>NC_059509.1:0-5000000 GCF_905147795.1 Pieris rapae | reverse complement strand
TATGGAAGAAGCAAGAAATCTGCGCAAAAGAAAACTGATGAGATATTAGACGAATTTTCGATCGATAAATTGGAATGGAGTGCCTTAACCTCTAATTAAACAAATCTCTCACAAACCGCACTTCAATGATTGAATTAATATTATGTAGTTTTCATTGTATTAATAAATTTGTAGCAATCTTTAACACGATTAAAATTAAAATAATATATACACAATTATATACCACGGTTTGAAAATAATAATATTACTATTTATTAAACACACACATTACAGCTTTACAGCGAGGAATTACCTGTGTTAGTTCTCTCTTTTGTTCTTAAGAATCAATTAAGAGAAGTTACGAATAAAAGTATCAGGTCGCTCCCTCCATATTCATGCAGAAATCGTTATTATTCTATAATAGAAAAATAAACCAAACATTCAGAACTAAATTGTTTATACCAATTTTTTTACCTAAATACGTTTATATTCCTGGAAGTGAAAAATTAAATTTCTAAACATAAAGCTTTACCTGGCTTTTCATAGGGTCGGTATTGATTTGGCACATATATTTGCCGCGGTCGTCCTCCTGGACATTTCTAATGTGCAGATTCCATACAGTCTGACCATTATGTGACACACCCACCCTATGGTTATTTGTGATTACGTGGACGTGTATCGCCTGTATTGCCTTTGTATCTGCTTTTACCCACCCTACCTGCAAATTTTACTGTTATTGCTATTGTACATTTATTGGTTATTTTGTAAACATGCTTCTAATAAAACACGTTGAAAGTTTTCCTGGCGCTTTTATTCTTATTCTAATAGCTGGTTTTTAAATCATAATCGAAGAAAAATAATTAATCAATAGTAAACGAATTTTTATGTTTTTCGTAAAAAAATTAATTCTATCATGAAGAACTTATACTTTTTAAAGTTGCAAACAATTATAATATGTAGGAAAGTAAAGCCAAATACAATTCTGCATCTTTTTATTATAAGGTTTATTGATATATATTTCAAAATTATTTTGTATTTTTAAAAGAAAAATCTCAAGCAGTTTTTTTGGATATAAAGATTTACATATAAAACTATATAATCTAAGCATTGATTTTACATAAGCAATACAATAACTCACTCTATAGCCGCCCAAGTTTTGCACTAAACATCGGAACGTGGCGTCCCGACCAATAGGCACAGTTAGGTTTCCTATCGGTTCAACGAATTCTGGCTGAAATGCTTCACCTAAAAGCAGACTGTGTTTCAATATTATTCTAGTATGATTACTCTAAAAGTAATTCAGTGCACTTTCACAGTTGAACAGCGCCCTAATTTCAATACATGTCAATATATAACGTTCGCCACGTAGATATGGTTTTATATTTGTGTACAACAAAAAATCTAAATATATTTTTAATATATTATCACAATGATTCTTATATTATATATACTATTTACACCTCATCATTTTTGTATGATAATATAAAACAATTTCTATGCTAATTTTAGTTTAGGGAACACTAACAAAAAATATAAAAAAAGTATTTCTCATTTTCTAACCTGCAAGTTTCGAATCTAGTCCTAATAAAATAATAATAACGAGATACAGAGACCCTCGTGAGTGCTTTTGGTTTCCACACATGATTGTATTTGCCCATTGAACTTTAAGGATCATTTCAACCTGAAAAAGGCGACAAATTTATATAAACTGATATAAAAAAACTAATAATAATATAAATATCGCATATAACATATTTTTTGTAAACTGTATTTTTCGAACTTCTATTACTATTAGAGATAACACTTGTGTGAGCCCCGTAACTCCGTAGAACAAGCGGACATATTTCTATGCTTTTTTATTACTTTTTGTGCACAGATTAGACGGTAATATTCAAATAATAACGTTGGTAAATATACCAAAGCTACGAAGGTGACATTTGAATATGTCAGTTAGAACACACTATAGAATCATTATATAGTCTTTAACTGGCTTAAAAAAACATATAAACACAGTTTTATGTGAAGTTATTAGATTTCTAATATTAAAAATCCGCTTAATTGCTTTCCACGATGTCCACAACATTAGCACACTAAACATCACCGTTATTTGCATAATTGTAGTGTACGAAGAAACGTACACAGAAAAGCTATTTGTTTGCGCGATGTTTTTCCGTCCACATAATGGCTGTGTATGTACATTGAAGCACTGAGGGTTGTCGATTGAAAATGTGTTAAAGGGAGGATGCGATCGCGCACCGGTAACTACTGTACGGTGATAAAGCCTGAGAAAAATTCGCGGCATAACCCTATCAATATGACGTTTGGTAAACATATTGGAACTGGTAACGGTCTCTCGCTCGCTTCACACATCTTTATTGAAAGAATATTGATAAATATTTAATAACATTCAGATTGAGGAAGATGCATTCTTTCTAGAATTTTACTTAACGCTTTCTTGTTAAAGTCGAATTAAACTTCTATATCGGGTAGTAACTTGTAACGATATTAAATGCGATATTTTTAATATATTTTTAACGTACTGATGAAAAACACACTCGCAGCAAATCAAATCATAGTAGGACTTAATATGTTCTTCTAATTAATATTGTTTATTTATTACATATTAACAACTATTTATTCTTCTCTTAGAATCAGAAAAAACGGTAATTATTGGATATTAATTATTTCAAACTAAATTTAATATCCCTATCAAGTTTCAATAACAATTAAAATTAAATTATCTCCATATGTGGCAAACAGAGAGCTTTAATTCGAGATTGATTATTATCATAAACATATAGATATATAATAAGCATAGCTATCTATTTGATAGCTATGCTTATTATATATCTAGCATATCTATTTGATTGAATTTGCAGGCAGTTCGCCTATATTAATTGCTGGAAATTTGGAAAGAGTATAATGAATTTAATGAGAGATTGGAAAAATAATCACCTTAATTAAAACTTATTTAAGTTGGAATTTTAATACAAAAAATATATTGTTTTAAATAATAATAAATTGGGTTTCTTTAACATATTTGTGGCCTCGTTACCACGAGAACGTGTACAGTATAAAAGCCATAGAAAAGCAGAATAAATTGTCTGACTGAATACAATGTAAGCTTTGAGTCCTTTACTAAGGCAACGCCAATGAAGTCGGATGCTCTAATTGTTTAGACACTTCTCAGCTTTAACCGAAGCCGGCAACGCTTCGTATAATTAGCAGAAAACCTTAAATTCCATCTAACCGGAAGCAAATATTTGACTTTTGATTAAGTTAATTAAAGGGAAATTGTAAGCAGTTCAAGGATGTGTAATTTTTGTTTTAATGTTATGATAATATTTTATTAATCTTATTCTATTGACCATTCACATTAACAAATAATTAACAAAATCTTATATTATAAAGAAATATAAAACAAAGAAACAAAGTTTTTACATAGATAAAATTAAAATATTCCTTATAATATAAGGCTAAGAAAATTGTAAATGCTGTATATTTGCATTTTGTATATGAATGTAATGATACAGTTTCAGTTTATTAAGTTTATTACCAAAGGTTTTTGTAAAAAATCATATTAATATCTTAATATTTTTATTTAACACAGTGTAATGTTTTTTATTTTGTAAAACTGACTTGTATTGGGCAATAAAATATGAGGATATAAATCCAAATCATGTCTAGTATATCGTAATATTACTAAAATAAATGTTTAAAGTACTGAGCAGCATCCTATACTGTGCGATGATAAGATATCTATAAATAATTAATGTTTTAACATAAATTTACATAATATATAACAAAACATTTATTTACTAAGATTACGTAATATATAAAATTCAATATTATTTAGAAAAGTTAACCAATTAAATTACAATTAACGTATTTTAAAATGTGTTGAACATTAAGCAGTGGGATCGCTATTGTACAGTAAGGCCTTAAATTTATAATCAACAAAAAAAAAATATATTTTTTTTTATTATAAAGCTTTTTTTAAATACAATTAGTGAAAGCTTAGACAATCAATTAATATTAATGATTTATTAACCAAGCACGTTACCAAACAAAAAGTACTGCAAAAGTTAGTCGCGAAATGTAAACAACATTGGCTATTATAAAAAAAACATTGTTCACTTACCCGTGTAATGCGGCTGAAAAATTAACAATATAGAGCTTTATCTAAAGTTTGTAAAGATGTTTTTTATTCCTATACCGCGTGATAAGTTTGAGTCCCCGAGGAGCGTGCGTTCAGCGCTCGAGAGTTCGTACATACTGCAGCCGTTTGCTCATTCACCGCGTTCTCCTATCGCTATTCTTACGCAGATGTCTATAGAAATCACTGTTCTATTTTATATTGAATGTAATAGATTACGATCCTTATGACATAAAGGAGTTTACTTCAAGTAATTCAAACAGAGAATACCTTGAAATATCTTTATTGCTATAGTCATTGGTAGACTTTAGTATATATAATATTTAGTGTATATATAGTTAAAGAAAAACACTTTTTTAACGGATTATAGATATGTATTATTATATTTAAACTTATAATTATTTGTACATAATTTTAAATTTAAACCGATTTAGTCGATACCAACTCCGGGGAAATAAATACAGATAACACAACATTTTCTGCAGCTGTAATACTTTTTGACATTTAACACCTTTGTCTTCAGTCACCGTGACCACGCACGCTGTAAAGCACGCGAAACGTCGGTTTAAATTTAAAATTATGTACAAATAATTATAAGTTTAAATATAATAATACATATCTATAATCCGTTAAAAAAGTGTTTTTCTTTAAATGTGTAAAAGTTATGTAAATAAAAGACAGTATATATAGTTGTTTAATATAATTAAGTGTTGTTCACCTGACCGTTAATTAATATATATAATCTAATACTGCTAAAAGCGATAAAGGTTGTAAGTAATTGAAATTTTGTACGAGTCATCTTCAGCTTTTATTATTATTTTTATGGCTTCCGGAAGAAAGATAATTATAATCTGTGCTGCTAATTTGAAAAGTTATTAATTGAGCGTTTTAAATATGCCGTCATCTGCTTGGTTAAATATTGGGAATTATTGAGGACGTGCCATTAAACGCATAATTACTTAGGCTTATTAAAATATTTGATTTGAGAGAACTGAAACAGTATTAGACTCAGAGCGGTAAATTAAGGGTGAAATGTCTTTAAGGCAGTGCAAAAGATCACCATCTAGTCTAAAACTATAAAGGAATTTTATGAGTAGCACTGCTATTTAAATACATAACCTACACTCACAAAAGAGAAAAGATTGTTGTGTTTGTAACGAATAAACTCGACTAAAGAAAACAGATTATAAAAAATATTTAACGATTAGAATGCTAGATTATCCCTGAGAAATATAGGCTATATTTATTCAGGAAATTATAAGATTTATATCAAATATTTAATTAAAAATATAAATGTCCAGCCGTTCGAAGCCCTGGAATTATTAATGTATGTAACGAACAGTGGATTTTTCTATACAATGCCTAATGCACTATTTGCCCAAACCACACAATACATACGTATCGTGTGGTTTGGGCATTTTACATACCATACAAATGACTAATAATAACTACCTAGTGGAACTGTGTTTTTGAATTGGGATACAATTGGGGGGAGTTCTATGTCGACAGACAACCTGACCAAAACGGTTGATAATAAATTATTATTTTCGCTATGTTAATTAGACTTAAGAATACCTACTACTGTTTGATAAGAATAGCATGTAAGTTAAAATGGTCATCGAATAAAGGGCTTTTATTAATATGATTAGTGGAATTGTGTACTATACATTTGCGTATACATATGTTTTCAATAGATTAACCACCGCAACGGCAAGAATATTGTTTTTAACATAATTATTTATTGATTAGACATCAAATTTCTCTTAAAACATAAAAAAAAATAAAAAAACAGACGAAATCATGGTTATTTAATCCATTTAACAAAATTATTAAATTTATCAATTCTTTTGTTGTTGCGCAGGCTTTGGATCGTTATAACCCTCGTGAAAGTTTTTAATGTAATTCCAAGGCGATTGTAATTGAAATCTTCGGAACTCTTGCGCAAACTCCACTGGTTCATAGACCAGCTTTTTAAGTTCATCATCATAGCGAACCTCAATATAACCAGTTAAAGGAAAGTCTTTCCTCAGAGGATGCCCTTGAAAACCATAATCGGTCAAAATTCTTCGAAGATCCGGATGATTTATGAATATTATACCAAACATATCAAATATTTCTCTTTCAAACCAATTTACACCGTGCCACAATGAATACGCAGATTCTAGAGGTGTAAGCTCATCTGTGTACGTCTTTACTCTAACAATTTCTGCGAATCTCAGACTACGGAGAGTGTAAGCTACTTCAAATCGAAATTCTCTACTAGGCACATCTATAGCAGTGGCAGCTGATACTGTACTGAAGCAAGCGTTATGGTGAAGTTTAAGGAAGCTAAGTACTGGGTGAAATCCTTCCGGAGCGATAAGTATTTCTAATTCATCTGTATGCTGCATTTGAATTTTTTGCACGTACTTGGGCATACATGCAGCCACATATAAGCCGAATTCGTAAAGTCTTTGTCGCCGATCATTGTCGTGCTTACGTAATGTACGAGCTTCATACTCTATTGGTTTCAGACAAAATGGATTACCAATCTGTACATCTCCATCCCCTTCGCTTTTGTTTAATATTCGATTGCTCAAATGGATCCTACGTTTGAATAGTGTTTTAGAAACTTGGAAAAATAAAGGCGCTAGTTTGATCATTCTCAACAACTTAAATGTCACACGAACACATATGTCAGTTATGTAATAAGGCTAATAGAAATAAGGTTTTATTGTGCCGATTTTCATAGGTTATAAGCATTATTGTAACTACAAGTCGATATTTGTTTGATATTACCTTTTTATCGTCTCTTATATAATATTATTGTAATTATTGTAATTTTATTATTAAAAAAATAATACAAATATCAATATATGTAGTGTTTTTATCACTTACTACATTTATGTAGTAGTATGATATTCCGCTACAATGAAGGGAATAGGTCAAACATTTTTTCGCATAATACATTCTGGGATTAAGATAATATCTTTGTTGTTCACCAAACAAATCAGTTTAATGACTCTTACTCGTTTCGGTAGTGACATTGTAATTATATTTTTTGTGTAAATTTCAACGTTTCATTATTTTTTATTGAGATACAGGGGGGTGTAGGAAATTATTTTTAACTAAAATTCAAGTCTATACCAATAATTGAAGCGATAAACGTATCCTACGAGCAGATGAACGTCCATAAATGCGATTACAGTATAAATTGCAATGCACTTAACGTTTAGCTATATCAATAGAGGTTTCCGAACATATACTACATTGAAGTTGGATACAAAGCGTAGACGGAACGAGCAGGTTACAAGAACACGGCTTTACTCTTCGTTCGTATAGAGTTTTCAAGAAGTTTCGACACGTGTCCCACAACACTAGCGCTCCATATATCTAAGATATTGTATTTTGGAAATATTCTATCAAATGCTTTTTGTGTTATTGTTTAGTAACATATATATATTTACATGTTGCACTGTTGTTATGTTATATTGATTAAATACCGAAATATGTCAGCAATATGACGACAATTATCATTTCTATCGTCTTAATATAGTATTGAGTGCTTTATAAATTTAAAAAACCTTAACTTAAGTCTAGTAATATTAATCGTAGAGAAATGTTGCCGTTTGGTAGTGCTGCGTTTCGCTCTGTGAACTGCAGATGCTGTAAGTAGAATGTTATGAGCTAATATGCGCTCGTAAGACATTCTGAACCTAAAATATTACATCTAGTCGTTTTAAACATTTTAATATAATGTTTTGTATCAAGCGTATTTTACATCTCAACAATGTTACACTCTAAGACGCGTAGATAGCATATATTTATCCACCATAAAAATACAGATAATTTTGTATGTACATTGCATATCTATTTCGTGTTTATAACGAAACCACTGGCTAAACTCTATAACCCGTCTGCGTAGCTAGTGATAGTGCGTTCGTTTGCCGGCCGCGCACCGTTGCAATTTCAATATTTGTAAAACGAACACATACATAGTAAAGAAATAATATTGCGAAAGCCCATTTCTTCCTTATCATAGACTTGAAAAAATCGTAAAGGAAAACTATGAATGAAACAAACGATGAAATGTCAGTGTCCTATATCCCATTGGATGGTTAAGAGACTTTATAGATACATTTTGGCAACCAACGTTACGTTGCAGTACTATATCATCGTGTCAGTCAAATATATCACTGAAAATTATCTTTTACAAACAAAACAAAAATATAGAATAAACAGTACACATTAAGGATTACTTAGCTCTGGCAACCGCAACTACCAAAGGTTAGTATCAAATGAAAACGCGGCCATTTATCTTTTACACTCATACATAAAACAAAGCCTGCACTTGATTCAGTGTTGCCAGTGCCTCCAGATTGTGTGCGCTACCACAACTTCCTGTTTCCGGCGCTGCTGCGCTTGCGTCCAGTGAATTTGACGTTACCATAAACTTTACTACAATTTCATTTAAATTAAATTGGACTAAATATTTATATCGTGCAATTCAGTATATTCCGAATTTAAGTTGTTTTACTGTGGCTAACTTTGGAACATGGATCTATAAAGGTTTATCAGGATATTACTAAGATACTACTTGGGTAGCATAAAACAGTTTACTCTACTGTAGATGTTAAATGCGAATGTATTATTAAATTTCGAGTGTATTCAGCAATCTTTGCCAGCGTGAGAATGTGAGGGTTTATACTACTTTAAGATTATTAAGCAATAAAATAAAATCTTCAAAATAATAACAATAATTAAAATTAAGAAGCTTAGACAGGATAAAAAATTCCACCATCGTAGCTTAAAATAACTAGATATCGTGAAGGGTGCAATTTAAAAATTCACGATGGTATTAAAACAAACGAGAGGTGAGCGGTACTTCAAAACTTGGATAAATCTTTTGTTCCGGCCGCAAAAACGAGCAGAAAACCTGGCACTTAAACAACGCTGTAATTTACAAGTATTAATATTGCGCGAAGGATTTGGCAAGAGTAGAGAAATGTTAGTATAGGAAAAGGGTAAGGAATGAAGAATCCCACATCCGTTCCTCGCCTAATTACATACTAATTTGTGGCAAAGATTTTAGGAGGTTGGGGTGAGCATAAGTTTTTCAATATTAAAGTATGCGATGTGATGTGTAATAAATTAAGTTAAAATTATGATAACTTGCCATTTTCTCACACTATGTCTATGTACGTAAAAATCAGTGTAAACTCACAAATAAATAATAAATATAATTAAGCACCAGTCTTATGGAACTTTATATAATTTAGTTGCATTCTTCATTTCTGAAGGTCGAATTTGCGTTGCATAGCTTCTTCCATTCCCCGCTGTACATAGCACGCTAAGACTTGTATAGATCCTGAATTAGTCTTGATCTTGATCGGTCTTGGGCCATCCACTTTCACACCGGTCGCCTCAATTTATTACAATACAATTTCTAACATCGAGTATATGAGAGATACTGTGGACAAAAAAACAAATCAAGTTACACCGTCACAAGAATTATTTTTTAATATATTGAAGAAGATTGTATTTACGCGACTCATCAAATTTTATTAGTTTTGTACTATGGCTTTATGAAAAAAAAAATTTTAATTTATATAATCAAGTTACTACTTCTTATTGAGCATGCATGCTTAAAAATATTTGCGAAATTATAATTTTAAAATAAATATCAGCTTAGTAATATTTTAGTATTCATGCGTGTTATCTAGCGATAATATACGGCCACTTACTGATGTATAAAAAGTTTTTTTACAAAAAATATCCGCAATTCTAACCACTTATAGGAGCATGTCAGAATTTTCCCATATATAATAAGGTATGCATATAACTTTTTAAACGTAAAAACCGTATCCTCTATGAAAGAAGCAATGATCGTTTAAATAATAGCATTCTCACGGGATGAGTAAACAAGGGCATGGATAAATAAACAAACCCATAAAAACGTTATATATTTATCTTACCTGAATAATGAGCGTAAAAATTCAACGTTTAAAAACATCACTCAAGTGTAATATAATGTGTAAAAGTGTAAATTCGTGTAGTATAATGATAGAACTATTAAGTTAATACATTACCTACATAAAATGTTTAAAGTCCTATACCATAAATTTAATTAAGTACTTCATTTTCTTAACAAACATAAAATTAATTAAGAAAATGAAGTACACCGTAAAATCAATATGAAGTCTTTATAAATAAATAAAAAAATAAACATTTAGTTTTAAAATTAAAAAAAAACATAAAACAACTGTCAAATTTAGTGCGCACCTATAATCTAACGTCACGTCTTCATTCCAGATTTGAATATATCAAATAATGTATTGGCTGGTTTATAAAAGGTTCTTCAGTCAACATATTACAAACTCTTTTTACAACATTCAATCTTTGCAGCTAGTGTAACGCTTTTTCGATAGATGGCAGTGAAATAAATTATAAAAATATATTTTTTAAACTGTTTTACTTCTGCTTCTGAAATTCAGACTCGTACTTGGTAAAATAATTGTAAGCTTAGGATATTGTTCATTGCTCCATCAAAAATTTATAAAAATAATCTTGTATTTGGATTGATCTATTCCAAAACCACATTATCATATGAATGGAATATCTTTTGACATTGGTATGTATTTTATATAAGGACAAATTTTAAAAACCCTTATTTAATTGTATAAACATAATTATTTGTTTGAAAATTTGAACATTTGTTCAAAGTTATAATTTTCAAGAGGTAATTTGTTAATGGAGGGTTCGCAAATATGTCCTAATCAGATGCCACAACGTCCCGCCTTTTCGAATTAAATAAAATGTTTTCCTTTTTCTAAAAAACGGTGTTTATATAGCGTCAAGATAACATTCAAATGACAGCGATGTTTATCTTTTTTCATTATAAAGTATACTTAATAGTGTCATTTTGGCACTTCCAAGTTGAACATAACTAATAACAAAATGTACCTCAGTGAATGTACAAGTATAGTACATGTTCATTTACTGAATATAATTTGTGGTAGTTTTCTTTACTATATTTTTTTAGTTTTTAATTAACAGATAATAGAAAGTCTTTATACGCCAAATATTTAATTTGACTTAGGGCCTGTTTCACAATGTATGGATAAAGTGCCAAATAGCTATGCAACACATAAACTATTCGAAAGATAAAAGTTCCAAATAAGATACTTCGAATTTCATGACGTATAGCGCTATCTGACAGTAGTGAAACGCAAAAATACTATTTATCATACGAATAAGTAACAAATAGCTTATTTGGAACTTATCCGGACATTGTGAAACAGGCACTAATAAAGACTTTCTATTAGTTTATGATAGTTGCTTTATGTCCATACCAAGTTCACGATTATTGCTACTATGGTTTAACAAAAATAATAAACAACATTTTTGCTATTTAATCCATTAAATGTTCCATGTAAATGCGGCCTCGCGTAGATACAACTTATATATAAGAATGAAATAACAAACTTAACTTGCATAATGGTAATAACCATCTCATAACCTGTCAACACTTTTCAAATGTACACATGCCTTTGTTTATTTATAATATCTTCGAACAGAAACTAATACAAACATAGTTATCTCGGTAAAGGGCTGTGTATGTTTGAAAGTGCTTGAATAATGGGAACGTACAAACAAATATACAATATACGTTTGGGAATAATACTTTGGTGTAAAATATAAGGCAATAAATAAATGCATTTAAATCAAAATTTTTTACATGATATCACATTGAAACAACATTATATTTTATACAACATTTTAATTTTGTTATGACCTGTTTTTAAGCTTATTATGATTTATTTTTATAATCATTATTATTTTTAAAGTACTATCACTATATTATTATGTGTCAAAACGTGCTATACTCAATGTACATAATAATTTTATTAATCAGTAGTTTCTTATAATTACCGTATATAATTTCCCGAATTTTATTATCGTTTCGTAACCAACATCCGGATTCCATATTGGGGAATCCATCTTTTATCATCGGCTGGAGGCTGAAATGATGTTAAGTGATAGCCCATGGACACTCAATGCTAGTGGACTCGCAAATACGTCGCCGGCAATTGAAAATTTAATTTGATTAAATTACAATAACTGTAAAAATCATAGTGCAGTCAAACGAAGCACATTTAAAGACAAAATAAATATACAAATAATTAATTCAACAGCTTTGTGGAATTGCGAGGTAACGATCTGCACAAAGGTACGAAGCGAATTTATTACGAGAAACGTTTTTTCATCATGCCACTTTCACATTGTTGTTGATTTCACATAATTATTTAGGAAAAAATCATTGCACGCTACGTTTAATAATAATAAAAGCCTTTATTGCTGCATTTACATATTAGGTACTTAAAAGTGTGACATGCTAAAAAATTAACACAAAAAATAAATACTAATAATTAATCGGCAAGCCGGTTGATATCTGTAATACAGCTTGTCCTTGGACATGGGACTTCTGTGTTTTAAGCTTTACGCATCCAATGAGGGCCAGGTGACCTTCGCAAATCATCTTCCCATCTTTTCATTTGTCTTTCTCGTTTTCTTTTGTCATAGCGAGGAAGTCATTCCGTCACTTTCTTCGTCCATTTATTTCTAAACTTTACCAGCATGTATATGTAACAGCATTTCTAAACTTTGTCATGTCCTTTATTCCTTCTAGTTTTACTCACGATTTTCGATACTATTTTGACATACTCTTTGTTTGCTTGTATATCAGTGAGTGACCAGGTTTGACACGATATATTAGTCAAGAGGAAATAAGATAGTTGTAATGTTAAATTTTTAATAAGAGACTAAATTTAATTAATCAAATCGTATTCCAAATTATTGCGGATGCATGCGAAAATGATCGGGTTATGGCCTGATACCACTATATCACTACTGATTTCATATATACAATGCAAATTTGTAATTTTATCGCAAAATTTCAAGAGTTATCTTGAAATAATTGTGGGAGTAACGTCCCGCACATTTATTTACATTTTATAGATATTTGTTTTCTAAAATACTGGCATTCCGTTCATATTTTGTATCGTAATGAGAACCCTCAACTTGTTTACCACCTGATCAACAATTTTCGTTAGCCTTCTTGACACTCTAACAACAAGCACCTTTATAGTAAAGATTAAGTTTTAGCTCGAAAAGTTTATGTTTCTTCTTGCAGTAAGAATAGGGTGCTTATCTCCACTCTTTGCATTGTAAATTTACGTAAAATTTTATCTAAGTGGCCAATTTTACCGCGAACATAGGATAAAGCTTTTCCGAAACCTTTCAAGTAATCTAAGAAAAGAGAATAAAAGAATTATTGTAATTACTCTAAAGGCTTTTTTACATATTTGAAAATGAACTTCTACGGCTGAATCTATTTTGACAACGATTATTATTATGTTATATACCACCGAAATCAAATTTTCATAATATTCCAACCGCAACTGAAGAACATAAGCTAACTATATTATGCTATAACTAAAAAAATCACATATAAAAATAAACTTAAATCATAGTCGTGTTGTAGTTTTGTTAACGTATTTTGTAATAAGTACTTAAACCTTACCAAAATAAACAAAAATACGCAACAACTTATGCATTTGTTTTCGTTTCGTGATGCATTTGTTTTGTAATAGACAAGCAGCCTTCTGAGCCTGACACACTCCATTGATCTTTTTTTTGTCTAAGGCATCACGGTTTCCTTAAGATGCTTTCTTTCAACAGACAAGGATTAAATGCGCAAATTGACAAAATGTCCATTGGTGCACAACCTGAACGAACCTGCTACCTCAGGGATGAGAGCATGCTTAAGCTACAAGGCCTATATGCTCACTTAAGAAGACACTTGTTTGCAAATAGTTAGCTAATACTTAACCTATAATGTACATTATCTGGTCTGGTTATTCCACTATCATACTCATAAATTTAATAAGATTTTACGCTATATAGGAATTGAATACCTATAATATATTTTTATATATTATAGGTATATTATATACCGTTAAGTGCACACGGACTGCAGACCAAGTAACTAATTTGTTTTCCATTAAATTATATAGGTTTAACTTTGCTATTAAATTTTAAGCACTATTTTTTAATGTATCCAGTTCCCAATTATATCTATACTGAATTTATTACATATTAAATAATAGATTACACTTAATTAACAACTCTGAGTACTGCTGTATGTATATCTAACGTACAGTCTAAAGAATTTATTTCAATTCATTGCGTACTTCTAGATTTTACATATCGTAAACCGTACAGTAAAACATTCGTTGGGTATTTAAATTTTGATTGCAAGGAATTTTATGTGTTGAAATATCGTAGCTAAAGCGAAGGCTTATGCATTTAATTTCTACTAACTGTAATGAGAGCTGCATATTTCATAGCCGACGGCCCTTGGAAGCGTTAAGTGGGGTATTTTATTGGCTTATTATACAATATTCTAAGCTAAAAATCGTGGAAAGAGAACGTTTTTAATTGGGCAGCTCGCTCGCGTGGTGATGACGGCGGGATTATTCATGGCTGCTTCAGAGCCAACACTTCCTAGGCTTTTGTTTCTCGATTTTTTCAGTTTTAAATTTATATGCCTTTTGTTTATTGGATGTGTGACTCAGTTCTTTTAACTTTGAGAATACTGTGTCAATAATTATTTTAAAATAATAGAATGTAAGTCACAAATTTGGTTCATAAAAAATAGTTTACTTTTGTTTCAGGAGGATAATTATAAACAATAATAAGTCCAAAACAACAGACAAATTTGGTCGAAAATGTGAAAAGCCTAAAGCTCTGTATCAGGGACTAGCCGCATCACAGTTTAATATATCGATCACCGTAATTCATGTTGCATTTCATCAAAATGTGGTGACCAAAATTAACAAATTATTTTAAGTGCTATTCAATTTGATAATTTGAATTATGAAGAGCAAAGACTCTTAAAGTAATGAACCGACATAACGACATAACAATGAACTTAAATTTCCAAGATCCTTTGGTTAATTATTTATTACAAATACTTCGAGAAAACAAATATTATAAATCCCATAACACTGTGATTAGCAAAAGAGTTATACCTTATGATATTGCTAGCAACATCTTACTCGGGCTAATTTGGCTCTGGGAATAAAATAATCATATTTCAAACATTCCGTTAATACATCTATTTAATGCTTATAGCCTTGACTTATGACCTATGGCTGCAATATTTAGCAATTTTCTGTTAAAAATATTAGCGTTACATAAAATAATTATGTAACTTTTGTCTAAGTTATTATTATCTTCCATATTTAGATCCATCGAAACTACACGAATTGCTAACTGAGTAAAACTAAATTTGTTGTATCATTTATTGCAAATTATATCCAATTGTATTGAAACACTAGTGGGTAAGAATGTATTCTTAATACTGAATCACGCATGTAACTCTGCTCTTACGAATAAAGTTTTCTTTCTATATGCATAATTTACTTTTTATATGCAGTGAACACAAGGTAAAGAAATATGCATGTCTTAGGGCAAGTTTTGCACAAGAGATCACTTGGTGCTTTTGACCAATCATAGTCATAACCAATACAAGTTATAATAACCGCTCAGTTTCCACGAAATTTTACTTTTAGACCCCTTACTGTGTGTTTCTGTAACGAAAGGCACAAAAAAAAAATTATTTAAATTCCAGTCCTTCCAGTTCCTATTTAATATATAATTTATGTATAATATATAAAATAGGTTTAAACTGTATTAACTCATTATCTCAGATTTGTCACTGTAATTGTGAAACTTGATACTTTGAAAGGATTGTATAAACGGATAAATGATGGATGATAAATTTAATTCACGCGACATTTTACACCTATATTGAAAGTGCATACTTACTTTATTATATGCACATACTATAATGTATTGCGTGCAAAGCTCAAGGGTTCCATATAGGTTTGAATAAAGATAATAATAATAAAGACCGTCTCGTTCCAATATTTACAATTGTTAATAATAAACAGTTTAAAATTGTTTTATTTAGGTATATTTTTTATTTTTTCCTTAGTCCTAATGATGAATGGAATTTATCATTATCACCATCATCATTTATCTGAATTCTTATCCGGGTAAAGCCTGCGGCTTTTTATTTCTTTATCCATGACTTTCTTTCTCTTTTACTTCCTGCTAATTCCCCCACGTCTTCTAGGCCACCCTCTTCTCCTTGCATCCGTCAGTCCTTTCGATATTATTATTATTTTTAAAGTGTTTATAGCCCACGCCAATTGTCACTTCCTTACTATAAGAAAATTAGAAAGATTTAAATGTATTGTAAATTTCCTTGAAAGTTAAATCCTTTTTGCGATTGTTTTAATTATAAAAGGTTTTATCTTATTAATACAAACCTAACTAACTTAACCAATAAGTTATATAGTTAAAGTTACCCTTAAAAATGTATCATCATATATTTGTGTTAGCATGTGGATAGAGAACTGTAGTATTTTACAAAACGATTGTCTCCCAACCAGACATTGCAACCCCTGAATGCATTTCCCATACGTTTATATCAATGGTATTCGCATGAATGCTTTGATAGAGTTTTTAACCTTTCCAGTACCCTTAGTCGAGACTTATCGGCGCCTGGTTTGCCGACTGCTATTGTTAATGAAGAAATTAGAATATGGTTTCTTCGATAAGAATTATTGTATTTTTTCATAATTTGTGTGAGTGTAATTGAAATATGAATGTTATTAATTAAATAATTGATTTAATAAATAACATTATTTAAATAAATTATTAAAACTTTTAAATGTGCATATATAGTGTGTAAAACTATTATACCACATTTAAAATTAATTACTTAATAGATTCTTGTCTGAGAATGTGGCGATTCCTAAATTAAAAGAAAAAATCTGACTGAAGTTATTAAATCTTTTTACCCTGAGCAAAGATCTGATGCATCTCTTTTTATTAAAATCATGATTTTATTAGGCAATTAGTGAATAGATTCCCAGACTTTGGGTCTGGAGACGGTTTAATCACAATCTTTTCCTTCACGAGCCAAAATTAATTACGTAAAATTCTTTGGTGCACAATCTGAATTAATACGCACCATAAAAGTCGCTTTGTAAATAGTTACTTTTATTAGAAAACACTGCTCACACAACTATTGTTAAATATAATTGCATTAAGATTAAAGTCGACACCTCAATTTGGAGGTCGCGTACCTAACATGAACTTAGGAAAGGTTGGAATTTTTAATTAACCTTTAAGTAGCTACGCGTGTCATGAGAGAAAAATTTAGCTTTGTTTCATACACTTCTTGTAAAGAAATGTATGTACAATGTATTGAAATTCCTGATTCTATTAAATAGGCTTATTACAGATGTGTATTTTCATAAAATTGGTTTGGTTAAAGCATAAAGTCTAATTAATGCGAATATAGTAAGAATTAATAAAATAATACTATTAAATCTTATAAATAGCGGATAATTATAGGTCAAATTTGTATTTAATTCAATGTATGTTTCACTATCACCGATCTGGTGATATCCGAATTATGCACCCGACCCGTAAGTAAGGCATACAATTAAATAACTATGTATTTTTATAAATCCAAAGAAAACTTTTAATGTGTTGTCCCAAAAGATGTATTTATTAAGTATATTAATTGAGCTGAATTTGACAAATAAGAAAAAAAGTAGCTAAATTTATAACAGGCAGAGATCTCTTCAAGGTCTTCAACTCATATATACATATATATGTACATAACTAGTAACTAATATCAATGTTCAGTCGATGTTCCAATAAAGTTTTGTCAAGGGATCTTTGCCGGCACATAATAAAGTATTACAAAGCCAAAGACCGTCATTGTTGCTAGTACTTCAATCGGGACCCTCTTGGTTGAGCGTTTACTTCGGAGAGTGCACTTGAATCAACGACATTCGAATGCGATACTTTAGTGATTCTGACTCATACACAAGGTTTAATGGAATTTTTGATATAAGACTTTTGAATCTTTTAAAATCTCACAAAAGATATAACAATTACTGTTTCTAATGAAGGTTAACGAACTATAATGCTTTTTACTTACATTTAATAATTTCACAGTTTTGAAGGAAAATATGTAAATATATTAAATGGCCTTATCCAAGAAGAAGGCAAGAGATGGAAGAGAATTTATTTCATAGAAGAGTATGTTTTAATTATTTGTAATCAAGTCTGTGTGATACTTCACACCAGTTGGCTTAAGCAAGATTGCGATCGGGTATAATAATATTAGTAACTGTAAGATTTTCCTCCATTTTATAATATGCTTAATTATTGGCTCCATACAAAATAATATGGTTTTCTATAAAAAATAAAATATTGCTATTAAACATTTCATAAGCTATTTATTATACACGTTGATTACTCATAAATCACTGCTATCTATTTAGCTCACTGGATGGGCATTGATTGTAAGTAATTATGAGAACAATAAATATTCGTTAGTAAATAAATATTATCTAATACGTCTTATATATTTACTATTTCATCACATACATAAACGTATCTGTACGTAACATTACTTATTGTAGGGACACAGTTGTAAAAAACGTTAATTAGGTATATGCACTGGTTAGCTTAACTACTCACCAAATCTGCACCAGTCATAGAATAAATTCAAACGCTGCATACGACAGAGATATGGTTTTATGAGTTCACAACGTCGTATCTGTATTCTATTATATAGCTTCGGGCAGCGAAATAATGTGCACAGGTTTTAAAAGTTCTTACTTAACTCTATTACTATTATTAAAGTGAGTTAAGTTGGAATAACAGATAAAATAAATAAAAAAATATTTTTCATTAGAAGCCGAAAAATGTGTTGTATTTTGTAGTTATACTAATGTGTAAAGGATATTAGCGATTGAAGATTTTTTTATTTAACAACAAATTACAGATTACTCCAATGCGATGAGATGTGAAATGTTTTCGTCTGTAATGTGTTTGTGGTTTGTCGACCGTAATAAGCGAAAAAGTAGTGATGTGTATATTGAAAGGTGCAGTTTGAATATAATTTTTAAACGGTCTCGGCTTTAGGGGTCATTTACCACTGAGGTCGTGGGTTCAGAGTGTGCGCTAATAGATTGTCTATTTGCGTGTTTATGCGTTGAAGGCAAATATCGTGAGGAAACCGACATGTCTTGGTTTAAAAAAGTCGGCGGAGTGTTACCGGCACATTACTTATCTATTAGAAAAAAAATAACCACAAAACAGAAACCGAGGCCCAGGCTTAAATGATTATATCGTATCCATTTATTTATTTCTAGGTTCTTATAAATTTATTTTGATCGTAAGTATTTACAAGAACTTGTATAGTGTTTATATGTATGAGATACACAAATCATATTTGAACTAACACTCTTAAAATTGTGGACATTCTATATAAAGACTGTATACAGACAAAAGAAAACTCCTATCTGTTACAAGTCATTAAAAGAAAAATAAGAATTATGAAGAGTGAAAAAGTGAAACAAGTCTCTGGAGTTCGTTTAAAAAGGTCTTTATTATTGTGAACCTTCTCATTTAAATTATGAACTTTAATAAGTAAGTCAGTAATCAGTTAAGAAAGTTTTATATTATGTTTTAATAGAAAAAAAATATTAAATGTTTGAGAATTTATTTCAGTTTTGTAACCTGTTACTTATTTAATAATTTAGCTATTAATGTTTTCTTAGCTGTTTATAAAGTTATTGGCTTAAGTCCAATCCTTTTTATATAAATAAATTGTCAAAGATTTTTGCTGCAACTGCACAGGACAGAGAAGGGTGACAAATCTTTATTTCGGGTCTTACAGCCAGAGGAATGTTTTAGAACGTTAATTAATATTTCATTAATATAATAAGATACTTTTTTTACTTAGTGTTAGCGCCCTACGCTTAGTGAAGACGTGGCTGCAATATTCCTGCAAATTTGATTTAAAAATAAATATTATAATTTCATTTAAATTAAATCACTTTTTAACGGATTGAAGTTATGTATTAGGTATTGTAAACTTATAATTATTTAAACATAATTTTAAATTTAACCGACGTTTCGCGTGCTTTACAGAGTGCGTGGTCACGGTGACTGAAGACAAAAGGTGTTGAATGTCAAAAAAGTATCACAGTTGTAGAAAAAGTTGTATTATGTGTATTTATTTCCCCAGACTTGGTATCGTGTAAAAGTTATGTTAGTAAAAGACAATACTATTATAATTTTATCCTGCATTGATTCTAGCAGTATGTGAGGGTAATCACTCAATTGAGATTCGAGGACGCATTTAGAATTCATTTAAATCCAGCGAAAGTTTGTAAAACTTTTGTGCTCAGTCTGGAATGTTACCGGTGCAAATATAAAGTATGTATAAGCACCACACGAGCATGAGAATTCCATTACTGCCTTTAACGTGACGTATTCAGGTTTTGGTTCCGTATATTACAAATTTCAATAAACTCTATACATTTTTAATTGGTAGTAAAACCTAATCACTTTTAATTATAGTCGCCATAATTTTGGTTCAAAAAATAAACGACGCTAACCATCTAGTAATAAGTATTAAATACAAACATTATAGCAACGTTAAGTAATAAATACAAACTAAAAGAGTAATAGATTCTAACTCATGATCAGGAATAATGAATAAATAAAATGACTTAAGGTCCTTCAAGAAAAGAGCGTACAAATTCTTAAAAGGCCGGCAACGCACTCGCGAGCCTTCTACGAGAGTATCCATGGGCGGTGGTATCACTTAACATCAGGTGAGCCTCCTGCCCTTTGCCCCCTGTTCTATAATAAAAAAGAAAAAAATAAATAAATGCGACACCAAACTGTCTGGTCAACTGATCCGTGTTAAGTTGATAGTCTTTTGTTTCTCATTATATTGTGGTGAATTTGAAAAAGACAATTTATTTCTTTTGTAATTATTGTAATATCGTACTTAACAAAATCGTAGTCCGTTTATTTTGATTAGCTACGAAAATTAACTTGGATGGCTTTGAGTTTATTTTAAAAATCGAAAGATAAAAATAAAATTCGTTAGCTTTGTATATTCGAGAAAATCTAAAGTCATTGTTTCGTTTCCTAGGGAACGTTTGTGGCTGATTGGATTTGTTTGGATATTTGCGTAGTTCTGCTGAGGTTCCGAGAACAATATACTTTCACAGTTAGTTTTGCAATAGACAACTAATTTTCTTATTTTATCTCCATTATTTGAAATATATTTATTTTTATACAATTGAAACATGTGATTTCGTAATATTGTTTAAAACAAAAAAAATACATTTTGTGATAATTTTACCTCTGTATTAATTACTTTTGTGTTTTTTTTTAAATGTGGGTAGAACCAGATTATGGAAATGCATATAGTTTATTTTTGACCATCACACTACCTTGAACAACTGAATTTAGAGATAAAATAAATAATAAATGTTAAAGAATAACTATTTAAATAATATTTTAAGACGACGGAACATAATTATAGCTGAAATATCGTTAACAAGAATTGATCTATTGTAATTTTACCGTAAATTGAAGCCACAAACATTTATTGAAGCCTTCAATTAAATCATGAAAGACTGGCAAGAAATGTTCGTTAGACAAAGAACTTTACGGAGCCATTACTCGTAATTAATCGTAGTGGAATTCCTACATTGAGGTTTTCAAAGGGCCTAAGAAATCTCATTTACTTAAGTTATAAAATTAACAAAAATTAGTTCCATTATTTAATGCACATTGGAATGATATTGTTTCTCAGTCAGAAATGTAAAAGAAACAAATCTTAAATATAAAATTCTCGTGTCGCGGTGTTTGTGGTTAAACTCCTCCGAAACGGCTTTCCCGATTCTGGTGAAATTTTGTGTGCATATTGGGTAGGTCTGAGAATCGGACAACATCTATTTTGCATCCCCCTTAATGTAAAGGGTAATCCACCCCTATTTTTTTTATTTCAATTTTAGATAAAAAAAAATATGATACATCATTAGTAAATACATATAACCCTGAATTTTCACCCCTTTACAATCAACCCCTATTTTTTATTTCATTATTAAAAACTTATGTTGTGAACTCTGAGGTTTATACAGAAAAAAATTCACAGAACAACCTAAAAAGATTTCATTCCGGTATACCGAACCGTCTCTGGGATAGCATAGCAAAATGTTCCATGTTTGTATGTACTAAACAGGTAGGCTCAGTAAAATCTCATTAAGGAGAAACGAAGTTCGCGGGGGCAGCTAGTATTTATATGAGAGTAATCTATTTATGTCATAATCTGTTTGTTGGTCTCGCTGAAACTCGAGAATAGCTGGACCGATTAGGCTAATTACAATCTTGAAATATTTATAGAAGTTCAGGGAAGATTTAAACTGTAGAAGACATGCCTACTAAAAACGAACTGTTCCTAGCTGGAAATATTTGATGTATTTTTATTGTCACTCTGTTTATTTAGAAATTTGTGTATCATTTAGTATTATTAGTATTATGAGGTCCGATCTCTTTGGCATGTTTTAAAATGTCGTATCAACTTTTGACACAAACATGTATCAGTTTCTGCAGAAATTACACACGGTATCCTCCATTTTCGCGGATTCCGAATCAGAATCCAATAATACATAACTTTAATCCGTTAAAAAGTGTTTTTTTAATATGTAAAATTTATGTTAATAAAAGACAAATACAAAGTTCACCGAGTTATCAATTTTCAGAGAGATGCCAGATCATAATCCGCTACTTCAAAAATTTAATTTGATATCACTATACGATACAATATATAGATCTTTAGCCGGTGTAACATTCTTGTATAAATTGCTAATTAATCAAATACAGAGCAGTGACCTCTAACAAGAGATTAACTTTGTCGTCCCCTACTCATTCGCAAGGCTTAAAGTCGGCAAAATCTTCAAAATGTAATCTACAAAAACCAACCTAGAAGTTTAGGCACCCTATTTAACATTAACATTAAAAAGTATTGAACTGATTAATTTTAAGGAAAACATTGTACATATTTTTTATGCTCACAAAAATTTCTCGTATTTTTATTTCATCTTGTATATATTATGATTGTTTTTTTATATTTATGTAACATTTATGTTTACCAAAATTGTCACACACTTTCGATAAAACAGATTGTAAAATATACTGTAGATGAATCTCGCGACATTATTTACAATTGGTTTAACGAGTTTAATCGTGGACGTAGCAATCTCAATGATGATCCGCATGAGAGGCGTCCTTTAACAGCGACTACTGAAAATAACATTACTGCTGTGCGACGCATGATAGAGGAAGATAAGAGAGTGACATATCATCTTGCCCATATCTAGCCTTGATATGAGTCAGGTTCAAAGAATATTACACGAATATTTAGGCGTCAGAAAGCTTTGTATCAGATGGATTCCCCATATTGTAACCGACGACCAGAAACACCTTCGCATGAAATGGCCAAATGTGAGATAAGTTCAGCAGCGGTGACTCATATGCTGTGTTTGACATCGTCATAGACGATCAAAGCTGGATATATTGCTACGAACCCGAAACCAAAAGACAATCAGCTCAGTGGGTGTTTCCTTTCGAGGATCGGCGAACTAAGGTAAAGAAAGGAAGAAGTGAAGAGGAAAAGATGATTGCCTCATTCTTTGGTCGGACTGGTTCTTTCGTGACAGTTGTGCTAAAAGCGGGAAGGACAGTTACTGTAGACTGTTATGTCAATCGTTGTTTGCTTGTTGTCTTGGAAAAAATTCAATAGCAGTGCCCTCCAAGCAGGATAAGATACTTAAGGCCGGCAGCGCGCTTACGAGCCTTCTGGCAGTGCGAGTGTCCGGTGTCACGGCCGGGCGGCGGTGTCACTTCACATCAGGTGAGCCTCCTGTAACATAAAAAAGGAACCTCTTTCACCACGACAATTCATCAGTTCACTCCGCAAAACGGAGAACCGCTGAGAAAGATGGGCCCTACTGTTCTTCTCTGTGGTTCCATCGAATGCGACGATGTGTATCGGAACGGAGATTACTTTGAAAAACAATCAAAGTATTGGTAACTTTCTACATTAAGCCGTTTTTCATTTTCAGTGTTACCTAGGTACTTGCTCTCTCACTCTTTAGTCGATTCGAAAGATAATCGTACTTATTTAAGGGTGAACTAAGTTTTAATAATGTATGTTTTGCCGTAGATTATATGCAACAACTCAACATATTAGTCTATATCTGAAATATCTGGCAGCAAATAGCGCTAAGCAATAGTCCATCTAAATACCCCATTTCCACCTAACAGTGTGTTTTAAAGAAAACGGACGAAATAGAGCAGTAAAAAGAAATACGACATTCCTCATCTCTGTTTATTACGTACATTAGTTATACAGCTTCCGTAGGTAGTGTCGTTTCGGCATGAAATGAGAACTAATGAGATTTTGATGTTTTTTTGACTGAGCTTTTATTTTTCACCACACCTCTATTTAGAACCGCAAGCATTTTACGCTAAATAAAAACTTATATAGTCTTTTGTTTACGCCAAAAATAAAAACATCATATAGATATGGTTATAATGTGATTCTAATCAATACAGTGTCTTCTACTCTCTATAGGTCAAAGTGTTCTGATATTTGTATAATTGCATATCCAAATTTTAACAATCAAAACTACGTTATAAAAACCTTGTACACATGTGTTTAAAGATACATAACAAATTTAAATATTGCGTGTTGGAAGCGTAAATGGTTCGTACGCATTTGCATTATTGCGAGGAGAAAAACTGTAAATCGTATTTTTACACGGCATACTTACATGTAGGAACTATTTTTAATACATTTAAAAAAATCGACAATTTTGTTTATTTGTACAAACTTTACAACACAAAAGTGATATAAAAATATATTTAAAAAGTTAAAAATAACAAGACAAAAAGGAAATGCTGTTTGCTGAAATTCAATTTTCTTTATTGATTAAACTGATAAGCGAATTTCTAATTATCCATTAAAATGCAATACATCAATGAAACGTATCGCTCAATTACTATCGATTATTATGGCTCGACCTTTTTGCCTGCAAAAATTTTATCTTGATACTACGTAAATATTTGAATTGCCTAAAAGATTATCAAATGATAATCTTCTTCTAAAATAAATAGAATTTTTAGAAAATTCTATTTATTTTAGAAACATAATTTATCAATTATAACGCATTTCACATAAACCGATGTTTTAATTATTAATATAGAATTTACAATTCCATCAATTTAAATTGGATTTTTTTTATTACTGTTATATATGATTATCAATTTTATGGTCTAAAAAATAAAAATGTTATTGCAAAATATTATGCCAGTGTTTCAAATATAGATTTTAGATTTCGATGTTTGACCTTGATCATGAATTTTGTGCACTTCTGTTAACAATCATATATCAGTACGCTAAGTTTTAGTGGGAAAATTTTAACATTGCGAACTCGTAAGTATAATATGTCTATTATTTATTTTGGTGTTTTAGAACCAGTTAATTATTTTTAATTACGTTCATTATTGTATTACCTAAATCAGGTTTTGATGTTTAACAGTAACTTTTTGATGTCAAATATGATATGTAACTGGGTGTAAACCGGTAGGAGGCTCATCTGATGTTAGGTTGTACTGCCGCCCATGGACACTCACATTTCCAGAAGGCTCGCAAGTACGTAGCCGGCTATTAAGGTTCAAAAAACTATTTCATACAGTATTGCCAATTTCTTCTTATTACAATTTAACAATTAAATAAAATAACAAAATTAAATGCATAGCACTATTGAATAGTTTATATAAGTGCAAAAATTGGTCATACCGGAATATATTTAAACGCGGCATGGCATGGTGAAAATAATTTAAAATCTATTAAGTAAACGAAATTAGTTCCTTTTCTTACAGGAAAAGGTTAGGTTATTAGGTATTAAGGAAAACACTTTATTAACGCATTGAAGTTATGTATTATTGTATACTTATAATTATTTGAACATAATTTTAAAGTTTTTTATAAGTTTAAATAGTACATAACTTCAATCCGTTAATAAAATGTTTTCTTTAAATGTGTAAAAGTTATGTTAATAAAAGACAATACTTTTAGTTATTAGTTTTAGTATATGGGAGGGAATCACCTCACAATTAATTTCCATGTATGTACATAGTGATTAATTGTGTATAAAACCAATTACCAAGAGTAAAGAACCCAGATGACAATTCCGTGAAATGACGTCAGACCCCTTTGAACACTGTCAGAAAGAACAGTTTAAGGGAACTATGAACAAAATGTTTGAACATATATTTTTATAAGGCTCATACACCTTTCACGCTACCCGAAAGTTTTTTGATTTTGTATCTAGCTACAAAATGCTGCTAGAAATTGTATCAAGTAATGTAAGCAATTATATTTCATATTACAATAACAATAAAAAATACCTTTGGTTTTTTCAATATACACATAAAAATGCAAGTGTAGAGTACCGTAACACGGAAATCTCAAAGTATCGCATACTGTTACATTAATATTGACGTATACTAAAAGTATAAAAACAATTTCACTAAAAAATAAACTTAATTAAACTGTACATTGACATATTCTACAATTTTTGTTAAATATGTAATTAAAATATGCCAAAATATTAAGATTTGAACAAAATATTTAACAAAAATCTATGTAG
This sequence comes from Pieris rapae, assembly GCF_905147795.1. NCBI lineage: Eukaryota > Metazoa > Arthropoda > Insecta > Lepidoptera > Pieridae > Pieris > Pieris rapae. The sequence continues at coordinate 4,973,210 of NC_059509.1, read as the reverse complement.
TTATGATTATGGTAATAAAAAGTAATAATTTTCATTGTGGTTATTGCTTGTTTACATTATGAAAAAAGGATTTTATAAATATTATCCAAAAAAGAACTTTATAAGTAACTTTTTCTCGCATAATTTTCTTACAAATAGTAATTTATCAAATCCAATTCAAACGAGTTTATACCCTTGTTAAGCTCAACAGTCTACTCACCGACTCATGGAACATCCTCGCCGGTAATTACTAAAAATCACGATAAATCCATGACGTACAATTTTCATGACATGTGTCATAGATAATGTTACGAATTGTTGCGATACGGTGTCAATAACTCATTGATGCTTTGAATTTCGCATCAGCCGGTTGCCTTAAACAAAGTGTATTAGTGTACGTGTAAGGTGATAATTTTACATTATTAAAAGTTGGTAAGATGTTGATGTTAATCATGTTTTATTTATCGTGTTCATGGATTGCATTTATTGATCGACTTCCGTGTATGGTTTTGTTACGACAACGGCTTGTGTATATTTCCCTACATGTCGTCTCTGTTATTCTATTTTAATAAAAAAAAAACGCAAAAATATATGTTAGTAAGTATGTCGGGCATTTCTGTTTGGGGGACAACGCAATTTAGGCAATCATTAAATATTGATTGTTTTCTGTCACAGTATAATCAGATTTTGATATTATCTAACTCAAAACATGTTGCATCTGAAATCAATGAAACTATCACATTTAATCGATTACCAAAATCACACGTGTATATAGTAGTATAATATTCGTAAATAATATTTTTTTAAATAACAACAAGCAAGAGTTCGAGTTCGAGAGAATCTTTTATTAATCTCGTCGGTCTAAAATAAGTTATTACAATGCGCATTACCTAAAATACCTAGATAACTCCTTTCTCATTAAAAGAATAAATCTGTACTAATCGGGTCACTGGTTTATCTATATCGATAAAAATCAAGGCTATCTATCAAATTATATTAAACTAACTAAACTAGTTTAAAGGACGCACAAGAGGAAAGAATATGACTGACCCATGTGCAATTAATTCGAATTAATTTACCCTGTACCGTATAAAAAATAATGTGATTGATATTTATTATATGGGGATATGATAATGAATTTGTTGAGGATTCCTGATGCTTAAGAACGGTTGTTTTAATTTTACCTTTGGACTCTCGGTATCGCATTAAGGCAAAGTAAGTTCAAGGATATTTTGTGGGATGATAAATAAATGTATTTATGGCATTTAAATAGCCTGTAACTACTATTTTTATAACGAAAAATTACAATCGCCAAGACGGACAACTATAAACAATAGATAGAAGTGCAGGCATCACAAAATTTGAAGAAATTTACTTCTTCGACTTCCGTACATAAATTTGTCCATACATTATTTCATGCTGTACCTAAAGTTATCAATAGATCTTTAGTATGCAGTTGTTGGTTAACAACAATATTTATACTAAAGATTTTTTTTTAGTTATCCAATGTCTATATTATTCGACTCGACGTAGCTGCGTATCATATCTGTATTTTTTATAATAACACGAAGTTGGTTGTACTCATGTACCCAATAAAATTAAAAAATATCAACAAAAATATCATAATATAGACATGATAAACTTTAGTGACGCATGTAAAAATAAAAATTATCTCTAAAGTTACTAAAATATAACAAATTAGATACGTCATACAATTATTATTATATGGTCCGCGTTGCATCATCTTGTTTCCCGGTTAAACGGTAGCTGTACTTATCGCCTCAGTGACTCAGGTATATTCATTTAATCTTTCTTTCATATTAATTAATGAAAAAGGAGTAATATTTAGCGTATTTCAAATACTGTATGTACTTTTTTAATGATTTCAACTGTGCCAAATAATACATGCGTGCAATTGATGATAAAATCAAGGTATTCGTTTTTTCTTGAAATTTAATATTGTTATTCAAACGCTAATTGAATAGTAGTGTGTCTTAGCAAATAAATAAACGTGACAAAACAATATTTGACAGCCACTTTACTTAGTATTTTTATAGTGGAATTATATAGGTTGATAAGCTGGATACGAACGTGTAATATTCAAGATAAATGATAATCTTACCAATTCGAGATAAAAACGGTTAGGGGCATATAAAATAAAACCATGCGTGTAATACTTTGAAATTTCCAATTAAAATTATTAATTTATTTATCACTTGACTATAAAAGTTTTCATTCACAGTGAAGCGAATCATCATTTCAGAGTTTTATAAATTTTGGAGCTTCTCTATTCTTGAAGGTTGGCCGTCGGTTTCGTGAAGCATGCCTAGGTAATTAACTTTCCGTTGTTTGATTTTCTTCATAAGTTTTACGACATTCCAAGCCAAATAAAAACTTTCTCGTTAAACAACTTCTGGATCTAGCTTAAAGAAAGTATGCGGTGAAAACACCACCTGTCATATGCCTCTTCATAGCCGTTCATAACAATTAGCCAATTGTAAAAAAGGAGAACTTGGACTCAGAGTTGAATGGTCGAGTGACGACAGCACAAAACGTTCGTTATTTTGTTGAAAGATCTTCATGCAATTTCAATTCGAATCCTAATTTCCTAACCAGGATTTGACTGGTCTGTAACCCAATTTCCCAAATATCTGTATTGCTGCACTTGTTTTAATGGATTTTCAGCTAAACTAAGCCTTAGATTTTCAAGCTCTTACGCTAGTTTCATGAAGTCTTGGAACAAGCATTTGGACATCGTTCATTGATGAGGCCATTGAAACAGTGTCGAATGTTGTTGATGATCTTTCTGTTAACCTTTGCTATGTTCTCTGATCAATGATTTCCGATACAGTTGCTTCGGAATATACATTGAATAGCAACGGAGAAAATATACAGCCTTGACGAACACGGTCATCGGCGGTTTGCACGGTTGCTTTTAAGTTTTGTTCAGGTATCTGATCACTAACAATTCGTCACACTTATTTCTTATTATGTTATTTATGATAGTCAAAAATAACTTTGGCACGTCGCTCATAAGTCTGTTTGTGAGATTGTTGTCGCATTTCAAAGCAATATTCCTTTTCAAGATTATAAAAAATTAGATCTTAAGTTGTAATGTTTAAAGAACCTTATTTCTCATTACTAAAAATGCAATTCTTATGAGAAATAAAGTTATTCTTAACAAAAAAAATTATGTTTTTATATGAGAAACTTAATATGTACGAACGAGATTCACGTTACTATCAGCTGATTTTAGTCTTCTAGGCTCATTCTTACTTGTGAATTGGTTAAACGCGATAATATTACGAATTTTAGAATTTCACTCTAATTATACTTCTTTAATTAATTTTTTACGCGGCTTCGGCAAGATAAGCAAACTCGCTCGACGAGTATTGCGTGTAGTGCTGTGTTTGATTTTTTTAATGACATATATATCTTAACCATTCGGTTGGCTGGTCAAATGTGTCATAAATGCGATTGAATAATTGCTTGAGCAAGTCTATGTTGTCCATTGCGGAAGTCCGAGTATTCAAATAGCGCTGTTACAAAAAAAAATTGGCGATGATCATGTCCTTTTCCTGATATAATTATGTCGAGATCCTCTCCCTGCCATTTCGGTTTCCGAAGCACTCTCTTTACTCCCCAAATACAACTAACAATCAAATTAAATTTTATTTTTCCATTTTATCCCCCTAATGTGTACACTATACACTAGTACCGATTTATTATACTTGAGTAAGAAAAATACATTCAGTGGAATTGTACTGCAGTTTTCAATACACAATCAGTCATTTTTGATGGATGGACAATCGTAAACAGCATATTATTATTACAATAACACTTGTTTTTTATAATGTCAGTGTTATCATAACTATGATTTAAATGGAAGAAAAAATTATAGAATGTATATATATTTGCAATCATTATATTTTGACTGCTTGTAATTAAGTTAAAAGTAAAACTCATTTACAGATTACGTAAATATTCGTGATGGTTTCCATGTGATTTTTCAAATTGAAAACGTGATAACTTAATTGACGAGTATCATTGTATGTGAAAAATGGTTGTTTCTTTGGTTGTATTTTTATGCTTTTAAATCTTGATTTTATATTAGATTAATTGATATATTAAATATATATATACCTACTGAGCTTACCCACTTTATTAATAAGATAATTTTATTACGTATAACATTATATTGTTATGTCATGGTCTTAATTTTCATCATTAAATTACCCCTATCTTTTGAATTCTAGGTTTTAGATTATGTCTACACTTATTAATTTAATAGTTATATATCATTAGTATTAATATGTTTTATAGTACTTATGTCATGTTATGTTTATGTTATTTTTAAATAACAATAATAAGACACTCAAAAGTGTCCTTAATTAAAACACCTAATATTCCGTATTCTAGAACGTCGATCATATTTGTATCAAGTTTCGGAAGCAAAGTAGCAAAACCATTATTTTTGAAGTTCTAAACATTTAAAATGAATATATCACTTGTCATAGGATTAGGAATACAAGCCTAAATTAAAATTTTTGTTTCAGAATACCAAGAATATAATTAATGTTTATTTAAAAAGTAATTAAAATGAAAAACTCCCTAGTGTCCTTGAGAACTGAGAAGAGAGTAACATTAGTGCCACCTGATGGGGGCTGGGGCTGGATGATATTACTTGGTACTGGTCTTTCAAATGTAAGTAGTTTATAATAAATTGTTTGTGCTAATTTATTAAAAATTTTAATTCCCTTATCGGCGGCTTTTATTTTACCGAACTTAGACAGACTGACAGAAGACACGAATTATCTTTTACGATTTACATGCGTTCCCTATCAAAATATGGCTTCGCCCTGTTTTTCTTTACCTAACTAAAGTTTTGTGTAAGAATAAAATTGACATTATTTCCATTTTCTCTGCAATTTAATGAACATGTGTCATTGTTCTGAAGGTTTACTAGTCATATCATTATCCATTTTAGATTTTCAACCAGTCTATGTTGTCCCTATTCAGTTTGTTGTATGGGGATGCATTAGAGGCAATGGGACATAGGACAGCTGGGGCTGCTATAGTAATGAATACTATGTTATGTGTAAGTAATTGTAGTGGACCATTCGCCGGAGTTCTAGTTAAGCTAACTTCACCCAGATTCGTATGTGTTACTGGATCTATGATTTGCACTGTTGGAATTTTCTTAAGTGGATTTTCTACTAATATTATTCACCTTGTTATCACTTATGGGATACTTTTGGGTAAGTTTTTGTTCGTACATGTTGCAACCGTCTCATATAAATATAGTTTTGGTTAAGAAGCAAGAAATCACCTAAAAACAAGACCTCATATACTTCATAAATGTTAAACTTAAAAACTAGGATACAGGATACGTATTTGATAGAGCATTATGCCTTAAATGCATACAATTTCTAAGCATTTTGAGATTAACATCAAAAGTTATAAGCGAGTATATGTTCCTAATTGATTAAAATAATATTTATTTTACAGGCGCTGGATTGGGTTTCATACAAAATGCGTCCTTCGTAGCTATAAATAGTTACTTTAGATTGAAAAAGAGTATTGCAGTTGGCATCGCCATGACCGGAACGGGGATTGGTCAGACTGTGATGCCTCATGTAGTCCGATATCTATTGGAAAGCTACGGATTTAGAGGTGCATGTTTGCTGCTCTCGGCAATGAGCTTACATGGGGTGATTATCATAGCATGTTTCACTGGCTCCTGATGAAGTGTTTGACTGTATTCACATACATAAGGAGACATAACTGATGGCATTTTGTTAGACAATTAAGTCAAGCGCATCCAAGCGTTGACCGTATAATTAATAGTCTATATTATTTATAGATTTGTGGTACGTTACTAATTCAACCGGTAGAATGGCATATGAAAAAGATTGAAGAGGAGGTAGTGGTTGATGAAAAGGTTCATTTATTGGAGGAAAGCAAGAAGAACGACGAAGTATATGATATAGCGCGACGCGCTACTTCGCCCATTTTGAATGGTGACGGCAAACATAAGCTAGTCCCTGATTTTTATAGTCAAAAGGATTTAAAATCATTAGGAGATAGTAAATCAAATGGCCAGCTTAATGGTAAGTAGCCGTTTAATGTAATCTCAATTCTCAAAGAGCTATTAGTGCCTTTTTATTTATGTACTCGCGAGCCCTCTGGCATTGAGAGTGTCCATGGGCGGCGGTATCACTTAACATCAGGTGAGCCTCCTGCCCGTTTGCCCCCTGTTCTATAAAAAAATAAAGGACTAGAGAGCTATGACAAAAATCACGTCTACGATTTGTCTTATGTTTCTATAGCCTACTCGTTATATCGTTATTTGTAAATGTTGCGGCGTCCATGCGTCGGGTTGTCTCTCTCCCTAAAATGCGTCATACTCGCGGTGCTACTTGTGGTGACTAGAATTCGTGTAAACAATGGTGTTAGTTATTTCGACTATGTATTTGCGTGTTGTTCCCACGAGAATGTAAGTGCTCCTATTTCACCATGCCTCCTGCTAATAGAGGATCTTTGATAGTCTCAGACAAATCTTTGTTTTTAATTTAAATTTTTATTATTTATTAATAAAGCTGTCATGTGGAATATGGTGTAATGGTTGCAGCTCCCTTACAAACGTTGTGTAATACAAAAAAAAGCAAAAAACCTTGGCGTAAAAGAGTGGTGGAGAGTTTATTTGCCAGTTCTTCTCTTCCGTTCCGAGCATATAATATGTATTTCTTTTTTTTGACGTTCATAAGTGTACGATGTGTTACGTTTATGAATAAATTATTTTTTACTTTAACTTTGAGCTTTAACTTTTTAATCAAATGCGTTTAATATACACGTTTGATCAGATCAGATAATTGTTTTAAAAAGTTAAGAAAAATGTTTTAGTTTCCTTTTATTGTCGAAATCGAAATAATCTTTGACGGAATATTAAATTGCAGGAACCAGTAAAAGCCCACAGAACACGAAAAGCGGTTTCAGAAAAATCTATGAATTATTTGATATATCTCTTTTGAAAAATCCACGTTTCCTGAACGTTATTATTGGAACCGCTTTAACATCTATTTCATTGCAAAACTTCAGCATGTTGTATCCATTATTCTTACAGGTATGTTATTATAGTATATTAAAGGTCATATAATTTTACATTGAAAACCAAGCCCAATAGAGTTATTTCAGTCAGTTTCAGTTATAGTACTGTTCATAATTTGGAATTGTGAGTTAATAAAATCTACAATGTATTAATATCTAACCGTTCATTCAAAATAGTTGTATAGATAACACTTACAGTAATTAATATCCTATTAAAAGCTGTAGAAATGATATATTTAGAAATTAAAAGCAGCTACATTCGAGTTCTTTGAAGGAAAGATGTCGTTGTATGGATTGGCCGTTTAATTATAATTAAAGAGCGGTACAATTATTTATTTTATAGACTGCTTTAATGTATTCAAACATATTTAGGTTCTCATATCTATAACTCTTATCTTAAATGTTTAAGTAATTGCTTAAATAACTGTTATGGAAGTTTCTCGATTCTATTTCGACTTGGCTTAGAGGTCTATTACTCCCTGTAATAATTTGAATGGTGTGAATGATTTGTCAAATTTTGAGATTGAAAATTTGACTGTAATTACCATTAACAACCACAAACAAAAGAAACGTGCAATCGTCTTTTGTTTTCCATTTCACTTCACTGAATTTACCAATATTACAGAATGCAGCAGGTATGAATAAACAAGAAACAGCCAATTGTATGTCGGCCGTAGCGTTCGCAGATATTATTGGAAGACTTTCTATACCGCAGCTTCAGGCTAAATTTAACATTTCAGCTCGAATGACATTGATTATAACCTGTATTTGGATATTTATTGTGCGACAGAGTAAGTAAATTAGACGTACTATTTTAAGCTCTATCTTTCTCTCTCTGCTTCTCACAGATTAATAAATCGTAGTGGTGCCACTGCGACATAGTAACTTGATGAAGTTATTATTTTGATTCAGAATATTTGATTCAGTGTAAAATAATTATGGTTGTCTGATTTAGAGAAAATCTCAATAAATAACTTAAAACTTATGAATAATCGGTTATCTAAACCAATAACTATTTATCTTTTTTAAATGACGGTAATGTTTAGATAAAGATCGATTATATGACAAATATTTTCAAGGAAAGGCCGAACGATATCTTTAACTTACAACCAAACACCTGATCATGTCATGATATTAAGATAAAAAAAGAATTTAAAAAATGATATTGGCTCTAGTTTTCGGCGGTATATATATAAAAAAAATTGATTTATATGATATTTTGCGATACAGGCGGTGTAACGTTATTTTGTATTTTTCTTTAAAAAGATAAAATAAATAACGCAAAATAAATTCTACAGAAAAGTTTATAATTTAGACCTATCACGTGGTATACGAAAATAATGACTTAATAGCGTCATACCATACAGTTAGTAAAGAAACTAAACCCGTAAAAATTAAATAAAAAATTAAATATTCTTATACTTCACACTATGACCACAATGAATAGGCACTTATAAAACCTGAAAATATAATTTCCCTTTTAAACTAGATAATATTTCAAGGTAAACTATTGCTACATTTGCGATTACGCAATCTAATCATTATTCGATTATTTTTTTCCAGTTCTGGCGTACCAAACGGATATATATGTTATACTGGTATTATCCTCAATGTATGGTATCGGACGGAGTATGGTAATTGTGGCCAGAAATATAACAATTTCTGAACAATGCCAGGTGGAGCAAGTTGCTTCAGCTGTAGGTCTAGGGATGTTGAGTATGGGATTGCTAACGCCACCTATTGGATATTTCCTGGGATGGGTTCGAGACTTTACAGAAGATTATATCGCCTGTATCAGTGCGCAAAACTCAATAATGATACTATTTTTAATAATGTGGATACCTGATATGTTGCATGAGTACTATCAAAAGAAGAAAGAGAAAGTAGACGAGACCGAAATGACGTAAGGTCTGAGGCTCACGAACTTGTGATATTATTATAGCCAAGATTTTGCATAATCTGATAGAGATAATTCCATAAAACACTGTGGCTGTGATATTTTGTCCTACGTGAACAAGTGAGCATTTATATGGAGACTGACAATTTTTTATGCGAAGAGAGACTATAATTTAAGTATTGTACCAATTACCTCTAGATACTAATAAATTATTGTTAATTGTTACTCTTAAATTTTTATTTATACTAAACCTATTAGCACAATAATATTTCACTAAATAATCATATTATCTGTCACATGGTAAGTTGCTTTTTTAAAGCGTACCGAGAGTTTTTACGCCGGCTTTTTCTCTCGATCCCTCGCACCATCTCTACACCCTCTGTCTTCTTTGCCGATGAGTAGGAATGCCTACAGGTTCGAATCTAATGACGTGGAATAAGTGATACCTTGATGATTTTATATTCCAAAATAAACGTATTATTATTTTTTATTTTAATTTTTAGTAACGGGGATACATTCCATTTCACAACAACTATATCTGTTATTATGTTTCTGAAAAACAAAACAGAGGTAATTTATATTTTAAGCATATTCAATTAAAACGAATACACTTTAAACGAAGCATATACAATTCTTAAAAAAACATAGCGAGGAACATTTGAAAGTCATTACTTGGCGATTAGTTCTGTTTCAGGAACATAAATATAATAATTGGTCTTAACAATGTAAGCAAAACAATTATGTTCGTGAAACTTTAAACAGTGTCAGTTCTCGATAACGACCACCAATTAGTCAGAGGACTAACAAAGTAAACTCAAATGGTGCCTTTCAAATCTTTGGTAATACAATTTTTATGCAGCGATCTAAGCAGAAGTAATAAATAGAGATTGATGTCTGAAGCAACTTTATAGGAAGCCATTGAGGGGTCAGATAAAGTTAAATTAAAAATGTTAACGGAAGGATCAATATTCGCCATGCAAACGACACCGTTGTAACAGAGAGAAGAAGTGGCAATAAACTATCCATCACTATTTTTAATCGCCAAGTTTTTTGTTTTACACAATGTTTGTAAGGATCTGCAACCATTACACCCTGTTCCACGTGACATCTTAAGTAATTAATAATAATAAAATAAATTAAAAACAAAGAGTTGTCGTTTATCAGCAGGAGACATGGTGAAATTAGAAACACTTAAATTCTCGTGGGAACAACGCGCAAAGAACATTAAACAACTGAATCTTGCGGACCTAGTCTACGCGTTGCACACTGACCGCTACCACATACGTACGGTAAACGGCTTATTTGTAGAATAAAGAAATCGTGACTTCTCCGAAGAAGCCAGTTGGACTGGTATTGCGACTGCGGAAGAGTTCCTGTATCTATCACAAGACGAGACACGCTTCAAGACACTGACGGCCAACCTAAAGTAATGCAGAGGCACTAAAAGCAGAAGAAGATTTCATTTAACATTTTCCCTGTCATTTTTGTGTGAATTTAACAAAAATAAAAATAAATTAACCGTGTATTTTGCATGGAATAAACCTTTTATCAATACATAATTCAATCATTTCTTGTGGTATTTGTGGTCGTATTTGTCTTGTTATGTTGACAATACTGTTTCTAGATATTTAATTTCAAAAATGTAATAGCGCGTATCAAAAAAAATCTTGTCATCTTTCCTTAAACCTTTTGTATTTATTATTAATACTGTTGAATTTTTAAAAATCCCTTATAAGTATAACTTTACTCTGCTCTGAGAAAAACAGCCCAAAAATTCAGTCAAAGTTTTAATTTTTTTTACGAATAATTCGTAAAAAATAAAGGAGAATTGAATATATTTACATATTCTAGTAATATCTGACATATTGCAATTGGTTATAAACGGAAGTATATTTTTTTTTTGTTACGCTATAATGCACCACTGATTTTTATAAATTATAGATTAGATAGAAACTTGATAACTTCAATTCTATTTGAAACATGAGGTAAATTACCACTAAAAAAATAAAAAAAACGTAAATCAGTGGCACTACAACCTCTTTATATGTTGGCCTCAGATTTCTGAATCTATTTCTTGATCATTTTTAAATCTAATAGGCAAGTCCTACCAGGTCAGCCTCCAGTGGATGACACAAGTCTTAGACTTTTTGGATTTAAGACATGCCGGTTTCCTCATGATGTTTTTCCTTCACCGTTCGAGCAAATGTTAAATGCGCACATAGAAAGAAGTCCAATGGGGCACAGCCGGGGATCAAACCTACGACCTGAGGGATGAGTGTCGCACGCTGAAGCCATTAATTAGGTCAACACTGCTCTATGTAAATTACTACTTCTACTGAATATTTTTGTAAATTTTCATGTTCAATCTGATAAAATAATAATAATAATTTAGTTTATTAACAACATATAACATACTCAACGTACATAAATGTACGTAAACGATTAGAATAAATCTAGAGATATATTTTGAAAACAAGCGCCGGTTATTAATATTTTAGTTTAGCCGCCTGACCTTTGATAAGGTATTTAGCTTTTTATCAAAACAGATATTTACCCGCACATAGAGATTATAATTAGTACGATTTTTAAACATTAAACACGGTGTTTCTTAAATTATCTAGAACACTTGAAGTGTTTTAGTGAAAGTAAGTTATTATTATGAAACATCATCCAACAATAACACAACATTTACAACGAGTAAATTAAAATGACTACGATCTTTCGCATCTTGTTTTAGTGCAATGGCGTTGATGATTCACTGTCTGTAAAGTGATTAAAATAAATTGTATGCAAAAGTATTTAAAAGCACTCATGAAAAGAAAGCTGATGAGACTATGTAAAGGGAATCTAAATTTTCCCAAAACTTTAAAGTTGTTTTGTTATGTTGTCTCAATTTCTTGTAAGAAAATTCAGTTGTTGTTTAATTCAAATGTAACCCTACACATTAATACATATCTTTCAACGTTGGCATTTAGATAGCACTCAATTAATTCTAAAGGTTTTAAATCAAAATAATTTCATTGATTATCACATACTCGTGTTGTATGGATGTTTAATTAGAGTATCGAAAATATGATTATTATATAACGTCTATTATATAGTGTAATAAATGTGAATTGTGTGGTTACTAGGGTAAAGTTTTTACTAATATTTACTAATATATTTAATTCGACTACACCAAAAAGTTTAAAAATTATTTTATTATTAAAAAAAATCATGACTAAGTTTTTATGTTACAAAATATTTTAGATACAAAATAAAAGTGATAATGTCTAAAACGAAGACAGTAATAAAACTGGTACCACCCGATGGAGGCTGGGGATGGATGGTATTATTCGGCAGTGCTGTTACTAATGTAAGTTAACAAATTAGTTCATTGTAAATATAAGATTATGTAATGTTTATTACGGTAAGTTTATGCCAGACGTACCCAATGTTGATAGCAAAATTTAATATGTTTTTAGTAAGTTTTTTTTATACTTTATATTGCTTTTTTATGTTCTTTATGTAATGTTTATTTAATTAATTGCTTGTGTTGATATGCCAACCCATAAAATAAATGTTGTTTTTTTTTGTTTTTTTTTTAATTTTAGAATTTTTTTTACAGGTTTTCAACCAGGCAATGTTTTCGCAATTCAGTTTATTATATGGCGACAAATTAAAAGAAATGGGACATCGAACTACAGGTGCAGCGATGGTTATGAGTGTAATGCTTTGCGTAATAAATTTCGGCGGACCGTTTGTTGGGGTTTTGGTCAAACTAAAATCACCAAGATTCGTTTGTGTCACCGGATCAGTTATATGTGGTTTAGGGATATTTTTGAGTTCATTTTCAACAAACATAGTCCACCTGAGTTTAAGCTACGGAGTAGTTTTTGGTAAGTTTATTGTGCTGTTAATAGCTTTAATCAGAATTAGAGTATAAATGAAAAGGCACTAATTTACTTCATGGAAATTATGTTAAAATAATAATAAGACTAAACTTGCAAACTACCTTAAATTAATATTAAAAACAAAGACTTTTTTATTTTTATATCATTAATTAATAGTCAGAAGTCACTTGGAGTTTCCATGCTCTTCTTATAAAACCCATGCCATATATGCCTTTTGTCTGACCTATGTAACAAATACATAGTATAGGTAGTTTGCAAGTTTAGTCTTATTATTATTAAGGCCGGCAACGCACTCGCGAGCCCTCTGGCATTGAGGGTGTCCATGGGCGGCGGTATCACTTAACATCAGGTGAGCCTCCTGCCCGTTTGCCCCCTGTTCTATAAAAAAAAAAAAAAAAACATAGACTGTTCTACTATGGCAGACCGTTTTTCTGATGTCTGAGACCCAGATTGTCACATTTTGTACATTCTAGCGCACTGGTCAATTTTAAAAATCGATCTCTCACCGGTGTAAGCATTTAAACGGATTTTATATCCGTTTTTTGAATTAAATGACTTTGAGTAAAGGTTTCGGTCTAATAGTGGGCCTTGTCAATTAACCACAAATTAAGTCACATAATTTCTTACTTTTGCGACTTAGTTATTTAACCTTAAACGTGTAAAAACATGCAATGAATACGAGACAAAAGTAAGCCAAATCCATCAAAATTCATCTCTGTAATACCTACGCCAAACTCCTAAATTGTACTAAAAATTTCAGGCGTAGGATTAGGATTCATACAAAATGCATCGTTCGTAGCCATTAACAGCTACTTCAAATTGAAAAAGAGTATAGCAGTGGGCATTGCAATGACAGGCACCGGGATTGGACAAGCTTTAATGCCACACGTAGTGGAATATTCTTTGGATAAATTTGGCTTCAGCGGTGCATGTTGGCTTCTTTCAGCACTGTGTTTACATGGAGTAGGTATTTATTAAAACCAAACAGATATACAATTATTATTTGTGGAACCTCCAAGGGCTGGTTAGCAATCGTAGTCAGAGAGAAAAGTTTTCTTAAAATGTAGTACTTGCGAAACCCAAAGACATAATAGAGTAGGTAAGTAATATTCGGAGATTGAGAGGTATAAAGTTTAGTTTTCTTAATATATATTATTATAATGGTTATTTAAATTTTGCATTTAAATATGTAGGTCAGAAATAGAATCAATAAGTTTGATTTTCATTTATTGCCTTAAAGTATCAACAGATGTTTGATTTATTTACTTTTTATGGTCACTTGATAAGAAAAGCGAACTTTGGTATCAAAACTTAAACCCTTTATACATCAGGTACGTAAACTAAAATAAAAACATTGTCATAGACCATTTTTATGTCTGCTTTTTTGATTATTTGTATTAATTAATAGTGAGACGGTTTCCTCAAATTTTGTGATTAATTTAGGTCTGTGGATCAATGTTAATGCAACCAGTTGATTGGCATATGAAAAAAATAGAAGAGAAGGTTATTATTGAAGAAGAAGAAATCGAAATGATTAAATGTCAAAAAGATGTAAAGGATGATAAATCAGCAACAATCTTTACTAAAACATCGCAGTTTCTAAGAAAAAAATCTGTAAATGGTTTTTCTGATGATTTCAAAAAAGGTATTTTTGAAATATCCTAAGTTACATTAATTTTAATGTACTTTTATTGTGTATACAGAATAAAAGTACATTAAAATACAGAACATTGACTTTTAATCTGACTAGATTAAAAATCATTATAAATTAGTTTGATTTTTTATCTACAATCTAAACTTTTATATCGTATCGTCTTCGGATAATTTTATTATTTATAGGGAGTTAACTGATAATTAGTATCAAATTAGTATTTTAAGTAACTCCAATTGTTTTATTTATATTCATTTCAGGCAATAATTCATTTTTAACATTATTTGACATTACAGGATCCTTAAATAAAACGCCGGAATTAAAGAAAACTGCATTAGAAAGAATTTACGAATTATTTGACATATCCCTATTATCAAGTCCTCGTTTTATTAATGTCATTATTGGAATCGGTTTAACGTACATTTCGATCCAGAATTTCGGCATGTTGTTCCCATTTTTCTTACTGGTTAGTGTTAATTGATTATTTTACAAAAGAACTATCTTTCTAAGCATTAACAATATATAAAAAATTTCTAATTTTAAACGTTATTTTATTTTGTAGAATGAAATAACTAACATCTGTTTATTTTATGTTTTTACAGAATATAGGTATTAGCAGAAATGAAACGGCTACATGTATGTCTGCAGTGGCATTAGCTGACATTTTTGGAAGGCTTATTGTACCACAAGTCCAAGTCAGATTAAAATTGACAGCTCGATTGACGCTGTTTCTAACTTGCATTTGGATAATTATAACCAGGCAAAGTAAGTTAATTCCTTTAATATAGATATAGAATATGTGTCGCTTGTGGCGCCTTTGTGTAACTAGATAATAGATTTTCCTTTAGTAACATTTTTAAGTGAAGTGAATTGAAATATCGAACAATCAAAGATAAGAATTTATAACAATGCATAAACGAAAATTACTATTCACGTATAGAGCGATATTAGCTTCAGTGTGACTCTCCTGAGGTCCTAGGTTCAAACTCACTCTTTGGTACACCGATGGAGAACATCGAAAACCGGCATGATTAGGCCAAAGAATTTAACGGTGTGTTAGGCAGTGAAGGGTAATCACCTACTTGCCTTTTGAGAAAGCACATTTTTACTCCTATTAATGATATATTTATCTATATCAAACTTGATAAAATTGATAGAGGTAGATAGACAATATAGATAAATTTAATTAAGATTCTTTACAAAAGCTTTTTCTTTTCAGTATTAGCATATCAGACAGATCTGACATCCATCTTAGTTTTATCTGCATTATACGGTATCGGACGGAGCATGGTCATCGTAGCAAGGAATTTGACTATAACTGAGCATTGCAGAGTCGACCAAGTACCCTCTGCTGTCGGACTTGGTATGTTATGCTTGGGCGTTATATCTCCACCTATAGGATATTTCCTAGGTTGGATCAGAGATTACACAGAAGACTATATAGCATGCATATCTGCCCAAAATGGCTTACTGATATTATTTTTGATTATATGGCTTCCGGATATGTTACTACAATATTATAAGAAGAAAAAACTAGACGCTGAAGATGTTTAAGGGAAAACTAAAGTTTCTAAATCTTTGTATGCCTGAGAGCGAGTATTGTAGATTATTTTTCTGGAACGTGGAAGAAATAAGCAGACATATCATGTTTTATTAAAGTTTAAAGAGCCTGCCTGGACTTGAGAAACCAGGGTGCATACGAGCTCATGGGCGGGATTTAAGAATGAAGTGGTTTTTATATTAAAGGTACAATGATTTATAAGTAAAAATACTTTTGTGTTTGTGCGACGTCAACATAATATGTGAACCGATGATAAAAAATATAATCGTATAACTTTATATAGACTAAAATCAATTCTATTCATGATTGTGAGCATCTATACGTAATTAGTTTTAGTTCTCCTTTTTATGTAAGTATATAGAATGTACATACTTATACACACTACTACAAATAGCAAGTAGGTTGTAACAACATTTAATAAAATGTTAATAAAAATATTAATGAAGTCTCATTGTTGTCAGCCACATTGTTGCATTATTTTTGTGGGAGAAAATTACGTTACTTACTTAAAATACTCAGTGAACCAAAACTTTTGATACATTTGTGTGTTCGTGTCGCGTGATATATGATGTATATAATGCTAGTTGCATTTCATTTTACGAAATATCTGTATAATGTAATACTTGGATTTTAATTTTTAATGTGATTATAAATCCTATCGTGTGTTTTACATTTCATTCTACTGTTAATTAAACTAACCAAAGTATTTTTTAATGTGGTAATTAAAAGCAAACCCATAAGCTACACAATATTAATTTTATTGTGTTGCACTAAAAAGGAGTTTTTAAAAAAGTTTAAAGTTATATCGGCCAAAATGTTAAATGACATGTTTTTAGCATATAAAATGTTATAAATGGCATATGGCATAGTAAATAACTAACCTTAACGGTAATTACGTAGTTTCTAATTAAGCTTTCAAAACAAAGCTGCAGCTAGTTTATAAAAGCTTAACTGACCGATCGGATTTGAAATCTCATGTTTATTTCAACATCTCTCGGGACAGACCCAGTTCGTATGATACATGTAAATTGCCTACTACATCTATGATGAATGGAAAAATTATGTGATGACAAGTTTGTTGTGCGCCTTTCTTAGACATATCTATCTATAATTGTAGTTAATCAAATAATCAATCTGCCATCAGGGATTACAAATATCAAATATCGCAAACTCCTATCAGAAAGAAACATTGGAAAACGGTTTTGTTATTATACCACCTGAGCGTCGTATCAACATTTTATTGTTTTTCCAGTCTATGCAGTTTTTTTTACATGATCTGATTTCGACGGTTGTATTAAACAGAACAGTGTAAATGTAAGGGGGTTTACCAAGGGACAACAAACAGCGGCTTATAAATGTAAAGAAACAACGACAACACACGCTGAAATATTCAGACAGGGACATTATTATTTTGGTTTAATTTAGCCCGCAGAGTATTCATTGCAACGTGCAACTTGTAAATCTGTAGGGCGCTTCCGTATATTGCAAGTACGGATTATTCTCCGCATGTGTATTTCTTCATGTTCTGGGATTTTATTACTTTAACGTTGCAACATAATTTAAAAATACCTTTTCTATACGAATATTGAGATGTTTGTAAAAAATAAACTAAAATTGTACGAATTTCAAAAATTCTAGTGACACTGGCTATATTCATTTCTGAAATTATTAAAAAAAGGATTTTACAATATTAGTAAAACGTATTAAACAAATGGCGATTTTTGTTTGTGATTGAATGATTATCTTATTAAAATATAATTTATTACAGTTTTTTAAATTATATTGCATCATCAAGAATGATAAAAACATCTATCACCTTAATTAATCAATAATTCTGATATGTAAAAGAACTTGTTGATGCTAAAATTTGAATATTACAATTTTAACATTAGTTCTATGTGGACTTAGTTTTTTCATAAAATGTATTTATTACTAAAGCAAATACATAGTATGCATGCACATCGGTGCACTGTGAGCGTCTTGCAAGTATAAATCACACAAATATGTCTTACTTAATATAAAATATCTGATATAATATAATACTTAATAAATACATGAAAAGACAATGCACAAATTTTAAACAAAATTACACATGTTTTATTACGAAGAGATAAAGCAATAACTTTAAGAACAAGAATAATATTCTGTATGGATAAATACAGTAATTCCCTTGTCCGATAAAATATTTATCTTAATATAATTCGTATTGAAATATTATTTTTGATACTTTAGAATTTTATCTTTGCTATATCATCAAGCAATCTGGTACTAGGGACATATTGTCTTAAATGAAATTTTATAGATACGTTATAAGATTATTAGTAGCCTGTAACAGTGATAAAATGAAGTTTTATAAAGAGTGATTATAAAACCATGGTTTTATAAATCATTGTGAGGTAAAATAACCGGTGAATAATCATTAATTTATACATAAATTCATAATTATAGTTATTCATACATCAAACGCTTTATACAAAAATACTTGTAAAATACTACAAATAATACAAATAATAATATAAAATGATTTTCAATATCTTACTGAGTAGTACCTTGATAATGCAATATAAAAATGTATACAAATTTTTGAAGTGACTAGAATATTAGTAGATAGCTATACAATCTTTTTTGCGCAGTTCTATCCCGTATCGACCCTCATTGGCCCCTGCTAGAAGATTAATAGTATGTAGGTATTTAACATTCGATGAGACGTAAAAATAATGATAATCTGTACTGCTATCCAAAATCAAACCCAGGCTTCATGGTTTTCAAGAACCATTCAGCTAAACTAACCTAGTCGAATAATATAAAAATGTAGTAATTGTTTTATTGTATGAATAGTACTTATACTAGCAGCTAAGCAGGTATTTTATGTATTGAAGTTCCTTTTCAGTACTGTGCCAATATAATCATTACACTATCGTTGAACCAAGCTAATTACTCACGCTAGTTCTTTTTATTATTTCTATTACCACACCCTGAATAGCATCCTTATGATCACTAAAGGAAGAGCCTATCTACGTTATTTCTGCTCTCGTGGCCCAAACATCCAAAACCTATAAGATCAACCTTCGACTACAAATTCAATTTCCGCTACGTGCCTTTTTTCAATAAATATGCGATTACTGTGTTTACATAAACGAATGTATTTATTCAACTGTCTCGTGATAGGAAAAACGAAAATGATAAATAAATATCGAAAATATACGTTTTTTGAACCGTGTCTTTTTCAAAGTATTTTTTAATGACATAATGTCTGATATGGCCGGAGAATCATATATCATAAATCGCGATATCAGTCGCAGGCAGTTTCTGCCGTACTTATTTAAATTCAGACAAATCATGACTATTATCGTTTTGACCAATCACAAGAATTTACTTATAGGAGAATATAACTATCAGGTTTAGAAGTAAATTATTATATCAATATTCGCTCGCCTTATGATAGCTATGATAAAGTAATTACTAAATTACATTAAATAACAAAACTTTTAACTTGGAATTTCACTTTAAATTTCTATTTCTTAGAAATCACTAACAACATAATATTAAATAAATTGTTTTATAAGATATCTTTGGAAATTTTATTCTCAGAATTAAATTTTCCTTTAATGTATTAAGAGTATTCTATTCTTGTTTATAGATATACTAGTGACCCGCCCCAGCTTCGCACGGGTGCAATGCTGATGAAAAGCAGTTTTTATTATGTATTGTTATTTCCGTCGCTGGAAAGCTCCGATAATATACGCGTTCTATCGCTGCTAAATAAGCTGTAATGGGCTGTATAGATCTATATTAAATGACCAATGTATTCAAGGTATTTAATTGGTTAAGGATTAATGCTTTATTGGTTAAAATCGCTTCGAAAATTAGCCATTACTTGTCGTAAAAAGTAAATGACAAAAAAAAGTTATTGTGGGTTATCCATAAGAGATAGACATATACCATCACGGAATTTTCTGTAGACCTTTTCAATGTGTACAATACTTAGTACATTATTTTGATAAAACTCGTAGGGTTCAGCCTGCGTTTGCAATGTAAGCGGAAAAAATTTAATTATTTACGACATCACATTAGAAACCTCAAAAATAACAATACTTCTCCACTATTTAATGGATGTTATTATACATATAAACCTTCCTCTTGAATCACTCTATCTATTAAAAAAACCGCATCAAAATCCGTTGCGTAGTTTCAAAGATTTAAACATACAAAGGGACATATGGACAGAGAAAGCGACTTTGTTTTATACTATGTAGTGATGATGATATGATAGGATAATGGAGTATTTATGGAAAGTGGATACATATATATCTTAATATATATAAATTACGCGTCACGTTGTTGGTCCGCTATGGACTCCAAAACTACTTAACCGATTACAATCAAATTTGCACACCGTATGCAGTTTGATCTAACTTAAAAGAATAGCCATATTATACATATACCTCTACTGAACTTATGTCACTGAGCTCCTCCTAAAAACCTGGACCGATATTGAATGATGTTTTTTTGTATGTGTTTAGGTGATTCTCTTAATGGTATTCATAAATCAGCCCGGTAGATGGCGCTGCAGTAGATACTTTCATGCTTTTTTTAGACGTGGAGAACATATCCTAATCGTTTGAAACTCATGCAGGACGTCTGTTGGGTCCGCTAGTAATGAATATATAAATTTAGTTCACACAATGAGATGACAAGTACTTCGTAACGTCGACTGTCAGAAGTGCAGCGTAGCGTTGTCTCTGAGTGGCAGCGACTACCGTGAGGTTCTACTTTCATTAAGCGTTTAGTTGTACAACAACATTAACGGTCCACATTGTTCGTGACTGAGGTGATGACTCGGTGATCAGAAGGAACGATGATATAAATAGTATGGTTTCACAAAAAATCAGTCTTGCTAGTGGCAACTTAGTTGATCCCATTGATGATTAAAGTGTGTGTGATTTCAATAAATAAATAATAAAAATTATTAAATTTCTTTCAAAAGGAGGAATAGTTACTTGTAACTACCCATTTCGGTCACTAGGAGTTCATGTCGTATAGAATGATGAATGTATGTAATTTCTATAAAAACTTTTTTTTATAGAAATGGGGGCGAACGGGCAGGAGGCTCACCTGATGTTAAGTAATACCGCCGCCCATGGTCACTTAATGCCAGAGAGCTCGCGAGTGCGTTGCACGCCTTTTAAGATTTTTTAAAATAAATTAACTAAAACTTACTTAAAACAAATTGTTATTAAATTTTCCCATATTAAAGTTTTTAATACGTTTTTAAATCCATAATTACACAACAGAATCCGCCAAAATTCTCAACCTTTAACGGTTTCTGAAATGAAGTTTAATCAGTAACTAGCCCAAATTTTAAGAGGAAGCGTAAATCGGTTAAGTTAAATTAAGTTTCGATTTCGACGTTTTTAGTGATTAATTCGTCTAGGGAATCGTTTGAGTGCATTTCCCGAAGCCCGGGCACATTTCACAGTAACACATAGGGCCGCAGAGCGCTTAGCACGGAATTCGATTCAACTAATGCTGCCTAATCCTGACCGGTGGCACACAAATAGCATGGTGTGCATTCTGAAAGGCCTTGTGCAATTGCAGCCGGTGATTGATGATAATCCCCAGCCCATCTGGACGGGGACAAAACAATACACTTGCATTCCTCTCTAAATCGTTTTGTTACTGTCTCGATCGTCTATTGTTATTTACGACAGTGATGACACATTTGTTATGAAACTTTACGAAATATTTAGACAAAAAAGACAAATGACAAATGCACTTTTTATTTAGACATTTACGGAAATTTATAACGATGAATTTACTGTTACGTATGACATATACATATGGATATTGTTTTGAATAATACTGGAGTAAAATAGGTGCTAATGTCAGCCGTGAAAGTATGCATTCCAGCTCAATGCGTTGTTGGTTTTTAAGGATATAAATATTTTTACAAAACATAATATTTTCTGTGTTAAGAGAAATAATAAAAAATATCTTAGGAAAACAAAATGCAAACGGTAATTAAAGGTGTAATAAATAACATAATATTATAAACGTGGGTTGTCTTTGCGGAGTTACATAAAAACACTGGCTTGTAGTAAGGACACCGACTTGCTTTAGAACATTTTTTTTTTGTCTAAAACAAGTCATTATTCTTACACTAAGATTTTAAAAAAATATCA
The DNA here is from genome assembly GCF_905147795.1 of Pieris rapae. Taxonomy (NCBI): domain Eukaryota; kingdom Metazoa; phylum Arthropoda; class Insecta; order Lepidoptera; family Pieridae; genus Pieris; species Pieris rapae. The sequence continues at coordinate 4,950,940 of NC_059509.1, read as the reverse complement.
CGAAATCGATACAGAATTTTGAGAAGGTATCAGTGTCGCTGTTTTTAATCTATTAATTACTAAAACCACATAAGTATTGCACCCGAACGAAGACGGGATAGATCGTTAGTTATAATATAAAATAATTCTTACATTACACGACTGATAGTACAGAAATGACGTAGTCATTTTTGCAACGCTAAAGCGTTTCTAGGTACAGGCAAAATTAAGTTTCACTGCTCACTTCCGGTTTCCTTACATTATTGCACAATTTTATAATTTATTACAAAATATGTTAATCTAATAAATCCCCTTCTACATTCCGAGGGGAGGCCGGAGCGGAAGACGGGGCTTCGGAAACAGGATGGTGTAAGATAAAGAGAACATTTCCTATAGCGTCTTGGGAGATTTAGCAACATTCCGACCTCGTTCTTATAATGTGCCGCCGGCTAAGTGTAATTCACAAGCTTTCTTGCTTATTTTTCGTTAACGTGTACTTTATTCTGGAAATGAACTCTTGAATTTAACGCGGGTTTAACTCGAGTGTTATACGAGTGCAAAATTATGTTATTATGAAGGCGCGCGACTTTAATTCTTGCAAAATACTGAGTTGCACTGTTTTAAGAAACTGCATTCAGGAATGAGTAGTAATTAGGAAGGTTTTATGGTCGTTATACAAGTAAATAAGCCTTATTGCCGCATAGGTATAGCAACCATTTTATCTTGTATTAACCAGAAAGTCACTCTGAAAAAATACATGAGTGTACATGTTTCTTTTATGTCCATTTGCAACATAAATTAGGGAGTTATTAAATACACTCAATGACTAATTTAAACTAATATGAATCCGAAGTCATATTAACTGTGGTACAGTATGTTAAAATTCTAAAATGTTTGGTCCATACATACAATGTCCTTTTAATATAATTTTATCAATTGTACAAAAATATTTAATAGCTTGAACAAATATTACAAAGCAATGGCTGTATTTCATAAAGCGTAATCCTATCAATGTTAATAGCCGGTAATACGGCGACCTATTACCAGATACAAATCTAGTTGGAATCCCTTAAGACCTTAGAGCACATGAGGTTTATTAACAGTTCCATTGGCTTAGTACGTCGCTATACCAGTTTGAATGTTTCCTTTAATTGCTACTAATTATAACCAAGGCTGGGAAATTGTGTTTCGATTTTTATATAAATGTTTTGACGATGTCACTGATTATATCTGAAAGGATAATTGTCCAGAAATAGAAAAGTTAATCACGTAATAGCGGCCATAAAAATGATCAATAGAATAGACGCAATGATATCTAACTCATGACCCAGTGATTGTACCGAAATATTATTGTGGTGAAACGGAGTAGATAAGTAAATCAATTTAAGTAAAAAAATTCAATCGCTTTATTAGTATTTTTTAGGCTGTAAAACGATTTTGTTAAACAAAATAAATATATTTTTTATTCATTGAAATACATAATATATTTATATATATATAAATTGACTGATTCCCAAAGTGTTTCTTTTTAAATTTCAAGTATGTAACTTAGCTATATTTATGATGGTGTTCTGAATAAAATCCTTAAGCAAATTAATTGAAGTTACTTAATTTAAAATCGGTGTTAATTGAGAGTGAAATTCATTCGACACAAAGCGATAAAGTTTGCTACTTTCGTTCCTGTTGTCAACAATAGAACCGACGGTTTAAATCAGAATAGAGTAAAACGAAAATTCAAGTGTAAGTTTTTTTTTTAAATTCAAAAATAATTTATTCATTCAGGTAACATAATGTAATGAACGTTAAAAAACAAATATATATTTAATGCTTCTAATTTTACATTTACTGCCAGTTCTCAACTCTTTTTAATCGCCAAGTTTTTTCTTTTACACAACGTTTGTAAGGATCTGCAGCCATAACATGTTTTACATTTATTGCTCTGTAATTTTATTTGAGTATTACTGATATGGCCATGTTGAATTAAAATTTTTTTTTACTTAATTTTAACTTCAAAAACATAGATATTAAATAAAATTCAATAAAAAAAGGTAAGCCACTTAATTTTTCTAAAATACAAACTAAAGAATATCTTAATATAATTACTGTTCTATTCTGATACATACTAACAGCGCTAGGCAAAATCGGAGTCGACATGGTATATAACATCTGCTGTAAGGTACGAAGAAAAATTTTCATACCTGTATACAAGAAATGTTCCAAAGAAATGTAACCATTCTCTCTCATATCACATGAAATTAAAGTTTTACTGCATATTATTAACACCAAACTGTAAGCATACCTTAATAAAGATATCGCAACAAGCTAGATTTATGAAAGGAAAAGGCACGTATGAACAAATTCTACGTAGTATACCACACAAAATTGTAGAAAAATCTAGGGAGTTCAACACGCTAAATTATTTGGCTTAGTTCGATTTTAGGAAGACATTTGACCCCATCATACTGAAATTTCTTTCGAAAACTGCAGAAGACAGCCGAATAACCAAAAATATAATGGTTTGCTAGCAATGCAGTCTTGTCTCTTGCCCCGACTTATGTTTAGTTAGATCAAATGAATGGAGATGCAGTTTTACAATGATAGTCCGTATCTTGTTATATAGGATACAAACTAGGTTTCCCTTAAGCTCCACTTCATCATCTTACTATGGATAAATAGTTTGCTGGCTGAAAGATTTGGTGGCGGCGCGATGTTGAGCAGTCTATTGATGTGCAGGTACAAAAACTTCTCAAAGGCAAACTTAGCAGACGGCTTGGCTGACAATATTCAGGTACTTGTTAAATTATTTTGTAGAATAGTTTTGTTAATTTTCACAGATTTATCTATCATGGTAAATAAAAATGCTTTTTAATAAATTTATGTAATGTATTAAATTATATATGCAATTTTGACTTTCTAAAAGTGTAATAGAATTGAATAATAATTCTCATTTTTGTCAGTAGGTATCTACGCTCAATAAAACCTTTCCAAATCTATAAAATGATTTTCCTTCTTTACAAATAGATTTGACTGTGTGGGAAGCAACGTTTATAATTTAATAATAATTCGATGTTGGATAAAAATATCAGCATTTAGAGCCATTTATAATTAGATATTTTCCCATTTAAATGACGAAAAAGCCTTTGGCATGAAGCAATTGGACACGGTTTTTAGACCAAATTTAAGAATAATTTAATGAATGATTGTGGTACGACATCGTCGATAACTTCAGCATATTATTTTGTTTATTTAAAAAACATACGCAGTAAATACAGCTGTAAATTATCACAGTGAAGTGCAAACACGTAGTCTGTTAAACAGTTAAAGTCAACGTTCATGTACCATTGCATGACTGTGAAAATACAAATTATCCCTCGACATTTGTGTTTTCCCAACAAACTATACTAGTCCTGTTTAGATACATTGCTATTAAAAATGTATGAAGAGTGTTCTTTATATTAAAATGTCATTGGATCAGTTGTTTTGCTTCTTTACCAATCACTCGTACTGAATTAACTTAATTTAGTGGTGGACGCATTACTGAGCATAGCTACCAGCGGCTTATTCATCCTTCATTATAATTATCATCATAGAACCAATAAATATACACCATTTAGTAGAATAAAACCAAGCTTTTCGTTTAAATTGTATCTTATCCAAACTTGAATCTTGTATAGTCTCATTTTAGTTTTATACAATATCAGGAGCACAATACAATTGAAAAATATAAAAACATTTCGCTGCATATAAACTAAGTAAAATGTGTTATTTTGATTTTCGCCAAATAGTTATAGATAAAATGATACTATTTTGATTTTCTTTGTAAAAAATATCAATATCTTTAACCAGCACATGTAATTGTCATATTCAGAATTATCAAGGTAAAAAACTTGTAAGTTGCGCCTGCATCCACGTCTGTGAGTCCTCTGAAACTTGGGCTTTTACAAACAAAGAGACTAATAACTCTGCTCTCTTCAGGAAAAAACTCAAAGAAGACAACCGGAACAACTCCTGGACTTTTAGTGAACGAAAAAGACCATTGATGTCTAGAAAGTTCTGTTTTAGTTTTAAAGAGAAACTTATTGGCGACACCGGACGTTGAAAAAGGCAACTTTTATTAAGATAATATATTTTCATAATTTTAGTTGCGCACCGAGTAACTGATAAAACTGTCCCGAATGTTTTGGTTTATTTAAAAGCATTCCATACAAAAACAGTGTTCAACTTTTCCACATGAAAACTGAATTAAAGTGTTTTTTATTGTAATATAATAACTAACCTTAAATGTAATAACTAAAAAATATTATTAAAACGAGTCCCTTTAGGCAAGGTTCCGAAGATACTGGTAGCGTTATCCCCTTGCTATAGCTAGACCTACATTTACATTATCTAATGAATGAATAACAAATCTGTTCTAATTATCAATTTAAATAACATAAATTATTTATCAAAGAAAGACAACAGGATTAATAATAATTTCATTAAAATTATTCTAGGACTATACATTTACTGAGTTTAACCTCATAAATATAACGAACATGCTTGAAATATTTCAAAGAATATTCTTTCGTTAATATGTTGCCTAAAAAACATGACAAGGGAAAGCTTACTGATAAAGTTTACGAGAGTGTACGATTGTCACTATGTAACACTGTTTATGATGCAGCCTTATCTACCCTTAGAGTGGCTTACCCTCCTATGATAATATTGATAAAATATAAACTGGTACGGAAAGAGTTCTTGCTAACCTGAAGTTTCATAAAAAATCACTGTATTGAAATATAATTTTTTATTTGTTCATAATAATCGAGCATAGTGCTTATCCGAGAAATGGGCTATTTGACATTTCAGGTCATTTATTGGTGACTATGGAACGTACTTATTTCAAAATTCATATTAAATATTCATTATTTGAGTAACCTACCAAATGCTTTTACATGCTATGTTGTGTCTCTTTTTACACACGTAATTTAACCTCAAATTATAAGTGCGTTAATTATCAATATGTGATATTACTTAATCACGGTACGTCATCTTCGATTCGACTTATCTGTGATAGTTTTAATTACATATTTCTTTATTGAATGATTATTTACTAGTTATTTACACAAGTTTTATACAGATTAGGGGACGTCCAAACATTACGTAAGCATAAAAGGGGGGTTTTGGATTTTTTTATTTGGTGATTACGTCAACAGTAATTATTTACTTTTTTACACATGTTACCCACACATTATCTACGCTTAAACACGAAATGCATTTTTGAGAATTCCTACAAAAAATAATATGTTTTTGTACTATTGTATCTGAGAACTTTATTTACTTTGACTGACAATAGGAGGGGGGGATAAATTAAATACTTGAACGAATCAATAGAAATACGAACGTATAAATAGCCCGTTATTGCAGGACATTATGAGTTGGACATTTAAATTACACGTTTCAGTGTAAAGATTTTGAAATTTATTCATTTCTAATTCGTACACGTATATTGTGGGTCTCAAGGGCTTATAGATAAAAAGGTAGCGGAGCGGTTTTTTGCAAAATAAAAATATATATTATTCATACGCATATTGACGCCCAGTTACGCCCCATTTGTGAATCGTGAACTGTTAATACGTTTGTATTAATTTAGGTGTGTGATATAGTGGTCTCAGATGGCTTGCAGTGACCATTCATTACGCCAAAGCTAAGGATAGCTCCATAATATTACGACGTACTATAATGTACTGCAAATTACTTGTCATTAGCCCTAAACCCAGTTATAAGCCGCTAATTAATTAGGCAATTAATTCATCAACGCGACAAAGCAATTTGGTTAATTATCATCGTTAAATAATGGAAAAAAGTTTAGAATTTCTAACAAATTGTGTCCCAGTAATCTAACGGTCATTTTAAATATGGAACTTAGTTGTTAGTGGATTATAAAAATATAAAAAATGTTTATTCATTTTGAGTACTGTAGTCATTAAGTAATATTGTCGAATGATGCACACTTATCTCTTTATATGTTTAGATATACTCATATACACAGTAACATTGTTTCAATGCTCCAACAAGTAAGTGGTACACTTCGTCTGTTTTATTACTTAAAATCAGGCAGTATGGTTACACCAATACTACGCAAGGTGGATCAACAGTATTGCTCAAAAATATAAACATTTATAATAAACAGTTGGTTTAACTTTATCAGTCTTATTCAATGTACCTATTGTTTGCCTATTAATTTAATAAAAAAGTATACAAAACTTTTTGCAATATTAATAAATATACAGCGACCGACAGACCGACCGGGTCGTGGTTTTAGATAGCTTCTGTTTTTTTTTCATCATTTTTATTTTAAAAATAAGAAAGTAGGTCGAACCTTCTGTGCCTGACATTTCTTCTCTGTAGTCCGGTCTAAAACATCCCAGTTACACATAGACAGAAAATTCCATTAGAGTAGAAGTCCGTCTTTGCAAGGCGGGCTTTGTACACATGACCTCAGGGTTGAGAGTAACACTCTTTTACTACTGGGGCAACACTACTAATAATGTAACATTTTTACCAATATAATTTAATCTGTGGTATATTTTAAAAGATATAGTTTTGTTCTATTCAAAAGATTCATACTTACTTTTTTTACTTTTTTTGCAAAATAAGAGAATTATTTTTTCAGACTATTCTTATTAAGTATAACTATCTAAAGTTACAGCCTTGTTCATAGACTTACATAAGTTTATATAGGTACAGAGTTCCAGAGTTCGCATCAGTATTCCGAACCGCATTCTCGGAGAGGAAACAAATTCCCAAAATTGAATTTTAGGAAACGAGTTGAATACGACACGGTATACACAAACTCGAAACAGAAAAAGATTTGCGTCTTTCATTAGAAATAGACGCTTTATTTCTTAAAATAAAGTAAATTACAATTTTTAAGCTGCATAAATTCTATGGTAATTCATTTTTAGTTTAAAACTGTTTTACTATAAACGCTGATGTAGGTAATAACTTAAGAAATAAAACATTACGAAATCGAATACTAATTTTACTAGAAGTTTATTATTTTAGACTGCAACATAAATCAGTATAGTTATACTATTTGAATACTGATGTGCCTATTTATAAGAACGTTAATACATTAAGAAGGCCACGAATCTATACTTTAAGTTTTATCTACTCTTTGGGGAATTTTTTTTTATTGACTTTTTTGACTGAGCCTGCTTACAAGAAATATCTCCTATTAGAATGAAACCTGACTGAGTATCATGGTCTATATATTCCTACAATAGCGCATTCTTTTAGATTCAGCACACATGCTGAAAAATGTTCATATTTTCATAGTAACAAGGTTACTTTTTTGAGATCTTTAAACAAGTATTGTACATAATTAATGTAGTTTCAAGAATAAACAATAGAATGGAAATATTTACGGTATAACATCTATACAGTATGCAATTCGCGTCTGGTTTGTTCGTTTAGTTCTTTTATACAATCTTTACTGTTTTATAGGTTTACAAAGTCGTATGGGATATAATATTATTAGTCGATATCCCAAAGAGGACCATAGAAATTAAATCTTCTAATAGAAAAGTTACTGACAGCGTATATCGACAAATATTGGTTCTTTTGAAATACATTTGCTTGTTCAGCGGATTGAGTAGAATATAGGCTCAATTATGTACTTAAAGCATTTATAGGTGAAATTACTTAATTTAGAAACATGATAATTATATGAAATCATTATTTAAAGATATACGTATAACATTTTAAAAGCTTATGCTTTATTTTCCTCCCGAAAAATATAAATCTAATTAAATGGAGTGCTATGTGAAGCCTAGTTATCATACATCTACATATTTCAGCCTATTTCCGTTTTAATCAATACCTTTGATTGATAATAATGGCTTACTATATTCCTGCGTTTTAAAATGTTGTTAAGGTGGAAAAATTTTGCTTATCTCAAACGAGTAAACAATCTTTGATGAAATTTGGCACATAACAACAGAGTACACTTAGTTGCATTACACTTAAATATGGAGTTGTAATGAACAATGTTTGTTTTACAACAGCGACGAAGATATTAGGATATAAACAATTATATATACTTATAATATGTGGGTAAGCCAGCTTTTTGGTTGGTTACGAGTCGAATTATAATTTATTAGGCAAGCAGAAAAAATATTACATCCTATAGCGAACAGTGCTATAACAGTCTGTAAATTCGAACAAGCGATTTTGTTATAGTCTTCACAATATTTGTCGCAGGCTTGCGATCGCTTGTTTCGATCATTTGTTATGTACAAAAATATATATATTGAAGTCAAATCCAGACTGGGCAGTTATGTTATCATTAAGCGAGACGTATTTACAAATACACAGCGTGATAAGTATATGGACGAAAATAAACAAAGGTTTATTGCCTCCGGATATATCCTCGCCTCCCAGAAGCCCGAGACTATCAGGGTGAAATAACAATAGATAAATAAAATGTAAAGCAAAACTATGTAATGTCGCACTAATCCTTAAGCGTTGTGTAATGCATTCGCAGCTATTTGCTAAAGTTGTACGTGTCATAATCTCGAGCAAATCTAGAATTAAATTCAAAGCTTAACTGCCGCATTAAGCTAGGTACCTGTATTAAGGTAAATGCTTGAGAAGATATTATAGAAATTTGCATATCAGCTCCGTGATCTGATCTAAGATGGCTGTAATTGATTTCCGTAGTATAATTTAGCAATTTCATTGCTAATTAAGTGACGTTGGAATAATTACTTATTTTAAAGCAATATTTTTTAAAGACCATCTTAAAGAGTAAAGGCAAACCAGCTTCATCTATCTCTATCTTGAGCATCTTTTGTTAAATCCAACTTGTTTAAGCTCGTCAGCCCACCGTGTACCTCTTTCTTTTTTCTGGCTCCCACCTTGTTACCCGGTTTTTCCATCTGTCATTGTTCACGCAAGATGTGTGTCAATCCGACTTAAGTTTTACGCAATGGGATAGTGCATCAATAACGATTTACCTCTTTTACAAATGTAGCCATAATTTTTGACCTCAGATACATAATTAGGTTCCCCATCGAAGGGCAATTCGGATATTTTTATCCTTTATTAATTGAAATTATATTGCATTAAATTGAAAGTGCCAAGGTAACTTAACCTGTACTTCCTATCTTGTCCTTTAGTTTTAAATTTAGAAGAATACGTTTCATTCCTCGTAGACAAGTTATTACTTAGACTTTGTTCTTTACGTCAATTGGTTTCTCTGCCTTCAAGACTTCTTTGTTTCCCTAGACTTTGTTCCACGTCATCAGAGTTCATCTATTGACTTCGTCAAGCCATTTGCTTTTTAAATTCATATAATTTAGAGTTAGACACGCTCATGAAATATACATTTAAGACTTCAAAGACTCTAATCTTATCTAAATAATTAACACTAAGTGACGAGCGTCATTAACAGAATTTATGTACGTTAGGCTCAAGAAGCTAAAAGTTGTACGAGCACTTTGTCATGTCAAGCTTTTAACAAGCTATTTAATTTCTCTTTGTGAGGTAAATTAAGACATTAAATCGTTTCTGCGAAAGTACATAATAAGAGGGAGTGTTAATGAATCATAAAACATCTTACATTTTATAGTTATGTATAATAATATATTGTCAATTAGCTGGGTAATTTACTTTCATGACAGGACCGAAATTAAAACGTCTTTATATCTGCAGTTATGGTATTTTTAATATGCGTAAATCTTCGTTGTTATTTAAATTATTAAACAATTATACTATCTGTATATCGATTAATTAAGTCACATAGGTATAATTTAACATGACATGGTAAAGGAATTCATTCTGACTATAATTACGTAATCTTAAATATATCCTCTATATGTGTATATGTATACGTAACAAAAAAAAGGTAGAAACCACGTTTATATATGTAATTAATTTATTCAATACTTGCTCGCTTGTTTAGGTACATGAGTACAGGTATAGCTTAAATCTTTACTGTACAAATATTGCCTGTCCACATCGTATCCACTACTACTTATACCACTATAACTTTCGTACCAACTGATGAGAGATACTGATTAGTCTAAGAGACTAATCTAAAATTATCGTGATTCATGAGCAGTTTTTTCTTTTTCATATTCTGTCTTAGTTTAGTTTGTTTTGTTCCTATTTAGTTTTGGACAAAAAACTTTATGTATCATGTATTTTTGTAATTCTTGATTGCCTTATCTATTTTTTATCACGGTGGTTGCTAAGAAGAGATCGCTTGAAAGGTACAAGGCCGCCAGTTGTCCTCATTTTAATTTAATTATGTTAATGGTATTATGTTTCTGCAACGAAGTGTTAATAAATAGATTAAGTATCGACTAAGCACTTGCAGTATAAATATTGTCAAAGATCATGGCTGGCATCAACTCCTACAGATTCCGATCAGATAAAGAACGTAGAAAACTTAATAAAAATATTTATTACTGTTAAAACAGATGCTTTAGTTTTAAAAATACGAATTCAGCACATAAGTGGGTATCAGGAACTGGCTTGTTCTCAAGATTCAATTGTAAAAATTTGCTTCTCTCAGTAACTCGCCGCCTGAATATAAATAGCCCCAGGAGTTATGACTGCTGGCTTAAGTATTGTTTTAACTTTAACAGATAAATTCATCGTAATAAAACGATATTTGTAGCTTTAAAATGTACAGCACAAATGTATTTTATATTACCGTGGGAATGATTTTATTTATGACACAGACTAGAAAACCGAATAAAAATATTATACATAAGATTTATTAGTCTCAAAGGTGAGGCTCATTGGGTATAAATATAAAGTTTAATGAATTACAGTGTTTGAAATCCACATTATTTGATTATAAGTAAATAGATGTCAATGACGAAATAATCAATTTCAACGCTCAAACGATGTACAAAGGTTAATGGGTAATTCTTATCGTGTTTTCGCTAACATATTACGATAGGAAGTTGTTTTTAAATAAATAGTAATGAAGGATTGAAGTTGATTTTTGTAATACGTTATAATTATATATAGTTTAATAGACTGTTTAATCCTTTTATTTAACTATACTGAATATATAAATAATAGGAAAAATAATGTATCACATTCAATTTTCGGACCTATTGAAAACAGAAAATTCGAAAGCAATACGCACCTACGGAAATTGAAAAATTGGTTGTGAACAGCGAATATGGTCTACGTATGACAGGGAATGTACTCTGAATGACGTACTATCTGTCCATCATCCGGGAACACAAAGACATCCGTCTCTTGGCTGTAACAACATTCGTTGACATGTTTCAATTACAAAGTTATCGGTTTGTACATTCGTTATAACGACCCTGCCACTAACACTGGCTTGTTATTGATGTGCGGGAAGTTCAGTTTTTATAGTTTAATTTTTAATGGATAACGCTCTGATCCTAGCACGAATCAAATACAGTATTAAATGACTTAGAAGAATTATCTGTTTCGGGTGTTAGTTGTCTCTTCTCTCGCACACACACAGATCTCCTTCCGTCCTTCGACTTCATAACAGAAAACGTTCAGCTACTCCTTTACCCTTTATTTCTCTACATTATATGCTTTATTTACACCTTATGCATAAACATAAAATCAAGCAGCATTAAAAACTTCTAATGAAGTGATTAACTTAAGTTTGTTCGTTTTATCACTTACGATAGATTATTATATGTCAAAAGCGTATTGAGGCCCAAATATAAGAATAATATTTCCAATACTATCGTTACTCTATAGTTGTAGAGGATATAATTTAATATAGTAAAGCCTTATTTCTTAAGTCTCCAAATAAGTTATTCGCTAATAGCTATCATGAACAAGTTTTGGATCAGAAAAGTTCCCCCGAATCCGCCTATTAAAGTAGGAAAAGATTGCGAAACTATAGTAAACATTCAATAATCCCATAGTTCATTGTAACAACTTACGATAATACTCATACATATGCGACTTTATGTGAAAACGAAATAAAGACTATAACGAACGAACGCTATATAGACTAAGTGGAAGAATTGGTACGATATACTACGATTAAAATATTTTTTTATTTAATGTTCCAAACTATGTATATGATTTATTTTGGTTATATTTTTTACATTTAGCAAAAACAGCTTTTTCTTAAAGTTAAAAAAGTATACGGATTCGCGATAAAATTCACACTTGATTCTTGGAAATGATACGATTTTTTCAGCGTAAAAGTGTTATGAAAACCACAATTTTATACTTTACATTGAACACCTCAAGAAAGATCAACTTTTTCCGGGCTTTGGTAACTAAATGCAGATTACATTTGACTTTCAACGAAACTACTAGGTTCTTCCGCTGTATTTCTGCCTGAATTTTAAATAAAATATTATTAAACATATAGGGACTATACATTTTAAGTGTAAATCAAGTCTTATAAAGGTTTTTTTTAATGTAGGTTGATTATAAATGTATTTGACAATCCATTAAGTTGTAAGATACCTGTAGCTTTTCTTTTTCCTTTTATACACTAACAATCCAATTTCAACTATTTTTTTAGGTGCATAATTATTATTTTCGCCGATCAATATCCTTCGTGCCTTCTGGCCTGGTGCCTCGTGCCTGGCGAAGTACCTTGTGGCACAAATTAAAGCCATTAAAAAAATCTTTTATACTTTACAGTAAATTTCTTCTTTCTATTTGTAGTACCATTGCTCTACTTCTCCGTAAAATTAGAAACATTACTATAGTAAAATGAAATTTGTATCACGAAATCAAAACTAATACTTAATAAAGAAGTAGTGTATTATTTTAAATAACGATGAAATTTTAAATCCTAAAATGAGAGCTTAAAGTTTAACTGTGGACGTCGATCTTACATCTGGGCATTTCTTTTTCAACTTCTTTTTTTACTGTTCCGTATGAGTGAGTATTAATAGAGAATAATACATTGGTACTCAGCCGTGATGGGAAAGCAGGACAGTGGTTAAAAGGCGACAATTCAAGCCACTAGGCCAACGCTGCTCATAATATATGAATAATAAATGGCTAAAACGTTAAATTATTATTTCAATTTGTTACATATTCTATTATAAGATTCTCGAAATGATTTATCCACATTCTACTTTATCGCTTGCAAAGTTTTGAACTCTGAGCTGAAAATTTGTAGAATAATAAAATAGTGGAATAGCGAATTAAAGCAAGTTCATAATGAATATTTATCGTTTTAATACCTTTCAGCTGGGCAGTGTACGTGCGGACAACTAACATTGGGTTTCATATTCAAAATTGCCGCAATTAAAGGCAATGGGACTAAATGGGCTATATTTTTACACCTATTTGGCTTCCGGTAATAGAAAATTGTTTATACTATACGGTCTCGATTTCAGATAACAAAAATTATAAAGCATGTTTGTGTCTCTGTTATTAAAACCTCTTTATGAATGTTTAGTTTATGTACTATCAAGATTGAACAGAAAAATATTAAATAAATAACATATTCTAGCCTTATCATAACTGTGCCAAATTTTTAGGTCCATATTTAGATTTCCAAATAAAGAGTCTAAACGTGTACGCCTGTCAGCTTACGTACTTAAGAGTGAGTGCTCGTGGGCGTGTGTACGTATTGTCAATCTGATGAGAATACTGTTTTTATGCGACGGTCGAAAACTACAATTTATTGAATGTTGAACATTCTCTTAAAATAAATGTTATTAAAATGAATAATTTTTATATCTCGGCGTTTTAGCCAATTTAAACCGTCAAAATAAAATATAAAAACCGGCGTTTCAACGCTAGAAATGGCAAAAAATAAAGATAATATGCAAATAGTCAACCACAGTCTGAACAATATCTATTTAAATTTTTTTTAATAAAAAAAATAATAATAATGATGAAATGTAAGTATCTGATAAAGTAACTATTGCATTAAAAACAATACTGCAAACAATTTAGCATTTATTTTCAGCCCAAGGATACCCATTTTAGTATTTAAATAATTAATGTTTATATGTAATTGTTTTTTTATTTAATGGTTAATATCATTATTTTTATTATTTATTAATATTGAATTACCGAAAACTGGACTCAAAATATTTGAGAGGTCAATTTATGGTATATTTTTTAAATTATTATTTGTTCTAATTTACTCCACAAAATTTTCGTGTATCATATTTAATTAAAAATATTATAAAATTCTAATTGATTAGAATTTTCATATATGATGCATAAAGCACTACGCGTAAACACCGTATAAACTTTACCAAATATGTTAGAGTACATAAGAATATGTCAGATTATCCTGCGTAATATTGAATATATTGGCATCTTTTACATGCCCTACCCTACATTGAAGGAAAGATTAGGCAAGCAAGAAAACTCATATAAATCTGGGTTGGTACGATTTCCAATATTAAACAGCCCGTCTAGACTATTTGAACACCAGAGTAAACTCAACTATTAAACCTTTCGAAACGAACAATAGCATTTGACAATGTGAGTTTTAGACAGAAAGCTAGCAGTTTCATTTTAAAATGCGTTAAAATTCACAACCAGAACTAACATGAAAATTAAACTATTGCAAACAAAATTTTTCTGCCATTTATACGCAAAAAACAGAAACAGGCATAACAGTTTACATTTATTTTAGAATATGTTAAAAGAACTTTATTTCTCATTTCTTCTTCTTCTCACACAGAAACTTAATATTAATATGTATATATACGAGCGAGATACACGTCGCCATTAGCCGTCACAATTTTATGGCGCTTCTAAACGGGCCATGTTTTGCTGCAATTGATGGCTGCAACACATGGCCCGGCAACATTGCAAACAATGTCAGCCACACTATGCAATATTGCAGTAATGTCCCGGCCATATAGCCAAACATGTTTTGTGTAGCCACTTATGGCCGATATGGCCCCGATGGGTTGCCGAACGATCGCTAGGCTATCGAATTCAACTGCAATATTGCACAGCCAGTTCTATTGTTGTTTCAGTCACTCTCTTTGATATGGCATAGTGTATCCTTTTCTACGCGACATGAAGTTTGCTATGAGTGAAGTGTGCCTGTTGCTATATTCTGTGTTTTGCGATCAGCTGCATTTTGACAACTACGTAAAAATGGTTACTGGTCTAACAAGACAATTACTGATTTTATTGAAGAAATACATTTGCACCCCGAGTTGTGGGATATAAAAACCGGCTCATACAAAGATAGAAATTCTAAAAAAGATGCATGGAATGAAATCGCTGAAAAGTTTGGCATAACAAGTAACGAGGCTTACAAAAAATTCAGAAGCCTAAGAACTTACGCAAATAATGAGGAGAAAAAGAATAAAAGTGGTAGTGCTGGCGGTAAAACAGTAAAGTGGTTTGCTTAAGATGCGATATCGTTTCTCTTTACTCAAAATACCACGAATATAGGATTACATAGTGAAAATGAAAACTTCTAACGTAAGTATCTTTAATAAAATATTTTAGTCATTATAAATGTACATATCTCTGTATTACGTATGTATCATATCGATTGATAAATTGAACTTCTTCCCTCGAAATCTTTTGCAACTTGTTTCCATTCTGTTACTCCTGACGGCATCTGAAAGGCTTAAAGATATACTAAAAATTTTATGCATTCACAGGCGACTGAAACTACATACTGACATCAGTGCTGACCCACGTGAAGTCGTAGAATCAGAAACAACCGACACTTTGGAAGCCGTCGATACTACTCCAAAACCACGTACTAAAAGGCTCAAAATATTATACGCGATGCTGGCGAAAATAAAAACGAATATGCTGCTACTAGATACCTATTATTATTAAATTTAAAAAGTACATAATAGTTACTACCTATGCGTAACATATTTAATAAACCTATGTTAACTTACCTTGATGTATTATTTTAATCCTTCTATAATAGCTGTACACACCTCTTGTATAAAAGTTGAAATCTAACACTCTACTTGAAATCTAACATCTAACACGGAACAGGTACATAAAACTTTTAAATGAATCTCCTGTTGCCAAAAACCGTAGAGTTATCGCAAATCTCGTGATGGTGATGAAACAGGTATTGCTGTTCTCATGTTTGTATCATTTCTTTTTATTTTTGGTCCAATTTTGTTTAAGAGAAAGTCAAAGTCGCCTTTTGAAATTCTAGCCAAGTTCTTGAATAATTTATTATCAAGGCTTATTACTGCTAGACTCAAATTGTCTACAGTTTCACGCCTATTTAAATAAGGTCGAATCCTCAATCTCTTCTTTTTCTGTTCTTTTAAAATTAATATAAGCTGCTGCGACAAGTGTGATTTCATCAGCCATTGTTGCCGGTATGTGTGGCCCGTTTAGGAGTCTGCATCATGGGCCATACTATTGCTGACATATTGCAACACATGGCCCGGCCATAGATTGCTCGGCCATCATCTGCATTAAAACATTTTTGTGATGGCCGGACAATTAATTGCCAATAGTGCAGCCATCAATTGCAGAAAAACATGGCCCGTTTAGAAGCCCCATTAGTCAACTATGTTCATTCTAACATGCATCTTTACTGCGTTTTTGAATGTGTCAAACACTCTTTGTCAATATTGAGAATTTTGAGATGGTAATTGATTAAATACTTGCACATCCTCATACATAATAGATTTCTTCAAATAATTTTTACTCGGCTTCGGCAAGATAAGCAAACTCGCTTGATTTTTTTAGAATCCATGAGACATTCATATATATTACAGATTCAAACGTTACTCTTTCATGTCTTCACCAGGGATCCGATTTTAATGGAATTTGGTGTAGGTAAAGAGTCTAGCTTGTTGATAAAACTTTTATCACGAAACAAAGGTTTATTGGTATTATAGGGGATGAAAGTTTGTGTGGAAGATTGTCATAAGTATTCCGTGGACCTAATGGCGGGTATTTTATACCACATGTTTAAGTAGGGCACTGTGGTATTATAACTAAGGATCGTACTGAAATGTATATTAATAAATTTACGTTAGTAATTTCAAGTTTTTAATTTATATATACATACTTTTTATTTACGTTGTCTATTTGATTGATTTTTATGATGTGACCTTGAGCATCCAACTAAAGGCTCATTTGGACCTGCGCTGCTTATACATACTGCTGGAATGAATAATATACAAAATTCAAATTAAGAGCGTTGAAACACTCATAAAAGAAGGTTAGACATAAAATATTTCATAGACAACAGAGATTCTGTGTCACACAACGACTATTCATATATATTCACCTAAAGAAACAACAAACTGTAAGAAGAATATATATCATACATAAGCTTATCTCCGATATAAGAAAAAGTATACTCAGACACAAAAAGCCAAAAGATAGCGTGCTTACAACGCATCCAATCGTTTATTATCCGGGTATATCCGCAATGTATCAACGTCTAACACATACACGTATATTGACAAAGCCACTGCAATACGATTGTTTGTTCCACGGTCTTTTTATAACATGCGCTCGCGACTTAAGAGTTTCGGTCGATACACCTTGTAAAGTTTGAACCACTTCAAAGTTAATACTGTCTTGTACCTAGAGCGTAGTGATTTCATCTCTTTGTTGAACCCAAATTCATTTTATGGCATTCAACTGTTACTATATAAGTTCGTATGCTTCGAAAGTGTTTCTTTTTACTTAGACTAAGATGCCTAAATAATTTTTTTTTTTTAGCATTTTACGTGCTCATGTAGTAGATAGTGGGAGTTATGTAAATTATTAATTTATTTGTATTAATAGTAATGATGACGAATACTTTTCATCGCAAAAACAGTCGATAATAAAAATTACCTGTTCTTCAAATAAAAAACGATTATTCCAGATTAAGTACAAAAATATATTGAACTCATTAAAATATATTGATCATGTATTTTTATGTAAAAATAAAAATATTCGTAATAAACCACACAACTTGGTTAGTATTTTAATTTACGTACACTATGTGATTTCATATTGGAAGGCCTTTCCATCTGGTTTTTATATTCAATTATCAGTCCTTATTTCTACGATATGTGTTTCTATTCCTTAACGAAATACCGTGGTATTTTCTTTTTCCTGAAATGTCATCCCAGAACATCGCTATCATTGATTATATTGAAAACCTCAACCAACTTTATACTGGTAATTATTTAAAAGCGCTTGTAATCATTTCATCGCCTGCCATTAAATATCAAACGCGATACGTGATTTGAATATGTCATTACGATTATAATTGTCAAATGCATTTGGAATTCAATACATGTATAGAGTGGACGGGCTGACATGCCTTTCTGAGTGATACGCTCTATTGAATGCATTGTTTAAGCATTTCCTTACGATTATTCTGCTGCAGCGAATATTCTATTTCTAACTATTCCAATTTTATACGATAGTGGAACTATGAAAGGCATTAGTTTATTTTTTGATCCCCACAAATTTCGTTTTGAAATATTTTTAAATAAAGTTAAACTTTAAAAATATAATCAAATAGATGAAAATATCTGCCCCAAGCTCGTTATATGCTGTTTAAAGATATTTTTACCTACCTATATAATATTGTAAAATTCCACTTTTCAATAAAATACTTTGGCATAATATTAATATCGAGGCAAAAATGTCACGTATGCACCGGTATTCAGGCATTGATATTGATTATTTGAATTTGTATCCATGTTCTACGAGTATATAATATGAAACCTTTTAAGGGTTATTGCAAAATAAACTCGCTTTTACTTTACCTATAAAGCCGAGAGTGACATTTAATGGTCATGCGGATGAAATGTCAAAAGAAATTCTAATGGTTCAGTTGTTAGCTGAATATGTTCTATTTACGATATAGCCCCTGCAACCTATGTAGAGAATTAAAAGGCAAATATTATAATAGAATGACTTGATTACACGACTGCACTTAATACGGAAATATGTCTGTCCAATATCCCATTCGAGGTACGGGACTACAAGAACAACCTAAGAATTTTAAATTAAGCCAATTTAATATTAAGCTAAATATCTGCACATGGGTCGGCATTCAATAGCCTTATTAATAGTTTGCACTGCCAATGCTATGCATGAAATACACCGACTAGACTGAAGCTTTGGAATCTCCATCGTGTCTGAATCCCTGTTTCAATATCCAAAATACGAGTCGTAATTGCTCGACAATTATATCGTAACCATACGTATTAAGAGAAAATAACCGTCTCACAAGTAGCGAATTATCAATTACGAGTATATATTGTGTTTACGGTTTTTTACCTGTAATTAGTACATGACTATATCCAAACAGACAATACATCGTCGTTTCGTCCATTGTTTTACATTTTCAATACCCCATTTCGGCTTTTACTCAGCTCCATCCAGATGTAGAAAAATTATTTTCAATAACGCAGTCCAGTTTCTTGGCATAAAGTTTCGTTTACTTGTAACTCAAAATAGCACTAGTTAGTTAAAAAATCAAAAGGATATGGCGCATATTAATTTATGTAATTGAGATATTGATTATTGGCTGTCATTGATAAAGTCCAAGCTGATTATTTAACGTTATTCTTTACAAATTTTTATTTAAATTTCAAAAAGACATCCTCTACACTAGGGATAAGTTAGCAAAGGATGTCAAGCGACATTTTTCTCATTAAACAAGTTCCACCGTGATATCTTGAGAATTCTCATGAAGAATTCTTTACTTTTATGAAAGGTTATATAATATGATCCTAATGATAGTTAAATTTAAAAACGTGTGCTTGGTTATAAATTAGGTAATATATAGTAAATTATTTATTTAAAGGTTAACTTTATTTAACCATTACCTTAAAAACACATTACTATGAAAATGCTAATTACATTTTTACTAATCTTTACATTTTATAATTCTCGTATATTATTTTATTGCCTTTACGAAATTTAATCATATTACGTACCTTTACGTAGATGTGACAAAGTCATTTTTGTATTAATACTAGCGGACCCAACAGATGTTGTCTTACACCCAGGTCTTAAATACAAAACACACAGACAGCATATTTATATACATATATGTATAAAAGACCTGCACCTTTTATATGCAGGATTAGGCGATAACTCGAACTGAACTAAACCATATTTTTTATTTAATTACAGACCTTACGTGGGTAAACTCATACTAAAAATAGACCACAATATATAATTATACAATATTAATTAAAAATAATATAAAACACAGTATATGCTAACCTATAATACCCTCCAAGTATACCCTCAAATCAGAGTATACTACCGCCATGTCATGTCACATGTCCTATGAATTCTAAGCAACAAACATTTCCTAATAAAACCAGGTAACTTAAATACATTTAGTTGTCTATAACAGTAAATCCCCATAGAAAGGAGCGTCTAGTATTATATAATGCGATTTCCCAAATCGGATGGCTCTCAGTCCTGAGTGCACTTGAAGCGTTCATTGAGTAAAAGGCACATCCCCAGCGCACTCAGCTGTCCGCTCCTTAAACAACACCACCTACATCATACATGTAACACCTTATTATAGCTATCCCACTTTGGTTATCGATACTAAGTAGAAAAGTATTTTGGCTTTCGTTCCAAAATTGTAGATCAAAATAAAATTTTAAATTACCTATAAATTAAGACGAAACAATGGCGTATTATATTGCTCAATAGCCAGCAGCGATACGAACCATTTTTTCCCCTTCGAACCTTTGTGTTTTTTGTTTGATGTGCCAATCTCAATTATTAAATGATCTTAAAATTTCACCAGTAAGAGAAGACTGGGTATGAATATTAATAGTGTACAAAAAAGAGAGTCTGAGTCGTAAATTCGCAAGTGATGTGGTATTTGCGAACGTGAAAAAATCAATAAAGTAAAACCTCTGAAAACTGCGAGATATCAGACACTATCTAACTTCACATACTAAAGACATAGTAACTTTTATAAAACTTCATAAGAAGTTCAGAAACTTAGGCAAGAAGCGCTCGTCCGGTTTCGAGAACTATTTAGGCTCCGCGAAATGGGTTAATGAAGGGTAAAATGACGTCATCTATCTTAGTTGGATTCCCCTTAGCATCGCAAGCCTCGCTGGCCTTAATTCACTTCATTATTTTTTATTTTTATCATAAAAAACAAACTGCCTGTGTTTTGATTTACATTATAGGCTATTAGAGCATTTATTTCGTAATTAAGAGAACAGCTCGTTAAAGAGGGCGAAATATTATCCAAATAGCAAGGATGCGCAATATGAAAATGTATAAATAACTCAAATAAAACGTCGTTAACGGATAACGTGTTTTTATTTCACTAAACATATATATTTATTAAAATTAAATTAGGTATGGACTTTATTTCTCAAAAAAGACTAATATCACTTTTATGAGAATAATACTTTAGGTAAACATGACATTGCAGTCGTTCTCAAAATAATCACAATAAAATGATAGCCGTACATGCAATAAACTTAAAAGTATCCAAAGACATATAAATCAAATTTTATAATAAAAAATGAACAAAATTAAAAACATATTCATTTAGCTTCGATTCGAATGTATAAAAGAAGTATAATTATATAAGTAGTATTTTTTAAATTTTTGGGTAGTTTATTATACAGCTGTGCGCCTTTCTAAGTAAACATTTTTTTGCCGTAGTTCCAAGATAGCTCGTTCGACGCATACTTCTTTGTGACTCACACGTTGCGCTTTGGAGAAAGTTAGATTTTCGAAGATAGAAGATAGAAGAAATCACAAGCTCAAAGGAACTGTAAATAATGTATTAAATTTGTAAAATAATGTGAAAATATATTTTATGCTTATTTACTTAAATAACTTATCGTTAACAAACTTTATTTTAATAAATAAGTATAAGTTCCTTATCAAGTCTTGACGTTACAAATTTGCATCACAACGTATCTCAGACTGAGTCTTAGTAGTCCTTAGCCCGTTATCTTAGAACCCACACGGTGCTAACTTTATATTGCCTTGCATTGAGAAACACTTGCATTGAATAATATAATATAAATATCGCTTTTACCAGCTAAAAGAAAAATATGACATTAATTCTGAATTATTGTTTAAAAAAATTTAGTAGATGTTGACCACAACTTCATTCTATTAATCAAATCTATAAAAAGTCCACTTCAAATTAAAAAATAAGTTCAAATTTAAAAATGGTTAACATGAAATGAAATAAGACATCAAACACATTCCATTTAAGTTTTTTTTCTGTGTTGTGTGAACCAAAATTTAAGCCAATTAGATGAACCGGAGCGAGCTACAATAGATACCTACATATTAAAGTGATTTGCGGCTATCTATCCACTAAGAGGTATCTGGCAATCTATACTGAGATATCATTTCCAGTTTGCTGAACACGTTGCTTTAACTAATAGTTGGATATATCACTCGATAAGCTTAATTGCACCGGGTATAATACGTTTAGTCAAAATTGAAGTATAATGTTAGTAGGGAATCAATATGACATGGCCTCATTTCCACGTATGTTTTAATAACAGGTTTTTTAAAGTAAGTCTAAGCTCTTTTTACTTTCGAAGGCCGGCAGCGCGCTTGCGAACCTTCTGGCAGTGCGAGGTCCATGGGCGGCGGTATCACTTCACATCAGTTGAGCTTCCTGCACGTTTGCCTACTGTAACATAAATAGAGCTATGAATAATCAGTAGCTGGAATATATTGTTTTCATCTAAAATTTACAAAATGTTTTCAACTTTTCAATTAACAAACTGAAAAAAACTTTTGCACAAAGCTATTTTAACAATACAATTAATCATTCATTGAACTTAGCTTTCTACATACTATTACATTAATATTAATCATAAATCGCTGATTATTTTCACGGCGCCATACCGGAGAAGCAAATGTCAATGGCGCACAGATCAAATAGAAGTATGATAATTATTGAAGCATAATATGGACTTACGTATGAAGGTCAATAAAAAGGTCTAAATTTACACTTGCAATACATAGGAATGAATCTACTGTGTTAAAACGAGCAACCTCAGTACTGTGAATGGAACGCCGCTACGCCGAAGTTACTTCATCGATCAATACGAATAAGGAAAAATAAAATCTTTTTTGGGTTCATTATACCAATATTCTATATCGAAATTATAAGTACGGTCGCAAAACGAAGCCTAAAAGTTGGGCAAGAGATAATACTCGGCGATTCTATCACGGCCTATGCTCGATAACGCTAATCCGATTTCAAGTCGTACTAGTTCGTCCGCTCGGAATATAGGTACAAAGAACTTCCATTAACTGACAAAAAAGCACTAGAAATATTTTACCTTAACGCCTTCCGTTCGTGCATCTCACCTTTTAGGATTTAGCTTACCTGACGTCACTCCAACGATCTGTCTGAATCGCTTGATCAATTATCATTCTTCAATTTACGGGTTCATTGCAAGGTACGTTTTAAGAGTATTGTTTCTTGCGAGCGATTTTAACTAAGTTCACTTGTTTTAATCCCAGCTGGGTTTTTATTTTTAGGGGACGGTGAAGGAATGCATACTGATCCGACCATGTAATCATAATGTGTGAAACTCACAACAAGACTCAATGAAAAGGCATAGAAATTTCTGCCCATTGAATTATTTATTTTATATTATATAACCCATTTGAATTTCATACTTTATACTTTTTAAATTTATTTAGACGCAAAGTTTTTATCGATTCGAAAAATTATAAAGTACTACTGGCGAAAAAGTATTACACAATCTTGAATAACCAAATGAATTGTGAGCAAATTGCGTCGGTATTTTACACCGTAAACTGTTCTGAGACAAAATCAATGGTTTGATAAATTAAAGATACCTCATAAGTGAGTAATCATAGAGCCTTCGCTCCAGTAATGAACCTTTTAAGATTCGCCGTACAAGGAAAATTAATATTTTCCTATCGGTCGCAACTAAATTAAAAATATGATTATATTGAGGTAATATTACAATTATAAGTAATATTGGAAATACGTTCTTGTATAATGTGGACTATCTGATAATGTCATATATGCATGGATTATATATTCTTGCATTATATAACATTTCATAGTATGGCATATTATTAGCTACAAGTCAATACAAGACGTACACTCTCACTCCGTCCCTCCTTTACATCGCCAAGTTTTTTCTTTTACACAACATTTGTAAGGGGCTGCAACCATTACACCATGTTCCATATGACATCTTGATTAATAAAGAGTAATAAAATAAATTAAAAAACAAAGATTTGTTTGTACTTTATCAACAGGACGCATATCACACGTAGCACCCGTTCACGAGTATGACGCATGGCCAGCCATCGGCCCCCTCGCCATATTTTAGAAAGAGAGACAATCCGACGCATGGACTCCGCCACATGCAATGACATTTAAGCGAGCATGATGATCCTTGAAATGTGGATTTGGTTACACAAGAAAATACTAATGATACTAATTATACTGAAATATTTTGGTACCACATGAATCACGGTTTGATCGTGGATTACACTAACGAACAACTCATTTTAGTAAGCAGCCCGTTGATATTACAAAAAAGTTTCTTTATTCGAAAGAAAAATTTTAATAAAGCGTCTCAATAAAAAGTGGCTGGAGGAAACCCAACGAAGTAATTATTCGACATTAAAGTGAAGATTAAAAAGTAACAATCCAAATTGGTCGCCAGTCTGTGTGACCCTTATTATATTTACCCATTGACATAGAACTTGTTTAATCATTATTTATGTCTATATTTCCCGTTTTTATTCAAAATCCCTAGATTTTCAAATAAAATATCCAATATGAAATAATTATGACTGGAAATTAGCAAAAATCCGTTTTCAAAAAAATTCAATGTTGTTATATAAAATAAAACTCTTCTATCAAAAATGAATTCATTCATTTAGTTCTAGTTCTGCTATTAAAACACAGCTGATGAAGCCAATGTATATTTAATCATAAAATATTTGAATAATTTAATTAACTAATAGCATCTAATAAATACGTAAAATAAAGTTACATTCCCTTTGAATAGATCAACCGACGATGGCTATCGAGAGGCAGCACTGATACCATCGGAAACAAGAGTGTATTGGACCTCCAATAATATTAATTGCTAGCTACACTGTCTATAAACGATAATTAATGTTTGTACAATCTCACAGGATTGTTTAAATTAATTAATAAAATGAAGCTATTAAAAAGAGTTACTCTGTTAACTTTCAGTATCATATCGCATAATTTATAAAAATTTACTCAAATAAATGAGTTTCTTGCCGTGTACTGATAATAAAAAATCCTATGCGATGTCATGCAGCTTACAATTTAAACGAAGTAAAAATAAATTTTCTATTTGCAGTTATTGAACACAATTTTGATTTTAAACATACAGTAAAAATTTATAATGTAAAAGCAAAGAGATAGAGTCCACAAACTTATATCATGAAAAGCAATATTGAACTCCCAAGTACCGATTCACAATATCTACTTATTATATCCCTTTTTATTCTTGTCTTTGGAACTGAACATTTATTACTGTCTTATTGCTTGTGGAGTGCTTGAGGCCGTGCGGGGGCAACAGTGTCAACATAAGGTTATTATGTTGAGACTGGCGAAAATTGAGCAAGAAAGATCCGATCGCCAAGCGACGCTAAAACAACATCCATTGATCTTATTGATCTCGACAGATGTTAAGACTGCATTAGTTGTATTTCATTTTATAAGATTTTATTTATCAACAAAAGTATACTTTAAACTGTGTATTATAAATGTTAATAAATAAAATTTGTCCATAGTAAGCATTTAGATTAACAACCTAGGTTTGGTCACGCACTGTTATTTCCCTCTTACTTTAAAATACTTGTACAAATTTAATTATTTTATATTATTTGTGTATGTTTTTATTCAGAAACCTGTGCCAGTAAGTCTACCACATTAAATATAATATAATTTATGTGCTTAACAAAGTGTTATTAATAGAACAAAATAAAAAACGTTTTCACGTGATATTATTACGCCTATTTTAACAACCGCACCAGACTCATATAGTTCAATTTAGCCATGACGCTTATCAGACGCTTACAGAGTAAAAAATTACCACCTCGTACCTTCAATGCTCATGCTTTGGTTTTGATTGATTTGATAGATTTGATTTGATAGAATATGTTACAAATTCATATTAAATACAAAAGAGAAATTAAGTATCTATCTATCTATAGAAACAATGTAAAGATTAAGGTCAACTGATATTATATGCAAGTAAAGCAAATACTTTAAATTATTTGGTGAGAAAAGCTTAAAATGTCTGCAAAACGAAAAGGCAAAAGGATTACGAATGTATCTCTGTAATAGTATGATAAGCAAACAGCAGTAAACGGATACAGATACGACTTATTTGTTGGATTTAAAAGCGTTGTGGGGCAAAAAGAAAACTCGTTGTTATGGCATAATGCGTATAAAGGTACATTTGGAAAGGATTTATGAAGGAGGCCTCGGCTGGTTTATTATGACAATGCCGCCGCGAAACGCCGGGAGCACCACCTCATTTCCTCACTGAAAGTTATAAAAACATATTGAAAATGAGATTCCCGCTGAGGACCTACCGAATGTTATCTTGTTTGTGATTTCACTGTTTTTATGTATGCTCGTATACCAAAGAAACTCGGTGGAACTTTCGGGACGCGAAGAAATGTATATGTTATGAAGTTACTCATATTGGCAAAGAAGTTTTAAAGTGAGAAATTAGCTTACTGTTTAAAAAGTAAAATTTGATTTTTAATTCTATAAAAAACCCGACATTTTTCTTACTGGCTATTTTTTTAAAGTTTATATTCTCTGTTAATATGTATAAGCATATTGTGAACGTGAAAATATAAAATTCTAAGAACCTTATATTTGAATAAAAGGATTTTACATTTATATACATGATATATATTTATTAGCCTCAAACTCCAAATGGGCGTATAAATTATTTCTCTACAAACGTATTCTGTACCAAGAAAATCCTATTTCGTATATCAATATTTCTTTGCCACTTAATTAATCAATGATTCGAAAAAAATAAGTTCATAATTTAAAATATTGACTAACACACGTTGAAGAACATAAACGATTTTAAATTTATTGAAACAAGACCCAAATTAATAAAAGCTCACTAGGCCTTATTATATAAGGCTTACGGATCCATAGATCAATCACATCTTTGTAGCGTATGAAACTGTTGTTGCTGTGAAAGCTGACAAGTTGCTTTTAGCTGGGGCTACAGTACTGGGATTGTCTTGTCAAGAGGGAATGCTCAGTGCGATGCGCCCCGCGAGTACGGGTGGACGGATTCGCGCACCTGTTTTACAAGCTTCGTAGAGCTTTCGTAGCGCTACGAAAAGTTTAAGCCACTACGACGTGACAGTTTAACGTGAGATCATTTGTTAATAGTAACTAATAGTGATGATGTACTTATGTGGAAATTATTTTAAGTAATTTGTAAGTATTTTTTTCACATTTAAATTATACAGGAAAAGTGTAGTTAATATTAAAAGCAAATTTATCTTTTTATATTGTCTTGTTATTCGAGATTCCTCTAAATAACATAAGGAAATTAATTTATAAAGTTACAATAGAAAAATCACTTGAAAATAACGATAGAATATTTTACACGTATAAAATATTTTCACTGTTCATTTACGGAAAAACGCACTGTAAAAACAAAGAAAATTACTACAATGATGCCCCTGTTAGGAACTCGCAATTTTCTTTAGGGCGCTTTGTTTTCGGCTTCTACCAGCGGCTTTTGTCAAATCACTTTACCAGCTATAAAGATAAAAGAAACATAATTAATCAAGACCATGTTAATCTTTGTTGCTTCATGTTGAAATCGACCGCCTAACGTTAATACAATAAAATCAAATTTTATGTGTTATAAAAATGCTTTGGTTTCTGAGTTTGGCCGTTAATAACTATATTAAATTTATACAGGCTTATATTTAAGATGTGTTGACAAATTTGATTGGTAAGATAAGGAGTCATCATCATAATTTACATTTATTTTAAAATCCAAGCTCATTTTTTAATAAATAACAAGTGAATAGTCGATCTATGAAGTTGTTAGAAATAACTAATATTTAATATCTGATAAAAAAATGCTATGGCTCACGGCAGCTCAGAATAATATAAGTAATTAAACCTGTCTTATAGTGAGACATATATTTATCTTGTAAAAAAATATTTCTTTATGAAAATGATTTTAATTCTGCTTTTTGCACTGCACAGCAGGAATCAAAGAAAACTTATATAAAAATACGAATACGAAGCATGTATGTTTTGAGGATTTGTGAAAACAAAATTTCAACTCACAAACCTCACGGTTCTTTTACGAATCACAAGCAAAAATACAAGGCTCATTTGACTACAGTAGCTTTGCTATTAGTCACTTTTCACTGCATGTCGCTTTCACGGACATCGGGCACTAAAGAACTCAAAGAACAAAGCCCAGAATCCTTTCGGATGTTTCCTGGGCGGATTTTCGGTACATTTTCATTACACAAACGAAACAATGTTCACAATGCATTCACTTGATGATTTTTCAAACTATTATTATATAATTTGTATAATATATGAAATTATAATTATAATATAGCATTTATGTTGTAAAAAAGAAAAACAATTAAACTACTCATTTATTAAGATCTGCACGCAGCACAGCCACTCATAAGATTAGTACTAATAGTTGCATTACCTAGAACTAAGTTGTGGTATCGATAATAGGTGAAGATGGCTTGCAAAACACAATGCTTGATAGTATTGTCTTTTATTTACATAACTTTTACACATTTAAAGAAAAACACTTTTTTAACGGATTATAGATATGTATTATTATATTTAAACTTATAATTATTTTTACATAATTTTAAATTTAAACCGACGTTTCGCGTGCTTTACAGCGTGCGTGGTCACGGTGACTGAAGACAAAGGTGTTAAATGTCAAAAAGTATTACAGCTGCAGAAAATGTTGTGTTATCTGTATTTATTTCCCCGGAGTTGGTATCGACTAAAAGATGTAGGGTTTTTGCAGAAATTGCTCACGGTGTCCTCCATTTTCGCGGGTTGTTTATTTTGAGATTTTAATTTGGATATTATTGGATCCCAGGTGTTTGATAATTTTAGGCCGTCCTCTCTATTGAAATTGGCGTGTTTTTTGATTTCAATGGCTTCGCGTACCAATCTTGGGAAGAATCTTTTTTCTTTCGCAAGTACTTTCGGTTGGTCAAAGCGTATGTAGTGATTAGGCCTATCTAGTGTGTGTTCACAGACTGCTGATTTTGTGTGTCGTCTATGTCTTATGTCCGCGATGTGTTCCTTGAGTCTGCTGGACATATTGCGTTTAGTTTGCCCTATGTAAGACAGGCCACAGTCGCAATCCAGTTTGTATATACCTGCATCTTGCAATGGGGTGTTACTTTTGATTGGTCTTAGGAATTGCTGAATCTTCTTGTGCGGCTTGAAAATTGTATTAATGGAAGCTCGTTTTAGGACCCGGCTAATTCTATCTGTAACTCCCTTCACATATGGCAGGTAAGCTGGCTGGCGAGGAACTGTTTGTGTCTTGTTTTTGTTTCTGTGATGCAGCCGGGGGATGCGCAACTTGTTTCGGTGTAGCACCTGTTTGACATGCTGTAGTTCCTCCTTGAGGTGGGCCGCATCACAAAGACGTTGGGCTCTCTGAAACAAACATTTACCGACAGAGAGCAGTTGTGACGGGTGGTGGTGGGATTCACCATTGAGGTACCTATCTGTGTGGGTTGCCTTTCTGTGTATTGTGTGACCTAGTGTGCCATCTGCTTTGCGTATAATTAAAATGTCCAAAAAGGGCAGACAGTTGTTGTTTTCTTTTTCAACAGTAAATTTAATGTTCTTGTGTATTGAATTTAAATGCGTTAGAAATGTAGATATTTTGTCATTGGGGAGTACTA
Source organism: Pieris rapae (assembly GCF_905147795.1). Classification (NCBI taxonomy): domain Eukaryota; kingdom Metazoa; phylum Arthropoda; class Insecta; order Lepidoptera; family Pieridae; genus Pieris; species Pieris rapae. The sequence continues at coordinate 4,921,060 of NC_059509.1, read as the reverse complement.
CAAATGTGTCATCGACATATCTCTTGTACAGTCTAGGTTTAACCGGGGCATTGGCCAAAGCTCTCTCCTCAAAGTCCTCCATGAAGATGTCAGCGACTATAGGTGACACCGGAGAACCCATGGCTACTCCATCAACCTGCACATAGAACTCATCTTTCCACATTAAGTACCCTGATGTGAGACAGTGTTTTACAATATCTACATAATCTGGTGACATGTTCTGTTCCTTAAGTCTTTTTGAAATTATATCTAGGCAGTCATTTAGTGGTAAGTTTGTAAATAGTGACTCAACGTCAAAACTCACCATAGTTTCGTTGTGGAGTAATTTGAGATCTCTACATGTTTCCACAAAATGGTAAGAGTCCTTGACATAAGCACTAGTGTGCCCCCTGAGAGGGGATAATATCCCCAAGAAAACAACAACTGTCTGCCCTTTTTGGACATTTTAATTATACGCAAAGCAGATGGCACACTAGGTCACACAATACACAGAAAGGCAACCCACACAGATAGGTACCTCAATGGTGAATCCCACCACCACCCGTCACAACTGCTCTCTGTCGGTAAATGTTTGTTTCAGAGAGCCCAACGTCTTTGTGATGCGGCCCACCTCAAGGAGGAACTACAGCATGTCAAACAGGTGCTACACCGAAACAAGTTGCGCATCCCCCGGCTGCATCACAGAAACAAAAACAAGACACAAACAGTTCCTCGCCAGCCAGCTTACCTGCCATATGTGAAGGGAGTTACAGATAGAATTAGCCGGGTCCTAAAACGAGCTTCCATTAATACAATTTTCAAGCCGCACAAGAAGATTCAGCAATTCCTAAGACCAATCAAAAGTAACACCCCATTGCAAGATGCAGGTATATACAAACTGGATTGCGACTGTGGCCTGTCTTACATAGGGCAAACTAAACGCAATATGTCCAGCAGACTCAAGGAACACATCGCGGACATAAGACATAGACGACACACAAAATCAGCAGTCTGTGAACACACACTAGATAGGCCTAATCACTACATACGCTTTGACCAACCGAAAGTACTTGCGAAAGAAAAAAGATTCTTCCCAAGATTGGTACGCGAAGCCATTGAAATCAAAAAACACGCCAATTTCAATAGAGAGGACGGCCTAAAATTATCAAACACCTGGGATCCAATAATATCCAAATTAAAATCTCAAAATAAACAACCCGCGAAAATGGAGGACACCGTGAGCAATTTCTGCAAAAACCCTACATCTTTTAGTCGATACCAACTCCGGGGAAATAAATACAGATAACACAACATTTTCTGCAGCTGTAATACTTTTTGACATTTAACACCTTTGTCTTCAGTCACCGTGACCACGCACGCTGTAAAGCACGCGAAACGTCGGTTTAAATTTAAAATTATGTAAAAATAATTATAAGTTTAAATACAATGCTTGATATAAAATATTCATAAACGAACTAGCGGACCCGACATACGTTGTCCTGTTTACCTATTAATATTGATTTCAAATTGGTATAAATAACTAAAAAAATTTTATAAAACAAAGTGTGAATGTATTGAATAATAACATTATTTGTTTTTTTGTTAGTTCTGACACGGGAATACGCAGCATATAACTGACCATGTGAAAAACATGGATTTGCAAGATTAATGCCACAAACAATTAGTGACTGTAATCACTGTATATGTTTTTTATCAATACATTAACTACGATAAAAGAATTTGTTTTATAAGGTATACATAAATAGTTGAATTTTTTGGAAACGTCTTATAATATATTTTTAAGACAACATGACGGAATGACGCAATTGAAATCGCGGGGATAGATTATTTTTAATATTTTCAACCAGTTACTTTACACCTTTTGACCTTGAACGTGTGTGTTTTATTCTCAGTATAATTAAAGTATGGTAAATACTGTATAAAACCAGTCGTTTTTAATAGTGGCGTACGTAAGTGTACCTAGTTATCAATATAAAATAATTAATTTTGATTTTATAATGGAGATGGTATTCATTTTTGGTTGACTGTAAAGATGATAAAATATTTTCACTAACATTATGGCATAATCCATTAGCGGGATCAATAGTCGGGTGCACCGTGGAGTCATTACCGCGTCGATGCTGTCGTAACTTATTATCGTTTAATTTATGGCCATATTATATTAAAGCTTAGTCTTAAGCTCATGATATAGCACAGTAGGTAGTTGATCTTGTAACTAACTAGAAAAATAATCTTTAATTATTCTATTATCTCCATATTATAGCTGACTACTATTTAAGAGATATTTCGGCTTTTAGTTAAAGTGATGGACGGTTTAGTGTTTGCTGTCCAATTGTTTTATTTAGGTTTTCTCAATTCCTGTACTTTATGTATATATTTATGTATATATTTCCTATACTATAGACTGATCGTAGACACATCTATTTATTTCATATATTTACAAATTAAATCATTAATATTGGTGTCTAAATGTATGGTCACTTATTAAAAAATATTTTTAAGAGCACAGTAAAATACTGTATTCTAACTACTTTTCAATCGTACTTATATCGTTATTTTACAATCATACAACAACATCTTCACCTTGGTGATAATTTAATGAATTATTGAAATAATAATACAAAATTACTACTGAAATCATCAGAGATCTAATCGGATTTAGATAAAGTATTAGACACGAGTATTTTTTAAAATAATAACAAATTCAATTCCAATTCGCTATCACAATTAGCAATTAAACATTTGCATAATCATAATAAATTGGTTGCTTACAGTAAATAAAATAAAAATAAATGAGTGGCGCTACAACCCTTTTAGGTCTTGGCCTCAGATTTCTGAATCTGTTTCATTATCATTTTAAAATCTAATAGGCAAGTAGGTGATCAGCCTCTTGTCACACACGTCGTCGACTTTTTGCGTCTGAGGCATGTCGGTTTCCTCACGATGTTTTCCTTCACCGTTCGAGTAAATGTTAAATGCGTATATAGAAAGAAAGTCCATTGGCCGGGGATCGAACCTACAATTTCAGGTATAAGAGTCGCACGCTGAAGCCACTAGGCCAACACTGCTCACAGTAAATATATTTTTTTATTATAAAGAGTATTATGATTCCATACTTGTAATATATTTTTGTGTTGGACTTAATTTATTTCCCATAAAAGTAATTGGTGAAAGTAAAACTCATATTGCGTCCCTTATTTCAAGATTAACAAGAATCATTATTACTTCATGCTCAGCATGCGCTCGTCAATTTATCTCACATAAATGGTTTACTGTTGCTATCAAGTATCAAATAAAATAGGTCGTAGTATAGTGCACTCTGTTTGTACTGCTATTATATTATGTTGATCCATGAGATTAATGGATGTCTAATTTATTACCTATTAATGTTTTGTAACTGTCGTAATTTAATAAGTGTTTGTTTTCGTTCCATTGAGAAGATTAAGATTAGACATTCCAGCGATGGATCTATGTAAAGTTACTACAAAATTCTTTACGTTAAGTTCACTGTTCTATGTCGTTAACAAAATTAACAATAGAATATTTAGTATTGTCCTTTATTAATACAACTTTTACTCATTTAAAGAAAAACACTTTTTTACGGATTATAGTTATGTACACCTACATCTTTTAGTCGATACCAACTCCGGGGAAATAAATACAGATAATACAAAATTTTCTACAGCTGTGATACTTTTTTGACATTTAACACCTTTTGTCTTTAGTTACCGTGACTAAGTTTACAAAAATACATAACTTCAATCCGTTAAAAAAGTGTTTTTCTTTAAATGTGTAAAAGTTATGTTAATAAAAGACAATACTATAATATTAAGCTCTCAATCAGAAAACATGTGTTCGAATCACAGGTGACAAATAGACTTTCCCTTTAATGTACGAAACTAACCCTTGCCTTCGTCGGCAAATGTCGTCAGTAAACTGTCTTGAAAGCAATAAATCTACTACATGTATCATGAACCTGATCTGATCACCTACTTGTCTTAGTAATAAAAATGATGAAAGACACAAATGAAACATGCTTCCTAGACCCATATAAAGTTTTAGCTCCACTCGATTATGATTTTTTTTTTTCAATCTATAATACTCGTAGTAGTACATTGTTGTATATATTAAATCATATGTAATATATAATTTAATATATATAATCATATGGAATACATAAGAATTCCACTGTTCATTTTTCTCTATAGACCTCACCTACCACCACCCTTGGTGATAAGCTTTCTGTGCTCGATACACGACGTCTAATTATGTGTCAACCTCCTGCTTTATTGATATCGTCTGAGAAAGAAAAATCTATATATATATGCATAGCACGATTAGAAACGAAACCAAGTTAATAATACAAAAGTAATGATATCTTATTGAGTTTTATTACAAATTGATTAAGGTAAAATATCATTGATTTATTTATTTATTAACAGTTCGTTAGATTACAATATAAAAATTGAACATAATTAAATGAAAAGGAGGGCAATTGGCGGCCTTATCGCTTTCGAGCGATTTCTTCCAGGCAACCACTTTTGATTTGTTTTCTCTTAAGGTATCATTTTATATTGCTTTCCACATATTACTTTATATTAGTATTGAAAATAGTTTAGTACCGTAAGTGCAAATGTTGTATAATTTTTCATAAACATTTATAGGAGCTTTCACTTAAAAGCATTTATAACAAAGGCCTTATAAAATTGGTGAAATACTGCATATATCTATCTCTATATCTGAATGAAGATAACAAGTACTTTTTAAAACTAACAGCAATTTATGTGTTAGCAACCCGACTGGTGTAGTCATTTCTCAAAGAGACTAATAAAGGAAAAAGCCGTTTTGTGCTAGTGTTTAGGAAGAAAACATACCTCGAAGCAAGTGCTAATTCGCTTCAGGCAATACGGTCAAACGCGGTTAAGTTCATTTCTAAGAGGAATTGCTTAACTATGTTTACGTGTGTTTACTTTGATATTAAAAAGTCTTACATTTTCTACTGATATTTAAACATTACTTTTATTTATTGAACTTAGTTAATCCGATGTATTATTATTTTTTAATTTAGTTGAATATGTAAATTGCCAAACAGTAAAAAACAATAATTTCGATTTCCTAAACTTTTTTCTTTTTAATTTACGGTGGTCCTACTTTACTAGAATTTCTTCAATTATCTATAGACATTACTTTACTAAAACATTCGGTTTTAACAAATAAAGATGAATTTCTCAATTGAATGATATACAAAATTCCATTGTATATATTCTCTAGCTTGTATACGAAGTTGTATAAAAAAATCTGTATATCTGTTATATGCATGCGAGAAAATAAGCAGAAATAGGACAAATTTAATTGCTAATGTATTTTATACTCTATGCTTGCGTTCCAAAGTTAATTTTAATTTGAACATTCCTGAGGTTACCTAGACATGCATAGGATTTTCAGGATTGTTATGAAGGTGGACGCGTCCCTCAAAATATAAACAATGTCCAGATGTCGCAGATAAGCGAGGACAGCTTTTTCCCTAATGGAAGAATATTATCATTTGATCTAAGTATGTTTGAATTAAAAACAATAAATATGTATCGATCCTTCACTTTAATTTCAATCGTTACTTACTTTAACTTTTATCTAAAATCGTTTTTATTCAAACCAGCATATAATGGAGGCAACAATTTAATGAATTATAGGACACTATTTTGACCAAAATTCTTTACTAGCGATTTTATTCTGTATTTTACAAGTCATTTAAATAAAAGGCATTTGGCGTTTACTTCCTTTTTTGTTCCGCGAAACAGTCAATCGTCCGTCTCATCTGACTCGAACTCCGAGCATACCTTTGTTTCACTAGTCTTGCTTGATATAATATTATCAGCACGAGTAAAATAAATTTTCATCCATTCCATTTCCAAAAACTAAATTTTATACTTTCGAATTTCTAAGTAATTTAAAAAATTTTCTTTCTTTCGATTCGTAAGAATATATAGTTAAAAAACTTAAAAAAATCATTCAATTAAATTTCAAAGCAAACCGCGTAATATATGTGAACTAAACAGATACTTTATGATTTTTTGAAAATGATACCTATAATATGATTTATTTTGTGTCATACGTATATAATTTTATCTGCCGCCGTTACGTTTCAATATATAGAAAAATACAATCATCTATTACTAACAATGCTTAACAATAATAGACGAATAAAACGCGTTCTTATAATTTTTGCTAGCATAATATATAAAATAACATAGATACAAACAGATCATTATCGAAATAATTTTTCGAATCGGTTTAGTAGTTATACAGATTTTTCTTACCAATACACTGATACTGTGATTGTTTTCAATCTTTTCTATCTGAGATCGGGATTAATCATTGGGTTCGGGCGTAAGGCCGATGAAATCATAAATATTGCTAGCATATACTCTTAACACAAAACTACTTCGTCAGACACAGTCAAACACTTCTGACGCAGATCCCAAAACGTAAAGTGAGACGGATGTAGAGAGCTGTGATTTTTAATTTTAAATGTTTTTATAATTTGTTAAGAAAGGTGTACGTATTGATAATATGATAGATGATAGTGTAGGAATGTAACTGTTACCAGCAATGGTATGTGATGGTATTTTTATAAATGGAGTTCAAGTAGCATTTTCACGATGTTTTCTTTCACTGTGAGTACATTACATATCACACTCATCAAATTATATTTTATCCAAGAACATGAAACCTTCAATCGATCTCAAAACTTATTAGTTTTCTGAGATGTTCTAAAACCAAAGACATATAAACATATAAACGATACTGAAAGTAATATACAGCGATCCAGAAACAACCTAATGGAATTCTATTAGGCAGCATTGTCTTACTAGATTGGGCTCCCCGATAATAGACCATACAATGTTTAATAAGACTGACGAAGGAATGCCCTCCCCAAGTCGCCGAGGTTTGTCTGACTAATTAGGTTTGCCCTAATGAATACAGGGCGAGCTTTATCCATAGTTGGCGGGGTAATTAACAGCTGAGATGGGAAATATTAATATTTATAAGCCTCGGGGTCGAAAGTAAATTTTCGTTATTAACAAGGCTCAAAGTGGCGCGATGAATTTTATACGTTAATTACAAATAGGCGGAATGGATCCTTGAGTATCGTTTATTGATCATATTTTAATTGAATGTGGGTTGGATGGATGGAAATGTACTATCAACAAAGTAATCGAAATATACCCAGTACTGAAAGTTATGTAATTTTCTTAATTACTTATATTATCTAAGTTTAATATCCAATGTGTTAAGCTTATTTTACATTAGAAGTATGTTAGACATTACTTTATTGTCAAAAATTCTCCAAGACATAATTAAGGAAATTCGTACAAAATATAGAATTAGAAATATTTAAATTAGAAACATGACGTTCCTAATTTAACAAGACAGAATTTACCAAGACGTTACAAAAATTATTGCGAGGAGCTGATAAGTTTACTTAATTATGTTATATGAGTTTGTACCTAAAAACTGGAAAAATAATAAATGTGATCAATACACGAGATGGGAAGATGAAAAAGAACAGGCAAGCTTTAGTCAAGAGTGGGGTAAATAAGGGCAGGCATCGTAAACAGAATTTAAATAAACTTATCCGAAATAAAGGCTATTATTTTATTTTATTTTCTAATAATGAACATTAATCACTTACTATAGTAAACGTTACAATGATTACTAAACTTCTAGTTAATAGCTTTGGGACTACACAATAAAAAAACATTAAATATTAATACAGCCATAAAAAAAACATAAATCTCACATGATAAGTTATTATTTATAACGTTTATTACACAAATAAAGCGGCCGGGACTAAATCACACATCGTAAAGATTTTATATCAACTCAAACAAAAACAAATCGTTTTATGCTTGAATTTAAATTTGAATATTCCTCAGGGGTTAAACCGCCTGTAATAAGGCGATGTTTTTATTACGGGACCCATCTAATAAGCGGACACTGGCTGTTTGCTTACAAACAATCTCATCCCATTTTGTAATTTTACACCTATACCCGCCGAAATATTTCACAAATTGCGCAGTAAAAAAGAGCTACAGTAACATCACACAGCATTTTGTTTGGTTACAGTGCGGTGGTTTACACCTTCGTTAGTATTTTTATGATTTTTTTAGCTTTAGAATACGCAATAAACGCAATAAACAAACCTATACGCTTAGCCAAATATTCATCTAGAAGATGTCCAACGCGGTTCTTTGATATCTTTAGGGTCTGGGCTAATGGAATCAACTTCACTTATAGGTTATCAATAATAATTTTCAATACTTTTTTATGTTTTTGTCGGTAACAGTCTCTTTTTTGCGTCCACTGCATGCATCGTCCTCGGTGCTTATTTAACCTCGTCTAAACTTTACAAGACTGCTCCAAAAATTCTGCTATCAAGTTAAGCCTCGGCTTCAATAGGAGTTTTTTCACCAAAAATCAACGCTTTAACACACGAAATTCTTTTTTCCCCCTTTTTTTAAACAATCAAAAGTTCCTTCACTCAAAATACTATATTTGGGTTTTTAAAGACAATGTGCTTTTATAGCGAGGATGAGTATCTTGATCGTAAGTTTGACACGAATTCTAATTAACTTAACTTTTCTATTATTACTACATTATGTTAATGCTTCTATTATGTGACATGATAAAATTAATGACATTTGCATGCCGATTCATATAAGGCGGATTGCGCGGATTTATATAATTAATGTATCTAATTGTACCAATATCTTAGCAAATAAATGATTTCATTTCATTTCATAAATCTTACAAAGTAATAGTACGACAGTTGTAAAATTTTTACAAGTTTATTTTGAAAGTTAGAGCTAACTAAAAACCATATTAATCTTAAAATAGTAGCGTCATCTATGTACGCACTTTTCTGCCCACCCAATATAGCATGTGATCTGACATGCTCGCCTGACGTGTTAGTTGCGTTTAAAACCTGGGTCTTAACATATTTCTGTATCTGTTTATTTTAAGTATCTGTCTGGCCACAGCCATTTGACGTGATAGTTTCCTAATGTTGAGAGGTCGCCATTAAAAAGTTTGATGTGCAGATTGAAAAATTTATTGGTACAGCCTAACATCACATACACGACCTCAATACTTACAGTAACGCGAATAGACTAATACTACGTAAATAAATAAATAATTTATTTTAAAGACGAAGATACGTTGTAAATAATTTAAACCATTCATCGGTTTACATGTAAATGCGAATGAACAATTTCCTGTTACAAAATGTTTATATTTGCTTGAAACTTCGATTTAATACTTGACAATGTGCGAAAAATTCCCTTGGCATTTTCCTAAGATAACAATATTCTTTTTTCATAGCGTTTTGTGACACGTTTACATTTATTTGGTGAAGAGCGACGCTGTGAGACCTTCTGGCTGTGTCACTTTTGTGGATTCCTCCGAACCGCAAAGTGAAACAATAGGGCCTTCTTTAACTTCATTTTCTAGTACACAAAATGAGCGTTTGTTGCGAAAATGTAATTTATATTTTCAAGCACCGAAAATATTTTCGTAATTTTCTTTACTGACACATAAAAAATAGCAAATCACGATTATTTACATCTCAAGCCTATTAAAACACTAGTAATCTATCGGAGAGCATCTTTCACTGAAGATAAACAAAACAATAATATCATAATAAAAATTAACTAATTCCGTCTGTCAATAAGTATTTTATCTTGCGCTGCTAAATTATTTGAGTCAGTGATGTATACTCATCTGTTCAGTCATTTTAAGCCTGTTCTTTCAGACAAGCAACATGGTTTTGTTAGAAACAGGTCTACGGTCACTAACCTTCTGGAATACAAAAACTATCTCTGTCAAGTGTTTGCCACAGGTGGCCAAGTTGACTCTGTTTACACTGACTTCTCTAAGGCTTTTGACAAAGTAAATCACCATCTGCTCTGTCATAAGTTAGCGTTGCATGGTATCCACGGCAGTTTATATAGATGGATCTGCTCATACCTAGACTCTAGAACTCAGTTGGTTGCGTTAAAGGGCTTCATCTCTGCACCTATCGCAGTTACTTCGGGAGTACCTCAGGGTTCCCACTTAGGGCCATTATTCTTCGTAGTTTTTATTAATGACCTTATTCAACAACTGTCCTGCAATTGTCTCTTATATGCAGATGACTTAAAAATATTTACTTCTATTACTAATTTAGATGACTGCTTAACATTACAGCGTGATATCAATACCGTATCACTATGGTGCAAGACGAACTACATGTATTTAAATATAGACAAGTGTTTTGTCATATCGTTTACTAATAAACGAAACAAAATCGTATGGAACTACGTCATAGATGGTCAATTAGTTAACAGATCAGATGTTGCAAAAGACCTAGGTATCCTGTTCGATGACAAGCTTTCATTCCGTGCCCACTATAGTCACATCACGTCTAAAGCAAACCATCTACTGGGTTTTATTCTTAGATCCACAAAAGGTTTTAAAAATCCTCGTAGCACCTTGTACTTATACTTCAGCCTCGTAAGAAGTATATTAGAATACGGTAGTCCAATATGGTCGCCGAATTATAAGGTGCACATTGACGATATTGAACGAATTCAGAGGAAATTTCTCAGAATTTTATGTTATCGTATAAAACCTGGCCGGTCTAACTTAAATTATTGCGATAGACTCCTGAAATTTAAAGTTCAACCATTAGAATCCAGACGCATAGTCTTCGACTTAGTTTACCTTTACAAAATCACCCACTCCATTATAGACTCTCCCGAACTACTAGCTCACATTAGCCTTAACATTAGATTTAGTGCCCGTAGAGCTAACGAAGTCAATTTATTTTCCCTTCAAACTTATAAGAATAACATCTCTTTTTACAACCCTTTGACCAGGATGGCTCGTCAATATAACGAGATGGCAAAGAGCAACCACTTACTTGTGGACATATTCTGTCGCAACATCAATAAATTCATTAGTGTCGTTAAAGACATCCTCCATCGTAGGTTAAGTGCTGACCCTTGTGGTCCTGGTTAACGTTACGTTAAATTGGTGTCGAGGAACTTATTATTATTATTATTATTGTTTTTTTTTTACTATGTTACCTTTGTTAGTTATGAGCCTTTTATTGATGTAACATTAATTTTGCAGTGTGCACATGGTTTTACATTAGAATCCTGTTCATAACTATTAGTTTTAAGTTTATTTTTGTAAAGATTATAATGTGTTTTGTGCACCAAATAAATAAAAATAAAAAAATAAAATATAAAAAGCATATAAAAAGAAATGAAACATATGAAACCGAAAGTATATTAAAACCGTTAAACATTGAAGAAAAATGCACTGTCAGTCTATGTAAATGCATAGCGTCTCTAATATTATTTGCACATTACCATTAAGCTTGTACAATATAACTGCATTATCTACTTAATATTCATGAGTAAGTTGCTTCAAGTGAAACGGTGACGACAGTAGCGCCTTATCCTGATAGAGTTTGTTCAAGCTATGAATATGTACCGCAATACAAGATAAGCTTCTCACGATGGAGGGGTTTATGGGCCGCTGTTAAACATCTCATAAGTGCCATCTTTTATTGCCCAAAGATTAGTGTTTATGTGCCTTGAGTGACTCGGCGGAATTGAATAGGAGTGCGAACGATTCTATTACCTATAGGATAAGTGTATTAAAATGTAAAGTACCTTGAATATGGGGTTTGGTTTTTTAATATTCCTAACTACCTACTATTACTAGATAAACACTATTCATATTTCATAGGACATAAAAATTATTCATATTTCGACCATTTGTATTTAGAATTAAGTATATTATTCCCTGACGTTACAGCCACTCTTTCAAGAATATAATATTAACTGTAATAAAACTCCTGATGTGAATATGTAGGATATATTTCTGAAAAAAAAAATACTTTTACGAGAACTAATGTCAGTTAAATGGATATAAAAGAAAAAATGCAGCATCAAAGATAAAACCAATGTTCGATTTAGACCCTTCGAAATAGAATACTATCGGCTAAATAATAATCAATATCTCAATCGGTTGTGAGTTTCTTCACAATCCATTTGCTGTGAGAACATGCTACGTCCTGAAAGCTCGGGGCTCTTATAGCGAGATCCGTTAAGGTCATACTTGAGTGAAGCGGAACCTTTAGGGCTTCGCTTCCGCCCCTCTGAGAAATACCCAAGATAAGAGACATTTTGGCGCCATTTATGTTTATGGCAAGGCAAATGGCCATAGAATATTGTATTTATCAACAAGAATTTTTGAACGTTATTTTAAAGAACGGAACCGTTGTAAAACCTCATTGGAACTCAGCTAAATTCTTTGGCAACAATGCAATTCGCTCATATATTGGAAAATTTCGATAAAAAATTGATTTGAAATAATAGCCTCTGATTTCAAACCATTTATAGAATACTTATAGTTATTAAACAAGTATATTTTTAATTCAATCATATAAAATACATATACTGTTAAAAAGTATTATTCAAATGTACATATGCATAATTTTGTTCTTTTTACGAAATAAAACCAATTTAAATTAATTATTTTACTTTATTAATTTAACAAAAAGTATTATCTAGCTATTAACAAGTGTCAATTTTCAAAAAAAGAAGCAACGGAGAGCAAAAAGAAAAATACAATTATTGTCCTTTTAAAATTAGAATAAAACATAAATTTTAAGTTATAATTACTGGTACCGCTATAAAATATTGTTTTTAATCTACGCTATCACAACTACTCAATAATAATAATATGCTATGGGTCGAAATCTCAAACGGGAGGTTCTAAATTCAGTTATCCCTTGTTGATATACAAACAGGCTGTGCTTATCTAATCTTCAAATTTTGCTTAACCATATTCTAAAGTGTAATAGGAAATGTGTCAAGTGCAAAAACACGTATTCTGAAAGACTCACAAAGTGGTCTCGTGTTACTCTCAGTGAACCTGCCAAAACAACGTTTTTGTAACATTATTCTGTTCAACCATTTTTTGTTCTCATCTAATATGAAATTTATGGTGAAACTGTCTGCCTCTTACTTAGCATGGATCGCAAATTTATAACAAGACACGTTTAGAGAGTTTTGTAGAAATGTTTAGCTCAAGCTGGCAAGTAATTTTAAAACTGGCTTAAAATACCTTTCAAATGCAATACAAAAGGTACCACACTAATCGAAGAATTTGTAAATATATTTTAGCTAAATTTGGGCGAATAGTCTTTTGATGTTACTTGGAGTGTTCCCCTATGTTAAATAAACATTTGACAACCACAATAGAACAACTTCTTTTTCAAGATCAACCTAAATCTATCCTTTGTCAGTTAAAAAGGAATTACAATAGACATACTATTTTTTTAATATAACGTTCATAAATAAACCAGTACGAGTCGAGCCCGTTTTCGAATTATTATTACTATCAAATAAAATAAATCAAAATCATTAATTCATATAGGTTACACAATTAACTATAACTGTGTTGCAAGCAACTGGTTATTGCACACACACTAACATACTCCACAACAACCAGGATTTGAAATTACGAACTCGTGTTAATTTTGCTACTTATTTCAATATAAAACGACCTTTAAGAGATTTTATTTTTATTTTATGGAAGAAACAAGCAGTAAGCTCGGAAGATGTTAAGTGAGACCGCTGCTCATGGACGCTATCAATGCCATAGAGTCACGAATGCATTGCCGGCCTTTTAAGAATTGGTACTTTTTTTGAAGTAGAAGTTGTATCATTCATTAACATAGGTCATATAATTAACCAATAAAATACTTAGCGTCAACCACAAAGACAATAGGTCACATCAAGGCTGCCTTGAGGAGCTAACCGCACGTCTGTTGCGCCGTTATAGCACTCCTTAATGAAGATTAATTGTGGAATACGAGACATAATACTGCAATATGTTTCAGAAAAGCACCATCCTACTTAATATTAAGCATATAATTTGTAGTTTAGTCTATGACGTCGATCTCGTTTAGTCAAAGAACTAATAAACCCTTGAATTTTGAATTACGTGGTACGTAGTTTTATAACTAAGGGAACGTTTGGTCAACATGGAATCGTGTCTAGTCGAATAAGCTAACGGGTGTTCCTGTTCTAAATCTAAGTTGTAACCTGAGTAACGTAGTTATAAAAGTACTTTGCTTGCTATCTACAATTTTTTTAAAAACCGTTGTCATTTTTGAATTTTTTTTTTATAGAACAGGGGGCAAACGGGCAGGAGACTCACCTGATGTTAAGTGATACCGCCGCCCAATCTCGATGCTAAGGGGCTCGCCAGTGCGCACTATATTTTCCTCGTTTTATTAGTGGGTGATGTTGTTTTGTTATATATTACAGCACGTGAAAAATCTTAACATGCCAAATCGATTGTGATAAGTTCTGGCACAAAACAGTCCTTCCAAAAAATTTATCTATACATTTTACGTGCACTACAGGTCACCGCGCGTAAGATTATAATAAGATCTTTAATTCTATATACTAGCAAAACCAAAAATTCTAATACATTTTATATCCTCATAAATATATTAATAAAGAAAATTTTTATTTATCAACTGTTTATAATTTAGCAAATAACATTAATCGGTAAAATATTATCTTTATTTAACATTGCGTTTAAAACATGCATTTTTTATATTTAGAATCTCACATCGTTTTGAAAAAAGAAAATCGGAAACCCACTAAAAAATTTATGTGTTTGCTTGCGATAATGAAACTATGTAAATGATTGAGTTTAATCTACGCGCCGCCGACAGTTGTAATGTCGAGAGTAACCATACGTTTGCATTTCATTGTCGCATCTTATCGCATGTACTTCCACTATACTAATAGCCGTAATTGAATCGAAGCCAAACAATGACCCTTTGATTCGTATTGTGTTAAATAATCGGTCTTACGTAGGTCTTACTGCAGCTAAACTGCCGCAATTTTAATCGCGGACGCTAAGGAAATAAAATAAAAGAGTTCATATGTGATTTTTTGCACTTTCTTATGACATTTTCTAAATTTATATAAAATAACGCTTAAATTATAAAATTAACGTTTAAGTAAACTATAATTTTTTTACGTAGCCACCGCATTGCAGAAAAGTGAGGGTAGGCTTGTGGTAAATATTTCTTTACCCACCTAGCCTGAAAGAACTCTAGTATATTGTAGATTGTTTAATCTAAATTTAGCTTGTATGGCATTATTGGTTAGGCATAGCCACATCAGAAAATCGGAATCAACTAATAAATATATATTTAAATAAAGAACCATGTCGCTACTCGCATAACACAAATTTTTATTTCATAATTTGCAATAAACATAAATTCTCTCGAAAAATCTCCATATAAATCTTCGTTATTGCGAAATGTGACAACGGACTTCGCTCCCAACATTTCGACCATTCATACTAATATCTAATCCATTTAGCCCTTCGAAACCCATTTCATTACAGCCCCTATGCTAACTGAACATTGTTAGAAATACTTGAAATCACTTCCTAGACAATTTGTTTGAGACGTTTAGCTGCTCCCTACGCTATCAAAACTAAATCAAGTTGGGCGATGATCATAAACTCGACCGCCCTTGCATGACGATAAAATGTGTAGGGAAGTTACATTCACTCGTGTCTCCTTATGCATGAAGATATACTACCCATTTTCCTTAACGATATCTTCATGTTGCGTCTAGAAGACCTTATTACATTCAATCCAGTGTTATAAATTTGTTTGATACAAATCTTTTTAACGGCCGCGGCGCAGTTATTGATTCATAAATTAATATTAGTGTTCACAGCATGTAAAAATAATGTAAATAATAACCTTTTTCTAATATGCTAAAAGCAGAATATACGATTATAAGAGGTATGAAATAAATCAACAACGGATAAGCAAGATTTTTAAAACAGATATTAACACTAAACAAGTAATTTATTCCATTACTGTTGAGCGTCTCGAGCATTTTGAAGCAATTTTTCTTTGAAAAAATCCGCTCTCAAATATGCTGTGTAGAAGAGACTTGTATTTGGAATATTTTCAAAAACAATAAATATGTCGCATAATTTCGGAGGCTTCACTTTTGGACAATTTTTTTATAGGTAAGTTTATTACAATAGTTTAGTACAATATTTATCAATATATATTAATTTATACAATTGACGCATTTAAACAGATATAGATTATAAATAGTAGGTGTCGTAAAAATATATTTTTATTCTATGTATATTTTCCTTTTACGGCTAAGCCGCTTTTACACATACCACATAGTAGTAGGTATACAACGTTTCAAAGAAACCTTATTGTTCTTTCGTATTTCGACGTCTTGTAGGTGCAAGTTGGTGAGCGGAATAGGGGCAGGGAACGAGCATCTGGAGCGGTAATTAAGCGCATCTGCCTACGTTCAATTTTGAAACGCGGCTGAGTTGCCCTCGACGCCGTCGGGTCCATTTGGGTAAAGCAAATTGCTAAACTTTCAATTAAAGAGTTGTTATTCAAACCGCTCTCGGTTCCTCGAGGAATTATGTTTTATTTCGCAATGAAACTCTGATGGATACTTGTACATTCTACTTATCAGTTTAACAATTTCTCAAAAGGAACAGTTTTGGCCAATTTATTTCAATAATTGTCTATTAAATTTGGTTTGAGTTTTCGTGGATAATATCTGTTACTATTGTTGGCAATTCATTTCAAATATCTTTAGGAGAAAAGTCGTAGGCGGTCGCCTACGCTTGAAGCTTAAATCGAAGAATTATATACAGGCGCTTTTCTTCTTAGTTCATTTGAATTTCATTTAACGAAAGTTATATATATGTCTAGCATATAACCATCCACAATCCGAGTAAAATTCGATTTTATTTTGACAATTTTATTGTGACATTTATTCATAATATGCATAAATTATCAAATGTTTCATGTAGTGACTGATGTAATGATGTATAATGACTAAGACTAAAGAACCTACATCTTTTAGTCGATACCAACTCCGTTGAAATAAATACAGATAATACAACATTTTCTACAGCTGTGATACTTTTTTAACATTCAACACCTTTTGTTTTCAATCACCGTGACCACGCACTCTGTAAAGCACGGTTAAAATTAAAATTATGTTTAAATAATTAAAAGTTTACAATAATACAAAACTTCAATCCGTTAAAAAAGTGTTTTTCTTTAAAAGACTAAAGAATCTATTTTGTTTTAGAACTGATTTAATTGAAGTTCATTTATTAATTTAATTCATATACATATTTTTTATTAACAAATATCTGTTGCAAAATAGCCCTGCAATATATAGATTCCTTACAAAAGTATGTCTATTTTTTTTCCAGAAGTTTGGATGACGAAGTGAGCGCAGCTAAATGAGCGGCTGGTGCTGCACAGGAGTATGCTAGTGCACCTCTTGGTTCTTAGCACCGCTCTAGCGGCGGCAACCAGTGGAAAACATGGTAAATTTATACTATTTAACAAATATTACATCGCCTTTTTCATATTACCCAAACGTATACTGTATCGAAGACTTTCACCAATAAGAGTTATCTGTTATAACGATTTTGATTACCTTTCCATAAAACCACAATTCTTTCTAAGGTTTGCGTAGATATGATTCAAGAGTAGTTTATAAGACTTTAAAGTAGTCGACTAAATGCAAAATAGTGCAAAGTTAATATATTTCATCAAAAAGTGTTAACTATTCGTAATAAGACTTCAGTATAGCTAACAAATACGTTGAAAAATAAGGTATAAAAATATTTTTTTACAATCTCATTGTTAGCTTATTAAAAGTTCTCATTCAATATTAGCTTCAAACGCGTCTGATGAAATAACGTAATTTATAGCAATTTTCCCTTACCCTTGTTTTAACCTAAGAGCAAGACCCTTTAATGATACTTAAAACCGAATTAAATTGGCTCTGGGAATTCCTAGATTGTGTCTGAGCTTCGTTCGCCTCGAACACTGCACAGTACTCGATGACAGTAACATGCTATATTTTACAATTGTGTAATTTATCAAATCAGTTCTGTATTGTGACCACATATAACATATGTGACAATATACAATGATAATGGAAGCAATTTCTGGAGGTGTGTTTAGAATGGAACCTTTGCATGACAAATACTATGATTAGGTTATATGAAGCCCTATAGAAGATTCATATAAATGTCTGTACCAAAATTTTAGTACATTTGCGTAAGCCGCCACATTTTTTATATGAAAATCCCAGTATTTTATTATATAAATAATTGGTATATCAAATAAAACTAAAGTTTTAGAATAGATATAACTAAAATAAATACAAGTATAAAAGCCAACCAAAATTACAATCTACAAGAAGTATGTTGACCATTGGCCTAAGTATATGTAGGTATGTATGTCTTAGCCGCGATGTAGGTGAATGACTTAATCGAGCTTTTACGGTATTAATAGTCGTTAAGGAAGTAGTATTTAAGGAAATAATATTTGGGACTAGTGAGTAATATGTACGTTAGCGACAACACTTCTTTTATCTGTTATTTTGAAAGTAATACAATTCTCGTAGTACTTAACTAATTTAAAGCGGCACTAAAGGGTTTACAGTCTTGTCATTTACAGTGGCTAGATATATTGTAATAAAAATATCAAAGCAATTCCGTTTAATAACTTAGGGCATTGGAGGGTGGGTATAAGGTCATAAACCTTCAAACTGGCCTTACGCAGCTCGAAATATCGTATATTTGAAGATAATATATTCTATAATTAGTTTAAAATAAATGTAAAATATAGTTGATAAAACTCCCGCTTTCTTCGAATGTGTCAGATTTTCTTTATACTTAATTAACGTGAACATAAAAGAACAAAAAGCAAGAATATTGTATAAACAGATTTTAGAATAATACATTGTTTTAAGAATAATTTTAAGCCCGTTATTCAAAGTTTAGCTTTAAGCCAAAACACATAACTTTTGATGTTCTGTATAAGAATATTTTAATCCGGCCCTTGTTTGGAAATAATAATATCAGTCTTGGCAAGTTAAAAAATATTCGCGTTAAATTTGCATAAACCTTGCCGAAGCTTTTTTATTTCTTACATTCAATCTCTGGCGTTATTTTCAGCAGTCCCTCATTGTGTTAAATAGCTAACTTTTTAAAATTATTGCTTTATTGAAGGGCGTCTTAGTTTACGGAAAATTATTAAATTTTGCTCTCATTATTTTGTAATATCAGATAACGTTTTTCATTTCGGAAATCTATTGATTTGAAGTGCAGAAAACGTTTACATGACGTATTTCTGATGGCGTATCTGCCGATTTCCTTAGAATTATTAGTTATTGAAAATCAAATGAGTTATTGCGGCCTGAGGAACGAATCAAAAACTATAGAAACATACTGTAGTTGTAAATGTCTATGTACTTGATACAATTAAATATAAAAAATATTTCTTAAAAATGCCTGACAATAAAAACAGTCAAAAAATATTAGACACATATATAGTATATTCATTTTGGAACAAAAAAACATAACCTCAGTTAAACTCGAACTGAATCCCCAGAGGTTTACGTCTTTTTGGATCAGGCGGCTTACAGAGCACGAGGGAACTCCTTTCCTTCATAAATATTTACTTTATGAAATAACGCCGAGCTCAGCTTAGTCTAACACACGGCTGCTGGCAGGTGATAACTGCAAAATGACACTAGATATGACATTTCTTTTATTTCAAAACTACTACGTTTAATGATAATCAACATAATGTGAACATGAAATAATTCTAAATATTATAAACTTTTTCTCAAAATGCAATAATTAAAGCTAGATTTTCTTAGAGTCATTTAATGATTCATAGAGATAGACGTGTGCGGTTTATTAAGAAAAAGTTTCAGGCTTTTATTTAGACCCATAGATTAGAAACATCTGAATTAGAATTAGAAACATATTGTAACACTCGTTCACATGTAATGTAAATTACTATTAAATTTAGATTATAATAAAAAAGCCAAATACATTCATAAAACACATGTCCGTAAAATATTTTATTTAATTAATCGTATTTATAAATAACAGGTGTTATCTCCAATTTAAACTGAATATTTAAATTTACGCTTCAAAACTGTCCATATCGGATAACATAAAGCCAACCCGCGTCTATATCACTTCAACTGATATCGACTTTTGTATCAATCAAATTCTACAAAAATATAGCTATTCGTATGAACTGCATAAAGCTTTTTCGACTATTGTGTATGTAAATGATAGAGAGTTAGTGACGTGTGAAATATAGGCAGTCAATGGACACGTGAACGGCATCCATCGATGGTCAATAACGTTCACTCGTGAAAAGTTACATCCAATTAGTAGAAATCGATGACGCGCGAACTTTTCCCGCCCAAACGAATTTGACAACCGCTGTCATGGCTTAAAATGACGCTCTATGGAACAATGCTTTCAATAACAGAACAGATAATAAAATGTATTTATCATTTTATTTGTGGAAGATTAATTTTATAAGTTATTAAGTTGTTAATCGTTATTAGGTTGTTTAAGCACTACATTTTATGACATTAGGATAATTCTATTGTACTATAACAACAATTTCTCATTTTTGTAAGATCGAAGATAAATTATCAAAACTGTTAACAAAGTCATAAAAGAAAGTACCTCTCGCAATAATATTTGTCGTTAACTTCTTTCGCTCCTTGAAATAAGTAATATAAGACATGATTTATGATCTTATATAGTACAGTATAAACGTCTTCTTTAAATATAATAAATTCTTAACATAAACTTTATTTTAATAGTTACATTTTTATTCATTAATTTATTATTTTACATTATAAATCTTATTATAAGTATTTTCATTTATATTAAAATGTATTAACCTAAATTTGAAATTAAAAAAAATATCAATATTCACACCCGCATTTTAAATTTTCATCAGGCTAAAATTCATACAGTATATGTAAAGCCTCAGGAATCAGTCACTTAAGCCACTAAGAATAAGATAAATATTTTGAATGAGGGTATAATTTTGTCAAATCATGTCGGAAACAAAAGCAAAATGCTAAGTAAGTGCCCCTCGAGGGTAGTTGTCGGTCTGTCTCGCCTTTGTCATATTTTAATTCTATATTCAACGGTGTTACTTCGCATATGAAATTAAATTTTGTTTGATATCTTGATTTTCCTTGCGTTGCTTTTATTAGATATTAATATGTATTTCTGTCCTTTTCTGTCACAATAATAACGCTGCGTAGAAATTATTAGTAATTATGAAACCAGTATAATTCAATTCTTAATAGAACTCAGCCTGTTTTCATATTAAATTAAACATAAAACGCATATTTGGTATCTTTTTTGTTACATTTAAGACACTAGAGTAAATAGGAATTAAAACCACTTTCTTTTGATGATGTAAAAAATATATTTTAATCGCTGTTCCAAAAGGGACATACATGCTCCTTGCTTAAGTATATGTTGTAAATAAGTATTAATTACAACATATATTTAATAGTAACTGTTTTCATTTGATATTCAAACTTTTATGACAAACACAATTTTAATAATATCCAGCTGAGGTTTGCTATAACAGGATATGATTATTATGAATCCATTAGCTACTAAGTGATTATAAAAGAAATGAAGTGTGGGTTTAAAAAGCGATTTTTAGAAAAGGTAAAGCGGATATCTTCAATTAAATTAAAGCAGAAGGTTTAATAATCTTTATGAGGTACAAATCGCTCGTTATGTAAATTGAATCTTTTGCAAATTTAAATCGCTTTCATAAGCCAATTTGAAGTGAGTAAAAACAATAGAATAGGCACTCTTCGATAAAGAGTTTTCTTACAAATGAATCATATTTTGCTATTCTACAAATTTATCTCCGATATCAAAGAAATAATTAGCAATAACTGGCAAATTCGTTTGTTTTGATAGAGAACATCAAAAGGCTCTTATTTTGACAAAGGCATTGTCCGATATATACATCAATATAGGTTTTATGTTACCTCGAGTTTTGTCAAGAACAAAGAAGAAAAAATGAAGGAATAGTGAAGGTTATAGTATATACTTTGTGATATATAGCTCTGGTATTTCATTGTATTATTTTTCTAAACTCTCCAATTATATTTTATACAGAATAGCGCATATAGTAGCACTCATAGCACTATTAACTGTATGTTATTTTTATCACAAAAATGATATAACTTTCAAAAGTTTCGTGTGGTATTAGCGCGTAAGTAATAAAAACCGAAGAGAAACAGTTAATACGTTAAGCAGCACAATGACAGAGCTAGACAAGATGTCAAGTACAGAAAATTATGTCCATTCAAGCAGCGCACCCGAGGATTAAGCGAAACGAGGGCGCATCTTCAGGCTGACTTGCAAGCCTCTCCCCGCACAACGGAATACTTCAACCAGCTCGCTTTTAAGCAGAAGTTCACTAATTAAAATGCTAGCAACACTTGATTGTAACAATGCAATATTAGATTTACGAATTATTAAATTTTGCGATTAACACCTAATAACATTTGCTGAAATCTGAACAAAGAGAACTTATTAATTACCATCAAATCTGATTGTTGAACGAATTGTGTCGAATATTTTTCACGAACCAAACTATGTAATACGACACCAAGAGAGTTATTTCAAGTGTAATATTCAAAGTCCAACCACCGAATTCATTAAAATGTACGCATAATTTATTACTCTTTGTTATAAAAAAACATTTTTATGCTAAAGAATTCTTGTGAGATAACTGTAATGTACTGTATACGCGTCCCTAAGTCCGTATTAGTAGGTAAAAGTTAAGTCTTTCCGAATTTCTGTCAAGGCAGGGACCTTTTCTATTTTTATATATAAGCCTTATACACTTCTGTAATCTACTTGGTTTGTGATTATAAACTATCGTCAGTCATTTGAAATTTAACCAATATTAAAATAACATAATATATTGGTAACATTTTTATATTCTATAACCGCCAATCTGTAACGATTCAATCAATTCTAAAATAACTACAATTATATTTCATGTCACGTTTAACGCGTCCTGCCTTTATACAATTGCATTATTGAATATTATTTGTGCAGTCGTATAAAAACGTTAATCATTGATATTATATTATGGCATGTGGTTTCGTTACGCAAATTGGTTATTGATATCCATTTGTAATTAGCCCATTATGTTAATAAAAGGTAATTACGCATATTGAATTCGATTTATTGCTTACGGGCCATAAGATTTTCTAAAGGCCCTCGAAATGCTGATAACATTTCCCAAGCTTAAAAAGTGTGGGTACACAAATGTGTCACTCAACAACAGATAGCTCGTTTGTTTTATAAAAATAATTATGATTACTGAACGATTGATGCCAGATTTCGTGAGAAACATCTAAATCACAGACAATAGCGAGAAGACTGGTTAATGTCCCCTGGCAGTAATTAAAACTTTGGAACGGCACGAAAAAGGGTTAAGAAATATGGCATTTGGTGGATAGTAATGACGCTGCGGTCTTGCGTAATAACCACAGTTTTTCTTCACAACTGTCGAAATTTTATTCTGAGATTTCCTCTTTACACGTTTTCATAACTTTCATTTTTACGATATTGCGATTACGTCCAGATAACTATTGACGCATATGTCATAACAATAACATATTATTGACATATAATTTGTTATGAACGATTGAAAAACCATTTTCTGGACTCTGAAAGTATTAATTAATGCCCTCATCAATCATTGCCACTCTTGACGTCACTTATTACTACAGAAATCGGAAATGTCTAGTTGAATGTGAGAATTATACTTTGTTTCACAATTATCTACAAATATTTAGCCGCAAACCTGTAACCGTACCTCTATAGATTAGCATTCAAAATTGTCTATTTAAAAGCAATCTTTTGACATCCGGTTAATTCTCCATCGACGCAATTAGAACCAGGAAGCAACATGATGGGGTATACAAGCGTAAACGTCATTTCTCAGTTCATACTAGTCGTTAGACTATCGACGCATTGTCTCGTTGCCATGTTTATATGCAAAATTATGGGGTTAATATATATACTTAAAGACCTAGGAACTGACCGAGTGATCTGATTTCTAGGCCTGACAGCACGATGAAGAAAATATTTTCACCATACGAGCAAGTGTTGTTGTGTTGATGTGACTAGAAAACACATCTTAATGTATTAAACAAGTTATATGTTTACTGGAAAATTCAAACTTGTTTATTTTTTAATCACGGTGTGTTCGATTGTGAAAAACATTGGCTTTTATTGGGCTGAGCCATGATGAACTTAGCTAAAAGAACAATCAGAGCTGTTTCGAACTCCACTTCGACAGATAGCTCCAATCAGCGACACAAAATACTAACCCAATTTGCGGGTTGGAACATCTGAAAAATATTTTGCTCCACTTGCAAATCATCTGCCACTTGTTTTCGTTGAAAATATTTTCTGTGCATTCCAAATTCAAACTTTCAAAGAATCTCCAAGTTTTTCTTAATTTGGAGAATGAATTCGTAAATTTTAAAATGATAACAGACAAACAGGTTAATTCAGCGATGTACCGTAGCCTCCTAATAAACAGACGAGATCCGAACCCTCCTTTAATTTCAATTTCCTTACTTGTTTCCCAAAGTTTAACTATTGTTTCAGTCTTTGTAAATTGAAAGAGAAGGAAAGTCCAGTTTGCTATTAACTCTTTGTAACGAATTTTTGCTTGTTAAAGTTCCAGGTACTTAAATTAATTTGTATTAAAAGTCTATAAACGGATATTTGCACTTTTACATTAATTATTCTCTTAAATTTTATATTATTCTAAGAGTGTTTAGGTCTGAGATGTCAGGTTTAAGTCAATCTAGTTAACGCTTTGTAGTAATAAATACTTTATTATTACATAAATTAAGATAATACAAAAACATCTCAAGAAAAAGTAATAAACGAGATAAGTTGATAACTCAGCCTAATACATACACTAGTCAAATTACATTAAGAAGAAGTGCGAGTCGCCGTCACGCGATCTCTAATGGCGTAATAAAGTTAGACGAAAGAAAACTTTGTACCACGGCAACTCCTTTGCGTATTATTAACGACACCAGTGTGAAACGACCCAAAGTCTCCTCTAAACTTCTCGAAGTAAGATTTCCACGAGCGAGAAGCTGCAGGTCCATCTTATATGGTCGTGTCGCTAAATCTGTTTGTGCTAAAGTCGTCACGTGCACCCGCTGATGAGCCGTAGACGTGATATCACTCACTTGTACGTGCTCCTCTTTCTTTGAAATTTTGTGGAATTTAATTTGGGAACAACACTGGTCGTTCTAATTGGCGTAGTGGAGTGGGGATATAGATGTAATGAACGTAAAAATTAACGAAACCCAATAACCATAGGACTGTAAATTTTTGCTGTATTTGCGTTGCTTTATCTGATCAAAGGATAGACGAGACGGATAGGCGAGAGCAGATTCTGAGAATTTGTCTATTTTATTCTATTTCAGCGTGCTAGTGTTCTAACTCATAAATATTTTTCAAGTATCGTACACAATTTGTTGCTGTAGCATTTTATGAAATAACATTAAAATATTTAATTTTTAATTTGATTTTTAAATATGGGGTTGATAAATTAAAGACAATTTAAAATGATTTAATGTGTTGTTACGATTACAAAAATAATATTAAGAAGTAAACATGTGCAACCAACAACAAGGCACCAAGCGCACAGACTACGTAGCACATACTATTCTCTGATTACCTGTGTACACGCACGCATACGCGCGAAACATGGAAACCCAGTTTTCTTGTGTGTGGAAGTAGCGATAAAAAGATGTCGATGTAACGTGTCGATAAAAATAAATAGCATGTATATGCTACATATTTTAACTGTTGTAAAAAGTATTGTCCCTAGACATAATAGCCTAGTCTCATCCAATAATGTTAACATTTTTCAATAGCCTAACGGGTCCTTACCACACTAATACGAGAATTAACCATCAATTTTTTTTTACTTAATCATTTTTTATTATATATAATAAAGTTTTTTCTTTCAATTTTTTAGTATAGGATAATTAATGGATACACTTGTTTGTTAGTGAGAAATAAAATTACATTTAACTATATTCCTCTTTGATCCACGTCCATTAATTATATAATGTAAGCATAATTATAAAAATGAGAAATGGAAAAAGTTTGCTTTGGTGGCTTCGTTGAGTCCAAATTTTTAATGAAGTCCATTTTTTCGTTAATACGCACAAATTTCTCATTGTTTGTAGCTCGAACAGGAAAAGTTTATTACAAAAGCGCAGTAATTATCTATAAGCAATTAAGGCTTTATCGTTTATCTACGGCTTGCAAGATATATAGTATTTCCTTGGTATACTACAAATATTTATAATTTAAATATCTAAATTTACAATAACCGGACCTGTACTCAGGTCAGGCTTTATCCCACTTAATGAAACATGTAGAAAGGAAAAAAATTGATTAAATCAATAAAATAGCTGTAAACAGTCGCCATAATGTTATACTAGCATGTTAAAAAATGCAATAAAATGTAAATTAGAATCAAATCAAATCAAAAACCATTTTATTCATATAGGTAACATAATGTACACTTATGAACATTAAAAAAAATACATTAAATGATTCTAATTTTACATTTAGAACATCATTATATCGTTTAATTTCCGGTACAATATACAATCAAAATCCTACATTTCAACGCAAATTATCTACTGATTGGGTACTCTAACTCACTGGGGTTTCTAAAGCGAAATATTTTTCGTGATATGGCCAGTTCGGATGTCGTCGGATTACAAAGGCACCTCAATAGAGCCTTCCTGATGACCTTCGCGTCGAATCTATAGGACTATTGGAAATTTGACCTTTTCCTTCAATTTAACTCGAATCTGAGTTCAAAGACAAAGACGTGAATGCGTGGAGTAGAAAAATTATGAACAATTCTTTTTAAATATAAGTTTTCTTATTTAATGCCACAATACCAAAACGAAACTGATTACTAATATATACCCATATAATATCTGAAAAAAATACCCCCTTGCATTTATTTTTAAATTTAGACGATTTTCATGAACGGGATCACTTATAAAGCATAGTGTCATCCCTTGGATAAGAATGTACTTTATGAAATGAATGCATTTTTGCAATTAATAAAATTATTACTTATAATTTAATTTAAAAAAATTATTGATATTAGAAAAAAAACTATTCATCTTATCGTCTCGAACGTAATAGGAAAATATAATAAAGATTTAACAAAATAACAGTTTATCTCACTTATCCAAAAATATGTTTACTCTATACTAATACCATAAGGCTTTGCGTAGTAAAGAGCCAAAAGAAATTTAACAAAAGTGCCTCTAAACATTATGATAGCTGGTATTAATGTTATGCTGTAAACACCAAAAATATCGAGTAAGCCATAAATTATAAGACCTCATAAATATTGGTACAGCGATATTATTGAAGCCCATTTTATAGGCTGGGTAAAAACATGACCGGCGAAATACTGCAGAATTCACAAATAATTGAAAATCTTTAACATCAATTTAAATTCAGAATTGAATCTCTTAAAATATTTTATCATTGTCTGATTGTTCTCTCCCCGTCACGGTCGTTGCTTGTGACTTTTTTTTTATAGAACCGAAGACTATAAAAAAGACTAGAAGAAACGTGAAGGGTCTTTGGAATACGAGCTGGGAGTGTCCGGTTATTATATATTTTTTTATATTTATAATTTTGTAAATATATGTGTATATTATTTAACAGCAAAGCCCCAAACTTATAGTATAGTATTAAAAAAGTAAAAAAAATTGTTGTTAATATTTTATCCTTACGTATATGAATTTAGCATTTTGTTTGGTAGAATCAAAATATGTACCATTGCTATCTATGGACTGTTTCCATCTTATAGGTTCATAGTTCATTGATCCCTTTACTACAAAAATGATTCGGGAATTAATAAAATCTTTTCATTTTTTACCTAGCAAGAAGTTATCCATATTTCGAAAGAAAAGGTAATCTGTTGGAGCAAGGTCCGGGGAGTACTATGGATGTCTTAGACATTTCAAATGAAGATCCTGTAATTTGGTAGGAGTTTGTTGTGCAGTGTGAGGTCCAGCATTTTGTGAAGCAGCAGTACCTAGAGCGGTTGACCAGCCTTCGTGAATAGAAGCAAACTTTTCCACCATGATTTGCAGTTGCTGAGAATAGACATCTTCCGTAATCATCTGGTCAGATTTAAAAAGAAAATAATAATGAAAGTTATGAAGTCGAACAACCCTGGCCTGCACCAAACGCTCACGAGTAACTTTTTCGGAGGTAAATTGACTCCGCTTTTTTGCTTGGGGCACGACGAAACTAGCCATAGTTTGGCTGGGTTCAGCCATTGCGATGAGCGCGTCCGATTATCGTGTAGGATCATAACTGCCATTATCGCTTTTATATTTGAGAATTCTCTGGCCATACGCAACATAAACCCCAAATGCCTATAAGCTTTTTTACAGATTTTTAATATTAGCCCGAAAATTCAATTCTACGAATAATAAACCCCTTTGCATTTTACTTCTGCTACTTTTGGAATTGGCTGTTCATCTATGTAATAAATATAGAGAATCGGTGTCCGTATTCCAGAAAAAGAAATAACAGCACATTTCTCAGAATTGAGCTGCAGTTGATTTCATTATATTTAAATAATGCTGTTTACATACGGCTATTAATGACATAATATACGTATAAAGTCCGTTGGTGCGCAGCCGAGATTCGAACGCACGCCCAGGCGCACACTCACACACTAGGCAAACACTGCTAACATATCATATCATTCGATAGTATATTGTAATGTATAATTAATAATTTTAATGGAAAAGTAAAGTAATTTGAGATTTATCTCATATTACTTCAAAACAAAAGAATAATATTAAAGAAAACAAATTGTGATTTATTTTAAGGATGAAATTCATAGTTCAACTTTTTAATAATTGTGTTTTAAGAGAGCCAAATTTAAATCTCACATTTCCAATTCTTACATAATAAACAACAAAGAGTACAAACACACATCTATAACATCATCTCATGTAGATGAATGAACAAACAGCCGCTATGAAACGCAGTAATGTAATGCATTATAAACATCTAATTACTGGACCGATTTCATGCAATCTATCATTGTAGTAAACAAAAACAAACGCTAACAGAGCGCTATCTGCAAAAAGCAGATCAGCGAACACAAGCTGTGTTACGACCACATTAATAATTTATCAGCCACATGACGGCTGTTTGCTAATAAAGCGTGAATTCGCGCTGGAAATATTAATAAAAGCAGCTTGCCGGAACTCGCTTCGTCGGAACCACGCGGCCCGGCCACCCGATGACAAATGACCAGTTGGAACTTTCATTTAGTTTCCATTTAAATTAAACAAGCAAATCAGGAAACATTGTCTGCTGCAAAAAATTCAAAATGCAATTACCGGTTGAAATGTTTATTTGGAGTTGAGTCACTCGCGTTGCAGTTTGAGTTTTTAACCCTATCTGTCAGCAGTACTTTGGTCCTTAATTCAAAGCATAATTGGAGTGTTCAGTAAAAACAAGATTTGAATTTGATTTAATGTTGGTATTTGGTATGCGGCACTAAAGCGACATAAGTTTACACAATTATAAAAGATTAGATTGAAATTATAATACGTAACTATTTATTTATTTAATTATAAGTAATATAACAGCTTATACTTTTACATATTATAAGACAATACAGAACGCCAAAACAGATAACATAGATAAACAATATATGTATATAAAATAATTTTTAAAAGTACAGCTAACAAAGAAATATTAAAAAATACTTTAACTATCTAAATGTATTATATGTGACGGCAACGATCTTCATATTGTTTTAAAGCTGTAAGCATATCATACAATACCTGCTTGCAAATATCCATCAACCTTTGCATTTTTGTTGCCGTTGTATGTGCATAAATGCTTAATTTATTTTTTATTTCTTGTTCCAATATTGCATTTTAACGAGTACATACGGGAAACTCTATCATTAAAAGTTTATAGAAGCACCGCACTCTTTCAATTACCTGAAAAAATTAAGTCCATTTAAAAAATCTGCGCTGCGTTCTCCAAACACTGTATGATACTTCACCAGGCGTGCATTATTCCGAGGATTCCTTCATATCCTGAACTGATTTAAATATTTAAATCAGTGAATTTATGAAGCAGGTACTTTTTGCTCTATATTGTGTGCCATACTGATTTATCATTTGCGTGATGGTTGACATCGCTAGCGCTGTCTTCACGAGAAATATATGGCCTCCTTGAAGCGCAGAAAGATGGGTAATTTCATTGAATTTATGAACGTATCACCGTCGAAATTGCAAAGTTGAAAATTGCAACGTAAAATTGCGATAAACATTGTGACTGTATTACTCTTACAATGTTCCTTGATATGTTTATAAATGGCTCGCCTTTTATACGTACAAATTTTATTTCACATTCATAATAGCATATTTTATTGTCAAGGATTTGGGCAATTCAAAAGGATACGTAATAATATTTAATCACATTTCAGCTTAAAACAACTGCTTTTGTTATTGGGAATAAATTAAAGGAAATATCTGCATTTATCAGTTTTCAGTTAATAACAGTTCTAAGTCCGCATCGTTGACATGTTCTTATGTAGGTCTTAGTTGTGCAAATGCAGTCGACAGTATCGTAGAACAAGTAAGTTTGTGGTGACAGCTCTGATAAGACTATACTCGGAAAGTTGCAAGGCGCGTTCATCAGTCTTAAGTATACTCTAGCCATTGCTCAATCGTTATAGTAGAGTTCTACGAGGAACGGAACTACTATTTTCGTTCTCAGGCTATTTGTTTATATAACCATCACTTTTAAATACGAAAAATATATTTAAAACTAGACTTCTAGAGTACTTCGTCGTTCGGTTGACTTCACGGTTACCTTTAGTAAAAATGATATAAAATATCAAAGTGTCATTCGGAAGCCAAATGACTTTATCTTTTTTAAGATATTGCATAGCGGACATTGAGCTATTATATCGCGGGCATTGAGCGCGGTGACCGAATCAAGAAATTCCGTAACGAAAATAAACATTACACAATATACTAGGTGTACATTCCATATATAGGTGCGGCCTATACGCGTTACAGTGGTACATGGAATTAATATAAAAAATACTGCATAGGAAAAATAATTGATAAAAAATCCTATGCAATACTTTTACCGTGACAGTCCCCTTGTGCGTTTTTAATTTAAATTTTTTAATTAACGAGAATTACACAAGTGAAATATTTACAAGATAATCAAGATTCAAAAAGGCAATTGTTTTTTAAATTACTGCCAAGTCAGTCAATACATAATTGCCAAATTCTCTTGAAAACAAAAGCTTCATACATATAAGTGTATTTCATTGAATAATTGTTCTAGGAGGTGTAGAAGTACCAGAGTTCGGGGAGCCAATCACAAACCTGACAGTCCCCATCGGCAGAGACGCGACGTTCAAGTGTATTGTAGTCAATTTGGGCAATTACCGAGTAAGTACTTGCGCTGAATATACGTGTTCTCTCATAGTTTGTAAACTTTGAACTAACAAATTCTCATAGAGTTAGATAAATAAAAATATTGTAAATGTACCCGTTGATTATGTGTACTTAATTGAACAATAACTCTCATCCATTAGTTTTGCCTAATAAACCTTAATTTACTTTATGTATGGAGGTTATATTATTTCCAACTATTTCATACTGTTAGTAATATTGTCTTTTATAAGCGAGTGTATTCGAGTATTAGAGGTTGACTATGCGCGTGGTGGGCGCGACCTCATAAAAGCCTCTGGTCCGCTGTTGTATGGACCTGGGATAAGAAGCTCTGGAAACAGCTGTAGAAGGCCTTTGTGCCAGAAAGGCATGCTGTATAAGAGGACAGCTACGCAACAAAACTTTCATAAATATTTTTAGATATATATATTTTTTGTAAAGTTGTTTTTTTTATTATTTGAAATAAATGCTTTGATTTGAATTGAAAATATACGAGCTATAATTAAAATTTTCTCTTAAACACGAATAAAACACACTAAAGCAACCATAAACTTTGTTGATTTAATTTGATTCATGATAATTTTATTCCGCTAAGTGCATTTCAATTAATTTAAGTTACTAAAACTAAGAATAATTAAATTTTATAGGTGGGCTGGGTGAAAGCTGACACAAAAGCCATACAGGCAATACATGAGCACGTCATTACACACAATCATCGGGTGTCCGTCTCCCACGCTGACCATTCCACCTGGTATCTGCACATCAAGAACGTACAAGAAGAAGACCGGGGTCAGTACATGTGTCAGATCAACACGGATCCAATGAAGAGTCAGGTAAGTTTACTTACTTAGCAGACTATGTTATCGAAAATTTATTAGTGAACACGTATCATGTTCAATAAACATTAGAAAATATATTTCAAGACGAAAACATAGCGTATTTTCTTAATTGCCAATTATCAAACGGAAATACGGGTCGCCTAACTCAGTTTCTACGTTGACCAGCCACAATAGATGGAAACACGCTATCGTTAAATATTTTAACTCTTTGTTCTTACTGGTATTCATTGATTTTACTTCTTAAAACAATGGAAATTTAAACCATTAAGTGTAATTGAAAGAACTATATATATATTTACACGAAAAAAATAATTACAATTAACAAAGAGGCATACGAATTTATATCACGGCCTTCATAGCTTGACTAATTATTAAAGTCAAGTATTTTTTAAATTAACATATTTTAGTAAACATCACGCTGTTGTATGAAAAACATGATTATTCGGACAGTAATTACATATAATTTCTATTAAATCAATATATTAGGTCCTCATTCTTCATACGATATTTCTGTTTTGTCGTACTTTGACCTCAAAAATCACTTCTTTGGTTAAGAATTCCAAATTCAATTTTTACAGATTACTCGTTTACAGTATTTTACTGTTTTAATATTTTTCTTTGCGTCACTCTATTATAATATCTCGTTTTATACGAGTAGGAGTTCCACCGTAGTTCCAATGCTGCAGGAACGGCACGATGTGCTAATGATGCGTCATCAAAAGTCGCGAAAGAAAACACAGTGCGTTTTTGGTTGCCCAACTTGTACCCAGCTTTCAAGAACGTCCACTCTCCCGAATTGAGTAAAGCAAATCCACAAACACGCGTCGACTGCTCCGTTACATTATTCAATAATTAAGGGATTTTAAAAAGAATCATTACCTGTGATGAAATGTGGATCCTGTACGATAATCAGAAGCCCTCATTGCAATGGCTAAGACATAAAATAAAATTCAACTCTGATTGGGTATTTGTACCACCTTCAAAGATATAAGTAATTTCCGTTCGGATGTATGTTTTAGTAGAAGTATAAGTAAACTACCTCAAGATGTGCATAGATAGCAAAGCACTTTGATTATATAAATATATTCTATTTAAAAAAAGTACTTTTGTTCCTGCCATACAAAACGCCAATTTCATATTTAAGGTTCTAATATTAAATTGACAGCAGACTGATATTAAACCAACGTCTAATGAGTCTAAATTGTAATCTAGACTGATTATACGTTGGCTAGAAACTTGAAATTTAGGCATATTGACACACATACAGAAAATAAATTACTCAACTAATGTATATACACTTATTTATGTTCATACTTTGAAAAAAAACTTGGTGTTAGCGTTATTCAATCATCAAAGTGGCAACAATTTTTTGAAAGCTATTACCAAAGCGCACTAGTCTGTGATATGATTGCAAACATTATAAGCACTTAACATTTAACTGTGTAAAACATACATTACATTTTATATTTATAGGTATGCAATTATGAACGCCAATGCCATTCACAGGCGCTGTAAACCAAATTGACTTGGTGTCTATTTAGTGTTCGCCTCCAATTCAATACAACGTCCACATTGAAAAGGCTTCAATTAATTTTAAAATGTGATTATTGAGAACGGGCAATTCGTTATAATTTGTTTTGTGAAAGCGATTTTATAAATTGGACGGCTCTATTTGGAAGCTATTCAGCGGCGTTTGTAAGGAGATTGGCAGAAATTGTTCATTTCTTTGGGTATATGCTTTCTTGATAAAGTCAAGGACCTGTCCTTATTTCTTTCTATACCCAACATTTTGGTACTGTTAAAATATATATTTTCTAATCACAAAGAATATTTTTTTAAAGTGAGGGTAGTTTTAAATAGCGCTGTTAGGTATGAATCTAATAGGATGCACAGAAATAGGGTAGGTACGACTGCTACTTTTGATGATTTAATGTCAATTTTCATTATTATCCAAAGACTATACGTATTAGCAGTGTTTGCCTAGTGGCTTCAGCGTTCGACTATCTTAGCTGAACTCGTAGGGTCGAACCCCTGACTTCGCTCGACCGGTGAAGAAAAACTTCGTGAGGAAACGACATGTCTAAGACCCAAAAAGTCAAGAGCGTGTGCCGTAGGAGGCTGAAACTCAAAAGTCTGAGGACAGACCTAAAGAGGTTGGAGCACCACTGATTTATTTTTATTTATTTTATATCAACTCATACATTTTTAGATGGGCTACTTAGATGTGGTGATACCCCCGGATTTCATACCAGAAGAGACCTCAGGTGACACAATGGTCCCGGAAGGTGGAATAGCTAGGGTGTCTTGCAAGGCACGGGGAATCCCACCACCGAGGGTCATGTGGAAACGAGAAGATGGCCAGGATATTGTTGTGAGGGACAGTACCGGAGCAAAAACTAAAGGTTAGCCTAGTTATGTATGAAAAATATATCAAAATCCACTAAAATAGGTTAACATTCTTCGAGCGAAAGCGTATGCACATAATATTACTTTTCACGTGCATTATATTTAGAAAAATAGATATCTACATCCTTTTCATAGAAATGCTATTAGAAAATATGACATCTTGTTCGCGAGACAAGACTCTGAAGAAAAGAACATGACATAATAATAATAGGCCTTTTTCTACCAATTTTAAGAGTGTAAAAAAATACGGATATTACGTGGGTTTTCACAAGCAATGGCAGCAGAACGCAAACACGAAAGCAGAAACTGGCCAGTTCTAAACATTTTCAGTGTTAACCACGTAAAACAAGAACGAGATGCTTCCCATCGTATTTAGTTGCGACATTGTTTTATAATTACTGTAAAGTGTAATCCAGGCCTGTATATAAATAGCCTGACGATAAAATCAACATTTCTACACGCAAACTCAAATAATAGTGATTGAAGTCGAGCGTCGGAATGATTGTTTCGAACATTACCGAAATAACACACTTATAATTGACGAACATAATAATTTCATATGATTATAACGTTCGATGTTGATGTTTGTACAAGTTAAAATTATTCATTGTAGAAAAAATATAACCATTCTAACATTTAAGCATGAATAAAAATATATAAATAAACTATTCAACTATACAGATAACATAAAAATTAAGTTTGAAAAAGTATTTTACTATTTCGTGTGTAAATACTCATGGCTGTGTTAACATATAGCTGGCCGGATATGAGTTCTGAATTTCTCTAAAAAAATCCTCTATCCTTATTAACATTAGAAGTAATGTAGGATTAACGTTGAATGTACTAACGACGTGTTGAAAGTACGGAATGTTTTAGAGACGCTAAAGTAAGTAATGATGGAAATGATTTGTCAAGTACTCAGAAACAGTTCTACGGAGTAAATATAATTTAAAAAGTATCTAATAAAAAACTCGTCGTTAACATAAGTTATTAAAAGGTGCATAGACGCAAAAATATTACGGCCTTTCTTCGGAACTTAACCTAATCCAAACAACCACTATTCCTCATTTCATACACGCCAACTTTTCTTCCTCAGTGGAAGTTTCAAATAATCGTAAAGCTTTCTATGAAAAGTCAACAAAGATGGGTTTACTTTTAAAGAAAGAAGAATTGTTATTAACTTTTAACTACGTGCGATACAAAAACTTTAATACGAATTGGATTTCATTATCGGAAGCACATTTACACGCATAATTTACACATATAACATATATTCAATCCGTTACTAAAGAATTACTTTTGCAACAATGACTAGCATTCGAAAAACAGCTTCGCGCGTTTTCACTCTTTGACCTCAAATTATGCTGAACTCGACAAGAACAGGAGAATATTTTATTTGTTTAAGTATGTTTGAATAGCGCAAGGACAGCATTGTTTTTCTGAATATGTATAATGCGAATGTCTGTGTGACCGCATTTGTGGGGCTACAATGCGCTCTGGCGACTATTCTCGGGATGAGTTTCGCGTCCAGTATTGTTTAAAGTTTGTCGTAATTAGTAGAGTTGTGCAATGAATGGACTCCTAGATCTCATTGTACACCACAAACCTTTGTACGAACCTCTGAAAAAATCTTCTGAAAATTCAATTCAGTGTTACGTACACTGTCCATTTTCTACGCAACAATGTTCATATCAAGCGATCCAGACAAATACATAAGTACTATTATATAATGCAAGTCTTCACTGACCTACTTTGTTCTACATTTAACATTCAAATTCATTTAAAAATTCCTCCATAATGCCGATAGTAAACCATATCTTCTAAATCCTTTCTTCCGGTTTATCATACATATATTAAACCTATACATAAAGTATAAAACCGCAGTATTGCGGTTAAAACTAATTAATTGTTAATATATCTGTGGCATTTTATGATAATGAGCGACATGTTTAGAGTTTAATCTAGCAAAACCCATTAAATGTGCAATTGGTATTATATTCGTGATCTGGTAATTGAAACATTCATTCGATAAATCGTACTTCGATTTCTAGGACTAATTTAAATAGTTTTTTTATAAAACATTTATATGTAAACAAGAAATAAAATATAAAATTAAAATACCATACTTAAATGAAATATTTATATGTATGAATTTTATTTATACCATAAATTCTTTATATAATCATATAATGTCTCCAAAGAGCCACACGCTAATTTAGCGAAGAATCATTATGTAAGCTACACCTTTTTCTACAATATAATGGGATAATTTTTCGCAGTACATACGTACCAAGGTGAGGTCCTGAATTTGACCAAGATATCACGTTCCGAAATGGGGACATATTTATGTATTGCCGGTAATGGAGTACCGCCCACCGTCAGTAAGAGGATCCACATTAGTGTTCACTGTAAGTTAATACTTTTTTCAACATTGGTATTCACCTCACGAATGTTCACATAACTTAACCTGTACAGAATACATGTAATTTCAGCCACAAAATATGAGTTGCAAATGACTTAATTTTAATATTATATAGTAATAACTCATAGTGTTTATTTTTTGAGGACAGTCAGATTTTGAATATTTTATGTGTTTATGATAATTATATGATAATCTTTAGGGAATTATCAAAAAGGTTAGTCGACATCACAGGAGAACGAAGAGCTGGCAGCTACCTCGCGCAAAGAATTAGTCTAGCTATTCAAAGGGGGAACGCTGCCAGTATCTTCGGAACCTTGCCTAAAGGGACTCCTTTTAATAATATTTTTTAATAATTAAATTTTAAGGTTAGTTATTAGATATATTTTTATGTATTATGTTATTTGTTTTGAATTGTAAGTAAATAAATATTAATTATATGAGTGTATGATTTATAGTTCACCCAGTGATCCAAGTGCCGAACCAGCTGGTAGGAGCGCCTCTCAGCACCGACGTCACACTGGAGTGTTACGTCGAATCCTCGCCCAAGTCCATCAACTACTGGGTCAAAGATCCAGGTAACGATAATACTATCTTTATTGCACATCCATTAATTCACAAAACAGACCCCACCCGTCCAAAACATAAATCTTCGTAAATAACATTTTCATTAAACGTTTATGTAAACACGGCCACAAATTATTAACTAAGTAAAGAATCCCAAAATAAAAAAAGAAACAAATTATAAAGCGGATATAAAACTCTAGGTGTCTGCTCGAACTTTTTACATTTTTCATAAAACTTCGCTGTGAAAAGATGAAAT
The DNA here is from genome assembly GCF_905147795.1 of Pieris rapae. NCBI lineage: Eukaryota > Metazoa > Arthropoda > Insecta > Lepidoptera > Pieridae > Pieris > Pieris rapae. Next base: position 4,883,011 of record NC_059509.1, on the reverse strand, counting down.
TCTAATATTGGATTTGAAAGCAAATATTTTACAAATTGTTTCAGGTGAATTGATTATACCGTCTGAACACCACGAGATGACTGTCAGGCAGAAATCCATGTTCGAGGCGGAAATGTCTATGACCATCAAGAATATTAGAAGGGAGGACCTCGGCAGCTATATTTGTGTGGCTAAGAACTCCCTCGGTGACGTTGAAAGCAAGATAAGGTTGTATGGTTAGTACACAAACTCGGAACTTAGCTGATGACTATTATTAGATAACAAAGCGAGTATTTGCAGTTTAACTTAGTGATTGTCTTAAAGCTTTTGTGTAGTTGTATATACCTACTTTACCGGTAATTATATACCATTAGTATTCCATATAGTCCATAAAATATTTTTTAACTAAAATAGATACACCTTTAAAATTTGTTAAGAGCGAATTATTTACCATTTCAGCCAATTGAGGCTTTTAATACTCATGAAATTTGGAATAATATTCACGATAAAACAATTTATTTAAATTAAGCTCGTAAATCTTTGTCATGGCTTAAGCATTAATTTACAGAAATCCCCGGGAACAACAGGCACATTTTTAACTATCCCGATGAGAGGACAACTTCAGACGAGGAGTACGGCACCGAAATATACGACGAGGATTTTGAGAATAAACTAGATGAGAAAAGCAATCGGGTGCCCGATCGCGCGAATAAATGGTACGCAAACGAAGGTAAAATCATCCTGACAACACTCAACAACGCAGCTATTTGTTCCACTACACTGACAATTACGACTATCTTCTTACGCTTAATTAAATTTCTCCTTTAGACTTGTGCAAAACAGTTTTTTGCCCGGCGACTGATTTTTAATTAAACAAAAAGCAATGTAATTATTTCAGTATTATATAACGTCATTATTCTGGAAATGTAGATAGAAATAATTTCAGTTGGAAATTAATATTGCGTTGTCTATGTTACTCTTAGCGTGTAACGTGATAATAATTAGATTTAAGTATGTATATAATTTATTATGCTAAGGAAGACTATTATCTTAATACGGGTTAGATGAATGTTTATAACGAGTTTATCAAGACTTAGGTAAATGTATTATTATAATCCAGTTTTTTATTTTCCTTTGCGCTGTCAAACGAAATATTATTTGTGAAATACAATCGAACCTGTATAAAAAAAGTTTTTAAGTATTCTAACCAAAAACTTTAACATTTTAGTTAAATTTGTCGTTAGAAATATGTAACAAAGCCATAGTTTCATACATCTATAACGAACACGATATAGAAGTCTTAAAAGCAAACATAAGAAGTTGGATTTAATTGATATCTTCTCCTGCATTGTAGCATATGCAAAGACCTCGTCTGTAGATTAAAGCATACGACGAATTTTGGACATTACAAGAGGTAGAGTATGAATCAAACACGTCCTACGTCCCATTGAGCACACACAACGACAGGAATGAAATCTTTGATTATCTAGGCTCGATTGTATTTCACTTATTCGTATTTCTCTAAATACCTCTAAGAAGTCTTTGTTATGAATCAATAGTACGTTAATATCGACTGTATAAATATCTTGGCTTCTGCGTAGAACAGATGTTATTGTTTCTGCCAATATTTATCGAACTATTTTTATTACGTGATATATTAAGCATTGTAAATACAGCAGAATATATAATGGATGTTATATGAGCTTTTCATTTCCGTTGTGAGAAGACTTCAACTTTATTAAACTTTTTTTTTAATTCTAGCAATTATTTTACAAGTGTATACTTCCGAAAATGTTGTTTGTATAAAACATGATCTTCCAAACGTTAGCAAATTGTAAGTTACGAAAAATAAATTAGAAAACCATTCTCAAAATAACATAGTTTTAATACTTCAAGACCTGCACTTAAAGATAATATGTATAATTTTCTACAGTTTTTTCTGATTTGGATCTCTTGGTGAATTGAATGCATGAGGTCTTGTACTGTTTTACAGACTATCTTACTATTACTAAAAGAGCTATGTATGTTAACAAGGCATAAAGTTAAACAGTTTTTAATATTGGCTAATTGGCATTATAGTACATTGCGATTTTAATTCATGCTTGGTGTTATATTCTGCTATTCTGTAAAATCAATACTGATTTCAATAAGTTAGCATTGCTACAATGTAATATCGTGTCTATATGACGGCACTGAAGGCCGATTAGATATAGGTCTTTCAATATCGCTTGATTAACGTAGTACGTAACTCATCATTGCAGTCAGTATTGGAATTAGAGGGTAGCTCTGCCGGTTCTAAGAGTCATTCTCCTATTCTAGTCAAGGCTAACTCTGTAATGTACCTACGTTACTACCATGTCGTTACAAAAAATAATAAATGAATTGTGTATACATTTTTAGTTTTTATTCAAATTCCTTAAAATAATATCACATTATTCAGATAAAATATAGAGGATCAGCTAAATTTGTATATATATTATATAAGTCGTATATGCGTATTTGTATATTAGGTTCATCCTAAATCCGATTTTTTGTGTGGATTCGAGAACGGTTTAGCTAGTGACTTATAAATGTGAAATAAATTGTATGTATAAAATAAAATATTTCAATGCATCATTAAAGTTGCATTTTAGGACTTTGGAGACAAGGTATTGTAATTTTATTTCAGATGTATATATTTTTAACTATCAAGCAAAAAAACTTGCTTCTTCTTAAACAGTATTAAACTCTAATATAAATATCAAAGCATACGACAACGTTTCAACGCTTAAAAATAAAATTTAATAGAAACCTATATTATTAATATTGTGTTATATTTCCTCAACTAAATTCAATTAAAATTTAAAGAGATTATATTGAACTTCAAAAAGAAAGGGGGTTTAGAATTTGAGGTTGTTATGTTCTCTCGTTAAAGTTCTCTTGAAGTTAATCAGATTTCAAATAATTTGGAGCTGTCCCGAAATGTTTCCATAGAAAAGGGTATAATCTAGTAGATAATTTTTATCATTAACATCTTATGAAACATTCAGTCGCCGCGTCTTTAAAAGCAATTTATATTTCTATTTCAATTCATGTTATATTAATAAAATATCTTTCATTTGTTAATAACAGTAACAATATTTAACTTGAGTATTCCCACGAAGAACGACGATAAAATGTCAGGCAACATAAATCATATCCATATTCGCACAATGGGACAATACACTGTTAAACCAAATGCGGTAATACATTTCCCCTGCTTCGTTCTGTGAAACAATCAGTTAAAATTACTTTTATGTCATACCAACACATAATTAATCCAATTAACTCTTGCTCATAAATGCATCGATTATGCGCAAGGCAAATTACTTTTAATTTAAATTAATAACATCAAGCGTATAATACAATAATATATAAGACTCGCAGAATAAACAGAAACTACCACACAAAGCTCGCGGTGAAGAGTGAGAGAATCCACCCCTCGTCCTCTACGGGACGCTCAAAACCTGAAGAAGGTATTAGCTACATGTGATCTCGGAAGATACCAATCTAACCTCTGGTTGCGCGTAGACTGCGCGTACCATGATCATCCGCGATTCTACGCGTGCCTTTACAGATCCCATAGAGGACAAAACTGACCGGCTCATTCAGCACGTCCAGACAGCCCCGGTCATCCGAAATGGCCATGAACCGTTTTTGTTGAACCTTCTGCTGAGTTTGCACCCGGCGGACTACCAAATCTCCGTCTTGCCATCTACTGCCTCGCTTCGCGGGCTTTTGCCGCATGTGGCAGTACAAGTCAGCAGATCGGGATGCGATGCAGTATTTTCTTGCATCCTACCCTTGTAAAACGGAGGCGTGGCTGTCCCAGGCAAATCTGGCGCCGTGCAGTTAGTAAAGAGAGCCGAAATTTTTTAAAGTAACAAAAACACCACCTACGGAAAACGACATTAAGTTCGATTCACGGCAACATAGAAATTGATTCTAAGTAAAGTATTATCAATACTCTAAAATTACTAATGATATAGGCTGTATGGTATGACACTTCAAACAAATTATTACCAGCTTAATTAATGGAAAAAAATAATTTTACAAGCGTAAATGAAATGTTCAAAGCAACCTAAATGTTTGTGCGTTCAGAAATAATATGACTCACCACTCAAAAGTTAACAAGGTTCGTATAATATTTTATAAAAGCCGAGTCATGGACTAAGTGATTGGGCGGAAAATTAGCTAAACGAGAGGTGTCAATCACTCCGATTAGCGTATTCAGTATCTCATAATTAGATAATTATCTTGTTAATGTGAGTTTTACTATTATTCATTATATTAATAAGTTATTACTTCTATTGGACAAAAAATTAATAAAACCCAATAGGTACATAAAATGTTTTATGAACCCATATAAATCATATAAATGTTTCTACCTAAAATATCTACAAAGAACAATAAATTAAAAATAAAATAGTCTTATTAAAATATAAAAAGTAATTAATATAAACCTGTTATATCAGACTATGCCATCAATGCCACATCTAGTAATAAATCCAATCCGAACATCTATGTTTTTGCTTGGTTGACCGTCGAGTTTATTATGTCTACCTACATTTTTGTTGCTGTTTTTGTTTTGTAAATTTTATATAAGTACCTACATCTGTGCGTTCTAATAATAATTTTTACATAATTCATATGAGAAATAAAGTTATTGTAACCGTTAATGTGAGTGTTCAAATAATTTAAGAAATATTAGCTCGCTATTTTACAAAATTCTACAATCTTAATCATGGAATGAAATAGGTACATGAAAACCACTGTGGTTTGTATTTACAGAGGTCTTTTTATGAGCGCGAGGAATGCTTATAAAAATAAATATTCAAATTTTTAGTCATGTTGCTTAACGTTTCCGTTATTGTACGAAACGTAACTATTTAACTTTAGCTAAACTAGCTGACTGAATAGTCTTTTTATTATCTGCAGTAGCAAATACCATGACAATCTCTCACAATAAACGTTGTTTGCTCTCGAAGTACATAGCAGCATTTTTGGCTATGCGTTACGCATCATTGGGTCTGTAACGAATGCTCAACATTTTTTTTAATTAACACTTACATGGGAACGGAAAACATCTTGATAAATTCAGTACGTTTTAAAAGCAAAAATTTACGCCTCGGCAGACCCAGACAGCTGATACTTACTTGCCTACAAATACATAAAATAATATGTCGTTTATAAAATATTGATGTAGGTGTCTGTTCAAATTTTAAGAGCAAGTGCCTCAGTAGCAAAGTGTGTATAAGTCGTCTTGAATCCTGGAAAAACAGTTTTATTTCGGATTGGAAGGCGCATACTATAGGCGGTTTTCGTATGTGGTTAATTTTATTATACTTCATATAGATACTTAATTATTATTATTTAGCATATGTAAAATACAATTGGTGTAACAGAAAAAACAAGTGTAAAAACAAGAAACTTTTTTTCGGTATGGCTTTGACACACAAAGAACGAGCCGTCATCGTTAAAAATACACTATATCATTATTAAAAATATCGCTACATCTAACAACAACTTATTACGCATCACACAAAGAAAAATACAAAGAAAAGATTCCTTCAAATCTTTGCGACTTAAAGAAGTTGTATGTCATGAAATAATCCTTATAAATGTGGAAGAGTTATCGTTTGTCTCAGGGAAAAGGAGCTCGCACACAACCTTAATTTGCCCAATCTAAACATGGCAAAGTAGAAGTGATTGATGTTTAGTGTCTAGCGCCGACTGTGTAACAAGTGTTTTTATGTGACGTAATCATGACAATGTGACTAAGGAATGGGATAATGTGATTTGACTGCGCACTCTTTCTATCATATTTTTAAGGAACAATTATTGATAAAGCTAATATGTTATTTACTTTATATTTTTTTGATTTAATGATCTCTGAAATCTGAGTTTATTAATAGATTTGTATCCTAGTTTTGCTAGCTAATCTACGATAAATTGCAAGTCAATTAAATTTCAGTAGAACCTACTTTGTACAAAAAAAAAAAAACTTTTAACATTAAGTTATAACATTTCCAATTTTTTTATAAAACCAATATCTTTATTTAAATTAAATAATATCAACCACAACAATTCTAATAATCCCCTCAAAGCTCTATCGAAATCTCTCTATTGTTCTTCCAAAATTAGAGAACATTATAACTCATAATAAATTTGAACACATATTTAAAACAAAACAGAAACAAGCTTAGTTGTTACAACAATATATTGTTCTAAATATGAAACGAAACAAATAACATTTTATTTGTTCATACAGTTGTTTTTGCTGTAGTTCATGAATTGCAAACTAGAAAATGACGGACAGAACTCCGCAGAGTATTATAAATTCGACCTTTATCAAACAATCATTATCATGATAGCATAAAGCCTTGGAAAATATTTTTACATCTGTATTATTGACTAGACAATATCGATCTAATTTTCTATTTATTAATAGTGAGCAAATAATGCTTTTTAAATTTAAATAATTAAACGTTTTTTTTTCATAGAACAGGGGGCAAACGGGCAGGAGGCTCACCTGATGTTAAGTGATACCGCCGCCCATGGACACTCTCAATGCCAGAGGGCTCGCGAGTGCGTTGCCGGCCGTTGCCGTAAAATAATCCTTCAATCCTTCTTTACCAGTTTTATCTAACAGATTGTGTTAATAAACCATATACCTCAATACATGTGTTCTATGGCGATAAGACGAATTTGTCTCTATTGTGATAGTTAGTAGACTGATTATCTCAGTAATTGAGTACTATCGCCCGAATTACGTAGCAAGCGATTCTACATTGGACGTACCAGTAAATTATCGCGTTCCTGAGTACAGAGGTGATTAATCATTGTGGAACACAAAATACGTCTTAGGGAAAGGAAGAATTTTGCATTTTATTCCTTAAATAGTATTTTTATACTTATTATATCTACATGGTTCCTTTTTTAGATATAATACTCGTAAGTATGAAAAAATTATGTACATGCTTTCTTTTTTTTATATTGATTTTGCAATGCGTTATACATGCTATACGTGTATGCACATAAAACTAGTTTTTAACAATAACAAGTAATATAACTATTTATTATTTTCACTATGTTTTTCTACAAATAATGTACACCATTTACGATTATTTAAATTCTGCAAGACAGTTTTCTCAAACTCAAACTCAAATTATGGAATAATTAAAAAATACATGAATTACGAAATTGTCTCTGACATATATAATAGTAAATTACCAGACGCTGATTAGGCGTAAATTGTATCGTATTGCCAATTGAATAGACCCAGTAATTTCTATCAAAGGTTTTTCATACATTACTACATTGATCTCGACTCTATATTTCTTTTTTTGTCTCATTTTTCAGATTTAAGCAAGCTGAATTAAAATGTAGCGGACAATTAATATTCCGAAGAACAAAGGGTACTTGTTTCAATGGAAAAATTATGAAGTGTAACACCAACAATCACCCGTTCATTTGAGTTGGTTGCATTCAAAGATTACAGAAAAAATTCGCAGAATATTTTAAGGCGTTATCTATGATTCACAGAATTTAGTTAGTAGAATTACAATTCATAAACAAAAATTGACATTATATTATGAAAACTGAGACAAGCGTTTTATTTATATTATTTAATAAAAAGGTCGGATTTATAATAAGATTACATCGTACAGTGCAGCCTCTTTTTAAGGCAATTATCTAGAGATAGCGTACTTAATTGTATTTCGAATTTAACGAAATTTATTTATTTTAATATTCTTTATAATATATTTTTTACCTTACTTAATAATTAATGTAACATTTAGTATTATTCCATATAACTATCATAGTTTGGTAATTATCATGAACGTAATAAAAAATCTAAATACCGATATAATTATTGATATGAAATATTGATTTCATATATAAGCAAAGGTATTTCTTGGACACATTTTCAGGCGATACACAGATATGTGTTTGTACTGTTAATCTTTTAGGGATCACGGGACTTAAAAGTTGTAATAAATTAGTACTACAATTACTTTCACTACAGTACTAGAAATATTCAAAGCAGTAATTATTTCGATGTTCCAAACATCAAGGCAATTTTGTACTTGACTACAAATAGCATTTTTTTCGCCTCATGAAAGACATGGCACTAATGTCATTACTAAACGATAAAGACCCCAAGCCGGCGACTCAGATAAAATAACATATTATGTTATTACAAACTATGAGTACGTGAGATGAAATATTATGAGTCCACATTTGTCTTCAGACGCGCTGTGAAAATACTGACTTTTGAATTATATTACATATCTTTGTCTATAGAGTATAAAACTTTGGTGGTAATGGTAGTTTTTTAACATGTTATAAATAATATATTAACTGAGTTACGTTTGGTGGCGGTTTTTGGAGGGAATTTGGTTGTCAACCGGCTTTAATCATTTACAACTAAGGTTTAAACTAATATATAATTAGAGGTAGCCTGGTTGAGACGCTAGACTTAAAAAAACCTAACTTGACTTATTGAAGAGTTGCTAAATCGAATTGACTCTATATAGTATAAAGAATTAAGTGTAGTCGACCTATTGGAAACGAGAATGTTTTATTACGTTTTAATAGTGTGGGGAAAATTAAAGGACTCATTAAGTGCGACGATTTTGACAATTGACAATTACTAAGTAAAATATACATATATGTAACTTAACTAATGGGAAATCCATCTCTCCAGCAAAAATAAAATTTAACTTTTAATAGAGAGGAGCAAACCTTTCTAGAGTCGTTTCAAAATCTGCAAAACAGTAGAAAGAGAAGGAGATTAGAACAGCCCTCGATTAGAAGGTGCTCGTATGCATAACTAACGTATGGTGGTGGCGGTTGAGGAGATATATTGATAGTAGTGAAAGGGATTTATGTTCATACGTAAATTGCGATGATACCACTCGATTCAATACGATCATTTTTTGTTAGGTTAGAACCGCTATTATATATCTGTGAAAGAAGGTGCCTGGACACAACCAAGAACAAGAATATAAGAATAGAGTGTATTTAATTAGATTCAAATGTTGTCAACATTTCCGAATGGTACGCAGGAACGCTTCGGGCATTACTATGGCTGATATTCAAGTGTTTCGATTGATCTTAGAATAATGCTGTGAGGGTACTATGCAAGGAAGAGAGAGATATTTCAGCGCTATGGAATCCGACATTTCCGACATTTCGAAATCCGACGAAGAGACTGATTCAGGGCTTCACTACAGCGATTCATGTTTTAACAGCCTATAATATTTATCTTTACCTGTAAAATGTATAGATTTAATTTTCAATAACAAGTTTGTGTTTTCAATCAATTGCTAATATGGAAGTATTGGTATAGCAATTGGTATTCGCAATGAACACATTTATTAATATTTATGTATCTTTGGTGATCAGATAAAATAGAAATTAACATTATTTACACTGTAAGAAAATAGTATAAAACTTAAATATTTAAATGAAACTACTTTTAACGATGTCTATAAACTATTTAACAAGAAATAATATATATGGTGTAGACTACTATACTAAGAATAATAATACCGACACATTCAATTCCAATTCAACCACCTATTTAATAACACTTAGTGAAACTTGGAGTTATCTTGTTGTGTAATTAAAGATACTATCAAAAACTTAACTCAATAGCCAGTTTCAATTCCACAAATATTCGCAATCGACAAATGACTGTCAAACTACTAAAGTTAAATACAATGCTTCAAAAATTTTCTTGCGACATAATATGGTAAATGAGGTTCAACATATATTTATTGTATAAGTGTAACCTGTTGTGGATGCATCCAGTGTGTTTGTATTGTGTTTTATTTTTGACTTTGTTTTTATTAAGGATGTCTCTGTTTGGTTTCCCAATAAATAAATAAATAAACACTTTAATAGAAGCCACGGTCTCATAGTTATAATTGTAATCGAAACCGCTAGTATATTGCTGGAAGTTTTAACAATTTTCGGGAGTGTAACTGTACAATGTATATAGCAATATAGGCAGAACATTGTGACACCGTACAGTGTCAGTTGAAATGAAACCAATTCATTTTTTCAGGCAGTTTACGTTTACTGCCTATGGAAGCTTCATTCAATTTCTATAGGTACCTATATTTGCCGTGTCCAATATAAACACAATATGAACATTGTGCCTATATTTGATTGTATTCATGTTATTCTGACATTTTATATTCAAACAATATTTTGCAAGATTTTGATTTAATTTACAGTGTTGTTTTATTCAACGTTGTTTTAACCTTTTAATATTAAACGTCTATTTTACGTTGTTGGTTTGAATTTATTGCAAATGTAATATGGTTTCTCTGATATTATTTAAATTAAATTTATAATAATGCAAGCTTTAATTTTATATATTAAAGTTAAGATTTACAATATATGCTTATATATGTTAGACAATGACTTTAAAAATTAGTATCTTCTAATCTTGGCGTATATTTTGTACATACAAACACTCACTTACTTAAAAACCTGTATTATTAACTTTATTTATAAATAAACGCCTATATATAGGCTAATATGCTTTACTTATAACAATCCTTAACAGACTTGAACCAACCTATACTATGTATTGGATGGTGAGCCAATCACCACCGCCGACACCACAGATATACTAAGGCCCGCACGGTATAATACGTTTAAATCGTGTTCCTTTGATATCACCCGTGCGGTAACCTAAGTAACCTCGGTGCGGCTTTGTATACCGGTGGGGTTTGACTACGTACTCGTTTGTCAAGACGGCTCGACGTAACGCTGGTACCGCCTCGACCCACGCACCCCTGCTAGTGCGTAATTGTAGATGTTGTCTTGAAATGAAACTGCGGCTTGTTCTTGTTTCTTGCTTCGCCGATTATTCTTGGATCACAGCTCGTTGTCACGGGATAGAGGAAAGAGCCCGAGTCTCTACGCGCGTCTGCACCGTGTCACGTCTGAACCGAGACTGCGCGTGTGCACCGTGTCAAGTCTGAACCGCGACTGCGCGTGTGCACCGTGTCAAGTCTGAACCGCGACTGCCTCGAGACTCGCCCGCGCCGAGCTTAAGTACTCCATGAGTATACCGCGACGAGAGCTACGCTTATATACATTTGCGCCGGTATACCGCGTCGAGAGCTGTGACCCTTTTATTCGGCGAAGTATTCTATTTATTTATTTAATATATTTACATTCATAACTGAACCATATTTCTCACTTAAATCTGTATACATATTTTGTCTAACTTATAACTCTTAACACTCGCACTTAATTTCTATTTATAGAGTTACAATTTTCAAACCTAACTTATAATATATTTATATTTCTATTTATGAGTCGCCAACATTCTCCCCCTCGTGCGCAGCACCGTCGTTCCTGCACGGCGACTCCGCAGGCACCAAGATCAGGATCCTCGACGATGGTCTTCGTAAAACTTCCCCTTTGGTTGCGACTTCCACGATTCTGGTTATTCCGTCGGGCCCGGGGTATGTAGTTTCGATGATACCTCGGCCAAGTGCATCGTGGTAGCGTGCGTTTTACGATAAGAACCACGTCGCCTGGTTGCAGCTGCTCGCCTTTCTGTCGTCTAGTCGTTTTCCTGGGCAGTAGTTTGGGCAAGTACTCCCGTAGCAATCTCTTCCGAAAGTGATCAGAGAGTCGTTGGACGGACTTCAAATCTTTTCTGCCCACCAGCTTTGCATCAGGAAAATGTAGTATGCGCGCAGATCCACTGGATCGTCCAATGAGAATGTAGTTTGGTTTTAGCGTCTCCTGTTTCGAATTGTCAGTTAGGTTCGTGATTGGTGAATTGTCTATGTGTTCTGTCCCCAACAAGGTTGCTTGCATTTCAAGTCTCGGCGTAGATATTGATTTCCGAGACTTTACTCTCGACTTGGCATCAACGAGGTTTTCTAAGTATTCTCCATTACCTCCAGTTGCGGCTGCATACGCTGTCTTACTCGCGTCTGCGACAGTATGCAGCTCCCCCTCAGTGCAGAATAGTGACACACATCGCGGCAGCCGATTATCTTTTATTCTACCGATATGCTCTAGGTAGCTTTTTCGAGCTTCGGTGTCGTCTTCAATGATCACTCTTTTGTTCGACGCCCATCTTCGTAACTCAAAGTGCGCCTTCATGTAGATCAAGTTGACTGGCTGTATAACTCGTTGGTAATCGTCGACACAGTAAAAACTTTGCAAATAGTTATCCATATAGCGATATTGCTCTATTGCTTGCGCTGCTTCTGGATATTTATGTACGAAGGCCTTTGCATTTCTGTTTTTTATATAAATCGTGGTACAAGGTGACGCAGCTCCTAAAATCACTGATAACATTCTGTTATCCTTCACTAGCGCTTTCTTGTCTTTTCGCCAAAGGAACCTGAGACTATTTCTGTCTTCTTCACATATATTCACTCGCGGTAACATTTCTTTTTTATCGACCGCTATCGATAGGAGTCCTAGACGTACTCGCAGTAACACTCCTAATATTGACTGTAGACCGGTCCTGAAGTCCGGTCCGCACAACAGAATGTCGTTGAGGCTGACTCTGTTGTGATTGGCTGCACCATCGAAGACAATTCTTAGCTTTTTCTTCACTGAGAAGTGAGGCAGGTACAACTTTTTGTTCGATGTGCAGTCGGCTGTTACTTCTTCAGCGTAGTTGCTTTTCAACAGATCTATTTGCGTGCTATACTCATTTTTAAACTTAGCGTCCTCACGCAGATATTTTTCTATTCCTTGAAATCTGTTGAAGGCCGCTGAGAAATTGTTTGGAAGTTGTACGTCTTTCCTTTTCCACAATAGTCCGACCTCGGATCTGTCATCTTCCAATTGTTGACTATTTCTTTCCAATATTTCTAGCACTCGCTGTTCTATAGCCGTTGAAGGCTTCTTCGGCTGAATCCCCAAAGACTCAATAATAAGATATTCTCTCACCGGCTGATTTATTTTGTCTTCGACGACTCTTGCATGTGCGCATGTGTTTACATAATTGATCGGAGACACGCCGTTGCTATCGTAGCCATGGATAACCCATCCTAACTTTGTTCTTGATGCCACCGGCTGCCCTGGCTTTCCACGTCGCATCTGTAACGAGACAATATATTGCCAATTGTCTTGGCCAATGAGCAGCTTCGGCGCCTCAGCTTCGTAACACACGTCCTGCAGTAAACCCCGCAAGTGATGACACTTCTGAATTCGGGTTTTATCGATAAATTGTGGGGTTAATTTCAGCTCTTTGATAGTCCTTGCCCGCTTCAGTGTGCTCTTCTCGCATTGTCTTATCCCTTTCACTTTGATATCTACAATCATTGATTCGTGATTTTTCATTTGTCCTCCACCGATAGTTTCTATATTTAAGGTTTCGCGAGGACCTTTAATGCCGATGCTTGCAGCCACATTTTCATCGAGCAGTGTCACCGTAGAGCCTTCATCTAGCAGCGCTAGTACTTGTTTGCTCCCAGTCGGTCCATAGATCTCCACCTTAAGCATCTTTAAAATAGCTTTTGGAGTACTAATTGTATGGACCGTCGCTGTCTTGGTCGCTGCCTCTTTATGACATTGTTCGCTCTCCGATGTCACATGTAATAAGCTGTGGTGCCATGTTCGACACAGCTTGCACGGTGGTCTTCGGCATTTTTCTTTCCGGTGCTTTCCAACTAGGCACTTGAAGCAAACCTTAAGTCTCTTAACCGTTTCCCATCTATCGTTGACTGCCGCCTTCAGAAATCCTTGGCAGTCTTTGAGCTTATGGTTGCCTTCACAAACTGGGCACTCGATTTCTTCTGGTCTTCTCTTTTCAGCAATATTAAAAGTAGCCTGCTTCACCGGTCTTTTTATCGTTGCGCTCGGTCGTACACTTTTGCTGTCTTCAAGTACCGCGAATGCGCCGCATTTATCCGCCTCTAAATTGAGGAAGTTGCTTATTGTTTGAATATCTGAGAACGATTCCTCTTCCCTCGCAGCCGTGTAGTCGTACCATCTGAATCTCAGAATCGCGGGCATCTTCTCTATGATAATTTTCATGATTTCCGGCGAGTACAGGTATTGCGGTTTCTTCAATCCTTTTATGGCGGCCACACTGTTGTTTATTTGGCTTGCGAAAACGCATATGTCGCTGGGATTTTCTGTCGTTCTGTGAAGCGCTTTTAATTTCTCAAGTTCGGCTAGCACCAATGCGTCGAGTCTACCAAATCTTCGGCGTAAAGCGTTAATTACTTCTTCTGGCGTCGCTTCTGAGTACAAGAGGCTCTTAATACTCTCTCTCGCCGTGCCTTTAATCGCCTTACGCAGCCGCGCCATGTTCTGAACGTCCGAGAACATGGGAGATGTATCTTCGTATACAACTCGGAACGCCGTCCATTCGGAGCTGTCCCCTTCAAATATTGGCAGCTCTTGAATGTATTTCGGTTGCGGCATTACATGGTTCGTCATGACTTCCTTTATTGCGTCGGCTATTGCTCGAATGTCGCTCTTTGTTTCTATTTCTTCTGGCTTTTGTTCCGATGAGCGCATCCAGTTTGCTACCCTTTCTTCATGGTCATAGTTGACGTCTTCTATAACGGAGTCTTCATCTTCCGTTTCCGCTTCTAATCGTAATCTGGCCAGGTGTGTTGCTGCCTGCGCTTTCCGCAGCTCGCAGCGAGCCAACTCTTCTCTGGCCTCGGCTAGTCGTCTTGAGCTGGCTTTTGATACGGTTCTCGATGCGGCCCGCCGGGTATAACCCGCTGGTGTCAGAGTCAATGCTTGCTCTGATTGGCTGGCTGCGCTCGTCGACGTGGACTGCTCGATCGTTATCTCTTCGCCTGTAGTCCGGACTTCGGACGTAGTGGCGGAGGTAACAGTCAACGTCGATTCTCCTCGCTGCATCCCATTCTGTGATCTTGTGATTGGCATTTTCTCCTCGCAATGTTCACTTCTTGATTCACTCCACTATTGTTGCAGGATCCGGCTCGAAGGACCACTATTGGATGGTGAGCCAATCACCACCGCCGACACCACAGATATACTAAGGCCCGCACGGTATAATACGTTTAAATCGTGTTCCTTTGATATCACCCGTGCGGTAACCTAAGTAACCTCGGTGCGGCTTTGTATACCGGTGGGGTTTGACTACGTACTCGTTTGTCAAGACGGCTCGACGTAACGCTGGTACCGCCTCGACCCACGCACCCCTGCTAGTGCGTAATTGTAGATGTTGTCTTGAAATGAAACTGCGGCTTGTTCTTGTTTCTTGCTTCGCCGATTATTCTTGGATCACAGCTCGTTGTCACGGGATAGAGGAAAGAGCCCGAGTCTCTACGCGCGTCTGCACCGTGTCACGTCTGAACCGAGACTGCGCGTGTGCACCGTGTCAAGTCTGAACCGCGACTGCGCGTGTGCACCGTGTCAAGTCTGAACCGCGACTGCCTCGAGACTCGCCCGCGCCGAGCTTAAGTACTCCATGAGTATACCGCGACGAGAGCTACGCTTATATACATTTGCGCCGGTATACCGCGTCGAGAGCTGTGACCCTTTTATTCGGCGAAGTATTCTATTTATTTATTTAATATATTTACATTCATAACTGAACCATATTTCTCACTTAAATCTGTATACATATTTTGTCTAACTTATAACTCTTAACACTCGCACTTAATTTCTATTTATAGAGTTACAATTTTCAAACCTAACTTATAATATATTTATATTTCTATTTATGAGTCGCCAACACTATGTATAGGTTTAATAGGTATAAGTAATTCATAAGTCCAGTCGCTCACATTCGAAGTAGGTATCCGGGTGAAGCTAGCACGGAATAGGAAATAAGCTGGACAATAACTTTCCGCGAAATACCGGAACTGAGCTGAATAATAATTGCTATATTCCCGTATATTTGATTCGGAACATTTAAGTTGCAGTTTCGCTGAATGAGCATCCCAGGCTCAGACGTCCTCAGTAAATCATCGTTGAAAAATTTGCCAGCAAACGTTGAATGGAAGGACTTATACGGATTATGTACACGCCATTAGTTCGGTTCACGCTTTTGTGCGGGAATTCTGGCTGACTCTCATTGTGACGCCGAAAGGGCTGCGATCAAGATTCAAGACAGACTTAATTACGATATCGCGATGCCAGTGCCAATCGCTTGTTCCCCTAATTGAATTACTATTGTCGCTAAGAAATGTTTGCCTAAATTCAAATCAGGGCGTTTAGTTTTGTTCCTCGTAATAGTGTTTGACCGACTTTCAAAATATTGTTGAAGTGAAACAACTTTATCGGCGTTGGAAATTACCGTCACATTTTTCGGTTACGCGCCATCTTTTTGTTGTCATAACAAAAATTGTTACCAAAAATATATAATAATGATAACAATGAGAGGCATAATTCCATTATAAGTAATGAAATTCTGTAACAATCTTAGTAAAATGAAATAATTGCATTATTTGTATTAACATCTATGATCATAAAAGCCTTTTGCTAAACATATCTTATTTAACTTTATTACATCGATTTCTGTAAAATTAAAAGCATACTAGTACACGCACACATTTTTTTGTTTAAATTAGTTTCATTTTAATGATACTAGAACTATAAAAGATACATCTGTGTTTATATTTTTTTATATAATGTTAATCAGAGTTGAGGGGCCTGCGGACGCTTAAATATTTCTTCCTTCTTTTTAAAAAACATTTGATGTTTAAATATAGATTTGACGCAAAGATAACTAATAGTCTAAATGAGAATACTGTTACTGGAAAGCTTTTACGTAATAAAGATCTAGACTGGACTTTAAACTTTCGGTCACCGGTTACCGTAGTAAGCGCAAGTTGACGTGAAACTCTGTGTTGATTTAGGCAACTAACCTAGGCGTATTGAATAGATAATGTTACCACATCGAACTATGTTCTACGTAAACTACTTTTGACGTAAATAATAAATGAATCGAATAGGGTCTTGCTCGCCTAATGAATCGTACTTACGACATATACGAGCTTTGATTTTAACTAATTGATAACATGACGGTAATTTGCTAATATGTGTTAGTGTAGTTTGGATAAATAGAACATATTTATGTTACTAGCTGCCTACGCGAATTTCATTTCGACTTAAAATGATTTTATATATACTGAATATTATTAATATTCAGTTCAATTATATATAATACTTGTTATCGCTTTATTAAAAAGTTCCAAGACAAAACGTCAAACTTAAATTGTATACAAATCGAATGATCTTTTACTTGGCTTAGCAATGAAAGTTTTTCGAAAGACGTAGAAAAATGTTTACACGTCACCTTTTCCTATAAACAAAATACAAATCTTTGAAAATAAAAACAAATGAAAAACAATCCCTTTCTTTCAGCAAAATAAAGGCGTTTTTAATGTGCAAATCTATTATCATACTTTCGAAATATTGAAGCATAAAATATGGTATTAAGATAAATTGAAAAGTATAGGTTGTGTTTTTATACCCGTCATAAGCAGGTTATGATTATTTGAACGTTGAAATGTTTCATAAAATTTAAAAGGTAATTTGTTGGTAAATAATCTTTTTTTTTACTAACGTCGTTATCCATTCGCGACCATTAACAACCAGCTATCGGATAAAGGTGTGAATATAAACATTTCTTAGTTATTTTTATGTTCTATAAACACGCGGTAATGCCTGTATTATTAAAGATTCTCACATTGTTATGTTAGGAACTTTTCCTGTATGCTAGGGATGTTCAATAAAAAGTGATTATGATGACGCAATATTTTATTTTTATTAAATTTCATATTATTCGAAGTTCGAAAATTTCCTTAAAAAAAATATTTTCCCGATCCCTTATAAAATGTGCACCGTGGCGACTACAACGCCAATTTCAAATTAAATAGGTAGCAATAACTTAGAGCTTGAATCGTTGAATATGAAAGATGTTTTATCAATTCGAAGCCAGCTTCTTCATTGGCACCCATCGTAACTTACGGACAGGTGCACGAGTGTGTTAGCGAGTTATACTTGCGTATTTCCTCACACACTTTTATTAATTATTTTGTATTAGAACTCCAGGGCTGTCCAAAAAAACAGCCTATATTACTGGCGAAGGGAATCACCTTAAAATTACGCAGTTGGAGATGATATACTCTTCCTAGCAATGGACTGGTAAGTCTCGTTTGTTTTCAAAGAATTCTGGGCGCGCTGCGCGCTATCATATGATTCACACCCAGACGGTTGTGATTTATTATTGACACATCTTATATAAATTTTATCTTTATTTCTTATACTATAAAACAGTAACACCTCTGCCAACATCGTCTCTTGTTGATTGTTTTCATTTTTTTTTAATTAGACGCCACTGATATTGAGCGTCACGTATGACGTCGTTAATGAAAAACTTCTTTCTCGCTCAGCACACTAAGGCGCAGCCATAGAATATTGAGGAGCACGAAATCCTTGTTGCTCTCAAGTCTTGATTCCCCAAATTCCAATTCCATAGTGAATATTTTCAAGATTATCACGCGAATTTTAAATCTACACATTCTATTAAAAAAAAAAACAAAATTGAATTACTTAAATCTAAAATTGCAGTTTTTTTCAAAGAGTAAGTATCGCATTATCATTTTTTATTTAGCATCTAGATAGCCTATGTAGCAACTGAAAAATTTAATTTTGAAAAAAATTATGTGCTATTTAAAAGAACATACAAGTGAAAGTATGTAATAGGTACCGCCTTCAGATATCTCCCTTAATTATTATAATAATCTTAGGACAATATATACCCGTAACATCTCTCTAAATATCAAAACCGTTGTAATTAGAGCGCCTCTACGTCTTCTAAATAATTAAAGTAAATTACATTCTACCTGTGTTCTATTCATATGCATAATAGTACATTAAATACATAATAATGTATTTACTGTACAACATGCAAATTTTTTGTGGACAATTAAAGTGCCTTTTTACATTTATTTATTGATATCAGGTGGTGGACGCTTTTCTGGTCTGTGACATTAAGCGGAAATACGTGGGCAAGCGGATTCTTAAGAGAGCGTTATATAAACTGGTCTGTACGCTGACGTAATGTTATCGGATTACACATTATACCAATATTTTCAATAATTTCACATGCATACATACACTTATAACGCAAGCATTTCCATTTGGGCACAAACAATGTTTGAAATGAACAAAACCAACACGGCGACACGCTTGTCCCAACGTAACTTTTAATAGAGTTGAAGCACAGTAACCCAATTCAAAACTCATTCAATAATACCCTGCAGGCTAGTAAGTTGTTCTTGGAAATATTGAAAGACTTTTACTCTGTTATTCTAACAAATATTTTATTTGAATACTCATTTTTACCTTATGTCGGTTTAGTTAGTTTTACTGTTGAATTATATATTTTAAGATTTATAAGAATCTAACGTGGGGAACACTAAAAATGTTTAGACCTGGCCAGTTAGAAACATTGCTTATGAAAACTTTTTTGAATTTCAATTTCAGAACTCTTTGGTAACCTAATGTAGTATATTGCATTCATTTGTCATTTGTTTTCATGAATTGGCGGCAAATCTATGTGTCAATTATTTAATATGACTTTCGCTGTGGGCTTACTCAACACCAACGCTACTTGAATCGCCTTATAAAGTGCTAAAGTCAGTTAATACAATAAATTAAAGATGTCAGTTTTGTGTGCTTTGTTAATCTTTAAGGGCACAATTAAAACTATGAGTTCCTATAAGTAGGTGTGTTGTGGTGTAGAATAGTAAAACTTAATTTATTTAATAAAAAGTCATAATAAATAATTTATTAATAAATTAAGTTTTACTATTCTACAACTATCCTACCGAGTTCAGACTAAATATTTTTATTTAGACAGTAATATGTAATAAGTGAGAAGAACGCAAGCCAATATTTGTCAAGCGTGATCGAATCTAGTATTTGTACTAAATTGGCTTCAACACAAAATACCGTAAAACCTCACAAAAGCACTGTGGCATGTTATTTACATAATTTATCAGTACCATTTAACCGTCTTAGTATGCGCGATACACATCTAAACACGCTCGGAGCTACGTGCACAGGACCCGACACTTCATTAGGCATCATTTTAAATTAATTCGCAGCGTACCTTATTTCGCTGGTAATAAATCTCTTTTAATATGCTCAAATATCGTGGAACACATAAATCCATTTCTATTTGCTTTATTAAACTTTACAGAGAAAATTTATTTCTCTGTTTGAACAAGGCTGGTTCATTTCTTCAACAAAGCCGCGAATGAGATAAGTGTCCTCTTACTTTATTCTTTATACAACGTACTAACTATCTAATTATATTTAGTCAGCGCACGTTGCCTTTTTATTTTATATAACAAAATCATCCAGTGATGAACCCTTTACATGCCTAACATCTCGACTGAAACAATCTGGTTATGTTTTTTTATGAAAAATGCTAGTACTATCGCTAGTAAAACGTGTAGATAATAGAAAGAAAAATTTATTACAATGGTGCGCGGGATTTGAACGCTTGCTTCAGGGTTAAGAATTGGACATTTAACTGTTGGGCTAACTATACTCTATTTTATATTATATTTATTCTAAAAGGGTACGTGAATTTTTTAAACGACTAAGGATGCTACGCGTTTGAAATACATCGGGCACGAGTTTAGTTCTACAATAATAAACAATACCTATTCCTAACAATTACACTGTGTATACAAAAGTTGACATAATGTGCATTGTTTAAGATTCTGATGGGATGCGTTTGCGTTGCGATTTTTGCGTCATACCCTTGGCCCTGACGAAAAGCAAATCCGCCCAAAGCCGCCAAGCAAAGCCCCCCATTTGCTTTTCGTCGAATACTTCGGCGGCACATCCTGTGATGCGACTTTTTGGAACCAGCCTCCTGCCCGTTTGCCCCCTGTTCTATAAAAAAAACCCACTAAAGTAATTCCGAACCAGTTTGACAGGATCCTTCAAGAAAGGCGCGCTACAATTCATAAAAAGCCGGCAGCGCGCTTGCGAGCTTTCTGGCAGAATGAGTCCATGGGCGGCGATATCACTTAACATAAGGTGAGCAGTTTGCCTCCTATAACATAAAATGAAAGATATGAATAGGATATAATATATTAGTTTCAATGTCCATGAAGAAGTTTTTAAAAATTCAATTGCCCTCGAATTGCCATTGGTTAATCTTTCCAGACATTTTGACCTTTGGCGGAATATTAATGATTAAATTAAATTCAGAAGCTACTCACGCATTCATTGTATTGTATTGTTTCACAAATCAATTAATATATCAAAGTTTAATTAATAATAATGCCAATGTGAAGGCAAGGTTGAAACTTGAAGGAAAGCTTATTCAAATGGAACGTTGTATTCAATTATCTTCGCGGATTTTCCGTGATGAAGCCTTGCGACATAATGTATCTGTTGAAGCACGAAACTAATAAAGGGGAACAAAATAGAATCGTTTAGTATGAGCCGGTTAAATAACTAATTGTTATGAAGAAAGCTACAAAATTTTACTGTAGCGGAGATATTTATGTATTTAGAGTGGTTCTTAATAATCTAGGTGTATGTAATAATATGTAGTAGATAGATTTCTTCATATTGAATAAAAGTTGTCCGTGTCTACCAATATGAAATACTGTTTTCTGTGCCAAAATTCGAACCTAGGTACTTCACCAGTATCCCATCATATAAACAATACACAAGGATAACTCACTGAGTATATTTATCTTTTGTAAATAAACATTTATTTTCCACAACACAAAACTAAAACATTAATCATTCAACGAGCAATCTATATAATTTTCAAATATCCTTCTGCAAACTGACACCGCAACGACAGCTACTCCAGGGCATTTCTACGAGAAATACGGCAAATAATCGCAATAATGAAACGCAGACTGTAGGCAGGTTGGCCGTTGGCGACAGATGGTTACCAGGAATAATTCTAGAGCAATTTCATAGCCACAAACTGCACTCGTCACCTGCCGTTCGTGCATCCGTTGCAAATTCACTGGATGTTTTATGCGGCTGACGCGTTTTATGCGTCCACTATGTTCAATTTGCGGTAAAATATTCGGCCTACCAAATCTCAATAAGCCAATGTGATACAAGAATGCGAATATTCGAAGTTATCCAAACCATTCTAACTTAGGCTTTTATATCCTTGAAATGTGCATTGTATATATTTGTGTATGTATATATATGCGATATATAAATATTAGCTTGTGACAAAAATTTATTTTCTTATATATAGTAGATTCTTTGCAGACTAATCTTGGTTGTTTAGGGTAATGTTACCTCTCACACACTGCACTTATTCTCGCGTTATAAACAATTCCATATTCCTAGAATAAGATTTAAAGGATATTATGTAAGTACATTAAGTTTCTTCAACACCGTTGAGAATTCATTTGTTTGAAACCGAGTTTGCAATACGCAAACTGCGGAACATGTTTGTAACGTAGAGTAAACTGACTGGCTAATCGCCCTATATGTCAACTATCTGGTTCTGATATATTAATTGACTTTCCCCTGGCCAAAAGACAATACATACCTTCTATACACGGTAACAGTCAAAGATTATTACAGATTTTGCCTATTAAAGTGCTGTTTGTTACGTTTGAAATTATTATGTTTTTGTTGCACTTATATAGATACACGGATATAGAATTTTAAAACGAACCCCGTTTTTGCATACTTATTTCATTGAATTAAAACTTATTTTGGTATTTCAAACTTAAGTTAGCGTTTCAAATGGTCTGCAGGTCAACGTAAGCCCAAAGACAAAATTATAAGCATTAACGAAGGGTTTAGTTCCTATTACCATATTTAAAAAATAAACGAAAGTTTTGTTTCACACGCCTAGCAAACACAAGGAATAAACACTTCTATTTTTAATAAAAGAAATCCTGTATACTGCGTAATATGACTGATATGTATTTCGTAAGTCTAAATCATGTTCAAGTATCAACAAAAATTATGTATATTTATTCAATTTTGTTTGAAAAATATATTCAGTTACGTTAAGGTGAAGACTGGTGCCATTCTTTTTTTCTCATTCATCTTTGAATATTGTTCTTTCGACTTTATTGAGCTTAATGCTTTTCTTTTATAACTTTTCTTTATAGAATCATTGGATTATGTGAACTTTATATAAAACAAAATCGTGGTTGACTCACTTCGTTTAGTGGAGCTAATGGGAAGAAGTATTGTTTGTAAAAAAAAATTTTTTTGCGTTTATTTCTTTAAATCGCCTTATATTGTATTGATTGTAGTTCAGTGGTTACCGTGATTTTAAATTCCTATTAATTAACGTTTAGGTGCTTTATTCTTGTAATCGTGCTGATTATCTTCTGACATTACAAGTTCCAAGTTAAAGTAAAAAGTTTTTACCAAACGTTTCATTTTAAATGTTTTACATAATATATTAATTATAATCCTATCCTCTATTTTATAGAAAATTAATTCGAATATTTCGGCTTTAGTAGAAGAAAGAATGTCACAACTCACACGTTTAGCGGTAAGACGACCCTTATCACCCGCCACGCGATTACACCGGGATTAACCGGCCAAATGGAATGTGTAATTATCTGTACCTAATTAATGGCGTTTGTCGAATTTATGTTTTCGGGATTGTATCAGTGTATCATGACACATGTTAAGTAAATATACTTTTACTTAAGGAAATAGAGTGATTCCTTCTAGAGATTTGAACTTTGGTCAATGTATGATAACTTGTAAAACAAATAAAACTAAAATTTTCTTTTGAAAAATGCAACCATCCTATGAGTATTTTCTTATGACGTTGTTACGTTCAACTATCGTCAGTAAACCGATTTTTTACTTACAGCCTATGCATGGCCACACCCAAAGTAAAAACAACATAAAGCAAAAATAAAATACAATTGAGTTATTAATAAAATTGACAGTAAACTGCTATCCTCTAATCCCCTGCAAGTATTCTCTCAAATCACAGCATACTACCCCCATACCCTTCACAATTAGGCTCGCTCACCGGTGAAGAGTCAAGAAACCCATTAAGCAGCGAAGGTCTGTGGAATGGGAGCTTTTTGACGCTGGACAGTGTGAGACGAACGCACAGTTAAAAGGGTTTTGCACAATTTTCCGGCAGCGGTAAAATTGTGCGGAACAGTCTCATGATATCTCATAGCAAGTATCTTAAGGGATAACGAAGCCAATGGACACTTAATGTCGGGCTCACAAGTGCATAGCTGGCCCTTTAAGAATTGGTACGCTCTGTTTTTGAACCACTTTAAGTCGAATTGGTTCGGAAAAACTTCAGTGAGCAGCTGGTTCCGTATAGTGGGAGTACGTCAAAAACTGTTTTAAAAACACTCAGTTGTAGAACAGTGGACTGAAACTTCTTATTCTGCCTTGACATCTAATGAAACTTAGCTGCAAACCACTCCTCTGAACACTATTCGTCATGAATGCGGTAGAAGATGTAGAGTGACCCCACATCTTCACATCAACAATCCATACATGAATTCATTACAATGACGCTTGTAATCCATGAAGTCTTCCCGCTATCACACCTATTAGGGCTCCCTAAGTCCGCTTGTGCGAAATGGTATAGTGGAACATCATCTTACGTTTATATTTAGCAACTGTGCTACTTAATAATAATAAATTAATAATTAGTATTAGTAGTCAGTACTACTGGTTATTTATTATTATTTGTATTTGTTATGATTTGTATGTCCTTTACTAAAACGCGGGTCCATTGACCATAGAAACGGAACTGAATTTACTCATAACGACATAATTCAATGTTCCAGCACTTAGCGGGATATATTAGTCGTGACAAGTTATACTCAGCGCTCATACATTTCATGTGATAAATTAATTAAAGGGGACAATGTAATTAACTTCCTCTGTGGTAATGGAATATCGGTAACAAGCTCACAGCCGAGTCAAAGGTCATCGATGCGAGAGAACACAAGTGTCGAAACAATACTACATATCTCAGAACGAGCCGTTAATATGTTCCTCGATATAACGATTGATTACCAGCCGTTATGTAATCAACCAAATTCGTATTTGGTTGCTACTAACTTATTTTTTTCCTATTCAACGGAAAGATATTTGTATATTTAATAAATCAGTGGATAAGTATTTATGGTTCGAATCGATAATTTAGTATGGTAACGCTACATTGACTTCCCAGCGGGATACTCACATTTTTTATCTTCAAGGCTTGCAAGTGGAGGCAGACACCCACTAAACAAATACGTTTATTTTAATTGAAAAATTGACTAAAATAGCAGTAGTGCTTAGCACAATTTAATTAAGGAACCGACATCATATCTCAACGGTCCAAAAACCGTCAGATTTACTTTTTTGTGAGGAATCTCGCTGTTGGCCTTAAAGAAGGGCGTAGCTCGGCCTGTAATGGCCATAGCTCGGCCTCGACCAACGTTAAACATATATTTGGGATTATTGTTTGATTCAAGATTCGTGATAGTAATTGCTCTTTCAAGTGCTAATTTGTCCCATAAAATGTCTATTATATTTACAAAGTCTTTATTTATTTACAACTATATTGCATACAGAAACAAAAAAATGGAAGAACATTTTACGAAACAATTTAAGTACTATATGCGTTTATGTAATTATCATATCTATCAACGTTGCATTCTAAGCAACACGTTTTTAAAATAAAACTATATATTTAAACGCACCCACATCCATTCTGCGCGAAGGCTACATTTCTCGCTTATAACTCTAATTATTGTTAATCTGTACTATTCGTCTATCCGGGAAGGCTGTTGAGCTGGGATTATCCTTGGAGGGTAGTGGGGTGCGTCCCTCGGCCTGGACGCAATTAACTCTCGACATGTTTCAATTTACACTCGCAAATACGCGCCCCAACAACCCCTCTATTCTAGTGATATAACTGCGCCTAGCATTCATAAACCTCCATTTCATATTACACATTTTATTATAATAGCAATAAGTGCGCGCAAATTACACTTAGAATAATTTACATAATTAAAATTAATATATTATTTAAGTTGTTTACTTAAAAGTTTTGAAAAGAGGGTCACAAAATATTGAACTAGCCATTGTAGTAGTTGATATATTTGATAATGGATTGGTGAATGTACGTGGAGTACATTTTATATGGTATATAACCGACTATTAAAACGGTATATAAAGTTTTACGGGACTGGAATATTACTTACTATAAATGACTACTTCTATATTTTCTATTACTATCCATATATAAGGACAACTTACCTTTACCCTTTTGCAAATAACAGTCGAAAATCACGTATGTAATTTGTATGTTATCTGTATCTGGCACATGTAAATACTAAGGTCGGCTTTCCGCAACTGTGAACTCAGGCGACGAGTGTGACAAACATTTTTCACGTGTCGCAGATTTTAAAAGGCATAATTGAGTCAATTAGCTCGTCCCAGATTCTGTAAGTAACAAAATTAAATTCAAATTTTAATATTTCAAAGGGTATAAAAATATAGTTTGTTTTCGAGCGAGGCACCGCCGCAGGCTCGAATAACGCAACATAGTAATCCACCCGAGAACAACATTGTTTTCACTTTATTTTCACTTGTTTTTGTTCATTCCCAGGAATATACCGCAGAGACATGTGTTTGGGGACTGTCGCCTTTAAATGAGTCGCCCTTCGTATTTGCAAATCAATTTATTGCATAATAATCCAATACCTTTTTTCAATATCTATATAACATATTTATTATAAAATATTTTGAGGATAATTAAATTATTTCCAAACAGATTACATTATTTAGAAATACCATTGCGAAGCCGGTTGTATGTGAGGAGTACATTTTACAATAGTAGTTTCGATATGGACGATAAAATTCTCTTCCTGTATCAAAAATTATTTAGTGGACGTTCCGGAATTAAATAAAATGGTGAAGTAAATTCGACAAAATGTATTTATGTCACTGAACTAGATTCGATTCCATTTACTCCAAAAGCTTTTGTTCTCAAGACATACGGAACATTATTCATAATACCTTTTGAATTATTATGAAAAATAACGTCGAAAAATATCGTTTTTGTTAGATTACTTTTAAGGAGACCGCGCCGCCAACCTCTCGTCCACTTTGCAGCCTTTATAGCGTATATGATACATTACTGCTAGTATACATTGTGTGATCTTACCACCTCGCTATAAGACACCCAATTTAGTGTAAAATATTACCCTCTGCATTATTCTGTACATTATTAAGAGAAACGAAAAATAGCGAACAAAAGCGCTACAGATTGTGCGCTGACCTTGTTTGTGTTAGTGTAAAGATATTTTATTACGTATAATTAAATCCTTGAGTAAGCCATGGAAAATAACTATTTCTTTAACATTTACATCGACGCCTCTTATAAAATAGGTAGAATCAAGTTACCTGGAGTTAAGTTGATGAAGTTAGTTGGATTGTTGAATGCATTAATAAATATGAAGTAAATGAAATGAACTTATGCGGCTGCTGGCAGTTCACTCAATCGAAATTTGAGGTAGTGCAAAGTTTCATATCGCATTGTTATTTGTGAACCGTCGTCGTGCTTCTCGCCTCTCAATTCCGGTATCCGAACTGGATATTTTAGAGCCACTAAACTCGGCTTGTTTGTTTTGTCCACTGATTCTAGATAGATAGATAGATAGATTTTTAATTATTAGAGTACTCGATTGTCAACTTTTTAAATAAAAGCATGTTATGAATGAAATCGAATTTAATTCTGTAGTAGGAAAAGTAATGCTCAAATATTGTTTAGGATTTTACATAGGTATGGGACAAATATCAGGCATCAATAAATCACTGTAGTATTATAATTTTGTAGATTGTAGAAAGGATTATTGATTATATCTTTAATACATTACCGCTTAATCGGTCCAATTTTTGTAAACTAACGAATTGTTATGCAAATATCAGAAATAAACAAAAAAACATCGAATTAAATACGATACTGAAATGTGTACAAATAATATTTCTCTGAACCGATTTGAACTAAAATATTAGCATAGAACGATAAAACTTAAGTTTCATATTGGCTTGAGTGTAGAATTTGGCATCAACTGCAGCACCGTATGTTCCACAAGAAATTGGTCTCGCGTGAACAGCCCTCTATAAGTTATGTGGCATCAACGTATTACTTATCTTATTTGAATATTTTAGTATATTTTAATATATTATTTATAATACACCATATTTATAAAAAAGCTGTAATTCTTTCTGTACACCTATCAATTTTAAGTAACGTATTCATGAAATGATATATCTTTTTCGTAAAAATTGTTATATACAGGGTTATTGGTAATTCAAATATTCCTGATAGGGGTTAATATGGGGTATTGTTTTCAAATAATTTTATGGTAATTTTAAAGGAGCTTTATTTAAATACGAATTTAACTCTGCATCCTTTGTTTTTTTTTTTATTAACCAATGTTTTTTTAATTAAGTTTGAATAAGTCTGATTTATCTTGGTGATAAGCAAAAATTATTAAATGTTAAACATTTAGGAGATTAGAGTAACTTGAAATTTTCAACAGTCTAATATAATACATATATCGAAGCACTGCTACGCCGTAGGCTGTAGGTAGGTGTCATTGAGCACAATATGTTTTCAACGGACATAAAAAATACAGAACCTAACTTGAAAATTACGCCATACAATATTCAGAGCGGAAGAGTATAGTAAAAAATAAACAGAAAAATATCACTTGAATTATATTTCACCTTTGTTTTACCAAAATCGTGTCCTACGTCAAAATCCGTTATGCATAGCAAACAGGATCGCTTCACCATCATAAATAAAGAATTGTTACATGTCAGTCACAAATTAAGTATTTGTTGATATGAACTAAGTTTAAAATAAGAATTATTTTATTTTTACTTCAGTAGACTTAAAAATGACTCCGTCCCAAATAATATATATATATATATATATATATATATATATATATTTGTACATATATATAATTAACATTCAAAGTCGAAATTCTCACCATAGACTAATCGGATCGAGACAGGATTTATACTAATAATAATTAATTCTCAAATTCGTCGTTCATACTCGAATCACGTCTCAAATGGACAAAGTACTGAGGCTTGTGCCAGTCAGTTAATAATTCAATCACTCAGGCCAGCCCCGAGAGGTCCCGGGCTTAAATGCACAAATATGTAGATTCTGTATAACCCAACAAAGTTTTAAATGAAATTGTGAGTACATAACACATTCCGCTGCGGAAATTCTTTTATGGTCGACATAAATCTGAGATATAGTTGATTTATGACTTTGGTACTTAGTTGTTTTGATAATTTTTATAATGGATACGTTACATATCGAAAAATGAAATAAGAGTAGCTTAGCCGACACTTTACTTTCCATGGTCCTTAGCCATGATTCTAAGTAAGTAAAATTCACAAGCGTGCATTCTCGTAGTATAAGTATGCCCGGGCGCGACAGTATCAGGCATCACTGCACACATCACACAAAACTAGTGACCCGCCCCAGCTTCGCACGGGTGCAATGCTGATGAAAAACAGGTTTTTATTATGTATTGTTATTTCCGTCGCTGGAAAGCTCTGATAAAATACGCGTTCGATCGCTGCTAAATAAGCTGTAATGGGCTGTATAGGTCTATATTAAATGAACAATGTATTCAAGGTATTTAATTGGTTAAGAATTAATGCTGTATTGGTTAAAATCGCTTCGAAAATGAGCCATTATTTGTCGTAAAAAGTAAATGACAAAAAAAAGTTATTGTGGGTTATCCATAAGAGATAGACATATACCATCACGGATTTTTCTGTAGACCTTCCTTTTCAATGTACATTGCACATTACACTACATAGTACATTATTTTAATAAAACTCGTAGGGTTCAGCCTGTGTTTGCAATGTAAGCGGAAAAAATATAATTATTTACGACATCACATTAGAAGCCTCAAAAATTAACAGTACTTCTCCACTATTTAATGGATGTTATTATACATATAAACGTTCCTCTTGAATTACTCTATCTATTAAAAACCGCATCAAAATCCGTTGCGTAGTTTCAAAGATTTAAGCATACAAAGTGGGTGACATAGGGACAGAGAAAGCGACTTTGTTTTAAACTATGTAGTGATATGCAAATTCACATATTTAATTCTATGGTAAATATTAAAAAAATATTAGTACTGTTTTTTTTGGTATCTATGTAAACAACACATATAAAAAAATAATACAAAAATACATTATATAACAACATATAATTTTTCTTTACGAATAAGAAATTATTTTAAATGAATTTAATCATAATATTTTTCTTCGAAAGTACACTTTCTATTGACTAAACGGTCTCTGACTAGCAACGGTTTCAGATGTTACATTTTATATTGTAAAGACCATATTGTCAGTTTCTTTGTTGCTGTGTAATATTCTTCAGCAAACAAATTTCAATAAGCAAATCTATTACGAGGCAAGATATCAAAAACCTATAATGCCACGCCGTCCAAAGTTGTTATAAAATTTTATGTCGCGGTGGCATTCTTCCGACACCAAGTTTCCTTACCGCGACCAAATTTTATGTCCCAACTTTGTATACAGGTGAACAATTACCAACAAACAATATCTATACAAAATATATTTATTTAAAGAATACTTCACATTTGATAATAATAAGTAAACCTAATCATGTCTTTGAGGAAATAAAAATTTACATCTTTGTGTAATGCACAATGCAATTCTGAATATATTAATTTTTTATAAGAATTACATTTTAACATACGCAAGGTAAATCTTTTTGTGTTCAAACTGTTTATCAACTACTAAAAATGAATAATAAAACCAATTACATAAAGTGTTGTAGTACCATGAGCCATTTATCATACCCAAATGAAAAATAACTTAAGTCGCCCAGTCAAAAATAAGAAATGACCGAACCGCTTGTATAATGTATGTGACATACAAAACAATCGTCATACTATACGCCATGAGTTTATCTATTTAATTAAACATCGCTTCTTTATTGAAATAAACAACGTTTTGTAATAGGTATTACTCTTAAGAAATACGCTAATTTTCTAATTAAATGAAAAAACAAACAATTGAATTCATTATTAAGAAAAAAACACATAATC
This sequence comes from Pieris rapae, assembly GCF_905147795.1. Lineage (NCBI taxonomy): Eukaryota > Metazoa > Arthropoda > Insecta > Lepidoptera > Pieridae > Pieris > Pieris rapae. The sequence continues at coordinate 4,851,899 of NC_059509.1, read as the reverse complement.
AAGCGTTGCCAGAAGGCATCTTGCCAGAATCCTGTAGCGATAAATCTTTCAGGACTCCGAATGAATAGAGACTTGGCGGAATTATTAACGCACCATTAGTTTCTGCCGAACGTCTTTATTTGTACATCGAAATCTCTTCGATTATCCAGTATAGATGTGGGCGGCAAAGTTTATTGTTTTATAACTTGTATTTCATAGAAATAATAAAAATCATGAAACTAAACATAACAAACAAATATATCTACAATTTGGTCGTAGTTCTTATTTTAATTTCATTAATATAGTGTTACTGTGTTCACTGACAGATTCTAAACTATATTCGTCCACTCGTACTTGTCATCACAAAGCGAAAGCAATAACATGAACTTTTAATAAACAAAATACACCTTAAAATACTATTTTAATATATTAGAGAGTTCGGTGGTCGTTTTACTCAACCTAAAACTAATAGTTCCATATCATTACACCCCACCATTCCGTTACAACCATAGATCACACTTTCGAGAATAATAATAAAAGAATACTGAACCCGCTTTTGACTAAAACGATTAAATCAAGAAGTCCGAAATATAGCCAGATTTTTTGTGAAACATATTTGCAACTATTCATACATAAGTTGTATTTAAATATATCACATTTCCAAACAGACTTTATATGTATATATCCTTGTACCAAGACTTATTAGTTAAATATGATCGATCAGACCTTAATACTGACTGCGTTCCTAGAGTGATACGTTTTATCAAGAGGATTATGAAAAGAGTTACATTGAACAATGTTATAAATACATAGTATGTTTGAAATAATTAAATAACCTACCAATAATTTATATTGTTTTTTGATGTAATATATCTTGTTCAATTCTTTGTACAGTCTATACACAATTATAAAATTCTTCATACTATATTTTATACAATTCTAAGAAAATACTTTACGTTTTGAATTTCCAAAACCGTTTGCGATACAGTTATACAAAACAACTGTATAGTGCATAACATAAATCAGGCCAAATGCTAGCCCGAAGAGCTCGTATTGTAACAGGTTGTGAGGGTATAAAATGTTTAATAGCGAATACCGCACATAACGAAACCAAATACACTTTGGAAAAATTCTAATCTTTGCTCAGGAGAAATAATGATAGTTTAATGCAGCCTCTAAATTATATAAAACGAAAACTTTTAAGAAATAGAATCTGTGGGTGACGTGTGGGTAGCGCGTTTGCAATATAATAATGACATTAGAAAAGAAATGTATTACAATGAAGTCGACCAAAACGCGTAATTCACAATTAATTTAGTGATATCAAATATATTTTACAGACGCGGCTCAACAGTAGAATATACAAGTATTTTAATATACTTCTGACGTAAACAATGCATAATTCAAATAAAATAAAAACTGGCATAATATAGTTAAAACCAGTGATGAACACGTAGGTGCGAGAATATGCGTGAGTGTGTGACTTAATTTACATTTATAATGTATCACGAGAAATTGTATTACACATATCATGTACGATATATATGCCTTGAAGCTGGTTATACATATATGAAAATTTTGTATGAATATTTTTAAACGCTGAACCTACAACTTGTTGGGTTGCCGAATTCTGAGGACCAGCCTCAGAATTCGGCATCTGTTGAATGTGAACATAGGCAAAAAGTCCATTGGTGCACAGGGATCGAACCTACGACCTAAGCCCACGCCTAATCCAACACTGCACAGCTGATAAACAATACTGTATAAACATTTTACTCTGTGTTTGATTAAGCATTGCTAAATATTTTATTATACTATTTTTTGAGTATTACGAATTAATAAATACACTTTATCAGATGATATTTTTTCTCTATTTAAGATTTTAACGAATAATAAAATGCTAACTTACAAATGACTAATAAAGGACTAAACAACTTTATCTTTAAAAATGAGGTACAATTTTCCGAAAAACAATGAAGAAGGCTTCAGTTGCCCACGGCCTTTTACAAGTAAAGCAATCCACACAAAGATAAATTAAGTGTAAATTTATTACACTAGAGTGCTCTCAGCAGGACAGATATTCTTCAGTACTCGGAGATTCGTGAATTTTATCACGACATTCCTGTTATTTAAGTAATTAAATGCTACCATTTAAAAAGAAAAGCAATAATAATTTTTGTTTTTTAACAACAAGCCTTAATAAATTTAATTTTATATATCATTATGCATACTAATTGATAAGATTGTTTAATTGATTAGTTATTAATAACCTCTTTACTTGAAAACACCTCTCAAGTTTAATAGATTGTAACAACACCTACATTTTACGGCTTCAAGCGCTGCTATGAAGTCATATTCTGAATGCGCTGATTTATTCCGATCGCAAAGAATATATACAACTTCTTACCCTTAGCCACTGGGGCCTTCGGACTGGCCAATCAGTGGTTAGATTGATCAAGGTCATCCCTTACACTCCTTACATCAGAGGAAGACCAGTACCTAACTTCCCTATTTTTTTAGCAGCTTTAGATAGCTGTTTAGTTTAGAGAAATAAATCTAGTCAGGAATCCACACGCTTAAACATCAAGTTAATACGGTCTTTTCATCTTACATTAACACTATCTATTACATCTATATCATTTGAATAAAGATACTCTCGCTGTCCAATTGGATGTATGTTCTAGGTACGAACTCACTAATAGGCAACTTACATATTCATAAACGTATTTCAAGCGTCTGAATGTTGTATGCTCATCAAATCGAATTAATTTAAACATATGTTTAATTCTTCAATTATGTTGAGGTTTTCCGCGCTAAAATCTTCTATTTATATAAAATAGCTTAAACGATTTCATATATCAATCGAAGACATCCTAATAACCGGTTAAGTAAGATTTATGATTAAACCCAACAAAAGGCTTCCACTGCATCGATAAATCTGCTCACAAAATAATACGACCCTAACAATTTGTTAACGGGAATTGAATTTTTAACCAATAAAACTACGACTGGAAGGAAAGATGATTCTACTTAAATAAGGCCCCAGTTTGAGGGTAGAAGAATATCGTTAGTTCGCTCGGATTACATTTATCGTCGGTGTACTGCGTATCTATACTTAATACTATAAAATTGAAGGGATTTTTCGTGTTAATGCGGTAACCTTAAGTACGGATAGTAACAGAATTTACGTCAGATAGTTCATTTATCTAGAAGTCTATATGATGTTACGCTCTGACCAAATTGAAACTAACTAACTAGTAATAATATGACGCGTATGATAAACATGCAATATCAATACTTAGTTATATATGTATTATAAATCACATGATCAACATACAATATTGGCTCGGAAGGGTACATAAGCATATGACACGTATAGTAGTAAAATATTAACTTATTTTTGATGATAAAAGACTTGTTCTCTTCAATAATATTCTTTAAAAGTATATTAATAACTATCTGAATGTTTTTAAATCCCGCTCTTTTTGTATTAAAATTGAAGCATAACGAGCTAGCTTTGTATTGTCTCGTATTCTAAGTTCTTCAAATACAAACTCCATCCTAGACACTCTTTGAGAGGAGTACCCTTTTAACTGCGGCATTTTCCTTTGGTTTTCAAGGACTCATTCATTTAATAATGGAGTGGTGAAGTAATTAATCCCTGTGGAAGGCATGAACGTACATATTTTATCAGTGTAAGTGGGGGAGATGTGTGACCATTTTCCGATAGGCTTCTAAGGAGAAGAACACCTGTGTTCGTGGTTGTGAAATTTGATAGTGAATTTTCAGGAACTCCTCGTTATTTACATTAATATTTTGTTCATGCTACGTTTAGGCTAAATTAAAGTACTAAAAAAACATAAAATACTTAAATTCGTTACATTCAACAACCATAGTCTTCAAGTCATTAGCCAAAACTCTTCAGTTATAAATAAAACATAATATACTATTTACTTTGACCATCCTGATATGTTAAGGGTAATATTAGCTTTACTATAGACGACAACGTATACGATTACATCAAAGAGAACCATGAAATACACAGAATACTAAATAATATACAGTTGCATATAAATCCTATATTCTGGCCTGATTTAAAGGCGATCTTGATAAACTTATATTCAAGTAACTTAAAATCTAACTATATGATTATGTATATCAACCGTTAACAAAGCATTTAAAAAAAACAGTACAATAGGATTTATCTATTGAAAATATTATAGGAAATTTACATTAATTAAGCCTCTTACAATTGAGATCGGGGCTCTATGAAAATAAGCCACTTTTAAAGGAGTCAAAGGCGAAAAGTAAAAGAGTAAAACAACTGTTTTATATTTCTTTTTACACTAGGTTAAGTTTTTCAGAAGAAATTACATTGTAATAAACCTATAGATATACCAGAAATAATGATTTTACACCGATCCAAATACTAGTAAAGTACTCTTTCCATACATTCTTTTTTAAATATATTTAGAAATTGGTTTCAAATCCACCAGACTTAACTTACGAGTACCATAGATAAGACTTAATCTTAGCCTAATATTTGTATGTTGTAGATCACTGTAACACATTTGCATCGTGGGATATATATTTATTGCGACCATATTTAGAACTTAGGCAATCAGGATTCTGACGCATATTTGGGAGTCTAATTTAATCTAATTAAGAATAAGTCTAAATTATATAAAACCCAAGATCGTGTTATTAATACTACTAATTAGTTATTTGAACTTTTTGTAAACTAATGTCCGAACAGACTTCCTTTCATAAAACTTATTAGTGGTGATATTTGTAAGCATACAATACAATAGAAAGAATTAGCGTATTCACCTTTCTTTTATTTATAATCGCGCTACGCTAATGCCCGTCTTCTTAATCTCGCCTTATAAAATCTTATTTTATTTTGAGATCAAGCTAAATAAGCTTACATTAAACTTAATTGGTTGTACCGTGCTCACAACGTTTAAGAACGAGAACTATCCATAAAACTTTCAACTTCTCAACTTACGTAATTAAAAATTTTGCCAAGACCGCAAAGTTTAAGCTTATATCGATTAATTATTACCAGGATGTGAATACAATACAGTTAATATAAGTTTCGTCATGCTTTTAAAAAGGTAATTAATAATAATAAAGAAATTTTTGCGTTCATAATTAGAAGGCAAAAATATATTACTAACTACAGACAGATCTCAGCAAGCAGAATGACTGTTCAATGGATGGTATTTGTTTCAAATAAACAAAAAAATGTCGGCGCTTCGCCAGAATTCGAATACGCCGTGTCCAGATTCCATTATAATAAAAACAAACACACGTAATATCGCTTGATTTCACAATGACGAACAGATTAGAGGTTAGAGATAGAAACAGAGACCGATAATTGACGAGAAGAATGTATCCAAAGCAGGATCTGAATTTTAACAAAAAACCGGACTTGCCGATAAAAAACAGCACGCTAATTTGCAAAAGAATATCTGTAGAGAAGTGGGCTCTGGAAGACTTTCGCCGTCGAGGTACTGCGGATGTAACGAGGATTTATTTTTCTATAGACTTTAATTTAATTTCTATAGATTTATGTTAACTGTATTGTATACAAAATTCTATATTATTTGTTTAATAAATATTTCAGAAATGAAATGGGTCATTTTCATCAAATGAAAGCATATTATGAAACTGTGTATTAATGAGATAAGCTTACTTAGAAATTATCTCCTGTCAATTTAATTAAATTAGACTTGATTCTAAAAATAATTATCATAGCTTTGTAAATCATACGTAACCTAAATAATAATCGAGCTTCTATTGTCGTTATGTACATGTAATGTCCGGGTATTCCCTACAGAGATAAGCAGCTGGGTAAGTGCACAGTTCTCGGCAGTTTAGCAAAGCTCGTAGCTCAAGTCGTAGCGTGAGGTCGCTAACAGAGCGACTGGCAGGCATTATTAACAGACCATTAGCCTTCATTCGACGCGCTGTGTCTGTGAGACGCTCCCTAATAGACAACTTCACTTCGTCAATCGTTCGGAATTACAAAGTCAATCTTTGATGAAAAGCCATCGAATGTAAAGATGTAGTCAGCTATTAAGGATGTTGCTGCTGATGAATATCATCATAACTGTATCATTTAGTTTATAACCCTTTCTTTAGGTCGACTATTTCATGCACAATCCAATAGTTTATTTTTACAGATAAGTATGGTTACATTATACTGTTTCAATTTTAGGATATACGGGTTATCTTACAAAGTGTACGGTGTAGTTATCGTACGAGTCTATATTTATGAGTAAAATTTGTTTTTATTCCACAGCCGAGGTTTGGACGCACGATCTCAGAGTTAAGATATAACACTGCTCTTTGTCTTGTTAGAAAATGACTACTTACTTCTGTCTCAATGAATTGCCGTTAATATTAAGAAAGTACTCGTCTTCACATGAATAATAGATCACAGAACTCTAAAAATTGCTTTGATTTATAATGTAATCTAAAAAGTAAAAGACAGGCTTTTATTATGCTCGACTATTTTAAAAATATATTTATAAATATACATAGATATTAATATAATTAATATCAATAACTGAAATAGAGACATATACGTAATTACACATTTTTCTTATTATCACAAACAAGCTCAAGGGATAAAAGTTGATTGCCTATATTTCCCCCTAATATCCTTTCATTGCGAATAATATCGTATATGTTGAGACAAACCATAACTTTATCTAAAAATGAAACGTTAAATAGCAATTTGTTTTTTTTTAACTGCTTGTTCGAACCATTGAATTTTGTTTATTTAAAAAAATAATTATTAAGTTACGAAATTCAGGCTACATATTAATTTGATAAAATAGAATTTTGTCAAAATCATTCATTCGATATAATACTCAAATAATTTGTATGAAAATCTTGAAAAATTCGCGACGTATCGCAGGCGCATCAATTTGATTGTATACTTTCTAATAAGGAAAAACTAGTAACAAAATTTCTCAAACAAAATAGTTTGGGAAATCTAAGGCTATAAGCCATAAAGGTCTATGTCGACAGTGTACTACATTTTTTAAATATTATATAAACATATTTTTGCTTTGCAATCCATTTTATTCCAAAAGACACAGTTTCTTGTTGATTTTTACAAAACCAGTTCAAAGGAGCCTTATAATAATCCTATCGTTTACAAAGGGTCAGAGCATTTTATCAGGATTATAACTTTAATGCTAACAGTAACGACAGTAGTTAATCGATATTTATTACGAAAGACTTAAATAATTTAAACTTATAATCGTTATATCAGGTACAAAGCTTTTGGTTTAAGTGTATTTTATTTACACGTATGTAAAACTGTGATATATCTGTGTAATTTTTTTGATTGAAAAAAAACAATGTTTTAGATCTTTGCAGATTTAATTAAATCCCGTTTAAAAAAACTCCCGTTTATATAAGAATTCTCAGTGTTCAAGAAATATATATAAACAGAATCTTTCATACAAAAGTGCTGAAATATATCACACAGAACACACGTTGAACCTAGAATAATATGACTAATGTATTTCAACGTTGACACCTTCATCAGCTCGCTGTGATAAATAATGTTTTTTGTTAGGAAAAACAAAGATAAATCGTATTAAAGCTCGCGTAAGTCTTTTTTTAATGTTTATTTACTTTTGTTAGCATAAAACCAAAAAAACCCGTCGGTCCTTGGGTTTAATTCTTGGCGAAACAGTCATTTGTTTCAGTCAAAAGATTGGTAAATAAAATAAGCATATATAAGAGATACAAAACGTGACTGCATCTTTGTATTTCACGCATATAAATCCGATGAGGCTCCCTCATGCCCATTTAGATATGTATAGCCAAAAACTAACCAGTGCTAGTCGGACGTGTAAGTTTAACATAAACTTTATGCTAGAATTCTAAGCAATTTTGCACCTGCAAACTGTTTGCATATAATAACTTATTACACCCGGAGTTTCGAATTGGATTCCAAATTAAAACTTTCCTCTACACTACAACGCACTAAACAGTCATTCACACGAAACGACGTTAATATTCTGGAGTTGCAGTAACTTTTATGTAAATATACGTTGAAATATACCGCCCCACCTGGGCCCAAACGGCGGCACAACTCCCCGAGTTCCAACATATTGTGTTACGTGCCCGCTGCTGTCCTCTAACTAATTAACAAACTAAGATTTCTAAACAAAAGCTTGTTAAGAAAAGCTTTACAACTATTAAAGTTTAAACTTTGAAATAGGATAATTTGTCTGGCATTTGTTGAGATAAAATCTCGCCATTTTACATGTTAATACGTTATGTGTAAACATTACATTATGCATCCAATCTTCGGGTTAGTGCGTATTGTTAATACTGACTTCAATTACGACTCTTATAGACAATTAACTTATACATATAACCGGAATAAGATTACAGTGCACACCACTGTTATCTTATCATCATAATAAATTAGTGGCACTAAAATCTTTCATCGGTCTCGGCCTGTTTCTTCATCTCTTTTATAAATTATCTGTAGTCTCCAAATATCAATTGTTGTTAATTGTCACCTTAGTTAGTTTTTAATAATTTTAAGAACATGTAAACTACGTAGGTTGAATGGAAATTCGTAGCTACTTAAGTAATAACCTAATGATTGAAAAATTAATAACACGATAATATCAATAATAATAAACAAGATAATATTGTATACAAAAATTTATGAAGGAGTGTCATAGTTTTAGAATATAATTTTTATCCTCTGTGGCAGCACATAGGCAATCTCAATCACATAACAGGAACCCCTTACGGGAACAACCCAATTTAGTTGTGTACAAGTTTATTTGGGTATCTGTCCGTAGGGTATTATACTAAATGGAAGGACAAATTCGCAACCTTTTGCCATATTAAAAATTTATATTGATTAAAAAGTTTTATGACATTAAAATATCGAATAATATTACTTTCAAAATTTCTAAAATACAAAACATTATCGCAGTTATAAAGGCGACCTGAATAGATATTGACAGGTAAAGTTTGAGCTAATCTCCCCTCTTCTTGTTCCTCAATCAATTTGAAACAATAATTCCCATCTAAATCGGGTTTTATACAACTATTAACAAACTCAGCGACATTTTATAATCGCAACTCTTAGGCCGAATGCAATATAAATGAGACTGAAATGAGTATTTCTTTAATCCGGCTGCAGCTGTATTACAGAGAAAACAGGGAGAGTCAGAATTAAAGGAAAGATTAGTAATTCGCCTCCTAGACGTTGAAGTGAAGTGGCGCAAACAATAAATCTTGGGCATTTTCTTCCGCGGCCGATGCAAAAACAGCTACGCGTAATTAATTGCCTACTTCGCTTGCTCGAGGTCAGCTTTGGAAAATTCAATCAGTGTTGCTGACTTTTTTGATTATAAAAAATCACGGCCTAATTGATTTTGCTACGATTAATAGGTAAAGTTACTTTTATAATTATTAACTTTATAATGAAATTTTTTAAGGATATGCAATTATTCTTTCATCACTTTGATCTTTAAATATATTCAGGTCACCATATTTTACGTCTAACTAGATTATATTATACTCATCTACTATTCATTATTAACTTCGCTACCCGTCTCAAAGAAAAAATTAAACCATGATTGCGAGGGTTAATCTATGGAGTACTTCACGCAGACTCTTCCAAAGCCGACTGAAAACTTAGCGTTTCACTCAAATTAATTAATTTAAAATTATCAAGTACGACCCCTTTATGGCTCAGAAGTCAGAGGAATCAACATTGCTTATTAATTTCAATCAAACTAAAACCGAAGCGAGTTTCTCTACAAATTACTTTCCTCCGATAACGGTACACAGGATAAAAATATTAAAAAACAACGTTGAAGTTGAAGATCGCCGTAATGATCTGCTGCAAAGACGGATCGCTTTGAAATTGTTTTCGTTTTCCTTTCAGAGTCTGCCGCCAGACGACTTAGTGCCACTGCGGAAATACGAGCTTATCTGCTACGGAAAGGTTCGGGAAATCTCGCTTTCCTCGGCGACCGATATTACTATAGGGTAAATAATTAGGACTAATTCGCTTTATATCGATTGACGCTTTCTTTTAACAATGTGAATTAAAGTACAATTCCCTTAATGTTGATACTTGATAGCTACGCCTTAAACATTCATAATTTAACACTTAATCAGTTTAAATTTGATGACTCCTTAGTTTATTTTAGTTAATTTTTGATGAAATTATGAGACTAATTGAAACGTTGCAATAAGATTAATCATTTTATATAATAGTAAATTACGGGGCGTTTATGACATAACTATGAAAGTTATATAGTAAAGCAACAAAAAGCACGTTAATAACTAAGCTCATAAAAACGTCTATTTAGAAATAATGGTACATATAATGGTATATGTAGGACAAATTTTAATGGAGTAAATACTTTCTTAAAAGAAGAAGTATTGCATTCTGTAATACTGTATGTAGAATGCCCTAGGGTGTTATGCAGATTTGATTTACCAGCCCATCAAGCGCTTCCATTAAGATATTTTTATAACTGTCAACACAACAATATAGTTGTGGTCGTGGCATTGTCCGTTGTAGGCTTCCCCGGGGCTGATTGTCGACTAATTCCTTCGCTCCGCTGAAGGCTGTACAACGCAATAAATTCTTGGCATTCAGAAGAAGCAACCGAGCGAAAGAGCTCTGATAAAGATGGGATGACGCTGCGTCTGACATATTTTTTCATAAGAAACAATCGGTGATTTGATACAGTATTGAAACAAAGCGATCTGATATTCATTCAATATACTTTGTTGATAAGTCGAGATTATGAATGTTTTTTTTATATTTTTATTATGTAACTAAATATATTTTCTACTTTCACACATAATTTAAATTTATTGAACATTACTATTAATAAATCAATGTCCATGGGAACTTTATTCATACATTCTATTTACGTACTTTCAATACGATAATGAACGTTAAAATAATTGTCACATTTTTATCATAATTTATATAGTTTAAAACTCTTCTAACACTTATAATAATTAAATTGTAAAATTAAACATTTAGTAAGCGGCAGTACAGCTCAATTTCTATAGATATTTTGAAAGCCTAAACTCGTCCCAATTTTATTTTCACGCCTGCAACTCGCAGATACGATGAAACTTTCATCGCAGGCTTTCACTAGACACGCGAGCGAAACATAAATTGTAGAATGGATGCCGCCGGATCCCGGATAAATGTTTTTTATTTACGTACACTATATACTTTAATTTGTTCGCTATTCAGTTTATTTGAAACGTTGAATTTCGGTTAGAAATTAGTCTCAATACATAGACATTGTCTATGCATCATTATTATTGTGCACAAAATATACATTTGCCAAGATTAGGCAATTCAACATTTTCATAAAAACTTAATTATACATTAGTGTACATTACATTACATTCAAGCCATAATAATACTAATAATAATACTGTGCTAATATCGATAAATTGTCGGGCGAAACATTATTTCAGAACAAATTAAATTGCAATGGATTCACAGAACTTATTAGAATATTCAACACATTTTATATTTGTTATTATCATCGTTATCGTCGCCTATTTTTACAATTGTTTTTTTTATGTAATAAGAGGCAAACGGGTAGCTCACCTGTAGTTAAGTGATATCGCTGCCCATGGACACTCACATTGTGTGTGTACTCGCAAGTTGCCGGCCTTTCAAGAATTGGTACTTTTCTTTAAGGAGACAAATTGGTTTGAGCTAAGTCGAATTGGTTGGGAGCTGGTTCCATAGATAGTGGTGGTGCGCGGCAAAAACTGCCATAGAAAACGCTTGGTTGTGGAACGACGGACTTCGGGGTGATACGGATATTTTGTATTTTGCCTGTATGTCCGATAGTGAAACTCAGTTGCAGGTACATATTAGACCACACAACTCCTCTTAACATTCTCCATGGTAATTTCGTTAGAAGATGCAGAGAAACGTTACAACACCAAGGGATCAAGCCGCACGGAAAGTAATTGGTCGTCGACGATTCGAATTGCTCTTCGCTGAATACGGTCAAGTGGAATGCTGGTACTGGGGAGCTCACACTGCCGTTTCACCTTGCTGGGCACACCAAGTTTTGGAGGCTAATTTAGCTTTCCCTTACAAATGACCGAGAAACTGAACGACATTCGATGCCTTCAAATAAGGGAGGTATTTTTGCAGAAACACTTGGGGTTAAATTGGATTAGATTAAGTCTACCCCAGTCCGAGGCTCCACAAAGGAGAGTTTCGACTTCAAAAAGACGTTTGTTCTTATACTCATCGACAACAGCCCGAGAAATACCAGAACGGCCAGTGTAAAAAGTATCCCCAGTGCTGTCGTCCGCATAGCAATGAATGTTGCTAAGTTGCAACATATCATTGATATGCGGAATAAATTTGATCCTTACACGTTGAATTTAGATTCAACGAATAAGTTATTCCTGGACATTTGATATTTCATATTCAATAATAATTTATCGAAGTCACAAAGCATTATCTAGAGACATCACTACGTCAATCGGTTACGTCGTGAGACACCTGAATACAAATGAAGCTGGTTTTAAGATTGACACATTTATTCATCACTCCATATTTTGCGCTGAAGAATAAAGGTAAAAAATGTACATACAATGTCGCTGTTGATTGGGTATAGGTATGCTAGAACCCTTTTTTGTCGATATTAATAGTATTTGTTTGCTGACGTTTGACAGCTGTTCTAAATAGCAATATACAATTTATAATCGTAACCGAAATTAGTTTTTATATTGTATCGTTATAATAAAATAAACATCACGACTGTAATTTTTGGCACGAAATACCGAGTGACCCGGAAATATAAGTAAAACGTAAAATAATATTAAAAAATAATAAAACGAGCTTTTATTTTTATAACCTATATTATACGACGGTTTTATAAAGATACCCATCATATTTTTATTCTTATTCTTCTTTTCCGTGAATAAACACATATAATCGTATCTTATGACATAAACAAACATTAATTATACATATAATTTACATAAGACGCGATTACTTAACCCATATTGTCCCTCAGTGAATTAACGGTCGAACCCTTGATAAGGAAATACCTTTGCAGACGGAGACATTAAATTGGTACTATAGATAAACCACAGATCCGCGTATTCTATAACTAAATTCAATGACAATATTGTTTGTTGTGCATTGGTTATGCGTTCGAATTTTCTGCACTGAAATTATACCCATCAAAAATCGATCGATGTGTGTTCATCATGATGAAGTGAAATGTGTCTGCACCATAATGGTACGTTTTGTAATTATCGTTATTCAAATTTCAAAGCCTTTATTACAACTAATAGGTACAAGAGAAGTTTATAAAAATACATATGTATATAAGAAGGTTCTTTTAGGGTTTGTTGCACAGCTATGCTCTTGTACAGCTTGCCTTTGTGGCACAAATGCCTCCTTCAGCTGTTTCCAGTGCTTCCTATCCCTGGCAAGTGTTTGCCACAGAGGACCGTTAGCTTTTATAAAGTCATCAGCCCACCGCGCACATGGTCTACCTCTCCTTCGCCTGGTTTAATATATATTGTATTATACATTTTATAATTTTAAGTGTAGTAATTAGGTATTTTTTATTATTATTCAAACTTATTCTTGAGATTATTCCACATAGTTTGTTATGCAATATACTCGTGGTACGCTGTTTAGTTACATACAATAGTTACTATAAATAATGATATTTGTATTCTCTTCCTTGCGTCAAAAACATGATATTGTTTTAAAACTATTCGTTTGAATGTTGTGTATGACAAGACCGGGAAATTTGGAATAAAATTTCTACAAAACTGTTCACTTACTTTTATATTTCCGGACTTCCTTTCCAAAACGTTACAATATTACGATGTAAAAAATATAATTTGATAAACAATCCTTTAACGCGCATAATGAAACTTTCATTTCTGATTTAATTACGTTCCTGAAAAGATTTTCATTTGTAGTCAACATTTCATATAAGTAAAATGGTGTTGGTAATGGGATCAAATTAATTTAAATTGCGAGATCCGAGTTAAAATTGTAACTAGCATTTTGGACGTTTGTTATCAAACAAGCCGAGTGTATCATTGAGAGGCATGTTTTGGTAATCGAATTTGGAGCTGGTTGTAATTTGTAAGCTTTAAAAATTGCTTTATATAAATAGGAGCATGTAGCAGGATAGAGTCGAAAATATTTTTAATTGATTTTGTTATTCACAGGTATTTGTGAAAATGTTTTACCATAGTAAGAAACTTTAGTATATTTCCATAATTTAAGAGTATCGGATTCAGCGTGAGTAATGTATTTATGTTAATCAGGCATACTTAGAATCATTTAATAACAAAAATAAAGATATAATTAGCACACACAGAAATTCAATCAGAATCTAAAGTAAATGCTATACTTTCATAATTTATAATTGCTTTAAATCTTACAAAAGGGTAAACAAGAATCATTTATTATAATATTATTTATAACTTAAATTTACTTAGATAAGTAATGGTGTTAATAGTTATGGTTAGGTTAAATCCCAAATCCTAAGAGTCTCCTTCTTTTTCTTCTCTGTTCTCTCTTTTTGGTTTGGTGCAGGAACTTTCTGTCAGCCAAATCTACAGGACTAACCTTTGCCGTGGTCTGCCAATGCTTTTCCTAAAAGGCCCGCGTCCCAGTGTGTCATTCGAACGATTATAATTATATAGACCAACCTTTGAGAAATTATGTGTCACAATTTTATGTGAACAAAAACATTATAAATCACGATGTGTCTCCAGCAAAAAATCTAAGATATGGGTTAATCAATTATACAGTGATGGGTCATGGATCGTTTAACAATTGCTGAAAATCAATAAACAAGTCTCTTAAACATTCAATACATAAGCTCTTCATTGATGCCAAGATAAAGAAAAAAATATCGATTTTCTAATCGCAAGTCCCTTTATGCGGCCTAAATTTCTAATTCTCGTTTGTTATTTCAAACAGCTTCGAACTAATTCGGTAACACTCCTTCCTAATTGAAATGTGTCGTATGGAATACATATTATACAATTGCTAAATTTAAATATCAGAATCTCTTGCACAGTTCTAAAATTGTATTTGACACGAATATACAAGAGCCGTAATTAATTAAATTCCTGTAAATCTTAACTAGAACAAGAACGTTTTGTCAGAGCTTAACAAATACTAAGATTTCTGAGCAGGTTAATAAAACTATTATCTACGTAATATTGTGGTATTTATGCCTGCTAATTTCTGTGTGAGTATTTTGTAAATCAAATCACCTTCTTTGAATTTAATAAACCTAATTATATATTTTAATCAGGTATAAAAAACATAAACTTAAAGGAACACTCGATATCACAAGTGATATAAAATTAATTAAGAACACAGATACATGTATTAGTATCGCCTACTTGCATCCTTATACTATAACCAAAATCTTTTCGCACGCAAACGTAACAAAAAGAAGTTTTTTAAGAACGAATGAAGACAACTTGAAGTAAAAAGTTTTATATGAAAACATTATTAAGAAAATAAGTCGGACGTGAAATTTCCCTACTCGGTGGAAGATCACAATCGACCGCCATCTTCATTTTCTAGATAATTTATAGGCCGGTCGTTTTCTTGTGCGTAAGCGTTACACAATATTTTATTTTTATATATAAATATATAAAAAAATTGCATAGCTTAGCGAAACTCAATGGCATACCAATATCAGATGTATGTGTGTGTAAGATGTTTTACACAGACCAGTTGAAGATCAAGCTACTGTGGCCTTAGAATGTAAACAATTATTCCAAATGGAATTTAATTTAAACCAATTTAAGTTGCTGGATATAGTCGGTTGGTTGGATATATCTGTGGATATTTATTAATTATTATTTTATGAATTTTATGAACTTCTATGACTTCAGATTCATGAGATTCAGTTTATTTTTCTTTAAATGTTTGTATGTTTCAGGGTGAATAAAAGCGTTGAAAAACGAATTGAAAAAAAGCCCATAAACATTAATGGATAAGTTTGTTGAGAGAAAAATATAAGATTTCGGTAAATGGGTTAATATATGTAGGTACCAATATCAGGTAATATTCTATTCAGAATACATAACTTTGCTAATGATACGTACGTGAAATAGGCAATTAGGGGCATTTTATCAAGTAATCCACAAGTCTAAAGTATGAACAAGAATATTGTATGCATGACCTAAATATAAGTAGGGTAATAGTAGCTTTAGAAAAAATATTATGTTTAAATACTCGTAGCTCGTGACGCCAATGACGCATTCATTCTGAGGGTCGGATGTGGGTTTCAGATAAATAGCGGTCAAGTACGCGTCGGACCCGTGCATCGTACTAAAATGTCGCATCAGGCACTTTATATATTTAGTATCTTATTAATAGAACTACTATGAATAATATAGACATGTCTTTTTAAATATAATTCCAATAAGAAATTCATGTCCTTTTGGGTAATGTAACCTCTGTGTTGCGCGATTTACGTTTCAATAGAAAATATTGCATTACCTTAACATGAATTAAATAAAATGTGTAAAATGCTATTTTGCGCGTTATCGTGCGATCTTAATATATGTACATACTAAAGTAAGCAAGACAAACTATGTCTGTTATGGGCGCGAATATAAAAAAAAATTGCTAATTCAAGGCCGTCGTAAGAGTGGTTGTTTTCTTTGTGTAATCAGTTCTTTTTCCTGTTATTTATTAGTGAATCAATTTCATTGTTGTATTTTAAGTCAGCATTGTTCTATTGATTTTTCCCATTTGAAACTATTTATTGCGATCTCAGGAATTTTACGTTTAGAAACTTAGATTCAAGGTCTAGACGGGAAATATTACGTACTAGCTATACGTATATACAATGAATGTAAAATCAGACAATGTTTTCTTTGTAAATAATACGAATTGAATGGGAAATAAATTCCTTTAATTATTTAAAAATATTTATTCAGTGATAGTTTTTAGATATTATCATGTATAAATAAGTATATTCCGATATATTATAGCTTCATATTATTTATTGTCATAATTAAAAGCGTGATTATGCGTCCGAAATTGTGTTTTATCACTACATAGTATAAAACAAAGTCGCTTTCTCTGTCCCTATGTCCCTTTGTATGCTTAAATCTTTGAAACTACGTAACGGATTTTGATGCGGTTTTTTTTAATAGATAGAGTGAGATTCAAGAGGAAGGTTTATATGTATAACATCGATTAAATAGTGGAGAAGTACTGTTATTTTTGAGGTTTCTAATGTGATGTCGTAAATAAGTAAATTTTTTCCGCTTACATTGCAAACGCAGGCTGAACCCTACGAGTTTTATCAAAATAATGTACTAAGTATTGTACACATTGAAAAGGTCTACAGAAAAGTCCGTGATGGTATGTCTATCTCTTATGGATAACCCACATGTTTGTATACAACTTTCACAGATTTTCTGTAGTGTATTTAGTATCAGCATTGCACCCGTGCGAAGCCGGGGCGGGTAGCTAGTACTTATATATATATATACATACTTACACGACACATGGCCAGGAGACTAGGCAATTTCCAGACGTACGCAGTAGATATAGGGCAATTGCAAAATATGTTATATTCATTAATTGGTCATTTAGTCTAGACTACAGAGACCTCGCCAGAGATGCCGTACTACTACTAATGATACTAACTTGTAAATAAGTTACAAGCAATATCTACCGGATGTAGAAGTCGCTGACTAAAGGATTCTTTAATAGGATGAATATGTTCTTTTTATAATTTAAATTAAAACTAATTTTAGTAGAAAACAATGTTTATCGACTTTTCTTTCGTTTGGATTTGTATACGTCAGAAATTGAATAAAAACGATATATTGACATTGACATATTAGTATGTGGACGTAAAATAATAAGACATTTTAAAAGATCCAATAAGGCTCATGATTTATTTATAAAATGTTATATACAATTTACAATTGACACAATGACCACTAGCGTAACAGGACCTGTTTGGAATCTGATAATAAAATACTGGGAATGATACCTATTTAGCTCAATACTTCAACGTATAAAATATTACGACATTTCAGATTCAAGGAGGTCTTGTCATCCTAAAGGTCGCATGACCGACCCGTCACATTATACAATTCGAGTTTAATATATACAAAATATTTACATTTCTCAATTCATTTTCTTTTAAAACATTAATCGCACAGTTCAATCTAGCAGGAAACTCCATTTGCTATGTCACCAGCCTCAAATTTAACGCCTTACCGATAGTCAACTAAAAACGAAATTTAACTATTAACACCGCAAAGTTAAACTCTGCAACGTGTGGTAACTTTTATAAATTTTAAACTAGCAACAATGAACGTTTGAAGTTTATGCAATAATTAACAAGTACGTGGACAACTCCTGCGCCTTTAATACAAATAATGCCTGAAAGTGAAAACAGCACAAAACTCGACACAACATACTGTATAATAAATAAATGCGCTTAATTTCATGTAAAATAATATTTGATCGGGCGAGATCAGAAAGGCGGAGCATTCGAACACAATACTAACTCATTAACCATTCTTCCCAGAGCACGAGTCATTTGTATACAATAGTTGAACTATTTTATAAAACCTGGATTAACGCTGCATTTAGTGATATACGTCTTATCCGAAGCTATCGTATAGTAATTATTGCGTTTAGTGCATGCCCCGGAGCGTACATCAATGTCGAGGAACGTACGCGTCCGTGATACGTACGCGTCCGTGATACGTACGCGTCCGTAATACGTACGCGTCCGTGATGCGTACTTGTCAAGTACTGCGCGGACGTATATGTGTGATACAGGTAAAAACAACCAATGACAATGTAGAGTACTAATTGGTCGACATCACATAATCCGCGGAGCTATTACATCCGTATCGCACTAAATGCAGTCTTATAGTAGCGTGTTAGTTACCATAGTAATATTTCCATATAAAAAGAATGGTGGTAACCATGGTAACAAATACTTCAGTCCATGTTATTCTCAATCCTTACAAACGACATTGTACTCAGAGCCTAGTACTGTTTGTATCGGATTACCCATACCAAAAATGGGTTCTTTCTATAGAAAAACTTCTCGCATTACCCATTTACCCGACTGTAAATGTATACCCGATACAAAAGTTCATAGCCATCACAGCCCTATATAGGCGACCCTTCAAATGACCAAACATACTTCATTATTACATTTTATTATAACGCTTTCGTCAAATACAATTTTAATACATTTGAGCACTATACACTAGCTGTGGTTGTTCGGTAATCTCTTTAGGTTGAGTGATGTGCTGCTTCCGTTTCTCTCGAGGCCGACCAAGAAGTCTTCTAGAAGTTTCGCTAGCGCTTTCCGCTTGAACCTCAACGATTCACTTATAACATCCCTAATCACTTCTTTCTTTACTTCAACATTACCTTTTAATTGTTTTAAATATTCGAACAACTTTGTAAAATCTGAAAAAAATATTTTTGTGTTATTTTTTGTTCAAAGACAATTTTTATGTGTACTTAATACTTAATATTATAATAATTAAAATTACTATAACGAAAAACATATATTTTCTTCAGTCACCGACAACGCACGCTGTACCGCACGCGAAATATCGGAAAAATTTAATATAATGTTAAATAATTATAAGTTTATAGCTTTATATAGTATAGTACCGGTAAAAAGGTGTTTTCCTTAAAAAAAAAATTTCTTTGTCATTTGTATATCTTATCCACGTGTATTTAGTGCTAATTTATAAAATACAGATTTTTATAGTTTTAAACTCATATACATATTTTTAGACAGTTACAGTTAATCTATACTAATATTATAAAGAGGAAAGGTTTGATTTTTTATTTGTTTGTATGAATTGAATAGGCTCCGAAACTACTTGGCAGATTTGAAAAATTCTTTCACTGTTGGAAAGCTACATCATTCCTGAGTGACATAGGCTATATTTCATTTTCAAAAAAAATAGGCATCCTTACTAAAATTACGATAACATTAACATTTGTTTATTATTTGATACAATTCTAACAGATGGCGCTGAGTTAAAGGTAGTTTAGTTTAGGTCCATGTCGTGGTACCAACGTTTCACATAAGTTCTCCTACGGTTTCCCTTGATTAATTTACTACTATGTAATATAACAAAAACCTTAGCCACAGCAACGCTTGGCCGAGTCTGCTAGTATTTTATAATTACCTCTGCCCGGTCGACGCACAGCGCGATAGACTTCCGATCGAACAGAGAGGTTGTGCTTCTTTATCTCGGCGAGTTCCTTCCGTGAAGGCTGCGGCGGCATCAGAACTGATGATAGGTGGACTATATCATCCTCCTGGACAGAAAAAAAACATTTACATCATACTACTAAAAATGTGTTGCAGATTTAAATTCTCACAAATTATAATCTGAGGTTATTCTAATACATATAAATAAATGTATAGGTCATATTATAAAAAACATATTAAGTCACTGTCAAACTATAATAAAAGTGTTCTCAATAGAGGAATTTTAGCGAAGCACAGACTATACCATACAATATTTTTAATGTATTTTACAAATTTATTTCATTTAGTATCTGACTATGTTGCGTCGATGACTGATGTTACATACAATGCATATCTTAGGTAACAATCTTGTTTCAGGTAAAATATTGTGTTAAAATATATAATATAGTACGAGTG
The DNA here is from genome assembly GCF_905147795.1 of Pieris rapae. Classification (NCBI taxonomy): domain Eukaryota; kingdom Metazoa; phylum Arthropoda; class Insecta; order Lepidoptera; family Pieridae; genus Pieris; species Pieris rapae. Next base: position 4,831,179 of record NC_059509.1, on the reverse strand, counting down.
TACTATATTATATAGTAACAGTAATTGAAATCTAGCTTAAATACATAGGCATAGACATTTTGTGATAGATTTACGACAAAACATGGACAATATAATAATATCCTCCAATTGCCTATTAAACTCTTAAAATAGTTTGTAAATTTCACTATTGAACTGTAACAACAAATTCAACTCAACTCAACTTTTTTAATTCGACTAATTGTATAATCTGAACCTAGAAATAAATACCTTTCGTTTTCTCTTCTTTCGTGAATTAGAGCTATTTTCCGCTGCCACGCCTTGTAATATGGCGTTAATTTGCAACTCCTGCGTGTCGGGCGGCGCAGGCGCAACGCATACTTCGTGCGGCGGAGAGGGCGATCGAGGCATCTTACTACCCATTGTTGTATACGCATCTGAAACAATTCAAAATATATTTAAAACACAATAAAATTGTATCGAACCTATTCGGCTAATTAACAGGGGTAGACGCAATAAACGCACGTACGAAACAAGAATTTAATTACTAAATGTTTTATTAAAAAGAAATCATTGTTTAACCGATACATACCGTAGTATACGGTAACCGATACATACCGTATACTACGGTATGTATCGGTTAAACTGTTAATTAAACAATACACCCAATGACGTATCTTTAACTACTTTTTTATTGATACCTAAATTAATGATAACATACATCATACATGGCGACTCTGCCAAAACTTATTCTATGGCTTAGTTCATTAAATTTATATGTAAATTCTTAGAATACATAATAATGATCTGAATCTAATAGAGAAATCCACTTTTAGAGTTAATTGTACTAGTTCTTACAATTTACGAAATCCTAACAGTTCAAATACTTTCAGCCATCAGTCACGTCTCAAATGCCGTATCACAAAAATGCCGGAAGTTCTAAACAAAAGTAACATTTTTCATACAAATAATAGACGCTGATGAATTTTACCATTTAATACTTTTCGAACTTATGACAGTATCTACTTCTTTCAGAACAAGTAATGGTCGTAAGCAAATTCCTTTTGTGGTTGATTAAAAATAAAAAGAAATAATCAGTCAACAGTTAATTTTAATTACCTCCGTTGAGGAATGGTTTGATAACTGGCGGCAAATTGGCAGGCGCAGCGGGGGCTGACGCAGTACTCGCCGTCCCACCAGACTCGACGTTAGGCGGCTCCTGGAATATACAATTAAATTGTTATTTCTACTCTACAATTTAGTTCAACAAACACCGTTGCCATGGTTACAACTTTCGATCACAATACCATTGTACCGCGCAATCCCAAGGTTGCAAAATTGCAGAGCAGTCTTGACCTAGTGGCTTCAGCGTGCGACTTTCATACCTGAGGTCGTAGGTTCGATCCCGGGCCAATGGACTTTCTATGTGCGCATTTAACATTAGCTCGAACGGTGAAGGAAAACATCGTGAGGAAACCGACATGTCTTAGATCCAAAAAGTCGACGACGTGTGTCAGGCACTGGAGGCTGTTCACCTACTTGCCTATTAGATTTAAAAAATGATCATGAAACAGATTTATAAATCTGAGGCCATGACCTAAACAGGTTGTAGCGCCGCTGAATTTTTTAATAGGGAAACGCCGGAATCTGTATCGCTGTCGCTATTGAATGTTCTAGAGTACGGGCGCTACTAAATGACACGTACCCAAAAATGTATGCTCTAACTGGTGCACTAATGAACTTCAAGTACGCAAGCGCATAAGACTTTATTTGACTCAGTTTTCATACCTCAGGCGGTCTACCAGACGGCAAATCGGAAGGCACGGGCGCGAGGGGAGACGCGGGTCGTCTTGAGACGGGTGACAGCGGCGCTGCTGCCGGCGAGGGAGGCGGGGTGCTGAAGGACAGCGCTGGCGAGAGTAGGGCTGAAATAGAATTTTTATTTATTAAAAAGTGTTAACTATTACCGTAAAATTACTAATTAAATCTATTAATCGAAATGTTTTTTTTTTCAATTCAAATGTTGTATTACATAAATTAATGATGTACTTCAATGACGGAAATTTATTATAAATATTTTTTTTTCCTACTCAATTAATTATATTTCTAACAACTACTGAAAACTTGGCGCTTTGTTAGAACTTGTATTTCAGTAGATGAGAATTAGCATCAATACTAAAAATCAAATTGAATGTCCATAGTATTATACATAATCAAGTTAATTGTCTTGAGCGTTGTCAAATGCCTCAAACTTCATATAGAAAAATTGGTTTGACAATTCTAGATACTAGATTAAGTTAGATTTATGTTCTAGAATACGTGCCACAGACCTTGCTTCCGTCTTATGCACTGAAATAACTTAATATAAATACTAATATTGAATATTATTAGATTTAAACAAAAGTAAATATACAAATTATTATACATACGCGGCGTATGCGCAGGCGAAGGCGGCGCTGGTGAGGTAGGTCGTCTCGCCACGATGTGTTGCGGCAATGGCCCCGCTTTCCTCTTGGGTGGAATGGCACGAGGGCTCTCTGCACCCCGCTTTCCTCCCACTCCACTGCCGCCGCTACCCCGCACTGCACCCAAAGGATCTATATCCGCTTCGTCGACCATCATACGCTAGAAAAAAATGGAAATATTTTATAGGTATAAAATGAATCTTTTACAAATGGAACTACCACATCTAAATACTCCAACACAGAAGATATAAAAGATTTGATTTCTGTGCAGGTATTTCTTACTTTTATACTAGTTACATACTAGAATTTTCGCCGATATCCGTCTGTTTTATGGATATTTTATAGGTAATCTAAATGTAATGTAGCATATATTATATAATATCCATTTTTGCCCTATCAAATTTTTATCTTAGTAAATACAAGTACAGAGAAGATATGTGATGGTGGTAAATGTAAATTTACGATTAATTTAATTTGTTTTCCTTGACGTTCATAAGTGTACATGTTTACCTAAATGAATAAAGATATTATGACTATGACTATGACTTATTTCTCACCTTATCAATCTTAAACGGATTCCCAAACATATGCTGTCTGACGGGTTGGGACTCAATTTCCCTCAGTTGTGGCGTCATTCGTTTGAGATATTCCTGGTAGTTGCCCATCTGTGCCACAGGCATCGAGTGAACGCTGTCTTCGTCTACTAGACGTGTATGCGCAAGCGAGGGCTGTAGGAAGTTAGCACGCATGCGCACCACCTGAAACCATATTTTAGGTACTTTAAATTTATATCATAATTGTATCATACAAATCTTTAACATAATAATATAATAATAATTATTATTTATTTATTTTTCTCGCATATAACATTTACAACAATAAATAAGATTACAGTTGTGACGGTATTGGGAGACTGGTTTCCAAACTAGGTAAGAACCTGTGATATGGATAACCAGGCTTCCATTCCATTAGAAAACACTATTTATTATAAAAATTGTATGGATATATATGCAAATTAAGTGATAACATTAAGACTCTTCCGAAAAAGTTAATATATATTATACCATGTAAAATATAACTAAATGCTTAAAAGCCGCCAGCGCATTCGCGAGCCTTATGAGTGACCATGGGCGGTATCACTAGACATCAGGGGAACCTCCTACCCGTGTACCAATCATTAAAAAATACACCACTTATAGGTTTTAAATCGAACTGTATATTCCTACTCCTTTTTTTTAAAGTCAGTCAAAAAGGTCTTTAAATTTTAAAGTAAAATTATTTATTGAGCCTAATAGACTTATATATAGAATAATAAAATATGTATGCGCTTATAATAAAATATACCTGATCCAATAAATCCCGTCGCTGTATATCGAATGGATTTCGATATGTATGCGCTTGGGCCCTATGTCGGCCTCTCGATAGTCCCACTACAAAACCCCCGAATTCGTTCAACTGATCACGAAGCGCTGTGAACTTGTCTTGTAGACATGGATGACTTGTTAAATCCTTCTTTAAAGGCGATCTAGGTAATACGCGGACGCTTTCTGCTACCTGAAATTAAAACGCTGTCACTAACAACTATTCTATGCAAGTTCAAGTACATTAAGGCATGTACATACAAACTGAGGGATGTATTTTAAGATTTATGCTGAGATACCAGAATTGTCCGTTTACCAAGATATCAAGATGATAATTTATCAATCAATATAGATTTTAAATTCAATAGCAATTGTAAAAAAACAATCCATTGACTATTACAGTTAAAAAAAGGCCTTAGACATTGCATGTTTGACAAGTTTTTTTCCAATTTACACATAATCAGAGACTTGGCATTATTATTTCTATTAATTTAGGTCATGTTATAGAATGAATGAATGAACATGATAAAAGAAAATTATAGAATTTCATTTCATTAAAAAAATTGTTTCAGTAATCGAACCCGGGAATTCCAAATAACATACACCGAACGCAGTCGGTAAAAACAAGACTAATATGCGGTTCGCGTTATAACTAGGTATGTCTTTCGCATGGATGACGTACAAATCTGTGCAAATACGGCTTAGGAACAAAGTTTGAGATATTAAATCCGTTTTATGGTTTCATACAATTACGTAATGTCACACCTCTCGGTGAACATAAATAAACAAACATTTATTCAAGGAGGAAAAAATCATTGACCTCAATGTTTTGAACTGTGCGTAATCGAGGTCTGATAAGAGGTTTTTTTTAAATTAAATAATTTTTTTAAATTAAAAATATATCTGATAAGAGGTTTTTTTTAAATTAAATAATTTTTTTAAATTAAAAATATATCGGATAAGAGGTGATACAACTGTTAAACAACATTTAGAAAATAGATACTATTTGAAATGGGCATTTCTAAGATTGTTTTAAAATATTACATAGAACTAGTAAGACCGAGATTTTATTTCATAAATAATAAAAACTATTACTCGGATTCATTTTAAAATACCGTAATTACCAATACTTGATTATACAGATTACCTAAGTTACAAAATCAGTTAAAACAAATGAGAAACTCATCTAAAGGAATTCCATAGACGTAAGTTACGATGTCGTAACTAAAGATAAGATGTTGTAAGAAAATTGGAATTTTACAGATAACATTTTATTACTTACTCATACTATTTAACTGACATAGATATTACTTTATCGGTTCGTTTAACCCGCTGTTTATTTATATTAGGACTAGGTTCGAATCCAATAAAAAAAATATTTTATTAATATTTGCAAATAATTAACTCAGTATCAAATTAATTATAAAATTATTATTATACCCTTAAGTAGAAGGTTCTTTCAAAAAAAATAAAGATAAAAATTTACAGAAAGTATATAGATACTGACTTTGTCTATTTTGAAGTCGAGTTATTCAAGTATTACGCACAATAAGGGTGAGGGGGGGGGGGGTTAGGTAGCTAGGTAGGTGGCCTCATTTTCCCCAACTAGACTCAAATTTGGTCCGTTTTGCGTAAAAGGGGGGACGGGTTTATTATTTGGTGATTACCCACACATAGTCTTTGAAATTAAAATGGATTTTCGAAAATTCCAACAAAAAAATTAATATGTTCACATACTATTATTTTTAAGAGCTTTGCTTTCTTTTGCTCACAAAATAAGGCAGTAAATCTACTTATGTAATACTTCAAGTATCAGATTTATTTTTATGCTTAGGTTTCTTATGAAGCCCCTTTCACAAGAAACTTAAGCATAAAAAAGTATGAATTTATATTAACATCACTTTTCACCTAATGTTTTACTGGTGTATAAGTCATATAATGTATGTACTATAAAGTAAATAAGCCCTACCGAAAAAAAACATTTATAATCACCTTTTGGCTATTATTACTGGAGGCCTTATTAATGACGTCAGCACAGAGTTTCTCGAACTCAATTTTGGCTTGGTTCTTCAGTCTTTTCAAATAGTTCAATACGGAGAAGCTAAGGCAGATATCTTGAGTCTCAGGGATTAAACTTTGAACGAGAGGTGCAGACGCACCCATTTTGGTTAAAGCTCGGCGGAGTGGCTGAAATTAAATTATTTATATTAAAGTTGTTTACTTTAAAACAAATCATAATTTAAAAATGTAAACTATTGTATTACCACACACTGAATTCACTAAAGCGACCATTTATATTGTAACATAGTAAGTTGTAGGAATTATAGATTTATTATTTTAAGATTGAATACATTACATTGAGTACACTTATATATTTTACATAAAAATTTTTTTATGTCTTGCATGATATTTTTTTAAAGAAATTTCAATACTATCAGTTAATATTGTCAATATTATCTTTAGATGTAAGCTGTTACACTTGTTTGGTATAATTAAGTCATGTTAGGAACATGTATATCATGTTAAAAATAACTGGCATAATTTTGCCATAGATTATTTTGATAAACATTGCTTTAAAAAAAGGATCTAATTTGCCTTATTTAAATAAAGCTTACAAGATGAATTTTAAATGTTATTATTAAAAAATACAGTAAGCTCTACCCTAAACTAGAGTAAAACCCTGATTTGTACAAAATAAGTCTGTATGGAAAATATATTAATTATTCATTTTTTACACTTTATTTAAATGATAAAAATTGTGAAAGAATGTTTGGAATCCGTTCAGTAGTTTTAAGTCATAACAAACACACAAATCTTAACCCTTTATAAAAAGTAAAAACTCACTGTAACATAATAAGAAGGCATTCTATCTAAATACTGTTGGAAAGCCATTTTCCATTCAGGCGTTGGCTTGCATCTGTGGACTTTAAATAAGTCATCCAATAAAGGTAATAACACTGGATAGTTGTATGGTAAGACGAAGAGATTCACACAAGTGAGGTTGGTGGAGGCTTTAAGGTAACCAAAGGGATGGCTCACTTCTGAATTTTTGCAGCTACTGTTCGCTACAAACACCTGTAATAATGAGAATATAATTAAAATATATTTTTAAGAATAATTCAGATATACTACTTCAACCTCTTAATATATTAACATCAATTGAAATATACATTACAATTTTTTTTTTAATTAATAAATTATATACAACAAGTGTGTGAAGCTAAATTGGAATAAATACATATATGTATTATATCATTAATTTATAAAGTTTGAAGAAATATCTAACATTAAAATAAGCATATAAAGACATTTAACAAAAAAAAACATTAAAATAATAATATTATTTTTAATTTATTCTCTTTAATAGGTCTACATTAGAAAACTTCTCACCTGCCAGCATATAGTGGGCTGTTTCCTGGCCAAAATAAATTGTGTGAGTGGACTCGGCTCCAACTCATACTTATCAAAGGGCAAATTATCTATCACCATCGGCTCTTGGCTCGAACAAGTGAATTTCACAACTGGATGTGCAGAACGGGGTGGCTGTAATTCATATGTTAAAAGTTTGTTACAAAAGTGACTGATATTTATTAATTCAATACAAGTCCTTCAGTCAAGAGCAAAATATACATATAATAAAATAAACAAATCAATAACTGTAACTCTACACTTCACTTTCCTACAAATTAATGAAAATAATTATAAATTTTGAGAACACACTGGAATACTAGTTTTAACGACATTAGTAATCATACAAACGGATATAATCAGGATTTCGTAAGGACAGGAACGAGATTCATCAATAGGTTTAGTTCTTTATGGGGTGTGTTAGTTACCAGGTAATTGTAGTCGGAGTAATTGGTTTTTATTACCTTTCTGTCTCTTTTCTGTCTCTAATTATTTTTTACAAACTAAGGTTTTTCATACACACATTAATTAAGTGTCACCCAACAACCTTAATAAATTTTTATTTAATGGATTTTGTCACACAACTGACCAGTTAAAATCCATTCATACTCAGCGTAATATTTGTAAAAGATTACAATTTCATTCATATAATCTTACTACAACAACAACACAATAAAATTATAATGTCCACAACATAGCAATTAGATAATGAAAGACTTTAAAGGAAAGGTTCTGGGTTTGAATCAATTTGGTTCAAAAATAATTTTATGTATTAAACTTACGAGTGTAGGCGCATTAGGATCGGGTCGAAATGACTCCGGTATAGGCCAAAACCCAACAGCGAACCCTTTTTGTGACACAGTTCGTGGTACGTAGATGAGACGGCGACACGAATGCCACGCTTGCGGTGCGCCTGGTTGATTTACCGTCAAAGCCGATTGATATGGACCGCCGTTCCATCTCTGTAATAATAATAATTTTATTATGAGTATAAAATTGTGCCATGTACATAGCGGTTAGGCTCGCAATCGGTCGGTCGTGTGATCGAATCACTGCTGTGCCAATAGATATTGAATGAGTGAACTGTGTATGGAAAACAGGATGTCTTCGACAACAACACCAGAAAAAATCAACAGCGGGAGTGAGGCATAAAAATCTAGACTATTTGGCTATTAAATAAATAAAAATCCAGGGTCTAAGTATCAACGGTCCACGCCACTGGTATTTTTGTAAACTAAAGGTAAAAATTGTTTGAAAGCGAGCTGTTTATACGAGTGCTTAAAACATTTACTAATCAATATGGTACGTAATTTTCGTAATACACGGAAAGAATATTTAAAACTAAAAGTAAATTAAACGAGTGTATATTCAATATATTAATTGCGATAAGGCTTATAATGAAAAAAGATAAGCTATTTCTGGTTTGTCAAATCTCTGTTCCTACGACCTCACTTTTAAATACCATTCTATAAAAACGGTTGCTTCTATAAAGAAACTTAAGACTGAAAAAATTTGGCTGGTAATTTTGATTTCAATAAAAATATAAAGAATTGATATTTTTAAGAGCATTGGCCTAGTGGCTTTAGCGTGCGACCGTTATCTATGAAGTCGAAGGTTTGATCCCCGGCTGTCCATGAATGGACATTAATAAGTGCAATTAACAATCGCTTGAACAATGAAGGAATCATAAGGAAAACGGCTTGCTTTAGACCTAAAAAGTCGACGGCGTATGTCCTGCACAGTCTTCCTCACCTACTTACCTATTAGATTGACAAATGATCATGAAACAAAACAGAAATCCGAGGTCCATCAAACAAGTCACATCAAAAGGTTGTAACAACAGTGATTTTTTTTTTTTTCATTCAAAAACATTTGTCACAATAATAATAAATTTGGGAAAGAAAAAAATACTTTTAATACGTAAAAACCGAACGACTAACAAAAACATTCAAATTAAATGAAATGATTTCTCACCCCATTCCTATCGTTGTCCATTTCTACATCCTTCTCATCATGATGCTCGTCTTCTCCGTCTCTATTAGGTCCGCCGTCAATAGGCGGCGGATCAGGACCAATCTTCTCAAAATTTATCACCACACCACTCTGCACCTTTTGCACGAGACTGTCGATGCATTGCATCAGCATACGATGAGAGGTGATACAGTAGGATCGACCTGAAATAAAAATCGATCGATATAATATATGAACTATGAGAAATGTTTATCCCATGACAATCAAATTCTATTCATATAATTCAATGAATTTAAATACATCGGTAACAATTTGCGTTTATCAGTTTGATAGATGGGAAACAAATAAATCAGTATAGCTGACCATTGTTTACTAGATTATGCCAAAAGTATAGTAACTTGTGATTAACTATAACATATCAAAAGTTTTGTTGTATCATAAATCTACTTTTTTTATACACGAAAAAAATCTCGATGAACCAGGAGGATGCAGAAAATTGAAAATAAAAATGCAAAATACATTATGAAATTTGACAACCCAATATACGAGAAAATGCAGTGATGTAGGCTCGCATACATTAGCATAGGCCTTCGTTTAAAAACGTACAGCGAACAATATAAAAAGACTATTTTGTATCTTCAAACTATTGCAGTTTAATGCTATTATATTTCCCACATATAGAATAAGATTTTTATTCATGTGGGAAAAACGTTTAATTTCATTGTTTAAATTTAATTTGTGACATCTATCTCTATGAACGCACGAGTTCTGCATCCTTAACACGAACAATAGTACAATCGTATTGATGACTTAAATAGAAATATTATTTTTTCCATAGAAAACGTGACCTTTAAAACTGAACGAAACGAAACGCTGGCTATAACGGTATATGCATGTATTGTGTTGCGTATGTGTAATATTTTAAATACTAATCAAGTATCGTAAAGAGTAAAGTGCTTAGAATAGTGTTCAAGATAATATTTATAATTGTGACCAAAATTTCTCGCTTTGATAAATCATATTTTTTTAGTTTTTAAGTTTTCCGTTATTAATAGATATTTTATTAATTTATTATGAATAAAGACATTAGTTTTTACTGTTATTTTTGTTTGTTCCTAGTTATAATATATATAACTAGGAACAAACTATACTACTACTATATATCCCGTTGCAATCCGAATGCACAAATCATTCAAAGTAAACTTTACTATTTAAGAACATTCTACATGTACTTTGTAGAATGTAAACAACAATCTTCATAGGTAGAGGCGCTTCTTTAAATTTATTTATATGCTCGTTAAATTAATAAATAGTGTAATACATAAAACGCTAAAGTATAGATAGTAGGTACCCTATGCAGAAAGTCATTGGGATCGCCTCCCTTAAATATTTTTTTTTAATAAAAGTCATCATGTTTCAATAGCAATGTCCATAAAATAATCAAAGCATCAACACCTCGAAAACTTAACAGAAGAAAGTTTATCACAAACAATAATGTACACAAAAATACGATTCATGGCAAATACGATTGTTATTTGAATAATGAACGACGCGTTGGTCCATCAATGAGCCTGAATCGCTGAACGCATTAGACATCATCTAACCATATCATTATAGATCTTGCATCGCTTCACGAAACTTTGCATAAATGAGTCCCATGAAGGCCAAATATTATTCCAGTCCGCCAAACAGTTATACATCTATAATTTATATACAAATTCTCGTTTTTGTAATATGTTTAAAGGCTATAACAATTTGTAAATTTGCAGGTTAACTTCAAATATGCAGTGATATGCGTAAAAATGCATTCTTATGAGAAAGATTATCATCAAGGTCAGATATAACTTCAACTAATTGACACTAGTATAAACATTTACAATAAGCGAAACTCAAAAAACGTGTTAAACTGGTTTCTAAAGGGCTTGTCACTCCCTGTTTACTTGTTAATCTATTTGAGAAAGATTTGCATTGCGATGTGGGTTAATTAAAGTAGCTTTAAATATAACCTTTTTAATGGTTTTTTTTGACATGATCACAAATCACAAAACAAAGGGAAACAATCAGAAAATATCACACGATCCAGCGAAATCCTAAATACTAATAGCTAACTGACTAGCTTCGCAACAATAGATGGCGGTAATAAGACAATGGTTTAATAGAGTTCGGGAATGACTCCGGATCGTCTTAGCGAAAAAAAAGTTCTTCCGTCTGGCGAGTCCTGGGTCTGATATTTATTATTTGCCTATTTAGTCGCTGCCGAGTTAAGTAAACTTAAATTGTAATTCCATAAACCAAAGACATACATAGAAGTTTTCTATTTACTTGTCTTGTTGTTCATGATTAGATACTTATTTATTTCTTAAAGTACTAGTAGAGCGGCTGAAAGAATATGGTCTGTTAATGAGCAAAAGATACCTGGGATATATCGGCTTCAATTCCGAAAAAAAAATATGCGTATATAGTTTTATAATTAAAAGTCCAACTGCAGTGAAATAAATGTATTCAACGCAAAAATTCCAATCGTATTGTATAATTTTGAGCCTCATTAACTAATTAACAAAACTTTTTTTAGACGAGAACTCGCGCAAAATAGTTTTATAACTTTGAATGCTCATTGAATTTTTATTATTAATGTATAATGGTATCGATTTTTGAGGCCTGACCCATCAAAATAGTAGGGTCATTATAACTTAAAATTCTCTAGGTTGCTTATTACAATGCCCAAAAATAAAATTATTCTTGTATAAGTAATCTAATCTTATACTTGTAATGGAAATGACGTATCCATCAATTGCCTATTAAGCTACGAGACTAACAGATGTGCACAGATTATCACATCACTCCTAATAAATATACTAGATTTGACGACGATTAAAAATTTAAAGTAGAACTGCGTAGAACGGACGAGAAGAACTGGCAATAAACTCTCTGCCACTCTTTAAATCGCTAAGATTTTTGTTTTACAGAAAGTTTGCTGCAACTATTACACATTTTTCCGCGTGATATCTTCAGTAATAAATGATAAAAAAAATTAAAAAAACAAAAATTTGTCCTCTATAAGCACTTAGGTTGAAATAGGAACACGCCCTTACATTATATCGTGGGAACAACACGCAAGTGTTAAGCGATTTCTACGCAAATAATGGACAGAAAACAAATATTCAAGTAATGTAGGGATTCGGGGTATACAGAATTATCCAACTAAGACCTGTGAGTGTGTCTGAGGGATAAATTTTTAAAGAACTTCTGAGGAAATGCTGACAACACAACTTTGTTGCAAAGGCTGGATTCATTGTATAGGACAATCTTATATACATTGTAAGTCAACGTAAATTTCAATGTAGTGAGGTTTTGATTAAAACTGAGTCACAGTTTGTAAGCTTATATAAAAAAAACTTTGATTTTTTTACTAAAGGAATAATAACAACAAAAAATGATAAAATTTAAAAAAATATGGTGAATGAGTTTCATTAAATTCACCCATTATATCTTTTATTAAAGTTGGAAATATAAGGCTGTTTAGTCCCTTGAGGAAATGAAGCACAACTATTTCTCACTTTATTTTAAATGTATTATCTATATTTATATGTATGAAATGAAATATTTTTATTAATAATATTCATTATGTGTAAATGTGTTCAAAAGCTATAAAATTATAAAGTAACTAACTAAATATTTTTTTAACCACTTACCACCAGTAACTTCACACATTGCATCAATCGGAGAAGAGTCTGATGGTACAAGGCCAGTGTCTCGCTCTACAGCTGGGGTTCCTGCTAGCCTCAATACTAGGGAGAAAAGTCTTTGGTCCCATCGGAATGGCTCCCGAGTTAGCTCCGAACCAGGTATCGGGCAGTTCATAGGCAGATTAAACTGATAAACAAAATAAATATATACTGGATATGTACTTCTAATAATTATTATATTATAAATTCAAGATTCAATAAACTCTTAAAAATCCATACATTACAAATTGATAATTTTTTTCCAATAAGATTTCTTAGTTGATTTGATTAAATATATACTTTTTTCAATTACCTCTTCCTGTATGCCAGCATTGCTTGATAGTTTTCCTCCATCTGTTATAACAACAATTACTGAAGGTTCAAGATAGAAAGGACATCTTCCTTGGCCGTAAGTGTCTATTCCAGTCTGCATGCGATTAATATTTAAAACATCAAAGGCATGCTTTAAAGCAGCACCCATTGTGGTAAGACCAAGGCACTGTAAATTCTTCAGTTCATTTATAAATGTAGCCAAATTCTCTTTCCAACCAGCCTGCAATGGGACAGTTATTACATATTAAAACAATAATAATAATAATATTGTAAGCAAAACATGTAAATATCCAATAACTCGAAAATGTTAAAATTAAAAACGAAGCTAGACGAGTTCATGATTTCATATTTCCCCCCAATTCGCCATTTCGTTTAAAATGCGGACTCAACCAATCAGAGTGCGCGGAGCGCAGTCGCGAGCGATATCGCGCAGACAGCAACGGCAGCCGCTCGTCCTGTTTACGTCGTGCTGTACATTTTGTTAATTCACTAGCAAAGAATGTTCATGTATTGGTCTACAAAATGAAGTGTTTGACAAAGAGATCTTTTTTACTGAATACTATGATTTAATGTATTTATATTTAACGGAATAAATAGCAAAACGTGTTCACTCTACTACACTAACCTTGATGTTCGCGGGTGGCTCTTCGAAAGTTAGAAGCATATACCTATCGCCTCTGCTTTCAGGAGATCGTTGACGTACCTACAACATAATAGCAATTAGCACATAAAAACTCCAGCCAAAGAAATCGATCATAAAAATTAGGCGTTTGATGTCGATGACACTGCACGTACCTTAACAAATGTTTCCACAGCGCCCTTGGCTACATCAAGTAACGTTGGGCGTCCGCCCAAATAAGCTCTTTGGTTCATAGATGCTGATGTATCTATTAAAAAGACTATTATAGTCATCGTGAAAATTTTCTAGCTATTTCCCTAAATACATTAAATATGCGCACGCTATTATAGACTAAGAACAAAAATGGCTGCTACATTGTACGCAGAATCGCGAAGAGGCGACCGTCCGACAGCCGCTTCGACGAGCAGCTGAACAAGCTACGCCACGAAGACTCCAAAAGTACCACGTGACCTAATCATTTGTTCGGATATTCTCGGATCGAAAAGAAAGACGTTCGGTTAAAGTCGTGTTTTAGTCATAGAGTTGCCACTTAATAAAATATGAATTTCCTACTTCGGTTCAATGATACTTTACTCCTCAAAGAATTATATTCACTTAGCGAGAAAATTTACAGTAAGTCATGTTTTAATAAACTATATAAAATAAAAATATTAGTTTCTAACAGTATGTACAATATTATTTATGGATGTTATAGCATACATTATATTGTGACATATTACAAAATGCATATGTATTGAATAGTAATTACTTAGACTTGTTCTCAGATATAAATAAATGCTAGAAAGGCATGAAAATATATATATATATATATTTCATTAATGAACTTTTACAATTTTTATACAGATTTATATATGTGTGTATCTTTATCATTGTTATTTTTCGGTATGTTGTTATTAATAGGTATTTAATTTTAAAAGTTTTTAAATTTGTAAAATTGTTTTATTTATTTTTCACTGGATAGCATTGTATTAAATATTTATGCGCTTGATATAATGTAATATTTAGTTTTCGGTAGGTAATTAGTTCTTGGTTATATAAAACATAATTTATTATTATTTCTAAATAAATATTTTGTATCTGATTTTTGTGTAAAGGATAGATTTATATAAATCAATTTGTTAATAATTTTGTATACCTATTAAAATTGAGGTAATATAAACGTATGTCTGGTTTATACTCATGAATTTAGTATCTCTCTGCAGTTTTTCAGTTGCCGTCAAATAATCGTAATAGAATAATGTCTTCAATAATTTATTTTGTATATAATAAATTTATGCATTATTGAAACTTTAGAATATTTAGTCAAACCTATTAAATAATTAATAGCACATGCCATTAAACCGATCTAACCCAAAATAATTTATTGATGGATTACGGAAATTTTGAGTACTTTGATTCCTAACAACAGAAATACGAATTTTAGTACCTACGTACCTACGTTTTGGTATATCTTGTGTGGAACCCTTTAAGAGGCTATCACATTTGCCAAAGAATTTCTCAATTAATGAGGTAAGTGCCATAAGTTAGCCACACCGCGATAACATACATGCTCGTTGAACGATGCTATTAATGACTATAATTATTTTAGCTTTATTTTGATTCTTCATCGCACTCATATTTTTTTTATGTATAACAGATTAAAAATTTTGATAAACATTTTAAAAACAATATCTCGTTGGTTGGAATTTTTGTTGGTAAAAAAGTTACTTCACGACAAAAGCATAAGCGCGGGAAGTTTCAAAATTAAATTTAGATTTTTTTTAGTTTTCCGTGTTTCTGACTTTAATAAATTAAATATAGTAAATACAACAACGTTTTGAATATTTTTTAATTATTTCATTACTAAAATAAATTTAGTTTAACAAGATTAAAAACACGGGAAAATACTAATAATTGAAATGTAACTGTAGTTCGTGCCTTTTTTTTGCCTGCTGTATCTACGACAGTGCTAAAGGTAAACGTTTTGCGTGACATTTAATTTTACCTTTGACCTATTATTTTTTAACTTAACTGGCTAACTTGCCTTAACTATGATTTTGACCAACCATAATCCACTATAACATCGGTATATGGACCAACCAGATGGACCGATCTAGTGAAAGACTCAAAGTTTTCAAAACTATACAGTTTCATAAGGGAAGCGCTGGACAGAAACCGATGGAAGTAGATAGTCCGCCCTAGATGCTTCGTTGCTGACCACGCCGCTCAGACATGAGCTGCCGACTAAAGAGAGAGAGACTTAAAAATATTTGGACTGATGACCTGATGACTGACCAAAATAATAATTTTTGTACTTTATAGCAAAAATGTTCTTATTGAAAATATTTATAATAAATTGAGTTATTACGTAATAGCCCATAGCGAATACCTGATTAATTGACCTATCAAATAATTACATAGGACTATCACAAAAGTCATATTTATAATTGACGTAAATTTTTTAAACATGGTACTTAATGTATAAAAAATTATTAATTCGCTATTATATTTTTTAACAATGTGGAATATAAAAACACACTAAAATTTACAAATGACGTAAAGTCATTTTTATATTTTAGTTGAACCTGTTGAAATTTGGTCTAAGTTTATTTAATTATTATAAAGACATTTATATGCCGCCAAAGAACATTCTTTTTAAATATGTTAATACGAACGTAAGTTCATTGTAGTTTACTTAAATTATCTTTGGGTACGCTGAACATTGAATTGTTTCACTTTTTACAGTGTAATATCGATATTAAATTCGAGGCTCCTTAATATCCATATCATCCTAGGACACACTTGGAATTACGTGGTACGAAAACTCAATATTCAAATTACAATCGAGATTTGTATCGTTTTTAAATTTACGGGGTAAACCAACAGGCGTATATCTAATGAAGATAATAATTGCCTTTGAAGGATGATTTGGTTTTTTACTAACAATAATTACATCGGAATTTTTCCAATTATACTTAAAAAGTAAGTTAAAAATAATTTCGAGTTCAACTATGAATTTTTTTTAACTTTTTAAGAAAGTAATATAGGTACGGATATACGGAAATTGTATTTCTACATAGAACAGACAAATACTCAAAATTTGTTTTCAGTATAAACCAAAGCTAAGAGTAAAGTAACGAAGATTAATTTGATAGCAATGTTATCAACATCTTGATATGTAATATTAATATACAATGTAATATTAATATTACAATATATTCTGTAACTATTACGTAGATATATGATATGTCTAGCCTTGTTTACAACTTTCACATGGATGTAAACCAAAAATCTATGCATGTCCGTAAGTATCCAGAATCTCCGTATTAGAGCAATTATAGCGTCTAACGCGTAGGATACATAATATGTAATTCTGTACTATATATTATATATGTATATAGGTATATAGGTTTATTCCTTTCTAGTGTAGAATTAATAATAACTTGAACTATAAAGAACATAAAATAAAAATATTTAAAAATTTAATTTGAAATAGTTGTTTTCTTATTAGAACATTTTCGACGGTTGTTATTATTTTTTTACTTTGAACGTATCCTTTTTATATAAATATCAAAAAAGATAATCATATAAGATCAAAGACACATATTTAGAATAAAATGTTAGTACATACGAACTAAGCATGGTTCAGATCTCAATTTAATTACCTACATATATCCTTAATAAGTTATGCTTATTAAAACCTTTACGGATTTTTTCTAACAATATATAATTTTTGCGTAAGTTTATCAATTATTTGTATTGTCTCTTAGTCATTAGCCTCTGAATATTATTAAAGTTATAAATATTCTTATTTTTAGTAATACCTAGTATTTTAAAAAGGGAAAAAATTCAACAATATAAAATACTTGCTTAAGATTAATGAGTTATCAGTTGTCATTTGTCAGACGGCGATTCGCGTTTGTCACTTTTAATAAAAGTTTCAACTGCTTCGGCTTAGTGCTTACCAGTTACCGCTTTTCTAACTTCTAAATGGATAATACGTACAGAATCCTATTTAAATTTTAATATTATAGTTTAATAAAATAAGGTGAATTCATCTATCATTGTGAATCTATTATGGAGGGTGATATTGAAGTATTAGAAAAAGCTATTCAAAATCTTGAAGCTATTGGTGAAAAAGATGACGATTTGTCACATCAGGACCTGTATAAAAATTGGGGAAAATATGGATCTCAAGAGGAACGACGCAAAGAACTCTTAGAAACCCAAAAAAAGTAGGTCAAACAAAGCCCTTATGTTTTAAAGCTTTTTTTTCTATATAAATAATTCTGTATTAATTACTTTACAGCAATAGACAGAATAAGGTTGATAAATTAAGAGGACTTATTAACGTCGTGGAACAAGAAAAAACATTCAGAACAAATAACAAAGTGAGTATAAAAGTAGTAAACAGAGGACAATAAAAGCATAACTTAGAAATAAAATCCTTGTTATAACTACTCAAACCAGTAATTTCAGTCATGGGACATGTAAAAATTTAGACAACACTTGTTACTTCAGTTGGAAAACATATTTCTTTAGGACTTAAGTAATTGTAAACATGAATTGTATTGTAATATTGAATCACCTATTGCAATTAAGTTTGTTTGAGAATTAATTTTTTTTAAATAAACATGTTACGTATTTATCATAATTATTTGATATCATTGTGATAAAAGCTCGTTAAACTAGTTTTGATTAGGGAAATACATATTTATAAACATAAACATGTTATTTAGGTGTCTTACAGACCAAATATTTATGTAGCTGGATTTCATAAAACACCTCAAACATATAGTAATGTTTTAATGCTATCTGAATGGCTGATCGAAAAACCATCAGACTTTGAAACAAATTGGTACATTGCCCCTTGCCCTAAAGCAATGAGATTGCTTGTCATAGCTTTTCATGTAAGTATATTGTAATCCATGTAAAAATTACTTATCATTACTTATCATTACTATTGTATCTTTTATTATCAATTTTTTATAAGAGAATGTAAAAATCTGCTTCTTCTTAGAGACCTTTTTTATATTATCTAGACATCACAAAAGCATAATACCAAGAGAAGATTTAAGAATGAACTTTGTTATATTCATTACATTTTATATATAATTATTTGAGTAATTGAGTCTTATCAAAATCATATTAAAAACATTATATTTATATCAGTCTTGTTTTTAGTTTCTCTTTTGTTATTAGTATGAGGCTACAATTTAAAAAATACTATAATTCTTTTCAGGGTAACACTAAATGCTTTACAAAATATGGTCATTTTAAATTTGAATGTTGGACTTCACTGCCTGGTGGTAATCCTAAATCAAGTGGAAATTGTGTGTTGGATTGCTTTTATGATAAAGAATCAAATACAATGTATGTGTTAGATTTACTAGCTTGGAACAATCAGCCTATGACAGATGGAGAGGTAAGTTTTTATCACCTAGTTAATAAATCAAACATTCAAGTTTCAAATAATTAATAAATTATAAATAATTGCAACTCTAAGCTGCGCGCGGTACATCCAAAATTTTAGACGTAAGTCTCAGGTTTCTATTTGATATCCGTAGACCCAGCCTCTCCATTATATCCGGATTATGCACCCTACCCGTAAGAATCTTAAATAAATAAACTGACACAGCTAGCTCTCTTCTGAGGCCCAGCTGGTCATATCCCACCATACCCAGAACAAACAGGGTCGGGTACATAAGCGGATACAAGGGATACACTCCATACAGTCTCTTGTAGAGGTAGCGAGTGAATTTGTTTTGTACTCGCTCTAACATGAGACTGTATTTAGCAGTGGCGAAGGGTGAAATTTTGGCAAAGGGAAGCCGGTCCAAAAAAATGTTGAACAGCACTCTATATGAATTAAAGCTATAATAACAAACAAAATCCACAGTATTTAACCAAATCTGCGATTAAATTACCTTACAGAATCAGTCACAGTTTAAATAACACAAATATTAAAATATAACAAACGAAATTATCACGCACCAGTGGTATAGGAACACATGTCACATACTAAAAATAATCTATTTTCAACCAAACGAAATGGAACGCGAAAATATGCCAAAATAAAAAGAATATGACTTGCGAAGGATTTCATTATAACGCTAATTCTTTTTAATTTTGTCGTGTTTTCTTTCTCCCGTGCCGTGGTTCAATAACAATAATTTCTTTGTCTCTTTCTAATAGAGGAGAGGAGAGAACTGCAAGCCGGTCGCGATCAGCCTTATCTTTCTTTAAATTTTACGTACAGTTAGCGAGCATTAGAAAGAGATGGTTTGACACGCTCTGTCTCTTTTCGCCTCATAGTAAAACGTTGGCCGAGATAAGCTGTAATTCGTCGAGTTACCTTTAATGTAATTTAGGTACGAAAAATTGACGCGCTGATTAATTTACGACTATAAAATGAAATGTGATACTTAGGGTATTGCTAAGAATTACTATTGCTATTGTAAATCGCGCAGGCATTTAATTAATAATACTTTGTTAATGAAATAGAATGTAAATACTTTTGTATGAATATGGAACTGATTTTTGAAAGGTAACCCGGTGGGAATCGGCTTGTATGGACTCTTCGCCACTGGTATTTAGCCTCATATGGGGCCCACACCATTGCGTTGCACTCCAAGTGACTTCTCACTAGCGCGTTGTATAAGATTTTGATCGCACCGATGTTCTCAAAGCCACAAGCTGCTCTTAATACGAACCCCAGATTTCTGTACGCCTTTTTGCATACCATCTCTACATGATGAAGATTCTTATCAAAATAAACTCCCAAATCCTTGACCTCTGAGACTTGAGCCAACGTTAGCCCACTAATGGTATAATTGTCCCGAGTGATTAACCGTGCCCTTGAAAAAGATATCACTTTGCATTTTGCCAAATTAAACTCCAATCTATTTCTCATGCTCCAATTAACCACTCGGTCAATGTCTTCCTGCAGCCGAATGCAGTCATCTATACTCTCTATAGGCATGTACAGTTTGAGATCATCAGCGAAGAGCAAGCACTTTGCATTCTTGACAACTTTCGGTAGGTCATTCAGCATTATCAGAAATTCCAACGGTCCCAAATTGCTGCCTTGTGTCACGCCTGATAACATAAGGATAACATAAGTTAATTAGATGTGTAAGTTTACTTTTCCAACCATGTTTATAATAAAAATCTAATATATCTTACTAAAGTACTAACATCAAAACACTATTTGAAGGATTCTACACATAGTAATGGTAAATACCTTTTATTGTGCATTTTCTTTCCTAAGATATTAATTTTTGTTTTCAGACAGAATTTCGACAATTTTGGCTGCAAACTCACTTAAATGATATCTCAGCTATTAAAAAAGTATCTGATTTTAACAAAGTTATCTTTAAATTATTATCAATGATACCATGTACAAAGGAAAACTTAAATAAGTAAGTATTATTGTAAGCAATTAACTTAATAGAAAAAAAAACTCCAGATCGTCAAACTATATATCTAAAACAGATGACTATTAAATGTGTCTGTTATTGTTCATGTGTTGGAAGTAGAAAAATATTTCTAATTAGATTAACTATGTGAGTGTGTTCCTGTGGAGCAATGAATGATTGAAGGGAAGTTATATAATTCATTCGGCAAAATCAGGTACCCACAGAACTTACTACTCAAATTTTCAATCTAGTATAGTGAAAGGAAAGTTATAATTTTAAAGTTAGAGTGAAATTTTTAGTATTTGGGTTTACATTATAAAATACCAATTTTTAATTACAGTTTGTTCTCAAAGTTCCCGCCTTGTGATGATCTAAATTTCCCAGCATTAGATGGATTGTTATTCTATCATAGGCAAGCACATTATTTTGCTGGACAGACACCATTAGTTGGATGGCTCTTCCCTTATATGGTCAATGAAGTTCTTGGCCAAGGTAATAAAATATATATTCAATTGTTTCTATAAAGGTATTTTATTACTTAAATAAATAAATTCTAGCTATAAACTCTTAGCTATGAAAACCCTCAAAATATGATGTATTTTTTAGTTGAATGCAAAACATATACTTATACCGTTATCACATATAGATATATACTAAATTATGTGGATAAATGATTTTTATACAAATAAATATCTTTTTCAGATATCACAGTGAGCTCAGAGTATTTAGCTGGAATACCGGAAGATTATACAAATCAAACTGATTTTATATCAAGTTTTGAAGAGAAATTGAAACAGAGAAATAAAAGGAATAGAAACAATTGCTCTATGGAGACTGAAAATGTGGTAATTTAAATACTGTCTATGTTTTGACTAAAATTCAGATCGATGGACTGTTTCTGTTTCAAGATCATTTTTTTTCTTAATAGACAAGTAGGTGAGCATGCCTGACTCACGCCGTCTACATATGTGCCTAATACGAGCCAGTTACAGCAGAACAGGCAAATGTTGTGGAAATAGAAAAGAAAATTCATTGGTGCAAAGTCCAAATTCGAACCTACGACGTCGAGTTTCTCTTCTACATTATTAAAATTAATTTATAATAATATAGATTGCTTGATTGTGATTTCAATAAAATTTAAGGAAAGTGAAGAATACACTGAAAATGATAAAAAAGTGAACAGCATGGAATCGGAAGAAGTTATGAGTATAGAGCCTTTGGAAAACAAGTGAAGCAACATGGAGAAATCGAAGTAATTGTTTATACGTTTTAACGTATATGTCCCCAAAATGTTTGATTTTACTTCCGGCGTCTATTTCATTTTAGCTGGCTTAAAATGTTTTGTCTATCACCCCACAATAATGGTTTTGCTGGGGATCGAAGCCTGGATGCATTTATTCAACAAAATTGTATTGATTTGAAATGTCTCTTGTTATCTGTATTTTTAAATTGTGATATTTTTGTTATATATTTGTTGTATATTTGTTGTATATCTATCACACTACAATAAAAAAAATAGGCTGGATCCACTCTATGGCTTCACGTTTCGCTCGCCCAATTTCGGTCGGGTAATATTATTAACTGAAAAACAATATGTGCATTCATACTATCCGTAACATTAAAGTTCCGGTGCAATCCAAATGATATACTTAATAATATTACACCAAACCGAGAACGAATGGCATAATAGTGTTGATCCTTCCTAAAGTGTTTTTCAAACAAAAATAATGTATTCATGTAAGTAACATAATGTACACTTATGAACGTTAAAAAAAATAAATATACATTAAATGCTTCTTAATTTTACATTTACTGCCAGTTATCAAATCGAGGCCGTTTTCCATCAAATTAATTAATCTTTAACAACAAAAAATCTTTAACATCTTTAAAAACATTAATCTTTTTGTACAAAAAATATTTAAATGTATTTTGTATATTTAAATGTATTTGGATCTGTTGAATAATGTTATGATATTTTACATTAAATTGTAAATTACGAGGTTGTTTTTGTTTTTATCCCTTAGATTTAATAGTATTAATGCCCTTAAAATTATTATTATTAAATGCTGTTGCCGACA
This sequence comes from Pieris rapae, assembly GCF_905147795.1. Lineage (NCBI taxonomy): Eukaryota > Metazoa > Arthropoda > Insecta > Lepidoptera > Pieridae > Pieris > Pieris rapae. Next base: position 4,807,843 of record NC_059509.1, on the reverse strand, counting down.
ATGTTTGTTTAAACAAAGTATTAAAATTAGGTTTTATAGATGAATTCAGGGCATATTCCAAACGAAATCAAGTTCGTTAAATATATATATATATACCTGTATTCTAAATACTAAATTTAGGAAGTAATTATATCCGATTTTTTCTAACCACAATAGTTCGTCAATTTATATGAAGCAACAGTTTAGTAGAGAAAACACTTTATTTTATGAGAAAAATTCTATATTTTATAAAGGACGTTGCAGCGATCTTAATGAATTTAAATTCAAACTGCCGCAGGAGGACACACAAAGCTTCTGAAAATGATAAATAGCGGAAAATTTACCTTTGCGGATTATATATCTGTTATTTTTATGGTAGTTCTTGAAATTGGATTAAATAAAATAGGAAAATGGCTTAACCATAACATATTAACTCTCAATGGCATTATATCTCTCCTTGGGGTGGTGCCCAATCAAGCATCTTATTAAAGTATAAAGACCACAGTTTACTCAAAGTAATTAAATTTTAACCATTCAGGTACCTACAGTCCATCTTTATTGAGGATGCGACGTCTTAATAGTCAGACAACTGACATATCCCGCAACACCAAAAATTAATTGATGATGCCATCGCAAATAGGACAAACATAGGATCTGTCCCACTGTACAAACCTAAATAAGTGATATACAAAAAATTTTACAATATAGCTGAATGAAATTCTTAATATTTATCCCCTTAATATCTATGAAAGTAAAAAAATCTTAATGAACGACGAACTCAGAAATATAAGGCAATAGAAATCTGGTTTGGTAATATTAATTATGAAAATAAAAATATAAATTAAGATTGTTCATAATTTAATTTAAATAGAAATTCTTAACACTACATTTTTTTTAACTCGGCTAGGCCTATTTTAAACGCTAGTGCTCATAGAAGTTTATTATTTATAAAGTTAATTAAATGAATATTTAGTGAATCTTAACGATTCGTGGCCTATTGTTAACAGCCTTTAGAATTTAAGTACAAAATGGAATTGTTTTTGCGTCAAATAAAATGATTTTCATTTATTTATTTATTATGATACTTTAATTAAGTAATCAAACTCTTTCTTAAGTGAACGGGAGTACTAAACTTTTTAATAAACATTCTTTGACGAATAGAATCATTAATTAATTCAATTATTAAAAGGCAGCGGCAAGCAAATTACACAGGTATATACACGAAAAAAATGCTCAACAATTTCGTAGTTTCACAGAATTGCAAAGAACAAAAATACGTACACAGTATCGTAAATATTGTACATTCAGGCCATAACATATATAACGGGCAAAAAATCTTTGTGAAAATACTAATATCTAAATGTGAAACCCAGGTGTTGCCTTAAATCCGTTTTTATTAAGGTTTTTATCAGATAATTTAGCTAAACCTCTCTTTAAAAATAACGCATTTTTAGAGGCCAAGGACGTATGAGTTTGTAAGACTCCCCACTCCAGCTAGTGCTCCTTATATGTGTGTTTAATATACATAGATAGTAAGTAGGTATGCTGTTACCATATATTTTTATTATTTGGGTAGACCTTCCATCACCGAAGCTTAGGAGTAGCTTTCGCCTACTATCGCACGATGTCATTTTGGACCATGATGACTTATTTCTTTTAATAATGTTCATGTTGTTTTTGAATAAATAAAATCAATAATAATAATTATATCAGGCTTATTACGGCAAAACTACTACAATGGAGTTATCAGCCTTCACTCTAAATATAGTGCCTCATTAATCTCACAGTTAAGTTGTTTAAAATATGCTAAGTATGTTATTAAAGGTACTCCCACATTTACACTGATTCCCACATTTTAATTTCATCAAACTTCTATAGTCACAGGTCCCTTCAGTAATTTTTCAGTTTAACATCAGTTATAGGTTAACGGTTTTACTAAGCATGTTTAGTTGATTCGTTAAAGTTAAAATCTGTAACGTTTATTCAAAGTATTAACTGAAAAATAGACGAGTCAACTAACGATAAACGTTTCAATTAAAAATACAATACGCTTTGCTAAAAAATTACCCAACTTAGTTTCAAGGCGTGTTTCACTTTATTTCAATTTACATAGGTTTAATCTGTGCGAGATTAGATTGCTCCGCTATCTCAAGACGTCGCTACATGTAGGGTAATGAACAGGGGACTATCTTTGTCCCGCGGGAACTCCTTGATCGACGATGTTTTAATTTCTATTATAACCTATTTTTATGTAATCAACGTCTGACACGAAAGTGTTGGAACTGATTAATTTCTTTTCATTGGAATTGTAGCTCCTAAAGGTGGTGATTTTGTTGATTGATTGTTGATTTGTTCAACAGTATTCTTAGATAGCCTGAATATATGAATTATTTTTGTTAAATTTCCAAAGTACGTAACAGTTAAGTTATTATGCCAGAGTGAGGTTTGTTCAATAATGTACATATATGAGTATAGTTTGATTAGAGTTGTAAGCTAGAATGGCGAGATTTTTTTAAATTGTATTTATTTCATACATTTGGTTCTATTGCTTTTTCATATTTTCTGTCAAATCAGTATTTAAGTAACACAGCGCACAACAACAAGTTTCATGTATATGAAATCCATGAAATTTCAGAAATGGGGTAATTTATAAATGTCTCGTTTCATTGATAAATATAGTTATTTATATAAAAGTGATCATTACTCCAGTCCCTGGCTTACGTTTTTACGATTTAAAAATGGTCTTAGCGTTGGGCGTATATCAAATTCAATACGTTTTTGTTTGTTGTTCTTCTATTGCAGTCGTAGCTAAATAACTTATCTTAGGCACCGTAAGTATGACGTGGTTACGCCAAATATTCGTGATGCGTTATATACGAATAGTACCTACATCTTATATGTATTTGATGATCAAGATGGATTTCATTGATACACCATGAAATCCATCGTTTACAAACTCTTAAAAAACCGTAAAACAGAAATCATATAAAGTATATTTTTTTTTTACGACTTTTGGATACAAACAATCGAAACTCGGCATGATTTACATTCAGATCCGAGATAGTGATTTTCAAACAAAACAGCCAACAAACAGCTTGAAACTTTCGGTTACAATTTGTATTCACTACACGCCCTTTGGTCCACTTTTAGTCCCAAGGTGCAAAACGTTTGTAAACTGGAGCCTGAGAAATAAATTCAAGAGGTCAAGTGTCAACTTTTGTTCGCAAAACGTTGTTTCAAGTTTTCTTTTGTTTACTACGATAAAATTAAATAGATCTCTTACTACAATTGTGCCTAATTGTACAACGCCTAAACGTCTTTTCGAATATTTTTGTAAGACACTCTCGTGTCTATGTTAATCTAAAAAGTATTATAGAATTATAGAAATTATTTGTAGGCTCCACCAATTCTTTATATTCATGCAATTTAGTCTACTTAATGTTTAGCATAAACAGGATGTTACAGATTGAAAAAAAGGTTGTCTGCAAAGTCGCTTTACGGACGATAATTTTACGTGATAACGTAATAAGAAAACATTGATGAAAAATTGTAAACTTTTATGAATTGAATTGAAAAATTATCACAAAATTATCATTATTTAACATATACCCGTTAAATCAAATATTTTTTTTTAATAATCAAAGAACAAATCTATAACATTATATCGCTAATCAAATTCTAAAATGCAAGATGTTTTTTCCGCATTTGTTGTAATAAACAATAGTATATAACAGAGCTCCGCTGTATAGCTATCTCTATTACTTGTTCTGCGGACTCGCTTGCACATTCGGCTCAGGCGGAACGTGACAATGTGTCATGTTGTTTCGTGCGTGCAGACGGGGTTCATCGATTTATACGACGTTATCACGTCAAAAACATTAACCATGTGCTTTCCAATCACCATAGAGTGTATAGTAATTTAACCGAAGTTAAGAAGAAAGAGTACCGAGAGTTTTTTACGCCGGCTTTTTCTCTCGGCCTACACCCTCTGTCTTTGCCGATGTGTAGGGATGCCTACAAGTTCGAATTGATTGACGTGGAATAAGTGATACCTAGAAGATCTTATGTTCCAAAATAAACGTATTTTATTTTATTTTATTTTTTATAACCTATTCAACTTCTTACTACCATTAAAACATTAGCGTTTTTTTATGTTGTAATGAATCCTATATATTCTGACAGTCGTCGCACATTATTCAAGATTCAAGTTATCATGTTTTCACAAGCGCCGAGAGCCTCTACATTTGCATGAGTGTATTTTTATAAGGCGCGAGACGTCTTTTCGGATTGCTATGATAAATGATGATATGTTCCCAGAAAAGGATTTTAATTAAGACAACAATAAAATCAGGACCCATTTTTGGTGGTATCAACGGTTGAAAAAACAAATACAACAAGGCTCATCATTATCAACTACAAATAGCTTCGTGCAAAACAAAAAAGTTTTATCTTTATGGATATAGAAGCATTGTTAATTTACCAAATTATTAGAACTTAAGATATTCATAGTTCATCTGTTTATGCTTAGCATGAATTTGGACCATAACAAGCTGCGTAATGCGAAGAAATATATCGCCTTGTGTAAAAGTTTTGTTTTCCACGTAACTGCCAGGTCCCCATAAACGTGTCTTGAATATCATTCTGCGTATTTTTACATACATTTGATTATATGAAGGTTGCGAAGCATTAGCATACGTTGCGCGCATAATTTCTAGCGTGGTTTTGTGTAGTATTAGAGCTAAACAAACATGATATTTGCAAATAACAACATATATTACATATTTGAAATGGTTCCAAAATAATTCAGTTTATGCGTATGGATCACTTTCGTATAAATATTTACCCCTTAAATACTCAAGTCTCTTTCCATAACACTGTTAGCGAATATTGATGGAAAGAGACGAAAGATATTGAAGTTAAAATAGTGCAATTATACTGATAGATTTTTAGTGAATCTTTTAGATTGAACCTGTATTATTTTGTAAATACTTTGGTTATTTAGTTATTGTTTTTTATTTGGAAATAGTATTTTTTATAATTTTTTTGATTGTTTATAGCTTTGTCGTTTTTTACCAGTCGCGTATAACCTGTAAACTTAGGAAAATATCTCAAAGGCCACGGGAAATTTAATCAGGCAAATGTGAGAGAAAATGAACCAAAAATTTGTACCCAGGCTAGGGGACGTGAACATTCATCTAGCTAAAGCGTATATTTTGAAGTTTCTTGAAGAAACGTCAGGCTGCGCTTAGAAGTATCCACATAAAGTACAAAAGGCGGTCTCATAATGAAATTCGTTGGATTTAAAAGAATAAATGAGGAATGTGGTTGAATGCGATGAAATGGGAGCTGAAACAGGGTAATAAAAAGTAAGCATTCAATTCAGAGGGGCGAGTGCAGCTTATCTCCGCGTACAGGCTTATCCTGCATTTAGGGATAAACTTACATTTCAAAGCTTTATTGCATACTTTTAAAATCGATCATGTGGTTGAAAGAGTGATATACCTAGAAAGGGTGTTGTAAATGTTTTTTAAGTAATTTGAAAATTATCGACAAAAGGTATTTTTGTATCAGTAGTTCTTAAGGTATATTTTAATAATTGAAGCTCATAAATGTATAGGTAAGTCATATAAAAGTATAAGTGTAGCAATGTAGAGAAAGTCTATCCTATCCTTAAATAAAAATAAATCAATGGCGCTACAGCCTCTTTAGGTCTTGGCCTCAGATTTTTGAACCTGTTTCATGATCATTTTTAAATCTAATAGGCAAGTAGGTTACCAGCCTGCAGTGCCTGAAACACATCGTCGACTTTTTGGGTCTAAGACATGTCGGTTTCCTCACGATGTTTCACTTCACCGTACGAGCAAATGTTAAATGCGCACATAGAAATGTTAAATGAGCCTCTTGCCCGTTTACCCCCTGAACCTACGACCTCAGGTATGAGAGTCGCACGCTGTAGCCACTACGCCAACATTGCCTGTTCCTAAATTCCCACTTATATTCTATCTATCTGCCCCTTTCTAAAATAACTTAATCCACTATCTGTGTTTCCGGTTAGATGACCTGAAACATATCAGACCTTCAGTTAATATAGGGTAACTTGCCTTACTTAGATTTTCCTATCATTATCAAAATAAAGGTTTTAGATACAACTGGTTTTGAAAATGAAACCCGCTCTGAAATTTAGCAATTACTCATGTATTAGAAAGAGATGAAAGTAAAATTATACATTCAACTTATTATAAGCCATTTTGACAGCAGAAGAAATGGGAGTGTTAATGTTTTTTCTCCAAAGCATAAAACAATAGTTTATCTGACAATCCGTCTCTCATTTTATTAAATATTACAATCGAAAATTACTATGAAAAATGTCGGGTTATAATCGGAGAAAACTGTTACCCTCTATGTATCTCTAAACAAAATGATCCTGGTGTAGACGTTAGTATCTTGTTTGAGGCAGCAACGGCTTCCGAGTAATAAAGTACAGAGACAGTTTATGTCGCTTTTATTGAAGTTTTTTAACAGAACATTTAATCGACGCGACGATGACGTCTACCCATTTAAGCCCTAAATCTATAAAACCTTTACTTTATAGGAACTTTGTCTTCGTTTTTAAAAGAGTTTGCATTGCTACAGCATTTAATATTGCCTATTTCAGTCTACGTAGACATTTAAATTAACGAATTACACTAAGTTTATGTTCAATACGGACTTGTTTCGCCCCCCATGTAATATCCAAAATTTGGCTTTCTCGGTTCATTTTCATTTCCAAATGTATAAATCACTGGACTATTGGTGGACTTGAGTCCGTTAATTTAGTTTTTATTACAGTTTAAGGAGTTAGAGATAAGTATTAAACTTTTAAGCACTCGTATTTCCTCACGTGTCAGGCATAACTGCATCGGCACCAGTCATTAGAGCGATTTTATAAACAAGATTATTTATTTATTTATTTCGTAATCCTACAGCTAACATAAATTATATATAATTACAAACAAATACACTGAAAATATAGCCAAAGATGGAATACATGATACATTTACTACAAAAGGGAACAAACAAAAAGTATTTAATATATTTAACTAAGCCTAATTTGGTTGTCAAGGCTTAAATAGTGGTCATTGTATGTCCGGGCTGCGCGATACAAAACTGAGTTTTTTGCATAATTAGTGTTAATGTGAGGAACATGAAACAATTCACGATTACGAGTCTTGTAGGCAGGAACAACTTATAATAAAGGTTCATTGAACTTGAGCAAATATTTTGTAATAGTATCGGTCTGAGCATTACTTAAGATTTATTTATTCCACTACATTTTTCTATCTAATAATCACTCCACTTCTAAACAGTCTTTGCTTATTTCACTGTATTTGCGATACGAGCAATGTCTTAGAAATTAGAAATATTATAATTGTTTTTATAAAATAATATTGCTGAAGCAAAGAATTATGACAGTGACAAAATTAGGATCTCAATAATGTTCCCAAGAGTGAAATGTAAGAAAATCTGTAATAAAAACGAAGTAACACGTTTCAACAATACGGAATTTAGTTCAAGTATAGATTCAAGGGCTACGTGAACAGAATAATTTGGTCCCAACCAATTCGCAACTAAACTATCGCCTTGACTATTACACTATGTAATGGTATTTCTTTTTTTAGTATTCCTTTATCGATATTAAAAGACTTTGATTGATTTGATACAATTCACAATGGTATCAATCATATGACGAGATCTTTGTTAAACAATACTTATTATTTTGTAACTAACACACTGTTGGCCTGGATGTGTTCGATTCCCGTCTGTATGAATAGATTTTTTTTCCAGCACAATAAACACTTGTTCGTATGGTAAAGGAAAACATTGATAGGAAACCGGTTTGTTTTAGAACACACACGTGTGTCAGTGTCATCACTTCCTTACCTAAAACAGAAAATTACCAAAGTTTACCATTTCATTTGAAGAATTACGTTCATTATTTACACAACATTACGCATTTCAAATATTGGTTATGTAGTATGCTGCTGTCGCATTTTCTGAATACACTGATAAACATGCAGAATTTATAAGAAATAATTAAAGTTATATAAGCATAGAACAATCTTTCACCTTCTACTTTTAGTATATATGTATTTTAGTATTAGTGTATTTTTACTGAACATATTTACCCATTTCGATTGTATCTCAAATGGTTCATTAATAGAAGAGTGTAACATAGCTTTTATATTCAATAAGTACTTAACGATTGATTGAAAGTAGCATAGTGTAGAAAGCGACCTTTTTCATCTCGCTATCAAAACTTTTTATATCTTTGCTAAACAGCTTTAAGTAGAAAATAACTTTAACGCTTTCAGAAATTACTAGAACCGTCCAACGTATCTAAAAAGAAGTAGTCGTCTACTAAATTTTCAACTGAAATTGGTATAATATTTCATCAGAAGGCAATGAAACATGACCTGTTTTCTGATTACGAACCTAATGTTGTTATTGAGGACTGAGGATCTTAATGATATATACCCTCCAATTTATTGCTAATGAAGAACAAGAGCTATCTATTTTAGGGCAATGAATAATGGTTGGTTTTCTAAGAGCATACTTTCAAAAATTAACATAGAGATACTTGTATGATTTATGGATACATGGTATGAGTGACAATATGCGACCCTCTTAGACCAGTATTGCTCTTGTTGCATGTTCGTAAGGCTCTGTAGCAGTAGATAGTGTAAGACATTTTAGTTCTTGTTGAAAATATAACTAATATAGTACAAATTGTTTGTATATACACCTACCATCCTAAACTGTGGTAGAGTTCTTTTCAAAATTTACATGCCGTTAATTATTTATTAAAGGGAAGCGGACAAGGAATTGGATTTTATGACATATTGATTAACAACTACAGTTTTTGTCTAATACAAATAATTGGCTTTAAAAATAATAATATGATAACCACTACGTTCATTAAAGTAATACATACAATATTATATAAGGATTTCGTTATATATATAAGGCTTTCATTACTTATCGGTAAAGGTTCAATAAGGCATAGATTGTGTTTCCCGTGATATATTACCTTACTCGTTTATTTGAAAATCCTATAAAATTGTTCAATAATTCAGTCCAATATAATTCTCTAGGTCCAAAATAATATTCTGCTCCTAAAAATCTTATTACCACTATGCGGTATTTTAAGTGTTATTACTGACCAACACATATAGTTAAAATGTATCGTAAAGTTCCATATTTTAATATTTTGTGGGCTAGTGTGGCACTGACAGCTACAGGCAAGGTTATTTTGCAAGTCAATTTCCATGTAGAATGCATCCCTATATCATTATTTATTCTGCTGTTTCCTGCATGTGACTGCTAGGCTATTCGCAGAATGTTAGTATATAACATAGTTATGATACGATTACATTTAACAACGTAAAAATCAACAATTAAAGGCATGAAAATGGCATATAATATATTTTTATCGTACCCAAATTTACAAAAAATTAAGATGTTTATTTATATACAAAGATGTTTGGAAACAATGTTAATTTTCCAGATCATAGGCTTAAAGAATTATGAAAGTTTCTTAAATTTTATTTAATTTAGACGCTGACAAATACAACCAAAACTTATATTTTTTGCTAAAACTAAATTAAACTTCTTGATCGTTGAACAGCAGAGGTGAGCAGAAGATTGTTTCAGAAGTAGGTTGATTGTTTGTAATCATTGATCTTAATTTGATTTTCGATAAGTCAAATAAGAATAATCCAGTGGCGCTGCAAGCCTGCGTCTTGCGCTCAGATTGCAACCTTTTCTCTGACAGGTCGTTGTCATTTTGGTACATTATGTCTATGTAGAAATCTGTTCACAGCCTGGGATCGAGATTACGACGGATACCAATACTACTTTTATCAAACCGTAATTAATAACATCACCTCTAAAATGAAAAGTTACGCCATATTTGTCAAGCTATTTTACTTTTCTTTTGCTTCTACAAACTAACATTGCATTTTACTACTGAAATTGTACAAGAGGTATGTGTTGTGAAGTTAACACGTGAACCTAACATGGAAACCGTTTTACGAAGAAAGAATGCGGTAAATTTTTAATCTGGATTCCACCGTTTCTCCAGGTAGGTAATATTGGGTAAAGTAGAAAGCGTGCCCTGTGGTATTCTATATTAGACAACTGTAATATTAAGAAAGGTTCGCACTCAGTTACTTAGATAATAAACTTGACCACAAATTAGCTCTAAAAACATACAGTGTTCGCCGTGGAACCGTTCCATATTTTTTTATGTCCAGAATAACAATAACAGTACAAATGGTTTGGATTGGAAGACGCAAAAGTGGGAAAAACTGCTTAAAAGAATTTGATTATATTTCTTTAATTAGATTTTCTAAAAGTTTTCCTCCTCATAGGTCACAAAATCAATGTGCCATATTAGTACCTAGGCGCAGTTATACGTATTATGGGCCTACACTTAAACATTAATCAAATTATGACGCAAATCGTCTTTCTTCTTGACTAGAAAACAAGTAAACATTTAACCTTCCTTGTTTTCTATTCCCGTCATATATAATAACAAAAAAACTTAACCAAACATTTATGTATAAACCTTCACCAAATATTATAAATCGTTAAATTCGTCGAAGCGAAATGTGTTCAATATTAATTAAAGGTTGTCAAGGGTGGCTGGGGGCTTCCATTATTTCATTAACTCACTTTTATTTTCTCAATTGACAGAGAAAACGACTTGAACGATGGAAGCTAATTGCGAAACTGGGTTAAAGAATTTGGAATAAAAAATCTGTTAACAGTTCTTTGCTATTGAATTAAAAACTATAGATGATTTCGGTTTACGTACACAATATACTGTTTATATTTTATTAAATTGTTAATATTATGAAGTGAATGTTATTAATTTGGTTTGTTTGTAACGTAAGTATGTTAAATTTTTACCAAAACCTACTTTTTGTATTAACTTAAACTTATAAGACTTTTTGGAATGGTCATTTGTATAAAACATAGGTAAATTAAAAATATATTTTTTTCAGCGAAGCACACTCTAAAATGCCAATAACGCATCCGAAAAGCACAAGAACTAAGAAACTCTTGAATGTAAACTCGTGATAAATAAACCTTACGAATACTTATAATTGTCACTTCATAGACGCGCTATGCCCTTATAAAAATCATGGTTACAAAATACATATCTGGTCAGAAGTAACTTTTTTATTATATAAACAAAATTAAAAAAAACCCTTCTAAAAATATCTCAACGAATCATAGGCACTGAGTATAGCAATTATGTGGGCTTTTCCAAATGAAATTAGTTGCCGCCATCATAAATTTTCATGTGACACCTTGAAGCCTTTATAGTAATTATTTTCACGAATATATACTGCGCTAAAATAAATTTTCAAGATTATACGATGGATATATTATGTAGGAATATATATTTTAATGTGTATTGATAGTTGGAATTCCGCCGAGAATATAGGAATATTTATATTATTTGGATAAAAAAATATGATTGGAGTCCTCCATAAAATTCCTGATAACAATTTCATGATTAGTAACGAAAGTACTTTATACAGTTCTGACTGACATCATAAGTATATAGACATTAAATCTCCTAGTAGTACAAAGTACCTTAAATGTAGGAAACATGTACAGTAACCCCTTGGTGATGGTATAGAGTGAGGATTAAAGAATTTATTTGTTTCAAATTAAACTACAGGCACTCGACTCCAAATACGTCTAGACATGTAATCCTAGTATACTTGTGGCATTACACTGCAACTCATGAAATGTCAACAGCGTTTAATTATCGCAGTCACACAACTTTGATATCCTTTTAAACTTTAAAGGTTAAACCCATTTCTATATGAACTTTACTTGTAATATAAGGAACTATATTTATTACAAGTTTAATAATAACTATAACATGCATTACTTAGAAACAAATCGGTCTGATGTGTGAACCTTTTAGATATGGTGAACCGTAAAATGTTGAGTTCTATTCTCGACTTAACACGGGTTGGTAGAAACAAACGTCAAAACATTACTCAAAGATAATCTATGAAGAGAACGCAGTAGTGTGTCCACTTCAAGCCCTATTGGGTTACGGAATTTCAATAATCAATACAATGGTGCTCAATGTAGTAGCGGTTATTTTTCTATTATTAAAAAAATAATCTTCAATATTTACCCGATCATTTCCTTACGTGGATTGAGATTTTCAAAACGCTGAATCTACATGACTCAATAAAACCGAAGGCCTCATTGAGCAGCAAACAATAAAAGAGATGAAAACTTACTAGGGTCAATATAAAGGGATTGTTAACAGAAATATATTACACGGCCCGAGACGATTGTCGAATAATAGAAGGAGCACCTGTCGAAAGGATATTATACGGATTAGGTTCTGTTAGGTACCCTTTTGGGAATGTTCTAGCTTCTCGTCAATAGAGCGGCAAATGCTGGCTTTTCTCACGTAATTTGATACTGACCTTCTAGCTATATAATCGTTATAGATTTATAGTCTACGGGCAGTTAGACTTACGGTTAAGCAAGCATTATGAACGTTGAAATAGTGCGTTTGAAACCCGCCCGTTTACGAATGATTATTTTTCTTATTGGTAAGGAAACTTTTATGATATACATTATTGACAAGTATAAATTATAAGTAAGAGAGTCCCAGCACTGGACTGTTGTAAAGTTTAAAATTAAGTATTTGTAACTACTTTTTTTTAGCGTTTCATACACAACATGAAAAAAGGTTCATACGATTTTTTGCAACATCCAATCCTTAGGTGCTGGAAGCAAATTTGTTTTGATGACAAAATACATATAAAACATGTTACGTTCTTTCCGACTTTTTTTAAATACTGCCGATGGACTAGAGGTATGTATTAGATATTCTCTTTACTTTAAACTCGAAAAGAGCATTTGTTATTTCATGTAGTTTTGACTGCCAGTGATATTTCCGTTTTTTTCAATTGAAGTATGATTAAATTACAAATAAACGTATCTTAATAGAATATAAACTCAAGTGAACCAAATTGTGGGCTACTAAATGCAGACAGCGTGAACAAACATGATACTTTTGATATAATTAAAAATAATTACTAAATGATAAGAACAGAACAAAATTCGGAGAAATAACAAATAACGTCCAATAAAATATCCAAATCGTTAGGGCTCTGCGGCAAATTGCACATATCTTACATAATTGGGTAATATTTTTTATGGAAGTTCCTATTGAAAAATTAAAATATATATGAGGATATATCATTCAACATTAATTATTGTTGTGCGGATATTGCGCTGACTGTGCAAGGGTTTCTCGGGCAGTCGTCGATCTGTATTGGAATGGAACAAACTGGTGTCTAAAGAGGAGTCGAACTATGTGGAGTCTCGGACTGGCGTCAACTAGCTCTAGTCCAATTTTAACCCAAGAAGACACAAGTTGGCACGTTTTTCGTTTAAAAAACAACCTTTGTAGCTGCTCCTCTCTTTTAACCCACCAGGTATTCTCTGAAATATTTCCAAACCGATTCGAGATAGGGTCCTTCAAGAAAAGTGCGTACCAATTCTTAAAAGATCAGCAACGCACTCGCAAGCCTTCTGAGATTGTGAGTGTCTATAGGCGGAGGTATCACTTAACATCAGATGAGCCTCCTGTTTGAAGCCTGCTCTATTAAAAGTTTTAAATAAATCTAAGTCAATATATTTGATTGTTTTTATTTCTTCTTCTTTATAGGTTTGAAGTTCGACTCAAACGAATATCTTTAATAGCCACACACAATGTTAGTGTCTACTGCGGCAATGCGGCAATACGATTAGCTCCTAGAACTAAATACAGTATACCAACCTACAGGTTCAAATTTAATGACGTGGAATAAGTGATACCTATCTATCTTATGTTCCATGATAAACGTATTTTATTTATTTTAATTTTATAAACATTGATCTAATAAAAATTCTGCAATGTGTGTGCAATCTTTTTAAAACATTCAAACAAATTCCTATCTATACAATTCCACGCAATTTCTTTCTAAGAAGAAGAGTGCTGATAACTTCAGGCGTAGTTGTCGTAGTCAATTGGGTGTGTGTGTACTACAACTAAGTGTTCGTCAATACGCCTACAATGTTTGCTGGCGTAAAAGAAAAATATCGTCCTTCCATTTAGACTTGCTCTTGACTCAAGGTCAACAGATAGCATAGACTCGATATGTACATCGTCTATTTGAAAAAACTAATTTTATAAAATAATTTGCGAACTCGCTAGGGCGCGATTAGATATTAGTAATCGTTGTTTTGCTGATTGCTCATAAAAATTTGGTGTGTTTTTAGCTTAAAAAGGTAAAGAAGGAAAAAGTATTGTATGCGTTAGTGTAGCTGCGAGACCTTGTCGCCCACACGTGTTAGTAGATTTACTTTATACTAACCCAATATAATGTGACTTGTGATAGAAATACAATTATTTCACGATAAGATTTTAATCAAGTAATAAATGCTACGATTGGACTTAGATATCTGATATTTGATTGGAATCCGTTTTTGTATCATTATTTTATTTGTTTATTCATCTATCATTACTACAATACAATTTTTTTATACCTCTGTATATATGTTACATTTTTTTTTAATTTAACGCATTGCTGCCATAAAAGTTGTTAGTAGAAGAGTGCATTGATGTTTATCAGCAGATTATTGTGTGATTCATATTTTGTGACTCAAAGACATTATTAGATCTTAATTTAAGTTATTTCCAAATTTCAGGTATCGTAATTAGTAATAACGTTAATAACTAAACTATTCAAATCATTTAGCGCGTAACCACCAGCTTAGTATATTAATGATTAATTATTGGAAAGTTAATCATGATAATTACTAGTATTAAAAAAAATGTTTACCAGGATACCAAATATTTTAGTATGGAACCGTTACGTATCGCTTAGTTAATTTACTTCACTTGGGAAGTTACTAGGAAAGAATAGTAATATTATGGACACATTTTTTGTAAAATAAATAGGTAGGTACTAGGTACAATTATTGTACATAGTTAGTACCAAGTAGTTCAATTTTGGCAATTCTGTCGCATAACGTCTCGTGCAGTAAATCCAGATTTTTAATTTATTTATATCATCATTAGCACGTATAGAGTGTGCAAACAGTGTGAATATAGATATATTCATGGTCATATACATGGTCTGATCATATACTAGTACGTGATCATTTAGTGAGGCTTTTGCCTTAGTAATTATTAACTTACAAAAATCTTTTACTTCTGACATGTGTACTACACAAAAAAATCGTGTATTAAAAAAGCTATATAAAATACGTATGTTTTAAAATATAATCAGTAATTTTCAACGGATGCTTGCTAGACATTGCTGATAGCTACGTAATTTTTCATTACATGTTTTATAGCCGAAGAAACGTTTTATGTCTACCTCGCTTGTATCAAATAAGAAACATGGTCGTTATTCACACTTGAATGAATAAGTCGGGTATGCGGTATCTCATGCGTCACTGGCCTTGTTATCCGAAGCGAACTATTGATGTCTGCGGGCTGTTTTCCGATTATCGTGTTATTAATGTAGGAGAAAATAGGACTATTTAATAAAAGGTCATCTACAAACATTTTTACCTACGCCGGGCGTTTTTTGGATTTATTACTTTATATCGCGTCGGCAATAGTTAGATGTGATGATAGTATCCAGCGAGCAGCCAACAGGCTCTTTTCATATAACAGCAAACCGACTTTTATAATGAGGTTTCATTTTATCAAACTCACTTACATTCTGCTCATATATGTATATATATAGCTATATGATGTTACTATTATTATTATTATTTACTCGAGCATATAAGTGTATAAATTATAATTATGTAGTACCTATAAATTAACTACCATTGAAGAAGAGAGTCAATGATATGTAAATTGCAACAAAAACTGTCCCAGAATTTTATACTAAAAAAGTTTGCGACAATGCTTCACTATTACTTATATTCTCCACTATTGAAAGAACTGCATTATTTTAAATGAAGTATTAACAAGTTTGGGTTTTATTAAATGTATATAACTAATATTTATTTCCATAAGCACCCCTATATATAGATATACATAATGAGAAGGAACTTGTCTATGTGAATGTTAAAATCTACGTTTTTCTCAAAGGTGAAGCCAGCGCGTACTTTGTGTGCGTTTGGCATACTAATGACTAATTTGCAACTAAAATTCTTGTTCGCGTTGTCTTTTCCGACACAGGGAAATTTTACTTAAGATTTATTCCTTTAATGTCACGGAGCATCACAAGACGAAAATGCAAATATTAGTTACATTAGAATGTAATAAACGAATATAATCACATACCATTAGCCTACCTATTTAGGCTATGATATTATTTTAGCTTCGATCTAAATATTGGACAGTGATAGACATAATATATTTTGAATAAAGTTCATTTTAACAACAAAATTTAATCAAAACTTTTTACAAAAAAATAAATTTTATAATTATGTAATATCTTTTTAAAATTTGCCATAGTAAGACGTTTTTAATCGCGTATAATTGTTAAATACTTAACAGACTTATAATATAACATGATAGACGACCTCTGTATGACAGCAATAAAAGCTATCAATCTTAGTAATTCAATACTGAATTAACTTTCAACTCAGCCGCCGTTTACCAATCAAAATGTAAATGCAGTTCGCAGGCCCGCATCCAATACTTTTAAATGGGTCATTTGATGTTAAATTCGAATTCGTCAGTTGTCAGTCAGACTAGTGACATTCATTTGTTTCATTCGGATTAAGAGTCCTGTTAAAGTGGTATCTTACGTCATTAAGTGGGATTTTAAATGTCAAAATGCAAAAAAAAATCTGTTAAAACTGTTATTTTTTATATTACTTTATTCCCTAGGCCAAATACTAATGTAGAAAGACATAGACATAAACATATTATTTATTACAAACAAAACACACACACATAAATAACATAAGAAAAAATTAAATAAAATAATAATGAGAGAATAAGAATATTCATTGACTGTGAGTAATTACTTCATTTTCTTCAAGTGAAAGGACTCTTGCTTATTTATATTTTGTCGCATTAAAGATGCAATTACAGTACACATAGCAAGCACATAAAAAGGCTTGCAAAAAGGGTCCTAAGTCCAATCCCAAATGTCAGGGTTCCATTAATCATAAAGGCTACAAAGAATATGCCTAATATATCACAAAAAGAATTGCAGAAAATTTTGTCCCTCTTGAACGCGAACAATTATTCATTTTATATCTTATCATTGAATTATGCGTGGACAGATAACTCTCATTATATTTACCAACGCTGTAGTGTTCCAACTTAAATCACGTACTTTACAGGGCTTTTATCTAAAATATTGTGTTGTTAATATTTTTCACACTTTTATAATGTAAGATAAGTACTAATCTTGTATTTAAGCAAAAACGTTAAATTTCATTTAATTTATAAATTAACTATATTTATATAATGAGATGTGTAGCCTCTAGCATAGTTTCTTAAATTTTTTCTACAAATTTAAGACGTTAAGAAGTAAGAAAAGCAATTCTGTCCTGATGAAACATTAGTCAAACTAAACCTGTCACATGCCCAGAATAAGGAGATTTAAAATCGAAGATAAGTAGCACTATTTAATGTGCGTTCAAATGCCATATCACCAAAGTATTATTTTATGTGCCCGTAATATAAAACGTCATTTGGAAGTCGGCACGTTACGCCTAAAGCTTATAGGACTGCAAACTGACAGTAAAAGATACGTTCCTCTTCTTTAATTTCGTTCGTAAAAATAAACAGTAGAAAGAAACTGATCAATGAAGCGATGTATGCGTAACTAATCCGTTTCGTGTTCTAGTAAGATTACTTGGTATAAAAAATAAAGTACACTAATAAAACTATATTAATACAAAGATATTGTTCAGTTGCCATTTGAAGATAAATGTCACAAACTGGGACACAATGTCATACAACTACTGCAACTTGAAAGGTCAAATTGTTCACTTTGAATGATTGGTATTGTTCATGGTAACAAACTATCGTAATTTTAAAGTAAAATAAAAGTAAGTAGTAAATCACATAAATATGATTACATTTGTAACCGACGTTGAATTTTAAGTAAAAGCTAACCGTTACCCAAAAAAAGCTAAGACAAGTTACTGGTTTACTAAGTTTTTGATTCGCAAATTTGAATTCGAATTATGAAAAAAAATATTTGTTTCTGTTTTATAGTTGGACATGTATTCAACGTTCATACGACTATTTCCTGTTTTAATCACAAAACGTACTTTTATATACAATATTTCAAACGATTATAAGAATTTGGGTTAAGAGAAACAAAAGTAGTTATACATAAATCCGACGAACAGAATCTAGCATTCATTATTTGTTAAATTAATAGCACTTTCTTAAATCAGCTACGAGTTTGCTACGATGCTTAAAAGCTTTAAAATTGTATAGCTTCTTTGCGTAGCTGTACATTCATAGCGATCTTCGTAGCGTTCGTAACCGTGTAGCCAGTCTTGAACCGCCCTCTAGCCGTATCGGGCGCCAGATCGTTTGTTTAGTTTTCCACACAGAATTTTTCGATTATTTTGAATTCCTCATTATGATAGTGTTTACTTAAATATATATAGAGGTATGTTATTAGATAAGGACTTTTCTTTTCTGTAGATTAAATCATTCGAATTATCTGTAGTTTTAGAATTTTTCCTAACTTATTAGATAAATATTTAGTTTTTTAAATTCTAGATATATATAGGTTTATTTAACTATATGATTTTGTTATATTTTCAGTGATTTTGAATGTAAACAATTTATTACTAAAATATAAATATATAAAAAGTAATTCTACTATTCTGTGGGGCCTGTCCTGCTATTCCACTTCTATTCTACTTCTCAAAGCATAAGTAATGCAAAAATTATCTGTATTACCCTCTTAAACACTTTTTAGTGTGTATAAACTGAGCTGGTACATTATTGTGAAAAATTGACATCGTGCTTTTACATCATCTGTATTCGTTACCAGAAACCGAGGGATTACAATACTTTTAATTAGTGAGTTTTTTTAAAGAAATTAATTATCGGTTGTATTTGCAATATCGGTTTTTGATAAATTAAAAGCAATTTAATTTGTTGGACAGTGATGGGTGCATTGAACCATTATGCTGCATATTTTATAGAAAGGTTTTATTGATAAAACGGCCGAAAAACACAGAAGAACTTATCAGATATTAAGGGATACTAATCCAGGGGATTGCATTACGGGCCATATAAGAATGTCAGGTTTGTAAATTCCTTCATAGATTTCTACAAGTTATATATTTCGTATTTACACGTTATCTTTATTATAAAACAAACACCTAAAAAAAACTCATTAAAACTCATTGCTCTATTTTTTCTTTCCAATTCTTAAATATTCTTTCTTTCTTCTTGGTTTTTTGTAACTCGGTGAATCCAAAAAATCACCATAAGATTGGCGTAAAAGAAGATATGATACAATTATAGTCAGGTATATTAAATAATTAAAAGTGTTATTTCAAAGCAAAATATTTAAATATTTCATTCGTTATACCGTCAGAATGAACACATTAGCATAATAAGAGTAATTTACATAATGTGTGATTTTAGGGAGAACAGAGTTATAATGAACTTGGGAAGTAATCGGTCTCAAGTTGGCGACTTTCAATATTTGTATAATTATCTAGATGACGGGAAAATGGCGACACTTAACGTTAATTAAGTCGTTTTAGTTCGAGAACAATATAACAAGAACAAGTGATCTACGTAAACTTAAATTTCGCTTAATTAAAACTTTCTCGGGACTCACTCATGTGTAGGAAATTGTTTAACTAGGTTTTTTTGCAGATGGTACTCTGTCCCTTGTCACTTCTTGACATACAGCGTTTAATTATCCTTATCACATATATCATTTAATCTACACATCACGCAATCTATGGTATGAATTGTGTTGGGACACCTAAAAGTTCTTCCAGTTTCAGAACCTCGTTTTAATAAACTTTTTGGACAAAAGCTAAATGTACATATATATATATATTGATATATTGATTATTATAAAATCATTTTCTTTATAAAATTTTAGAAAGAAATTATTTGACCTGAAAACATTATCGTTGTATCTTATTCTATATAATGCATGTTAAAAAACAACTAAATGTTTTTCTTACTTCCAATTATTTCACTCGAAAACAATGTAAAAAGCACTCAAAGATCTCAAAAGAATGTTCACTTGAAATATTTCAATATCAAAGTTCTATAAAATTCCTTACATTTAAGAGAGGCCATATAGTATTTTTTTAAATAAATTTTAAATAATGTAAGTCTATAATTAGTTATCGAATTACTAAATGTTATGTTATTGCAATTTGAAAAATAATTTAATATTTCTCAAAATTTTGTGTTTAGTTGTATGGTCGACAACTACTTCAAAAAAGTACATGGAAGCCATCGCATTCCAGCGCTGTTTCAGGATATTGGAATACTTAAGTATGTAATATGTATCGTAATATTCTCAGCGTGTCGCTCAGGTAAAGTTCCGGCTGATACTCAATACAATTCCGTTTAATATTCCGATAAGAACTATCATAGCTGACATCAGGATTTTCCTGTATTTGACGTTTTCTACCCAATTGGTAGTAACTGATAAGGGTTATAAAAGATTACGATTAATTGAATTTGTTGTTTATAAAAATGATATTTACCTCTTTACGTACTTACGACTATTTCATAGGTCAATATGAACTCATATGGATGAGAAAAAAAAATGTCATGAACTAATTTTAATAATATTTATGATCTCAGTAAGGATGACATATAAATTCTACATAAAGAGATAAAACAAGCGATAGTGGACACCAATGTAATCATCACATAGTGCGTTCAAAAAGAAACATTGAAATGTACTTTAAACCAATAACACGTAGAAAGGTGTGTAATGAAACCCATTTATAGTAAATCATACAACAAATCGTGATTACCCGCTTCGTACTTCGTAACATACGAATTAATGACGTAATACTATAATAACATAAACGCATTCTGTAGTAATCTGTAAAGTACCAAACCTCCACATATATTAGTGTTCTGTCAAGCCCTGGGTTTGTTTATATAGGTAAGGTAGTACGAATGTGTTCAACTGTTGTGTAACTTGGCCACATGTCTGCGAATTTCTTATTTTCTTTGCAACATTACCCGACCCGAAATGGAGAGCTCTGCGTAAATTGTAATGGATTGTGTCGTTTGCACCTAGTCCCTACTCGAAGGGTATTTGTTGAAAACAATGTTTATTTTTAGTTCTTAAGGCCTTGGAAGGCGTAAGACGCATTAATTAATCTTTTAAAAGTTTTCCTTTATTGAATTTTTTAATAAGTCCAAAAAGTTCATCAGGGTGATGTTGCGTGCATAGGATTAATGACATGTTCTACAACTGAGTTACATTTTAATTTTATGAAATAATTTCGAATAAGATTAAGAATGTTTTCCTAGAAATTTAAATAAAACGTTTAAAAAACACATTTATTACATAACTCCATATTTCATGTGTAGTTTACGTCGAGTTATTTGGATCAGAATACGCGTTTGTATACATTAAAAATAATATGATTCGGTATAAGAAAATATGGTTCCTCAATGTTTTAAAGAATCTGCAGGTACCTATTATGTAATTAATGTAAATTACAGTCAAAATCGTTTTCGACGACATCGTTTAGAACAACATACCGGTTATATTGACCAACATCAATGGTCCCGGCTGAATTCTTCTGTATTAGGTTCTTAATAAATATGTTATCGGCTATTACGACTATCGGTTATAACGACTAAATATGAGTAGTCCCTTCAATGTCGTTATAACAGATTTTGACTGTATATACACTATATAGATTATACATAGTACAGATGTTATTGAACTAAAACGAAGTGTAGTAGTAGTGTAGGTAATTTCATACAGATAAAGTTGGATGAAAATGAGATTTCATTACAGCGTCTCACATTGATATTGCTCTATTATGTCCTCGTCCCCGGGCGAATATTATAGTAAACTTCTCATATTATTGTAAGGAAAATCATTAAGACCCAAAAATTGCACTTTATATTTCAATATAAGTTGTAAAAGTTGTCAGGACTTTGAAAACCGAAGCAAAAAGGAAGCGGTTTTTAAAGAAAACATTACTTATTTAATTACAGATTATTAAATTATTATAAATAGGCTCCATACGTGATTTTAAACATTCAAAACCAATTATATCGGTAAGTATAATTTTTTTTACAAACGATCGCTTTGTAAATAGTTTAGAATTTATTTTTTATACATGTGTCTTACATGACATCATGGAACATTCTATGCGGAACTAATGTGAACATTCGATGTAGCCTAACTTCAGACTAATAAGTAATTTAAGTCTAACCGAATTTACTAAAAAAGTTTTTTAATATAAAGAAGTCTCAATTAAAGGGAAGACACTCTGTTCTTGCGTACACATAGAAGGAAATGAACGCATAATTAAATTAAAGATTTACAAAGACATCGCTATGGCTATGCAAACGTCCAAATATCCCCAGTTGAAGAATACGTTCTGATAACATAAAATATAGTCAGAATTTGCAATCTTACACGTGATTTACTTTCGCTGTGTAATGGATAATTCGTCTGCATGTGTAAGCACAACGCGATATGACTAAACGATTCTCCGAGAAAAGGTTTACGGAAGATAAGCGATTTGAATAAATGGCGGGAGGTGACCAAGCATGATTTACATTGTCTATGTAATATACGATATTGGCATAATAGATTTTTTCGATTGCTTCTTAATTGGGTTAGTCTTCTGCTTTTACTTGTTTCTTTGTTTGTTGAAGTAATGTCAAGTTTTGATAGATTCATAACATATCTGTCATAAATTAAACCTATAATATTAACTTGTTTCTTATCAACTCCCATTTCTGAATTTGTGATTTAAATAAAATAAAGTTTTTGCTGACACTACCTTTACCTAGCTATCTTTGAATTTTTTATAACTTTTCGTGAAACTGTAAGTGTAGTAGATTTTCATTTCCCAACTAGGAATAATCATTAAAATTAAGCAGACAAGAAATTAGGTTAAATTCTAACAGGACTTCAAAAGAAGTCATAACGTACGTCTAAAACTAATCTTAAGAAATTAAGTCTACAGTGCTTTAAAAATAAAAACGTACTAAAGATACCTCGCTAATTTATGGTTGAACACCCAGACATCCATTAGTTAATGGTCCAAATTACACTCGGCTTAGCGGGAAAATTTTACGTATCCATCACGTAATTGCATCCTTTATGCTTACTCATGCATACAACACATAGGAATTTTTAATAAACACCATACTATTAATTACATTATTTCTTAAAAAGATATATGGAACTTAGAAACTCGAGGATAGTAGGTATATTCTTATCACAAATATATGGTACACTTACAATAGTAGTTACCTACTTACCTATTCATATTTTTATTACACGTACGATTATTAAAATTATCTATCTGAATGTCAGCTTGTCATAATATTAGTATGAAAATATCAATAGCTAGATAACACAAAAACACATCGATCTTATGTGTCAAATAAAATATATAAAACCGAGTCGAGTGCACTTAAGGTTTTTAAAATCACGGAATGCAAAAATTGAATTCCCTATGAAATGGCAATACATTTCTTGCGAATTTCTGCATATCTGAAAGCTTATTGAACGCTTGCTACAATACAAAACGAAAAATATTTATTGACTCTAACAATTATGTTTCGCTTTAAAAATATTCGTTCAAAATTCTTTTACTTATTCGGTCACGAAACGGGAATTACGTTTTATTGGTTCAAAATAAATGTTTGCTTTCAAAAGAAAACACTACTATGATTTTTCAAATTCCATTTTTCATTTTCAATTTACGTAAAAGATACAATGACTATGTCCTGTAAGTATTATAATTTCTAAGCTGTTTTCTCAATGTATCATTTTTCGCCGCAAAATAATTGTCATGCTTTTGAGGTTTTTTTATTATTATAGTAATGGTATTATAATTATTATAGTAATAGGATATTTTTGATACATGTTCTGCAAAGAAAACTTATGTCAGTGGTTGTTAAAACAATTGTAAGAATTTACTAATTCCATAAACGATAATGGGTTATACTGTATAATTCACATCATGTCGTGTGGTCGGAGTGAGCAGAAAGTTTGGGAGTAGCGGTAATCTTACTGGATTATCACGGTTCTATAGGGATTGAGGCAACTTTGGGCAAAAACTTTATATATATGTTGTCTACATATTTCGCCTGAAAGTAGATTTTAAAAGCTATTAATTTGGTATTAGTTTATGCATGTTAATTTTAAGCATTAAAATGTATTAGCTCAACGATTTAAGAGAAAAGTATACTATATTAATAAAAATGTATACTATTTTTGAACGTTCAAAGTAGAACAATAAGTTGGTTTTATATTACGATCTGTATTAAAGATTTTGATATCAAAATGAGAGATCGTAGAAGCTTGAAGATATTTTCGCTAAAAGTATGCAGACCAGAGATGGCAAACATTTAAATTTCATTTTGAAAAAAAAAATTTAAATCAAGACGTTGTGTTGCGTTTGATTGTGATTGGTCAATCGGATGTAATGTTTAATGTCGTGTGTCTAAGAGTTTTAGAATAACAGCTGTTGACGAATCACATTCGAACTGAACGCGCAATCGTTTCGTCTTTTGTTTTACATTTTCCTCTCACTGAATCTCAATATGTGCATAAAATAACACGAAGATCAAATAAAACAACTTTTAGATGTAACTGCAAAAGCTTACAGAAGCTGAATCAACAAACAGCTTTCTAGGTTTTACTGTCTTCATTTATCTTGTCCAGTTTATTTTGAGGCAATCTCATGAGGATCGAATTCCTACATAAATACAAAGGCGCACTTGAGGGAGGAAATATGATTGCCAATAAAAGTTGCCATTACATTTATTAAAGTAAGTTCTGAACCCCCTGTAGAATAGCATTTCCCCAGTACTCGTACCCGGGTCTTTTAGTATACCAGTCTATAACCGAACTACAAGATTTATAACAATGAAGTGTCGTTAATTTTATAGCGAAAAGCGGGCGTAAGTGTGTAAAGAGTCACAAGGAACTGTAAGAAAATTACAACTCAAACTTGAGCGTTTAGTACTATAATATATTCTGTTCTTGGGCGCCATCATCGCCCATTAACCTTGTAATAGGTGAAATATGCTAAGCGTGAGCTCGCTGCGTTCTAAATTTAAAATTACTTTAACTACCTACAACAGTCTAGCAATTAAGTGGCACAGTAGACAAATATTTGTATGAATTTTACATTTTAATGAACTGATTTCCAGGTAAACAATATATATCTAAAAAAAAAATTACAATGTTATCAACTCAAAGAATTATATTAAAATAAGGAAGTTCATAACAGCAATTTTTATAATATCTTACCAAAAAAATCTTAGTAATATGTCTCATCGTACGAGTTTGCATTGTGTTTTGTTCGTATTTCAAAAACTACCCCAGATCTCGAATCATATTTATTTTCTATAAATCAATTATAAATAATATAGAGATTATTTTGTAGAATGTAATTAATAATATACACATATATATCTATACGAATCTATGTACAATTATTTATCCAAATACGACTATATGTATGTATGTAGCAATTATAACAGCGCCGTTTTATTATGATAAAGAAAAAAAACCATTCGCAAGTCCCTAATAAGATCAAGTTATAAAGAGAGTAAATTTAATTGGAGTAAGTGAAAAATTATGGCTACCCACAGCGGGTTTGGTGTTGCTCAGTGTTATTATTTTTGACCTATTTTTACTGAAAGAAAGCGACATTTGTGACTTCAATACATTCTTTATATTTTAAATTAATATTGAAACTTTATCTTAATACAGATTCCAAGGTTACCATATAGTCTCACAGATTTACAATATTGTTTTAGAAGTAATTTTTAATGCTATCAAAAACGATTTTTATTTTATATTAACCTACAGATTCCTGATGTCTCGTTAGCATATGATTTGAATAAAAAATCACCCTTATGTTTTTCTTTGAGAACAATCTACCTAGGCACCCCTTGTGCCCTTAGTCAATAGTTAAACATGCTCTTTGATTATTAACATAGTATATATTTTCTTCATACTACATTACTGCTACTAATAATAATACCAACATTCCGTAACTTTGTTTTGCAGGCTCTTAAATCTAAATGTGGTTTAAGTTTTAATTTTGTTTGTTTATTACGGTTATTTTTATCTTTTTAGCTATTATTAATAATTTGTTTTTGTTTTATTTTTGCTTACTTCGTGGTCGTCTCTTTAGTTCCTTTGATATATTGATTAAGTTCTAATGTAATTGATGTGTATGTGTAAGTGTGTTAAATTTGTGATGTCATATTTTCTTGTATTTTTAGGCATACCCATTATTTTAGAATGTATTTATAAATAAATAATCAAATAAACATGCTTTAAATGTCAATATAAGGAAATAAATAAATTAAGCAATTATCGACATGTAAGTGTGAACCCGGATCCTAATAATGAAGTATTCTATAAATCAATGACAGATACAGTACAAGCAGTGTTTACAATGGCTGGCACGACACGGTCTTGCCAAATTATATTCCAGCATTATTTAGTGTCATAATGTTCTTAGAAGCGCATATAGATATTTTCTTATATAAACTATTTCAAATTGTTTTCTTATGAAAACAATAACAATAAAATGGCATTTTATTACATTCTTATCTATGTTATTAAACTTAAAGAACCATTTGCATGCAGTAACGTACTGTTTTAATATGAATAATTGTAACATTACACAAAAAAATAATTACACAACCATCTAACTTTTTTAGGTAAAGTAAATCACCTTTAGGGTTTTTAAATGTAATTGCGTTAACGACAATATCAGTACATCTTGTATAATACAATTTACACCTTTACATTGTTTATTTAAAGTATTTAAATAACTATCTGGGAATCAGATTAGAGTATCTGCGTCGTCATCTTTTGTTTTTTCTCATAGGCAAGTAGATGATCAATCTTCTGTGCACGCACGCACCGTCGACTGTTTACGTCTAAGATTTCTTCAAGATTCTTCAACGTACGAGAGAGTCGCTAGCTGATACCACTAAAACGTTTGAGAACACTTCTCTCAAAACTAAAAAAAGTATCTCGCTAGTAGTAAAATGCACGACAAAGGAAACCAAATTGTTTTACCAATACAACCACGATAGACGATGATAGATGATTTTGTACCCGCGTCGGAAAAGTTGATGAAAAAAGCCACTCTTTAGCAGGAATTCCTGTGAGCTTGTGACCTAGCTGCTCTTAGCTTGCATTTATAATTTCTGTTTTGGAAACTCATTCTTAATTTGGCTTCTCTTCACTGTCCCTACAAATCCCTACCACTAATATATTCGATGAAAGCTTGGTAACGAAAATTACAAAAGCATTTCGATAAAGTTAAGAAAAACGGATACACAAAATTTTTTTTTACCTTTAAAAATCGCTCTTATCGTGTTTATGAGACACAACTCTATTATGGATTATTTAATACATAAATATGGTTATGGCAGGTGGATTAATGACCTATCCATCTTAGCTATCTGACGTTACTTGGTCAATATTCCCCTTTTGCTCTCCTTGCTTCTATTGAATTCCGATTCCGTTAATTAATTGAGTACTAGAGCCGAGTGATTTTTTTAGTTTTACCTTTTAGATGCTAAAGAATTACATAATTATTTTTGACAATTTTTTACGATATAAAGCGTAAATTCTGTGTGTTATTTACATACTACATTTAAATAATAATAAAATCAATGTTAAGTTCTAATAGCTGACTGCTATTGCTGTGTATTATATGTGGTTTACATAAAAGGTAACATCTTCGGATGATAGAGAATACCAGCACATACATTGTATCAAACTGTAGTTTTATATTCGCTAATAATAAGAATGCTTTACACACGTCATACCAAAATATGTCATTAAATTCATACACATAGTTGTGTAGCATTAATCTAGTAGTATTAGTCTGTCAACTATTTACACGTAACTAACAGAAAAATTTGCTTTATATTCCCCTATCCAATATTCAAATGACTAAGAAAGAAAATTGGCAGCTGCAAAAACAGAACATTCACAAAGCGTATACTAAAGTTTCGTCATAAGTCATAACTTTGAGTGTCATTTCACAAAATGTTTTCTCTGCCATATGTACATTGTAAGTATTTAAACCAAAGTTAACGAATCGTGCATAAAGCTTAAAGTAGACCGGTATTTGCAGTTGACAGCTGGGGATTTAATTTTGGCGATCGTGCATTCATTGCATAAAAATATTTTGCGAACTCGGAGGTGCTACAGGAAATTGTTAAATGTGTTCTTTGTCTGTGCTAAAACTATAAAAACAAAAAATAAAAATAAAATACGTTTATTATGGAACATAAGATAGGTATCACTTATTCCACGTCATTAAATTTGAACCTGTAGGCATCTACTCATCGGCAAAATCATTGACAATATTCAAATGCAATGCTTATACTTCAAACCTACTTGAGGCTTTAATGTAGATCATCTCGATATGACGTAAGAGGAGCTGAACTTTATACTCGTATGTTTTTATTGCACAGCTATGACTTTTGCACGATAAAACAATAATTCAAATCACATGCTTATACTAGGATGAAAAATACTGACATATAAATAGGCAAAAAAATAGATTTGCATTTATTGAAACCATTAAGGATAACATTTCACCTGTAACATGGATCTTATACGACTTCGAACATCTGAAGTTGAGTACACACATACATTAAATGTTCCCTTATAACCTTCAGTAACCCCTTAAGTATTGAAGATAGATGACGGTGATTGATTTATGAGCCATCTTGTTTCTCTAAAAATCTTTTAATTCATGTTACACTGCCTTAAATCAAATTCTCTTTTTTAAAGAAAGAAGAAAACAAATGCACCAAAAAGAAAAACAGAAACAATTTCACATTTCCATTTATCATAAATAAGCTTATTCGCTTTTGGTCTGATGTTAACAATTTTAATTATAGGCTCAACTCGTTATTACAACCGCATGTAATCCACAGCTTTCAGTTAAGTAAGTTTTAGTATTATTTTTATCGGTTGCCAGTCCTATGCGAAAACTTAAGTATCTCACGTATCTGATGTACGCTTTGCTAGCAAAGTAGGAATACTTTATTATTCTTAGAACTGAAATCTTACTTACTGGTTTATTTTGTAGAAAACAAAGACACAATAATTTAAGACATTCAAAGAGCAAGCGATAGAAATTTCTTCATATGTACATTTGAGTGTAAAATTGATCAGCCTATATCTGTAATTATTAAATAAGATAGTTTTAGTAGGAGTAAAGTGTAATGGAAACATTATAGATATAATCAATTTATTTCAAAGAAAAAAATACAAGACAGAATCGACATTAAATCATACCGAAAGCAAATAAGGTACTTAAATTTCTATTAAGTACATGGCCTTACAACCAATAATTAGATAAAGTGAAAAAAATATTGTGGCAATACCTCACCAATGTTATTCCATCTATTAGAGCAATCACTTATAAGGAAAGAATTGGGTCAATATTAGTCTTATACAAATACCTACAGTTATGGTTTCCAATTTAGATCTGGAATACAGCTATATCTCTTACTGTAAATATAAAGCCTACGGTCTTGTACAATATATTTAAAATTAAGTGATTTTACTTTTCGTAAGAATATTTTGTTATGATTTAATATAATTATTTCATAACAATTAAATTCGAAACGCGAATATGCGTAGGCATTGTAATTCTATGAAGTATCAGTTTGGAACTTAAAATTATTCAAAATTTGTTAAGTAATTTAAAGATGGCGAATTTCGTATTTACTTAATAAAAAGTTTACACGACGTACCCATATCATGCGTCACTTTTTTCATTCATATAGAATCGGATACATAGAAAGTAAATGATCAGATTACTCACTTTGACACATCCTTAATATCAACCATTTGAGACTGAAAGAAATGACCCCATTTGTATGGAAAAGGGTTACGAGAATTCAGTCATATTACCCAAGTATAAAACTATTGTCTGTTGTTTCAGATATCGCGTGATGGATTCATTGGGAGATTAAATGATACGGATTTATTAAAAATATAAGAAATTTAAAATCTTATAAATAATATAGTATAAAATTTTCAGTCAAACTGCTGAAACTTTATCTCTGCTCGCCGTGGGTTATGTTTGTATTTTTAATTAATTAAATAAATTTAAATTATGTCGCTGTGAATACGTGTGCAGTGCATATAGTGCTTCGATGACATTGACTTTTTAGAGGAAAATGTTGCCAGTGCCACAGGATCGGTTGTCAGGAAGACGTAGCAGCTCCATTGTAAGCCGGACTCTGCTTGGCCGTCGTTCTTCTGTTTATGTGACCAGCAATCACCAGGATCCTGCTAAAGTAAGTTTATTTTTAACTGGACCACAAGTCTCCTATAATAACTGCTAAAGATGTTTAAGTAATGGTCTAGAATAAAATTAATTTCTGTTATCTGTCTGTATCTCAAGTTTACCGTTTAGGTGTTAAATATTTATATCGAATATGGTTTTGTAAAACTCTAGCATATTTACTGTCTTATATTTAAGTATTATTCTTATTTTATTTATTTAGTTTTCTTTATTAATGAAGTAAACTTTCGGTATTTATCGAACGGCAAATAAACGAAACTCACCGATTCGAATAACAGTGTAACGAATCGAGGTCCAAATATTCGACAGCGTTGATCGAAACTCGATTACGGCTCGTCAAATGTATCAAACCACAGTGGAAATGTTTTATTGCTATGCCCAAAAACAATTGGATATAAAAACGGAATTGTCTATTCTCTATGAACATATATATATTCATATATATTCAGTTTAGACTGTCGCAAAATTTTGAGTGGTTGGAATTCTGGCGCAACGCAATAAAAATGAACTTAAAACCCGTACATTTTGCATGAATCATATATTCATTAGATCACTAATCGATATTTAACTTATTTTGTTACAAAAACCTTTTATTGCCAAACTATGTATTTATGTTAGCTATATTATACACGATCCGAATAAAATACGCTTGGCAATTCATTTTATTAAAAATATTTTTTGTTACTAACGATGAGTGATAACGGTTAAATAATTATTGTCGTAAGAATATTTATTCTCACGACAAAAATTGTTTCGCTTATCGTTCCCCGGAAGCGATCGCCTAGTAGCGATAAGGGAAATATTTATGTTTGCAAATAAATTAGAATTATACTTAATGACATTCAAGACTCGTCTGAAATAAGTGATAAAACGACAACGATTAAATTGACACATAGAATCGTCTGCATAAATTTTCAGCACACCTAATAAAAACCATAGATAAAGTTAAAACCATGTTGAAGAAACCCGTGTCATCCATACCTATAAGAATTTGCATATGTGAAAGATTATTGATTTTTTTAACATATTTATATATTCCGTGATTATGTTACCCACGTAATATGATTATGTGCACAATAAATCTTTATGTACTAGCTGTATAGAAGTCGAGTGCTAGTACCTGTGGTATCGCCTCGTAATGTAACCAAACGGTTTAATTAAGTAGCACCCTTATATTATGAATAGGTTTTAAGTAGCATACATCACCCTTCATTCCGTATTTATCAATATGTTCTACGTAAATACGTACCAAAACTGAATTAACATTAAGCTGAACTTCCTGTAAACTTGCTCAATCTAAATGCGTTTAAATCTTGCATCGAACTAGATTGAAAACTGCAATTTATTGTTGCCGACAGCTGTTGTTGTGTTATTCTGTATTATTGTTCTATTTTAATGTAAAATATTCAATACATTAAATTTTACATATGATTCAATAGTATCACTACATCTGCTCAAAACAAACCAATAATAGGATTACGTAACTTGGCAAATGATGTAACGAGTAAATCATAATTTAACTATCTCATGTTAAATTTAAGTTGTTACTTATGGTTTTAACTTACTTACTTAGCAGTTTCATATTTTTTAGAACAAAAATCCAACACGATATATTATTACATCTATTTAGGCGAAACCCATAATATTGTATACATAATTTCATCAAAAACAGTCTCCGAAATAAAAAAACTATAAATACTGACTTACGTGGCTGACTGAATAAATAAATATTTAATGACGGATTTTTTAATAGTTTCATAATCATTGTACAAGTTCTTTAATCAAGTTAATTAATTTATTTCATTATAGTTCTTGTCATTCTGACCGATTGCAACAAGGCGTAGTTTACATATTTAAGATACTATATATATTTAAGATCCAACAGGGACTGGACGTAAGTGCATAACTACAATCATTTTACAAAGTACATTGATACGTCACCTTTTTATTTAGGAAAAGTAGGCCAAAAAATGTGTTTCCCAAATAACTCAGTTTCTGAAGAGGTGAAAGTTAGATTAAAGCATTAAATATTACTTGAATAAGGCAGAAAGAGTTACATATAGTTACTATAGGCATAACTTTAACTTCTTTATTTATACCAATATATTCAATTATGTATGTTTATGTTTGTAATGAATAAAAAAACAACTGATCCAATTCCAAGCTATTTATTTAAAAAAAATACACACTAGCGCCTGAACCCAATAATTACTCCACAATCTCAGATTGAAAACAATCTGAGATCAGACCGTGACAGTCGATCGATCTCCTATCTGCATCCCAAAAACCAAACCCTACGAAAACAACCCATTTTTTCCGAAGGAGAATGCAAACTCTTCGCTCTTTATACTCATATTTGATAATCAATATAAACCAAATAAAGTAAATAAAAACCTACAAATAATATTTAAATATACATGTGTATGTTTAGAACATATCAAATAGCATTTTAATTAATTAAAAACGTACATTGTAAGATAAAAACTTAAGCTAGGATTGCCCGTCCATACCATGGATAACTTTGTATCGACAGATGGCTATTACAATCCGTCGATTGGTTATTGGCACACATTAATAAATATTATAAGGATCAAGATGTCTATCACAGATGGTCAGAAATGTATTAGGTTATTGGGTTTGCGCGTAGATGAATACGCGCATCTCTGATAGACCATTACCGTATTTATGTAATGTTTTCTTTTAATTTCAATATTACAATTATTGACATACTAGTATTAAATATGAATATATTCATATATGAAGTTAATGGTTCATAAACAAATTTTCCTTTACGGTATGTTTGTACATTTAGTTTAATTATCGTACACTCGCCAAGCTTATAAAAGCTCGGGCTTAAATTGATCCATTTGAATTTCGAATCTGAATAATTACGGGCTGAGATTATTGCAGCATAATCACACCGCGTGCTAGTAATGGCCTCTGGTTTACCAATACTGAAGCATAATACATCATTAGAAACCATCGTAAAACGGTTTTGGATTTGAACTAGATTTATAAATACTAGATCAATTTAACTGTGTAGCTAGTGTTAAAAGTCGTAATGCGCGTTATTTATTTCGATCGGTATTTTCTTATTCCTCAATATGAAGTTTGGTCTGTTAAATCTTCTTTCTTAAATGGTGAATACACATGGCACGGACATTAACAGAACTGGTAAATAAAATAAAAAATTGTTAAAACATGAAGGTAATATAACAGGATAGAATAATAATAAATTAGGCGATATCAAAATAAAAATACGGGTCATATGATGAGAGAAAAGAAGCAAAAATGGAATAAAGTGGTACCCACGAAGTGGGAAACAATAGGGAGGCAAGCAGATTAGAAGTTGGGACGATATAAAAAAGGTAGCGGTTCCGATGTTTATAGATTCGATCCGCTACAGACCGCCAAGGTTGTAAAATTTTAGAGAAGGGGTTTGTCGCTGGACAAGCGGTAAATAAATAAATAGCCGTTTAAAGTATAGATAGGGACTAAATATTATATTACGAAAGGCATATTTAATTTAAATTTAGCATGTAGCTGTAAATAGCAAGGCTTTTTTATTATAAAAAATATATTACATGTAAAGGCTCTTTGTTTACTTTAAACAATATTATTTGTTTGGATACAGTTACAGTACGTTCAAAGATTTATTTTAATTATAAAGATTAAGAAGACGCAGAGTTTACCAGATTCATGCAACTTCCTCACGAGTAGCCCACAATATGAGGAAACTTATTATATCGAAGAAGTCGCATTTGATAACTATCTACCCACTGGCGTCTTAAAACACTGGTATCTGTTTTTTTTTCAGTTCGATTATCTATCCTCTAAAAAACGCTGTAGCAAATACAAGTGCAGCTTTGATGGTTGTAGTACATAATGCCTATAAACTTTAAGAATTCAATTAGCAAATAGTTTTCTTACGAACAAATGCTATTTCAATCGCGCTGATGGCCAAGAACATCGCACGGAATCCATCAATCATAAAGTATCAGAAATAAATCTTTTAAGAATCGAGCCGTCAGTTTCCCTCTTGATAGCCAGTTAATGTAAACTATAACTCGCATTTTACGAGTTTTATGGCAGCAGATTTTACGACTCCCATGAATGTAGTCTTTATGAAGATTCGGCTCAAGGTCCATAATAAATTATCCGGCTGATTGACCCTTGACACTGAATATTATATATTTTTTCATCTCTGTTCACATATATTTTTTATTTGATTCCCGATGATACACAGACATTTCTCAAATCATTATGATTTCGCAATTTAGACGCGGATGCTTATCGCTTAGAACCTTTTTCGAGCTTAGTGACGAATAATATTATAATAATTAGTTGTTTACATACGAAATACTGTCAGTTTAGGATAATGGTCGCAAAGTACAGTCTGCGTGATCCGACATACTAAAAGGGTTAAGCAAACTGTTATCATGTATAAAGTGTCATTTCTAGATTGCTGTCTACATCCACCTTCTTCGATTAAATATTATTATTATTTTTTTTTATAGAACAGGGGGCAAACGGGCAGGAGGCTCACCTGATGTTAAGTGATACTGCCACCCATGGACACTCTCAATGCCAGAGGGCTCACGAGTGCGTTGCCGGCCTTTTAAGAATTGGTATTTTTTGGCTCATTATAAATCTATATTGAATGAAAATTTCAAAACTACTCTTAGTTAGTTTAGTCTACGGTCGGGCTTTCTTTGAATATGAGTTGTATGAATATAATTATCTAATAATGACATTACTGCAATTAAAAACATAGCTACTCATTAACATTGGAATCTAGTTATTTTCATGTTAAACTTGTCAACGCTCATTTCGCACTTATGAAATAACAGGTATCATCTAAAACTCTAAAAATGTTATAGTAAAGACAAGGCAATGTACCTTACAAATCTGTAAAACTCATTTGCTATAATACGAGGAATATATTAGTGTATAGATAAAGGAAGAAATAACTTAAAGTAATCATAATCATTAAAGTAATCAGGATAATCATGCAGCTTGTTCATAGATTAGTAATTCTTCATAATTAAACCGTTTGTTTAGCGAGTTTAATATACAAAACAAAATTAATGTCAACAATAATTTAAACAAGAAATGCGTGGATTAAAATAGGAACGAGGTTGCGAGTCATTTCATTCATCAGTAGGATAATCGATTGTGAACGGTTCACTTGTTTTGCTAGATTGATGGCTTCCAATTGAGCTACATTCGAATGACCACTATAGAAAATATGGTATCCGTTTGCCTAGACCAAGGAATAGTTGATATATTGATATACAGATAAGAACTAGCTAACAGTCATGAACTAAATTATTATAATTTTAAAGTATAAAGCAATCGGATCTATTAAATGTCTAAAATATTTAATTATGTTGTCAATTCGTATTTTTATCTATTGCAGTTTATTTAATAGAGCTTTAATAATAATCTCTTGTATGTAGTGACAATTAATTGAAATTTATCCATGTTTAATATCTACTTTAAATCAAATTCAGCTAATTTGAATATTTCCTAAACTTTATGCTTGAAAAATTTATATCAAATTCGTAATATAAAGAAGATAATAGTCGATTTTATTTTGGTTATAAAAATATCTTCAAAGATTGTTAAACTTCTTGTTTTTAATCGTCCGTAAAGATGTCATATAACATAGTATCTAGAAACAAAGAAAAGCTAAATTTTGAGATCTAGGAAAGGACTTGAAAAGCGAATTGATTGGTTTATTTTTTTTAAGTCAACTGTATGTTTTTGGTATACCGACGAGACAAGAGATTAAACGTTTAGACAAATCGTTTAACAAATATTATTTAAATTTATATTTTAGCCGTAATTTAATTAACATAAAACGTAAATTTTGTTTCAATGGTGAATTCTTAATTTTTCAATAATTTTGAGATACCTGGACCGATTATGTTTGATAAAATATAGTAATTTTGTAGCTGTGTAGTATTTGATCACTACATATATAATTATACACATGACTAATTTAGAAACCCAAATAACGACGGCAAAAAAACGTAGCGCTCTATACAAAAACTTACTATATACTGATTAATAAATATATTATCTAAGTTTACGCCTTGTTATTTTTGTAGTGTACATAAAATCGTAATCGAACGTGAAAATGGATACAGAGGAAAAATGCCAGATTTTCTGGGTGACCCGGTAAGAGAAAATATTATTGTATTTCGTAAGAAATATTGTAACGTAACAAAATATGGAAATATACTAACGTAAGAAAACGTACGAGTATTTCTTGAGCTCGCAAAATCAAGTCGTATTTAACATCTGTTCAACCATATATTGAGTTATCGAAATATTCCCTTACAGCCTTAATAATAACTGCATTTATTGAAACAAACTGTGTGTTTAGTGGGTAAGTATGTAACTCCAGTATTTTCCTAGTCTGTCTAGTGTCTTCCCTGTCCCTAACACCTTGACAAATTTTTCGATTTGTGCTAACTACAAACAAATGACAAATTTGTATATTCGCAGGGTGAATTCATAGTAGCGATATTGTGTATGTTATGTGTTTAAGATTATATATGTAATTTATTATATTTTAATTAACTGTATGTATTTCTGTAATAAATAAATATATATCAATAGTCTAACATGTTCACGGAGAACATTTGGGGTATACGCAAAATGCTAACAGCTAAGGAACATGAATTTAAAGATAGATATATCTATGCCCTGGGATAGAGATTTAGATTATTATCCTGCTTCTTGGGTTCTATTTGAAGAATTTATATTTTGAAATTTCTAGGTTCAATTTATAAATTCTTAGAAAAAACCTTATCAACATCTGAGAAGCACGCAGGAATTTAAAGGAACGGGACATCACCACACACATGTCTTTCATGGCTAAATGTATATCACATACTAATATGTGATATATTAGTATGTGATATACATTCTTTAGAGAACACATATTATATGATTATTATGTTTTTATAATTATTTTTTTCCCCAAATAACATTGCAAAACTTAAAACATTGGGCTGGTATGGGTAAATACATACTTACCAATTGAATTCCATTTCACTGAAAGTATTCCTGGAAATTTCTGTCTACGTTTTAGTTTGAATATTTCGTGGAACTGTTATTTCAATTACTGCAGGTTTCTCCAGTGAAATGAACAATTTGCTAAACGTAAATTTGAATTATGTGTAAGTTAAAATGAGTTTGTAATAAGTTAATATTGGCTTACTACCTTGAACGTTTATTTCTTAAATTAATGTGCAAATAGTTATATGTTACTCAGGTATGTATCATTCTAATAATAACAAAAAAACATCGTTCTAGAAGTTTTTATTAAGTTCATTCGTTCAAAACAGACTCAAATACCAATCATTGTATTTAGTGGGTGCCTGGAAGAGGTCTCTCAAAAGCAAGTATGACCAACGTAAAAGTATATTTCTGTATACTTGCAACGAAGTGTAAATAAATCTATAGTATATAACAGCAGCGTTGGTATTCTGGCTTTAGCTTAAGTGTCGTCCCCTATTGTGATAAAAAGCTTTGTGAGGACTGGATGTCTCGAAATTGACATATGTCAGACAAGAGGATACTTATCTACTACTTCTATGAAACAAAAAATATCAAAGAAATATATGCAAGCTGAGGCCAAGACCCATATAGGGTAGTAACAGCACTGAATTATTCATTACATTATTATGATATTTGTATTTCTGTTGACTTAAGTCGTAAAGTACAACGAATGCATATTATTACCATTTAGGCAGTCTATAATTGTTTGAATGATTGTCTATTAGAATAAATTATCAAAGAGAAAATGCATACTTTGAAAATGTCACAGTAAAGCGAAGTAATAATTTTCTTCAAATGGCAGATAGATATACCTAGGTACAATCGCATAGGTGCAGCTCAGTGCGTCATACATTATGCTTTACGTTCAATGCAAGCCAAACCCTTAATATTTCAGTCTGACACAGTTCTGTTCGTCCACAGAAGTACATTATCAAAGTATTATTTTTATCTGTATGGATATGTGAAATAAGTTGGGGCATTTGTATTGTTATATGTGAAATTGTGTAGTAATGTCGAGTCGGTTAGTATTATTGTGAAACGATGTACAAAGGAGTTTAGAAGCCTACAATATATAACACATTATTAAATTACACAAAACTATTGCTTTTAAAAGTGGTATAGTAAGTTATTTTGTATAAAAAAATTGGGTATTTCAAATGAAATTTTTTTTTCTTAATAACAAATTACTCTACAAGAACTGTAATTCGCAAAATCGCAATTTAAATAAACAATATTAATCCAAGAAAAAGCTAAACTTTCAATAAATTGTGACGGAAGGAAACAAAACAGTTATAGCATAGCGTTAGCAACTTGATTTATCTTTATTCCAAATTCTATAGATTTTTTTTATTAAGTTGAGAAGGGATCGCTTAGGGCAATAAGGCTGCCAATTATGCACTAATAAATTTATTATTTGTTCATTTTTTTTATTTTTGATACTTTGTATAAAGCGTTAATAAATAAATTTTATTTTAATACAAACATATATCGCTTTAATAACAAAAATCAAATTTGCTTTCCATTGATCCACGTCGCAGAAACACAGATTTCGTGCTGTGAATGGAAACTGTAACGAGCAGTTCTATAATTCAGAAGTGTCCCCGGTCGCAACTCCCTACATAATTAAATTCATCGGATTGGCTCTCACTTGTTTAAAAATTCATATTAAGCTACTTTTCACGTGAACGTGATTATAAATGTCATTTTGAGAATCCGAAATTAAGCAACAACATAGTCAAGATGTACTAGTCTACATACGTAAGAAGTGAAACTTCTTTCTGACCTTATTTTTCGAAAAGAGTATATGCATCTTTACAGAAATTGTAAATAAAGTTAAATTAGATAAAGTTTAATGAAAGGCTATTATTATGGTGGACATACGAATACAAATAATATAATTATTTCATTTTACTTTATTACTACTAAGATTACACTACACAATACCCTTAGAATTTGTACACTGTTTTGATTTAGTATTTTAAAGGCATCAAGTCTTTAAATATCATTTATATCTATTACAGTTAAAATAAATGGGGTTATATGAAAGCCGTAACTAAAATGGATCAAGGCTTACAAAGGGATCATAAATATTTGTTTTGCCGGAACTCGAAAACAGCATATACTTAACTAAGACGAAGTCCGTCGTCTATGAACATACTTTCTAGTAATATATATTCACTATAAGCGTATAATTAATCTGAATAATATCTCATCCTATATCGATATTAATTAGGAAAATTTTGAACCGACCCAAGCAAAAAAGTTAATAACAGCAATAAATATCTGTTGGCACCCTTGTAATCGACTCGTTTTCATGAGTTTCTCGCAGTTAATCTGGATTATTTATTTACTTTTGATATCAGATTGGCGGCGGTTTCAGCCTTACCCTTTTAAAGGCTTTGGCAAGCTTGTATCTTTTTAAGCCTTTCACACGTACGCAATTGTATGTACGAATCAAGTACGGCTATTTTTACCATTTTGCTTTTTGAAGTAATAACAATAAATAATCCGGTCGTAATCTGTAGACTCACACACATATTCACACAACCCTTAATTTTTAGTTTATATTTTGTGACATTATTCGTAGTATAGTATAATAATGATATCTGTAATGCTGAACATTTTCTATCTGCAATGGAAAGGTGGCTACAGGATAGGACTTCTATAGTCCTATCATCATGTGTGTGTATCACAAAGATGGTCAACACCAGTATTAAGTATATCTGAAAATGCAAAATTGTAATGTGGAAAATAAACTTATTATTATGAAGTATCATAATCGTATAACAAAAAACTTGATGATTAAAAGACTGGTGGAGAGTTTATTGCCAGTTCTTCTCTTCCGTTATACGCCCTTTGAGAACTTAGTAGGTAAATGTAAAATTAGGAGCATTTATTTTTTGACGTTCATAAGCGTACGTAGTATTACCTGTGATTTTGAGTTTTGATATTAACTTAATTAGCGCCCAGACCGGTTGGAATCACAAGTTAATAAAACCATACCTTCCTCAATATTTTATGGACAATAGCAAATGGGTTGGATTAAATCGGAAAAGTTTTAGACACAATCTGTGCGAGCACTATTCATGGCCACGACAAGTTTGAATGAAGCCGTTGAAACTTATGCGGTTAGATTCACTGTATTCTTAAGAATAATATTCAATGAGAAACTATTTCAAACTTTTCAATTTACAAGACGGGAGTAGCTTGAAATTTGCCTAATTTGGTATAACTACATCCTCCTTTTTTTGCCCGTATTCGCTCCTTCCCTTGCCCTTCTCGTAGGTGTGGACCTGGATTCGTCAACGATCTGCATCAATGATGATCGAAGTGTGGACTGCAGACAGTCCAAAATGGCTCTCTCAGCAGTTAACCCGCAACACAAAAATAATGAAATTCTGAAAAAAGTATTGACTAGACACAAATAGTCGTCTAGGCACACAGTGCAATACTTACTTATACGATTTTATTTTAGAGCTATCGCTATTTATTATCGTTTTAATTTAAAATTTATAATACTATTCAGAAACTCGACCCTGTAAAAGCATTAAAAAATTTTAACCAAGCGAGAAGATTTGCAAGTATCATAAAATATAACAAGGTCGTTGGGATAATAGGATGTCCCGTTAAGTAAACGCGTTAGGCCGTTGTTAAAATCGTTAAAGCCATGCAGTTTAAATAGATTAGTTTTACAACTGTATTCTGTATTCTGTGTACTGTGTCTCACAGAATCTTTACTTCGAGTAGGACAAACCCTATGTGCGCAGTTTCTTAAAGACAAGTATTATATGTATATGTTATTTCAAACAATTCTGGGACACCAATAGGATCAAGCGGGAGTGCATTATCTACTGAATATCTGTAAATAACTGAAATTGGACTATATATATGAAGTCCCGTAACCCCGCAATGAGGCATAGAGTAGTGATAATTCAGTGATACCGATCGTCGATTCTTACCCTTAAGATTCAGAGTCAGGACTTAATGCGAGTTATGACTAAAGAAAAAATGTATTTTGTTTTTTTACATACGGTTAGCCATACCTAGTGTTATCTCGAGTTATCCTTCGACTAGATACGAAAGGTTAGGGCAAAAAGAATTAAAATTCTGTTCACATCCGGGATTTGAGCAAATTCATTCCGAATTGCATGCTTTCCTATAATAACAAGGCTTATATTAGTCGCATATTGTATATTCGTGCTATTTTGTTATTAAAGTTAACAAAGAGTTCAGACACAATTTTACTAAATTTATATTAAGACCATGATAGAGGAACTCGATTACGTTTATGTAATGATTCGAAGCACATAATATGGATTAGATAAATTGAGTCACAATTTAAAGGACGCGACATTGACTGATATACAACCTCCTTACAACATTCGCCGGCACTTTGCCGAGATCGACTAAAGTGGAAAAAAAGGGACTCCCGCCCAACGAAATTTATTGGCTATCACAACACTGGAGAATTAGCTCCTTGATTTAACTTTAACAGTAAACGATTTAATGGAATCTCGTTACACAATCTTTTTTAGAAAATTCAAGACGGTATCCATTGCTTTTTAATGATACTTAATAAGATGTTCTAAATATACTCTTTATATAGCCAAACTATTTATTTTCACTGCGTTTTTTTAGGGTGTATAAACGCGCTTTCGTCTATTTTTTAAGTTTTCGTGTTTAACGTGTAGTCTGTAATCGTGAAGTAACCGGAGCTGAAGCCAGTCAAAAGTTCTCTTTTTTACATACATATTTGTCAGTTAAGCTGACAATGACCTGCGAAGTTTTATTAATAATTTTATAATTTAAAGCATCCCTTTGCTCAGAAAAGTACACTGATAAAAAATCTTATAGTCTTGATCTGTCTCGTCTGTGTGTCGAGTCTTGACTAGACTACTTGGATGTTTATCTTGTCTATGATGTGTGGGTTTACTAAGCCCCATTACTTTTTATAAAAATTGATCGACCAATGATCGATCATGATTTTTACAACCAGTGATCATTGCAATGATATAAATCTTCATTAAATAATAAGGTAGTTAGTTTTCAGCTGGCATTGGTGGTACTAACAAATAACCCTAATGGTGTTATCTAAGGACAAATTCGTTGTAATACTTTCAAAATACGAAGAACTTCTGTCGCGAAAATCTTGGGTTATTCCAAAAATTTTATAGTGAGATGACTTACTAATCCATTAATATCTAACATGCTACAGCATTATGTAGGTTTGCTTTTAAAGAACCACAACTACAGAATATTTCACTACAGATATTATCGAGAATGTTTTTCATCAGTTGTTTTTTGTTATAAAATATTCATCATTTATCAAATTCGTGACTCGAGCATTTGTTTGAAGAAGTCTTTCCATAAACATCAATCATCGAATATGATAATTTATTGTTTTTATATGTAAGCTTATGATGAATCTTTGGTAATTTCAAAACATAAACTTTGACACGTTATTTGGTTTTAAGTATATAAAAGTACGTTGTATATGCGGTGCCTAACTAAGTATATAAACCGATGAAACTTGACAGGGAGAAAATGACCAAAACATATTTCCCCAATTACATCGAAAGCATTTTCATCTCAAAATATTGAAGCAAGTGTTGATTTAACGGACTCTTTTTATTGGTGTCGGTAGCGCGGTCAGGGCTGGAATTGTGAATTACAGTACGAAGAAGGCTCAAAATGTCAAAAAAAAGGAAATTCATACCAAAGTGGAAAGCAGAAGAAAAGTGATACAACTAACGCCATCTGACCGTATTTTACGTAAAGTGTGAAGTAATGGCTGTTCCTAAAGTTACCTGAATCTCGAA
Organism: Pieris rapae; assembly: GCF_905147795.1. Lineage (NCBI taxonomy): Eukaryota > Metazoa > Arthropoda > Insecta > Lepidoptera > Pieridae > Pieris > Pieris rapae. Next base: position 4,764,395 of record NC_059509.1, on the reverse strand, counting down.
ACCATTTCAACGGCAAGTTGTATCTTTGAAACTCCCGATAGATGGGGTTGTTGTCAGATTTATATGTATAATTACCAACATACACTGGTTTAATGATATTTTTTGTTATCTTCCTTCTATAGACTAATACATACTTATATATGTAACATGTCAACTATGCGACACCAAACAATTTTAAATCAAAAATATTTTTATACTTCTGACGAAACATACATTTTTAAATAATATAAAATATTAAATGTAACGCTTTAATAAGTATAAAATATGTTACCATGGCTTTAATGTGTAGTTATTTATCGCGCAAATTATCACATAAGTTGAACTAGAATTTCTGTTATTTTCACTTTAATAAGCCGAGCATTCTCTAGACTGGACGGCAGTAAATTCAATTTTAGTTCTTACATGTCACAAACAAAAGTGGACTATTTTCATATTAATAAGAGCTGCAGACTATGACTAAGATTTAGAACTTAAGTGTATTATTATTTAAATTTCAAATAAAAATTATTTTCTTCTTTGTGTAGTTTTCTTAAACTGACATCTTCGTTTCGCTGGAAACGATATCGTATTATTATTTTCAACTCTGTATTTACCAATATAAGGCACAACTTATTAGTTTAAGCGAATTAAATTTATTATTTTCAAGAAAACGGACGCCAAAGTCTTATAAGATTCAAACATTAATAAAGAAATAGAACGATCAAAGACGCGATTCGGCAATAATCCCTATACAAAAAGACGATTAAAATCTCGTTTAGAATAAGTTGCATAAGGCCCAAAGGAGGCTGCTTTTCTTAAATATTTCTCTCCGTTTCCGTTTTCTTTATTCAAAATAAATCAACTGAGATGTATAACATCGGATTAACAGATTCTTAAGATACATATTTAGTAATAATAATAATAATACAATCCTTGTACGCAAGACGAGCACAGATTGCGTCTTTGATTTAGTTTTTTATATTTAGTTTCTGCAGAGAAACACGAAATATAAAGGCAAAATAAAATTAGTAAAACATTTAAAAAACACAATTTATATTGAAAAGCTACAAAAGTCACAATAACAACTATTAAATATATAACTTTCACAATATATTGTTTCTTACAGATTCACAGATATATTATGACGAGCTAAGGGATCGAATAGAAAAAGTCGTAGTACAATTAAGGGTTGATTTTTTCGTTCTAGAATATTCCTTCATAAAAATAGTATACCAGGCCTGAAAACGGGTTTCCTGAAAGCTATCAACAAAGTATCACTAATTGAACTTACAAAAACTGGTCTGACGCGGCCTGAAAAGGACCAGGCTCCTGAAAACTAGGAGAACGGTTGACCCTCTCCTAAACCTGACAGAAATAATATTACAGCGTGCTGAAAAGTTCCCTAACTAGTGGAAAAATCTAGAAATATTGCAGTCGACCCGTCTTCGTAACAAAATTATAAAAAAGAAAACACTTAACATATTTGAATAGATGAACAAAATTAAATTTAACAGTTAGAAATTATGATATTGTTTTTAGCTATGTTGTGTAGCCCTTGTTATACTCGGCGAAATGAAGACCGTGGGACACTTTAGTATTAGTTACATAGAATTTAGATATGATCTAAAGTTGAAGAACGTGCGCAACATCGAGCTGCCCACTTTGTAATAAGATTAGAAGTTTTATATTCTTATTAAATTAGTTTACATAACTTGTTTTTGAGACCTTTGGTGTCTAACAATATTGCTAGTTCAATAAGATACGAATGTTGATAGTGAATACTAGGACAATATAAGAACATCGCAGCTCTGTGGCTTTTACTTTAAGTAAATAATACAAATTAATTAATTTATACACACGCCTTTTTTCGAAAGGGCATACTATCAGACCATATACACAATAAGGTCCTAACATACCTCTCTCGCTTCAGCCACTTTCATGACATTTACCATGCATACTATTAACTTAATGGGACTTTTAACTTATTTTAACTTACATCGTAAAATGCTTTATTTACTTTACTTTGTAAATTTATCATGTTGCATACCAGACGACCGAGATAAATTTATTATGATCGCGTGAAGTGTAGTTCAAACAATACATGCATTTAAAATATGATTTCAATTTAAATAAAAGTATTTATTTAACCTTTTATTGTACGTATATTTATGGTTTTACTGTTTCTCAGGTGCGCAAGTAATTGAACATTTTTAAAGTTTTGAATTATATGCAAAACGTTAGCATTTTTCATGTATAAAACCGCCATTTTGGATAAAGCTAAAGTAATTAAAAATGGCCAAAATCCAACATAGCGAGAGAAATGTTATGGAAACAAAGGATTGATCGGTCCTATTAAAACGCGAGATTAAACCTTGAAACGGTTCTGTTCGTTTTCCCGTTCAATAACTAAACTCGACCACAATTATGCTTAATATATAATAAGTAAATCAGTGGCGCTACAACCTCTTTAGCTCTTGGCCTCAGATTTCTGAATCTGTTAAATGATCATTTCTTAAATCTAATAGGTAAGTAGGTGATCAGCCTCCAGTGCCTGACACACGTCGTCGACTTTGTGAATCTAAGACATGTCGGTTTCCACACGATGTTTTTCCTTCACCGTTCGAGCAAATGTTAAATGTGCACATAGAAAGAAAATCCATTGGTGCTCAGCCGGGGATCGAACGTACGACCTCAGGTAAGAGAGTCGCAGGCTAAAGCCACTAGGCCAACACTGCCCAACACTCCAAATATATAGTGGAAAAAAACTATTCAAGATCTTTATCAAATTTCATACCTTCCTAATCGGTTTAGTATGCAAGCGATTGTTGCACTATGCATTATGTACTAAGATTACATTTTACAGCTTTAAGCATAATAGTCATGACACATTTCGTGCAAAACAGTTGTCATAACGTTTACCAGTCACAAAAAACCTTAACCTTTTTAAATATAATATAATTTATTTGGCTTAATTAGGTTGTGATTTATTATTTTTACACTTTTTCGTTTTAACTTATTTTCCATTGTCACAGATAAAATTCAATAAATAAAAGTAAATATACTTGATTATAAAGGGATTAACTACAATATGTGCTGAATCTTCAGCATTCTTTATCAAAACAAATTGAATCTTGTTTTAGAACGTCCAATCTAGCTTTAGAGTTTTAAAAAAGCAAACAATCACCGCATACGCAAGACGATTCGTGAAAATACATGGATGGCGGCCTTTATATGTAATAATAATTTTTATAAACCTTTATTACGTTTGAGAAAAATTGAGTGAAAATATTTAAGTTAATTGTGTATGTAGTGCGCTCAGTAGTTTCTTGCCAGTTCGTACAGTCTTGCGAAGTAGTAGTAAATGTAAATTTACAATTAATTTAATTTTTTTTGACGTTAATAAGTGTACTTGTTTACCTATATGAATAAAGATATTTTGAATGATTGATATATTAAAACCACTATGTGTTGTTGTGGTTTCGAACATATTATTTGAATAAATTATTATTAAAGCACAATAATTCAAAATCAAAAGGTCAGCCAAAATTGAATTAATATAGAAAGAGTAAATTTTAATCCCGTCGCTTTTATAATTGCCTTCCATACGAGTAGGCAGGGATCAGTCCGGTGGCACATGCAAAATGATTGGCCCTTGTTGTTTGATTTAGCCCTGGCACCCAACGCTTTCCACATCGCCGCTCCGCTGACTTGCCACAGGGCTTGTATAGGTTATAGCCACTGTTTACTTGGAATTTCAAATTTATTGCAATATAGTAGATCTTATTGGTATAGCGATACTTAACGTATGAACGTACTTACGCTGTCTATTAAAATGGCTGTGCGGTGCGTTTAATTTGGCCACAGAACTTTAATTTTAACCTAATATTTGTTATAGTTTTAATAATTGTCCTTTTTATTTGGTAAATAATTTCCAAATTCTAGAGTCCTCTGGTCTTTTATTGCCCTAAGGTTGCTAAGCAAGAAAAAAAATATTAATTGTTACGCCAGTAATAGTATAGAAGTAAACGACACTCGTAGCATCTGCTGACACTAAGAGATTTCCATGATTGTTGCCGCTTTTGAAAACATCGCGTTCTTTCTTATTTTTATTTGAGCACTGTACTCCAACAACTCCCTGTTACAATTCCCGATTACATCATTGAAATAACGTAGGATTTTTGTGGTAAAAATAATAAAAATATTTTTTTTTACGTTTTTAATAACAAAGTTCTAACTGGGATCATTTTGTATATATAGAAAAATAAATAAAAAAATAAATATAAACTTTTAGTACTTTCCAAAGTTCAGAATTTATGTCTACTCATAAATCCTAAGCGCACAAATGACTGACGCTTTATTATGTATGAATGACAATTTTAACTTATGCCCTCTCGGTAACAGTTGTTTTAAACTATGTACCCAAATAGTCATAATGTATATCATAATAAACAAGTTGTTAGGGAATGCGGGTACCCTTAATACCCTTCGGCGTATTGGATAAATTTACTCAAACTCCGAAACTTTATAAAGTTAACTCATAAACAATATAAATACAGAGGCCAGCCATCGGCAAGGTATTAATTAAACCTATGTTTACTCTGACGGTAAGCAACCAATTAATTTTGCGAATATATTTGTTGAATAAACAAATACCTGACTGCGGCTGACTCCAGTTTACACAATTTAGAATGAAGTGCACTCAATAAATGTTAAGAAATTGCTCACTTCTTGGTAATACAGTTCTGCCGAATTCTAAATTTGTTTTTCTTTCGTTAGTGATGTGTTTAGATCGCTTAGTAAGAAATAGCGATTTGGTAATGATCTTGGTTCGAAATTCTTTGTAAACTTTTTTTAACTTTATTTTATTAACTGTAGACCCTCTACAGTTACACAGGGATTATCTAAATTAACTAATAGACTAATTAGTGATTTAAGTCTAGTTTGTTAACATTCCATGTTTCTAGATGTGTTATTACATTCTTTACAACAGATTTAGTCATTGTTTTAAATTGAATAGATATATTTCTTTGCACCAATAGTATTTGTATAATGTAGTCAGCAGTATCAATATAATGTTCATCAATACTAAATTAATTTAAATAATATTTATGAAAATAATTTTTAAAAATTATGTTATATTATGTCTTGAAAAGTGTCGCGTCATTAACCAAGCAAATGCTTTTTAAAGTATACACAAGATCCTCTTATATATAAAGTTAGGATTACAGAAATGAAACTAAGTTATATAAACGGAAGAGAATGAAAAAATTCAATAAAACTCATCAAGCAGTTTCTATTTTGTGTAGCCGAGCACCTGCAAATTCAATTTGCGATGTTTGTTGCTCCTATGAATATTACGTGGTCAAATGCTTGGTTATTGCAATATTCCAAAAACGAACAACTGCAATTCAATATTTTTGCAATGGTATAATACATTTTTAATTGAATAAATACTTACCTACTTAATAGAGTTGGCTTGACCTAGTAGCTTCAGCTTGCAGACTCTCATCCCTGAGATAGATAGTGTATAGGTTCGATGCATCAACGGAATTTCTGTCTATGTGCGCATTTAACACACTCGTTTGGTTAAGAAAAAGACATACTTGTCAATAAAAAAAAACAAATAAATACTGTAATGTGAGACCCTTGTTTTGTTGTATGTATACTGTGAAAATCCTTTCAATTCTCTTAGTATTACGTAAATGATGCATGTCAATTTGAAGACAAATAATACTGTCATTTTGATAACACCATCCACTATTTATGTAAACTTTTAAAAATCTTTCAGAAATACATATAAGCGGAAGGTCCAGAACCTTAACGTTTTGAACTTAACCATTGTACAATGACGTCATCAAATATGATAATAATAATATTCCAGTTGTGTCACACTTCATTTATTTAGCATCAGATTGTATGTTTCTTTGATAATTTTGAGAAGCAAGGAAGCGATCAGCCTTTTGTGCCTGACGTATGTCTTGTGTTCGGTTCGGTTTTATCGCTATGTTTACCTTCACTGTACAAGAAAAGATTTATTACAGATAGTTCTTTAATAACTAAAACATATATAACAAATTTATTCACAAATAAGAGTACTTCACAGGCATTAGATATTTCCGTTTTTAGTGACAGTTTTAGCACATCATTGGGTAGCTATGAAAAAGTTAGTGTCTTCAATAATTCACCCTAAAATGTACTTTTGTCACGAAACTGACAGCACAGCCATATTAACGATGTTGCAGAAACATTAATAAATAAATACCACAATTGTTTGAAAGTTAGAAATTGCTAGAAACTACTAAGCACTCAATTTCAAAACGCATTGAAATTTTAATGTCCAACCAATTCTGTACAAATTGCATATATATAAACAAATTATATAGCTTAAAAATACCAAGAATGTGCAGCAAGTGCAGTGGTCAGAAATTTTATTTAATAAATTCTTCTACACTTAGCTGTCCACTGAAGTATTACCGAACCAATTCGACTTAGGGTCCTTCAAGAATAGAGCGTAAAAATTCTTAAAAGGCCGGCAACACACTCGCGAGTCCTCTTGCATCGAGAGTTTAAAGTAAGTCAAGAGAGTGTCCATGTATCACTTAACATCAGGTGAGCCTCCTGCCCGTTTACCCCCTGTTCTATAAAAAAAAAACTCCTTGCAAAACAAAAAGTACAGAGCAGTGTTAACTATTTTCTTATATATATAGAATAATATACTTTCCTTAAATAGTAATATTAGAATATATTACAAGTTGGTATTGAATTTACGTTGTCCTAAAACCTCGTATTTGATTCTCAATGAATAAACGATTTACTTGTTTGCTACAGATGGACTAACGCAATAATTTAGACATACATTACTGTAAAATTAATTCATCAAAACGACAAAAACCTACAACTAAAAAGCAATATATCATTCCCGAAAAACACAATGCTGTCTTTATGTACATTTACAAAGCAAACAATCGACTATCGCAAGCTTTGTAGCTGTTCGGACTTGGGAGCTATTAGTTAAGCCTCTGCATTAATGTTGTTCTGGCTTCCACTATTTGTTAGCGTGTGCCTACGCTGGAACAATTTGGACAGGGCCAACATTACTTGATTTGAAACAAACCTGTTTGTTTGGCAAATATTCAACGTGCCTATAGACTTTTTAGAACTTTGAAGAACGTTATTTTTAATAAGGCTCCAACACCAATTTTTATTTCTGCTACTACTACTCGTACTTCTGCCTACTATGACCATGAGCGTTTTATTGCGTTTCCAAACGACAGGAGGCTCACCTGTTAAGTGATGCCGCCGCCCATGGACACTCAATGCTAGAGGGAGTGCGAGTGCGTTGCCGGCCTTTTAAGAATTGGTACGCTCTTTTAATGAAGGACCCTAAGTCGAATTGGTTCGGAAATAGTTCAGTGGGCAGCTGGTTCTACATTGCTTTATTTGCCTTTTCTGAATAATAGTTTAAATCTTATTTCATTGTGCTAAATTTGTGTAGAAATATTTTATGATTAATTATTTCCGTATAAAATTTTCTTTGGTTTCGCATAACAACCCTCATTTGAAATTTAAATATATCCGCACACGTGATACGTGTAATCTATTCACGTTCTTCTCAGAAATATAAATATGAAGCACGAACGCCGATATTGGCAAAGGGTAACATTTAAATATTTATACATAAAAGAAAAAATAGAAAACAATATTGAATAGACTGAGAACCTGACAAAATTACGCCAGAATTCACGAAAATATAACATGAAAACAATATCTTAATTTATTTATTTTGACATTTTGTAAATTCTGATCAAAGGCTGTATAAAACATTTTATACCAAGCTAAAGCGTACAAAGAATTCAATAATTATTCTTGATTATTTAAAGCGATCGCAAGCGATTCGGGTTGCCAGTAAATTGTGGAAACTTATCGGGTAATCTGAGTCTCACGTGCTTGCGTGTGCCACGACCACTTGTTTGGTATAGTCCTTTTTACCTCCTAAGAAAGCAGGTGAACTATTTTATCAATCATTACGGTAGTTTGCGGGGTGGGACGCAGGGCGGGCGGCCGGTTGCGGCAGTTGGGCGGGCGACGGCTACGCGTGCCGTGTGCCTCGACTCGTAGCGCGCTACGTAACACATGGTAAATGGTCCGCGAACTCCCGCGTAAATTGTGATATATTGGCATGCAGCAGTTTCTATTAAATTTAGATCACTTAGTTATTCGGGACAACTCACGTTTTGAAAATTTAATAAAAATACTAAATATACGTTATATGTAAAATAAAAACGTATAGTGTAGGTAAATGAAAAAATATTTGGATTGGCACATAATAAATGATTCACGGTAGACGCGATTTTTCTTGTACTAGTTTCCTTTAATCTGTTTTTTTAATTAAACTTAATTTGTTAATATATGTAATTAAAATCACATATTTTAACAAATACGGACTCTATTAGTTCTTATCGCAGCCTTTATCAATTTATCATGACCAGTTAAACGTAGTTGAGATATGCTGCTGAAGGCTGTTGGTCTGATACAAATGGAAAGCTAAAGCTTGAGGAATGGCGGGGCCAATTCGACATCTGTCTACCTACCATCACGAGTCCACTCCTTCTGCGGCTTCGGTGAGTACAGGTTTTTTTAACCTGAGCCTTTGTGAAGTGTGCGTGAACGTTGATATGATCAGTTTAGATTTTCGTGGCATGAAAATATATAATACTTTCAATACAGTTTATTTACCTTTCTACACGTTTTTTAAAATGATAATTTATTTGCGCTCACGCATCGCTTAAGTATTCTGTTACAATGCCTATAAAAAGCAAAGCCGTGTTAGCCTGAGGTCTTAGGCTCGAAACCCGGCTGTTCACTAATCGACTTTACTGACTACTAACTCGAAAACCGGCATATTATAACTCGAAAATTCAATGACGTGTGTCAGGCACAAACAACTGATCACCAACTTACTTATTAGAAAAAAAATATCTCGAAATTGATTACGAAAGGTAACCGCTTTTCATATCGTGTCACTGTTTTTTATATATAAATAGTTAGATTTCTATTAACTAATATTTCTTTGTACAGAAGAGCTTTACTTCGGATTTTATAAAAGATGAAAATAAGAAAAACCTCGATACGGGTAATCAGCTCAATACATTTTACTTCTTTATTCTTTGACAAAAAAAATCAGCAAAACAATACTACCAATACCACAATACATTACTGCCAAAACTTACTACTTAAGCCTTACTTTTGTCAATTTTTTTGTTTTCATTTTAAAATAAATAATAAAAAACCTCACTTCTTGTAATCTCCGAAAATATTTTTAAGAAACATATTGCAGGCAATAAGATGGTGATTCTGCAACGTGATAATTCGGGCGGAAAAAAACTTTCCCACGATGTTAGAGTATTTTCCAACGGGCATAGGAAATAATATGCTTCGTGACACAATTTGCGATAACTGGAGCTGCTAATAATATTCGCGATTCCTATATCTCAATTCCATCTCACTTTAACTCCAGCTTGTTTAAACTTTTCTCACGAGTTTAATGTAACACCTGCAAAGTATTTTACAAAGAGAACACAGATATACAATTAATTATTATTCTTGTCTTTGCATATAATACTATTAGAGTTATTTTATATTTATTATATTGATTGCAAATAAGATATGATTAATTGGTCAATGAATTAATAAGAAAGTGACCTAAATGGATAACCCACAAATTTTTAATTATTAGTAAACATATTTGATACTGAAACGTTGTGTCTAGGAGTAGTCTACGTTATCAAAAATCTAAGTACGATTCTTACTAATTAAATAAAACTTTTAATATGTTGTAAGTAATTCTGTGTATTTTTTTGTAATTTTTTTTAATAATAAATGAAATAATTTCATTAAAAGCTTTAAAAATTAAACCTGTACTGTTAACATTAACCAAAGTTGTTCTGAATCTCAGCAAGACCAATTTTGCAGATGCTAAATATTTAATACTTGCTCAAATTTCAATTCAATCTCGCACACCAAAGCCTATTGAAATGGGTAAAAGACCATACATATTGTAGGCCCAGTCGGGACTCAGAATCGCAAACTGTGCGGTTCTATCAAATTTTACTGTGCAATTTCCTTTTGCCGCAATACGGGTAACATACAACAAATAATAAAGTCCATTTATCACCACGATTTTATACTTGAAGTGACAAATTCATGGTGAAGTAGGACTTATTTGAAATTAGATTTGATTTTAATGTGTCAAATTACTATACATCGATTAGACGTATTTATTTGTATAGGTTATGTCGTATAGTGTAAAGAAAGATGGGTTTGAAATGAATAAGGCATGTCTTTTCTAACACAAATATAACTCGGAATTTGTAAATTGAATTTTGTACTCTGAGCTGACGCAAACTCTTAAAATTAAAGTTTTTAAGATGTATAAGGCAAAGACAATATACCATTTATATTTTTTTATATTAAATTATTTCTAAGCCACAGAAATAAAACCTGTATTGTATACTATAATAATTAATCGAACATCATCGGAATTAATTCATTCGAATAATTAATTATCGAAATATTAGCAAACCTATATATTATTCATTACTTATTAATTGCTGCTAGATACGTACTTAATACCTACATTAGGCCTGTGATTACATGACAAAGAGAATTTATTGTACGTATAATTCATAGATTTTGATAGATATTTTAATAATTTAATTTTTTAATTGCTATTAGTCTATATTAGCATGTTATAGTAAATGACAACATAGATTCACAGACTAAATAAATAAGTTTTAGGTGCACCAAGTTAACTACTTAAAAAAATCTCAAGCCTAAATATTAAAGATATAATTTTAAATTAATTATTCAGCACCTAGCTTTATTTGACCAAAGTTATGTTTACGTTCTGTCGGTAGAATAAATAAAACGTGTTTGTACTTATGTATACGCGTTAGAAGTTATACTTCTTATTACATATTAATGACACACGAAGAAATTAAAACTAAAAATTAAATTATCTTAGATTTATAGAAACCTTGTCTTTTAATACTATTAGAATAGGCGTATTATAAAAAAATACGTTAGGTAAATAAACGTGTTGACACAATACAATGTTATATCTGTTTACCAACTCTTGCCTACTTTGATTGAAATTAGCCGAGTTCGCCCCAATTACATAATAAAATATGGTAATGTATGATAATGTACCCGAGTAATAAAAGAATAACCGTGTAACAAAATAAAAGCTATTTCAATACTATTTCATAATTTACGAGCATAAAAAATATTATAGCTTGAACGTAACCACAATAATTTAAAAACGCGTTGATAAACACTTCACTATAATATATAAAATACTACGTCCATAATAGACTTTTTATTACTTATGCTGTATCCCAATTAATGTAGATGTGGATTGCAGCTAACATATATACGTAAGGTTATATTTAAATAAATAAAAACTGCGTGTCTTTCGAGATATATATTAAATAAACTTCGTTTAAATTAAATTAAAAATAACGTAATGTGTATGTTTACATGTAAATCGAATAGTTTCCATAATACAAAACCTAACATATACCTATTATATTAAATGAAAAAGGAAGAAAATAATGAATATAAAATATTAATTACAAAATTGTAGTTGGATGAGCTAAGCACCGGCTGTATGTAAGACAGCCGTATATAACCTTTAATATTTACTTAGGGATCATCGCCTTAATAGCTCTAGTTTCTCTTATCCAAACATTCTTAAGTAATCTGGATTAATTAGGGATGTTGACTTTGATTTCAAGAAGACACAAATTTCACTTTGAAAGCCCGTCTGGTTAACGTTATGCGGTGATTCTTCATAAAAGAAAATAAGGCTTCAAGGATTTTGGTGAGCTCAATGGGGTAGTAGTAGGCTAGTGGAGCGCCCACTGTACTTCGGTAACAAATATATCTTTTAAGTTCGTAATTGAAAAAATATAATTGCACCTTGTCCTCAGATTTCTGTCGTTTATTTGAAAGTTGTATATCGGATATATAGAGAATACTTACACACCATAGACATATCCATATATCCACATATCCATAGATCACCCAATCCAGTTATAGGTTCTGTTACAAATGTAAATTCATTATTTTAAATGAAGTTATGTAATATTATTAACATTCTAATATTTTTTTAAATCTTAGCAAAAAATAAATAAAATATTCTATTCGAACTGACCACCTTTGGCTTTTATGGTTTCAAGCCAGAAACCTGCAGGAAAGTTCACGGTATATTTTTGATAAGTGTATCGCTGTGAAGATTTTATCTTGATACACTTTGGTTTTTCATGAATTTTTCACAAAAACTGTAGTTTTGTGACTCCTTAATAAGACATGCCCAACCAAACCATCTCTGACGCAGGATGATGACCACGTTGTACCTATCCAGTCATGAGCAGCTTCTTTAGAACTGTGAGTGAACACTTTATCATTTTGCTTATTTCAGTGTTCGTCAATCGTGAAAATCTTTTCATTGGTAAAGAGGATATTTCTTTGCTTTTCACCTGCGTGAAAGATAGCGTTTTGATCGATCCACTCTCTTTAATTGTAAAGATTTATTTAGGAAATGTCCTGTATACCGACAATAAGCATTAAGGTTTATTTCTTGTTTATTTATACTCGATAGAATCGCGGGAATCTTTATTTCTTGCAATAAGATATTTTCGCTTGCTAATGGGGTTTTGACGAATCCTGCAGTTGTCGCCCCGATCTTTTCTGGTCTTCAACAGACGAAGTGCTGTTGTATAATCATAATATCATAATTTTATAATTATAATTATTGTTCTTATGAACAGAAAAATATTTATAATTGTTGTCAAAAAATGGTCTAAAAACTCTACTGAATTTCAAGATACCATAGCGTGATATGCAATAATTGCTGCGTCTGCCACTTTGAGGTCGACTCAAAGCAAAGGCATATCGATAAAATGTGTTGCTTCCAATTCTAGTGTTATGCCTAGAAACCTAGTTACGACGTCTTCAATTGACACTATTTTATAAGTTATTTTCAGCTTACTTGGGTCTATTATTAGAATTCCGAAAGTGTTACGTTTTTTTACGCTTAAATTATCTGCAATATGTATGTGTTACTAAAAGTGCTACAATTGACATTGACTAAGCCGTTTGCCACAAGAAGCGTAGCAAGTCTGACATATTGATAAATGACCTCATAACCACAAATATAATATCGGGTTCTATTCGATCTTTCATGTCATAATAATAGTGTTGAATCGTGTCAAACAAGGCACAATTGCTTTTCCTTGAACAAAATTTTATTTGATCATACTATAGATATTTCCCATCGATATGAATTTAAGCGATTTATATTTAAAGTGAGAAAGTCTTCTATCACGTTGGTGTATGTAATATTCGTATGAACGTCGTGAGCCTTGCAGTACGTAATTTCTATTAAAAATTAACTAGATTTTTTTATATGCAATTGTCATAGTCTGCTAACGCTATGTTTTGGTACGTTTGCTCACTATTCTTCTAATAAAAATACGCAGAATAATTATAGTTTTTTAACCTTAACCACATAAACTGACGCCTTTTAGAAAAGTATGAGAAAATCAAGAATTAAAAAAACTATTTGATGAAAAAAATATCATCAATATTAAATTGTTACATAAGACGGTAATAAGCACGCTTGTTCTCCAATAAATTTATTGCTATTTATCGAATAAAGATACGCCTTTCGATTCGCTAAAAGATTTTCGCAAAGAAGCAATCTTTTAGATTCAATTAATTGCGATTCAATAAATTCACGTAACCTCTCAGTAGACGTTATGTGAATTGAAACTACTTTCTAGAACTTTCCATCAGAACTTTTAAATAATATTGTGGTCTTTAGTATTGAAATAGATTTCATATACACAGATAGTAACCGCAGTTACGTGATATCCATAAATTATACCAATTATGGATAACTAGAAATTGCGCGTGACTTTTACAAGCCTGCCTGGGATTTAAATGAGGATAAACAAAGTGATGTTGTTGTTGTTCGAGTCAAAATCGTTTTTTTTTTCGTTCGTATATTTCCCTTTTTTGACGTTCATAAGTGTACATTATGTGACCTATATGAATAAATGATGTTTGACTTTGAATTTTAATTAAATTAATAAAAAAATTAAAATGTAATTGTATGTGTCATGCAACAAACATGGCTAATTTAGAATTTAGTGCTAACCTTCACCCGTTGACACCTGCTTTGATCCTTTATTCTTTAACAAAAGTAAGACTATGTCAAAATAGATGAGCTAACTATTGAGCACATTCAAATATCGAAGTACATACAATCTCGTTGTAGTACAATGCACATCAGTTAACGAAGGTATAGAATTAACTTCGTAACATGCACCTTATGTATGTATGTGTTCCTTTAATATACTAGAGCATAGTGGAATTCCCTTAGCCCTTAAAATGTTATTCTCTTTTAGCGGCATTTTTATGAAAGATTTATTGCCATCTTGTCTCTATAGTGCTTGAGATGTGGCTTTCAGCTTATATCGCTTAGATTAATCTTGAAAGTGGTGGAAATAAGTATGTAAGGCGTGATCGGTTACAAAGAGTGTCTGGTGCCAGTTGGCAATAAACCAGATACTGCATTGAATCTTCACTGAACACTGTATTATGTAAATATTAACTTATACGTGATAAGGATCGAATTTTACAAATGGCCAGTATTTCCGACAAACTGTTTTAACTGAGGTATTTTTAAAAGCTATTTGTGCATTTTCATACAATACTAGCAAATGCAACAACAGCAAACTATATTTAATAACTATTGTTCCAATATGACACTGCAATACAAGTTAATGCTTCTTACAAATGTATCTATTAGTAAAATAATCAACGAATAATACGTTAAAACTCAATTCACTTAAAGAATAATGTCGTAAGGCTAAAATTAAATTTACCATTTCGGATATTATTCGGCCTTTTTGGGTAAATAATTAAATAGGTTTCACGCAATGGACTCAATCTTGAAGCGGCTCTCAAATCACATTTAAAAGTCGACCCGTGTTTAAAATGCGAAAACTTTTGTTTCTTTTTAATTAGGTCAAATTTCACAACAGATTTTGTATTCTATTTTTTTATTGATAGAATAGTTTAGCAGCGTCAGCTTCAGCCACTGACTGATCTGACCTGAACAGATGAGTCGTTGAAGCTGCATTGGATGTATAAATGTCTGAAGCCTGTTGCTTTAAATAATAAACATAAATAATTTAAATTTCGATTAATAATATCTTTATTTTATTGTAACATACAAATATAATAACAACTGGTTAACTGACATTAAACAATTAAACTTAAACAATGGATACAAATAGCCCAAACTTTACTAAGTAAATATGAATGTTTGAAAATATGTATGAATGTATGTATGACTCCGTTAGTATCCACTCGGATCCGAGAAAAAAGCACTTAATGTTTTAAAAAAATAATACATCTTAATATATATATTTCTTGTGTGCGTGTGTATGTGACTGAACTCCTCCTAAACGACTGGACCGATTTAGACGAAATTTTTTGTGTGTGTTCAAGGGGATCTGGGAATGGTTTAGATTCACAATTTTGTCCGCTGGACAATGTTTTTTTAATTAATTTTCAATTTATTAGTTGTTGTTGATTTTGGTATGTTTTACATTGGATCCGACAGACGGCGCTACCATCGCAGTGTCAAATTTTAAATAATATTCGAATTTTAATTTTAGTCTGTCCCAAAATTTAAAAAAAGTTTTGTTATCATTGTGTTATATCGTGTGTGACCATGTGCTGGATCGTTAGATATTGTCATAACATTTGAATAATAATTTTCATCAAAATGGCTTATTAAAAATTGAAATTTTGAAATTAAAGACGTGTAGACAGGACAACGTCTGTCGGATCCGCTAGTGTACCTATAAAACACTACTACATACGTTTTAAAAAATGCTGATTATCTTCCATATCTACCTACGTAACAATGTTAGACTTTTTTTATTTTATTTACAGTTGATAAACGAGATAAACGTGCAGCTAGCGTTGTTTCGGGACCTCCTCATCCATATTGGTCAGCCTCACGATAGCCCAGAACTACGTGAAAGGGTGAGGCGACTCCGGCGTACTTGTGTTGAAGCGACCAAGCAAACCAGCCAACTCGTGCTACCTACCTGTAAAAAGTATGTATATGAACGTTATTATAACCTGTCATTATAACATCTGGTAACCTATGTGGTATTGAGCGGACACATTGCTGTATATTTCATATATCATAGTAGTTATGATCACCTTTTATATAAACATACAGTGGTATTTGTGTCTAAGACATCCTTACCATATTTTTCTTCAGTACCAAAGTCTTTACTGTGTGCTTTGAAGGAAACATCAATTGTAGTCTAATCTATGAATCCATCATAGAACGCGCGGCTTCATGTTGTGCGTTCTCATATACATCTCCCAACATACTGGAACATCATTGGGTTCTTCATAATTACAGGCTTATTTATTTATTTATTTATCCTTTATTGCCTTATACAAAAACACACATAACAAAAAAATAAAAAATAAAAAAAACAGTAACAAAAGATATAAGGCAAAGGGCGGCCTTATCGCTTACAAGCGATTTCTTCCAGGCAACCCTAATGAGAAACACAACGTTAAAGAAAAACCATCAGAGGGTAGAGTACAAAAAAAATCAATTAACAAAAGCAACAAAAAAACAAAAAAACTAAAAACTTAAACTTAAAACATGCGTTACTATAACTAATTGAATATAATAAAACAAAATCAAAGAAAAAATAGCAATAATAATAAATAAAAATAATTATAGACAAAAATTTAAAAGCAAATAAAAAGGTTAACCTATAAAAATAAATATATA
Organism: Pieris rapae; assembly: GCF_905147795.1. NCBI lineage: Eukaryota > Metazoa > Arthropoda > Insecta > Lepidoptera > Pieridae > Pieris > Pieris rapae. The sequence goes on along the minus strand of NC_059509.1, from coordinate 4,747,519 downwards.
TAAGCAGAACTAATTACGAGGTAGAAAGAAAATGATCAAAAAGAAGCTTTTTAAATACATTTAAAGATTGCGCTCGTCTAATATCGATTGGTAGGGAATTCCATAGCAGGATACTCTGCACAGTAAAGGAGGAGTGATAGAATTCAGTTTTATGCGTAGGAGTTTCAAGAATTAGGTTGTCTAAGGAACGTAAGTCAAAACTGCCGCCGGAGAGGAAAATAAAATTTTGCTTTAAGTAACTAGGGGTTTTAGGATTAAAAAGAATATTAAAGAGAAGTTGTAAAATGCGCATCTTACGCCGTAATCGAATGGGTAGCCAATTGAGCTTTCTTCGGAACTCCGAAATATGGTCAAATTTACGGAGTCCAAAAATGAATCTGATGCAAACATTTTGTAAGCGCTCTAACTTATCAAGCTGCAACTCAGTTAAATCAGGATAACATACATCAGCATAATCAAGAATAGAAAGTAAAAGAGAGTGAGCAAGAGAAATTTTAGTTGAGATAGGCAAAAAATTGCGTAACCTATTAAGTGCGTGGGAAGAAGAAAAAATCCTCCTGCTCAGTTCATTTATTTGGGGCTGCCAAGACAGGGTTTTATCCAAAGTAATGCCCAAATTCCTAACAGTGGAGCAAAACGGAACAGCCGTACTATCTATAGTAATCTGGGGTAAAGTTGACCAATTTATTCTCATTATATACGATGCACTTCCGATGATAATAGACTGGCTCTTATAAGGGTTTATCTGAAGACCATACGATTTACTCCATTTCACAACTTTGTCTAAATCAAAGTTTTCAGGCTTTTCGACTAGCATAAGTAAATTCAATGATTACTTTAAATTCTTACCAATTGTAATTGCTTCATTGATGATTCGAATTACAGTATTGTCTTTCGTGGTTTGACGGCCATGGTAACTTTGTATAAAAAGAATTTAACTTACTATAATTTAATATCAAATATGACAACCATTCAGATTAACGTTAAAATGTACGGTTGCCTAATTAGTTGTATTTATAAAGAAAGTTTAAGCCAAAAAAGAGCGAATAACCTAAAACCAGTAAACAAAAGGCAATTTATAAAGAATTTGATGCATTTCGTTATTTCATAAAACATTTTCCTAAACATTCTAAACACACGAAACCATTCATTTTATTTTCATTAAAATTTTATCGAACGGTTGAATGTAAAGAATTGCTTTACCAAATACAACACACATTTATAAATTAAATTAAGCGTTTTGTAAAGTGGTTATTCCACCGTGAACTCGGGACTGAAATGTATTTGCAATTCAGAACAAAGGATAGGTAAAAGTTGAATAGGGCTGAATTCGGCTCGTACTCCGTGGGCAGCGGTCGAGGCAGATTAATGCCCAACTAGACAAATTGTTACTTAATAACCTTATACCTATTTTTATCTGCTTATACTTTAGTTATTTTTTCTCAATGTACACCTATAATTCGTGCATAATGCAAACACACAAGCAAAATACATAAAAAACTTTTATAACTTCATTGGTGCAAGTTCTGTGTGGTACAGTATCCCCATATATTAAAAAATATATAGTTTATTGATTTAGTTATTAATAAGTGAGGTAGTTATCACATATTCTTCAAATGTTAAATCATGTGTAAAACATATAACAAGTGCATCTCAATTTTGTTTGAATATCAAACGTGCAAAGATATAGTAACCACAGCACACATAAATACTACTTTTTCTCGGCTACATTAATAAACATACTCTCACAAATATTAAAATAAAAAAATTATTTAACAAACTGCTGTTTATAAGATCAAAAATCATAGTTGTTATGGTGTTGAACAAGCACTGCGGGATTTTAGTTTTTCTTAACGTATGTGATTTGATATCCTTAAAATAGATTACTACATAACATAGCTATTATATATATACGTAGATTCATAATTTTAACTTTAAATTATTTCTACAATCAGCAACAATGAAACAATGAAAGTATATTATCAGTGAAAATTTACATAAACATGTCCCTATGATACCTACCGAAAGCGAAAGATTACTTTACCAATGTCACTTACATATAAGAATTCCTTATTCCCAAAGGAGTTACTTTTCTCTATAATGCTATTAAATTATGTACCAGTACTTAATACAAAGTATTTAGAAAGTTGATATAATGTGAACCAATTACGTCGGCAAAGTTCCGATTCCCAAATGGGATCCTTAAACGCGGTAAACCGCGAAACTAATAAATCTATCCATTGTGTGATTTCTATAGAAAGTTCAACTATTTTCTTGTTACTTTTATTGAAATAAAGTTGTATGGTTTATTGGATTTTATTTAAAAAATACAAGTAAACGTTTATGTAATTGAGATTTTGTTTTTTTAAGAATTACGCCTCATGTTAATCGATTCCGCTGATTATAGTCATTCTCAATGCTAGAGGGCTTGCTTCCAATCGCTCGCTTAAAATGTAATCTATAATACTCAAACTAGGTTTTGATGTCACAGATGATAAATATATATTATCATCTATCATCATATATATACTCATCGAATTGCTTTCACCATTTCTTCGTATCGAGGATATGAATGATATAAAATGTACATCAATGGCAGGGACCATAAACTAACATTACAGAAATGTAATTGTGTCCAATAGATAAAAAAATCATTAACAACAATATTACATTAACCTTAACAGCCCTTTTAACTTAAGTTATTTTTGAAAGGTGTTCTTTATGTTCTTTTTATACCCTTCGGTAATAAACTTCGATATAAAACGTCAAAATGGGTAGAAAATGTGACCTTAGGGTTATATAACATAATAAATTTATAAACTCTCTGTGCAACAATTTTTTGTTCAATGCTAAAGTCCATACTTTGACATCGTGTTTTAATACTATCTGATATTTTCCAATATGGCTTCAAAACAAGCCATAGTGAATTCTTTGTTTTTATATTGAAGCGAAGGTTTTCATACAAGTTTCTGACTGTTAATAAAACAGATGATATTAAAAGAAACTAGCATAGAAGTAGTATCCTAATGTCATTAAACTTCCATTACGGTTGCCTGAAAAGATAACCAAATAAATTTTGTAACAAAAACTTTTTATGACTCATATACTCATTAATAATATCATTCATTGGTGACCGCAGTGCAGTTTGGTAATTTTGAGTTAAAATTTTAATGTAATTGTGATTATTGTCCACCAATAGCTGCCAAAAATATTTGATGTAATTTATCCCAGTTTCCAGTTAGCCTTGCCGGAGAATAGACATACATATATAATAAATACATATCTTATATGTTCTCTATACTGACTTCCAATACCCACCTATTAATTAATTTTAATGACGCATAAAAATTATATATTTATTTTAGGTCTAGTGGAGAAATCTATGCTGAACAGCCTCAATTGGTGCTATTATACTTTATGTCGAACCTTCTTTTGCGGGAACTTGCCAAGTGTCACAGACTAGTTCAGCTCGTGCCCATGGACATGTCGTCATATTACGGTATTTATATTTTTTACTTACTATAGCGTATAAGCCAACATTTTTGCCCGCTAAAAAGTATTGTCCAGTGATGAAAATGGAAAAAGTGTCGGCTTTTTAAATAAATAGATTAAAAAATGCATAAAAAATTCTGTTTTGCATGTATCGTATATTTCCATGCCTTTGTAAGCAAAGGTAACGCAATGTACAGATTAACTACAGGCAATACTTTCGTTATGGTCAAATAAAAGTACATTCATTTTAACCACAGAGAATATTTCATCTTATTAATATACAATTAAAAGAACGTACGTCGATAATATTAAAATGACTGAATCCATATTAAAAATTATTAAGCATTAAAGCGTAAAATAAAATAATTAGGTCACATTTACGTCACACAAAAGAGTGGCGGAGAGTTTATTGCCAGTTCTTCTCTTCCGTTCTACGCCCTTGATTTGAAAACTGTCAGTAAATGTAAAATTAGAAGCATTTAATATATATTTCTATATTGATGATTCATAAGTGTACATTGTGTTACCTATATGAAAAAATGACTGATTTTTTGGTTTTTTTTTATTAGATAAACACAGATATTTTACTATTCACTCTGATCGAAATAAAATGAAGACAATTCTCAAGCATCTAAAGAAAGATTAGACTTTATCAATATCACTTTCCTCCAATTAACGTGCTTTCGTTGTTTTGACATCGTTAAGAACGACGATAAAATTAATTAAAGTATAACAAAGCATTTTCGGTGAATGTATGATGAATTTATATAATGAGCTGTGGCAATTATGTAGGTCACACTTTAACTATTTCGCTAATGACGTCAGGTTTGTTATATTTCCACTTTTTACACAAACTTCTAAGACTTAGTAATGAGACAAGGTCAGGCGTGTTCTTTATTTTCATTACTCAGTTATTATAATATTGTTTTTATTTCCCAATGTTTAAAGTCTAATGTTATTAATTAATACAATCTTGATTTTTTTATGAGCATGGCAATGATCAAAACACAAACGGGCTTTTATTAGCTCGGTTTGATTTGACTTGAAGTGTGATGCAGGCTACGCCGGGCCAAATCTCAACCTTACATGTTCTAAAAATTATTTTGAGAAATAACTTGCATCATAGTTCCATTTTAGTGATACAGGGTTGAAGTTAGTTCCTTCATTAGACCCTGGAGTATATTATAAATGTATGTAATGTAATGTATGTAAATATTATTAGGAAACTACGGCTAGAATTTGTTCATAACTTAATTAGATTTTAATACTATATGTGTAATTCCCAGAAAATCGTGCTGGACCATCTAACTTTGGTAACGTCATCAGTCAGATTCTGTTGTGTAAGCAAATAACGCCTGACTTCAATCAAGAGGAGCTATGCAGTATTGCCAAGGACACGCAGGAAATTACGAGAATAGTCTCCGATATACAGGAATTCCTCCCACAACACGAGACGCTTAGTCATTTAGGTAAAATATTTTTATTATACTAGTCGCTATGTCGAACCACACAATAGAATTGCCAAGGATTGGTTAGCATAAAGCTAATCTATCGCCTCAATTATGACTACGAAGCTAAAGTTGAAGATGAAAAAAAGCGTGTTTTAGTATAACAAATTTTGATGTGCTAAGTATGTTTAAGTAAAAAACATATCAATTCAAATACTGGATAATTTCTGTTCGTTTTTACTACTCACGCTTGAATAATTTGTGTTGAAAAATGCAATCTCATTTTCCGGATATGACGTCATTAAATATTGACAGCTATCGTAAATAATTATTAGAAGCTCAATTTTATTGAACATGTTTTACAAGCTAATAAAAGACAATAATAAAACTGACGCAATTTTATTCTATTATGTAGATATTTCAGATGATTTAAATAAGTGTTACCAAGGGAAAAACTAATAATGTGATGGGGCTTGCGCGATAATCGTTTTTATTTTTACCCAAGGTACCCGAAGTATTTAGGGGAAGATAGAAAAGATTATTCTCTCATAATATAAGAGAATATTAATAGCCTTAACCCTCAGATCCCTCTCGTACACATTAAGAACACTCCGCACTGAGATACAAAACGCACTCATTTCTTATACGTTCTAGACACTAGCTATATTTCTTTGTTTTACTTGGCGTTAGATCCATTTAATAAATCATATGTGTATACATTTCAAATACACACATTGTGTGACATGTGCAGAATTATCGATGTATTGACATTTTAATATTGCTTAAAAGTATACATATAATATACGAGAGCTTTAACCTCAAACCTAAATTAGTATGATAAGTAAGTAGATCCCGACAAATTCTGGCACGGTTCGTATCGATACCACTTGGACGCTATGTCAATAATTTTACTGTCAAGGAGCGGGTTATATAATGTCTCTATTAAACCTCCGTATTTAGGTTTATTTGCTTTTATGTAAACGTTTAAGTAATTCACAGAGAGCAACATTGCCCTCAAAGGGGACGAAGTTAACGGCCTATGGAGGAATAAGCGAAGAGGTTCTCTTTACAAAGGCATGGGAGTGCTCTGTTGTATGTCCCGACCCAACTACCTCTGAGGGTGTCGAATCTCGCCCACGCGGTGCCTCTCGGATGCCCAAGAGGAATCAAGGTTTATGGAAGAGGGCGCTCAGTGTTCGTAAATCAGTGAATAGTAGCAGGTAAACGTAGTGTAGAAAAGAAAGGGTCCATTAGTTTGTCTATCACGCTACTAGAATCTAATTCACGCATTATAGTCATAGAGTAGTGAATTGTCTGGAGAGGGAACAATTTTATTTTAATTTTCCGAGCACATTTTACGTTATTTTAAATGTATATAATAGTTATAACCCAAAGCAGACTGATTCTTTTAAACCTTCACATACCTCTACTACGCATAATACAATGTAATATTAGTTAAGAAATTATGTTAATGAATTGAACATATATTCCCTATCAGAAATTTTATTTATCTCTAAGCATCTTAGAGACTAGATTTTATTATTAAATTGTCTTCCAATAAAGTTCATTAATAATTAGATCTCAATACTTTAAGTGTGAATGTATTGATATGTATGAAAATTTTATCTCATACTTTATGTTCCTATAAATATGTTCGAACTTTCTCTTTAAGCTATATTTGTGTAGTTCCTCAAACATTAATAGTAATTATCACTTAGGTGTGATAGGGCAACATTCAAGATTGAAATAAAAATAAAAATGTGTTGGAAATGATAAAAGGTCAATAAAAAGTTTAGACGTTCTCAGTGTGTATCCGCATTTTCAGCCTATTTAGCTCTTGCTATTTCAAGTGTTGTAATATCGATATAATTTAAAAAAATACTCGTCTATAACCTCAATCTTTTATAAATCAGTTAAATTTTATAAATTTATATCACTTAATACGTATGTATGTGTGACGTTAAATAATATTTCATACATGTTCAAAGTTAAGTGGAATCCTACACATAAGTTCTCAATTAAGGTTTAATTAAAATTATGGCCTAGTTATAGCTTGGATTTCTAGTCAATTATAATAATGTCCTTAAAATAGTCCATAAGGATATGTACCCGAAACGAGTATAAAATAACTTAGAAAGTTATTTAACAAGAGTTAGTATATAATACACGTTTAAAAATATAATAATTTACTAGCTGTAGGGCGTGGCGCATATTAAATGGTTCATTAGGACGTATAGGCGGGTCATAGTTACGCACTTATTCGAACAGCTACGTCATTCAAGTTTTTGCTACGCCAATGCTACGATAATAAAATTACGTAGAACTTTTGATTCAATGGTCATAACTGTATGTAGACAAGCATATTGTTCATTTACATTTTTTATTTTATATTATTTTTAGTAAGTTGAATGTTTACATTCTACCGGCTACAACGCTTGCACAAAGTGTTCAAATCTCAGTTGATTAATTAAAAACGACAAGACCTGTATTCGATATATATTATTAACGTTTACGTCAATCACAAAATCATCAGCGCGAATGACCGATACTATAAACAAAAAGAAATATGATCAATGTCTTAAACTGAAATATTCGTATTGTTGTAAATGGTGTAATTTTATTTATTTTATTTTAGAAACAATAACACATATAAATATATGTGTTATTGTTTCTAAAAACTTTATTTAAATATGGTTCAAACCAAAAATTTGTCAATTAGGGATTTAAAATATTTCCGTAGATCTCTCTGAAAACTGCAAATAAATTTTTCAATAAAATTTACTCCGAACCTACTTTAAATTTACTGCGATTTCCCTCTACCATTTCAGAGCAAGATTTAACGTTTGCTTCAATCTCATACATTTAGTAGTATAAGATGAAATCTAAATATTGATACATAATAAATAGTTTGACATTTTATCATTGTTTTCTGTTTATCAACAATATTATAAATTTGTAGGTTTTTGTCATTATATCAAAGGTACCTTATAAATCGTTTATGCTGGGATTCTATATTAATAATAATTAATAATTATATAAAAATATACTAATCATAAAAACCAAATTAATCTAATTACACTGTTAGGCGAGCCTAAAATGTTCGAGATTACATTCTGAATGTATATTATTTTTTATCATAACATTATGAGGAAGTTCATTATATAAATAAGCATTACCTATTCTACTCACATATTTTGATTCTTTGGTCTATTTTTTTAGATGGAAGTATATATTATGAATTCAGTATGTGATTTCGGTTGTCTAAGACAGTACGTATTCATTTAATTTCATTCATTTCTTACTGTAAAAATATGACAGATCAGTTATTTTGTTAATAGTGTAATATGGAGTTTATGTGAAAAATAAATGGGAAATCTATATTATAATCTATATCTATTAAAATCTAAATTAAGAGCTCGGATATAAAAGAACCTAAAACATTTTTATTTAGCAAATCTTTATACGTCCAATATATTCCAATTTTCTTAATTATATCTAAGTATTTTTCTATTAAGTGCACTATGAAGCATAACATAATTATAACTTAATTATTTAATAATATGTAGATGTACCTTATAAAGTATTAAAATAATGGTATATAACACCAAATAGTTTATATTAAAGTATATCAAAGTATGAATACCTAGAATAGAGTTAGTTTTATTATGAAAATATTCGTGTTATTCGTTTTGTTGAAGTATGCTGAACCACCAAATCGTTGTTTTTACAAATCTCTGAAAATGTGTTACTTAAAACTGTGTTCATTTAAATATGTATTCATTTGTTTTAACTCTATTTTTTAGTCATGAGAATTGTAATAATACGATTGATATGTTCATATCATAAAGAATCCAATATGTATATGTGTCTGGTTAGTTAGTACAATGCTTCATTTATTTATAATTCCTAACTTTAGATAAAAATACCTTACTGTAATACAGGAGTATTTATATTGAAGTACTTACCTACTGAAGTGATGACTGTGATATACTTGTATATTATAATGTATGTATTAGTAAAATATCTAAGGTATTGTGTTGTTTTATTTATGCCTTGTGTGTTGTAATTTTTAAAACGCAATTGCGTGTTACAAGCGTATATTTAAGGTCTGTTCGATTATTTAGCTTTTATTTGCTTCGAGTCTACATCACAAGAATTCTCTAGGCGACTAGCATCCGTAGAAATAATAATATTTGTAATCTTGTATTGGAATAAAAATTCCTTTTCTATTAAACTGCAAAGTCTTAAAGATGGTTAGGAGCTAGAGATTTGATAAGATAATTTCCAAAGAATCCTTTTGTATCTTTACCAAACGATGACTTTATGTTTTAATCATGTGAATGACTCACAACTTACAAAAACCTGAACCCATAACAAAGGCCTACCGTGTGATTCTGAGTATCCTACTTAAGATTTATAACACTTTAATAAAAGGTATCGCTGTAAGATAGTTTAATTAATATCGTTACGACTAATATTATTGAATCGTGTCACTCCTTTTCATAGATGTCACCACGATGACCTATATATGGTATAGCCGTTCTCCCACCACTAGCGTAATCATTTCTCGCCCTTTTCGGCTTGTAATCACGTTCAATGGAATCCTTTGAAAATTCTAAAAAAAAAACATCGTGCTAAGAATTAATTTGGGTGAAACTGGAGGACTGGAGGTATCTGATAGAAAACAATTAAAATGAATTGTTATTGTATTAGCAAATATTGATTTTTAAAATGTATATTTACAATGAAGGTCTTACTTTCATTTGTATCCCTGTTCCTTCTTCTTGCAAGAAAGTCATCCATTAAAACAAAACCTTTGTAACGAGCCATCTTTTTCGGTGGAGGCTTTGTTTCTAGCTTACCTTGACTTGATATTAAAGATGAAACTCTTGAACGAAATATTATGTATAAAAAACTGTGTACTTATTTTTTTGATAACTAACGCGTATTTTTTACCCGCAGACTGCCTGCATAATTCCATAGTGGACGAGACAGAATACTCAGGAGACGAACGCAATCGCCAAATCTTAAATTATTTTTGATCAAATAAGACGTAGTATTGTGACTTTAAATACCATGTTTTATTGATAATTTCTTAGAAGACAAGAACGATATTTTTCTTTACCATATTAATTGCGTAAAAACAAAATCAAATAATCCTTTTGTATCTCATCAATTTTTTTTTAATTTCTCTAACTATAGACTCTCTGTTTAGAAAATCAGTTAACACATTTCAAATTAAAACTGCATTCCAGACAAAAGGACATAAGTGCTTATATTTCATATATTTTATGATCCTATTACTTGCCTTAAACCATATTAATGCTCAGCGTATGTACTTTATCTCGGTTAGTTCTAAACGCCTGCAGTGGTACAAGTTAAACGTGCTCAATGGAATACTAACGAGACGTAAATGGGTGAAAAAGTTAAATTTTTAATTTAGAATTTTATTCACTTACATTTCACCAATCCGATTCACGTCTGCTGCGTTTATTTTAGCTTGCGGGTCCAGTACCAAATATACTTTTGAATAGTCTTGAAGATTTTTAGAATCTGTTTCGTGTGGCTTACTTTGTTTTTTGAGAAGTAAATTATGTATTTTATTTAGTCCTGGATTTGTATTTTCACTAGTATCGGTGGAGATAGAATTTCCTCTATCATCATAGAATAAATGTTTGTGGTGTTTATTATGTACGTGATCATTGTGGGTATGTAAATCTACGTCACTTTGGTTGATAGTTTCAATATTCTTTTGTTTTTGTAGGATTTTAAGTATGCGATCTAAATCGGCATTAAACTTCAGACTGTAGGATATTTGTGGGATACATTGTATTGCTGAAAAATCAATTGAATATTACAAAATACAAAGCGATAATTGAGTTATTTATAAATATTATATTAAAATTATTTATAACCTGTCTTTTATATATAAAACCTACCTATAATACCTATATACCTTAATAATATAATATTCAGCATAACTTCATATCGAAATAATACATGAGATTATATATTATAATACTCTTGACAACTCTGTACTGAAATTCATTATTTTAATATAATTTATTTGAAATATTACAAACAAAACTCTTAAATGCTTATCCGACTCTGCAAATCCTTTACCAATTAAAGTTATTAAAAACTCCAATGCAACAGATTGAATTAGTCGAAAGAATTTAAGCTGGTTTAAAATCAGCGTGTTGTTTCATTTCCACTTTGTCGTCGCCTTCCGAATTTTAAATTCATAATTCAAGCCGCATTCCACTCACCAAGTAATCCTACTGCTAAGCTAAACATTCTGCGGCGCACTGAGAATTGTAATATTTTAGCAGTTACCGATATCGACACGGCAATTTTAAAATTCAATTTTCTCTTATCGGTTTTGGGATTAAAAAAGGTGTTGCGACAGCTTATGTTGTAACTAATAAAAGTAATCCTCTAAAAGAAAATGTTGTGTCACATTTATTTATTTAAAAAAATACTTTAACATTAATTCCAAAGCGTATTATGAAAAAGTAAGGTAAGATATGGGTCAGCAATTCCATTAAATACAGATTCTTCTAAATAATTACACTATTTTCTCTTATTGATTATAACTATTTATGCCCTAAATTCTAAAACAATTCAAGTGCGTGTTTATGTTTAAATGTGTTATTATAATGATCTTATTAAAATATGTTTCAAAGTCAAACAAATATAATTATCAAATTTTTTACATTATTAAATTGGCAAAAAAATATTAAACATTTAATGATTTATAAGAATTTAGGATAAAAAGTTTCATAACACTGTTTTTCCTTAGTTTAAAAAGACCTGTCTCTTTTCAACACTACATAAACATAATTTGAGTATAACAAACGTAAGAATATTTTAGTAGTACATATTTAAAGTTTTGTAATATAAAAGATTTAAGGTCAATGATTTCAAAGTATACATTATATACTATGTTTGTAATATTATCTTCAGCAGCAGTGCTGGCCTTCTGGTTTGAGCACGTGACTCATCCCTGAGGTAGGTACGAAACCCTAATGTGCACAAAAGGACTATCTATGTCCGCAGTCAGCACTCGCACGTATGGTAAAGTTTTATATAGAGGAGAAACCTACTGGCCTTGCCAAACTTAACAAAACTTGCTATTATAAAAAAATAATGATCACGAAACAGATACAGAAATCTTAGCACCTCGAAGGTAGTGACGTCACTCTTTTTCTGCCATATGTATATTTAAAAAAACAAGACAAGATATTTGACATAACTGACCTATTTTCCCTCATTAATTAAACACGATGAATAACGCGCGTAATTTAATTTGTGTTGTATACGCTATAACCACAGAGCACGTGAATATGTTTCAATTATAGCTTGAATGAACGTAATCAAATGTATGACGTACTTTTATGTAATTTACTTTAGTTGTAACGTCGTTCATATAAAATTGAGATATGGCAAAAATATTTACAGAATTTTATAAATTATTAATCCAGTAAAAAATCTGTGATTTTCATTCAATGTTGACATTTATTTTGTTTCATGTCCATGGTACCAAGATTAGATTTCTCTTTCTTTCATGGTTTTAAAGTTTACGACAAGCTACAAGCAAGAAAAACCTTTGTGCTACATGAATGCAAAAATCTGTCTGTAGCCATGACTCCTGTAAAGCATTTGAAACGTCTAGTTAAGTTCATAATATAATAAATGTAGACACATGTAAATCTTAAAAAAACATAATTTAATTTGAAAGTTCATATAAGTAGACCACCAAAGTACAGTATAAATAACAATTAAATTTTTGTACTACGCATTTGTAAGTTCATATTAATGCTTCTTTGTCTTTAAGCCCATGCCAACTGCAATAGTCTCTAGTCTATATTAAGTCTTTAACAAAGAATTACTACTTTGTTAAATTTCCCGAGGCGAGTGCACATACGATTCACTATGCTACATGCATTTGACATTACACTTGTATCCCTCGGGGCTTCTCGCCTTCATTACAAATGCTTTCAAACGTTTTATATGACCGCATTCTAACCGAAATTCCTCTTAGTGTCTCACTAGGTATAACGTTCTATTGTATTTCCTCCAGGGAGTGTTGGGTGTCACTCGCGATGTTAAGTAAAAATACGGAGGGCTTATCTTGGAATCGATCGTAATATTTTTATGAATTATATTATTATACTGCTTTTATGGTTTGTAAATTCAAAGTATAAATTAATTAAACGCCTAGGATTAATGGGGCAATAAACAGCAACGACGGGCAAATAAGGTTATTAAAGTAAGGTCAATTCCTGATTGGAAATCACTTAATCTAGTAGCTGCGTTGGATTTGCTGTAATTAAGAAAGGCGTCGCTGAGCCTCCGTATATTGCTTCCTCAGATTAACATCAAGCTGCCGGTTAATTTCCTACGTTCCACTCCTTAATGGCACCCTCTATGGAACATTCCGCCTTAATATCTTTGCGAATGATTGGAGCCACACTTTTATGGACTTTTTCTATTACAATATTTAAACAGCTACAACACCAAGGGCGGATTCAAGGGACCATCACCTTGATAAGAGGCTTGGACAGGCTAAAATAATTATCTAAATACGTAATAATTGATACTAAATAGCTTTTGTTCGTTGATATTTCCAGAATTCTGTATAAAAAAGTCACCATAATCAGCATCAAAAAATGTCATTTTAATGGTAACTAGATGTCAGAAAAACATTTGTAGGTATAGTTGTTAATGCTTTACAGATAAGAAAAAAAGAGTAATAAAACAGAAGTGAACAGAAATATACTAATAATAGGTAAGTACGAAAATATACACAAAACAATCGTTTTAAATGACGCTTAATAACCAAGAAAATATATAAACATTGAAAAAGTGGTTGTTATGGGAATAACACATTCATGTTTGTCAGCACGACACCCGATAGAACGTGTAAAAGGTTAATTAACTGCATTGAATGAGTGACGCGAAGTGATATACGGTGTTAATCATATAACTTCATACTTGTGATCCCATCGGCGCGAATTCGAAATCTGAAGCAACATTTTTCACAAACACTGTTTTCCTATGATGTCGGGTACAAACGACACATTGCTTACGCGTCAGTATTAGCACGATAATTAGCTACACCTTGTATTACGTTATATTTGTGTTTTGAAGTATATAAGATTGTACATTAATTAAGTCATGTTTTATTAGTCTTGCTTTGGTTACATTATTGACGAAATGGAATCCTAATACACGAATATAATTACACGCCCCAAGAATGCGTGTTTAACTTTACACCTCAAAATTTTGCCTCACAAAGGAAATCTCGCAAACAGATGTTAATGAGGCCTTAATGACTTTCCTATTTCCCTACAAAACCTAAAGCTTTCCCAATATTTACGTTGAAATTGAAGACTTTATTACGGTAAAGGTGAAGTAAAAACCTTTTCCTTATTAATAACATTCTGATAACGTTATAATATATACCAGTCTAATAGATTCTGATTTGTACTAATACCTTTGAATTATACACTCTTTTAGTTCTATGAAAATGAATAAAAAATAGTTAGTCCCATGATTTGTGTTTCAAGTGTTATCAGAACCATGATTAAATTCACTATTTATTTATGTGTTAAGATATATATTTTCTTAAAAACAAATTCTATAGCTCTTTTTCCATAGATTTGTATTTAATGGATCTAAAAAAATACTAAAAATAGTACTTATTTACGTACTGTAAATATAAATAAAGTATCAAAAGTATTTATTTATTTTTGGAATGCATGTTTATAGGTAGGTAGGAAGCGTTTAGTAAAAGACTGCTTAGATTTTTAAGTATTTTAATTTTCTCGCAAAGATACATAATTATGAAAATCTCATATCACTGCTTAATTATTGTTTCACAATTTTTAACACTACACAATAAAAAAAACGATAAATCACAAAATACAATAGAAACAATTACTTCTTAAAATTACGACTTAAAATAAATAACTACATATGAGAAACATCTATAAGCATGGGTAATAACAGTACTAACGATATATATCGTTAGTATTGTTATTTTCTAAAACACAGATACAGGCTTCGAGCAATATAGAGAGCGCGATGCTCAGATGTTTTCTTCGCATGTAATGTATGCTTTTATGGTTAACGTTCTGGAGCTAATATCTCGTCAACTGCGTGCGGTCCGTTGCACTGTTCACAGAGAACGATAAAGTTCTGAAAGAAGAATTTCCCTTAAATGTTTATTACTATGATATATAATAATCTGTTGCCCATGACTTTTTTATTAATGTATCAAAAAAAACGTTGCATTGAGCTTGTCCTGTTGTACGTTATTTGAAATACCGAAAGATTTGAAATACATCGTCTTGTATGCTTTTCATTGCCACTAAATTCGTAAGTTTTACTGGGTATTAAGCTGGCATACCTACTGCTATGTGCAAATCACTGTGTGTACTACCTTAGTAGAGTGATGTTTAAAACATAGTTCATGGTCTTTGAGTTTATAGTACAAACAAATATATAAAAACAGCGCAAACCCAAAAAGCAAATATGACTACTAATATTTTTCCTATATACCTAATGTGATTTAAAATTTAACAACTGACTTGACGTGAATACATAACACGTAAAAGATTCTGTTTTTTTAAATCAATCTCATATAA
Organism: Pieris rapae; assembly: GCF_905147795.1. Lineage (NCBI taxonomy): Eukaryota > Metazoa > Arthropoda > Insecta > Lepidoptera > Pieridae > Pieris > Pieris rapae. The sequence goes on along the minus strand of NC_059509.1, from coordinate 4,731,927 downwards.
TATACGAATAATTTATATAATCAATTGACTGACTTACCAGATTGTATTGCAATCGCAAAAGATCCATCGCGACATGGTAATTGTTGCTCGAAGTCGATCCGTGTTTTTCCATTAACATCACTGACCTCTGTGCCAAGGCATCTAATTGTAACAGACCATTGGGTACTTGTTTTTTTTCTTCACGATCCCTACCAAATCTATAACCAAAATTGCGGTGATTGCGACGTGTGTTAGCAAAACCATCAGAACTTTCCGGTTTTAAATTCACCATATTAGCACATTCAAATCTTTAACGATACTAAACTATTTAAACTGTTTCTACAACTTATATTTATACAATTCCCTTAACTACCTGATCATTAAGAAATGCCCTCAGCTTTAACTCGGGGAAGTCAACATCTTTTGTTTCATTGAAACTGTTATCTTGGTTATTAAGTCATTAAAGGATTATAGGTTCTCACAAGAATTGAAGCTATTGTACTGTCCGTAAACAAATAACCAAAATAATTCTCAGTTTAACTAACCATTGTAAATTGGCTAATAAATAATGTATTATATATATATTCTTTGGAAACGGTGAGAATAACTTTTGCAGCTGTTTAAGTGCAGTTACTGTATAAGCTTTGAGCTTCGCCGGCTACAGAAATATTTATATCACAATTTAACTATGTGGGACTTCATATACAGTTATGCACAACCTAATAAGAAGCGAAAGTTAAAAATAAAATAGGTACTCTACTTCTTTTGAATCTTGAGCGTGAGTGGTTAAAATATTGTTTTGTTTGGTTAACAGCCACTGCGCCGTTTATCATCTTGAGAGGTCCACCGTCGCAAGTGCTTCTGGTTTTTAGTTAGTTTTCGTCTTTGCCGAAACTACTACTAGAAAAGCGATTGCCCCGTGTCGCGTATCGGTTTCATCTAAGAAAGATTTCAAGATTTCATCAGTTGCCAGTGTTCACATTTTTTGGTAAACAATCTATAGAACAAAATTATTAAGTAATGATGTTTACTTATCTTTATGGCAGTAAATAGCAATACGGTAATCTAAAACTACGGCTGCAGTTTATGTAGGCTATAAACTTTGATCCAGCAACTTTAGCATAACTCGTACACTTATTACAGCACTTCACTGCTTTAGTGCAGACGCTCATAGTTTCAAGTTTATTAGTTTTACAGCCACTTCAAAACCTCATTTCCTGACCCATGTACCCTGAAATTACTAAGTTTTTCCGTTCATAACTAAAGGTATGAGGTAATTTTTTATCGGATAATATTAGTATAAGCTAAATTCGTAATATAGGTACCCTCTAGCAAAGTTTTATCTCGAACAAGATATTGAATAGAAGCTAATAAGTGTCAATGAACAATGAAAGCCATCCTTAAATATCAGATAGCACTCTATTAGAGACGATACCATTTAGTTATTTTGAAGATCAAGGGGATCTCACCACGAAACCTACAATTATTGCAAATTATTAAATTTATTTGCGAAACAAAATAATTTAGTTATGTTTCATTCATGTCATAATTAATAATTACAACATATAATAACATAATTATCTATAGTTAAAACTTAAATAATTCTAACGCAAAGTATTACTAAGTGTTTATTCTAAAGATGAAGTAAACTAATTACCGTGATGATTAAGTGTTAAGTGTGAAATTACCAAACAAAGTTATCTTAACAAACTTGAGCGGCTTGTCAAAAGGACTCAGTAGTTTGTGTTAAAAAGTTTGTCAATAATTTGGAATAAAACGAGCAATAGTCGTAGTATAAAACAATGCAACATAAACACTCATATTATTATTGGATACACATATTCCATTGTAATTTCACTTAATTTTATACTCACCTAATTAGCGATTGGAAAATTTTGTGTTTTCCATCAAGTAAATTATTAATCGTTTAATTTCATCCGCATATAAACCGTATCACATACTCAGGCACCAATCTAAGATGAATGTGCGGTTTTGCATTTCACTCGGTACAGATTAAGCGCTTTAGAATTATTTAGAACATTCCAAACAGTCCAAAGATATACATTTGTTGTTTAAGCCCAGTATATAATTTACACGTTAAATATAGTTCCAAACACATATAACACAGTAACAGTACTTTAATTTAAAAAAAATGTCGAATAGAACGTATATGTCCCCGCTTAATTCGCCGTTACAATTGCCAGTCTAATATAACCTTTTTTACACGACGTTAATCGCTCACGAGCTACTATGCTACAATAATTTATTAAAAAGTTTGTCATATACTATTTATTAACAGCCTGGCCACATTTACTGTATGTCTTCTGAATCCTCATCTCTCTGATCTGAGAAGATCTGATAATATGATAATTCAATAGGATAATTTTTTTAGAATTTTTATAGAACAGGGGGCAAACGGGCAGGAGGCACACCTGATGTTAAGTGATACCGCCGCCCATGGACACTCAATGCCAGAGCACCCACGAGTGCCTTGCAGGCCTTTTAAGAATTTGTACGCTCTTTTCTTGAAGGACCCGAAGTCGAATTGGTTAAAAATAAAAAGTAAAGTGTAAAATGTTTACAATAAAAACATAATATATAGATCAACCCAATTTTGGTGTTATTATTTGTTACTTGTTATTTTTAAATTTAGTACCGATGCCTTGTTATCTAGTCTCCTCATCTTCTTAATATTCAAAGCCAATTTAATCAAGTGTAATAATAACACGTCTAAGTTCTTTGATTGATGACCTCGTCCTCTTGGTAACGACTTAGAAGTCAAAACTGGTGAAGGATTCAAGATATGACATTGAAGATACCGTACATAATTTAATAGTTCTTTACTAATATTTGTATAGATTATTTCTAATATATCTAACACTAATTAGCAATTTTATATTTTGGAGGTTCTAAAAACTCTCTTTAAACCTAGTTATTTTAAGCAATTTCTAGTGACAAGATATTAGTAGTATGCAACCTTACATACTAAAAGAAAGCATCTAAAAATATTTTAAGTATTTATATGCTTAAGGCGAATAATATATCAACGATAGGTCAACATCTATATTTTATGATAATTTATTAGTTACGCCTAATTCGAGGAAAATTATGGTCAAACCGATAACGTAGTTTAAAATAAGATGGCTTTTAAACGGACTCAATAGAAGACGATGGTGGTTAGTAACTGAACGTGGCTGTCTATTCAAATCGAATCCTACAAAACAAGTGCCTGAGCATTTATTAAATAGTGTTGATAAGTTGTAGAATGTATCGCATAGAACAGACGGGTTCATTGGTGTCGTTTCCTAGGGTCCTTTAAGAAAAGAGCGTAGTAATTCTTAAAAGAACGACTACGCACTTATCGTCTATGGGCATCATATATCATATCAGTTAACACCAGGTGAGCCTCCTGCCTCGCAAGTGTTAAGAAAAAAAATTGTGCAAATAAATAAATACAAAAATAAATAAATCTGGCCAGTCCATTTTTGATTGTGAGGCTGATAGATGTATTGTACAATCAAAATCTGTTATAACGACATCGAAGGGACTACTCATATTTGGTCGTAAAAACCGTTAACGGCTGTTAAACCGATGACGTTGTTATTAAGTATCACAATACAATTCAGCCGGGACCTTTGATTTTGGTCTTTATAACCAGTATGTCTTTTTAAAGTTTAAACGATGTTGTCGTAAACGGTTTTAACAGTATTTGTATAACAGTTTTTTTATAAAATTGTGTTTTAGAAAAATAGTCTAAGGGCTATTCTGCCTGCCGCATTTCGGCAGAAAGAAATAATAATAATAGCTATATTTTTTGGAAAAACTTATATAATTTGCCGGCACCAAATTGTGCTTAAGTTAATACAAAATGTCAGTGCCACAGTAATTAATGAACCTATATTAAAACGTTTAAGAACAAAATTGGTACGTAGGTGTTGCCACTAAGGTCTAGAACAAATATTTTAAGGATTGCTGCCATTTTATTTAAAAAGAAAATAATTTTAGTCTATTAGTATTTCTCTTAGTATTTGTCTTAGTATTTAGTCCTCCCAAATCAAATCGGCATTCCCGCGTAACTGTCGCTTTTTCTGCCTTCAATTTCCTTTAACCAATCACTATTCACGATACATTTATGCTATATGTAGTGTTGCCTGCAACTATAAACAGTAACTACTTACAATTTTGATTAATCTGTGCTCTGTCTACCTGGAAATAACAAATGACATCTTCACTCAAACATTGGTTTATTTTAATCTACATTCTTTAGTTTGCACTCTGTAGTTTATGATTCATTTTTGATTATTTAGCATTTCAATAATTTTTTATTAGATTCTTGTTGTGATTGTGATTGTGAAGAATCAGGAACGATAATCGAGTTATTGTGTTGTTAATAATACATTTTAAAATCATCTTTTATTTAAAGTAAGACGTTGTGACCCAGCAATATGTGGGATCCAACGCACGTTCAAGTAACTGTACAAAGAGCTCGCAATTTACTTATTAAAGGAAAAAACGGTACTAATAACTGTTTTGTTACTATTTCACTCGGCAAAGAAAAGTTTCAAACTTCCGTGAAACACAAAGCTACGGAGAATGTTGAGTGGATTGAGGAATGTGAATTACACATACCTTCGCAGGGAAATACGGCAGAGATTGTTTTGAAAGTCTTTACTGAAGACTATCTCAAAGACCACTTACTGGGTCAAATTGCAATTCCGTTAAAAGACCTAGATGTGAATGAACGCGCTAGGAATCGCTGGTATCCCCTGCGCGGTAAACCCGGAAAGGAATCTGATAAGAATAGGGGTGAACTGGAAGTGAAAATAACATTTTTAGTAAAAGAAGGCAGTTTGTCAGATCTTTCAAAAAAAGATAAACATAAATCTTCGTTGGGTAGTTTGGCTCACAATGTAGGAGGCAGTCTTATGAGTATTGGAAGTATTGAAAAACGCAAAAGCCTCCATAAGTTTGCTACTAAACTTGGATCTAAAATGAATTTAACCAAAAAAGATAAAAAGAGTGAATCATCGTCACTTGGTGGAAGTATTGGTAACCTTAGAAAGACCTCCATTTCTCCTCCAGATACATCTACTCCTAAGAAACCAGTAAGTGAAGCTGATCCAGGTGTAATAAGTGAAGATGAAGATGAATTTGCTTTTGATGATTTATCTCATAAAAGCTCTGGTAGTTCACTGAATGTACAAACATCATACATGCCCCGTATAGCTAAGTATTCACCATCTCCAGTAAATGCATCGTTAGAAAATTTAGGAGGAGGTGAATTTTTAAGAAGATCAACTAGTAGCAATTTAGTTGTAACAGAAAAGCCAGCACCCTCAAAACCAGTGCGCTTAAGTCTTGACACATTTAATTCTCCCCAGCTTCCAATACAGCACATAGGTGATGATGAGTGGTCACAGAAACTGGTACCCAGAAAGTCGATGAGTCAATTAGCTATAGATAGAGAAAAGTCTTCCAGTCTTGAAAGAAACAAAAAGTTAGATAGCCCAAGTTCACTCAAAGAAAAACCAAGCCCAAAGTTCTTTAAAAAATTTGGTAATAATAAGCCCAAGAAATTACTTGAGGAACGTATCATTGTTGGAGAAGAAAATATTGTGGAAGAGGATTCTATTAATCCAGCATATAACAACATTCCAAGGACAGTGCTACAGCAATGTGATGGAATGTCACGTGAAGACTTAATTTTAATGATTTACAACCTTCAAAAGGATGTTGAATCTGAAAAGAAAAAAAATAAGGACCTTGAGAATTATTTGGATGATTTGCTTCTTAGAGTAATGGAAACTACACCTAGAATTTTACAAAACCCATATGTGAGAAATAAGAGCATGCATATAAGAAATAAATAAAAAAATTCATCTGATTAATCAAGGAGATACTAGAAGACATTGAAATACTACATACCCTTGAAACATTATTTGTATTATTATGCAACATCTAAAATTTGGATGAGATGTATAAGGTATGAGTTTCCAATTTGTGAAAGTATTTCCTAGATATCCATATATTATCATCTCATGTTTGTAATTGCGTCCAAATCTGTGCCTTACTTATCATTCATAAGTTCTGTGATATATGTACTGGTGGTTGAGATGTGATTTTCATCAGGTTGTTGCATGCACTATTGTTATGTGTTGTTTTTAATTAAGTGACATCCAATGTCCCTTAATTAAAATAACAAATACTGTTGCTACATTAATAGATGTATTGAGTGTTTAAAGTATTTGCTTCTGCTTGTCATTACTTTTGTTTTAACACTTAATATATGCCAAAACAATATAAATAATTTTTAAAATGGCCATATCAGAGATAATTGCAAATTGTTGGATAATATACACTCATTAAGATTTCCTTCAAAAATAAAGCAATTAGATGATTTGATAATCATCTAATTGCTTTATTTAATCATAGTGATCTATAAATAATGAAAATCCAATGCTAATATTCCTGATTATGATAAAAGTGCAAATAAGTATTAAATTGGATTTTTTTAGTCTAAAACTAAAAAAAGAAGATGCTACCATGTTTTGAGAGAGAAAACTTTCAGTATTGTTAATTATATTTAATTTGATAAACAAAAGTAATCGTAATTGTGTTCTTTTGCTGTACTTCACCACATAATTAAATTTATATACTATTGATACTACATATATAGTAGTTATTTAATTATTACTGATACTTATTTATTAATGTTAATCAATTAATTTTAATTTCATAAATAAGTGCAAATATACTTGGGTACATTCCCTAGTGCAATAAGTAATTTTAGGATCTTAACATAAATAATGTAAATGAAAAGTTTATATTAGTAATGATTATTAAGTTATATTTGTTATTACAATAAAAAGGTCTTTTATAAATTAAAAGTGGAGATTTAATGTTTTATACATTGAGATTTAAGAATAGCTCTTCAGTAAAAATAAGCAATTACATTTACTATACCAACTTTACATGAATAATTATTTAAATGATGTAAGACTACTTTCTCTTATGATATTTATATAATTTTTTCCTAAAATTATTAAGAGGAAGAAATGTTTTGCATATTTTATAGCATGAATATTACCTAATTATCATAAAAAATTTTTTCATTACAATTTAAACGTAGTTACTTTCATTCAAAATAAAACTTTTAATTATGAAAATATCTTTTATTTTGATTGATGTGTTAAAAATAATAATTCTTCAGCCATTCCTCAATAACCCTATTTGTGACGACGACTCTTCACTGGTGCAGGACTTGGTGTAGCAGCACTGTATGTTTTCTGGGACAGCTTATTCATGTAATAAATCGTGATAAGAGAAAATATCAAGCTGAAATAAAAAGTAATAATTGTTAGAATGAACATAATTTTAAGTAGGTGTTCGTTTAAAGTAAATTAAGATGAGATATTGTGGCCAATGGGTGACAACATATTTACCAAAGAAATAGAAGTCATTTAGTTATAATGAGTTTAATAAGTTCCATAGGTGTATTCAAGTAACATAGGTGATTTCTTCAACAACTTCAACATTTTATAACTTAAATGTTACATTTTAAGTAAAATAAATGAAAAAGTGCAGACTTATATTAGTAGGTTGGTTAACTGGACATCAAATTTGTATTTTTATTGTCTAATAATCATGCAAATTCTATATTAATAGAAAAAAATGATGGAACATACCAAGTAGTGAAACAAACTCTATGCACCATTCCAGCTGCAATTAGAGAAATTGCCATGGAAATAACAATTTCAGGCAATTTTAACTGGAAGTTTTTGCCAAACAATGTGGCCTCTAAGTTACCAACTGCCTGTAAAAAATATTGAGGAAATAATATGCTCATTAAAATTTTTAATTTAACTTTAATTTATCAAATTCAAAGTATGCAATAAAGAAGTTGCATATTTATATTATAATTAATTATCTTTTCAATGCACAAAATACACAAGTTTTCTTGAGATTTCTTTTATATTTATTAATATTATGTGATATATGTATTTCAACATTTTTGAATCTGTGGCGCCTCTAATATCTTATTACGTTTTAAAGGATACAGTCACAAAAAACATGAACATCAACGATCCAAGATAACCCCCAAATATAATAGTAATTGGTGATTTTACGAGAATTGGTTTATACATCTGCATTCCAGAAAATAGCAGGAGTGTCAATATCGAGGATATTATAAACGATGTGGCACTGTTAACAGCTAAAAATTAAAATATTAAGTTAATTTTTGCACAACATTATAAAGTAGACGTAATTTATTGCATTAAGTAAAGTTTACCCATGGTTATTAAAATTTAACGGAATTTTGAAAAGTTACTCGATTTAATATCTTATTACTCTATTAACGATTATAATTTTCCTATAATACAATTCGATTTAATCAACAAACCGGCGACTGGCGAGGAACTAGCAAGCTTAGGCCAACTCACAATTTGAAAATATAATGGCAGTTGTCAATCACGTTGTGTCAATGTCAAATTTCAGCACTAAACTTTATTATGTGACTTTGGTATCTGTTTTTTGGGACATTTTTTTGTTATCTGTTAGCTATAAAAATCAATATAATAAATATTAAATATATAAATATACCTAATTACCTAGTCCTAATCCCTATGATGCCGTGGCCTGTGATAGCAATTTTGCTTAACTAGTTAGTCTATGCTTCAATCAAAAATTCCCAATGATTCCTCAAGATGTTTATGCATTATGAAATATGAAATTCATACTATTTTTACGGTTAATATTAGATCATAAGAATTCTTCTCTAAGGTCAATAATCTGTAATCTGTACTTACAAAAATTCATCACAATTGATACAGCAATATCATAGTATTATTATTTGTAAGTAACACTGATTTTATATTATTTTTTATCCATACCAATAATTACTTTAGTAATAACAATTTCTTAGTTGTTTTTTTTTATAATAATTTTTATATGAAAAATATTAAAACCGCGTAAGTATCAGAATAATAATTATGTGTAAATTACGTATGAATGGTTTATCAGTGTCACAAACATTAACTTTAAACAATCAACAGTTTCTACTGCTTATCATTTTTAGTGTATTTAGCGTGATGATAATTATAAAATCCATTTAGTTATTTTTCGGTTCAATTGATCTAATTTCTATTCAAATCTGATATGATACTTTGGATTTAAAACCAAAAGAAATCATTCCGGACCTTCTTTATTTGTATTTTTATTACTATGCAGTGCATTTGCAGGCTTGTATTACAAAAAATTAAAACTACGAAGCGAACGATTGTAAGTATTATTCGAAATATAAAAGTAATAAGTACTTAATTTTTCTATTCTTTAATCAATTAAATGGCTTCATTCTTTTAATAAATATTTCAGACCACAAGCTTGCCTGAAATACGAATATATGAGGTTGGCCCAAGAGACGGCCTTCAAAATGAAACGAAATTTGTACCAACAGAAGTCAAGGTGGAGCTAATACATAAATTAGCATCTGCTGGTTTGAAAAATATTGAATCAGCAAGGTATAAGAATAAGCTATATTTTATCTTGATATTCGTAAAAAGTTGTAAAACTAAATAGACGAGTTTAAATTATAGCTTTTTGTTTTCGAATTGATGGACTATAATTTACATTATTGTATTGTATTTTTAGTTTTGTTAGCCCAAAATGGATCAAACAGATGAGCGATGGTGTACATGTTATGAAAAATATTAAAAAGATGCCTGATGTTAATTACCCTGTGCTAGTTCCTAATTTGAAAGGATATGAAACTGCAGTAAGTAAAATTAACTTGTGACATTCACAAATTAAATATGGTTTAATCATTAAATTTCATGTATAATGTTTAACTTTTAACTACTTTGAGTGCAAATAGTAAATTATATTGTATATGTATCATTGTATGTATATTTTAATATTTGACTTTAACTGACATATTCATGAAACAAACTAAATTATGGTAATTAATTAAATTAATTAGTAACATTAAACACAATTTTTGTTATAATACTGTGACTACTTCTTACAACAGATATTTATTAAAACAACATACAATAAAACCATTCAATAATTCTCCCCAATAATACTTTTTTATAGAAAAAATGCAATGTTGAAGAAATAGCAATTTTCCCAGCTGGCTCTGAGGCTTTCTCTCAAAAGAATCTCAACTGTTCGGTCAAGGAAGGACTTCACCGCTTCAGGGCAGTAGCTGAACAGGCTGTAAAGGATGGTCTCCGAGTCAGAGGCTATGTCTCATGTGTATTAGGATGCCCTTATGAGGGACCAATCAGTCCTACTGCTATAGCAAAGGTAATTTTATGAACTTGAATAAAAAAATATTAAGTAACTACTTTTAAACTGAAGAATTTTTAGATTTTTTTATACATAAGGATTCACAATTTTTTCATGGTGATAGCTGTTAGCAGAGAATTATATTATACCTAGTTTACACTAAAAATGTGTAGAAAGCGGCTTAATATAGAAAGTCGCCAATACTTTTATTTGTTTATTGAACTAATCTCCGTTCTTCCCTACACACCGTCGCATTCGATGGAAGCAATGTTTTATTCCTTTATTTTAGGTAACAGAAGAGGTTTTATCCATGGGATGCTATGAAGTGTCATTAGGTGATACCATTGGTGTGGGAACAGCAGGGTCTGTCCGGCGACTAATGAAGGAGGTCCTTCAGGTTGCCAAGCCCGAAAACCTGGCTCTCCACTTTCATGATACCTATGGGCAGGGCCTATCCAATTTACTAGCAGGACTTGAGGTGGGTTTTATTTTTCGTAAGTCAACTTATATGTGCAGTTCCCGTCAGGTCACTGAGCTAAGATATTACCCTAAATAAAAAAGTGCGGGCGTACAAAGTACTCATGTCAGAAGTGAAACTTCTTTGTAAATGAATTATTACTGAGGTAAAAACCCCAATAGATGATCATGTACCAGTATATGATCACTTATTATTTGTTTATCTATATTCACACTGTTTACACAGTTGTTACATATCCATTGTACTCCCTTTGCCCCGCATAACTAATACCGGTACCCCTCTGACGCAACACCGTAATAAAAGGGGATGGACAACTTGAACCAGCAGTTTTGATCGGACACCTAACATCGGACCGGTCAAACTTGAATAGTATTAAGTATAATATAGATAATGGTCGCGCATCTAATATCGGACCGACTTAATTATCATATTTAGTTAAGTCAATTATTGTAAAATTTAATTAAAGCATGTAAATCCATTTTGTTCTTACATAATTCACTTCATACGGGCTAATGTTAATATGAATAAATAAAAAAATCTGTGTTTACTGCACAAGACGAGGCGAGAATTGCCATCTAAAGTTCTAATATGTAACTACTTAACGAATACATCAAGCAATATCGCACGTATTTTTTTTTCGATCTCCCTTTTTCATTCTCAATTGGTCTCAATCGCTCTATTCCATTTCTTCGACAATAGCGCTGAACATCTTCGTAACGTCCCGTAAAAATGTAATCCTCATGTGCCTAAAGAAATTTCACTTCAAAAAGTAGAAGAGATAGAAATGGACATGGCCCAAAGTTTGCGCACAAAAAAAGTGCGTGCGTACAAAGTACACATGTCAGAAGTGAAACTTCTTTGTGAATTAATAATTACTAAGGTAAGGCGTTGGCAAGCTTTTTTATCAATAAATAAATAAAAAAAGGTAAAAGCCCTATTACTCCATGTATTTGTATATCTCTATTCACTGTACGTATAAGTGCTAATAATAATATACATAATGTATATAAATAAAAAATCTGCGTTTACTGCACAAGACGTTATGCGAGGTGTAGGTATATAACCACTAAATGAATATATATATATATTTTTTTTCTCGATCTCCCTTTCTCACTATCGCATAATCAGTCTCAATCGCTCTCTCCCTTTTCTTCGACAAAAACGTTGCACATCTTCGTGGCGTCTGTCAATATTTTACCCTCATGCCACTAAAGAAATTTTACTTCAAATTAAGAAAACACCTAAAGAACATGTTTCTAGCACCACTTCTATATAGATACTTATACAATGTACAAACTAAAAAAACCTATACGCCGTTAAATTATTGTAAAACCTTTTTGCTTCCAAATAAATTGCTTTATAAATAAAACCTACGTAATTCAAACAAATTCCTATATAATTTTCATACTAAATAAAATTGAAGATTACGTTCTAGAAACGTTTAATAATAATATGTTTAATCATATCGTTCTGTAAATACATCTTATTCTTATCAAACGTTGACAATACCGAATTTAAAGAATTTTTGCGCTCGAATATAAAATGAAAACACATTCACGCTTACGTCACCTGCTATATTTAACCTTACATACTTTCCACAGTTTGGCATCAAAACTGTGGATTCCTCGGTCTCAGGTTTGGGTGGATGTCCGTACGCCCGGGGAGCCAGTGGTAACCTTGCAACTGAGGATCTAGTCTACTTCCTATACGGTTTAGGGGTCAATACGAATGTCGACCTTGTCAAATTGGTCGAAGCTGGCCGATATATTTCTAATTTCCTTTCGAAGCCTACAGAGTCGAAAGTCAATCGAGCTTTAGGAGACCGATTCAGTAATCATTTGGATGTCGTCAAAATTGCTGCTTGTAAAACATAAAATATATAAAATGACTTATATTAACATTTATAATATGTAAATATGTAAACAACAAGGGCATTGACTTAACTGATTGTAAAACTCGCCACATAAGTAGGAAGATGAAACTTATTTCATATGCTACAAGATGGCCACATCTTAATATTTTGTGTTTCGTCTGTACTTTAATCATTTGGCAAAGAATTGTGAAATATTTGCAAAATGTATTCGAAAATTACAGAAAAATAAAGTGTTAATCTAAAAGATTCTATTTAAATTGTTTATATTGTATAACAATAATATTTTATATGCGTTGATGGAAATATAATTGCTATTATCGGTTTTATTGAGAATAAACAAGTACAAAACAATAAAACATGTATCACTGACAGTGTTTTCTTTATCAATATATACTTACTTATAGGTACAATACATACCTATAGATTGATGTTGGCGTGATCGTTTAACTGGTTTTATCAATTATGCGGTGTGGGTACTGGATTGGTGGGGAGCATTAGTGCGGCGGGCGCGCAACTAGCTGCCCGCTTACTTTCAATTGACCCTAATCAAAACTGAGGTCGATAACCCTTTGCTCAAGTCTAAACATTCGATGGAAATTTAAAAAAATGGGAGAAGTGCAAATAACAGGGGACATAAAAATCGGAGGTGACAATCCGTGCTTTATAATCGCAGAGGTTGGCCAAAATCACCAAGGTGACATTGAAATAGCGAAAAAACTAATAAAAGCCGCCAAGGTAAGTGCATTTTTGTTCTAAATACAATGTAGTTAGGAAATAATGGAAACAAAAGTAAAGGTTCTTGCTTAATGACTGCCTTGTTCCTACTTTTTTTACACTGTACACTGGTCAAGGATAAATAACAGCAGACATAAATATTGATAACCGTATGAAGTACGCGTATTGAGCAATAAACACATCAATTTGATAACATTCGTAAGTACTTTGTAGGTATTTATTAAAGTATTTTTTTTTCTGAATTCTTACAATAAACAGCTGATGTGACTTCGCGTATTCGGATAAATTAAGTACATAGGTACCAGTTCATGCTAAGTACATCTTTTTGGGTGTCAAACTATTTCATAATTATAAATGTGAATAATTTGATAACTTTGATTTTATTTTCTAACCCTCAAAAGTCCTGGAATATAAAAAGACATTTTAGAAAAGAACCGAGGTAGGTTCTCTTTAAAATCACCACATATAGTATCTAGTATTAATAAATATAATGTATATATATTTAATAATTGTACTACGGTACAGTAAACATTCTAAGCATCGATTAACGTAGGATCCTAGGTTTTACCACCGTTGTAAACATATTGATGATCTACTACATCTAAAAGAAGCATTTATGATCTCTGTAAAAACCGGTGGGTATTTAAAATATTTTCAGGAAGCTGGTGCCAGTTGTGTAAAATTTCAAAAAACATGCCTCAAAGAGAAATTTACGAAAAAGTATTTAGAGCGTTCTTACGACAACCAAAACTCCTGGGGCAAAACATACGGAGATCATAAAAGACATTTGGAGTTTTCCGAAGCTCAGTATAGAGAACTATTTAAATATGCCCAAGAAGTCGGAATTCCCTTTACAGCGTCTGCAATGGATATGGTAAGCGAAATCAGTTGGCCTTAACGTCATTATTGTTTTGATTAATATACTAAAGCAAGTTAATTTAGTTAAAAGTAACATAATATTTCTCATAATTAGTCCCAAAAAAAAAAACAGAAATCATTTAGGTACGTTTTATATTTCCAGTCGTGTTCATTTGCCTAAAATAAACGAATTTAATTAATTGAAATCATGAAATTAACCTGTGAACTTCGTTCTCTAAATCAGCTTGCAGCTTCAAGGTCACACTAATCTTATCTAATAAAAATCATTATATCTTTAAACCGCAAGAATAATATTCGAATCTCGAATCAAAAAGGTTATATTTTTTGCATTGATTTATATAATCTGTAGATAACGCTTACCACAATAGTATGCCCTCTAAACGTACTAACACATTGTGCTCCAATTTAAGATGATAAAAGTCATTTTAAAAATTTAAATTGACTTCGAACTTTTCAACTGTCTTACAGTATATTTATCTAGTAATCCATATCATCTCCAACAATATATTAATAAGTATTAATTTGTTCAAACTTATCCTAAATTAGGAAAAAATAGGTCTCTATTATAAATAAAAATAATATTGTTGTTTCTCTATAAATAATCTATAGCGAGACAACAATACACTTACGAAATTTAGGATACGTGCCTCCGAACCCTCAGATCTCTGAAATATCCGATTTCAACAATATCACATCATATACAAACTACCCTTTTTGATGATATAAATTTTCACATATTACACAGATATTTTAATACTGCGAGTATCACCCGATATTGTATTTTCCAGGTATCCTTTGACTTCTTGGTAAACCTAAAGGTACCCTTCATAAAAATCGGTTCCGGTGACTCCAATAACTTGCTGTTTCTAAAGTATGCAGCGAGTAAGATGGTACCGCTCATTATATCGACTGGGATGGTCGACAAAACTGCTGTGAAAACAATATATGACATAGTATCGGCAAATCATAAACGTTTTTGCCTCTTGCATTGCATATCGGCGTACCCAGTGCCATTTGAAGACTGTAATTTGACTGTGCTGCAAGATTACAAGAACACTTTTGACGTACCTGTCGGATATTCTGGTCAAGAGCTGGGTACTGCAGTTGGGTTAGCAGCGGTTGCATTGGGTGCTAAGGTAATGCACAGTTTTGTTGACTTTATTGTTAAGATTATGTACACTTATCCTAAACACGTACTACGTAAAATTAAAAGATCTTAGGTACATCATACGTTTAGCGAAATTTCCAGTTCGGGTTTTTTAACAGAAAGTTATAAAAACGCCATAATTATATGATTTGTAAGCCCCAACAATATAATATTTAACAACTATTAATTTAAATAACTTTGAATATATATTTGGCATGTTAGATAATTAGATGTATCACGATGTATCCTGTATCACGATGACAAACCATGATCTTGCTACTGTAAATATTTATCATGTAATGATTTCAAATATTTCCGCATAGAAACTCAAATCTTCAACACCGTATATTACATTAATGCCACTTGGTAGCAATGAATGTTCACTTCTGGCCACTTAAACCATTGCCTTAGAGGCTAATTATTTTGTCTCTTAGTAAATTCGACTTCATTGTACCAGAGGTTTAAAAATTATTTATTTTGAATTAAGAAGTATGCAATTGTTCCAATGTTTTGCGGGCTTAAAGCATCCGCGCAGTTACTAAAACGGTAAAATTTAATAGTTTTAAACGGAAATAAATTGTTGTACCTTTTGCAATTCGATAAAACAGTAATATTACTAAGTGGAAACTTGTTTTTTATATCTAATATACTCAAAGAAACTGCACCGACTTTAAAAATTCTCTCACCATTAGATTGGTAACAAATAATAAAAATATTCCACCATTCGAATTTTCTGGTGTATAACATCGTTCTTTTATTAGTTTAGTTAAACTTGTTAAGTCATTAGTTGTTTTCAAATGATATGATTAAAATCTTTATCGTTTCAGGTGTTAGAAAAACACATCACATTAGATAAGACTATGAAAGGTACCGATCATGTCTGCTCCTTGACACCAGTCGAGTTTAAACAACTTGTTAAAGACGTCAGAGTCATAGAGGCATCGCTCGGCACACCTATCAAGAAAGTTGTCACATCTGGTAACTACTTTATTATCCATTTTATTTCTTAAATCTTTTTCTGTTTTATTAAATAAACTGGAATTGGGAACTGGAACAACAGTTACCGCAATAGTCTGTACTGAACTACCAAGTCGCCATTGTTGTTCTTAGTAGTCCCGTCGTATGATGCAGCGATCATATCAAAAATTAGTAGATGTTTTATTGTTATTCGTAGTTATACAGTGTTTAGGAAAGTCAGTAGCGCTACAAGTTACAACCTTTTAGGCCTGGGCCTCAGATTTCTGTATCTGTTTCGTGATCATTCACACGCCCTTGTCTTCGCATGATTTCTTTCATCTTCCAAGCAAGCGTTAAATGCGCACATAGACAGTAATTCCATTGGTACACAGCTGGCGATCAGACCTACCTCAGGGACCTTAGTACTTGAAACTAAGGCAACACTGCTCTTAACTTATAAATCAGCAAAAACACTAGCTGACAAATCACAGCTATAGCCTCTAATAAATGGTAAATAGGTTTAACACATGTGTCTTATCTGGAATATAAATTGTAGTAAACAAAAAAGCTAACGAAAGCTATTGCTGTACAAAATGATTTTGTTAATAGATGAAAGTTAATTAAAGTGCTCGAATGAATTTGACTTATGACCAACAAAATATCTTTTTAGATATTAACTTGCATTTCATAAAATTGTTTTGTCTACTTAGCCGTACCGTCTGTTAGGGCTATATAAGATTTGGAACAAATGTGCCGTGTTCATGGCTTCTTTGAGTTTTCTATATAAATACATCTTGTTCGTATTTTATAATTAGTAATTATAAAATGCTAAAAACGTTACCTCAATCCAAATTTAGTCGCGTTCCTTGGTAAATTAAGTAATATTAATATTTAATTTATTTTCAGAGATACCGTGCATTGATAAACTGCAAAAATCCCTTGTAATGGGTTGTACGAAGAACAGAGGAGAAATATTATACCCCGGTGACCTTAAAATTAAAGTTGCTGAACCAAAAGGATTAAATGCTCTGCATTTTGACGAAGTGATTTACAAGACTCTCGTTTATGATAAGAAAGAAGACGAGCCGTTGAACGAAGGAGACTTTTGTTAAAAATGTTTATGAAACTTAAGAAAGAGTAATGTGACAAATGGCTGCTCGATTATTAGAGTTAAAAAATAATTCGCGTAATAAAAATGTATAATTTGTATTTTATAATGGTAAAGTTTTGTCGGACACGTCATTTATACTTTGACAGATATTTTGTGAGAATATAATACTCAAAATTGAACCATAGTTTTATTTTTTATGTTTATTCTTTGTTCTAATAAGATTATCCCTCAGAGTTTTTGCGTCAGATTCAGGGCCGCAATTAGGCACGAACAATAATTTCTGTAGTATTGGATTTGAAATTACAAACACAAATACGCAAAGCTCTTTTATGCGGAAATGGTAAGGCTCATCTTTTTTTTCTGCGGAAATTTGCAATCAGCCCTAAGGTTATTAGCGAATTTGCTCTGTGGTGCTGTCATGTGGAGTGACTTCCCATTGGAAGCATCTTCTGCCTAGAGCTACTGCCGGTCTTCTAGCTCTAGAATATGGTGAAGTTTTAGTTTAGTAGTGAGTTGGCGAGCAAGTTCGTTCGGATGACAGCTTAACCGCTCTTCGTATTCAGTCTGATAAAATTCACAAACAAAATTATTCTATGATTTAGTATTCTCGTAAATAATCTTTTAATAGTGTAAAGGAAACTTAAATTGATATGTTTAAGAACTGGAAACATTCTTAGTTTAAATCGAGTTGGAAGAATTCAGACACAGTTTATTTCCAAAGTATGACGTCAACATTCATTCAAAGAACGTTACGTTACGATATTATATTTGAAAATAAAATACGCTGACGTAAACGTTATATTTATCTACACTTCACAGGGCTATTTTTATAAGGTTTCCCAAATTTTATTATAATCATTAGTTGACTCTGAGTGTACTTAGCCACACAAACTGTTCTTATTCCAGGGTAGACTCAAGATTATTAAACAACGATTTTCGAATAGTTAGCTGCTAACTTTATGCAGAAAGTTGGGTGAAGCGTCTATTCGTTTTATAGAAAAGTGTATGTATGAACATGTTCTCTTTGCGTACCTAACAGGTGAATCGAAAAGTTTGTAGGCTGACATATAGATTGCGCTACAAGACATATTTATTTATATGGTTTAGTGGGTGCCGCGCGAGCTCACTATCGACACATCAACATCGAACTGATTATTAATAAATCCGAATTTTTACGTCGATAGGGATCGGAGGGGAAACAAGGCTCCATTTTAAACCGGAGTCAGCCAAGTGGACTGCACGTGATGAACCAACTCCAAAGTATTCAAAGGGGAAAAGTCAGCTGGCAAGGTTATTACATCAATATTTTGGGGTGCACATGGTCTAATATTCATTGACTATCTTAAAGACGAAAAAACCATTAACGGCGACTATTACGTAGCTTTATTGAAGCGTTTAAAGGACAGAATTGTGAAAAAAACGGCCTTATTTGAACATGACAAATTCTAAAAATTCAATTCAAATTCAAAAATCATTTATTCATATAGGTAATATAATGTACATTTATGAATGTCAAAAAATATATATTGCACATTAGATTGAAATATTTTCACCCTGTCGTAATATAAACAGTTTATTTTTGCTACAGTGCAATGAATGGAATGCCAAGCCAGACTATATTAAAGTAACTAATTACAACATTGTTTAGATTTTATTTTTAATGTTTATCTTAATGATTATGTTTATCAAAACATATGGCTTACATTTAAATGGGAGACGATTTTGATAGTGTAGTAGTATTTGTGGAGACTTGAGATGCTTTGATAACACTAGCTGATGCCTTGTTGTTAATGAACTTTGGAAGGATGATAGTTAGTGTGGTCCGGGAAAACCTAATTTTATGCGAGTGAAGCCACAGGAAAATCTTAAAAGAGCATAAGTGCTCCGCGCTGGCACGATGCCCGTGAGATCGCCAGTCCCCGGAGCACCGGCCATATCATCGCCTGCGCCGCTAATCCATAACCTTCGCGATTAATCACAAAAGCCAGAAAACAGGAATCCTAAACTGTTAAACTCTAAAGTACAGTATAAAAATAAATGATAATACAAACGCCTGTGATCAAGACTCTCCTCAGACAGCTTAAGAAATTAGGTCGCCCGGTTGTAGCAGTGGGATATTTTTATTGTGCGGTGCAGACGTACGAACATGCTGCCTCACTAACCGTAAATTTCATTCCATACTAGATTATGTAAGTTCTAACAACTCGGGGATGTCGTATGTGTTAATGGTGGCATTTATGTGAAATTTTGTATTTGTTAGTGCATTTGGAAAGTGAATTGTGAAATATCTACACCGTGGTGAATTGTGGAAATGCATCATTTGTATCCCTTGGCGAAGGGAGATGCTCTGTGCCCTTTGGGATTCCATCCTCAAGTAAGGTGGCCCACGCGCTGCAAAAGATGCTTTAGAGATTACAAAGAACACGGTGGTCGGAAGAGGGATGATGATTTCACTGCATCCACCCCCAGTCTCTCTTACTCGCCAGCGTCACGGTAAGTACTTAAATACTTGCTTATAAAATAATTAAATTACCTTAATCGATTATTTTATTATTGCTTTTGTAGTTTCGCCTGCGAAGATAGAACTATGTTTCTTTCAAGTTGAAACCCGTTTGATTTGATAATTAAATTCCATTAGGAATTTACTTAAAATAGTTTAAAAATTTTTTGTTAAAAAAATATTTTTGTTTAAGTACTTGGTTTTGTACCTAAGTATTTACTATAAATAATTTTATTTCTTTGTGTAAACATTTTTCAATTATAAATTTTATATTAATTTTAAATATAAAGTTTTAAAATTTTATAATTATTATTATTGTTATATTCAATCCAGACAAGGATTGTACAAAACAACTTTCATTATTTTTATTTTCAAAATCTATTGAATGTAAAAATGTTATCTATCAATTAGAATCAATGTAAAGTTTTTACATTAAAAACAATATTAAAATGATGTCGGACAGTTGTAAATTAACCATGCAAATGCACATTCCATAATCAACTGTTGAATTAAATATTTTTTTTACGTATATAATTACGCAATTTACGTATTTGAGTGAAACGTCGAGATCTCCTCTAAAAACGCAACCTTTTCTGTCTTTTCCTTTTCTATCAGATTAAGCAGTTGGTACTTTATGAATTTTCCATAAGTATTCTCAAAAATATCTTGAGCATTAAGCGAAATCAAAGCAATACAAAGCGATATCAGTCGTTAAAGATGAAAGACGAGAACAACATTACGTCAATTGTAAGACCATAAAAGATAATCATGGCAGGATTCCAAATTCCAGCTTAGTTTCCGCGAATTGTTTGCATTGATCCTAGTGATGGATTGACTAGTAGTCTGTAATATCGCCAGCAGTCTTGATACATGAAATGCTAAGAAATGTTACTGTTCCAACATACACATTTTACATGCATAATAAGAAGGATGGAAACTCAGTTGAAGGTTGCAATTATTACTTATAATTATTTCCCTACTAGACTTTGACCGAAAATACAATTTAAATACTAAAAAGATAAATTTAATAGAAAGGGTGTTTGAGAACCGTTACCTTTATTAGGGAAATATTGGGCTTCACATTATTAACACACTGTTAACGACGTAGATTGTTCTATATACATATTATAACTTATGGTATGATAGCAGCTAATTTTTAAGACAAATTTAATTAAGTTCCTTCTTCCAAATAAAAGCAGCAAATCGTTCGCAATTTAAAAAAAATGTGCATACATTACTATTGAGCGCATTTTAAAATAAGAACGCAAAACCGGAAAAGGTGTTGTAGTTAATTTTATGATTTAGAGTATGAAATATTCAGTGATTTAGTTATTTGAAAATTATCCGTTTGGTTGTTGAATTTCTTGCCAAATCACATGTTACAAGTCCATTACTATGTTCATACAGTACACTCACACATTAGTTATTTCTTATTCATAAACATTTGTATGTTATGAATTCCAACAAATTCATATTATTTATACAGAGCCGGTTTAATTGTCTCGATGTGAATGTAGCCAATACGGTTTAATTTAGCGTATACATGTAAAGCGCGAATTTATTTACTAATATTTTAACAGAGGCCGTGATGAAGATAATGGAACAGAGACAGAGAGAACGGGCCGAGGTTGGTCTTCGAGCGTTAACCTCAGTTACAACGAACCTGCTAAGAAGGACACTTCGACGGGTATGTATTATTATGAATATCTTTAAATCTATTAGTGTGTAAATTGTAGTGTTGAAAGATAAAAATATCTTTCAACACTACAATTTTGTTTTAATAATGTACTTTATAAGTTTGTCTCAAAATTAAACACAAATTATAATTGTTAGCAACTGCAAATCTGCATATAAATTTGATAAAAATCTTATTCCGATTTTATGTACAGATATTAGAGATTTCATACGTGTTACACTTCATATTAAGTTGATAATTTACGATGCAACTGTATTGTTATTTATTATCTTTAGAAATATTGTTGCACTGTCGAAGTTTAAGTACACTTCAACTGTTTACTAGAGATGATCCGGATAAATGAACTTTACTGCCTACAAGATTATTTAGGCACCAACATCAAATCTATTTAGGAGGCTGAGAATGTAAATGAAACGAAACGAATGTGCGTTTCGTGTGATTGTGATTGGTCAACAGCATCTCTAGTCAAAAACACGTTACGCAATTTGATGCGTCATGTTATAACGTCAGTTAGTTAGAAGAACTATTTGTCTTGCGTCTTTCGTTTCATGATAATATTTTTAGGGTCAAGCAAACCTGCATTGTGGACATCCACGCCTGACTTAGCAAACGAAGCAGAGACTGCAACAGCTGTCACTGTTAACCTTAAACTGCCCAAGCGAAGGTCCACGGGACCACTACCTTCGTTGGACACAGGACAAGGAAACGGTATAAAAATGCATAGATAGTAGAAAACAAGCACTTAATTAATTAAGATTACGGTTATGTTTAATTCGTAAGTTGGTATCTATATGTACGAAATTGTCGTTTGTCACTACCTTTTTTAAAGCGTAATGAAAAAAAATTGAAATTTACGTTCTATAGTATAGAACTCTACTTCTCTCGTATAGTTCTTGCATGAAAATCTTTTCATTCTGAAATCTTTGAAAGGGGGTATTATTTCAACTTTTTTTGACTTGGCCTAATAAGTAGTATGTGTGTATTAAAGAAAATAGGTTAGGAAACAATGTTACATGGATAAAATTTTGAGCCATAAATTGATTTTAATACAATTTTAATATCTTTAACAAGAAACAGTTGTAGAACATCGATAAAGACGTCTCGGACGTTGTTATTTGTTTATAATAATAATACCAATATTGTTATGTGTGGTTTAAAGATTAACTTAAAATTTTATTTTTCTTATAATATGAAAACTCATATTTATGTATATCTATAAATATTCATACATTTGTTTAATAATATTTTCTATTTGCAGCTACGCAAATATATGGTAAACATTCTTCATTACCCCTTCATAATGAGCATTAACAAATCGCTATTCTTCCAATTCTTTTTGCTACTTACTGTACCCATATATGCGAGGCTACCAACATTCACACACTTTTTAACAATCTGTTACAAAAAAATAACTGCGTTATTCAATCAAAGTTACAAAGTTTGTGAACCTGGGCGTAGCATCCCTTAACAATTCGTACTGTTGTTTGTAGCTAACGCTTATGCCATGTAAAACAATAAAAATGTACAAAACTCAGAAGTTCTAATATTGTATAAAAAATTATGAATATTAATAGTCCTTAATATTCATAATTTCTTTCTAAAACTGTATGAATTTAGGATATTCACTACTACCCCCAAATAAGAAAGAATATCTGTGGGACCTAAACATATCTTGAAAGTTATAATGTTGCGCTTTCGTAGTACGTAATCTCTTTACCATATCAGCTCTACGGACTTCGGTGAAGCTATAATTGGAACCAAACAAACGTGATTATTTACATCCATTATTTGAACAAATCAATAGAAATTGGTTTCAGTTTTTCAGAGTAGCTCGGCTTGTCAGTCTAACGCTTAACAAAATATATTCTTGTATTTGTAACAATGCCTATTTTAGAAAAAAGAACGCGACTCTTCAGTAATTTTTATTGCAGAATCAGTAACTGTACGCCGACCATCGCCATCACCCTCACCGGCTCCGGTGGCACCGGCCACTCAGATCACAATCAACAAAAATGACTCACTGGCAGAACGTGTGAGAAAGGTACGTCTATATAAAGATTCAGAAATGTGCCAAGAGTTTTATTTCGTATACGCAGTTACTACACGTTGAATCATTGTACTTTGTAGGAAAACGATATTGACAAAACTATTGCCTATTCACAAAACGGTGCTCAACCATTTTTCTCTTGCCGAGAATATTTTTCGGTATAATATTTGAAGCAGGTATATTTAAAGTGTCTATAAGTAGGTCAAATCCACAGACGCATTGCCATAGTTTACTCGCGTTTACTCTAAAAATATCTGAAAGGTCGCAATCGATTTAGCGTTTGGCAATGCAACAGACATAATAATTAATTAAGGAAATGATATATTTAAATACTAATTGATTTATTACTTCTGATTGAATGGATGTAATTTATTTGGTAAACACGTGGTTAAAGAGAAAGTCTTGGGATCAGTTTTTGATAGAACAAGAATGTTACGGGTTGAATTTAAACAATCAAACAGAGGCTGACTTGTTTGAAAAGAAATTGGTGTTAAGCATATTTAAACAACATAAAAATGTAATGACTAATAATAACTTAGCTGTACTTAGACTTCGAGTTGGTCTCAAAATTAAATTATTAATTAAGTTTTACCATTCAGATGCAGTTAATGAAAGCACAAAATAGTTTCGAAAAAGAATCGAGTACGGAAAAGGAGCGCGAAAGAAGAAGTGCTTCAAGAAGTAAAGAAGAAGAAAGGAGTGCTCGGGCTAAAGAAGAAAAAGCAACTGTTAAAGATGATGTTAATTTTATGATGCAGGTAAAGATTCCGGAGTATTTTTTTATAGAACTGGTGGCAAACGGGCAGGAGACTCGCCTGATGTTAAGTGATACTGCCGCCCATGGAGACTCTCAATGCCAGAGAAATCGCGAGTACGTTGCTGACCTTTTAAGAATCGGTACGCTCTTTTCTTAAAGGACCCTTTGTCGAATTGGTCCGGAAATACTTTATTGGGCAGCTGGTTTCAAATAGTGGTGGTGCACGGCAAAATTTGCCTTGAAAAACATACAGTAGCAAACAGCGGCCTGGAGTGAAGTACCGTTTTGCCTTGCTGAGCACACCGAGCTTTTTGGAGCCTTCAATCCTCCTAGTAACCGCGAAGTTGAAAGTTTTTCGATATGTCAACGTCAAGTATTCCAGTACTTGGCTATTAGAAGAGTGTCTTTGAAAAGAGGTATTAATCAAATCAGTTAGAAACTATATCTTATACTTTTAATAATTTCCAATCGCTTATTTAGTTATTGATGTTAAAAACCAGTCTCCATGCTTTGTTGGTAACGCATAGCGCCTACAAGTTAAGGCATTGATTCTGGTTTGGGACCAGCTAAAAAAATCTGAATTAGGTATAATTAAATAATGAAACAGTTGCAATTTGCTATTCGGTAGTGACAATCATAAATATTTTCATTGGCAAGTAAGATATAATGTTTGTGTAGGTTAAAAGTAGTCGCAATGCACTTTCAAAACCGCCAAAACGTGGTGGACCAACTCGTGAAAAAGAAGAAACATCCGATGACGAACATAGTCTCACTGGTACAGCCACAACAGATACAGAAACAACACTAATTGATGCTAATGTTAAGGAATATCAGGTAAGTTTCGTTTTGTCATAGAACTTTCTAAAAGATCTCTTCTTTCTCTAATCTGTTTATTTAAATCCCTAAAAAAAGTTTCTTACCACCTAAGCATTCAATTTCGTATCCTTGTCATTACGTCCTCTATCAAACCAACTTATATTATGACGCAATGCATTTATTCTACTCTCATTCTTTCTTTGCCACACCCAACATACATTTCCCTATGTACTGCTAGTGGCTATACATATAGAAATACAACAGTCCATTTACTATTGTCCCAGCATTCACTCGTTCTTGTATTCATCATCATACTTCCCATACGGAGATTTCATCCCATTTAATAAATCTTAGATATTCAAATTATTTATAGGACCAAATTGAGAGCCTAAAACAGGAGTTAGACCTTCTTAAGAAACGTTGTGAGCGAGTTGAAAAAGAAAAAAGTGACATCCTACTTAGAAGGTTAGCAAACATCGACACGGTTAATAAATATTCTATTGGGCGATCTTCAGAAGTTTTGAAGCTACAACAAAAGGTCAATGACCTAACAACTCAGAACGAGGATTTGAAAGACGAGAAGATACATTTGTCACTTAGGATTAAAGAAGTTGAGACGGAACTTGAGGTTAGTTGTCCGAAAATTATTATAAATATTATTATAAATAGCCTTTTTCTTAAAAATATTTTCGGATTTGATTGCATTTATAAATATAACGTTATGTAAAGATTTATCAGAAATTTTATTCATATTTGAGTATGACCGTATGTTATCTAATTTGTGCTTATTAGAGACATCTAGCTAAAATTTTAAATACAAAATAGATTTAAAAAAAAAATTTCATTATTATAACACTACGCTGACGTGGGACTACAAGAGACCCAGTGGAAACTTAAAATTATAGTTATTTGCCTTCATTACAGCTAGAATATTCCACACTAAAAATTCTATACTAATTTATAGCGAAATTAATTAATCATTCCAGTCAAGACCATCAGCTGAGGCACAGACACGGCAAATCGAACAGTTAAGGGCGAAATTGATTGCCGCAGAAACATTATGTGAGGAACTTATGGACGAAAACGAAGATATGAAGAAAGAACTCCGGGATCTTGAGGAAGAAATTGAAGAGATGCAAGACAATTTTAGGTAACTTGAAGAATAGATTGTATTATATTTTATACTTTTTTCAAAACTGTCTTATGTCACATCTTTTAAAACGCATGTATCGGCCGAAAGTTCTTTTTTATCTTGAATGGTACAGAGTAACTTGTTTAATACGAAGACATTGTTATTATTCTTATATTAATCTGTATTTTCAATATATAATAACAAACTATCGTCTTACAGGGAGGACCAAGCAGACGAATATACCTCACTTAGACGTGAGTTGGAGCAAACGATTAAGAATTGCAGAGTATTATCATTCAAATTAAAGAAAACAGAAAGAAGAAATGAACAATTGGAACAAGAGAAAGTTGATCAGGAGAAAAAATTATTAGAGGTAATAAAGGTCTTAAATGTCATGAATTTATTATGTTTAGTATATAGGCATCATTTAATTCTTCATATATTAAAAGAACAACCATAATCACTTCGTGTAAATTTGAGCAATATTTGTTTATGAAATTGCTTTTTAATTGGACTTAGCTAGACGAGTTTAATTTTATTGAAATAAAATCATCTCTTTACCGGATTAAGGAATGGAAATATGACTACACTACTGCTAGGCAAGTAGAGTTAGCCTTTTGTGGGTATGAAAACTGTATGTGTGTTTCAACCCCCGTGGAGGATTTAATAGTTCGTAAGCGTGCACTGAAACAAGACTATTGTTTCAGGTTGAAAGATACAGTTCAATTTTTAATTATTGACGATTATATAACACTCGCGTAACTAAACATTTGTGCAGATTCGTTAAGTACTATATTACTCATCGTATACAGTCATCTAGTATAATATAAAATGTATAAAAAATATTAACAGATTGTCGGCGGTAAAGATGGCTTACAACGTGAAAACCGTATCAAAGAGCTGGAACAGGAAGTGTCGCGTTCCAACGAAGTAGCCTTAAGGCTTCAGCGGGAATTAGCTGAAGCGAACACCAAACTCGTGGCTGCCTCGGGCGCTCCACCAGCCAACCTCAAAAAACAACCTGTTAGTGATGGGGTAAGTGTATTTTAATAAGACGCATGTAGTGGTAAATAAATGGTTTGACAGCACCGAATTGTCCTTCCTAAAATCATATACATGTGTTGTTATATAAAATAAAATATTAGAAACGACAAATCTCTTCAATTGTCTCTATGAAGTACGTTTGAGATGGATTCTTCAAATAGTTCGCCTTTTCGAGTAATATTTACTTAATAATTTATTTTAAAAAATTAAACCGATTTAAAACACCTGTTAATATAGACACAAACTTGTAGAAGACTAAAAGTCAGATCTATCGAGATGATAGTGTTTGGCGTATTCTAAAATAAAAGTAAGTAGTTTGAGAGTGATGATCATTGACATTTTTGGAGTGGAACATAATGTGATTACAGGATTTTTTAAGAATTAAACTATGTATAACAAAACGTTAGACAGTTTCCGATGACATCAAAATAAATTTTGATTCTTTTTGACTTTTTGTACGCCCAATAGAACCTCCGATGAAAATAATTATTTCCCACTTATCTATGGTAGGTGAAATAGTATACCTTGTATTGATATGGAGTTTGCTACTATACCGTAAATCTTCGGAATGCTGGCTCTTAGACTAACACTAAGTTGTGGTTTTCATGTAACATTGAATTTGCAGCAAAAAGTGTCTCGGTCATCCTTAACCCGAGGAGGCAGTCAAGACGACCCCGCTCAATTATTACGCGATCTACAAGACTCACTCGAAAGAGAGGCCGATTTGAGAGAGCAATTACGCAACGCAGAGGAAGAGGTAATCTATCAATTTATTGTTTCCTACAAATTTTAATATTGAATTTTAATGTGTTCACAAATCAAATTAATGATACCTCTATTACTCGAGTATTATAGTGGTTAAGACCAATAATGTTAATATTGTGTATAAAATAAACAAAAACTCTCAGCCAGCTGGCAATAAGCCAATATCTGAGTCAACAACAGTCTGTTAACATAATAATACAGACATTTGAACTATATGCCAAATCCGCTATTGGACTTCATAACGCTAACAACTAAAACCAATAAATCGAAGTGCTATGAATTTTCATCAGGGTTTTAATCACCGCTTCAAAGGCAGCATGGCCGCCCAGCCGAAGGCATCATCACATCATTCTATTAACCGAACTGCCAATGATAAACAACATTTACTTGATTTTCATGAACTAGAAAATAAATTAGGTACCTTAGATTTTAGTAGATTACTATCGATTGGTGTAAATCAAATTGTCCAATGTCCTCAAGATGCAGTTCTTAGTTATTCAGAAGGCTGTCAAACAGAAACCTTAATGGTACATGATGTTGAAACCGATACTGCTAAGATATGTCTTGATTCGTGTATACAAAGCGATAATAATACATTGGAAACGTCATCTCAAACTGAGAGAAAGTTTTCTAAAAATAAAGCTTTGCAGATCGAAGCTATCGGAGCAAATGTAGTAACGCAAACTGAAAAACCTAAGGTTAATAGTACAGGAGTTCAGACGACTAAACTTATTAAGGATGAGTTCGTTGAAACCATATCGTATCTAAAAGTACAAAATGATTCAGAATGCTTTAATAAAGAAACGCAAACAGATATATTCGATAATAGGGAAAAATCAGATAGTCCTCCCCTATCAGCCGAAAAATCATCTCCATCCGGTCATGTGCCATTTTCTCTAGCATTGTTTAATCCATTGGCAGCGAGGTTACCAATTGTAGGTACATGAAGAACTTTAATTTCGTTAGTGTTCCCATAAATAACATTGTCGATATAATGGTTTTTATAGTAATATTACTGATTAAACTAACCGATTTTCAGGCAAATAACTTACGTAAAACCGCGTCAAGAGTTGAGGACGACAATGAATCATTGCTACTACAATTGAAGAAAATGGCTACCAAAGCCAGAAGTATGTCCAACGAATTATGTTATTCAATCTCGTTTTGTGTATCCCAAAATCCCAAATTAAACCCTGCATCAAATCTTTAACATACATAATACCTACGAAAGTTATCATTATCACATAAAACGCCCTGTATCTTGCCATTTACCGAATGACTTGGTAAAAAAATAATAATTTGTGATTGTTGTTACTAACATGCTTTTTTACGTAAAAGGATACTTCAATAAATCTTCTGTGGTAGCCATTTTCTCCAGAAAGCTTTAAATTTGAGAATTATAAAAATAATATCTTCGCTCTTGACTGTATGTGTTATTTCGTTATACTAAAACGTTTCGGCTTTGACTGTGTTAAATCTAGATTGATTTTTATATGCTTATGGAAAACAGTAATATACGTTTTTTACTAGGTCGTAAATTATCACCAACAGCCCCAACAAACAGACTTGCAATTGAAGCCCCCAACGAGAAAGATGAAGGTATATCGGATGAAGAAGATCCAGCAGAGTTACGTCTCTTGCTTGAACTTAATGAACAGGTAAACGATCTTTAATAAAGTTAACATTTAAGATTAAATAACAATATTTTAACAATATTTTTATAAAGGAAGCCGCAGTATTACGCAAAAAAGTAGAAGATTTGGAATTAAACAAGGAATCGTTGAAAAAACAAGTTAAAGAGCTAACGGAAAAAATCTCAAATGCCGCGACAAAAACAAATGCCAACACCGGTGCTGCATTACGCCGAACAACGAATAAAGGCAATTTAGCGGAAGAAAAAGTTAAAGTAAGTAAATAATATATGAAATCGCATTCAAATTTACTATTTTTTACTTATATTCTGATCCTGTGGTTAAATGGACGTTTATTAAATATGTACTTCTGAATATGTCATAGTTGGTGCTTCATAAGAGTAATGTAACAAAAATCGTTTATTTTTCTCTATTCAAGAATTTGTGACCCTAATTAAACCGAGTGAATAAGTCACGGCATTTGGTCGATATGCGCCAACGTAAAATTTATTATTCCAATTACTTTTTAATTATTTTAAATCTACAGGTACTAGAAGATGAAATCGCTGAACTTAGAAAGAAACTTATCGAAAAAGAAAGGGACTGTGAAAGATTACATGCGGAGTTGAGTCTTGCTCAGAAAAAACCTAAGGCATCATTAAATAAGAGCAAGTACGTAAAAATACCATACCGTTGTTTTGTTAAAGTATACAAACCATCTTTTTTGTTTTTTTTAAAGAAGGGGTTAATCTGAAACTAAGATTTCTGTATCTGTCAATCTAATAGAGAGGTACCACGTGATCAGCCTCTCCTGTGCCTGACAAACGTCGTCGACTTTTAGGGTCTGGAACAAGGGTCTAAGGTTTCCTCCCGATGTTGTCCTTCAACGTTTAAGCGAACGTTAAGCGTACATAGAAAGAAAATAGATTGGTTCACAGACGAGAATTCATCCTACGACCTTAGGCATGAGAGTCGCCCACTGAAACTTTCAAAAGGAAAATCAAATAACATTTTTTGCTACTGTTAATACTATCAATTGTAGGTCACTGGATGGAGAACAACAAAACGTCGATCTTAAACGACAACTGCAAGTTATCGAGCAAGAGGCAAGCGTATTAAGAACTAAAACGCAGAACCTCGAGGCCGATAACGAGAAACTGCAAACAGAGAATAAAAGACTGCAGGTAATCCTAAGATATATATTATCGCTTCGTTATGCAATAAACATTGTACTTATTGTTTAATTGACAAGGAAAGATTCATTGTATTCATTCTGCAAATAATTTAAGAGTTATATGTTGTGAGATTAGCTCCGTAAAGATGAAAACAAAATATTTACAGTTGCTTAAAGGAGCAAAGTCCTTGAAAACAGATAAGTCGCTAGAAGTAACAACAACAAAAGTCACTCAACTTGAAACGGAACTGAGGGAAGCTCTAGCAAAAATAAAAGATCTCGAAACGACAAAGGATGAAAAATCTGAAAAGAAAGTACGATTTAGCAGTGAAGTCTCTAAAAAGGAAACTGAGAATCTTAAATTGAAACAAGAAGAACTAGACAAATTAAAATTAAGTTACAATAAGGTAAGTAAAATATACTAACAAATATTATTATAGTACTAGTTTAGTTATAAAATAAATGTATTTATAATATTCATAGCTTGATAAAGAAAAAGTCAAACTCCAAACGATACTTAAGCAGTTAAAGGAAGATTCAATTAAGACTTTCAAACCAAGAACACCGAAAAAAGTGACCGATTTAACAACGAAACTACAGTTGAAAAGAATGGTTGATGACTTGGAAAGTGAAATAGGTAATGTATATTCTAATGATAATGTTAAAAATTTTATATTTTTTTTTGGACTTTTTAGCATGATATTATAAATACGTTCTATAAATTGTACTGAGCATCGAAGTTAGACATAAGAGGCTATTCTTAAAAAGCAAACCAATCACATTTTAGCTATCCACGCAGTAGACTTAGCAGAATTTGACTTCATTCTTCTATTATTCTATATATATTTTCTTTGAGCAATTTGGTTTAACTTTGAAACGTTTTCAGGTGAACTATACGTAATCATGAAAAATGCTGGATTATCAGAATCACTAGATAATAATAAAAACACAGCAAAAAATATAGAAGAAATAAAAGAAAAATTATCAAAAAAAGAAGCAGAGTTTACGAATGAAAAGAATCGTTTGCAAAACGAAATAAGCAAATTAAAAGATCTCAATCTTAAAATTGAAACTGAGAAGAAATCGTTTGCAGAAAAAGTTAAAAACCTTGAGTCTGAATATAAAACCACATTCGCTGAATGTAAATCTTTGAAGGACGAAAAGAAAAATTTGGATACACAGATCGCAAAATTGACTGCGGAAATGAGTACGTATCAATTAAAACAATTCTTTTTTTTTCAAGAATAAGTATAGTAGATCGTAAGTGTATCATCGGAGTTCAATTACAAGAAAAAAAAATTGATTAAATAATATATTCTATATTCTGTCACATAGATATAACCATAAAGAGTAGTTAAACTCCATTGTCTTCTAAACTTGAATAAAAGTGGAGCTTATTATACTTATGAATTATTTCAGAAAAGAATAACTCCCAACAAACTGCGGTTTCCGACTGTATGAAGAAAATAGAAGAGTTGAAAAAGGAATTAGACGTTAAAGATAAAGAAATAGATAAATTGAAAAAACATGCCGAAAATTTATCTAAAGTGGAACAAGATAAAAATAAGTTATTAAAAGAGGTATCAATTTTATTTACATTTGGTAAATAAATTAAATCTGAACACAATATACAAGCAATGAGATAAATATTTTTTACTTTTAGGCTTTATGTCCTGTTTCATATTGACTCGTGACTCAAAACACAAGATTTTCATACATTAGAAAAATAATTGCTTAACATAATGTTAAAGTTATTATATGTACATACAGGTCGGTGACAAAACCAAAAAGCTAGCTGAATTGGAGAAGAAATTAAAAGATTCTGAAGATAAATGCAAAAGAACTGAAAAGCTATTGGCTACTCGCAAAGATCGTGTTAGTAAATTGGAAAAAGAGGTTGGTATACCAAATGTTAAACTTTAACCATTTGAAAAAAAATATCATCATATTAAAATACATTGATTAAATCACTAAAAGAATGCTTACGTTTTTATGTATCATTAATTAAAACTTAATATGTGACATAATTCTTTATACGACTAGCTCTCAGAAGATAAGGATCTCATAGAAGAATTAAAAGATTCAAAAAGACGACTCTCATTTGAATTAACAGGCGATAAAGATGAAATGCAAACGAAACTTTTTAAATCTGAAAGCAAGCTTGTGACTTTAGAAACCGAAATGAAGGAATTAAAAGCAGATTATGAAAATAAAATTACTAATTTAGAATCAACTATAGCCGCCAAAGATATTCACATTAAACAACTGGTATTATGTGTGACCCTATAGTTTAGATCCCTAGGAGCCTCCTAGTCCTTTAGACAAATTAAATTTAGCAAAATTTTATTCGAACCACCACTGATCCAAATTCTATCCTATATTTCAAACGCATAGTAGTTGGAAAAAGATGATATCCATTGAAGACGCTTGCGCATGTTACTAGCATTTAATTTAAACAAAAGGAACTATCGAATGACAATGAAAAATATATTATACTTAAGTTATACTAAATATATTTTTAATTATTTGTCTCTGTGTAGAGTGAATTCGAAATCGGTACAAACATCACAAACATGTTTTATAAACCGTTAAGTGCGCCGGTAAAAAGTAAATAAACTTACATTTAGAATATATTTATTTCGTGACTTACAGGAAGACGCCTTACGTGACACATCTAATCAGAAATACGACGAGGCAGTTTCATCTGTTGAACTGGCGCAAATGCAAGATAAATATGAAAAAGCCGCTAGTCGATTGAAAGAAAAGGAAGAAGAATTAAAAGCAACTAAAGAAGATTTATCCAAAGTTGAGAAAGAGTTGAGTGCATTGAAAACCGAAATTGTTCAGGTTAAATCTAAAATTAGTAAAACGGAGAATGATAAAAAAGATCTTGAAGATAAATTGAAATCGGAACAAAAGGACTCGAAATATTGGGAAAGCAAGGCGTCCGAAATTGACACTGACTTACAGGTATTTAACAAATTCTATCCACAATGCGCACAAAAGTACATTTGTATACTGACTATTAGAATTTGATTTCTATGTTAATTTATCTTCAACGTTGACAAATTTATTTATTTATTTTAACAAATAAAATTTAATTCAACTAAACTTATTTTCTTAATTTTTTTTCTGTGCAAATTGATTATCTTGTGACAATCAAATTGGTGATCTCAGGCTGAAAGGAAGAAAGTTGAAAGAATGAGATTATCTCATGACAAAGATACGAAGAACAAGGAAGCGGAACTGGCAACACTTAAAGGAAAATTAAAATTGCTAGAGCAGTCTTCAGGAGCAGGTGCAAAAAGAATAGCAGAACTTAAACAAGAACACGAGGACGCTGTCAAAAGTAAGTGTACCCATAATTTAGTGTCTCAAGATATTGGAAGTAATAAAAAATACTACTACTAGAATAATAAATAAGTAGCTAAAGAAACGAGAAATTTAAATAAAACTATATATTATTACATTACTTAACTTATCTAAATTGAATTAAATCTTCAACCTTTGATTTGCTTTAATTAACTGAGTAAAAGAAAACGCTACCGAAGAGTTTTGTAGTCAAACAATATGTTTGTTGGAGTCAGAATACAAAAATAATAATGGCGAGACTCTATGTCTGAATAATATTTAAAAATACGTCTATAACTTAATATGTATTGTATTGGTAGGTAAACTGCTTTGATTTTTACTACACATCAGTTTGTTTACATTGATTTATAAAGTATATTTTATTAATGCATATATATTTTCTCAGAATTGGCACATAATCTAGCGGTAGAAAAGGCTGAGTACGAAGAATTGACCGTTAAATATGAACTTTTAGAAGAAGAACACGTAGTAACAAAAGCTAGATTGACCGTTGAGAAGGAACAAGCTCAAGGGTAGGTACCTACTGACACGTAAATCCAACTTAAACGTCTGTATTTTGGAGTCTGTAGAATTTGTTCATAAAATCTTTTCTGGCATATTCTATAATAATAATAAACTATTATTTTAACAACATTGATCTTATGCTAGCCAACACTAACGGGCAATTGTTGTGTTACATTACAATTATTCTGTTACATGGTGAGTGTTTAAAACATTATTAAAGCAAATATATAAAATTATATTATTCGGTAAACCATAGTTTCTCAATCCTTTTTATGTGGCGAAATAGAAAAAAAGTTAAGTAAAACAGTCTTGCGTCCCGACCCGTTAAATTTATAAAAATATGTAGGTACATAGCGCACATTATTACCTAAACTAACCTTCATTGCCCTGCGCTGTACTTGAAATAAAGTCAGTTATAAGTTTATTTTTTCCAGTTATTTATTATATCTTAAAATACACTTACCTCTAACAAACACTATATTTATTCATTCCTTTAACTAACGAATCTTTTGTACCTTTTAGCAGTTTGTATTTATTATTTTGAACAGACTGCGGCCCCATTTTAATAAAACAACGCCCCGCTTAAGAAATGTTGATGTATACAGACTTAAAATTGTAGAAATAAAATTTCAGAGACCTAGTACATCTACAAAAAGAGTTAAATGAGACGCTTGCTGAGCTCAAGTCCTTGAAAGAAAGTTGCGCCACACAAACATCGACTTGGAATAATGAAAGAGCAGAACTACAAGTAAGTTTTTGACTTATTTTTTAACTTTTTATAATTTATATTATATACGTTAATTTGGAATATCCGGTAATGGATTATCTTTCGTTTTAAACTTATCTTCCTCAAAAACTTTGTTCAAAAATTATCGTCATTTAAAGTTTTCTCTGTTTATTTGGCTTCCGAAACCAAAACCATTGACTGCACTCGGTGTTCACCGGCCATACATCCGGTGAATATAGCCTTTCATATACCGATTCCGATACCGTTACAATAAAGGAGGCATATTCCTTTGATTTTTTGGACTTTATCTTAATAACCTTAACGTCCACTTCCATACCACATATTCCTTTTATATACGATGTCAATTTTTCCTCCGTAGTATCTAGACTTAATCGCCAGATATGAAGGTGCTTCTTTCTTTGAGTAGCCCGAATTTCTAATGACTCCACATTTCTTCCACGAAGAACCTCCGAATTTCTAGTATTTACCGTTTGCGAAGCACTGGGAATCTGACTTGCTGTTGTCGTAGTTTGGTTACTAACTGACAAATCGCCAGCCACTTCGCTTACCAATGCCGGTTTCCTGGCCTCTTTTTTATTGATATGTGTGTGGGTAGCGGTCTTGCTACCCTTTTTTTTGATATTATTACAAATAACTTCGGCATATGGTAAATTATCTCCTTTTTGTTTTGTATTTATACCAACACCTTTGAAAGCACAACACGCACAGGTATATTCACACTCATGATGTGATACTGCGATGTTATGCACCCTTTTTTCTTGAAGCTCGAGATATTGTATTTTGAGTTCCTTTAACTCTGTTTGTGTGGATAGATAGTTGGTTTTTGCTTAAAAATCTATACCGATTTTACGATTTTATAGAGAGAAATATCATCTCTCCAAGAGCGTTTATGTGGAGGCGGCTGGGAAGTTGAGAAAGCACGGCTCAATACGAAATTAGAAAAGTTACAACGTGAGCTACGAGAGTCAGTTCAAAACCATGAAGCAGTCGTACATCATCATGACCTCGTTAAAAAAGAGGTGAGTAAATTTGAATTCCTTAAAATAGCTCACATACTATCTACTGTCAGAAACTACAGTTCAGGTTTTAATGCACTGAATAATCAAAGTGCATGTACAATTGAGGTCAGAACTTGAAGAATTATTAAACACACATATAAAAAAATCTAGAAACCCTCTCCTAAAAGAAACCTACCTTTAAAAAGGTACTATGTGTTTTAAAAATAAATAATTATTTAAAGCTGGACGAGGCAAAACGAAAACTAGAGGATTATGAGAAAGTAAGTAAAGTGCAAAGAACTCTGACAGCTGATAATGCAGAATTAGAAAGAGAAATGTCAACGCTCAATAGCAGACTTGAACAGATGGAAAAGGCAAGAAAGAATGAAATTTCGGAAACTAAGATGAGGTATGAAGAACAAATGAACACAATGCGTGAGGAACTCAAATCTCTACATAATCAGGTGAG
This sequence comes from Pieris rapae, assembly GCF_905147795.1. Lineage (NCBI taxonomy): Eukaryota > Metazoa > Arthropoda > Insecta > Lepidoptera > Pieridae > Pieris > Pieris rapae. The sequence goes on along the minus strand of NC_059509.1, from coordinate 4,694,828 downwards.
TACACATTACAGACACAAAAATCTACGAGATGTTAGATAGCTAATGTTAGATAGCTAACCTGCTTGCATAAAAAGTAGATCTACTCGATTTTAATCAATTAATTCAAATTAGTATATATTTATAGGTATCAAGATTCAAACGGGAAAGAGATAATTACAAACAAATGTTAGATTCTGCTCAGAAAGCGATGTCAGACATGAAGAATGGAAATAAATCAAAAACACCGCGCAATTCTATATCAAGCACAGATGATGTAAGTAATGTTATTATAGTCCATTTATTTATAGATCCTTTTTTAATTCGTTATCGTTTTAGTTAGAAGGTAAACAGTGGGTTTGGTAATTTTATGTTAACACCCATTTTGTAGAGCTAGCTGTAACACTTGGGCACTTAAAGAACGTACGTACGTTTCTCTCAAAGTTCGGAAACGGACACTCAACCCCCTGGCGTTGCAGGTGTCCATGGACTGCAGTTAGCACTTCTTTCAAAGTGTCTACTTGATTGCCTCCTGAGTACTGACCCAAAAAAAAGGAACCAAATGCCAAAATAAACTGGCACATAAAGAATATTCCTTATTCCTATTAGCCCTTTTATAGTGAACATGCCGCTATGGCAGATAATGCTATTAACGTATCATAGGTACCTGCCGATATTTTTTTGGATTTGGCAGACATAGCCCACGGAATAGCTGAATAAAAATGGTATTAGCTACCGCAAGATAGTGTATCTATCTTATGATTGCACAATGCACATACTTTATAAATTCTACAAATGATGGGGGTCAAAGTGGTTTTAGTATATACTTCGAAAACCTTTATTGAGTCCAGAATTTGAATCGAGTAACATAAAAAACAATATTTTAGGAGGAATTCCGCAACAAAGTGGCGACATTGGAACAACAAGTGGCGTGTTTAGAAGACGAGCTATGTGAGGCGAGACTGCTCTCTTCAAAACTAAATACCGAATTGATCAGTGAACGATCTTCCGCGGAAGTGCGTTTAGCTGAGATGCAATCACGTCTTAATGAGGTATGATGTAGGGAAATGATTTCTCTTTTCGTTTTTACCCTAATAGTAAAATCCTACAAACATCTTCTGTAATGAAACGACTCTTGCTCACTTAAAATCACAGATATTTTACAGAAATCTAAAAACATAATCAGATTAATTTTTAGCATACATTGCCTGAAAATAAATCGTAATAAACAATATTTTTTTAGTACGAAGAAGATAGGCTACTATCATCCGGGCGTGCCCGGGTGGCAGGAATGGCTACTCGTATGGAGCTGGCCTGGCACAAGGAGAGAGATGAACAACAGAGACTACTGCAGGAGACTTCTACACTTGCCCGAGATTTGCGACAAACTCTGTTTGAGGTAAAGTTGCAGTTAGAATCTTTAGCATAGGAAATGAATTGTCCCATTATAATCACCTATTTGTCTCGATAATAATGACACATCTAAAAGAAAATGCGAGTTATGCGAGACCATTAGGCCTAGATTTAGTAAATAAACATAGACTGCCTTTTACGGCTTATTTGACAATTTAAAGGAAATAAAGATCAAACCACCTAATAATAATTTTAGTGCATCATAAACGCTAAATAGCGATGAAATTGGAAACTTAAATTTCAGCTTGAGCGAGAGAGAGAGAAAGAGAGACTAGATATGAAGAGGAGAATCGATCAGATCAAACGAACCACAGAAGAAGAGACTGAAGAAGCTAAGAAAAAGGTAACTTAATAATAATTTAACATATTCCATTCCTCTAGACGTTTAAATCAAACATACAGAAAAATGGCTGTGCAAAACAGTCACCACCTTAGTGGGTTCAGTTACTTTAAAGGCAATTTAAGAAAAAGTAAAGAAATTATTTATTTATTTAATACAGAATTACTCTAACCGCTAATAATAGTCAATGCGAAAGTTACACACATTAATTAGTAAAGATTTTGAAATTGGGTTTTGGGTTAAAAGTAATCTTTTTTGTCTAGGTAGCAGAATTGCAGTGCGATTTATTAGACCTCAGGGATGCGCACGCAAAGCTACGTACGGCCAATGAAAAATTGCGAAGAGATAAAGAGAGACATGACAGAGATCGGGACCAAAATAAACTGCTTGTGGGGTCACTTAAACGGGCACAGCAGGTATATTAAATTATTGCATCTAAGAATTATTTAAGTTATTTTTCAGATTCCATACTCCTATTAGTAAATATATTTTAATACCATCGCGCATCTGGAATTGTATTTAAATTGAAGAATTATTGTTATATGCATTTGTCGCGCTCCTGAAATGACTGCTATTGTTACAATACAAACCATAGGTTTTCAAAAATTTTATACCTTGATTAATTAATGAATTGTGATCTGTAAAAAAATATTGTAATGTACTACATATTAGGAGCCAAAGCAGGCGACTAAAAAGAGTGACGGAGAATTTATTTCTGTTTCTAATTTCCGTTGATTTCAGAACTATTAATAAAAATAGAACTATTTTATTTTTTTAAGTAAAGAGCTCACTTTTTTAAACAATATAATTTGTAGGAAGATGACCGTGTGGTGACACAACTTTTGGAAACAATAGATGAGCTGATCAAACAGAGTCCGGATTTGTTCAAAACTGAAACACCTATCAGACCAGAGAAGAGTCTAGCAACACCAACGCCACCTAGACGTAACAGGGTGTGTATATTTCAGTATTTAATACTTGTGTTTGATGAATTTTTAACTCGCGTATAGAACGGAGAAATATAAAATAATAGTATTTGAATAATAAACTATTTACAAATATAAATTAAAATATTCCTTGCTTGCCCAGTCATCAAAGTCGAGATCCCGTTCTGCAACTCCGGAGCAATCAGCGGCTGTAACCAATGGATCGACAGGTGTGCGTCTGCGCATGCTGGCTGACGAGCTACGTGCCTCACGCATCGCAGAACGACAAAGAAGACAAACCACCTCGAGACGGTATTTGCTATTCATTTCGCTTTTAAAACGTTCTAGTGTCAAAATCATACGAAAAGCCCTGTTAATGGACATGCTGATGTTGTGAATATAATCACCTATATAAGATTCAGAAAAAAATACTCCTTACTCATAAAAATAAAATATCAGAACCAAGCAGTGATCTGTCTTTATTTACGTAAACACATCAAGACGATGTGTGAATATATAAGTATGTTATTATGAATATAACCCTCTGGACATGTTTTCTTCATCGGTCAAAAACTTAGTGACAGAATTTTAAGGATATCAGTACCGCCAAACCTCATTATTTTATCTGTATCACACAGCTAAATAATAATAATAGTTATTTATTGAGTGTATTGAGAATACTGTCAATTTTTTCTAGGATTGTTGCAAGATAGGCCTATAATTATTCTAATATATAATATATCAGTAAATAACCTGATTTGTTCTCTATTACTAGAGACAAAACTCAAAATATGAGAGGGCTAGCATACTGTACATGTTGGATTATGCTTAATCCATCATAAACGAAACGCTATTATTTTGTTTTCTGAATATATACAATACAATATGAATACATTCCATTTACATATTCACAATTAAACCGCACACAATTTTACTAGAAATTTATTGATGTTAACTGTCCCAACAAAAATAAATTATATGATAATAATTATACATGTTAAAGTGTTTTGTTAAATGTTAACACTTTTTTTAATTTGATCCAATTAGTGCTATGTCGACGGAGCCGCGAGAGACTATGACGGTTACGGCATCGAGAACTCCCTCGCGAGTACCCTCACTGAAGAAACGGTCTATTTCATTAGAACAAACGACTAAAGAACAGGTATCTCATAACATTTCTTAGGCTCATATACCGTTAATTTTATACAATATAATTTTAAAAGCCTTTGTGTTTAAAAAAATGGAAAACTGCCCTTGACAGCGAATCCTAGTGCACTTTCTCTTTTAACTATACATCCTTTTTTATTTTGCGTAATAAAGTATATATACCTACTTCTTTTCATTTATTTGAATCTATGTATCCTGAATTAAACGTGAAATTCGTGGTGGTCTATTTTCAGTCTTCTATATGGAAATCGGTGGACGATAGCAGCGTATCTTCGATGCAGTCGTTGGACGGCGATGACAGACTATTTACTATGCAACGCGATACTAGTTTGGACAGGTAACACAGTCTTACCTTAGGAACAGACCTTTTCTTATCTATTTGTTAGATGCCGTTTACACTAAACATTAAACAGTAGTTTTAGTATTTGATATATTAACACTATGACTGTTTGCACAATTATTTCTGACGACTTGGTTTGAAGCTCATTTTTATCCTGGTATACAATATCTCCGGGCTAGCAAAACTCAAAAGAAAAGTAGTGCCAAGCCTTGATGGTGCGTAGTAAGTAAGAGGATGTTATACAATAAGTTACTAAACATATATTTTAAAAATCTATTCTGTAGTCGTCTGTCGGGTGGCTCAGCCCAGAGTGAGATTCTTCCGTCAGAAAAGAAGAAGAAAAAGAGTATATTTGGCAAATTGAAGAAGCTCACTAAATCTCGCTCTATCGACGATCATGTGGAGGAGGTGGAATTCAGACCGATAGGAAATGTCTCACAGGTAATTTGGTTACATATATTATGTAATGTGTGGGGGAAGATGACGTATGACATTACACAGTTTTTATGTATTTTTTTGTAAGGAAGTAATATATTGATGCATTTAAGTACATAATATTTAATCCCGCTTTGTTAAAAACAAAAAGTTTTGTTTTGTAAACCATATTGTAATTATCATGTATATGTACTTTACGAAACTTTATTTCAACAGCAAGGTTCCGATTCCGATATGAGTGCGACGGGAAGCAAGCAGAACTTGCGCGGAAGAATTTCCGATATGTTTAGTAGGAAACAAACGCGTGGAAACAGGTAAGAAAATATCGAATGAAAAGTTTCAGATAAAAATCTTTTTCGTAATTAAGATATCCAATTTTTAACAGTCATAATACAGATCGTTGACAAAATAGAACTGAATAACTATTACACTAAGAAAATACTTATATATATTTTATTAATTTATCTAAAAGAATGTATTTATAATTTCATGTAATGCCTGCTTTACAGCAAGGAACAAAGTCCTGACACAGGTTCCACAAGCGGCTCTCGCTCCATTCTACGCAACGCTAGCTCATCCACGCTGCCTCGATCAACAGCCGCGGTATAAAACTAAATTCATAATTATATTCCATTTTAATATCCTCTTTTCGAATATTATAAATTATATTTTAAAGAACTTGTCAAGGTAGAGTCAGATTTCTGTATATGTATCGTGATCATTTGTCTTGTTTAAAGCCGCTCGCTTAGGCCAACACTACTAAAACCTAAATTGAAATAAGTTTTACTATATAACTAGCAGACTCGGCCAAGCGTTGCTGTGGCTAAGGTTTTTTGTTATATTACATAGTAGAAAAGTATTCAAGGGAAACGGTAGAACTTATGGGAAACGTTGGTACTTTTAACACAGCGCCATCTGTTAGAATTATATCGAATTACAAACAGTTTCCAATAAAATAAAATTGCGACTATAATTTGAGATTTAAACTATCCTATCTCTCAAGTTGCATCGAACTGCACATGGTGTGCGAATTTTATTATAATCGGTTAAGTGGTTTAGGAGTTCATTGAGGACAAACATTATGACACGAGATTTATATGTATTAAGATTAATTAACAAATAAATGATATATTTTAGAGCGACATGCGAGCATCGAGCGCAACGCCCGGTACGAAGAGGAAAGGAAAATAACTAAACGATTTTATTTAGCTTCATTATATTTATCCACCCTATTCCACATAGCTGTAATATCACATACATATCAAGATTGGAGATCCATTATCTTACGGACTATCAACTAAAAACATCTGAACGTCGTTTGTGACCCTTTGTTTTGTATTTACCTATTTATAAATAAATGTTGATTGAAAAAAGTGGTTTTATTAAAATCAAATCATTCTTATAAAAATTTATTAAAAACTGTATTTTTACATTAAATTAAATGTATAAAAAAAATCAGATGCTCTTTTGTTTTACGACATAAACACATTTTAGAAACGAACATAATGTAAATTCTAACAGGTCTATTAAAAAAAAACTAAATCAGTCTAATTGCACTCTTATCCAGTCTCGTCTCTTTCAGTCAAATCGTGTTGACTGACAGATGAGTACTTTAGCTAAAATAATCCAATTATTCTGATTTTGGGTTAAATGAGTATTCGAGCTGATAAAATACCGCACTGTTACGCACTGATAAAATGCACAATTTAAGCACAAAAAAACAAAGTATAAAGTGGAAAATGTATTAATTTTTTAACATATACATGATTGAGGCCACAAAGTGCGGCTAACTCTGGTCCATGAGGTTGGAGTCGAGGCCGCTGGAGTCCTTCAGAATGGACTCGAAGATCGGCTGCAGCTCGGGGAACGACTTTATTTGAGTCACGAAGTCCATTAAGTGGGGATTCTTTTCTGTAATTAATTAAAATTGTTTTTGAAGTCTTCTCTTACGCAAAACCAAATTTCTGCCAAATATTTAAAGAAATACGTAAATTCTTTTACGCAAAACGTATATGACAGGCGAGAATGTACTAACCAATTCTGCCAAAAATTATACGTGAAGTACCATATTTAGTACCATAAATTACGATTATATTAAATTTAAAATAGAGCCTAGTCCTAAAAGGTATTTAGCCAGTTGATCAAACAGCTGGGAAAATGATATGGATTAATAACGTTTCATAACTTTCCTAGCCTATTGACTGTTAATATAAATTTAGTACTTTCACCACTCTGAAACTCGAAAAAAAACTCTTCAAACTATGAATATGTCGTCGGCAATCCACAACTTTCATGGCGTTTACCAACGTTTAATGAAATACAATAAATACAATGGAAGAGTGTAATGACAATAATTATTATTTTAGCTGTGACTGGCTCGAGCAACTTCATTTTTATATCATATGTTTTATTTCTGTCACATGGTCAGAGTGACCACATCCTAGGCATTTTAATGAATGTTGTTACAAACGCTGCAACTGAATTTATTTCAGACCACTAGTTAAAGGACGCTGTTTAGAAGGCTAGGCTGTTAATTGAATTATTAAGCCCATTGGCTGCAACATATATGTAACTGATCTGCCCTAGATTCCCGACAAAACAATAATTACATCCATCATAGTTAAAAAATTATGCGAACATTATGTTAATTCAAATTGTATCTAATTTCTACCAGTTACTTACCAGCTTCAGGTATCTGCAATAAGGCAGCTGCGGCCCGTAGAGCTGACCGTTTGAGTTCATCCTGTTTCTCGTACTCCTGTTTCACGGAGTTGGCCTTCACTTTCATGGTGCAGGTCGCACGGAGAGGTTCCACTAGACTCTCCAACCCTGAGGAACGAAACATTTGTTTTTGGTTTAAACAACTACTACGCATTGTGTTTGAACACATAGTTTTATATACTAAAGAATATTAATGTTGCGAGTGCTTTTACATGAATTAAAAAAAAACTCACAATCAGCCATGTCACAGCGTGCAACGGACAAATTAAAAATAAGGGCAAAAAAAATATTTATTTTGTAATAATCTATGTTTGGATTTTTTTTTAATTAATGAAGTTACCCTAGTTTGTACCTTACCTTATATCAGATATTTTTGATATTATGGTAATTTACTAAACTTACGAATAGTAATAGTATATTAAATATAGCTCCCACAAACTTCGTTTCGCCTTAACATGATTTATTTCTTTTTTGTCAACCTTACCTTCGTCAAGAGTTAAATAAATAAAATACTCGAATTTGTTTTGAGCTTAGTGGCCTATTTGGGATTAATTTATATTTATATAGATTAAAAGTTGTACCATCAGTCTTTACAAGACTTGTTTGTGAATTGACCTGAATATAACAAAATAAATTTATTAAAATTCACTCACAAAGCAAGAGCAACCTGTTGAAACAAAAAAACCTATATAAACCAGACTTACTCTGCAAAACAACAGCGGGGCACAGGCTAGCCAGCCTCGCGCACATGAGGTAAGTCAACATCTTGATGTCGTAATGGTCTCTGAGGCCGTCTTCCACGTGCCGCAGGAACTCGAACACGTCAAGGCGGTCCAGGCAAGTCCCTAATAGTGTGTACATACACTCGAATGCCGCCTTACGCAGGTCTAAGCCATCGTCCACCGAGTGCTTGAATGGACCCATTTCCACTTCACGTATTAGCTCTTTCTAAAAGTTAATTATAAAGCTTGGTATCGAAGCGGAGTAAACACATGTTGTATTATAACAAATATTGTTTCTTTTAACCAATTTAAATTCGATGTATTTTTTTACATAAAGCTAGGAAATTAATAGGAAATTGTTTGCCTATACTATGATTTTCTAAGATAAAATATTACACAAATTCATACTAGTAAAATTAAATAATATTATCACGGCATTTAGGTTTAAAGTAATATGATGATGTTATATACTAGCGGATCTGACAGGACTGTACACACTTTTCAAATACTTCAGTTACAAATTACTAAAAAAAATCGAATTGCAACCATACTAGAATTCACTTGAACACAAAATCTTATTAAAAACGGTCCAGCCGGGAACTTACACACTACACATATAACAATATAAGTAAAAAAGTCTAAATTTTACAAAATATAACAACACCATACAAATTACCTTGACTTTAGTCTCACTATAAATAGTGGGCAGCACTTGCGGTAGCAGATCTCTGACGAGGCTGGGTTTGTTATGAGCAGCAGAGTTGAAAGCCACCAAGGCCACTCGACGCACGCCAAGTTCCGGATCGCGTAGGGGCACTAGAAGCTCCGCCATACAGGCACGAAGGAGGCCGTCTATTGCTTGCGGCTAAACAATTTTTAGAAGACAATAAGGTGGTGGCTTTTAATAATTTTATTTTACTATTGTTTTGTATTGTTATGATGTTTTTACGCTGCAAGCAAGTATTTATTGTGCACATAGAAAGGTTCGTGTTTTGGGCCGGCAGAAGATTATATGTCAGTCCACACATTCGATAATGAAACTTCCATAATTAAAAGGAAATACAGGAAATATATATTAAACTCAGACTTACAATTAGAATATTAGAAAATGCACAGTAATTAATACAGGAGTATCGTCTAATGAATATGGATTTAGTAATGGCGGTTGGGGGCACATAGTTCCTAGTCGGGTCAATGATACCCCGTATTAATCTCATTATTCATAACAAAGTGGCGATGGTTTATTCGTATTTGCCGCCACAAGTGAACTGCCGAGATGGGAATGGACTAAGAGTGAGCATCACAAAGAACACTGTTCTTATCAAGTACATGCCAAACTAACGGAAATATCGGAATATGTCAAATAACTTGATGGATGTTATCATTGTTTGTATGGAGACACCATAATATAATTTTCAAAGTAAAAAACACATGAGACAGACCAGTTAAAATTTAAAATGAATACAAACATGTCTAACCTGCGCATTGTTTATTAAAAATAAATCAGTGGCACTACAACCTCTTTAGGTCTTGGCCTTAAATTTTTGAATCTGTTTCATGATCATTTCTTAAATCTAATAGGCAAGTAGGTGATCAGCCTCCAGTGACTGACACACGTCATCGACACTTTGGGTCTAAGACATGTCGGTTTCCTCACGATGTTTTCTTTCACCGTTCGAGCTAATGATAAAAGGGCACATAGAAAGTCCATTGGCCCGGGATCGAACCTACGGCCTCAGGTATGAGAGTCGCACGCTGAAGCCACTAGGCCAACTCTGCTCTGGGCATTGTTTATTACCTGATCAGAAATGGTGAATTTGACGGCCGTTACGGCTGTGGTCCTAGTTAATGGTTCGGGAGACTTGAGGAACTCCTTGAGGTGTGGCAACAAGTCTTGCGGCTCCAGGAGACACAACTTTCCCAGACATTCAGCAACCTTGAAAGTTAAAAAAAAAATTATGTTAAAAAAAATACAATAGTGGAATTGCTTTTGGGTAATAAAAGTTATCGATTACAACGAAATGTCTATTATTATGTCACAGAGCAGAAAGAGAGATGTTGTCGCAAAATTTCCCATAGAATATACAGGATAAGTTATAGACAACTTATATTTTGAATAAATTTATAAATAGCTAGTTATGTATAAAGTTTAATTATAAGACTGTACTACTTTCAAAAGTGTAGTTCTAGCTATACGAATTTATAAATGCAGTATTAGTTAATATTTGGACGATGAGATTAAAAGAGTATGCAATTAGCTAAAATTGGATGCTGACGGCAAAATGTAACATATGGATAATGTAAGAAGAGGCTTACTCCTATACTATACTATTATATTTAGTGTAATCTAAATGTAGAAACGAAAAAGCTTATTTTTTTTCTCTGAGCAATGGTCTTCTAATTTCTATTGAGACTGGCCATTTCAGTACACAAGTCCTAAGCATTTCATACCTAAAAGCCCATATTATATTTTTAGTCTATTATATACATACGACGTTCCGAGATCCTTCTTCCGCGCATTGGCAGTGTTTTGAAAGTTGAATCCAAATTTCCGGAATGAAAGGCCTCAATGCTTCCACACCCTCAGGTGTTGTTGATTCGCAGGCGATTATCTAGAAAATTACCGTCTTATATAAAAATGTATTAGAAAAATACTCAAAATTGTTTTGACACATATTGAAATCTAATGTAAGGTTAAGAACACACTATTCATTTAACGAATCGTAAGATGGTACAATGTCAATGTCATTAATGTTTTAAAATTTAAAATATTTTAAAATCCATTCAATAGTACTTGTTCATTAATCCATTAAGCATGTTTATAATTTTAATAACAATTATGATCACATTTCAACTATTAAATAGGGCGTAAGGTTTACTAATTCCATATTTTGTATGTTCTTAAATAAATTTAATTTATGTTATAATAAGATCTATTCATAGTTAAAAAAAAACATAAATTAGATGAAGCCAATTATAAAAGTGTAAACCTCTCTAAGTGAGTGAAGTAGTAGATACTGCCTTTTTGGCTGGGCCTCGATCTCGCCCAATATGAAAGGCAGGAATTCGGGCAGGTTGCCAACAGCCACTGAGCCGAGGGCGTAACTCGCCGCAGATTTCACTTCCTCGGAAGACGGTGTGAAGGAATTCAGAAGCACTTCCTTAAGATTCGGTATTGAGCTTAGATCCCTGTAAAAAGTTTAACATTTTAATAATATTTGGTTGTGAAAAGGTATTAATATTTTGCTTTAGACAATTCAAGGAACAATTGGATTTGCCATAAAATAAAAATTGTTATCAGAAATACTAATTATTAGCTTAATTACTAAGGCTGCGCACATACGTTTTGCAAGTTACTTTTCTTTTAACACATATGTATATGTATTGAACAAAAAAATATTCTTTACTATTATACTAGTATAATATAGTATTTATAGAATTATATAAAAAATCACAACAAAGAAAAACAAAAAGTACAATAAGAATAATTTAAAACATGAATATAAAAACCATGACTAAACATTTGATTTGTCCACAGTTACTTTTTAACAGAGCTTAACGAGAAACGGGAAACGTATAAATCTAACAATGAAACGTACAAATGGCGTCCGATCTCAGCGATAGCCAATAACGCGAACATATGCACGGTGTCCGAGGGAGGGTCTGCGGCGTCCCGAAGGAAAGCCCGCGTCGTCTGCAGGGCTTCGCCCCCCGCACTTCCGCCCCCAACCACTACTGCCGCTACGCACTTCGCTAGCGAGTGATATGCCTGTGAAATATAGACGACCATATTGAAGTAAGAAAGTATTGGCACAGTGACTGAAGGGTGCGACCCTCTACGCTCAGGTCGTTGGATATACGTAGCCATGGACTTCTTTTAATATGCCGCAATTACCACTGGCTCGTATGGTAAAAGCATCATGAGAGAACCAACACCAACCGAAAGAACATCGCCGACTTGTTCAATAACACATACAGAAGTCTTGTGTGTGAGTTGTAGCGCCACTACTATTTTCTGTTTACGTTATCATACGTAAACAGTACGCCGCTTGTGGCCCATTTTGTCCATGTGAAAATGGTAACCATGGTAACAAATTTTAAACATAGTTTTTTTATAGAACAGGAGGCTAAGTTTATCTTTAGTCCACGTTATATTGAAGCCGAGCGTAATTAGGGTCGTATCACAATTGAAAATGTATCTGCTGTCTAAGGCAGCGTTAAAAAATATGATTGTATATATTATCGAAATACGCTAAACGAAAACTTTTTTAAACAATATGTATAATTTATCGCAAGTGTTTTTTATTAAAAAGCTATAATAAAAACTATATGTACCTGCTTAATATGATGGGCGGTGGCGTTGTGGTCGGTATTCCTGTGCACCGGCGCCACCAACAAGGCCAACAGTTCTCTTCTGGAACACCCAGGTACATCCGCTTCCACCAACGCCGATAGTACGCCTACCATTGCTTTTAAGGCACCACCTGGATTTTCAAACCACAATTATTAAATATATTGACAATAGGATTCTAATGAGTCAATGAGATGGAAACCAATGGCTTTCCGTAATCCATAATTGCCAAATATAGTAGATAAAAATAGTATGTTCGTCCGAAATTAAAGTAATGATAATATTATATTTAAGGAGAATGACCATACTTCATTGAAATATTCACGCATTTCTCAATCGAGCATGTAAAATATAGGAATACCTATATAATTGTTAAAATGCATCTTTACTTTACTTTTCCAAATTTTATATATAATATATATATAATAATAAAAATTTTTGGTATAAATAAATGAACATGAGGTAAACCTTGAAGCAACGGTGAGTTAGCCAAGGCCAGTATGTTGGGAGTGAGCGCCTCGTGTCTGAGGGCAGCGGGGCAGCGGCGGCAAACATTGGACACCAGCGACAGAGCTGTTTGGGCGCAGTGTAAGTCCACCTCCGATACTAAAGCCGGTACTTCCGTCAGCACCTACAAAATTTGATTAAATTGCTTTAATAAATAATAAGATGATAGATAGCTGATCCGGCAAACGTCGTTTTGCCATGGGTATTATTTCTAGGAAACATTTTTTTAGTTCAAATTCAAAATTTTATACTATAATAAAAATAGGGGTTTATTGCAGACGGGTGAAAATTAAGGGTTGTATGTATTTCTTTATGTTGTATCATAAATTAAAAAAAAAGAGGTGCGGTGTGTCCATCTTAATGATTTGAGATATAGATAGTATCCGATTCTCAGACTTACGGAAAATGCATAAAAAATGTCATAAGAATCGGTGGAGTTGTTTCGGAGGAGTATGGGAACGAAAATTGTGACACGAGAATTTTATATATATAGATAGATAGAACATATTATATATGTAATTTTAGAAATGATACTTGTATTAATTATATAAATTATCATTATTATTTATTTTTTAATCTATGAAATTGTACCAACTCTCCTTACGACTTCAAAGCGAACTCGCCCACGGCAAGGCTATTAATTTATGATATAAGAGGTTGTTAAAAAATTATTAATCTTGTTCTAACTTTCTACATGTCTACCTTCATTTTAATGACTTCATTTATTTATTGCATGCAGAAATGTAAATGTTTTAATTTACCTTACTCAACAGCTCTATACTGATGTGATCGCTATAATTCTGTACTAGTGTGTCAAGTAGAAGCAGCGTCGACAATTTCAAAGCCCTTTGGTTCTTACGTAGAAATGATCCGAGAATGGGCACTGCATCGGACTGAAATATTTTCATTACATAAAATTACGTTATGGCTTAAATTTCTTGTTTTATTTATCTATTTTATAGTTAATCAAGTGATAAGACCCAGAGACAGAGATGGGCAGCCCACTTGGCATTAATACCGAGTACACGGATATAGGGTATACTATGGACGTAACAGACAAAACCAAGGATAGGTAGACCAAGACCTTTGAAAATCCTGGCGAATAATGTAAATTATAGTTCTCAGATTAATTTGACTGAAAAATCAACGCGAGAAAAAAAATACAGCGATTGATAAATTATAAAAACGCAAGAAGAATTTATTTCAAACTGGGAAATTAGAATGCACAATTTGGATATTGTTGAGTGTGGCCAAAACATGTTCTTATAACTTCTTTATAACATATATTGTACATTTAAAAAATTGTAACAATTTCTTACCAATATAGGTCTGAGATCAATTCTCAGAGGTGATGAAGCAATTTTTGTGAGGGCCTTAACGGTTGTAAGTCTTGTGATTTCATTTCTCAGTCTTTCCAAAAATATTGGAAGACACACTGGTAGCTCATTCTAGAAAAAATATGAAATAAATTATTTATTAATGATTTAGAAATGGTTTAATTGACTCAAGAATGTGAATTATTTAAAAAAATTGTTTTGCACTGAATAAAATTTTCCTGGCAGCTGTGTGATTAAAAATGTGTCTATCAGTTGATAATCATTGGGGTTACCCTGTAATTTGAATAAAACATACCATAATTTTTGTACCATGTAATGCGGTAAAGTTTACATTGTATGGGAAATGGTATGGAGTTTCACATTAAATCACGTTACACGGAGTTTATATTTTGCTAAATAAATATAAAGGTATTTCTACTTACATAATTTTTAATCTCATACCTGTAAATAATCACCAAAGTGACATATAAGTTGTCCACAGGTGGCAATAGCCCGTTCTTTCACCTCCTGGTCCATGTCAGTCGCACGTAGTCGTACGAGCGTACACTCGTACATCGCGGGGATGAACGGACGAAACTCTTCCGGTGCGGGCTCCACTTCGATACATTCGTTATTTTCTATGTTATCTAAAGGTTAATAAACAACTAATGTAGAAGTTTGAAGAAAAATAAAAGATTGATTTCTCACACTATATTTAGTGTTTTAAAAGTATTATCTTCGATTAAACATCCAAAATCGACTTTGATTACAATTTTTTCTATTTAATTTCGCTTATTTAATATAGTTTTTAAACTATGTTTAAAAGTGTATGGATTTATTTATACAAGTTCCGTATATGCAGTTTGATTATAAGTTCATAATTTTCTCATAAGTAATTAGCCTTTTGTACCAATCTAAGAATTACTTACAAGTTAAATGAACCAAAGTTAAGAATTACAAACTCCATTCCATGGTATCTCTTGGTAAAACTAACAGTTCATCAACCTACCCAGTGGTCTCATGATCTTAACCAGCGCCTGCAGAACCCTCA
The DNA here is from genome assembly GCF_905147795.1 of Pieris rapae. NCBI lineage: Eukaryota > Metazoa > Arthropoda > Insecta > Lepidoptera > Pieridae > Pieris > Pieris rapae. The sequence goes on along the minus strand of NC_059509.1, from coordinate 4,679,562 downwards.
GCGCTTCAGCGGTAACCTTATAGAAGGGATCAGACACGGCGGCCAACACGGCCGGTAATAACGCAGTCACGTGGGCACGAAGCCCCGCAGCACCCGGACCCCGGGACACCCACCAGATGAACACCAGGGTTTCTATTTTCATTGAGGACGCTGTGCCTTTGTCCCTGAAAGATGAATGGAAATTTAATATTTAACTCACTCAAACAGAAGAGTTTGTGTAAAGCACTGATCTCAATGTTATGAAAAATAGGTATGAAGTATAAACCGACATGTACTTTAAATCTAAATATTATTGATATAACCAAAATGTTGCAATGAATATTTTTATAACAAAAACACATTGAACGAATAATTATAATAGTTGACAAGTAACTTTTAATAGTTTCTTGTAACCAACAGACTTATTGGTCAATCTAAATGGTTGGATCATTAAATTTCACATTAACTTAAGTATAAAAAATACTGCAGTACAAATGAATACTCACATAAGGGGTGGTGTGAGAGCCCTTATGACCTTAGCGGCATGGTCAGTGAGGCAGCCAGGAGCCGCGGCTAACAACTCCCGCAGTAATGCGAGTGCGGCGCCACGGGCGCGTACGCTACGACCGCGAATGACGCGAAGAGCGCCACGAACGATACTTGGCACCTGTATACAAGTAATTAAACAAAACTACTTGAAACATGATCCAAAATTATTTATCGTTCCTAGCATCATTTAAGTCTATATACTGTAAAGTGTAAATAAATCAAATATACAGATATTCTTTATCTGTATATTTAAAAGTTGCCCTTAGTCCCCGTGCATGAATCCATATATCACAAATATTGAACCGATTTTTGTAAAACTGGTATATACCTGATTTAAATATCAGATCACATACCTACTGGTTACATAAACACCATATTTGAAGTCAGTAAAATACAATCAATCTCACAGCACAACAGTTACTCAAAGTCTGCAAATTTTGTCATGTACACAGGAGATGATCAAGCAAAGATGAGTAAACAAACAGACTGGTCTACGTCCATCCATGGTAGGCTTCGACTACTTAATACTTACTAGCCGATTACATACCCTTTGTATAAGCAGAGCTTGGGGAGAGTTGTCAGTGGGTGCGATAGACACTTGTAAGGCGGGCGGAGGTTTTGTTGCTCTCAGTAAAGCCGTGTACGCACTGAGGATGTCGCACTTGACATTTTCTTCACGCTCTGTAACAGGAATAATTCAATCCAATTGTCTTAAAAATATTAACCAATATAAAGAATAGATCATTATCCTTCTGAAGGTGAGGTAATTTTTAGAACAATTTAATTTTAAAAAATTACCTTTGAACCTGGCAATTAAAGCTGGCGACACAGTTTGGTACATTTCCGCCAAGAGCTCGTGACGCGTAGATATCACTGATTCAAGACATTTAGCGGCTGCACGCCGCACCTAGGAATTAGATTTTATACATGAGCAAAAATATATATCAAGTCTTAATCAAACAAAACCACTTAATGCCCACACTATTAAATAAAAATAGTTTTATACTACAATTCCGGCTTTAGAAATTTACAAGCCTTTAAATATGCCTACTTACAACTGGCTTAAATCAATATCATATAAATTGTTCACCTCTTGGAATCAAGGCGAAATCACATTTATTTATAAGTTGTCCAAATGATTATAGAAAATTTGCCGATTTTACAGTACTATTTAGTGTTATAAGTTTTTTCGTTTAAGCTTACTCCTACATCATTATGACAAATTTACATAGACACAGTTTTTTAATGTGTAAATTATTCTAATTAACAATTAACACAAAGCAATTGTAAGAGAATTGTTGATTATTGGCTAACTGTTAATAACACTGTTACTGCATATAAAAACTACTTTCATTTAAAAAACAAAAAATATACTGATCTTATTTATACTATTCCACTTTGCATTATCTCACCATGAAATAAATATTTTGATTAATATAAGTAGAATTTCACCTTCCATGACATGTCGTCATCATCAGAGTATTCTTCAGAGTCAGACTCAGGGTCTGCATCAGGTTCAAAGGACTCCTCTTCCATATCCTCATCCTCTCCACCACCACTTTCCTCCTCATCTTCATAGTTATAGTTGGGGTCATATGTTATCATCTTAAGGCAGAGGTCTATTATCTATAAGAAATTAATTATATACTTGTATGTATAAAAAAAACATCTTTTAAAGTGGTGTTTTGGCTGTTAAATTTATTCTCAGAGATTCACAGAATTATTTTTTGTAACAAGCAGGAGGCTCAGCTGATTTTAAGTGATAGTGTAAGGCAAATAGCATTGCGTAAATTATTTAACTATTCATTTACACCAGACAAATAAACTTTGGTAATAGTAATTTCACAATGTATATTAATTTCAATCCCTAATTTTTTCTATCATTTATTATTACACAATCCATAGATGGGTAAGTAGTTGGGTTTAATACCAAATTCTTCCCTGATATTCCTTCCTCAAAACATAACCAGAATTTTAAGACAACTTTTTAACAACAAAATTTTTGATTTATGACATATAACAAAAGTTGCAACTTGGTTCAAAAGATGTGATACTGAAAAATGTAAATTTTGCAATACTTACAGTAGGAATATGTGGCTGAACCTCTTTTGGGCACTTTAAAACAATGGCTTCCAGAGCCTGAAGGCAATGCTCTCTCAACTCCTCATCAGAGTCCGTTGAATGTTCCAGCACTTGTGGTGCCACTCTCCACAACTGTTCACCGAATCTGTGTCCAGCTTGACGGCTAAACATTAATAATTATTATTAAAGATGTTATTGTAGTTCCAAAAGATACAAGAAAACTATTAAAATTAGGAATAAAACAAACATGACTCTGAAATAGAAATTCAATAGTTTTATATAATAGATAGGTACAAAAGTAATCTTTCATGATTGCTTAAATTTTAGGTAAACACATACCAAATAGAGGCAATGCATTGTATATGTGTACGGCTGACGCTAGCTGATGAAGATGTGCTCAATCCCTCCAAAAGATGATCAATTAATTTGTTGTACAAAGTTGCATTACAGGACATTACTAAGTGAGAAAGGGCTACAATGGTTCGCTTACGAACAGCCTGTAAGAACATCAGAATATTATACACATACACATTTTAGAAATAAAAAAGTAACTTTATGACAATAGAATAACTAAGCATTAACCAAATAGTTATATGAATGTGACAGACATTCAGGGTTGCTCCTTCAGAAATTTTCTTACAAGTATAAGTAAACGATTTTATTTTGAAATTTTAATTAAATTTTTACAGTACAAGAATTGTATTATTGTAATATACATTACCTGTCTTGGAGAAGCAAGTTGGGGCAACAATGAATTCAACAACATTGGATGAAATGATATTAGCAGTCCACCAAACCTGCTAAGTAGGTCAGCCAAAATATCTAGAGCTTCTAATTGCACCGAAACATCTTCTTGCTACAATAAAATACATTTAAAGTTTGTTAAATTGTATTGTTTGATATTAGCTTTAATATTTGCAAAGGTATGATTTACAAAATGAAAACAACTTCCTTTCTAAAATATTACACACTTGGTATAACTTCTTTAATTATCACTCAAAACCTTCAAACATGGTCAAAGTATTAATATTTACATAAGTGTGTAAGTGTCATTAGAGTCAATTCAAAACATAATAAAAAAATTAAAAGATTAAAAATGTATACCTTCTCAATAGCACTGCTTAATCGGCCAGTTATTTTCTTGCACACATTTGCTGCTAATGTGTTAGATCCTAAAGGCAACTCTGATATGACAGTCTTTAGCCCAATGCTGCTTATATCTCTGAGTTGTTCAGTATCAGACAACATGTTTGCACATAAAGTTTCCACGATGCCCTCCACTTGATATTCCTTTACTTTATTCACAAGTGGGCCCAGACTGTACAAATAAATTTATCTATATAATCAATTTTAATATTTAGTAAAGTGATATATGTATGGAATCCAAAACATACCATTTAACTGCTAAATTTTGAACCTCTCCGTTTTTATCTTCAAGCAAACGAAGCAACATTTTTACAACCTTTCTTTCAGAATCATCATCCAACTTTATGCTGTCTTTTTGGAGTTCAGTCATCAAATCATTTGTAGCCATAAAACGAAAGTCCTTGTCATTTGATGTCATCTACATGGATAAAAATTACGTTTGTATATTTAAAGTATAATCACAATTCTGAATTTAGAAATTTCAAAAATATTAAACACCGGTTACCTTCTCGAGAAGATTGGCGATTTGATAGGAAACACTAGCCATTTTGATAGGATTTATTATATTTTGTTCTAAAAACTCAAGTTCATATTACTACATATGAGTAATTTTTTATTTCAGTAATTAATAAATAGTATGATGTTGATATATCTGAGATAAATCAACTTTTATTTCACAAATGTGGAAAATGGAAAGATGAAAAATAATGCACGGTCGGAATATTCAATTTAATGATCAAATCATAAATGCTGACAACTGTCAATGCCAATAAAATTCACAGATTATAGAAGAATGAATAATGTAATCCATGACAAAATATTTTTTAAGCATGCGCTAATCGCTTTCGGCGAAGCTAATGTCTGCCTTCTCTCCTAGTATGTTCCTTAATTTTTCTATAAATTTCCTAATTCTTTATATATTACCTACACGTATACAATATTTACTCTATATATTTATCCATATCTCTCTTGACTCTTCTATATTTCCTTCGGTAAATTAAATGTTTACATTATTACTAGCGTAGTTCAGAAGAAAATCTATTCTATTTGGCATAAGTTAGTTACTTATAGTAACGCAACTAACGCAAGTAAAAGTTTTTATACCTCCAATGAATCACGTCCATTGCGTACGGGCTATCTGATTGAAGTTTCCACTCTTCCTAATCTGTGCTTTTGAGGTTATGTTTTGAATTAAGTTTTAATTTTCATGAGACATGTGAATATTGTTTATATGTATTTTTAATATCTGTAGCCGACTTTTAAAAATGTTATAAAATTGATTTAAATAGTCCAATAAGTTTTAAAAATTGGCAATATCTTCAAGTATGGATTTATTTATTATTAACAGGTATTGTAAATACACATTAAAATTTAAAATAATTTGCTTAAATCTTACGTTTCATGTACTATTAATTATTCAGATATACAGGAGACGCTGAAGACAATTTAGCAACTCAAGAATCCGTCCATTTATTAAAACTAAAGCAAGCAATTGAAGATAGGAAAAAAGCATCTTCACAAAAACTAGGTTCTGAATCTTGTGAAACTGCACCCAAAAATGAAAAACATGAGGACAATAGCGAATTACACACCGACAATATTTATATGGATGCTGCACAGAATCCATTGAAGGAGTTAGAAGAAAAAGTTGTATTAACAAATGTTAAACCAACAGTTGAAAAGACAAATATTATTAGTGAATTTAAAGTACTTGGAAGTAGTGACTTTGAGAAAAAACCAAAGGTATTTTAAAATTACCCAGCCTGGAATTTTAATTATTATTGTTTTGTGAAATGTGATGCCCTTACACTTAGTATCTCACATACCAATGACTTATTTTCATGTTTCAGGTAGAAAGAGTTTTGCCATATTGGTTGTCTCATGCCTATAGTGTGTCCAAGAATCTTCAAAATCTCAAATGTAAAGTTGAAGACCAAGCATGGTTACACAGTACACTGAAAAAGACCTTGGCAAGTGAAGGAGTTAAAAATTTGTTTCCAGTACAAGAACAAGTTATTCCATTTATATTGAAAGAACAGAGCCTACCTGCTCCATTATGGCCACATGATGTATGTGTTTCTGCTCCAACAGGTAGTGGAAAGACACTATGCTTTGTGTTACCAATCATTCAGGTAAACTATAAACAATTTAATTTAAAAAATAAATGTTTAGATAAATAAAATAAAAATCAATAATAATTGGACAGGCTAATTATTATTGATTTAACTACTTAATTTAAATGTTTACTTTATAGAGTCTAATGCCAGAACTAGGACACCACATAAGAGCATTAGTAGTGCTGCCTGTACAAGAATTAGCAACACAAGTATCTGCTGTATTTCGCAAGTATTGCACTAATACTGGTCTTAAAGTGGCTTTGTTAAGTGGAGCAACACCATTTCAAAAGGAACAACAACAAATATTAAAAAACAGTAAGGCATTTTAAACACATGAAGAGAAACATATGAATTAGAACACAATAATTAACTTAAATTCTATGTAACTTCACAACAAATTCCTTGGGCTTTACATTATTTTCCTTGCATTTAGATGGATATCAGTCAAAAACTACAAACTACCTGTGTTACCTTATTTGTTCAATCTCAGTTTACTTTTTAGCTGAAACTCATGGCTGGATCAGCACAGTAGACATAATTGTTTGCACAGCAGGAAGACTGGTTGAACATCTACAAAATACTGAAGGATTTACTCTAAAATATTTAAAATTCCTTGTTATTGATGAAGCTGATAGAATTATGGATAATATACAAAATGACTGGCTTTATCATATGTATAAGCATATTCAACTGGAAGGCCATGCATCAAACAAAATTGCCCAACTAAATTGGGATTTCATCTGCAACACAAAAAGCCCACCTCAGAAGCTTCTTTTCTCTGCAACTTTATCACCTGATCCTGAGCTACTAGAGCAGTGGGGATTATTTCAACCAAAATTATTTTCAGTTGCACCAATATCTGATACTTTGAACAAAAATTCTAAAAAGTATTCAACGCCTGATGAATTAAAAGAACAATTTGTTACATGTTCCACAGAAGAAAAGCCATTGATTCTGTATCACTTATTAGTAGAACAAAAATGGGACAAAGTTTTATGTTTTATGAATTCAGCACAATCAGCACACAGATTAACGGTTCTTCTTAACAATTGGGCAGAAGGAAAGATAAAAGTGGCAGAATTGTCAGCTTCTTTAGATAGATCATCTAGAGAAAATGTGTTAAAGAAATTTAGACTTTCTGAAATTAATGTGTAAGTTATATACAAAATATTCCAAACATTCATTCTAATATGTAATAACTTCTATGTAAATTTAAAATCTTAGTTCTGCAGTCAAACAGAAGCAACTATTGCCTAGCCAAGAATCTAAACTGCAAAAATCACCATTAAATGCAATTAAGATTAAAATCATAATTTTGATTCAAGTTTTTTAAATTTTTCAGTATTTTATATAGAACCAAAATTTTTTTTACATTTTAGAATTGTAAGCACTGATGCCTTAGCCAGAGGAATTGACATACCAGACTGCAACTTTGTACTGTCATATGATCCCCCAAAAAATATAAAAACATATGTACATAGAGTGGGGCGCACAGGAAGAGCTGGCAGACTTGGAAACGCTGTAACTTTTTTGGTTCAGAATCAACTACAAATGTTCAAGGTTTGTGTGGTGTATTACATTTTGTATATATATCTTAAAAAGGACAGGTATAAGGCATGCTAGAGTCTCTAATCCTGAAACATTGAGTCAAGACTCAAAAGATATATGTATTACAAGTTGGATTTTAATCATTGAGTACTAATTCCATTTGTTGTTGTATGTTTTGTTAATCCCAGTTTTAATTATATATAGTATGTTACCTTGTTTCATTTATTTAAAAAATACTGTGCATTTGATGTTGCAGGAAATTTTGCAATCAGGAGGGAAGGAAAATATTCCTCAAATAGAATTTACGTCAAATATGTTGGAGCCGCTAATAGATAGTTATCAGAGAGCAATACAATTTACTAAACTATCAATTCAAAGTGAAATTGAAAACAAAGTCAAAAAGTCCATTGAACTAAAGAGAGGTGCTAAACAGAAAGCACGAAAAAGAAAACTCAGTGAAATTAAAAGTAATAATTAGCTTTTCAATATATGTTGAAACCACAGCTTATTTTACTGAATACCTACTTCTTACTTTGTACTGTGATACAATAAAAACCTAACTGAAGATGCAATACTTAAAAACATCTGAGAATAGTATTAAAAAAAACTATATATTTATTTAAATATTTTTTATTACATTCTAAGTTTGTCATGTTATTTTTGTTTCTGAATAAAAAAATATTCACCTCTAAATCTATGACAAATATAATATGTATCATTTATTACTCAAATTGGGAGTGAATAAAATAAGCAAAATTTAAACATCTTAATAGCACAACAGAAAAGTACATCTGCAATGGTCTGCTAACATGGGAGCTAATAACAATAAATGTACATACACACAATAAGATTAACAAAAACATTCAGAAGATATTTAGATATATATATAATATATTTTATATGTATGATGTCCAGTAACATGCATGGGTCCTCAATACATGTGTGATGTGCAGTAGTAAGAAAGAAATTGGGTTGTAATCATAAATTTTGGTAATTTAAAGCACATTGACAACTACCTCCAATGAACTGTTTTGAACAATTGAAGACCTACATTATCAAATTCTAGATCTAATGCTCATTCCATACTCTAAATATACAAAAAGCTTATGAGATGTATGAGTTGCTGAGTTTAACTTTACTCTTGACTAGTAGTTTTAAAGCAATCCTACTACTTGCTACATACATAACTTAAAGAGAATATTAATGTAGCAGTAGCTTTTACACTTAGAACTTCATATAATGTACATATTTATAATTTTATAGTAGAAAGTTACTGTATGTTGTTATTACGAAGATTAAATTATAATACTTGGTGGGTATTCAAAGTAAAAAAAATTAGGCTGGTGAATTAATTTTGATTGTCATTGTAAACATTTAAGACAGTCAAAGTTTAATTAAATCTTCATTTGTTATATCTAAAGAGTCTCTACTGTTGCTATTCGTATTGCTTCCTGAATTTGTATTGGATTGTTTAGGCAATATTTTTCTTCTAGGAGGAATTGGAGCAGGATCTAAAATGCTACTTTGAGCTAAAGTCTTTCCTTGCTCCGAAAACATTTTGAGGTCTTTACTTGCTTCAACTCGTTTGTTGTTTGGTGACAACTTTGTTCTTACAGGTGGGCTAGGAGCAGCTCTTGAATATAAGGGTCTATTGTCAAAAATAGATATATCTATGGGATTCAAACTAGATGTTAAGATTGATGTCTTACTTTTTTCCAATGTATAGCCTTGGTTTTCTTCCTTATTTATGCTGTCAGTATAAAATGTAGTTGTATTCTGATATTCTGACCTCAAGTGTTTGTGAGCTTGAACATCTGACTTGCTCCTCTCAAGTGTAAAGGCTCCATTGGTGTGGAGATGACAGCTAAATGAGTTTGTGTTGACTGTGCATGCTGGAGCTGTTGAAAAGGGTATTGATGGTGCCCACAAACATGCACCATCATTACGTGGTACCAGCAGCAATGGATCCTGAAAATTATTGTTTCAAATCATAAGTATTACTTACATTAAGACTTCATAAAGTTAAAACAAAAGTCAATACCTTACCTTGCCAGTAATAGAGTATATCTTAGACTGAAGGGCATGCAATTGGTTTCTTAAGTACTCATATGAACACTGTCTTAACTTCAAAACCCACTGTACCACATTATCTTCACTTCGAGCAGCAAATATATGCCGTTTTTCAGGTTCATCTCTGATAAAAAAGTTTACTTAAGCATGTTGAAATTAATTAATCATTTCAAAACATTATTTATGTGTATGATGATGTCTTTAAATGATTGATAATAACAAATAAATAGGTTTGAGAACTGTATTTAAATAACAACTCACATAAAGGAAATGGAGAAAGAAAAAGAAATATGGTGTCCATGTTCCATTTGTACCGAAGAATTTTCCATAACAAATACACCAGCTGGCTGTTTGGTGTCAAATTTCCCCATTTCACTTATTTTGAAATAAAATAAGTAATTGTTTATTAATCTAAACCAACGTTCTTTGAATACTAAAAAATAATACAAACATAAAAATAAATTATGTTAATCGAGTAGATAGAGTGAAAAATAAACGATTGAAATTTTTTTCATACTAATTTTACATCTCTTAATAAAAATTACCTGTCTGATTCCGGTAATTGCCTGTAACTTTTTTATAATTTAGTCTTCCTTCCATAACACAAGGTCTGTCACTTAAAAGAGACAGCTCTCGAATATTGCATTTCATTTTATATGAGTTTTAATAGTAAAACAGCTTTAATTCATAATAAACACCTGCAAGGGAATGCGTTCATTTATTGATGAGAAGTGACTAGCAATTGGTTTGCTCGGCTGACTAATTAAATTATGATGTTATTGTAGTATTTATTAGACTGGAGAACATTGTAACTGTATGAATTTTATTTAAAAGCCATATTTGGTATTAAGAATATAATAAAGACACTGATAGACATTAGAATTTATAAACTTACAATTAGAAATGTTGAAAACGCTATAAATAAATTGATAACAGAAATAACTTGATGCTAAATTCTTACAAACATATTATGTTTAATCAATAATTATTTATTAATAATAATTTTTATTTAATTAAATCGGTGATTGTTTTCAAAATGTATTTTTATATATTATCTGTCAGTTGTCAGACGGTATTATTAGAATAACGGTTCTGGATCCGAGACAAAATCACTCTTCTAGAGGCGTGACTCTTGACGCACAAATGCTAATCGAATTTGTAATTGTATAGGAATGAGCTCACGCATTGCCACTAGACCAATACAAAACATACAAATGAGTTCGTAGCTGGAGGGTCACACCCGTTGAAATATGATTTTTATATATAATATTACTGTAGTCGGGTTTAAAATTTCTTAGGATCAAATAAGGATTATTCTCACCTTTCAGAAAATAATATTCAAGCATGTCGACTACATCATAGACAAGATTGTTCTATGTTTTTACGTATTTTGTCTATGAACAAATTTATTCATTCATTAGGATACTGTTACAAAAAAAATAATTACACTTTTTAATAATATAGTATAGCAAACCTTACAAACATTGTGGAGAACAAAAAACTTGGCGATTACAATTAATCGCAAAGTTTATAGCCTGTTTTTCTCGACCGTTCTACGCCCTTGATTTGAGAACTGGCAGTACATGTAAAAATAAAAGCATTAAACATTTAATATGTATTTCTTTGACGTTTATACGTGTACATTGTTACCTTAATTAATGATTTTGAATTTTTGAAAATAGAGTACTCCCTTATATATCAAAGTTTTTATCAAGCATGTTGTACAGCTTCAAGATTTTATAAATAGAATGCGCAAGTCATGGTTTTAAAAATAAAATAAAACACTTTTAATTACTTATTTATTTTAACTTTTAGTACAAAATAAAACTAGTACACAGGGATACATCTCAAACCTAGCTTTTGCAATTGATGAATAGTCCGAGTCTTACGACAATAAGTCTTCTCATTTGTACTATTTTAGACACTAACGTCACACTGATTAGCTCATTTTCCCCAATTAAAATAAAAGTTAGTCAAAACTGAATAATGCAATCACTCTTCGAGTCGTGGGCCAAGCTATATTGAACGCCAATATAACGCTACCACACTAATGGTACGTTCGAACCGATTTTACTTACATTACAAGTATCTAACACGAATACATAAGTAATTTTGAGGTTTGGAGCGGCATTGTTGAGTTTCAGGCACAATCAAGCCAGTGCACTCCAATGTTTATGATACACCAACGACATTATCTTAGTTTTATATAATGCCATTAGTGTATAACAAGCATTATACTATAAATAACTCTTTCTTTACACATTAATCTCCACCTTTTTATTCAAGAGCGTTTTACACTTTCACAATCAATTTATGAGAAAACCCTTATCTTTATGATAGTGAAGTGCATTATGAGAATGATAAATATATAATTTAAATATCACTTGCTAAAATGATCACTATTTTTACTGCAATTACTAAACTAGCGAACGACGATTTAAATTCAATGTATATAAGACAACGGTGTATACCCATTCCACACAATGGTCCACTTTAAAAATTATCAACTTCTACAAGTTTTCTATTGTATCATTTTTATAAAGTATCTATATCTATTTTGATTTCAATAAGCCTGAATTTGTCTTCATAAATCTTTCCTAAAATAACTGTTGCAATGGACAAAGGATAATAATTACAATGTGTATTTAAAATATTTTATATCTCCGAATTCATAAAAATAAATACAAGAAACAAATATAAAAGAAACCTTAAAACACAATACGATCCTTGTATTATGTTGAAAAATCCCGTTAAACCAATGAGCTTGCAACAATTTACAACAAAAGTATTAATTTTATAGATAAAATTATTAATACATTACATAAATTTTGTTTAAAGGCCATCGTAAATGACATTCAGTGCAAATTTCCATGTCTCATAAAGAACCACTTTGAAAGAATAGAAACCTTTAAATGTAACAGATAATATAACTACATGATTTTCGAATTATTACATAAAATGTCTAAGAAATCCATGACCTTAATAAAGGTAAGCCTTACACCTAAAAGGCGGATACTTTTCTGAGCGATAGTAACAATTTACACTCGGTACATCATGCATGTAATATAAAAAGTTGAAAACGTTATTTCGAACGATGTCGACCCTGTTCCTAGCGACAACTACTTGACTAAAATGCATTTCACGATAAAAGAAATGCATCTCTATATACAATTGAACGTGTGCAGTGTCCCTAGCATTCGGATTGGAGGAACTATTAATAAGGCTATTGCAATACCGTGCCAATAACAGTGAAAATCACTGCTATAATACTAAATAACAGTGACATACATGCCTGTAACTCATTCACAACGAGAATTTATCCAACCTGATAACACTCGAGAGACAGTTTGGCACGATTAAGACATTGCGCCTGCAATTTTGACTAATTAAAAGTATGAATATAGTACCCTTACATCTATTCAATCTTGTAATTTATCAATTATTTATAAAACATCACTTTTAAAAAATTTAAAAGCGTTCTTAGTCAAAAAATAATAAATTATTAACAAGATGGAATATATGTAAATGGATACGTTTAATTATAAAAAAATCCCAACCAAAGATTAAACATTCATTTTCGCTTCGTGTCTAATTAGACTTTGTTCCTGTTATTTAAAAATATCACGATTTTATGTACCATAAGGCAGCGGCTGTAAACGGCAGTATGGAGCTTGATTTAAGCGAACAATATATTTAACCGAATTAATCTAACCGCTTATTCGTCCTATAGTATACTACCAATAGTATTTACAACGTTAACGATACAATTATCTAATTTAAGACACCCTCAAAGAAATGATTCACATTATTCAGAACTCAGCGTAACATCAAAAACGAAAAGAAAAACAACAAACATCCATCAAAACCGGAGTAAAAACCAACCGACAGTCACCGAATTGTGTATTTCGAATTCTAAGAGCTAAATGAACACATGAAATACATTTCGCCGCGCGATCGTTCGCTACGTTCCGGAATACGACGATACAAACTAACACTAAATAATTACATTTCTTAAACGTAAAATAAACTCAATAATATACATAATTACAATATATATTCGAAAATAATAACAAATAAAATCGTTAGTCAACATATCGCAAACGCGACTTTCCGAGCGGCAGTGTTCTAATATCGATCTGTTTGACGCGAGTTCACACTATTGCGTATAGCATATACCGCAATTCAATTTGCGTCAACGCAATATGAAAAAATATTATTTTTGGTAAATCAATGTGTTAGAAACGACGCGGTACAAGCGGCGTTCTCAGGCATATCCAAGAAAACCTAATTGAACGTTGGCGCTGATTGTCCAAGGGGTAATCCGATCTGATCCGGATCGCCCGAGCTCTAAGGGGTTACGGGGCTACTCCGTCACCTTAGAGGGGGCTATGAGGCGATGCGCGGTCGAAGTCTCGGGCGCTAGATGCTCGAGCGTCACATGGGCGGCCTCTCCCAGTCGAGCGCCGGAGGGGGCGTGGCCGGAGCCCCCTCCGCCGCCCCCCAAGCGCCCCACCGCGACCGACGGAAGAACCGTTTCTTGAAGTGGTGCGTGGGCGGCGAAGGGGAACGCGCGTCGTTCGCTGCGTTGCTTTCTCCGGGAGCGCTCTCGGCGTTTACCTATCGCAAGTTTAACATAAAATTATTTACATTTAATGAAACATTGTTTAACGCAGTACACAAAGATTCACAATTGCATTTATAACTATGATTAAAATATCAATGAAAATATATCCAAATTATACATTTGTTTTTTGGACTACAGTAAATTCTTCTATAACACGGTAGAGTCTATGGCATAATGCGTTACATACAAATGATTCACGTTTAATTTTTTTCTTTAAAGGGGATTAATATCGAATATTAAGAAAAAACTAATTATAAATGTCACAGTACAGAAATATAACATGTGGAATTCTCGCGTTATATGGGGAAAATGCGCGTTATACGGAGAAGTATCTGCTATACGACGGACCGATCTCGTAGTATTTGATTATGCGTTATAAGAGTACCGTGTTATAAGGGAGTTTACTGTATTAGTTTTTTATTTTAAAAAACGACATTTTATAAGGAAAACTTTACGAACATATAGAAAGTAGTCGAAGTTTTGACAATGACAACGAACGAATTAGTTCTTCACAATATTGCTAAAACTTATCGAATTGGTAGATTTTCTGTATGATAACTCGTCTGTTAAATTGACAAGACTAATATACATTTTTACATAAGACAATCACATGTACAAGTATAGGTAAATAGCGACGGCTTGTGCTAAGAAAGATATTTGCTCAATACCTGTTTCTATATTTAAAATACAATTCGTAAGTAGCTTAACTATTCGAAAATACCTCAGTGATCACCGGATCGGTGCTCGGCGTGGGGGCGGGGGCCGTCGGCTGGACGGCTTGCGCGGGCAACTCGTTCGCCGTGGGCCTCGCGGCCTCGCCGTGGCCAATCCCCGAGTCCGGCGACGTGTTACACGCCTCGTCCGACCTCCGGTGTTTGTCCTCCATGGCGGTGGACGCGAACGATATGATCTGGTCAAACCTGAACGCGATACGATCCTGCCATTTGCTCTCCTCGACTTCCTCACCGCCCTCGCCTTCTAAAACCAATTGGTCTATGTACACATGGCCTAAATGTCATGGATTCCCAATATTATAAAGACATATTCAGAATATATGAATTGATTATATATTTATTTCCAAAATTATTAGAAAGATAAGCGAAGCCGGGACAATTCGCTAGTATTGTATATTTTTAACGATACTTTAGTATTCTTTTATCGTATGGAAATTACTATAGAAAAAGTCAGCATAATTGCTATTATCACCTGGAGGCCGATCGGGCATCTCATCCACCAACGGCGTGGATGTATTTGAGTGGGGGTCAAGCGTAGGAGTCCTTCGCCGAGATGCGTCTTCAGCCTCGCCTGGAGCCGCGGGGTTTGGGCCTTGGCGTCCCCGCCAGTACTCGGACGCTAGGACACGCGCTTGTAAACATGCTGCGAGTCCTGGAGATACATATATATATATATAGTTACAAGTCGTTCGTTAGCTAAGGGAGCAAAGTGGCATTCTTATAATTCCTACTCGATGGTTCACTCCCGAGGTTGACACTGGACAGTCCTTATTTATCACTTTTTAGGAAAAATTACAACTCAAGAAATAAATTACCTTAATTTATTAAATTTTTTACATTATCGTAAAACTCAAAATAACTTAATTCATATGGGTAACCAAGTACACTTAAGAACGTCAAAAGAAAAGATATTGAATTGATTGTTAATTTACATTTATCAGCAGTTCGCAAATTAGGCGAAGCGCGAGCAAGAAACTCTCCGCAACTCTTTTTAATCGCCAAGTTTTGAGTCATACTAATTGTTTGAAGTGGAACGATTTTCTGCGAATCCCAAGGATCGGATCATTACGATTCTTCTAAATATCTAAATGCTTATTAATCCATAAAACCATATTTCAACAAAATAAAGAAATGCTTTTCGTGACTTTTGATACTTTACATTTTTTTACGGGCTGCGCGACTATTCATTTCTTTTCAGCCAGTAACTTGCATACTACGTTCGTTAAAGAAAACACTTTTTTAACGTAATGAAGCTATGTATTATTATAAACTTATATTTATTTTAGATAATAATACATAGCTTCAATCCGTGTTAAAGTTATGTGACTAAAAACTAATATGTTAGTTATCTCTCAATTCAATAATAAAATCGAAGAAGTTTATGTAAGCAGCATAATAGACGCTTTTTAAACATCTTTTAAAAAGATTGAATGCATATTTTTCATGTATATTTCAATAGTATTCAATAAGTAAAATTCATTCAGTACTACTGTAATTCAGTAGTTTTAAAAATAACATCACTAAACGAGCCATGATCGAATATCTGTAATAAAAACTACCTTCTAACGGCTGATGCGTCTGCGTTTGAGGTGGCTCATGATACCGGGCACTCATATGCACAGCAGCGTTGATGATGCTCTGGTTGGATATTTCCAGCGTTCGCTCAATCTCTCCATTCACCAGGTCCCCGATAGTACGAGCACCACCTGACACGCGCTCTTGTGATAAGTGACGACGGAGGGCTAGTTTTGCTGGGGACACCTGTAAAATGTTATGCACTGTTCAATTAATAGAGCCGTTAATTTATATTTTATTTACAGATCTTTGACTCTTATTACAGATAAACAATATGAAAGCTGACTTCAATCGTTTAGAAACTGTTTTTTACTAATATTCTCATTATATTTCAGATTTTTTAAATAAAATATATATCAGTGGCGCCACCTTTTTCGGTCTGATCCTATTGGGCATCTGTGTCTGTTTCTAATATGCAAGTACAGTAGAACCTCGTTAAGTCGAACCTCGATAAGTCAAAAACCTCCAAATCTCGAACAAAAAAACAAAAATGTTTTGTTCCCTTCCCTTCAAACACCAAAACCTCTATTACTTGAAATCTTGATCCTCTGTTAGTCGAAATAATCACCGAGTGTACGATTTTTTGGGTTTAAAGCAAGCTTTCCTTCAGCTTTCGAGCGACTATTAAATGCGCACAATGCACATAAAAGATGAGAAGCACGCTGAACCCACAATTGTTTTAATTTATTACCTGTGTATAATCTGGCTGTCCAGGGTGATGATTCCTAATATCAGGCGGTCTGGGCTCGTGATGCGCATGCGACGGCCTCGGTTCACGGCGTTCATACCCGTATCGCTCTCTCCTTACATCCCTCATATCACGTGGGTCACGCAAGTCTCTTGGGTCACGTAGATCCCGTGGGTCACGCAATTCCCTAGGGTCACGCATGTCTCTTGGGTCACGTATTTCCCGTGGGTCACGTAAGTCCCGAGGATCACGTAAATCCCGAATGGGGCGGGCGTAAGCTTGGACGGCGTTTCCAGTTTGCGGCCGTACATAGCCCTGATGAGGTGCGTTTGGTCTCACGTAGCCATTGTTGAACGTGTGATTTGGGGTGGGTTGCCTTGGCTGTGGAAGTAATAAATTTATATTTCCTTAAAGTTGGTAGGGACAGCTGTTAATTTACACTACATAGTCACGAGAACAGCTATTATTTTGACATAGGATTGTAAATGTTTTATTTAATTCGACTTCGTACGAGGCACACTGAACAATTTTGTTCACCTGATCACCAAAGACCTGGCAAACGTCGTTTTGCCATGCCATTTATAATAAAAAATAGGGGTTGATCGTAGAAGGGTGAAAGTTAGAGGTTGTATGTAGTTTTTAATTCTGTATCATAAAAAAATATCTAAAAATAATAAAAAAAGATGAAAAATAGATGTTGTCCGATTCTCGGACATACCCAATATGCATACAAAATTTCATAAGAATCGGTCAAGCCGTTTCGGAGGAGTTTAACTACAAACACCGCGACACGAGAATTTTATATATTAGATATATTTTCTCTTGGTTCTACCAGTATCAAACGCAATTATATAAATCATTTATCTTTCTTTTTCTTGATAGACGAGATTCAAGAATTCAATTTTTGTGGGGATAGATGCCAAAGAAAGTACTATAAAACAAGTTAGGCCGAGAGAAACTACTACCTCTAGCCTTGAAGCTTTCCGCTGTTCCTGGTCTTCATTAAGCACAGAGGTGATGATGCTCTTCAGACGGTCTTCGAAGTTGATGACCTTCGGCGATTCTTGAACTTTTCCGACCACGTTCAACGGCTTTTGAGACTTGACAGGCGAACGTGCTAATGGCACGCCCGGACGTGCCGGGACGTGCGCGCGATGGATTTGGACTGCCGACTTTTGTCTGTTTAGAAAAAAACATATATATGACTAGCGGACCCGACAGACGTTGTCATGTATGGTATTTCAAGCGATTAGGCTATTTAATAAAGTATTGAAGTACCAACTCAAGCGCCATCTGCCTGGCTGATTTGTGAATCTAAACCATCCAGGACGCTACCCAAACAAATACAAAAAAAATATTAAAATAGGTCCAGCCGTTTAAGAGGAGTTCAGTGATATACACACGTAGAGTAGAATTATAGTTTACTAGCTGCCTCCGTGAATTCATTTCTCCTTAATGTGATTTTACTTTGCCTACCTTTTTAGTACATACCAACATGGAACATTTTGCTACCCCAGAGACTGTTCGGTTTTCCGGAATGAAAACTTTTTAGGTTTGTCTGTGAATTTTTCTCTATATAAACCTCAGTGTTCAAGTCATAAGTTTTTAATGAACAAAAAAATAATATGGGTTGATCGTGGAGGAGTAAAAATTAAGAGTTGTATGTATTTTGGTATGCAGTATCATAGAAAAATAAAATCATTTTTTTTCTAAACCAATATTAACATTAAGGGGGATAAAAGATACATGTCCGATTTACAGACCTAAACGATATGCACACAAAATTTTACGACAATCGGTCGAGCTATTACGTATTAGATTTAAAACGACATCGTCCATTAACGTCTTATTGGAAAAATCGTTGTGTATATTTTTGTGTGTGTGATATAATTTTTTATATTATAAACGTGAAAAATATGGCAAACGTGTTAACTCTTATCATATCACGATTACATTTAACCACCAGATTTTATCAGTGTTGAAAGTTTATGAAATTTAGACTTAGTGTACTTACAAATAAATTAACTTTAAAACTTTGAAGAAAAACGACTTACCTATGATCTGCATGCCTATCTGGATCCTTCATGTACCCATTAACTATAACGTTAGGTTTTGTGATCTTGCCGGCTTCAATCTGTCGACCTGTCTCTAGTATTTTCTGAGCTAGAATTTCTGGATTTTGTTCCTCAATCTTGCCTACATCGGGCACATCGGGCCAGTCTTGTGACCTCGATCTGTGGTCCCTAGACTTCCTAGGTTTAGAATTGACGGTATGAGGCTTGACGGTAGCAACAGGAACGGTGGGTGTTGCTTTCTGTTGCTCACTTGCTTTCTCCATCTGAATTATTTCGTTCTGAAGATGTCCGACTTGTGCGTGAAGTCTCTTCCTATGGGCTAGAGTCGCCGATATCTCCTTTAATATGCAGTCGTGTGCTATGCTTTGAGTTATTTCTACATCAGGCGGGATGTGACCCAGCTGCCGATATTTTTCCGTTATTTCAAACGTCCTTTGTTTCACGAGCATTGCCTGTTCCACTTCTATATTTGATACCTGAAAGTATTGTTATACGTTTTTAACTGTAAAATACCTGATAATAGTACAATTGTTTTTAAGTTACTAGTTATTAAAGTAAAACATTAATGTGGTCTGTGTTTTTCAAAGTAATATTGATCTGCGAGCGTGCGAGTGATCAATTTTGAAGATATAACTCTATAAGCTATGAAATAAAATAATAAGAAACTGAAACCATTTTCTGTTTTTCTTTTCATTTTTGATTTTTTCTGCCATCAAAATTATATAACAACTGGACGTATAGAGTTGTTTTACTCCAAGAAACCCTCGTCTTCAGCGTAACAAATTATAATTTTACTTAATACAGATTGTCCCAAATGTACTGACCTGTGCTTGTAATTTACTTGCTTTACTCTGAAGCTCCTTATGTCTCCCGACGATTTCCTTTGCCTTCGCCAACAAGTCCACTGTGTTATTAGCATGAATACCAAGCTCACTCATCCTAGCCTTTAGTAGCGCCACACTATCACTTATTAGCACACTTATTTGTTTATCTAACTGAGAGGCTCTTGATTTTAATTTTTGGTTTCTTTCCTGTAATATAATAAAAGTTTTAAGTTAGTTTAAATATTTCTGAAATTTTAAAAAAATTAACAGATGTTTTGATTCGACTTTTTATCAAACAATAACTAAAAAATCCGAAAACTATTCAGCTTCTAAAAAAGCTAAATAAAAAAAATACATTGTATATAGGGTAACCGATAGCAAATTAAGTCAAACCTAAAACTAATTTAACATAATAGACACATTACAAATACAACATATATAAATATAAATAGAAGTTATAATTAAAGAAGTCTTCTTAATTTACTTTTCATATAAAAAATATATATTAAGAATAGAAGAAAATACTAAAACAGCCTTAACATCATATTATAAACCATCTAACATATGTTTTCAAAAAGAGGTAAATTATACAAAATATAAATCTCACATACCTTCTCCTTATCAATCTGCTGTCTGATATCGTGGGCGTATTGCGGTGTGTTCATTTGCGCGATAAAGCCCAAATACTGGTCTCTGAACATATCCAGCAACAGTTGTAAACTGTATGGTGTGTGCGGTGAACGTGGTATCTCTAGTTCTGAATGTAATCGTTCAGGCGATTGTAAGGATACTCCCAATGCTGATAAACGTTGCTCTACGCAGCCAGGTGGCGCTGTCGTCACCTGTTCGATTAAATCATAGTTTGTTAAGTATTCTTTAAACATGTATTTGTTGAACAGGCAAAAAGTATTAGGTTACGTTAAGGTTGGTATAAAAATATAGATTCTTGTCTTAATTATGCCGTAAGTAATTAGTAACGCCTTATATACCAAGGACCTTTCCCTTACGCTTACGGTGCTAGAAGTGGCATGGGATAATTGACTAGCGATCTTAAACAAATAAACATGCAAACAAGAAACTTTTTTTTTTCAAATTCACTGACCGCGCCATTATGTATGGTGGAAGCAAGCGTGGTGGAATGCAACAAATCCAGTCCTGCTATATTAGGCCTCGCACCCCTGCGTCGCTTGGCTCTGGCCGCGCGTCTCCTAGCGCCGCCGGCACTGGCACTCCGCTTTGTGCTGCGCCCGCGACGATCTATATACCAATAGCGATTACAAAAGCCCAATATTGGAGATGCAGGGAATAGACTGCGAACGAATAGCACGGCGTATTTAAGTGCAAAGAGCTTTAAGTAAAAGCTCACTACACCTCAGATACGGTTTCACAAAAGCTACATATTATTTTATGATTTTTCATTTTATACCATTTTCACATTACATTTACTGTAAAGACAGTCTATTCCCTATAACTTAAATAATCGCCCAATTCCTAGATTTTAAAAATGTACTTAAATTTATTTAAATTTCGGTTTGCTTATGAAAATGTCCAATGAGGAATGGGGCGAAAGATCTGTACAAACGAATCATACTACAACAAATAAATTGTGTAAATTGGTCAAATTTCAAGTATGTATTGCTAGTTCTGTAGACACATTTTAATAGACTTCATTGCCTTTGATTCAAATTGTAGGAATCAAAGAAACTTCAATATAGGTACATTATAACTCTAAACATGCAAAAGTACTTAATGTACGCCAACAATGAACACAAATAATCTATATCTAAAAGCCATTGTACGATATTTTATTCAATATAAATGAATGATAAAAAAATAATATATTGGACGATACAGTTTTCTAAATATTATTATTAATCATAAAACTTAATTTAATATAAATGCGTGACAAGCTACGTAAGCGGAACGTGAAGATTTATTTATTATCAGCCGGGTTGAGTATTCAAAATACCAGTTTCAGTAGCTACAAATCGAAGAAGTTTCTATTGAATCACAACAAACATTGTGTATGGAGAGCTTGAAAAGTGCTACGGCGTATTTGAAACTAAACAGAAGCATAAGCATGTACTCGTATATTTGCGCTGACGTAGAACACCTATCGAAGATTCTCCATACTTCTCGAAGATTCTCGATACTTGTATAGAAAATCGTCTATTTGACATGTTCTAACAATATCGTTTTGACATATCAGATTTTTATTACTGTTGTCAAATGTACTGCCTAAGTATTGTCATTTTAACAAAACTTTTACACATTTAAATAAAAACACTTTTTTTAACGGATTGAAGTTATGTATTATTGTAAACTTATAATTATTTAAACATAATTTTAAATTTTACCGAGGTTTTGCGTGCTTGCGTGGTCACGGTGACTGAAGACAAAAGGTGTTAAATGTCAAAAAAGCATCACAGCTGTAGAAAATGTGAAGGAGCTGTTTCTGCTGAAATTGCTCACGGTGTCCTCCATTTTCGCGGATTGTTTGTGTTGAGATTTTAATTTGGATATTATTGGATCTCAGGTGTTTGATAATTTTAGGCCGTCCTCTCTATTGAAATTCTAAATTCTAAAAATCGCTATTGAATATTTAATAATTATAAGTTTACAATAAAACATAACTTCAATCCGTTAAAAAAGTGTTTTTCTTTAAATAAACTAAGAATGGTATCTATTGATATTTCGAATATAAAACCCAAGTATGACTAATAGGAAAGGAAAGAGAGTCTTCATGAATCATGCAATGAAAAGGCTGGTTAGAGCTAATTTAATGAAAGCAAAATACTTTACGTCAGGTAAAGCTTACTGTTTAAAGGCTTTTACAACAAACCTGTAAAACAAAGGATGCCAAGTGGATGGATGTAGTTATCTCGTTACCAGAATTTAAGTCTCTTTAACTATACAACGATGAAAGACATCGAATTCTCCTATCTAATTTTCAAATCCAAACTGTTCAAAATAGTTCCACAACGGCTCTTAAACAGATTGAAATCGAGGTGTGTTATACGGGTATCCTGTGACACAATTTCTATTTAAAAAACATACCTTATTATCGACATTTGAAGTTTCATAGTAATATTATTTGATTGAACTACAAACTTCTAAGGCCTAAGTGAAGATTTGTTCAATTACAAATCAATAATAAAGTGTAAAATTATTTTAATGGAAAACGATTTCTTGTGCCATTAAATACTTTCTCAACTAATTTATTTATAAAATAATATTTATTTAGTTTCTATAACTGTTATTTATAATTACACATAAAGTTGGTGTCGGTGCATCCACCAACCTACTTAAAATATGTGCAAGACATAAACAAAATCCCTAATATTATATTCCTAAGATACAATATGAGTAACAAGTACTGATTTTGACTTTAAGGTATATTGGGTGTGTTCGTGTACGTTGTGTTTGAGTGTACTGACTAGAATCAGATGAGGAGGCCCAGGGAGCGCCCCATTCCCTGGGCGCGGGTTCAGGCCCTGGTGGAGCATCATCAGTACCGCTTGACTCTTCATCACTCTCATCACTGGAGCGTCTCGCCGGGCGACGCTTTGCCACTGCAGCACGTGCACGCGTCCGTCCGTTTTCACCTCTGGAGAATATTTACTTATACGATAAGTAAAATTATTCTATACTGGTTCAAGCATACAAAAATTAAGACTTAGACAGCAGATACTCTTGAAATATTTGTCTATCGGATTTTCGATAAGTAAAATTATTCTATACTGGTTCAAGCATACAAAAATTAAGACATAGACAGCAGATACTCTTGAAATATTTGTCTATCGGATTTTCGATAAGTAAAATTATTCTATACTGGTTCAAGCCTATACTGGTTCAAGCATACAAAAATTAAGACATAGACAGCAGATACTCTTGAAATATTTGTCTATCGGATTTTCGATAAGTAAAATTATTCTATAGTGGTTCAAGCATACAAAAATTAAGACATAGACAGCAGATACTCTTGAAATATTTGTCTATCGGATTTTCGATAAGTAAAATTATTCTATAGTGGTTCAAGAATACAAAAATTAAGACATAGACAGCAGATACTCTTGAAATATTTGTCTATCGGATTTTCGATAAGTAAAATTATTCTATAGTGGTTCAAGCATACAAAAATTAAGACATAGACAGCAGATACTCTTAAAATATTTGTCTATCGGATTTTCCATAATTAAAATAAAGACCTGGAACCCACCAATATGGGCTATTACATTTCTGCATATTCAACAACAGTTATTGACTGATTTTGTTTTCCTTTATTCTAAATTTCCTCTAAAGTAAACAATTTTTTATGGGTACACTCATAGTTTACTGAGTACATACCTAATTGGTCTAGGCCGCGCAACTTTCCTTCTCCTCTCAGGCAAGGACCCCGTACTGTGATTGCTATTTCCATTAAGCAAGTCCGGCGTCGATTGTCTGGTGGGAGGCGCACTTAGATTCCTCTTACTGCTTTCTCCCTCTTCACACCCATTTTGTATACCCTACACATAATAAATATTGTAACAACTATATCGTTTGCTATAAACAGAACAAGCAATTGCACTTTATCACTTTGTATGCTTAACGTCATAAGATAAAACTAAATCACCCATCACCCGACAGACTGAAATACCCAAGTTACTTTTATTATATTATAATAAAAAAAACTTCACTTCTTGACTATAGTCCGCGTACTTAGCAAACACACAAACTGACTTTTCTAGTGCGAACTGGGCATGCATTAATATAGCAATAAATAAAGATGCGATTGGAAACAGACCCTTTTGCTGACCTTGAGTTTCGGATTTTTCAGTCTTTGAAAATATCTCTCTAATTTGGTCCTATCTATTATATGTAAATAGTATGATACTGGCTTCCCCGTCCACGATACTGATCCTTTCAGCGGCGACATTTCACTAACATGCATGATGGTCCCGATATCGCTGAGGTTTCTGTCTGTTATTCTAAAGTTAAGTGGACAAAAGCTCTTCGAAGACACGATTTTGGCGCCGTCTTTTAAGTCCGCGAATCTCTCCTTCAACTGGTGGTCCACGTGAGGTCCAAACGCAAAGTTATTAACAAAAACAATGGTCGCCGAATTTATTTTTTCTCTATGTTCGTCCATTAAAAAATCTCCTTTTATTAACTTATATTCCCCATACTTTTTTCCGTACCATTTCATCCACATTCTAAAATTCGCATCCATATTCTGAAATGAAAGCGTTTTTTCTTACTTTATATCCTAAAGTATCATATTTGTATATAAAAAAGGAAATAATATTTATTTGCAAATAGGATTCATAATTTAATAGATTTATTAAATTAATAATTCTTACAGAAACCAAATTAGAAAATTTCCTATGCAACTCATACATACATACATCTATTTGTTTAGTTATGTAAGCCTACCTCTGCATATTTACTAGGCACTTCCGCTTTCTCGACACCAAAACAGATGCGACAAGGTGTCGCAGCCGCCATCTGCAATACAACTTGCCCGACGCCCGAGCCCAAGTCCACGAACACATCTTCTGCAGTGATATCTATTTGATCTATCATTTGACATACTAGCTCAAAAGAGGTCTCGCCATACACCTGAAACATACGAAACCAATATCGTTTATGTAAACATTTTAAATTGCGTAAAAAGAATTATACACAATCACAGATACAATGACAAAAGATATAAAGATAGAAAATATAATAAACTTTACTTTTTTTATTGAAGAGTTCATTCACCTTTAGTTAATTATAATTTACAATGTATGTATAATTTATTTTTCTCACAGAATTACATATGTATGGGATGATCTATAGTTTTGTTACCATTCCAGTGATGTTGTATGTAGTGTGCTCTAAAAAGTGAAAGTGGAAGCATAAATCTCACCTCAGGCGAAAATGGCTCATATTGGTTTAACTTTTCTGGGTCAGCAACGGCTTGGTTATAAGTTTGTTGCAGAATATGTTTCAACAATGCTCTGGACGGGTACTTGTTTAGGCGCTGAGCAGGCAGTGAAGTACCTTTCTCCTGTAAACATTAATTACAGGTTAAATTTAAAAATTAAAGGACATTATTAATTTCTTAACAAAATCTATCTTGGTATCAATAATATAATTAGTTACAATTCTCATCTGAATTGATTGTCAAACTAATTTACCTAACGCTAGTAGTTATTCCTAAAAGCACGACTATTTCCGATAAGCATTTTAATGTATATATAATAACATAATATATAAACTAATGCAACCCGTATTTTGTCAGGCACAATTCAAAATCCATTCATAAGATCTTGCCATTCATGAGTTTATATGACCTAAATATAGGACGTATTATTGACCTTGAATTAAACTGCCTTATTATAAGTTGATATCAATAGCGTGAGTGTGAGTAATACATGAGATCTTATATTATTCTACTCGTTAAAACTACAAACGAACCTGGTTTCCTCAGTAGCATAAAAATACATTGGACACAGGTAAATATTCTTACAGCTTGTTACGTCAACCGTATAAGGAACCTTACTTTTTATTATACATACGCATTGCCGTGTTTTTTTTAACAAAAGCTTCGCTTATTATTATCGGGGATAATGCAACTAGTAACTACTTAACGTATATAGATTCTACATACAAAAGACCCGACATATAAACCTGTATTTGTGGGCGTTGTGGCCTCGAGGTTTGTGTTAGCCTCCTGCTTTGTTTACGTTGATTACGCAAGTCATTCATAGCTATATGAACTATTCAACCTATGTACCAATGAACGTATAACGAATATAATTTAATATTTGTTCTACACTCGAGGGAGCAGCCTTTTAATTAAGCGTTTTATATCACAACAATAAGGTTTTGGATTAATTATTTTATAAAATAAATTAAAATTTAATTTTATCTATACAAGCGTAGGCGCTAGCGCACCTAAAAAATAAAGATATTACACGCTACGAGACATTCGCTCAATATTACGGTCATTGCCCTCTTATGCGACCCGCACCAAAATTTTAATCGATACGCATTTGAATAACAATTCTTTGTGATTAATACGAATCTGATTATTAATAGCTTGTATATACATTTAAAAATATTATAGCTTAGCATTGAACAAGCTCGGTGTTTTTGTAGTTTGCGAAATAAACTCTACTAAAGGGATACCGTCAAGTATGCGGCGAAGTTATTTTATTATTAACAAATAAGAGCTTTTTGAAAATACATCTTAATTTGGTAGTAATTATATTTTTCGACACCTCTTCAACTAATTTCTTTATTTTTATTTTATCTGTATTTTTATTAAACTTCCAAGTTAAAATTTAAGTCCCATTGGAAAAAAACTTAAAAATAGTTTTGATTGCCGGAAATATATAAATATTTATGATAATTTAAGATTGCTTCTAAAACAATGTACGAAGGCAATCAACTTTTGGTTGAGAGTTGAGACGTATGTCCGCTACAGAGGTCAATCAACTTGAAGATCGGGTAATGTCGATGACTGTGATTCAAAGACTTTCACAAGTTAAAGTGAGCACCGTAAGACGATGCACGGTAATAATTTTGTTACACTATGATGAATATAACCAGTACTTGACTGGAATTGATACGTGTTATACGTACTAAGCTTCCTACACGGCGGACTCAAGGTAACAAACGAACGTGTGAAGTATGCGAGGTAGTCATCAGTTTTAATGACATCATAGGAAATCGAAAACGAATTTGGAGTTATTCGATACAATATAGTATTGTTTACTTTTCAAACCAATTTGGCTTTGTTATCCATTTCGCAATCCGGTAAATCTATGTTTTAGTACATTAAACAACCACTGTAACAGTAGTAAATAATCTCTAAATAGTGCTTATAGAAATTAATTACTAGATAAAGATTAACCTGACGATACATTCTTATAAAAGGGTTGTTGCGTAATTAGGAAAGTAGCCACTCGCCTAACTAATTCTATCGAAGACGTTTCTGTTTATATTTGGATATTGTTACCAAGTTCTATGTTCGTCGTAACGAATAGAATGCATGGTTTAATAATAGATTTCTCTCGTGCGCCGTCTGCTATGGCTAAAACCATCGATCGTTATGTTGCGTCCTCGTTGTCTGACGCCATTTTGGCCCTCATGGCCCTCTGAGATCTCGCCCTCTCCCCGCTATTTTGCCCTCACTGCCCCACATTCGTTCTTTGATTTTGCATATTATACTGTTTAAGCCGGTTAGGGACATCATCGCCTAAAATTCACATTATTTTCGGCTGCTTTGCGTTTTCCATTTCATTTCTGAGACATGTTAGAAATGTTAGTACAAAATCAACAGGTATTCAGGAAGTTTATTTCATATAAATAGACTATGACATTGAACGGGTTTCACTTGGAAATCATGCCAACATCGTAACGCTGAATACGTATTTACGATATATTTATATAAGCAAATTAGGTAGAAAATATCATTTTTACTAAAAATTATAAGACTTAAAGCGATAAGCGCGGTTCTTTATTTTTAAAGCAGTTGACTTTGAGATAGAAGTCGTGAGTTTCATTAACTCAATGTTTTGCTGATAATAACTGTTTAAATAATATTAATCATAAAGTTTTCATTTATTTTAGTACAAAAGCAAAACGTCAATCCTATCTACACGTAAATGTTTTGGTTTGGCGGTTGCGGCATTTAAAAAAAGTATTTAATCAAAACTACACGAGTACTAATAATTTAAGTAAATCACGTTTTTATACCTAAGCACATGGGCGACTTATGATATATTCATTTAATTTAAAAGATACCATTAGGACCATGATAACATATTTCACTAGTTATAAATGCATTAGAAATCAAAGTCATGATTCGATAACATTGTTTACATTGTGACCATGTGACATTC
This sequence comes from Pieris rapae, assembly GCF_905147795.1. Classification (NCBI taxonomy): domain Eukaryota; kingdom Metazoa; phylum Arthropoda; class Insecta; order Lepidoptera; family Pieridae; genus Pieris; species Pieris rapae. The sequence continues at coordinate 4,650,675 of NC_059509.1, read as the reverse complement.
TAGAAGGGGTCGTGATGCTACAGGGGTCGTCAAATGTCCTTAGTGCACCGGCCTAACTTGTACCTAGTTCAACATATTATCGATCGGTCAAATAGGGCGAAGTATTTGTGAACATTAATGTGTTTATTGTGGAGATATATATTTTATTTTAGCAAATTTATACATCGTATCAAATTCAACAAGCTAATAACAACAAAGGCAAAAAGACACTTTGAAAAGTATCTATGTAAGCTGTGTCATATGGTCCTATTTTGTAATTACTTTCTTTCAGATATACGTTGTTGTGTTAACAAGAGATACGAGACAAGATAACAATGGACTTAAGCGCATAAATACATCACAATAAAATAAGAGTAGAGTGTAAATAATTTTATAATTACCAAGGCGACGACGGAGTCGATAGCGCGGTTGAAGCGGTCGCATAGTGCCCGCATACTCTCGTATGAGTGGGTGTCGTAGTCGCTTAGGATGTTCTTCTCCAAGGCACCCTTCATCTCCGGCAGGTCGTCGCATACCCACCTATACAAGAAACATTAACAAAAATATTACTTTAATTGTACTGCTATAGGCATGTGTATTTATTACTTTGTAAGTTTGGGTACCTAAGTTTAAAAAGTCTTTAAAAACCGCCTTCGATTTTTTTTATTAAAGCAACCGAAAAGACAAATACAATACAACGGTTAACGGACAAGGCAGGCTCTATCATAAAACAGAGAGCGGGTGTATAAAATATACAATTGTTGTCAACAGATGCATATTACCTGGCTTGCGGAAGTTATACATAACAATAGGTTTTTGTATTATTTATAATGTTGTAGTATAGTATGTAGTTCAAATACTTTCAAAATAAAGACAGAAAACATGTTCCTTATTAAATTTACAAATTCAATTTCACATATTACCCAAAACATAAATTTTCGTAAGAAATTCCTTATTTCTCTGCATATCCATAATTAAAATGTATCTCATAAAGAACACGTTTTTTAAATTACGTAAGAAAAAAAAGAAAAGAAAGTTCAAAGAGACAGGTTTCAAGGCCATTGAATGCGAGTGAGTGAATGTCGAGAGGTCGCCAGGGCTATGCCACCCGACCTCTCGGTAGCAACGGGTGACCCGCTTTAAGCTTTTCTCTTTTTATAGATAAAATGTTTCACTGAGTACTTCGATATACTGGTACGTACCTATTTTCTAGATTTAATCGCACGTAACTTAAAAGTATAATAAAAATATAATTCATAGGATATCGTTCGTGGATAAAAAATGATCACTTCCAATATACCCGTGTACATTGTTACCGTTTACGGAACGGTACAGTGCGGAAACAGTTTACGACACAATACATAAACACTCGATTTCCTTTAATTTTTACATTCAGAAGATTGTATGTCACAAGGACATGTTGGAATTTTATTTTTTATAGTATATTATTTAAATATTAGATAATGTTCCGAAAATGTACTTGTTTGATTGATCGTATAAAATGTAATGAATAAATTAAATTATTATAGGTCATTGTACCTTTTCAATAGCTCAAGTTGGCGTCCTTGACATTTCAAACTAAGTCAATCAAATTATATAGCAATATAAATTCCAAATAAATATTACATAAAAAGTTTAACTGTAAAGTAAAAACTGAATCTCGCAATCTTAGTATATTTTAAACATTTTTTGTTGATAATGATAATTTTGCACCGTATTTCCATAGCATCTCTGTAAATAGATTTATATTGTAATCTGTCATACAGGTTCTTTAATGTTTTTTTAATTAAAATAATATCGTCAGCTGCAATTGTATTGAGTATACATATGTATTGGTACACGCTACAGGTGAGAACAGGTCAACCCCGCGGCCCGTAGCAGGTGCATCAGCACGTGTACAAATATATAGAATGATTAATAATTCATAAGAGACTTAGTTTTATACCTTTCCGTTTTTCTTGAATTCATATCTTTAAGATCTTAAACAAATTTAAAAATAAATTGCGAAACAAAATTATATATAGCAAGTTTTCAAAAAAGGTAGCTTGGTAACTTAAAGGTAGGTAACTAAAAACTAAAGATAAATCATACAAAATCTGAAAATATAGTAAGTATGTATTGTTACGATGACTATACATATTTTAGTAATAATTTAAAGAACGAGTTGTATTAAGTTTAATTGTAAGACGAAAGTAGGACTGCAACAGCATATAAAAATATAGTATATCTTAGACGGAGTAACTGCAACTACGCTGACGTCGTTAATACTTAACTACTTATCAATCTGATCAAAACAATTGTAAGGTAGTCGACCTCGGACGTCCTTCGTAACCAAACATCCACGCAACGTAATATGGCAATTATTAGAGCATGTGGTAGTTTACAAATCATCAACATTGATAAAAAACAAAGTTTTTTACTTGAGTAGTACTTTGGAATAAATGTTTTTATGAATGTGAGCAATGCAAATTAGGAACCTTGAAACAACAAACTAAACCTGACATAGGGTTCAAATATTTTGTTAAGCACTATGAATATTTTAAAAAAATTGCTAAAAAATTTGGTATCTCTATCTAGAAGTTTATAGTTTTCTAGCATTGCTTTAAATAAATGTAATAAGATTTAAAAAGTAATAATTATCAAGTACATATATAATGTTACTCACCTTATCGTTTCTACTATCTCCAGGGCCCCATCGTGCTTGTCCTGTAAAAATTCCAAATTATTAATCAATGTTCAATTGTTCAGCTGCCATGACTTTATAGTCAGTAGCTTATTTATTCATCATCCCTAGTTGGATTGCTACTGATGAAACATATTGTGTTTAAAGGTTTAGTCAAAACACTGACAATAAGATAATCATCCAAAGTAAGAAATATTGTATATATATTTTCTGCAATTTAAGCATTTTATAAGAAAAATATCTTATTAATTATGGAGAGCTATTTTAAAAATGATTTTAAGGACATTCATATATAATACAAAGGTTGTATCTTTTTAAAATTAAGTAATTAAAATTATTATCCTAAGTCTAACATTTTTATTAATTAGATATGAGTATTTTAGACTAATATTAGCATATATGAAATAATACATAAGACTTATATAAAATTGGTAATTTAAGAAACAAAATTACACATTATATAATATAATGATATTATGTAAGCTATTTTAAAGTTTCAATAATTATTTGCTACTGTGTAATACTACTGCAGGTGCTGTTACAGTAAAATAGTAAGAATTACAGTTACAGTATAGTAATAAATGTATATGTTATTTATAGCTACTATTTAAAAAAAAATTGTCATATTATAAAGTGTTGGGTAAATCTTTACAAGTGAACCACTTTTTTATTGAGTATAACTTTCACTATAACCAGGTATTGTCTTTGGTTCATACTAGTTTTATTAGTAATAACTGAAAAAAAAGTCAGGCTGAAGTAAAGAACTCAAACTAAAGAGAGAAATTCTAAAACAATTACAGTAATTATGATGATAAAAAGATATGGACTCAAAAGTATTGACTATTGTAGTAGTAGTAAAGTAATTATTTTTGTGTGAGAATGACAAAACTTTAATATGTTCATAAATAGTATAGAGAAATGGTAAATAATAAATTACACAATTTATTTCTGCTTTTATTCAGCACCAATACAAAACTACAACAATCACAGGACAGAACATTTCTAAAATTAATAATATTTTCATTTTTAAAATTAGTGATAACGTAAATACATTATGAGAATTTAAACATACGTAATAGTAGGGTGTAGATAGCTAAAAAAAGCCGACACCTTGACAAAACACGAGGTCAATACACTCAAGAAATATAGAAGCCATGTGATCATTGAACAGTTCAACATTCCGTTATTATCTATTTGCTTATAAGGATATGATTATTCAGAAGTAAGTTTATATACATAATAAAAAATTAAAGAAAGCTAAACAAAATCGTTCTTTATGTTTATATTATTGTCTGCAATAACACTACTTAACAAGAGCATAGTAAGGAAGGTTTATGACAACACTGAGATAATTGGCAATTTACAAAATAAAATTTATGCTTCTGTTTATATTACGATCATTATTATTACATTATAATTAGGGCATTATAGTAATATAACTAAACACCACCGCAAATAAAAATCAAATTCTTTAATAATGCTTTCCTTACCGAGCCATGACCTGATGTGAGGGGCCATGTATAAACAACGGGTTCCGCGCCTGCTGGAGAATGCAAGCGTAAATCCAAAGCCATTATAAGATAACCGCTGCATTAAAGCACACTTTTTTCACTTATGCACTAAATTTATCACTAAAAACCATCGATATTAACATAATTTCACTGCACTTTCACACACACACATTCTTAACTAGGCTAGGCGCCATGTTGAAAATAATATCAATTCCATCATGGCCGACTTATTCAGCACTGGTAACACACAGAGATAGCTTTGGCTTATAATTGTAATCCACAGATGTTCATAGCATATAGTTATATTAAATATTGTCTATTATAATATTATATAATACTCGAAAATTAAATAATAAATAGAGTTTCGAGACAAGCGTGAACCAGTGGTTCAGAACCACTCATGAGAATCAAATTTCTGTGAATGAATGAAATGAAATGTACGTCGTATAACGATTTATCACAAAAATACAATTTGTTAATAGTATTATGCACCTCATTAATATCTGTTAAACTCTAAAATCACCTGTATACAAACCTTGTCTTTTTTAACAATTAAATCTATAGAAACTCCTCACATTCAAACGAAAAGAAAGTAGAAATTATTTTTGTCCCGATCTTAAAATGCGGGATTAAAATAAGTTCAAGCTGGGTCACATGACCAGTGTCCATATTGTGGACAAGGTGGGCGAGCGGGTTACGCCAGTCGCAAAGTAGCCTTTGTCTAGATCCTACGATTAGCCGGGTGTTTATTTATATTATGTGATAGGTATAATTATACGGCCTATCAAAATTTATCTATGTTAAAAAGGATAGAACAAGGGTAGCAAAGATGTCGTCGGATTCTGAAGAAGAAGCACTTACAACTCGTGACTATCAGGAAATAGCAGAAGAAATTGAAAAGTATAAAAGAGATCCAGAAACCTCAGAAATGTTTGTGTCGGGCTGGGATGATGCTGACGTTGGTGTTGACATTGTGAAAAATCCAAAGGGTAAACATGTTAAAAACTATCCCTAAATATAATGAAACCAAGAACTGATTTAGGCTAAACTGACAAAATGGTTTTATTTTTACAGGAATTTTAATATGAAATATAACTTATACATTTTCCTGGAAACAAATGAACCAATATAGAATTACTTATATATGAACTGTATATATATAAATATGTCCAATAAACATTTTGCAACTAGCTAGCCTTTATCGCTTAGTGGTCAACGTCTGGAACAGACAGAATTAGCAGACCCTATTTAATTTATAAACATTGTGATAGCTGCCACTATCCCAAGATGTTCTATCTTTCATTTTTATTCACTTATGTTATTTTGAAGAATTGTTACTGATCTGCAAAATACTCTTTATAATTTTTAGACAATCCAATAGATCATATTTTATGGGCTGCTGAAAACGGTGAACTGGAGACTATAAAGGATATTCTAAGTAATCACCCAGGTCTAGTCCATGCCAAGGATTCAGATGGATACTCTCCTCTTCATAGAGCATCATATAGCAACCATATTCATGTAATATCATACTTGCTTAGTGTTGGAGCCAATGTTCATGCAAAAACAGAGCTTGGTTGGACACCATTACATTCAGCATGTAAATGGAATAATTATGCTGCTGCTGCTCGATTACTTGCGGCAGGAGCAAACCCAGCTGCTTTGTCAAATGGAGGTATTAAGTACATTTAAATTCTACCAATACAAAAACAATTCAAATAACATTCTTTATACTTCACAATAATAAAATGATATTTTCTTACAACCAAGAGTTATAATTAACCAAATAAGACAATTAAGACAAAAAATATTAAATAAGATTAAATTAGATTTAAATAATATATTTTTTTCATTTTCAGAACTAACACCACTACATTTGTTATCTTCTATTGGTCAGTCCAAATCTACTTTGTTGATTTTATTTTTAAGAGAAGACATTGTAGAAATTGCTCAAAAGCCAAATAATTCAAATGAAACTCCTAGAATGCTAGCTTCTGGTCATGGAATCTATGCACCTCTGTTTGAAATGGTTCTCCCAGCAGCATCACACATTCGATCTTTAGGGTTCACATGCAATCCTTATATACGAAAATCTATATACGAACTATCAAGTTAAATGTAACAACATTGGAAATTATGTATGAAGCTAAGAATAAGCATAAAATAGTTTAATATGCTTATTGTTACACAATTCCCAAACTACTTTATATAATAATTAAAAACATATTAAAAATACAAACTTTAATTTCTTTTCAATACATATACTTTATATTTAAGTTACAAAAATTTACTGTAATGATCCCTTAAGTAGAAGTGAATTTGGTTTCTGCAGTTACATTTACTAAAATACAATACAAATTTAAATATTTTATCATTTTCTAAATATTGTTTGCTTTTCACATATTTTTGTTATATATAGAAGTACTAAGAAATAAAATGCTTTAACTTCTAGTAAAAACAAAATATTTTACTTTGTTATATAAAACTAATACATACTACATGCACATATAATTTTAAATATTTAAGGTTGTAATTAATATTTGTAGTAGTTACAAAAATATAATTAAATTAAGGAAGAATTATCTTTTTAACTTTATGGTCATACTTTCTATGACACACATAGCACTAGATACTAGATAAGATTCAGCATGCAAATTTTTTAAACCTATAATTAAATTTCTCTTATCAAATCTTGATATTTCTGTTAAATTATCTCTAGTTTCAGATGCCATGTAAGGTAAAATTAAACAGCCTAAAGCAGGGCATTTACACCTGATACAATTTTTCCATATTTCAAGTAAATCTTCATCTTTTATTACAGGGCACAATGGTAGTAAGTTAATAGCTTTGAGGCATTTTGTCTTTTGCTTCTCTGTTATTGGGTAGTCAGCTTTTTGAAATGGAGACAAAATAACTGCACGCCATGCCAAACATATAGTACTGTCTAAAGGGTGTGACATTTTCAATAACAATGGAATCAGTTCCTCATGTAATGAAATCTTCAATAGTAGCGGTACAAGATCACGAATACTTTTTAAGTCTCCATATCTGTATGCTAGTTCAGCTGATACCTTTAATGCTTCAATACTAGTTCCGGATGCTTGAATCAACTGACTTATAGCATTTATTTTATCTTGTTTAAAAGAACCAACAAGCCAAGGCATATCAATTCTTTCAAAGTGGACCGTATACAAAAGCTCAAGTAAAGTTGGCCAGAGGTTTTGATGGTCTTTATTTGCAACTTTTACTGCGGTCTCTTGATCTACAACACTCATTAAACATTGTAGAGCTCTAAGTTTTTTTATTTTATTATGATCGTTTTCATCATCTACCGCGATGCGAGATAAGTAAATGGCCCCCATCTTGGGACATGTAACTTTTAATATATATTTAGCTGTAATAAGTTCGATGTTATTAAGACTCGGATTTTGTTTGTCTTTGTTCTTGTCAAGAAGATTTTCCAAAATTTGAATTCGGATTGAATTAATGTTAATGCCGTTTTTATCTGCTATTTCATTTGCTGCTCTGTTGATATTATGACGGCCTATTTTTTTAACGAAGTTGGGATGAAGATATAAAGCGTGGATTAGTTGTGAGGGTTCAGACGTCAGCCTTATAAATTCTTCACAAGCCCAGTCTATTTTATGTAAAACATGTCGGGTAGATAAAGTAGAATGTAGGCGTTCCATTTGACGGACTGCGCGATTACCAGGTTGTACAGCGGCCCAGCGCTGCGAAAACTGATAACAAAGTTGAGCGGCTGCTACTTGGTCGGCTCCTCTGGCACAACCTTGCAAGACATAAAATAGACATGCTCCAGCCCATTCCATATTTGCTATGTGCCTTACACAACGATGTGCCGCACGAAGTAATGGTTCTTCGCATGACGTCAATTTCCAAACCTCATCTTTTGTATCAGTTTCTGTTGTATTTTTAGGTCTTCTATTGGTCATAGTTTGTTTGACTGCATTACTACAAATCATATCTTTAGCCGTCTGTATGATGCGATCAAGTGATAAATTGCCTACTATTGGAAGCCATCGTTCATATGTCTCTAATGTTATTTCCGATTTTAAATTCGACCACATATCGCCTCGTACAAATAAGTGAAAAGGTAGTCTATAATGTCCAATTTCTGGGAAGAGTCCTTTTACTGAAAAAACTTCAAATTCATACTGCTTTGGTGCGCCCTTTCTTTGATATTGTTTAAGAAAGATTAAAATAAAGTATTCGTTTAAATATTTACTGTCTGAAAAAGATGAAACCAAAAGATAGTAAATACACAGTAAAACTTCGTAATAATATGGATTTATAGATATTACACAACCATGAATAACTACTTCACCATTTTTCCAAAAATCTTTGAGAACATCCTTTAAAAAATCTTTATTTTCAATATTCTGCCAAATCGTTAGGCATTTCGAAATCAAATGATCTTCGTCGTTTTCTAAATTAATGTCTCGACATCCTATGTCATTTACAGAAGTTTTATACTGTAAATTCCAATTAATCAAGAAGGAAATTAATAACAATGATAATCCATCGTTAATACAAACATTTAAAGTATGACATAGTTCGGCCAGACGTTCGAAGGAAATATCGTGTTGTTGCCGCAAAATGTAAAATAATAACATTTTGACATCCCATGTCTCTTCTCTATAATCGGGAAGGGCAATATCACCAAGATAAATGTTGAACTTGGACTGTAATATATACTGCGGTGGGTATGTCAATGCACTTGGTATTACAGTTTCTAGTCCAAACGTAAGTCGAATTGCTGGAGATGATAAATAGTACATTATTGATGGAGAATACTTTTCAGATCGACCTTGCAATAATTCTAAAATGTGCATTTTGTCAGCAACAAAATTAGGACTTTTATAAATAACAAGTAAAAGTGCAGTCAATATAACTTGATCTAGCTCCTGAGATGCAAGTACTTTATTTAATAATTTTTGAGCAACATTTTCGGTAATTCTTAATAAATTTTCATTAAAATGTCTTACAGATATCAACGATTCAATGAATGAATGTGCTATTATACGTAATGGAATTAAATCATTTCCATCGTAGATCTCATTGGCTTCTTCACGATTAACGTAAAAGTCTACCAAGTTATTTAATGCCGCATTCGAAGACATAGGTAGGAATATATAACTAAATTTCCATGTAACCGATAGGTTTTTAATAATTGTACTTGTATTGATAATCGCATTTAACATCGATAATATTTTACATAATATATGAATGTACTCTTCAGGACAATCCCAAATTAAATCTGACAAAACACTTTGAGACAACAATAACAGGTCAATATTTTCTCCGTCCTTAAATTGATTCAAAATTTCTCTGTCATTACTTTTATTTCTTCCAATGCAAAGCAACTGTTTAACAACGATTCTAACTCTTTCGTTAGCAGAAGTTTTGTGCAAGAAAGCTTCTAACTTTGAATGTTGTGAATTTAAGAAATCTAATTTTGTAAAACGTTCAAAACACCGACTTCGGCCAGAGGCATCAGTTTTCTTAAGAAATTCTAATTTCATTTCATAAAAGTCTTTGTCACATAAATCATTTAATTCTGATCGAATATCGTATGTATTTTTCAAGTGATACATTTTTTCAAAGGCATTTATTTGTAATACATCTTGACAGTGTGACCCCTTAATAAAATCTAAATAGTTTCTTTCTAATAATTTGTTGGATGGACCGGAAATTATATGTTCATATTTAATAACTACACTTTTAATTAAAACTTTTTGGTCATGTTTTGTTAACGATTTAAAGAAATCTAAAGCAGCTTTAGTTTCACATTCTTTAAGACATCTATTTATATACAAAACGTTTGCATAATGCCGTGTAAATGGCGATACGTAGTTAGTTACCGTTTGTAAATCATTTAAATCAATAGTAGAGGCACTAACTATTTTATGAATTAAAGTATTGCAGTCAAAAGAATGCAGAGGTAAGTTGTACTTTTTGAGAATCACCTTAAATTTAGCATCCTGAAATTCTTCATATATTGCTTGAGCTAGAATTCTATCTGATTCAGTAAGAGAAAATTCAGAAAAAGCTAGAGAAGCAACAGATTTAGCAATTTCTTCAATTTTGGGATCCCAAGGTACATCCAAAAATTTTAAAACTTGTAAAAAGCATTCTAATCTATTTGAAAGTGAATTAATTGAATTAAGTAATATTTCCAGCCTGTGTCCATCTACACTGCCTCCACTGCTTGCAGCTTGCATCTCAATGAAAGAGCATATTGTTAAATCTAAGTCAAATTGATATCTATTTGCATATGCTGTTAAATTGTCTTTTAGTAGGTGCTCTAAGTCTTCAGTATAACATCGTCTTAACATAATCAGGGCTACTTCCATTGGACTTTGAGAAGTTATTTCAGTAATTAACATATTAATTTTGTATTTTTCTTTCAATTCAATAATATATTTTATGTGATCTTTTAGAATATCAAGATCATCAATTGAAATAGGTCTTATTGTAATAGTTTTTTGAGATGATTCAAAAACTTCTAAAATGGCTTCTAAATATTTTAAACCAATTTTAGGCCAAAATGTTGATTGTTCTAAACTAAATATCCTTTCAGATGTCCACTTAGCAATAAGATCTACATTAAAAGGATTTTCATCTAATAAGGTAGGTATAAAATTACGTAGCCATATTACTAGTGCTCCTAATTTTATGTTTACAGGGATAGCATTTAAGATTTTCATGATGTCATCATCAGTAGTAGTATTACTTAATTTTGAATATTTCAACCAACAAATAGAAGCTAAATCAAAATCTGACTTTGAAACAAACAATGCACATAACTCTATTATATTCATTTGAAATAAATCCATATCAATGTAATGTGTTATGCGTCTAAAATAAATGTACTCCAGTAAATCTAACTTTATCATTAAGTTGTGGAATGCATTAATCACTGTGATATCCTCCATTAAGAAAATCTTTTTTTGAATAGAACATAAAATTGATTTATATAAAATGTTATGTTTACATAACTTAGCAGCCATTTCAATTAAAAATAAAGAATCCTGAATATTGTTGAATAAGTTTTGAACCTGGACTGAAACATTCTTGGTATCTGCAGCAATTACCTCCTGTATTAAAGACTTCAGTTGTGCCTTCAAAGTTTCTTGTGATATTTGCAAAGGTGTCGAACATATCTTCAATTGCGGATTCTCATTACACTTCAAAGTTGTGGAAAATAGTTGGACCTAAAAAGTTTGTAACAAGCATATTAAAAAAATGGGTATAATAATTAATTAATTAATTAATTCATAGTTATTAGCATTAAACAATAACATACAACCACACTCATTGTTATACTAATACCATACATAACGATTTCAATAGATTGAAATTATTAAAAACCTTTTCAATGCTTACCCAATTCAGTTGTAATTAATTGGGAATGAAATATCATAGGTAAGTTACACCATTCATTACATCATTTGCTAATATACTGTTATTACACTCTTACTGTTAGTTAAATATTTTGCTCCAGGAAAGTTAGGTAAACAAAAATAAAATTTACTTACTTCTGTATCCCAAGTTAGATAATAAAAAATATTATCATATGAACCCAAAGGGATATAATGGGATTCAACTTTCTCAAAATTTACTAGTTTATCAAAATGTGTCAAATCTATCATCCACATTTCTTGTTTAGTGGAAAATACAGCGGCATCATCCCATGAAACAATAAATTCTAATTCTTTGTTTGTTGTCAATTTTTCAACAATTCCAGTCACAGGACATTTTAATAATAAATTCATATTTTGAACAGATATATGCAAGCCATTCTTATACATTTTCTGGAGAGGTTTAAATTTATAAGGAGGGGAAACTTTCTGAAGCGAAACTGTTATTTCCTCTGCATTGTCATCAAATTTTGCAGACAACTCCTCTTTAGTACAAGGATTTAATAGCCTCTCGCCACTTGCGCTTATAAGTATTAACTTACTTTCATCACTCTCAAATCCACAAATTTTATAGTTAGCAAAATTATTGACAGTTAATTTCAACATGGAGTTCTTATTTAAGTTTATAACAAATACTTCCAATGACTTAAGTGTCACCCAAAGAAAATAGTCATCAAATGTGTGTTGGACTATTTCATGACAAAATGTAAAAGTCTTGTTTGAAGTTAATAGTTCTTCGATTTGCAGATCAATGACTATTATTGTTTTAGCATTTTCAATTATTACGACTTTAGGATATAGAAAGTGACCCTGTAACTGATTAATGTCTTTTGATAGTTGAATTTTCTTCTGAAGAACTTTCATTATTCTTAATTACTCGTAAACTTTCGTGATCTTCTTGTACACTAAAATCTAATTCTCATTAAACCTTATTGCAACTGTAATGCAATATATTATTTTAGATAAACACACACGTGAATGTAAATTATTATTATTTTTTACCTTTATTCAGATACAGTTAAAACTAAATTAAAGGGAACGCAAACATTTAACCTTGTGATTACAGTTAGACGTTAAAACAAAATTTTAAATTTGAATTTGACAACACTGTCAGATTTTTTGTTAAGATATGAATGAAAATTGTCAGACAAGAATACCTGTGATAGTACGCTCTATGTTTAACCAATAGATGTCACTGTGTTACTTTCTGATAACTCATCAATATTAATTTATGGACAATAATTGCTAATCGAACATAAGTAGAAATAATAAATCTTTTACTATATAAACAAGTTTTCAACGAGTAGTTTGTCTAAGTCTTGCGTAAAAAGATGAGTTTATGGTCATTGAACTAGTGGACACTATAGAGAAAGAGATGCATATGTACAAAAATAAGGAGACGGTGTGGATCGTTATAGGAAGACCGAAAAAAATAAAAATTGTGTGATACTGCAGCTTTCTTTTTTCGTTGACTGCCCCTTTTACTTTGACAGCCAAGTACAAAAAATCAAGTAATATTAATAATTGAAGTCAAGTTTGTTTCACAGGAAAAACTTATATCTAATTGCGCTAGTTAAGTATATAAAAAAAAGTTAGTCGTAGTTATCTGACGCTGAACTAGGTTTGAACCTGTATTTCAGCATACAGCGCCCCACCCCTTAAATATACATATCAGACAAAAACTCTAGCATTAATAAGTACATAACTCATTGAAAAAACTAATATCTTATAATGTACAAAATATTTAACAAGTAGTTATATTATGTTGTGGAGTGTTCAAGTGTTCTCCCTATGAGTAAGGTGAGAGGGTGTAGGTATGTGTGTGTGGGAGTGTGTGTTAAATACTATATTACCAAAATAATACTAATATTATTATTATTATTTCAATTTTTATATATTAATCATGTCGAATAGTTATTTCTACAAGTAGCTCTTTCTATTTATTTTTAACCAAATTTATAATAATAAATATAGTTACTACTTCGTTTTTACACAAGACTCTATTATAACTATATATATATATAATATTTTATTAACTTTATTGGGTATAGGGGCCTAGGAAGGAGAAAAATCTTTATGCAAAAGTAGTTGAGCAATGATGAGAATGTTTAAATACAACATCGTTTCTTCTTCTATTTAAGAGTATTGGGTTAAAAGTTACAGTACTATGTTGCTTATTTATGTATTATGCTAAGGAGTTAATAGTTGTCGAACAGAGAGCACTTCGCAACATTTATATAGCTCATCTGTTGAAAAGTATACAGGCCGAAACGTGCATACTTTAAGTATGGTCCTTTGTGCTATTTCAATACTCTTGATTTTAGGTTTTGTACACCTCCCCAAAATGAGATAGGTACAATATGGTACAATGGATTGGCATACTGCTAAGTATATCTGCTTTAGAGTTTTAGGCTCGATGATATGCCTTATAGTTTAAAAAAAGTATATCAATTTGCGCATTCTACTACAGAGTGAATCAATGTTGTTTAAAGCTTAGATTATTGACTAAAATTACTCCTAAATATTTTATGGTATTATATGAACACGTTGCACGTGGCTTACAAGAGCAGTTACAGTTGTCGACGCATTTGTGTGAAACTATTTCGTAGACTGATTCCCAAATTACATCAGGGATACCATAGGCTTTATTATATTTATTTTATTTTTATTTTTAGATACTTAGTAAGATGAAAGATAGTCACGGCTGCCACTTCCATTGTCAACATAAAGAACGAAATACAATTTTATCAAGATAATATACCCACAATTTTATAAATTGATAAAGATCCACATCAACAAAATAAACATATTTGCCTATGTTTTCAATCCCTTTCGACTATTTTACTCCGGTTTACGCATGTTTTGATTTTAAATTAGAACAGTTTGTCATTTATTTTTTATTGGAAGTTCTAACTTTTTTGTTAATAAAAATACGTTAGCGTTCCTTAGCTAAATGTGGATGGTACCGAAATTAATTACCTCTGTCCAAAGAAGCATTTTTGCGTTTGTGGTAGGAGGTGACCAGGGGTGACGATTGTCGAAAAGTGATGGGAAATATTGGACGTACTATTGTAGATTTAGGACGATTTATATCGCAGTTCGCAAGCATTTTATTGTTCTAAAATAAAAAGACAAATTTGCCAGACAGTTTTAAATACCTATTTCAAACACAAATATCGGTATAACCCCGGGCCCCGGCTCGTAAGTCCTATTTACCAATCACGATATCTTAAATCAACAGGATGATAATTAAAACCACAGGATCTTTGATAGATAGCTTTTATTAGTTATTAATTAGTGGCACAATTCTCACAGAACTGGCCTTTAAATCGAATATTTATACCAATAAACAATTAAATGTAGTTTTTCTTGCAACTTTAATACTAACAAATTTCTTAAGCTTAATAAAAATGCACGCTGACCTTACTAATCTAAAATAACAAATTATGACCCTGACTAAAACTTGAATACTAAATATGTATCTAGTAATATAGTAGAAGAATAGTCTACATTATGTATTATTCTCTACAATTATTCATATGTACCACGTTGTATAGTTATTAAGGCACAATTATTATTATTTATCAAGGCCTCAAAAGACGGTAGGTAGCTATTTTTCAACCCGTATTTTATAAAACAATAGCTGCTCATGCGATGCGGTACTTTGTACCGCTGTACTTAAGGTCTTATATAATGTTTAAACATTAGATATAATAAATAACTAAGAATCTAAACAGATCTTAAATGTATTGTTTTTAAAACGCTTACTTAAAAGATGACATTAATAAACATTTAAAAAACTCTATGACACTACGAACAACAATAACTTAAATAACAAGAACCTAATCTTGCTATGGTATTCTCAATTTATTGAGTCTTTGTTATATCTACTTTGAAAAAAATAAAACAATATTTATCAAAATTTGGCCTTTATCCAATTACACGTTATATATATTAGTAAACAAATAAATAAATAAACGAAATTATACATTTTGCGTCCATATATAATGTTCAGTTTATTTTTATTTTTTTAATAACTTGATGTCGCGACCTGCGCTATAAGATCTGGCAGATCATCCCTATATAAGGAGAGCTTAATGTTCCCGTATTTTTTTGTATGTTATACACAACAATGTGTTTCTTAAGAGTGAGTTAATTTCGCTGATGTCAATGATGTAGATATTCATAAAATACATTTACAGTATAATATACATAGCTGCTCTAACGTTATCCAAAGGCACAAGAGAAATGATTGTAATTGTTTAATGTTCTCCATAATCACGAATATCACGGTTACCGAGAGGAAGTGTTGGCCTATAGTTGTGGAGCAATTCCATTGCTTCTTCGCCACATGAAGCTTCACCACACCGGAGTTTACGCATCAATGCCAGCTGAAAAACAATTATGATTTATTAGTTTCAGTGATTTGATTTCCTGGCTATATAAATCCGCTTTTATAATCATACGCCACTTAATAGCCGTCATAAAATTCCGAGTTACAAATCAAGCAAATAAAAATGACGGAGAATATAAATATTTTTCTTAATTATCTATCCATAGAAAATGACAGATATTGTAGTTACCTGTTCAGCTGAGACTTCTACTGGTTGTTTAAATAAGATCCATGTGACTGATTCTGTGCAGGGTGGTGTTGTTAGAGAGCCGGGGTACGTCCAATAGCCACTACCTCTGGGTAGCAGGTTGGCCGGATCCAAGGCCTCCGACATTGTCACTTTGTCACCCTTATGTTGGATGTATGGCAGAAGTCGGACAACCTTGTCCAATTCTTCATGTTTTGAACCAACCTGAAAGTACAAAAGTATATTTAAAACTTGTTACGACTGTGTAGTGTGTATAGTGAGAGGCTCTACAGTCATTTAATCGTTGATTGTAGAGAGCGATATTTCATGCTCTCTAATATCACGCTGTTGTCTCATTCGAATTATAACCAAAGCCACAACACAACGCATGCAAATTCTACCCATAAAAATTAATGTAGATCCTGCCGAAATAGTTTTATTTTTAATTTAACTAATGTTGTATCGACGAGCTAATATTTTTTTTAATTAATGTATTTTAATTAAAACAAATTGGAAAACACTCCACGACAAATTCTTAAAAACCGGCAACGCACTCGCGAGCCCTCTAGCATCGAGACTCGAGAGTGTCCATGGGCGGCGGTATCACTTAACATGTGAGCCTCCTGCCCGTTTGCGCCCAGTTCTATATAAAAAAAATGACGTTACGTCATTACTGTGCTTGTGTGCGGGTTTCGTATTTCGTAATATTCAGACTTAATGTAAACATTCTGTAATTGCGCATCTATAACGAAATGAAGATCAAATGACTGTAGTTCCTTAAAAGTACTTAATGTTACGTATTAAATTAAATAATTTTATATAATGTCGAATAAACGGATGTTTCGATTTTAAGTCGTCATATTTCGATTTAAATGCATCTTTATTCAATTTAAATAAGAGTTTAAAATACTATTAAATAATGAACTAAGAGGTTATAGATTAGGAGAGTTTTTATGCTTTGAATTGATTAGATGATTAATCATAGGTTTTTACAAAGTCTCAGTCATTTATACTTTTTAGAAACTAAAGCAGCTCTACTTGGTATAGTCGGTTTAAATTTAAATTATTATTTTCAATAAGTATTTGTTTCGTAGCGACACCTTTATTCTGCATCTACAATCACGGCGATGACGTCATTCCCTGTAGCGCTCTAAGTGATGTTATATCTGATTATATATGATGTTATATGTGATTTTACTTATCCTACCTTTTTAGCACAAACCACATTTCCACATGGAACTTTTTGCTTTGCTACCCCAAAGACTGTTCGGTTTTCCGGAATGAACTTTTTAGGTTTTTCTGTGTATTGTGCTATATAAACCAAAGAGTTCTAGACTCTAGACATTAAATCTAAAGTATCAAATAAAAATTGGGGTTGAGCAAAGAGGGGTGAAAACTAAGGGTGGTATGTATTTTTGTATGCTGAATCATAAAAAGTAAATTTGGGGGGACTTATAACATTTAGGAGGATGAAAAATAGATGTCCGATTCGCAGACCTAACCACACACAAAAAATAGCACGAAAATCGATCGAGCCATTTCGGAGGAGTTTAATTACAAAGTACAAACACCGTGCCACGAGAATTTTATACATTAGATTATTAATCTGTACTGCAATGCATAATCTGGTTATCTTAGTATGAGAATAGACATTGATATCACTATGTAACTATGAACTTGACGCGGTAAAAGGATTGAGTTGCATGGCTTCTTGTATACTTAGGTTATATAATTTATAATTCAACATTAATCTTCACAACCTTATGTTGTTGGTATGTTAGATATAGTTTTGAATGTATCGTGGATATGGCGTTATATTTGGACACTGACTGCTCTATCAGCTTACAAGCTAAGTAAATTGTTTGCAAAGAAAGTAGGTGAAGTTGTTTTGGTATAAGCTTTTAGAGTGTTTAAATAACCCAGAAACATTGTACATATCTAAAAATACAAAAACATTTATTTTGCACTCGTCGTGTAAAAAAATTAGAAAACCGTTTTACGATTTAAAGGTGTATTATAACAAATATGAATACTTTCTCATGTATAAGATTATTATATAACTACGATTTAATTTAATTAGTAAAGAAAATTATAGAGTACATGCTGTATACGGCCGTGTTCATTTTTTCTTTGACTATTCCTATAAATTTGACGCGTAATATATCCATTGGAAATGATTTAAAACTCCAAAAACAATAGTATATAAGCAGATATCATTTGATATTTATAGCTATTCAAAATGTCGTTGTCACAAATCTATTTTAGCAATCAAAATAATTAAACCAAGTTGAAGTGAAAGTAGCATTCGGAAGTCGAGAGAGTGTACAACATTCATCTCGGTATTTAAAGAGTTGAATGGGTTAATATCACGCGCTCCAATTGAATGCATATAACGGATGCTCTCAATCATCATCATTTGATCTGACTGCAGCCAGGATGCAGTGGAAATGTCTGCTTTATGACTTACATAAGTAATGAAGTGCATTGGCAATGTATAACTTGTATCTGACTGTTATTAAAAATAATCCTACAAAATGAACGTATCGCTTTTTCGTGTCTATTATTTATAAAATGTGTATATTCATTATAAGTACATAAAAGTACAGATGCATGCATGCTACAAAAAATTTTGGAACCCATTTAAGTAAAAATACCTGTATCTGGGTTTCCAGGTCTTCCATAACAAATATATAAAATATTAAAAGCCTAAAGGGATTATAAAAAAACTAAAGTTAGTTAAATAAAACTCTTATATTGGATAAAATGGAAGAGACTTTGCTGACTACTAATTCTAAGGGATCACGAGAAACGTTCGCCTTTATATAATATTTTTTATATTTAATAATCTATCACTGAACTGCATAAAGACGGGTGAAAGTAGTTATATCGAATACTAATATTCATCTTGTTTCTACGTTTTATTGCATTAAAATAACCCAACTTACCACTATGAATACCCCAAGAACTGCAAGTCCATCTGCTTGACCAGCTGCCTCTACAAAGCTGTTGTATTTACTAGTATTCCAATGAACCAGGTGGAGTTCCCCTGAGAATGATCTTCCATCTACTGTATGTTCTGATCCCTCCCCGTTTTTGGCACCCCAATGGCAATGCCATTGTTGAAGTTTATAGACGTCAGAGCCTAGTGGTCCACCTCTGAGTTCTGTAATTTATTAAATTTTAATGAGCCACGAGGTACTTTCCATAACATGTATTTTAAAACCCGTTGTCATTCTGGAAGTTGATTAAATATGAACGTATAGAAAATAAAAAAGTTTAGAACTTTATTGAAATCGATTCAATATTTTAAAGTACTTCGAGAATGTAACGTTTATACAACCCAGTAAAAGGGTTTCAATTTAACAACACTACATAAATGTATTTTCGTCGACATCAGCTACTTGTTTATTGAATTGAGGCTGGTACAATCTAATATTAAAACATGTAAGTAGGGCTACGAAAGGGAAACACAGAATGTATAATATTAATGAGATGTAGATGAGTCATAGAAGTAGATTGGGAAAATTCTGCCGTATCGATGCAAATTGACGAAACTGCTTACTTCCTCAGGTGACAATTTATTGGACAATTTGTTAGTATTTTCTTTATCCCTTTAATCGTATTAAATGTTACCCGTTATTTGTAAATTGTGTGTGGTAACAATTTTTTATGTAAAATACATGATGCAAAGGTTAGGTTAGATTATGAAAAATTGATTAAACATGAACTTGTATTTACTTTTAAAAACATTTTTATGTAATGTATTTTGCTTAAGAATCTAATTTTGGTACATTTTAAATAAGAGTCAGTGCCTGTATCATTGGAACATTTCCATTGAGTACCTCAAAAATAACAAAACACATCTGTAAGTGTAATACATATAAATTATGAAGGTTCTGAATTTTTACCAGCGTGCAGCAATATCCTATAAGGAAAACGTTCCATAAAATATTTGCTTCACGTTATTTTAATACAACAGAATATAGAGCATTTTCATTGAATATTCGATTAAGGTAAATGTTTTTATGAGATGCGAGTAAAGAATAAGAAAGTAGCCAGTACTTAATGGGTTTATAAATGTAAGAATGGGTTAGATAGATAATTAGGAACTAAACAGTAGTGGTAATATTGTAAAGCAAGTTTAAATCGTTTTGTAAAACTTTCTGCTGGAGAATTCAGTTTGTTCGGGTTTATAAGATTATAGTTCGTATATAGATGCTACTAGTATTACCTGAATTGTATCCATTTTCATCAACTCGCCAACAATAACCAGGATTGACAACAGATCGTGGATGATGGACGGAGTACCGGAAAGTAAGAGGTGGAACACTACCGCTGTTACTAGATCTAGATGTCACTATGTCTACGGGGCTTTGTCTTGCACCCCTTGCTTCTGGGAACTTCTCAAGCCATGTTACGGGACCTATAAGTAAAAAATATAAGTTAAATAAGCAGTGTTTGTTACCTTTTCAAAGATTATAGTCGGTGGAAATCATTTAAAATTATTATGGTCATATTACCAGAAAAACCCAGAGGTGCAACCTCTGGTCTTGGCTCCATATTTGTTTACCCGTTTCCTATATTTTAAGACTAGTACATGAGTAGTACGCTGTAACACAGCCGGGCTCGAATACACGACCCCTGGCTTGAGAGTCACGCGCCCACAAGGCTAAAACACTTCTATAGTATGTGTATAATTACAATAAAAACGGACAGCAAAACATAGCAAACTGTGTCCAATTTTACCATTGCCCTTGTACTTAATATGGTAACCAGTTTAGGCCATGCTGACATTTTCAGAAATCATGGAAATAGGTAATTATTAAAAGCTTTAAAAGGCTTTTGCGTGGCCAAAACCAATATTGGCTCTACGCAAGTGGAAACGGCTTGATGACATTAAATGATTATTTAAGCGTTACGAGATTTATTATTTCCGCTTGAGAAGTCATAATTATTAGGACAAAAATAACTCTTAATAAAACTATACACAATCAATCCCAAATTGTGATTATATCACAGTTTTTATACTAAGTAGTGACTTTAGATTGACATTTATATAGTTAGAAAAAAGCATGATATTTTTTTATAAGATTAGTGAAACCCATTTGTATGAAAAGATTTTCTTGATATGTAATATATAATAATTTCGAAAATTTATAATAATATGCATACGCGCGGTAATGTCATGAAATGTTTATAATAAATAAATATTCAAATATAAGTTACATCATTGAATCGCAGCGCACATACTCGCTTCGTTTAGTTTCTATTATTTCCTTATCGATAAGTTTTTTGTTTTTTTTTTTTAATTCCGAGAGAATATATTAATTGTGACTAAACGATTAACCTTCATTTCCGCACTGAAACGTAAACTTCGAGGTCACTGCGACCAACTGTTACGATCTGTCTTACATCTTAAGTGAACCTACGTTCACCCGTAATTATTCACTCAGTAAAATCTATTGTGATAGTTAAATTAACCAATTCGTAGTATATATAAATAGTAGTATGGAGCACATGGGATTCACCCACGCACATGCATCCGAACAGAATTTTTTGTACGAAAAGATTTGTCTCAATTAAGTCTTGACAAAAATTTTAATAGTTACTTAGAAATATACATCATGCTTTATGTCTTGCAATTCGCTGTAATTGAGATAACAAAGCAAAATACGATACCTTTAGGTAAAAGTGAATTTAAATACATATGTAACGTGTAAACGTTAACATAACAATATGTATTTGGCACTGTTTACATACATAGCTATCGGAGAAGGTGATTTGTCACTCAATAACATACTGCCGATATTTTATTTAAAATTTAATAAATTCGTAAAAATTACATATTTGTTTTGGTATTATGCATATTAGTTTTATTATTATATTACTACATATGTATCAATATTTCCATTTAAATAAATGAATAACCTATTGTTCTTTTTAATCGTCTATGTAGATTAAGTCGTCATTCAAATGATATACAAGTTATATTTATTTATATACTTGCGTCAATATATATATATTTTTTTATTTCCAAATATAACATTTTAATCCAAAGTGTATAGTAAACCTTTTCGATTATATGAACGACTTGTATTATTCGTCTTTTTTGCGTTAACGTTGCAGGAAACTAGTCAAAGTACCGCAAAATAATAACTCAACGTTTATTATTCAACAATGAGGTAAAAGGAAAACAATGTGCGCGACTTACAATTTGTATTTTAGTTCTGATAATTTAATACTTAGCTCGCTATTCAGTCTTCCTAAGTCCTAATGATTAGCTTGTGATGTTTAATTATAAACAATTGCGTGTGCTGTAATACCTCCTGCATTATATAGATTGTTAACTAATCGTAAAGAATTAGTAGGTAATTTGTAAGTCGTTATGTAACGAATATACAACGGGATACACCGCGGTTTTCCCTCATGAATGTGGTCGTAGCGTAACAACACGCGCCCTCGTTGAACGAAAACCCAAGCTAAAATAATCTGGTCCCTCTGTCCCAAAGCTTAGCATGTTCTAACAAAAAATAATAATCAAAAGTCAAATTAGATTTTAGTAAGAGATTTAGTAAGAGATAATTCATCTATTACCTTCACCATCATCGCCCCATCTTGAAAGTATAAACTGTTCTATTTTAGTTCTACTTTTTAATAATGTAGATTTAATATAAGAAATCATTAAATATAGATTAAGACAAATTGGCAATATTTCTATAACATATAATGAATGTTTTTTATTGTGAATTTGACATAAAAAAAAATTAGTCTCTTTGTACTCTACTCAAAATATATAAATATTATTTAAATATTTTCAGGAGACACTGTTCATGTCTTTGTTGCTATAATATAAGATTCCTAATTTAAATAAAACTATATTTAATATTTTATATCGTATTATAAAATACGATAATTTAAATAGTTTAATCCAGACTGAATTGAAGAAAACATTGATTATTATATTTTTTGTTTCTAAACTTCATAGGATTGTTGTATTCAAGAGATATTATTTACTCTTGGTCAATTTTTATTTATGTTTGAGGGTAGGATTAAATAATTGTCCACAAAATTTTACCTAATCTCTGCACAGTCGTGCTCTTCTTCGGTTGCATGAGTCGTTACTTTAAAATTTTATCTTACAAACATTCTGAATACAGTTATATCTTAAGGACTGATAAAAGATAATTCATTTATAATGCACATACTTAATTACTTGCGATAAACAATCCTTTCGTAGATTTTTTGAAGCTTTTTAGTTAATTACGCTTAACTATCTTTAACAAAATTTAATCAAATTAGAAGAGCATCAATGTCTTTCAATTAAAACAAAGAGCGACGGCTAATGCGAGACTGTATATAATTTTTTTCTATATATATAATCTATTATTTCATCTATATTAAATGCGACCAAAGAATCACATACATTGCACAGAATACATAAAATATATATCTTTTTAAGCAATGTTGGAAATATTTTTGGCTAAAAATGTTGTTTAATTCTTATTTTCAACATTGGTCAAACTTATTTTTCCTACACAACAAATAATACGTAATTTCAGAGTAGTAACGGATGTCAAAATGATGGGTTGACGTTGTACATATCGACGTCTTATCGCTACCAATTACAGTGTCATTTTGTTTCTCGTTTATTGCTGTTATATACCATCCACAATAAGTGGGTCTGTTTGGTATATGAAATATTAACTTTATATTATGTAATATGTTTTCTTTACTCTGCTTTTCAATTTGTTTCACCCAATAAGGGAAATACTTGTTAACGTCGTAGTTGCAAAACTGAAGTAATATGTCGGAAGTAGGTACCTGAATTATTAAAACAATCTTAATAAAAACCATTTCAGGTGAATGTGAATGCTAATGTTATACTATATAAATTTCCCTATAACGTTGCTTTAAACTTATTTTATGGAAAATATGACCTTTCTTTTCTTGAAATAAGTTTTAGCTTTCTTGATAGTTATAATTTTATTTCGAAACTTAATAACTATTTTTATTTTAAAACAATGTAATAATTGCAAAGTGGCCGTTTTATCGGGATTGAGGTATAGGCACATCTGTACTTGTGCATTTGCTATATTTATCCAATTATTTCCTATATTATCTCTGGTATATTCTATAGAATAAACAGTGGGTATAGGCTAATAATATCATATCTTATTATTACATATAAACTTGAGGTCCTTTTATTTACAAAATTTTGAATCCGACTCTTTTGACCCGTGTGTAACAAAATTGTAATACTTAACAGTTTTGTTACATATAATTCATAAAATTATTTAGAAAGTTTTCTTACAAATTACTTAAATACACTACACTTAAATTTTCATGTTATTTTTTTTTTGTGGAATTATGGCCAGTATTCACCAATAACTACATTGGCATCAAAAGGGACGCATTATGTAGGTGTCCGTTTCTCCCGATATTTTTCATGACGATTTATTATTTGTTTTGTATTTAAAACCAAAAACGCAGCCTTCGGTATTGATTCGTCTATTTATTTATTAATTTCAAAAATGTATCTTACGTTTATTTAGTACGACAAGATATTAATATGTAATTGTAAGTACAGGATTATGCAGTACAGGTATAAAATACATATATGTATATTATAAAATTTAGGTATCTTCTTTCTTGACCGCCATTATTAAAGGTTAAATTGAATCTGTTTTGACGATAACCTTTATAGCTTTTATTTAAGTTTATTTATCTTAATTACTTGTATTTAAACTTTGTTTTATAAACACAAATTTGATAGACCCAATTAGTAATTGGCTTTGTTCAGGAAATATGATTTGGTTTTTTAAATTTTTTTTATTACAATTATTTGATATGATTTATCATCGTATTTTACGGGGAGTATTTCTAGACCTAGACTAATTGTGATAAGACATTCCACGGCATCTTATATATAATACCAAATTGTATACAGTGTACAGTAAAATATAAATCCACTTAAAACCGTATTAATTAATGTGTTTGTGGTATACACATAAAATTATAAACTTACATTGAAAACACTATGAGTATGTTACTAATTACATAATAGATATTAACATAGTTGACAAATTATACGTTAAGTTTTATTTACATAATGAAAGTATGATTAATTAGATACTTGGGAGTTCCATAGCATATGCTCGAATATTGTCTGTAAATAATACAAAAAAATACTAAAAGAAGGCTCGCCTCTGTTAAATGATACCGATGCCCATGGGCACACACATTGCACACGACCTTGCTGCACTTCCGCTGACGAATAATTTTGGGTTTATATTTAAATACTATTTAAGATGAAGGCTAATTAAGATAAAGTTCGACACAGATGGAAAACTCGTTAATTCACCCGTGATAAGAATTTCGTTCTTCGTTTAATAGACGTGTAAATCCCATGTTAAGATGTGGTAATTTATTTTGTTATTTCTAAGTACGAACGTCAGTAACGTGAATAAGCATTATATTTCAACATTTATTTCACAATACTGAGAATTTTAGAAGTCAAAAATACATTTTAATAATTAAATTATTATTATCCTTTTCAAATACAATAAAATATGCAAGTCGCTTAGTAATTATAAAATTATTTATATTGACAATGACTATAAAATCATATTAGACAACTTATAAAATAGTATTAGTTCGTAATTAGCGCTCCGGATTTTTAATATCTATTAGCCAACTTAACAAGTGAATCAGTCACGTGCTTGGGATGGCATGTAAACAAACCGGTTGTAGTGAATATCAACAAAGTTATCAGCAACTTATAAACAAATGATACTCACCGTTTTCGCCCGTGTATCCCCAGTCTTGGTCTGCCATGGTATCACTTAACTTTATATATGAGTTTGTAACGATTATTATCGTTACGTGGTTAAGTCGTTACTGCGTCCGAGTACGAGCGGAGTCTCGGCTTTATAGAACAACGAATGTTTGAGAGGACGGAGGCGCGAGGGCGCAGGCGCGGGAGGAGAGCGGCGCGCGCGGCGTGCTACTGCCGAGTGTTGAGTGCCATCGGAGCTCGACCCGCGTCCTCCATACGCTAGGCCTTCGCCTCAGGCCGTTATGCGCCACTGACAAGGAAATACGCCTCTCGATCGCTTTTTAGCTTTCTAATCTATTCTCGGAATTATCACTTGGTATGTATAGGATCTCACTTACATATAAAAAGATTTTTGTCAATTCTGTGGTCGTACTAAAACTGTTATATATAAAATATATTTTTTTTAATTTGCGTATAAATATTTCCAAAGTATCTGTCTATTGTTGTCTTTTAAATTATTTATTTTAGTATATTATAAGTAAAATATTCTTAATTTATAGTTAGACCGTTCGCATGACGAATGTGAAATATTTTCTCTCGTATTTATTCACTTGCCTTATAACAAACTTTCTTGTACCGCGCCCGCCTAAATTTTTTCTTCTGATAACTGTGCTCACCGCAATAAACATGCACACATCGCAACAAACAAAATAGATTAAAACATTTTTTTAAACCGTACATTGTTTAAAATCACTTAGAGAATTTGGATATTCTCCAACAGATTGAGGTCGTCTATGTTTCAGTGTGTAAAATAGGAGGGTATTCGAAATAAACCATTCCGATAACCAAAATATTACACTCTATATAATGTACTTTGTACCATCTGTTTAATATACACAATTTGATTACACTATTTTTCTTGTGACTCTTAAACCGCTGAAATGGTAGCTCCAAAAAAAAATCCTAAATTGACCGCACTTGCGGTGTTTACTACACATCCTTTCGTATTGCAGGAAAAGACCATCCCTTGTCCTTCAACAAATATTATAATCGTTTCTGTTGTCCTGCTTTACGGCAGAAAAAATTATCATGCGGACAAGCTGTTTTCGATTAATTATATTGAACAATGTATCGTTGTAATTTTTGTATTTCGTTACGAAGGCTAGAACCGCGTGGATGGCGTGAGAAATAGAAATTTAGGTGAACTACTTGAGAACTAATAGTTCTTTGGTAATAGGTTGTTAGCTTGATAGTTGACATGAGGTTGTACTTGTGCTATAACAGAGTTCACTTATCTAATCACGTAAGACTATTTTCCTTATTGGGTTATTTACATATATATATATATATATATATATATGTAAATAACCCAATTATATTTAAATCGAAAGGCAATTAATATTAATTGCCTTAAATGCCACCAAATTTTGTAGTTTACGAAGATCAAATCTAGACGTTTCACGATAAATAAAATTGTTAAAACTGTTTTAATATATATTTTTTTCTAATTCTTATCATGCTATATATATAGCTATTACAATTTCAAAATTGAAATCAAAATTCTAAATGTGTTATAAAAACAAAACTATATGATCTCACAGATTTAGTAGATATATGTATGTATTAACCTTGTTGAAATTCATTGTTTACAATATCTCGATGTTAAAATATTTGTGTTACCATGCCGGTCAATAATTTCTCCAACTCTTCATCGAAAAGCAAATTTATTTGAGTATACACTGCGAATTATGTGTGTTTTCCATCTGTTTTGAGTATATGCTGTAAAGTATGGCTGTAAATAAAAATGATTTATTCAAAGAAACAACTTATTATTCTTAACATAAAGTTGGATTACCATTACGAAGTAAGTACTTGTTCTTTATAAAGTTTATAGCTAAACGAGAACAGAATTACAATCGAATGTTGTATTGTTTCTTTTTAATGGATTGACTAAAATTTAGCGCCCCTCGATACAGAATTTAAAGTACGTATTCAATCACATGTTAGATAATAACTTATGTAAAAAAATTTTGTATTTGTTCGAAAAGCATACCTATATATATGAAAATATATACATATTGTCCAATTTAGTAGTAAGTAGGGAGTTCAATGGTATATACTTGAGGACTGCAGTCCATCAATTTTTGTGGACTCTTATAGCATTTTTGCCTGCCGTTTTCCGTAGCTTCGGTGGAATTTTCTTTTGCATTTTTGCGTTATTTTATTTGCCGTTCTAGGCTCATGTCCTACCCCACTTCAATATAAAACGCTCTATACGATGCTACGAAACCACCTTAAAAGATCAAGAAAGTTTACCCAGTATATCATTGGTGGATTTTGAGCTAACTTTGAAGATAGATATTTGTAGTACGTAGATTATATCAAATGTAAATAAAACTATAAACAATAGTAAACACAAATTACAAATTGATTCGTGAACGCAGACATGTGACCTGAAAACGAGGGGCATGGTTATTCACTGGGTACATCCAGCTATGTAACTGCTATCAATCGTGCTAAAAATGGTCTCCCGTCAGCTGAAGGCCGATGATATAGTACAGGAATCGGATAAAAACAGTTTTATTTATACCAAGTTACTTACAAACAATATTTACTTGGTTTGTATTTATGACCGATGCCCTGGGAGTATATGCATTGTGTGCAAATTAATTGTACATTAATTGACGAAATGTTTAATGTGACAAATAATACTTGAAAATTATTAAATTTAATAACAATTTTTCTTTTTACAATTCGTTTGAAATCAAAATCAGTGGTCAAAACTAAAAGATAATGTTTAATACACGCTCAAAAGTTACAGCGGTGAATTGTCTATGGCTACAAAATTATCGTCTCCTAGCGGATGTGAGTGATTTATTTCTTTTGAAAATGAAAATGGCTAACATTAAACAAACGAGTGCTGTTGAAAACTAATTTTGACGTTTCTACGACGTTTTAAACATAATGAATACAATATTCGCGCACACAATATCTATTGTGTGTAAATTTAACTTAGTATGCGCCGGTGAGCCCATTTTTATAAACTTCGAGCTTTAGTTCTTTACTGCCATTATTTGTTACCAAGGGAAATGAACGAGGAAAACTTTTCATATAATTACA
The DNA here is from genome assembly GCF_905147795.1 of Pieris rapae. Classification (NCBI taxonomy): domain Eukaryota; kingdom Metazoa; phylum Arthropoda; class Insecta; order Lepidoptera; family Pieridae; genus Pieris; species Pieris rapae. The sequence goes on along the minus strand of NC_059509.1, from coordinate 4,621,585 downwards.
ATTATTTAAAAATACTTAGTGATTATGAAAAGTTATTCTATAAAAAAATTGATCATATTAGCTTTAGTTTAATTAAATGATGCCTCTTAATTATTGTATTTTTTATTATTCAGAAGGCAATGTACGAGGACACAGTGATGACTGATGACTACTTTGTTACGGTTTAGGAACAATAGTGTGACTAAGTTAATAATAAAGTTCACTGTAAATGAAAATACAACGTTAGTGTAAAGAACGTACCTACTTAATATATACGGGTTTAATACAATACAGGTAAATTTCATAATAATATAAATTAAATAAAAGCTTTAATTTCCATAGTTAGGTATCTGGAAAAAAATCAGTTTATGTAATAGAGAAATATTAAGTCTATATGTATATTTATATCAGTTTAGTTTTTAGGTTATTTTTCACTTCTTGCCTATAATTTTCGGCACGGAACTTGGCAAGAGTCGTTAGATGCGCAGAAGTCGTTTTTTAGGTCTCTTTGGTGGTCAAGCGGGACGCGGGGTATGACGTAGCGCCGATCACAGCGCGCTATTGGTGCGTTAGTCGACCCTTGCCTCCCGCACCGCGTTTACATTTCGATTACACTTTCCGGCACGAAAGTTGTACCATTTGTTTTGTTGACTTTTTGGTACGAGTTCAGTTTTAAATTAAGTTTTAATTTTGTTTTGGTTTTGTTAATTGTTGTTGTTTTAAATTTAGTTTTTGTAACGTTTATTACAATGCCAGGACCAAATACCGTTTTACGCAGACATGCCAGAAAAATTTAATTAAAATACTAATTATATATTATTAAAATAATTTTTAATAATAATATTTTTTTTACTTAATTAAAAAATGCATATTATGTTTTATTTATAACACCTAATAAATGTCACGAATTCCTCTGCTTTGTTTATATACAAGATTTAAAATAAATGATGGCAATAACCATAATGACAATCAATAAAAGTGAACAGTTTTTGTTCCACTAAGTGTACGATGCGCGAACTTGCCCCCACTACGCCAAAACCTTGCCAACTACCGCGCCGGGGACTATACCTTATGTCATTTAATTTTTTTTTTCCTTTACTCAAAGTGGTTGCCTGGAAGAAATCACTCAAAATCTCTTTTTCATTTAATTATGTTCAATGTTTATATTGTAATGTAACGAAGTGTTAATAAATAAAAATATAAACTTCAAAAGATTAATATAATTAATATGACCAATATACGATTAATCCCAATTATATATTTTTAGAACAAATAGTAAGAGTTTTGAGACGAAATTTTGTCTCCAATAATGTAGAGTTGGTTTCTTAAATTAAACGGATTATATCTGTTTAAACAAAAATAAAATTTTGAAACCAAATTAGAATACATAATGTGGCATTACATATTCAAATAAATTGTCGAAAAAATTCGAAGATGGACAGTCTTTAAGAGCTATTGCATAAATTTGCAAGCCTTGTGACTTGAATTGTAATAATTATTTGAGTAGCGAGAATAATCGCAGTTAGTGACACATAAATTTTAGTGTTTAGCATGTTGAAGTTAAACTGATAATCACGTATCTTTTGATAGCCGTCATCTGTCAATCACTGTTCGCGTGATCTACGGACGGATGTAAGGATTATATATAGTAACAATGTTACCAAGGAATATTTGTTGTACCAAATCTATAAAAAATGAATATGGCAGGCCCAGTCATAGGCATAAAACAGACAAATGTCTTCATTTGTTAGACAGATTTCATTTTTATAGGCAATCTTGTATTTCAGGGCCTATAAGAGGGAATTACGGCCGCGGAAAAACCTTATCGAAAAGGCGGTAAAATAACTACTGCCGAAAAAGAATTTTCGATTGGTTAATTATAGGTTCAAAGGTTGCAGTAAAACAACACAATCTATTCATTACATTTATTTGTAGACATTAATTATTTGATAAGTGTATTTAGAAAGCCGATAAACACAGAAAATATCTTAAAACTTAAACTTATTTATTTCATTTAATTATCGTTTATTTGACTAGCATCCATGGTAATAAATATATAATACGTAGATATATAGAAAATTACATTAAAATCTGTCAAATATTATGCAAAATTAAGTTATACAGAATCTGTACTTAACTAAAAATTATAAAACTGTACCGATGTACGTCGTAAATTACTTGACTAAGAACTTAATCCTAATAAATGCTCACGTTTCGGAGATTGTTTTAGATAAGCTCCGTTAGGTAAATCTCTATATTTTATGTAACATATAAATATAGAGCTTATATTAATACTGTTTTCAAAGCTAATGTAAACACAAACTCCAAGGACGCATTCTTGAAGTTATGCTACTGTTAAGGGGAAACTACTCCATTCTAGACTTTGATAATATACCGTTTTAAGGTAACTTTGTATCATTTTTCGGTATATCTACGTAATCTATCACTTCCCAGTTATCTTCTGGATCTTCAGGCATTTGCGGCGGTATTGCTGCGCGAGCGTACGGCGTACCCTTATCATCTACAGACAGGTAAGAACGTAATGCTGCGAGATAGTCTTCATCGTCATTAACAGCCCTGGCTCTAGCGTTAAATGGACCACCAACATCTTCGCTTGGTAACTCCCAAATGTGATACTGTGCTGTCATTTTAAAGTTCTGAAAAGTATTAAATCATTAATATCAACTTTACTAACTCACTAAGTAAGTTGGTTTAGTATTAAGGTACTTGAAAGTTTATTGCAACGAATCATTCGGAAATGAATATAAGAAGTCATCACTGATATAGCTATTCATTTATTTATGAAAAATTGTTAACATATACAAAGTTTACTTAAGCGACACCCTACAAATAAAGGGTAATATCCAAGAAAAAAGAAGGACTGATAGTAATTGAAAAATACAACGATCGTAATCTGCAAAGTACTTAATAACGCTTCCGTAAAACACTTCCGACATGACCCATGCAGGTAATTATTTCCACATCCTACATGCCTTGATGTTTGATTTATTCCGTTGCAAAATGCAATTAATCCACTAAATTGTTTTATCTAAATATTTTATTACCGATCTGAGAGTGGAGATACAATTATATACCCCCCTTATTGTTAGAAATTGTTATTTATATAAAGTCATACTTCTTTGACGTAACAATATAAAAATCTATTCGAAATTTTTATTTTACGTTTGTAAAAAAACTACACTAACAATAGAAAAAAGGTATTTAGTACATTGAAAGTTTTATTATTACGCATTATCTGATTAAATAAAATTTATTTATATATCGGAAAAAAATTATCACTATAGCTAACTTCAGGGTGTCGGTTTAAATATACATCATACAAATTCACACACATCATTTTTTCCCTAACACGCCAAAAGACGTATAGCTCCAAAAGTAACACGTTAAATAAAGAAAACCTATTATAAATGTAGGTTTATAATTGAAGCGTTTAAATTACACGGATCGAAAATGAAAATATGTAGAAATAATTTGAGCAAAAAATAATTTCTAAAAATGGTATACTAGATCCAATAAAGATAAATTCGTCTCTTGACATTCATAATTTACACAACACTCTAAATTAAACGTGATTTTTTGGCCACGCCAACAACACGTCAGTCTGCTCTCTTTAAAAATATTTGTACAACTTACTTATCTCTTAACATGGACTTGGTTATTGTTTATTAAGCACATAATTAGCCGACTGCGCTAAGATGACGAGCATAATTTATCAACCTTGTTCAAACATCAAACGGCCCGAATAATCTTGACAAATTACTTAACAATTTACGGTTTATTGGTACGTATCTTAAGGTGACGCATAGAGACATCATAAAGCATGCTGTTTGTTATATAAATAACCCTTGAGTTCTGTGACGTCTACAGATTCATCATTTGGGTATTTATTAACAACGTAGTAATTAATTAGTTTAGTTTCCTGTTACCACACACACATTTATGTACATGTTAAGCATACTGAGAATTCTAATAATCCTTTCGTTCTTTCGTTCATATTTAGAACATTTTATCAACAGATTTTATTATACACCTTATTATTTCTTGTATATTGATATCCACGCGCTGAAAGTGTGTACGCATAATTGTTTTATTTAAAAGCGTTTAAAATTGTTTTGTAAAAAAATAATAATTATTATATACGGAAAACATAACACTAACATGGTTAAGGTAAAGTAGAAGAGCAATGTTGGATAAGTGGATTCATCCCTGAGATCGTAGGTTCGATCCCCGTACACCAATGGAAAGTCCATGTGCGCGTTTTATATTGGCTCAAACGGTAAATTTCCTTCACATCGTGAGAAAACCGACTTGCCTTAGAAAATTCGACGGTGTGTAATAGGAGGCTGATCACCAACTTGTCTATTAGATTTACAAATCATGAATCAGATGCAGAAATTTGAGGCCCAGAGCGAAAAAGGTTGTTGCCCCAGTTTGTTTTTTAATGTTCCAAATCAGAATAGTATTAAATGCGACTATAGTTTACTGTTCGAAAAAAAAGTTGACGTAAAGTATGACGAATATCTTTAGCAACTACGCACCATTTAACTTGTATAAAAGTTATAAGCAAAACATTTAACATACAATATCATGTATGTTGTTTCATGTTTCTACTCTATCATCTATAGAATACCAATTTTAGGTTTTGTTTTAAAACATATGTATTAACCAAAATGCAGTTATTATAATAAATGCAGTATGTATGTACATTGTACAAGTCGTCTCTTATCAGTCAGTATGGTTTAAGAGTCTCATTAACAGTCTTATTTGACTAAAGCACGTGAGATGACGTTCGTCACCGGTGTTGACAAACAATAGGCTTAGGATGGTCACATAACGATTATTTGCCGTTTTTAACTCAACATAATATGACATTATTCTAAGGCGCCTTCACTAAAACTTTATGTTCCGTGAAGCCTCCATTGAGTAAAACTTATATTGTCAACGCAAATATTATTTATTTATTTGTTATGTTAATAATATTTCAAAGGCAGCAGATTCTTAAGAAATTGTAATAAAATGTTTATCAAAATTGTTCTTCTAATATAATGAATCCTTTTCCTAAATACGTTTATTAGGTAACAGTTTCGTAGTGATAGCAAATTTAAAATTTTCATCCACGTTGTGACGCTATTTTTATTAAAAAAAAATACCGGTCCTCTGCATTGTATAAAACATTTGTTTTTCTATAGCAACGTTGCAAGGTTGTAAACAAAAAAAGGATTTAAAAACTAATACACTTAAGCTATGAAGTGAGTGTTATCAAGTCAACCTCGTGACATTATTATTTTAACTTCTAATATTCGTACATCATGTAACTTTTATTACCAGTAGGATGGTAATAAATAAGTTCTATATTCGTTATTAGTGAATATTTTCTATGCCTACATTTCTACGTCTATATTTTATAAATTGTCTGACGCAATGAAATGTCAATAATGTGAAATATCATACAAACCTCCGGTAAGCAATGATGCTGGAGACAGTAATAGTTAGTGGAACCATCGTAATGACACCAAGTGCCGTCAGGAAAGTAAGGGTCCAGGCCAGCGTCATTTAATTCCACGCGTGGGGCGTAAAAGCCACCCCCAACAGATCGTCTACAGAATATCGCACATCCCATCCACATACGAGCTAAAACATACAAGTTCAGATATTCAATCCCGCGCCCTCTAGTAAGGCTTAAGGCAAAACTTAATTAATTGAGTATAAAAATGATCAATTTCTATATCGGGTAGAATTTCATAATACCACGTGGAGGGATATTATATCTTAATTATTAAATTCATATTATAAAATTTTAGTTTATCATATGGCCAGTAGAATACTTAATTTCCAACATTCCAAAATTCCAAACGCAATCTGTGTTTTTCCATCCGTAAGCAAACCTGTGCCTATATCCAAGAGAGTTGAGTCATCTTTGCTTTAATCTTTATCAGTTACCCGTATTACACGTATCGTACTTATGCGTTATTTTACCTTTCCAAAAAAAATCTAGCAAAGTCATAAAGCAACCTTTTTAATATTGTATTCAGACATTGGGTTTTCGTTTGCTGTTTATGAAGTAGATAGTAACAGCACGACTCTGAGACATTGTTAATACTCATTAAATTTTAGATAACTAAGTCTATTAATCTTACTAACATTGTATATTGTCATACATATTAAAAACTTGGGTTATGTTTGTCTAAGGTCATATAAGGCACCAGCTCTAGTTCTATAAAAGTTGTGAGTACTGGGGACTTAGTGAAGATTGATAACTAAATTTATATGTAAATTTGTCGACACGAACTGACATTTTCATAATTTTTTTCACCTGAGATCTAACTTTGCTAAACGAATAACCCATTACCGCCAAATTACTATAAAAATCATTACGTGACCAATACAATTTTAAATTAAGATAGCTGGTCATTCCTAAGCAAAATTATAGTACTTATAAGTAGTATAAGTTTCACGCAGACGTTTTTTTTTTCAACTTCTTCATGGCGTTTAATACTTGTCAAAAACTCGGTACACGCAAATAACTAACGATCATAACTTTTTGTGAATACCTCGAAGATATAATATGTAAGTTACAGTTTTATTTGTTTCACAATCATAACGTTAGTGTAATAAGGAAACACAAACTCACTGGGGTCATGTGGGGCCTGGAGACCGCCGCCGCGTGGATCCAGCGTTGGAACCATTGAAGCATACTCCGTACACTTTCTGGCAGCTAATTCATTTGCACTGACTCGAGTTTTCTTACCGCAAATCTATAAACAAGCGCATGTGACAGGTATTATATGATCTGTGCGGCAGTGTTGGCCTAGCGGCTTCAGCGTGCGACACTCATCCCTGAGGTCGTAGGTTTGATCCCGGCCGTGCATCATTGGACTTTCTATCTATGTGCGCATTCAACATTTGCTCCAACGGCTTGAAGGAAAACATCGTGAGGAAACCGACATGTGTTAGACCCAAAAAGTCGACGGGGTGTGGTGGCTGATCATCTACTTGACAACAGGATTGAAAAAGGATCATGAAACAGATTCAGAAATCTTTTTATTGTATATGATCTGTCGGATGGTGTCGTCTTAGCTCCAAATGTGGAAGTATCAAACAGAGCTTTGCTTAACAACGTTAAAGTTGTACTTTAACGTCAAGTCAGTTCGTTTCAAACATTTATCATTTCGTCAGGAGTCGAATCTTATTATATTTCAACATACGGAACGACCAAGCTTGTAATATTCAATTGAAATTTCTAGTAACATTTTCACTCCTATTTAGATATGCTGTTATAAAATACCGAATAAGTGGTTATTACTTATAGGACCCTTTTAAAAGATGTTACCTTAGTGTCATCACACAGTGCGACGTCATACGAGGCACCTTCACATCTAGCTGCAGCAGGACAGGATCTCCTTCGCTCCTTTGTTCCACGGCCTTTGTAAGTGCACCCTGACTTACACTCGCCAGAAGTCCATACACTCCAGCTATTGCCACTGGATGGCGTCTCGGTTGGTTTGTATGATGGATCCACTGGCATACAACTACCGCCGTCACACCACTGAGGAATGGTAATGTACATTTGTTATTGATATATTTATTAACGAAATTACCGTTTAAACGTTATTGTAAACACAAGCTCTTACTTATAATTTGTTATATTTTATTAATAAAGGCAAATTTAATAAATCATTCAACGAAGTTTAGCCCATATCTGGCATATTATGAGTGTTCTAAAAAATAATTTCGGAGGCTCTCTTCTTCGTTTTGCATGTTCACACTCACTTTTCTCGATTCACATATAATAAATAACGTTTTTATAATCAAAATTTGATTAAAATTATACAAAACCAATACTTTTAAACGACATAGTATTATTATTATTACTATTATTATTATTGGTACTTAAAAATGAGTTTCTTATGGTTTTTAATTACAAGTTACATATTTGCGATTTCTTGTCTTGCTGTCTACACTACTTCATAACTACAAATATAATAAATGGTTAAGACGCATTAGCTAGTCTTAGGCATGTAAGCGACCTCAACATTAATGAATAAATTAATGATAATAAATTTGCTTTGTCATATAGGCCATTGTCCACGAGCGTTTTGACAAATATTATAACAGTAAGAAATATTCTTGGATAAACCTTTCCATGACCACAAGAGGTTCCCGGGAGTGCAGGGCCAGAGTAATAAAATCCAGCACGATGCGGAGTCCTGCAGGTGAGTTGAGCGCAAATACCGCTGCCACTATCTGCTGGAGATGAGTCCTTGTCCCTCAGTAGTACCTATAATATACACAACTAACCAATAACATAGTTTCTCGTAAGCCTTATTTTAGACTTGGAACCAACACCAAATAGTTAGTTATATATAAATATATATAACTAACTATTTGGTGTTATATATATAATATACTACGTATATATATGTTAGGTATATATATATATATATATATATATACGTAGTAATAAATATTACTATCGTGGAAAGACTACCGCACTACCAGTTTGAGCTATTTTAAGAAGATTTTGAAGTTATTACCTTGTTATTAATTGTAAGTAATCAGAACTACTGAAGTTTAATAGAAATTATAACTCTAATAACTGTACCTCACATTGTTTCTTGGCGCCCCAACTCATACCGGGATAGCCCCCAAATCTGCTATGCTGAAGTTCCTTCGGAGTGTCCAAATCATCATCACCATCAAAAAGACATGTCGCCCATCTGTGAAATTATTACATATTTTTTTGTATTAGATTCCTTTTAAACAACTAGTTTTATTTGTAGATGACTGAAAGTTGTTATAGAATTTTTGGGTTATTGGCAACCTATTAAATCTATTTTCCAGATTTATCTACATGACGACATATAATAATCGACTATTTGCATCAGCATATAAACAACCAACGAAGACAGGCATATTAAGATAATATAAGAAGCTAGATCTCCATTTATAAAAATCTATTTCTATAGTCGCAGTACACTCACTGCAAATCAGCCGCTACTCGAGCACTGCAGTGTGACCACGTTGCCTCTCCGTTAGTTCCACGAGATGGAGACATTATGAAACCGTCCCTTGCGCACGAGTTTCCTGATCCATCGTGATGCATGCCCAGACTGGAATGTAGTAATGTATTGTATTTAATGGAAAATATTTCAAAATCATAAAATCTACCATATGGTTAACGTATACTGCTATATGGTTTACAGTACACGTATAACCAGTTTTCGTAGACGATGTACGCTAAATATTCGCTGTGATTTTAATTTAACATCTTTATAGGAAACATGTAAAAAGTATGAATAACCAAAGGAAGTAAATTTTATGAGGTCTGTACTATCGAAAAAACCTAGTCTTTATATTACCTGACACTGTCAAATTGTCGGTGAAAAGCTTCTAAATTAGCTCAATTAAATATTTTATATAACATTTATGGTAACTGAAAATATTCTTATTATATGTATTAGTTGTGGGCGTTATAACAATTTTAAACAGACTTGTGTCCTATTTCATGTGCTAGAATGTAGACAGATGTGAAGCCGGCGGATGGATAGGGTCTGCCCAGAGTGTCTGTGGTGCCGAATTCTGATACTACACAAGCATGGGCGGGCAGACATACGCCGCCGACAGGTGCCAGGCCCATGGTTACTCCATTGCGTCTACCGCCCTCCTCCGAGTAGAAATCCAATCTGAAATATATTAAGTTCTTGTAGCAGAACTCTATCTACTACGAAAAAACTACAATTTCTATGAACCTATTTCGGTGGACCAGGTCCTTGCCGTAGTTGGTAATATATTTGTGCTTTCTTCGTACCTATGGGCCTAATGGAATAATAAGGACCATAAGACCTAAGACTACATAAAGATAACTGGATAACCTAAGAATAACATGAGTATTTCGGTTTTTTAAAAACAGACGTTTATCAGCTACTGCTGCAACACAAACAAACAACACGAACACAAATTTAAAGCAAAACATAATACTTTAGATATAGATACTCATTATTGCATCTCACAAGCTTCTGCTTATTCGCAATGTGAGTTATAGAAATTTGTATGTTAAAGAAATAGTGGTGAGTAAATTGAAATTTACCATAAATACAACAAACAATTTTAAAATCAATTTTTTTTATTTTAAAGTTTAATTTTAAAAGGAAGCCATTGAATGTGAAAAATCTAACAATTACCCTGACAAGAGCAGAGCCATATCCCAATGTTGAGGGTCGTCATCATCTTCCACGTTCAGTGACCGCTGGTAAGCACAGAAGGAGTCTAGAAGCCGGCCTCTCTCTGCATGGGGTGGTAGTCCACTTGGCTGAGAGCGTAGTAGCGTCAGCCGCACCAACGAAAGCTGAATTCGAGTTCCCAGCGACGGGTGATGGTAGAGAGCTTGCACCTGTAACATTTGTATAATCCATGGTATAACAGGTTCAAAGTAATATAATAACGCAACTCCATAGTTGGCAATAATTTTTCAAATATATTTATAATAATTTATAAATATATTTGAAAAATATATTTATAAATATAGGGACTCCTTTTAATAATATTTTTTAATAATTAAATTTTAAGGTTAGTTATTAGATATATTTTTAGTTTGTAATTGTATATTAATGTTAATGTGTAAATATATATTGTGTATTGAAATCGAAATGTTTGTTTCTCAAGAATAAGTTTACTATCAAAATTGTTGGATGAAAGTCAAAACATGCATTTATAATAATGCAAATAAAAATATATTTCCTCATATACAAAGACAGGAGCCGAAAAGTACAGATAAGATTGCGTTATGAATAGTTAAAATACGTCTACGAAATATGAATGTCCGAGGCTGATAAATATTTATAATGAATGTGGTTTGTAACCCAGACATCGAATTCATTATCCTCTTCATTGTGCCATGATAACTTATGAGACACAACAAAGTAAATTGCAAAGGTAAGGTCTGTGTCACATTGTGGATAATACAATACTATTTATCTGCATACAAACTAAAATTTGAATGTCATATTTAAAAATGAATCAATAATAATAATCACGCCGAAAAATATATCCATTATAAAATACAAATCACAATACAAACACAACTCAGAAATAAAAATCTTTCTTAATTTTGTTATGTTAGAGATGTAACTCTATGAAAGGATTAATAAATACTATCTAGGTATTAATTCGAACTCATGAATTAAGCGGGTTTTAAGTTAAAATATATATATATTTTTTAAATACAGTATCTTAAGGTCTCTCTCTCTAAAATCTATGATGCTTTCTAAAATTAACTAAACGGCACCAGTGTGTCTGAAACCTTATCATAAAATCCAATATACTATATTACTTACGCCGTTAATATAAGCCAACAGCATGTCACGAAGTTCGCCCTCATTGTGATTGAGGTACGGATGAAAGATCTTATACGCCGGTTCGTCGAGGAATAGGGCAATTTCAATAGTGTAGGATGAGGGGACAGGCTTTGACGGGTAGACACGTGGTCTCCGCGGGCTGTGGCGTAATGGTCTGGCATCGTTATGAGTCAACGGTGGCGGCGCGGCTCGCCGGATGATGTGAGCAGCGCGGCCTTGCTTCATTTCCGCCCGCCCCCCGCGGGGCAAAGGACGTACTTCATATGTGGAGTTGTCCGTTACGATAAGGCCGTGCTGAAAGGAACGACACAGAATGAGTGTCAGTCATGTTTAATAATAGTCTTTTATTAATATTACCATAGATCCTAGATAGAAAAAGTATTTCATTGCATATAAGTTGTTAGCTAATGGCATACAATTTTACTGCCGAATAGCACTTTTTTGTTTAGATATTTATAAAATGATATTAATATCTTATTTAAATTACATCTGAACTTTGAGAACAGTTGTATCATTTTAATTCTACAGTCATACGTAGTTTAAAAATCCCTACCGATATACACCCAACATTTGAATTCAGGAAAAATACAGATAAGGTGGCATAAAATGATCGAAAACACTTTCAAGTCTGGAAATCAAAACGATAAATAGCTAGCCTTTATTAATTTATAATTAACTTCAAAAGAATGTGTTTACGTATGTTTCTGCAAGAATAGCATAGAAACTACTAAATGAAGTATTATTGAAAATAAACATTAAATTAAATATTATTTTTGTTTATTTTTTTATTAAATACTAGCTGACCTGGCAAACGTCGTCTTGCCAAACTACTACCTTTAACTCAGCGCCATCTGTTAGAATTGTATCAAATAATAAACAAATGTTAATGTTATCGTAATTTTAGTAAGGATGCCTATTGTTTTTGAAAATGAAATATAGCCTATGTCACTCAGGAATGATGTAGCTTTCCAACAGTGAAAGAATTTTTCAAATCCGCCAAGTAGTTTCGGAGCCTATTCAATTCATACAAACAAACAAAAAATCAAACCTTTCCTCTTTATAATATTAGTATAGATTAAAGATTTATTATAAAGCTTATATTGATTTGTCTACGACCAATTAATCAATTAATATTTAATTTTTAGTTTTCCTTGCTATACCTACCTATTGTGTTCGGTACAATATAGCATAAAAAGAAAACCTGGTTGATATTAATTGAAACATTTACCAGTGCATGGTCTTTGCAAGCGGAGAAGGCAGCAACAGAGTCGGTTCCTGCGTGAAGATAGTGGCAGTTAACGTCTACATCAGATAGAGGTTCTTCTTCTCCCTTTTCAGACCACACACGGAACTGCGGTGCTAGCAAACGTCTGTTTGGCACCAATTGCAAATCGAAATCTCTGCAACATTATTTAAAAGTATTTAGAAGCACACCATAATTCCTATTCTCTAGAAATCTAATTTACTTAAGGGTGCGTGTGAACTGGAGTCATCATTGCCTATTTGTAACACAAACTTTAATTCATGCCCTACGCGTGAATAGAAGTTCATAACAATCTCAATATAAGAAATGTCATGGTAAAAAGTAAACGGAAAGCACAATAATTGAAGTTATATTTTCTTAGTAGCTATCAATAATAATTATTTACGTGTTTTTTGTTCAAGAATTATATTCAAACCTTCCAAAAGCATTGAAACTGTAGGAAAAAGGAACATCTTCCTGTTTTGATTCGGACGAAAGCGCCTCCCTGGGTACAAGCTTTGGTAAATAAACAACTTGAACATCCTTGTCCACTGCTTCTGACCCGATAGATACTAAGTTTTCCAACCACCATCCATATAACGGTTTCTGTAAAAATTAAACAATGTAAATGTTAATATGAAATCCAATACTTTTATAAAACGCATAGAATAAATTCAGTACGCTCCAATCAATACAGGACATAAGACTTGCTTTTAAACCAAAACGTTTTTGTTTAACCGGAGTTCGAACCACCGCGCTGGCCTGCTGAGTTGTGTTACATGAAAACTTAGAACTGGTGGTAGAACTGAACATTTACGCATGACCGGTATTTTTGTAAATTATTATTTATATAAAACCAAATTTCACATCGAAAAAGAATATCACGACGCTGTCAATGGTTTATATTTTAAACGCTTTCTTTATACAATTTGAATGTAAGATATAATGTAATTTACATGAAAGCAAAAATATAAACTTGTATTTTAGAATAATATCAAACTATGTCACGTATTAAATGGCGCACTTTCTTAACTGCTTTTTAATAAGTAAACCCACTTATACTTAACCACTCGTCTCAAGAACAACATGCTAAGAGATTACTCATACAACAATACTTTCCACAACAATCAATGTAGGTATCAAGATCGAGCTTAAAGTTTCTGAAAATCGAACAAGGTCAACTTATTAGCGATAATTGTATTTGAAATCGCGTTTTGTGCATGTGAATGTTTATCTAATGAAAGTGACTCAGCTACTTAATTTCATATTAAGAATTGGTCATTGTAACATGTTTAAACCAACACGAACTCTACAATTGAATTTTTGCAAAACCTATTTATACCTAAGTCGTATGGGATTACAAGTTTAATTATATATATTTTTTTAATTATTAGAATTAATATTCGTTGCAAAAGACTTACATGTGAATTTTATTGCTATTTCCTTGATAATTGTTATTTAACTATCCTAAATTCAAAGGTTTTTTTTATCTCGTTAAGTTTATAACGCTTTAGTCAGAAATCCTTCAGGCAAAGTTTTTACTCAAGAACACGTACGTTCTACCAGTGTACGGAGTATATAAATAAACACAAAACGAACATTTAATAAAAAGGGGTGTAGGTGTATTGTGACGGTATATTTAACTAGTTCACATATCATTAAAGTAATAAAGAGGTTAGTGAAAACGAAATTGTCACCAGACGAACACGGCATTGATGTATTAGCGCTTCAGAGCCAACTAAAAGGGAAAGTTTATTTGTTTTTCTATTACAAGGCAAGTGATTTAAAAACCTCAATTGCGATTCTTCGTAAATTAATTCCTATTTCTCTATTAAACGTATTCGAATCGATCTCAGGGACGAGAATCTGCTATCGCGTCGTAGAAATAAAACGGGACAGTGAATCATAGCAATTCGATTGAAAACTACGTGCTGTTAACGCTTGTGTAACGATGCTACGTGATTCAGTACAAAGCCATAGTGCCGCATCGTCTTATGTAATGTAATTGCCAAAATAAAATTATAGGTTTAAATGGTTACGCGAATCGAGGTGAAAGTAATTTTGACTTTAATTGTGTTACATTATCAATAATTTTATGTAATCAAAGATCGATAATTATTTTCATACTTGCCATAAGAGATGAGAAATAGATTGTCGAATTTCAAGGAGAAGTTATCCTTAAAGATAGAGATATTATAAACTTTAAATAATTATAAAAATAGTTAATGCAAATATATGTAGGTTTCACTTTTTATACACAAATGTATTGATATTAAAGAGTAATAATAAAAGTCAAATAAACATATCAGATAATAAGGTTAAACACACACATGTGCTTACCAGATTTAAACTGTAACAAAATTTGTCTGTGCTGTACATGCATGTAAAAAATTTATAAGCAAGCAATACAATGCAGGGTAATAAATGGAAGTTTACTTTGTCATAATATTAAAGAAATTTCGTCTTCCGTCGCCAACAAATTAAGCGAAATTAAAAGCCCTTTTAAAATTATATTAATACCAACACCATTCTAAAAATACGCTTTGGACCTTGACCTGGTCAGAAGAGGGTTCCAAAGTTTTATATATAAAAAGTAAGGAGAAAACATTAGCCGATGTTTTGGTTGAAATAGAATCTACAGATACGTAGTCTGGATACATAATTTACTTTTTAAGCCTATTCCTATTCCCGAAACTGAAAAATAAGAGTAGAATTCAGATTAACGAAAAGTATGATGCGGGTATTATTATGGAATATATTTTTTAAACGATGCCAAATGTTGGAATTAATCAAGAATCTTAACTACTTTACCGATTTTGTAACAATTGTTAGAACACCACACAAGAAACGAAAATGAATGAATTTTTAATGTCAGTAAAAAAGACGAAGAAGAAATAAGGATAAGATACATATGTAGAATTTATGTCAATGTAAACGTATTTCAGGTACCTCGGAATTCTTATAATGAATGTATTACACAAGTTACTCATCATTTTAACGGTTTTTATATTATTTACTTATGTTACACATTGTTTTTCGAACAAACGTGTTGACAATTGACATGTTAACTCTTACTGAACCGTTATCTTGGTTTTAAGGATTTAAGAATGGCAGTAAATATTTTAACCGTGTTAATTTTTAATTTAAATATTATGACTATCATATATTAATTTCGTGTTTTTAATATTTTTGTTATTAGCACGTTAAATTGGAATTTAATTATGATCCTTAGAAACAGATTGAAGCTAATTAGTAACATTACATTGTTTTATTTACAGTACAAAATTAAAGGTGAAAAATTTACTATTAGGACCTAATGTTCTGATAAATCTGTGTTTATTCATAAATAAACTAAAAATATAATAACTTTTGAGACGGCGTTTAAGCATTGATAATAATAATTTTTTTACTGTTGTTGTTATTTTGTAAAGCGTAAAATTCCTTAAGCAATGCATTTTTTTATGTTTTGTGCCGCAAAAAGATAACTATTAGTACATTTAAAATAATTATATTATAATAAAATATAATAACGCCGCCCGCCCAAGCGCTCGCATACTTACGGGAAAATGCGCAGGCGTGCCGTTGTGTAGCGCGAAAAACAATATAACTAGCACTGTTTTAATTTGAAAAGCCATCGCTCTGTTACATTTCACTTTGACGGCGTCTTTAAAGTTAACGGAAACTTCACGGGCTCTTCTTTATAAGCGCAAAAGATGCAGGTACTTTGAATATCGGTAACGCGAACGTTGCACTGACAAGGGATTGTTACTGTTTTAGATTAGAACGCAAACACTGCCTCACTTGCTACCGAAAGACGGAATAACCACCGCGTGCCCCCAGAAAACCTTTCGCACCTCTGAGAGAAAGTGGAAGGAAAGTGCAGATTTTTGGCTGTCATGTCACCGCCTACACTCGGCCGGTCCCCTTAGGAGCATTTTAGCGCGTCATCAATCATTTTATCCATCAAACGGCCGTATATATTAATGACAGGATAAAACCGATAGGTAATAAAAAGTTCAGTCCAGTAAAATATACGATTTTTTTTCAGTTAACTACTAACCTTAAAATTTACTAGAATAAAAGTAAGATGAAGTGATTTTTTAACTCATATTTACTGCCTTAAAAAAGGATATACAATTTAAATGTATACTTTTCCAAAATAATTTCTTTGTTATCTAAATAGGTACAAATTAGCAACTTCAAGAAAAAGCCCGCATTGTTCATTATGGTGGGTAATAAATTCCTTGAGATCGGAACGATCTATGTATAAAAGGTATAACATTTTCATGTTTCAGTGAACCCTTAATAATAGCTTGCTCTGGCTAATTCAGTTCCTCTTCTTGAATTTGGATGCTAAAGCAATTACTTTAAACTATTGCTAAAGGAAAAATAATATAATGAATGTAATAGAACTAAATATGTCTTGCTAAGTACGTATATAGCAAGTTAAAAATAACTGATTGTTAACAGAAATTTACGTCTGTAGGTATATCAATACATAAAATGTTTGTATCGTTGAAAACAGTTTTATTTAAAACTACGTTTTGATAGATTAATATTCTATATTACTATATTTGATAGTTTAGCGTACTAAGGAATTATGATACTTGTCTACGTAGGCCTGTCTTGACTTTGTAATGGACCTTTTTGAATTGCAATTTCCTCAAAGTACTAAAAATTATATCTTGATTTAATTTCAACACTTGACTTATAATCAATTACTTATTCTCGTGTGTGCACTGTTCTTCGTACCAATGATCTACTGAATTAAAACATTGTAAAAATTTTCTCTCAGGAACTTACGAAATAAGATTTTTTTTCTCATCATTCCTGTTCTCAGAGCTTACGCATCTAGTTTAATATGAGATTAAATTTTTTCATAGAGGAAAAAATAATTTTGTTTTTTTTTTATTATTGTTGTCTTATTTTAAATATTTTTGTACTTATCTCGTAATTTATACCTATGCTTTTATTTCATATTACCGAGTGTTCTCATTTGTATAAGGCGTAGTTAAAATGACCTTACTTCTTAAAAGGCACCTAATAAATATCAATATTGTTGATATTTATTAGGTGTCTTTTGTGTTATGGAACTTCTTTATTGTTTCTAAATACTAACCTACCTCTTTCTTTGTTATTCGTATAGGTATTCGTTTACTGTCGTGGTTGTAAAAGAACCGTAACTTCGCACACTAGGTAACATCCACACGATATTGGCAGGTAGGATACGAGTCCTGAATAATAATGCAAATGTGCTTATTAATTTTGCACATATCTTCTTCATTTTATACCAACCTGTCAAGCTAACTCCTTCAGTACAGTTTCATAACGAAATAGATTGAATACGCGTTTTAATTAAAAGAGTAATAAAGCCGGTTAAACGATATTTGTGCCTTATGTGCACATGTTCCAACATTGGTGATTCACTTGTGGCAAAAAAACAAGGGACGACGGCAAGTGACGCAGCGAGTCATTGATCCCGGTGCGTTCCCGAGCGATCGACGCCATGCTCGAATACGGGTCTGCTACTCCGCCTGTTCCGCTGTTCTCTCCGCTAATCCTTGTGATATTTATTGCGTGCGTCGCTGGCGCTGCCACTCTCCTACAATGTGCGTTAGTTACCACACTTATCAAACGGACAAGAAACGGTATGTTGTGAACTTCCTAAATCATGCTATATTTTACACATTTGGAACATAACGTATTTTGATACTGTGCCTAGTTCATTACAGTAAGACGTGCATGTAACGTATAGTTGCTAGTTGCATATTTTTCCCGGGCAAGATTTTATTTTAGTTAACTCGATAAGCTACTACTGAATATCTGATATTTTTAGTAGTCTAAATGGGTAAGCTATTCTTAATTGATATAAATATATCATCATAGGTTTGTAAATAAAATAAATAGCTGTAATTCACATTCGTTACCGATTAAACCTATTTTCCGATATTTTCAACTTTACAACTTACAGCATAATTAGGTATATATTCTCGCTGATAAAATTTCAAGTGCAATAAAATTTAAAAATCAGTCCAATTGTTTTTGAGTAAGCCCATGAACGAGTTACGACCGTACAAATATTTATTAATTATATATATATATAATCTATTAGAGTATTTTTTCTTCATTCAAGATCTTTCTGTCTATATCGCTTCACTATATTGTTATACTTGTGGTTTGTTTGGCTGTTTTAATTTGGATTTTAGGTGAATGATCATATTAGTTTAAGCTCAGGAATCATTGCAAAAAGCTGACAAGTCGTGTAGCTATGATACTTCAATTTTTAAGCATTCAAAGTAAGATTTCCCTTCACAGGTTTATACTGTCTTATTCTTCAACTCGTTTTGGCTGACTTTGTGCTACTCAGTGCTTCGATTGGACCAGAAATTTGGACTACAAATGCAAAAACCTGGGACTTCGGTAAATGCACCTGTGTAATATTTCGAGGACTCGGCGTATTCGCTTCAACAGCATCACTTTATTTGGTCGTGACTATAGCACTTCACACATTAGCGACTATTAATCTGGAAGAAAAAATCGCGGCTCAGAATAAACGGAGTACTATTATAGATGATGAATCTAGATCATCACGGCACAGCCTTGTGGCGAACAGTGATACATCAACTCCAACGCGAACCATGAATGTCGATTATAGACTTTTAACTAATACCAAAGTTCCTATAATACCCCCATCACTTTTTATATGGTTTTTAAGTGGGTCGCTCTGCATTCCTGAATTTGCATTATCCACTACTGTACCACTTGACCATGATATAATTGTTTGTGGCTTAGTAGATTCAGGCCACAGATTCAACATCTATTCTATGCTAGCAATTTTTAACTTTTTTATACCTATTTTCATAATGTCTATCGCTGGTATTTTGGTAGGTTTTAAATTAAGTTCGAAGCATTTTCGAAAGAATGATAAAGAATCGTTATCAGCTTTAAAATATTCTCTAAGTTTAATTTTAGTCTATTTTGTTATGTGTTCACCACGATCTCTCCTTCGTGTATATGAAATATATTTAAATAATTATAGCGATAGACCCAATACCGAGGACAACTTATTTTTAACGATAAATTTATTGTGTAGCAGCATCTTTTTAATGTCAATGTTGTTAAAACCCCTACTGTGTATTACAATACTACCCAGAATTCGAAATAATTTTTCTTCAAGAAATGTAGAAGTATAGAAAATATTATATTTTCCAGTGAGAATATATATAATCCTAATAAGAATTGGTTTAAACTGTATGGTAAGTATCCTGACCAACACGTTACAATAATAGTATGTTATTGAGAATGCTCTTTAATCCTACAAATTAGTGCCTATCTGCCAGGTAGATATTATGTATACTACATAATATAAAAACACACGTCACGTTGTTTGTCCACTGTGGACTACACTTGACAGATTTCAATCAAATTTGCACAATGTGTAATTTTATCAAATTTAAAAGATAGGATAGCTGAGATACATGTATACTACTGTACGTATGTGTTGCTGAAGTGACTGGACCGATTTGAATATTTTTTTGCAGCTGCCAGATGGCGCTGCAATCGGTATTTTTATACTTTAGTTTGATATCCTAAATAATCACTTGAAACATCATGCAGGACGTCGGGTCCGCTAGTTTACTATAGAAAATAGAAAAGTTGATTTGTTTAATCAGCTACGTATAGTATCATTGTCGCGAATAAATCGATGTTAAGCGTTGGAAAAGGATTGGGATCTTCAAATCTGTTAAATATTTTATAAAAAACATCCTGAGTAATCAAAATTTTATATGAAACACGTAGATACGTTAAAATTAAAAACATAAGTTTGTTACTAATTAATAAACCTACAGATTGAACATTACGAATAACCTAATTAAAATCTACAGCTTTCTGCAATGTTTCTTAAAAGTGGTATTGAAGTTTTAAGAAATGCAAATAAATCGAGATAGCCCTGGGCTGCTTCTCCGTACGCACATACGGGAATAGAACCAAGAACCCTCCCCTAGGTTTGACCATAAGACCTTGGTAATTAATCGCTGACGTTAGAAGAGTTGGCGATTAGCGAGCGTTTTGTGGTTTTGGTCGAGACCCGAGATGTGGCTA
This sequence comes from Pieris rapae, assembly GCF_905147795.1. Lineage (NCBI taxonomy): Eukaryota > Metazoa > Arthropoda > Insecta > Lepidoptera > Pieridae > Pieris > Pieris rapae. The sequence continues at coordinate 4,600,885 of NC_059509.1, read as the reverse complement.
GTACACTCGTTCTCCAAACATAAGTGGAAATTGATATTTGTTATTATGACGGCTAAACAGTGAATAAAATATATTTTATCATGTATATCAGTTTCATTTGACTTATTTCTGTTCCTTTCTGCGATTCCTACCAATCCAAAACTCGAGATGGCAAATTGTATCCCAATACCCTTTGTAAGGAAATAAGACGAAAAAGTGACGACTGGCGAGTGTTAATTAAATAGTTAAAAATCTTTTAGGGGTTAATAAGGTGGCTGTTTATTTTCAATATTGATTTCTAAAACTAAAAATTGTATTTAATACAAAAGTTTATTGGTGAAAACATGAAAAATATAATAGATTAATTAATGGCTGATAAAATGCAGCAGAAATGTTACAATATTTGTTCCATCATAAATCTATTTTGCTAATAAATGCCTGAAAATTCAGAATGCTTAGTGACAGGCACAACAAAATGGTTAATGTCATAATACACAACGTATACCTTTGGTTAATTCTTTAATGGTTGAAGAAAACACAAACCGCGTAGACACTAACTACTTTTTTGTGCCCAAAATACAGCCATTATGTACAGTTGCGATTTATATTATTATGAAAATCTAATTTCATCGGGTTATTGGGCGTAATTTAACAATTTTTTTTAATAACTAATTGCATAATTTTAAACATTCACCATCATGATTTCTTCATTTCACTGCGGACATGCGGCGAAAGGAATGTTATCGGGGGCCGACCGGGCTGCTCGTTACACTTAAAGGAAAACACTTTTAACTTAAGAAACCGTAATTTTAATAACTTAAGTTATAAATATTTATATTCATCAGGTCAGCTCGATATCTGTAATCCAGTGTAAATACAGAAATACAAAACCGTCAAAGATGACACAACATTTAATTTGAGACGGATCGCGAAGGTCCGCTGCGAACACGTGAACATTTACAAGCGACGACTCGCGGGGGCCGGCGTCCTCGAATGTTACTCGTACAAAACACCGATGGGAGGAGAATGGAGGGCGAAGCGCCTTAGTTGTCGCCGCCTTCGGCGGGCTCGTCGCCGTCACCCTGCGTGTCCGACGTCCACAGCGTCAGGTTGTCTCGCAGCAATTGCATGATCAGAGTCGAGTCCTTGTATGAGTCCTCGTTAAGCGTGTCCAGCTCTGCGATCGCGTCATCGAACGCCTGCAACGCACATACACCATTCATACTCGTGGCGATAGCACACTCAAAATCAGAATTTATCTCATTATTAAAACAGCAAATTAGAACTAAGGAACTAGTTAAACCTGGTGCTGGCTGGGTCGAGTATTACGTGTTAATCGCTGGGGCCATGCCGGGACAATATTAGTTTTTACCAATGATCAAATCGAATCATGCAAGACTAGTCTTGTAAGTTATTAGTGGGATGAGTTATATAATCGCACTCTCGACACGATTGCATCGTTTTGAACCTGTTTGGCTAAGTGGCACGCACGCGCTGGGGAGTTGATAATCTCGTAATAGAATACGGAAAAGTTGAGGGCGAGACCGAGCCTGATGGGGTGTGTCGGTTGCATTTTGGCCTTGGCGATGTCGAAGGCCTCCTGGTAGGCCTTCTGCGAGTCCTCGACTACGGCTGCGGACAAGCAGACACATTACCGACTGAGCCCGACTCTCGCGCCAGCCAGCACTGAGTTTACCAACTGACGCAAATAATGACCTGTTTGGCGAGATGACACGCTTTGTCTGGTGAATTTAATATCTCATAGTAGAAAACTGAGAAATTTAACGCCAAACCCAGCCTGATTGGATGTGTGGGTTGCATTTTGGCCTTGCTGATTTCGAAAGCATCCTGGTATGCTTTCTGTGAATCCTCTACAACAGCTGTAATTGAAAGTTATTACATAAAAATTATTTTATATAGGTTCCAAATGAATATGTTAATAAAACTTTTGATACTTTTTAATTCTTAAGAATAGGTTTAAATAATAAGGTAATACTATTTTGATAGTTGCAATTATAAACATACAATTTCTGGTTTCTCCTGTGGCCACTTCCGCGAGGTACCTGTAGTAGTCTCCTTTCATTTTAAGGTAAAATACTTTACTTTCTGGATTACTAGCTTTGGGAATAAGGTGTTTGTCAAGTAAACCCTGCAACAAAGAAAAATGTATTGAGTTCCAATATACTTACTAAAAACTATTACATTAAATAAAATACGTTTATTTTGGAACATAAGATCATCCAGGTATCACTTATTCCACCACGTTATTAAATTTGTACTATACATATTACATTAGATACTATGTCCAGAGAGGTTTCGTAAAGAATTTTAAGGAAATAAGTTTTCCAATATATATTAACGTCTATTGACTTTAATACCACCGTTCTGTTAGAATACTAAGAAAAGGCATAACCGAATTGCCAATCATTGCGTCGCATTTTTCATAAAGAGTAAAATGTTAAGGTGGGCAAGGATAGGAGTCGATAAAATAAACTAGAAGGATAAGGGCAACGAACGAAGGAAGCGCGGACCAGGCGAGCAGGCGCGCGCAGTGACGCGGCGCACTACGTCACGCAGCCCCACCCGGGCACCCCGCCGCGCCCCACCCTGCCCCACGAACTGCTCCTTGACCACCCACCCACAATATCTACTTCCATTAAATATCATTAAAAATATGCAAATATACACCATGACTGTTAGTGCCATGATTGCGTCATAAATTAAATTGGCAAGTAAATAAGATGACGTCATTGGCGTAGGAACGCAAAAGCTGACATCAAACGTTAATTCACGTAAAATGTGTAATATCCGTAGAATGTGGGATGTAGATTAAAGTCGTAAAGAGAAATTAAAGTCATCGCACTTACCAATACATCATAGCAGATTTCTCTGAGCTCCTTTTCTACTTTAACCCTATATTCTTTTGCCATCTGTTGTTTTCTTTCGGAACCTTCGGTTTTCTGTTCGATTGAGGATATAACTCGCCATGAGGACCGCCGAGCACCCACAACATTTTTGTAGGCGACGGACAGGAGGTTTCTTTCTTCGTTGCTGAGCTCGACGCCGGTCTCAGTGACTTCTTTCATCGCGGCCGCCATGTCGTCGTATCGCTCAGCCTGCTCCGCCAGCTTGGCGCGTTGCACCAGTTCCTCCTTGTCGACGGACATTGTGAATGATGTGTGAGACGACTATATTACTGATGCCCCTGTAATCAATTTGTTATATAAGTGGATGGTATTAAGACAAATCGATGAATGCGCGTGAAAGAATTCCTCAGAAAGACTAATCGTTAAGGCGTCACTTTCACCAAGTGAATCCAATTGGGTAAATGAGTCATCATGAAAGACGGCGCACCTTGGACAGAGGCTCACAAGCGCACTCGCGCAATGTAAAAACTCAACGTAGCTCAGAGAGCAACCCTCACGCCAATCGCGACATCGACGCGGCGTCCGTTCGGTATGACAGCATCTCACAGACTCGGCCGTCGGAGGCACGCGCCGTCGCCGGGCCGCCGTTCCGTTAACGCCACTGCGCCAACGGTATTGATCCGCCGACACGGGATAACACTCCAGACGAAATACGACTAGCGCGACGCTTGCACACCCCTCCACCCCCACCCCGCTTGCACCGCGCCCTCCCGACAACCCGGCGCCTACCTCCTAACTACCCTTATCTACTATATTATATTGCTGCTTTCTGTTCAATACCCTGTTGCTAAGGTACCAATCATAATTGGCTTTAGAGCTATTTACGAATTTATTACAGACATACTGAAAAATCCTACTAAATCTTTTGATTTTTTCTTACATTTGACTGAAAGTTAAGGCATCAACCATCATATTCTATAAAGTGGGTGTGGCACTAGAACATGTTTAGATTTATTTCTTTTAAGGTTAAAGGTTCTATATCTTTGTGTAAATTTTATGTAACAATTGTTTATAATAATGCAAAAACACTATATAATGAGATGTCATTTTTATTACCAAGTCAAAACTTTATCTACACATCTTGAGGGAACCACTACAAGGGTCGATAAGAATGTACATTGAAATTTAATATAAATTTATCACATTGCCATCAAGTTTGATTGAAGATTTAATTTATAAATATCTGTAACATATTTTATATTACAGAAACTGATTTTAAATTTAAATTAATTTAGTAATCAAATAATAATATACTTTATTTAAAACTATATCAATATTATTTCAAATAAGTATTCAAAACTAAATATTAAATCCTTTGGCCATATACATGATACAATATGTATAGGATATTGTATGATGTATATGGGCTAAGGATTATCAGGACTTTCTATAGTTTTTCCAATATAAAAAATTCAGCCAGGGATTTTAAAACAGATAATAAAATAGATGATTTAAGAAAAATTTAAGAAAACATACTTAATTTTCAAAAATATGTAAGTAATCAAAATAGCCTAACATGCTTTTGGGTATGTTAGATCTAATCATATTAATTATTATATTTTTATTGTTTTAGTATAAGTACTTATTACCTAAGGGTAATAAATAAAAAAGCTATGTTCTAAATATATATTTAAGCTTTAAGCCACCATCCTGAGCAGCAAGGAATTACTTAAGGTGAGTCATAGAATTAACGGATTAATTGTCTGCCAGAATGATAAAGCCGATATAATCACCGTTCATATAAAACAAACCCCTCTCGATCTGAGAAAAGATCTTATAGTATCATGCTTATAGTATCATGACCTTTTTAAGTTACCAATACGCACGTGCCTACCTCATGAGTTGTATGTTCTTGATACATCAATTATTCTTACTAACAATATCAAAGCTAAGTTAAATGTCGAATCTCAAAACCAAGTTCAAAAATACATTCATTATAATTAATAGAGATAACGGCGTGACCAAGACTCAAGGTAAAATTACGACGCACTTGCTTAGATCACTATAGAAAGAATGTTAATATAAAAAAGAAAGCACTTTACACTAGATGTATAACATAATACAGATTAAATGTAAATTTTATTGGAAATAATTCTACAACAAAAAGATAAAATAAATTACCATGCACCTCTGTCCTTTACTTAGCAGTTTGAAGCGTTATTAATTCAATCGATTGTTTCATAAATCAAATAAAATTTCTTGTTTGTTTCTTTTAATGAGAAATAACTAGCGCACACAATTTTTAAATGATCTTTACTTTAGTATCAAAAATTTAGAAAATATATAACCGCACCGCAATTTCGTGTAGCCGGCTCGGGCAAAATGGCTGCTTAAAGAGGCACTCCTTTTATGCGTCACAGTCACAACTTATAGGGTTACAGAAAAAACAAATACACTTTATACTTTCACAAATCAAATATCACTCAAAACTTAATTTTCTACACTTACTTGTGAAGGGAATTAAAGTAATTAAGCCAGCGATAGCAACACAATTTCAATTTTTCTCTTGCTGCGAACGATACACTACACTGACGGCTGCGGGGCCAGAGGGGAAACAAAAACGGAACGGGGTTCTCAAATCAAAGGGGCCATTGAGAATCATAGTTGAAACTCTACTTTTATTGCCAGAATTAAAAAAGGCAGTAGCATAGTTTAAGATTTCGAGGTAAAAAGACTTTTACCTCGAAAAAAAGAATTTGAATTAATATTGCCTTGAATGTCTTACTTTATTTGAATAACAATTTATAAACAAAATCATATGTTTCTTTTTTGGTGGTATTTACTTACTTTTCTATTTTTAACTTGTATTAATTTCTCATTCTCTCTTTATGGTAGACACCGTATAAAATGAATAACTTTATGCCAGTTTCAAATAAAAGCTAGGGAAACTAAAGGCGAGAAAAAATAAAGAAACACAACAAAAACCAAAGGGATAAGCTAATAAAATCATAATATTTACATAAATATTAAATCTTAATATTATTATTGATTATGAATAAGATAATACATTATAATACAATAAAGGATAAAGCAAGAGGTAGAACATTTTAGTCGGAAACGGAACATGTAGTAATTGAAGTCTCATGTTCGAATTTAAAATAAATTGTACAATCAAGTTAAGATTGTCAATCATCAGGATCGGATGTCATAAATGACAATTTGTTACTGGACTGTTTTGGCATAACGCAGATAATTCCTCTTCCAATCCTTAAAAACAAGGCTAGACACGTGAATTTTATTTTTTGTGTATTGTTTCTCAGACTTATTAAACTAGAATTTATATTTAGACTCTTTTATAAGTTACTCTAAAGTACATATATCACAATGCCGAAATCAAAACGAGATAAAAAAAGTAAGGATTATTAATAATATAACCTAAAATAAATATAATATAATGTTTTCATTTTACATTTTCTTTTCACTTTGTTTTAATTACTACTTTGCATTTTTTATGTGATAAAAAAGGTTAATTCTAAAATTATTTTGTTTTTAGTTTCTCTCACAAAGACAAACAAAAAAGGACTTGTCTTGAAACAAAGAATCATCGAAGAAGTTAGAAACTCCTTATCGAAATATAAGAATGTGTTTGTTTTTTCTGTTGATAATATGCGAAATACCAAATTAAAAGATTTAAGAAATGAATGGAAGGATTCAAGATTTTTCTTTGGAAAGAATAAAGTTATGGCAGTTGCTTTGGGACGAAGTAAAAGTGATGAAGCTGAAGATCAATTAAATTTAGTATGTTTTAAAAAAGTTATTTTATACATAATTCAAATTAAAACTTGCTATTACATTATAATTTTCTTTAAAAATTGTACAGATACCATTTTTTGGAGTACATTCCATACAGAACAAAATAACATTTTAACAAGCTATCATTAATTTAAGAAACGCTGATAGATTAGAATTAATATAAAAATATAATAATTTAAATGTTATTGATTTAATTATAGGTTTCAAAAAAACTGAAAGGCCAATGTGGTCTTCTTATGACAAATAAAGATGTTGTAGATGTATTACAATGGTTTGAAGATTTTGAAGACTCTGAATATGCTCGCTCTGGTTTTGTTGCAACACGTGATGTTATTCTACCCCAGGGACCACTGAAAGATTTTTCACATACAATTGAGCCCCACCTTAGAAGACTTGGCCTGCCGACTAGCCTAGAAAAAGGAGTCATTAATCTTATAAAAGAATACCAGGTATTTCTACATAATATTACTATTTTAATTATTGGTTGAGATTTTCTATTTTTACTACAACATTAAATTGATGAGTTTTTGCTCAACTCAGCAATTATTAACAAAGTTTTGGAAAGTTGTATTTTTTGTTCTAGTTTCTGTGTAAATTTATTAACTCACTGTTCAATCATAAATTAACTATATTTATAATTTACCTAGGTTTGCAAAAAAGGCTCACCATTAACTCCAGAACAAGCCAGCATATTAAAACTATTGGGTATACAAATGGCAACTTTCAAAGTTGTGATCAAATGCCACTGGTCTAAAGGAAAAGGATTCCAAAAACACAGTGATATAGCAACTGATGATGAAGCAAGTGATGATGACGTACAAAGTAATTTACATGAAGCTATGGAAGCTGAAGAAACATAACAAAAGCCCAATAATTGTATATTTCAATAAACTTATGTTTATTTCATTATTCATTTTTATTTTCCAAGTTTTATACTTTAAAACAATAAATGTCACCATAGTGTTAAATTGGAGGTTCCATACTAAGTGATATTTCTTTAAAAATCTGGTAATTTCAAAGTAAAAACATGTATTAAAATTTTTTATGTTGAAGGACTGAGCCAAAAGATACATGATCTTTCAATCAGAATTCCTGACACAATTCAAATGTTCTAGGGGTTACAAGAGTTCCAAAAAGATTTTTATTTTTTCTCTAAAGTAAAATTCGTTCATGCATGGAATCGAACCTGTGGCAGGGGTGATTCAGCCCAGGTTATATAAAAACACAAAGTCTTATCTTAACAAAATGTATTTCATACAAAGCAAAATGATTTAAATTGTTGAAATCATTGCACTATTTTATGTAATCACAGAAACAATAAAAAATTGGTTATACAAAAATAATCAGTTTCAATATTCTATTATATGAAATCCTAGCTATTCTTTGATAAAATGTCAAAAGTTCTTATGAAGATGTCTAAAAATTTTTTTTGCTTTATTATTAAACTCAAATTAGAAAAATAATGAATAGTATCATAGCTTAGCCTGAGGACAAAAACAGGAGTGCTTAATTTCACATTTAACATAACTTATACATAAATAGGTAATCACAGTACAAAGTAAAGCATCTTCATCACCTAACGCATCACAGTTTATGCACTCAGCAAAAAATGGACTATTACATAACAGTCTTTGATACACAAGGCAAAACATATTCATTTCAGGTTTCTGTCCCTTCTATTACATAAAACGCAAAACAAATAAATTTTTTAAACATTTATTTTGTAAATTCAAGTGAACAAAACTTATCAAAATCAGCAACAACACAATTCCAACAAGTATAATGTAAATTTGAAATATTAGATACTTTCAATCAAAATTATAAATTCCATGCAAGATTCCAGTATCTAGACAAGTAACAACAAAGGTGCAAGGATTTTTTTTGCAGAGTCCTATTGTAATTATAATATATTAGTTGAGATCAATTGCATGTCTTACACAAACATTACAAAAAGTTAAGCATCCTGCTAAATTTTGTAATCTTAAGGCTACAGAGAATAATCGGTATTGTAATGTTTTCTCTTTAAGGTTTGTGAAATCTTTAAATGAAGCAGTTATTTATTATACTGGTTTTAAGAGTTTTACAAAACCTATTAAACCCGAAGCAATATGTCAAAAATACATTTAAATTTTCATTAAGAACAAATAAAATATTTGAACCAATACAACTTAGGCTCTTTCAAGAAAAGAGGGTATTGAGTGTCAATTAACTTCAGATGTGCATCCAGCCCATTTGTAACCTGTTTTATAAAAAAAAAAGAAAAACTTTTCCACAATAATTTCTTTCAAAATCTACTCACAATATGAATCTACAGATATTACAAGTCTACAAATCCAGATGTCTACAATGTTTCTTGAATAATTTAGTTATTGCTCTATTGTATGATTAAAAGTCACCTCCTATGAATACTAAATACATATATGCTACTACAACATCAACCAACTAGGAAAACAGCAAAATTTGAGCCAATTTCATAAGTAGAACTATCTTTGCCATACAAAAGTTTCGCAATAGTTTATCAAAGCGAAAGCTCCTCCATGCCATATTATACATCCTGAGAGATTGCAATCCGAACTACGCTTATACTTGAAACTCTCGTGTGACAAATAGCCCAAATTACTTTTAGAGTTATATTTGTTGAAAAACTACTCTGAAGTGCTATACCTCATGTCGGTAAGCAGATCATCTAGTAGTAGTTCTATCGCTTTATTTTGGTTGTTTTGCGGCTATAGTGATGGTTGGAACGGGTAGTTCAATGACCTCTACTTCTGGAAGCGGCTCACGCCAGTAAACAGCTTGAGAGAACTCGTCACTCGGCTCGCATAGTACTGGAGGAAACACTTGATCCACTAGCACGGTCATATGGGAATACCTGGAGGACAAAAAATACCGTTATTAACGAAATTGGACTTTACAATTATGTTTGTTTATATCCAACAAACTAGGCAGATTCTGATGAATTTTTGATTTCTGAGTATAGGGGAATGACAATGTACGACTTAACAATTGTTCGTTCTGTGGGGTTCAGAATATTGTACCCATATATTTTGTAAGCAAATAATTTTTTAAGCTGGTCATGGAACTAAACATTTGTTTTTAATACTAATAAAAAATTAAGAGAAGTATAGTAGGAATTTTTAAATGTAATATTTCGCTGTAACAAGACATCAATCGAGAAAAAGTAAAGATATGGCAATGAACATATTATAAGAAATTAATAAAACAGACACAGACACACAATATAACAATTATATAAGAAAACACAAACTATAACGGGAAAATTAAAAAAAAATAATAGTAAAATATGTATACTAATAATTATGTAAAAAATAAAACACACACCAGTTATTTTACCACCACCAAATATTTAACTAATGGCATCATTGTAGATGCCAGAAAAATTCTTACATCATAGTACTACATATAAGTATCTAAATCCGCGCGTTTCCGTATCATAAACAAAACTTAATATGTGGTACTTTATTATTTAAAAAAAATCTTTTTATCAGATTTAAGTTTTTAAAGAGATTTAGAGTTATTTAGAGCAAACATAGAATGTTAATTTTATGTAAGTACACAATACAGATGACATGTCGATGATGGCCGTTGATTGTTAATATATTGTAAGTAAGATAGTAACTATTCAATTTATTATAAAGTTATAGTTTTAAATTCAGTATCAAAATCAGTGGAAATATGGTTGGGCTATACATAGTACATCAAAATCTATAGATTTTTTAATTGTGTAGATGTTTTAATTAAAGAAGAATTTGTTGATATTTGTGTACATAATTGTGAATGACAAAGCAATACATATGAATTCTTTATATATTAGAAGAAATATTTATACCCCATGATAAATAAATCATTCGAAATCCACCGCAATAACTAAAGATGTCTCGCAGCATTTGACAAAAAGAGACGAAAAACGACAAACTTTAGTGTGCAATTGCATTGCTTTAATTCTTATGCGCTAATGTGACATGTATTATTTGTGATATAGTGTTTTACATATCAACATTTTGTCTCTATTTGTTTAAACAATATTCAAACTCATTTGTTCTACATATAGCAAACCCAACAAAGATTTCCACATAAAATTGAATAGCCTTAACAAGATGTTAGGGAAAATGGAGAATTATGTTTAAGAATGATTGATTTGAAGCCCCTAATTTCATGCCGTCTGGCTTACCATAATCCTTTTTAAAAATAACAAAAAAATCGCGCTAGCTAATATTTTTCAACGGCGGGAAGAAATCATCGACCATGTCACTTTGCACGTGGTAACTGAAATATAAAATATTTACGCGTTACTAATGTTATATTGATGGTGCAAAATGTGACATTGACATTTCTTAATTGTCTGCGATCTGTTTCAGCTATTAATGATAATAGCTACAACAGGTTGCAAAAAAATAACAAAAGTATTGATATTAGTGACATATACGAATACATTAAAATTACAGTATTAATAAGGAAAATGTTTTGTTTTAACCCCTCTGTCTCTAAGCGATTAACTTACGTGGATTGGAATGTTTGAGTAAGTTCATGCTTCAGCTCCCCCTTATAGTTGATGGTGAAAATTCGAACTATAGGAATTCCCACAGCTTGGTATGCCCATACGTCCTGTAATGTTTATAAATAGACTCATTATTATTTAATGGGCCAATTTTAAATAAGGACACACAGATTATAAAATATGACCTTAATCCTTATCAAAATTATGCTGCTAATAATTTGAATATGATTATCACCTATAAAGTGATTTATGCGTGAAAATCATTATATATCTACTCCCAATATTGCTTATCGAAATTTTGTCAATTGTAAAAAGTTTAATAGGCCACGTCATAATATTCAATAACCATATTTTTTACAGGTACAAAACTATATCTTTAAGGACAAAGTTCGAATCTCTACCAATTAGTTATAACCGATTTAAGACAAAGTATTTATTATACTCACGTTAACCCGATTTCCATATCCCGCATAGAACGGGGTAGACCCGGTCGGGAAGAGAGCTTTTATGTCAGCCAGGCATTGAATTTTGAACTCCTCTGGCTTTTTCTCAATGACCTCGCGATGGAAGGCCCGTAGTAAAGAGGTGGGGTTCAATAACAGTGGTCCGTCAGGTAGACATGTTTCACCTTGCTTTATTGAGCGGAGGTATTCCCGGGTAACCTGCAAATTGTGGTAATATTAATTTATATGAAAGTACGGCCTCTTTTTTATGCGTTATTAAAATATTTGTAAAAGTGAGAATTGTAGACAAATCAATAACGCCATCGTATTAAAAACTATACGATATATTAATGAGAATCGAGTGCAATAAGGGTAACAAAGGACGACCTTCTAGTTCCTCCTTGCATCTATTAAATAGTTTGGTGAAAAAGAAGGGGACAGGGACCCCTTCTGAATGTTTATTCACTCGAGAGTCTTATTACATATAACAAATCAACAAATATAAACAGTATTTTTCGTATTAATGAGGCTTACGTGATATCTTAATGTTATTCTAAAAATGTTTCTTAAGTATTAATGTGCAATACATAATCATTATCATACTGTTTATATTTGCGTATGAGTCAGCCTCATAAAGAAGACAAGTCCCGTCTTTGCTTAAGACTTTATCACATGAACACTCTTAGCTTTTATTATTTATTATTTTTATCTGTAGTGTATTTGAGTCTATATAAATACAAAATAACAACACCTGATAGGGAATAAGTTAATATAATTTGCCTATTTCACTGACTTGGAAAAAAATAAAGGTTTTGGAGCCATGCCTTGCTTCCTTGTTTAACAAATTCGACATACAATGTGCATTTCTTCTATTTTTAACTATTTATTTATTACAATTATTCTGAAGTTTATTTCTATATAAATATTTATTATACTTACACCGGCTTGTCCAATAGCCCTCGCGGAGAGGTAAAGTAGCTGGTATCCATTGTTTTTTATCTTCGTAAAAAGTTGCGCGACGCCCGACTGCGCCCAATCTTTTCCAACTAGAGGGAAAATGTGACCTAGCACGTCCGACCTAAAATCAACAATCCCAATAATTTCATACCCAAACCTAATCATAGTACCTGATTGATGGATTGTACGACACGACAACATGATATTATTTAGTTCTTTCCGATATATTTTAGTATTAACACATTGCTTTCGGTAATGTTTATGAATTATTACTATACATATATTATGGGACTAAACAAAATAAATGTTCTATATACAAAGGGAATAAACAGACCTACATTTGTTTAGTTTAGACAAAACCAAGCGATCAGCGATTTATTTTTTGTATCCTTATAATTTGCATTGCGTCTTTGTTTGTCCTGCGAGACCGATTTTTGACATATCAGTTCGCTGAGCTATTTTCGAATGAAACTTGTACCCACGACAGATATGAAATATATTAGTTCGTTGTTCACACAATGATCCTTATCAATTTTCGTTGTTATTTTCAAAGATTCATTGATGACAATTACTACACCCAAAACTAAATAAAAAAAAATCATACTTCTGAGAACGATAAACTACAGACGACAAAGCATAATTGCCCTATTCCAATTCAAATTTTGATAAAACAAATCATTATCAAAAACATGAAAAACATGAATGCGGTTAACTTAACATATCGCATTATTATCTGCGGTTGGAAACAATGGTTTCACAAGGCCGTAAAAGTAATACGTGACAACGATTTTTATCGTTCAAGTCTAGTTTGTTATGCGAATTTCGTAGGCGAAATAGTAGTCCTTGAAAAAAAGTACACTTCCCCATTGTGTTTGTTTATTGCGACAGATTCGTATAGCAACGGCGAATCTAAAATTATAATATAAAATACATATATGAATTTATCAGTCACAAATTCCAGAAATGGATGAGAGCCTATAAGAGATACATTGTTCCTAGACATGAAGAACAAAATTGACGCTACGTATTTGGTCTTTACTGGTCTTCTAGTATTTTTATTTAAAAAAAGTGGCGCTACAACTTCTGTGCCACACACACGCCATCGACGTTTTGGATCTAAGGCATGTTTGTTTCCTTACGATGTTTTCATTCAGCTTGCAATCGAATGTGAAATACCCACATACGCAAAAAGTTCATCTACCATCCCGGATGTGCCACAGGAATTAGAAGCTACGGTCCTCAGCAACCTGCCCATGCTAGTGTTTAATAGAGAAGAAAACAAATATTCTTGTAGATTGTCTCTCTTTGATCGGTTTTTTTTATAGGTTTGATTTAAAAATAATATACATAAGTACTTACTTAGTGATGGTTCCGTCGATGTCCGATATAACGATTTTGTGGTCGTACCGCCAACGGAACACATTGCATTTGCAGCGCGAAGTGCCTTGAATTGCCGTCGTCACACTGAAGACCATCTCATTGATGCCCTCGCGGAGGTTTAATTTTTTCTAGTCAAAGAATAATGAGAAGAATTTAAATTTTCAATTCATCTGCTAAACTGTTCTTGACGTTATTGGAATCAGGATTCAGGAATTCATTTCTTTTTAGGGTTCGAAACATGATTATATATATAATATGAACTGAATGATATATAATATGAACAAGATGGCTGTCAATGCAAGACATTTTTTAAAATCTTAATCTCACTTTATTATCACACGAAGTAATTTTTTATATAGATATATACGGGCAGGAGGCTCACCTGATGTTAAGTGATACCAGTGATGCCAGAGGGCTCGCGAGTAATGGCGTAACAATGAGATTACAAATTGCTCCATCCATCGATTCTAACCCATATAAAAATGACGGCCAAAATGTTCCGAAACTTTAAATTTACTTATGCGTTTATATCCATAAATATGTCCACTTACGATTTGATCAGAGGAGAGTCGCAACGTCTTACGGAAGGTGGAATGTCTTCGCGAGCCCTGCTGTGTGTCTTGATCAGAATCTGAAGAACTTTGCTCGTGACGATCACCTAAAATTAATTCATCACTTTCTAAACTAAACTCAGAAAAAATACGTATTAATACAAATGCAATCAACCGTCGCAGAAAACAAGACTATTTTTTTTTATCGTGAGACCGATGCAACCAAAACTTTTCAAATTTATATTATTTTCTATGATAATTAGTTTTGTGCTGTCAATCTTGTAAAAGCCTTTGTACGAAATATTGATACGTCATGAGCGAGGCAACTATTTACAACAACGCTCTAAGTTAAGATCTAATATACAACTCTCATACTGCACACTAAAACCTCCCGCTTCAAGTAAAAGAAGACCAGACATGCGAAGCTTACTTTGATTGAAAATTTGTTTATCATCAAACTCTGGTATACTCTCTTCCAAGTCTTCAGGCTGCAAATCTTGGATGATAGGAGTGTCTTCTTTACTTTCTACATTTGGTGTGTTATTGTCTACTTGATCCAGTCCCGCTAAATCCTTCACTTCTGACTGAGGTACTAGTTCCTTTAGCTCTCCTTGTTTAGGCGGAACGTCTGGCCTGCAAATAAAATATGTTTATCATTTTCGTATTAAATTTTAAATCTTGATTAAAAAAAAAACAAAACCATGGTTTGGGTATTCCTCGTGAAGCAATAAATTACGTGTTTGATATCGCGAACAAACGAATACACACGGGTTAGGACTTCTATTCATAAAATAGAAAATAGATAGAGATATCTGTCATTATTAATTAATCCAGCGTTCGCCGGAAGCGTTTTCTTTCACCCTTGTTTCTGCGACTTTGCAAAGCAGACGACTGACCGGTATTTTCATTTTAAATATTAGGAGGCATGCCTTTTTAAGTTCTGTCATTATATTTCCCTTCAATTTGGATCTGTTATATATTCGAATGTATTGGAATTTTGAATATCAAAACAGTTAAAAGTATTAGGATTAACGCTATTGTATAGTCACAGCGTCGATTGGAATCTTTCAGTTTACGTACGAAAATGAATCTTTTTCAGGAAAATGATCGTGCAATAATTATCTACAACTTTAGATGACCTGACACGGCTTCAGTGTTATGAAGTCTGCGGACTGTCGAACGTATCCTATTAATCTTAATTTGTTATAATTTCGACACTAGTAGACTTAATTAAAATTATCGCAAAATAATATGTATGCCCTGATCGTTGGTATTCTTAATCATCCTCCAGAGCTATCGCGGCAAGGAATTATTGCCATTGAATCAATTTGCAAAGCAATTCTAATTTTAATTTGTTGGTATGAGAAAATAGGGTTCTTAGAAACATTCTCCATGTACTGTAACGATAATATGTAACAAAAAATGTCGTTTGTTTTTTTTTTATTGTATAAACTTGTTAACAAATTAACAGATATTTTACAATATATTAAATATAAGAAATCTCTTAATAAACAATATGCCCAACAATGTGAATTATGCTTCATATTAAAATTGTCACTCAACAATACGATAACTAGTGTTCCGCAACGTGACAGAAAATATGACATTAAAATAGGCTATCGCTTGGCTCAACTCATTATACAGTATACACGTGACTTTAAAACGTTATTAGGGCTTTTAAATACGAGCAATTTAATCTCAGTGTCGCAGTTTTGTCGTATTTAACTTAGCTTACAAAACTAAACTGTAAAATCTTTTTTTTTTCTATTTTTTGTAACTAAGCTTGATTTTGTCATAGTTTAATTTAAGTCTTCTTTATATTTATAAGCATTTAGCTTTAAAAGTGTACTTTATTAGTTTTATTACTATTAGGTTTTTGTAAGCAAAATTCGCTTATATTTTACGTAACTTCCATTAGCTGACCCATAAATAAATAAATCTGTAATTGTGGTAATATTCCTTTAAATATTTTCGTTATGTATTCAAGTATATCAAGTATCCTATGATTTAATACATAAGAAAAAAGTACTTCTACGCCTGCTCTAGCAGATCGGTGCTAACTTACCTAAATACCTTTACCCATGCTTTTAAAATTTGGTATTCTTCAGCTACACAATATACTCAAAGAACAGTACTTGATTATTTTTACTACATAAACTCAACTTAAATGGTGCAGTCTCGTCTGATCTCTCCCTTAATGCTAAGTTCAAAGAAATGATGTCTAGACACAACATGTTATTCTGAATAACGTGTTTGTTAACGTTTATTATTAAGTTGTTTACATATTGAATTTCTTGCTATTTCTTTAAGATTACCAGGTAATATTGATTCATAATAAATAAATAAAAATTCTAATAATAATGGCGTTCTGTTTGTATTGTATAGTAAGTAGTAAATGAGTAAGTATTGTAAATGTTTAATAATATAAATATTATTTTATACAGTTTATAATTTATATCCGAGACTTGTTTTTAATATAATATAAAATACAAATTAATAAATATTTATAAAAAATCAGCCGTGCTTTTCCCATGAATGTTGAGATGATATTTGAAATGGGAACCGTATGCTACTTTTATATTCATTAAAACTATGTAATTTAGTCGAAGTCGAAGCAGTCGACTTTTGTTAAAATAATATATATATTTTCTTCGAGTTGATCAAGAGAGCTGAAGGATCCACTGGTATCTCAAGTTATTGTCATTCCTAAAGTTAAGGTTCAAACTCCTAGTTGATATTACTAAATAAATGGTTTTCTGCTTAATACAATTTCAAGTTACAATTAACGTTAAATTTATCAAAATAATGCTCACAATGCTGACGTTAATTTTCGAACACATTTAAATAACTTAACTAATAATTTAAATACGATTTAAATATACCAAAGTAGGAGGAAATCGTTAAACATTTATAGGCTAATCAAGTCGACCTTCAACAAACAACAAACGCCTTAGGCGAATCGATCAAAAATATAAATTATTCATTTACGATTCGCAATTTTTTTGTAGAGACACACCTATATCACAGTAAAATAAAAGTCATAGACCTTAATTTCATAATTATTTTTTATCTTTATAGATGCTGTCAATTAGCAATGTTGTCAATAGCTTAGATCATACATATTTTTATCTTATTATATATGAGTTGATCCGCGTTAAATTTGATGTTTTATTTATATTCACATACATTTTAAAGATATCTTCGTTATTAACATTAAGAATAAGACTTGAAACCAGATCTAGTAACATTTTAACCGACACTATTTGTTAAAAAAAATAAAGACTAGAAAATACAGTGACAGATAAAACAAAACCTCTTTTCTATTCTGTTATTGAGGAACCGCGTTATTGTACACTATTTATTATGTAAAAATGTTGCATTATCTCCATATATGAAATTTCGTTATACAATCAATCATTTATTCCGATTAGACCAACTAAAATGGCACTTTTGAACGTTACATAAAATATAAAGATGATTCTAGTTGCCACGTCCAAAGGTAGTTTCGTGTGGAGAAGAATGGACAACACTACTGAAAGAAATACTTTACGATTGTACTAACCTCTTAGAATCCGTGTTAGATCTTCTCCAATACCACCACGAATATGTGCGAGGCTTCGCTGCGTCTGTCGGTTGAGACTCAGAAGGTTCCTTATCCCCTTTGTCTAATTCTTCTAGCACTCGCTAAATAAATAATATCATTAATTAATTATACTATTTAATCTGGAGTCGTAAGTACGGGATAGGACTGGAAGCTCAGAGGGGTCATCGAATAGCTGGAAATCTAAGCCTAATTTATAGAGAATTTGTACCAGGTTAGAGAGCGTACAAGTATTACGTAACGAATTGGGCAAGGGGGAGGTTTGGGGTAAAACGTAACGATGCGGGGCGGGAATTTAATAATACGTTATTGTTAATATTCTTCTCGACTTTCCGATATTTTACACCACATAAATGGCAACTTTTAGGTTTAATGAGTTACTGGATGGTAACGAAAGTATAAGGCACAGAAACGGCGTTACGGCGCGTTACAAGGGGGGGGGGGGGAAGTCAAGACCAAAATTGCGAGATGTAATACTTGAACGCTCCCTTAAGACGCTGAAATAATCAGTATTAGAATTTAACAGTTGATGATATATTGTAACAAATATATTTGTTTTGAATTTAGAATATTGAAACAGGGCGTAGAAAACTTTTTCGAATTGTATAATGTAGGTCGACTTTCGTATACCCACAATTTATTGCAGACTGAATGTCGTTATATCCTTCGAATTTTATCTTGTTTTTGTTATATAATTACAAGTAATATAATTTTTGTATGAGTTATTTTAGTAAATACTTACAGTAGGCAGAGGCCGTCTATACGCCAACAGCGATAGTATCAGCGGTCCAGCAGTACGCCATGGGAGTGTGCGCGACCCAATACGTACTTCTAACCTTCCTTCTGCCGCGAGCCGGCCGCCCATCGAACAGAACTCCTCATATGGAAGCACGTGTGAGACGGCACCTTCTCTTGCGTATAGTTGGACTTCACCTCTAAATTATAAGAAAATATTTAAACATCGGGAAATAATTAATAACAAAAAGTATTTAGTGAAAAACTGTATGATCCACACAGATGATGAAAATTGGCCACTACCAAACCGGTCAAATGACCCCATCCAAATAAAATATAGGAGTACAATGTTTCTGTGTACCCTGTTCTCGTGTATTTACTATAGTCGTAAACGGTATATTATTTTGAAGTTTACAGTTTCAGAATATTATTAATAATAATAATTAAGTATAATACTAGACTGTAAACAAAGTTAATAAAGCTAAGTAGCCAAGTCCGCTACAAGCTTGAATATTGTTTAGGCTTAAAAAATTTAAGTTTTTTACTAGGTTCGTCTACATAACGGAAGAGTAACATGTGACTAAATGCAGCTATACATATTTATTTTATTAATTCTATTATTGTTATATGTATATAATTTTCAAGTCAAACATCTACATATTTTGTGGTATGTGCAAGTCCTATTTCGGTAAGCACTAAAAATATTCATACTTGGCAAGATTCTATCATTGACGTAAAGCCAGACATCATGTTGAGACAGCTGAATAAATATAAAAATAAAGATCTAAGTTTGGATAAGTCTACAAGGCACAAAGCTTGGATAGATTCATACTAATTTAATTAAGACCAATTGTGCGAGACTAGGTTCCTCCTTTCTAGATATAGCACGATGCCATTTTATTTACTCTCAAACAGGTTTTTAATGTAACTCTTTTGTATTTAATTTAAAAAATGGTTTATATTTTTTTCTATACATTCCATAAGTTAACTTAAGTACTGATCATCATGTACGTTGTCCTTAGTAGATAGATATGTCATAAATTGCAAATTTGTTTCGTTAAGTGAAACTGTCAAAAAAAGCCATAATTGGAAGCTGGGTCGCGCCATTTGACGTGAAACATTTTTGTATGGACTGAAATCTGAAACTCGGCGCAGTGGAAATTTTCAAAAAGGTGGCTGCGATATAATATAATATTTATTAATCTTTTAGATAAACAAATATATTGCTGTATTAAACTTATGGATGGTTTGTTGTGAAATAGGGAATTAATAAAGCTTATGGCACTGTGAATATCATATACATACTTGGCAAGAATTTTATCATCATCATCAGAATCCAATCCCGGTGGGTCAAGCGATGCAGGCGAAGCCGGAGAAGCAGGTGACTGCGGTAGAGACGGACCATTGCCCGACTCGTATTCTTCCTCAGTAGGGCCTTGTTGAACGGAACCACTAGTTCCTATATTAATAAAAAATATAATACGTTGTAATGTTGTAATAAAAGTGATCATAAATATTATGTAAAAAGGACTGGGAAATTTAGATTTTTTACTATACAAACACGAGCCTTTTAGGAGCGTCCTTTGCTCAAAGAATATTTTTTCATTATGCGTTTCATGCAAATAATCGAAATAAAAAACTTTATTTGTTATGATTTTAAACATGTCTGGTGTACCAAGAGACAGATTTTAATAATCTCTGACAAACTAATAAGATCCAGTATCAATTACTCATTTCACAGAAAATGGAATCATAACGGACTTACTGCGATAAGATTTCATAAATCATTATAATTTATTAACGTATCTGGGGTTCAAAGATCGAAACATAGCGCGTATTATTTGAAAAAAATAGATATGTAATAACAAATGACATCGTACCTGTGCGATAACGCTTTGTGTGGTGTTTGGGAAAGTACATGTTCGGATCCACTTGACCCTTATCTAGATCGTCTAAGTATACACCTTCAACACCCGGCTCCGCTTCCCGAGAGGAGATAAACCTGAACATCCCACTTAAGACCCCACGTCGCTCGTGCCTTTCTTCATCCGAACTTAAGGGCTCCGTGGGGGAAGCGGGCTCAGCAGGGGATGCTGGTGAAGCCGTGTCAGTGGATTCCGTCATTGTTGTACGAATCGGGGGCTCGGGTAACTCCCCCCAACGCCATGACTGAGATGGTTTATTCCCAGAAGTTGTTCGCGCTAATTCAACTTCCGTATCAGACTGTACTGGTGTACCGTGACGAGAACCTTTCCTGTTCAAAACAAAATATTTAAATCAATCGAAGCCGTGAAGTAAGCTTTTGTCTTCATTTTAAAATGGCGCTATTGACACTGTCTGAAGCTTCTATTGAAATTATTTATATTGTTCTAGACGTATAATGTTTTTAACATAAACTTTAATCGATACTCTGTTTCTTATAAAACAGATTTAACACGTTAATTTAAGCGTAATATTTGAATGATTTTTTCAATTATTCGCTCAAAAAACAGTTTTGTCACGTGTATAAGCAAGCAATAATTAGCAGTGATACAATTTTTGGAATTTTTAATGGAAGTAGGGACTGACAAAATCAATGTGATTAATTAAATTGATATACAAATTTGTGGTAATTCTACTATATGTAAATTATTCTATTCAACAATTAAATGATTTGTAATTTACATATGTATAATATAACTATTTTTTTCAAAAATATATTACACATTAATTTGAATAGTGAGTGAATAACTAAACGACAATCATGAACATCGTACGTGCGAAAGCGTACATTATGTACTTACGCCTTTTCTTAATAAATTTTAAGACGTGATTGTATGAAGAATCGATTATTTGTTAGTTTGATATAAAAATATGTATATGGAAATTGGACATTTGAGAAATTGTATACGGCTAAGCTAGGCGAACGGCTGAAACTAAAAATCAATCAAATAGCATTAAAAAATCTAGTTCCATCTTAAATATTTTGGAATCCAGTATTTAATTTAAGCTACATTTGATTAATGTTTAGTGCATTAAGTATATAAGCTTGCTGATAAGAAATAAATAATTTACGTATGTCTGGAGGCAGCGTGCACCTCGAACGCTGTATCAGACAAGGCCAATGGTATGCGGTTATCACCATTCAACTTCAAGTTTGACATTTCTTCACTGCAATAACATATTGTGTTTAGAAACCATTAAAAAAAATATCGCGAGTCCTATATGTACAGGACTATAACAATAGTTTAAGATCATACGTACAAAAAACGGATAATACAAAAAATATTTAAATGTAATAAATTTCGGAATGTCTAAATCTTAACCATAATTTATTTTTCTACTTTACTTCAAACCTACATGAAATTTTGATTGCAGCTGTTCCTAGACCTGAATAGCAGATGCTAATGAAATGGCTTTGTTAACCATGAACGACTATGAAATTCTGATTTTGAAGCAATTCCTTGAACCTTTCAACCCCTTCAATAAAACTTCCTCTTAACATAATACAGGTAATACTTACTCGAGGGCAGCTGCCTCGGTATCACTAAAGAAGTGAATGTCTGTGGTATTAGGAATGGTGGTGGCACGAGTTTCAACCGTGAAATCAGATTGACTGGAAATAGAACTAGTTGAGGACTTTCGATGGTGCTTCTTCTTGGAGCTGAATTTTCTTGTTTTCTTCTTCTTTTTTCCATTGCCATTCTGCTTTGGATCTTCCATTGCCTCTATGGGCCTAAAGTCATTGTGTTCACTTATTTTTTGTACTGTTTGGCATGCTTCAGTGTCAAGGCTGAGTTTCGTCGCCGAGAAAGTTTTCGCAACTAGATCCGGCCAGTCTGTACCTTCGTTGAGTCCATCCATCTCAAACAAAGCTTCATTATCATCATTTTTTTCTTCTTTGGTAGTTTTCTTTGAATATTTACTTAGATCAGGTTTCTGCATTGTCTTTCCGTCGGCTGTGTACCTGTGACAGACAAATAGTCTTGTAACACATTTTTTTTTGAAATAATATAAATACTTTCAGCCAACTATTTTTATCAGAACTCTTCATGTTATGAATAAAAATAAATAAAGAGAAAAAGTCAAATCAGCAAAATATAAAAAATTAAATTAAGTCTTTAATTCATTTAAACGTTTTCTAGCTTGACAAAAGAGGATGACGTCGTCAGGAGGCAATGCCATTGCCAGGCGTTCAACTCGTGCGCATTCGCGCATCACATCGAAATAAATCCTGCTTAACTGGCTTTAAAATAACTTGACACACTTTCTACAGTAATGGCATATTTTTTACAGCTTTGCACAACTCATTTTAATCATTTTTGTACCTCAAACTTCATACATTAAATAGACAATTAACTGAAAAAGGTTTATATCAGCTTATGAAGAAAGAAATTTAACTTAAGAGATTTATAAAATGATGATTATATTGTTATTTCGTTGATTCACGAGTCAGCTAATAAATACGTCAAACTCTTTGAACCTTCATTAGACATGACAAGTCAATTAAAACATCTACTTAATATTCTTATCTACTTATGAAAGTATAATTTACGCACACAATTCTCTTAGAGTTTTTTTATACACTATGAATTACACATGTATTGAGTTGCCATTTCCATTTAAAAATTTCATCATTTTCAATATCACCACTGATAAAAAGGTACGCATTTTAACACTTTTATGTACCTCATACTGTAAAAATCGTCATCGACCCGAAATAAACAAGTAGAGTGATTAGTTGATTTTTCGGTCGAAGAATATTGATATTAAATTTGATTAAACCTTAGGATATTAAGATTGCAATCCAACCTAATTTGTATTATATACTATAGTATAAAAAAATTACCTCCGCTTTGTGTAGTCAGATGCTTGGCCATGATCCGGTTCCACTGCAGAGAGGGAGTTTCTTCTTCTAGGCTCGTATAGGTCGTCAAACCGACTTGCCGGTATTGGCGAAGTGGCCAAGTGAGCTGAACATTCCGCTTCATCTTCTCCGACCTCCACTACGAAAAACGCCTCGCCTGACTCACCAAGCTTCATGTGAATTGGCAGAGGCTCTCCATTGAGTTCAAGATCCACCTATAAGTCACGTCGATTAGTTATGCAAACTATTTAATATGCTCCTAATTCGCCAGCAAATGGTTGTTTTGATTAATTAAATGGATACTAAAAAGAATCACATTTTTTTATCTAAGTCTTAGTAGGTAATAGTCACTAGCATGTCCCTGTGACCTTCGTCGACACATATAGATAATTTTTAATGTGACTAATATAATTGTTTTGCAATAAAACATTTTTATATGCATTGTCATTGTGACCTAACCGTTAAGTGTGGAAAAACCTTAGAAATATTCAACCGAACCCTAAGCAATGAATATAACAGAGACAAAATGTTCCATTAGGCATTTTAAACCCGTTTTCGTAATAAAACAGGTGGCCTCGTGTAGACAAATATTTGTGCCAATTTTTTTTTATACATTCGAGCAGAATTTGAACCCACGACTGGCATTTTTCCAACTGTGAATCAGTCACACATTTCCTCTCTCCTTTTGGCTATAGATAACACGGCAGCGATAAACGATATTATACAATACACACTAAGGATGACTATATCTACATGCTTTCATCCGGTGTGGTTCACGCTTGCGCAAGTTAACGCAAAATGGCACGTATTGTCCATCAAGCAAAGTATATTTAATTACAAACTATTACTATTCTTGTCCAGAATCGTCGAGACTAGACGAAGTGAGCTGTCACGAGAGATTCCACTCCCGCGAAGTTTTCCATTATTTGTTTTGTTAACGTTTACTTAATAGTTCATTGTTTCATACCAATTCATTTTTAGCCTTAAGTCACGGTTTTAAACAATTTTCATAGAAATATTAATTGGAAATGAAATCTCATTAAGAAAAAAATGTTTACACGAATCTGAGTCGCAGTTATAAATATAGTTCTCAAAATGTATTATGTATTATTATTAGCTGATTCGTCACTTTGCTTAGGAGTATAACTTAGATAAAACTATAATCAATTCTACAGTATTCATTTGTTCATAATTAAAACGTGAAAACAATTGGTGACTGGTTATATGACGACATTCAAACGTCATTTCCTTTAGTAAAGAGGACAGATTACAAATTCGTTATTAAAATTGCATTATCAAATATCACATTGTAACAACATTAACATACTGCAAAATATTTAGTCACATATTATGCTACTGAAATGCGTACATTTTTTTAATAATTGTTAACACAATTACCAAGATATCAGTTATTGTCACAGGAAAGTAGGGATCACTCACGCATTACCAAAAAACCCAGAAAACTAAACATTAGATCCAAATTTATTTCTTTTTCTGATGTTATCAATTTGGTAATTAGATATGGAGCAAAAAATATTCAGATCGCTTCCTGAATTTATTATGACGTAAAATTCATACAGAATAGTATAATAATATCACTTGGTAATTTTGGCAACACATTTAATTCCATATTAATATCTCATTGTAATGTATTAGTGGTATTGTCCGAGTTTTGTCAAGTCTTATAAAAATGCAAATACATACATAGCAAGTTTCTATTTACCACATGGGGCAATGGTTTACGTCATAAATGAATGTAGCAATTGGTTATATAACTGTCTATAATCTTTATAAATTCAGCAAGATAAATGATATTGATTATATATTACGTATATGAAATCGTTCAACAAAAATCGCTATTATTTTAGCAATACTGCAAGGTCGCCCACATTATATAATGATTTGTTTAATCAAGTCTGCCAATGTATTTATAATACAAATTAAATGCCTTGAATTTTTGATACATATTATGCTCATGACATTTTATTATTCGAGTGTGTCAAGGTTATATGTGAAAAATTCTCATTCCTTTATTTTACGACGCAATATGGCACTTTCTTCTACATTCCTCTTTGTTTATGCTCGCAATCTAGGTTCCTGGCCTTGAAGTATGCGGATGTACATTTAGATAATTTTAGCCGACTATTCTAACATATTTCCCCCAGACTGGGGCTGACAGTTTCGTATAGCTTTTGGTAACTGGGCACCAAATAATAATTTGTTTTCCAGAATTGGGGTAAACGTTCTTACGTTGATTAATTTATGTCTTGCGGCGAACGTATTACCTAGGGGGCTTGGAACATGTGGGTGACATGTTCCATTTGCGAGACAATATCAGTGAGCAGCTGGTTCCACAAAGTGATAGTGCACGGCACAACTACCTTAAAAAACGCTCAGTTGTGAACAGCCAACGAAGTGATACGGGTGGAATTTCATACTCTGCCTCGATGTCCTATAAAGAAACTCATCTGCAGGTTCGAACAACTCCTCTGAACACTCTCCATTGTAAATGGGGTAGAAGATTCAGATTGACCCCACTTCTCTACGCAACGCCAAGGGATCAAGTCACTCGGAGATGGTTTTGTAACGCAATTTCCTCGTATCACACGAATATTCCGCCACATAACGAAATATTTCGGTAGTACCTACCGAAATGTTTCGTGTTTCGTGTTTAATTTATAATGAATTATTTTTTCTTAACATTTGATTTAAATATCCTTTAACGAAAAAAGTTTAATGTGAATTAATTGTATATAAAGCGTTATATAGGTTCTTACGTTATACGAGAGTACTCCTACACGCGTTTCCTTTATCACGGAACCAATCTATCGTGTTATAAGGGGAATTAATGTACTCTTAAGGGTTAAGCATACGCAACCTTTACTTTTTTATGAAGGAAGGAATTTATGGTTTGAAGAAGACTTACTGCGCGGTTATGCTCTTATAAGTTCTATATAAGTCTAAGTACGCCTATAAAGTTCAGCCTTAGGTTAATAATTACCTCAGTACTTACCACTTTGAATCTGGAGCGTAGAACACCAAGTTTTCCAAATCGAACGTGAAACGGTGAACAAGTAAAACTTCCGTCAGGCTGCTCCACCACGATCACATCTATCGCTCCCGTCAACGTAGCGCTGTTGATCTCATTATAGAATTTCTTGAAAAAAGTCCCGATGTAATTCATAGAATACATGGTGCTTGCTTTGTTGCTTCCTTTTCGCTAATTTTCATGCACTTTACTTTCACAGCTTAGCCCATATTGATTTCTGAAACAAAGGAATATACATATAAAGTGTTTCGCATCTTCTGTTATCATAACATCCGAACTTTAAAAATATACAACTTAATACAAAAACAATAGAAAATCAACAGCGGAAACGAGAAATTTCTAATAACTTAAACTGACGTGGCGGAACTAAGAAACCATTTCCTTTCTCCTTCTAATGCAATTACATATTACTAAAAGTAGTTTCATCTGAAATAAACTCATTTTTGAATTAGATATAATCCGTTAAGAAATACAAAATTTAACTCAAATGGTTCAGTTAATTTATAACGTCAACGGTTAACAGTTATTCTGACTCTCTTTTAAAATCATGCAAAAACGAAAATTTATTCGTCGTCATATAATTTCTTTGTACGAAATAATAAATCATAATAATTACGTAAGTACGATAAAACTTCACAATGATTTGTATCTTAGTATAGCAAAGATTTATCGATTGTTGCAAAGGTCAATCTACGTCATTGGCGATTATAAACATATAATGACAATCTCATTAGCGGTTCTCATGAAAAAAATATAGATCGCCCACACAGTGTATGACGCAAATTATACCATACTCCGAACTACCCAGTGGTAATTGTATATATATTAGTTATTTATAATATATGCATACAATATAAAAATAATTAATTTATAAATCATACGCATTCTTAATATGTAATTCATAACAGACTTAAGATGCAATGGTCTACATAACGAATAAAACCATCTTTAGATTCATTCGGTATTCATCACAAAACAATGAAGATTATGTAACAGGCATGTAGTTTATAGATAAACATATTTACAGTATAAATTTTCGAATGGCCGTTAATAATAATACGCCGCCATCGTGATGTTTCTCTTGGAAATTTCAAAGGAAAATTACATTTTTAAAAAAAGGAATAATTAATTAATCACGTCCATTCAGCTAATATAATTAAATTTGTATATTCAGATGTGAAATAATTAATTCCAAGATAATGATAGTGATAAGGCAAATTAAGCTACCACGTGTATCTTCTCAGTACTCTTTTTAGTCCGTGATTTGCTCAGATCCTAGAAACATACATACTTCTAGTACTCATCTGGAAGCAAACTGTTGTAACAGACATTCAATTGTAGACTCTGATGTCTAGACTTTTAAATCTATGAAAGGTGTTTACAAAAGACTGCAAAATTTCCATGCTATACATTTTTATTCCTTTTTTTTGTAACATTTGAAAGGCAATTTACAAGAATCGTCCCAGAGAAAAAAGCTCTAATACATGACAGCTGTATAGTATAACGTCAAAATGTATTATAACTGCATGTTTTTACATGAATTGTGATGAATTAGGATTACATATAAATTAGATCAAGGTTATGTTTTGTTGACCGCTGTCTGACCACTAACAAAATGTCTTATGAAAAGGGATGATCTTATAGGGAAATCGTTTTCAAATTTAAATGACTTGCGATATTTTGATGACTGGGAAAAGTTATAAAAATTAATTGCAACAGAAATTTGTATTGATCTGGCGACTTACACCCGAGCTTGTTTTATAATCTCCCTTTTACTCAAGATATCCTAATAATATTTTTTTTAATGACTTGTAAAATGTCAAGTGTCAACTTTTTTCTAAAAACAAGAAAATAAATTAACGAACAATTTTGGTACTATGTTACAAAGGACACAATCAAACCAACCCCAGGTGTCAATCATTAAGAAACCGTATAGCAATGTAGCCCAGGCCCTCTTGATAACATAATTTGCCATTTTATTTTAGACGATAGGAATAACGGTTTTATCAATATACATTGAAAAATAAAATGAATATATTTTACAGGAATCTTAACCTATCATTATTATAATTTCTTATCGGGCCTCTCAAGCCAATTCAAGGGTAAATACTGATTAACGATATCAAACCTCTTTAACAGTTTTATTCAATTTTTGAAAAAATAATTGATTTATTTTCTCCCATATAACATTTACAATAATAAATAAATTTACAGTAGAGAAGGTATTGGGAGACTGGTTTCCAAACTATGTAATAGATAACATATACTTAGTTCGAATCGTGTATGCCACTTGAATTGTTTTTTTTTTTGGTTTTAAGTAAACTGCTGTAAAGAAGGGTAAGTTGTATATTGACACTCATAAAACAATAGTAGAAAATATAAAATTTTAAATTCATAATTACAATTGTACAACACAGTATGTAACAAGAGTAGGATTTCACACTGGACTTTTTGACTTTTGACTGACAGAAAATTTTCAATAAAATAAGTATTTTACAATAGCAATGAAGGAAATGAGTTGACACCCACATAACCAATACCTAGAACATCCAAACTCTATGCTTAGTCTTAGTTAGAAAATAGATTGGACAAAAGTAAACTTTTGTATACACTAATATACCTTAAACTACCATGATGAAATCGAAGTTTCTTGGGTTCACAAGTTCTTAAAACACTTTTATAAGAACTCTTGTAACAATCGTCCTTTGTGTTACCTAGTTTGTTTTCGATAACAATATAACACAACGAGATCAAGGTAAAATAACGAGCGGAAACGAGGTATCCGCGCCGAATACTTTTACAAACTGATCATTTACAAGTTCACTGTTCATGCTTGATCGTTGGAAGGCTCGTAAACGTGTCGCGTTCGTGTTGTGTGACGTCCCAGCTGATACATCGTTACACGCACACAGCTAGATGATACAAATACAACACAATATTATTTTACACTACACATATAAAGGCTTGTTGAGGGAAACAGAGCTAGTGTGTACACGCACTATAACCAACGCCGATCGCGTGTTATATGGCGTGATGTCGTACCACGATGAATGAAAGTAAACCAAGAATTTGTCAATTATTACGAAAATGCTAATTATAAGTATTAACTTCTAGATACATATCTTAACATATTGACCTTTAAGTAATTCGCAAAATCATTTATTATCAATTTTATTTTATATTAATCGAATATTGATATTTGTATTATATCAAGAATAACGTAAGTATGTACCTCAAAAATTATACATGTATTATTTAGTCGTGGAATCGATAAGAATAGCTGAATATAAACAATAAATATCAGATATTGCCACTTTATTATGGTGTTAAGAGAAGCGCGTCGTCCATAACTGTATGACCTATATTTGACAACAGCCTGTACCATCATTTAAAAAGTAGTAATTAATTATAACAGAAAATAAAGATTAAATTGCCCAACTTAATCTTGACCGTCATAAGTTTTTGTTAAAGGATTGTTAATATTTGTTAAAAACAATTATTTGTTAAGAAATGCGTGGAGGGGAGCAAGAGACAAATGTAAACTATACATAAATAATGATCTAAGACATTTTTAGAGGACATTCTTAATTTTCAATTCATTTGGAGATACATACTTATCTTGTATTAATTTGATTTAATCCCGCTCGAGGGCATGCGTAGCCACTTTTTCAATAATAAGGCGGCGTACGGCGTAAGGCGGGTACATAAAATTTAACAATTTATTATATTTAAAAAGGCATCGTTTGCATTACATTACATCCTTTAATTCCTTTTCAATTTTAACCAAAAAATTATAGAAATTCCATTCCATAGAACCACGTTACCTTTGAATTAAAAAGCAGATGCTGTCAGCTTCAATTGTACTTTTAAGGACAAAGTATATCCAATATAGGTAGGTAAGTATCCTGGACAGACCTGCACCAGCCCACTTAATCCTATTCGTCTAGTAATGGGTGTGTCATGACGCAGTGTTTACTAGACGCTTATCAACGAGCCTCTTGCGTATTATTCAAATTTACAAGGCCAAAATTTTATGCGCAGCGTCGTTAACCATATATTATAAGCCTTATTACAATGACAATAGCTGTGAAATTTGTAAATAGAATACTTAAACCTTTAAAAGAAATATTTTCATTATCAGATTGATTATTGCAGAAATTATCTAATGCGCATTTTATTACACTTGGCACACTAGTGAATAACAAAAACATGTTTTGAATGATCTAGTCAGTGTAGTTTACATGTAACACACACAACATATAATTTTGTTTGTATTATATTTACAGTCATAGTAATAGAAAACACTGTAAATACCTACCTATTATTATATAAAAAAAGAACTTTTAATTTTATACATAGTCCATAAAAACATATATACATATAACACCAAAAACTATGTTAGAAGTTATATTAATATTAATTTGTTTTTGGTTAAAGGATAATATAATAGGTACAAGCCACCTTACTAAATTATCTTTGGATGCTTTTGGCGGTATATGCATATGGTGCCTAGAAAGGCGGTGTAGCAGAGGGCTTTGAGTGTAGACCCAAGCCCCAAGCTCCGGCGTCAAGCTCGACATCCACGTCGCGTGTGTAAGCGCATTTACACCTCATTTTAAAAAAAATGTTTAATATGTTTTGTGTGTATAAAGTGCTTTTGCGCAGTGCTAGGTTTTTAGGTTTTTCTAAGTTATTTTTAGGAATGTTTTTCAAGGATAAAATAAATATTTATTTAAAAATACTTCATTATATTAAGGGTATAACTTAAAACATGGCATGGCCTAACAAAGCCTAATTCAATACTATTAACTAATTAATCAGGCACCCCAAGTAAGGAAAAACTTCTTACTTATTATTATTATTACTCTCTGCCATTATTTTTAATATTTATTACATTTTAATTCAATCTCAAAAACAGAAATTTTACTAAATTGCAAACTGAAAAAGTAGACAAAAGCTAGTCTGCTTACTTTTTTTACAAAGAAAAACACCTAACCACATAAACACTACAGTTTTAGCTAAGGGTTTGACATTCATGAGGTTTAGCTCCAAATTTGAAACAAAATTACATATTAGGCAAATCAAGCTATTCACAATTTGCCTTAAAAACTTGTAAATCACACTCACAAAAAAACCTATTTCTGACTAAAAATATTTTGCTTAATATCCAATTTTTTCAAGTTTTTTAAAATAAAGATGTGGGCCATGCCACATCAGTATGCCATACTACCAAGACCCATATGTATGACAGTATCTGAGCATCTTCACATAAAGGTATGTAATAAAATTCGGTTGTATTTACATAATAATAAAAAAAAATCGTCTATACAAATTCCAGGATAATTTTTTTAAGTTATTAAAATGGATGCTCATTTTAAAATTTATTAATGAATTATAAATTACTTTGATAACAAATTGTTTACTATCTTCTAATGCTATGCTAATGCTCAATACTTAGTATCGGGTTAGACAATTATTTGTACCTAATCAATAATTAATTAACATAGAGACAAAAAATTACAGCATTATGGATAAGCTGAAATTTAAATGCTTGAAAAATTATGAATTTCCTTTGTTGTAAGCAAACATCTAAACACAATGGTATATTTCTATTACTTACATGATAAAATGCTGATAAATCAGTTTATTATCGACTTCACTATCGAGTTATTGATTTTTAATTTATTGTTAAATTTAACAAACGAAAACAATAACTTAATAAATTATCAATTCGATTTAAAATGAACACTGAAAAGTGAAAACTGGATTGTCGGCTCAGATCACAAAAATCTAATAATATACTATAGTCTGCTTCTACAGATGACACATATTATTAAATCTCTTTGGTCTATTACTCTGTAAGCAACCACAGATTAGTTACTAGTTATGACTTTATAGCATAAAAATCGGACTTAAGGCTTGAACAGTGCTCAAATCGGTCAACTAGCCCTAGTTTAAATTAAATTGTTGGAAGAACTGTCGCTCATATGCATTTGAAAAAAATATATATTGTGGGTTGAAGCCTACTGTATCGATTGATAAAATCCAAAAAGATAAAAGCAATACCAATTTCCCAAAAAAAAATTTACCATCGAACCGTAGATTAGACATAAATTACAAATTCGCTCCAAAACGGTTTATGCGATTTATTTTAATCTTACACGTATTATTAGATAAAGCATATATTATTATTTTGATAAAAAAAAAATTGTATTAATTCGTTTCCTGAGCATGGAAAGTAATAAAAGGTAAATAAACTCAAGCGCAATGGGCTTCCCTCCGCAATTTCACACCCGCGAGCCCTGCATGCGGCTTGTCTTCAGTCCACCTCAACGCTTTGCGACGGGAGGACTACGCTTGTGTGTCGAAGCCAATAATAATTAAATATTTGCGTATTTTAGTTTTTACCCGCGGATTTTTTTAGAAATGCCAAAATATAAAAAGAAATATCAAGTGAGGCGAGGACATGAACTTCGGAAATTATTGTATGTTATAAGTATATGTATATAAGTACCTACCCAAACAAAACTCAAATTTAGAGTTGTCAAGTTTCAAGTGCAACTTGTACAACCAAGTAAAATAAGTTGCTGAACCTGATACCTGATGGAATCTGAAAGTGGGTACTGGATCTCGAGGATGGTAAGCAGTAGACATACCGTCATTGAGCTCGTTGTAATCAGCTCAGCGAGACGATACTAGAAATGTGACTAAATGAACCTGATGATGGACTCCGAAGGTGGGTACTGGGTCTCGAGGATGGCAAGCAGTAAACATACCGTCATTGAGCTCGTTGTAATCAGCTCAGCGAGACGATACTAGAAATGTGACTATATGAACCTGATGATGGACTCCGAAGGTGGGTACAGAGTCTCGAGGATGATAAGCATTAGACATACCATCATTGAGCTCGTTGTAATCAGCTTAGCGAAACGATACTAGAAATGTGACTATATGAACCTGATGATGGACTCCGAAGGTGGGTACAGAGTCTCGAGGATGATAAGCATTAGACATACCATCATTGAGCTCGTTGTAATCAGCTTAGCGAAACGATACTAGAAATGTGACTATATGAACCTGATGATGGACTCCGAAGGTGGATACTGAGTCTCGAGGATGGTAAACAGTAGACATACCGTCATTGAGCTCGTTGTAATCAGCTCAGCGAGACGATACTAGAAATGTGACTATATGAACCTGATGATGGACTCCGAAGGTGGGTACAGAGTCTCGAGGATGATAAGCATTAGACATACCAACATTGAGCTCGTTGTAATCAGCTTAGCGAAACGATACTAGAAATGTGACTATATGAACCTGATGATGGACTCCGAAGGTGGGTACAGAGTCTCGAGGATGATAAGCATTAGACATACCATCATTGAGCTCGTTGTAATCAGCTTAGCGAAACGATACTAGAAATGTGACTATATGAACCTGATGATGGACTCCGAAGGTGGATACTGAGTCTCGAGGATGGTAAACAGTAGACATACCGTCATTGAGCTCGTTGTAATCAGCTCAGCGAGACGATACAAGAAATTTGACTATATGAACCTGATAATGGTCTCCGAAGGTGGGGACCGGATCTCGAGGATGGTAAGCAGTAGACATGTCGTCATTGAGCTCGTTGTAATCAGCTCAGCGAGACGATACAAGAAATTTGACTATATGAACCTGATAATGGTCTCCGAAGGTGGGGACCGGATCTCGAGGATGGTAAGCAGTAGACATGCCGTCATTGAGCTCGTTGTAATCAGCTCAGCAAGACGATACTAGAAATGTGACTATATGAACCTGATGATGAACTCCGAAGGTGGGTACTGGGTCTGATTGACTCTGATTTCATTTTCGGGCTTAGATATAACATGCTGCACTCGTAGGTTTCAGAACCAAGAAAAATATTTAAAATTTCAACTGGAAGACGAATCGTTGAAATTGATTATTTTTTCAATAAACTCAAAGAAATAAAGTGGTATTATAGTAAATATTACCTAATATTTATTTAATATTAAATATTAATAAGTTCATATAGTCACATTTCTAGTATCGTCTCGCTGAGCTGATTACAACGAGCTTAATGATGGTATGTCTACTGCTTACCATCCTCGAGACCTAGTACCCACCTTCGGAGTCCATCATCAGGTTCATATAGTCACATTTCTTGTATCGTCTCGCTGAGCTGATTACAACGAGCTCAATGACGGCATGTCTACTGCTTACCATCCTCGAGATCCGGTCCCCACCTTCGGAGACCATTATCAGGTTCATATAGTCAAATTTCTTGTATCGTCTCGCTGAGCTGATTACAACGAGCTCAATGACGACATGTCTACTGCTTACCATCCTCGAGATCCGGTCCCCACCTTCGGAGACCATTATCAGGTTCATATAGTCAAATTTCTTGTATCGTCTTGCTGAGCTGATTACAACGAGCTCAATGACGGTATGTCTACTGTTTACCATCCTCGAGATCCGGTCCCCACCTTCGGAGACCATTATCAGGTTCATATAGTCACATTTCTTGTATCGTCTTGCTGAGCTGATTACAACGAGCTCAATGACGGTATGTCTACTGTTTACCATCCTCGAGACTCAGTATCCACCTTCGGAGTCCATCATCAGGTTCATATAGTCACATTTCTTATATCGTCTCGCTGAGCTGATTACAACGAGCTCAATGACGGTATGTCTACTGCTTACCATCCTCGAGACCGAGTACCCACCTTCGGAGTCCATCATCAGGTTCATATACTCACATTTCTAGTATCGTTTCGCTGAGCTGATTACAACGAGCTCAATGACGGTATGTCTACTGCTTACCATCCTCGAGACCTAGTACCCACCTTCGGAGTCCATCATCAGGTTCATATAGTCACATTTCTTGTATCGTCTCGCTGAGCTGATTACAACGAGCTCAATGACGGTATGTCTACTGCTTACCATCCTCGAGACCGAGTACCCACCTTCGGAGTCCATCATCAGGTTCATATACTCACATTTCTTGTATCGTCTCGCTGAGCTGATTACAACGAGCTCAATGACGGTATGTCTGCTGCTTACCATCCTCGAGATCTACTACTCACCTTCGGAGTCCATCATCAGGTTCATATAGTCACATTTCTTGTATCGTCTCGCTGAGCTGATTACAACGAGCTCAATGACGGTATGTCTGCTGCTTACCATCCTCGAGATCCACTACTCACCTTCGGAGTCCATCATCAGGTTCATATAGTCACATTTCTAGTATCGTTTCGCTGAGCTGATTACAACGAGCTCAATGACGGTATGTCTGCTGCTTACCATCCTCGAGATCCACTACTCAGCTTCGGAGTCCATCATCAGGTTCATATAGTCACATTTCTAGTATCGTTTCGCTGAGCTGATTACAACGAGCTCAATGACGGTATGTCTACTGCTTACCATCCTCGAGATCCAGTACCAACCATCAGAGTCCATCGTCAGCTGATGATGATGACTCGGTTTCGGTATTTTAGCAATACTGACATTAAAAAGTTTTAACCTCAGAACGAATTAAACATGTAAAAAAATCATGTATGTACTAGTTAAATCATTGGCAGCCACCATTTTTTCTAGACCAATTTATAAATTTTTATATTTAGCTAATAATTGGTTTCGTATTCACGTAGTTTTGTTAGACTATTCACTATTTTCTTAGACTAGATGGCGTTAGTAAATTATTGTTTGTAGTAGAGGTCAAATCCTCAAAGTCATCGGCGTATGTTAGAGTCTTAAATAGCAAACGAAGGAATATAGCTTATTCGAATTTACCATAATTAACCAGCCATTTAGTTTTCGACGTGACCCCAACAGCAATCCGATTTCTTGTATGAACTTTCGTAACACGGTCCAAATTGGAAAGCGATTTAAATTTTTTTTTCTACTAGTGCCACTTTATTGTTAAAGGTTGGTTTTGTTAACAACTTTGAACTATCGGTATTCTCTTGGCGCCCGGCGGATTTGGTACCGGTCCCGGTACAACTTTACGTTTTATTTCTTTTGACTCTAACACGGTTGCCAGACAACTTTACTTATTTTTACCGTTTGCATAAAGTTTCGTGTCGTTCCGAATTGTTGAAGGACGAAAACGTAATTTTTTGTTAAGTAATTTGTTTTGTATCGAAGTGTCCAAATAATATTTTAGAAAATAAAAATAAATTCAATATTTAAATTACTAGTTCACAGGGGTTGTTTAATAACATATTATACCATGTCCAATATAGTAAAAACTGTATCATTTTATTCAAAAGTTTTATTTTGGGTTCGGTTCGCCGTTAGTGGAGTTTAGGAAGTGCACTTAAAATTGCACAAATTGTGTTAATTAATATTTAGTTACATAATTAGGTATGGAGAGAACAAGAACAATAAAACATTATTATAAAATATGATATATTATTTTAAACCAGCTGCCCAGCGCCCACGTTGATTTCGTGTCTTACCTACTTTACCTTACATAACTATATTTACCCCACCATATTTATAACTTAAACAATTTATAAAAATTAAGATTTTTTTTTCATAACTTGTCTACCGAGAAAGCGCATAAGGTTTTGCATTTTGCTTTAAGCGTTTCTAAAATTTGCGATTTAAATACCTACCCTAATGAGATAAATAATTTATCATTGTAAAAAATTTGATAGGTTCGCGTTTGAATCAAATTTCGATAATTTCACTTCAACGTTATTAAATTTAAATAAAAACAAACACTGCAGCATATAGGTAATTTCTCAATCTTTACAGTAAAGATTACAAAAGATTAAATTACATTTCTACTTCTTTGAACTAGAGCTGTCGGCGACATCATAGATTTTGTGAATTATTAAACATTTGTTATAACAGGATAATACATAGACCTTGAAAAATGAGTCTGAAGTACGTGTTCCTGTTAAATAGAATCTTATTCATTTTTAGAATAGAATAGAATAAAAATTAAAAAAGTTATAAGTACATAGCTTTTAGTGCCTTTACGCCATTAATAAAGTTAACTGTTAACTTTTAGTGTAGTCTAAGAAGACTAAGGCCCTGTTTCACAATGTCCGGATAAGTTCCAAATAAGCTATTTATTACTTATTGGTAGGATAAATATTATTTTTGTGTTTCACGAGTGTCAGATAGCGCCATACGTGATGAAATTCGAAGTATCTTATTTGGAACTTTTATCTGTCGAATAATTTATGTGTTGCATAGCTATTTGGCACTTTATCCATACATTGTGAAACAGGCCCTAAGTGTTACTAGCAAATATTAATTTACATTTGGTTTTAGGTGTACCTATAGTTACCTAATTGTTGTTGCTAATCTTAGCTGCTAGCTACGCAAGATTATCTAAACTGCTACCACTACTCTCACTAATTGCTTTGTGTTTTTAAAAATCACACCTTCGGGAGACATCTCTTCAATGATCCAGGTGAGATGCTAATAGATTTAGCAGAGCCATAAACTCTCTATACAATGGGTCGTCACCGTTGTATAGGTACATCTAAGGAATGATTGCCAATGATGGCGTGCGCGTCCATAGAATCGCCGATTACTCCGAATAAAATTTATTTTAGATTGCAGGCAGCCTATCAATTTTTAAATTAAGATTAAGAAACCATCTATTAAGTGATCCCAATCTACGGAAATGCAAGTCCACCCAAATTCTAGTGTCGATTGGTACCCATATTACAAAAATTACTGAACTGATTTTAATGAAACTTAGAATATACCTACGTGATAACAATTAAACGAAAAGTTCGATGACTTTTAGATTTGTGCAGAAATTTGTAGACAAACTTACGAAATTTAGCAACTATATTGAAAATTAATCATTACCCTCAAACATCCAATTCCAAAATATTACAGATCTACCAAATAACTTAGTAAATAAAGTGGAAAACAACCACGTCGAATTGTATGTAAATAGGTAATGATTGAAACATTGGCTTTTGGATTGACGGTTTGATAGTATATATGTCGCAATAAAGTAGTTAAATCTGAGAGTTAACTAAATTTCGGTAATATTAACCAAGTCAACACTTATGAGAATGGGGTACTATAAATTGTATTTACCATTATTAAAATCCCAATTCAACGCCAAGCATTTTTTTAGTTTCATCTAATAACCATAATATATGATAATAAAATAAATTAGATTATAATAAAACCAGCTTAATAATAATTCCCACATATGCTTTGGCCTTTTAGATGTGCTTTTTACTATTTTTATATGTCAGATGGATAGAATTAATATAAAATTAAAATACGAGATTAAAATATATGATTTTCTTTGCAATATATTTTTTTACAATAATAAGTATTACAAGCATATTAGTTTATATCTAAAATATTCAGATGTACATACATTTAAAGTAAAACAAAATTTAACTATATAGATACTTGATGATTATGTATTTTGTGCTATGGTAGCTGATCAGATGTACTCTCTACTGAATCTCCTCCACCATTTGGAAGATTGTTTTCAATTTGAGACAGTGTAATATTTTGTGTTTTATTGCGTAGTTCAAATACTTGAGTTATTGCATCACGGAAGCACAAAAAGTTGTAATCAATCACACCTGCAACAAAATTAATTGGTTTTGGCATAAGCTAACAGATTATTTATGTTATGGAATGGGTTCCATACAGTTATCATAAATAGAATGTCAATTAACAGGAAAGTTTTTATAGTGTATAATATAATTAGTATACATAGATATATAAAATCTATGTATAGTTTATAATTCTCTTTCTAGCTATATGTATGAATTTGTAATGAACTGAATTCTCATGCTGGAAAGCATATAAATAAATGTTTCAAAAGTTTTTCCAATTTTCTATAGTCTCATACTTTTTAAACTATATTATGTTCATTAAACACAATTTGTTTTTATCCCAACATTAGAAACTTTTTTGTAAACCAGGCTTTCTGAATAATATTTTACAAAATTATTGTTACCTTGCTTTTGGAAATTTTCTTCTCTAAGTATGCAGACTAAAGCTAGAAACTTGTTGACCTCTCTTAAATATAAAACTGTACCATTATTAAGCTTTATGAGACTTGAACTCTGATTGTTGAATGTATTTGTCTCTGTTTCTTCCACCATACTGTAAAAAAAATGTTAATAATATATTAATGAAGAACTTTGTAA
This sequence comes from Pieris rapae, assembly GCF_905147795.1. Lineage (NCBI taxonomy): Eukaryota > Metazoa > Arthropoda > Insecta > Lepidoptera > Pieridae > Pieris > Pieris rapae. The sequence continues at coordinate 4,560,994 of NC_059509.1, read as the reverse complement.
AAGAAATCTGTTGCAAATGAAAGATTTCTAAAAACCAGTGTTGATAAGTTTACCGATATAAATTGTATCACAACTTAATTTATGACAATATAATTATTTTCTACAAGTCAGTATTACACATACCCATATATACAAGATATGTCAATAACAACATCAATCATGTCGCAACAAAGTTCATAGCTTTGCATATCTACTGGTGAACTGTCAGTTGCAATGTAAATTTTGGATACAACATCAAACAAGAATGCCTTTTCTATGCCAGAATTCTGGAAATATAAAAGTTTTTGGAGTTAAAAAAAACTTAAACACACAATCTCCTTCAAAGCTTAAATTATCCTTGCCCAAACAAGGGTATGACAATTTGAGGCAAGGGTAAATCATAGGATTCAAAGTTACAGTCATACTGGACTAGCTACTGAGTCTCAGTACATCTCATAAATTTGACCCTAATGAGGACTCCCGTATGTTATAAATATGTTCTGACTTGCAGGAGTCATAATAATATAACAAAACATGTTCACAACATACTCTGATTTGGTAATCAGTGTGAGCTCTAAGAACTCAAAACCATTTAGCACAAAGCAGCTAATACCTTTTAATAATAAATTCATATTAAAGAATATATACTAAATTGCAATCTATCAGTACTCAGTTATATAACAAATACTTACTGATATGAGTATATTAAGTAGATTTTCCAATGTCGGTAATTGTGGAATTAACTTTTGTACAACTTTACTAAATGCTTCAAATATTGAATGATCATAGATTGAAGTCAAGTGAAATGATAAGTGAACATGCTCCAGTCCATTTTCTGCTAAATCCTCAGTCGCTCTGTGATGTATATCCCTTTGTGTCTCCATTTTATAATCATCATTCAGTCCATCAACCTACAATGGAAATTGAATTGAATACATATTTTAATAATTATATTTATTATTATTATTATTTTTTTTTTTTTATTAATTACTTGATTTATTCAATATTATGATTAAAATATACCTCTATATACTCTTGCATAAAAACAACTTTTATGTTAATAATATTACAATGTTGCTACAGAACTTTTTGGAATGTAGCCTCAGATTACATTTTAATCATTATTTTATCACATTATCAATTTTTTTTAATGTAATACATGCCAGTTGCCTTCGTATTTACCGTCACCATGCAAGCAAACATTATTTGCATACATCGAAGGAAGGAAGGAAGAAGGAAATATGTATATGACATCCAGGTTGATTAAATAATAGCATAGTAGTTGTGGCAATAAAAACTGTAAATTCTTTACAACAGAATACTATTCCTTAACATATACTAACCTTATGAATAAATACTTCAAATTTTATACTACTATTCACTCTGTATGCTTTGGTAACTGTTTGTTGCAACTTATCTAAGGCATCTTGATAATCATCCTGAAATTAAATGTTAATTTTTTATATTATGCCTTCAAAAGGTACCAGTACCAATAATGCTATTTATTTCATGAGAATGCCATTGAATAATTGTAAAGTCAAATACCTGGGCATCAATTACAAAAACCAGTGCACCACATCCACCAAATATTGTATCAGAATCAAATTTTGCATCAAAAAAATCTATCTGACCTGGAAAATCCCATATTTGAAATTGGACAAAACTACTGTTGTTTATATCGTCTTTTACGATTTTGTTAGTTGATTCCAGAAACAATGTTTCATTGGGTGACATTTTATGAAATACAACTTTTTGAATAGAAGATTTTCCCGACCTGAAAAGTGTTTAAAATTAAAAAAAAAACAAAAATGTCTTCTAGTGATTACAAATAATCATTCTGGCTTGAAATTAGCACCTCCTTAGACCCATTAAAAGGATTCTGGGTTTGTGATCCTCCTGTAACGACGTATTATCACTTTCACCATTTTGTTCGAATGGGCCATAGCTGAAATCTTTAGGAAATGAGCCGACATATTCATCTTGATAACTCTGGAATATAAATAATAACTTACTTTAATTGCCTCAAAAGGCTAAAGCTACACTGGAAGTTCCTTTTGTAACATACCATTTTTGTGTGCATCCAATCATTATATTTCAAAGAAATTGCAAGTATTACCAAAAGTAAGATTTTAGACACGCCTTAGCCTGGTAAGTACAAACTGAAATGATCTAGCTTTAATTAAATTAATTAGTTTCAAATAAGAAAACCATGATTCAATGAAGAAACAACTATAATATGAATAATGAAAGATGATAGTAGTTAGTTTAGTACCATATCTCTGAGTAGTCAGTAGTGACTAGTGAGTACCGTTCTTGTCAACTGTCAGTTTTAAGTTGTCAAATGAGTAATCCAGAATAAGTTATATTTAAAATAACTAAACAAAGCAAGAAAAGCGGGAGCCTGGAACCACGTTGGTCCATTGTATTCTAACGCCATATTTAAAGTTTCTCCTTGCGTGCAAAGGACACAAAATCATGGTCATATTTCGAATTTCGGGTCATCGAATAAAATCGCATTCATATAGACAGACAGCGGCGGACTTGGGACTTCTTTTAAATATATAAAATTAAATGTATAAAGTTTCTCAAATGACAAGCACTATGATGTAACAAAGTTACGTTGTTACTTAAATGAGTAACTTGTATTTTCCAAAAACTTTAAGTATATATGACGGCACACTTAATTTGATCGTATCTAAAGAGTAGAGGGATAAGATGACGTGGTTCAGACTAAAGTTGTCTATGACTGTCATCCAACATCTTTTTAATTACGAACTACGATGCACCCTATCGTTTTTCAGTAATTAAAATTCAATAAAAGTTACAATTTGATAATAAAATAAAATTATATTTTATTGAATTAAATTATATGTAAAAAATTAAGCTTTTGTGATTAATATAGAAACTCATTATTCTGAACTTTTATTTTTAGACCTAAAAATACTTTGTTACTTTTATTAGGTATGAACATTAAGGTATTTTAATTAGAAGCTTCAAAATAAAATAAATATATTAAACTAAACGTGTATCATAATAAATATTACAAGTGGATGGCTTCCTACATTTACAACGACATTCTGTTGTATTAGTATTAATTGAAGGATTAGAAGGTATAGCTGTCGTGCGAAATGGGCGCCGCAAGGGTTTTGAAGCAGCAGCAGTTAGTTTATCGGCGCTTGTGTTAGACTGAGTGGGTCGTAAACGGTGCTCACGCTCTATTCGAGCCCGTTCTACTCGTTGAGCATGGGCAACACTGTGTTGCAAGCCCGCTAAACTATCGGTTTTGGCGGGAAACCGTTCTAGGCTGTTAGATACTTCTCCAACTTCTGCCGTATCAGTATCAACAATTTCCTTATGATCCAGGATCATTCCTATATTTAATTTCAAATTCGTGGAACCATCTCGAAATATTAAATATACTGTAGCTTGATCGAGAACTTTCAAAGAAAAGTTCTCGTTAATTTTAAGTGCCTTCATTTTGATTTGAAAAGGCTTAAATTTTTGTGTTAATTTCTTACTCTTCTCTTTTATAAAATTGTCAAATTCGATGGCAAGCATTTCTTCATTATCTTGTCTTGGCTTTTCATCTCCATGGCCTCCCAGTTTTAGTATCTCTGGATCTTTATGCGCCATCTGAGTGTCAATCATAACTTGTTGAAGTACAGGCGGGTCATTTAATGTATGCCATTTCCAATGTGATACAGGCCCAATACTTTTATCTAAAATAACTCCTTCCGTTTGGTTATATTTGAGCCTGAAATTTTAATTATTTTTTAATATTTTTTTAAAATTTATATGTTAGGTATTTTAACTTGTGTAAAAATCTCTTTTCCAAAAACACTATAGGCATGTTATATATAAGTCTAGTATAGTATTTTGCAAGTGTATCACGACGAAGAAGTGCCAAAAGCGTAGGAACGTCTGTGTGCCACAGTTTGGCTTGGTAGCTGGTCCTATGCAGTTATAAAAAGGCGAACTATTTTTTAGAATCTATACTTGACCTTATTTTTCCGCTGTGATCAAACACCACACCGTTACCTAAATAATCAAACGTAGCGAGTATTGTGAAAGGACGAGGGCGGCCACGCTCGTCTGGCTCACCATTGCTGTAGATTACAAATCGTTGTTGAGCGTTTGTTTCTGTAAATAATAATAAGTATCACATACATTAAAAATATTTTGCTGTAGCAAAAGATTGCGTTTTTATTTAAATGAAAGATAAAAAATACTCTTAAACAAAAACAATGAATTAATTTGTCGTATCATGTGTTATTTTAGGATTGTGCAAAACAAAAAAGAATTTTTAGACCACATTTTAATTAGTAAAATTAATTTTCAGATTTTGTGTATGTTTTTTATGAAAGCCATATCAATCATACCTTCTGCATTGTAATGATCGAGAGCTAATCTGCTATTCCGATAAAACCATCTACCCTTTCCATTATCATCAAACTCAGCTAGTTTTTCACCTGTATCGTAATGCATCATTTTTTTATTTTTGTTATGTTCAAACCAATCGAACTCAGGATGTGCTGGTCTCATACGATATACGTTCATCTGCAAAATACTATAGTATAATATAAATACAATTAAGGCTGTATTAAAATGATTTTATTCAGTTAATCGCCAACCAAATTGATGAAATATCAAGCCCATACGTCATAAACGATCTTATATCGTATATGTATCGATACATACATACATACACGATATAAGATCGTTTATATGTCATAACGTGTAAGCGAAAAAAATAAATATGTTCCAAAAAAAAATCAATAAAAAGTATTACTTTTCGGACCACTTTCTCAGTGGGTAACATCGTCCAACCTTTGTCGATAAAGGAGCGGTCCGACAGAGCGTATCTTATTACACCTTTGGCAGCCTCCGGGTCAATCTATGTCATCAATTAACATTTATATTTTGGTATTAAGTATATGTTTTTAATGATTATATACAAATGCGATACATATAATTTATTATAATTGGCATATGCGATAACGAGTGTCAGTGCCGATTTTAAATTATTTGTCTTTTTCAATCTCTCTTAGCTTTAATGTAATGTTGAGCTTATTTGAAAAACAGCGTAAAAATATTTTAAGAGTATACGTCTCTCAGGGTGTGTCCACATCTGGCGAATGTGCAGCTTGCGAGTCGTTTGCGAGCTACGCTCGTGCAGACACGGCAATGGTTTGGTGCGCCTCATAAGCGCAACTAATGCAAGGCTCGTAAAAATCGCAAACGCCTCGCAAGCTACACATTCGCGGCATATTCGCCAGATGTGGACGCGCCCTTAAATATCGTAGCAGAGCTACGGCAACGTCATTAATTGTCGGTTAACACTTAGCAGCTATATCTCGCGATGATTACTCTTTAACGGATGATCCTGTTTAACGGAATAACAAATATGTAATTTAAAAGATATTATGAGCCAAACCATTATCAAATGTGGATTTCAGAATGTTTATGCCAAATTATTTCGTAGATAAGTACACGAAAAATTAGATAATTTTTTTTAATTCATTGTAATATTTAAAACGAAAAATAATATGCAATATGCAGACTACAAAAACTTGGTGTGCGTGCTTAAAAAAATAACCATTAAATATAAAATATGACATGTTAATGTGGTATCTTCTCACCACATGCACATTTCTGTAGTCGGCATATTATGTTTCTTAGCAATTAAAAAAAATATTTCTATTATTTTTGTTAAAGTTCAATTATAACTAGGTTGTAAATCTCAAAACCGGGTATTTTCTGAAGTTATTTAATTTCTTTTTGGAAGGGTTAATTTACTTATTAAAATACCGAAAACAGCGAGTTTACTATGTAGAAAAGTGTGGCAAGGCTCGTATGCTACCCTTTATATTAGGTTTAATTTGCCATTTTCGTCTCGAAAAATTTCAATTCCCGATTCTGAGATTGGGAACTTTTACACCCTACAGAACTTTTACACAACTACTACACGTACTACACATTTTTTGTTTGTTTAGAGAACACTTTTTAATATTCTTTTACTGAACGTTAATTGTACAGCTGATAGCACACGAACGTCCTCGTGTTGCCTGAATCTGCCACAACTCCGCGCCATTACAGATCTCCAGGCGTATAGAAAAGTTAAATCTAGTACTGTCTAACGTGTCGGGAGTTTTAATAGCTTACAAAGTTTTATAACGTTTAAGGTATTATTATAAACATATAGCAAAAAACATGTCTTTCACACCTTTGTATTTGTATCACCTTTCTTGCTTTTGGGCATCGCTTCCAAATTATTTATTAAATTTACGTAAAGAAAAATATTAAATAATAATTATAAAATAAATTAATCCAAATCGTTAAACAGTTTCAAAATAACTTCCATCATAATTTGAAACAATAGTTTGAAGTTGACAGGAATAGACAATTTAAAAACATAAATACACAATGAACAAATTCTGTTAAAATAGGTATTACAAGTGAATTATTTTAATGTACTAGCTATGCACAGTTTTAGTTATTCATTTACTTATTTAGGTTGCAGCAGCAAAAATGCTTTGAACGGCCAACCCTAGTAAAATATAGGGGCACTGATCCAAGTTTTTTTTTTGAAAGTTGAAAACTACAAAATGCCTTTTAGTAGGTAACATGTTCCGACAGTTAAAACTTAGCTGTAAAGAAAAGTGTCGTCGTAAAAAATTATAAAATATATGATATAATAAATAGTGAGTAGTGAAATAACTAAATGGGCTGTGGCGAGTGAGCCATCCTAAACCTAACCTAACCTAACCTAAAACTCCCAAACCATTTATCTGCCCAAACCGCAAACAAAACGCAAACCGCCACTTCGAATGTAGATTTTGCCAGAACAGTGTGTGTCATTTCAAAGTGTTTACTTTACTTTACTTTATTTCCAAAATGTTATATTCAAAAAGTACGGTCTATTCTATTCTATATTCAAAATAGTTATATTCAAAGAGCACCCGATTATCCACGTGGTCTTGTCTGCCCTACCCCTAGAGTGTATATAGAAAACTCGGAGGCCGGGAGGAAGAGCAGCCCCCACCCGCTGTTTTGGCTTTTTGGTCGCCCAGGTCGACCAACCTTAGGTAAGCGGCTAACAAAATGCCTGTGCTTTGTTATGCAAAGGTAGAGGGGCTGCATTTCCCGCAGCGCCGGAGCTGTCCAAAAAATCTATAATTAATATTGTTGGGTTAGGTAAGGTTAGTATATCAATATTTTTTTAAACTAACTGTTACTTCAATACCTCGGATTTATTAGATGTATGTATGATGTATCGCATTGTAAATATCGATGTATATCAAATATCCCTAATAGTTCAAGGTCTGGGTTATAAAATATAATGCATAATAATATGAGGTCGGATGGTGGCAGATTTTCAATTATTTTTAATATAATTATTATTATATATTTTTAATATATTAATCACTTTTAAAAATCGATTATCTTTCACATCAATTTTTAATTTATAAACGAAAACCGCCATTTCGAATGTGGATTTTGCCATAACAGTGTGTGAATAGTTATCCGTTAAAAAGCCGTTACATTTCTTTTATATTTTCGTGAATGTGCGTTATTTTATTTGCATCTTTTTGATACTTGGTAAACGACCGGCTTCTGTGGATGACTTTGAGGACGATGGGCCCCGTTAATGTTAGGTAATGTTTTTGGTTTTTAATTGAAATAACTGTTTGTGATACTTGAAATTGGTTTGGGGTGATAACTATACGATAAAACTAGTTACCAAATATGAGAATTGATGTGACTGTGATAACATAATAATATGTAATTCTTACTTGTAAGAGAAAGTATAATTGTGTGACTATTTACTTAATATTTTATTTTCTACATAATTTCTAAGATCTTTGTTTTTTTTTAACGGCATTGAGTATATGAATCATTGTATTGGGCACTAATTCTAATCAATTATTTTTGTGTTTTGGTTTTTTATTTCATAATATAATAAAATAATAACCAATAAACAAAGTAAAACTGTACCTGTTCTCGTTTATACATTCAACATTTTTTATTGATGCTCCTTCTCCTATAAGTTTTTATATTATTATTATCTCTATTCCTTCAAGAAAAGAGCGTACCAATTCTTAAAAGGCCGGCAACGCACTCGCAAGCCCTCTGGCATTGAGAGTGTCCATGGGCGGCGGTATCACTTAACATCAGGTGAGCCTCCTGCCCGTTTGCCCCCTGTTCAATAAAAACAATTTTTGTATTGTGTTGTGCAGCTTAAAAACTCACGAAGCGGTTTGCACCGGAGTTTTGTGGTGTTACGCAGCCGCCGCGGTTGCGATCATCACCCGAAACATGGCGGTTCCTTATCGCAATACGGGCGGTTTAACGATCAGTTGAGTTCCAGACCGGTTAACGGTTTGTACTTTTCCTTTTTATTATTACCTGTATACTTTTGTAAGTTTACTTTTGGATTAAATTAATAGTTTGTTTCTAGATATATACTATGATAAAATAAATAGAATCCTACATACTCGCTTGGACACAGGAGGAGGTTTACTTTTCACTAAGGTACTTATATCCGAGTCCTTCGGGGAGTCTTCTTCAATAAAAGTAGATTGAAACATTAAAGGTTCAAATGTAGTTATATTGTTGGTCTTATTAATCCTCGGAGACTCTTTGAGTTTAATAATTTTTCGACCCATTATCAGATCCGTCGGTTCACTTAATTTTTGTTCACCGAATAAAATATTATCAATATCTAGTTCTAAATCAGAATTGCGGCAAAGAATGCACGAGTCGTGGCTATTGCAATGGTCTTTATGTGCTCGACGTATGATAGGGGATACATTTATTTCTGATAAGCGTTGTGGTCGCGCCCGAGGTTCCTTTCTTTCAGACTGTTTTAATTTAACAAGTTGCAAAATTAAATTGTCCTGTGAATGTTTTCTTAATTTCACTTGGCTAATATTCAATTCCTTAAATGTTGTCACCTCCTCTTTTTTGGGCTTAGACACGCCACTTCTTTCATCAGGTTCAGGTTTTGATTGAGAATTATACATAGCCATCTTTGAATATGCCTCTTCTTTTAATTTTTTTTCAATGTTTTCTTGCAATCGCTTGCCACTATTGCCTTTATCTATATCTTTTTTTTCTGTAACCTTTTCACCTTTCGCGTGCTTTTCTTTTAGGTCAATACCTTTTACTTGATGGTCAGACGGCTTATGACTTTTTTCTTTCTGAATTCGCTCTTTCTCTTTTAGGGATTGTTCGGCCTTTTCCTTTTTAAGTCTTTCTTTTTCTTCTTTTTCATTTTTCAGTTTTTCTTCCTTTTCAGCGCGTTCTTGCATCTTTTTTGCTTTTTCTATTTTTATAAGTTTTTCTTTTTCTTCTTTTGCTTTTATTTTTTGCTCTTTATTTGAAAGTAATGCTTCTTTATCCAAATCTTCTTTTGGAGATTTGTCTCTACTTTTTTTAAATTCATTTCTCAATTGTTTGTCTTTTATAAAATCTTCCTTGGGAGATTTTTCCGTATCTTTAATAGATTTTTCTTTAAAAGGTCGCTCCACTTTATTTTCTTTAAGAACTTCCTTTTCTGATCTGTCGCCTTCTTTTTTAAAATCTAACTCCGGAGATTTTGTAATATCTTTAACAGCTTTGTTTAACTTTGATTTGACCGATTTTGTATCTTTTGATGATTTGGTGCTTGCCTTTTCTGTTTTTTCTTTGTCTTTTGTGCTAAAAATTACTTCTTTTATTTCTTCTGTATCAGTTTGATTTTCTGGTTCAGCCTTTTGCTTATACTTTTCCATACGAGCTAATTTAGTTTTTTCCTCTTCTTGAAGTTTTTTCTTAAGTTTTTCGTCCCTTTTTTTTCTTTCTAACTCCGCACGTTCACTTAACATATCTATTGTATCTTTAATTATTTCAGAGGAGCTTTTATGCCGTCTTATTGGGTGCTTATCCTGTTCTTCTTTAGGAAAAAAATAACTGAAGTTTTGTTCTAATGTTTTTTCCGTGAAACTTAATATTGAAGTTCCTAGAGATTCCAAAGAGTTAAACCGTTTCAAAGAAGTTACAGAAAATTTTTGTCTATCGGCTTCTATTTGTGTTTTAAAAGGCAATTCGCGAACATCTACGCGATTGTAATTGACATCACGTCTTTTTGCTGTGAAAACTCTTCTATATTTATCGCCATAACTTTTTTTCTTTTCTTTACTGTCTTCAAGAATAACCTTTTTTAATAAGTGTAACTTTTCTTGTAACATTAGAGGATTCTTTGAATGACTATCAGTAGATGAAATCGTAACATCATCATGAAAAGTATCCATTGACGCAATATTATCTAAACCTTTCTCAAAAGTTATTTTGTTGTGTGTTTCTTCGTTACCGTCAATATCATATCTTACATATTGTGGTTTACTCACGACTTCTGAACTTTCATTAATTTGCGCATGGTTCCTTGAAAAACTAAACATTTGGTTTAACAGCGGTTCATGGAATCTGTAGGATCTATATCGAGATTCATTGCTTAGCAATCCCTTTTTTTCTGCTTGCTTTGATAAGTTTGCAGTTTTGTAAAGTATTAAATTACTCTCTAATAAATCTATTATTCTTGAAAGCCACAGTTTCACCTTGTTTTTATTATGTTTAAATGGAGAATGTTCCCTACCAATAGCTTTCCTTTCTTTATCATGTGTGCTACTTGGCTTACGAAATAAATATTCATTTAAGCAGTGATCGCACACATTCCTGCATTCTCTTTTGTCAAGTGTTAATCTCCTGCGGCGGTAAAATCGAAGATAATTTTTACATCGCGGACACTTAACATACTTTTCTGAAATAAAAACAACACATTTACAGTCATTCCGTCATATTTTATAATTCGAATTAAACGAATAAATCACTAGTTTGATGAACAATTGAGCTATCTAGCGAGACAATGAGTAAAAATTTCTACTCAGCGCTTAGCCTGTTAACTATTCTTCCTGAAATTAGACTCACAAAGCTGCTGTATGTCGCTCCGATTAAGACTGACCTATTTTTGAATTTCGTTTAGTAGTTTTAGAGATAAGCGTATATATAGATAAAAAAAAATATCTTGTAAATTGCACCGTCACTCATTTCTAACCCATAAACGTTAATGCTTGAAAGCTCTACTATTTCATCAAAACTGTGAATACAACATACCCATTTTGCGAAGTAAGTCATCATTTTGATCCATTAATATATTGTCGTTTATTTTATATTCGTGACGAAGCATGATGCTGCAAATCACGTATTAAATAAAACGCTAATTCAAAACAGGGTTCAAAGACTAGGCAGTTATCTTAAATAAAAATATTACTTTATACAGAACCTATTAATTACAGTATTACTTTCCTACTTTAAGACGGTTAAGTAATTCTTAATACCAGAACTCGTTTAAAAAATAGTTTCTCTCATAAATCAACGTGTTTCTTTAGTATTTAGTTAAGATGCTACATATGGATGGTGGGTAGGATACTAATGTCAAATGTGTACTTACGCACATATAGTCGATATGTAATGTGCGAAATTTTTGGAATAATGCACTTTAATTATAAAATATCATAAAAAAATTATGTAAACAATTAATGCATACAAAAATAATTTTATGTCATTGTCAAGTGCACTTTACTTTTTTTTTAATGTATTTTAAAATATATCCACGCACCCTTCAGCTCTATGTTTAACACATTAAAAAACTGTCTAAACATTGGGATTCATTTTAAATTGACAAAAGCTATATAAAAATAATTCGACACTAAGACGCAGTGCAAGATTCACCCTATTATATTGTCAATAAATATTAATGACACACAATGTACGGTAATACAAAATAAAATATATCTATCAGCTGTTATGAGACTAAGGGCCTGTTTCACAATGTATGGATAAAGTGCCAAATAGCTACGCAACACATAAATTATTCGAAAGATAAAAGTTCCAAATAAGATACTTCGAATTTCTTGACGTATGGCGCTATCTGACAGTCGTGAAACGCAAAAATAATATTTATCATACCAATAAGTAACAAATAGCTTATTTGGAACTTATCCGGACATTGTGAAACAGGCCCTAACTATTGGACAATGCCTCACGCGTGAATCGTCTTTCTAATCTGTGGCCCTGGAGTATAGTCCGCGCCACGACTCATTGCCGACGGGAACCCTGGAACTAAATTAGACATCTCCGCCCAGTGTTGCCAACTTAGTGGATATTCCACTAGATCTGGTGGTTTAGTTTATTTCATTCAGTGATAGTGAAATTCAAGACACATCTGATAGCGATCCTGATATTATGGAACTAAATCACGATGACCATACTTATTATAAAAAAATCTGGTAATGAATTAAACATTGATGAAAAGTCCATAATTTTTTTTTATAAATCTTAATTTTTATCTATGCCTTATTTATGTTATGTTGGGGTAAAATTCGTCTAGCACTAGCAACATCTTAGTACACCACACTAGCGCCGCGTCCATCGGCAATGAGTGGTGGCGCGGACTCTAAACACAAATCTGCATTAGGAATCAGCACATCATCGAGGTATTAGCGTACCACAGAGTACCTTTAGTAACTTACACGTCTTGGCGTGGAAAGATATCGGAAAATTAATTTTATTTATTTTGTACACCTCATGCTACTAAGGTATTATGATCTAAGAATTATAAACCTAATTTAGATTTCGAAAATAAAAAAAAATATCCTGTTTGTTTAAAATAGTTTTATTTTAAGTTTTATGGTCTTAATCTTTCTTTTTCTTAAATAAATTAATTATTCTTTGGCGCAATGAAAGTGGTGTACCAGATGGTTTTAACACTAATTCTTTAGTACATATATTGTGTAGTGGTCCAAACGCCAATGCTACAACAGTGCACGCAAGACATATTACATTGTATGGCATACTAAAATCAGGTGTGGGCAAAGACACCATAGCACCATTTGTTCTGAAGACTGCTGGATACCCTTAAACAGAAATAGATTCAATTTAAACAATTATTTTTACATGACCTGATTTAAAATAAAACTTGCCATAGAACTAATATAAAGCCTTAGATAGTCAATATTTTTTTATGGGACCTAAGGCAAACTAACTGGAATAGCAGTTCTGGTAATATAAAGTGGTGGTAGATGCCACAACAATGTGTCTAAAAACACTGTCGTATTATGCCCATACATCAAGGTTGGAAATTTGCATTCTGTTCAAGACAGAATTAAATTTAGCTGTAGGTATCAATCAGAAAAGTTCCTCCCCAATACCTATGCAATAGAAGTAACAGAGAGATACAACATAGCTTTGCACTATCAAAGGATTTAGCTGATCAGAAAGCTGAGCTCCACTGAGCTTAACAAGCTTCTTAGAGGCTATATAAATTAAAGCCTTCCATTTCAGATGACTACATAATTAAATATTGCTTGATATGTTGACACCAACTATTCTGATATTAGCCAAGGCTTTTAATTTTAAGGGAGTGTCTACAATTTATGATAAACTTCATGTAGTACTTACATGGTTTTGAAGCATTAATCACTGACTCCAATGTAGTGCCATCAACTGGTAAACTGGTATAATTCCTGGCTGTTGGTAGTTTTGCAGAAATTAAAGCAGATCCAATGTAAAAACCATGATTAGCATCTGGAGGATATTCCTGCCATTTTAAAAATACAAATTCGAAGTCAATTGTCACTGTTGTAGTTGATTTAGGTGGCAGTCTCATAAGTAATTCTAAGTGGTAAGGTCTTTGTCTACTGCGACCTGGTGAATAATATTGTTTTAATATAAGACTACTTTCTGCCTCTCCATTTATTCTAAGAGTGCTTAGTTGTATTGGTAACCACCATGGTGCATTTTCTAATAGAATAATATCAATTGGTGCCCAATAGCTGTTTGTTATTTCTGTAACAATTCCACCAAATTCTTTACCATAACCTAGTACATAGCGATTGAAATGCAGAGGTGGAGGTATAGTTACTGAAAACTTATTATCTTTGCTATGCTTTGCTCCAATATTTATCATAGGGCTGTCAGCTTTTATATCATATACAGCTAATAAAGATTCACTTCCCCCTCTTTGGGACTGAATAATACTCATTGGCTTTGGAAACAGATTGAAAGGCAAAGTGTCATTTGATGTAACATCAATGTAAATCTTACTTGATGATGAAAGTGGACATCCACCAAATAATCCTTGCCCAAATAACAATTTAAAAGACCAGTTCATACTGTTTATAATTTTGAAATCATACACAAGGGCAACTGTTTGCTTCACCTCAAAATTGTAATTAGTACATTCATTATTAGTGCAAACTTTTCTTATATGAACACCTGTAGAATGGTAGTTTGTGTTATGAATGAGCCTCGAGTTTAAAAGTGATGCAAAACCATGGCTTGATTCACAGGGTAATAACTTTTTCCAGGGTGTTAAGTTTTCAGTGCAAACTATTTCTCGAGGTAAAGATGCATATCTTGCAAACTGTGATGTATAATTAGGGCCTATGTTCATAGCTCCTAAGGGTGTCAAAGCCATTTTAGGACTGATTGTATTGTGGGCATCAATAAAATTTAATGATGCACAGAATAGGCCGGAAAGTGTTGCACTTAACTTTTTCCAATTATTGTTAACATCAGATACAGTAGGAGAGAACCATGCATATAGTTCAGCACCTGGTGCTGCATCCATAACTGGGTAACCCCATTGCTTGTGCCGCCATTGTCCTTCTGTTAAAGTCAAGTGTAACTCTTCAACTTGAAACCTTGACATTATTTCTTTTAAGGAACGGGGAGCTAGATGAGAGTGTTCATCTAAAAGAATTATATATAAGTAAACAACAATTATATTATAAATATATTACAATGCTTGTTTACTTTTTTAAGCAGATAATACAAGGAATTATAAAACTAAACTTACATGCATCTCCAGTGATTAATGTTATAAATTGAAAATATACATATAAGTGCATAGGCGGTAAAGGTTTGATGTATAATTCCTCCTTAAAATCATCGCTGCTTACACTGATGGTTTTAGATATTAAAAACAAGAGAAAAATAATATTTCGAAACTTCGACATTAGAATTTGTTGAACTCGTTTGGACAGCGTTCACTATTTTGCAATTACTCCCTTATCCGCTATTCCCTTAAGTTGATTTTAGGCCGTTTAGTTAAATAAATTTTAAATTTATAAACGATATTATATCACCTTACAGTTCCAATTTTTTATTCAACAGACAAATGACAATACATAAACATTAAACACAGATTAGATCAGTGTTGCCAGATGGTCTCGGCGGCATACCCCATGGACTAATTTGATTTCTCCCCTGAAATCCCCTAGGATGCCCTAACCAGTTGAGAAAGACAAGAAAGATCATCAATGACTGAATTTTAATGTAATTTTAGAATTTGTATTAACATATATAAAAAATAAAATCACTTCGTTCACGTTTTCAGCTGTAACGAATATACAATTAGTAAGGTTAGACACATGGATCCTATTCTTACGATCTGTTCATATTTCAATTAAGTTCCAAAGTCAGAAACGTAATAGGCAAGGCAAGTGATATAATGAAGCATTTATATTTGCCTTGATATATACCTAGCCTAGATTATCGAAGTCGTAACAACAGAACGAGTTAAAAGAGCACATACCCACCCGCATACGAAAGATTCTTAAAAATATGTTTATATATTTCATAAAAACTGTTTAGAATTTAATTAGATCAATTTTAAATGCTAACACAAATCAAATAACACGTAAAATGTAGCTACGTAACAATTGGTCTTATTTGATATACATTTTCTACACTTTTTATGCATTTTGGTGATATGTAGCGACGACTGCATCAATGAAAAATTGTTCCTTCGAACATGTTTGGTTAGGTTAATTCCATAACGTTCCATTTTTTTTTGTGCTGACATATTACTATTATTTGTGTGCTCTTCTCTATAGATTTCTTTCATCTATAGTCTATTGTGTTTGATTTATGTCATTTGCTAGATGACATTTGGCACAGTTTAGAGATGATTAAAAAATATTGTAAACATAAGAAACATTTTGTATTAATTATATTTATTACTTTTTAGTAGAATTAAAGTATGTATGTAATTTAATGTATGCATTCGGCTGCTTCAGTTTGTTGAAGGATTATACGTTTAATTTAAGAGATTTACTTGGATATTACACAAGATGGATAATGAATTCCTTGATATATCAACAAGTCTCAAATTGCAACTTGGTTATGGTATTGGTCATGTTTTAAACGATGTATGCGCGAGCTTGTGGTTTACATACTTCTTGGTATATTTCCACCTTGTGCTTGAATTTACTGCCTCGCAGTCGGGATACTTGATGTTGATAGGCCAAATTGTTGATGCCTTATCCACCCCTTTTGTGGGATATCATTCTGATCATACTGATAATTATATCAGTGTTAGGTATGGAAGAAGAAAGTTGTGGCACTTTTTTGGTATGTATAAAACTTATATTTTATGCATAATTTTTATTAAAGGGAGCTGTTCCAGCTCAATCACCATATCACAAGTTTTAATTTAATTTCTTACAGGAACTTTATGTGTGATTATATCTTTTCCATTCATATTCTCTAACTGCATTAGTTGCTCTTCAACACATAAATGGGCACAAATGTACTACTATGCAGCTTTTATTCTTATATTTCAAATTGGTTGGGCAGCTGTGCAAATATCTCATTTAAGCTTAATACCAGAACTAGCTGATGACCCACACTTCAGAACTCAACTTACAGCAATCAGGTATTAAATAAAAATTTGTAGCAAACCAAAAATATATTTTTAATAAATCATTACCTTATGAAGATATAATATTATAATGTTTAATTGTCAAATGTTTAAAAATCAACTTTACCATTTATGTTAAAAGAGAATCAGGGTCATTTTTCTGTATAAAAGTAAAGTACCTTTTTTAAACAAAGTCACTTGTTTAGATTTTATTCACATTCAGCATTATCAGCGTCATAGATACATATTTTCTACTTTATCACCATTATGCTAACAATCACTTTTGTGAGGCACTAAAATATTATTTCTGTTTGCAGATATGGATTTACAGTATTTTCAAATTTGTTTGTTTATATTATAACATGGGCTGTTTTTCACTTTACTGGTAATTGTGATAAAGATGTAAGTTTTTAATGAGTTTTTAAAATAGGTAATAGTTGATCAAAATGGGGATATCCATTAGAGTTTATTAATCTACTTTTCACAAAACTCTTAAATTGTTTTCTTTTGAATAATATACATAAAATTTTATTAGTACTTTAATTTTTCTTTACAGCAAATTGGTCCAAATGATGCTTGGAAGTTTAGAGAAATTATGTTAATTGTGTTAGCTGTAGGGGCACCTGCATCAATTTTTTTTCATATTTCTATAAAAGAAAAACCAGCAAAATATGCTTTTCAAAATGGAACAGAGAATACAATGACACATTGCAACTTATTTAAGAATATTATCTTATATCAGGTATAAACTTTATCCAAATTGATTCTATATTTCATCCCAATAAATATTTGATATTGTTTGATTCAATCTTACTCATGTTTAATTACCTCCTTTGTTACAACAAGCTAGCTGTCATGTTTGTGATTTAATATTATCACATAACACTATAATTTTATTATTTGAAGATTTAAAAATAACCTAAATAATTTAAAACATATCTAAGAAATGCAGGGCTATGCTAAGTAAAATGATAGCTATGTTGGGTTTGTTGTATTTTGACATTTTTAATAAGTTATTTTCACTAAGAAAAATTGATTATGATTATGTTTGATATCTGTGTACATTTTTGTTCCCAATTTGCTTAAATTTGAATACAGACTAAAATATTGATTATGATATTGTTATGATTATGAACTTAGTTGTTGTTTATATACATTTGAAGCACTACACTTTATAGGTAGCTGGAGTATATATGAGCACAAGGCTAGTTGTAAATATCTCCCAGGTACTTATGCCGCTATACTTACACCGAACCCTGGGTTTAGCAGCACGTTCCCTTGCTGTAGTTCCGTTGGCTATGTTACTTGGCAGTCTCATAGCAGCCGGTGTTCAAAGATTAACACCCAGATCAATAACCAGAAAATATACATTTCTTTTTGGATTCATTTTTTCCCTGTGCAGCTATTTGTGGATCTACTTTGGCTTTGATGACAATTATAAATTTTATTACATTTATGTGGTTGCTGTCTTTCTAGGTTAGTAATTATCCAATTTAAGATATGTAGAACAATCAGATATTTAATGGTAGGCAGTGCATTTGATATAATTAAGTCATATATGGAATAGTGTTCTTTATTTATTTACAGGTTTTGGAGCTGCTCAAATGTTAGTGACAAGTCTATCATTAACAGCTGATCTTGTTGGTGAAAGTACCCAGGCATCTGCCTTTGTATATGGGTTGATGAGTTTTACTGACAAGCTTTCTTGTGGGATTGCCATAGCTGTAATCCAAATATAGTAAGTTCAACTAATTATAAAAGAAATAACACTCTTGTGTTATTTAACAACAGAGTTATGTTTATTCGGTTGATAAAAATAGTCTTCATTTCAGATTACTAATAAGTCCAAACTTCAATAACTAGGAAAGGGGGAAAGATGAAAAATGGGTTAAGACAACAAGTCGTCTATAACACCAGTTTTAACTTATTTTTTTAGTGTTGGCATTTTTATTAAATCCGCCAGTTTCTAACGTTCCCAACCATAGTCGAAGTTAGCCGCCCAGAGTTGTTGGAGTGCGTAAATTTGGATAATTTCTGCGTCATGATTTTTTCGTCAAATCTTGTGTACTGTAACTTTTATTACAAGATAGGTGCTACTGTTTCATAGCAATATTTAATTACAGATTTTTTTCCTTAGTTACGAAATCACATCAAAATACGATTATTTTTAGTAATTTAGTAAATATCTCAACTTTCCATGAAACAAATATACAAAAGTTTCGAATTTCGATCTTAGTCCGTTCCCAAGTGTCGTACAAAAATTCAGCTTGCAAACTAACTTAACAGAAAATAAATTGGCACCGTATCTAGTTGATACTTCCACGGGATTATGTATAGGTATTAGGTATGTACATTATGAAATATGTATTGTTAGGTTTAATTATTTTAAGATCGTATCTAAATTTTTACTTAAAATAAAATTTTAGTTTTGCAATTAAATTGAAAGGTATCTGATATATCAGACATTGTCAATATTAATACCCAAAAAAATGTGTTATTTATTATGGTTGAAGGTATATCGTGTATTTTACTTAATTATTAAATAATTACAATTTATTTTATTCACTTACAATGCCTCGTGACTACGTGCCGAAATCGTTACGTAAAACATCGGGTTTCGGCAATGGCTTAAAAAACTCGAGATGGCAAAAGTATGAGAACGTTTGTTCCAATCAAAGATTTTCGTTGGGGTAAGATTGATGTATAAAAAACAAACAACAAACAAACAAAGCTGTATCTTTGTTAAATAAAAGTATTTTTTCACTAAAGCCAGATGTGGGTTTTCCAGTCACTAAACTTAAAAACATAGACGACATTTCACAATAATATGAACGATTTTAGAAAATTTTCAATCTTTCCCCATCATGTTTTCATCTTTACCCTATTTTGTCGTATCTTTATTTTCTAATTTTCTCTGCTTTGGAACTGATTTTACAATATTTTATTGATATGATAGAAAAGTTGTGTTTTGCTCGTTACTAACCAAAGTTATAAATTAGTACAGGTTAATATTTATTTTTCTACAAGAGGTTCAAACACAACTCTGACCATCACATCAAATAACTGTTCAATCTTCCCCCCACTCACTTTAGGTATTAAGCGAACAATTTTATTTTAGTGCAGATGAAGCAGTGGCAGCATACTATCAATATGTCTTATCCATAGGGTGTGGTGCGGCAGCTGTTGTGGGGCTGATGTTTACCTTATCCTTGCCTAATCTTACTCACAACAGAATTACAGTTGGAAGTAAGTAGCATCGGTATAGATTTTATTATTGCACGATCTCCCACGTTCTAATTGCTATTTAGTTTACGTATGTATTTTACTGCCTGTGATCGTTTATTGCTGAAATTTTAATTAGCTATATGACCTTTATTTTAAATGATTCACAACGATTTTGGATCAAAATGTATTAAAACTGATGCAAAAATCCTATTCAATATCACTGCAACATGTTGAAATTCCCGCGAACATTTTTAAATAGACAGAATGGAACTATTTCTAGTCTACTTAAAGATTTTAAAAGAATAATTTTATTTTATTTCCATAATTTAGTTATAATTATCATTTCAGATATCCAATCTATAGATGCATCCGACCACGAAACTGTACCGTCAGGACCAGATATTTAATTAAATACTTAACACTAATTTAAGTAAGTTTATAAGTATAACTTTTCAAGTGATATTATTTTTATTGGAAAAATTAATAATGTATTGTTTACATTAGTTTAACTTATGTAAATAACCTGTAGTATAACAAATAAAGAATAATTATTTATAGTGTAATAGCTTTCTAGAAGTAATTATAGCTTCCTAATAATTCCTTGCTATCCTTTATCCATAAAACATATATTTTTTAAGCTAAATTATAAAATAATATTCAATATGGTGAATAAAAATATTTTAATATCACATAAAAGCTTGCTCAGCAATTTTGGTACAAAAGTGAGAATTTAAATAAGTATAATAAATAGTAGCTAGAAAGCTGGCAGTCTTAAGCACAATTACAAAAAGGTTCAACTGATATTTATTCAGTAGCTGCTAGTGCCATTACAGTAAATCGCACCTCATTGGGGTCTCTTGCCATGAATTTCTTACAAACTTTGGCAGCATCTTCAAGAAATGTCTCTGGAGATGTAGGGCCATGATTGATAGGAAAAGCTTTACGGCCATCCAATTCATACAATGCACCATCCTTGTGTACAAAAGTTATAAAGTGGTGATTGACAGGTTCATCAGGATTGGCTTGAGTTTGACCTTCCTGTGCTAGTTCTTTGTGAGCATTGATTATACCTTCACTGTTATTAAACAATTTGCTGCGAGCTGTAGGATCCAAGTCCTTAGCTGAATCAAGAAATTTTTTTAAGTGACCATCAGCAATTTCGATTTTATCAGTATTATTTGCGACTGCATGAATGATAGCAATTGTACCACATGCATTGCTGATATTTTGTTTCATATAAAATAAATGTTTTGAAACTTCTTGACCTTTGGAAAGAATTTCTGCTTCTTCATTTCTTTTATATTCTTCATATGCTTCCGACAAAGGAAACAAAAGAGTAACAGCTACCGAAGGTCTAGGGACCCAAGATAACATCTCAGGTTCAAGCCCCATCACGTCTACAATATTCCATTTAGTAGAAACCCCATGTTTCTGAAGAAACTTGTTGATAACATCAGGATTGGATTCCAGTGGAACTAAAGCTTCAGCCATTGCGATATCTAAAGATAAAAGTAGAAATTAGATAATAAAAAGTATTGTATAGGTTACCGCAAAATTTTAAATCTATAAACATTGATTGACTTAAAGGTACATAGGTATTATTAGTTTTTTCATAAAACACTTATACTTACTATTTTAATTATTTCTTAGTGACGAATACGGAATACGTACTCCAATATATAACTCTGAAAGGTATTCGAAGCCTGAGAAATTTTTATTGATCTAAAAATTTGAATTTACCTTACTCATCACTACACAGACAATTAATGTTTTGCAACAGATAAGTTAATTTTATAAAGGCATTCGTTTCAGGTATTATATGTTTAACCAATTGATTTTAACGAAAGACAATTAAATTTACTATTAAAAAAGTACTGTTATAGTTTTTTATTTTTTTACGGGGTTAGGCGCTAAACTAATGCTAATTCATAATTATTTTTCCTCTAATAAATCTGTGTTCGGCGTTCGCTTATGTTAAATGTTCTTTTTCTAGTAACGACAGTAGGCTCAAGTGTGACAGTGATACTGTGAAATGAAATATGACATATGATTCTTGGGCAACTGACATATCTGATATCTATCGTGTTTTGTAAATTTTTGTGATTATTCACAAAATTAGTTTAGAAATTTACTGCTAACTTTACTTTTAATCTTTAAAGATCATTTATTACGAGAAATGTTTACCAAAAACCCCAAATTATGCAAACAATAACTGTCGACGGGTACTTGCCAATATGTAAAAAACTATGAGCAGTTTGATAAAGTTAGAACAAGTCGATAAGGTTAACATTTTAAAATGGCTGTTTGTGGTCTTAGGACGCTTCTATTAATCGTCTGTATCTTGGAGTTGGTAATTATCATTTTTTTATGAAACTGGCGATTGGGACCCAAAAAAAGTTTCTTACTAGTACTATAAATGATTGGTTGCAACATGATCTGATCCCTTACAATCAGCATAGGAAACTTAAAAAAGTTACTAAAAGCTTACAATTAGTCTAATTGCAATACACTTACTTTATTGTAAATTTCTAGATCCGGCCTTAAATATTTGGCTATTGACTGATTCATGATTCTTACACTCAGATAAAGTTGACTTTTTTCATTTGTTACCTCATTATATTACTCTGAAAGATTACTGGTGGCAGTGGTATAACAAATGGTTAGAAAATAAACAATAATAGCTTTTAACTGTTTTTAGATTGTGACAGTGCAGCGACAGGTCTTTGATTTCCTGGGTTACATGTGGTTACCTATTATAAGTAATTTTATAAATATTCTTCTTATCATATTTGGGTCTTTTGGAGCTGTGCAGTATGTGACCACATATCTTGTTGCTGTAAGTATAATTTTTCTCTTTATGGATAGAAGACATAGAAATGTGTTTAGTTGGTTTACCTGTAAAAATGTAACATTTGTTTTATTTGGTAGAAATTTTCTATAAAATCAGATAATAATATGCAGATTCAGTATCTTGTTACATTTTACAGACATGTATTAACTGTTAAAAATGTTACATCGTAAGACACAAATCACATTTTTAAAGCATGATAGAATTTTTGAATTGCATACTTTTCAAATGTTTTTTTTAGTATGCCCTGTGGAGCTTATTATGGTTGACATGGAATATTTTTCTAATTTGTTTTTATCTTAATGTTGGAACTTTGAACAGGGTAAGTGATATTTTTATAATTGTTATATAAATTTATTATTTTTTACATAGTGAGATAAACCTCAACAGTTATACTATATATTATATATAGTATATTGAGGATGTAGGATGTAAGTAGGACATTATATGAATTTACAGGAAGGTGGCTTGTTGTCACTTGGCACTGGGAGTGTTAGCTGGTGGGAGAGTAATGGTTGGGGGTGTCAACCCGTGTGGGGAGAGGTTGATGGGCCAGGGTCATGGAGACCAGCCAGAGTGGATGGCTGTTTTCTACCCTGGCACCATATTGAACTGGCACAGTCTTCCATAGCTGCATTACTTACTGCTACAGCCTTGCCACTTACTACATTACTTGCTTTTAGGTCTTTGAAGAGACATAAACCATCTCCAGGTAATTTTTATAATCTTAATCTGATTAAATCACTTAAATGTAAATTGCTTGATTCAGCCAACTGAACACACATGGGAATTTAAAAAAAATAGTTTACAAAAACTAATTACTTTCAGATAAAGGCACCTTACAAAGGCGCCAGGTTTACACAATTGAGTTAAGTCCCACCGAGACAAATATAAGCGAGAGCTCCCTCAAACCAATGACACCACGCCGTGTGAAACGACGTTCTCGCAGATCTTATAGAAACGCTGGCTATATAGCTTCGAATGCATCATTGCCGGCGGATTCTAGAACATCGCGACCTACGTCCGCCCATTCCTCTTACTCAAATTTTCATGCAGCACGCCCAAATTCTTATCACCCGCCAGATAGTACTATTTGCTCCCAAGATACATATGAATTGCCACCTCCACCAGTTGAATCAATACCAATAATGACTAACCGATACGAAACCGTGAGAAGAAGTAAGGCGAAACGAGGGCAGGATGTCGTTGGGCCATACAAAGATCCAAATAGATATGAGCCGCCACTGAATTACGATAACAATGTGGCGTATGAGGTCAATCGGGGATATGAAGCACACAACTATGACAACAGGGAAATGTCTCCCAATGAGGGTTTATATGTGGGTAATGGTTATGGAGGTGGATACGTGGGTGAAGGGGCTTGGGAGGCACCTCCTCCACCAGCTCCGCCTTACTCCGCCAGAGCCACCCCACAGGCCCCAGGGCCGCCCGCCTACCAGCCCATTCATGATCCTTGTGATGAATGTAACACTCACTTAACCTAGGATCAGATAAGCCATATTGCCATATTATTTCTCGCCAGAGGGAGGTAGAATGCCATTTAAAAACGAGTCTTCAGAACGCGTTGCTAAATTGTCAATGCTGTCTTTACAATCTAACACCAAAATATTCCTTAAACAAAAGTAAATGACAAAGTCTTTTTTTCCAGTTGTGTGAATATAAATTTACTAAAAAAATGTCTTACAAAATATTAGTTTAAATAATGTAAGTAAATAACAAATCTCAATCATTTGGTGAAGTGGGCAATTTAAACAATCTCAGCATTTTTGAATGTATTTATAAATTGTTATATTTAGATTGTTTTGATGATATTTTAGTAATAAAAGCTATATTTTATTTTGTAACAAAACCACAGTATAGTAACTTAAGGCCTTCAATTACTGTTAACCAGTGCCTTCCAAGTTCTATTTAATGCATTTTACTGATTAATGTTCACATAAACGGTTGCGTTTATGAGCAATGTCTAGTGGCGCTCACCTTGCAGCTCAATGAAGTATGATATTTTTATTACAGTAGTAATTAGATTGTTATACATTAGTTAAGACATCACTGTTATCTGCCTTTCGTACTTAAGTCATTGTTGTTGTATAAAATACATGTTATTGTTAGGCGAAACGATTTTTTTAAATGTCGTTTATATAAGACAACGAATCTCTTTAGAACTATATTTTTACTTACATTCCATAAGCACAAACTATGTCCGTCCATGTAATAAAAAGGAATTATCTCAAATAAATTTAAGTATAATGGTACCTGTATGACAACGCATTTCCTTGTTAGCAATATGTATATTGTTCTACAATTGATATACAAAATGAGCTTTATTAGTATAAGATTTTTTACTTTTAAGTGAAACATTTGGAAAAATTTATACCAAATATACATGAAATGAATCTAGTGTATTTTATTTAACATATGTAGGGAGTGAAATAAAAACCAAGATGAGCATTGTAAATATATTCATGTGAAATTCAGTTACACCAATTATTCTACAAAAAGACCAATTCGTAAATCAAATTATACATTGATTTTTCTGTATTAATTTAACATACACAAAAACGTTGGCTGCCTGAGCCATTATTTACACATCCAAGAAGTGTACATAATATTCATTATAAAACTTAACAAGCTTGATTGACATTACTTATAAAACAACCACAAACATTGTTTATTTTTCTATGCTTGCACATGGTTTCTTACTGTTTTGATGTAAGATTTAAATATAATATTTTTATAATAATGCATATACCAAACTATGGTTACCCTTTATTAAAAAATCATCAGTAAGACAATAAAGTCAAACAAAATCACTCAACTGTTTCGTCTCTTTTTGCCAAATTGCATTTTAAGCTGTGGTAGAGTGAGACAGGGTAGTTAAAATCAGTGAAAGATTATTTTTTATGAATAAGGTTTCACGCTTTAAATTATGACTAGGGGTGAAATATTTTAAATGTAAATGGATTTAGACAAAGTGATGCGAGTTGTAGATATTGAGAGTGTTATATGGCGGGTAATGTTTTCCTTTCGGCGGCCGTGAGACCCGGGTGCCACACATCCACTATAAGTACAAGTCTTGACCCTGTACCATTATGCCATACTTCATGTTCAAAGCTGTCATCAAATATGAAAACTTTGCCTAATTCCCATTGCCTGAAATACATTTATTTTGGCATTTCTCTTTTACGGAATTTGTTCAGAATTAAAACGAGTAAATAATTTGAAATTTACATTACGTAAATGTTTCGAAAATAATTTATTTATTAAGAAAATTAGCGTTTATTAAGCAAATTTTATAGTAATCATGATTTTGAATAGATTGCGATTGTGAAATCTACTTACGGGGGCTAAGGCCATCAAGGGGCTATATATTGGTACTGATGATTAATGATTTTAGATATAATGGAAGATATCAAAGATTAGATAACATTCTACGCCACAGCATCATCTACATTATATTTGACGTTAAGTGATACCGCTACTCATAACCTTACCATAATCGTTGGAAAATGTAAAAATCGTATAATAGTAATATTTCAACAGTCTAACGTTTGTGTCAAAAAGAACTTGAAAATAAAACACGTACCTAATTACTTTTCCAACTCTGATATACGTGTCTTTGGTGTTACTGAGAGCTAAATGCATCCTCAGACGACAGTTAGTGGGCCCGACATGAGGTCTAACGTGAGTACCGGCCTCCATTAAACTGAATTTTATTTGACCTCTGCGGCAGCGGGCACCTGCCTCTTGGCGTACTGAAAGTGAGAAAATTTCTGTTTTTGAAGCCGGTATTTTTTTTAGTTAAATGATGTAACAAAAAAAAAATCAAGTTAATAAGTTATGAAGAGCTAAGAATCTTATCTTTTCATAAAGACATTTTATGTTATCTTCAGATTTGCGTTATTGCCTATAGGAAGGTCTATGAAAATCGGTTTAGATCGATTCGATTGATTTATCGGGTTTTTTACATGGAGTGCAATCATAAAACATTATATTCATAGCTTATAGATTTAAATACCTATAGAACACGTTACAGGCGCGCGTTTGCACCTTCCTGGAATCTCCTGTCCCCTTACAAAAACATCTAATTGTGACCATTCTCCCCTTTCCTTTAACCCTTCCTTTTCTTTTTCAAATAATTCCTTTGCCGCTAAACCCTCTTTAAGAATATCTTTCCATGAATTCTCCAAGTCTCGAACAAGTTTTACATAAGGTGTAGCTTCAACGGGCCACCAGGGCCGACTTTTTAAGCGAACCACATTGTACAAGGACCTTTGATCTGGCGAGAGAAAATGGCCCAATTTAGCCCCTTTTTCATGAATTTCTTGTGCTTCTTTAAGTCTTCCGAGCTGTAATAACGCATCTCCCAGGTGGTAAAAAAATCGGGGTTCATTAGCGCCTTCAGCATCACCTTCTAAAGCCTTTTGTAAATATATGACAGACTCTTCCAATTTGTTGTATTGGTTTTTTAATACGAATCCATAGTGGGCTAACGCGATGCGATCGTTTGGCCAGAGTTTAAGAGTTTCTTTGAGAACTGTATCTGCTAAGTCCGCTCTAAAATATTTAAAATAAATATAAATTGCAAAGCTAAAGTCATATAACTTTTTAAGGTTAAAACTGATTTTCTAAAAAACTCAATACAAACTAAGTAACAATCTGTGCGAAAAGAAAACCGGCTTTGCGGTTATGCTAACTAGCGTCTGGACAGTATTCTTATTTGCGTTAATTCATTTATTTACAAAAACTTAAGAATCAACCAAATATACTTTAAAATCTTTGATATTAAGTATCAAAATGATCACTCGAACTATAGTGCTACTCGCTATGATATATATGCATAACAGTGTTATCAACATTAAAAAAATCATTTAGGACTGCAGTGACCCCACGAACGTTCTCTTTCTGCATAGACGTTTTATTATTCATAATTATTTTTGTACCTATTAGCCATGAGGAAGCTCACTGTCAAATTATTCCGATAGTGCACGTTATCAGGGAAACGACGGATCAATAAACGGTATACAGGTTCGGCATTCAAATATGTACCTAAAAAAATATTTATTGATGTCTTAATTAATTTAAATTAATTTATGAAACTAAATTTTTATCTAAAATTTGGAAAAAATCCATTGGCTTGCATTGCTTCTAAAAATTATATTGCGAAATTCGTGTCATTATTGATTAGTATTAAAGTGTGTATCAGTCTTTCTCTGATAGTCATGGATGACGCAGCACCGTACCCAAAAAGTAATATTATTAAGTGCCTTTTAAATAAATATTTAAATTAAAGCTTACCTCTAAATTGTATTCTATCAATAGCCCGTTGAGCTATGTCAACGAGTTTTCTATCGGATAATCGTTCATTCATCTTAAGTAGCGCCACGTAGGCTGTAATTGCCCTCGAAAGCAAGCGGTTATCTCTCTTTGCTTCTGCCATTAAATCCAAACATTTTGCGATAACAAATTGCGCGCGCGCACTGCCTTTTAGTTCCATCGCAGACGCACGTTGCTCGCACGAAGACCACGCCCCCTCAATGAGTTAGTCAACATTCACACAACATCTCAAACTAAACTACTAAAATTATAGCTAAATACAACGAGGCTAAAACTAACAACAAATATTCTGATATAGTAGAATTTTAAGAGAGGATTATTGTAAAACAAAATGAAACAGAAACGACTAAGTTAGTCATCAAAAGATCGGCAGAGGAATTATGCGCGGGGTGCGGGCGCACAATACAATCTGACCGACCTAAAGACGAAAAATAAAAAAAAAATGGCACAACGAGCAAAGTTATTAGCAGATTGCTATTATTCCAACCAGCCCTGTAATAATAATTTTGTTGTAATTTTTTGATTATTTGAATGATTGTTGGTGGGTCTAGAAGTGTTAGTAGTGTCTGGCATATAAATTGGCCATTGTTAGATGCGTAGAAGTCATTTTGTATGTAAAACTACATGCGCGAACTTTCTCCCACTAAGCAAAATTTGCCTATGTTACGTGCCGAAAACAATT
This sequence comes from Pieris rapae, assembly GCF_905147795.1. Lineage (NCBI taxonomy): Eukaryota > Metazoa > Arthropoda > Insecta > Lepidoptera > Pieridae > Pieris > Pieris rapae. Next base: position 4,532,164 of record NC_059509.1, on the reverse strand, counting down.
TAAAAACATGCATATGGTCATGCTTTACGGTTAAAAAAACAAAAGTTTGACGACCACCAACAATTTTGACGAGATATTATATCAATTTTGTTACTATTTCAGACAAAAATACCTTGTCTTAATAAAACTGTCTATCATTCGCCTATTTTATTCGCGAGAAATAATGCAATCAATATATGACAACTATATATAAATATGAATATTATCTTAGGCTGATATCGTGTTTACTTCTAATATTCGGTACAGCCGACCGATTAATGTGGCTGCCTCAAAGTCTGAATATCCCAATAAATCCTTTCTAGTTTCAGTTGAAGAATTCATACCTGTCGAAGTTCTTCTTCGGCAAGATCTAGTTGCTGTGACCAATAGGGGTCGTTAGGCTCTCCCGGCCAATCATCTTCTATACTATTACCACCTTCCTCTGTAAAAAGAAAAATAGTATTCTTAAATTTATAAATAAAATCTATACCTATATTTAGTATTATCGTTATTAATAGATGTCTTTAAATTTTTAACTAAAGGTATTAACTTATATACCTACTCTTATAAATAATGATAAACATTTCCTGTATAGGAGTAATCAAACATTTTGATTCTATAGCACAAACGAAAATAGTTAATATCACTCACATGGTTAGTCATGCCAAATTATTGCTAAGTTATTGCACATGCCAAGGCTAAGGTTATGTAGCGAGCGCACGAGAGTTCATTACTGTTTTTTCCCGGCCTCTCTGGTTCCGGTAGCCGACCATATTTAGCCTCTAATCGATTTAATAAGTCCGAATCATCAACATCTGATATTTCTTCTTCGACTTCTTCTTCCTCCTCATCTTCTAACTCTTCCTCAATTTCTTCTTCATAGATTATTTCAACATCTTCGTCTTCTTCGGTCGGTTCTTCAAGCGGTTTAGCAGGTTTGTTTACGGGCGCCGTTTTAGTTTCCTTCATTTCAGGTTTTTTTACCACTATATCTTCTACTTCTTCCTCCTCCTCCTCCTCATCTTCTTCAAGTTCATCTTCCTCCTCTTCTTCGTCACTGTAGAGCTCTTTTTCTACTTCGTCTTTCAGATGTTTTTCTTCCATTTCCTAATAAATACAAATAATTTTATTTACGCTTCTTTGTTTATTAAGGTTAACATTTTGCGTACTTACTTCTTTCGCAACATTTGCGATCTTATTTTCTTCATTACTTAGTTTTGGTAAAGGAACTGATTGAACAATAGCAGATGTTTTTTTAATTATTTCCTCCTGTGGATCTATTTGTTTCTCTGGAGTTTCCTCCTGTGTTTGTGATATGAGTGTCATGCGTCTTTCAGATACAGAAGGCTGTTCAACGAAATGTTCTTCTTCGGGTTCATCTGTCAGACCAATTTTCTATTTATTACTGATTCGATCTTTGAATAATAAATAATACTAATAGGACAGTACTACGCACCACGCGGGGCTGTTGCGCGACGCACTACCGCATGAGTTGCGGCGAGTAAAGCGCCGCCGACCAGCAATTTCAGCCACACTGCAACATACGCGCTTCTTAATTCACTGGCTTCCATACAAATACATCATAACTATAAATAATTCGCATTCAAAAGGTTCTATGAATTTATTTATGCTTCTGCGATACGGTAATTCATTTTTTCGTACTATTTCCATTCACACAGTTAAATTTCTGAATTTGAAGACCGACCTCAATGATAGTAATGATGTATTGAACAAAACCTAAAGATGTATTTCAATTTTTGTAGACTATTTCTGGATTAGTGTTAATTACGCCATAGTTATGTAAGAACTAAAATTACCTTCCATACGCGCGAAGCCATGGTAAATATCTAAACCAAAAGAAACTATCGGATGCATGTCATGTACTTTGTAAAATGAATTTTATAAATAGTTTGTACGTGCGCGTCTCACTTGTGGTCGCCACGAATGAGCCAGTTTTACGTGACTCGAGAGATGCGTGGGCGACGCGAAATATAGCGTTGGCCGAAGTTCGCGGTATTTTAGTTTTACTATAATTCGGTAATCCGTGACAATGGCTCAACATTCCCTGAGATCTAATCAATTGAACGAATTAATTAATCACTCAGTGATTGTATGCAATTCAAAATGCAAAAAATGCAAAAATCTATGTGCATGGACGAAGACAAGTTACTTACAGTTACACTCATTACGGAAAAAGCGGAAAAAAATGTACAAGTTAGCAAAAGCCAAGCCAAGTAAAGCATTTATGTTAGTATTAATTTTAATGACAGCGCCATATTTATTAATAAAGCGTAAAGATATTTCCAAAACAGCTGCCATTAATAAATGCAACAACGTAGCAATAAAAAATCGATTAAACTCGTTAGAAAACTATTCAATATTTAAGTATGTAATATATAATAAGTAATATAATATAATAAATAAAATAATAATCCAGTGGCTCTATATATCTTGGTCTTGCCTCAGATTGCATCCCTTATATTATTTTTATTTCATAGACAATAGTATTAAATTTCGTGATTAGTGTTATTTTTTAGCTACCATATGTAGTTTGAAGGACAGCGCCGAGTACTTTGGTGTAAATAAAACATCGCAAATAAACCAAACATAACTTTTTAATATCCTGCAGGTTTCCGATTAATAATTAAAAATGACTAAATTAATTAGATGTAAAACCTCAACTAAACCCAGGTACGGAAACATGCAATCTCATTGAGGACAGAGATAAGGAATGTGCCAAAAAAATATGCAAGCCAAAATCTATAAAGGTTTCTATAAACTTACTGCCCTGTGAAGATTGCGCCTCGCGTTCTTTTTTCAATTCCTCTTGCTGTCTCTCGTACTCTTCCTCGTCAGCTAAGGTATCTGGCGTCTTCTGGACAGTTTCTTCTTCTATCTGTTTTATACATTTTTTGTAAGTATGAGATGATCCTGCTATTGGCTTGAATGTGCGACACATTTATCGAGAAGTAATTAGGAATTATCGTACGGTAATTGAAAACAAAAGGAACAGTGTATCATGTTGCATCACGTATATTGGACTAAAGAGGTCATGAGCAATAGTAATCAAACGGAATACGTCAAAGTTTAATTTTTTCATGCTACTCTTATAGTTTGAAAATGATAAAAAGCAGGAAAATTGTGATAAATAAGCGCTTTGAATCTGGAACCGTGATTTTTTATTCATAACAGTATTAATTGTGAATACTTTTACAAATGACAAAATTCGAATACAGCATTTCCGCATTGACTATCAGTCAATATTAAGATTACACAAAATAAGGGTATGCTGTCAGTAAACATCTGAATTTACAATCTGATTTTGTTATGAAAAGTTTCGGATTGACGCGACGATCGTATTTACGGTGGGAATAAATAATAATAAAACATAAATTTTGTGATGATACATTTAAAATTTACTTGCCAAGCTTTTAGTACCAAGTGCATAGGTTATTGAGCGTATAGTCAAGTTTTTCATAATTTTCTCTGATTTTAATTAGTTTCATAGACTAAGAGTTAATTTACTATAAACAATGATATTAAAGAATTAAAAAACAATCTTTTAGTGTATTGTATTTTACCTCAGTGTACGGTTTCCCAGGTGGAGGTATAGATATACGTTCAACTGGCGGCTCATCGTCATCTTCAATTTGCGTGCTTTGGGCGTCATTTTCCTCATCATCATCGTCTTCTTCAGAACCATCTGATTATATTGTATTAGATAAATAAAGTTTGTCAAAGTATTCAGAAAAAATATGGAACTTACTTATTACATAAAGAAACAGCATGAAAATATTATTCAATTTATATGCTGTTTCTACAACGATGTACATGTTAAAGCTTCTCCGTCTGTGGGCCAAATATAAGCCTCATTATTCGTGGCCTTTGTATATGAACAATTAAAATTTTTAATAATACCAGCCAATTCAAACACTGAGACTTTAATACCTAAATTATATATTTTTCCATAGTAATTTCTTATTGCACTTACGTAAACAGTGATTATGGTTTGATTTGGTACATATAAAATATGATGTACATTGTAGATATACTACATAATACATTGTTTGGAGTATGGGCAAATATATATCTTGAATGTAATGGTTGTAGAAATTGGCGTTTTGTATGTACAACAAAAAGTACACTGCCATCTACGAACTTTTGCCATCAAATTTATCCGATTCCAATTATATGTATCCTGTAGGAGCAAGGTCCAGGGAATACGGTGGATGTCTTAAGACATTCCAATTGAAGCTCCTCTAATTTGGTATCAGTCTATTGTGCAATGCGTCTAGCGTTGTCGTGAACCAGCAGTGGCCTAGAGCTTTTGACCAACTTTGGTTGTTTAGCAGCTAACTTTTCCACGTCTGGCCAAATTTAAAAAAGTTATAGTCCACGAACCGGTCGTTCTACATTAGTCTACCAAACGCTCACAAGTAGCTTTTTCGGACTAAATATTTGCTTGTGCTTCAATCAAAAATGTACTGATTTACGATTTGGCTGGTTCGGCTGGGTTCAGCTATTGTGATGAGCGCTTCCGATCAGCTCGCACATTTAAAATCCCTTCATTATTGTGCCAGTTAAGTAATATAGCCATATAGCCTTAGTGGACTAGTTCAAAGCCTTCGACACAATCTTGCATAACAAATTCTAGTTAGCTTTGTTAACTACTACAAAAGATATAAGTACAAAAGAAGTACAGCTACATTCAAGTTGGAGAAGAAAGGTATGTTACCTTTTTTAACAACGGTAACATCTGAAAAGGGGTGTTCGGCAGGGCGAACCCATGTCGCCAAATTCATTAACGGCACTTCTTGAATTTATCTTCAGAAAGCTGGATTGGTGAAGGTTGGAGTAAACATCAATGGCGAAAAATTTAAGCCATCTTTGGTTCGCAGATGACATTGTTCTAATACTTAAGTAAAAACCATGAAGACTTAAAGTACATGCATCAAGCCCTAGAAGACAAGTAGAGAGTGTGGACTGGAAATGAATCCTAAAAATACATGTAAGTATTACGACAAATGTCGTAAAATACAGTAAATATCGTCAACAGTAGAAATATAGAGGTAGGTATTGACCAGTATGTCTACCTTGGCCAAAATATATCAATTTAAAGCCATTATATAGAGGAGGTAGAGAGAAAAATTAAAAAAGTCTGGAGTACAAATTGGTCAAACACAGTTTCAAGTCTCAAATGAGTTTATCCTACACCAATGAGTTTATACTCCACCTACACTACTGCCAATCATGGCCTATCAGCATAAAATAATAAGGACAATACATTTCAACGATCGGCAGAATGGAATATGTTAGGTTTGAATTTGAGAAATAGGCTTAAATGTACAACAATACGAAATAAAAACAAACATTATAGACGCAGCTAAACATGAAATGCCACCTGAAATGACGTTGGGCAGGGTACAAAGCAAGAAAGTGCGACAACCGATGCACTTGGTTACCTAGCCGTGCCTCTGAGTGGCAACGGTGGACAAACCAACACATAACAAACCTATGATTTTTCCTAAACGTGAGTTTATTTTTCTCGTGTTTCTATCGTACTCTTAAAGAACGCGATACTTTATCATTTCCATTTTATAAATATAGTGACGTCAAGAAAAAAAATTAAGTGGAGCTTTAAAAATTTGAATTTAAATTCCTAACTAAAATATTTGCTCGAAAAACGACGAAACGCCAATTTCATTTGTAAGGACCTGATATATATATATATATATATAAATCATTGGATTATGTAACTTAATGTACCATTATCATCACCAACTTCATCGTCCTCTTCGTTTACTTCCGAGGAGAGAATAACTTCATCTGAAATTTCGCGTTCAATTCTCTCAACTTCATCATCCTCGTCATCATCTCCACCATCCTCTTCATGTTCCTCCTAAAATGTAATCAATGTTGTAATTGAAGATATCTATTATATTGTAAATAAAAAAATAAAAAAATTATAAATAAATATAATAAAAATATATTATATTGTAAAAGTGTTAAATTATAGGGGTTTACAGATATTGTAATACAACTAATGGTGCAACGTTTAAGGTCTAGAGCTCAGATTTCTTAATTTGTTTCGTGATCATTTCTCGTGACTGACACACGCCTACGACTTTTTGGGTTTAAGGTGTGCCTCATTCTTCAAGATGTTTCGTGCAAAGCCAAGTCGAAATCCTACGGCATAAAGGACAAGAGACACGCTGAAGCCCACCTAAAACTGCTCTTTTATAATATCCGTAGTTAATTTAACTCCGTAGTTAAATTCTCTTTAAACATCGATACACATTCATCATTCATTCATTTCATGAAAGATTTGTAAACTAATACAATTTTTTAAATAATATTATATTATTTTAAATTATAAATGTACTGAAATAAAATATGTAATAGTAATCATAAGCCAAACCACACACTTTAAAAGTCAGTATTAGTTTTAGAGAAAAGAAGTTCCATCATGCCTATGCCTCTTAAGAAACATTTGACAAAACAATAAATAGTTTTAGACGTTAAATGTTATTTATATAAACGCAATTAATACAAAAAAGTTGTAATTGCACGTCTAACATAGTAAAAGTTAAATTTAGAAAGCAATGCTGGTTATCTGCCAATTATTTAAAACATATTGGTTTTAGTACTACAAATATGTTTAAGGGCCAAATCATGGGTTTCCATAGATATTCATGTAAGAATATAAAATAAAATAAACAACGCTGTTAGAAAATTACGTGAGTAGAATATGTTATAATACATTAATTAATACGGAACCCTTAAACCACACACATTCCTTTAAAGTTTTTTGCACCTCTTTTTCCCATACGTCATCATTATCATCAATGTAGTCGCCGTTGTGATTATTTTCAATTTTCTCATTATTTACGTTTTGTTCATATTCGTCATTCTCATTGTCCTCTTCATCATCATCCCTTTCATCATCGTTTTCTTCGCTTACATTATAATCATCCTTTACTGTTTGATCTTCTTCATCACTTTCATAATTTTCTGCACTATTTTGATCATATTGTTTGTATGCACTGTATGCCATGTCTGCATTAACATGTTCTTCAATTTCATCTACATTTTCTTCACTATTTTGTTCTTCCTCAACCTCATAGCTGTCATCCTCTTCATCGTCGACTTCATGTGATTCATTATGTTCATCATCGTTATCATTATGGTTGTCTTCGTCGTCACCATTGTGTTCAATATCTTCATCATCAGCTTCATGTAGTTCTTCATCATCCTTATATTTTAGATTTAATTAAAAGGCATAAAAAACAAGATATGTATAAGATGTAGGGTATGGTGTTTACCTAATAGTTTTATCAAATTTCTTCATGTTAATCTATGTAATTTTTGAATAAAATGTATACTAATTGGTAATAATATAGATATAATTCAGAGATCATGAATATATAATTATTAATTTTTGTCTCTATAAACTACCTGCTGTTTTGAACATAGTAACTTACAGGGTGATTTAACTCTAATGTATGTTCATCGTGATGGTCATCATCTTGTGTATCTTCAATCCATCCTTCTAAGACACCAGAATATCGAGATTCAACTGCATTTGCCTCCACTATATCCAAAATTTATATCAATTAAAGTTAAATACTTAAAATATATCTGCTTACAAATAAATTATTTGATTCTTAATCTATTAATAAATTAATCAAATAATACAGTCAGTCTAGAGACTATTCGTAAACAGTGACTCCAAAAAATAATGAGTATATAGAAAATACTTTATTTTATATATTATTGGGTTTATAAATATAAACCAAATTCTGTTAAAAAACTTTGAAAATTATATAAGATAGAGATACTTACAATCACTGAGACCTCTATTTTCCAAAATTATGAGGCCAATAAGTGTTACTAATACTGCTAAAAGAGAGAAAAAGACAATTTTGGCACACCAGTGACCACCAGTTCCATGTTCATGGTACGAATGTATGAAAACATCGCCTTCTCCGAACACGGCGGCTGTTCCACGAGGTTCTTCAATACCCAGGTCATCTGATTACAGAATATATCACTTTAGATAAATACTTTCTTTGTAACTCATAGCAAAACAGGGAAAATAATATTTTATGCATACCTTTCTTCTTTTTCTTATCTTTTCGTTTTCTTGGCTGCACATCGCCTGACATTTCTATCTAGCAGCAGTAAGTAATCCTATTGTTTCATAACACTTGGTAAACAATGGCTACAATACTGCACGAGTGAAATGTAGTTTGAAATATTAAGTGCGCAATTAATATATGACTTAATATTGAGTGTGGCGCACGTTTACACATTAAAATAACCTACACGACAAACAACTGCTGGATTCTAGATTTATTTTAGAATTTAACCCAAAAATAACCGGCAAAGACAGCTCAAGATAGAGATAGCCAATATTTATATAGTAACAGCTGATTGGTTACTTACACTTTTTTTTTTTAATTTATTTATTACAGCGGATACAAATCCATTGGCAAAGCTTACTTACAGACTTGAGACTAGTGTTGCCCATTTTTTGTATTAAAGTTTTTGGAAGTTTGATGCTTGAAATATTGTTGTTTTTAAAAATTACTTATAAAGCTCATTTATTATAATATACACATAATACACACATACAAATACACAGTAGTAGTAATACCCTTATTTCGTAAAGTATGGTTGATATATTAAGGTGGTTTAAAACTTTGTGAAGTGACTATTCATACAGTTATACGCATGAATAGACGCAGTCTAAACCTTTTTACATATTTTTTACATAGTATTTATAATGACAGTGATAACAATGATTATTTTGAAAACGTCAAAGGATTTTTGACGTAGGTTCTTGACTCTTGTAATCTTTACCGAAATAATTGCACCGAATGGCCATATTCATGTGATTTAATCATAAAAGCTAAATTTGAAATATTTTATTATTATTAAGAGACTTAGTAATTAAAAACTTACCTTAACCTTTAAATTACTTTAAAAATCCCACGTTTTTTTGTTTTTCATAAAGGGGAATATTGATTGTTTTTTATCTCCAATTATCCATTGAATATATCATGACAATTGACATTCAAAAAATCAAAAATTAGGGGTCATTAATCAAAATATAATATTTATATACTATTGTTATTGTGATATACTGCAGGAGCAATCAGCAAGGAGAACTGCTGTTTTCTTCGTTTCAAGTGCCGGTTATAAAGAAAACCTTTTTTACATTGTGCCAAAAGGATGAGTGAAGTTACCGTTTTGCAGGATGGTTATTCGTACCAAAACAGCAGTAGTGAAACGATTGCAAATTGCACGTGTTCCTTAATAACAGGAGTTCATAACATAATTGTCGATACAATGACACCATGGGATTCAGAAAAAATTCTTCAGTGTTTGTATTTGTGCTTTATAGAATTGTAATCTCTTTCAACTTTTTTGTAAAAGTAAAGAAAAAAATCGATAGAATCTTTATTGTACTTTTTATATCGAATAGTTTATATTATAGTTCTAAGATCTTTCCACTGGGAAGAAAAATATTTTTAATAAGACTGCTAATATAATTTTATTAAATATAGTGCTATGTTTTTCCAGCATTAGAGAAGCACAAATTAACTTGCGATAAAATAAATTATGTCATTTCAACTCATGGACATTCTGATCATACTGGTAATAACAATCTCTTTCTTAAGGCAACCCACATAGTGGGATGGAACATTTCTTTTAAAGACAAATATTATATTCACCCATTTGAGAAAGGTAATAAAATATATCTTTATAGTAAGTAGTTAAAAGTATTAAAAATCTACAATAATTATTGTTTTTATAGGGAATGAATACATTATAAATGAATTTGTGAAAGTTGTTCCTACTCCTGGTCATACCATGTCTGATGTTACAGTCCTAGTAAAGTCTAAGGATGAGATTGTAGCTATAGTTGGTAAGAAATAGTTATATATTTAAAGAATTCCACAGATAACATGAAAATAATTGATAATCATATCCATAGGTGATTTATTTGAAAAACAAGAAGATATTTTGAACCAGAATATTTGGATGAGTGTTGGTTCTGAAGATCCTATACAACAGGCTAAAAATAGAGCCAAGATTGCTGATGTAGCAGATTGGATTATTCCAGGTCATGGGCCAATGTTTAAAGTGACAAATGAAATAAGGATAGAATTAAAAGATCAAATTCTTTAGATGAGTACAATATCTCTTAATACTTTGATCTCTATTAGTGGCTTGGAATTATTTATTTCCGACATATAAAAAAATAAAACTTAGTATTCTCAATATTGCTAAAGGAATTTTACGCTGTACAGGGAAATGTTAAGGATGGGTATGTTTTAATAGTATAAATTACAAAGAGAAGTAATTTCTGAATAAAATTTTATTAAATATTACAAATTTTTTCCTAGAAATTTTGGTGACCAAGAATTGTCTCATACATGACAATCAAGTCTATGGACAAGAGAAAAGCTATATTACATTGTAAAAAAAGTGATAGGTTTATGGTAAATTAATGAAAACTACTTATAGATATACATATATGAGAATTATGTTTTTCAAGATTTAAGACAATTACATTTATAAACAATGTACTAGTAGTAATGTTGTAAAATAAAACTATTTGTACATCCAATCTAATGAAATATGTAAAGATAGTGCAAATGTCTGTTACTACTGTTCTATAATATAGAAACAACTTCAATTCAAAATAACTCAAATTGGAGTACATTTAAACAGCGACTTTATAAACTAAATATCACATGAATCAAAAATAAATACAGCAGTGCTGAATATACAACCTTTTTGTCATTTGGAAACCCATTGCATTTAAAAAAAATCTTGTATCTTAGATATTTTTTGTGTTTTGATTTAATAACTGAAAATAACTTTTGAAAATTTAAAGATTGACTTCTATAAAAAGGGCCAATAATGTTTTATTGTGACAGGTGCTCTTTACAACACATAAAGCTATTAAATGTGCTAGCATAGATAAAAGCTTAGCTATTTAAAAGAGACTGCACAGATAACAATTTTTTTTAAATTGCCTTTTATTTAAGTAATAAAATCTCAAGGAAGATTATGTTTTTGAAACATATTTGCTTCACATTAAACAGTATTTTTTAAGGACAGTTCCTACATTTAACTAAATCATAAAAAGAGCAGTACTGAGCAATGCATGTGGCCATGTCATGTGACCATTAGGTTGACAAGGCCACAATGATGTTGAGTCCACATCCTGGTGGGCATATAGGCGTCGGTAGACAGGTTTGTTTGTAAACACCAGATGCTTCCCAAATTGTAAAATATGTTATATGACAATGAGACATGTCATTTTGACATGCCTTTCATTAAGGAATATTGTACCTTTCTGCTGAAGGAATTAAAAATAGAACTGGAATACTGGGTACTACAGTGTCAACAGAGGCAACTCTCAAAGTAATTGCCCAGTTCAATCTCTATTTATGCAAATAACAACACTAGAGAAATTAATATATTGAGGAGCAGCACCTCATTACAAAATTCGTGGCACAAAGAGCTTATTTTTCGCAATTCATAACTTATATATTACTGCCAGTGATACCTTCAACAGAAATCCTTGTATCCACAAGTCCGGGCCAAAGTTGCTGCATGCAATTAAAAAAAAACTTAAATTCTTCTAATAAAACTATTAAGACTTTATATCACAGATGATAATTGATAACGCTTAAACTTATATATTCCCATATCCATTCCGAACGCTAAAAGATAGCTGCAACCAAGAAAAAATAATTTTATAATAAAACATAAAGATGTCTTTAACGAAGAAAACATATATATACATGAATGGATTTTAAATTACCTGTAAAAAAAGCACTTAGCAAGGAGATTTAAAATGAACTTATACCTGTGGGTCTATACTTGTAGGAACTGGTTGTGGTTCGTCAATACACAGATCCGAGTCTGAATCGGTCCTTCGAAGGCCATTATTGTCCTAAAATCATAAATAAGACAGATGAAAATAAGAGCTTCAAGAAAAGAGTATGTACACTGCGAGTCCGGAGAGTGTCCATGGGCGAAAAAAATAAGAATAACGAAACGACTTATACTTTCGCTTGGATAGGTTTAGATGCTTATCAAACCACTTTATTCACGTTCTGTTTTTAAGTTTATTCAGTAAAATAAATTTATCTTCTATGGGGTAAATTATTTAAAATTTTACAAGTATCTTACTCCTTGTGTGTACTGGCGTGTGGTAGTCAAAAGCCGCGCTAGAGGTCTAAAGAACGCGGGCAATGTCTCCGTTAGTGGTGGTCTTGCGTGCGTAAGCAGCGGCTTAAGCAAACGAGAGTCCAGCGCACCCCATAACTTAGCCAGCCGGGATTTCTCAGTTCCGCTATCGCCGCTATCACGATGGCTTTCCTATAAAAATATAAATAAACATAGATTAAAGTCCTCCAATCTAATGTTTAACCCGGAAAAGCTCTTCGTAAAATCTGATCAATTTATTGTTCCTTGATTTTATGAAATAGCAACTTACTTCGCAGGGATACAGATGCAGACAGATAGCTTTAGTTTTAACGAGAGATACCCGATACCCTTCCTGTTTAAGGGTATAAATTTTGAAACAAACACTCAAAGCAAATAAAAGGGAGATATTTACAGTAAATAAAAGATACATACGTCCTCATAGTTAAGGTGGCAAGGCATTATGACTCCGCTCTCGTCTTTTCCCCATTTAACTACCATGCGGCCAGTCTAGACATTGAAACCAAAAAATTGAAGTAAAAATAGTTAACATGCAATATTGCAAGAAAGATTTGTGCGTGTTAGATTGATTCCCATTTGCAATATTTCATGCGTCATGCGTATGAATGAAAAACGCTAACCAAAGCGAAAATCTAAATTTGAAGTTTTCTTTGCTTTTCGATGTTGGCTAACGTTGAGAATTGTGAAAGAAGTTCCGTGTAGTTATCATGCAAAGAGCATTGTATTGTTAAAATTTGGTGACTAATTAATGGTTTATATAAGGTGATCATGCTGTGCTTGTTAGCTTATTAAACTCCAGCATGCCATAAGGATCTTACGGGTGCTTGCTCACTCGATGTCGTTACGTCCACGTTTCTTAGCCCCAAACTAATATCACCTGGCTGATGAGAAATTTTTATATTATAGCGATTATTTAACTTCAATTTCTACTGATTTACCGAGATACTGAAGATACAAATTATATTGCTTATACGAAATTGTTAGTACCGAAATGCTACACGGAAATTTCTTTAGCTATGAATGATAGACGCTGTTAGTGAATATGGGTATTGTAAAAGCACCTAAACAAAATGTTAGCTGCTCAATAACTTGTAGGTACGTACCGAGTTGCCCACGTCCGTGGCCTGGTACAGCTGCCACAATAATTTAATGTTAATCACATGCGTGACACGCGTATGATAAATAGTGCACCCTCACATCATACGTATGTAGTTTATAATTTAGGTTTTCTTTATTTTTTTACTTCTTTTTTTATCTCCAAGCCTTGTAAGCATGAGCTTATATAAAATAAATATTAAACTAAATTCTACGATAAAGATTAAAACTTCTTATATGATTGCTATCATTTAAATTCTTAATGTTAATACTACATGAAGGTGCATTATATAATGTCGCCACACGCGATTTTTTTACATAATGTCTTTCACATGGTATCTGAACTGAAAACCAACAAAAAGTAGAAAAAACACACTAAGAAGAGATATACTGTGTTGTATGTCATATCAGGTGATCTTTAGCTTTGATTATTTATAATTAAGAAAATCAAATTAATGTCAAAAACGAAGTAATATAATCATTGTGTTAATTTTTTTTTTTGTTGGTTAACAATATTTTGATGATACATATTTAAAATAACTTAGCATAACCTAAACCAAAACTAAGCTACATGATTTAGCAATTGCATTCTGTTAGCACTATTTTACAGTAACAGAAGCATTTATAATTGCTTAGAACCAAAGTCCCGAAGGGGAAAAGAAATTGCTGATTTAGAGTTTACCGTGTTTCTATTTAAGGTAGCATTGCGCATATAAATCATATTATAAATTACTCACATTTCTCACATCCCTGTAAGGCAACGTGTCGCTTTCTTCGTTCTGACCTTGGCTGTAATTATTAAAAATAAATGAAAAAAGAACGTTTAAATTTTGTATTATAATTGAATTTTTATAATACAAATTTAACATACTTTAGAAGTTGATAAATAAGTCTAAATTCAATGATTAAATACAATATTATATTAGAACTACTGTTACCATAGTCTTAAAATTTGATCTTAAGCACTCAGTTTCGACGTTCCGTCAATTTATTTTAACGTTAGTATATCAAAATGGATATTAAAAGAAGTGTTAGTATATTTGGGACCCATTTCTCTAACTATGAAAGATCATTAATTTAATTGATTGTTAGTTTTATGTCCGATTCCCAAGCTAAATTTTAACTAAAATTTTTAACCTAAGTTCGTACCCGGTGGGTATACGCAAGTACGCAAGAGCATGCGTCGCTGCGCCTCCTTGCAGTACAACTGTGGCTATCACAATCAATGATGTGGTTGTTAACATCGCCTGACGCGCCTCTGATACTGTGTTGCGGATTGCTAGTGCGAAAGACATGGCGCCACGCAATCCTAAAGACACAAATTTTAATAAACATTTTTTTTGTTTCGCCGGAAAGCTCGATAATAAAGATAAAGGTGTCATTAAACATCAGGTGAGCCCGATATATGTGTGAGAATGTTGTTGACATAGGATTTATGAATATAAATATCTTACCTTTTTATAAGTTTGTACCAAAACTGTTAAAACGCTGTATATATTTTGTTTAACGACCCACAATGCTGTGTTCTTACAAATCAAAATTTTAAAGTACTGTGTCGCTAAGATCGCCTAAGCAATTTTAATACTGGCATGTTAATGATAAGCGAAAAGTTTTTTATAACCATGATTAAAAAAGTATAAGTCGTTAATCAAAGATGCTTCAATATTAAAAATAAACTGTCCAAAGAACACATACCTACTACGTATATAATATTATTACTGAACAATATTATAGTATGTTGGTCAGTATGTATAGTTTAGGTTCGTTGGCATTAAAGCTAACGGCAACCAACGAGAAACTATAATTGTGTTACCTCCAGAAAATTTGACAAACACTACTTATAAAACAATTTTTTTGTCTTATATCTATTAACAGCATAAAAATCTCACCAGAGAAGAAGAGCATGTGTTGGAAATTCATGGGTATTGGTGGTTTTCGTCCGAGATTCATTAGAAATGATAGGGGATAGATATTTACTGCTCGACCAAGAGTTGATGTCAACTGTTATTTTCGTATAGGATATATTAATTAGCACAATATATATATATATATATATATATGATATGATGGACGCTAGTTGCCCTGGATTAGAAATGCAACATTTTTTAAATTACTTTATGGTGGAAATGGTTCTATATATAAAAAAATAATCAATCAAATAGATGCGTGTCATTCCCAGGGCCTTGTAGGGTTTAGTATTGATTTATGATGTGAAACCCCTGCTTCCGAATGATATATTCTTTTTTATTACTGAGTCCTTTATTTTAATTAAGAAAACCTCGTAGCAAGTAATTAATTATTTAGAAAAGGATACAAATCCGGCAATAATAAACCAGGGATCAAAATGGTGCTTCGGGAAGGTGAACATCGAAACACCTATGTATGTAAATATGAAGTTTTCAGCCAAAAAGTTGAGCAATTCAAACAATTGTTTCGTCCGATTTCTCGAGTCCGTAGAGAGGTTGTTGTATGTGTAATGGGCCTGACAGATACCACAGAATAATACCGCTACAACACCTGCAAGTATATTTAAAAAAGACATAAACGATACTGAGAGACTTCGGAATTATCGCTTTCGCTATAAGTTTATTGAGTATGGGAGATTTTATTGAGTTTAGTACAAAGCAAAACATTAATTTCAAGCACTGCTTTTCTGTGCTAAAACCGACAGGACACAAGGTATTAAAACGGTATGGTAATGTTTATTATTATTACTTGTACTGATTATAATGAATGTAGAAATATTTTTATGTATATTTTAATAATTTATTTGTTTATTCATAAAAAATAAATGACAGTACACAGATTATTTTTTATGAAAAAAAGCGATGCGATGATATTGTTTTACTTTAAAAAAATTCAAAAAAGCTATAACAAATAAGGGGGGTTAGCTTTTAAATATGTAATTATCATATTTATTTTCAATATCAAATTTTATGAAATTGTCGGGAAAATTATACTAAAAAATCTGTTTTTTTTATGTGTTGAATTATTTTGTATAATTCACAAACAGATAAATTATCAGGTCGTAATTTGGCCATCACACTTTCACATCTCATACCTGTTAACTCGCACACTTCGGCGATGAGGAAAGCCGCGTATGACATCAGAACAAACAATGCCGATTCCAGGAGTGGCCAGTCACGTACGTGCGTAAACTTTGTCATGTACTATATATTAAGGAAAAATAATAGGACAAAGAACTAGCGAATTACTGCCTGTTAGGGAAATTAATTAAATTATAAGCCAAGCGATTATTTTATCTGAATGTACGAGGTCAGTAGATTAAAAAAATGTTTTTAGATTTAACCAACATAGAACAACCCAATTTTGCATTTGTTTGTATAAAATGTTTATCTTTCAGCCCCTAATAACCCGAAGCAATAATTATTTTTTGAGAATCAGGACTAGGATTATGCTATGCTATTAAAGTGGGATTCCCTCCCTTACATTCGCTATGAATATATTTGTGGTAACATATTTATTGTTGAAAGACTATTCTAACGGGTATACTTTAAATCTCCATGATCATGTATGGGAGTTATTTATCAAAGTCTTATTTTCTTTGAATTAATAATAAAAAATAATCATTAAAATTAATGTCGCGGCATTCGTGTCTCGCGTCCTTTCGCGTTATCATTTCAGTATAGCCACATACTGTCGATAATTATTTATTAAAAAGGATATCAATGCTGTGAAACACCCCATGAGAGCTCCAACAATGAGAGAAAGGCTGAATATTCCGATAAAATCGCCTATGGCTTGTAAAAACGCTGTTATTTCAAACTCGCCATCCGTTGAATATCTCTTCTCATAGTTTTGAATTGCACTGAAACATTATTTTTATTTAATATTTTTTTTAAATATACCACAGAAATTGGACCCTTATACCACTAACCACAGGTGTTAAACCGAAAAATTGTTGAACGTGCCTAATAAGTATTTGACCAGCAAGTGACAATTTTCTCAAAAGAAGAAATGTTTTACTTGTTCCGAATTTCTACAAATATTTCAAGATCAAAATCAGACAATTTTCATCATTTAAAAATTTTATATTTATAGAGAACAACAAAGCCTAATCTACGTGTAAATTTATAATGTGAGTTCAGCTATTTTTATCTAATTAACGGAGAGAGAAAGAGAGAGAACAACATCAATTCAAACATAAACATCGCAATTGCGCTTTTAATAAAATAATGACAACAATAGTCCAGTGTAAAACATATTCAAAATTATATTTGATGGATAACCAGTTTGTAAAGATAACAATGTTATCTAAAATAATCAAGATAAAAATAATGATGAAAAATATAATTAACTAAGCAATAAGTGTGAGTATTATATTAGTATTAAATGAAATAAATAAATGTTTTTTTTATATTTGTCCTAAAGCATTTATAATATCGTTAATAATTGTGCTAGCGGAAAGCTTGTTTAAATACTTAGGTCTTAAAGCACATTTTAAATAGAATAACTTTCTCTTAAAGTAAAAAATTGTTTTTAATTCACTCAGTACTGATTTTAATTTTTTTTTTAATTTAAGTATAATTGTTTCAGAAACCAAATATAAATTGAATTGAGTATATATATCCGTTTTGTATTTGGGTTTTAAATTGAAAAAATGTCCATTATATTTATACTCACCCGCTAAGTACTAAAGCTACTGCATCATTTAGGACACTTTCGCCAAATATCATTGCATACAGATTTACATCAACCTGAAAATAAATATACAAATGATCATACATTCTTGTAAAAAATTGTAATAGGTATTTTATCTTATATTTTATCTTATTAAGATAAAATACGTATTACAATAGCTTAGTATACTTATACTGTGCAAAGCCATATTAAATCTTGTTTAAAAATTGTCTTGTAGTAAGACTAAAACATAAAAGGACATTTCTTAAATGATTATGCATTATTGAGTAATTATCATAAATCAATACCTTGACACAATTATTTTTCTTTTTCATAAATAACATGGCTGATTATTGCGTTACAAAGCAATTTATTCTATGGGGTCATTAACCTGATTTCTAGGTATTTAATTATAATATCAGGTGATTTGTAAAGTGATTTCTCTATTTAATAATTTTTAATATGGTAAAGAATGTTTTCTGGTTTAAACATAAACTTTTACTAGCACTTTAAATTTTGTTTAAATTTTATAAACACTCAGGCTGAGTGTGACAAGGCTAAATCTAATTCAATATACATAAGACAGAGTTAAGGCAAAAAATGTTGTGGGTATTCAGTGATTACTAAATATGCATTTAGACATTAGCTGATCTGCCTTACAACATTACCAATTATCTCAATGTTTTCTCACAGGTGCGAGTTGAACCTCATGGATAAGAATCAAATGCTATAACCACTTGGTCAACATTTCTCATATTGTTGGTAAGGATATATACACAAATTTGCCACACATTTCCAAGTCTCTTTTACTAATAGTAGTACCTACTACCTACTACCCTGTCACTTAAAATATATTTTTGAACCTAAGGTGATAAAGTTTTTGTTTTCAGATAGCATATAACTTATAAAACTTTTACCTTTAGCTGTGAGAAAATAGCGAGAACAGTTAAGGGGTCAGTTGGAGAGATCAGTGCACCAAAGTAAAGTGTGTCTAAAAATGTGAAGCTTGATGCCAATGATGCTGGCATTAGTTGAACAAAACCATACATAAGTGATCCAATAACCAATGCAGATAATGCCGTCCCAACCATTGCAAAAGTCAATATAGCACCTAAATTACGAAAGAAGTATTTCTGAAAGAAAATAAAAAGTTTTATTGAAACTCTTATATTATATCTTTAGTCATACTACTTTGATGTTACTCTTCTCTAATATTTAAGACACTAAACATTCTTTTGTTAAAAATAATTATGATTAAAAATACAAAATGAATGATGAAGTCTTATAAAGGCATTATTATTGTTTTTTACCCCCTTAATGTACTCATGTTTGTTAGAAAAAGCATTTAGACACAGATTGTTGAGATTTATTAAAATGATCTATATCATTCTTGAATCATTTTGTGTACAATACACAAACAATACTTAAATTTGGTATTGCAAAGGTTTGTGAAGATAAACAATCTAAGCTATATTTTCTAAGACAAATTTAATTTATAATATTTTTGAATGTGGAACTGTTAGTTACTTACTCTTTTTAAACAGTACCCTGCATGGAATATAATAGGTGGAAGAATAATATTGAAAAATATTTCAGGATCAAATGTAGCTTTTAGATCTATTTCATTCTGTTCTACATTAACAATTTCACCTCTAAAGCTGTAGGCATATGTTTTGTTTGGTACAGGACCATCTGTAACATTTTTATTGTTATAATTAAGCCCAGTTATTTTGTAGAAGAAGAAATTAACTTTAATAATAAAAAATAAGCTGATGTCAAACTTTAACATAATTAGTACTAATTGAAAGTCCATCTACTATAGGTACTCACCACCAGTTACTTGAAATTTATCTGGAAAGTGGAACCTAACCATATCTGGGGGCACAGACAGGTTATATTTTGAATCTGGATCTGGATGAGCATCAATATATGTAATTTCATTTGTACTGCTTCCATATCGAATAATGGCACCAACTATAAGACCTACAAAATAATAAAATTGTATTAAGTTTAAAATAATTCGCCTTTCATTATAATTTTTTGACTACTTTAAAAAACAGTTAATAGTTGAATAACAATATATGTTAAAAAAATTTTTTTTTGAAAAGCTCAATAAACTTACATACTTAATTCGTTAATTAATAAAGCCTACCATATATTACAGCCAAGCCCGTTTCGTGGAGCCAGCTCACACGACGGTGCTTAAACACCCAAATTGTAAGCACGGTCAGGGTAAGGAGACATGTATATATTAAAAGATTTAAACTGTCTATACGATGGAGCAAAGTAGCCTTAGCATCAAGTGCTATATCAGCTCCAGAAGCATCACATGACACAATTATATACAAAAAGATATTACAGTAGACAAATAATAGATTCATCTTGCACAACGAACGAAAATATCACATCACCGGAAAAATCGATTTGAAATTATCTTAAGCTCACATAACAAAGAAATTCTTATTTATAAACACTATAGAATATTTTCTCTGATATATTTATAACACTGCTATACAAATTATTAAAGTAGTCCGCGAAGAAAACAATATTAATCGAATATTATTCTAAACACTAACGTCGTACGTAAAATCGTCGATTTTGTAATTTTTTTTAATGACACCTGAAACGATTGAAAATAACAACTTGTCAACTGTCAGCCTTTAGTCATCATATAGATTTAGTGTCTTCTATCAAAATGTATTTTCAAATTTGACTGCAAACATCTAACATTTCTTTTTATAACGATTTACGCGGGAAATATTAAACTGGGTTATTTTGTAACTGGGCCCTGGGGTACTAAGGAGCCATTTAATTGCTTATTACTTAAATATTAATTTGAATTTATATCTTCTAGTTTTACATTGAATTTTTTATTTGTTAATGCGAACTCGTATTGCCGAGTAGCAAAAACATTATGCCAAAAAAATAAAAATGTGACCGCAGTCTTTGTCATAAGTACAAAAGTACAGTTTCTGTAAGTACGTCCTAACCATTTGTATTAATTATATAAAAAAATATTATGTAGATAAAGGGCACTACAAAAATTAATGTTGTATTTAAAGTGAATGGCGGAAGGTGCAACACAGGCGAAGGTTGTAAATAATAAAAAATAGCCATTAATACACTTGACCAATAGTGTTAATTAGTACCCTTTAAAAATTAAGGCAATTAAGACATTATGAAAGGTACTAATTTGACATTTGTAATATGGGCGATATTTATTATTTTTCATTAATCATGTAGGTAATATGGTTTCAGAGCAAATTATACCTACAAGCATCCGGAACTCACGACACTATAATAAATGAATATCAAATCGACACCGAACATGTCAAGTTGTCAAGGTCGTCATGTGATATATCCGATATTTTTAAGAGGCAATTCTATATGGGTTTAACTAGTTCTCTACATATCAATATCAAATATGTAGTACACATAGGTAGTCGGTTGGGGAAGTTAAATTAAAATAACAAGTATGCGCTGGAGAATATAATGATATCGCATCGCATCACTTTTATGTCATAGCTCAATCGATATTATTAACTGTTAATTGACAATTACTCCAATCAGCCTATTTTACCTTGGATATAAGTTTACATTTTTTATTACACGATATAAGTTTATGTATAATTAAGTAATGTAGTTTTATTTCCTTAAGCTATTTTGTGTCAAGGAGAACATAACGATGTAAGATAATTTAGCAGTATTGTAGTTATATACTAACAAATGCATTAAGATAAATGTATATTGAATACCTTAGATACCTTATTGATTTTATTAAATCTGTATGATTAAGTTGTATGGCAATCACATTTTTGTATATTATAAAGACAATATTGATTTTTATTAATATTTACCTTATAAAATTAACAGTTTTTTAAATATCAGGTTTACAATACTTTAAATTATATGTATTATATTAAACGCATGTATCTGTTGGGCATCGACAGTTCGAAACCGAATAAATCTATGTAAATACATACGTTCTTAGGTAGATTTTATTATAAAAATATAGCATAAATGTAGTGTAAAAATTTATCTATAAAAGAAATGAAATCTATAAATGAAAGTGACTTATATGAATTTTCGAATCTCTTGGACCAGGACTTGTCTATATCTAAACAAATGTTTAGTTTGCTTTTATTCGTCTTTATTACCAAATAATAAATAAATCAGTGCCGCTCTTTAGGTCTTGGCCTCTGATTTCTGACTCTGTTTCATGAACATTTTTTAATCTAATATACAAGTAGGTGATCAGACTCCAGTGCCTGATACACGACGTCGACTTTTTGGGTCTAAGACATGTCGGTTTCCTCACGATGTTTTCGTTCACCGTTCGAAATGTTAAATGCGTACATAGAAAGAATGTCCATTGGTGCGCACCGAGGATCAAACCTACGACCTCAGGTATGAGAGTCGCACGCTGAAGCTACTACGCCAACACTGCTCTTTATTACCAAAACTAGTTTAACATACTACATTAAGACATGAAAAATATAAAAAATATATTAAGGTAAAACATAGTTTTAATTAAGACTTCAATAGAGGAAAAATAAATTAAGTTTTTATGTATCATGGAACTTCCTCAGTAGGTATTTGGTTACTTTAACAAGTAATCATTTGCAAATTATACTTTAATCAACCTGCGGTTAGATATGTTAGTTGGGTAGCCTAGATTAATAAATGCTTAGTAAAAATAAACTTACTCGTATAGAAATTAACGTCAGAACATTTTATTTTATATTTTATATATATAACGAGGAAAACGGGCAGGAGCCTCACCTGATCTCTCGTCCTCATTCGATTAACGCAAACTTTCTAATTGATTGGATAGAACGACGTACCGAACAATTTTGTTACTGTAAGATTATACATGTATTCATATAGACAATAAACTGTTAATTTCGATACAATGCACCCAAATACTAGAGGCTGCAACCTGCCACCTCCAATCGTCGACATCCAAGGCATTACGTGTTTCAAGATAAAATGTAAAAGTTATCTTTTGGAATGTCAGACGGCAGGGTTGGCAATTTTATTGCACTGTCTTAAGATTTATGTTCTTTGTGTGTTTGAAATTAGTTCTTTTCTTTTCTTGAAAAAATTTTTTTTTATAAAAAACATTATTGTTTTGTCTATTGTGTCACTCTAATATAGTATAGGCCCACTTAAAATAAGTGTTACTCAGTGTTCGTATTTCTATTACTTTTATATATCTTGCTGTGCGCTGCGCTGTGCTGTGTCTTGTGTATTTTAATCAAATAAATATTTGTTTCTTTCTCTCTTTCCCAAAACACTTTTTAACTACAAACAAACAATTAAATAATATAATAAAAAATTGTATTAAATTTTACCAGCGGCATTATATAATTGTAGGTACAAATAAAACACCGCATTGTTGGCACATTTAAAAAAAAATTGTAGATTTGTGTGTTAACTATTTAATATATCCTTTCTGATTGATTTCTGTATATATATATAAAATATAAAGATTATCCGCCGAAATTTTTAATCGAAACCTTTGCGCTTAAAAAACACTCAATTTATTATCAAGGCAAATGGGCACTGGGCACGTTCTTATCACATCAGTCGATATAGAGATAAATCCTTATATCCTTAAGTACTCATGTGACGGATTGATCGCTCTTAAAGACTGGCGATGACGTTTGATCCTCGACGGTTGAATTGCAAGACTTGAACGTGCAGTGCGCGATTGATTTGCGCGCGTATTGCACGCATTCACAACCTTCGAAAAAAACACAATTTTTTAACGAAACTAGTATTTATAGACATGTAAACGAATTTACCAGTGATAAAGTGATTGTAACGTAATAGTGATTTTTTTGTGATTTATTCAAAATGAAGTTTATTTCTTTTGTTTTTATTGTTATATTTATAAGGTAAGTTTACTATATTTTTCAAGTAAAAAAAACTTTACTTTTGAAAAAGAAACAAAATGCCATTTATAATTTACGTTGAGGTTTTTTGGTGGTGGTGGTTGGTGAAGTTTTTTGATATATTTTTTATTTATTTCGTATTGTGGTAAAATATGTGGTAATGAATATTTTATGTTCCTTATCATATACAATGTTACATTTCTGAAATTTTATGAAAATCTCTCAAAATTTGTACAGCGTCTTCAGCAATCCGAACCCAAGGCCCTTACAGTATCCCAACTGCATAATTAAAAACGTTTTGAACCACTTGTATAGAACGTTTATTACTTACAAATCATCTAAATTAATTATTTTGAAGGGATATTAAGATTTATGTACTTTTCCGATCTCAATTTAAAACAACTCTAAGAGCCTTCTTAAATATTTGTAATGAAGAATATATGAACGATAAGGTTTTCAATTTGAAGTGGAAATGAAAGTGTAATTTAAAAAATTATTTAATCCTTAAATGCATTTGCATTTGAGCATTGTCGTTCAAAATAAAGATATGTTTGTTTTTTTACGTGATAATATACATGAAAATTGTGATATATAACCACAATGTATGTGGTTTTGTTGATTGTATAGGCGCACCGTGCCTCATTGCTTTATTTCATAATCCAACTTATTCTTAAAAACTTAATACGTATGTTTCCTTAGAATCGAATAAAGTGTCAAAAAGATAAATCAAAAGGATAAATAAAACATAAACCAGATTGGGGTCTACGAATAACATTAGATTAGAAAGTAGTTTTCATTTATCAATAACCTTCTGCAGCGAGTTTGATTTTCCTTTTATGTGACAGTTGAAGGATTTCCTTACGGAAATAACTTCCTATTAATGATAAATTATTATGACGCCCTAGAAATTTGGCCTTATGTTAGGGCACTTGTAAATTATTGCTGTCTGGTTTGTGCCATGATTCTACAGAAAAAAATATCATATCTACGTATGTAGCGAAAACGCTTTTTATTTTAGATAAAGGATCAGATCATTAATTAGCTCTACCATACTGGGGATAACTCGTAATGTGTAATTACGTAGTTATTTAACGAAAGTTAATAATTTCTACACAGAAATTTATTGAAATGCGAAGCAGTATTGTACCAATTATAAGGCTCAAGGCTATTAGATATAAATTACAGTTGATTATATATTATTCAAAATAAATTATATTACTACGCCAACCAAAATCCTTGCAATATAGCTATTAACAAGTATAAACACATTTATAATAGTAACAATAATAATTATCTATGATAAGGTGCATTATGGGAGTATTAACTTTACACAATGCAAATATCATTCAATCACGTTTTATATTATGAGGATTAAAAATGTCGACCCGAATCTGCATTATACAAACACCATAAATAAAAGAAAATTACGAAATTATTACATAAATTTTAGCAGTAAGTTAAATATATATTTTCATATATGTATTATAGAATTAGTAGGATTTTTCATACAGATTATAAAATTTCATACAAATATAAGTAAACACACTAGGAGTTGATTAATATAATTTTTATTTTTTTATTTTCTTACATTTACGTTTTTACGGTAGGATTTTAAAAAATCTTGACAAGGTACCATATGTATGTAGGTTGTTAAAATATTATTATCCTACTATTTTGCGTAGGTAAATCTAATAAAGATCAAGTTTTTTAAATATTGATTTAGAATAATTCGGTCAGTTTCTGCAAAACCATAATATATAGCATGGATACAACTCAATATGTTCCAGATGATCTTCATTACATAATAGCTTTAGGTAATCTACTTATGCAAATATTTGTTTAAATATAAAGAATTTCTGGAAAAGTATAATTTAATTAAATCTTTTTATAAATGAAATTAAAGAGACATGTGAATTTAAAAAAATATATATCTGATACATTTTATATAATTTATGGTTGACGACTATACCGTAACTCAGTGAACCTTTTGTATTAGGTCTCTTAACTGAATTGAATTTTTACAGAAATGGCGAAGGTGTTAACTTTTCCGGTGGGCTTAAGTCAAACTATACGTTTCCAAAAGATTTTTCCTTTGGTGTTTCAACAGCCGCTATACAAATAGAGGGAGCGTGGAATGAAGATGGTAAGGTTTATTAACAACACAACCAATATATCAGAGCAATTCGTCGAATCGCGAACAACAAATTTGTTGGCAATAAAATGACACGGGACTTTTTCCAATTAAGTTTTCAAAAACAAATAAATATGAATGTCTTTATTTTAACTTAAATTATGATTCTCTTATAACTAGAAAAAATATTATTTACAGGAAAATCTGAAAGCATATGGGACAATCTAGTTCGCAGAAATCCCAACTTTACGAAAGATGGTTCGACTCCCAACGTAGCAGCTGATTCATATCATCTATACAAGCGAGATGCGGAAATGGTCCATGAACTCGGTGTAGATATTTACCGTTTCTCTATATCTTGGCCACGAATATTACCCAATGGCTTAATAAATTCCGTCAATAATTTAGGCATTCAGTATTATAAAAATCTTATTAACGAACTAGAGAAATATAACATTACACCCATGGTTACTATATATCATTGGGATCTGCCCCAGAAACTGCAAGATATGGGAGGTTGGAGCAACGAGCATATTGTTGAGTACTATACAGATTATGCCAATTTATTGTTTGAAAACTTTGCTGATAAAGTGAAATACTGGGTCACGTTCAATGAGCCGATGCAGACTTGTTTGGAAGGTTATGGAGGTACTTATAGGGCACCGGCCCTGAACAGACATGGTATCGCCGAGTACCTCTGCACGCATAATCTGCTTAAGGCCCATGCTGATGTATATCACTTGTATGACAAACAGTACCGACCAATATATGGAGGTAATAATATTTTGTTCAATATTTCCGGTTTGCCTAGAACTAGTTTGAAGTATTGGTATGCGTCAGTAATTGTTAATTGTGGCTACAACCAATGTTTTGTTGCGACTTAAACTATATTGAATTCTATTAAGATATTAAACAAGAATAACCATTATGAAGAAATACGAAAGGCTTATGACTAAATTAAAAATAAAACTAATTTAGTTCGTAATACTAAATAGTAACAAATAAAATGGTATTTATGAAAAAAATCCCCTACATATAAGCTGAGGCTATATACAATCGATATTATAGTATCTTATTCTTTTCTATAGGTAAAATAGGTATTTCACTTGACTCTAATTGGGCACAACCGAAAACTAACTCGCCAAGTGACATAAAAGCTGCTGAACTATATTTAAGAACTCATGTAAGTAACTTTTTCTGTTATTGTGTATTCCATCCCGTTTTCATAAAATTTCAAATCTTTCAAAACAATTTCGTTCATTATATTTTATTAGCCCTAGTATAAACTAAGCTAACTTAAAATACGATGTAATGAATGATATCGTCCCTCATTAAGGTGAGAATGCAGATCTAGGTCGTTTAAGTTTCCCTGTGAGTCACGTTGTCTGTGACTTTGACCCAGCCTTTGGGAAAATACCATTCAATCCTAAATAGCAGTAATTATCCACATTCTGGGGCTTTACCGTTAGCTTAAGTCCGGTTTGTAGACTATAATTTTTTATTTCTGTAGTAAAGCCGACTATGAACGAAATGTCGTTTTGCTAGAAAAGGCCAAAATGCGGACCTTCGATGGTACAGTGTTTTTAGCAGAACAGTAGGTATAATGTTTCCAACAACAACTCTTTCTTCCGTGGCTTTGTCACTTTAAAACGATGCGTAAAAGAAGGAAGGTTGTAGAATCTTTCTGTACAGAAACTGTTCCTATAGTTAATTCTGATACTGGGAGTTGACCTGCAAGTTATAAACACTATGAATAACATTATTTAATCTACGATTACAGACAGATAATAATTAATTTTCTTCTTAACAGGTTGGCTGGTATGCTCACCCGATTTTCTCAAGCGAAGGAAATTACCCACCAGAACTGATTCAACTTGTAGACGAAAAAAGTCGGCATCAAAACTACTCCAGATCACGTCTACCTAAATTCACTCAAACAGAAGTGGATCACATTAAAGGAACAGCAGATTTCTTTGGTTTGAACCACTATACCACGTACTTGCTGAGCATGGCAGAGAAGGAAGTGGGTCAAATCCCATCTCATGAGAATGATGTTGGTATTGTACGGGTTCAAAATCCTAACTGGCCATCGATGTCATCTTCAAATTGGTTGAAAGTAAGTTGCCTAACGTGCCTTAGTATGCAATAGGATATTATATTTTTTGTTAAGTAATCGAACTCTATCAGTTCTTCTGTTCCGCATTTAGAAAACAATAGACTACTAAAATTACGAATTTTTTTTAAACAAAACTTGACTTAAAACAAATAAATGTTTAGAAGTAATTGCACATAGTACATAGGTTCTACATACACATCGCTCTTGTTATTATTAAAAATACTTCGTGTATTATTTTATTTCCCCAGACATTTACAAAACCCATTCTGTAAATAGAAAAACATTTTATAAAGAAGACGAAATACATTAAACGTGAAACAAAGCATTTATAAATGCTTTTTGCAGTAGTATTAGCAATATATTATGTGTTTATTTTGCATCATTCTATAAATGTAAAAATAGAATTAAATAACAAAACTGCGACAGGTTTTAATTAAAATAAAAACAGAAAACATTCAGTTTCTTAGAACTGGTTCTCCTAACTCAATATTGCAGTTTTTATTTCGGTATGTGCAAAACATTCGTCAAGGATTCTGATCGAAAATTTGAGTACGTTTCAGTTAATAAATTACACCTGTGTAAATTAAAAAGATACGACATTTACAATAAAAGATAAAAATTCGTGTAATTAATTGGTTTGCGAGTCCAATAAATTATATCTAATAGTGTATTAAGTTTAAAAATTCAATTAATATACCGTCTAACTTTGAGACTTACACGCGCCAGAGATACCTTTATTAGCTTCTGTTTGGATTAATGGGGAATTTATTTAAATATTTACTAACCCTAACACATTGTTATATTTATACAAAATTTGGTATTGAAACATTATATTGCTATTGCTATTATATTAGCAAAGGTTTGGATTTCAATAGCTTATACAATCCTTACGGTGGCCAGGCGCCTTTTGCTGGGAATTTGAAATAAATGATATAATGAAATTAATGACATTTGCATGCCGATTTATATATGGCAGATTGTGCGGATTTTTATAATAATTAAAATTTAATATCTAATTGTACCACTATCTTAGCAAATAAACGATTTCATTTCATTTCATAAAGTTTAATTTCTTAAATTTTAGGTGGTACCATTCGGGTTCCGTCGTCTCCTAGCGTGGATAACAAGGACGTACAATAACATTCCTATAATAGTTACCGAAAATGGCTACGCGGATTACAGTGGAATTCATGATGACGCAAGAGTTACCTACTACTGCCATTACTTGAATGCCCTGTTGCATGCGATACATGAAGACAAGAGCAATGTTCAGGGATACTTCGCGTGGAGCCTAATGGATAACTGGGAATGGGACGACGGATTTGTGTAAGTTCTTATATATGTTCTAAGGAAACTCTTTGGTTTAAAGAATAGGGTAGAGTGTCTGTTATAAAAAAATAACTCCACTAAATGCAATGAAGCGAACGCGCTAGCGTCTTTTGTACGTTCCGTGTTTGGAGCTTACAAGTAATAATAATAATAAAAACAGTATTTTTTTGTTAAGATTGGGTATACAAGGGTATGACGCATTTAGGGTAGTTTTGATAATTACACGCTCAAGTCATTCGATAAACACTGCTCTCTATTGAGAACTGGTTTATGCAACAATTCATTTGATTCGTTGCGATCCAAATTAAAAAAAATATATATGTAGGTATAATACAAGACCCCTATACTCATTTCAATAATTATCTGAAATATACCTACATTCAGTAAGGTAACAATTCCAATTATTCTGTCATGACTCATATCTTAAGATAATACCAAATTGCAATGCAGTATTTTGAAAATCCGTAGTACGCATTTGCTCGGAAACATGGTCGATTACTTGAGATCGGAATCACTGTTGAAGTTTTCGATTTAAGCCGACTTTTTTACTGACACCTTGGGTTCATATGAAATATTTATTTCCAGTAATAATGCCAAAAACACCTTTCATAAGGAAAATTACCTTTTAAATCCGTAGACCGTGATTATACTCGCAAAACGTCCTTAGCAATTTAACGAACACTTAGAGGTCATTCTTTGTCACTGAAATCTTTAAATATCTTAAAGTCAGACTAATGATAACATTGTAAAAGTATGCAAATATACATTTTGTCTTATTTATTATTTACAAGATTGTCACGTACTGATTAGAAATATGTTTCGTACCAACAATTAAAATGTATATTACAATAATTACTGTAATTATTATAGTTTAGGAACATTAGGGCAGTAAGTTCAGAATAGAGTTCACAACTGTGCCTCAATAGATTTTTCGATTCTTACATGAATAAAGCTGAAAATGTACCCCGATTTGTACCAGACTGAAGGAATGAAAAGACCCATTCGAGTTTTAGCGCCACTGGATTATTATTTATTAGGAAAGACTTAATTCTTTGAAATTCAACGGATTTTTAATACGTATTTAACGATAATAAAGTTAAACCAATTTTCATTAAAAGAAGACCTTGTGAACTACTTTACATAAACTGTAGCGTTACGAAGTAATTGTTATTTCAACTGGTGTTCTGTTTATTTAAAGTTATTTATGCTTCACTCAATAAACGAGAGTGATACGGCTAATCATATTTAATACTCATTTTTGTCGAGAGGAAGGATAAAAAAAGGAAAGACATATTCCATCCAAGGCTATAAAAAATCTATTTAAATTCGTTCTACGGAATAGTGAACAATACATAATTATGTTGCTGTTATTATTGTGTTCACAGAAATCGTTGCTTTACGATATTTTTCAGTCTTAGTTTATGATGTAAGCAATTTGATGGCAATTCTTTATATTGGTATCAATTCACAAGTGAACCGATTTAATAAACAGACCAGTTAGGTTTTTACCAGTCATAGTCATTCAATTTATAACCAAATTCAGACTTTTAATTCAACGTTTAATTCAAAGATTTGAAAATTTTGTGTGAATAGTTTAATATATCATCACTAATAAAACATTACGAATATTTCTTACTACAAATCTATACAGCCAGTATGAACTGCATGAATGTGATACAATGATAATGTTCAGTCATAAATAAAACACAATATCAGTCATTCATGATATATTTCACTCGTCATGTATGTAAATGCAATTTGCAGGTCTCGCTTCGGTCTTTACTTGGTCGATTTTGAGAGTCAGAATAAAACGAGGACTGCCAAGGACTCGGCACGATTGTATACGAGTGTGGTCACCTCGCGAGGCTTGCCGGAGAATTACGATCCTGATGACTACACTGCCTTCTCATCAGCATCGAAAGTCCTGCCCACTGTGCTCCCCTTCATCCCCTTATACCGATATCTACTTTAATTATATACCTCTGTATATAAAAAATAATAAAATTAAGTATTTAATATCATAATGTATTCATTCCTATAGTATTAATACTCGACAGTCATTAGTTTGCTTGCGTTGTCGCGGGCGACTTCTCTTTTCAGCTGAGCCTGTATGCAAGCAAATGATTTCCCCTTGGTCTCGGGTAGTACGGCTAGGATGAACACCAGCCCGAGGATTGAGCACGCAGAGAAGCCCCAGAAAACTGTATAGATTCCATATGAATCTCTTATTACCTGGAATCATAAATTGCGACATTAGTAATATTGATGACAGCTGACAGATGAACGTCATTTCAATCAATTAATAAATAAATATAATATATGTGTGCGTAAGAAGTATAAAGAAATAGGTACTCGTAATACTTAATAATAATTGTATCTAAAGCCGGAGCTATTTGAAGTATTTATTTGATTTTCCTTCAATTAGAAACTTCCTTTATTTTTTTGTGTACATATAAGTAATCTCAGATGGTATATAAGGCGGAAAAGAAGGTTCAATATTAAATATTTTTACCTGGAACAGTTTCTGAACAGCAAACATCGAAATTCCAGTATAAATATGAGCGACACAAGAGGCGTACAACTTGACGTTGGTCGGGAACATTTCTCCAATAATCACGTAGGGCACCGTGGACAGACCAACAGCGTAGCAAATAATGTAAATCATCATAGCCGCTATCGGTAGCCAATGAAGGATTGCGACTGACTCCTTATTCGACAGGTAGAAGTAGAAATATGTTCCAAGAACGCCATTCATTAGTCCCACCCCCAACGCAGACAATAGAAGCAGTGGTTTCCGTCCAACACGATCGACCAATAGAACCGACAGGCAGCAAGTTGCAACTTGGACACATCCCACATATATTGTTGCCTTATACGGCTCTATATGGCTATCAGTGATATCGAATATTGTTTGGGCATACGCAACAAGAGCAGCGCTACCACAAAACTGTTGGATTGTGAAGATCCCTAAACTTATCCAGAGGGCTTTTCTGTTCGTCGCTTCGGTTACCAGATCGCCCCATGTGCCTCGGTTCTTCATGTCCTCCTGAACGTTTATCTCTATGTTTTTAAGTTCTAATCTTATATCACCACTGCGTAAATGTCTAAGAGCACGTTCTGCTCTCTCTGTGCGCTCAAATTTCAGGTAATAGTAGGGCGATTCGGGCAGAAAGATGAAAGTCAATACGAAAGTAATGGGCAGGATCATGTTGATGGCGGCTAAGGTTTTTATGGTTACGAATGGTCCGATGCAGTATTGGGCAAGAATTCCAACCTGAAATAAGAAAACGTGTATGGTTAGAATAATAATGAAAAGTAGTGAAAATTCTGGGTTCGCTTCTAAGATTTCAGAGTCAACAAACATTTACATTTAAGTTCGTTGACTATCTTTCAGTTTTTCAGATTGTAATGTAAATTAAGTTAAAGATATGGAGTATACTTGAATAAGTTAGGAAATTAAAATATCGATGTCTTGTTATCTTTCTTATGAGTCACGAGAACATATTAAGTTGTTTGTATTTTGCCAACAAAATTACATTTCCTTCAAAATGTTGGGACTTGGTCCTTTTATGTTAGTCTCCTAACTCTATATTGGGGTATGGATTTAAGACTGTTACGATTAAATGCCTGAAATCAGCCTGTCTCTTTACCCACATTAAAATTAGGACTTCCAGATTTTGATTCACTAACTCATCCACGAAGGAAGTTATGTTTAAATAAATTTATAATATAACGTTTTGTGAGTTTACTCTTCCTGTCATATCTTGTTAATAAAACACCATAAAACTGTACTATTTATAAAGACAATAACTTAGATAAATATGTTGAAATTACACGCGGCCTAGATATTAAAACAGTACATACAGCGTTCTGCAAATGTAATTATGAAAAACAATCTCAAAATTAGTACACGCAATCGGTCTTCCAGCGATAATTAAGATTAATTTTTACACAGCTGTTTGGTTATTTTCACAAATGTATGGCCTCGTTACAACAATGTTATTATTACCTTATTCATCAATGTGATAAGTGTAGAGAGGGCGCCACGGACTTCATTCGTAGCTATTTCTCCCGTGTACATTGGTGCAACTGTGTACACTATTCCATAACCAAGCCCGGAGAACATTCTAGCCACATATAGCACGGCAACAGACTTGGCTACGATGACTAATAACCAGCCGATTATGAAGGGGACTGCTCCAAGGAGTAATGTGGTTTTTCTGCCGAAGCGGTCTGCGAAGTATGCTGATGGTATCGGCGTGAGTGCCGAACACAGGATCATGATGGAAACGATCCATGATCCTTCATCTGCTGTCGTCGGTATGTAACTCTGCGGCGACTGCAGATACTGAAGAATGGGGGAAGGCCAACCGTAGCAAGTACCTGCTGTTGCGGTGATCAGCGTCGCTGAAAATTGAAAATATGTTTTTATATGACTTGAATGTAAATATTATTTTTATTAAATTATTTAAATAAAGGTAATAATATTTGATCCGCAAAATGTTGATTGATGATAAACTTCACACGCTTAAAAAAATAATTATTAAATTAATAAGAAGGTAGCCAAGAAATTTCTAGTACATTTGATAGTCCAACAAAGCTTACATGGTCAACATGTACCAAGCTTTGACGTAAATGCATTTATGTGTTATATGACTCAGTTGTATTTAATGTCACACGTACTGTCCAATAATTTTCCACAGTTACTAAAGGATTGATGTATTTATCTAGGCAACATGTTGACAAATATAATGTTTACCTACAATAGATAAGATGTCCGTTAACATCGAGACAGATAAAGGACGCACGTACCCTACTTCACAAATTACGAAATGTGTATTATTTATTATATTAGTTTACACGCGATAAATTTGAGGATAACATCTACAGTGTATAAATAGGTATATAGATAACTATTATATATCTTAAAGTTTTACTAGCATTATGCCTGGAATTAATAAAATTTATTGTATTCAATAAGCCTGACAGCCTGAGCAAACTCACACCAACAATATAACGATTTATTAGAAAAAATAACACACGCTTTAACTATGTATTGTTCTTCAATTCTGAGATGTTCTACCATTCTCAAGGAAATAGGAAGACCTAATTGTTCTAATCTAAGAAGGCCAAAATATGTTATGCTGGTTTTAATTCAGAATAAAAAAAATCGATATAACATTTAAACGATACAGTCGAGTCGTTCGGTTATCGCGGTTATCACAATTTGTGGAAACTTCTTTCTCGAATCATAAACAATTATTATACGGAAATAAACTATTATAACGTCGTCATACTGTATCAATGTAGTATACAAAGTAATTATTATTTTTTAAGAGTCGAAGAAGAATTTATAAACGCATTCTTGAGTTTATTTATGGCTTCAAGCTTTTATTTATATGTGGTATTAAGGTTTATTGAGTTATTACAGAATATCAATTATTATTCTATATTATCAACAAGATATGGTGCTATTATAGTAACACTTATTATTACATATTAGGATACGGTGTATAGGAGATTAGGAGATATTACTTTGCTATTTACATGCTAGACCTATAAGACTTATAAGCTTTTAACCTATTGAAGACAGTTCAAATTACAGGAAGCACAAACGGATAAGGATCATTCAGTAAAAGCAAATTAAATGATTTGATGTAACTGCTGAGAACGGAAATAATTTTGTAAAGAAAGGGTTGTGCGCAGTCTTAACTGTTTACAATTTCTTTCAAGCTTAAGTTCTTGCACTGCGAAACTTCACCTTGTGAAAACCGGAATTTTTCCGCTTAATAGGCGTTTCTTCTATAAAATTACGAGTAATATCCATTTAAATACGTATCAGAATCTGGACAATTTTTTTGAGTTTTTTACTACGTATGAGACAATTTGCTACATATTTAACGCAAGTGACACAACACATTTGATTGAAATAGATTTTTACCAGGCTATTGCAGTATGATTTTCATTGTGTACAACTTTTTATAACAATTTTTTAGGTTAGGTTAATTAAGAGAATATAGTAAAGGTCTTCAGAAAATAAAGTCAAATCTAATTGTATTTTTTGGCAATAAGTACCTAAATGACCACGAAACAGACACAGGAATCTTAAGAAGTTAAAAGTTGTAGCGCCGCTGGATTTTTTAAATACAAATACATCAGCAAATTTGAATTAAAATTTGATCGCAGTAAAATCACTGATGTACATAATTTTGATCATAAAGTTAATAGTATAAGCCATGTATAGTGATGTGACGACTAAGAACAATTGCCAGTTGGCACTAGTTTATGATTTTATACGGCGGTGTAAACTTGGACTGTAGTACGTAATTCCTAATTCAATTTTCAATTAAATACATTTTCTGGAAGATAAAATTATCTTGATGGAAATAGATCGTGCAAACGCCCATTACCTTGGGTGTACATATAAAGGTTCGTCATAAATTAATAAAGTCATCGTAATTTGTATTTGGCATAATGTATTTGAGTTTTATGTTTGAAAATTCTACTGTATGCTATTTATTTTTGCTTTACATTCATTACATTTTTTTAAATAATAATATCAATATTGACGTTATGACGTAATGTTATTTCTTGCGTCATAACTTCTAATTAAGAGCAGTGTTTCTTAAAGTGTAACACAAAAACTACGACCGACGAACTGACGAACTCTGACGCTGGCGACTCAATTGGTTTGAATTTTTAAATAGTTAACGATCACCATACATGGGAATAAAACATTGTTTTCAAATAAGTTTTCGTGAAAACGTGCATTATATGACAGGAGTATCGACAATAAACGCAAACAATACGGATAACGATTCGTTGATAAAGTCTAACATTTCGTTATCCGTTAGTCTGCACCGGCCATTTCACATGTATAAAAATAGCTCACGTGTGTGAGTCACGTGTTTGAAGGTAACAACTAACAGTCATTCGCTAAATGAACACAAATGCGTTATTCTTCCCCGTCTAGTGTCCAGTGTCAACGATCTAGGTGAACTTTCAACTCTTTTGTAAGGTGAAATGAGATGTTCATACATGATGAAGATCTATTTTTTTTAATAAAGAAAAATATAGATGACTAGATATATTTTCGTAGATGCAGATGCCAATTTTTATAGCTTTTCTAGAAAGAGAAGAGAAAGTTTTTCGAAACCAATTTTAACATTGTAATAGTCTAAATCAAATCCTGTGATGATATGTAGGCCTAGGAGTTATGTAGTAGAAACCACTTTTCTCATGGACAGTTTCACTCGCAATAAGCTCGTAGATTGGGTTCGAATTACAAATAGCTTAGAAATAAAATATGTTTTAGTACTGGGACAATAATTGTATATTTTGTTATAATAATATAACTTTTCCTATGTACAAAATATGCATTACTTACTGCCATAAACCAAAACGAATAATAACGCTGACTTTAATGATGAGAGCCATAGAGATTTCATACCTATCTGTTTCGTATCGAATGTCTTGGTAAGATTACCGGTTAATACCTTAATACAAGTGAATTGGCCATTGAGTGCTTCAATAAACATTCGCTCTTTTATCAACTCGACTAATAACCTGTGTGACATTGAGAACGTGTTGGCTGTTTACATTTAGGGAAGATAGCTAAGACAATAATTAGGTGAATTTTTTTAGTCTTCAGAAAAAGCCATAATTATTTAATTATCTAATTAAGAGTATTTTAATTGACTATGCGACATTTTCCCAAGCTTTTGCAAATAAAAATACAAGTCGGATAAAAAGGCATTTTGTGGCAATATTGCAAGTTAGTCCATTTACTTTAGGGACGTCGTATAAAACACATAATACAAGATTATAATATCTAATACTGCAATATTTTAATAAATCCTATCTGTAAATTTTAAGACTGCTAAAGTCCAAAGGATATAAAGACTGTAAGTACCGCTCTGACAATCAGACGAACCGAATATTATCATAATCCGTTGTCATTTGTTGCAACGTCATGCTTTGACAATGTAAGACGTTGACGGTTATTTTTAAATCGTATCGACCGCGTTCTATTTATTTATTGTTCAACACACGAATTCATTGATTTAAAAACATCGCAAGGAGTTTATAAATAATAAAATAGCCCGAATATAATAAGTCTTAAAATTACTAAGAACACAAACAATGTATTATTTCTAAGCATTTACAAAAAAAGCAATTATTTGAATTAAGAATTCAAACGTTTAATTTAGTTTAATATTTCTTTATTAAGTCGATACATTTATATAGGTAAACTTAAGAAATCTCAAATGAATTTAAATTATGTGTAATGACACTTACGACTATATGTACAGGTAATCAACTCACATGTAAACACTACAGTTAACTCCAAAGTTCTACATCCGCCTCTCTATATCACCTTTATGGTTAAGTTATTCAGACTCGAATGTTCTATTTCTTGCTCAGACAATATTAATAAACTTCAGAATCCACTGAAATTGTAACAATTTTCTGTTTTTTTTCTATTTTACAACTCAGAGAAGTAGAAGTTTTATTTTTCTATTTTAGAGTTTAATATAATTTGCGTATCAGGAATTAATGCATTTTAATTGCTTTATAAGGGAGATAGCAAGCTAAGAAATTTACGAAGATACAATTTTTAGAACAGCAAAGGTTTTACCAACAGTAACTATGATCCGTGAAAAGTATAATAAGTAATACGCAATTTTTGACGGATCAAAGTTTTATCGTGTAGTTCTAAGCCTCACTTCAGATATACAACATTCCAAGTGAGATATAAATAAATTTCAGAACATTAAAAATATGTTTATAGAGATTGTATTTATTGTAGCAATGTTAAATTTAATCAAAATGATTTATAATGAACACTTTAATTCTTAGTTAAACTTTACGAATGATAAAGTCGGTTGCGCAAATTTTTTCATACCTATACAAGTCTCGGAGTACTCAATTAAATTATATGTGATTTAACAATTATGTTTCTTTCTATGAAATGATGCAACAGCTTTTAAACAATTCTATGGTAGCATAGATAAACTTTTAGCTTTTACTGGACATGTATGATAGATGATTACAATTATATTAGACTTTTCGCTTTCATATTTTAAATATATACCAATTAGTTAGGAAAGATTTCACTCATTCGTTATAGAAGTGGCCATGAATTAATTAACCATTTAAATTTCATTAAATTACTCTCGTATAGCTATTAAAATAGAACAATGCATACAATACTCAATAATAACCTCGGCGAATGTTGCAATAGTAAATTATATAAAAAAATATACCACGGTAATTTTCCGTCCCAGTAATTAAAAACAAAAGAGCTTGAAAATGTTTGGATTTTTTATCCAAACATTTTCATTTCATTCATATAATTCTAAAATCATCCGTCAATAGTAGAATCATATCAAAATAATAGTTACCTTACCTACTACTTGGAAAATAACCATAAATCTAATGGCAAATCCATTTATTTATAACAGCTAACGCCGAAACCCAATAACCTACCACAATCCATTTTTGACCATCTGAGATAGAGTTCTAAATCCAAATATTGATAAAAGGTGCCAATCATCGGATTGATATTAGATAGGAGATCAATCGACTGTCACGGCCTGTTCGAAAACAATCTGAGATGGTGGATTAATTATTGGGTTCGGGCGTAAATCTGCCTTAAAGCCTGTTTTAACTACAACACTTTGTATTTTCTGAATTACCTACTGTTATCGTTGTAACTAGACAGATTTAGTTTTATATCAACAATTATTCATATGTATATCGCTTTTCATTATGGCCACACCATTTGGTAGTAGGAGTTTAATAACTATTTATTTTAGTTAAAGTGTAAACTTAAATATAAAAAAAATACTGTTTGTTGTTATAAATTGATTATTAAGGGTACCCACCCTTATAACCACCCACCTTGTAAAGAAATATATGATTTTAAGCATTCTTAGTTTCTTAGTAAAATTGAGGACGTTATATTAAGGTTTTACGGTTGTTACATTAATATTACGTCAGAAAAACAATATCGCTATTTATTATTTAAGATCTTTATAAATTTACTCTGTAAAACTAAAGTAAATTTTTGAATTTCCGACGCGGTTTTTGTACTTAGAAGTTGGTAAGTTTATAACAAAAGGGTCGAAAGGGCTTACCTGAGATCCCTCTAAGAAGTCAATAATACCCAGCAGGATCGATTTTGAATAACATTCTCTACATCGTTTATATTTCATTGATATATGTATTAGTGAACGATGCATGTTTTTTTTTATTTGTACACTTATTTTATTACATAGTCACGTTAGATTAAGGGAAGTTTTAAATAGGATTATTGGCAAATGTTTTCTGTCCAAAAACTCTTTTTTGTTTGTGATAAAGACAAAAAACCAAAGCAAGAAAGTTGGTGACCATTGTTGTAAGTCTAATACATAGCCTTTATCAATCCCGTATAAAATTAATTATACTTCTAAATGCTCATTTCGAAACTACTCTATAGCAACCGTAGACTGGTTTATTACATGCCTAATATAACATGTGCACAAGGAACCGTTTATTTCGTTCATTCACTCATTCGTGCGGAAATTTTTCGTTTTATTGACATTAATGTATTCAGTTTTTATGAATTATATGACATGTGACAACACTTTCACAAAATTAATCTTCCTTAGTTAGGTGATAAATTAGAAAACTGTACTGATAGTTCAATACGAGAGAGCCGGGACTCAAAATATCATAAATAGCTGCTATTTACTAGTGATATTTAGGTGCGACTAATAAATGAGACTTGCCTTGAACCCTATGACACATTTGCTATCAAGCAGTTTTCTGTCAATGTGTGGTAAGAATGAAGGAGGTCAGGGGATCATATTATTATTCTGATAACGGTTTAGTAAAGTATGAAAATCTCGAGAATATTGTATAGTGTGCTTGCCGCGTGCAAGGAATGCGACACGTTTCATTTAAATGTCGACAGTTGCTGAATGCTGACTAGGCCTTAATACATACGTTTGCAAAAGGCACTATATAAAATATTTCATCAAAATTGTATGAGAAAGAGACGAGACTAAAGCATAATATTATGATTACTTGTTATGAGTTAGGATTGTGAAATGTTTACACTTCAATAGTGTGTAGACGTACTATGATCAATCCGCGCATAAAGATAGGTTATAAAACTTACCACACAGCGCTGTTCCATATTCCTTCCAATGTGAGCGAGTTTTTGCGGTCATTATAATATTGAAATTTAAAATAAAATACTAAAAAATTAACTGGGTTTGGAATGAGATTATCTTGAGCACTGATTTTTTATAATAAAATTTCTATATAATATAATTCGAACTCATGGTTAAATATAAATTATAACAGGATATACTAACTAAATATCACAACAATATATTATATTCGATCTAAAATTTAATGGATTTTTAAAAGTAAACGTTATAACCGATTGGGCTTCATTTTGAAAGATTTATGTGTTGGTTTGCTGGTCCATAGTTTTGCGAGAAAACGCGTGGAGTATGTTAACGCGACGAAAGCGAGTGAACAACTGAACGAAACACAGACACTTGAACACGAATGAACTGAACGGATCGCATAGAACGGAATGGAATGAGGTAAATCGACGCAAGCGCACGCTTTTGGTCCTTGTTTATCGGTCGGCTCGGTTTGCCGGCAAATCAAGCGGGCTCCAGGCTGATAAGAAAAACGTTGATATCATGAATGTATGTGATGTTGAGCCACGCGTGTGAGTGACTACCACTTACTACGCACTGCGAAAGTCACCCTGCTTACGAATGTTTGCTGAGACAAATGTATTTTTAGTTAAATACAGTCCAAAAATAAGTCTAACAATACTACCGACATGGGCTAAATACGACGACAATACATTACTCTTACGACTTAATACAAAGAAAATGAGGCCAATTGAATAGATGGTAATAATTTTATGTATTTAGCCATCAATTTCTATGTTGGAGTAAACATACTTTTAATTAAAAAGGAACGGTTATTCATATACATACAAATACATATGTTTAATGGGACTATTAAAAGTAAAGCCTTGAAAATGCACGTTTACATTCGTATACTTTGATAGTGAATATTATGATAGGTCTGCATTCTTTTAAAGCAGATAATATTGCGCAATTTAAATTTTCACCAGCGAATTAAGTAAATTAGATTCAGAACTAGTAATTACTTTTATTGAGTAACTAATGTATACATATATAAATTAAAAATGTTTAAACACAATATTGTCATGTATTAGTAAGAGATAAGTAGTGTCAATACGTGATCAGATTCTGGTAATATTCTTGCCGATTAAAATATCTAAATATTATCGATTATCTCTTGATAATACTTATTATAAAAACTGTGCCACCCGTTATAAGGATTGATCATGAAATAATTAGCAATTGCTATTGCCAGTATCGACCTGGTACTGGTTTTTAGTAACTTCTTTTTACTAACTTCGAATCAAGAGTAACAATTTGGCAAAGACAAAGACCCAGGATCTCCGCTTGCTGTGGGCTTGTCTTGCTTCATCGATTTTCATGACATTTTCCATGCATACGTGTCTCTAATACGTTCTGGATTTGGCCAGTTATGTACGATAGGGCCTACCGACCTAACCTAACCATCCACGGTTGCTTTGTATATTCTACTCGTAAACCGCTTATTTTTAATTAAGCCCTGAAATTGACGTACTGCTTAATTAATGTCACCCAGTTAAATATTAAATACTGCTTATTAATATATTACAATATCGGTTCGTTGCAGTGAAAATGGGTTAATAACTATCTAGATCTTTAATCTTAATGCATAAATAATCCTTGTGTATGCATTATTCAGCCACTTATATTAATGAAATATAAATATACATTTTAATATAAAGTGTTATATTTGATCAATAATTTAAGAAAATTAATCTCAGAAATATTTTCGAATGTACATTTTCTACTTTCCTCAATAGTGGTTATTATGCGATGAATAAACAAAGCTTATCTTTCAGACAATATGACGTCTTTTACATCGCACTTGAATAGATAAAATTAATTAGGTTTTATCTGGTTTCACTGTGATGCAAATTATAAATATATTTATTAATTCCACTGGGACGAGACGAGTTACCTTTCAGCTACGTGCATCCTTTCTTATGGCCACCTAATCAACAACACCCAAGGTCACCCTTTGTGACAGACACATTACCCACAAACGCAAAACGAATTTGTATAGGTATGACGTCGTCACGTGACTATTTTGATACAAATTGGTTTGCTTCTTCAAATACAGTTCATAAGAACAAATAATTATAAAATTATTTGTAGTTTTTAAAATTAACTTCATTTC
Organism: Pieris rapae; assembly: GCF_905147795.1. Taxonomy (NCBI): domain Eukaryota; kingdom Metazoa; phylum Arthropoda; class Insecta; order Lepidoptera; family Pieridae; genus Pieris; species Pieris rapae. Next base: position 4,489,392 of record NC_059509.1, on the reverse strand, counting down.
TTAATTTTAACTGAATATTTAACAAAGTATAAAACACGTGAAATAACGTTAAATTAATTTAGTAAGTCACAATGTCTAAAATATATTTTCTAAGCACCAGGCTATTCTTTAAAACCGACAGTGATGCGACGGTTAAGGCAAAACTGACTCACATTGAGCCATATAAAAACGAAATTTAAAAGGTAATACAGTTATATAAATAACTTATTTTTTATTTGTTGTTAAATATCCTGTGTTTTCGCGTAGTTTTGAACGTAACGTACCTAATATTGAACCTGAAGAACGTTAATATTTTTTTCCACAGACATTTAACGTCACAAGATTTTGCATTCGTTGCTTATTTTTTATCGTCACATAATTATTATAACAGTATTAACATAATTTTGTTGTGCAATATTTTTATAGATTTTAAATTAATATGTCTTAGACTTAGACAGCGCTAAGTACGGCTCCCTTGTGTCACAAACGTTAATATTGTCAATTGTCTAAGCTATACATATATGGTAACAGTTGTTATCAGATACATATATAGTTAATAATAATAATAGAAAACATAGTTAGGCATGGGCCTAGCTGCCCTATGGAGAATCGATTTTTTTTAAATTACTCTGTAACAAAATATTTTTATTGCATAATTAATATTGTCGTATTACTTACATGTTTAATATAATAAAGTCAAGACGATTATAAAGTTTCCACGTATTTATACAACTATCTTTTCCATTCTCTGTATCTGCTTCTGTTTGGGATTCCCTTAGCAATCGGCTGGCGACGCCAGGAAACGCAGGAAATTTAACATAAACGAAAATATTAATACCCCTAAATGTCAAAATCTCGTCTTCAGTACTCTCAACATGTCAAGGTCCATACCAATGTTCTACGTTCCTACTGTGCATTACGTAATAAAGTAAACTTTATTTGTATGTATAAATGTTATGTTTAAATAATCGTTGATTATCTATATATTTGCATTACATGGTTAAACTGTGTAATTATTATCGTATAAATTTGTTATTGTCTCGCTAAATTGTATTGGATTAGTATGTTTTTGTAAATTTCCTAGGATTGATAATATTTTATAAGGGTAATAAAATATTGAATTGTTGTTGTAAAAATCATTAGTGGACGTGCGACAAGAAAATAAAATCTAAGGAGTCGGGAAACAATTTATTTTTGTACGTCTAAACTCGATTTGAGAGTGGAGTGGTGTTATAATAAATTATGGTGTAAAGTCATTGTTGACTTCCTCACAATCCGTTACGTGGATAGGATAGAAGAGTCTCCATAGCTCTTGTAGTTTACCTTGTTCTTTACTGTCCTTATGGCTCTCTTTTCTTCATCTGTAAAAATAAAGACGTAGTTCATATGGCACTAAAGTATCTCAAAATAATATTTTATATAGAATAGTGCCTAATTAATTTGAAATTTAAAAGCCTTTTAGCTTGACTGGTATCATGCTTGATAATTTACAGATCAACGATGAACCAAGAGAAGAGAAGTGGAAGAGAAAACGGTTGTTTAAATAATAATGCATAACAAAGTAGATTATATATAGATAGATTTCTACTCTCTTTAGTGGCCCTGAGGCTTTACGATAGTTTTAAGATAAGATGTACATTTTTGAAGGCTTTTTCAAATAATTTATAGTTAACTACATAAATGGTAGTGCGTTATAGTTTGGAATACTTTTACGGATCATAGTAGAAATATTAAAAAAAATACATGTTTAAGTTTTCTAATGCCATGTATATGAAATATTTACTACTATTTTAAATAGGAATATACTTGGAAAATTATCTATTCGATGTCGGTTAAGAGAAAGATTAACTCAAACATAACCGTCACCTTATCGTAATCGTTTTATTTCGTTAATTCTTGAACAAACACTATTGCAGGGAAAATTTTGGTAAATTATGTGTACTTAAATTATTTGTTTAATGCACCCGGTGCTTAAACACACAAGTTTTATTGATTAGCCTTGATACGGCAGATATGTTAAAAATTCTTGTTCGATCATTACAGTATACGAGTAGTTGAGAATTGCTTCCCAAAACATTACACCAATCTTTAGAATTTTATTAAAAATAATTTGACCTTTGTATGAAAATGACAGTTCAACTGTACTAATTCCTATCTTTACATTACACCCTTAACTTACACTAGTTTTTAAAATAATTAAAAAGCTATTTGAGATGTTTTAAAGATAGATATGTATATTTTAATATTATTTGTAGGGTTTTATTCACTTTATTCCGTTTATATTGATTATCAAATATGAGTGTAAAGAGCGAGGAGATTGCATTTTTTCCGTTGCACAAACACTGGATTGACTTCGTAGGGTTTGCTTATTTGGATGCAGATAGGAGATCGATCGACTGTCACGGTCAGATCTCAGATTGTTTTTAATCTGAGATTGTGGATTAATTATTGCGTTAGTTGACGATGACAGGTTCTAAATATATTTAATTATTTGATTTCAATTTCGCAACTTTTAGTTAACTTTATGTCAACACGTAAGCAAGATAATGACAAAATAATTCCAAAACGAAAATTGTTAAGATGTTAGTATATTTTATTGTCGCCAATCTTTATAAAGCGTAGTATTGTTAAGCCTACATCGATAACATTCATTGCAATTAAAACCGTGTATTGACAAGTCTATAATTAATTAATAAGATAAAACCCTTGCATTTTTTACATCATTTGAAAACAAGAATGTGAATAAGTTATCATCCGTTCAACGCGTGAAGCACACAACGTCCTTACTATACATGTGTGCCAAATAACTCACTACACCCACAATCGTGTAATTAAAATGTGTGCAGCTCACAACTACAATGACAAAATGGGACGTATTCACAGCTTAAACCGCATGTTTTTGTGAAGAAATTGTCACGACATCGCGCAATAACATTCACATGAATTATTAAGTAGTAAACAACGTTAACGTTAATATAAAATCATTATAAATACGTACCTTTTCACATATCTCATTTCATCACAGCGTAAACATAAGGGTGCATTCATACTGTCGAAGTTATATATACGTATAGGAAATATTAAATTACTATTTTGAGTGCATATCTGTATTCGGAACAGCATGACGCAGACGTTAAGTACAAAGTCCACTCGTTTCAAACAGAGCTTCAGTGGAAAATGAGTACATGTGAATTGGGAACGAATAAAACGCCCATTAGTAACATTGTTGTCTTAAAAGTCGAAGAGTTGCGATTAATTAAATATATTTTGGAAATTGAACATCTTTTATAAAAAGTTATAGTAAACTCATAAGATGATGCAAAGGTGTCGATCTATAGCATAATTAGTGATAGTCATGATAACATTTTCAATTCTTCCAATTAACGACAAAATACGGAATACGTTTATAAATTTAGTGTAAAAAGTAGCGCCTGCTACAAAAATAGTTTTAAGATGAATGAAACAAATCATAGTAGATAGGTGTCGGGACTAGGAGCAGTCCAGAAATACCCACATACTGGCTAGCTCTTGTTTGTGACGAGTTGTTTCATCGGGTTACAGATTATCAAGATGTTTTAAGATGTCTCGTAATGACGTATGACACACCCACAAAGATAACGCAATAGTTTACCTATTCTACATAGTCGTTGTTTTGTTAATAGCTATCTATTAGAGGATACCTCGCAGAGCTATAGATATTTTTAAGTACACAAATAGGTAAACTACTGCTAATTTTGGGTTCAAGATAATTTTTAAAGCTTACTTTAAAATTATCTTATTTTGCTCAGTGGGTGTTGTTGGTAACGTTCATACTAGTTTGTACAATACGTTGGTATTTAGATTACTGAATCTTGATATTTTTAGGCAAATAGACAAAGGCTGATCTCCATACTTACTCGTTTCAATTCCAAAATTGATATAACACTTTTGACAGATGGGCATAGATGTTTGTTCGATGGAAAATGAATCCATCATTTGAAATTTATGGGCGTAATTATATGTAATTTCATATGACAAATTAAACAAAATGATTAACAATCACAATATATAATTTCTCTTAGTTCTATGATCCAAGTTTTCAGATCAGTTTGCACAGATGTAAATGGCACACAATATTTAAGGCACTAGGAATGTAAATAGGATCACAATACAATTTAATTACAGATAAAATCAGTTAAAACATAAAGAGACCAACAGATAATGTTTAGCTTAAACGTATGGGTTAGATTGCTAGTACGTTTGAAACTTTCTTTTATTAAAATAGGTATTACAAATATATCTTGTTAATTTTCTAATCGTTTGTTTGAAAGACTTATAAAGTTAGCCATGATTAAATCTGTGGTCTGTGTATGCGGCTATTTCAGATAAAAATGAGCTATTAAAGGCCACACTTATGAGTTTATTTTATAAAATAGCTCCTTTAACAAAATGATTAAATTTTCATATATTATAAAATAGTTTGATAATTACAGTTTAGTTACAAAATAATATTTTGTTATTCATTTTGTTTTATAAACATCTAATATTGTTTAAACATATACTATATATGTATTAAATAATATTTGGATTCTTTGTTACATTACTAGATAATCTACAAATATTATTATTCAGAATAACAAAATCGATTGCAAGGCACTCTATTATTAACGTATTTTTACTTTATTTGTCACCTTTCAATGGAAGATCTTTTTTAATATATATTTTGGTATTAAAGCTTTTCTTACAAGAATTAAAAACTTAATTATACAGATTATATCTAAAGATTTACTGCTACACCTCATAAATTCTCTAAAAATACTTTACATTTATTTAATATAACAATTACAATATGATTTCACATTTTTAGATTTTTCCTAATATGTTGGACCCATTTGGTTTTAAGTTTGTTAGGGGTGTTACAGTATGAGGACTATACAATTTAAGCGTTATCACAAAATTATATCATACACCGAAAACATTACTCCGAGTAATCCAAAGAATTACTTAAAAAGGACCGGTTTCGGTATAGATATTCAAATACTGATTACTGAGACGTTTTGGAATTTAAGGAATTATTATTTAGGTATCTCTATCTAGTTCAAAGACAAGATTATTATCGAGTAGGTTATCACAATATCCTATTTGAGATATATTTTAAATAAGGTAGTCAAGGTCTATACGATATGACACAAGTAGCATTAAAATATATGTGTAAAATATCTGCGGAATGCTTTATTTATAAAAAGGACGGAAATATTAAGTACAGGTATAGCACCTTCGAATTGTGAGTTTCATAAATTTATCCGTACTCTTGCCACATCACCGTCCCTCTTTTCATACACAACTTTATCACTACTGTATAACCTCTCTTGTATGGCAGCGAACGATTGACCTTTTGTTTCAGGAAGTAGTATTAATATAAATATAACGCCACCTACCGACAGTAAGGCGAAACTCCAGAATGCGACATATGTACCTAAGTTATCCGCGATCACTTGATATAACTTAGTAACTGCGAATGTCATTAAGGCAACACATATTTGAATTATACAAGTGGCTTTTGATTTTATGTGTGTCGGAAATATTTCTGATGTTATAGCAAACGGAACCGTAGCCAGGCCGATAGTGTAGGAAAATATGAATATTGGTATCACAACGACAGGAATGAATTTTAAGTTAACAACGTACTCACTGTTTGCATATTTCATGAAAAAGTACGCTCCTATAATAACATTAGCAAGACCAACGCCGCAAGATGAAACTAACAGTAAAGGTTTTCTTCCTAATCTATCAACTAATTGTGATGAAATTGCGGAGGTCAGTAACTGGACCGAACCAACCACTATACACGATTCTCGAGCACCTAATCCGCCCTCCGCAGCTCCAAATATTTGTTCCGCGTACGATATGATCGCGGTACTACCACAAAATTGTTGGGTAAAATATATTCCTAGCAAAATTATCAGTCCTCTTTTATTACCACCTACGGTGACAAGATCCTTCCACCGACTCTTTTCCTTCATATTCTCATTGACAAGGTGGGTCATACTATCTAATTCTTCCATCATGTAATCACGACCTCGAAGCTTTTTTAGAGATCTCTCAGCTAAATGTGATTGTCCGGATTTGAGGTAATAGTAAGGCGACTCCGGCATAGCACTAAAGGTTACAACGAACAGTATAGGTATGGCAATGTTGAAACTCGCCAGTCCTAGCATAGATACGTAGGGCCCTATGCAGTATTGTGACAGGATCCCAAACTGAAATGGAGAAAAAACTCAATCAATTACTTAAATAATAAGGGTATGTAAGGTATATATTCATTAATATATATTATAAATATAAACATAAGGAATCAATAGAGCAAAATGCACAATATAATACAAAAAACATTTATTTAAGAACATTTAATGTGTCTAAATAAGTAGTTGTTGTTGTTTAAGATATTTTTGTTGTAACGTGTAAAACATATCAAAAGTTCCATACCTTAGACATTACTGTGATGAGGGTGGCCATAGCTCCTCGCACTTCATTCGATGCGATTTCACCAAGGTACATAGGAGCTGTTGTGTATGCGATGCCGTAACCTAAACCCGATATAAGCCGAGCTGCGTATATTGTTGGGACGTTGGTCGCGAGCATCACCAGGATCCAGCCCAGGATGTAAGGAATTGCTGCGAGAAGCAACGTTTTCTTTGTTCCAATTCTGTCTGCGAGGTACGATGCCGGGATGGGGCTTAATGCTGAAACAGTATAGATTCAAATAGATAAATTACAATTACAATACGAATTTTCATTACATTATGATTATGATAAAGTAACAACCTCTGTTTGAGGAAATAATTATAGAATACTAGCTAATAATTACGTTCATTATATTATGGAACCAGAAGGAAAAAACTACGGTAACATATCTAAAACCATACCACCATAAATATTTGGCATGCAATATTTACATAAGCCAAGTAAAACTGTAACAGTAGGCAATATAGTCACCTGAACTTAATATCATTAGAGAGGCAATCCATGAACTCTGATCCGCCGTTGTTGGAATAAGCGAGTCTTTGTCTCGTAGTTTCGGGAGTGTGGGAGACGTCCAACCCACTGTAGTTCCCGCCGCCGCCGTGATCAAGGTCGCTGGAAATTTCAAAATAGCCATCAAAATATTGCATAATGCTTTATCAAACATTTTTAAAGCTTTAATCTTGTGTCTTGTATAATAGCCTAAGTGACACACGAAAGCACGTATACCAAATGAGGTTTTTCAAAAGCTTACTAAAAGTATGTAAAGTATGGGAAGTTTTCACATGTTGTTAGATTGATAATAACTTTATTGCGTAGAATACTACATCTGGCATGTTTCATACATCAATTCAGAAAATACACTCAATCTTTTATTAAAATAAACCTTTTATTACAACATGAATTAAAATAAATAAAAGGTAAGAAAGGAATCTGTTGAAAGACTTATTTAAGTTACTCTTTGAGTAGTACATCGTGAAGCTATTGGGATTTTTCGTTTTATTTACTGTATATCTATATTGGTAGACAAACATCTAGTAAATAAAATTCTCGTGTGTCACAGTGTTTATAATTAAACTCCTCTGAAATGGCTCGACCGATTTTCGTGAATTGTTATGGGTATAGGTTAAGTCTGCGAATCCGACATATATTTTTCATCCCCCTAAATGTTAAGGGTAGACCCCCCTCAAAAGGAAAACCCTTAAAAGCCTAAATTATATTTTTTAACAATTTATTTTTATTTTTTATGATACAACATTCAAAAATCGTTGAAAATTAAGGATAATTTTCAACCCTCTACGATTTTTTATTTATTATTATTACACCCTAATTTTTTAGTTGTTAATTAAAAACGTATGACTTGAACTCTGAGGTTTACATAGAGAAAAATTCACAGAAAAACCTAAAAGGTTTCTTTCTGGAACACTAAACATTATCTGGGCTTGCATAGTAAAATTTTCCATGTATATACTGAAAACGAAGGCTAAGAAAATCACATTAAGTGGAAACGAACTTCTATAATCTAGTGGAGCTAGAATAATCTAAAAAAATTTTGGTTCATCAAACTACTTAGTCTGATGTTACAAAGGTAAACCAAACAGATATTCTAGTTTTTAGCCTAGCCCACCTAAGTTGATAATAACCCAGTGGCGTTGACCCTGCATGGGTGACCCTGTGACTTAATGTGAAGTGTAAACTAGTGCATCTCACTAGACGACATGATAACTTTTCTATATACTACTGTTTATGGAAAAAAATATAATCACGGACAAGGACAAAATGTCGGTATTGAAATGAGAAAAATCGATGAGCATCTATACAGAAATATAAATAGTTTTCATCGTTTTTAAACTATAAGTTTAATTTTTAATAATAATCGGAATAAAAAACTAATCTGGCGGATGGATCTAACGTAGTACTAAATCTGACTCGTGTATCCTTCACGAATGATAAAAAGAATTGAATTTCAAATAATGAAAAATGATAAGGACATGATAAGTCTTTCATTTAACAGGCAAAGACGATGATTCACTAGATCTTGACCTAGATTCATATTTTACGTTTCATCAGTTTTATCAGTTGTTTGCGTAATTTCTTAATCAAATTAGTAAATCAATGTGAATTAAATATTAAAAATATGTATATACAATAAAAAAAAATTCATTTAAAGTGATTTTTGTATATGTATACATATGGTCATTTGGCCTTTGATTGATTAATTATATGTCTGAAGAATAACAATCGCTAAATTGCATGCCCGACTAACAATCATTTGTAAGAGAGACTTTTGTTACCTTCAGATCGTACATATGTTGAACGAGCTTAAGTATTATTAATTAATATTTAACTCTGAATAATTGCTCTAACTCTAACTCACCAGGATGATGGTGATGATGATAAAAATACATTACGAAAAAAGTTTCGAACTTGAGAAACAGCTTGGCAAACATTAAGTTTGGTAATTTACAAAGTTTTTTTTATAAATGGGCTGACCCGCGCTTATGGTGGCAGATGGGTCAAAAGAGCCCTTACTAGGAATGGCTTAGGGGGCAGAAAAAGGAGAGGACGCCAGAGAAACCGGATAAGATGAAATAAAAGAGATAGCGGGGATAGATACGAGACAAGTGGAAGTATTATGAGGCCTTGAGTGCTTCGCAGGACATATACATAATTTAACTTAAGTTATAGTACTTGAATAAAGGCATCTTTTTACCTAGTCCACTGACGATTTATGAATATGCCTTTTGCACCAAAACCGTCAATTAAACATGTAATTGTAAGAATAAAAATAATACGAACATCCGTCGACCTAACCACTTTAATGTCAGCGTTTTGATCACTTGATACGACTTAGAAACAACAATGAACGTGATGATTTGCACTTATATATCGCGTACATGACTTTCCAGAATTGTACTTACGCTATATAAAAAATTCTCTTCTTATTTCGTGAGTTATTAAATATGTATAACTAGGGTACGTGCCCATTTACTTAATGATGACAAAATCGAGGTATATGATGTTGATTTGGGCTTAAATCTCAACTTAAATATATATATTATCATATTTTTTTCAAGTTTCCAAAAGAGTTTTACAACCTCTTCTTAGACCTACTGAATATCGGGTATATTCATTGTTACGACAATTTTATATATAAGTAAGGCCTATTTTCTGTTGTTTGCGGTAAAGTTGATAACGCTGTAGTTAAGCAAGTCTAAGTGTTAAAAAGTGCAATAAGTCATCTATTAGAAATAAATTATTAAACCTTGCTTGTGTTGATAAAAGTTTATTAATCACGTAATATACAACTACGTGTAAAATGAGGTTTTAATTACCAATTAACCGCTCATAGTTCTAGATTGTGCTTAACGCTCGTGTAAATCATTTGAGACAATTATTTAATAAGTAAACTATTTGTCCTCATTCACGTTAATTTTTTCAACATCCTTTTAATAATATAATAAATATGGCGCAATTCAATTTGAAATTCTAATTCAAATATCTAAACACATTCAAAAGTGCATCTTAAACTTATGTAAATGTCTTCTAAACACAAGTCTATCTATGAACGCTGGTGTTAAAATGGTATTTGCCAAGAAATCCATTACACAATCCCCCGTCCCGTGATTATCAGGATAAACAATAATATTTAAATTAAATACGCAATATACATAAAGCGTATCATAAAATCCAAGTTTCATGTAATGGTTTGCAAACGGGTTAAACAGGATTTGTAAATATAATAAGAGAAAAAATAATATCTAACGTCTGTACCAATACCGTGGAATAAGTCGCAAAGGAACAGGTTGCGTTTTTTGTCGATACTCAAAAAACATCACACACATACTTGATTGATACGTTCATATCATTTACGATATAACCCTTTATTGGTCTTGACCATACTTTCATCGTAATTGCTTAGTGGATGCAGCTTAGACACAGATCGTGCAACTGTTCATTGGCACAAAAAGAAAGATACTAATATGATACGATAGTAAGATTTTTCATTATAGAGATGACTATATTGAGCAATATAGGCTACTAATTTCCAAAAAAAATCGCCAGCTGTGCGTTTATATGGCTGTCATATGCACTTTATTTAGATAAATTATTCGCAGGCGTTTAAACCAGCCTGGAAGAAATTCAAAATGTAAAACAAAATACATTTAAAACTTTTTGCGTTTTGTTTGTGATTAATCTTTCAGTCATTGACTTATCAAAGACAATCAATCAATCGTCTTTCATATGGCATTCTCACCGCCCAGAACGCGTTAGGACATGCCCTTTTGTTTATAGGATAGAAGACCCAACGTGCCTACGGGGCGCCCAAAAAGAGCTATCATCGCAGCCCATGGACGTCCATTATAGGGGGTTTGAAGGTGGAGTATGATCTTTCTTTAAACAGTTGGATGTCGTGCCTCCCAAGGAATAATGTCTCTCTCCCTACAGGGAGTCGATTCCACAGTACGCTAGTTGGTCAAATGATACCTAGTGAAGTGGACCGTGGAAGACTTCCAAACATCAAGATGGTTTATACCTTTACTCATACACAATTGAATAAATTAATAACTTAATTTACACAACACAACCAATTTAGGCTTAGTTAATTAAATTTAATCAGTTAGTTAATTGTATTAAATACTTTGTTTGTTTGTTCCCTTTTGTAAATCTTTTTGTTATATAATGTATCATGTATTCCATCTGTGGCTATGTTCTCGGTGTATTTGTTTGCTATTATATGTATTTTGTGTTAGCTGTAGGAGTACAAAATAAATAAATAAATAAAATCATTTAATTATTCGGAACAGTACACTGTCTGTGTGTTCAAAAAAATTCGTCTAGAAAATGTAACAGCAAGATATGAGATATAGTTTTATTGAATAAAACTTAGACATAATCACAAACTGTTAATAATTACACTTGAAATAAATTAATGGCTTTTCGAAACTGGTTTATATGTTTTTTATTTGTTTAGTGTTTTACTAAGTGATCACAAAATACGTATATGTATTTTAAGACGTATTAACTTCTGATCCATAATTTATTATACATATTTATGCGTAAGTACACAAATAACTATGTGTTGAATTACTACTTACTTACTCATATATTTCTCTTACATCGTTATTATAACTAATTAAAGTTAAATTGTTTTTAAGCAAAAGTAAATAAGATAAGGTTGAATCAAAAATGTTTTTAAATCACAGGTACCAAGTTGCATTGACCTATTATTCAGATAAGTTGTAAGGATAATACCATTTTTAATTAGGATATTTGCTATACCGTGATGATATCTATCTGGATCAAAATTCCTATGTCACTGCCGGATCTTAATAATCTACATTTTATTATTAATTGCTTGAAACTCAAACAATTAAAGTGCTTATTTCGTAGTTAGCCTCATAAGTAGGTAGGCGTTATCCGCCGGAGCCTAGGAGAGTGCCGCAAGACGGGACTCATCTAAAGCCTCTACTGGGTAGAAGCGCACGTTGATACGCCATGAAACCAGAGGGACGGCAGGTTAGCAAAATAAGCGGCGAAAAAACTAAGAACAAAACCTGAATACGCCGCATACCCATGCCCATCAAACCCAGAAAAGGCAAAAGGCGTTAGAAGTATGGAAGGAGCGCTACCTGGGGGTTAAAACAGCTGGATCTACAATAATCATAACCGGATATGTTAGAGCTGCATATTACCTGGATAGGTTTAAAATTAAGACAAGCCCAACATGTACCTACTATAATGGTGATCAAACTGAAGAACATGTGTTTATACATTGCCCTGTATTTGCACCGTCCAGGAACGACCCGGAGAAACCAGCACAGATGACAGCAGACCGTAACGTTGTGCTATCAAAGCACAGACCGTGACAGGAACGGTTAAGCGACAAAATTAATAAATATGTGAAGGAGAAAAACAAAAATGAAAAATCAGGTCGCGCAAGCAATTGCACCCCGGCTCGCCCATGAATATTGTAAACAAAAATATTACCGATGTAACGAAGCGGAGCGTATCTCTCGAAACGAATTATGATTTTATTCTATGTGTCTTTTTAGTAACAATATGAGAGATGGAAAAAAGATCCTGGACATGATTACAGGGGAGTGGAAGAAAAAATAAGTGTCATAAGTAAACGAAGTCGTGGGCAATAGCAAACATTGTACGTTTGCTTCATTAAATTATTAAGAAAACTAAACAAATACATCTCTATACATTAAAAAAATTAAAGTGAAAAATAAAATTAATACATAGGACATATTCACAATAGTTTCACTGATAAAAAATTTGTAACTAAACAAAACAAAACAAAACGTGACAGCACAAAATGTATAAATCAGAATAACGACAAACATACTAGTAGCTATAATAAAGACGAAAGATACAAGACCTAGGTCATTAGTAAAGGTCGGCAACGCACCCACTAATAATCGGTGTAAATGGGCTGCAATGACTGCCTTTTTGGGCGTCCCGCAGGCTCGTTTATTTTTTTTTATATAATAGGGGGACCGCTATTATATAAAAATAATAATAATAGTTATTCTAATAAACTTATTCTTTAAAAAAACTCTCTAAGTGCGAAAAGGGTGGATATTAGTGGAAGAATCCATAGAAGAGCACATCCTGTGAAGAGGCTCACGGAACCCAATGTTGGTTCTAGGAGTCGGAAGGTTTTGTACGAGCGCAGAAATCTGGCAGAAACATTAAATGCTATGAGTTCGAGAAGATGGCAGCAAGTTAGTTAATGCACGCATACTTTTCTAATAGTGACACAATCTATCAAATTGTTATATACATATACATATACATATATCAGTAATTTATAATTAAAAACAATATACAAGATAATTGGAATTTATACTCGTGTAACACTTAGGAATTATTTATCGAACTTTCGAAGTGTAATAATATAAAAAAATATTTTAATATAATCAATTATAAAAATAAACAGTAAATTATCTTTATACTAAACAGCGTAATTATCCTAGGAATTGTGAACAACCCAAGACTGCGTGAACTCAACTGAACTGAATTGTACACTAAGAATTTGTTTTTTGGGGATTTTTTTAAATATTGTATTGTCCTATATGTCCAAGGTTAACCGCTATATAAACTCTTAAGACTCAACCACTACGCATAAAATACTTTTTATAATTTTGGCAGCCGATTAGGATTGCACAATAAATAAATCCGTGGTAACATTTAGTGACGCCATAGATTTACATCTATGGACATCCTCTATTGTGCAATAATACAAAGACTACAATAACCCCCTAAAAGGTTATGACAGATCTAATAACTCAATATTTAAATGTGTTTAATCAAAGAAGAACCTAAAGTATTGTTTTCCAAAGGAATACTTCAAATTATCTGTTGTATATTTTATTGAGTTTTACCCGCTGTTATTAGGTTATATTGCGATTGCAACGAGACTAATCAAAAAGGAATGCTTGTGTCTGTCCGGGCTTAGTCTAGTAAAGTACTTTAATTACGAGTTCTAGAACATTCCGGAGTAATCTTATTTTTATTGCGATCTTCGCCACTACAACCCAACAATCTTTCCTAATCTTTTTCAAAGTTTATCTTATTTATTCTAAGATTGAATTTATCTGTTACGATTTTACGCTTGAATTTAGAGATTAGTTTACAAACGAAAAAGGACAGACGAGATGTCAATTTAATCAATGACCGATGGAAACAAGAAAATATATTAAACTTAAGAAGTATGAAAACCCTGGCAACGATTTCCCTTCTGGCAGTTTATACTCTAATTCGCATTTCTAGTCACAAACTGCATATTAACAAAATGGTATAGATTCAAGTTTGATAACGATATTGGTCTTAGCGTCCCCGGGCACGTAACATAAAGTAATCGTCCTGTCTGATTACCCTTCGTTCTATAAGAATACAAAATCCGAAGTACGGAATTTGTACCCCGTAGGAAGTGCAATTTGACGTAAGTTTTTCTTTATTATCGTGTGTCGAAAAATCCGCCATTCCCGATTTAGGACCGTCATCTTAATCACATTAAAGGTAGGCTTTAATGTTTGTAGCTATTATTTAAAAAATAATTCAAGTAAGAAATGTTAAAACTTTATAGCGCATTTTGAGTTTAGTAAAAATTTTTTTTTTATCTTACATCACTCTCTCATCAGTTTATTTCTAATTTAATTAATGCTTGTATATTAGAGATACAAACAGTAGGAAAAGACAAGTACTTCGTACTTTAGTTAATGATTTCGCTTTTAGTAATTTGAATTGACGTCATTTCTGGGTTGGTAGGTTTCTGTGCTAAGTACAAAATATAATAAAAAAAAGATATTTACATAAGGATGATGTGATTAAAAATAAAATACCACGTTATAACTACTTATACTATTTACACAAAAACCATATTATAAGTATAGTTCAGGAAATTAGTAATAAAACTGTCATATACTGTCTACTGGTGGGCGGTTGTTTGTTTCCTTCAGAGACAATTTTTAGAACTATTCTGAGCTTACAATATTTTTTTACTACTGCACAAATTTATTTAAGAAGCAAGCAAGAGACTCTTGATAATTATAAGTTTTATCGAAATAGGCGACTATTTTAAACCAAACAACATTAGAGAAATCTACTATCAAGTTTATGAATGACGTTTCATTAACATAAGTTTATTTGAAGTTAAATAAAAATAATACTAAATTGTTTTCGCCACCTTATTTTATACTGAGGAATTATTACGGCACGTGTAAATTACTTAATGGAGCAGGCCAAACCTAGCAAAAACAAGGTTATATTCCTGAAAATAGTACGTATATAAGTACACTGTATTTTATATATATAAATATGTGTATATAAACACAAAATGGTGTACAACACCCTCTTTGTGGGTAAAATGCAAAACTTGGTAATGGGTTTAATTCCCGGCATAATAATTTTTTATACATATTACCTGATAAGCCGTCTATGTACGAATGAAACAGACGTAGTACCGTGTCTACAACAATTAAGTTATTTCATAGCAAGCGAAACATATATGAAATCGCGTCAACATAATTAATATTTAATAGTTTCCAAAATTAAATGACGATTGCATAGTTTATTGATTAAAAATGTTAATTGGTATAAACGTAATCAATTTAGTGAATACGTGCGTACGTTCAAAATTTGTAGCTATTAAACATTTATTGAATACTAGCATCTGTCCATCACATGTTACGCATGGACATTATTATTAACAAAAGTTCAGATTTCTCCATGTAAACGTCTAACAGTCGTCCATTTAGGTCTAAGATTCTCAGATATGACGTTTCAGCATGACCCTAATATTATGTATTAGGGTCATGCTGAAACGTACTAATCCCGCATATAAAAAATTCCATACTTTGGATCACAATTTGATTATCGCGTCAAACTTGATTCTAGAGAAACGCTTACCTATTAGGATAATAATGCTTTTATACTTTTTTATTAGCTCTCATTCAATTTTATTAGTTTTTATTTTGGTAAGTGGTTCTAAGTTTTATAGATGTTTGTAACTAGTTTAAATTATTCGAATTAATTAAGATAAATCGAATAATTTGCGACAATAATACAGAGTTTATTATCGGGCCATTAACGAATATCAAATTACATATATAAATAATTATTTGGCGGCAATTAAATCTCCGACTACCCACTTTATATCAGAACATTTTAAAGGACCCACATTTAAATCTACCTTATATTAATGAACATACCTAGCCAAAAGGCTATAGCGTAATCTACGCGTAAAATTCTATTTTTATATTAGACCACAAACTTCGTAGAAGCAAGTTCAAGTGATCATTACGCGGAACTTTTGAAATGTGATATGAAGTCATGTACATTTTATCTATACTGATTAAAACTATTATACTAATTTAGATATTAATAAAACATATTTTATTAATATATAAAATTAAATCGAAATATTTTTTTAGAAGTCGTACCTATGTAATATTTTAAACTTTAATAATGTTTATTACAATCACGAACTATAAATAATAACCTTTTTTATGTAAATTATATTATTAAATAATATATCAATGAAAATAATACTAATACATATGTATCAGACGTTACGATCTTGAAACTTCGAACGGTGTATCTTCAGTGTTGCTTGTATGTAAATTTAGGTTCGAATTATTCATCGTGATTGAAAATAAGTGATTAACTCACCACTCAGTGCTGTCCCATATTCCCTCCACTTGCGGCCGAAGACCATTGTTTGTATTCACACAATTTTTTGAAATAAACATTTATGGAAGTTATACGCGGGCAATACAGTCCATGTGGGCGATCACTGCCAGCGTTTTGTTATATTTTGGAAACTGCTATCGTTTTAAAATAGATCGCCACGTGCTATTCGCGTTTCGGCGTGATCGTGAATGGTAGCCAGGCGACCGTGGCTTGTGTTTATGCGGAATGAATTCACGATGTTGACAGTTTCAGCTGTCAATAATCGCTAGCAGACGGCCGCTGCGGGGCGCCGCCTCCGCGCTTGTGTCACCACAGATAAAAACACGCTCACCCTGCTCATTTGGCTTCATCATTTGTAGTTGCCGGCACTGATAACGTCATACATCGATTTTTATTTGAAATGTAGGTTTCGAAGTTGTTAACCTTTAATTTATGTCTGTAATGCTATTTATCTCGTTCAAGTACCAGGGCAATTATAATTGTATTATAAATATGTAGGTCTATGTCGGACTTCACTCTTTCTACTGATATAAAACCTTTAAGGATAAAACTTTTCAGGAACCATTAACACAATGTATAAATGCTATTGAATTGATCAATAATATTGCGTAATATATGACCTATTTAAGTAAAACATGTTGAATTTGCGCGTATACTTTTTTATATATTCATGGTATATGTGTAATGTGTTTTAACTTAGGACTATAACATGAAATAAATCGCAGATATAATATAAATTATTATATGTTTTTAAATTTTCCTCGTTTTGTTTGACTACATGTCGGTCGCGGTTGATTCGTCGGGCATGTTAAATCAATTTCAATTAAATTGATCACGGTACGTTATAAATAATTGATCTTTTAAGGAGGTAAATATATACAGTGTTACTAGTAGTATATAGCAATGTATTATGTGAATGATACTAGTAAAAACATTCTACTTCACTACGTACATAAAAAATACAGACAATTCGCCAAGGACACGTTAATAAACACAGATTTGTATTGTTTGTCATAAAATTTAACATCATATAATTTAACTAAATAAATACTTTTAAAATTACATTTAAAATGTTTTACTAAACCGGATTTTTTTATATGAAATCTTGTCTCGGAAGCAGCTGACATTTTTTTTGTTTATGATTTTAATAGCTACTTTGTATGCTATGTAATATGTTAAAATGTAAAATCAATAAAAGGAATTTCTTTTTTTAATAGTTGATGATAAGTTATCAGTAATACAGTTGGAGAAATAAAATGTATTACAATAATTAAAGTTCAATGAACCATTTAGTAAAATCACTTTGTACAAAGTACGTATGAAATGGCCAAGAGATTTAATAATTTATTCACGCTTCTATGTCATATTTCAATTATTAATGGTTTGTTTGGTACATAAAAATAACACAAATATCGTTTTAGTATTATCAATAAATTCCTCGATATTTAAAACACCATCGTTAGAACGATGCGTATACTATCTTAGTTATAATTTGTACTATCTACTTTGATATAAGCCTATCATACTTTATCAAGTCATCTAAACAAGACTTCCTCCTGCGAGCTGGAGGTATTAACATTAATCTATTTACTGACTCCAAAACTCGGGGGTTAACATACATTAAAATAAATATTGATAACCTTTATCCACTTCAAATACTAATCTAAACGAATGAACTTGTTATTATAATTGGAGGGTCGGCAGACTAAAGTACATAAGTCATAATTCATTTTCACTTGAGTTTTTACAGGAACAACAAAAAACATAATAGAAATCAATGTATTTGGAATTTACTAATTTATTTATTACACTTTCATTGTTAAACAAGAAATACATTATATGAACATAATAAACTATAAAAAAATAAGATAAAAGCGGACTTTGAGCGACTTATGTGATACGTATTATTTACTAATTACACCTTATACATGACTTAAGTGATTAGGCCTAGTGAAGTGTTGCTTTTATTTCAGATAATAATATTAATCATACACTCACAGAAGAGAGGTGTGTGTGTGTATGATTAATAATTATCTAATTATTGGACTCTTCTTCACTACTGAAAACATCAGGGAGTGTGTTTCGAGCTGTTTCAGAAGTAGGCAAATTATTGTAAAAACTATGAAATGTGTCGGGTATAAGCGGAAAAAGTGATATAAGATCATCTTTTTTTTCTTTGGATATAGGTATAGGTTGGTTAGTTATCACTGGTACAGCATCGGGCACTACTGAAGATCTTCTCTTCAGATTCAAAGTCTGGAAATCACAATTTCGGTCTAAGGTATTCTTGAACAAAATAATACCAAAGTCTTTCTCATACCTTAGCCATCTTTTCTCCAGCCATTTGAACTGGTCTCCCGTAGTATCTTTGTATCTAAGGACTAATGGTCCTTTTAATAATGAAGAAAAGTCCAAAAAGTCGTTGCGATTCATTCGTATCACATGAAACTTTTTTCCACTAGACTTTATTAACTGTATCCAGTCATGGGGGTGATAAATTTCGATGTCAGTCTTTTTCTTTTTCTTTTCTATGATACCGTGATCCGTATCTACTTCTAAATGACTATGTCCAGAAATCATAAACTTATGGTCTATTGTCTGGACTGGTGTGTTCTGCATGACCCATGTAAACATAGCAGTGACATGGGAATTTCTATTTTGACCACCACATGTGTCAGAATAAAATGTTATATGCTTGGTACATGGAGGAACCATAGTACAGATGTGTTTGTATAAACATGAGGCTATTTGGTTCGCTCCACGTGCTGCTATAGTTTCGTACCATACATAGCAGTAAGACTTTCCCGTTTTGTTGTCGTGTATAGTTAAGTTGAAGGTCCACAGTTGGCGTTTATAAAAAGCAACGGATGATTTTAGCATAGGAGTGGGCAAACATTGTTGCAAATCGAAAGTATAAGTCTGATAGGTGTCATCTGTTGTAGACATATTTGTATCTAATGCCTTTTCCTCGTACGCACCATCCCCTAATTGCACATGTTCTTGGTGCTCCGACATCAGTTCTTGTTTTGCTACTTCATCTGAACACAGTTTTATTTTCATTTGAAATTTATCGCAGGTAAAACAAGTATCGGCGCGGGGTTTTTTAAATGATAATTTTAATTTCTTGAATTCTTGTGTGTAGATTTTTATAGAGGGATGTTTTTGTTCACTGGGTCGAGACAGTTTATATTGATCATACATTTGTTGTATTGTCAAGTGGGATGGTAAATATTTCTTTGAAGTACTCTTTCGCGTGTAATGACTTTCATAAGATGGGAAGGAAAGTATGTGATTTTTTATTTGTAATCTTTTTTCATCTGAAATTTTATTTTTAGGTGTTTTTTTTCCACGTTTATCGTCTGTTTCAGTACCAGCGGTAGAGGATCTTTTTTTTAAAGCTACTGTTTTTATAAAGTTATCACTTTCATCCAAAGTTTTAAGTAAGCAACCTCTACAAACTGGTTCACGTTTTCCATTGACAATGAGATTATACTTATATGTTTTGGTTCTAAATTTTTGCTTATCAGGATCTTCTGTACGGATCCTTACAGATGCTTTATCTTCTATATCTAATAAAGAAGCCATGTACGAAGATCTTTTAGTATAACAACCTAATTGCCAGTATTCCTTAAAAATGATTTGTCGAACTTCTAAAGAGAATCGGTCCTTACATTTCATTCTACATGGTGTCAGAGCCTTCAACCTTCTTTCAGGAATCTCTTTGCCTTTTAATGTTTTGTAACTTTGGCCTGTATTACGCTTTTTTTTCTTCTGTTGTTTCAACACACGCAAGCTTAATCCAGCAACCGCAGGTGGTTCATTGGTAATTTCTAAGTCTGAAGTCGTAGAAGACCTATCATTTTTTGCATTTGGTGGTTCATTTGCAATTTCTAAGTCTGAAATAGTAGAAGAACTATCATTTGTCACATTTTCAGTTCGATGTGTTCCTGTTTTCGACGATACCGGTTCGTTGAATACAAAGTCGGGGTCAGCTATAGAATCATCTGAATCTTCGTATCTGATCTCAACTCCTCTGAATGTGTTTGACGTGGATGGTACTGGCTCCATGTATGGGTCATCGGTTGAACCCATTGCTTGAGAAGTCATCACCACACTTATGGTGCCTTCGTTTTCTTCTTGATTTTTACCTTGAATAAAGTAAAAGACAAACTAAGCATAATCAATTTCAATTAATGAGTACCTATCTATAAAAATATGCATGAGTTTATACTTTATACATATTGTACTTAAACACTTACCTTGTGTGGGACTTTCATCCTGTACATTTCTCAGCTGCGCCAGTTCCACTAGCTTTTTTCCTCTTCCGAAATTCATTTTTAACAATAATTCACTTCACACAATATGAACGTACTGTTTTAAATAGAATCAAAGTTAAGACTGAAGCCAAATAACAGTTATTTCCCACAGGATTGTTATAAAAAATATCGTGTAACCACTTGTAGACCACCCGTAGTTGACTGCTGTTCAACAAAATTCTTTGACGATATATTTATATTAAGTGGGTAGTAAGACACTTGAGAAACGGTGTGAAAATTATTAGGTACCATAAAACATAAGTCGTTCCTTATCGGCACAACGCGACTGTGGAGTATTTGTTCCTTTTCACATAAGTTCACTTATGTTGTTTAGCCTGATTACAAATTGGTAGCTATCAAAATGTTCATAAGGAACAATTTGAGACTTAGCTACTTATAATAGTGATTTGACATGTGTGTTTTAGTCCAGCTATGAGTCGAGCCAATATAATGCCCCTGGCGATTAACAAAAAATATAGGGAAAAATGACTTATGTGCTTTAGTCTGCGGGCCCTTCAATTATAAACACATGTTTGTTTCAAATAAACAAAAAAAAAATTGGATAGGTGCAATTGGTAAAATAATACTTGAATAAATTAAAAATTAAATATACACAATTCAAAAATTCGCTGTTGTAATCTAGTGCACATTTTTCAGGATAAGAAACGAAATATCTCTTGTGAGGTATTAAACTGGTGTCGTTATAACATAACCAAAAATATTATAAAAAAACCTTGTTTTTATATGTATCATTTTCCATAATTACAAATAAAAATGAGCACTAATAAATATTAATACAAACGCAATTAAAATACTATTAATGTGAATTTATAAATATTCCTTCTAATTAAAATGTGTAACCGCAATATGTGGTAGTCAAGACAAGGTAAAATCTGTGTACCATTACTTCAGGTGACCATTGCTAATGTAAGACTTTCAAGTATGATGAGTTTAATAATGATTTCTATTAAATTGAGATAATATTAATAATAATAATCCTATAGCGCATAGGGGTCTTGGCCTCAGATTACATCCGTTTTTTTTCGGAGGTTATCATCGTGCTGTCTGATAGGTACATGTAATCGATTTTTTGATTTGGTACATTTTAGTTTCCTCACGTATGTTCCTTTACCGAGGTTTAGATGTGTTTAGGTGTCTATGCGTGACAGAAAGTCGAAAGGTGCACAGCTGAGGTCGAACCTACGACCTCAGGGCTGAGAATTGCATATGATATGAAGCCACTCTTACTATATTAATGTTTTTTTTATATCTGTTTGTTTCTTTAGCAAAAAATAATTTAGGTATTATGATTATTATAAGAAAGAAAATTCATAAATAAATTGTCGAGTTGTAAGGAACAACTAAAACATGTGTAATAATAGAAAATATTTTTGAAATCATAACAATTTAATCAATTGTACCATTATAGGAATGATTTAATAATCGGATGCTCATCATTATGGGTAATTTTGTTTAATGAATTGTAATTAAAATTGATAGGTATTCAACTGTATTTTTTCCTTGGGACCTGACAGTTAAATGATATTAATTGACATTAATTACGTGAAATATTGAATGGCTCCTTTGAAATTTTAAAGAATGCTTTCTTTATTATCTTAATATATATAAATCTCCTGTCACGATGTTTGTCCGCGATGGACTTAACCGATTTTAAATTAAATTGGCACACCGTGAGCAGTCTGGTCCAACTTAAGAGATAAACAGCTTAGATCTTTAATTATAGTAGCAATTTTATTTTATTGCAAATATTTGTTAATACTTGATTCAATTCTAATAGATGCCGCTGTGTTAAAAGTACCAACGTTTCACATAAGCTATCTTCCTTTCACATAAGTTCTCCTACCGTTTCCCTTGAACAGTTTACTACTATTTAATGTAACAAAAACCTTAGTCAAAGCAAGGCTTGGTCGAGTCTGCTAGTTATATTGTATTTATTACAGTATTTTATAAACGCTTAATTAACACATAATGGTTTACGGTAGCTGGTACGTAATATAATGTCAAAATCTTCAATAAAGTGGAGTTGGAAATGATCGAATGGAATCCATAACAACGTATCTTTTAAAACAAAGAAAATGTATCCTTAGTGACACGTTCACATATGATTTTTAATTTATTACAGAAAAAAGTAAATTCTTATTATAATGCAAATCTTTTTTGTCCCATATTTGATGTCTAGCATTTGAGACAAATCTTGGCATTTTTCACCCTTCTCATTAGAAATTCCCATATTTTTTTAAAGAAATACATTATCCTTAATTAATACGAATTATCTTCTGGACTGAGATAGATATAAGATTATAAGATAACCACCAACTGCGTGAAAGACCTTAGGTAGCAAAAGGATATGCGAGGGACACATTCTTCGAAGGCACCTCGCTCAACTACTTTTCCAACTAAGAAAACTTGTCTTTCCAAAATAAGAAAAAACGTGGCCACCTTACCAATCCTGGCGACCCTCAGTTATGGCTGAAACAAGAGCAATAGAGTTGAATGGACGTAGACTGAGGTTAAGTGCATGGATATAACGGGATCGCAAAGCGCTGTGGAAACTTTCTGCCTCACCTTGGATGTAGGACATAAAGTAGATAAATAAAAAGAACTAGAAAAAAAAAATAACACGTTTACATGCGATATACTTCTTCATAGTTGATACTTAACAATTATCTTATCTATTGATAGTAAAAATCACGTTTGCAAGAAACTATCAAAATGTAGCTCAATATCGCGGACTATAAATATATATTTATGATTAGTAATAATTTAAAATAACAGTTTAACACATTTGTTTTCTTTACCGTTTTCGGTGAAAAAGGAAAGTTATTTTCCCGGTATATTTCACTAATTATTATTAATATAAAATGCATGTTGAAAATATTGACGTTTTGGAGTTATTTTTTTTCTATAGTTTTGCATAGTTATTTATATATTCATTAGAATCTTATTCAGATCTGCTTATGGCAAGTGTTATTTTCATAAAATTTTGTTTTAATATTAAAATATTCACTGTAAAGGCGTTGCAATCCATTCTTACAAAGTTACTAAAGATTACGAATGCAAAGCAAACCTAGAAGTAGTTAAACTAACCTTGCCACTAAGATTATAATAATTCCGTAACTTAGAGTTAGATCTTTAACAAGGACCTCAGTTCAATAGTTTGTATTTGAAGTGTTCATATTTGAAACTTTGAATAGTCAAAGGATAGTTCCAAAGTTTGGCAATTTCACATAGTGGCGGGCAAGTGCATACGAACTTTGTCAATCTATGCGATTAGTGCATAGCTAATACTTGACGTGATATTTGGCTTTCAAATTTAGGAAGTCATCACATTTGGCTTCAGAGATAATCTAAAAGGGACAATCTTCAGACTGTTTACATATTTCTTCGTGTATCATTTGTTTTTAATGGCCAGTAACCATTGAGCTTATAAGTATACCATCTTATAGTAATCTTTTCCTTTTATGTCTAATGGTTTTAATACGACCGGGACAGAAAGGCATAAGGAAGATTACGGACCGAATCTTTTACCTTTTATTCGTACTGTATATTACCATTACTATTTACGTATATAAATACAACCTGTATCGAAAAGTTCAATTTAGATTAATACTAATTTGATTATATTTTTATTCTGTTTTAAATTCAGAACCACCGTCTTCAACATACTTTTAACATACTAAAACTCATAATTCCTATATATATTTGTATGATTTACTTTCTAACAATATGTACAATATTATTTACAAAAGTGCAGGTAGGTTGCATTGATGTTAGAACATGCATTAATATGTGACTATTGAATAGTAATAATTTCTTACTCTCGTTCTCAGATATAAACAAATGCTTGAATGCCTTTTGATGTTTTGTAAATACATATTTATTCCATTAATTTATATAGAACTTTTACTATTTTTTGATAGATTTCTATATGTGTGTATTTTTAATATTGTTATTTTATAGGTATGTTGTACTTTTGTCAAAGTAAAAGTTTTTTCAAATTTGTTATAAGGTTTTATTTCTTTTGAACTGGATGGCAATGTATTAAATATTTGTGCGCCTTGATACATAATATTTTTTTTTAGGTTTTAAATTTAGTTTTATGTAACTAGTCCTTGATTGTATTAAACATACATGAATATTTCTTAATTAATATTTTGCATCTGATTTTTGTGTAAAATAGATAGATAGATATATTAAAATTGAGGTATTGTAAACATGTCTACTCATTTTGATATCTCTGTATAGTTTTTCAGTTGCGAATCAAAAGTCTTTTGATTATTTTCCTCAGAGTCGAGACTTAGAACTGTGTCTCTTCTATGTCAAAATCTAATAAATAGTATGTAAAAATCTTAATTTTTTATATAAAGTGAATTTGATTGAATATTACTTAGATACGTAAACGTGCGTAAGTAAATTACAAGTTTCCAGCCCATATTGGTTGGAATACTCTAAATAAATTGTAATTTGATAGTCAAATAACCGAGTGACGTTATAAAACGAATTTAGGATCAAGTTACCGAAATGGGTTAAGCATATTTACATTACATAGAGAATTTTATTTTCCCTCGACTTTTAGGCTGAAAGGTGTGATCAAGTATTCCAAGACACAGGGAGACATATCGTACGTGATCTGATTAGTGAAGCCCCACTGTTATATAAGTGAAAAATACTATGTTTTCATATTTTGGGACGAATATTGGGTCCCCAATAATGTCGGTGTGCCAGTGGTATTAGTTTGAACTATGAATAGTATTACATTGCACAATATGTACTAACTATGATACTAATTATATAACACTAATTTTTTTTTATTTTGAGATGTTTAAAAAAACCCCTAGCGTTTTGTCGGTTACGATGTTTCACATCACATCACTAGCGTTATGGTCGATATAATATACTGTATCTTAAATTGTAAGAAAATAATTTTAATAACATGTGGTATATACTATATAGGTATAATTATTTATAATAATAATTTTATACGAAAAACTTCAATAATAGATTCACCGAACATTATCATGGAGTTATTACTTTTACAATCATTAGTACATTTGTCGGGTCTAAGTCTAAATATCAGAATCGTTTATGTTATATACTAAAGTATTTTAAAACATTGAGCCTAATATGCCCAACAAAGAGAAATCGCCATAATAATTAACATTAATAAATAAAATTCCATCAGCTTTTAAGGCTGAAGTGAAATAAATTTATATTTAGAGGACTAAAACAAAGACAGCGACTACGGAACAGGAAAAGGTCTCGATAAATATATATCTTCCTTTAGAAGGACAAATCTTATCTATTTGAAA
The DNA here is from genome assembly GCF_905147795.1 of Pieris rapae. Taxonomy (NCBI): domain Eukaryota; kingdom Metazoa; phylum Arthropoda; class Insecta; order Lepidoptera; family Pieridae; genus Pieris; species Pieris rapae. The sequence goes on along the minus strand of NC_059509.1, from coordinate 4,463,063 downwards.
TAAAAACAACTTTTATAGTAGGTTTGGAGACAAACAATTTTGCAGCTTTCAAGTAAGTTTTTAATACACACTTCCCTCACTAAGAAAAGTGAGTTATTACATTGAACATTATACTTATTACTAATTCCCAAATCGTCATACATTAAACGTCTTTTGTATAAAATATAGGTTCCTTTCTAAAAATGCAAGGTTGCATTTTTTGCTTTTACGCATTACGTTTTAACGTGTGAATTTGAGTTAAATATTCGAAAATTTAAATTCTCCATTCCGAATTTAACTTCGTAACGTTATCATTGATTGAAGAATGGAACAAAAGCCATTGAAAAGTTTATTGGAGACGGTGAACATAGTTGTATTATTATCAGGTGCGACCGCGGAGCAAAGGCGCCAGTCACCTACAAACTTCTCGAACTTTCAACTCCAAATGCCGTATCGAACTTCAAATTAAGCATGAAGTCGTCAAAGCGTTACATTAAACACTTGAGATTCTCTAATGGAGTTCTAACGAAATTGATCAAATACACAAAATTATTCCATATCATAATTTCCTGTAACGGAATAGGTCAAATTGAGAATGAACATAACTGTGTTACTGATCAGATATTTTGGAAACCCATAATGTAGCGACCACTCGTAAATTTGACCTTTTATGGGGCATTAAAGTGTCGATAATACGACCCAACGCGAGCCCAATATTGGTGTCTATTCCTTTTTGTAGTATAGGAAAATTCTGAACCAATGATCTCCTAAATAATTGCCCAATTTTACTTTCCATACATTTTCCTCTTTATTTGTATGTTGTCGTCGCAAATTCCGATTACGAGGCATATATATATGGCTTCTACTGATGGTAACAGAATAATCTGAGTACGAGCCTTATGATGATCTGAGCTCACTGATCCTAAGTTAAATGATTCTTATAAAAGCAAGAACATTACGATATTAACTTTACTCGGTACACAATTTCTGTTGTTTGTTGATAAGAATTCGTAGTAAACAAGTGTTCAGGCTATTTCATTTTGGGTCTATGGCGTGTAGGTGTTCGGCTTCGGATCCTTTTACCGTACGAACAAGTGTTAAATGCGCAAAAGAAAAAGACCATTGGCACAGCCGCGATTCGAATGCGCGTCCTCAAGGTTGAGATTCACACCTCCTCTAGGATACTGCTCTATTTTTTATATTAAGAGTAAAGTCAATCTTTAATAAATCTTTTAGACCCATTAATAATGGGTAAGCTGAAGGAATAAGCTTAAGCTGAAATAATTCGATAGTAAAATGTATCGGGTAATGAGAAAACAGTCGCAGTGCCGATGATTACTTTGCAGGGCCGGATTTTATTACAACGTAGAAGAAATGCACAATCACATTTTATTAAAAAAAAAATCAAAACAAAAAGTATTTTTTTTACGCTTTACCACTCCATTGTGCTCATTGGACAATTCTATACTCTCTACACAAAAAACATCTTACAGACAATTGTATTTCAATTAGATTTACTTTGTCACTAATCATATAATAATAATAAAAAATTAAATTCGAATTTACGATATTGCCGTTAACATTGTATGAGACATAATTAAACGGACCCATTTGCTTCCAGCTATATGCATTATACAAAGTAATAAATTGCGAAGGACAGTCAATTTTTCAGCCCCGGCACTGTAACTTTCCTAAGATCCGATAAAGCCCTCGTTTTTCTTCGATAATCCAGAAAAACCGTTGGCAACCGACATCGACATTTGCTTGGGAATAGCCGAAATATCTTTTTAATTTGAATGTATTGTTTTTAAATTTATACTTTATCAGAACATTTCGTAATTACTGAAATCTAAAATGTTCACTTGATATTTCAATAAGAAACATAACTAAGTTTGAACGGAAATCTGAAATTCCGTGTCAGTTTGTTACTGTTGTACTTGTTTTGGTTGTAGTGAAACTTTGTTAATATACGCTATGTCCAATCTATAGTTTTACGCACGTTCCCTTTGTTGTGATTATTGGCTTAGGACAACACAGACTATTTGGTTGAGATTCAGAAACGAGGCAGCGCTAAGGCGGACTGAAGAAAGAGAAAATAAATGTTTTTTTTGGCCTTTGAATTAGTTTACTATAATTGTAAAAGCAACTTAAAAATGGTATTTGAATGAAAATATTATATGACACAATGTTAATAAATGCATTGTATGAATTGAAACGAAATTTTCCAAGTATGTAGTTTATGTTTTCTTACATATACTACATATCTAGTACTTAGATTTTTATTATGGAAAAGCGTCTTACATAAAATATATATGCGGTAGCATAGTGAAATGTTTCATATAGGCACTAAAAAGATGTACTTAATAAAATAATCACAGTGAGGCGAAACCAAATTCGCGGGGGCAGCATTTCTTGAGTCTGGTCTAAATTACCTTTATACAGTATCTATATATATAAAAGAAAGTCGTGTTAGTTACACCACTTATAACTCAAGAACGGCAGAACAGATTTGGCTGAAAATTGGTATGGAGGTAGCTTAGAGCCAGGAGACGGACATAGGATACTTTTTATCCCGTTCGACAGCGTTCCCGTGTGACTTGACATGAAACGGCAGTCACTATAAAACGTGGTATAACAAAAAGGAATCAGACTTGGAATAAGAAAACGCAAATGATAGCTATTGACGTATAATGACAGCTATGTAATGACAATTTGATATTTGTAAGAAATCAATATTCAAATTATTTCTATTAAATAAATAATTAACAATTATAATGTAATGATAGTGCCATTGCCCATTCGTATAAACAGTGAACTATAAAACTCGGTATGGTTGAAAATTTGAGTTTTCAAAGACGATCGAATCTTTCCCGACAAAGCCGTAATGCAAGAAGAATTCGAAATACTGCAAATGAAAGGACTGAAGAAGAACAACAAATTGCACGTGAACAGCGCCGCGATAGTAGGTATGGCTCGATTTCGTGCTTCTCAATCACGAGAGCAAATATGCAACCTATGTACTAAAATACAGAAATAATAATGAATGATTAATGTAGGTATTTAATTTTTTTGTATTTTTTTCCAATAAAAAAAACCTGCTTATTTATTGCCATTAAGGCGGAACAAAGTTCGCCGGGTCAGCTTGTAAAGTATAAAAATTTATACAAAATTGACAATTCAACCGTCACCGAATGTGTTACACAGTCACGACCAATATGAATATGTAGGTATTTAATAATACAATATAATGTTCCACCAACCAAAATTTGCAAAGTTGAACGAGTATATAGCGAAACGACTTCTCAATGTGAAATAGTATTTTACAGAATAACTGCTTTAATACCGTCAGCGCTAAATTGCATAAAATATGATAATTATATTATCCAATACAAAAACTCCAGGAAGCCTCTGTTGTTAAATGAAATTTTCCTTTGTCGTGGCTTTTCTTTGACGTAAATTAAACTGAAATATTGCGGGAGCTGCAAATTATAAGTCATATTTCGTTTATCCCCAAAAATAAATTCGCGAAATTTTCGACGGCCTCAACATTATTAATACCACGGATTAATATGAGGATGCTTCCGAATCTTTTGAGGTTAAGCTCATGCTTACTTGGGCCACTAAAAGCCTGTACCATGTTGACACGATTTCTTTTTAATTTAAGTTAATGACACTTTGTTGCATCTGTAATCTACAAGATGTTTCAACGTTCCATATATCATAAATGGAAGTGCAGATTCAAGATTGGAGTTATTGAAGAGTTTTTGAACTATTCTGCTAGATAAAACTTTGTTTACTTAAATATTAGATTCCATTACGAACAGCTGATTAGCGACAGTCATTACGGCTTGCGCGTAGGTTGCTCAGCAGAGTGTAGAGGCTAAAGGGGTGGCACCGGAGGTCAGTTCAAAACTTCCATATTATGGATTACCCGTGATATTGTACAAATGGATCTCTTAGTGGATTAAAGTCCTTGTCGAAAGTGCGTGTTCCAACTAAAAACTCATAAATGCTGAAGTTTCCCAAGGTTGACAACACTTTTACACCACTGTTCTTCCTGTATATCAATTGCATATAGCAGTCAAGCAACGTTCATTGATATGCGGATGACTGCACTGGGGATCTCGGGTTGATGTCGAGTAGAGTCGGAACAAACTTCTGTTTTATATCGAGACCGTTTTACTGGTGTTTGCGCGTTTCCCGCTAAAAAGAATCCCAATACCTATAAATCGTATCATCATTATTTGACTAAAAGCCAGTATCGGTTCGCAGTCATTTGGTAAGTAAGGCTTCATGTACTCAGTAATGCGACCCTCGCGACAATGCTTGCAACTGTATAAAGCGCAAATTCGGCCCCACATCAGTTCAGATCAGTACTGTTGTCACGTCTGGACGGTAGCTAACCAGTATCAGCATTTGAACACATGGCAGCTCGAATAGTCGACGACTTTGCTCTTTCCGATCAGCTTGATCCTTTGGCTTTACGTAGAAACCTACCTACCGCATTTATCCTTTCATCTCGATGCCTGGCGTTTTACAACCTGGAGCTTTTTAAGGTACACCACCTCTTTATGGACTTCAAAGACCACGATCTTCAAAGACCACGATTTTCCTATTGCCGCATAAAAAAATTGGTTATGTATTACGGCTTGCAAAATAACATGATAAATCTAATATTTATTAAGTTGGTTGGAGAATATACGTGATTCACTATAATTTAATGATCTAATAAAATAAGTTGAACGTTGTATGCAAGGAAAATATCCATTAAAAGTTGCAATTGACTTGAAGAGTACTGCCAAGTTGAGATTAGTTCCGTGCACAAAATCATTAATCTTTTAAACGTGTGACAGCATCCGACATTCTAAATTCGTTAACAAATAATTTATTTATTCCTTTATTTACCCTTTTTTCCCAAGATGGTTCAATCAATCACGATACTAGGTGTTCATAAAATGAACTAGCCAAACTCTATAATAAAATAAACGACCTGATGAATTTTCATTTCCAGTAAAATGTTCACTAATTCACCAATGCAAAAACAATAATTATAGGAGATGACTCCTGCACCACACATCCACCAGCCGATGTCATGGCTGTAGAAAAACGAACGACTCCTTGTACACTCCAACTAATCGTATTCATTTAGGCCGGAGATAAGCACTCTTTATGACGCTTCGAGTTTATGAAAAAAGACTTGGTTACGAAAGGATTATTAATTATTAAACCATAGACGAGTTAAACTGAGATTACTTACGCTTCATGTGTTGACTACAACTAGAAATTAAATGAAACGATTTTACACATCAATATCCCATTATGTTGAGAAAAAATTGTATGTTAATTATAACGTAACAAAATCTCTATATAAAAAAGTAAGTAAGTATAATAATATTATACAGAGATAATAGTACATCCATATCATAATACTCCACACTTACTTCTTACTAGAATACACAAAGCACTCTTACGAATGGAATGGGTCACTAGTTTAAAATATTTCATCTTCTTATACTTAAACTTACTGAGCACAGTTTTTAATAAGATTGTGTGAAGTGTGCCGGACCGATTTTCTTATGAGAAAATTTACGTGAATTTTCCTTCATAACTTTTAATTGTTCGCGCTTTGATTGCTTTAGTGCAGTGGAGTACTAACTGATTTCTATATAAAGTAAATGAAGAAATCCGAGAATAATTTAAAACATAGTTTTGCAATTCAAATGGAAGTACATAGTTACTTGAAACTTTTCCGAGGACGCTAATAAAATATTCAGTTGTTATCTCAGCGGGTTTTACATATTTCATGTAAATACGTCGTTACTTAGTAACTTTATCACTTATTTTTAAAAGTTTGATCTATACCCTAAACATTGAATTTACTCTGAATTTAAAGGTACCACAAAAACATATCATTATTCATTTAGATGCAACAGTGACGTTTCATTATATTTATTTATATGATTAGCATACTCAATAAAGAAGCTCTCCTACAAAAAACAATATGAGAGACGACGTGGGAAAAGGGATGCCCATCTCCTACCAGCACCATAAATAAATTTTGGAAGAGTGCAAAATATGAGGCTGGAGATACTTCTCATCCGGCTTTCTGAGCAGCAGTAAAAAGGCCTGGTGTGAGTCGTAACTCACATTTCCCTAAATTCTATTTAATCTATTTCGTAATAAATATACCTAATTGTGTATTTTTAGAATTAGCTAATCCGGTATGATTAGGAAATACTATGATTCGGTATGAATTTTAATTGAAATGATAATACTGGATTAATATCAAGTGAAGGCCAACAAGCGATCAATTTTGGTAAGTAGTTTTCTAAAAGTTTTTGTAAATGCGTACTTCTATGTCTGTTTAAGCACTAAGAAGAAACATTTCCTATGTTTTAAGTATTTTTTATAACTAAGTCAGGTGTTACGTACCTATAGCTTGCTTGCTTGTTCACTCCTGTTCCTGGCAAAGGTTACTTCTAATAAGAGGCCACATGTCATACATTTTATCAATAATACATCTTAAAAAGTAGAATTCTGCTAACTTCATTTAGTAGCTTAATTTAACTTCTAATTGCCATTGCTAAAGTTTTTAGCCTTGTCAGTTTTATTGGTAATATCATGTGCACAACACCCGATATTAAAAAGGCGTAAAAATAAACAAAGGTTTTCGCCTTTCGATAAGTTTTCAAAGAAAATCCATTACTCAAGTTGTATCGACAAGCTCGAACGACTAACTCTGTGGGGTCATCCCTTTTTCAGAAGATATAAAATATTACAAGTTTAAAAACTTTGGTAAAGTTTAGTAAAGTCTTCGTAATTACCAACATAAGTACAGGGTTGTTTAACTGCATATTTGCTAAAATTATAAACTAGTTTATGTGACATTTTTCTTACTTTGTATTTGGAACCCAGTTTTTAAAGGATCAATCAGTCAGAAATCAGTTAAAAAATATAATATTATTTCAGATTAACCAAGTGATAAAGGTGGGATCACCCATACAAACGGTTTATTTATTAGAATTTGACGCCTGGGAAATAATCAGGGCAAATTTACACGAAGAGGCTTTTACAGAATTTTTAAGGCACTTGGATTACATAGATACTGTGTTTTACATCTATAATTGTTTTTCTTCAAAGAGAAAAACTTCTTTAAACCCAACAAGAATATAATTTTTATTTTAACTTTTTATCTATGCATCGTAGTCAGTGAGTCGTGCTATTCATTCTAAAACACCTTTCTGTACTTTAAACTCAAATAATTAACAATGCCGGTTATAAAGATACCCATTACAAACTGGTTTTGAATTATGGATACTTACGAAATTCATATATTTATATTAAACTTCATAATAAAATAACGTTAATATACCTATTACTCTATTACTTTATGACCTTTTATGCCAAAGGTGCATAACATATATTATAAATCGACATACTTAAGTCAGGTATGTGATGTGAAAAATGAGCCAATTTAAATTTCACGCAAGACTCGTATTCAGAAAGGCTGCTTGGAAATTTCATTTCTGCACATATTATGTAACTGAATGGAAAACGGAAATCATTTCAAGCTTACATAGCTAAGATTCTGAAGATCGAATACCTACTAAAAACTAGTTTATACAAGTTTTGTAACCGTATATGCACCGTATAAAAAATAAATAATCAGGAAGGAAATATCCTGATTATTTATTTTTTATACGGTGCATATAACCAGATACTATATTAAGCAAAAACAATAATTTTAAATTGGGCATATCTAACGAATTGTGGTCAAATGTTGGAATATTTACTCACATTTAGTGCGGTCAATTTTAGAATGAAAATATATAAAAAAATGTGTGCGAGTACATACGTAAGAAGTGAAACTTCTTTATGACCTTATTTTACGGAAAATGATCTAGTACAACTTTGCAGAAATTGGTTAAATAAAGTTAAATTAATAATTCCTTGCACAAAGAATTAGTCTAGCTATTCAAAGGGGGAACGCTGCTAGTATCTTCGGAACCTTGCCTAAAGGAACTCCTTTTAATAATATTTTTTAATAATTAAATTTTAAGGTAAGTTAAATTAGATAAAGTTTAAGAAAAGGCTCATATTATCATAGACATGAATACAAATATTTCTAATTACTTTACTACTAAGATTATAACAGAGTTTATATTTATTTTTATAGAACAGAGGACAAACGGGCAGGAGGCTCACCTGATGTTAAGTTATACGCCGCCCATGGACACTCTCAATGCCAGAAGGCTCGCGAGTGTGTTGCCGGCCTTCATTAATTGAAATATAATTATTACTATCATTGTTATCGTTATTATATACATGTATTTTTGTAACTCGAATCTCTTCGAATCAACCGTAGTAGGGACAAGAAAAAGATGGCCCGTAATCGAAAAATGTGACGCGTAACGTAAAAATGTGACGGTAAGTTTTATTTCAAACGCCGATAAAGAAGGTTCACTTCAAAAATTATACTGTCATACCATTATAAAAACAAATAGCAAACGGCTATATAGAATATAAACATTGTGATTTTAAAAGATCTAATGACACAATGACTTCCTCTAGATTTAAAGAAATGGCTCATTTAATTTCTAAAAACGGACGAAATTTAGCATAATTACGACTATCAACTTTTAAGAAAGGTAAGGTTCTTCCTTCAGTACCTAAACACTGCCTTAGTAATTAAAATCTGCCTTTAAATTTTGTATCGGTCAATTCTCGGAACAGTCAGTTTGATTTATCAAGAGGTCTCTTCGGGGAATATCGCTGCCAGAAAATAATCAAAGCTTACAACAATACGATACCAATAAATAAAAATACAACAAACGTTTGATTTAGGTTAAATTTTAAAGAATAACTAGGTTGCTTCGGGCTTATTCTTTGATTTCCCACGAGCAGGAAGTTCAAGTAAGTCGGAAAACCTGTCGGTTTGTTATAAGGTTTTACCTGTACAATAAGCTTTATTCAGTTAAAGTACAAAACTGTGTCGAACGGAGAACGTGGTATTTATTTTACGAAGCCTTTTACTATTGTGTTAGCTTTTAGATTTTATTCTCCCTGTTAATTTATTGCAGGCGTGTATTGTTTTTATACAATTGAGATAGTCTTAGCTTGTAATTACGAATAACACAAATAAGGAAAAAAAATCTCGAAGATGTTTAAAAAAATTTGGTAAATTATAGAACGTTTGGGAAGAGATCATAATACTTTTTATAAGTATTGTACATTTATAAGTTTTATATCAGATTGGTATGAACATAATACTAACATATGTTTCACTAGCAAACGTTCGTATAAAGAAAGTTGATGACAGAGTCGGTATCTCATATCGTCTATACTCTATCCGCTCAGAGCACCAGCGGCCTATCTGTTTCCACCGGTTTTAGGCTATCACCTCTCTGACAGGTACGGTACCGTTTTGAGGACGATGACGAGTGTTTCACTGGATCGGGCCATCTGGTTGATGAACCACCACGTGATCTTTTTTTCCTATTTGATCTTTTAAAAGCTCTATACTTAAGTAATTATAATATTCATATTACGGTAATAAGGAAAATATATGGCATTTCAATACGTTGGTAGTAAAATTGGATGTGAAAGTGTTTATTCTTTGTGTGTGTTGTGTTATGATTTCATTTACGTTCAATATTGTATGGAATTCTCATATAATATAAGGAATAACAAGAACGCGTGTTTCATATTGCCTTTATAACTACTAATGTTCTACGTAATGTTTACAAAGTTTTGATATACAACACACGCCAAAAGATTTATAAACTAATTTTTATATAGCTTCTTTTAATTGTTTACTAGTAATTTAAATAATTTCGCCAATGTGTATGGTACTTTTACTGACATTAAGAAGGCTGAGCCTAAAAATCTAGGTTGTTTGTACCTCAGTTAAGTATAGTATACTATTTTTTTAACTACCCAACAGTTTTTATACGGTTTCACCAATAGATAGTGTAATTCCATTATGTAAATTGTCAAAAAAACAAAAAATCCATGCGGTCATATGGTCAAAATTATTTTATACCATTCACTAAGTAATATACGACCCGTTTCATTGAATAGGTTATTGGGACGGCTCTTCTAGAAGGTTTCAAGTCTGAGTAAGTAAGTACAAGTTCAATAAATTATTTTCAAGACAGACTCATTCACTAGGGATTCTATAACATTACATTGTAACTTAAGCTTTCCTTTAAAAGTCGAGATAAAATGGAAATTCTAGGACTCAAGGGACAAGAAAAATCAATTTTCAAAAAGAACGTGTTAATATTTTACATAATTTCCCACCGGTGTAGTTTTTGTTGTTTTGTTATTGAAGACAAGTAAGGGTCATGTTATTCATTTAGTTTAGATGTAATAAAAATATTTCTACCAATATCTTAAATGAGATACAATATAATATATACCCATAGTATATTTTTTTTTATTATTCGCCTACCACGATCATGCCGCAAACGCATTCATAATAAATTATAAGGTAAGAATAAGCAATTTTGTAATAGCAATGTAGTCGAAAATTTAAAAATGTATCTTTTGTTTTTTATGGTATCATGACATACTTATAAACCAACTATGTATACATAATTGAAGCATCTTATATCTTTTACCTTAGCAACGAAACTTGCTAGCTAGGGCCGATAGTAGTGGCGCTGTCGTATATTTCAACAAACTCACTCCCAAGGAGACAGCTTTTTTTCCAGTCTTGACAACCAGCTCCAGTTTTTTAGTGAAAACATCACGGGATTTCAACGCTAAAAAAACCACGCCCCGCGACATCTTCTATCGGTCGCAACAAACACAAGATGCGCGCGCACAATCTAGTCGAATGGTAAGACTATATTATATACACGGTATCACGGAAAACTCAAAGGATGGGCCAATATTTTTTTTCTGCACTAAATATACTAACAGTTTTAATTGTTACTATGATAAGTACTAAATTTACACTTAAATGTTTTTTTTTGCTTTTATATTGCGTAATCGAAATAAAATTTAATCTAGCTGCTTTATGTCGAAACAATGTATTTATATTTGTTATCATAATGTATTCATGATCATGCTAAGATAAAAGTCGACTTTTATAAACATTAGCCTTATCATTATCTATGGTAGTCGTATAGTGTGCCCTATACATACATAGCCGTCATCCGCCAAAATGGACGTACGTCATTCATGCGCCGCTCTCGCCATCTAGCGGCGTCGGTAGTCCTCAGTCCCCTCACACCTGCCCTTCTGGTACGCGGGGCGACAAGACAATCGACATTTGCCGTCGCGCTCGCACTAGTGGCACGTAAAAATAACCTCAAATTATCTCGTGAATAAACTCAATCATTACCTTCTTTAATTAATTATTTACCTTAGCGTTACTTTGTGTAATACAAGGACGAAATAAACGACATAAGACGTGACACAATCAGTATTTGTTATTGGTGAATGTTGGTGCTATTATCGAAAACGAAAGTTTTTCTGACAATAATGTTCTTTTTGGTGGGCTGTCGACGGACAGCCCCCAAATATTGTGCCAGTATGTGGTGGTGTTTATTTATATGTGCTATGTACAGTAATCTAATCGGAGTTTTCGGTTTAAATACAACCGCCGTCGCTCATAGTAAGTATATTATAAATTTATTACTAGTTTTTAATAACGTAAGTATATTAAGATCTTTATTGTAAATAGTAATGTTTATGTATTAGAGATTAGATTTGAGTTATTGAATATCGATATTCTGAATTCGTCTGCTGAACTATTAGTTTTAATAACGCAGAGAAGTTTTATTGTATAATAACGTAGATTACTTTGCCTTTTCGTGTTTTGACATTGGTATTTAACAGCGTAATGGTAATTGTATCGTAGCGTCGTACTCTCAATTAACATAAACTAGTTTTGCTTGTGTTTTCATTGTATCGACACTACGACTAATCATTTTATATATTTATTAGTGTTTATTTATACATATCTAAATTTAATAAAGTGTTTTTTATCAAAGGTAGATAAGGTCTATCTTCAGAGTCACGCCACCCAGAATGACATAATCTATTCATCCGCTCTTAGATAATAAATTAAAATCTTTATAGCTCCATATTGTGTGCGTATGGTTGAAACTGTTCAATACCTTAATTACCAGAGTTTACAGTTAGATATACATATATAAAATGCCTGCTTGATAGTCTTACAACGACAATAACTCAAGATCGATTATTTAAATAAATAATCTACGCGAGAAGGTATGTAGTCAACGTTGCAAATATTATTTATATCTATATGTAGATAGTTTAGGCAATATTTGATAATATAATAAAGTACAGTAACAGACTATCAAGTGAGTTAATAGAATATTATCAAAATATTTAAGATACAGATTTTATATTATTCTATTAAATAAACTTGAAATCAGTTTGTGACGTTGAAGGTTCTTCCTCTCTCTTGAGCATATTTATTTTTTTCAAGCGTAAGTCATTACCATAGTAAAATTATTTCTAATATTTAATATTACTAAGATAATGTATGAAGAGCTGATTCTGAATTACGACGTATTATATGGTTGTAAATTGACAATACCAAGATAATGTGGTCCCTATGCCTTAGAAAATGTTTTAAATTAATTAATTAATTAATTTATTGTATACATAATCTTAAATAGAAGAAGTTGTTGTGGTGGAAACACAAACTGGAATCAGTTTTTCCGTCCACCAGGACGTCGAAAATATTTAGATAATTAACTTATACGTAGTAGTAGTAGTATATATAATACTAATTTAATACATTATAAAACAATTGAAGTCAGAAAAAGATACTGTTTCCCTTAATTGAAAGCGCCTACGTCAAAAAATAACCAAATAACTAAAGGATCTTGCCGAGCAACTGTTATTGCATTACTGAGCAATACACTGCGCAATAAATGATTTGTCCGGCGCAGTTCAATGACTTCCTAATAATTTTTGGAAATTTTTACTATAGATTTCGGAAATCCCAATGGTGGTAAGGAAAATTCCATCGTAATTTACAATTTTCTAGCTTGCTATTCTATGGTTTCATCTGTGTGACGGAATTTTTTACGAGCTATGTCATCATATATTTTATTCTCAGAGCAATGGTTTGCGCTAAACATTAATCGAATCCTCGTCAACTGCACACATTTAACAGAATACTAGTGTGTAGATCTTTTACCTAGCCTAGCTTCTTAGTTGTTGCATACGAGCCTATGTAACGCCATGCTACCCCAAGTCGATCCAGATACGAAGAAAGGGACTCGGTAAAATAACATGCAACAACGTTGAGAGATAAATTTATACAGTATAATGGTAAAATTAAAATCTTCAACACAAAAATGAAAGAAAAAGAAGCGTAATTACGGATGTGTAACGCGGATGCTATAAGTAATTTGGAGTTGAGTTTTTTTTGTTTACAGTTTTTCTGTTCAATTTCCTCCCCAGAGTTCATAAATAAAAAAAAAATCGAATTGGTCCAACCGTCTATGAGTATTTCGCTTAGAATATTATGCGATTAAATTTATAAACTATACTAGCAATGCGCTGGGGTAATAACCACAGTCGCCTAGATACCGATCTAGTGGTAGTAGAAAGTCTACTAATAAATCATCTTAGTTAGACTATAGTTGTATTTTTGCTAACATAAAAGTGTTATTTTGCTTGGTTTTCTTAGTTTTTAATAACTTCCTTTCAGATTATTAGATAGACACATGCATAATCTATTCTATATTCAGATTTTACTTTACAATGAATATACATTTTTATATCGTTATTCGTAACATCATTTACAAAGACTATACGACATTAGTAAATTTAAAAATACTTTTCAGGTAAGTATTAAGAAATCTTGATTTCAATAAGGTAAATAACATTTTTTATCAGTCCCGGAACATTAAGCTTTACTATACATTCTTAAAATTAAAAACAAAAAATTTAAATGCAAAACGGTTTTCTATAATATTAGAGAAAAGATTAATTTGTAGAACTTCAGTGTCTGAGAAGTCAGAACTACCCTATACACAACATTTGAAGTAGTTTTGTATTGTGGCAGCTAAATAATTTCATGTTCTTGAGTTTCGACTCGGGATATGCCTAAAATATTATTTTTGTAGATATTTATACGTTCTATAATACTGTACAACATTTTTTTGTTATATCATCAATTATTTCCACAGGGCACGTGATGACAGATTTTTTATGGATAATTTTTCACACCTTAGGTTATATTATTGCACTTTCAGGCCTTTTGTATGTAATATTTCATATTTGTGAAGATTCGGCTTTCTACTGGTGAAAGAATTTTTAAAATCGGTCCAGTAGTTTTTGTGTGAAAACATTACAAACATACATACAACAGCACAGATGTTTCATAGTTATGAAATATTAGTATATATAGATACTATTAAATAACTAAGATGTAAATGGGCCATTCTCTACTAACTGGAAATATTTATATGGAAGGCACGTGTCTTACTTACAACGTGATATTAAATATGAAATATAAGTATTCAGCCTTGTTGCGGTTTGCAAAACCATAGAAAGACAATATTATACTTATATTTTGCGTACAAAATCGTATCAATATATTGATCTTGACTAAAATAGAGATCCATTCAATCGACTGAAACTGATGTTTTCCTGAAACTGAGCAAAGTTCAACAATTTAATGGCATACAGCCAATTTAAACTGAACTATATTTAGTTGTTTATTTATGATGGAAAGTAAATACAATATTGCGTTTTCTATCTGTCGTAATTATTCATGAAAAGTTCATAATGCACTGTTAAGAAAAAGCGCTGACGTTTACGAGACAAATTTTAAATGTTTTTATAATTTCTCTGATCGTAAAGCTAGCTCAAGTTTGTAAAATAGAATATCCGCAATGAGAACAACCTAACTTACTGCGGTAGAGCATTATTATTCATATTGAGTTTTAATGTTTATCAACAGTTTTTGTCGCGTCATAAAATTGCTTTAAATATTGCGAGGATAACAGTCACAATTTTGGCATGCCGCTGACGGCTATAAAGCCTCCAGATGAAAGAACACAATCGCATTGTGAGGCAATAAAGGCTTTGTGTTCAAGGAGCCGTCATTTTGTGAAAAATGAAAAAGGTATTGCACTTGTCGTAGTTAAGTTTTATGGAATATCGACCGATATAAAAATAAAGGATCTAGTAATAAACTGTCTATGTTTAATTGTATATTTTACAGCATGCAACTCTCATCACTCAGTTTGTAGGTTCAATCCCCGGTTATGCACTAATGGACTTTCTATGTGCACATTTTACACTCGTACGGTGTAGGAAAACATTGGGAGGTAACCGGCCAAGCCTTAGACCCAAAGTCGATGGCGTGTGTCAGCAATAGAAAGCTAATCACCTACTTGCCTATTCGAAAAAAAGAAATGATCTCGAAACGAACATCTCTGGTAGAATGACCAGCGCTGTGGAGCATTCTGCTCTTCAGCATGATGCTGAGCCAGTGCCAAATACAGCCACAACACACAAGCATTACATACTTGAGACGAACCGAATGGGAAAAGGAAAAAAGAAATTATATATCTATCATTATATCTTTTATTTATTTTTTTCTCTTTGATCATTGTTATTTTGTGTTTTTGTTAGTAATAAATGATATGTTTATGTCTTTGTCTAAACAGCAACAGTATTCTGAGACCCAGGCTTTCAGTTTGTAGCGACACTAGGTCTTTTTTATATTTTATTGAGTAAAAATAATATATGGTTTTTTCTACATTTGTATATTTCTTTTTCGATACGGATTTATGTATTTGGCTATGTCAGTAGAGCAATATCCACAACCAGCCCTTAATGAAAAGATAATAATTATTACACATTTTATTCAGAATTGAAATGGTAACTTTCGAGCGATGTTAAGTGTCGCAATAAATATATAATATCAATTAATACTAAGACAAACATGTTAAAGCGATCCAAAGCGCAAGTTAGATTTACTTCGAAACTTGTGTCTTGCATGGTTATACGAAGCAATTCACTTTGTTTTGAACTTCACTCACAATTAATTATCCCCGACTATTTATGAGATGCAATTGCGTTGTGGACTTTGTATTCTAATAAATTTCAACGAATCAAGTAAGTATTTGTAAGGTTTTTTAATAACCGCTTTAACTAACTTTTTTTGATTATCAAAAAATTACAGTAGGTAAGAACTGCTTGCCTTGAACTTACCTTAACGAAATTAATCTTATTGCTTATATAAAATATTCTCCTTTACTGAAATATAAGTAGCGTTATAACGATAACCAACTGCAAACGATGTATCTAAATAAGACGCAGTTTTAGCATATTAAACTCGCGAATCGCGATAGGAATTGTTTGAGTGAATATTTTAATTTATATTCACATGCCGGCTTTAATCGGTGGTTTTATTTAAATTTAGAAGTTGTGTTATGATTATTTAATCTTCAGGAAAGGGAGATTCTTGCGTGATTTGCCATTTGGGGTACTACTGATAAAATGAAACATTGGCAATGGGTTGCCACCACAAGCTGACAGAAACATATTTATTTCTACGCGTTTTTGTAACGTCTAAGTAATAGAAAAGCTTGTTTCTACTACATGACCTTGAAATATTTGTGTATTAATTATAATTAATTAGACAAAATAATCGGTTATAATATAAGACTGTGTTTTTATGCTGGGTATAATATTATAAAAGTACACGGAAAGTTTCCGTGTTAGCGGCAAAAGATCTGATATGAGAAAAGTTTACGTTCATGTAGCTGCGGGTCGTGGCTTCTAATTGTACAGACTCAACAAATTTATAACTTTTATGACTGTTTCGAACTGCGTCACAGGTTGTAAAACGTAAAAAATTTCATGGATGATACATCGCTGGAAGATATCGGAACCGGCGCGTTCATTCGGCCGTATGCATTTAACTAATAAAACTAATTTATCTTAATGTAGGTTTTTATTATATGAAATGTTTAGCATAATCTATTATGCATGATTAAGGCATTCTACATTATATTTTACAAGCAATTTTTAGCAAGTTTGTCCCGCTTACATTCATACTATTACATAGTTATATCATAATCTTCTATTCTTTATTTTTAATTTTTAATGGCGACTTCTGTGTCAATCACAATTCCGCCAATGTCGCGTTCTAAGTGTTATCACGGTGAGGATAGATTTGATGGATTGAATTTAATCTAAGCAGAGTTACCCAAAACCAAAATGACTTCAATCATAATCTTTGTTGAGTCAAAACAAACTACTTGACTTAAAAGATCGGTAAAATATTCAGGAATGCCTTTGCTCTATGCCTTATTAGTGGGTGATGGGTTTTCAATTTAAATTAATTACTGGTCACGTTTTACCGACGGTAGTTAAACTGCTTTTTCATTAATTTAGACCTAGAACTCTTAACTTCAAATATTTTTATAAAGACACATGTACAAATTTTATATGTTGGGTACAGAACAATAAAAATCTTACTCCAACTTTGATTACCCTAACTGTTTAAACGCAAGAATCCGTTGAAAACTTTTGTTTTTGTCAGTTGCGCGATGTTTAATGAAAGTTTCTTCGGGCGTTGATTTTTGAATAAGTCGCAAATGCAGACGTTTCGAAAATGAGCAACTAACGAGTATAGTTACGAACCCGTAATTTGCATACAAATTGGCTTTCGGGGATAAATGCTCCATTTGTATTCCACCACAGGAACCCAACTCAGTGGCGAAGTATTTATCCAGTTTAGGATTTAAAACGTTCTGCTTATCGAAATTACCAAAGATGCTAATTAAAAGGGATCGTATGACCGCAGATTATTGTATTATTAAAGTTTTTTAATCTGTGATTTTCGTCACAAATATTACGTATATTCACAGTGCAAGGTTTATATAGTTGTTAACCCTGATATTCAATTTATATAAAATACAAACGCTGGAGATTTAAGACCTTTTGTATAAGCGTATATGTCCCTAATGTTAACAATCGTGTCACATTTGCGATGGGTGCGAACAGGGATTTTATAACCTGTTTGCCCGTTACCCTGCTTGTTATTGTCGTTCATATGTTAGTGGTTTAGATTTAAAACAAAAAATCTTCTCTAAATGGTCTACTAATAAATGGTCTCAAATATCGTCTTTAAATAGATCTCATTATCGCTTTAAGAGACCGTAAAAGTGCTCAAATGTGGATTTCTTCGTGAAACTTTGTCTGAATAATTGTATATGTAATATGTATGCTTGTAGAGAAATTGAATACCGAACAATAAATTAAATGAATAACAATTAAGCATGTCTAGATATTATTTTATTTTTAATTTTATTTTATTAACACAATAGTTTTTTTTAATAGAAGAAACGGCAAACGGGCAGGGCTCACCTGATGTTAAATGATCGCCGCCCAGTGACACATTGACAGTGACTGGCATTGAGGCCAGAGGGCTCGCGAGTGCGTTCCCGGCCTTATAAGATTTGTTACACTCTTTTCTTGAAGGACCCTAAGTTGAATTGGTTCGGAAATACTTCAGTCGGCAGCTGGTTCTACAAAGTGGTAGTGCGCGGCAAAAACTGCCTAGAAAAACGCGCAGTTGTGGAACGGTGGACGTCGAGGTGATACGGGTGGAATTTTGTATTCTGCCTCGACGTCCGATGATTATTTTATTTAAGCAAGACTTCATTCCTTACACTGCAAATTTTTACTGCTTTTATTATTATTTCTAAAAAGTATTAGTATTATTACCTCTTTATTTTTTGCGACTGAGGCGCGAACTAGCTGCTGTGGTCTCTGGCAGAATGACCAGCGCTGTGGAACTCTCTGCTCCTCAGAATAATGCTGAGCCAGGGCCAACTACCTACAACCACAGAACACACGCATTACATACTTAAAACATACCTAGTTCTTTAAAAAAAAATGTTATCTCTCACACTTTTTTATTTTATTTCTTTCTTTCGATTATGGTTATTTTATGTGTTTCTGTGTGTGTGTATTTTAATAGTAATAAATGTTAAGTACATGTCTATGTCCATAATAAATATGTATAAATTTTACAATGTTGTTTTAAATTTATCCTCTACCTACCTACATCTGACTACCGCTCAACTCGTGTACTAAGCAACTATAAATAGATTGTATATTTAAAGCAAAAGATAATAGAGTATTGTTTTGCTTTAAATTATAAAGCCCTAGAGTCTGGATGAAAGCCTGGACTCAGGAAATAATGCAAGTGACTGATGAAACAGCTAAGAGCGTTCTAGACAGCTTTATTTTAATAACAATTTATAATAGCCATTTCCCTTTTTGCCTATTTCTATACAGCGCTTCTGCTTGTTTAATTTTCGTCTTACTAGAAAAAATTAATGAAATAGTTTATTAAGGGTAAGCGGTCGGATGGGATGTTGTGGATTCCTGCCTGCGTTACAGGTATGGCGTTAAAGGCCACAGGAACCAAACTTTTAAAACTTGTTTTAATTTTCTTTTTTATTAATTATTTTTATTATTACTATGTTGTTTAAGAAAATTGTAAATACTGTATATTTGATTGTTATGATTACTAATAAACGTTATCAAATAGTTATACCTATTACCTCCTGTTTCGTTTAAGGCTTTTTATTATAAATTCGAGGTGGAAATGCATTTGCGCATCCCCTGCCCTAGAAAGTTGCAGGGGTATGTGGGACTCACCCACACCAAAATCTCTGCTATTCAGAGACTGGGTACGATACCCACCGATACCCACTAAAAACACCTCGACAAATTCCTACAAAGCCGCGTTACAGAGGCTCCGGGGTCGCTATCGAATTCTACAGGGATAAGTCATATAGGCTGCAAAGCTGTTAGAAGATGGATGATTTCACGTTTTTAACACTCTGATGATGAGCAAAAAGAACTAATAAGCTATAATCGAAGCTAAGCGAATAAATATATTACTCGAAGTTTTTTTTAAAGATTTTTCCTTACTAGTGTTGCCTGGAAGTCATCGCTTGTTAGTTAGCAATAAGACCGCCCGTCGGATCCCTAATTTATGTTTTTTTTATTACTATTTATTCTCTCTATTATACTTATTCTATTTCGATAGATTCGCGTTTGTAAATGCGCTAAGTTTTAAATTAAATGTATGGAACTCGCGTAAACTAAACAAGATGTTGGTGTTCCGAAGTCCCCCAGACCCGCTTAATTTGCACTCAATGTTACATGGAGGGTGCTTCATAGATTACTTGTCAACCGGGTTACGCATCCGCAACTGTCATGAGTCCCCTATTGATTAATTAAAATACACATCAACATCGGAGTTTTCTTAAAATAGGCCGTAAATTAAATATATTTACCAAGGGGTCAGTTGGTGCAATTGTACTGAGTAATATTACTATTAATGTATGGACAACGTTGCGTTCTAGTTAACTGCCAAGGCTGTATTTCTCACTTAGGTTTTTTTAGTTCTATAAGCTTGGTAATTACCTAAATCGTATAGCCAGGCACTCTCTTCAACAGTTACATTGCATTCGTTTCATAGAAATTAATATTTAATTGTTTCACATATATTCTTTTAGAACGCGATTGGTTAATATAGATTAAATACTCTATTGTTGAAGCATAGAAATCATACACAATATCTTAGTGCAAAGCAGTGACGGCGTCTTAGTAGCTTGGGTATTAAAACATAATATTTTAGACACAAAACTTTCCTTTCGTACGGAAGGCATAAAGGGCTGATAACTGATATGGCTGGTTGTGACTGAGTAATCGACACGCATAAATGTGTTTCCCATATGACGTATTGTAAGATTTTTACGACTTTACTCATAAAAGTTTTTGTGTTACACTTAATTTATCCCAGTTTAGTAAGAAATTAACCAATATATCAGTTTTAAACGACTTAAAACTCATGTACTTGAAAACGTGTAATTTCCTAAAATGAAGAAATTTTTAGCCTTTTTTCTCGGTAATTTTATTTTAAAATTTTTAAAGCACCCCGTTATAGCATTCACGCAGATGAGAGATTAATGCCTTTAATGTAGTGCATTTAAGAGATTTTTAATATTATTAAATATGACATTATTTGTTTTAATTTTTGATCAGGTTCAGTAAGATTTGCATTTACATATTTAAAATTAGGTAAAACGTATATATGATAAATTGAATAATCTAATCTAAATTAATCGAACCACAAAAGGAGTTAGTTTCAGAACAAAAATATCTGATAAATTAAAATACCTTGATGAAATTTATTTTCCAGACCATCTCTTAGTTCGAAATATCATATCTATGTACAATAGAAGTAACATTCAAAGGCAAGGATATACATATAAGGAAATTCGCAAACACGGTCTGAACCCATGTCAAAACTATTCAAGGTATCACAAGGCGGGATACAGAAATTTATCTTATCGTTAGTATGAACGGTACTCCTTCAAAAGCTATATGATGTCATGCAAATGACAATAAATAATCGTAACATGGAATACGATAAGATGTTATTGCGCATCATTCTTTGAATGGTAAAGAGAAGCTGACGCTAACTTTGTAAAATGATATATAATAATCTGATTCGAACAGGGATGCGTAGAAAATGTATTGAATTGTTTTTAACTGAAAATATTTTTTAGTTTCCTTTCCTAAAAAAATAAAGTTACTAAAGCAAAAAAGAGGATAAACACGTCAAGGTCACCAAACTTTAATCAAAATGTAGGAGTCATATCACTTTTCTGAATGAAGTTTGGACATATTGATATATGACAGCGCTCAAGACGAGATTGAGATACGAATAAAATTACCTGTTACCTGAATGACACCTTCTCACTTATTACTACGGGAAAATTAATTTATATAAATCAGCATGCCTCCATCCTTGAAACCCTAAGTGCGAAGAAACTAACACCCATGATTCAATGCAACCGATTGTCTGAGGATTTCAATGTTATAACCTTCTTTTGCAGATGTGTGTACACCGAAACAATTTCAGTGTGCAAACGGGATGTGCATACACATGTCTTGGGTGTGCGAGGGAGAGGACGACTGTGGCGATAACTCTGACGAAAACATCGAAGAATGCAAAAAAGGTACATGTTTATTGATTTTATTTTTATTAATTCATAAGGTTCTAAAGGAATGCCAAATATTATCAAGATTTTGAATCAATTATAAATTGGGTTTTGAATTATTTCTGTTGAAAGTTCTGGGGGATACCACGATGGTTAAAACAATAAATTTAAAATTACTCGAATTTTTGTGCACAAAAATAATACAGACCAAATAAAATAAATACCACATCACAATTCGATTTTAAAAGTTCGAAGCTTCAAAGCCCATAAGCCCATACAAGACTGCCATGGTTACATTAATACAAACCACAGTTAGTTAATAAATTTAAACAAATGGTACACATGGTAATTCTAATATACCCAATAACTAACCTTAAAATTTAATAATTAAAATATATTATTAAAAGGAGTCCCTTATCCTTCTGTTTATATTAAGTAGTAAAACAAAGAAATATATATGTACATACATATATAAGTATATAATAGTACCATAGTACCAGGAGGATATAAACTCTAATGAACTAACCGGCAAGCGACAACTATTGTTTGTGAACCTTCGCAACCGTCTTTAGCATTCATCTTGGCTTTATTAAAACAAAATGTTGACATTGACATCGCATTTATTGTGGAGGACATTTTGATTTATTTTCATTGTAATAATTTGTGTTCTTTGAAATTGTTGAATTAGTAAACTTTCTAGTCTCAATGGAATATATTATCTTATGTGTAGTTAAGATTTGTTAATGTTTGAAATAGAAACTGTTAACATATCAACAGTTAAGGTTTAGATTAGTTTAGATTGGATTTATAACCGTATGAATCGGAGATTGAAGAGTCGATCCCCATCGAAATAGTATAAATTCATAAACAAAAAGAATTGTTAAAGTTTTGCTGATACCTAATAAACACGAATTACACAATAATCTGTATAACTTAGATCTGAAAATCTATCTCTATAATATCTAAATATATTTTTTCCAGTTGATTTATATACACTGAGTGTTGGAGTTATGAAATAATTGAGAATGATTGCATTCGATGGGTCTGATTGGTATTTGGTTTTATTGATGTGATGACTCGCCGACCGCGACGTGATGGCGCCCTATTGCTTCATACTGCGCATGCGTCTCCCACATCAAAGGGAAATTGTAATATTGGTCTTAGGTTATCAAATTTCAATATAGGCAAGAGCCTAAGTTCTATTTTCTAAGTTTAGCAGAATACAAACAATCTATCTAGTTTGGAAATTAACTTAGCTACCAACAAAAACTATTAATACTTAGAAACTGCATTGATATACAAATATGGAAAATCCTCTAGGACGCATCTTAGAACATTGAAATCATTATAGCCTGTCGTCGGAAGTCTATGTTATCCTTTAAATGTATTCCTAAAATCATCATAATCAACATAAACTAATGTCAATATTCGACCAATGAAATAATGTATAGTTTGTAAATAAAAGTACTAGATAAATACTAAACAGTGACTAAAGCCAAGTTATAACTCGGCTCACGTTAAGGCGACGTTTCAGTCTGCTAATGCTCCCATACATAAGTTGGTGACTAATGGTTCAACGTGATATAATCAAGAATATAGCGGAATATCTTTTTCACTATTGTGGAGTATGAAAGTACATGCTTGGCATTTATTATTTTGTTACTGTCCTAACACGATATAAATGCTTAGAAAATACATCAACTGCATTAGATTATAGAAATTATATAATTAAAAAATGATATTGAGACAAAAATGCATACAAAATACATAATTGTAGATTACACTATATGTAGATAAAATAACGGAACATTAAAATTTAATCTAAATTAATCAAACACGTTATTTCCCTTGTAAAAGTTGTATTTTGTATAGCGTGTAACTACTAAACGATTACATCACCCAATAGCGTGTATTTTTTCTCGATCTCCCTTTCTCACGAGTGTGAGAGAGACCGATTGAGAGAGATCTCAATCGGTCGCAATCGCTGACAAAAACGCTGCACATCTTCGTGACGTTTCATCCGTAAAAATTTTACCCTAAAGAAGTTTCACTTATGAAACTTAATAAAAAATGAAATCTAAGTGTTCTTCAATCGGGTGTCTTGCGTGATTGTGTGTATCAGAGTATGTTCGTAAAGTTTATAACGAACAGTTGGTTACTTATTTTGTTTTTCTCTTACCACATTACAGGTACGATGGACTTATATTACACATCTTATCGGTTTGTAATGTTCAATTAAAAACTTCAATATTCAACAACGGATTCAAATAAGGCTTGAATATTTTTTCTTATCTTCTCAAGTGTTTATTTTTCTTGCATCTGCATTTTTAATCAAAGGTAACATTTTTCGTACTCATGAGTTGTACATTACACAGATTTACTGTGTAAACAAACAACGAGAGTAGAACTGATTGTGATAGGGGTATTTATGAAAAGGGGTACATTTTACTGAAGCTGAAAATTCTTTGATAAAAGTTTGCTCGTAATTAAGCCTTGTATCAAAGAAGTTTATTTTAAATTTTGAATATCGAATTTTCGTGTCTATTTTTTCAGTGTCTGGTATTTTGTGCTTCGTTATTTTGAATTAAACACATATATCAAAAATAAGAAATTAGTTTTAAAACGTAAAAGATAAATAAGGCTTTAAATATATTCTATATTATATATTCAAAAGATTACAACGATCTTAATTTTATACAACTTTAAATTAAACCAAAGTTGGGAGACAAATACGGCTAAGTTTCGGACATCCAATAACCAGGATTCCCGAAAACCCATAAAACTCTAAACCAATCTTGTAATATTCAAGATGAAGGGTGGTAGTAATTGCTGCTATAAAATAAGGGTGTCTTCCGAACTTAGACCCGATATCAAATTTTAGTGCTTGGCTTTTCAGAAATGGATCTGGTTTTTACTCCCATTAAGAGTGTAATTTAATGTAGATTGCAATAATAGAGTGTATTAATTATAGATGCTCTTGATCTTTATAAAATTGTTAATATATCATGCGAGTGTAATGTTTACTCGGATTTGTATAGCGATCGATTTGATAGTGCGTATTGCTTGCTGTTCGGTGATAATCAGAATCATGACTTTGTTACCGAGTAGTGTGTGGACAGACACAAACATTGATACACTTATGCTTGGAAGCCTAAATTGTAAGATAATCACACTTGAATTTCATCTAATAGCAATAAACGTATTGATAATCTGTGCGCTAACAATTAAGTACGATCTGTGAGTCTTGAGTCTTGCCAGTTCTTCTTGCCCGCTCTACGCCCTTGACTTGCGAACTGGTAGTAAATGTAAATTTACAATTAATTAAATTTTTGACGACGGATACTATGCAATCTCTTCGCTTTTTACACTCATATTTGATAATGAAGCCAAATAAAGTTAATAAAACCGCACAAACAATATTAAAACATACATGTCTATGTTTAAAACAAATGAAATAGCTTATTCATTATTTAAAAAACTGGTATAAGTTTTTTAACTTACATTAAAATTAAGATTAAGATGTTTGTTAAGATAGGATATTGGCACAGTTGAACTGTCATTTTTATACGAAGGTCTATTCCACATACACTGATCCGACCTACAATGGATAGCTTGTATCGACAGATGGCTATTACAATCCTTCGATTGGTTATTGGCACTATTTTATCAATATTTATATTAAGATGTCTATCTCGGATGGTCATCATTATCTGTTTTTTTTGTATGTAAGTATGTAGTTTATATACTAACCACATATACATATATATGTATATGTATATATATATATATGTATATGTGTATATATATATGTATATGTTATATATATAAATATACATATGTACATATATACATATATATATGAATATCTCTCTATATACATGTATATATATCCTTGCTCTAATCTAAAGATGTTGCTAATGTACGAAAATCCCAATTTAGAATTTTGTTTTGCGCACTAGGTTGGCCCAAACCACCATTAAGTAACACCTTGCTAGTCCGAAACAAAGAACCATTCTGTTTTTAAATTTAATCAGACCGATTGCTTTTGACTATTAAATAAATTAATGTTGTTTTGAATCCTACGAGGATTGTTCTGGCAACAAAATTTCGTTTCGGAGAAGTCGTAAATAATTTATTGTGGGAATTAACATAAAATTACTAATCTCTTTATTCCTAAAGGGAATTTTCACTTTAATTACTTTGACGACTTTGTATGGTTGTGCAGTGAAGCAAATTTTGAATAAATGTAGTGGTATACTCCACATATCTCTCATTAAAACGAAAGCATTGTTATCACGAGGGTTCTATTGTTTCAGAATATTTTGCTTCATATTATACCTATGCAGTATTTTCAGCTGATATTAAAATAGGCCTATTTTTAGGCCAGTGATGTTGGAATTAGTACTGTTTTGGTTTTCAAGACGAAGTGGGAATGGTAATATGATTATTTGTATTTTAATAAATTATTTATTTAAAGAAAATAATAATTATAAGTTTATAATAATACATAGCTTTAATCCGTTAAAAGAGTGTTTTCTTGAAATATAAAAAATATATATTAATAAAAGACAAACTATATGAAAAATATATGTTTGTCTAAATCCTCTTTTTTGTATTCAATGTTTATATTTTCATTTAATGTAAGGTCTAAGATTCTTATCCGAAGAAATTATTTAATAAAACAAGCACGGGTACGAATTGTTCTTTTTTATCCTTGAATAGATTTACGAGTTAGTTACCAGAACGTTTATATTTTTATGATTACACCATAAAATTATCTCAAAAATTTAAATGGTTTCAATTTCAGATAAGTTCCCTTCCTTTAAGTCCATTTGCGACTATCGTTGCCTCACTTTTGACCAAGTATTGCCTCATGCAACTAGTATATATTTTCTTTCTAAACCTCGCACTGTATCCTTTTTTCTCTTTTTCAGTATTTGGGTACCAACTCATCATATTTTTGCTCTGCAAGACAAGTATATCCTGTCCAACTCAACTTGTCCTTTCTAATACTCTTTATAATGTCCTCTATCCTTCCTTATCCTAAAATCTATGCCGTGTTTAATTTTAGCAAATAAATATTCACAAGGTTAAAGCGATAAAATTTATAGGGCGATAACGCATTTAAGTCGAGTACATAAATAATTATCGCAATGAAATTGCTTTTTTCCGCAAAAATTGCTTAATTCTGAATTCAGACAGCTGCGTTCAATTTTAAAATATGGCCGCCCACAACGTGACTCGGTTGTCGATATGAATTTGAAGAGTTTATGGTAATACATTGTAAACAATAACATTTAGTAGAAATAATTATTACAGGAAAACCGCAGAACCTTTGATTTAATAAGTTGTTTAATTTTCCGGCTCGTTAGCGTTAATTAATTGCTGTGAATTGCGATGATTTATGATAAAAAAATACATGCGTCGACGTAATGTAAATCTCCTTCGGGTTTTTGAAGTAGGCAACAAATCGGAGTATAGTTTTTTTAATAATAAAAATGGTTTAGTTTAAGAAGTACACATTTTATGTTTGTAGTGAAATGGGATTTTGAGGCGATGTTTGGAGGCTATTTATTACGATGCTGTGAGTCGACACGGGCTGATATATATATAGATATAGTGAAGATTGAAGAAAAAACCTAAAATACAGACACAAAAAGTTGTCATCTCCATAGTGGTTATAGGACCTCATGATGTATGTCTTTATTAGTGGCAGTTAATATTGAAAAAAGAATGTATTAAACATAACATTTGAGAAAATTTTGATAAAATAATTTTTTCACTGGTCTGACCTAAATATATTGAGTTTTTTTTTTGTTTTATGAAATGCCTGACAAATTATACCTCTTCTAAATATGCCTTTTATTCTCACTAATGAAAGACTATTTCTGGGGAAATTCATATTAGTCCAGTGGGCGTAACAAGCTTATTATCAACTATAGTTAAAGAGGTAAGAAATGTATGGAGTGCAAGAGTCCGAATTAACGCAGAACATATATTTTGTTAACCGCCCAACTGTCACGGTTTTATAGCCCAAATAATACAATATTAATGGCACAGGGATGTCTACAGACACATGTTTATAATTAGATGACGACTGGTCACGTATTCAATTCAATAAATGTAAACATTTTCATACATACATAACGATGTGGTAAACGGGTCCCCTGCGCCTAACCAATTTTAAATGAATACCAATTTGGGATCGAGCCGAGAAATGCTCGCCTCAATCAGTAATTATTTGTATGGAAACAATTTTTTGTGTTTTATATAAAACACATACAACAAGTATATACTTTTTTATTTAGTACTTATTTAATTTATATCATTAAGCTATATCTATGTAAAGAGATTGTTTGTTACAAGCTGTTTAAATGAGCAAGGCATATTTTTAAGGATTATTATTAAAGCAAATAATTATCACAATATAAGTCAGTAAAGTTAGTACTAGTCATCATATTATTTTATATACTTAAAAAAAGCATTTAGAATGGCTTTTTGGTTTATGGTTTCATTATATTGACAATGTGGCTAAAAACCATCTAATGCAAAGCCATTACAAGACTTTCCATTTGCATTAATTTCAGTACGTGGTGTATCTTGATTTAACTAAGTCGGTCATAACGCCCCGAGCTCTGGCAATCATGCTATTGCATAGTCTGTAGATTCTACGATTTGGTGCTCCCCGTTCAGAAATTCAACGAATTTTCAGCATCATTAACCCCCGCCTACCGGGAAAACTGGAAAGATAACGAAACAGATCTTTCTCGGCTTTGTTTCATAGCTTCGGAGATAATACGGTCATTTGAAAGAAAAGTTCTCGGAATTAGTTTTAGACCGGGTTTAGGATGCAGTTTATGTAACTTGAGAATTATTTTGTCGTTAATTTAATTAAAATGTATGTGCTTATTCTTACTCGGAGTTTCATTAAGTTTATTAATAAATAAATGCCTTAATAAACTAAAACGTGTTTAATAACAATGTTTTTTACATGGATTTATTTTAAATGATTATGATAATTTATTTATTTTTAAACGGAGTACTATCCTATAAATCCATATGTATACAAATGTAATCATCCATTCATGCTGAATGTAAAACTGTTTCATATATCGATATAGCGAGTTTTGAATTTTATATGAGACAATACAGCTAATATTCTGCAAACTATTCGCTGCAAATCTGAAGCATTTGACACCTTAAACATCCAGATCGGTTCAATGACAGCTATACTAGAACATACTCAAAAAAATTACACGTCGAATTGATAATATCCTGCTTCGGTTCCTTTGAAGCCGTTTCATGAGAGAAAATATGAGAAGGTAACGTTATGTACTTCAATCAGAGAATGGTAAAAAATACTTTGATTGATGTTTTATGTCTGCAAAGTTTTTTTATAACAGAGAGCAAACGCCCAATAATCAAACTCAGCTGAAAGTATTAATGCATTTTATTTCTTCAAAGTGCAAAAAGAACGTCTTGAAGGCACGCTGTCTGCAAGTCCTGTTAAAATTCTGTAAGGCAAGTATGAACTAAATTAAATTACAAAGAAAATTGGACTGACAACTGGACAATACGGTCCTAGAAGTTCGTTAAGTCCCAACGACAAAGCTTATTTTCTACTCACGTCTTACACTTTTACGATTTCAAACCTTCTGAGCAAATTTCTGCAAACACAACCCGCGATCGACCCAAATCTTCCTCACTTTAATCGAGTTATCGCCAAATCGCTTTAGAACTAACATTTTCTTTAATTGATTTTATTCGGTGGCTATTAAATACAATTCCCAGCATTTATCGTTAAATAGTCGAGCTGTAGTTGCCATAGAAACATTAGCTGGCTTAAATAAGGCTAGATGTCAGGAGCTTTAAACCTAAAATAACTAAAAAGGAAGGAAAGCAATTTTTGAAGAAAGTTTTGGAAATAAAGTGACTAGTATAGAATAATATTTGAATATTATGCACTGTGTGGCACATGTAAACGGAATAAGATAACTACTCGTATTAACCATAGTGTACTTATAGAATTTCTTCGTAAATTTGTATTTGTACTTTATGTCACTTCATGGCATATTTCGCATAAATTCAGCCAGTTTTGCGTTAAGCAATGTTAGCGGTTCTCCACCTTGACTTTGAATACTGGTGGTATACCAATATATCTATATATGTAAAGGCTAGTTAATCTAGTTCTTAGGATAGGAAATTAAACAACGTGCGCACGGGCAATTCTCTTTTATAATCTTACCTCCTTTATAATCTATTCCCAACTCCGGCCCGTCCATCCCAATTCGGGCAGTTGTTCGAGTCAATTCGTAAACAAAATTTTAATAAATATTAAAAACTAACAGATATATTTTTTATACATAATTAACACTTGCGCGTACAAAGAGGTGAAATATTATGTTAACTCAGATTCAAAAGCGATGTAGCTAGCACAGTGGTCTGATTGCCTACCTTGTTTGGAGATCCAGACAACAAAAACCCAAGAACCATTGAGAGATTACGGCACTTGATACCTACACATATTAGGTCCTCACATATGAAATGGACGTTTTGTCGTACTTGCCACTTTGACCTCGAATATATAGCAATTGTACATGCTTTGATCAATTAAATATTTAAAAAAGTGTGCTGTTTGTACCTCCCATACAAAACGCCAATTTCATATGACCTTATATTTATAGTTTTATAGTCTTTTCCCCTACTCATAAAAAGTACGTTCACTTATAGTTGTGTTTATGCTATGATAGAAAAAGACAGATCAGTAGTGTAGCTAAAACTGTGAGGTTAAACAGATTTACTTTTTTATGAGTAAGAGGGTAGTTATAACATTTGAAACATATGTTCAGGTCGTCTATTTAGGGATAGCTCTAGGTGCAAAAAACTTTAAATAAAGTACTTAAGTACCCAACGGGTTACCAAATCCATTATCCAAATCTCGGATAAGTAAAAAGCTGTCTGCGTAAAGTATTTTATGAAAAACTTTGCAACCGTAAGATCAATAGCGTAAGCCGCGGCTTTAGTAGACATTTTGTTGTGTAATGGCAGTTATTTTGTCACATTCCCGTGTAAACTTGACAGAGTGCGCACAATAATGTCTTGGTTTGTTTTATTGGTAAAATGTGTATGAAGTTTTTATATGAAAATAAACCAAGGATGGACCTCGTTAAGTCTAGCTTGTATGTGCATATTAATCGATAGTGTATCAAAGTCTGACATGTTTATGGTTCGTTATAAACACACTTACTGGTGAAAAATGCCTCAAAGCGAAATCTAGATCTGTCCTTGGACAAAACACAAAATGTTTTTTAAACACATATTTTTGAGTTAAAAGCTTAATCGAACTATTTTAATGGTAGTATAGAAATCTTGATTCTGAAGTCGTGCTTGATCTTTAAATGTTTATGTTAAATACAATAACGGAAAAATAAATCTTGAAAATTACTAAACATTAAAAATCTATACATTTTGTTATTTGTTATTGAGCCCCAGATATAGTAGGTACCCTTCATACTTACGTCCCTGCAAGGGGATAACTACTCACTTCTGATTATAATTGTGTTGATGTTTCCTTTGTTAATGTAACCTTCGCTAGTGCTGGATGATTTAATAGAACAACTGGAGAGATTGATTATTATATTATACGACGTTGTAGAAATATATATTGTTTAAAACCTTTTATTCTTAAACTACACCAACCTAAAGATAATAGGGTTGAGAGTCCAATTTCCATAAATATACCAAGAATGTATCCGTCTGGAATTACTTACCGCAGTAAATTGTTTATTGTAAATTATGTCATTTTGTTTATTTCGTATTGTGTTATTTTACTATCGCGTTAATGTGACAAAGTGGTCACACTGAAAAGGCTGCTGCTGAATTACTTGATACTAAAATGTAACAGCGTTTTTATGAAATCTCTTTGTCCACTGCTATTGAATGTAGCCTTTTTCATTAAATGAAGCCGTGCCATCACGAGGTCAACGTTTTGTTGCAAAGATGTAAGGTGTAGGGAAAGACAAATTAAATTTAAAATTACTGTTGGTTTTACTTTTTAGTAGTACACAAAAAGAAGTGATTGGCCATTTTAGGATCCGCCGAAGGGGATTAATAAGGTAACGAGATTAGAATTAGATTAATTTTAAATTTACACTGATTACAACTTATACTAAAGTGACTCAACCCTGAGATTATGTATCTGTTAATATAAGTGTCTAGCTAAGACCATTGACCATATCGATCATCGATCCTTAGCATAAATATTTGTACCTGTGTATGTACAAATATTTGTAGTATTACTATTTACTCGGGAATGCTTATGTTATATATAAAAATATATTTTATATATTTAGAAATACGCCTCGGTTACTAACTGTAACTACTTATACTTAATACAATTTATGAACCGCTCTCTTTAATTAAATATCATAAAAGTTATTAATCTTAGTCTTATAAATAAAATACTTACTTGAAAATAAATAAAATACGTAAATTAATTATAATGTAATTTTGAGTTGCTTTTATTATAAAGGTAATTGAATATCAAACGTTTTCATTTCGACTTCTTTCAAAGGAAAATCTATGATGATGTTATTAATCATGCGTAAAAGAAGATAACGCTCAAACTACGACTATAAACGACGTAAACTCACTTCTTTTGGACCCATATTTGCTAAAAATAGTTTATTTTTATCAAAGAAAAGGACAAT
The DNA here is from genome assembly GCF_905147795.1 of Pieris rapae. NCBI lineage: Eukaryota > Metazoa > Arthropoda > Insecta > Lepidoptera > Pieridae > Pieris > Pieris rapae. The sequence continues at coordinate 4,430,338 of NC_059509.1, read as the reverse complement.
TGTTTAGATCGCTTGAAGGATGTTTGTTTGACCTATTTCTTTGAAGCAATGTGAAGCGCCAACAGCTTATAAATACTTCATATTTCAATTTTATTTTTCAAATTATTTTACAATGTTCTTAATATTTGTAATTAATAATAAAGTAATATAATTACTTAGTTTAAGAGATGACTTTTCTATGCAAATGATCGTTTATTTGTGAAGCTTCAGGAAGGAATGTCAGCCTGTGTTAGCTGTATAAAATTTTTTGACATAAGCCGAGGCATCATGTCACCAATGCCTGACTTCTAAATAGGATTCGCCTTTTCGCAGATGTGTATATGCTTGGAAAAAAATTTCGTTTTATTTTTATACGGTTTTTAGATGTATAGTATTTAATTAATCTGACTAAGAGGCCTTCATGAACAGAGCGTACCAATTCTCAAAACGCCGGTACCGCTCTTGCGAGTCTACTAGCAATGGAAGTGTCCATGGGCGGCTGTATCAATTGCTTGCCTCCAGCCCGTGTGCCATTGTTACAAAAAAAGTATCAAGATATATGTATATCGTTTTGTTACGTTTTATCTGAAATGTTTATATAACACGTTCCGTTCAAAATAAATGAGTAAAAGGGTATAAAACATATTCAATGTCCCGGAGCTATTTGGTTGATAAATCAAAGTAAATAACGCTGAGATAAGGAATCTAACAAAGGATGAAATGAATCACCATCATTACATTTTAACGCACATCCCATTTACCATGTTACATTTACTGAAATGTAAACATTTGTTAATACAAAAAAAATTGTGTTTGATTGTTTGTGGTTTTGAGGTTAAAGATTGATTTATTTATTCCAATACATTTTTCTATCTTAACAGTTACTACTAATACGATAGAACTCCAAAATAATTCCCACACCAATTATCCTACATAAAAACATAAAAAATTAACTTATATGCCTAAATCTTATATCTAACAATATAGCAAGCAACCATTGTTAACTCCGCCAGTGTACAAAAAAATAGGTCTACCTCAATAGAAATTTTGTTGATTATTATCTGTATTGCTCGCGTGAGTGGCGCTTTGCGAACCAAGTTGGAATGTGCGCGTAGTACATCCAAAAGTTTAGACGTTAGCCTCAGATTTCTACTTGGTACCCGTAGACCTAGTCTACGTCTAAGTCTAAGTCTCCATTATATCCTGATTATGCACCCGACCCGTAAGTATCTTAAACGAGCCATTTTTTATTCGTACTACAGATTGTGATAAAAATTCATTAAATAAAAAAGACTATGACTACGGACTGAGAGCCTATTTCAATAATCGATTGATGCGCATCGGTAAACGTAACGCAAAAGATTTTCTAATTTAGTTTCATGAATCACGAATTTACCATCTGTTCTTGTTTGAATAAAACTTCTTCGACAGATATGAGTGCTTTTCAGAAATGGCCTTTTAAATATTTAAATTGTTTATTTTATTTACATTTGCGTTTCGTGACAATATCATGTTTAATAAAACGTACGTAAAACGTTTATCAGAGAATGATTTCTGAACAGTCAACCTCACTTTCGATCTAAACATCGCTTAATTTGAACTTGAATCAAATTACTCAAATTGGTATTTGTATTTATAGATGGTAATTTGATGGAAAAACCAGCAGCGGGAATAATTAAGACCTCGTTAACAAGAAACTTAATTTGGCAATAGCCATTCAAGTTAAATTACCTCCTTTAGCATAATTTTAGTCGGTAATTTTGTAGACTTTTAATTTATGATATAGGAAGTTTGGAATACCTCCACTGTTTTACATTAAAGTTTTATTTCTTTGACATCTACGTGAAATAGGTCGCTCGGTAATAAAAAATAGGTTACGCAGATTCTAAATACAAATTACGTGACATCTCCCCTACTATTTGGTTTGATTAATGGTACTTATAAAAAAGGCAAGTACGCAACCTCCCTTTGAATAGGAAACATATTTCATACCGAAACTGAGCTTTGTAGAGCGATAGCAGTTAGACGAAGCTTTGGTTTTCGCGAATGAAATGTATTCTATGGGTATTGTGGATTTTTTCCTATTCAAATGCAGATTGGTACGTGGTTCGCAATTTAAAGGAATGGAACAAGAACCAATCATGGTTTCTGGGGATACAGCAGGTATCGTAACTGTGTTATTCTATAGGAAATAAATAAATGACATAGTAATAAAATCTACTTTTCATATGATTAACTACTCTAAAAGTCATATGTCCACTAGATGGGGCAGAGGCCTTCCAGAGCAAGCATTTCACCAACTTGATTGAAACTGTTTATAGAAAAACTTAAACATTCCATAAATCGGAAATAGAAATCAATGTTATTTTTCGGAATTGATTCTATCATGAAAAATGAATCGTCGGTGGGGAAGCGATTATTCCATCGTTTTAAGCGATTTGATTGATATCAACGAAATCGGATACTTTACACGGGCCTCTGAGGGTTTTATGCTCTAATCCGCTGCTTAAGATGAGAGTAGATGATAAAAAACATGTTTTGGAAAAATATTATATTGGATATAAGCTTGCTTCGCTTTTGTGTATCTACATTATAAATAGAGCAAACGATCCGGCTTAAATGCATTAGCCAAAATGGGGACAGTAATGCCCAATAAAATAATTCTAAATTTGAAAATCTCCGATTAATCCCGAATCATTACTATGTATATTTAATATCAAATGTTAAGTCGATTCTATTACAGATATTTGTTGGTGATGTTTGTCAGCTAATCTTGACTCTCTTTTGTTTTAGTTATGTGTTCCTTTTTTTCTCTCAAACAAAGTATGTACACATGTGTATAAGCATAGTTTGTGCTGATCATAGACGATTATGAAATATTATGACGTGAAATTAAAAAAAAAATATTTAGCACTTCTGACTCATATTAATAGCATTGTTCATATTTCCTAAGTCAAGCTAACGTTGACATTACTAATACGAAGGTGCTGGAGCCAAAGCTTAACACTTCGGTTAACATAAGCTTCAGCATTCTACGCATCGTAGCCTGCGATCGTAGATGCTCTACGGGCTTCGGGCTACGATTTATCGTTTGTGCTACATTTTAGATGCAGGCGATGTTTTAATAATTAAATTCACTTTCATATAATATTATGATCTCACCAAAATTTGTTATTAATGGAATGCAAGCAGCATTGGCAATGTAAATTGTATTAGTTTCTTTGTTTAAAAATATCATGTTATAATATTTTGTATTGTAATACGGTTACGTTTTAGTTCAAAAGTAAGTGTTTATGTTTAAATTATAGATTTTGTCATAGGACTAATACTTAATGTTGCATTTGTATATGTTAAAATTTTGACGTTATTTTCATAGCTTTTTAAAACTTCAAAGCGTTTCTTATATTAATGTTACTTCAATAATTGTGACATCCTGCAACTTTGATGATACATCTACAGAGATTAATCTTAACGTTATTAATTACAACGTATTTGTGTTATAATTAAGATTGACGAGTTTTGCGCAAGGTGACTTCGCAAATTGATCAGTAATTAAATGCGTCACTGATAGGCTTAGATATTATTAAAACGGTTGTAACCTAATTAATATATCTTAGTTTGAAAACATTCATAATATTGTGCTTAGGATGTGTATAAAGTGAGATTTAAAGACCACTTTCGTTTCTAATGACACTATCCAACTTTTTGCCGAATGCTTTTATTTCGATAAATGCAAATCACTTATCTCGCTTTAGCAATCATTGCCATCAATGAATAAAAGTAAGTCTTATTTTCTGAACTAAAACTGAAATATTTTGCAAATGTTAGGATTTTTTGAATGGTATACAGAAGGTACATACTACGCAGTATAAAGTAAATATTAACTTTAGTTTTTACTATAAAGCAAAATTACATTATATCTCAGACCTTATAAATGGACTACGACAAAGGACTTTTTAAACCGTTAGTTAGTAGTAGTTAATTGATTTGCCAGCATGTGCCAAATCTAGTAATTATGGACTATTAGTTAGCCAAGGTGTAAGTGATTCCATGGTCATTATCATTATGAAAAGTAAAATATAAATTGACAGAAGCGCCATTGCTCCGACGTATTGATTGACCAAATTCAAAAGATTGTTATTAGAAAGCCAATTCTTTAGAATTTATTTTATCCTATCTTATTTAGGTGAATTTTTAAATAGTTTACTAAATAATTGGGTAACAATTAAGTTCTAAATTCTATCGAAGATATGTTTGTATGTGATATTAAACATAGTAATTTCGAAATATATTACATAACATTTAACGGATATTTTATTTTATTTTTATGCTAAGTCACGGATTTAATATTGAATACGATAAATAGGGCTGATTCAAATCTATGTTAATGAGCAATCCAATCTATCACCAATTATTGATTGCTAATTTAATTGGATTATTTTAATTAGTAGTGGCTCGATAAGAGCATTATTAATTAATGTGATAAAGTAAATATTAGTATTGTCTGTCTATATTAATGCGATTACACATATCTTTTTAAATTATGTGTATAATAAGTTCGAAAAAATGTTTTTTTTTACAATTTGGTATATAATTAATGACACCTTACCAAAGAGGGTGTGAGAAAATTTTATATATATAACACATTAATATATATATATATATATATATATATATATATATATATATATATATATATATATAGAGGAAGAAACTATTAGTTAGCTTAACGACTTATTCTTTATCATCATTAAAGTATGAATACTTTACTAATATGATAGAGAAAACATTACTACTAAAAAATCACAAAGCCAATGAATTCGGGATATATAAAAATATCGGATGAATGTTTTAAATTTTTTTCTTGCGATAACTTTTGGTAATATACTTCAAACAAAGGTGAATAGATACTCGACGTACAAAAGCTTTCACGAAGGCAGGTCACGTCAGATAGGTGTACTCTCGGTTTATTTATGTGCCCCTTTTGACCTTCTGTCACCCATAAAAGTATTTTCCGAACGTGCCCGCGGATGCGTTGCGGCTGTTAACTTTTACTGTTGGGTCTTCTACGGCCCTTCGGAGTAATGGCCCCGCGAACAAAGTAATTCTTCGTTTTAATACCGCTTACGGCGTAGTCCTTTTTAATTGTTGGTTAGGTCAGTAGTCTTGTGTAATTTATTGCTTCCATGCCTCTACTGTAGTTATAAACGCAACCGTTTTATGTTCTTGGAAGGAAGACTTACTGTCGTAGGAATCAGCTTATCACTGTTTTGTTAAAGAAACAAAACTAAATGCTTTGTAGTTTATAGTCACTGTCATCCTAACTAATAAAAGGATAAACAATACATATTTATTGCGTACTATATCTACTCTTAATTCATTATATAAATAAAAAGGTTAAACATTTACGAAACTTAGAAAGGAAAAAACATGATATACATTTTACTAAGTAATACCCAATACGGCTATTTTGTGTGATGGTGTGAAAGGGAGGGTATGTTGAAAGTGAAAGCCCTCATACATACCCTGTATATGTGGAATGTGCTCATGATGCAGGTTATTTAGTGATATGGATATTCTTAATAAAAAATATAATATATATAATATAATTAATAAATGACAATACTATATTCTTAATATTCCTTTTAAGCATATTCCGTGATAGCTTAAACGAGTCGGGGTCCAACACATTAAACATTGTGAGTTGATAATGTTTATAAATATTTAAACAAGTCGCAGCAATCGTAGACTCATATACGAAAATAATTGATATGATCATACAAATATATGTTATAATATTTACTGTCCAACGATAAAACGACCAACCAGCTGTTAACAATACGTTTCCGTATTTGCGTACAATGCTGTTTAATTTTTTCACGAAAATAAAATTCTCATAACATTGTTATGTAAAATGTCAGGGAAACATGAATTTACTGCGCCGTTTCAGCCTCCGAAAACGAGAAATGAGTTTGGACTTATAACATTCCTTGCGAACTGCTCTTGTTTTACTAACATTATAAGCATTTGTGCTTTAATAAGATTTTATTTTATACTTTGTTTTTGGTTTAACTTTATATTTTAATAAAATTTAGATTAGAGTTAGCCAGAAATCATAAATATTTTTACTTAATTTTATCTATCCAATTGAATTTTTTTATAAATAAATACTTGGCACAATAAATACATACACAATGGCCCCTAATTCCTTTGTACCAGGGTGCTCTGAAATAATTATGGGCTAGAATTTACCGGATTTGATTACGAGGTAAATGATTGGCGGTAACTAACCCAAGCGGATTAGGTTTTCCGTTACAAAAGAGATTAACTCAATATTACCCATTCAGCTTATGTGAAATATTATAAAGACTCTTATGTTGTAAATATATATTACACAGACTCACTATGAGGTTTATTCTATATGTTAAATAAATAAAGTATATATAATTGATAAATACTAAAGCATACGTATAATAGATTTCATGTATTGTTTTTGCGAAAATTCATAGTAGCGACATCTACAATCTACGAATCACTGCGATGACGTCATACGCTGAAACGTGCTAATGAAGTTATCCCAGACAGATATATACATCTGCAAGAGCTTAGCCACTGGGGCTTTGGGCCGGCCGGTCTGCGGTTCACTAGTTGGTGGAATAGTAGTTTTCACTTTTCATCCTCTACAATATTTTAAATATCAATGAATTCGGTACTGAAATAAAACATTTATTATTTACTGCACAATACAATACAGCGTAGGTCGAAATAATATTTTTTGTTCGCGTTACTTAACCCTATAAAACCTGTTAAAATATGTATACGGACTGTATCTACAAAATATACCTACGTAGAGGTTATATTTTAGGAACTTGTATGGTAGCGAAACCTTATTTACATTGAACAGTGAGTGATAAAAGTTTGCCTTGTTAGGTTTATTGTAACCTGCTGAAGTGTCTCTCCCGTGGGACAAAGAGTTTCGTAGGGATTCGGTAGATTTTATTTCGATTGCTCGCCTTGTGAGTGCTTCTCAACGAATACATTTAAATACGAATCGAGTTGATATCGAATTTCAATCGGATTTGTGATTCCAATGTATATCTTAATGAGCAATGAAAATGTACAAGTTGCGGGTTTGAATATTTTATTCAATACTGAAAAAAATAAATCGATTGAAATAATATGTTAGAACGAACCACTGTACGAATTTGTTTACTATTTTAACAAGGCTCTAGTTGATGTGTCAATACTGGCCATTAAGTAATATTTTTTAAACAAATATTTAAAAAACATATGTGCAATTCACACATGGTAGAAGTGAAACCTTCAAAAACAATTTTTTTATTATTAATCATATATAAATTAATCATTTTCCATTATCTAAATGTGTGTGTTCTTTTATAACAGTATATTTTAATGATAAATTTTAATTTATAAGTTTAATATAAATTTTTAATTTGGCAAAAACTAAAACATCGAAAGTTTGAAATTCGATCAAATGAAAAAGCGGCAGTAAAGAGAGGCTGTTTAATGCCTGCTATCTCATTTTCTCCCACGGTAAATGTTATGAATTAATGTTTCTGTTTCTTTTTACTGTCGCTTTTTCAATTGCATCCGGTTTGTAATTACGATTCTTAAGAAGTTTATCTATCTATCTCATTTTCTCCCACGTCAAATCTTATGAATATATGTTTCTGTCTCTTTTTACTGTCGCTTTTCCGTTGCATTCAGTTTGAAATCACAACGATTCTAAAGAAGTTTCACTTCAAAAAATAGTTTTTAATTCTATAGCTACCATATAAATTTAGAATTTTTTTAAAATAGTATTTACAGATTTAATTTTGTACAACAATTGCATATACAAAACATATCGTACATACAACACAAACCTTTATACTCATGAAAGTTATAATAATAAGTATTTAAGGTAATATGTATTATACTTTATAATCTGTTATTATGAAAATATTGTCTGAATTAAATTTATATCGTATTTATATTCACTACAATCCGCTGTTGTGAAATGTTTGAAATATATTTCATTATTCAATTAATAATAATGAAACTACTAACCACTTAGTTATAATCTTCGGTTTAGCAACAATGCAGATGTTTTTATTATTAATTTTTGCTATTTAGTTTAAAAGAATTGTTATTTAATTAACACAAATTTATTGCCTCTATCAGACTAATGTCTAAACTTGTCAGCAATGTCGAGCACTACACAACTAACACATAAATTCATAGTTTGTACGGCGTTTTCTTACTATTATTATATTATAAATACCTATTATTTTTGAACTGTCCCGCACAGACAAAAAAGTTATAACGGATTTTATTATTAGCCTTTTTAAACCATATGCATAATGAAATATTAAATTTATGACCTCAAAATTTTATTTCACTCTCAATGATCTGTGTATATTACGTAGATCTAGAATACTTGTTTTCAATGTTTCTTTAAGAAAAACAATCTAAATATAAATTTACTTCAGATCAAAGCAGATTCAATAATTACTGACAAAAATTTGTAGGAAATTTAACTTTGTCAATTAAACCCGATATTCGGTAATTATTTTCAATTGTATTGCATATTCAAAGTAATGATATCGTTCGTTGTTCAACTACAGTAATATTTCGAGACTTTCAATTGTTTCATTTCGAGTGATTTCGGTATATTTTATTGGTGGCTCTATATTGTTCGCGCATACAGATTGTTTTTAATCTGTGTCAATATAGGCGCGATCGCCATCCGTTTTATGGCACCAATATGTATAGTACACATGTAAGCATGCGCAATTTCTTTATACTGCTACATTTTTGTTAATTAATACAATTTCAATATTTCTGTTATACTAGTAATATTAATTCTGGTATAATAAACATCTTACATTTTATATCGAAGAATATACAAATACACAATTATTTGAGCTTGGTGGTATTTTATTTTATCAAAAACTTACCCTACAGTTTTCGGTTTACCAACAGTTGGTAACGTAGTAACGGGTATGGATAGGCAAGTAATACTTTTCATATCACCTTTAAATGTAGCGGAAATGTCTAGGTATTTGCAGAGTAAAAGCAAGCTCGCTTAGTAATCGCAAGATAACGAATTGAAGCGATTTGATACAAAGTGAAGACTATGGTCATTACTTTCATGGATCTTTAAGGATATTTTTTTTATGGATTTTATCGTATAGTTCCGTTAAAACAAGTATGCTTAAATTTATAGAAAATATGTTATACACATACACATAAATTATGCTAGAACATAGAAAGTACAAACAAGAAAGAACGTCTACCAAGATTATAGCAGTATAAGCAATCTTATTGAACAAGGTATCCGGTAATTGAACGTCAAGCCGAGAGATACGGCAGGCAGTTTCTAACCAGAAATAGAAAAAAAAATATATTATTATAATTATTCTAAAAACTGTGTTTTTAAAATTGTGGTCATTCAAAGAAATGATTTTCTGCAATCTACTTAAAGGAAATTGACCAGGTAACTTAGTGCGATCATGCCGAAAGTTTAAGGCGTGCGATTTAATATGTTCATAGATTTTAAGTGTATGCTATAATCATTAAATAAAATGAAAGTCCTTTTATTTTCATTTATCTACTCCAATATTACTTTATTATTTTATTCGTCCCGTCTAGCACTGTAACAAGCGTGTGCAACACATTAGCTTTTTAACTTTTGACATTAATACAAAATTCTTTTTTGCACTGAAGTTGTACATTTTTCATTGCTAAAAGCAATTAATCCACCAAAATATTCAAATCCTTGCAAATGGCAATTTCGAGTTTCGACAGTATATTTTATGAATGAGCGGTTTATGGCCAGTGACGCGAAGTCGGGTCGCCATCGTCTGTTTAAATCCGGACATGATAAATGTTTCATTTCGTACGGAATTCTGGTTCCGAATTGTTTAATTATTTGTTTACTTCCGTAATGCGGAGTTCTTTGTAACTGAATTAATCGCACCAAAGACTTCGCACGATAAAGCCTCTCATATTGATTTTCATATAGTATAGAGATATAGAAGATTATACCTACTTGAGAATTGAAGGCTGTATAATAGTAATTGTGTGGATTAATGCAAGGTAGTATTGGGGTAGTATTGACTACTCTTAATTCTTGTTCGGACATTGCCCTGCACGAATGGATTTTAATATAAATCGTCAATGGTTTTTATTAAACTAGTCTAGCTAAGATTTAATGTTATTTTTGTTACAGGTAAGAAACTCAACATTGTTATCAATATGGTAAGTTGATATTTAAACTGCTTTGGAAATTCATTAGAATTTAATACATCGTTTTTGTGTCATTCACTGCAAGACTCTATGTGTGTCGTAGAAGTATTGTAGTGTACTCGGGTATAAAAAGGTTGTAAAATATGTGTGAACACGTTCTACGCTCGACGACATGAGTGGCCACGGGGGAGAGATTGAGAAAATCAAATTCACATATTTATCACATACGCTCTATTTTATATCTAGAGAAGTCAAGACGATAAAAGGACGATATTTTTTCAATAAAAGCGCATTAAAAGCTTGGTTCTACAGGTATATACTTAGTTTGTTATATTAATCTCATATTTACCTAATGTAAAGCGGTTCTACGCTGGCGCATCCTAAACGTGCTACGAGATCAGAACTAAGTAACATTTGTGTGCATATTTTATTATTACAAATTATTCAATTGTACAGATAAATAATACAAGCGTCGGATACAGTATATATCATCGCCTTTTTAAACGTTAGCAGCTATTATAGCTACAGTAAAGATATTTTTACTGTATATTATACTTTCTTGAACACAGTTGATTAAGAGAAATAACTTTCGTTGATAAGTTGCATATAATAAATATTTTAAACTATCATTAGATATATTTACTTAATGACTAACTTAAATTATTTTGTAAAATACATTCCAAAGCAGTAATCTTACCTACTCGTTTGAATTTAGAATCCGAATACACACAGTAAAAAATATATACGAGTAATGTAAAAGGAATTACACGTCCAAATAAATGTCATGAATTATGTCGAAATAGACGATACGTCGATAGCACTCAAGCATTATTCAATGAGGAAATAATGTTATTTTCATTGACATGCTCATGTGAATCTTGTTACAATGTGAACTCGTAAATGAGTTTTGTAGGTAGTAAAGAAACGCTATTGTTGTAACTTAAAATAGCTATTGTTGTAAATGGGGCATAGAATTCTAGACAAAATAAAAGAAATAATTTAATTCGTGTCCCTGACGATGTACCGTACATACAATTGGCGTTACAACTCTTTATAGAAAGGTCTTACGTTGATGTGTCTTTTTTCAATAGTTTAATACTTTTCATAGGCAAGTAGTATCAGAGTTTTGTGCCTGACACATGTAATCGAACGAACGCAATAGTTCAGACGCTTCACCTCCGTTCTTCAATAACAACAAATTCAATAACATACGTATACTATAATATATATATTTAACTAAAGATAAACTAAAAATATTATATAAATTTCAGAATAACAGTCGTACCCGTATTTAAAACGAAATTAATGTACCATAAACATATCACTTTTGCATGCATTGTAGTCTGCAGTATAATGAACCGAAACATTTTCGCTAAGTAAATGTTAGCGTGCATTCATCACATACTGCTGCAATGTTTAAGATGCATTACATTAGTTTAATTGTATTGTAGTTTCTATTTGTTTTTTTCTAAATATGTTTCTACGAATTAGTACCATATGTTTTTGGGCAACAAGGAAAAATAATTTAGTTTTTTTAAATCGGATCTACGCATGAATAATCAACATGCCTTGACGTTTTCTTTCGATTTTCTCCATTTTGGCCAAATTGCTAAATTTAATCGGTGAATTCAGGCTTCTTATTAAGGCATGATTTAAATATTATATATTATATTATTATATATAATATTGCTATAATACGATTTACGTTGTTTCTTCTGTCGTAGTGTTGCGAACAAATATATGAAAAGTTTGGTGCGTTGCAAAGAGAAGCGAAGTATTGGAGTTTCCTTATTGTATTTTTAATCTGAAACTTGGAAGTCGCGCTTTACGTACGCTTAAATATAATTGAATGAGGAATAAAGCACTATAAATATTCACGATCTCACGAGAAAAGTGAGATATCCACAGCGTTCAGTTACCGTGGAAAATGTAATAAAGCTAGTGAACGCGAATGTGAAATTCAATTCTGTACTCAGATCGTTACTAGGGGATACGTCCTTCTATTGTACTTGAAGTAACTCGCAAGCTTATATAAACAAACCTCTTAAGTTCTGAGATATCTTATCGATGAATGTTGCTTACTAAGCATCTATCAGTACACAGTAATATGGTTTTTAAACAAAGATTTATACGTACATGTCTTAACGCGAATTAATAATTTTGTAAGTCAATGTTTTGAGTGACTCAATTCCATTTTGAGCTATTTCAAGTTAATTAATAACGAAGATATAAACAAATCTCCCATGCATTTGTTAGTATTGTAGCTACATTGTACATGTGTACCTAAAATGTTGTTCGTAAATTATTTATTTTAAGAACTTAGCTGATATGTTTGAATTTGAATTAAATGAGTTTTTTGTGACGAGGCATGGTGGATTGCAGTTATTTTCTTGAACAAAATAACTTTATTATTGTAAAATAAAATAACGGATTTTAAAATATGAACTTCCATCGGCTAAATCCTTAGCAGGAAAAGAAGAAATTTTGAATAGGATTCAGATTTTTGATATTTAGCTATTTATATGTTATTTTATAAAGTTTTGGTACTTCTTGATTTTAAATTTGCACGATAGTAGTAGTAGTAAAAATCCAGTATCTAATTTCATCCAACAACTATGATTAATAATCATAATTGTTATAATTGTTAAGTCCTTTATTAATAGTATAGTGTTCAATACAAAGCAATATATAATAAATTGAACTTGTTGTATGTGACAAAGACTTTATTGAACAGACTTTCTTATTTCTAACAAAATTGAGATGAAGCGTGATCTTCCACATCGTATTCATTGAGGAAGAATCTGCGTCTAGAATAAATTTGTGAATTGTGGATTTAAAAAAGTGCTAGAATTCAATATTTACATTTTATTATCGTTTAGGAGTATACATACTTCTTCTAAATAAAACATGAATTTTACCATATAAATACATATTACAAATAAAATCATTATCATCGCTTAAGGATTTCCTTAAACATAACATTCTAATTTCAAAATATTCTAAGTGGTATAGAGAAAGCGGAAATATAATTTAATTATAAACTTTTTATAGTAAACCATAGACTTCTGTAAATAGTTAAGAAATTAAAATTAAAGCTTCGAATCTCTGTACCGACGCTACATAGAAAGTATGAAAATATATGTTGATTTAAGGGGAATGCGCTCTAGTTAATTAACAAAACAGTCTTAGCATAGTATGGACTTAGTTTGTGTAACCAAGGAAGCCACAATCTTGCGGGTCACCGACGGCATTATTGGAATGCCCTCAATGAAGACAGCACGGCTCTTAATTGAATGCCCATTCAATTATAAAATTGCATTGTTTTAAAATAATTGCTTTTTTATTATTATCTTTAGTTAGAAACAAACCTGCGTCCCAGTAAACAAATTATTAAAAGATTTAATTGTTTTTATTTAATCAATGATTAGATTGACGAGTTTAAGGTTATCCTACTGTGTCTGACAAATAGCAAGTCCTATACAGAGGAAATAATATTATTATATATAAGGTTCATCTTAGAGCCCCTTATGTCTTGGGCATGAATATATGCGAGTTATTTTACGTAATCTTAAATTATGCTTTAATTTATAATGTAATCAATTTTAATTCATGAATTCGAAGCGAACAGGGGACAGTAAATATGTCATTGAGAACAAATGAAATCCCGGGAATCCCTGAGAAACCCATCCTGAGCGTCTCCATGGTGATAAGCTTTCCGACGTTGCAGGATGCTAAAATGGACTTCGGTTACCTAGGTTACCTGATGTAGGAAATAGTTTTCTTTGGCGTCAAAGTTGTATCGCTTAATGCTTTATTCAAGGCATGACACTAAAGATTTACGACAGAATTAATATAAATCAGCTAATTTATGAAAATTTAAATGAATTTATTATGAGATCTGTATAATTTCTTTTACCAGTCTGTGGATAAATGCTAATTTTGAATTTAATTTTCTTTAACATTTTCTCTAACACCTGAATGATTTTTCCTTATTTGTATTTCATATGATTGTGATTTAGGTCGATGGTGATATTTTAGTGTCCTTATAATTTCTCTTTATAGACTTGAGTATGTATGTCTTGATGGAAATTGCTGATTGTTCAAAACCTGAGTCCCAGATGCTTCAGCTGCAAATAAACCACGACGGTAAACGGCAGTTCTGTCACTTTGTTAAGAAAATGGTTTATTATACAACATTTCGTCGCCTCATTCCACATTTCCTTGATATAAGAACGCAATAACAGTTTTCCAGGAAAGTTGGAAAATTTCATATTTAAACACGAAAAAGTAGGAATAAAGCTCCAGACCAAGTTCACTGTTATGTGAAGTTGAGACCTGGAGTTTTGAAAGTTTATTCAATATACTTTTAGACGGATCTAAGGTGCTATATATTTCTTTACGAGATTTATTAATACTTTGCAGATGAACTTTGTTGTAGGAAAAAGATTTTTCTTTTAACATATCACTGTATTGAGATTTATTTATTTATTTATTTATTCCATTACATTATTCTACCTTAACAGTTTCTTCTAATTCGATAGAACGCCAAAATAATACCCACACCAATTGTCCTACAAAACATTAAAAAATTATACTTATATGCCTAAATCTTATAACTAACAATATAGCAAGAAACTCTTGTGAACTTAGCCAGTGTACAAACAAACAGGTCTACCTCAACAGATATTTCGTTAATTATTTGTATTGCTCGCGTGAGTGGCGCTTTGCTAACCAAGTTGGGATGTGCGCGCGGTACATCCAAAAGTTAAGGCGTAAGCCTCATGTTTCTACTTGGTACCCGTAGACCCAGTTTCTCCATTATATCTAGATTATGCACCCGAACTGTAAGTATCTTAAATAAATACACTGACACAGCTATCTTCTGAGGCGTAGCTGGTCGTAACCCACCATATCCAGATCAAACAGGGTCGGGGTACATAAGCGGATAATAAGATTTATTGTCTGATCGAGTTTTGTTATCATCATACTAAGAATACTCATAATTACTACATGAATCAAATAATTGTTTCAACTATACATAAAACAAACTATCTTTTAACACAAAAAATTTGTGAAGAACGACGTAATTTTTTAAAAAGTATTATTATACACCTAACATTGCCGTTTCCATCTTATCCTAACTAAACATCTACATTCCACGTTTCTCATAATAAATGTATAATCAAAATACGACTTATTATTGATTTTCTATAGAACACACGTAAGAGTAAATATTACTGACATATGTCATACAAATAACTATCACTCGTATATATAATTATTAGTAGTTAAGACATTTAAACGAAACTGCTAGCTGAAAAGCAAAATTTACGAAGACTACTATCTAAAGTTAATTGTCACTGGAAACAAAATAAGCAAAATTCGAGCAAAACAAATTATTAGTCTTATAACTTGGCTTAAACGTAAGTGTAAAATGCCAGGTGAGTTTCTTTACCGCAGGTGTATCGCTTATCAGAAGGCGTACAGCATTCAACCGCGAACCGCACCTGCACAAGACGGGATTATGCCATTTGGATTTAAATGACTACGCAAAGCAGTTAACAGTAAATTTCAGGCAATGCTTTGAGAGCAAAGACCAATACGCAACAGATTAATAAATTACCTTTTAGTGCCAATATGACTATGCACATTACTTCTGTGTTCAGACTTAAAGTAGTACGTTAAGTCCAAAAGCCAAAATGTACTGAAGCATATTTTGAATAAGTTGAAAAATTACAAGACGAAGGAGGTTGGCAATTATAGCAGATTAATTTTCTTTTTAATAACAATAACTCGACCCCACACCTAATAACTAATCATTAGACTAATGCAAACAACTTAAAAGATAAACTCGTTAATTGCTAATATCTAAATGTTACTATAGGCAAAATGAAAATGTCTGCTTCCATACATTTAAAACAACGGATATTTCATTTGTTTCATAATTCCCACGCGCAATTGAAACGCGAGGACATTATGCATGCAAACGTCCTTCCTTCATGACGTATAGTTGTTATACTTATATATGTAGTTAGTTATCTTCAATGCTGGATAACCACCGACTATAATACGGTTTTTTCTTCACAGCAATAAAATTTTATTCTCCAACATTAACATTTGCCTTTTTTTGATACTATTAGTCATATAGGTCTATCGTAGCTCTAAAATTGTTGTCTCTGTAGTTAACAATTCCACGCGAGCAATTTAAAAAGCGATAATAGTCATACAATGCTTCAGAATGAAACATCCCAATGGAAGTTTATGACGTTGATTGTCATGTTTCCGTCAGAAATGAATCCGGAAATTTTCCGATGGGAAAAGTTTTTGGAACTGTACGAATACAAAATTGTATGGTTTTAATTCTAATTATTCACACCGCAAAGTTACTTGTAATTTAAATTTTTGTGCAGTGTAGGATTGAAGACATTTAGAACGTAGGTGTATTTTGATATATCCCTACGGACCAAAGTTATACGGTATTGCGGGCCAAATGCTATAATATAAATCATAATTAATATATTCATATATGTTACGTGAATTTTAATTTTACTTGCAAATAGAACATTTTCAGTCGAGTTTAGATATAGCGATTGAAATAACTTGTAAGATTCTTATATAATCTATATAAACCGAATAGTCCTGTTAATATTCCGAATACTCAATTGATTTTTAGTTCAACTAGCGAAAGAATTGTTATCAAACATTAGGGCTACCTACCTATCGAAAACTAAAATTTGTTCAATGAATATAACCTGATTTTTGAAGTTTAGATTAATATTGCAAAATTACACACGCCTTTAATGTCTGTAATAATTTTTTATCAGCAGAGTTTATAGTAATTAAAAAGTTTATTACGTAATAGAAATTCATAAATATATCATGGTTATGGCCTGTACATTAAGTTTTTGCGTAGAACTTGAATTTATTATTATCCTAAACCAGCTTTTGCGGTGACGTTATTAGCCAAACGGTGACAGTTAAGAACGGAGTCTCACATTGCGAACTAGACTTATTGCAGGCCATCGTTCAAAGTCACGCAAATGCTCGGATGGAATAAATAAAAAGCCTTGATATGTGGACGAAACCGATATTGCTCGTGTAAACGACGAATTCAGAATATTGCCTTTGAAACAAACGACTGTTTAAATGAATCTTTGTGAAGTAATCAAAATTACGAAAAAACATTATGAATAATAAAGTATTTTACTTTTCTGGGCTGCTGTAACTGTGATTTTTTATAAGCAGTTGATTTATTTTATGATAAATATAACAAATATCTATGTATAATAAATACATACATAGTTAATGTGGATTGGATTTTGAAATATCACATTTTCTTAATAGATATTTGACTATTATTTCAGACGCATATCAGAATAGAAATATCTGTAATACTTCTGTTAAAATTGTAAACAAACTTTATAATTCTTTAAATACTAGACTACTATTACAAAAGCCATGAAAGGAAGTTCATATATTTGTAATAGATGTTGTGTTGTTAATATGTATGGTCTGTCTTGAACTTTGAAGTATGTCTTTGTGCACACAGCTGCGAGTAAAGCTTGGGCTATAAAATGTCTAGACCAAACACATCAGAGCTTACTGAATATACCTAGTAAATCTATTACGTTATAAGAGTTAACAAGCTTGGGCGTGTTTTGTTCTCAGAGTAGTTTTTGCCTCAATCCTATGGGTTTCTACTGGATTGATCCATAAATAATAAGAGTTATCATGTCAGTTCTGCGCCCTTGATATGAGATCAGGAGAAATCTAGAGACATTTATATATTTCTGTACTAGCTGCACCCCTTAATGGGTTTTTATTTAGCCTACCTTTTTAGTGCATACGAACATTTTGCTATGCTAACCCAGAAACTTTTCAGTTTTTCGGAATGAAAACTTTTAGGCTTTTGTGAATTTTTCTTTATATAAAGATCAGAGTTCAATTCTCAAGTTTTTAATTATCAAATTAAAATAGGGGTTTATCGTGGAGGGGTGAAAATAAAATATTGTATATATTTTGTATGCTGTATCATAAAAAAATAAGAACAATAAAATTGTCAAAGAAAAAGGTAGGGTTGGACCACTCTTAACATTTAAGGTATGAAAAATAGCTGTCCAATTCGCTGACCTAACTGATATGCACTGAAAATCGGTCGAGCTTCGGAGGAGTTTAATTACAAACACCGTGACACGAGAATTTTATATATTAGATAAAAGTCGCCGACTAAATGTCTCTGACATTATTGACATCATTATATTATGTTCGGAGAGCAAGAGAGTTAACAGCAATATTGTATATCCTGTGTAATTAATATCGTATTGGCTTTGCACTCTAAGGATACTGTACGTCATTTCATTAAGTAAGTAAATAATTTAAAAAATATCATTAGAATTCAAATGAAAGCAATTTAAAGTAAATTCAAAGTTAACAGGAACAAACAACCAAAATTGTCTGTTCTGTGGTTTATTCATGCTATACAGTAAATTTTAAATTTATTTTGTATTTCAAATCCCACATTCAACGATTTTCCTTGTCTTATATATCCCTGATGATTGGTCGTTAACAATAAGTGTAAAACTACGTCACAGTTCTTAAGATAAACAATTAGTCAACCATTAGAGACTACGTAATGGATGACTCTGGGTACCGATGTAAACACATGTAAAAAAAATTACAATATAATTTATATATTTTTGAAGTATTTTTATCCAATCGTCAAAAGTAAATTGCTGGATACTCACTGTAAATAAAAATCAAACCCTCATTTTGCCATTTGATAAAGGTACATCATTAAAACGAAACCTTTGATGTTTAGATTAAACTGAATTGAATTTGGAAAATTCACGAACGATTACTTTATTGTTTAACAAGTTAAAAATAAATTAA
Source organism: Pieris rapae (assembly GCF_905147795.1). NCBI lineage: Eukaryota > Metazoa > Arthropoda > Insecta > Lepidoptera > Pieridae > Pieris > Pieris rapae. The sequence continues at coordinate 4,411,219 of NC_059509.1, read as the reverse complement.
AAGGTATGGCTTTTAAAAACTAAACAGAAAGTGCGCGAATAAATTTATGTAAAATTCAGTTTGAATTTCTTTTTGTGCAATCAGAAATTTTTATTTCATCTCATTCCATTATTAAATTTATAACTTTGACATACAAAAATGAAGGAAAATTTCATGGATATAGATGATGCTGTGAGATATTAATTTCGCGTATAGCGGAAGGAAATGGAAACAGTGACGTATTGCAGTCATGTAGCGGGATGGATGCGAGGATTTGTCTTTCTCTGTTATTAGATTCCTGTGGGAGTTGAATTTACTTACATCACGCATATGTTGGCTTATAATTGAAAATGACATAATGTGCATAAAAATAAAACATGTACGCATAGCCTTTAAATCTTTGACGAAAATTTTTCATTTCTTCCGGAGAAGCAATAATTAGAATAAAAATAGAAGTGTTTTTGTTTCGACTTTATTAATTGGGTTTAATTAGTAACGGATCACGGCGTTTTGCATTCATCAATAGAATGATCCTATTAAAAATCATGATTTACTCATTGTTAATATATATTTCCAATTATTTATATGTGGTGTAAATACAAAATATTAAAATTTAGAAAGAGAATTTACTAATTCTATAGACGACAACTTATGTTATTTAATCATAATGAATAGAGGAAACTGAAATCAGGAACATCAGTTTGAATAAAGAACGAAATTCAAATTAGAGACAACTTCAGTGAATTCGTCAGAAGTCTTTATTTGGTAAAAAATATTTATTAATGAAAGGTGAACCTGCCTGGTATTCCACAAATGATACATAGACTACGTTAAGTATGTGTAATCTTAGTTTTTTTAACTTCCTTAGCGTCGACTAGAATCGCCTCATTTCTTAATAATTAAAATAAATTACAGTAATAATTAGTGCGGTAAAAACGCAAACTATATAAATGTAAAATTTAATAAATAATGTTCTCATATTAACTTTTTTTTAAATTTACTAACATTACCTAGCAGAATCCATTCTGGCCTAGGTACCCGATTGGGCCAGATTTAAGCGATACGATATATGCGTTTAATCACAAAAATAGTTTCTGCCTTACTAAACACATGCCTTGGCTTAAATTGAAATGATAAGTATCGATCTAAGCTGTGAAAGAAACAATTTGGAGTTTCTATTCAAAAATATGTATATTATCTTGATCGATGCTCTCTTCTATCGTGACTTGACCTGAAGTTAAGTGCCAATTCAACAGTTTTGAATTGAATACTTATCATATTTTTCCTTGTATATACTAAGAACTTAGAAAGACAAAATAAATACCAAACTAAATTCTCACCCCAAGTTTAATGTCTCGTGTCTACATTCGTACGCTTATACTGTTAATATTATAAATAGAAAAACATTTGAAGGTTAAGCAGACAATTACTGGTCATTTTGTTTCTCACACATTTTAAAATTAAATCTGCGTAAAGGTAATTTTATTTTATTCAAACTGATACTAGTTACAGAATTACTTTTCTTACAGTTTTCTTAAAAATCTGTTCTTATTACAATACATTTTGTGATTAGACTACTTACTAAGTATTAGATGAGACGTGTTAAATTAATAAGTTCTTAGAATTTGCCAGCAAAAATGTTATTAAAAATGATGGTACCAATTTAAATAAATGAACGGAGTAATCGAATAACTAAATTACACCATTTAATTATGGGTCTTATTCTGCGAATTCTAAACCATTTGACTGCCAGCAATTAAAAGGGATTATCGAAGATCGAAGTTTCGAGAAGTACGTGAAGGGTGCCAGTGTGCTTCCGTTGCTCGTAAAAGAACGTAACTGCTGTGAATAGATAATAAGGGTTTTATTAAAATTCCTTGTCCTTGTTTTGCCATTCGTGGGGCAGCTTTGCGTAGCTTTTGTTCGAGGCACGCGCGCGTGACGTTTATTGTCACGTTACTTAGAACACCCCCTTTTGATAAAAAAAAAAGTTTTACCAGCCGGTATATTTTGTCTTTTTATAACGAACAACTTTTTAGTGATCTTTGAAAAAGTTTGACAGACATTATAATTCTAATGTTGAATGTAATGTAGCTTTTTATTAGGATTATTTATTAGTGTCAGAAACCGTGACGCCGTGGGTAGGGCGAAGATAGAAAAGTTTGAAGTGGTTCTCTCTTATCTTGATCTTATCTCCAATGGACTCTGATGAAGTATTTACATGACAAATTTACTGTTCATTAAATTAAGTAATCATTATATTATGAAAACATGGCGGTCTTGTGGGTTAATAATGATATAGCATTGGAAACTCAATTAACTTTTAATTGTTGAATGAAACGAAGTGAAGAAAATTTTAATTATTCAGCAGCTCATTAATCGAGTGGCAAGTGCTGACGGCTCAGATTTATAAGAAGATGTAATATATTTTTAATTAAAACGACTAAAATTAATATGCTAATATGAAAGCTGATTTGAGGAATAATGGATGAATTAGAATTTTACACATGATACATAGGGCGTACATTGTATCTTACTCTACAATTTACATTTATATTATGTTAATAAAGTGGCTCAAAGCTTTCGTATTTTGTAGGGTAAGACATACTTTAAGTCAGAAGTGTAAATTTGAAATACTATGCTTCATTTAATACAGTAAAATTAAAAACAATAGGTACATTTTCAAGTAGGTACAAATTGACGTGAGGAAGTTTATTATTTATTTTGCCATATATCCCAAAATATTTGTAGCCAAAGATACCAACTGCCATCAAATTGGAGTATAGAGACCAGAAACATTGGTTTTTAGAGCAGCAGCGGGATTTAATAAATCCGGTCTATGCGAAACAACAAAATTCAATTTTCTGGTCAAATGAATCACTTGTAGCAAAGTGCAACTCGACTGCGGTCGGTTTTTTGCAATCATCTCGATACATTGTTTGCGCCGATATTGAGTATTGCATATTGAAAAGCAAATAGTTAATAGTATATATGTTTTAACAAGTTCATGATCAGTTTTGGCTTAATGTCGTGCGTTTAAACACTGGCTGTGCGTAATTTTAATCGTTTAAGAGTACTAGACGTATAAGGCCTATCTGTCCTTTAATCAGTCGAACTAATTAAGAATAGATTATAAGTAAGTACCAAGAATTGGGAGCTTAATTGGATTGTTTTTAAATAATGAAGTGGATGAGTCCGGTTGCTTAAAGGCCTTAATAAAGATTTTTATTAAAAACAAAAACCAAAACAGTTTAGAGTTAATACTTCAAGTCTGTATTCAGGCAGATAAAGTTATGCAATATCGTTTTCAAACCGCATAATACTGTCATTACATAACTTCACTAACCAAGTACGAGTTGACATACGCAGGTTTCTGAAGTTATCTTTATTTCAGTTTTATTCAGTGCTAGTGCAAAGCGGCTAACTTAATGGTACGATAAAGTGTGGACACGTTGATACTATATAAAGATGTAACAATGTTTTAATGAAAGTCATTATAAATATATAATTAATTACTTTTATATTACATGAAATAATTTACAATATCAATCAGTCTAAAAGCTTAGGTGCACATTGAATACGCAATGGAATTCCAGTGTGTAGTCCACCGGATCACCGCCTTTTGTTAATGTTAAATATACAATATCATAACAGGCTAATCCACAGAAACCTTTGTAATAATATTATTTACATAAAACATTTGTTTACTTTGCTTACATTTGTATAATGTTTTTCTTACCTTCGAAGTAGGTATGGAAATATAGCATTCAGTTGCCCTATTACCATATTTGGCCATTATGCCGCTCCCCCGTCGTTATAATACCACCTTGGATACTTTATTACTTCATCTAAGTGAATTATGTTCTTAGAAGAGGTTTAGATTGTATACTACACGTATATTTGGCTGGAGGTGTACCTACACATATGTATTATCATAATATATAACATGTGTATTTCTTAAAGAAGTTATGCACGCACTTCATATGGAATGCCCAAAGGTTGTTAAAGTTGATTTTTCGTGACATAACATTGACATGCAGTATGCGGGCGTTTCCACGTTTGATTCTATAAAGCCAGGTCAAATGATATTTAAATGACAATTTCGGCACTCAAGATTGAAGTTTTGTTATACGTAATGAATAAATAAAATAAATAAAGCCTTTTAATTCTTACAGCAGAACAAGAAGTTGGATGAAGTAGTTTACTTACACACTAGTGTTAGTTTTGTTAGTAATTAAATTTGTATCCTAAATTTAGTTGTGTTAGTTTTTTCTACTTTTAAACTATTATTTTTCTGTAATAACTCCTCTATAGGTGAAGGCCTCCTCCAAAGACTTGAATCCAGTTGGAACCAGCTGTTTTTTTGATTTCGTCTTCTGTTATACATTAATGATTAATTATAATGATAATTCAACTTCCCTTATTAGGTTTATTTTTACCGGAGAAGAAGTCATAGTCTATATATTTTAGGTATAATTTTAAGCCCTACAAATTTTACGGTGACATTTTTTTGTCGAACTTTCACTGTTTTAGAAAAAAGCGTTTTTATTTTTTGGGGTTGCTAATATGATAGATACTCTTAACGCATTGTTTTTGTATCTTTAAAACTATAATATAATTTTGTCGCTAATATTTTTAAATATATTATGGTGGACTATTTATCAATAGCATTATTTTAATTGTAATTATTTTGTATATTATTATAGTCACACTTTACAATTATAATCAATACTAGTTTCTCTGGGTTATTCCAATTTGTTAATCATCTGTCCTGTAACTCTATTTTATACTAATATTTCATAAAAACTGAATCAACAACTCTCGAAGCTCTAAAAAACCCGCCGGCCCACGACTTATGCCTGGCCTAAACATAATTAGGGAAAACCTTACATAAATGTATTATTAGGGCCGACCCAATTTTGTTTATTAAACATACTTTATAGTGAGGTTAATTGTAGTTAAAACTTTGAAATAGATAATCTCTTTCAAGCTAATCTTTTGGTTTTATTTAAGAGAATATAAGCAAATGTCGTTGCGTTTGATTGTGATTCGCTAACTGCAGCTAATGTCTAGTGCAGTCACGTGGCATGATCCTTCTTTCCATTTGACTGATTGCAGCCAAACCATGATTGCGTATCAATATACTTATTTTCGAGCTGGTAAATACAGAAAGCTTTACCCTAATTTCCCTTAACCACCAAATAAAACCTATATAACGTGAAATTATAATATCTTTCACTATTCATGTAATTAAACTTTTGAGTTTGGAAACAAAGTTTAGATATATTTTCACATTTCGGGGAGCAGTAAATTTGTTGGTAGCAATTTTAGTTAAATCAATCTTTGTCACTTTTATTTACGGCGACTAATGTCACGTCAGCAAAGTATCGCAAAAGCAAACTATCTAAAATCGTTTCGTTTAAATAACACTTTGTAATTGTTAAAAAATGTAACAATAGTTTTATACTTAAACTTTTTATAATTAAATGTAGTAATTATATTATATTATTTTAGGTATCGAAACAACCACCTTGGATGTCTGTAACATTGATGTGCTTGAGTCACACAAGTCGTCTCTACCTGGTAAATAACAATAATTTAACTCCACCAGCAAAGAAACGTTTCATATAAATAACAAAAAAAGCTATCGCATGCTACAATCTCTATATATATAAAATTCTGGTGTCACTATGTCCGTTCCCATTTTCCTATAAAATGGCTCAACCGATTCTTAGGATTTTTGATGCATATTCAGTAGGTCTGAGAATCTACTATCTATTTTCAAATCCCTAAGTGATAAGGGGTGCCTACACCAAAAAAAAATTTTTTTTTAGGACAATTTTATTTTGTTTTTGCCTTTTTATGGTACATCATACAAAAAAACAAACAAAACTTAATTTTCATCTACCCTCTACCTCAAACTCTATTTTTTATTTGTCAATAACTTATAAATTGAATTCTGACGTTTATATAGAGAAAAATGACAGAAAAATTCAAAAAGTTTTCATGCCGGAAAAAATAGTCTCTGGGGCAGCATAGCAAAATGTTCCATGTTGGTATGTACTAAAAAGGTAGGCTAGGCATTAAGGAGAAACTAAATTCTCGGGGCAGCTAGTTATTAATATAAACATGCATAAAAGCTTTTTCAATGTTCAAAGGTTGTTTTCAATGTATATTTCAAAATAACAAAACAATAAAACGCCAATTAGTGCTTTAGTCCATCATCTATTTTCTCTATTATTCCATATCAACAAATACTCTAGAGCCTTAATTAATAAACGGCCCTAATACCCGTACACCAAGGGTCGTTCGGTCAAGACCTTGTCACCTCAGATAAAGCCGTGATGCAAATAAATGGGGCAACTTTGACAGTCAAAGGACAACTCGTGAATCTTCGCCAGTTAAGATCGATTAATCTCAAACTAACTTTGGATATCTGGATTGCTTTATTTAGTTTATAATGGTAACAGTAACTGAAATAGATAATCTTAATGGGACTGTACAAGTCGTATCGGTGTGATTTAATACCAATATAATATTGGTGTACTTAATGTAAATTTCTACTTATAATTTTTTTTTATATAGGCAAATGGGCAGGGGGCTGACCTGATGTTCAGTGATACCGCCGCCCATGGACACTCTCGATGCTGGAGGGCTCGCGTGTGCGTTGCCGGCCTTTTAAGAATTTGTTAAATATACGCGCACAAATATGCTAAATATACGGAAAGAAAGTTTCTATGGATGTCGTCAAGACAACTATGTGTCCTGAAAAATATAAAAAAGTGCTGGAAATTAAGTATACCTCGCGCACGAAGTGGCTTAATTTAAAAATATGAATAATTGTTAATATTTGTATGACATAAAACTTAGTGTGGCCAGTCCTTACCCGCTCTACGCCCTTGATTTGCGATCTGGTAGTAAATGTAAATTTAGAATTAATTTAACATCTTTTCTGTTGACGTTCATCAGACGTATACTTGTTTACCTATATGAATAATGTTATTTTGTGTTTGAGTTACAACTATACAGAAAAGGGTCGTAATCCGGGTGTTTTGCAATATCTAAACCAAAACCTAAAATAAGAGTAACAAGAGGAATTTTAATATTTATATTTATTTAAACAAATTAATATTTCAAATTTAATCTTACTTCGCGTTGCTATTACAAACTTACAGGTTTTATTTACTACAAATTGTATATACATTGTAGAGCGTTTCATTACTTCATAGAGTGCTGTGTGTTTTGTATGAAAGGATAATACACACTCGTACTCCTTTAGAATGTATGACCGAGAAAGGAAATGGAAAAAATAAAAATATATATAATACTGGCTGAAGCTAGTGCAATTATTATGCGTCTATTTTATTTATGACTCAAAATGAATAGAAATTGTGATATTAATAGTTTTCCAACGTAACACTACTTTCAAAGTTAGCACAAAACATAAAATAATGTAAATTTAAATGAAAACCAAAAATTTTAAGTGAGTCGTCGTAACTAATGACCAAAAAGCCGTTGACAGATTAATAACTTGCTTTCCTTTTAGTTCGCTGCAAAGTTGTCCATAAACTATTATGTTCTAAAGTGGCTTTTATTACTTTTTACAAGCGAGAATAGTTTGAAAATTAATGACTTATTTTTCGTTCCATTATTTGTTGAACACAGGGAAACATCGTATGTTTGCGATCTCAACATTCATGATCATAAAACTTTCGATAAAGATGATTGTTAACCAAGTGTTGTTGAAAGAGGATGGTTTGCTTTTTATTATCAAGTAAATATATAAAAATTTACAACATCGTACGACGGCCTGAGGAGTTTTTGAATTTATAATATGCAAAGAAACATACTCACCATTTTGCCATTTTTATTTCAGTTACTAGACCGATTTTACCGGGTCATGTAGTATTTCATAAAATAATACAATGAGACTTCTTAAAGATATTTGAATAAAAATTGTCAACAAAGCGAATATTTTTTACAACGCAATTTCGTCCTAAATTCATTGCGCCCTTTGATTTTACACCCGCTGTGTAAATGCGATACTTTCGTTTTATAACGTACCATCAAAGTTATGTTAGCAACGTTTTAGGTAAATGGCTGAACAAATAACTCTGTTGTGCGGGATAAACGGAACTCCGTCCCTCAGGCCACTTAAAACTTATGTGGCTTGGTTAGCCTTATACCTCATGTATAGCTTAAGAAACATGTCTGACTGCACTTAGACTAGAACTATTAATCGTAAGATTACGAACTAGAATCAAATCATTTGTTTTAAATGACAAATGTTGCTATCAATTTTAAGTTTTCCCGAGATACAATAATTAACGATCTTCTCATTGTACCTTTTGTGCCTTGCACAGAAAGATTGTCGTTTCAGAAAACAAACGAAAACGTTGAGAATGCTAAATGTTTGATCAGTTAAAAATGTTGTATTTAAGGAAGTGTTTCACAAGGGAAATATTAAAAAATATAATATCTAGGACTGAAAATGTAAGTTATGCAATTCTGACCCGCTTAAACTGACGAATTCATTCTGTAGATTCTGAATTGATCACTCTAAATTTAAACTACTCTTAAGAACTATAAGTAAGGGCCGTGTGTACATAATCGATGTGAGTGGATGATTTACAAATTCGATTATCTAACGATATTTTCTTTCAAAGAGTAAATTACGCATTTTATGTATCGGTGTATAGCCGATTCAAAAATCTCGTGCTCATAAGTCACAAGGAACACGAAATAACACTGCTTTCAAAGATACATATACTGAGCTGACAAAAGATATTCCAGAATTTTATAATTTGTATTTATTTGCATCCGAGGGAGACCAGATCTTGTTTCTAGTAAATTATAAGTTTGCAAACACTCTTGATTCATTCAAGATTAGTAAATCAAAGATTATTCGAGCTGAAATAATATAAGAAACTTTTAATTGAAATTGTTGTGGCGCCTTCGTCTTCAATATTTGATGAATATTTGGACGCGGTTACAGAAAATGTTACATTTCAATATTCGAATTGTATTACTTGTATAAACTCATCAATAATAAATTATTGTATGGATTTTTACTTTCTAATATAATATTTTAATTTGTTCTTATAAAGTGCCAGTTTGATGAATACAGTTGTATAATTGTTAACATTAAGGGTTTTAAAAAGATCATATTATGTACTTAATTAGTTTTAGGTATTTTTAATATTGCTTAAATATAATAAAGTAATAGCACATAAGCACATAAAAATCCCTAAGGGGTGTAACATTGGTGTCAGAAGGGCTCAATGCAGTATCATTTCCTTTACCAAAAAAACTAAAAAGTTAAAAGAAAAAAAAATTCAATACTTATTCATACTATATTATTATGTATAGCCAAGCATAAAAATATAATTATAAAGGACTTTCTATATATGTTTGCATGGAAAATATTTTTGTAACAATATAATGCATGAACATGATGTGCTCAATGCTCATATCAATACCTATCCTAGATTTTGCGTATCCAAGCCTAAGTTGGATATGGTTAAACAATAAACAGGTTCCAGGTTCGATCGATGAAACTGACTAAATAATTTGACGAGCCTTTGTCCTTTTTTTCCATAGTGAACTTAACACGAAGGTATATCTTAAAAACATCCTTTAGTCAGGTAAAAGTCACCGTGAGCGATTAAAAATTAAATATTTATGATAATAGAAAATTCGTTGCAAACTCTGTTAATAAATTATTTTACAGCCAACTACTAGAGAACCCATTTCATGTTAATTGGAGTTTCAGATGTCTTTTATTATTTAAGTTGGCGAATTAATTGTCTTGTTTGTCAACATTATAGACTATGTTTTGAATATTGTATGAGATTTAACTGCTTTTTTATTTTACACTTTGCTCATGTTTTTGATATATATAAGACAGGAGTACTTTTATATAGAACAAGCTTTGTCTGCACGGGTATTTGTTCAATTTACATAAAACCATAACAAAGTATAGATGTTTGCATGTCTAGAAATCCTGTCTATGCAATTTTTGTCATTCACTTCGTTAGGAAATATTTTGTGTGGATAACGTAAAAAGTATCCAAAATTGCCTGACGTTCTCCCTAAATGCCCATAAATGAGGTAATCGAACTCATTGTTTTATTAATTAATATATAAATGAGTATTAATCTGTACATTTTATATAATATCGAATATAGCTGTATAAAAAAATCACAAAAACGACTGAACGGGTTTTCGCCAATAGTTAGTGTTTCTCCTAAAGAAGTAATAATTGCTTTAATAATTATTATTATAGGGGTTAAAAATCCGCGTCAAGCGGCGGACGGAAGTTAGTCTGCTAATATAAATAAACAAAATTAAAGGTCTCAATGACATAGAATGACGCAGAAATGGACTGCAAATTTCAAGCGGTAGAAATCGGTTTAGCGAATGCTATGCTTTTGTCTAAACAAAACAATGCCATTAACGCATCATGAAGCAAATCGAGCCACATCAGATTTAAGTCATTCTGATTCATGAATTTATAATTAGATTCCAACTTTGACTTACCATTAATCCTATTAACATACACGTTGTGGGGATTGTGGTATATGATCGATGTATATTAACCTGCCATCAATGTTAATCGTTTTTTTAGTAATATAATAAATAAATATCTTAGTGCTCACTATATACATGTTAAATTAATGTATATTATTACAAGATACCTAACTATTTAATACACTTCAATTTTCACAATTCTAGTTTGCCCTATGTATGTAATTCTAATATCACTGTTACGCTTTGATAGAGAACATAAAAATAGGCTACACTAGGTGCTGACAGGTTTTAGCATTAGCTACTGAAAACGTTTCCCTTGTAAAATGTCAAGATTCAAATCGATGTTTATTTTATACGTCTGAACGAATAGAAAATGTAGAATATTCGAAGCATGATCGCGGAGCTGTCTAGCGTAGCATTCCAAGTAAACATGGCATGCAATCTTCATTTCAACGTTTGGTTATGGACGCCGTCGTCTATCGGAATAAACTCTGATAGTTACGGAATAAGTTGGAAAATAAACTGCGCCATAAAACGACCCTACGCTCCAAAAATGCATTAAATATACGAAATGTTTTCGTGAATATATCAATTCACGAAATTGATACTTAGTGGTGTACATCGCAAATTCTTTTTGGGATGATTTTTTTTTTTATAAAATACAGAATATATGCGTGTAGTGTTGTACCTTTCCCAATTTGACGTGGCTCTGATATTTACAATTGTATTATATTATTGTATACCTAAAAACGTGTATTTGCACAAGCTTCAGGATGTGTGTTGTTTCCAAGCCTCTTTGGAGGAAAGATTCAAAGATTCTTAACACTAAGTCTCTCTTAAAATCTCAAATAGTCAGACAGACTATTGGGTTTTGAGAGATAACAATGATAAGCCTTTAGCTATGACTGGATCTTATTCTAAAGAGCCTTTGCGGGTCGACCCAGGCATTCTACAGGCTTATGACCGACGAGGGAATCGTTGTGGCGTAATTTAGTTGTTTGCATATGTTATTGACGTAACCATAAAATGTCATCGTACCCGACATTTGATTGACCAATTGGTTGGACTTCATTACTCAGAAGTGTAGAACAAATAAAAAAAATCATTACCCGGTATCAAACATTTGAAGAAATGCATACATACATGAAGATGTAGGTAAACTTTACACTTATAAGCGTCAATTTAACACATTAAAATATATAAATATGATCGAGAACAGGCAAGAAACTCATTAAATTGACCCTAGCTTTCCATGATTTAGTTTTGAGACTTCGAAATTTAAACAAAATAATCTTATGCGATCACAGTAAGGCGTTCATCACTATTCACATACTGAGTAATTTACTAATGTATAGTAGTATTGTATGCACTAGGTAAGTTCTGACGTGTAACGGTACTCACAAAAGCGCAGTTTAACGTAGTGACTAATTTGATTAGTTTCGAGAACGTGAGTTACAAATTGTTTTGACTCAATTAAATTTATGCTTTGTTAATAGCAGTGTTAGCGTTATTTAGTATCGGGATAATTTTGCTAGCTATAACCAACAGGCGTTATGAATTGTAATTTACCGATTTAGTTTAGACAAAATCATCCTTTGGTTTTTTATACAATTGCTTAAGCTGCCGATGCAGTATGAAAGACTTGAGTCCTTTAGAGTTTGTTTGATAGATTGGCGCTATCGAATTCCGAAATATTTTTAATCAAAAAAAATCAGTGCTAGATACACTAAAACAAAATCGCGTATTTGTCAGCAGTATATTTGCCACTATATAATTTTGTAAAGTGTAAGTTAATGTAGTAAAGGATGCACTTTACAGGTAGTTATTGAAGCTTTCACTAATTTCTCAGCAGACTCAGGCTTCGCAATGCATATCCGGAGAACGTAATGACACAGCTTAACAAAGTTTTGTAAATTATCCGAGTGTAACAGTTAGAAAGTTTACGTCTAACTGCACAAGTGGTCTCACAAAGTTACGTTAACTAGTCTAAAAAATCAACGCGGCCCTGTGCACCACACTTAACCTCGTTTCCTTTTGCCTCGGGCTCATGAATTTATGATAGTAATGATAAAATGTAAGTTCACTATAAAATATATGTTTTGCTTTTATTTTATTCGCAAAAGTTCTGTGAGTGAAAGCATACTCGGATTTCGGTTGCTAAAAATTGAGGGATTTTATTAAAATTTCCTCAGTAAAAACGTAACAAATACTATTTTATCACAAATACTTGAAATGCTTGCAGCATGAGATATAGAACAACACATTTGTGTGTGTTTTGTTGCTGTTAGTTTTAATATTTACTTTACAACCAAAAAATCAAATCCTGTAATCTAAGCCTTCAGGGTTCAGGTAACGCGAGAACCACGTTTTATACCAGTATACCAGGAAATAGTTTTGATGTAATTGGGTAGTGAAATAAAGCCTTTTTATTTACTGAATTTTTTTTATAAATATTTACTACTTAAATATAATTTAACATTATAATATAAGACCAAATTCATTTGCTAATATAACATGAAAAAATAGTTCTGAGTATTATTAGTTAATATAAAATATAGAGGGTATTTTTTTTCAATGCTTTATTAAATTATTTTATTGGTTGCAATGTACTTTAAGCTCACTTTAGTCTAATACGTTTAAGCTTGCAATCATTAATCGGAATGAATAGGAGCATTTATATTAAAATTATATAATAAACCTTTTTTTAATGCTTTATAGACTTATTATATAGTATTTAACCAGCTAAACAAAAAAGGTGTCAAGCCTTCTTCTTCATCTTTCACATCTTTGAAAGAAGATTCATCGCTTTGACAAAAGCTGTAACTTTTGTTAGAAAAACTCAAAACGTTGCGTAGAAATATTAAACCTTTCATGACTGAATTAAGGTTTTATATAAAATCAGATTAGCTATTTGATATAATACTAATTGCTAAATGCTTTAAAATAAGGGGCCGCCATTTTGGAACTCTGAAAGCTACACTAAAACGACTGGTAATCCCTATGTGAAGATAATGAATTCACTTCGTCAGTGTATGCATTTGTGAAATTCTCGAATGCTGTATATCTTTGATATCCCTCGATTAATCTACATCCGTAACATTCAATGTATAGAAGATAAGTCACAGGTTTATTCATATGTTCATATCATCATTTTATCACACAACATAGCCAAATTAGCTACCACTTAGTTAAATGTATTGAATACTTTTTGTTTGTTTGTTCCTTTTTGTTAATCTTTGAACCTTTTTGTAGTAATTTATGATGTATTTATTCCGACTTTGGCTATATATTTCTAGTGTATTTGTTTGTAATTATATAATATAATTTTCGTTAGCTATAGGATTACGAAATACATAAATAAATAATAAAGCTTGCTATGTGTTCTGTTTATTTTTTAACTTAATTCTAGGTAAAGTAATTTTTTGCCAGATTAGTAGTTTCAGTATTAATGTGACATGTTGACAAATAAATATAACGCTTATCGCCATGAAACTGAATAGTAGCAATGTACGGTAAAAAATAGAGAAGTTAGCTTAAAATGGTTTTATAAAGGATTAAACAGAGGGTTTTAATTGTTTTTTGACAAGTTCTTCTTTTGTTAATACTTTCATCCGGATGTTAAAGTCGTAAGTAAGTAATAGTTATCTCGAGAATACACTCAATTCTTTAATGTAATTGATGCCAGTTTGTCCATTGTGTTTCATAATTAATTTGTATTGCAAACGTAGTCTGCTCTCATAATTCTTTATTTGTATAGCTTTCATTGGTCCCACTCAACAACTTTCAATTCAAGTATTTTCTATAGCAGTTTTATTCAGTAGCTATTTGAGGTTTATAATTACTTTAAGTTTGTGAATACAAAGCAATATATGAAATGTAAGGAAATTATTATTAGATATACTATCATTTCATATGTCATAGTATTGTGTATATTTGTTTTGTTTACAGGTTATATAAAAAGACTATTAGCGCATTCAGAATTATAAAAGTGAGGGCGTTTACAGGTGGTTAAAGTTGCCGATCACAATTTGGCCGCTATTTATTTTAATTAAATTATTTTGAATTGATTTTTGGAAAAACATTTCGTTCGTTGCAGCCGGATCTTAGACCATTAGATTATTCCCGGTACCTGCTCGAATGTAACGAAAACTATCGAAAATCGGGCCAAATATTAATATTATCTAATAAAGAAAATTATTCGATAAGATAAACCCAAAAAAGTACCCTAGTTGGTGTATCAGTACGTTATGGAATTTCATACATTTGACTAAGACAGGTCGCGATAATGTTGAAGCTGAATAAAAGCCTTTCAAAAGCAAGTCATGGAAATGTAGAGAATACGATCCTCATTAAAGAGTAAATGTATACACTTGACTGCGCTCGCATATGATAAAAGCCGCAGTGAGCCAGTGAATCGGCTGTGTGGGATCCCAGCCAACTTGCAATTTATGTTATGCTGTAAGTTTAGACTGTTCAAACCGCGAATTAACGCGCTATTTAATTATAGGTAGCGTACCTTCGCTTACATTTTTAATAAATACGTGGCCCACAGTCGGTATTTGACATAAGGTTGATGTTCGCACAACCTTTGTGTTCGTGGGCAGTAAATAGTAATGTCAATTCAAATTAATTATTTTCATTTAGGGCGTATTTTTACGCGTAGGATAAAAGAAATAAGTTTTAGTTTATTCCCAGAGATACGGCTTCAGACAAGTAAAAATAGATTAAATTATAGTAAAAATAGAATAATTATAGATTTATTTGATGGATTTGCTTTACTATTACTGTAATAATACAAAGCATGTTTAATATTAATACTCTATATTTCTCGGCGAATTCATAGTTCTCGCAATCTACAAGCCCATTATGTTGTGTTACATGAGAGCGATGTTTCGAATTAGCAATGTAATGAGCTATAGAGAGTAAACTATATTAGTTTATTATTCATTGCACATTTTTTTTAATAAATCTTTGCTTTACCTCTTGTGTTGTCTTGAACAAAATAATAATCTGAAAAATTTTATTTATTTTATTTATTTTATTTAAAAAAAAAAACAAACATGGTATGGTTGTTGAAAGGTTTTGACTTGTTATTTTTGCTAAACGGAGCCGATACCGAGTGATTATTTCAGTAGCCTGGTGTAAAAAAGAAGCAATACTGAAATTAATATAAAAACTATATTGAATCGAATATTACATTTACATATTAACAAGTCACTAATAATTACAAAAAAATATTTTCAAAACCTCTGAGGTTCATTAAATAATAATAATAAGATTTAACGTTTATAGTTTTATTTAGTTTCGACACAAACATAAAGTCTTTGATCTTTTATTACAACGAGAATTAAAATTCAATATATATGTCAAGATAAAGCCGTTGGTGCAAGCAAAAAAATCGGGTAAATATATTTATGATATAGTAGTTGATAACATTTTATTAGTAGAAACTATTACATGGAGTTTATACATTCTTGATTGCCTTGTAAGAACTACTTTGAACCCTAATTAAATAACAAAGCGTAAATTTTTCTTGCGAATTGACAGAATTACGAGTATTTACAATGTACAAACTGCATGGATGTTTTAAATGCCTCAGAACCATAAGTGCAGAAGACTTCACGATGCTATATTGAGTTTCAATATAAAATGTAATGCGTCTACTATTTCGTAGAAAATATATTAGAGACATTTTCCTACAGTATTGAGCATGAAAGGATATTTAAATTTCAAGTGGAAAAATAAAGCTCTTGTGTTTCTGGAATATGAATGACGTCTTTACCATTTAGAAGTTTTTTGTTTAAAATGTTTCTCAGGACAGCGTGTTTCAGTTATGACTAATTTCAAACGCATATTAAAATAACGTTTACGTAATAAATATATGTTTTTTTTAAACTGATTATCATTTGATTTTTGATTGTTTCTTGTAAAATATTTGTGAAGAATTAATAAAAAGTGAAGAAGGTTATTGCGAAAGTTAATATATATTTTTTATTATAAATGTACTCCAATATTATATTGGAAATCTGGATGGTGTTGATATTTGAATTATAAAATGTTGTATTGTGTTGTGTATGTTATTAGTGTTTTTTTATTTTTTTATTTATTTAGTGGTTTTGTTTATTTAAGTAGTTATTATTTAAATAAAAAATATTTCATTTGTACTAAACGATTACAATAAAATATTAAAATAATTCCGAGGAAGAAATGAAAATCTTAACTAATGATATTGACAGTGCACGTGCACTTTTTACAACAACTCTGGCGCCACTGATACCATATGAACTGATAAAAGCGGCGTTATTTTTTACTCTCTACCGTTAATTTGTTTCTTTACAGGGGTACTAGCAGCCTAAGTCTCCCTACTAACTTATATTAAGACCAATGATACACATAATAAGCATCTTTAACCGAACTACTGCCATTCACACCCTAATATAAAGTATAACATAACATGAAAAGAGATAATAAAATACATTAAATGACAAGATAATAACTGGTCGTATCGTCAACATTAACTTAGTTAAGAATTTCTGCGCTCCTCACAAAACAAACAACAACTTTCAATCACATTTGATCTCGTTTTATCTCGATTGTATAATGAAACCCTATTAAGATAATGACATTAATGAGTTTTGGTATTACGTTTATGTTCAATACGTTTTTGCCTAAGTCACATTTTATGAATATCACTTAAAACACTCCATCTATGTGTTTCTAAGTATTTGTGATTG
The DNA here is from genome assembly GCF_905147795.1 of Pieris rapae. Classification (NCBI taxonomy): domain Eukaryota; kingdom Metazoa; phylum Arthropoda; class Insecta; order Lepidoptera; family Pieridae; genus Pieris; species Pieris rapae. The sequence continues at coordinate 4,393,976 of NC_059509.1, read as the reverse complement.
TATATTTTGATGCAGAGATGGGACACATAGAATTATCAGCTTTCAACAAATATTGACAATTTCGTCTATGTATATAAAAAAAGCGTTGTATTGTACTATATGACGTATTTCCGTTCCTGAATAATAAATGCCGCAAAGTTAGTCCTGAGACTACGCACTGGTACTTAGCTGTAAATATTTTACGAGAGCGAGTCGGTTCTCGTGCAATTCTTGAGAAGTTTTATTGCTGTAATTTTTTCCAAGGTGCGAAAACTCGCTCAGAATGATGTCCGAGAACAAGGTTTCCTGGGAATGCGCTGGAACGACGCCAACTCACCGGACAATGTAGTTATGAGTCACCAAAATGAATTACTATCTTGTTCCTTTTAAATAACTTGACAAACTAAACTATGTTGTGTCGCAAGTGTATTGTTCAACTTCAAAAAGAAAAACAAGCTACAACTTTACGTATATGAATAAAAGTATGGCACATTTTTGAGATATTCAAACGACGCGTGCAACAGGTAGCTTTAATAGACTGAAATAAAATGCGTTCATCCTTAAGACTATTACTACACGTTCTTTACCGGATTTTTAATCGTGACATAATATTTGAACCTAATTCGTGCATTACTAATTCATTGACTCACTGATCCGGGGTTCATTATAAACGCAGAATTGCCTTTAATACCCTCTAGAATGGTAATTTGTATGGCATGTATAGTAAATATAAAAGTTATAACACTTTTTAAATGTGTAGGTGTATAGGTATTAATATTTTATTTACATTAACACTTAGTAATTAAATATGTTGTTTCAAACAACGCTTCAATTGTACTGGTCAATTCTTAAGTAGTTTGAAAATTGTGTAGGCATCGATGGACTGGGTTTGTATACCTAAACTTTATACAATAAATAAACAACTGAAACTCAGTCAATTTTCATTATGCTCTTTGTTTTCTCATAATACTCTTGGGCTTGTCGACAAATTCGTATCCAATTTACATTTCAATCGGGCGGTTCATGTAAAAACATGGGCTTGTAAATTTGGTAGAGTTGTGGATTAAATTTAGATGTAAACCAAAACAGTTACAGGCTTCGGCAAAAATTTCCCGAAAAATAAATGAGTTCGCGATATAAGAGTATAAAGCGGGCCGAATAAAAGGTATTAACATTTTTTATGTGCTTTGTCTTCGTTAGTCCGCCTTTCATTACTTAGCGTTGAATTTTTCGAGCATCGTTCTATTTGGGATATTTTTTTTATTTAGATGCTTTATGTGTGTTTATAAATATACTAATATTTAGCAAAATATATGAAATACAACTACATTGATCTATAAGAAATAACATTATATATAAAGGGCTTTTAACGTAATAGAAGCCAAAAAAAAACCAGATTATTATGTAGTTTGCGTTTAAATATTCGTTTAAGTATTAATGTAAAATCAGGAATATTAAATGGAATTACTTATAGTGTACATTTTTTTTATTTGATTATTGAATGGATTAAACATTGTTTACATAAAAATAATCTTATGTTGAAATTACAAAGTTAATGGATTGTGAACGAGAATGAAAAAATAAAGAATTTGCTTTTGTTAAGCTGCAAGAAAGCTCGTAGTACTTGAGTAGTTCACAACAAAGCTGAATTTAAGTATGAATTTAAAAAATACGCTGCCCCTTTTAGAATGATGTTTAATAAAAAATATGTATAATAAGTGGGAGCACAATGTATATGATGACAACAATAGTACCGTGTTCAAGTTTTTACAAAGGGCCTTTGACACCAACACTTTGTATTATAAAAAAAAACTAACGATACCCATACGTAATGGAAAAATATGCGTTTGATATTTGCAATTCAAATGGAATTTTTAAACGAACTCCGCTCTCTATTGCACATAGAACCAATGCATATTTATAGGCCTACCGTCAATGCGATAAAAAATGATAGACTCTTAATTTCATATCTATATACGATACATAAAATTATTAATTTATATGTAAAATATCTTCCATCGTTTGTAATTGTCGTTCCAAAAAATTGGCTGTTATTGAAATGTATGTCTATGAATTTAGCTACATCGCTACGTAATAGCATCGTAGCAACAGCGTGTAGCATATAACGTCGTAGCACAACCCACCCCTTTCAAGGCTGCAAATGTAATGAGTATAATAAATCAATCAATACTAATTGTGGTAGTTCTTAAATCCATATAAGGATCGTCCCTTTTACACTGTTTAATTAGATATTTTATTATTACTTAAGTATTATGATCTAGGTACTTTCATGTTTAAATATTGACGTATTGGAAACCGAAAGCCTCGCAATTAACATGCACCCTTTGGAAAATCCTGTTGACAATAACGACTGTACCACATTGATATTTACGACAAAATTTGCTTCACACATTGAAATTTATGGTGTGAGAAATAACTATGGACGATATTTCACCGTTGTATCGTTGTATGGTTGAATGTTCACGAATCTCTGCTCTTATATATTTGATATGTATCGAAATTATTTTTATAGTAAGGGTAGTATAATAATAGGAGTTTGTTTTAGTCTAGTTTCGTCATTTAACATATGATTGATGATTAGATTATCTAGAAATAATAATTCTGAAAAACTCAATCTCATATTTTTCTTGAGGCGAGTTTTAATATTAATTTTATAGACTACCTGTTTCGTTTGATATTCCCTTTACTCTATTTAATAATTTATGCATCAGGCGACATCGGGTGTAAACTACCAAAAGGGTAAAGACGAACGTTTTAGTAAATTAAACTTCACTTGTTTCGTACCCTCGAGTCGCAGTTTATAGTTTCCAAAATATATTAGATGAGTTTTTAATTTTAAAAGTGATGAATAATTACACATAACTATACTCGCAGTTATTATAATTAAACTCGCTCTTAATGCAATACTCAGGAATATAAAGGTACTATAACTTCAACATATATAAAGAAAAATATAGTTAGAAGATGAACGCCAAATGTTAGCAGCAACATAATTAAATAAAACCTGCGTTTAAATTTCCGGCAGCCAAAAGGCAGAGGTCATATCTAGGTCAAGACATTTATACGTGACACCGTGGCTTCCGTTTCCCGGAGTAAACTTGCCTGCCGCATCATAAGTAATTGTCAAAACAACTTAACTCTCGCTACATGTTGTATGTGTATTATTCTTGACATACTATGTTCTTAAACGGCCAAAGAGACTTCTGAAATTGTTATGTTAGATAATAATTAATTGTAACATAATATTTAAGGATCGGCGCAATTCACTTATATAAGATTCCGATTAATTAACGACTGATTTACGGATGAAACATTGGATAATGAAGAAAGAGTGTTTAATTTTTTTGTAATATATTGATAAATGGAGGTTCTAAGCGAAGCCGTACTCAAAATATCTTATTCGTTAACATTATATAATATTTAAAAATATTGTTGACATAAGAGTGAACGTGACATTTGAAGCACTATTATACCCGACGTGAACCAACAAATCATACAAGGGTGTCTACCGCCAGGCTCTCAGATAGACAGTCTATACTGACTGTAAACATCTCAGGTGATCCAACAAAGACTTGTCTAACTAAGATACGAGATATGGTATGTTTTTGAAACTGAAATTTCTTCGTGTTACATTAATTTATATTTAAATTAACAGCAAAATATTAAATAACTGATTGAAGTTTGTATATTTAGACTTGTTCTTAACGGTTTCTTGGTTTTAAGTATTTGATAAATGCGTAGACTGTTCTTGATTGTTTTTAAAACTGTACTATATTTTTATATTCTAATTGTTTATTGTAGTGTTCTTGAGTAAATAATGAAAACCGGGAAATAATTCAATTCCTGATATTTTTTAAATCTGACGTGTTTTTGTTTGTTTCAGTTTATTTGTATCTTAATATACCAAGTTGTAGCACATAAACTTTTAACTTACTGTATTGTCACTGTTAGATAATTTTGTTGTTGTTTGAATTGCGTTCAAGACAAATACTTAGGTGACTCAATTATTTAGTTTTAAACCTTTACAAGTACGGCCTTTTTATTGAAATTTGTTTTAATAATGTGTATATGTTGCGTTATTATGTTATCGGGCGCAAATTATTAGATACAAACATAGCTTAACAAATTGAAACATTTAATAGATAGGACTATGATACCGTGATGATGGCCTATTTTAAAGTATATATATTTTAAGAATGACTCGGCTGACCTTTTTGTCTATAAAACCTTTAACCTTTAAATATTGATTTACTCTAATCATATTACATCAAACGTATTTCTACGCTTTTAGGTCTGAAGTGTGTGAACCCGAGAATCATTTATATATTTCACGTTAAATAAAATATCCTAAGTAAATAACTTATATAGATAATTCGCTATATTTATTGATTTATTAAGTCTACAACATCATACATATTACGAAATCTACTGATAGTTTTATAAAATCTTCTATCTAATATGTACGAGAATATTATATGTAAACATAAGTTTTGCAAGAAATAGGAATTAAAAACATATACAAGATAACACAAATACACAATAAAATAAAATTATCAAGAATTTTTTGTACTTAAAGCAGAGACAAAAAAAATATATTATTATATTACTTTATTGGTGACATATATTATACTCTCATAGTTGTAGTATTACGATTACTTGTACAGCGATTCTGTGCCTGACGCTAGTCGAGTTCAGAGACTAAAGAATGTTGGTTACTTTGTGAAGTTTTTCTCTGACAGTATATGTATGTTTTGGTTGCGCACATATAAAAAATCCATTAGTCAAATGCACAATGTCCAGGTTCAATAAGCACGTTTTTCTTACAAGGCCACTTTTAAAGGTCGATAACGCACCCCCTAAAATGGGGGTCCATGGGCTGTAATGTTTGTCCTTTTTGGAGGTACCGTATCGTCCAAAGGTTGAGTTCTGCGAAACAATTTTTTGTATGTACATAAAGATCACCGTTTGGCCTAGATATATAAAGAGCTTTGAGATTACGTTATTACAGAAGTATAAACAATGCTATATCGACCTCATACACCGGATGAACAATACAAAAAGCAGTAAAAAAATATGCACCTGATAAAAGATGTGAATGTATGTTGAATACAGGAAATAGGTTGTTACTGAACAGACGCTGGCTCGGTGCCAATACTGGCCGTGGTCGCATGCGTAAAATACTAAAAACAGCCCCGTGCATTACACAGGCCGTCGAATTCAAATGTCTTTGCCACTTTTATGCTCGACTTATGTTCTGCCCCGTGGTAGTTTTAGAATTGTATAGTGTGCGATCGTCTCTTTCTTTCATATTGCGTTAATACTATCATGAAAAGAGACAAATCTATCAGTGGCTTAAAAAAAATTATAGCCTTTGGATTATATAAAATCACTAAAGTTGGTCTTTTTGTTTTAATAGTTCGGTTTTGCAACGAAGTGTAAATAAAATAAAACGAATAAAATGATTTTTTTATCAAACTTTATACAGCAATATAAGCTTCTATGTATGTTGTATATTTGTTGAAATGTAATATTTCACTCCATTTGCGGACTATCACCCCAATTTCGTCTATAGTATATTTTTCCACAAAATAATGTTTTAATCAAATTCTTTACATATATTTAACTCAAAGCAGATGGATGGATGACGTGGTTTGATATCATTAAAATTTCATAATTTAGGGTGCCCAGCGCTGATTTTAAACTTAAAATATTTATAAAAAAAAACAAATTGTAAGTAATATTATAATTACAGTAAATTAAAATGTATTAGTGCTGATATAATAACTTTATGATCCATATCATATTTAGAATATTATTTTGAACAGTTAAACTATATCTATTTGACATATAAATTTAATAATACATAATAATTTAATACACAAAACATTATGTACCCAAAAATATTATTTCCAAGGCAAAGCATATAAACGCCGATTGAATGTGTGACCGTACTTCGTAAATGAGTTTTTCAGTCGCGATACTGTGGTGGAGTGACGTAGGTCGACATACAATTTCCTGCTGTGGAGTTTCTGGCCACTTTCCCCGGAGGTTTAAGCGTAACCTGGTCACACGGAAATAGTCTGGAAACCTTTGCCCCGGGCTATCGAAATAGCTTCCGACAAAAATGTCGGATAAACGCCAAACTTAAAACGGTTTTAGCCAACTGTCGATAACTATTTAATTCCAGTATTCGATTTTGTTGAATGGTCCCTTTATACTCAGTTCTCTAGGATTAACAATATGTTCTGGGTATAGTGAATGACTGACATACAGAAAAAGTTAGTAATAGTAATAGCCTTTATTTACAAAACTTAATTATAAGTTTCATTGATTTCCTAAATTCCTTTCGTCATTTTTTCTCAAAAAATACACTTTAACATTTAGGAATAATCATTTGTTTGTTAGGTTTTGGTTTGTCCACCGTTGGACATAGGCCTCCTCCATCCGGTTCCACTTGTGTCTGTCGTGGGAGAGGCGCGGCCAAGTGACCCCGGCGACGGCGGTGATGTCAGAAAAAGATATTTATTTTTTTATTCAAATACACATTGCATGTTACAACACAGAAATGTAATTAACACAATGAATATATTCTCTTTTATCCGTCATCATATATACAATCTTATGACAAATGCTTCCTCTTATAACAAATATTTTAATTTAGTATAACAACGAATAGGTAAGAGAAACAGTATCGTACACTAAAAATAATCTCCTGTATTTACTATAATAAATCATACTATATATTATATAGTTAAACATGAAAAGTGTAGATTATAGGCAAAAATATAATAGTTAGACGTTTAATTAAAATACAAGTAGTAGGGATTCACGGGTTCTGCCTCAAGAGGCAGAACCCGTGAATCCTCGCGTGGGTGGCCAATATCAGCGTCACGGTATGACACGAAACTAAAAAAAAAAAAAAAAAAAAAAAAAAGTTTGGTCTCTTTCCCCACTAAACAGACCGTGCTGAGTCGATAGCACTCACTCCCGAAGCGATATTTCTCTCTGTTTCGAAGTTAGGTTTTGCTATACGTTGCAAATTAATCGATTTACTAATCACCTCATAATAAAAATGTAACGTCTCGTCCAAATCCTCATTTACTAATCACCGAGTCAGTTTCGTATCCATAATTAGCAAATTACCATGCGCATTTACCTGCAAATGCACCAGGACAGATGGGAAAAGGATTTACTGAACATTAAAAATATGATTTCCGTGTTTTATGTGTTTATTTGCATTATGTTACAATACAACTTTACTAGTGTCATGTCATTTCTTGGCGAGTCATACGAAAAATTTCTGAGGTAATCTTCCAAGCTGAAACCCCAGAACTTGTAGTACAAATATACTACACAATACTCCCCACAAAAGGCAGAATAGATGTCCTGAACGCTAGCTGTATTATAGCTCCATACCCGACAATTTCTTCTTAAAAAATCCGCTATTACTCTAATAGGCTTACGTCCAAATGAATCAAAATATTCTCCAACTTTTTCGTGGTTGATATGAATAGCTACCCAATGAGATCCTGGTTGTGAGTCAGGATCGAGATTGCATATAATAAATGTGGGTAAGTGTACGTGCATTGGTAGGCGATTCGAGGGGTACACGCTATACTGGATGCTGGGATGTATTTTATGGAGACTCATTTGCAGGTTTAATGTATTCATTTTTACTCCAACGCGTTTGACCTTCTACTCTTTGTATTTAACAAAAACGGAAAGGACCCTTGAGAATCACGTTGTGCTTACTTAGCAATTTAATACTGTCTTCGAAAACTATCGGAAGTTTATCAGAGCGAATTCGCAAAAGCGACATTAAATCCATAACTGTTAAGATACTTGTATATTTAGAAATAAATAGATCCGCTTACGTTCAATATTTATTCATGATTTGACAAACTTACAATATTTAAAAAATTACACAAACACGGATAAAATCATTACATTACTTATTGTACATACGTTATATGACTGTTGTATTATTAACAAGTTTGGTATAAAAAAATAAAAACATTTTGATTACAATATACTATGATAAGAAATAACAATTATTTTAGTATTCAGAGAAACTTATTTTATATCAAAACATGACTTAAAATGAGTAGACATACTTTTATGATTGCATTAATTATGACAGATTCACATAATACTTTCTCTTTTCATAAAATACAAAAGTAGAAAAGTTGCAACGGAATGTAACAAAAATGAGATTCTGTAGTTGAAATATTATTATATTATCCCATACATTTTCAGATAATGCATCAGTCATACATAATAAAAACTTACAAAATGTGATGTATCCTAACTTTAGTGACAAAAATAGCATTTTTTCTTTTAAACATTATGTTTGGCGGTTAAATAGAAGCAACATTTACTAATAAAATGTATTAAAATAGACAGAAATTATAATAACATAGGGCAGGAGAAAGTAAATTAGATATTTAATTATAAACTATAAATTCTTGTTAAACAGTAAAAATATTAACAGGTTTAATGAAGATCTAAAACAATAACAATACTTGTCTTTTTAGTAATAAAAAATCAAAATTGTTATACAATTATAAGAAGAAACTAAAAAAAATTAAATACTATTACCTATTTTAACACCAACAATAAGATTTAAAATTTACATGTTGTCATTAATAAATATTTATCCTAACTATAATTTTTTCAGAACTTTACAATTACTTTTTTTACAATTTAAAGCTAGTCATTTGTCAGGTTATAATTTTTATGATACATTGAATTCCTAATTACCCTAAGACCATAACTTTGATTACACTACTTATTTATTAATATTATGATACATTTATATATGATACAATTATAAATCTTAAATAATCCATAATACTAGTATTGGAATCTGTAATTAATTATTAACCATAAATATATTTATGTTGTGTTGTATAGATCTCTCAAAATCCTATAAGTAATTAAAATGTCATAGAACATAGACAAATCGAAAAGTGTATGTAGGTAAAACTCATGTGCGTATTCTAAAATATTTTATCTGAATTTTTTGGAGTTTAAATTATGTAGGTACTGATTTCGAATAAGCCTCTTAGACCTTTAATGTGAATAGTAGAAAAATAATAGCAATAGGTGAACAAACAGTCTACTAGTAATAAATAAGACGCAAATGTTGACGATTTGTTAACACAAAAATAATCACATAATCTGGAGTTCCTCTTAGAGTGGAATAATATAGTTTTATACACTTAATTAGTTCTTATAGTGTTTTAATGCCATCCACCAAATTAAAACTTACACAAACTACAAGGTACATACGCGAATGTAAATACAGATATTAGTTTTATAAACTGTTCTATTAAACTGGCATTATTACAAGAGTTACGTTTAATTTTGACAAAACTTTTGCTGGAAGTATGTACGAAATTTGTTTAAGTAATTTACTTTTTGAGGGATTCGTTATTTACTGATAAAATTTCTTCCAAATATTTAGAAGAAATCTTTGTATTGTAGGTAGTAAAAAAACTTAATGTTTTGAAGCATATAAAAATAATACTAATTCTTTTGTGAAATCCTTCAGTGTATATATTTCAAATTATTTTAACTTTATTGAAAGGTGTATGTATTATATGTATAACAATCTAAAAATAATCAAAGAAATACAAACAATTATTTCATTTAGGTTTGAAGTGCCACAAGTATTAATCATCATTTTTTAAATATATAGCAAACGAGCCTGCGGAACGTCCAGTAAGGGACGACTCGATTTATTTTTATATGTTATAGTAAAATTAAAAAAAGACAAATACCTTCCACAAAAACTGCATAATATACTTTAAAATCTTGTAATTGTCTAGAGGTAGCTTTTCGAGAATCAATATTTTCACCTTTCTTGCCTTCCTAGGTATTACCCAGGCTGAAAATATAAATTAAATACATTCCTTTAATTATGACCAACTTCATTAAAATTAGATTAACAATTCTACTCCTGTTTTGTACATATATTTTCTGTTAAGGAAAACTAATATTTTTATGCCAAGACAGAAATAGTTGTTTCCTAGAACTTTAGGACGAAACACGAGAGTAGTTTATTATTTTATATGAGTAAATATATTTTAGGGATTAACCTTAGCTTTATAGTATATACAAGTAAATACACAAATATACTAAACATGTATTTAGTAAAATCTGTAGCACATTTTAATCACATATTATTGAATTTTCCATCTATGAGTTTTATTCACTAATTGATTTAAATAAACTCGGTTATCATGTTATAAAAATGTAACAGATTTTAATGTATTTAAAACTACAAATAAATTTACTTAAAATATGCATAGATAACCCGCAAATTCTTATACCCACTAAGTACAATTATGATAGTATGTTCATAATACAAAAAACAAATTTTATTATTTCAGAAATAAATAACATAAAAAACCAATATTTATATTTACTAACCTTCATATTTAACTTCATAATTTTTTTATGACGTAGTTAGCAAATATGAAGGTTAGTAAATATAAATATTGGTTTTTTATGTTATTTATTTCTGAAATAATAAAATTTGTTTTTTGTATTATGAACATACTATCATAATTGTACTTAGTGGGTATAAGAATTTGCGGGTTATCTATGCATATTTTAAGTAAATTTATTTGTAGTTTTAAATACATTAAAATCTGTTACATTTTTATAACATGATAACCGAGTTTATTTAAATCAATTAGTGAATAAAACTCATAGATGGAAAATTCAATAATATGTGATTAAAATGTGCTACAGATTTTACTAAATACATGTTTAGTATATTTGTGTATTTACTTGTATATACTATAAAGCTAAGGTTAATCCCTAAAATATATTTACTCATATAAAATAATAAACTACTCTCGTGTTTCGTCCTAAAGTTCTAGGAAACAACTATTTCTGTCTTGGCATAAAAATATTAGTTTTCCTTAACAGAAAATATATGTACAAAACAGGAGTAGAATTGTTAATCTAATTTTAATGAAGTTGGTCATAATTAAAGGAATGTATTTAATTTATATTTTCAGCCTGGGTAATACCTAGGAAGGCAAGAAAGGTGAAAATATTGATTCTCGAAAAGCTACCTCTAGACAATTACAAGATTTTAAAGTATATTATGCAGTTTTTGTGGAAGGTATTTGTCTTTTTTTAATTTTACTATAACATATAAAAATAAATCGAGTCGTCCCTTACTGGACGTTCCGCAGGCTCGTTTGCTATATATTTAAAAAATGATGATTAATACTTGTGGCACTTCAAACCTAAATGAAATAATTGTTTGTATTTCTTTGATTATTTTTAGATTGTTATACATATAATACATACACCTTTCAATAAAGTTAAAATAATTTGAAATATATACACTGAAGGATTTCACAAAAGAATTAGTATTATTTTTATATGCTTCAAAACATTAAGTTTTTTTACTACCTACAATACAAAGATTTCTTCTAAATATTTGGAAGAAATTTTATCAGTAAATAACGAATCCCTCAAAAAGTAAATTACTTAAACAAATTTCGTACATACTTCCAGCAAAAGTTTTGTCAAAATTAAACGTAACTCTTGTAATAATGCCAGTTTAATAGAACAGTTTATAAAACTAATATCTGTATTTACATTCGCGTATGTACCTTGTAGTTTGTGTAAGTTTTAATTTGGTGGATGGCATTAAAACACTATAAGAACTAATTAAGTGTATAAAACTATATTATTCCACTCTAAGAGGAACTCCAGATTATGTGATTATTTTTGTGTTAACAAATCGTCAACATTTGCGTCTTATTTATTACTAGTAGACTGTTTGTTCACCTATTGCTATTATTTTTCTACTATTCACATTAAAGGTCTAAGAGGCTTATTCGAAATCAGTACCTACATAATTTAAACTCCAAAAAATTCAGATAAAATATTTTAGAATACGCACATGAGTTTTACCTACATACACTTTTCGATTTGTCTATGTTCTATGACATTTTAATTACTTATAGGATTTTGAGAGATCTATACAACACAACATAAATATATTTATGGTTAATAATTAATTACAGATTCCAATACTAGTATTATGGATTATTTAAGATTTATAATTGTATCATATATAAATGTATCATAATATTAATAAATAAGTAGTGTAATCAAAGTTATGGTCTTAGGGTAATTAGGAATTCAATGTATCATAAAAATTATAACCTGACAAATGACTAGCTTTAAATTGTAAAAAAAGTAATTGTAAAGTTCTGAAAAAATTATAGTTAGGATAAATATTTATTAATGACAACATGTAAATTTTAAATCTTATTGTTGGTGTTAAAATAGGTAATAGTATTTAATTTTTTTTAGTTTCTTCTTATAATTGTATAACAATTTTGATTTTTTATTACTAAAAAGACAAGTATTGTTATTGTTTTAGATCTTCATTAAACCTGTTAATATTTTTACTGTTTAACAAGAATTTATAGTTTATAATTAAATATCTAATTTACTTTCTCCTGCCCTATGTTATTATAATTTCTGTCTATTTTAATACATTTTATTAGTAAATGTTGCTTCTATTTAACCGCCAAACATAATGTTTAAAAGAAAAAATGCTATTTTTGTCACTAAAGTTAGGATACATCACATTTTGTAAGTTTTTATTATGTATGACTGATGCATTATCTGAAAATGTATGGGATAATATAATAATATTTCAACTACAGAATCTCATTTTTGTTACATTCCGTTGCAACTTTTCTACTTTTGTATTTTATGAAAAGAGAAAGTATTATGTGAATCTGTCATAATTAATGCAATCATAAAAGTATGTCTACTCATTTTAAGTCATGTTTTGATATAAAATAAGTTTCTCTGAATACTAAAATAATTGTTATTTCTTATCATAGTATATTGTAATCAAAATGTTTTTATTTTTTTATACCAAACTTGTTAATAATACAACAGTCATATAACGTATGTACAATAAGTAATGTAATGATTTTATCCGTGTTTGTGTAATTTTTTAAATATTGTAAGTTTGTCAAATCATGAATAAATATTGAACGTAAGCGGATCTATTTATTTCTAAATATACAAGTATCTTAACAGTTATGGATTTAATGTCGCTTTTGCGAATTCGCTCTGATAAACTTCCGATAGTTTTCGAAGACAGTATTAAATTGCTAAGTAAGCACAACGTGATTCTCAAGGGTCCTTTCCGTTTTTGTTAAATACAAAGAGTAGAAGGTCAAACGCGTTGGAGTAAAAATGAATACATTAAACCTGCAAATGAGTCTCCATAAAATACATCCCAGCATCCAGTATAGCGTGTACCCCTCGAATCGCCTACCAATGCACGTACACTTACCCACATTTATTATATGCAATCTCGATCCTGACTCACAACCAGGATCTCATTGGGTAGCTATTCATATCAACCACGAAAAAGTTGGAGAATATTTTGATTCATTTGGACGTAAGCCTATTAGAGTAATAGCGGATTTTTTAAGAAGAAATTGTCGGGTATGGAGCTATAATACAGCTAGCGTTCAGGACATCTATTCTGCCTTTTGTGGGGAGTATTGTGTAGTATATTTGTACTACAAGTTCTGGGGTTTCAGCTTGGAAGATTACCTCAGAAATTTTTCGTATGACTCGCCAAGAAATGACATGACACTAGTAAAGTTGTATTGTAACATAATGCAAATAAACACATAAAACACGGAAATCATATTTTTAATGTTCAGTAAATCCTTTTCCCATCTGTCCTGGTGCATTTGCAGGTAAATGCGCATGGTAATTTGCTAATTATGGATACGAAACTGACTCGGTGATTAGTAAATGAGGATTTGGACGAGACGTTACATTTTTATTATGAGGTGATTAGTAAATCGATTAATTTGCAACGTATAGCAAAACCTAACTTCGAAACAGAGAGAAATATCGCTTCGGGAGTGAGTGCTATCGACTCAGCACGGTCTGTTTAGTGGGGAAAGAGACCAAACTTTTTTTTTTTTTTTTTTTTTTTTTTTTAGTTTCGTGTCATACCGTGACGCTGATATTGGCCACCCACGCGAGGATTCACGGGTTCTGCCTCTTGAGGCAGAACCCGTGAATCCCTACTACTAATACATCAGCTATACAATCCGTCTACGCTATTTAAAAAGTATTATTACCTACAATGAATACTAGATGCTAAAATAAGTAATAAAAGTCGCCAGTTCTTGGTAATTTATTTTGCTCGTGAATCCGGACGTTTCTCTTAATAATGAATGTAAAAAGTCGCTTAGTGGGCGCCCACAAGGTAAATTTAAAAAGGAGTTTTATGTAACTCCAAGAAACTGTTTATTTAAGAAGTATTTTCGTAAACAATCGCCACTTTAAATAATTAAATCCGTTGGTTTTACAATTTAACTTTTTATTTCGCATCAGAACATGGCCTAAAGCCTGCCTGTTTGTTTTATGAATAAGACCGTATTTACAAATCTAAATGTGTTTTTTTATAGTACGGGTTTCTTGTTTTCGAAGTGAGTTTCTTGCAATAAATACGTATATAACCACCCTAAAATAAGTGTTACACAATCCATAATGTTCACTCAATACAGATTTTTTCGTAACAATTCATATACATACCAAACATTCCAATTTTTGCCAAGCCGCAGGCGGCACTAGTCACAAATTGTGTACTAGAAAAGATTCGTAGGTTATTTGCCCAGTGTCGCTTGAATAAGAATGAGTAAAAAGAGATACAAGAGCATCCCGGAAGCAACACAAATGCATTTTAGATGTGGGCGCAGTTGCGGATAAGCCGAAAATGTGAGCTTTTAAAATTATCCTTTTCGACGCCATTGTTGTGTATAAGTATTGTGTGGCAAGGCTCCATAGGTGCATAATAATAGAACAATTTACACTCTCTCGCTTTCCTGAATGCGGTACTCAGTATGGAAATGAATGTAACTTAGCTACCGCATTGAATGGAGTTGAGATAATCGAAAGTTTTATATTTATTCGTAGTGCCAGTATAAGTTATATAATAAATATAATTTTATATGTATTTCATCAGCAATTTATAAAATCAAAATCCGTCATTTAAGGCATCCTAGGCAAGTATTGTAGTATAATTTAGTTAACCATATATTTTTTAAATTATTGAAACAGTTTATAAATTATGCAAGACGTTTCAAAATGTAGTCATGCAAATCGGTATACTTAATCGGAGCTACTGAAATTTTGCAAGAAAATTTGAATCCCCGCATAAACGAGGACGTAAAAATGGAGTGAGTCTTGTGAAAGCATTAGGCAGGTTTGGAAAAATGTACAAGGTTCACGAAAAACTCATTAATGAAAGGGCGATGGTTCGGGCAAAAAATACTGACTTTACCAAACTAGTTTCTGGCTTTATATGTAGTTTATTTTTTTTATATGATTTTTAAATCAGTCGGCAAATTGAATTTGTAGATGTATTTTTATTATTATTTCGACTTATAAATTATTTGTTACGAATATTACAACTTTAGACATGTACTATTTTACAGTTAATTGTTTACTTACATTAACATACAAAATCTAACTCCGGTGATAAAATTTGAAGATTGCTTTTCCTTTAAGATAAAATAAATTACAACCCAGCAATTTAACAACAATTACAAACGCAGATCTCGCTCGAAGTCATTTTTCAAAGCGGCGAAGACATTTTTAAGAAATCTGTCGGTGGTAAGAATTAAGGTTGGAAATTATTTTTCCATTTAAAAGCCACTTCTTTGTAAAGCGAAATGTATGTTCAAGTTAAAAAGGAAAAGATTCTTTGAAATACTTTTATGATCCTCTTATGTGAGCTTTGTTGATGTTAGAGAGACAAGTCAGCTGTAAAGAGCGCTGTGGTAATGACTGTGAAGTAAGAAGCTTTCATATCGCCATTACAATGAGTTTTCTTAATGTAACATTCGGCTTAGTCCAAATCCTATGTTATACTTATAGTTGGGCGTTTGTAATGCTATGATGACAAAGCATTCCAGTCGTAAAACATTTGAATTTACGAGCGAGGTGCGTAACCACGGCCGCTCTTACATACAACTAATATTTTTAATTAAAATAATTTACGCTTTTGTTGTATTCGTATCTATTGTATTTGAGAACTGGCAGTAAATGTAAAATTAAATTCATTTAATATTTCTTTTTTTTTTGACGTTCATAAGTGTGCATTATGTTACCTATATGAATAAATAAATTTTGATTTGATTCGATTACACTAACTTCACGATACTAAATCTGCCACTTGACTTTGATCTTAATTAATAGTAGGCGAATAGGAACCATCTTTTATGTCATAACGCTTTTCTACTACACGAGTAAATTGAAATCTATATTACCATAGATAGCTTACAATGAAATGTTTGTGCTTTGTCTGTATGATAACATTATCAAGTAACACGTGGGAAGACAAAGGGCGTCGATAAAATTTAATGTATCGTCTATCGTTCAATTTCACTATAAGGAATACACGTATGACCCATTTGGCTCACTTTGCTAACTGTAACTGTAGCCATGCCAACTGAAGGGTTTTATCGGCTAAAGGGACCTTTTATTTGGACCTATTTGCCCGGGATTAGGCTAATCGAAATGGATAAACCATTGGTTCAAGCGCTTTGAAGGAAACTTATGAGTTTTCTTTACACTTAGATTGAAATTGGAAAATTTAAATTTAAATTAAGTCCCCTATAATATTTTAGCTTAGAAACCTTATTTATATATAATAGATACATTCGTTTTTGAAGTCTATATATAAAATAAATATTGAAATGCAACGTTAATGTAAAATTTATCACAATATTTTACATTATTACACGCGTATTAATTAAATTAACCTTAGTATGAAAAGTACTCCAGCTTTATAAAATTATCTATCCATAGCAGCATATAATCGTATTTATTACACTTTTTAAATATACTAATATATTATATGTATTATTGATTTGTTGTGTAATAAGTTTGAAAAGTATATCAATCTGAGCCCAATACATTTACTTAAATCTATATATATAAAAGAAAGTCGTGTTAGTTACACCACTTATAACTCAAGAACGAAAGAACAGATTTGAGTGAAAATTGGTATGGAGGTAGCTTAGAGCCAGGAGACGGACATAGGATACTTTTTATCCCGTTCGACAGCGTTCCCGTGGGACTTGACATGAAACGTCAGTCACTATAAAAAGTGGTATAACAAATAAGAATCAGACTTGGAATAATAAAACGCAAATGATAGCTATGTAATTGACGTATAATGACAGCTATGTAATGACGTATATATGACAATTTGATATTTGTAAGAAATCAATATTCAAAATATTTCTATTAAATAAATACGTTTAATTATTTTTACAATTTACAATTTAATTATAATGATAGTGCTATTGCCCATTCGTATAAACAGTGAAGAGAACTATAAAACTCGGTATTGTCGTATGTATACAGTTCATCCAAAGAATGATGAATGTTTCTATTTGTTGTTGTTTTCGAATGACGCATTTAATCGAGTATTGGAACGGGAACGTGAATATGATCACCAGGAATTAGATTTAGTAGTTCAAACGAATGTACCCCTGTTGAAATACCAACAAAAGGAAGTTTATGATACTTTAATGAAGGCAAACGATGATGAAAATGGTGGTTTATATTTCCTAGATGCCCTTGGTGGAACTGGCAAGACATTCCTCATGTCATTAGTTTTAGCAACTGTTCGGGCGAGATCCAACATAGCGGTTGCAGTTGCTTCTTCTGAAATAGCAGCCACATTGTAAGAAGGATGCCGTACGGCTCATTCAGAATTAAAATTACCGTTAAATCTTCAAACTATTGGAGAACCAACGTGTAATATTGCAAAACACTCAGCAATGGCCAAAGTTTTAGCGGCATCGAAAATCATCATCTGGGACGAATGCACAATGGCGCATAAACGTGCATTGGAAGCACTTAACCGAACATTAAAAGATTTACGCAATGAATCGAGATGTTTTGGAGGAGCAATGATTTTACTGTCTGGCGATTTCCGCCAAATACTGCCAGTAATTCCAAGATCTACGGCTGTCGACGAAATAAACGCTTGCCTCAAATCGTCAAATCTATGGCGCTATGTGACGAAACTGCAGCTGACAACAAACATGAGAGTTACATTGCTTACTGATAAAAAAGAAGAAAAAGAATAAAGATGTAGATGACCTGAACTACATAATGGTATGCGTTTGGTGGTTAGAAAATTGAAGAACAATGTAATTTACGCTACGATAATGATAGGAAAATTCAAAGGTGAGGAAGTTCTTATTCCGAGGATCCCGATGATCCCAACCGATATGCCGTTTGAATTTAAAAGACTTCAATTTCCGATACGTCTTGCATTTGCCATGACCATCAACAAATCACAAGGCCAATCCTTAAAAGTTTGTGGTTTAAATCTAGAACATTCATGTTTTTCCCATGGTCAATTATACATGGCATGTTCACGGGTCGGAAGACCATCAGCGTTGTTTGTTTTTGCGCCTGATAATAAAACAAAAAATGTCGTGTATCACAAGGTACTTAAGTGAAGAGCAACCTATGTACTAAAATACAGAAATATTAATTAATGATTAATGTAGGTATTTAATTTTTTTGTATTTTTTCCAATAAAAAAACCCAAACTGCTTATTTATTGCCATTAAGGCGGAACAAAGTTCGCCAGGTCAGCTAGTTATTAATATATCATAAAATTCTCTTTATAAATTTGGCCTTCCTTACACATAACTCGAACTTTTTTCTAAAAGCTTTGGAGATATACCTTATAAAATCCATAAATAAAAAGTAGCGTGATAGACAGAACATCAGTTATAATCCAATTTAAAGCAACAATCGCTGAGTGCGGTCGAATTACTCTGGGCTGCAATGAGTGAATACGTCGAATGCTCTGAATATGACTCGATGACTCTCGAGCGATCGATGTAAACTCATCGGCTGGGCTTCAATGGACAATGGACACCGCAAATTACTCATCGTTAATTTTGAAATAGGGTACGATCCATACCAAATATGCGTTGTGGGTGTCTGTTGTCTAATGGAGAGGCGTTTCACTATCTTCGTTTTGGTTACTTAAATATAATATTTTGTTTTCATAGTATAACAAACCATGAGTCCAAAAAGTCCATGAGTAGTCCATGGATTTTAGTGGGTACGTTCGCCTTTGAGGGAGGAGTTACTTTTTTGTAAATTGGTGTTCATATCTCCAAACTAAGACTACCACCGGGAGTACATTCCACAGTTCTCAGTTCGCAAAAGAAAATGTCTTGTGAAGCAAACCATGGAAGTCTATCATTTTGTATGATGTTCAGCTGAAGGTGAAATGTAGCTTAGAAGATTGTGAGTTAGACATATTCATACAGTTTTCTTGTTTGTGAGAAATAAAAATTCAAAACGTAATTAAATTCAGGGTAGCAGCAACAAGGTTACACATGCATGTACAAGATTTCTCTTCGTTTCTCTATAATGACTAGTGGCTTATATTTCCCAATTTGAAATCCTTTTTCAAAATTTTATATTAGAGAGGTTGTGAGTTATAAAGTATTTTTCGTGAAAAAACCACGTAACATTTTTGTTAAGCTTTGGCTGGCTACAAAATTATAGTTTCGTAGATAAAATTTTCACCAGCAAGTACCGGCTTTTAATCAGATGACCGTAACGAATCGCATGAGACCCATCCAACCAATGATGGTAAAATAAATTCGAAGCTATAAATCTTTCAGTATATACGAATAAATATGGATTAACATTGTATTTGTTTACTCTTTGAAAACTATTTATTACTTTTGTTTCGTTGAAGCAATGTAAATTATGAACTCCGATTATAATTTAATTATCTGCAATACGAAATATCAAACAATGAATCACATGAATATAAAGTGTATTTGGGACTTTCCTATTTATGTATTCACATTGTATTGCACAATAAAAAAAGAAAAAACAAAAATATAAAAAAGAACAGTAACTAGTATACTTTTTTACGGATTATAGTTATGTATTACTGTATTTAAACTTATAATTATTTAGACATAGTCTTAAATTTAACCGACGTTTCGCGTGCTTTACAGCGTCAGGCGCAGGAGGCGATCTACTTGCCTATTAGATTTTAAAAAAATCATGAAATAGATTTTTTTATATAATAGGAGGCAAACAATCATACGGGACGCCCAAAAAGGCAATCATCGCAGCCCATAGACACCCATTTTTAGTGGGTGCTTTGCCGGCCAGGCAGGAGTACTTTTGAATTGTTGGAGGTCGTATCTTTCCCAGCAGTCGATTCCACAGTTCGCTAGCTTGCAAAAGAAAAAAAATATATATTCAGAAAGATTCTAAAAGATTCAGAAATCTGAGGCTCAGACCTAAATAGTTGAAGCGCCGTTAATTTGATATTTTTTTTATAAGAAAACAAAGTGTCTGGCTTTCTACAATGAGAAGATTTCTCAAGATCTATTAGTTAAAAATCGATTACATTGTGTTATCATTTAATATCGCATTAGAAATAGTTTCAACTCAAAGTGAAATTAATTTGAAGAATTCTAAACATGTATTAATGAAAATATTAAATGACTGGAAAGCAAAAGCGGACATTTTGCGATTAAATAGAGTTTTGAAACAGTAATTTAATATGGAGGTTTATTTGAAATAGTGTACATTCATTGCAATTCCTTACTTTAAATTGTACATTGAAAATTATTTAATTATTTCATTTTATATAATTTATTTAATAATATAAAATGAAATAAAAGGACTGTGCGAGCGATGTTCAGCTGTAGCCGAAGTGCGTAATTAAGACACAATGGTGGAGTACTCTGGACGCATTCTGCTCAATGTAAGAGGATTTAAGACAATCTTTGATTCTTTGCTAGTGCCTTTTGCCTACCTAATTGGTATAACATTGACACAATATTCAACAAAAAACAATAATAATATTTGAATTTGACATAAAAATGTATATTACTAAACCTACAACTGTATGTACTAGTATGTAGTAAGTTGTTAGTTTACAATTCTACTAAAATACAACCGTTTTTAAATAAAACAAATAAATCCAAAAAATCATAGCAATGGCAATTGTTTTGATTATATAAATTTATCTTAGAAAAAGTGAAGGAATTTGCAAAATATCGCTAAATATTTATAAAGAGCTGTAATGCCGTCTTTCAGCCTACTTAAGCGCCATTACTCAAAAGTTACGTCATTACCTACCTTAAATTTTCAACTTTTTCGCTTGTTCCTGGCATATTAAGCTTAGTAGGTTTTACCTTGCTCTTGACTTGACATACAGCCTAATAATAATAGCTACAAATTACATACTTTGTGTGATACATATACTTGTGAATACTTAATAAATTAGCTACCTTTTTCCTCTCGGAACTCAGTCTTCAGCTTCTCTCAACGTGTAATGGGAGCATTTAAAAATTAGCTTAGTTAAATTCAAATTCAAAAATCATTTATTCATTTAGGTAACTCAATGTACACTTATGAACGTCAATAAATAAATACATATTAGTAATGCTTCTAATTTCACATTACTTAAAATTAGGCAAGTTTACTGACTTCATAATTTTTATTTTACGAAAAAAAATACAATCATTTAATGGCTGAACGCCTGAGATTTTAGCTAAATAAAGCCACTAAAACCGTCCTTAGTTATGTATCGTTGTAGGGTCGTTTGTAGCTTTTGACCAAACTTCGCACGCTTCCCATTTGAGGCACTTAAAGGGTCATAAATTAGCAAGAGCTGACCACAAACTGCGAGGTAGGTGGTTTGGCACGTGAATAATGGCCTCCCGGAGACCCACTGAAGCCTGTAATGTTAAAAATTCGTACGCAAATAAATCGCACCCATATCTTTTGTAATGTTCTAATTTCATGTTCTGCAATATTGTGGTTCACTGATTATTGATTTTTCTTTTACAGGTAACTGGTGTGGTTACATGAAGGCTGTTGTGGTTTGGTGTTCGAATATTAAATACTTGTAAGAACAGGGAACCAAGGTAAACAGTAACTTTAAGAACGGGGTTATGAAAATAATTGAAATAGGTACTCTTATCAAATAATGTATAGAAACTATTTAATATAAGTTTCTTTGAAACGTAAAATCTGTGACAGTAAACTTGTTTCATTTCCGTTTTTCTCAAAATAAATAAAAACAGTTTCTGTCTAATAAAGAAATTGAATATAATAAGTTATAGATAAATTGTGATGTCAAGGTTATTTATTGATAGAAATCGGGTACAATAGTAAATGGGAGCTGGAACGGAGATAACTAATTGGGTCAGACGGGGTTGTCTGGTCACCGAGATAACCTTCCGCACGCGTCGCGACGTCACAAGAAACTAGTTGATTAGAATATCTTGACATGCTCATGAGTTTAAACATTTCGTAAATTTTCAACATGGTCTAAGTTGTATTTTGTTAACATAACTTTTACACGTTTAAAGAAAACACTTTTTCAACGGATTCATGTTATGTATTATTAGAAACATATAATTATTTTACATAATTTTATATTTTTCCCGACGTTTTGCGTGCTTATAGCTTTACAGCGTGCGTGGTCATTGTGACCGTGTGAAAATAATTATAAGTTTATAACAATATATGGCTTCAATTCGCTGAAAAAGTGTTTTCTTTATATACTCTAAGACTTTAAGTTAATTTTGTCGATCGTTTCGTGGTTGGGCCAATAAAATTATAATATTTATATAGACTCACGTATAATGGAGAATCTGAGTTTTTTGTAATTTTAAACGTCTGGACTTGAAATTTATTTTGAAATACAAAACTGTAATTATAATAATATAGTAAACGAAATACACTATAAAAAGATCTTTCAATTTGTTGTTTTGTACTATAACATAGTATATTGCCGCTAGCAGCAAAACACAATTTAGTTTTATTAGGCGAATGTTTGTATAATTTCCTGTGTTCTTTCCCTAAACTCTTATGTTAAGGCAGTAACTGCGGATGTATTTTTCAAATCCACGCTAAAAGCAAAACGTAACCCGATTCTCAGAGCTTTCCGGAAAGCGTTGGAACTGCTGTAGGATTTATCTTCCGCCTTAGGATACGCGCAGACGAGACATCCACTACTTCAAATGTGATGTGAACAGAAATTTTTATTATAATCAAAACAATGAGATTTTCTATATTGAACAAAAAAACATCGACTTTTCAACTTTATGTTCATATTTTTTGTAAGATGTACGATAACAATTAGAAATCATGCAGAGAATTAATAAGTAAAGTAATTTAAAAAGATATATGAAAGTGGTCAAGAAATATTTATTTTGGTATATTGAAATATACCTACATTTTATAATGAGTTTTGCATAGCGCTGTCCATGTAGACATCATATATAATGGAAATGTACATTTCTAGCATATACATTGGTAAATCTGTATTGACTTTAGTAATACAGTAAACTTAAGTTAATACAGATTTACCAATTTGGCGTATAAATATTATTTGCATTTGTATAAGATTTTACAGTTTTTAAGATATTACTTTCGTATATAGTACTTCAATTTTTATCAGTTATCTACTGCTATTCTCAATGATTTTTCACGTTTAAGGTATAAAAGTCGATTGTTCGTTTGTACAAAGCTTAAAGCATTGCACACTTGACTTTCTATTTCCGCTGGATTGGTTCTCGTTGTCCTCTGGGATTTTACAGGGAGGAAACCAGTTTCCTGCCTTTGTCTTGTGTTGCCTCCATTAGAAGCGTGCTGTAATTATTGGAAATATCTTTGTGAAGTATATCTTACGTTAGTCTTTTTTTGTTTTCTAGGTCCAATAGAAAAAAAAAAGATCAGTGTGAGGGAAATAAGATAGTTAGTTCTACACATAGATTCATCAAAAGGGGTGTCTACGTATGAATAAGTTTGTGTAATGCTGAAACTTGAAGTTGAAGCTTGTTGTTATATTACGTAAAGTTTAATAAAATATGTTAAAATAAAATATAACGTTACAAATCCAAATTTAAAAAAAATCATATCTTTTATCTGGCCAGCAAGTGTTAAAAGTACGTAAATCACGTACTTTTAACACTTGCTTTATACACGTAAACAAACAAGCATTATAGTTCTTTAAATTATGTTATTGTTAGTGCTTATTATTAATCAAAAATTCAAATAATCTCGAGTATTGTTTAATTTGTGAGCGTAATAGTTAAATTATTACTTCATTAAACATTCAATTTCGTAATGTACATATAGTTAATTACATAAATAAATAATTAATTATGGCTCACCCATAAATTGGCGATAACGTTAAATCCGTAGTTAATAAAACACAACGCTTGATTACGCTAATTAATATCCCTATTCGGAATTCAATCAGAATAAATGAATTTTAAGCAAGATTTACCTGACAGAAAACAAAATAAAGTCTTTAATAATTTGAAAAAGTTATTAGAATAATCTTTAGAGCCAAAGACAAGCTGCACCCACTTTAACATATTTTCCTTAATCGTTATCAACGCATTACTTTTCTTAATGTTAATAATTTGAACAATCAATTTATAAAAATGACGGTAGAACTTATAAAATAACAAGGCGAAAGTTTGGGCATAAATTGTGAGTTTCAAAATGGTTGCATGCAACTATATTGGCGCACCTGGGCTCGGTCGAATTTAGATTAGTGCATCAGAAGTTCTTAGTGAAAGGCAACTAAGTTTTCTCTCGCGGAATCGTATAAATGTTAATGAATGCCAGACGTCGCTAATGAGATTACCGTTCCCGTGAAATTGGATTCACGTGGGACTTCTTCAATTTTCAGTGAACACGAAAATTAGGTGAATCTGGGTGAAACATCAATGGAGATTATTCAGGGAGCTCGCGCATTCATACCAGCTTACTTGAGTTTACTGTTAGGTTAAAAGTACGTTCTAGGATCTTTGTTACGGAAGCCGTGGATAGTGGTGGCTTTAATCCATGCCACAAATAAGGATGCCATGTTATTAAACTATTATATTTTATAAATTATGATTTTATAAAATCCCATTATAACAAAGCGGCAAAAACATAATAGGCTAATATTATGTTTATTATTATATAGATATGGAATTTCAGAATAGTTTATTTTTCCTAATATTTGATAATTCCTAATATTTGGTAGCAGCGTCGCGGTACTTACGTACTTTTTATCTTGATTTTTTGACATTTTTTATCGATTAAGAAATCGACAAAAAGTCTATAAACATCTCAACGTCATGTCATGAATAATTTTCGTCATATGTACACATTTAATTTCATTTCATAGCTACGGACTGGAAACAATTATTGTTTTACCGAAATTCAATCCAAGCTTCGAACTTAGAATGTGTGTCACAGAAGAGATTACATTTTAGGATTCTGTCCTTTAGAGGCAAAGAAGTTACGACCAACAAAATATTGGTCGTAATTTCTTAATAAGTTGGTGGTACTAACCTTAGCAATAGGCTCTAGCTTTGAAAAGCGATATAAAGAGGAATAAATATTTAAAAATATAATTATCTGATGTATAGCATAATAATAATAAGTCCTACGTGGTTAGCCATTGCTTGTAGTAAATTTTTAACAAAAGAAAAAAAAACTCAACGAATACCGTCGCCTAAATATTATGTGTAATTCTGAGATGGAATTTTTTTCCTGAATTCGTAAGAAAGGGAAATTTTCTCACCGCAATCAGCCCTCCTTGACTTCCTGTATTTGCATATTATGATATTCAACGTACACAGCTCTAATCAGTCAGTCAACCGACTCACGTCGTGAATTTCATAGCAGCAGCCAGTTTGTGCAATATTCACTCGTACTGTCTACAATGTATACATACATGTAAACTAAACATTGGTCCCTTGATTAGTATGTTCTACTACAAATGATTATTGATAACAGCCACGTAATCAAAGTTGTGGAAATTATATTTAATGAAATTGTAAATTAATCTCAAGAATATGGCATCTCAACTCCCAAATGATGCACTCAATAATGGTACTGATCCTTCTTCAATCACTTACATACTTAAATGAACGACAGTTGTAAGAGAATTTCGGTAAGGATTCATATAAGAGAAATGTATTCTACTAAACATGAAGATAATTTGTTTTTAAAGTCTTCAACTTATTCGAAAGGACAAAGGATACAAAATAGTTGTTACATATTGAAAAAGAAGTAGTTTCTGAAAGGGATTTCTCTAAGTCGTCCCTTTGCAAATTGTGGCGGACCGGCTTAGCGCAAATTGAAAGCGTTCCTGCTCTTCCAAATTTCTCTCGTCCTTGATATTGTAACCAGGTCTGTACTACAGTGAGAATCAATCAGAGTAATGGCGGTTTGTTCGAACCCACTGGGATTACATTCGCTAAACTGGAGGACTACAAAATCTACGTGCCCAACCATCCGATTCACGAACTTTTACTGAAATAAAAATTGCTTCATCGCAAAGAGCTATTGTTTTAATATTGTCTGGAGTATTATTAGTCTCTATTCACAGTATCGGGACTACTTTTTCTTCATATATTTTGATTTAGGCGTTCAATGACATACTTATTAATAGCTTATCTGCATCTTAAATAATTACATATAACGATAATGCTGAGAAAAGTATCACAAAGTCCGTAATTGCTAAGTTGGACGAGACAAAGCTTTGGAATTATGTACGCCACACAATAAGAAGACGGAGATTTTGATACCTCGCTTTGGTAAAACCTAAATAATAATATATCTCATCTCTTACTCGTAGTATAAAATTTTATTAATTAAATCTGTAAAATTGGGTATTACTTGTTCGTATGTCTATAGTTGGAATATAACAATAATAACAAACGTTCATCAGCTACATTATATAAGGTAACAATTTTTACAACTAAATTGAATGTTATATAATTAAACTTTTTTTATAGAACAGTAGGCAAACTGACACTCTCAATGCCAGAGGGCTCTTGAGTGCGTTGCCGGCCTTTTTAGAATTGGTACGGTATTGGTACGCTCTTCGCTTTTGTATATTTTGCAACATTAGCTAGTGACGCCTAAAGTTTCTCAAATAAATCAAATCTACGTGTTATGCAAATTGAAAACAGTTTCAGAATCTAGTTTTCCGAATTGAGATAACAGGCTTCCAGTGTCCGGCACTCCCGTAGTCTGAAACAAAGGAAAGTTGTACGTGTGATTATGTGGCCTCGTTATTCTGCTACTAACCGAGTGTTAATGTATCAAAATTCTACATTAGTTTATTAAACTATGCTTTGCGGTAAGATATATAAACAAAACACATTTATATCAGTGTACCCTCTATTATAGAGTATATATATTTTTTGTCCATAATGTACAACAATATTGACGAACCCAATAATGATTAGAATTTAATTTTATTAAATTTAATTTAATTATAAGTAATATAGCAGCTTACTTAATACATATTATACAAAATACTAAAACACAAAGCCAAAACAAATTACACAGATTAACAAATTATGTATAAAAAACAGAAAACAAGCATTAAAAGACAAAGTTACATTTAAAAGAATAACAAAAGAATAAAATTAAAAAACAGAAAAATTAAAAAAAAAAGCAACAAATCATACTAAGAATGTATTAATAACTACTACTTAAAAAAACTACTACTTAAAAAAATCGGAGTCTTCCCGCTTCTCCAAGTACTTCTTGACATCTCTCTTTTTGTGGTAGAAAAAATCAATGTCTTGACAATGATTGTCATAGTTCGATAAAACCCTAAACATAGGAAAATTTACTTTTAGTTTAACATAAAACAAGGTGTAATTGCGAAGACTACTAAAAAAATATTTAGTTAGATGAAGTGTTTCATAATATTTATTTTGGAACGTTTATTTCAGTCACGTATCAAATAAATGTTTTTACAGAAGTAATAAGAGATACTATAAATATGTCTAATCTTGTACATATTCAACGATTGCCAAAGTCAACCTATGCAGGCTGACATGAAGAAGACGTATTTGGAAAAACATTGTTGCGAAGATCTTAAACTCTTTACAAAATAAACAGTATATCTGATCTTAAAATTAGATAAAAGTATCTCGCTCTTTGACGCGAACCTTTACATATCACAATCTTAAAACACCTCAGTAAGTTTTCGGTGCATATTTGAAAAAAAAGTATTCGTATACTAGTGTACACACGTAAGAAGTGAAACTTCTTTATCAAAAAATACGGTTATACCCGTATTTATTGAAAAATGATCTACTACTACTATCTACTCTTTACAGAAATAAAGTTAAATTATAATAAATGTAACAAAAGGCTTCTATTATCATAGACATGAATATAAATAATACAATTATTTCATTTTACCTAATTACTACTAAGATTATTACAGAATTTCATTAATTTTCATAGAATTATTACTATGATTGTTTTGTTATTATATATTTTTATTTATTAATGGCTTCGAATCTCTTCGAATCAGTCGTGATACGGACAAGAAAAAGATGGCAAAAAAGGACAAATGTGACGCGTAACCGGAAAATGTGATGGTAATTTTTTTTCCAACGCCGATAAAGAAGTTTCACTTCAAAACTGATGCCTGTTGGATCTCTTAAGACCAATCTGTATGATGTTAATGCATATTCGCTGTAAATGCATTGATGCATTCACTAGGTTATTCGCTATTGGGCATTCTGCAGACGGAGTGGGCACGTGTCATTCCCATTGCATTCGATAAAAGCACTTCGCTCAAATGTGAGTGTTTGAATGTGGTCTGGAATTTTCTTCCAATTTAGCTATTGCTTTAAGTGAATGTGATTGAAGCTTTAGTGCTTTGATCAATAATAACTTCGTTTTAAAACACGAGCATTTTCATTAACATGCAGGTACTTACATATTGATAAAAATATGTGTAGAACGTAAGTATGCCTTTAGGTTTTTTAGGAATTTTACGATTCATTATAACTTAGTAATATCGCCAGGAGTTATTCGTTAAAAAAACAAATAAGAAATAAAGGTCTAATATAGGGATAATTCGTTTTTGCTATTAGCATTTTGTTCGTAGTTCAAAAATTTTACAATCAAATCGCAGTTTATCATATAAGTTTCTATGTTCCTTATATTTTATTAAGCCTCGCATATTCTAGGCTCGTACTCATAGATAACATTTTGATTTATGGAGCGTCCCAAACAAAATTTATTGCGTGCGAGGCTGACTTCACAAAAGTTTATAATCTATTCAGCTCCATGTCATATGTAGCGAGAAGGCTTTGTGTAAAAACAAGGGAAACTCCCGCAATTTTCCATTTTAAACAGTTTTCCTTAATTTGCATTTCCGTTTTTTACTTTTCAGTTAAATGTTTAGAAAATTCATGAAATCCCTAAACCGGTTAATGTAAAGTGAAAAGGTAACTCGTAGCGGTAATGATTATGTTATTTAATTTCAGTAAATAAATTAAATTCTTTGTATAGCAACGTGTCAGTTACTGGGTAATACAAAAATATTAAACTAGAAATTCATGTATTTTCAATACAGTTTAAGAACGACACTACTTTTCAGATTAATTAATAGTACTAATTTATGACATTTTCAAGATGTATTTAACCCTATAGTTGGGCGTTAGAACCTCAGTGATATGAACAAAAATATTTCTTAGCAAGCAGCAAACACTCGATTCTAAAGCGAGAGAAAGAATTGGTAATAAATCAAGGGTTTTAGAGATTAAAATACAACACATTAATCGTAGTTTAAGAGAATATATTTTAAAAGGACAATATAAAGAAAGATACATAAACTATAATAATAAATACTAAATAACATTTTCGTTATAATTAAGATATCTACATAGCATTTTGCATTTTGAGAATAAAGCTCATTTCCCGCGGGAGCGGCCGCTCAGATTGACCGCACATTTTTGCTGAAAGCCTCGGCCATATAAAGAACAATAGAACTCTGTAACAATGCTTCAACCTAAGACTTTTATGAAGTCACAACCAACTAGAATGAATTTCATTTTATAAAAACATAATTTTAAGGTGAGTTTTAATATAAAGGAGTAGGTTGTATTGAGTCTAGTGTTTTCAAAAAGTCATGGATTTAAACTGAATTAGTATTTGTTATGCGAAAGTTCCACTCGTTTCACCTCAACGTCTGCCGTTCCACAACTGTGCGTATTTCAAGGCAGTTTTTGCTGCCACCACCATTTTGTGGAACTAGCTGCCCACTGAAGTATTTCCGAACCAATTCGACTTAGGGTTCTTCAAGAAAAGAGAGTACCAATTCTTAAAAGCCTGTCCTATAAAGGAGTATTTAAGTTACATAGTGCATAAGTTTTTTTAGAGAATAAATTAATTGAAGCTGAATAATTATTTTGTAAAGCAAAACAGTCTGTGATGTATTTAAATTAAATGGGTTTAAAAAGCTAAGACTAGTACAGACTCTATTCTGTAATACAACATATAGTATATCCTTTGTATATTTGATACTTTTGAGTTGATAATTTTTCGGCGAACGTAGGAGTTCGTTAGTGAAACGAGAGTACTAATTAATTAATCAATCAACTCTCGCCGTTCACACACATTAACCGTTAATAGTAGCACTTGGTGCAGCCATTAATTAATAAAGTGCAGCGCCCGGGCCTTTGAGCGTCGTGTAAATTTTCTTAGGATATAATAGAGCTTTGAATATATATCACAATAGGTCTCTTCAGGCTAAGACGTTCAGATAGGAAAGGGTTATACGGAAATGGGACAAAAACTTTATATATGTGAGGAATTTATCCTGGAAAATATCTTTGTGAGCTTACATATTTTTGTGATATTATTGAGGGAAAATTGTTATGTGTATTTATATCTTGGCTTCCATTGAATTGGCTGAGGACTGATTACAATAGAGTGGAAAAATCTTACAAAGCAAGCACTTACAAAGTTTATGGAAAAGGACCCTTACTCATAACCCCACTGGTATACAATCACTATAGTAATATGAAATGTAGACATAAATATTAAGATGTAATTAGTGACTTTATATATTGAAATAACTATGAAATTAATATTGAAAATGTGTTTATGAACATTTATTTACTCTTCAATTTTGAAATCACTTTTATTGAATTTTATTCAAACCGTTATCAATTTTGAAAATGAAATATTTGCTTTGATTAAATGCATTAAAGACTTTTCATTCAGGGAAAAAGAAAATATATTTTTTTAAACTTGATTTTAAATCTCCTCTGAATTATGTACATTGCAATTTTCGTATTTGTTTTCATTTTCACAAATGAGATGGCGTCTAAAAATATTTCTCGTTAGGGCACGACGTTGATTAATGAGAAACGTTATACTAACCTTTTGATTTTTATAAAATTCTGCGGATAATTCGTTTAAGCAGTCAAAGAGAAAATATTTTTGAGAATATTTTAGTAATTTGTTTATGATTTTATGGATACTTTGATGTATTTGTATTGTCAGATTCAATTAGGCGTAGGCTAAACTGGACCAATCAATCATTTCAACGTAATTTTTGTATATTTATTTTTAGTACTCATTTATCAAACAGGTACAAATCAAAGTGGTACACAAACTGTATCAGGCAATAAACGTTTTGAATGACATTAATACTAAAACTATACTAATCTAGTCAATGTCGCAAAAGTATGTTAAACGTCGTTCTTTAACTGTAACATAAGAACGAGTAAAAGCAAAATTGAACTACAGCGAATCAAAACCAAGTGACTGTTTGCAACGCAAGCACGTAATATCAACCTAAATCTGGACCAGCTGGGATTAGGCATTTAAGGTAAAACAGCAACAATTGCACAGGTATTACTAACAGTACACTTCACGTGGCATTGGCCAATTTATTTGCGGTGAAATGCGCTCAATAAATTTCTCAAATGGCCCGTGCTTGCTACGACGGCGCTTGTCTGCTATTTATTTCCTGGGGCCGAGGTTTATCGCCCTGTGTGTAGACAATAAGCAGGTATTAGTTTTATCTCCGCGCGGAGTGTTATCAGAAAATGTCAGTGCAGTTATAGGTGTTCGCTATGTTTTATTGTAAAATTATTGTGTATAGGTTTAGGAATATACGACGTATATTTAATTATGTAATGGACGCGTTTTTAAATAAAACTTATATTTTTATTAACAACATTCCCGACGTGATTAGTATGCAGTACAATTCGGTAAAATTAGTCAGTTTTCAGCGTACTCTCTCTAACATACCCACATATTCTTTAAAAAAAATCAAGTAGTTTGATTGGACATCTCAATATACTTACATTTGTTATACAATAGTATTACACAATACTACTATTCCTAACGATTTATTCCATCTTACGAACAGGAACGAATGTCAAACAATGCAACATGGCCCCTACGGTGTATGCGTAATTTGTGTCACGATCTCGTTAAGCAATGTATCTACTGAAATAGTGGGCTTTTTACATACCTATAGGTTGAAGGATATCGCTAATATAACCGCGTATTTTTTTTAAATAACTTAAAATAGTTTACTATCTGTGATGATGTACGATATTTATTTAATACAAGATGACCCGGTGAACTTCGTATCGCCTACATATATTGGTGTCAAACTTAATATATTTTTTTAAAACAGAAGATATCGGTTCTCATACTACAGCTAAGAAACACCAATTTCTGATCTTTAAATATATGACAACCAAGTGTAATTTTTTTATTTACAATAATAGAAAATACTTCAATCAACAAATATTTCTGAGCTAGGAAATTTTTATTCAAAAATTCCTCGTGATTTTAAGTAAATAAAAAATTTCAAGATCATAATCGGCCAAATCGGTCGACTACGGAATATTTACGTAGGTCATTCAACAAATTTAGACCTTTACTTACATATCTAAAATTAAGTACTTTACACCGTACATTATAGATTCTGCATCAATTACAGGTTGACACAGCTTGATCTTAATTTGCCACGTTGAGTCTTTCTACGGATTTCTACAGCCGAACTTTGAATGACCGATTCGCTTCGATAGGATGTCCCACGCCTTGCAGTTTGTACACAGAAACCACGAAAAGTCTATTGTGCTGTTGACAAAAGTGATGCTGTAGTTTTAGAACCCTTAACAAAATATTTGTCAATAACGAGAATGAGCTCTAGATATTTTTTACATCTAAAGAAATTAATATTTTTTTTAACCAACCCATCTAAGCACAACCATGGCATGTAAGGAAATGTAATCAATATACCTTCTTATATAATGGTCCAATCAGATTCAAAGAGAAACATTGGAAACCGGTAAACTCGTTAGCGGTAGAATGTTTCTTGGAAACAAAGTGGTTGGCCCAATCAACCGATCGACTGGTAAACATCGCGCACCGTATTCGCCTTATTTGCTTCCGGTCTAAACTCGCTTTAAAATCTAATGCCGAAACCAGTTGTTACGTTTCTGGAACGGAATTTAATCAAGTTAATTTCGGGGTGCGCTGAAGCCAGATTTTAGTAATGTAATGGCACTTTGACGTGAATCACTCAGAGTTGGGTGAGCCGTCAACTTTTCTACCTCCTGTTTCAAATTAAATGAGTAAGATGCTTTTTAATTATAATTAAAACTAGCGGATCCGACAGACGTTGTCCTGCCTACACGTCTTTAATTTCAAAATTTCAATTTTTAATAAGCCATTTTGATGAAAATTATTATTCAAATGTTATGACAATATCTAACGATCCAGCACATGGTCACACACGATATAACACAATGATAACAAAACTTTTTTTAAATTTCGGGACAGACTAAAATTAAAATTCGAATATTATTTAAAATTTGACACTGCGATGGTAGCGTCGTCTGTCGGATCCAATGTAAAACATTCCAAAATCAACAACAACTAATAAATTGAAAATTAATTAAAAAAACATTGTCCAGCGGACAAAATTGTGAATCTAAACCATTCCCAGATCCCCTTGAACACACACAAAAAATTTCGTCTAAATCGGTCCAGTTGTTTAGGAGGAGTTCAGTCACATACACACGCACACAAGAAATATATATATTAAGATTAATTAAGATTAAATATTTTTAACAGAAACTAAGGACGAAAATAGATAAATGCTGGTATAGTTTCTAATCAGACGTTCGTATAGTAAATACGATTTACGAATGAATATAAGTTTTTTTTTATCATCATTGTATTTAGTTATATTATATTACACATACACCACCTTAATTTTTTCTTCATAGGCAATATTGGCAATATTTGAAAATAGGCCAATGTGTATTGACATGGCCACACCAGTGTTGCCTTGTTGGCCTATATTAATAAACAAGCCTATCTACAACCCCGAATTAATGCTTGACAACCTTTTATTGTGGGGTTCATTTAACTTTTTTAAAATTATTTATACACTCAATTAATTAATAAGCTTCTAAAGTATTGATATTTTTTTTACCTTGTAGCAAGTTGCCGAAGTCGAAAACGGTAAAGTACGTAAGCGCGGCTTATCTGGGGCCATAAACTTTTATTCCAGCGGCTTGCTTTAAGTTTTAATTCGAAATTCGGACAAACGAAAATTCGCGTTAAAATAAACATTTTAATAAATGAAAAGTAGAATGTAATACGTAAATGTTTACTGCAGTATCATAAAGTGACGATTACGTAGCTGCGTATGATTCAGTCAGTTTTCCTCTAGCTTTTATAAATTCTTGATTATGCTATCGTTGAGATATCTTAACTTCGACATTATTTAAGTAATTCCAATAAGTTTAATATGATACATATGCATATGGTTATTTTTTTCATTTTCCGATAAAGTGTTGATTGGACACATAAATAGTAACTCTATTTGTTCATTCATAGGGACAAAAAAGTCAATAAGTTTTCGACGAGAATCATCTTTCGCGAGAGTAACGAGTTTAATGTGGGCAAAGATTTCTGTCACATTACAAAAACGTTTGCATCTCTCTCATATCACCGCTCTGAGAATGTAAATCATCGGGTTGTTCATATTTGAGGAACTGAGGTCACAGTATGTTCGTGATAGAGTATAAATGTAAATACGATGGAGTTTTACTCATGGGAACCCACTCGAGTTTTCTCAGAGTCATCGTTTCACCATAGTGCCCGAGGGACTGCTTTGAACGGCAAATTGCTATAGAATTACTATCGAAAGCCTTTCTCGTCAGTATCGGAAAATGGCAAGAGTAAAGTGTGTATAGATTATTTTCCATAAGAATATTTACTTAAGGACTGACAATATATTTTTAATTATGGCATATTTTGTTGAAAATACCTTCCTTAATTTAGAAGCGATTGGAGAAGTCAAATGCCGACATTTCTGTCCAAACGGTGCAACATTATTTATAACGACAATAATGTAACGAAAGACTTAATAGCGATTACAGATAATATTAAAATAGTGTAATGTGTCAGACCGAAATAAATATTACGTATTAACAAAAAACTTATGCAATGCCTTTGAGCAAGCGAAAGAACTTATGCAAGCGCTATAAGTAACGTAGATATTGAGTACAAGAATTTAATAGTGTATCAAACGTAGGACATTCGCATAATAAAGTAATGATTATTAACATCGAACAGAATCTTGTATCAGCTGCAGTAACCAATGCACCAATCATTGGTTACTCTGCAAATTAAAATTATTGCTTTTCCATCTGCGGTCAACACTCTCTGTCTCAAAGAGACGTTGATTTCTTTATATTTAATTATTATTTTAAATAAATAAATAAATTTTTAATTTTAATACTTTTCGTAAATGTCATGAATCACGTTTAATGCACAAAATATGACACAATTGTCATGGTTTGATATTGTATGACAGTAATTAACTACGTTTATTATAAAAAAATTATTTAACCTCATATTAAATTCAGACACGTTTCATTTGTTTTATTGCTATTTTACTTTATACACAAGTCGGTGATTTTTGATTTCCCTTCTGCAATGTTGATTCGTACCAACCCTTCCAAACCTTTGAAATAAACATTTAGAGTACGCATGAGTGAGCGTCAACCGGTCATACAGCATCCAAGCATGTCGATGGATTTAAAAATTTCTTAAATTGTTCATCTTCTACAGAAAAGCCGTTATGTAAGAGTTTCTAAGTGTGACTTGCATTGTGGCAAAGTTTCCCTGGAGCCTTTACATTAAACCTCCTTGATACAGTCTCCGCACGTGTTTTGTTCTGAACTTACAACACTTTATATGAATTAATTAGAATAATAAAAAGTTTGATAATTTATACCTGTACGGTGCGCTTATATTACGAGTTCTAATAACTCAAGTTTGTAACATTAGTTCTCTGTTACCTGGACTGTACTAAGGTACTGGTAATATATAAATGTTTAATTTGTTTACATAAACAATTGCTTTTGAATATATATTGTTTGCGTCAATATGTGATAGATAGTGTGAATATTTCATGCAATCTAAGTAATGCGTGAAATATTTATTATCTGCTGACTGCCTCGCGAACTTCCATATTGCTTTCGCGAGGTCAGCTCTTTTTAGAGTTTTAGATGCTACATACCAACATTAGGAAGATTTTGCTTTACTGTCCCAGACTGTTTTCCCGCATTTATAAAAATAAATATATCCGGTACTAAATAAAACTTTTATAACCTTAAAGTTCAATGATAAAAGTAAAAATATAAAGATATATTTTTACTTATATCTTAATATATATATTTCTTGTTTGCGTGTGTATGTGACTTAACTCCTCCTAAACGACTGGACCGATTTAGACGAAATTGTTTAAATAATATTCTAATTTTAATTTTAGTCTGTCCCGAAATTTAAAAAAAGTTTTGTTATCATTGTGTTATATCGTGTGTGACCATGTACTGGATCGTTAGATATTGTCATAACATTTGAATAATAATTTTCATCAAAATGGCTTATTAAAAATTGAAATTTTGAAATTAAAGACGTGTAGACAGGACAACGTCTGTCGGATCCGCTAGTATTATATAGATAAGTATTTACGATTCTTACTTAGTATTTTAATCTGAACTTGTACACAAAAACTTCATCCTTTATTTATAATTATAAGGTGTAATACCGCAAAAACAAAATAAAAAAAATCTCGCCGTTATGTGTGTAATCCCATCAGCAATTTTAATCATTCTTTTCACTATTCGAAAACTGTATTTTCAGAAGTTGCATGTCATATATTCTGCCAAAGAACCGGAAGTTACATAGATATAATAATTTCCAATCTAATATGTAAAACTTTCAAGAAGTCTGAACGTGGAGATTATAAACTCAAGTGCAGCTGATAAACGTTTATGACTTTTCTAAAGCTCGCTTCAAGCTTTTATTGCTTTTCTTCGTATCAGATTGATCCTTAAATTTTTGCTATCGATTAAGGTTAGTTGGTCACATCACGTGAACTGAGTCTCTTTTCACTATCTTTACGCTTTAATAATAACTTGGTACTTCCTAGAATACAGTAGGGTTTTTCAAAATATCATTTATTTAACATATAACATAATATACACTTATACAAGTCAATAAAAAAATCATTCTAAATTTACATTTAAATTATCAAATTAAGGATGTAGAACGGCCGAGAAGAACTATATAACTTTCCGTAACTCTATATAGTAATTGTGACGTACAGACGGAAAGCAAAAACAATACTGGGATTTTGGAGACAAAAAAGCCTACAAAATGACTTAAAAATTATCAATTAAATAATGGCAAAAATGTGTCAGCCCCCCATTTATCTAATAGTAGTTGTATGTAGTGGTATCTATAACCCACCAGTTCGCTGAAACTTCTGCCCATTTAGTTATTAAGCCAGTTATTTCACCGACCCAAATTTATTTATTGGTCAAAGTTGTGCAAATTACTAACCGCGGTATTAACAAAATTGCTCGTTGTCTGCCTGATATAAGCGACAAAGTTCGCATCCTAATTGGAAATCAACTGTGTGGGATACAAAGTGACTATATTTTAAACGATTCCCAAATGACAAAATTTATTCTGATTGCTGTTTTAAAAACATTAGTTCGTATAAAACTGTATACAGTAAAGAGTAAAAGTTCTCTTTGAATCTCTTTTTTTGCGATTTTTTAAACGAGAAAAGAAGGTCAACGTTACCAACGTTACCCGGAATATGGCCCAGGCTGGTTTAGTTAGCCAGGAATATACCTACGCGCAACGAACCGAATAAACGTCTAAGTGCAGAAACTGAGTCATACCAGAACCAACCATAACCATAACTCATACGCAAGAAAATGCCAGTCTGTGGAATCAGCATGCAACTTACCTCCCAGAGGTGTGTGCGTATCTAACATTGGCTT
Source organism: Pieris rapae (assembly GCF_905147795.1). Taxonomy (NCBI): domain Eukaryota; kingdom Metazoa; phylum Arthropoda; class Insecta; order Lepidoptera; family Pieridae; genus Pieris; species Pieris rapae. The sequence continues at coordinate 4,355,709 of NC_059509.1, read as the reverse complement.
TTACGGTGGAGGAAAACATATGGAACTCTATGAAATAGAAATGTATCCTAAATAGGGTTGTACCGCCACTGGAATATTATTGTGCATTTATACATCGAATTTTACTCGACTTCATATTGATAGATAATCAGCCTCTCTGTCAAAAACTCCAAATAGATTTAAATGTCAACATCAGAACTAATAGAAACTGTTTCATATTCTCCGGTTATGTCCCAGAGTCGTTAATCAAGTATACATGTATTATTGTAAATTTAAATGAATATGTTTATGTTATGTTTCACTCTTATTTTTTAATCAGTTATGATTTTTTGTATTATTTTTATGTTTCTTGATTTATCTATCGACTCAAATTAACTCCATGAACTTATGAAATATGGATGTTCTTTCGTATCATAAATCTCGTTGCTGCCTCGTTTGTTCTGCACGTTGCAAGCAACAAATTTGAATCTTGTATGCTCTTACATTTATCTTGTGTGTCCTGTAGCCTCCAATTACGTGGGGTGTATTTCATGAACTACTAGATGATAATTTGAAAATATGGTTTCACATTTTCTATAGTACCGTAGTTAGCTTTGTGATTCCAAACAAATGAACATATTTTTATTGTAAATTTAAATACAATGCGTTAATCTAGACAGGACTTCGGAAGCTTAGCTTAGAAAGTCCTTTGGCACTTTTAACACATTTAATAATAAAATATTGAATAACTAACAAACGAAGAAATTAATAAAAACGGGTGCAATTAATACTTAATATTAAAAAAAATCAGGGTCGTTTAAGTTTTAAATTAGGTGCTCTTTTTTTGGATCCGAGTGGAGCGGGGTCATAGTAGCGGTGCCGTCCACTCGGATCCGTGTGAGCGTCTCGTTCATTTTTTAAAACATTGCCATCCCTAGCACTCGGATCCGGGTATTCGGCAGCCAATGTGCTGTATATCGACCACTCGGATCCTATATATCATAAAAATAAATATACATTCATACATATTTTCAAACATTCATATTCATATTCGCCGTCGACTTCGTGGGTCTAAAGAAGGCCGGTTTTATCACGATATTTTCCTTCATCGTTCGAGCGAATGTAAAATAGATAGAAAGTCCGATGGTGCTTAGCCAGGGATCGAACCTACGTTCTCAGGGATGAGTGTCGCACGCTGAAGCCACTAGGCCAACATTGCTCAAGTATTATTAATGTAATTAAGAAACGGAAAACTTCCAAGTTTTTATTGATGTATAAATAGAGATGTTATCTTGGTTCTGTTTAGTATCTGATCATAGATAGAACGTTTTTATCTCCATGCTTCGTTTCTGACACTTCAGTCTTTATTAAAGCCTAATGGATTCTCGCTTCCATTCTAAAACAAACAAACCACAAAATAGTCGAAATAGCTCAGTCCGAAGCCAGTCCAATTACATTTATGTGAAACAGGAAAAATAAGTTAAATAAACGAGAAAATATCGCGACATATTTTCATTATCTTGATTACTTTGTGGTAAATTTTAACAATCAACTTAGAACTTTGTTTAGCCGCGTATCGACAATGGAGAAAACACATTTCTGAGTCTGTTTGGTTGTTTTTATAGCAAAGGGGTATGTTAAGGCCAGCAACGCAGTAGCGAGCCTTCTAGCAATGTGAGTGTATATGGGCGGCGGTATCAGTAATCACCTAGATGCCTGCCTTTGAGAACCTGTTCTAAAAAATATCTGGATTTCCCAGGTTAGTTTGACGTTATGAAGTTGTGTTAGTATTTCAGACACAAGAATGAATGAACTATATCTACTAGAAACTATAGATTTTTGTTTCAGTAGTATTGAAATCTCTTTAGATTGCAAGTAATCGATAAGAAACATCGCTCATTAAGGCTTGAAAACATAAAAGCGCTGGATTCAGAACTAATAAAGTTCAAGATTGGGTACTTAAGATTCTTGCAGAGCAGTAAAAAATATTTCTGAGTCAGTTTTATAGCTATGCCCGATCCCTTCAATTCTATGAGTTTAATGAAACCCCGGTTTATTAGAATCGCGAGTCAGCCTATTCATATTAATATCGGAAAATAAAGTAAAAACAAAGAGAAAATTGTGAATTTACGGTTTAATTATGTTTAATGATGTTACAAGTTACATTATGTAGGCTTATCTTAACTAAAATAATAACAAAAATCCTTTTGGTTTACATAATCTTTTATGATCATGGCAATATAAAATATGCTGGAACTCTAGTCGCTAGCTTAAATTTTCAAGGTTTTAGGACCTCCTAGACGTGTATTAGGTTTTATTTATGGCTATTATTAATTCTTGTTGGAACGTAGAAGTATTTTTCTCTTATTGTTCAAATACCAGATTTATTGTCACGGTAATTACCTGACTTGCATTAATCCTTCACAACTTTTCATTACGGGCAACATAAATCAGTTTTAGAAGAAATCAAAGATTTTATATCACCTGTTTTACTTAATATTTTTTTGCTATAATTTTCTTTTGTGAGATCGCTAACCGCCTTCGAATCGTCCCTTCGGAATTAGATAGTAAAGTAGATATAACTTCATAGTGACGCAGCCGACCGCGAAGGGATGATATGTCAATTGGCAATTGTTATTTGAAAAAAGAACGTGTAACTATTATTACACCACGTATTTTATTTATTTCGTGGCGCAATAAATTTACCTATATTCTTATTTCTGAATAAATGGAAGCGATATAACAATTTCATTGAACAAAAAAAATATTACATAAATCTTAATAGAACGACGATAATAATTTTACGTTTTTCAATATTTAAAATATTATTAAGAGATTTTTTGTAACGGAATATTTTTGTTCCTTTCCAAAGTACGGCAAGAAACAAAAATATTAAGTTTTGTTTTTTGTAAGTAACAAACTGTTAAAATTGATGAGAGTAGTGCAGGTTTTATTACCTATAAGTTAGTTGCACACATAATAATATATTAGACCATATATTAGGTTTGAGACGGGGGTCCAATCTCAATTTTTAAACCGGAAGTTATTGACGTACAGGGTAGCGGATGTTCATGATCGGCTGTCAAGTATTACTTGATAAAAAAAATATTTATTGGTAATGGACACGATTTAAAATATATCAATAAAAAAAATTGTATTAAATTCTAATTTTAAATGTCTGTTCTAAATTTGTTTAAAGGTGTAGAGCGGGTCAGTTGTGAGATGTATAATACTGGAATGGCGTTTTTATCCGTTTCAGATATGTACTCTTAGAAACCAAAGACATGATTGAAAAATTCCCGTTATTACACTCGAAATTGTAGCCTAACAGATGCGTTATAACGTTAACACTCGGCTAATAAAAGACTATAGCTGGAGTACATTTTAGTCCCACATAGTATAAAAATTGTGGCACTTAAATTGATGCTTCGATGCTACCGCTTGCGTGCCACTTCCCGAAGTAAATGAGAGTATGTGACCTGTAACAATTGCGTACTTTGAATCGTTTTAATTGGTTTTATTTCAGTGAATCGGAGGAGTACTTGAAACACATTCGAATTTTTAATTAATAGAATTCCTGTAGATCACATCATCTATTATATTTATATTACATACTTACGTCTTATGTATCATTACAGTTAAGCTCTTAAAATTTTAGAGAAAATAAATGCCGTCTTTCGCTATTGAATCGCTATTTCCGTTTAACAGATTCACGATTAACCAAAAATATTTGTTAGGCAATTCAAATGATTTATAATATTAAACATCACACGGCTTGATATAATAATATGTATACGTAGGTATATCATAATAAAATAAATTTTATAGTGACGTAAGTTAAGCAATAGTTTTAGTTCTGGGACTATAATTCCAGATGAAGTATATAAATATATTTATTATATTTTCTGATAAGGATCAGAAATTAAGATAGAAAATATATATTAAAGTTATATTTATTTATTTGCAGTAATTATGAATAAAGTAACGATTTTGTCCCGAACTTACGAAGGTCAAACAACCTTTTTGAACCTGCTTTTATACTTAGATACTGTATAACTATTAAAATTCATATATCGATAACAGATTTTTTACATTTGTAAAATATAATCAATGCTAAATATATCAAACTACTTGAACCTAGGTATTGCTATATGTTATAACACAATAACATGAGACTCCAACTAATGTAAATATGAATTTATTACATTATTTTCATAGTAACAACAATAAAGAGATATTTTTAATTATTAAATAATTTTGCAGTCATTCAACCTAAGAATTATCAATGACATGGTATAATTTATAAACTAATAGTTTATTTCCGTCATAAAAATGTCATATTAAGTATTCAATCTTTTAATTTACTTGTGTTTAATGCATTTTTATTAAATTTATTATATCCGCATCATCAAGCTTTAATTTTTACACAGTGACATTTTTTTACCGCAAATTCTCTTTTAAATAAAGAATTCTAAGAGACTCTCATATTAAAGGCTATCGCAAAAAAAACATGTAATCATGGCAAATTTTTCTATACATAATTTGATGCAGGGACGTAATTCCTGGTAATAGGAATTACGTCCTAGTCCGATATAGGTATAGATAGCTGTGGCCCTCGCCAGATATGTGGGAAAAGAGTGTGATGATGGGCGTACTCGAATTAGCTTTTGTTTTTACCATTCGATGACTTAAGAAGCTCCTAAGATAAACGGTGATATTGATTAAAGCTTCTAATAGACTGTTTTTAAAACAAAGTTGTATTTTACAATTCAGATCATATTTACTATGCTACAGAGGAAAGTTTTATTAGCAGAATAATTAGTACATTGCCTCTCATTTTAATAATCATCACATTGAGTCATAATATGTTAATAGTTAAATACAATGTGATGTTTGCAACTAGGTTGCAAAGTAATAGCAAAGAAATGCTATAAAAAAGTATAATTAATTGATAACATGAATTTATTAAAATCATTTATATTTATTATGAAGGGTTAAAGTTACTATTGATTATATTAATATTTAAAATGATCTATCTACAAAACGATAACTTTCACAGAGTAACATCAATGATGTGGTTTATAAGGTTTCTAATTACTAACTTAGTAATTAGTTTATTATAGAACCGGCGCGCCTATGTGAGGAAAGTTGATCTCCATTGCGACCTGGAGCTCCCTGGAATAGCGCAATGGTTGAAGTTGGTGGCCACACGCCACTTCAACCAAGCTAAACAATACCCAGAAGTTGGTGCGTAAAAGCTTCAATTATTACCCCTTGCCGACATTAAAGGCCCGTAGAACGCCCCGACTTGTTCTAACAGATCCGGATGATCCTATCACCGCAGGCAATCACAAACTAAGAGCCGGTCGCGCGCAAGCCAAAATCAGAATCAGATTTGGGTAAAAAACTGCCTTCACCGGGGAAGGCTCAAATCTTTACTTCATACTTCGGTCACTCCAGTGAGCTTTCGTCCTACCCTTCACACGATTGACCACCCAACGACGGAACCAGCCCAAATACGAGTATCGCAGCCCTTGTGCTAGTGAACAGGCCCAGCTGAGCTGACGAAGCCCACAAGGCCAATAAAAAAAATTGCTTGTATAGCGAAATCATTCTTTCAATTATTATTATTTAATTTCATACTTAAACAATGTAATTACGCTAGATATTAGCCACAAACAAGATCTAGTTACGCCTAAAACAATATAAAGGTATTAATACGAATATTAATTTTGCTAGGGAATAAAGGTGTCTGACCTCGATTAATGAAGAAAGACGTCGCTTCTAATTGCCTCCTGTAATTTTTCCACTGAACAAGCCCACGTATAAATTAATTTTCCTTCAGTGCCCCGCTCCGTAGCACCTTAATGAGGCTGTAAGTGAACCTCTTTTGTGTCCGATATAAGTAACTCCACCGGAATGGCTTCCGAATTGTCCGACAAATTGTTACGGCTTTGGGCAAAGTTACGGCAGTTTCTTTGATGTACTTAAGTGTACCTAGACTTTTGAGATGTATTAAGTACAGGATAATTCAACTAAAACTGTATAATTGCCTTTTACTGTTTTGCTGTTGTAGTTGCTCTGAAGAGATGGATCCAGCTATACCCAGAAAAGTCAACGATGTGTGTCAGGCACACAAGGGCTGTAGAGTTTTGAAGCGGACTGGATAATAGATTTGAAATGTTTTGCCGTTATGTTAACGTTCCACGTCTGACATATACTTTTGGTTTTAAGGTACACATGGAAAGAAATAGCCTTTGTTGGATAGCTCGAAGTTGAATCGTAAGAGTTTTAGGCTGAATTAATTACGCAACATGAAAGTTGTATATTAATTTGCGAAGTTGTGCGCGTATCCGTCAAAAAACGACGCAATGACCTATACTGTATAACGTAATAGATAACAATATCGGTCGCCGGAAATTCAGTCATACAATATTAATAATATTTTTTAAGAACTTTGGACGCGATACTTTAACGCATCTCTGTACCTTCAGGTGGCCTTAATTCGTAATAATCTGTAGACTGGTGGATATGTATGTCATTTTTTATTACCACATAGTAAAAGTAAAAATAAAATCATTGGCGCTACAACCTCTTTAGGTCTTCTCAGCCTCCAGTGCCTGACACACGCCGTCGACTTTTTGGGTCTAAGACATGTCGGTTTCCTCACGATGTTTTCCTTCACCGTTCGAGCAAATGTTAAATGCGCACGTAGAAAGAAACTCCATTGGTGCACAGCCGGGGATCGAACCTACGACCTCAGGTATGACAGTCCCACGCTGAAGCCACTAGGTCAACACTGCTCTTAGTAATCGTAAAAGTAAGGATTGATTAATTCTTTGTGCTTTGTTCATGAAAATTAAATGATTTTCCCTTGTAAGTTATGAGTAATGTGACGTTTTGGCACTCTGACCTTTATGGTTTATCGAAATATTTCTTTAAGTGGAAAGTGTAAGATGCTTGTACAACTTTTCCAATATTTTTTTAAATGACGTGTGTCAACTCCGGCCTCGAGTTACGTTCGCAAACAAACATTATTTTTTCGCTGACACAGCTCTTCGATCTCATTTTCATTTCGGGACGCGTCGCGAAGAATTTATTGCTCACGTAAATTGAGGGAAGCGATCTGTTAATATTTTCTTACTATTTCCACTAATGGCACATCGGTTTTCATTAGTGGAACTTGTGGTCCAACTTTCGCACACCTTTCCACCTCGACGACAAAGTTTGACAAACTTCTTATTAAGTATATATACTTACCTAATTATGATAACACGTGGCGCGTATTATTAAAACTATACCGGAAGTGAAACGAACATGTCTTTTCCTAAAATAGAAGTTCTATATTTGAATTTTGTTTTACCACAGACGTCCATTGTATTAGGTTAAAGTTGATTTAAAATGACGTTTATAAAATAATACATACATCAAACATTTAGATAAACTCATTACTTAAAATTAATTGATAAAATATATATTTAGGCTTTGTTCAATCAGTAAAGGAAATATATAGACAAGATATCTCGGTAATACTCATGGAGTAGTTGTAAGTTAGTTCAAACGTTTCTGATTCCAAGAACCTAGCTTTGCGTGACATGGCAACGTACATATTACAAAACTGTTATAATAATCGAAATACTCATTACTGCACAGAGCTCTAGGCTTTATTACGCATTGATCTAAATCCAATATAGACAATTATAGAGTTAACATTAGTAGCATGATATCAATAAACGTTTAATGCAACTGTGATATCTGACGATAGCCCTCCGGATACGCGCGTCCTAGTTAACATTACTATCTAACAGTTTAATATAACTATTGTAATGGGACATTTGTCCCAGTTCTAATATATGATTTGATGCAAGTGCGTCATATGTTTCGGAAGATGTGTGAAACACTAATTACTTTATTATATAGAAGTGCTACATGTAATTGTTATCAAAAGGACCTATTAAAAATATAAAATAAAATAAGTTTATTATGGAACATAAAATAGACAGGTATCACTTATTCCACGTCATTCAATTGGAACCTGTAGGCATCCCTACTCATCGACAAAGAAGACAGATGGTGTAGGCCGAGAGAAAAATCTGGTGTAAAAAACTCTCGGTAGGTACTCTTTTAAAAAAGCAAATCATCAAACAAGACTTATTTTAAAATAAATATATCAAATTAATACTAATAAGTATAAGCTTCCTCCAACCGGCTCCATGTTTGAATACTTAGATACTAATAATATGTATCCTTAGTCACTAACTTAAGTTACTTGTAACCTGCATTCAATTATTTATTTTATGTAACATACATTAGTAGAAACCGCATACAAGGCCTAGGTTTTAAACAAGGAAACACTTTTATATGGTTTTTTTAATAGTTAGCATCGTGATTTTTTATGGATGCGTAATTTCATTTACAATTTTTAAAATTATTCCCAGGTTACATTGTATGCGGGTGTTATCTGAAATTTAGTCCATAAATTTGTTTTATCGCGTTTCTGCCGACACCGTCTTTTGTCCTTTCCAAAGGTACAAGTGGTTAGGAGTGGGTGGCAAGATTCTTGAACAAAGATGGTGGAGAAAAAGAAATTTAGTGCTAAATATTTAAATTATCCTGCATATATCGTTCTTGTGATACAGGTTGCACTTACATTTACTTATTTGTTTCTTAGTAAGTATTTATAATTGTTGTCCATAATTACACAGACAAAAAAATTGATTACTTCAAAACACTTCTAGTTGATTGCGAAACATAAAACTGCAATTTAATTAAATTCTCCCTTAAATAAATTGTCAACATGGATAAAAAACAATTAAAGAAACAAGCATTTTCTCAAAATTTATTTATTAGACCGGATATATTCAGCCTGAGTTAAACTTACCACGGAGTCTTGCTGATTGTCACTTACTTACTCTGTTCCGTGCGTTGTGAAAGTTATATTTTGATTGACAGATTGTAACTATCTGCCAACCAAGATACAGGAGGAAGACCTAGGTACTTGTAAGCCTACCATAATCTTAATAAGTGTGTATGTGTTTGGGGAGCACTGGATGGTTTAGATTCATAGATCAGCCCGGTGAATTGCGCTGCAGTCTGCAATTTAATTCGATTAATACTTTGATTAATCTCCTAATTGCTTGAAACGCTTGTCAGCTCCGCTGGTAATGTATAAATACTTTTTTAAATACATAATTTATGTATACAATTTCATTGTAACAGCTGGTTTGATTCTATTGCTAATTATTCTGTATGCATATTTAATGTAACGTATCTGTACAAACAAATGAATGACACCAGTGTCGCATAGTAATTATTACGACCCCAGTTTAATGATATGGCCCTGTAATCACAAAACGATCGCTTAATTATGCATTTACCCAGTTATTATTAATTATATACATATGATTAAAAATCAATTTTAAAGACTTTTCCTTTTCTTTAGAACTACGCACTCCACTCTCCAGTATAAATGAATTTTTATTACTTTACACAACAATTTTGTTTTACTAAAGAAACCTTAATATACAGTGTATGAATATAATTAAGTATTAAGCGGAACTCATGTTATTTTAATGGATTTTTTTGTGTGTATGAGTAAGCTTAGTACTTAAATAAAAAAGTTATCTAATTTGAACTTGGTGGATACTGTTTAAGAGTGTAACACAATTCGTGACCTATCCCGAGAGGAAACCCGTACATTTGGTAAAAAAATATTTGTCCAAACATTTGGTTCACTCACGATCGGCGCAGTATTTATTCCAACTGTGAACCACAACGCCATTACTTAGAGAAGATTACGTCTTAAGTCCTTGCCAAAATCCTCGTGAAATATACGTAGTTATTTCTGAGTATTTTTCAAAGAAAACGAAAGCGGATCTAATTTTGAAAGCCCAGACATAAATATGTTAAAAAAATACTTTACCGTTATTTTTATAAATGAATCAATCACATTTCGATGGATGCTAAAAACCGTATAAAACAGTATATCTCCTAGTTCAATCCAATCAATCATTCAAATATATCATTGTAGATAAACGACTTCCATGAATATTCATGGTAACTTACTTGACTAGTCTTTTTACAAAAAGAGACGCCATAATTTTGCATTATTGTCCTTCGTGTATATGTCATAGGCCTTTTTTTTAATTAATGATTCTTCCAGGTTTAAGGCAGCTCTTTTTTTTAAATCTATAACTAGGTAACTAAAGAATTAACGTCGAAAGTAAAAATGTTTAGCTGAATAAATTATGACTTTACATTTACGTTATCGATTCTCGTTATAATAAAAATTAGCCACAAGGACCTAGTCGAATGACATAGATAAATATACGTTTTTTATTACGTGTTTTTCAAGTGTTTAATAATTAGCCTGTGATGTATTAAATGAAAACAGATGTTTGCAAATTTTTTCAGCCTTTAAATTTGTCTTGTGAACTTAAAGGCACATCCAAACACCAATTTGTAGCTTCTAATTTTCATTCATCAAATATCTTACGTAATAAGTAATGATTGGTTACTAGAAACGTATATAATTAGATGGTGTCACAAACAAGCGTCGGGATAAAGGAATGACACTTGACTGACTCGCGTTAATTTGTTGCCGAGATCCAAAATATATCTGGAATATGAAACTTAATGGCGACATCAGATGCGGGAAATCGTAGCTATTGAACAGTCGCTATATTGCGCTGCGTTTACGTTTCGGATAAAACGTATGAGCCAGAGGTGAATTATATTGAAATATCTGAAAAGAGTTTTATGCTCGGAATTTTTCTAGATATTTACCAGATGTTAATGGATTGGAATTATGCAGATGTTAAAAATATTATTTGAGTAATATTGTTTTGGAAAAACGTGATACTTATTAACTTAGTGGTAGATTTAAAATAAGTTTTCTTCTGGTCATAAACAATAAGATACAATATATAATCGCTATTATATACTACCTCTTTATCACAACTGCATCTCTTGAAGGGGATGACATATTCTCAATATATTTAAGCTATTTGACACAGTATATTTGGTACGCTGTAGTTTTAATTTTACAAAAGCTCAGGTTGGCAAGCTGAAGTTAATTATGCGGATCACCTCGACACGTACAAGAATAGTATTTAATTGGGATTTATAATTGTTAATCACAACTCGGATCAGATATCGGCGTAGGTACTTATTAATGTTTAACCCTCTGGAAACGGTTCATCAGGTAACCTACATAATTTCGGTCTGACATAATTTGAGACTTTATTTTGTTAATAGTAGATATGAATAAATATAACACGATATAGTGAATTTTTCTTGTTTTAAAATATTTAATCATTAATCATACTAATGATTTAGGTTAAAAAAAATTTGAAGATTTAAAGTAAATTTTATACATTCGTTTGTCGTGTAAGATCTTCAATAATTTTTGTTATTACAGTCAAAACCGTTTACGACGACATCGTTTATTATACATACCAGTTATGTTGGCCAAAATCAAAGGTCCCGGCTGAATTCTATTGTATTAGGTACTCAATAACAACGTAATCAGCTGTTACGATTAGTGATGAGGAAGTCCCTACGATGTCGTTATAACAAATTTGGACGGTATTTAAAAGTAAGGCGGTTGTTTCTTTAACACAATTCATATATGGAAAGTCGAATATTTCCACTTTTATGATGCACGATATGAAGAATATTTTATATCCTTAACAGTCACGATATTTATCAAGAAAACATAATAACAGAAAAAGTCTATATTGAGCTCGTGAAGCTTTGTTAGGAAGTATGTTTATACAACCTATTCGATCTACTTAAGAATAATATTTTCTTACTAAAGCTTTTGAGCCTATAATTTATTTATACGCTAAGTAATGCAGATGCAATTATCTTTAATGGTATTTCTGATGCAACTGGGAACGAATTGCCATAAGAAATCAGCTTTTCAAGTTTCAATTAACCTGTTTTGGTATGTGCAAAAGTATACTGATGCAATAGCTCATTACTTGCGAATCAGTCGCGTAAACTTTACATTTTTTTCAAATAAAAAGATGCCTACAAAAAATAAGCAATCGATAATAAACTACTGCGTTAAAAATATTTAAATGTCAGGTATGTTTTAAAAACATAAACACAGTGTTTGTTCTGTATGGCCTCCAGACACCGAAGCTTATGTGTAAAACAAAATTATGATGAAACAAATGAAAAGTAAAAGTACCTATAATACGAAAATCTTATTACATTACAGCTAGGATCTAACGTTCTTTTGTTTAAATGAGAAGTAAACTTCAATATTCCTGAGTTTAGGATCCCCGGGGAGCAGTCGTTCCCAAGAGCTACGCGAGCCGAATCCGTAACACCTAATATGTAGATAGAACATCGATTTTCACACAGAGCGTGAACGGCGACCCCCTTCTAAATAGAAATCACATTTACTAGTCAGTTGTTGGTGTTTGGATGACATGACGGAGTATAGTGACTTCCGAAGTAGCAGGTTATCAGACTGGGGGTCGGGACGGGGGAAGGAAAGGCTGGATGCTGTGGGGTGTCGCTTTCCCCCGCACTTGCGTTCCGACGCTCGGCGCGCCCGCTCGCGCCGTTTTCGCGATAGTATAACGCGCTTCCATTTACTTACCAACTACGTTTGTTTTTTTTAAAGGTTTGTTGTGGTTAGCGAAAGTGCAGATGTGAGTTATTCGATTTTCCTTTGTGGACAGTGTCAAATTGAGACATCCTCAAAACGATTAATTGAAATCTTTTACGCGATCTATTATTTGAAGCGTTTAATTATTCGTGTTTTCCATATAGTTGAAACTTAATATATAATATATAATTTGTTTATCATAACATTATTAAATGTACGCAGTGGCTATAATTGTAGACATAACTATTAAATCAGACAGTAATCAGTGGGTCAACGGTCCTATATAAACAAAACAATAAAATCGTAAGACGTCAATGATAATTTAAATCAATTATACATAATAATAATCAATCTATAGTTAAAACATTAATTTTATATCTAATTAACTATCGCTTTCTTGTCTTTTACTTATTTTAACAAAGTATATACACTGTGTTCTTTGTTTAATGTCGTAGTTCTGATGTATATTCAAATAATTATTGTTTATATGCTAATTTTACTTAGCTTTTAGTCACGTGGCCAACTCTTTATGCCCTTATAAGCGGTGGGTAGTAAAGCGTTTATAAGTACTAGTGAACTCGTTAAATGGTCTTTTAATCGTTAAGTACGCGGAGTAAAAACTGAAACGCACGTTCAATCCGGATTAGAGCAAGTTTCTCACTTGTTACTCGTGTACAGCCATGAACATTATTTATTTAGTTAATCTAAAAGTTAAATTTTAAATATCTTATCTAGCTTATCGTACGTCAAAAATATCTTCTTTTATATATTTATTTTTTGATCACTATCGATTGCTTAGTCAACGCAAAACTCCGTAAAATTTACTAAATTTTATTTTAAACGGGTTAAAAGATCCATTCCATCCCATTGACCTCTGGTTTGTAAAGGATTGCAATTAAACAGAGTATAATATTTGTATTAAAAGCGTTTTGTACGTTCTGAAAGGCATTTTCATGGCATTTATACGAAATAAAAAATATTTTGTTTTACGAAAAATAGCAATAATTTTTCTACGAGCGCCACAATGTATCATAAAGTTTTGACATTCAAGAACATTAACCTTTATAAATTCCCACCTAAATTTTACAGAGAGCTATTCATTAATTTTATTATCTTTTATGGCTCAATTTCAAGTTTTACATCAAGTGCGTCAAATCACATGGACAATTTTATGTCATTATACTATGCCAACGTCTGTACTAACGCAGGTTATGACTTGACATGAAGTGGAGTGAATTGCATGCTTAAAACACTTCACACTTATGGCAATTATTATAATTTCATTTAGTATTTTTGCGCATTTATAATAACATCTTTTGGGTTAATTCAATATATATACAACTCTTAATCGAATGAATCAGTTGCAAAATGTTTGTACAATTGATAAACTGCGCGAACAAAACAAAATCTGCCATACTTTCTGTCTCTCAGTAGATCTTGAAATGTCTTTACCGAATTTCGCATTTTTACTATCTTACTTTTATAATAAATAAAATTGAATCTAACGCTGTGTAACTGTAATGTGCCTGCATTCGGCAGTCAAAGTCTATTTACCATTTCTATTTTTTTTAATATTTATGTGTAAGCATGAAAGATTTCCTTTGTGATTGGTACAATTCGTAAATAGAAACTAATCTAAATTCCTGAGACGATTGTAAAGTGAAATGATACGTGTGTTAGATTATTGGAATAACTACGCCGTGGCCGCGTTAAACTGGTTATTAACGAGAAAAGTCGGTGAAATATGCGCACACGACTGAGGCCGCAACTTCCTTAATATGTTTACACTGGATTCTGTGTACTAGAAAAGTAGTAGTCTTAGTAAAAAACATTTAAAGGTTGGTACAGGTTGGCACACTTGCAATTACAAACATAACACGTCATGTCGAAATCTTTACTTATGTTTAGTCATAACTGCATTGTAATTGCTGCAGAAATATTCAAGTTTTTGATATTCTTATATCTAGGAAAATATTAAAATAGACTCTTTAATTAAATATTTTTTAAAGTACAAATTGGCTTGATTGCTTTTTAAAATAAGGCTGAGTAAATAATTAGATTTTTTCAAAAGTTAAACGCTTTATTATACTGTTGGTGTTACAAAAATCTAATTAAAATTACACGGTTTCTTAGAATGCTTTATTTAGCCTGCCTTTAAAGGTTAAGTTCAATAGAGTGAAAAAAAGATATTTTGTAGTTTAAGGTTTCATGTTGTATTATAATATTCGTAAAATTACACGGTTTGTTAGGGCGTGGAAAATGTTAGTGTAAATGTTAACTGGAATAATAACAATTTTTCCTGAATTCTTTATTACGCCGTATCTATTTAATTCGGTATAAAATAAATAGACATAGGAGAACGAAGAGCTGGCAGCTTCCTCGCACAAAGAATTAGTCTAGCTATTCAAAGGGGGAACGCTGCCAGTATCTTCGGAACCTTGCCTAAGGGGACTCCTTTTAATAATATTTTTTAATAATTAACTTTTAAGGTTAGTTATTAGGTATATTTTTATGTATTATGTTATTTGTTTTTTATAAATTAATACTACATAAATACAAATAAAAACTTTCATATTCGGTATTAAGATTTAAGATATGTAGTGGTAGTTTAAAGCAGTCCTTGTAATCTTTTGAATAAAGATTTTTAATTGAATTATTATTTATACCAGCTTGGCATCTTACAAGGCACGAATGTTCCTACTATGTACTTTATAGATATGTTAGGTATAAAATATATACTTAACATGCTATCAAGCATCAACAAAGTTTTTTTTACAAATAGTTTGTTTTTTTATACTGAGATAGAATCGTGTTAATCAGCAGTTATATATCCAAAAGATTAACCACATACATGAAGTTACCCTTTGAAGTTTTGCCATTGCGCAGCACATACAGATGCAGTGGTCGTTATCTTGGTTTAAGTATTATCTCAAAGCGGAAGATCCCAGTATAGAGCAGCTACTTAATAAAGATAATATCATTAGTAACAAGCTCCAAGTCGTTTTCGTATAGTCATTCATGGGATAAAGTCGACTTATGTTGCATTACTATGAAAACCGATGTTTAATTTGACAATAATGCAATTATAAATAATAAAAGCTATCATACAACTTAAGGCTTTATTATTTGCACTACGAAAACAGTTTGTATAAATATATATGCTTATTGTCAGTAAATACTTTGACTTTAGATTTTATTTTTTACTTTTTGTTTTTGACGGATCCAGTATCAGTTCAGTTTAGTTTTTTTTGTCCCTGTTTTGTTTCTTCTTAATAACTATATTTAGTATGGATTTTTTCACTTCTTGCCTACCCTATGTAAGTTAATATTTTTTTTCCTTCACTCAGAGTGGTTGCCTGGAAGAGATCGCTCAGCGATAAGGCCGCCAGTTGCTCTCCTTTTCGTTCAACTATGTTCAATTTTTATATAGTAATGTAACGAAGTGTAAATAAATAAATATTTTAATTTTGTTAACTTTCGTTATTTTTTAAGAAATTTAATTTCTTGTAACGCGTGAATTTTACTGTGGTGGGGTGATGGTAATGCGTGCTATTTCTTTATAATATTTGCTTAGTCCCATGCCGGGGGTTAAGAAGCTTCTTACATGAACTATACGAGCTTAGAAAGTTGTAAGGCTTTTATTTAGGTCAACAAAATTTTACTTTTTATTTGAATAAAACTTTGTCACAATTAACACCAAGTTAACGATTATGAAAACGGCTTGATACACCCAGAACAATAGCGTTAATGAAAACCGCTACAATTTTATATGCAAATCGTGTGCAGTGATTTACATATGCACTCGAGAATAACCCACTGACCGACACTGAACTTTGTCCCAAATCCCATTAGTTTTTACATGACTTTTAAAAAGTTTGAACATTTTTCAAATTAACAATATAAACAATTTAATATTTTAATGTACGATGTTTGAAGTAAACTTACAGTTGCTTGCATTTTTTACGATATATATTTAGGTTCTACAGGTACAAACAATCAAAACATTTCAAAGATTCTGTACATATATTGTATTTAATTAGATGCAGAAAGATATACTTTTAATTTCATTTACGTCACAGAAGAAGCAAAAATGAAATTATAATTTGTTATAAGACGCAAATAAATCTTTAATTCGCATTCCAGCTTAGACTGGAATAAAATGTCTGTTTTGAATTAATGGACGTTAGAATTTCATTAGAATCCTTGAAAAAGATTTATAGTTGTGACGTGTTCTGTGAAGCTGTGAATTTGATAGGCCCCGTTAATTATATAACCCCAGAGACCGGTGAATGATATAGGTGGGGGACACGATACCGGAAGAGGGAAAATTTCAAGCTTAATCGCCGTTATAGATAAGGTTTTATTACGTTACTGACTTTTTTATCTAGATTTATTTAGGTCTACACATACGTTTTAAAAAGAAAAAAAATAAGGACATGCCAAGGATTCCGAGAATGCTATTGACTGGCTAAATTCGATCGATTTTTTTGATTATGTCGTTTTTCAAACGCGTCCTTAAACCCATTTTACACGAATAAACGTATTTTCGAATTTCATTGGTCAGATTGTAAATTAAAAATTCTAAATTTCGTAACAGAATTTTGTCTATCGTTTTGAACAACGTTCAATCAAAATGTTTTGTTTACGTAATTTTTTTCGTGGTACGGCTCCAGGCGATATTTTAAATGGTTTACCGAAAATAAAGGGCGGTGAAGTTTTCCTTTTAAACTCATGAAACTCATTAGCATTGCGGCGTCAATTACTAATAGCTAAGGAAGTAGCTAAGTGCTTTCTTTCAAGGAAATAGGCGGTAACAAATTGAAAACGAACCGAGAATGGAAAATAAATTAGAGATGCTTCTTTTTATATTCAATATACATTCATTTGAGTTAAATAGGAAAGTTGTGGATGTGGAAAAATTTTATAAATATATCTGCTTCAAAATTTGGTTTCACTTTGCTTTATATTATATAAATCGTATTATTCGTAACTGTAAAAGTAAAAAGTTTGCCTAACATTGTTGTGGAGTTCACGGCTGATGTAGCCGTAAGATGTAGCTGAGAGTAAATATGTCGTTAAATCACGGTGAACTTGGTTGGTACTTCAGCAGACGTTAAGTCCATTTTCTCTATATCTTAATAGGATACATCATCCAATCGACGCCTAAGACCTACTTCTGGGAGCAAGTTTTTTAGTACCATAACTTTCCATTGAATTACGTGGAACTTTGCGTATCATGATGTCAAATTATATTAATTTATTATTTCTATAATATAATTTAAAGGCAGAAATGTTTATATAGTCTTTAAATCGTCGTTTTAAAATCGTGTTAATTTCGAATATATACTTATAACTTTGAAATGGGACGGTTACAATTTGTAATTTAAACACTTTCATTGTGTTTATTTATATCTATTTTAAAGTAATGTCAAATGTTTGTCGAGTGATAATGTACAGTTGGTAATAAAGGTATCTGAAGAACCTTATGAATATTGTTAACCATTTCGATGATGGTATAATAATTTAAGCCATCCTTTTAATGTTATTTAAAAACAAAAAAATTTATTATTCTTAAATTACTATGCTCTTTTAGATAGAAAACAATTTTGCCACAGGCCACATACCACCGATACTTTTTATGTATAATTTATTATAGGAAGAAGGAAATTCGTGCTTTATAGAGTATCTTTCGAACGATGTTACGTTTCATATAAAAAATAAAAGAAAATAACTTTAATAAAACATTTAATTTAATAAATAACTAACTGTTCACTATGCGCATACAGTAAGCACAATGATGGATGTTTAGGTATTCCGCTGAAATCTTCATGGACCTATTGACTATGGCAAAAATGGAGTTGTAAATAATCTATTTATCAACATATGTTTTAGTCCAACTGAACTTGAATTGGTAATTACATTTTGTGGTCGTCAACTACGTCGAAATTGAGAGGGTATGACATTAATAATGCGCCCTTAGGCACTTCAAAGTGACCTTAACTAAATTTGTGACATAATAGCTCTAGAAATCTCATTCATTGTTAATTAAGTACTTTGCCATACATATGTACTCTTGAACGGTTTTCTCATTGGACTAGAAATATATACTCTTCACGCAAATCCAGTTCTTTTTATAGGTAAATAGAGTCGAATTTACATTTATCTGATTCTTCATGGTTTTTGTTTATATTTATTATTATAATGTTTTTCAGCCTCATACGAAATATATAACAAATATTAGTACCGGCTCTTTAGTACTCTTTTTGGATATTAAACTAACTATGGCACGTTACAGTTCTCACGGAAAGTAGTCTTTGAATGCCTTACAAAAGCTGTTTTTTTTTAAATAAATCCAACTTTAAATACGTTTAATTTGTGATGTCATATTTTCTTGTATTTTTTGGGCACACACATTGTAATAGAATGTATATATAAATAAAATTAATTGTAAACGGGCGTTATAAAGTAACGTTTTTGATTTATAACAAGTAGAATGTTTAAAGAACTTAATATCGCTTTATTCAAATCATAACTAATAAAACAACATAAATGTAATTAAGTCTGAATAATATTTTAATTGCCCATCAGACTTTTCAAACAACCTCAAAGGACAAAGGGTTAAGGATTAATTCGTTCATTTGCCTGACTTTCATCAGAAGTACCTCTAATGTAAAAGTAAATAAAACTGTAGGGTGTATTACACACAAGGTTCATTTTTGGAGCAACGTGGAATTAATAATAAATCAAATAATTTCAAGGGAACAGTGTTGCCCTAATGGCTTTTGAGCACGTGAGTCTCGACCGTGAATTGCATTCAAATGACGGCTTGCACAAATCAATTAGGAAATCTCATGTCTTAGACCCAAAGATCGACTGTGTGTGTCAGGCTAAGACGGCCGATTACTTCACGCATGATTGAACAAAGCCCCAAGAAAAGTATATGTAATTAAATTGATTCAAATCTCTAATACTAAGAAATCCCAGGTTATATAGTAAAGAAAAATTAACATATAAAGGCATATTTTCTTAATCTTCCTTTTATAACAATAGTCGCGTTCAACATTATATTAATATCAAATAACCATTGTTATTTCTATGTGTGTAAGCATACCATTAATCAGTCTTTCGTTCAACAAACTTTTAATTAAATACTGCTTAAGTTGGAGAAAAAATAATGATCATTTATTAAAGTTATAAAGTTGATTTTAAATAAGATTATATTACGTTTACAAAAATTTAGTTAGTTTATTTATTATTTTCGTTAAAAGGATAAATAACAAAACATAATGACTAATTAATAGACAAGATGACAGATATATGTTTCTGACAAAATTAATCTAACGGTAGTTACCACACTAGGGAGACCCTATGTTTGTTATTATTCCGCGGTACATGGTGAACTTTTTTAAAGAAAGAGTAGTCGGATAAGATTTTAATTATACGTGATTGTATGTGTATGTGAATGAGTGTGTGTGCGTATGCACTACGTATTTGAGAGTGTGGCTGAGATTTGTTGTATTAGTTTTTTATTGACTGCATGTATAAAAATAAATAAAAGTATAAATATTGAAAAGATGTATAAAAATAATCTATGTAATAGAGTTGTTGTCAAGTACCAAGGATAAAACAAAACAAAATAGAGAAATTTATTTCAGTTTTAAAATGCTTCAATAAAAGTATAGAAATACGTACTCAGTGAATTCTGCGATTTTGCTAACCACAGCCGTAAGCAAAAACTCATGACGCACAAATTGTGTTTTGACTAACTTGACATAGTTCTGTACGAGACTATAATAGTCTTAGATAATCATTGAAAGTGCTTCATGTCTGTCAAACATGTTGTGCGTAGTGAGGTTTTTTTTTGTAACTTACAATCAGTCTTTATAGGAACCTGGATTTGTGTATTTTAAACTGTGTGTGAAAACTGTGACAATGGCGCTCTGCCTAATTTTTGTGTTCTGCATTCTATCAAGCGTTTGTGCTTCAATATATGACGACGAATTCGATTCATACACAAAAGCCTACGACTATTTATCATCAGGTAAGCATATATTTTAATATACACTAATAAATGTCATGCACTCGTGAGCCATCTTGCTTTGAGTGACCTACAGTGAGTGAGTGAGTGATATGTACAGCTGTATTGATTAACATCAGAGAGCATTCTGCCCGTTTGCCCCCTGTATACTATAAAACAAAATATTAATAATAATTTTGAATATTTCATGATTCTGTATTTCAGAATTTATTTATTTCTTAAATTAGTTAAATGAGCATATCAAAATAATTTTTCAATTATACTTGTGAAAAACATATTCATACATTCCACAATGTTGCGTTTTTCAAGGCAGTTTTTGCCGCGCACCACCACTTACTGACTGAAGTATTTCCGAACCAATTCGACTTAGGGTCCTTCAAGAAAAGAGCGTACCAATTCTTAAAAGGCCGGCAACGCACTCGCGAGCCCTCTGGCATTGAGAGGTCCATGGGCGGCGGTATCACTTAACATTAGGTAAGCCTGCTGCCCGTTTGCCCCTGTTCTATATATAAAAAAAAAATAAAAAAAATGTTAGTTCATCACGTAGTCGTATTTGGCAATAAAAATATTACTAAAGTTGCGAAACTATTATTATAGGTACCTCAATAACAAGCGTATATGGACTTGTATGGATTTTACAATTGACATGAGGTTTTTTATTCATGTATCCCGAACAAAAAAGTTTGGATCGTTTTATTTTCGTAGAAAATATGTAATTTGGATATCTTTTAAGCTGTAAGCGAGTTTTTCTATAACGTTTACGGAAACTTTTATATTAAATTCCCCGTGAGTCACACATTTATAGTATAGACGCATAAACGTAATGCGTTTTTTAGCGAGGGAGAATCAAAGGCGTCTTCCGTTACGGAAGCCATTTAGTAAAATTCTACCGTTAATTCATCGCTAACTAAACAGACACTATATTTCTTACAATTACTTGTTAATTAGGCATTCAATGTTTACCGACTCATAACATTTCGTCTTGTATTAAATATTTTTAGGACACACCTTACATAATTTCGTGATGTATGTCATATTCTAATAATAAATATACTCTATATGAGTTGTCGGTCCTACTAAGCCATTATATTTCGTACACAGATAAGTATTACAGAAGAGGGTATGTAATATTCTCTCGAGTAATAGCACCCGAAGAGATTATTACATTTGGAGTGGGGTCTCATCAGAATTAGATACATTTGTATTCCTATCTCGTAGATCATAATAAATAAGTCTAGAAAAGCTTGGTTTCAGATAAAAAGCCAATAATGGTAGTTCAATGAACTCTTTTACCGTTTTATCGTATTTCGTTTCAGACATCGTTAATATTGGATTTTCTCAAAGCTATAACCAGAAATGTTACGCTGTTATAGTACTGAATACATATTCAATAAACTGGGAATTGAGTATTAAATTCGGTTACTATAATATAAAAAATTACAGTAATATATTTGTGTATAACACACTGAAATGAAAGTAGGATTGTTATTGAATCCTTCTGATATATAATTTGCTTCTTCTTCCACTTGTAAAAATGTACAAAGTTTGGCTTGACTCTGTAAAATGTTTTTACATTTTAACTCTAATTTTCGTATTTTTGAGAAATGTGTAGGTATATTCCGTATTTATCGTCATCCCTACGTTGTTTTATTTATCTGAGAGTTCGGTTACCGGAAATACAAACATTTGGTAAGTTGATTATTTAAAAATTTGAAATGAAATAGATGCATGCCCTTAAGACGTATTTTGTAAAAAAGTTCCGGAGAAACACGGCTACAAAATTAACAAATCCAGCATCCAACTTAGCAATGAAGAAAACAACGATTAGTGCAATGAACTACAGTAACAATGTCGTTTGTCTAGACTTTAGACCTTGTTAAAAAGCTCGGCTATTTGCTTAAAACGTGTTCTAAATACTGTTACGGCCTCTACATACAAATTCGACGAAATTAGAGTTGTTTTAGATATATTGATTGAATTAATATAAAGGTTTCGAAAGGTGACTTTTATGGTACGAATCATGTTTAATATTTCTTTTAATTTATGGTTTTTAAACATGTGGACTTAAAAGGAACATTGAAATTATAGTAATAGTCATAGGTAATAGATTTTTGTTTTTAGACGCTTTTAAAGTGAATAGCACTTTAAAGTTACAAGTAAAAGCTTCCTAATTTGAATTGATATAACATAAAAACTGAAATATTGTAACTATTGATTTGATATGTATTGGTTTTATGTAAGGCTATGAAATTGAGTGTTATTTATAGATATCGATGCGTCGCCTATCATAAAGATTTACTTTTTCTTACATTAAAATTTAATTTATTAGGCTTTACGAAAGTTGTAACTTCGATCTGTAAAAACCAATTTTCGGACTGCCTGTTCGCCCCTATTTGTGGGTATATTTCAATAGTTTGATCCCAAATAATGTTATATTTTTTTCATAAAGTTGAGAGGGAACAGCTTGTTACTTTGTACTGATCAAAAACTTTGCAGCAACAAAATAAGCGCAGTCATGCCAAAGTTATGAAACGACTCTTGTTCCGAGCGTGTAATTGCAATATTTGCTGTAGCACATCTCATCTACATATCTTATAGTTTAGGTGCTGTACAAAAGTTTAACAAGATTGGCGCATGCTGCAGCCAAATTTGGAATTTCGTTATTTGGTGGATGTCATGACTTTTTATTAGTGTTGACAATTCAAGCTTTGTCGTATTAGTCTAGTTTCGGGATAACTTAAATTTAGTGTTTGATTTTATGTGTGAGCGTTACAAATAAGTACGCGATTCTGAAATATTAATTCGTGCATTTAGAGACGGGTGGTGTAAATCACTCATTCTTAAGATTGTGTTTCTTTAGTCACACACTGGACCTTTTTGTGCTTACTTTTTATTACAGAAAAAGTTCCTTTTTTCTTATTTTTTTTCTGTTTTAAAATAATCATGGAGAGAGACATTGTAAAATGTATAAAAAACCCCAAGACCTAGCCAATATATGAAAAATCTCATGATGATCGAATTGCCAACGACATAAGTGCATGTGCAAGAGTGCTCCAACACTGTTACCCTCGGTAACAAATGCACTCATCGCCTACGTGAAATACAATTTCCATCCGAGGCTATCTTGGGGACCATTTGGCTCAATGCAACTGCAACATGCAACGCTGTTTAGGATATTTGTAGGAATCGCAGTTAATTGAAAACAATTCGTTGACTTTTCGACAGAAGCAATAGCTAACTGTAGCATAATAAATGACTTCGATTTTTAAATTTAATGTTTGAATTGTGCCTAAGAACAAGTGCTCTTAATAAAAAAAAAACTACTTTTTTTAAAAACTAATGAATAATTTTGAAGAAACTCCTTATAAAATAGTACACAGTAACATTCAATATTAGAATTTGTTGACGCTTAAAGAAATAATGTTTGCTTCATTGTTAAGTATTCAAATGTTCACTTTATTGTAAGTATACCGTTGAAGTTGACACAAAAAGCTTCGTTGCGTTCGACATAAGAAATTTCAGGTTTTTGTGAAATAACGTTGTCCCAAAACAATCGCAAGTTAATGTTAAGAAAACACGTGAGATAATTAAATTCCCTTTCATTATTTACTGTTTACGCTATTTTAAGTTAGGTATGGAAGCTCATTACTCTAACATAATAAGGCTTTAACAAACATTGGCGGGGTAAATAAATTTCTCGAAGCACCTGCTAGATGTTATTCATAACAATACATTTTACTTTGGCTTAAAGTTTAACAATATTACGTTACGATAGCGTGGATATTAAAACTTTCATGGCTGTCAATTTTGATGATAAGAGAGAGAGATGAGAAATATATTTAAATTTATGCTATACATACATAAATATTTAAATTGACCACAACTAACACTGTCAATGTTATACAAATATAAATTGTTTTCCTATGATTCCTTCTGTTGGGTGAATCATTGTAGTTTAAGTAATAATTATTCCATTTAAAATATTTGTTTCGTAAAAAAATGTGGTAATGTTGTTAAATTTCTCTACAAAACGATTGTTAATTAAAGCTCTTTCGTCAATCGTTTTTAATATGCAATGCAAGATGTTGCTCCACTTTTAATATTGCAATTGTTCATTTATGGAGTATACAAGAGTTTTTCTGCACTATAGTTATATCGTTCTTATATAAATGAAAATCCCAATTGCCTGAGAACAATTCGAATGAACTGAACTCTTGAAACAAAGTCGTGACTGCAACGCGATAAGACAGCCATTTACCATTTCGATATATGGACCTTATATCCGAGTGCCGGATTAATTAACTACGCTATCTCCGATCCATGTATTGTTCCATGTGGAAATAGTGACTATATACGACAATGATTATACAGGTTTTAAAAAGTATGTAATGTAAAGGAAATATAATTAGTATTTGGTGAGTTTTGGTAGAACTTAGGAACTTTAGAACACTTTGCTTTGGTCAGTCCATATTTGAACAAGGCTATATATTATCACTATCGAAACCACAGTACAACTTGTATGTCGCAATATTGAACGTTCATATGTAAAGCAATGTCTACACATTGTTTACCTAAAACGAAAGTCAATTAAGGAGTAAATTAAGCAAATTATTATTGTTTATATAATTATAGTTATCTTGTTAAAGGTAAATCGGATAATTATAAAGCATATATACGCGTTATATAATAAGGAAATCTCGGAGGGTGTAGTTGAATTTATTACACGGGTTTCAGAAAGCTCGCACCCTGATATGATTTCGGTGTGCGTTTTGCTTACAAATTGCTGTTTGTCGCGTGAATCACCTCATATAAGTCAACCGTGTGGTAATATTCTCCGCCCATTGTTTTATGACGTGATAGGCTCGTTCCGATCGTAAATTAAAGTGACGCTACGAATGATCTACGAGTTTCGTAGCTCTCGAAAAAGTTTTGATTGTTACTTTCTTTTATGGTGGAGCTTTACGTATTTCATAGGGCGTATGAAATACGCATAAAAATATAAAATACATATTTATAATCTAAATTAAAATAAATGTTTCTCTATAACTTCCTCAGTAATTGAGAAGATTGCGATGAAACTTCGCATTTCTATTTTTTTGATATTAATATTCAAACCATACAGTATGAGGCCGGCCAATGACACATAAGCTTCTAATATTTATGCTAATTTAATAAACATACTATACAACTGAATGATTTATGACCTTGTTGCATTGCAATGCATGCCGTACAGTTGTAACATACAACATCTTCTAAATCATTATGATGCAAGACATTTTGTTATGAAAATTATTTTTCTTTTTTACAGAAAGCCGCACGTGTACTTCATCGGAATTTAGATGTAAAACTGGTCGTTGTATACCAATGTCATGGCGGTGCGACAATGAAAAGGACTGTTCAGATGGCTCAGACGAAGAACCCGGACCTTGCAGTAAGTATTTGATTTATATGAAATATATTCAAAAAGTAATTTCTGTAACTTCGTTACCAAAAATACCGTATTCACAATGTGTGCGGAAGAGGGATGATAAAGTTTCACAATTTATTCCTCGGCCCGTTTATTTTACGTATTTTCATACTGTTTGAATACTCCTATATTTTCCCTACATTCATAAATATTTACTAGCAACGTTTGCTTTCACGAACAACGATTTGTTTTGTTAAAGTATCAATTGGAAGTAAGCGATGTTTGTTATATTGTCAATAACGAAAAATTAATATTTTACGACGACTACAATAAAATTACTATTTTAATAACCACGTTTAATTGAATTAGTTTAAGCCGGCACTAAGTAACTATCGAGTTACCAAAGTGGATAAAGGTTTTTGTATTGGGATGAATGGAACAATGAAAAAGCTGGGGTTGGCATGTGACAAAAGCAGATTGTAGGGTCGCGCCTCGCCCCTTTTTCAATCAAAGCTGCCACCGAAAATTACATATCAGAAGTGTCATCCCTAGTATAATGAACTTTTAGTAAATTAACTTTCATTTCATTAATAGCCCAAAAATGTAGCAACGATTTATGGTTAAAGTTTTAAGACGCCCTGTATTCTGTTCTTCGCGGATCTGCAGATTAAAATCTTCATCACGATTTGAAGTTTTCTGGATTAATCTTTTGCCCTTTCCTAATTTCTTTTGGTATGAATAGAAACTTTAAATAACTGCTCGGCTTACAATTAACGGAAATTTTTAATTAAACATACCAGCATTTATTACAGTAAAGGCATTATATATAGCGTGGCAGTTCATTAATTTATTAAGATAGGTAGGTTCAGTACAGTGTATATTAGTAGTAATTAATACCATGTTCTGTGATGCCAAACATGATTCTGTGCTTCACCTGTCTATGGCACGGACTAACTGCTAATTAGGGAAATCTTCATGTAATATTCACGTACTCCTACTGCGTAAAATCTTGTTTACTGTGTATTAAATTTTCAAACATTTTGACCTTTGCATTAAATATGTATATAATATAATAAATTACTATTAAACATATATAAATACAATATTTATTACAAATATTTGTTTATGAATATATCGTATAAGGTATAAATAAGTACATTTAATATCATTATTAAAAATCAGCTTCTGTAAAAACAGGGTAAAGTTTAAGAATTCCTTTTGTTTTTTTATTAACTCTTTAAAGGTCGTCTGAAAGCATTGACCCATTAAATTGGGATTCGCTCGTGAATATTGATTGTGCTTTTCTTAAAAAAATATATGATTGTGTAGAACTTTTAAGAAAATTTTAACTAAAAATAAAACTTTTTAAAATAAAACAATAGATGTCATGAAAGATCCCTGGAGGTTTTAGAATAAAACATTTTTTTATTCAAAATTTAAAATGTTTAAATTAATTAGATTTTAACCAGGACAGTTTATAATCGTTGAAAAATATAATATATTGTGTTTTAAAAACGTGTTTATTATAAGTATAGTTCACATTTAAAAGAAATTTTATATTAATTTGCACTGATAAAGTTTCACGAGCTTGCTGTGAAATATCTACCAAATTGAATAATACGCAATTTTTAAGCACGTTATGAGACATGCATCGTCATTTTATAAAAAAATAGCGTTGAGAGCTATGAAACGTCGTATTAATCTCATAAGTATTTATTGTAGATTCACGAATTTATAAGATTTTTCAAACATTTTGATGTTGATTATGGACTATAATTTGAGTTTGGTACAACATTTCAATCTCAAAACTAAGCATAATACGGCAGTTTAACTTATTAAGATACACTTTAATAAATATATTATTTTTTAAAGCGAAGAATTGCTTCATTCCATTTTACCCGAGCTTTATAAGCCCATGTAAACCGAATTACTTGCACTGTAACAATAAGCCCAGACCATAAGGTTTTATTTCAACAGAGACCGCAACTTTGTACACTTACTACCGCTGTAAGTCGACCCTACGTAATGGAAAAGCCTTTTATATGGGGCTGCTATGTTTTGTAGGCTTCTACGGACATAAATATTTGCCACACACGATACTGGCTGATGTGTGGCTCTACAATAAAACAACTGACCCATAAAAGGCTTCAAAATGAACTAGAATAATATATTTTTTTATATTATATAAAACTGTATTAGTGGTGAATTAATATGCCCTTTATAGGCAACTGTAATAGATAACTCGGCATAGGTTGTAAGACACATTGCCATATTAATCTTATATAGTTATTTTAAAATGATAATAAAAAATAAAATAAATCAGTGGCGCTACAACCTCTTTAGGTCCTGGCTTCAGATTTCTGAATCTGTTTCATGACAATTTTTAAATGTAAAAGACAAATAGGTGATTAGCCTCCAGTGCCTGACACACGTCGTCGTCGTCGTCGTCACATCGTTTTAGGTCTAAGACATGTCGGTTCCTCACGATGTTTTTCTTCACCTTTCGAGTAAATGTTATATGCGCACATAGAAAGAATGGTCATTGGTGCACAGCCCGGGATCGAACCCACGACCTCTGGTATGAGAGTCGCACGCTGAAGCCACTAGGCCAACACTGCTCTATGGTAATATCGAAGTCTAAAAATGGAATTCATGCAAAGAAGAAACTAAACTAAATGAATACTACTATTGTGTAACATTAACAGTGTTGACAGAAAGGCGTTAGTCAGCAAAACAGTATTAAGACCAAGTTTATTCGAGTCGTTGGGTCCAACGTGAAACAAGGTTATATCCGAAATAAGGAGTATTTAGTGTCATTAATTA
Source organism: Pieris rapae (assembly GCF_905147795.1). Classification (NCBI taxonomy): domain Eukaryota; kingdom Metazoa; phylum Arthropoda; class Insecta; order Lepidoptera; family Pieridae; genus Pieris; species Pieris rapae. The sequence continues at coordinate 4,326,861 of NC_059509.1, read as the reverse complement.
CGAGTGTCGCTTCTGTTTAAGCAAAGCATTTATTAATCTGCCTGGAGTTTATATTTAGATAGCGTCTTGTTTTAATTAGGTAAATGATTGGGGAATTGGAATAATCGATGGGTAAAATTCTCTTTCAGAGTAATTTTTAAGATAATTATTAAGAAAACATGTACAAATAGACAATTTGATGTAGATTTCGAAAACAATTAAAATTAGCTACAAATTCACGACAGCTGCTGTGAATAATATAAATATAAACTAAATAAACAGTAACCAACCCAAATGATAAATCATTCATCATCAGTCATCTTTATCGTCTATATGAAATATAAACAATATTTAATTTTAAAACGTAAATTAATTTAAAAAAAATACAAATACACTATTCATTAATGTTGTATTGAAACCTATTTTAAAACACAGCCGACCAACGGAATTGCACAATACACACCTTTATGTGTGCAACTGGACACTGTATTCCCGTGTCCTGGCATTGTGACGACTCACCAGATTGTCCAGACGGATCAGACGAACACAACTGTGGTAAGGCTGGGTACAACCTGGCTGGGAATCACCGCATGGTCATCGCATATCATTTTTAGGTGAAGGTGCCATAATTGATGAGTCGACATTGAAAACGCAATCAGAAAAACCAACTAATTTACAATTTCGGCCAATCCGGTCCGTTAGACGAAAAGAACAAATTATTAATTTGAAGGGTTGTAAAATTTAATAGTCGCTGAATGAATTTATCAAGTCAGCTAAAAAGTTTCAATGAATTTTTAACTTGAATGGGTTGAATGGGAAAATTCAATTTCCTCTGGTTATTACGTATCTTATGGCCGCTGACAAATGAATTTTGTCGCAGCGTTTGCAGATAAATTCAATTCATTTCAAGATTAGAATTTTGCTCGCACAGTTATTGCATATAGAATATCTTAAAGTCAGTCAATACATTTTGGCTTGACTTGTGATATGTCTTGGGCTTATTTTAAGGTAGTCATTAAGTATTCATAGATTGATCATTCTTATTCAGCATGTGCATGGTATTGGGTTAACAGAAGTGGAGGTTTGCGGTCCAGAGGAGTTCACTTGCAGAGGCACTCAGGGTGAATGTGTGCCTCTAACATGGATGTGCGATGACAACCTCGATTGCACTGATGGGTCAGACGAAAAAGCATGCAGTAAGGCTTATGTTTTTATATAACGTTTTGTTTGCACAGATGAGCTGCTCAGTTTTTATGATGAAAGGGAATTTTAAGTTTTGAAACATGCTTAAATTTTTTAACTAAGAAGAATAGGTGAATGAGTGATTAAAGTAATTAACAAGTGTAATAGTGTAGTGATTTATATGTTATTTAATTTATGAATAAATCGATACAACATCTATCAGATCAGAACTATCCACTTACACAGTTTGTACATCTACGTACATATGTCAAGTATATAACCTTTTTATCCTTTATTCAATGTCTTGTCCGTACAACTCAAGAAAGTCGACAAATATACTTAAAATTAAGCCCCCAAAGGCTCGTAATTTGTTCTAAATGTGCTTATTCGTTTCTGTTTACCAACAAATTTATTTTTCACAAATTATATGTGTATTTCTCCCTTTTTCCTTATTCGCCATTTCTAATCACAGGACTATTGAGCCTGAAGTCAATTTGTTCTTGTATTTGTTTAGATTTTTGTTGAACTAAGTATTTATTAGATAAAAACACAAGCTGATTTCTAAGCGAAAATATATCATGGTCCGTATTCCTTTCACTAAAATTTACATTTCAACATTCATGAACATTTCAAAACGTTTGCATTGTTACATATGAATTCTAACAATTGGTTCTCATCAATTTACACTTCACTAAACATAATTGGTAATGTTCTGCATGCAATCGACCATAATAGGCTTAGAATAAAATTATGTATTATGGCAATTAATTAGTTCAAAGAGCACACTTTGCTATTTAAACAGCTGAAATTTGGTATTAAATTCATAGGTTTTATACACAGGGCCAGACAGAAATATTTCCCAAAACGTATTTTAAGCTTAGGTATTAAATTCTGCCCGTGTAATCGCTTTCCATCCCCCATCTGTATTAAAACGATGTTTACAGCCATTTTAATCAGGATATATTCTCCATGGTAAAAACAATATACTTTTTCTGTAAAAGTATATTCAGTTTTAGGCAAGATGTAATCAATCATTGGGGGCCGAAGCTCGATATTCTATCGACACTCTATCCGTCTTAGAATACTTATCTTACTGGCACAGCGTCTTGAATTGAACGATGACCGAGCAGAATTTGCTTAGTGAGATTAAAATATTTCATAAACAGCTCACGTAATACATATGTCTGCCAAAAGACAAAGCGTTGTGTATGCAACGAGTTACTTAATTAAGAAAGCCTGCCATCTGTTTGCTACAAAGGAATACGACTGGATTAACAAATCGCATTTAATTGTAATCTAGCCGAGTATTTAGTAAAGAATGATAAAAAAGTAAACTACTCACAACCGGGCCTGCTAAGTATTCTAGTGAACAAAAGAATTTAATTAAATGAAGGAAAACCCACGTCCGACTAGTGGAAATGATTCTTCTTAGACCATTACGTTCATGAGATTTGTTAGACTAGGTAGTTGAGTATTAATAACAAACGTGTCTGATAGCGTTCCTCAGCTAGATTGTTTGTGATCATTCTCGCCCGTTTTCTCATTATCTAACCTACGGACTATTCTTATTTTCTCGCCTTCATTACTTGGCCACTTGAAGCGTGCCTGCGGAACGTTTTAACAATGCCTACGCCTCTTTGCCAGCACTTTCTTCAAATTAGTCTTGCTCTTTGAACTAATTAAGGATTATTTGAGTGATTAAATGTACTCTTTTATACGCCATTAATGTCTGATTATAATTTTTCTCTTAGATGAAACATGTCGTTCTGATGAGTTTACATGCGGTAACGGAAAGTGTATACAGCAGAGATGGGTTTGTGATGGTGATGATGATTGTGGTGATGGAACTGATGAAGTAAAGTGTCCGGCGCCAACCTGCCAGCCTGTAAGCCACTTCTCCTGTACTGATGGTCACTGTGTCTCTGCGAGGTGGCGTTGTGATGGTGACGTAGACTGCCCAGATGGAAGTGATGAAATGGTGAGTTTTCATTTTATATGTTTTTTATTTATTGGTATAATGTTAAATATTTAAAGTTACACTATATTATCAAACGCTCCAAAGTGTATTTTATGCTTATAAAGTTTCATTAAGTATTTAACTTTTTTTTATACGTATATCAATGTATAAAATGTAAGAAAATATGTGCATCTGTCCATCATATATATTTATATAGATTTGAAAATTTTCATAAAAGATATCGTTTACATGATGAATATTGTCGTGTCACAGTATTAAATCTTCAACCGTAATTTGTTTTCCTAGAACATATTCTTATTACTAACATCATTTTTCAACTTTGCGAAAGGATTCTTTAGATATGATAGATGTGAATCATTATTTAGTTATATAACGTCTGAACAGAAGAAAATATTGTTATAACGCTCGTAATTGTTTTGGGTATAATGAGGCGTGTTGCTGTACAAAACTAGGTTAATATATTTAGCTTTTATTACTCCAAAGATACATAATACGTTGGTTGTAAGTGCTTTAGTACATTGCCTGAGAGTTAATGCACTTAAATGGTGCAGAATAATCTATATAACGGCCTAAGAGTTTATTATTTGTATTAGACGATCTAGTCTGCAAGTTAAACCGTAATTACTTTTATTGCTTTTATATGTAATATAGCCGACACTTAACAATTCAGTAAAATAGATTAATTAAAGAAAATATAAATGTATACCACTGCGTGGATCCAGCTATAAACAGAAGTTCCACTAACTCGACTTCTAGCGTACTGTTAGCAGTACTGTATCGTTGTTCGGGGCCTTTAATACTACCAAAATTTTCCAATTATTACCAAAAACAAGACCTGGCTGTATGTACTAAAGATATCAATTAACATCAGTTGATACTCCTGCCCATTTGCCTTCTATTACATAGGCTAGCCTTCGGGTAATACCAATGACCCCGTATTCTGTAAAAAATATATTAAAACGTGATGTGAATCTTAAAAGTTGATATAAAAAGTTTCGTCCCTCCTTATTGAGAAAAGGATTACACTTGAGACCGTATTCATACTGTAAAATGTATAGATATTAAAAAAATTGGTTTCCTAGTCTACAGGGGCCTTCAATGACAAAGGAATGAATCCGGAATTCGAGGTGCTTTATAAGTTTAATAATACACTTACATGCGGTGTTAAGTTTTAAGTTTCATGCTCTCGTCTTTGAGCGTTGAGCCTTTGGCATGAAGTGGAAAACGAAAGGGGTGTAATACAATCGTAACAATTAATTTTTGTACGGAATACTTGGTTAACGTTCTTTGGAAGTATTTTCTCTAACGACGTTTTATAATAAGTCCGATATGGCTCGATTATATAAAAGAGCAGTGTTTGCTTCATGGTTTTGGACAGCGACTGTCAAGTCAAAGTCATATAGGTAACATAATGTAAACTTATGAACGTCAAAAAAAGAGAAATATACAATAAATGAATCTAATTTTACACTTAGAATATACAACTTGAACATAGTTATCGATTTCCTTGCCACCTAGACCTAACTTTACGATCTCGAATTTAGGTGTTGGTGTGCGCGCGCATCGTAAAAATTCACTATCATAATTTTTCTCCATCGCGCCAAAAGAAAGTATAACTTTAATAATTATTTAACTATCAAAAGATAGTTTAATGGATGACTCTCAGTCATCACAGCTGTTCAACTTTAAACGGTATAACGGTATAACACCTCGTTAATTTTAAACCATTGTAATAAGTGCTTTCCATACTAATTTTACTTCCAATTCCTGTCCAAAAATTCGTCGTAAACTCTTATAAAACGTTCATTTCAACGTCTGCACTGACTATCAATGTTTTAAATGTAAATATTACGCAAACCAGCTATTGGCAATATCAGCAATATAGACTGTAATTGCTAGCAAATTACAGTAACCATTCAGGTATGATATAACTCTTGAGCGATATTAAATACTAAAACCTATTTTAGAAGGCTGTTTTGCAAGATATAAACAAATGTTACTACGTGCATGGCTAACTTTTTAATACATACGGTATATAGCCCATTACTTCAATTCACAACGGAAACAAATAATGTTTGTATTGATAAGCACTAAACGTTAAAAAAAGTTAAAATATAAAAGTCTACATTTCTTATTGCGTGATGAAGATTGTCCATACTGCTATAGGTATTTAAAGGTGGTAAAACTTTAAAGATATCTCAGTTGTTAATAATATAATTTATTGACAATTAAAAGAATACTTAAAATTATTTTTTCGTTGGTTCGTTTTTTTGAGGATACTTAACGAGAAAATATATTAAATACTTCCCAGTAATGTTACGTGTAATAATATCCTAGTAAATAATATTGCGATATTAGATATAAAATGACCAGTATTATTCATCGTTGCTCTAGTTTATAGCGACAGGTATATAAGTGGATAGTAGCAAACGTATAATTTAATATATAATGAAACATAACTAATTTAATTGCGCTAAACTGCATAAGCACCTCAGCCAATTCATCCTCAAATAACACAGAGTAGTAAAGTTATATGTGCAATTTTCCAGGGCTGCGCATCGACACCAAGAGTGACATCACCCTGCATAGCCACAGAGTTCGAATGCCGCGACCGCATGACCTGTGTCCACAAGGCTTGGGTGTGCGACGGTGACCGTGATTGTCCAGATGGCGGTGACGAGGACCCTTCCATCTGTAGAGGGAACTACACTTGCCGACTCGACCAATTCCAATGCAAAGATCATAGTTGTATTCCCGGATCGTTGTATTGCAATGGCGATAAGGACTGCCCTGATGGAAGCGATGAAATTAATTGCAGTAAGTATTTATATTCTATTTCCTAGATTCCAACAGACCCGGCATTATAATTTTTGTTGGAGAAGTTATTTGTATGAGGAAATCATCCTAAACAATTCAGCTTCTAATATACCCAGTATTACGATGTGTGCTAACGCCATTAGTTATTACTTGCTTATTAAGAACAATTCCAATGTGATAGAACCAAGATAATAATAAATTTGAGTTAAAGCTTGAAGATAAAAGGGATACAACTCGACTTTTATTTATCTACAGTTGTGGTTAGTATACCTAACGCGGCGCGGGGATTTTGACGATAGAAAATATAAAGCCTAAATTGTGTTCTTAGTTATAAACTAAGATATTTATACGTTCTTGATAGACATGTGTGTTTGTTTTTATGTTCTTTTTTAATATATAACTATATTTCTATATCTAGCTAGTATATTTATAGCTAGTTCAGTAAAAGTAATGACCATTTCAAATATTAAATTAAAGCACAGTCTTGTCATGAATTCACTTTTACCCCTTTTTAGAAAAAGGTAGTTCATTACTGTCATAGAAACGAGTTTAAATTAAATTTCGCTACGCCGTTGGGCGGGCGGCGAAGTTACAAGAAAGAATAACAATATACATTATTTTTTATTTATTTTGTATAAACGATTCAGTGTTTTGTTTACCGCTGTTTTTTCTTAGAATTTAAATATAGAAGCGTTTAGTCACATTTAATTTGTATGGTGTGTCTATTCATCAGTGTATGAAATGTTTAATATCCATTTAGAACCAAGTAATTATTTATAAAGCTTTTAATACTTTTTTTGGTAATTTCAAACGCATGACATTTGGAATACTCTAGAGGATACCCTAACCTAATGGATGAGACGAAGTTGGAATTGTCATGACTCTTGATAAACAATAAATAGTCTACTCGATTATAGCGATAATATTAAAACAATACTCTTTTGGCGTGAGTCATATTAAAAACTTATTACATAAAATGCGTAATACACGACTGCACTAGTTTTAGTTATCAATCATTTCCGAACAATTTAAAGCTCAAAATGATCGTTTTGCCATTCAACCGTGATTAAACATACTACGAATATTTACTAACATCGCCCATAGAATATTTGTGAGATAATCCTGCGAAATAGCGCTTCGCTCCATATTTTCTCCGGCCTCGGGGGTGTGGTGTGTAAAGATTGTGATAATGGGTCCCCGTTCTCCCTTACCGGAAATATTTCCAAAAAAGACGCCATTTTCTCCGACTCCCACGTTAGATATTATTTTTCGTTTCGTTGTTGCTATGTATAAATAGGCTCAAATACTAATGATTACTATAGGACAGAGAATATAATCTGTGGCAAATATTTTATTATATATGATTAATGCACTATGTAAAATACGGTCATACATATATGAATATATGTGCAATTATTATTATTATAAATTAAAAATATTGTTGTAATCTCTTCACAGTTTACGGCAAGCACGACCAAGTTCTGTCTGTAGTGAAAGGATTAATTAAAATAAAAGTGTTTCTTTTGAATGTAAAATAATCGCGTAGATAATACATAAACTGAAGTAACATCAATCATAATTCTAAATTTATGCAATCAGTAAATCGTTAATTAATTTTTGACATTTGATGTGATTGATAGCTAAGGCGATATATTTAAAGTATTACAATATAATCTATTATATAATCTCTTAAGAGGGTTTATTAATTTTATTATAAATAATGAGTCTTAGTCATATCTATATTCTTATTTATTTATTTACACTTCGTTGCTAGAAAGAAACACAAATAACACAATATATATAAATCACAAGGGATGCAACGGGCGGCCTAATCGCTAACAAGCGATCTCTTCCAGGCAACCCTAGTAAGAAAAGAAATAAATAAAAAAATGATGAGTGCAAGAAGTGCATAACCAGAAGTTATATAAAAAAACAAAATAAATTTATATTAATCTATAGAACCTTAATCTATTAATAACTATATATATTATAATAACTAACTAAAACTAAAAACCTAATCTTACAAATTCAAGAATAGCAAATAGTGAATTACATTTACAAAACGAACAGGAGATACAAGAATTACACAGATCACGATTGATTGAATTTATTCAAAGATTACTACGTAAATGCTTGTTTTTCAGCAAAACCGAAGCCGATATGCGACAAAAAGACCGAGTTTGATTGCGGCGATGGCATGTGTATACCAATGTCGAAGCTCTGCGACGGCAAACCAGATTGTCCCAACTTCGAAGACGAGCCACGTGACAGGTGCGGCGAGGACGAGTGTGCGAAGAACAATGGCGGATGTCTACAGAAATGCGTTAACACACCCGTCGGTTACTACTGCGATTGTGACAAGGGGTACAAGCTTGTCGATAATAGGACTTGTGAGGGTGAGTTATTTATTTATTTATTTATTCGGAAACCAAACAGAAACATCCTTATAATAAAAACAAAGTGAAAAATTAAACACAAAACAAACCCACTAGATGCATCCACAATAGGTTACACTTATACAACCATATGATACAAACAAAATAAAACATGACAACAACACACATAATAATAGAGTTAAGACATTAACAGTTGCTTTATTTTATCCCTGAACAAAGCAGTAGTGGAGTGCGAAAAAGGGTCAATGTTTTTGATTGAATCTAAAGAAGAAGTTAAGGACCTATCCAGTCGCAAAACTCCAAAATGCACATTGTTTCTTTCCATTTTTGTCATTGTTTCTTAATGTATGGAAAAAATATATGGTGGAGTATGTGATGGATATGATAGAAAAAAATCTAAACATAGCTAATTTTTGACACTTTGAATTTATTTTATGACGAAAATTTATATAGAACATGAAATTTACTCGATACATTTTATCGCCATGTGGTGCCATCTGTTGACATCATTTTACTTCGAATACGTGTCAGTTCGAGAAATCCATTTTGATGTGAATGAGTTGATGCATAATAACTAAGCTTTGATCTTGATCGAAAACATGTGTTTTCTCATCAATAATGTTGTTTATCAGAAAGTTCTTTAACATGCAGTATCGCAATTAGCACTAGAGAGAAGAGGCCTAGTGCGTAAAACTCCTATTCTTCTTTCGCAATGGCAAACAATAAAACATTTCTGTATTTATGTCATAACTTAATAAAATCTTTAATTAAGTTTATCTAAAGTTACCGCAATATTATTAGACCTTTGGGCAAAACGATGTTAGACTGGTATTATTGTATAAAAATGTTTATACAGTTTTAATTAGCTGATATAAAAACCGTATGCGTATATTATCAGTAAAACGAACTAAACCGACGAGATTTCCACTGCCCTTCCTGGTATTTATATAATGTAATTTGACGTTTCGATGGCTATAGGTTTTTGCTATTTGAGTAAATAATAATTCCAGTTTATACATATTAATGTTCATTTAAATATGTAGCACTAACGTTTACTGAATAATTTATGTGCTAATAGTCATTTCAGAAATTATGTTATGCAAGATTTAAAATCGATTTTGTTTTGATTATTTAGAATACTGATTATTAAATTATATATTTATGAAATGTATCGCTAATTTATTATCTAAACAATAACTATGTATTCATAATGAAATATTCGTTTATAAAGTAAGCGAAGCAGTACGAAACTAAAATTATTTAGAGAAATAAAATAAACCATCCAATATATAAACCTGACAAACTTCAAAGCTCGGAAAAGCGTATTTTCGTTTTTCATTTGGCTAAGGTTAGAAAAACAGTCCTCGTATGACAGAGGGTAATTGGTATTAGGGGCTATGTAAATATTGAACGAAAAAACAGGTGAATTTACTAACGAGTGACATTGTTCAACGTTAGCTTAACTAATAAATTAAATAAAGGATTTGAGGGTTATTATTCGAGTAGGCATCTGTTAAAAATATTATTACATACTGTCAAATAAAATATTTTAGATAGCATGTTTTATATGTAAGTTTTAGAGTATAGCTATAGCTAAAATTTAAAAAAATATCACATTGATGATTTAAAATCTTTCACGGTCCGCATCACAAGAACAAGCGAACTGTGGAATCCACTTCCGGTGGAGGTCTTCTCAGGAAGATACGTTCAAATAGACCGTACTCCTGTCTCAAAGGCCGGCATCGCACCCACTAAAATGTCCACGGTCTGATGATTAATGTGATGAGTGATGGTGTCCCTTTTTAGGCTTACAGAAGGCTCGTTTGTCAGTGTTCAAAAAGTTTAGAAATAATTTTAAATTGTCAATGGATTTTCTGTCTTTCAATCTTGGATATCCGTTCTATTTTGTAAGCGTATCGTAATTCGAATATATATCATTGATTTAACCTCTAGTCTATCTAATAATGATATATATATATATCATTATTAGATAACCTTAATATAAGATTGGTTTTAACCTCTACGTACTACCTATTACGTATTCTTTGGTATTCATATTTAACGTAAAACATAAAAATAATTTCTATATAAGTTCCTGATTGATGAAAAACGTAAACAGACGCCACAGACACAAAAAATAGTCTATATAATTATGGTTCACAATTTGAAAACTAAAAGTAGATTTAATTCCAAATTAGATATTGATCCAAAATTGAATCAACACAGTACTAACATGATTGAATGTCTGCGTGAACCGCAGACGGAGGACAAATAAATTCATTTACTTAGTTTAAATAATACTACATTCACTTGTTTATTATAAATTCCAGTACATGAGAAATGTGTTTGTTAAATACAGTTCAGTACTTCAAATAATAAATTTTGTCTAATAATAATTTGATGAGAAACATAAGACATATTAAGTAATAATTATTTCGGTAATTTCTATTTTGCCAATCTAAATATGTTAATAATTATTCGGTTTAATGTCTCTATTAAGGAATGGTGAAATGTTAGAATCAGGGTGAAAAATAAGGGTATTTTTTTACATTCATATTAAAATTAAAATAAAATATGTTTTCCTAAAACGTTTAGATAAAAATGGGATACGGGGTAACCTTTAACACAAAAGCGACGTCGCCGTTTCGAGCTTAGGTTAGAAACACTCGAGAATTTAAATAAGAAAAGCGAAGCCGTAAAATAATATTTATTGAACTTATCACAATTATTAATTATATTTGTGTATTACAGACGTTGACGAATGTATGGACCCCGGCGCTTGCTCCCAAATGTGCATAAACGAGAAGGGTACGTTCAAGTGCGAATGTCACGCGGGCTACGCAAGGGACCCAAGAGACAGGACCCGGTGCAAGGCTACTGAGGGACACCCGTCGCTGCTATTTGCTCGGCGTTTTGACATCAGGAAAATCAGTTTGGATCACCATGAGATGGTAGCGATTGTGAACGACACCAAGTCGGCTACAGCCCTCGATTACGTGTTCAGAACTGGCATGATATTCTGGAGCGATGTCACAGATGAGAAGATATATAAGTAAGTTTTAAGGCATAGGTACACATACTGGCTCACTGGTGTTGCGTCTGACAACACAGGTGACACACATTACGCACTGATTTAAATTTTATCTGTGTTTAACTGATTATTTATTGCCATGCTGAAATACTAAATGTATGCTTTATATGACTATACTCGGGGCGTAACTTATCACAATTTAAGATTTCAGTATATGTGTATGAGTTTATAAAACTAAGAAAACAAGAATTTTTGCACATTTTGCACGATTTCAGTACGAGCTGTACTGAAATCGTGCAAAATACACTTACTTGTAAATGTACACGGTATATGTATACTTTGTTTTTATCATCAAATTTTTGTGATGTGAAACCCAAAAAGAACTGTATACATAAATCTAAGAATCATGTTTGTAATGTGTTAGATATACCATAAACGTTATCTTATAACGAAACTAAAGCTGTAGAAAATAATGTTTGGGATTATAAGAGTTTTAAAGTACAGGTAACGCCATCTAGTTACGGTAACCGAAAGAGAATAAATTTTCTGTATAGATCGCATATCGATTATCAACTTTAATTCCCCTAGATCCCTCTGGTAAATTACTTTTTTTCGGTTTAGAGAATTGACCTCGATTCGAATTGCGTTTGAGTTCACAAATGTCTAACATCCTTTTTTTAGTCTAAATTGCCTGTTTAATTAAAATATAATAATATGTATATTACAGAGCGCCAATCGACGAAGGCAGCCAACGTACAGTTGTGATTGGAGACCAGCTGATAACTTCAGATGGTCTGGCCGTTGACTGGATCTACAACCATTTGTATTGGACTGACACCGGGAAGAATCACATTGAACTATCTGACTTGCAGGGTAATATGAGGAAGATACTGATCCGGGACAAGCTAGAGGAACCCAGAGCAATTGCTCTCAATCCGCTTGATGGGTAATTTTTCCATTTCTTTTTTTAGAATAGTTTAAGTAATAGGTTTCTTAAATTAAATTTATGGAAATGTGAAATAATAGAACGTGATGCTTGACTTTTCTTTACCAATCACATTTGAAAATAACGATACGATAAAATGCGCCAATCATCAGTAAGCGACAAGATGCGCTGTTTTCATTTTCGACGTTTACCATTTTCTTCTTCTAGAAAGCCTTATGCAGGCTTTGAAAATGTGAGGCACCAACGTCTGAATCAATCGAATTGTACGTAAAATAAGATATTTTTTATGGAAAAGCAGTCCTATAGAAGTGATTGCAAGGGAAGTTTCTAGTAATATAGTAGTTTTAAAAGATAGTTTCGACTAAACAACGTGGACGTAATAGAGTTAGTGTCATTTAACATGATTTTTATTTATTTTTAATTTAGAATCGTTACTACTAGTATAAGCCAGAAGTTATCATGATGAAAACTTCTGTCATTGAGTGCCCAAATGTTTTAGTGCAAAAGCGACAAGACGAAGTTCGTTTAAAAAAAAGCTTACAAAACTAATCGAAATAGCTAAGTTTGATTAACCACGAGTAGATATATTTTTTATTTAATTTAAATTTGATTAACATTAACTTCATGCAATAATATATAAATACATCGAATATATCAGTTTAAGCTTGCCTTTTCAAGAGTGCGATTGTGTTTAACATGTGCTGATTTTATGCATATTACAGAAATAAATATGTATTATTAAATTTGGCGCTTTCTCTGTCCCTATGTCCCTTTGTATGCTTAAATATTTGAAACTACGCAACGGATTTTGATGCGGTTTTTTGTAATAGATAGGGATGTCCGTGATGGTATATGTCTATCTCTTATGGATAACCCACATTTTTATATACAACGTTCACAGATTTTCTGTAGTGTAGTATCAGCATTGCACCCGTGCGAAGCCGGGGCGGGTCGCTAGTATTATATAACTATAAGACATAACAAAGTAACATAAAAGGATATATTCCGTCATTTTAAAATCATTCGTTTTATTACATTTTAAAGCCTTTTCAGCCCTGAAGATAAAGGTTTGATCTTCAGCCGTGGACTATCTAGAGCTATATGCGCATCTAACGCATCGTACGGTGAAGGATACGGGCAGGCCATTATCCAAAATACAAGTTGATAATTCAGTACTTGTCTAAAAAAAATTATCAAATAAGGCCTAGAACCTTATGAGTTGCGTTGAGTTATTATTCTATATTATGATTATTTACGCTCTTAACCCATATATATTATAAAATAACTATTAAATTACTGAAAAAAAGTCAAAACGCTGAAGAAATTAATTATCCTAGATAACATTACTCTAATGTGCCTATTATTGTAATTCTTAGTGACGCTTTGATAATTCAAAGATAACTGTTATCTCAATTGTAATTAAGACGCACTGACAAAAACTAGGGTACTGACGTCAGATACGGACGTCAAGCTAGAAATGATCGCAATTAATTGCTTTATACGCTGCAATTTTAATTTAATATTATTAAAAACGAAATAAAGAATACCGTGCTGATAGGATAGGTGTTAAATGAATAGTGTCTTAATACTTAGTGACGTAAATTGAAACAGATGACGGTAGCAGTAGTAATTCCACCCGTATTCCACAACTGAGCGTTGTTTTAAGGATCCAGGTGCAATTTCAGATATTTCTGAACCGTTACTATTAGGGACCTTCAAGAGAAGTGCGTATACGCTGCAACTACCTTACAGGCTTGCTAACCTCCTGGTGTGGCGGGTGTCCATGGGCGGCGATTAACCCATAACTTTAAACGACACCGCCTGCTCGGTTGCCTCCTGTCCCATAAAAAAGGCAGTTTTTTTTAGTCCATCGCCTCTATTCACGTATTTTACTCGTTTGTATAGCTATAACAGCAATATAGAGTACATATACGTAGTATAAAGAACAGCATAGCGGGGAAGCCTGAAAAGATAGCTAATATGTTTTACAAATAAAATCCTGACTATGAACGACTATAAAGGAATTTACGTAGCAAAGGTCGAAACCACCGAATAAGAACCATTATTCTGAATTGCTACTATTAAGATAATCATGTTTATGTACGATAAGGGATTTGCGTGATTGCGATCATAAATAAAATGATACGCATCAATTGCGCAAATACCTTAATAAAATATATTGATAATTATCACCTGTTTAAATAAAATACCTAGAACTTTTGTCTTTTGAATACAATATATGTAATTAAAACATTGCATCTTTAATCGGTACACGAAAGATTGAAATAAATTTACGATATCCAAAAAGGTATTTCTCAGTAAGGTGTAATATTCTAAATCGCAATATATTTCAGCTTCTATTTTATATAAAAAAAATGTTTGACAGCTCTTAAACAAACTAACAGTTTGATTGTTCTGAAATACAGTGGAAATTTAATGATATGTTAGTTTTGTTAACTAACATATCATTAAATTTCCAGTGTGTTGAAGTAACATATTTAGACAATTAGCGACAATTTAATGGAAGCAAGCCGAGTACAAATTTATGTAGACATTTCGAAATATTAATGTTCACTACACTAATATGTTATGACCGAAGTAACAATGATGCTATATTGGTCCTTGCTTATTATGAGTATGACGCTCAATGTTTATTACTATAGTCGATCTTAGTAATTTAAATAGCTTTTTAGGGACTAAATAACATTTCTTACAGATGGATGTACTGGACCGACTGGGGTCAAACACCAAAAATCGAGCGAGCTGGTATGGACGGATCCCATAGGCAGACCGTAGTATCGTATGACGTGAAATGGCCAAATGGATTGACACTAGACTTGGTTCGCAAACGAGTTTATTGGGTAAGTCATACTTAGTGCGTACTCTTTTCATCACAGTGCACAAACAATTTGACAGAAAGAGATACTGTAATTAAAACAGCTAAAACAAATGGTTACGTAAAGGTATACGCGTATTAAGTGAAATTAAGTGTAGATGATGATTTTCATCATACCTGCCAGTCACAATAGCCAGCAATTTTATCAAAATTTGGTATTTTTAATTAGGTATTCATGAAATAAATCAAAACTACGTTATTTTCAACATCAGTAAAAAATATAATGGTATGAAATGAACAATTCATTTATTTCGTAATCCTTAAAACCATAACTTTTGTAACATATTCCGTTTTATCTCCTTTGACGTACCTAGATTAACATTACAACATAAAATTACCAATTTCTCTTTATTGATGACATACAAAATTGAGAAAAGTTATAACTATCGTACCTATTGTAGAGGATGAATATTATATTATTTATTATTATAATAATATATAAATTCAGGCTCATTTGTCCAAAATATCAATCACCCATTGACGTCATTACTTATTACAAAAAATATTTAATTTTATTATTATCTAGAAAGAAAAAGTACCACTAATAGCCTTAATAAAGTTATCAATTTTAATTAGTTCCTGTTTACGGTGAATTAAGTATGTCTGTGCTATAAGATTAATATTGTGTTCTTCTCAAAAAAAAATGATAATTTTAATGCAGAAAAGAAAAATACAGTACGTTTATTTTGGCGAAATAAGACTGTTACATAGAACATTTGGTAGCTTTTTTTGAGTATCTTGTGGCGCATATTTGAAAAAACTTATTTTTAGGTTGACGCAAAACTGAATACAATATCATCATGCAACTACGACGGCTCTGCCCGTAGAGTTATCTTATACTCGACTGATGTTCTGCGTCACCCGTTCTCCATCACAACCTTCGAAGATTGGGTTTATTGGACCGACTGGGACAAGACAGCAGTGTACCGAGCGAACAAGTTCAATGGAAAGGATGTTGAAGCCGTCACATCGACACACACGGTGGGTATTTATTAAATATTTATGAGAAAATGTGGGTAGACGTTTTTGAGTGTTTAAAACAATATATATCTTTAGAGCCTAAAATATGTGCCCTAAATATCATTTCAATTCAACCGATTATTAAAATAATATAATATTCATAAAATCTTTCAATTATAATCGGTCTATTGTTATAAAAAATGATTGTATCAAAACTATGATATCTAACATTTATATTTATGACTAGCTGCCGCCCGCGAACTTCGTTCCGCCTTAGTATCATTATTTATCAAAAGGGAGGTAGGTACTAGGTACATATATGTTGGTGTGTACCAACATGTGGAATATTTTGCTATGCTACCTGTTATCCCTTAAAGTAAAATTAAAATTTTCCTTTTTTATATATTTCTCAATTTTTCTTTCCATAAAACTTCAGAGTTCAGGGAATAAATAAAATTCTCGAATTAGTCGTCCAGTCGTCTTAGAGTTTTGCGATTAGCAACATATTTTTATTTATATAGATGGATAATAAAAATTATATTGGGGTACGAAAAATAGTTTACACGTGTAAAAGATTTAAATTTAATATTATTTGCAATTGTGCACAAATTTCAAGGTTAAGTATATTTTCCATGGCTATTAATTTTTATGTTTATTTAAATATGAAATTCATTGGTTAGTAATTATTGCTTAATGTATTTAGTTATTATTATTTAAAGAGTATCTTAATATATATATTTCTTGTGTGCGTGTGTATGTGACTGAACTCCTCCTAAACGACTGGACCAATTTTGATGAAATTTTTTGTGTGTGTTCGTGGAGATTCGAGAATGGTTTAGATTCACAATTTTGTCCGCTGGACAATGTTTTTTTAAATTAATTGATAATTATTATTGATATCTAAGGTGCTTTCTCGCACATGAATTAAAAGGTTATCAATTTTAATTAACATAGGTACAATTAACATTAAGGTGAAAGGTCGGATTCAACATATCTTCATAAGTTTTCCTTGATTAATTGACTTTAATCATAATGATTTGAGAGACATGTGACATATCTGATAATATGTATACTAGAAAATCCCCTTTTATTCCGATAACACCCTCCAAAATACTTATACGACAAATATTAACTTCGTCTTCATTGACGTAAACAAAAACCAGACTTGAAATTTATTAAGTCAGGCCCTCACGTCATTTGTTTTGAAAGAATAAACCTGGTAAACGAACATTTAATTTGTATAAAGTAGTTTTTCTTTATTGCCGCGGTAATAAATCTGTCTAGCATTAACTTATCAAATATTTTCTTTAATTTATAATTTTTTTATTGACTCTGTACGATCAAAATATTTTTGTCGGCTGATTATCATGACTAGTGTATATAAAAATTTCTTAATTCATTTTAACAGCTCCAAAACCCAATGGTTATCCATGTGTATCATCCGTACCGGCAACCGGATGGAGTCAACCACTGTGCGGCCGTCAACGGACATTGCTCTCATCTGTGCCTCCCCGCGCCCCGGATAGGACCTAACTCCCCAAAAGTCTCCTGCGCCTGTCCCACAGGACTGCGTCTGCTACCTGACAATCAGATGTGTGTCGAAGACAGTAAGTATTCCGTTTCACAAGAAATTTTATATGTATCGCGATTTTTTAACTATAAATATATTGTAACTCTACGCTTCATCGATTTTGCGCCTGAAAATAATTAAAGAAAGAAAGATCTTTTCTTTCTAAAATAATTAAACTAAGCTTTTAGTTGGTTGAACTCAAAAAAATCTTCTATAATTAGGATACACTTTTGATAAAAGTATCGTGTTATTAGTGTTTTGTTCCTAGAAAAGGAAACAATAAACAAACCTACAAAAACGTTTATTATCTAATGTTTGATATTGAAACCATGATACTACTAAGAAACCATATTGTTATGTCAACTCAACCACATCTTGTGGTCGAGTATAATGTTACCTTTTTCGAAACCAAACCTACAGAGCCAGCGCGCTTACCATATAATTTCAATAGCGATTTCAATAGTGGGTTGTCATGGGTGCAACAAACCATAACATACACATACAGAAAGACAGTAAGCACCTGTCAACAGTAAGACAGTAACCCAATATTGCATCAAAATCTGTGTTAAGATTGCTCAACTCATGTAAACTGTCTCAGTGTGCACTATGCAAGTATGAGTAACGACAGACTGGAATACATAAAGCAATTTAGTTTTCGTTTCAGCTTGATTACACATCCTAAATGTTTTTCCACTATAGAGCTCGAGCCAGAGATCAAATTCCGGTCAAATGCATATATTCTAGAATGTTCTTTAGGTCGTTGATTACACTAACAGGAATGTTCAATTGAATGTGGTTAATAAAAAGGGCATTAATAATTCGTCAATGGCATGCTGTAAGTGATTGGTTGGAAACCAATTGAAATTCGAACGCAGGCGACGAGCATGTGCGTAATTATTTAATTATCTGGTCATTGTGACCAATTGCTTGTCTCGCCAGTATAAAAAACCTACTTTTAATATTCGTTGATATGAACGTAAAAGCCATTTATTACATATATAAACTGATTCAAATAGAGATGACGATATCGGAATTTTTTTCGATCCGAACTACAAAACGAACAGTTTGAATTTGGAATGTGTTTTTTACGTTTATTTGAATGAATTAAGAAACAGTTATTGGTAATTAATTGAAAAAGAAATGCCCCAATCCAGCGAGGTAAACTGCCAGCATTAAAGGTAACTACAGGTACCAAACTTTTGAAAATTATTTTTAATTGTTATTACTCTTTAGGTTAAGAATATTGAATGCGATCACTGATAGTGGCCTGTGAAACGAAAAGTGATGAAATAAAATAGTGGTAATATTGAGCAATACCATAACGATATTAACATCTTTTTGTAGATATAATACTTTCAACAATTAGGTATAAGGTGTAATTGTCGTAATTAATAGCCATCGTGTTTTTCCATGCATTGTATGAGTAAACTAAATGGATTCAATTAGAACGTCGGTAAACATTAAATTATATAAATATTCCTACCACCCTTGCTGCGCAAATGGTGGCATAGACTTTTAAAGACAAAGAAACCACTTAAGGATATCTGTGTGACATATACGTCTGTGGAATTTAAATAAGCAATATACGATGTCTGTTTATTACGTATTTATAACGGATATTGAAATAAGAAAATATGGAATCTTCTGTGTTGGCGTTGTTGATTGAGCGTGCGCCCTGACCTATGGTCGTAGGTTTGAACCACGGTTGTGCACCAATGGATATTAATAAAACATGATTACGAAGCAGATACAGAAATCTGAGGCCAAGACCTAACAGCGTGTAGCGCTACTGGTGTCTTTATGGAAGCTCCTCCTTTTCCTATCACACAGCTATAATAATTTTATTCATAAGGCTCAGGAACAAGAGATTGGAGATTTTTCTTTCAAAAGTATAGATGAGTAAATATGGAGTCGATGTACAGAGAGGAGTGATAATCTAAATATTATATTGTAATGAAAAATGAGCTAAGATGAGCCTTTCGCAAACTCACGTAGGGAATAATTTAATGACTCATCACGCTGAAGCAAGTTTGCGGGGCCTTAAGTCTTCTATTGAAATTTATATATTTGGTGATAGAATCAAAATACAGAGCGCTGCGATTATATAAAAATTCCAAGAAGAGGTTTTAAGTTATTTCCGAAGCTTGATAATGCAGCAAGTACCTGGCCACAGTATCTGGCCCAAACATAGGTCATTGATGGAATCAGCCTATGAGTAATGCAGATACTTCACGGACAAAAATATTTGGTTCTAAAGCTTGCGTCATTACATTTGCATTCTCTGATGGTCTTGTAAAATTCAATCCGTGGTTACTCATGCGCAATTCAAAGCGTGACAAATTTGTAGGCGGTTTCATTAGGCGAATTCTGCGAAATGTAATTTTTCGAAATTGCCAAGTCGTACCTTGAAATATTTTTATTATAGATGAGAGTTAAAAAACTCAAATAAATGGCGCGAAATCTGAAAATGCCATAATTAATCGGACACAATAATTTTAAGGGAATTGACGGGTGTATTTAGATAATATAGTATATGTTTTACACTTTAAGAGAGATCAATGTGCATAATCAAATAAATATTTTTCAATGTCAAAGTTATCCATAGTTTGATTAGACTGATTATTAGGAAGTTAATATAATAATATAGCGAGCAATGCGAGACGTCGCGACGCGATGTCTTGGCTACTCACGAATAAGCATATTTCATTATAACACTATCACTTTATTTTTTAATTAATAAACTTACAGTAGATTAAAAATATGCGGGTCTTAATAATATTCAGTTTTAACTTTTTATGACTTGGAATCTATTTGAGGAACATAAACAAATACAACAAAAATAAAATGTACTCTATGCGTAACGGTACGCAAAGAATAAAAAATGACGCAATCTTTAATTAAAATACAAAAACATGTTTATTAATTTTTCTGGGGACACGTAATCCACCACGTCACATGACGCCGATCGTACGATGTTCTCGTATGTCATTTACGGAAAATCACATTATCAATGAACAGAGTAGGCATATAAGATACTATGCATAGGTATGCTTACAATCTGTAAGTTCCCACGTAATCAGCTCTTATCAAATTACTACTAATACAATTGTAAATAACTCTTGATTGCTCATTGTTTCTTTCTTCTTAATTTTCTTCTTATATCATCTAATTAATATAATCTAATCTATCTAAAAATATAATCTTCTTAATCTTAATTTATTTTATATTTGGGGACAATTTTATTGTAAGCGTAGAAAATCTAGTAGACAAATTTTTACAAGTCACAGGCGCGCGACACGGCCACATTCGACCAATAGGGAACGTTTATTTTGTGTAAGGTGATGGTTAGGTGACGTCACGGCAGATCACGCCACCTTTCGGTTAACCAATCCTTGCGCGATCCGACTCTGCACACTTGCACATATTTTTACGTGCAGTCAACAGTCATGTGTTATTGCAATTTTGGAAGTCTCGGATTTAATTTATTATAGTTGTGAAAAGTTTCAACAATTATACAATAAATATATAAGTCGTATTTAATAATAATTTTGTTTGTACATTATACAACTAAATAAAACAAATAAATTAATAAAAACAATATTTTCTCTTAATATAAACAGTATGTGTCTCACAAGAAAAAAAAGAAATTATAACAATAGGTTGCGTGGAAGCTGGATTGAGTTCGGCATAGTTTTATTTAATGACAGTTAAACGGCATGTAGCGTGGCGCTACGTCATAACGTCATAGATACGTTTAGTATCCCGCAGTGGCTCTGAATAGTTCCATCTCGTTCCTTCGCGTTCAATTAAAGTGCGATCTCACTCGTTTGTTTCTGACATTTCTAATTTCAATTTTCATTTCATTTTAGCTCAGGCTAATACTTGGATGTGTCGTGTAAACGCGGCTTCACCTTGTATTATACGCCGGTAGTGAATAACAAACTGTGATAATTTACTTTCAAAATTTCAAACCAGTATTATTGATAATTTAATAAATTACCCAAATTAAGCGTTTTATGAGGTTTTTATGTGATAAAATCTACAGATACAATAAAACCCGATGTGGAGGTGCAAAATTCGTCTAGTGGTTTAGAAAAGACTAAGATTTTAGAGGAAAAACCTGTTACCAGTGAGTATTTATCAACCCTTTGAAATTCTTCAATCGAAGTCCTTTAATTACTACCCTATTTTATTGGGTTGGCGATTAAACTCGAAGCACTGCCGTTAAGCGAATAATGCCTATGAAGTTATGCAATTTCTCGGACGTCGGCGCGTTCGCAAATAAATTTGACTATGTGCTTCAAGTTTGGTCCTTGGAATGCCTCGGTTAATAATTGGTGAAATCGAAAATCATAACAGATAAGATAGTATATTATAAATTTGGGTATAAGGCGATTCTGTTACAGTATCCATTCATTGTTTACTAACGCCGTTCATAGTGAATGTTAGCAATTTTAAATATTATCTGTGTGTCTTCAATGTGGGTTGCTTGACTGATTTTCAGGGCATGCAAAGCGTCTTGAATACAAATTGATGAATAGTGTTCCAAAGTAACATAACACCTGGAATATTTTATCACATATGGTGAATTTAAAAAGGGAAGGGCTTAACCTTCTCTTGAAGTTGGGGCGAGCAATTGTGGATTCTGAGGAAAGCACAGAGCCACCCGAAGAAGTCACTTTATCACCAGAAACTATTGAAGCAGAGCCAATGAAGGCATACTGGGAAAGTGATAAGGCTGACTACAATAAAAAAGACCAAAGATTTATAGACTTGTTCCTAAAAGACGTGTCCCTAGACAGGATACCTGATGCCACAGAGAAACCAGTCAAAGAATCTCGTTATAGTTATGAAACATTAAGTCTAGTTTATTTACCAGAGGCCTTGAAAAACTTTAATTCTCAGGGTAATGTATTAATATTTTTAAATTCCAATCTTAAATATTAGAAGACACACAGATTTATATACTGGGTGCATGTGTGGAAACTTTGCTTCGTGTGTGTACATTGTGATTAACTTTTCCATTCTCATGGCTTCTTGGGAATTCTTTCTATTCGGGATGTCATTGTTCTTAATTACAAAATATAGCAAATAAATTTAAATAGGTACTTCCAGCTGTTAAAGTTATTATCTTGATTTGACAATACAGAGGAAGTGGTCAACAATGTGTAATCAGTTTCTATTGTATATGGTACATTTTTGCAGGGAACTATCTACTGATCTTCCTATTTCAGATTATTAAAGCTAAATAGATCTTACAGTAATGGTTTTAAGGTATATTTTAGTGTGACAATTAGAAGATATTTTAGTTAAGCTCATAGAACTTGGCAACAATTATTGACAACGGCTGCAAATAGAACAACAGTTCTTTATAAGCTGTTTAGTTATTTGTTATTTCAATTTAAGTATTTGAAGAACATTTGCACATCAAAATTGTTTTTATCACCTTTGTAACATACTTGTTTTCTTTTATTAGCTTAATAACTTTAACATTTTTTCTTTCAAATGTCATTAACTATTTGTGGTGAAGGTTTATTTTTTTTTTGCAATTATACCTATCTTGATCTCATTACAATTTTTTCCATAGTTGTTTTTACCCTGATGTGTACGTTAATAAATTGAAATGTTATTCCTTTTATGAGTATTTACTTTTATTGAGATCAAGAAGGTTTAATGTTTTTTGTTTAATAACATTTTGTTTTTGTTTTCCAGGTGTACCAGAAACTCCTAAGTCTGGTAGTGGAATCTCAACAAGCGGCCGCGATGCTGGCGTGGTTGCTGGCATTGTAGTTGCTGTTATTACTGGAATCATCATTATTGGTGCTTTGGTAAGTGACATCAATATTTTTAATCAATGTTCAGGTTTGCAGAATGATTGACATTTTGAACATTAACATTTAAATGTGAACATTACGAGAAAGAATTCAATTTGCAAGTTAATAAAACCCAAAAATATATAAATTAATATTGACTATTATTCCGAAATTCATAGATTTGAGTCCTGGTTTTTATAAAAAAATTATGGCTGTCTTATTGGGGTAAATTAGGCTTATATAATTTATTACTAAGCTCAAGTTATAAAGATGGTTAAAGATAATTGCCGGCCGTAGACTGTATCGTTACAAAAATAGCGTTTCGAAAGTTGTCACTAGGCATAGCTTGTTATTTAAGGTTGCGTGGCAATTTACAATTCAGTACATCTTTTTTAATACAATTTTAATGTGCAATTACAAGACGTCTAGCATAACTGCGAGCAAGACATATACGATCGCGTAAATGTTCTGTTTTTGCACGGCTTTACTTAGCTTTGTCTTTATTTTATGTTTTTAATTTTATTTTAATTTTTTAGACAAATCTACTTTTAACGTCTACCTCTTGCAATCCTTGATATTTATAATAACAAACAAACTTATTATTCCTTACACCTACATGTAAATTGTACATTTAAGTGTTTGAAATAATGTGTTCATTCAAGACTGTAAGTACTTTCACAGAAAGTTCGAGATGTTTGACGTTTTTATATTCCAAATTCGTTCATCCTTGATCGTACACGTAATCACGTTCCTATTGAGGTCATTACCAAACAATAGATAAATAATTGGTTGTAATTTGTGTTTGCTCTCAAATTTAATATGTATCGAACCTGTTCATATCTAGTTGCCAGTGGTATGACAGATAAGATGTATAGTTTTTTTTAATAATATAAACGGTAAACGCAAATCCATTTGCGTTTCTATTTTTTTACTTTAAAAATTTTTGTAGACATCTTAATACCTCCACAAATTTCAATAAATGTTTGCTTTCATTAAGGTCAATAAATTTTCCATATAATCATTCGTATCAATAAAATATTTTGATATTATATGATATAATAAATAATACACGTCTCGTAGTCCCCTGTCGGATAAACATTAAAAGTGACCTAATTTAATTAGTTTCCATATCACAGTAGACTAAAAGTGATTAATTAATTTGTTCTTTGATAAAATATGACAGTTTCAATTCCGTCATCTTGATTAATTATAACCAATCAATCATTATACTTCAAATGTATTTATAATGATTTGTTTATTATAAAGCTATGATGTAACATATATTTTTTTATCTATCAACACTTCCTTAATTATAATAATTTCAACAGAAATAATTAAACTATTTTCACTTGGTTTAATTACTTTCTTATCAATTATTTAAAATTTTATACACTTCGTGTGTACTTGTATATTGCGCATTAAAATTTATACTCTTTTAAATATCTTTATTGTTTTTATTGTAAGATAATATTTTAACTGATAAAAAAGTATCAGTATTATTATTACCTTTTACAATATGGCGAATAGTAATTTGTCGAATATGATTTTTGCTAAAGTCTAAAATCATTCGCGATTGTATCCGAGACAAATAAAATTTATATTGTAAAAAAGCAATCCTGTATAGGCTTAAGTATATAATTAACTAAATTTAAAAAAATACGCTGATTCAAATAAGGAATATTTTTTGACCGAAAAGGTTTACAATTCGATGCGTAATTTTTTTATTGCCTGGTTATATTACAAACAAAACATTAAATTCATCTATTATTTCTTTTCCAGATTGCTGTTGTAATGTACAGGCATTACGTTCATCGCAACGTGACTTCCATGAACTTCGATAATCCTGTATATCGTAAGACAACTGAGAATCAATTCGCGCTAGAACAGAATGGATATGCCCCAGGCAGCAAACTATACCCGAGTACGGTGGGCGAAGAGGTAAGAGCTCTCACTGCTATGGAGTGCACACTCAACATACAAAATAGCTTAAGATAAACCATAAGCCATATTAGATTTTTTTACTGTCTCCTTAATTTTTCCTCCCCCCTCTATAGACGAAATTTAGGACGGCAATATATATGGTTTCTATTATTTTACTGTAGTGTTGACAACTTTTCTGACCTATTCTTTTGGTCGACTTAATGGCGCCACGGTCATATAAGCTTGTGGCAGGTGATCATTGGTATTGTACGATGAGAAAAACCCCTAAATCTGTGTAAATATTAAGGACATTTTAAAGTTTGTGTATTTAGTATTAGAACAATTTAAGAAATCTATAGAAAAACCTTAGTGTAAGGGCGAGGTGTTGTGCCAACATTTTTACCGCATCAGTATTAAAATATAGTTGCCAAATGTAGTTGTAAATAGCTATGTGATAGGCTAATTGTTTTTTAACTGCCTATCTGTAGATGTAACTGCCAAATTTATTTTTCACGCGTTTCATTGCGAGGCCTAATACTGGTAAGTTTAGTCGCTGTAGAATATAATTCTTATTATACTTTTTTGCTTAGTGGATATCAAACGTTGACATATAAACAGTATTTACTATAAGCTGTAGATATAGTAACAACATGTTTTGCATAATAACCTAATGATTTATTTTTTTACAAATGATACATACTATAGTAGACAGTTTGTTTATAAGTAATACCAAAATTTCAGCAATTACGCCCAGTCTTATGTATTTTACGTTTACGAGTCTGTGTTGTCTTCAGGGTCTGACACGTAGAGTTTTCGGCTCCCTCTATATTGCCTTATATATCAGTGTTGGTTAAGGAAGCGGCTCTCAACTTTTATGTTGTCGGTTCAAACCCGGGTGCGCACTAATAGCTTTTTAGTTATATGCGCCATTTTTTGGTTTCAAAAACGTATCATGTAATAAACATATGCAATGAGTGATAAGACCCAGAAAGAGTTATTGCATTAATGATTATTATTTCTCTAGTAAAAAATGTGAATACTTATTTGTCTTATTATTTCCAGGCCCAAGAACCGCTCAACTCTCCCGGCACAAATGAGTTTGTATAGCGTCCGTACTGGCAGCCAATATCTTAGTATATCGTTAGATGTGAAAAGAAAAAAACGGACGCGTTATATAGTGCAACCAGTGAATAGTGAATTGTGCGTGAACAAAGTTCTCTAAGGAAAATTATCGTAGGGAATTGGGAAAGTGGTTGCTATTTGTTATATTAGAATAATTTATTGCGTATTAATGAATTGTGCGTTTCATTGTCATCCATTATTGTAAAACGTGATAATTTTAACCGCCTCTGGGAAGTTATTTTATGATATATTTTTGGCTTATTTAATCCCAGGTAAGTTTTTGATATGTTGTTTGATTAGATAAAATTATGCGCTCAATTCATCATGACATTACAATACATTAATATGTGGTAACATTCGAAAAGCATAATTATACATTTTATCGATGGATTCGAATCTTAATGTATTTAATTTATAGAATGTACTTAGATGGTTCTAATTTTATATCTTGTGCAGCTTTATACAGCTTATTTACATTTTTATAATCATTTAATTTATTACGAGGAATTGTTTATTACAGAGATATATTGTATATAATTATTTGATGGTTTGGTGATGTAAACAAATGTTTCGGTAGCAAATTCATATCACAATTCTGTTACTAAAGTGAAATAGTATTAAGAAAAAAATAATTGTTTACATCACCATTTTACCAAGATTATGTAAAAGGCATGGATAATATAATGTGCCAATCCTAATAAAGCCAAATGTTTTATGTATGTTGAGCTCGCTTTCTATTTTCAAATTTTACCTATAAGTAGATTGTTTATTTAAATCGAAATTTTCTTATATCTTTCTAGGAAATTCCTGCCAAACCTCTTAGTTATTGTAACTATTAATGTAATTTAATTACATGGAAATCTTGCACATTTCGTATTATACGCCTAGCTCAATAAGTGTGGTCACTAAAATATGTAAATAATACCAATAAATATGTAAAATGTGTTAAAAGTTTCTTTTATTTCACTTTATCATATAAATAACCAGATGGACCGATCAAGTGGAAGACTCATTGTCTTTAAAACTACAGTGTCATAAAGGAAGCGCTGGATAGAAACTAATGGAAGCAGATAGTCCGCTCTAGATGCTTCGTTGCTGACCACGACGGTCAGACATGAGCTGCCGATTAATGAGAGAGAGATATATAAATATTATAGCTTTCCAAATATCATCAAACTGATCTGGCGACTGAATACCGACACTCACTGCATAACTATGAATCTAATATGTAAGGACCTAAAAATTATAATTAGTTTTAATCTACGCTTACGTCCTAAGGCCCATAAAAGGTTGCAGCGCCATTGGTAATGTATGATTGTAATTTAATGGATATAATTAAATTTATACATAGAAAATTTGCTAATGAGATCAAAACCTAGCCCCAAGGGCTAACACAGAAATAGCGACATCTAGTAGACCACAACGAAACCAACATCAAACCTCGAGAATACGGGTGGTTCGTCGTTAATACAACTAAGCATTTTTTAAGATATGTATGGTAGTTTTTGCCGCGCACCACCACTATGTTGGTACCAGCTGGTTCGGCAGCTGCCCAATGTCGTTTTCGAAACCAATTCGACTTGGCTTCGAATTCGCGAGCCCTGGCATTTATTATCGATGTGGTGGTAGTAAATATAACAATGTGATAGTAATTCTAAAATAAAATGTCTACACGCATGTACAAGAGAAATTTTAGTTAGGTTGACAAATCGGTATAAATACCCAATAGGATTTTCACATTTTCTGAATTTCTTTGGCGCAGTAAGCGACATCTTGTAGCACTTATTAAATAAATGTCACTACGCTAAGTTGACGTTGTTATTTGTTTGAACTCTAGATGTCACTATGTTGATTTGAAATATACTAAAATATTAAAGTATCTTTGAAGAATAAATCCGGTATCTTCGGTTAAAGTAATTAAAATTTATATCAAAGATTTGTAAAAACAATTATAGATGGGTCTTTAATGCAGATAAGAGGTAAATTTAATTTACATTATGTATGCATGATTAGGATTTTCCAAATGAATTAAAAAAAGAGGCATCGAACCCGTTAGATTCCAGACATTTTGGGACAAGTTTATCACCTGTCTCTTCATGATCACGCATTACTGGTTTCAGACTCTTCGATGAGATCAGGTAAGTTAATGACTGCACACATAAGGTATCGGTAATTGATGCTGATTATTTTTATTTTGTGTTCATATCTTTAGAAATAAATGTAGAAGAGTAGTAGGTACGGTATCTGGTAATTAGGAAACTCAGGAAATAATGCTAAGTATAATTGTAAAGTACAATTGCAAATCCAATAAATATGCAAAGCTACCCAGAACTGAATTATCACAAAAGCAATTAAATCAAAAAGATATTACTCAGAAGAAACATACAAGATGAAAAAGTTAATACGGACTAACGCAAACGTTGCGGCCGTGGAAAAAAGATGGATCTTTGTGAATAATGTTCGGTCGCGAACTGTAGTAATGGACAGCACTAAATATTGCACCAAGGGAAAATAAATTACGCCACTTTTTCTCTCTCACAAAAAGTATTCTTCGTTCTCTCATTCAGTAGGTTTTGAAGCAGAAAAACTTTAATATGTTACGTAGACGGCCACTTATGTAGGATGGAAACGTTCGAAGGCACTTATTGCAAAACCTTAGGTGTAATTTTTCAAAGTACATAATTGGCTACGAAAGTGTTTAATTGTACAATCATGTAATAGCCCCGGGTAAATTAAGTTAAAATTAATTCTGAATTTTTTTAATAGCATAATGAAGTGCTGCTAATGACAGTCAACACAATTTTTCATCATTGGACTTGTGACGACGATGGCTGCCATATCCGAGAGTTTCAATATAAATTTTATCTGCCTAAGATTTTTTGGTGTAATATGGCCAGGGAAAATTTCAAGTATTTACTATAAATTCTTTTCAGGCTTTTACATTTTCACAACATTAATAGTCTATTACATAATTCTCATATTAAACCTATTATATACGCCCAGAAATATCGAATTGTTGATTCGCGAAATATTATTCTTTTTTGCCGAAACACTGTCAGTCTCGAAGGCTCTCATGATTTTCCTTAAGCAAAAACCTTTAGTGAGAGCCTTTAATATTCTTGACTGTGAACATTTCAAAGGCGAAGGCGATAGAAGTAGAAAAATTGTAAGTCAATACATCGCCAAGTATAAAACGTATTGGAAATTTATCGCTATTTTGTCTCATATGGCGTATTTAGTCAAAATGTCCGTACATATTGGCAATTTTTTTTATGGTTATGTGGAATTGCCATTTTACAATTATTATTTTCTTCAAGAGGAGACTATTGATCGGTATTTTGTCTTTCTGTGGCTTTATCAGGCTTACGGGATTTATGGACACATGTTATATAATATGAATGTTAATACATTAATAGCAGGATTATTTTTGATAGTCGTAGCCCAAGTAGAAATGCTTGACTATGAATTGAGGAGTTTAAAATGTGATAATAGTAGCGAGCAAGTACAAGTTATTAAATTAAATAAATGTTTGAGACATTACGAAATCCTGTTACAGTAAGTATTGTAATATGATTATATAATGTATAATTGAATATTTAAAAATATATTGACTTGATGTATTTATTATATTATTAATTCTTGCTTAGGCGATTATTATTAATTAAATTTGAGTGAAGGTGAAAATACTCTGGTTATTATAAAAATAAATATAGCGAAACCATGTCCTTTAGATTTAAATTTAAGTTAATTATGGTAATAATTTAAATCGCAATTCATTTGTCATAAAAAAGTTTACAAATTGAAACCAATTGTAAGTTAATTTTACTACTAAATTACGACATTATTACTTTATAAATGTAATGCGTGAATAATGGGATAACTTTATTTTCAGGTGAGCCTCCTGCCCGTTTGCCCCCTGTTCTATAAAAAAAATCTTGATGTAGCATGGTATCCAGTACGTGTACATAATATCAAAACCTATCGTTTCAGATATTCGAATGAGGTTCAAGATATAACAAGCGTTACTATGTTTGTTCAGTTCACTGTGGCTTCAGGATCCATTTGTGCAATATTATGCAGTCTTTTATTGGTAGATAGCACTTATTTTTACAACATTTGTTTACCTTAATAACCTAGCCAGCGTTAAAACGTCAAATAAGAATGAATTTATTTGACGTTAAATAAAATGAATATCATTTTGTTGTTCCAAATTCAAATATCAATAATATTATAATCATGTTACCAAGTTAAGGCGAACAATTTATAAAAAAAATAATAAAGCGTTAAATCTTGAGAAGTTTTATCGACATTTTTTTTTCTTTTCAGCCAAAAACGTTTGGTGAACTCATATCATTATTAGCTTTTATGTCTAGTTATGCGTTTGTTGTGACTCTAGAGATTTTTACTCCTTCGTACCTTGGAACACAGCTCCGCTATAAAGTAAGTATCCGCAAATTTAATATTATACCCTCTTATACGTAATAACTAAATCTGGCTCCTTTTGGCAAAAGTAATGCTTTGTCTCTTTCTAACTGTTTGTCAAACTATTTTTACGCTATGATGAAATGAGGCAGATGACTAGGTCCTACAGTGAAAAGGATGCAATCAGACTAATTTAGTTTTGATGATTTAGTAAATATCTGCCAAATTGGTCTAAATTGAAAATAAAATTCGTAAACAGAATATTTAAATATGAATTCAGAATGTGATTTCGGTTGTCTAAGGCCTCCTGCGTTATAGTACTTATTCATTTCTTTCCGTAAAAATGTGACGGATCAGTTATTTTGTTAATGGTTAAGGAGTTTATATAACAAATAAATGGGAAATCTACGATTTAGTAGCAATTGGTATTTAAAGCCCAGATATAAAACCTAAAACATTTTTATTTAGAAAATCTTTATACGTCCAATATATTCCAATTTTCTTAATAATTATATCTAAGTATTTTTCTATTAAGTGCACTATGAAGCATAACATAATTATAACTTAATTATTTAATAATATGTAGATGTACCTACCTTGTAAAGTATTAAAATAATGCTATATAACACCAAATAGTTTATATTAAAGTATATCAAAGTATGAATACCTAGAATAGAGTTAGTTTTATTAAGAAAATAATATTCGTGTTATTCGTTTTGTTGAAGTATGCTGAACCACGAAAACGTTGTTTTTACAAATCTCTGAAAATATGTTACTTTAAAACTATGGTCAATTAAATATTCATTTATTTTAACTGCATTTTGTAGTGATGAGAATTGAAAGTGAAAGTGAAAGAATTGAAAGTGTTGTAATTTTAAGAACGCAATTGCGTATTACAAGCTTATATTTAAGGTCTGTTCGATTATTTAGCTTTTATTTGCAGTCTACATCACAAGAATTCTCTAGGTGACTAGCATCTGTAGAAATAATAATATTTGTAATCTTGTATTGGAATAAAAATTCCTTTTCTATTAAACTGCGAAGTCTTAAAGATGGTATAGCCGTTCTCCCACCACTAGCGTAATCATTTCTCGCCCTTTTCGGCTTGTAATCACGTTCAATTGAATCCTTTGAAAATTCTGAAAAGGTGTATACATTTTTTATAATATAGCATTATAAGCAAACTCAGAATAATTGACCCATCTGCAACGATAACATATCATAAAAAATGTTTAATCTGTATTGTCAATGTCAAATGTCAAATGTAAATGTAAATGTCACTAGTAAATAATCTAAGTGCTAAAGTATAGTTTTTCACAAACTCTTACCATAAATTACCATTAAAAGTGGCCTATATTTAATCTACATGGACCAATCAATTTAACGGCGCGTTAAACCGTACCAAACAAACCATAATCATATTTACAACTATTATTGTTTTAATGTTTCTTACAGAGTCAAGATCTAGTCCATGCAGCTTACTCCTCGAAGTGGATAGCTAGAACAGAAAGTTTTAAGCGAAGCCTTAAGATTTTCATGTTACGGACCAACACTCCTATCGTATTCAGCGGATGTGGACTTTTTCCTTTAACCTTGGATACGTTTACTTCGGTATATTTAAAGATATTGATTTTTACACAATACTTATTAAAATGCCCAATTAATATAGATACGGTAGTATAATTAACAATTGTATTTTTCAGATCATGAAAAGCGCATATTCATTTTTCACTATAGTGAGAAATTTTCAGAATCACGATAAATAGTCTTGGCAGCATTCTATGTAATACCCACATAATTTTTAGTAGATTTCAACATTATTTCCTATTATTCTAAATAATATCTGATGTTTTTAATAATTACGTTATTATCTACTAACTACTACTAACATATAGGACTAAAACTTACATGTAAAACAATAAATTAATGTACTAAAAAAAATCAAAATCATGTTCTGTATAAATTTTCACCATAAAGTGTAAAAAATTGGCTATTTTTTTATTTTGTATCGAACGCAGTTTACATAATCCGTTTATCGATTTCAAAACGGGTACATAAACTCCACCATACATGTTTCCCATTTGCTGCCCTACATTAAGAAATGTAAACGAAAAATGTACTTTTTTGGAGTTTGGCGACCGCATATGTCCTTAAGAATGAATATTGTTGCACTTGCTGGGTTTTACTAAAAAAAAGTATTCACTGTAGTCTCGTTATCAAATTATAAAAGGATTTTTTGATATGCTATGTAGACCACCACTTAATGAACGACCAAAGCTACTTATTACAAATCCTTTGGTATAATTAGTCTGAATAATAATTGGATCATCAAAGTGTTTAATTTCATAATTACACGATACAGTGTCGTTATTCCAAAAAAAACTTAAATAATTAAACTAAGGTATTGTTAACACAAACTTAACTCTTCTTTATCATTAGGCAACTAACAAACATGGCTAACATATCTGATACTTTCAACATCAATTTTATATGCTTAAAAGTTTTTGGTGTACCATGGCCGGGTAAAACTTCGAGCATATACTATAAATGCTACTCAAGCATATATATATTGGTTTCATTGATATTATATTACTTGCTTATCATCTTAAATTTGTTCTATACGCCTAGAAATATTGAATTGTTGGTTCGTGAAGTGTTATTCTGTTTTTCGGAAACAGTTGCAGCTGCAAAGGTGGTATTAATTTTTCTTAAGCGGAAAACTATAGTAAGAGCTTTTCGTATCCTCAACTGTACATTCTTCAAAGGCGATGACGAAAGCCAAGAGCTAGTCTCCAAATATATCGTAAAGTATAAAACATATTGGAAGTTGAATGCGATCATGTCAAATAGTGCATTTTTTGCCAAAATCTTCGTACCTATTATGTCGTATATCGTCTACGGAAAACTTGAACTGCCTATTTATAATTATTATTTCCTGGAAAAGAAAACTATATCTCGGCACTTTACTTTTCTATGGTTTTATCAGGCTTGGGGGATTTACGGACATATGATGTACAATATAAACATAGATTCATTCATAGCAGGGCTGATTTTAATAATAATAGCTCAAATAAGAATTATAGACCATGACCTTAGAATGTTAAAGTCAACTAGTGTCGACGAGGAACAACTTGCTAAATTGAACAAGTGTTTGAGACATTACGAGATGGTATTGCAGTAAGTATGTAATTCTTGTAACTTTTACTTAGATATTAAAAATTCGATAGAACGACACACACCCACACCGATTTTCTTACATAACAAACATAAAAAAATAATACCTAAATCTGATAGAAAACTTCCTTTCAAAACCTCATTTTAATAAAAAAGTAGTAAAGTATGTATTTTAAATATAAATTCGTTTAATACAAATGTTTATTGACGTCACAACATCTTATAAATCGATGAAGCCGGCTGCACACACGAAAAAACATGACGCATGCGGCGTTACTTTTCTCTGAGGCATTACATTTAAGGCTTGAAGTGCAAGCGAGATTGCAGAACGAGTGACAAAGAAGCACAATCGGCCTGCGCCTTAGGCAGCGTTCATTCGTCAAAAAAATTACATAATTTTATTTATGCGTACAAATAAATGTAACTTGATCAGTTAAACTGTGATTTCCATTTACCTTCTTCTCTATATCCTAACAAAATATCTATCAAACAAATAAAATTAAAGTTTTCTTTTGAAAAATGCAACCATTACATCAGTATTTTCTTGACGTTGTCACGTTCAACTATCGTCAGTTTATCAACTTTACAGACAACCGATTTTTTTCTAACAATTTAAGTATTTATTAAAAGTCTTTTTTAGATTCTCTAAAGAGGTGCAGAGTATCATTAGCGTAACTATGTTTATCCAGTTCAGCGTGGCTTCGGGATCCATTTGTGCAATCTTATGCAGCCTTCTATTTGTAAATATTTTTTTGCAATAAATTTACTCCTATTAGGGATAAATAATAGGGTTATACTATGGTATAACTTACAACATATGTACAATTCTATATTATAATACCCGTATAATATGTAACTAAATTATTGTTTTTGCTTTTTTATAAATATAAAATACCGTGATGTTAAGCGTCCTTTACAAAGACTAAGAATCATAGAGTAAACAAAATAAATAAGTAACTATAGCTTTTGTCATATATAATGGGATTAGAAAATAGTTTAAATTTTGTAGCTTAAAACCATCCAATAAAAAATAGGAATGTTAACGAATAGGCCATTGACGGCTTTATTTCTAACTAATGATCTTCCAAGGCTATTTTACGGTCTTCCATTTTTCAGCCAACAACGTTTGGTGCGCTTATGTCTATGCTACTCTATATGTCACCATATGCATTTGTGATGATACTACAGATATTTGTACCGGCTTATCTAGGCACGCAACTGCGCTATAGAGTAAGTATTATCTTCATACAATACATTATTTACGTATACTAAATATACGTTTCTTAAAAATTATTCCAAAACACTATTATTTTATGAAAAATTATTTGAAAACAAAGTTATACATATTTTTTAGAAATATCTTAATATATATATTTCTTGTGTGCGTGTGCATGTGACTGAACTCCTCCTAAACGACTGGACCGATTTAGACGAAATTTTTTATGTGTGTTCAAGGGGATCTGGGAATGGTTTAGATTCACAATTTTGTCCGCTGGACAATGTTTTTTTAATTAATTTTCAATTTATTAGTTGTTGTTGATTTTGGAATGTTTTACATTGGATCCAACAGACGGCGCTACCATCGCAGTGTCAAATTTTAAATAATATTCGAATTTTAATTTTAGTCTGTCCCGAAATTTAAAAAAAGTTTTGTTATCATTGTGTTATATCGTGTGTGACCATGTGCTGGATCGTTAGATATTGTCATAACATTTGAATAATAATTTTCATCAAAATGGCTTATTAAAAATTGAAATTTTGAAATTAAAGACGTGTAGGCAGGACAACGTCTGTCGGATCCACTAGTATATATATATAAATACTTTTATGAGCTACATAGTTTAGCCGTAATGCGCTTTTCATATAACTGATGACCGCACGTCAAAAATGTTTAATGGAGGAGATATCAAAATTAAATTACAGGGTTTAAAAAAAAATATGAGTGATAAAATGTCTTTAAAAATAATTTTTCTTACAGAGTCAAGATCTAGTCCATGCAGCTTACTCCTCGAAGTGGATAGCTAGATCAGAAAGTTTCAAGCGAAGTCTTAAACTTTTCATGTTACGCGCCAACACTCCTATCGTCTTCAGCGGATGTGGACTTTTTCCATTAACTTTGGTTACGTTTACTTCGGTACTTATTTAATTTTTAGTTTTGTAAACAGAAATTTACAAAACTTAGTAATTGGCATTTATATGTATAATTATCTTACAATATTCATTTAGATTGCTTAACGAAAATATAATTAATTTTTCAGATTATGAAAACCGCATATTCATTTTTCACGGTAGTGAGAAATGTTCAACGTACCGAAAAGTAATATATTCAATTATTATCTTGAATACCATTATAATATAAAAGTCCATCCTCGTCTATAATAATTATAATACAAAATTTTATTTCACTCTGTATGTATGTTATATTCAAATAAAGGAAGAATCTAGAAATCAACAGTTAACAGTTCTCTTTGTACAAAGTTCATTGCCCTCATTGATTGTTACGACGTAATAAAACTGATGTTAATTAAGTCGCTTACAATATTTAAGTCATTCAAATATTAAACTCCTGCTTCCCAAAGGAATTGTTTTATTTAAATATCTTAGGGTATATCATTTTGTATTCAACTTTTGCAGCCTGAAGGCATTTTCATCATATTTTATTAATTTTCATAGCGTTCCGACGCACCGAATGCATTTAATCAGAGGGTTGTAACTTTTGCGGCGGGGCCTTGAGGCAGAACAGTAATCTCCAAGGGCCGTGGTGAATATTATTATGTGCCTATTACAGTACCCATTGTTGGTAGAGGACGGAATTGATGAGTATAAACGAAATTCTTATAGAACAGGAGGCAAACGGGCAGGAGGCTCACCTGATGTAAAGTGATACTACCGCCCATGGACACTCGCTCGCGACATAGACATGGCTCGCGAGTGCGTTGCCGGCCTCTTAAGAATTGGTACGCTCTTTTCTTGAAAGACCGTAACTTGGATATTTTTAACTGTTAATAATGCTTAAGAGGAACCTTGTCAAATCATACCTAGTTATTGATTTATTTCAAGTTAATTGCAAATAAGTTTTTGTATCTTTCCTTTGGACTACGGCATAATGACTTTATTTAGAAAAAAATCTGAACTTTCATAATTTATATTCTACATAATACAGTCGCCAGTCTCCTATTTATTTGCTACTATTTGCGATTTCGTTTCTTCATAACAGCATTGTTCAAAGGCTCTTTTAAAGGTAAACGAGTACGGCAATTAGGTTCCATAAATAAGATATTACATTAATGAAACTTTACATTCTGACAAGACTAGGCAATTAAACAAAGAGCAAGTGTACAAAAGGCATTTTATGAAAGCAGTTTTACAGGGCTAATTTGCGAGATTTTCCTTGCATTTCACGTTGCGAAGAAACACTCGAGTTCCCTACAAAGGATTTAAAAAATCCGTGCATTATAAGTTAGTCGTGTGAGTAGGCGCGGTCATGCGGCTCCGCGCGTTGGTGCATTAATGCCTCATACAACTTAATGCAAGCCTGCACGGCCTCTTGTGCCTTAACGAGACCAAAGATTATAAATTCCCGTCTAAGCAGGCTGGTGTATGCATGCATGCGACTGCATATAGCATACATTGACATGCAGACTTACCGCTTACCTTCAATAGGGATATAAATATTGAGGTTGAACCTGGAATTCGTTAGCAACCACAATGCTACAGATACTGAAAGAACTAGATTGAAATTGTGTTTCATATTGTAATTATTTGAACCGGGGCCAATTCTAGCCAATTATTGGAAATAAGTTTAAAGGGATAGCGGGAATCAAATATTTAATCATACCAAATAATAAGCTAAAATTAGATAGAAATTTGGCTCTAAATTTTAGCTAGGAGACTCAATAAGCGCAGACAACTTAAAATTGTATTTTTTTTTGTTTCTATGAAATTCTGTATTGCCACTTTACAATTCATAATGACGTTTAGAAGAAGCTGTTGTCAGAAATCTGTTAACTTTTTATTGTGCCTTAAAAATAATCTGTGCATTTTATTAAAAAATACTTTTCACACACACTGGTGCTATAATAAATTATCTGTCCTAGTAGTATTTTTTATTATATGGCTGTACGTTACTCTATGTGAAGCCGTTGGCTAAAAGTCTGAAAGGCTTTGGTTTGAAAATCTAGAGCTACTTGCAGCGTGCACTCACCTTTTAAAAGCTATAGAATTATTTATAGTATAACGTGCAATCTTCGTCGTGATCACATTTTATAATCTTTTTTAGTATACGGTTTATCTTTTTATTTTAATAAATATTTTTAAAATTAAAATTACCTTAAATAATACGTTTGAATATATTATAAACTACAGTGAACATATTACAAAGTTTCCAATATATTTCTTTTATACTCACAATTTAACAAAATTCTCAGTAATCGTTATAATTTTTATCTTCTTAGTAAGAAATTTAAAAATATACTTTTTTTTATTAGCATGTTTCATGGTTTAGGAATATTATATGAAAAGTAGTTTTATATAATAAAACCGAATTATGTAAAGCTCTTTGAACTTTAACTAAATGTAGCCCAGACATATATTTATATCTATTTCCTAAAGCTTTTTATACTGGGTATCAGTAGGTACTAAAGATACTATGTTACGGCTGGTAAAACATATCTATACAAACGACCCAACTTTACTAAGTCCAAGTAATATATGTATAAAAATACATGAATTATACACATTTTGAAACTAAAATAACACAAAAGGCACTTAGAGATCTTTAAAACAAAAAAATCCGATTAGATTTATATCTGAATATTGAAGATACAAAAAGTTTGTTAGACGAACCTTTTTCGTAATAACATTTCCAATTTGACTAGATTATACGTAGCCCGTATAAGCCTACAAGGAGTCTAAATCCCTAGGTTCTTGTCTAAATCAAGTAAGGACAGAATCACAATTCACAGCAGAATTGCTAACGGTACAATGGAACCAAATTATACAGAAGGGAATTAATCAGGTAGCTTGTGCAAAGGATTAAAGGTATTTCTATGTGTACTTAATTACTGAAGTCTAAGATGTATTTAATGTTTTTATGTATACGTGAGTTAATACTAATAAAAACCTTTTTTATTTCACATTTTAAAATTAAAATACGTAATGAAAATGGTTGGTATCTTAACAGATAAGAGTAGTTTCTTCCAGACAACTTACGAAACGTGAATTAATTACAACATTTAGAACACGACTAACGCAAAATTATTATTATTCCGTGTGTAAAACCTTCGGGTATTATTAATTAACTATTTAACCGTAGGCGAATAATAATTTTTAATATTATAAATTATAGTTAAAAAAGCAACCTCAACGCAGAATGCACATTAAATATTTATTCAATCTAGATTCTTTATATTTTTAATGAATATAAGCCCTTTATATTTATTTTCAAACCACTTCTATATGCAGTCATTAAAGCAATAAATCTAGATCTAGGTGATATTGAAGATGGCAAATGTAGGTCAGGTATTGCGATGGAATTCAGATTCTGGTTAATGCACATAGACATTATGGTTACCTACTTTTTATTACTCTATATCAAGAGCTTATTCATCCAACAATCTATCCATAGACACACAAAAATTATAATTAATAAAGAAAAGTAATGATTACTAAAAGAAAATTATATTTATTACAACTAGAGGTGTATTACTTTAAGTAGCAAACTTTTTCAAACTTACTTTGTCGTACTTCCTTTACATTAGATTTACTTAGCTAGTTCCTTTTTAACTATGAACTTCAGCGATTTATAAACGCTGGTGTAACAGCCCGTCCTGGTACTACTGAGAATACTATTCACTTCCAAGTACATTAGGTGTACTGTAAGCATTCTCAAGTACATTAGGACTGCTATTTGACTAAATAGTGACGTGTTATGGCTAAGTGCAGTGCGCATTAGATGCGGCGCCTCCGGATATCCGCCAGACAACACTAGAGCTTTCAAAAATGCAAACACACATTTCCGAAAATCACGTCAAACACAGATGTTTCGTTTCCAGATCGTTTCTTATTTGTAAACACTTATGGGTTTGAAGGTTGTTTATCAATAATTTGCTATGAAAACACTTCTCCTCATGTTAGTTTAATAGAAAATTGTTACTAACATAGATCAATAGATTCTATATGCATGTACCATTCTGTTTTATTAGTAATACAATTGTATTGTTGAAATAAATCACATTCTTTAATCAAATCAAATTACATCTAAATACTTTTATCTAATGTAGTTTAAAACTTCTGATCACAAATAACACAATTCTCTTTTATTGATAGGGTTTTCAACCGCCTTGCATAACAATTCGTCTATTTTTGGGCCTAAGCCCCTAAGTGTTGTTCGGTCACTAAACGAATAAGACAAATGCAAGTGTAATTTCACAAGGAAACAATCATCAACGGTGGTGACCGCACAAACACACAACCTGATGGTTAACATACGACGACGATATTATTGTCATATATCATAAAACAGTAAACAGATGTAAACTCATTTCCAGGCGAATGCATACAGGTGTTAAGTTTTAATTGCTAGATAGTCGGGCTTTGCGGGGAAAATCAGCGCCCCTTCAGAGTTGAATGGATTTATTACCCCTACCGTTTCACATGGACGCTGGTAATTACTCTTATTTTACAGGAAAATTGTTTATTGTTAGTTGGAAAATGGATCGCGCTGAAACTTTTATTGTTTCCAACCATTGTTGATTACGCTATTCGTCAAAAGATTTTATCGTTTTATTGGCTCGGTATAAACTGATTGTTCAGCTTTGTTCCAGTTGTTCAAGTCTTTTGAAATACTAATATGTGATGGAAAAAAAATGTGTAGTTCACATTTTAAGGTAATATAATAATAAATCTAAAAGCCCGACTAACGGTTTTCTATTCATGTTATTAATAAATAAACATACTAATCTAATAAAGAGTAAAAATTTGTGTATGTAAGAAGTGTATCTGGAACTTACTGAACCGACAAATTTGTTTTCCACTAGTAGTTAAATCAAGATTAATCTTCCTGACAATATTTGAACGTATTTGTTTTCACGAGAACAAATTCGCGCTCGCTTACAATCGCTAAGCTAATTAAATTACCTTTCCCTGTTCTATTATATTGTAGAATTGTTTGATGATTTGCTTTTTTTTTAAAAGAGTACCGAGAGTTTTTTACGCCGTCTTTTTCTCTCGGCCAACAACCTCTATCTTCTTTGCCGATGAGTAGGGATGCCAACAAGTTCGAATTTAATGACGTGGAATAAGTGATACCATGATGATCTTATGTTCTAAAATAAACGTATTTTATTTTATACAGTTATATAGTTTATTCGTTATTACAACAAGTATAAATACCAATGAGAAACTAACTGTAGTTTCCATCATAACCGTAATAAAGAAAAATGTAGCTATGAACTTCTATAAAAATCTTATGGGAAAATTACATAGGTAGTTTATTTTACGAGGTAAATAGTGAAAATAAAAATATCCAAACAATTATTGATCCCAGAATCCTTTTTAATATTTAAGATGAAACAAATAAATACACATAAAATAAAATAGTTTAGTTTAATAAAACCAAATGTTTTTTATTATAATAGAAATGACACAGTTTTTTTTATATACAAGTGCCAAGAAGAGAAGAGAGTAAGAAGTCTTCACCAAGACACAAATGGAACATTACGATCTAGCATATCTTAAGACTAATAAGTAATTAAAGTCTAACCTAATTTACTAAAAAGGATTATCATCATAAGAAAGTGTCCAATAGCGTTACTCACAGTCTCTATTAAAAGAAAGACAGTCTGTTCTTGTGTTCGAAAACAGTCAGCAACCAATTAATTTATAGAAAGAACACTCCAACCATAGCATATGTAAAGCTTCGTTTAAAGCGGACAGAAGCTCACCGTTTGCCTACCATTTAAATAACCTAATCCAGGTACGTTGATGTTGCGGTCAGTAATCAGTCGACAGTAAGGCCCCGTAGGATTTAGTTTCAATCACGGGCGGCGACCGCGCGCGTGATTAATGCATACTAAAGAGTACACTCTCTTTTAGATAACCTTTCTAGTTCACTCGTTGATAGAAAGGTTTTATTGATTAAAAGTCCATTGAGGCTTTGAGGTAAAGGTAATATTATAATATGAGATTGTGTGAAGTGCCGAATTGTGTAGATCTCTCCGTAAAATTCTAGTAAAAAGTCAACAAAGCTGTGTCTTATAAAGAAGTTTATACACTACAGTTACGTGGTTACCGGAGTCATACATAGATTAAAATCATTTAAATATAGCTCCTACACAAATATATAAAATATTATTGTTAAAATGTGATTATTTCACAATTTATACACGATAAAATATCCGCTTTAAAAATTACCTATAATCACGTAGTTAACATATAATGTGTGTGGGAATAAAATTGCTTCGCTCTCCAACGAAGCCTATGGTGAAAATTTCAAACTTTAGTTGCTTTAATTTTCCGGACTGCAGTGTGCTACAATGAGTCATGGCCTGGAGCCATCATTACGTTAGGTATGAGCCGAGCCTCATTCACTTCTCGAGCAAACTTCATAGCGATGCGTTACCATTCGGGATATTAAAAGTCCTGCGTTTTATACTTTATTCTTGTGCATTGCCTCTTATTCTGAACAAATGAGTTGATTAAATGCAATGCTTTTCAGCTCTTTGTTGCATACAATTTAAAGAGAGAAGAGGTAATGAGATAATAGTGCAGTAGTTGGTAAAATTATTATTCATTTATATATTACAATTCATTAAGGATTGAGTTATTTATTAGTTAAATTGTTTCTGGTTATGCACCAGTATGAAAGAACATGATAAATCGGCTGTCCTTATCACAAAAATCGA
Source organism: Pieris rapae (assembly GCF_905147795.1). Lineage (NCBI taxonomy): Eukaryota > Metazoa > Arthropoda > Insecta > Lepidoptera > Pieridae > Pieris > Pieris rapae. The sequence goes on along the minus strand of NC_059509.1, from coordinate 4,283,752 downwards.
TTACATGTAACAGCGTTTTAGATGAAACTGTATTACGATAGATCAGAACACTTTATCTAAGAATTTATTCACATTTTATCTATAACCTATATACATGCTCTTTACCATTAAAAATTGAGATTTCAATAATCTCAATGTTAAAAAAGATATATTAAATACAATTAATTTAACCAAAAATTACATATCACTTCATATTAAATAAAACTACTTTTTGGGACCTCCTTTAAACACAAACGAAGCTTGTGATAAGAGACCCAATCCAGTTGACCAATATTTTAACGAATAAAACTAACAAATAGTAGGTAAATTCATAAAAAGCCCCATCTATATGTTGCTTTTCTAGTATTTTTCGAACCTAAATCCTTTTCCCCAAGGCTGTAATTATTTTAACGAGTGTATATAAGTGACTATTTCTTTAATCACACGCTTGTTGAAGGCAAAATTAATTCATCGAGGTTAAAACGCCCGTATTTTATAGGTAGGCAGGTATTTTACGTCATAAAATCTTATACGCGTATACTAAAATAATATTACTGATATATTTGTCACTTGTATCTTATATAATAGGTCAACAAATAGGCAATGACACATTGTCATAGTTATCTGTGGCTCATATACAGTCTGGTTCAAATGTCCCTGGAGGGCTCGTTAAACTTTCTAGACCTATTGGAAGGAGACGTACGAAGTTACGAGGCACTAGAGTAATTTATAGGTATGATAATAAAATGTTCTTATATGTTCAAGTTGAGTATTATTAAGTTGTTTATGAAACTAAATTAGATTGACACATACATTTAAATAAATATCTAGCAAATTCTTTTAATAAAACGAATTAAATAAAGTCGCTATAAAATGCAATAACAGTATGGGCGCCGATATACAAAACTCATACAGATGGCCTATGCAAAGGCGGTTTGTTAGAGCTCTATGCTGTAAGTATGGTCTAAGGCACAAAATAAATCAATATGACCAGCGTCTTGCCCACTTTCAGATTGTAAGTCTTAATAGGAGGAGGTGGATGAGAGACCTGTGCACTTTACATAAAATAGCTCACTTGACAGCTGTCTTTTGAATAAACTTGACATCAAGGTGCGTAATGCGTATGCGTTCTGTGAGTATCACCAATATTTATGATACCCACAGGTGACAACAATGTATCCCAGAATAGCCCGCTCGAATGTGCGCGTATTATAATTTTGTGTGTTTTCTGTCATGTTGTTTTTTTTTCACAATAGTATTTATGATTTTAAAAAGATTATTCGCGGTGAAGACTTGCAGTTTGAATAACTTATTTTTTTGTCACTTAGTTTTATATAATATGTATATTGAATAATAAGTGTATAAGTGTGTGAGAAGTGTATGCATTTAATCAATCAGTTTCCTGTTTAAGTGCTGAAATGTAAAATAAATAGAAAATTACAAGATTAAGGGATGATTAGCGTATGATATGAATATGTAAAAATGGTATGATGCAGCATTTTTTTGGTACTTATACAATATGTCTATAGATTTAATCGACCATTGAATTGTCGTTAATTTATAGATATAGCAACATTGATAAATGAAATAAGCACAAAAAATTAACACAGGCTATAAACTTGTTATTTATATAATAATAATAATTAAGTCTCATTCATATGTTATACATATATAAAATTAGCCACCGCATTGCAATTTTTTTACACACACTACAATAAGACATGCCCATCGAATTATAAACATAGTCCCTAAGTCTTTTAAGTTGCTCAAAAAGATTACTTATTTCATTATCATACATAATAATAGATCTAAAATCTACATTTTGTTAGTAACACAACCCCGCCATAGAATATAATCATTGAAATTGCATAAATAAAATATAAAAATTTCTTATTGGTCGTTATACAATTTCGCGGAGCATGTGTACCGAATAACGCGCACTTAACTTTAGTTATAAAACTAGTTTTTACCTCAACGAGCTGGTGTAACAGTCTGCTGAATTTATGCAGTATATTTAAAAGTTATACAACATTAAATATTTTTATTAAATGTACCGAAGCACTGTTAAATAAATACTAGCCAAGAATAATCTCATATGAAAAAATATCTGGATATGACTTTACGAGGTATTTTTTCATTACATTATTAAGAACTCAATATAAAAACCCTAATAAGTTACTTCATAATACTCTATTAATTATATATAACTATTGGGTAAGTATATTATCAGTTTTAGATGCACAACTTTCTTTAAACCGGTCTATTTATTATGGAGCAGTTAGTATTTTAGATGATAATGAAATTAGATTTATCGGACTAGGTAAACTACAAACTAGTAGAGCTTCCAAAGTTTTCAACCACAATGTTAGTATTCATTAAACGATGTTCCACTAAGAACTTCTAAGAATTTAAGCTGGAAGATTTTACTAGTCACTCTCGACCCCTGCAATTAAAACGCACCCAAAGGGTTGCACCGCTTTCAAAATTGCAAACACGTACATTGTTTTAATCCACTCTACAATCCAAGCATCTAATATAGTATGATAATATCGTCCAGTATACATTGAACCATCTCCTTAAGTAACGTTGATACTCGAATGTAGTAAGGAAAGCTCACAAACGCTGGTCGTTTTCATTTGCGCGGAATTCGCCAACGTTATACTCGATTGAAATATTAATTTCAAGACTCCTAGATGTTACTCTTAACGGCGGGAATTAATTTTCTTCAGTTTTATGGTGCGAAACAATGATACTTATTGCGAAATTGTTTCTGCAAACGACTTATAACGATTTATTCTGCAGATATGAATATAAGACGTGATAATTTTAAATTATAATAAAATGAAAGTTAAGTTCGTTTATATAAAGAAATATGTGTGTGTTTAAACGGAATCATAGAGAATAGAACTTGTAAAAGTGCTGATTTCACATATCACAATTTATCATAGAGCGGCAGTTATTTTGTTTTATGTATTTATATTTAAACCATAATCAAGGGATGGATTGGTTAGGATGAAATAGTAGTTTAGTTAACCGTAGCGTGGCGCAAGTATTGTAACCGTATTATTAAAAAATCATACTTCATAGTTTGCATTTGTGGATAATTTTATTTATATATACGTATATCAAGATTTGTATTCGGAGCAATATAATACGAGCTTATAAATAATAATATCTATTAATGAATAATTCTTATAATTATTTATTATCTAAGAATGTGTTGCCTCAATTAACGTGAACTGCAAATTATTTTCGTAATACGGATATAGGAACTATAACGCGAGTAGAATTTAACGTGCTAATAGCAGGCGACACGTGCGAAACGGACTCATTACTGAACTTCGAATTGTCGTCGATTAAAATTAGTAGTGCGATATCAACGCGCGCCATAATTGCTTTCAATAATTAATAATATCGCTAATTTAAATTTAACTAATTTTGAAATTTCTAGCGCGCGAATTGATTAATTAATTTTGTAATTGATGAGATGAGAAAACCGAGTTCTTATTATATACGGTTCAATATTGTATACGAAACAAATATTTATTTTTTCCGCATTATAATGTGTATTAGTGTTCTCGAATAGTGTTTCCGAACATTGGAATGTTTATTTGAATGTGATAACAGATGATTGTCTTTATGTAGGTATGTCTGTTATGAAAACGCACTTCTCTTCTAGACACGGGCAGTGAAACATCCTAGGGTAGAATATATTAGAGTGGTGTTTGTGATATATTAACCACGAAGGCAGTGTTTTAAAATAGCCCCTCATCTCTAGTGCCCAGTCCCCTCATATAGAACCGTCCAAAAGTTACAAATATGACATAGACTGATGGTGGCGCTTGACTGTAGCATACTAAACAAAGTGTGTGGTATCATTGAACCACTATCATACCTATATTAAAAATAATAAATAAAATCTTTTTATTCGACATTATACTCGTTGCAAGCGTACCACACGTTGACATAACTGAATAACACTTTAAACCTGACTTTTGACCTTAATTTACGGCAATATTGTGTTAATAATGAATTATGATTATCTAGTTAAATGTATATAAGATCTTATCAAAAATAAACACGGCTAATATAATGATTTCCTGTTGGCAGAACACATAAGTAGCTTTGTAGAATTTAATGGATTTAATATGACTATAATCAGCGCAGCACTGTTTCAATTACAATTTTTAAATGTTTATGTTATCGAAAATGCATGAAATCTAGGAATTGTATACAAATCCTAGGAAATATATAAAATATTGTTTTTGAAAACCGCTTAATACATAATTATATGTGAAATATAAAGTCCCTGGACACTATGGCAGGGGAGTAGAGTGAAAATTATTAAAAAAAAAAAATATACATAAATGTCCTAGGAAATGTGCTCAATTCCTAGTAATTGTATGTGATTCCAATATCGTATTAGGAAACGCATAAAAATAATCTAACCTAACCTTACCTAACAGCTATCGCAGTTCTAGGGATATCGCCTTATCAGACAAAACAATACGCGCTCCTCGCTCCGCTTTCCCCATGCGGGGATCCCATTGATATCTCAAATTTTTATATTTTCAGTTGCTATTTAGATAATGTATAGATTTCGTAGGAAATGTGTCCAATATACTTTTTTTAACATAATTCCGTGGGATTTAAGCAATTCCATACAATTCATAGGAAATGTATATAATGACGCATTAGATAAATATCCCGTAAAATATACTTAAATATCTTTTGAATATATAAAAATTTGAATTTATACAATTATTGCAAAACTTCGGTGTTAGTTGGCCAATAACGAGCACTAGTGGCAAAGTAATTTTAACAATCACTCTTGCAGCTCACAATAGTTCGCAGGATGAAAACGCCCATTAAAAACTATCTAGTTTTCAAACTTCGCACATTCTCTTGTTACAGTTTGTGTAACATTGTCAAGTTTGTTATCTGTTAACACGGAGAGCACTTCATAGCACTAATGAGCTTGGCCATTACTGGTGTGTGCGTGTCAAACTACACCACAATCACGTTAGTAAGGCCAATGTATACAGACAAGTAAGTACACAAAAACAAACAATTTTCAGGCTCTTCATTGTGAGTGTAAGGTATGATTTGCTTCAAAGTCCTCTTGTTTCCGCTACTATGTTTTCTTGTATCTCAAGAATTGGCGTGAGGTTCATTGGATAGCACCTATCTGACTTAATTATGAAGAAATACCCCTGTCTGTTATTATACAAACAATATATAGGCTGTTCTTATTGTGTATCATATCTGCCGATTTGCCGAATTCCATTCGGGCATCAAAATTTTATATAATATTAAAATGTCCTTCGTACTTTGGGTGTGGTGTAAAGAGAAATGTGTTGACATCTGAATACACACATGTTAAACAGTGTCTGACGAGGTTTGTATGCGGAATTTTGAATACCTGATTTCATTTACTGTCTGCAGTCAAGAACACTAGCGTTTAAGTCTTCGGGGCATTTGCAATATGTTGATGTCTCGATGGGAGAGGATTCAGACTAGACCCTATATTTAGACGGCAAATAAATTATGTGTTTTTAGCACAATTTGATTTTTTTAAGAAGTTTTCCGGATCATATGTGTGGTGGACGAGTAGAAAGTTATGTATTTCTTCAAATCTTGTAACCAGTGTAACAAATTATTGTCAGCTTGAAAGTCATTGTGGATCTCGAGACGTGTATATGTAAAGTATGTCTGAACTCTGAAATACTTAACTTATTTAGAATGTCATTCTACTACACCACAGCATCAAAAAATCTAATTAAAATTTGAAATGGAAGTAAACTTTAATCGCCAATGAATAATTGAAAATTTTTTTAAATACCCGTACTTAGGTTTATAATTAAATGTAACAATACAATTTTACCTTTAAAATAATCCTGAACAAACACGTAAATATTTGACTGAGAGAGTTTGAATTTAGTAAGAATAACAAAACACGATCACAGCTTAATGATAACAAAACAAGCCGCGAAATTCATTCCAGCATAATTATTATGGACAACATTAATTAATCCTATTTATTGTGGACAAAGGCACTCACAACCAATACTGGTTTTAAAGCAGAATATTCTAAACATTGATATTAAACATATTTTGCATTTATGAAACGTGAAAGGACTGTTACCATGGTTACGATATCGTTTACAAGTATGAAAATGGTAACCATGGTAACAAAGTCGAAACTGTTTTATCTTCATTTTATAATGAAACTAATTACTCATAACATTAGTTAAAAATAAACGTGTCAGTTAAAACTCCTATTTAAAAAAAGTCAGAGAGAACGGATCAGTTATTATTGTATTTTACACGCAATAGATTTTTTTTGATAGTATGAAGATACCCTATAGAAGCTTGATGAAACATTCAAGTATGATACATCATATTATCTTTGTAGAATTATTAAAAATATTTTTCAATTTATATTTAGCTTACCCAAGTTCTTGAAATTAATCGTTCGCTTAAAGTTATTAAAAATTCAAATCATCTTTTCGTAGCTACTTTCAGCTCGTAAGTCCGGGATGAATATTAAAATTGGTGTTCAACATTTAAAATGAGATGGAAACAGAAGCAGTCTAATACGTATTCACAAAAATGTTTATTATTATTAAGAACATGGTTCCGTCCTTTGCTGTCCGTTGGTAAAAGTTAACAGAACTCTGGGGTATCGAGTTCAATTCCCCGTCAAAGCATTCGTTACAAATAATTTTATATTCGTGTCTGGACTGCAGATCAGTGAAGGTTATTAGGTGCTACAATTCCTTGTTACACCTCGGTTTGGTTAATGCAGTTTAAAAATAGTATACCTAAATCTGAATGACCAAACTTCTTCGTCAAGACTCTTGGTGTTAAGCAAGCTTGTCAACTGCAGCCTACAAGATAAAGTCCAAAAGAAGGGTTGTTTCACTAATGAACAGCCGGAGGCACCTATCTGAATAAAAGTGAAGGATCCAGCCTAATGATCTCTGAAAATCGTGACACCATGTCGAGTGTCTCTTTGTAGTGCATAGATTTAAGGGGAGATTGTATGAAACAATATGCTGCAAGAAAAGTACTTTCAGGAGGTTGGCGATTTATTAATGGGCTCGGCAGGAGGTTTTAGATTATTTTATTCTGATTATTGATATTCTGATGGATTACTAAATACAATTCTTCAGTGTACGTGCTTGATTGATTAATCTTATAGCCAAGTAGGTAGGCTGTATTTGCTCACCAACCCGTAGTTATTATTTCCCTGGGGTTAGATGATCTTATGTATGCACTCTGAATGTAAATAAATAAATTTAAAGATTATATTTTTTTATATTTTTTATCTTTATAGTATTTTATTTGTTATTGCGAAATCTATATACACTTTCAAGAAATCCAAATTGCCACGGATAAATTTAAACAATACATCCATTATGACGTGTTTAAAGACAAACGTTTGCATACGAAGCGAAGCGTGGATTGATTGCGAGTTTTCAAACGGGAAACTATAAAAATCACAAGGAAATACGAAATTCTATTTTCATCATACTAAAGGAAAATTGATGTTTAAATTATAAATGATAGAGAAAAGGCAAAAATATTTCTCACCGAGTTGGTAATTAGAACGAGACCATTTTGTTAGTGGACTACGTTACCTTTACTAATTGCATCTCATTAAAAAATATACGGCTTTCCGCAATTAACCTATATTTCTATAACGTTCATATTAAAAACACTTCGACCTGTAATGGCATAAATTATCCACTTGTGGTCTGACCATAGAATCACTTCTTGCTTTTTATGAAAATGCTGTATTTAATTAATTTATTATTACGATTACCGTACCGTCAAAACTACATTATAATGCTTTACCTTAGCGATAGTATTGTACAAAAATATCGAAATATTTGCAATTTTAAAATTAAATGTTATATTGTATTCTCTCATATCAAGAATATAAAAAAAATGGAACTAATGTTCTCTCTGTTTTAGTTCAAATGGGCTTAACACTGTTTTCCAGACAAAATTTCGTTGTATTATGTTAACTATTCGATTCTCCCATACCTAATTTAAAATCTGTTATTGATAAACGTCTAAAGGTAACTAAAGGTATATATACTTTGTAACACAGTTGTCGTCAAGTCAGTAGGTGTATTAAGGTATTCATAACGTAATTAATCCTATAATCAGTTTTTTTGCTGTGAGATCTTTGATTAGTAAAAACTAAAACGTATTAGTATTTCATTGTAACTCGTAGATAGTGGTCTTTAATTTTGAAAAATAAATAGTCCAGTCCATTCCATAAGTAATCAGAATTAGCTTTAAAGACTTAATTTTAAAACAGAAAAGTAGCAAGCTTTTACTTATATACGAAATGTTCATTTAATAACACCTTAATAATAATAATGCCTTTACAGTTTTTTTTATAATAAGTCAATTAAATTTACACTTTCTAGTCTCTTTCATATGAACGTTTAAGTCAATGCATTTTAATAACAAGACAAAACTCAGGCCTTTATTTACTACACTAATTATTGAACAAAGAAGTTCGTTTGACACAACATTTACTTGCAAAGAACACGAGGAAACACACTAGAGGAAATACAATGGGTGATATCATACATTGTTTTCAAATTAATGAAAAATTTTGGAATATATTAGGCATACACCCGAAACCTAATAATAAATTACATTTGATATATTCCGCTGTGTTTGTGATTTTCTTCATAATTATATACGACTTTTTATTTTCAATCAATTTCTATTTCATGCCAAATCAGCTAGATTTGTTCATTGAAGAACTTATTTTGTATTTTACAACAATTGGTGTTGTGTCGAAAGTCTTAACATTCGTTTGTATGAGAGCAAAAATTACCCAACTACTCAGTATATTGAAAAGTGACTTATTTCAACCAGAGAACGAGGAGGAATACCACATTTTATGTGAGGCGAATAAATTTAATATCACCTATTGGAGAATAGTTGCAGTGGTTTCCTTTACATCTAATATAACTCATGTCACATCGCCTTTGTTATTACATTTGATTTTCGGTGCTCCACTCTCTCCCCCCGTATGTAGCTACTCATTTATACCAGAGAATACCACTCATACACTTATTTATCCCATATATTTTTACCAGAGCATCGGCATACATTTTCATATGTTGAACAATGTAAATATCGATACATTTATTCTCGGTCTTATGATTCTCGTGATGGCCCAATTGGATATTCTAGCTGTGAAGTTGAAAAATGTTACGAATATGCCATCTGCGATCAACCATGATCGATCCCAGTGTACAGATGCTGAGGGAAATTTAATCCTGAAATTGAATAGTTCTTTAGAACGATACAATGACGTTGCAAAGTAAGTTTATATAATAATTTTCTATAATTCTGGTATTTAGAAAAAGTGTGGGCATGGCATAGAACTTAGTTCTTAGTCCGTTTCATTGATAGTTAAGGCAGGCGTGGCAAACCGAAGCAATTTTCGCGGGGAATCGAACGCAGTACCTCGATTGTAGTAATAGGTATTTAAACGCGTTAACAAATTTAATATTTTGTTACAAAATTTAACTTACGAATTCTTTCAAGAAGGCTATAGTGATGTTTATTTTTATTATAGTTAAATTTCGTACACAGTTTAATATTTATTTTTTAGGTTTTGTGAACTGACAGAAGAAGTATTTAGTGTATCTTTATTCGTCCAATTCAGCATTGCATCTGCTGTCATTTGTGTATGCCTATTTCGTTTTACGTTGGTAAGTAAATTCATTTAAATATTAAATAAATACAATAATCACCTTAACAATGGTTTACTTACACAAGTGTTGTCTGCTGTCTATATTTTTGAAGACATTGCGCCGAATTATGTAATATGCGCTATGTTCCAGAACCTTCCAAAGACACAACTCTTTCATCTCTATTCTATTCTTGTTATTTTGTTAATATTTTTCATTGTCATATTCATTTAGTGTTAAAACCTTGTATCTAAGCGGTCTTTTTAACGTAAAGGTCGAGATGAATGCATCCCGTTGGGCACCGATGGTGATAGATGTTTTTATATATATCATGAAAAACCACAGCCTAAAAATAGATGACGTGTTAGCTAAAGAAAGAATTATAAAGGAAAAGGTTCCTCAAACTAAGATTGTAGGACATATGTGTGTATTTTTTTTACATTACAGCCTTCCACTTGGCAATATTACATATTTCTCGGAACATATATATTCATAATGATAATACAAATCCTAGTTCCATCCTGGTTTGGAACTCGAATTATGGATAAGGTAATTTATTTATTTATTCTTATGAATAATATCAAAATAATAACGAAATTCCGGTTAAATTATATTATCTAATATCATATCGTATAAGAGTGACAAAAACTATTCAATAGTCATATGAAGACTTTATATAAACCATATTATATAGTGTTCGTGTATTGAAAATTTCAAACAAGCTTAAAAAATATAAAGTGACCAGTTGGCCTTACTAATCATCAGATGATATTAGTACGTAATTATAATTTTAATTTTCAGAGCTGTTTTCTTTCCCATGCCATATACAGCTCAGATTGGACACATCAATCTCGTGCCTATAAAAGAAACATGAGAATTTTCGTGGAGAGGGCAAGTAGGCCTCTTTCTATAACTGGTTTGAGGATGTTTCCGATGTCTCTTAGTACATTTACATCAGTAAGTAATAAATCTAATAAAGTATTACAAAATGTAAAGCTTAACCTGATTTAAATTAATCGAACTTTTTTTATGAAAACATTAAGATTAGGTACTCAACTACTTCCGACAACTTACTAGTGAGCTCTCTGGCATTGTGAGTGTCCATGGGCGGCGGTAACCCTTAACATCCGGTGATCCTCCTGCCTGTTTGTCCTCTGTACTATAAAAAAATACGCAAGGCCGTGACTTTAGCGTGCGACACACATCCCTGAGGTCGTAAATTGGACTTTTTGTATATATGCGCAATCACCACGCGCTCATACGGGGAAGATGAAAATCGTGAGAAAACCAGCATATACCCAAAATAATCACGGCGTGTGTCAACTATAAAAGGTTAAGTGGTCTTTAGAAAAAACAATTGATCAAGAAACATACAGCATAATGCGCTACTGGTTTTTTTTCAAAATGTATTCGGTGTATTTACGATTGTAAAAAGATAATAATAAAATTAAATCAATCAAGGCAATTTAAGCATGAATCTCCCTGGGGCCTGGAAAGGGTTTAGCTTTATAATGACTAATTGATATTAATACAAAATTGCTTTTGTAATAAGAACCATTCAAATAAAATTCTGGTATTTAAAATGCCTGCAACTGTTATGACTTTATTTAGAGCATAATTCCAAATTGTAAAATGTGTATTTTTTTACAGATAATGAATTCCGCTTACTCCTTCTTCACATTGTTACGAAATATGGAGTAGATGCTAGAATCACGTTAAACTCACCGATAGCCGTAGTTGCTCCCTCACACTTTGAAATCAATTTTTATTTTTCTTTGCGTGTTTGCGTATTATTGCTTCTTACATTAAATCTTGTATTAAGTTCATTATTTTAGAGCGCCAAGCGTTGGCAAGCTTTCCTAATTAAAAAAGTAAACAAATATAAGCACAAAAATAAAATCGCTAAATAAAAGATGTTTAAAAATTTATGTGCTGACAACGCTGTAAACATATTCGTATAGACTTTCAATGAGGAAATTACAGGACATTACAAATGTGTAAATCTATTTTGTATGACCAAACGAAACTAACAAATCCTTGCTTTTTTACGGTTTTATTTAATAAGGGTTACCTGGAATAGATTGCTTAGTAGCGTCGCAATAAAGTCGCCCGTTGCACCATGCTTTCGATTGGTTATATTATTATTTAATTGTGTAAAGTGTGAATAAATAAATGGATAAACGTTTTTTCTTTATTTCTTTTCCTGTGAAACAAATTCAAAATATTTATAATAATTATTTTTGTAAAAATGACATATTACTATTAAAATGCACTGTACTTGCCATTTATTAGCACAAATAAAGCACATCATTTAGTGTTTTATCTGTGTACAATGACGTCACACGCAAGAACCTCCGACAAAGCTATTGTTAGATCGTCTGGCCTGGTAATAAGACGTATTTTTATGGAAACAATACTGGTGACTAGACAAATAAGATGTGCCAACGTGACGAGGGTAGCTCTACACTTTTTACGGAATCTTCCATTATTGTTTGGGACGAAATAAATTGCTAATGCGAAGGTCAGTGACGTATAGGTGAATATATATAAAACATATTTCTGTAGTTTTGAGAAAAAATAAAAAATGAGCGTACAAACTATACAGGTAAAAAGTGAAACTTCTTTGTAAATTAATTATTACTGAGTTAAAAGCCCCAATAGATGATCATGTACCCAGTATCTGATCACTCCATGTGTTTCACGCTGTTTACACACTCTATACGTGCTAATGATAATATAAATTTTAAAACAATCTGCGTTTACTTCATTAGACGATATGCGATAGAATTGCAATCTAAAGTTGTAAGTACCTGGATGGCCGAGCTTTGCTCGGTATTTTTATTTTTTTATAAATTGTGTTTTTGGAAATTATATATAAGTACGAATTACATACTAAGAAAATGATGAAATATGAACAATATAGATTATATATGCTGGAATAGCTTTAGTGTTGTTGTGTCGTTAAAGCAATTAAAAAAAAATTGTATTATTATTCGCCGATAGATGTCAGGAAGATTCATTTTTCAGTTTAAATTGGGACTACTCAAACACCACCTTTTTATTATTTTCTATCATTTATTCGCCCCCGAAACCCCCCGTATACTAAATTTCATGAAAATCGTTGGAGCCGATCCCGAGATTCCAATTATATATATATATATACAAAAATTGCTCGTTTAAAGATATAAGATATGTAACTAGTTGTAAACACTCTATTGGTATCAACCAGTATTGATTTTATTGTATTTTTTCTCGACCAGGGAGGTTCTCACTCTCTCTCTATCGGTCTCAATCGCTATCTTCATTTTCTTCGACAAAAACGCTGTACATGTTCGTAACGTTCCGTAAAAGTTTACCCCCATGCGCCTAAAGAAGTTTCAGTTCAAAAATTTGTATTACTAAATATTCGCATCTATATCTGTTATACAACCGACGAATATTTAGGTTATCTACATTGTATTATTTAATGGCTTTAATATCAATTCTGAGTTTTAAATAGAATTTCAACCGCAGTAGTCCGAAGTAATTTATAATACTTTGAGATCCTAATCAAATATATTAAGCACATATAGTTCTCAATATTTATTATTTTTCATGTCTTTATTGATTTGTCATCAAATACTTTTTGTTTACACTGCCTTGCTCTTGCCAATTTTTTAGTAAAAGTTTTTGGCACATACTTATATAATGGTCAATGAACGTACATTATACATGTAATAAAAAATAGCAATTCTTATACTGAGAGATAAGTAAATTTTATGTTTTAATTATTTTCACATACAAGTACAACCCACTAATTCAGACCTTAATTGTTTAATGATAATCACCTACTTATAATAGGATAATATGAGTAAGTTAAACAATAGATCATATGTTAACTAAATAACAAGTTTCGCTTTGAAAATAATTGATAAAGCCAAAACTGGCATTTAAGATATCTATAAAAATAAAAAGCACTCATACGGACGAAGATGATTTAATGGCGAAACCCGGATTTATAAGGGTGCCTGTACCAATAATATATTGAAGATCGCTCTTGATTCCTACCTCTTTCGTGCCGTTTTATTAAAACATATATTATGGCGCACGTCCTGTTGACACTGAATAATGCGAGATATCTTCTACATATTGCTGTAAGCTATTATGGACTATAACAAAATTTTACGTAGCAAATATTTTTCTATGTATAAAATTTTGTTGGATCTATTAGTAAAAGATGTTATATGATATTGCAATTTAATGTGCAAAGCAAAGCATCATTCGCAAGAAATTTTCTTTAACGTAGATGAAATAATAAAAGACTAGATACATAACTTTGTTTCGTTTCTGTTTTAATAATTAATGTGTTATTTTGCTGGTTTTGCAGTGGAACATAGAATTAAAATAAAACAAAATATGCGTTGGGAAATATAATTAATATTGTCGTTTATTATACTAAATAAATAAACAAGTGAATATAAGACAATGGTCATATTCAATAATAAAAGAAAAATCGCCAAATTTGCGACTCTTAAGTGCTGTAGAAGAATCACACTGAGCGACTTAGCAAGAAGGATACATTGGATTGGATCGACCCGACCGTATCCCCAAATGAAGTCATTTAAGATCGCTCTCTGTGGTCACTAAGATTGTGAATTTAAAATGGAGATACGTGGGTGCCGCACATATAGCTCGCAGGGAGAACTTCTAATAAACCCGAAGATTTCTTGAATGCAGACCTTAAGCATGGAAAGGCAAAACCAAAGACCACTTGACTGATCACCGACGAGATGGATCGACGATATCACAAAGCATGTAGGCTGTTATAGGTTATAGATTGGTAGACACAGTTTCCGCACACATAATTGGCCCAATGCGTAAATATAAAATAAATAAGGCGTAAAGTCCTGGCTAATTTAGCTAGCCTAGCTACTTCCAGAAGCACAAGACTCCTGGGCACTTCACAGGCGTCACGGACTGACCTCACTGCTCCTCGCGATTTCAGCACGTTGTTTAGCCAGGGCCTGTATTCCAGGACTATGTGGGTGACTGATTCCTCTGCGCTGAAACAGCCTATGAACAAAGGGCTGTCTGTAGCGCCTAAGACAAAAAGATGTTTATTAAGAAGACTACGAGACAATGCCCCGTAACTGTCCGTATCATTGTTTTGAGATTGGTTCTATTTAATCTTAGAACTCGCTTTGTCAGTTGCGGGTTCACCGCTGGCAGAGCCATTTATGCCAGCAAATAGATGCAATGCAAGTAGGAGAAAAATGAGGTACGTCTACCTATGACCTCGAATAATGGCTGATGACAGTGATTAAACGCACTTTTAAAATTTATATTTCTAAATAGTTTCTCTTAATATTCGTGACAAAATTAAATTATTGATGTAATACCGTCTAATAGTTAATGCCACAAGCAGCAATCTAGTTAGCAGACGTTAGAGAGTTAAATGAATGTTTGTACAAGAGAGATAGGTTCAGTGTCAGTGCTAATTTCGAAGGCTGTATCTAGTTTATCTTCAAGGCATCGCGGAAACTCGTTCCGCACACGTTCTAGGAAAGCAAACATGTAGGAGATATAGTATAAAATTATCGGGTATAAGTCGTATAGCAAATCAAATAGTATAGTTTTAGACGATGTAGAAGAAATATTTTAATTACAAACAATAAATTAGTTACTGTATGAGTCTGTTATATCCATATTATGGCCTGATTTAAAAAAATTATTTACATTGAAACAAAGTATAAATATGGAGTGTTTTGTACTTGATATACATAAACCTAAACTTCGATATTTTGAAGTTATACCTACTTCTTTTAGCGCGTTGGGGAAAAATTATGCGAGTATTTTTTTACGATGCGCGCGCACACCATCCCAATAAACCAAAACCCTGAAGTTAGCAGTTAACAAGTTTTGAACCTACCATACGTGTTTTGTATCAGTCAGAAGATAATACATGCAATAATATATTATAATAATTTGCTCTGATTATTAGTGGTAATAATTGTTTTTTGTTACTTAGAATAATTTTTTTTAATAAGAAAAATGTATCTTGTTACGTCATAGAAGCATAATTTCTAAAGCGTGTAAGTAACACTCATTTTTTTGTAATAAAAACAAATAGGTCATTAAACTTCTATGTCTAACACATGTCATTGATTATTGGCTTTGAGACATGTCGGTTTTCTCATAATGTTTGCCTTTAGCGTGGTAGCCATGATTCGAGCGCACATCGTCAGATATGAGACTCGAACGCTTTAGTCACCGGGAGTCAAGTCAACTAAATAAACAGATGAAAGCTGGTGTGCCAGATAAATACACATGTAATCATACCTTAAATTATTATACACTGCCATATAGCAAACGTGCTAGTGGGGTTAAAACTTACCCCGCATGTAAAATTAGTTAAATAACTCAAGAGGTCTATATGGTACACGTCTTTGCTTTAAGCCGGGCGAATTAGAGCACCTCGCACGCATTAAGTGCCACCTAAATTAATTTATGTTTGTGGCTAATTAAGAAAAAACACTGTTTGCGAAACACATTAGACGGAAAATTAGGGTTTCACTTAGAGGGCGTAACTAGGTACAATTTGTACGTAGTTTTGTAATTGAATGTCTTTTACTTGATACTAAGACTTTTTTGCAAGACTGTATTTAATTTAATAGTGTCTGTATAATGTTTAATATCATATTAAGCTAATCATTGGTATCATTTACAGCGTTAACGTTATATTGTGTTATTTCAACATGGTACTTGGAATTTATAAAACTGTCTTTAGATGAAACATTCTGTCTTTACAACAATAGATGACGGTTTGCAGAGATAAATGGAAATATACTTAAAGTAACAAATTTTAAGTATATTTTTTTTATTATACTACTTTGAGTTCTTCACTGCTGTTCTTCAAAAGTATATAATACTTAACACTAGTCCAGATCTTATGAATCTAATACTTAGTCATAATTTTTAATATTTTTTATCACATTTGATTTTTTTTCCTTTGTTGGTTGTTATTTTTAATACCTAGAACAAGGTTTTTATTTTCTTTCATTAGGGCTGAGAACTGTTTAAAGTGTTAAGAAAGTTGTATTGTGCTTTTTTTTATTATTGTATGTTGTATATAATGAAGCATTAACAAATAAATAAAATTTAGTCCGTTATTTAGGAAAATATATAAAAACGTTATTTCTATCGACACAATTTATGTACACACCCCATAGCTTATAGAAAATTAATTTTCCATGCGCATTACTCACGCCAGTGAACAACAGTGCTTTATGTAAATATGAATCCTTATACATTTCGATCTGTATGTTTTCCATGCAATAATCACGCGGAAGAATATCACCGCCGCCTCTTTTGCTTGCTGATGAACATTCCTTTGTATGGCTTCTTTTCATGGAATGATATCGCTCTAGGCAAGTGCTTTTAATAAAGCCTTGTAACAGGAGAAAGGGTTTTTGTACTATCTGTGAACGGTTTTCAGGCTTTGTCATTTCTGCGGTACTGAAATATATAAAGAATAAATGGAACGCGTAGTAGAGGCTTTAACATTCATGATGTTTCTGGGTCTCTGTTTCATTAATATAAAATTGGAGGATCGCCTTTGTTTTATAAAGATATTTTTTCTTGCAATAAAGTTAACAAAAGAGAGTGTGGCTTTACATGAATTACAATTTAGCCTATACACAAAAATATGGCAAATAATATTATGTTGACTTAATTTTCTAATTTTAATTTTAAACTACGGTAACATTCACTAGTGTTCTATTATGTTTTGACATTACGTTTATGTGACTATAATTACAATCTCGTAAATATTCTTATAGTCATCATACAAAAAATAAAAAGTAAAATTAAAAATACGTATGCTTTAATTATGTCATAAAACCTTGAGTCATGATATATCCAATGACGAATACTTAAATGATCCTAATCCTTGGGATTGATTTGCTCCAGTTGAAACAATTTGTATAAAAAACTTGGCGATTGAAAAGAGTGGCGGAAAGTTTCTTGCCAGTTCTTCTTACCCGCTCTACGCCCTTGACTTGCGAACTGGTATTTTTTTGACATTCATAAGTGTATGTTTACCTATATGAATAAAGATATTTTTGAGTTTGAGTTTAAATTTGAACATTTAGAGAACGGCTAGAAATTGTTTACCACTATGCAAGCATCTATAACTGAGTTTAGGTAATACATACACATGCATAAAACATCCTTTAAAGCCACATTTCCATTTATACACTGCTTTAAGACATATGTCCTAAGAAGTGTCGAGAAAGGCTTGGAGTTCGACTAAAAGTTCTCAACAACAGTTCAAACATTTTGTGGCGCGCCATACAGCGTTCCCCTTTCAGAGGATCGGGACCAAGTCTCTGTGCTGAATGCATTCGAGCTATTGTTTTATAATCGATAACGGCAGTACAAGGAACTTTTTAATAGTGTAGATATCGCGATATCGATAAACGACTGATATTATAAGTATGGATCAGACTGTTAGCCTACGTACAATAATATTTTATTTTGTTTATTGTTATTTATATTAATTTGTTTTAAAATAACATATTATATGGTTAATATTCAAGCATTACCATATATTTAATTATTTTGATAAATGACTATCATTAATTCTGATAAATCTATTTATTAATTTTCACTTATTCTCTACGGTTTAGGTTAAGGTTATAGAAAAGTACATTTTGAACTTTATTAATTAATAATTTAAAAAAAATGTAAATAGTTTTTTACCAATAAAGAAAATAGCCCTTCACATTTTATATCCTAAACAGGCGCGATAACAATAAAAGCAACGTGGCCAGAACGATAAATTTTAACGATTAGACGCAAATTAAACTTTTGGGTTCATTTCGAAAACGTAAATAATAACGCGAAATTTAAAATAAATTTAACAGCAACGAATGTACAAAATTTATACTATTGAACAATTTAGTCGCAAGAATTAACTTTAATTATTCCATAAATTTTAACAGCAACCCTTACATTATTAGCATTCACAACGTTACTACACTCGAATAAAAGGGTCAAAATATTTCAGGTCAGCTAATTCGTATGAAATTGCAAGTTTAATATCTTATGGTTAAGAGTACTATTTGCTTGCCGCGCTGTATTGGTGCTAACAATTAATTAACTATGCGGAAATCTCCATTTTGTGACAATGTTATAGCTTTTATTTCTTCGCTGACTTTCTCTTATAATTTCATGACTTGAATTGTTTTAATACTGTCACATATTTTATTAACAACAAGATACGGGCTCTCTTAAGGATGAATGCAAGGATGATAACTGTAATGAATGCATTAGATTTGATAATTTTTACAATTATGCTAATTGTAATAATAATGAAAATCATATGAATGAATGTATACCTACCATAATTTATTTATTTCGTACTCCTACAGCTAATTTAAATGATATATAACAATAAGATATATACTAAAGATATAGCCAAAGATGCATAAACTATAATAATGGTTCAAAAATTTGGAAAACTGAAAAATTATTTAATACTAAGTAATACACAATTCAGCCGTGTTGTGTGATTGTGTGAAAGTATGTACAGAGGGTATGTATGTATGAGGTAAGGGTATGTATGTGGGGTGTGCTCATGATGCTATAGTTATAGTTATATGTAGTGAGCTGCAATTAATTATATCTGAGATGATCTTAAGACAATGTCACATGTCGTTTTCATCGAGAGTCTAAAGTGTGAATTTTGTCAAATCAAATGTTCACACGCTTCTTCTTACGTACGATGAAGCAATAAGGCGCGTATCGACAGTTTTATACTTTTTCCTTTTTTACTTTAATGTTTGCATTAAGATTTAATCTATTTTTAATATTCGACATGAATACTTTCTAAGCCTCAGAACATACACTTTCATACTTAGGATATTATATGTGAATAACACTCAGATTACAACTGGCTTCTATATTAAATTGCAGTTGATATTAAAACAAGTGTAGATTATCTATGTAATTCCAGTTCATAAGTGCACATAAAGTTACCTACACGGAGACATGAATATCGAATAGTATATGTTTCATTCATTGTAATTTAGTACTGGATAAATAATACCTACCTATTTGTGATCTATTTGGCTCTGGCTTTTTCATTGAGTTAATGCGACGTAGAAGCCTCGTGGGAGTCATCCGTCAAGCCGGTCCAGACAAACTTTAGCTTATCTCGGAACACTAACATAACTCTCTAATAATGTACTTTTGAAAGGCCATGATTTCCGATTAGATGAGCGTGCTGGGAATTTGTGTTTTCGTGAGACGTAAAAAATATACGATTATTATTTATTGTATGTATCTATATATTTTACAAAAAATTGAATTGCTTCTCATTTTACATTTACTTCCATTTCTCAAATCATTTATTTTGATTATTTAACATTCGCTCGAATGGTGAAGGAATATCATGAGGGAACCGGTTTGTCTTAGACCCAATAAGTCGACGGCGTGTGTCAGACACACGAGGCTAATCACCTAATTGTCTATTAGATTTACAAATGATCATGAAACAGATACAGAAATCTGAGGCCCAGACTTAAAAATATCGTAGCGCCAATGATTTTTATTTATATATTTTAATATTTTTACGTTTCTATTTATAAGCATAACCAGCAGTTAACAAATATATGTTAATTACGGCCTGTTTCACAATGTCCGGATAAGTTCCAAATAAGCTATTTATTACTTATTGGTAGGATAAATAGTATTTTTGCGTTTCACGACTGTCAGATAGCGCTATACGTCATAAAATGCGAAGTATCTTATTTGGAACTTTTATCTTTCGAATAATTTATGTGTTGCATAGCTATTTGGCACTTTATCCAAACATTGTGAAACAGGCCCTTATTAATATTAATCATAAAAGAATCTTTGACAAATGTTAAAACGGAAACTAAATTTATGTACGTTCTATACGTAGTTTTTCAGTTTTGTTCATTATATTTCGTTAATTATACAATATTTCTTCTATGAAATAGTTTTAGATGTCTGTTCTGAAACAGACTTTATTAAATTTGACTACATAGGAAAATGTATGAATTTAAATTTATGTTAAGTACTTAATTATGTATAAAGTTATTTTTCCGTGTTATTGAGCTGTTAAGGTAATTTGCCTTATAACTTACTACGTACCATACCTACGTATGTCATACACAAATGCATTAGTAGTGCATAGAAACAAGTTTATAAAGACAAGTTCATATTGAACGAATCTCTCTCGAGCAAATCGTAAATTCCAATTCCGTGCAGCCACAGCCTAAGCTATTGACTTATAGGGGATGAACAAACAGAAATAACAGTTAATAGCCTTAAATATAAATAGCTGTGTCTACCTATTTGTCTGCATTACGAAATTCTTAAAATTTATTACAAAATTGTTAAAGCACCAGGAACAATTCAAGATGTTTATTTATTTAATTATAAATTGTTTTTCTGATTTATACGTAGATTATGTACACAAAGGGTTCTGCCGCGGCCCCAAATAACATTTATAAAAGTGACTTCAGTAACAAAAACACATTAGTTTTGTTGAAACATATACATTTGTACAGGAGTGTAAGACTTATAAAAATACTGTTACATAGTGACGTGAGAGATGAAATCATAATCTTATGAATTACAACAATACGACGATCAATTAAGAGATTATATTTTTTGCGAGAAATTGATGTTTAGATCTTTAAAGACAACCAATGACCAAACCAAATTTTGACAATTCTTAAAAGGCCGGCAACGCAACTCTGGCATTGAGAGTGTCCATGGGCGGCGGTATCACTTAACATCAGATGAGCCATACCGGGATAGATTCTTATTAATTCTCTATATTTCACGTACAGCTCTTCGTTGGATCTTCAAACATTCAGGAATTCGGTTGGGAACCATGACGTACTTCAGGTCCTCTCGATGTCCGAGTGATTTGTTCCAGCTTGAATTTCTATTGTAACAGTATCAGCGGATGCTTACACATATGTGATCGATACCACTGTTTACTTTCACGTATTATTGTTTGACATTATCACGTCCTTATGTTCCCTGATGAAGTGTTAAAGATCCTTAGCCGCTCTGTGATTTTTTAAATAATGGGTTAGTTATCTAATAATCCTTTTCTCTTTTGTTTTTTGTTTGTCTTGACGTGTAATTCAAGCTTGGAAAAATCAATACTATTGTGTCTAGTTAAGTTATTTATTTTTTACTAATTTCATTAATGGTATTTTATCTATACACCCAATCGTTCTATGACCCTTTATAGAACGATTTAGATTCCGTTATTTATTTAACTATTATATACTATATTTCTTATAGGCGGCTTTCTGTGCGCCTTTTACCTTCTCGCCTTCTCATTAGTTCACAGCCTAAATTTAAATTTAAACGCATGACTTCTTTGAGAGCGTAGCCCGTAAAAATTAAAGTCCTGTAAAAAGGTAGATGAAAGATTTTGTAGATAGAAAATTATTATTATAACGCCTGTTTGTTTTCACTTACACACCTGGTGTCTCCGTTTTCAATATATTTTTGCGTCAAGCATTATCGAATTTGTAAATGAAATTTCTTTTACGTGCCCTGTCAGATGATAAATTGTTAAGTATACTACACACGTACATTATTCATATACTATTAGCTTTACATAGGTACTAAATCCTTATCTTTTCAAATGTATAAATATGATAAAACATTACTTATGTAACTAAGAATGTATGTGAATGGGTTGCACGGATTGTAGTAATTTCGGATTTTATTTTTAAAGCGACGTCATGTTTTATTCACAAAAGTTATTATTTAGAATTAAGGAACGTATGTATCTGTCGGCGCGAAGGGCCTGTAAATAACGAATCCAGATTAATTAAAGCTGTCATTAAATTATTGAAGATAATGACGTCAGTTATACTGGTGTCATAGATTAGTTTGTTGGCATCTGCCATTTAATTTCGACATTAGAGTCTACACTTTAAAGGCTTCTGCTTGGTTCGACCGCTCAATCGAACTGAGGGCCGCACCAATCAGTTCCTATATTTATAACAACCAGAATTTGTAATAAACAAGCTTCGTAACATTTCGGGTACTCGTTCCACGACCGAACCTGAATAGACCACAGAGTCAAACAGAGTCATAAGAACGAGTGTCAAAGATTACTTTAATATTTATTGTTATTAAGTCTCTAATATTTAAAATTATGATAAATAACTTTCCATAATAATAATTATGACTATGGAGTCATAATTATTGATAGTGATTAATTATAAGATCTAGCAAAATAGACAAGTTAAATGAACTAGTCATATTAACGGTTATAAACAGATTTGACTTCGATGTCATTAAATGATAACGACAGTGGCAGCTGACACTAACACGCCATTGCTGTAACATAAATAATAAAGACTATAAAATTACTACAGACTATCATAAAATATGAATCCCAAACATTATTAATATTTTTCGTAACAATATATAAATTTGCGCCGATACGGCCATACTGACTCCAGCGCGTCCCTTGCGCTGCTTTACATTGCAACAACTTTAAACAAGGCATCACTCATGACGAGATCTAGCCAACACGTAACGCATCACCCATCCTGGGTTCAGCCAACAAGACCAGGATCAAGGATACGCACGGTGGCCAGCCAGCGTTTTAGGAAGGATATTGGATAGGAAAACACAAGGCATCACTCATTACGAGATCTAGCCCACACACAAGGCATCACCCATCCTGGGTTCAGCCAACAAGACCAGGATCAAGGATACGCGTGGTGGCCAGCCAGCGTTTTAGGAAGGATATTGGATAGGAAAACACAAGGCATCACTCATTACGAGATCTAGCCCACACACAAGGCATCACTCATTACGAGATCTAGCCCACACACAAGGCATCACTCATTACGAGATCTAGCCCACACACAAGGCATCACTCATTTAGAGATCTAGCCCACACACAAGGCATCACTCATTTAGAGATCTAGCCCACACACAAGGCATCACTCATTTAGAGATCTAGCCCACACAAGGCATCACCCATCCTGGGTTCAGCCAACAAGACCAGGATCAAGGATACGCATGGTGGCCAGCCAGCGTTTTAGGAAGGATATTGGATAGGTAAAACACATTTTTTTTTCATAAACATGTCAATGCATATACATAGAATAATTATTACCTTTAATTAGATTAGTTATTCAGTAATTCAATGCAATTACCTAGATCCAATAACGTCAGTAGAAAAGGTTGAGGCCTCCTCACATAAAACTCTCCGACAAATCTTCCGCCGATACGGTCAATTCGACTGAAGTATAAACTCATGGCGTTCGAAAAATTGCTCCAATTGGTTACTCAACCAACCACAACATGTAAACCGCCTCGGCCTGCTGACATCTAGACTAAGAATTATAAAGCAGTTCTTCTCAAAAGCAGTCTAATGACAGAATATACCGATACCCGTTCTCTTTAAAGAAATAAATATTAAAAATTAAAACCCACAGTAAAATGGTATCACAAAAATACATGATATTTTTTTTTCATCACACTATTATCACATTAGTTATTCACATCAAATTACATTCATGCACCTGATGTTCGTCAAAAATATTAGAAGGTTTAATTTTACAATTACTTTTACAGTTACATTTACAACTTAAATTCAAATCTTAATTACTCATATCTGTAACGTATGGAATGTTTCGCTTATGATGGTTGATATAAAATGCACACTTAAGTTTTTAGTAATGGGCCAAACCCAGCAAAATAGAATAAGAACGAAAAGTGGGTAGAACGAATACGCAACGTACGGTAGACAAAAATCACTGCATTTTGATGTGTAGAATGCAACTGAGCTGAAGAGAAAGCGTTTTGGATTGAGTATTCATACAAAGTTGATATTTGTCATGACAACTATGAATAAAATTAAAATAAAACACGTTTATTTTGGAACATAAGATCGTCAAGGTATCACATTTTCCACGTCACCAAATTCGATCCCGTAGGCATCCCTACTCATTGGCAAAGAAGACAGGGTGTAGGCCGAGAGAAAAAGCCGACGTAAAAAACTCTCGGTAATTTTTAAAATAAAATAAGTCATCAAACAATACTACAACGCTCATAGCAAATTAATTAGAAGTAGCTTGCCCAGCACTAGTCCTAGGCCCTTTCATCAACTAGACAATCGCTGACTTTATAGTAAGCCTTTTTACACAGCTCCTCTTTTTAATACATTTCCCAAATTTATTAAAAGACAGAGATACAAGAGCATCTGGGATTTTATATTAAAGAAGAGAATCCCTTTTCCCAAAAAGAATTAGTAACTAAACCACTCAAATCAAATTTAATTTTTTTTTTTTGTGAGCAGGTAACGTCTCCAAATATTTGAATGTTCAAATTTATATTTACAACTTTGATTTGGATTTTACTTTGCCATATGTGCAAAATATTAGAGAATGTTATAATGACCGATATAAAATTCTCTTTTCACTTTCAGCGATGACGAAAAGTAAAAATACATAAATTTACCGAAAGACATACGTAAATATTAAACACAAAAGCTGTTTTTTTTAATAGTGTCATCTGATTAGGGAATTCCGTGAAAGCCAGATGCTATATCTAAGCATCTGTAATATCGGGCTCTGCCTAATCTCTAAATTTGGTCTGCTAATATCTCTAACCGCACTTGAATTCAACACGCAAAAATCAACGCAAAGTTGGTCCGTCCCGTTCTTTTTCTCGATTCATAAAATTCATATCTTATTATGACTTTCTCGAATTAATTGACAATTTTAATAGTTTTAAAAAGTCTTATACCTTTCTTTGAACAATTAATTACATATTTTGTTGTAGTAAGTTTAATAAATGAACAATACTTAATAGTTTAATTTAGCGAGTTACATTCGTCATTTTGACGGTAGTAGCAATTTTACTCTAGATGACCCACACAACGGCAGAAATCTCATTTAATAAACTGTGCCATGAAAACCGGTATTGTTGTTACTGAATTATGACGAAATAACGTTATGCTTAGACGAATTTCTCACTTTGCAGTCCCGGTAACACGACAACGACAAACGACCCGGTTTAAGAAAGTGAAACGAACGAATTGATATTTTGAAGATACCATAACACGGGATCTTTGTTATATCATTATATTTACTCTACTTTCGATTTTACGCCTACGAAATATTATAAGAACTGATAAGAATTTATTTAGTGAATCGGAGGTAATTCTCAGTTACTCAGATCGAAAAAACTCAGGGTAAATACCTGTGATCACCGCAACCATTACCTCGGCGTCGGCGTCGGTAGCATATGGTCGAATCCTCTTAAAAAAACGTCCGTGCCATTGTAGCATACTCTGCGTAACGGCTCGCTTGGTCCGAAGTGTAGTTGCGCCATTTCGGCACGTCAATCGAGTACCGAAACTCTACACGTCACTTACGTATGGATCAGCTCTCCCGAAGTCTCTTGGAGATGTGTGATCCCGCCGCTGCTGTCGGCGCGAAGCGCCTGTAAATAACGAATCCAGATTAATTAAAGCTGTCATTAAATTATTGAAGATAATGACGTCAGTTATACTGGTGTCATAGATTAGTTTGTTGGCATCTGCCATTTAATTTCGACATTAGAGTCTACACTTTAAAGGCTTCTGCTTGGTTCGACCGCTCAATCGAACTGAGGGCCGCACCAATCAGTTCCTATATTTATAACAACCAGAATTTGTAATAAACAAGCTTCGTAACATTTCGGGTACTCGTTCCACGACCGAACCTGAATAGACCACAGAGTCAAACAGAGTCATAAGAACGAGTGTCAAAGATTACTTTAATATTTATTGTTATTAAGTCTCTAATATTTAAAATTATGATAAATAACTTTCCATAATAATAATTATGACTATGGAGTCATAATTATTGATAGTGATTAATTATAAGATCTAGCAAAATAGACAAGTTAAATGAACTAGTCATATTAACGGTTATAAACAGATTTGACTTCGATGTCATTAAATGATAACGACAGTGGCAGCTGACACTAACACGCCATTGCTGTAACATAAATAATAAAGACTATAAAATTACTACAGACTATCATAAAATATGAATCCCAAACATTATTAATATTTTTCGTAACAATATATAAATTTGCGCCGATATATCCTATAACCCAGATCTTAGCCCATGACTTTTTTGTAGATACCAAATGAGTATTTTTCTACCAAATAAATGGAATTTCATGAAATTTAGCCTCAAATTTAATATGAACTATCACTATTAAGTAAAGGTAAATGCTATTTATTTATTTATTTATTCGGAAACCAAACAGAAACATCCTTACAATAAAACAAAGTCAAAAATAAAACACAAAACAAACACACTAGATGTATCCACAATAGGTTACACTTATACAACCATATGATACAAACAAAACAAAACATGACAACAACACATATACATGGCAGAGTTAAGACATTAACAGTTGCTTTATTTTACACTTAAATATATATACCCTAGATAATATTTTGACTGTATATAAAATACACACGTGTACACGATTAGCCCTGACTAAGTCTTAGGCCTGGGACTAGAACACCTTTATCAAATTGGTGTTGTCACGTCCTCTTAAGCACTCGTAGCGAGAGCAATGTCTTTCCTGCAAAAGCCATCGTATCAGCCTGGTATATATTGTATTCCTTAGGCAAAGATATTTTTAGTTTATATTGTAGTGTAGCGGTTAGGAACTATCCGGTCACCAAACTCCAAAAAAGTGCATTGTTCCTTACCATTTTTGTCATCATTTCTTAAAGTAGGGCAAATGGAAAAGTAGAGTAGTTTATGTATCGTCCATTATTAACTAACTTCGTTCGATAAAAAAAAATCATTTTATAGACTGAGTTGTGTCGATATGTTGTTACCAAATAAAAGTTCCAATCAACTCGAAACAATTATTTTCGTCTCGAAACGCAATGATTACAAAATCACAGAGGCCTTCTTTCTGCGAATACTTTTTACGTTTTCAAGACGAAACAAATGAAGCCTAAAATACAGAAAGTATTTTATTAATATCCATTAAAATTCACCTCACACATGAGATATACGATAACCGTACTTTACATATTATAATTTAAATGGTAAGTCTTGGTAGCGGTTTGGCTCACGACGTTATCTGGAAGGAAGACGCTACCAAAGTCGTTAGTGAAATGTTGGGATCTACGGACATAGGATTTACTTGCAGGAAGTGACGTAATGCTTAAAACTAAGCTGTAGAATTTAGTTTAATTACACTTAATATGTTTGGTAAAGACTGAAATGTATTATAATGGCTTAAGGCATTGGAGAACAATAGTTTTATTACCTAGTATTTAGTTCGGAAACCGGATTAATATGTGTATTATTATGACAAACTTACCATTCTTGAACCATTTTTTTATTGGTTAATTACTTTGAGATCATATTACTTTAAAGTGTCGTCATCTTATTTATTTTAGACTTTCTAAACTTTCGACCGATGCTTAGACTAGAATTGGCCTGTTTTATAAATGTTGGACAAGTTTTTATCTAGAAAGAAAACTAGCGAAACCTACAATAAATTGGTTATGCTATTGTAAATTTGCAATTTTTCAAATTGTCTGAAAAGTATTAAATTAAAATGTACTATCGTTGTTTTAAATGGAAAAAAACCTATTACAAGTTTCAAATTTTATTAATTTGCATGAAAATCAAATTTTAACGGCTTTGTTTCGATGTCAACAATATTTTAACTCTGTTTTTAAAGTTAAAAAAAAACAATAAATTATTCATAAAATGAGAGCCAACCATATATAACTATAAGCCGTCGTGTTTAGAGAAACAGTTCTTCAATGAAATGGTTTGTACTTGTCGGTAAAACATTTGTCCAATTGTCTGCAAACTGCTTAGCAAAACTGCAAATACGCTTGGTTGGCTAGGTGAATGAATAAATCGCTGTCAATTTCGACATAGAATAGTTTAATACTAAATGTAATCAAATTATTTTTGTCACAGTGTATAAGACCATAATGAAGTGTGAGATTCATATTTGTTTAATACGAAATGTTTTGTTTATTTAGATAAATCAAAATGCGGTCTGCAATCGGACGTTGCCCAGCGGAGCGTCAGTTTTTCTTTCTCCCTGTATAATAAATTGTATATAAAGGATCCACGCGAGCGAGTCACGCATAACATTTCATGGATTTATACCCCACACTTTTGTCGAAATTTAGATTTAGTGCCCCGCCAGATCATAACTCACTGCGGCTCTTGGAGTATTTTATTGGATTCAAATGGAATGGGATTAGGTACTTATTAGCTATGTTTTATGTTAGCCGTTTGTTAATGGAACGTTTTATTCCTTTTTCAACAGTGGACCTTTACATATAGCGTAATTATTGATATGTAAATAAGATTTTAAATATAGAATATAAAAGTACATGAAACATATAGGAAAGCTTTAAGGTCAATAAGAATAAAAGAAGGGAAAAAACATTAATAGATGTAATAAAAAAGGATTTCGAAATACGTTATTATAAAAAAGTTTAATGATCTACTTGTATAAAGTTCATAAAATTTGCTCGTGTTTTTGAATCCCGGCTGTAAGTAGTACCATTACATAAGCAAGCAAACCGTACAGATCAAGCTGGTTTCATCTAATGTGCGAAAATAATAAAGTTATTTTGAAGTATAATATGGCTAAAAATTAAATATTTAATTTCAGTAATTTGACTTCAAGCCTCTAAAACAAACTCTATTCGATACAACTCTTCATAATATTTTTAAAACCCATCAACCGTCAGAAAAATTCAAAGCACTCAGCGTCACACGTTAATAACAAATTTGCCGCATTAAGCAGAGCTCGGGAACTCATATATACATTGATGTATTTCGCGTTGAAAAAAACAGCAATTACTAGCAGACGCCAGAGGTTAATAAAGTCGGGTAGAGAGCGTATTTCAGTCTCGTCCGTTCATATGAGTTTTACGTCATTTGGGCAAATTTTTCAAAGCAGAATAATTTTTCCCTTCGCGCGGCGCGGCGGGTTAAATAACACTCGTTAACTTTCTGCACCCATCATGAGAGCAATTATACTGAACATTTAAAGCGTTCGATTAAAATAAAAAATAGCCACATAAATACGTTTACAACGTACATTTTAATTGCAAACTCTGCAATATATTTGTTTTATACAATTGCGTGTTTTTCGTTACACCTACTAAAGTTCACACGGAGCCCAAACCCTACAAAAAAACTTAGACACTTATGCCAAATATAATAAAAATCAACTATTAACTGCTCAAAATCACAAATGCGATGTCCCCCAATTTTATACTTACCTAACATATCCGTCCAAAACCTGCTCTTAGAAGCAATATAAAGTATGTATCGTGTTTCGATTCATAGATTTTGCGATAAGCACCAGAGCCTCACTGAAAACAGGTTTTCTCTGTGATTTAATCTGGCATCAAAGGAACGAATGTACACTGATAGAATGTGCTAGGGAATGAATTTAAATTTCCGAAAATAGCAAAAACTTAAATTACAAAAGGGTGTTTTCGTAAAGGCGGTCTATTGAGAGATTAAAAATAATATATATCTAACGAACGGTGCACTTCTGCTACTAAACTATCCTATAATGACTCATTAAGATAGAATAGGTCAACAAAAGGTTGTTGCTTTTAAATGTCAAATTTCAGTTTTTTAAATTCTTTTGTTTTTTTTAATGTATATTTGTCTTTTAATGCGCTTGCTTGCCATCTGTTTTTTATACATAAATTGTTTATCTATGTAATCTGTTTTGTATTATAATATGTAGAAGTATAAGCTGCTAGATTACTTATAATTAAATAAAAAAACAAAAAAAAGAGCTTCTTAGCTTAGATTGGCTTGGCACGAACGATTTTTAACTTTTATAAAAATTTATTGAAAACGACAATAAATCGTTCGTTCTAACTTGTTTGATGCGGGACTTATGTTTTTTCTTTTCTACTATAATAATAATATAAAGTCTTAAAATTAATTATTATTATTTTTAGTTTTGTTATTATTACTTTTTTAGTAATTATTTTGTGGTTGCTTGTTTATTTTTTCCCTCGCTAGCTTGTTCATGTCCTAATTGATGTGTATGTGTGTAAAATTTGTAATGACATAATATTTTCTTGTATAATTTTATGCGTACAAATTGATTTAGAACTTATAATGAAATAAACGAGGACACTATTCAACTTTTCACTGCATTCTAAAGGGAAATTCAAAAAAGTAACTCGTTATAGGTAATATAATACATTACCCTATCTTAGGCAACTAGCAATTGACATCAGATTCCTCTCAAACCGTCTCTCTTGCAATCTCAAGTAATATCTCCTATTCAAATACTCAGGGACTAAATTAAAAATATCGTTTAGAGTTGTACCGAGTTGTTCTCCGATCTCTTAGCAAATGTCGGTTTCCCATGAAATATACATTAAATATTTACACAGTCTCAAGGCAAGCACTCCTTGAAGTTGAAAAGATTTGCAATTCACAGAGTATCCTTTATAAAAAGACAGTGTACATTGTTTTATTTCAGTTTATTCTGAAATGTGTTTCGGAATTCAATATATGTAATTCTGTCTTTAATAAATGAATTACGAACATTATTAAAGTTGCTTAATCTTTTACTATGTTTAATTTAATATGATAAATCATGCTGAAATTTGCTTTTTATTGCCTCATTGCATAAAAGGCCTTGAAGCTATCGAAGGAAAATAAACCGATATTTCTAAACTTAGTATTAGAGGATGTTAGTGTTTTTTTTTTAACAAAATCCACTATTAATCTATGTCAAGTACAACAAACATATAGAATATACAGGATAAATTATAGACAACTTATATTTTAACAATAAACCTATGAGTTAGAAATTGTAATGGGTTCAAAAAAAAAGGTTACGATTTAAATCACACTACAAGTAAGAAAAAGTAAATTGCTTGTAGCATGGTTTGTATATTTTCTCTTTGCAATATGCTATAAAATTGTATAACTATAGATGTAATACAATTTTACATACCATTAGATGGTGAAGCAGACTGCGATCCTTTCTTAGATTACGAAAAAGCTACATTTAGCCAATAAAACTGAAATTAAAAAAGAAATATAAGTCGCATATGGGAAACAAATATAAATATTATTTCGAAAAATACTTTAAAGAATAATTTAAAAGTAAATTTCTTTTAAAGTATAATTAATTTATCAGGAATGATACTAATGTAAGCATCGACGCATTCATTGGCTTTATTACTCGTTGACACTGGTTCGGTAAGTGTACCTTTGTATCACTAAAACCAGGATTACTTTGTTCATCGGCACGGCTAAAAGAATGTGATTATAACATATAGTAAGATAAGGAGGGTCAAAAGAGAGGATTAAAAGCTATTGGCTGACTGCCCATCCAATTTTCTTTGTTGACGTCCCGTGGGAGAGACCAAGATTATCTTAACAAAGACGCCGGGCAAGTTCGCACGCCCTTTGAAACAATATTATCTCGCAAATCTAAGAAAATAATTATTACACTACGTTCTTTGTAGATTTATAGTCATAATTGGCAAAATAATATTTTGTCGTTAGTATTAGTGTTATTCTTTTCGTATTTGCTTATTTTTATTTTGTTTAAAATGAAATAATAGTGTAATTCAAAGAAATATAATTTATATTTCTGATGAATTTTTTGAGAGGACTGTGAAATTTGTATTTCAATTTATATGTAAAATGTGTCAGGAGGATAGTATATATATGTAATGTAATGTAGTAATAAGCATGTTACACTATATATGAGAGACCGAGAACTGAGAACTACAGTTGTACCCTGACGGATATGTAAATCGAACTTATTTTATTTACATTAATATCTTAAATACAAATTACAGCTATTCATTCCTATACATAATAACTCTTTTGAGCTGTCGGTGTAAAGTTCAGGTATTTTAATGCATTAGTTCACGGAGTCTCTCAATGTTAAAATGTTTTATTTAAATTTATTAATATATAATATAATATAATATATATATATATATTAATTTAAAAATTATAGGTCCCTTTCAAACATAATTAGAATGCTTATAAGAATTAAACTCTATAGCGTGAAGGGCCGCTAGAATTAAATATAAAAGTGTGATCGGAAAACAGGTGAAAGAAAAGTAGTCATAGACTATAAATACTTAGTTATTGTTTTAATTAACTTTATTATTCATAAATACACATGTGACTCACATTTCATCACAACAATTTGACAGAAACAAATGCAAGAGCTTGTACTCTAAATTTACCAGAATGCAAACTAACTTAATTTCTAATTTAATTACCAATGTACCGATCAGATGTGGGCGATTAGTTTAAACTAAAAAACAATTTACCCATTTCCTACCAGCATTATATTTTAACTTTTAATTGTTAATAGTAAATCTTGGAGCAATTGTGAGCAGCATAACTGCTCGTATCGTACCTGTTACGACCCTCTGAATTCTCATCATACCACGTCAGAATTAACGAGCGGCGGGCTATTTCAATAGCACCAATATGTGGTTATAGCTTTGAGAATGATCTCCGTGTCTACAGTCTCTGGTCCGTGTATGGCGGTTAAATGCTGGACGTTATATCACGTACAAACTTCTAGTAACTTGAAAACTGTATGGGTCATTCAGTTCTTGTACATGCATCTTACGATATATTTTCAATTTAAAATCATTTCTTTAAGCCAGAATGTAAACACCAGAAGTATTTATAAAGTTACACAACAGTTTTGAAATCTATTAGGTATGAGGGTGTGCAATTGTTTAATCAATCACCTTCTCAAATTCGCAATATTGGAGTGTTTCACAAACTGAAAAAGGCAGTCAAGATGCATGTTAGAACGAACACATTTGACTAAAATTAAGATGGCTTATGGCGACGTGTGTCTCGCTCGTATATATACATATTAATATTAAGTTTCTCATGTACATACAATATTTCATTTATAATGAGAAATAAAGTTCTTTAAACATAAATGGTTTTATGAGTGACAACTATTACTTACAATTAAGGTTCTATTATATATTATATGTATCACTCAACGCATTACATTATTTGGATTATAATCTCCTCCATTAACTGCCTCCATGACGGTAGTAAACGCAGATGACAGGGGTCCTGGATCATGGATCCTCCAGCCCTTATCTTCTGTAAAACGAGCACACGATTTAGTTGTATGGAGATAATAGGTTGCACGGTCTTCCGTGTTTAATTCGTCTTGTCCGTTCGGAATCTCGATTGATGCTGGATATATTTCTCCCCTCTGTGCTTTTCCTAACGATGTAACACGCTCGGGTGAACATGTCTCTTAATCAATCGTTGCCAGTTACCATTACTTGATGAATTCGGATTAACAAGATACTCATTGCTTCAGATTTCTTTTTCAGTACTTTCATTGACAAAACACCGCGGTTTAGTGGAGTTGGGTGTGTCTCCAAAACAATACTAATATTATAATTCAAGCAATGTATTTACAAGCAATGCCCCACGGTTTCCTTTGCGTTAGTGGAAGGTCTACTAAGTCGGACTATAGGTATATTTTTGTTAATATTTTTAATTTCTTCCAATCTAAGCAATATACAGATTTGATTAATATAAACTTATACATTTTTAAATTCGTAACAAAATTATTCGTAAATAACGAAAAATTTTCGACATTAGTAAATTTAAAAATACCGTACAGGTATTGAAAAATTATTGATTACAAGTAGGTAATGAAGGAATCGTATTAATCGGAGCAAGAATTTTTAGCTTGATTATAAATTATAAAATATTAAAATAGAAACAATAAAATGCTAAGCATTCTTCTAAAACATTAGAAAGGAGATTTATTTGTAGAACATGAAAGTGTTTAAAAAACAAAATACTTTCACTATCATAGTTTTGGAGTTCCAACTAGGGATAGGCCAACATACAATTACCAATGGGTAAAACATTCTGTTTGTAGATTGATTTTTACGTTTGATTGATATTGTTTGATGACGTTTTATAATTCTGTACATATTGTTTTGTTCTATCATCATTAGTTTCAGCAGCGCACGCGATGGCAGATTTTTATATATATTTTTTTTACATGGTAATTTTTTAACACATGGTGCCCCTTTCGCCTATAAAAATCTATTTTAAGAAAGTCAAAATATTATCAAAAAAGATATGGTGTTATTTATACGAGTATCAAAAGAAATACATGCTTAAACCCTATTTTTACCTTTCATGCGAAATTTATATAAACCTACTATGTAAATGTTCATATCATCATCAAAATTACTGCGGTAACAATTTATTTCATAAAATTTCTATGTATATCCATTTAGCGTTGGCCAAAATAGCTTTCATATCCTGAAGCGTAGATAAATAATATAATACTTCAGCGCGTATCGATTCTCTTGCGGTCAAATTGTATAATATAAAATGCTAATCAGCCCTCCCATAACGAAGTGTCGGCTTTAGTCCGGGGATATGAATTAACATGTTTACATTCTAAAACACGAGGTACTTTAAGAGGAAATTCAAATAACCATTTGCATTTCCGTCTAAACTTATGAACCCCGACGTTATAAATGGTCCCCTCGACCCGGGATGAACACTTTTTCAACAAAGTTTACAAATATGTGCGTTGCGTTGGCACCTGCATCAATGCTGCCTAATGGCACATTAAGGTAGACACTTTGCTCCAAATGACTTGCACAGATGTTATTTTGCTAGGGTTAAGCCCAAACTAACATGTCCGTGTATATATAAACCCGCAAATTAATTCATACGCGAATTAGATGATGGCATACGAGTAGTAGTAATTAGTAATGGGTTGTGCACGGAATGGCAAGTTTATATAAAAAATATCGATACCATGGATCGGAAACGATTTTGGTCTCTTTAAATTGACTTATTCTTATACATATATGGTGGTAACAAATAATTGCATAATGATCGCGTATATTTTCCTATGTATATAATTTCGGTAGGGGAGTAGAATTAAAAAAATCAAATAAAATTTAAAAATTTTACTCATTATCTTAATATATATAAATCTCCTGGCACGATGTTTGTCCGCGATGAACTCCTAAACTACTTAACCGATTTTATATTAAATTGATTTTTAACCTTTCACACAAGTTCTCCTACCGTTTCCCTTGAATAGTTTACTACTCAATACTATGTAATATAACAAAAAAAAAATGCCACAGCAACGCTTGGCCGAGTCTGCTAGTATGTATATATTATATATTTATTCTCAATTGGTCTTCAGTCTTAGTGATCCACTCAAAAGTTACGCTGAAACTAATAAATATACTCTTAATAAAGTCTTAGAGATAAAACTAAGAACGTTTTAAACGAACACTTTAATACATTTAAATGTCGGTTAGTGACTTTACAAAGTTAACTCAAATAACGGATCTCAGCAAGTGGAGCGATAAATAAAAAATAAGAGTCGTCGAGTGATGGATGCCGCCCCTGGGTAATCATCGCTTTAGTGGTTATAAGTAGAAGTGAGCTTGGCTCTAAAAATATTCAACCGAGGGAATTTTTCATATGAGATTTGAGGTTCAGACGTTTATTGCATTACTTCTTGCTTTGTTACACTTGTTATTAGGCTCTATTAACTTTGATTAGGATGAAATAAGATAAATTAAGCAAGAATTGATTATGATCTCTTTTGTATATAGACATTACGAAATCAAATCAAAGGGCAGAACAAACTTTGATTATTCACATATTTCGTATTGCAATTTAACTTTAGCATACAAAAAACTCCATTCTAATTTCAGTATACAAAAAACCACTCGTCACTTGCAGCAGGGCAAAGGGCGGACTGACAGCTGTCCTGTCAGATGATGACCAGGGTTCTTTAATTAATAGTCGTAATGACGTTTTATCCGGCTGTGCTAGATTAATTTTCTTGGCGGGAAATTATTAATGTAGTCAGCTGCATTAGATATAAACATAAATTTAATAGCAAAATATAACAAAGCCTAGGAGTTTAGGAGCGGTAGGGTTTAATCAAATATTGAAACTGCTATTGCTACGCCGTAGAACTTAATTATATTTTAAATTTATCTTTTATATTATCATTTATTTGTATTATATTATATTATCATATTATTGCGCTATACATGGTAAACTATTTAATTTTAATAATCTGTGTTAAATGTGTTGTGATTAAATGTGTCACCCATTTAAAGATGGCTACAAAATTGTATTTTTTATTTTGTAATTATTGGAAGAATTTCTCTGTTCTACAGAATATCGAATAGAGCTATTCTGCGGGCAGCTTTTCTCTTACTTTTTATTTCTGCTTTGCTTATTTATTACTAGCAGCGAACGTGCTCAACGCGAATTTGTTTTCATAATATTTCTTACGGACGCCATTTCAGCATTATGTGGTACAATAGCAATGTATTTTGAACTTTATGTCTAAACATTAAAAGTTCTATTCGCATAAATTAATAATATTGTATGCACATTTGTCTATTTATTTGCTTTATTGCGACATTTTATAATATCCTTCGTTTGCACGATAAGATACGAGACTCATTCGTTAACGTAAAGTGCGAATAAAGTGGTTTTTGGATTTATGTAGTGCTTTAACTAGATGTGAGAAGGTTACTCTAGATGATTCTACGTTTGCTTATTTTAGTTAAGCCTTGAGCTCTTAGTAAGAGAGATTTCAAATTGGAAGTTGAAGTGAGGTCTTGTTGCCACGCAGCCTTTCACTAACTTAAACTCAAAATACAGTTTTTGAGAGATTGGAACAGTGGATTGTGTATGTTGAAGCGATACGCATTGAGAGGGTTTGATTATTATCAGTCTTCAGATCGGCGCAATAAGTGTCTTTGATATTTTTTGTCCTTACGGATGTGTCTCATATTCATATATACATTTTTGCTAATTCATCCGTTTTTAGAGACTGAAATAATTTTAAGAGGGTTATATTCGGTTTTTACTCTTAGAGTTATTGATTGGTTAAGTTACTTAGCCACGGAAGTGGTAAACAACAAATACTAAAATAATAGTACAAGTGATGGTTGTAAGATAACAGGAGTTTCATTTTTCGATGGTGGTGTTTCCCGAAAACTTATACATGCATCTAATGTAAAGACTATAATTTCCTTAGGCAAGATTAGTATTAGTAGAAATCAGTACAATGACAATTAAAAAAAAAGAAAAAAAAAATAATACTTAAAACAGATTTTTGTTATAATCCAATGTCCCAACGAAAAAAAAATTGCATTACTTTAAATGACTATGAGATGATCACAAAAAGAACATTAAGCAAAAAATTATATGCGATCAAAGGTAATTTGCATTAAACACAAAACAATATCCTAAACCTAAACCAGCCATTTATGGAAAACAAACGTAAAATTCTGATCTGTTTCTCAAACTATCTAGCAACACCTGGCGTCGCTGTCCTCAAACTTTCCTTTTCAATTGTTTCCAAGTCGTTGCGATATTGTTTTCGATTACCAAAGTTTAATGGCCGATTCAAACCCATCTTGAATGTCACAGCAGTTAACTCTATATCGTATTAGGTTAAAGTGCTTTTATTAGGTCCCTACAAATTGGACCTTTGTTTAGATACGGCAGAACAATATTGTTATATAATTCAAACTACTAAACGTCAAACAAAGGAATTCAATTAGCTTCGGAGCAAATTACGGACAAGTAGAATTCAAGGTCGATTAAAGGTCACACTACACTTCGTACGTTTAAATAAAGTTTTGTTAACGCGATACATAGACTTGTAGTCTATATAATTACTTTTAAAACTATATAGATCCTTTTTGTTATAAAGCAACAGAGTTTAAAAACAAAAATAAAAATCGTAGTTTATAGACTTGCAGTCAAAATAATTTTTAAAAATAATTATGTAGACTACAAGTGCATAGACTACAATTTATATTTTATAATAAAAAGAGGTATAATTAAATTATAAGGGAGGTATAATATAATTAAATTAGAAGGTAAGGGAGAGAATAATTGTCAGGAAGTTACGCTTCCTATACGTTGGTAATAATAGTTTTATAATAAAATTTTTAAATAAGTATTGCCTACAAGAATATCTATTCTAAAATATAAATGATTATTAAAAGTTATCTGAAGGACATTTTATCTACAATTATAATCTTCTTAAGTATTAAAATGCATGTCAATAATATACTTAAGTCGTCATGTTTATAAAACACAAATATTTTGTAAAATATATATCAAGCACATAATCTTACGAATAAAGGGAAATTGGTACCTTTAATCTTGATTACATATAATTAGTAAAATATTGCTTTATCATCTTTCCTTATGCCTAAAAATTAACAAACATTTTACTATAACAAACAAGTTATACAAATATTAAAGACACGCAAAGGTCACAACGCACTAAATAGTTTTGGAAAACTATGCAAACTAAAGTTATGAATAAGAAAAAAATAATCAATTCAACCCTTCGTAAAATTTCACTTTTGAAATAAGATTTAGCTAATGAAAGTCCACAAATATTTAAAAACAGAATCTCTTCGTGTTTTCCGTTTCCTATTGCAAAAGGAAACCACTAAATCGCTAAGAACATTGCACTGACCGTATTTCCACTACAAGCAGAAAGGGATTTATTTCATTATCTAGATTCGAATTGCAAATGACTGCCTCCCTACCGACATCTGCATTTCTTGATCGATGCGGTCCTGTCTTCAACCGTCTGCTCACTGTATTTATTAGGACTTAGCATTTTATACTATGGCATTATATCGCTAGGGATTTTAAAAGATATGTAGGTAGTATACCTCACCCCTTTTCACTAGAATAAGGGGTATTATTTATTTAGTACATTATTTACATACATACAAAATTACAAAGTAATAACGTGTAAGGTTATAAAATTAAATAAACGTCATAGGTTATGTACGTAATTTCAGTTTTCTTATTTAAGAATGTTAACTAAATATTATTTTCCATCACAAATTACCCGGAAAAGAAACGGCAAAGTGAAACGCTAATGGATTAAGAAAGCACAGTGCTTGCCAAAGATTCTTGTCACTTGGATTAATTCTGTTAAACAAACCAAGTATAAGTAAGGCCAGATAAGGCCCAGGAAATTGCCTCAGAGTAGACCCAAGTGGTGCACGCCAAATAGTTGATGAATCGCCACCTTGCATGACTAAATAATTGTTACTTCAGAGTCGATCGCGTGTTTGACTCGCCCCTAGAAAGGGGATTTTATTGTGACACCTTCACTTATAGGATTATACTTTCTGTTAATTTAATTTAATTCTGAAGGTTGCGTGACCTTAGTTTGGTCGGTGCATCATTTATTTTACTGCATTTTAACGTGGAAATTGAGCTGCCTAATAAAAATACATATAAAAAAAATTACGATGTTTTAATGTTTTTAATTGTTATCAAAGTTAAGAAGTATCAAACCGTGCCTTAGATACAATTACGATAACTTTGAAAGATTTTTGAAGATTTTGGAGAAAGTCAAGTATAATCTTGAACTAAAGAGGACATGATATTAAATATCTTGCTATTCAAGCCACGTTGTAAAAGGAAGAAAACAAAATGTAACAGATAAAAATTGAGTTATTATATTATGATCTCAACGAACATACATGTTAGAATGAAGACAATCACGGTTATGATATGTAAGAAAAAAGATAGACATGTGAAATTGACAGGAAATTTACGAATTAGGCTCAAACCCACCCAAATCCCGAAAGGACTTTTCGTATTGAAGACGTCGCATGCGTCGGCCAAGCATCTGTGAATATACAAAAATGTAATGAAAATTTAGACATAGCAATTAAGTAGGAATATTACAAAGTGAATGTAGTTAAGAATTAAGAATACAAGGTTGATTAAGCGTATTTACAAATACTTTATAAGCTGTATGAAGGAAGCCTATATCAGTTACACTTTCAGACCTGAACTGCGTAAAATTATTCTCTTTTCATAATAATAATAATATTAGTATAGAATACATCAGCGCCATATTGTTTGATATAATAGCGATTATTCCAATGCAATTGTTTTGATTCGAAGCATTCAAGCGTTGTTCTCGCTATATCAGATCCCTGGGCCACGGTGAAACTAGGTGAATGTGCACCGGCCTATATTATCTACATATTGTTACCGTTTAATTAATAAATGGATTATTATAAGTAATCTTTTCTAAGGTGGTTTTAGCTGTAGGTTAAATATAAAGTCTGTTCTAGAGAGTATGTAAAAAAACCTTATTTCATAAATGAATAAATTCTATCGATTAACATTACTATTTACTGTATATGAAAGTGTGCTCGTGGTATTCACACTCAAGCCTTATATAAGAAATACAACGAAAGACCAATAATATATCTTCTAGTAAAAAAATGTTCGAAATCTTAGTACTGAAAGAGAAATCAAAAGAATAAATATATATATTTTATGATATATGGTTTTAGTCAACCAAACATACTTAGTATGCACTATACTACAAAAGCAATCTAAATAACAAAAATATAATCTATGTTAGTTTATGCCCCGTCACGAAATCCATAAATACAAAAAATCACCAAGTCAGCGTTGTATCGTTTGCGGATTATTACTTTCTTTATGTACGTATTATTCATAGCTCCGTATTATTGAGATCATATTTCAAGTGCCGCCATATTGACCAAATAGGAGCGTATAATTTATATAGGACTAGTATGTAAAGGAAAGATTACATATTTATTTATTGAAATACGGTACATAATATGTACCACACAAAAGTTTACTATTGAGTCCCGCCCATGTATACTAAGTCATGTACATAAAATATCATTTAAAAACAAAAATCAAAATCATGTTATACCAAAGGAAGAGCTTTCAATCTTTATTAAAAAAACATTAAATTTATTCTGAATTAGTTTGATTTCACAAAAATATAAACGATTTGCCTTAAAATGGCTCTCCTGTAAAATTACTAAAATGTCAGTTGACTCATTATACTTAGGAGGTATCGTTATATTTAATTGACAATATATATTTTTAAATTCTTTTTTGTATGTTTTTGGAATTTTGAGAAATATAATTTGAGGTGATGTTACAAACCATCTTAATTCATATAGAAAATAAAAGTTAACACAAACACACATTTATCATAGGTCTACGAGAAAACTACAATAAGACGAACATTTATTTTGAATGCTTTACGGTTGTGTTAAGCAAGAGGCTCCTAAACTTGTTGTTCATAAAAATAATAACATACATTATGTGAATCACTCTATAGATATCACATTATAAACGGTTTTATAACGTGTTACTACTACTGTATGCATCTAGAGGGCGGCATAGTGATAGCTGTTTGCAAGTTGTTCGCGTTCAACCTGAAAAGATTAAGAACAATAGATAACAGACACGATACAGCCTTTCCTATACTTAGCAAGAAGAATATATAATATTATGTCTAACAACCCTTAACTGTTGCATCCCCTATTGTATATATTATTTTTGTATCAATATTACAAATCTGTTTTATTTTGTTTTACATGTGTATTAACAAGTAATATTTGTATTTTTTTGTTAATTTAGTTGTCACCCCAATTTTGTATTTCCTTCAGCACTTTTGTTGATAATGTGTAATGAACTGTAAACTTTTCAATTAATAAAAATAGGCTTGTTACATAATAGGCAATAACTGCCATTTGGGATAATTGTGGTTATATTCTTCATGATTAAGCTAAGGTTATTTTTGCTTGTCGAAAGGTGTACAGTTATTTAATTTCTAATTAAAGTATGATCACAGATGTAAACTCTCTATAATAACAAAAAGAGCTTAGAATAAAGGCGATATAGAATAATAATTTTGTACTCGTGTTTTGAAAACTGTCATGCAGCAAATTCCTTTAGGGATTCGGGGTAGCTGTAATTTAACTCTAATAACAGTGATTGAAATAATTAGGGAGATTTACTTACACTTTCATCAAATGAAACTAATGTAATTAAATAAAAAACGCAACAAAAGATAAGTCATTATCAAAATATTCTAGTAGTGGATGACACGCAATTCTTTCGTTGGCATTTATTCAACTTCTGTATTGTTTTATTTTTAAGTAAAATTGCAGCATTGCAGTATTTCCGATTCCTGAAGATCAGATATTTTCTCTCTTGTATCATGAATAAAACCAGACGAGCTTTGTGTTTATAATACGAATTTCGCGTTTCCAAAGAATTGGCAGTCAAGTTGGTTGATGTAACAGCTAATGTTCGCGGCTTCGTCTGTAAAGTGACTAAGTATATTGCCCCTTGCGGTTGTTTAAATATTTTACGGACAAAAACCTTTGGGCTTACAATTTATGTATTTTATTTAATTAAATTAATATATTAATATTTTACTGTATGATATTACAATAATGATTGGTTTGACTGCTGCAAGAAACTATATATTTCATTAAATAAAAAAATACGTTTATTATGGAACATAAGACAGACAGGTATCACTTATTCCACGTGATTAAATTTGAATCTGTAGGCATCCCTAGTCATCGGCAAAGAAGACAGAGGGTGTAAAAGATGGCCGAGAGAAAAAGCCAGCGTAAAAACTCTCGGTACTCTTTTAAAAAAGCATATTATAGTATAGTTTGTTATTTTTTTTATATTATTAAA
Organism: Pieris rapae; assembly: GCF_905147795.1. Taxonomy (NCBI): domain Eukaryota; kingdom Metazoa; phylum Arthropoda; class Insecta; order Lepidoptera; family Pieridae; genus Pieris; species Pieris rapae. The sequence goes on along the minus strand of NC_059509.1, from coordinate 4,240,380 downwards.
TAACTGGACACTGGAATCTGATTTTTCAATACTCTCTACTTGTTTTTAACGTGTCTAAAGTCTTAGAGTTTCACAGGCTAAACACGTATTATATGAATTACTATCTAATGATGCAACGCCGTCAAACGCGATTTTATTCACATTTATTTTTAATAAGAAATACTACTGCACTGCTATAATCAATTAATGTATTTTAAAGGAATTGTACTTGCACTTTATGAAAGGTGCAATTATATTGTATTTATGCAAATCACTTCATTGTAACTTGTAAGCCAGTTGGGATAATAACAGCAATAAAATTTTACTTGTTTGCGTGTTACTACCGAGCTTTTATTATATCAAAGACACTTGAACAGAATAAAGAAGTATTATCAACAAGTTACTTAGATTTGAAACGAAAATGTGTTTCAATTTGATTCTTAATAAAGTAAAGATCTTATATAAAAGACATTTTTTTAATTTTTATGGGTATTTTGATCTGTGGTAAGCAATGGTTAACAATCTTTCATATATGATAACTTTTTAACTTAAATACTGTTTCGGTAGACCCCCGTCATCATCTAAATGATAAACTATTCTAATAATGAAGTGAATGATATGAGTCATAATGACGTTTCCCCTATCAGTGTTGCCAAGTTGTATAATTACGCAGTTTGTTATCGCTTTGTTGGTGTTTCTGCAAACAAAATATCGCGAAATTTGCATTACACTGGCTGGAGGGCGGGGCAAGGGCTTGTCATTAATAATAGAGTAAACTAAAGGGCGTTACCCGCCCTAGACGAGGTGAATGACCTCGTTATTGTATTAGAAAATTCACTTTGACGCATTGTGTTTTTAAATGTAGAACATAGCTTTCATCAGACAAGTCGTTTAGGCTATATAGACAGGGTCAACGCGTTTTTCAGTATGTTGATTTATTTTTATAATATGGGGAAGAAGGCAAGTTACTTATACAATATATACACACAGATACCACAGATACCTAGTTCTATAATGCAATAGCTCCTAAGTTATATAACTTCAGTAGAATTCCAATCATGGTACTAACCGCGTAGTATACTAAACACCGACTTTAACGCCAGCGTTAAAACAAGAAAAAGTATGCTCAGACCCATGAAAATCTGCACTGGTGGCGCATACTACAATAAGTCTTATAAATATGGAAAATCCTATTTTGAATGCAATGATTTTAACCGCCTAAGACAATATCGAACTAATCGCCTAGCGCGGTCGCGTTCGAGCTTTAAGTTCTTGCATTAAAAATCAACGTACAACTAAATTTAAAGTATGGAACTTAAAAGGAATCATTTACCCTTAATCTATACATTATTGATCAAAACAGCATTGGTTTTACTAACCCAAGCCTAAGTTAACATTACAGTACTTTCTGGTAAATGTCATTACGATATCTGATATCTGGTAGTATAGGTAATACAAATAACGAAATTTCACTGTTCTTAGAAAAACACAAATTGTATTCATTTTCAAAATACTATTAAATAATTCAAAATTATTATAGTAGAAAATGAATCCGTATTAATTATCATTCATAACACGATACTCCAATAACATAAATTATTGCAACGAAATTTCTATATTAAATTTAAATTTATCACTGTAGCAATATCAGGCACAGATATTTTCATTTACACTTTCAAATTACTTTGCTAACAAAAAATTACAATTTCAGTAGTCGTTTCAGCTTTCACCAATGTTTTTAGGAAATTTTCGAAGAGATAACGAACGATATTATTTAAATAAGGTATAAAATTAATTAAACGTTATGAGTACAAAGAAAATAATAACATGCTAATTACCATTCGCCAGTTCCGAAAATGATTTTGCCTTCGGGCAATGCTCAGGCGCCGTGAAATTACATCCACATATTTTAAAACGTTTTAGTGAATATCCTTTCTGAAAAACTCAATTAAATCGTTTTAATTACCAATATAGTTCGTTTTACTGTAATTATTGCGATGTTGATATAGTGGATTGTCTGGTGCTATTGGGATAAATAATTTTTCTTATTGTAGTAAGTGTTTAAAAACCTTTTTTTTATAGAACAGGGGGCAAATGCAGGCAGGCAGGAGGCTCACCTGATGTTAAGTGATACCGCCGCCCATGGACACTCTCAATGCCAGAAGGCTCGCGAGTGCGTTGCTGGCCTTTTAAGAATTGGTACGCTCTTTTCTTAAATGACCCTAAGTCGAATTGGATCGGAAATACTTCAGTGGGCAGCTGTTTCCACAAAGTGGTGGTGCGCGGCAAAAACTGCCTAGAAAAACGCGCAGTTGTGGAAAGGTTAAAAACTATAACCTATATATATTTACCAGAATATGTAGGTTATAGTAATCATAATAAGCAAATTCAACTAGCGTACAATTATTTTAAAGCTCTGATGGAATCAATTATTAAAAATAAATTATGAAGGAAAAACACTCAGAGCAGAATTTTCCAATGCCCTTCAGGGTAAACTCCATGAGTTTATATAACGTACAAGTCTTAATCGCTATATATATTTTGCTTTAATTTAGTTACAATTGCTTTCCGTTCAATAGTATTATGTTTAATTTAACAAAGCCTTAAGATCGTTCTCACTGCGAGGGTTGTAGCTATAAGCCGATTATTTTCACCTAAACAATTGAGAAAATTAATGTAAAAAGCTTAAGTGGTCCGGATAAGATGTTTATTACGTTGATTTTAGTTTTGAAAAATTTTAATAAAAAGAATTACATAATATTTACAAACCATAATTAATTTGAGTAGGAGAACCTTTTCGAATCATTTTGATATAATAATAATAAGCCTTTATTCTTCCACATCCTATTTACATAAATTAAATTAACTATTTAATTATCTATATATTATATATATATCTATATATGAATACAATTTTTATTAAGATGCGGCCCCTGTCCGGGAGAAGGCCTCCTCCAACATTTTCCATATATATATATATTTATGATATAAAGCTAAGAAATATTGATGTTTCCTTTCATTTGATTTAACCATAAAAATATTATTTTTTTCCTTAACTCACAGGTGTACTTAAATGTCACAATTGCGCCAAAGGTTATTTTTAGTGAAAGTAATACATTATTACATAGGATATAAAATTAAAATCAACCAATGATTTGTCGATATCTTCTATTCTCATACAGAGCGCTACATTTCAAAACCGCATCCGAATAGGCATATTGTTTGACCGTTATTAATTCATCGTGTTCAGTAAAGGATGAATTGCAAAGCAAATTGTCGGCGATTTTGATTGGATTTTAGTGAGAGATTTTTATTTACGAATGGATTCAATAGACAAACTGATTTGGGGTTTGTAGTCAAATCAAAATGTTGATTGAAGTTTTATTTATATTTGTTTAACATTGCTTAAATCTGAGAGGTTTAAACTTTTTTTTTATATCATAGGGGGGCAAACGAGCCTACGGGAAGCCCAAAAAGGCAGTCGTTACAGCCATAGACACCCATTTTTAGTGGGTGCGTTGCCGGCCTTTTAAACTACGACGACGATATATTTAAACAATTAAAAAAAAGTAAAAATTTAGTGGCCCTGCAACCTCTGGTCTTTAAGCTTTTGGTCCAATACATCTTAATTTTTTTGGGGTTTTGAAGATGCCGACAATTATTTGCCTATATATAGTCAGTCAAAAGCGTTATGAAACTGTTTTTATAAGTACGTTCTTAATTTAAGACTCACATAGAAGGCATTCGATAAAAGTAAGACCTAACAAGCATAATAAATAATTATTTGAGTCAGATAGTAAATTTGTTAAAACTGAAAAAAAGAGTTTTATTTCTAGAGCTAAATGTTTGAAGCTCCTACTGCACGAAAGCATACTTTTAACTTTGAATTTATAATTCTTAAGAATTTTTTTTTATGATTACAATTTAGTAATTTGTAGTACATAATATTAAATGGCTTATGCTTTTGAAATAAAACTCAAAATAACTTTATACGCATATGTATCCTGCCCGTTTGCCCCCTGTTCTATATTTAAAAAAAATTATGTAATCAAGTTGACTTGTGAACTTCTTCAATAAAAAGTTCTTTTTTTGTTATTAATCTTTCATCTTTCAAGATTCTGAATAACAACGATAACAATCCTTTAAATACATTTAAAAATCGAATAAGTCATTAAAACTGCCGGCGAACCGAACAAATGAGGCGAGTTGGGGAAAAGTGGTCGAATACTGCTGAAGCTGCTATCGAAAACTTGATATCTTCGTTATTAAACTTTTCTTTACCGGTTCGAGACAATGGTTTTTAAAATTAACCAGTCTACAATAGTTATGCTATCTTAGCGAACTCGTTATGCATAATAATTATCCTGTGATTGCTAATTTTCAATCTAGACACTTGGAATTGCAAATTTTCCAGTCATTGGTGGAATATTTAATATTTGATAAAATGTAAAATGGATTCCTATAATTTGAAAATTTATTTTAAAATCACGAAATATTTTCTCAAGATTTAAAGTGACATTCCAGTGAATTTGACACCAACAAATTGTCAAATTGACTTTATTGGTTTTTTTATCTAACAATAGGCAAACTTATCTATGTAATTATTTAGTGATTACTAAATACTTACGCTAATCAATTATTATTTATATGTATTTTTTTAAGTTTATGTACATGTAATTTGGTTAAAATTTTGACTCATAACGCATTCTTTAGAAATACATACTTTAAATCCAATTTATACCATAAATGTCTATTGAGGAGATTCTATAATTAATCGGTTTAATATCCCTTATATAGTAAGTAAGTAGTAAAAAATAAAGCACACCACAGAAAAAAGCTGAAAAGGCTTCAAAGTGTTGCAAACAAGGACGTTTCCCAAATGTCTTTTCCAGAAGGTTCGTTGAATTTAAAAGTACATTTGGATGAGTGCGGGCATGTAATGAGTCGTCTCAGTGTTTCGATTGACCGCCCCTTTCATTCTCCGGGCCGATTCGATTGCTTTTATACCCTTTACGGTCTCTTTTAGCCGTTTTTTAAGCAGCTTCGACAGCTTTGCTGGTGTATAAAGTGAGATCGTTTATATATATCAGTTTTGTAAGAGAATAGAATTTAATGTATACGAATACAGTTTTTAAGCGCCTGATATATAAGATGTGCCGGTTTTCTTGTGATGTTTGCCTTGTCAGTTTAAGGGCCTGTTTCACAATGTCCGGATAAGTTCCAAATAAGCTATTTATTACTTATTGGTAGGATAAATAGTATTTTTGCGTTTCACGACTGTCAGATAGCGCTATACGTCATGAAATTCGAAGTATCTTATTTGGACCTTTAATCTTTCGAATAATTTATGTGTTACATAGCTATTTGACACCTTATCCATACATTGTGAAACAGGCCCTAAATGTATTTGCTTGTATACTGGATTACTATAAGTTATAAATATTTATTTAAAGTAGTTATTCTTATGGTTCCCGACCACTAACAATAATAATAATAGAATACTAAGATTCAGTCATTTATTTTTATTTTGTATTTTATAAAAAAAAACAAGAAATAATGTATTAATGCATTCTTTTATTCGGATGTCTTTAAAGTACACTTAATAAAGAAAACTGAGTAAATTTTTTCAACCTGTAAATGATATACAAACTTACACATAAGTATATGCAGATTGCCATAAAAAATAAGAAGAATAGCGTACATCTATTATTATAAGACAGACTGAGTTATGTAACTCGATAGCACAAAGATTTCTAACCCTCAATCACGTTCCACCTACAATTCACATTTCTCGTAACTTGAACCAATTAAAAATTTGGGTTAAAGAACTTATGGCTCGGTTTTAATTTCAGTTATAACGTAATTTTTCATTTCAAATACCGCACGTGCTTCACAAGTCCACACTTAAACTACGTAAAACTTTGCGCTAAAGCAATCCTCTATATGAATGTTTTGCAAACTTGTTTTTAGAGTTGTAATTACACAAAACTGAATAACGCGTTAAGAGCTGGGGTGGCATACCGCCTCCATGGCATAGTTGGTGCGTATTGCGTTCTTATGTGAGCTGAGTTTGATTTCCAGTTGGACTTGAGCTGAAATCCATTGGATATACACATGTGAAATTCACATGAGAAGTTAAGAAAGTGCAGCGCCAACCGGTATCTGGTTCTGGTCTCCAACTTCCTCTCAATTAAGTAGGCCGCAAAATCGCAACTCACGAGAGAACTCTTTATACTGGTAAAGTCGCATAGGTCCGCCAAGCATCCGCGAATATAAAATCAAAATTATGTAGGAATAAAGAGAATTATCATTAACACAGCAATTACCTCCATAACTGTCGACTTAAGAGAATCTTGTGCTCCTATTTCACCATGCCTCCTGCTGATATAGGACAAATCTTTGTTTTTTATTTTTTTATTCTTTATTACTCAATATGTCATATGGAACATGGTGTAATGGTTGCAGCTCCTTACAAACATTGTGTAAAAAAAATTTGGCGATTAAAAAGAGTGGCGGAGAGTTTATTGCAAGTTCTTCTCTTCCGTTCTACGCCCTTGATTTGAGAACTGGCAGTAAATCTAAAATTAGATTCATTTAATATTTATTTTTTTGACGTTCATAAGTGTACATTATGTTACCTATATGAATAAATACATTTTGACTTTGACTTCTTAAGTCGACAGTTATGGAGGTGCTGAAAATATACACCAAATCACTTTTCATCACAGTTTATTGTTAACAATGAGCAGACGTTAGAAATTTTAGCAAGCAGTTCGGAAGGTATATTATTATGAATTATCTTGTAAAGAATCCATGGCGTTCATGTTTGAAATTTTAATTACCCATAATTATCTACATTTGTATTTACCAAGTTGGTTTTTTTTTTCAATTTTTTTTGCCTACTGTTGTTTTTATTTCTTCAACTTATTTATTTTTGCCTACTAGCTACATATATATGTATAAGCAAAAATACTATTCGATAGAAAGCGACGAGTGACGCTACGCACTTCACTGAAAGACACGATAAGTTTAAACTTAGGACTGTATCTTAAAATGTTGTATTAGTAATTAACCATTTGTATTACATAAATGCATTTCCGTAATTAACATGTTCCAACATTGGCCTTACACAATGCGTGTCCAAGCATGTCCAACGTTGGCCAATATATGCGAATCAGAACAATCGGCTGATAAATGGCATTACCATTGACGTCAAAGGCAATACGTCGTAATTATGACGTGCTTTATGATGTACTTGATTGTATTACATTTAACGATGAACTGTCAACAATAGAATCGAGCGATAACGATAAAGATGTAATAACGAAAATGATGTTTGGATTCAAATTTCGTCTTGATTTGGTGTTAATCTGAAAAACTATTGTTTCTATTAAAACGAACTAACGTAGGTGAAATCGAGCTGACAAAATATTGAGAAAACGGTCATTTAGGGAAATCATTTTTAAAATTAAAAAAGAAACTATTAAAAAAAAGGAAGGACTTGATTGTGTCATTGTGAAAAAAAAAAATTGTTCATAGTGTGTGTGGAATAGGTGCTATAATTTGACTTGACATTTTGTAAAAGGACCGACAGTTAGTGAAAGGCTTTTTCTTTCGGCCTACACCCTCTGTCTTCTCTGCTGATGAGTAGGGAATGTCTACTGATACAAATTTAATGACGTGAAATAACTGATACAAATATATTCGATAATAAACATATTTTATTATATTATTTTTTATTTAATTGTCATTGTAACCACCATTGTCAGTCTTCTTATCTATTGAATGCAATCTAATGAGATTAAAATATACTTTTGGGTTATCTCATTTTTATAAATTAATAAAACTATTTGTCGTCATAGCCATAATTATCTAAGAACTAGTAGCGTCCTCGTGGTATACTTTCTATCCGCAATAGAAGGTTAGTACCACATGACTTATAAAGTCTTATTACTGGCACCAACCTCTTACAACATAGTAAAGAGGGGAACTTTATAATTATATTTTACAATATTCTAGGCCTACAAAGCAACGATATACTATTAATTTGAAGACACCACAAATTACACATGCCTCGCTACAAATACTTGATCAATCGACTGCGGTTCGAGTTCCGTCGATATTGCAAACGTAATAAACTGCTTCTCAGCAGGATTAGTTCCACTTGAACTGTGGCGGTCTGAGGCATGTGAAGGCTTATTGAAGGAAAACATCCATCTAGGTCAAGTTTTGATCGAACGCTTTAAACAAGCCAGTGCAAATAGCTGTATTGATTTTTGGGGAAAGTTTTGGATTTATTTGATGTGCAATCGTCGTAAGTAGTTAGTAACTAACTAATGGTGCAATTATTTATGTAAGTGAACCAGTGTTAAGCGCACGATTGTTAATACAAAGGTCTAATGTTCGGGCAGTATGAAGTATTTAAATTTGAAATTAACTTTTATATAGTATCAAGGCATATTGCGCAGTAGGTTCTTGATTAATTAAATAACTTGATATCAACAAGGCCTTATTAAACACTCCATATTATTAATAATAAATTACTTTATAACGCTACGCATTAGGTACTATAATTAAATTCTATAATTGAGTTATACAATACCGCTTAACCTCAACCACTAAAACGCATTCATGATGCACTCAAATCAGTATGAATATTTTAGTTTGAGACGCGAGGCGTCTGTATTCAATGAGGCACTTGCGGCTCAAACTGAAGTATTTCATATTGTGCAATCTCTTTCAGAACGCAGACAATGAGGTACGCTCTGGAACGCATCACTCAACGTCAACGCTAGACGTGTTTTTTTTGCATTAGAATAATTTCTAATGTCGGCAGTTCTATGCGTCCGATCTGTGACTTGAGAGCGAAAGCGAAATCATTAATCAAATATCAGCGTAGTATAAATAAAATATGGCAATTGGAGTCCGCAGAAGCGTGCTGTCAGTTGGATGATGTATTTGAACGTTTTCATGGGAGCCGCTGAGCGCTTTGTCAACGTCCGACATTAGGGGTCATCGCTCATAGCAGCAGAACAACCCCTAACGTGGACAAGTCGAATTAATTTTCCCATTCATGGATGCGGGAATAATGTTAAGTGGAACGCGTAGTTTTTTTTCTATTTGTACACATTTTTATTGTGCAATTTGTGACAAAAAGCTATTTTTTTAAATACATTTCATATTTCGTACTTAATGTTTTATATATATAATAAAACATTAAATCTATTCGTAATAAAAATAATGAAGTAAATAAAAGAAAGCTTCTCGATAAGTATCTCGTTCAGATTATCACGGGACCACAAAGCTTAGGAATTGATTAACAACTATCGCAGACAGAGAATGAGTACCGGATCGCTTCTAGATACTTTGAGCTTTCTTGGAACTGGCAGCACAGATCGCTTAATACTGGCAATCTTTAAAAAGTGCCTGCCAAGAACCAATGCGATAAGAACTTCGACTGATTCGGAGCCATCAGCTACTTGAAGCAATACATTTGTGTGAGTTTTTTACTTTTTTGGGTAAAAGTTAAATAATAATAATTTTGAATTGATGATTCAGGCAGCCAAAACACAAATACTTGAGTATAAGTATTGATAAATTACAAAATTTTACATGTACATTATTCTCAACATGTATTCTCAAAATTTGTAAAAAGGGAAAGAAAAACAATATGTGTATACATTTACAAAAAAATATTATGACTGCAATGGATTGCTAATTTTAGGGCTGACTCAAAAAAATTACATCAAATTGTTAAACTTTTTCTCCAACTTCTTGAACTCGATAAAAAATAACACACAACCCACATATAATTAAAATATGAGAGGTACAAAGAGGTATTTATAGGTTTTATTGTTTATCGTATTTATCCATCGTAAGTAAAACTACTACGTCTATAACAATATACATGTTAATAATTCTAACAACAACTTAGTTCAAACATATTTTATCAAAAGCATTATTTAATGAATTCAAATGGTAATCATATCTACGAGTAATTAAAGTTCGTATTTAACATTTAACTATTCTAATTCCATAACTCAACACATGAGTTGACGTAGCACCTGGCGTTAGCAACTTTCCTTTTCAATGAATTCACTAACAAACGGTGCGTCTATCCTGAAAGTAAACACGAATTATATTCGAATATCTAGTAATTACTCGAAAATCTCGTTATACAATTTCGCACATATTTCAGGCATTAATTAAAGCAATGAAAGCAGCGTTGTAACGGTTACATTGCAGAAATAGAAACCCGAAACGCGCAGTACAATAGAAAAGTTTATTATGTACCCGGGGAGATGTCAGGTGTCTCGTTAAAAGGTAAATATTTGTAGAAGCAACGTGTGAGGGCAAATAATGAAGCCTACGATGTGCTACGGCACTACAGCGGGCTACGACGTAACGAGATGGATGTTGCGGGCTACCGAACAAAGTAATTAAGAGTTTAACAAGAGTTCAAAATAAGACAATTTTGTCACGAACTTTTACTGTGCGAGCAGGTGATTATAAGTTATAATTTTAAATTATGGCATGTTTGTTTTTAGCTCAACCATATAGCTATATGATTGAAAATAATATGAATTATTTATTATTATCCTATCGCGTAATATAATTATAGTGCTATATTTTTTCAAGAAATTGGATAATTTAAGTATGCATAAGGAGTGTGGCCCAGTTACCTTTAGTAATCTCGTGACCCACACTTCATCTCTGTCCGCTAACCTTTCAACATAGAGAAGTTAAACTATAGATACAGTATTTTTATAAATAGTATTTAATAGAATGTAATAAAAAAATCAGTGGCGCTACAAGCTTCTTAGGCTTGGACCTCAGATTTCTGTATCTGTTTCCGACATCGACTGAAGTAGGTGATCAGCGATCTGTGTCCGACACTCCATCGATTTCTTGGGTCTAAAGCAAGGCGGTTTCCTCACAATGTTTTCCTTTATCGTTCGAGTGAATGGTAAATGCGCAGATAGAAAGAAAGTCCATTTATCCACAGCCGGGTATCGAACCTACGACCTCAGGTGTGAGAGCCGCACGCTGACACCACTAGGCCAACACTGCAGCACATAGACAGTTATAGTAGTACTAAAACTACGTTTCAATTTCGACAACAGTAAAATAGAACCTAAGTTAAAATATATGAAAATGCCATATAGATATGTTCCTCCCACTCGTCAAATTGAATTAGTTTCTGATGTGTTTGAAAATTTCTTTAAATATATTTATTCATATTATCTACGATACAAATCAGATGTGGTTATGGTAAGTGATGTACCATCATGAGAATTTATGAAGAAAATTGGATGCAAAACTGGCTTGGCGTAATGTTTTACAACCAGAGCATAGGTATGTATTAATTGTATACTTTTTTTGATGATCAGAAGGGTATTAAACTATGAAAACAAATCAATAGATGTTGGTCGTCGAAACACCTCGCGTCCAAATAAACATGTAGAATAAGATAGCAGGTGAGGTTGTCAGTACGCAAAACTCTTCAAATACTATATCAAGTTAATTTTGGATGTTATGTGTAATGATAATAAATGGGCAAAATGAATGGGCGTCCCTCGATTTTCTCCTCCCATTTTTCAGTCAAAAATTAATACGTAAGGTTTTTCATACTCTAAAATACATTGTATTATACTATCGACTGGAAAATACGCCAGATTCTAACGGTCCCATTGAAACTTATATCTGTGTTTTATGTGACCTCGGGATTTACGTCCATGTTCGGATTTAAGGCTTCGGCGGTAAAATGTGGTTCGGCCCTTGGAAAACTCTCAATCCCGGAAAATTTACAGTTTATTGATGGTCAGATGTAACAATTTGTTAACCCTTCTCCTGATTGATTTCGAACATGTAGAGAATTAATCAAAGTAAGAAAAACGGTGCCTTAACCAGGCACCCGTATCCCGTTTCCAAATACTCAAGTGGTCAATATTTATTAGAATATCATTAATAGAAATGTGAGCAACATCTGGTTCAACCCAAAACTATTTTTCGCCTAATGTAAATTAATATTATATATCAATATTCAAGGTGCTATAACAATTTACATGTTATTGAACCTTGATCATATATAAATCTTTTACTATTCTATTAATGGAATAAATTTAGTGGTGACCGGAAGACGTCAATCACAAAAACAAAACCCATAAACTAGCAACATCTTTTAGAGTGAAGAATGCTGCCGTCAAAAGAAAAAGGTATGTGCAAAATTTGCCACATTAGTCTTACATTTTTAAAAGCTATAATTAAATCCAGTTAATCCCGATACACGTCGGCTAAATCTGTCCAAAGTGGGACATTGACTGAGGATCGGCGGATTACCGGCTGGCCACGCTCCCTGTGACCGGCTAAGATAAATCTAGAGAAAATGCTGTAATAGTGTTCATTTTAAGCCGGGATTACCAATTAATTATTGGGTGTCGATGTATTTGAAGTCTCTTGTTAATTTATTGCAAGTACATATTTTGTAATTTCGTACAGTTGTTAATATGATTGCGTTTTGACAGAATAACAAATAAAGCTCTGCAAAATAGAAGAACTATTTTTATGTGTCACTTATTGTATTTATATTTTAATATCTTTACTATTTATAAATTGTTACATACAATTAATCCTATCAGTACAAATAACAAATATAAATAGCATGATTGGACATACAAAATAATCAGATTCAGTTGCTTAACAGAAATTTTTGAAACTCGAATTTTTACTTCGAAAATTTGAATAAGCCAATTACGAACTTTTTAATTAATAAGGCAAATAAAATGGACCCCAAGTCAAACAAAAGTCGAAATTAACTAAGCGAAATGTAGACGGTCCCTTACTCTATTTGAAAGTTCATATCATGCACCTGAGCGCAGAAAAGGGAAATTAGGGGCGAGAGTGAAATAATTCGAGTCATAAATTCCACTTTTATAACCGCGGTTCTCAGACATCGACATAATTTAACTTTTTCTTATTATCTTTAATGCTGACGTCGTTAAACGGCTCGCTCACATATTGCTGAGACAGCGCTTCCATAATAGCCACGTAATAACAATTCATAGAAACTCAACGAAACTGTGAAATTGCCTAAAACTTTTTATAAAATGTCCTGTTCTTCATCGTGATAAGGATAACGTACTCTACTCTGTGAATACGATCATTTATTTTTAAATTTGCTTAGATTGACTCTGTTATCGTCGAAATAAAGAAGACACACATAATTATCTATAAATAATCCTAATTAATAAATAGTCAATTATTGATTATTGACAGTTCTTCTCTTGAGAACTGGCAGTAAATGAAAAAAAATAGAAGAATTTAAATACATTGAATTTCTTTTTTTTTAACTGTACATCATGTTACCAACATGAATAAATGAATAAATGATTTTGAATTTGAATTGATAGATTAGTCGCAGTAAAGATCTGGCAATAAATAGACAACCAATTTATTGGTTGGATAATTTGTTAAATAAATAAAACTGTGTTTATTTATAATAAATTCATTTGTACATACATATGTTAGGAATGTAGATTATCCCTTTCAGTAATACGCTTAATTTTATTACCATACGTTGCAATGTACGATGTATAGAACATTGCATCTTGGTAACATTTCGAACACCGGTTTGCTCTTAAACATGTCGTATAGTGCCAACATCGATGTAGGTTGAAACTCTTGAGTCAAAGTTCCCCCGGGCGAAATCCATAAGGCTGTTTTGCCACATGATCGCTTCGAAGATTTGCCAAGAAAAGTCGAACAAACTACACCGCAAGTGGGTTGATAAAAGACGAAACTTTGCCCGTGAATAACAAACTAAGAACTGATATGAATTATTTACCTAAATGAAACGTTCTCGGTGCAAGTAATTGGTGTAGTTTCGTGTGTTCGTTAGTGTCAATAGTTGTGTAGTGCTTTCATTTAGTTTTAAAGGTTTACTTAGTTCGAAATATTTCAAATAGACTAACTTTACAAATAATTGTTGTTTTGTTCGAAGTCTTGGTGGCCAGAAAAACTTCCAGTTCATGTTTCTTATTGTAAATGCATCAGTAGTATACAATATTTACTATATTTTTTTAAATTCGATATTTCATTTTACTTTCTTAGTGCACAGACAATCTTTATTATGTTATATGTATAGAAAAGGAAATTATAATAAGAAAACATGTCTTTGACTTAGTATAGATTTTGTTATATACCGTTGTTAAAAATATTTAAAAAACATTTCTCTAGTTATTAGGTATCAAATATCAGAAACTAAAATAATGTTATAAGAATGTTATTTTCGCTAAAAAGTATTTCCTCGTTAATGCGCCAAAGTGAGTGACGAGCTACAATGATGGATGAAACTTGAAAAGCTTCCTTGAGCGTTAATAGCTATCTTGTAAGCGTTCAGTGTGACCAAATGAATTATATTTTGCGCTTAGCAATACTTTATTTCATAATAATGTTACATTCATATTTTTCACGATGAACTTTTGATGAAAAAATATTTTATACGACTACATTGTAATTCATAATTTAATTTATTTCATAAATTAATTTAATTCATAAATTAATTAAACAAGTTGTTTCATGAAGTTTGATCTCGCTCGTCGTGTTTAAGACGTTCAATAAATTTTAAGACATTTGGTACTTATCTAGTGTTAATCGCGAAGTTTCTCTGCTTGTGACTAGTTCGCAAACATTGCAATTGACAGCTTAGCACGCTTCTTGGTTAGTTAGCCGCCCGTGGTCAAATCTGTTGCGAACTTTGTTACTTAATTGATCCTTTGAGCGTTTTCGGATTAAGATACTGTAGTTTCAAGCGGTTTTATTTAACGGTTTGCTGGTTATTCAGTTTTCAGTACATGTGTAATTCGTGTAAAATTTAATTTATTATGACTACGCAATGAATATAATAAATCATAATGGCATTCCGTACGTAATAAATAATAATAGTTAATTTATTGTTACTCTATTAAAAGTAAAATTAAGTAAATAATTAGACATATATTCACAAAATTTCAGCTGAAATAAATAGAATAGAGCCTTTATTAGTATCTTTAGGTAACGAGTATCTTTAAGTATCGGCGATATAAAGGTAATAAAAAGTTGTATACTAGTGTGATTTTTATTTATGTTGCTTTTCCTGGAGAAATAAAGGTCCTTTAAACGTTAAGTTATTTTATTATCCGCAAATTAACTTGAATACCCAAAAACATTATTAAAATGTTTAAACCAAACATGATATGATTTACAATAGCGGTTTCTTATCAGTGGTAGGGGGCGGTTGATTTATACCAATTGGTGTTATCACGATCCCCCAATTCACCTATCTAGAACAACAAACGAAAGCGGAAAATAATCGCATATACTTATCTAAACGTAAATTCAAAACAACGGGAAATTGTTTAGTTAAAATGCTACATGATATGTGTTCGGTACGTTTGCCAAACCACTTTAATAATTACGCGATAGATTCAAGATTTTAAGAGTTTAACTACAATATTACATTGTATAGTGAGCATTATGATTACACCTAAAAATACAAAGGAAAAGGTTGTCAATTCCATGTATATCTTTTTTTTAAATCACAATTTTACAGAGATAAATAAGTACTTTCGTCAAAAAGGCACTAATTTTGTGGACCAAAGATAGAACCAGAAAAACGTATTTGTTTACCAGGGAAACAATAGACAGAAGGCACATCTGATGTTAAGTGCATGCTAAATGGCTAGCGAGTGTGTTTCTGGCCTTTTAAGAATTTGTACGATTTTTTCTTTAAGAACCTTATAGTATGATCTGTGAATGTCTGTCATATAGTATTTAATACCTCATTCAACCATCTAGTTAGCATCTATGCTCCTTCGCCTCATATGCAATTTCAGCTTCAGTTCGGTCGAACAATTTAGCAAAATGGTACTTGATTTAAATACTTCTTATCTAAATCTACTGAAAAGATATATGTAGGACGACAAAATAAAGGTGGACAGATGGCTTTATAGAAATAGCGGAGAAGAACTGGGTGAATGTTGCTCAAGGCAATGAGAAATGGAATAATATGGAGGAGGCTTTTCCCTAAAACTTGCAGGGAAAAACCATACAATAACTAGATCACTGAAAAAAAAAAACTTAAATTTTGTTAAAAACTTATCTGATACTAACATGAAGGAATGTAAACTAACCAATTGTTGTATAAATTAATGAAGCTTAAATAATAATAATAATCGCGACAAAAACATATCCAGTTGTGAAATGAATCACATAAATAAAACTCGTATGAATATCAAATAATAACCCTCCACATTCAACTGTACCGTGAGTGATTCACTCCAAATAGGGCCCAATTAAAAATATCATATCAAAAACCACATTAATCGACTAATATGTCACATTCGTAAAACAACTATTTGTCAGGGCGATATCAACCCTTATGATATATGGCGAGCTCTATCGGAACGTGAGAAAAATTGCGTTTACCAACCGCTCTGGGCAGATAGCGAAATTAATGTGTAATGTTATCAATACGTGCGGGGTCGCTCAGACCCGCTCATCAATCAGACGACCACTGAACTAGTTACCGAGTTTGGCAATGAGACCCAATATGGGTAGGATGTTGGCAACTTTTTAGATCATTCACTCTCGCTTCAAAGGGTTCATCTGAACTATTTCACTCAACTTTGACTTTTTTCATAGAACACCTGACATATCGTTTGTTTGAGTTGAACTTTTGTATTTGGTAGAGGGATGGAATTTGTAGATTCTATTGTTTTTGGAGTTTGGTGTAAAAAAAAATAAGGTGTGTAATTTCGTTTGGAAAAGAATTTGAAAATTAAAATAATAATACTATATTTGACACGTTAGATGTTTTGTTAAATGATCTAAAATAGTATAATTGATTGTTTTTAAATAATAGTTTGTATAAATTATTATTTGCAAATAGGTCAAAACACCATGAAAATTCTACAAAAGTTACTGTCTGTCTTCAGATTATCAATGCTGTTAATGATTTTAATGCTTATATTATATATCTGGTACATAATAGTTAGTACCTAATTTTCAGTGTAAGAATTAATCGAAAAAAATCACTACAACCCAATGATACAAACAAAGAATACGCTACAACCTAGATGTGTGTTTCGTGATAATTTTTTTTCCTAATAGACAAGTATGAGCAGTGTTGGCCTTAGCGTGCGACACTCATCCGTGAAGTCGTAGGTTTAATCGCAGTAATAATGAACTTTCTTTCTGGTGAACATCGTGAAGAAACCGGCTTGCCTTAAATCCAAAAAGTCGAGGGCGTGCGTCAGGTACAGATGGCTGATCACCTACTTGCCGATTAGATAAAAAAAATCATGTAACAGATACAGATATCTGAGGCCCAGACCTAAAAAGCTTGTAGAGCCATTGATTTATTTTAATGTTTGATGAGGTGAAGAGCGTTCTGTGCCCGATGCTGTCAATTTAGGATCTAACGCAAGTCCAGTTATGATGTTTTCCTTCACCATACGAGCAAAAGTTAAATGCGCACATAAATAAAAAGTCCATTGGTAAAAAACCCGGGGCTTGAACTTACGACGAGATTGTGGGAGTGGGTAAGGAATGAGAGTTAAACTCTACAACCAGCGCGGGTTATCAAGTTTGGATTTTTCTAAAATGCTCTTTAAAATGCAGATTTCATTAAATCAAAGTATCATACATTAACAAATTCATAAAGTCTTCATAATTCGCCTTCCGCTTTCATAAAGTTAGCGTCTTTAATTTTAAACGAAGATAATGTGATTAGTAAAGGAGAAGTTAATAGAAATTTGAAAGAGGAAGTTAATCAGCGGATGCAGCAGACGGCAGGCGACATCAAATTAAAGCGGGCCGGGGCAGGCCTGTCTTATACTCAATCGTTTTAAATTGGGTAAACAGACGCTGCGCTGCAACCTTATTAGCTAACGAATTTTAATATAACTGACAGTCGTGAATAGTTTTTAAAGCCATAAATATGATGTAGTAAATAATGTTTCGCATTTAAAACAGCAAGAGCGCCCTACAGACTGTTAAGTACTGTGAACTGTTCTTATTAATGTCGATATTCTGTTCAAAATTATTACGTCATTGAAAAAATGGCTCAGGTTATCCAAATTTAAATTCTCTATAGTTCCATAGCTTACAAAGTTTTTAAAAATACGCTCTGGGGCCGTACTTTCTACGTTAGTTTTAATATTAATCCCTACTTCAATAGAGTTATTATTGCCCGAACCCAATAATGTATCCACAATCTCAGATTATTTTCAATCTGAGATTGTGGATATAGATAATCAGATCGTGACAGTCGATCGATCTCTTATCTGCATACCGATAAACAAACCCTACGAAGACAAACCATTTTTGGCAACGCATAGAATGCAATCTCGTCGCTTTTACACTCATTTTTCACAATCGATATAAATCAAATTAAGTAAATAAAACCGTACAAATAATATGAAAATACATATGTCTATGTTTAACATATATAATTTTTTTTATTATTTTAAGACTGGTGTAAGTTTAAATCTTTGATAGTATATTGTCTATCTACATACACCGATCTGACCTACCATGGATAGATAGTATAGACAGATTCGGCTATTGCAATCCGTCGATTGGTTATTGGCACACTTTTATCAATATTTGGATTAAGAGGTCTATCTCAGATGGTCAAAATTAGATTGAGTTTTGGGTTTGGGCGTAAGAGAATTACATTCATAACGCTAACACTGATAGTTACAAGTTTCAGAGCATTTTAATACTTACTCATTACTTGCCAGAGAATAAATATATCAATAAAATCATACAACACAAGTCATAAAAAAACAATCTATTCTCTTTCATCATTAGTATAAGTTATTTTAAAATGGCATTCAAAGTAAATTTGTTGGGAAACTCATGGATAATCATTAAACAATTTTGAAATGAAACTCTTTCAACAAGTAAGTATAAATTATTACACAACTTCCTGATTATATAGACATAATATGCATTCTACGAACTTCCCTCGAGGTGTCGAGGCGTTCAAAATATTTCATAGTCTCATTAATTATTTCGAGGGGAGTGCGTGTTGGTATTCTTCACTTCTTATAAATTATGATACTAATATAAATAATTTAAGTTGCACGTCCCGCTTATAAGATAATTATAAGCTTCGGCTCGACAGCAACTTATTAACCTTTTAGCGATAACTTCCTTATTAAGTACATAACTTGTGTCATGTTGCACGTTAAAACTTTATACGTATTGTTACTTTGCTAAGAGGTAATTCGTGCGTATTCTTCCATATATTTTCTTTTTCTTACAACCGGATATCGTTTTAATTTCAATCACTTGTTATAATAATTTATTAAGTTTAATTAATATAGTTGTTGCAGTACTGAGACATGCCTTTATTACATTTTAATTTGTTCTTCCAATTAATTAGCTATTATTAGATTAGCTATATTAGATTAGTTATTTATGAGGTTTTGTGTTCCCGGAAGATAATTATTTTCTTAGTTAAATATATTAATACGACTTTAGCTCTCTATTCTCTTTATATCTCTAAGGTAACGCATTGATAGAAGCTACATTTCAAATATGGTTTGGTTTTAAGCGTAAATTGCGAGTGTTATATTGGCAGGATAGTTACCCAAAATGGACGCACAAGCTTCCGCAAGTCGGAATACAATAGCAGATGCTGCTAAGTGAATTCACACTGGACAGGCGGACCCGGGTGAATTGAGCAGTGCAAGTCTTACACAATGTGGTTCATTCAATGATTATTCAAGCAGACCAAAGCTCCTTATAGCTAGTATAGAATGGACAACGATATTGCTTTGGTGAGTGGTTGCTAGTTCTAAAGCATGCAATTTACATATTAGCATAAAAAAATTCTGAACATTAGTCGATGAATAATTTATAAGTGCATGACCATATATTCTAGAATTTAAAGAAAACGCTCTTAATGGTATTTTGTGATGGTTAATAATTTTGAACCTATTTAAGCAAATCGTTGATACCTTTTTGCTTTCAAATTAAACTTGGATACAGAAAGGGTTTATGCGTTCAGACAATGAGAAGTTTCTAAGTATTATAATGAGATAAGCATGTATAATTTTATTGATGTAAAAAAGTTTACGCATGCCTGCTTAACGATATTCTAGTGTATGCATCGCCTAAAAAAAGAGTAGTGTTGGCCCAGTGACCTCAGGGTGTGCCTCTCATGCCTGCGGTCATAGGATCGAACTCCTGTTGCGCCAATGGACGCCACTATTGAATTTTCGACAACTTTGTGCGCACTTAACAGTCGCACGTATAATGAAGGGAAGCGACAAGAAGTCAACAGTGTCAGAAACAGAAGGAAAAAAAAAATTACGAAACGGATTTAGAAATCTGGGGTCTTGGGGTGTTGTACCATAACCTTTTTATACTTATTAAAATTAGGATACAATTAATACCAGTAAGTCTATATATAGGCTTCTAAAAAACTTTGCGGGTAAAATTTTCAATTTTGACTCCTAGACTAAATATTTAATCGAATTAAATCAATTATGAACTAAAGTGCTCCCGGAAATTAAATAAAAAAATCTTAATAAAGACATAAATCAGAGAATGGTTAGAAGCCCAAAGGGTATTCCATATTAATTAATGTCGGCCTCGAAGGCGACGAAGACAAATGCTAGAAGCGCGCGTAATGTATTTTTCCGAGCCCTTGCGAGGATAAAACAAATGATAATCGGGAAAGAATGAAGTCAACCTTAATGAGTTTCAATTAATTAGAGTCCCTTTTGTTATATACTTTGGTGTTAAGTATGTTCAAAGTGGGATTGCTGAATATATTACGCGAAATTGGGTCGTGACTTTAGGCTCTCTTCGTGATTTATATAAAAAACCATAAGACTTCAGATGTTTGTAATCCTTGTTCATTTTAATTCATCATCAAGATACTATCGTAATGTCCCTAATACTCACTGTAGTTTGAACGAACGCCACTAAGGTTTGTTAATAAGGCCCAAAGCTTAATTATAGTAAACTAATCTATTCCGTTATTCAAGACAAGTTTGTAATAATAATAAGCACGTTATCACAAAACATGAATTTATTTATTCATATACACTCACAATATAATATATTGTAATTAGAACGTTTTTAACAAGTAATTTAAACTGACATTAAAAAAAAACATCTTAAAAGTAATGATTTATTTCCAGATTATTTATCATTGTTTTCTAATGAGCTTTGAATAAATGATGGAAATAATACCATAATCAATGTCTAAAAAAAATACGTCATTAAATTGACACAATCAGACACAATTTTAAGTCTTCCTAATTATGTTTGAAGAAATCAATTATATATAATTATATTAATACATATCGTTGAACACGGAAGAAAAGGTGATTTGTTATACTCGTAATAAATAGTGCCACAATTGTTTTGATGGTTCGACATTGGTGCTTCAAGTGACAAATACTTTGTATGAAATTTATTTTCTCTTCTTACAAACAAGTAAGTGAACTGTTCTCGTAGCTTCGATTTTTACACCGACGTACACGACTTTAACCAACCAGCGAGTTTCATACGCAGTACTTTTTTGGAAAATTTACTCAACGTCTACATATGTGAAATGTTTGTGCAAATTTACAGCAAATACATAAAAAAGAAGCAGTATTAATAATATTTGCACTATTATAATACTCATCTTAAAATATTGTTCAAAAATGTTTACTGAAACTAAACCTTTGCCAAATATCAGTGCCTAATGACAATGTTCATGCAAATTTTTATTTATTTAACAGGCGCTTACTTTTTAGTATTGAATATTTGCTTATTACAAGGCAGCAATTTTGTTAGAGGAACGATGGTTTTTATTTAAAAATTTAAAAGATAAGTCTTTCCAAATATCATATCAAAACAATAATCGTTTCTCCGGAAACGAAGTCGGGCCTATTTAATCGGGTTTTGCAAGCCTAGATGGACATAAACAATAAGTTACATAAAGAGTATACATAATATTAGGTTTTATTAAAAATCTGGATGCAATTTACCATATTATTGTATTTAAATAATAAATTCCGTGATAAATAGAATTATATAACAAAGCCCTTCATTATAATTAATAAATAATTTTAACTACATTTTAAAATATGCCGAAGTTTCACGTGTTTGAGCTTATAGTCACGACATCACATTATTATGAAATTGTAATAATTAAACGCGCAATAATCCAATAAGGAGTTACTTTTATATAGAGTGAGAACAGAAATGAATAATTTAAATGAAAAACCAAAGATTGTTTGTTGAACTGTTTACGAGGAAAATTTTTCTCAGCCAAAGTCGTTAATTTCCTAATTACAGTTTCGAATAAAAGCCTGTTTTTCCAACGTTTCTTTTTGAACACGGCGCCGGAAAAGTTAATGGAAGAAAAAATACGATGTACAAATTTGCATAACACTTTTCTCGATCTACTACAAAAATTAAGTCCTTTTTCCAGTATCCACCGGCTTTGTTTAAATTACAAAAGAAATGGCTGTGATTTGGTCGTTATATTCAATTTAGAGCTTGCTCAACGTTATGTTTTTTCTTTCTTCAATGTCAAATGTACTGATCATTTAGAGATCTTTGCAAGCTCTTCACGCCTGATATGACAGAATATTTTAAATGCAATAAATATTTTATCAGTGTAGTTTATTTATAAATAATTAAAGAGAACAATAATTTATGATTTAAAAAGATACAGTTTAAAGATATGTTTTGTTCTTCGGTATTAAAGATTAACACATCGAATGCTTAAACAATGGATACAAAGTAATAGCCGAAAACCAAAACTTTTGATTAAGTAAATATGAATGTTTGAAAAGATGTATGAATGTATATTAATATTTTTTTAACAATACATTTTTCGGATCCGAGTGGTCGTCATACAGCAGATTGGGTAGTTGGTGAAGTATTGGGCACTTGGATCCGAGAGCTAGGAATGGCAATGATTAAAAAAAAACGCGACGCACGCACAGTCCCAAGTGGGCGGCACCGCTACTATGACCCCGCTCCACTCGGATCCGAGAAAAGAGCACTTAATGTGTTAATTCGTATCCATATTTTGTATGTGTATAAAAAGCGCGGTGCCGTAGAATGATGAGATTGATATCCAGATGTGGTGGCAGCGTTGCATCGGGTGCTGATAAGCTGAAGTATCAATTGTTTGCGACGTTGCTTTGTTGGGTTTAAATGATCTGTAGACAAATCACGATCAAGCGAGACGTTTTGTTTTTGCGACTCACACTTTCCCAGTCCCACCTGTCCGTATTAATATTAATCTTTTTCATTAATTTAAAACGTTATAAGCTTAAATATAACATGTGAAGGTATCTTAACCTTAATGCCATGATTTATAAGGAAAGTATCAGGAATAAGGACATGCTTTAAGTTATTAATGATTAATATGATTAAATAGACATTATTGTAATCCTTCGAAAAATGTATAGGTTTTGAATGTTTTTACTACGATTAGATAGCAACGCTAGTAAATATGATGTGTTTATGACATCCGTGTTGTTATCAGGGCCAAAACAAATTTGACTTTTCGTTAATTCCATACTAAACAACATTCCTATGCAAATTTTGGCAAAATTGATATCAGATCACAACATTCATAATTATTAATACAAGCTAATTATAATGCTTTGAGCGAAGAACTTGATTTTTAATTAGTTTAATATTAGGTCAATAAGACAACAATCTCGTTTCGCCGACTTGAACCCACTACCTCTAGTTAAGGCTATCCATCATAGTTAAGGCCATAGTATAGGCCATCATAGTTAAGGCTGTATTGGATATATAAAGAATTGTTAAATAATATAGACAAATACTACCTTAGATCGTCAACGGAAGTTATCGATATAGTCCACAAAGTTGGAACTGGTTTAGGTCCGGTGGGAAATTTGCAATCTTGGTCACCCGCTAACAAAGTTCTCAACTAAAATCCTATTGTGCCAGCGTCATGGGAAACCGGGACACTTGATTAGACTAAATCTTGAATGCACGAAACAGCATTTGTTATTTATTTCGCTGTGTCTTTACAATTTATAAAATAATATATGATACATTTAATGATTATACTTGTAATGCACTTAGCATTGTTAGTCGTTAACAAAATGATTCCTGAATTCTTGTCTAGGGACTCTTGGACGTGTGGTTTAACACATATTACATTATCAATCAATGTACTGGTCGTATACTCTATATGAGACATAGTCTGGAAATATTAAGTCATAATATTTCAAAATGCCAGGAAGAAAGCTAGGATTTTAAATGACGATCATAAAAATAATTGATTTACTCCAATTACCTGAAAAAAGTTATCGTTGGAATATGGTTTCATACAAAAAAATATTAATATTATTTTGACGCATTACGTGACAATATAAAAATTCTGCATAATTTTAAGCAAATTATACTTCAGTATCACAATTTATCAGCAAAATTTTCCATATGAATTTTAATGATAGAATAATGGGGAATTTTCTCTTTTGTTAACGGGAAAACTTTACAGAATTTATCCGATTAAAAGGTTTACGTATTATTAAATGACGTAATTTTTATGTTATTTACAAAAGATAAATTATTATTTTTATTAATTCTACCTAAATTACAATCAATACAGGGGCGAAAAATACCTTGGTGTAAATGTTGGTTATTTTTCGTGGTAGATTCTTTACTTAATTGTGATAGGTAATGAAACCTGAAACTATGACTATTCTGTTCTGGTTATAAATATCTAAAGTAAGATGAAGAACACATCAATGTATATACCTTATCATGAATAGTTGAGCAAAAAACTGCTGTATCTTTTAACCGCTTAAGAGGAAGGATAACAATTCACGGCGTAATATATTTTTGTTTTTGCTAGTTTGTACGGTGCCGTTTATGAAAATAGCATTAAGTTGATATAAAAAATAAATGATCTACTACTACAAAACCCAAGTAACAAAACTCTTAGACTTATAGAAGAATAATGTCCTCTCAGACAAACAAAGCTTGGAATATATTTTTAATGTACAAAGTCTCATATAAAACTTCCTATTTCATTTATACGCATGCTAACGCATTCTCATTGTGGATGTTTGATATTAATTCTATCGTTTCATGTCATAATTAATGTTCACAAACAACCTTAACTATGCAATTTTAATGTAGTTTAAGCTGGTTCACGGCACGACATTATAATATAGAAGTTCCTTAATAATTAATGTCTTGTAAGCACAACTCGGAACTATCTTGGAGGCGTGAAAGCCACTGGCATCTGACATATCCAATTAGCACCGCATCCGGTACAACAGTGGCGCTAGTATAGGCAATACAGGTACGTACTCATACAACAAGGGTTAATCAAATAAAAATGTTAATTCAATAAAATACATATTCTATGAATTTATTTTAAAGTAATAGAATGATTGATCTTGATCTAGAAACATTTTTAGTAAGTAATGAGAATAATTACTAATCAGTATTAATATTTTTTTAAACACCTTACGAATCTATTGTACAAAATAGTACTTTTGAAAAATGTGGGAAATTATGAGCGTCTCAGGGAATAAAATTATTAAAGAAAATATTTAAAACCGGCCCAGGCTTTTGCTCCGTCTGTTGACAGTCTCTTGTAGTCGTGATTTCTTCAAAGGACGTCTGTTAAGCACTGTACAAATTATGGTCAACCACAAACAGACCAGAACTTTTGTATTGTTATGATAATGCTTTTGTTGCATCAACATCCCATTTAATAAACTGGACGCCTTATGTTTATTACTTTCAACCAGCGACCCGCCAGACAGTACGCTAAATATTTTCTAAATATAACTTTATACTTGTCAAAGATACGAAGAGATTTTTATTAGCCACGGCTAACAGTGTCGTTCATACATTGCCATTCATAATCTGTAAGATGTCTATGATATTGCGTGGTGTTTTAATAAAATTATACATGCGGCTTCTTTTATTATTTCCGACATAATTATTTTGAAACTATTAAAAAGTTGAAGGTAGGAATTATACTATGTGTATATATATTAGTGCGTAAATAAGGCTCGAAGCGAAATTTAAGACATTAAAAAAATCTGTATGAAAATTATTTTGTAATAAAGTTTCAAATCTATGTTTTATCTCTGGGTTCTTCAAAACGTCGTTTTACTATGTCTGTGTCACTAACCCTTACAGGTTTTAAATTTTAGTAAATTCATATTTCTACACTATAATTTTACATTTTAAGTATTAATATCTGAACTCCATTGTAAAATCATAATACTAATTATTTCTTTTTTCCAATGTATATTTCCTAAACAAGCCTGGCACTTTAGGACATAATTAGTGTGTGTGTATTTGTGTAAAGCGGTGGCAAGTTTCACTGTAAAAAAGATTTTACTCTGGCGGTAATACATCAAAGGTTTATTTACCATTTATAAGTAATGATAAAAATGATTCTCGATAGTCAACAACTAATGACCTTAAGTTATTTATAAAGTATCACTTGTAATTTATTGACCACAACCGTATAATTGTCAGATCATTGAATTGTATACCATTTCAAGAAATGATTACGTTATTTTATTATCTAGAATACGCAATATTTATTTCATAAATAAATATCTGGAAAGTATAAATGCATTTTCCTTTAACTTAATTGGACAATTATTTTTGAAGCCATACTTCTTTTGGCGCGATGAAGAAAAATGATGAGTGTGAATTTTTACGATGCGCGCGCACACCAACACCTAAATTCGACATCGTAAAGTTAGGTCTAAGTGGTATAGAAATCGATAACTATGTTCAAGTTGTATGTATATTCTAGGATTTTTATATTTAGAACACGTGTTTCGTAACAGTAGAATTTAACAGTGTGAATAAATAATTATTATTTTGGTGTTTTTAAATCAATTTCATATTCGACGATAAAAGTATTAACTAATAATTTATTTATTTAAATAAAATCTTTTTAATTCATTTTAATATTTAACGTTAATCACTACTGCATTTTAGTTATTTTTTTCCATACGCCAAAGAACTTCTTACGCGTGCGCGTACATACACACTTTTTTTGGATAAAAATAATTAGAATGATTTTATTAGACATGAGTGATTTAAAGACTTGGCTTTGACATATACAACTGTTCAATTTTAACTAAATGCTATGAAAGTGGCAATTGATTTGATTTCTAGTATGTAAAACTGCGTAAATTTCGTTTCTGACATTATCAAAAATTTGTATCATCAATTATAAAATGCTGGCATTTTAAATATTTGGTTTATATGTTAACAAGATCGTCTTTCCAATTAAAACCTTAATTGGACAAGAATGTCTAAGTGATAAATAAGATCAAATGTAGTGACATTAGGTATCTCGATCAGCACTATTTAGACTTAACAAACGCATCGTTTTTTATTCGCTGAACTTTTATGATCATTAATGCTTAATGAGCGATAGAATTTATTATTTCGCATTTTAAGAATTCTATAATTTATTAATGTGATTTTATAAGAAATAGATTTTACAAGTTCACTGAAGACGACTTAAAAAAATCTATACCAATTAAAAGTCTTGGCTTACTATATTTTGTTCAAGTTGAATAATCTCTACCTAAAGTTACTACTGTCTAAATTGTTATTATAATAATAATATTAATTTATTTATTTTTCTCCCATATAACATTTACAACGATAAATAAGATTACAGTTGTGACGGTATCGGGAGACTGGTTTCCAAACCAGGTAAGAACCTATGATATATAACCAGGCTTCCATTCCATGGCAAAGTCATATTATTTACATCATATTACTTACGTTTTGAATTTAGTTCCTTTTTAGATTGGTAGTCGGCGTTATCCTTCTTTTATACGGTAAATGATTCTTTGTGTAAAAAACTGCATGAACCCGGAAAATAGAGGCAACCGGCAATATTTTCTTTGACGTGTTATGTACCGAATATTATCCTTAATAAAAAAATAGTTAAACCTTTTAACATTGATAAACTGCGTATTGTTTCTGATATGGTAATTATTATTGCTTAAACGTGAGTCAATAATGTCAGTTAACAAAGGTTTAAAGTTAATTATTAGCAATTAGGTACCGGCAGGGGTTATGAGAAATCGTTCATAATTTATTTTGGTAATTAGACGGCCCTGATTGCCATCATATGCTGAATTTTATTGCGAAATGTTTGTTTTTAATTTTTACAACCATGTTAACGTTTTGTAATTTATGTATTCACGAGTTTAGGAAATTAAAGGATTCGGAATAATTTCTTTATAATTGGTATTGTACATATTTTTATTTTATTTCATTTTTTTTTATAATCACCGAAGGTTTTGTTTGTCGGTATTAACCGTTCGTATTGTCCGTCTGTTAACTGTAGGATTTGTGCGTTAGAACCCTAAAGAAAAGGAAACATCTTGAGGAGCCAACCCGATATCATAGAATCGGCACATGGGTTACTCATAGAAGTATCAACATGCTCAACTTGCTCAAGATTATGGTTATAAAAAGAGATGCAGAAATGTGAGGCCGAAACCCATATGGAAAGTTCTGCATGGATATTTTTTTATAAAATTATTATGAAAAAATATTTTACTGACCCAAAAATAACATACAAACAGAATCTTAACAAGGACTTAACACAAAAACCTGGTCACAGAATCTTGCGACAAAATCTGGGAATTCCACTCCACTGCGTTTTATCACTAAGGCAATAAAATAATTTTTGAAACAGCACTTAACAAATATAATAACGACTTAGTGATTGAATTAAATTTTTACCAGATGTTCACAAACAAGCTAAGCAGGTTCGGAAATTATGTATTAAAAATTCAGTGATCTATTATTAATGACCGTGAAGGTCGAATATAATGACATACGAAATTCCTTAATTATCCTGTTAGTCAATTTGGACACACTAGATGGCAGTAGTGAATTGTGTATTAGATGGACATTGCATGGCTTTATTGCTTAAGGGCGTGTGCACTTTGTTACCAAAAATATAATTTCAATTTTAAGTCAAATCAATTCCCCAAACAGGACTATTAATTTCCAGTGACGAAGATTATGTTTGTTTCTTATTAACTGTCTTTAATGTACTATTGCACGAATCGAAAGATTACTTTTTATTATTTATTTCATTCATTTTTTTAGAATACCATTTTAATCAAATTAAAGATACTAAATATTTCGTAACGTTTGTTAACCATAAATTTAATAATTTATAGCGTCTAATAGTACAGATATACAGCTCTTTTAATTAAAAAATGACCTTAGAGTTTATGAATACTCATCGGTATGCAGATTATTATTGATATATACAAATAAAATCTGTCGCGGTAATTGGCTTGACTGTTCTATTATGACATTAGTATAAGCGTGTTATAAAATTACCATTTAAACAATATAAGGTCAAATGTGTATCAATTTCTTTAGCATTTTAGATTAAAAAATTATGTTTAAAAGTTTTGATATAATTATTTCGATCGTATCTTTTTAAAGTTAGGTTAGGTTACTACTTATCTATCTAGGTCTAGCTCCCGAAAGTAACATTCGTGTATGGTGGTGATGAGGTGATGATGAATATAAAATCTACTTAAATAATAACTTCTTCTTTATCGTTATATGCTGAGTTTTTTCCGTAACTATTCATAAATGTTTACCGATTTAAATATTAATGATCAGTGATTACCTTAGCTATTTGATACTAAAGTCTTTGTTTTATAATTATGTTTCTAGCTCCCGAAATCAGTTATCAAGAAAAGCACTTCAGTTGATTAACAACTATAGTTATTCATTGTTCTTGATTGCACACACAAGCCAATTATAGGGCAATGGGGCCAATGACTTTAAAGCAAGGAAAATTAAAATCGTGGTCCTTGCCCCATAACGGGACAATAATATTTTAAGGGCCGGCCAAGAAAGGCAGAATCAGTTCTCAAATTGACTCCCTCACGCTCGTAAGCGTATAATTTAGGATTTATTGGACGCTACGTTCATCGCATCTTTATTCATTTATTAGCAATAAATTATAAAGAATTCGCAATAATCTGAAGTTAAAGGCTAAATAAGTTAAAAGATGAATTGTCACTTTAAGACGTAGTCTATTAAAAAACAAAAGTCGCTGAAGGTTCTAATTATAACAAATTTAAATTCGGACATTTATTGAATTGGAGCAGACGAGAATGCAAGGATATGACCTTCATGGTGACATTGGGAGCCGTAATATTTTACAATATAAAAAAGTTAACAATAAAATACTCTTTATGCAAAGAGTAGTAGAGATATTTAATAAAATGCCAATTTTTTTTCAGGATGTGTTTTAGCCCCAACCCATAAGTTGAGAACCTTTTATTATAATTTAGCCTTTTTTATA
Source organism: Pieris rapae (assembly GCF_905147795.1). Classification (NCBI taxonomy): domain Eukaryota; kingdom Metazoa; phylum Arthropoda; class Insecta; order Lepidoptera; family Pieridae; genus Pieris; species Pieris rapae. Next base: position 4,210,016 of record NC_059509.1, on the reverse strand, counting down.
TACATTGACAAGCCTACGACCTTGATGCTATAGTGAAAACATTTAGATACAGAAATGGGGCGTTAGATTTGACCAATTGAGGTAGAAGACAAATAGTTGCATGTAGAGTAATTAAATAATTATAACATTTCTAGACATTTGTTAAATAAACATTATAATAAACAGCTGCTTTAAGATGAGTTGGTCTGATCGAGCCCTAGCTGGTTCTAGATATGTATCTGTATGAACAGGTAGGTGCATAACATCGAATATTTATGCATTCATTTCCATTATGTTGGTAATGAGTCGACGTACCCGTCTCAGTACAATGAATTTATGTCCCTCTATATACAGAAAACTTCACATAAAATTGTATTTAATCGTGGCTAATGTCATAATCCTTCGAGAACGTGCGATATTGAATGTAAAAGTTGCTCTATTAGTCGTTGATAAAATTAAAATTGATTTTTTATGTTGACTATCGATAAATTCTTGCTTAAAGTAGAAGTCAAAATCGATATTATTTTACGATGTGGTTACATTTTCGAGAATAATCTTATTTAATTTTTGTGTAGCATTCAATAAGATTAAAATGATTTGTATTGTAAAAAATCTGTTTTATATGTATTAATTTCGTCACATGCGAAGTTAATTTACAAATCAATCACTCTTTTTTCAAAGAAAAATCTGTCGGTAACTGTAAACAATATTCTAAGCCACTAGAAAAATTACGCTCGTAAGGATCAAAACATATTCTTCAACGTCAAATTTATAACAGGCTATTATTCTCTTTTGAATTTAAAATAATAGTGTTCTAAGACGCGTTCTATCAGACCATCTGCCAAGGGAATAATAAAATGTTGTTCCTGCATTGGCTGTAACATATTTACGTCCGGTTCACCGCTTATGGCCCGTCGAGGGAGCGTTTGATTCGATGTTGTATCTACTCTGTCGTAATCCTCACTTTATTTATTCGCTTATTAGATAATTAGGTGTTATAAAGTCTATATACAGTCAATAAAGAATGTAATTTATTAATAAGTGACTGCGTGGGATTGCATTTATTATCTCCGCAATTATTATTGAAGTACTTTAACAGTTTGAGTGGGATATACAGAAAAAATATGTTTGTTCCTCGAACGAAATAATATCAGATACTGAGAAACTCGTTTACAGATAATTTTAGTGTTTTGTGCAATATTGTCTAATTATATGAGCATTCTATTTATTATTTTCATAAAAACTACAAAATGTGCAAATAATTTTTCTAATGAACTCTTCTGTTTCAAATATATTTGTTTTTCTTCGATATTTTTATTTTAATTATAATAAGGCAATATTTTCTTTGTCTGGAAATGTATTATTAATTTTATAAACAAAATCATGTAATGGATTTATAAATCATGGCATGGCAATAACATCTGAGAATTTAAATGTTTATTTTATATATCAGAAAAGTAACTCACAATCTATTGATATGTGTAATGAATAAATTACAATTATTATTAAACTGCGCTTAATTGTAAGAACGTGGATATAAATATAATATAATATAAAGCTAAAAAATATGATGTATTTTTACTTTATTCACTTATATATTATATATAATAATTTTTTTCAAAATTCCAACTTAATGATTTAGCTGAACTCGACTTAGTTGAACTAAATCTCTACGCTCGTTTTACGCCAGAGCTTCTTTCGTTCGTTGTCGACATCTCTACCTGCCCTACTACATGATTTGGTTGTTCGTTTCTTGAGAAAGAGAGTAGAACTTCTTTACCCCTTTAATCAACTGACAGTATAACAACATTCAAGCGTAGTATAAATAGGCACATCTAGGACAGGTTCTCCAATAGGCCTCGTTATTCAACATCAAGTAGAATTGCCAAACCTTGGTCCAGTGTAAAGAACCACTGTGACTAAGCTACGATTTACAGTATAAGCAACTTTTAGGGTCAGGTTATCCTTAAGTATGAAAGTATAATTTTCGTGGATAATTAACCCTGATCCAATTTTTAAGTTCTTAAACGTCGAACATCCATCACCTGTCTATAAAGGAAATAAGCTCGCAGACTTCATTAGTTCAACGTCTATACGTAAATGTTATTAAGGTAATAATTCGGGAACATCTCAAAAACGCTGATATAAAAGTAATTCCGCCGTTTAAGAGTTGCGGAGTGATTGATGGGGGTGCCAGCGACAAATTCACCGCTCAAATATTGTAGAAATCTCGCGAAGTTTCTGTTATTATATTAAAGCGAATTAAAATGGCTGACGTTGACAGTTGATCAATTGTTGGGTTTATTGTTTATGAACGCTTTATTTAGCTTTAAAAACGTATTCACTTTAAATGTTTGTTCATTTTTGTCTTTATTCAGTGATTTTTGAGTTGATTAGAAAACAAATTTTGTACTTATTAATTTAGGTTCGGTTTTTCTGAAAAAACATTTTTATATAAATCACAGAATTTAAATATTGTTAAAATTAATATTTTTATAATATTTTATTTGTATATGTGCTAACTTAATAATTTCAGTACTGTCAAAAATCACATTTGTACAGTCGTTTTAGACAAATGTCTAGAACTGTAAAATACAAAAATATAGAACCTTATGAGGTCATTTAAATATTAATTAGGGTTTCATACTTCAACGAACCTCCAGCCTTTACCTCTGCAAAGTTTTTATAAAAGAACTTTTAGAAACCGATTCATTGGTGTGAACGTGAAGCCGGTTATAATTAAACTTTATAATAATTAAATAAACAATTATAAGGACGCAACAATTATAAATAACATGTGATATAAGGCCTTCCTGTTTCGATGTAACTCTTATAATGTGTTGTTTATGCAAAAAGTTGCAAATATTTCCACATTCCATATAAACGATTGATATTTAAGATAAAGTGTTAAAAAGTTGTGTTATCAATTATCTACGCCCTGACATCGTAGATTTTATAACTTATTTGTGGAGCACCAAAAATAGTTTGCGATCACATTGAAAACATTAAATTATTGCATTTTATTTATCATATTCAAAAATAATTTATTTATTCACACATCGTTGCATTAAAAAGAACACAAATAACACAATACATACAAAATTATAAGGGATGCAATAGGCGGCCTTATCGCTAACAAGCGATCTCGTCCAGGCAACCCTTTATAGAGAAAAATAACAAGTAAAGTGTAAGAAATGCATATCAAAAAATCCAAAAAATATAGAACCTTAATCTAAAGTAATATTTTTTTTTTCTCTAAAAAATCTAATCTCACGGAATCTTGAATAGCGATTCAATACAAAAGAAAAGGAAATACAATTACAATACAATTGATCAGGATAGGATAAGGTTAAGAATTGTTATATAGGTGAGTTTTAAAAGATGGTAGCCAATCGTATGCAGTCGGGCAGCCTATTCCACAACTTAATGGCGGAGATCCTAAATGCCTCTGAAGGATGAGCTGTGGGATGGAATTTCCAATAAACATCTATTGGAAAGGCGTAATATATGGTAATACTTAATAAACACAAATATTTTTTTATATTGCCACGCATGGCTTCGTTCGATTTTTATTCCTGGAGTATCAAGCGTTCCAGGTATACGGACAAGTTTTTTCTAGTTCCATAGAAGTTACCTTAAGAACGATGAATGAATATCCAACATATTACTTCATAAGTTCTTAAAACCACAAGTAAACTAGAAGCTATTTTGAGCATTTTAGAGTAATCACAACAATAATTCATCAGAGATGAACTGGTTAGAGGTGAATGAATCAAGTTTAAATAGTTAGAAATACAATAGCTTTAAATAAAATAAAAATTATAAAATACTAAATTTGATATTTTAGGTATTTCTTGATTATAATTAAGAAATACTTTTCTGCTGAATCCTTTACACTTTGTGTCTAAAACTTGGCTACGACTTTTGATGTGTTCGAATATTTTTAGGCTATGTTGATACGTACTTTCCTATAATAATGTTATTTAAAGTCTTAATGGGCTTATTTCGGCTAACTACCAATCGTAAAAAAATGTGATTTCGTTGTTAATCATTCGTATACCGAATGTAGTATTAGTTACCACAGCTACTAAGCTACTGAGACCGTAGTGTATAAAATAAATTCAAGATATTTTGTTGTCTCTAAATAAAAAAAGAATCTATAATGTAAACGAAATCGAGAAATTCTTTGATATTGTTCAATTAAATTTTAATTTCAAAAATTATAAATTAATTATGTTTTTACCATAATCTTTGTTATTCTTTGTCATTATTTTTGCTCAAAATGTTTCACCTTTGAGAGTTTCCGTATAAAACTCTCTACATAAGCGTACATAAATTAAATGAAATATCCTGATGCACCCGGAAATGATTTTTTAAGTTCAATCTATGGTATGCGTAGTGTCATATGTCGTGGTATTTTATGACACGATTCTGACCCTTCACGCGAGGTGTTACAGTGTATTTTGGAGAACAATAAACTTGTATGCACTAAATTCATAAATCACGCATTTATTTCGTGCGGCACGGCTGGCTGCGGCCACGGTACGTGCTTATCTGCTGTTTCCATTGCTACGTGGTTTTGGCTTCATGTTGATAAATATTGGGCAGATTCATGGGCTTAATAGGGCTTGGGAAGACTTTAGGAGTGATCTAGATCTAGGTTAGGTCTTGTTTCTAGGTCAGTAGGGTGAAATTAAACTTGATTTAAAACAGGAAACGTTCTTTATGTTCTTTTATTTAGTCTTATATATTTAGGCGCAGTTATCTATGCTTGTTTTTAGAGACTGTTTTGAAGGAACCTAATTAATTGAAAAAAATATTTCTATCTAACTGTTTTACTGTTACAATATTAAATGTTTACTACAATGTTTTTTACTGCACAAAACTTATACAATGTGAAAGTTTTATCAATAAAGACTAAGCCGTTTTATGCTTCTGATATAAAGTTTTTATGTCACTTTTGCATTTCGATATTTGCAAGCAAGTTAAAGGACATTATATCTGAAATAGTACGAAAAATTCTTAGTATAACAAATAAGTTGGCATGTTTAGATGCACGGAAGTTAGTTGTTAGTTGAGGAACATGATCTTCCACCTAAGAAGGCGCTTTAGCTCTAGTGACCGAAACTAGAGTTGTTGAAGCCATCATACTAATTTTGACCTAACAGTGAAATTTCACCATACTTTGCAAAAGGATTATTCACTCGAGTCCTCAAAACGGTATATTTAATTTAATTTGTACTCCCACAGGTGATATCGAACCACAGGCATAAAGCTAACCTTTAGGAAAAAATAAATTAATATTATCAATTAATTTTACTTGAGCTTTACGATACTAATAACATTTCTTATTAATGTAACTTTATACTAATAAAATTAACGGAAAGGCCGTATAAACAGACATAATTGAACTTTGTAACAAAAGGTTAACTGTATAACTTAACCCTTACTTAACCAGACAAGTGTCAACGGTGAGACGCCACATTCTTGTGGGCCGATTAAGAGATTCAAAAACAACAACACTTGGGGCCTGTTTTATAAGTACCTTTAAGATAATCGAAAGGGTTATATTTATGTCAAGTGACTTCGTTCGCGTGGAAATATAACACACACTACATGGTGGGCTATTCTTACAATACATTCGATACTTCCTTATTTTTGGCAGATATTTAAAAAGGAAACAGATAAAGCTACTAACTACCCGCTCACAGGAAAGCTTTAAACTTAGAATTTAATCGGGTAAATAGATGCTGTGGTAAAATTGTATTGTATTTATACGCCTACTAAAATATACCCCGTTTTGATCTAAAATCTATGGAGGTTTATAAGTAGTCGTAAGTATTAATTTTTAGACGAACCTACTAGTCAACGATTTATCTCAGCGTAGATACCATAAATAGAAATTCTTTTCTGTAAATACTCATAGATACATAGCATCACTATGGCATATTTTACCGTAGGGAAATGCTGTTATGCATATCGCACCCTGCGCGATGCATATGGGTTGTCCCATAAAACCCCATGTTGTCATCTCCTAGCTTTGGATGAAGTATCCCATTCAAAGAACGACGCGTTTTACGCAACTAGATCCAGAGAGATTTGATATTTTACCTCATTTAGGCCCTAAATGGAACAAAAATGCTATGCTGTTCCTTCTAAGGCTTACTTAGCTATTGCTTATATCTTAAAATATTATTGGGATTAAATTATATCAAAACAATATCTAAGGCTATGAAGGTTTGCAAGTTGTAACGAACTTCAGTAGAGGCTTCAAGTTTCTAATTGATTAAGATAAACCGGTAAGCCGCTTTGATGGATGCGGTGTTACTGTTTATATTAATACATTGTTACAGTCCTGGTTGATCATACTTGATTGTTTCATTCTTGATTACTTTCTCTAAGAACCTAAAATGACATGTAGTTTTATGGGGTCGACATCAAACTAAGTTAACATTTCCATACGATGGAAGATGCTGCCGACTAAATGTAAAAATGTCTCTTTGACCTTTGACATGTAATACTCATATAACTTTATGATGTTTGATTTGTCTTCACTTTGAATTATCTAGCTTTTATTACAATATATATAAATTAAATACCTAGTAAAGAGACCGATTTTTTTTTATATTTTTGGATGCCATATTAACCATAAACTAATTAAATAAGTTAACAATAATATTTTGATAGACTACGCAATAATGATTATTGGCGCCAAAATCCACTTATATTAATTAATACTGTCTCTTGAATTTCATTTGACTTAATTTACTAAATAAACAAGATTTGCGATCTAATTTAGTTAACCAAAAATAAGCTAAATTTATGCCCGATTTATTTTAATTTATAAATATTTCAAGATTCCACTCATATCTTATAATTGACACTTCCTGGTGACGTCAACTCAATGTGTTTTTAAGTAGCTGAACTGAAAAATATAATAACACGCATTAAATGGTATTAAGATTTAACAATTTATCTTTTACATATTTCTTTCTTTGCCTAATGTGACTTACTCCCCGTTCTCTTTATTATTATATTATTTGTAAGTTAGTACATTTGTTTCTATTTGAGATGTTGAAAAATAAACTGACGATTTCTTAAGATGAGTGACACATTTGATCATTGTCGTATATAGAGCTGTATTATATATTGCTGTTTTACGTATATATACGCATGTGAATGCTTTATTGACTTAATTTATATATACAAATTTGTGTTTAATATTTGATTAATATATTACTATAAATAAATGGCCTTGAGTCCTAAATTTTGTGAATTATTATTGGAAATGCGTAATGATATAGATTGATTATATGCCTTTGTTTATAGTCCAATAGACTTTAGGATAAGTTCGTCGTTTAAAATATTATTTAAATTTGATGAGACATCATATTGACTAATAAAATATTCACAGAACCTCATTAAATAGTATCAAAACAAGAATGTGTTTTTAATGTCCCAGTTACTTTATGACGTCTTCAGATATTTCAAATTAAGTCAATAAAGTTTATTATCATATTAATGTACTGACTGTAACAAATTATAATATTATTTTGTTACTTATGTCAATGAACTAACAGATATTTGTCCGATGTAATTATAAATATTTGATGCGATAAACGAAATCTTAGCTATACGTACTAGCTAAGGGTACTTAAAATATTTGATTTTAAACGGAAGACCCAATTTAAATTTGTATTAGAGTCCACAATATATTTTTTTCAAAGTTAGAACAACACAATTTTTCAACTGAACTGAACTTTTTCACTTCTGATATTTATTGTAATATGACAATAGAAGGTATTTTTACTAATAAAACATTAAAAACATTTTCTGATCTAAATAGAACTCAAGTCGTTACAATATTGCTTCAGCGAACATTTTGTCTTATTAAACATTGGAGATATTACCCAAACAATTGAAAGTTGATGAATCGAATCGAATACAATGATTAATTGTAAAGAAATATATATCATCACAACTGAATTACAGTACAAGTGGTATTTCATAATAACGGAATTCGATTAAATATGTTTGAAGCGCCTATCGATGTATTCACACATTCTCAGGTCACTTCACTATTAATCCAAATCCAAAACTGACCGTTGTCCAATGTGATCTTTTAACGCCAAAACCCAATAACCATTCATCTGTCGATACAAGCTATCCATGGTAGGTCGGATCGGTGTATGTCGATAGATCTTATGATGAAAATGACAATTCAACTGTGCCAATATCCTATCTTAAGATTTTGACTTACATCAGTTTTAAAATAATTGGATATGTTTTTAACGTAGAATAATATTTTCATACTATTTATACGGTTTTATTTGGTTTATATTGATTCTGAAATGTGAATATAAAGAGCGAAGAGATTGCATTCTATCCGTCGCGTCGCCAAAAATGTATTGTCTACGAAGGGTTTGGTTATTGGGATGCAGATAGGAGATCGATCGACTGTCACGATCTAATATTTAAAATCTGAGATTGTGGATTAATTATTGGGTTCAGGCGTAAATTGTCCGTATTGTAATGAACTATTTCGTATCTTTCTTTCAAACTTTCATATTTCATGTACCCTCTCGAATCTCGATACCCCAGGCATCCCATTATTAATTTTGTCCCACCATTTCGTAGAACGCGTTTTGGTCAAAGCTCACCGATATCCAGATTAAGCATTTTGATAAAGGAGCTTGGTCTGGATATACATAGTTGTTCACCTCACACATTGAAATTGATTTTTGTTTAGTTTCGTAAGTTTATATTTACTAGTGTTTTTTTTTGTTTTGTCAAATAATGTCATGTTTGCCTATAAGTGATTTTCTATTTTTAGCGATGTAACAGTGTGCCAAGCGCTGGCAAGCTGTTTTATCAATAAAAAAACTGCATTTAAGAACACAAATTCATTTAAAACTGTGCATTTGAAGTGAAGTGTTATTTTGAATACGATGATTATCTATGAAGCCGTTAACAATATATTGCACAATTTTAATAGAAGCTTTGTTTCTATAGTGACCAGCGATTCTACCTGCGCTAGACAGTGAAATCGTTTATAATATTATAGCAATACAAATGTTTTAGACCAACTTAATCAGGATCTGGCTATCAAACGTTCAATGACACAGAAACTTTTGTAAACAAATATAATGAACCAAATGGAATGTGAATACACCGAGCTGTTTGTTTGCTCTAGTTTTAAATCAGTCGTTTTCCTTAAATTTAAATAATATTAGTCTTAATGTATGTATACTACGCACTAATTTTTACATTTACAGGGTACAGGTAGATACAAGGCGATATAGAAGAATGGTAAAAGCTTTAAAAGTGTATTTCTTTATTTGAAATCGTGACTAACGTATGCGTTGATGATGTACTATATCTTTGGCGTTGCGTAGAGATATTAATGGCTCTATGCATCTATATCATGTGATTAGAAGAACTCTTTGGACACTTGCTGCATAATTCAAAATTTGATTGAAATTTGAATTTTCGTTCGCAACTTATAATTTTGTATATGTTATGAATTTCATAGATCGTCTATTATTTCTTATATCATATTCACATTATGCAAGTTGTTTATGGTATTTGTTACGTTGTCTCTACGAATGCGGAGACGTTAAACTTCATACTTGACACACTGAGGTCATCGCATTTATACGGCCTTGTCGGTCGCCGGTCGACCTTTGACATTTGGACGGCATCGCAACACTTAATAAAGTTATAAGTTGAATAAAGCTCTTATTTTTGAGAAATAGAATTTAATTTACATTGGCTGAATTGAAAAATATACGTTTTTATTTATTTCATAATGTAGGTGTGGAATTTGCACAAAAAGTGATCTAATTCGGAGGTTATCTTTGTTTCGATTTAAAATACTTTTAATAATGACATTCAGTAAAACTGCTCTTACAAGAAAAAGATATTCCCGCTTTTATATTGAAAATATATATTATGAAAATATGTAGAAGATATTAAAATTATTGTGTTAAGATACCTACTAAAAGTTTAAAGTGACACGCCCTTTATTCCCAATGACACAATAATTAGAAAACGAAAAAATTCCGGTATCTACTTAATATAATCGTAATATGATTCACGTAAATTAACTAACGGAACTGTCATTATTAATAATGTCAAAAATAAAGGGGTCATGAACTCATGCGCTCGTTTTCTAGGTTCACTGTAATTTTTCTTTATTTGACCTACTCAAGGTGATTGATTTTTTTATAAGATTGCACTTACCGGGTTAAAATGAGCAAAGTTACCGTTGTGTAGGCGTTTTATGTGTGTCAATAAATGCATATTATCATTAGTATTCACCTTAACAGTTAAATTTGAAGTTAAATAAGATAATCTTGCGGAGATAAATCGGTCCATTAGGCTTTATTTGAATGACAAAGTGTTGAATGGAGTGAAAAGGGTACTATCGTACTGTTTACGAATCCCGTTATTGCAGTACTAAGGAATAACCAGGATGTGATTTACATCAAAGATTAGCTTATTGATTGAAAATTGTTTACGTTGAGGACCACGATGTAAAATTAATTTAAATTTTTTAAGTTGTTTTTTTAGTAAAAGTACATGCAAGTTTAGGCAATTTTTATAAATACATATAATTAAAGGCCGGCAACGCACTCGCGAGCCCTCTGGCATTGGAGCGTCCATGGGCGGCGGTATCACTTAAAATCAGGTGAGCCTCCTGCCCGTTTGTCCCCTGTTCTATATAATATGTATTTATTATGTTCCTTGATAGGAATCGAAACCCTGAAACAAATAAATTACTGTCCATTAACAAATACCATGATATACTCTCACCCAAGAAATTAGTCACCCACGAAATATTTTAACGTATTCTAATTTAGCTGAACATATGGTTCATAATTATTTTACCTTCTTCTGAGAATGTGGGGATTATTTTTTCCCAAATCCTTAAGATGCGGCGCCACTGAAAATTGACACCATTACGCACAACTTGAATCCTCAAGAATGATTGGAATGTGCCAGCTATTAAATTTTGTTTCGATGTTAAGTCGTCTGCGTTGGCGCCGGCGCGGTCCTCGATCCGTTTCCATATTAAATAATAAATATGGTAAAAGACGGCGAGTAACTTAATTTTGTATGCAATTTATTACCTTATTATATATGGGGTTATACGCATTGGAAAACGTAGGCAAGAAGAGACAATAAATCATATGTCTCAAGGCAATTAATGCTACCAACAATGCTATTTATTATACAGAAATAAAGAAGAGTATTAGTTTACCTATTATTTGAAGTCAAGACGGAAATTATTTTTATTTGGAACACTAAACTTAACTCGCCATAACGAGACATGTGATAAGGCATTTTAAAATGACTGGTGTAAATTCATAATAATATTTTATTTATTTTAATAATGACGATATATAATGACTAATTATGACGATGTAAACTGTTGCTCCTTATTGACTTTCCATTCGCTTTTTGTTTGCGAATTCATAAGCTTATCCAAACTTTTACTCTATTGGTAAAGCAAGTTACTTGGTACTCAAAATTGTCCTTAAAACCTTAAAATTAAATGGTGACAAAGATTTTATATCTTCCCTAAAGTGGCGCAGCCAATTACAAAAATTATTTTCACTCGACATTGATAAAACACTTTGTTTAAAGAAACTTCCAGGACTCTAAACGAGAAGTAAAAAGCTATTTTTTATATTTTGCTCACAATCAACATTCCGGTTGTCAAGTCAACATAATAAAAAGACAATTAATACATAATGGCCTAAATGATTTATATTTTAACACAAATTAATGTCAAGTATACATGAACTTTGTATAAAATTTATTTAAATTGTGAAACAAAGCTCAATTTAAAAGAAACATATTTTACTTTCGAAGTCAATCTAACTTTATTCATATAGGTATACAAGTACACTTATGAAGGTCAGAAAAGTTAAATTAATTATAAATCTACATTTACCAGTTTACAAGTCAAGGCCGTAGAGTGGGCAAGAAGAAATGGGAAGAAACTTTCTGCAAATCTTTTTAATCGCAAATTTTTGAGTCATACAAATTATTTGAACTAGATTAGGATTATTTAAATATTCGTCAAATTTATAAAAAACCTTATTGATTTTATACGTTTAACGAGAACTTTGAATTTATTTAGTGGTAATTCTCTAATTTTACTTGGCTAATTGTAAAAACGAATACAATTTCCATATAAGGAGTGGTTTATCTTCTGGAGCCTGGTTGGTCGTACGCTTAAATTCTCTTTGTTAAATCTTTGTTAAATTTGTTGTTTTGTTTGCAAATAAGCTACTGTTTTAAAATTCGCTTTTTTAGTATTAATACACACATAAACAGGATAGTGTATTGGTGTACAGCCGGTGTTATCTACTACTATATAGCCAACACTTCAACGACACATTCAAAGATCTTATATTATAAAAAGTATAATGCTATTATAAAATAATGCAAGCATAGAGAAAATGCAGAGAGAACTACTTTATCAAATATGGTATTTTTAAACTTTACGATTTTTTTATTTAGCACTGATTGTTCACCAATGAATGCAAAGAATTTTTACTGATTAAATTTAATAAATTATAACGAGCAATATCCGATATTTACATTTATATGAATAATTTTAAAAATTTAAAGCGTTTGTAGTAGTTTTAGCTGTTGTGTATTGTAGGTATACTATTATAGTTTACGTCTATACAGGAAGACGTCCTACGACCTCGATTGTCGACATTATTATCGTTGTATTAGGATGCGATCTATTCAAAAGTCTTGAAATATCATAGCAGCTTAGTAGACCGTTTAGTGACGTTAATCACTAAATGTTGATTGATTAATAAAAGGCTGTGCGATGTTAATTGGAGATTTTTGAGAGACCGGAAGCCGAAAAATTCTGGAATATTTTTTTGATTCATAACCAATTTTATTCAATAATAACTATAGGTCAATAAAACCTCGGCATAAATATCTCGGCCATTACATCAGAATACGGAAGTTATAGAATAGAAAGTACACTTGTACTCTTGTACTATTATATCTCATATGTCCTGGAAAGCTACTTATCATACTATTTAAGTTGAGCTTGTAAGTTAATTATATATAAGTGCATAGTATTAGTATTGTAATCCTATAAAAGTCATAATTTCCAATTACTATTATATGACATACAGATTTGATAAAATAAAATAGTAGACACTCCATAACAACTAAATTATGTACGGATTATGATCGTTTATGTATGTATTAAAGCTGAATAAACAGTAGTAATGTAGATCTTGCATATTGATGAATGTGACTAACTTATGCACAATCTTAGATAATATATTACCTATAATCTTGAATATCTATTGTTATTTGCAATATATAACTAGAAGACAATGTGATTTTCTTGGATATTTTCATGTCGACATTATATGTATCTATTTAACCTAGACTCTACTATGGTGTTTACTCTAACTAAAAAAAGAAAATCTTTATTTATAAGACACAATATACAGGAATATTTAGATATAGTAAAGTGCACTGGCCCCCACACTAGGATTCCCTACGTTGTGGGCAACCAATCTTAATGATATCTACATAACACATTCACATTTAAACTATTTTTGTACAGTGTAATGTGATTTTCGAAATTTTAGTTTTCGAAAGACGAAAGGGCCTGGAACAAGACAAAGTGTTGGGCGAAGAAAGTGCGATTTCTGAGTTGCTTATATTTAGGATTGCGTTTAGTTTGATTTGGTGCGACGGGTGTTTGTATCCAAAAAAGTCTGCAAATTGCTATTAAGTTTAATAGTCTCACAGTTAAAAGTTTTGATACATTGTACAATTTAGAAGTTGCACCAGTTGGAACTGGGACCCAAGTTGTCTTCGGTCTGTTATCCTTTATTAGAATCCTGCCACCCAGCAGAGTGATTTCTATGAAATGATTGTTAAATAAGTTTTCTTAATAGCCAGTATATACCAGATATATAACAAAGCTGTCTGCATAAGTTCCTCTAATAATTATTTATAGTATTATGCCTTCCAAAACATCATCATCTAGAAATCAAACAAAGTTCTTGTACTGCCGCAAATATAGTATATTTTTAAATAAGGTAATAACGTGAAGAAACTAAAAAATATTTTACATTGAGTTTTATAGATAGAAAGTATTTTTGTAGATACAATAATAAATAATTTTAACACCTTTCTCTCAATAGAAGGCTTTCAACTCCTACTATGATTATAACGTATTTATGTTCTTCGGATTAAGCAATAACCTAACAATAAATTTCAACGTTTTAGTTCTGAATAAATTTACAAGTTCGTGACTTCTGACGTCGCTGCTACTTTCTCGACACAATAAATACATTTAAAACAGGGCCAGTCAAGGCTGTTTGGATTAATTTATTCAAAAATTACTGTTTAAATGACCATTCTAGCTAGTGAAATTTGTTCACTTCCGGTCTATGTTTTTCATCTATCTCGTCACGTCGAAACCAGAGAGATTATTTCTTTAAAGACATTTTGGACCAAATAAATTATTTATAAAATGGTGTTAATAACAAAGCATTGATATCAATCATTCACTAATCACTAATGACCTAACAAAATTAAGTAAATATTAACCTGTAAGCAGAAAGTAATTTTAGGGATATTAAACAAGGTATGAAGGAACATTATTTGGTCTTAATTGGACCACTGAGTGTTTTATTGTCCTTAATATAAAGTGCTAATAAATTATTTCTCCAGCCATTAGCAGAATACTTGTTCTTTTCATTATTCGTGTAATAAAGCAGTCGTCCTATATTTTTGAAGTTCTTTAAGCGGAAGTCAATTAAAAACTTTTACCAAATATTGCAAATAGGATTCCAATTTTTTCTGCTGTATATAGAAAAAAAGCATTTTAAATCACATCTTAGTTTTTAAACTATACAATCTTCTAGCGGTTGTATTTGGGAAGGATATACATTGCACTAGATCAATCTCAAACTCACTCAGATACCTAGGTGATAAAACGATAATTTTTCGAGGTGCTTTTGGGCATATATTTATATTTTTCCAATTGCCTCTATCTACTTCACTTGTAATGCACTGGATCGGTAGGGAATTATGTCAGATGTCAATTGTTTTTTAAGAAATTACCTTAAATTTATTTCTGACCCAAAACCAAAGATAATGCATTAAAATCTCAGTGTAACACCTACTCAACAGTGTTTCAAGGATTCGAGAACCAGTTGAGTTACAAAAGGCCGTGCAAAGTGTTATTTATCACTAAGAAAAAGAATTGTCAAATTTATTCCGACCCACATTAGAATTGTCCCTTTTGAAGCGGATTCCGTTAAAATCTTTTCCGGGTTCATTACGTTCATGATTCGTCATTGCTTTAATAAAATTTGTTGAAATGGTCATCCTCCAATTTAGGACAATTCTGATATGTCGATGCAAATGCGTTTATGAAGGATTTTAATGCGATTATTTAACTTTTAGTACTGTTTACCGATATTCTGGCAACCCCAGAGTGACTTTATGCTTTAACCATATTTGAATTTAGTTGTTCGGATGTTTTTTATTGTTTTATGTAGGCGTTCATATTTCAGGGCTGTGACAAAATTAATGTTTTACCGCTGCGAGGTAAATCTCAGTATCGTATTTCATTTTATTCAATCGGGGATGTATTTGATGTATGAACTATAAATATTCATTTTGTATCAATGCTAGTAAATAATATTATGTAATGAAGTATGTTATTCATTGCATTTGCATTTTTACTTGAAAGCATGTTTTAAAATTTTGCAATTGGATATTATAGTTTAACAAATACATTGATGAATAACTCGGAGTTTTTGTTAATTTCTAAGACACAAAGAAAAATACACACAAAAAAGGAATTGAATTTTCTTTGCGATAATGTGTTTATACCACCAGTAATCTTGCTTGAAGCCTTAATAAGATGAACATGTAATTATTTTATTGACACATATTTAATGTCTAAGTCTAAGTTGGTCAAAATGAAGAAATTTTCATATTTCATGTATTTATTTCATTTATTCATTGAAGTGAAGTTATTGTAAAATTGTAGTTTATTATGTATTCGTAACAATAGTTATCCATATTCTTTCTTACATTACTAGGTTTGCCTGTTAGAGAATCTTATAAAATAAATTTATAGCATATTAATTATTATAATTAAGTTGTATGACTAAGCCCAATTATGTGTTTCATCATCACTATTCCCGAAAAGTGATAATACTCATCATACAAATAATGTATTTCTCGGTAAAACAAAAACAGGAAATAAACAATACAAGGAATATTGTAAACGTGTGTAAGAGATAAGAATTTTGTTTTGAATTTTGTCGAGGGTTATCGTTTAGTATATTTTATGTGTTGTTTACAAAATTTAAATTAAACCTAAAAATAACTCGATACGTTCCGATAATTATTACATACCTTAATCTGACGGCATAATATTATTATTGGGAGACACTTTGATTCGGTTGATTAAATGTAGGTAAATGGATTTTACATGAAGGTACTACGATCGTTTATTACTAAATACATAAACTTACTATAAGCCTCTAAATTGGCTTATCATTGGCATTATAATATTGAATAAATGACGTTTTTATTCTTCATAAAACTTTGCCTAATTTTTGTTAAATAATAAATTTTAAAATTATAATATAGATCTAACTATAATCAGTAGTACTTAGAAAAACAGTAATGAATCAATCAGGGCCCCACTAATACGATTTCTTTAAGAAGATTTTATAAAAGTTATTGGAACGAGTTATGTAACCTGTACATATAAATACTTTAGGTAATAATAAGAAGTGTAAATCAAATGTAAAACATCATACATTTGATGCCAATATTGAGCCATTTAGTTTTTACACTTACAAATTGTATTTAAACATTTTCGTTTCCAATAATGTCCATAAATGTTTTTTAGATTTATGAACCGTTAGATAAGCCAATTTTGTTTTTGTTAGCGACACAGCCCCTAATTTTATATTAGATTTAAGCTCATGTTTTAAACTATTATAGACCGTTGTTACCCATTTTCAAAGAGTTTTATTAAAACACCTCCATACAACAACCGCCTCCGATTTTTAACGTGAGTGTATTTTTTCTTGCCTGTCTCAAGACGGGGCACACGATACCCTGATTGAACGATGTGAAGGTTTTAATTAATCAATAATTAATATTAAATCCAGCTAAGCACTAAGCCCATAGCTAGTATAGTTTTCGTTTTAGTCCGATTTTTAACGCATATAAATCAATAAAAAATCTGATGATATTAATGAATACATTTACTGATACACTAATACTTTTTAACTAGTGATTATAACTTTGTATTATGCGATATAAACCTCAGGTCTGTAAATAAACAGACACAATTACAACAACACAAATATTTGGCCAGAATGGGTATATGATTCTATTGGGAATAGATAAACTGAACCTTTGCTTCGGTACAATGAAATGTTTGTACAGGCTTGGTAAGATTTGGCGTGGTAGGTAGTTCTGCGGAGTTTTAGATGTTCTAAAAATGAAGACAAGAACTAAACATTAATTGTTGTGTGACAATACAATTACATTACTTAATATATCCATATTCGTTATTAGTAAAACCAATTATAACCACTAGTATCGAGAATTTGGGGCTTTTAAAATCGAATTTTTTGAATTGTAATTGATATACATAGTTGAATACGTGAAGTTTGGTAAAGACATTTTTTTTTATAGTACAGGGGGCAAACATGCAGGAGGCTCATCTGATGTTAAGTGATACCGCCGGCCATGGACACTCTCGATGCTAGAGAGCTCGCAAATGCGTTGCCGGCCTTTTAAGAATTTGTACGCTCTTTTCTTGAAATTGGGGCTGATATGAATTGTTTTCTATATAAATATTATAAAGTGCAAATGATGATCTGAGCGGGTGTGTAGGTAGAGTAGGGATAATTATTATGATTATTATTTTTAATTTAGCCATCGAGCTGAAGCAAAATGATTATTGTGTAAATGAAATTCCTTACTACCACAACTCAATAGTTATGGGGACTTATAATTTAGAGGTAATCAGCCTTCTGCGCCTCTTTTTATAAACACGTTTTATTTAATATCTTACTGGTCGTATATAGGTACATAAATTGTTATACATTGTATGTTTGCCTCAATAAAATAATATGATGTATCCGGAAGAGACTGTCAGAACGTAAGGATCTCACAAAGTATTTATAAAGCATGAATAAGTAATTTATATCTTAATCAATATTTATTTATTTCCTCTGCAATACAAATATTTTTATTCGTATAAGTAAGACTGAATATAGTTTATCCTGCACCTACTCGAAAATATTTACTGCGGCTGTCACGCAAACAATATCTTAGTTATTACTGTTCCATTGAATCTTATGTTAGTAAGAATTTTTGAGATTAAAAGCCTTTATGTTTTCTTAGAAAATATTGTTTTAACGTTAAAAATAATAGACAGAAAAATAAACTTGTGTTGAATAGAATTAATTAAACCAGTAATTTCTTTATTAGCCTGTATCATTATTGACGGCGTTTTCAACATTAAGTTCAAGCCATTTTAATTTCTCTACCCCGACTAGTAATGGTAACATGCTAATTCAATAGCAGACATCTTTACAATATATACTATACACATTTAAAATATTAAGAAAAGTTATATACTTGTCAACTATGTTCTATGTTATACTTAATATAAAACAAAACATGACATACAGTACACATGAAGATAAAATTTTATCTGTCCCAGATCCATCAATGAAATTTATGATACGCTAAAATAGGCAACGGTAAACTGTCAATGAAATATTAACTACGATTGTAGATAACTTTGTTAGTAGATGATATATTGGTAGACGAGTTGTTACGATTGTTGTTAGGATTTTATAATTAGCTCGTCTCGGATTCTAAATCAATATAGTGATATTAAAGTAGGACAGGGTTGCCTTAACTTTTAAAACTCTTTCTGATTATATATTCATATTCAGAACTGTTACAACAGACAGAAAAATCATAGAGCGGGAACGCAATTAACAATAAACATAATGTTTACGTAATATAATTCAACTTCTTCGTTATTAATTATAGTTTTAACAATTATTAAGCAGTTGTAAATAACTTTTGGTCTATTTAGGATTAGGCTGCTTGACCTCGAATGTTTAAGAAATACGGATGTCAATCACTAACCTTTATAAACCATTCATTTAACCATCGTATAAAACCAATTGTATGAATTCATAGAAATCTTTGTATAGCTTTAGATTCCACGTAACAACCACATTACAAATCCGCCGTCACTCGAACTTCAAGAAACAGTAGGATATCTTGTTTATTAACCGGTAGCCGGCGCCGGCGCAGGCTGCGTCACATCGCAATATGGAATTTTCTAACAAATTCCATAATACAAATTCGTCACAATCGTTCAATGGAAAATCGTCAGCCGGATAAACATAAAAATTAATGTATTTATTTTGTATAATTTAATCGTTAATTATAGAGGTATTTGTATCACTATCAGACCGGCGTAGATAATTTTTATAACGGAATGTTTATTTTATAAAATGGATGAATGAAAATCTTAGCTCTTAGATATTAGGTGATCCCATTGCACACGCACTATGCAAGAAGGCTCGTCAGGTTGTCGCCTTTTAATATGGTACCCACTACCCGCTCTTCTTACAGAACTTTGAGTTGTTCAAGTAAGAAGCCAGCCAGCTGGTTCCATATAGAGGTGTGCGTTCAGTTGTGAAACGATGAACATCGGGACAATTCATCTTTATATTTTGCCTCTTGATGAATTTAGCTACATGTTGTTCCATATTACACCTTTTATATAAGCAAATCATATCGATACATACACAGACACCAACTACAAAGATAAATAAATACAATTTTGCTATAATATCACCCAAAAATGGATTTAACTTAAGCCCAGGAAGATTTTCAACGGTCAACGCATCTCTAATATAATGACAGATACGCGAAATCTGTCTTGCCGTTTGACCAATCACAATCAAATATATATGCTTGATCGCAGTCGTCTTTTGTTTTCCATTCCCGCTCGCAAGCACTGTTTTCCCATTTCAAACTAATTCAATAAATAACTCTGATATTAATAGTCTCGCCTAAATTATCTCAATACAAGTACCCTATTTAGAAATTGCATGAAATATCGTAAATAACTTGTGTAATACTGTAAATGTTAAATTACCATTAAAGGTACACTTAGCTGTACTCCAAGGTCCATTTAGACTTGAAATAAGAAAGCAAATTATCGAAAAACGATATATTTAGTGCAATCAGACGAGAGAGGTATAACGGGTTGCAATTTTAAGGCCTTCTTGACCTGATTGAGAAGACGCCATAAAGTATAATACAATAATTCAGCCGGAACGCCTACAATTTTAAAGGGATACGGTAATTTTATTGTTTTTGAATCATTTTTAGCGGCGGTGATATGGTCGGGACTTGTAATTAGGTCACCGGTTCGACACACCTTGCCTTTAATCTCTCATACCTTCTTAATAATATTTGTATCTACCAAACCATAAATACTTTTACAGGAAGTAAGATTTTTATCCTCATCTTATGTAGTTTGTGCGTATATGCATGTATATTTAAAGCGATATTTAAAGGGCAAGGAAAGAAAGAGAAATGTTAAAGTGGAAAAGAGTAAATTAGGCATATTAATGGACAGAGAAAACTAGAGCATTGTCGCAAAATATAAATGATTATAGTCTAAGTATTATACAACTAATTAAGAGAAAATAGATTTTGACCAATGGACAAAGGTCCAATTGCCATCACGACTTTCTATTTTTCTGTTTTTCCATTCTTGAATCAGAAACAGCTATTAGCCAAAAAATAATATAGAATGTAATCTTAACTACCAAAAATATTTACGTTCTCTTTCTATAATCGTGAGCTGTCATGAATCGTCAGCTAATTACAAATTTCTTCAACAATTAATCTTAAAGCATACTTAGTTTTAATAAATTCATAAATCGATTCGCAAGTCGTGTTGAGTGCTACTTTCGCGGGCAATCCCAATCATTAGAAAATTTTATCTCATGTATTTCTAAAAAGTAATCAATTATGTAAAATTTCACAAGGTCGTGCCGAATTCCGCGATAATAATTTAAGTGTTAAAATTATATGCCTCGAAACAGATTTTAATATGTAGTAATTGAGTTGCATCGAGTTAAATCTCAGTAAACTTTAATAGATCCAGAGTAAACCTGAGTTAGTTCTAGAGTTAGCCATTCTCCTATTAGACTAAAATGATATTTATATTTTTATAGAAAATATACGGTCCTCCTTCCCTTATTATTTCCAGAATTCAGAGAATAACTTCAAGTGACTCCAAAAATGTTGTGAACTTTACTGGTAGCTTCGGTATAAATGGGTCAAATTATAAAAAAAGAATGGAGAACATTAAGATCTATCGTTTGAACTACGTTGGAATGCTTTACACAGTTTTTCTGTCAAAATTATTTCGACTTTATTTATTACATGCTTATTAAATAGATACACATTTAAAAAATATTAAGTTTTGGTAGAGTATATGAATCAAGGCCAGACAATTTATGATAAATCTGGGTAATCCCAGAGCTGAACATTGTGAAATGATTTCTGAAGAAGATGACATTCTCTTCAATGACGATATTAAAATACAATTTGACCTCAAAGGTAAACTGCGGATCCGGATAAAGTCTACTGATATTAAAATATCGTTCATGCGATGAAACATGGATATAATTTCTTTATTATTGTAATGAGAATAATAAATTTAGGAATTACAATTTACAGTGTTGCATTTTATTAACGTTTATTTAATTTCTGTTTTCGTCGTTAACTTTGCTAGCTCATTAGGAACAGATACTATTGCATAAAATTTCAAAAAGTTTAAATCTAGTTAGTCTATTTTCCAAGCAAATAAGGAAATCCTTTGTAATACACACTTAATTAATAAAAATTGAGAAATCATATTTTTAGCCTATACATACATTAACTGGGCTTACTAGTTACAAGAAATGTACAACTTTTTCGTAGCGAACGTAGAGTTCGTAGCAACACCAATTTTTTTATGAGTAAGTGATCTAAATTTGACACCCCGAAATTAGTGATTGTAGATTAAAGATATAAACATTTAAATTCGTCCTTTTAAAAACAAAAGGACACGAAAAAAGTTAAGTTTCTCCTAAAATTCATAATCAGTGTAAGAATTTTTGAAAGGCTCAAAGCTACGGTACATGAGGAAATATCTCAACCCATTCCAGAAAACAATTCAATATGCCTCAATAAAGTCAACAATGGTATGCAAGAAAAAATACGTAGGCCGTATGCATGTGTGCGTGTATGACACACAGGTCTCTTGGAGGATGAGTTGATGTTGCAAATGTATAAAAGCGAAGCGTCGATTTCGAAATCAACACAATGATTTGAAATTCTCAAACGAGTGTACACACAAGTGAATAGATTTCCGCATAGTGATCAATTTCAGTGAAGTGTTTTGAACTGTTGTGATTTTTTTACGGAAAACTTTTAGTGTATTCAGGATGATCGCTTTAGTGGTAATATTTTTGTTTAAATTTTTTATTTGGAAATAGTTTAGATTTTACCAAATTTTTTTATAAAAATATGTAAACTATATTCGTTAATTAAGTAATTTTATTATATGATTTTTTTTATTTAATAATTATTTTGCATAATTATATGTTTGTAATTAATAATAAATAAATAGACAAGATTACTTATTAACATAACTATGCAGTAAAATATGAGATAATAATTATTTCTCTTTATTTTCTAGTGCGTGATCGCATTGTGCGTAGGAGCAGCTGTCAGCTCGCCAATCGACAACGGCCGGTGGAATCCCTACAAATACGGCGACGATGGCAAGTACGTAAATGTCAACCTAGTACATACCTATGTTAATATTATGAGTATAAATTTCTGTGTTTACGTCATGCGAAAATATTAGAAGGAAATCGGAATTTCTTACATTTACACCCAAGATGCGTGTGAAACCTAAATAAGGCCAATACGATTGTTTCTTTGTATTGTTTGAGTTTTTTAATGAGTTAAATAGTTTCTTAAAAAATACAAAGTATATGTAACTATGTGTATCAACCTCAAATCAACCTCGATTCGTAAATTTTGTCGTTAATATTTTTCCGAGATTTAAAGACAGTTAATCTAAATTTATTTTTCATGTTACAGTAGACATTTCTCTAAGGTAAAACAATATTCTCACAAAAGGTTGCGATAAAATATAATGTAATATATTCCTAGGTATAGGTGCTAAGATCAGATAACAGCTGCCAAGAAATGGAGCTTACTGAAAAAATATGCTCGATATCTTTTGTTCTTACTTGGATTTCTTTAAAAATATAGCTTCCAATAAAGGTGGCAATAAAAGCCTTATCTCACTCTTACGATCATGGGTTTATCACTTTAAATGCATAGGGGTAAGGTCAAGGTATCACTTTTGTTCGTGCAGCATCATTATGAGTATTTCTTTCATAATTGTCGCTTTGTTAACAGATTAGGCCTTGTACAACGCTGTATTTCTAGTATTTACCATCATAATAACGGATTAAAAAAAGGCAAGCAGGCTTGTTCGTTCTGAAACATAAATTGCAATCTACCGGATGGATTTCATTTTTTTATTAATAAATATAAAATATTTATTTCCCTTGCAACGCAATTGACTGCAAGTAGTAACATTCTCACCACATATAGCATATTTATCGTAAAACATTGTTTCAGATATATACCTACAAATGAGGGTAAATACATTCACATTCCGAATCCATACATCCACATAGACAACCCCTATGATGGTGGCTATGGACCATACTCCCACGAACACGATCCCTACATCAGTGCCGCTACCCAGGACACGTACAAGTACGTGTTAACGGCAGCAGAAGATAATCCCTTCTACAAAGAGGGATACTACAAAAATAACGGCATTAAGATTATCAGCCAAAAGCACAACTATAATGAAGACAAATATGACTTCGAGTAAGTAACCATTTACCCTACAAAGTACCTACGGTTGAAATTCAGTATCGATTAAAGCGGATACAAGGCTTATTTTAGTACTGAAGCTGTTTTTCCCGATGGGGAGCTTTTAAATTTAAATATGGACCAAATCACTTTTGGTTGATATATTTTTTGGTGTACTAAAGAGTTAAATCGAAAAATACAATTTAATAAAGCAGCATTTATTTTAAAATATTTTTGTCACAAAGTTGAAACAGATGTTACGTCCAATCCGATTCAGTATTACAGAACACATCTATCGTATATTTTTTACCCAGTTTCAAAACCAAATTGCAATATCACTTCCGCATTTTTGTTATAATATTTTACGTCAATCGAGAACTGGATTAATTTATGGTTTCCTTATGGCGATATAGAATAGAAATTTGAATAATTAATTCGCCATAAAAAGTTATTAGCATAAATAGCATATTAATAAATAAATTAAAGATTTCTAAACAATGTCATCGTTGTTCAGAACGATTGTAAGTTTTGGATTTGCATAACTCACTTGATAGCTATTCCGTTATGGTAATTAGTCTAGACGCCATTCCATATTTAATCTATATTAATAACAGCAGCATAAATTAATCTGTCAGTGCGTTAAATCTTCATAACTTAGTCATACGCAAACAAGTATGCATTGCAGGCAATTAAAAAACTAAATAATTACTTTATTGCACCCGGAAGCAAAGGCTCTTTCGAATCATGTATTTTATAGAAAGGTATAAACAAATATAGCCTTGACCGACTCACTAATTTGGCACTCATATTTTAACACTGACAGGTGGCGGTCAAAGTTCAAAATCATTTATATTCATTTACGACACAGTTATTGACATTCACGGGTTATTAAATGTATTTGATTTTCAAAGTCACAAATGATACGACTGTTAACAATAAATTTGCTAACATTATATTAACGATAATTTAATATATTATAAAAAATAGATATGGGATATCCATTTAAATTTTATTATGGTGTATACTATACACAGATTATAAGAAAAAAAACATTAAGGAAATAATTTTCTTTACAGTTTCGAGACCGAAAACAAAATCCGTGGAAAGGAGGAGGCTATTTTGAAAAATCCCAACACGATCGACGAGGGAATAGCTTCAAAGGGCTTCTACGAATATATTGGTCCTGATGGATTCATGTACAGAGTCGACTACACAGCAGACGAAAACGGCTTCCGTCCCAAAGTGAAGAGGCTGGAAACGCAATACTCAGGAAAATGGGTCTTGGAGAAAAATAACTAAATAACCCTGCCAAAAAATAACATTCCTCACGACGTCAATCAGTATTTTCAGATAAGTAGACTCAGTAATGAACTCATTTCATGCACCTCTTGGAATTTGAATCAAAGTCACGAACTTCACGCTTGTGACATTCTGTGCAGTCAACCGTGATTCATAGATTTATGCCCATTGTAAATCATGAATTGAAAACTTGGCTTAAATGAGTACAAAGTTGTCAAGGCATGAATGTTCCTTTAGGAAATGGTGTCTGTGTAGACATTAGATAGTAATTTATATTTAGATATAAGTACTTAGTTTTTTCGGATTAAGATACGTATTTATACAATGTGATAATAAATTTATATTTCGCTAATAAAAGTTTTATTTGCTTACAAATCCCATTAATACAGCTGTACTTTTATTGGTCGATAATCGTATTTTATTCTCTCTCATTATTTTGGTGAAATATGGGCCCATATAAATTTAACACGCACGTTTTAAGCAGGACCGAAGCTTAATTTTATAGACATTCCAAATACATCATGTTAGTAATCGAATAAACGAATGAAAATTAATATCGAATTACATAATAAACGTAGAATAAATATTAAGAAAGTAAACTTTTATTCATACACCATATTTATATTTGTAGCCACAAAAAAAATATCTCTACAGACGTTTAGTTGAATATGTTATTACATATCCCTTAGGTTATCACTGAAGTAACTTTACTTAAATTAATGAAATCTTTTTATTACTTTAAAATCCGATAAGCTCCGAAAGACCTCACAAAACTCTGAAATATGTTTGCATAAGTGGGAATATTAAACAAAACAAACATTAAAACCTTAAAGTAAATTTCGAAATGGCATAGATCGTAAAATTAAAGGCATGCGTGTAACTGGCAAGAATCTCGGTGAAATTGTTTTGGCCAAAGCTTATGGAGGCTTTTATAGCGAGTACATTGACCGAGGACACTGCCAAGTAGCCGGCGCCGACATCCCGACGCACTGCGAACAAGACCATGCTGCACTGCGCACTGCTTGAATCTCTATTTCTTCAACTAAACGACTTATGAGCGCAACGATACATCGCCGTGCCAAGTAGGTCCCGCGCTTTAATTTTCTTGTAAATTCGCTAAAACAGTCCTGAGTGCAACGACTCTGGGAGGACGTTTCGTACATAAACGTTAAAAACATATAAATCCAAATGTAAACGAGGCAGGTTCCAGTATTGGAACTCGTTTGCTACTTTGTTACGCGATCTACTTTAGGGATTAAAAGTATTTATTGTATCGATACTTGTTTTTAATTAATTTATTGCTGTTTTGAATGTTTTGTAATTGGCACCTTGTGATTCGTTAGTGTAATTAACTTGACTCTCAATTCATTGAACTTTTAGGCGGTTAATTAAATTGAATTTGGAACGGGATTCATAGAGACGTGTGCTATATTATGTCGTTAGATCATAGCTTGAACAATTTAACGGTTACGAACGGCCGGAAAAGAGGCGGACGTTGGAGCCTGCTGGCTTAATTGGCTCCAGACCAAGTTTCCGAAGAAACCTTCTGTGTAGACGTGATGTGGTTAAACGAAAAGAAATGGTAATTAAATAAATTGTTTTATTTCTTTTGAAGAAAACAGACGCTTCCTTGTATAATACTTATTGTTCTTAATTCTTACAAAGATAGCTTGTAAAATATTTAAATTTTATTTCGATAAAGTTTCCGCAAAATAAACAAAAAGGTTTTGGAATGTGCTTAGTGCTCCTGATACAAAATAAGGTTTTGAATTCTCACATTACTGTGTTCATTTAATGTGCTTTAAAACAAAATCGGACCTTGAACCGTTTCATTTTATTATATTCTTTTTTTTATAGAACAGGGGGTAAACGGGCAAGAAGCTTACCTGATGTTAAGTGATACCGCCGCCCATGGACACTCAATGCCAGAGGGCGTTGTCGGCCTTTTAAGAATTGGTACGCTATTTTCTTGAAGGACCATATATTTACCACTATAATTATTATATAAATATATTGGTACATTAAAAAAATAATATATTAATAGGTTAGAAAATATCCTATGGTACCTGAAATACTTTACTTTCTACGAAATATTTAGGGCTCAGTATTTAAACGTAAAGAAAAATCAATCGGTGCACAGCCGATTGTTGTTTGATTATCATCAGCGGCCCCAATGTGCGACTTGCTCCACGCTTAAGCCAATGAGTCAGATTACTCCGATTAGTCTTTGCATGCGAAATGTCCCATATAGTGAACTAGACTGATCACCAAAAAAGGTATTTATCAAAATATAATCCCTAGATATTTCTATGCGCGAATTGCGAGTTTAGACTACGGAAAGACGGATATCCGACACGACTATACCATATCGAGAACGCAGGACGGACATGTATCACCTGGGTGTTCAGACACCGCGATCTTCCAAAATTAGGACTATCACTGAAGTTTCTGTCAAATAGAAATTGTGTATTTTTAATGATGTGCCGATTTTAACCATTGAAATCGAATCAGAGAACTTATTATCTGCAGTTGAATGTGCTAACTACTAGATCAAGGAAACTGTTAATAATGTCTACCTAATAACTAATATATACAGTAATTAATCTACTTACTAAGTTTCCCGATGAAGGTAAAGTAGATTAATTTGCTAATTATGAAATTCTCATTATAAATTTTGCTAAGTTTGAACTTTTTTGTCTTACGAGCTTTGTAAAGTTTTACGAAATTATTCAATAACATGAATTTTCAAGTTTAAGTATGAAATAAAAATGTTATATTACTTGTTATAAAAAAATAAAGTCAATAAATATCATGGTAACTGGTTTCTGTTTAGATTGATCGATAAAGCAAATGGTACAAATTAAAAAAGAATATGTTTGTGAATCGTAAAAACTAAAATTCAAAGTATTAAATGTATTCTTATGATAATAAATATCATAGTTTCATAGATTTTTCAAAACATTTGCCCACAACCTTTTTTTGTTGCTGATGATGTTCCTGTTTTGCTACCGGAATTTTTCCGAAATCGCCGAGTGTTATTGCAAAAATATATATATAAAATTGTTTACAATACATGAAGCATTTTTCTACGTTAGGTTAAATATTACATATGTACAGTTATTTAAATAGCTCAGATTTTGTATTCTACGATTTTTTAGAAAGTGCAAGCAAAATTATTTTGGAACACATTACTTTAATGCTAAAAAAGACTCACAATACACACCTTAAAGACTGTGTGTGTGTGTGACCATTATACATTAAAGTAACTCAATTCAAAAATAAAAGCACAACTAGGTAAAGGTTTAATATTTTTAATATATTTAAAATACAATCAATCAAAAAATAAATGACGAGCGCCACGACTTACAAAGTATCACTTATCCGATTTATTAACCGTTCAACAAATAGTCCATTGAAATACAATTCTTTCAGTTTAACCACATTGAAATAACATAAAAGTTTGTCCGAGACTCTGGACCAATTCCAAATAAGGTAACTGTCGCCGGCATCCGCCGGGGCCAAGTAGAACTTTTGCAAGCCCTGTGTAACCTACTGATAGTCCTTATTTCAAAGGAATAAGGTTTAATATAGATTTACCGGCCGTAAAGCTTTCAAGCTATGACCAACTGTTCGCTTCCGGACTCGTTGGCTACTCGCGAGTTTTATAGCTTGCGGATTGAATTTGTAGGTGGTTATTACAAAGGATGTATTTTTTTGGAAAAAGGACTTGAAGCGGATTAGGGTTGATGTTTTTTTACGCCATGGAAAAATTGATTTTTACAGTTATTTTTATTCTGACATAACAGATACTATCTCGTTGGTAAATTCTCAGAATCCGTTATTAAAAGTTGAAAGAATTTGAATTAAAAAAAAAATAAGCCGTAAGTAACTAGCCGTAATAACTGTCAGATTGTACTGAAAATTTTTTTGTATATATCTATTTAAAAAAATTTGATTAAGTAATTAAATGCCAAATTTCTATCTTATTAGGTTTCATTATCAGACGTCAAGGCAATACATATACAAAATACCATCCATCTCACCTCGACGTGCGACGTTCTAGGGCAGTTTTTGACGCGCACAACCGCTATGTGGAACCAGTTGCCCAATGTGTTTCCGCACCAATTCGACAAAGGGTCCTTTAAGAAAAGAGAGTACCAATACTGAACGGCCGGCAACGCAATTGCTCTCTGGCAATGTAAGTGTTCATGGGCGGTATCAGGTGAGCCTCCTGCTCATTTGAATCCTGTTACATAAACAAGGATTCTGTGTAATTTTTTTTAAGTCGTAATAGAACTAACGATCATATAACCATACAAATCAAGAATCAATGTATTTGTTTATAAATAAAGTAATATACATCTATCTCGTATGTCCTTTGAAATTTATTTTTGGAACAAATCCACACTTTCAAAAACACCCGTACAATAATAATCTCAAATATTCGCACTTCGTTCGCATATTTTCAATTATAAGAACCATAATGCCGACACTTTAGCAAGTAATAAAAACACTTTCTTATGAAATGTCCCAGCGTACAGCCGCTAGTGTTTGGAATTTTTAATCATAATCTCTCATTTTTATATGTTTACGCAATAATATTCATGTTTTACAATCCTTTTCCTCATTAAGTAAGTAACATTATTCTTTGGGTGGTCGACAATTTAGATATTTCGTTGAAATTTTAATAATTTGCTTACGTGCTTTAAGAAATATTTTTGTTACAATGTAACATATTATTTAAAATGTTTGTTGATTTTACTTAACGTGTCCCAAATAACGTACATATGAATAAAATGATTATTTATCTCTTTGCAAGCGTGTCAGTTAAAACAAATAACTCTCGATCCAGTATTGATTAGATTTCCTTTATTGAACAATCGAATCTAAGTCAAAATAACATTTATATTTCAATTTTGCACTTTCATTCGATTCCAAAGTATATCTCGTAATTCAACATTCCATACTGATATTTAACTTAAAAAAAACTTTAATGTTAAAAAAAACAATGATAATTATAATAATTTATTATTATAGAACCGACACATTAGCAGTCTTTCATACACATTATACATAGGTACTCTCTAGCTTCTGGCACCAAATTGTGCTTATAGCTTCCGAAACGAGAATCTTCTACGTTGTCTATCTCCAACATGTTTTTGAATGCACACGCGTTTCCCGTCTTTTAAAAATAAGCACGATATTGTCTTAAAGAAAGCTTATTCAAATTATTTCGGAAAGAGTGGGTGCGCGAAAAAAACCGTTCCGTTCCGTTGTTGAACGACATCGTGGTGATTCGTATGAACCTACGATTCCACGACCGATAAGGAAATTCAGCTGCGTTGATTGCTGCAGCCAAACAACTCGTACGACGAGTACGTAGAAAAATTAGTGTGGTGGAATTGAGGCCATCCATTTTGTTGTGTACACGTCTGAAATATTTCAATAAAGAATTTATATTATTTGGTATAACACAAGCTACTTGCATCTAGTGAAACGAAATATAAAACTAATAGATCCTACAGTCGTAAAACAGCTGGCTGAAAGAAGCCATCTTGAGAATAACGTATGCTAAAAAATGCAAACAGGAAAATTTAATGGTTCGTAAAGTGAACTAGATGGAACTGGGATTGTCCCCGATATAAAACTTAACTGTTTCTACCCTTGATATTTTTTTCACGGACGGTTGCCAATGTTATAATAAAAAAATACCAAATAAAATTTTACTTTTGTAAAGAAATAGCAGTTTTTATTATCGTGTGTGTGCTATAATAATTAAATTAATTGGCGATAATACTTAGGTATGATTTAAGGTCGAAACTACGTTTTTATATAAAAAAGATAGTATTATATGCCTTTTCATGACGCAATATGTCATCGTAAACTTATCGCAGAAACTTTGAATTTCTATAACCTTATAAATAACAATTAATAAGCCACGGCGATGCTTAGTTGATGTTGCCTTAAAATTGAAATAGTACCCGAACATATTTTAATATACAATGTAAAACTGTTGGCAACACAGTTCAATAGAAAGGCCGAAGTTTAATGTTAGAAATAAATGATCTAAGCTATAATACGTCTGGAATGGCGCCAGCACACTAACACGGTTCCTAGATCTTTGAATTATAGGCGTTAGCCTTCCGCATACAAACTAGATTTGGTTAAGATACAGTTACATTACGTAATGAGTATTTGCTTTGTATTTAGGTTGCCTTAAATACAAAAGCGAATAATGAGTCTATAGGACACTTTAGTCGAACGAAATTCTTTTATGTTGAATATATTTATTATATATTAAATGTAAACCAATAGTGTAAGCAACAAAAGGTTTTTTTCTAAGCTCGACATTCGAAGAAGTTAAACAGCTATTTTCACTCAGGTATTCATAATATTTTTAGTTAATAAATATGTGAATTGAAAAGTTTTTCATAATAAATCAATATTGAACAGCAAATTCAAAAACCAATTCGACTTTGAGTCCTTCGAGAGAAAGAACGTACTAACTCTTAAACGGCCCGCAACACACTTGCGAGCCTTCTGGCAATGTGAATGTCCATTAACCATCTGGTGAGTATGTGTTCTTTTGTCTTCTATTACAACAAAACAATTTTATGACCAAATGAATATATATATTATCTTCTCCCGTTTCAAAAATATTACGTGATTTTCATCACTTAAAATTCATTCATAAATTTTCACCCACAAAGGGTTGTAAATAAACAGAGGCTTGAGTACAATCATTATTCTAAGTTATTGGGAGTAACATGAAAATTGCGTTTCGTTCTGTTTATGTTGGGGTTAGAACGGATGTTAGGGGAATGAGAGCTATATCAAGAGAGTATGTTAAGCAAACATAATGGAATAATAAATCAGAATGTTTATAAGTACGTAAATTGAAAAGTGATATTGTAATAAGCGACCGACCTATTTTGTTACCTATTTTACCTATTTTTCGTCTCTTTCAATATATGTATATTCAATATATTTAGGGTAACTAACGCCCAAACTAAATAATTAATCAAATAAATAGTTTTGAATCTGAGATTTGTCAGACCGTGACAGTCGATCGATCTCATATCTGCATCCCAATAACCAAACCCTATGAAGACAATCCATTTTTGGCGACGAATGGAAGCCATCTCTTCGGTCTTTACACTCATATTTGATAATAAAAATAAGAAATTTAACCGTAAAAATAATTTTAAAATATACATCTCTGTTTAAAACATCAAATAGATTTATTTTAAAAACTCGTGTATTTGTATTTGTATGTGTCATTTTCATACAAAGGTCTATCCACATACACCGATCCGACCTACCAAGGAAAGCTTGTATCGACAGATGGCTATTACAATCTATCGATTGGTTATTGGCACATTTTTAACGATATTTGGATTAAGGCGTATATCTCAGATGGTCTAAAATGGATTGAGATAGGTTATTTAATCTGGAAAAGATTTAAAGTCGAGACTACCGCTTTGTCCGCTCCACATAATTGAGAATACTAAATGATTAGGTTTGAGCATAAGAAAATATAGTTTTCGTCAAGTAAGAATGAATTTAAAAATAATAAACAGAAAACAAATGTTTAAGTGTTCTCAGCAAGTCGAGTGTCACTTCAGTATTTAATTAAATGAAAGTGAAAAAAAGTAACTGAGAAGATAAGGGTAATTTGTCAAAATTAATTAAAAAGAAGACGAAGGAACTGACGAATTAGTAGATGTAAGGCACGGTACTCAACTGTACAACCTTAAAACTTGGTTGTATGTGTGGGATGTAAACCCAAGTACAAAATTCACAGAAATCTTTATAACCTTGGTTAGTATTCTTAAGGGATATACACGTCTCATTATGTGGCGAAAACTCAGATAAAATATTTACACCCGAGAAAAAAACAAAGGTCTGCAATACAAGCGGAAGCGGAGCGGATAAAGCGGTAGTCTCGACTTTAAATCTTTTCCTTAGACTCAAAAATCTACGATGCGTCCTAATGGTTATCGTTGTGGAGTGGACATTATAATCGTCGAAAAACTTTATCATGGGATAGGCAAGGGCCTCTGCTGGATTACAGAATTCAGTCAATTCCCCTGCCAGTGTAAACGCAGCCTTAAACGATGACGGGCTCTCAAGTGTTCGCCAAGTTGTTGCCCGTTTGTTTTCCAGCTAATTACGTCCTTGATGAGGTGCTCGCCATTCTGCACGAGAATACTAAATTATAACGCTTTGAGAAAATAAAACGTCGAGTCGGACAACCCTTGTACACTTGTTAATTAGCATTCAGTTTATTTATATTGGATTTTGTATGACTTGTTGAAGTAAAATTTAACTTTACTATGGACTTACTAACTAAACTAATACAAATAAAAACTTTCAACAAACAGAATAGCATTCGTCGATTTAATTATAATATGAATGCTTCTCTTTCTTCTTTAAGAAATAGTACTAACTGTACACTTTCGACGAACATTTAAGAAATCAACCAATGAAATTTTACTGTACTGAAGTTTTACTCAGGTTTTACACATATTAAAAGGCGAGTAACTTTGTATTAAGTGCCAACCGTGTCTGCAACGGCGGAGGGTTTGCGTGTGTGGTGCTGACCTTGGAGGAACTAGTATGCTCTAATTTAATGGCTAAGTTATTATATTATATTATTACATTGCGAATTTATCTACCTACTCTGTAGAAAGTATGGAAAGAGTGTCATAATTTTCATAGTTGGTTTTCGCACTCGGTCCTGGCTAATTAAGCCAGCCTAGCTAATTTTCATGTTTATAAAGAAAGACATCATAACTATTTTACTATATAGAGGTGATGCTTATTGTGTTAAAAAACTGTGAAGAATTTCATCAAATTTCGTATTTAATTTTTATAAGAAAGCATGGCCGTTTAATACTCATATACGAATAGTGAAATTCTTATAAAATTCCCACTTATTTCACCCTACATTAGTCGCGATATAAAGGCATAACGCAAAATGTAAGTGTTCGGTTCAACAACACTCCCATAAAGAGTTAGGGTAATCGTGGCTCCCTCTACGGATGCGGTCTTTACATACAAAAGGCCGAATTGCCTTCGCTGATTGAATTATGCCCCTACTTTTCCTTCATGCTTTTGTGAAAGATTTACACTATTTAGCTTCTACAGTGAGGTTTTTATTGAATAAACCGTATTTTTTCTTATAATTTCTATGGGCTCTGAGGAGAGTAACTTTGTCTGTATGTCATTGTATATTATATGTAGATATTCATTTTTTTGTATAATTTAATTATATTGCTAATTATTTTTATCCCTTCGTATAAAAAAAAACAAATATTGTATTTTATTCATATTTCAGAGCGCCGAGCGTTGAGTAGTTAAAATAAATAAATAAATTTCACATACATATTTATCTTATCGATATGGTATTTTTTTAACTTCACCTTTTCTTACAATATTAAAAATGACTTTCCATTCAAATGTCAAGACACTGAATCAAAACAATTGGAACTAGAAATTTGTGTCAATACAGTGAGTCATTAATTTAATATAATCATATTATCGTGTATCAAATCTTATTTAATGTTTTGCAAGCCAAAAACATGATACAGTAGGTGTGGTTTTTGGTATGAATATAAATTAAGCAAATTTGAGATAAAGATTGTCTGGACACTGGAATGTATACCTAGTCGTGATCGTATTACCATAAAACAATGCTAAAGTCAAATTCTTAAAGCCTGTTGCTAAACGCTCTTTTTGCGATGCATTCGTGTGCTTAAATTAACACGCCGAATTCCATAGATATGTGTGAAATCAGAAGAATGCTATTAATACATTTTAAACGGTGGCGTAAATTATCCTATTTGTGCAGGTTTTCCCTGCAAAATTCGGTCACTTATACATCCTGTTTTATTAGATATCCCAATATTTTACGGAGACAAAGGTACCGAGTCGCTGATTTTGTATACTAATAACTGTGAAATGGTATTATATTAAAAATTTACTTGTTTATTTATTTATTTATTTAATTAAAAGTAATCTAACAGCGTATACTTATACATATTATAATACAAAACACTAAGACAATACAGAAAGCCAAAACAGGTTACATAGATAAACAATTTATGTATGTAAAACAATTTTGAATTTGGAACCATAATTATAACTTTTATGAATCTATTTATATCGATTACGAACTCAGTTGGATTGATATAATTTTATGTGAATATAATATCTATCCTAATTATATTCACATAAAATAGCAGTTTCGATTACGCTGATTAATATTATTATTTATGACTCATAGACATTCAAATTGTTCGTATCATGAGTAACATAAAACAATTTAAAAAGAAAACATTTATCCCAATATGAGCGAATGATTAAACACTTTATGAAACCATAAAGCAATTAAACCTAACAGCGAATACAAAACCCTTAAGACGGAAATAAACAAAAAATGAAACGACCTCGTCAGCAATGTGTCTCGGGCCAATTGAATTTCAAAGCTGACAAGCGTCTACCACAAAATTTATTCAAAGAATAAATCTGAAAATTTGTACATCTAAAGGCATAAAGGCAAAGTGGCGCCGACGCGTCGACACAAAGGAATTTCTAAATTTCACGGCTTCCGCTTTGACTGTTTGTATATGAGGGGGTTGGTAAGATGACAAACGGCGAGGAAATAGTGTAGTGAAGAAGCGGCCTCTGGCGGCGACTCGCATGGTGTCATGTTTTCGCCAAAAGGGATAATTCTATTCGTTAAATTCCACATTACAAATATCATAGCTACTTAAAGAGGGCTTGATAATATCAAATATTTATGCACTAATCGATCTAATAACCCTTTAACTAACCCAGATTTAATACAACCCGGTTAGATATACTTAAATCCTTAAGACATGTTAAATTAATTAGTGTCGACTAACATACACTAAATGATAATTTACAAGAAATTAAAATGATTCATATTTAATCATTTTTAGCGCATTTGGGATTCAAAT
Organism: Pieris rapae; assembly: GCF_905147795.1. Taxonomy (NCBI): domain Eukaryota; kingdom Metazoa; phylum Arthropoda; class Insecta; order Lepidoptera; family Pieridae; genus Pieris; species Pieris rapae. The sequence continues at coordinate 4,173,720 of NC_059509.1, read as the reverse complement.
ATACAGATTCATAAATATATATAACTGGTATAGTCAATATTTAATAAAAAATATATTTGTCTAATTGCACTATTTTAACATCACTCTGTCATCTCTTTCTGTTAAATTGAACTTAACGCTGTAATGAAAAGGGACAGCAATAAGGCTGATTTAGTTTTTATGTATTAGGGGATATTCTGTAGGTAGTAAAATTAAAACTATTATTGTCCGTAGTTGACTACCATAGTAAATATATTTGGTATATTGAAATATACCTAATATATTTATTATGGTACATTCACTTGGCTGAAATATAAAATGCCTTACAAATGACAAACAACAGATTCTGCCGTAACTTTGCTTTAGTTTCTTTAAAGGAGTATCTTTATGCAACGAATTTAGATGAAAATTTGCTTTATATTTTATGATGCAAGGACTATTATATATAAAACCATTCAACTTTAATATTTACACCATCAAAATGGGTATAGGCTGATCACGATTTTGATTTTACAGTGTCATTTTTATAAATCAATTTTATTTAAGTAAGTATTCGTCGTTTATTTATTTATCAGCAGGCGTCATATTTAACTTTGTATCTATAAAATAGCGGCAGGCAGGTTTCTCGTTGTACAAAAACATCGTGAGAAAACGGACCTGTCTTATATCTGAAAATCATCATCAGGTTGTGGCACCTAACCTTAAAATTAATTAGGTATCTAAAGATAAATTATCAATGAAATACATACATCTTTACCCAATGGTTATGTATTCTAAATATCCTCAATGTTACGTAAGGTTGAACAAGGCGTATTATTAAATGTAGTATTTTACAACAACATCTTCCACAAAGGTGGCATAAAGGTGGAAAAGTGCTTGTAAAAAGATGTTGTAACGCCACAATATGTCGTCAAAGTTAGTGGTTTGCAAGGCAAAGGAAACACTCTGGCTACATTTTATCAAACAATGTTTATAAAGAATTGAATATAAACGCGAAGAAAATAATTCAATACTAGAATTAAATCATACTATTATTCAATAAATAGACTCGTTTCAAACGTAACAGAAATACGAATTAAATTAATTTGACGTAAATTAGTACATAAAAATATATCATAATACTAACATGATATAAGAAAAAATATCAAATCTTCGTCATTCATACTTTATATTTGAAGTAGGAAGAAGTAGGGTACTTTAAGAAAAGAGCATACGAGTAATAGTAAGATAAAAAGCCGTCAACGCACTTGCGAGCCTTCTGGCAATGTGAGTGTCCATAGGCGGCGGTATCACTTAACATCACTTGAACATCATGCCTGTTTGCCTCCTATTTCATAAAAAAAAAATTAGCTTGAACCTAGCTGAACCTTGAAAAACAATTAAAATAAATAAAAGATACCATATTACTACGTATTATAAAATGTATTGCAATATATTTATAATGTTTGCAAAATATATATGATTCTAAGCCGTAAGATAAAAAGCCGTCAACGCACTTGCGAGCCTTCTGGCAATGTGAGTGTCCATAGGCGGCGGTATCACTTAACATCACTTGAACATCATGCCTGTTTGCCTCCTATTTCATAAAAAAAAATTAGCTTGAACCTAGCTGAACCTTGAAAAACAATTAAAATAAATAAAAGATACCATATTACTACGTATTATAAAATGTATTGCAATATATTTATAATGTTTGCAAAATATATATGATTCTAAGCCGTAAGATAAAAAGCCGTCAACGCACTTGCGAGCCTTCTGGCAATGTGAGTGTCCATAGGCGGCGGTATCACTTAACATCACTTGAACATCATGCCTGTTTGCCTCCTATTTCATAAAAAAAAAATTAGCTTGAACCTAGCTGAACCTTGAAAAATAATTAAAATAAATAAAAGATACCATATTACTACGTATTATAAAATGTATTGCAATATATTTATAATGTTTGCAAAATATATATGATTCTAAGCCGTAAGATAAAAAGCCGTCAACGCACTTGCGAGCCTTCTGGCAATGTGAGTGTCCATAGGCGGCGGTATCACTTAACATCACTTGAACATCATGCCTGTTTGCCTCCTATTTCATAAAAAAAAAATTAGCTTGAACCTAGCTGAACCTTGAAAAATAATTAAAATAAATAAAAGATACCATATTACTACGTATTATAAAATGTATTGCAATATATTTATAATGTTTGCAAAATATATATGATTCTAAGCCGTAAGATAAAAAGCCGTCAACGCACTTGCGAGCCTTCTGGCAATGTGAGTGTCCATAGGCGGCGGTATCACTTAACATCACTTGAACATCATGCCTGTTTGCCTCCTATTTCATAAAAAAAAAATTAGCTTGAACCTAGCTGAACCTTGAAATACAATTAAAATAAATAAAAGATACCATATTACTACGTATTATAAAATGTATTGCAATATATTTATAATGTTTGCAAAATATATTATATGAGACGTTTTGGTCTTACTATGTTTTGCTCGTTAAATTATAAAGGAGCTCGATATTTCTTTCAATAAAAATATGTTTAAGGCTATTATTTCAAAGATCAATAATCCTATTAGGACAGACAAATAGAAATTCAATTCTAAAATAATAAATACATTAGACGGAGTACATTATTTGTTAGCGAAACGTTTAAATTTATGATACCAAAATGAATCATAAAAAGCTATATTACGATATTTTCAATTAGTATACGATCAAAATATACACAAAAGAGATTTTTATCATCATTCTTGTCGCGTGAGAAATATTATTTCATAATCTGAGATCGTATTAATAATTATGTATTACACTCAGTGACAATATTTTTGTCACTAACCAATTATAATTATTTTCAGTTATCAGAAATATTTAGTTTATTTCCTTTAATCATTATAAATTGGTAAGGAAAAAACTGAGTACATAGTGAAAATTTTTCCTTTGCAAGAAATTTCTTGTACGCTATTTGATTGTGTATTGATTAATACAAGCCGTATTTTAAGCAGGAACAATATTCAAACCGTAAAGTAACCATAAAATATAATAAATGTGAAATGTACCTGCACTTTGTAGGCGTCATTGGAACTTAACGGAAGCCCAAATTAATCTTAGTTTTCTATGGTGCTTTGGTGTCGTGAATTTAAAAAAAATTTAGTCGCGTTTGACCTATCTAAAACTATCAAACATCTTCTTATAACATCATCAGCCTTCATTATCTACCAAACAAACTGTTTTAAAATAATATCTTGTAGTGTAAGACAGTCGTCGGCACTCGCATTTCAATAAATCAGAAGAAATGACGCCAAACGCGTTAAGCAGTCAGCATCTCAATGGGTGGTCCAGACGGGGCCACGCTTATTTCACGCATACAAACAGAATCAAAGGGTGACACAGAAATAGTGCCGCTGAGAAAGGATTTATGAAATAAATTAATTTTTAGATGTCTTTTGATAATGTTGTTCACACTTTTTCCTTGTTCTGTCTATTTATGGTGCATGTAGTGTTCGAATGCCTCGTTCGTTATTAGCATATTCTGTGGTTGAAATGAAATATACACATTTCAGATATTTAAAAAAAAATCAAATTTTAAAAATTTGGAAACTTGGCTATGACAAAGGCTCCAGTGAGCATGTCAAGATGTCAAGATGTCAAGATGTAGATGCTGATCCTGTTTTTGTGATGAGTGGTGTGTGAGCTGATCCTGCTCGAGTGTTAGAGTTATAGAATACATTTCACTTAGGTGCTATTTATGTATACTAGCGGATCCGACAGACGTTGTCCTGTCTACACGTCTTTAATTTCAAAATTTCAATTTTTAATAAGCCATTTTGATGAAAATTATTATTCAAATGTTATGACAATATCTAACGATCCAGCACATGGTCACACACGATATAACACAATGATAACAAAACTTTTTTTAAATTTCGGGACAGACTCAAATTAAAATTCGAATATTATTTAAAATTTGACACTGCGATGGTAGCGCCGTCTGTCGGATCCAATGTAAAACATTCCAAAATCAACAACAACTAATAAATTGAAAATTAATTAAAAAAACATTGTCCAGCGGACAAAATTGTGAATCTAAACCATTCCCAGATCCCCTTGAACACACACAAAAAATTTCGTCTAAATCGGTCCAGTCGTTTAATAGGAGTTCAGTCACATACACACGCACACAAGAAATATATATATTAAGATATAGAGATAATTATTACTATGGTGAGCAAAATAGTTCGATAGAATTTGTACCATACCTATAGGAATATCTTACTTTTATTTTGCATATATAGACAAAACCAAAATTTAATATATAGTTTTAAAACGCGATTTGGATGAACCTTTAACATAGGTACTTGTCGCATTAGTAAAGATAATAAGATCCAATCAGAAGTCATGAACTGTGTTTTGTTCTTAAACTTGTTGACTGATCGCGCAAAATGTATGCGAGTTCGAGGACTCTAACTACATCTAGCCATGATGGCTGTATTTTGTAGGAAACGGAAGCGCAGCTAAGACATTTAAAGCTGAGCTCCGAAGGTAGTTATTAAATTGGAAAGCATAGAACAAAAGTTTACAGATGGGTACTTCTTAAGCAGTCAGTGAATAAATACTAAAGCGTCACTATAGTGAGAATTCTTTAAAATTTCGAAAAGAATAGAATCACCGTAGTTTTAACTTTCAGTACTTTTTCGCGCTTTTATCTGGACTACGTTCATCTGCTGTAAGCGAGATTCTTACTGCTTCATTCCAACAGAGATTTTTAATTTTTCTTTTCTTAGTATTAAAATTTCAGCGCTCACTGAATACGTAATAATGTTGTATAAAATGAATTTTTCATTTTTCTACGTCATGCTTGCATTTTAAATTCCTATACAAGCTCATAATAATATATAATGTAATTATTAGTGAAAGTTGTTGGTCCTGATATTTCATAAACTTAACTTATATATGTACCATATACATGATCATATGTGAGCAAAACCTAAGAAGTAACATAACACACCTATTTAAAACATTATTTTTTCATGTGGTATTAAAAAAGAAATAAAAACAAAAATGTGATTATTCATTATAGGTAGATAGGATTTCAATGTGAGATATTTGGGAACTCTTTTAATAAAAATACACGTATCAGCTCTTCCATAACTGAGTTAATGTGTATTTAAAAAAAATGTATTCATTCGTGTAGGTAACAAAATGTACACTTATGGAAGTATTACGTATTATTATATAACTGGCAATTAACTCTCATATTACTAATTTTTTTTTTTAAAATTAATATATTTTTTTTGGTTGCTCCTGCTTCCACTTTTTAACAATCTGGTGCATGTGAGAAAATGAGTGAGTGTTATGTGTATTAAATGTGTATGGATCTTTAAATACTATTTTAATAAAAAGTACCATGAATGTTATGATATATATATGTATAGTATATATGGTAAAGAACAAGCGAAGAAATATAACTTATATTTTCGACAATATGATAGCATATATTAATAGTCAAAGAAAAAAAAACAAATATATAAAAGTACGCGACATAATTAATTAAAACTTTATATGAATAGAACAATGTTTACTAATTTAACGATACAAGCGAAATAAACATAAAACGGGTTTATACCACTATGAAAAGTTCATTGTTAGAGTATACTAAAACTAATTAGTCTCGAACATCTGTGGTGAAAACTCGATTAACGAGAAGAAAATAAAACCTTCAATACAAGGATTTTACAAAAGTTCTTAACGTTTGCAGAAACTACAATTAAAACTACAAATTTTGTGTAAAATGGTTTTTGTTTGTAATAGGGTAGCGGTCATCACTGCATGTTTTATGTACAACGTTTAGACATATATTACACACAGTTTGTAATTTTATATGCTATATCTCATTTATTTGAAAAGGTACTACCAATATATTTACCACAAAGTGGTAGCAAAAATCCGCAAGTATTATATTTGTCATAAGTAATACTCATGTTTAAATTTAGACTGAAGAAGACAAAAGAAGATAATTTCACTATTTCTATTGAAATGAATGTATTAAAGTTCTTGTAATATAATCATTTAATGTTAATTTAAAATACTAAACACTGTCCCAATTCCATGAGCTGCACAAGTGGGTGTTGGTTGGACGCATCTGTTTTTTTTCAAACGTCTTAATTCTTAGTCATCCATGGGAATAATAAATAAGAAAATTTTTACAGCTCTTGAAGTTAAGTTTGTGTATGTAAATATTAATACAATTTCCTTTAACGAAGCAGAGCCGTACTTATATATCGTAGGCGAATATGCTGGCATAGGGTAGCGATCACACCAGCCTTTGAAAGTGGCTAATTTAAAATTAGAACCCAACGGAATTGAAACACAACTCATTGACAAGATTCCTCAACAATTTTTCTCTTAAAGCCAAACAAATGAGGAACCATTAGATGGAGTGGAGAGCGCTTAATCTATTTCTGACGAGTTTAGTGACGCCGACAAAGACAAATCGACATTAGCCTACCCACACGGCGCGAAGGCGTTCCACTTCTGTTTCAATTCCACTTTTATTTGCGGATTAACTTCTTATTAGTCATTGTGCAGCGATGAAGCCCCCAGCCCGCTATCACAAGCTTTATGAATGGCTCAATTATTTTGCAGACTCGGCTTCAATCCATCCACTCAGTGGAATTTGAAAGCGCTCGTTTCCAATGAATTATTCACATTCCTTTATTTAAAACTGTAATTATCATTTTACATCATTATAATTTTGGGTTAGGTTATCAATACACAATAGTGATTAATTAGTTTAAATTTTATGAATGTCATTATAATAATTCAGTTCTCGTGACAAAATATTTCACAAATAGGTATAAAGGTCTGGTTTTTTGTATTAAATATTTATAGATATAGAATTAAATTAAATTAGGATATAGAATGTAATCTATGATTTAAACTCCAGCCCAAAATATTAAGGGTACCCAAAGTCGATTCTAAAAAAATTCTAAAATTCGAAAGATGTCTTAAACTACTCGACGGGTTTAATTTTTAAGTTATAGATATATTCAAAAAGAGGTTCATAACTCCCAATATATATTTACAGCATTGCTGGCAGTAATAAATATAAAATCACAAACATAATATCAGTTTCCTTCGTCTGTTCGTTTAGATCTTGTAAACTACGGTTTTTTGTTTCGCGAAAACGAACTCAGTTCAGTTTCAGAGTTTGATTCATGTCCTTAAATCATTCATTTAGCAAAATCATTTATTATAGCAATGTCACATCATGTTTATTAAACAAAACAGCAACGCATGTTTAACAGATGTCATAAGACCTATTTAGTATGAATTACAAGAGATATTAATAAAGTGTGAAAACACATACGCCGTTTAAATGCCTGAATTGATTGCGTCTATAACTATTATTTTCTTATTATTAATATTGAATTCAATCGTTTTTATAATGCTTTAGATTACGGCGATTATTTTGGTTTATAGTAAGTAAAAGTAAACTGCTGTCATCTCTGTTTTTTTTTATTTAGAAGATTTCCAAGCAACTCAACACCATACAGCCCATGCATGGCCGTCCCAAGCAAACCTGGCGATGAACAGATCACATGACTTGAAGATAGCCGGAAAGATGCGATGAACGCTCACTGTAGCAGCCCTATGCTTTATCTAAGAGTTGAAAAACATTGAGATAATTAGGTATTGTTGCTTTTAGTCCTACAATAACTGTAATGTCAGTCTTTGTATTGAAACATTTATATATATATATATATATATTCTACCTTTTGTAATAAATTGGATTATTAACCCGAAAGAGGCGTTTTTACACAAATAACAAAATTCTGTACGAGTTCATTAAATACAGCTGTCTTTAAATGAGTAATTCGTTATAACAAGACTATACACTGCAATCTAATTCTTAGTTTAAAATAAATAGTGCCTAAATTAGACTCACGCTCGTCCAAATGAATAATAGCCTGAAAAATAAAAGTGACTCGTGAGTATCACAAAGACAAGTTGAAAAACGTCGAAATGTGTCATCTGTCAGTCGGTGTTTAAAACGATATGTTATTTTGAATGCGTGAGCGAAGTGGGCTAATTTTGTCATGTCTAAATTATTTACAACGCTGTGGAATTTTCTGCTTCATAGTAGTAGTGTTCTTATTATGAAGCCAGCCATATCTTTGGAAAAATATTTTTTATTATATATTACTATATTTATTGCGATTGTTCTTCTGGATAATGAGATGGGATTCACCCCGGTTTATGGTAATAAAGATGTAAAACTAAGTGTTAGTTAAGTGTAAGACAACAACTCTACACGAAATATACAAAATATAAGAAAAAATATATGTATAAAAATGAACACCTATTTCCCTTGGTCACGGCATCACGCATGAACGGCTAGAACGATTTCGCTAATTCTTTTTTTGTATTCGTTATTGTCAGGAGAAAGTTCTTATGAAAGAAAATTTAGTATAGAATATTTAAGAATACTTAAGTACCATATTAAGTAATCTTGACTGTTGTTACGATAGCAATTTTTTTTGCAGTGCATAGCGCTTTCAGAATTCATTTTTTGATGTAACTTTATGGCGTTTGACATAACATTGACAGAATGCGTGCTGCAAATATCGTCAAAGAGGATGTAAGATAAATGAATATAGCTTAAAAAATGCTTCGATCGGAGTTCTTATATTGTAATAAAACTTACATTGTTTATGGTTTCTAAAAAAAATGTTATTGCAGATCACCGTCAGTTAGATATAGAGCTTTCACGCCCATATTAAAAGTTCAATTTAATATGGAGTTTTCGTAAATTTGTATAGTCTAACATAACACTTGGTATACTTGGGTTTAAAAAGAATACAATAGTTTTATCAGAATAACAGTTGTCCAGAAAAACATACTAAGGATGTTGTATATCATTAGAATAATAAACAATTTGTTTCTGAAATATTTTTTTAGTTAATTGTACCAATTTGAAACCAATATGCACAGTTAAGGCAGAACAACGTCTGTCGGGTCCGTTCGTTCTATTAATAAATAAAAATGCAATTTTCCTTATAAGTACATGCATTACAATTTTTATGTTTTTTCCCAAAAATTTTTTCTACTTAATTAAGCAAATGAACACTAATTATTTTAAATTTTGACTATGCTTACTGGGTGTTCTTATGGTTCAGGGTGTCGGGTTTTGTGTCGGTGCGCTTGCGCATCGTTCAATTTACTCTCATAATTTTTCCCTACCGCGCGGGTAGAAGTATGTATAACTTTAAAGATAAAAACAAAAAAAAATTGATAATAAAACATAGGGTTCCAGCCATAACACGTAGGTCTTTGAAAAATAGATGTTGTCCGATTCGCAGACCTAACCGTTATGCACACATAATTTCACGAACATCGGCAAGCGTTTTCAGAGGAGTTAATTTCAAACACCGTAACACGAGAACTTTATTATATTAGATGTCAGTATGACCGAAACTAATAAACAACTCCAACCAAATTAAATTTCATTAAAAATTCCTCATCTCGTCATCAATGCAACCACAAGGGCTGCAAAAGTTTTATAAACTTACAAACTGCAAACAGTTTTTGCGCTCTATAAGCTCCGCTTAACGGTAGACGGCACAGCAAACGCGACCTTACCTATAATAGAATAAACTAGCAGTGTATAACATGATTACATTTCAAGGTTCGTTTAATCTGTTGCCTGCAGTCATTCGTGGATGGAATATACTTTTGTATTGCTGTTTTATATTTGGACATTTGTATTGAAGAGAACATTTAATAGCTATTAAAGAATGCATGGGCACAGAACTGAACCGTAGAGTTACAAATGTTTGGAAAATATCCTCACTTTCAGAAGTAGTGAAAAACAGAAACTTAAATTTTTTACATGAGAAAAGTATTTTATGCCAGTATATTGCCGTGCCTGATATATCCTAATTGATCAAACCTGGTCACTCACTGATATCCGATAAACTGAGAGTATATCAGAACAGTATCAAAAGAAGTGTTCTAGGTCTTAAATTGAAAGATAGAGTAAAACTAGTAGAAATAAAGGACATGACAAAGTTTAGAAAAGCTATTTCCAGTAAAATAATGAAATTGAAATGGATAGGACACATTATTAGAGAAGATAAAGATAAATGAACGAAAAAGCGACGGTATGGTGTACATACTTGCTATGACAAAATAAAACAAGAAAGAAAAATAAAAAGATGGGAAGATGATTTGCGAAGATCAGCTAGCCCTATGTGGCTACATACATGTAGAAGAGTAAGAAGAATATTGGAAGATCTAAAAGGAGGTCTATGTCTGAGGACAAGCTGTATAACAGAAATTAACCAGTCTTTTTACTATTTTTTAGTGTTAATTTATTACTTCACAATTTTATGTAATAGTATAAGTTACTGCAGAAATTAAGGCTTTTAATATTATTATTGTTAACTTCAAGCCGATAGATTATTTATTTACTAAAATAATTAATTCTATTAACTTATTATTCAAATACAATCAAAATAAATAAAGAAAAATCGCCAGTTCGAAAAAGGCGAGAGGCAAAGATCTATTTTGTGCTTAGAAAGAAAATCGATGTAGTTATCTTCAATCGACGAGTCGACTGGTCTATATGGAAGTACGGAAGTTGCCATAATTAAAATAGCAATATACTTATAATATACGACGAATAAAATTTCTAGCTGTGAGATAGTGGCTTGAAGCAATACTTCAAAATAAATTAATGTTTCAATTCCAAATTTCTACCTAAATTTTCATAAGATATTTAAATCTTTTCCACGATACGTGTACGTGCCCGATAAATTATTATTCCTACTAGTCTCACGCAATAGTGTCAAACAACTGTTATATGTAATGCTGTTATTCAAATTCAATAATTTTAGAGACTGGACTTGCCCTGCAGCGCAATTTCGTGGTTTGTCTTCGATAAATCAATCTAATAAGTAATGCGTGTTGTGACAAGTATATCATGGATCCTTAGGGCCTGTTTCACAATGTCCGGATAAGTTCCAAATAAGCTATTTATTACTTATTGGTAGGATAAATAGTATTTTTGCGTTTCACGACTGTCAGATAGCGCTATACGTCATGAAATTCGAAGTATCTTATTTGGAACTTTTATCTTTCGAATAATTTATGTGTTGCATAGCTATTTGACACTTTATCCATACATTGTGAAACAGGCCCTTAGTATACAAGTACTACGGTTAATGTATAATATTTGGTATGAATTATTTCACTAGATCTATTAGATCTGTTTTTGCAAGTTTCCGAAGACATACACAGTATAAAATTACGTGCATCTACAGATAAATATTTCTATGAAAGAGTTAAGATTCTAAATGTCACCGTGAAATACTCAATTTCCCAGTGAAAATTAAATAGTGACGGATCAATTCACCAATCCATCAAGCTTATCTATCGGACAAGGCTTTAACGTTCAAATTGATACGCATTGCTAATATTTTCCATTTGGTTGGAACAATTTCCCTTTGTGTTATCACAAAACTGTTAACAGCTCAGTGCATCCAATCACTTGTAAGCCTTAAATGAATATGACTTTCATTATTTTTTAATTATTTAAAAATCTAGTTGTAACAAAATAAATATCTACACATAAATAATATTTCAAATATGAAGACTGGATTCTACAATTTGGTTCACAATTAGAAAGCTTTTTTTAGAAACCATTAGAATGTATGAATTATATCTCAGTAGCAAATTTTTTAACAAATATTTTAAACAGTAAGTAAATCCAGGTCCAGCCTCAGGCTTTGCAAGTGCGCAGCCAGTGTGGTAGTATTATCTTTTGTTATAAACTGCAGAAACGATGCCAGATGTATTGATTATATTAAAATTATATATATATTATTAATATTATAGTCATATTTGAATTCCTATTTATCATTCTCGAGAAAACCACTCCAAGAAATTAGCGCCGCCGTTTGGAGTGTGATTTGTCTGATATTCATTCGTTTTGGTGATGATAATATTACATACATAGATAACAAATATATACATATTATGGGAAGGGCACCAGCATCACCACCATATTTCAGAAAATGTGCGTGCGAATAAAGTACACATGTCAGGAGTGAAACTTCTTTGTAAATTAATTATTATTAAGGTAAGCTCCAATAGATGATTTGTATATCTGTATTTAACTGTTTGCACTGTATACATGCTAATGATAATAATATACTACAAAACGTAATATAAAATAAAGAGAGAGATGTCATAAAAATTCTTACAATATTTTTCTGTAGAGTATAATGTTATTCATGCAAATAGGTTGAAATAAGGCAAAAAGTTGTTCAATAAAATTATTATGAGAACGGAAACTTTATAAAGAAATAAAATGATCAGTATTTTCAATTGGTTTTGTGCTCTCAAAATAACTATAATGTTTATATACATAATAAGATAAGATGTATAAACATGATATCATACATAAAAATATAAAAGTGAGTATTAAAAATATTTGCAATTCTCATATTTTAATCAAAACTTGTCCCAAGCCGAGTCCTGTAATAAAATTTCATTAAACATGAGAAAGAAATTAGCAATATTTAGAAATTATACCTTTTAATTAGGACATTAAAGCATCAATTTCTGTTTATAAATAAATAATCGTATTTTCTGCTTAGATGAATATATTTGCTAATACACCAAATAAAATGATAATGCATTCCTGTATCGAGCCAGGAATTGTAAATAGCAAATAGTATAAGCTCTTGTTTATACTGACCATTTGGAACGACAAAAATGTAAAGTGAATTAGATATGACTTGTAGATAAGGACAATATTTGTACTCATAGTGAGGAATATCAAAGAATCCTGAGTTTATTGATGGCATCACTTTAATCAGGTGAGCCTACTGCCTGTTTAACTCCCTCACTAGGGAGTACGCAACAATAGCTACCACCACCAGGTCTGTCGGGTTCATGCGCGCTATATGGCTCTCCCACCACTGCTTTAAGATTACCTTAGCGACTACATCGTTCACATTCATTTTCTAATACGGCGACTTTTGTAAACAACAAATCATATTATATTTAATAATATAAAAGCGCACATAACATACAATTCTCTAGTAAACAATACAACATCTATTGTGTATTACATATAATACATAAAAATATATCTAATAACTAACCTGTTGGCGACTCATATATAGAAATATAAATATATTATAAGTTAGGTTTGAAAATTGTAACTCTATAAATAGAAATTAAGTGCCAGTGTTAAGAGTTAAAAGTTAGACAAAATATGTATACAGATTTAAGTGAGAAATATGGTTCATTTACAAATGTAAATATATTAAATAAATAAATAGAATACTTCGCCGAATAAAAGGGTCACAGCTCTCGACGCGGTATACCGGCGCAAATGTATATAAGCGTAGCTCTCGTCGCGGTATACTCGTGGAGTACTTAAGCTCGGCGCGGGCGAGTCTCGAGGCAGTCGCGGTTCAGACTTGACACGGTGCACACGCGCAGCCTCGGTTCAGACGTGTCACGGTGCAGACGCGCGTAGAGACTCGGGCTCTTTCCTTTATCCCGTGACAACGAGCTGTGATCCACGAATAATCGGCGAAGCAAGAAACAAGAACAAGCCGCAGTTTCATTTCAAGACAACACCTACAATTACGCACTAGCAGGGGTGCGTGGGTCGAGGCGGTACCAGCGTTACGTCGAGCCGTCTTGACAAACGAGTACGTAGTCAAACCCCACCGGTATACAAAGCCGCACCGAGGTTACTTAGGTTACCGCACGGGTGTTATCAAACGAACACGATTAAAACGTACTATACCGTGCGGGCCTTAGTATATCTGCGAGTGTCGTCGGTGGTGATTGGCTCACCATTCAATAGTGGTCCTTCGAGCCGGATCCTGCAACAATAGTGGAGTGAATCAAGAAGTGAATATTGCGAGAAGAAAATGCCAATCACAAGATCACAGAACGGGATGCAGCGAGGAGAATCGACGTTGACTGTTACCTCCGCCACTAGGTCCGAAGTTCAGACCACAGGCGAAGAGAAAACGATCAAGCAGTCCACGTCGATGAGCGCAGCCAGCCACTCAGAGCAAGCATTGACTCTGACACCAGAGGGTTATACCCGGCGGGCCGCATCGAGAGCCGTATCAAAAGCCAGCTCAAGAAGACTAGCCGAGGCCAGAGAAGAGTTGGCTCGCTGCGAGCTGCGGAAAGCGCAGGCAGCAGCACACCTGGCCAGATTACGATTAGAAGCGGAAACGGAAGAGGAAGACTCCGTTATAGAAACCGTCAACGATGACCATGAAGAAAAGGTAGCAAACTGGATGCGCTCATCGGAACAAAAGCCAGAAGAAATAGAAACAAAGAGCGACATTCGAGCAATAGCCGACGCTATAAAGGAAGTTATGACGAACCATGTAATGCCGCAACCGAAATACATTCAAGAGCTGCCAATATTTGAAGGGGACAGCTCCGAATGGACGGCGTTCCGGGTCGTATACGAAGATACATCTCCCATGTTCTCGGACATTCAGAACATGGCGCGGCTACGTAAAGCGATAAAAGGCACGGCGAGAGAGAGTATTAAGAGCCTCTTGTACTCAGAAGCGAAGCCAGAAGAAGTAATTAACGCTTTACGCCGAAGATTTGGTAGACCCGACGCACTGGTGCTAGCCGAACTAGAGAAATTAAAGGCACTTCCTGGAACAACGGAAAATCCCAGCGAAATATGCGTTTTCGCAAGCCAAATAAACAACAGCGTGGCCGCCATAAAAGGATTGAAGAAACCGCAATACCTGTACTCACCGGAAATCATGAAAATTATCATAGAGAAGATGCCTGCGATTCTGAGGTTCAGATGGTACGACTACACGGCTGCGAGGGAAGAGGAATCGTTCTCAGACATTCAGACAATAAGCAACTTCCTCAATTTAGAAGCCGATAAATGCGGCGCATTCGCGGTACTCGAAGACAGCAAAAGTGTACGACCAAGCGCAACGATAAGAAGACCGGTGAAGCAAACTACTTTTAATATTGCTGAAAAGAGTAGACCAGAAGAAATCAAGTGCCCAGTTTGTGAAGGCAACCATGAGCTCAAAGACTGCCAAGGATTTCTGAATGCAGTAGTCAACGATAGATGGGAAACCGTTAAGAGGCTTAAGGTTTGCTTCAAGTGCCTCGTTGGAAAGCATCGGAAAGAAACATGCCGAAGACCACCGTGCAAGTTGTGCCGAAGATGGCACCACAGCTTATTACATGTGACATCGGAGAGCGAACAATGTCATGAAGAGGCAGCGACCGAGACAGCGACGGTCCATACAATTAGTACTCCAAAAGCTATTTTAAAGATGCTTAAGGTGGAGATCTACGGACCGACTGGGAGCAGACAAGTACTGGCGCTGCTAGATGAAGGCTCTACGGTGACACTGCTCGATGAAAATGTGGCTGCAAGCATCGGCATTAAAGGTCCTCGCGAAACCTTAAATATAGAAACTATCGGTGGAGGACAAATGAAAAATCACGAATCAATGATTGCAGATATCAAAGTGAAAGGGATAAGACAATGCGAGAAGAGCACACTGAAGCGGGCAAGGACTATCAAAGAGCTGAAATTAACCCCACAATTTATCGATAAAACCCGACTTAAGAAGTGTCATCACTTGCGGGGTTTACTGCAAGACGTGTGCTACGAAGCTGAGGCGCCGAAGCTGCTCGTTGGCCAAGACAATTGGGAACATATTGTCTCATTACAAATACGACGTGGAAAGCCAGGGCAGCCGGTGGCATCAAGAACAAAGTTAGGATGGGTTATCCATGGCTACGATAACAACGACGTGTCTCCGATGAATTATGTGAACACATGTGCACACGCAAGCGTCGTCGAAGACATTATAAATCAGCCGGTGAGAGAACATGTTAATATTGAGTCTTTGTGGGTTCAGCCGAAGAAGCCTTCAACGCCTATAGAACAGCGAGCACTAGAAATATTGGAAAGAAATAGTCAACAATTGGAAGATGACAGATACGACGTCGGACTATTGTGGAAAAGGAAAGACGTACAACTTCCAAACAATTTCTTAGCGGCCTCCAACAGATTTCAAGGAATGGAAATAAAACTGCGTAAGGACTCTAAGTTAAAAAATGAATATAGTGCGCAGATAGATCTGTTGAAAAGCAACTACGCTGAAAAAGTAACAGCCGACTGCACATCGAACAAAAAATGGTACCTGCCTCACTTCCCAGTGAAGAAAAAGCTAAGAATTGTCTTCGACGGTGCAGCCAATCACAACAGAGTCAGCCTCAACGACATTCTGTTGTGCGGACCGGACTTCAGGACCGGTCTACAGTCAATATTACGAGTGTCACTACGAGTACGTCAAGAACTCGTATCGATAGCGGCCGATATAAAAGAAATGTTTCTGCGAGTGAATATATGTGAAGAAGACAGAAACAGTGTCAGGTTCCTTTGGCAAAAAGACAAGAAAGCGCTAGTGAAGGATAACAGAATGTTATCAGTGATTTTAGGATCTGCGTCACCTTGTGCCACGATTTATATAAAAAACAAAAATGCAAAGGCCTTCGTACATAAATATCCAGAAGCAGCGCAAGCAATAGAGAAATATCGCTATATGGATGACTATTTGCAAAGTTTTCACTGTGTCGACGATTACCAACGAGTCATACAGCCAGTCAACTTGATCCACATGAAGGCGCACTTTGAGTTACGAGGACGGCCGTCGAACAAAAGAGTGATCGTTGAAGACAATACCGAAGCTCGGAAAAGCTACATAGAGCATATCGGTAGAATAAAAGACAATCGGCTGCCGCGATGTGTGTCACTATTCTGCACTGAGGGGGAGCTGCATACTGTCGCAGACGCGAGTGAGACAATGTATGCAGCCGCAACTGGAGGTAATGGAAAATACATAGTAAACCTCGTTGGTGCCAAGTCGAGAGCAAAGTCTCGGAAATCAATATCTACGCCGAGACTTGAAATGCAAGCAACCTTGTTGGGGACAGAACACATAGACAATTCTAGACCAATCACGAACCTAGCTGACAATTCGAAAAAGGAGACGCTAAAACCAAACTACATTCTCATTGGACGATCCAGTGGAGCTGCGCGCATACTACATTTTCCTGATGCAAAGCTGGTGGGCAGAAAAGATTTGAAGTCCGTCCAACGACTCTCTGATCACTTTCGGAAGAGATTGCTACGGGAGTACTTGCCCAATCTACTGCCCAGGAAAACGACTAAACTACAGAAAGGCGAGCAGCTGCAACCAGGCGACGTGGTTTTTATCGTAAAACGCACACTACCACGATGCACTTGGTCGAGGGGAATCATCGAAACTACATACCCCGGGCCCGACGGAATAACCAGAATCGTGGACGTCGCAACCACAGGGGGAGTGTTACGAAGACCATCGTCGAGGATCCTGATCTTGGTGCCTGCGGAGTCGCCGTGCAGGAATGACGGTGCTACGCACGAGGGGGAGAATGTTGGCGACTCATATATAGAAATATAAATATATTATAAGTTAGGTTTGAAAATTGTAACTCTATAAATAGAAATTAAGTGCGAGTGTTAAGAGTTAAAAGTTAGACAAAATATGTATACAGATTTAAGTGAGAAATATGGTTCATTTACAAATGTAAATATATTAAATAAATAAATAGAATACTTCGCCGAATAAAAGGGTCACAGCTCTCGACGCGGTATACCGGCGCAAATGTATATAAGCGTAGCTCTCGTCGCGGTATACTCGTGGAGTACTTAAGCTCGGCGCGGGCGAGTCTCGAGGCAGTCGCGGTTCAGACTTGACACGGTGCACACGCGCAGCCTCGGTTCAGACGTGTCACGGTGCAGACGCGCGTAGAGACTCGGGCTCTTTCCTTTATCCCGTGACAACGAGCTGTGATCCACGAATAATCGGCGAAGCAAGAAACAAGAACAAGCCGCAGTTTCATTTCAAGACAACACCTACAATTACGCACTAGCAGGGGTGCGTGGGTCGAGGCGGTACCAGCGTTACGTCGAGCCGTCTTGACAAACGAGTACGTAGTCAAACCCCACCGGTATACAAAGCCGCACCGAGGTTACTTAGGTTACCGCACGGGTGTTATCAAACGAACACGATTAAAACGTACTATACCGTGCGGGCCTTAGTATATCTGCGAGTGTCGTCGGTGGTGATTGGCTCACCATTCAATATAACCTTAAAATTTAATTATTAAACAATATAAATTATATATTATAATATAAATGTATGTGCATGTACCCACCGGTTTACAAAGTAAGCAATAACGATTTTCCACTACGTAACGGCAATACGGTTGGTATGTCGAGACCGTGATTTTTGCTCGTTATATCGCAAATTTGTTACAACAATTTCATTTAATGCGACATTAGAATAATTTTCCACTTAAACTTCCATTATTATGCTCGGAAAAAATTGTTAGTGCTTGTCCTTTAGCTTTTTGTTGTTTCATGTGAAGATATTAGATTAACATAATAACATACATACGTACATTATGGATCTGAACTTAAGTTGCTATTTGAAGTGCCTTATTTGAATTTCGAAGGTGAAGGTGAATTAACTACTTTTTATTTTACTTGGGGAAATGCATTACGCATGCCCTTCCGCGGCGCACAAGGTGCAGAAGGGTTATGTGGGACTCGCCATTGTGCATACCGCTAAAACCCCAAGGTGCCACCAAAAATCGCCTTATGCGGGATGCCGTAACAGCAGAGCCTTATCCGCTTCCCGACATGCGATGCGGCGCGGCGGTTGCGTCCGCCTCTTCACGCCCATTGTTGGTTTGTGAGGATGCTTGACACAGCAAGCATCTTTCACAGACCGGGCCATACGCATTTACAAATAGCTTGGGGAGATCGGGTCCAGTACTTGCAGGGATGGGTCATCATCCCTTCTTTTAAACGCATGGACCCCTGCTCCCCGAAGTTGAATTAACAACTAGGCCAACTAACTTTAACTTAAATACGTATAGTTTTCAGGCAAAGACGGTTTATCTCTTTCGAAACTGACCACGTACGCATAATGTTGTCTATTATTCCATAACTCTCGTGTCCGATATGACGGAGTCTAATTTTTGCTAAATAAATTTTAAAACATGTTCAAAATTTACGTGATCTTATCTTTATTAAAACAATATGCGGGCTTCTTGCCCGCTCTACGCTCATGATTTGCGAACTGGTAGTAAATGTAAATTTACAATTTATTTAATTTTTTTGGCGTACATAAGTGTACTTATTTAGCTATATGAATTTAATTAGATTTAGATTGGATTAAATTAGAGATTAGAATTAAAAATATTTGAAGTTTGAGTTTGAATAATCATATTTAATGGTATCTTTATGATTAAATATTTACAACTCACTCACTCACGCTAGTATAACACCTGCTTTTATTTACTTAATTATAACATAAGTTTCAAGATTTTGGTCTGAAGTTGTTGACAAATAACCTCTAAATATTTAAAAAAAACATCGTGGGTTACAACAAAAATATAGGTCCCTTTTTTGTCTCTATAAAAAAGGGACCTATATTTTTCAACATTTTAATAGTTTTCTTCATACAATGTATCAAATCAGTGTATAGCCCGCTTCAAATATTAAAACATATTTATCCATTTATTACAGCGAATAGCAACGATCATTTAGGGGCTGTCTGCTTTGAAACAATGAACAATTCAGAAGAAAAAGCGACAATTGCTATTGACGAACGGAGGGATCAAAAGCTGTAGTTGCAGTTTCATTATTCCCCGGACCATTGACCTTATTGAATTCAACGATAAGGCGCCTGTAATTTCCTGCCATTTGCGATCATTTCTCTTCCCAATAACCTAACTGCGGTTGGGGTAAGTCCATGGTGTTGACAAAAAGGTGGACTAAAGTAGGGTCGAAAATGCTTCCGAATAAGCGATTAGTTCTATTCCAAATTGGTCAATATAAAACGGTTTATTCCAAATAAATGCGTACGTGCACGTACGCATTTATTTGAAAAAAATCTGTTAAAGTCGACAATTCTTCCTCAAGCTCTTTAGTACCTTCTAAACACGACGTAATTTACAATAATTCAATTTAAATAACGGTTTATTAATACCTAAATATAACAAACAAATATATTTACAATTTTCTTAACATACGTAGTAATAATAGAAATAATTAAAATAAATTTAAAAAGTTTGGCCCGTGTGAACCCAATATACCTCTAACGCTGGTAGAAATCGCTCGCGTATTGCGATACTTATACATTATACTGGTAACCAGGCGCCAACTTAAATCTTTAAGTATCGTCTTTGCACTTGAACCAAGTTATTATTTAAGAATCATTTCGTTTTAGTTCTACCTAATTTTGTACACCGTTCCCTAATATATACACATTGTTATTACATTTGGTAATAGTTATCCGTAAAAAAAACGTTTTTCTACGATTTATTTAAATACGCATTACAATTGTTGGATTTCGGGACGTTTTCAAGTAAATGGTACCAGTACCAGACTTTCCAGCTCTTCCAATATAGGTTACTCACAGTCTTAAGATTAAGCTATATATGTTTTATGTTTATATAACAGTGGCCCGTGATACCGCCCGTGGACAGTAATATTGCCAGAAGGCTCGCAAGTATGCTGCCGGCTTTTTAAGAACGCTCTTTTCTTGAAAGAGCCTAGTCGAATTGATTCAAAAACACCAGAATTACGACGGGAGAAGAAGACGGGAAGTTATATGGTATTTTGTATTGTGCCTAGATGTATTTAATAAAACTTAACTCTTAAGATAACAATATTGTATAGTATATGCAACAACTAGTTTTATACACAGGTCTGGTATGCGTGTAGTTCATGGTATCTTAGGTAAAATAATATACGGATGTACAAATAGATATTAATTACATAAAGGACAAAAACGGGTACTGGTATCGTATGCAAGATCGATTTATGGTTGCTAATTACGCAATTTCTGGCGATCTCTAATTGTGGCTTGGGCACAGTATATTCTCCATGACAGTACATTATTTCCCAAGGGAGCTGTAAAGATAGCAACCACTTTGTTACAAAAAGCAGCTACTAGATGCGACAGGGGCTTTTAATAACCAAAGGTTCTTCCTGTTGTATGTATCATATATTAAAGAATATTAAAAATTGACATGACAAAATAACTTTAACCAATGTGTCTATTAGAGAATATGAAAAATTTTTAGTATAAAAAGTATTTTATTAACAAATATGGCTACGATACACGATGGCTGCTATCAATTATTTGTTCGTGTACACTTACTACAAAAAAGATTAAAAAGTTATTTTCAAGATTAAAAATACGAATGTGAATCTCAGTGATGAAATTAAGGGATGTAATAAACAACGCTATTCCGCGAACGCGAACTACGATTCAAAATAACGACTAAATATGGCCAAATTTGTGAAGTTACAGCTGGCTATCGAACTCCAACTATGTCTTAATTCGAAAACAACATTAATAAAGTGAAATTCCAACGAAATACTTATTATTCGACAGTTATAAAGTAGCTGAATAAACATAAAAAATGTCTAATAGACAAGTCGACAGGCGGGCTTTTATATTCCGAAGAACGCTTGAGACCCGAATTCCGTTTAAAGTGCGCTCGCATTCTAAACAAAATTGCGTTCATATCGCTTCCTCAATTAATTTACTTCTGTGGAGTGTATGAGGCGCGATGGTATGCCAAGCTAAAATTATTCCGAGCCGCGGCCTATTGTTCTCTAATAATTTATTTGTCTTTGAGCCCACTCAGTCTCGGTTATAACGTATTTTTTGGTTCAGTAAATGTCGTTAATGTGTTTAACTTTCTCTTTTTGTATGAACTAAAAGGTTTTTGTTTTTGGAATTTTTTTAACATTGGGGCTTATGTGTACTCGTAATCATTTTGTCTTTGATAATGATGGGTACATCTCTGTTAATATAATCATAAAGCCATCAACTGCCAAAATTTTATACTCGAATCATTGTGGTTTAAGCTATGTATTGATGAATCAGCCAGGATAGTTATGTATTAATTACTTTCTGGATACAATTTTTCCTATTATTCCTAAAATTTATGCTAAACTTATGTCTTATAGAAAAACGTGTCTAGTCTGATAGGGAGTAACATTATACTAGCATAAATTATGTCATCAAGATTTCAATTACTAATTCATAATAAATTTATCTTATCTGACATAATTATAATTAACAGCAGTCCTTGAATAGTTAGCAAATCCCAACGCCGAAGTCGTAATTTCAGAACAGTTACACCATTGGATTTATTTATCTAAGCGAAAAAAAGCAAAAGATAATCTTTTTCAGTATTCTAATTCATTTTTCGTCTCTTTCTGTCAAATGGTCATCACGCACCAATGAATAGAGACACGTGAGAACTTACAGATTTGAAAGCGTGCAAAATTAGACCGAATTATTTTTTAATGAAGAAGGATCTAACTAGTAAGGCGGCATATTGATGTGCATCACGCACCGGCTATATCAAGTAGAAATTAATTAAAAATGTAAGGTCAAGAAACTTGAAAGATTGTTTTACCTGCGCCGGTATACAGTAAGTCCCAAAACCCATTCCGACTTCAAAGTTGAGTCAGCGTAGATAGAACTAACGTCAGGATCCCTACTTCTATTTAATTTATGTATTCTACTCCTTTTGCCTATTCACTACTGTATTTTGGCCATCAGTCCGCAAATCGTGCTAGTTGCAGCATGTGACCCAGCTACGCAAATTTCTGTTGTAAAATATTTATAATTAATAGTTATTATTAGTGCAATGTTCCTGGTTACAATAGTTCACACAAAACATGCAATTCATTTTACAATGCGCGTCCTAAATTACGAAAATGGTGCGAGTAAAATTAAAAAACTGTAATTTTTCCATTGTGATATTAAAAATGTAGTAGATTTTTACATTGTTGTTCACACATTTGTGTTGTCTTGACAGCGTATGAAATATTAAGAACATAAAACTATTACATATTCATGGCGTAAAACTATTTTAAAAATAATTTACCTAGGAAAATCTTAGATGTAGGTAATATTTTCCTGACGAATACTACACCACGTCATATATGATTGATTAGAGAGAGATTAATATGTATTATATTAATATTCAAAATTAATTTCAACATGTCATGGCAAATAACGATAATAAGTGATAAACATAGTTAACGATGCTGATTTAAATATCTTTATCCCTTCTGATTTTTTATGTTCTACATAGCATTTTGGTAGTAAATATTGTAATATGCATTTCAATAGACACAGTATATTACTCGAATTCACAAGTTTAACCACTCTCGATAGCGTAATTCTTAACTATCGTCAGTACCTAGCCTATGTCACTTGGTCTGTGCAAAACTCATATTTGTATGGACGGTTAAGGAAAATCGTTAGGCATATATACACAAAAATGTATACCAATTAAGAAATTTTGTCTGTCTTTTTCTGTCCAATGTAAACGATGATTTGTTGTAAATGATTAATATCAATATTACGTAATGTAAAAACTTGAAAAAGTTTAGTTAAGCCGTTCTTAATGAATAGAAAAAGATTAAAGGGTGAATGAAAAGGATCAAATGCTAAAGAGTAAATTTAATACTTGTATAAAATATTATAAACCAAAGTACATGTTAGTTCAATGCCTGTCACGCGTGGCATCATGGCGATTTATTAGTCGCTGTAGCGCTCTGTTTGTACAACAATACAAACAGCGCCAAATTTGATTTAATTATTACAACCCTCGTTCTGCCCAACTCATATTCTGTATGTTTTTAATTGATTATTTCGTATTATCTTTTAATTAGAAAAAACGCGATCAAGTAAGTTTTAATTTGGTACCGAATTTTTTTTCTATAAATTTTCCTGGATTCGGAAATTCAACTAGCCTATGACATTTTCTGCATTGGTATTAAGGGAATTATTTTTATTCATATTTTGTTCCCATGGAAATGCTTTAAAATCTACGTGTCTATAAATGTTATACACAGAATAATCTTTCTTTG
Organism: Pieris rapae; assembly: GCF_905147795.1. Classification (NCBI taxonomy): domain Eukaryota; kingdom Metazoa; phylum Arthropoda; class Insecta; order Lepidoptera; family Pieridae; genus Pieris; species Pieris rapae. Next base: position 4,149,698 of record NC_059509.1, on the reverse strand, counting down.
ATACTAAACTGTTTGATACTAAAGCTTATTACATAAGTTGATGGATTTTATGACGTAAGCACCATGTTTTTGTAGAGTAAAGACTGATTCAATGACTATTACTTAATTACAAAAACTAGCTGCAATGGTATAATTTTCTGATAATTTCACAATTAAGAATATTTTATAGATTGAATCTAATACTCTTCAAGGAAAAATTCAAACTTAAATGCCTTTACAACGCCTTTATGCCTACACAATCTTTAAAGAAAGAATTAAGGTAAAAAAATAAATCTAAAAAACAAGCGAAGCAAACGCCTACCCGCAAGAACCGAGATCTTTTATCTTGGACCGCGTAAATTCTCGGATCCTGCGGGATAGCAATAAATAGCTGAAATCCTGAACTTCGACCACTGACACAGACAGCCTGATACGACTTAGCCACGACTTTACCACTTTTCTTTATTTCTCAACAACTTGTTAAACTACGCATTGAACGAGATACGAAATAAGAGAAGTTTGAAATGAAATTAGTGATTCGGGTTGGGACTAGTGTATACATAACTTTTGTAGTCATTTCGGAATTAATCTTAAGGTCGATTATTGAGATTAATATAAAAACCGTTTGGACGAAGTTCTCAGAATTTTTGTATCTGTTTCTTGATCATTTATTTTGCCTTATAAGTAGGCGATCAGCCTTCTATGGCTGACATTTATTTATTTTATTTAAGTATACCTACAGCTAATCACTAAACTATATTCAAACAATTACATTACACAAAAGCCAAAACGGAATACACATTGAAACAGAAACATAAAGCACAGTTTGATATAGGACATGACATATTCCTTTTCACGATATATTCCTTCACCGTGTTAAATACACACATAGAAAGAAAAATCTATTGTTGTAAACTGTTTGACTTGAGGGTTGAGAAGCGCAGGCTTAAGCCACTAGTCCATATTTTTCATACTGAACAGTATATATAGGCCACTGATAATTAAAAAATTAATTGCCCGGCGCAAAAAAATAACTTAGTTCTGATTAATTATTCAAAATAATATATTTCTAAGACTCCATGGCTAATTTATTTCTGTCATGAAATATGAAATCATTGGAATTATGGCTTCAAAATTTTTATCCGACATTTTGAGATCATTGTAAATCACTGACAAGGCACCCTTATCAAAGTTTTGTTGAAGTTTCCCCTAACTGAAGGATTTTCATAGGATACGTTAATCCTTTGTTCTCTTCATTAATTATATGATTGACTTCGTTTAAACATCAATATTTATGATAAACCTGAATTGTCTTTATTTTATCTAATAGGTATGTTAATTAGGTGCAAATACAATGGAATTACAAACTACCATTTTAAATAAGTAAACAAAACTCCTTTACAAATCTAAAGATTTAAAAAAACTAATATTTTTAACTGGAAAACGCTACTAGTAATAAAAAAATAGTTTTAGTATAACTCAATTGTTCATCGACTATGAAAAAATAATAATATTAAGATGCGTATCGATCTGAATAATCTGTATCTATATCTATCTGGAATTAAAATGTTAAATTTAAAGGGAATGATTATATTTATATCAGCAACACCTTTTCATTAGATTCTGTCTATGGAATTATAAACTTGATTGGGTAACCTTTAACTCCTAATGACCGACTGTGAGTACAGCTGTAAAGCAGAATGACACAGTATCAATAGAGATATCGAAAAACTATGAAAAAGGCTAAGTTTCGAAGCGATAAGCGTTATGTATTACTCGTGTCACGTTTTATAACAGTTTTTATGATGGAACTGTCGCAGATATCTTATGTCCATATTTTATCGTAAAAGAAAAGAACATTTTATATTTATTTTACACCTTTGTCTCTTCGTATCATACTTTTATGGTTTGTTACCTATCACGCATACATATTTTTTATAAAAATACGTAAGAAATAAAAATATTTTTTTAAATATATATAAAATATTTTATAAAAGAATTTAATTGAGTAATTGTAACATAACTCAAGAAATAGCAAACGGAGTCTTCAGTTGGCAGAATATTTTTTCTTATATTCCTGTGAAAATAAGTTTTAAATACAAAAGTATATTCTTGCGTGTAACCAGGTTTACGCACATTAATCATTAACCTGGCCAAGTTACCGCGCACACAATTAATTCAATTTTGTAATTTTTTTTGGTTATTATTCTCTGTTTATAATCTGAATCTGAACTGCTCTCTTAAATCGATTTTCACATAAAAAATCAGATAAAAACCTAATTCAGACCTTAGTAATATTAACCTTAAATACGTGTTCCGCATAAGAAAAGCTACGTATTTTGTTCGGAATGACGTATAAAGGCCGGAGTTGGCGTTTTTCGATCACTCGTCCTCTCCCCACTTAACAATCCCTTTCACCAATTTTCGAGGATTCTGTACATGGTACTTATCTATATACTATTTGTTGGCGTAAGAAATTGGTTGACAGCGTCTTAATGTAATCATTATACATACATAGGATTGGAAAGAATTTGAGAAAATCTTAAAGTGTGTAGGTACATATATAAAATTCAAAGAAGAATTTAATAGATGAATATTTTATGTCAACGCTGATTGCAAACTGTAGTGTACCTTTAATCGCTTAATTATTTTATTAATAAAGAGTTATACGTAATAGTAAATAAGTCTGAATGCATCAAAAAAACGTACACATCAAATGCGTTGACTCACTTTTCTTACGTTTTAAGGTCTAACTTCCCTAATGAAGGATTAGTGAAGTTCCTACTTCCAGAAAATTCTAAATAAGTACCTTACATCTGATTAGATGTGCACTTAACCTTTTATTATGAGCCAGAAATCTACGCATTAAGTAACAATATAATATAACATGTTTTGTATGGTGTAAACTACTTCGATAATTTCCAACACCACATTTACTTAATTAAACGTAAGTAAATACACTGTTATCTCAAACAACATAAAGGCGTATATTGAAGACGAAGCAGGCTGATTATGTCGGCAGTAATAGCTGTAAGGATTTTTGGGAGAGCGTAATAACGCCCCGTTAAGGTAATAGAACGATGGAGGAAGCGAATTAAGAACGTTTTTTGTGATGAAAAAAGGTTTTATACACTATTGCATCTATTTAGACGGCAACAGTACAGTTTTTTGCGAAACAATTTACTATAATCAAAAAAAATATTATCATGCTTGCTAACGAAGGAAATAACAGACAGATAAGTTCTCAATGTCAAAGTAGATTCTCAATGTTTATCCTTATAATTAAGTTGTTTATGGGCAAATGAAACAAAATATTATTTAACTCAACACTTGCTTGAATGAAGCATACTATCGAAAATATTTAATTGTAAATCGATGATTTGCAAGAACCACATCGTTGATAATGCAAGTTCAGATTCGGCAGATACTTTGTACTTAATATAAAGCATTTTTTAAGTACGTATACATGACATAATATTCGTATGTCAATTTGAAGATAATAAATCCAATACCTCTTGAAATATAAATGAAATATCAATATTAATGTAGGTTTTTTTTAACTTTAATTTATTTTTTATATCAAGAGGGTGGCTAACGAAAACTGGCTCAAGAAAAAACTTCTTTTCGCCAAATTTTTTTTAACAAGGAGTTAGGGGACATGGTGTGTGAAATATGAGTCATAACATTCAAGAAAAAAAAGAATGGTTCAAATTTCAGTCTATAATAACATAGTATATAAGGTTTCAGATATAATAAACTATCCCTAAAACTACCATTTCCTAATCTAAAGATTCTTTCGAAGATAGTTTGGCTTCTTTTGAGGGTGTTTTATAGAGTATACGCCTAACTGGATTCAATTTAGATTCACCAATAAGATAAGCTTTCCAGGCTGTATGGTGCGGAACTATATGTAACGTTGACGGTGCATAGGAAATTTATCTCACATTTTATATCCACACGACGAAACTAATTCACAATTTGTTTCAAAGTTAAATATTTACTCCGTCAGAACATAACATCTTTGTGAAATATAGAAAACGGCACTTCACTGTAAATCATAAAAATAAAAAATACTGTAAAATCTAATATTCAAATTAAAGTAATATAATGTTTTATTGTTTATGACTTTAATGAATGATAAGTAATTGAAGATGCTGAAATTTAGTCATAAAAATTAAAATTTACTTTTCGTTAAAGCGACATAGTTGCTTTTGTGTATTTTATAGTGTCTTTATAATTAAATTAAGTTATATACTTTTTTAACTATTACGCGCTGCAGCCCCACTTGACGTACCATCTTTTACAAATATGTCGTATTATTTTATTTAGAGTACCTACCTATACTTCAAAAAATGTTTCTTATTAAAACCGTAATGAGAAATATCTGATAAAATGAGCTATATTTTTAGTTGCAAACTACCATAAGAAACAAAGATGAAAAAAAATGATGAATGATTAGTTTCATACAATACAGAAATAATGATTCAGTGATCAGTCCAACACTAAACAACATTACAGCCCTCGGGTCATTTGTTACAGTCAGCGCGTCAGATGAAAGGATACTTCACGACTCACTAACCTCGGACCAACGTGTGATATCAATAACTGAATACACTTTGATTGACCCTGGTGTTGATAGCTTTCTTCCAATTAAATACCATTCCAGAGAAATCTAGATGTCCTGCTAAAATGTCCGCAAGCTTCATACGGTTTCGATTGTCTTTCTATACATTTTTGTTGCTTTCTTTTGCATAACATGTATTGAGTCGCGGGGAATTGATTCTAGGATAAAGTACAGATGACACTACAACATTATACATTAAACATATGAAGTATTTCCAAACCAATTCGACTTAGGGTCCTTCAAGAAAAGAGCGTACCAATTCTTAAAAGGCCGGCAACGCACTCGCGAGCCCTTTGGCATTGAGAGTGTCCATGAGCGGCGGTATCACTTAACATCAGGTGAGGCTGATGTTTGCCCCCTGTTCTAAAAAAAAAATTAAAAAATCACAGATCTGAACCCTATTTTTTGTTTCAATTGCATGTACGTGTATACGTATAGTAAATGTACAAAACCAAGTTATTATAAAAACGGAATTTATGTATACGTAATCTGTATCATAAGTTTTTCTGCGCAGATAATTAGTTCTGTGGTGTAATAAACTCGTTTTCCTTGTTCTATCTTTTAGATACGAGATATAAGTAGCGCTATCATGGTCCATTTTGCAATCACAATATCATATCCGCTCCTCTGATGCGGGGATGAAACTTAGATTCGATTTCAAAGTTAGGTGATGTAACAAAGGACTTTATTTGTTACAGACAAACTTTTCAAAGCATGAAAAGGGAAACGTTTATTAAAGAATTAAACTTCAGTCGGGTCGAATTGCAGCGATTGTGAGTTACGGTCGAGTTGTAATTGAACTATTATAAGTTTGCCCTGGTGATTTTCAACGCAGTTAGAGTCAATCTCATGTTTCATTACGTTGATATCAAATTATCCTACATTATGTATTATAGCTATAAAAAATAAAATAAAATAATAATGGTACTACAACCTTTTTAGGTCCGGCCTCAGATTTCTGTATCTGTTTTGTGACCATTTGTAAATCTAATAGGTGATCAGCCTCCTGAACCTGACACATGTCGTCATTTTCTATTTTATTTTATTATTTATATTATTTTATTAGGTAAGCCGTGTTTGTACGCGACATTCCTTCACCGTTAGAGCGAATGTAAAATGCAAATAGAGAGAAAGTCAATTGATGCAGAGTCGCTCGCTGAAGGAGTGCCTTCAGCTTAAGCCTAAGCCAACACTGCTATTTTTATTAGGAATTAAATTATTTTATATGCTTCTATGTTCTACATTAATAAATTTACGGGGACGGGACAAAAAGACCGAAAAATTAAGTGTAGTGTATTATTTTGGCTTTGAAACGAATCTTGGCTAAACCTATTAAAGTTTACGTTCGTTAATATTATCGATTACACAAGTAATCGATAATATTAACGAACGACTCTAAACTGAAAGGGTAAGATTCAAAGTCGAGAATTTATTGCGTTTACAAAGTCGTCCATAAAACAAAATTAATACGATTATCAAATATATTTTATGATGTCAACTATGTAGTATGGTAATTATTTCAACAAATGCTTCTTTACGAGCAGATATAAAATACTGGAAATTCTCGGTATCAAAATCTTTCTTTTCTATTAGGCAAATAGACTATCAGCCTTCTCTGTCTGCTATACGGCGATGACGTTCGCAGTTTTTGACGCGCACTACTTCTATATTGAACCAGCTGCCCACTGAAGTACTTCCGAATCAACTGAACAAGAAACATGAAAACTCTTAAAAGTCTGGCAACGCACTTTCGTTTCGTCAATGTGAATGTCTATATGGTGAGCCTCCTTGCCGTTTACCCCCGGTAAATTAAAAAAAGGTGTGAAACCGAAACTTTCATAAGAAATATATTAGCAAAGCGCCAACCTATTTTACGTAATTCCGCACTACCGCCAAACGTTGAAAATTTTTGGTACATTTTATAAAAGCTTCGTAACGGTTCAATTTAGCTTGATTGATGATCAAAAAGGAAAGTATAGTGACTGAGTAAATTGTATTTAACTTAATTAGGGGTGGTTTTGGGCCGGATGACTTTAATAATTTAGTTTTAAGTTACGGATAGCATTAGATTAACATACGATCAAGTTTTGTCGTATTATGGAGAATCACGTTGTTTAGGTAATAAGTAATAGAAAATATATGGTATATTTATTTTTACAAAATGCATATTTAGTAATATGCATGTAAAATCAGAACTGAATATTCTTGTAAATATCGAGTTTAAAATCCTCTTTTACGTGAAGCCTTTTGAATACTTTTCTTATTGAATATAATGACTAAATAATTGAATAAAATACACTCTGATTCTCTTAAAGAAAACACAAAAATCTTCGAAACCCCAAATCACAAAGCACGATTCTGTTGATAATAAGAAACATATCTTACACAATATTGTGAGGGGACTTCTTGGGATCAAGATAAAATCATTTTCTTTATTAAGACTGAAGATAGGTGCGTTCGCGACGCCATAACGTGACATCCCATAGGAAATAACAAGAATAAGGCTATACTTCCCTAAGGAATACTCAGGATTCGTAGGACTTGCCAGCTTACATCCAGTTTTATTGTTTTCATATTATGTTTCGGAGTAATCCCTTGATATTTAAAACATTTAGTTGTAGAATTTTCTTGTTTTCAAATGACCCTTTTCTATTAAGTTTGATATTAAGTCAATTAAGTCTTAATAACAACGAAGCTACAAATATAGATTGAGACCGGAGTGCGTCTAGACTAAAGTTTATATTTAATTTCATGATATTTAATTACATAAAGTAAAAATCTCAAGACTCAACCCCAGCAAAATCTCGCCTAACCTCGAAAATATTATCTATATTAGATATTGGTTCTTTTAAACAATAAATATGTTCTCTTTAATAAGATAAAAGTACAAAGTTTATTATAAATAAAATGTATATTATAGAATCATATTCGCTTTTTTAAGATAATAGGACTTATGATAGATCGTCAAAGGTTAGTGCTCCTACACAACAGACTAGCATTAAACCTTTTTATTCATGCCCTCATAAAACTCAAAGTAAATAAACTTATGTTGATAAATGAAATTTCTTCTATTAGCTTCTGTGCTGTAAAATAACTTTATTATCCAGATTGTTCATATAGTCGGTACATAGCATAGATAATAATACCAGCTTTGGTCAGTGTTCAAATCAAATCAAAATTCGTTTATTCAATTTAGATGCGTTTTAGGGCATGCTTATGAATGTCAAAAGTGTTTACGAAATTCGCGAAAGAGCAAACCTACGCCATCTGTTCGCAAAACTACCAGGAGGCCTTGTTCTGAGAAGAACGGGCAAGAAACTCAGCAAGTTTTACCCTCCCTCTACATTACAATTATTCAAAGGAAAATGTCATAAACCACAACGTTACTAAAGTTACATAGGTAAAAAGTAAAATAAAACTCTGTTCTGTGATTTACCACATTCACCATTACAAACATATTCACAACACTTCCAAGATAATAAAATAAATTATACATAACAATATAATTAGCACTATTGCCAAGCGTTTTTATACCTTTAAACTTTAAGGTTTTTTTAATATGTGTTTTGAATCTATTGAAAGGTAATTCCAATATTTCACTAGGAATCATTTTTAATTTACCGTCATTCTCAAATGAAGGGCACAGAACGGAAGAGAAGAACTGGCAATAAACTCTCCGCCACTCATTTTAATCGCCAAGTTTTTTCTATTTGAACGCATCAGGCGATCACAAATTTTAAATGTGACTAATACTAGAATGAAGGCTCAATATGTATTTACCAACAGAACACTTAAATAAAGCTTAACAAATCTAATCGTTAAAAACTATTCCTGTACGATGCCCGTTTTATACTAAAGTATGGAAAACTGGGCTATTTCGTGGATATCGTATAACACTTATTTGTTCCAACACTTCACACACATTCAAAACACGATCTCAGCCAGCAGTCACTAGGATATTATCTCATTTCAAATTCTCCGCTGAAGAATCGTAAAAAGCGGATTATAATCTGCGAGCTCATGCGGATAGAATTCATAGAAAGTGTTGGCAATATGGGCTTCTTTATTTACTCTTAAGCTGCATATAATGAAAACGCACTGTCGTGTCGCGTCACACGTGGCAGGACTCAAGACTCGGCTAAAGAAAATAGGGATTGAATCGTTTTGATAGTTTATTCAGTTTTTTATTCAATACCAAATTACAAAAAATAATACCCAAAACTAAACTCCATTTGGATTAAATTTAAATTTAAAATTATATAAGATTACAAATCTTCGTCAGAAAATGATTGATGTTTAACCAAATAATAGATGTCGCCGATAGAAAAGAAGATATGAATATGAACTCAATTCTTGGTGTCATCCAAGTTACCAAATGACTTAAAATAATAGAAGTATTAAGACCGTAGAGGCACAAGAAACTGATAGTTTATGCGATTAATAGTTCACCATACATGCATTATAATAACGTTAAATGCATAATTTCTCCTAGACATGCAAATGTGTTATTTAACTAGGGAACTTGATTAGTAATTTCATGATAAACACAAACACGGCATGGACGTTAATTGTTTTAAGTAATGAAATGTGTAAACTGCATACGCTCGTTACTAAGTTATCAAGTTAAACAAACATAGCTTGGCTAATAAGGGGACCTCGAGTGCAACAATAAAAAAAGTTCTATTTTTTATAATAATTAGTCGATGATATATTGACATTCTTTAACAAGCGGGAATAAAGTTTATTTAATATGGAATACATGTCCTATTTTAACTTATCGTTACAAATAATGTGTGTAAGAACAAAACACGATTGTTTATAATACTTAACATATTCATTGTAACTTTGTTCTAATTTTATTAATTTTGCCATGATCGCGTTTGCAGATGGAAAATGAATCGTTTTAAGTATAATCGTTTAAAATAAAAATTCCTATTGTTTTTAGAAATGTTATACATATAATTTGAAGCAAAATAATATGTACATTTTATTTAAAGTATCAATATTGGTCGATAACACTACAACGGGTAGCTTTGCTTATACGTATACAGTAACACAAGTCTTGTCACTTGTCACACGAGATGTTTTGGAGAAAGGTCTTAACTTGGAGAAGGCTTTAAGAATTTTGTAAAATACCCTCGTACAGGAAAAAATATTTCATGAATATGAGATTTAAAAGTAAGCGTAACCTGGGTTTGTAACATAATATGTTGGTTCATATTGGTAGTAGAAATGGCAGATTGACTTAACAATTCACAAGAAGTGTGTAAGCGCCATATATCAATCAATCAATATAATAAAATCTACTTCCATTAAATGATAATTAAACAAACAGACACATACACATTAGTGTCTCATGCCCTATGTGTTAACAATAAAAATAATAGTGATAACAGCACAACAGAAGAGCTGAGACCTAGAATTCATCAAGCCTATAATTCATATTGTGTGTCTAAATGCTTCACAGAATAAACACAACGAAGGGTGCAAATTCGAGAATGTGTATATGTAAAAAACAAATGCCGCCTTCGCAATATAGTAACGCAAGGATCACTCTTATTGTAACATTGTTGACAAATCCTTACTCTTCCCCAATTATATTAAAAAATCTCCCTAATGTAACTCTAAATAATAGGACAAAGATAAATAAAATGGAAACACTTTTATTAAAAGAATGAGTAACAAAATATGAAAACATAACATCTTACTTTATTATCGTTAAACATTATTAAGTAACGTTAATCGTTAAAAAAGTTTGCATTACAATTATAATAAAAGTAATAAGTTTGATATAATCCTCGTTGAGACTTTTTTTATACATGCGTAACACTGAAAATGTTTAGAATTGGCCAGTTAGAAACATTGCTAATTAAAACTTCAATTTAAAAAATTTAAAACTTTAATTTTTTTAATTTCAATTTTAGAACTCTATGGTAACCTAATGTAGTACCTTATCATTTGTTTTTTTGTGAATTGGCGCCAAATGTAATAAAAACTCTTAAAATGTAATAAATAAAAAACACACCTGAAAATGAACCGTTGAACAGAACGGGCAGGATGATGATTATTTTAAGTGAGCATGGACCCCCTAAATGCGTAGGATCTAAAGAGTGCGTTGCCAGCCTTTTTTGAAATGGTACGCTCTTTTCTTGAAGGATGCCAATTTGAATTGGTGTGTATATTATGAGTTTCGGAATTGGAATTTTAATTGGAATATATATTATCAATAAATTTTTGCGCAGACAGAAGTTAAGAGTCATTATTCTCATATCCCATAATAAGATGTACTTTATTGCGCAGTACTAGTCGTAAAAAATTATAATGAAATATTTTTAGATAAGTCAAACCCACTAAGTTCACAGTAAAATAGAGTATTTAGATGCTAATATAATCTCTAACAGTCTATATACCGATGTAATCTTTTCTCAATACACTTTATGGTACAATAAATCGTATTGCTATTACAACTACTTGGTATCTGCCTTATATCAGTCGCAATAAAAATGTTTTATGTTAGTGGCTAATAAATGACATCAGCAAATTCAGTAAGACAATATGAGAGGCGCTATGCATCCGTTTCCTTTATTTCCTCCCCTCACGAGGGCGCCAACCCGCTTTTGGCAGACGATCTTCCCTTGTTTTTGTTATCTACCATTGTTTATATTAAATGTAATTCTAATTGGATTGGGTCATTGTGCACGCAATCAGTGTCAAGGAAAATTTTGTTGATTAACGTCATAGATAAAGGTTCATTCTTTACTTTTTTATATAAATTACTTATGTTGATTTTTGAGATGTTTTATTATAGTGTTAGTGTCTAGGCGGTAGTGATGAAATAATGAACATACTCGTATGGTCGACTTGAACTTTAGGTATAGGAAAACCGGCATGTCAAAAATTTACGTTTCGAAATATCGATTAATTTATCGCCTCAAAATCTAAGTCAAAAATCATTCATTCATATAGGTTACACAATGTATACTTATGAACGTCAAAAAAGAAATATATATTATATGCTTCTAATTTTACATTAACTACCAGTTCTCAAATCAAGGGCTCAGGACGGAAGAGAAGAACTGGTAACGCCATATTTCACGTGACATCTTAAGTAATAAATAATAATAATATAAATTAAAAACAAAGATTTGTCTCAGATCGTCAAAGATTCTTTATCAGCAGGAGGCATCGTGGAATAGGAGCACGCACTGCATGGCAATAGAAGAAAATTAACAAAATAACGGAAGCAATCTTAGTCCAGTCCGCAGTGTTGAATAATAAAAATAGGGATTGATCGTAGAGGGGTAAAAATTAAGGTTTGTATGTCTTTTTGTATGCTGTGTCATAAAAAAATAAAAACAAAATATTTTTAGGGTAAAACCTAAACATTAAATAGGTTTATCTCTCTAATCTAAACCCTTAACATTTAGGGGGATGAAACATAAATGTTGTCCATTTCGCTGACCTAACCGGTATGCACACGAAAATTGGTCGAGCCATTTCGTGGGAATTTTAATTACATACCGTGATAGATGTAAGAATCGGTATTAACATAAAGGTGGCGACTGACTGACGCGAATATTCGATTCACCTGTGCTCCATCGCATCCACAGTTGAAGTCAAAATGGCGGACGTAGAGGTGGTAGCGACTGACTTGTAATGTAAGATTCAAAGGGATTCGCCAAATACCGACGGCCGAGAGGAGCGCGCTCGGGCGCTCGGTCGGCGCTCGTATCGAGCTGCTCGGCTCGATACGAGCTACTACTACTACTATTTACGGCTACTGAAATACCGTATATTCTACTTGTAACGTACTCACATTGAGTGAATATTCAATGTCAGTCGCCACCTTAGCAATTCACAAGCAAAATAAATTCATTTTTCGATAATCTAGTTCTGTCAAATTCAAATTTGACACCCCTTTCAAAAGATTGGTTTTCGCCATCTCAAGTTATTGTTTTAAGGGCGCGCTATTATTCAATGTCATATATCTTACAAATGCGAGCACTTCGAATGGGGTGACCGTAAGTGTTTTCCTATGATCATCAATCTTGTTTTCAAAGATACTAAAAAGATACAGTTTGCAACTTGTAAGTACAATTACTTATTTGATATTTTTCCATTCTCATTCTCAAGTAATTACGCAGTACTTGAGAATGTCAAAGAATTAAGTATAATGAAGCAAACGAAACAAAAGGAACTATTAAATTTACACCAAATTTCTTAATATGTATGGATAAGAGTAGGAAAAAGAAAGATAAATGGAGAATGGACGTGGTATAATGAATACTTAAAATCTTTCATACTGATTTTTTCTCAACTAATAAATTAAAGTTTGATTAATTCTATCAAATATAAGATAACGTTATTTTCTTACAATAATATGAGATGTATTTTATAAAGATATTCTATTTTACATAGATTTGTATGTAGTACATGTAGCCAACAATGTCATAATGTATATATGTGATATTTCTGTAAGAAAAATACGAATTGTACGAACTACATTGAACGAATCAGAAAACTCATCTCTCTCAAAGCAAACATAAGATGTAAAAATTCATTGCACACGTCGAAAAAAGTCTTAGTGAGGAAATATCACGGATTCCGTCCCTGATGTTTACTCGCTGTGGCTAAGCTGCATCTAATGAAATCCCCTGTCAGGATTTCCTTGCACCGCGTTGTACTGCGTCAGAAAAGTTTTGATACATGTAATAGATTTTTCATAACTAAAATTAGATTTATTATAATTAAATAAAGTTTAATAGGCTAGATAAGATTTTCAAAATCGTTTTATATAATTTATTATAGAGGCGGCCATAACGCTTCTCTACGCACTCACTTTTAACGCTTTTAAAGTCATGATTCATACAGATTACTTTCAATTGAATTTTTTATATTGCCAAACAGCCAAATATGAAAAAATTACAACAATGTTTGTCACGTAACCAAATATAATAAAAATAACGTAACGATACCGTTAATTTACGTAACTCTTACCTAGTTTTACATTTTAAAGAAGCTTTGTTAAAATTTAATTGCGTACACGAGGTCGTGAGATGGGTAAATTTAAAACCTATGTTAAGTTTTCAAACAAGTTAAAACTTAAAATTATATGTATAAAGTCATATTTTTTTTAAGTAAATAAATTATTTTAAGATATTTATAGAATTACCGTACAGAGCTTTACTTACAGTAAACCATCATTATGTTGACGCCAGACATTTGACGCTGAGTACCCGTTAAGTATCAAAACGTGTCATTCCTAAACTTATATTTTCTTAGCTTATTTTGGGGTGTTATTCTGATCACGAACGCCTGGATCTCGTTTATTAAAAACAAATCCCTAAATCATATTGACACTATTATACATTACGTATTAACGGTAGATGATATTGAATGTACAATAAATTTAACGTATAATAGAAATTAAAATAAAATAAATCAGTGGCGCTAAAGCCTCTTTTTAGGTCTTGGTCTCAGATTTCTAAATCTGTTTCATGATCATTTTTTAAATCTAATAGGCAAGTAGGTGATCAGCCGCCAGTGCCTGACACACGTCAACTTTTTGGGTCTGAGACATGTCGGTTTCCTCACGATGTTTTCCTTCACCTCTCGAGCAAATGTTAAATGCGCACATAGAAAGAAAGTTCATTGGTGCACAGCCGGGGATCGAACCTACGATCTCAGGTATGAGAGTCGTACGCTGAAGCCATTAATTAGGCCAACACTGCTCTGACATATTATACAAACTAATTTCTATAACGTAAATGCTCCAAACTATCGTAGAAATGTTTTATACTACATCAATAAAACAGTGGCGCTATATTTTAGTTCTGAGCCCCAGATTTCTGTATCTGTTTTGTGATTATTTAACACAAATGTAGGTTAGGTAGTTTTTCTAATAGGTAAGTAGGTTATTAGCCTTCTATGCCTGACATACTGTGTCGACTTTTAAGGTCTAAGCTTTGATACGAGTGAGTGGTAAATGTGATCAATAACAGAACAGCCTTCAGTGCACAGCCGGGGATCGAACCTAAGTATCTTACCTATCAAAATCAAGGATGAGAGTGGCACGCTGAAGCCACTAGATACATTAATAATTTAATTTTAATCTCTTGAACGCGGGTGTTATATATTTGATTATTTTTACAAGTCAATTAATAAAATATTCAAAGCTGGAAAAATCTTAGGAGCATACGAGTTGTATATTTTTAATATTTGGATATAGAAAGCGGGCGTAACATTATCAAAAACTGTATATTGTGTCAAAGGCTCCATAAATCAAGAATTCATTAGAAACGCTGAGCCAGAAATGAACAGTGCCACTGCACTGTAACGCTTCACCAATTTTCTTTTATGGGGGACTACGAACTGGGAATATTAATCGAGGTTTATCGATATATCTCTATTGAATATGATACAGGATCTTTGAACATCGAGTACGGAAAGGTTGCAGCTACACACGTAATAAATTCACTTCGGCTATGATTTGTTTTGGTAAATGCGGCTATGTCTATGGTATCTTGACCATTCAAGTAAAAAGTAATTACAGAATCTTATGTCCCCCATATAGCATAGAGTACAAAATAACAGCTTGATCCTCACTTCTTTTATCTCTGCAATCATTTGTTGCGAGGTTTTTTAGGGCGTTCACGTTTCCTTTTGCCTTAAAGATGTTAGTTATGGGCTTGCTTGGTAGTGTGACCTGGATCTAATTAAGTACTTTATTCATATATAAATATATTATAATCACATCACATATAAAAATTGCCAGTTTTGAACGTTATATAAAATATAAATATGATTTAAGTTGCCCTTTCCAAAAGGTAATTTTGTTTGAAGAAGAATCGGCAAGACGCATACGACCCTGGTACCCTATCGTATAGGTTAGGTTAGTAAACCTATACCAAGGCGTGTTTTAGTAATTACTGCTTATCCAACTTTTATCAGAAGTCTGGTGTGTATTCAGTCACATATAACTCAGTAGCGTTCAAGTTGAAGGCAATGCGCAAACAGAATTTCCTACTTGGATATCTGTTAGCTTATAATATAAACTCGTGTGCCCTATTCAAAGCATAAGCACAAATATTCCCGCTTACTCCAATAATATTTTGTATTATAAGAAAATTCGCAGAGCAGGAATGAGTGTCATTTAAGCAGCACACCCATTTGAACCATCTTTTCTCGCCCGATGCCAACACGATAATTGTACATTCGCTTGAATGTAAAATATTTCTCGTAAGCGCTCGGCGAAATGTCTCTGTTTACTTCGTAGTACAAATACAATGTGCGACTCACTTTATTTCTTACATTTACCTTACGCTCGTGTGCTTTTATTTTACATCCTCAATGAAGATGCATTTTCGACGAAGCGTTTCTGACGAGAGACTGAGAATAACAAACAGGTCGCATTGTCTATGCTAATTAATAGTTCTTTGTATTTTAGAACTGATTATAAGTAGACTTAACATGTCTGAGTTTTTCTGGTTAGTTAAGCATTCTTCATTCATGAAAAAACAACTGAAGTTGGGTAAAGTTCTACGGTTAAAATGCGTAGTAATAACATAAAAAAATACAAATTAAAATCAGAAAACATAACGGTAAGGTAGATACTCCTGAAATTTATAACATACAAGTTTCAATACTTACATAAGATATAAGTATTTAATATATTATTATTAATTATTGCCACGTTTTAGGTCTGCCACGTATGAAATAAATACAAAAAGCATGTTTCAATTTCATATAAAAAATATATTAGTCCTTATATAAAATAAAACACCCAAACAAGATGTAACAATTTTATTAGGTGTATATACCTAATTCGGGCATTAATATTATTCGCATCATACTAATTCCATGTATGTTAAATGCGATTGTTACAGTGGCTTTGTATTCTATCCACAAATTAAGTCGAACCGCAATGTGCCAAATGATTTATATAATCCGAGCTCAGTCGAGTTTATTTACGAGTCGAAACAAGGCATAATAATTACGAAGCGTATAAACGTTTGTTAACGTAAAAAGGAATTACTTCGTAACGACAACGGTGGGCCTAATTGTGCGGGACGTGACTGATATTCGTAGAATTACAAAAATACCGCCCGGAAATAGCTTTTTAATGTCATTTTCATTATCATTATTTGTATTCTGCGACTTCGAGATTCGCGGCACTTTTTTTAATATGGCAGAATTTTTTAAAAATCGAATTTTAAATTATTTCCAAAGTATATAATATATTTGTTTTTAATTTAATAAGGAATTTATCGTCTACGTAGATGAATTAACACTTATCTGCAGCAGAATATAAAAAATGCGCCCATATGACTCATTCCACATATGAATTATACCGGTTGATAATCATTCCGAGCCATTACATAAAACGATTTTATATACGTCAGAGAAACAATAGAAAGCGAAACCCAAACATTTCAGTTTATATTTTTCATGAAAATCCACCCTTTTGGTTCTATTCAGGCGAGTGACGGTCCATTGTTGGTACGATCAGGCCCATTCATGGCTCGCCGGGCAAACGGAGCTCGAAAACATTCAAATTAGACTATTGTGACGGATTTTTCTTATACATCGCGTTTTCATAAATACGTAGTCTGCTTTTGCATGTCATTGACCTTAGATAACGGATTTAATATGTTATCCAATCAAGTACAACGTTTTTGAAATATAACTAAAATGGTTGCATTTTCGTTCCGTTCCTAGTATTTTGATCATTTTTGATTAGAGTCTATAATAACATTTTCTTTATCTATTTTTTTAACGTGTTCTTCTAAAAATAATATGTTATAAGTATAAACACAATCTGTTTCAAACCATTAACATTTTTTGCTTTGTGCACAAATGACTTAGTAACTGAACTGCCACACGTGTAGCAACTGAAAAACTATTGCATAAGTTGAAAACATTCTCTTGGTAGATCGTCGTATTAACATTTGTTTTGGGTATGAAATA
This sequence comes from Pieris rapae, assembly GCF_905147795.1. Classification (NCBI taxonomy): domain Eukaryota; kingdom Metazoa; phylum Arthropoda; class Insecta; order Lepidoptera; family Pieridae; genus Pieris; species Pieris rapae. Next base: position 4,132,129 of record NC_059509.1, on the reverse strand, counting down.
GTGTCAGCGTACTCGATGACCAGAATGCTTTACGACGAATTTCACAAAGCTAATCCTGGCCAATATAGACGTGCCTCGCTCTAGACCAGAGTTATTTTGGCTGCCATTCAAGAAGAAGGCTTCGAATAGACGGAACATCCTCCAAATTCCCTGGACCTAGCTCCTAGTGATTTCACCCTGTTTCCGCAGTTAAAGGAACATCTCGAGGTCCATAAATTAGATGTTGACGCAGTAATCGTCACGGTACACCTTGTTTAAGGGATTAAGAAGAATCTATTAAAAATAAATAATAGCTTTAAGCAAAGCATAGTGATTAAACCTGAAAGGTTAATCGAAAAATAAAATATATCTTCGTAATGAGCCATTACCTTGGACTCTTACTGTACCACAAATTGTTGACTTCTTACGTTCTGTACCACCATAGCCACCTCACAAAAATATTTCATTTATCGAAGGGAATGCAGAGCAGTTTGCAAGTCATAGCACCGAGTGCATTAGCCGAGTCGAGAGCATGTAATCGCATTTGCATTATAAATTTGTTCCTACACTTAATGGCTTTTTGAAACCACGGCTAAATAAAAATACATATAGTCAATTCGTGTTTATGAAAGGGCTTCATTATTATGCTGTGTACACAGAAAGTATGGGGGATGTTTTTACATTGAATGTATGATTTGTTTTATTAACGGGTCTTATCATGAATTCTATATACCTTTTTCAAATTGAAACTGGTATCGTTATTAAGTAGCAGTACTTTAAAAATATTATGAAATATTAAAATAAAAATTCTAAAGCTCTCATCCAAATTTTTAAAAGATTGCCATGAACTTTTAGTAGTAAGTGCGCAGCTCAAGAGATCAGGTTAGATTATTAATATTAAAATATATAAAAGAAACTTCAAATATGTGTTAATTAAAAAAGAAAAAATAACTCTAATAATTTAATATTTACATAAACCAAAATTTCAAAAACCTATTTTTTCAAACTTGTTTCCTAAGTTTTCCGACTTAATTCATCTCGATATGACTTTGCACACTGCACACAAAAAAGCCAAAAAAGATCATAATATCTTATTCCAACAATATCAAGGTTATGTACTAATTACCACCATTTCGTGTCGTATATCGGAATCATGAAGTCACTTATTAGACCTCCCTTCATAGCAGGCATGTGTAACCTTCTTGTCTTTTCACTCATGAAACGACAAAACTCAGCCAAAGCAAACATATTTATCATAGCATGGAGATACAAGAGCGGTAGACCCAAAGTCATGCCATCCGCATATCTGAGGAGTCTAGAGGCTGCGGTCTCTCAGACCCACAATCGTTTTACGGACGGTTATTACGGCATTATCCTCAGAATGCAAGCCATAGCTCGTAATTAATATGTGTAAGCCACGAGACCTCAATTACTCTGTGTGTTGTATTTCATTAATGAATGGACGTTATAATTGTGTATTGGTGCTGTTACGACAACACACGATTCTTTAAGAATTTCTATATGTTTATCCAGAAGTAATGTAGAGTAGGTCGGTACTAATTGATATTTCTTTCTATTCGCGCAAACATAATCTTAACATTATATAAATCTCCTGTAATATTTGGCCGCGATGGACTCCTAAACTACTTAACCGATTTTAAAATAAATTGGCACAGCGTGAGCAGTCTGGTCCAACTTAAGATATAGGATAGCTTAGATCTTTAATTATAGTCGCAATTTTATTTTACTGCAAAATATTTGTTTATTATTTGATACAATTCTAACAGATGGCGCTGTGTTAAAAGTATCAACGTTTTACATAAGCTCTCCTACCATTACCCTTGAATAGTTTACTACTATGTCATATTACAAAAACTTTAGCCACAGCAACGCTTGGCCGAGTCTGCTAGTGTCTTTATATTATTAACGTTGTGAGAAAATAGATAATCCAAAATCTCGATGACATATTTCATGTATAGGAGCAAAGCGGAATACATATTTATTAATATAATAAGTAAAGCAAAACAAAATGTTCTTTTGCAATTAGAATTTACGTTACACTGCAAAATATTTAGGGTTTTCACTAAATTGTTAACGACCTCTCGAAAATAGCCAAACGAGCACTTACTTCATCTTGATTAAAAGAAGTAAGAAAATTATTTAAAATCCGAAGTATACCCTAAAATATTCTAGTACCTACTCATGGTCATGCTACTAGCAGGAGTACTTGATGTAACACAATTTATTTACCAAGTGCAATAGTTAATTACATAAACAAGCAATGCAAGTACGATATACCAACAAAAACCCACTTCAGCGCAAGAAAGTCTTTGAATCGACACGTACCCCTAATAAAATCAAGATTTCTTTCCAAATATAGAAACTGTTAAGTGCTCACGAAAGAAAAAAAATCTCAAAGTAAGAGTGCTTGCAGTGGTCGAGAAGGTCATTAATGCACCCTTCACACGAACCCTCACATTCAGATAGGTAAGTGAAACAACTTTTTTGATGTTTGTCGTCAACGTGACATTACATAAGGGAAACTGGAATAATTATTTATTATTATTCCCCATAGCGTAGGGGTAATGTTTAGTAATAAGTCATTTAATTGTAATGGATTTTTTTATTCAGTCACAACTTCTATACAGACTGAAATTTTGGTTTGTAGGAACTTTTATTTGTATTTTGAAGTCGTACTTCTCATACATTGTTTTATACGAACAGGAAATTGAGAAACTGCATATAAATTAAGATTTGTATTTTCTCTTACTTTGAACGTTTTTATTCGCAAAAAATTAAACCGAGATTAAATTGAAATAATTTGTATTATTTTTAACTAAGTTAAAAACACTGAAAAGGTGTAAGTAAGCCTTTCGCTTCGCCAAGTAATCACTTTTTCTTGCTTGCTTGTTTCTGTTAAAATTTAATATCAAACAAAAAAACGTATAGCTGTAACTGAAATAGTATATAACTATAGCGTTAATAGTAAATTGAATTTAAATAAACATAATAATTGCACATTTTGTTTTATCACAAAAATACAAGCAACTTTTCATAGACTAGCCAAATTAGCATTCTAAGTGATGAGGCAGCGTGCTAAATACATGTCGACAACGTCCTTAGCGGACTGAATGTGCATATAATCGTCTATAGTACTCAAAACGTCCTACTTTCCTGTTCAAAGCTTCCTTTAATCTATTTCATCAGCCCATATTTTGAACACGGACAGAATGTAGAGTTATGCCATTTATAAATAAGAGAAGTATTTTTTTTTATACAACAAGGGCAAGCGGGCAGGAGGCTCACCTGATGTTAAGTGATATCGCCGCCCATGGACACTCTCGATGCTAGACGGATCGCGAGTGCGTTGTCGGCCTTAAAAAATTTCCCGTGTTTAGTATTTTTTTTATTTATGTAAACAAATTTAATTATTTACAGCATTTACAGAACTTGTCTCAGCAAAATTGATTTTTGTCAAGTTGTATTGGTAGTTTTGGTAGTTTTGGTGTGTAACCACACAGTGTATTAGAATTGGCACAGGTTAAAAACTCGCATTATGTTCTTTATTAAAACCAACAATCAATAATGTTATAACAATAATAATTAAACGAATAGATTGTGAAGTAATTTAATAATCGAACCTGGATGATTTTAGGTAGTACAGTTATTTTATAATTAATTTTATTTTTATCATTGTATATACCTTAAACTTACAACTTACATAATATTAAGGACACTAACACAATAATAATTACATACTTAACGTCAAAGTCAAAATCGTTTTTCACATAGTTAACACAATATTATGATTGTATTCTTAAATAAATAAATGATTACTATTATTTAAGCCAAGTCTGAATATTTATATATAATAATTTTAACTTATTTTTTAAAACTAAACTGAAACCTTTATACTAAGTAACTATATAAGACAACAAAATAAAAATACTCACATATACTATATATAAACTAAATTCCGTATAATTAAATAGTAGGTACAGTTCGGACGTAGGAGCATTTTAATGAGCGGGCCCGTGCAAAGCAGATGTGCGACAATCCGTGGTAAGCCCCGACTTAGTTTGTGTCGCTCGCGCTGTAATCGCAATGGGTTTGCACTTGAATTATTGCGAATTTAACCTACTTCGAACAATGAGTTTTAGATACAAACCTTTTATTGTGCTACAACCATTTCAGATTACAATAATAATAGCTTTATAAAGTAAATGATTATTTTTTCACCAATAGACACCAACTGCGTTGCAAATTTAATTTTCGAAGAAGGGCAACACTGTTGGTATTGACGCGCAAAATCACGTTCAATACTGGCTGATATCTAATATTGTAATATTCTAATTATATTAAATTGCAATTTTAAGTTAAAACGATTTAATTTTTAAATGATTTTTGTTTTCCGTGGGGTAAATACTATGTAATAGGTAGTACTGGTTTAAATGTCTATTTTAAAAATACTGTATTTTATTGTAATAATTACCCGACCTTATTGATATTTTTTTAACTTCTATATTATAACAATTTCAACAGACAATCAATTAGAGATTATTCACATATGAATTTAAAAAATATATAGTACTGTAAATCAAGACTGTATTGAACTGATTAAGTATCAACTATAGAATACAGAAGAAATATCTACTGTTGAAATTAACCTTTAGATATATTAATATTCAGCATCAGCACTGAAATAATCGTATTACGCTATGCCGTGAAAAATCGTGTAAAATCTTCTAGAATCTTTATAGCTCACCATTCCATTTTACCACAGGAGAATAATAAAAGAAAGCTATTTTTATATCAAATAAAAATGATAAAAGTTATGTTCTGTGCAATAGGAATCGGCCCAATTCCGTGGAAGAGATGGAAAACAAATTGAATTACACCACTATAGGAAGCCCACGTATGTCCGTGGATAGAGAAAAGTGGATGCATTAGTTTTTCACCCTTACAATCTCCGTATGTATGTACAGTTGCATTCATAAATATTTAAGCAGACTTCTAAGAAAACATAAAATGAATATTGAATTCCGTTTTATGTGTACTCGTATTCGATTTTGTTTTAAATGTATTCGTGAGTTTCGTAATCTATATATATAAAAGAAAGTCGTGTTAGTTACACCACTTATAACTCAAGAACGAAAGAACAGATTTGAGTGAAAATTGGTATGGAGGTAGCTTAGAGCCAGGAGACGGACATAGGATACTTTTTATCCCGTTCGACAGCGTTCCCGTGGGACTTGACATGAAACGTCAGTCACTATAAAAAGTGGTATAACAAATAAGAATCAGACTTGGAATAATAAAACGCAAATGATAGCTATGTAATTGACGTATAATGACAGCTATGTAATGACGTATATATGACAATTTGATATTTGTAAGAAATCAATATTCAAAATATTTCTATTAAATAAATACGTTTAATTATTTTTACAATTTACAATTTAATTATAATGATAGTGCTATTGCCCATTCGTATAAACAGTGAAGAGAACTATAAAACTCGGTATGGTCGTATGTATACAGTTCATCCAAAGAATGATGAATGTTTCTATTTGTTGTTGTTGTCGAATGACGCATTTAATCGAGTAAAGGAAGTTTATGATACTTTAATGAAGGCAAACGATGATGAAAATGGTGGTTTATATTTCCTAGATGCCCTTGGTGGAACTGGCAAGACATTCCTCATGTCATTAGTTTTAGCAACTGTTCGGGCGAGATCCAACATAGCGGTTGCAGTTGCTTCTTCTGAAATAGCAGCCACATTGTTAGAAGGATGCCGTACGGCTCATTCAGAATTAAAATTACCGTTAAATCTTCAAACTATTGGAGAACCAACGTGTAATATTGCAAAACACTCAGCAATGGCCAAAGTTTTAGCGGCATCGAAAATCATCATCTGGGACGAATGCACAATGGCGCATAAACGTGCATTGGAAGCACTTAACCGAACATTAAAAGATTTACGCAATGAATCGAGATGTTTTGGAGGAGCAATGATTTTACTGTCTGGCGATTTCCGCCAAATACTGCCAGTAATTCCAAGATCTACGGCTGTCGACGAAATAAACGCTTGCCTCAAATCGTCAAATCTATGGCGCTATGTGACGAAACTGCAGCTGACAACAAACATGAGAGTTACATTGCTTACTGATAAAAAAGAAGAAAAAGAATAAAGATGTAGATGACCTGAACTACATAATGGTATGCGTTTGGTGGTTAGAAAATTGAAGAACAATGTAATTTACGCTACGATAATGATAGGAAAATTCAAAGGTGAGGAAGTTCTTATTCCGAGGATCCCGATGATCCCAACCGATATGCCGTTTGAATTTAAAAGACTTCAATTTCCGATACGTCTTGCATTTGCCATGACCATCAACAAATCACAAGGCCAATCCTTAAAAGTTTGTGGTTTAAATCTAGAACATTCATGTTTTTCCCATGGTCAATTATACATGGCATGTTCACGGGTCGGAAGACCATCAGCGTTGTTTGTTTTTGCGCCTGATAATAAAACAAAAAATGAAAAAATGTGTATCACAAGGTACTTAAGTGAAGAGCAACCTATGTACTAAAATACAGAAATAATAATGAATGATTAATGTAGGTATTTAATTTTTTTGTATATTTTCCAATAAAAAAACCCAAACTGCTTATTTATTGCCATTAAGGCGGAACAAAGTTCGCCAGGTCAGCTAGTAGTTAATATGTAGCATTACAAATTTAAGATTTATTTGTTTCTGATGTTCTATATTTGAAACAGATGTGGCGCAACTGTAGACTTTAGTAATAAGTAAGTAAAATATGTTTAATTGAAAATCGTAACATGTACAGATTATCATAAATTTTAATACGTATAACAACAGAGGATGGTATATAGTTACACAAACTAATATATTATATATATATATACACACAGTTTGCTTGTAAAAAAGAAATGAATGCAAAAATGCATTGCGTCACACGTGTTTAACTACATAATCAAAGCATAAATAATAGTGTCTTCTAAAACAAGAGGAATGTTGTTTTTAATTGCCTTACGCCACTCGCGAGGTAATGGGCAAAAAGAATAATCACAAATGAAGCTGGATTTAGCTCTGTTTATAAAACATTTCAGGCTTATATAATGCTTAATTAGCCAGGATTTTGCAGCCTCGAAGCGCATAACTCACTCTCTTATAACAATTAGCTTGGATTTTAGCTACTTTTTTATTTTTTCGTTTGGGAATAATGTAATTTCAAATTATTCAAAGGAATACTTAAAAATAAAAACTTACGGAAATCTTATGTTAAATAAAAATAAAAATTATATTTAAGTTACTTTATTAATATTTGTGTCTCGGTGACAGTAGGCATCGGAGTTACTTTACTTTGAAAAGGACAAACTATGAACAAACCTTAACTATGAAAAATCTCTCAGTTGTAATTTACACTTCGCAAGTAAACAGCTCTCAACTTCTCAATATCGTACAAAAACAGGCCACATTCTCTACTAAAAATGTTATAAATGTTTTAAACTTGAGAAATGTTACAGACTATAATTAAATAAATTGGCTTTATCTATATCTATCTATAAATAATACATTATTATAAGAAAATAAAGCAATATTTAATCAATGGTTAGTTCTGTTCAGGGATTATTGCGAAAACAGAAACAGCAAATAAATTGACAAAATACATACAGTTAATACACACTTAACAACATTTGAAAACCTGAATTCCAATCACATCTGTACACAGCATTTTAGTCGCATCTTCAGTGCTGGTTTACTAAATATTAACCATTACATACAGTAGGTATACAATATACATATATTCAAATTAATGAAAAAAAAATTGTATAATTTTATGTTATCAGAAGTTACTATAGGTATGTCCCTGAACTCGGTTTTTCGGTAAAAATATAGTAAACACTGTTCAAAGATTTGAGAGTCATTTATCGGATATAGGTATGAATTATTTTCCGAGCAGTGTTGGCAAGAATCAGCGTGCGACTTTCATACCTGAGGTCGTAGGTCCGATCGACCGGCTGTGCACCAATGGAGTTTCTTTCTATGTGCGCATTTAACATTTGCTCGAACGGTGAAGGAAAACATTGTGAGGAAACCGACATGTCTTAGACCCAAAAAGTCGACGACGTGTGTCAGGCATTGGCGGCTGATCACCTAGTTGCCTATTAGATTTAAAAAATGATCATGAAACAGATTTAGAAATCTGAGATCAAGACCTAAAAAGAGATTGTGACGCCACTGACTTATTTATTTTGGGTATGAATTATTTGTATTTAACATTTGCTGAGACAAAGATAGCTGAACACTTATACACCGCCTAGAAGAAATATCAAAAGAAAGGTTGTGCCTTCATTTTTTTAAATATCATATCAAAACCTCCGGGCTCCTGACGAAGCGAACACTAGATGTATTATTTAAATTTAAATATTCGTTTATGACCTACCTACCTAGTATGTATGCTCTAATACATTTTCAGTAATAGTAAAACATTAGTTATAAACGCAATAAAAGACAATTTAATATCCACATTTCGTACCTTTAAGATAATAGAAAATATGAATCACAATATTCCTAGGAAGTGGCCGGAGGAAAGCTCTTTATCTTAAACGAGGGAAATTAAAGTTTATAGACTTGACACGGCGGTTTGTATATTTATTTCTTCGCTATTAAACTTTTAGTTCCACGTGCGATAAATTGTCTCTTAGCAGTTTAAATTATATAGGTACTGTTTTGTATTAAGAGTTGGTATATGGACGCGGTGTTTTCAATCATATAATTTTTATTTCGCCGGTCGTCGCTCAACTAATAATCTGGTCGGAAAATACACTTGAATTTTTACATTAAACCTTGTTTATATTAGAATAGTGTGTTAAACTAAGTAAATTTTAATCAGGCAACTTAAGGAAATTTTAATTGTTTTGAACAGCGTTAATTGTTTATTACTCTTATCTTTTGGCAAGTGGCCCATATGGCGAGAGCCTGTGGTTGTATGGTATCAACAAGTCGAAGGATAACATAATTATAACAACGACCACATTATTTGTTTTTCCCTTAAGAATCTAATTCAAAAATTAATTTGATGCTTCAGATGTATTATGTACACAGGAGTACATATTTTCAGTAATGATCTCATAGAGATATTATATTTGAATACAAAGTAGTTTTTTTTTAATTATACACCTAAATAATCTTTTCTTAAATATATTTTTATACAGGCTTTGAACCTGAATTATTACACAGGTCTCTCTCACAACAGTATTTTCTACACACCTGAACTATTTAACACTATAATTTAGGTAGCTAAAGGGGGTACCTAGTGCATTAGCCCAATACGTAAGCAGTTTAATTATTCATCTCATTAGAGAACTTTGAAGACGTTCCTTTGTATAGGGGTGCAGGCGCCGGCGCCTGATAGCCTAGTTACTACTTGACTTGCAAAGTTTTACAATATAATGTAGTTAATGTTCAACAATCGAGTTATAGGCGAAGTTTTGATGTTGAATTTCTGATCTATTTCGTCGGTTGCTGTTTGTTCGAAAGCCATATTTAATTCAGCAAACCGCTTGTGGTTTTAGTGAGGCGAGTTGTTTTCTTTTTATTGTGCTTAAAAATAATATACAAACTTTGTTAGGTAAATATATTAATCTTAAACAGAAATAACGTTCCTTAATAAACCCATTAAATAATAATTATTTCATTTAGCCGTTAAAAATACTTATTTGTATAATTTTTGGGACACTATTAATATTTTAATGTTTATTAGTAGTTCAATTGACTTATATATCTGGCGCAAAGCCTATAATTATACTTTTTAAAAGACTACGTTTCTCGCTTTTCCATTGAATTTCTGAGGCAGAACAATTTTAAAGTTCAGATGTGCATACCATAATATCGGCTGTCACATCCAGCGAGATTACACAGATTTTGACAAGGGAAACGTCAAGAGCATTATCGTATCTAGTAAACATCGCCCCGGGCATATTGCTGAGCTATTTATTTCATACAATTATATAAGAAGAAATTGTATTTACTTGGTATTATATAACCTTGTATAGGCAACAAAATGTCTATATATAATTGTAAATATATAATATATATAACTGTATACTAAATAAGAAATATTCTTAACGGCTTCTAATATCTATAGCTTATAAGACTTCCATTAGCTGATAATCCAACCAATCCGTTTACATAATCGAACACACCATAAAATATTCACGAACGGTTTTTAAAGGGATGTTTACCGATAAATCACCATAACTAAGTACACAGGATAAATCTTAGCCATTACGCCGCATATTGAACACTTTAAACCCTTCGTCAATCTGACGAATCGCAAAGCAATTTAGTGTGAAAACGGAGGGAAATAGTCGACAGGTCTACAACTGAACAAAAGCAAACAAGCCCGCTGGCGAAAGTACGGAGCGTGACAAATGACGTGCAGGTGTCACTCGGGTGTTATCAGCGTGACGCAGCTGGATTCGCGACATGCGGGGTGATTAGAAAATATGGATTTGAAGTTGTTTTAAATGCAGGCAAAAAAAATCTTTATCTGTTTTATTGAATTATTGAAATGATAATTATAATTATCATCGTTAAGTTATAAATAGAGCAGTGTTAGCCTAGTGGCTTCAGCGTGCGACTCGCATACCTGTAGTCGTAGGTTCAATCCTAGGCGGTGCACCAATGGAGTTTCTTTCTATGTGCGCATTTAACGTTTGCTCGAACGGTGAAGGAAAACATCGTGAGGAAACCGACGTATCATAGACCCAAAAAGTCGACGACGTACTGGTACCTGATCACCTACTTGCCTATTAGATTTAAAAATGATCATGAAGCAGATTCAGAAATCTGAGGTCAAGACCTAAAAGAGGTTGTAGCGCCACTGTTTATTTATTATTAAGTTATACAAATATGTATATTTCGATCAAAAAAGGTTTCCGACGAAATTAAAGGAAAAAAGAGACATATTATTTACAAGCTACGTTGTGATCGTTTTGAGTCACATGACTGACGCATTCATAAATTGTATTTTAACTACGGTTTTCCTGACAAATGAATGATTCTTTACAAGTTATTTTACTCGATAACTCTTGTTATGCCTTTATTTTTCATATTGTTAAATAAAAATGGTTTCGTTAAACTTTTTAATTTCGCCAACCAGCCTATGTACGTATTATTTCTATTTTGGAAGACTTACGCGCTTAACTTAATACTTAATATTTATTTGATCTCTTCGTGTATGTCATGTTTGCGTATAAGTGTTTGTCACATTAAAAATAGTATTTTGTGATTATTTTGACGATGTACTGAGCTTTTAACAATAATAAAAGAAACGTGGTAGATACAATTTTTTTTTCTCTCTTTATTTTACAAAATAATATAGTATATCACAATATGTTTAGAAAATCGATGTGGTGGCCGGTCTGTATAGTACCAAAAAACACGTTAATATATCATGGTAATTATATATGAAGTTAACAACGATGAGCAGACAGAGGGTGAGATAAGCAATGCTTTTCCAAATGTCAAACTCCTTATCACTGAAATGAAGCGAAGATGTAATTATGCTCGTCGCTTTGTCGTATTTCGTCAGTCTTATCATAACTCTTTTTTAAGCCAAGTTTCAAATAACTTCATTATTTTTAAAACAAAAGAAATTTTGAAAAAATTAACCGACTTATTAATTTATTAAGGATACAAAACATACATCTTTATAGAACAAAAAAATTAATACATTGGATATATCCACAAAAAGTTTCACTGAAAAAAAAGTGTGCGTATACTATATGCTTTAAACTTTACAGAAATTGATTAAATAAAGTTAAATGAGATAAAATTTAACATAAATAAATATGTCATGTAAGGTACTGTAATGTTCTGATTTGTATTCAAATTTTGTTTCAGTGAACACATAATCTTTATAAATAAAATTAATCTCTAAATATCTTGCAAAGTGTAAAACTCTAAAGGAGCCGAAATAATTCGAGTATTATTCATATTTATTCCTTGAACACTGGAGAGAAAATTTAAATAAATACAAAAAAAGGTGAAAAATCTAGTTTTATTTAGTTCTTATTATTCCGGAATAGTGTATGCAGTCTACGTCTCTATTCTCTAGTAGTATTAAAAGTAGCAGATTCGGAGATCTCTGGGGATGCTAGTTTATATTAGATTTAGAAATTTTTGTATAAAAAAATCCAGTAGTAAAAGAAGCAAGATTAACTTTACATCCAACTCATTGTTTAGCTCATTTTATTTGCCGACCTAATTTTGTTGATGGTAATGAAAAATACTAAATAAAACAGTAAACTTTTGCAGCTGGTTTGAGCCTTCTGAGATATTTTTCACTCTTTATTATTATAGCGGCCACCTTTTTACTTGAATGGAAAATTGTATGAAGGCCAAAATATTATACAACGTTACTTTCTCTATTTTTTCTTAATTGGAAAACTTTTAATTACTTGTTATTTACATTTGAACAATTTAATTGCGTATTTTTTAATTAAATCATGTTTAAAAATATACTGTTATCCCATGACCATTTTTTTATAATTTATTAAGCAGTTATAGTAAGTTTGTATTTTATTTAACAATTTTTAAAATAAATGTGTTTTACACTGCATCCATTACAACATAATTATTATACATATATAACATAATAATTAACTTTCATAGTTAATTATTTTTATGGTGCTTACTTGGTGGTTACTTTTTGAAGGTGCTGATGGTTCGCGCGGTCTGCCAGTATGGTCAGAGCTTTGATGTCGGTCAAAATTACTCGCCGTTTAAATTTCGAGTTTTCAGTTTCAACTCCGTTATGTTAACGTGTTAACGAGTATGTTTTACGTCCCGGCAAACTCAACTTACGAGCGACGAGTCGTCGAATGTGAGATGGAGGAAGATTTATACTCATTTCTCCATGAATCGGACCATTTCTATTGGACAATTTTTCCATTTATTCTTTGTTTTGTTGTTCATCAACATTTATTTTTATAATAATAATAATAATAATTTATTATATAAATAAATTTTATTTTAAGTGAATTTGACTCTTCTTTGAAAAATATTGTAAATTTCAGAAAAAAAATAAAAATTAACAAAAAAAGCAAAAAAATATGAATAAAATTTACTTTATTTCCTTTGAAACTTCGATCAGCGAAGCGGGCGGGGCCGGCTAGTATTCTATAAAATGGTTTAAATTATTAGCATGTTGTTTTTCTTATATTAGAATCGGATAAGCCAATCACGATAATGGTATGTGTAAATTAAAACTAACTGGTATTACCGAAGTCTGCTAAAACCTTTACCACTTAATATAAATCCTAAATTAATGCAAAATAATGCAAATGATGCCGCAGCTTTATTATAATAACTTATTATTTCACGTGGTGGCTGTAACCACAGTGCACTGATATCTACCGTGCCACAGCCGTGTTGTCCCTTTGTAATATCCTCTAATAACATACGCTAAAAGCGCGGGACGAAATAATTATACGGATGACCACGTGAAAACAATAGCGCCGTTTCACGGAATTTTCAGACTATTTGTAAGGCAACTACGTCTGTTTTCCCGTGAAAATGTCTATGTTAGCTCCTTTCAGCCAGGTGTTTTTGTATGTAGACATTTTTCCATTAGCGTAACGAGTGCAGTGACTAAATTTTCTTTTAATAAAATGCAATGCTAAGATTTTAGGTAAATTATATGTTTGAGACTTGATTCAAGACGCGAAATAAAAAGTACTTTTATACTATTTAAACTGTTACAATGCAATACTACTACAATATTTAAAAACTAAAGAAACTACGTAGTTAGTCCTCCTACAACTGATCTGCTCATAGTCATGCGCTTTGGAAAAAAAAGGAACTACGTTGATGAATGAATGAAAAATGTTAACAGATTATAATTTTTAATACTAAAACCTTTTGACATACTGATACTGATTTGACATACTATTAGCATTAAGGATGTATAAAAAATAAAGAAAGAAGGTATAAACATAAAACAAAAAAAAATCCTATCCTAAAGTATTTTTTTATTACTAATGCAAAATAAAACTATTTAAATCTTAATTTATAAAAATACCAGGTGGTAAAAAAATATCTCGACCTTCACACCGAAACAGATAAAATAACCGTTCTAACAGTACCATTGTTTGTTATTAACGTATTAACATATAAAACAGATTCGGGAAAGTAATTAACGTAAATAATCAGAAGAACACGTGAGCCTTCGTGGTTCAGAGAGTATGAGATTTAAATTAACCAACCTTATTAGAATTATTATGGTTTTAATTTGCCTATTTTTAATGTTTGGAATCAGTCATAATTTCGAATTTTAATATTGACATTCTGAATAACTCAGATGATACTTTATTTTGTTAGTCCCATTTGTGACCAAGTCTAGTGCTGCCCTGGTTACGCTTGCGATCGTACAGTCGTGCGTTTGAAAGAAATACATTTCGGCACGTAATTTTATTTTATTTATTTACAAAAACCACAGTCCAAAGAGGTTACCCTAAATGCACAAGATTGCAAAACAAATAAAATTCACACCCGAAATATCTAATAATGATTTTTAAATGTGCAAACCAGGCTAAAAAATCACATAATTATACACATAATTACTATTTAGGCTAAGAAGTAGATCTTTTGTCAGTTCACTCAATGGACAATGAAAAAGGTCCATTAACCTATGCAATTCGTCGACAAACGTAATCCAGTAAATCCTAGGTGATATTTTTATTATCCGAAATAGTTTCGGCCATTCAAGTCTAATAATGAAAGGCGACTGTAATATTGTCGGTAAAAGAATAGCCAGCTAATTCAGTGCTACGTGTTGTATTCAACTCACGTCTACCGTAAGTAACGGCGTCTTCGCAACTCGCATGTGACACCTAGCGTTAGGTGCGGTGAAAAATGGCCCTTTTCCCGACGCGCGGATAAATTTATCTTCTCGCGACTATTGCGAGCGGGTTATTCGTGTGTTAATATTCATTGCGGTACAATAACGCATACTTTGACTTGCAGCGTCGCGTGCAAAATACGCTGCATTTTATTTTACACCCGCCGTTTAATGTTTGCACTTCTTGCGGCTCGAATGTTTATTATGATGTCGCAACTGCATTTAAATGCATTTGAAGGAATTTTTGTGTGGCACAAGAAACTATTTTACATATAATTTAGAAATATTTGCACGTACTGTACAATCGATGAATGCAGACTGTACATAATAAATTATATAAAAGCATGTACGGTTAAAATGATTAATGGTGTTTAAAACAGTCGACTATAAAATCCGCCGCGTCGCTTGGCGATTTAATGGAGCTATTTTTGCAATACTTTGTCGTAAATTAATTCTGAAAAAATTGCTCTTCGAAATAAAGCGATGACAAAGGCAATGCACTGAAAATGTCAGGCAACCGCAACGCCAAACCAATTAAACGTATCTGTGGCTATAATTCTCTTTACTAGGGATCGAAACAATGGATTGAAAATATGACAAAAATCGCACAGACACCAGACGACATTAATTCGATTGTCGCCAGTCAGAATTGATCAATGTTAGGTAGATTAACGGGAAATTTGATATTTGGTGGGGACAGCCAATTTCCTAGCACTGGTAATGGACGATGAGGGGAAACTAATGCTAATAAAATAACAAAATAATTAATGCTGCACGCCAAGCCCGTAACGAAATACGTGTCGGATATAAGGATATTCAGAGACGGGCTCGCAACTCTCAACACGAATTAATTTACGAAGTGTTATTATCTATCTAAAATGAAAGTATCTGTATCTCCTTATTTATAAAGGAGTTTTATCATTAACATGTCTTTATAGACAAAGAAAATACAATTGATAAAAACAAACAAAAAGCTAACAAAATTTGAAAACGCGTTGATTTAAACTATTGCCAATTAGTATTCTATTCGGAATACAATAGCCGAATAAATAAAAGTTTTAAGACTATGGATCACATTCGCCACTCATAATTCTGAATTATTATTCTTCTGAACCATAATTCAATTATTATCATGCATGCACATCTGTCACGACTACGTGCGTGTGCCAGTCATGTAAGTGTTCATGACATTCGATGTACACGCCCCAATGTCCCTTGACACTGGTGAATTGAGTCTTTGGCATGCAGTTGCAGTTGGCAAGTGATTTGTATCATTAGCTACTGCAAGCTTTGCTGAAAAGCTACCATTTGAACAGGTCTCCCAGGAATGTTACTGTATTTTTCACACCTTCTATATGAAAATTTATTGATTATTGAGGCATAGAAACAATACATATAAGGACACTCAGATAGAAAACTCTATAATAGAAAACACAGAATGTATGTGCATTAATGACAAATATGCAATACATATACAAAAATAGAAAAATGGCTTATCCAAATACATTGCTGTGCCTAATATACTACGTAATTGCAACATATTTCAAAGCAGAAATTCTAAAAAGTTTATTCTCAAAAGTATCGAATACTGCATTATATATAGTACCTACGGCTATATAGTAAAACTTGAAAAAAAAACGTTACAAATTACACTATCCTAGAACATGAAACGGGATTATGCTGGATTAGAATACGATGATAAATGATAATGAACGTAAATAAATAGAACATGAACGTAAGTAAGTGAGTAAAGTATATATTAAGTAAGTAAGATAAGTTTTAACTAAGATAAGTCAACAGTTGCTGCAGTCGCGGGTTTCCAAGTTTGATGCTATTCCTGATCAAATTAATACAGTCGAGTCAACTCATCAGAATTTTGATCATTAGCGACGGATGTTTGTGCTTGTTCTAAACTTCTGTTGTATGGATTAGTTGTTAAATTATATTAGCTTGTACACGAGGGTTTATTGTAAAACAGCCCTTAAGTATATTATCATATACCTACTAATGTGGGTGACGTATCTAAAGAAATTTTAAAATGATTCCGATAACGACTATTAACAAACAATATTTTTACGAAATTTTTTTGAAAAACGAACATTGGATAAGTTGCATTAGATTGTTTAAGGGATGCCGACTAATCACAATCGATACAATATTTAGTTTTCCAAAGATTTACACTAACCTTGATTATTAATGCACTGGCTATATGTATAATTATTTTATAATACGTAGACGTATTAATTATCTGCCTTGAAACCAGTTATTACTCAATCTAGGTCAAAATTTATTGACAAAGAGCATACCAATACCTAAAGGAAGAGTATCCATGAGCAACAGTATCATTTTAAAAGTTTAGTTTTTAATATATTTATTCTTGTTTGAAAGAAGAAAACTTGAAAATGCTTTAATTAAAAATTACATAATAATGTTACTGTGGCAATTAAAACCGATTAATAAGAGCAATAGTTATCCACAAAGCTATAACAAGACAGCGGAAGGCGCCGGCACAACAATAAAAGCTTAGACTTTGAATTTCAAAGCTGTTAATAGTTCAAACAAGTCTAGTTGCGAGAAATAATCTTGTTAGGTAACAACCTGGAAGGGCTCTCCCGGCGAAGTTAAGGCAATTCCCTTTACTTAGCAACTTTCACACCCAGCAACTATATTCGAGACTAGAAAGCAACGCACCCAGTGCTACATTCTATTACACATTAAACTTTATTTATTTATAGCCTTATATCAGAATCAATATATACATTATAGCTATTGTTTTTGTTAATCTACAATAACTGATTCTGTATGCCCACGAGCAAAGACCTCCCCCATTTTTGTGTTCAGTGTTAAGATTTAAATTTGCAAGGACATGACAATCTTCGAATGATCTGGCACTATTGGTAAGTATATAGTTGATCTCATTTTTAAAGCCTCCGTCAGGGGATGTCCATCTTTTGTTTTGTTTTTTCTTGTATAGTGAATTTAAGATGACTAAGTGTTGTTTGAAAGCTAAATCTATTAGTTTCTGTCAATTTGTTAATTTTTTCCCCTCGTATTGAGGTGCCATTATGATATATGACACATTAAACTCCTCGATGGTAAATTTTATACTTCTTAATCAATTTTCTGCTTATATTAAAAGCCAATTTAATTTTAAACTTAGAGAATTATCTACTACACTATATTTTAGCCCGTTACAAATGTATATTCAGAACAAATATTGGCTAGACAAGTATTTGAATTGGTTCTAGAATAAGTTGACAGAGTATTGTTCTGGTTTCAAATGCGTTCACAATGAACGCTAACTGCAATTGGGATCTTCGAACATAACAGTTAAACCAAGTTTATAACTATCGGTTTGTGATATTCTTGATTACGCGGAACTGTACCCTTTTGTTCGAATTTCCGTGCAGGTAATTATGAAAGTTTGCTCTAGTCTGGTTTTTACTTTACAAAGAAATGCAAATAATTCATGTACCGTAATTATACTTGAATTATTTTTTCGTAATAATTTTTAATATCTTAAATAATATATTTCTTACGACTAAAGCAGATTTATTCAATCCATTCCCCAAAAAGGTATATGCGAAGGCACATTTTTTTTTTAAATATATTAGTTTTGTCACGATCAATTAATCGTCACTTGGAATGGAAAATTGACTCTGGCATTGTTTTCCATGACCCCCGTTGTAAGTCACGCATGCTCAATCACTTGGCTGTGGTATCAAGGGCGCACATGAGAATATAAAAACACAAGTCACATTGTGCTACTTTCTTAGCAAATAACATTGTTCAATTAAAATTGTACCAAACGAACATCGGCTGAACGTCAATCAACAAAGTTGTTACGACATAATAATATTTACTGCAGTGGAACTTTTCAATTGGCATAAAGTTAGGCGGCGCGGGTGATCAAATTATTACCATGTTGCGGTTCCAGACACTGTCAAACTTCAACGGTTTTTATTTGCAAATACTTTGTAAGTAGTGTACGGAGTATAATTTTTTCAAACGTTTATATCGATTTTGTTAGCGTATAGTATAAACACAAGAGATGATATTATTTACTATTCTAAAGTAATAATAACTAAACCTGAATAAATTTAAAAAAATGGTCGTATTGAGATACTTTTTGAGCGAGGAAAGCATCTGTTTCTGTGGGTCACCGGTACTATCTACCAGGTGCCAACTTAATTAATTGAAGCCAATTGAATTGAAGACACTTGAAGCCCACGGCTCAAGAGTCTATTCTAAAGGGAACAATATCAAAGTTGGAGGAAAGCCTCTTATATACTCTTCTTTTATTTTATTTTTTCATTTTGCAAAAATTTTATTTCTTATCACTAATAAGCGTATCCAATACATTATTTAATTTTAAAAATTAAAATACTTAAGTTATATATATGTGAAGATCGAGAATAAAATATATTTTTTTAATTTAAATGCTTTCTTATTCCTTCGTAGAAAAAAGAAAAATAACGTTAGAGTTGCATTCATAATATTATTTTAATTAGACTTCTAAAAGAGTACATTTATTTCAGAGAGGTGTTCCACTAAACACTTATCTTATCGCCTACAGCAACGAGACTTAATTAAATTTAACTAAGAAACTCCTTTCTTTTTAAGTATAGGATGATTGTACTAAATCTGATTAAATGTAATCTGAATGTGAGTATTATTTTCATTTGTGTATTTTATTTATGACACTTATTAAAGAAAAAGACACAACACAATAGATAACAATTATGAAAGAATGAAACGGGCGGCGTTATCGCTAACAAGCGATCTCTTCCTGGCAACCTGGGAAAACTAAAAAAATATGATGAGTAAATTTCAAGAAGTGATTGATATACGAGATAATGATAATAGAAAATAAAATATAGAACCTTATTCTAAAATTATAGAAGTAAAAAAAGACAATCTAAAATGTATGTATTTTTTATTACCCAGGCTTTTAAAACTATTGTATGATTAAAAATGTACGCGAAAGGTCCAAGCTAGCTGAAAATCTAGTTTTATTCCAACAAAGGTTTTTTATGACATTCGCAAGCGGGTCATCTGTCAAGCGAAGTGGAAGCCTCTCAGCCGTAGACATGAGGGGAATGCACTTTTACTTTGAACTAACACGTTCCCATATGACACCATGGGGTCAGTTGGTGAATTTAGATTCTGAATAGTCAGGATTTATTGTAAAGATCACGAAAGTAATATTATAGATTAACACTGGAACTTCGTTTCTCCTTAATGTGATTTTACTTAACCAAACTTTAGTAGGTACATAACAACATGACAACAAAAAACTTGATGAGTATAAAATATTTAATAAGAATATTTTTTGCTAAATTGACTGTGTTTATGTTTATAAGTTTATACACAAATTTCTTGGAATTTTAATATAATCAAATAATAATTAAATAAAATAAAATATTTCTAATTTATTTTGATTAAACATGTTTTATTATTATATTGTATTATAGTATTTGTTTTCAAGTACTTATCTTTTTGTAGAATACTTATATTTTTTTTAGTTTAGTAGAGTGTTATTGAAATTAATCTTTATCGACCTAGGATTGCTGATATGTCAGTCTGCCGTTGTTCTTGATTATAAGCGTTTAATTTGCATTATCAAATATTTCACAGAATAAAAAATATTAAACGTACCATTGTCAAAAATAATCTAAAGTATAAATAATTTAAATAAGATTTCTTAATTTCACTAAGAAGTTTCAAATTACATGATTTCATAAAAGGAATTACAAATTTAAAACCAGGTGAAGAAATACAGAAATGTTTCAAAGGAACTTTAAGCTTATCAGAAGCTGCCAGCTCGGTAATGAATTTCACCATCCATTTCTTTGGTCGCCAGTCGCACTACCGCTGACTGATGACCTCGCTCTAAGAGCATTTTTCTGCAGTTACTTTATAGAGCTCACGTTATGCAGTTTTATGAACCAGTGGAAGCTAATTATTGATCACGTGACATATCAATACGTTGGAAAAGCTCATACTTATAAATATTTCTGTTTACAGGGTCGGGTACTGTAGCCTTACTTTTTAAACTTTTTTGTAAACTATAAAATTAATATCCTTATAAAGATTAATACCGTTATGAAGCCTTGATTATACATTATGGAATTTTAATCAAAACTATATAAAAATAGTTCATGCTATGAATTTAAGAAACAATTTTTAATATTATAACGTTATACTTACAAAACCTTTTTTTAAAGACAAGACATGCGTAATGCATTTATTTGTCAATTATTACTCTACATAGATCTGCTCTGTGTATGAAAAATTTAAGCTATCTAAATTCCCGTTATCGGTATTCATTTAAAACCAACTCACATCGCAATAATATTCTTTAGGTAGAAGAGTTACAAAAACGGAAAACAAAATTTCATTGCTAATCGATAAATTAATCTCGACTCTATCACTGAAGTATAGAGTTGGAATTACAACCATTTGGAACAAGTTATTGAATACACTGCTTCCTTTGTGGTAGATTTTACTGCGATTGATTCTATCCGCAAGATGGACGCTATACACTTATCTAATTTTATTGTCACTCTACCCTCGGTTACTGAGAGAGAACTAGAAATGCTGTCTTTATCTGCACTAGGGGAGCATTATGGTGACTATTTTGGCAGATGAGAGGAAAGATAGAACGTTAATTCATAAATTGGTGGGACGAAGTTGTCACGAGTGTCAGTCATCGAAAAGTTTTGTCATGTTATTTTACATTAACGCACTGCCGATTTCTAAATCAAGCTTAAAGGGATTGAACGTATTTGAACTAACAGCAGAATTTTAAAAGGATTTGTGTCGCTCGATGATTAATGAAGAAATATAACATAACTAAAATAGGAACGTAATTTTCAAGTAAATTTTTTTAATATCATTTAACCTGTGTTAAAGGCATTGCGTGTCAGTTAGTAGACTATATACGCTGGCAGTTAAACTCAATTTAAGATCGGAAGATAAACGGGAACTCTGGGTGAAATATAAGGAAATGTTATCCTGAAAAATTTCGGTCACGTTATCATTATATTAGATTCGAATAAAATAAATTTTGGTCCGCGAGCGGCGTTATTACGTTTATTTTACGGTTAGCGAATTCACGTTTGCTAATATTATGGTTACGGTAATGTTAATAAGTGTTCTGGTTAGCGCTCGAGCTAGTTTTATCTTTAATAAAAACTTTCTGAAATACAGAATTAAGATAATTTCTTACATTACATATATATATATATATACATATGTGAGCGTAAGTATTTCTTATAAAACTCATAAAAATAAAATCATGAAAAATTGACTAAGTATTCTCTTATAAGCTGCTTAGATCATAATTAACTACTTGATATGTGCTGAGGAACATTATGGTTGGAAGCAATTACTAGTACCTATTTTGTAAAAAAACATTCGCGAAGAGGGACGGAGAGTTCTTCTCGTCAGTTCTAAAGCCCTTAATTTGACAACTCGTAGTAAATTTAAATTTGGAACTAATATTTTTTTCATTTAAAAGTCTACATTATGTTACATGAATACTAGTTGACACTCCCAAAACTGAAGTCGGGCTTTCAATCAATAATCATGTAGGTAAATGGTACCTAATTTTCTATCTCTTTATATAAAGTTTAGTTTTGTGCACCTTTCTAGATAAAACTATTGGGTTGAATGTAAATATTGTAATTAGCACTCTGTCGTATAGTTTTCATAATATATAATAAGTTGTAACATTACTTTTATTAGTTCAGGTTATTAATAATGCTTTAAAAGTCATTAAACATACTCATCTTGATCTGTGTTTGTATATGTTTGATTTTCATTAGTGCGATATTTAGAAAGCTACAAAGTTCCAAAATTGAACAAAATACTATTTTCTCAATACAATCTAAAAGTCAGTTCTATGTCTCCCTTAGCCACATTAGCTATGATAATTGGTACATTTGCTTTGCGAATGAAACAGACATTATGACGTGTGTAACCGTTTTAATATTCTACGAGTGGTTTATGGTTTACCACTCCATGGTGTTTTATTAAGTAGGTTGAATATATTACCAAAAATATAACTTTGCTTTGACCAATTAAAATCCTAATCATTACCTATATTATTTAAATTCAGTAGTGAATGTACTACGACAGCGAAATTGCTGAAAGATTCAAGTAGTAGGCTGTTGAAATAGTCAATAAAATGATCACCTCGATTGGACTTCTAGTTTTATAAAAAAATATAGACAAATATACAAGTCTTGGAAGCCTAAATAGTTAATCGCACTTAATTGTTATATAATAAAAAATACAACATACATGCAAGCCATAATCTCCTTTTTTGAAGTCGGTTAATAATTAACAATTTAGTCGGTAACTGAATAAAAACTTATCTACCGTGTAGCCGTAATCATTTATCTCTATCTGCTATCAGCTATCAGATTTTTGACGTTTCCAAATTTTTGCAAGCCTTAACCCAATGTAAACAAACGTATTTCAAATATTATTATTAGCCCCATTGTATATGAATTTACGTACATCATGAATAAATCGCCTTATTTCGATTTAAATGACATGATCAAGAACAGATAATATTTTAATCACCATTTTAATATAAAGCAAAATTCAATAAACATTGTTCGGTTCTGCCATAACATTAATGCACGTGTCAAAAGTGAAATTGATTTTGCCTGCGTGCCGTATCAGCCTGCCTGAAGTGGTAGGGGAGGTTTGCTAATAACTAGAGAAGATGTTTATTTAATGGTACGGGCCGTAATGGGGATTCGCGCCCATAGCTTCGACAACGCAAATTACATAGGTCAACAAAATCAGCGATTGTCTGTTTTTTCAACAAAAAAGATTATTTTCGTGGTTTATGTACTCTGTGGCTATTTATATCTTATTAAAAGTAAATATCCATATAGGATCTCATTCATAACAAGCACTGGGAAAGACATAATCAATAGCCTTTGTCAATATTTGTAGATTATTTTTATAAAAAAAACTTCGTTACAAGAAGGCGCCGTAAGTCCAACCATAGATTAACGAGACAATCTGTCGTTTCCTTTGACCAATCACAACCAAGCGAAACGCTTCAACGTATATTCTATATTAGTACATGTTTACTGAAAATTACACGTCTCAGCGTGTTTATCTACCTACACTAATATTATAAAAAGGAAAACTTTGTTTGTTTGTTTGATTGTAATGAAGGCTCATAAACTACTGGACCGATTTTAAAAATTCTTTCACCATTCGAAAGCTACATTATCCACAAGTAATATAGGCTATATTTAATTTTGAACAAAAATAGGGTTCCGTAAGATATAAGGGTTTTTCGGACACAAGGTGTAAAAAATCAACCAAAAAAGTTACTTATTTTGCGTACCCTGCCTAAACTATTAAAGATAGAACCATAAAATGTTCGAAGTAATTGTAGATTTTATAAATATCAGTCCCCATATACCATAAATGATATACATGGCAAAACGACATTTGTCAGTTCAGCTAGTTAATTATAAGGGTAAACATAATTTAAAAACAAAATTAGAAGAGAAATTTTTTAACATGAAACACAGACGATGCATTTTGACGCTTTTTCATAAAAAACATTAAAGTGGCACAAACAACCCTCTATAGGCGGTAAAATAATTGATGTCTATGGCATCGCTTGTCGATTATGGCTTGCTGTTTATTTACATTTCGCCTTCTCCCTTCGTAATATTTTAAAACTGAATATTGCAGATAACATTAACTGCACGGCGCGACATCTCATTACATTATCGGTTGGTTGAAAAAAGTAAATGCTTTTAAAGTATGTTTTTGTTATTTGTTATCTTTGCGCACGCAATGTTGTGTTCTGTGTGGATAAAATATAAAAGCCGAGTCTGACCAAGATTGGATTTATTACAGAAATATACCTTATTACAAGCTTAAATAAAGTTAAGAAATTCATCTTCACATATAAATATTAAAAGTATACATATTATGAAGATCTGATTTGTTCTAAGATGGTCGCTGCCAAAAGTGACCTACCTCTAAGATCGTTTGAATTCAAGCGCCATTGAATTTGTGCTTGCATTAAACAGTAATACAATTAATATTTATCAGATGCCTTTTTTTATACTTAAAATTGTTGATCATACGGTGAAACAAAATATAAAAAAATTGTATGTCTTAGACCCAAAAAATCATGGTGTAGGTAGCTGATTTTGTCTAGAAAGACATAATATAATATCACTACATATTTTAAAACAAAGTCGCTTTCTCTGTCCCTATGTCCCTTTGTATGGTTATATCTTTGAAACTACGCAACGGATTTTGATGCTTTTTTTTAATAGATAGAGTGCTTCAAGAGGATTTTTATATGTATAATGACATCCATTAAATAGTGGAGAAGTACTGTTATTTTTGAGGTTTCTAATGTGTTGTCGTAAATAATTACATTTTTTCCGCTTACATTGCAAACGCAGGCTGAACCCTACGAGTTTTATCAAAATAATGTACTACGTATTGTACACATTGAAAAGGTCTACAGAAAAGTCCGTGATGATATATGTCTATCTCTTATGGATAACCCAAATTTTTATATACAACGTTCATAGAATTTCTGTAGTGTATTTAGTATCAGCATTGCACCCGTAACAAGCCGGGGCGGGTCGCTAGTTATCTATAAAGACAGTGACTTGTATGCTCCATGCATATAACAGTCGTTGTCATAGATTTTTATTTCAGTCACTAAATATTACAAGAAAGTCGATATTTAAATGTAAAGTATTCAACGTTCCATCAGGTATACGGCTAGTAACATTTCCAGAGACTGTCCATTACCACGCATAATTCACAAAGCGTGCGTCAAGATTATCATTTGAATGTGCCCTCATAACAAGATTCAGTGACGGCCGAACAATGGAAAAAATCTCGCGAAAACTCAATGTTCTTAATACTTAAGGAAATTACGTTTTTATCACGACACATTTCGTGTTATCTTTGTAATTCTGTTGAAAATCTTTGGTATTCATCTCGTGTTGATGTTTGAACTCCATAGCAATGTCAGTGTTTGTATTCAACTTTAATCTTTGCGGCTTGTGCAATTGTCGTAGATTAAATTCAACATTATTTTCTGTCCCGTTCATTTTCCTTGAAGATTACAAATATAATTGTGCATTGACTGCATGGATAGAGCAAACGCTAATCGTAATGAAAAGATCAAAATATCGAAAGCCAGTTGGCTTAAGCTTAGATAACCAAAGTCATCGTTAAGTTATCCTTAAGTTTCTACATTTTTATAATTTAGTCAAAAATCACAATATACTTATAACAAATAGTAACTATACTGCATTCTGAAAGCTTTAAGTTAACGATAAAGACAATTTATGGCGTTATTTTATTAATCTACATAAAACAAGCCAAACAGTGATTAAGCGGTAATGTTATTCGCTAGGGCAGCTATTAAACAAAATTCTCGTTGACGCTTTCGTATAAATACCCCCCCCCCCCCCTACTATGTACTAACTGTACTACATTGTAATTTGTTTCTATTTAGGTGACATAGAAGTATGTATAAGGATTTGAAAAAATCTAGGTATGGGCCTTTTAAATTATATCCCAACAAGGTATAAATTATTATTATTACAAACGTTTGTGTTTCACCAAGATTGTACATACAACCGGGGGTGATATAAACCTACATATACATAGTATATTTTTCTTTCTATATCAGCCCTTAGTGCCTGGCATACGTTGATTTTCTGATAAACTCTAATCCCACATTTTTCGAAAGTCCAATTTCCACACGGTTAAACTAAAGCAGTCTCTTGATCAATATATTGTTTATTCATTTAGTCTGAAAGTTTGAAATTCTATTCACGTATAAATAAATTTGTACCTAAAATATTGAAAAAATAACTAGCAAATATTTGCCATTTAGCAATGCACATAAATTCCGATATCATTCGCTAAAGAAATATGAGTCAGTTGATTGGTGAGCGGCGAGCGCGGCTGCATTTGGTTCTTACGGAGCATGTGTATGAAGTTGCAAATGGAATTTCGTGTACAGCGAGGCAAAAGCGTTTTCTGAATTTTATCTTCCGGATTGCTGGCTGCGGAGAAATGAAAGTATCGAGAAAATGAGAATTGTGCTGAAATTGATTTTGCCCGTGGCCCAAGGCGGCGACCTTCCATTACCTATTTTATTTCAGCGTCTATTTTGTCTATCAATATAAAATCAGTCAAAGATAAGGCTGTATTCACAATAAACTCTACTTTGATAAATTGCCTGAAGCGAAAGTTCAATTTCGAATGCTGAATTGATAAATGAGTTCCGCGCAAGCTCCCGATTGTTACACTTAACTTAGATTAATATTTCAGTAAATATTATGACAAACATTTCTCAATAACTGGGCCGACATAAACTTGATATCAGTTTAACTTTGTTCAATTAGAAATACAATTTATGTATCCGACAGGCCGATTCAGATGTTAATCATTGTTCTTAAGTGTTTGATTCGATTCTAAAAATACATTTCGCAAAGGAATAGTCAAGTCTAATAGAATCGGAAGCCCGAAAACATAATATATGTAGGCTTAACAAATTCACCTGACCGTTGTTTAAACTAGCCTTTTTACCGTATGCGGCTCGCGTGTCCTTGGTTTATTCAGGTTGCCTTTACTTAAACAACTTTATCACAGGAGCAGGCAATTGTATGCCTTATTGCATGGTAATAGATACTTCTCTAAATAATACGTCAATAGGAACATTTTCTTCGTCTCTTGTCACGATTCGTAGGCCGCAGTTTCTTGATTACTAAATGCTGAGTCCTTGTGAATTGGAATACGCTTTGTGATATTGCGTTAGATTCTTAGCATGTTTCTGTTTCTTGATGCACAAAATAAGATGGTCAAAAATTGATTGAGATAGGTTATTGGGTTTGGGCGTTAGTCTAATTGGCTGTTGCAGTGGACAGCTTGTTGTTGTTGCTCAACGCCATTATTTTTTTCCTTTTATTTCTATACATTGTTTGTTTATATTACTATTTTCTTCAGGTTGCTTGAAGAGATCTCTTATAAGCAATAAGGCCGCCTGTTCTTTTCTAAACTTATATATTTCTTATTGTACTAATTTTTCACGTGCAACGAAGTGTAATAATAATTTAGTTTTAATTTTTTTTTTTACTTCTTTAGTAAGTAGATAACACCACGTTAATCATTTCTTGTTAACAATTTCATAAGTGAAATAAAACTATGTAATTTAATTTTAGCTTATATTACATAAATAGATCTTCTTTATTAAACATTTATATTGTATTGATGTACGTTTTTCCAATTTATTAAAGGCCACTTTAAATAACATTTTTGCAATTGGCCAATGAACCAAATCCATCTGCGGTCAACATTTAATTTATTATATTGATTTTCGATAAACTTCTACTTTCAACACGTTGTTTGCGGCTCGCCTATAATTTCAGAGGGATTTAATTGTTCTGAAATGTATGAAACGAAAACAGTATTAAATATTTGTAGATTAAAAGAATGATACAGTTTGAATTAGTATTATACACACATTATATTGTGTTTATATTCTGATACATAACGTGGACACTAATAACAAAAACATTTATTTATTTTTTACAAACACTTCATATATAGAACACAAAATAAAGCATCAGTTGTTTATTATAAATAAATATTTAATTTTCTTCTTTTGAGAGAAATGGTGGTTTGTGTGAGACTGATGTCTGTTAAAGGAATAGGAGTAGGTACCTATGTTACAGGTCATCATGCCTCCACAACTACGAATAGGAAGGTCATAAAAATAAGTATAAAATTATGCGTAATAAAAAATTATAACTATAATAGGATGCAACATTAACACAATAATTATATATAAGGAGATATAAAGAAACCACCTGGGGTATGTGTATGTGTATGGCTGTGAATGTATTATTACTTGCTTGTTATATACTAAACATTAAAACTTACTCTGACAGAAAGCTGGCAAGTGTAGCTGTTTAGATATCGGTACGCTCTTTTCTTTAGCAGTGTTACTTCGGTTGGTGGTGCTTTGTATAATGGTATTAATAAAATTAAGTACTGAGTAATATATAACACTTGTTATTAAGTTAAGCAGTGCATTTAGAAGTTGTTTGCAAAGTGATTTTTTTTAAATTTCCGTATCAAAAATTGCGCAAAAACATTCCGGCAAAGAGACCCACTACACAGCCACGGCGTCACCAGTAAACGCCCGATAGACCAATAATTATGTGGGGTTAAGGCTTACAAGAATACGCTAGCATATCTGTTATGAAAACGTAATGCGAAAACTGATATTATTGTAACCTAGTCAAGTAACTTGAGTCATTGTAATTTGTTGTTTTGACTTACGGTTATCTGTCGAAAAGGCTTGCCATATATCAAGCAGTTGAAGCAGCCATGTATTTGACAGTTGCGTAGGTGCCACTCTCAGCGTAACACCTCTGCAATAAACAAGGTTTTAAATCTTGCAAGCAATATACAAGTTTACGCCTTTCTTCAAAATATTAACGCACTTCCTTTGAATTGTTATACAACATACAACTATCATATACATATGTATGTGTGTAAGCCACACTAAAATCGTAAATACCGCCACATTATACATTTATGATCCTTCTCGTGATAATATAAGCACATAGTATTAATCACACAATTCATTAAAATCTTAATAGACTAAAAAAGAATATATACTGTAGAGTTACTTGAAGCCTGTCGAAAAGCAAATAATAATAATAGCAAAGAGTATTATAGTGAAATAACAATCGATGGACTCCAAAATTAATCTTTCGAAAAACATGCGTTTAATTGTAGGCCTACGAATCACAGTTTTTCAAATTCAGATCATTTTAAAATTACAGTTTACAAAAACAATTATTCAAACAACTGTGTGAGTAACACAGTCACGAAATACAATTCTACATATTTCAGAACCTTCCCTTATGAAATTTGACTTTTACATGTACTAGGCTCAGATAATTCTGTGCCATGAATAATTTCCACTGACTCTGCATAGAAATATTTTCTGCTATGTTGGTATCTAATCTATGGACGTAAGCGGATCACGTCAGCTTATTTGTGTTTGTTATGAGACGGTACTCCTTGGCGCCTGCAAATGTCTTGTAGTTAATTTTACGAACTAGTCACTAGTTTATCTATATCCAGATAAATTAGGTTCTGATTTATCATAGATTTTATTGAGTTTCGCGAGTACAGTGTGGTAGCTATTTTATTAAAGATTTATTTTGCAAAATTTGACTTTTATTCTGGGGTTATATTTTAGGCATATATAGGTGACACATTTAGGTGACTTTGGCCTCAAAATCTCCTCTTTGGTTTGGTTAGGTTAGATTAGGAATTCCAAATTCATTTTTCATAATTATTTACGCGTAGTATTTCATTTTCCCGTTTTAATTATTTGCGTAACTTTATTTATAAAATGGAATATATAAAATATGAACAAATTCCACCGTGGCAGCAATGTTTCAGAAACTGTAACATTGACTTCAAAAACTTACTGGTGAGCGTTGGGGTCCACCCAACACTCCCCGATAGTGCCGAGTTCGTTCCCGGCACTATCGACTTTCTAGAACCTGGTCAGACGATGACAGCGGATGTCTATAGTCAGCAACTGCATATTATGACGGAAAATCCAAGGTTAGTCAATCGCCCTAGGCCACAGCTGTTCATGAGAACGCTTGACGCACAACAGACTCCTACCAAATTAGAGAAGCTACAATTGGAATGTCTAAGACATACACCGTATTCCCCGGACCTTGCTCCAATAGATAACCATTTTTTTCTTTTGTTTTTGTTTCTTCTTGAAAAGTAAAAAAATTAACTCTGGGGCAGTCAAACCCCCTTCAAAGATTTTATTGATTCCTGTCAGAATGGTTTTTTAAAGGCATCAGTAAACTACCTATAAGATGTTAAAAGTGCATAGATAGCAATGGTACATACTTGGATTAAGTAAATATATTCTATTTAAAATACTCCCATAGAAACGCTAGTTTAATATGTAAGGAGAAAATGGGCGGTCATTTAAATATAACTGAATTGATCCAAAAATCTATCTATAACAATAAGTAGAATAAACATATTTTGACTAGCTATGCTACTGTGAAAGTATGCATGGTTTTCATCTTGGCATAAAAACTAAATCTCTATAATACTTATTAAAATGGGATTGATGTACCATAGACTATTATAGCGACCTATCCCGGTATTATATACCTAAATTTATTTGAATATAAACATACATGTCTTATGTATAAGAGATTTTATTTATAAGAAAAGAAAGATGAAGATGAATAGGATTATTTAAAAAACGAAGAAGGAGGGTTTATAATTAACTGTTTTTGGGGAGACACTAGCCAAGATCAAGAAGTAAGATCACTTAGCCAAGCATTGTGATGTTTTAATATTTCCCTCGCATCATTTAAATAGTATTACAAATTGGAACTCAATTCAAACAGTATGTATATGTTATAGTTAATATTACGTCTGTTTGTCAGTCTAATTCCGATCATCACTGTTGAGAATATTACGATGCTGAAATTCTGTTACATTTAATTAATTGTCAGTTAAATATGTCGTATATGAGATATACATTCATAATTAACGTGATTTTAATAAGCTTCTATTGTACTGAGAATTACATACTCGTGAATTATGCTCGTCTCAGTTAGTTATTCATTGTTACTTGTTTTCAACGGTTAGGAGTACATGGGTTCGATTCCCAGTGATATAATAATTGATGACATTGAAAAGCACAGAAGATTGCTTACTTGTAAAGAAAAATGGTCTGTGAAATAAACGGAAGAATATATCTCCCCCATGCATTAGCCGTCACTTAAGCATTCGATTCGAGGCTTAAGTGATGTTCATAAGCGATAAAAGTGAATCTAAATAAACAAATTTATACGAATTCTAGCAGACTCGACCAAGCGTTGCTCTGGCTAAGGTTTTTGTTATATTACATAGTAGTAAACTATTCAAGGGAAACGGTAGGAGAACTTATGTGAAAGGTACTTTTAACACACCGCCATCTGTTAGAATTGTTTCATATAATAAACAAATAATTTGCAATAAAATAAAATTGCGACTATAATTAAAGATCTGAGCTATCCTATCTCTTAAGTTGGACCAGACTGCTCACGGTGTGCCAATTTAATTTAAAATCGGTTAAGTAGTTTAGGAGTCCATCGTGGACAAACATCGTGACAGGAGATTTATATATATTAAGATAAACATTTTTTTATTTATTTTATTTTATTTTATTTATTAACACTTCGTTGCATTACATAAAAGGAAAAAAAATAAACATGATTTAATGAAAAGCAGCTGGCGGCCTTATCGCTTTCGAGCGATTTCTTCCAGACCACCACTGTGAGTAAAGGAAAAAAAATAAATAATAAACATCTAACAAAGACTTAATGAAAAGGAATATAGGTAGTTACCAAGGTAAGGTACTTTAAAGAAAATAAATATAAAGAAGTTCCTTGCATGGATCGCAATCTTAAAATGTATGATTTCAGATTGTTTAAAGAACGCTAAGCGTAATTCTTTAAATTTAAAGGTAAAATCTACATTAAGTAAAGCAGTAAGTTTACCGACACCAAAACTAGTAAAAAGTTTGGTCAGCTGTATTCAAGTCATACGTAAAGTGAAAAATTTATTCAGCAGTGGACTTATCTTTGAGCTTTGTACTAGACTCCCTCGGCTCACTTAAAAGTAAGTACAAGTAAGGAGTGACTCGCATTTAAAATACGTGAACTGCCGTCGATTGGACTTATTCGTTACTTGTCCTTTGGGACTTGTTCGAGATATAGTGAGATGAATCTGTAAATTCGAAGTAGAGAAAATCCATATCTCTTACAGATTCTCAGTGCTATCTATGCAAAAAATTGCAATAATTTATCAATTTAAAGTTCTCGTCAAACACATTTATAGTCATTATAAAGAATGCTGTATTCGCCTGTCAAAAGGTAGTTTGATTTAAATTCATTTTTCTAGTTTTATGTATGTTTCTTAACACTATGAATAAAACCTCATATATTTGACAAAAAGCGAATACTTACTATTTGTATTAGATAATTTTTATTTTTATTTTGTTATATTCAATTGTTTGTAAACACATTTGCTTATCCGAAAGCAAGGTACCTAATTTTCAGGCTCATCTTTCCCATTATTTGTATATTAATTATTCACTTAGCCGTATTGACACTGAGGCATGTTGAAGCATGACCGCAAGGCAATGAAATAATGATAATATTAAATGTACATCAACAGCCACCGCACTGTTCTTAGTGCTACACTATATATGATAAATGCTGTTAAGCTAGCTTCACGAACAGAGTATAATTACTTCATGTAGAAATAAAAGAAAATAATTACAAATGTTTATTAAAAATCATAGACGAAACATGCAAATAGGACACTTTACGGTCGTACGTATTTATTACAGTGAGACAGTAAATTAAGAAAAATAACTTTCATATATTCCCCGATTCATATAATATAAGGAATTTTTTATACAAATTTTTAAGCGCGTATCAAGATTTAAAACTGAATAGTTTTATAATTTATACCATATATAGTTTTATTTTCATTCGTATATATTGTCGTTGTGTATAGCGTAATATATACAAAAAATTAAGTAAAATCGGTTAATTAATGCTAAGAATTGTTTTTTAATAAGATAAGCAGTATAATATAGCTATAGTTTTATTACTTAACCTTGTTTGTTAAATTATTATTATATCATAAATTGAAAGGTAGTCGAATTATTGTATCATATTGAATAATAAATATTGAATTGATAAGGTGACGAGATAGCTGTACCTTGTTAAACTTGTTTTATTAACCAGTATATATTTTGTATTTTAAGATGTAGTATAATCGTTTCCGTGGTGTAGCGGTTATCACATCTGCCTAACACGCAGAAGGCCCCCGGTTCGATCCCGGGCGGAAACAATCTTTTTAAGTTATTGTATACTCATACAATTTTAAGTAATTTTAATGAATATGTATTTTAGTTGCACGCTTTTTTAAAATAATATCTGAATTCAATTTTATTTAATTTTTAATATTTTTTTATTACAGAGTTGGCTACAGGTTGGACAATATACCTTATCAGCGAGAATACCACCCACTGTCACTACATTAATTAATAAGAGTTTTTGTATTTGCAAGTATTAAGTCAAGTTAATGTAAATTAATTTTTTAACATAAGAACGGAAACAAATCATAACCTTTAACACAACGAATTTTTTATTTTTATTTTCATTTATTTATTTAGGTAACTTAATGTACACTTATGAACGTCAAAAAAAAAACATTACATGCTTCCAATTTTACATTTACTGCCAGTTCTCAAATCAAGGGCGTAGAACGGAAGAGCAGAACTGGCAATAAACTCTTTGCCACTCTTTTTAATCGCCATGTTTTTTTCTTTTACACGAAGTTTGTAAGGAGCTGCAACCATTGCACCAAGTTCCATTTGACATCTTGAGTAATAAATTAAATGAAACACAAAAATTTGTCCTCTATAGGCAGGAGGCATGGTGAAATAGCAGCACGCACTTACATACTCGTGAGAACAAAACGCTAATACGTAGTAGAAACAACTAATATCACCGCATACAAGAATTCAAGTACGACCAGTCACCACAAGTAGCACCCGTAAAATAGTAATATATACCTTCGCAAAACACCAAAGGCATTTCGGATATTACTTAAGGCCAATTCATTGACTTCACGCCTAACTATTATTTCCTGACTAAAATATTACTACCTGATCAAAATTTATAGCATTAGTTTAACTATCCTATTGAACTGTAATCACTCTGTAAATTGGTCTGTTTCACGCTTCTACAATTATTCACTATTGAAATTCCAAAACATTTTTGCGAACGCAAACTCAATTCAACACTAATGAGACTCGAAACAGACTAAAATCGAACAATTTCCGAACACAAATCATTCAAAATAGAAGCAGAATTTGTAACCATTACTCTTCATTAATTAAAATATTAAAAGTAAACCTCAAATAATTAGCGGCTGTCAATTAGCTGTTGTAATGTACACAAGGCGCTAACGAACCAAAGCACCCTGCAAATTTGCAATTTCAATTGGCATACTCCTGACACCCCTGAGAATACTATACAATTATTATAAAACTTGTATTGGAGGCGCAATGATCGATTTTTCGCAAAAGCTAACGTGAAAATTGAAACAAAAGCATGCTATACATTGAACACTAACATGTATTCTTTAAACATTCATACAACTTGTATATAGGATATAACTTTTATTATAAAAGTGTTATTTTAATGTTTACTAGATAATCACGTAAACCAAACGCCTTATTTATTTTTCAGTTTGACAAAATGGATGCTAAAATAGATTGATTGATAATATTTTCAGAATATACAAATAATAAACTTAAATCATCTCATCCTACACACTTTGTTAGTCTTATCTTTTAAGGTTCAGAATAATTTTGAACAAAAAACATTGGTGGTATTTTATTTATTACCTGTTTTTTTAAATTTGATTGATCTATACATACACCTAATCTTACTTATGTTATTAATTTAAAGTACGTTCATAGATTTTACGTCAAAAAATATGCTCTTATAGAAATTATTTCTAATATTAATATCTTATACTGGATCAGATTATAAAAGCAATACATCAATTGTACATTCAAACTAGCACTTAGTAAAATCTACAATCATTTTTATGTGAACTTTATTCATAAACAAGTCTTCGATATACGACTCTGATGGAATCATAAAATCATTTTTATGCGATCTCGTCACTACTCCCAGTGGGTTTTGTCACAATGTTGTTTTTACGAGTTGAATTTTAAATTGAGTAAGGTGAGACCGACTGTTCACTTTATTTTCTACGTGACTTTTTAGAATTTATCCACTTTTGTGCGTTGTCATATTTTTACATCTGCATTACAATAATGTGGTAGCGACATCTAGTGATACCCAATTTCATTTGCTTTCTAAGCAATGGAATCAGTATTGTAAGCATTTATTAATGAATACGAGCTACACGAAACCCAGTATATAGGTGAATATTGATAATTTATAACCTTAAAGTAGATGTGATTACGATGTTTATGAAACTACATATTAACATTATGAAACAAATAAGTAATAAAACATATGTAATTATAGCTGCAAGCTGGAATAGCTTATAACTGAGCTACTCCAGCTTGCACCTACAGCTTGAACTATAACGAACTCTCCCATATCAATACCGAAAACCTATAATACATACGAAATTGAAATTCCTGCCGAATTGGCAGGAACGTTCCTTGCAGCCAACGCGATGTAACGTGGGTGGGTAGGTATTTGATTATAAACTTAGTAAAACTGCCACTTAAGGATTTATTTTTTCTCGATATTGAAGGTAATTTTTATCTAAATTAGATAATTTTCTCTTAATTTTTGTATGTAATATATAAGTAGGAGTTGTTTGAATACCTATAGCTCAGTTAGACGGACGTCGAAACAAAATAAATTTCTCCCGTATTACGATTACTGTCGTTTTACAATGGATATGTTTGGCCCGTTTTGCTGAGACGCATTTATTTCAAAACCAAATATCATGGTTTTTTCAAGGAATTAGTGGATCAATAAACGTTCAAAGTGACGGCATATCATAACACTAAAGAGATGTGAATGTTCTAAATATTATATAATATTTTCTCTCTACCCCTGACTGTCTTAACAAAACATCAAACAGCTTTAAATGATGACACTCAAAAAATGGTAAATTGATGAAAATACACCGTACCCGGCTTTATCGTAGTTTATACAATAAAGAGCGCTTCAGAAATTGGTAGTTTCGCTGTACCTCGCTCGCTCGTTTTATAAGTTTAACAATATTTCAGTTATCTGTCAAACGAATAAACCAGTTTTATTTTATAGCCAGTGCACGATGGACTGTCATCGTTTTATTTCCCATAACGCTATTTCGAAACACGGATATTTTAAATACTGGCGATTTTTTAAGGCTAAATTCGTAATTTTTATATTGATTTTACTATTTTTACGCATATTTGCAGTCCCTTTTAAAATTCCAATGGGAAATTATTTAGAAAACTGTTTATTTATTTTTGATTTTTAAATTAAACTATTTTAATCAATAACAAATTTGAAAAACGTTTATCAATATTATTTCAGCCTAAAAACGTGAACCACCAAAGTTTTAAGACGCGGTTATAATCTCCACTTTGCCTGAGTGCTCGGAGCGTATCTCGAATGTTTTGTTTCAGTGGAATTTTCGCCACTTTGTCGTACTACGATACTGTTAATTAAAATCCAATATTGTCTAACCAAAATTGATCACTAGCTCCTCGCTCCGGTTTAATCTGTCGTCACGACGGGATACAAAGCTTGAAGGGCACTCGTTAAACAAACTGCTATTTGTTACCAGAACACATTTTATTGGAAATACTGGTGCTATGAGGTCACCCATTGATGCTTTTCGTCAACCAATATTCACTTTTTAAAATAAAGATATTTTGATAGTTTTCATATTAAGGTTTAACTCACTTTTAAGCTACTGCATACATTTTATCGCGGGCTTTGAGCGCGGCGACCGAATCAAGAAATTCCGTAACGAAAAAACCTAACAAAGGATGACGTAATATAGATGCGGCCAATACGCGTTAGAGCGGGACAAAACACATATTCGTGTTAGTCTAAGTCTGGTAGAGTGGTAGATTGAATTAATATCAAATATATAGCATAAATAAATAAATAATTATGATTGCATAAGTTGATAAAAACTGCTATGCAATAGCTTAACCGCGGCAGTCCCCGAGTTCCACACGTTTTTTTGTAAGTGTAGAATGAAATAATTATTTTAATTATTGGTTCTTTAGCTGTCAAATTACATGTAACCTAATTTGACAGCCAAACTCATAATTTTGCAAAAAGACGGCAACGTGAGAAAAACATAATCAATAAAATCATAACCAATTATACCAATAAGAGAGATATATAAATATCGAAGAATGACCCAAAATGTTTACATGCACCATTCATTAAGAAAACATCATATCAACCATTTCAAATAGTCATTAAAAATGAAAACCAATTTCAGTATCCAAAAGCGAATAATGGCTCCAATTTTTCCATTTGTATTAATCTTTCACCGGCGGGGTCTTTGATTCGCCATTGAAAAGCGGGCGCCGTAAATTAATCCTGTAGACAATACTGACCGTGACACTGGAGTGTTTACAATAAATTATTCATACGCGGTGATGGAATGTAAACAAGATATGATTGGCTATTAACATTGCGTCCCCAGACACGCATCCCATATTTATATTATGAACTTAATACGTTTAGTTTCGTTAAGCCCAATAAGTTTTATCTTTGCTAGCAAAATTATTGAGCGTGTCTCTATTTAACATTAAATAACGGTAAGTTTTCAATTAACACTAGAAAGACGGGAGCAGTCATTTGACTGTCAATTTGAATTTAATGTTGAATAATTCACAAACCATTTGACGTAACGTATTGAAACTTTGTGACTTTTATTAATATTAGTAGTTAAATGAAACTATGTATCAAAATAACTCACATCGCTTTTGTTTTTATTTAAAATCTTGATATACCGACAAAGACGGCGGCAGTCATTTGACGGCTGAGATCCGATAAGTGTTTATAAGTTTCAAGTTTAAGTTTTTAAAAGTTTTTGAACTTCAAGGTCTTATCACCTCTACCGACGGTACGTCGTGGTCACTTCAACTAGACAAATTTGCACTAATATCAGACGTTTGGAAGAAATTTATTGAGAACTGCTTATCATGCTACAAGCCAGGAGAAAATTTTACAGTAGACGAACAACTGTTTTCTACTAAGGTTAGATGCAGGTTTCTTCATTACATTGCTAACAAGCCTGATAAGTTTGGAATAAAATTTCTTGCTTGTGTCGATGTGGATTCAAAGTTTGTGCTCAACGGCTTTCCTTATTTAGGAAAGGACGAAAGCAGGCCACAAAACCAAAGTCTTGGTGAATCCGTTGTTATATGCCTCTCGTGGAACCTTTTGCAAATACTGTCCGAAATATAACTACTGACAACTTCTTTACATCGATAAGCTTGGTAAATAACTTGCTCGCAAAACGCACTACGATTGTAGGAACTATGAACAGGGCACTACGAGAGATTCCACCTTACGTCTAATCACTTCATATGATTTTGTTTGAAACAAAAATCCTGAAATCCGATAGATGTACACTCACAATTTGTCAAGGAAAACGAAAAAAGAACGTGTTATTCCTTAGCACGTTACATAACAATGTTGAAATAGACTCCAATCACCCTAAGAAAAAGCCAAAAACTGTGCCTTTTTACAATGCTACCAAGTACGGCTTGGATGTGGCTTACCAGATGGCATAAAATCATAGTGTCAAAGCGGCATCTCGAAGGTGGCCGTACATTTTTTCAATTCTTCTCGATCTTCTACTTAAAATCCGGAAACTCGGAAAATGTTATGTACAAAAGTACAAAAATAAAACTAATAAAGACACTTGTAAAAAGCCACTTTGCGGCTCTTGTAATGTAAAGAAAATGTTAAAATGTAAAATATGTGTATAAATATTATAATTAATCATACATCAAACCCTGTTTTATTACTATAGTTACCATTTTTAACAGCTAAAATAATAAAAAAAGGTGTAATATATTGGAGGAGTCATTTGACCGGTCGCCGTCTTTGTAGGTAGATAGATTTTCCCGTCTTTCTAGTGTTAAAAGTTCTGGAATTATGACATAAGATGTTGTTAACTGTGACTTATTTTTTTTATACAATAGGGGGGCAAATGAACCTGCGGTAAGCAAAAAGGGCAGTCATCGCAGCCCACAGACACCCATTTTAGTAGGTGCGTTGCCGGCCTTTGAAGTCGTATCTCTCAGAGCAGACCCCCACCGGGAGTCGATTCCACAGTTCGCTAAATTAATGTGGATTCATAAGCATTGAAATTTATATAATTTAGTATTGTCTTTTATTAAAAAAAAAAAGTGTTTTTCTTTATATAATTTATTTATTCTTTCTAGCGCCCTCACATCTGCTTAATAAAGGAGATACAAAAATTTATTAAAATATATAATTTGCTATATGTTTGTGTTCATTTCTTTTTCGAGTTATTAAAAGGGTTCACGACTTAAAAATATGTAAGTGGCCTATAAAATGTTAATGTCATTTTAAATAAATGTTTGCATTGTTCTCTTTATTGAGAATACAAAATCTTTTTCGTCTAGAAGTTGATAAATTATTATTTATCTATATAAAAAAGTTATCTATATATTAAAGTTATCGTGAGCAATGTTGGCATTCAGCATGCGACTCCCCTAGGGCCATAGGTTCGATCCCCGGCTGTGAACCAATGGACTATATTTCTATATGCGGATTTAATACTTGCTCACCCGATGAGGGACAATATCGTGTGGAAACCAAACCAAAATACCTTAGACCCAAAATGTCGACGACGTGTGTCAGGCACTAGAGGGTGATCACTTACTTGCCTATTAGATTTATCTTTCAAACGGTCCAGTTTGTGTTTCCACCACACCTACTTCTTTCTATTTATCTATCTATATATACAATAAATAAATAAATTTAAAAATGATTAGGACCCAAAGTGGTTCTAGTGGAATTGAATTATATATTTTTTTCCCCAAGTATAAAGAAAATATTTTATTCATCTAAAGTTATCAAAATCGCTACAATTACAGTTATATTTGAACAAAATATAAATTATATACTAAATTTTATTTAAATTACACTCAACAACAAAACTATATTTTGAATAGTGTTTATTATTTTATTGGACAATAAAAATCTTTTAAAAATCATCGTACACCTAAAGTCACTTGTTTATTGCTTTTTACAATACCTTAAAATTTTATAGAGATTTAAAATACCTCTGGTCAAAGTAAGTATATTACTCGATTTATTTTATAGCTCGTAAACAAAGCCTGTAAACTCTGTCAGTCTCGTTTTGAGGTTTTATTGTAAATAAGATTTTATAGTAACGTTTCAAAGCCGCCATCAGTTACGGCGTAAAGCATTATCACTTTATATGCAAATAGTATGAAGTATCTTATTTCGAATCCAACTTGGGTGGACAATTC
Source organism: Pieris rapae (assembly GCF_905147795.1). Lineage (NCBI taxonomy): Eukaryota > Metazoa > Arthropoda > Insecta > Lepidoptera > Pieridae > Pieris > Pieris rapae. Next base: position 4,091,031 of record NC_059509.1, on the reverse strand, counting down.
TTCAATAAACAGTTTGTTTTGTATATATTGTAATATGAGATGCTCAAACTCACAATAGTAACGGACGTAGCAAAAGTTTGATTTAATGTTAGGGGCATACACATTTTGTATACTTTATTCTCTTGTTCTGTAATATTATTATCAACTTAATGTTAAGTTGATAATAATATTACAGATAGATTAGATAGATAGATTATTATATATATTATTTTATTAGAAAAAGTTTTCTAAACTTATATAATATAGCCATATGGTCGAGTACATATGAAAATGATTGACATCAATGTGTATAAATGCAATTATTGTGAACTTATAATAATTGTAGTTTGAAATCAGGTTAGTTACTGGATGAATTCCCGTGCACTTGCTCTCTATTCGCACTTTTAACACTTGCTATTTAACCGGGGTGTTCATCAGAACCAAAATTACTATAGTGGTGGACCTAGAATCACCTACGTGCCGATTAGAAAAAACTGAGAAATAATAGGCTCTTTCAATATATAATAAATAAATACGGTGTACTCAGCACTATTTTACTACCGTGACTGTAATTAGCCAATCAAAAGTTACATGAAACTCAGACTTTATCAGTAAACATTTTAATAACCACTAGCTTAGCTCGATTTTCAAATTCTAATCGAGTTTTAAATTGCAGCAATTCTTATCAGAGCCCGTGGCTCGGTCTCGAACTTTCATCTCTCATCTACTGTCCCATTCCTCGTTAGTCGTTAGCTTCTCAAAACTTCGTCTACAACTTCGCCAACTTTTTTAACTCGTCCAGAACTCATTTCTCGTGATTAATTAAATTGATTGTGTATGGAGTCATTCACAACTCGGTCCATTATATCGTGTTTCGGGTCAAGTCAGGGGTTATTTTCGCCAAGTCACCGCGAGAACAGATTTGTCACACCCCGCAATTTCGCCTCTTATACTGAAAGTTCAAAGGTTTTTTTGACCAAAATTAGACATCCAATTTCTTCATGATTTTGTTCCGCATTACGTGACAAATTTTCAACAGTTTTTACTTTATAATAATTCATGTGGTTAAGTTGTACAAGTTGACATATTTAGGTCGCTTCTAAGTAATACTTTAATTTTGAACTATAGTGTTATAACTAGATTAGGATCTCAAATGGCGCAAGAAATATTTTTCATTAAAATTTTGTGTAAATAACCAGTCAACGTTTTAAAGGCCTGTGGTTTACGGCACGCAACGGAATTAATGGCTTAATATAGAGTGACTTAGTAGGCACGTTAGTACTTAATCGGTAACACAAAACCGCCTTGATTACTCTAAACTTAATAAAGTATTAATAAAAAGTTTTCCGTCAAAGATTATCAAAACGATAAATGTTAACGCGAAGTTGGTATATGCAACTAACCGAAAGGACCGCTAAAGTACCAATATCACGGCAATAGATAACGTTCGTATGGCAACATTTCAATGGACACTAATCAGAAGCATCAATAAAAGCGAAACTAGCTGGAATATCTTAAAGGATGTCCAAACAGGCTGGCGTTATATGTCAGTTTGATAGTCTCCCGCTGACAAAGATTGCTGTAATGTAATAAATCTCAGTTCGACATCGCGTTCATATCAGTTAAAAATAAAAATCCACGCAAAAAAGCACGTTTCAGGTGTGGGTCCAAATTTCTGCATCTGTTTCGTGATAATTTTCTGCTTAGGTTTTTTTACTACTAACTACAGTACAGATGGCTGACAACTAGGTTGCCAGCCATCTGTACTCAGAACATACTTACGTCTTTTTTAATCTTATAACGCATGGTTCCTTGCGATGTGTTTTTTCACCACATCGTAGTGTTAAATGCGCACATAGACACAAAGTTGTGACCAACGTCACAATAGGGAGAAAATCACTAAACACTGCTCTTCAGTAAAACAGGTTTTATTTTAATGTTAACCGCTCGAGTAAAACAAAGATACAATATAAGTTCTTAATTACCAAAAGAATGAAAACATCCACATGTTTTGGAAAAAATGTATTATTCAATAAACGATTATTTGTGTGAGACACACGTGTGATACATATGATATGTACGATACAAATATTACAATATTACTAATAATGTAAAATTCCTTTAATGACAAATTTGCGCGCCATTGTGTGTGGCAAAATATGCAAACAGGATTGTAACGAACCACCTTACACATTTTTGTACTATATTCTAGGAATAAATTATAATTATTATTTAATATACGAGACATATTTAAGTGTATCTATAAAGTTTCAGATGTGAATTACACATCCAAATATTATTATGTAAATATGTTTTAATACGAATCGCGTTATTTCGAAGAGCTCAATATCATAAAGAGAATTCATTAAAGCAGTACGAACGTTCAATAATGATACGTAAATAGTTGTAGCGTTGCTACGAGTTGGGGTTTATATGAAAAGGTTTACAATAATTTATACATGCCAAATTGATATAGAAATTGTAGATGATAAACATTGTTTTGATACAAATATTACAGTTATTATGCCAACAAATTTCATCAAATGTAAAGGTTTTTAAACTGTAGATATTTCATCATTATTATTTATTAATGAAAATATTGACGTTATTATAACAGAATTATTAAATTAAATCTAGAGCAATCAAATAAAATTTTAATACCGAGAGAAAATAAATTTTATTCCATTTGAAAATTCTTTATTAAAATAAATTGAGGAGAATGCCCAAATGCGTTGCGGCATTTATATTTCTAAGAAACTAAAGCTCACTGCAAAGTTAAAACAATTTTATAGCAATTAGTTATAAGGGGTCAAATGTTATCATTGATAAATAAATTCAAAAGGCCGTAAAAGGTTTTTCATAATCCACTAATTAATAAAGAGAAAAATGGAATCTGTGCTCAAATAACGTGAAAACACTTTTCAATTTCGAAAGGGTTTATTAAAGCACTTTCAATAAGTGGGGTTCACAGAGCCCATTTTCGGTTAAAAATACTTAAAATCTTTTCATAATATTGTAGATTCGAGTTTACCTTAATAAACTTCACATTGTAGAATCTCAATGAATATTGAAAATTGTATTCTTTGGAGTCAAAGAACGCCTTCATACAGTTCGAATAGCTTTTTAAATTTCACAGATTCAAACAAAAATTCAAATAGATGCAAAAAAGAGTACAACATTTTTAAATAAAAAAATGATGAATTGTATGACAATTACTAGCTGACCTGGCAAACGTCCTTTTGCCATGTATATCATTTATAATAAAATATAGGGGTTGATTGTAAAGGGTTGAAAATTCAGGTATTTACTAATGTTGTATCATAGATTTTTTTTATCTAAAATTGAAAAAAAAAATAGGGGTGGATTACCCTTAACGTATAGGGGGATGAAAAATAGATTTTGTCCGATTCTCAGACCTACCCAATATGCACACACAATTACATGAGATTCGGGAAAGCCGTTTCGGAGGAGTTTAACCACAAAAACCGCGACACGAGAATTTTATATATAAGATAATAAGTGTGATTGTATAATCAATAGTTGCTTTATTAATTTGAATAAACAAAGACAGCTGAAATTTTAGAGTATTCATTTAATAACTAGAAAGAATCAACAGTGTAAAGTTTGGCATGTTGCCAGTATCACTGCCAAACAGATATCTTTTATTCAGGAAACTCAAAGTTTTCACGACATAAATCTACAAGAGGGTACTTTCATGAAAATGTAATGAGAAAGAACTATTTATGGCTAATCCTTTCGAAATAAACTGTTTGAAACGGTGTCTATTTGAATTTGCCTTTGTGAGAAAGTGTCTTTGCAAAGTGTAACAAAAAGTAATCGTGTGAAAGAGATGTTATTACTGCATCACAGTAGGAGTAAAGGAGATAAAGATAAAGCAAGATATGCTAGAGGGAATTTTTGAATTGCAAATGGGGAAATGAAACTGCCTTGGTCGCTCCCCGCATCTTGAGTTATAATCATCCTAATAACATGGAAGTGATTTAATAAATTTATGTAGCGATCAAAGCAAAAGCCTCAAATAAGATGTATGGCTGGATTATGTATTCAATTAACTTAAGCGGGTCAGTTGTTAAGTCTTTTGAATTATAAACACATTTACTATTTAAGTCTAAATAGTTTAAGTTACTTAATAGTTTCATACTAGATGGCACGTGTGCTTTAATTAAATTACCAAGAACAATCAACAACAAAAATTTAATACAAAATACCACTCGTATCACCTCGATGTCTGTCATTCCACAATTAAATATATCTGAAGGCAGATTTTGCTGCTCCCCACCACTATGTGAAACCAACTGCCCACTGGATTATTTCGGAACTAATTAGACTAAGGGTCCTTCGAGAAAAACAAAATTTTTGGAAAAGTGAGTGTCTATGGGCGGCGGTATCATTCAGGTGTGTTAAACTTGTGCAGTTAACAAAAGTAAAAAATACACATAATTATTTTTGAAGAGAAAGCATCAAATTAGTATTAGTATCCAAACATTACATTTATAATTTAATGCAATGTGAAGGACGGGTTGGTACGCGACACTGAGTTGGGTGAATATAATTCAACCGTGTAACATTCCGCCGCAGATTGCATTCCTGGTGAAACAGGAGCGTTTTTGTTAATTACGCGAAAATTGTTGTCATATTGTATAAATAATCTAAAGTAATATATATCGATACAATTTTTCAGAAAAGTGTTTTTTTTTATTAAACGCCCTCATCTAAAAAATGTTGTTTTTTTAGATGAGGGCGTTTAATAAGAGGAACGTTCGGGTTGTAAAATTAAAATTTTTGTGAATTTTGTTGAGACAACCGCGAGAAATATTTTAGAAAAGTTATCATTTTTGAAGTTATACGTCTTTTGGCGGGTTAGGGAAAAAGGTTAAGAGTAAATTTTTCAATGCGCGCGCACACTGTTACAAAAAACCGACACCTTGATGCTAGGTTTTTAGTTTTTTTTATTGTTATTATGTATTTTACGGCGAAGGATAAAAATTTTCAAAATATTTTTATCTTTAGGTCTTACGACTTCGTAAACAATTTTAATGTCCGCCCGCATGGCACCTCATTTTTTATTAAGGGTTTCATATAATGCTTAATTTTCACCCTTTTCCCCAATTTTTTTTATGAAAGAACAACGGAAAAACTGAAGAACGTTTGCCAGTTAACTATAAAAACACCGTACTTCGAATATATGACGCCTCAATTATTAATATGGACCAGAGGCAGTAAAAAACAATTACACAGAATAAATTAACAATAAACAATAGAATACGTAAAGGGTATACAAAGGAACGAGGCTCAAAAAGTCAAAATGTACTTCAGTGAAGGGCATGCAAATTGATATCACTTGTCGCTACAAAGGGTCTGACTGGTCAAATAGAGCTTTTTAAACGTAATGGAAAACATTTCGACTTAGGAATAAGTTGACTTTACTATGATTTGGTAATTATAATGAATATCTGAATTTTAAATTTGTTCATAAAATAGTTACACTACGTAGTGTTGGCCTAGTGGCTTCAGCGTGCGACTCAAAACTCTGAGGTCGTAGGTTCGATTCCCGGCTGTTCTTTCTATGTGTGCATTTAACATTCGCTCGAATGGAGAAGGAAAACATCGTGAGGAAACCGGCTTGCCTTTGACCCAAAATGTCAAGGGCGTACGTCAGGTCCAAGAGGCTGATCACCAACTTGCCTATTAAATTAACAAAGGTCATGAAACAGTTTCAGAAATCTGAGGCCCAGAGAGAGAGGCCAAAAAAAAAAAAAAAAACATAGTTTTAATGATTGAAAAATGTTATCACATTCTAATAATAATGGGATTGTTTTCAGATTATGATGGCTGTAAATCACTCGTATTTAATAATTAGTTCGTGTTTTACATGTATAATTTTAAACAGCTTAAATAAGAATTATAAGCTTTAAGCCATTATAAGCTTCTTGCATTTTGATTTTTCTTGTATGTCAAATGCTTTACTTCTGGATAATTACTCACTTTATTCTAATCGTAGTCTGAGATATGATGGTATAAAAAAATGGTTATATATTAATAATTTTAATTCACATCCATCATCTATTATTTATGGCAGTACCTGTGTTCCGAGCTCTATATTATTAAGACGTTGCCCCAGGCACACAACAGGTTTAAATTACGAGAAACACGTAGTTCAGTTAAGTGTTCAGCCAAATTACCAACTTTATCTATGTTAGTTGATATATTACTCGAATATTTTAATAAATACGGCGAATTAGGGAGCACAAATCATTTTTATTGATTTTCTTAAGCCTTGCATTCTTAAGGTCTTAGTCAGGTTCCCATGTCTCCCAAACCTTTAAGGATTGTATTTAAATAGAAAACCAAACACAGAATCGTAAATTAAATCATAACTATATGGTAAATAAAATTATATTTATACATAAACTTGACAAAATTAAATGCATTGCCTTCCAACGATCTCTTTCAGGCAACCACTGTTGAAAGAAAAAGTTTTTTTTTTCTTATATATAAGTTAAATTAGATTAGGTAAGCAAGAAGTGCAAAACACATAATACATATTGTTATTTTTATTTACACATAACTAATATAGTAACAAAAAATAAAATATAACAAAAACTACTTCTTTAGTTTAGTTATTAAACACATGAAAAATAAAAAGTGCACATGAATCACGACAATTCTAAATCAGCCTCACGTGAGTAAGTAGAAAGGTGATACGATGAGGACATTATATAATAACTTAGACTTAAACCTTTTTTTAAGCTCTGGGCTTCAGATTTGTGTATCATAATCATTTTTATTCTAATAGGCAAGTGGGTGCTTTCTATACCTGGCACACGCCGTCTACTTTTTACACAACCTCCGCGACTTCCACAACACTACTTCTGCTGAGTACAACTTGGCTAAGAAGCACTACTTTACTTATTTAAATTATTAGATTCCAATTGCATCTACGGTGAATGTAAATCTTTACTTAATGCTTTAAGTAATCAGGAACTCTTATTTAGCATTCTGAGTTTACCTGAATGCAACGAGTGAATAAATTTTGTATTAATAAAACATCAACCTCAGAAACGTTATTACTTTTTTTTATCTGTATATATTTATTACTCATACTCAAAGTTTTTAAAATTGAAATCCATTGAATTTTCAGTAACGCTAGTTTTTCATTCATACTTTCCACTCGATATGAGAGCTTATCTTTTGTTATTCAAATGAATTTTTGAAATATAAAAAAAGATCATATTACAATGTGACTTGCAATTAATGTAACTAATTGTAGTATATATTTTCCAACTAATTAAATTATTTTGTTTTGCTTGTATTAATTACTTTATCATTGTTTTAAATGCGTTTATTTTAAATGATTACTAGAGTTATAAAAACATAACAATCAATGGCTTAGGTATTTAGTAGGCGCAAGAATAATTTATGGATTTAGACCCCATTACAGGGAAGGAATAATAAATAATAACGGACTTTTTTCTGCCTATTTACAATTAAAATTAATAAATGCCAATAAAACGTCCATTGCTAGCAATACTTAGCATTCTCATTTGTTTGAATGTTTTGCATACTAAAATATTGCTTCTATACGTTCGTGACACATACTGTGCATAGCCCGAAGATTCAACTCCCAGCTAAATAATCATTTTTATAGAAGTCTGATCCCCGTTCTTTACTTAAAATCTTTGTACTGGAAACATTCACAAAATAAAACTATCAACTACAAACATCTGGGTGCATAAATATGCCTATATACTAGACAGATTTATGACCGCGCAATCACTCCTAAATATTTAAATAAAATAATAGAGTATTAGCTCCAAAAATATATATTTTTCATTAAATATTCATTTAGAGCAAAGAAAAACGTAAAAAGTTCAGTCAAATTTATCCTTAGTAATTAATGAAAATCTTCCAAAGTGAAAAGGGTTTTGACGTTAATTGAATTTATATAATTTTTACTAACCAATAGATAAGTGGAGTGGCAGAAAGTTATTGAATATTATAAAAGGTAAAGAATATTTTATATAAAAACTGATTTTTAAACTGTCCTAATTTAATTAGCTGCGTGTTATCAGATATTTTTTTATTATTATATTAATTAATATTACTTTTATTTTTTTCAATTAAAAAGAAATATATTTTTTATATAACAATAACTTATTTGGAACTTATCCGGACATTGTAAAACAGACCCTAAACGTACGAACTGTTGTGTTGTGATTTTTTCTGTTAAGGTACGATATAAGGTACTTATGACTCTTGCGCCAAGAAAAACATAAGCACATATAGCGTTTATTGCACTCATCGTAATAATTAAGTTTTTATAATATTCAGTAAAGGCTAATACAGTAATTACCTTTTTTGGTTTGGGTATCAGATATCTGAATCTGTTTCATGAACATTTTTCAATCTAACAAGCAAGTAGTTAGTCAGCCTGCTGTGTCTGACACACGATTTCGATATTTTGGGTCTAGACGTCGGTTTTTTCACGATGTTTTCTTCCATCGTTCGAGCGAATGTTAAATGCGCAAATAGTAAAAAAGTCCATTGGTGCACAGCCGGGGATCAAACCTACGACCTCAGGGACGAGAGTGGAACGCTCATGCCACTAGGCCAACACTGTACATGTAATTATAGAAGAATACATTTTTTTTTATAGAACTGGAACACAAACGATGGTAAGTGATAGCGCCGCCCATGGACACTCTCAATGCCAGAGGGCTCGCTAGTGCGTTGAGGCCTTTTTAGAATTATCAATAATAATAATATTATTTTACAGGATTAAATAACATCTTATACGTTATCTTGAAAACATACACTGATACTTCAAAGGCATCGCCAAAGAAAAATCGGAAATAAATCAGGCTCGTTAAATATTCTCAATAATAATTATTTCACCAAAAATGAAAAATGTATCCGTGGGAATTATTCATTAAACTGTGATAACACGGCCGTCAAATGGAGCTTTGTTATCCCTCTGAAATGAAAAACGTAATAAGAAATCGTAATTTATTTCTTATTGTAAGAGAATAATAGACGCTAAGAGCCAAAATTTTCCCTTTGGACTTAAATATTAAGATTAGTAACTGATGTACAGAAATTTACCTGTAATTTGTTGAAAAATAATTGTCTTTAATAGCCCCAATATGAAGGGCAAATAGTATACAACGTTTACTTAATTAATAATTGCTATAATTGTTCTCTATTATTTATTATCTTTTGTCCGAAGTGGCGGAGGCCTGATGACCTGTAACACAGGTGCTCAACCTTTGGCAGGCATCACTCTCACATAAACAATAAATATCCCTCAAAAGAAGAATGACAATTATTTACATACATTAATAAATAGTTGTAACTTATCATGTATGAAGTTTTGTAAAGTTTCTGTGAGAAAATAAATAAAGATTATTATTATTATTAATTATACTACGAAAACAAAATATACGTAATGTAATGGACTTGGAGAAAAGACGTTAAATAAGATGTGTATTTAAAGGGATTCGTTATTATTATTATATATATATATATATATATATATATATATATATATTTACTAACAGCATAATCCCCGGTCAAACTTAAATACACTAAACTTAAGCTGAACAAAGCAGAACAATGAATTCTCAATCGTCTTATTCTCCATCTGTAATGGCATTAAAACTAAATTAAAAAATACAGATGACATCTTCGTGTGCAATGCGAGACTTCACTTTGATTACCTATTTAAAAATGTATTTTTAAGATCCAAGTTAAATTCACATTGTCCCAAAGAACGCTTTGCCATTTCATTTTAAAAGGACTCCGCAAATCTACGCAAAAGATAAACACATTTTGGTTGTAATTTTTTCGTAACTTTAAGTGGATTACAATGTTAATTTTATTGATGCAGGCCACCCTTGAGGATAGACGCCGCGGCCGCGCCATTAGTATGCTGATGGTAAAAAAAGATAAATTTGTTTCTACAGTATTTAATTTATGCGGTTTTTTGTGAAAAATTATGTACAACCGTCTAGTCTTCTGTTTATAGCGGTCAATGAACTCTGTTAAAATTATTAGATAAGAACCAGAACTTTTCAATCAAATACAATTTTGAATAAATTAAAATTAGTTTTAATTTCGTAGGATTGCTTTATTTTTCTCAAAATTGCTTACGGCCTATATACTGGCTGGGTTACGTTTAAACTTTATTTTGGAATGAATAAAATATCCAATATTTAGAACAATAATGTATAGGAGTGTCCATGGGCGGCGGTATCAGTTAACATCAGGTGAGCCTCCTGCCCGTTTGCCCCCTTCTATAAAAAAATGATATAATAGATATAATGTGAAGTATTTTTTTTCAATTACTAAGGTAATGAACTTTGATGACTGTGCTTATATCAATAGCGAACTTATATGCATAGCATCCATATCATTAGGGGAGTGCTTCTCGTAAAGCTCTCGTAATGGGTTTTATCTCCGACTATAAAATTTATTTACACTCTACCACATTATTGAGTCTATTTCGTACATTGCGAATACTTCCATGTTATTTATTATACTTCTTTAACGCGATTCAAATCGTACAAAGAAGAGCATTAGTAATAAGTGAAGTAATCATCTATTTACGAATCGATCAATTATTTCAAAATTATTCGAATAACGCTTAGAAGTATACTTTACTCGACTTTAACCAACAAACACTATATTGCAATATTTTAAAGGGACCAAACTCTTTATGATATATATTTTACTTATATGTATATGAAATACTCGTAAACAAAGATCAGTGTTGGCCTTGTGGCTTTAACGTGAGACTCTCATCTCTGAGGTTGTGGGTTTAATTTCCAGCTATGCTTCAATGGACTTTATTTTTACGTGCGCATTTAATATTCGCGCAAACGTTAAATATAAGGATTGTGAGAAAATCGACTTGCCTTATACTCAAAAAGCTGACGGGGTGTGATAGGCACATTGAAACAGAAACAGAAATTTGAGGCCTATACTTAAAAATGTAGCGCCACTGATATTTTATTATTTTATTTCATATGTAATAAACAAATACACCAAGTTAGCACTAAGGAGGCCCATCTCATTTCAACCACAATAAACCCTGATCTGCTGATCTATAGAAGGGGACTGCATTCTATCCCTTTGGTGCCATAACGAGTTCTGTCATGAAATAAATCTCACTACCCCTGAAGCCTCTTTTCAGAAGGCCTTTATGTTTACGCGCTAAAGCCTTCTGACGTAGTGATTGGACGTCACGCGTTCTTGACTTTTTTGAGTCGTTAACAACGGTTGCTTTCTTTCTGTACTTCTTTGTCACTATTTAAATGGCTTGACGAATCGATGTTATGGTGTCGTATACTCTAAGAAAATACAATGTTTTTGTAGTAAGTTATTATCTAATTAAAACTGTCTTAATTTTGTATAATTTTACACAATTAACTTCTACAAAACAAATTAAGGTCATACTCCAACCGTAATGACTCCTTTAGCGCATATTAAAGCAACTAAACAAATTTAAATCTTGCCAAAAATAAATCCTAATTGGAAAATAAATACCTTACACGTTAACTCCATTATGAGAGTAGCACGCGCAATGTATGAAGCCGTCGTAATTTGAGTACTTTGACATTCATTTATCTCTATTACAGATCTGGTGTACCCTCGACACCCTCACAGTCGTGCTAAGCATACCTGGCTTATAACTGTTGTATGTTTGTTACAGCGAAATACACCTCCACCCGATGTAATGGGGTGGCGATTATACTACGCCATGTAGGTGAAATAGTATGTTACGAGTCAATTTTAGTCTGTGGTGATTACTGTAGGAGCGGGAGAGGAGGACGTATATCACGCATTTAATTTTTTTAGTCCATTTAATAGGAGGTTTTAGAGATAGGTACATGCAAGTTGGTTGGGTTTGTAAAATTATTTATATACAGTTCAGTATAAAGACATATTTTTTAAAGTTAAGTATTTTCTGAGCAATGAGATTCTTTATGGAAAGACGTTCTTCTGCAAGTCTATGGGCGGTGGTATCAGTTAACATGAGCTAAGCCTTCTGTGTTAAAAAAAAATCATTCTCCAATAAACCATTATCACAAATGGCTTTATCATAATCAACTTGTGTCCTGACCGAAATTCATTAGCCGTTCTCAATTATACCTTCAATTTTAAACGAATAACGAGTGATTGTGGATGTTTAATTGCTCTTTATTTCCACATTTTCATTTAAATTGTTTTATTGTTTCGGCCCAAAACGTAATGGAATCGTGTTGTCAAGGTTTCTTTCAATAAATTAAATGTAGGTTTGTGGCAATGTTTGGTACTTACTATTCGGTTTTTAATTGTGTATATGTTTACCCATACTTTTTGTATTGGTTTCGATATATATTTGTAATGAAAAAAGTTTTATGTACTGTTTTTTTTGTGTCGTGATTTGTGACAAAATTATATTACACCATAACTCAGTACTATTAGAAGTATAACTTATAAAAACAGAAAGGAGGAGGACCTGCTACAGCTGAAAGTCCTAGGCAAAGGTAGCACAGGAAAGATAGACCTGGAAGTTTTTCATTTAGGAGGAACATTACACTTTTTGGGCCGCAGAGCCAGTGTAGTTAGATATTTAAAAACAAAATATTTGAGGTTTTGATAAAATTGCTAAAACTTGTTGTGGGCGACTAAACTACCCTAGCACTTCTATATTATATGATAAAGTAAATGTTTTTTTAAAAAGAAATGTATTGCAAGTGTAAAACATAATACAATAATTAATAAATAAAAAAAGAGATTTATTGAGTCTTTGTTTTAAAAATGTCAGAGGCATGCCTAGACATATAGTAAGGTTTTTGTATTGATCATAAGATAAATAATACATCAAGTTAAAATTTTAAATTGTTTATTTGTCGTTTGTTTCAATGCGTACATATTTAATAAGTTCCATAACAAAATTTTAAGGTTATATAAATATTCTTAATCTATCGACTGTATTCTAATTCGATTAGTAATAACCTCGGGTATAGGCAGATACAGGTTAGTTAATATATAATTGTATACTTAGAAAATGATTGAAGGGTAATATGTGTTTTAGCTATATTTTCAAGCGTACATTCCTGAGACGAAAGTATTACTAATAAAGTAATAGTAATATCGTTTCATTCGTAGATCATTTGTAAAAACGACATTATTATTAATTTTAATTAGTGGTAAATCTATCATTACATTTTTAATAATTTTATTGGATTAAAATTTAATGCTACTGGAAATTAAACATATATATATATATAAAACTGTTCATTAAGTGATCTGTCTCATAGCGCAAATAACAGTTTTAATATAACACAAAAACACATTATTTTTAGAGTAAATTCTTCAATTTTAACGAAGCAAAATAATAGACAGGACATACATAACCAATACTTAAGAGAAACTAAGATAATATACTAAGTTTTTTTTTATCCCAATAAAATTATCTTCCATAAGTCGTTTGTTGTTAGTACTTAAAGGGATAGTTGATTAACGTTACATATAAAAATATTAATTCCAGAACATCTTTATAACAAAATCAAGTGTCAAAGGAAATTATAAAAATAGCCAAGTAACATGCTAATCATTTTGTACCCCTCACCATCAGAGAAACTGGTTTTATTGCATTATAATTATCATATTGAAATTTTGGATAAAATTCGGTTTCGGTAATTAAAATTAAAGTTAATACTCTTATTAACTGAAATAACAGCTTCATAAAGGGAAACGGAGACAAAACTAGTGATAACTTATTAAACTCATTTTCCAAATATATTATAATAGAGTTGCAAAATTTCTTAAACAAATATTGAATACGTGATTGAAACTATAGAAATTTTTCAAAGCGTTCTTATAAATGCGAAAAATTAAAGGTGATATTCCAGTTTTACTTTTCTGTTTAACTAATGCAACGGCCGGTAATGGAAAGCAAAAACTAAAAGTAACATCGTAGTTAGCAAGCTGACGGTTAATTATTCAACTAATTAGTTATGCGAGTTAGTTATTCAAGTTAGAATATTTAACGCGTAATAAATGGCGATTTAAACTACGAATGTCATGTTCCGTCACAAAAAAGAGACCATAGCGTAGAAAAGTGTGACTGCTCATACATCATCGCTGCGATGATGTATGAGCCTATTTTATAGGTAACATATTCAGAAGAGTTAAAGGTTCATTCGTATTAAAGTTCGGAGAATCGCAGTATCGTCTTACGGTTTTTTGTAAAGCTTTGATAATTCCTATAAAAATCCTACAAAACATGCAAATAAAAATGATACAATATTATTAGAAAATGATCATAATTATTTCAAAAGTTTTCTATTTACGTAATGTATTCAATGGATTTTATCTCGCGGTTTTAAAACTCGCTTTTCATCCAAAATTTCCATGTGCTGTTAAGCGAATAATTTTTTCCTAAATACATTAGTATACTTTAACAATACTCTCAATAATAAAAGTTAACGTATTTTATTATAATATTAAGGAAGTATTCTATATTGCTCATGTTTGTACAAAGTTTTCATTAAATATTGGTGTTTTATTCCAGAAAATATAATAACTACGATAATTACAAGTTTTTTAGTATTTTAATACCTATGTTAATGGAACTACTATGTCTGAGGAACTACATAAGTAACCAAAACGTAAATTATACAGAAAAAATATAATTACACTTTACACAATTGTACAATACATACTTGAGGTAAGGAAAGGAAAATCTGTCTAATCTAAAACATATTAACAGCTAATAATATCTCAACTGTACATTATCAAGGAAAATATTCACATTATATCTAAACAAGTTAAGTACAAATTCGAAAATATTTAAAAATTAATCTATATACATCTTTATATACAAAGCTATCACATCTTCATAACATTATTTACATTATTGCAGGTTGCTCGTTCACATTTCAATTGTCTTTTATTAAACGTCTTATAAAATTGTTTGCGCTTTTGACAAAGCTCATCACTATAGCCTTATGTTACACATACACTATGTGTGGTTTCTCTGGGGTCCTGTGTGGAGGAATGGTTTCATAAGCAAACTGTTGATAAATGTGCTCGTCACTATCTTCCTGGTAATAAGGGTTCTTATCCATGGCTTGCCAGGGAGGATTTAATGAATGGAAGTTGTTAGTAACAGACGAACCGATCATTAAGTATTTATCGACCTCCCTTTTACTATCAGTTTCTCTGCCACGGGTTGTGTAAACTAATCCGTTGCCCAATTTTGAGACATCACCGTTAAGCATAACGCTCGTCATAACTTGTTTTGATTTGTCTCCTTTACATTTCTTCAGAGGTCCAATAAAGTATAATACTCCACCAACAATGCTAGTAATGATACTTACAGTCATCACTACGATAGCAACTATAACCCACCCACTGGAGCAACCAAACTCTGACTCGGGAATCTGAATAAAATGAATTCCTTTCAAATGCTCTGGTGCAGCACATTTTACGTCTTCATAATCAATTTTAAGTATCGTACTAGTATTTTCACTTTTTCGGCTCCGAAGTTCACATTCTCTTATAAGATTCCATAACCATACTAATGAACAGTTACATACAAACGGATTTCCCGATATTTCAAGTTCTTGTAAAGTATCAATTGGGAAGTGTGAAGCTTCGAGAGTTTCCAAAGCATTATTTCTCATATAAACATGTGTCAGCTTAGGATTCCCATGGAATAATCTCGGAGGCACTTCCTTTACTCTTAAGTTTTCATTCATCCATATCTTTTGTAGATTTATATTATCGACAAATGCTCTGAAATCAATTCTTTCTAAATTGTATATCCTACTTAAGTGTAAGTGTTTCAAATGAAAGAGGCTTTGAAAAGACAACGCTGAAACGTTATGGAAAAAATTTCCGCTCAAATACAAGTGAGACAAATTCGACAACTTTGACAAAGCTGATGTTGGAATCGTAGTCATATTGTTATCGCTAAGATCTAAGTGTCGCAAAGAAGGTAAGTTGTGAAGGCCCAAGTGATCGATTTCTTCGATTATATTATTATTCAGATCTAAATGTTTCAACTCCTTCAAGTACGGCACCCCATGCTTTGGTATCCTTTGTATCAAATTTTCTGAGAGATCTAAGAACTCTAGACTTATAATTGTCAATAAATTGACGGAGGGTATTTCTAGTATAGAATTATTTTTTAAATATAAAATCCGAAGTGAAGATAGTGGTTCAAACGTATCAGATTCGAAAGTCACTAATTTATTATTAGACATATCGAGTCTCTCTAACACTGTTAGATCTTTGAAAGTTAGTGCATCTATAGTAGATATTTCGTTATTAGATAAATTCAGATCGACGAGTCTCTTAAGACCAATGAATGTATCTTTGTCTAACTTTCTGAGAGCATTGTGGCTCACGTTTAAATGGGTCATTTCGATGTTGTTATCAAAATTCCTACTCCCTAAGTCTTGTACTTTATTGTACGAAATGTCGAGGATGGTTAGTTGGGTATAAAATCCGAATGTGTATAGAAGATTGTCGATAGAGTTGTGGGTTAGGTTTATTTGTGTTGCTTCTGGATTGAGTTGTATAGGCACTATTTCGAGGCCTGCATTGGCGCACGATGCAGCTCTGAGCGCGTCGTCGCATTCGCATCGTGGCGGACATAATGTCCGCGCCGCAGCACTCCACGCCCACGCTACCACTACCACCCAACCCCAGTGTGCTACGCCGCGTGAGCCCATAACATTTCATATAAACTCCACAGAGTACCTGAAAGAAGGAAAAGTTCACGTTAAAAACTCATTTAATACAATGGCTATTTAATGTCACAAAGTTTAAGATAATACAGATTTTTATGTTAACTTTAAATTTATCCACAGTATTAAATTATTTTACCCTAGGTAATTAAGTTTTAAATCATAGAGGGGTGGCCTAAAAAGGAAAGCTTATCAGTATGGTAAAATCTTTATCTTATTTCTGGTCCGACTCGCTTAGAAAAATACATTCGTCTCTCTCAATTTGGTTATTAATATAAACCGGTATTGTTATTTTGGACCTAAATATATATATAAAAATGATATTTTCAATGTGAGTAGTATGTATTAAGATGACTTTAAGACATAAACCGTTGTGAAAAGAACTAGTAGTTTGGACTCGTTCCATTAATCCTTCCCCGCCTAAACAATTCCACACAATACCAACGAAAACGCTTGGCTATTAACAAAGGAGCATTTGGTACTTTAAATTAAATGTTCGGCTTTACAATTCGACGGAATGTATAATGAATAGCACCGTAACATCTGTTAACGAAAGCGAACGATCTCAAAAGTTTTCACGCGCGGGAATAACTAATTGCGAAGGTTGGAATTCAATTTATGGCTTCTAGTGTACCACCAGGGAGATCACACCACGCCAAAGTATTAATAATGCAAAACAGTGTCACGAAAAGTTTCTGATTTTGAATGCAAATTAAATTAGAAAACGAAGCAGGGTTTGAAACTTTCAACACTCCAGATATTGTTGGCTTGCTAAATGCTAATCGCGTTTTGTTAACAGATAATCAAATTCCACAGATAAAATGTAACACGTTTCGAAAAATAAATACAATTCTATAAGGAGTTGGCGTTCGTGTCTTTGTGAAGACGTGAGAAGTCGTTTCTCTTGGCCTCCCTCCGCAATTTGATATCACCCTACACGAATGGATTACCCCATTGCGCCTGAATTACAGAAACCATACCTATACGTACATTTGATACATATCAGTATTAAGATAGATTAATTCGGGTAGCTATTTTTTACATTCTAAATCACATTAATTGAAAAGGCTTCTAGAGATTTACACAATGTACTATATATTATACAATTTTTTTTACCAAATAAATATCTGCACGAACGTAATTTAACCATAGACCGATCATAGCCTCAATGCAGAAACGATCAAATTGTACGTTTGTCCCCCTTTTGGGTTTACTCAAAGGTGGTCGTGGTTAAGCGGCTCCGATGAAATGGCTAAGGGAGGGCACGCCCTATACTTATACCGTTTCCGTGCCTATACTACCCCGGCCGGTACTCTTTTGTCTTTTAATTTCCTGTCCGCATTGCGAGTTAAGATCGTGAATTTCGCTTACGTTAACATGTTTCGTTCTTTGTTATTACTGAACTTTTCTATTACAGCGTTAAAATGAACCCCCAAATTCCACTTGATGAAAATCCCATTACAATTGTTCCGCAACACGAGCAATGTTTCAAGTCTTGATTTTACTTTTAAGTAATCGACTTCCCAGCTTTGTTCTTTTGTCATGCGAGTTAAAAGTTAACATATTGATTATCGGTTTCGTTACGTTTAATTTAATTTCGTTTAATTTGTATAGTATATACGTTTAAATTAAGATCAAAATCTGTATCACATTTCCTAAGTGTAGATATATCCCAATATATATGGGATAAATTCCTGGGGTTGAATGAATTAGGTACCCTATCTATTACACGCGACCACTAACGATCGAAGACGCCGTAATTTACTAAACAGTGGTGAGCGGCAAATTCAATATTAAAGGTGCCGTGTCCACAGCTATTAATAACAGTCAACAGTCTTGGGTTATTATCAAAACTCTCCGTTTAGTTAAATCTAATTGTGGTATTGTGGTCGATGCAATCAACGCCGAACCGTTCCCACTAAAGTTATCGCACTGGTAATACAACTTGAGACATTACTAGCACAAAGGACGCTTTACGAGGGGTGGAAGACAATAAAACCAGTGTAAAAGTCGGCTAACCACTCTTCCCAGAAAATATCCAAGCCCTCTATTTTCATGAGTAGCTTAAGTCGTGTTTCGTTTTTAAAATAGTCCCTATTCAATGTCAAAAACTTAAAGCATATAGGGGGCAGCGCTTGAAAATTGTTTAGAGACGGTTTTGTTCTGTGGTTACACTTCATATACATACGTTTGTGATGGTTTTAAGTTAAGTTTACTTGTATAATGAGAAAACTTGGTCAGTCAGAGCTGGTACCGCTAGCAAACAACACAAAAAGCGGACTGAACGACAACCGTTCTAAATGCAACTGCAACGTTGAGTTCCACGAAAATAAATGACGGCATTCCTCTTAGGAAGAAATGCAGTAAATGGAGTTTGTAGAATCTGCAAGTTGAAACAAATGCCGTACTTACATTGACAGATCAAGATTTTGTAAACTCCCTTTCAAGAAAAGCTGTTTAAAACAGAGTTAATGCGAGTTTGTGGAGGAATTTCATTAGAATAAAAATAATTTGCTGTATCTTTGAAAACATCTAGAATATACTGTCTTTTGTTTAACGAACTAAATTGGTATAATTAACATAACGCGTTTTGAGAATATCAGTAAACTATGATTAAATAAGTAATAATTATGCAAACCCATAGGCGCGATGTCCTAATCGAATTTCAACGTCTAATTAGTCTCCAGGGTAATTGTAATTACCCTTTATAACGATGATAGAGAGTCCACGCCCGTACCAATAAACCTAATCTGACCTTAATATTTTTACATTGTTAAAACATTAACTTACATTAGTGCTTTTAAGTTTCTAGCAATTGAAAAATCTAAACAGTCGGACAAGTTCATAGCATATGGGAGAAATATTAGTGAATTATCATCTGTAATATTTTGTATATTGTGCAAGTAGAATTACAAGTCATGGCTCGTTAAAAAGAAAACAAAATAAAACCTTAATCTTGCAGGCTGAAAACAAAAAAGTTTGTGACTGAGCCCTACACAATTCCATTTTCTCTTTCATCGCAACTGAGCGAAACTTAGTGAATCAGTCTTCTCTATAGCGCCTTTATAAACGCAATAATGAGAAGTGCTAAAGCGGCATTCAGCCGTGAGCATAACGAGGGCCGTCGATGAATCGTCCATGAGGCGAGCACAAAACTTGCCACTTGCTACGTAATCACGATGGATACCGGGGCTTAAAATCTTTTCTCTACGGTAAAGACATTTAAGATTAGTTGACGATAGCTAAATCAACCAATATTGATTCTTCCTTCTGATTGAGATAACTGCTGCGTTAATTGTCTATTTCAAAAGTGTATTGTAATGTTTTTAATAATAATAATAGCCTTTATTCAGATACATTTCTCATTTACATTCAAACACATTTCCATTTTAATATATATACCATATAGACATATATATATATATATATAATTCATATACCACCTGCTGTTTCTTTTATTTGGTCTATCCACCTTCTAAATGGTCTCCTTCTTATACGTTTGCTGTAGGGCACCTATTTAGAAGTTTTTTGCTCCACTTCTCTGTAAGTTCTGTTTTTGTTGTCTATTTTATACCGTTTTATTTAAATTCATATAAAACGCAAATTGTTTTACTACATACATTAATAAACTTAAGCAATGTACGGCTCTATAGTGTCGCCCATTTGCCAAAGGCTTTAGCTTGACTTTCCTCTTTCTATTTCGATGCCACAGATGAATAGTCAATGAACGAATTTAGGCCAGAGCGGACGTTGCAGATTAAAAGCATGTTTGTTCAATGGTAACTCGATTAAAAATGGCCAGACTGAATGCTTCATTTAAGCCAGGTTTATTCTACCAACAATATAAGGCGTTTCATAACTTTATGAATATCAAGTATAGGCTTCGTCGCATCGGGGTATTAGAAAACAGAAGTTTGTTTACACGAGTTTACACCGCAAGGATTAGTTTGAAACTCCATAAGGTAACCAGTATTAAAACTAGTAGTTACTTGAAGTTGATCTTATATGAAAAATTTAGAAGTAGTTGCTTTGAGTAGGAAGGAAACTTGTACGTATAAGATTAATATAAATCCTTTTATATTATAGGTATTTTTACTACATTTTTATTTATTAGAATTCATATTAATTAGAGATCTTATTTCAAATGTTTAATCATTTCCTGACGTCAACAATATAGTGAATTTATGCTTTATAATATTTCAATGATTCGCGAATCTCGATTTCCAATGGGTTAAATGAGGAAATAGCTCATTGAGCCAAAGGCACTCTGACGCCTTCGGAACTCGAGTCTAGTAGCTATAACACTTATTTAATAAAAAGGTTTTAGGGTAATAGAAAGAAATTCTTCCCACATTGAAAATACTGTCAATAAAGTATTAAATGAGCCCGTTCATTGAACGAAGCCTTTTATAGCAATAAAAGTTGTGGCCACTTATGGCAAATTGCCAATACGTTAAAGGAAAAGAATAGTTAACGGTATCGTTCTTGTGAAACACAAAAAGCAACAAAATGTATCTGTATTGATTCAATGCAATATAAAATCCAAAAACCTTTTTTATTCCCTTCAAGTACGTTTATAACGTATACTTTTCACTGGGTTTTATTAAATGCAAAATGCAAGGGGTTTAACCCGACGCGAGCGAAAAGCTGGCTACGTCTATAGCGCGCTTAGCTCAGCCGCGCCTCTAAAAGCGTAACGTGCAACAAAATCCTACGTTTCAGTTTCCATTTGGTATTGCAACGTGGGATTTCCGGCAACGTATTCAAAGTTTACAGCCGAGACTACGGGTTAGGACGTAATGTGTATGAATGAATGCGCGGTGAATGGGAGGATTCCCGAAATAACCATTGGCGAAAAACGCATCGAACAATGCGCTTTTTGCACTGTCGTTCGCAGATACGTGAAAGGTGTGGCTTCTGGATATGGCGAACAATTGAAAGTACTGAATGGTGGATGGAATTCGTTTCAAATTTGAGTTTTAGCACCATTGTCTTTGATTTGTCAAAAAGATAAACGTATCCATCATGAACCAGCACAATCCACGTCTGTGGTATAATTGCATTAGTTACAATACATATATGTCTCGATGGAATAGCATGGAAATTAATTTGAAGTGAATTCTCTATTTGTCCCATTTGCGAGGCCGAGTATCGCGAGGTATTTATTAATCAGTGTTCTGCAAATGGTCTGCGCCTCTCAAAGGCAATGCCGAGCTGATTAATTCGATTTGCCCTTTGATTGCGTTGCTACAAGACCAAAACCATTTCCCGCATCGTAACGAATCTGTTGATTTAAAAACTATTTTTTTTGGGATTTTAGATTTATGCCAAACACTATCTTAGAGAAACTCCGTAATCAAAGATTCAGTAGAACCCGCACTTATGTATTAAAAGTGGACGGATTTATTCTTGAAATAAATAGAAATGTATTCCTGAAATAATTCGTCAATATTAATTTTTATTTTATTATATTAAGTGATTTTCATCAAGCAACTTTATGTAAATAATTACTGTATTCATTTCATTAATATTTTCACCAATGTTCGACTCTTGAGTGTTAACGTAACATTCTTTTGTTTTTGAACTTCCACCCGACTCGACTATACTAGAATCGTTTACAACTTCGTGAATGGAGTAACATTGAATTCCTTATTCGAATTACTAGTATGTCCATTGATGTTAGTAATATAACGCGTAACAAATAGAAAAAAAACTAACGAGCGTTAGGATGTCTAGCGGGACACATCCTGTACAAGTAAAAAGATTTGTACCGCAAGCTAGTTCTGTTATCAGTCTTCTGAGGTCAGTACCCTGATCACAGATAATATGATTTATTGCGGACATCTGTATTCTACATTTGATTATGTAATGTTATTGATACCATATATTGTCCACAATTAATTATATTTCTTATAATAGTTTATTAGTTTCATACAGCGTGAAGCTTTAGAAAACAGACAAAAACAGAAATCAGAAACTCGACCAAGAAGGTTTTAGCGCTACTGTTTTTTTCACTTAGAATTTAAATCAACATTTCAATTATAAAACTGACTAATATTTTATACCATAAGAACGAAACTTATAAGGATGTATTACTAAGAAGTACTTGTTCTATAACATTTGATTCATTCATTGACTTAACAGACGTGCGATTATGACGTTACTAGAGTTACCATAGACGGTATTAGTAGGTTCTGTATACAAAAGTCTAGCCGTCTTAAGATTAAAAGCTTTGTAATGTTAAAGTTTTTGAATGGCTTTTTCCTTCCTTGGGCTAGATTAATTGCTTACAGGGAAGTACGTACAGTATGATCTTACAATACGCCATATATATATATATCAAAAGTATCACATTCACTTTGTTATCGTTAAAAAAAAGTACTATTAAATTTTATCGTTTAAATAATTATTTTACAAATATCATTTACGGCAACGATCTGCCCCATATATTTTAAAGTTACTAACATTCAAAACAAATTAGAATTCCTTTTAGACTGCCAAATAATTTCAATACAAACTTCATTAAAAGTTAAAACTTTTCAAGTATGTTTAACAGTATTATACAAAGACGTGAGAACCTGTTTGACAAGTTTCAGTAGCTTCAAGAGTTTCCTTCGCTTTATAAGTTCCTAGACAACAGATTTCTACAACAAGATTCATTAAAATACCTAAGTGCAACTTTGCTAATGCAATTTTTTATTTCAACTTGCAGGAATCCAACACTTCCTCTTTAATTAAGAACATTAATCACTACGTAATGAAATATTTTAGTTAAATAGTTTTAATAGAAGATAGAAGTCTTTGAACTTAGTTAGTTTTCTGTGTACATTCACAGTTAGAATCAACAAAAACAGCTGTGTGTGTTAGTTAAGCTTGCAATTATCAAAACATATTATACCTTCAAGTTATACACTAATTGATTGTTCTATGTGCGCATTTTCAACTAGTGTTTTCGTTTATAGGATTACCATATCAGCAATAAGGGTATTCAATATAGTCCTAATACGTTTTTTAATTCCATCATATTTAGCGCTAAATGAATGAAAATAAATAGATGAATTCAATGTCAGACCCCAACTTTAGACTTGACTCTGAATCCTTTAGAAATTTAAACCAACAGAATATGTCATCCGTCAACTCGCACTTGGCATATACCCTTCATTAAAGGACTATCCGTAAGATCATTATAGGCTCTTGGGGTCGTAAAAAGCCTATAAAATAATGAAATATGATAATAATATATTTGTGATATCTTTCATCGAAATATCAATATTTATGTATCGCTACTTCTATTAATACTAATGAGGAAATAAAAAATATGTAATCGAAACTTTCTCAAGTGGATCTCTCCAACGGGTGTTTATGGACCCACGGTCGCAACCGCACGTTATCCGATGATCTATGTGGTGAAGGAAGAATATCGATTTCATATTTATAACATTATAAGGTCGACATTCGCATGGCATGTACATATCAATCGCCATCTAAGTCAAATCAATATTGATAAATGGATCATGAAACATATTAATTTTATTTTACCATCCAATCGTTACATTTAGATGAAGTACCTATAGGTTATCGACCTTTACAGGCTTTTAAATGCAGACTTTTTATGAGGAAATTACATAAATTACATTTAAGTTAATTTTGTAAAACTTGCATCTGACGTACTTTATAGACGAATTTCTGGTTTACTGTGTATCGACTTATAACATTGTATTATTTTACAGTTCTCTTCTATAATAACATTATATAAATTAATTTCTTTTTAAATATTATCGTACTTATGACACATGTTTTTATTAATAAATAAACTCAACACAACATTTATCTAAAACATAATTAAAGAAACCAAAAAATCTATAAAAGTTTAGGATCACAGTGGTGACCGAGATCTAACCACTAAGTGTTCCGTTCGTATCAAATGTAGTTCCAAACTCAACGTTCCCACCGTTTCGCTCTATTGACCGTGGATATAACATTTCTAGCTTCCATAATTATTTTTCTCGTGAACCAATACAACAATTATAGCATTCGTCACGATCTTACAATGATTTGAAACTATTTATTGACGTAAAAAATTTGGGAACAATAATTAATAGTGTTCTATAGAGTAGTATAGAAAGCGAAACATAATTTAAGGTTTGAAAATGACGACGTCATTTGAGTGAATGATATTTAAATATAAGTGTTCTTCTTATAACGATTGATATACATATATATAATGAGAGTATAGACATTTCAGCGATCAATTGTTTTAACAAAGCAAGACATGATATTTTTTTGTGCATATGACTACGAAGTCTGTGTTAAGTAAATAATTTCGGTTCAAAGCATCATAGCACGTATTGGGTGGAAGTCATATGAACAAAGCGGCATTTTAGTATTTAAAGAAGTGATCAAACTACGAGCACCGATATTTGAGAAATCCACCTTCAAAGGATTTATAAATAAACATCAAACCTTTAAGAACTAAACTTGCGTAAACTTACAGTCTCTAAAGTTTCCTCCTCCTGTAAACTATATAACTGCCAGAGACGTAACAATGAAACTATATCCACAAGGTACAAATAGTCCCCATTCGAATTCACGTCAAGTCGGCGTATTTGTAATTCAACAAGGAGTCCCCGCGCGTATTGTTTTACCTACTACCGCTAAAGGGGAAGCTCATTGTTCATAAAACATTTATTAGTCGCGAATCGGTAATGAGTCGCCTACGGCTTTCAAATAAGGCAAGTAGGGCGTTGCGGCCTGTCCTTGACTTGTGAACAATATTGGGGAAATGTAATTGTACCACAGTGACGTTTCAAGTCTGATCTTCATTAATCAATTTTGAATTCCTTTAGTTTTCGTATAGACACGGTTTTGTGTTTGAATACAATATGTATTTGTTGATATATAGACCCAACTAAATACTAATACTGTTTCTGAAACCCGCAAATTGTATGCAATTTTGATAATACGGATATATAGTTAAAATAAAAATAATTCAATAAAGCTTTTTATAAATTCGACGAATACTTAAATGAATGATTTGCTCCAGTTCAAACAATTTGTATGACTCAAAGCTTTGCAATTAAAAAAAATTGCGGAAAGTTTCTTGACAGTTCTTCTTGCCCGCTCTACGCCCCTGACTTGCGAACTGGTAGTAAATTTAAATTAACAATTAATTTAATTTTAATAATACTTGTTTACCTATATGAATAAAGATATTTTGAGTTTGAGTTTGAATTTGATAATAAGCGCTTGAAGTAGAGTTTTTAAGATTGGCTAAGCGACAAATTTAATTTTTTATTCAAGATTGAACGCTTGTAATCTTTTTGGTGTAATGTTAGTTACTCGATAGTTCGGAGTATGTAAAAAAAATATATTGTCACTAACGATCCTGTTATAAAATAAACAAAACACAGATAAACTTTATAACAATTGAAAACACCGCAATGAGAAATATATCAGACTGAATTGAAACTCATGAATATAGATAATCAAACTTTGTCTTTTTCATTCAAAACTGTATACATAAAATATGATAGAATTATTCATGAACGCATAAATAAGTCTTAAAAGTTAAAAACGATTGAAACAGGTGCAACAAATCGTAAATATAACCATTTGTACCACTACGACGAATAGAGGGAATTGGGACAAAGTTTTCGGAGTGCTTTTTAAGTTTATTAATTTTAAATAAGATCTTTATATCATCAAGCTCTATTAAAGCCGAGTCATTCATACGATTTACGGTTCCCTACGGCACAAAAACAGCCTTTGAATCGAATTATTACTTTTAGTTTGTGATTATCTGTAATAAGTAAGTCTCTATATTAATTTAGATTGGAACAATGTAATCGAGTAACCGTAACGAAAACCGATAGATACATAGGTGAAGCAATTTCGAGGCAACTCTAATTTCGTAAAGCTAGTAAACCGCTGTCGAGATGACGAACTGCCTCTGGAAGCGAGGAGACTCTTCATTAAGGG
This sequence comes from Pieris rapae, assembly GCF_905147795.1. Lineage (NCBI taxonomy): Eukaryota > Metazoa > Arthropoda > Insecta > Lepidoptera > Pieridae > Pieris > Pieris rapae. The sequence goes on along the minus strand of NC_059509.1, from coordinate 4,064,311 downwards.
GTGCGGCTAGGCCCGCGGGGGGCGATGGCTTTATGGGACAATTTGCATTTACACGAACCCAAGCACAGATTACGCCAGCACTTATCCGCCTGTGGAAATGAGGCCCACCTCCGCTACAGGCTTCGTCCAAACAAGCCTTTGTTTATGTTGCGTTGAACTTTTTACCGTCATTTGTTTTGACGGCACGCTCCTTAAACACGCCGGCTTTTAGCTTTATTGTTCGATTCACGCTCAGGTTTTTTTTTGCGATCCCATTTTCTGATTACCAGACCTTATAAATATGAAAGGCGAGGCTTAGACTCCAGACGAGTCACGATTTAAGGCGTACGTCTAAATAGCCGGGTGCGAATTGTTGACTGTGTATTACGTTTTAACAAAGAGCGTTCAGTGGAGGCGCTTCGAATGTTGTCACAAGACTAAACCGATAAACAAAGGGATACAAAAGCACTGAGCACATACCTCCGGAGAACTATTCACAAATCCCCTGACCCAATTTTGGGTAACCACCTTTGGATCGCTCCGACAAAAGCACATCTATGTAGGAACATCATTCTGTGCGACCATCTAACATCAATTTAGAGCCCGCATGGCCTATCGATAGCAACCACAGGATTACGAAGCAAATTTCGGGAACTACAGTTTAAACATTTTAATTATATTAAAACAAGAAATACTCTACAAAGTTGCTTTCAGCTTTTTGTATTCATTAAACATAAAATAGTTAGGTACTATCATTTGAATTCGACCAAAATAATAATGAACCGAGGACGGATATATCACTATACCGAAACAAACATTTCGAATAGGTTTGACGATAAATAAATACTGTAAGCTCCATTCATCGGCGTAAATTCAACAGTACCTCTGTCATGTGAATAAAATATATAACTGAATTAACAATGTGTTTTCATAGAATCGCCGGCTGTCTGCTGCATATACCGTATCCAAATATTAAGTTAGCTTAACGTATAAATATTCATTGGAGCTCAGTTTCAAGCTATTTGCCACAGTGTCGCTGGTACGTACCTACAATACCCTTAATCAGTGAAATTGCTAAGTAACCGAGCTGAACCAAACTTTGTATGATAATGAAATAGCGAAACGTTAGTCTCAAATTCAATGTTTTACGATTGGCTTTATATTTATTAAAACAATATGTAATCGAATTACAAATTTGCCTTTGCTAATTAATACTTATTTTTAATTCCCACAGATTAACAATTCTGCTGTTATACAATCCTCTTTATGCATTCCGATATTTTTTATGTTTCTTATGAGATCTTAAAGTTCACAGGTATAATAAGTCTTTCGCAACGCTATTTTTCAGAAATAATTGCCGCGATGCCATACTGTTTTTGACTATAAATTTTCCGTAATTAAAAGTTTCCTTTCTAGTCATGTATGTGAATGGAAATTTCAAATTTGGAAAAAATAAATAAATTTGGAATTTATCAGTGTTCGCTGTGTCCGCTGTCACTCGCGGTCATTTGAACGCAACGAGCCGTGAGATTGACATATTAAAACTCATAGTAGAAAGAAGCACATTCTAAATTCTGATATGACAAATTATCGCTCGTGTATTATGTCAATAAGTTTATTAATATTACTGTTATATTTGTAGAAATCTGCATTATTATGTCTGAAATATGACTGTGGGTCAATAATATAGCAACTAATACATTTTTCTTTATCATATCTGAATTAGACGTGTGATTATTAGCTATTAGTAATAAATAACCGCTATAAATGTGCAAATTTTTATAAACTTAAATATTTCATTCAAATATCACAATTTCACAATAAATACATCCACGGTCAAATTCCAATAAATATTTTTTATACCCGAGCAAATATTACTTGGTCAAAAGGTCGTATGAAAACGCGATGTTTTGCAATAAAAATACGAAACCGGAAACGCAGTTGGAAAACAGTTTTTCAATCTCGGTAGAAATGGTGAAACATTTACAATACTTACAGCTTAGTGCCACACAAATGGTGCCCAGGTGTTGTTTTATTGAAAAAAAGATACAAATCACCCCTTTCTTCAGAAATTGTGACAAATTAAAGCTATAAAATTTAGAAAAACTACGGAAGGAAAACATAACTGTTTACGTTAATACTACACAACAGACACAGATACAAAATTTTTTTATTTAAATTTTTTATATTAAAATTACTTTTATTTCATCACACCTTTCCACATTTTATTTTATTATATATTATAATTAAATTTCATCATCTTATTGAAGAGCTAATATTATGGAAATATTTACCTGAGTTAGGCAGTTGCTTGATGTTATAAAGATGAGTCAGTTAAAGTCATGAGCTGGACTTGAAGACTGCGTACAATCTGTAACAAGAAAAAACAAATTATATACAATCTATTCCTTAAAAAATACAATAAATCAGTGGCGCTACAACCTCTTTAGGCCTTAGATTTCTGAATCTGTTTCATGATCATTTTTCAATCTAATATGCAAGTAGGTGCCTGACACAAGCCGTCGACTTTTTGGGTCTATGACAAGTCGGTTTCCTCACGAATTTTTCCTTCACCGTTCGAGCAAATGTTAAATGTGCACATATAAAGAAACTCCACTGGTGCACAGCAGAGGATCAAACCTACGACCTCAGGTATGAGAGTCTCAAGCTGAAGCCACTAGGCCAACACTGCACTACATCTATTCCTAGCTGAACATTTAAGGTGTTCTTTATAGCAATAAGGTGCAATTTAAACTCCAAATACATTAAATTCACGAGCAGATAATAAAATAATACGGTCTTATTAGTTATATTTACTGTCTTTTAAGACCACTATTACATCCATTATAATTTGTGGATAAAGGATATTCATGTTTAAGATCCTATAAAACAGACCTTCATAAATGAAAGTTTATAGACTCTCGTAATTCATGATCTTTGACTACTAACTACGTATTTGCTTGGTGAACATTAAGAGTAGCGTTAAAGTTAACGACTAAAACCCATTTCAAGAAAGTATTTAACACAAACAACACAGGTTATCATAAAGTTTATAACTTCTGAGCCTCCCATTTGCCCCCTGTTCTATAAAAAAAAACCTCTCATCCTGGATTTCTATCCTTACTTCTGACTATCTTAAAGCAACAACAAATGCTTTTTATAATTACAATATGATGTGAGTTAAAACCGTAACTAGTGTTTGAGTATACTCTTTTTTTATTTTTTTTTAGAACAGGGGGCAAAAACGGGCAGGAGGCTCACCTGACGTTAAGTGATACCGCCCATCCATACTCTCGATGCCAGAGGGCTCGCGAGTGCGTTGCCGGCCTTTTATGAATTTGTTCGCTCTTAACAATCTAGTAAAAAAATTGCATAACAAAATGTTACTAGAATGTTTTGATTTTTTTGAAAAAAAAAACTATATTTTAAAATGTGGTTCAACAGACTCTTAATCATTACACTATTATAAGCTGACTGATGTGTTCAATTTGTCAAGCAAGAATGTAACTCAGTCACCGCGGTGATCGTCGCGGACTCAAGGCTACTTAAGGGACATCTCTTCCAAAATGAATCAATAATGTGTATACAGGTCTTGAAAAACAAATGCGCTTTAAAAGTCGTCTTGGTGATGGCACTACCGTTCTCTAATCAAGCGGAAATGTTTGCTCGGCCGGACAGGCCTACGAGAGGACCGGGCGGGTCGCTTATTCACCTGAACGCCACACACCTGATGGAATTCAATTCACATGCGCCCAATATCAAACGAAAATCTCAGTTCCAACCTCCAATATTCAAATAAACTTGAGGAAAACCTGTTCCAATTTCACCGACAGTGAAGGTACAAAGTAAATTACGTGCATTCCATCTAATCTTAGAGAATTAATGTTAGTCCAACACAGGTTATTCGTGCCTATTACGATTTCTCTTGTAAATTACGATGGACGGATAGGGAGTGAATACGCGAGAATTCTTTTGTTTTCATCATGGGCGAACGCAACTCGTTATGTGTAAACCTTTTGACATTTCGCTAAAGGGTTCATTTCGGCTGATTAATGCTGTAATTCCTTCGGTTGTACGTACAAAAAAAGACAGTGGAAGCATTTATCCGTTGACGGCTCGTGAGCGGGAGAAAAATGAGGGGAATTTATCTAAAGCATGTATCGCGGCGAGCGGCTGACGGGTGTCTATTTTAATGCAGGCTATTTTACTTGGAATTAAAAATTCATGGCGAAATGTCGCTTTAGATTTATTGTTATCCTACCAAAGGACGAATTGATAAGACTAGACCAACTAATATAGTATACGACATTGACTACTGGCTCCGTGGATGTTTGATTAAAGGTTCAGGACAATACAGAAGGCAGATTACTTGAAAATATTAACACTAAAATGCAAACCATAACTGTACCAATCTGTAAGATAAATATTGTAAAATAAATAAATCACCGAAACGAAAACATGCAATCAAAATCACACTAACTCTGTGAATTCTCAATTCTATCCAACTCACTCGAACAATTTCTGTGTTAATATCTAGTATCACAATTAATGCTGAAGTTTTCAGAGCAAAGATAAACAGGAGCACCTGGCTACAAAGGCGTGCTTTAGACTCCAGTTAACAATCTAACTCATTAGCACTGAGTATTCCTTTGCTCAGAAACGAAAAAATCGCGTAGATTAATTCGACTTTACTGCTATAATTTTTTCACCGCGTTAACGAGCTCTAGGAACACACGTAACAAAGTTGCGATTCAGACTTGGGCTTTTGCGCCGCCCTGCTTAATTTTCCTTTCAAACTCTTTAAATTTTCCAACGCGTTTAAGATTCGCTTTGCTGTAAGAAATTACGTAGTAGAGTAATTCAGCTATTGCCAGGATCTGCGCCGTATTAAAGTTTAGTTATTGCTTTTAAATTTTAATGTACCCTTTTCAGAGATAAATTCATGAATCTGCAGCGTATTTCGAAAAGTTACTTGAAGGAAATTAATGCAAGATCAAATTCTATACGAAATATTCATAATTTTTAAAAATTTACGCGAGAACGATAGAATTTTTAGCGCCAACGTTTTGGTCTGATATTGGTAAATAAAGAGGAAATATGAGTTAATTTATAGTTGCTATTTGCGCTGTTATTTTAATGCATTAGTTACGGGCAGAGTTAAAGTTCATTTTTATCGAAAACCCACTCTAATACAATTTTAATATATTTTGTAATAAATTAATGGGGCTTCAATTTCATATTATCTACAGATTTGTCCAGGCTTATCTCGGTAATATAAATATGTAGACTTGTGAAGCGTGGGTAGATTGTTTATTTAGGTACCGGTGGAGCATTTGTAGGAAACTGGTCTCTGGTTGTCATTTAATGTAACGCTGCCTACGATTTATAGAAAGGCTGTATTCAGAAAGATTAGATATGGTATTTCGAAAGATATTCTCTTGTGCTGAACGATACAGTAGTCTAGTATTGTTCGCTTAGTTTATTTGTTTAAACATTAAAAATGAAAAAGATTAAATAAAATTGAGTGAATATTTCACTTATGTTTATATATATATATGTATATATATATATATGTAAAGGAAACCGATGAAAAAGTGAACCAAAATAAAATACGAATAATTTACTTACATATTTAAATTATCAAAAAAGATACTAGTGTGAACTAAACTTGATAACTTCATTAAATCCATTAAACCAGTCCTATAAACACATTCCACTTCAAAATAACGAATAAACACGCAAGAGCACATCAAGAATGATTCAAGACGTCAAAACATCAGATTTCATTCCGAGAATACAAAATTCAACGCTCCAAGAAAGGGCGACGTCCAACTTAATAACCACTCATGAATCCCAAACTTATAATTAATGCTTGTGTGATTTAATTTAAACTGCCTTAAGACCTCCGCAGTTAAAATTGTCTTTTCATTGAATAAAACATTATACATTTCCTTGTTAACATTTATATTTTTTTTAATATACATAAATTACTCTTCTATATCTAAACTACTTAATCTATTTCAATCAAATTTGCACACCATGTGCAGTTTGATCAAACTTAAAAGATAGAATAGCTTACACATATATAATTCTATTATGTCACTGAAACTGTCCTCTTAAACGGCTGATGGATTTTAATGATTTTTTGTAGGGGTTTAGGCGGCGTCTTGGAGGGCTTAGATTAACAAATCATTCCGGTAGATGGCGATGCAGTCAGTACTTTAATACTTTGTTTAATATCCTAATCGCAACGATGTCCGTCAGGTCCGCTGCTATACTATAGTTTAATTGTTGTCTACTGACTACTGATACCACGTAATTTCAAGATTGTAACGCGATATTAAAATATATATTGCAAGGTTTGTTAGATTTTAATAATTATTGAAATCGCGGCGTTTTGCACAGTTCACTGAATTTTATTACACATAAAATCTAAACTGATAAAATACATCACGTATTCAGTTTTAGTTCTATTATCTATGAAGGCTTTAAGAAACCCTGCTGCGATCTTGTCAAACCCCACATTATTGTGACGCAGGTGCGTGTCAGTAATTAAATAAACATTTAATTACAACCTAATATATGTAGAAGCATGTACGACGTCTTCAAACAAGAGATAGTCACGATGGAGCTGAGAGTAAATAGCGTCTAATCTCGTATTTGGATTACAGTTTACACTATGCTAACACTAATTGAAGATTATAAAATATATATAGTATTAATTATTATTAATAATATTAGTAGTAAACGCGTATTAGGTAATATTTAAGATACAAATTATTTATTTATCCAAATATTTAATTTATGTATTTATCTATCGTAACCTATACGATTGCTATTATAATATTGTAAATATTCTTATATTTAATTTTGTTTGTAAACTTGTTTTAATTGTAACATAATTTGTATATTCTTTCTTAATTATAACGAATTATTATATATTTCTTATATAGTGAAATGATTATATAAAAACATAAACTTTTTCTTACGTACTATACCGAAACAAAATTCGTATTTTTTTTATATTTATATTTATTTTACCCATGTATAATTTATTACGAGTAGAAGTAAATTATTTAACAAACTAAAATATGGTTATTAATAAAGCTGTTTTTGAAAAGTACATTGTCAATATATAATAAAATAATTTGCAAAAAATAATTACGAATGATACCTATAGACCAGTGTCGATAATTTTTGAAACCAAAAAAAATTACAGTAGGATGAAACCCATTAGAAATGCAGGGGAATATGATCAAAATGAAAGGAAAAATAAATTACGGTCGATCCGAGTTCGGGAAGTGGGAGGGGGGTGACTTTTAAGGGGGAAAAATTGTTTATCTTGATTTCCGGCGAAACTACCAGTCCTATGGAAAAAAGTTAAATGGCAAAGTTGTAGGTCATAAAAAGATCTACAACTTTGGTATTTACAATTTTTTCACATAACCTCAAAATTTAGGTGAAAAATTCAAAAAACCAAGTTTTTGGTTTTTTATTTATATCTTTTTTAAAAAGTTTTTTTTTTCTACGAAATTTGGTGAAAACTTACCTTATTATGTCCCAAATATACTGTAATTTATTTGATTAAAAATATTTATTTTTTCGCCTCATTTTAACTTAATATCAAAAAAGCACCCTAATTTTCAATCGAAAATTCTGACGTCAAAATTTCAGCTTTTTTCAAAAAGTTTGGGGGCTTTTTGTTCGTTGAAATATCTACTTTCTGATGGTGTAAAAAAAAATATACATTACTATAGGAAATATTATTAGAAAATGCAAAAAATTGAAAAAACCTCAAATTCGAAAATTTTCTTTTAATTATGTACAATTTTGAGGTATTTATTAAAATTTACACTTTAATTACTCAAAAAACGTAAGATTTCATGCTACATTGATAAACGAAAAAATTGCAAATTAAAATATACTTCTATAATTAACAAACAAATAAGTTAATAAAGTTAATATTTAATAAGACATCTACAATATTTTGAAAAAGTCGTAGAATCTTCTGTAAATAATATTTGTAGATGCCTATTTATTGCTGTTTTAAGATAATTTATATACCTGAGTGACCTTCGGTGAATTTTAGCCCAGTGTAAGTTATTTCATTGTATATATATTTCATAGTAGTGGGGATGGACCTAGGAGGGTCTGGGCCTTACTGCTACCTGCTATTTCGTAGCAGCTGTAAAAACCGTTAGCCAGTATTCGAGATACAGAGTAGTGTACAACATCGTTTTTAAAAATACACCTGCAGGCTGAGTTACTCTAAGTGATTTGTGAGAAATTTACTTTATTCAAAGAAAAATTCAAAATTCACCGAAGGTCACTCAGGTATATAAATTATCTTAAAACAGCAATAAATAGGCATCTACAAATATTATTTACAGAAGATTCTACAACTTTTTCAAAATATTGTAGATGTCTTATTAAATATTAACTTCATTAACTTATTTGTTTGTTAATTATAGAAGTATATTTTAATTTGCAATTTTTTCGTTTATCAATGAAGCATGAAATCTTACGTTTTTTGAGTAATTAAAGTGTAAATTTTAATAAATACCTCAAAATTGTACATAATTAAAAGAAAATTTTCGAATTTGAGGTTTTTTCATTTTTTTGCATTTTCTAATAATATTTCCTATAGTAATGTATATTTTTTTTACACCATCAGAAAGTAGATATTTCAACGAACAAAAAGCCCCCAAACTTTTTGAAAAAAGCTGAAATTTTGACGTCAGAATTTTCGATTGAAAATAAGGGTGCTTTTTTGATATTAAGTTAAAATGAGGCGAAAAAATAAATATTTTTAATCAAATAAATTACAGTATATTTGGGACATAATAAGGTAAGTTTTCACCAAATTTCGTAGAAAAAAAAAACTTTTTTAAAAAGATATAAATAAAAAACCAAAAACTTGGTTTTTTGAATTTTTCACCTAAATTTTGAGGTTATGTGAAAAAATTGTAAATACCAAAGTTGTAGATCTTTTTATGACCTACAACTTTGCCATTTAACTTTTTTCCATAGGACTGGTAGTTTTGCCGGAAATCAAGATAAACAATTTTTCCCCCTTAAAAGTCACCCCCCTCCCACTTCCCGAACTCGGATCGACCGTAATTTATTTTTCCTTTCATTTTGATCATATTCCCCTGCATTTCTAATGGGTTTCATCCTACTGTAATTTTTTTTCGTTTTTTACTATTTTTGAAGGCTTCGGCACTGGTCTACTAGACTTATTTTCTTGCATGGACATTGCGGTTGGCTGTTATATTGTAATGTTGTGTAGACAAGTGATATAACGGCGACCCCACCTTGCGCTTCTCACGCGATAGGGGTGCCTTACTGTACTGACGTATACAAAAGTACTATTTGGTATAATTATTTCTCGTTATAATGAGAAATAAGTGTGTGATAGATGATGTGTAGATAGATTTTCGATTGGATAAAACAAGAGACGGTAGATAAATTCTGAATTCACTTAGATCATAATGCGTATTGGTAATATGACATTTAGTCCGTCCATAATACACCCATCTATTGTATATTTATGAAAGGATTATTTTATCGCTTCTTTCATACGATACCTTTTGCTATTATCACATATAATATTATTTACATCACTTGGTACTGAAATAAATAAATGAAACAAATTTTCTGTTTGGCTGTACTAAGGCAGACGAAAGCTGGCGGTTAGTTCCTGAATTATAATTAATCATACTCTGACGTATGTCTACTTTGAATATAAAAAAATGCAAATACATTTAATTTTAGCTAGACGAGGGGAATTGGCGCCCTCTCTAATTAATTAGATACCACCTGCTATAAAACACGCTGCGTGAACTTCGCCGGTTAAAAAAATTGTTAATTACGCGCCACGAATTTGGTGAAACCGCGTTTTTATTTTTTTATGTTTTAATTAACAGACTGGCATGAAGGTAAATACAAAAAACTGACGTATGAGTTATGACGTTTATTACGCTCTTTAAGTGACCATAGAAAAATATATTTTACATATTACCTACGCACACAATTGTAAACCCGAAACATAAACTTATATTCTTCATAGAGTTCGATGCATTTGTCAAAGGTATATTTATTAAGGGTAGCGTATATTGCTTATTTTTTTCCCGTTTCAATAAATCGCTTTTTTTTGTAGTATTCACTTTAATTTCGTGCGGTTTATAACGCTCGGCAATATTATATAATATATACGTATAATATCCTGTTATAGTAATTTGAACTTATTTTTTCCACATTAGCTACAGAAATAATGACATTCAAATATATTGAGTGTTTAACTTAAAACGGTTTAACCACAAGCCTCTGAGAATAATGCTATAAAGACGCTCTTGAATATTAATTTCACCTTACCGTCAAAGACAATTTAATAAACGTCACGTAAATGAGCAATAATCCGGCGCAGTCATTGCCCGGATCATAACCAAAAATCTTCGGTAAGTCGAAGAGGAGTCACGGCGGGTGAAAAACGACCTCCATTAAGGAAGTGAATACATTTAAAATAATCGGCTTAGCCGTCCGACGTTGACGTATATTCGTACTTATCTCACGGAGATACCGACAGAGATATCCAGAACTAATCCCTTCCACAAACATCTGAAAAAGACTCGCCTTGTTTGGACGAGCCAAGTAGAGAACGGGCTTCGACCACTACTTCGATTTGAACAAAGGTACCTAATAATTTATGCTCTTAATCTGACGCGTCTCGCTCGATGTTTTATACGTTTTGCATCACTTCTTTGTTGAATTCAGTTATTAACTCAACATTACACTTTGTAATGTCGAGTAAATAACTTTTATTATATTCTGTTCTTTCTCAGCCCGCAATATTTATATAGTGGTAGATTAGTTGGAGGATACCAAGAATCCTTAGCTATTTAGATTTCTGAAAAGGATAAATGGAGTTAACATCTGTCTGGGCTTACGTGGATCGTACGTGCTTACATCAGTTTTGAGTATTGTATTTGAAAAACTTTTGCAATAATAAATTAACAAAGAACCAACAGAATTAGATTTTACGATTCATTTAATGTTTCTCAAGTAGCACATCAGGAAATGGCCATTATTTTTAAGAACTTCCTTTGACGACAAACGCCTTGTTTACTTTGACAAAGACGTAACTTTTAATGGAGTTACAATTACAGTTCCGAAGGTTGAGGGTTCTTTAATCAATGAACTTTTGATTTTCAATTTTCAATTTTTAAAAAGTAAAAACTAACTAAACAAAAGAAATCGTTTCGGAAATATTAAAGTACAGTAAAGTAAAAAGTTTGAAACGAGTCGATTCAAACTGAAAGCTGAACGTAGTTGACATAAACGTTTAAAACAAAACTTGGCAACACTGAATACAGGTTGAAAACAAAACCATCCAATCACATCTGTTACAAAACCGATATTACTGGGATTGCTCAGCGACAAAAGTTCCCACATAAAACAGGAAGCACCGTGCCATGTCTCATACAAAGTAGCAGCTTTGCAAATGCTTTTAAATATACTTTGAGCCAAGAACTCTTCACCCCTTACTTCACTGTAATGATTCCAAGAATAATTACGACATATTTTCATTGAAATTGCGGTTTCTTTTCTTGCTTTATATTTGTTTTGTCAACCTAAAGAGCCACTTAACTGCCCTATTATATACTTATTCAGACATATAAATAATAGAGATGTCAGATTCTTAAGAGTATAAAATGCAGTGGCAAATGCTTGTTATGAAGAACGACTCGTTATTGAAAGCCTATGACATAAAATGGCGGACGAGAAATTCCGTGTTTAATCAAACTATCGATTGAACTAAACCGTAGATTCCAATTAGCCCTTACTACCGTAGAATAAACAATGCACAAGGTTTTCTCTATTAGTATTCTATCGACGCTAAAGATTATTGAGGCTAATATAAATCGATAATATCGACTATATTTGGTGTAAGTAATAAGTGGTATAATAATAATAACGGTAAATTTAAATTTGTAATAAAGGGATTTCAAGCCCTATTAACTCATAAATTGTACCTATATATAAAGCTTACAACCAGTTTCTATGATAAGAGTTTCATCTATGACGTATCTATTTAATTTGTTTTATCAGTTTTGTTACTATTGTGGGGGTATTGACACTGAAGATAACGTATAATAATGTAATATATAATATAGTAAATAGTTCTTCATAGAATGTTATTTTTGACTCCTAAGATTTATAGATATACATATTTGACGAAATTGTATTTTTAATTTAATTAATAGTTTTTCAAACACAGAGAAAGTAAGATTTTTTTCCTCTCTGCAACAAATCTCTGCAATTTTTTTGTGTGCCAAACTAAAACTCTCGATCTGCACTGTTTTGCGGTTTTAAATGATACTTAACAAATGTAATAAATTATTTTATTTTCATTATTCTAATGCAATTATTCACTTAACAAGTAACATGGTACTAACTCGTTAAGATTATTTATTTTTGTTCACTCAACACTCCGGTCCAGCCCACGCCAAATGCGGACGATTCGTCCTCATCAATTTGAAACACTAATATTATAAAGTGACTACATTTAGTTGACTTATAATAATATTCTTGAGGTGGCTTCGGGTGACACTTAAAATTCAAGTTTTATGAAGGGCTTTTGAATTGACATTCCTATAGTTTCTATATGTATACCGTTGTGAATTATATGAAGAAATAATTTTCATATATAAGATTTGATTTGTAACGTCAAGTAATTATTTATTATTAAATGTTATACTAACAGTTTACTAAATATAAAAATAACTTATTTTAACAGGAAAGAATTCTCTGTTTTTACTTTAAATGTATTACCGATTTAAAATATAAACACATATCTATTTACTAGATGTGAACTATCTAAAAAGACATATATTTTGTAAACTGTCCTTTTAATTCTTTTAAAAATAAGCCGAATTTGGATATTGGTAGACCAAATAAAACAACATAAAATTCCCGTCTCAAAATAGCCAAATTAAAAATATCCGAAGAAGTATCAATAAACTTAAATAGCTTCACCACGGCGACTAACAGCCACTACATCTTGATAGACTATTAGTTTTAAAACATTAAAGACGAATGCTTAACGATCGGATAAATGCGTCGGTGATAGAGAAAATTGAAGGTATGAATTGATGGCAGAGTAAAGGAAATTATAGAGCTTTTGAAAAAAATATTTTAGGCGTTCTTCGTACAAACGTATATATAATAAGTATGTTGAACATCAAGGCAGAGTGCCAGGTAGAAGGAGAAACTTATGATTGATGAGATGAGATGAACAATGGTTTGGTTAAAGAACCAAGTCATTTTTTATAAGCGCGGTATCCAAAATTAAACTAGCCATGATGATCGCCAACCTGCGAAAGGAGATGGCACTATAAGAAGTATGTTGAAAATCAAGGTTATTTACGATGGTGAATTTTCCTAAGCCCTGTTGACGAAGTATTTATACTTTTATACCACATTTCACATAGCACATTTAGCAACGAATTTTTCCAAAATCTCATATAATTTAGTTATAAATTGACATATATTTTAGCTGCAGTCGTTTTATTCCCAGTCTTCATTTCCGTGGCGCTCATGGTCACGTGCAACCAGTCGACGTTCAGAAACCCTCTTCCGCACCGTCAACTCTGACGAATTAATTTATTAACGCTTCAAACAGCTGCTCTACACAAATCAAAGAATCTATCGCCCTCCCAGCACTCTCCTTTACGTCCATTTTATGAGCCTCCATATTCAACTCCACTCACTAAACGTGATTGAACCAAAGCGAAATACGTAATGACTTATGTGGCTTTCTGTCACGTATTCTTTAAAAATACATACACTTTTGTGATTTGTTACCTTACGTTATTCTGAAACACAATAATTCTACTCATAATTTTTGTAGTATCACAAATTATAATTTACTCTCCCTGTTAGAAAAATTTGTATTATTATATATTATTCAGTATATATTTAAAGGTATTTGTTATGGTGAGAAATAAATGTCAGGTGTTACACGTCGTGTTTCAGCACGCAACCCACCATGTCATCGTACAATGTTTGAAGCTAAAACGAGTGGTTATAAATTATTTACAATTCAGCGCGAATGCGGGGTATTTGTCACCCCGGGCCAAGGTATTAAGATATTGCTACGTATTCCTAAGGGCCTCATTACGAGTCGGGGTGGGCACGCGATACCTCTAATATTTCATCCTTAACCTTCACGAACTAGGAAAATAGCTCTTATAATTCTAAAATAACGTAGCACGAAGTATTACGAAATTGAAGTAAAAAATATATTCGCCCGTACTTTTAATCTCTCAAAATCTCGGAGCTTTCGTGGGAAAAAGCAAAGAATTAAAGCGCTAAAAATCGTATGTTTCATTAAAATAATTGGCGTCGGACTGTGAAAGATTTTATAGTACTAAAATTGTGGACTAGGTTAGTTTATTTTTGGTACACACATCTAAGGTTGATTGCAATGAAATATCAATGAAACCAATTTTATAGTCATACTCTTTTAAACTCAACTCAATACCATTCGTGTAAAAAAACTTGATTATATAGCTTTTTGTAAATTATGAAGACACAGATTAATTAATAAAAAACTTCCATCACAAGTTGATTAACTGTGCGTCTATTTAAATGCATTAAACACAGCTTATAAAGTCATTAATCATGTGCTATAAAATGTAAAGTCATTACAAAGTTTAAAAAAAATGTCACTCCATCTGCCATCGCTATCACTTTGGCGCCCGCAGCCCCTACCGCTCAATTTACTCACACAATGAACAATATAATAAAGTCATCATACCGCTGGCTGGTTATCATTTTCATTATACGAGAATTAAAGAAATGCTACTCGATGTTATCTGAAGCGTAAGTCGCGTGAGGAAACTGAGATGAACGTTATTAAAAAAGCACATGTGCCCCGAGATGCGTATCGCAACGTTCGTTAATTACTTTTGACACGCAGCATATGATTCAATTATCATATGATTTATAAGGAGCTTTGAGCTGAGAGATGTGGGGGTAGAATCGTTTATTTCAGCGCTAGATTGTTACAACGTATCGCGTTTCTGGCAGATGGCAAGCAGTTCTCACAGTAGCTGATCACGCTACTCTGTGTGGTCATTGTCACATGTTTCAAAATTGTTAATCATGCATAAAATCATATCCATTTTCACACAATCTCGGGCAACAGATTGCTCTTTAGGATAGATAACTTTAACACTATTATAAACGTATAAATTATACTATCGCGTGCCAGATCTTAGAATTCGGGCGTTATTCTCACACAAAAAGCACCTTAATTGCTTAACTAATCCGTTTCCTGACCACATTAGCTGGTTCTTAATTGCTGTATACACAAAAGATCGCTGTATATCTACATAGATTCAGAACTATAAATTATTACTAATTACAACTAAAACTTAACGATACGATCACCTGAATTCTTTGTATTATGAAGCCGCAGAAGTGTTGCATACAAAAAAAAAAACGTCTTTACCATAAATAGTAAATCTTCCGTGACGTGTAATGGTCTTACGAGATTATTTATCGGCATAGTTCGTTTCGAATGAACCGTTTAATAAATATTATCACACTTTAAGTAGTCAACAAACGTGAGAAGATAGCTGTTGACCCGATTCGTGATATTTGTCTCGTTTTTGGGATTAAAATTGATCGCTGCCGAACAGCGATGTCTTCTGTTTGTCGAACATGCCTTTCGTAAATAAGGCAGCTGGTTTATGAATCTTTTGCTTTGTTAGATTTAACGTCTTAGAATAATTAGTATGGATTGAAATAGCTCGAGAGCACTCCAACGACAAAGGGGCTTTCTGAGATCGCACTGTAAAAAGGATCTCCATTTATTTTTGAAGAGATTTCAATGACACCACTTATGCCTGCATTTGGCAGCAGGTTTTTTTAACACATCCGGTTTAATTTAAACACGATGAATAGTGAAAAGTGGTTTTGAATTCAGAACGTCTAATCGTACCTATTAAGGTTTAAGAGTATAATTAGTAATGTTGCTGAAAAGTAAAGTTAGTATCGTAATCAGAAATTTAAAAACAGAATTAAATATAAATGGTAGCGGCTTAACAATGGAGTAACAAAGTCATTTAGTGGGGCAATCTTGGCGGGGTTCCCACATTCGCCACATGGCTTGCATTAAAACATCTCCGATACAACGTATTCAATAAATCCGGATTACTTGTCACTGATATATTTACTCATGGAAAAATAGAATCTCTTAAAATAATTTCAAAATAGTTTTTAAACAGTCCCTCGGAAGGTTCAATGTTCAGTGATTTTAAGATTAATGTTAAATTCTTTTAAGTAGAGGAAATGCGTGTTGTTGCAGCTTATATCCCGAAGTTACCCGCTGAGGCAAACGCAGCCCATTTTTTGTGACAGGCTAACCGAGTGCCATAAATAATAGGTAAGGGACGTGCATGCGAGTTTTGTAATAAATTCGATGCTCTTTTTGGTAGCGAACGAACTATTGAATTATGGTGATACGTTAAGCCAGCTAACGCTGTTGGAATCCGTTTTTATTTTCTTTTCATTTCGCCAAGCTCGTGCTTGCGTCTGAATCCTCGCTTATCCTTTAAGAAAAGATCTGTTGTTACTTAAATGCTCGGTGGTATGCATTTTATTCTTTTTAGTTAACGTTCATCCTGCTTGATGTATCGGGTTACTTGCACTCCCGGCCATTTGAAAAAGACAACATACAGATGGTACGTCCGTATTGGTTTTCTCTTAAAATACAAGACTTTTAAGCCACTAGAGACCGTTAATATTTTGTTCGGTAAACAAAAGCGTGTATCCAGTTTACTTAGAACTTAGATCGATTGATGCATCTCCCAGGGTAAAAGAAAGTTGTACTAAATTCAACATTCTTCTTATTATTCTATATAACTTAGATATCTTGTATTTAAACCAAGATACTAGCAAACTACTGTGTAATAGAATGTGTAACATAAGCAAATACTTCTAATGAAAATAAATCAAAGCCACTGTAATTTCACGACACGCCAACTTCCGGCACTTTAAACATAAGATATGCACCGGTAACATTAAAAGACTTAATTTTAGTACCTGTCGCCTGTCACTGCTTGTAAGTATAAGGTTTCTCTCGGGAGTCGCTCGGCGGTAGAGCAGAGACACCGTTCACATCATGAGTGCCTCTCAAATTACCCCCGGATAAGTCAATCATTGGAAACGTCCGCGTCAACGTCCACGATTGCCCAAAAATAACACAGTAAATGTTGCGTGTGGCGCTCTCGGCATAATGCGTTGCGACAGCCGACATGTTTTGTGCGAGAAAATAAAATTGATGGCACAGGGACCGCTTCAGACTTAAATAGCTCGGCATTCGTGTAGCAGCTAAACGCTTTTGTCTATTTTATAACCGGCGTCATGTCTCCCCGCCAAGCGCTTTCAATCTCATTTCTGTATAACATATTAGTTTTGCAACGAACAGTCATTTAAATTGTTTCGAACAAAGAGCCAAATCAAGGGTGTCTCGCTTATTGAAACGATTGTCGCTTTGGCTTGTTAAACTGTTGAAAAGGAAGTAATTGGACAACTGTTAGCGCCGATGAAACCGACTACAGGGCCCAATTTCCTGCTTTCGCCGCAGTCTTTGGGCAAATAGCTCTTTGCAAATCAAACAAGGGGTCGTCTGGCTAGTCCACATATCAACTTCGTATTGTTCCACGCCCATCATCGAACTGACCAGAGGCGTTTTCGATTATCCGCCCTGTGAGAACAAAGCCCGTGACCGCAAAACCAAGTCAATTACATAGTTCAACAACTCAGCCCTTATAACTTTCATGGGCCACCACCGGAATACAGAAAAGGGTATTCTGTTTTCAATACGAACGCGATGCGATTGACCCTTTTGAGTGTCCGCATTGACTTTTAAATTACTAATCCCGCGGGAGTAAACAGAAATAAAGCCTCGGGGCTGCTTGTTTACATGGTCGAGTGCTCTTACATATCTTCATTAGCCGTCATACCGCTGGCCAACTTGCCTTGCTTGCTCAGCACTTGTGTGGCGGTTGCGAACCTCTGTGTGAGAGCAAAGCTACCTACAACTCACTACTTGACACAAATACTATTCTTTTTTTTTTCTTTTTTTTATATATATCAAGGAGCAGTTACTGGTACTTTCTAAAATATCTATGTTATATGAACATAATGTACGTTGTGTCTATAAAGTTTCACTCCACCATCGCAACATAGCAACATACATTGTCTAACGACGTATTAAATGTACTATTGCTTATCTATATGTTAAAACTAATTACATATGCAGCCATAAAATACAACGAACTTAACGCACTGCATTATGCAAACATGCACATCAAATTGATAAAATCTTAAAACACGTATGAGGCTTAATTAATTGAATTAACATTTTAATCAAATCTAGTTTGTTCATATAAATCGTTGTCCGGAAATAATTTAAACTAGCAGCCATTATTTTAGAGTGTACAGAGGGTATCTATGAATGTTTATCTAAACATCTGAATAAGAATGGCCTGAGTGGGGCAGGCGTCCGTTGGGACGCGGTCATGCGAGTCCATTTCATCTGATGGCTATATACCCCCTTTTTTACGTCAACTACAGCCAACCCTTCCATACCGAATGAATTACTTAATTTTCCACGCCCAAGCTGAGCCACGAACCCTAATAGAATTTATCATTTCTTGTCTGTACACATACTAATAATATAATAATATTAACTCTATGCATTAAGTTTTATGAATTAAATTTTAATTAGATTGGCCGTTAACTACAAAATTCACAATAACCTAAATCTCTATATTGTTCAATATCGACAGTAATTAGAAACCTATTTGTGCGACACGGTATTGAAACTGCCGAAAACATTTACTATTAATGTATGCGTTAATCTAAAATATTTCAATATATTCCCTTTGTATCGGCGCGTTCCTCGCATCGCTGGTTATTAATGAGCCCAAATTGTTATTAGGGTCTATCGAGGCAAAATATAAAAATATCCATTAAGTGTTAAACTGCCGTAACCGATCGGCATTCGTCCCACTACTCCAGCTTCTATTGTGTTTCATAAAAGAAGTGTTTATGTTTGGGTGAGTTTTTTTCATAATCAAAATTATGACTACCTGGGTAGACCATCCATCACGCATAAGCAGAACAATTATCCAAAAATTTCAATAAAGGTTTGACGTCTATATTTGCGATATAAATTTCATATAGAAATAAAACTACAAAAGCTGAACGCAAAATGTGCTTGAGTGAATTTTAAGTTGAATCTACAAACTAATAACGATATTGAAATTGGTATTTGTATAGGCACTCTTATTTGCACGAGTCTAGTGTTCATATTGGTGTACACTTGATTACTGAAGCTAAGGTGGTTATTATTCTAAATTGCAGATTAGGAAAGGATACTCGACAGCACTCTACACAGCCGTATGCCTCGCTGAATGAATACTCATGCGGTTTGGCAAAGAAATTAACATTGTAAATTGTTTTACATTCCTAACAAACGATTTAATTATTATACTACAAGAATTACACAGTGCGAGTATTGAATATTCAATACATAGTATCAACGGTATTAATTATGACATATATGTAAGCGTATAGAACAATATTAGTCTATTAGTAAGTGATCCTGGCGGCGTCAGTTCAAACCCCTCTCCACAAATACATGTTACTTACTATGAGCGGAATTAACTGTTGTTAATAAAGAAAAACATCGTGAATTAAAAATAATTATACGTGAGACATCTTTGTGTTGAGAGAGAAAGACCTAACCGACTTATACAAAAAAATGGGCTTCTCCATCAAAAGCTCATCTGGTACACATGTTTGAAACTTGTTTTATATCGTTTTAGTACACAAGCTATAAGTAGGTAATATTAGAAATGAAAGAAGTTGCGAAACCTAAGCTAACAAAAACGTCGCGTATATTATTCAGAGTTTTATGAAAAATGACGGCATTATGATACTATTATACCGAGAACATTTCCTTCTCGGGCAAACTGCCAGTTTACACAATAATTTGGCGTAAACTCAAAGAAAGTTCCAAATACATACTGATACAATGTATTTCCATAGTCATGTTTTGCATACAAATGTATTGGAACTAGTACCGTAGCGGTTTTACTGTAATTAACATACTAGGACGACAATATAATTTTAAACAACCAGCTAAAGATTCAAGAGTAACTCTTTAGTTTTGATTTGTTTCATCACTACGTATAAAAAACTATCCCGGTACAAACAAGTAAGCTATAGGGCCAGGTAGTAAAGTCTAAATATGTTCCAATTCCTTTAATTATGACTTCTACAAACGATAAAACCTAATTCATACAATACCATATTGGTATGAATCCTTATAGTGGTGGCAGTATATATATCATAGATAGATAGATAAGATACTGGCCATTTTTGTCACGAGTTATTTACCATTGATTTCAAGTCGATACATACTAGTTTATTACTGTATATCATAACAGAATATTATTTAAATGATATATTTTATATAAAGGTATTCTTAAACTATTTAATTCAAAAAATCTTAACGGCTCTTACAATTACGAGATATATTACCATAGGTAGTATGTGTGGGGCGTCGAATAATAGAAACATTCCTTATTAACATATATAGACATCGACATCGTATAAATGTGCATATCATTACACTTAACAAGAGGGCGTGTGGTCCTATTCGAGTCGAGTCTCTCCAATTAAAGTAGATTCTTAAAACAATGTTTCATCTACATTTAAACATAGAAGTACAAAATTTTGACGTACCTTTAGTATGTCTAATTATAAAAAACTACTAACACAAGTTGTTTATAGATCACTACAATTAAAAAAATATATAAACAACATAATATTACAAGAAAGCGAAAATATAGTTTGACTGACATCGGGGACCCAGTTGAATTTTTTGTGCGTCAGGGATAGATAAATTAATGAAGCCACACCAAAACGATCATTTTAGTTATTTATTTTGACATATTATATATTTAACATTCATTAATGGTATGCACGAACGATAAATCTCAACTATTTAGTGGGAGCAATGCCACTAAAGTTATTAGCAAATACTTTTATTATTAACACATAAATTAGTCATGTTTTCACGTGCTTTGTATTATATTAATTGCTTAAAAAATATATGTTACCATTCTGTGAAACTAAAGCATGAATTGTTGTTATTATTATGATTCATTCTTAATGTAATAAACACTTTATTAACATAAGTTAAACCTTATAATCCGAATTTCAGACATTATTTTTTTGTCAATAACAATTTTGTCGTAAATATAACAATTAGAAATTAAAGGCCCTTGTTATTTTATAAACGTTTACAAACATCGTTTCAGTATTTTCATTAGAAGAACGGATTTATTGTATTTAATAAATATTGTTTAATTTATACCTAAACTTTTGGTAACGTTACTATTTTGTGACAAGTACATAATCTTTCGTATTCCAAGATTTATGGTCAACAAGGGTCGATAGTTGTACCCATTAAGATACACCGTATATTAGAAAGGAGCTTAATTAATAGCTGTCAATTAAAAGGCTCCGTATCAATTTAAACACAGTATTAAATAAAATGCGTTTAAAATTAAAACTAATATAACGATCATAGTTTCTTTCAATCAACTTTAGTCCTGCTGGGTAATGAATAAAATATATATTGCATATATATCTAAAATACTTTTCTGGACGTCGAACCCACTGGTAAGACCTTTCTATAATCTTAGAAAACAATGCCCGATACATCATCTCACGAATATGATTAGAATACCCATTGTTTATTATCTGTAGCTTTATTAATAATCCATCTTGATACTCTTGAATACATAAATATTAATTTAGAAAATTATAAATTACAATAAAGTTATGGAATTGGGCTTTTATAAAATTAGAATATTTTGAAACTTTATTGTATATAGATATATATGGGTATAAAGATAAGAAGGATATAATCTTGTGTGTAGTTATGGCAAAGGGTTTTCCCACAGCTTACCCGATGGAAACTTAAATGTTAAACGTATAATTTAGGTTGAAATATAGCCTATATGTATATAGCCTATATATTGTTTGAATTTTAGAATCTTGGAACTGTTATATTTCGTTATATAGATAAATCGATTTAATTATATACAGATTCTAATTTCAAATCCTTCAAACCTGAGCGATAATTAAAATTTCGTTATGTACATGCATTGAAATGCTAATAAGAGTATAATGGAGCCAGAAACAATAAGGCAATGGATAATAGAATTACTTAACGACCCATCAATCATTGATACGATGTTATCTGAAATGGAACTCATCATTTATAGATCTCTACGTCGGCACGAATATTAAAAGATTCATATCTGGTCAACTGAATTTTGTAACGGTATTACTTTTCTCGTATCACTTCCTAACAAATTATAGTTCATCGTACTACATAGTGTAATTGAGCCGACTTGTAATTTCATATGAAACCTGCCGATGCAACTTTTCAACCTGCCAGTACTAGATGATGGTTAAGTAAGCAATACAGAGCAAACACAATTGATATTCTTTTGTACGACAAGTACGACCAGTGAGTATTTTGTGAGTAATAAAACCTCTATCTTAAAGTCCCGATAGCTTTTGCGATCCCGACTTCAGTGTAGAGATTTTGTTCTGCGCGATCCTAATTTTGCGACATAAACGCTTATATCGATACTGAACTATATCGAAACTTCATACAAAAACGTCTCAAACGGTATTGCTATTGCTAAAGGACGATACACACTATATTTAATAGTACCATGAGACTGGAGAATGAGTTAATCCGTTTAATTTTGTGTAGATACCTTTATATCGTTGTTTCCGTACTGACCAGCTGTGTTGAAGATCGCTGTATTAAATATTGTTGACTATTTAAAGATTGCCTTTAAATGTAAGATGTAGTACAAAGGAATCGACTTAGCTTAATTGTTTTCCAATAATGGCTTGCCGAGCTCACTATAATTAATTCGAAAATTCTTTTCAAAGCAGTGAAGTTTTCAAAGAGCTTTAAGATCGTCAGAATAGTGTTAAATTGGATTTTACGAGTCTTATGTATTATAAACAAAATGATTGCGGCATACAGGTAACATGTTATGAGAAAAGAATTGCTCTGTTGTTGAACAAAAACAACTCTAAAACGGTTCTATGTACTCAACACATTGTTATATTTACATCAATTTATTTTATTTCTATATTTATTCACACAATGGTACCCAAGAGATGGAAAGAGAGAGAGAGGTAAACCACAAAAAAGATGGGACGACGACATTAGACAAGTCGCGGGAACAACATGGGGTAGAGTGGCCTTAGAAAGGCCAGAATGGAGAAGATTGGAGGAGGCCTTTGCCACCTGGCAAACGGACACGCAAAAATGGAACAAAAGAACAATTTACGAAAAAAAATAAAGAATATACTGTCATGTCCGATAAAAGGCTATTATATATATATATTTATTTATTCACGTTTAAAACGAATAATAGAAGATAAAATGTTATTACTCAACTAGTCTGAGCATAGGCACCAAAACATTACGAAACATTAACGGCTAATAATCTGGCTATGACGAAACTAAGATGCGAGATTAGTTCTTCTGACAGCAACGATAACTTAAAACTTTTTACTTGTATACGATAAGTGACTTTAGAGCGTAGATAGAGATGTATGATAAAAACCCTGTCAATATCATTAAAGCTATATCAACTTCTTAGACTTGATTGTAGCTTTAGAGATAATGAGTGTATCAAAGTATGTTCGACACGCATTTGTTTTAGGTGTAATTTTCTGTTAAGAATGTGGTTTGTGGCTTGAATAGTGTACCACTAGTTTTAAGATGCTGTGTTTAAGCGGCTTCAGCGGTTTTCTGAATACAATTCAAAGATATTGCGGGCTTCCGAAAACTCTATGTCAAAAGTCAAAACTTATGCCGGGTCGTATTTTTTTTATATTCATTTTATCTCGCACAACATGTCCGCACAGTTCTGAGTCCAAACAGACCGCTAATGAGTCTTGCCTGACTAAAAGGTATTGGATTTTGACGTAAGAGGCTTTACTGATTTGAGCCATTGGAAGTCAAATACATTTTGTGGTAAGATCGAATGTTTGCATTAAGTTCATAATGTAAATGGGCTTTGTTAAAGTGTAAGTCGAAAGCTCTAAAACCTTGTAGTGTGTGCTCAACCATACACATAGTGTAGTGGACTCGAAGCCGAGATACTCAAACACGTCGTCGACTAACAAATATACAAATATATTCAGCAGGTGTCCACATATTAACATACAATTTCAAGTCGACTCCCTCTTAAGAATCTCAATCTTGAATACTCAAGTAAGATTATAAGCGAGATTATTTGAATAAACATAGAATTTTAAATGTGTTTACAATTACGGAATGACTTGGAATAAATTCGTCGCATTAATGACTTATAAGATTATATAATATTAATACGAAATATGGGCGTTTAAATTGGGTATTGTTTTGACGATTAAATTGTTACCTGAACCAGTATAAAGACTGGTTAACATGATATTAAATGAGAAATGTTTTTAAATTTAGGAAGACAATTCGTAACTAAAATATTTTTCAATAAACACTGCAATGTTTGACGCAAATGATATTATATGCTTTATATGCTATCTAGCAGCTAATTATGTCACTTAAACATGCCGCACCAATCGTCCTGATAGTAGACAGTTAAGAAGGATAAATATTAATAAGTAGATAATATCTAGCAATACACAGCTAAAATACGCGATCATAATTTGGCGTGACATATAACAGAAAACATTTCCCGACATTAGCTGGACATCTTCCTACACTGTCTTATTATAAGAGTGGAAATGAATGGCAGAGTGGGAAGCTCGTAATTTCATATTTACATGGAATTAACCTGCCATATAAATGAAATACAGGAAATGTTGGGCAAACAAAGGCATTGTATTGCAGGGCCTGCGCCGTCTTGCAGTCGTGATGTGCACTGCCTACTGCAATTATTAAGTTTATTAAAGCTAAAGGATGTATTGTGAATACGAAACTTAATTTTGATGATTTTTACTTGTTTGCGTGTGTTATGAGAATTATAACAAAGACTTTTTTAAAGCTAACAAGAAAGAAAATATAAAAGAACTTTGTTGAAGTTCTACATATAAGTTCTTGCGTCTTAAAATGTATATGAAATTAAAACATTTGTGTGTTAGTCTGTAGTTGTAATATTATATTAAAAAAATAGTGGCGCTCCAACTTGTTTAGATCTAGATTAAATGAGGTTTTTGAATCTTGATTATTTTTAAATCTAATAGTAGGTCATCAGCCTCCTGGGCCTGACACACGCCGTCGACTTTTTGGGTCTACAACATGTCGGTTTCCTCACGATGTTTACCTTCACTATACGAGCAAGTGTCACATAAAAAGAAATTCCATTGATGCACAGCCGGGGATCGAACCTACAATCTCAGGGATGAGAGCCGCACGCTAAAGCCACTAGACCAACAACGTTGCCCTTGTAGTATTATACCGAATTATTAATAATTGATCACTACACCAAAACTGATTTGTAAATAAACATTTTTGTAAATATTGAAAGGAAATCGAACTATAAACATCGCTTCCCAATCGCACTTACTTCCTAAACCATTGAAAAATAAACAATTCCTTAAGTATTGTACACAAATCTTCTTTTTAATTATTGAAGTTCCGGGCTTTTAATAATTATTTATAAAGAAGAAAGGAAGTGGAGGTTATTGCTTTGCGCAAAATCGTCGGATTTTCAAGAAAATTTAGCTAATCTAGCTCACTCATTATGATTTCACTCGCAAGAATTTCATGCTTTGACGTTGAAAATGATAAATTACCATACAAATTTCTTATACTCTTATGGACTGTTAGAGTTTCAAACCCCTTCTTAGGCTCTGTGTAGACAATTCAAATAGAACAAAACAAAATATCGTATAAATTATTTACATTCAAATTACATAATCATTGCATTGCTAATTTTTTCGAATGACGTTTGTTACCTATATATCTATATGTGGTAGGTCAATAGCCTTTGGTAAATAAAACAATTATTGAACCATTTTATTAAAATACACCTATATCTTTAATTGGTTTTTTGCAATCTCTGTATTCACAAAATCTGCGAGCTTTCAAATTGAGAGAATATGTAAAAATTTTAGGAAAATATTTTGTTAAATTTTACTTTAAATAATGTACTTTTCATTCTTAAAGATAGAGTTAGACAAAGGCTGATAGTTTTATCAAGTAAAACCTTTTGGGGAACGACTTTTATTGTATTTTACTGACACTAAAGATAATAAATTGATCGGGGTAGAGACGTAGGCGTAGATAATTGAATCTACATTCACACAAGGAAACCTATAGTTTTGTTCATAAATATTTGTAAGCAATATTTGTTATTGCTTATACTATACATTTATACACCCTTTATCTGATGATTGAGGTCATGCACAGAAGCCTACTTTTCTACTGTATTTCTTCTCCTTTCTTATCTCAAAGAGATAAGACACTAATTGTCAAATGAAGGTATTCTACAACACTGTTTATCAGTTTGAGAATAAATGGAAACGTAAATCCTGTCACAAATCAATCTTAAATGTACCCAATTAACATTGCACTATAAATTAACTTCTCGGTAATAATAAATCGAGCTGAAGAATTTATATAGGCTAGTACACATACATTAGTGGTAATAAAGGTATATATTTTCTCATAAAAATGTCTAATTGGCTTTAAAAGTAAAAACTTTAAGCCAAACTCTTGATGCACATATGTGTGATTCACTCAAGAGATATTGGTGATCCGCTTTCTTCGGGTACATTTAATAATACTTAAGTAAGTTATTCCAATTTAAAAAGGACTTTGATCATGCGTTGAAATTAGCTCAAAATATTTACTATGAGAACAATGCAATGATAGACTTACAGCTCATTTAAAAGT
This sequence comes from Pieris rapae, assembly GCF_905147795.1. Taxonomy (NCBI): domain Eukaryota; kingdom Metazoa; phylum Arthropoda; class Insecta; order Lepidoptera; family Pieridae; genus Pieris; species Pieris rapae. Next base: position 4,037,310 of record NC_059509.1, on the reverse strand, counting down.
GTGCCCTCTTTAATTACTTCACTGATATTGAAAAATTTAATCAAGTCCGTTTCTAATGGTTTTCACATCATTCGTTCTATACTTAAAGCTCGTAATTTTACAAATCTGATATTCAGAAGTCCATATTAATACCATAGATATGTATATAATATCGATAAGTGATGAGATTTAATAGAACTATATTACGTGGCTTATGTTTTATTCAGAGGATATTAACTCCCGCTCGGCTACGAAGGATTTTAATGGCATTTGAGAGCAGTAGTCATTTTAATATGAACTAAACGCAGCGGGTCGCCACAAACATTCGAGCTCACATATTAAATAGATTTCCGAATATCTCACACTGAGAATTGTTACTAAATGTAAACAAAATTATTTTCGTTAAATATACTACCTTTCTGCGACGCAAACTAGTTTGGTTTTCGTTAAAACTCAGTTCGTCAGTATTGGATCAATAATATTTCTTTTACAAGACTGCGACATGGTTAGTAATCATCAGTCACATTAAGCGACACGCATGAACACATTTTCTAATTAACATCGTAATATGATTCCATGTGACCCTAATGATATTTAAAAATAATGCAAAAAACCATCCTTATAGGAAATTCGGTAAACAAAGAATAAATACAAAGCTAATCCACCATACGTAGAATAATATCGTCTAATTACGTCTCACACAGAGCGTAACCAACAGTGTATTATAAATAATAATCGACGATTATATAACTGGAATTCAAATTACAAAAGGACGATCCGTGGCTTGACGGGCAGCTGCGGAATGAAATTATGACCATTTTTACCTCGACCGTTCGGACAGTACACCTGCCTACCCGCTCGGATTGACACCTACCCCATTATGACTTCGATAAACAGAAAAAAATCTCTAACAATAGGGGCCTTACGCAGCCGCCTGAGAATTGGCCCTTTACAAAATGAACCATCATTTTACATCTTCATACATTACAAAAGACGCGTGTGGGCAGTGTGGGCACGACGTTAAATAAAACTATTGTTGAACCTAACAAAACGTCCAGAACATCTTTATAGAACGATGTCTCAGTCAATCTATTGTTAGCTAATATTTTTTCTTAGGAATTTATTGCTAATTCAGCTCACTGTTTACGGAAAATTTACTGAATGGTGGGCGAATCATTTGTAATAAAACGCCAGATTGAAAGTGATGAAAGCCGAAACCATTTGAGCTTAGTGATTTATGACGCTCATAAACCCTGCTATGGCAAAAGTTCGCACTTAAGGAAATTATAATAATCGATCATGCTTCAATTAAAAGCTATCAGTATGAACTAGCCATTACAATTTGTTTTGATAAGTCCCGGTTAGTAATATTTATGCGCATTGCAATTCTGTATCATTGAGAGTAAACCGAATCATTTTTAAAACCAAATCTTTACCACTACCGTACCATTGAAGAAATTTTGAAAATGGAATTATTTACTCTATTTATTCACGCAACTTGTCACAAGTCACATAACAGAATCCAACCACAGGTAAAAAATACGAATCCACAGAAGCAGTAAACAAACCGCAAACACGTTCGCGTGCAATCATCTCGCGACACCGCCGCACTATATTTAGAATAATGCTTTAGACTTGCAAGCATTGCAAGGTGCCAACCGTAACCACACTTAAAATTATCTTAAACCAGCTTGCTCTAACTAGTTTGTTTCAGTTCCCCCAAGTAATTTATATGGATAAACTCTCCGATACGATCATTACCTAAGACCGTAATTAAATGTAGCCAAATCGTCTTCTGTTAACGACAGTACCGCGTTAATGATTGCGGCTTATTCGAAGAAACTGAACCATCCGTTATGAGGCGAATGAGGGAAGCAACTTTGCTATCCGCCTCTCTTGTAATCAGTCGCTTAATTCGATATAATTGTGTCTAGTTTCTGGTCGAGATAATATGTTGGCATAATATTAGAACATGTTTCGAGCCCTGTTCCTGTCTAACGACAAAGTGTAGGCGATTACAATCGATTAGATGCTATAAATCACACTCTCTACATATTCTATTAAATGCTTTATTCGATAATAAACACATACCCTAATTTGTATGCATTAAACCTTCGGCCCTTCCTATCACGACGATATAATATCCGTTCATATAAACACATTTTACAAAATCACGTGCTTCTGGCATCCGTTTTGAAATCTTTCTTTTAATCGCTATTCGTGCGTTTGGCATTCGCAACTCATGTGCGGTGCTTTGATAAATAATTGCGAAGCTCTTTAATTATTCAGATCAGCTAGGACAGATCCTTTTATTTAAATATTAGGGCCTGGGCTATTGTGTCTTTTTTTCTGTGGTCGTTTAGACATTCTGTCAGTAAGTAGAAGGTAATTCGAATTAAATACACCTACCGCGCGCGGGCGTCTCTTGCATAATAAGAAGGCAAGCGCCACTGCAGTACCAATCTCACAGGAATTGAAAATGGAATGCAGCTATGTTTTATTTTAATACTGTAAACGTATTTCATCTCAAAATCGTATTATATTCAGTTAGTAAAATTAGTATAATAGTATAGCAGACGTCGTCTATGTATTATTAAACAATATATATTAAATTTAACTATACATCTATGGATATATATATACAAGTGCTTGAAAATATAACGTCTAGACCGAGAGGAACGTGGTAAAACTAAAACGAATACTCTCAGATCTGACTTTAGTACAAGCCTATTGTTGGCGTGAGGCACCGTCGTAAATTCTCTCGAATCACTGACAGCCCCATTTATCCTACAGCTACATAATTACTCTTATATATTTGAATTATAAAGTACATATTTATATTTCAAATATATAAGAGTAATACATCATTAAAAAATGTAATATATTAAGTATCATAAACTTCAGCTCATTGTAATATTTGGTGAGTTCGTTGAAGAGCTCATTACACTTCAGTTAATGCATTAATTGTCTTCCTGTAAAGGTTGTATTAAAGCTTTGTAAGCCTCACTCGTGATGTTGAGGCGTTCCAGATATTATATTTGCTCGAGTGTACGCTACTGGCGTTAATACGCTATGTCGTTGGAAGAGCTCTGCGGCCGTCCCGACGGCAACATTTATTTTAATCTAGTCTCGCTCTGCGACGAAACCTCATTCCTTATTTATCTTTGCACCTGTAAACCCCTTTTGAATCGGTAAAACTACAATCCTTTATTGATCTTCTCAGACGTAATTAAATAATTATATAGCGTATTCGAACGCGTCTGACGGTGAACATTTAATTAAGATGTATTGTTCGACGTAGCCAGCCGTGACTTTTAAAAGTTCTTACCGCGTTTGAAGTCTACATTGAAAATGTAGCACGACTTCCGCACTCGCTATATAATTAGAAAACAATGAACGATTGTCAAATTATATACGTTCATACTTTTGTTAAAATAGCGCATAATTGATATCGTTTTCGACCTTATTTGCTTTGCGTAAGACGTTACGAACTAAAATAAAATCCATCCCAATCCCGACGTTAAGAGAAAGAAAACAAACTTATCCGGTTTTACGGTGTTTTGTAATTAAACAAAACATAGATTTATTTAGTTTTTATTACGATTTAAGTTGAACAAAGAGCTTAATCGCACAAAAAAAATGTTCCAGATTGTAAACAATGTACCGTTATTCTGTGAATGCTCTTCGTGTATTGATTCGTTGTTTTGATATTGCGTTCCATTTAAAAAGTCTATTAATTCACGACGATTGTGAATCTTTTATATCTCACAATCCAATGTTGGTCGTAATTGAATTATTACTATCTATATTGTAGAGTTAATTGCTTTTTCATCGCTTTTAGCGGTATTTGTAAATTTTGAAAACCCAGTACAACTTATATAGCCAAGAGAGCGTTGGGTGCTCCAAGTTAAAAGAAAAATCCAATCTAAACTCAAAGCAAACACCACTATAGAGGCAAAACGAATCCTAGACAGAAGAAAAATAAAACTCTTCAAACACGATAAATGCCAGCGGCGCTGCAAGCGGGTGAAAAATCAGAATTTCGAAGAAAAAGATCTTTATAAGCACCTGCCCCTTGAAATAAGCACAGACATTGTTTTAAGTATCGGGCGGGTGATTACGGCAGCCACTGACTGAAAATTCCAATAGTTTTTGCGTGAATAAAAAGTGATATTCCGGCTGCGTTCCTTGATCGTATATAGTGGGTCGTGATTGTAGTGCTGTTTCGGTTAACTCTAGGGGCGTGAGAGAGACGGAATATCTTTCTGTCGGGGTAGTTATAGTCGCATTTTATGGTAAGTTGGCGGACGGCAGGTGTATGCGTTGCACCTGCGACGCGGTCCGACGGGCTACGAGATGGGATGGCAAGGACAACGAACCCGTTTCGAAACTTGGAGATGAATTTTGATTATACTTTTGAGATTATATTTGAAAAGAGCTAATTCAAATACGCTTAACAGTAAACTAACTTAAATACGATTCCGACAAATTTTACTATGTATTTTGAAATAAATTTGTGAACTGTTCTCCAATATGTGATACTATCGAAACTTGAGTATAATTGCCACATCAAAATTATGGTGGACATTAAAAATAATATGGTTGTATTTTTTTACTGTCTATTAATATACGATTAATCGTATCAAAATATTTGTTTTTGTTTAATTATTACAAAACTTATTTTATATCACGGAACTTAGGTTTACTAATAAGACAAAATACATTGAATTTTATTCAAACAAACAAATCGCTCTTATTGGACACGGAGAAAAAATATTTTTGCGTCTGCGTCCGGGGTTCTTAAACACGAAATGCACGCTTCATTATTCACCTTTTTGAATGACAGAGTTAAAAAGAATTGAATACTAAATCATTCACATGTAATAATAATCGCTATCGCTTAAAAGTTGATTACTTGGCTACGTATAATCGGTATAGGAAGAACCGATTTCGTCCGGATATTGAATATTGATCGGACTCTTAACCCTGATGTATTGGTAGTTAGCGACCTCACACGAACGTTAAAGGTCCTTTATACAATAGGCCCCAAACATTCTGAAAACAATTACCGGTTCTAAATTAAATCTGCTCTCGCAAATGAAATGGCTATAAATGTACCCTAAATCTTTGAATTTCGAATGCTACATATACATGTTAATTCGAATTTTGAAAATGCTATTTCACGACATAATTACTTGAACTTATAATCAATCTTATAAGGTCACAGCTACTTGTAGGCAATAGTTTACACGCAAAGTTATATTCAATAGAATATGCAGTAGATATTCCCAGAAGTGCGCAATAAAATTATTTACACCCGTATAGAAGATCACTAAAACTTAAATACTTACTAAAATTCGTAGCAAATAATCTTGACAATCTTATAATTTTCTACTGACAACGAAGTATGTATAGTAGTTTTACGCACTGCGTATAAATAATATATTTTAATATTAATAATCATTGTCTCGTCATTATATTGTCTGAACCTCAATTATTATATTAAAATTAAAATCTTACGATATGTTAATATAAGAATACGTAACTGTATGAACCATTTAAACAGCTTATTTTCATCGTGGGAAAACTTCGTCAATCTACAGTGCTTGCGTTGTATGTGAATAGTAATATATGCTATTACTGTCCACTGTCTCGACTTACAATAGTGCAGTTGAAATTAATTGTTTACATATAGACAAATGACGAGCGCATTTTGATGAATCCTTTTATCATTATACTATTTTATGTGTAAATGTTGAGTAAAATTATTATAGCAATAACATACTTTTATTGTTAACTAGCGGCAGTCTGACGGCAGACCAATGGAGGTTATCATTTCGGAGCGTAGTTTTCAAATATTTTACAAATACTTGAAAATATATATGTGTGTGTGCAGAGATCTATGCAGTTGTTTTTTTAGTTTGAAAAATGAAATATATGTATAATATTATATAGATAAAAAGACAAGTGTTGTAATTTTAGTAACCTTTCTGATTCATATATTTGATCAACCATGATTGGTTATCAATATTTATATAAAATATGTTCCTAGTTGTTCTAATCTGCATTTCTTAATAAATGCAAGAAGTGATTTGAAGTGAAGTGATAAATGCGTTCGTTAGTATGATAAAGAATATCACTAATAAAATCGTTTCATACCCTGACAGTTACACTAGAATCAACAAAGCGAACTAATTTTGCCTTATAACTTATTCATAAACACATCGCATACACTTTGTCCGATATTAACAGGCAATGCTATTTTATCCTGTCATTTTCCTTTTTATTTGTACTTTTTAATGGCATAGCAAATCATGAAATTGGTCACGTCGGCTAATGATAGTGTATAAGAATAAACTTCCAGAAGATATACGTGAGGGATAATAACACATAGGCTTTCAATCGTTTGTAAGTAAATAATTCGTAGATTTGTAGACATTTAATGAATCCGTTTGTACCCTTATATTATAATAAAAGCACCCACACATTCTCATTTCTATATAAAACAACCAAACACACACAGAGTTATAAGTTTTCTAATTTGAAATTGCCAAATTGATAAAAGTTTGAACAAGCAGCCAATTTCTCAGAAAAATAAAGCATTATAAAGAGAAACAGTGGCGATGTTTTAAGTGTAAAATATTAAGCGGGCGGTCCTGGAGTTGGTAAAGTAAAATGTTTATGAATGTAAGAAGAAAGTTTGTTGGGAACTTTTAACGCCTTTTCATGGACCGAGGATTACATGGAAACTGCTTTAGGTCAACCGTCTTGATATGATAGGCAGAATATTAAATATTAGATTCAGTGATTTCGTCATTATGTTTAGATTAGCTTTTAAAACCAATGAGATCAACCGTAATAACCTCGTTTATATATTAAAACCTTCTTTACGTATTAAATTAAATGGTTTCGTTCTATTTACAATTATTCATTAAATTCGCCTATTATTTGTTATAACAATAATGTTCACCTATATAAGCTGGCAACATAATGTCATTTTGAAACGAACATTTGAATTAAATTACCCTAATATCGTTGCCATTTCTTGATTGAATGCGTGATTTGTGTAAAAGAATAAACTATTATAGGTGATTAAAAAGAGTGACGCAGAAATTTATTGCCTTTTCTTCTCTTCCGTACTACGCCCTTGTTTTGAGAACTGGCAGTAAATGTAAAATTAGAAGCATTTAATGTATATTTCTTTTTTTTTGACCATAAGTGTACATTATGTTACCTACATGATTAATGACTTTTGATTTGATTGAAACAAAAAAATGCGTAATTAATTTTAAATAACCAAATCCATCGTTGTATTCCTTAAATATTAAGATGTAATCCAAGTTAATCCGGATTTAATCAAAGCTTAACCTGCCGGCGGGTCTTAATCAATCAAGAATCCATAATTCATATTTTGCTACATAAACATAAGTCAGAATAATTGATTTAATCATTCAATAATAAAATGATTTGGGGTCCATAGAGAATATATAAGAATTTTACTTCGAAATACCATATTGTAATGTATACACTATTGATTTAATAAAATTATTGTTAATTGCTTATATATTATAATGTTTGCGAGATAAAAATTGAATTAAAAAAAATACATTTTTTTTTACAAAATAATTGTAAAATATAACGGAAGGAGTTAGTTTTTCGAAGCTTGCACTTATACATTTATATGACATAAAGTGATTTACTTAATTATTATTATTGCATTAATTTCTTTATATAAATATCTATATAGAAAGGAAAAGAAATATGGAAAATAGACCACATAATATACAACTAATCTTAATACTTCAAACGTTTAAAATTGTCCAAAAGGTTCTAATACAAAATTTGACTTAAGTCCCTTCGAAACTTATTTATTTCGTTGTGAAACCATTAACAGTTCATAACCTTGACAGAAATATTAAATTTGAACATTGAGTTTATAATGAAATCGTAATATGATATTGGAATAACCGTCATTAAATCGATGTCCTAACCAAAGCGGTCAGTCAGATCAATTACTTTAAACCAGCTCCTATCAAAGTAAGCCGCTCTTTTGCCTAATTGCTGGTCGAATCATTCAACTAAAATTTAACACAGATATTACGGTATATACCATAAAATATTTTGAGTCCATTACAAACATTAATGCAACTAATATGACGATAATCGTTGTTTATTATTTTAACTTAGACTCTTCAGTAAGTAATTTCTAAAAGGCATAGAACCAACTTTTATGCATTACAGAGCTTGGTTGAGGACCATGTCTCGTATGGTAGGGTAGGTAAAAAGGTAGAATTTTAATTCAACTTAATGATTAACTTAAGATTAAAGCGAGGATATTATCAAAGAACATTGCAAAATGTCTTCGTACGATTAGTATTTTCTTTAGGAGAAACATTTTTGCTTACTGGGCAAGAACGCGTCTAACGGATAATATTACACATCTAACGATTTTTTGCTTGAGGAACTCTTGTGAAAGGAATCTGACACAGTAATTTACTCACGTAAAACAAGATACTTGAAGGAAAATATTGAATGCCTCGCTCCACTACACAGATTATTAGGAAAATAATATGGAAAATATTCTCGCCAATTATAATTCTTATATCAAAGTATTTCATAATTATTTCTTACTGAATCTTATTTATGAAAATTACATATTAAATATCATAAAATACCGAATAATTCGAAGTGTGAAGTTTGTATTTAAACAAAAGAATAATGAGCAAGTGAGCAATAAAAATTTCAACTAGACGAAAAAAGTCCTATTAACTATTTCTAATCTTGTACTTATAGTCTCAAAATTAAGTCAAAAGTCAAATGGAGAAATAACATAAGTAAAACGAAAACCCTGTCATTCGGCCAAAGGACCTTAAGGTAAGTTTTCCGTCAGTGTTCGTAAAGTGGAAATTCCACGCACGCCTCACTTCACCGGAATCACTGACCGAGATCTAATGTATCAACGAAAAAGATAGCCCAATAAATATTTCATACGTCACTATATATAATTTACCATTTATCATGTTCGTGAAGGCTTCGCTTTGAATATTTTCCCCAACTTTCCCGTATCGTGTATCCCGTCGTAACTAATTTATTAACGACCCAAGCGTACTCAAACTTTTTCTCTTATTCACTGTTGCGAGAGAATGAAAAGCGATGCAAATCAAAAGAAAAACTGAAACGGTTTTTCCTTTTCAATCAAATTTAATTTTCGAACGCTTTTATTTAATAAATGAACAAAAGCTCCTGTCAAGTAGGAAAATTGGATTGAAAACAAATTACTGAAATCTAATTTCCACAAATAAAAAATATGATATAAGTTATAAAATTATTTGCAATATGCAAACATTGAATACATACCTTTTTTAATCGTAAAACCCGCCAAATGTTTGTAAAAGTCCATATAGCTATAAATTATATTCAGTAATCAGTCACTTAATTACAACCACAGAAGCACTGTACCCCAAAATCCAGTCGTCACAGTACACTAACAAAATTTTCGGCAATATTAATTACGATAGTAGAGTTGAAGGGAAGAAGGACGTGCGCTCCGCTCACATGCAAAGCGTAGACTGACGGTTCATCTACGGCCTCCGAGTGTTCGCTTTTCTAAATATACACCCCTGTCGGGTTTCCGCGCACCCTGTGGGCGCAACGCATGTACCATGCAATTTTCTATAAATTTTCGTATAAGCCCCAAAGCCGCGCTGTCAAAATCTGTTTTTGCTGGTGCCCAGGCGAACGCTTTCGGTGCATGCCATAATTGAATTACCTTCAGCTAATTCGGCATTCATTAAACGTTTTAAAAATTATTAACGACGCTTTTGTATATTTATTTAGCATTCATTACGATAGCGAAAATGAACACAAGTGGATTTGTATTAAATAATCATGTTTGACTAATTGATACGCTCCGGTGAATGAGTTAATAAATAATAAAGCTGATAGTATTATAATTATTTAATGTTTTGTGTATTTGTAAAGGGATGTACTTCAAAATTTATTGATGTTTGTATTTATTTGTTCGTATAAAAAAAGCTTCCGGCTGTACACTAAAAAAATATCGAACTAACGAATTTTGATACGGTTTTAGTCACTTGCCGACATCTGGACCGAAAGTTCTAACAAACTACGCGTCAAGATAAAAGTCTCGACGCGGCCTATCGCTAGTTAACAATGTTAACAACATTTTTGTGTTATGTTAGTAAATAAGAATAATATAATAATAATAATTCACAAGGCTATTATATTTTTTAAAGTTTACAATTTACATACATGTAATTAGAAAAATTAACTTATACAAAATTATCCACATGATTTTTTGCGTTTATATCTAAATCATAAGATCAGGACATATAATTCATTTTTAAGAAACCTGGCACCAAATTACATAAGTTCTAACCACTCATCGTCGTAACAAAAGAATGTATCTAAAAGTTCAAATCAAAAATCACAAAAACTGTCTCAAACCATGTATATGTATAACAGTATATTTAAGAACATGTATTGTGCACTGTTTGAAATAAAATATCTAAGAATATTCTTTAATCTTAATAATATTTATCATAACCGAAAAAAGTCTACAATTTGTATTCTAGTTTAACACAATTAGTTCTCCTTAGGTATAACATCGAAGACCTGGTTTATGTAAGACAACAAATGTAATTGTTGAGATGTGGAAGGAACCGAATGCACTTTACATGCTCAAAAATACGACTCGTAGAAATGACGACTAGTATTCTTTGTAAGAAACCCAGCCATGGATACTAGATTGAATTGTTAGTTTTATGTATAGAAGGACGCAAATACAGATGCGATTTCCCACACGTCCATAAAGTGAACAAAAGCTTAAAATTAACTTTTAACTTCGCTGAAAGCAAAAAATAACATCATAATCCTCAGAAACATTGTAAGGCGTATTCTTTTGATCGCAATAAAATATCTGGGCGTTTCACAGAAAGGGCAGTTAAATCGTATGAAATATTGCCTATTTTGTTGTAAGTATACAATGACAGGATACTTTTTGCTATGGGTGCTACTAGGGTCTAGCATAGAGACACCTTTTGATGGCTACATCTGTCAGTTCTTCATAAACATCCGTCCTTCCTTTGTACGTCATAATAAGTAATGGGCGTTGTCTTTTTGTAAACGTCCTTTTGGAATTATGTTCTAATACCTACACGTGTGAGACATTCTATATTGAGTTGTCACATTGTTAATCCTAAAGGATCGTTTTCTGAAAGTAAACAATTTTATTAATGTCACTGCGTTTATACTTTATATCTCTATTACTTTAATAAATACCTTTGATAATGTCTTGTATTAATTACAAGTTCTCAAAGGATTTTACGATGAAAATAATTAACAGTTTGTAATTGTTACAAAAAAATTGTTATTACTTCTCATCTTAAGTTTAATAATTTATGAAAAAGAACGACATCGGACTTTATGGAGTATGCGTGTTAATATCAATAGACATAAAATAATTATACTAAATGTCAGAACTATAGCGAGTCAAAGCGTGAATAAAAAACAGTGAAGCAAAAGAAAATGAATTTTATTGCGTTTGTTTAATTTGTCACTACAGGCTAATGCTATGTCAGCTTTTACTACTGTAAACCATGACATCTATTGCGTATTTCCTCTTTACAACAACATTACCTAATTGTTTTTTATATTGGTTCTGACAAGCAGTAATAGAGGGCATGAATCGCCGAAATGTAAGCGTCATTCATATAGAAATTTTTAGTTAAGTTATGTTTAAATTTTATATATGATGTTTTGCATTTATAATAACTTAACACATAGTTTTTGATTTATATAGGAATTACTGTAAAAATATAGTTAAAGAATAATTTTTATAGAATTAAATGTGTACGGTTCGCAGATTAATTTAATACACTTTTTGTGTTCTCTTTTTTATAGATTTATTGTACATTAATTCATGTCAGATCTTCTGTTTGTTGACGATGAAGATATCTTTTAATTTTTATATTTTGTTCTTCTAACTTCTTTATAGGTACCTGACCTACAAATGTATAAGCGTCTATTTGGGTCCGATGTTCTGAATAAATAATAAAAGTAGAACATTTTAGCACATAACGATGACAACACAATCAGATAGTTTGTACAACTTGTATGGTTACAGTAAATAGCCATGAACAAACTGTGAAAAATATTACCTGCGGACTACGTTACATGTTAACTCACATAACAATAAAGCCTTTGTTTTCAGCTATTAGGCTAAAGTCTTTTTTAGTATAATGAACCCCTTTCCATGACATCTGCCACTTGCTAATTGAACCTTAAACATTTTCGCTGTTTATTTAGATTTACAGGCAATTGGCCAGCTTGACTTTTTAACGCAGTAACAAATAATTTGATATCTATTAGTACTCAGCCAATCAATGAGAATTACTCACTTATTTGCTAAGCTAATTTAATAGTTACTTTAATTGCACACTACCAAAACCCTCTACTACTATTGTGAGTCAGTCGAATTTATTAACTGATAAATTATAAAGCAAATAATCTCATTTAGTTATTATTATTATCATAATTGCATAGAAATATAATTTCTTAACACTACACTCTCGATTATAAATAACATGTACATACATAAAATTACTAAGATATGTCTATTTTATTACCACAGAGACTACCGCTTTTATATTTTGAATTAAGTTACCTATTTTTACCCAACCTATAACATGAAATCCTTGTTTATTAATTGACACCTTTTACAAAACGAGGCCACTGGTAAATATCTATTCAAACATCTTTAAACGTTACTTAGATCCAGTCGTGACTTTACAGTAAGTTTTTTTTCATGTTAAAATTATCAAAATGTATTTTGTACGTATGTACTTAGTAATATAACAAGTATAGTAATTTAATATTCAATCCACAAAATTTCAATTAAAATAATACATTGCAATTAAATACATCTAATTAATTTTTTTATCTGGAAAATTGTTCCAGCCAAGGCTGAACATTTCTGAACGCTAAGGTTTTCTTAATTTTAAAAGCACGGTGTTTACTCAAATAATCGAAATTATGGTTCGCCGGCATTCTCTTAAGCATTTTAATATAACTTCAGGATTAAATTCTTTTGTTATAAAGTGGGATGAGAAATAATGAAACTATTCCTTGGTTTCGAGTAGACATTTTAATTTCTTAATTATCCTTGTAGTGATCCTAATAGTATCCTCATTTTTGTATTCAGTAATAACGTGATTATATTTATTAAATTGAAATATGCGGTAGGACTAAGCTTACTTAATAAACTGGTTATAAATATATGAAACAAAAATGTTTAAAAGTAAATAAGGCTCTGATTGTTGTAAATATAAAAACAATCCCGAAAATCTAATTTAATATTTTCCCCTACTGATTGTAATGAAAGGTGATACATTATCGTAATCTATTAATTCCTTAGTCAGACAAGTGGCGCTTATCAAATTATTATCAGAAGCGGTATTCGGTCCCTAGTACCAAGCTTCTTGACCAGTTACTGCTGAGTGGTAGAAACGTGTTGTTTTCTTCGATGTTGTGTCGATAGAGTAAGTCATGGTAAGTTGGAGTTTTAATTTATACATACGCCTATCTATGTAGAAGCAATCATTTGGTTATTAATTATTGAATTTACTTTATATATAATAATCAATATTGGTAATTAAAATGCTTGTGTAACCATGCGTTTTTATACATTTTGTGGAATACAACAATAAACTAAGGTTTTTTGAATGAATGTTGTAGACGACGTTTCTGTATTCTATTATTTTCCTTTTTATTTTGTTTCAAAATATTCGTTTGAAAAAGCTACCATGCTGTACCTTAATAATTAGTGGATTAATAATGTCAAATCATCTGTTTTATTAATTTTTTCTTTGAATAAGCAAATTTTTATCATCAACTATCATTAGAGGCCGAGAATTTTAACTTGCCTATCAATTAGTAGCAAATTGTCATTCCTAACAAGCATTCCTATAGATAATGCTATCAGAACTGCCATTGAATAAATGGTTGAAGTGTCCTTATCTTAGTAATGAATCATCAGTTATCATGCTTTGTCCAGTATTATTGTTTGTTTGTATAGGTAATTACCCGTTCACAATTCAACTAATTTAGCATATTACCATACCAATATTAAAATAGACATTTTCATGTGTGTATATAATCTAACAGAAGAACAAAATGAAAAATACAGTTATTAATAAGTCAAGGATATGGCAAAATAAATATGTATGTAAATGTAAAAGAAACTAAATTTTGTATAACAACTTTATAACTTTAAATAATCTTATTATGATTTTGAATGCGTTAAGATGTCAATAAAAAATAAACCACAATAATTTCCGCCGCATTCCTTTTGATTAATGTTTATGTAATATTTAAGTTAAAATTTCCGAATTTATTTCACTTCTGGCATAGGGTTTAGGTGACAGGTCTTTATATAATATTTTAATTATTTACACATCAGCAGGATGACAGTCTATCGCGGACCACCGGCTCTGTGGTATTACAAGTTGGAGCTTTGGAGCTATTGGCGAGATACTCCATGAACTCTGGCCGCGCTACAAGTATGCTTTCTTCTATACACGAGTTCCGAAGCCAAGAGGTGGAACAGGCGGGTGGAAAACAATGGAACTGGAAATATTTAAGGGTACGATTTTTTTCATGTGAGAGAGAATAATATGAGATGGACCTAGTGAGTGATTCCTAGCAAAACAATAACTTTGGGTTGGCAGGTTAGGTTCGGCTGATCACCTACGTACCTTTAAAGTCAATGAATCAGAAATAAATGCACATTTTGTTGCATATATCGAACAAAATGAAAAGCACACTGAAAGGAATTCTGTATTTACACATGACTTATAAAATAAATATTATTCTAAAATTATTTATATAATGTGTATGTCGAAGTTAGTTGTCACGTTTCGAGGGCATACAGTTTAAGAAGTTTTAGAAGTTAGTTGATGGCCCAAAACATCATATAAATCTTAATCTAATCCATACTTAATCAAAAACAAAATCTAGGAAAACAATTGTCATTGTATTGTGAAATTTTTGTTATGAAATTTCGGTATTTTTTTTATAAAACAGGGGGCAAATGGGCAGGAGGCTCACTTGATGTTAAGTATATATATATAGCTCCGCCCATGGACACTCTCAATGCCAGAGGGCTCGCGAAAAGGACCCTAAGTTGATTTGGTATATAATTAATTTAATAATTTATCAATTTAAATAATAAAAAAATAATTGGTTATAATAATATATTTTGTAATAAAATAAATTTTAGATTTGGGGATTATTTGTGACTGATAAATAAATAAATTAATTATAAATAATATTTTTAGACACGTTAACATTGATAAATTTTATCACAGGATCAGTTCTATCAAAAGGATTTGGAAGGATTATACAGAAAGTACGACAACAAATTAAGGGAGACATTGATTTATATATATGTATCTCTTCTTGTATTCTTTTCTACCATCCACATAACTTTGGTGATAGTAAGCACTTATTATAAGGTTAGTATATTATTGTCTTTTAAAATTACTTATTGATACGATGATCCAAGTTAATTGATAGTAAACATTTTTAATTAACGTATAAATAAAATAAAGTAAAATAAAGCATGAAATAATATAAATAGACTTTATTCAAGTACTACTAAATGGAATAACCCCTTCTCCAAATTCTTCCACTTGTCTCTCTCATTTCTCACGACAACTTTCCAATTCTGCCCCGCTTTACCTTTTATCCTATCTTCCCAAGTTTCTGGTGGGCGTCCTGTTCCAAAAAAAGGTCTTCTTCATCCATCTGCCATCACAAATACGGACAAAAGACCGGCCCTATAAAATGATGTATACATACATAAAAAGCAAAGATTTATTCAAATATGTATATGGATTAGGAGATAGAGACGAACAGCCAACCTAGAGACTGTACTGATTCGTTCTACTGACTGTGTACGATGACGTATACGTAAAAACCTAAAAAATATACACGTATACGTGAATCATGTCCACAAGGCCTTGCCAATGAAAAATCTAACATATAATAGAAGTTCAAGCGTGAGGATGACTCTTATATTCTGAGCCGAGAGTTAACGCTAAGTGCGTGGATGTCAAAAGAGTAATTGATTTTGACATACGGGAGTCATAACATGGTGATGCATTGTGGGATTGAAGCATTTGGGTATTTGTGCAAACACTTGTGTACTATATTAACCTGCGTTCATTCCCAATTTCAATGTAAGCTATTTGGACGTGGAATTGAAGGTTAAACCTGCCTAGAGAATGTTATAGACTGTCATATAATATATAGTCTACTATGGTAGACAAACGATCTCCGTTACATTTAAACTTTCAGATAAATTTCGAAACCACAAACCGTAACAGAATCTGATATGTGGTTTGAAAGTGGAAAAGTAATAACATTTTATTTATTTGAAAACAGTAAGATATACTGCATCCGGTTGCCTTGGCTTAAGCTCGCAACTCTCAATCATAATGGTCACGCATTCAAATCACGGCTTTGGCAAAACATACACAAATAGATGTGTATGGAGAACTTGACCAAAACTCCGTTGGCGTATTAGAAAAAAAAAAACTAAACGGAAGCACGAATATGCCTGTCAAATAAGGTTGTATAAGGCTTAACATTTTGATTCAAGCCTATTAAATCAAAATTCAATTATGAAGTATATAATTTACAGATTACATAATTGAAATAATATTTTTATGACTAAGATTTAATTAAAATTTTCAGAGTTTAGAATGGAAATCGACGTACCTATCAGTTGCGATGTACCTATTGCGTGTTGGAATTCCTTTAATACTGTTATGTAAAAATATTTACATACCTCTAAAGAAGCAGTGGTGTTTAGTACCGATAGTTACGACTGTCATTCTTACGGTGGATTTGGTTCTCTCAGGTATTTTTCTCATTTAGTCTCAAGCTCTAGTCCGGCTAAAATTATTTACATTCGTGAATATACTTACCTGATTTTATAGTTGTATTTAACAAGGCTAAATAAGACGTAGTAGATATTAACCAGCATAATATGGAATATTTTGCCTTGCTACCCCACAGAGAATGTTCTCGTTTAAAATTACTTTATCTGTAATTTTTAAGGATTTTTATATTTTTCTGTGAAATTTTACAGTTTAAGTCTCCATTAAAACCTCGTATTGGTCCAGCCATCTTTGACTTCTGCGTTTAACAACATAATTTTCTATTCATGTTTATTTATCGAATTATATTTATTTATTCATAAGCAAAAGTTTTCTACGTAAAATATTTGATGCAATCTTTCACGTAGGTACTAAATTAAAAGAAACATAAAATGAATAATCTTACATATTTTGTTGTGTGTGTTGTTGTGTTTTTACAATGTTAACATAAATCTTATCGACTTAATTTCCGATTACTATATAAAGATAATTTCGTAAAATGAAAATTGGTTTTTCACAATAATAGGTAATATTTATATATTTAGTTATAGGTTTATTAATAATAACAACCGTTATGAGCCTTACATAAAGAATACGATGGAATAGTAAGGAAACATTACTATATCTTCGCATTCCAGACAGGCCTTGTTAATATTTAAAATTCCCAATCTGTGCATTTTTTTATCATAATATATTATTAATTAGTATCATAATTAATCATATTTTCAGACATGTAAATAACAATTAAAAGTGCTACATGTCCAGTGTTCATTATTAATAATAGATCAAACTAACACCCCGTTTTTTTTAGAATTTTATTAAAGTAGCAGTAGTTTAAATAATGCCTATATTACCAATGATATTTTGTTTTACTTGATTAAAAACTAACATATAATATACGAGGTATACAATAAATTCAAAAGTAATATAAATACTTTGCGATTACTGTTATGTATGTCCATACTTTAAACTTATCTTACACGATTTTTTTTACCTGCGATTGTAATCATGTTTTTTTTCATTTTCAATTCATTTAATTTTTCAGATATAACAGTGTCAATTGTCTCGGCATATGAAAATTCACACCTCCGACCTGCGTATGGCACCGTAGCCTTATTGGCTGTGTATGTTTTTCTACCAATGAGAAATAACTTTTTTGCTATAACTTTGGGGGCCATCGTTAGTGCGTCATACACCTTTGTTATAGCTTTCGTCTCTTATTATAATAACCCACAAAAAGAGGTAATGGTAAGAGTATGCGTATTATTTAATTACTAAAATGTGTATCAAATTAGCGTAGCCGATATTACATTAATGCCCGTTTGCCCCCTGTTCTATAAAAAAAAACATTGTTATACCATTTACTGCCGGAAAATTAGAGATGTAATTGAGGCAATTTTAATGAACCTATTTCGTCTATAATTCTTAGTCTATGAAATACCATTTTTCTAAAGTTTTATTGTCTAGACGCATAATAGCCAATAAACAGTCAAAAATAAAGAGCTATTCTTTAGAAGTATCATGCCGTGTGTTCATTGTGTTCGTTAGTCGAAATGCACAGTTTTGCTTTTCGTCGTACCCAACCACTCATTTACTCACCCCAGAGCGTTTTTATTCGTAAATTATGACGCACCATCAAGAGTACTATCCGTAGCAAAACTACTCGCAATTTAGAGTGTTTGTGAATATTAAAACTAATTATCACTATGACGTTTGTATTTGCTTTCGTAATCGATCTTCCAAACGAAAAGAAAATATCAATCACTCTTGATTACTTTAAGCAGATTATAAAGATATTTTCTAACTGGATAAATATAATTGAATAGGATTATTGATTTTCCAAAATATTTTTGTATTAAATACAACGAAGTAAATCTATGCTCTTACAACTACAACACTTTAAACAAACTGTATGCAGTTCTTCCGTTTGTGTTTATGAACAAAAGGACTAGTAGTGCCAAAAGTTTATGAAAATATTACTAGAGTTGCTCTGCGAAACGTATGTAAGAACTAAATGTACCTACATAAAAATCCGAAAAACGACATTCAATGACTAATAGTAATCTCCTCATAGCGTATTCAACTGTTTTTGAACTGTTTTATTGAACGTCTTTCTAGTCTGATAGCTCGTGTACCTATAGCGGCAGAAAATATTAAACAGGAATCGGACCCAGGTATTAGATGCCCTTTTAAGCCAAGGTATGTAGGTAGGGGCTATTTATTTATAAAAATATGCCACTTTTTTACATATAATATGCCTTAATGGGCTCAAATTTTTAAAGAACTAAAACATATTTATTTATATTTTATTAAGGCAATATCTCACCTCAGAAGTCATTTTCTTTTTCCAGATAACATCTTTCATAATATACCTCATCGGAGTCAATCTCATGGGAATTTACTTCCGGTTGATGAATGAAATTATAACAAGGAGATCTTTTTTGGACAGACGAGCTTGCGTTGAAAGCACTTTGAGGTTAAAATTCGTTAAGGAACAAGAGGTAAGATAAAAAAGTTTTAAAAATACTAATCACAAAAGCCGAAGCCTTTCGAAAAGTAATGGAGGCTAAGCGAACATGTTTGCTTTGAAATCTCAAAGCTCAAATAAAAATTCCAACACATCCAGTATTTACTTATTTAATTAATATTACAAAAATAATATGTTTTGAGGACATATAATATCGTGTCTAGCCATTAATAGAAGCGAAGGCCGTCCCCATCCCAGGATATCAGGTTACGGATTTGATATTGTAGACACAAAAGAAAAAAATCAGAACCAGTTTCAATTCGTTGTATTTCTACACAATGATTAATTATTTAATTTGATTAAATTATGCTTTTAGGAGCGTCTCATGCTTAGCATTCTGCCAGAACACATCATGTCCAAAGTACGGCAGGATATAAGAAACATGTTTCTGAATATTCGCTCACACAGTTATAGCCACAATATGAGATCCTTTAGGTGAGTGTGGCCCATTTTTAACATTTTTGGATCAGTGATAATGCATTATAAGGTAGTAATCATATTAAGTTATATTATGCTCAGACCTATTCATAATAGTAACCTCGTTAGATAGTTTTAAGTATAAAAACTGATAAATTACGTATAATAAGATAAGTAACTAATAGTTAGATAGATATTTGATAGCGTGTCTATGCAAAATCTATAAAACCATTGTATAATGGGCTAACTCAAGTACTGGAGCGATGTGGGTTCGGTTTAAATCGTTTTAAGCGAAAAACAAAAATGATTGATGATTCTGCGAGTTACATTATAATTTTTTGTTAATATTTTACTCATTGCCGACGCATTGCTCTTAAAACATATAATACTATATTATATACCATGCTTCACTATATCAACATGAGTATTTTTTTTACTTTTAGCATTTAAAATATTCATACAATCTATATAATTATGATAAGTAACGCTTGCCGATTTTGTCGCTATTGATTAAAAAATAAAAATGCTTTTTTTTTAGCCAATTATACGTCGAAGAGCATGACAACGTGAGTATATTGTACGCTGACGTTGTGAACTATACAAAAATATCTACCACATTATCTCCTATGAGGATGGTTGAGTTATTAAATGAGCTTTTTGGAAGATTTGACGAAGCCTCTGAAGTAAGTGATGTGAAAAATAATTTTCAAATATTTCATGAACGTACTTACATACGCTCAAATAGCTATTGACTCTCGAGTCCGGTTGATCAGTCGATAAATAGGAAACTTTACACATTATGCTTTAAGGATTTTTTATGGAATGGAATTTTAACAATTTAACAGTTATCAACTGGAAAATCAGTGTAGGCCTAGTGGCTTTGCGTGTGACTCACCATCCTGAGATCGTCGGTTCTATCGCCGACTCTGCACCAATTGATGTTTTGTCTTTATGCATATCTAACACAAGCTCGTACGGCGATGGAAAACAACTATTATGTTATTGTACATAGTAGACTTGGCTTGACATTACACATATACTCAATGAGCAGAAGCAGAGACAGACTATTTATTTAAGTTTTACTTTCTTCGTTAATACATAACATTACTGGTATATACACGCGAGTTATTTTTATACAGAAAAACAATATAATATATTTGTTTAACTTTTGTAAACCATCAAATTTCTCTTTAAGATTTTATGGAAACTTATTCATTACAGGAACATGATGTTCTAAGAATCAAGTTCTTGGGGGATTGCTATTATTGCGTCAGTGGTATACCCAAGCCGACATCGCAACATGCGAAGAACTGCGTTGATTTGGGGCTTGAAATGATCCATATAATTAAGGACGTCAGGTTAATATGAATTAATTAATTGGTTTAATTACCAACTTGATCGTAAGTAGCGTGCGATTCACAATACACCCTAAACCTGAGGACAAGACCTACTTATCTACTTATAAGGAAAGTTATCAATGATACTTCTTTTTTATTACTAGAGAAAAACGTTCACTAAACATTGACATGAGAATCGGTGTACACTCAGGAAAGATTTTGTGTGGCCTCATTGGAATAAGGAAATGGCAGTTTGATATTTGGTCAAAAGATGTCACTATTGCTAATAAAATGGAATCGACAGGAAAAGCTGGGTAACATAAAACATATAAATTTCTAATGAAATTTATTATTATTATATTTTAGCATGTAATCTAAATACATATTATTTTAAAGTTTATTTTAAAGTTATATAGTTTTTTTGACGTATATCATGCAATGAATCGATATATGTATTTTTTAATATTTAGCAATCATTTTTTTAGCATTAAAATAATACAAACAATATTGTTTAGGGTTTTAGTTAAATTTTTATCGACCTTCTATTCAAGCAATTCATACGAGTTTGCAATTTGAATATCGCGACGTAAACAGAGATTGATTATCTGCACGGATCAGATGAACGAACTTGATTTGTAGCGAGTTTCACAGTAATTGAATAAATAAATCTATTTTTTAGAAGCACAATTTGAATTGCATCGCAGTAATTTAAAGCTTGCGTTTTAACCGTTTTTATTTCCATATAAATCTTTAATGTTTTAGAAAAGTACACATCACAAAACAAACTCTGGAATTGCTATTGGACTACGCACGGGAATACATAATTGAACCAAATTTTGAATCTCAAAATGATCAATTTATTATGAATAATAGAATAGAAACGTATTTAATTTCCAGACCACCGCGGGTAAGTATCTAGTTAGGAGATAGGAGGTAATTATTAATTATAATGGAGTTACTAACGAGATTAAAATTTTAGCCAATGGCTGACTATAAACCATTTCGACGTCCATCTGTGGGCCTCAATAAAATAATTAACCCACGCTCGAGACATAGAGTAAGTTATTTGTATACTTTTATAATTTTTTGATAATAATATAACTAATTTATCTGTTCACTGAATTAATCACTGTTTAACTTTGTGACCGGTGGACTATGACCTAAACACAACTTGAGATGAGAAGATGAGGCATTTAAAACTCTAATTGAATTATTATTTATTTATTAATGCAATTAAATATATAACAACGTCTTAGAACACGTCTTGTCAGTTACAGGTCAACTTATAAAGATCGTTTTTGGAATTGTCTTAAAAACTTATTAAAGGCTTATTACTTATAGACTCAATAAGTTATATGAAATAAAAACTCTTAACAATTTATTTCTAATCTTCATACTTCTAGTAGCGATCGGAAAATAGAAACTATCGCAGAACGACCGCTTTTATGGATGAAAATTTGGTGGAGTATCAGCAAATGTTGAAGGCGGCTGATGCGCAAATGGCTAAGGAAATCGAAGACATGACAAGCGGAAAGTATGTATGACTGACTCTAGGTGATCAGCTGTTAATGTCTGACAGTCGCGTCGCGAGGGTTTTGCTGGTTAGGTGTTAGGTTTGAGAACCCATGTTACGTTAACTTACCTAATACTAATGCGGAAAGTAAATACCTATCTTAAACGTATAAAATCAGTGGCGCTACAACCTTTTTAGGTCTGGGCCTCAGATTTCTGTATCTGTTTCGTGATCATCCTTCTGTGCCTGACGCATGCCGTCGACTTTTTACCTCTAAGCCAGGCCAGTTTCCTCAAGATGATTTCCTTCAACATTCGAGCAAATGTTAAATGCGCACATATAATGAAAGTCCAGAAAAGTGGACGAGCCGAGGATCAAAGCTACGACATCAGAGATGAGAGTCGCACGCTGAAGCTACTCGGCAAACACTGCTCTAAAAACTTATTACTATTTAGAGTAAGGTGTTGTATGTTTGTCTCTATATATTAAACGCTTGATAAGGTTTACTGACTTTATAAAGTTTATAATTGAAATTCTCTGAATGATTAAAAAAAATTACTATATTATTCATAAGACAGTATAAGTAATAAGTTATACCTATTACCACTAAGCCATATACACCTAAGATTTTGGTAATGTATCGTGATCTTATAATTTTACAGAGAACACTTCAAGCAGGAATCAAAATTAAATAGTTTCACACTTATGTATAAAAGTATCAAACTCGAGAAATCTTACCTCCTATTGCCAGATCCTCTATTCAAATATTACATAACATGCTGCCTAGTTATATTTTTATTAATCACAACTGTCAACATACTAACAACGAGTTGGTGAGAAAATTATTATTTATATATTATTTTGCTAATAGCGAAGATTATAATATATCTATAGAATAGGATAGAATAATAAATATCAAAGTTAGTTTCGGTTTATTTACGTGATACGTATTTAATAATTACGATTAAGAAAGTATTTTCCGAATTACAATAATATTTTTTTTTTTTAATTATTTAACTGTTCTTGTTCGTGTTCTTTGTATGTTTTACAATTGGTTAGACGTAGTTAAAAAAGATAAATTAACAGGTTAAAATTTTTTTGTTTGAATGTGTGAACTACATATACTTTATGATAATGCGTATATTCTAGGGCACAGGAGTTTGAGTGGTACGTCTGGATTCCCGTTGCAATTTTAATACTAATCCTAATTATACTACAACCCCTGACATGGTTTCAATTTTTTTGGACGAAATACAAAGGAGTGAACGAGCCCAAAGGGCGGTTTCTACGCTACATCTACGATTTATCGGTGACGATAATTAAATCTACAAAAGTTAGAACTGCTATTTACATGATGATCAGCTTAGGCTTGGCGATCACGTCCATTCTAGAGGTCCTTGGGTGTAACGTAAAAGAGGAAGAACCAGCCGAATTGCAAACATATTGCGTTTCTTCGTGGGTAATAACTTTTACTTTCAAACACTACTATGATTCTCTCTTATACCTTATTTAGCATCCTTATCTTCCACAGCACGTGACACAATGTTGGAGTTTGGCTCTTCTCCTGAACTTCATCTTCAGCCGTGTCTTCTTTATGTTCAAATGGGTCGTAGCTAGTGGCATGACAATTTTTTACTTGTTTGTAATATGGGAGATGAAAGGTGCCTTCTTTTCCACTGGAATTACATGGAACATTGGCCTAGATCCTCGTATCTCTCAAAGTCTATCTGTGTTTTTTATCACAATAACCTTGTATTGGATCGACAGAAGCACTGAATACAGACACCGTTTAGACCACTTATGGCAGAAACAATTAACCGAAGAACAAGAAGAAGCAGAGACAATGTTAAAAGTTAATAGTATGCTGTTGGAAAATATTTTACCCGCCCACGTTGGTTAGTAGTCTGAGACTACGTTTTATACAATAATTAGCATAGCGAAGTCTAATAATTTTGAATTTGTTTTCTTTTAGTGCAAGTTTATTTAGATTTAAACAGACCCATAGATGAATTATACTATGAAAAATACGACAACGTCGCTGTTATGTTTGCGTCCCTTACTGATTACAAATTGGGCATTGAGAGTGATACGGAGCTAAGTGATAAGCTCATTTTAAGTATACTTGATGAAGTTATATCAGACTTTGATCGGGTAAGTAATCAAGGCACTAGAAATGCCCACTTTTAGGCATGTAAACTTACATATACTCTTTGATTTCAGCTTTTATTAATGGGATCGTCGCTGTATAAAGTAGAAAAAATAAAGGTCGCCGGCTGGACGTATATGGCGGCGTGTGGACTGGACCCAAATAGACGGGGATCGTTCGACACATCATCTTACTGCTCAGTTGGAGATAGGAACCAAAATAACCTATACAATAGAGCAATCGTCGTTACAATGGTTGAATTCGCAGCTGCGATGATGATGCAATTGCAGAACTTTAATCGCGGCTCATTTCAAAGTTTTGAAGGGCTTAATCTTCGTATTGGTAATGATTATAAAATGCTCAATTACATCATAAGACAGATTTTTATTAATTGCTTATGCTTATGTGACCGATATTTTGGAAATATTATTAAACAAAAATGCTATTAGTTGAATAGTCATAAAAGAACCATTATACATTTGTGTGTGTGTGATGTTTTTTTTATATTTAATTTTATAGGTATTTCAAATGGCGAGGTCGCAGCGGGCGTAGTAGGTTCCCTAAAACCACTCTATGATATCTGGGGAAATGCCGTAAACTTAGCATCACGAATGGATTCAACTGGTGAAACAGGACGAATACAGGTAAGAATCAAATGATAAATAGTGATGCCACAACCTCAGATCTTGGCCTCAGATTTCTGAATCTGTTTCGCGATCAATTGTTTTTTTTCTAATATGCACGGTGAATCAGATCAACCTTATGTGCCTGAAAAATAAATTTTTGGGTCTAACAGTGAATGGTTTCGTTAATAATGTGGTGTAATGGCTATGGTGTACTACTCTTATCCCTGAGGTCGTAGGGTTGAGTCCCGGCTTTGCAACAATGGACTTTCTGGCTATATTAGTTAGTTAGATAGAGCACATAGCCAGAAAGTCAATTGTTGCACAGCCATTACACGAATGTGTGTAAAATTCTATTCAACTGTTTAACTTAATTCTCAGGTTACTGAAAACACTGCATTTATTTTGGACGAATGTGGAATTCTTACTACGTACCGAGGAGAAACGTTTGTCAAAGGAGCGGGTTATATTAAAACATATTATGTCCCTTTGGATGAAAATTTCCACCTCGTCAAGAAAGAACAAAGTCAAAGCTTTTTTAAAAATCAACGTGCTAACTATTACTATAGTGCTAGAAACTCCAAACTTTCGGATACTTCTATAGATTCATTTGACACGGAATCACATCATTCTTTGAACATTGGTGAACTTTCAACAGACTATAGTGACCATACTGAAGACGATACAGCTGATGTCTATGAAAATCATCGTATTGATAATATCAAAGGCATGGGAACACACACTCCGCGTGACCATTTGAGCGACACATCGTCAGATTTTGATAATAATAGCATAATAGAGACACCATGTTAAAATCTTAAATCAGGACAACAGGAATAAATTGTTCCAAGGGATGAGTGCTTTGTTAATCTGTTTGACGTTAACCTATTGACACCGAGAAAAACATATATTTTAAAAATAAAAGATATTGTATAGATTTTTTTATCAGCGTTTTATTAACTGTAAAGAAATCCTGTGGTACAAAAAAGTATGAAAGTATTAGATTAAGTGTAGTATACGATAACTGAATCACTGCGTTTTAGGTCTTCTAAATATATCTTGTTTATTGTTATTTAATTTCTTTTTGGAGATTTGCAATCTTTGTTAACACTTGCCATTCGACTATAACAATTACAAAAATGCTTAAGAAGTTGTCTCTTATAACGCTTTTGTTGATATAATGAATATGTTTATAATTAAAGTATTTATTTCATAAAAAATATTCTTCTAAAATAAACCTAAGCAAAAATTACGTGTTGTTTTGTACCACCATAATAACATTTAAAGATTTCATATGCTGTGTCTGCGCTGTCTTTGCCCTTCTTCGCTTTACATTCATCGAGCAATTTTGAAGCTGCAGCTTTGTCTATTCCTGGTGGGAGCTTTGATAAAGCTACTTCCGTATTAAGTTTTGCATCAGATGTGAGCATTCCGGTTTTTTGAAAGAAGCAGAATAGGAATTTTTTGAAGCCCCCATCATCGCTCAATTGGCCCTTTTTCGCTTCTTCTATGAGCTCAGTCTTAACTCCAGTTTCTTTGATACATTCTACGGTGTACTGTTGTACTTTTTCTTTTTGTTCTTTTGATAAGTGCACGTTCTGGAAACATTTCCTACATTAATTAGTAAAACGTCTTTACATAATGATACGTTAGAATTTAAACCCCTTAATTATTCATAACTTAATCGGTATAATTGAACTCTTTTAATGACATTACTTTTACTCTCTTTTGAAAAATCTATGGTTATGCTGTCATATAAGGAGATAGATTAGTATTTTAGTTGAATCTTTTTAATATGGTACAAATGAAACATATCCAGAGACAATACTTACATGAGCTTCAAGACTACAAGCCAGGAGTACGACACATAAAAATACGAATTTATCCATAATGCGATGTTATCCTTACTAATCCTTTTCCGAAAGTATTTCGTAATGTCTCAGTGTTGGCTTTTATATTCAATTCGGAAGGACAACCAGCATTAATACACATTGCAGCTCGTTTAATTACCGCCTGACCGATATTTACGTTATACAAACTTATTTTACAATGGCAAATCTCTATATTTTTTCGCTCTATACTACGTTCTGATTGTACCTGTGGTTTTGTAGGTAACCAAAATAAATAAAAAATTGTCTTTTACGTGCAAATGTTAAATAATTAACGAAGATGTTTACTTCATTCTTTTTTGGAGGGTGTCAGAAAATCTCGAGATTCGTCCTTATGGTATGTATTGTATACATAATATTATTTAGGGTCTGTTTCACAATGGCCGGATAAGTGCCAAATAAGCTATTATTTACTTATTGGTAAGATAAACAGTATTTTTGCGTTTCACGACTGTAAGATAGCGCTATTTGTCATGAAATGCGAAGTATCTTATTCGGAACTTTTATCTTTCGAATAATTTATGTGTTGCATAGCTATTTGGTACTTTATCCATACATTGTGAAACAGGCCCTTAGTCATTTAATTCAGTTCACCAGTTAAGATAACTTAATTTAACAGAAAATTGATAAAATTCAAGTTTTAAAACTTCACATTCACTATAGCTATTTTTAAATAAATCTGTTATTTAATAAAACACCTGCAGTAATATGAATTTCAAATAAAGCTAGCACACGAAGAAGCATGTTAATGTAACTACTGTTCTAATAAGTTGCAAGCTTACACCAAAATGCAATGCCAAAATAATGCACAATTATGAACCTTACTGTGGCGATACGTTGTCGGCCTTAAATAAGTGGGTCGACCGCTTGTAATCTGGCCAAGTGACCGTATGGTATAAATAATTGCTCATTATTTATAAACTAAGGTTCTTGTTTTGGAAACTCATAATTATTTTTTTTCGCCTTCGTCATATATACTTATATGATATGAGGTCGATATGAGGTCATTAGTAACGTGAGCAGACGTCCATCCGTCGTTTTGGACGGGACTGTCCCTTTTTTCATTTACGCGTCCCGGTGTCCCCGAAATGACCTGTGGGACGCATAATTGTACCGTTTTCAGAAACCGCGCGAAAATTCGAGGAGAAGAATATAAAAAAATGTGCCAAGATTTATTCTCATTTGAAATAGTCACCATCTCTATAAAAAAAATGTTCTTCTGATAAATATAAATATAACTAAACACTTTGGGTAACTTTTTCTAAAAAGTTAAAAAGTGTTTTTCTTTCATTGAATATTGATTGATTGACCAAAATTAAATGACCCGTTGTGGGTCAAAAAATAAATGCTCACTTTAGTCATGAGTCATTCTTGTTGACATTTCGCATACAGGAGAAAATGTTTGCGTATTATTTTAATGTAAATACGGCGCCCAGTTGAGGAGTTATATGACTGTATAGTTCGATAGGTGACGCAGTAAATTAAATATAAGGCAACGAAGTTAAATAACAATATTAACTGACATTGTTGTTAAAATAACAAATGTGGAGATTCCCAATTACGCCGGCCAAGGAGATGGAATCACAACATTTTAATATTAAGTGGAATGTCAGATGAGGCCGCATGTGAAGAGGCGGAACTACGCGACAATAAAGTATAATGTGCAATTATGAACCCTCTTATTTAAAGTATTCGCATGAAAAGATTACTTTGTATGTCAAATTATTTTTAATAGACGATTTACATTACTTGTTATTTATATTAACTTCAAACATTCATTCCTACCAGTAAAGATTACCTATGCCTTCAAGAAAAGAGCGTACCAATTCTTGAAAGGCCGTCAACGCACTCGCGAGCCCTCTGGCATTGAGAGTGTCCACGGGCGGCGGTATCACTTAACATCAGGTGAGCCTCCTGCCCCCCTGTTCTTAAAAAAAAAGATTGTCTTCAATCTGCTTACGTGCCCAAATTATATGCAACTATCCAAGTTATTGTTATGTCTGTTTTTTTTAATTATAGCAAGTGCTTTAATTGAATAAACACTTTTTTAATTTAATAATGAAAAATTATATTTTTTTACAATAAAATATCGATATAATAAATAAATTGAAACCTTATGGCCAACTAAACCAATAAAATATTACGAGTTACCCCAAGTTATCCATTTAAACACAATAATCATACAACCCCAAATAAAAAATGAATGAATTATATGTGGTAAAAATGCGATAATCTGTTATGTACTAAATAAGTATAATTAGGCATTAGCGTTTAAGTGGGCGGGGAAAACCTGCAAGTGTCGGGGATTGGAAACATTTTCTTCGATCTCTATGAAATTATTAATATACTACATTATGACGAAATCCTTAAAAAATTGAGTAAATCTAATGCTCTGAATATTTTTCCAATTGCAATATATTTTTAAGATACGAATTTTAAATTTATAATTGGTTCTAGTGGAACTACAGTTCTACAGAAACATACAATGATATGTCGATGATTCAATTATAATTTAGCTTAATATGTAGCAGTTACTTGTGGCATTTCGACTTTTCAGCATGAGGTAGCTTTAGTAAATTAGTTGGAATAAATACGTATTAAGTTTTTATCCTTTGAAAATATATTAGTTTAGCGCTATCTATCTCGTTAGTTGAACAACAAAGAAAATGTGAAATTACCTATAATCTCCCTATAGTTCATTTTCATCCATAGTTCTATTATAAACGATTTCATAATTTGAGTTATTTTCGCTCTAATACTTTCTATATACAGGCATAATAAGACTTTACGTCTATACATTCGTAGTGTATTACGATGCCCGAAACACAACGTAAATACTATTTCATTAAAACTAGAAAACTAAATTAAGGTTCCTTATCCTGTATAAATATGTATAACGCATGTATACTTCAAATTTTCTAACATTCTTTTTGTTTTACATTCTTTAACTTGTAAAATATATTTCATTGTTTCAGTTGTTTCAGTTGTTAAATGAAATAAGTTGATGATTAACTAACCGATGAGCATAATATAATAGTATTAATATTGTTAAGCAAATTCTAACAGAGTAACGTCCTAAAATGGCGTAAAGCCACGGGTGGCAGTTATATATAACAACCTCGTCAAAAGGTTTCATAGTGCACGGATTAAATCATAAGGCTTCTTTGGAGCTAGAGTTCGAGTCCTTGGTCTAGTAGACCGATGTAGGTCGAACGGAGAAAGTTTCTTGTGGTGCTGTTGT
This sequence comes from Pieris rapae, assembly GCF_905147795.1. Classification (NCBI taxonomy): domain Eukaryota; kingdom Metazoa; phylum Arthropoda; class Insecta; order Lepidoptera; family Pieridae; genus Pieris; species Pieris rapae. The sequence goes on along the minus strand of NC_059509.1, from coordinate 4,006,677 downwards.
GACTACGTGTTTGATTGTTTGTAAGGAAATTGTGTAAAAAGTAATATATATTTTATCAGTGAAAATTTCTATGTTTATAATCGATTTTGAACATTTATTACTTTTGTAGTGAACAGTAGCAGACTCAGTGGCTGCGAATCATGATTGTAGGATAAATCAGCGAAGCAGTCATTCAACAGTGCTAATATAAATTTGGATCTATAATTCCATGTCTAATCAAATTATGTCAACTTCCTGCTGATTTTTGTTCAAAAGGGATTTGTAGCAAAAGGAATTACGACTATAAAGTGGTCTTTTGATAATTTATACTTCTCTTACAGGAATACAATAAGCAAACATCACAATGGTCGACGAAGAATCAGGCTGTCATCTGCGTAAGCGGCGTTTCGCTGGTACCCCGAACTTGGCCTTGAACCTTGAAGTTGGGTATCAGGTTAATGAAGGGTCTAGTGGACTCGGTACCCCTTCACCAGGTTACAGTAAAGCAGCACCAACACCAACGTCAGCGCAGCTACGTCGGGAGTTTAGGAATAAGCAACAATCCCTCGATATCCCAGTAGGTACAACAATAATATACGTTAAGTATTCTATGATAATTTATCGGCAGGTCAATCATTTTTGTATAAAGCTACGTCATAACTCTATCACTCGGAAAACAATTCACTTCATTCCCTATAAGTGTGTGTCTCACACTAAACTTGGTTTTCTATATTTGTTTCGTAAGCATTACTTATACATATCTATAAATATTTTTATCTGCTATCAATTTAATTTAGTAACGGAATCCTTCTTTGTTACGTATATATTCTAAATTTTGTAAAATGTTAAATAGTATCGCACTTACAATTTGTTCCCGTCTGATCTAATGAGCTTTAAGGCCATCAATTACCGACCTAGTTTTAATAGTTTTGTACTCAGTTATATGTAACGAAGTGATACAAAAAAAACGCTTCGTATCGTCTTAATATTTGAAATAATCAGAAATTATCTACCATAAACCTTGCAATAGATCATAACAGTCTTTTCATTAATTTTTAGATAGAAGACTGTGAAGAGATAGAAATAGTTATAGAGAGTGACGAAGATGGTGATAAAGAAGAGGAAAACGCATCTGCCGTCATCAAAGTTGATCGTCCTGTTACACCAACACCTGTACAGGACTTTGGGGCTAGTGTTGTATACACCGAAGGTATATTAGCTTACAGTAATATTTCTGCTGTCGAAATTGGATTAACATTGGAAACCGTGCATAGATTAAAACAAATATAACTTAGTTAGAAACTGTCATTTCAACAGCATGGGTAAAATGCTTACGAGTTGCCTTCACATACTTTGTTTTCTGTGGAATGTATTTAATAATCTAGACAACGATTACTTAGACTTATTTCCCACAAGACGAAGTGGCATTTGCTAGTAAAAAAGTGCTAGGCGTTCAAAGATTCATATAAGAAAGAACATTCCGATTTTAATTCAATTTTTACTTCGTTCTAAATACTTTAGTCAAAATAGGCGAGGCGGCAACGTTAAGCTAACGCAGGTGTTCGCATACAGGTAAAATGCACAAAAGGAGTTCACTGGATAATGAGTGCTATTCACGGACGGTTATAACAAAAGGTGAGCTTCATGTGAGGAAATTTTTATCATAAAATATAGGATTTCGCTGAGGCTCACTTTGTCGTTAATAAGGTTGTATTAAGCCATTGGAGGTATTCAGACAGAATCGAACTTGTTTTGTGTTTTCCAGGACCACAACCGATGGACTTCCTCAACGTAAATGCGATAGAACACGATTGCTACACTGATGTATCGGATGCTGACTCAGATGAAGAAGAGAACTAGATATGATAAAATATTTAGAATTATAATATATCAAAGATTTATAAGATTGTTTTAAAAATGTGTATTAAAACACCTTATTCGCTTAAATTCTATTTTGCTTCTGTTTATAGCAATTTATTATAAATGAAGACTATGCATAAAATATTTTAAAAACATTTAGTATTAGGAAAACATATATAACAAAATAATCAGAAATGTATTTGTAGTGTGTATGAATTGAGTAACATAATCATTGTAAGTTAATTAAGTTATAATAATAAACAATACAAGAACTCCCACTTTTCTTTAAGACACTGGCTGGAAAATATTTTTATAATTATTTTATTTGTTTATGTTAATTTATTATATTAAGCATATAACTCTTTCGAATTGAAATTTATATGAACCAGTTCATTTAAAATTATTTTTCAAAACACCACAGCCTGGAGTTGTGCCAATGAACAGATGCAACAATCAGTAATATTAATAATGATCCGACGATCAACGAAATAAAACTTTACTGACTGTGGTTAAGTTTGCGGCCCGACCAGAATTATATGATTTAAATTTAAAAAAATCAAAAACAAAATATCTTTATTCATATACGTAAACAAGTACACTTATGAACATCAAAAAATTATATTAATTGTTTTTTATAGAACAGGGGGCAAACGGGCAGGAGGCTCACCTGATGTTAAGTGATACCGCCGCCCATGGACACTCGATGCTAAAGGGCTCGCGAGTGCGTTGCCGGCCTTTTAAGAATTTACATTTACTACCAGTTTGCAAGTCAGGGGCGTTGAGCGGGCTTGGGAGTAATTATGTTTTATCAAAGATTTCTTATACCATTTAACATATAAAGACTGCGAATTTCAAATTCCTAATAATGTATAATTCAACACATAAAATACAACGTATAAGCGGTAAAAATAAAACCATTTTAAATTAAACCGAATATATTTATAACATTTACAAGTTTTACATTAGAAATACAAAATCTTATTAAACTAATTTAATTATAGGAAAATGTCTATGTACGGAAAAATCAAAGTCTGGTGGAGTACTGGAATCGCTCTTGTGGCCATCAGCCAGCAACTTCAATACTATGAAATTCGTTTTTGCCACCTTCAGTAGATCTAGTACCTGAAATTGTTTTAATATTCGCTGAATTATTTTCGTTGAAATTTAACTTTTTTGGTAATTATTTTGAAACGTTTACTTATTCATATATGTATTTTAATGTACACATGAACTTCAAAAAATACATTATAAATTTACTCCCAGTTCTAAAATCAAGGGCGTAGAACGGACGAGAAGAAGAATAGTATAAATATACTGATGAAAGGTTTAGAGTCAGGGTACCTCTTGGTCTGGTGTTGTGATGGTCTCCAATAGATTTCTAGCTTGTTGAAAATGTTTGCAGCCGCCCAGGTATAATATTATTGGGTTTTCGTATCTGAAAATTTCAAAGTATAGTTATATAATATTTATAGTATAGTACAGTAATCAGTATACAGTTATAAAAGTTTTCTTATCAAGATCTCCCCTCCTTTGTAAGGAATGATGCAGTTATTGAATATTTTAAGGTTTTTAAATATTATGCATCCTTAGTGTACAAGTTTACAAAACATTGATTAGTACAGATTAACAATAGATTTTTGCCTGAACTACTATATGGAGCCAGCTACCCACTGAAGTATTGCCCAACCAATACGACTTAGGGTCCTTCAAGAAAAGAGCGAACCAATTATTAAAGACCGGCAACACACTCGTGATCCCTATGGTATCGAGTGTTCATGGGGGTCGATATTAATTAAAGACTCCCAACCGCTGAAAGAATCCTGCAAAGCATTCCACTATGGTCTATTTGAGAACATATTTTCTATTTATGGTAATCAATTAATCAATACCCTTCCGATTGTCTAGAACATATGTGTATATAAAATACTCCTCCGAAACGGCTCGACCGATTCTTATGAAATTTATTATGCATATTCAGTAGGTCTGAGAATCGGCTACAATATATGTTTCAAACCCCTAAACGATAAGGAATGCCCAGCCCAATCTTTTTATAGAATTTTTTTGTTTTTATTTTTTTATGATACGGCATAAAAAAATACATACAACCTTTCATTTTCACCCCTCTACAATTAAACCCAATTATATGTTAATTAAAAGCTTATGACATGAACTCTCAGGTTCAACAAAAATTCAGAGAGCAACCTATAAAGTTTCAGTCTGGGGTAGCATAGCAAAATGTTCCATGTTGGTATATACTAAAAAAGTAGGCTAGGCATTATATACACATTATATAAATGAAATATACTTACTGCAAAGGCCGTGTCATTTCGCAAAACTCATGATAATGAACTTGCGGCGGCGTCAGTACTGCAAGAGGCGCGAAGCGGTGCTTGTACCGCACTGCCTCGTTGTCGAACTCGCACTGCGGCTGACGAATCTTGCCTTGGAGCTTGAAGGCTACCAACGCCTGCGCATTAAAGTCATTGCAATTCAAACAAATCTTTAATTTACACACACATCTCTGTCTCATTATTGTTTGGCAGCGTTCAAGTATAATGTAACTAATTTTGGGATCATTTTAAATAAAATAAAATAACAAGATTCTATTTGACCCTAGCAAAATTGCGTTTACGCTTAAAGTTACGCCTAATTATGACGTATATGTATGACTCGTGAGTCAAAAATTAATGAATTATTTATTATTATTATTGAATTTAACATGAACAAAAAATACCTATTACCATTATTTATACATGTCCCTTTAATAAATGAACAGATTTAAATATATAAAAAAAGAATTATCAATTGTACGAGTATTTTCTGTATATACCTTATAGTATCCCCCACACATACTCTGTAGTACTTGACACATAAGTCCCTCTCTTGCTGAGGGTCGAGCTCTCTTCTTCAGCTTCCGTGAACCACTTTTTTTCTCCGAACGCTTTGCTTCCCCGTTAAGGGCTTCCGCCCGCCCCAAAGCAGAGACAAGCCAACCATACAGAAACTCATATAAATACCTGAAAACAAAAAATAGTAAATTTCAGAATTTTCTCTAATGTTACGGATTTATTTAATTTGTTTCAAAAATATTTAAATGGCTATGAATGTACTACTATAAAAACAATCCTAGCCCCTTTTTAAAACAAAGTAAATCAGTCTAATAACATTAGTTCAACTAAAGAACTTATGTCCAATTTTGTTAACGCTGTGGTGATGAATGAATACTTTTTAAAATAGCGCCATCTATATTTAGAATTTAATAATTAATTATTATTAAGAAAAAAGACCCCCTCCCCTTTAATGCTTAAGTAACAATGAAACCCTAATATTAAAAAAAATCTCTGAATTCTACCAATTGACTTAATTATTCGTTCCATCATTGGAGTCGCTATTGATAGTCAGAATACGTATATATAAAAATATGCACTTACCAAAATATATAATGGTACTCGTGTACACTGTACAATTCCAATTCCAGTCCGGATAGCAGATATGCGATCATAACTCGTAGTACGTGGTATAGCACCCACGTACCAAAACACGCTCGCGCCGGCGTACCCATAGTCGCGCTTATTACTGCGTCCACGCTTTCCGCCTATTACAATATAGATGTTTATTACAGTATTGTGGTTGTCGATGAGTACCGGAACAAATTTGTGTCTGAAGGCGAAACTCTACTACTCGGAGTCTCGGACTAGGGGGAAAATAAACTGGGGTACTTTAACTCCCAAGAAGACACAAGTTTGGGCGTTTTTCACTAAAAAAAACACCCTTTGTAGCTACTCCTCTTTTCGAAGACACTCTTCTTGTTTTACATAGATAGATAGGTTTGAGAAGCCTGGTCAAATTACATACAATAACTTCGCAATTTAAGTCTTAAAAATCTGTAGTATGAAATATGTTTCATATTGATACTTGCTGCACGCTTGCGGTGACTACAATCTCGTCATACTCTTATTTAGTATGAAATCTAAATAATTAGTACCTCTTCTTCCAAACCAGCGAATTCATCAAGCAGCATCGCTAGTTTATCCCGCTGCCTCGCCCGGTTGTGCCCGCAAACCTGAAGAAACGCCGCGAACGGACGGACACAACGAGAAAGGAATTTGTCTATGAATTCACGAGCCTGAAAAATTAAAAAAAAAATATTTTTTTGGTCGCAAATACTACATTCCTTTAACAAATATAACAAAACATCCTACAGCCGTGTCTATGGCCATCTGACGTTTATACAGATAGCATAAAATAATTAGGAGTAATAATCTATTAATGCTAAAATTAAACATGCGATAAACAAATTGAAACATTTTCGATAATTAAAAAGTTAATATATATTCAAAAATTCGTGATTGGTGATTATTTCTTTTACATATATATCTTGTTTATATAAAATTATTAATCATTTTATACATTAGTTTTGTATTGTTCCACGTATATATGTAACACAATGCCAAATATATGGAAGTTAAAAAAAATATAACTGAGCCAATGGAAATGAAAAAAATGGGTCCGTTTATAAATTGAAACTAATTACTGATTAACCATTTAAGATACTTTACAGGCAATTGGAATAAGATAATTGGAAGATGGATGGCAATAGAAATGTTACAAAACATTTTCATATGGAGAACGCTATGAGTACATTAGTTTACTTCACTATCAAGCAGAGTTCGAATCGGAGTACAAAGAACACATAATATTGTTTTTTTTTTGTTTATGTTACAGGGGGCAGACGGACAAGAGGCTCACCTGTTGCTAAGTGATACGGCCGCCCATGGACATTCGCACTGCCAGAAGGCTCGCAAGAGCGCTGCCGGCCTATTAAGAATTGGTACGATCCTTTCTTGAAGGACCCTAAGTTTTTTTTTATAGAACAGGGGGGCAAACGGACAGGAGTCTCACCTGATGTTAAGTGATACCGCCGCCCATGGACACTCTCAATGCCAGAGGGTTCGAGTGTGTTGCCGGCCTTTCAAGAATTGGTGCGCTCTTTTCTTGAAGGACTTTAAATCAGATTAAATCGGAAATACTTCTGTGGGCAGCTGGTTCCACATAATTGCGGTGACCGGCAGAAATTGCCTTAAGAATCGCTTAGTTGTGGAACGACGGACGTCAAGGTTATATTTACGGTATTTGTAATTCTAGTCTTTCTAATGTACGTATACGTTCGAGAATTTAAATACTAAAATTATAGTATAGGAATATTATCGTAATTACAAATTCCTTACAGGAGGAGTAGTTCCTGGAGGCAGTTTGGCCAACGCCGGTGGATTGACAAAGCTCTTGATAGAATCTCTGAGGATGTCCATGAAGACACGGTGAGCTGGACCGGGGCCCATAGTGGTCATAGCGACAGGGGACGGGCTTATGTACAGAAGCTGTAACGCCGACCGGGACAGGATACAGGCGCGCTGTCTGCTGAACTCCATAAAGAAATCCTGAAACGTTTTACTGTCATAAAACTATACTGTTATTTGTACAGTTGCAATTACAGTAAACTCTTTATAACGCATTTCAAAGGACTTTTTTGTCGTTATAGAGAGATGTTGTTATAGGAATAGAAAAAAACAAATTATATAACCAATTACAATAACTTCTAATTTTATTACAAAATTGCTTGGTCTATGTCGTCCAATTTTGCCTTACTCAATTTTTTTGAAGACATTCTCTGCAGTAGCAACAGTAGATGGACTGAGTCCTAAACCTATTCCAACATCACTGATTTTTCTTCTTCTATCGCAAGCAACAAACAAACTGCTTCGTTAAATGATAACGCTTTTCTTTAACTGGCCATCTTGACAGTTTCAAAGTCTGTTTACGACTGATAGTACTCGATAGGTGACGATGGTGTGATAGTAACTGAGACCAAAATTTCCTACAGGCAATGATTTCTAATAATGCACACGCATTAATGCAATTAACAATAACAAAGGCGAGACGGCTTTTAATGACCTCAGGTGTCTTTCTTAGAAATTTCGTCATCTCAAACTTAGTTTTGCAAGCTGATTATAAAAACAATTACACTTAAGTATGTTATTAATATCTAAATATGAAAATATTTCTTCATAATAGAGAATGGCGGTTGCGTTATAAAGAATGAATTAATGTATGGGATTTGTGATTAACCAAACAAACTAAATCATTGTTACGCAATAGAGAGTTTGTCGTTATGACGAATGAGAAAAGGCTTACTGTAATAACAAAATCAATAATCCGTAAAGGTATCCGTTTGATAATTAATATAATTTAAAGCTGAAAACGACAATAGTGCCACGTTTTAACCGCGAAGATGATATATTAAACAATGATTTTTAAACGCTCGTACACAAAGGCAAATGTCTCGGTTATTGAAAAAAATTACTCCAAACCCAAAGCAGGGCAAGAAACTTTTTTTTGTGTTATATAAAGAAGAGCGTGAACTTAGCTGTTAAGCGTCCGTCTCAACCCGGAGACAAATTTTATAGTCAAGCAAAATCTGCATGGAATTTATCATACAAAGGTTGTAAAGTAATATACATGGAATAATAGACGAACCAGTGCTGTGTGAAAATTGGTGCATGATGTAATCTTCCAGGCATGTCTTAGACGAGTAACCATCTCATCGAAGTACTGCAGGGCTTCTGGCCTAGCCTTTATACGTGTGTACCGCGGAAATGTCGGGGGTAATAGACGCTGATTCATCATTGGCTCGAAGCCCATTGGGTTTGGTGCATCAGCTGAAATTTAAAAAAAAATATTAAAGAAAATATTTTTTATTAATATTTATATAATATATATATATATAATTAAAATATTAAAGTAATATTTGTGCAAATTTATTTCTTTGTTTGGTGCATCGGAATTAATACAAACCAAATATATAAAAATGGTAACTGTATATTATCATATATCTAGGTTTCAAGAGGAATAATAATAATAATAAAAAAGGAATAAATTATATTTTTATATTACACTGACAACATTTTTATATGAAAAAATCATATTATGCAAGTCAATGAACATAAATGGTATGAACTTATAATATAATTATATCCAACTCCCAAATCCCATAATTTATATTATTCATTTATCTATCATGTAAATATTATATAAACCTCACAGTTCTCAACAGGCTGTGTCCCCTTCCCAGAAGTTCTGATGATGACCTTCATCATCTCAGAGCAACCATTTAGCAGTGCTACACAATCAGCTCCAGATACTCCATCTCTCTTTGTGATAAGTTGCAATGCTTGATAAAACATTCGAGTAAATCTTATCCGAGCTGCTAAACCCGCCCAGGCTTCTGCCATCTGAAATAATTTATATTTCAAGATAGCTTTGTCAGCATAGAAACAATTAACAAAATTAAGGTTGTTAGAAAAAAAATTCAGATCAGTTGGAGAAAAAACAACCTGTCCTAATTTGTTAAGGTACACCTCAAAAAATACAGCTCTGCTTGAATGTTACACTTATTCTGAGATTATGTCTAGAGATGAATTGTCGACACCCTCCTACAGAAATTCTAACAATATACTGATGATTTCAATTGTTTAACTGTTGTTGTCTATTCTTTTACTTCAATACATTTAAAGAAATTTATTTTACTGGGCTGTTAATATTATACTTTTTGTATAAAAGATTTTGGGTTTTACACTGAAAATAATATAGAGTTTAGAGATTACCTCACTATCTGAAATCTTAGCCTTTTTATTCAGCTCCTCTTCTTGTTCCCTTAACATGGCAATAAATTTTTGTTCAGACAGATCTAGACTTGTGTCATAATTACCATATTGAGGGCTGGAGCCTAGTCTATATCCGTAGCTCATTGGCAGAAAATCTTCTTCTTCAAAAACTTGTGCTCTGTAATTATAATATAAATGTATGTTTTACTAAAATTTGATGACACTAATAATTTTTTGTATTGGCCATCCATTGATGCAAATAAAATTTGAATAATGGCCTGCATATCAATGTGACTAAAAAAAATTTAACACAATAAATGTGAAGATAATTGTAATGAATTACAGAATAGAAAAGGACATTAAGATTTTATTAATATAAAGAAGTTGCTTATATATTCAGATTATTTTTTACTTGCATGAAACTTACTTATTAATACAATCCCTTATACAATCCAGCAATTTATACACAGCAATGCAGTAAGCCTTCAAAGGTTTATTTTTTATTAAATGAGGCTGGTGTAAGTAGAGATTTGTGAATACAGTCTGAGCTAATGAATGTCCTTCAAGCCAGGACACTACACATGCCATTGTAGCATCTATTATGCCAATCAGTTCACTTGGTTCTAAATCATCTATTTTTAATTTTCCACTCTGAAAAGAAAGATAAATCTATGAAATTGATTATTATTAAACATACATAAAAATTATATATAGTTTCAAGCTAAATTTTAACAATGAAGTTCAATCAGGTTCATTTGTACCATTTTTATGCACAAGGCCAACTTCATTTTGCCTTGAGATATTTGAAAACATACTTCAATATATTCATATTACCTCAACAGCCCGTTGAAAATTGAGGGGTTTTGGATTGCCTCTATTGCATGCCATCCCTGCATCCATTTTAGGATCCATCATCTCAATGGCAGACATAGCTTCAAACAAGCCAAACAAATGTCCATCATGCAACAGTTCTCCTAGCTCTAGATCTAAAAAGCATAGTCATATATTGAAATGTTTTAACCTATTAAACCTGCTGAAATATTGTTTTCTTTCTTTATATTTAACAAAAAAAAACATAAAAACTAGTAAAATACTTTGATTTTAAACTGTATACAACATGAATATTAATATGGTTCATAAAAAATTTTGTTCTATTTTATTAAGTAATGTTAACAATAAAATTATTTACCTTTAATATTTTCAAAAAAATCTTTAGTTATATCAACCCAATTATAGGTTACCTCCGGGGCTGCTCCCAGTGGATCCATAATCCTACAACATATTTAGTTTATATAAAATTAAGTACCCTCATTAAAACTGTAAGCCACAAAACCACAACAATGTTTTAAATTGGCAAGAAATTGTAAAAATACTTAGACCCATTAATTAATGTAACTAACTAAGGATAACATTAGTAAATGCAGAATGGGTGATTATAAGCAAACTAGCCATAAGTTAGTTTATTATACAAATTTTAGAGAATGACACACCACCTAACATTAATAAAAACAAAATATATTTGTAGTGTACTTGGAAATATTAATTAAATTCATACAGAAACAATCAATGTGCAAATTCAATGACACCCACATACACAATTTATAAGAAGAAAAAGCTTTTTATACAACACCGTTCAAGCATAATTTACTAACCCTTCACCGTAATAATAATCATCATTATCTGCCATTTAAACTACCTACTGCAAAATCGTGTATCGCCTTATAGAAAACTGATATAAATTAAAATTTATAGTTATATTTGTGTAGTATTATAGTAATCACCTTCGCTAAAAACCTTAGAATTGGAAATTTATAACACAACTTTTAGTAAGGTAATAGATATTTACGTAACATGAATTTAATTTTTACTAAATTTATGTATTACTTATTAGTAAAATTTCCAAAATAGAAATCTTAATTTTTCGCCGCGCGGCCGGGGCCTGAAGTCTGAACTAATCCATATATTCAAAACGTCAGGTGTCAAAGCTAAAAATTAAACTAAAAGTTATTAACTATCGACCGTAGATAGAGTATACCATAGTCCGTCTACGCTATTGACTTACTATACTGTATACATTTTCATTTTTTGTGTTGACTATTGACTTTTGAGTATTGAATTTTTTATATACATATTATATTCATTTTTATTATTCGTCCTCAATTGACAATTCACGATTATTTTTAAGTAATGTTTAATGATTTAATCCTAAAGGTTAATTATTAGTGATGGGTGTTTCGCGCTAAGTTTGAATTTTACCCTAAAATTTAAGGTAAGATTTGATATTTTTTGCGAGGTAAATTTATTACTACAATATCAAATAAGGTTTAAATTCAAACAAATTATTTCATTTAAATATATTTAATACTATTTTTAAACAGGTCATTTGTTGTCGTTCCTCGGTCTTGCACCACCGGGTCATAGACATCGCTGTCTACTTGCGTAGGCTCTGGAGTGGTAGAGATTCCAACCGATGTCGTTGATGGGGATCCACTGCCTCCAGGCTTAGATAAAGCCACCCCACCCGTTCCAACATCCATGCAATCCCAGTGAAGAATCTACAAAGCAAGTATCTATTAATTATTCATCTCTACATATATACAAAGGAACCCGATCAATACAATTTACTTATATGTTTTATCTATTTATTTGAGGTTAACTACATTAAATATTTACAAAAAGAATAAATATTTTTTACAGTGAAGGAACTGACATGAAGCAGACATTATTTATTATATATTGTGTGCCTTTTCGTTTTTGCTGAGGGTCCGAATATTAACGGCGGTCGATGTTGCTATCAGGCACCCTGAGGCCTAGGCACTGCAGCACTGCTGGATCATTTTCCTTTCCGTAACATGTTTATCAGATACATGATAAGCGAGAATTCTCGGCACACTCTGAGTTCGTCTTAGTATAGTAGGTACTATAGTCGGAGAGAATAATTGTCAAGTCTCTCGCCTGCCTTATGAGTAATCCAAGATTTCTAAATGCCTTCTTACGTATTTCAGTAATGTGATTCCCAATTGTCAGTTCTTAGTTAGTTAGTTTCTTGACTTCCATGTCCCTAACTTGTTCACGTCCCTTAACTAAACCGTTCACAATGAAGTGGTTTTTATAAACATTAAAGTTATTTTATGGTTTTATAAGTGACCATCAAACTTTTTTATGACTAGCAGAAAGCATTAGTATATGGAATGGATTATATCGGAGAAAAATAGTACATATGGTATGTATATCGTTATTTACACAATCAGCAAAATATTTCTTAATTATACCAACCAGCACAGGAGCCTTGTCTATTCGCGTGTCCATATCCATACATACATGAAACTTTTGGTCAATAACTGATACATCGTACAGACGTATACACATATCGACAAGTGTTGGTGGTAAGTACGGGACCGGCACAGGTACGCAGAAGGGTGGGGCATTGCGAGCTGCAAAAACCATATTTTCATAGTTTATTAGACTTTGTCACCTAGTTTATTTGAAGAAATTTAAATTGCATAATGTCTAGCGTCAATTATGTTTATGGAAACAAACGTAGCAACCTGAGGCCAAGTTGATAACCAACTACACAACCATATTAACAGTTGTTACCACCAATGCAATAGTTTTGTATCCTTACAAGTTACGAGACCGAAATAACTATTATTTTCCGACACCATAAAAGCAGTTTGGCTCAATTGAACAGAGTTTCTGCAGAACATAATAGGTTTCACGACACAGCATCCAGTTCCGTCTGATTTCAAGCTTGTTGCATCCATTCTTATACATTGAAGGAAAAGTACCAAAATGCTATTGTAATAAATAAGACTGTTGAATGTTACTCAAGCATGTATCTGATCAATGCATTGGACAGGCCTGATATAGCTTTGATATCAGTCATCGTGAATGTTCATGCCCCTTGTATGACAATGGAAAGGCTAATAAATAGAGGTTAATCGATTCCTAACGGCTTAAAGCAATATAATAGAACCGTACCTAATTATGTAACCCTAATGTGTTACTTAATTATCGTAACATACATACCTGAGTATATTCTTTGAAAGATACTTGCGTTGTTCATTCTTACTTCCATAGAAAATATAGAGTCCTCTGGTTGGTACTCGATTATTGCACAGGCTAAACAAAACATTAAATAATAAATACGTAATAATACAAGTAAATGTGCACATTGCCCGCTTAATTAGTGCAATAACGTTCTTAGCTGTTTTATTAACTACAAACAAAGTAAGAACCTTGTTCGATATTTATTACGAATTTTATTATTTCGATCTGCGATGCTCTTTTGTTATTCAGCATTAATTTGTAATGGTATTGAAGTTTTTGGGCAGGTTTTCTTTCATTAAATTTTATTATTGTAATCTGTATCTCGAATATTGGGGCTGTACTATGATCTGATGTTTTGAATGCTGCACTAGAAGAATTTGCAGATTTATGTATAGCGCGTGCAAATTTAAAATGGAAATTGGCATTGAAGGTAAATGATCACATTGTATGTGACTGAACTTACTTCGTCTATCATAATTGAATGCTTGTATCCTAATTCCGGTGCAACATGAGCATTTTAATTCCTCACACTCACAAGGACCCCCTCTGAACGGCAGTCGTATAAACCACCCAGGTTTGTACCAAGGCCTTGGTAACATTTTTCGTATAGTCTGAAATCGATTTCATTGACATTAGTTAAAATTTTACGCGTTAGTCAATATAAACTAATTTTTAGGACTGGTTTCACAATATTCGACTTAGGTTCCTTCAAGAAAAGAGCGTACCAATTCTTAAAAGGCCGGCAGATGATTCGCGAGCCCTCTGGCATTGAGTGTCCATGGGCAGCGGTATTACTTAACATCAGGTGAGCCTCCTGCCCGTTTGCCCCGTGCTATAAAAAAAAATATTCCTACTGTATTCATCAGTTTAAAACTCGCGTTTTAATGTTTCATTTTTTACGGATAAATTAGTGGTCTGCTTTATATACTTCAAACTCGTAGAAATTATTGTTTTACCATTGATCCATCCAAAAATTCTTCGCATAAACGCGGTAATAATATTAAATTCCTTGATGATTTTTTCACATTATTCTACTAACTTAACATAATATATGTAATACATTATATTAGATTACCTCATTAGTATTTAAATCGTAATAAACAGAAAAATCTGAGACGTCCATTGCATTATCCTCTTTGTTACCCCAAAGAGCGAAGTGTCTTCCCTTACTCGACGCATCTGCTGTAACCGAAATCGCAAGTATTAGGGTTTCAATGATCCTATATAAAATTAGGCGTACATTTCAAGATTACTTACCAGCAGAGAAGCTGACACACAACGTCAGTAGTAAAAAGGGTAGTAATTCTTTCATTTTCTTAGCAACCTTTCAAATTCAAAATTTACAGTTGCTTTCTCAAGATCCACTTAACAAATGAAGCACATTTGTATGTTACGTCAACACAAACAAATAAAGGCCGAATCTATTTGTATGCGAGATGCGGTGCGCACGCGGACTGCGGGACTTTCTAGAGAAACTCCTGCGCATATGGACGCACCACCACTGGCTATCATTAAATACTCATTTTCAATATCATGCTCGAGTTTTCATCGTAAACAAGAAGATAACGAGAAATAAATTATATAGTTATGTATCTACACCATTCGTGCAGGTTTTCACAAATTCACCACGCGATTTTTTTGTAATAAACATAATTACCAAGTAAAAAGTGAATTGTTTTGAATAAATAATTTATTGTACGTAATTAAATTCTTAACACTCGTGATGTTATTGTATAGGGGGTTATCTGTCGAATATTTCTAGAAGCGATCGAACTATGTTTTGTTCGTCGTATTCTTCTATATCATCTTCACCAGTATCTATTACGGCATCCACACCACCATGCGGGTTCGGAATATGAAGGCCACCGTTTTCTTCTGGCTTTATCATTGCTAATCCATTTGCTCCCATTCTGAAAACATAAATGAAATAAAGATAGAAAAGATATAAAACTTTAATTAAAAATAACTATTTTCAAAAATAAGCCAAAAGTAGATGCTTGAGATGGAAAATTTTACTAAAATATTGACTAAGATGAAATTTGATATAAAAGAAAAAGACAATGGCTTTTGACATAGGTGCCCTTTACCTTAAACAATCGAATGTGAGATTAAATAATTCCAAGGCCCTCCATCTTCCAGTCATCCCTAAGCAGAAATGAAAGTTTCTTCCAGGAAAAAATACGTTATAAAATCGTGCGCATACTTTTAAATTGGGCATTCTTGGTGGATTAATACAAATAGGACGTGGATTTTTACCTACAAAGAAACACTCTATAAAACTTGTATAAAATAACAAATTAGTTTGATTATTCACATCTCGCTTTGTTTACCTGACATTGAGTTTTCGTAAAGTGTTCGGTCGTTTAGGGACATTGCCACATCGAATGCAAAATCTCCTGGATGATATGTAACTTTCATACATGCTTTTTGCTTGAAAAGGTCCAACACAGGCCCAGTACAACATTTGCACACACCTAAAGCGCATGTACACCTCCTATTTTGTGTTGGTTCATCTTCTTCTTCACTACTTTCTTGCCTTGCGTTCGGTGAAAATATAGAAAAATTTCCCATCTTAATTCTATCGATTAATAATTGCGATGAAGTGTCATTTTGCTCATTATCTTCCAGGTTTATTACATCTGTGATAGTTGTATAACTGTCTAATAAAATAAAAAAATTGTACATACTGTAAACTTGCACATGAAAGAAAGTGAATATTATAAATAATATTAAAACATTGCACATACTTGTAACATCCGTTGCGTTTCCGTTTACAATTTCACAGAACAAGGTCACTATAATGAATACGAAACTTATTTGAGGCATTGTTAGACCTCAACAAGTCTCGAAGTGTTGAGAGCGTTGTGTGAATAAGACTCGACACTGCGCTTTAGATATTTAAACAGGTTGTATGGTGGAAGCGAATTTATTTATCAAGTCTTAACTACTTTCACTACATGACTTATCCTGTGTTTCACTACGAAAGGAAAATTAAAACCCCAAACATGTGTAATTAGTGTTTAATTCCTAGAATTAATAATAAATAAAATAAATAGCTTCTCTTAATATATCTAATCAAAATATCGTCCCTCAAAAATATCACCGATAGCATCACCGATTGCGTCCAGGGGACCATCATTACCACCCCCAAAAAGTCCCCCATTCGGTCGACTGCCTTCCCCTCCTAAAAGTGCGCCTGCAGCATCCAAAATAGTCCCTTCATTGTTATTGTTGCTGTTTCCAAACAAATTTACAGGTTTCGGCCCAGAAGACACAGGTTTAGGTTTTAAGCCGGTTTGGACACCAGCCGATCCCAATCTAGAAAAAAAATTAGTTTTTTTAAATAACCAAAAAAATGAAAGCAATTGTTTTTTTTAATGGAGAAAGCAAGCAAAGCAGAATGTGAAGAGAAGCAATGGTTTAATCTCAAACATACATACCCAAAACATCTAAACGAAGCTGAGTAAATAGTGAATCCAGCGATATCTGCATTAATATCCAAGCAGGCGAAAGCATTTCCATTTCGTACACGAATGTTACTTATTTCAGCACAAACACGAATAAAAGGTGCTCTTCTTGGATTGATACATATTGGTGGAGGATCACTCGCTGTAACAAGTATACATAATCATGTACCCTTCTTATTATGTATATTAAAAATACGTAAAATATTGTTGAAACCCTTTTTAGCGGTAATATAATGATGCTATTTAGTTTTTAGGATACATATTATATAGTGTATTCTTTATAACAAACCGTATTCGAGTGTTAAATTGATCGGTTGTTACGGAAATGTCTCAAATAATGCCACAATATATAGTTATATTTTAAAACTTATACCTGAAACACGCCGGCGAATTACTGTATTGTTGTTAATGCTTAATCTGACATCAAAAACGAAATCTTCAGGAATGAAAGATATATTTCCACATGCCTTCGTTCTAAATCGTTCTAATACAGCTCCCGTACAACAGCCGCATTGGCCAGATCTACAATTGCATGGGAATCTTATCACTGTTCCGTTTACATTGCCAACAGGGCCTGCAACCTCATCTTGTATTGTAGGCTTTTGGGTTACATCAGACACTGTTATTGCAGCTGTCACAGGTGCATTGCTTACCGGCTCATCGCTTACTGGTACATTTTCAATAGGGGCATCATTAATTGGATCAATTTCATTCTCGTCCTCATATACGGTTTCATTTTCCTCGTTTTCTGCTACATGTATTGGAACTACAATAGTCACTGGAGACTTGAGCACGGGAGTTGGATTAAAAGCTTGCTGCCAAATACTTTCAGGCACTTTAAAATTTATAATATCATACCTCCAATCTTCTTTTGTTATAAATTCACCTGAAATGTATTCTTATTATTATAATGTTTTTTTTATTTTTGCAATATTGGGATCCAATATTAAATTATAAAATGAGCCAGAAAAAATTTAATTACATACCATGTCTCCCATGGCACAATGAAAAACTTCCAAGTAGGAAGATAAAAAAATATTTAAAACTAAACATAGCAAAAAAATCCTTTAATTACAACAGGTGCGCCTGCCTTGCTGATTGAATTTGTTCTGTAGCATGACCAATCCACCTATTTAAATATCTACTAACTGAGTTTCAATGCAGAGTTTCTGTTCTACGGTCATTGAACATAAACAAGTTTTAAATTTTAATGTACAGTCAGGAGAAAGTCGTGACTTCAAATGACAGTATTGATTCCTACTTTCTGAAACGGGGACGCAAACTGAATATGATTATGATGACTTATAAGGTGTTGTATTCAGTCTTGCTTAGATATTTTCATTATTTTTAGATAATACAAAACAAAAATAAAATAATACAAAACCATTATTGTATGAGAAGGTAGTAGGCTTTTATAAATTAATTATGCTATTTTAATGTGTATTACTTTGTATATTGACTATAAAAAATAAAATACGTTTATTTTGGAACATAAGATCATCAAGGTAAGTATCACGTCATTAAATTCGAACCTGGAGGCATCCTCTTCGGCAAAGAAGCAATATGCTGATTGAGTTTTGAATTATTGATAATATTGGGATAATATTTACCGATTGTTGTTTTAGCAAAATAATCTTATGTATATTATAGTTAATATCCTATCTTTACCTTTCTTTCTTCTTTAACATACCGGTTAATTTAAATGGGTTAATTTACATATATATTAAAATGATTATTATTGTAATATTTTTAGTGTCTTACTATCAAATATGTAAATAAAACAAAGAAATAATTGTAAAACGCTTTTAATATAGACATTTAATAGGTAATAAATAATTTAAAATTAACTATTTACAGAGTTGAATAAATAAAATAAATAATATTTTTGCTAAAATTAAGTACTAAGAGTCTCGTAGGATTATTTTCTTGACCAATCGCGCATCATTTTATTTTGTCTCCTGTTGGTTCTTCTACGAGCGACTTCAATATCCGGTAATCCAAGACTTTCATTGATTGCATCCAGCCCACTTACAATATCATAATCAGTATTATCGTTTCTATGCTTTTTATGTTTATTTTGGTTTTGGCGTTTATGACGTCCAAATATTCCCAATTGATGTCCTACACTTTCCCCAATCTTAGTCAGATCTAATACATCCAAATCTTCTAATTCAAACTGTTCACCTCTACGCTTTTTCCTAGGCATCACTAAATCTTCGTAATGATAGTCGTGTTTATGTGCGCGACTTTCATCTACGGTAACGGCTTTATCGGATTCATGCTCTTCTGATTGAGAATCAAGGCTCTGAACAATTTGAACCGTTTCTTCGTTGGCGTCGTCATCATCAACAACTGTTGCATAAGGAATGGTTGAATGAGGTTTAGGGGTTATTGTTTGCACTTTTTCGTATGATATTTGCTCTTCACTCGACTTTGTTTCCGAGTCCTTTGATAGTGTTGGAATGATCTGAGTTGCTGGCATAACTGAAAGTTGTCCAGTAATATGAGCCAAAGACATTTCTAGACCTGAATCTTCAAAACTAGTCGCAGTAACTGGAGTTGTTGCAGATATTGATGGTATTTTGTTGTTCCCGGATACTATTTTTTCATTCGAATCAGTAATTTCTGAACTTTCGGGAATTTTTTGCATTTCAACCATTGTTGATTGACTTAATAAGTGCGATTCTGTACTAGCGGATGTTAAACCAGATGACATTTCTGATACATTTGAAATAGGGAAACTTTCAGCACTTGAAGTCGTTGGACGTCGTGTTGGTCTTCTGTTGGATGGTCTTTTAGTTGGGCGACGATTAATAGGTCTTACTTTAACTGTAGTGCTTCTGGTTATTGGTCTTGGTGTTGTTCTCGTATTTGGTCTCCTTGTTGTTCTGCGATTTGGTCTTGGTCGGCGTGTAGTTGTAGAACTGGATGTAGGTTGAGCTTGTTTATTTCGATTTTTGTTTGGCTTTTTCCCATCGCTAGATCCGAACAGGCCTCCTAATAAGTCTTCACCTAAAAGACTGAATCCTGTATAATCGGCACTATCTACGTCGTTAACGGCATCGATCTCACCTAAAAAGTAAATGTTATTTTACTAACTTACATAATGATATAAAAGACTTATTATTTATTTTATATATTTATGTAAACTCTATATTTCTTTTTATGTTGAAATGTGGTGTCTTGACGAAATTATCAAAGAATTACCGTCGTCATCATCATCATCATCTTCCTCTTCATCAACGTCATCCTCATCATCATCATCAGCATCCAAGCCGAAGTCGTCTTCTTCCTCATCATCATCGTCATCATCCTCAGTTTCTGTTTCATCCTGAGGTACAAGTGGCAGTGGGTCAGCTGGCTCTGACGTCACGCCTTTGGGTCCAAATTTAAAGCAGGATACTCTTACTGCAGCTTCAACAGTGCTTTTAGATTGTAACTCTAATCCAAGGCAAGCACGAAAGTCTTCACCAGCTTTTGCAATATTATAAACCCGTCCGCAGAATTTAGATATACCTCCTGGAAGAGGCATGCATACTGGACTTGGTTTACGACCTGTAAGTAAAATAATTGTTAATAAATAACAAAATACAGAAATTATTGATTATTAAATCTAAAAAAAATAACTTACTAGCAACTGTCTTGTTTGTAATGACTTTTTTCCCAAAACTCAACGATATAGACATTTTATCTCCGTTTATATACCTCAGAGATGCACATCCTGTGAAATAAAATTATTATGTTGTAATTCCCTATGACAAACAAATATTTAATTGGTACTGAAACCTTCTTCATTTTTACCTGGACCGTTTAAATTTACAACTGGTACAGAAAAATCTCTGCAACAATTGCACAGTGATTCCGAACATTTGCAGTATCTATTTAAGCTATTGTCTTCAATTTTAATATTGTCATCTTCCTTATTCCGAAGTCCTTTTATATTGTTCCTATTTTTATCTATAAACAGAATAGTAATTAAAATTTATACAGTCATCATATTTATTCTATTCTAATCTATTTTTTTTTAAATTGAACTGAAAAAGCAATTAATTTATTAATCAATACACTTTCACAATTAGCCAGACATTGTAACTCATTATTCAAATAATTATTAATTAACATTTAATCGATAACTATCGATCCTAGGTCATATAACTATATGACCTAGGTTGCAAGACATATTTGAGTGAAGATATATTCAATTAAATAGCGTATTTAACAATACATAATTTAAATACTCACTGATATTTTTTGACGCAGCAAATGCAAGAAGCACAAATATCATCAGAAGTTCAAAAATCAGGGAGAGCTTCATCTTGGAGCTCAACCATGCCTGAAATTAATGTAAAAACACTTAATATAAAACAGTATAATATTTATAAAAATTAAATTGACGTTTTCGTTTTTGCTTATACCTACTCATTTATTCAGTTTATTATGAAGGAAAATTTTGAATTGATAAAAAGAAAAGCGTGCAGCAAGCGCGTTGAACTCTTTATGAGGAACTTGCTATTATACATTTTCATTTAACAAAATAAAAACATTTATATAATGAAACATCAAAACTTATTAATAAACTACATCATATGAATACAAAAAAAACTTACGATGCTTGTAAACTTCTATTTATAGCCCAAATTGAAACGAATAAAAATATCTCAACCGTAGTCACACCCGTCTGGCGGTTCACGTCCAATTAATGTAATTATTAGAAATAACTATCCAGCCCTAAAACGGAGGCGTCGCCAACGTATGCAGCACTGATTCCATATAACAACTCCGACGAAAGAAATGTGAAGTGACGTGCGAGAAAGGAAAACAAGAAAACAAGGAACAACTATCTCTATCTATCGTACAGACATCGTGAGGGAGGGGTTGACTCACTTGGCCGCTTATGTAGAATTCAGTGTCAAGCACACGGACTAATTTACAATGTAATGATCAAGGATAGGGAAATGCATTTATTTTACGATTAGTTTATTCAGAATATTTGAGCTAATATTTCTTTTAGATATAAATTCTTTTTTGTAAAAACGCCATCGGGAAATTCTAAGCACAAAACTAAATATAGTAAAATATTATGAATTTTTTTTAACATTGATAAATCACAGTTTATCAATAGGGATTCGAATCTTATCCTCCTCCTCCATATTTTTAGCTAATGCACTAAGAAAAATATAATTAAAACATATTTACAAATCTAATACCTAAGATTACATTTACACATATTTTGTTAAGGTTAGTCAGTAATGTCACTCAGTGTATTAAAAGTTGAAAAGAATATGTGTATAATCATAAACACAGCGCCTATCAAGTCAGCCACAACTACTAGGGTCACTTTCTACTGAGAGAAAGTTTGTTCCGTCTGACTACAGTCTTGTTTTTGTTATTCATATTTGCTTTGATGAAATACGTCGGAAATTCTAGAAGCTTTATTAGCATATACGCGTATTTTTTTTATTTCAACAAACAGAACATTTTTAACTATTTACATTAATCACTGTGGAAGCACCTCACATACAAAAACAGGTAGGTCACGCAAGTAATGTGATCTCATCCATATAAAATTAATATACAAGGGAAATTTGAACATATGCAACGGGAGATAAAAATATATGTTGTAACTGTATTCTATGTCTTCATCATAATTAATCACCCTCCTTAAAGATGTAACGGTATAAAAAATTGGTTAACATTTCGTGAATAAATATATTATATCATTATTACGACAATACCGCATTGTATAAAAAAACTAACGCATTTCAATCAAACTTCCGAATTATAAGCCTATACATATTTATAACATGCATTAAGCGTGCATGAAAACATACATTCGAACAAATTTTCTTTTTTATTTGTTAGCTCAATAGGTTTACTGATCACTTATACTTACTGAGTTTACTAGATAGGCGTATTTAAATAAGAAAGACAGAAAGAAAGAAAATTGAGACAGTTTACCCTTTTCCCTGGTCGTTAGGCCGCATATCTAATTTTAAATCTAAAACATACAAAAGTATGTCCATCATTATTGACTTATTCTATTGGTTAATCAAATCTCTGTTTTGTTCTATTGTTGATACTAATGGTATGAATTAATTTCCTTCAAGTGCAATGACCTCTTAATAGAGCAGTGGATCACTGTCTGCTAGAATCCGTGTACAATCAAATACAGAGCAAATGAAATAAATACAACTCCAGAATAAAACTATCTACACGAAGCTGTATTCTTATATATTATATGCCTACAACTATCTCAGTTTAAAAAGCTGCTAGTAACTTAAATAGTTTTTAATAAAAAAAAATATTTTATACATAATATAAATTTTTGTTTATTTTTTTCGGATGTTTCAAACTAAAGGAATAAAAAATTGGTTGCCTTAATAATAATCTAAAGTCCTTGGTACGTCGTTGTAATAATAAAGTTGGAAAATTTAAAGCGCAGCTTTCTCGGTGCATCTCAGTGCATGATCATATTGCTTTATTTTGAATTTCACCGTCTATTGTGATAGTAAGCGAGGTGAAACGGCCGCAGATCGGAGGCAAGGAGCAGTGTTAGCTGAGCTCTGGCAACGTCGCCTCATTCGAGACGTAACCGCGCATTTATTATTCGTATTTCGTGTTAATATAACGGCCTATCACGAGATGTTTAAATTAACATTTTCGTTCCTCGCAATTATTGCATTAGCACATGGCTCTAGTATTTTAGGTGAGTTTTAAATTTTAAATTATGTTTTGAAACTTTGTTTCACTTTAATTTTATACATCATTTTAACGTTAAAAAATCTCTTAAATTTAAAGTAATCTTGATTCAAAACTTTTTGACTGATTCCTATATTCATAATAATATTATAACAACAACATACTAAATGAATAAAAATGTCATTTACGCGTTTAATTGAAGCATTACTAAGTACAGAAGCTCTGAATTTTTTTTTGTTACGCTCTAACCAAGTTGAATACAAACTAATGTAGTTTCATAATACGAATAAGCATAACAAAAGTTGAGCGTTACGTAACGAACTCTCGGTCCTTCGCAGCGAACAATGACCGCTAGTTATCGTGGTTGCACGCAGTGAAAGTGTATGTGAAAGTATTAAGAGACTACCTAAAACGGAGTTCCAAATTAGGTATTAATATGTATTATGCGTCATAATCGGTATTGATTGTGAAATTTTCTTTAGGAATATTTATGACAGAGACGTGACAAGTATAATGTAAGGGAAAGTTTTATTGAAGACTGTTTAAATATAACATTTTTACGTCTACAAACTGATTAATAATATGTATTAATTGTTTTATTTTTGGAGGATTTTAAGCTTGACTTTAAAATTTATTTTTAAAATATTTATTATCACCACTTTTTTTACCGTATTTATTTCATTGAAATTTAAAATTTTTTTTACAAACTGTTTACTTACGCATAAACTTATAGAAAAAGCACTCGTCTAAAGCCTGTGATTCTGTTTTTATTACAATTGAAGTATTATATAATAATAATTATATTCTATAGATTTCCTAGACTGGGAAGATGGTAAGAAGTTGATAGAAGTACCAGAGCTCAGGAATGACCAGCCTAATAGAAACTGCCTTTGCAAGGGCCCAGCTTGTGTCTGCTGTGTGGATTTCAACATAACATTTGTTGATCTGGGAGGACCAGGTAAAGCCATATCTTAATATATATATTTCTTGTGTGCGTGTGTATGTGACTGAACTCCTCCTAAACGATTGGACCGATTTAGACGAAATTTTTTGTGTGTGTTCAAGGGGATCTGGGAATGGTTTAGATTCACAATTTTGTCCGCTGGACAATGTTTTTTTAATTAATTTTCAATTTATTAGTTGTTGTTGATTTTCGAATGTTTTACATTGGATCCGACAGACGGCGCTACCATCGCAGTGTCAAATTTTAAATAATATTCGAATTTTAATTTTAGTCTGTCCCGAAATTTAAAAAAAGTTTTGTTATCATTGTGTTATATCGTGTGTGACCATGTGCTGGATCGTTAGATATTGTCATAACATTTGAATAATAATTTTCATCAAAATGGCTTATTAAAAATTGAAATTTTGAAATTAAAGACGTGTAGACAGGACAACGTCTATCGGATCCGCTAGTGTATATATACATTTTGAAATCAAGTCTCATGTAATTCTTGTGTGTAGTCGCTTAATGCTCCATAATATATTATTTCTTTTATTTTATATGATACTTTTATTGAATTCAGAGATCAGAATCATCTCACCAACTCACGAACTTATTGTGAAAAAATAAATATAATCAAGAAACAATTTTTTATTGTAATAAATTTAACTACCTCGTTTTTTATTTAAATTATTGATGCATTTTTTAAGATAATTTTTATTCTGTATTTAAGGGTGTGTTCACATGAAATACTTATCTCCTGAAGATGGATTTTCAGTCAACGTGTCATACGGAAAAAATTTACTGCATAGTTCAAAAATACAAGGTAAATCAGCGAAAAAAATATTTATTCAGGTTTATTAGTAGAAAGTTGACTTTCCGGTATCAACGTATTATTTAGAAAGCTTTTAAGCACATTAATAATGCCTCTGTTTTTTAATAATAACAGAGTAGCTAATAAGCACTTAGTTTTATATATTAAAAGACTATATACTATGATATCAATCAGATAAATGACAAAATGTTAAATATAAATAATAAATGTGTTTTTAAATAAATAAAAAACGCAACGCAACGCGAAGTGTAAGTTCTCTAGGATCTCCCATTTACAATAGCTGTACTTGTAACTTGTACTTCTAAAAGTTAATAAAACTAATTAAAGAAAAGAAAGATGATAATTCATTTCAGTATTCATAAATTTTACGATTTTGTTTCTAAAGTTATTCCGTTTATAGGTACCAATCCGGCACCAATATGCCTGCAAGTGTTCGGGAAGTTTGCTCAGGTGTGTGCTAAATTCAGTGATTTGGCACCTACCGCCGACGGTCTTAGAGGATGCCTTGAGTTGGAACCTAGACTTTTAGGAGAGGGACAGTTAGAATTTCCCATCGGCTGTTTCAAGTCCACTCCTGGTGGAATGGAAATGGAAGATCCACCTGCCCAACCTGAAGGGGAATCGTAAGTAGCTGGCCTATTACCAAAGATATTATCATGAGTTTTTTTCCAAGTTTCTAGTTCTTTCAAGTTTGTGGTTCTAATGCACATTTTTATAGGATGTTTTATAACCAATTCTATAGATATGAATTTTAAATTAATAGATTAAGGGATCGCTAAAATATTTTCAAAAATTCATTTCCTACAGGACTACTGAGGAATCTACAACGGAAGACAACACATTCGATGCCGAATCCTTCTTAGCCAGTGTCTACCAAACTGCAGAACAAGGTGTAGCCTTTCTCAGCAGCCTTCTAGATATACCAGCTAAACGTAACTCCACAACAACTGTGGCCCCACCCACATCCTCTGAAGCACCTCAAAGACGAGGGCCCAAATATTTAAAACATCCTAATCATCTGTGATATAATCATTCAAAAAAGTACAAAAGAAGCATTTTGTAGTATTAAGCTTTGCTTGCCAAGCTCTCTAGCTTTCAAGACTTATGATAATTCTAGAATGATGATCTTAAGCTGAAGTAACACTTCTTGTCCTATTTATTGCTTTAATGTTAACTAGGTATATAAATAAAAGTGTTAAATGTTTATTTTTTTATTTTTTCATCGTCATCCCGTGCTTGACTTAACTTATTATCCCTGTGAGTATGGTGAGGAGGGGTTGGTTTCCAAGTAGAAGACACCAGATTTCCTAGAATGTATTATTAATAAAAAATAAATAAATATTTACTTAGCTAGTACTAAAAAGTAGAATAACTTACCCATATTTGGGATTTAAACCGCCCATTTGTAGACGACCGGGGTGAAAATCGCACATCGCTAAAACAGCTGCATAATAGTTCAAACATTCCCTTCCTGTAAAGCCTCCTGATACTATCGACTCAGCAAAGTATAAGAAGCTTCTGTCATGATCACATTCGTTCGAGTCACACCCGGGCATTGATATTCCTCCATTGAAATAGAAATCAACGTGTCCCAAATCGCCTATATAACCATGTACATAGTTTGTATGAAGAACTTCTGTGTATAATGCATCATTGGGAGAAAGCCGATCAATGTTGGTAACCCAGCCAATTAATGAGGGATTTAAACCTGAAATAATAAAATATATTGTCGGACTATTAACATAACTTGTGAGTTAATTAATTAAAACTATGTTTTTATTACGATGCATAACTTAATTAGTGTTATACACACAACGGACCAAGTGAGAGTCTAAGAGAACGGCTCGGCCAAAGCCATCCGTGTCTCGAAGTGGACTGCGATGCACAATGGAAAGCTGGAGTACTGAGGCGCCGGGCCGTTAACCAATTAGTTATGTAAAACATTAATTTAATGTAATTTTATCAATTTTTCTTTTGAAAAAGAGTTGGCTTGCGATAAAATATATCATGTAAATTTAAATATTATGTTCTATAGATATTTTCGTCATAAAATGAATTGAAAGTGTCAAAATTTGACTATGTTTAGATTTTTTCTATCGAGCGAAGTAATTTAAATCGTGTATCGATCTTTCAAAATGGATACTCAATTATACACAATATATACTCAACTCCACCATATATTTTCCATTTGCCCTACTCTAAGAAATATATAGATAGAATCAATACTTTTTTGGAACTTGGCGACCAGATAGGTCCTTAAGACTTGCTATTCATGCGCAGACAAATGTATACCTAATAATTTTATAACCACCATAACTTATCTGCTCTTTAGACCAGAGTTAGGGCACATAAATGACAGCTTTACATCTATACTAAACTATTATAGAAAATGTTATTGTCAATATAATTTGGAACTTCTCGAGGATTTAAATTCATGACCTAATGATTTCTAGACAAACGTACTAGTCACTACAGCAGTATAAGTTACTGGGCATCATCTTGGAGGGCAACAAACATATAATCATACCTGTAATATAACCGATTCTTCCTTGAAAAGCTCTCCCTGCAACACCAGCTTGATGACCTCCAAGTCCATGACCAATGAGATGAATTTGTTCCAAACTTATCCCACTTTGTTGGCTCAACCAGCCAATGAATCTTGCTACAGCTTTTCCTGACTGCACAGCGTTTGCATTTAGGATTCTATAGTTTAGTGAATTTGCTCCTATAGACCAGTCCACTACAATAACGTTTAGGTCATCGGCAGTAAGTAACACTAAAACAATAGCAGATTAATATAACTCGGAACTATAATTTGTAGGGAGAGGATTAATAAAACGACGTCGTATTCCGTTTGATTGTGATTAGTTAGACAATGGGGTCTTTAATCCTATCACATGCACGCGATACGATCTGTGACTGCGTTTGCCAAATCATAATCAAACGTTACATTCTTACCATCTAAGAAATAATTTTATACAAAAAAGATACACTATATGTATAGTGATTAGTAATGATTGAATTGCAACTAATTATATTTCTTTACCTGGGACAAGTTCTCTATTGAAATCTGAGGTAGCAGAGTTCAACCATCCGTGAATAAGGAACACAGTTCTCTTGTTATTATTAAAGTTGGACTGTGATAGGCTATTACTATGTCCAAACACCAAAGGCTGACTTATCCATGGATTTGACCTAAAATTAGGAAAAAAACAGTATCCTCAGGTATATTTCAGTAAGTACAAGCTCAGTATATTTGATCATCCAGCTAATGTCTTCTATATTTGCTTCTATATTAGCTCCTCAGTAATAGATAAAAATCGTTAAACTCCGTAATGTTAAGAAAATGTTAATCTTTACATCGTAATTGTATTACCAGTACTAACAACTGTAATTATCATCTTCGATTTATTATAAGTCTAATAGGAATGTATGTGCGTTATAATTCTATTTTGTTCAATAAATATAATGTTAATGCAATACTACAATGCCAAGCGGCAAGCCTCTATTTTCAACGGCCCGTTATAATAAACTTTAAAAATATGGAACAAACAATTTACCTTGTAAATAGATGGTACTGATTGGTAACATCGGGATTAAAATCATAACTATCTATGTGGATATTATCACCATCTAATAGATATTTAGGTAAATCCAATTCACTAATAAGGTTTGTTGGTAGCGCTGAAAGGTTTTAATTGATTTCATGAAATAGGTGGTGCTTAATAAATACAATGCGATACATTCTCCTTTGAAAGTGGAAAATAACTACTGGACCTTACATAAAATAATGATTAAAAAAGTAGAAAACATTGTCGTGGTAGAACGTTACCTTTTTTTTGCAATTTCGCAATTTTTTCTTCAATCAATTACTTCTAAATAAAAATAAATTTAACTCACCCCAACTTAAAACAGATGACACCCCTAATACTATTAAAACAATTTTAATCATTTTGAAGCTAAACCGTACGTCGTATAATGAATCAGGTATCCAAAATACCTTTGATTTCAAATTAATTATAAGAATGTCAGATAAATATGCTTATCTTATATGATTGATGTATGTAATCCATAAAAAGAAGTATTTAACTGATATCGTTGTTATTGTAAAAGTACACTAATTTATTCTTCAATTGGACTATGATTTTGACAATCATAAAGAATTTTAGATTTTGATTATAATAATTGATTTATACACAAGTCATAAAAAATTGTGCCTGATAAAAAACTTGAGCAATAATTTTAATAGAAACTTTGTTTAATTTCAGAGGACATTTGGTGAAATGAATCACTATATTGAAGAAATAATTTAAAGCAAATTTTAAACATTTTCCGGAAAAATGTTTTAATTTTCAGATTAACGATTCGAGTAGCTTAATCATTGAAAAAATAATTTGATAAAACATTATATTTCGTTTTGTCCTACACAGAAAAGATCGTTATATTAAAATTCAAAAAAAATATTAAAAGCAGAGTAAATTGTAATTTAGAAATAGAAAAGGCATCGAATGCCTTTTGTTTTGCTTACTTTGAAAACTTTTGTTTAAAATTTGATAGTTTTGTTTACTGAACATATAGAACGAACAAATTACTCTCAACACTAAAAACAATGCAAAGGCATCCTTTTAGGCCATCAATGTCATTATCCATTACTTCTATTGTTATCATTAAGCTGGGATACCTACTAGATACATTTACCTAGATAACATTTAGAAGATACTCGTAGCTGTCTGCATAGCAAATTAAAGCAAAAGGTAAACAATTATCATATTTGTGTAAAGATTTTTCAATATAATTCCAATAAAAGCGATCGGACAAGTTTACTATCAATAAAAGATTACCAATTATGTTGATATCAAATTAACTAACTATAGTTTCGTACCGTATTTGGGGACGTACTTATTAAGAAAAACTACTCAGACTTATGAAAAACACATAGTTTTTATTTTTAAATTAAATATTTAAAAAAACATCAGTGGCTCTACAACCTTTTTAGCTCTGGGTCTCAGAATTTTTGTATCTGTTTCATGATTTTATAAAACTTATAGGCAAGTAGGTGAGTCTCCTGCGCCTGATGTTCTCAAAAACAAAGAAACTCCATTGGTGCACAGCTGGGTATTGAACCTGCGACTATGACCACAGGGATATGAGTCACGCGCCAAACCCACTTGACCAATACTAATTAAACTTTTGTGAAATTGTAACTTTCAAACGTTTTTAATAGCCAAAACCTCAGTCAATTTCATACATATAAATAAAAACTAGTCAATCAATTTTTAATTGTAAAACTCTTTATTACATTACACAATCCTTCTTTATCCTTGCGCAAAAGGACTCCGCAAATTGGTCTCGAATGTGTAAATCCCAGAAGGTCTGAAAAACAAATGTTCTTACTTAGCTAACCTTTCATTTTTTTCATCAACCTCACACACTGTTTTATTGTTTGTTTATTACTCTTTAATGTATAATATTCTACGGTTTTGATATTTGTAAATATGTAAGGAACATGTATACTAACAAAACAATAATAGAGCAATAGTACTTTTTTTGTGGGAGTGCATTGTTTTCACCTATAATTATTAACTAAAGTATACAAATGTTGTAAATTCTATTTTAAAAGAGTAAGTGGAGTATCTTGCCCATGGAGAACCACACAAAACTACCTTTCGGAAGGGGCAACTAGAATCATCTTTATATTATATTTAAGGTTCAAAAGTGCTATTTTAGGTGGTCTAATTGGAATAAATGATTTTATTTGATTTGTTTCATATTTGATATAGATTTGCCGTAATAACAGTAATAAGATTGATATATTATAGATCGGACAGATTTAATAGATTTGTACCATCAAGGGCTCGTGGGCCTAGTGTCAGAACATATAATTATTTCACAGTAAAAAAGTGTAAGTTAAGTAAGTTTAACTAAGAATATTCTAACTTACGAAGTTTTGCCGGCTATTCCTCCGAAAGTGGCATCTTTACTGCCAGTACATTGAAGTGATTTAGCTTGTTCATAAGAAGTACACTTGGTACCGACGAATTTTGCACCAGTCCCTGATTCAGCGGTGATCGACTCCGCGTAGTATACGTAGGAATAGATGTGAGAACATGAGGATTGGTCACCACACATAGGCTGGTTGACGCCGCCATTTGCATAGAAATCTAAATGACCCAGAGGCAGATCATAGCCGTAGTTTCCGGCGGTGGTGTGTAGCACCTCCACGAATGTGGCATCACGGGTACTCAACTTATCCGGATTGTGAGTCCAACCAATTAGTGATGGGTCCAGGGCTGAAAGGTATTGGTTTTAACAAGTTATTCCTTTTAATTTATGTGACTAATTTGTAATAAAATTTTATTAAAAATTTACATCTGTTTCTGTTGCTTCATTAATAAAATTAAAAATAAAATTAGAATCAATGACGCTACAAACTTTTTAGGTCTGGGCCTCAGATTTCTGTATGTTTCATGATCATTTGATGAGATATTCGGGTGCCTTAATTCAAGTATCTTATTTTTTATATACTTTTCTTTTGTTTCTTTTAATTGTCGTATCCATGGATCATGACCATAGAATAAAAATAAACAGTGATTCATACTTTTATTTTCTTCTAAACTACTATTTGATATATTTGTTTAAGTAAATTATAATGTTTACAAATAATTTTAAAATCTATAATTAATATTTGATAATACCTACCGAAAATATGAGGAATGTCCGCATTCATCTTTCTAGCAGCAACACCAGCGGCATGAGCTCCAAGGCCTACACCAACGATGCGAACATTGTTGGAGTTATATCCAAAGTAGGTGAAAAGTAAATTGCCGAAGCTAGCGACTATGGTACCAAGCTGGGGAACATTTGCGAGGCCAGCGACGTATCCGTACGAACCAGTGCGCCAGTCTACTGCGACGACGTTAACATCCTCAGCGGCAAGAAGGGCTATGAATAGAATATTTTTCTTTGAAAATACTCAAAAATGTAGCCATAGACATTAAAACTGCTATGAACACATATTTATAAAAGTTATATATGCTATGAACAAATATTTATTTATAACACTTCGTTCAAAAATTGTCACTTCTATAAATTCCAGAATGCGTTTACATCCTTTATTCAAAGCTTCGTATTATTTATAGTATTTGTAAATGTGGAGAAGATATTGGTGACCTCGACCATATTTTCCTTTTTTTGTTTCCAATATGACATTTCTAAATTCCTTACAATTACTACATTTTCCGTTTACGACTAAAATATCCTGCATTTTGCTTTAAACTTTATTGTACTATCTTCTTTCACAATCAAGATTTAATATTTATGTGTATATTACGTTGTTAACTAGCTTTTTTAAAAGGTTATCCTTTTTTTTCGTTTGATGTGATTCTTTATTTTTTCAAGCGTATACTTTCCCTACCTTTGACTTGGAACTGCCATAAAGTTATAACTATTGCCACAGAATAAAAAAACATTATATATATTTATAAATTGAAAATAATTAAATGAAAAGGAGGGCAACTGGCCTTATCGCTTTCGAGCGATCTCTTCCAGGCAACCACTGTGAGTAAAGAAAAAAAACGTTTTAAGTTACATAAGGTAGGCAAGAAGTGCAAAAATACATATTACTTATAGTTATTAAGAATAAAAAAACTAAACAGGGTCAAAAAATAAGCTAAATTGATATATAAACAGCAAAAGTAAAAAATGTACATGAATCATGATAATTTAATTATATTTAATGAATAAATAATAAAAAAGCGTTTCTGTATTTTTCTCAACCATTAGTCTGAATTACTTCTTTCAAATTCTACATTATTATAATTTCTACCTTAAAAATGTTATGTTACGATAGCTATTATTAGCATGCTCTTTCTTGGCTTGCCATGTTAAGTGTTAATTAGACCTGAACGAAATAATATAACGAGATAATTTTGATAGTCAGGACTTTGTTCTTAATATTACTTCTGTGTGTCATTTAGAAAACCATGCTGAGTATTTACTTTGAATCTTATCCTAAAAAGCTAACGAAACATGACAAATATTGCCTATTGTCAGGCTCTAAATGTCAAATCATTTTGCAAGAGTTATCAAATTTGTTACTGCTAATCAAAGGTTTACAAAAAATTATTAATATAGATACCTGGTCCTATGAAAGCTATGAAGTTTCCAGAAACGTTATCGCCATAATTGTGGATTGCGAAGATTGTTTTACGGCTGTTGGAGAAATGACGAGACTGGGATATTGAAGCTATCGACGCCAGAAGCGGCTCGCTTGTTGTCGGGTTTGCCCTACAATGCAAATGAAGTGAATTATATTATTGGAAGGTTCAACATTCTTTTTTGACAAAAGCCAGCCAAACCACACCCTTGACTTGACTTACATGACGGTTTTTTGACCTACATGAATTTTTACTTTTTTGAAGTTTATATATTTTCTTTAGTTAACCACATATTTAAGAACGTACTTCCATGAAATTAACTTTAACAAACAATACGAAGTACTAGACAAATTTATCTTATTAAAAAAAAAACAAACCTAGTGTACAAGTGAAAAACGACATCATTCACCGACATGGGAAATCCAAGCGCTGAAAAAATAATACAAATTAAAAATTAAAATTAAAAGATGTTTAATTTTATATTATCACTAAGAGAACAAAATAATTTGAAAGTGTCGCATGAATAATATAATAAGCAATTATAACCCATCGGACTAATTACGCTCTTTTACAGGTTCAGCGATATTTATTTATTAGGCTCTATTCTAAGATATTAATAATAATTAGAATTGCTGTTTTAATATAAATAAATAACGAACTGTTAATTTCTAATAAACTTGTAAACATTATTTGTATTACAGCATTCTTCCATAATAATAATATACATAAAATGTACATTTTTGTAACATTTATGGAAAAACATTATTGAATTGTTTTGGCATTTTTCATTATTACTAACGAATTAAACAATTATTGTTAATTATTTATTATTAAACAATTATGGTTATTAATTAATCTACAAGATTTTATGAAACTTTTCCGAGAAACATGTTTTTATTGATGGAATAGTTTGTTTGATTGAAATGTGATTTATAGCATTAAAATATGACGTAATTTTTATTTTACAAAGTAATGATTTAAATAAATGACACAGGAAACACGGATAATGTTCATTTTTAGATAGCATTATCAAAATTGGATAAACGGATTACTATGAATGATTGTTTCTCGAACCTTGAGAGTTATTAAATGTTCTAAGAATATTTTTCGTAATTAAGTTCCTTTTTACTATATACAATCAATTAAAGCATTTCATTATTGTATTCAACGAAGAAAGATCGCTTAGATTTTTTTTATTGTCAAAGAAACATGCAATATGTTATCTGTG
Source organism: Pieris rapae (assembly GCF_905147795.1). NCBI lineage: Eukaryota > Metazoa > Arthropoda > Insecta > Lepidoptera > Pieridae > Pieris > Pieris rapae. Next base: position 3,971,799 of record NC_059509.1, on the reverse strand, counting down.
TCATTTGACCAACTGTTGTTTTTTCATAAATCATAACACCACTTCAAACAAAAAAAAGCAGAGTATCAATATTAAAAAGATAGACCATATTTATGATGTTTGTAGTAATTAACCGTTATAAGAAACCTTTTTAGGAGCAAATTATACAATATACATGTTATAAGTCATGTTAGAATTAAATTTAATAAGACTTGAAGTTGATAGAGCTTCCTATTGCAGTGCGTGGATGTAAACTGGGAAATGTGAACTGTTTCTATGGGAAAAATAGTGAGGGAGATCCAACATCAAGCTGGCGCAGATATAAGGGAAATAGAATTGGTTATACATAAGAAACCTTGTTTATGCAAGTAGTTTGTTGCATTGGTATAAATGAGGTGATTACAACTGACATGTACTTAATTAACTGCAGTTATTTAATCATTAACATATATACTACGTGATCTGAAAATGTATAATTAAATAAATTATTATTATTTTGGCCTAAGTTAAAACACTCCAATAACACTACACACGCAGAATCTCAGTGTATACTTTATCAATATATAGTAAAACAACTAACCTGGCAGAGCCACGCAAAGAACGATGGCACATTTAACTACCGCGTACATTGTCAACCGAAAACAATACGTATAAAGTAACGATCTATTATATACAAAAAACTTATCGTGCACATTATAAATCATACAATAATTATAGGGTATCAGATAAATACTAAAAAAATGTTATGCATATCTAGTAAACGGCTTAATTTTAAACATACGCTTGAAGATTTGTTAAGTCTGAATATTATCAATGTGGATTTTATATATGAAACGAGTCACTAATACGTTATTTTTACCGATAGATAAAATATGTATTATTTTCGAATCCGTTTTAGATTTGGTATCCGTTTAATTTGTTATCATATCTTTCATAAAAGAATACTGTAAAATAAAAATAAAATACGTTTATTTTGGAACATATGATCATCATGGTTTATTCCACGTCATTAAATTCGAGCCTGTACTCTTTTTTTCTGTACTTGAAATATAGTATATACAAATAGAATTCAAAGATTAAACTGATGGTGCTAAAAAGTTTCTCTCACAAGTGATTTTGTTCGATATGAGTAATTGTTACATTAACCAAACAGATTCGGTGAACTGAAACCCAATAATTCACATTATATTATTTACCTGTTACATATTACATTCTACAATCAGTTTTATTTTAAATCCATTTCAGCGTTTTGCTTATACTGGCAATTTACTTTTATATTATAACTTTACTGTGATAAGATTATAACGAACTGTGATAAATATTACTTATTATTATTAGTCAATCATTTAGAATAAAAGCAGAATATATGGCCAAATTTAAGGTTTTGATGGATTGCGATTATAATGATAAAACCATAACGCCTTAAATAAATGACATATGGAACATGGTGCAATGGTTGCAGCTCCTTACAAACACTGTGTAAAAGAAAATACTTAGCGATTAAAAAGAGTGGCAGAGAGTTTATTGCCAGTACTTCTCTTCCGTTCTACGCCCTTGATTTGAGAACTGGCATTAATGTAAAATAAGAAGCATTTAATGTATATTTCTTTTCTTTTTACGTTCATAAGTGTACGTTATGTTATATACCTACATGAATAAATGATATTGAATTTGAATTTATACGCCAATGGCGTAATAATAATAATAATAATGGCCGACTTTACCGATTAGGGTTGCGGTTTATTTCTGAAATGTGAGTAAAGATACAATGAAAATAGGTTATAGTAAAACTAAAATCGGCAAATTACTAATTTATAACCACCTTTTTAAATCGGGAGCAACAAATGAAAATAACTATCCCATATCCCATTTCTATTCTCTCTCTTATTCTATAAATAAATAAATCTTAATCGACCTAGGAGAAATCGGCCACACCCACCACCGTATCGATGCAATCGTATCGATACAATATTTTATATTACGCGTCATCGTCGGTTTATCATCTTCATAATGCATATTAACGCCATCTCGTAACCAATTTTAACATTTAATTCAATTTCAAATCCTTGTAATGTTGCACAAAAATTATTAGTCCAGTGTATATTAATGTCCTGGAATGTACCAAACTTATTTTAAACGCTGCAAGCCGTTTGCATTTTATAAACTTATAAAGCAGATGAAACTAAAGTTATAACATTACGAAGGGTTGAACAATACGAAACTAAATTTAACAATGAGGTAAACTACCTGGGAACTATGCAATCTTTAGACGAGATTGACATTTTTGACATAGAGTGAATAACTGAATAAAAAAAGAGAGAGTAATAACAAAAGAGTGGACCGTAAGCGGTAAGCAATTTAACATTAGGTCCTACTAAAATAAATATATGAATAATATTTAGCACACTAAAATATATCAATTACAATATCTTTTGATACTTTATTTAATATTAGTAATTGTTTCTAATAAAAAACGATGATGACACAAATACAATTATATTCTCTATTTAATTAATTTATATTATAGTTAATTTATATTATACGGTACGGACGTATTTGCAGGCATTTTTTATCAAGAGAAAAAAATTACATAGTACTATTTAATTAACAATTTTTTATCATTATAAATATATACGGTTTATTTAATAAATTAGCATGTGAATATGAAATGAAAAATAATTTAATTTACCTAAAAAGTGAGTGCCTGCCGGTAATTTAACTTTCAACGGCGATAATAACTTTTTAGTAATTTCCTGTATAATATGTGTTTTTTCTATATGTACTGCTGAGATTGCGTGTGTACGGGATCCCAAACACTATCAGTATTATAATACAGCGTGCTCCTAGAAACGTTTAGTTTTTGTTTTTTATAAGTTTACAAATTGCAGCTCATGTAACATTTGTTTAACGCGATCTACGGAAGTGTTACATATGGTTGGCATGGTTGGCCACATGATTAGGGGAAAGGATAAATGGAGTAAAATAATCACAATGTTACCCAAGAGATGGAAAGAGAAAGAGAGGTAGACCACAAAAAATTGGGACGACGACATTAGACAAGTCGCGGGAACAACATGGTAGAGTGGCCGTAGAAAGGCCAGAATGGAGAATATTGGAGGAGACATTTGCCACCTGGAAAACGGACCCGCAAAAGTGGAACAAAAGAACAATCTACGAAAAATAAAGAAAATACCGCAATAATAATATCCGAAAAAAAGGCTATTATAAAATAAACGGAAATGTTATGAAACAAAAATTCCTCTATATCAATGACATAAACATAAAAGCGTCATTGATATACGGGATTTATTTTCAACATTTGTCTACTCAGGATTCTACGTGGTTCGACCGCCTAATCAAACTGAATTCCGTACCATACAGTACCGATATTTATAGTAACCCTAATTCAAGATAAACAAATTGCTTCGTAAATGTTATCCATTTTATTCAATTTCGAAAAACAATTATATAATTTGTTTTTAAGTTAAATATATGTCAATAAATGTAGCCTTTATTGACAATCTCGCAAGTTACATTTTCTCTTATTTCTATTTATATACGACTTATACTTATTAATAAAATTTTGTGAAAGTAAATATAAATATTATCATATTATTTCCTATTAGACACCGGTTTCTTGATCGTCTTGCTTTTCAGCATAGGCCTCCCCAAGTGTTCTCCACAAAGATCTATCTCTTGCTTTCCTCAACCGCGTGCTCCTGCCACCTTTTTAATATCATCTTCCCATCTACGATGTTGTCTACCTATACTTCTGGTTTTATGTCTAGGGCACCATTTCTTATATTCTTTGGTAAAATTTCCGTATTACTTCTTATCAACTGCCTAGACCATTTCTATTTTTAAAATGAATGAATTTAATTTATTTTCTTATTGTTGTTCATCGAACGTTGTCTTTTATTTTTATATTAAGTATACTTCTTTCAATTCGGTGTTGAATCTAATCTTTGAATATTTTTGTTTGTGCAACTGTGTTAAATAAATTTCATGACCTTTCTTAAAGCTCAGTATTTTTTAGGTTCTATATCCAGTGTTTATTTTTTTAAGGCATCAGTTTAAATAAATTCGTTTAAATAATTATGATACAGATCAACTAATAAATATATTGTTATTATCAATAACGTTATTAATTTCGTTATTAATAACGTTTTATATATATATGTAGTAAACAATTTTTTATTGTACAATAAAGTACAATAAAAAATTGTTTATCCATACCCTTTACAGTTATACAATACAAAAAAGGAAACAAGATAAAATAATAAAAAGAAACAACTATGATTAACATATAGCAATTTACCAAATACCACACAAATCTATATTATAGTGATAGCACGACAAACGTCTCATACAATACATTTTTCCAAAAACCCCGTGATCTTAAGTGGGCTGAAAACTTCGTAGGCTGACCCATAGATGGCGCTACTAGTATTAAAAAAATAAATATGATTTTTAGTTATCCTCAACTCTCCAAAAGACAATTCGTAAAAATTAATTTTACTATTAGTTATAGATTGTGATATATTATATTTTGAGTGAAGGAACTTTTGTCAACAAATCAAATACTATCAAAAAATAATATTTTTATTTATTACTTTTTCATCCCACCCATTAGTTATGTAGATTGTATGTGCAGCTCCTCGTTTTATTACTTTAATTGAAAATTATTGTCTATTTATCGTATAGTTGCCGTTTATAAATAGGCAATAAGCAAAAACTAATTAACGAAATATCATAATCATTAGTATGTTTACATATACAACTTTACAATAAATAGATCGCTAGGCTTTATTTTTCTTTTCTTTTCAGTAACAGGGCTGTACTGAAAAGAAAAGGCTATCGACTGGAGCTGGTATTGGCCCTTCTTATACTAATAATATTTCATTTCATTACTTAATTTCGATAAAATTATTTATTTATTAATAATATTTTTTATTTTTGTTTTATATATTATTCTTTAATAATTATTATTAAAGAATAATTTTAGCGAAATTAAATCTAAGGTGTACCTATTTCAAATTTTATTTCATTTTACTTGTATATAGCCTATAATTTTATTTATTTTATTCATTTATACTCTATAGAAATAAAAAATTAAATTAAAAAATTAAAAACATTTCATAGGAGGTTATGTATAAATTCTTTTCTAACTCAGAATTTTGTTGTATATGTATAATCAAAAGTTAGCTGAAAGTTTATCACGACATATTATATTTAATATCGTCTAATAAACATTGTTTAATAAGTTATTGTGACGTAGTGTAATTATCCCAAGGCTTAAGATGTATATATATGATTTATTAATGTTATCATAAAATGTTATGATAGAAATCATATCAAACAATGAATGATTTGCCACGCGAAAACAAAAATAATGAATTACCTTTTATCAATTAAAAAATGCAATTCATTCAGCTTCTGGATTTCCCGTCCCTGGTCACTGTATACCTATACAACTGATGTATGGTAACAAACCGTGATACGTGTCGTATAAATAAACCCGACCAACTTCACACATCAATTCCCGACGCGTAACACTTCCAATACACTATTTCACAAATACTAGCAGTGAAATGTATTTATTTTTTTGTTTGTTGAAAAAAAAAATTGTGAGATATATAAAGTCCATGGACACGATGGTAGTAGAGTAAAAATTAAAAAAAAAACTTCACACATCAAGGTCTTTTCTTGTGGTGGGGTCCAAGTGTCAGGTTCTCTCTCTCTCCCTTCAATAAGGCGAGGGGGTCGATAGCTGGCCATTCGTCGTACTCGTGAATGGGTGCTATTCGTGTTTAATACTTAGATATTTCAGATAAAGTTTGGTTTTCTTATTTAATTATTAATTAAAGGTCTATTATTACAATAATTATTATTTTTTAAAGTGTGACGAAGAGCACTATATACCTAATGGTTTTAGGTGCTTAAAAACAGTTTGCTAAAATTTTGGTTGACATAAAGTTTATTAGCATTCCCGCCCATTTACGCCCTGGATTTGAGAAATGGCAGTAAATGTAAAATAGTTTTAAATATATTTCTAATTTTCCACGCAATTTTCTTAATTTTTTTCTTCCTTCTTCTTACTATAACAAACACAACAAAAGAAATTAGCGAAATCCATCCAGCCGTTCATGCGTTTTCACTAAGAGAAGTAGGGATTCATTTATATATATATATATAATATATATATTGTATGTATATATATTTTAGTATTTAATAATTTACTGCAAGACCACAGATCACGACTAATGCTTTTATAATAAGTACCTGGATGACCTGATTTTCTTGAAATGATTCCTAGCTAGATCGATTTATCGCCCCCGAAACCCCCCGTATACTCACTACTATTCATGAATATCGTTGGAGCCGATTCCGAGATTCCAATTATATATAACATACATTCTTATATATATATACAAAGAATTGCTCGTTTAAAAGTATAAGATTACATATAAGGTAAACACAAAAGAATGACGACGGGGAATGGGACGAGAGAGCCTTTTTTCTTATACTCGCATAACGAGATTCACCGTACGCCTTGCAGGTTTAAATCAAATTTAAAAAATAATGATTGTATCACTCTTTTGTGTAATAAGTATGTATCTAATTACATGATAACTGTAATTCATCAACATGTTAAGGGCGTGGAATATACCTGGGTGATACTTAATCTTATCGTTATTAATGTTATTAATTACAATATTATCATACACGTATACCCTATGGGGTATGAAAAATTAAAATATATCCGTAAGAAATACAGAAACTTAGTTAATAAATAAATAAATAAATATTCATTCAATAAATTTTAAGAATGTTAAGTAGACTTTTATTTTGTTTGATAAATGACTGCTGCTAAAGAAATCTAGTTGTTATTTATTAAATTAACACGTTTCTTAAAGAGATGTTGTATTTGTACAAGAAAATTGTGTCTTCCTAAATGGTCTCAAAATTAACTGAACTAAACTAATTCAAATGCAAAATCAATTATTCATACAGGTAACACAATGTACACTTATAAACGTCAAAAACAAAAATGTACTGCCAGTTCTTAAATTAAGGGCGTAGAACAGAAGGCAAGAACTGGCATAGCAACTGATGTACAATAAATTTTATATAGTATAAAGACCTTTGTATATTAAAAAATATGGTAATGATAAAAAATCATATATTGATTAATACCTCAATCAAAACGCTAATACGATTACATTTCTCGCAATGTGCTCGTGTTATCAACGCTTTTTCTATATAAGCCGGAAGTGCAATATTCTCGAATATGCCATTTTGACTATATATGGGACTCAGCAAAAATAGAATAGTAATTAAACTAGCACGCATTAAAATCGTAAAATAATAAATTTATTTTAAGATTTAACGTAAATATATTATAAAAAATGTTGAAAACATCCAGACTGCATTTTTGTTGTAGTATAACGCTCATGCTATTGACATAATATGGACTAAGACCGGCGTAACCGGTCTTTTAAGAATTGGTACGCTCTCTTCTATTGTCTTCTCCTCTATTCAAATTAATTTTAAGTTGAATTAATGAATGTTGAGGAAGTATGAAATGGGTTAGCGATAGGTTCCCTATAAATAAATTAGGAGAAATTACCTGTAAAAACAAGCCTCCCATTCATTATAACTAATTTTATGAACAAAGAAACAGGCTATCTGGCAGCAGAGCCGAGCAGTGGGATCCTGTAGCAATTCTGCCATGTTTAATTTTTCCAGCCATCTCGATGGTCTCAGACAAACTACTGAATATTAGATCAAGAACTACTTACATAAAATGAATATTCTCTCAAACTCTCAATACGGATTCATCAATCCATGTTAGATCCTTTCACCACTCATCGAAAAAGATAGCCTCTTAGCGACAGGCGTTGGAGTCGTCACGTCCTGACACAGCTTATCCTACATAATCTGCAAAACGTAACCACTACGCCAAATAGTCATTTATAGAAATGATCCAGTTTGTTGATCACATACTCCAGCGACAACAAAACAAAATCCTAAGAGCAGTTGCAAAAGTACCATGGTACATAACCAAAAACGAAGTTCACGAACACCTACAAATGAGAACTATCAAAAAGGAAATCCGGAGACTGGCAGCTAAATACAAAGAGTGGTTGAGCTATCATCGGAACAAACTTGCTCGCCAACTCACCATTAGACAGTATGTGAGTCGCTCATAGCTTAGGGCTGATAGAAAATTACCGCAGAGAAAAAAAAATTGTTGATCACTTCCACCTTGTGGGTGTTCCAGTGATAAACTTAGTTATCTATGATTACTGACGTAGAAATTGATCTATTATATAAAATCTTTATCGTTGATATGACATTTTCTACTTATTATGAAATAACAATTAAAATCTATGGAATAATACCATTTATATTTTTTTATTATTGTTATTTTGTATGTATATGTGTTTGTATTTCGTTAGTAATGTTATGTCTATGTTTATATTATAGTTAGACTTTTATGAATAAAAATATTTTTTGTAATATAAGTTTCCTTCTTGGGCTTTCCATCATACTAGGAATGTGATTTTAGCGAAAAGGTCATTACCCTCCTCATTATTTTAGTGATTTTCGTCTTGTACATGTAACAAACTATCAAATAATGATGAAGAATCATTAATTAAAAAGCATAATATTAAGAATATTTGTACTTTATCATCTTTTACACTTAAAAGCCATAAAAGCGGTTATAAAATGTTTAAACTAAAAAAAAACCTAGACACGATCACCTGTGCTGAATATATTAAATATAAAAAATTAAAAAAAAATCCTTGATTAGTTATTATCTTAATAACTACGTAGATACAAACACGACATGATATGATAGAGTATGATATAAATACCCAAACAGTTACAATGAAACTATTCCCCCTAAGCAGCCTTATAATGAGGGCGTTCGTAGCATTTGCAGGATTTATAGCCAGTGAGTATATTATGCTATTTTAATAATTAAATAAATAAGAAGTCTATATAAGTGTAAAAAATACAATTAAGTTGCATTCAGTATATAAGCTTTCATAGATACTGACAACAGCAGAACTGAGCAGTATTAGCGTAGTAGCTTCAGCGTGTGACTCTCATCCTAAAGGTTACGACATTCAGGATGAGAGGAACCGAACTAACCAGTTCGATCCCGGCTGTGCACCAATGGACTTTCTTTGTGCACATTTAACATTCACTCGAACGGTGAAAGAAACCATCGTGATGAAACCGGCTTACCTTTTACCTACGACGTCGATGGCGTGTATCGGGTACCAGAAGCGATGTGACAATTAAATGATCATGCAACAGAAATCGGAAGCTCAGACCTAAAAAAGGTGTAGCGCCACTGTTTTTTTTTTAATATACTGACTACGTAGGGGGTAAACATAAGGCATGTGGTAGTATTATAGATAGATATCATAGATTAAAAAGAAATAAATTGCTAGTAAATATCTGTTGTTATGTAAATAAATTTAATTGTCGTTTATGTTTTCTACGACAACATAGTCACAGCTAATTTTATATACAGTAGGACTGGCTATGCTATATAATATACAAGTGTGCTCTAATATCCATAACATACATACTCCAATTAGATATTATAATTTCCCGTGGCGGGTGACACATTTATTGTATAATAGAGTTACGTGATTACACCCGATTAAAAAAAAAACAAATATTAGGTAAAGAAATTGACGTTCTCAATTATCTCCTCTTTGGTTAGAAATTCCAAATTCAATATTTTATAGCTATTTACTCGGGCATTTTTTTTTCGAAAACCACGATTCATTTCATGAGGAAGCTGTTTAATTTTTTTTATCTCTCGCGCATCCACGAAATATCGCGATATCGACGAGTTCCAATTCTACCGTCGCAACTTTGACATGCAGAACAAGCCATGGACGGCGACAAAATTGATAATGAAGAATTGAAGGCTATTGTAAAAGCGGTTTCATCGCAAACTATGTCTGAGTTAGCTGCAGGCTGCGGTGCTAGTGGTAACACTGTATTAAACCACTTGCATCAAATTGGGCAGGTGAAAAAGCTTGAGAGGCGCATCGATTGCTGCCTTACTGCCTCAACGGGCACAGTATTGAAGGGATTTTTAATCGAATTATTATCTATGATGAAAAGTGGATACTGTACCATCCTAGACCATACATTGCACAACATACAGCTATTAGAGGAACTTCAATTGGAATGTCTACGACATCCATACCTTGCTCTAATTGATAAATACTTTTTTTGAAATTTATATAGCTTCTTGCAAGTTAAATGCATCTCTGATGGGGCCGGCCTAAAAATTTTATTGATTTCTCTCCGAATTTTTTTTACTAAAAGGATCAATAAAGTACCTATAAGATGCCAAAATTGCAATATCATATATAGATATATAGATAGTAATGGTATATATGTACTTTGATTAATTAAATATGCCCTATTAAAAAAAATCTACTTTTTGTTCCTCCGATACAAAACGCCAATTTCATATGTAAGCTAAGCTAATATTTTAGTGATAACATATTTTCAGTTATGCTTAATATATATTTAAATTCTGGTATTTATTTCACAGTATGTGCAGGAACCTCGTTTTCTACAGTGCCAGGAAATAACAGCCATTACGTAGAAGGAGTAAGTCGTTATATTTGGATGCCGGATGGCGAGGGCGTGCCTCACCTGGTCGACTTACATGAACCAGTAGATGAAGATTTTTTCAACTCAAGGAACGGAAACGACAATCAATACTGGCTGTTTACAAGGTAAATTTAATTTTCTGGTCAAAAATACCTAACAAAATTTGTTGTAACTTTTATATGATTAAGTCGAAATATACGTTAACAAATCATATAATTACTTGTACGTAATAATGCATTTGAAAATAATGTTATTTAATTTTTATAACATTATTTTAGATATACCTACCTGAATAGCATAGCATTTTTATTTAATATTTTTTAACTTTATTGTTTTTGTAATGTTGTTTTTATTGTTGTACATAAGGAAATATGCACCGTGATTGTATTGGATTAAATATAAGACAGACACAGATTAAATTTATTGCTATCTGAAATATCAAAGCTGTTCTACCACTCTTCGTTATTAGCTAAACTATACTCAAATTTTATAATTTTAATCGGTACATATGATCATATTGTTTGTAGACAAAACCGCAACAATAGACAAATACTTCAAAATGGTAACGCAAACTCCATACGCAACTCGAACTACAGAGGAAATCGTCCTACCAAGGTCATCGTTCACGGATGGAGGAATAACGGAAACACTCACATGAACCCTATGATCACTGAAGCCTTCCTTGCTGTCACGGACTGTAACGTTATTGTTGTAGACTGGCACCGTCTCGCTGGTCAAGGATATAACACTGCTGCAAGAGGAGTGCCAGATGTTGGAAATCACTTGGGTCGCTTTATTCAATTTCTGTTCAACACAGCTGGAGGAAGCTGGGACAATCTCCATCTAGTTGGTTTCAGTTTAGGAGCTCATGTTGTTGGTAATGCTGGACGCCAAATCGGCGGTCGTGCTCGTAGAGTGACAGGTACTGCCTTAATTTAGTATAGAAATAAATAAACCCTAATAAGTAATATTTATGGAAACACTTACACATGAAAAAGACCCGGTACAACGTAATCGGAAATGAGGCAGATGTGTTTCCACAAACAAGTGATCATACAAACCAAAAAGCATTATTATATGACCAGATATCAAACCTAGGTCTTTCGTCTTAAACTCCACTATGAATTATTAAGCCACTTAAATTACAGTACATCACAAGCAATTTATTTATTTTTACAGGCTTGGACCCAGCTGGCCCTACCTGGGGTGGAAACGGTCAAGCGCTCAACCGAAACTCCGGCAGATATGTCGAAGCAATCCACACTGATGGACGTTTACTTGGGATCATGGATCCTATAGCACATGCAGACTTCTACCCCAATGGTGGAAGAAACCCTCAACCTGGATGCGGTGTCAGCACATGCTCGCATGGACGAGCAACTGAATTCTTTGCTGCTACTGTTCACCACAGTCATCTGGTCGGGCGGCAATGCCCCAATATATGGGAAGCTGAGTTGTCCAATTGCAATGGAAATCAATTGCACATGGGTAACGCGAATCTCGGCAAACGCGGGTAAGTAACAAATTAACTAGGTAATAATTAGGTAGGATTTTTATAAAACATCTTAACAGAGTTGACTGAAAATTATTTAGGTATAATTCAATTACCATTTATATATTTTAAAAACAACGATAAATTAAAATAATCAATTCTCCTTGTTTTATTACCTAAATCCCTAAATTCTTGCCTATTTATCGTATAGGTAAATAAACAAAAACTAATTAAGTAAATAAAATACGTTCATTTTGGAACAAAGGATCATCATGGTATCACTCATTCCACGTCATTATCATCATCATTAAGTTTTCTAATCTTTTAATTTATAGGCTTTCTGTATCTTTTATTTTCAGTAACGGCTTGTTCGGATTAAGGACTAGAGCAAGTTGGCCCTTCTAACAGTAATCACGACTATTGCAAGAATGATTTTATCGAAATTAAATTATACTTAAATGTTTAAAATTGTATTTTTATTTTTATTGTATAATGCCTACGCTTTATAGAAAGGAATTATAATAAAACCCATTTGATTGGAGGTTATGTAATAATCACATGTGATTTATAAAAAAACTTTTACTGAAGGTTTATCACGACGTATTTTAGTTTAACGATGAATATTTAATTTAATAAATTAAATATTCATCGTTAAACTAAATGATTGTGACGTAGTGTAATTATCCTAGGGATTAACATTTATTATTCAGTAATGTTATCAAATAATGATATGATTTCTATTAATAATTTAGCACACATAAAACAAGAAAACAATGAATTATCTATTTGTTTCGTATTAGTAAAAAAATCGTATTTTATCATTTTTTTTTTGTTTGGAAGTTCAGTCGATTTAAAACGTTCCTGGATCAATTACAGGGGCAGATCTACTTAAGGGCTTTTTGGGGTGCAGCCCAGGACCCCCAGGATAAAAGGGCCCCAGACTAAAAATAAAAAAATCAGAGGCACTTGTTCTATGATACTGCCCCAGTCGTGTCCGAACATTTCGCTGAAACTCCAAAGCAACAGCATGGCACTGCCACTAAGAAGGGGACTGATTGCAATGATTAAATAACCTGTCACAGAGGTTATTTCACCATTGGGCGACGGGGTCGTTAAGTTCCGACGCCACTCAATCTACGTCGATTACATTAAAATCTATTAGTCGCGACTTCTCTGACAAATACGCTCATGGTTTTAAAAAAACGCTACTTACAATGCAATTCAAATATTTCACTGTGAGTAAAATTAATAAAACCTTTACGTGGGGTCTGCGGTGAATGTTTTAATATATTATTTAATCGCTTTTACAATTTTATAAAAAGCTCATTAATTATTTATTATCTAAGTAACTCAATTACATTGATACAAACGAGATATGATATGATAGAGTATTTCATATAAATACCAAAACATTTACAATGAAAATATTCCCCGGAATCAGCCTTATAATGAAAGTGTTCGTAGTATTTGCAGGATTTATAGCCAGTGAGTAAATTACGCAATTTTAAAACATATATAAGAAATCGTTATAATTGTAACAATAATTATATGTGTACCTATAGGCTTGTATAGATACATCGAGGGTGAATATAGGTAAAATTTAGTCTGTGTGTGTAATGTGTAAGCTTGTCAAATCTAGTATACGTTTACATATATTTTCATTATTAAAAAAAACAATTAATGGGTGTCTATGGGCTGCGATGAATGCCGTTATGGGCGTCCCGCAGGCTCGTTTGCGCCCCTATTAGAAAAAAAGTAATAAATTGTTCATACGCACCTGTTGATTCGTAAATTTATATAAGAAACAACAGATCCTCAACTACTTACTCTACGCTGACATTGCCAGCGCGACGTTTATATCTTAGGACTGGCTATGCTGTCTTTCTGTAGGTTTAGGTTTTGTAATATACATGTGCACTTTTTTTCCGTAACTTTCATACTATAATTATACGGACGTTTGCTTAAAATACGCACATAGAAAGAAAGTCTATTGGTACACAGCCGGGAACCAAACTTACTACCTGAGGGTTGATCGCACGCTGAAGGCACTACGTCAACACGGCTGTGATAACTACTTTTAGATATACAAAATATATATTTAAATTCTGGTATTTATTTTACAGTATGTGCTGGAACCACGTTTTCTCCAGTGCCAGGAAATAACAGCCATTACGTAGAAGGAGTAAGCCGTTATATTTGGATGCCGGATGGCAAGGGCGTGCCTCACCTGGTCGACTTACATGAACCAGTAGATGAAGATTTTTTCAACTCAAGGAACGGAAACGACAACCAATACTGGCTGTTTACAAGGTAAATTTTGTTTTGTTAGAAATTATTTTAATATATTAATATTTATTTAGTATTTTTTTTTAGTTTGAATTTAATTTTTATAATATTTTAAAACATCTTGCCTGAAGAAGCATCCAAATGGTGATGGGAAATATTTATAGCATAAATACAAATCGATTTCGATGGTTGTGAATACGAGAAAATTATTAATTCATATTTACATATATCGTTAGTGATTTGGAACATTATTTTTTTACTGTTGTGCATTAGTAAATCTTCTCTATATTTTCAATTGCATTAAATTTTGACGAGTCATATATGCAATAACAAAGCTGTTCTTTAACTCTTCTATATAATTTAAAATCCACTCATATTTTATACATTAAATATTTACATATTGTTTATAGACAAAACCGCAACAGTAGACAAATACTTCAAAATGGAAACGCAAACTCCATACGCAACTCGAACTACAGAGGAAATCGACCTACCAAGGTCATCGTTCACGGATGGAGAAATAACGGAAACACTCACATGAACCCTATGATCACTGAAGCCTTCCTCGCTGTCATGGACTGTAACGTTATTGTTGTAGACTGGAACCGTCTCGCTAGTCAAGGTTATAACACTGCTGCAAGAGGAGTGCCAGATGTTGGAAATCACTTGGGTCGCTTTATTCAATTTCTGTTTAACACCGCTGGTGGAAACTGGAACGATCTCCATCTAGTTGGCTTCAGTTTGGGAGCTCATATTGTTGGTAATGCTGGACGCCAGATCGGCGGTCGTGCTCGTAGAGTGACAGGTACTGCCTTAATTTAGTATAGAAATAAATAAATAATAAGTAATATTTATTGATGACTTACACATGAAAAAGACCCGTTACATCGTAAATGAGGTAGATTCATTTGTTTTCGCAAACACGTGATCATCCAAACCAAAAATCATGATTGTATCACCCGATATCAAACCTAAACTCCACTGTGAATTATTATGACATTTAATTTACAGTATTACAAGTAATTTATTTATTTTTACAGGCTTGGACCCAGCTGGTCCAACATGGGGTAGAAACAGTCTAGCGCTCAACCGAAACTCTGGTAGATATGTTGAGGCTATCCACACCGACGGACGTATACTTGGTATCATGGACTCTATAGCACATGCAGACTTCTACCCCAATGGTGGAAGAAACCCCCAACCTGGATGCGGTTCCAGCACATGCTCACATGGACGAGCCACGGAATTCTTTGCTGCTACTGTTCACCGCAGTCATCTGGTTGGGCGACTATGCTCAAGTATAGCTGACGCTGAACGGTCTAATTGTAATGGCAGACAATTACATATGGGTAACGCGAATCTCGGCAAACAGGGGTAAGTTTAATACCAAATCAACTAGGTAGATTTTGACAAAATATCTTAATAGAATCAATTTTATTAATATTTCGATTTCCAACTCCATTTGTTTTAAAAACGCCAAAATAAAATCACCTATTCTTCCAAATTCATTACTTCGATTGCCTATTTATAGCAAACCCCAATTAATGAAATATATATCATTATCTTCAGTAGATTTTTACGTTATAGACTTAATTTTTCTTTTCAGTACCGGATTGTTTGGCTTAAGAACTGGAGCAAATTGGCCCTTCTAATAACAACTATTTCCATGACATTTTTTTTTTAATTTTGAATTTATTAAACACATTTGATAAGAGACAAATAAATAATAATATTTAATTTAATCTATTAAATTTAATTTAATGATTGTGACGTCGTGTTATTATATGTAATTACCCCAAGCTGAAGATTTATTAATTTTTAATGTTATCAAATAATGATATGATTTTTAACATAGGAAGTCCAGTCAAGTTTTAATCAAAGAATGGGTCTTAGACTTCGTCGTTGCATATATATAGTAAAACGCAGAGTAAAATAAGCACCAAATATTTAAATTAGGGTTTATTAACAATGGTTTCATATGGCACAAGAATTTGAACTCCAAATGGAACAGAATCAAAATTTAAGGATTTTTTTATAGAACAGGGCCCCAACGGGCAGGAGGCTCACCTGATTTTAAGTGATACCGCCGCCCATGGACACTTTCAATGCCAGAGGGCTCGCGAGTGCGTTGCCGGCCTTTTAAGAATTGGTACGCTCTTTTCTTGAAGGACCCTAAGTCGAATCGGTTCGGAAATACTTCAGTGGGCAGCCGGTTCCACAAACTGGTGGTGCGCGGCAAAAACTGCCTTGAAAAACGCGCAGTTGACTTGAATGACTTGTATTTTTAAGGACTAGGATTAAGAAGTATGTATGCTAATTACATGATAACAGAAATTTATCAACCGGTTAGGGGTGTAAAGATACCTCTGTGATACTTAATCTTATCGTTATTAATTTTAATAAATTGACTTTTGCAATTAACTTTCTCATAATTACTATATACGTATGCTTAATTAATTTAGGTAAGACAAAAGAGCATATATCCGAGAGAAATTTGATATCGATAAATGTACATCTAGCGACTGAAATGTGCAAAGGCGCGTCAAAATCTGCTCCGAGAAACTTTAGTTAAATTTTAAAATGAATATAATTTTTAATTAATTTCGAACAATTATAATCTTGATTAAAGTTCTATTGGTCTCATTTATTTGACTTCTATATAATGTTGTAATTTATTTCATTTACCATGCTTAGAAATATGTTCCTGATTGGCACTTACAAATCCTATTTTTGTTAAATAAAGGCACGGACTTTTATGGTATTAAAAAAAAAGTAAAATCTTTTAAGTGCAACATAGTGTGATACACAGATACGTATAATCATTTATACATTAAAAATACTAATATGTCATTGAAATTACGAAGGGTCAAATTTCTTCCGGTCTTATCAGACATAATGATAACATTCATAAATTCGCAACTTTATATCTAAATCAAAACGCTAATACGATTGCATTTATCGCAATTTGTTTGTCTTATCAACGATTGTTAAAATTTCTTTATAAGTGGGAAGTAGAATATTCTCGAACTACTTGCATACATCGCCATTAAAGATTACCTAGAAGAGGATGTAAAAAAACTATAACACAAATATATAAATATCGTAAAACAATAAATTCATTTCCGGTTTATCCGGCTTACGTTTTTATTAAAAAGGATGTTGTATTCTTAGTAATTAAGTGAAAAAATAAAGATGACTGAATGGGTACTTGTGGAAAAATTCATTTTAAGCCCTTAGGTTATATTAAAGGAATTCAAATATAGAGTGATGTACCTGGCCTTGATATATTTTTTTAATGTGGGGGGAA
Organism: Pieris rapae; assembly: GCF_905147795.1. Taxonomy (NCBI): domain Eukaryota; kingdom Metazoa; phylum Arthropoda; class Insecta; order Lepidoptera; family Pieridae; genus Pieris; species Pieris rapae. The sequence goes on along the minus strand of NC_059509.1, from coordinate 3,954,079 downwards.
AGAGGGGTGCATAAATTATATGGAGAAAGGGAAAAACAGTAACTAGTAACGATTTCGAGTATAAAAGAAAGATATCATTAATTCATATGTAACACAAACCAAATCAGTAGGTATTTGAGAATATGTAGTTTTAATTCATATAATTTATAAAAATGTACAAATATAAATCACTTTCCTTTTATAGAAAAAAATTGTATAATCACGTATTTATTGATATAAAATCGTGTATTATCTTCGCTGTTGCTATACGATATGTTTTATCTAATTATATGGTAAATCAAGGTAAGCCTGGGCAACCGCGATATTTCGCTGCATGCCCGCAAAGTACGCAAGCGGAAGAGCATTTAAGATTTTAGACCTGCTTTACAAAGGATTTAGTAAATCCCAGAGGGTGAGGAGATATAACAAAATGCGAACGGTCGTTCGATTGTGCTTGGTCAACAGCATCTCTAGTCTAATAGACGTCTTTACTCTATCACTCTACATTCTCAGTCTCATTTATTGGACAATGCTAAAACAAAGTAATAGTACTAATAAAAGATAAAATATCAAATCTGATAAGATATGTATACATAATTAAGTAGATATAAGATTATAATTGGCAATAAATATAACAGATTCACCCAAAAGTTAAAATTTATATTGACAACTCCATCATCATGAGGCTGTTGGTAGCATTATCTGTTTATGTAGCATGTGAGTCGAATCCTTTTCTAACTTTCACGATAAATAATTATTTCTCTCATACATTACATTCAAAATACAGTATATTTTACTATGAATGAAATAAATAAAAATGTTACCAAATACTTGATGCTCTGAATGAATGTTATTCATATTGATCTTTGTGATAAAACCTACTGAGGTTTGTAATTATTGAGTAATTATTGAGGTGGTTAATTTGAAATGTTACCAAATACTTGATGCTCTGAATGAATGTTATTCATATTGATCTTTGTGATAAAACCTACTGAGGTTTGTAATTATTGAGTAATTATTGAGGTGGTTAATTTGAAATGGTGTATTTTTAGTGTGTACTGGTAGTGTGATCCTGAACTCGGATCAATATCCGCCTGTACCAGGGGACAACAGTCACTATGTAGAAGGAGTAAGTCGCTATATATGGATGCCCGATGGAGACAACAAGATTCATCTGGTTGATCTTAAAGCTAAAGGCAGAGACGCTCAATTCTTTAACGGATTTAATAACCAATACTGGTTATACACAAGGTCATATTAATTATATTGTATACAAATGGAAAAGTTTAAAGAAATCTAATAAGAACTTGAACAATATTTTTTTTTTAGACGTAATCCCACGAACCATCAAGTTCTAAAGGTCAACGACGACAACTCCATTCGCAACTCAAACTACAACGGAAATTTACCAACGAAGGTTGTGGTACACGGATGGAACAGCAAAGGCAGTTCATCAATGAACCCAATGATTCGTGATGCTTTTCTTCGAGTTGGCGACTATAACGTTATTGTTGTCGACTGGAGAAGAGCCGCATCTGGAGTATACACAACATCAGTGCGATCAGTTCCTGGTATTGGTCATCATCTTGGTCATTTTCTTAACTGGTTGATCTCCAGACACGGTGGTAACTGGAACAACGTGCACCTTGTTGGGTTCAGTCTTGGAGCTCATGTTGTTGGAAATGCTGGTCGTACCGTTGGAGGACGTGTTGGTCGTATAACTGGTATGGATCTATTTCTTACAAACTAAAGTTACAGGGAATCATTATTGAGACTGGCCGGTTTCAACTCTAAATGATATTTAGCAAATGTTTCTTATCAAATAATACATAGTAATAGAAAAACTATTCAAAATAAATTAAAAGAAAAGAAATAACATTAAAAAGTTTGATAGCAGTGGACTTTTAACGCTGGCAGCTTTTCCTCGCTGTATTGCGATACTTATTCGTAGTCATCAGTACTATTTACTAAGTACCAACCTTAATCTTTAATTAGCTCCTGTCCGCTTGAACGCCACGGGCCAAGTCTCTAGGGAACAAAATTGAATTTGAAGGAAAGAAATAAGAATGTTTTAGCGGTTTCTTATTTTTCGCCTGTTCTGCGGCCGCCCCAGGTGTATTGATATTGTTTAAATTGATTATTGGAAATATTCTTGGGAGGTTGCTACGCCAGCCCTCTTGCCAGTTTTTCAAATCCTCCAAATCAAACTAATATAATAGGATCCAGCACAACGTGTAACCCGTTAACATTGATGGTGCTGGATCCTATTAAATTTTAGATTAATATTTAACCAAAATCATAAATCCTTTTTTTAAATAAGTTATGCTTTGGGTTGCATCGAAGGCTCTGCTTTCTGTCTACCTATCTTCCATAGCTTCCATAGTGGGACCGGCGACAACTTCTTTTCGCATGTAACGCCCCTCACTGTAAGATGCCACAAGATACTATCCTATTATCTTTTTACAGGATTAGATCCCGCTGGACCTCAATGGGGACCGAGGAATTCTAATACCCTAAGCAGAAATGATGGACGTTACGTGGAAACTATCCACACTGATGGCGGTAAACTGGGTATCTTTGATGTTATTGCTGACGCTGACTTTTACCCAAATGGTGGTAGGCACAGACAACCTGGGTGTTCTTTAAGCCCATGCTCTCACAGTCGTTCCTACGAATTATTTGCTGCGAGTGTAACCCACGACCATTTTGTTGGAAGACAATGTGCAAATCTTAACGAAGCACGCAACCAACGTTGTAATGGAAGGCAGCATAAGATGGGCAATGCTCGTTTAAACAAAAGCGGGTAAGTTAAAATCCATATCTTACAATTATTATATAATTATATAATAATAATATAATAAATCCTTAGTCGAATTCGACTAAGGATCTTTCAAGAAAAGAACGTACAAACGTGAAAAGCCAGCAAGGCATTTGCGATCCTTCAGGCAATGTGAGTGTCCATTGGCGGCGGTATCACATAACTTCAGGTGAACCAACTACCCATTTGCCGCATATTACATTAAAAAAAATGTCATGATATTGTTCTATTGCACAAAATGGTAGAATTTAAAAATTGGCTAATTAGTCAGGCTGATGAGAATGTAAAATAAAAGATTTAAGGCCAAAGTCAAAGTTGTACGCAAACGTACAACGCGTTTTGTTGTTTGTTTGAAAGTCTCAACTGTGAATGTAGGTATGATTAGTCGTAGTAGTCTACAGACAGACAGAAAGTACCTACAAGTAACTCGATACCTACTTGATAACTAACATCAAATTATATTTATTCATTTTTCAGGAGTGGCCTGTATGGATTAACTACAGGTTCAAGACATCCATTCTAACTAAACAAAGGACCGGTAAACACAACGAACGTTTAAAAATATAACAGTGTTAATAAAGATTTTATCTATATGTATTGGTTTTCCTTCAAATCTTTTTATTTTTTATACAGATAATTAAAATATTTAAGTTACATGTCGAGAACTTATTCACATAAAAAAGAGTAAAAATCTGCTAATATAAATTTTTCATTATATGTAATATATTGAACAATGAGTGGAAGGGTTCCTGGTTCCTCGGAAGTTTTAAACAATAGAAGATTCTGATTTTAATCTATAACAAATCGCGTACAACAATAGAATATAAGCGGTATAATGAAATGTTAATTACTATGTATCGAATGAATGCAATTATAGGCACGTAAGTCTAGCGCTGGCCGATACGTGGAGAGGATTGCTGCGCATGTGTACTGTGGTGCGGGGGCCGGAATGCGACTGGAGAGCCAATCGACGCTCTTAATTTCGCTAGCCCCCCCCCAAGATACCTTATTTTTTACTTCTGCGCAATAACGGTCAGCGCTAGAGTTTCGTGCCGCTACTTGTAACAATCGATGAGAGTGTCTACGTCTGGCTATATTCTCGAGGAGTAACCCCCCGATGATTTAGTTAATTGCTATGAAACTAATGACTGCAGTTACATATGAAGAGAGTGCCTACTCCGACGATTTAAGAGATACCACCCACCCTTATAAAACTAAGAAAGCCTGAGTGAGCAAAATGTAGCCTTGGCTCGTACGCGAGTCTTACCGAATATTTGATTTTCCAAAAAAGTAGTTAGTATATCTTTATAGTACATTTAACATAAAATTTATCATAAAATTGGTAAACTTTTAAGATGAGGCTTAACAGTTTAGTTGTCGATGTGGTAGGTTCAAAACCCGGCTGTGCACCAATGGACTTTCTGTCTATCTACGCATTTCACCCTCGCTCATATGGTGACGAAAACATGGTAAGAAAACTGCGGGTTTTCTCACCCTTAGACCCAAAAATTTGATGACGTGTGATCATCTTGCCTTACATTTCAGAAAAAGTAAATGATCACGAATCAGATACAGAAATGAAGCCCAGACCTAATAGATAGCGCCACTAGTTTCTTTTTAGCACATTGTCTGGCCTATCTCCGTGTGGCATATTAAATTTATTACGCACTTAATTGATGTATTTTTTGTAATTGTTCGGGTCATTACCTAATCTTAATTCCAAATTTCCGAACAAGATAGGCCACGATAAGATTCATAATGGCGTAATGATTTGTATGACGGTTAATTATTCAATGCATAACAAATTTAAGTACTATTGTACTTGTCTTTCTTCAAAGGTCACGATAACTTGTTTCTGCCTACTTAATTGTTTTACTTCTTACAAAATACTCAGTAACTATAAAAGTACTATTTATAAGCGCTTCTTATGTTCAATTGGATAAAATTTACACTTTTTTAAAATAAATTTATATAAAACCCACGCGACTAAGAAAATGTTATATTTTGTTATAGCACACTTTCAACTAAATCAGTGGCATTAATGATTTTTTTGAGGAAGTAACTTCTATATAAATATAAAAAAAACTTAAATATAAGCGACACTAAGTTGTATTTATGTATATAAATTCATTAAATTTAAAAAAAAATTTTTTTTCGTTTACTCCCGAAAATGAATCCCTGAATAAATGACAAGAAAAACTACATCAAAAGAATATTAGATTCTATAATAACGATATGGAAAAACGTCGATTGGCATATCATTAAACATTGCTGATTAACAAACACTACAGGGGCTTGATGGTTTTATGATACAAATTAAGGATATCTCTATTAAATAGTAATTAAGAAAAAAAAATTTAAAAATATACATAAAATATTAAAGATTTTTTTATTAATAGTTCTTGGTACGCATTGTTTCTTCCATGATTCGAAGTGGCGTTTGTGTTTTGAATGAACTTAAAAAAAATAATGCTACACAGAAGAATATATATATATAGACACAAGGAAGAAGTGGATATTTGATAATTTCTTCGTTCCTTGCATGGTCTGCATTGCTATACCTACGATAGCTAGACTTTTGACAAAAAAAGCCTTTTCGTTTTAGAGTTGTACATCCCCCTCACTGGGGGGCCGATTCCACAATTACCTACAATTCGAACAAGGAACTGTCTTGTTAATCGATCTGTGAATAATAACTAACTGTCTACGTTGTTCGGCTGCTCTTTGGATGTTTTCTGTCTACCATTATAAAATTCCAAAACCAATCATTTAGTATTAAAATTATCAATGATTTTGTAGACAAGATAAGACTGTTGTATTACTAGCTAAATTCTTTGACTTTACTAACCATTTATGAAATTTAAATAATGAATATAAATTCTTCAATATAATAATAGGTCGACATATATCTATATTATATATATCTTAGTTTATATTCGTCATACTATTCGCTTGATCTTGAGGTACCAGTTGAGTTATGGGTTCTATGCCACATTTAGATTCCAGTGAACATTGTTAAATTTTAAATTATATAATCATTTTAAAATAACACCAACAGAAGTATGTTATTAATTTAATCTGACGTGTGCTTCCAGAACAATAATAACTCCCTACTTTAACACTGGTGATGTAATATGTATCGTATATATGAATATATTAATAATAAATATTTATAAAAAAACACACACACGTGCTCTAACGATTTTCGTCTAAGAACAAATATATTCAAACATAATTCATATCTTAAAATTACATACGGACTAACATTTCTGAGCACTGGATTCTATTCGTAGTCCCGATAATCCTGCATAATTATAATAATCATTTTTATGATAATCATAGATACAAGTAGCAATAAAAATAATTAGATTCGCAATTTGCAGCATTCTTTATCCTACGTCGTAGATATGAAGGTGCTCGTAGCACTATCAGTCTTCGTAGCACGTAAGTAAAAGAATTTTTATATCAATTTCATCTTAAAGCAAAAGCCAAAAATATCTTAGGTTTAGTTTCTTGTATATTACGATTTGCTTTTTATAAGTAACTTTTTGCACAATTTTACACTTTGTGTTGGTAGTATGTGCTGGTGGTAGAATCCACGATCCGGAGTACATCCCCACTAATCCGGGCGATAATAGTCACTACGTGGAGGGAGTGAGCCGGTATATCTGGATGCCTGATGGGGATGATGTACCTCACCTAGTCGATCTACATGAACCAGCCGAGACTGAATCCAGGAACGGAGCTAACAATCAATACTGGCTCTACACTAGGTAATTACCTCAAAAGTTGTTGATGACCAGATTGATAACGAGAATCTTTTATACCAAAGAATAACATTGCATTTTCTTTTTAGACGTAATCGACAAAATCACCAACTATTAAGACACAATGACAACAACTCTGTCCGAAACTCCAACTACAATAGAAACTTGCCGATCAAAGTTCTCGTTCACGGCTGGAATAGTAAAGGAACTTCTACAATGAACCCAACTATTCGTGACGCTTTTCTAGCAGTTGGAGACTTTAACGTCATCGTTGTGGATTGGGGAAGAGCTGCAGCAGGATCATACACCACTTCAGTACGATCCGTTCCAAGTGTAGGTCAACATTTGGGTAACTTCCTGAACTGGCTCATCTCCAACCACGGCGGTAACTGGAACAACGTGCATCTAGTTGGCTTCAGTTTAGGAGCTCATGTAGTTGGAAACGCCGGACGGACTGTGGGCGGACGTGCTAGACGTGTTACTGGTATGCTCCAATTATTATAGAATCCTATTAATCTTATGCATCATTAAAAAGTCAATTTAGATCAAGTATCATGCATATTATTCTTCGTATTACAGGATTAGATCCCGCTGGACCTCAATGGGGACCAAGCAACTCAAACACACTTAGAAGGAGTGACGGAGGATACGTAGAAACTATCCATACCGACGGAGGACTATTGGGAATTTTCGATAGTATTGCTGATGCAGATTTCTATCCAAATGGTGGAAGAAACAGACAGCCTGGTTGCAGCCATAGCCAGTGTTCACACAGTCGTGCATGGGATCTATTTGCTTCTAGTGTAAGAACTGACCACTTTGTCGGAAGGCGCTGCGCAAATATTAATGAAGCTCGCAACAACCGTTGCACTGGTGCACAACACAGAATGGGCAACTCTAACTTAGGAAAACGAGGGTAAGTTCATTAATTGTTACTATCTAAATAACCTATACGTCATCAAAGGTAATTTGCGGCTTAGGGATTAAATAAAACAATAAAAATTAATAAAACATCACCGTTTCTTAATATGCAAGTATGTATATTAATGTCATTCAAATAGGTAGGTAAAATCGAAGTTTTATAATTAAGTAAGCTGATTTCGTTATGTTCATTAGTGATGCTTTCAAATATCGAAATTAAATGGCCGATGCCACCAAATTAATTTATAAGTATACTTCATTATCTTTAATAATTTATCTAAATAATAATTATTGTAAATAAGCTCGATTTATTAAAATAATTAAATATTAGAAAATAATTAGTATAATTTTGTTTTGTTTACAGAAGCGGACTTTATGGCCTAAGCACTGGTTCCAGTTGGCCTTATTAATTTTAATTTGTGAAATAAAAGAAAATAATTTTTGATATCTATTAAATTATATATACATATCAAAATTGTATTTCCTTCCTTTTCTTTTACATTTTATATTCCCACGGTACCATTATGATGTAGCGTTCTACGTGATTATAATTTTCTATACAATATTTATTAAATTATAGTATTACTTTATCTTTCACAGTTATCATAAATATGCTTAGCTAATTTAACTTTTTAATTGAATCAATATTTTCTGGTAGGCGAAATGGGATTCTCGATGTTTTCAAAATGTGTAAAAATAAAAGAACATACATTTATGTATTTAAAAATACCCATTATTCCCTTTTATTTGCCTGAAACTTCTGCGTTGAATTAGGTTTCACTACATACGATTACCCTGGTTTAACAATTCGATTATAGAATATATAATATTTAACATTTCAAATGATCTGTAAAGAGTTGAAGATCACAATATGCTTCCAAATATTTTACTTATATTATGATACATATAAGAACAGAATGTTAGCCACCGGAGCGGAAATGCGCAATGTAAGCACTATAACTCGATTCTTCGTAGACTTCTGATTTTTCTAGTACAAAGTTGCGCCTAAGTTTACATGCATGGCAACACTGCATGACATTATAAAAAGGAAAAAAAACTGCTTATTAACGAATTAGTTGCGACATTTCATATGAAGTCCAAGTCACAGTACAGATAGCGTGGAATTCCAAACATGTTTTGATTTAAAGCTATTATATATTTGCAGACCTGATGATTGCAAGCTATATAAAAGAAATTCCGGAAATTTGGTTAACGAACGACAGTTTAACGTGACAACGTCAACATTGATGAAAAGTTTGTATGAATAAAATAGAATATGTTTTGTTGAGGATGGATACAAAGAAGTATGGCTGCATAGGAGGGACGCATAGGCCAAACGAGTGGAAGAGAGATAGATGCGGCGAAAGGGCACCCGTTGTAAGGGTATAATTTATTTGACGTTTTCACATCATAAACAGTTTTTAATTAAAATCTAAACATAACAATTTAATATACATATTTACAATTTTCATAACCTTCATAGTAATTTTTAAAAGATTATCCAAATAACGTAAAAGAACAAAAGGTTTCCATACAGGGAGCGGAGTACATAAGTAAAGTTGGGAATTAAAAGACAGAATTTTAAATGAACAATTTTGAGTGTGTGGCAATACGGTGAGAAAGGTCGGTCTTAATATTTTGATATTGTCAAGTTACAGTATTCTTCAAAAGCTTTTTCGAAAATCGGTGCCCCTAAGAATTACAGCGATTTTTATATTTGGGACTATGTATTTATATGTTTTAAATGTGTCGCCGCTGTTCCTATTATTGAAATATTTGTTATTTTTTTTAAGTGACTTGAGTTAGTTAATATTCAGATTTATTTTTTTATAGGTAAGATATAAAAAAATCGTACCATTTTTTTATACCTTAAATGGGTTAAATTAGCCCTTTTTCGGTGGAAAACTTTTTTAGTAGTAACAATTATGAAATGTCAGAATTCTACGGAATGAAAAATCTGAACTTATGTGTTTTCTCTTTTATAATATACTAGCTAGCCGCGAACGTTTCTCCTTCGTTATACAAAATAAATTTAATTTATACTTTAGCCCCAATAACACGTGGTAATCATGATATTGAATTGAAGATTATATGACACGTTTGGCCGTTTACTATAGCAGTGCCATCTATTGGTTACTTGATTGATTACATCTATTGATTACTCAATCCAGTCGAAAAGTATCGACATATTATGTTAATCTTTTGGAGTTAACAGTTAATTGTGACTGACAATCAATTATAGACAAATAATTTGCAATAAAATAAAAATTGCGACTATAATTAAAGGTCTAAGCTATCCTATCTCTTAAGTTGGACCAGACTGCTCACGGTGTGCTAATTTAATTTAAAATCGGTTAAGTAGTTTAGGAGTCCATCGCGGACAAACACCGTGACAGGAGATTTATGTTTATTAAAATATACGTAGCTGTACAATTACTTATAAATAAAATAATCAAAAATAAAAATGTTACTAAATAGCGCACATTTTTACTTTCTGATACAGAGTTTTTACAATTTGGACCGCCATCCACTATGTTACGTCTTTGAATTGTTTTGTTGTTTTCATTTTAGTTTGTAATTTTTTAATATATCACGTATGGACTCAGCTGGGCCAAATTTCATTGACCATATGGGCAGAACTCTAAGAAACCTTAATGCAAAATACGTACATACGGATTTGCACAAATATCTTTTACCCAAATGGAGGCTCGAACAACAAGGATGACTATGTAGTACCTAGTAGAAGCTAGTAGCACGTTACAGCATCTGACAGATTTGTGAGAATGAAATGTATTGAAGATTTATTTCATTAAAATGTAATAATGTAGACAAAGTCCATAAGTTATCCAATGGCGTTACTCTGCGCATAGGCAGCACTGCATTATAAAAAGAAGCGTTTATTACTTATTACATAATGTTTTCAATCTTATCTTCATATTTTAATCGCATATAATCTGTATGTAGGTATCAAATACAAAATGTATACTAAAAATGATGATTTTGTTTGGTTGGTTGTGCTACTACTTATTTTCGAATAATAACATTTTATTTCACAGCTGTGTTCGTGTGAGTTAACTTATATTTCTAATAATCAGCTAGAAGATCAAATAAAAGAAAGATTAAGATCCAATCTAGTTTTTGATATGTATTTAATTCTCTCTATCTTTTTTGTAGGTGTAATTAACACTGCATCTCAGTGGGTCTACTAAAAGCAACATAGACATAAACTATTTAGTAATCATCATTTTATATGTATCATATAGGATAACATTAAAGCCCTTCCGCCGTATTTCTGTAAATTCCTAATTTCTTCTTCATTTATTGCGCCAAACAAGATTACTTTATCATATCTCAATATATAATATAGTAATAGAAGTAAGCAGGCTCATACAAAATTTGGTTTGCTACAAATACAGGAACTGGCTGGTGTGGTCGAACCAAGCAGAAGACTCTAACGTCGAAATGAAATTGACGATTCTTTAATAATTTATCTAAATAATAATAATGGATTTAGATAATTAAATATTAGAAAAGAATTACTATAATTTAGTTTTGTTAACAGAGGCGGACTCTACGGCTTAATGACTGGTCCTGCATGGCTTTATTGAAATGAAAGCATTTTTTTTTAAAATTGAACGTTTTACTTCTTCCCTTTAATTACATTCCACTGGTATTTTATAATGTCTCGTTCTACGTGATACTAATTTGGTATTCAATAAAATTATCCACACAAAAGGATCTAGTAATAAAATAGAACATTATCGACCAATTTAGACTCTATATTCGTTAGGCAAATTATTTGAGAAATTAGTTAATAAAATGTTTAGTCCTCTTATCCTAAGAAAATTATAACACCAGCAGCATGGTTTTACCAAAAATCGTTCAACTGTCAGTAACCTTACCGTTTTTTACCGTGTAAATATTAAAGGGAATGCACGAAGAAGAACAAATTGATGCGATCTAAACGGACTTCGAAAAGCTTTCGATTGGGTCAATCATGTCATTCTCAAAATAAAAGACAGGCGGTAGTAACGGGAGGACATAAGAGCACATTTATAAATGTGACATCCAGTGTACCTCAAGGGCATATATTGCGTCCGTTGTTGTTTAACGCTTATATAATTTAAGAAGATAATTCAATATTAGAAATAAATTACTTTAATTTTGATTTGTTAACAGAGTAGGACTCTATATCGTTGTTTTAAGTATTCAGAATATCTCATGTTTGCTGATGAAAAGCATAGACATGATATTTCTAAAAATTAAATCTATAGATAACTGTGTTAAATTTCAACAAGATCTTAGTGGATTTGGGCAACAAAAAAAGTAAACCATCCTTAAATATTGGAAAATGTAGAAAAATTACTTTTACTCGGAAACATAAGAAAATACAATTTTATTATAAAATAGGAGATACAACAATAAAAGAGGTGAATTTAGCTGGAGACTTGAGGATACTACTAGATGATACGATGTGTTTCTTAGACCAAATAGAAAATATAACAAAAAAGCATATAAACAATTTGGCTTCGTTAAACGTGTATACAAATCTTTTAAGAATATAAATTGTTTATATTCTATATTCTGCATTTTCTACCGCATTTACCATGGAGAGTGTTTAGAGGAGTTATTAGGATTAATACCTGCAGCTGAGTTTTATCATCGGTCGTCGAGAAATACGAAATTCCACCCCTACCACCTCGACCTCCGCCGTTCCACAACTGAGCGTTTTTAAAGGCAGTTTTTGCCACGCACCACCACTTTGTGGAACCAGCTGCCGTTTTCCCTGTTCTATAAAGAAATAAATAAAATGCCGGTACTTTGCTTTTGTTATATGCACGCACTTATACTACACATGCGCAAGTACTTTGGTATTGAATCCCTTAAATGTAGACGTAAACAATACGACCTAATGCAACGCGCTATTTGCAACGGTTTGATTGGCTGCCCTGACTTATTGTCGCTTTTACTATTTCACACCCTCCTTCATACAATACAAGGCAAACAAAACTATTTCACATTTCTCGGTCTAATACAAATTATTTACGTAACTCAGTCATGAATGGTATACCTTAAGATTATACACAAGTTACCAGCAAATACAAATATTTAACGCAACCAAACAATTAATAAAAAGCTCTGGTATCTTTTATTAATAATAGTTTGTTTATTTTTCCATTATACTAAATAAGTATTATACTGATCAATGAATCTTAGAACTTAGAATTAATTATAAATATACAATTGTATTATTTTTGTATAAGTAGGTGAAACTGTGCTGTATGTTTATATTAAAATTTTCATTAAATCTTAAGATTTAGAGATGTAATTGTTTGGTTATTGTGTAACGCGAAGCTGTAGGAATACTGTTGAGCAAATAAATTAATACGAATTAAATGATAGTATTATTATGTCTTTCACTGATAGATATCATAAATTTGATCTTATATTAATTAATTAACTATCTTATCTGTTTGGCGAAACAAGGTTCTCAAATGAAATTTTTAAATAAGTGTAAAAATAAAAGAAACTAATTATGCATGCATTAAAAATAACTTGCAAAATCTTCGCAACTTCATCCGCGCTAAATTCCTTCCTTTCTAAAGTTTCCTGTCTGACAACTTCAAGTAATAATAAACTTCAAAAAAAATACAGCGGTGTTTTATAAATATATTTCAAATCCTGGGTAATGGATTCGTCTTTTCTAGCGCAATATTGTGAGGAAACTGGTCGGTGTCAGTCAATGTCTAAAACGAAAAATAATCAATGATGTGCAGCTGTTATATTTGTATATTTCAAAATACCCTTAACAAGATTTAAAGATCACATTTTGCTTTATAAAGAATGTAAGAAAAGCGCAATGTAAGCACTATGTAACTCTACCCCTCGTGAGTGGTATTTTGATTTTTCTAGTATATATTCATATGCCGCATTTACATTCAGTAGTGAGCAGGGGCAGGACGAGTGTGTAAAAGTAAGTATCGCGTTTACACCCTTTCTTTCTGTGTCTGTTTGCATGCATGGCAACACTGCATGTCATAATGAAAAATAAACATTCACAGTCTTTTTTTCCAAAATTTTTTTTCCAAATAACCTATTTATTACTTATTGGTAGGATAAACAGTATTTTTGTGTTTCACGACTGTCAGATAGCGAGAAATTTCTTCTGAACTTTCATATTCCGATTTCCGAATAATTTATGCATTGCATAGCTGTTTGGCACTTTCTCCATACATTGTGAAACAGGCCCTAAATGAAACTAATTTTACATTTACTGCCAGTTCTCAAATCAAGGGTACGTACAATCGTAGAACGGAAGAGAAGCAAATGCGTTTTACAAGAAAATAAACCATACCTACCTAAATACCTACTTGACAGTTCATATTATATAAATAATTGTAGTTGATAAAAATCATAATTTATGGGTGAATTCCTATGAATAATAAATACTGTCCAAAAATTTGAAATTTTTTACATACTGTATTACTATAAACTCAGGATTTTTACGTGTATTTTCGCTATACAAACGTTTTTCATGATGTCTTTTCTATTCAATAAAGCTGCATTGCGGCATCTTTTTTAGATTTGTATTTCAATACTATTAAGGTGACAATAACTTTTATTTCATATCTAAAATATTATTTTCGGATTTGTTTTAAGTGGGCATATGGGGAACATGAAACCAATTAATTTCACTAACCATTAGATTTCCCTTTCCAATTTTTTTATACTTGTAACATGACCAGTATTAATTAACATTGGGTATCAGTATTTCATTTACAAGTAGCATTGATAAGGGTTTTAATTTTGTTTTTCTAGATTTGTCTATCGATATATTACTAAATTAGCAGCAGTAAATTCTAAATTAATTTAAAGTTGATAAGGTTTATAAAATTAATATTCGCTTATGTTTGTGTGTTATGGAAATTTTTTGCGATTATACGATAAAAAAACGTATTATTAATGATTTCGGGGTGTTTTAATACAATTCAATGTAATGTAATGTTAGTTATAATTTCAAAAATGAAACAGAAATTATTTCTCTGAAATATATTTGTCCAAAAACACACCTTAATAATTAGTTTTATCTTTACCTACGTATTGTCGTTTGCCTTACTCTTTGACCGTTTATGCTCGTTTACCTTTTCTTATTAAGACAGTGTTTTTTTACAGTTTGAACAGAAGGGCTCAGTAGGCCAACCACTATTTTACGGCTTTAAGTTACTTATGTTTTGTTATGTTTCCCTTTTTATCAATGTTTATCGACTATAATTGACTCTTTGGGATGTCTCTTTATAAAATGTACCGTGGTCATTATTTAGGATAATTTTTTATTGCCTGAAACTCCACTGTAAGCGTACATTTATTAAACCTCCTGTATATTGTTAGAGTTTTATTAATAACAAAATATATCAACTTTCGCGATAAGCGTAGTAATAAATACGAAGGCTTTTAGTACATTACAGAATCAGCCGAAGACGGTCAACATGAAATTCTTCACAGTGTTCTTGTCTTCTTTCTTAGCTCGTAAGTCAAAAAGCGTAGATTAAAATCTACATTTCCATACAACCTTATGAAGGTTTAGTGTAAAAAAACTGAATTTACTTCTCGGGTTTTTGTGCTTAGACATGTGAAAACTGTTTTTTATATCACTGTAAATTTCAAAAATAACTATCAAACTATTCAACGTTACGATTCGTTCAGATGTAAAAAGATGCGGTATTCCGCACACTATTGTGTGCATTCAATTAATTAAATAAAAAAAAATAATAAGTAATTTTTAACAAACTGATGATTGATTAGCAGGATTTTTTAAAGTAAATATTAATTACAGTGGTTGCTGGTGGTAGCATCTACCCGCCTGACTACATCCCCACTACCCCTGGTGACAACAGTCATTACGTAAAGGGCGTAAGTCGTTATATATGGATTCCTGATGGAGATGGTGTACCTCATCTCGTTGATCTTCAAGTCCCCGTAGATCCAACTTCATCAAGGTCCGGCGGAAACAAATATTACCTTTATACCAGGTATAAAGCAATACTATTAATATGTAATAATTAAGCTATAATCAAAGGCCAGAATATTCCCTCATTCTCGTTATAGTCTACAATTTTATGTGGAGATTATAGAAAGGAATTAATGTTCACAGATTAAACCAGTACAGCAAGCAAGAGTTGCTATCTAGCGATTTGTACTCAGTACAAAACTCTAACTACAATGCATCTCTACCAATCGTTGTTATTGTTCACGGCTGGAATAATGATGGCGAATCAAATGTTAACCATTTATTGAGAGACGCTTTCCTTCATATTGGTTACTACAATGTCATAGTTGTTGATTGGAGTGATCGCCAGAGCCTTCTTTATCCAATCAGCGCCGGTGTCGTTGACGAAGTAGGTGAAAACCTTGGACTCTTCCTGGAGTGGTTGTTGTCCAACTTTGGTGGAGACTGGGATACAATGCATATATTGGGACACAGTTTGGGAGCTCACGTTTCTGGAAATGCTGGTCGTACTGTGGGTGGAAAAGTAGCGCGTATTACAGGTATACTGCTTTAATTTTTACTATAAATAAAAATATTAAATTAAATTTCTATAAAATGCCGGCTAAACAGTCCTTTAATATCTAAAAAAACCTAAGAGTTTATTTTAAAATTGAAGTATTATGATTAATATGTAAATGTCTAATTGCAGGTATGGACCCGGCTGGTCCAGATTTCGGTGATCATACGGACAGAACTCTAAGAAACACTGACGCGAAATACGTAGAATGTGTAAATACCGATGGCCATATTTTGGGGATTTACGAGCCCATTTGCACAAATAACTTTTACCCCAACGGAGGCACGAATCCACAACCAGGATGCCTATATAGTACCTGCTCCCACAGTAGAAGCTACGAGTACGTTGCAGCATCTGTGAGATACAATAGATTTATCGCCTTCAAATGTGTTAATCAAGACGAACTTGAAAATAACTTATGCAATGGAGATACTCTACGTATGGGCAACACTGAATTATATAAGGAAGGGTACGTTTAATGATTTCAATCAAATTGTATGTCCTTTAATCCAATATCATTAGATTTCTCTACTTGCGGCGTTGTCTACAAAAATTCATTAACCTGATGATTTTGTTCGTTTATTTGTTTGGTTAGCTGAGTACTAAATTTCAAACAAAATCTCATCGTTCGTTTTGTGAGATAATGCTCCTATGCTAACGCATCCTAATATACATAGATTAATTTCAAAGCTGTATTTGAATATGTATATTACGGTCTTGATTTCATAATTCTATTTTTTTTTCTAGGAGTGGATTATATAGATTGAACACTGCATCTGATTGGCCTTACTAGAAGCGGGGATAAACTGTGATAATAAAGAGACTAATAAATAATAAGATTAACTTTGTATTTTTCAAAAAATCCTAATTCCTGATACAACCTTTCCTTCGGGACCTTCTTTAAGACGGCAGCCGGTTGGAAGCTGTAGCGGTCTAAGACGGTTGCGCATTCAGATGACTGCATAAGGTTATTCTTTACAGTATATAGATGAGTTGAACAATGATGATGAAGATAATAAACCTTTTCTCGATTATGGTTCTTTTCGATATAAGGATATCAGTTTATTGAAACTGGCTTTAATGTCAAGAGTAATCTTTCTTCTTAATGTATTGTTGCATGAACTTTCAATATGAAGAGTTGAGCGAGTGTTCTCTTATCATAAGCATCATAAGTCTTTTTATGAAAACTGTATTCTATAAAAATCTAGTAATGCACTAGTAGATAGGAATATCACATACAATTTCACTGCGGCTACTTTTGATAAAATGTTAAAATTATTAAAGTCAAAAAATCTCATTAGATCCAGTAAAAAATTAGATAAATACCTTGATATACGAGTGCCCTAATACACGAGTATGTTAAGATGCAAGCAGCCCGGCGAGCGACATTTTGCTTTGAGACACGAGGAATCGCACACTTTATTAGTGAAGTGTGCAAAGAAATATACAGTATTTACAATTTTCATAACCTAGATAGTAAAAATAAAAACAATTAAATATAAGAATATAAAGACAATTAAAACAATTGGTATTTGTGGCAGTGTGCCTTTAACACTGGCAGCATTTCCTCACTGTAAAGCTATATTCTCTGCCTTAACTCTGACAATTTAATTAACGTTTATGGGGAAAATTGACACACATTGCTCGCATATAGTATTGTTCTCGGTTACGCAGCGAATTAAACTCGTATGTCGACGTAGGTACTACTGGATTAACAATAAAACGATGTTTGTAGGCATGTAGGCACTAGAGTGAAGAACTCACACAATATATCGGATTGAAATGGATTAAGACGAGACATTATGTGCAGTTAGTAAGAAAACTGATGATGATGATGACTGATGACTTCCTTTTATAATGCCATTTGCCTGTATTGACGATAAAAGATGGTATATTTCTTCTCTAGTTACTCGATATAATATCGCTTTGTTGAAACAGTTTAAATAGATAAAGCAGTATAAAATCCGAATTTTGAAAAAAAAATATTTTCAATCGGAATATATATATTTTTTTTAACACATAAAGCACCATCAATGTATATTATTATTGCATAACATTGGTTAACTTTATTAATATAGATAAGAAACTAAATCTTATCTAAATAGTTTTTTTATTTCGGTATACTTCTCTCTATCTTCTATTACTTAGGTATTGATATTTTAAAGAAATAAGTGGAATGTATATACGCCCAACAATAGAGCTTTTATTATTTTTATTGAAGCTTTAACGGGTTGAGTTTTATTAATGCAGTATAAACTTCAATCAATATCGCAAATAAATCCAATGCCGTACGGCTTTTCTACGGCAATAAAATTAAACTAGTAATTAATTAAAATAAAATAAATTATTATTGAAATAGCGACAGAACATATTTTATCAGTCACGATAATTTTAGTAATAATTGACCTTGCCTTTTGCGTCAAAGCACTTTTGTAAAATAGCGACATCAATTGATTATCTCAATACGATAAAAAAATATTCAGCAATAAAAACAAGATCCTATACAGTTAGTTTTAGTGATCAACATGGAGCTCTTCATTCTATTAAGTTTGTTTGTATCATGTAAGTATACCTTTAGTAAAAGTACAGCAAATAAGTTAACAGGAATCTTTAGATTTTAAGCTTTTTTGCTTGCTATAATAATTTATAAACATGGTTGAATAAAGGTTCAACGACTGAGTTTCTTGCCCTGATCCTATCAGACCACGTTCTTGTACATGTCTATATAAACGTCGCACGTATAACAGATCTTGTTAAGTCAAATATAAATAAACTATGTTCTTAAAATAGTTATAATGTTATATATAGGATGCCTTTTACAGGTTTTCTTTATATTTATGGTATATGTTTTGAACCGTTACTATAAATTAATGTTCTCTATGTAATCGTAGTAAAAATTGATGTTGTTAAATCTTTTTCCAGTGTGTGCTGGTGGCCCAACACCTAGTTCAGACTATATTCCAATTATACCCGGAGACAACAGTCATTACGTAGAGGGAGTGAGCCGGTATGTGTGGATACCGGATGGAGAAGATGTACCACATCTAGTCGATCTTCGCGCGCAAACTGAAAATTTTGACTCCAAAAGTGGTGCTCAAAACGAATACTGGCTTTATACTAGGTAATGTTTATGTATATATGTGTGTTGTCTATGGGTATGGATATTTAATAAACGTAAATGAAATGATGCTAAACGCTAACGCATGTCTAAATCGTTTTATAGATATCTAAATTCTAATGATAATTTAAATTTGTTATTAGGTATTCTTCTGATTGGCTTATTAACCATTAAAGCTTATACATCGATATGAACTTCAAATTTATGTAAATCGATTTAGTTATTATGAAAAAGGTCTTATATATTTTCATATTCTTAAAGTTATTTAAAAGAGTTATATTTTTTATTATTTCACAATTTCATTAAAGAAGTATACATTGCATTCGATTATTTCAGTTCATCCCAAGTATTTAAAAAGAGAAACGGTTTCAACATCAACATTGTAACGACGTCCAGTCCTCTTCAGAACAGAAATTGCTTATTATCTTTATGTGGCTATATATATAAGTTTCGTTTAACAAATGAGTTCTATTAAATTGGCCCTATTTTAGGCAATATTTTTCAATACATAAAATAATTATAACACAAAACATTAAATTGCAGGCGTAATCCCCAGAATCACCAGCTTTTAAGACACAACAATGCAAATTCCATACGAAACTCTAACTACAACCCAAATCTACCAACAGCTGTTATTGCACACGGGTGGAACGGTGACGGAAATTCCAAGGTGAACACCTATGTGCGGGATGCACTTCTTCACATTGGTGATTACAATGTCATTTCTCTGGACTGGCGTAGAGGTGCAAATGGATTGTATTCATCAAGTGTACGTGCGGTTCCTGACGCTGGTGAACACCTCGCTTTCTTTTTAAGCTGGTTGATCTCGAATTTTGGTGGTAATTGGAATAACGTCCACCTAATTGGCTACAGCTTGGGAGCTCATGTCGTTGGGAATGCTGGTCGTACACTCGGCAGACGGGTGGCACGAATTTCTGGTAAGGCGTGATTTTTATCATCAGTACAAAAATGTTGTAGTTAAATATTTTCGTTGTTAAAAAAACGGGTGTACTTATGTACACGCGTAGGAAGTTATTCTTTGGGGTATCAAAATAAAAATAGAGAAATTTTATTATAACGCATTATCTAGTATAATAAAGTTTATTTAAATAACACAAAAATACTAAAATATTGACTATAGCTAAATTTAGGGTGTCGCTAAAAGTCTACTCGCATAATTTTTCACTAACGCGCCAAAAGAAGTATAATTTCAAAAATCTTTTGCGGTTTTACTTACGCATATAAACAAAAAGATAGTAATACGTACAAATATACCAACAGGTCTGGACCCGGCTGGACCACAATTTGGTAGAAACCCGCAAGCCTTAAACGCACAGGACGCTACCTATGTAGAGTGCATACATACTGATGGTGGTACGATGGGTATTTTCGACCCTATATGCCAGGCTAACTTCTACCCAAATGGCGGCAACAACCCACAGCCTGGTTGTTGGATTAACACTTGTTCTCACAGCCGCAGCTATCAACTATATGCTGCAACGGTACGATACGACCGCTTTAACGGTAGACGATGTGCAAATCTTGATGAAGCTCGCAGAAATAGATGTGGTGGTGCCCAAATGCGTATGGGCAACGCTAATTTGAATAAAAGAGGGTACGTCGACAGAATATTTACCATAGATTATAAGTTCAACTAGATGTGTCAAAATATACCTAAGCACGCACATTTGATGCTAATTGGTGCTCAATTTAGAGGTTCGGGAATCGATTCCCGTCGAAACAAGTTATTGTTTTGTTAAAAGTATCGGAAACACTTGAAATCGTAATAGCAGACATAAACATGAAACACAAATATTTATACGTAGATTAACTGTTTTTTTATATATATATATATATATATATATATATATATATAAAACATCTACTTTGAATATTCCAGATCGGGACTGTACGGACTATCGACCGGAGGCGAATGGCCGTTCTAAAAACCTAGAACTGAACACAATTTTTTTATATCTATGGATCCTATAGAAAAACTTACTTTCTAACCATAAAGATCTGTATTTTATTTATATAATAAACCTTGTATTATTATTTTATCTTTTAATAATAAATCAGAATTGAATCTGAGATAAAAAAATAATTAATATATTTGATTATTTAAAAAAGATTTTTTTAAGATTTTTTTAGATTAGATTGTTGGGAAGCAGAACGGCAGGTTGACATGGGCAATTATCATTTACAACCTAACAAATATTAAATATAATACAGTTTTATTTAATGTATAATATATTCTGTTATAAAATACGTATTTTCCAAAATCAAATGCCTAATTAATATTTAAACATTCTTTCGATTGGAGGCCTTGAATTGTAAAGATTAAATTTTCTAATCTTATATATATAAGCATGATTAGAACAATTAAATCTTAACCTAAAACAATCAATTGTTCTGATACTGATTACTGAACTGATAAATATTTAATTGTTGTTTGTAACTACTATGGATTAGTTAATAAGGGTTCTTTAAACAATACAAGTGATTTATATAATAATATTCAACATGAAGTTGGTTCTCATGTTATTTGGAATAGCATCAGGCAAGTTATACGATTTTAGAATTACTATAATTTTCCAATTTATAATATACAAATACAATTTATTTTTAAAGGCTCAAACTTGTAATAAACCTTATCTATTAACGAATTCTTATGTCATGCTTACATCTAAAACAGCAACATTGCCTAAGTACGTTTTAAATGATTTCCATTCATTTAGTTTGTTATGGAGCTACTTTAAGAAGTCCCAAGGAAGACCATAAAGACGGAGATAGATATTTTTATTTTCCTGGAGATGGAGATAATATGCTTCATTTAGTAGATATTATGGAGCCGATTGATTATAATATGATTGATCAAATTAGAAAGAATCCTATAAGTCATCGTTACTGGTTGTTTTCTAGGTAAGACTTTTAAAAAGAATATACCTTTTTAATTAATTTTACAAAATTTTATTATCTAATGAACATCACCATGAGAACTTAAAAATACCTTTTGTTCAAGTACTTTAACTCGATAAAGCAAAAATAAGTCCAACTAAAAACTAATATTAGTTAACAAACTGAGTTTGGCTGTTCCGATGTTATTCTTCAATTTATTAAAGTGAAACTTTTATGACATCGTCTCAAACTTTTTGGTCTGTGTGGCGCATGTCACGTGACGGTCGGCCGCGGAGTAGGGATAAAGTGAAAGACGATCGTCATAGCAGCCAAGGCCAATATGGCGGCGCACATAGTTTGCAGCAGCTAACCGTGTTGTTTATAGACTATTATTCATTTGTGCCAGTGCTCCACGCTATTTTAATATGTGTATACATTCTAAATAATTGTTAAGTATTATGTATGTCGTACTCTCTAAGACACAGAATTCAATAAAAATATTAGTTAAAGACTTAGTCTACTTTTATTAGTCCCATTATCATTCCAATTTTCCAAGTATAAAATAAGATTGATAAAGCGATTTTATACCCTTAATGGAACATTATTCCAAAAATGTTTAGTTAAATGTCTATAATGTAAAAAAAATATTCACTTTTACCGTGGTTTCCTAAAACCACACAACATTTTTTTTTGTAGTTAGGAATTCATGTAGGTAGTAGCACACTTCACACATTCTCATCAAACGTAACATTAATACCCGAACATATTTAACAGGTATAATCCCACCACACCGCAAGTAATCAGTCACGGCACAAAGCAGTCAATCCTGAACTCAAACTTTAATAAACATAAGGACATCGTTTTCTTAGTTCATGGATGGTTTGGTAGTGGAGTTAATAAAATGAATAAAATGCTAACTGATGGTAAGCACTTACTAGAATAGGCAATAAAAATCTTAATCTTTTCTATATTAGTCTTGCTATAATCATAATTCTTAATTATTCTTATGTAGTTTTACATAGTCAAATAATTATGTACATCAGAAAAACATCCTTACTGTGTGTTTTAATTACTAATAATAACGCAAATTATAAGCCACACTAAGGCACAGAGGGTACTATCTACTTGCCTGATAGAAATCCGAAGCCTAGAACTACAAGGTTGCAGCGCTATATTTAGCTTATATGTTTTTTAGGTCGCTAGGTCGGTAGCTTTTTTAGGTCGGTAAAAGAATGAAAGAGAATTAGAAATCCGATGACCTAAAATTTCATAGATATTTACTTCTGGAAGTGGCTGTTTGTTTAATAATTAAACAATAAAAATCATTTTAGCATTCCTTCGTAAAAAAGACGTAAATATTATAGTAGTTGACTGGAGTGCTCTAGCAACAAGAAATTATATGACTGCAAAAAGGGGAGTGGCTACTATTGGTCAACAGCTGGGACAGTTCATTAACTGGCTTTATAAGGAATTTAACGTATCATATAATAACATGCATTTAGTTGGATTCAGTTTGGGTGCCCATTTAGTCGGAAATGCTGGAAAGGCCACTCAAGGTCGCGTAAAAAGAATAACAGGTAATAAACCCAGTAACACATTATTTAACGCTTGTATTATAAAATATTATGTTTATTTTTTATAAATTTTCAAAGTGAAAAGAAGATTATTAGCGAATTTATTTTTTATATTTCTATTTCCTAATGGAGAAAATGTCTCTATTAAATTCTAGGTTTAGATCCAGCCGGTCCCTTATGGAAACATGACAAGAATCGTCTTAATAAAACAGACGCTCAGTATGTGGAAATAATACACACAAACACAGCTTTGTATGGGTTTTCCGAGCTTTGTGGACATGCAGACTTCTTTCCCAACGGAGGTGATATCATGCCCGGATGTTGGTTCAATGTTTGCTCACATAGCAAAGGATATGAATATATGGCAGCTACGATTTTATATGATCATCTAGTCGCCAGAGAATGTTTTACACTGAAAAATGTGGAAGACGACAAATGCTTTGGAGACATGTATCCCATGGGAAATGGTGTTTTGTCTAAGTCAAGGTAAGTATATTTAAGAGCGTTTTTATAATTTATTAAAATAAATTACATCCTTGTAAGCCAATAAATCGTGATATTTTGTCGAATTACAACATGGTTCACATAACAATTGTAATCGTCAAACTTCATTGGTTACATTAACTCAAAATAATATTTATATTTATTATATAATTTAATAGAGTAGTTCATTTTGCAAACATTTATAAAAATATTGTTTTGTATAATATTTCTTACTTATAAAAAACCTAAAGAGAAATTAAATACTACAATAATAACCTTAGGAAAGGAATCGCGTATACATTCACTCTCAGAACATGTTTTTTTAATGTAATGCGAGGTAAATGAGAAGGAGGCTCGTTCGATGTTAAGTAATACCTCCGCCCATGGACACTTACATTACCAGAAGGTTTGGTTTTACCTTGATGGACCTGAAGCTGGTTCCACATAGTGGTTCGAGGCAAAAACTGGCTAAAAATGGCAGTTTAGTTCATATTTAAGCTATAATTATGGCTATTATACAAATAAACTTGTTTTTTGTTCCAGATCAGGAATTTTTCGAGTAAATACAGGCGACTATTTCCCTTTTTAAACAAATTGATATCATGTAATAAATTTGTAAATAATACAATATACCTTAAGTCTAGGTGTATGTACTTATGTATACGCGTTAGAAGTTATACTTCGTTGGCGTAACAAGATAAAAATCTTTTCAAAAATTATATATTTCGCCTTATTCTACATTTGTAGAAAAAACGACACTAAAAATAGAAAAAAAATACTCTCATAATTTTTCCCTAACCCTCCAAAAGAAGTATAACTTCAAAGAACTAAAATGTTGCCTATAGCCAACTTCAGGGTGTCGGTTTTTCGTGACGGTGTGCGCGCGCATCGTAAAAATTTACTCTCATCAGTTTTCGGTAAAGCGCTAAAGAAGTATAAATTCAATAAATAAAACATACCAAATTCTCATACTTTATTTATGTTTGTCATATTCAAATCCGGTACCTAAAAATATTAAAGTTGTGATTAAAAATATTCACAAAAATTAAAAGCAGACTTGCACTTTTATCTCATGTTCATCTCCATATCCTTAACCCTAAATTCAACAATATCTGTCTGAGAAAAGACGTGAGTAATATATTTCCTGCATACCCCATTACGGAAACAGGACTTCGAGTAAGCATCAAAGTCACAAAGAAGATCGATAATTTATCACTTTTTTTATTAAAACCAAATCAATTGTTTAGCATCAAATCGACAGCAGACCCACAGTACTTTTAGACTGTAATTTCTAAATTTTCGTGTCAACTAGGATTATTTACATTTCAAATTTACATACACTTCTTTTGTTTGTGATCCATTTTCTTAGCACGGGAGAGAATAGTTTTTCATCTGTTTCGTAAAGGGTGCGTCCTCTTAAACTTAGTAACGATCCTACAATAATGGTCACTATACACCCCAAAGCCGTCAGCCATAAGTGAGATAGACTGTATATGTAAGGAACGTCTCTGAAAAACCGAGAGGTCAACTGAAATTACTGTATAATGTTTTTGATAACTTAAAGTAAAGGATACATATGAACAATGCCTATCATTTTAATTACACTGTCTTATGTACTTGCAAATTCATTATCTATAAATAATGTATAGTGTTTTGGTGTTTGGTTTTCCTAAAAAAAAACGTAACCCAGGGTCACCATAATGATGCAAAGTTTCGGTCTCTAATTTCCATTAGCAATACCGCCGCTCACGTTTGTATACAGTTTTGATGTGTCTTAGTATTCGTCGCAACCAAAAGGTACAAATTTCAATTTGGGATCGCTATTGGGAGTTACCGCGCTTTGCTAACACGTCAGTTTATTTAAATAGTTTTTGTACAAACATCCTGCAAAGTCATCATATTAATAACTAGTATTTGCTCCCTTTGGAGTAGAGATTTGAGGTGACCCCAGAAATGGTGCCTTCGTCGCTCAATGAAAAACTATCGCAACAGAGCAAGGAAGTGCTGCCAGCGTTAGAGGTACACTGCCACAGCGAACTTTTTAAATTTGTATTTAAATATTATATTACTTTTTAAATATAATTTTTTTCTGTTTAGATTTCATTTAATTAATTTAACATAATATCTTTAGAAATATATTGCTATAAACAACAATTAGATTATAAAAATACGTTTGAGAACCACATATTTTATCTTATGATAATGATTACGACTTTATCTCTACTCCTTGACCTACATAATTTCAAATTTATTATTATTATTACATTAAAGTGGAAAATATTGTTTATGTATACAGTCGCAAATATCACGTACAGCTAAAACACTTCAACTAAATTAAAAACTAATGCTGGTTGAAAGTAACTTGGGGGGTTGGAGACGTCATAGCCTGGGCCCCCAGCCGAAAGAGCCCGGTTTCGCTATATATACATTATTTTTCGCTTTCAAGCAAGCATTTTGTTACATGTCCAGTAAGTACAAAGATTTAAACTATCAGTCAGTTTCAACCAGGAGTTCTCTGGAACTCTATTCCTAGCGAAGCATTTTACTTCGGGTTGTAAGGCCCAAAACGCTTATATAGTGTTCTGCATATAGTTTAATAAAGTTAATATGCATTTGCTTCTTTCGCACAACCAAAAACAAAATATATACAGACATTGGCACCCATTAAGTTTTTAAAGTAATAGAGACTATTTCTAAGTCAACCGTGTTAACTAAGTAGCAGCAGTCTGCCTCTTTTTAACACAACAAAAATTCAATTTAACAGAAAGAGACAAATTTCTAAAATATTAAAGAAATACCAAAATATCGTCAGCATAGTCAAATGTGCTTGCTTGTAGCTAAATAGTGTTCTGAAGTGGGAGAGCCACAAATTTCAGAGGAACTTTATAGTATGTAAATGCGAAATAATTATTCTTTTTGTTTAAAAAGCGACGTTTGTCTGTGTATAATTTAAATAATGCTTTAAAAATCTTACCCTTGTGTTTGAGTTAAATTCGAAGCTGGTTCAAATTCATAAGTGCAGTTGTATGTAAACCTCTGCTTCTCTTTGAATATAAGTAAATTATGTGCCTGAGCTAGTTGTGATTGTGCAGCGATCCAGCCAGCTGATGCTATCCCAACAAGACCGCCAAAAAGGGCACTCTAAAAAATGTTCTTAATACATTTTGCTTTACAAATAGCTATTTAATGTTTGACTATCTCGTACTTTCAAAAACAGGACAATATGTTTAAAGCTTAAACGATTGATTAGTTAACATACATCGGACTTAAATTAACAGCGATTCCGAAAACTGGCATATTTCTGTATTATTATTTTATATCAATACTCACAGTCCCATCAATAAATGGTAAAAATAGTCCCATTAGGAATATCCCAGTTAGAGGTCCCATAGATGCAGAGCACAGCGTCATAGCCAATTGCAGTACAGGACCCAACATTTCCACAACAAACACGAGACCTTAAATAGATGCTGTTATTATGAGAATTACTAGTTTTTGCAAACGGACTTAGTGATACCGGGGCCAATGGACACTGTCAATGCCAGAGGGCTCTCGATTGCGTTGCCGCTGTTTTAAGATTTGGTACTCTCTTTTCTTGAAAGTCGAAATACTTCAGTGGGTAGTTGGTTCCACTCAGTGGTGCACGGCAATTTCGTAATAATTTGGCAAATAATTTAAAAAGATATAATATAATCAGTACGTTTTTAGAAAATCCTCTACGTCGTGACGTTGTCCCTACTTGTGACTCCTAATACTAATTTAAAACTTCTTAAATACTTATAATATTAACTGAGAGGTTGTACCAAGGCCGCAATAGGATAATTGTGGTATGACGTAATAATGTACATACCAACACATACACATCCAAAAATTACAACGACTGATTGAACTAATATCTGCGTTTGGCGTTGACTGAACTCCTTGAAAAATGGCTTGCAAAAATCTTCCAATACTACAGCCGCCATAGAATTTAGTCCCGTAGATAGAGAGCTGTAACAAAATTTTGTTGTAGTGTCGCATATAATATATAGCCAGAGTCTAATTAATCGTAAATATTTTTACCTGTTGAGATACGCGGAACGTCGGGGCAGTTATGTAATTATAATTCCGAATAATTTATTGTAAAGTTTGATAAATCAAATAAAATTTACTTTTTATTATGTAAAGTAATTTAAAAAATATATTTCTTTAATAGTAATAGATTACAAAATTAATGTTATGTACGTATAATTATACCTATAGATATTATCAAATTGTGTCGAGTACTCTTGTGCTTAAACGCACATGGAAACAACATAAAAATAATTAAGTGCTAATAAAATACATAACTTAAAAAAAAATATTTTAATCTCTCTCTTACTGTTCCTGTGAAAAATCTTAAAGACATTCTTACCTGAGGGCAGCACTAAACACTCCCGCAACGAAAACCCCTGGCATGCCTTCCAGATCGCCCAGTACATCCATTACTAATAACGGTAGTAACTGGTCTTTAGCCAATGCCAACTTGGAGTCTAGGGGATCACAATCATAATATCTAGCATATGCTAGCATACCACTATAGCCACAAAGTAACATAATTAATAAAACTCCAAAGAAAAAGCCCCACACAGCCCTGAAAAGAATTAAATTGTAAACTGTATGTTGTACACAACATACATTGAGATACATCTCAATTATTCGGAGTTAAAACCTTTTATTTTAATTTTATAAAAGACCTCTCTTACTTTTTAGAAGAATTTAAGTCCGATAACGCTAGAAACCTTTGCATCATTGACTGGTTAACAGCAATATTACCAATCCAATGAAACGTGGCCCCTATCGATACTGCGTAGATAGAATGTCTCTCAGTTAAGTCAAAATTAGATCTGAAAGTAAAGCTGTCTGATTTATTTGGAAAATATAATTATGTTTCTCTCATAGTTCTTAGAAATTAAATTAACACGTCTTTCGACTATTTCTTCTGGTTACAGGGACGCCGTGATCATAAATCACTAAGCCACAGAGCACTAGGACAATTACCACAGTAGATTTTTAGTTTCAGACATACTTACGGAGGAAATTCAATTCTTTTAGTATTCCAGTTCCTTTGAATGACATTGCCAAAACCTCCAACGATTATAGTTCCCCTGACGATAACTAAAATCATTGCTCCAATCATAACGATAGTTTGAATAACGTCTGTCCATACAACAGCCTTTAGCCCTCCCTACAAAATGATTATAAGATACTTATATTACTTACAATTCCAGTCCATTCATTTCAACACAGCTTCAACTGACACTAAAAGCGAATTACGAAGATATCGGTCATCTTTAGGCGCATTTACATTACTCAGAAACTGATTTAATATAATGTATCTTGAGAAACAGAGTATTGAAATACTTTAGATAATACCTACCACAGAAGTATAGAAAATGCATACGAGGCATACAACTGGAGACACTATATGAATATTGACCCCAGTTACTAAAACAAAGATTCGGTTAAATTAATTATTACTTGTACAGATAAATTTATTTTAGTCTAGTCTATGCATATGTTTATAATTCCCACGACTGTATCTATTTTATTATTTTTTGGTTTTTGGTACATTTATCTTAAACATTGCAATGTATGTTTAACATAAAGCCGTTTAACTTAAAAAGTTTTTTTACCTATTTTTATTTTTAATTGAGATATAGGGTTGATCTAATTGATTTGTTCATAAGTACGATAGGATTATAGTATAAAGTAAAACAATTTACCTTGATTGAAAGCCAATGCCGGTACGTAAATTACAATAGGCAGCCACGCCAACTAAAATAAACTTTTCATTAAATGGCTGGAAGATTGTATTATAATTCAGAAGTAACATTTTAATTAATTACCAAATACGTTGTAAATAAAACAGATCCAAATACTCTGATCCTTTTATCAAAACGAAGTTGTAGGTACTGCAAAAAAATTGTGTATTTTCTTAATAATGCTTATAAAGAAGGACATCCTAGTTCTTATTTGCATGAAGTTGAAAAATTTATAATACAAAGCGTAATAAATATAGCATATCGGCATTTTTATATTATACATTATATACGTATATAAATAAATTATTATTTAAACAAGAAATTTTTCAGGAAATTGTATATTAATACAGTCACGTAACTTCCTTACCATGAGTAATTAAATTATTTCTTCACGAAGTTCAAGACGCAATTTCGTCCAATCTTAAAGTAAAATTACCTCATAAGCAGACGTTAACTTCAAATCATACAGAACCGGGAGAAATGTATTACTTATGATAATAGACATCATCAGTGTTCCAATAATTGTGAAAAAATATGACGTTCCGAAAACATATAGCTCTGTCGGTATGCCTAAAAGTGAAATTCCTGAAATAAAACTAAAATAATACTAGAATTGGCTTCACAATGATCACAATTTTTAAATGTCTATTCTAGTCTATATATTCTAATGTAGTAGATTTTTCCAACCAAGGAAACTAGTTTCAATAGCTTATCAACGTTATTCTTGTCCCAATTTTGTTAGTTAAAAATTGAAATTAAAATATCTTTTGCATGGCCTTACCTTGCAACTAGTGAAAAGCACACGGGCAGTAATTTCATTTTCCTTCCACCCATCAAGTACTCCTGTGGCGTGCTTTGTTTCTGTATAAACCCAAAATAAATTCCAATACCACCACAAACACTTAATAACAGAACAAAAACCCAATAATCTATCCATGAAAAGTGTTGTAAGGAAGCCTTCAAAGTCGAAACTTGAAGTTTATCCATTTTGTTTAATACACGACTTATTTATAGTTCTACACACACGACCGTAGCCAATTGAATCGTCTCACAAAGCATCCTACATAAGCTAAGGTGGTCCCTTGATTAGCCACTTCCTATTTCATTTTGTCCTTCAATTTATTTATAGACTGTATGTATCTTGAAATAAAAATGGCAATATATTGAAAATTTTATTAAACTTAAGTCCTACGCAACTAAGTTAACGTTAAGTTTGAGCTCATCTCTTCAATCTCCTTTATTGGCTTCATGCTTATTGAAGTTGAGTTTTGTGTATTTTCCTGAAATTATATAAGTAGTGATTTACAAATGAAATGTAATCTCTTAAATGGCTCTTCCAACGTACGCAGGTCACTTTATATTGAACTTGGAAATAGTGTTTTTTTTCTAACACAAAAACCTACTTTAAATTAATAACGCTTCTTCAACGTCTAACCTCCCAAAAATCATCTACGTATAAGATTGTCAATATCATTTTATGACTGTTATATTATATGTGGACTTGATTGGAGATACGTTAATATATAAACAAATTCTTCTAACCTTTTGGCTATCATATGCACTTATAAAAGGTTCCTCCTTTGGATGAGGTGGGTCCCTGAAGAGTCCTCTTATCTGCGGCGCAAGTAACTTTGGTGCGGGAGGCACATATGCTTTACCTATGGCTTTGTTTACCCCCGCTACGGCCAAACCCACACACATAGTAATTAAACAGCCCGCTAGTGTATACCACATGTACGATACTTGGAGAACTGGATTAACTTCCACACTGAAAAATTCAATAAATAATTTTATTAAAATATTCCTTTTTTAGTTTCGTAAAGTAGTTGAGTATAATATAACTTAAGTAAGTACGAAAAAAAAACAAACATTTCAACGATTCTAACCGAAGTTTATAAGGTTTACCTTTCCGTAACTTGCAGATTGTTTGCATTTAAGGTGTAATTATAAAGGCAGCCGTCAACACTGAGAGGTTTGTGTGAGCGAGTTATGTGACCACTAGCAATAGCTAATTGAGCTGATAAACACCACCATGCCATTACTACTAATCCGCTGAGGCCTCCTATTAAAGCACCCTAAAATAAGAACGCCTTAAAATAGTCTGAATGCAAATCAGAAGAGAAAGAAGAGACCCAATTATTTACTATTAAGTTTATAATTAGCAGGATATTACAAATCTATAAACATCGTTCCGTATTCATACAAAATAATTCAGACTTACTGCAGTATTTTCACTAGAGCAATCTCTATTTACTACAACGCAAATACGATTTACAGAAAATGGCAAATACTTATATTTTATATTATCCTCGTAGCACATATATACACCGGTTTAACGTCCTTACATATCAGGCGCAAAAATTATCAATAAGTCTATGAACAATTATAGATATTATTACCAATCCATCAACCCACGGCATCAATATCCCCAAAGTGAACACACCAAGTTGTGGACCCATCGTAATCGCTTCCAACGTCATTGTTAATTGAAGGATTGTACCAAGCTTCTCAACAACAAAGGTTAAAGCTGAAATCAAGTACATTTAGAATTTATAGCACTACCTTCTTGTGTAAGTATATATTATATACGGCGATTGACTTAAATGATAACTTCAATAAGGTTATTTTCATTAGGACGCTTTCGCAGGATGGTTGTACTAAATTTAGCTAACAGTTGGGGACAATTTTTTTTTTATTCTGACTCATAAAGCAAGAATGAATTAAAAATAAGGAATACACTTAAAATAAACTTAACACACGTAATCTTATAACGAGAGTAATAAATTCGACTTTATAGTCGTTAAAAGAGTATTATATAAAACTGTTGTTTATTTATAAAGTAATTTACCTAAACATAGCACTCCAGTGAAAACAACTACACCTCGTAACAGCCAGTTTGTTTGTCTATCCGTCAGCTGTCTCTTGTAGAACGGCTTATAAAAATCTTCGAGTACCACCGCGGACATCGAGTTAAGACTCGTAGAAAGAGAACTGTAGACATTGTATTGGGTTAATTACTCGCATTTATTTCAAAGACTATCTTGTTTACTGTACATTATATTATATTTTATCAAAATATTGATTTTAATTTAAAAACAATTGATGGTTTCGCTCCAATATAAATTTATTATATCTTACATCTAAGGATCGCTAGAGTCCTTATTATTTATTTATATTTTTAAATCTCTAAAACATTTTTTTTTATATAAGTATTTAAACACCTTAATGCTGCACTAAATATACCAGCAAGAAAGACTCCCGGTAAACCTGGTAAGTCACCAAGAACATCCATCACCAATAGTGGTAGTAGCTGGTCCTTTGCCTTCGCCAACTAAAAAATTCAGATGAATCACTAAATTGTAAATATTACCTTTAACTGGCATAATGAATTGTAGAAAAAAGCTTTATAAGAACAAAATGTCTATAATTATTTCTTAATTAATGTTACTAACCTTCGTTTGAAGAGGGTCACAATTGTAAAATCTCGCGTAAATCAATAGTCCACAATACAAACAGAAGCAGTATAGAATTGATATTCCAATACAAAACAGACACACAGACCTGCAATTATTTTAAGCTAGCTGCAATAAAGGTATAAAATAAAACATATAAATAATGTTTTTTATTTTCTTTGTTGACTATTGTCCGAGAGTTTTTTACGCCGGCTTTTTCTCTCGGGCTTCACCCTCTGTATGTATATATCTCTGTATTCACCGATGAGTAGTGATGTCTGCGAGACAAATTTAATGAAGTGTAATAAATGATACTTGTATAATTCCATGATAAACATATATATTTTTTATCCGATTTCGAAACTGACTACAAAAAAGTCAGAATCGCTATCGCTATTAAAAGATTCAGTGAGAGAGACTAACCGTGTATAGGAAGACTCTGTAGTTCTTTCTACCACGCTAAAAGAAATAAAGTTTATTTCTTATTTGTATACTAAATACGAAAGAATGTTTTGATGCCCGTTGGCTTCTCAATTATGATGATTATAAACGTCTTTACCATTTGGCAGCTCGTAGTGTGGGTAATGCAAGATACCGTTGAACCATGGTTTGGTTGACAGAGTTGGCTTGAAGCCAGTAGATCACGCCCCCGATGACCAGGTTCCATATTGTATGTCGGGTGGTAGGATCAAAATCCCAGCTAAAATAATACTCACGTCACTCAACTTGTTATATTGATTTGTATATACGACTTTGATACTATCAAAGAAATTGTAAATAGGTAACCTATGATGATTCAATTTAGATATTAAACTTCAAAAATGTAATGAACATTAAAAACTAACGTAGTTTAAACCTCATTCCACTGACTCGGCCATAAAGGCGCATGTCAGATGCAAAGACACCGATATCTGATTGGATTTTAATTTCTTTTTTAAATTGTTATACATATCGTACCCAACATTAGCAAATATTTTTGACTACAAAAAAACAGAATTATTTCATGAATAGGTGTATACTTAGGTGCTTCGATTCTTCCGCTATCCATATTTCGCTGCCATACGACTCCAAATCCTCCGATATCCAACGTGCCTTTTATAGCAACGAGAGCCATTGCTCCCAACATCACTGTTATTTGTATTACATCTGTCCATACTACTGCTTGTAGACCACCCTAAAAATTTACAAATAAAGATATTTTTTTATGTTAAAAAAATCGAATGATTACGTCCTAATATTATTCATACTATACTATAGATTTACCATACCGGGGAAATTTATGATAACTTTTAAATGTAACCAAAGTAAATCATCTTTTTATTCAAAAATGTATTAAATAGCTATTGAATGTTGGATCCTTATCACTCCCATTTTAAGTAGCGACTAACTAAATTTGACAAAACATGCATTACCTAATTGAGGTGATTTATGAATAAGATGTCAATACTTACAGCGCTCGTATAAAAAATGCAAACTAAGCACACAATAGGTGTTATGACGTGTATATTTACTCCGGTTACTGAAAAAGAGACCTTACATTATAAAAAATTACCCTGTATTTTATAGTTTCCAAACATAAAATTCTACTCACCTTGATTAAATGCCAAAGCTGGTACATATATTACAATTGGTAACCAACCAATCTAACCAGGCACATGAAAATAAGAACACGCTATGAGTGAAATAGTTCCAGATCAAGAAATATAATATACCCTCATCTGTTATCGGTTACTAAGGCAATTTTTTATAATTTATTGCGACGGGCTACATATGTAAAAGATATATGTATATAATATGTATACAAGTGTGTGTGCATTTCCATTATCCAATAACATTAATATTCCAATGGAAATAGACCTGTGGCAAGAGTGGAGGGCAGGCTCAGGAATACCGTGATACATGCTAACTGCTATATTAAGTTTTTTTACTGTAACATTACTATGTTTTCTAAGATAAAATATTGCGTTCCAATTTTAAACTCCACTTGGGGTACAATTTTGAAATTACTATTATTTCTATTTAGAATATATCAATTGTTAATATAGAATAACAGTTGAGGGTATGTCTGTCTAATTCTGGATCGTAGACATATAAAATAAATAGATTCCAACTCACCATGGCAAAAACAAAAAGCACCGAACCAAACAATCTAACTTTGTTGTCAAATCGTAATGACAAATACTGAAAATAAGAAAGAATTGTTACATTTAAAACATCTAAACCTATATATACCATCTAAATATCTAAAGAAAAAAAGACAAACCTCGTAGTTTGACGTCATCTTCAGCTCGTGAAATACTGGTAAGTAGATTTGTGTCATGAAAATTGACATGAGGAATATGCCGATAATAATATATGAATACTGAGTTCCATACATGTAGACTTCTGTTGGAGATCCTAACAAAGTTATTCCAGATATGAAACTAAAAAAAAGGTTTCAGTTTTTAATATCTAAAGCAGCTCTACATATTGCCAATATAGAAAGTTCAGCAACAAAAAAACTATTAATATCATCGAGCTATCACAACAAAATGCCAAATAGAATTCTCTTAATGTAAATAACGCAACCAGCAGTAGATATATAAAGGCATAGCAAAGAAACGTTATGATAAAGAAATGAAGAATATATCAAATGATGAATACTTTATTGTTGTAGTTTGCAGTATCTGAAATAATTTCTGTTACGATTTTTTGTCATTGTGATTGTTGCCTCACGATAAACCCGCGAAAGGATTTTTGGGAGAGCGCTCAAACTTTTCGCAATTACTTCGCATGTAAACGAAAGGCTTTATAAACTAAACCAAAATAATACATTTACCTGGCTACAAGAGACATAGAAACAGGCAAGATTTTCATGTTCCGTCCTCCGAGGAGGTAATCGTTTTGCGTCGTTTGTTTTTTCATAAACCCCCAATATACACCGACAATCGCACTTATGGCTAACATAAACACAAAAACTACGTAATCTACCCACGAAAACTTTTGCATTCTTGTAACCATATCAGATACATATTCCATTTCCATTTTCGGATATCAATAAGTAATATATTCGTTCAGATTCTAAACGTCAAATGGCTAGTAAGTTCGTACAAATTCAATTTGCTACAATGAAAAAATTACGATAACTCGCAATTTAAAAGAGGATGTTGCGAGATCCCCCTCATAGTTAACAATGAATTGGGATCAGACCAAAACCGCTGAGTTAACCTTGACATTACTGCAAATTGGTCCATTTAAATATAGCTGATTATCGAAATATCGTTCGTTATAAAATTTCGATACTTTCTTTTAAATTTTAAATACTTATTTATTTTAGATCATCAATTTTTAAGCCACTGTTTATCCAGTACAATCGTGGCCAATCAGCCACACATAAGAAATTTACGTGTTAAGTTTAATTTTGATTAACTTTGTTTTAATTTACGTTACACTATCGAAAACATTATTGGTTATCCTTCATATTATACAAATTGTACCTACATAAATTAAAACAATGAAAAGCACATTAAAAAAATAAAAGCTACAGTTTTACGTTAAGTATTTCCGTTAATAATTTGGAATGAAATGAAATTTATATAAATTTATGCAATTTTTAAAATAGTCTGAAGGAAACTTGTGTCTTAAGCACTTGTGTCTAAAATAGCATTATATAATGCTATTTTATATATAATATTTATATATAATGCCTTAAACTATATAGTTTAAGGTACCTTAATATATTATATAAAAATATCATGCGCCAGTAAGAACCTACTAATACAGATTGTATTATTGGGTTCTTACTTTTCAACCGTGGCTCTTGAATTCAAATTTCGAATTAATTGAAAACTAATGGTCAGCCGTAGTCTGTGACATTGCAGTGTGACTCTGTGTATTGTTCATATCATATCATGTAAAAGTTTTATAACAAAGTGTAGTCTGTGGAATAAACCACAGATGACAACGAAAAGTAAACAATTGGTAAACAAAAACACATGGAATTATTGTTATAAATGTTTATACCTTAACCTTTAAACTAAGCTTAAAATAAATAAAAAATACGTAATGGCAGGATTACTTTTAAGTAAAACTGAGAAAATTTATATTGTTAATGGCGTTGAGGTACGCGTTCTTAGTTCAAATTTCGACTATATACACAATTATCGGCTTCATTAGTTTTACTACCAATATCATCGATTCATTTTGTTATCTTAGGAAGATTTTAGGTCAGATGGTCGTTCCAATTATGACTATAGGCCCATTGAGTTGGAGACAAATGTCGTGAGCCATGCTAGTGGATCGGCGAGGTTACGATTGGCCAATACTGATATTCTTGTCGGTGTTAAAACAGAAGTAGACATTCCAAAACCTGAAACACCAGGATTAGGAAAGATTGAATTTTTTGTTGATTGGTAAGCACAAAGTAAAATTATCTTGTTTCTAGTTTTTTGGAATAAACAATTTATACTACATAAATACAAAAGTAAGATTTGACAATCCATACAAACAAAACTTTATTTTAGAGCTGTATACAAATACAATTAGTTTATAATAATACAATTAATATTTGGTTGCCTTGTTCAATTATAATTCTGAAAAAAATTTTTAGCTCCGCCAATGCAACTCCAGAGTTTGAGGGAAGAGGTGGAGAACAATTAGCTAACCGTATATCCAATATACTCCAAAGAGCCTACCACACATCTCAAGCATTTAATCTTAAACAGTTGTGTATCTTTGAAGGAAAGCAATGTTGGAAACTCTATGTAGATATTTTAGTGAGTACTTGTTTTTTATTAATTTATGTCATTGTAATTTTTATCATAGGACGATAGTGTATGTATTTGAATGACTATTATTGCAATCATAAATAATAAAATCTTTATAAATCAAATAATAATATATATTCATTAAATTGTATTGTACATAATAATCAATTATTTTAATAAGCTTGGGAGCAATGCACACCATAAACTGAAAACAAACTGAGAGACTACAAACAACTTATTAAACAATGGAAAGTAGTGATTTTGGTATAGAATGTACCTACATTCTATACCAAAATCATAAAAACAAACAATTATTATTTAAAAAAAAATATCACATAACATATATTTAATATATTTTAGATACTTGAATGTGGTGGAAATTTATGTGATGCTGTATCATTGGCAGTGAAGGCTGCACTTTTTACTACAAGAATACCGTTTGTCAAAGCAGCATTAATGGATGGTGGAGATGTAGATTTACAGTTATCTGATGATCCTTTTGATAGTAAGCCTTTGGTTGTTGGAACTGCCCCATTATTGGTAATTTTATAATTTAACATACAATGGTTTAATCTTATTGTTTTAGTTTAAGCCTGCCTACATAATTATTATGTAAAATATTTATATATAAATTAATGGAAGAAGTTAAGGTTGTTTTAAACTTATTAAGTCAACTAATAAGATCTTATAATTTCATTACTACTTAGACCTGTCCTGAAATTACAAGGAACATAACAAAAATAAGATAAATTGTATTATGTTGTAAGATATTTTATTTAAGTTAATATTTTTTAGGTCACATTGTGTAAAATTGGAAATAAATTTGTAGTTGATCCATCAGCTGAAGAGGAATTTTGTAGCATTGTATCAGTTGTCATTGGTGTGTCTGGTAACCCTGCACATTACACTACAGAAAAAATTGAAAATGTAGAGTGTAAATTCACTACTATTGGCATGAGCGGGGTTGGGGGGCTTGTTCCTAATATATTTAAAAGTGCTATTAATCAGGGAATGTAAGTTAATTATTTTATATTTATATAATGTTTGTGGCATTAATGTATCATATGATGTTTGAGCACATCTCATAAACTGAATTGCAATGCATTTCATTAAATTTTGTTCATGGTTGGACAGATCACATTCATTAAATGCTACATCATTTTGGGTCTGCCTCATATATCAAATTTCTTTATTAATTTAGGCAGTCCTAATTTTAAAGGATAGTCATACTAAATGAAAATGTGTTTTTAAAAGTAGAACTTGAACTTACTTACTTTACTTGCTTTGTATATATAAGCATAAGTAAACAATAGCATTCGAAACTAAGAATAAATTTGTATTTCATTTAAGTGTTTTGTTACAGCATTGCTGCAAAATGTCTTGATAGTGCATTGGGAAGTTCTTTATTGCGAGAAAAAGAAGATGTTTGTTCATATAAAAAAGATTCATATGGTTTTTTAAAATAAAATAATTTCTGAATATGTTTAATGTTTTTTTTTTAAATTACATAAGTTTTGATTTATCTAAATTTGGTAAATTTTCAACACGACAGACAATGAAAGATTCACTAGCATCTGATGCTCATCGCGCATCGTTTATCGTGGCGTCTCTATCACAATAAATATATCTATACAATGTAAAGTTGTAATAAAAATTGATCAGGAAAAATCAAATAAAGCATATTAACATAATTATAATGTGTTTTTGAATTATTGTTTAGCAACCCGAGGTTCATAATCTCTAGGTAATAAGGATTGTACTCGCTGTACATGAAATGGATGGAACTCATTTTTTTGTAGTAAGTATTCGGTGAGATGTACTTTTGGGCACACCTGAGCTGGCCTCAATTCCTCGTACCGAACAACTTGGGTCCTCATCAACTGCATGAAGGACCACTGCCTCGTAGGGTAGGGAAATTCTACCTTCACCGTGCACTTGGTTTGGCAGTCGGCCCTCAGAGAACAGTAGACGGTGCACATTGGTAAAAACTCTGTGATCCGGATAGCGATCTGCATTAGGGTATCTCGCGATACCGTCTAGCGGCTTCACTGGCATTACATAAACATTCCCCATAAATGGTGCATGTTAGCATATTCCTGTGTAGTGTACGTAGCCATGATATGGTACAAATACACGTAGTCCAGGGAAAAGTAAAGGTCGTCGTAGATCACAAATGTAAAATCCAAATCACAAGCAAACGAAGCCAAAGTAGTTAGAACACAAAATAACACCAGCGAATACGAAGAGATGCGTAGTAAACGAAGGAGCGTTGCGTACTGACCTGTAGTGCGTGTGTCAATAGCAATAAGTAGCGTCACTATCTGTCTCGCTCACACTTTACGCCATCTTATTTAAACCACGCTGTGGTTATTAGGAAAGCTTTGGGTACACTAGAATCGTTTTTTGTAATTCCAGAGAAATTTTTAAAAACAGACTGTTTAACAAAAAAAAATTCTTATGGCCGATCTAAGAAATAATGGACTCAGTGTTATACCACTGTAGAATCCTTATTAAATGCGCTAACTTTTAAAGCTACTTGCCAAACTGGAGTAGTACATTTTTTTTTCAGGACGATCAGTTGAAGTAGCGCGAAAATTAATTTTGAAAACTTGGTACGGTATAAAATGACATTTTCCTAAAAATTGGAGTGATCAGCATAGAATTTAGGATCATAGGTTACATAAAACACTATTCGGGATGACGTAAGAGAAAAAAAATTGGCAAAAAGTAAATATTTGTAACAACAGGAATGAAAAAACTGTCACATGGTGTGCATTTTCTGGAATAACAAAAAAATATCCATAACTTCAAAAATACATGACTTAGTTTTTTTTTTAATTTTTCTGATAACTGGTGTGGCATTACCTATGAGAAAGTTTCGTCTTGACGTCGACTTTTGGGACAACCTGTATAGTTAAACAAACTCATAAACAGGATGTGTCTGTAAAAAGGGATTGTAATTAAACATAATTGGTCCCTGAAATACCTTTATTAGATTATATAGAGAGAAACTAATGTTTCCACCACCAAATATCACAATACAGTCCTGTAATCAATCACTTATCACAATGTTTTTGTCAGAATAAAATTATTCAACTAAAAACATCCCATTCTAAAGGAATAAAAAGCAAGATATTAGGCAAGATTATATCCATACAATGAACCTACAAGAACATTTGAAACATAAGTGACAGTAAAATTAAATTAATAACAATAATAAATTTATCTTTTTTAATTGCATTGAAATAATTTTTGATTGGAGCTTTACAATAATTACACTCTGTAATTAAATAATTGTTTTCAAATAAACAGATATTAATTTGACACACATTATCAATATACAAACCACTTATGTATCCAAATTTGTAATATTTAAATTAAGATACTTCTTATTTAACAAAAAAATTACTGCGTCAGACGGACGTTCGCATCTAAGAACCTACAAGTATAAGTTTTTAAGAGTTGCTACCCTGTGTACAAAGTTTGAAAAAAATGTGGCGAACAATGAATTTCTTGTCTGTGAAAATTTTCACATTTTCTGATATAAAAAAAAGCTACTTTGTTAGCAAAAGTATTTTTTAAATTTATAAAATATTTATTTTCATGTCTTTTTTAGAATTTAATTAAGGAATTTTCACAAAAATGCTTTTTAATTAATTTTCATTCGTTGGTTAACCAGATAAAGGGGTACGCTCATTATTTAAGAATAACATAAGAAGCACCCTAACTTATATGTTACTCTAGGAATAGAATAAGCATAGATAATATGGGAATATAATAAAGTTTATATGCCAAGTGGCATTTACTTCTTAGGGTTAGTGGGAGTAAGCAAGTCAAGGACTGCAGAGATGTTGCCATCCTTGGTCTCAAGGAGCTGTGTGAGCCAGTTAGCTTCGTTGGTGAAACCCATTGAAATCATCTGGTCTAGAGCTGCTTGAATGTGAGCAACTGAAAAAGATATTTCCTTATAAAACAAACGCGTTATGAACATTAGACACCTAGAACAAATTATTTTAAATGCATAAGTAATATTTAATTAATAATAATAGCAGTATGGTTTTGTGCATATTTTTTATAATAGTAGTGTTGTGCAAGTTCAGCATATGACTCACATGCTGGAGGTCTTAGGTTCGATCTCTGCCGGGCACCAATGTTCTTTCTATTTATGTGTGCATATAAAATTCGCTTGTACAGTGAAGGACAAAATAGTGAAAAAAACAATGTCTCAAATCTCAAACATGTGTTAGACAGAAGGCTACCTACTTGTCTATGAAAAGTGTAACCAAAGCAAAGGGATACAATCTAAGGCCAAAACCCACATAGGGATGTAGCGCCACTAGATTATTAATACAACATAATACAGTACTCGCAAATTTATAATGCGCATACAGATCTTCGCCAGTGGTCGTATACCCGGCAACGCCCTAATAATTTCCCAATATTAATTTCAAAAGTACTGTACATTTTCTTAACAACAACTAAAAAAACATGTTTTATAATTTTCAGACCTTGTTAAAAAAACAAGAATCCTATATTCGTGAATTGCTTATTATTATTAAAAAATTTTAGCCTACATAATATCGCAGTCTTAGCGTGTTTAATTGGAGCAGTGACTCAGAATGAAAAATAAAACTCGATTGCGATAAATTTATTTTTAAAGTAAACGTGTACTTTTTTAAATTGCGACTACTCGCATTAATATGAAGGTCGATTCGGTTAATATTTAATTTAATTAAGTGACGTAGTCTGTTTACATATAATCATGTAAATTAATACGCGTGAAGTGAATTCTTTAAAACTGATGTACACGGCCAACCAATAAGTGATTGGCATAATGCCAAAAAAAATGTAAAACCTAAACCTAATAACGACTGTTGCTTTTGGCCTTTTGCCAAAATCACAGCTTGATTCAAACTAGGCATTATTTTCAATGTTTTTAATAACGTTTTGAGGAATACAATCTTTTTTGCCCGCACCGTTTTAGCGACGTGGCAGCATTTGGGATCCAATTAAAAACAACGTGGAAAGTACGCCCAGAAGGATTTCAGCTGTATTTTTTGGCAAGATGACTTAATTGAGATGACGAGATTGTCACTATAGTTGATACATTTGTAACTTTATTAATTTAAAAAAAAAATCTTCTTGTTTTTATATCCGTTTAAGGTCATGGGTTTTTTTAAGAACTCATCAAAAATTATTTAAAAACAAAGAATTCACTTCATGCGGATTACACGATCATAAGTATACAGACTAGGTCAGACAATTAAGTTTCATTTAATCAGCTGAAATCGAACTTAGACCGTAAAATTTTCTTAGATGCCTATTTTTCCACACAATTTGATAAAACTATAGAAAAGTTTAAGCTTAGCCCTTTGATGAATTAGTCAGAAAAAAGAGTTTAATGGAGAAATGCTTACTTGGATGAGGAGCAGTCTCAGGCTTGGCATCCTTGGGTTTCGAGTCAGCACCTTTAGGCTTTGCAGTTTCCTTTTTAGGTTCTTCAGGAGCACTGGGCTTTGCTGCTTGTTCCATCGCAGCTTCTTTGGGATTCATCACTAGATGTTAAATTCCAATAATGGTGAAAATGAACACATACAGCATTCTAAGCCATGAGTACCAATAAGCAAGATTCGTTTTAAAAATTACCTGTATATTTTTTATCAATTATGTGCGGCAGTCATTTTTATAGGTTTTACAATAAATTCTCAAACTTTGCTTTGCTTGCTAATTATATTCAAATTGAAATCTGAGGGTATTTAAAATATATATCTGAAGCCTGTATTAAATTACTTACCAGCAGTCGCAGTATTAAGGGGCGGGTACAGACTCTGCCCTTCGTTAATGCGCACACGTTCTTGGAACTCTTCGGGCAAGTTAAAGCCAATGGGACGTTCTGGTTCCGTCCCCTTTGGCTCTGTTTCCATCACATCTAGATATGTATAAATATTTATAAGAGAAATAATACACAAAAAACTTTATAGAAAATAAGCCATCCCATGGAGAACTATAATAAAATTGGTAATGTGTCATTTTGTTAATT
This sequence comes from Pieris rapae, assembly GCF_905147795.1. Taxonomy (NCBI): domain Eukaryota; kingdom Metazoa; phylum Arthropoda; class Insecta; order Lepidoptera; family Pieridae; genus Pieris; species Pieris rapae. Next base: position 3,909,937 of record NC_059509.1, on the reverse strand, counting down.
AAAATTAAGTACGATTAAGAAAAAAGCACAACGGAATTTGAATCCTACTAAAAGAAATCCCTTCCAGGGTCCAGCCTTGTCGTGGCTGGAGGGTTCAGTACCTGCACCACGGGGCGTATGACTGTGCTGCTGAAGCAAATGGGACCACCGCGATGTTATTAGCCACCACGACAGGTCCCCATTAGAAGAACCATGCGAGAGTCAAACACTGATATTACGTCATATTACCTTTGTTAATCACAGTCCAGCCATCAGTTCTATCAGGAGATTCATCTTTCTTGCTTTCAGCTGCCTTGGACGTAGAATCTTCGGGTGCTTTTGATATGACCCCATCAGACTTTTCATTTTTCTCTGTCTTCCCATCACCGTGCCCCATTTCTACATCCTGCTTAGATGTTGATGGCGTGGCTAATCCCTTCATGTAATCCCTTATAAAATTTCCAATATTGGCTTTGTCACTTGAGAAGGGACATTGGGGAGGTTTTGGGTTTTCACCTGATGCAGCACTAGAGGTAGCTTCTTGGGACTTTGATGCGTTCTGCCCAACATTTTCCTGGTTAGCTGAACTTTTTTCAGCGTTTAGTCCGATATCACCAGCAAGGTTCGAGTATTCATTTAAGTATGAGGCAACGACATCGAGCCAGCTGATATGCTTACGGCGTTGGTCATCACGTCCTTGTCGACGATGACCGTGACCGTGACCATGACCATGACCATGGGCATTCTCACGGTGTTTTTCGCCCTCATGACGTTGTTTCTTGCATTGCTCTTCAACCGCGCGTAAAGACTTTAAGAAAGAACGCGACCTTTTTACAGCAGCTTTGATCATGGGGCGCTGCAACATTAATCTATTTATTCATGTGTACTGCATGGAATTGACTATTTTAAACAGAATTAAATTAATGTCAATTTGATTTTGTGGAAAGTAAGTTTTAGAATGCACAATAGCTATAGACCTTTTAATACTGGAAAATAATTCAACATTGTTTATTTAAAAGTAAGATCACTTACAGGCAAAGAGGGTACTGGTACTCGCACCATGCAGTGTTCAGGATGCATTCCTGCTGCTTCACACTTGGAACACAGGTCATAGTCATCACAGTAAGTGCAATTGTAGCGGAAACCAGTTACTGGAGAGTCGCAACCATCACACACCACACCATTGTGTACAATATTGCTACTGCCTATTAAGGGGTTTTCTAAATATTAATTGTTGTTAAGTCACCTAGAACCTATTATCCCAAAATTAAAATTATAATAATATTAAAAATAACAATAGAAACTGTTTTGATAGAAATCAAACCTAGCTCTGGATTATATGTGATGTATACATGATAATTATGCCACGACAGGAATTTAGTGTTTCTATTCACTTACCCTGTGAATTATCAGCTACTGCAGTAATAACAATATCACACTCATTATGCTGTTCCTGAGGGTATTTGCAGAAGACATAGAGCTTTTTAAGATCATCAGACATTGATGTCAGTGCAATCATTATTTCATCATCCGATGAAATCATCACATCATCACCTTCTTCATCTATTAAATAGAGTAAAAATTAAGTAGCTCATTCTTTGGGATGGAATTTATAGTTAATTACACAAATTTGATGATACTTAATATGTAGGTGTCTTGGGGGCCTTAATTGGAACACCGAATGATTTTCATATATAAGTAAACCGTACATTTTCTACTTTACTATTGGTTAATAGTAATTGTAATACAGATGTAACATTCTGCATAAACCGTAGACTTTTAATTAATCATTTTTTTTATATTTAACAATTTAACCCCTAGAGTGATATTTAATAAAAGTGCAGGAGCTTTATAAAAAAGTCACTTATTTTTTATTCATTTTTTCAAGCTAAAAAATTTGATGTTTTATGAAGAATCTCTACTAACCAATAGGAAAGTAGAAAATGTAGTTTGTTTACAAATTTCAATACATTACACAAAATTTTAAATCTTTTTTTTAATATTTAGATGCAACTCTGCAGCAAAAATCATTGGTTCCAATCATGGTCCCCGGAGACATTTACATAATCAGTATCATCAAATTCGTCTATATAATTACTACTATAATTAAATACAAAAACTACTATAATTAAATAAAAAAAGAAAAAGAAACGTTACTAATTCTTTATATACTCTTAACTTTAGTCATAATTATACATATTTATGTGAATCCACTGTGTGGAAGCAATGAACTCTCAAGGACTAGAATGTTTCATAGCATTTAATTTATTTGTTATTATTGCATCATCTTAATATGTATTTCAATAATAACACAAAATAATTCAACCATATAAAGGCTTGAAATTTTTTTATTACAAAACATACCTTTCCATAGAACGGAGAATGTTTTTCCCTTCAGTTTAGGAAAAACATCTTGAAGCTTAGCATTCAAGTACTGAAAGCTAGTTACAACACTTTTATCTATCCCAAATCTTCGCACTTCTGGCTTATCATTCTCATTCCAAAATGTAAAGACTTTAAATTGTACCTCCATTGTTGTTCTTAGAGCTAAAAGAATATTCTTGTCAGATATCAACAAATTATTATTTATTTTCGAAAATTAATTTACACAAGAGAATGATGTAGCAATTTGACCTAGAATCCATTTTGATTTGCTAATTAACATTGATTTGAAAACAGAAAATTAAAATATCAACACTACATTCAACTCAAAGCCAGTAAGTAACTTAAATCTTTTTAAATTGGCATCTGCTGTTGTGATTAAACTGTTTAATAATTGAAAACTCACCTTTAGGTTCTGATAAAAACGAAGTAAACACAACAACCTTTCACCAAGAACGAGTACAAACTACAATGATATTAGTATGGGCTCGCTTTTATATTATACATGTACTGTGTAGTAGGTAAACGGACTGCTGAGTACGCGTCGTTAGTATAAAATGATTCACCACTTACCGAACATTGGAGAATAATATTATGAAGACAAATGAAATAGTTGTGCAATATAGTATAAACACTTCGGAGTTTAGGAAAACAGGTCCAATTTTATGACTATTATGACTTTGAGTTTTAAGTTTGAACCACAGATTACGATGTCTGTGATAGTTCCACAGATTTAGTATAGGTAAAAATAGGTTTAAGGCATATGATACACTTATTTTATGTCGTCAAAAAAGAAATTTCCACCGTTCATAAGCTTTGGCTTGCATTGAAAAAATTTCATGCTGAATTTGATGACGGAATCAATTATTTTCCTAATTTGCCACGTAACTGTATCGTGTTTATTGATAATGCACCATACCATTTCAAACAAGCAGCAAGCTGTTTGGACTCTTCGTACGACTGATCGAGGTTTCAAACAATACAATGGAAGCCATTGAAGACTCACTCACTTGAAGACCACACATCCAAATTTAAAAGTCCCGTTAGATGCGTAAAAAAATTATAAAAATATTTTATGTTGTTTTAATTTATTTTTAAAGTACAAACACTTAAAATCGGTCCAGGCGTTCTTGAGTTATTGTAAAATCGACCTGATATTATAAAAAGCAGTAACAGTTTTTTATAATATCACGTCGTTGTTTGTAGTCGTAGTGTAGTGTTGATTTACCTAGTTATATTATTTCCTTATCTCATTTTTGTTTATGATCGGAAAGCAATTCTCCATAAGTAGCAACAGCAGGTACGCCACCAGTCTCGCGCAGAGTGCGCTCTCTAGCGACGCGGGAGTTGAAGCGCTCGTGTCCTCTCCGGGCACCGCTTTTTGGGGCGCGGGTCAATAGCATCAATAAAGGAAAATCTTAAATTATAATACTGAAATGATATGATATTTTTCAGATTACTGATTACTGACGCAAGGTATAATATTGGTAGACACAAAGTTCCTAACGAACTTGTTTTAATCAGGTCCATTTTGTCGTAGATGTAGCGACTAGCGAACAACTAAATAAAGCGACTTAGGAATTTGGATGCTTTTAACTTTTGCAGCATTCACTTGTCAAATTCTAATAGCTATGACACCTTGTGAGTCTGGCTGACTTCAGAAATGTGCAATAAAAAGATTTTGAAGTAAAAGGCGTCATTAAATTTTCGAGGAGTGCACTTTAAATAAAAATTGCCAATAAGTACTGCTGCTGTAATATATTATATAGACATTCAGATACAATTTCATTCTGTAGATACATTTATAATGAAAAGCGAAATTATAGAAAGGTCTGATAACAACTGGATAATATCTTTATTGCAATACCTTACTTGTGATTTAATCAAAACGCAATATAATTTGGACAGTTGTTCTTGTTTTGTAAAGTTTAAAAAAAACATTTTTCTTTATTTTGTTTACAATTGTGAAAATAGATAGAGATGTGGAAAAAAGTTACCACGTTCATTTGTAGTAGTATTCATTTGGGCACTAAAAATTATGTATTTATTTAAAAATTAATAACTATATGTTTAAACGTTTTTATTCTTCTAATCCTGATGTTCTTTCGTTATAGCATGCTTGTTATCAGTGACATAATTTACTTCATTAGCAAACTTGACAGGTCCGCCAAGCTGAACAGTTTCTGGTACTGATAATTCTTCATTCAGTTTCTTAGCCAGGAAGTAAATTTCAGCAAGAGCTATAACTAATGCACACATAACACCAAGTAAGAGCCTAAATCCAAAGTCTAAGTTGCCAACTATCCATTCAACACCCCGAAATCCAAAGAGAAAACCAGCAAAAATTGATAATAAGAACTGTCCAATTGCAATCAAATGACGATTTAGTTGCTTAACTGAAAAAAAAATACAATGTTTTTACATAATTAATTAACAAATGAAACTAAGGTATAAAAAATTTAATATACTACTTACTTTGATAAGAAATACTGTCCTCTGGATAGCGGATCCTTACATTATCTACACCTTTTGTCATTTTTCTATATTCCCTTGCCTCTTGTTGTGCACGGAGTTTGACACACCTTGCTTCTAAATCAGGATTTCTTTTAAGTATTTTATTTTTAGGTACTTTAACTTCAGATGATTGTAACAATGCATGTAAGTATGGTGCTTTTTCACCCTTGTCATGTTGATTTTTTAAATAAATATAGAGCCAATCTAAATCAGAAGTTGTAAGGAATGGTACATCCATTTCTTGGTCTTCCTTTTTACTTTCTATATTAACTATATCATTTCTGTCCTCTAACTTGGAGGCATCTTTATTACAATTAACATTTTCTTTTATTTCATCTTTATCTTTAGTTGTTTCATCTGATGCAACTAATGCCTTTATTTTATTAATAATATTATAATCTGTCTCCGTCAACTTAGTTTGCTTTGTATCAATATCATAGTTTATTTCTGAACTGGTTTTATTTTCACTATTAATATATGTTACAATATTTCCAGGAACTTCTTTTGTGACTGGAATAGTTTTAATAAACTCAATAAACTTTTGAGAAGGATATATTCTAAGATTAGTGTTGACAAGGGCGCCCTTTAGGTCCATTTTTTTATTTGTTTGTAATATTCAACTTGTGATTAAGATCTGCATACAAATCCCTTAATTCTTCTTCCTTTTCTTCAAATGTATTATCAATTCTTTGACATTTAAAGTTCATATCATCAATAAACTGGTCCCATTCTATTTTTCTTTTCTCCTTATTTTCAAGGCGCTTTTTTGCACAATCCTGGAATCAACAAAAAAAACCAGGTCAATTTAACTATGGTCAGATGGCCTACAACACAGCCTCCTAGTGTTACCTGCATTAATGGGATTCAAATCAATGGTAACAAACAAAAGAAAATTAAAAAGTACATTAATTGATTGAAAACCTCATTAATGGGTGGAACATTACAACCCACCTGCATATTTGCCCTAGCCTATAAAAATTTAAATATGTCACATAATATTACCTTTTGTTTGTCTGTATAAACCTTCTCAATATCATCTGTTAACAGCAATGCTTGTTGTAATTTTTCACTTAGCACTGGTAAAGCTGTGGACCCAATGCGGTGGATTTTATCAACTTGAGTATCTTTTATATCAGTTATGTTTTCAAGGATGTTGAACAAGTTTTCAACTTCTCTATCCCCACGTTTTTCCTAAATTAATGATTAATGTAAGTGATCATTGAAGAATAATAATTATTGAAGTCGCTGCCTACAGATGCTTACCTCGAATTCCTTCAGCAAAAACTTAATCTCGCCATTAAGAAATGGTCTATGGTCAAATAATCTTGACCACACTTCACCAATTTCTGTAACAAGGAAAATATTTAGCTATTAAATCCATTAAACAATTATTACTTTTTAGGGACTTCAAAATCGGATATTGATAGGATATACCTCGTGACAACTCCGTCATCGTTATTGCCACAGAATGCTAAGGCGTGCACACATAAACTAGAGAGGAGTGGAGTTCAGTACTTTGGTTTCAACTCACATTTTATTTATTTATTTATTTACACTTCGTTGCTAAAGAAATACAAATAACACAATATATATAAATTACAAGGGATGCAACGGGCGGCCTTATCGCTAACAAGCGATCTCTTCCAGGCAACCCTGGTAAGAAAAGAAATAAATAAAAAAAATGATGGGTGCAAGAAGTGCAGAAGTTATATAAAAAACAAAATAAATTTATATTAAAATATAGAACCTTAATCTATTAATAACTATATATATATTATAATAACTAACTAAAACTTAAAAGCTAATCTTACAAATTCAAGAATAGCAAATAGAGAATTACATTTACAAAACGAACAGGAGATACAAGAACTACACAGGTCACGATTGATCAGGATATGATAAGGTTAGGAAATATTTATATAGAAGAGTTTTAAAAGACGATAGGAGGCATACATTTTAGTCTTCTAATAAAGGCTTATGGCATAAGCAATAGACGTTAGAAAAATATTCTAAGGTATACGTCTATGTAGGCTATCGTTACGATATTTAAATGCCTTATTTATTATTGTAGTCCTCACAGTCGAGAATTAGCGCAAAGTGTGTCTCTCAATGTTAATCTAGGTACTTCGACGTAAGTATCTATCTCGTCTCATGTGAGCAATTACTGTGGTGTGTGGTTAACTGGCACAAACGAAAACACAATTATATTAGGTACGTAGCTAGATGAATGGCTTAATATATTTTAATATTGGTGAAAATATACTAGAATACACAGGTCGTAATTTTTTATATATTTTCACGTCCATTTGCTGTTGTTCTACATACAACATTATGTATATGATTATCTTAATGCATTTAAATATGAACAAGGCAATAACGCAACGGTTCTGTACACGGTGAGTAGTAACCCGTAACGTCTAACTTATTCTGTATCTACGATAAGTGCATTCTGTTTTCAAACACTCAAATTGTTAGACATTTGAGTTTTGACAGTGACACAATCTTTCAATTTATTCATTCATTCATAAGTCATAATCCTTCAGTTTATCCATTTACAATTTCGTGAGTGGGTGTGTTAAATTGTGTATTTTTATGGACGAAATAAATGTTTGAAAACGAAACTGCAGTGATCCTATGTGAGGCAATAAAGATGTGGTCTACATAATACGTGCTTTTTCTTATGAGTTAATCGAATAATGACGTGGAAGTGTGATACGTAACTAAATCAGTATTCTTCGTATAGTGATTGTTCCTATAATCACCGCTACCATGCCGGGTCTTATTGGCATTGGCGAATTTATCGAGGAAACACGAGAGGATTACAATTCACCAACTACCTCTACGTTTGTTTCTCGAATACCACAATGCCGGCAAACTATCACTGCCTTGGAAGAGGTAAAAATAATTAATATACCAATTAGTTTAGGTTTTGAATTGAATTAGTTTAATTATTTTAACAAGAATACATTTTAGAGGCAAAATAAAATCCCGAAAAGTTACTGTAAATGCATAATTGTCTGGGGTTGTTACTATTAGCAATACTCATTGCAGCAGCCACAGAATTTGTGTTTAGGCAAAAATATATTTATACAAGTTCCTATGAGAAGTATTTTTACAAAGGCCAAATACTATCTTATTATTAGATTACATTTTTATATTATATATATAATTTTTATATTATATAAAACAGTTTTTTGCATATTATCTCATTTGTTAATTCTAGTGTTCAAAATAAAATTCATTTAGGGTGAGTACAAAATTATTGTGATTATAGTGTTTCACTTTATTTGTTAATTTAATTATCTATATTGCCTTTATTTGCAGTGTGCATATTTTTGCATGTATCATTAAGTATGTAAAGTAATAAAAAAATTATTGTTGTAAAAAATATGCTCTGCATAGTTCTTTTGGGAAGAAATCAAGGAAAGCAAAGAATTGCTTTAAATTATTTGTTACCTTAAGGGGCATTTGTAGGGTAGCTAAGCTAGCTACCTGGCTAGCATAGTTCTAAAGATACATAGTAACAAATATACTATTATTTATTAGATGGCATATAATCTACTTATGTTACTTTAATATTACATATACTTATTACATTGTTTATTTGTTGCAATTACATTAGAGTACTTACTGTAAGTTGTAACTTGTAGTGAGCACTCCTAATGTAAGAACTTTAATTTGTATTTACATTGGCACACAGTTCTTGTCTTCTTTTATTTAGTATTTGTGTTTTATTAAACAAAACATTGTACTAATCACACTTTACATACTGATTAAGCAACATTGTGTTCTCTCAAATAATGCAGCATATACACGTTTTCTTTTTTAATTTGTTTTATTCATAAACATAGCATATTATGTGTTCATTTTAATTAACTGTAATAATTCAAGTGTTTAGAGCAGCAAGATTAAATTGTTGTGACACAGTAAAAAACATCTGTTCATTTTGTAACCGATACTGTTTGTGTTGTTGGATAGTTAATATTATATATCTTCATTTGATTTACATGCAAATTACTCATTAAAGCAATTACAAGTAGGTCACAAGTATATTTCATAAAAGCGTGTTTCTTTTTGTAACATTCATGAATGTTGGATTTTACATAATTAATAATGTCAAACAACGACGTTCTTCCCATGTCGATATGGATTACGAAATTCAAACAGTTTTCCTGTATGGATATAAAATGTTCGTTTTTTAATCATGTTATTATTTGTTGATACTAAAATTTGTAAAAGGTATTAAGGTATCACTTGCCATTAATTAATAATTTATTAAAATTGCGTCTGGTATGCATATTATTTATTGTTATAGAGATTTCTTGTCTGGTATCGATATTTTTAGAATCAATAATAATCATCTTAATTGGTAGTGCTGTTTAAAGCTGAAGTATTTATTAATAATAATAATTTATGCTACTAAGAAGTAGATTAGGACACAAATTTTCATGTAATTTTTACAGGTATTTATTTTTATGCCGTAACGAAGCATAATATTTTAAAAGTAGTTAGAAGCTCGGTTTCCTTGTGACCTATTTTGCGGCACGACCTTTTTGAAAGTTATATTTTATGAACTAGCAATTCCGTAAGCAGTATTGCGTAAATAAAATTATTTACGCAATGCTGAAGAAAGAAAACAAAGATTCAAATGAATGCGAACGACACTAAACCTAGTGATCGATGTATTTATTAAAATTCATATTTCATATTTTCTTTCAAATACAGATGAATTTTTATTTTAGGCAATAATATATATATTATATATTCGAGTATAATATTATTGTCTTCTCGTTTTGACGACAGATTGTTGTAGCTTGTGTCGTATAAGAATATGGTATACATGTCGTCAAAAATTAAATCAAAATAAGTGTTTAATTTATATAAAATCTGAATTTTTCTAATCTGAAAATTTCGCTAAAAGTCCGTTTAAAATTAGAATTTTGAAATCATTCTCAATGTCGAGGGGTATATAGATTGATCGCCGGCCGGTGCCACGCGGCAGATGTTTGCTGCTTCAAATTGAATAGCTCGTGGATCTATTGTGAACAAATATACGATTGCACTACCAACATGCATTCAATAAAAATGAGGTTAAGTTTATTGTACGAGGCTTATCTGTTTTAGTGATACGAAGTGCTAAATTTTGACTTTGTACTAGACTTTGCATATGCCTTAAGTAACGAGTTATAGGCAACATTAACCCAATACATATGCAAGTGACTAGGTAATTTTGTAAAGTGACGGTGTGAGCCACACCACACCGACTGACTTAGCCTATAAATAATATCTGTATGTCTCTTAGGTGTTACTGGGGTACATCACATTTTATTGTCTTTAAGTAATGTCAGTGTATTTTTTTTTCAGACGCTAGATTTCGACCGAGATGGCCTAACAAAGCTCAAGAAAGCTATAAAAGCTATACACAATTCTGGAAATGGTAAGTCAATTTTGAGAATAAGGGGCGTTCAAGTTTTACGTAAGTTCTAGAGCGGGGTGGAGGGGGGGCTTCCGATTTTCTTATTTGTTAATTACGTCAACATTAATTGTTTACTTTTTTACACATATTGACCACACATTGTCTATACTTCAAAACGAAATGCATTGTCGAGGATTCCTACAAAAAAATAATACGTTTATGCTCTATTAGTTGTGAGAGGTTTGCTTACTTTTGATGACAAGAGGAACGATAAATTGCAGTAAATATGCTTACGTAATACTTGAATGACCCCTAACTTAGAAGTACAAATATTACTTATTATCGTATCGTGCTAGTTAACGGCTATAATAAGAAATTATTGACAACGACAGGACGTTTGCAGTGTTTTGTTTTTGATTAATTACCTTGTGTAGTATTCTTGTCACGAATGACTTTATTGTGTATACGTTTATGTTATCTAACCTTCAGAGATTTTATCTAACTATGATTCAATAACTATGAGAGAGAATTTATCAGATTTTACGGATTTGATTGAAGTACGCAATTGTAATCGAGACAAACTTGCTGCATTATTTCTAAACCTAAAACATTGTGGGTCATGTTTTTTTTACGTCATAATAGCTCATAAAAAATAATTGTTCAGGTTTTCATTTTTTAAAATTTACTTGTGTATTTAATCTGATATAAAGGTTTTTCGCCAATTTTGTGGGTGATATTTTTGATTGGGCGGTTTAGGATCCAAAACGTTATGTGATAATGCATATAGATGCCATGTATAGAAGGCTGAACAAACAACAGCATAAGTATGGCACGGATTTAGTAATAAATTCCTTTCGTGTCATAATTTATTTTATATTTAGCTAAGGAATGCATTAGTTAAAAACAGAATCGGGTGCATAGTAATACGGAGTTGCGTTCCTCGGAGGACACGACTTTGCACTAAAATAGTTTCGGAAGTGTCGGGGTAGCTTTAAATAGCCGCTTGTTGGCATCACTCGTATCGATAAGAAATCCTTTAGTGTTTGAGAGTTTAATTCTATTTAAATTGTATGGAGAGTGGAAGACGGAATGCGTAGAGCCGTGACTAGGGGACTCTATTATGAGGCACAGAGGCAACAGTTATGTATTAACAAAACTCATACTTAATTTCGTATCTACTTCTCATTCATATTTATGAGTTTAAATACATGGTTATAATTACACGCTGTAAACATACCAAAAATATGACGTTACACATTTTACACGCACATATAACAAGTAAGGAAAATATGGGCAAAACAGCAAAATATAAACGTAAATTTAAAATAAAAGTTATTATTTTCTTATGTTTGCAGTAATTCTATAGTTGATAGATAGGTATGTATAGATAGACGGTAGTTGATTTGATTAGTTGCTTATTGAATCTTGCCTGAATTTGGAGAGATGAAATGCACTGGCCTACATTCTGATACAACGAGCTTCATAGTTCACGTGGATTGGGTCAGATAATTGAATATGCGCCGAAAGGTTCTTTGTTCTCGGGGCACAGTTATTTCGGACAATCTATGGTTATAATGAGAACTCAAGTAGTATATTTATTATTATAAATAAGTATATATGTTTCGGTAACCGTATAAATTTCCCTACTAATTTAGCTAAAACGGTTATTGGCGATTATATAATTGTAAAGGCTCAATTGAAAGCCTATTTATGTATACTCAGTATTTCCTAACCTTCCGACTCCCAGAACCACTGTTCTATTCTAGGTTCTGCCACTAATATCGATCCTTTTTCGCACTTGTCTATTGCTTCATTTAAGAATAAGTTAATACTATGAATGCTTCATCCATGTATTTTCCTTCTTTATTATAGCTACTAGTTTGTTTGTCGTTCGCCTAATTTAGAAGTGTTGTCATGTTTTGTTTTGTATCATATTTTTTAACTGTGAAACTTTTTGTGGATATGTGCAATGTTTTTTTTACTGTATGAGATGTATCTAGTTAGAGTCCTTAATAAATAAATAAACTATCATTTTTGTAAATACATAGTATTTATTGTACGATGGTTTGCTAAATTATTGTGTCACTGTTTTACATAGCAAAATTTCTTCAGTCGCAAGCTTCATATTAATGTGAAGGCTGTAAATCGTAATTAAAATGTTAGAGTTATTACTATATGTTAGCTTTATATACTGATTATTGTATAACTGGTTGTCACTCATAGGATTATATTTTTTTGTCTTACTTTCTTCTATACATTTCGTCACATTCAATATGTACAATCAGAAAGGAAAGCCTACAGCCGAATTTCATGATTAAATTCTAAATCGTTAAAGTTAGCCGAAAGGTCCAATTGAAGTTTCCCTTCACGTGTCACAGATGGAAAGTGGGTCGACGCACGTCTGCTTGATCATACGAGATACTAAGTTTATCTATGTGTTGTTATAATATTTAACTTTAAAGTCCAAATCGGATGTAGGCCTCATACTAAATCGTCTTAGAGAAGCAAGTTTGCTTTGTCTGTAGATTAATATAGTTGACATTTTATCAAACAGTGGTAAACCTGTACTGGCTTTTTCGAACAAACTGTCTTAGTATGTGTTTTTAATATGTATATAAAGTGATCTTGTTGGAAAATTAAAAATTTATCTTTAGTTTTGTTTGGCCTAAATGTAGGATATTTATTGCGAATAAATAACTAAGTAATCATGGGGAAGTATGAAGTACAGGTACTATCATTATCCGTTCAGGAGGCAACTCAACAGTCTTTAAGGTATATCGCAACATAAGGATCTATTTGAAATAAAAGTCTCAAAAGGTGACTGCATTTGTATTTATTTAAGTATATACATAATGATTCGTCGTGGTTAATGTACTTTGGTGCTACTGTATTTTGGTGGTATTGTTGTGCAATCCACTCATACAAAAACACCTAAATTACGTCTGAAAAAATAAAATACGACATCGGACTTTTTAATACACTTAAAACTGGAGCGAACGATCTAAAGCTCGCGTAGTAAAATTGCTGTGTTAACTACATGAATGTTATTAGTTCACTAACTGACCTACATCTTCAAGCGGGCATCAGCAAAAACCAGTATATGGAGAAAAAACGTCGACAAACTTTCTATTAATTCTGCTATTCTGTTTAGTCATAAAACAAGTTCTGTATAGAAGAATATAGTTCCAAAATTGTTGTTCAATTTCACGTTTAATTGCTTAATCTACATTAATATTATACAAATAAAAATTTGATTGTTTTTTTATTATTGGCTTTAGATAATTTAATGAAAGGTATAGGTACGTATGAAAACTTCAAGATGTACTTCAAGATGTGAACACCAATAATCCTTATATGCAGCGGATACTATTGACCATAGGTCAAAGTGATGTATTACAGTTTTATACTAGTCATCAATATTTTCAAAAAAGTCCGTGATGTCTAAAATATTTTTTTTATTTAAAAAATCTATTGGCTTATAAAATCGTGCTACGACCAAATTAATGCGGATTATAATTTTTTATATTAATGATAATTACAATAATTATAATATGAACTAGTAATAGAAGTTCATATCAGCGGCATAGAAAAGGGATGCATATTTGTTTAACGATATCTAATGGCTAAAGGGTCACAGATCTAAAAGACGAATGTATTTCAAAAGAGTTTATTGACATGTAATTCCATCGCGTGCTAGGGTTTGTTTACGGGCCGGTAACTGGTTTCGCGGGTCGCAGCTGCACAAGGTCGCTGCAAAAAGCAAAACGAATGCATGTAAAGCGTTCTAGAATATTGGCGGTTTTGGTTGGAATTGATTTGAGTTTCGGAATCTTTTGAAGCAAATATTTTGGGAGAAAGAATAAGAATGTGTATGATTAGTGGGATAGATAATAAATTGTGTTCTATAAGCAATTTTTTTTATAAAATTTTGTAGATGTGGTGTCCCAGATAGATAAAAATTCATTCGACATTTAACGCTTCTCTATCGCCGGTGAATTATTTTTCACGAAATGTTTTGTAGAAAATCATTTCTATTTCAAGTACATTACATTTGGTGTCGTGCATTTAAAATCGACACTTAGCATCGGCAATATAACGTCGTTTATGGTTTGCTCTTGGCTCTGTTCCAAGAAACGTTGGAAAATCATTTGTATTTGAATCTCTTTGTGATTTATCGTAATGGGCGACGAATCGCATGTGCTTTTATTTGATATTTTTAAACATCAATACTATGTGTAATTTTGAGGAAAGTCTTTAAACATTCAGAATCGAGACTGAATCCTCTCTATCTCAAGAAACTGAATAATCTGGTTCTTGTCATACGACATAATATGTCAGGCACCTAATCAAAGTATCAATGGAAAAATGCAGAATTCTGACCCATAAAGGGTTGTAGATGAATGCGTCTATAGTAAATGTCTATAGTAATATAAAAAAATTGCCTCTTTCCAATACAGTGTAAATGTAATTTGATAGAAAGAGAGAAAAGAGTACTAATTATTCTGATTTTATTCTTTAGTTTATGTTATCGTTTGAATTATTCATTTAGTATATCTCCAAAATCTACATTTCATTACTTAACTCGCATCGCGAAATAATTATCGTTAATAAATTACAAGACATATACAAACGTCGGAAATTTGCTCGAAAATATGAAATATATTTACTATTAAGTATTTGCCCTGATAAAATTTTACGTCCTGCTTGCAACCATACTACTTTGTCTTAATTCTAAACTCCCAATTTATTTAGTTTAACAAACTGACAGGACGAAAAACACAACCCATCATTTTCGTTTCCATCTAAAACAACTGTCAAAATTTTAATATCAACATTGCTGCAGTGGAATCAAGTTTGTTTCCCTTTGATTTTCAGACGTTTTGATAAAAAGTTGCGCCGATTCATACGAAGATAAACACTCCAAGTGGAAATTTGAAACTGTAGTGCATTCTGTTGATTGAAGCGGCAAATTCGAATCTTTTCAACGAATTTATTTTAAATAAAGATTTGTTGAGGTACCTAACATTGTTACTGTTTCTGCTGAAACGCCCCGTAATTAATTATTTCAATTAAACATATTAAGGATGTTAGCAGCGTAAGATCAGTCACTTTGTATATACACAGAAATAAGCAAGCACTTTAACAGACTATAATTAAGTCAACATACTTACGCCCGAACCCAATAATGTATGCTCAATCTCAGATAGAAAACAATCTGAGATTGTGGATTGTCAGACCGTGATAGTTGATCGATCTTCTATCTGCATCCCAATATCCAAACTCTACGAAGTTAATCATTTTTAGCGACGGATAGAATGCAATCTCCTCCCTCTTTGTCGTTCCATTTTACCGAGTTTACACTCATATTATCAATAATAAAATTTAGGATAGGATATTGGCACGGTTGAACTGTCATTTTCATACAAAGGTCTATCCACGGATACCGATCCGACCTACCATGGATAGCTTGTATCGACAGATGGCTATTATAATCCGTCGATTAGTTATTGGCACACTTTTAACAATATTTGGTTTTATATGTCTATCTCAGATGGTCAGAAATGAATTGAGATAGGATATTGGGTTGTTTATTACTATTGTTAGTTGGTATGATAAAACTTTTAAGGTTTAAAATTGTCTCTTATCCTAACTTTTTTAGTACAGCAACTGACCTAAACTATTATTCATGAAATAATATAATTTGTCGTACAACTATGTTTGCAAGATAATGCCAATCATAAAGCAACATACAGCTTAATCCCGTTAAACTAATTGAATACCGGATAACAACAAACGACTCGCGATTAGGCACTAGAAGACGATGAGGTCTTTGTTACAAAGCGGGGATAATCTTTTAAAGAACGAAGGCCTCTAATTGAAATCTTTAAAAGAAGTTCGTTAACATTGACTCTATGAATGGTTCACTTAATTAATTAAAAGTTAACATCCTTTCTGTTGACGTTAGTGTACTTGTTTACCTATATGGATAAAGTTATTTTGAATTTTATTAAACAGATTTACGTATCTGAAATTTAGGTTAAATAATGTGATAAAAACAACATGTATTATTTATGCGATGATTATATTTTACGGCACCGATTAAATGTTGTTATAAGCAAGTAGATTGTCACGTTTCGTAAGCTGAAACAATCATTATTTCATTATTTATGGAATTAATGATATCGGTCGATATCATGTCAGTTTAAGACTTTGTTTAGAATATACACGAATTATCATCGAACAATAATTCGGTAATAATTATTGTTCGAATTCGGTAATAATTCGGTTAATGTATGTGCTTCCGTTTCATATACACTATTCTATTCTAAGTATTGTAAATAAAAAAAGGAAAAAATAACTACTGCGTGAAGAACCTACCAGGGCGGAACTTTTGTTCAATCAACAGGTCATAAAATCACATTATAAAGAAAACACTTTTTTAACAGATTAAAGTATGTATTATTGTAAACTTATAATTATTTAAACATACTTTGAATTTAACCGACGTTTCGCGTGGTTTACAGCGTGCGTTGGTCACGGTGACTGTAGTCAACTGTACTGGACTGTAGTCAAATTTAAATTATGTTTAAATAATTATAAATTTACAACAATACATAGGTAACTTTAATCCGTTAAAAAAGTGTTTTCTTTAAATGTCTAAAAGTTATGTTAATAAAAGACAATATCATATTATAAGTTTTAAAATGCATTTTTTTTTCAGCACACGTCGACAATGAAATGTACCTCTCTCGTGCGCTGGAGAGGCTTGGAGGTAATGCTCTCAGTAAGGACTCGGAGCCAGACATTGGGGCCGCCTTCTTCAAATTTGCCGTCGTCACTAAAGAACTGTCTGCACTTATGAAAACTTTGGTAAGTTCCTAATTTATGGCTTTTTATACGCACGGTACACAGTACAGTTTGCAGACTGCAAACAGACCAAGTGTTATTCTAAAGATAAAGTTCTTACTTTTATCAAACGCTTGGAACTTTTATAAAGGATTGAATGAAATTAATATAAATCAAATTTAACTATAATATTTTAGTTAAATATTTCCTCAGAATGCAGCCACAAGAATTCTCAACTATCGTGAATAGCGAATAGTTGACTGCGCTTGGCTTTGTAGTTGTAATATTTGACTTCGTGCCAACATCAGACATTTTTTAAAAATCTATTTATTTAGAATCTTGTAGATTCTATGATAACCACGTTATTTATATGACAAAGAGTATGTACACATATAAAGTACAAACACTGTAGTGCGCAGTTACCGTAAGTTCACATAGTATTAAGCTACTTTTTCTTAAACAACTGATAATAAAACCTTTTTAGAGACTTCTGCGACTATAAACAGTAAGATATTTGCTGAGTCAAGTTATTCGGAGCCCTAAACTTTTATTGAACTTAAAAACCTTAGCCACCGGGGCCATTAGACTAGGCAAGATCCTCCTTTATGTCTAAGCGTATATCTTTCCCCCACAGCTTTTATTTGCCAAATTGTTTAGTATACGTACATTATCATGACTAAGCATAATAATAGGTTAGTTGTTCTTTAACATTTTTGGATAAATATTAAATTATTTACATACAATTAATGCATTACTTGCAAAACAAATGATAAAACCTCTCAAATTATTAGAAAACTAATTTATTTTACAAATTCGCGTTCGTCAACGGGTACACGGCATGTAAAGCATTTGTGAAATGTGAAGTGAATGCCATTGTGTGTACATGGTACATCTACTGTGCATACATCAGAATGGCAACAGTTGATTATAAAAAAACGTTCTAGATTCTTTTATCATTTGGGATCCTGCCTGAACTGAAAACACATTGTTTGCAATGTTCCTGCGATCTATTCAATGTAGTTCCAAATGCGGTGTCCGCTTTTTTCGTCTTCTCCATCGGGCAAGCTGAAGCAAATTTTGATGTTTTAGGAAGAACGTGGTTGAAGTCAAAATACACTAATGTCTTTGAAATGTGTAAAGTGTAGAAACATTCTTCTAGGACAAGCTTTACCAGATATCGACTGTTAAAATAGTAATGATTTGTTTAAAAGTTGAATTTAGAATAAAAAACCTGCCTTGTGGCAGTGGCTCGTGGGTGGGTGAGATCGTAAATACAATTGAGTTGGCGTGACATCTTTAATTCCAATTTCGCGACACGAGCCGGCTTTTGACCAAATCACCAACTAAACAACGTTCACGCGCCATCATTTCAAATCCCATAAATAAAAGATATTTTATAATGCATGTTTCATTGCATATATAATCCGTATTAATAGTTTAACATACAGAATAGAAAATAACGAGGAAAGCGTTTGAATTTTAATGAGTTGCTTTATCTAAAGTACGTATTCGTATATTTACCTGTATGTGTACGCCCCAGTTCATGTTGTTTGCACGAAACGGTAACTTACGGCTGACGACCGGATTAATAATTAATAAACTGCGCCTTTAACTTGTTTTTTTTTACCGCGTAACCTATTTTAAAGCAGTTGTACTTAAGGCTAAACAGATTGGCTTAATTGTTTGTTTATTTAACACTTCGATGCGTCGTTATCCAACCAAGTGACTGAGGAAATCACTAAACGATTTCATCAGCCCTACTTAGGAGAAATGATTTTGTTCTCTTCGTATGTAGGTTGAAATATAGTTAATGTATCGTAAATATAATGATGGTTTATTGATTTATTAGTCTTACGTGCTATATTAATCGAGTAAAACGAACGTAATAAGACTTGAAATTCTACTAAGTAATATTGAAGGAAAGTCTTACAGAAGCAATCATAATATGTTTACCAGAAGTGAAAGTTCAAAGACTCGCTCGAATATTGCGTTGTACCGGTACTTTTCGAGAGATTTTCGCTTTTACTACAGTTTTATATACCCTAAACGTCTTCTTCGTTTTATATAAAGGCCTAATATTGTTGAGAATTTACTTTATACGCAATGAATAAAGGGCGAGGAAGATAAATAAATAAACAAATTAAATGATACTCTGAAGAATTGTATTTTTTTATTGATATGCTGTATTCATTTTTTTACTATAGGTGCATTGTATTAGTTAATAAAAAGCAGGTGAAATAACGGAAATTTTATTAAAATGTAATCGTTATTTGATGATGCGAACTAATGGAATATGAATATTGTTGTCGTTGATAAATATTTTCGATGAGGGAAAATAATGTTTTGTTATCAATTAGTACTCTTTAATTTTTGTTAGAAAATACTTACGATACTAAACTAAAATTTAGTTTTGTATATATTTATATAAAAGTTAGAAGTAAGTTCAAGTTTATTTCATCAAAACATTTCAGAAAGTAATTTAAAATCAATTACACGTTTATCAGTTAAATTGGAAATAAAATTCTGTCGTAAATGATTCACGCGTGTCCTCAATAAAATCGAAAGAAAGTGAAGGCGAAACATGAATTGGTGTTTACTATACGTTAGAAAGAGTTCTTGGTGTATACTGACCTACAAATGTAGGAATTGATTAAGTTATCTATATAATTATTCGTTAAGTGAAAAATGGTATCAGAGATGTAAATATAAACACTAAGACGGTTCTTTTAAATCTTTGATGACTTTGAAAGATTCGTCGATTTATATTTTGTGTGTACCTCTTTGCTGATTAATTACTTATGGTACATATTTTAAATATAGAACGTTAAGCGATAGCCTACTGAATTTAATGTTATCGTGTATAAAGCTATAAAAATATTTTAACTAACTACCATGTTAGGATTGTAACTCTGAATGTTTATTTGAACAACTTTGTCCCATTAAAAAGTAACGCGCGCATGCAAAGCCTAAATTGTTCATATTTTAAATGATTTGATAAAAATTGAAAATTTGCTGTAAATGTTTATTTCAAACATACACACATAATCTTAACAGCCTATGCCAACCCAATAAATATATCTGGATTATGTGCAGTGGTGGTGTACATTTATTGAGAACAGGTAGATTCAATTTCGGTGGAAACAATAAATCAAAGCCTATATAAGAACAAATATTGGAATTAACTAATTAATTGCATTAATTAAATAAGCCGAGAATCGTTTGAATGAGATTTGAAATGTTTTATAAGTGCATAATTTCATAATTAGTCGTTTATAAACTGTGATAGTTCACTAACGGAAGTGGCGCGATTGAAATATTCACAGCGGACAGTCTGATACCAGAAGGGACCGAACGATATAAATCTAAATTGTACGTGTAGCCTCATTTCCTCATCCTATTTGCATGGCTAGGGTCAAGATTTACTATAACTGGTATGTGTATTGCGGATTGACGTAGTTGATTTAAATAACGAACAATTTTCTTTTTTTTATAAATAGTTTTATTCTTCAAATGAACGAACTAAGTAAGCAGCCAGTGTTTTTCGAAACACTATATAGTAACTATACAGTAATTGTTTTTTTGTTTTCCTTAATTTTTGCTTGTAAATTCAGAAATAAATATCTCAGTATCGGATGTGGATAGCAAGTTAATGTAATCAAAATCTGGTTGAGATTCGAGGATGCCGCATAAAACGCTTTGACGTAGGTGCGTGGGCGCAGATTGTACACCTACTCGCAAATAGGTCAGGGTGATGTTTGCAATTTGACCCTGTATTTTTGCCAAGCAACATCAATTATCATTTGGAATATTCCCTAGTGTTAATTCATTTATGTTTTTAGGGCAGACCAGTGTCAATATTTTTTTTAATCGCTTGTACAACGAAGGAAATCATCGCGAGCTTCGACCTTGAATCGGAATTTTGTTACCAGAGTGCTACTCAAATGGTTGGTCTTTCTATTAATAGGGTAAAGACGAATGACGACTGAACAGAGTTCTTATTATTCGAAATATGGTATTGTGAAATGGACTGCAAAAAGAACCACTAAGTTCATTCCCAGCCAACTACAGATCTTGGTCATATTAATAGGAAAGAACTGGATAGTCTTAACACACGTAGGTAGGAGTGATGGCAGAAGTCGATCGCCTACCTGATGGTCTGGACTAAATTAAGATAAATATGGGTTTCAACATCCCTAATATCCTGAGACAAGCTGGTTAGGGATTTTCAAAACCGGTGTTGTGAACCGTTGCAATTTGTCTCTTTTTAACACAGCGTAAACACAATTTGGCAGAAAGGGTTCCTATTTCCGCAGCGATTTTATGAATAGGATGAATAGTGGTTGTGGATGTTATACAAATATCAATGAAAACGTATAGAATTAAAAGACAAAGCGAAATATCGCACCTAATGACCTCCCCTTATCTTTAAAGATAATATTTCCAGCAAATTTGTTACATTCAGAGATAAGTTATCTCCACTTTCCCATTCCGTCTACATTTTTTATCTTAGCGATAAGTTGGTGCATTATTGCAATTACCTTAATTTACGAAGTACTAGCATTATATAGTTTTGCTTATACTTGTCTTGCGTATGACGAATTTATATACTTTCGTTTCCTTTTCTTTCGCAATTAATGTATTGATTGTATGATTTGATTTGATGAATTTTCTATTCTATTATAAGTGTATTCTATTTCTATTATAAGTGATACGGATTCATGGATCAATTAACATTGCTGTTTGAGACGTAAGTTTCTCGAACACCAATTCCCAAATGAATGAATGTCAAACCTCAATGACAAAGAGCAATGGAGAAAAGTTACTAAAAGAAACTGAGAGGATATGACATTAGGAACATGACAGAGCTAGAGGACGTAACAAAGAGTATTTGAAAGGACAATTGGAGATGAACAAGACCCACCTTGCGAGTTGCAGAAACTGTAATGTGTTGCTACCCAAAGTACAGTACAAAAGGTGGGAAGAATAAAACTGTTTCCAGATTAGATTGGAAGCAAAATGGAAGGAATTGCCGGTATTGGAAGTAACGGTTATTTTTTTCGATTCAAAATTAATTAAACTTCTATGCTCATAAGAGGAAATATCAAAGTTTGACCGCAGTTGCGTCCTTGGGATAAAAAATATATTTTTATCTATATAAATAATTTGAAATATGCTGGGTAGCCGGCTCTTATCTTGTCTCGTTTGCCTGTTATCATATCACATATAAATCATATGCATATTTTGAATCTTTTCCTGAATATTTGTAGCTTATGGGGTATGGCCATGCAAGTTTCAAATATCAAATCAATCAAAAAACCGTTAAGACTAAATGGTTTCAGTACAATTTTTCGACGTTAGATTAGGTTGTAAAAAGGCTTCTAGATCACCAAGTAAGGTAATAATTTTACTTTCTTTGAACCATAATATACAGTGATGATGCGATTCTTATAAAGGACCAAAAATAAGCTTAAAAGTTTTGCCTTTTTTTTAAAATCAATTGAGACTAGTCATGTATAAAAACTGTTATGGATGCGATGTTTTCATTATTTTATAGTCAGCAGATGATCGTTATTTAATAACTGACAAGCCGTTCCGGCTTCGCATGGTTGGGCATTTTTTTTAAGATATCGATATGTTCTTTAATATTATAGCCCATATTAAATAGTGATAATGTACCATTTAAACGGTTAAAGAATTTTTCAAATCGGTCCATTACTTTTTGAGCCACATGTTACAAACATACTTACATACATTTTACTCTTTATAAGTATAGTTAATTAACTAGTTTTAATTTGAACGAAAACACTTTATGCAAATAAATCAAGAGTAGTCAATTTGCAAACAAATTTTCCCTTAAAATCTATTTTGTTTGCCCTAATTTTCAAGCCCACTTCAATTTCTTTCGGAGCGCTCACAGTTGGGTGGAGGGAAGTGCGCAGAATCCTCGCCCTGCCCTTGACACGGCAACATCCTTTGTCCTTAAATATTATCGGTTTTATTACGTCTTCGATATATTGTCTATTATGCTAATGATAATCGTTAAGTAGTTTATAGGAAACTCCTGGGCTATAAACAACGTCATAATATGCGAAGTATTGAAGTAGATACCAGTCGAAGCGATAAACGAAGTTATCTATAACAAATTTATATTATTTCCTGAACAAAAACACACTAAACGTGTGGTGTTATTAAGAGGAAAAATTTGTATGTTTGTAACAAATTGGCTCAAAATGTAATGGAGCTATTTTAAAAATTAAATATGTCTAAACCATCAATTAAAAAAGATTTTTATTTGATGGTCTTATTATCACTAATTAAGAACTTTCTAGTACAATAACGTGGTGTTAGGCTTTACGGAGCTCAAGCAATCTTTTTAATCTATGGTCTTCAAACATTTAGGGCTGTGAATAGGTTTACTCAACTTCATAATTCAAAATTCGTTTGACGATTTTGGTTCACCAAGGCAATATTAGATAGGCCTTAGGATAGGCCTAGTGAGGATTATTTAAACTTTGAATTCTTATAACGATAGAAGAGTTGGTTATTTCAAACCTCGAACAAAAAACATGTTGGCTTATGGTCAATTGCGATAGAAAAGTTGTATGACTTAACACGGTTTTGTGAATCTTGGATACCAAAGTCGATAAGGATAATCCTCGATATCTGGTCTTCATAGCCCACTTCACTAGGCATTTTTATGCGAACTAGCGAGCTGTGAAATCAGCTGTGGAGGTCTTCCCTAGGATATACGGCAACGCACAACAAATGCGGAAACTGCCTTTTATAGCTGTCCAATAAATATTTTTAGTATTCAGTTTTTAGTTAATATACCAGGTAGTATTATGTATTAATTGGGTTTGTTATGAAAATTAAATCACGGTCAAGGTAGCTAAAACTACTGGAGAAAAGCAGACGGATTTACATACAATATGCTTTACGCACGTGCTCTTAATTACAATTATCTGTAATCATTGTTATTATTGTGTACTCTGTGAGAAAAAGTGTTTTATGTATGGCGAAAATCCTTGTGAAACAATTGCAATTACGACCAAGTTTATATTTTTTCTGAATATGTTATTAATTACATTTAGTGAGTACTTGTTGTTTTAAAGGCGAGTATAAAATGTGACACCTGTGTCTAAAACTGTTTTAAACCCTCGCAACAGGCCCCTGGGGAGAATTGTAAGAGGTGGGGCGCAATTAACATCTTTGGTCTCCGGTCTGTCATCACTATTCACTACCGTTCAGCCTAGGTTTATGTGCCCATCAACCTAAGGGAATTGTAGTTCCTGAAAATTGTACTCTTATACGCTTGTCATAATACTAAACCATTGGCGGTGTAGGCAAAGTGGTACCTTTAAATAACACTAGCTCATTTATTTAGAAACTGCTCTTTTTATTTTCTTATTATGGCATTATCGCGTTTCCCTTAAGATAAGCCGGTAATGTCGTGTAACGGATAAGTAACCGTGCTCGCCGTTGCCAACTTCCGGTTTGTGACTTCCTTTTGATCATTGAGTTTTAGTAGCTTTTAAAGTTTAAGTGAAATGAAGACGATATCGATAATATAGGTCAATAGTTGATGTTTAGGGTGAGATTAAGTCAGACTTTAGTAAGTCAAACATGTATTATATTGACTAACAGGAGCAGTTCTTGGCGATTAGTCTTGTCTATTAATTTGAGGGTAAGATTAGGTGTATGGTAACTTCTAAAATAGTTTCTTCACAGTACCTACGTTCTAGGATTATCTAGGGTGCTAGATTATAAGACCCATATATGCAGAATAAAAAAAGAACTTGCTAAAAGTTAAAAATTATTAGAGACAACGATTATTTTATAAATTCCGTATATAGTTTAATATAAGATTCACTACTTTGCCATGTAGAGCAAAAACCTTATATCAAAAGTTACAAAAGAATATTATTTCTTTATCAACATTTATTCGTACATTATTAATATCTTTGTTCAAAGTTGTAAACAAAAATTATTGTTGAAATTGCATCTTCAAGTACAACTTGAGAAAATAAAAGATTTTATTATATCTCCGGGATAAGACAAAGAAACGCGATGTTCTATTGTCTATTGTGAGTTATGAAGAGGCTCCATATCGAATCAATCTTCTATAGTCTATACTGCCGCATCGTTATTGTCTATTTTATTTGAAGTAACACAAAACCTATTATTTTTCACAGTAAATGTCAAATGGTCAATAAAAAAGATTTCATCATTACTGTTACGAATTAATCGTACGTTCTGATTTCATGGTTTTTAGTTTTATTTACTTAGATTAGTTGGTAGTAGGAAAGGCCATCTTTTGTATTGAAATTGTTTTGTTCGAGGTTTGAAATACAACCACTTCCGGGCTGTTTCCAGCTTGAACATTATTATACCAACCTGATGCAGTGCAGTTAAAGTCCCAGTCATTAAAATTGGTTTAACATGAACGTATAACTAAAAGTATAACATTGGTTTAAACGTAAAACAAGAGAGAACCCTTACCCTATAACGCACTGACTATCACTGTAATGACCACCTGTGACCATGCAACTGTAACCATGCGAAACGTCGCGATATAGTGATTAAGTTAATTAAATGACTTATGTGACGTTGAAGGCACAGCAATAAAGGTTTATAAGCATCTAAATAAATATTGCGTATAATTGTAGTACATTTGACCGTATAATAACACGTATAACACATCGTACTTTGAAATTGGGGTTGGCGAACTATCCAGGAAAGGTTTCATGTCAAATACTCCTTCGGCTCCTGCCTATCGATGTGTTCGCTTGAATGGTTTTTCGATGGCTTTCTATAGAGTTTCCACTTAAATGAACAATGTTAATCCGTACTTGAAAGTAAAACTAAGGTGAGAAATCCTAGATCTATTTATTTATTATCTAAATTAAAAGACGGCGGGCCGTAAAGCCTATTTATAATAATCGACTATAATGTTTAAAGAACTTTATTTCTCATTACAAAAAATACTATATATACATGAGAAACTTAATATGTATATACGAGCGAGATACAAGTCGCCATTAGCCGTCCCAATTTTAGTCTCATACTTACGATTGAGAGTAATAATTTTTGAACATTTACATGCTTGCTTTTTGAGCACGAAAAATACACATAAAGTTAGCTTTCTTTTAACCATTTGATACTCGTATATATACGCCTTAATAGAGAATATCTAAGAAGATTTATCTGAATAGTCTATATATTTTTCTCGAAGAAATAATTAGTATTTAAAAAATATGCTGTGATGTTTTTTCATCGAATGAATATAAATTTCGTTTTACATTGCACTTGAACTAGTTGAATTTTATTCATACACCGCGAGTGAAGCTCTCCATACCTCAATACCTCTATGCAATTGAATTCACGTATCTTTACAGGTCATTGCCAACTAAACTCGTTGCATACAAGTGTACCTCGGCTATAAATTCTCATTGCCGTTTGGTACTTTAGATGCGGGCGGTGCATTTACAAGTAAATAGTCTATCAAAACGATATGAAGCAATCCCAGAGGCTGAGCTATACCGCGCCGACACTAGCGGAATTCTAGTTGAGTTGTGCAATACATTGGGGAGCTGAGCCATTCTATATCTGTAATCTTTTGAGCGGTTTTGTAGAGAATTCGTTTTGGTTGCAATATTTTGTGAAATCTTGTGTGCATTTGACACATACAGTGATGAAATAAAGGACAAGTATTTGGTTGCCGTCCACAAGTAAGACACCTTCACGAAACAATAGATGATAAACAGTACTGTTTGTTTGCTTATGTTGGTTTTGCTGCTCAACTGATATAGGTTAATATAGCGAGATGCTGAATCATTCTTAATAAATTAGCACTTGACAAATACAAGGGCGGATCTAGTTGTCGCTTGTCCACATATGCAGTATCAGTAGTACACATTTATTTCTGCTAATATGTATAAACTAAAGATGACGGAACTGCGGTACGAATTCTTTTATTGAAACAGTATTAAATGACCCGGCCTTGGACTAATATACACTCAAGCATCTTTGTGCTTTCCTAAAGGTACCCGTCAAAGTCAGAATGGTCTTATTTAAGTTATTTTAGACGGATAAATATTTTTGTTAGATAGCCTCCTGTTTTTGATACTACTATTTTATACTTACTATTTCATTTTTCCAAAATTTTTATGTAATAATATACACAAAGCTCTATCTTAACAATATCAATTTCTATTGTTCACAGATGCAGAATATAAACAACATAGTCATGTTTCCCATAGACAGCCTTTTGAAGGGAGACCTACGAGGTGTGAAGGGTGACCTCAAAAGGCCGTTCGACAAAGCATCCAAAGACTACGAGTCGAAGTACCTGAAAATTGAAAAGGAGAAAAAGTCACAAGCGAAGGAAGCCGGCCTAATTCGTAGTGAGGTGACGCCGGCCGAAATTGCTGATGAGATGGAGAAGGAGAGGAGATTATTTCAACTGCAAATGTGCGAGGTAAAAATTTGAACGATTTGTTTTTATCATATATTTTTAATCTGTGACTGAATTGGTAATGAATATAACCCAAGTATTTTATAAGTGGTCGGGATTAAAAGGGAAAAAGGGGTGATCGCGTGTAAAATTAAAATTAATTAACAGAAATGTATCTGCTTCCTGCTGTCGTTATGGGACTTCACTATCAATCCCTATTAAACCATGATGCGTTTAAATAAATTCGTTAATTAAATTTGATCGTTTAATTCAGACCTCATTGAATACTCATATCCATAGAAATCGGTTTGTACTAAAAAGTCTGTTGGTTTCGTGTTGGAGTTCCTGTCTAAGTAATGCGCCTATACTGAACTTACTAATTAACTACTTAACTACCTTTTGTTTTTGTTTGGTGGTATGGTGGTATACCACCTATACGGACTAAAAAAACAAATATTATACATATTGTTTTGTGTTCCTCTGATACAACTCTCTGCTAATAAAACAAGTACTTTTATTTCATATCGTGACAATAATGAACAAAATAATGAATAATTAATTTACTCAGTACTCGGGTAGTTAATTGTTAGGAGAATAGCTTTAATAGTAATTTTACCCACGGTTTTGACTGCCATTGTTGTCAACAGGTAGCTAAGTAATTAAGTTTTTTCAATATTGGTTTTACAACGATTTTAAACAAAAACTGTAAATTTTAAGATACATTAAAACGTCATTTATAATTTAAATATCAAATCACCTTTATTTACTAGGGAACACAGTGTACATTTATTAATGTCAATAAAGAAATACATCACATACTCAATGCTTCTAATTTTACATTTACTGCCAGTTCTTAAATCAAGGGCGAGAATGGGCTAGAGGAAGTGGAAATAAACTCTCCGCCACTCTTTTTAATTACCAAGTTTCTTTTACAAAACGTGAGGAGCTGCAACAATAAGCCCACGTTCCACTAAAGTAATTAATAGTTAATCATAATTAAAAACAAAGATTTGACCTCTAGATTTTATTTGATGGATTTGTCTAAATAAGAACAAGAAATATATTCAAACATTTTACATAGAAAATACACTTTATAGTCCAGTGGAATAAAGTAAAAATCTCAGTCTAGAATTAGTTTTGGCTCGGGTCTACGTTAGCCGTGTAATTAATTGTAAGTGCAATTTGTGGTTCCGAATCTGACTCGAGAGGGCAATAGAACTGCCACGAGCTTTTAACTAAAATCTTGCTTAATTGATATTTTATTCCGTAATATTTATGTGCATTTCGTAAGGACATTAATATTCAATTTCATTTATTAAAATATACAGAGTTGAACATTAGTGTCTATAGGTCTAATGTTTATACATTTGATGCAACACAGTTTAGTTGACTAAGTGTTTGCATTTTTACAGAGAAAATATAGCTAAGCAGAATTTTGAATAATTAATATATTTATTTGTTTAAATAGACAATCATATGTCACAATACTCAGTATGGTTATTATTGTGTTAGTTACAATATTGTCATAGAGTATTTTAAATCATTATATTAAAAAGGCTAATGTTACTGCCAGAATGCTGTAAGTTTCTTACTGTACTACTAAACCTTCAACAGAATCAGTTTAAATTTAGTGCCAGTCTCAATAGTTTTCTGTTGTTTTGAAAGATTCAATCGAAGTCTTACTTCAAAAGTGAAAAATATCTATATATTAAACCAATAAATGCAATTAAATTCAATAATACGTAAAAGCTAAATTTATAGAATTTCAACCGATAACATTATCAAAGTCAAATAATACTATTTGCTACTTGTACTAAGACGTTAACAGTTATATATTACATAGATATAAGATATGCCGACTGTGTGAATGACCGACCTTACAATGGCACTATTAATTTAACTCGGGAACGGTGCTTTATGATTTTCGGTGTTTCGTTACGGTTACATTAAATAATGTGTTGACGTTAGGTAGTATATTTTATAGAATATGTTGCAAACATTGGGGTAGGACGGTCGCCTGATGTTTAGTGACAAACCATCAATACACTGCCGCGGCTCGCAAAAGCGTTAAAGAAATATTTTTTAATAATATAACGGGCAGCCGGTTCCATATAGTGGTGATGCACGCCAAATTGAACCTTTAAACGGCGTGATTATTTACATACATTAAGTAATAATAATAGGATTTGGCAATTGTGTGAGATAGTTCACAATTGCGATAACGATAGTTTTCTTAAAATAGTTTTGAAAACGATTCATTTGTTGTTATGGCTAAGTAACAACGGTCCTTGTAGCAAGAAAAGTCAGGTCTGGAGAAAAGAGGTCTTATACTCAATTGTAATCGTTAGTATATGAATTATTATTCGAAAGATTTTTTGATATTAAGCACTGTTACAATATTTAAAATACAAATACAAACATAAACTGTTTTCGCAAAATTACGCTAAATGATTTGAACAATGAACAAATTGGAAACAAAATTGAGTCTTATTACTATCAAGCAGCCCTTATAATCGATACCATATTGTTAGCACGTCACTGGAAATTTCCCCTTATGCTAATTGTATGCAAATTAAATGCTTCAATAATATTTATAAAATCTTAATGCGTATTATCTAATTATGTATGATAAGCTCTCGAAAGCCGCGTGAAAGGTGTTTGATTGTTACATAATAGACATTTGTTTGTATTGATTATATTTTCTACTTTCTTTTGATATCCGGCTGCCGTATTCTGTAGAAATTTAAATGTTTTAAATATTTGAAGAAACCGTGTTTTGCTTACGTGTATAATAAATACTAAAAGAGTAATAGAATCTGTTTTTCTTCTAGATTTTGGTGAGGTGTGTATTATTAGTATCCAAAAGAATACTTATCCGCGAGCGACGTTGCGTATCTAATATTCTAAATACGCATAGTTCTTGAGAAAAAAATACTCTAGAAATTAGTTGATACAAATATTCTTTTGCGAAATTATTTACGATGCCATCGTTTAGAACTACATACCGGTTATATTGGCCAAAATCAAAGGTCCCAGCTGAATTCTATTGTATTAGGTACTTAATTACAACATCATCAGCTGTTACGATGTCGATATATCAGATTTAGAATATATTTATAATTCGTTCCATGAATATATGACTCAGCATAATACTAAGAACATAGTCAAAACAAACATTTTTGTCACTACCGGATACAAAAGAAATTTCTTCCGAGAAGAGCCTGCAAGAAAACCGGCATTAGTATTATTTTATAAGACCACTCTGAACCCAGAAATGAGTTTCTCTGAGAGAGCGACTCTTAGTACTTTATAAAACGCTACATCATACCCCTGTGACCGAGCAAGTGATATTGTGTGGAGTACCGTTATATGCCAACAAAGTCTGAACGCGATTTATTTAAATTGTTTGAGGATTGTGTTACGATGATTAAGAAGGTCATTGCTATGGCGCCGGTAAATAAGCAAGATTTTTAAAATATTAACAGTCGTATTTATAAGGTTAGTACGAAATTTGTTACCATACTGTTTCTATGGAAATAACATTGGCATCAGGTTCAAACTAAAATCATCGTAGTCACACATCACCCATTATAGGCTCAAAGGAAAATTTTAAATATTCTAAACATTGCTTGTGTTAGCAATGTTTTGTTGTGATATTCTTTTCGTTCTTTTGTGATATTCACTTAGTTATTTACGTATAAATATTATAAAACATCGCAATGTTGATTAAGCAAAATAGTATTTTCACGTTACGGATTTCTCTTTTATATTTCGATATGTGTATAACAAATTAATGAAATGCCAATTGCATCTGGCACAGCGCTAGTGTTTCTGACAGGAGTTAATTTAATATTATTAGGGACTTTAATGACCATTGTTATGTAGTTAAATGCTATTTGTACTGCATATAATTTTCATATGTTTATCAACAAACATTGTGAATCATTTATTTCATAAAACAAGTTTACCTATAAAACAAGATTCTTCGTCACAAATTTAAATAATCTTATATAAATTATAATCGCTTCAGATGCTTAGTTTTGAAGCCATTAAAATACATGTCTATTTAAGAATATTATAGAGACGAATAAAAATACTTACTTACACATAACTTTTTTTAAAGTAAAGAGCTCCAAGCGGCTCCATCTTTATCTTGAGTTAAGTATTCTTCAGCCAATTTACGCCATATACGTACAGGAATATATCTATACGAATATTATGAAAGAGGAAACATGAATGTTTTTGTATGTTTGTAATGCTTTCAAACATATTTTTTACTAATGTCGGAATTTCTACGTAAATGATATTACGAGGTAAAAAATATATGACAAATATATTCGTTGTAAAGTAAAATTTATGTATTGATTAGTTTATGAATGTAAGTGATAAGTCTAATAATCTGAAAGGAAGTAATAAAACCTGAGAAAACTAAGCAAAATAAAACTTTTATGGTAACAAAAGCTTAGTAGACTTTCCGAGATCTATGCGAGTGAAACCGCTGGGCATTGTCAGTATGTTATTTTTGCGTACAAAACTCTCTACTAAATAAAATACATACTATTTTGTAGCAGCGTTTCAATGTTTGAGCTTTAAGCCAGAATAAATATGTCGTCTACTATCAGGCTGTCTAGTTTATTGATTTCTATTCAGTTAAAAATAGTCGAGTCTATGCGCGAATAAATTATGTAATCCATAATTTCGTTCGTACTATTGTATCGGTTTCTGAGTTTATTTCTATTAATCATAAGTGCTGGACGTCTATGATGTTTAAACATTGTAAGTAGAAGTGGAGGTTTATAGATACGTGTATAGACTTCTGGTATTTCTGCATGGTGATGACGTCACTATTGATTTGAAGGTAACAAACAGGACTATGGAAAGTATAACGCTTCGTTAGTGTTTAAAAGAAAGGTTTTGCATGAGCTACAATGGCGGCAGGTTAATGACCGGCCTTGCGCGGCGCAGGGCCGTGCTGTCATGACCCTAACTTGAATTTGCTTGTCTGACAAGATCCTTTTAGAGTGAATTGTTGCGAAATCAGTTCTCGAAAAGTATTGTCTGCGAGCTTACGCGGCTTACACCCGTCTGACGGCGGATGACGTCTCCGCGAACATATTTGTTGATGCAAGTCAACCATGCCAAATAAATATACAAATATAGTCGTCTCAACAAGGTCGTATATTATTAATTGCACAAGCAAAATGCGAATCGGGAGCTATGCGCGTGCGTCATATTTTTATACGGAAGGGCAAACTTTTTACACTTTACCAAGTGACCGCTAACCGTCAGAATAAAGTTCATGTGCTTATTAAGACAGTTCATTTCCTGGATTAGGTTCAATATGTTATAGGTTAAAATTGGTTTCTAATAACCTATCTAAGTCTGTTAATACTTTTAAATAGAAGTAAGTTTAACCTGATGGTAAGTGTTACCGCCGCCTGTATACACTATCAAGTGGGGCTCGCGAATACGTTGCCGATCTTTTAAGAATTGGTACGCTCTTTTCATGATGGACCCTATGTTGAAAGTGTTAGGATTTACTTCAGTGGGCAGCTGTTTCCACATAATGGTTGATTTAAATAATTATGTTTATAAGTAAATCACTTAAATACTAAATGTAAGAAATATTTTTGTTTCAGTATCTGATAAAATTCAACGAGATTAAAACGAAAAAAGGGATAGAGTTGTTACAACACCTCGTAGAATATTACCACGCCCAGACGAACTATTTTCAAGATGGACTGAAAACTATTGAGCATTTTGGAGTGTACGTTGCCGATCTAAGCGTGCAACTGCAGAAGATAAGGCAGCAACAAGACGACGAGAGGAGGAGGCTTCTTGAATTACGAAATATGTTGAGGGCGGCCGCTCCACAGGATAGAGAGGTAACAATAGCTTTTAAGTTCTGCTATCACGTTTTTAATCGATGACTTGTCTATAGGAAAATTTACTAGGAACATACGCAGGAACGATTCTGTTGTTATTATTGATTTTCACCTAATCGTTGGAAGTATAAATTTTATCTTCGGTAAAGCGAATGTTATCGGCTTTGTTTATCCATTTATCATATCATGAGTGTTGGCTTAGTGGCTTTAGCGTGCTACTGAAGTCGTGAGTTCAATCCCCGGCTGTGCACCTATGGACTTTCTTTCTATGTGCGCATTTAACATTTGCTCGCACAGTGAAGGAGAACATCGTGAGGAAACCGGATTGCCATAGATCGAAAACGCCGATGGCTTGTGTACTGGAAGTTGATCACGTTTGCCTAGTAGCGCCCGAACCCAATAATGTATTCAAAATCTCAGATTGTTTTCAGACCGTGACAGTCGATCGATATCCTATCTGCATCCCAATAATTAAACCTTACGAACATACCGTTCGATTTGATTTTTGTCGACGGATACAATGTAATCTCTTCGCTCTTTACACTCATATTTCATAATCAATATAAACCAAATAAAGTAAATAAAACCGTACAAATAATATTAAAATATACATGTCTATGTTTAAAACATATCAAATAGTTTTTTAATTATTTTAAAAACTGGTGTAAGTTAAAATCGTGAGAAAGGATTAGCACAGTTGAACTGTCATTTTCATACTAAGGTCTATCCAAATACACCGATCCGACCTACCAGGATAGCTTGTATCGACAGATGGCTATTACAATTCGTCGATTTGTTGCTGGCACAATTTTATCAATATTTGGATTAATATGTCTGTTCTCTGATGGTCAAATGGATTGATTTAAGTTATTGGGTTTGGGCTGATACAAAAATCTGTGGCCCAGATCTAAAAAGGTTGTAGCATCCACAGATTTATTTTTTATTAATCATAGTAAGAATTATTTTAATGTCTGGATTAAAAACGCTTAAGCCATAATGACATCTCACCAGTATTATTACACCGGTATTCTACTCCTCACCTCACTTCCACGAATGCGTCATTGCACATTAAGTTTTTCTTTAAATCATTTAATTTTATTGCATTCCATATGCCTTATCGTATTGTGCGGGCGTTGTTTTTAAACTTTTAACTGTTTGGTGATTAATGCATTTTGATATGACATACACCATTGTGTTTATATCACAGAACTATGAGTTTAAAGGTCAATCGGGTTCTTATTTATATTACACAAATAAATCTACGAATTAAAGATCGCAAGTTACAAACGCGTAAAAATCTTTTAAAATATATTACTATCAATTAGATACAGCGCGAGTATCTAGTTTATATGCTTGGACACCAGTTCTAAAAACTTAACTTATCTATTGTTATGACATTATAAAATTAATATGACATTTGCATGCCTGTATACAGGGCGTCCCACGGCGATGCCACACGGAGGGAAAGTACCTTAAGTATTAATGATAGGATATTTTACTGAAAGAAGACATCGTTTAATTTTTAATAATAAGTAGAACTGCATTCACAGATTTTAAAAAAAATTTCTACCTCAACCGGGAATCGAACCCGCCAAATGTGACAGTAAAATTACATGTATTTTATAATAGCGTTTGAATGGGCTACTCATAAGCATTATTTTTTCCTTAGTAACCTAGCATATTAAATGAAACTAAAAACATAAAATTTTACATTTTATTAAAAAAAAAATTATCAAATGCTCAAAATGTGATCCGTTCTGTTGTATACAAATTCTCACTCTTTTAATAATTTCTCTCCCTGTCGATTTACTTATTTTTGCATGGTGGATGTTTGAAATAATACGTCTAAGTTCATTTTGCACCTGCACACTGTTGTACCGGTTCCTGTAAACTAAATATTTTACATAACCCCATAAAAAAAATCAAGTAGGGTTAGATCTGGGGATCTCGGTGGCCATCTAATTTGTCCAAAAGTGCCGATCCAGGAAGGAAAATGTTCATTAAAAAAAATAATATTTAGTTTACAGGAACCGGTACAACAGTGTGCAGGAGTTACAAAATCAACTTAGACGTATTATTTCAAACATCCACCATGCAAAAATAAGTAAATCGACAGGGAGAGAAATTATTAAAAGAGTGAGAATTTGTATACAACAGAACGGATCACATTTTGAGCATTTGATAATTTTTTTTTTAATAAAATTTAAAATTTTATGTTTTTAGTTTCATTTAATATGCTAGGTTACTAAGGAAAAAATAATGCTTATGAGTAGCCCATTCAAACGCTATTATAAAATACATGTAATTTTACTGTCACATTTGGCGGGTTCGATTCCCGGTTGAGGTAGAAAATTTTTTTAAAAATCTGTGAATGCAGTTCTACTTATTATTAAAAATTAAACGATGTCTTCTTTCAGTAAAATATCCTATCATTAATATTTAAGGTACTTTCCCTCCGTGTGGCATCGCCGTGGG
This sequence comes from Pieris rapae, assembly GCF_905147795.1. Classification (NCBI taxonomy): domain Eukaryota; kingdom Metazoa; phylum Arthropoda; class Insecta; order Lepidoptera; family Pieridae; genus Pieris; species Pieris rapae. The sequence continues at coordinate 3,873,987 of NC_059509.1, read as the reverse complement.
ACGCCCTGTATAGCGGAATGTGCTGATTTTTATAATTAATGTATCTAATTGTACCACTATCGTAGCAAATAAACCATTTCATTTCATATAATTTGAAGGCCTGTCTACTTTTAGGCCGCTTCAACGGTCGGGGGCTATTCTCTTCACCAACTCCAAGGCGACAAGCAGCACGGAGTCACCCGTAGCGGGTACCTTCTAAAGAAATCAGAAGGCAAAGTGAGACGGGTCTGGCAGAAGAGACGATGTCGAGTCACAGCTGAAGGATACTTGGATATTTTTCACGCCGACGAAAATAAGACCCCGGCGAGAGTGAACCTATTGTTGTGCCAGATTAAAGTAGCTGCGGAGGACAAGAGAGCATTCGATCTAGTCTCATGTAAGTAATTTAGGGGCAATTAGGGGAGTGAGGATAATGGGTAGATCGTTATGCTGTGACAAAGAAGCAGCTGGGACTTCAAGTGAAAGTGAAGAGGTTTGAAATGTTAATTTTATTTTTACTCTCAAACTTAATGTGAGAGGGACAATCTATATGAAAATATGTTTTGTAAGAATAAACATGTGTGAACATGAGAACTTAAGCAATGCAGTGATAAGATCCATGGAACTTCCTCACAATCGAGAAGCCCGCTCTGTGTATTGAAGAAGTCGTATGGTTCAGCCAAGCATGGTTTTTTTCTATGGAATCTCGCTGTTTGCTCTTACAGCTTAGCTCGGGTTGTTTTAACGTAGCTCAATGGGCGTTTTTCCCGCGACTAGCACAAAGCATCTCCTGTGAGACTCGAACCTCGGCTGGGGCCGTCCCGGGGTAGCCAAGCATACGCGAATATAGACTCTATATATATATATATAAATATATGTAATTTAAATATTGTACTTTAATTACCATATTGAATTTGCGCATTTAAAATATCACAATAACATACGCAGCTTATTATTCATAAATATAATAATCTTTAATATTAAACAGCGTTATAGGAATTACATGTTTTTGTCATGTTACAAGTAGGTTACAAGGTTTTCTTCTGCACTTGGTGTCATTTTTGCGTGCCTCTGTTCAACGTATTTATATTTTTTTTTAATACTTATAAAACAATTGCAGGTAGCCGTACCTATCATTTTCAAGCAGACGATGAGAATGAGCAGCACGCTTGGACTTCAGTACTTGTAAATTGCAAGGAAGGTGCCCTCATGAGGGCATTCCATCAACAGGGGGGTGAGAGTAACGACACGGGTCATTCCTTCCTGGATCTGCAGAGGTCCATCATCAGGGCTGTTAGGTCCATGCCAGGGAACCAGGTCTGCTGTGACTGTGGATCTGTTAATGGTAAGTGTTTCTTATCGTTAAAATCGTATTTTCGAACTATTGATTTGATTTGTGTGTGTTTTTGTTTGTAATAAATGTTCACCTAAACGAGTGTGTGAGATTTATGCTTTATTTTTTATATAGTGTGGTGTTATTTTATATGTCCTTAAAGCCGTTATTTACATTTTATATAATTAGATTGTAATGTAATTATGGAAATTCGACATATATATTTTTGTTTTAAACACATTTTGTGTTGTTGCAAATCTCCAAAGGGAAAATGGAACATTTAAAAATAACCAGTGGCACCCCTACCTTCTAGGTCTGTGTCTCAGATATCTGTATCCGTTTCGTGACACTTGTGCCTGACACAGGCCATCAACTTTTTTGGGTTGTCTGTTATCTCACGATATTTCTTCCTTCGTTGAATACGCACATATATCGAAATAACATTAGTGCACAACTGGAGACCGAACCTACGAACTTAGGAAGTCGCAATCACGAGGCGATTACTGCAATAAGTGTATCATTATACCAGCTGAAAAATCTTCCAAATTTTAGCATACAAACGAAACTACTCAACTAGATTAAAATATCGTACAAAAGTTCGCTAAAAGCAGCTATGTTGAGGACAAAATAGCCGTCTCGGCGGAAATTACGCTGGCTATACAAAGTTATGAAACTGTTGTATATTTAAGTTTCAAGAGCGAAATGAAACCTAGCTGACGTTTACATCAAAATCTTAACAAGCGGCATTAAATTGAGAAGGATTAAAATTAAATTTATCTTTAATTTTAAAAATGTTGGGTCTATACTCTATGTATATATGTAAGAATAATATTAGAAATAAATTAGCTAAAGTCATCGTTCATTATCATCATAGCCTAAATACAATTTGTCAGAAATTTCGTACTTTACTTAAAAGAATGCAAACAGTTTTGTTAAAAGTGATACACTGTTAACACTTTTTTGGTACCTAATAATATATCTCTAGTTTATAGCAGTTTAATCACGTAAATCTGTGTTTGGGAGCAAGTGACGGTCAATAGATGGCAATCAATGAGTGTAGGGACAGATAAAGCGTGCTTTAGGATATGTATGGATCAGAGACCTGGTCAATTCGTTTAATAATTCTATAAGGAGAATTTTGCGAATACCATAAACTACAAAACAATAAGTCCATTCTTAACCTAGTAAAGATCATCACAAGACTGTCAAATATCATCAACAATCTGGTGCTTACCTGCTTTGGCTATAATGCCAGCAAGTAACCAAATAATGCGGGGCCATTCAGACAATAATTATGGTATCAACATCCGTAATGCCTTGAGAAAAGCTGAGGATAGAGGCGTGATCTTCAGTAATGAAAACTACGAAGAAGAATGTGTTTAACGGCTCAAAGTAAAAACGTCTATAAATATTCTTTGTAATATCACAGTATCGAATAAACCGAACAATTAGGTGCAAGTGTCGGTAAACGGATAAAAAGTGCGAGTGTATTGTTTTCATTGAGTAGTCATCGTTGCGTAACATTATGCATTGTGCATGCAACACTAGGTAAATAGGTTGGGTTTTTTGTTCGTAGTGACAGCCTGTTTCTCGAGTTGTTAAGACGAGTTCGCCTTTTACGTTAAGGAAACAAACGAGCCCTTTAATTATGGTTATTTCAGTTAAGGATTCCTTTACTTTAAAGTTTCAAACAACAAGGTACGTACAACTAGTTAGCGGTAGTAGAATCTCTTGTAAAAATGAAGGTTTGCTTACACGCCGATTATTTAACGGTAATCGTTAATTACATATAAATGTAGGCGATATGTAACTGTATTACAAATATTAAAAGGACCATATTTTGTCGGGTTTATATACACTCACAAATTTAAACATAAATAAAAATATTTTTTTTTATATATTTGGAGATGGATTAGTTTTCCATGAACGAAAAAAGAAGATATCGATGAAATACTTTTTAAACTGTCTATTCATTCCAGATCCGACTTGGCTGTCAACAAACTTCGGTATAATAGTGTGTATAGAATGTTCTGGAAGCCACCGGGAACTCGGTGTACACATCTCACGGATACAATCTTTGACTTTGGACCGGCTTAGCACGTCTCAGTTACTCCTCGCACGGCACATGGGCAATCAGACATTCAATGACGTCATGGAAAACACCCTGGACGAGAGGCTAAAGTTAAAACCTGGTAGTACAATGTAAGTTGAAAACCATATTTTGATATCTCGTATGCTTTGTTTTATTCAAAGACAAAAATCATTTATTCATATAGGTAACACAATGTACACTTATGAACGTCAAAAAAGGAAAATACATTACATGCTTCTAATTTTACATTTACTGCCAGTTCTCAAATCAGGGGCGTAGAACGGAAGAGAAGAACTGGCAATAAACTCTCCGCCACTCTTTTTAATCGCAAAGTTTTTTTTACACAACGTTTGTAGCTGCAACCATTACACCATGTTCCACATGACATCTTAAGTAATAAATAATAATAAAATAAATTTAAAAAAAAGATTTATCACAGATTGTCAAAGATCCTCTATCTCTGTCATCTATATTGATTTTAAAACGGTGATCTGTGCCTACTGGAAACCAGACAATAGTAAAATATTATTGTTAATCTTTTACTACATAAAATGGATATTACTTTTGGCTCTTTTGTTTCCCAATCATAAGTAGTCTTTGACCTTACTTCCTGTCTACGACTATACAATTTCCGTAGAAATCTTAACTGTTCCGGTCATGTATTTATTATTAAGCCGGGAATTACAAATTAATACGCCTACAGAGATTAAATAAGTTGTATTACCGGTACTTAATTAGAATCAGTTAATGACGCTATAATTGACAATTTCCAGGGATGAAAGGTTAAGGTTCATTCGGGAGAAATATGTGTATCGTGCGTGGGCGGCGCGGACGTGTAGGGATGAAGCTGAGAGGTTGTCGGAGGTTGAACACGCAGTTAACAATGGACACCTGCAGAATTTATTGCAGGCGTATGCGGAGGGCGCTGATTTGGCTGCCACATTGCCAAGTTCGGTATGTTCTGTTAATGCAATGTTTTTCATGTGGCAATTTGACTATTTAAATGAAATTAATATTTTTTTTATATTATATCTATAAAGTTGTCACGTTGACTTTCACGTTGTTGTACACACACACAATTTGTTTAGGAAGCGTTTAATTACGATACAGAGTTCAGTGACATACACGCGTAGAGTAGAATTGTTCGTGTATATATAAGCTATCATATCTTTGAATTTTCTTGAAATCGGTTAAGCAGTTTAGGAGTCCGAAGCGGACAAACTTACATTAACTTAATTACTATAATTACTTATATTATTATTATTACTTACATTTAGAGTCTAACGAAAAGATTTAGAGACGTGACAGCGTGCAATGTATAGACATCTCAAACAAGGATTTTGATATACGATAGCGTATATCAAAATCCTTGTTTGAGATACGGAAATGTGATTTCTCATCTTAATCTTATTCTAGGATAAGCGGCTTAATTTCGGATGCGTGTTTGGTATAGCTAGTAAATTTACATACAATTTTATTGTTAAAGTTAACATTTGAGAGTGAGATCTGATATCAGGATTCAGGAAAATTATTAGAAATGCCGAGTTCTCTGTTTCTGTATGGAACAGTTGTATAGAAAGACTAGGTGGTTTCAAAATATATGTAAAATAAATTCATGAAGTTGACAATTTTTTTCTAGAACATTCCATTCTTATTACTGACAATTTAGAATATATATTATTGTTTAAAAATGTGTGCAGTAATAACAATATTTTTATCATGCATTACATACTAAAAATATTTCAGGACTGCGGTGAAACAGCCCTACACCTAGCAATATCTCGCGAGCTGGGTGACGGGTCCTGCCTTCATATAGTAGATTTTCTAGTCCAAAACGGTGGCTCCCAGCTCTTGGATAAGGCCACTGCATCCGGTATGACGGCTTTGCACCTGTGCGCGGCGATAGATAGGACAGAGCCGATGAAACTCCTGCTAAAAGCTGGAGCCGATATTTCTGTGAGGGATGGAAACGGACGGACGCCATTACAGGTCGCGAGGCAGTTGGGCCATATTGCTTGCCAGGAATTGGTGAGGATTTTACATAAATAGTATGCTTCTCTTTAATAAATAGCTGATTGAATTCTAATAATAACAGAATTTTTTAAAGATTAATTTACTTAATATTATATTTTTCAGTTGGAGAGTGTTGATAAAAGAGAAAAGAGTATATTTGAAAATATAAATATTGATTGGAACTTGTCACATGATGAAGGGTCAACAGACTTCTCAGATGATGATACAGTGATTGACGAACGGGTAAGTAATATTGTATGATAAACTAGGAGTCATATTAATCTCCTTATTTATTTTAAATTATACTAAATAGCCAAAGATGGATAACATAATACATATTATATGCAAAAAGGTTCAAAGATTTACGAAAAAAAAATCTATAAAATAATGAAATACATTGTACTAAGTAATACACAATTTGGTTGTATTGTGTGAAAGTGAGGGTATGTACTCTCGTACTCTCTCTCTCTCTCGTACGTATATTCGGATTTATATGTATGATCTTAAACAAAATGTTTTTATTCTTAAGAAACAGTTCTTTAACTTAAAACTCCACGTTAATATATTTTAATTAGATCATAAATATTTTTCTATCATTCGTTTTCAAGAATTTATTATAATTGATTTTATAGAACGGGCAATTGGGCTGGAGTCTCACCTGGTGTTATTTGACAACGCCGGCCAGGCACTCTGCCAAAAAGGTTGCGAGTGCGTTGACGGCCTTTTAGATTAATTTTTAATATTAAACTTAAAGATTCGTTCCGTAGTTTTAACGTGAGATGTCTAGTTTTATATTTTCTGGTTTAAAATACGTACATAAGTTTAGCACTTTAAATCACCATCGCACGAAAAAAAATATTAAAAGGGGTATATTATTATTTCCATAGCAAAACGGCAGCGTGACACCAGAAAAGAAATGTCCGCGTTCTCGTCCGCCTTCGTACGCAGGTGGTGGAGGGGGAGGGGAATCCCCCGTACTCCGATCGCGATCGTCGACGTGTGACTCGCTTCAGCATCCCCCTACACCTACCACGTTGCCACGGAAACCAAATGTTTGTAAGTATGAAAAATATTCTTGGCGTAATACAACGAAACAACTTTAATAAATATAAACAGGAATTATTTCGCAGGCACGCAAGCGGTTAATAGCGATCGAATGAAAGAAATGTATTAGTATATTGTTACTTACAGATAACCTAAACAGCTTAAAGAAGCGTGTGGCTCCCCTACCACCAGCCGTATCGCTACCTCATCCCCACCCCCACCATCGCTCTACACCCTCCCCCTCGCCATCCGACTCTAGATCTATACATAGTGAGTATTTTATAATTTTTTTGCTAAGCTAAATAATAATAATCCAAGCACTGGGTCAAATTGTATTCGTTTCTTTATTCATTTTTTATTTCATAGACAAGTAGTTCAGCCTTCTGTTTGACACATGTCATTGTTTTTTTTATTTGAGACTTGACGGATTATTCTTTGAGTTCTCCATACGAGCGAGCGTCAGATGCATATAGATATATGTACTTGCACGGCCATGGATCGAATCTACGGCTACTACTTTGGGGATGAGAGTTGCCCGCCGAGATTTTTTTTGCCCTAGCAATATATGTTAAAGTGTGCCAGTTTATAGAATTATGCCCTTTTTATAAATAATTTATATTATCAAGAATTAACAATTTCCGTTACAATACTCCATTAATATTTTTTTAACATTCTCTTCAGAAGATTTTATACTATTGACCAAAACCTAAGTTCCGACTAAATTGTATTGTATTAGGTACCTAATAACAACATCATCGGCTATTACGGCTATCGATTTTAACGACCAAATATAAGTAGTCCCTTCGAACATGAAGATGATTGACTATGAAATGTATAATTAATAAACACTACATATTCTAGGTGGAACAGTGAAATATCGGCCTCAACAGCCGCCTCCTACACCGCCACCCTCACATTCCATGCATAACGGGGCACATACAGACGAACCTACGCCACCGCCTAGAAAGGTAACTTATGATCGCCTAATTAATATATATTTAATAATATTAAATCTGTTTTCATACTTTATATGGACCGTGCGAATGGTTGTAGGTAGAAAAAAAAGTTTAAAGAAAATAAAAAAATATTGATTTTATTATAACAAAAAGAGAACAAAATATATGTGAAAGTCAAAGATGTTAATTTGAACCTGTATTGTCGTGTAGTTATTTGTTTATGATTATGGTTATGTTTTGAGTATCTATGGTAACTGAAAAATATTATTTTTTAACAAGAATATAGTCAAGATTTTTTTTGGCTATGTAAACTTTTATTGGTTGGTTCACATCCAGCAAACGTTTCTTAAATATAAAACATTGTTAAACAATATTCTCGTGTATTCAATAACTTTTAAAGTTATATAACCTCTTACAATAATTGCCCAAAACATTTCTGGATAAAATACTTTTTAGGAAAAAATTCGGATCAGATACACACGTTAATCTTTTCATTATTTTTTCTATTGCGTTTATTTTAAAAATGAGGTCGTAGTGATATCAATATACAAGACACATAGAATATGGTAAATAAGAATGAAATGAGTACAGAATATATTTGTTTTTTCTTCAGAAGAAAAATAGATTGCAACCGGAAAAGGCTGACAAATCGAAACTGAGAAGGGTAAAGACGAGAGAGCTTTAGTGTAATTAATCGCTTTTCCCGATTTAATTTCACCCCCGATATTTGTTTTTAATGCTGTTAAAAGGCCACAAGGATAACAATTTTTATATATTGTGTATGATTCTGAGTTCTGAACACCACCTTCTGTTGACCAATGAGCATTAATACATGGTAACCAAAAGTCCTGGGTGTGATCTCTGTCGAAAAAGTATTTAGAATAAAAGACCTATTAATTTATTTCAATAAAAATTGTAAATGCAAATAAGTACGTACAGATATATCTCCTCTAAGCTCCAGGAATGATGGAAACATCACTAGATTCCCGCTGGATTGATTTCGTTATAATAAAATATGAACAGCTCTCCAACTGACTACTAACAACTTGATTATAAATGGGATTGATACGCGTACGCGTTTGATTGGACTAGAGGCATTGTTAAGAAATCATGATCATTAACAAATTCAAACCCTTGAACTTTTTCCAATGAATTAGTCTTAAAGCTACGTTTTAGAATTCGCCATTAACATAAGATTTGTTTTTACTTGTAGACTTTTGACAGTAACGTAAATAAAATCGTCAAAAGGACGCTTAATGCGTTGTTAATTTACTGCATGTATAGAAATGTAGTTAAAACCTTAGTTTCCTAAGAGTAGAAACACGAACTTATTCATAAACGTACATTCTTCAAACAATTGAAAGCGGTTTTCATTATTGTAGTAATTTTTATTACTAACGGATATAAATATTTTAAAAAGTCAATAATTAATATACAATACATTCTTACGAATAAAGTACGTTTGTGAATATATATATTTTAACAATAGATCTCCAATTGTAGGGTTTTATTGTCACTGTGTAAATAATGAAGATTTTGTGGATTTTATACTAACACGATATATTGCATGTTTTTAAGTGAATTAAAAATCACATTATGTCAAACTTCGTTCCCAAACTATATATTTATGTTAGAAAACGTGCTTAGAAGGCACATAGATCTCTAGCTTGCGTCCAGACACAAAGATCTATAAAAAAAAATAAACAGCTTGATAAAGATCCAACTATTAATAAAATAATAATTCTTCTATTTCTTAATTCTATTAACAACAAAATCAATAGTTTTTCGGGCCTTGAAAATTACCTCGACTTGTGTCTGGACATTTCATAAACTTTTTAAATTATTTCTTATGGTCTTTGACGCGTCCTTCATACATTTTCAGGAATGTTCTAGTCAAGATTCATCGCTGGAGCTATGCGATATATCAGACGGTTTAGACGATAGTCGTCTTCAGTCGGCGTTGTCGTGTGACAGTTCGCGTTCGAGAGAGAGATCGCGGCGGAGTGACAGTCGCTCACTTGATATTTCTGACACCTCTAGTGTTCATTCGAGGTCACCATCGGCTTCTATAACGATGGTATGTTATTTTACATATTGCCTTTACCAATTCTATTGTCAAAAACACATACAAATTATGGCTGTTACACGTTAACTTTATTAAATGGATTCAGTGAGAATCAACAACCATTAATTTTCATTTTAATTGTTTATGTACATTTTAACAGAAATGTGTCGATGTTTCACATGATTTATGTAAAATGTTTAAAAAAACAAGTATGATGCAAGAAAGGCATGAAGACCGTATCTAGTGGAGCTCCGTTGTCTCTGTACCCCTTAGAAAAAAAAAACAATAAATTTGTTAATTAAAATATTTTAAAATAAAGTTCAGAAATTGTGTTCGACGCTGACGTAATATTTCAGAATGTTTATAATTTCCCGATTTTCTTATAGATGGGCGGTACAAGACGATGTAGGGCCCTATATGACTGTTCCGCTGACAACGAGGACGAGTTATCGTTCCGCGAAGGCGAAGTAATTGTGGTTATCAACGAGAGAACTGAAGACGACAACTGGATGGAAGGCCAGGTAGAAGGAACAAATCGTAGGGGAATGTTCCCCGTCTCTTTCGTACACATGCTACCAGATTAGAGAGACCGAGACGGATATAGTTGCTACATTACGGCTTAAAACGTACTGCAACGTTTGGTTATCGTAATTTCAAACAGATGCGAGCTAAGTCTAGAGTAGACGCAATTGGTCTCTTCTAGATAATATTATTCATAATTTGTAATTATACTGTTTGTCACATTCTTTCAAATGGATAAACATGCTTGTTTGATAGAGACAAAGCAGTACGCTTATAAAGGTGGTAGATGTTAGCGATATTCGAAACGCCAAGTATGAGATTTAGTGATACTTTAGCTCAAGCTATCTATTGAGAATTTCCTTATATACTGAACTCTATATGGGCCTAAAGCTTTCGGCGTTCATTTGACGGCTATGAGCTTATTTACATATAGTATTTTGTATTCAATACATTATGTACTTTGGAAATTAACATTGATATATGGGTATTTTATTACATTTGATGCAACAGTTTCATGAATTTAATACTTTCACAAGAGCTTAAAGCATTCTAATCCAGACTATCTGAATACATACAAAGAATATTATATTGTTGTTAACAAAGTCTTCATACTGAAGAAAAAACACGTCTGTTTACCTATTATATTATAACGCGTGTAATATTTATATTATTACACGCGTTAGAATATACTTCTTTGGCGTAACAAGCTAAAAATCTTTTTCAAAATTTTATCTTTCGCCTTTCTACGTTGGTAGAAAAACTACTCTAGCAAAAGAAAAAAAACTAAAATGTTTATGCCTTAAGGTGTCGGTTTTATGTGACGGTGTGTGCGCGCATCGCAAAAAATGACTCGAATCATTTTTCCCTAACGCGCCAAAAGAAGTATAAGTTGAAAAACTTAATTCATGTAAATGACGGAACCAGTTTCGAATAGAATCTTTGAGCCAATAAGAAAGAAATACGAAAAGAAAGAAAGAAATCGACGTTGTGATAACTAAGCACAATTTATACAGTATTAAAATGGTCTCGTTTTTTTCCATTAATATACATTGTAAAACATTTCATAACGCTCAAAACTTCTAACTCGAGAAAATGAGAGTATACTGCTTTCTCGTTCTTTGGAATTACGAAGAAAAGAGATAGATACAGGTTAAACAGTTGCGTCAGAATTTCTATACTGCTACGAATTTATAACACCAATATTGTAAGTGCCAACAGACACTCCGTCCCATCGCGGGTTTTATTTATTGACAACTTCATATAAAATACACCTTTACTGTAATAAAATGCGTAAACTATCTGATTGATGAGGATTATTAAGTAAAAATAAATAAATAAATTTAAAAGATTTGTTTAACTATAATTGGGACGAACTAGTTTGCGCATAAAAAGACATCTATCTATTTTGAGTTAAAACTTTGGTCGTTATTTCTATTAAGGCTTTTTCGTGTATGAATATGTACTACTAAAGGAATTATATATATTTATATATCCTTGTGCGTCTATAAAATATTATTAGTTAAATTCCGATCCAATTTGCAACGCACAATTTCTTTTATACTTTCTATTAATATTTGTATTAAATCATATTAAACCGTTTGCCGTTTTGCTCAAAGGGGTGATGAACATAAAATCGTAAATATTGAATGTAGTGCCATTAAGATTTTTCACTTATAGCTTTAGTACTTTTGCTCAAAAAACACTGTTTTTGGCTGAATAGAAAAAAAATAAAGTGTTTTTTTGTCATTTTGTACAATAAATATAAGTTATTTGATCTCTTAAAAGAGTAACTTAAGTTAGCTGATTAACGTCCCGTTATCTCTTCAAAGGTTTTGAGAAAATTTGGTGGTGAAAATTCAGTGAACATCAGCCTAAAAATTAATTTGCTACTCTTAGTTTATACTCGAGCTCATAATGATTTGCCAAATATTTCAGAAATGTAAATAATTATAAATCTATTGGACCAGTGACCAGTTTGTTGTAGATGTTTCTCGTAGAATCATATAGATTGTTGCTACATGTTGTCTATAGAAATCTATGTATGTGTTCTAAGCCGTAAGTTACGCTAACAATAACCTCAAATGCAAAACGTATATTTACGTAAAATTAGAAGTAGAGTATTATTCATTTTTGGGACACAGATAAACTCTGATTTGATCATTACACAACACAAATCATTGATTGTTAAAAATGGTTGGTCAACAAAATGTTTTCCTTTTCCACTGGACTTCCTAATAAAACATTTCTATTGACCCCGTTTCTTGCATTCAAGTCAATTAATTAAGTTGAGGCAGAATACTAAATTCCACCCGATGTCTGACATTCCATTAGTGATTGTTTTATCCCAGTTTATAACATACCGTTTTCAAATATAAAAATAAAATATTTTGATGCATTAATACATTATCCTCAGACAGTTTTCTATTCTCAGCGCCATCTATGAATACTGTCTCTCACATAATAACATAACTTACGGCTTACTTCTAACATTTTTACTAACTTTGATAATAATTGTTATGAATGTGAAATTTTATTACATGTGACCGATTGTTCAATCGTTGATTATTTATAAAAATCGTTTCATCTACTTCAGTTTAGAAATAAATTGTAGTCAGATATTAACGATTGAAGTATCGGTTGTTAATGTTTCAAGGATTTGAAATAATTATGAAAACCAATCAATTTTTATTAATTTTTATTATATCCGTATTATTCTAATTTGCACCTTTGACCATACATTTAAATTATATATTACCTTTATACACATTCCCAAGTAATTTCATTGTAATTTAATCTCCTATAGCTGTAAGTAATTCCAGCTTTGTGTAAGTTACCTAAGTTAAAGTTTGTTGCCATAATTTAGTATTATTCAATATAACAATCAATTAATATTGGTTTGTCCTGTCTCCTACCAATATGAAATTGAATATAACCATTGTAAATATTCTTTTAATTACAACCCTGGGTTTTATTTAAAAATGTTTTGATAATATTTAATAAAATAATTTATTTTATCCCTTTAATATGTATTTTTTTTAATGTTTATGATAGTAAAACTTGGAGTGTATGAAAATAAGTGAAAAGTAACAAAACTGGTATGAATTTTATTCTTAACAGACTGTGCAAGAGTTTACTGTCATTGTCATAAACAATTATTTTAAATTATCTAATTTATTTATGTTTTGTCAAATTTTTTAAATCAATATATCTTCCTGTAAAGTTTTACCATGTAAATTATATTTATTTTACAGAGTACCTAGCATTAAAAACTTTATTGTGATGAAATATTTTAATGCCATTTTAGCCTGTCAGTATGATACTTATTAAATTTGTAACCAAATGATGCTATAGTTATTAAGATGTTTTATTCTAATTCAAAAATTTGTAGCATATTAAATGTATTTGTAGTTTAAAGACTTTGTCTATTGTGTATTTCCTGAATAAGAATGCATGAATTACATCATTTCGATGTCTTTGAAAGTGTTTTTCTCACTCCTTTTTTTAGTTTGGCTTAGGATGTTAAAATTTAACTCTTTATCTATCTTGAGAAATGAATGAGGGAAGTGACTTTTAACATTAAAAGTCAGTTACGAACTTACAAATAATCAAATTAAAAGTGTCTTTTTCATATTTTTAGAATACTTGTGTTCGAAATGAACAAGCAATGTTGGCCTAGTGACTTCTGCGTGCGTTGTCCTTGGGACGATTTTTTTTCTATGTGCGTATTTAACATTCGTTCGAAATATGAAGGAAAACATCGTTAGGTACATCTTAGACCCAAAAGGTGTGGAGTGCGGCAAGCATAGGAGGTTCATAAATTAATTGCATATTCAATTAGCAAATTAATATGAAACAGATACAGAAATCTTAGGCCCAGACTTCAAAAGGTTGTAGCGTCACTGATTTATTTTTTAATTTGTGTTCAGGAGGAACAAAATCTTGCAATGTATGAGAGAGAGCACAGCACAGAGAGTACAGCTTAATTTGATGGTATTATACCTATAGTTTTACCGAAGTCAAGTGCAGTGGCATAGCAAAGAGGGCTGCGGGGGCGGGCCGCACCGTCTCTCAACTTTAAGAACATTGTAGAAACAGAGAAAAATGAATCGCTAGCACTAGATCTACTCTATGTAGAATTCGGGGATTCCCGCAAAAGAGCCTGACGCTGTCGTGGGGATTCCCCGTCCCATACTCGCGATCTTTTATTAAATGATCCATCTCCTTTATCATATAAAATTTATTGCTTTTTACTTTCGATGTGGCACCGGCTGCCACCAAACGTAGCTACGCTACTGGCCAAGTGCATTCAGATATTCTATTCGAACATAATGAAAAATTTAAACTAGATTCTTACGAAATTGTTTTCGGATTTAACAAATTGCAACAAATATATTAAATATTTGATTTTATATTTTTCAATAAGATTTGCCAAACTATTTGATTTTTTCCTCCCTTGTCTTGTCATGCAGTATGCACAGTTAGTGCAAACTATTTAAATTAATGAATGAATGTAAATGTCCGGTATGTCAATCGGTATCAGTATGAACTGTGAAAAGTCAGACTGACGTCTGAATATGGTGTTATGAGTAAACATTATTAAATAATGTTTACCGAAGTTTTTACTATTAAAATAATAAAAAACAGCATAATTACGTAAATTTATATACATTAGTGATTATTATATTACACACATGGACATTATAAATAGATAACAGCAGGTCTTTGCCTGGGGCAATCTACAATCGTTCGTAATTCTTATCTGTTTTTTGCTTGATAACTTAATACTTATTTGATAATAAATTTAAAAGAAAAGTATAATATACAACATTTAAAAGTATTTACATTATACAATGACCTATTGAAAGGTAAACATGTCTCGTAAACGAGTTTTTGATCTACTGCGGACAATTAATGTTGCTGCGTAAGTAAATTTTATATGAAGCATTTACTTTTTACTCAATACATAGATAAAGAATTTTGATGCACTGCCTTGAGGCTTCATTTAAAGATTTTTAAAAATTAATTAACTAGGTGTATTTATAACTTACAGTTGCCAGTGTCCAGCTCATAGCCATAGAGGCAATATACAAGTAACTAACTCAACTCCTAGCAAAGATTATGCTTTTGAAGTAAGTAATTGAAAAAAATTATTTATATTTAAAATAATTTTAATTTTCTAATAGCTTCCCTAAGCAATAAAAATATCTTAAGACACATGGAAATGTGTAAAATCAGATCCAGAATGTTACTTGATGGAGACACAAATATTAAGTTTTATCCTTTTTAAATATATATTCATAAAAAACTGATATTTTAGATCAAATGTTCTACTGTTCGATATGGCCTGGGAGTCACAAAGGAGGTTGGCTTGGATTTGTGTAATCTTGGAGCTAAAAATGTTTGTGTGATGACAGATCATAATGTTGTATCCTTGAGTCCAACAAAAGCAGTCCTTGATTCTCTCACCAAATATGGAGTTCATTACAAAGTTTATGATGGAGTTAGAGTGGAACCAACTGATTCTAGGTTAGAATTAGACATACTACATTTTTTTAGTAAAGTAGACTAACCATAGTGATTTCTGCCATTGCATAAAAAAATAATCTAAAATCTGTTTTTCAGTCATGATAGACATCACTGCATTTGAATTACTGATGCATTGCAATGTTTGCTCTATGTGTACAATTGTCAGTCACTTGTACAGTGAAGGAAAATATTGTGAGGAAACCAGCATGCCTCCCAAAACCTATAGTGTACCTTGCATTGAGGGTAGTTCACCTACTTAGTACAAGTAGGTGAAGTACTATAAGAAAAATATTATGAAGAAATAGATACAGGAATTTGAGGCTAAAACAAAGGGTTGTAGCACCAGTTTTTACAAATTATTAAAAAAGAATTCTATTTAAAATTCCAGCTTTAAAGCGGCCATAGAATTTGCAAAGGCTGGCAATTTTGATAGTTTTGTAGCTGTGGGAGGTGGATCTGTGATGGATACATGTAAAGCAGCTAACTTGTATTGTTGTGATCCTGAGGCAGAATTCTTGGATTATGTAAATCAACCTATTGGTAAAGGAAAAGAGGTCACTGTTCAGTTGAAGCCATTAATAGCCAGTATGTAATTGTTTTTCTATGAGTGCAACATTAGGTTAAGTTATTATCTACTAAAATTAAGTTGATAGTAATTAGTGATAGGTTCAATATGGCTTATAGTCCACAGATTTATGTTTCTATTTCTTTAACTTTTATAAGCAAATGAATTACTGAGAGTACTGTACTTTATTTTATAAAATCATATCTGCTATTTTCATGTTTTGAAAACTGTACATCTAAAAATTTCCTATTTTTATTCTTAGTACCAACAACCAGTGGAACAGGCAGTGAAACTACAGGAATGAGTATATTCGATTATGAAGCTATTCAAGCCAAAACTGGTATTGCAAATGCTGCTCTAAGACCGTTATTGGCCCTAATAGATCCTCTTCACACTCTTTCTGTACCAAAAAATGTTGCAATATACTCTGGTTTTGACATTTTCTGTCATGCATTGGAGAGTTTTACAGCTATCCCATATTCAGAGCGAGGTCCTGCGCCAACCAATCCAGCTTTAAGACCTGTTTATCAAGGAAGTAATCCAATATCTGATGTGTGGTCAAGGTTTTGTTTACAGGTGAGCCGATAATAATTTAAGTATTTCAACAATACATTAATAAATAAATAGTACAAATTATTCATAACAACCAGCTCAGACTTATTGCTTTATGAGATACTATTCTTCTGTTTCTTTCTGTCAATTTGTGTCTAATAAATGATGAAAAGGGACAGATGAGAGACTACAAGGGTTATCCAATAGTTCAGTTGCTCAACAGTAATTTAAATTCTAAAAATAATAAAAATTAATTATAAAACCATCTCTACATTGGTTCTGTTTGATGACCGGCTGTATACAAAAGGAGTAGTAGTAGGTCATCCTAGCTTTAGATCTTATTTTACAGAGTCTAGCCAAATACTTCTTCCGTTCTGTAAACAACGCGGATGATATAGAGGCTCGATCTAGTATGCACTTAGCGGCCACTATGGCTGGCGTAGGCATCGGAAATGCAGGCGTACATTTGTGTCATGGACTTGCTTATCCAATTGCAGGAAATGTTAAACAATTCGTCCCCGAAGATTATGGGTACGTATTTTTTTTATCCAACCAAATAATTAACTTTACGGCTACAAACATTTTTATGATCGATCCATGTTAATATTTTATAAACACAAGAGGGGAACAAAATTGTTTATCTAAGATAAATCTTTCAACATTACAGTCCAAGGCCAAAAAGGGTCGCCTGTTTTAGTGGAACGAATATACAATGTGCGCCATCTATATCTATATTAAAAAAAAAAAATAATGTAACTGGGACATAAATGTATTTAAAATTTTCTCTCACCATATTCTGGACTTCGATAAATATATTTTAGCTTTTGCGCAGTGATTTACTGTTTTCGGGCTACGTTTAAGGTATAAAACGCAACGAGTTCTGTATGTAAATTTTGTATGACTGAATTATACTGTATACACACTATACGGTGTTACAGTTCACGGTTAGCTCGCGGTCCTAAATAAAAAAAATGTTAGCACACATTCTGTCCGTAATTGTGAAGGTCTGATCGAATTTAAAGAAGAATATTTTACCAGACCGAAATCGGACCGAGAACGGTATTATAGTGCTCCTCCAGCCTTAAATATACTAGACGAGACATTTCTAAACCAGATTGTTCTAGATAACAAGATTTTGCATCTTTCAGAAAGGATCCAATAATCCCACATGGGCTAGCAGTAGTCGTAACGGCACCAGCTGTATTCCAATTCACGGCCCAGAGTGACCCTGACAAACATTTAGAGGCCTCCAATCTCCTAGGAACAGATATCACGGGCAAAAAGCAAAAAGATGCTGGGAAGATATTGTCAGACACAATATTGAAATATATGGAAATGATGAAGATTGACAATGGTCTGAATGGACTTGGTTATACACTTGAAGATATACCTCAACTAGTCAAAGGAGCATTACCACAGGTATTGTATGATTCCTTATAGTGTTCATATTCCCGTGATTATTACACTTCATTCTTGAATAAAGAAAAACATATTTTTTGCTGTCAAGCTCTGTAGAATGACGCACGAAACCTTTGTTTTGTTTTTAATATTTATTTTAAGTACTAAGCTTTAATTTAATGCTATTTAAATTGGCCTTTGTTATTTGTATACTATAAACATAACCTAAAATAAAATAAATTTTAATTTTAGTCGCCAAGAAGTAATAAGTAATATCAAGTAATTTGCTTTTTCAGCACCGTCTCTTGAAACTGACTCCTGTGCCTCAAACAAAAGAAGATTTGCAACACATTTTGGAAGAATCGTTAACTATTTATTAATTTTATCAAGTAAAAATATTTAATTAGTTAAGACTATTGAATAGTTTTATAAGAATGTAATATACTTTTTAACAATTATCAATGAGTTTAATTGATTAATGGTTATATTTTGGAAATAAATAAATACCTGGTGATTAGTGTTTAATTTTTAATAAATTTAAGTACATAAAATAATCCTAACAACTAATTTGTATAATATATAATAATTATGTATATCTTAAATTAATTTGTTGAATTTGACTTCGATTTGTTATTTTAATAATACAAAACGCTAGTTTGGTACTTAATTCAAAATTGTTCGAAAAATATCATTTGAAGGCACTATCGAAATGCTCAATTTTGTTAGTAATGATTACTAGCGCTTCATCTATCACTTACTGCTTATTTAAGAGTTAACACAGTATTAATGTAGTGTAACGTTTGCGCTCACACCGCTTCCGGCACAATATTGCTGTGGTGGAAGGTACTGCTCTCATAAGACTGCACGCCAGACGCGTTTATTGTTACGTTGTGTAACGGAGCGTAACGGTTCAACTTAGGTGTCGCGGGTCCTGTTAGGTCCTCCGATAGCTGCTGGTACACTAATCCGCAGTCCTTCTTAGTACGCCCCTGGTGACTCATAGCGGCGATTATGGCACTGTTGTACCGGATTTGTTTGTTCCTTCTTCCACACACAACCATCACGACCTTCGCAATGACGATAAGGAGCAGTAAAGCACTCAAAATTGCAATCAAAATAGGCCACAAGTATGCGTAACGGCTGTGTTCAGACTCTTGAACGGATTCGTGCACGTATACTTCAGGCTCCAAATCATCGTAAAAGTTATCGTTTTCAAACAGCTTGATGTCAATTTTCATTTTATCCTGTCGGCTCTCTTCAGTTTTTGGTGCATGAGTAGAAGACTTCGCTTCAGTGTTTTGCGCTGGTTTTTCCACAAGTTTGACTTTGAGGTCCAAGTTTTGGTCATCATCATCATACTCCTCGGAATCATCATCTTCATCACCTTCTTCCTCTTCGTCGTCAGCGTCATCTTCATCCTCATCGGCATCGGCTTCACTATCGTAGCGGAGTTTTGAATCGTCTGCGATTTTACCATCATCGAGAGTATCTTTCAAATCGAAATCCCCAACTGTATCTTTGTCAATTCTTTCCCATATTTCTTCATCAGCTGCGGGAAGGGGCTCAATAGGATGAACAATGACATCACTGTTTCCACAAGTTTTTTGGGTGAGAAATTCCCAGCTAAATGTTTCAATATCATCTTTACCATCTTTGGCCAAGTTTGCAATACTGGCTGAATTTGCGTTTGGAGAAACCTTCTTCTCGCTCAACCACGACATAAGGTTTTCAAACTCCCGACTACATGCAAGTAAATTGTTACTGATATCTAAAGTACGCAATTTCTTGAGGCCGTCTAATTCTGTTTGTTTAATTTCAGAAATGCGATTGTGTGAAACATTCAAGAAGCTCAAGTTACCAAGGTTGGTAGAATGGTTCTTATCGGACTTCCATAGTGCTGTCAGTTCACCGTGACTCATATCCAACCATGTCAGCATAGGTGTATGAATAAATACATCAGCAGACAGTACTTTCAACGGATTACCTTGCAGATTAAGTTTTCCTAACTCCTTATTCTTTTCGAAAACTTTAGAATCCAAAGTCATGAGTTGGTTATATGAGAGGTTGATTTCGACTAATTTTGGTGATCGTGAGAAAACTTGGTTACTGATGGATTTGATGTTGTTTCCAGAAAGGTTTATTTGTGATAAAGCCGTAAAAGTCTTCAAAGAGTCATCAAAAATTTCATCAAGGCCGCAATTGGCTGCTTCAAATAGGTAAATATTAAATTGTTCTGCAGAGCATAGAAAACCATCTTTGGGCAGGTGTTTTAATCTGGGATTGTTTGAAATTTTGAAAATATCCAATTCAATGTTTTGCTTGATAAGTATACTAGAAATGAAGTCCAAGTTGTTAAATGAGAGGTCGAGATAGTTAAGTTCAACTAATTTTTGGAATGCCTGGTTGTGGATTTTTTCAATATTATTTCCACTAAGGTTAAGGTTAGCAATGTAAGTCATGCCGTTAAACATTGATGGACCAACGAATTTTATATTCGTTTGACCAGCGTTCAATGTTAGCAAGTCAGAAATTTGAAGTCCATAGACAGAATCGATAGGATTACGTTGAATATGGAGAGTTGCCAGCTCAGTATTTTCTGAGAATATGTCTTCAGGAAGAGATTTTATATTATTGTCGCTCAAGTCTAACTCTTCTAAGTCGAGCAAACTCTTAAACGTATCAGCTTCCATGTCTGCCAAGTTGTTTCCAGCAAGGTTAAGATACATTAGTCCCGGCATATTCTTGATGGTATTGGCCGTAATGTACTGCATGTTGCAGTAGGAGATATCAAGTTCTTGGACTGAAGAAGCATTTAAAAAGTATTCCGGTGTGCCAGGTTCAGGGAATTTAAGAGGATTGTTTGAAAGCGTTAACAATAGTAGTTTCTTGTTAGTAGCAAACGTTTCATGGTGTAAAGCTTTCAGTTTGTTGTTAGACAGATTTACTGCGTACAGTTCATGAAGACCGTGGAATGCGTTGGGTCCGACGGAGGCAATTGTGCTGTTCACAATTTTGACAGTTGCGATCTGATGCAGTCCCAGCTTTTTGAATATAAAGTCACCCAAAACGATAGGTGACTCTGGATCTGCATTTTCAATAACGAGATCTGTGATGTCATCGCCAAACTTCTGGGTACCAACTTCCAAGCGATTGCACTTCGCTATTCTATAACCTTGGGATACAGTGCATATGCAATCTCTGGGGCACGGCCTGTCTTCATTAAACAGGACCTCCTGTTCATCTCCACCATCGTAATCTTCATACTGGAAGAGAAAGTTGTCGGAGTCCTTATCTTTTCCGTCTTTCTTGGTAGTTTTGTTAACTGCCTCGCTGATAGCAAGTGCGCACACTGCCAGGAGCAGTAGTAACTCCCGGGACCTCGCTCCCATGTCGTTGTGAACTCTGAAACATAAGGCTATAGTTAGTTACGGTTATACTATTAAACAGCTTGATTTTTTTACGCTAGTTACGTAAGAAGAAACCGCTAAACGTCAATACAGTCGCCAAACAATGTAAGTATTGTTTCTGTGAACCTTACCAAAGTTTAAACAACAGTAAAGCAATTAACATGTGCACAGATAACGTCTGTGACAGCTGGGCATGAATTGAAAACATTGTTTCTTACAAGCGATTACCGCTCCTCAATTATGTTCTTCGACTTCTTGTAAAAAAAAAGGATTAAGATGTCGATTCATTGTTTACTAAAAAGCCGAGATCAGTCAATAGTTTGCAAGTCAGGGCGCTAGTTATTTACACACAGGCTTTATTATTGTATTATTCAGTATTGGAAAGTTTTGCTTTAACTTAAAATTTCGCTACAGTACTCGTTTTTAAATAACACGCCAATTTGGAACGGCTGTGCCATATTATCATTCAAATGGTTTCAAAACAGATGTTTGTTTTGTGTGAAATCTTATCTGGCATTTGTCCATCTGTTGACTTCTCATTACGTCGAGATATAGTATCCTTTGTTACACAAGTTTTTTCTAAACAACAGAGTCCTTGTTTATTCGTATAGAGATTGGAGATAGAAAACACAAACGGTAACATTAACGGAATAAGACAATTGGTCTCTAAATTTAGTCTGCGTTTTGGAATTTGAAGTTTCAAACTTCATTCGAATGTCAAACTGAAAATTACATAGACTCGAAATATCAAATATTTCATTCGATTGTAATTTCAATTGCAAATTTTAATGTAATAATAGCAGGTGCTCAAAACACATGCTTTTTAAAATTCTATGTACAGCTTGGGCATCTGTAGCTATACGACATGTTGTTTTTATAATATTGAGTTTTCTTGAACTCTTTATTTTTACATGATTTTTATTTATTATTATTATATCAGCTATTGATGATGTAAGCTGTTTATATCATTATATTTGGCATATGTCAGCAATCTGGCACTTTGCATACAATCGACATACATTGGCTGTGTGCGTGCAAATATGCATATCGTCCTAGCCAACTGCGGCGCCTGATATATTATTATAAACATTATAATCCTGCATTTGACCCCGATTGACTTTATGCTCTATATCTTTTCCTATTAACGTACTGGAGGTTATATGCGGTTAAGAGATTGAAATAAACACTACCTGTTAAAGTCTTCATCTGGGTAATCCGTCTTCTATATCTAATTGTGAGTACAGTATGTTGAAAAGAGTTTACTAAAAACGGTGCAAGTAAACCGATTTATTTTTAATAACTAAGATACAAGTAAAACAACGTTCAGAATGACGCAAAAAATTAATAGTTTAATTGACTAATCAAACAAAAAATAACATACAGAATATGTGAGAGATGTTAATTATTAAGAATGTATAATATTTTATGCTTAAGTATTTAGAGAAGCTGAAAATTTGTGACGCTAAAGGGAATTCGCGAAGCACTTAGTCTGACAGCCGTTTAATAAAGCCCTGGATGGATGAATTCATCACCAACACAAAGGTAATTTTGCAAGATCGCGTCATGGTACAATTCGCAATGAGGGCATTGTTAATAACACGTGTTCGGCTTAATCAACTCTATTCCAACAAATATACGGGTCAAAATAGTTAAACAAGCGAGGGTATTAAACGTTTCTGTCAATGTTTGCAGAGACAGCAAAGGAATTTGTTTGAACGTTGTAATGTCCTCTGAGCATTGTGACCTTTATTGCTAAGCAGTAACGTTATAAAAGGTTATATTGGGCGCCCACGACTAGTCTTTAATGATGCTTATTTCGCAAACTATTGTTTCGACATAGTTCTCGATGTCTACCAATTAGTTAATTAGGTAAGGAAGTAAACAGGAGATACAGAACTGAGAATTATCTGACTAGCAATTTCATTATGCACTAGTCGGTGTCATAGGTTTCATAACCAGTTCGATAAATGAGGTAAACATGGAATATTGCGCCATTATTGTTGCATTTTAAATTTTATAATTTTTATAATTGGCGAAGTCTTAATATTTAAAATAGTAAATGTGTGTGATATAACTCAAGTCAAGTTTGAAAGGTGTCAAACAGCATCGGTTACGGAAAGTCATCTATAGTAAAACTAGCAGCTCCCGAGAACTTCGTTTCTTCTTCTTATGATTTTACTTAGACTGCCTTTTAGTACATACCAACATAGACCATTTTTCTATGCTACTCCAGAGACAATTTGGCTTTTCGGAATAAAACTTTTTAGATATTTCTGTGATATTTTCTCTATATAAACCTCGGAGTTCAAGTCATAAGTTTTTAATTTAGTAAAAAATAGGGGTTGATCGTGTGAAAATTAAGTTGTATGTTTTTAAAAAGAATTTAGGGGTGAATCACATTTATGGGAATGAAAAATAGATTTGTCCGATTCGCAGACAAAATTTCAAGAAAATCGGTATCACCATTTCGGAGGAGTTTAATGACAAACACATAGGCATTTTGTAACGAGAAATCCATCCTCGGGACCCAGTAGTTTATGCGTTTCCGTACATTACCGCCACTTCACATTATCCATTGATAAGTAGGTAAGCTACTAGCGATAATTACCTATTGAGTATAAACCAAGCCTACTCATAAAATGCAAATAAATAGCATTTAGTTTACTTCCGCGTTAGTTAATTCTGGAGTAATCACTTATTAGTGAAATAACTGGATATAAGGCATAAACGCAAATTATTTAACTGAATATTTTGTTTTCCTCCTTATGTCTTGGTATACAACTTCGACATAAACGTATAGTAGGAATAAATGTTACAGATCTGTGTACTTAGTAAGCCAACACCATGATATCATTGAACAAAGCGTCTAGTCTATGTCTCTGACCTTTCTCAAAAATACTGCATATAAATCACATTTTGGTATTGGTTGTTTCTACTACGTATTTGCGGCTTGTTCCCACGAGTATGTAAGTGCGTGCTCCTATTTCACCATGCCTCCTCCTGATAGAGGACAATTCTTTTTTTTATATTTTTTATTCTTGATTTCTCAAGATGTCATATGGATCAGGGTGTAATGGATGCAGCTACAAACGTTGTGTAAAAAAAACTTGGCGGTTAAAAAGCGTGGCGGAGAGTTTATTGCCAGTTCTTCTCTTCCGTTCTACGCCCTAGATTTGAGAATTGACAATAAATGTAAATTCACAATTAATTTAAATTTTTTGACGTTCATAAGTGTACTTGTTTACCTATATGAATAAAGATATTTTTGTTGGTTTGTTTGTATCTTACCTCCTTGACTTCGTTCAGCCACTAAGCGACGTTCTTTTATAAGATCCTGAAACAAATAAAAATATTTATAAAAACGATTTTCTATTTCGATTTTTGTTAATAAAAAGTGAGCTTCCGTATTAAGAGATTAGCAACTGAATAAATGATAGAGCAATTAAAATTCAAATAAGCCTGTATCTTCTATAAATATCTTGAAAATTTCATCCGTTATAATAACTTTTTTCAAACAAATTTTAAGTAATCGTTGTTTTTCCGGTCACAAAAACCACACTAAACACTCTATACTTAACTTCTATAGAAACCGATTTTTGGCAAATAAGATTGATACTTATGAATCAGCAAAAAACTTGGGCGTCAACTGTAATACAGTTTTTCCTGCATATCTTGATATCATACTTTGATGACTGACGTCAGCAATGACAAAGGTTTTATATATCAGTTATTTTGTTTTCGTTGGTAATATAAAAGCATTATGGGTGGTGTCCAAATAAAAAATATTTAAAATTTCTAAAAATGAGTAATTTCCAACATGAACAACATAGAAAGATTGCCACGATTTTCACACTGGGAGGTTGTAAATTTATAGCCAGTTAATCATATTGCAAATTAAATTCATAAAGATTAGTCCAACGTTCTGGTATTCAATAAAATAGTATGTTATAAAATGTATAACACAACTGTCTGAACTTATCAAGGTGAGTATACACTGCACAAATTATAATTTTTTATTCTCAAAATTAAAAAAATATAATGTATCCCGAAATTTTGAAGTGTACCACTTAGCTAAGCAGGTCTGTGTAAATTTATGGGTCTCCCTACTTAACATCAATTATTATAAGTCCAAGGCAATTAATTTATGACGAAAAAACAGTTTACTTGGTGATATATTGTTTATATAATATAATAGATTGAATGCCTCTAAAATATGAAATTAGTTTTACTATATTTGTATCCTAATAGACAAATATCCGTGTAAGTTTTAACACAAAAATATATTGTCTACTGGAATTAACCAATGTGGTGATGCGCCCGCGCCACTATGCACAATATCGAGGCCAAGAGGCGAGTACACAAACTGGTTTGAGCCGCAGCTAGATTGTAAAATATGAAGGAAATGGAGGCGTATCGAGTTGAGTTCAATATGGTGTAAGTATGAAAAGTGTAATATTAATTTCTCCTCTTGCATACAATCGCTATATTTCACTTAATTTACTAAGCCTAGTCATGTCTGGGCGTCGTGGGCAGCATGGAAACATCTGAAGTGAGTTTCTGTCTAGTGCATCTTTTATTAGTATAGTTTTGAGGACTTTGAGTATTTCACATGATTGGTCCTTTATGGCCTTTATTATTATTTTTTTTTATGGAATCTTGCTGTTGGCCTTAAGGACCTTTACAGCTCAGCACGGGCTGCAAGCCTTTTTGGCCGATTATCCACGTGATATTTTCCAAGTTCTCATAGCTTCTGCCACGTGACATTGAATTCTTAATAAGATTTAAGTTATTTCTTCTTTTGAATGTTCTAACAAAAGGTGCCTTTTATAGCTGTTTTTATAATATTACAATTTGAGTTCGAGAATCGTGTCACGTGTGTCTTTGACCAATCACAATGAAAGGATATGTACTATCATTTTCTCATGCTACATTATTTAAGTCATTAATTTTCCTATGCGCTTGAAACAAAATCGTCTAATAACAAACATATTAATATCGGTCCTTTAAGGTGTCTAAGCGCATTTACCGTGACGTCATTTTACAAAAAGGAGTCGGGACGGAGGCACGGCTAAAGATAGAATAAATTATAAAAGGCGCCTTGAATGAAGGTCGTAAAATCTACTCGCGGTGTGAATAATAATGTGTCAGACAAAATAATGGCTCACATTGACAACGGTACATTGTTTCGTTAAGGAGGTCTTGAAGAGTTTAAAGGACCTCGTGCACATTAAAAATATTAAAAGAACTAGAAGCCATATACAGTCAAAAACGTTTACGACGAAATCGGTTTTTACGACCCATTATGAGTAGTACCTTTGTATGTCGTTGTAACAGATTTTCACTGTAATTTCTATTGACAACTAATTATAATGTGTTTTTTTACTATGTAACGTATACAAAGAAAGCTTCATTTAATATGAAATTATCGTATTGCCACCTTTAGAACACGAACCTTACTTATCAAACAAAACATGTCCTCAACTAAAGAATTTCACGCCGAGATATGAAGGTTTATCTTATTGTCAAGACGCGAGAGTAATCTTGGGCTTAAACAATAGGCTATAAGATTGAAACGTCTAGAATATTCTAAGATACAGATAAAATATAATCCCTATACTTCAGCTATTCAGGTTTCGAATTGGACAAAGTAGATAAAGTATTATGTTTCAAGAGAAGTATAGCTTCTTTGTTTACGTATCTACTATGTAGGCTTATTGGTATGTGATATATACTAATATATGTATAAGTAAGTCAGTAAGAGCTAGAACTATGTAATCATACAGAAAAGCTACAATATTAAATTTTTAATATAGGCGTAGACGGAGATTTTTAAATGTATATTTATTAAAAATATCCTTTGCATGAGATAGTAGTTAGAACTCATGAGAAATATGCTACTGCACTATGTATCTCCTTCCTTCTTTCTCTTAATTGAAATTTTTATGTTAATACTGACGTTGTTCGAGAACTCTTCTCCTATAGGAAGAAAAAGTTAGTATTTTTAGTTCGATATAGCCATCGTATTACAAAGTATTTGTTCAAATCATAAAGTAATGATTCCAGAAAAGATAGTCTCCGCTAGAAATCAAATACATTGTTGCCGCCCATGGACGCATACAATGTCACATGGTAGCCTTTTAAAAACACATTTATACAATTTTTATCCTGTATTGAAAAGTCGTTTAGTAGATAGTACCAACGTGAGATATACCTGTCAAGAATTTTTATCAAATTTCCGGTGTTCATACTTTCGTGATAACATATTCATATGTTTTTCTTTTGAGAAAGCAAAATAAAAGCCAATTGTGACAATAAATTATCCTGCGTTTCTGTTAATAATTATTAAAACCGTATCAAATATAGAACGTATATTGCCATGGTTCAGTAAATTCAGAGTTGAATGGGAAATCGTAATGCGTGATAATCGTTTAAAATAACTGTTACTGGTTTTGTGCAGATGGTCGTTAATGGTTCTTTGTTTGCGACGGATGCATAAGTACTTTCGGACATAGAACACTACACAGGTATTGTTCACGATAACAATTCCAGATAACAGTTCCAAAATCCCCCTTTAACAGTGTTACTTTAATAGGCTTCTGTGTAATTGAGGATTGTTGGGAGGCATAAATAAGTGAGTGTTATATAATAAAGATAAAATTTTGCGTCGCTTGTCAAGCTTCGTCCATTAACGCTTAATTGTTTAATTAGTTCTAACTATTCTTAAAGCTGTGTCTAAAATTAACGAAATAGTGATGCATTGATGGTAAATGATATGAATTGTCGTCGCCAGGTTCTTTATCTTTATTCTTAGCTAGCACCCAGTAACATATTTATACAAAATCAAACATTAACATTATTGTATTAACAAAAATGTAATCTTAGGGTTAATCAGCAATTAATATACATACATATATGTATATACTAGCTACGAGGTAGAAGATAATTAATTGCTGAAAAACATTTTTTTTCATATATTTAAAGATTGAGCTCGTTTGATATCAAGTTGTAAGGAGTTCAAAACTTCTTTGCACAAAAGAAACAAAAGTGGAGTGATAGAATTAAATTATATGAGTAGGGGTTTCAAGAATTAGATTTTCAAGGATACGCAAATCAAAACTACCGCCATAATGGGACATAAAATCTTGCCTTAAACAACTAGATTTTGGATTAATAAGAAAATTTTACAGAAGTTGTAAAATGTGCAATTCCTTTTCGAATTCTGGCTTTAACATCCTTTGTAGTTCTAACAGCACGCGGCTGCCTGTATCTTTTCTGGTCTTCGACAGATATACATACGGCAGATACGCATAGCTTTCGAAGTATCTGGAATATGACCGACGGCTCCATAACCACTTTGTGTGAGGCGATCTCTTCAATTCTATTCTATTTAAGTAACATGCATTGAGTAATTTCATAATAAACACGAAAAAATATGTGAAATGGCGCGAAATCATCTTTCAATTCAAAATAATTAAAATGTCGAAAAAAAAGAAAAGTTTTTATGTAACAGTATTTATGGGTAGACTAGTTAGAGATATCATGCAGTCAGAGCATCGTATTATAGTTAAAAAATATTATAAATCTAAGGAAACAATCAATGAATGTGTTATATTTAAGGTACGTTGGCACAAGCTTAACAATATTTTCGCCTGGTCATATACTGTTAAATCGCTTCCGCGGACGGAGCGCGTGGCATTTAAAATGACTATTTAGTAAATACTAATGCAGGTAGGTGTCCAATCTAATTAATGACAAGCAAATACAACACCTGTGGGTACCGGTTTTTGCGAAAGGTAGTCTGTAGTTTTTGGTGCTATCAGATTACCAGCACCTGGCCACCGACGGGGTTTCGCCAATAATAATTAATGTAAATTACTGACGGTCGCATGTTTTCGGTTACGCGTTGATGATTTTAAATTAGGCTAAATCGCTGGAGAATTTTCGTGAGAATTCAATTCTAAAATAACTAAAAACTAAATAGAGTCAATGTATCTACTGTAATTTTTATATGAAATAGCTTACTGGGAAAATTTTATATTATTAAAGAATGATTACACGAACAAAGAGGCATCATGTTTTCCTGAAACATTTTAGGGGTAGTCAATAGCGGTTTCATGTGAAAGCAAATCAAAACTGCCAGAAATAAACTTATTTTGCTGCAATCCAATGGAAAGCAAATTCATTTTAAATGGTGTGACGATTGATAAGTACCAATGCCCAGTATATCATTGATTATCATTATAGATTACGGGAAAATGATTATTCTGAATGTTAAAGTTTTAAATGGTTTGAAATTGTATTTGGTAGAACGTACTACAAAATATAAGTACATGAAACACCATATACACATACAGACTGGTAATAATAAGTTTAATTTTACTACGAAGCATTCAAATCAGAGTAACAATACGCTGGTGACATTTTTTACGGTCTACATTCGTCTATACGTCGTTTTTTATGAGTCACAATCTTATACATAAAAAATATTTTAACGAACCGAAACGGGAAATTTCCATAAAGACTTGGCAACAACACATTTGAATTTGTATTTAACTTTTGAAAATGCTCTAAATTTGTTCAGCTCAATTAAATCGAAATAATACGAGTGATTATAATGTTATAAATGCTTTGCCAGAAGGCTGATCCTACTTCAAAATCTGAAACAAAAAAAACTAAATTTTGTGCCATGACCTATAAGGACACTACAAGTCTAAGTAGTTAAGTGCTTTTTTTAAATGGCAGGAGGCTGATGTTAAGTGGTGATATTGACCGCCGCCCATGGACACTCACATTGCCAGAAGGCTCGCAAGTTCGTTTGCGGCCTTTGCCGAACTGGTTCTAAGTCGAATTGGTTCAAAAATACTTCACTGCCTTACAAAACGCTCAGTTGTGGAACGACAGACATTCGATGTGATGCGGATCGTATTTTGTGTTCTGCCTTAACGTCCGATATGAAACTATGAAAGTCAGCTGCAGGTATTAGTCCTAACAACTCCTATTAAAACTCTTCATGGTAAAGGCTGTAGAAGACGCAGAGAGACCACACATTCCTATGTAATGCCAAGGATTGATCCCTCGCCGCACGGAAAGTGACTGGTCGTTGTCGATTCGAATCGCTCTTCGTTGAATATGGTCAAACGGAAGGAGTTAGTACTAGGGAGCTCTTGCCTAGAGGTGAGAACAGTACTCCATGTAGGGCCGATTTTTTAAAACATATTATGCTAACACAGCAATCAAACTACGTTTCACAGCGATCCGTCTTATAGAACTATTACGATACACTATCATAGTTTACACTGTCACTCGACCCACTTAATATATCCTTGCTCTTATTCTCCACATACACTATACTGTATAATTAATAATTGTGGAAAACATTTTCAAAAATTTCGTGATAAATATAACAATGTACATAATTTATTTCTGCTTCAACATTAGTTCGTAACAAAATTTAAAAATAATTTCATAGTGTGTGTGTATGTGAATTATAATGTTGTTAATATATATAAATCGGTAATGTAATTTAGAGTTTAATGCAGAGTTGCGCCGACTGTGTATACAGCCATTACTAATGCAGTAAGGTTATTTCAAATTATGTCAAATGTGAAAAAAAATCTGAGTGATCGAGTAAAAAGTGCATATGTGTAAGGCAGGTGCAACCAGCAAGACCTGTTCCGTTTGGTCGGCAGACAGTGACCGCTCTGAGAAAAACTCGTTACGACACATAATTGCGCAAATAAAGAGATATATTATGCACTTGTCCCGCTCGCACTTATGCGATAAACAGAGATGTGACATCGTAATTAAATATGCCATTGAAGAAACGACCGCGAATGGATTTCATCTGCGAATACTTGTTTAGTTTGTTCCCGCGGGAAAGCCTGCTAAGAGCTATCCTGAAGCTTGCACTAATATAAAGTTTCACAATTCAATGTCTGTTAATACAGATTATAAAAGCTTCAAATATCCATTGAAAAGAACAAATTAAAAATACGTATTTTAAAACGTCTATGCACATAACACACGTCAAAACTCTACTCTTTATGCATGGAAACAAATATAGCTGTTAATGTTTGTAAATTAAATCTAATCGTATCGATTGTTGCGAAATTTCTGATGTTTAATCGAAGCAAGAGCACAAAATTCGTGTAATTAATGTTTTGTTACTGTATGGCAAAACTGGATTACTCATTGCTGAAACTGGAGCAATCTATGTTTTGTTTGCCAAACTTGTATTGAGGGCGTGTGTCTATTGTTATGTGCATAGCATACATAGATATATTAGTTCCGTTCGCCATAAAAACTTCTTTTTGCACATTCCATAATCTATGTAATTTTCAAGTATGGAACCACACGACTTAATCTCTCAATAATATTGGGAATGTTTTCTTTTAGTCTCTATAACTCTGTCGACAATTACATCCTGGATCAACCTAGACCACTGACTGCAATTGAAAGCAGTTAAAAAAGGCAACAAAATATGGCCGAATCATTCTAATTAATTCATAAAGGTAAGTATTATTTTGAAATACATAATAAATATTCTTAGAGTTGTTATTTTAGCATTGTTCTATCTATATGAGGAATAAAGAATAGCAAAGTCATATCAGTATATCACTAAATGTCACCTTGTACGCCTGTGCGTCATTCTACCACGTTTATGGCGCCCTATAACTTTTTACTAAAGGAAATGTAAATGGGACATTGACCTATTTAATTACTAAAGGTTCTAACATTCATAATGTCAAGGTGTTATATATGTCAGCGATTCTTCATTTTCTATGTTGAAGGTTCATACTTCCTGCTATGAGTCATGTGAAAATCCATTCAACTATTCTCAATAGGCTATAAATATCAATGGACTGCATTATACGCATAAAGGTAAATAAACTACACTTTACCTAATACTTGAAACTGAGTTTCTATTTACTGTCCCGAATTGTTATTAGTCTAAAAGCTATGTCGTTCCTTAACGCCCGAACCCAATAATTAATCCTCAATTTCAGATTGAAAACATCTGTGATCAGTCCGTGACATTCGATCGATCTCCTATCTGCATCCCAATAACCAAACCCTATAAAGACAAGTGAGTTTTGGCGACGAATAGAATGCAATCTCTTCGCGCTTTACACTCATATTTCATAATCAATATAAACCAAATAAAGTAAATAAAACCGTACAAATAATATTAAAATATACATGACTATGTTTAAAACATATCAAATAGCTTTTTAAGTACATATTTTAAAAAGTGTTAGTTAAAATCTTAAGATAGGATATTGGCACAGTTGAACTGTCATTTTCATACAAATGTCTATCCACACACACCGAACCGACCTACCATAGATAGCTTGTATCGACAGATGGCTATAACGATCCGTCGATTGGTTATTGGCACACTTCCATCTATATTTTGGATGTAGATGACTATCTCAGATGGTCAAAAATGGAATGAGATAGGTTATTGCGATTGGGCGTAAGAGATTAAAGATAATGTTTATTTAATGCTTTATTTAATTGGTCTTTAACTAATTGGAATTAAGCAAGAATTTACCTAGCTTCAAATCTGATCTGAATACGTCTGCTAAATTAAATATATATAATTATATATTGTATTTAAGAAGGCAGTAAGAGCGGGCAGGTAATTCACTTACAAATTGTTTGACTTTTGACTTAATCTGAATACCTGACCATGTTCTATATTACCTACATGAATATTTATTTTATCTGTGTACGATGTTATATTGAATTCAATTTGATTGTCTATGTCGTCCGTCGAAAGTTTTCAACTTTCACATAAAGATGCGTCATGATTACGGCGCGCACGAATTTACGTACTCATTTTGGTACTTAAATTCAAATATTACGGAACTGGTTTTATTGATACTGTTATTTATCATTTACGTGTCATGCTCTAACATTATCGTAACAGTATGAAGTCGCTCTCATGATGTCATCTCAAGTAATGAGAAAGCGTTACAATTAAAACAACCAATCCTAAATCGCAAAAACTAAATTCTTATGACCTAAAGCAAGTAACATATTACAAAGCAAGTACATTGAATGACTGTGTATTCCGTCACGTGCTTGAATAGTATAGAGGTGCGAAGGCTGGCTAAGTTTGTATATGATGTGACGTGTAAGTTATATTATAGCTCTGCCGTAGTAGGCACTTCACAGTGGGAGGCGAACGTTCCTATCGTATTTAGAAATATTTTAAAGTGGCAACACATGTTAACGGAAATGGTTATAGCGAATTTAAATTTGGAATTTCGATATTTAAATTTGTATACCGTTTAAATAAGAGTTACTCAAATGGCAGGATCAGGTATATGTAGAAACAAGTTTAAACACGCTAAAGAGAAAGTTGTGTCTAAGTATTGCGAGAAGAATTCGTTATACATTAATGCATTGTTGCATTTTAAACAGGATCAAAACTACATCTGACGTATCGGTAATTCCCTCTGTCATGACGCAATCTCTGTAAAAATTATCACAATGTTTTTCCTAGATTTAAAAATGCGTTTAAATTATCGCGCAGGTTCCTCGGCAAATTATATTAAATTAGATTTAACATTGTCATTTGTTTTTTTATACATGTGTCTTTACTAAGACTCCATGGAACATTACGATCTTTTCCAACGTAAGACTTATAGGTCTATTCAATATAGTAATAAGAATTTTTAACAAAAGGAAGTGTTCAATAACACTACTTAGTCTCTATTAAATTGAAGACTCTCTTGTGGTCCATTTTTCACTCAATACTAACGCCTACTAAAAACATTGTCATTTGTTAGGTCCTAAGTAGAATAACCAAGCTTAAAGAAATGAATGGAAAATAATATCAACAGGATGATATAAGTTTTATTATTATTTTCATACAACGCAATAAACACGAGACCAAGGTGCCCTTCTTGAATCTTAGTATCATGATTATTTGAACGAATGAATTTTTATAAACAACTGTAATGTATTAAAATTATATTAAGCTGTATTATTGTGTCTAATTAGTAATTCAATACACGATTTAATTGTTTTTAAAATTGGCAAGAAATAAATTCAAGCCAGCCAATTAATTATTTTGATCATGGAACGCGTCAACATTGAGTGTAAATCAAAAAACAATGTTTGATCAACCTCGGAGGCAAATCGTTAATCATTGGCACATGTGCAGAATTAACCATATGCCTATTTATTCATACACACACAGACATAGTTTAACATAAATTGTTTTTTTCGCCATTATTTTTTTTGATGAGTGACAATCAAAGATACTTTATTTTTTATTGCTGGCCAGTCATATTTTTTTCTATACACGTTTTAGTCATGCATTTCGATCGGCAAGAATTCGGCAAGTGACAAATTTGTTGTATACAGGTGTAATTCGACATATTTAAACTTCGAATTTGCATTCCAAAGACAAGAAATGTTTCACCTGTATTAAAGGAATTATGAATTTTAAAGAAGTGTTTATCATGGACTGTATCTGCTGTGAACAAAATTAACATACCATTTGCACTTTTAACGACAGACGCGTTGTTTGTTTTGTTTTTAATGCGATTATATGCATATCAAGTACTAAAGTCTAATACTATCTGATTTGCTATCGGTTTTTACTTTGTATTAGGCACAAAAGAATTTACAGAAAACTGTAGTTTTAGAAAATAAGCTAAATTGAAATGTGTTTTGCAGATAATTAAGAAACACGTCAATAAAAACACTTTGGTTTTATCGATTTATTTAACTTATTTAAATAGATTTACATAAAAAATCAATTATACATAAAGTACATTTTTATTTAACATACACATCTGTTTATGTTCAACAAATGTTTTTGAATCCTTTACACTTTAAAAACTTTCTTTAACACACTATCACCTTATTCATAAAGGGACTATGTGAATATAAAGACATGTCACGGATGGAAAATTAATGTTTCGTCACTTTTAGTTTTCTTCGAAATTACACGAGAAAGATAAGGACAAAAAATTAAATATTTAAGGTGTGTAACAAGTTTATGCATAACAGTTTCCACAGATAAATATTAAATAAGTGGTGGTACGTAGATAATTGGTTGGATTACATTAGTAAGTGTCGACTCTACAAGGTAAAACATTTACATTACGTAGATAT
The DNA here is from genome assembly GCF_905147795.1 of Pieris rapae. Lineage (NCBI taxonomy): Eukaryota > Metazoa > Arthropoda > Insecta > Lepidoptera > Pieridae > Pieris > Pieris rapae. The sequence continues at coordinate 3,838,402 of NC_059509.1, read as the reverse complement.
GTATAATTACTGGGTCGAGTGCTTAAACTAGAATTTGAATAAGCTTTTTATAAATCGGTCACTTCATCATTCTTAATTCGAATTGAATGACACATTTTGTTTTATTTCGATATAACTGTATACCGTGTCAATAGAACTTTTTGTCCTTATATTTGCTATCTATTTTTTTAGTTTATGTATGTAAAAAAGTATAATAATAAATAAAAGTCTGTAGTAGAAATAAATATTATTTTCTAATATATGTACTTTGATTATCAACAGTGCAGTATGAAGTTTATTTTGATAATTTACACAATCAATTACGAAAGATCTTTGATAATGAAGCAGGAAATGAACCAAGAGGCTTTTGTTTATTCGAAGTTTAAACATTCGGGGAACGATGGGATTTTACCGTTCACTGGGCGTCATACGATAATAATAATGATTTTTATTAAGCTTATATCTTCGACAGTTTTGTAACTTCACATACGCTGTTATTTAATTTAAAAGTATTTATTCTAAATCTAATAGTCAATAATTTAATCGCCATACATTACAGATGTGTGCATTGGTGTAAAGATCTTTGATCAGTGATATGTAGGGTACGGAGGTACAATACAAAGATTTCTCTACTTTAAAAAGGTTTTATAGTGATGCTGTACCAAAATAGTAATTCATGGTAGAGGTACAGCCGCAATGGCGCAATTTACAACAAATATTTAAAATAAAAGAAGATCGATGACAATAATCAGTTATTGTCTCGACATGTATAAAGTATTTAGAATGTATAAGATCTTTTATCACTTAGCCAATACGAGCCTTGTTTGAATACTTAATAGCGACTTACAGGTATTTGTATGATATCATCAGCTTTAGAGGACATAGTCAGCTGTATCATTACCAAAAATAAATTAATTTGTGAATGTTCATAGCGTAAAATATTAATAACACAAATAATAGTAGTAATAGTATTTTGCCCTTATTTTGCTCTAAGTACAGGAACGTGATAAAACATTATTTGCTTACTAGAGTTTTATGTATAATCGACAATATGTAGAACTTATAAACAAAGAACTATTAAACTTCATTTTTATCTCAAAACCTATTAAACTATGTTATTTGAAATTAATATATCAACTCTATATAACGATACTCAAGCAAATTTGGACGTTACAAAGATATATCATTAAATGGAAAAAAGTTTGTTTCAGACTAGTGTCCTAAAATACAGTTCTTAATTGACGCTATTGGGTAAAGTCTGTTATTTTTGCCTGACGCAATTTGCTATACCAGAAATGATGTTACATCTTCTTGATAAATCGATTTTGTAAACAAAAGATTGAATTTCTTAGAAAGTTCGGTACGTATGATACCGATAGTCGGGTTTATTACGGACAAGGGCAATAAAGCTACAAAATAACTTACAGCTCCACAGTTTTAACTAATTTCGGCAACTCAAAAAGTACTTTTTATTAGTTATGTATGGAAAACAAGCTAAACGTTACAGAGGATTTTTTTTCTATGGAACAGGGGGCAAACGGGCAGGAAGCTTAAGTGATACCGCCTCTCAATGTCAGAGGGCTCGCGAGTGCGTTATCGGCCGTTTAACAATTGGTACGCTGGTAGTTTTCACTGTAGATTTATATTTGGTAGCTTGTGGCAATTTAATTATAAATAAAATCGTTTTTTACGTAATTACATTAAGTTTAAAATTTATTCTTTTTAGCTAATATGTATTCAATAATAGTTATCTTTGGTCGATAGGTCTGTATTATGTAAACGCGGTGTATTCAATATTTACATAGAAGTAATCTAACTCTTATCTGCTATAAAGCTCAAAGTGGCTCAGCGGCCTCCATTAAATACCTCCACTACGCAAATGTTTACGTTATAACTTATTACCGCCGACGCATTTAGAAATAAAAACGCCTACCGAGGTCCAAGGTGAATGGTCTGTGTACCGTATCTATGGGATACTAGAGAGGAGTCAACTTATATTGGTTATTTCCGAACTTTTCTTGAATGGAGTGTATACCCATCCTTGTTTTTCGTTTTAATAACGAAAAGGAAAGGAATGTTTGGTGCATTGCAACATGTGAGCATTGGAAATATATTGATTTCACCTTGACTTACCATGATACAATTCACGTTTTATTGATGCGAAGGAAAGTTTTCATGTTGCTTAGGTAATGTTTAGTATTTACATTATCTATACTGAACACGTATAGAGATATATATTATAAATTAATTTTTGAATTATCACTTATTACGATTGGGAAAAACTGTCATGAAATTACCGTATAGTAGAAATTAACCTCTTCGCATTTGAATTTATTTAATCTAGAAATATTTTTAGGATACGAAATAATAAATACTTATTATAAAGGCTAAAACTAAAATTAAACTAAAATTTTATTTCCTCAATATAGACAATATCACATACACATTTTTATTAAGGGAGGCCCTGTTTACGATACATCTTATCTATGAAGAAATGAGAGAGGTTATAAAGAGTGAAGTTACATGTTTTTCTTGAACATGTTTGGACTAACATTCCACTGATAAGGCTTTGAGCGCTCTTTCATGACCGCGTTTCTAATTAAAGATTGCGTGTGATTACCTATTTGGGTGGGCTGATATCACTTAAATATTCTGGTACCATTAAATTTCTTTTTCTATGGGGATGCAATGCCTTACGAAGACCATACTCATTTTTTGACTCGTTTAACAATGCCAAATGCATTTAGAAGCCCTAAAACTTTATAACTGAATCAATGTCTGCGGGAAATCTGTAGTAAGGAAAGCTGCTTATTTTGAGGTGAAAATTATCAATATTTACCCAGATGTCAACTGTTTCGTTTTAACTAAATACCACATTGGTAGATTATTAACTCGATAAATTTACCTTGTGATATGGAAAAGAGGTTATCGAGTAATACGATTATACTTGAATAGGCATAAAAACCATGCATTTATGTAAAAAAGCAAAAGCCTGGTTAAGCGTGTTAAAATTTTCCACTCGTTCTATCCTCGATCCTACTTACACAACTGTCTATGTACGCTGCTTTATTAATTTGCGTATTATTTACGTCTTTGTCTTTTGTCCAAAGTTAAATGTTTAATTGCTGAGTAAATGTGAGATTGCCGTTTAACGTATAAGTTAATAATTAAGGGCCTGTTTCACAATGTATGGATAAAGTACCAAATAGCTATGCAACACATAAATTATTCGAAAGATTAAACTTCCAAATAAGATACTTCGCGTTTCATGACGAATAGCGCTACCTGAATCGTGAAACGCAAAAATACTGTTTAACCTGCCAATAAGTAATAAATAACTTATTTGGGACTTATCCGGACATTGTGAAAAGTTTACCTTAAAGTTTTAAAAGTGTCCGTTTACTGTTGGAATTTCTTAAAATCCATAATTGTTTTGAAGTTTGAAGTGCTTTAACTCAGATGTTACGAATAGTTTGTCTCTACCAGTCCAGTATTTCCAGATTGTATGTGGGATGTGGGGACACACCGCTTCACAGATTTTTAGTCACGAATTGTTTCATTAACGAACTTCTAAGCAATGCCGTATTAACCTTAAAATGATTTTCCTACAATACTTCATTTTTTATAGGCACTTTTCGATAAGAAAATCGATAAAACATTAAATCTTTATAAAAATAAAGCGAAATACATTTTGATTAGTAAAAATATACGCATTTATAAATGTCTGATGTCACATTTATTATTGTATAAATTTATCTATATCTTGTTTTAGTGGTTAGCGTTGCGTTGAAGGTTCGAATAAAATAGATATATTCAACCGTTAGAATGTTCCTTTTCCTTTGTAAATTGTATACAAAACTATTTCCAGCGACGTACAATGCTTGTTCAATACAATCTTGAATATCGGTACATGCAATTCCATGAAACATGGGGCTTATTACTAGTTCTGATTTAGAGGAAACTAACTTTGAAAAACCGATACAGATTAGTCTTAGACTATTAATGTAACGGGGAATGTTTATAAATTCGACTACAATGATTTGATTTTATTTTAGATGATCGTCTGTGTTTTTCCTTGCTAGATTGTAATTTCTATGTTATAATGTACATTTTAAATATTTAAAAATAATTTTAATATAATAACGATTCTTAAAATGTAATTACTAAAATAATAAAATAAAAAAAGGGAGTCTCTTTAGGCAAGGTTCCGAAGATACTGGCAGCGTTCCCCCTTTCTTCGGTCTCCTGTGTCGACTAACGTTTTGACATTTCCTTAAAATTTAATTTATTAGTCTACAATTAATTCTTAGAATGTCTGTTTGTATGATTTAAGTAGCTACTACATTTATCCTTATTAGCACCACAATCTATACCGTTCATAAATAAAATGAATAGGTTATTTTTTTACAGGTTTTTTGCTATTCGTTCAAAACTTATGTTTTATTAATTATATAATCGCTGGGGACATACGATATTTATGACACAAGGTTAAAATTAATGGATCGATAAATATCAAAGATGAAAAGTTTGCAGATGTGATTAGCGTTTGCTAAGGTGACAATACTTCATGGTAAGCAAGGTTTGCAAATAAAAATATCGTTAGAACAAGAACCTAAGCACCTTATGTATAAAAATCCATAATATTTAATATTACATTTATAATATATAATAACATTGTGTTAGAAATAGTTAGTTTTCTTTGTTCTTCTTAATTAAAAAATCTAAAAAGTTTCCTTACTATTCTTAAACGAAGGTCTTGTATTCGCATTTTTTATTTTTTAAGGCTTCAATGTAAACTAAATATGTATATGAAAATAAATAATCAGATATGGTGATGAAGGGTGTGTGAAGTGGCCCCTAAATTACCCACCCACTTTACCTAATTATTTGAGGAAAATGTCACATCCCCTGAAGGAAGGAAAAATAACGCAAAGAAAATATTATTGAAATGCTTTCGAGTACGTTATTAAACTATGTATTTTCGGTACTAACAAATGACTCATGTAGTAACATAATAGCAGCGAGGCTCAAAAAGTCGAAAACATCCCCCAATCCCCTCCCCCTCGAAGAAAAACGTGGCAAGTTACTGAATGAGACGTGAGCATTCAGTTTTATTTTGCATAATAATTGGCTCTCTTTATACAGCAAAGAATATAGCGTCCATTCTAAGGAATAAGGTTATATAAAAAAGTGTATTGTATAGGATATTAGCAAAGACATACGTGGAATATTAACGGCATATCTCAGTCTGTGGAATTGGCATTTGGCATTTGCAATTGTTGGTCAAATGGTTTAAGCCGGATTATTCGGGCTCGTTTTACGCTGACCGCTTCAATTGAGCCCATTGATCTTTATCATTGGCAAGCTGACGTCAAGTTCTCTTTATACCAAGACTTGGTAAAAACCATAATGAACTTCGTTCCGCTATTATTTTCGCTTTGGTAAGCACTGATGCAAATACTTCCAATATTGGCTGAGTCTTTAGTATGACTTTGTATTTCATGACATTTGATTGAATGCACAAAATGGTTACAGTTGACAAGGCTTAAGGTCGTTCTTTACAATTCTTAAACCGCCGGCAACACTTATAAGCCTTCCAGCATTGTGTGCGCATGGGCGGCAGTATCAAATAACATTGCCAAATAATTTTGCCCACTGTTCTGTAAAAATCCTTGTTGCCCCAAGTGTTATTTGTCTACAAATTTTTTGACCGTAAACAAGACGGAACCTACGTTTATATTACAATTTACCATGAAAGTTCTTGCTTTAAACAATGTTATTAGTCATGACGCTAAGAACAGAATAATAAATATTTAGTTCGGCAAATCAATACGAGGCGGTGGCGGTTTATAACCGCAGAGAAAGTAGAAGAATAATGCTAATCAAGTATTATAATTTAGCTAGCGTAGAATGACAATTGAATGGGCAGTAAAAGATCGTCTTTATCTGGACGGTCTAAATCGATCCACAATATCTTATTTAAGTACCAACAAAATTACAGGAAATAAAATATTTTATTTTTCTTATTGAATATTAAAGCGAATGGAATCAATTCAATGCAACTACCTGAGGATCAATATCGAGGTCACACGTCACTCATTCGGTTAGAAAAATACCACAAAAGCCAAATCGTTCGAATTGGTTGTTTGAACGAAATTCATGGGAACTTTATGTTTTGTCAAGCGGAGGAGGATAAATATTAAGTTATTGACGTTTTTAAAGGCGTTAAAGGACAGTGAGTGAATCTTTTTACGACAGACTTACAGTATAAAAAGTATTTAAAAAAACGCTTTTTTCTATAACTAAAGGGCAGTTAAGCGACAACAGTTCCTTTTTAATGCAAATATACCATACCCCAAACGGTATTGAATAGCAGTTTGGGACAAAAGAGGTTTTACCAGTTGCCAAGGCTTTGATAATGTTCAGTGAAGTGTACGGCAGACAGTCTGATTGTCGAGTGTAAGAACGAAGGTTAAACTTTTTCATTTCAGTTAATCGTAATAATTGTAATATTTTCATGAGACATTGCATTATCTATTATGAGCACATTGATAAAGATTTCAAATCGCCTAACAAAAATAATCAGTACTTCAACTATTTGTTTTTCATATTAAAGATTATGTGAGAAACGATACGCAATTATTATGAAAACCTGGTTTAGATGTATGTATATTAACAAAGGCGTATGACACTGTATTTCGAGTAGGTGTTCTAAATGATGGTGATAAGATATCTATCGATAAGGCACGTGAAGTTGGAGCTAGAGCCCTCTATCGTTAGTTTACTTAGTGTGTAAAATATAAAGGACATTGAAACGACATAAGAGTTGTAACAAAATCAAAGTAAATTAAAATTCAGAGATATTCATAATTGATAGCAATTAAGGTTAATCGCTTACAAAATTTAAATTATCTGATATATAAGGGCATATGAGTATATTTGTACAGAATATGTAAATAAATTGTCTTGTATATTGTCGTTTCCTTTGTCGAGTACGCAATTATTTTTTTATTACATTCGACTCAGAACCGCGACGTGACTTATGTCTTAAACAAATATGTGCAACAGTTATTAGTTTATTACATTAAACATTAGGCGTGATAAGGCACTTAACGACGTTTACACAAATTGCTTAGGACCTAATATATCATTGAATCAATATAAATAGCTAATATTAAAATGTAATCTTTGCTAACAAAACACCACGATGTACACAAAGAGCCATCACGGAAACAAGTCATGATTATTACTAAATTTGTCACTTTATCGCTACCTACGCTGCGCATGAGACTAAGGCTGCGCCGCTCGCCTTATGAGCCTCCAATCGTATGTACTCACCGCCCTCGGTAAATTCTTTGCATAAATAAACGGGAAAGCTCCTCAAACAATGTAATCATATTATTTTCGACACACACTTTACGGATTATAACGCACTGCTTCCAGAACAATGTATAAAAACTTCCTTACCTTACACTGCGCAGTTTTGATGTCTTAACACGATCGATGAAAAGAAACACAAGCGGAAAGTAAGCACAGTCACGTTCGTACGGATACGTCGAGAGCAATGGCGCCGGTTGTTCGTTTGAACGTTACCAACCCGTCGAGTGTTACTCACAGAGTCGGAAAGCCTTGTTTGCTCTCTGACTTCTGTGACGCGAGCCTCGTTCGGTTATCTCTGTCTAACTTCTTGTTCCATTGTGAATTGTGTGAGACGGATAGCTTACTATTTGTTCGGAGTTACCTGTTGTGCTGCAACCTACATCACCGGCGTGCTAAGCGCTGTACAATGTTATATATTATGTTTGCTTGACTTAAAATTTGATGCAAAATGTTTACATCAAGTTTGCTTTAATTGAATTGAATTACTTCATTTATCTTTGTTTTTATTTTTAAGTGGCGTATTAACTTTTTAAATGAAAGGTTTAAGTCCAAAAAGGAACTGAAGATGGATCGAAAAAAGTAAATTTAACTGCTCTATGAAATAGAAATAATAATAATAGACAAAACTACTTGGCGGATTTCTTATCGACATATAAAATAAAAATATCTTAATTTTTCAAGGAAATTTGCTTCTAGTTTTGCTAATAAGTGCTGCCATCTCCACTTCAGATCGAATACAATTTTGAAGGTGTTTTGTAAACTGTACATTACAATCTTACATAGTAATACACGATCAAGCGGCTTACACAAATTCGAAAAGATGGCGCTGTAAAAGATTTTAAGAAATAATGTTTTACTAAATTTTATTTTACAAATGTTACGTAGTTGTATTGTTTATCAATTTCACCTACGAATTGAAATAAATATAACCTAATAATTTATTATTGAGATCAAATCTACATTAATATAAGAAAACATTTAAAACGTGAATGAAAGTATACAAGTAAATTTTTCTTTAGCATTTCGTAAACAGTTTAATTATTCTATTAGAGTTATAGTTGAATAGCCACAGGTATATACGTCGCAAATCTTATTATCATTGATGAATTAACCTTTTCAACGGCACTTATTTTTTTTTTTCTGAATAATGTTTTGTACTTGTGAAAGGCAAAATATTTATTGCGTCGTTACATTATTACCGTTATTTTTGTTGTTTTTATTAATACATGGTTCTATTAATGACAGTCCACGCACTTAAACTGACTAAAGTTACTGGAATACACTTTTTGTAATGTTCCGAGGGAAATTTAATTTATTAGTAATATGTTTAGTTTTATTATATAGTTTTGGAGCTTAGTCTGTACATATACAGACAGCCAAAAACATTAAAAACGGTAATTAAAAGAAATATCTCTTAGATTAATAACTCTCTACTCTATTATCTTCTTTAAATGAACTTTCAGCTACATTGTGTAATGGGCGGTCTTATCGTTACTATGCAATCTCGTCCAGGCAACCCTGTTATATTTAGTTCGTTTGAAGCCCTTGCCGAACAATTGTAAAACTTTCACATAAAGCTGGTAAAGCAAAGATTTCATAACGCGAGAAAGTGAATCTTTATTAGAAAACAGTTACTGGTTCCACTGTTTCCCGATTGTCTATATTAACGTATACTTGGTGCTATACGGTAGCGAAATTTGTTTTACGATATCAGTTTCAGCGGGGAAATAATGGAGACGGTATTTTGTTCATTCTTTTGCATTTTATCGACTTGGATATTAGCCAAACGTTCGCCGGTCACGACAAATCTAGATATTGGAACTTTGTTATTCTTAATAAATTTAAAAATCAACTTTTATATATTTAAAAAATTTAAGTGTTGACAAGCTTCGTGTCTGCGTTTAGGGGCTCAGTGTTAACAATAAATAAATAAATAGGTGAAACATATGCTTGAATATTAGCTGATTTCTGCACCTAACAAAAGATCCGATGAACTTGAAACGCCTGCACAGATCTTCATAGCTAATTATCATCTCGATTCCGTCCGCTGCGCTGTCTATAAAAATCGCATTATTTCGTTTACTAAGAAGCTACGATGTCAGAAAAATACACTCAGATACGTCGAAATTTTTGCATGTATAGTTTATGTGTAGTTATGATACTCAATAAGGCATTGAAACATACCTGAATCGGGCTTTTGATATCACGATTAAACTTTATCCTATACCACATCAAAATGCTTAGTACTCTTGATCAAAGCTCAGAAAGCTTTCACTCGGTAGGCTAACTCATTATTCTCAGCGTATCGGCTGTCACAATATCTGAACAGTGAGCATTTAATTAGACAACTGTCTGCGTCCTCGCAATATTAATTATAATCTAAGCAATACCGTTATCAGTTGGTTCATGACAACCTCAATTTTTCTTGTATTTATATAGATCGCCTAGATAAATAAGCCATATTGTTTGAAAGTTTTATTTACGATTATAGTCGACGCGACTCGATTACAGTAATTATAAACAGTAGTTTTATAGCTATGGTAGTTACTTCTGTATTGCCTATTTAATTATAAACAGTTAAAATATTATTATTTTTATTTGAAAGTTCCATTTTAATAAATTAACTACAGTGAAAACGCCTATGCTTATATTCAAGAAAGAGGAAAAAGTGCATTGTCAAACAAAAGATCAGTAATTTTTTTTTAAAAACCTTTTCTTTCTTTCTTTCTTTCTTGATCTATGGTACCTACCTAAAATAAGTATACCTATATAAGTATAGGAATGTATCAATTCTATTAGGCCTTGTACACAAATTTTAATTGATCTTGTATTTATGTATTCTTGTCGTTATTTTTTAACTTAGCAACTCGAAGTTGATATCACAATTGCATTAACTAAATCAAGTTTTCTTAACGCTTTAGAATGCGGAATTTATTTATGAATGAGACGTGAAACCAAATAATGGTATGTAAAATTTTCCTAAATATAAACGGGTAAAAGGGTTGATAAAGACATAGATAACAATACATATATTCCGGAAGAGCAAAACTGAGTATACAAATATTTCAAAATCTTAGTTAAACGATTCTCTCATTGTTTGATCAGATAACATGATGGGATCAACACGCAATCACCTATCTCAAATATTATTCTAAAATTGATTTAATCAAAATTATATCTATTTCAAACCCAAATATTATTATTAGTATTTCTCAAACCTTCAACATTAAAACGACAAAAAAGTAAGCCTTAATCCGTGCAAAATCTACACGTACGTACAATTGGTCTCTATTTTCTCTCTCTAGCGCTATAGCGCTTTTTATTATTTTGTATTACGTTTGCTATTAATATAATATTAATATCTCTTAATATTAGCGCAAACAATTGGGTATTAGATATAATAACTTGGCCAGAATTTGCGTGGAATTTCACAAAATAATAATATAAATAATGACTTATGCACATTTAATCGTATTGACAAATTTTCCACAAACTGTAATAATGAAAAATATTATTGAATATTAATTTAACGGGAATGAAAAGATGACAAAAATTAAGTAAGTTTTACTTTCAAATGACATCTTATAACAAATAAATATAAGCTGTGTACGAATCACTAAATAAAGTAACAAAACGACTGAATACCAATTAAAACAACTCGTGTCAGATCTATGTTGATTCCTATTCGTGGAAACCGAAACATTAAATGTTTTGATTACGATCGATTTCCCCAGTAAGTATTTAGCTGTCGTATTTCATAGTAAAACGTTGCTTATAGCGGTTAAGATTACCTGTCCGGCTGCTTAGAAGTTGCCGTCTGTCAGCTGTAATGGATTTGAAATGCCAGAGGCAGTTTTAGTTTCTTGAGCGTACTGAAAATGTACAGTATTTTTTAAACAATAGGCTTGGATAGATATATTTAATACATATTTCTATTTTCAATGGCTTGTGTATGTCTGTATCACGTGAAAACTGTTGTGCAAATGCGGTTTCTAAATTCGTAAGCAAGTGGAACGCATTCATTCGTTTAATTACTGTTTACTAAATATGAACATGACCTCTGTGACCTGCCACGTGTTTGCGTTTGGTTTCGCTCCGTATTTCCTTGTTTCTTGACGTATGTGTAAGCCCTGACTGATTCGCCTTTGATGTTGAGGTGTCTTTCATAGTATTTCACAAAATATCTTTGATATGATTGATTGTGAGTAAACTATAATCTAAAATTTCTGTTGAAACCCTTCAAAATGAGACATGCCCACTAGACGTATTAAATCTTCACAGACCATCTGTGGCTTATAAAGTTTTGATATATATATATGATCTTATTACTCCACTCTGATTACAAGATCCCGATGAACATATATAAATAACGAAAGAGTCCGACACAGGAATGAATCTTCTCCAGTGTATATAATCGTCAGAAAAATCAAAATATTCATTTATTTCTATTAGTAATGTGACATCGGACCTTCCATATTTAGGCACGGTATAGAAGCGTATAAATTATTAAAATGTTAACATGTGTTGTTTGTGTTCTAAACAATAGATGCTTAATCTGATTTGTATGTGAGCCTACAATAGGAGACCACCCGCGACATCCACCTTTTTATGAGTCAAACTGTAAAACGCAAGCACTTCGGTGGGCAGATTTGATTTCTTGGAACCTTTTACAGTTCTATAAATACGATGCTGTTTAAACATGTGTTTTAGCAATAAAATCCGCCCGACGATACAATTTTCACAAATATGGTTACAATCGTGGGATAATTCATGACCAAATAGTTCATTACGTGCGTGATAAAAGCGTTTTAATCCCTCTGATATAAACTTCATTCATTCCCAAGTTTCTATTAAGTTATGTTCAATAGTATATTAAGATTTGTATCAATATAATTTCACAGAATATTAACACATGTTTAACGTGTTTTTAAACGGCTTTTAAGCCTCGCGTTAATTGCAAAAACAATTACTATTTCAGTTATTAAATTCTATATAGTGCCCATTCCTTTTGAGCTCCAATAATGCAAGATGCCATCGAATTATTTAAATTTTAGAATTTAAAGTGCGGCGAAAAGTTAAATTCAACGTTTAAAAGTTCTCGATTTCTCCATTAAATAGGGCATTGAATGTGACATTCGATTTTGCAGAAAGCATTACGATTACACAGAATGCATCGGATTCAATTCTCATTTCATTGGAAACCAAACTATCGTATTACACCACATTCTAACGCAGCTAAATTAGAAAATAGAAATTACTTAAAACAACTTGAAATTGTGTTTATATACTAAAATATAGTAAGGAAAATAATTGCAAAAGATATAATTATAGAATAGAAGGGCATCCTAAAGGGGGCAAAAGAAGGAAAGGGAGTTGAGTAAAGGACAGATATCAAGCAGGTAATCCCGGGATAAAATATAATGGTTAAAAATGGGTATATATATGTATGTTAAAAAAACAACCACAAATTTGGTCGCTAAAAAGTAATAAAAATAATGTTAGTGTTTTTTTTTAAATTCACAGTTATCAAACACATAAAAAAATTACCATACTATTATTTTTTGTCTGCATAAGCCGCGTCATTGCTTTTTATTTGCTTACACAAAATTACATTTAAATGCTAAATCAATAAAATTGTTAGTTGTAAACTAAATAAAAAAGCAAACTAGCAAACGTAGGGTTATGCAACTGTGAATTAGTATTAATTATTAAGTACGTGCCTTATTAACAACTACTTTCTTGCGCTTGAAAATTTTGTAATAAAAATTCGTTGGTGATATAAACAAAAAACGTATGTAATCTTGAGGTTTTTAACGAAGTAGCAAGCAAGCAACTTCATTAGTTGTGAGTCTCGTTTTGCGACTGAGAACCTGGGTTCTAACCCCGGTAAAGTAATAATGGATTAATTTATAATGGCAGACAGATGACAGTGACGATCTACTATCTGATATGCTTACTAGTGGCCATTTTCAATTCTCTCCTCACTAACTATACCTTCCTGGCGCAGTGGGAAGAGACCCTTAAAAGAGGATCTCACCAGTAACCGTCCAAACACTTCCTAGACTTCGCCTTAGAAAAGGGGCTCGTTGCCGATCACCAGTTTAGCTTTAGGCCTGTGTACTCGTTCAGCAAGTGCACACCATATGATAACGGAGCACATCCTTACCGGGATGAATAGCTTCCTAAAACCGAGATCCCCGGGTGCACTCTACTTTGGCATAGCGAAGGCTTTCGCTTCCAGGCACAACGGCTTGGTTTACAAGCTTTACAACCTTAAAGTGCTACTAAGAATTGTACTATATTTCCACCTGAATAAAAGGAGCACATGTCCCTTAGACGTAACATTCTAGAAGGCCTGTATCGTCTATAACTTCAGTGTACAGGCACACCAGTCATTTTTGACGATAATCCAATTCAAACTTTTGATTTATATAGAGGTCCTTAACACCGCAAACGGTTTTTGACACAAGATCCTAATAATATTTCTAAATACTTTTTGAATAAGCAGCTAAGATAAGCTATTTATCGATAAAACTATACACAATTTTAATACATATAAATAACATATGCATTACAATTCAAATACAATTCAAAATTCGAGCGTACTCCTCCCTTAAAGGCCATCAACGCACCCACTAAAAATGGGTGTCTATGGGCTGCGATGACTGCCTTTTTGGGCGTCCCCAAGGCTTTGCCCCCTATTATATAAAAATAACACAGACAAATAAATACAGTCCATAAAATTAGCCACAGATTTACCCTATATGAAATAAGTTAGACATCAAACTTTACACCGGAACTTTGTGTTTGCTTTTTGATAAAAATTATGATAAGCGTTTCGCAAAAATATATATACCAAGGAAATTGAATATTTACTAAAAATTTCAATTATATCGTAGTAAGAAAAAATACATAGCAATCAGTAACATGGTTGATATATTATCGTACTCGTACCGCTTTTATATTTCGAACAATAATGCAATTCGGGATAGTTTGATAACACTATCGTCGTGACTAATATCCTGTTGAGGACTTCTGTATCTACAGAACATCTGTATGAGTCACGCGTTTAACAAAACTAACCATTTATGCAAAACGCAACTTTTTATCAAATTTGTTTGTTGAATTATGAAATATGAAAGCCATCTACTTTATACTAATAATATTAAATGTCGTACCTTAGCGATAAAATAATTGTACCATTAAAGTAATTAGTAAAACTCTTATGATAATTTTCATTGATTGCTGCATTTGAAATTCGTTAGACGTTAAAAAAATTTAGTAGTATACATTACAGTAGTAGTAATTTTCACATAATAACCGCGCTCTAAGATCTAAAAACTTTTGATAGAATTAAATTTCTAAGTACATCTACTTGAGAGTAACAAAACGGATATTGTAAATTTTATCACTTAAAATAGTATAAAAATGTTTATTATTTTAACAGAGTTCTTTGTATTGAAAGGCGGTTACTTTGAACTTTTGCGAACTCATAATTTTAGGAAATGTATATTTGCGTCACTTATCGTGGTCAGGGCTAGCAGCTTTACCGTTGTCCTTTTATAAGAATAAATAATGTGTTTCATTGTACACAAGGGTTATTTGTGTAAGGCCATTTTGCTCATAAACTTCATATAATTAAATAATTTTCTTATCTCGTTATTCTGTCCTAACCACTTCAATAGACGATAAAATCACAATAATAAAAAACATCCATTGAATTTTTTTTTACTTTCGAGTGAATTTGTATTAAAATATACAAGACAAAACTTGCTCTAATTAATAATAAATAATAAGGCTCTTTCGATGCTAGCGTAAAGTAAAAAAATGTTTTGGTAAGTGCAAAGCTAATTTTTAAACAGATTAAGTCGTGACGATGACTTGTGATTAACTGTGTTTTGTTTCACAAATCTCCCGCTGTGTGTCGGCTGAGTTAAATACCAAGTGAAATTTCATATGCGTTTTATGTGAAAGGTTTCTATTCATAATTTAGTATAAAATAAATAACATAATACATAAAAATAT
This sequence comes from Pieris rapae, assembly GCF_905147795.1. NCBI lineage: Eukaryota > Metazoa > Arthropoda > Insecta > Lepidoptera > Pieridae > Pieris > Pieris rapae. Next base: position 3,823,018 of record NC_059509.1, on the reverse strand, counting down.
ACATAATAACTAACCTTAAAATTTAATAAATAAAAAATATTATTAAAAGGAGTCCCTTTTGGTAAGGTGGGGTACCTTACTTTACTAAGGTGGGGTACTTACTTACCTTTGAATAGCTAGACTAAATCTTTGTGCGAGGTGCCAGCTCTTCGTTCTCCTGTGATGTCGACTAACCTTTTTGATAATTCCATAAAAACCCTTTTCGCGCTAGGACCCCACGGACCAAGGGTCTCGACACCGAAAGGGACAAAATCATATTCAGAGTCTAGACCCCTGTAATTGCAAGCTTTTGTTTTTTCAGCCGCATTTTATAATTTTATCATTCATTTTATCAAAGCAAGCAATGCAAGTTGCAAGTTGCAAAGCTTTCGTATTAGTCGAGAAAAAGTACTCAGCATTTCTTCTGCTTTTTATTGATGACTACGTAATAGATTTTTTATTTTCTAGAGGGGCAAACGAGATTGTGGAACGCCCGAAAATTGCAGTCATCGCGGCCCATAGACACACATTTTTAGTGGGTGCGTTACCGGACTTGGAGGAAGGAGTACGTTCGAATTTTGAATCTATGGAGATCGTATAATTCGCAAAAGAAAATGCAAAAAATATGAGCAATATTGATGCATCCAGTTTGAGCTACTAACAGTGTTATAGTTTTTATAAAGGAGTATTTATATGCATTTGTGGTACTAGTCGTAGTGGGCGATAAAGCATAATAGTGAATCAATTGCACTGACCCGCTTACCGAGCCATTGAAATGACAATAAATTTGTCCTGGCTGCGTAGTGACAGACAATGATTTGTTTATAGTTGAAATTATTATATTCATTTCTTAAGGAGAAGTTTCAATGTTAATGTCTGTTCGTGTATGCAATTTTCACCAATTGACGTTAGGCTCATTTCAGTGTTACTTCAAGACGTTTTTAGACCTCGATTTTCCGCTCTGAATAACTTCATTTCAAAGACATGTTTGCACTTTACAATTCCTCATTTACGCTTCAGTGACCTACTGAGCAAAAAAGCTATTTAGTAGCTGAATACAAAATTTTGTATCTTTTCGGCAAAACTGACTGTTTGTGAGTTTCCTCTTTCGTGACTTATTTCTATTTATGTCATTGACGTGACACATAAACTTCTTTCCCATGAATGTATCTTAACTTTATTACTAAAAGATCCAAACATTAGCTCTTCCATTCTGTTTAATATCTCCAAGTCTGAAATAGAAAGCTCTTGCTATGTCTCTGCACATAAATAAATATTAAATATATGAATGCTATAAAATTCTCATATATACTCATTATTAATACCTACTGGAATGATTCAAACAAGGACACTTTTTCCCTTTGAGTGGATGTGATTTTTTACGAGTTTATTTTTGTTGATGTTTATATTACGGTGCTGGTGCAAATTAGGTTTAAACAATTTAAAATAAGTGTATTAGATCAACACGCGAATGTTATTTATTACAATGTACTCACAGATATCTTGAAATATGTAATATAGCACATTCAACGCCTTAATTGACCAGATGGTATATCAGACGATAAGTCAAATCAATCAACTTATTAAATTGAAACGCTGTTTATGATTTATTGTTAAAAGTATATATTTATATTATATACTGCTTCAAAGGCTCGCTATGATATTCGTAATTTCCTTACTATACCTTCTATTTTTTAATAATTTGGAAAACATAAAATAAAATTTAAATGTTCGCTAGAATCTCTCACATGTGTAATAAGTTCTATATTATTATATTTGTGGTGTTATATTAAAATAGACACAGAAATGTGTCTTCTCTTACTTTTGCCGCATGCCCAATTCATGAATTGCAGTTGATCAGATACCTCTGTCATGAAACTTAACTAGATGTTATTTTGTCATAAAGTTTTACTGATTAAAAGTTTATTAGCTACTGTTTGTAGTCGGGGTCAATGACCCCGGTGTCAATGTAACGCAACCGCAAACCGCCGCACATATTGAGTTGCCTGCCCTGCATTTATTGCGATCTGAGTCCGTGTTACTTTAATCGTTAAGAAGTAGATTAGGCCTGCTTATTTATTTATAAAACGCTAAAGAAAAAATAAGAAGAACTACAACCTATCCTATATTATTTACTTAAAATATATCATCAATATATTTTTAAATTCTCTTTAGCTCAAGTCTTAGTAACTTTTAATACAATACACCAACGAGCATGATACGCATTCGCTGTCAATCGTCAACTAAGTTATCATGAATTGAATTTTTTGAGACTAAAAAGTCTTAAAAAATTCCGGTTAAAAAACCGGAAATTAATCGTTTTTTTTTATAGAACGGGGGCCAACGGGCAGGACGCTCATCTGATGTTAAGTGATACCGCCGCCCATGGACACTCTCAATGCCAGAGGACTCGCGAGTTCTTTGCCGGTTTGTCTGCCTGCCCTATTAGGAATTGGTACGCTCTTTTCTTGAAGGACCCTAAGTCGAATTGGTTCGGAAATACTTCAGTATTAGCAATTACTTAATTTATAAATATACAACACTAATCAGTTAAATCTACAGGTTCAAATAAATGTCTATATCACAAAATAATATTAAGATTTATTTATATTGACAACTTGGTCATCAGTCTTTTAGCTCAAAACATTCTTCTTTTCATCTCTTCTTTCTTCTAATAGTTGCAGGTTTGTTTGAAACCGCGCTTAGGCCGCATTATCTAATTAAGTCACGGAAGTAATTAATAGTCATATGTAGAACTGTTTACTAAGAGACTTGGTTGGTGGAATGGTAACTTCAGTTTATAAAGCGATTTCACTTCACAAATTGGAATGTCATATTTGGATAGGTAAGGATAATGGATCGTTAAAAAGGTAAATTGCGTATTCAAGTACATTTTCGCAAATGGAGTCGCAGGCCTCAATTAGTTTGAAAGTCCAAACATTCCTTGATTAATAACACTTTTCAATCCACTAAATATTCAACCGTTATTAGCATTTCGAAAGTTTTATGTAAGAAATACTTTAAGTTGAAAAGCTTCATGAATGCGAAAGCTAAATGCCATGGAGATCATTCATTAATAACAATAATTAATGTCAGAGCTTTCAAATAACTACTTCGCGTATATGTAGCAGCCATATAAGATTAATTTGCTATTGACTAGGATTTGCTAGGTTTGGTTTTTTAAATAGCTTCATTATGCATTGTCCTGATCACGTTTTATATAAGTTTTAATTGCTTTGTTTTGTTCCATTGGTTTTGTCGAGATGTATTATGTATTACTTGCATTTCTATCCGTTTTTCTCACAGTGGTTTCCCAGAAGTGATCAAAGCGATAAGCGGCCACCAGTTGCCCTCCTCTTCTACCATCTCTCCTCAAATCTTGGTGTTGGTTACCCTCAGACTTAAAAGTCGGAACATGGGGCAAATTATGATTAACGTATGTTAAATCCAATACCGTTTTAACCTTTTTTTAAATTTATTTTGTTCTCAGTGCTTTTTATTTTAAAAATTGTACTCAAAAGGGTGAAGATACAAGGAAGAAGTGGCTATTTGCTGTTTTGACTGTTAGGTTAGGTTACTATATATTTTGTAATCTTGTTCTTGATCTACACCGTATGGAGCAGGTGAGTAATGGGTAAAAACACTTTGTTTGACTAAAACAAATTCTATAATTCGTGAAAATGAACTTAACGTGAAATCACGTGTCATTCTCTGAATTCCTCGGTTAAAACATTTGTTAAAGTTGTATGACATTTCTTTGAGTTCCTTTGACGCAGTTAGACAAATGAATGACGACATATGTGACGCTTACCACGGCAAACATGGCACCTAGGCCATTTAGCATTCTAGCAGCAAGAAATATTATTATACAATTTCTATAAAAATAATGTTGGATAATGCTTGTACAATAAGAAGCCTTTATAAAAAAAATACACTAAACTATAGGAACAATGTTATATCATTTACTTAGTTTAATTGCATATTTGGGCAAAATGTATGTTTGTAAAAAAGTATCTTTCATTTAACTATTTTTTAAAACTTTTTTCTACATATTGAGAATACCCGCACTAGTTTGCTATGTTTCCCTATATCTTCGATTTCAATATATTATAGAGCCAACTAAAATGGAACAAATATTTTATTACATTTGAGGCTCACAGTACGTATCCATTACTATTCATAAAAGTAAAGGTATTAGTTTCAGACAGACATTTCTCTAATAGCATATCAGCCTTAATATTTATCAAAATCTTGAAGCCGTCACCAATAAATCTTCTTCAACCTACAAATCCTTTAAGAGGATAGGAAAGTGCATTTTATACAAATACATAAATTAAAATAAATTTTTAGTGTTCGGTTTCCATTATGCTTAAATGCACCGTAAACATGGACCAATAAAAGCCTTTAGAAAGCTCCATTGCTCGAAAATAGTTCGTACACTCAGGTTTTACAGACCAGAATGGAATGAAAGGATAAATTTAGTAATGCGTAAAATTGAGGAAGGAATTAAAATTTGATAAATGAACTATTAACATTCCGGGACTTAGTAGCTATCTATCTTATAATATGGATTAGTTTGTTTTGATATTATATCACACCGCATTTTTATCGGATACGCGGTAAAATATTAATTTAAGGTTGGCATAATATTCTTTGTTTAACACAATTGGCAATTCACCTTTGTCAATTCTTATTAACAAGGTTTAGCAATGTATAATGTTATAGAATAAAAGATTTTTATAAAAATAAAAATATAACAGTGGCGCTACAACCTTTTTTAGGTCCTGGGAGAAATCTGTCTCAACTCTCAAGGCAAGTAGGTGATCAGCCTCCAGTGCCCTACACACGTCGTCGACTTTTTGGGTCTAAGACATATCGGTTTCCTCACGATGTTTTCCTTCACCGTTCGAACAAATGTTAAATACGCACATAGAAAGAAACTCCAGTGGTGCACAGCCCGAGATCGATCCTACGACCTCAGGTATGAGAGTCGCACGCTGTAGCCACTAGGCCAACACTGCTGCAAAGATTTTTATAACAAACTTATATGACGCGAACGAGAGACAAAGAAGACTATATCTTCAATATTTTTTTAAAAATATTTTTGTTAATACATTTGTCTTTACTAAGACATCATGGAGCATACGATCTAGGCTAACTTAAGACAAATTTTCTAATAAGGATATTTAACACAAGAAAGTGTCAACTTACAATCTCTATTGAATAGAGGGCAGTATTCTAGCGTCCTATACTTTTTTTACATTTTGACAAAATATCCGAAATAGTTTATTTCGTGTAGACTTAACGCGAAAGAAATCACGAGTTTGTAGGTTTTAAAGATGAAAATATGTAGTATTTAGTACCACCAGTAGTATTAGCTACGAAGCTGCCAAATCTTTGATCGCACAAGATTTTTTTGTACAAACTATTATTATTAGCTCGTGCAAATTTACACGTTTCACTGTAATGACGTAAAGTCATAACATGACGAAACGTTTTCGAATGAAGTACCATTTTGTAATCTTTGCACATAAAACAATTTTCTACCGTGTCAAAGGTTGATATACTGCGGCTAGCAATTATGTTTTTATAGAAGAAACATTTTAACTACCTAGAGCCAACCGCATTATTAGATCTAGTGTTTTAATTACTTCGACGCGATTATTGTTAAACGCGTACCCGCGTTTAACAATTATCTTATATTTCAGACAATTTACGTAAAATCATAATGAATTACACCTTTCGGTGAAAACCGTACAAAAACCTATCTGTAGTTAATGTTATTACCTTCAAACGCATTGGTCTACAGTTTGTAAAATATATGGCAAAAACTTTTAATTTTAAACAAAATTACATATGAAATCTTTTGAACTTATCAAAGTTTCAAAAATTTGCTGAGGAACTTTATAATTTAAATAAGTATACGTATACACGATATTTCCAGTTTTATATAGCTAGACTTTCCATACATAATTTGACAAAATATTTTTTTTTCATATAACTGTACGATTTTACGTACGATTTTACGTACACTTCTTGAATAAGCGACAGACGGTCACATTAAGTTGGCAGTATTTAGCTAATAAGACCAGCTGAAATATGGGTTACACTGAACTGGATTAACATATTTTTTTTACAGATTCTTTAAAATACCCTATTTCCAAATGTTCTTTGACTTTTCTATATAAATTTAAGTTATATTTATTTACAAGAATGTTACTAATAATTATAATACATTTTTTTAGTTTTATCCAACGAACCATTGAATTGAATTTTTTACAGCATAGTCCAGAGTTTTTTTATTTGTGTAAACAACTGGTTTTGATTACACGATATTCTACAACTTAACTTAAAAAAAAGAGTAAGCCACGGCATAATTACTTCTCGTATATCATGATTTACTTAATATACGTTATTTTTTATTACATCACTTTGCCTTCATACAATTTCCTTATTAAGTTAACAAAGAACATTGACCGGGAAAGCTTACGTCGCTTTATCATATAAATATTGATTGATGTGAGCATACTAGAGAAAGGCAACGAAAGTGATTCTATAATTAAAGGCATGGTCATACCGGCGTGGGTTGTCGCAAAAAGTTCTCGATCCATTAGACCCCACCTGTTGAACAAGATTGAGAATGCTATTAGTTATCGCATGGTTTGTTACTGATACTCATTTTACGTTAGATACAGTTGTTACTACATATATCATTAACTGCCATTAAATGTTAAAAGCCTTAACTGTAAAAGCGTTAACGACTATTATAATGATTACTCTTTCCTTATCCCTAATTGTTTGCCTATTTCTTTCGTATAAAGCCACGGATATACTGAGGGAAGGTATGTATGCATTGCTTATATGATGACTTGGCTTGGTTAGCAAAGCGCCATTCACGCGGACAATACAAATAGGTAATTAACGAAATTTCAGTTGATATAGACCTATTTTTTTTTTGTACACTGGCTGAGTTTACAGCAGTTGCTTGTTAGTTATAAGATTAAGGCATATAAGTATAATTGTTTAATGTTTTTTATGTAGGCTAATTGGTGTGGGTATTACTTTGGCATTCTATCGAATTAGTAGTAACTGTTAAGGTAGAATATAGTGGAATACATAAATAAATAAATAAATGATATGATTCAGAATTTGAGATTATTGCAAACTAATAATGCAAGTTATAGTATAGTTAATGCAAAATCGATGTCAAAATCTAATAAGTAAACGTAACCTAACAAAATCTTACCATATCCATATTAAAAAAAATTCATGTTTTAAATAATTCGATTGTCTTAGCCATCGTGAAATTGACTTGGCCAACGTCGCGTCGTATGAAAACACAATGTATTTCATATAAATAATAATTAGATTTATTAGTGTGACTTACTCGATTTTTATTTTGGTTTGGACAATATAAGACGTCAATATCAGTTACTATAATGTGTTAAAAATTCAGGTTTTATCCACAACTATATACACAAGGATCGAAGACCTTTCTAGAAAAGGATGTATGACTGTACCGCTTTTTTGCTGAACTTGGCGAGATTAATTCTTGTTTATTCCGCCGTTTATAGATAGCTACATGAAAGGCATATATGTATTTTTAATACAAAAATTAGTTAGCAATAAATATTAATAATAAACATTTATTTTGTGTTTGATTTATTGAGTTCAATTATCCAATCATATTCCACCACGTTGTAGGTTGTAAGCCTATAATTTGATGCAGTATGACGGCTCAATAAAGGCGCGGACGCATACAAAGCAAATACCGATACAAGAACGTGCTGTGCACGTGTGATCTGCACATGCGATGCTGCATTGTTTGTTTTTTACTTGTCCCATACCTACAGATGTTTGGGAGTCTTTGTGATACATACGGTGCTAAGTTTATATGCAGCCGTTATTAATTGAAGCGTCGAGGGCTTTTTTTTTTTTTTTTTTAAATAATTTTCACTCTACTCCCCTGCCATAGTGTCCAGGGACTTTATATTTCACTGATATTATTTAACGCGTCGGGAATTACGCCCCGACTACATCGGTAATATTTTTATTAACAATATTCATGGGCGAGCCGGGGCGCAATTCCCCGCGAGACCCGCTCTTTCTGTTTTATTTGCCGCCTTTATATATACAACTATTTTTTCACAGAACCGTTCCAGGCACGGTCTGTGCTTTATTAATATGTCCTGTAGGCCGTTACGGTCTACAGTCATCTGTATTTGTTGCTCCAGGTCGTGCCTGGACGATGCGAATATAGGGCAGTGTAGAAGCACATGTTCCACTGTTTGCTCTTCATTACTGCAGGCACATGTTGGGCTTGTCCTAATTTTGAATCTGTGCAGGTAATATGCAAAGGCTCCGTGCCCTGTTAGAATTTGCGCCATCTGGGGTGTGAAACGCTTCTCTTTTACCAATTTATACGCAGTTTTAACATTGCCTATAAATAATTTTGTAGTTCCAGCTGTTTCACCCCCCAGGTAGCGCTCATTCCATACCTCCAGAGTCCTTTGCCTTATCTGATGTTTAATATATGACAGGGGGTATGCAGCGTATTCAGGTTCTGACCTTAGTTTTTCCGACGCTTCTTTTGCTAATGTGTCCGCTCTCTCGTTCCCCGGCGTACCAACGTGCGCCTTTATCCAGAAGAGGCTTATATGAGTTCCTGTTCTCCGGCACTCTTCCAGGCTCCGGCGGATCTCGGCTACCTGGGGATCGAGAGATCGTCCACTCACTATAGCATCTAGTGCTGACTTTGAGTCACTGTATATTTTAACGTCGCGCTTGTTTTTATCCACGTGGCTAGTCGCGTTCCGTAGTGCCATCAGTTCGGCTTGAAATACTGTGCAGTGGGGCGCCATCTTCATTTTCTTGCTGTTTATTTCCATTCCATCTTTCCATTCTGTCCAAGCGGCGCCCACTCCTGTACTTGTTTTGCTGCCGTCCGTATAGATTTGTGTGCCGCCGTGTCTTGCGATTTCTTCCGGATTTGTGAGCATCTTATAGTCAAGTTTTGTTTGTTTCGCCGGGTGTGGGAGATCCACATATCGCACTCTCTTCTCTAATTCCTCGCCCTCCTTCAGTATTTCCGTGCTGACTCCCCTTTTTATCTCGTGTAAGGCAGCGGCTTCTTGAATACGTAGGTCTAGAGGAAGTATCCCGGCCAGTAGGGTTGCCGCGTGTAACGATGTCGTCCTATAAGTTTTGGCAATTTTTTGGGCAAAGCCCCTTTGCAGATGGTTTAGTTTTTTCCGTACACAGATTTTATTTGTCGCGGGAGCCCACACCGCGGCCGCATACATTACGATTGGTTCAATAACGGCAGTGTACGTGGTCGCGATAACCTCCTGGTTTAGTCCCCATTCGATCTTCGCGGCTTTAGCCAGCTGTTTATATATCTGAATGGCTTTCCGGCATACTCTCTCCACATGTCTGTTGAATGTGAGTCTAGAATCCAGATCAACTCCGAGGATTCGGATGTGGTTATCCATCTGTATCGGTACATTATTCATATTTAGCCGTGGGGTGTCATATTTTAGTTTGCGAGTCACCACCATGGCTTTGGTCTTGTGTGGCGCAAATTTCAGTTTGTTTAGGATACCCCATCTATGTATCCGGTTCAATGTTAGGTTGAGTTTCTGCTGGATCTCGCTACCGGTTTCTCCTTCCGCTATCAAAACGATGTCATCCGCAAAAGCCTGGACGTACTCACCACTATTTTGCAAGTCCTGGAGGAGCGGGTCCAATATTAGATTCCACATTGTTGGTCCCCCTATTGAACCCTGAACGCAGCCTTTGTTAGTAACTTTTTCAACCGTGTGTCCAGCGTAGGTTAATTTAATTTGTCTTTCATGTAAGTAACTATCCATAACTTTCCTTAGTTTTAATGGGCATTGTTCTTCTGCCAGGCGGACTCTAATTTGCGGCCACCAAGCGCTGTCAAAGGCGCCCTCTATATCGAGTGACACGATGGTTAGTATCTTCTTTTGTTTCAGCTTTGCGCGTATATGTGTGACTGCGTCATATAGGGCGTCCTCAGTGCTCCGCTGGGGCATGAATCCGTATTGGATTTTCGAGGTTTTCGGGACTAGATGCCACTTTAACCGAACGATTAGCATCTTTTCGTATACTTTACCTAGAAGAGGTAGTAAGCCTATGGGTCGATAAGACTTCGGGTTTGAATAATCGGCCTTACCCGGTTTGCGCAATACAATTATTGTAGCAATTTTCCACAATTTGGGGAAGTACCCTAGCTCCAGGCATTTGTTTAGGACGGTGAGGAATAAGTTAGGCGCCGCGTTTATCGCGTGCCAACTTATGTCCGCCGTTATGCCATCTTCTCCGGGGGCCTTTCTGGGGTTGAAACTGAGAGCGGCAGTTTCGAGTTCAGTCATTGTGAAAGGGGTATCATAGACTAAGTTATGTTCCTCTTTGTTTACTGTGTTTGCTCTTCTTCTTACCAATTCGTGGTCTTCAGTTTCATCCTCACTAGTATCTTCCGGGAAGAAAGTTCTTGCCAGGGTCTCCGCTGACTCCCTTTCACTAACATATCTACCGTCCCTGCAAAGTGGTATATCCTGGACTCTGGTCTCTGTCCCTCTTATCACTCTATATATACCTTCCCACATGGTCTCTTTTTCCTGTTTCTCACAGAACTTCTTCCAGCTCTCAGTTTGGGCTTGTTTGATCCGGTTTTCATACTCTTGTTTTAATGTAAGGTATTCACCTACGACCTCTGGCCTTCTGCGTGCTGCGGCACATCTTATCCTCCTCTTTCTAGTCTCAACCTGTTTCTTGAGCACCTGTAGTTCTTCGGTCCACCAAGCCATTTTAGTTTTCTTCCCGGTTTTAATTTTTGGAATTGCTACATCACTTGATTTGATTACTACTTCTGTGAACTTTTCTACTATTTGTTCTAAGTCTTCAACTTTATTTAACTTTCTTACGACTTCTTCTGTTAACTGAAAATTTTCTATATTAAACAACATTTCTTCCTCGAACTTTACCCAGTTAGCTTTTTTACTATTGTAAATTTTTGTTTTACTCCTTCTATGAATTCCTTGATGTATGTTTGCATTAATTTTGAATAGTATGGCATTATGATCCGAAGAAACCATTCCGATGTCCACTCTCCAATCTTCGATCTTTCCCAGTAGGTCACTCGTGCACACTGTTATGTCTATGTGGCTGACTATTCTGGTTCCTCTCCTTATTACCTCAAATGTTGGTTGCTGCCCATCGTTCAGTATGTGCAGACCAAGCTCAGTTACCAGACTTCCAAAGGCTTGTCCTCTATTGTCTATTTTCGGGCTTCCCCACCACGGACTTTTGGCATTTGCATCACCTCCTAGGACTATTCTTCTCTTGAGCTCATTCACCGTTGTTTCCAGGTGCTTTAGATAGGGTTCTATATCCGCTGGGTCTGGTTCCATGTAGTATGAGATCAGTGCAATGCCAGACTCCGCCGTGGTCTTCAGTTTAATAGGCACTATATTGGTTGTTGTTAGTGCGGGGTATTGGATAATACCAATATCCTCGTCAAAAATCAACACTGCTGCCTTTATAACTTTACCTGCCGGCGTCGAGGGCTTTAAGTCGATGTATTATTAAACTTACAGACTTCATATATACAAATTTTATTAACAATTAATTGTAGTAGACTTGGCAGTATACCGAATATTCGGCGAGGCCCTGACCGAATAGCCGAATATAAGGCAAAAGTATTCGGCTGGATTTTAGCGCCAAAAACTTGTACAGACGATGGGTTTGCGTTCCTTTGTTTTGTTCTAATGTACTCATCGCCCGCGCGCCGCCTGCATGACTACTTAATGAGTGATTATAAAAGAAATGAGAACCATACTCTTCTAAATTTTGATTACCACAATAATTCAAATACAATCCTCCATTATTCCAATTCATTAAGATGATTAAGTACCTGTATTTTATACCAATTACTACTTAAATGATTATAACAGAAATGAAAATATGAATATATACGTAATCAATCGATTTTAATTTTTAATTTGACCAATTTTTATATTGTAAGTGTTAATAAATAAATAAAGTAAATAAATAATGGCTTTGCTGTCTATAGATACAATATTAAGCATGTGGCTACACACGCAGATCTCGTCAAAGGAGGGTTTAAAAATAATATGAGCAATAAAAGATAATTCCAAACATCCATTACATTTGTTTTAGAAATATTATTATTATTTAGTAGAAGTTTTTGCTAGAATTAAAATATTTCTCACGCAATAATAATTTTCTTCATCTGAATGCAGAAAATTGCTCATTTTCAATTACTTATGTACACATTCATATCTTGCGGCTTACAAGTAATCTTAGGTTTATTAGTTCAAGCTTGTACTATGTGTTGTGCAAGATACAGGTTAGTACAAATATTAGGTCAGACATTTTAAACTTTAACTCCCTGCTTTAACTACACAGTTTTAGAAATTTGGTAAACATTTTTATATAAATGTCAAGGAATTTAAAATTAAGCTAACATAAAAAATATCTATCTTTCTTTGTATTACCACTAGTAACAGTATAGTAAAAAACACGCTTATATTGTGTGCGTAAGTTGGGTACTCACAAAGCCTTTTAGATAGTTCGTTCTTTAGAATCAAATAAAAATCATATATTATCTTAAAGAGCGGACCATTCCCTCAGTACATGCGTGGCGCTTAGCACTTTATTCAAAGTAACCCGCTAGTTCTTGTACCTTCTGTCCGAAAAAATACTGTTTGAATTTGCAAGAATATAATCATTGATGTGGATTATTATTAACTTAATTAATTATTAATTGTATTCAGCTGATGAGTTAAATCTAAAGTTAATTCGAACTGAGGCGCAAGATGTTAAATTACGTAAATAAATTCTATGTAATTACGTAATATTTTGATTCTAAAATTTGAGGGATGATATAACAATGTAACGGATTTTAAGTCATTTATACCTGCTTGAAATATCCTCCCGAATCATGTAACTTGCAATTATTGCCATCTGCTCCTTGCAGCAGCTGATTGTAACTGGTTTCCATCGATACAACACAAAAAGATTCAAACTTAAGTTAGTAAACACGTTTTTATGTCTTGTAGAACTTAAATTCTTGAAGGTTGTATGAGTCTTAGAAAATAACAACCATTGTGATTTTTGATGAAAACTAAGGACTAAAATGTCTATGGAGTCTAATGATTATTATTATTACCAACGGCACTACAACCTTTTAGCTATGGGCCTCAGATTTCTGTATCTGTTCCTAGATCATTTCTAATAGGCAAGTGATCAACCTTCTGTGTATGACACACACCGTCGACCTTTTAGGTTTCAGTCGCAGGTTTCCTAAAGATGTTTTCCTTCACCGTTGGAGCGAATATAAATGTGCTGATAGGAAGAAAGTCCATTAGTGCACGGCCGGGGATCGAACCTACGACTCCAAGACTGATATTCACGCGTTGAAATCACAATGCCAACACTGGTCAATGATTGTATTAGGTGTTATATATCCCAAATAAATATAAATATATTCATTGCAAACTTTACTATATTTTTTTAGAAATTATATAATAACTTTAATAATGAGATATTAATTATGTAGTGTAAATTAATAAACATTAAATGCGCTGTACCATCTTCGTTATCGGGTTAAAAATAAATTTATACTTTAGTTGTGATAACCGCAAATGATAACAAGAATAAATATGTTTTTAAAAATTTAATTAAAATCTTCTATGCAACTTAATATTACGTAATTAAAAGGTGACTATTATCTATAATGGTTTATTCCACATCACAAGTACCATAGATAATTTCGTTGCGTATTATTGAATGCTGATTTAATTATTTAATTATTCGTCCTCTGTTATCTTAGGTTATAAAAACACCTGACTCTTAAAACATTTTTGAAAACAAAAAGTTATCTATACACAAGACATTCATATGTTTTTAAATTAACATTCGGGTTATGAGTTTTCTCTAATTTATATTTAACATATTTCATTTCTGCATTCTGTTAATAAAATGAAGACAAAACACACAGCACATTAAGGATTTAGTTTCATAATACAATGAGCAACAGGAAACTAAATCGTAATCTAATTTAGGTTTTTTGAAACCCATGAAGTAGTTCTAAGCCTTATTTAATACGTAATTGTCTGGTGACCTTATGTTCAGTGGAGCAGAGTTGAATAGATACTTTTTTGCTGTGATAGATTCTTTGTTACCTAATGCCAATATTATGCGAATGTCTCTCATTTCATTCAGTTCCATTTCACTTCACTGGGTGAGTTTGTTTTTGCTTTAGTTTTTAAATTGTACCATAATTTAAATTAAAAGCCGTGTTGGCATAGTGGCATGGGCTCTCAGCCCAGAAGTCATAGTTACGAACCCCGCCTGAGCAACTTTGGACTTTCTGCGTTTCATTTAATTTTCTTTCTTTTCATTTAAAATTCGGTTTATTATTACAGGAAAATTTAATTAAAAGTAATATTATTGGAACATGCTTAAATTTCCTAAAACTTGAATCAGAGTTGATAAACTGGCCTCTTTTTAGCGTCAATTTCATATAAAAATGTATTTACGAAGAAATTGACTGGGATCTTTCGTAGAAGTGTATGTAAATCGTAACGGGAAAGCACGAACAGAATATATTACTAGGTGTAAAACAGGACCACCAACTGGGATATATAATCGCAATATTGTTCTATCTCGTCTATACGCGAGAGTACATCAATAACTTTTCTCTGTCATAGAAATAGCATTTGCCTTAAGGTGTACTATAAACGTGTTTATCCAGTATTTTTTTTTAACATGATACTTGGACGTTTATTAATGAAACATTTTGTTATATAAGATTGTTCTGAAGTCTTTGTAATTATTACTCAAATTGTATTTACTTGTCTACAAGGAAATGAAATTTTGATAACGTAATTTCGACGTTATTTTACGATAATAATATCAAGGCATAGTGGCGAAGTTTCTTTCTTTCTTTTTCCTGTTACACATATGTAGATAAAGTTTGGAATTTACTGACGAACTTAGCATTGATGGTATAAGTCATCGTAAATACTTTACAGTGATTTAATGTCAGATATGGTGAAAGATAGGAAATTAAACATTCTTTTGGATCTTGACTTCAGCATCCTGACATTTTGAAACAGAGGCTAGAGCAGAGAGGAAAGTTAAGATACCGCCACCCATGGACACTTTCAATGCCAGAGGGCTCGCGAGTGCGTTGCCTTTTAAGAATTGTGTTTGTTGTATTATAATATCACCAGACATTGTGTTTGTGTATAGTCTGGTCATACCCCAAAAATGTACGTCTTTTCGAAAGTATGCGACCTAAATCGATAACAGCTTTATTACAAGTATTTAGCCTACACCATAAAAAATAACGATCTAAGAACGATCATTTATTTATAAAAAACCTTTATTATTATTTGTTATTATGACATCAGTCAAGCAACTAATGTCTTATCATACTGAGCTAGTTCGTTTTCTTTAACAAAGTCGTATAAAAAACCAGGAAAGTAAGACTCGCTAACATTTTTATTACCTTGGCAAAGAATTTGTTGGTCTAAGTTACGTATCGATACGACAGAACCCGAATTCGTTTTAGTAATTCAAAGAGGTATTATCGCGATAATATATAGCGTCGGATTGCTGTTAATAGGACCACCTATGGGGCTGAGGAACAAAGTGTAATTTGTCACTTCAACATTAACCCTTACAACAAAGAGGCAATCAAATTTTATCTCTCTTTCTTCCACGTAAGAGTACAATATCTATTACAAATATTTTAAGGAGTTTTAGAATTCAAAGGCGCATTAGATTTGACAAAAGGAAATCATTGTTGACCCAGGAAAGATTGACTATTGACAATTGAAAGTTTAGTACTAAAACAAGTCTGGTTACTCAGCGGAAACACGAGTATTGATTGAAATTTGTAGAAATAGACGTATAGAGGAGTATTTTAGGTCAGAGTTAAGCATTTCACAAGCTTTGAACCTCAGTCACCCATAAATTATAAGTTAACTATAAGAGATACTAGAAAACCAAATTGTGACTTGCTTATAAAAAATTAATTACCTTAAAATACCGGCAAACATCTTGAAGAAATGTCCTTGCCTGCGCAGAAGTGATTTTTAGGTATCAAAGGGGGGGGGGGGTGAGTCACACATGTGTGCAAACTGTCTCCCACTCCCTTGTTCATATAGTTTCCCGGTATCTGTACTCAAATTATAATAATGCCGTCAAGTTTTACTTATGAAGAAAAATAGAATACATTTTTCACTTATAATAAAGTACTACTTATAGTAAACTAGTTTGACACTTCATTACATTAAAAATCTATCTAAATGTACACATTGCGTACACATAAACAAGAAAAAAATGCATTTCGAATATATATTACATTTATATCAACTCTTTACGACCTCAAATTTAGAGAACAATCGTACGATATCTGCTCTACATACATTGTGTTTGCATACTCGACAGTATGAAGTAACCTAGATAATATTTGCATAATATCTAAAATACTAGTTTCGCCATCAGAATATATCATGTTCAGTTTTGTATTTCAACAAAAAAGGCATCCTCTGTAATAGAACAATGCAAAATCTGTTTTGGTATTGAATCATTGAATTTAATTGAATGAAGAAATAATTGTTCTAACGAAGGCAAATACAGATATGTATTATTTAATAAATGTCTATAATCAGATAATATTAAACATGTAAATGAAGAAATATCTCCCATCCGGTAAACTTCAGAAGGCTTAACTCGTAAGCTGCCTGCCAGACCACTTATAAAAGCCAATAAACTCCTCGTTTGTGGTGTAACATATATGCTATATACTAAGCGTATAAGACACACTATGTGCGATAATTTCATTTATTTTTACATATTCTTTACACGAATCTAACGGGATTTTAATTGTCATTTTTAACGACATTTTTTGTCACCTGTTCAAATGCAAAGCAAAAGCAAAGTGAAACGTGGTAAATTTAATTTTACTAATAAATAATTTCATTTCGACTAGAGGAATTATTACAATTTTAAGAACAGAAGAATGTAAAAACGATTTAAAATTAATACCAAATATAATTAAAAATAACCGTATTTTGATATAGATTAGTTGATTGAACTGCTTATAATGTTATTTTGTAATGATAGAACAAATTACACTACAATAAGTAGGTTAACCCAGCGGTTATTACAAAGCAAAAAAATTGCGTGTGCAAAGAACAATAAATCAATTTTATAATACATAACTGACATTGATTGAAGTTGAGAGAGCGGAAGCAAACAATAGGAGAGATGAAAGTTGAACATTTTCATAGCACCGTAATTGATAGAGTTATAACAGTACGCAATAGTGTCTAGCAGCAGTCTAGTCGAATAGCCCACTTTCTCAGACGAATTTATTTTATATAACTGAACGTCGAGAACAGATACTTAAATTATCTTCACTGTTATTGTAACCGTTCTCAATTTTTGTTGAGTTATCACAAACTTTAAGTCCTGAAGTATTTTCTTGCGTAAGTATTGAGAAATTTTAATTGAAGCTGAATTTTAACAGAAATACGACAGGTGCCAATAAAATATGCAGGACATTGACATCCGATTACATTTAAATTCAATTAAAATGTTGATTAATTTCTTAATGTAAAACTATATGGATTCATACAAATTATATAACGTGTTGGGTTGAGCGTTGAAATAATAAAGGAATCAGATCCTTTTGCCGAGGGACTTGGCTTTGAATCAACAGTTTGAAAACTTTAAAATAATGTGACAGCTTCTACGTCCTGTTATAACATGTATTCAGCATTTCCCTAAAGTTATAAATAACATAATCTAATATTACTCTGATATAACTTGAAACCTTAGATCTACCGCTAAAAATAGTCATTAGCTAACAATGTATATTACATGGTTGATTTCTTTATGATGACAGAGAGCCATAAAAGCTAAGATAAAACGACGTTGGAATGAATATAATACATACAAAATCTTATAATACAATTATGGTATTCCTCTTACTTAGTTGATTATAGCAGCACTGACAACTGTAGAAATTGTATAAAAATATACGTCAACTGTAAATTTTATTTTTACATCTTTGTGGCTTTCGTACAACAAAAGGCCGGCAACGCACTTGCAAACCTTCTGGCGACGGTAAGCACTTAACTCCAAGTGACCAACTCTCCCGCTCATTTGCCTACTGTTACTTTAAAAAAATCAATATGTTGAGTGTCCTCAAAGTAGATTAATATAGTAACTCTCATAGTAGATTATTTATTTAAGTACTGATAAAAGTCAAAGAAGCAATTTGGGCAATAACGATATTTTCTATTTGCCGATCGGATATGACCTTAGTTCTTTGTAACTTCCAAAAACTATAGGTACAGACAGCGAACCAGATACCAATAAAAAATAATGAATATTACAGAGATTAAGCGAACATCGAACTTGTAATAGACCAGTGCCGAAGCCTTCAAAAATAGTAAAAAACGAAAAAAAATTACAGTAGGATGAAACCCATTAGAAATGCAGGGGAATATGATCAAAATGAAAGGAAAAATAAATTACGGTCGATCCGAGTTCGGGAAGTGGGAGGGGGGTGACTTTTAAGGGGGAAAAATTGTTTATCTTGATTTCCGGCGAAACTACCAGTCCTATGGAAAAAAGTTAAATAGCAAAGTTGTAGGTCATAAAAAGATCTACAACTTTGGTATTTACAATTTTTTCACATAACCTCAAAATTTAGGTGAAAAATTCAAAAAACCAAGTTTTTAGTTTTTTATTTATATCTTTTTTTAAAAGTTTTTTTTTTCTACGAAATTTGGTGAAAACTTACCTTATTATGTCCCAAATATACTGTAATTTATTTGATTAAAAATATTTATTTTTTCGCCTCATTTTAACTTAATATCAAAAAAGCACCCTAATTATCAATCGAAAATTCTGACGTCAAAATTTCAGCTTTTTTCAAAAAGTTTGGAGGCTTTTTGTTCGTTGAAATATCTACTTTCTGATGGTGTAAAAAAAAATATACATTACTATAGGAAATATTATTAGAAAATGCAAAAAATTGAAAAAACCTCAAATTCGAAAATTTTCTTTTAATTATGTACAATTTTGAGGTATTTATTAAAATTTACACTTTAATTACTCAAAAAACGTAAGATTTCATGCTTCATTGATAAACGAAAAAATTGCAAATTAAAATATACTTCTATAATTAACAAACAAATAAGTTAATAAAGTTAATATTTAATAAGACATATACAGTATTTTGAAAAAGTTGTAGAATCTTCTGTAAATAATATTTGTAGATGCCTATTTATTGCTGTTTTAAGATAATTTATATACCTGAGTGACCTTCGGTGAATTTTAGCCCAGTGTAAGTTATTTCATTGAGAAGTGGGGATAGACCTAGGAGGGTCTGGGCCTTACTGCTACCTGCTATTTCGTAGCAGCTGTAAAAACCGTTAGCCAGTATTCGAGATACAGAGTAGTGTACTACATCAGTTTTTAAAAATACACCTGCAGGCTGAGTTACTCTAAGTGATTTGTGAGAAATTTACTTTATTCAAAGAAAAATTCAAAATTCACCGAAGGTCACTCAGGTATATAAATTATCTTAAAACAGCAATAAATAGGCATCTACAAATATTATTTACAGAAGATTCTACAACTTTTTCAAAATATTGTAGATGTCTTATTAAATATTAACTTTATTAACTTATTTGTTTGTTAATTATAGAAGTATATTTTAATTTGCAATTTTTTCGTTTATCAATGAAGCATGAAATCTTACGTTTTTTGAGTAATTAAAGTGTAAATTTTAATAAATACCTCAAAATTGTACATAATTAAAAGAAAATTTTCGAATTTGAGGTTTTTTCAATTTTTTGCATTTTCTAATAATATTTCCTATAGTAATGTATATTTTTTTTTACACCATCAGAAAGTAGATATTTCAACGAACAAAAAGCCTCCAAACTTTTTGAAAAAAGCTGAAATTTTGACGTCAGAATTTTCGATTGAAAATTAGGGTGCTTTTTTGATATTAAGTTAAAATGAGGCGAAAAAATAAATATTTTTAATCAAATAAATTACAGTATATTTGGGACATAATAAGGTAAGTTTTCACCAAATTTCGTAGAAAAAAAAAACTTTTTAAAAAAGATATAAATAAAAAACTAAAAACTTGGTTTTTTGAATTTTTCACCTAAATTTTGAGGTTATGTGAAAAAATTGTAAGTACCAAAGTTGTAGATCTTTTTATGACCTACAACTTTGCCATTTAACTTTTTTCCATAGGACTGGTAGTTTCGCCGGAAATCAAGATAAACAATTTTTCCCCCTTAAAAGTCACCCCCCTCCCACTTCCCGAACTCGGATCGACCGTAATTTATTTTTCCTTTCATTTTGATCATATTCCCCTGCATTTCTAATGGGTTTCATCCTACTGTAATTTTTTTTGGTTTCAAAAATTATCGACACTGGTCTATAAGTAAAGGATTCAAAAGAAACTATTAGTATCCATGTTAGACTATCTACCTCTATTGAACATAATTCCGTTCCAAATATGAAAGCATGGCAGACCAAACGTCTTTCAATTTCTTTGCTCTCACCGACTCTTTTCAAGGCACAATTACAAGCTTTGAGGCTAATCACTCACGCTACATCGAACCAATCATTATAGCATTCAACTCTTAACAAGATTTCTTTAAGCGTCTTATTTTTTATACAATTATAACCATGTGACTGACCTGAGTTGCTAATATTTCTCTAGGTCAATATCTAATTTGCTGACCGTTACTGAGGATACATAGCTGGCCATACTTGGTTTTGTGATTATAGTAATCGCAGTTTAACCAAGCAATTTCTTATAGCCTGAAGATACTAAATATGCTGTTTAGGCTCGTTTGTGATGGGGGCGTTATTATGCAAATTTCTAACCGGTGAAGAATAATGATAGCGGTAAGTCGTCTCGGAATCATTTATCAGCTGCCGCGCACTTGGAACTGGTGGCGTGATTTAGAAATGATTTCTAATGTGGACTCTGTATCCATGGTTAGGAAATAAATTATAAAAAAAAAAGATTTCTAATGTCAAAGTCAAAATTTATTTATTCATATAGGGTAACATAATGTACACTTATGAACGTCAAAAAAAGAAATTTTAAATGAATCTTATTTTACATTTACAGCCAGTTCTCAAATCAAGGGCGTAGAACGGAAGAGAAGAACTGGCAATAAACTCTCCGCCACCCTTTTTAATCGCCAAGTTTTTTTACACAATGTTTGTAAGGAGCTGCAACCATTACACCATGTTCCATATGACATATTGAGTAATAAAGAATAAAAAATATAAATAATAATAAATAAAAAAATAAAAATAATAATAATACATTGTAATCGAATGTAATATATGTATCTCTATGAAATAGACTTATTATTATATAACATAACATGACTTTTATTTATGAAAGTTATTATTCGTCTGTATTGTTTTGTAATTGTTTCATTCGATTACTGAATACAAGCGTCAATAAAAAAATGGCTATTTAACGTTTTAGGACTGTGATAATTGGTTTTTGAAGTGAAACTTCTTTAGGGTAATTTTTTTACAGACGAGACGCAATCATAATAATGTAAGCATGACGAAGATGTGCAAAGTTTTTGTCGAAGAAAAGGGAGAGAGCGATTGAGACTGATCGAGACAGAGTGAGAAAGGGCGAACGTAGCATTAATAAATAAATAGCCATGAAGCGAGAGTAGGGAGCAAGGAAGTGAGGAAGTTCTAGAGAGTGAGACGCGGGAGAGAGCTATAGTGAGAAAGATTGAGAGAGAGAGTGAGGCATTGGGCAAATTTTCACGCTATTGGTTGATGTATTCCTTTAGTAGTTATTAAAACTTTAGATGGCAATTCTGTCGCATAACGTCTTATGCAGTAAATGCAGATGTTTTATTTATTTATATTATCACTAGCGCGATTACAGTGTGCAAACAGTGTGAATATAGATATACAAATACTTGGAGTGATCATATACTGGTAAATGATCATAACTTTAGTAATAATTAATTTACAAAGAAGTTTCTCTTCTAACATGTGTACTTTGAAGGCACGCACATTTTTTTTCTTATAGGCAAGTAGTTTGTGTACCTGACACAAGCCGTGTTTTTTAACTGTAATGCCGGTATCTAAAGTATCTCGCACAAGCAAATACGCACAGCGCCGGGTTTCCAACCTACGTCCTCAGGGAGACAGTCATACGTCATCAGTCTAGATGACGTATGACTTATACTGCAATATTTCTAGTAAATTTCTTATTTACAAAAGCTAGTACCTAACGTTATGCACTGTTGTTTCACGAGAAGTTTTCTCAATCCTAAGATTTATACTGCATGTGATCACATTTTGTATATTATTTGCTTAGTATTTAAGAAGTTGATAATAGAGGTCCCTGGGTGGCATATACCCAAACAATGAGTTCAATACGTCTATTTCTAGCGATGGTCCATATTGTAAGGATGCACTCAAGGATCGGGAGAACTAATTGTGTCCTGACTTCGCACAAGGTCGCAGCGTCACCGTCAACAGCTTAAATGCGAAGATTGCTGTTATACGGGCTGAGGGAGCGACAGAAAAAAATCCAGATAAAATATGTACAAACTTATAATATACAAATGAGTAATCTGTAAGTGTCGCATACGTCTATGCGAGTACATAATACTTTACACGGTTTTCTTGTTTAGTTTTTGTTTCTGGCAACACTGGTATTCTGCACAATTAAAACAAAATTCTGTAGTTTACTTTCAAGTTTAAGTCGCGCAATTCTAAGGTTTTACGGTGTGCTTAGCTCATAAAAAAATACCCAATAACATACTATGTGATCCTCAATTATCGTGATTCATGTGCACTTTTATTTTGCATTAATTCTGTTAAATTTTTATATTGTAATGCAACGAAGGGTTAATAAATAAATAAATATACAAACGTATGCATATAAGTTTAATAACTCAGTGAGAGTTCACTTTAGCTAAGTAGTCAGTGCCCCAAAAACCTTTCATCAGATTTTAATTACAGAAACTTTTCTCATGTTTACGGTATATGGTCTTAATTGACATCCATTAATTAAGTCCATCAATGCGAACTCATTTCATTATCTGCATAATAACTGCAATTTGATAACACTTCATAAAAATAATAAATTATAATCCAAAATAACTGTAGGTAGTGATCCTATCAGTAGTTATATATATATAATCATAGATCTGGGAGCAAGCGGGTAAGAAGTTCACCTGATGTTCAGCTATACCGTCGCTCATGAATGGCAGAGGTGTAGCTAATGCGTAGCGGCCTATAAAGAACCGCTCTATTCTTCAAGTCCCATCTACAGAATACTGGCTATATTATATGTAAGCCTTTCTCAATACATTTGCTTCTCACTGTTCATTGTTCTTATGCCCCGTCTCGATTTTTAAAACCTACAAGACGCCAACTATAAAGTTAATTCAACCACAAAGTAAAAGTTTTGTATTCGAAAAAATATATTCAAAAGAAGGCCGCTGCTGACCGTACCGATTGTGTGCGAAGACGGCAGGCACGCCTTTTCGGTTCACGTATGAAGATTGATAGCAACCACCCCGGTATATTTTGTCTCCATAAGCAAAATGACGTTGCACCAGGACATCCTTATTCAAAGCCAGGGTCAAGGAACACATTACCTTTTGCCAACCTTTGCTGATGTATGAGAAATTTAATGGGAGCATCGGTTCAATCAGAACAATCTTTTATTCCCTATAAACAATACATTATAAGATTTGGGAATCCTTTTAATTAATAAATACCTGTTTCAGGGTTGCCAGTTCTTCCATACTTAACATTTAATTCTAATTTATTTTGTTTATGCACAACATCTTTTCTTTTTAACAAAAAGTCTAACGTGACGCGTAACACGCATGAGTGCGTGAGTAAGTGTGTGAGTGGGTAAGTGAGTGCATGTAAGAGAATGAATGAGTGCAATGTATCACTACATGTTAGGTCTCAGGAGAATTTCCTACTCTGCGTAAAGTGTGTTAATAAGCCAGTCCTTACAATGTTTTTGTTTATTGTGGACGGTGAGCAGGTAGAAATTAAATAGCCTATTTAATTTATTAAAGATGTTGTCTGCCTGTATTGCGTCTGGTGAAGTCAATCTTTCAATCAGTTAGTAATAAATACCAATGATTATTTATAAATCTTTTACATAGGTATCATTAGTTCCGGTTCAATGTCGTTTTACGATTGTAAGGTTAGACGTGTTTCCGCTTCACGTAAACCACAACAATTTATGAAGTCTGTTTTTTGTCTATCTAATAAAATTATCATAACCTGTTCAGGGAACACAAAAAAAAATCAATGCTAAAATGGCAACACCATATCACGATACTCAACTGATGTTCCGATTTAATAATTGAGCTCCAAGAACGGTATGATATACTCAATCAAAGGTATGAAATTTAAAAACTATACCAGTCTCCCTAAGACATGTTGAATCAACATAAACATTATAAATCCATTATCCACACTAAAGTTTAAAGCTTCTAAGCTTAGAGTGTAAAAGCATCTTGACTTATATTTCAACCAAAGAATACAATGTAGCGAGGTCTAGTAGCGATCGACATCATGGAGACTCCATATACGAACTTGCTAAAGTAAAACTCATACTACAGTGTTTATTTCTCATTCTAGACTTAATTTTGTATTATATGCGTACTCAAATATAGGTAAGGTATATTTGTCGAATCACAGCACCAAATTTTTTTCTACATATTTTCATCACTCTGGTGTACCATGCAATAATGTGTGCATGCCCTTCCACCCTATAGTAAGTAATTAAGACGCCATGATTTGTAAAATGAATGAGAGAAAATACACATTTTTAGCTTTAAAATAACTTTTTAATCACAAACTTTATCTGACCAAATGTAATTTACTAGGAACTGAGGCACTATTATGTATTTACATCATGTATGTCATATTCGATAAGTTTAACTAGTAAAGAGAGTAACTAGAAAGATAATATTAGTTGGTATTTAGCTTATCAGAGATTTGTAATCTACAATAATATATTTACCGGCCTCGGTTGTTACGTACTTTTGCAAAGCGACCCAACAACTGTGACGGTTGATTTGTTTCTTCTACATCAGTTGCTGGACTTTCATCGCACTGTTCCTATCCAGAAAGCTTTAGCTTAATACTTACTTTCGCATCCTCCCCATACTCTTTATTATATTTAATTAGACAATTAGATTATCTACTTTCTGTGCCTGTCACATGTATATTTTGGGATTTAAGAGATGCTGGTTTCCTCGTGATTGTGTGAAAGAGAGCCACAAGGCCAATTATACTGCTCTTAATGTCGTTCACAAAAATACGTTGTACTCATTAAGTCTTAGTAACAATACGAATCTTAAAAATTATAAAAAAGTTTAACGATTATTTTAAAGATTTCTGTGGACTGGCTATAATCATCATTCAATGAAAAGTTTTAAAATAAGTGAATGCGGGCTGCTCCAAAATGAAATAAATTAGTAATACATCCTGCTTCGCGTTCATTGCAAATTTCTCAATTGGTACTTGATATAGTTTGTTTTATATGGAGGCTGATTTATGGAGTTTTAACATATACTACGTATATGTAGACTCATCAACAAAATTAGTTTAAATTACATAAGAATTTAAATAATAATAGAACCTTTAAATTCCTGTAATCAGAAACAGCTAATTTCTCTATAGTATTGCCGTTATAACAACTAAGCAGTAACGTGCTCTTGATGTTAGTGCAGAAAAAGTCGAATCGAATTCTATTGATTTAATTTAAATGAAATATTAGACTTTAACAGAAAAAAGTTAAGAATACATATTTGTATATTTCACAGTAAAGTAGTTAAATTAGCGAGTTAATTGAATCTCTAGACAATTAATTAAAGATCGAAAGACATTCAATCAAGTCGCTAGTATTTTGATTCATATAAAGCAGCGTGGAAGACGTTTAACTATCTGTGTGACCGAAAGTCAGTGTAAACGCTAGAGCACAATATAGGGTGTGTCTATTACTAAATATGTCACTAAGCGACCAATTACTGCACATTAACTTTCATTTTCTGCGATAGCATTCACTAAATGGTTAACACATCTCCGCGGCTTTCTAACGCTTATTACCGGTGAAACCAAACAATGTGCAGGGATCACGAACATGGGCACAAAAGTACTTGAGAATACCGTTTAGCTCAAGACAGGTTTTTAATTGAATAAATCGAATTCTTGTGCTAATTAATCTCACCGCCTTGCTGTCTACTGACGTGTGAAATCAGTAGGTTGTTGTTGCCTTATGAGACGATGCATGCAGAACTGGCCAAAACTAAATTGATTTGATTTTGGAATAGTTCATTTTCAAATTCACTTTTATACACTAATTCCTTACTACTTTTCTAGAATTTTCTAGTATTTTTTTTTAATTAATGCAAGAAAAATGCATTGTATGTTTTTTTATACTTTATTGCCTCAAACTATAATCGTAGTTATGGGGATCGAACTTTAAACTACATTGGCAAACGTTCTGTCATAATTAACTATTAAAATTGAACCTTCCGAATGGTGAACATTTTTTTAATAATTATATTATAAATTAAAAATAATTTAATATTAACATGGAGTTGTAGGTATAGTGTTCAAATAAATATAACTTTTAAACAATCATTGCTTATTAATGTTTTAAGACACATAGGGTCATCCAATATTTAATTACGCGTGATAGAACGAATTGATAAAATGTTTATGGCTTAACACAACAGCTGGGGAAGAACGAAGATTTATTATCCCCAACGCTTTAGCAATTTGTGAAACTGTGGGGACAATAATTTCATTAAATAGAAATAATTAGTAAATTGCTTCGCACATCATTCCTATAAACAAACTGATTAGTGATTCCAATGATCGCAGTGTTGGCCTAGTCGCTTCGGCGTGCAACTCTCATCCTTGAGTCGAAGGTTCGATCCCGGCTGTATACCAATGGACTTTCTATGTGCACATTAAACATTCGTTCGAACGATGAAGGACAACATCGTAAGGAAACCGGGTTGCCTTAGACACAAAAAGTCAGAGGATAGGAGGCTGATCGCTTAGACTTAGATTGACAAATGTTCATGAAACAGTTACAGAAATCTGAGGCCCACACTTAAAAAGGTTGTAGCGCTAGTATTTTTATGTATTAATGATTCTAGTAATTAAAATAATTGAAATGGTGGGAAAAGATTTGTATCGTCTAGTTATGTAATATAATTTGTATCTACGTCACCCAAAGACTTACACGAAGGTCATCCACAAATTTTCTTGATTGTAGCAAGCATGGCTTTGTGAATTATACGTTTCCTAATTTTAGACGTCCGTTTTTGGGATGAATATACTCGTACAGTCAGCATATCTTTGGAAGTAACGATTCTATTCAAAAGAACTGCTGAAACCTACTTAGTACATTTGATAGTAATTAAAATATTTAAATCTTAGTAAAAGTGGATCGGTTTGCAGTGCACTTTCTATATGAGATCATCATCATAAAATCATATTAAATTTATTTTCGGTTCATTTAATAAGATTTATATTATTACTATATCAATCCTTTTAAAGTACTATATAAATCGTATCAATTAAAATTAAAATCATAAAGCGGTTGCAAAATTTGTTTTTCGACAAAGTCATTGTATTACTTTGTGTCTATGTCCCTTTCTTATGTGCCTGATATACGTCGTCGACTTTTTGGGTAAAACAAGTCATTTAAGATTCATCAGGATGTTTTTCTTCAACGACCGATCGACTGTTAAATGTGCACAAAGACAGAAATATCCATTTGTGTGCAGCCGGGTCTCGAACCTACGACATCAGGTATGAGAGTCGCACGCTGAAGCCACTAGGCCAACACTGCAATACAATACAAATATAATTTCTAACTTCGTGCAATATTAAAGTATATGTTACAATTGTGTTTATCGTGTTTCCAACGTTACATCACTACACATAAAATCCTATCATCCTGATGCGTTATTACGCAGTTCCTTAGCTTCTTCTATTTTTGTAAGACGACACCAAAGGCGATTAGCTGTAAGTAGGTCGCTCTATGGTCTATACTCGAGTTACAATAGTTTCCATATACTTTCATTATCGTGCAAATGTATAACAATTATGTTATCGTGCGACGACACTCTGTTGTCTTTGTTACTGTTACCAGGGTTGTGATAACATTTGTATTGTTCGAGTAGAGTAATAACTTTTTATCCGACCATAGATTTTAGGTATTTTAAGTTCTTTTCTATGTGTGATCTGTTTATATATTTATTTAAATACGATTTGGCTCCAAAGCAACACAAGTGCTTTATTTTGTCCAATTAGTTTTTTTATGTTTAATGTAGGTCTATAGTAGTTATTACATTAATAATATTATTGAAGATATATGTACGTTAAGAGTAAAGAGGTTTAAGAGAGTAAAGAGTAAAGATTTTGGTTTTTTCTACAAATATAGAATCGAAAGAAAAAAAAAGTATTGAAAAGATTTTTATAAAAAAAGAATACATAAGTAGGTTCTTACATACGTTTTTTTTAAATGGCTGACAAAAAAATGTTGTGGCGTCCTCTCTAATATGTTCAATATTTCGCTCATTCATAAAATAAATTGAAACACATTAAAACATTTTTATGATTTTTTTATGTAAGACACTGCAAGGTTGGTTCAGTTCAGGAAAGACTTTCTCAAAACTGGGATTGTATATCATATATATACATATATAATTTTAGAGAATTTCAATAAATTCAGTTAGTATGATTCAGATTGACCAGTTTCTAGTTTATATACTATTTAATAATAGATATATATTTTTGGTTACAAGATAATATATGTTATACAGACAATCATCCGTCATCATGATTAAAGTGATTACAAGGTGTATAATTTCAATGATTAGGGTTTATGTAAATAATAATTAGCAGAGGTTACTTATACTGTAATTCTACTAACAATTTTTTTTGTTATAATGATATATTACATTGTATAAGTTTTTCGCATTTCGATAGTGTTCAACATGAAATGATATTTTTTTTTTATAGAACAGGGGGCAATTAACTGATATTCTAAGTTAAGTGGCAATGATACTTGCCATTTAACTTAGAACCCATTTAAAATATTTCGTCGTCAATCGACTTCAGGCCCTTGCATTATAAATCTTATGAGTAAACCACACAGCTATAACAACAAATTAAAAACGATTGATAAGTGTCAGTTAGTATACAAACGCTACATATCGAGGTTATAGCCTTGCCCTGAGTGGCCGGAGGTTTAAAGTTAAGGTTTTTATATTTAAACTTAACAAGTTATATCTATGTGGGGAAATATTTGAATTTATTTATTAATCAATTCTGGGTGTGAGTTTATGGTCGCTGAGAAAATATGTGTTCCCCGCGACGTGATTGAAAGAAACTACTACTGTAACAGTACGAAAATTATATCGCAAAGCGTTCAGCCGATGACGGCTACTTCCATTGAGGCTTTCTGTGCCTGTTGCAAAGATATTTTTTTTCCGTTTTCCAGCTAGAAACAAACGCTGAAATTCAAATCTGTATTACTATGCCTTACCAAACTGAGACAGGTAATTGTATATTAAGTAAGAAAATTATTGTTGAATGAACCTTGTTATATGATAAAAAATTGATAAAATTCTTCACGACCTTCACATTTTCGTATATTTGCGATTGGCATTGTACATAAAACCGGTAGTATACGTAATATATCTGATTCTACTACCACATACGTTAATCAAGTTTACTACTTCCAGGTGGCTTCTATATAGTATGCAATAAGGCAATAGTTCACATTAATTGTATATATTAAGGGTTTCAACAAGTTCAAGCTTCATGCAAAATGAAAACTCTGTTTTAGTCAGCCGGAATATAATTCTATGTAAACTCGCACTCTATGCGTAACTTCAAAAAAATTAAAATGTTACTAATAAAGCAACTTGTACGGAAATGTGAAACGGTGTCATTATCCAGTGCGCTAAATTCCTTTATGAGTGTTTTGCATGTTGTGGTCAGTTGTCATTGATAGTTCGTTTTTTTAGTTTTCAGTGCGATGTGGGTTTTTGGATCTATGGGTGAGAACTGAGATTCAGAAACGACACGCCAACACTCGCGGCATACGGCAGAAATACCAAAGACTACTTTCCCACTCAAGTCATATACCTGAAGATCAAACACCAGGGCGCAAGATTGAAAACCTACATTATTCAATATTTTCGTTTACAAGTGATTCCGATTTGTCGTGCAACTCATCATAATAATTTGACCTCAATATTATTTATACTAAACGTGAATTATTAATCAACTTATTGTATTTTTCATGAATTTAGAATGATTATCTAACAGATTGTAATAAAATTATGGAAGTAGCAATACAATGGAAACTACTAAAATAGTTTTATTATTCCAATAAGTATCTAAACATTGTTTTCAGATTAGTAAGAAGATAGGGTTACTATTTTGTTATCTATTGTCCAGTAATTATCTAATCACTTTAAAATTATCAATTAAATTGACAAGTTTGACTACCAAAACCCAAGTATATTAGGAAGTATAGCAATTTAATATTGTATTACTCTATTTTCTTATTTAATTATTTTAACCCCGTGTTAATTACATAAAATAATGTAAGTGTTGCCAAAAAAATATTGCTGATATTTACATAAAATAAAAACTGTAAAAGTACGTAAATTCGATCAAATAAGTTTATTTTATAAGTATATTTCAATGTCCTAATTGCAAAAATGTATAATAAACATTTTGTTACTAAATTTGCAAGCTATGGTCTATTCATATTTCGCATCGATACACGAGTTTTGCTATTCACTTTTAAAGTTATCATTTCCATCAGCATTATTATATAACACACTTATTTCCACATAGCTTTATATTCCTAAAATTTTAAAATTCAGTTAAACATTATGTTTTTACAAAATGTCGTATCATTGCAAATATTTTTAACTGCCCAATTTTACTCATAAAATAATAGGTTATTAGTCACGCTACATGTATAGTACAAAAAACGGACAAACGTTAAATAAAAAATACCAAAGATGTGGCTCCATACCAGTTACCAGTACATATAAATAGGTATTGTACCAAGGGCCACATGTACAATCAGGGGCGAAAATCTGGTTTGCTTAAACCAGATTACAGCTACTTTCATATTTCGCGAGTTGCGCTCCAGTTATAACTGTAAATTGTCTTTTCGGTGATAATTTAGGAATGCATTCGTCATGCTACATTCTAATTGCAGGAATTTTAAATATTTTGGGTTCGAGGGTTGCAATAACGCTATCTATTCGAGACGTATTTGTTGAGTGGTGAGATCGTGCGAGCGAACGCGGAGCGCCCAGTCCGCACCGAACCATCGACTAGCCACCACGCCACTACGTGCCAAACACCGCACAAGCGTGGCGTGACAGAAAAAGCCGGCTGTGCACGGGTTGAAAAGTGACAGTGCGTCAGTGAGGAGAAAAGTGTTCGGGAATTTCTCTGGACTAGCTGAATCACCACCTGTTTTCGATAAACACGAGTACGATATTACGAATTTAAAACATCAATTGCACCACCATTTATTTGGTAAGTTTTTATGTGTTAAATAATACAAACATCATTTATCAAGTAATTTACTTATTTCTATAATCTTTGACTATTGACCTGAGGACTGGTTTTCAAGGTTTTTACGTGAATATTACGCTGAGAGTTTTTGTGCTATCTACATTATTTCTCGTTCCTTCGCTTATATTATCTACGAGTGAAAATGTTCGACGAAGAAATGATATATTTTTTCTAGATTTATACGTAATTATTCAAACGTTATCGATGTACTTGACATAACACTAAAATTTTTTGAAATGTCTAGGTACCTTCTTGTTATATATATTCATTCAAATTAAACTATTTGTGAAGATTTATAATTGGCCCATGTTGTTATGTATATATTCATCTATTTTTGTATTGTGCTGTGAATCTTCTTATGAATAAATAAAAAAAAAAAAAAAAAAATTATTATTTAATACTTTAGTTTATTGTAAATCATGCGTTATCGGCAACTTATCATATTATTGATAAGTTTTTAAAGAACTACAAAGTTTCTTAGTAATATGCGTAAAATAATTGAAGGATTTATTAAATAACTTTTAAAATAAAAGTACTTAAGAAACGTCGGTATGCATGTAATGAGCACACTACCCTATGTTTTCAAGATGAAATTAATTCGCAATGAACTATATGTATGTAATTGTATATTATGTATTCCATAAACTCTTATGTTAAATTTTCTAATAGATCTGAACAAAAAAAAAAACGTATTTTCAAGTTATGATAATTTAAATATTATTAATCTTTTCAGATGAACATAATGTTCATTATTTTTTGCTTTACGTAATTTCATTGTACGTAAATTATTATCAAAGTCAGTGACGTCTGTAAAGGTTGTATATTCTGTTGTTGCTTTAAATAAATTATTTAGTTTTTGCATTCGGTTGTAGAAAAAAAAAACTAATGTTACACAGCCTATATACTCTAAATTAGCTAGGCCCCCGGTTTACCTGCGCTAAAATATAGCCCAAAGTTTAATATAGTAACTTTACAATTGACACCAAACGTTCTATGCGCATTTAAGCAAACAATTAATAAATCTTCGGGTAAAGCCGATTCTTAAACGTGAATATATTCGCATGATTACCGTTTTCAAGCAATAATTATGTCTTATATGCCGCTGTAGAACCCGTCAAACAACCATGCTACTTTTTACCTGCTCAAGGCTAGATTTATGCAGGCAATGCCGTATTACCTAGACGGCTTGGAGTCTGCGACTAAAATTTTGCACGATGTTACGGTAATACTCAGTGGCGTGATAAGTGAACGGAGTAAATTGCGGGGCCATTTAGACCCCGTACTTAATTTTATTTTTACGAGGTTATTGACTTCATGTATTATGATATTCAATATTTAGTATTCTTATATAGAAACGTTTAATTTTGTGTTGGAATAGCTTCTGTCCTAAGCTGCGTAATTTTCACATTTACTATCTACTTATCGCAATAAAATTTTATAAATATTTTAGAGGCACAGGTAGGTCAAGTGTAAAATTATATTGAAAGCTTATTTTTTTCCGTTAATTCTACAAAATGTTACTTTATATATCATGTTAATATTAAATATAATTTTTCGATAATATTTTTACTAAGGTCACCTCATTTTTGCTTAAATGTAGTTTAATTACATCGTCTCCTTTTCTAGGATGAAATATCAATTAACTTCAACAAATTAGGAACAAGCCATTAATTAATCTCATAGTAGCTATTATTTATTAAAATACTCACTTTTCTTAAGTTTTTTTTTTAATTTGATCAGTATCAGAAAATCCTGCAAAATGTTCAAATACTTATATTTTTGCGGACCGTATTATGAACATAGTATAGAATGAAGACATTACCATTATCTTCATTCTATTCTGTGAACAATACTAAACCATTAGCTATTAATACAGTCGTTATTTTATTTTAATCGTTTTGCATCTTTCATACATAATCTGAGATAAAAAAAAATAGTACATGCAACTTCGGCTGTGTCCCAAAGTATTGTGTAAATTTGATACAATACTTTATTACAATTAAGTTTCTTGTCTCGCAGGTAGATCTATCAAAACTAAAATCATTCAACATCCTTTCTACCATTTTCATAGCATTCAGATGTGACATGTCCTCCAACCACACTTCATAAATAACTAGATATTAAAATATTAATAGATCTAAACGAGGTCCATTACCTGTATTATATATATTAGTAGCGACCGTTTATGGTTCGTGCATCATTACGGCTCCCCAATGGCGCAGAACTACACTTAAGGATATCGCTATTATGATCCCCTGCTTTTCATTTGTAATGTAGTGTTGAATTAAATAAACCTTGACCGTAGCTCTTATGTAAGGCATGAATGAATGTCACGTAACAGGGACAGACTTGTAGGGATTCTAATATCATTAGTATTTTTTAAATAAATCTACTTAATGCTACTATTAATACTCTGTAGCACTCTGTAATCTACAAGTTTTGTTTTAGAGTTCGAAATTCAAATATAATGTGAATATATTCGAATTTCGAACTCTGAAATATTATATTATTTAAAACGCGAATTATATCTCATCGTATATTCGTGTCGTGACCTTATAGTGTGATGTAATCGGTTTTTATAATGCTAATTTACTTATCAAATGACTAATACACGCTTTTACTATCACTATGGTGATAACAGTAAAGTCACGAATAAGATTCCTGAAATACAGTTAATATTTAGACGATGATTAGATGGATTGGTGGTGTTTTGTGATCAATGAAATTGTAATACAGCTACAAACGAAACGAAAATAATAGTTTCAGTTTTCAGAATAATTACGTCAGTTAATAACATATATACTTATTTGAAAATATGGATTATAATGTTTATATCATTGTCAATATTATTCAAAGTCTGAGTAATAGTTACATTTTATTTTCGTATTTGAATATTTCAACACACATATGTAACATAAAATTTAATACCCAAAGGAGTATTTTGCATTGAATAGACAATTTAAATTCGTGTATTATAAGATCTACACCAGTCCAGTTTGACGCCTTTTTTGCTGTGAAATAGATAAATTGCCTATTTGATGTTTATATTTTCTTAAAATGTTTTTGAATTATATACGACATACTTAATATATTTTTTTTTATGTTAATGACATGTTTCCGATCAAAATGGTCTGTTAAGATACAGATTTAAATTAATAACTTTTACGAAAACGACTTTTACAAATAACATATAAATAATTACTCCATTATTTTTTAGTTTTTGCGATGGCGGAAACTGTTCATTTTTTTAACTTTCCAATTCAAACTTTAGCTTTTCTATACGTTTTTAATTTGCGATTGAAATATTAATATTGCATAACAAACTTAATTATAATTGGCATTAAAATACATTTGTAATGGCTAATCGGTGTCTACAAAATTAAGTAAATTATTTTTTACCAAAACCACTTAATAAACAAGTTATTTGATCTTCAACGTCTTTTGTGTAATAAATATTACGTTAGCAACATAATATTAATGTGTAGGCAAGTTAATTAATTTAAATAGCATTTTGAAATCAATGAACTACGTTTATAGAGCCCGATTAAAATTGGCCGAAATTAAATGGGTATTTACTAGATAATATTTATTTTATGTTTAGTTCGCACCTCAGAAGTCCTAGGTTCGATTCTCGAAAACACAGTAACGAATTCCCGGTAACAAAGGCTGTTTTTTTATTAAATAACATAGAAATGTATCTGCCCTTTATAATTAGTGACGATTATGGAACATTAAACAACATTCAAGGACATAATGCATAATTAAATTGGCTTGTATGTAACTTGAAACGAAATACAAATTATATTGAATATTTTTTATAAATTTACTTTAAGCCTCATCAATGTATTTAATATGTGATGTTTGTTTATTCAAAATGTACATGTCAAAATATTCTAATGTTTATGAATAAGCCGATCATAGGTTTTAACTTTTTAAGTCTATTTAAGTGGTCATCAATTTTTATATTGATTTCTATTTAAAAAAAATAATATGTGTAACAATGTGTACATTAATAAAAACACTGCTGTGTCAAATACACAATTCGGCTCGGCTATACCTACCCTACCACTGATATATCGATAACCGGTGTTCACACTTAGCTCGTTGACAGTACCAGCGGTAGAATTTGCGCCAGCGCGTATAACAATAAACATAAGGTACTCAGTGCCCTGCCCAGAACGGATTGAGACAGTATCGCATATATTTGGGTCTGCAATCTGTCTTTAAAACTCACGCTTGACCCACTGAATTTAGATCTGATAATACACGGTTATGAATAGCTGAAGGCATAATTAAACGGTCGTTTATATGAACTCAGAGGTGAAAGTCTGTATGAATTAGCTCACGAAACGTAACTGTAACCACAATTGCAAAAAATTTAGGCTATTGGGTTGTTTTAGATTAAACAATTGTGGGGTTTCATTGGCTTGCAATTTTACCACGCTGTGTATATGAATCTATTGTTTGTATGTACACAGTTTTTCGTACGGTGATGAGTATTTTTTTTTATAGAACAGGGGGCAAACGGGCAGGAGGCTCACCTGATGTTA
Organism: Pieris rapae; assembly: GCF_905147795.1. NCBI lineage: Eukaryota > Metazoa > Arthropoda > Insecta > Lepidoptera > Pieridae > Pieris > Pieris rapae. Next base: position 3,786,737 of record NC_059509.1, on the reverse strand, counting down.
AGTGATACCGCCGCCCATGGCCACTCTCAATGCCAGGGGGCTCGCGAGTGCGTTGCCGGCCTTTTAAGAATTGGTACGCTCTTTTCTTGAAGGACCCTAAGTCGAATTGGATTTTGTGGAACTGTCATAATAAGATAAGCTTACATTGGTTACAGGTTGAATTGGTTTAAGAACTTTCACTTGACTGTTATCAAACTAATTAGCTACGTAATTGGCTTTTTAAATGTCGTAAAGGACTTGTTACTGCTGTGATACTTGTGCCCTAGGCTTAATAGAAAGCTAGCATTTTGAAATCAATGTTCATTGGTCGTTTGTTACCATACAAGGGGAAACCACTTGTTAATCTCCGCTTTAATTTGGTCCGGTCTTACTAAAGTTTAGTGTTGAGGGAAGTGGAAGTAAATACAATTTTTAAATCTGTATATGAAATTAAATTTTGATATTTATTTATTCTCATAAAACAACTCATAGTTTTGATTAACCATCAACAATGCTTACATTTTAAACAATACTATTGTGTATAGACTTTTTCCTTTACGTTTTTTTGCTTATATCAAGGCCATGTATTCACAGTGAAGACGGAAGTTAATAATTCATTTACCTTGGTTTCGCGAAAAGGATATTTATTTTATTGTCATTTTAATTTTTTGTAATATAAAACAGGGATGACAAAATTCACTGCAGTCTCTTTCATGTTGCACATTACATTCAAGTGTTTTTTTATGTCTGCTGTGTAATAGAAATTTCATTGTGCAAAGGCATCTGTGACAATTACTTTTAGAACTGGTGAAAAGATAATTAGTCTTAATTTCAGCAAATTAAGTCACTCTTGTAATCGTAAGTCGTGCATGAATGAACTCGAAGGTGTGTAAGTAGGCCATCTGAAACGTTGGCACAGTTTTATGTCAATTGTCAGTAACTCAGACGTTTTGACAGCTTTTAAATGTTAAGCGATATTAGCTTTAATAATTTTCATAATTAAACCGTGAATATGGGATGCATAAAATGTGTATTAAATTTACGATTATCTTTCTCGAAAATATGGACGACTTAATGAATATTCTGCCTGTAGTTATAACTAGATCGTAAGGATTGATCCCAATATCCCGATACGGAAACTTTTAATTTTAGCAGCGTAATTTTTTTTTATTATATGGAAGCATTTACATGCCCAACAGAAAACTGAAACAACAGCTAGAGTCAAACTAGTTTTCAGGTATGTATTTTATACCACCTGATCAGTATAAAACAACTAACAAATTTCTGAATAAAGCGTATCTATGGAAAGTTTTTTTTTTACTTGTGTTACTACAGTATGATACGACTGTTTAGTGATTAAGGTGGGTCTACAACTCCGCGAAAATGGGTCAACGCGACAATTGATCTGCCTATTGTAATTGTTGCTCATTGTTTAATCACCGTACATTTTAAATAACCAAACATCTATTATTGTCTAGGTAATGTCGCTAGTGAGTGCGTTTACAATAATTTTAAATACAGCTCACTGAGCAATTAGTTGACAGTTGCATTAAAAATAAGCGTGTCGTCACATGTTGTTGAATTAAACGAAATATGTGTTTTGTTTGACTGTAATTCGTCGGCCTATAATATATATCCCTCTATCCTAAATCGCATATATAGATGCATTGTCGCGTGTCTGGTATATAGGCGCTGTCGAATGTTGACCAATCACAATGAAACGATTCGGTCTCGAATTTCGTTATTTAAAGGCATTTTTATGTCTCACGATAAATATTTTTGTACCACAAAGAGAATTAAGTTATCATTAAATGCAAATTACATCTCATGTGGTGTGTTTATAAAAACCATCGTTCGACATAAAAACTTTCCCACATTAAAGAACGGAATATGCACTCAAGTGTCAAACAAAGAAAAATTTAATACTTGTAAAAAGGTGTTCAAAGAAAATATCTGTGATTACAAATAAATCATATGGAAAAATATCTTAATACTTTTGACTTTATAATTATCGTTTAACAAGCCTAGGTTTACAATGAACAAAAGGAAAATAAACTGATTGTCTAATATTTATTCCCAAGTCACGAGTGCAATCAGTAAATAAATACAGTTACGTAATCCAAGTATAGGCTTAGTTTAGTTTTGTCTTCGAATTGGACTAACCAGATGTTTTTTTTACGATGTACCTTGCCACAAACACTATATTACTAGTACTGGCCTAGTCCCCATAAAATCGTCGAACTTGTATATTTGTTAACTGCATTACCTTTACTTTCCTGCAGACACATGCACTGAGATACATTTTGTAAGGACCTTGATTTCTTTGCAAGATTTATACTTGTTTTTATTGAGTATTTAAGCTTAAAATGTCATGTTTTTGTAATGTAGACCACATTATAAATAAATGTGAAGATTGGTTTTTGCCGTAAAAAAATAAAAAAATGGGATATAAATAATTTGGAATAATTTAAAACAGTTATGTCAATTTAAGAATAAAATCCTATAAGAATTTGGTACTTAGTTTATTTAATTTAAACCCTTTAGAATATTTCTAATAGAAATCCAACAAAAACCATTACATGTCAAATAAATCTTTGTTTTAGAAACTGCTTGCGGGTACTTTCCAAAGCCATTTACGTCCTAGGTTCCTATAAAAGGAGTATGTTCCTTGTTTTGCGAATAAAATGTATTCCATCGACATAAATGACGACTGTAACAAGACTAAAAAAAAATATGTTATTAATTTATAATGTTGACCAAATGCAGAAAACCTTGCAAATTGCGTTTTTTTGTACTGACATTCATTAGCCTTCCGGGTTGATAAAGTTGGTTAACAGGCAAAAAATACATAAAAAAATAAAAACTAAATATATTCGAATAAAAATTCATATACCTACTGATACATATGTAGATACATGCATCTACATATTTATTCGATTTATGCATGGATTAAAAAATAAAATAAATCGCGTTTTGTTCTATGTACATTCAAACCTTTTAACAATTTCTTTTGTGAGCGACAAGAAAACAACAAGCAACAGAAAAACCGCTTTTAAAGATAATTTTGTAGAAATATCTTTTTTAAGCGTTAAAAACATCTAAATCGTCATCAGCGATTCCTATTTTCTTTGTGTTCACAATAATATGTCAACTGTCAAGTCGTCTAAATATCCTGTCAACTGACATTGTTCGACCTATAGAATATTTAAAAATGGAATAGAAGGTACATTTGCAAAGCATTAGGTTTAACTGTAGGGATTCTGTTACACCTACGCTAATGTCGGCTTATGTATTGCGGCCTGTGGCATTCAGGCTTTCTAGTCGCAGGAAATGGAGTAATAAACCACAGATTATAAAACGGCCGTTTCGATTGATATCGGTATTATGTATCGAATTTATAGCTTTCCTTATTATAGAACCAATTAATTGAAGGATTTTGCCACGTTGTTTTAAAGTATGAATTTAAAGATTGAGCCTTATACTGACCCTGTTGTGAACAACGGTTGAATTATCTTACATATATTCTTGTAAACCAACAAAAAAATAATTAAAAACCCGTGTTTTTTGCCAGTTTTTTCGCCCGCTCTACAGGCATTGAAACTGGTAGTAAATATAAAATTTTGACAACTTTTACTAAATATGTTCATCAGTGTTGATAGTTGGCAAAATGAATAAATAAATTTTGATTTCATTATTTCTTTTATTCCTTAAATTTTATACCCTTGGATACAGAGGGAAGTAAAGCACTGAATAAGTCAAAAATTCAATGGATCAATCTTATTTAATATGTATTATATAGGCGATTATATGTATGTTAAATATTTGAATGTAAAATTGCTTTTAAAACGAGTTATTCTATCGTTAACTTCCGACAAATATCTTACGAGGCCATAATTTTGTTGACGAATGTTTTAATTATTCAATTACACGTTATATTATATTACAGTACGTCATATGAAACCACTTTGATGCACTTCACCGCCCGTATTAGCATAGGAATATAAGGCTATCACCATATTTGGAACCTAACATTTCTATAGAAGTTAGTCGAGCGTGACGGGTGGTCTTATTTTGTCTCAATATGTATTAATGTGTAATGAAGTTATACTTTTGGCACGTTAGGGAAAAATAATAAAAGTAGGTACATATATTATGTTTATGATGCGCGCGCATACCATCACAAAAAACCGGCACCCTGAAGTTAGCTATAGTCAACATTTTTTTTTGTCGTGTCGTTTCTTCTACAAACGTAGAAAAAACATTTTAAAAAGATTTTTAATTTTTGTCTTGTTACTCTAAAGAAGTATACTTACCTTGTGCGTGTTTATAAATTTAAATAACAAACACACAAGTTTTGTATTTATATTTCCTACTGTCGAAATGAAGTGGAACAATCTATGTTATTTGACCATGACAATTTACTACAAAAATTAGCAAATTGCTATTAACGATGGGCCCCGACAGGTTTTCTATATTTACAATAGCTTGAGCATACCTAGTAGTCGAGACTACTCGGAGGTCGTGCCTTTGAACCCTCGTTCGAATACACCAATGGATTTTCTACGCATTTATACTTGCCTAACCGCAAGGTAATCACGTCGTCACGTGGCAGGCACAGAAGGCTGCTCACTTATGGCTAAAAACTATATATACGAAGCCAAGACTGAGTTATAGAATTCCTTTATTGATGTGAAACATCTATAGCCGCACGTAAAACCGATTTCTGGCGTGGCGACGCATCGCCACGCTATATGATATACAGTCTAAATGCAGTGGTAAATTTCACATTAAAAATATTTAATGAAAATAATGTTTATTCAACAAATAGTCATCGTTATCTGGAAAAAAATCGTAATATTTGATTTACCACTGATTTACCACTGCATTTAGACTGTATATCACAGTCTAAATGCAGTGGTAAATTTCACATTAAAAATATTTAATGAAAATAATGTTTATTCAACAAATAGTCATCGTTATCTGGAAAAAAATCGTAATATTTGATTTTATCATTATGACATATTTAGTTCCTATCACAATCTGTTCTTTTCTGCATATTACTTTTACAAAATAATGTCGATGTTTCACATCTGCCAGGCGTCCCGTGACAGCTCACATTTTTTTTAAATATATTGTTATGCAACTTACTGGTGCTACTGGAGTTGTGAAGATTACATTGGTATACAAGATTAAGTATCATTATTTGATAAGTGCATTTATTACTGTGACGCAACATAGCTATATGTAATTTCGTGTTGGAATAATACAAATATTTAAAAGAGTAATTCAACTGCATTATTTGCGAATGCGTTTGTTTACATTGAGATACACTTGAGTGCTCATTACATAAAGTTGTTTTTCAAAGAAATGTTATGTTTTTAGTTCTCACATTGTTATCGCCTGTATTGTCTATTGAACACTGATTAGTTTACGTAATGTATATAAATGGATTTGAATTGCTAAGAATATGTGCTTGAATGAATTATATCGAATCCACGTTCACACACTCGCATGAGGACACAATATAATGCCACAAGTAATTCATATTATAGTAAATTAGATTGTTTTGTTTTTGGATTCAAGCCACTGTGTAATTGAATATTAATAATGATTAATATTTATTTTATAATTTATAATAATATTGATATAGTCTCTGTTTTGCTATCACATTATGTTGTCAGGTTACTATCTTAAGGCGAAAGGTGTCTTTAATACCAACATATAATGCACTTCACAACTTTTTACGGTGGAAAATGGCCTTAGCTGCATGTAATAATAGAACTAGGACCTCTAGAACGTCCAATAGTTAACTACTTAATAGTGGGTAAGATCCTATTAAATAACTTTGTAACTCTAACAAGTATTTTTAATTGCCCCTAAGAAACTATCCATATTGAAACATTTTATACTGTAAGTCATACTTACCCATTAAATTATTGCCATGCATAAATTGTAGGTTATATTTATATAGGACGGGAATACCACAGGTTGTAATTATTATTGACAGCTGCCTGACAGGTTTAGACACCTGATTGCGAACAAGATGCGACATGATCTCGCCACCATCATGATAAGCTCCTAAGTAATTATGAAAACTCAGTGCCTAGTGGGCGATTTCTTATACACAATATAATGTTGGAAATCTTTCCCTGATTTTGAGTGAAAACTTTTCTATCTTCGAGAGTTTTTTCTGATCTAGAAATATATTTAATATATTATCTTGAAAATGAAAGTTACTGAATATAGATTATTTAATTACAATGCAAAAACAAATGTTATAAAAGCGATTACTTCGATTTATTGAAAGTGTATATCTAATTTGCAAGTTCAAATACGTTAAAGAAACATTTATTCCAAGAGTCTGTCAAAGAAAGAGTCAAAGAATTTAAACAATTGTTTGTTTTACAAACTTAATGTTCGCTCACGGTCGACTGGCACATGCACCAGATTGCATATTGTTTTGCATCGTATCAATTATTGGGATGTGGCGACAATCGTTCGATTTCGTAGCGTTTTCTTATTGGCTTATTATTTTAAGTCGGACGTATTTTCATATACATTTATGTAAGAATTCGTTTCAAGTTCTCGCTGTATTATTTGTTACCTAATGCGTATTTTATTTAGTTTAATTAAGTCAGACTATTGACAGTTTGTGTTTACCGTAAAAATTGGATCAGTGTTTTTTCAACTGAATAAAAATATTTAAGCCTTTATCCACATCTAGTTAACATACAATATACACAAATATATATGATACCCTTTCAAGGGGCCTCCAATTTTTCCCATCCTATTTTTATCTTTTTGTCAGCATAAAATATTTGCCCTTTCAATCTTGTATTGCCTATCGCTGTTTTGGACTATCCTTGTCGCTCCATCCTTTGGGTCTAGTCCATTTAGTTACCCTTGTTACGTCTATGTGCCGTACCCATCTCCATTTGAGTTATAGCGCATGTGTTTTGGAAATCTTCGTCAGTTTGTCACTTAGTTTAATTCCAAGAACAAACTAAATTAAAAACTCATGTTGAATTAAAATAGACATTCAAAGTGATAACTATCCTTTTTGTAAGGTTGTTGGTATTGTTTGTATTTTATTAAAAAAAACAAAGCACGTAGTAGTTTTGAATAGAATAGTGAAAGGAACAAAAGGTTCACGAAAATAATGAATTCGTTTTGACAGACGAATATTTAAATATTTAAAAGGTGTGCATACGAATTAGATTGACCCATGATTATGTGCATTTTATAACAGTATTTATGTAAAATAGTAGCGGTATAAACCGTCTAAAACAAAATAAATCAATTTAGTCTTACTCTTAATGTGAATACACGTCCTTGTATTTATTCCGATATTTATATCAAACAACATTTCGTCTCCTGGATTTGTAAAACATCAAATTCAAAAATGGAACGCAACATGTGACCTATGGTTTGTTATCAACAAGTGCCGACCGTCTGTCACCGTAGATTTTTAATTAAACATTAGAAAATTACGTAACATTTACATAATATTTTCAACCAAACTAAATAAAACAAATAAAATGGAATCGTGAATACTCATATTTATATCCCACGAATTTGCCAGTCATATCAGGCAAATATATTTTCACAATCACATCGTGAGGTCGAGCTTGAGCAAACATTCAGATAGTAACGTTTACGTATGATAATATCATATGGGAATAGAAATTCCTACCTGAGTCTAACCGTCATCGCGACGCCTTGAAATCACAAAAAAATCATTTCCTTTAAATTCCATTGAGACCTCCGACACAGAGACCCTTTGTACTCTCCTCCTAATGCCCTTAGCGACCTTTTTTTGTCGATTGGATAAGGTTGGTTTGCGAGTTTGAAGCTAATTAGAAACTTTACGTAACTGTTTTAAAGGAATTTTTGTGGTCAACTTTTTGCTTGTAAGTCGTTCTAATCGTATATAAATTTAATTTCAGCGTAGACGATCATGACTTATAATTATAATTGCAAACTTTTGATTAGCGCGCATCGGCTAAGTGCCTCGTTTTTAGGACTTTGGATGATGATGCATTGAATTTTTATAGATATATATATTGTATATACATTGTTTCTTAAAAACTAAATCAATCCGATGATAAAGGAATCATTATTATGTGGTCATTATTAGTATTTGAGAGACATAATTTTTTTGTTTGCTTTGTTCAATTTGAATCCATCTTAAAAGTATTAAAATTTATTATTACTTTTTTAATGTAATAGGAGGCAAACAGGCATGAGGCTCATCTGAAGTTATTGATGCCGCCGCTCATGGATCTCACCAATTGGCAGAAGGTTCTCAAGTGCGTTGCTGGCCTTTAAATAAGAGCATTGTTATCTTAGAACAAACCAAAGTTTCAATTAAAACGAATTCATGCGGGTTTGTGTGTTATACAATAAAAATATGTACATAATATCCTAAAGTATGATATGAATATGATAAGTATAAAGCAGTATCGATTGCCGGATGTCAGCGAAGTTATGTTGTCCTTGTGACCTTGTCGATGTGCAAACAGCTTTATCAGTGAGAGTATTTGTGTAGGCGTGGTCTGTTTAACATTAATATTTGGTGAGTGCGTAAATATCGCATACATTCACATTATTTAAAACCAACGGGCAGAAGTTTCATCTTATACCTATTAGTGATTCGACAGCCCATAGACACATTGCCAAAACGCTCGCCAGTGCGTTGCCGACATTTTAAGAAAAATTAATAAACTTCAAATATTACATTCACAATTATCACCGTAATTTGTTGTACCAAGTTTTGTTTTAATCAGAATCTAGAGATATGAGTGAACCCTATGCCTTTGGTGACAATGGTTTTGCGAATACCATTATGAATAGATACAAAAACTACAATGAGCAGTCCGCATTTGGTTCTCACGATATGGGCAGATGGGATAACATGAGAACTACATGCAATTTAGGCACTAATGGGTAACTACAGGCAGCCGCAAATGGTTCTAATTTACTACGATTCGTATCCCAGGCTTGATGCAATTGTAGCTGTTTTAAATAGGTTTTACCTTACTGGCTCTTATTCAACTTGCTTTGATGATATGGACTGCCTATGATTGCATAATGATCCAACTTCAGTACCCATTATTCTCAATAGATGCATTTGCGTGTATAAACAATGCTTTTTATATCATCTTAATATTTAGTTTCTCAGTTTTGTTGAAGTTTCTCGACCGCGTCCGTGTGTATGAATTACCGAACATTCTTCATTCATTTTCTATAATAACAGTGGGACTATGTTTTCATGTAAACAAACTCTTACATAAAACTGCCAAAATATCCTACATGCAAGTTTTTTTTAAATTAAAACTTTACGCTTACGCACACGTCTTATAAATGTGCCTTTGTTTGCCTTAACAATTCGATTCTTTAGATTTATTACATGCTATTGAATTCGGTCCGTGCATCAAGGTACTGTCCAAAACTTCTATTGCGAATTATTATTTTTATTATACCTACATGTTATTGATATTGATCGATCCTGTTTTGATAGTCTATGGAATACTCAATAGGTATAACAGTGTGAGCAGTGTTGGCATGGACGTGTGCTTCTGACCCCTTGGGTAGTGGATTTGAATCACGGACAGGCTTCAATGAAATTTTCATTCTATGTGCACGTTTAACTGTTGCTCGTATGGTAAATGAAATGGAAATCATCATGGGTAACTGGACTTAAGTTTCCTGATTAATTCTTAATACTTATACATAAATCTTAGACCAACCTAGAGTTAGAGCTGGTCTTTTGTAACCATCATGTGACATTTGCGTTATTGTGACCAACAGCTAAATGATATTTACGTTGCCGCAGACAACAGCGATTCGATAAATATCCATATATAAATAACAGTATGAAGTCAGTTTTAACAGAAAAATGTATGCCACATCAATGGTATTGGATGATACCGAGATAGTAAAAACAGTCTTGAAAAATATAAGATCAAAATAAGTCTAGTCTAACCGAAGCCGTATTCAAGGCCCTGAAGTATTGATTAATTATTGAGCCTCGACCTACGTTGTCATTATGACACTTGTATGACACTGAAACAATAAAGAAATATGTCACATTATTACTTAAATCTATTTTATGTTGTATGGGTAATAAAAGTTGAAAAAATTATCTTGTATCTTCTTAAGCAGAATTCAAATCCTCGCAAAGCCATTTTTGGTTTATATCCCGTACGGTATATGCAGCGGTTTGATTACCGTTACCTTAACTACCGCGAGTTACAAAGTAACTTGTCTTTGAATAATCATAACACGTTTAAAGAAAATACAACGCAAATCAGATTTTCATGTAAGCGTTCTAATTTTAAATTGAAGTAAATATATGCATTTTTAAGGAAAAAACTTTGCATAAGGTCTATTGTATGACGTAATTAAAAACGTGCTTTTAAAGCGTACCACAAATTAAATTATTGACTGATGCTTTATTTAGCTGCTGCTAAATCAGCGCTGTTAGAACTAAAGTATACTAAAATGTGTTTTTGGTTAGCAATGCTTTTCTTTACTTATATATAAGTCATTTACTTTAACACTTTAGCGAACTTTCTTCTGCAACGGATTGATACGGATATCCCGAGACTTATAAATAAAAAAAAATATTAATATGGACGCGGGTTTTGATATTATTGTTACGCGCCATAGTAATCTACGATGTCATACTAAACGTACCTAATGTTATTATTAGTTACCTTCAAAGGTAAAGTCACTCTAGGCTTATCAATTACGTGGTCTTATACTTAAATAATGCACGTGTAAATTATGCGCGTTTCATCTGTAATTGAAATAAATATTTATATGTTATTAAACTAAAGCAGAAGCCATTTTTTATTAATTCTCGACTTGTGAATAATTGAAGCTAAATTGTATATTACTAGAGGACACTATTGGCATATTAGTTGTATTGATTTGCATACGGTGATTTATTGGTATAATTAAATATTCTTGGATATCATTTTAGGTTATCAAGTGAGATTACGATGTCAAATCAAAGTCAATGGCTATCTTCATCTGGCGACCTTGTTTTGACGAAACGACAGAAACATTAGTGTCTTTACGCTTTCTGAAAATGTTAGTAATTCAAAATATGTTAAGTTTGAATATCAAATCTGAAACACTTATTAACGTAGTAGGAATTTCGAAATATGACTTAAGCGTGCGACACTCATTCCTGAGGACGATCCCCGGCTGTGCACCAATGGACTTTCTTTGATCATCTACTTGCATATTAGATTGAAACAGATATATCAGCTAAGACCTAAAAATGGTTGTAGACTGATTGTTTTTATAGTAGTTTATTACTATTTTTGAATATATATATATTTTCCTGTTTCTGATTTATAAAAGTATTAGTAAACTAACTAAATAAAGCATCCTTAAGATACACGTTTAACAAAAACTACAACATTAGAGCCAACCTTTAAGTGATTAGATCATATCACAAATGACACGCCCTTGAAATAAACGGATAAATTATAAACAGTTTCTTTTAGTTCTAATTGAAATAACGAATAAATCAAAGTACAAAGATTCATTTATATCAAAGACGGTTCTCGATAACCTTACACTTAGGACCTTAGAACTTAGGTGAATAAATAGGATTGTAATTTTTCTCTCTATCGACATCTTTTACCATTTGAAATTAGCTGAGAGAAGTTCTTTGGAACTTGTTTGTGAAAAAACAGAATTACGTAGTTAACAATATTTTAAGTTTTTTTGACATTTTGAATGTGGCGTAAACTTTTCGTCCAAATTAATTGGGGATAGTAGGTAGCGTATAGACTCAGTTTCCGAACTTAAACTCATAATTGGTTCGTTTTGTGTAAAGTCCTGGCTAATTAAGCCAGTCTAGCTTCTTTCAGAAGCACAGAAGTCACTTCACAGGCTTCACGGAGCGACCTTCGAGGATTTTTACACGTTGTTTAGCCACAGCCTTGCATTCTAGGACTACATGGGTGACTGATACTTCTTCGCTGAAACAGGCTCAGCACATGTGACTGTCGGCCGCGCCGATGTTGGGGATAGTAATAGTGCCTCATAACTACATATCATAACATAACATAACGGATTGTTAGACAATTATTAGCAAAAAAACGTTTATATCTTATGTTTATGAATTCATTTTTTAACCTTATTTTTAAGAAAAGTGTTAAAAACTTTTCCACATACATATATATATCGTCTTTGATGTATAAAGCGATAGACAATACATATAAAGGACGGAGTCACGTGACCGAAAGACCTAAGATAAGATTAGTTGCAAAATCCTTTTGATATTTAATTTAATTAGCCTGAATACGAATGTTCACAAGTTTCTCCGGTTAAGCAACCGTTACGAGTCAAAGGCCGTGACGTGCGATCATACGATATTTTACCTGCTCAGTAATGTGGTATTCAAACATCTGTTGCTATCCTATTATACGGGATATTTATAAAACCTTCATTGATCAGCTTCTTTGAAATGAAAGAAAACCGACTTTTTATACAATGATTTATACTTGGAAATAAATAATAGTCTGTAATCTTGTTGGATTCAGGCCGGTAACTTTTTAGGTTTTCGTATCAGCTGCTTACTTTTTGTGCAGTTTCGTAACTCTTATTTAATATTCTAATTTTTATAAAGAAATAGAATATTTGTGTGTGCCTAGTACCCGAAGTTAGTATTACCTCAAACCAGCCTACGTGCTATATACTCTGTTGCTAAGTCTATGCAAAGGCGTATATATGTAGGAACAGGATTGTCGACTGCACCAAAGATGTCTAGACAAATGTCAAATACAACAAACAAACTTAAGCGTATTTTTTTAATGACATGTTACTAAATTAAATATCTTTTGTTACAGTAGTGCAAGAAGTGGGATGCCATAAACGCCGAGCCTTTTTAAATTGAGTAAGTATTCTCAATATTTAATTATCAAATAAATTTTAATAAGAGATATTTTTAAGAATTTAAGAAATTGGTTAAGCAGTTACAGCTTCATTATTCCTAATTAAGTGTGTTGCTTGATTGTGATAAATAATTATATTATCTCGTGACACTCACTCTAGTTAAGATATATGATATGTTTTGTCTCCTTTATCTATTAACAAAATGATACGAGAGAGACAGGGAAAACAATAGAAGTTGTCGTCAAGTTTCGACACTTGCATCTGTATTGTAACGATTTAATTCCTTTTATTGGTTTAATATTTATGCAAAATGGGAATCTAGTGAACATTAACGGGGATCTCTACAAGATTCAAGCGCGTTCCTGGCTTTTGAGAATTAAACTCTTTCTTTTCTTGAAAGAAACTAATTATTCCTTTTATACAATTATATTAAAAGTATGTTTTCTATTTATTTATTATTCATATTTATACTTGCTTTCTTAACATAAAACTTTTGCATTCTACTCATGCACCTGAATATAATATTGTTTACCTTATAATTCATTAAGTCATAAACTTTTAAATATCATCACCTGATAAAGTAATAATTAACCTTGATAAGAATATTATGTATTATCAGAACAATTACTAAAAGTGTTTATAATTTTTTTATGAGAGTACACGTCTGAAAGGTTATCGTTAAAAAATATTTGCGACACATTATAGATGTTACCTAAAATTATTTAATATATATTTAATTATACCGTGGCTTAGCCGTGTCCTTTTACAGCAAGAGTTTAAGTTACCTAATTGATACTAAATATTTACTTGAATTATTAAATCACCGGTCTATTTTACCAATTTACAATCGGCTAGTCTAGACTTTGAGTGTCCTCTATAATTATTATTATTATTATATAATTCATAGCATTGAATACTATTTAGACTGTTATAATAAAAAACAAAAGCTGCATATGACTTACTAGCAATTGTCTTTTTAATTAAACAATAGTAGTAATGCGATCATCGTATAATTTTTCGCAAAACAAATGATTCAAATTCTAGCCACAGATTATGTACACAGAAGTGACATCAGATCACACCTACTTACATGAGTCAGTCTTTTAAGTATTCATTTTTACAGAAACATTGAAAAATAAGTATGAATTCGTTTCTCAAATAGTATTTATAGAAAAAGTATTAAATGTATTTTCTCTACATTGCCACTATGTCACCCCAGTGTTTATAAAAACTCTATGCTGTATTTCCCATAGGTTGTTTTCTCTTGGCAATAGCAGACATGCAACGAATATATGGTTATTATTCGGAAGCCTTACCTGACCCAAAAAAAAACACTTAGTCTTGTACCCAGATACTTGTTGCTTTATCCTTAAAAAGGCAAGTATGTGAGGTCTAAGCCATGCAGGTTTCCTCACGATGTTTTCTTGACAGTACGATTGAGCTTTAAATTCACTCATAGAATCAAAAGAACATAAACCGAGTTTCAAATGCTCATCAAAATATAGTATGATGTATATAGTATTAGTTGCAATTAGCGATTCACCTAATGGCCACTAATTTTTGTTGCTAATACATATTTAAAACTTTCGTTTACTAATCAGAAGCAGTAACATGTTGTCGCAATATCTTGTTGTATTCCAAAAATATCATGTTGACGCTTTTTGTTAACACACAAAAAGTCGACCCATCCAATGGCACATTAGTGTAAGTGCTGGACAAAAACACTAATTTGTCATAAACAGTTTTTTTTCACACAACCTAAAATAACATGTGAACATGAGACATTTTTAGAATCAGTTGATATAATATATAGTTTGATATGAATTAACAAGCAGTCCCAAAAAACAGAATCAAACGAAACAGATTGGTGAATGTAATTAGAATCAGAATCCAATCCTAGACCAATATAAATCAAATGAGGTGTATTATACTAAAAAACTGCCTCTTTTAATTCTTTAGTCTTTGTTTTATATTCAGATAAAAGGTCCTCATTCAGACACACATTATCATAATCGACCATTTTTTGGTTAAATTAAATTCTTTGTAATTTTTTGTTCAGTATACTTAGACTTAAGTATACTTTACTTCGCTGGAACCTGTGAGTCAATAAATTTCTGATCACTTTTCACGGCATATATTATTAATAACCAATATTAAAAATTATACCTAACTATGAGTCACTAGTCATCGCTGCCTTTAATATTGATGCAGGTTTTCTTAATTAATAATAATACAAAATGATATTTATTCATTAGACTTTGGATACGTTACTACGAACAGTATCTCCATATCTTGACAATAAAATTATCGTGACGTCTAATTGATAATACGTTTAATCCAACGCCATCCTTACGTCAAACATATCCTGTTGTAATCACAGTAAAAAACAACGAATGTGTAAATTTAGAATGATAAATGAGAATTTAATATTATCACGGCCATCTTGAAGGATCTGTTATCGTGTTATAACCGTCAAAACGTGAATTAAATTTATGTTTTTATATATTGTACTAATTGAAAACATAGAACGTAGTGTTTGTTGAAAAAAAAAAAATAAAAAAAAATTGTGAGATATATAAAGTCCCTGGACACGATGGCAGGGGAGTAGAGTAAAATATTATTAAAAAAAACATAGCACGTATATAGTTTACTTTAGGACGTTGCCTGACCAAAATTAACAAATGTTGTGGTTGTAATTGAGCAGTAAAAAATGGCGCATGTTTAGTTACACATAACTACTGGCTATCGATTAGAATGCCGGTAACTGTAAGTTCCAATAGCGACACCAGGAATGCGATTTCGTTGAGGACCTAATGGTAATTTTCTTTGTATGATATTAAGTGTAGATTAAAATAAATGCAGTTAAACGAACAAAAAGGAAATCTTATACTCCGCTATGAATTCTCCGAAAGATGTATTGATAAATCTTACATCAAACAACGTTCTATTTAGGCAAATATATATCTAACGGATCTAGACAGCACTTATTAGCTAGTCACGTAGTCATATTTATTTAATGATGAGAACACCTTTTTTTAATAATCAAGTTTGTTAATCACCTAAGGCCTATCATTTTACTATTGAGTCGGAATTGTAGGATACATTACATAAAACCCCAGTGTAGGTATATTTTTATTAATTTATTAACATTGTTTGTATATTTTTACTTTTTTTTTATTTTATCTTAGACAAATCAAGGTTAATACAATGAAAAATCGTTTCAGTTCCTTAAATGATTCTTTCAAATATGCAGTAACATTTAAAATTATGTAACAATGAAACGTAACCATAGTCTTTATTTACATTTTTGAATGCTTTTAATCAATTAATTATTATCAACTTTATCACAAGCAAAATTATTGTTTATTCCAATAATTTCTTGAGTCCGAATGGCATTTCAGTTGTTAAGTAAAGAATCGGCCATTTTACCTACATCGATTAAAATTTATTAATTAATTACTTTGTTGCATGTATCTTAAATCATTAACGCAATTTAAATATGTATTAATATTGTATATTATTTTTTGTTGGTTAAAATAAATGCACACAGGCTTACACAAGATTGGCAGAAAAATGCTCAAGATCAAAAGAGATGGAGCCAAATGACGACTAATTATGATGCCTTGAAAAAATATAGCTTTTTTGCATATAAGTAGTTATGTGTGTCTTTTGTAAATAATATTGCTATAGGAATAGATGAGGCTTAATTATTATTATTAATAATTATATATTATAAATAAAATATATATTATAAATTATATGCATATGGAAACTCTATCACAGATAATACAAAACATTAGTGCAATTCAGTTTTCGAATAGTTCACTGGTACACACAGTAGAGTTATTATACAGTTCTTTAAAAAAGTTTAAAATTAGAATCTAATTATTTCGTCCGAGAGTCAAACCGGCGGCTAGTCGTCTGGGAAACATCCGCACCTGTTTCATTGGCAACCTGCCACAAAATTCCAATTTACTCATTATGTTACTGGGTCTTTGTGTCATTTAATTATTATTATCAACCAATTTACCGTGTAAATCTTGCGTAACACTTCGCGAAACCCGGCAACATCTTTTAGTGGTGGATGCTGTTCAAATAAGTGAGAGTATGTTCATCTTAAAGTCATTTTATCATCGTGGTTATAACCATATATTTATTATACATGTATGTATATAAAAATATTGTATTTTAGGACAGAAATAAAAAGTGATATATGATAATACTTATTTGTTTATGTAAACCTTTTAAATAGTATTACGTATTATCTGTTTATTTAGTATGATATACATAAAACATACTACTTGTTCCAGAAATATATACTTAATTGTAATTACAGTCATAATTTAAAGTAAAACTAGTACTTTGAGGGTGAACCGGCAAAATTACTTTTTTACTAATTCACTAAAAAACGCTGCTAGACAGTAATTTGTAACCGAATACCATATTTTTTTGTGAAAAATATGTTGATACGTTGTATCATAATAACAGGTATTTATACCGAGTCACAAAAAAGTTTGACGTGCGTCTGACGCATGTTTGCCAAGTTTCCAATGATAATAAACTAATAAACAATGTGCAGTGGGCAGAATGCTGTACTGCAATGTATTGTTCAAAATTGGGTTAGTGGAGGTTCAATTTATGCAATTGGGACCAGAACGTAAACAATAAGCATATATTATCTTCATTCAAAGTGTTTGTTTGTAGGTACGTTATATCTACCAATTTGTGTGATGACTTCTGGTTAATTTTATTGAGGAAAATGTCACTTTCGCACAATACATTTTACGTAGAATAATGAGGTAATACGATATTTTTATAATGCCATGATAGTTATTGACTACAATGAGATTAGTTTAACGCTATTAATTATTAAATAAAGAAATATATTATTTATTTGCATTAAAATTGGAAGTATTAGAGGGATTAATTAAACAAATGTAGTACACACACAGCGCAGTAAATGTATATATGTAATTCAAAGTAACCAAATTATTTTATCGTTAAAAGATGTTGTTCAAAATTAAAAACAGTTTTCAATTTAAATATGTTTACGTGTTTTGTTTTTTATCAAAGTGGAATTTACGTTTTAATGAGGGGTTACCAGAAACATATTTATAGATTTTAAGTATGTATGGCATTAGTCCCAATGTCACCAAATTTTAAAAACCACATTAGTTAGAACCTACAGGGTGAAAATTAAAATAAAGCACAAACAAAAAGCTATTTTTTGCGCTTTAATAACGTGAACTCTGGTGAGTTACTTTTAGAAGCGATACGAGATTATAAACACCGTCGCCATCTATAATCGTGACAACGAAACTTTTATAAAATTACATTAAAAAACGAGTGCAGTTAATGTGTTTGGACACAATCCAATGGGAGATCACCTTGGCCGTTTACCGCAAATAAATTCCAGTTTTCACTCGAAGAAATCCGAGATTGTTTGATACTTTGAATGTATGTTTGTGCACTTCTCGCAAGTCTCTTTGTTCATTTGTTTAATATTTGTACTTTTCCATATCCGTTTTAAGAAGTGCGAAGTGATATGATGAATTACACGGCTGGTGAATCAATAAAATATAGCTTTGTTATTAAATGTCTCACATTATAATGTTAGTAATTGTAGGTATATATCGTAAATTAAATGAGAAGGAGCAGGAAGATTCTTGGAGTAATGTTGCTTCAGCGACTCTCCTCCCTGAGGTTATAGGGTTTGGCCTCCACCTATGCATAAATGAATTTTGCATGCCACTCGTTCGTATGGTAAAGAAAAACATCGTTAGGAAACCGGCAACCTTTTGGATCTAAATTACTTAGACCGAAAAGGTTGACGGCATGTGTCTGGCACGTAGAAGTAGAAATAATTTGTAATAGAAAAACAAATGATTACAAAACGGATATTAAAAGGTACTAGCGACGCTTTTTTTACATTATTAATCTTCTAAACATATATCTACTGCAGAACTTAACCTTCTAAGTTGGTTAAAGTATATCCTCTACTTATTTTGTAGACCGAAACATTTATATTTTTTGAATGTTTGTAACCATTAACTAAAATACTACTGGATTCCAAAAAAATTAATAGACATACTGTCTCCTTCTTCTCTCTTCTGTCTCTCCTGAGTAGCTTAAATTGATTACCAATGGAAATACTATACTCTAAACAATATTCCATATCAACTAATTCAAAGGAGAATGTCAAATATGGATAGTCATGACTTGTCACGTGATGATGTCTAAATAATTGAATTTAGCTTTGCACTTGTATTGAACGGAATTCCGAACAAGGTTTACGACGAAATGCGCACGCGCATAAAACAGACGGCATTAAGAAAAGGGGCGAGAGATTTTATAGCTTAAAGGAAATTACTTTTGTAATACAGCTATAATGGACTTTTTAATATACTTGTAAACTTAGATATTGTAGACAGTTAAGGATATTGGTACTTGAAATCGAATTGCTTCTCTTTATTAATAAAAATTTGTAAAATTTTAATAACGGCTCTTAAAATATTTCTTTAATTCGGATATAAACGCGAGTTTATTGCATTCGTCTTACATATCTACGGAACATAAAGAACGGTTAAATAATTTAATGAATGCACATTAAATAGTATTGTGAAGTGTTTTAGTATTTTTTTAAGTGTTTAGAAGATTATGATTTTTTATATAATATAATTTATATACGTGTTACTCATTGGTATTGTAAAAGAATATTTCTACATTCTGTCATCCTTTTCTTGCTAGGTAAACATATTAGCCTCAATATTAAAAAAATACAGTCTATGCGAGAAAGAAGTATTCATTTATTAATTCACACTTTTTAAAGACAATTAAATAATAACACTAACATGATGATATTGGCGGCCTTATCGTTACTAAGCATTCTCTTAAAAGCAGCCTAAATTATTTAAGGATCAAGTGTAATTTGCTTCAAATGTAATTTGCTCGCCATCTCGAAATAAAGATTTATTACTTCACCCACACGGAATAACGCTACAAGTTCAAGTGTGTTTGATTCTAAATAAAACCGAGGAATGTTGTTAAGTCTATAATAAATTAGCTAACGAAAACTTTATTCTGTACGTTGTGTTAAGAAAAATTGTTTTGTAACACATCTTTGCTTCCGTGTTTATTTTATTTACTCGATTTGAAGGTTAAACAAATAGATAATTAGGGATAGAAGAGTGTACAGTACAGTAAGTGTATATTTCACATAAATTATAGTATTGCGATAAATCTGTAACTGATAAACTCTGCACAACATTTTCGGTGACTTAAGGTCATTTTCCCAAAAAGGATTTAAAAAAAACAACTTAATAAGGAAGCTGAGGTGTGTTTGTTGACCTTTCGCTTTATTTACGTAGTCTAAATTAAGGTCTTCCAGTAGAAAGTTGACATTAACAAGTGAAATGAAAATGAAACAGTTTTTGAACAGAACAATGAGCAAACTTGCCAGTATCATTAAACATTTAAAAATAGCCCCGAAATTGGCAACATTGTTCCCCGATTTATAACGAAATTTCTTGCAGTAAATTGAAGTTAATGGGCGTGCTTTTTACAAGAAGCTACAGTTTTTTTTATTATTCTGGAATACGACAATTTCGTAAACCTTCGACGTCTTTTCTTAACAAATAGATTTCTCTTGAGGTTTGTGAATTTGGTTTTTTGATGACGTAAACTAAGTGGAACTTGCGTTATCTCTGATCTCATGTTCATTTAAGTGACGCACACAGTTTTGGTGACAAGGTTATACAGTGACACTTTAATACTATTTAAACATATCCTTTGGGAAAATTTCGTATTCATGTTTTTGGTATATTTCTTTTTTTTTGACGTTCATAAGTGTACATTAAACATAATGTACACTTTATTCATATAGGTAACAACCTATATGAATAAATGATTTTTGATTTGATTGATTGATGCTAGCTTGGATGCTCTGCTTATTATGGGCATTTCTTACGTTCAATCATTAAAGAAGCCTGTAATAGCTAAAATTGGGAATAAACAATATTTAGCTTTAGCTTACTTTGACTCTTAAAAAGCGCTCATAATAAAATTCAAAATTAAGTTTAATGCAAATCCTATATTTAATTGGCGACGAAAAGTCTAAGAGAGGTGACCTTTTTTAACATAACTTTCACCGTTAAGACCACGATTGCGTAAAATATTGGTATAAGTGCTTACTTATTAGTACTACATATTCATTAAAGCATATTCAAAAACACCTTAAGAAGTTCAAAGTTACATTAAATTATTATCTAATATAAAAACTATAAAACCGAGAAATTCATACAGACTGTAAAACTCGCTAACTATATTAAATTCAAGTACAAAACGAAAGAAGTAATAACAGTGTAAGTTTCATGCCTGCCTATACCCTGCTTGTAATTTTATTAATCTGTGATAATTATAGGTAGAAATAGATTATAGATACTGATAATTTGTGATACATGCAATGACGTAAGTTACCTTGTTGGAAAGCCGATCTTCAGTTATTGCATTATGACGCGAAAGCCAGGAGAAAATTCTCTTTTGTAATTAATGAAGTAACATACATTGATTTATGGTTTCATGAAGAATATCTGTTTCTAAATCTTTTAATATGAATTAAATCGCGCAAAATTCAGTCAATAAGTTTATATTGAATGAATTTTGCGTGATTTGGAGTTAGTATAGAGTTAGAAACAGATATGCTTTAACAAATAAAACTATTTGTCATATGTTTGATAAACGTTATTTTTAATATGCAGACACAATGAATGTGTGTGTACAGGTTAGAAAACAAAAGACAATATATGTATAATTCTGTGAAACGGTCGTTAATCTTGTTAAATAATTCAACAAATACATATGACCCTGTAAATAGGTTAAATTTGTTTCAAGTTTACAACCATTCGAAATTTAAAATCTCTATAAAAGGACATAAAAATCGGAACATTATGACACGTTTTAATGTCCAAGGTCGTTATGTCTGTTCGTATATCCGTTGCAACGACCTTTGTGACTCATTATTTCATAATACAGCCTTTCAATTAAATATTACAAAGGCCAGTTTAAATCTTGTGTTTCTATCTATAACTATTGATGTGTGTGTGTGTGTGACATGTAACCAATGTTGAGCCAAAATATTGCGTTTGATTCCACTGACTATTTTTCTTTATAGGAAAGTTTATTTTTGTTTCAAAGTTTTTTTTGTTTTAAATTTTAATTCTGGAAAAAAATGCCTCAAAGAATCGTTCTTGATAGTTTTTGACTTTATAAGAGGTTCTATAAAATGTTTTACCTCTTTTTATTAAACCTTTGCAGTGAACCATAACTTATATATGAAACTAAGGTAATATAGTTAAATGACGTCTTTAATGGTACATATTTTTGTTGCAATAGGAGCCGTAGTATTGAATTCCTTAATTCCTCCTAACTCTTTTATATACATATATCTTATTATTAGCTATGCGGGTTTTTGCAATCAGATGAGTAGCTTTCAGGAACTCGCATCTGTTAATATAGTTATATATGTCTAAAATGTTGTTCTTTATTTTTTGTGCAATTTGGAGGTTATATTGAATGTTAAAAACGGTTGTATTGTATTTTTCCCTTAAGGTATAAATTATGATTGTAATTTTATTTACTTTTCAAAATTTTATATCACAATTCAAGCTTCTAGTATATACACTAAGTCAATTAGGTATTGTGCAATATTGTCCACTTAGGCGTCTCCCGCGAAGACAGTGTAACTGGTAACATTCGCACAAATGGTTAACAGTCTGCTTCCTGCCTCTAACATTGAACTACTTCTGGCCCGCGCGCCGGCCAAGTGCACCGAGGATTTACGAATATAAATAAAACAGAATTTGACGAGAGGCGACTCTGTATCACTGTGACAATGATTCGCAGTTCTTTTGCCAAAATATTGTGAATTATGAAATTGTTTTGTCGTTTTCTGTACTAAAAGGATGTATTGTCTTTTCAGATGGCGCAAAGCTACAACATGGCGTGGCTGCGTATATCTGCTTGCTTCATAGTGGTGTCCCTACTTCTGAATTCATGTCTGGCTGCCATCTGCCCGAAAAGCTGTGTTTGCAGTACCACGAGAGATGGCTTGCACCGGGCCACGTGCAGCAACCTAGCAGAGCTTTACAAATACACTCTACGTCAGAAACACCATAATGTTAATATTTTAGATCTCTCGCACAACAATATAACTAAAATAACTCATGAATTAGATAAACTTACTGAAGTTGTTACACTAGATTTATCCACAAATGGCCTTACAGAGATCAATAAATTTTTACATAATGCACGAAAACTAGTACATTTAAATCTGGCTAACAATAGATTTCAAAAGTTGGCACTAGTGCATTTACCAAAGAGCGTGAGCTCTTTAGATTTAACAAATAATTTACTCGAAGACGTGCCTTCTGATATAACACATTTGAACAGTCTAGAACATTTGGAACTTGAAGGAAATCCCCTACATTGTTCTTGTGATAATGTTATTGCTCGGGACCACTTATTATCCTTAAATGTGTACATAGATGATGTTAAATGTCAAACTCCATTGAGACTTAAAGGCCGTTCCTGGCTAGAATTAAAAACGAAAGATATATGTAAAGCTGCTAAATCGGATTTTATGGATATGATGATGGGTGACCAACCAATTGATGCTGTAAGAATTGGAGAGGAAACTTCAGCATTAAAATCTATGTCCTTAGTATCTGGAAACGACTTAGAGGATGGAAGTATCATTCACGGTGAAGAACTCTCTGACGACGATGATAGCGTACAGTTTATGAAAGTGGGTCGCTTGTCAACTTCTTCTCCTTTAACTGAAATCGAGGGTTCTGGTGAAGCTGAAAGCACGACAATAAGTGATATTATTGAACCAGTTCAGGAGCAAAAAATATTGGGTAATCTTATGGTTTCTGAAGAAATATTACCCGCTAATAATATTACAACAACAGAAAATCCCTTAGAAGGATCTGGAGAGGGTTCGGGTGATGGATTTTTTGCTTTTGATTACGAAGATCAGACTGAAAGATTACCAGAAACTACAACTCCTGTATTTGAGGAGTTTAATCCGGAACCGGTTCATAAAATATTTGAAAATGATGAAGACATCAATGGAAGCACAACAGAATTCCCCATTCCAGAACCACCATCCATTTATCAAGGTGGAGTTGATTGGCACAGTCGAAGTGCTAATGCTGAAGTCATGACTGAAAAAGCAGTAACACCCCAAATAACAAGAGACACTACCGTATCAGAACAAATACGAATAACTCAGGCTTCAGAAGTTTTAGGTCAAATACCGAATACTGAAGAAACAGTAACGCCTCACAAAACAGGAACTTATGTATGTATAGCTCTAATAGTCGTTCTATTAGTCGGATTAATTGGTTTTGCAATAACAAAAGGACAAATGCGTAAACGTAGAGATAGAAGACTTCTTAGGCAACAAAAACGCGATGTAGAAAAAGCTTCAAAAGAAATGGTTGACATGAATAAATCGTTATTAGGAAAGCCAGCTGCAGTAGTGGCGCCTATTGATAAAAAGACTAACGGAAGATATGAATTAGTACCAACACATGAAAATAATGTGAAGAAAAATGAAAACGGAGACGTAGGAAATGGGATTAAGCAGAATGATGAGAAACACCTAAGGACTGACAGCCCACGAGACACAAATCAAAACAAAAGTAGCTCTAAGGATAATAATTTAATTGAAGACCCAGTTTTACAACAAGAAACTTCTTTTGACTCCGACCCAGCATCACCAACATCTGGTAACAGACATTCTCTTTCTAGTGAAGACATCTTTGTTCCTATTGATGATGATTCACCCAGATTAAATGGCACTGGAGGCTCTGATATTTCGCAACCACTAATTAATGGAGCCAATGATTCAGACTACCTGTCACCATCTCGGGAATATGTGCCTGTTTACTCACCTGATATGGGCAGAGTTCGAATCAAAATGTCGGAAACTCCGAAACCTAAAACTCCAGTGCTAGTTACTAGGAGCAGATCTAACGCAGGAGATATAATTATTACACCTTCAGTCGATGGAAACGCACGCAAGTCAGCTACTTGAAATTTAGTTCAATAATAAAACATTAAGGGATTGTATATATCGGTGTCTAATAACAAACTTATACTAATTATAATATTGGCAAAATTCTGTGATTTAAGCGTATGTGTGTCAATTAAGGGGGACTCGTAAATGGTATGAAGGTATTGACTGTGTATTAAGTACTGCCAAAGTGTGTTTGTAGTCGACAGTGCCTTTATTTTTAACTTATTAGTATATTTATGAGAGTATATTGAGCGATAAGTGAATATTTTTATAATATGTGTATAAAATGTTGCCATTTTTAGAGTTACATTTAAAATTGGAATCCTCGTTAGGCTCGGCTGTTATCGCATCCCTGTATGCCAGAAATATATCTGTCCCAGTTACGGCTAGTAAATTTCCATTTTTCCTCACTTTGTACAACCAGGCCAGATACGTTTTTGGTACTATAGGCTCTGTATCTTTTTTTGAAATCACCTATAAAAATTCTGGATACAATGTTGAGTTTTCAATGGTTGTGTACTTACTTGTTGTATCCATTACTCACATACTATGGAAAGTTCGGTGTCACTATTATAATTTTCTGTCTTACCAGAGATTCGTTTCATAACTTAAGCATAAGTTCCTTTAAGTAATATTATTATAATTATTTAGTATTTAAGAATGTGATACCATTTTATTGTAAGGAACGCTATAACGTAAAATCTTAGTTATGCAGATTGAAACAAATGTATATTGATAGTTATTTGCTTAGTAACTTCTATTTCATATTTTTATTTTTAATACAATAAAAATCCCTGTTTTGTCATTTAACTATTATCTCGTATCGTGCTTGTGACTTATGCTGAACACCAATATTTTATTTAATAAATATTATGAATCTTTATAAGGATCAAATACGAGAACAATAATTCCAATGTAATTTTTTTATAAATGATGTAATTTTATTTTGAACGATATAAAATGTTGATTGAAAGTGTGTTTTTTTTAATCCCTTTATAGACATAGAGTGTATAGAGAGTATAGAGTAGACATACGCCCAAACCCAATAACCTATCTCAATCCATTTTTTATCTGAGATTGACACCTTAATCCAAATATTGACAAAAGTATTTCAATATACAATCGACGGATTTTAAAATCCATATGTCGATATGTCGTCATCGTTGTGGATATATCTTTGTATGAAAAGGACAGTTCAACTGTACTGATATCCTATCTTATACTTATACTAATACATACACCAGTTTTTTTAATAATTAAAATGCTATTTGATATGTTTTAAACACAGACATATATATTTTAATACTTGTACGGTTTTATTTACTTTATTTGGTTATCAAATATGAGTGTAAAGAGCGAAGAGATTGCATTCTATCCGTCGCCACATCGTAGGGTTTGGTTATTGGGATGCAGATAGGAGATCGATCAACTGTCACGGTCTGATTGTGGATTAATTATTGGGTTCGGCGATAAACATGACATCCATAGAAAGACATATTACATATAATATGGATAGAATGCAACTGACAGATATGCTGTATATTACTAACGCCCGAGCCCAATTTTGAAAACATCTGAGAATCACAATTGAAAACAAATACAATGCTGGCAATATGTGATGCGGGAAAAGTAGTAAAAAATTAAATCTGAGCTTATATCAAGTTTAATGTATATAATTTTTATGGCTGGACAAAAAATATAGAACAATCATGTGGATATATGGATAGGTTTATTATTAACAAAAGCTTGTCAATTTGGCGGGGCAAATAAATGTTACGGTGTAAATCACGCCATCTCTTAACAACTCCTAACAATTCTGTTAGTAATTCTGCTATTCGAGAATTTAACCTTTTTGATAAGCAAGACGAATTATTCCGTACTAGTTAAATGAGTGTTCACAAGATGGCGCAGTGAATTATTTTTATGCTTGCCTTGTTTAATATATTACATATGTCTATATTATAAGATTTAAAAAAGACACCTTAAAATATTAACAAAATTAATTTTAATAATAATATAATATAATATAATCGGGACAACACAACGTCTCTCAATAATATTTTTTTGTAATATGGAGTATATTTTAGTCCCAACGGACTACAATACGTATTTATTACAAAAGTATTAAATGTCTATTCGTGATGACTTTTGTACAATAAAGCAGATTTTTTCTAAAAGTCACTTTCTCTTGGCACTTCATTAACAGAATGGCGCCTATTTCTATTCCGCATAGATCTTTCTAGATCAGCTTCTACTTGTACTACTACATTATCATCATCTGACTCGTTACCTGACATAAGCCTTCTCCTTGCGCCTGGTGACTGATCTAGTTCTGCAATCTCATGACTGCCATATTTTGTAGATCTACGACGACGCCTTCTTCGATTGTTACTAGTTTCTGTAAGTTCCAAGTCTTCAACATCAGCCTGCGCTTCAGTATCCTCCAGTAAGTCACCACTTGACTTAGTTTTCCTCCTGCCTCTCTTTCTTCTGCTTTTACCAGTTCCCGTTTCATTCAAAGAGTAGCAAGAGACATTCAATTTCTGCATGGAGAGAGCTTCGTCGTAGGTGGGTGGGGCTATTAAGTCTCTTGGGTCTGGCGTATTACATAACGCCTCCTGTTCTGCACGTATTCTCAACTGCCTAAGTCTATCTCTCGCTTCCTCTACTTGTCTTTCTCTTTCTGCTTGAAGGGATGCTACACGACGATTCATTGTTGTTTTAATTCCATTTACTAAAACTAGACATAGAGCCAATCCTACAATCATTATAATAATAAACCATATTAAACTTTTTGCATTTTGTACTCTCTCTGTGGGGTTCCATGTAAAGTAGCAAGCCTCTAACCAAGTTTGTCCTACTGCATCTTGCGGTCCATGGCACATTAAATTGTATGACTCTTCCTTTTTGTTCGGTTCGAGTGTAATATATTCATAAAAATCGAACATATTGTCATCCGTACAATCGCAACGCCACATATTGTCACTTAGCTCTAATTTTTCTAAGTATGGATTAGACTGAAAGAAAGATCTACTCCAGATAATTGTAAATCGATTTCCAACCACTCCGAGGCCACTGAGTCGCGGTAACATGAAAAAGGTATTGTTGGTTATATGGCTCAGTCTGTTATAGTTAAGGTTTAGATATTTCAAGGAGTTTGAAGAAATACTATCCGGGATATGTGATATAAGATTGTGCGATACATCAAGTTCAATGAGTGATGGCAAACCTTCTAAAGATGCCTTTCCTATCGTATTTATTTCACAGGAGCTCATATCAATTATTGATAGTGATGTAGATTTCAAGTATCCAACTCGTGTTATATAGTTTCTTGCTAATTTCATTTGTGTCAAGGATGGCATTTCTAACAAACTATTTTCTGGTATTTGAGCTATTTCATTCCACGACAGATCTAAGAATTTAAGTGACGTCAATCCTCGAAATGTATCACTAGAAATTGATCCAATGTTGTTGTATGACAAGTCGAGGTATTCCAGCTTTGAGTTATTAAAAAATTCATTTCCCGGCAGTAATCTTATCATATTGTGATTAATTATAGCTTTTCTTAAATTCTGAAAACCTTTGAGACTAGGTTGAAGTACGTTACAATAGGATATATCCAAATATTTTAAGGACGTTGAAGAGAGAGTGTTAATAGTTGAAGATATTTCTAATCGATAATTATGTGACATTTTTAGGTAAACTAACGATGGTAAATATGATAATTCGTTAGGGCTAATATAACTTAGCTTACAATTACTTAAATACAAACTTTTAAGCGTTGGTGAGATAAGATTTTGAAATCTCATTAAAGGATTATTGTTGATTTTAAATACTCTTATATTTATCAGTCCACTTAACGGTGATCTTCCGTGTATTGATTCTATTTCACAATTGTCCAAGATGAGTGTTTCCAACGACGGACTTATTAATAATTCTTGATTTGCTAAATTCGCTAATGTGGTAAATTTATTGTGGGACAAATCCAGAATTTTCAAATTAGATAACGGCTGCAGGATTTCATTTGGATAAAGACTTATCCATGATTCAAAATTGTTATTTGATAAATTTAAAACTTCGAGATATGTTAGATTTTGCAGGGCATTCTGAGGTATTTCAAGTAGCTGATTGCCACTTAAATCTAACGATACTAAGTTATACAACTTGCTGAATGTTGTTGGAAAAATTGATATTTCATTGTTTGAAATATTAAGCTTCCTGACCTGAAAAACAAAATTTAAAATGAATGAATGAATGACATTATTTTTTTGTCACATCAATAAAAATGAAAAGTGAATCTGTTTCACTAAACGCTATGTCAGGCACAGGACATGAAAATTTTGGTTTACCTTTAGTAGATTAAATAAACTGAGCTGATATGTCAAAAACATTTGATACCTATCTAGATTTGGCTGCTCGTATGTGGATAAGATTATAAGCGACCTTAGACACTCCAAAGAGATGTATAGTAAAATATGTATTTAGTATCTACCTTTCTTGGGATTCCATCTGGAAGATTGGTAAGTCCTCTCCTAGAACAGTCAATACTAGTTCTATCGTCATTGCATATGCACAGGTAGCATATTTCACTTGTATTGTCATCGAAGTCTAATAACTCTGACTTCGTTGATAAAACAAAGATGCATATTCCTAATAGTCGCAATAGTATCATCACGTCTCTGGATCATTACTACCTGAAATTAGTAAAAAATAACATATATAATTTTTAATCTATAAATGTTTGCTTGCCGTGGAGTAACTAAATAATTCAAAACATACTCTGTAAGTAGCTATAATATACCGGCTAATTTAATACAAAAATATCCATTTGATATCGTTTGTGGCAAGGTAATAACAGAACACATCATTTTCTTTGACAATTATTAATTTTTAGACAAGTAGGAAAACAGCCGTGAAACGTCCGTGCCTGATAAATCTCGACGATTTTTGGATTTGTAGGAATGCCGGTGTTCTCACTGTAGGAGCAAGTGTTAATTGAGCAAATCGAAAGTATAATCCTTTTGTGCACAGTTGGTATTCGAAAGCACGACCGCGGAGTTGAGGTCGCACGCTTAAGCCACTAGGCGTACACTATTTACTAGGATTCTTAACTATATTTTATCTGTTTCATCTGTATTTACAAGTACATAGTATAATAGAGATCATACTGTAGAGTTTGTTTCCTGTTTGAGTCATAGTCAGGTGTTCAAATTTCTTTCCGGTCACGCTTTGACGGAAGCCTAAAATGGCTCTGCACAGATAGCCGGTAAATATAAACAAATTAAAATAAACACATTTTTCGTTCCCGGTTTTTTTTTCTTATTTCTGTCCCAGTTTAATTGCCAATACAAAAAAAAAAAATTTTAGTGAAAAAGAAAAGGCGAACCCAATTATTTGAATTTTTGTTGATGAGAAATGATAATAAAGATTATATACATAAATTTTAAGGCGTTTTAAATTTTGTGTTTTTTATCGACAAATGTTTAATACTATGTAGGTAAAACACATAGTCACAGTTTTATCTGTTATCAACTGTGATAAGTGGTTATGGAATACTTAAATTTAGGTCGTTATATACTTGCTCACCTGATATCGAAACTGCAAACAGAGATGAATATTTTTCCAGTACCATATGTATACAAATCCTGTAATGGCTGCAAAGAAGTCCACTATGTTATGTTAAAGTTTAATTAAATATATCAATTGTTATGTTAAAGAATGGTTTAATCTATTAAAATAAAGGTTCAGGTTTTGTTTACAAAGTTATGGGTTGTACAATGGAAATACTCTTCTAACAAGAATAAAATTCTGATGATAGCCTTACAATGATTTCAAATGCTACGCTTAAGTTCAACATTGCAACTGTGATGTTACCAAAGAAAGTTTTTTTTAGAACAGGGGACAAACGGGCAGGAGGCTCACCTGATGTTAAGTGATACCGCCGCCCATGGACTCTCTCAGAGGGCTCGCGAGTACTGGAGTCAGTTTAAATTGTCTTTTTTTAAGACTCATTTCAAACAGAGTTCACTTTCATTAAAAAAGTGTAAAAGGTAACTTATGGTTTATATTACAATAAAAATAATATTGAACCTACCATACACGATTTTACATTTTACTTTTTGTTCTTTTCTTCTTTATATTTCACACACAAAACTATTAAAACAGATGATTGCCACAATAAAACAAAATGTTTTTTACGTGCGATTTTCTATAGTAGATAACATTGTATGAGCCAAATCAACGAATGACGTGTTATCATTGATAACGATAAGGTTTCTTTGAGATAGTACGTTCACAACTAACTTTAGAACAAAGTAAATATACTTCATTTGATGACTAAGATATAATGTTTAGTAATGCATTAAAAATACATTTTAACAGGGAATTATTATACGTTTCCCATAAATTTATTTCTGCAAGGCGTTTTGATATAAAATATTAACCTAGCTTTTTAAAGCAACGCCATCTCTGCTTCATATTGTGAATCTTTTCCTCGATTTATAGTTACTGTTTTTGACAAGCGTTATATATAGAAATATAGATGTCACTTTCAAAATTTCACATGTAGAAGTTTCAGGGGACATGTCTATAAATGAAATAATAAAAACAGTTTTATAAATGTTAATGTACGTTATATTTAATTACCTAAATCTTATTGAACTTATTTTAAAAATCGCATATAAATTAGACCTTAAATAATCGTTAAATAACAACAAAACAGTACACTTTTATAAATTTTCTCTGGTCTCAACGTTTGAACTCAAACGGACAGTTCGTCGAATTGATCGTCTGTCACCTAAACGAGGCCTCGGTTCTGTTAAATCACCAATAGACCTGGATCTACGATTTCTCCTTAAATTCTCTTCTGTATCAATAAAGTCCGGAAGTGAATGAAATGATGAGGTTAATTGCGGCAGAAGCAAAGCCTCATCGTAAGTAGGAGGTAAATCATCACGATTAGACGTAACCCTTAAAGGTATTCTTGTTTCTGTTTCATTATTGACGGCTGGGGTTGGTGAAGTGGTCCTTCCATTTAGAACAGTATTCGCAGCAGTTCGAGATGGTTCTGGCTTATTTATAAACATCAGGCTACGACACACAAAGGATGTCAGTACAATTCCTATAATTACACCTATCATGACAGCCATAAATGTGTAGCCATTGCCAGAGCCATCGTCTGCATGCCACGTCCTAATATAAGCCTGTTGCCAAGTCAGCTGTGTTACATTCGAAGGTGAATAGCATATTAACGACGCCTTATCACTCACTTTAGACGGTTCCTTCGTCAAAAAGTCATAAGTGAGGAGCAAATTCACACTGAACCCTTCGCAGCTCCAACGGTTCCCCTTCACATAAACGCTCCTCAAAAAGGGATTTGAGGAAAAATAGGAGGTCAACCAGACTTCTTTGAATGCATTTCCTCTCAGATCTAAAACCGCTAAATGCGGTAGTGACGAGAATGTATTGTCCGTTAGCATATTTATTTCATTGTAGCTGAGTATTAGATCTTGTAACGTTAATGATTCAAAATCATCAGGAATGGATTCAATCTGATTGATTGAGAGATCAAGCACGAGCAGTGACGTCATTTCAGAAATAGCGGTTTTGCTGAAGCCGGCAATTTGACAGTTGCTCAAGTGTAAAATTCGTAAATACTGGGACTGGAACTGTGGCACCGATAAAAAGTAATTTCTCGATAGGTTAAGTTCAAATAGATGAGTTGCATGGGAGAACATAGTTTTCGGTAGGTCGTTCAGTCTATTTTCGGATAAATCCAAAAAAGAAAGGTTACGCAACCTCGTGAAAGCATCTTCTTCTATTCCATTTATTTTATTCTTAGAAAGATCCAACCTATTAATATTGAAGGTTCTCTGACTTGCGTGCCAGGTATCGTAATTGTTATTTGACAAATTCAGGATTTTTAGTGACTGAAATGATTCCATATACGCAGGCAGTGTGGTAGCGAGACGATTGCCAGACAAATCAAGTGTATGGAGATTGGAAAACTGTTCAAGTTGTTTCGGGAATGAAACAAAATTGTTATTAGCCAGTATTAGCACTTGCACCTGAAATTAAAAAAAAACTGTTATTCAAATGCAACATTAAATAATTATAATATTAATAGGAATGGCTGTGAATAAAGAGTGGCGGAGAGTTTACTGCCAGTTCCGTTCTACGCCCTTGTTGTGAGAACTGGCAGTAAATGTAACATTAGAAGCATTTCATATGTATTTATTTTTGACGTTATAAGTTATAATTAGTGTAAGTTATGTTACCCATCTGAATTAACGACTTTGACTTTCACTTTACAAAGCATCAATAAAAACATTTAACCGATTTTTGCAAGTAGGTACTTATTTTATGACAAAACCTGTTGTGTTGTGTTGCAATGTCTTCTGATCATTCTCAAACTAAATAGCTAACTCGTTTAAAAACTTCAATGTCAGAAACATAATGAATAATTGAAACCCTCACTTAACAAAAAAATTACTTATCTTAAAAAATACTTACGTCGTAGTTCAAGTTATCGGGTAATTCAGTCAGGCCCCGATCTGAGCAGTCTAAAAACCAAAGGCCATCCTGACTGTAAGTTCGACAAGGATCATCCTCAAAATCAATGTCGTCGCGTAGGACTCCGCTCAACACTACCGTTGGCAGCAACCATACTACCACTGCTATAACACCCACATCTGAAAATGTATAAATTATTAATAATGGCAAATTGAGGCATTAAAAATCTCTGGATATGAATATAATGTGATATGTGCATATTATTATTATTATGTAGCAGCTTAATAAGCTTAATAATTATCTTATGTTGAGTGGTCTTAGGTTTTAAAGACATTTGAACTTCTTTTTAAATTCTTAGTTTTCAGTCAGTTCCAAATATATAATATCGTCATTTAGGTCCTTTATGTTAATATAAGAAGGACTGATTCTATCAATCAATGGCTCAAATCATCTTCACGACTAAGTAGAGGATCAGTCATAAGGATTGGATGCCATAGGGCTAGGACTGGCTTTCAAATCTACAATTTTTTATTTCTATCCTTTCATAAAGATTTTGTTACTGGATTACATATTCAGTATAAAAATGTCCCAAAACGGTACTAGACACAAAAAAATTCATTTGGACTAAAACTCCCGTGAATTTTGGATAGATCAGTCTCATACGGGATTTTGTTACTCGCAAACATTTCTACAGCGAACACTCAGGGTTCAAAATCGCATGCCTTCTATAACTTTACTACAAGTAAAACGTACTAATATTTCTGCATATATATAATACCATTACCACACACATATTGTGTTATCTATGTATCGTTATAGGAAGCGATAAATCTTTAAAAATGTAGAAAGAGGATGTAACGATGATATAATATGAATTAAATTTACTTTAAAAAATCTCTACTAAATTAAAAATTCATTGAACACATAATACAATATATCACATCTAAGCCTCTAGAGCGATGTACATCTTAAGATAGATTTGCCCTTTGAAAACATTCAGAACACTGCATTGTTATCATAAACAACAGGTTATATCTATGTTAAAGAGTTTTTGCAATAAAACCAAAAACTATTAAAGCACAGTAAAGATTTCTTTAATTTTGACCTTAATCATAGAGAAATGGTACGAAAAAAAAGGGTAACAATAATTTGTATGGCAATAGAGATAAAAGATTAACTTACCCATTACAAACAAATTTTCTTCCGCATATTATTTTTCATGTCACATATTCGACATAAATAGTATTACAACAATGATTTTACACATAAAATAATGCCCTTTACACAATACAGCCTATACCTTATCACACACGAAATAATCTTGAAAAACTTATATTTGCTCGCATTGGTCCCGCCTGTGGAGCTGGTCAGATATAAATGGTGTTTTAACATGATAAACTTATCAGTTTTATTAAAATAGAGATAAGTTGACTATCAAAGATTGCGTGTCTAAAAAAACCAATTTACGTAATTAAATAGCATTAAATTAGGTATCTAAACTTTATTTTATCACATCCTAAACCGAGGATAATTATTATCTGTGAATACAGACTTGTATTAACTTTAATGCCTAAATTATGATAATAAATCACACTTTATGGCGCATACTAATTCTCATATTACATAATTGTAGTTAATGATGGATAAGAATCTATGGTAAGTTACATGTCGTATAGCTATTTTAATTACAATTATAAATTTTATACTAACGTTGAGACATAAGCGCTTGACATTGCTTTAATTAATTAGCAGAAGAAGTATAACAATCGTTTTTGCTATTGAAAGAAGGTGCTGAACTGGTCTAGCTCAGGCCATGTCGAAGGTCCGTGGTTGGAGTATTCGAGTTGTTACCGAATACAGAGTGCAGTAAATTATCGTTAAATTATAATAACTCTTGCATACGATTATATTACAAGCACGTAAGATACATTTTTTTGTCTAAATCTTATTTTTAAACCAACTAAAACTGCATTAATTTTCAGAATTGTATGTTGAATTTTTCTAAATCAACCTGTAGTATTCCTTATCAAGATAAGGTTATCACTGATTAGACGTCCATCGAGTTATCTTTAAACCAAAAGAAATAGTTTTACATGAAAAGGCATGCGTCACATATGTATAGAAATATGGGATTGGCTTGTGTTATTTAAATGATTTATTTGTTAATAGCTAAACTAAAAGTTCCTGTGACATTCTTAGACATAATGATGATATAATAAAGTAATACAAATATTGTGTTATTGCTGTGATGAAAACATCATAACTTTAGATAATTATAAAAAGATTTAGTTCTTTATTAATAAGGAAACATTAATTTAAACACATAATCCTGATCTAGGAATGGGTTGAAAAATAATTTGGCCTGAATATAAAAAAATTATAGATTTAAAAAATTATCCATCCTTATTATATTATATATCTCATCAATATTGTATATATTATAAAGATTATTATAAATAACAAAAAAAACTCCTCAATACGAGTATTAATCATTCAAGTGCATGCGAACTTATCAGATAATATACAACAGATAACATAATTTTAGTTTTTTAATTGAGTATTAATTATTATTTGACTTTGTTATTACTTCATTCATAGGAAAAGGGGGAATAAATGTTATTAATACAAATTTTAATACAGTTACAATTACAATTACATTTATTTGTAGACGATTTGGTATTCAAAAAACAGCCGTCATCAGCATTTAAAAAAATGAGTTAAAAAAAGTTTTATCTGAGACTTACATACCGAACGTAGCCAAGTTACAAAAAGATGTAATAAGGTTTTTTAATGAAAACAATGTAATCAACAGTTTAAAAAAAAGTATAAAAAGAATGAAGGAAATTAATACGAAACTTTTGATGTATGTATTTAACAATATCGATCAAAGTACTGTAATCCTAAGTGGTAAGATTAAACTCAGGTAGAAAAACGACACGTCAACGACGCCTGTCTGAACTCATTACACCACCCCCCACTTTCCCGGGTTGTATTAAGCTTCGTCGATTATTGAAAAGCGCATCGGAAAATTTTCTCTTTTGGTCCCATTTGGTAAATTTATTCAGTTTTAAATCTTTAAAAAAAATATATAATTATTTGTTATACGTTTTTATAATAAGGTTACTTCCACACTTATGTTAAGTAAGTTTAAGTTATATTTCTCAGAAGTAATCGTTGTAAATATTTTTCAAAAGTTTTATTTGATGCCTGTATATAACCGTGCCTGATATACGTATGTCAAACCTGGTCACTCACTGATGACACATGAAATCAAATTAAGCGTATGTCATAATAATATCGAAAGGAGTGTTCTATGTTTGAAATTGAAACATAGAGTAAAACTGGAAGAAGAAAAGACCTTACAGAATAGTGACTTCTAGTAAAAGATTGAATTGGAAGTGGACAGAACACATTATGAGAGAAGATAAAGATAAATGGACGAAATAAGCGACAGAATGGCTCCCTCGAAAAAGAAAAAGAGAAAGACAAATAAAACCATGGGAAGATATTATGATACATGATGTACGAAGAGCCCTGGCCACGTAAAGCTAGAAACAGAGGAGCGTGGAATGAGTGGAAGCTCTTAGAGAAGGTATTCGGGCAAGCTGTCTAACAGAAATTAACTAGCATTCCAATTAATTATTAGTGTTAATTAAATTAGTACTTCATATTATATGTAGGTATAAAACTACTATAAGTATTTACAGCAATAAGGCCATTTATGATTATTATTATTATAGTTTTAAATTATAATATTATTTCAAACTAATTATAAATTTCAAACAAAATAATTTTATTTGAGATAAAACTGATGAAAAGCAGCACAGCGAGAAATCAAGCAAAATTATTCAGCAACGTTCTTTTACGATTAAAAACACGAATGTATTGAAGGTACATTTTATTTGTTATTAAATTTTTCAATTCCAATATTTGGGAAAATGTCTAAACTTGAAAATAGCGTTGGTAGTTCAATAAATAAGGATAAAGCCCATTAGAGACGGTCCAGCAAATCTTCGCCCGCCGAACGCCACTTACTTAGACTTAAACTGTTCTAAGAGCTATTTCGTTACAGATTTGGGATTGCAACGTCTATTACATGAACTTCTAAACAAGCATAGTGACTACTCATAAAATAAAGACGATACGGTTGAAATATTATGCTCACCTTTTGTTGTTTATTGAGCACAATTCACTTAAAACTATTGTATGTGCATATATTTTACTTATTTATAATACGTTAAGCAATATTAGATATGCTAATAATCGATATAGAAAGACATTCAAAAATAGGAATAAAATATTATGTAATGGCCCGCCACTCCTTTATCGATCATGTTTCATTCTAGGCAATCAGGTCGATCGTTCTTCGTTCTTAGACTAAACGATATCAGCGGCAATATCTTAATTTTGCAGCTTTCTCACCATGTTTTCTTCACCATCATAGGAAATAAATATCCATTGGTGCAAATTCAAGGCACGCACGACTTAGTTTTAGAACTTAAATTAACAAGCTAATTATTATACCTTATATTAAAAATCAAATAATTTAAAATAGATGTAAACATTTTTGTTTAAAACCACACTGTTCAATTTTATAATGCATATAATCAATTATATTTTTAAGAGTCTCTCATCTGTGCATTATAGTAAGATGTAGCTGATTCTTACATAAACCTAGCAACTTGCAGTTTACAAGTTAATGAACTTGTATGGATTCAGCTTATTTAATCTTTATTGATTGATTAATTACGCATAATTAAATATATAAATAACGTTAAACTCGACAACGCTTATAATAAGTCCTTATTATGATTACAAATATCAGATTGCCGCCTACACTTCTACTTAAAAAAATATTATATTATTTTCTTAGAAACATTGTTTTGTTTTTTCCATGTTATTTGAAGTTCTGAGTTCTATTGCAATATGAATACTCACTTACTCGACTGGCGACCCAAAACGTGTCTAAAACGTTTGGCCTCCGAAACGAAAAACTTCGAGAGACCTACTCATAGTGAAATATTTAAGGAAGCGGGAAGACTTTGACTTTGTTTAGCTGTAACAATTTAGTTTTTTCTTTATAGTATTATGAATTAATTTTAGTTGGTTTAAGATTTAACTTCAGGTTTCAATGTTTGTCTATTAATGTACTCAAGTTTTCTTTTTGTTTATCAATGTTTGTTTTCTAATATATGTGTTAGCTGTAAGATAACAAATAAATAATTAAGATAGCCCGCGTTGAAACAAGACACTACATTTTAATTCATCCGTCAATGTTACTGGCATTTGATTCTGCAATAGGTACTAAGCACGTAGCTGTGCAGACCTCGAGGACTAAATTTAAATTTAAAATACAATTAACAACGTTTTACTAATAAACATTAACATTAGGTTGGTATAAGCAATAGTTATTTTTACCTTAATATTGAGTGGATTCGTGTATTTAAGTTCGGTTGTATTTTTATGTCCAAACAACCCAACACCAGACAACGCAGCAGTCATTTACATCGTTTGCCTTTATTTATTTAATTTAATATTTCTCCTGCTTTGTATTATTGTGAAGTAAATAAAGTTTTTATACTTCATACACGGCCGTAGAGCTATCACATTCTACGGGGTTACCGCCTACAAAGAGGTTCTTATCTCAGGACCTTTTCTAACGTTAAAAATATCAACGATTGTTTCCAAAAGCGCCTTACTGCCCTCAATTTTCAAACAATAAAGAATAGGATAAATCGAATATCAATTGGGGTTGAAACGCTGACCCCTCGATATCTTAATACCCGAGGATCACAAATAATACGCCCACTAAGGATTTGCCCTTCATATGTTTGACCCTTGAAACGAGATAAGGGTAATTTTCTGTATCGACTTCTTCATCCTGTCTGACCAATTTTGGTTATAATTGCTTTGAGTGTAGTGCAATTAGATTTTTTAAGTTTAAGGTAAATCGCCTATATGCAGTCCCATATTGCATGCAGAGTTTTGTACATGTGTTACAGATGTTTTTTTATTCAAAAATATCAAGCAGGCTATTATAAATCATATTGTTTTGCTCTCTCAGTGTCCAGTCCAGTCGACTAAGTCAAATGTAATTTATAATGTACCTTTATAATTTCTAGCATAAACTTTGTATCTAATAAGGTACAAGAAAAATACAGTACTAATGTGACAGGCATAGAATAAAAAAAATACGAAAAATTAAAAAAAAAACATTCCTAAAAATTTAATTTAATTTTAAAAACCGAAGAAAAATTGATTTCAAAGTCTGAGGGGAGCAACTACGGATATCCAGCTCGTTTATCAGAATGCTCAATCAGGCTATCAGTACGCTTTGGCCAAAACGCGTTCTTCTGAAAGGAAGAACAAATGCAGCATGGGGTGGGATACCTGGGGTAGAGGGTACAATTTAAATTTAGTTTAAAGGTCGTAGCAATTAACTTAATAATAAATGCAAGCGATATATCAATAATATAATTAACGTTAATTAGAGATTTAATGTAATGTTTAAAAATATTTGTGTTTGTTCAGACAATGATATAAATCTGTAGGATAAATAACTGTATTATAAAGATATTAGACAAAGGTTTTCAAACAGATGATCATTTGAATATTGGGTGGAACGTTTACCCTTATGATTGAAGTTACCCCATTGAGGGGGTTACTTGTCTCAGACTCAATCCGCTACTTCGATCGTTCTCAGGCTCAAATGCCAATCCTTTTACTAGAGGGAAGGGAATTTATCGATAAAGCTATTAAATCGAAATCGTAGTAAAACAATAGATCTGAGTAGTGTTTTATTTCGTTTGCAAATAAGCTTTTTTATTTAAAGAAACTACGTCATGTTCAAAAAGTTTTTTATTAAAAAAAAAACAATGTTTTTCAATATCGATTACGTACTATTTTATACTAAAAATAATAAAAGCGATAATTTTATACTAAAAATATTTAGCAGAAATTCCAATTGAAAAAATAACATGTAACGTTTCTATTTATATTAAGACAAGTGCTCTTTTCTTGGATCCGAGTGAAGCGGGTTCATAGTAGCGGTGCCGCCCACTCGGATCCGTGCGAGTGTCCTGTTATTTTTTTTAAACCATTGCCATCATCTCGGATCCGACTATTCGGCAACCAATGTGCTGTATGCTGACCACTCGGATTCCATTTTTTTAAAAATAAAAATAGTAATATACATTCATACATATTTTCAAACATTCATTTACTTAATCAAAATTCGCCATAAAAAGTTTTAGTTTCCGGCTATTACTTTGTATCCATTGTTTAATCATTCAATGTGTTAAAAATGAAAAAGCCTTATCGAATCTAAATTCACATCACGAAACCATTCACAAGCATTTTAAGTATTGATGGTAGCAGCATAAAACAGTATTGTCTATGTCTCGTCTAAACCTCTTGGTTGGGAAACAGGCTTATTCGATGAGTGCTATCGCTGGTGGCCTTTTAGACCTGCTCCCGTGGGAGCTGAGCCTTTTACAGTGTGTGCTCGGCTGTATATCGACTTCGATGTGACTGGGATATATTGTAAGCCTGCGTTTGACAAACAACATTTCAATTCATTTTCTTAATACGGCTTGACAATGTTTTGGCTGTATGTTTCTTACAAATATTTCTCTAAGATATCTGTTTTCGTAAGTGGAAAACTTAGTAATGTTATATGTTTTTAAACAAAAATATGGTAGCTTCAGTTTCAATACAAATGATTAAACAATTCATCATTAAGTAAGCAAATGAAACCACCAGTTAGAGAT
The DNA here is from genome assembly GCF_905147795.1 of Pieris rapae. NCBI lineage: Eukaryota > Metazoa > Arthropoda > Insecta > Lepidoptera > Pieridae > Pieris > Pieris rapae. The sequence goes on along the minus strand of NC_059509.1, from coordinate 3,745,484 downwards.
AACTAAGCAATAAAATATTTAAGATAAACTTAAAAGAAAAGTCAATATATCAATGCGCGACTCGTAACGAAAATTAAATGCAGCTAAATTGTTGCAAAAGCCGCATTTGAGTGCTGTAAGTTTCCATGAAGTTATAGTTCCTCAAAGCTCGTCGGAAAACTAAGGAACATTCGAGAAAATGAAGAAGCAAGGCATCCGAGTGAAACGAAAGCTGAGGGGAATAAAGTTGACATTTTTGCAAAGCTACGCTAGAATTTCAACAAAATTAAATGTGGCACTACACGAAATGAAAATAGTGTGAGGCTCCACCTTTCCACGCTGTAACTCCCCCTTCATTTTTGTTAACAATTTTCAGTCGGTAAGTTAAAGTTTTGAAGGTATAAAGTTGAATTTATTTCTCGTACCAGATAGCGGAGATACCGCAGCAAGTAACGAATTCCTACTTTTGATATTAAATATTTCTTTGGTTGTACAGAAGAAATAAGTTTTGCATCTTCAGATCTGATTAATCGAATGTATTGTATGTCATTCAATTGTAATTAAAATAATAACGGGAGCTAATTATATCATCCTTCAAATATCAGTTAAATTTAATACGTCTATACAGCAAACTTCTTCAACATAATACACACCAAATTGTGTTCCTTAATGTAAGGCCTGTATGCAACAGTATACCAGGATAAATTCATTCAATCCTAAGCTAAAGTAAACAGTTAAAATAATAATAACACTTAATTTAAAACACAATAACATAAAACAGATTTAATAAATTAAGTAATCTTTTAAGCTGTGTACTGAAAAGCGTTTTCGATACACGGACTCACACAATGTTTTTATTAAAATGAAATTAGGTTGTTAAAATAAACAAAACTTTCTAATATATATATATGCTGTTTAAATATATATGGATGCTATTTAAATACCGTAATGTTGTATTCTTAATTATATTATAATGTAATAAATAAATTTACGAGAAGTACACGTTTTCGTAGAATCCTGTAAGTTTCCCATAAAGAGTAAATAAACTCATGTATTTTGCAATTCTTTTGGTAATTCTGGCAAAACCTCGGGGAATATAAATGCAAACGAGTTGCAAGCGCACATTAGCGGGAGAAAAGCGCCGCCTATCGGGACAGACATAAACTAGCCCACACATTACTGTACTGATACATACAGCTGTGTTGTTTGGTAACATATATTGGTAATAAAATTATTATGTAACATGATACACTAATGAGCAAACTTTTGATATACGTCATGACCAAGAAAACCTTAAAAATTACATCGAATAAAATAATTCAATTGTATAATAATACTGTGGTTTAATTGTTTTTAATAAAAACGTAGTCTTTTAGCGCTCTATTTGTGTGGGTATGAAAAGGTTTTGTACAAAAAACGTGCAAGCACAAAAATAAAACAGGATTTTTATATCTTAAAAGAACGAACTTCACGTTAATTTAGCCGCGTGTGAAATGCTTGAGAAGTACTGCTGCGAAGTTCTTGATACATTCACAAAAAACAAATCATAGACGAATCTCATTAGCATACCAGCTATATCAGTATCCAAACCGTCATTACTCATTAGTCAATAGCTGATATCGCGATATCACCACATTTATCGCCGTTGCCAAGCTAAATGTCGACTGTAATTGGCTCCGGTCCATCTGGAGGCAATTAGGAGGCGAGGCGTTTAAAAGATCCATATTTATTCACAAAGCTACAGCTAACATCGCAAATGGCACCGACGCCAGTGATTACCAGCAACTTGCTGTATTTCTCAATTTAAGTTTAAATTTATTTGCAATATCTACATTTTGCAAATTGAATTTAATAGCAGTGTTTAAGTGTATAATGAACCCTGTGTTTGTGTGTTTAAATCACTCAACATTTGTAAAACAACAATCATATCAATATCATATCAAAACCGGCATGTCTAAAATCCACGATATTGGATAAACAAAATTAATATTTTTAGATATATTTTGTAACACTAAAAATGAATTAAACTACATACATATTTTTAAACAGATGCCGCCATACTTTGCGTAATATTTACATTTTTACAAAAAAACAATGAGAATATTAAGTTTTTAAAAACATAAAATCAGCTTTGATATGTGAAGGATTATGACCTTTACGGCTAATACAAATGCTAAAACATGTTTATCATTCTTAAAAGCGCTCTGGTATCAGACATTAGAGGCGAGAATAGCGTGCAATAAATGTCAGTGTAGGCAAAGACAACATCGTCAATTTGTGTAGGACAGAACACAATGCACTAATAATATCAGTGTCTTAGAAAGCCTCTAACCAGCCCCTTAACAGTTTTCCACGGTATCGGAGGGCATTAGTGCATTTCCCAGTAATGCTTCTAAAGACGGTTGGCGCACGATGACCAAGGGAAACGGGCAGTTGCACTAGCACTAGTTTAAACAGTCGTTTAATTTATATCGCTGTTTAAAATTACGTAAATAAAGTTTCAAGCAGTTACTGTTCTATCGGGAAACATACTCTCGGTAATTATATAACTATTTTGTATTAAATACATAGTATTTATAATTTCTCAAAAAGTTCTGTTCTAAATTTAAAGTTAACATAGGTACTATTGATTTGTAAGTAATTTGTACAATACATTTCACACATGAGAATAGATCTTTAAATGAAAGTTAAATGTGAAATAATATTTTATGGTTAATGTTTTAAATATTTTAAACCGTAGTTAAACTGTGTGTTAAGACTTATAGTTAAGGAGGCAACGAACTACAGCTCCACAGCGGTTAATTTAGGAGCATCGCAAGCAAAGTGCTCTAGTGTCTTGCTCGGACGGTCGCAAGAACTTAAAACGGAGTTACGGTCACCACTTTGACCAATAATTTCAATATGTGATCCTTTGATACACCAATTTGAGGCCTTATATATCGTTATGGTCTTCGGAACTGTTTTGTACGACCTCAAGTGTCACTTTTAATACCTTAAACATTTGTAATCAATAAAACTACATAGCATTTCTAGCCAATTTTTTTGATTGCGATCAATCAATTACATGAGGCATTCCTGAATCCACACTTACAACTTGCTTAGTTTATTAAAATTAATATATAGTTTATTTATTGAGCAGTGTTGGCCTAGTGGCTTCAATGTGCATGTGTCGTCTCTAATGTCGTCCGTTCGATGTCCGTCTGTGCATCAGTCGAATATCTGTCTATGTGCGCATTTAACATTCACTCGAACTGTGAAGAAAAACATCGCGAGGAAACTGGCTTGCTTAAGATCCCAAAAAGTCGACGGCGTGTATAAGGCACACTTGCCTATTAGATTGACAAACGATCAGAACAGATACAAAAATCTGAGGCCCAGGCCTAAAATTGATTTATTTATTTTATTTAAAATAAAGTTTATTACAATTAAAATAGTAACTATTATATTGACTAAACATCCAATAAAATACTATAAACTTCTCTATCGGTTCCTAAATCATGTAATTAAATTCTATATCCCCTAATTGGCATATAAGGGATCCGTCTTCAGCAAACCGTTAAAAGGATCTAAGTGCAGGATCGAGGGTTCGATTCCCCGTTTTGTAATTCGATTGAAACCAATTAAGAGTTTAGTTGCCGGTTGAATGTCTTAGAGGTAAGATGAACTTATATCGTCCATTTGTGTCCCTTTGTGTGAATTAACGTGACGGGGTATTGTTGATAATATCCAAGAAAACGTTTCTTGTATTGATATGCTTAGCACTCTTTTGACAATGAAAATTCATCAAGGCTACAAACAGAGCAGACAATTCATTTTAAGTCTTTATCAGCATGAGTCAATATCACTGAAATGTATATGATATATACTTATAAAAGAAGAAGGCTTATGAACGTAAAATAAACGAGTCTTAAATGTGAGGTTTTAACAAATAGATGCAATGTTCTAATAGGATATGGCAGACACATTAAGGTAAATTAGTAACTAAGTATTTAGTTAAATTTGGTTCCTTAGTTTTTAAGGCCATAAAGCCTGTTTTATACGTTTTCAAGCTTATAATTGTAGTTAAATATTATAAACTTATTCATTCTACCCTTAGATAGATATACGTATAGAACGTTCGCTAACTCAAATAGGAGTATGTGTAAACTGGCCCATATAAGGATTAAGCGGCTGGGCGTTAGGCGTGGCCCGGATAACCTCAATATCCGCGCATATCCGTGGGCGGATCAGCCGGATCAACAGGTGGGGATGAGCCTCACTCGATCCGCCCACCGAGGCCACGTGACAACATTCTTTACCTAGAACCTTCATCGGTAAGGTTAAGCGCTTAACGAGATTGACCGAGATTGCGTAAATAGCAATTAGTCGCGAATTAGGCGACTTGATGGGTTTTCTTTACCCCACTCTGACATTAGCCTTTTATATCTGAATAGTGTTTTTCCATTTTCAAAAGGTCTGCGTAGTTCGAATTACAAAAGTCCTGAATGATTTTATTTGAGTTATGTATATAAATATGAAACGACTAAATGGTAAAGTTTTCCAATATATTCATTCAAAAAGGCTCTCCGTTATAACATAAAACAAAGTTACATTATTGCTAACAGATTACCAAATTTGAGTTAAAATGCTCACGTTGAAATTTATTAGAATTATTAATACCTTAAATTGATGAAATTATTCATTTTGTATAGGGTACTTTAAAAGTCATTAATTTTGAATTTGGAACGAAACAGCTCATTGCGTATTTAGGTAGATACTAGGTATTGCACGAGGGAATTATACAATAACATTTCCGTTATAATACTTAACTACTATTGGAACTATTAATAAAACATTTTATAAAACCAATTCATCCTCCAATGTTAGTTTAATATAAACTAATATCAAGCGATACTCCCTTTGTTTGGACCAGATACAAGCTCTAGTCAAAGAATAAATTAGGCGCCAGAAACACGTAGGTATACTGTCAAAAGATTTTTTCTTGGATACTCCACTTATCGAAGGATTTCAAGGTACAACCGAATTAAAGGAGGTTAAACACGGTTGCACGTTTCCCCTTTATTACTTCAACACCAAAACAACTTCTCGTCCTTTCTTCTTCTTGTGGTGTCTCTCCTGCAATTCCACCCGCATCACCTCGACGTTCACCGTTCCACAACTGCGCGTTTTTCTAGGCAGTTTTTGCCGCGCACCACCACTTTGTGGAACCAGTTGCCGACTGTAGTATTTCCGAACAAATTCGACTTAAGATCCTTCAAGAAAAGAAGAAGATTCTTAAAAGGCCGGCAACGCACTCGCGAGCAATCTGGCATGGAGAGTGTCCATGGGCGGCGGTATCACTTAACATCAGGTGAGCCTCCTGCCCGTTTGCCCCCTGTTCTATAAAAAAAAGAGGCCATTAGTCCGTGAAGCGTGCCATGTTCTGTGAAAAAACCGTTGCAACTTGTGAAATGCAGACATACTATATATAAATAGCCCAAACCATTCAAATATAATCAATTTCTTTATATTAATTATGTATATTTGTTATAATTGATAGCAATTTAGTACACATATTCACACAGCCTTATTTGTCGGCGTGCCTTCTAAGACCCAAATTAATAGTCTAAACTTGGTTGGATCTTGCGCGCTTCCCCGTCTTACTCCAACTTAGTCGCCAATTAATTTATTGCTCCAACTTTGCTTTCTTTAACGAACAATATACATAGATAATGTGTTGCTAGATTTAATTATAAAAGTTTAGTATGACGTTCACATGAATAATTCGCTCTGACAATGTTTACCTACATATAATGAGAGATTTTTCGTTAGGAGTTCCTTCCACAATTCATTTACCTTTTCAAATTCCTGTTATTGTTAATTTTCATAAAATTTAGACTTTTCATTTGTCAATTTACAAATCAACGTTTGAATGGCATTCGTAATATTTTGATAAAAAAAATTTTCAATGGTTTTTATAATTAAAACTTAAAGTTAAAACTTGGATACATTATATACACAAATAAGATATGTTACTCCTCCTAATATTAATAATAATAATACTTCGAATTGACCCTTAAATTCTAATACTAAATATAAATATCTATTTAAAAAAAAATTAAGATATTTGATGTCATTCATGCGATAACACTGGCTGAAGATTTATTTCGAGAACTTGTTAAAACTTCATAATTTGTCCGCATTATCGGGACGCTGCGTTACGACATGTTATCAGATTTATGTGTCGTCTTCGAATTAATTAGTTCGTATCTAGTGTAAGGATTATTAATTAAGAACGTTAATTCATATTATTATTTGTTAAATTAAAAATATTTCGTACACGTAATATAATGGCAAAATTGTATCCAATACTTGGCTATGGCCACCCCTATTATAAGTAAATAAAGTCACAGTTAATAAATTAAAAGTGTAATTCTTCATAGACTTCATGTTTTAGCATATTGATACAACCATTCTACTTTATGAATAAAATAATCTTGAAATATCTACGTTATGCTGGTTTTCTTGGGTATTTTTATGAAACCATTTTAAATTTATTTGTTCGTGGTATTCAAATTTACAGTCTCTTGGTATCTAGCTCAGTAAACTTTACAAAAATGATATACAGTTAAGTAAAGACAGATGTTTATACTATACCCTACTTTAAAAATGTCGTGATGGAAAAGTGTAAGACGGCTACGAAGCGTAGGGACCGCTGCAGTTCTGTAGAAGATATTGATAATTGACGTATTTGCTACGATACTTCGCTTAAAGAATAAGTAAGTGTAATTTTTGAAAAAGAAAAAGAAGATTGTGTCAGTCGATTACTACGTGCAATTGAAAGGCATCCTACCAAATGCACTACCGTTGTCCGTACATTGGAAAGAAATATTTGAAAAATAAAATTAAGAAATTAAAAAAATACAGTCCAGTTTTACAATTTACTAGTAATTCATTGCAATACCTATAATAAGTAAGTATATCAGATAGTCACTTATGCTTTTGTTTTTCTCAATATTAAATCAGTCCACTACGGAATATGTCAAGCTCTGGATAAGTACCTACTGTTTATTCTGTTACAGCATTATATTGCAAAACTCATAAAACACCTCACCTTCTTCGATATTAATCCAAGAAAGCCATATCCATACGTCTTAATACAAAAGCAATAGCTCGTACAATAAAGCAATTCTAATTAGTCCCTTATTTATGATTCATAAGCCGATGTACAATAAATTCTCGCGGAATCTTTCCGTCCCACATGTGCGAGTAAGCCCGGGCATTAGCGAATGGTGAATGTTGCTACTCGCCTAATAAGAACGGGATGTAAGGAATCGCACTGATTACTATATTATTTATTATGCTACGTGCCGCTCTTGTAAACGCTTCCTAATATACACTATGTCCCGCAATACGCTTTTTACATTCGAAATAGCTCTGTGTGAAATGTGTTATACTATAAGTATCGGTATACATGTATTGAGCAAATGCATTCAGAGCGATGTTCTAGTAAACTTTATTAGGGGCGATAAACATAATGTGCTATTATCGGATTTGGGGCTGAATATAAACTGGTGCTTTTTTATATGAAATAAATATTAATATTCCTATTCAATGAATTCGTAAATTTTTGTTTGGATATTTGTAACACTTCGTGGATGTCTATGATTTTAATTGACTATAATTAACGTCTAATTAGACACAACTTGTGCCTGACTATCTAACGTACTGTATCGGCACTGTATCATGACATGAAGCAATACCTAGTCTCTCTCTCTCTAAGGGACAGCTAAATTTAAGAATAGATTTAAAGAAAACACTTTTTTACCGGATTGATTATGTTAAATTATTATAAGTTTAAAATAATACATAGCTACAATCCGGTAAAAAAGTGTTTTCTGTAAATGTGTAAAAGCTAATAAACGACAATACTTTAAGAGTACATTCTTTAATTATGTTTCCATACTTCTGTCCTTTTGGAATAAATATTTTGTGCGTTCATACTCTCCCTGACCAATCCTTATTAAATTTAATTAAACCTATTTATTATAGTATAATTGATTGAATGTTAATCCACAAAAACCAAGTACTTCTATTCTAAAGTCCCTTCAAAATTTCTATAAAAATGATCACTATCAGCGGTTTTGTCGTTTTCGTATTAAAAATTCTATTGACAAAGCGTATCCATCTGCTGAACACAATAATCTTAAATAAATTCAATCTGATATACCCCATGTAGGTAATGGCTTTAATATTTTCACTTCACGTTTATCTCAATATTGCCGAAGGGATATTGTCTGGCAATTTTCTTGGTCGTGTCTTTCAGCTTATTCAGCCTTAGAGCCGCGAGTATGGAGCGTTAATTTTAATGAATATTTATATTGTTTGTGTATTACTTTAACTTGGATGATAACGTGCTATAGACTTAGCGAGTGGGTAAATATCGGAAAAGTTTAAATTGAGTTAAAACAATTATTTCTATCTGTTTTTGATTACACCACACGTAAGATAGTGTAAGACTAGTTACTTCAGCTTGAGTAGTCCTGATGTCGATATATTCGATCAGTGGCTGTAAACCAATGGACTTTCTATATCCGTGTTTAACATTAGCTTGAACAGTAAAGAAAAACATCGTAAAAAATCCACGACCTGTGTACTGAAATCTGAAGCTCAGACCAAAAAAGGTTGTAGCGCTACGTATTTACTTATGTATGTGTTAGACAGAGACTTTATATTGGTACCTTTATTGCGGATGAAATTTGATAAAATTTTCTGTTCAATCTGTTTCTGTTCTTACTGACCACTGACTCTATCAAACTATATACGTTTGCGTACTAGTTAGTACAAAACATAATCGTGTAAACCTATATCAACACTATTTAAATAAAATTTAATACTAAATAAATATGTATTTATAGGTATCCAGTACAATGTTATTTAAATCTTAAACAGCGCCCATACATCAAGACTCTAACGGTAATCTACGGCGCGCTGAATTATTATTTATGCGGTAATTACAAAAACACTCTCACGCACGCTATCTAATATTATTTATGTGAGGATAAACGTGGATGGGTAATTTTTGCATATCGCCCCCAAAATATCGCGAATTGAATGATAAGGGAACGTCTTTGTAGGAAATGGTGATATTTGTCTTGGCAGACATTAGATGCTGAATCCTGCTTATGGTAAACAACGTATAAATTGATTTTATTTCGTTAATGATATGTCTACCGAGGGAAATATTTAATGCACCTAAAGTTTTTTGTAATAAACGAAAATTGTCAGTTTAGATGAAATAAATTTAGTCTAATTAATAGATTTAAGATGTTTAGGTATTAAGTGTTTCTTTATTCTCATTTCTGCTTGCATTTTAGAAAGGCCTTTGTAATAAAATGAATTGAATTCTGAAAACTTCATAATGAACTAAAATATTTTTTGTTAAATGCAGGGCAATCGAGTCGGGGTTATCTTATTTTAAGTGCCCATGGACACTGTTAGAAGGCTTGTCAGTCCGCTCTTTAATCATAAATTTAACACATTGAAATGGCTATCATGGTGTCATGACTTATAGTATCGTTTGCACCTGTGAATTATAATCAAAGAAACTTACATAAAATTTTGTATTGACTGAAATAAAAAGTCAAATTAGCGAACTCATTACTATACTTACACTAGTATCGGTAAAGATCTTTTGTACTAATAAAAAAATCGTTAATTGAGGCCGCGTGCTATAAAGGGAATTAGAAATCTATTAATTTAATATATTCTCACTGCGCCGTACGTCTTAAGAAATCTTCGTATTGCTCTCGCCGTAAGCAGTGTAATTACGAAACAATGCTATCGATAAAGCATTTTCAAATAAATTCAAATTTGGCTCTTGTAAAAGTTGGGCCGTATAACTTTATTATCGGTTTTCGGTAAGCAACGTATCCCGAAGTTATTTTGCATGTTAGCCAAGATAGCGTGTGTTGCACTTCTGAAAAGTTAGATGAATTATGGCTTTGCCTACTCACATTCCTATTCCTTGAACAGCTTTTAAATTATCGTATTTTTAGAGTGCAAAAGCTGAATTTCAGTTTAACGAAATCTTAATACATTTTTAAGTTTAATTTTTATAATTTAATGCGAATGTGAAAAAATGGGTTGATAATAAAAGACGTTTATTATAAATAATCTTATATATTCAAGAGAAGACTGGCTATCATAAAAAGACCTTCAGCGGAGTTCTTACAGAATGAATAATAATAGTTTAAGGTAAAACTAATACATCCAAATTTAGTATACAAACTTAATTACCTACTAATAAAACTAATAATTGTATGTATGACTTAATCTAACTTCATGTTATATTCTTTTATAAGTTGTCAAAACTAAAAGGATTGTTATTTTATTTTTTATATATTCGAGCATCGTTTGCATATTATATGCGATGAACATATGTATCTTACCAGTAATATATGAATTAACTAAAAATACCAGTTTCTGTATCAGTTTCTAGATCATTTGATTGTCTGAAGCACGCCAACTTTTTGGGTACATGGCATTCCAATTTCCTCACATTGTTTTTCTTCACGGTACAAGCGTCTAAAGTATCCCATAAGTATGAGCCCCGGTTATAAATATCGGGGTTCGAATCTATGACCTCAAAGATGAGAAATCCACGCTGAAGGCCAGTATAATTCACATTTTATTTTTTACGTTTTACGTGTTAATTACTAAACACTGTTTTCTGAATGGACTTAAATGCTAGTCTTTGAGTTCTATAGCAAGAGCTAAGGTATTTTTAAATAACCAAAACTGTTATGTATTCTAGTAATGCGTGACACTAAATACCTTAAAGAAAATCATATTCATAGAGGTGATAAATTCACACCGAAGCTACCGCACCTCTTTAACTTGCTACGTATTATTTTAATATACATAAACCGTGAACGCTTTGTCCTACTCTAACATTAAATATAATGTGTTGCTCCATCTCCTTCAGTTTTCGGAGGATATCTTAATAAGATTCATGAAAGGACGCCATATTTTATATCCGACTCTGTCCTCTATCTTCTTATATTATCCGGGCAAGAAGAGCGTCTTTGAAATATGAGCCTGCTTGGGAATTTCCGATCTTTCAATTATACCTTTGTTGCCAAGTTTCACTGAGATATTTTGAAACTTATTCAGAAAATAGCGATATCGTTTTATGATAGTAAAGCTTTTGTACTGGCGTAAGCGACTTTCAGATGTTTATTATGTATATATTTATTAATAATTAATAATTTAGCATATATTATATTTTTAAATGTGTATAATTTAATCTTAGTCATATGTTAATGTTTACATACTTTGTTAATGATTTTGTATAGCGAAATTTCTAAATGATGAAAAAACGACTGATGACCGAATGAATGCGTGTAACATCACGGGGCAAAGTTTATAATAAACACATTTTAAAAAGAAAAAGGAAATCTAAGCCTTCTATGGATATTACTTTGTTAGACTCAATATAAGCGTAGCTAAAAAGTTTTGTTCGCGAGACAAGGTGTAGCAGATATTAAATAAAGTTACTGCTATAAATATTCCTTAACTTATAATATACAGTTAGACGCATAGATTAGAAGATCACACTTAGTTTCACTCGATCCAAACTAGAACTTCATCTTGTGTTACGCTAATTATAAATCTAAAGAACGATGCAAATCGAAATTTAATAACCGATTCATTAATGATTGATTTAACGAAGCTTAGAAAAAGCTTATTTTGTTTTATCATGGGTCCATGGTGATCGTATTTTAATGTTCTACTAATTAATATCTAAAGTAATCATTACCTATATAATAATGAAATTTATACTAGGTATATGACTACTATGATATGATACTATGTATATGAAATTTGGAAATTTACCTACCTTTTTTTACATTTTATCATTCCTATTAATTTCATCGATTGATTTGTTTAGTAAGTATAAATTATTTGTTAAAAGTCGTACAAATTTATATATTGGAAATTCAAGATTGATATCCAACTATATTAATCATAGTTAAAGATTGACATGTTTCTTTCACAGCTTGAACTCAATTTATAGAAAGATGTTAATTAAACTGTGTAATTAGACTGATATAGCCAAATATTAAGAGCGAAATCGCAAATAAATAATTTCGGCGCAAAACTTGCTAAGATTCGCTTTATATAAAAATAATTCCATTAAGCCGTCATCCCATATCAGAAGTATGCAAACTTTTTTCATTGACTGCAAGCTTACACCGCGGCGAAATAATACTTAGAGTCGTAAATCTTAACTTTAAGAGAAACCCGGAGGGGGGATTAAAGATCAGTAATCTTACGTTCAGATGAGTTATGGCATCCACCGCGATCCTCTTTATTGTGACTTTAAGAAACTAAGAGGAGATTTTGTTAGGTACGAAATTAATTTAGATAATGATTAATGGTATCTCCGTAACCAAGCCCTCTTGGGTATTTGCATATTTTGAGGGCAAATGCGTGAGTTGCCGAATTGTATCTACGTAATACTGTGTAGTTTATTGTAACTCTGCATTTACTTACATATAATAGGCAATGTGTTCAATGTGCCCACAGGTAACATATGGACTTTAAAGACATCTATATGGAAAGGACCAAGGGGTAGAAAGAAAAGAGCATGCCCAAATGGATAGAGATAGAAGCGATAGCAGGAATGGAGAAAGAGCCATAGACAGTGTCAGCTGGTTAAAATTTGGAGAAGGCAAAGACCAGTGAAGGGGTTCTGATCGATGGTATTGAAGCTAGGAATATAGTATAACAAGTAAAAAAAAATAAACTGTATAATAATGTGAGTTATATATTTTTTTATCATTATTGGAAATGAAACGGGCTTTATTATTATTACTATGGGTTAGGTGAGGTTCGACTGATTTTGGTTTAACTATAACTAATTTAAATTGTACTAAACCACTTTATACTTTTACCCTTTTACTCGTAGGATATTCTGTTAGCAACCTGAAAAATACCCTTGATATGAGTTTGGTGCATCTTTCGTGGATCCTGCTACAGCCATAGTGGAAAAATATTATAAATTATTTTAGTATTAATAATGAGTATGAGATCACTATTAATAACAACCATTTAACAGTCGGTAATTTATATATCTAGCAAGAATGACAAATCAAAAAAGCTAGTAGTATTCAACTAATTATAATAAGACATAATAAGACAGCAGTTGTTAATTTACGAACTTTGTTATTATGGATTACATTAATAACTGACTTTGTAAACGTATTGATAAAAAAATATATTTCAAAAATCATACAACAAAATATTATTAGTTGCTTAAAAGTTTTATTTCGTTGTAAAAAGTACGCCACATTGTTCTAATTTAAATTTTAAAACACCAGAAATAATTCCATGAAAAAGCGGAAACAACGCATTTCATAATTTACAAAAAGATTAATTAAGGACATCATGAACGAAGAAATGAGTAAGGAGGCTGGTTTATCGCCGACAATCATCCGCCTAAACAAACAGCTTATTCATAAATCTTTGGCGCATTATTCGCGGGAAGGTGAAACAACAAACGTTACCCGAATAAATCTGTGAGGTATCGCGCTGCAGAATTATGTTTGGAATACACGGGCTTTAAAAATGTGACCTCTGTAGCGTAGCACAGTCCTTTCTTCTTCTTCTTTTACTTTGAGCATCTCTTTATATCGGAGTCCGGAGATAGTGTAATAATGGAACGAATCTTACAAGTTATTAATCTGTCACTAGTGCGTTGGAAGGTTGTGTTTCAATCGGCGACAGCGTCGCGTTTGCGCCGATCTACGTAGCTAGTAACAATATGTTCGAATCTGCAACATACTCGTATACATATAAACATTGTGAATAAAAATTTGAAACATTGAGGTCAACTTTATCAGTCAACTGTGCCAAATTTTATTATATTATATTAATGTGTGGCACAGTTTTTTTATTATATTATTATTATATTATATTAATTTTATCAGTCACCTGTGCCACACATTAAGAATCAAAATATTAAAAGTAATCTAATCTTTATTTCTAAAAATAATAACACATTATTTATGTTAAGAATATATGTCGTAAATCAGTTAGTAACGTTTTATTTTATGGATAAACGAGCACGCAAGTTAAATTTGTCATTTGACGTGACACTTGCAAATTGTAGTTTAAAGAATTTGTATAAAGCGACATCGGGAAATATTAAATTTCTCCAAAGATGTTGGTAAAGGAAACGTTTAGCATTATAATGATACTGGGTCTTTAATAAAATATCCAGCACCTTTGCCTTCTATTTTCAATGTCTGTATGTCCCTTTGTTATCGGGCACCGTCGCGCCATAAGACAATAGTAAGGCAATAATAAAAATGTTGAATAGCCCCCGTAATGATATTGTTCCCATAATGCATTGTCCCTGATAACGGATAAACTGTACCCAGAAGTGTGCTAGACGTTATGAATGCTTTTATCAGCTTACAGGAGGTGATATATTTCTATAAGTGATTCGTTAATCTATGGGTGCTCTGTTGTTTATGTCCCTAGTTTGTGGATATACAAATCTTATAAGAAAATAAAATACTTTATTACCGCTTATTTCAGTATAGGTAGGTTTTCTCAGCAATAAACATTATAGGCCCCCAATTCTTAACTTGGTTCAATGATGCAATCATGTTCTGAAGTTTAGACTTAAATCAGTTTAAAAAAGAGAAAAAGTGAGGATCCTCTGAAGATTTTTTAAAATATATTGCCTAATTCTCTACAAAAAGTATGGAATAGTACCAAAGTCCCATCATACTTAGGGCACTCAAAATATGTATACATTGAAAGACGTTTACTTCCCAACGTTTCGTTTATTATCCTCGACGTTATCTCGTCAATTGTTAAAAACCGTGATGACTTAGGAACTGAAAGTAACATTAAGTCCATTCAGCTGTAAGGGACAAATACGGAGTTGTTTAAAAATATAACAAACGGGTGTTGGCAGATAAGGCTCTGTTTCCTGTGCCTCCCCCGTCACAGAATTATTTCAAAGTCCGATGTCGCACTGTCGTATTCAACACTCTTTTAAAAGTAAAGTAGTGATGTAATGACATCGATATGGAATTATCGATTATGTGCAATATAATGTATGATATATTGAGATGCTGTGACATACTTTCAAATTCACTTTAAAATCTTTCTTATAAAGATATAGTACGAATATTAGTAGTTAATAGGATGACTTAGAAATAGATTTTTCTTAAATTAAGGTTTCTTTTACAATAATTAATTATTTTTGTTTGTTCTGAAACTATAGATCTATCAAGAATATTTATGGAAACACGCAAATATACATTATTGACAATATTCTTAAAATATGTCGTGATATTAAAGAATGGATAACCAGAAAACTGAAACAAATTCAGAAGTTTGGTCTCTGTGACAATGTACTATTAATATTAGCAGCATTTCACCGCTGTATAGCGATATTTATTCATTGAGCAAAGATAGCAACCGCTCTGGAGTGTTTTATGTATCTTTATATTAATGAAAACATAAATGTCTTAATAATACGAGTTACTAAAGTATGACGGTAATATGGTAAAAGTATCGATATTCATTACGAACCCATCCCTTGTAATAGATCTGTAAAGAGCGCCATGTCAGATGCTCGCCGCTGTTTCTTAATTTCCTCTTCAAGATAAGATTGGCTTTTAGGTTTTTATTGAATTTTCTCATAGACGTACCACTTGCAACTTGCTGAGACTGCAGACTATTTTCATAAAGGAATTTTATGTTAAGCAATCAATACGGTATTTTGTTGTTCGCTTTCTTTCTTTAATGTAGACTTAAAACATACTATTTTAAAGTTTTATCGAGAATGTATATAATAAATATATAGAAGGGTATCTACGTTAAATTTTTATCGGGCCTATGTTATGAAATTGTTATTTCTTGCTTTATTTTTCTATAAAAAATTCATATTCATATAATAATTACAGAAATCAAATATTTACAATTTTCTTAACCTATAAAGAAATATGTAATTAAAATTTAATAAAAAGAAAATTAAAACAGATTTTAAAAGTTTTGTATCTCTAGCAGTGTACCTTGAACAGTGGCAGCATTTCCTCGCTGCATTGCGATTTATTCGTTGAGCGAGAAAAAGCCAAGGTCACCAGTACCAGGCGCCAACTTAAATCTTACATTAGTGCCTGTACACTTGAACTTCACAGCGTTAGAGTCTCTACCCCAAAATGAACAAAATCCAAGTTAGAAGACTTTTGTGTTTTAGCCGTTTATTATTCTCCGCCTGCTCTGCGGACGGTAGCTTAAGACAGCAGGTGACAGAACACAATAAGATAAATTAGAATTCATTTGATTCGTAAAAGCTCCTACTTTAATGATATAGTATTATATATGACCATATAATTCAACTTACACTATAAGTAAGATAAGCTAATAAAATAGTTTCCAAGAAGGTTGTACTAAAATGAAATATAAAAATGACATTAGAAATGATAGCTTCATCAGCCATTCGACGAGTCGGTTTATGGGCGGGCGGTTGGGCGGGCGGCGGTATAAAGATTGTGCATCTGAATACATTTGCTCTTATCTCGGGAATAAACCGACTTAGCTATCGCTGCACATTTCCTTTTTAACCTCCGAAAATACTTTATTTGACTACTTTCTTAAAAGAAACTTGAGCACGTGAAGAACACATACCTCTTTTGGAATTTGTAAATTATATTTATTTATTTATCCTGTATTACATTATACAAAAACATACACATAATAAAAATAAAAAAAAAACAGTTTACAAAAGATATAAGGCAAAGGGTGGCCTTATCGCTTACAAGCGATTTCTTCCAGGCAACCCTAATTTTAAGTATTTATTTCTAAACAAAATCTTTCGTTGCGGTGCAACTTTATAAAATAATATAAATGTGTTAATTCACTTTACTTTTAACTGTGATATACCTTAATGTACATATGTGTATGAAATGTATAATAAAAATAATATTAATTGAAATTCGTAAAAATATTACAAGTATAGAAAATAAACAATTGTTTTTTTGTATTTATCTAAAATCAACGAGACGCCAGGGATTGATAATGGGGCTTTGACACCTCGCTGACTGAAGGGACAAGTGGAGTTCAATAGGAGACAAACAAATCCAACTATATTGATAACGCTTCATATATTTTTAAAAGTTAATTTTTCTTTTAAGTTTTTTTGAAATTATACTTCTTTTGGCGCGATGGAGAAAAATAAAGAGAGTGAATTTTTACGATTCCCGCGCACACCAACACCTAAATTAGACATCGTAAACTTAGGTCTAAGTGGCATAGAAATCGATAACTTTCTTCAAGTTGTATATTCTAGTATTTTATATTTAGAACACGTGTTTCGTAACAGTACAAGGGGGAATAAATAAATATTATTTTGGTGTTTATAAATCAATTTCATATACGACGGTGATAGTATTTAGTAATAATTTATTTATTTAAATAAAATCTTTTTATTAATTTTAATATGTATCGTTAAACACTTCTGCATTTTAGTTATTTTTTTTCCATACGCCAAAGAAGTATAACTTCTAACGCGTGTACATAAGTACACACCCTTTTTTTATTTATGTGTCTTCACTAAGACATCATGGAACGTTACGATCTAGCCTAACTTAAGACGTAATATGTAATTCAAGTCTAACCTAATTAACCACTGTTTAGCACTTAATATTTTCGTACACTAACACTTATTCACTAGTTCAAATAGTTTTGTCCTCACTAGGCCGTAGGTGTCAATGACGTGAATAGCCTGGAGATTCACGTGATGGTGGAGCCTATTTCATGTGCTCCAGCAGTCTTTTTATTAATGTGACGACGTCCTTTACATTAAGGTCCCGATGGTTTTTAATATTTTTATTAAAAGTACCAAACTAAATCATAAAATCGACGGAACCCATATTCCAACTGTAAAATTTACGCTTTATTTTTTTATAAGAACTAATTTCCTGAGGTTGTCGCCTTCTATAAAGACGGAATCAGGTCTTTATCATGGAGTGTCGTTCTTAAACGGTTGATTAGCGGCCTCCCTCAACCTTCGTTTACGATTAGGCCCACTGGGACGTAATTAAACAAATTTGATGAGTGATCGTTAAAAATTAACTTGTTTAGTATAAAGGGACGATTAAAAAATTCTGTGTTATTTCTGATTTTACGGTAGGTACATTTTTAAACTTTAAGTACAGGAATGAAAATTATTTAATGATTTCAATTAGTTATTATAAATTATGTATGTAATAGTACAATTGCATTTAATATATACAAAATAAGCATAATATAATAATATTTTAAAAAATCAACTACGTATGGTAGAATAAAAACTTTATACGCATGAAATTCCGCCCGCGAACAAAAAAAATGTAATTATTTTCACCAAAATAATTACAGATAACGTATGGCAAATGCGCGTATGGCAATATGTATATTGAAATATTTACAAGAAAGACTTAAAATTTCTAACAGTATAGAAATTGACACGAAGCATTAAAAACATCTATTAGTCTATGAAGTTAATTAATTATTTCCATACATTGTCTGTGTGCATTCGAGAGGTTATTTTGTTCCGAAAGTACAAATAATAACGGCGGTAATTGTATTGCCAATAATTAGAACAATAAGAGTAGCGCGAAGAAAATATCTTAATATATATATTTCTTGTGTGCGTGTGTATGTGACTGAACTCCTCCTAAACGACTGGACCGATTTAGACGAAATTTTTTGTGTGTGTTCAAGGGGATCTGGGAATGGTTTAGATTCACAATTTTGTCCGCTGGACAATGTTTTTTTAATTAATTTTCAATTTATTAGTTGTTGATTTTGGAATGTTTTACATTGGATCCGACAGACGGCGCTACCATCGCAGTGTCAAATTTTAAATAATATTCGAATTTTAATTTTAGTCTGTCCCGAAATTTAAAAAAAGTTTTGTTATCATTGTGTTATATCGTGTGTGACCATGTGTTGGATCGTTAGATATTGTCATAACCTTTGAATAATAATTTTCATCAAAATGGCTTATTAAAAATTGAAATTTTGAAATTAAAGACGTGTAGACAGGACAACGTCTGTCGGATCCGCTAGTATTTCTATAAATTTTTAATATGCAATTGTTCAAATCGCGTATTAATTAAAACTGACATGATCCATAATACAAAGTGACAGATATTATGTCGTGAGTGGGAGGAAGCAGTTAAGCTGGAGATGCAGACGTCGAGCGTGGGATCTTTTCACCTGAGTCCGCGGTATACTCGTGGAAAATCACGGATATATTATAAGAGTTGTTATTACGTAGAAAACTTTTTAATTTGTTTTTACCTTAATTTTAGCCTTCTGTTTGATTATTAAAATAGATAACAGTAGAGTGTTGTATCATTTTTTGTTTTCATTACTTCGATAAAAATTTGATTAAATTTATTTAGAGAATCAAAACCACACACAATATATATTGAAGAAGTTTAAAGTCATATTTATAAATGTCATGATAAATTATTAACATAGCTCTTAGATCTTAAGGTACTCAATTAAATTAATAGTGAATATGTTTTAGAGCAGTATTGATCTAGTGCTAGGAGCTCTTATGCCCGAAGTCGTTACCAGTCTAACTCGCCCCGGGCACCAATAGGCTTTTGTCTATGTGCGCATTTATCACTCCCTCGTGCTTTAAAAAGTCGTCGGCGTCTATCACGGTCAGATCACTTACTTGTTGACTAAAACAATAAAAGAACACGAACTCTTAGATCTAAGACCCATACCTAAAAGGTAACCCCACAGCTATTTGTTATATCAGCTCTATATAATTGGCCAAAGCCCGATGCATACGTACGATTTAGCGAGATGTCAGGGCGGGCGGCGTTACTCATGCGTTAATTTCGCACGTCACGACAAATTAATTCGAGCGCAGATTTAGACGCGAATAAAATGCACCCCGCGGCTTGCACTAACAATACAGTTAGCATTGTTTATTCAATTCTATGTAGAGGTTCTTTAAAATATGTTTGCAAGGGGATTAAAACATATACCACAAACATAGTACTAAGTCGATATTACAAAGATATCACTTTCAATTTTTTAATTAATTGGTATTATATATATATACTATAACAAGTTTTAATTTGCAGTATTTTAGATATTGCTAAACTATTGTGGATTCAATATTAACGTAAATATATAACTATAGCTACAATTTGTATGCGAAATTGTGGCTAACAATTCGAAGATTCTAACGGTTTAAACCGTGGCATATTGAATAAACATTTCTCTTTAAGTTCAATCATTTGTGAAAATTGTCAAAACGCAACATGATTTCGCTTCGATTATCTTGAAATATAAATGAGGGTGGATAATTGAATATCCCACCCCGATTGGCTGCCGATGCAATGAATAAAAAATAAGCCGCGGTTCAACCGAAAAAAAGCGAGGGAGTAAAAAAATAATATTATCCTCTGGAAATGAATTAAGCATCTCTATATACTCCGGGGCGGAGACTATGGCATCGACATTTTATTTGAGCTTGTCATTGTCTATAGATTCAGACTTTCTCAAGCGAAAGAAAATACCTTAAAGTGGATTGTAGAGATTAGAATCCTTTTAATCATTATACGAGATGCGAGGCTTCTTGCTTTTGATCCAATCTATTATGTATTAAATATACGATAATTAAAAATTAAAGGATTATTGCATTTTATAACATTAAAAGGAAATATTAGTACCTACGGCTCTTTGAGTTATTTACTATTGTGTATTATAGATAAACAACATCATACTCAAAAATATTGTCTCCGAGGTTGTTGTAGACTAAAATTTACTATTATTATTTAACATTAAAAATAAATTTAAAAAAATGTCTTAAGAATCGCCTAATCTTCCAAACAGACAACAAACAAAATAAATATGAAATAATTGTGTAAAATTATGAAATATTATTTATGGGAATAATAAAAGACTGTTTCCTTAGTTTTGTATCCGAAAATATCCCGATCCCTAGCAGGGTAAGTAGGGAATAAAATTAACCGAGGATGATCGCTAATGAAAATAAATTGGCGACGGGAGATTTGAGATTACACCGTCCGCCAAACGACACTCGCCGTACGGAAACCTCAACACGCTATTATAAGAAAATCAACTTCAGCAAACAATTATTTTTAAGAATACAGGTTATTTTATTTATTGTATATGTATTGGGCTTTTGAATATACTCTTTCGAGCTGTATGGGTGGCGCGTGTTTAAATTTAAAGTTTTAGCTGATGTGTTGAACCCTTTGTTACGTGATGAAGATAAAGACATTTTCGGATAACCAGTGTGTCCAAGACTCAGGACAAATGTTTCGCTTACTGAGAAAAACATTACAAGACTAAATAATTATTACTAGAACACAAAGAAGGTACCTATACAAAAATTCACAAAACAAATACAGTAACAAAAATGCAGGTAGACACAACAGACTCGAAACGGTCAACCAAGCAAAAACATAGGTTTAGAAAATCAACTACATAAAAAAATTTCAGGAATGTATGTAAGTTTTTAATGATTATTGGATTGAATATAAGTACTTTACTAGCAATACTCTGTTGGTGTAGCGTAAAAATCAACCCTGATGTTATGTGTTCAAACTTTTTTTTTAATTGCTAAAGATAAAACACAAAGTACGTAAAACGGTGTCTAAAAGCCAACGGAAATGTTAGATCGAGACGAAGAGTTGTGGCACTGGTTTTTCTCTTGATAGGTCATAGTGTTGTTTAGTAAAAGTAATCTTCATAGGAGGGGTAGAGTACATTCCATTTAGAATTACTAATCTTAATTTCTTCAAGATTTTTTCCTTCAACGAACTTGTCGTATCTGAATGTTGTACTATTCTGAATAGCGTATATAAACATCATAAATTCACACAACAATTTTTAGTTCTTATTGATTTGGTTTATTATTTTGTGCATTAAGAATTTTGTATATACACACGGCACAGAGAAAGCCACCATGATCAGTAAAAAGTAATCCACCTTATAATTATCTTCAAGAAATAAATTGCTAATAAGGCGCGGTTATGATAAGGGGAGACGAAATGAGCAACATATCCTTGGAGGTTCATCTTAAGTCAATGTGGATCAACCCTGAGTTATGGCCTCCTTGGCTTATTAAATACAATTTTACCGCCTGTAGACTTAAATATATTTCCATTAAACAGGACAAAGATTTTCTACAAACGCTACTTTGTAATAAATATTATAGATTTTCCGATGAAATAAAATCCTTTATTGGCTAAAATAGTGGTACAATTAGATAGACTAATTATAAAACAGGCATGTAAATTTCATATTAATTTTATATTGTTAATAAGAATACACAACATTAACACAATAATAGGTAAGTTATATAGAATTGGTATCAAACATATTATAATCTAAATACTCGCCCACGCTATATACCTTTCCTTTAAAAATTACATTAACAATGTAATTAATTTAAAAAAAAAATCCTTACACTAAAATGTAAAGGAGTTATGTATTTTTTTAATTAAAAGTCATAACTGCATTACACGAGGACAGACCTAGTCTTTAAAGCAAAAAGCTTTTGAATATAATGTACCCAAATAACAAGGTTTATAACAAAATTACTAATGAACTTAAGAAATTCTTTAATCCCTTGCAAAGCTGTTGTTTACGTTGTTGCCAAAAAATGTCATGTCAATTAATAAAGTCTGCTGTAAGTCGAGGCTTAGCCGATTCCTTGTTATATCATAACTAAGGCTTGGACGGGCCGACAGATAGGCTTTTAAGCTCGCTTCTCACATAAGCGGAGATATTTATTAATATACCTTTCACTATTATTGTACACTTATATTGTCTATATAACACTATCCAGATTGAAACTGTGTGGATAGCAGTATTGAAATCTATATCCACGATTCCCTCCATTATGTTTATTCTTGATTGTATCTCTGACATTACAATGTAAAAAACGTAAAAGAAAAGAATTGGAATTAGATTTTTTAATGAATAATGTAATAAAACCATAATAATATGTTACAATAGCAGTCTTGTTTAGGGACGCGACAAATGCATTTAAAAGAAGTTTTCTGACTTACTTTTTATGTTAGTTAACGTTAGGCTAAAAACTGAGTAGTTAATTTTTTCGCCCCTTAAAATACAAATATATATCAAAATGAATAAAATATATACCCTTTATTAAATATCTAATGGTTATAATATTAAACTTTATTTGGATAAGATCAAAAATTACCCTCAAATTATTAATATAAGTTTTAAGGGTATTTTATCTATTTAAGTACATACTCTATTGTCACTAAAATAGGTAATAAAATAGGTAATAAAAAAACTTAAACGAAATAAGTTTATTAAAGCTTTCGCTTTTAGTATGAAACGGGCTTTACGAGCGATATTACGGTGTATTAAGTTGCTGGAGTAAATCTTCCCGCTAGGCAACGGGCTTAGGAGTTTTATTGTCATACAACAACCGGCTGGTTAGCTGGCATTTTCTTGAGATGTCACTTTGCGAATCTCTTATTTATTTATTTTAATTATGGCGTAAACTTTTAATTATTGCCATTATTTTGGCATGGACATGGGTTTTAATCATGATTGGATTGTTTTGCCCACTGATGTGTTTCAAAATATTTAATCACGCACTTGCGAGCCTTCTTGAAATGTAAGACTCTATGGGCGGCGGGAGCACTTAGTATGAGGTGATACTTCAGCCCGTTAGCCCATAGATATATTTAAATAAAGATTGTAGATAAAAATTATATATTTTAATTAAACTGTAGGATTTCTCGTACTCACTCTTTTAAAAGAAAAATCTAAGAATAAAATCTTACAGAATTACTTTATTAATTAGGGACGTCGAATTGGAATTGCATCTTAGAAACTAAAAATAACATTGGAACAGAGTAACGATAATCGTGTAAATAAAACAAATATATATTCAAAATTATTAAAGTAACTATTCTATTTCAAATAATATTAATAGTAACAATGATAAAATTATGTTTAAATATATTTTTTTTTGGAGTTCAGTTCCTGAACCTTTAATAAATACAATTTTTTTTCGTTAGTTTTTGGATAATCATTATCTTTATTTCCCGAGAGAAGTGGTCGTAAGACACATCTATTACCAGTATACTTAGCGTGTAATAAATTACTTCATTACAGGAACGTCATAATCCGTGGTTAACTAACATAAATGCGCAGGGAAGGCAGTTTGTTTAGATTAAAACTTCATACTTTGATATTAATTATGGCTTATATTTATAACGTTTATGACGGATGACTTTTTACGCGCCTAAATCTTTCGAATGAGCAAAATTGTATGACCTGTGTAAAATGCCTTAGAATTTTCAGTCAGCAAATTTTAATAAAGTATGAATGGTACAATATTACATTATTGAAGTGACAATAAATCGATCCAATAAATGGACGAACGCCGGTTGGACGCACGAAATTACACGACTTATTGTCCCGTTACGCTCACTGTCCCGTCACGCACATTGTACGCTTGCGCCTCTCGCTTCTTCTTGCAGACTTAAGTAAGTATGCAATCATTTCATCAATGCCTTGTTATGGCGTTGTCACGTTAAACTATCGTCCGTAAACTGACTTCTTTTATACTTATAAATGCATTATATATTAGTTTACACCGCCTGTTTACGACACAAGACGGTTGGTACTTTTTATCAAAAGCAAGCTGTAAAATATTAAATTGTACGAATTACTATAAATTTGTTCAAATTAGTTTTAGATTTGAAATCTACATATTTCAAAGAAAATATTGTTGTATCATAGATATTAAGACGGGATTTGTTTTGAGTAACAATTCATTTGATATAAAATTAACATAATTAGCGAAACATCAGTCAAGGAGAGATAAGAAAAAGATGAGTAGACGATCAAAGAAACGTTATACGCGAGTCGGAGTCGAAAATCTCCTGCTAATTGGCTTAATCCACACAACATGATACTCAAAGGTTTTTGTATAAGACGCTGCAGTGATGTTTTCATTTAAGCACTTGTTTTAATGTTTTATATATATTATTTAACTGTCATTATAAAAAAGCTACCAAAGTTTGTGTCTAATATATACCATGAGGGCATCCTTGTCTACATTTGCACAAGTATGCCCTCTCTTGTTCTTCTGAACTAAAATACTTGAGTCCCGCCGTGGTCTAATACTTAATACTAAAAGTTAAAATAATATTTTATTAAATTGTTTTTAGCCATGTCCGTATTTAAATACATATTTGTTCCTAAGTAACACTGAACATGTTAGGAAAATGAAAAACGGCTTAATGTAGAAACTTGCCTATACTTTTATTGTTTTTTATTTTATTTTGGTTTCTTGTTCGTAGCAACATATCCAGATTTCAACAGCTGTGACGATGTCAAGAACTTTGAGTAAACTTATCTAACATTTGGCGACTCCAGTCTATGCGAGTTTCTGGTCGTCAATTAAAGTATGGGGAATCCATGTGGTACAATGTTTTTTGAACTGGACTCATACCAATGCCGAGGCTTGCCGTATCTGCTGATAGGTTACTCTCTTATCTTCCTCTATCATGCGCCGCACAGCACTAATGCTATCTTCAGTAGTCGCTGTTAAAGGACATCCCTCAGGCGTATCATCATTGAGATTGCTACGTCCAAGCTTAAACTCGTTAAACCAATTGTAAATAGTGGCACGAGGTAGGGGTTTATTAAGAAATGCTAATCGCAGCCTATATAGCTTTGTTTTTATATATCTTTGTTGTTGAGTAAGCGCACAACGAAAGTCAAGAAATAAATCATTGTCCGAAAATTTTCTTGCGTTAGCTTCATTTTCACGTGTAACAAAAGTTTTAGATTTGTCCCCAATTCACAAAAACGTTAAAAGTAAATTAACCAATAAAGCTTTTATAAATGTGACGAATACTTAAATGATCCTAATCCTTGGAATTTATTTGTTTAAACAATTTGTATTAAAAACTTGGCGATTGAAAAGAGTGGCGGAAAGTTTCTTGCCAGTTCTTCTGGCACTCTCTACGCCCTTGACTTAACTGGTAGTAGATGTAAATTTACAATTAATTTAATTTTTTCGACGTTTATAAGTGTACTTGTTTACGGATATTACTATTTTTTATTATTATTATTTATACTTATAAATAAAGATATTTTTGTATGTTGTTTGTTTGTTTTTAAAACTGCATATTTTTTAAGTGAAACTTCTTTAAGCGCATGAGGGTAAAATCTTTTTGGGCTTTTACTTTTTTATTTTAAGTCAAATAATCTTATTTATATAATTTTAACAGAATATATTAAACTGCTGTGCGCTTTTCTGTTGTTATGCTAACCTAATACGAAGTGGCGCAAGCAAATCAAGTATGTCATATGAGCCATTGTTAAAAAACGGTGCGATACAGCGTGCAATAAGTTAATTATAAATATGTAAAAGCCAAATTAATGAGAAGTACGATAAAGGATTCACAAGATCGAAGACGACAAAGACCAGATATCGCAAGTCGCAACTTTGACAGGTGATTTGGGTCTGCCGGACTCCACCGTCGTCTACAAACGGTATCTATTGACACACGGTAGTCAATTGTACGGAGTGACGATTAAAATTGATTGTGTATTAATATTGCAGACTGGTTTTTGCTAGGCGCTTGCTTTTTGGCGAGTTTGAAAATTGTAGTCTAATATATTTGTGACGGTTTTGTTATTTGTATTGTATATTTTTTTGTTCTGAATCCTGAGCATTGCCCTAATATTTTTCTCTATTCTAATAATAGCTCCAGATCTTGTTAAGAGTGAAAAAGACATATGTTTACTATAATATAAAACAAAGATGTATATGTTGTAAATGGCTATATGTCCTTTGCATGTTTACTTATTAATTCACCTTGGGTGAAGTTTAAGGCCAAATTATACTAAGTTTATAACTTAGTCCGATTTTGAATTTCGAATTCAAACTGAAGTTTAAGAAAGTGTACTTTTTAACATTAATATTTTTTATTTTTCGTAGAATAATACTATAATTGTTTAATTATTTTAATCATTTTCTGATAAACTTATTTTGTGTAAATTATATTTCAAATTAATACGGATGTTAAGGAATAGGACATATATGAATAAAATTCCAAGTGATAGTATCATATGTAATATTTTAATCAATAAATTTTTCGTTTATACTATAATTGAAAGGGATAAACATTTAGCCAATAATCATACAAGCTGTAAATGCTTTTTGTGAGCCTAATGACTTAAATTTAGAAAAGATCTTTTATCGATTTATCTAGATTAAATAAAAATCTTCCTGCTGATGTAACCTTAACAATTAAATACATTTGGATCATCACAGCTCCACAAAGCATAACATCAAAACAAAACAATTTACCTCTATATCTTTAAAACTATAAAACAATATATGATGAAACCGCGAATAGTTTCAGCCGATAAATGCGTAAATACTGTAACAGTAACTTGACAAAGAAACCGGGATTTGAACCAATGTACTAGGCTCTACATTAATGTAAGCGTATATACACTTATACCTAGTTTGACAATGTCTAGTTTGGTATAACATAGCCTAAGTCTAGTCAATCTTTGGATTGAGAATGCTTAATTTAAGGAATGTGCGTATTCTATAACTTTGTAGACTTTACAAGTAACGATATATAGACGTATTCTACAATGTGCGATATATTCTAAAGCATATTGACTCATTACACTAATTTTATCTTCATATGTTCTAAGTATATATAAACACGAATGCCTGAGATTATTCGCAATTTGCTTCTATAAAATAAAATTTATTTTAATAAATAAATTATAATACACACATATAACTTTAGTATTGTACAAAATATGTTTGAGATTCAAATTATCGTGTATTAGCATATTTTTACTCGCTACAAGCAAATGATGTTAATTTACAATGTATCCCATGGTAGAATGAAACAGTTTTGCTAATAACAAATCAATAAGACGATAATACGTTATAGTATGCACAATGCAATAACTAATACTAAAATGGCACTTCACACCATCAACGCTTTTATTCAGTCTTTCTAAAATGACACAATTCTAATTCAGACCATTTTCCGCTCTGCCATAGCGTGTGGGTGACCTGGGTGCACATAATGTCCTGGAGACGAAGGCTCGTACAGGGACATCTTCAGCCTCTTACACTTTGCTCGTCGGTTCTTGAACCAGAATTGCACATTTTTCGATTCAAGCCTTGGAAATTTCTGTCTGTATGGCATCCTGTTTAGTTCTTCTGTATACTTTATGATGAGATTGTGTGACGGGTGTGTGTTCATGGAAAACCACTGCTCAAGAACGGGGACTTCTGAAACGGGATCTATGAAGGTTCTGTTGCGCTTGCGTCTTTCTTCTGATGCTCCTGCTAATGCAAGGTTGAGACCGCTAGCACCTTCACCGGGGATCGGGCTCACGACTGGAAAGCCACTCATGTATTGGCTCATGTACATTATTCCATGGCTGAACATTGGGTGATTTGGCACCATGGGAAAAGGCAGCCGATCAAGATGAGGAGAAGCTGGATGGTAATGCCGCTCTTGATTAACTTCATCGTCTGAAGCCAGGTCTTGCTCATCATGAACGCCGTTTTCATCTTCATTGTTATTGTTGTTATTATGGGAACTGTCGCTGTTCTTGGCTGGTGAACGCTGGGGCGAATGTATTCGTTCTGATTTCGTAAGGTCCCTGGGCTCTTCTTTGATGTCATGTTCCTGAAAAAAATACAATAATTTGTTTATACAGATCTCATAGTCTAGAGTTTATACAAATATTTGGAAGTAATATTTTGTTGAATTAAATAATTAATGAAATAAATACAAAAATGTTAAAAATATTACCTTGATGATATCAGGTGGTTTCGGAGATTCTTTGAACGAGTCATCTTTATCATTCTCATTGTTGTTTTTCTTTATCGTTATAAGGGATAAAGGTGCATCTGGACTCTCTGGTCTATTGTCCGTGTTCATGTCAACACCATCGTCTTCCAAATCGGACCCAGCGTTTGACAGATTATCTTCTGACATTACTGACATTGGGTACCTTCCAGGGCTGCCAGACAACTGACCCATTGGGCTTTTTAATATATTATGATCGTGGGGTGAGTAATTTTCATTGCCGACGAGTAAAGAACCATTCGATGGGCTGTGACTCCTGCTGTTAAATCCATTCATGCCGAGGTGACTTAAACCACTAATATTACGTAATTCAGCACGTTTTTGGGCCGCTCGTGCGTTCTTGAACCAGTAAACAACATTGTTGACATCTAATGGTTTTCGACCCCTTCTCGAATCTAAATTATTTAACTCGCGAACGTACTGCTGTATCTGTTGTCTACTTGGGTGTTGGTTTTCAGAAAACCAGCGCTGTAGTTTAGGTAACTCCAGTTCAGGATCAAAACTCGTTCTCATTCTAGTCTTCTGTGTTGGATATTGACTTTGAACAGTCTGAAGGGCTGGATGCAAATGATCAGGGATCGTGTTCAAGGTTGGAGATCTCTTCAGTCCTGGAGAAGGATACCGCCTAGGACTAAACGGAGGTGGCCGCGGAGAAACTTGGGCACTCCACCACGACTCGAACTTTCTGCGAGTTTCTTCAGTCGGTTCATGGAATATATGCGGACCCGCAGATCTATCTTGACCCCGACATATTTGCGCCAATGTCACCTATAACAATAAGAAAAGTATTTCAGGTCTCACGCTACCGATACCAAAGTTTGTACAACTTATAAAAAACAAAAAGATACCGCAAACAATTTTAGATGGTTTTAAAGAGGTCAGTCTAACCAGTAACAGATACAGAGATAATTGTTTGAATAAACAGTGAGCATTGTTTCACAGAACATCGCCATTAGATTATGAAAATATTAGGCCGGTTGTTAATGTATGTGTCATGCGCGCGCGGCTCGCTGCGGCAACCGCGGTGTTTACTCAGTGGTTAGTGCGCATCACTCTACAGCGCCGAAACTTCAATCATGGTTTGCTCTAAAACAATGAGCGGGTAGGGCGTCTATACAATTAGCAGCCTCCCACAACTCTTTAGCAAAATGCCGGCATACCGACCTGACTAAGTGCTTGTACTAAAATGTTCTACCGGCTCTGAAAAGTGTACAAATAAGGTGATTCGAAACTTGTTTAAATTACACAACTATGCATCATATACATCATCTTGACGTTGTTTGGTTACGTATTTCACTCGAGGAAAATCATATATCTTGTGAGATAATTTAATTGTTTAGATTTCTAGATATGCCAGTAAAATCTCTTGATGTCATAAGATTGCATTTTGTAATAATATTGAGAAATTATCAGTTAGTATGTCGCGTATTAAATAAAATCTCAGTAGTAGCTGTAAGTATTACAACACGGCATGTGTTAATTCATGTCAAGCTGAAGTTAGCGAGCGCATGAAGCGTTAATCCGCTTCTTTGTTTTGTGTTTTTAAATAGTGCGGTCATATTTGCTTTAAGATATCGTTCGCTTTAGATACACGAGATTTTCTAGAGCTGGCGCCTGTGATAGTCCCGTCAGGTGTCTACGGCACGTAATTCGGTGTGTGATTGCGAACATCGCTACTACTAGTTGCTTAGGACGAGAAGACAATAGGCTTAGTCTTATCTGATATTAATTTGATATTGTTAATATTTGCTACTTTACACCTGTCAGAATTAGAGGAGATAACGCATCTCAGAGATATCATTAAGAAGTATTTTACGAACCACTTGATGCCAAATCAAACAGTTTCAAGAACATTGTAAAAGTTTGTTGCGAATGGAAACTCTAGCAAATTGCGATAAATTACCATAATATTATAGAGATGGAGTTCATCTGGCGTTTAACTCCAAGTTTCTACTGTTTGATTATCTTGCGCCATTGCGATTTCCTTTGAATCATTTGTTTCAACTTTACAACTTGTTCATTCATTTGTCTCAAGTTTTAATCTGTCCCTCGGAAAACGAAAAGTTATGGTCATTTTATTGTATAAAAATGTTTTTAACTAATAAGCGACAATACATAATTATGTACCTACAAATTATCTAACCTTACATTCACAGCATAAATGTCAGTATTATTTTTAGGAATCTAATATAAATTCCGCGTTCTCTCGGTTATAATCATCACTAAAAGCGCTAAATTGAAATCTCAATCTAATGCGTGAGGGAACGCTTCCATCGCTAACCTCGCGCTTTAATAAGATTATAAGGAATTATTTTATGGTATTAATAAGATCAAAAGCGTACGTCTAAAACTCCTTTTAACCCTCTTTTGCTTGAATCGAGGGCCCGTCTTACAATACAGCGGGCGTGGGTTGTTGTATTTTATGTAATTTATTGAAGAAAATTAATATCTAAAGCGTTCTGACATCTTATCCGCGATGTAAAAGGTTATACTTTATATCATTGAAATATATCTTTACTCAATCGTCCATATTTAAAAGACATTTAAAAAGCTAAATATTATTCGTTAATCTGAAATAACTAAAAATAGATTTAGTTTAGATAGTTTAACAATGATTTGCCTATGATAAGTTTTAAAATCAGCTTATTTCGTTATTTCCTTTATATAGTTAAAAGCTCTCCTAATAAGCCTTTACCCGTTTTGTATTAAATATATTTATAGA
Source organism: Pieris rapae (assembly GCF_905147795.1). NCBI lineage: Eukaryota > Metazoa > Arthropoda > Insecta > Lepidoptera > Pieridae > Pieris > Pieris rapae. The sequence continues at coordinate 3,713,831 of NC_059509.1, read as the reverse complement.
ATAAGCATGCGTGGATGAGTTCCAAACTCAATTAAATATGTATGAAGATCTTATAGAGACATTACACCCTTGCATAGGGATCTAGATTAAGTAATGATACATTACAGTTTTCTATTTTGTTGTTGTAAATTACTATCACACGATTTTTGTTTGTGAACATACATAATATACAGATAAATATTGCGTAGTTTGATTGGTAATTTCTATAATTATTGATTACATCAAATATAATGATATACCTTATTGTACGTATTTAAACAAAGCTTTTTCTATTTCCAATGTTGAAAGTTCATTTGTTTTTTAACTGGTTTTTGTTTTATAAATTACAGTCAGCGAATGAAGGCTTTATTAATATCATAGATGCTTGAATGTTATGCTTATTATTTTTGAATAGAAACTATTAATAAACAAGTATAACAACTCCACACATAAAATAATCTTACACGGAGAACAAGCGCGCTTTCTTCCCACTGATCCTTATTAGAGACGACTTAGGCGTTACCTTGTAAATTATAACGAGCCCCAATACGCGAGTCTACTTAACAAGACTTTGATAATCTGTCTCCATCACTCAGATGAGCTCCTCATTTGTATGTCAAGTAATTGTTAAGACGACTTAAAATATTATGTTGAGACTTACGAGTTTTTGATGTTTTCCACTTGTTATTGTAACGAAAATGGTAAAACATTGTGTAGAAATAGTTAACATAAGATTATCATTTATTTTGTGTTTTTAAGGCAGAAGTTACTGTGTAAGTTAAAATATAGAATATTGTCAATACTCTGAATATTACTAAGATATTCATTAGAATATAACAATCTTAAACTACGCCTAAATAACTAAATAACAGCTGATTTCCAGTACAACTATTTCACTCTGATTTTAAATTACAGTAAAATTAATCGTCCAATGATTTAATGCATTTACGACTAAAAAAATGGTGGCGTTGAAACTCAACTTGAATTTGAAAGCCAGCAGTGAAAATCGTCCGTATATATATAGTCCCTATAGTCTAATACTAAAGTATTACAAAATTAAGTACAGTGAACTGTCCTGATTACAATTAAATAATCGATAATATTAGTGTGATCGCATTGTATCTAATTCATTTAAATTAGAGTTATAATTTACCTAGCAAATATTTCCAATGAGGTTGGAGGGCTATTCAGTGGTGGGCTTAAATAAAACAATGGGTTTCCAGTAATGAGAGGCGAAAGGGGGTTCATTGTATACCGATCCGGGGTTACAATCAGGTATTAAAACGTAACATTACCAGGACAGTGGAAATCTGGATGAAGCCAGTGTAGCGCGACCGTATTGTCGCCGGTTTGGTTAATGCCTCGTTTGATGTTATTCGCTATGACAAGTGTTTAGATTATGAGATATTGTTCATTATAAAAATAATTAGGTGTACCAAGCTTGAAAAAATACTAATTTAGTACTATTGACTTCGTTGAAGGTTTTAAGATGTAAATTCCGGATAACCTATCATAATGCTTTTATAAATAAATAAAATAATTACATTTACGTCAATGTGGTAAACTGATGACTACATGGGATAAGTTGTCAATGTAATGTTTTTTAGGTATATGATTTGTTCTAAGAATCTAAAGCTAAATATTCCGCCATAGTATTGTACTGTCATAGATTTAACTTTATCACATACGTATTAATGAATTTAGGGATTGTATAACAACAAGTCATATTCAGAACCATTTATAAAATGAGTTAATATTAAAGAAGCATTACACAGCTAATGACGTTCAAAACAAATCGTTTATCAAAGTATTGTGTTTATTAATATTTTTCCTAAAAATACTAATAGTTTAAAGATAACCGTATAAGAATTCAAGTGAATATTGAGTGTAAATATGATTATGTATTTCATTACAATAGCTTCAAGGAGATTCCAAGCTTGAGAATTGGGAATGGACAGCAAATAGAGGACGATAAAATATGTGAAAAACCACCCATACCTCATCTAAAGGGCATCCAGTGGACATCAGCAACGGTCGACTCTGCACCAGGAGGAGTCTCAACAATTTGTCCTTGATGTCTTGGAGCGGCGTCAGCCGTGGTCTCAACAATTGGATTCTTAGGGTGGCAACGGTGGTAAGTTCACCCAAAACTTCGCCAACAGTCGCCAATGGACCATCAGAGATTCGCTCGAAGGGCAGCGGCTTCCAATTGTTTATTACTACTGATCCTGTTAATAAATTTTAAAAATATTTAAACCAATTAAGTGCTTATTTTATTTTAACATTGTTGTTGCAATTTCGAAAAGCTTACAACGTTTGCCCCCTGTTCTATAAATTTTTTTCATATTATTTAGACAAACTCATGAATTTCCACCAGAAATAAATTTTGTATTACATATTGAATCCAAAAATAATATACCCATATTAGCATAGTTTATTAGTCATTGACATATTTCCTGAACAAGTGTTTTATAAATGCAATTATATGTATTATATAAATATTTACAAAATATACCTTTAGCTGAGGCAGCCAATTCGTGTGGATATCCGAGTCTCATCATGGCGGCTGGAACCAGTTCATGGAAAGCGGTAGCTGCTGGGATGATGACGTAGCTGTCAGTCTCAACTACTGTCCTTCTTCTCCACGCACCTTCCTCCAGAGAGGATACTGCTTCCACCACACAGTGTACTGGTAGCGTCTTACCTATAAGAATAAAGTATGCATGAGTTTATAATGTAGATTTAAAACAAAATAAAATATATCTAAGTGGAATAGTAAAGTTTATTTATTTGGTTTGCGTTACAAAATACGAATGAATAAAATGGCAACTCCATGTAACGTCTCTCGCTTTAGCAACAATTCTGTAAAGCGTACATATCACTCGGATTTGGTTAGTTTAGCTTGTCTTCCTTACATTGATACACTGTACATAGCATTACACCCAACCTTAATAACGACAGTTAAATAATAAAAAGTTTTTTTTAAGTTGCCGAAATTAGTCAAAACTGACGAGTTGTGTACGTTGTTTTGTCGCTTTATTGTAAGTAATAAAATCCACTATCGACACTGTTCTATTTAAACTATGTAGTATCACGTTATACTAAGAATATTTTATTCTCTCTTTAGAATTCACAATGTTATTAACCACTAACGAGAAAATACTACGTTGAAATAACTAATAGCAAAAGCTGATTATTATTTCAATGTCCATTCATGCGAAAATAAGTTTCGACGCCTGAAAATTTTTAGAAGACGTCGAAACACTGTCGTTAAGAAGGCATCTTAATTATTTAGTAACTTTTCAAGCGAAAATGCTTTTGACTTGCCCATGGCGGCGTTAAAAAAAGATGGAAATGTTAAAATAATAATTAATCCTTGTTCTGTCGAAGCGTAGATCTCTTTGTCGGGCGCTGCTTTTACCGGCACTTTGCGAGTCTTTGCACGATATTAAATAGTTCTTGCTGCTTCGTTGCGTTTTTATGATGTTGCATTAATGTAAAAAGAATTTGCTTAAAAGCTACGTTTAATTGCTTTAAATCACCAAAGACTTTGAAACATAATTTTATAGTATTACTAGCTGCCCCCGCGAACTTCGTTTCTCCTTCGTTTCACAAAATAATTTTAATTTATACTTTAGCCTCAATAATACGTGGTAATCATGATATTGAATTGTAGCTTATATGACACGTTTATCGTTTATTATATGAAACATAAGAGGTTTCTTACAAAATAATAACATGGATTCACAATACTCAAACTCAAACTCTATCTTTATTCATATGAATGTACTTGTTTACATATATATATATGTACTTATGAACGTCAAAAAAATTAAATTAATTGTAAATTTACATTTACTACCAGTTTGCAAGAGCGTAGAGTGGGCAAGAAGAACTGGCAAGAAACTTTCCGCCACTCTTTTCAATCGCCAAGTTCTTAATACAAATTGTTTGAACTGGAGCAAATCAATCCCAAGGATCAGGATCATTTAAGTATTCGTTACATTTATAAAAGGCTTTATTAATTAATTTACTTTTAACGAGGGCTTTAAATTTATTTAGTGATAATACTCTAATTTCGCTTGGGAGTTTGTTGTAAAAACGAATACAATTTCCATATAAGGAGTGGTTTATCTTCTGGAGCCTGGTTGTTTCCTAGTTTGGGTAACGGAATAAACTGAAAACAAGTTCCTCGTTGAGTAATTAAAATTCCGTTATTCAGATTTTGGGTTAACTACTATATGGGTAACGGGTTTAAATCGCATTAGTAGAAACTTTCAATAGTTTTGAAATAAGTATGACGGAGATTTTGCGGGTAGTTAGGATAACACCTATGCTTTATTAGATGACTTTGTGATTTAGTTCAAAACCCTTTGGTCAGTTTAATCTGTAGGCTCAACTGACTTTATTAATATAAGGTTTCACCATGAATAACCAAACGGAAATTATATCACGAATAATATAATTTATATTTGAAAATGGGGATCTTGATATATACGATTTGAATTCGGAAAAAGTTCATAAATCTCAATAATTATTGTAATGTAATTTAGCGATAGAAGTCCGTTCAATAGAAGAGTGTCAGACAAATATATTTTTTTATAGAACAGAAAGGCAAATTGGTAGGTGACACACCTGATGTTAAGTGATATCGCCGCCGATGGACACGCCGGAGTAACGGCCTTTTCAAAATTGGTACGCTCTTTTCTTAAAAGACCTTAAGTCAAATTGGCAGGATGGCAAACGTTCACTTGTGGAACGACGTACGTAACTCGACGATGTGTGTCATATGTCAACTGTCATATTATTTAACTAAAGAGTTTAGCAACCTTAAATCTATATTAATATGTATTATAAAGAGGTAAGATTTTTATGTTATATATATTTTTATAAAATAGCTCAAAAAGTACTGCACCGATTTTTAAAATTGTTTCTCCATTTGATTGCTGTTTAGCATTGATTAGTAAAGGTTATTTTATTTGAAAAATAAGGAACCCTACTAAAACTAAATAAATGTTACCCAAGGTGTAAAAATAAGTCTATAAAATATCTTCCATCGCATGCGCTGCGAAAACTATTGATGTTAGAAAAATAATGTTCTGCAATAATAAAGAACATATTAATATCTATTAAGAAAATGTCCACCCCTGCGAAACCGGGACGGGCTACTAGTTAAATATAAAGGAAATCACGTTTACCGATACACAAACAATAGCGGATTAAAAGGTATCTTATCTATATAAATAGAACATATCGCTAATCTCCAAAGAACTTGTACTGTAAATTGCATCTTAGCTCGCTACATTGTTCATTAGCGCATAACATAAAATAGCAATTAGGTTCCCTCGCTGCAAAGCTTACTCGATCTAAGCTCTCTTGAAAAGATTTCAGTCTTTAACAAAAGGGTACACCGATGTCAAGGAGCGATGTATAAGTTAGAATTAAAACTTTACAGGAGTTTCGAGACGTTGATGTGCGAAACTGAAAACTTAATCTTACGTTACGTAATGGATGAAGCAACAAGGGAGAGTGACAAACACATATCCCATATATGACAGTAATCGTGCATCTATGAACCTAGTCCAAGCTTACGAAAGTTTGTATATTTGTTTAGTAATAAACTATGGGACAAATCGTAGTGCTACGTGAACGTAGCGCTTTGCTACGAATCTGGATTCGCTTCGCTTCTGTAGAAAATACTTAATATGTTATATAATTTGAAATATAACCTACCTTTTATGAACATACTTGATTTTTGTCTTAAAATAGCAATGGCGCAAAGCAGCTTCTTAAATTGAAATAACTAAGTCTCGACCCTTTTATGCAATACATAATTCTATTCATTATAACTTTCAGATATATTTCATTAAAGTATATAAAACTTGTGTATAAAACATATATTATAAAATTATTGATAACGTAATGGATATAATATTTCCGTTTTGCGAAACACCCGAACACTTTTAAACACAGTAATTATTCTTTATTGTCACTTAACATGCGATTAACGATACAATACATGCCGCATCATGTATGCTATAATTACGGATAGGGATTCAATAGGATTTGCGTGTTCAGGTATCATTCGTGAGCGATGATCTATTTAGATCGGATAAATCGCGTGACGGATGCTGAAGCCTACAAACTGGCTAACCACATTCGTGACAGCATACCCCGTTTTAAGCCAGCTAATGTCCTGTCTTGATGTCAGTTATTTTTTTTATATAGAACAGGGGACAAACGCGCAGGAGGCTCACGTGATGTTAAGTGATACCGCCACCCGTGGACACTCTCAATGCCAGAGGGCTTACGAGTGCGTTGCCGCCCTTTTAAGTTATACAGCGGCCGGCGTTATTCAGGCTGTGTGGCAGACAAGTCCATATCAAATTGTAAGCTGTATTTCATTTTACATGTGCATCAATTTTAATTACATGTGCAAAAATTATAATTACATCATCTAGTGTTATTTCCTTAAAGTAAAATATTCGTGTAAAGTAGTTGTAATACCATGAAGGGAACTTGAAATACTAAGTATAGCTAAGAAAACCGTATTTTTAGCTACCGCCTGCATAGTTATCAATCCTCTGTGCGAAGAAACGGGAGATCCTGGAATTCTCGGGAAAATAGTACGGCGTATACGTTGGCGTGTAAAGAAGGTACAATTTCTTAGAGTTTTCGTTTCTTAAAGTTAAAAGAGGCTAATTAAATTCAAAAACCTTTTAAGAACATTTTTTAAGGAGGCTGTACATGTCAGACATCAAATACCATCTCATACTAAATGTATAAAAGATAATAAAAATATAATTTTTAAATTTAAGACTTAGTAATAGTATGAAAAGTAGTAGTATGAAAAGGGTTTATCAGCATGGCTTAGTATCTTATGATAACCTGTTAATTAAAACAAACATTGAGTGAAACTGATCATATTAGACATTCGGACTAAGCTCGGTCAGGTTAGTCCAGCCATTGTTGTGTGAGCATTAGTTCGTCTGGCGAAACTTTTGGGTCTGTAAAGGGATTACCTGTCGGCTTTGGCGTCCACTACTCATTTGATTAAGATTAACCTGTCTTCAATAATGAAAAAATGTATCAGTATTTATATATAAATATTTAAAAACTCAATATATGAAGTTTTACACTAATATTTTATGGGTCAAAGATACTTTATTTCTTAAAGAAATTAATTCACTTAGCAAGAAAATTAAGAGTAGGTTAGTAAAGAAAGGTTAGATATAGTTTATTTTTAATTTTGAGATTATCTTATTAGCTTAGTAAGGGGGATGTTTTTTTATAAACAAATGTTTCTTGATCATGTATTTATAGGTTAATAGGTGACTAATAAAACTAAAACTACTTAAAAGTCAAAAACGTTTTTTTTACATACTTAAAAAATTTAAATTAAAAATATATTCAAGATGTCTTTAAACTCTGATATATAACGATGCTATTTTACTAGAGCCATAATAATTAATTTAATAACGCCGATAATCTTTATGTCCAAGCTAAGCTGTCATATAATCGCATATCATCACTAATTAACTTAACTAATAAGATAGATTTAGTTATATAAAACCTTAAATATGAAATATGCTTATTATAAAATTTATGTAATATTTTTTTAAATAATTTAAATATGAAATTAATTACCAAGCTAGCGACAGCAGATGGCATTAATACATGGAAATAATTTATAACTGCAATATCAGATAATTATTATCTGTCCTTATTAAAAGCATCCGAAACGTCAAGATATGTAAATACCGTATCAAAATTGCGTTTAAAATCATTAAAGTTTTATTTAATTTAATAGAACTATATTTATTTGTTAGGTCCATTAACCACTTTTGTGGTTGTGGTTATGTCTATTTTTATCTATACGTTTCCTAACGAATCTTCACTTACAAAAGATATCACTTTATTCACATTTTGTTGTAAAGTTTTTAATGTTTTCTTGTTTTGTTTCTATAGGTATGTGATGTGGTTCTTAGTTAAATATGTATTAATAAATTATCTATTGCATTAGTATTAAAGAATATAAATAAATCAGTGGCAACACACACACCACACAACCTTCTTAGTTCTCGACCTCAGATTTCTATGTCTGGTTCACGATCATTTGTTAATCTTATAGGCAAGTAAGTGATCAGTCTCCTGTGCCTGACGCACACCGTCGACTTTTTGAATCTAAGGCGAGTCGGTTGCCTAATTTTATGTTTTCCTTCGCCGTTCGGGCGGATCTTAAATGCTCACGTAGAGAGAAAATCCATTGGTGCATAGCCGTGAATCGAATCTATGACCACAAGGATAAGAGTCACGGGCTGAATGCAACACTGCATTAGTATTAAGTACTGTAAAATATAAAAAAATATCGGTGTGACCGACCGATTAGTTGAATACACTTCATTGCTTATTTTTATATTTTTCTTTAGTGTATACGTAAATCCTGCATACTCGTGTTATAGATAAAATGCGATAGAAGTTCAATGTAGAAAAATGTTTTAATCAGCATGAATTAACGCAATTGCTTATCAAAATGAAGTTTAAAGGTTAGCTTTAGGCGTAGAAAATAAAAATAATCTTGATGCTTTATTAACCCGTTAAAACCGTTTCGCGTTGACCCCTGATTAAGTTATATAATTATTTTTAATCTCTAGAGGGCACATGAACTTGATAAGACGATTTAAGTGCACGATTACATCATTCGATTTTTATTGTACCTAAACGATTTCTAAAACGAAACTTCGCAGTACCTCTACTGAAAAAAATCAATCTTTTAAGATCGGAGCCTCAGATATCTGTAGAGTGATCATTTTTTTTAAATATGCTAGAAGGCGATCAATTATCTATGCCTAACACGTACCCTCGACCTTTTGAGTCTATGGCATGACGGTCTTCTCGTCATCGTAGGATCGAGTGTTAAATACTCACATAGAAATTCTATTGGTGCACAGCCAGGGATGGAACCTTTAGGAATGGACATTTTCACACCGAAGCCACGAGTATTACACTGTCAAATTATAGATTAAATGGATATATCACGATCCATGTAAAATTAATCATCTATGTGAATAGATAAACTGTGATGGTATGAACTCTAAAAACCTTTACCCCCAAAACATTTAGATTTTATATAATAAAGATTTAGTTAGTGTGACTGTAGGCGGTAATCTCTCAATCTTCTGAACCTTTAAAAAGCCGTTCTAAGAAATTCACAGAATTTTAAACAATTTTTAGTCAAGTCCAATAACTGTAATAGTCATTTCCCTATATAATGCCGAATTTTGAGCGTATAATCGATAATCTATCGAAAAATTCAGATTATACATGTTAATCAGTCTAAAATTCATAAGTTTATCTGTGACGTTTATGTGTAATGATATTTTTGTTCAAATAACGCAATATATAACGTTTCAGTGTCAATTATAAATGTCTGTTTTGTTGTAAATATTTAAAGAGTATCAATACATCGTTTTTAATCATATTTTATGTACAGCACATAGACAAGAAATAACATAGCCAGTGCTCAGAATCTATGCAATTCTTCAGTCAAGCTCTTCATTTTTGTAGGTCGTTTTAGTGGCTCCACACAATTTCTACCACTTTCCCTGTCTTCAGCAAGCATATATACAAAATATAAACAAACATATTTCTATATATTATTTCTTCAAACACATAACATATACCATAAGCACAACATTAATGTAAAGAATTGCATACTTAAAATTACCATTTAAGAATTAAATTTTCCACGCGTTTTATAATCTATGCCAGGATTAAGGATTCAAAGCAGTGTCTCGTAGTGACCGTACAAAGCAACTTGACACCTGAGTCTTAGAGGCACATAGTGGAGCTTACCTGAAGCTCTGCTAAAGCTGCCTCGCGTTTATATTGCACTTTAAGCTCTAGATTTTACTTCACAATACCAAAATAAACTCATATTCAACACAGCTTACTTTTCTTACGAGGTATTTAATACTTGTTAAATTAAGGTAAAAAGTCATTTAATAATATAAACGCTACGATCAGGAAAACTATTTTAACGTATGTAATCAACTTCAGATATGTCAAGTGTTAGATAGGTGTTGAATTTTGAATTGTTTATTTTGTTTTGCTAGAATGTAGGGTATTTCAAATAAAAAATCTAGATGATTTTGATTAAAAGACGTGGCTTAAAAGGTAATATAATCTTCAAACTGTTTTGATTAAAATGTGTCCCTAGTAAGGAAGCTGTCATCCCATACGCTTGAGATAAAATAAACAATTATTACAAACTGTCAAGGGGCGGCGGCACGTTTTAATTATGAAACTATTTGCTACCTTAACCTAATTTCATTTATGTTTAAGTATAATAGTTACTCGATATTATAATATTATATTATATTTTTAAAATACCAATTAATATAACATTTTCACATATATATTAAACAAATAATGTTTATCAATGTTCCCCATAATTAATTTAAACTCAAGCGGGGAGCGTAAGAAGGAAACGTGATCGTTATCCGAGCTGGTGATGCGGTAACTTTATGAATACATGGCGTCTGCCTTTTGTTCTGTCCCTTGTCAATCGTTAACACATTTACCTACTTACGAGTGGGTGAAAACTCGCGAAACGAACACCATTGTGAAGATCGCGAACGCCACAATACTCACGGCACGCTTATCGGCTGGCTGGCGTCAAACAACTTCGGTTTAGATGTTTGCTATCGTACGTCGTTTGTCACCTTTCGCCGGGAGCCGCGATTGTCTCTAATAAATGGCCTTTTTGAAGCGGCAACTTGTTTTCATTTTAATTGACATCGCTTCGGAAATTCTTACAATTAAGTCGCACCGAGCGAATGTATTCGACTTTGAGTTGTCCTTGTTTAACGAGCGCGGAGTGTTATTTAGTCGCCGACTTATGTAACGACGTGTGCGTTCGTGTATTAATCCCATTTGTGTAATAAAATCTGTGCCTTAGCCGATGTGAGGAGTGATCCGGCCCTGAAATGCGTGCCTCTGCACGATAATCCTGTTAGGTTAAGAAGGTTTCTACATATTACGTGCTTTGCTACGCCTTAAGGATTAAAACACGAATCGATATTTACATAGGCGTATAATTCTATAGTAAATTTCAATAAACAGAGCGAATACATTATTCGCTTTTAGCCAGCCGGACTTAAAGGATTAAGTGCGCCAAAGACGCAGGGAAGATTTAAAGCGAAGCTCGCCATGACAAGGTGGTCATCGCAGACCCGGGATCTTCACGGACAATGAAGACAAAGGGCGTTTTAATTATTCAGTCAAAGGAAAAGCGACTTTAATATCTCGCACGTGAACTCTATTTGTTAATATTTAATGTTACTGGCCAATTTCTGTTTAAGACGTGTAGTTTGCATGAGAGAGGACTCGGTGAACGTCTGGGAGCTAAACCTCCGCCGGCCAGTGGGGCCTCCATAAATAATTAATCTGTGCCGATGTGCTCGGGTTTCCTTAATCCCGCCGCAGAGGCCAGGCTCGCCTCGAAAACAATTTCCAAATATCACTTACCTATGACCCTACGTATGTTTGCTTTAATCTAAGCGTAACAATTAATAGAGAAATAGCTGCATTATACTGGATAGACTAAACGATACTAAATACTTAATTCTATTGTTTCAATGTTTCGATTCGCGTTGATTGTGGTGACATTAACAATTTTTTTTAAGCGAGCATCATCTGGCAGTTACGTTTTTTAATTTTAATTGTGATTTCATTGGTTCGTAATTACGTAGGTAATATAGTATATAATAGCTGGCATTTGAGTGTACCATCTTTTAAATTTAATCAAATCATTTATTTCAGTATTAATAGTGAAGATACAAGAAATAAGATAAGCTAGTTAATACTCATTAGAATTGGTCCAAACAATTTGTTTGTAATAGAGTAAGGTGAAGCCGTAGTAGTGGAAACAGGCGTCTTACGGAAGGCGGGCGGGCGGATAGGGCGCGGATTAGGCGGGCTTACCCGCAAGCCACTGCTCATATTTGTTTGCTAAGATGTACTCATACTTGACCGTTTCGTTACTTAACTTAGTTTTATTCCAACGTTACTATAACTAGCAACTTCTTGTGTGTGTGTCTGTTTCTGTGATAATGTTATGCAAAAAATATAATTAGTCAGATTCAAATATTGGACCAATTCAAGTTGAGTAGATAGTAAACTATATATGATTCAGTAGTATTAAAAGTAGAAGACATAAAAAGCTCACTTGATCCTAAGTAAATCCACTCATGAGATAAATACGGATTATAAGATAATGTGACGTAAAATATATACAGTCAAAACCGTTTACGACGACATCGTTTAAAACAACATACCGGTTATATTGACCAAAATCAAAGGTCCCGGCTGAATTCCTGGTACCTAATAAAATACCTAACAATCGGTTTTTACTTCCAAATATAAGTTCAACATAGAACCTGTATCGTTGTTATAAATACTAAACTCGACGGTTACCCGGTTAACCGGGCCGTCAAGGTAACTCGATTCGGGAAACTAACTGGATATTGGATTAGAAACAATTTGGAAGCTTTTACTTCTACACTCAAAGTTTATATCCACATAGCAGATGTAGTCCGATGAAATATATTTTACAATTACAGCTTTCGTATTAAATTAATAAACCCTCATAATAGTAGTAGTAGATAGTGTGCTACCAAATAGTAAGTCATCCTACAACTGCAAGTAACTTACAAGTAATACGTATATAACTGCATAACTGGGATTCAAATATATGACCTGTCATACAGAAAAGTTCCAGAAATATCAGGGCGTTTTAATTAGAATAGTAAAAACTTGTAGACTAGTAATATTTAATTTAGACTAAAATTTAGACGGCTGTCTACTGTCGACGTGTATCTCATTCGTATTATAATATTACATTTCGAATGTTAATAATTTTGTAATGAGAAATAAGGTTCTTTAAAATTTCTCCCATTTTAAGAAGCAGCGTTGGTCCAGTGACTTGAGCATGCGCCTATGACTACCGAGGTCGGGAGTTCCAATCACGGTACCGTAAAGAAAAAAAACCGGAAAAAAAGCATTTCATAAGCCAGATATTTAATAAGCACAGCCTTCTGTGATGAAAAAATTATCACGAATCAGATACAGATACTGATAGATACAGAAGATTAACGCAACTAATGATTGAAAGGTCACTAGTTTTCCCGTTTTATATGGTATTTCAATTTATACAAATTAATATAAAATTTCCTTAAAAGAATTAACAAATCAGATAAAAAGTAAAATATATAAACTCTTTATACTTCATCGTTCAAATCAAGGAATCGATGACTCATCTATTGTCTCTTAATTCGAAGAACTCATTGCGTAACTTTACCAGACGTGCATTATATTTTTCATTTTCTATTATTATAACATTATCAACTTCTATCGCGTATCAACCATTCAGTACTCACTGACATACACAGATTTACATAGTTATGGCAGATAAATAATTAATTAATGTAAATATATTATGTATATACTGTGAACTTTAATGTTTGTTTTGTTAATGAACATAAAGAAAACAAAAATGCAGTGACAGTCCTTTTTCAACTTCCGATTAGGATATCAACATGCTCAAAAGACTTATTATAGTTTGGTTTATATTTCATAGATTTTTAGCTTTAATAAACCGCTGCAAGCTTTCCGCACTAAAATAATGGGATTATAGATTTGTTAATAGTTGGATAAAGCGAGCAGTTACGGAACTAATACCGCAATTCTAAATCAGCGGTTAAAATGGCGTTCAATAATCAGAATGCACTTAGCGAGGGCATTTGAAAAGTTAAAAGCTCATTGTTAGGCCGCAACCACGCCGGCCGACTAATTAACATCGCGCGGTAATGCCGCCCTGTGTGTACGCGGACTTAGCGGCATTATCGTCTAAATTGTCCTAATGTTTAGTTGCGAGCGGTGGTCATTAGTGATTTTAGATACAAATTTGAATCGACACGTTGATTGGCAATAGGGCTGATATGATAGTGTGGTCGTTTGAATTAAAAGCTTTCAATGATCTCTTTTCAATACGAAGAGTGTTTATATGGGTATTAATATAGAAGTAAGTGTAATAAATTATATTTGAATGAAGTTCATACACAGAACTTTTATAACTTCTAATATTTGTTTTACTTTCTTTTAGACTTATTTAGTATTAAATAATTATAACTCCTATAACACCACCAATATGGTGAACCAGCTACCGAATGTTACTACATGACGAAATACTTTTCTAAACCGATTACACTTAGGGTCCATCCAATTCATCTTCGGTATTGCACTCGCGAGTCCTGTGGCATTGAGTCTCCATAGTCGGGTTAACATCATATAAACCGTACAAGTATTTCAAGCTTTTGAAGCGTTCGAAGTTAACTTGTCTCATTAAAATTAAATAAAATGTTTGTTAAAGCTCTCTAAAACAACAACATAATCGACAAGAGATTAGATTAACGAACATTGAAATTGTGTTCTAACTCACACTGTTTATCCAGCGTCGACGCCGCGACGCAGCCAGACTCGATTTAGTAATTAATTTTACCGCGCGAAGTGCTCTAAATGCACTAGAAACTATAATCCTCATTAAAATGGGAATAGGCGACTATTCATTTCGCCATCAAATATAATTTTGGCTTCTAAACGCGAAAATAATTATGTGTTTCGGCGAATCGGATGAACGCAGCGCTTCCATTTTACTCATTTAATATCCTAATACATCTTTTCAATTGCATTTCTGTTCATAATAGAGGAATAATTAGTTTTATTGTTTAGTAATAATTGTATGAGTTTCGTTAATGCTTATACTCGTATCAAATAATTAAAACGCATACATCGAATACTTTTAATTCAGTATACATGAAGAAATTAAGCACTATAAAAGACAATCCGACAGAAAACAATAATTCAATGCGATCGTTTCATTTTGTTCTCGGCAGCTCAATTTTTCGCATAACGCACCATCCAATGAAAACACAAATTAATCTCCTCATTTTTTGCATACAATTTTATATTATTGAGTTCAAATAGTATGCGATGCATTGCGAGTAATCCCGTGTCACAATGATAGATGCGGATTACTCTTGACGAGATTGCATTATTTCATCATGATAAAGCTCTGTATTATTTCATTACGGCCGAGAGAATGAAATTCGATGACTTATAGAATGCAAGCCGAAATAAAATCCGGAATTAATATAACAAGCGCGTCGAGAGCGCCTGTGTTGACGCGATATCCGACACGGGTTGGGATTAAGCGACGTAAAATCCGGGGCTAAGCCGGCCCGGATAAAGCGGACCGTTCCCAAGCCCGGGTCAGCGGGATTTGCCCGGGTAATAAAAGTGTCTGCAGCCGATTTAGGCGGAGCCCGCAGGCAATTCGGCTCGGTTACCAATTGCTAGGTAATTTCGGCATGTGAGTGCGATCTGTCCGCACAAAGCCTTTCTAATGCCCGACAATGGGATTAGCCCAGTGTCGCCCGGTCCTTACAATTTATTAGACGGAATCAGTTGCCGAATTAAGATCAAGATATCACGACACTAAATGTCTCGTCCTATTGTTCTAATAGGTATTGAAAACAAAACACGATACAACTTGTAAAACAATATAGACAGTTGTTTAAATAAATACGCAATTATAAAGAGATAATGAAAGTTTTTTTAAACTAATCCTCGCTCGTTCGCCGTCCGTTCAGTCGTTACAGGGGTTCGCTAATCCGGATTGGAGATTCATTAGGGTGAGATTACCCCATTGAAATCTGGCTGAACGGGGTGAAACTTACTATGTGAACACACTGAAAATAAGATATAATTTATATACGAATTATAATCTCATATACAAGGAATATATTATAATCTGCGTTCAGTATTAACACGCCTCCCGATTGAGCTTTGTAATATATAGTAAGAAATCATAATTTACTAAAAGCTAATAAATACCTTTATTAGAAATAAAGCCAAAACATTATCCTTATTGGATAAGACGTATACATCAAAGATTCAGAAAAACAAAACGCAAACATTCCTGTGATGAAAAGATTCTGATTAATACCATATATCAATACAAGACGTACTTTGTACATTTTAGGGGAAGTTCTAGAGGATAATGATCAATTACTTATCAAATTAATATAAACGTACGAGTATTAACTCTACAGAGGAAATTGAGTCACGGCGAAAAATACTTTATTCGCCTTGGTACAGTTACATATGGCGTTGTATTAAAATTATATTACTATCTTATAGTATTCAAAGCCCTCATTAAAAGTAAATTAATTAATAAAGCCTTTTATAAATGTGACGAATACTTAAATGATCCTAATCCTTGGGATTGATTTGCTTCCTGTTCAAACAATTTGTATTAAAAACTTGGCGATTGAAAAGAGTGGCGGTAAGTTTCTTGCTAGTTCTTCTGACCCGCTCTACGCCCTTGACTTGCGAACCTTTTGAGTTTAACAGTTTGAGTTTATATTTTTGAATAGTAGACATCAATGATCTCGTGAAAGTTAGTATTCATGCGCAAGTTTATATTAAGCAATAAATTAAAAAAAAATTAAATGCAATAATTTTAAAAGTGTCTATCGATTTACACGACACATATAAACTGTTTGGTAAATTTACTATTGACAATTGATTATTTATATTAAAATACAGAGCAATATTAATATTACGAAGAATCCACGATCTACTTATATATTGTTTCAAAAATCATACTACGGGAATGCATAAGACTTAAAGGAAACGTAGATGCTTGAAAGATCAAACTGTGACTCAATCCGCAACACTACCGTTTAAAAATCGTATAATAATATAACTTTCTTCCAAAAGCCCCTACAAATCTATCGTTGCACAAAATTTTATTTAAAAATCACATCGCAATTAATATCGACAATCGTTTTTTATCGACGATTAATTTGAAAGCTTTTGTTAAAGAAAAATTACATTGAAAATATTCAAAAACCGGACGTAATCCGCACAGCGAGCTTATCTCTTTATACGCGTCCGTCCGGATTACACCGTCCACCCGGTTATCCGGCATACAATACGAATATGGAATAAGATTTATATTCATACATAATTTTTGATATGGCAACACGCATTCAAAAATAGAAATTGTATTCATTATTAATAACGAGTATTTTAAATAGTATTAGTGTGTTTGTATATTCCGTATCTTTAAAATATACTGTTATACTGTATGTACACCCAAAAAATCATGTCTTATAACAACAACAATATACATTTTACCCGTTTACCACGACATCGCATAGAACAACATACCGGTTATGTTGACCAAAAACAAAGGTCTCTGCTGAATTCTATTGTATAAGGTACTTAATAACAACGTTATCGGCTGTTACGACAATCGGTTTTTACGACCAAATATGAGTAGTCCCGATGTCGTTATGACAGATTTGACTGTATATATGATTCAATGATTTGTTGCTTTATTATTACTGAAGCAAAGTAATCTTTATATAATAAGCTTTTTTAACGTTTATATACGCACGATTGTTATCTCCCTTTGGTGTAGCAGATTAACGGATCGACTAAAAAGATTATTTAATTGTCTTTTGTGAAGAGACCCGTGAACGTGCGCTTCCGCCGATTAAACATTGAAATAATTTGAACTCTATTGAAATCGTAAACTATTTTACTACCATCGTGCATTCCGCCTATTTTAGGACCCAGTGATCCACTAAAAAAAATTCATAGAAAATTGTTTCTTCAATTTCAAGAAAACGCAACCACAATAAAAAGTTACGTACGCCTAACTTTGCTTACGTATTAGCTAATCAATATGTTAACACCTAAGTCACGAAGGTCAATCTGAAGACAGGCCAACTGATATCAAAAAAATAAATCAGTACCAAATATATTATTTGTATAGATATTGAATAAATTTATTGATTGAGGAGTTTTATTGAACTAGTTAATAACTTCTAAAAACAAAGCATTGTATTATTATGCAGGTGGAATGTGTAGTATATGAAATTGTATTCGTAAAAACAATGAATTACTTTGTACAACCCTATCATATCCTGGTTTTTCTATGCAGTACATACATTTAAAAACTATTCTTACAGTGATGGATTTAAGGTATATTTTTTGTTGTATCATCTTCCACGAATTATGGATCAGCCTGGGGATTTGTGAGATTTCCTTAAAAGACTTTTACTACCCTACTCATTACTCATATTGGTTCATTTTAATTTAGGAAAAAAAACATGATTTTGTAAATCGGTATAAATATACAGATAATAAATGTTCAGAGTTTTCATTATTCGTCAAGAGTACACTGGCTTGTTCGTATAACACTTGAGATGAATTCTGCGTAAATTAAATGTATTACATTAATTTATTAACGACTAACCGTTATACTCGCAGTGTGGGTGAAAATGTTAACGATAGAAATAAGATAATGAGAATAATCAATTGTGAATGATGAATAGCATCATGAATACAACTCGTGAAATTATATGTCACGATTTTAAGAAAGAAAATGTAGTATAAAAATAATAATTATTCATAAAATCTTTTTATTATTGATTTTTTATACCCCACCCTTTCAGGCTGAGCTAAGCTCGTCAAAACATCCCGTGCTGAGTAGTAAAGGTCTATAAGGCCAACAGAGAGATTCCATTAAAAAAAAAGATTTTCTATAAGTCTGATATTACATCCTTTCTTCCAGTCACAATTAAAGTTTGTTTTGCTTTATAGAACAGGGGGTAAACAGGCAGAAGGATAACCTGATGTTAAGTGATACTCAATGTCAGAAGGCTCGCGAGTGCGTTGCCGGCCTTTTAAGAATTATCACCCCCAAGACTTAGTTTCCAAACTTACTGGACTCGTAATCTGAAAATAAATCATTTGAAAACATGAACTGTATAACACGGAGAAAATTACGTAAAACTATTTCCAAGTACATTATAATTAGGCGTTTCAACGAAGTGAACTAATAATGAAAGCTGTCATATATTGAGGTCAATATTTTGTAGGTCTACTTATAACTGGATACTCGAAAAACATGTTTTGGACCTCTTTTCATCAAGACGTCTCCATTAGCCGAATCGAGTGCATTTTTCGCGAAATATGATTTCATTTTACTAATTTCTTAATTAAGTTTTCATTTTTACTTAAAATTTTCTATTGGGTCTTGTTTTTATTATATATTTATTGCAAATTTAAGGCAAATTGAATTCTTAAGATTGTGGAATTTTTTTATAAATAAAATGAATCAGTGGCACTACAATCTCATTAGGTCTTAGCCTCAGATTTCTGAATCTGTTTGATGATTAATTTTTAAATTTAATAGGCAAGTAGGTGAGCCTCCAGTGCCTGACACACGTCGTCGACTTTTTGGGTCTAAGACATGTCGGTTTCCTCCCGATGTTTTACTTCACCGTTCGAGTAAAAGTTAAATGCGCACATAGAAAGAAAGTCCATTGGTGCACAGCCAGGGATCGAACGGAAACGACCTCAGGTATGAGAGTCGCACGCTGGAGCCACTAGACCAACACTGCTTCGAATAATCCAGAATTTTTATATACTATTGTTAAATATTACTAAAACTTTTATTCACATCCCTATGATCAATAAACATGCAAAATGCCCCAAAGATTATTAGTTCGTAACACTTAAGTAACGTAATTATTTTCCATAAATTAAAGAAGCCTTATTTTCTTGCATACCAGGCCGACATGCGTTCCAGGCCAAGATAATCCCGCTTCGCTTGTAAGACGATGTCCGCAAATCCCATTCCCCTCTTTAATCCCTTATTTGAATCTTATCAGGACGTATATGGGCAGTAGACATTTGTATATGTGTTGTAGGGATGTCCAAATACAATGTATACAGAACGCACACGCTTTTAAAAGGTTTCAAATAGTGAACAAAAGCCGATTGTCGCTTAAAAAGTGAACATGAAAGAATAGTGGTCGAAAATCATTTATAACACTTATATGTAAGAACTGATTTATAAATTTTATATTAATTAAATTTGGAATATTATGGTGTATTAAATAGTTATGTTAATGTTGCACAGTATGTCACTTCCTTTATTATACGGCATATAATCTGTGGTAATAATTTGAATTGACTTTAATATTACTGTAAAGATTTTTCGTATCTTTATACTTGGAATTAATTTAAAATATATTTATTACTGTAGCGTCCCTGTTAGCTTAGCGTTTAAAGGCTCGTTCACACTGAATCCGCGATTAATGGCCGATGGCCGATTGAAGCTAAATTTATGTTTGTGCACGTCGACGCTGAAGGGACGTACGCAGCTGCCGTAATCCGCCTTAAGCGAACCGAAGATTTCCAATTTGAAATGTTGCTTACACCTGCTTTATATAAATTTATTAATATTAATAGCTATTAGGAAATTCTTTAGCATCATATTGCCGATAATTCATACATATCTCTATACTTCCAGTGCATTATTCATAATCGTTTTGTTTTATTTTTGTTTATATTAAATATTTCACGACGAAATATTTTTACTGTAAATTGTTGCATAAAACTCAACAGAAAAAGGGAATGTAATAAATCGTTTTAAAATTAATGATACGATGCGTTTTATAGGTCTATTTCTTGTTAGAGTAATAAGATAATATTGCTAACCCTTTGTAGAGATTAAGATTTTGTTAAGGGCGCGTTTAATCCCACCAGCCCCTCAGACGGGGTCTGCGAGACCCTTTGTCGTTCACTTCTATGGTTTTTACGATCCATAGACAAAGGAATTAGCGTTATATTATTTATTAGTCTGTGTCCTAAGCCAGAAGAGTTAAAAGATGATACGAAATAAATAGACCAACATGAAAATAGTAATAATAATTTAATTACATAATAATAATTTAATAACATACTTTGTTATTATTAATTGAAATTCGTAAGAATATATTTAAATTTGTTTGTCAGTTACGGAAATTTAACTTTTCCTTTCGATTTTCTATGAAACCAATCAGAAGTTAAAGGTTTCACAGCCTTTAAATAAATTTCATACTAATCTGACAGTAAACTAAGCTGAGAAAGGACTGTGTGCTACAAGATTTGTATAAAACAACTGCTTAGAAGCGGATTTTCGAAACATGAACTCCCAGCGGACTTTATGTCGATCTTGAAAAATGACCAGATGATCCCGCCATTCACATTTATGACTCAACTTATTTTTTATCGATCAGCTGATTGCATCCTCTTTTGTAGCCGGCGGATTTATCCATACTGTTAAGCTACAATAATACATTATGTAAATTTACACTGCGATAATTATTTCAAAGGTAAGTTTCAATTTGAATGAGAGTCCGTAATATAAGTCGATATGACTCTGATGAATGAAAACACAATAATAAAAGGGTTTTTTTAAACTTCAACCTCTGTATTACCTTCAAAATTATCTTAATCTTAGTTAATGTCGCTAAGGAACTTTTCAACAAATACACCTTATTCGAATAAAGAAATATCTATAGAACCTGGATTTGCACAAGAGCTCAGTGTGAATAAAAATTCCGACGCACACATCGAAATAGCACACGTACACCTGTTTGATATAATCTTGGATGCGTGTGTGCGTTAAGCTGAATGCAAGCCACAAATTGGGCTGAAGTGCAAGGGATAATCCCCCTATGATTGATGAAGCAGCCGCCCTTATCTTTGTTCTTTACTATAACGAATATGCCTTTTGACATTTCTGAATTAAATCCCATTTATTTATAGCTTGTATTAAATAAATTACAAGACGTATACTTGTATATAGTCAGGCAATGGGTAATAACTAAAAACGTTTAAGATACCGAATCTTTACTTGTTTAGTTAAAGTAACAAATTCTGTCTAATATTCAAAACATGTTTCCCGATCATATAAACAACTAAATAAAAAAATATTGTGCAAGAAATGCTGAACTTAAAAGTTGTCTAAATGTTAAGTGTTTTGTACTTATAAATAGTTAATAGTATTCATTTTAATTATCAAGTAAAAAAATATCAACAAATCTTCGACAAAGTTAGCTTGTTATGATAATAAACACCTTATTCCATTCACATATGGCTTACATTAACTTGCATGTTGTAGGTTTTTACTCATATTGAAATCTATAGGATAATCCGTAGGTTCAGCCCAGCGGTAATGCCCGCGGGATAAGCAGGCTTACAGCTAGGAACGGTTCGTTTTCTGAATACAAAATAGTTAAATAAAAATAAAATTGAATTTGGTAATAAAAATAGAAACTACGAAGAGCTAGTACGCAACTGTATGACAGGTAACTTTTGATCTATCCCCGTGATAAGCCATTGATAGGTACACCTATCACGTTTGTTTAGTTTTAAAATTACACGAGAATACACAATAGCCATACAATTTGGTAATCAACGACAAAGCTATCGATTCTAAAAGGGTGCGTATAGTATGGAGCTCTAATTTAACGAAACTACAGCCAAAGAAATTAGAACAAACGTCATTTACATAAATTAGTAGTTAAAATTCCTTCATAGCTCTCATTCAAACGCTAGTCCATTTCTAAGTTCTAGCCATAACAAAGGATGGGACATATACAGTGGATGTAGAGCGTGGCTGATCCGGATGAGCTCGGATTAGGCAGCCGCTGCCCACCGCCCGGGAACAGGGATACATCTCCTGTGGGATTACGAAAATCCGCATCTACTAGAATAACTTGCGAGGGATTTACATTGTAATCGCCACTAGGTAATAGAATTTTGCTTTTACATTTCAGTTACAGACCCGAAAGACTTTCCTATTAGACAGTTAATGATTAGATATGTCAAAGTTCGTAACAAAATTATTCGAGTAACATATACATCGTAACGAACTAGTGTTCTGTACTGGTCTAAACAACGTAGCTCGAAGGCGTAGAAATCTGCCACAGTACTCTGTAATACCTTTGTCCATGACACAATATTTTAATAATAACAGCTGACATTTACTCGGTAAAAAAACATATAGGCTAAGAAGATTAATTCATTTGTTATCTGTAACGCTAATCGCAAATTTTGAATTACGTGCTTAATGTACTACTTGAAATTGGAATTTGAGTGGTAAGCAGTCTACTGTTTTTGGTATAGCTCCATACGTAGCTCTTACTATAGTAAACCTATAAATTTTAAAATAGGGTTGGCTTAATGGTACGAAATTTCAAATAAAATGTGAAACAATGACTTGATTAAACTTTTAAGTTTATTTAAAATATCGAAGAACAATTATTGTTTATGACCGGTCCGGTCAGAGCAATGAGGAATTTGATTATTTGTCGCTCTTGCAATAGACCCGGTTTCACTAACACTAAAGACCATCAAAATATAATTATCAAATGCTCAAAGAAACGATGGATTACGCTAATTTATATAATTTATCTAATGAGTTATTGACACACTTATCTTCAGCCGTATACGAATATTTGCTAAGTCTTTATCTAATTTTATTAACTTAAATCTTAAGTCTCCGCGACTAATATCTCGCGTTGGGTGCGTTTTCTCATAAACAGTTTACTAAGTTATAAAAACTTAGTTACAAATCTCACGTAAATAAGGTAATATGGCGAAATAATGAAGAGTTAATAAGATACCGAACGAAATATAACGGGTGAGGATTAGAGGCTTGATGGTCTAACGTCTATTTTTATAGTCTGTCATAATCAAGATTATCTTTTAAAATATGAATCCCATTTATCTATAATGTTGGTAATATGCTAATACTAAATATACATTTATTATAATTCACATTTTCGACTTTTTCTGTGGCGAGTCTTTATCAGAACTGTTTCAGATCTTATTAGTGTAAAATTAAAACGTAGGATGATTCATTTATTGCTTATAACTGAATTAAAGTATTGTGGAAATCTCAGAGTAAAGTCAAGGACTCGGTCATAATTTCAAATCCCGCGGACCAGTGGCAACCCTACACAGATCTCTTGTCAACACGTATACGCACACACACGTATACGTAGACGTACGGATCAGGACTAAGCCGGATTACTCGACCGTCGGATCTGGATTTTATCCCAGTGAGGTCGAGAATATTATGGATTTTCGCATACGAAAAATGTTCAAGAAATTTCAAATTGTATTTTACGATTTCAATTCTTTAGTCTCAGCACCGTTTTTGGAATTAATGCTTCATCTCTTTTGGACTTCCTTTAGATGCACTCAGTCCAATATAGGAAAGATATAACAAGCTAGATAGATAGATATCTACAAGGTTTTTGAGAGAATTTGTATAGACACGGGCGATAATGCTATACAAGAGAGGTAAACTTTTGACACGTACTGTCTTCAAATAGAAAGCGCTCAAACAACATCATTAATTGTACTTTGTTTGCATTAGAAATGAAACTATAAAGGAAGTAACTAGGTCCTTAAACAACCAGCAATAAAATAACTTTTATGGTTTATAGGTTTTTATCTAAAAAGTTTTACAATTAATCATGCACGAAAGACATAAAACTAAATTAAATTTTTCACTTGTTCTTTTTTTTTAGTCTAATTAGACTTTGCATTACTGTATAATATACAGCTTAAAACTGAGTACTATTAGTCGTAATATAGATCGATAGAGCCGCACAGTGGAACGGGACGATTATCCGGATCATCCGGAACGGATCAGCCTCGTGTCGCCCGGAGATAAAACAGACCCCACACTCCCCTATGACTGACAATTTTCTATGAGTAAATACGTAGTATAGTTATATTAAGTCAAAAGTCCTTAAACATAATAATTATGTCATAAATAGGGGATCATTTTTATAACGACTAAACTCAAATATGGAATGGTTTTAAAAATTATTTGATCATTATATTGCGATATTATTACTGAAACAGGCTACAAGAATTTTTAATGTTTTCAAATTATAATTTTTTCACAAAATTAGTTTTGGCAAACTTAAGCAAGCTTTTTATGTATAGCAAAGATACAAATAACACTAAAGCCTAATAATTAGCTCTTTGGTCAAAAGAACATATTACATACTTCTAAAATTAATAATCTTATAATAATTATTCATCCATATTAGCATCTTTCATTTAAATAAAATACTAATTCCAATCCAATTATTAATATCAAAGTTCTTATCAACTATCATTAATCGTAATTTAATACTCAGCTATCTGTTTTCGATTTAAATGCGAATCTTTACATATTAAATCACCACAATTATGCACATATAAAAATTGTAAATGGTGATTTCAGGCTTACCGCGATTGTTCAAGAAACCGATTTCAACATTGAACTAACACTTTATCCTTGGGTTTCGTCGTTAGATGACATAATTATGGGGTTTTTTTCGATACATTTACATTTCCAGCTAAGCTGTTTGAGAGACCTGACCCTGCTAAAACGTGGCAAGTTGTTCAATTGGTACGATACGGGGTGTGTGAATTATCCTGAAGAATACGTTTCCGGGTCTGAGAACACCAAGAGTTGTATCAATGTATCTGTTATTATTTTATCAAGTCTATGCGAGTGAAATGAAACGTTATTGCTAATCCTATGTGTATTTTTGTACGACGGTATATTTTGTTATTTTGATTAATCCACTGTATAGCTGTCGCATCAGAACAAAACTAGTATAACAAATAACATTAGTAACAAAATATAATAATTATGATATGTATATTAGGAAATATGAATGACTTTGAATAATTTTATAATTTTAATTTCTTATCTATTTGAATCGTAACATTTTAAATGTCGAAATTTTAATACTTTAAACTGCAGATTTCTTACCTTATTCAAATAAAAAATATCTTAGTATAAAAAACAAATCGGCTTATCTATATACGACAGGCTTATGAAGCGTCAGCAAATTACTTAAACTGTGAGTTTTTGACAAATAAACAACAATCTAAAACATTTTTACCTATTCACGAATAACATAAGAAAAAATTTAATTATACATATTATATTCTCTTAGTAGAAATTATTTACTCCAAGTAAGCAATATTATCAAATTGGCACTAATTTTTCAAGACCCTTTAATTTTTCAACATTATTTCAGAGAACTTTGTGCAAAACATGTTGCTTCATAGTATCTCTTAATACAAGCGACGAGTTAATGAATATTCTGACGGTAC
Source organism: Pieris rapae (assembly GCF_905147795.1). Taxonomy (NCBI): domain Eukaryota; kingdom Metazoa; phylum Arthropoda; class Insecta; order Lepidoptera; family Pieridae; genus Pieris; species Pieris rapae. The sequence continues at coordinate 3,687,755 of NC_059509.1, read as the reverse complement.
CCAGGTATGAATTGACAAAAAGATATATCTCCAACGTCACTATAATCCGTGGGCTATTGTGCAATCGCTAATCGGCGCGGATCGACGCAGGCGACTTGAAATTAATAATGATTTATATCAACCGATTAGGGGCATTAGGTATTAACTCGCCACCGTGTCTTTGGCGGGCCACGTGATGTATGTTATTTCTACGAGTATATTATTCTTATCTCTCATCCGATGTATCGGGCCTTAATCCCTTTATTTAAGACTGAAATTTGCATGTATAATATGACAGGTGATACTTGAAGCTAATCGGACGAGCGGAGCTTAGCGCTCTTTGTAACGATAAGTAGAAATGAAATTATGTTTATCTCGTGAATATCTTGTGCGTAGAAAAACTTTGCATGTTCACCAGCGATACCAAATGGAATTTTATGGGAAAATATCATATCTTTTGAATGCAACAACCTTTCTCAGCTTGAAACAGCGTATCTAGATTCTTTGACACGGAATTTATTATAATCGTAACGCTGATAAGTTTTTAACTATTATACTTGATACTCTTTATTATAAGCTTGAGTGTTTTGTGTTGCACAATGTGAGTGTGTGTGTGCCGTGTGTATATCGGCTTAAGCTTTGTGCGCCTTACGGCCAGACGGGATGTCCCGGATTAGATTTAAGGGGTAAAAGAACTTGAAAGGGATAGAGCTAGACAGATTTACTATATAAAGACAAGGATAAAAGATGGGAGATTTAGAGATTATGATTCATAAAGAGTGGAGAATGAATGGAAATTATTACGGAGGGAATCAACGTGGAGAATTAAACCGTTTGAATGGAATTCATGTCGTTTTGTAGTTTACGGACTAGGTACGCTCCCGTGACTAATCGCCTAAAAAATGACTATGACATTAACACTGTGTTAGTTCTAGTTCTTTTTTTTTATAGACCAGGGGTAAACGGGCAGGAGGCTCACCTGATGTTACATGATACCGCCGCTAATGGACACTCTAAATGCTAGAGGGCTCGCGAGTGCGCTGCCGGCCTTTTAAGAATTGGTACGCTCTTTTCTAGAAGGACCGTCGAATAGGTTCCGTTTTCACTGGACAAAATTATATTCAAAACCTGCAAGCTTACAAAATTTCAGCGCAATATTGTTGTTCAATAAATTCCCTAAATCGGTATGCTGTTTGATACGTTTATCTTACTTAACAGTATCGGTTTTAATTTAAAATTTGACGTTTAAGATATGAAAGATATCAGTAAATCAATTATAGGCAAGATTAACGCAGAGATGAAGCCGAACAAAGGAAGGGGTCGGCGCGTGACGGCGAATAAACGGTGCATTCGTCGGTACACGGAGATTATCGTTTTTTTGTTCGATTCACCTAGATAAATAAGAGTGTATTTTGATTTATATATTTTAATTACTCATATTATTTCCAAATGGGGATTTACAGAAATACTAATATTGTATAAAACCAAAATATTAAAAATAAAATGTAAATATAGGAATATTTTTGAGGGCCTATATAGTCTAGCTTAGAGACTTAAGCCGTGTGTTCAAGTTCACAGGCACTAATTAAAGATTAAATTCAGCGCCTTGAAGATAGTATCGGTGACAACAGAATCGTTGCCCTTCTTGCTCAACAAATGAGTATCGCGACACAGCGAGGAAAGCATTATTAAAGGCACGCAAGAACGAAACTTCTGAATTTTTTTTTAATTTTATATTAATCAATTTTCAATTATTATTATTTTAATGACTATATAGGTTAAGAGTATTGTAAACGCTGTATACATGTGTTAGAATTTAATATCTTTGCTAATAGTACATATATATATTTATTTATTCATTAACACTTCGTAGCATTACATAAAATAAAAAAAATAATTTAATCAAAAGCAACTGGCGGCCTTATCGCTTTCAAGCGATTTCTTCCAGGCAACCACTATATATAATACATGTTCATTGGCCAATATATTAATATAATTTAAACCTTTAGTATGATCAACAGGTGAAGATAAATGCTTAACGTAATAGAATTATTCAAATGATTTCTGGAAGAGACGAAGATGAAGTACTAAACTAAACGAAAGCAAACATTGTTATAAAAGTAAACGTGATATATACTAAACAATATATATTTATCTGTTAATGTTTAAAGAACTTTATTTCTCATTACAAAAACAGAAATATTTTATTTACATGAGAAACTTAATATTAATATGTATATATTATATACGAGCGAGATACACGTCGCCATTAGCCGTAACAATTTTAGTCAGCTATGTTCATTCTAACATGCATCTTTAATGCCTTTTTGAATTTGTCAAACACTCCAATATTGCGAATTTGAGATGGTAATTGGTTAAATAATTGCACACCCTCATACCTAATAGATTTCTTCAAATAATTTGTACGCGGCTTCGGTAAGATAAGCAAACTCGCTCGACGAGTATTGCGTGTCGTTGTGTGTTTGATTTTTTTAAACGACAAGCAACTATGGATAGAGTTATTTAAAAATTTTTTTATCAAAATACAGGTGCTATATACATACAGTTGTTTAATTGTCATAATTTTGGTTTCTTGGTAGATTTTATTAGTCGGTGTTAAAAAATTGTATCTAAATAATGATTTTATTAATTTATTTTGTAGTGTTTGTAAGTTAGAAATTATGTTTTTACATGCCGTACCCCATATTTCAATTAGATATATGAAATGTGGCTTGACTAAACAATTATAAATTAAATGACGTACGGATTGAGGAATACAGTTTGATATTGACCAAAATCTGCCTATAAGTGATTTTAGTTTGGTAATTATGTGTGATATATGAAAGTTCCACTTTAAATATGTATCTATTCTAAGACCCAGATATTTTTCCCATTTTTTGTTAGTGATTTCAACGTCTTGAACTTTTAACGGTTGAAACATAGGAATGATTTTATTTTTTGCTCTGAATATTACATAAGATGTTTTTGAGATATTTATGGTTAGCAGATTTTGTTGAAACCAAGAATATAGAGAATTTAGGTCTGACTGAGCTCGAGCAACCATAGTCTGGATATTTATACCGAAATAAAATAAGCAGGTGTCATCAGCGTAGAGAGTGATTTGGCCATGTAAACCGAGCTCGTGAATGTTATTAATATATATTAAAAATAACAGTGGACCCAGTATAGACCCTTGTGGGACGCCGCATGTTACTGGTATTTCTGAGCTTTGAGCATTACCTATTTTGACTATCTGGGTTCTGTTTGATAGATAAGATTTGAATAATTTTAGCGCATAACCTTTTATTCCTATACGATCTAATTTTTTAAGCAATAGATTGTGGCTTACGGTATCAAACGCTTTTTTCAAATCTATAAAGACACCCAGCGCCATTTTTTTAGAGTCAATGTTTTCCTTTATATGACTGATAAGATCGACTGTGGCTGATAAAGTGCTGCTTTTTGATCTAAAACCATATTGGCGTTTAAAAATAAAATTGTTAGTTTGTAAGTAAGTATCAAGTCTTGAATAAATAATTTTTTCTAATATTTTTGAAATTGAAGGTAGAATGGATATTGGTCTGTAATTGCCGGGGTCAGTTTTACTGCCTGATTTATAAATAGGAGTAACTTTGGCTTTCTTTAGAGAATCCGGAAATTCACCTTTATGCAGCAGCTTATTAAAGCAGACCGAGAGATATTCAGAGAGATCATTGATAATGCATTTTATGGTTTTAGTATTGATTCCATCTATTCCAGTACTGCAATTTGTGTCTAGTGTTTTTATTATATTTGTTATTTCAAGTGTTGTGCATGGACTGAAGTTAGATAATTCAACTAATCTGTTAAAAAGACTAAAGCTCACCAGTGATTCCCTTATTTAGCAGGTTATTGAAGACCTCCTTTTTAGGTGACAGATGCGGCGCATGCGCGACTCGCTCATGGGCTGGCGTAGATGGCGGCCGTGGAACCGCGCGCTCTTCTGGGGAGCGACGTGGTGGACTCTTACTGCGACGTAGTTCTGAAGATAGGCTCTGTAAGATAAAACTCCTATTATATTCAAAGTAAAATTATAGATCGAAAAGTATAAATAAGTTTTTGTTTTTTTTTTTTAACTTAAAACTTTGTTACGAAAGTATAGCAAAGGCAACGATTAACACACACGTTATAAAAAATAATTTGACATTTAATACATATCAAATACATAATCAGATTTCAAAATAAACCATCAACGACTTTATAGCATTTTTATGACCAATGAAGCAGTAGACGCAATGTCAAGGGAATCTCATGCCAACATACAAACTATGAAAAGTCGTACCACTTTAGACGTATAAATTGGACGATATTGCGTCAGCACATCGTTGATGAGCCGGCACTGATTACGCTCAATCAATGATTGAGGCTCCACGCGAATCTGCACTTTAATGAGGTTAAACAGACTATCAGATAAAAAGATTTTAATAAAGACGTATCAAGTGCGTCTTGGCAGTTTGAACCAAACAAGTATTCAGAACGTAGATAAACAGATCAATGCTTGAATCAATTTCCTGTGGATTAGGTTATAGTAACGTCACATCACAGAACATTAATTGTTCATTCCCTATCTTAGTAGAGATAAGCCGCCGTTGCGAACATATGTAAGGTAAGAAAGAGTTTACATCATGTACCATTAGTAGCGGGAACAAACAAACAAAGGTATATAGTAATATAAGACTTTGATCCATCTATAAAATAAAATAACAGATAAAAAATTAGAATGTTATTTTTTTTTATTTAAATTATCAGGTATTTTTATAGCAATTCAATGTTCATTGTATTGTATGCTCTTAAAAAGGCAACCATTAGCTTAAACTATCTAACGGTCATTTCCCTATTTGTAAAATAATTATAAGACCCCCATGGATTTTTATTCTACACCTGGAGTTAAAGCTAAAAAATGGTTGCCCTTTAACGGAAAAAAATACGTTGAGCTACTCGTATAAATGAGACTTTTTGTTTTATTAAATAATATTATTATTTAATTATATATAAAAATCACACACGGCCATTTTAGGTACTATAATCAGCGAGCAAAACTACGTATACATACATTACTATCGAGTCTATGAACCTACTCAGAATTATTTCATAATTAATATTAAAAACAAATCTTTTTATTCTTCTAACCACAATCATAGAGATCTTCTTATGCACCAGTGCTAGGACAAAAAAATTCTGCGTTCTCTCAGAAATTATGTTCCATTTTTAAAAGCAACAAGTGATACAATAAGGAAGCCAATAAGTGCCATAGACACACATAGAGTCGATTCGCGCCACAGATCTGTCTAATATCGTATTGGAATTTGTGATGCCGTTTGACCCCTGTTAACCTAGATTACGCTCCTCGGCGCCTGATTCGTCCTCTCAGCCTGATTGTGTTGTGACACAAACTGTAATGTATTATGTGTTAACTCTTGCAATCACGGCTACCACCACAATTACAATGGATACGTTCGCCGAACTTACAATTTATTTGCAATTCGCTAGATGTAACTAATTGGTTTGATTAAGAAATATTTTTGAGTATTATTCTATAATAATTGAGCACATTTTAATACTTATAACAGAAAAATGTGGATTCTCATACCGAAGTGTCAATCTCTTTATATACTTACATAACTAGCATAAAGTTAGAACAAGGTGTATATTCTTTTAATATGACAAATAACCATGACGAATGCTCTGACGTATTTATCGTAACGGTCAGATATTAGTTGCTAATAAATCGTCATAAAAACATGACAATCATGTTATTAGCATTGAAACACTTAGCGCAAAAGGCCTAGTGCGAATCACGACCGTTATATAAAAACCTAGCGGGATCAAAGTAAGTTATGTGAAATGTTTATTGTTGAAAAAAATATTGTTGTACTAAAGTTATCATATTTTAAATTGTATAATGTTTAATTAAGGGTAGAAAAAGCCCGAGCTTGAAAGAGCTTTAAAGGTGCCCGCCAAATACTAAATCCGTACTGATTATATAACATTCGCCATTTTTATGTCTCAAATAAATTTAAATCAACTTTTATCAACAATTTATTATGTGCATATGCATTAAAACTTTCAAATTTCGGGACCCTTATAAGTAAAATATAGGCTTCCCAGGTTTTCCTTAACAAACTTAATACTGATTTGTAGTCAAAACCTTACTTTTACTGAAATGCAATTACTACAATATTACAACTGTACAACCTTTTTAAATACAATAATTACAATATTGCATCCTAACTTAACTTGAAATAAAAATTATTACAACTTGTGCATGTTAAATATAAAAAATTGATTACAATGCAAATTAAACATCGAATACAAAGATCAGAATATTTTATACGGTTTTAATTAATTAAAAAAATAATACGATTTACTACGATTGCAGTAAATCCCATTTGTCCTGGTATTGTTTATTGCAATGACTTATACTTCTGATTTAATTTAACATACTATGAACGACCAATAGACAATATTGAACATTTTATACACATCTTGATGTATAACCTGACATAAAAAACCTTCAACTGGCGTCAAAAGCTTTAATAGTGTTAATTGTATACGACATATTTGTAAGAAAAATAAGAATGATATCGCTCAATTAATATGAGTGATAATAGTTTTGATTAAATATTTGTTTTAAATGTATAGCGTGGGAGCCACTAATTATAGTCTATACATAAGTACATCGGTTGTATGTAGATGTGAAATGGGTTAAATATCATTCGATTTGTATGTGTGAGCTTGTTAATTTCTACCTATATTAATATTAACATAAAATCACCCAAATATATGGAAGGTTCGTCCTTTGGATACGAAAAAAGCAGCAACCATTGTAGGACTAACATAATCTATCGGTAGTGTTAGTAATTTACATTTAACTTTTTGTACGGGTGTTCATCATCGTCATCATCGTCATCATCAGCCTATTTTTTGGTCCATTTCTCAACAGGCCTCCTTCAATTTTCTCCAGCATTCCTGCACTGGCTTCCCTAAATCCACTGGGAACCACCTTGAAAATGTCGTCAGTCCACTTAGTCGGTGGGCGGTCGCGCCGTCATTTGTTCTGTCGATTTCTCATTTCAAGGAGCCCGCGAGCTCATCGGTTCTTCTCCATGTTAGCAATGTGGCCTGCCCTACCCATATTTTGCGACATCTCTTACTACGTCGCTCACTTCGGTCTTATAAAACTAAATTAATTACGGCATGAATAACTATAATTTTTGTAACTTTAAAAAAACGTATATTGCGCAATTACGTAATAATTCATACAAAAACTATTAATACGTAATTAAACACGAGTTTCTTGTACAAATAGAGCTCAAGTGCTGTCAGTCGGCATAATCTCCGAATGTCACGTAAAGATCATTAGGAATAATACACGGTTCTCTATTTACTAACTTATCTCAATTATGTTTGATTACTGTATTTGTTATGCTACTGTGGCACTAAATGCTTGTTAATTTTTCCTATATTTTACTGACGATACTGATTTGGCAAAGAATATAAGATGTACCGGTGGTGCTAATGTAGGATTAATTAAATAAAAATTGATGCAAATTTAGACTTATTATTATGATTTCATACTAAAGCTGAGTCAATATAGAAAAGGCGTTTTACATGAATTACACATAGAGATGTTACTAAGACATTATAAACTTAAGTACGCGCAATAATAGTCTGATTCCTGTGGAAGGTTTACGTGTAATTAAATCATAAAAAACATGCTAAAATAATAAAAAAAAGGACCGAAAATTTCCTATATGTGTAATATATCAACAGCTATAGTATTAGAAGTCAAGTTTTATTCAATATCGTAAAAATAATCTAGAAATATACGACATGGTACATGATACTTTCTATGAATTAAAAAAAAGTCAATGGCGCTACAACCGCCGTAGGTCTTGGCCTCAGATTTCTGAATCTGTTTCATGATCATTTTTAATTCTTATAGACAAGTAGGTAACCAGCCTCTAGTGCCTGATACTCACCGTCGACTTTTTGGGTATAAAACATGTCGGTTTCCTCACACGTACGAGCAAATGTTAAATGCGCACATAGAAAGATAGTCCATCGATGCACAGCCGAGGATCGAACCAACGACCTCAGGTATGAGAGTCCCACGCTGAAGCCACTAGGCCGACACTGCTCTATGAATTTTTCAATAATCCAAAAAATCTAAACTTTTAATCGCTGTCCTGTTTTTTTGTTTGTTATGGCAGACGAACAGGAGGCTCACCTGATTATTGTAATGTTAATTCCAAACTTAATATTACAAATGTTTAGAATTACTTGACGTTCTAAATCTGAGTTATGCCAACAGATCACAACGAGCTTATCTAGTCAGGGTAGCTGCGTAATGGTGACATACAAACAAGCACCAAAACACGATAGTAACATTTACCATGGCATTACGCGTTTTGTCTATCGCTCTGAGCCACGATTATTTATGCCCCACTTATTTGTTCGAGATAACGTTTAGAAATATCTTCTATTTGTGTAAGATGCGAGTTTATCTTTTAATTCTACAGCTGTCAACGAGTCATGCGCTGTTTTCCCCTGACACACACGAAGTTTGGGCCAATAGGAATAGTTACATATTATATTAATATAAACCTAGATTGTTTTAAAGATGTTATGGTTTGGTAACGGGGCTATTAAGCTAAGTCCTATTTTCGGCCACTAACTTGCACTTACATTTAATCGTGTCTAATTTCATTTGTTAATTTTTTATTCAAATGTTTCATTTGTTTTTTAAATCAACTTTATGGTATTTTTAACTTATCAATGTAATAACTTTGACACTTTGTTTTTGTGTCAATCTCACAGGTGGCATGCTACTACTAAAATGTACATTTGGTATAAACATTTGTTTTAAGGTTAATAAAATTAATTAAATCACTTCTTCGACGTGAAACATGACCACCTAGCGTTGCAGTATGTCGAGACAGACGTTTACTAAATCTATTTCATTCCTTATTTATAAAAATGAATAAGTCCTTTTCTGTCAATTCATATTTACGCTGTGGTACGCATTTTCATCTTTATCTAGCGACCCGCTCCAGTATCGCACAGTTCAATTCCGTAAACCTTAAAACTAAACCTTCCTCATAAATCAGCCATTGTAAAACTCTACAAATTTTCTATAGAACTTAAAAGTTAATTTAATTTTGCTGGATAATATATTACACTCTCAAATAACGTGGCTTTCTATTTATTTATTTATTTATTTATTTATTTGGTGCACAAAACACATTATAATCTTTACAAAAATAAACTTAAAACTAATAGTTAAGAACAGGATTCTAATGTAAAACCATGTGCACACTGCAAAATTAATGTTACATCAATAAAAGGCTCATAACTAACAAAGGTAACATAGTAAAAAAAAAACAATAATAATAATAATAATAAGTTCCTCGACACCAATTTAACGTAACGTTAACCAGGACCACAAGGGTCAGCACTTAACCTACGATGGAGGATGTCTTTAACGACACTAATGAATTTATTGATGTTGCGACAGAATATGTCCACAAGTAAGTGGTTGCTCTTTGCCATCTCGTTATATTGACGAGCCATCCTGGTCAAAGGGTTGTAAAAAGAGATGTTATTCTTATAAGTTTGAAGGGAAAATAAATTGACTTCGTTAGCTCTACGGGCACTAAATCTAATGTTAAGGCTAATGTGAGCTAGTAGTTCGGGAGAGTCTATAATGGAGTGGGTGATTTTGTAAAGGTAAACTAAGTCGAAGACTATGCGTCTGGATTCTAATGGTTGAACTTTAAATTTCAGGAGTCTATCGCAATAATTTAAGTTAGACCGGCCAGGTTTTATACGATAACATAAAATTCTGAGAAATTTCCTCTGAATTCGTTCAATATCGTCAATGTGCACCTTATAATTCGGCGACCATATAGGACTACCGTATTCTAATATACTTCTTACGAGGCTGAAGTATAAGTACAAGGTGCTACGAGGATTTTTAAAACCTTTTGTGGATCTAAGAATAAAACCCAGTAGATGGTTTGCTTTAGACGTGATGTGACTATAGTGGGCACGGAATGAAAGCTAGTCATCGAACAGGATACCTAGGTCTTTTGCAACATCTGATCTGTTAACTAATTGACCATCTATGACGTAGTTCCATACGATTTTGTTTCGTTTATTAGTAAACGATATGACAAAACACTTGTCTATATTTAAATACATGTAGTTCGTCTTGCACCATTGTGATACGGTATTGATATCACGCTGTAATGTTAAGCAGTCATCTAAATTAGTAATAGAAGTAAATATTTTTAAGTCATCTGCATATAAGAGACAATTGCAGGACAGTTGTTGAATAAGGTCATTAATAAAAACTACGAAGAATAATGGCCCTAAGTGGGAACCCTGAGGTACTCCCGATGTAACTGCGATAGGTGCAGAGATGAAGCCCTTTAACGCAACCAACTGAGTTCTAGAGTCTAGGTATGAGCAGATCCATCTATATAAACTGCCGTGGATACCATGTGACGCTAACTTATGACAGAGCAGATGGTGATTTACTTTGTCAAAAGCCTTAGAGAAGTCAGTGTAAACAGAGTCAACTTGGCCACCTGTGGCAAACACTTGACAGAGATAGTTTTTGTATTCCAGAAGGTTAGTGACCGTAGACCTGTTTCTAACAAAACCATGTTGCTTGTCTGAAAGAACAGGCTTAAAATGACTGAACAGATGAGTATACATCACTGACTCAAATAATTTAGCAGCGCAAGATAAAATACTTATCGGTCTATAGTTTTTACAATTGGACTTATCACCACTTTTATAAATAGGTATTATGTGGGCAGTTTTCCAGCGCTTAGGAAACACACCACTAGTTAACGATTTATTAAAGAGAACACATAATGGAATGGACAACTCCTTTCCGCAACTTTTTATGAAAATAGGAGGCAGAAGGTCAGGACCCGCCCCTTTGTTAATATCCAAACTATCTATTTTACGTTTGATATCTGTTACCGTAATAGAAAAGCCAGATAATATATTAAAATACGTGTTATTTACAGCACCAGATTGGTCAGTGTATATAGTTTTATTAGTTTTATCGTCAAAAACTGAACCAAAGTATCGCGAAAAAAGGTCACATATCCCCTGACCGTCTGTCTCAGAAGTATTTTCAAGTGTCATGGTGTGAGGCACTGAAATATGGCCTTTACGATTATTCACAAATCTCCAAAATGATTTTATGTCCTTGACCAACGAGTCCTCGATGGATGCGATATACTTGTCGTAACAAATCTTGGTAAGAAATTTGCATCTCTCCCTCAGCAAAGAGAAAACGTCGTAATCGCGGGGATTCCCAAACCTCTTAAACCGTTTATGATATAAGTTTTTTTCTTTATTACATTTAATTAAGGATTTGCTGTACCAGACTGGATAAGATGAGAATTTGCTACAACAACTTGGTGTATTTCTTGATATTATTTCAAATAAAAGCTCATAAAAAGCTTCGGTGCACTCATCAATACAAGGGGACGATAAGATTTCGGACCAGTTCACAGACTGGAGTTCAGATTTAATGTTTTCAAAATTACATTTAGCAAAATTAAGCCGTTTAATGTTAGCGCGTTGAAGCCCTTTAGAAATCTGAATCGGAGAAAGAGTAATCAAAATTGCGGGATGATTTTTATCTAACAAACTTAATGCAAGTGTTTCATTGACACTTATACAATCTATATTAGAAAGCACCAAATCCAACAAGCGAGCGTTTGCATTTGTGATAAAGTTATGTTGTTTTAGATTACACAGTGACATTAATTCATTTAGTAGAAGGAGCTTCTTACTCGGGTTAGGGGAAATTGACAGAGAGGGATTAATCGAATCAGAGTAATCAGGTGTGTTAAAATCACCAATTAATAAGAAATTATCCAAAGGGAAACGATTAAGAAGTAAATTTTGGCAATGGCTATAAAAGAGTTCAAGCTTGTTAATTCTAATATCAGGAGGCAAATAGCAAACACATAAATTTATGCGAGAAGTGTCACGTGCTTCAGGAATAAGAGTAACCCAGACATCCTCCATATCACTATCCCACGATGCTTGACGGATGACCTGGTATTTTTTATGGACGGCGAGTAAAACTCCACCTCCCTCGGTTTTAGCACTGGAGGAATCCGCACGATCTCGTCTGAAGAGATTGTAACGGGCGTCAACAACTTCGCCATCGAAAACACTCATATTTAAGTTCGTTTCCGTCAAGCATATAATATCGAAGTTAGAATTTAACAGATTTAAAGAAAATTGAGTTAACTTGCTACGAATTCTGTTTACATTTTGATAAAATATATTAATCATTGTGGAAATAACGTGTGATCCAGTATATAAAAACAAAAATTGATCAAGTAACTTACTAAGCAATGATAAACAAACAAATTAGTAGTAGTAATAACAATTAAGACAATTTAGTGAAGGAATCATGACTTTTAATTAGAATGGCCGGGCTTGATTCATCCTTACGAACATAAATTTGGCCATATCGCACCCAAACAAACCTGTAGTTCTTGTCAGTAGAAAATTTACGTGCCGCATGGTGTAACTCTTTAGCTTCAGGAGACAAATGTTCAGACAAGTATATCCTGCTCGACGACGAGCCGCCAATACCAATATCGGTAGTAGATAGTTTGGTGTCAGGGTGGGACTTATTGAAGCGAGTCAACGCAGACAAGAGTGTATCACGCTGACGCTGCGTTGAGAGGGTAACTAGTATGTTTCGCGGCCTTTTGGAGTTTGAGTCCATCTTAGCTACACGACGACATGCTTTAACATCACTCTCAGATACCACAACATTTAAACACTCACAGAGTTTTTTGAATAACTCCATCAGATTCTCAGACTTGCTTTCGGGTACCTCGTGAATCTCGAGGTTTAAGTCACGTGAAATCTTTTCAACTGTAAATAAACGACTCTGGAGTTTTGATAACGTGTTTTGAGATTTCGTAAGTTCAGTCTCGAGTACCCTGATTCGATTGTCTTTGTCTGCAATATTTGACTTCAAATCATTTTGTTCTAAGATGATAAAATCCGTTGTCGTCGTGAAGTCAGCCTTTACCAACTCAACAGCTCGGCTAACCTCGTCGGTCACCATGTCCTTCAAGTCCTTTCTAAGCGCGGACCGTAGATTTAGCATAAACGATGAGTCAGGGGACAGTTTCAAGTCTATAAGTTTGCTAATACTGTCCAACGTAACCGGCTGCTTAGAAAAGTCAGCGCCTGCAGAAGTTTTCGTGGCAAAATCACACTCCGGCTCTTTACACGTCGTTATATATGAGGAGGCGCTTGGTGATTGGTTATTGCGACCCCGCCGGACAGGAGTATTATCGTCATTGTTTTTACGCCGAGTTACATTCTGACACAGAGGACAACATATTGATAAGGAAATTTTCGAATTCGGTTAAGTAGACCTCATGATTCTACCTCTTTATCATATAAGTATACATATTACGAGACAAAACACTGCGAAACCTTAATAAATGGCTAGTGAAGTCATAAAAATTATGTTATATAACATTATTAACTTTTAATGATGATATGCGAAATACGCAGAGAGCAAGATACAAGAGATAACGGATAACAAATTAGCCGCATTAATTTGATACACACGGTTGTAAGGAAAATAATTGTATTTGCTGTTTATTTAAAGCAAAATAGTGGTGGTACTAAAAGAATAATATGTCCTAATAAAGAGGAATTCGTTTGTAATGAATATACTTAAGCAAGACAGGAACAATGGCTATTTTTACAAAAATATTTTTTTTATTTTAATGACATTTTTATATCATATTCCTTGAATGTTGTTGATGTTACAAGAACAGAGAGCTTTTCTTTTAAAAGAAACTGTAAGTAGTTATTGTACACTTTTTTATATTAAAAAGCTTTATTATTAAATAAGGTTAGTTTTAAATGACTTATTTGTTTTAAGTTAAGGTTACGTTCTATAATATCTTAATAAAGATAGTGGATAATGAGAATGTTTAATAATAAATATTGATAATATATGTATACAAATATGGGCTATATATTATTCATATTGTAATGCATTATAAAGTAATAGAAAAAATCCGTCATATTCGCACACATCGAAGATATACTAAGAGCCGTAACTCCCATACTGTGAGGTTTAATTTGGATTTATATTTATCAATGGTCTATTTAGTAAGAAATATCGAGGTCGTTGTTGACCCCGTGATTATTTTTAATGGTTTAAGATAATGATTTTATTTGCTTATTTCCCTTATGACATCCAAAGACTCGTTATGTTAATCAAAGCGGTTTGTTTCGTAATACACGCGTTTATTTCAACAAACTATACCAATTTTACGTATAAATTAGTTTAACGAGGGCATATGGAGCGTTGAAAATTATTAGCCTTTAGATTGTTATATTTATATTGAGTTTTCACAATTTTGTCTAACCCAAATTGCAACAAATCCTTAACAATATAAAAAAAAAATATTAACGAATTTAGGACAGGTCAGACTTTTGTAATTATAATTTTTTATGATACAAATTAAAATTTTACCATTTAATTATAAACTGTTATAGTCTAATATTAAATAGTAATTATTTTTTCTACTTTACAAAACTGTAATATTTTGATAAATCAAAAGCGTAGTCTAGCCATAAAATAATACTGTTACATAAAAACTTCGACGTTTTAATTATTTTGAATTTGGAACATGTATATTATTTTTAAAAACATAACGGAGAGTAAAACCTTACGTTCATTTCCCTGCCAAACAAAATATATAATCAAAGAAGTTCACCAAATTGTCCAACGAAAATCCACCGTGGCTACGAGGATTCCTTCACATGAAAGTTTAATTTTCACCCCCTCTACAGTCCCCTTTCTCAGAACCAACACAAACTTTTCCCACAAGAACAGTTATTTCCCGAAGGTGCATTTTCTATGCAGGCCGCAGTACAATCTGGGCCTATATATTCCAAGGGCATACTATGTAACGATTGTCAAACATCCGTTGTACTACGCTTACAGTGGCCTTATTCACATCGCAATCGCAGCGATTCAAATGTGTAAGCTAGATTGAGACAAACTGTTTAACCGTTCCATTAAATTATATAAAATCAAATGTCAGACGCATAAGTCGTTTGGGGCTAAGATTTTGGTTTACTTACGACGTACTAGTGTGTGTTTAATTTAATATTCTTATTTGTATACAAACTCGTAAAGGTCACTTTTATCATTTTTGTGTATTGTTAGACGCGATAAAGCAATGGTTGAAGCTTAATCTATTAAGACTCTAACATACGCCGATGACTTTGAGGATTTGACCTCTACTACAAACAATAATTTACTAACGCCATCTAGTCTAACAAAATAGTGAATAGTCTAACAAAACTACGTGAATACGAAACCAATTATTAGCTAAATATAAAAATTTATAAATAAATATTGGTCTAGAAAAAATGGTGGCTGCCAATTATTTAACTAGTACATACATGATTTTTTTACATGTTTAATTCGTTCTGAGGTTAAAACTTTTTAATGTCAGTATTGCTAAAATACCGAAACCGAGTCATCATCATCAGCTGACGATGGACTCTGATGGTTGGTACTGGATCTCGAGGATGGTAAGCAGTAGACATACCGTCATTGAGCTCGTTGTAATCAGCTCAGCGAGACGATACAAGAAATGTGACTATATGAACCTGATGATGGACTCCGAAGGTGGGTACTGGGTCTCTAGGATGGTAAGCAGTAGACGTACCGTCATTGAGCTCCTTGTAATCAGCTCAGCGAGACGATACTAGAAATGTAACTATATGAACCTGATGATGGACTCCGAAGGTGGATACTGAGTCTCGAGGATGGTAAGCAGTAGACATATCGTCATTGAGCTCGTTGTAATCAGCTCAGCGAGACGATACGAGAAATGTGACTATATGAACCTGATAATGGACTCCGAAGGTGGGTACTGGATCTCGAGGATGGTTAGCAGTAGACATACCGTCATTGAGCTCGTTGTAATCAGCTCAGCGAGACGATACTAGAAATGTGACTATATGAAGCTGATGATAGACTCCGAAGGTGGGTACTGGATCTCGAGGATGGTTAGCAGTAGACATACCGTCATTGAGCTCGTTGTAATCAGCTCAGCGAGACGATACGAGAAATGTGAATATATGAACCTGATAATGGACTCCGAAGGTGGGTACTGGATCTCGAGGATGGTTAGCAGTAGACATACCGTCATTGAGCTCGTTGTAATCAGCTCAGCGAGACGATACTAGAAATGTGACTATATGAAGCTGATGATAGACTCCGAAGGTGGGTACTGGGTCTCGAGGATGGTAAGAAGCAGACATACCGTCATTGAGCTCGTTGTAATCAGCTCAGCGAGACGATACTAGAAATGTAACTATATGAACCTGATGATGGACTCCGAAGGTGGATACTGAGTCTCGAGGATGGTAAGCAGTAGACATACCGTCATTGAGCTCGTTGTAATCAGCTCAGCGAGACGATACGAGAAATGTGAATATATGAACCTGATAATGGACTCCGAAGGTGGGTACTGGATCTCGAGGATGGTTAGCAGTAGACATACCGTCATTGAGCTCGTTGTAATCAGCTCAGCGAGACGATACTAGAAATGTGACTATATGAAGCTGATGATAGACTCCGAAGGTGGGTACTGGGTCTCGAGGATGGTAAGAAGCAGACATACCGTCATTGAGCTCGTTGTAATCAGCTTAGCGAGACGATACTAGAAATGTGTTATATGAACCTGATAATGGACTCCGAAGGTGGGTACTGGATCTCGAGGATGGTTAGCAGTAGACATACCGTCATTGAGCTCGTTGTAATCAGCTCAGCGAGACGATACGAGAAATGTGACTATATGAACCTGATAATGGACTCCGAAGGTGGGTACTGGATCTCGAGGATGGTAAGCAGTAGACATACCATCATTGAGCTCGTTGTAATCAGCTTAGCGAGACGATACTAGAAATGTGTTATATGAACCTGATAATGGACTTCGAAGGTGGGTACTGGATCTCGAGGATGGTAAGCAGTAGACATACCATCATTGAGCTCGTTGTAATCAGCTCAGCGAGACGATACTAGAAATGTGACTATATGAACTTATTAATTTTTAATATTAAATAAATATTAGGTAATATTTACTATAATACCACTATATTTCTTTGAGTTTATTGAAAAAATAATCAATTTCAACGATTCGTCTTCCAGTTGAAATTTTAAATATTTTTCTTGGTTCTGAAACCTACGAGTGCAGCATGTTATATCTAAGCCCGAAAATGAAATCAAGAGTCAATCAGACCCAGTACCCACCTTCGGAGTCCACCATCAGGTTCATATAACACATTTCTAGTATCGTCTCGCTGAGCTGATTACAACGAGCTCAATGACAGCATGTCTACTGCTTGCCATCCTCGAGACCCAGTACCCACCTTCGGAGTCCATCATCAGGTTCATTTAGTCACATTTCTAGTATCGTTTCGCTAAGCTGATTACAACGAGCTCAATGATGGTATGTCTAATGCTTATCATCCTCGAGACTCTGTACCCACCTTGGGAGTCCATCATCAGGTTCATATAGTCACATTTCTAGTATCGTCTCGCTGAGCTGATTACAACGAGCTCAATGACGGTATGTCTACTGCTTACCATCCTCGAGATCCAGTACCCACTTTCAGATTCCATCAGGTATCAGGTTCAGCAACTTATTTTACTTGGTTGTACAAGTTGCACTTGAAACTTGACAACTCTAAATTTGAGTTTTGTTAGGGTAGGTACTTATATACATATACTTATAACATACAATAATTTCCGAAGTTCATGTCCTCGCCTCACTTGATATTTCTTTTTATATTTTGGCATTTCTAAAAAAATCCGCGGGTAAAAACTAAAATACGCAAATATTTAATTATTATTGGCTTCGACACACAAGCGTAGTCCTCCCGTCGCAAAGCGTTGAGGTGGACTGAAGACAAGCCGCATGCAGGGCTCGCGGGTGTGAAATTGCGGAGGGAAGCCCATTGCGCTTGAGTTTATTTACCTTTTATTACTTTCCATGCCCAGGAAACGAATTAATACAATTTTTTTTTTATCAAAATAATAATATATGCTATATCTAATAATACGTGTAAGATTAAAATAAATCGCATAAACCGTTTTGGAGCGAATTTGTAATTTATGTCTAATCTACGGTCCGATGGTAAATTTTTTTTTGGGAAATTGGTATTGCTTTTATCTTTTTTGATTTTATCAATCGATACAGTAGGCTTCAACCCACAATATATATTTTTTTCAAATGCATATGAGCGACAGTTCTTCCAACAATTTAATTTAAACTAGGGCTAGTTGACCGATTTGAGCACTGTTCAAGCCTTAATAGGATTAAAACTATAAGCTATCTCAACAATTACAGTTGAAATGTGAATAAGTACACAGGCTCTATTTACGCTAAATAATTTATTCATTAATTACTTTTCATTTGGCGTCTTAAGATAGGCATCGAAACGTACTCACAAGATATCTCCTACATACTATGTGCTTAGAGATGTTTATATACGTATAAGAAAGTCAAAATCAAGAATGGTTCTGGTATGGTCTGGTATTCGATAAAAAAAAACTATTTTAAGCACAATACATCGCAAGTAGGTTTCTTCTTACTTCAGTATTAAATATTATAATAAATATTGTGATAGTAGTTTGAAGTATTATTTACATATAAAAAAGAAAAATTTACACATATGTAGACTATAATGATTAAACTTTGGGGTTCTAAGAATAAGTATGAAGTTGCTTTTTATTTTTGTTATTTTTGACTGCAAGACAAGAATCTCGAGTAATTTTGTGACATCTAGGACTACTGCATGACACTTCTGTCATTTCGGTTGTCAGGAAGTCTTAATAATATCAGCACCCGCCATAGTTTCGTTGCAACGTAGTGTGTGCAATTTTTATTATTATTGTGACCAAACTACTATTTAGGTCCGTAAATAAAAATGAATGCTAGGTTTGAATAAAAATTTAACAAATATAATATATTAATGTTTGTCATTCCAATCCTTAATATTATTATCATATCAGCAGCAAACAATACCTCTATACGTATATCGTAATTTGACACCAATTAATTAATTCCCTAATTCCCACATTCTATATGTAGTAAATATTGACTGCGGAAGTGGTTGTTATCTATAATTGTTTGTGGTCTATAGTTTTATCGCAAAGAGATGTTATTCTCAATTACATTTATTTGTTAATTACAATATACATTTCAACATTTAACTGTAATAATAAAAAAACAGCGTGCGTGAAATAAATTACCGATAATATAACTTTTTCTACAGCTGTGATACTTTTTGACATTCAACATCCCTTTGTCTTCAGTCACCCTGACCACGCACGCTGTAAAGCACGCGAAACGTCGGAAAAATGTAATTATAAGTAAAAATACATAGCTTCAATCCGATTAAAAAGGTTTTCTTTAAATGTGTAAAATATGTTATAAAAAAGAATACCATGTTATAATTTTGTATATTTTATTTATTTTAGCTTTCCTCATGGCGTAACATACAAATGATATGGCGTATAATTCAAAGGTCAAAAAAGTTCCTTGTATTTAAATCACTTTTATAACTACACTAGCTGACCCGGCGAACTTTGTTCCGCCTTAATGGCAATAAATAAGCAGTTTGGGTTTTTTTATTGGAAAAAATACAAAAAAATTAAATACCTACATTAATCATTCATTATTATTTCTGTATTTTAGTACATAGGTTGCTCTTCACTTAAGTACCTTGTGATACACATTTTTTCATTTTTTGTTTTATTATCAGGCGCAAAAACAAACAACGCTGATGGTCTTCCGACCCGTGAACATGCCACGTATAATTGACCATGGGAAAAACATGAATGTTCTAAATTTAAACCACAAACTTTTAAGGATTGGCCTTGTGATTTGTTGATGGTCATGGCAAATGCAAGACGTATCGGAAATTGAAGTCTTTTAAATTCAAACGGCATATCGGTTGGGATCATCGGGATCCTCGGAATAAGAACTTCCTCACCTTTGAATTTTCCTATCATTATCGTAGCGTAAATTACATTGTTCTTCAATTTTCTAACCACCAAACGCATACCATTATGTAGTTCAGGTCATCTACATCTTTATTCTTTTTCTTCTTTTTTATCAGTAAGCAATGTAACTCTCATGTTTGTTGTCAGCTGCAGTTTCGTCACATAGCGCCATAGATTTGACGATTTGAGGCAAGCGTTTATTTCGTCGACAGCCGTAGATCTTGGAATTACTGGCAGTATTTGGCGGAAATCGCCAGACAGTAAAATCATTGCTCCTCCAAAACATCTCGATTCATTGCGTAAATCTTTTAATGTTCGGTTAAGTGCTTCCAATGCACGTTTATGCGCCATTGTGCATTCGTCCCAGATGATGATTTTCGATGCCGCTAAAACTTTGGCCATTGCTGAGTGTTTTGCAATATTACACGTTGGTTCTCCAATAGTTTGAAGATTTAACGGTAATTTTAATTCTGAATGAGCCGTACGGCATCCTTCTAACAATGTGGCTGCTATTTCAGAAGAAGCAACTGCAACCGCTATGTTGGATCTCGCCCGAACAGTTGCTAAAACTAATGACATGAGGAATGTCTTGCCAGTTCCACCAAGGGCATCTAGGAAATATAAACCACCATTTTCATCATCGTTTGCCTTCATTAAAGTATCATAAACTTCCTTTACTCGATTAAATGCGTCATTCGACAACAACAACAAATAGAAACATTCATCATTCTTTGGATGAACTGTATACATACGACCATACCGAGTTTTATAGTTCTCTTCACTGTTTATACGAATGGGCAATAGCACTATCATTATAATTAAATTGTAAATTGTAAAAATAATTAAACGTATTTATTTAATAGAAATATTTTGAATATTGATTTCTTACAAATATCAAATTGTCATATATACGTCATTACATAGCTGTCATTATACGTCAATTACATAGCTATCATTTGCGTTTTATTATTCCAAGTCTGATTCTTATTTGTTATACCACTTTTTATAGTGACTGACGTTTCATGTCAAGTCTCACGGGAACGCTGTCGAACGGGATAAAAAGTATCCTATGTCCGTCTCCTGGCTCTAAGCTACCTCCATACCAATTTTCACTCAAATCTGTTCTTTCGTTCTTGAGTTATAAGTGGTGTAACTAACACGACTTTCTTTTATATATATAGATAATGTGATAGCGGTTCTATATGTGTTCTATGTGTAGGCTTTATATTATGTCGTGTAGTATCTTAGTGCTAAACTTATTTGTTATATTAACAATACTGTCACGTCATTGAGTTGAATAATCTTGATAAAGGAAAAATTAAATATTTAGTTGTCAATTTATCTATCAATTCTTTGTATATTAGTTTTATATTTTATTATTTTGCATAACCATCGTGTAGGTTCTCTTTCCCCACAGACTTTAATAACAAGTCTTGCAAGAGTAAGTAAATAAATTTGTCTTACGAAATACTGATGACGCTAAAATCTGTATGTTCCAGTTCGGAGCGGTATTGGTATGAGCAATCTATTAACACGGACCCGCTACAAAAACATAATTAGTGTCATTTGCACTATCTTCGGATGGGATAAACACGGGAATTTTGAACGCACCAAATTGGAAACAAATGGTTGGACGAAAGTGCTAACTCAATTTGTTCGGCTTTCGCTAACATAAGGAATATTACTTGTTGCATCACTCTACCACTGTATTATCTACTAACGTGTTTACGTATATTTCTTTAAATATTATACGAATATTTATTTATTTATAGCCTTACATCAGAATACGAAATGTATACATTATAGCTATTGTTTTTCTTAATTTACGATAACTGATTCTGTGTGTGTGTGGGCAAAGGGCAAAAAGTGTGCTTTGGCCCAATTTTTGCAGCCGCAGGTTAGAATTGGTAGGATGCATGTTATACGAATATAATAAATAATAATAAAATACCATAATTGTGAAATGAGAAACTTAATATTATAAATACGAAAGAGATACAAGTCGGCATCAGACAGCAGTCCTAATTTTAGTCTTCAAGACTAATGCCATATCTTTAATACCCTTTTAATATGTTTAACGCTACCATGTTTGTATTTAAGATGGTAATTCATAAATAAGAAGATCTAAGAATCTCCTAAAAATATTTTATTATAACATTTATATAACACTCCCGCGAACTTCATTTTTCCATAATGCCTAGCCTACCATTTTAGTACATGGAACGTTTTGTTATACTACACCAGAGAGTTTTCAGTGATTTTTCTCTATACAAACCTAAACCAAAGTGTTCTAATTATATTTTTTAACTAACAAATAAGTGAGTGATTGTAGAGAATAGATGAAAATTAAGAGTTGTATGTATGTTTGTATGCTGTATCATAAAAAAATAAATCAAATATTTTTTGTGCATGCATATAGTATTTACTTATGAAATTTGAATTGGGAACACGAATTGTAACTACGGCGCGATAAACACAAAAACAGTAGACAAAATCTAATCGCGTTAAAACAGCGATATTCTAAGCTTATAATCTCTCTGTACTGTTATACCGACAATTGATACGATAAAAGAAATCTGTGTATTAATCCGTAGCTAAGCCGATAACGGTCAATTACGACTTTATCAGCTGTTTATTATCAGAGAATAATCTACGTGTCTTATCGACTGTGATTTTTTCCTTATTATTAAAAAGTATTCTAGGTGTGAACGTGTTATCGATTAGCTATTTCGCGAATTCGATTTTTATATTATTCCTTCATTTACGCAGAATTGTGCCTAAAAAACACGATGATAAGAAATATACTCAATGCTGCCGTATTCCATGTAATAAAACTTAAATATGTTAAAATTATACAAAGGAACCCTACCAAAAAGGTAATCTCAGCTTTACCTTCATATTATCGTGTTATCGTAATTCTAAACTGGAATGATACGCTATTTACCTTATCTGTTATTATTTTAATCTATAATTTTTTTCAGTACCATTACTTTCATATATTAACGGCACACAGCATTCATTACATTAAATTAAAATCGCAACATTTTAATATTAGTCAAAATGTTTCTATATGTCACAGTAATTGGAATTTAATGATGCGTCATAGCTGTTATACTACCACTTCACTATAGGAAATTGATAAGTAACTATACGGATTTACAAGTTCATCGCTCAAAACACTCCAGATAATATGTACTCAATGCATAAACCATCCAATAATCAACCATAGATTATTCAGTCGGACGATGATTATCTGCAATTAACTCTGAAGTACACAGATTATATAAAATAACCTAGTTTATTTATTACAAGCGAACGAAACAGATATCACAAAGTACCTACTTTGAATAATCATACTTATTGTTTTCGCAACGTATCTCATAAATTATGCAATAATGCAACATTTAAAAGGAGCGTCTAGAGAACTATATGGATATAATGTAGGAACTCGAACGCACCGGGAACAAAAAATCAATCAATGGGGCCGCGGTGACCCGAGCACATTAGATATTGTTGACAAAACTTCCTCCTCAATTAATATGCATCATCAGGTAATGTCGCGGACGTGGCCTGCGCCGACGCACCCGCAGACTACATTTTCGCATGCGCAACACATCCATGCTAAATTTTAGGCGGGATGCGTTCGCTCATGTAAGCCAACAAAAGTTACATTTCATCGACGCCTCTTTGTCTTGACAGTTCATTGGCTCCGAGTTAGACAGGGATGGACGGGCTAGCGCCGCTGCGTTTGGACAACGCACGGCGCATTCGGTGAGAGCTGGTTTGGACGACCGCCGTCGCGCATTCCCATGCAAGGTATGCCCGCGGGAGCTATGTCGGCAATTTAAATATTACGACCACTCAAAAACGTGAGATGTCGGTAGTAAGAAAACCCGTGTGGGCTCCGGCTCGCCGAATCTCAGATACAGTGAATCCAACCGAAAAAAATGTTTTATAATTGTGAAACGACATTTTTTCGTAATTAAAACGTACTTCTTGCGACCGTCATAAGCGGTAGGCCCAATTAATAATGCGCTGGAGAATCCCAGCACGACAAGATTATGCGCTATAAGTATGTGGGGTTTTGGCAAAAATTTACAACAATGAGCTGCCCATTATTCGACATTGTTTGCGCAATCGCCCACGTTGATTCATTCCCATGCCGGTAAGGAAAAATAATATTCAAATGGATTCACGCGCGCGCGCCTCCGTCCGAATTTTGCAACCTCTTTTGATGCGCCCGCGCCGATTCCGGCAAATCCGTCGCGTCGGAAGTGCGTGGCGCGCGCCGCCGCCGCCCGATGTTCACATGAGTCGATGACCCCGACCAGCACCCCGATAATAGATATCACAGCTCTATTGAGCAGATTAAGAAGTCGCCCGAGATAGAAGCGAGTAATGACAGGGCGACAATGAGCGTAATACGCTCTAGCCCGCATATAAATCGAAACACATTAGCATGTTATGGCCGCAGCTATTTACATGTAATAGATATCAATGAATAAATTTATTATATTATATAGTTATTATTTTTTTCAATTGAATTGACATATCACGTAGCATGGTAATGAGTGTAACTGTAACGAAAAAGTGGTAATGAGTGCAAACTATCGACATTTGGTATTCCCCTCACTAATCCCAGATACGTATACGGTCGCACAATGCACTTATTATTCGACAGTTCAATTTCTAAGTAAAGTGCATACAGATTGAATACAGCGATGAAATGACGTGTGCGTCTGCCCTTCGAATGTTTGAATATTAGTTTCAGAGAAGTCGATACAAAGTATAAAATGAATCTATTAGTATTTCATCGGATTATCTATAATAAATGAGGACGGGTTGCGAATATATTAAATAGCAAAGTACATTTAGGTCGCTGGAAACGAAATACAAAAAAAAAACTATTATGTTTGTTATGGAAGACCTGGGAACATACAGGTGTTTTTTATACCTAATATATAACTATAAATATATCTATAAATAAACACATTTTTATTCTTATTTATTTATTACCAAATGAACTACATTTAAAGCGAGCTAATAAGTCAGAAAATTACAATAATTATGGTAAAACAATTCGACAAATCTGGTTTTAAGATGGAAAGCGGTCACAGTTTTTGCTGACGATACAAACGTGTCGGGCACTCGAAACAGAGGGATTCTGTTAAGGCAATTAACTGAATCTTTCCTTGTAAGTGAGGTAGCGTTTACCTGGCTTTTATGATCGCAATGAATATGAATATGTCCTGTCATTGTTTATACCATTACGTCAGTAAAGCTTTGAAACACATCCTTAAACGGGATGATCAGTTTAGCTTTGACGTCGCTTCAATAGGCTCTACCTGATTTCAAATTTATGATCGCTCCCTGAATAGAATTTTTAACGGAAGGATAAACTTCGTCCTTTGTATCCTTTCGGCTCGGTTTAACAAATTAACTTAACGCGTTAAAGTTAAACAAAATATTTTTGTCGGGAAAGCTACCTAGCTTAAAAATGTATTTGTGACATAAAAGTCTTGGAACTCCTTAATGGGTATTTAGCAGGTAGTCTTTAATTAACTTAAAATGTTGGTGATAAGTCTAATATGCCTAGTCACTTAGACTTGCTTAAAAAATAATAGTTCTTCAAATGGTATTACGATGTGCGGAAAGTGCGGAGGTGTGATTTTTGTCTTTGCGAATTGGAGCACTTTTTATAATTTTTGCTGGATTGATTTCTGGGCACTTTGTTTAGTATAATTTTATTAATAAAAAAACACGTTTAACCAAAAATGTGGTTCACATATAATTTTGTCTAAGATGTGAACGGTGAATATCCATTAAAAGTCGGCATTTTTGGCCGCTTTATATACACAATCCCTATCTAATTTTTACTACCAAATATTGATATTTCAATCTATTAATCATAATAGTTAATAGAAGACAGTCAATCTGTTTTTGTAAAATATCTTTGACTTTAACAGACTTTAACATTTATCAATCTAAATTTACTGGATTGGAAATTATTTTAGATTTTAGATCGAGTATAGAATGCGGCCGTTAAGCAGTAAATTCTACAGACTATCCCTTAATCATGTATTACCTTTACCGCGATATTCTAAATTTAAAAATCGTACTATAAAAGCATTCAATGAATTATCTATCACGTACTGTTTTATATGGGAAAAACAAAAGACGACTACGGTGCGTCAAAAGACTGGACAGGTTATTTATCGAGTTACTACTTAAATCCGCAAAATGACAAAAGCGATGTTTACCGAGACGCATCATTAGATCGTCGTGATTCATTGACTATCTATCAATCGGGTCTGGAAGCTGCCACGAAACAGATTAGAGTTCGTTCACACAGGATTTTATTCCTCCACGTATCACACATATCGATGCATGGCTCTTACTCATTTGTTGTTGTAATTGTAAAAGGGATGGCGGATGAGATAAGTGGGTCGATGACATTTGGCTCCGGCCGATTACTACGATTATGCACTTTGTGCGTTGAACTTTAACTACGAGCTTTTGATATACGACCAGCTTTGATAGTGCACTTGATGCGTATGACCTATGTTTACGATGTTTGTTATGTTTTATTGTTGTCTGTAAATCTTTAGAAATGCAATCGTTATTAAATGTCTACCACTAAGAACCCATTTCATCATAACCATCATCATATAAGTTGTAACGATTAAATATAGAATTATAATTTAAACATAATTAAAAAAATTACGTCAAAAAAAGTATAGTAAAGTAGCAAAGTATAGATTAATTAAACACAAGTTCTCGCTTAGTACTACTTAGTATAAAGTATAAGGAACAAAAATCTTGAAGCAAACAATAGGTCGTAATCGTAACCAACGTACATATAATTCCCATGCACCGATAAGGGAATATATCTCCTCGATAGAAACCGCTATTACCGCTATCGCATCCGTTGATAGCCTGATCGCCCCTAATCTATTACCGGCTATCCTTGACGAAACAATTATAGCATAGTGTTAGAATTTTAAATTATATACAGCCGGAAGTTATTGGTTTTAGTAGTGCGATCATATATTCTGTGGTTTAGATTTGACGTGTTCACTTCCGACAAATGTATGTAGGGGTTTTTTTTACGTTTTTCCTTATTAAATATATTATGTGTTCTTTAAGCGTAAACACGAGTAAACTAAAGAAAATGTATCGTTATTATTGTATTAGATTTGATTGCTTACCATTATATTACAAGTTTATCGAAAGCGTCCACAAAGTATTGATTATATAAATGTAAATATGTATTACTTACTATACTAAAATTACAATATGAGAGAGGTATGAAGTAATATTACCATTGAAATAGATAACAATTAATTTTGCAACTATGCTTGATAAAGAATTAATTTGTTCAAACTGTGCAAACTAACAATCCCACCTATCAAACAATTATAGATCTTTGACAGACAGTTCGCGCTTCGATTTGTCTCTGAATCTTAGTCTATTGGACTACATTATTAATTCGTCTATGCATACCCAGTAATCTGCGCTTTAATGACCCCGAGTATTCCCCAAAGGTTAACGTGTCAATTGTCGTCAACTAAACCATACGTTGTTCTATGCGTTAATTAAAGCACTGATTCTAAATATAGGCACTTATGCTATCTTCTAAGCGAGATGCTGATGTCAGCAAGACGCTCAATGAATGTGTCACAATAATAGAGAGTACGTTGCGAGTAAAAATTATCAATATTTGTCGGAGTGTAAAGTTTTATCTATACTTCAATTACATTCTTACAAATGACGTTCTTTGCCCTAAAGCTTTTTAAAAGAAATGATATATTGGGGGTTTATTAAGTATACTTATATTATTAATATACTTATAAATAAAATTAAAAGAAAAAACAGTCATTTTTAAATGATTTTCCGCTTTTTTGTAAGTTATTTTCACTAAACATACTATTTTGAATAATTTCCTCTTCAATTAAAAATTAAAACCACAGATTTTGAAAAATATCATTCAATCGGTTTCCTTATTACATATCCAAACTATCAAATTTTTAATAGCATTAACATACACAACGTTATCTACAAACGTAGTTGCGTAAGAATAATAACTTTAGTAGGTACAGAACACTACTTAGTGTTAATTATTTAAATCATTATATTAACTACAAATCCTACAATACTTTATAACTGTAATAAATAACAATTAAAATTGACACCGAGATTCACATAACAAAGAATCGTAAATTAAATATTGACATTGGAAAACAAGTTTTATAGAATATAAACGATTTGTGAGTGTTACAAGTAAATATTATCTGCGGAAGGGCAAAGGGTATCAGGATTAAGAGACAACGTGTACGGTTGACTAATATAGTTTTGAATTCATAAAGAATTATTTCAACCAAGCATAATACTAATAAACAAATAGTTGGTCTGTGGTACCACACCGCTGCTCTTTTAAATAGATAAGTCCCAACCGCGTTCGATTTTTAAAAATATCCACGTCATCCGTTTAAACTACTATGAAAGGAAAGAAAATGAAACCAGTGGTGCTACAACCTTTTCAGATTGCTTGTCATTATTTTTCTTCTGAAACATTCAGGTTTAATTACGCTTTTTTCCGCCATCAAATGTCAAATGCCAGAGTTTGAACCTACGACCTCAGTGAGAGACTCTACGCTGTGGCTATCACTACTCTTTTTCATATACTATTTCTCACTGGCTGGAAAATTAAACAAAATAAAGATAACAGTTGCACGGTTTGTTTTTGTTTTTTTTTACTTTAGTAGTTTAAACTTTCCCTTGCATTGTATTGCATTAATTTCCCTATCAATTGAGAAGGCTTTTAAATCAGTCTATCAACACACCCTTTGTAGTTTTGTATGTTAGCATAATTAGTACAAGAACGGCGACCATACATGGCATAATAATAAAAGGTGTTATAATACTATCTTAGTTACTTAAAACACAAGTAAGTCAGTTTTTGCCATTATAGTTTACTATTGACCTATAAGAAATGTATCAATAAACAAACTAGATAATATAAAATAAGTCTTTACTAAGAAGATGAATTAAGGCTCAAATATAGAGTATATACAATAATTATATAGTAATGTAAATACTTAAAAATTTATAAGTAGGTACGTTATTAGATAAATCATTAGATAGATTTAGACGGATGCCCACCCAGGTGTATCATACAGTAGCACAATTGCGGGTGACTTCACCTATAATTACGGAAATACATCTTTAACGAGCGGTAACATTGGCGTACAATGTACGAAGATTACATCGGGCACACCATATATTTTTCAACCATGTACTCGTAATTACAAACGCATCGCTACGCAAGTTACTAGCTTATCGCGATATCACTTTCTGATTTAAGCGCAATTATTTAATTTTTTCGTCACGTTAACTATGCGCAAATATTATGCGTTACACGAGGGTACAATTATAATAATGATTATTTCAGATATAATCTAGTTTATTGACTAACGGTAAGTGAGATACGGGGAGTTTGTTGGTAAATTCACACGCAATTTCATTTTAATAAATTCCATTATACATGTATAATTTACGTTTTTTTTATAAAAGGTCGTACCTTTCTCGAAACAGTACAGGCCATTATAGACCGCCATATAACTTCTTTGTGAATTAGTAGTAACTGAAACTTCTCATAACATAAAAATATCAAAAATCTTTAATGTTTTAAATAAATAGATTGACTTGACGGTCGCATTCGGTCCGTTGGCCAAGTCAATCTATTTATTAAAAATATACAAGATAGTTATTTTTTATATGGTCAGTATAAGATGTTTTTAGGTTAATCTAATTACGTATTTACTCACAGAAACTCCCTTAAGTAGAGACTCAATAAATAAACCGACTTGGATCTCACTTTTTACGGTAGCAACTGAGTGACCTTTTTTCATAATTTTTATGATATTATTAATAATTATTACAGTCTGAATTATTACTTTATCAGTACGTATTAATTATGTAGACAGTACAGAACATATAAGCCTTATAAAATTGTAGTATTTCCATTATGGCATAATTTATAAGTCACAGAAGTTTAGTTCATTCTGTATCAGATTCAGCGTATCTCATTTTTCAAACATTAGAGCACTTTTTTTATTAAATATAAATAATAATTGTCGTAATTAAATGTATTTTTCTGTACATATATTTTAACTTAGAATACCCGTTGCTCTATCTTTAAATAAATTGTCGTGATTTGTGTTTAAGTAAATAAATATGTAATTAAGTTAGGGTAAAGTATTTTGTGTCAAAGTGCTTACACCTGTTACAATTTTATTATGGGTCAGAAGGCAAACCAGCAGGCAGTAGTAAATTAAGTGATAACCG
The DNA here is from genome assembly GCF_905147795.1 of Pieris rapae. NCBI lineage: Eukaryota > Metazoa > Arthropoda > Insecta > Lepidoptera > Pieridae > Pieris > Pieris rapae. The sequence goes on along the minus strand of NC_059509.1, from coordinate 3,657,283 downwards.
CCGCCCAAGGACAACTGCAACGGGGCCTAATGGGTGCGTTGCCGGTCTTTCAGGAAAAGGCTCTTTAAATCATGCTTTTACATATTCAATATAAAAGCAGTTAATTATTTTAATTAAATAATTAATTATATTAATAAATGTTCTTATTAATTATCCCTTTAATTACGTTTCATCTGCTTCTTGGTGATGCAGTGAAATAGGTGGATAAGGATAGCTGAGTCAATTAAGTGCAAATTACGTGTAATCAATGAAACACCCCAAATTATTGATCGTATCTGGATTTAATTGATAAACGAATGATTTTTATCGAGATTATCATTCAAATTATTGATTAGTAATAGATATTGGAACGCATGTACTGACATTAAACTTAAAAATAGGTGAAATATTTTAAATGTTCCAATTTATTACTTGTGTGTACTTTGAAGTACAAGTTGAAGTATAAATTAGATGTTTTTATTATAAACTATAGACAAGTAGATTTAAGTTTTTTTTCTAGAACAGGGCAAACATCCACGAGGCTCACTTGATGTAAGTGAATAAAACACTCTCAATGAGAGAGGGCTCGCGAGTGCGTTGCCGGCCTTTTAAGAATTGGTACGCTCTTACTCTACTACTTAAAGGGCTCTAACTCGAATTGGTTCGAAAATACTTAATTTCTGTGGCAAATCAAGGGCGTAGAACTGAAGAGAAGAACTGGCAATAAACTCTCCGCCAATCTTTTTAATCGCCAATTTTTAACACATTATTTGTAAGGAGCTGCAACTATTACACCATGTTCCATATGACATCTTGAGTAATAAAATAAATTAAAAACAAAGATTTGTCCTCTATCAGCAGGAGGCATGGTGAAATAGGAGCACTCACTTACATACAAACTTTTATATGCAATACCTCGATTAATAAAACCACAGTGTTAACCCTAACAAAGACTCATAGGGATTCCTTAACCATAACACGTAGTTAGGAATGAAAGCATCGAATTGAGGACTGGTGGTTATTGGTCTGTGTCAACTGGCCTCACGACAATACAGAGTGGAATCGTTTGTTTTATTTATTTACTACAAATTTTTGTTAACTAAAAATGTATAAAGACTTATCTTAATATATATATTTCTTGTGTGCGTGTGTATGTGACTGAACTCCTCCTAAACGACTGGACCGATTTAGACGAAATTTTTTGTGTGTGTTCAAGGGGATCTGGGAATGGTTTAGATTCACAATTTTGTCCGCTGGACAATGTTTTTTTAATTAATTTTCAATTTATTAGTTGTTGTTGATTTTGGAATGTTTTACATTGGATCCGACAGACGGCGCTACCATCGCAGTGTCAAATTTTAAATAATATTCGAATTTTAATCTGTCCCGAAATTTAAAAAAGGTTTTGTTATCATTGTGTTATATCGTGTGTGACCATGTGCTGGATCGTTAGATATTGTCATAACATTTGAATAATAATTTTCATCAAAATGGCTTATTAAAAATTGAAATTTTGAAATTAAAGACGTGTAGACAGGACAACGTCTGTCGGATCCGCTAGTATAGTATAATAACTTGAAATCTATACATAAAACTATGTACTGTGTGCAAAATCTTAAATTTTTAAATTCAAAAGCCCAAAAAGTCAGCGCCACCTATCGTCCAAAAATGGTACTTATCTTCAAATGTCGCACGCACCAGATATACAAAGAGATATTTGATGTCCAATTGCACTACCTTTACATGTGCACACTTTACCTACATCATAATAGTAAATAACACTAAACACTGAAGAGTGAGTGTGGCAGTGTATCTTTAATGCTGGCTGCATTTGCTCGCGGTATTGCGATACTAATTCGTTGAGCTAGGAAAGCTTCAATTAGCGCTAAAAATCAAAGTTAAAGGAAAGACTTCAATTAATTTACTATCCAATATATTTAATATAAAAAATGAGGTCTATAAAAGTAATCCGTCCCCACACACACGAGCATACATTTCGCGTAAACAAAGCACTTAGTCGTGGGGGTGCATGCATGTTTACACTCGCATGTGGGTAGGTTAATGATAGTGGGTTTCCGTCCGTCACACCTGAGAGCCTCCAACCGCCACTGGGATATACCCCTCAAACCCTACCCCGCACCCCTTAATTCAATGACGCATTATGCGTGGTATAAATATAGAGCTGTTCTAACAAGTATACAAGAACGACATTCTGAGGCTAAATGAACGTAATAATGCAAAGTGTTTTAATTTATAAGGCCCATTGCGTTTTTGATAATATAATGATTTTGGTATCGTTTATCTGTAATAAAAAAACATTGGTAAATCGTGGTCGGTTACTTAACAGTATATAAAATAAGAGGTTTTGTTATGAACGACTGTATTAAAACCTTTTTACACTTTGAAACAAAAATAATTTGTAAACTTTTAAAAAGTAGTTTCATATATGATCTATTTTTTAATTTAATTGTTAAAATGTGGTTTTTTTTCCAGTTTTTATTGTTGTTGCTGATGACATTAACATACAGCTGAGATGGGCCCATTTTTTTATGAAGTAATTGAGTTATATAGTTCAATATTTCTAAGAAAATTATCACAATTTTCCACACACTTTTCCTTTTTTTATGGACATTTAATTTTTTTGGGAACAACCGGGCAGAAGACTTATCTTAGATGTTAAATGTTACTGTTACCCATGGACACTCTCATTGCCAGAGGACTCGCGAGTGCGCTGCCGGCCAAAACTGAGTCATGTGCTATAGTTATTCAAGTATAATTGTAACAGTGACATTACAATGATAGGCATTGTAATATTACACCGATTTAAAATTACTTATCGATAAAACTAATCGTTATATTAATTAAATTACGATAACAAAGCATTATGAGTGGATTCATGTGATTGCAGATAACATAACAGATAAATGATTTAAATAATATACGTAGATTTGATTTTACCCATACCACATTCTATTACTTCCGCGATACACTTTTATCGAATAGTGTTTATTTTTCAGTTATGAAATAACGATACAAATCAGTCAACACGAGGCCATGATAATTTTTAAAGTTATTATTTAAAATAAATAAATCTCGTTTTAATATTTTTTACTGAAAACTTTATCAATATCACCTTATATCACCTTTTATCACCTTAAAATAAAGCAAGGTTAAAATTAAACATGGAATACAAAAGTGACTGTTAATAATACTATTTTGAACTTGATTTTAAGTTTTTTGTATAGTGTAAAAAAACTTCATTTTCTATGGATATTGTATCAGCCCCATATAATTACCAAGCGAGACTTCTGCGAACCATAAAAGTTTTAAAGAATAGTAAGAAGTTCAATTAATCCTAATTTGCCCGCTAAGATTAAGCCCGCGATATGGCATTATAAGAACCCTTTACTTTCAATTCCCTTCCATTTTAAGCCGCTTTAAAGGAGTTTGACAAACACGGGGCTTATAATGCGTAACGGAATTATTGGGGAGCACATTGCTTGGTTTTCTACTTCGCTTTTGACCCTTAAATAATATCGGTTGTTTAGAAATAACGTTTATAAATCGTACACTACGTCGAAATATATATATTACTCCATACCTTTTTTTTTTAACTAAACTAAAAGTTTTATTATGAAATATATTTAAATTGTCCATAAAACTCTTTTGTGTTTTTAAATAAACAAAATATTATTATTATTTTAATATTACCATACCAGACCATTAAACCATTTTTGAAATGTTTATCATTAGTAACAAAAAATATAATTTAATAAAATTAATATTTTGATTATTTTTTATTTCATTGCTGTCAGCATTAAAGACACCACTGATACTGTCACAGCGAACAAACATTAAAATTTGTTATATTTTAAGTATGTACTTCATTATACAAAATTAATTAGATTCTCTCTTATAAATAGTACGAGATATAAGAACGACATAATATTATTTTTAATCATAAATCGTTTATCAAACATTCTATCTTATATGTTATATTTACAGTTTAATATCCAATCAAAGCATATGAATAATGTGCGAGCCAATGTTGTACATTTGCTCACTCAGGCTTTCTTAGTTTTATAATCGTGGTGATTTTCCAAATCGTCGGAGTTACACCCCGATGTTATAGCCAGACGTAGAGACTCACTTCGTTACATACCAATTAACATTCCATTATTTCGCTTATATTCTATTGTTGTACGCGAGTAGCTAATAAGGAGTAAAACTAAAATGTTCTTTTATTTAAAGAACCCCGTTGACCCAAGTACAAAGAAATATTTAATTAATCTTTTATTTATTTTATTTTATTGATAAAAAGCTTGCCAACGCTTGGCACACTGTTACATCGCTAAAAAATATCACTAAATACAATTTTAAATGTGACAAGCACTAATAGGCAAACATGACATACACGAAGAGATCTTATATTAAACAAAACAAAACAACTATTTGAAAAAACAAAAAAAATCACTAGTAAAAAAATAAACTTAAGAAACTAAATAAAAAAAAATTAAAAAATTAAACAAAAATCGATTTCAATGTGTGAGGTGAGTCTATGGACATCCAGACCTAGCTCGCTCGCTTTTTCACTGTTTTACTAAAGTACTGTTTAAGGGACTACTAAATACTTCAACTAATCTGTATATGACTGAACTGCTTAGCTTAGTAAGAGCAATACGATTATTACGTACGTGTATGATATAACTACAGTTGTGACATAAATAGAAAACTACACGCTTTTCTAAGCACTAAATGGGTGTTAAGAAGGTTTTACTAAGATTAATAAGTAGTTTTTCTTTTGTTAAGCCGATGCTTAGTTAAATACAATAATAGAATCTAATCTTACGTATATAAAAAAATCCTTATTGCTCTTCGTACAGTTTATATTGTCAGTTATTTGTAGAATTCCCTAATTTTAAATCTTTAGGGTCATTTTATTGACTTTTTGCGATTAAAGCGGATAGTTTATTGCCAGTTTTTCTCTTCCGTTCTACGCCCTTGATTTGAGAACTGGCAGTAAATGTAAATTCACAATTACATATAAGTGTACTTATTTACCTATAGGAATAAAGATATTTTTGTTTGTTTGTAAAAGTAGACGTGGTTATGGCAACATATTTTAGAATTAAAAGTCTATTAACTATTGTATTTGTATATTATTGTATTTCACTTGTATATCCATTCTAGTCTGGTTGATACCTGTGTCACGATAAACCTTTCAAGTAGCAATGTCAGTTTTTATTTGTTGCTTTGGGGACAACAACAAGAGACTTCAACAACTACTGGTTCGTAATTTAAAAATATTATTGTGCTAATCTAGTTGCGAAGCTAATGACAAGTTAACGGGCGAAGTATGGCACAGCTAATGAGGAAAACTAAGAAAGATAAACCGTTGGTTACAATGCATAAGAAGAATAGGTTTATCGACGCATTACCAATCTAACTGTTATCGTTAAGTTAATATAAAAACATAATTATTGTAATGATCATCCCAGTATGGGATTGTTTATGCAAATATTCATTCTAATTAAGAAGGAAATTTTTCATCATACTTTGCATACGAAGCAAAAACCACATGCATGGGGTATCAGTTCATTGTCGTCGAGTTGACTGATCTATCGACGTTTGTAAGCCTATTTCTACATTTCCTTTTACGCAAGCAATTAAAACTTAATAACACGAGTATTTTTAATATAATTTTCCTATTTGCTCCTAATCGAAACTTAAACTTTTTGGATTAGAAAAAATTAAAGGGAAAACTCAGTATCCTACCTAACTCTATTTGATGTAACGCTGTTAAACCATGGATAACATGTAACTTGATGATCAGATATATACCTACTGGTATGTTTTGTTTCATGTGTCATTATTCTCACTTAGGCACCCCAAAAGGTAGCCTGATGGACCTTCATTAGGTCTTATATTATACAAATTATATAATAATTATTTTCAGTTCGTAAATCCTAAGGCTTGGTGGTTCTGTTCTTGGAGCTTAAAGCTTTCGCGATGCTACTTTCACATAAACATGCACATCTGAATCTTAGTTTAAAAAATATTTATCAGGCATCAATGGAAGCGTTTGAGATCGTCGGTGGATAGTGGTGGGCGGAGAGTTAATTACTTAATTTCAATGCGTGCACAGACGCGTGTGATTTCTAACGCAATACTGCAATTAGGTACTTTAACGCACTTTTTATTTGTTATATTATCGATATAACCTACCTTAAGACTCTTTATTTCAGAAATGTTTAAAAAAATTACCTTGAAGGGACCTCAACTCACTCTCCTTTTTTTCTGAATTGGATAAGACATATCTATCATAGACTTCGGATAAATATCCACACTGCGCACTCCTAGGGCGGCCTTTGACTTCACTGTTTTTGTCAATGCTTTAATAGTATTAATACAAATGTATCTGCCGCTAATACATAGAAGTAATCCAATACATATGACTCTTATGACGTCACGATTCATTCCATTAAAAATAATTTACGTGTAACTCCATATAGCTTGCTCGTTTTATATCTCATTTGGGCAAATTAGGTGTAATTAAGTAAAATTATGGCGGTTACAGAGTGGATTCCTTACGTGCGTGTTTTAAACGCGTTTGACCGAACCTGCGATTTCCTCGATTTTAAATAAGCATAGTGCGTGACAAGTGCGCAGACGCACATTTTTACACACATTCTCACTTTCGTGTGATCTTATCGCGGTTCGATATTCATAATACGCCATTATGTAGGCTGATGCTTATATATTAATTATTTTTATTCAGAGCTTTCCAAGACATGTACAAAAAACTTATATAATCAAAGTTTATAATTAATTGTAAGTTACAATTTTTCAAAGAGCTAATTATACATACTTTTAGAATTACATTGATTTGAAAAGATTTTTTCGTTATGTTTGAGTTAATATGTTTCATTATTATTATTACTACGTATGTTACGAATATTTGTGTGTTATATAGGTAACCTTATGCATCAAAAATAATTAATATAACAATAAAGGCCTTACATATGCTGCCAGTTCTTAAATATGAGGCGTAGAGCGGACGAGAACTGACAATACATTTTAAGGTTAGTAGAGTTAAAATTTCTCTTTGTAGACACAATATAAGGGTATAGTTTATGTAATAAAAACGGCACTACAGCTGCATACGTAATTGTTAATGCTCTATAAATGTTTATTTGCATAGTCATGTGGTTAGCAGTGGATTACTAATATCAGTACAATAAAAAACGTTATCAAGCAATGGCCATTGGTCTCAGGGCTGCCAACAAAATCGCATATTATTATCCACTACTTGTTTTTACAAGCATAGAATACAAATCAATACTCTAAATATGAACAAGGTGATATGTAGTGCAACTAATTCTATAAGCAATAAACAAATTTTGCAAAGTGCGACTATCGCCAACATATCGCTTATCTAGATTAGTTTATAGATAACCCATTAAATACATCATTATATTAATTATTTATTTATATAATGCCGAAAATTAATCACATACATGAGTTTGTACGCACCAAATACCCACACTTTTGTTTAGTTTTAGATAATATATACACATACATTTGCAGAACACGAGGTACAAAATATACGTAATAAATATATTGCTAAGGAATAGTGGACAGGACTGGACTAAAGTCAACTTTAAGTAACAAATTTTAAAAGCACGTTAAAAAGGTCTCATATAAAGCTAAACCTCATGTCCCCTGTCCCCCTAATACATTTTACCGCTGTGTGCGTTTCCGTAATTTCCCTGCGCAGTCGCCGATCGAAATGATTGCTCACGCGTTTCGCATCACTCACCCCTGCCCCTGGGATAACGCCTAACGATTTACATATAATATAGTATGCACCACGAATATATCAATCGCTTTTTGCTGTAATCTAACGAAGCTGAACATATACGGATTCTCATGAGGTAGGGGCAAAGGTTTTTGCGAAATGATTTATGTAACTATGACCCATTAACATTTTTATTCCATGGGAATAACGGAAAGCTGGTAATGAACTTTGACGAATTGCTCTCTAAAAGTTTAGATTTAGCAATAGATAGAGCAATTAATCGCAGTCCGAGTAGGTATATATTTTTTGTCTAGATGATTTCTCGACTCTTCGCCGGATAGTACTTATTAATGGATAGGAAAAGGTTTATTGTTAATTTTATAGAAATAACTTTAAAATATTCTTATTTGCAATTTCGCTACACATAAGCTGTAAATAAATAAATGATAAAGACAAAATATCAATTGCAACATCGCTTCACGAAAAAGGAAAAATAATATTTTTTGTACGATCGACTTATTACCGCTATATTCAAAAACATGTAATTCTATATATTGTCATAATTTGACAGTTTTAATTTTAATAGCACTTTTGAAAGTCTCATAGTCAAAATTTCATAGTGAGCTGTGTCGTTGTACAATTTTGTGATATTTAATTCATAGTAAATCTTATTTATCAACAATTCTATGTAGAGGTTTCGAAACATCTATTTTTAACATTATCGGGAACAAATTGTTAGAGCTTTACAATTCTGAATAAACGCTAATTCGATAACAATTTCTGAAAATATGAATAAAAAACAATGCATTATTATCTACAACATGCACCACATGGTCTGGGCGTGGCGACAGCCCTATTGTTTATACCACGATTAAAACCAATTCAAATACTAACTCGCACTCAAAAATTAAGCTCGAGTGGTGCTACCGAACCTTTTGTTTTAGACACAATACGCACTTGGTTCACGAACTGTGTTCAACGTCGCTTTACATGTTTAGGGCTGATCCTTAATTCGAGCACTTTCAATTCCTATTAATGTGCAGACGTATATTATTAATTAAGATTATAATATTTTTAGAATTTCAATTTTTTACGTATATTCTAATAATTTTTATGTTGTTTCAATTTGTTTTTTTCCACATAATTATTCTATCTTAACCTACTAATGAAATAGAACAATACTATAATACTCACACCGGTTATCCTAAATAAAAAACTATGTATGTACTTAAGTATACGCGTTCTTTGGCATAAGGTCAAAATCTTTTCAAAAATTTTATTCTACATTTGTAGAAAAAACGACAATTGCAGTAGAAAAAAAGGTATTTAATAGTTTATATGTTTTAGTATAGCGCATTTTCTAGTAAAAAAAAGTTTATATAAATGACACAAAAAAGCTAAAATATTGACCATAGCTAACTTCAAGGTGTCGGTTTTTTGTTCGCGCATCGTAAAAATTTACTATCATCATTTTTCTAAACCGCCAAAAGAAGTAACTTCAATAATATATTTAAATTGAGCACTTATAATATAGCAGTATATACTGTGTTTGATATAGCCAGCAACTCTTGTGGTTTTAAACTTCTAACAATTTTAGCATTAATTTAACTATAATTAATATTTGCTTTATATTTTTCGTTTACTTTCAAGCACTCAGTATATTGCATTACTCAAAAATATATTTTTTTGAAAGGCCAATTAAAGTTCCGATTCCTGGATGGTATAAAATCATGTTTTGAAATTGTCAAGCGCGTAGAATGGATTAAACATGGGGTGCTCGAAAGTACTCCAGGCTGCGCCGGCGCAGACGACAGCTGAGCTTTGAGATTTTTAGTAATTAACCGTTCTATTGTGCCTTTATTAACGACGTGTATGGCGATTACTATCACCGACTTTCCCCTTATTACTTATATGGGAAATTAATTTGTCACGAGGACAGTTGCAGTTAACCCTAAAACAAGGGCTTGGGTTTTAAAACTCAAACTCAAAATGGCTTTATTCATATAGGTAAACAAGAAGTAAATTAATTATAAATTTACATTTACTACCAGTTGTCAAGTCAAGGGCGTAAAGCGGGCAAGAAGAACTGGCAAGAAACTTTCCGCCACTCTTTTTAATCGCTAAGTATTGAGTCATACAAATGGTTTGAACTTATAAATACAGTATTAAATGAGACAAAATTATAATATTGAATTAATTATCATATATTAAGTGCTTTCTAGCTTAGTAAAGTTTTGTCTAACAATTATATAACGTAGTTGACACATGAATATCCCGAAGTTCTAGAGGATTCGAAAATAAAATAAAATAAAAAAAATATTTATTTTACTCAAAACAAATATTACATTCTACATATTACAATATTCAGTGTGGTTAACCTTATACATAATATACATCTATGAAAAATTCTAGATAATACGATTTTGTATCATTGTCCTTTTCACTGTTTACAAATATTTTAATTATTTTGCTTGGTTCAGAAGTATAGTAAAAATAAATGTCTTATGAAGTTTTGCACTTCTTGTAATTTTTTCACAGTGGTTACCTGGAACCAATCGCTAGAAAGCAATAAGTCAGCCAGTTGTCTTCCTGGTAATTTATTTTTTTATTATACTATATTTCTATGTACTTGCAACGAAGTATTTATAAATAAAAAAACATGGCGTTGTTCGTGTTTATTAGTTAACAATATTAATATGATTTTTTATCATACTTTTCGGCAACTCATACGACTCATGTATGACAAATTACTTGTAAAGCTTTCACAAGGTAGGACTAATATACTTTAGCTGGAGGCGAATTGTGAAAAACAAGAATAAAAGCAGCCAAAATGCAACAACTTGTTTCGCCTACAGCTGCAAATAATCCCACACGAATAATGAGTATCCCAAAGCGAGTCGTGTTTGGTGGTAATGTAAAAAGTGGACCATAATCACGCGCAGTGTAATATTTACGCATACTTTATCGTCAATCAATAATTAATATCTGGATGCTGAGACGCTCCCGAATTTCGCCGAGAATGACGGGATTGCGTTCGGGTAATCGAACCGGCAAAAAATGAAAATGAAACAAATGCGAAATACTCCATTACGTGGACACAAGCTGCGTGGAGGTGTCATTTATTACAAGTGACATATGGATTTATTATATATGTACATTTAAATATGTTTATATTGTTGTATAAAAAACAGTATTATTTTAATGTGGCCTAGTGGTCGTAGGTTCGATGCCCGGCTGTTCACCAATAGACTTTGGTTGTGTAGTGAAAATATCGTGAGGAAACCGGCTGGCCTTAGTCGAAAAGTCAATGGCGTGTCTCCGGCATAGGAGGCTGATGCCTATTAGATTGACAAATGATTATGAAATGACAGGTACAGAAATGGGCCTAAAAAGTTGTAGCTGATTTATTTTGTAAAGTAAACAATTACCATATGCAATAAAATAATTGTAAAAACTTTTTTTTTAATTATAATTTGATTATTTAAATTATAATATGAAACATGTTTTTATGTAAAATTTAACACTTTATTTTAATAACACACCCAAAAAATATGCGAAAGTACATACGGTCTCATGAGAATATAATTAAGATATCATTCTCAGGAAAAACCTTTTCGAACGCATCTCCACACCACTCCTGTTCGTTCAGGCTCACATTACGTATGCAGGGCGCGGCGGGCCGTGGGCTACGTCAGCTATTTGCTTCTGACCAGAGGGCTAAGCCATTCAAGGCTAAGGCGAGGGGCAAGTTTTTGGTTAACTTGATCCACTCAGCACTCAACTTTCATTCCCAGAAAACAGATTGATCGACAATGCATTTCCTTAAAAATGAAACCAAACTGGAGCAATGGTCGGTTTTTACTTGGTCGTTTAAGGCGGCAAAAAACTTAATGAGTATTTTGAATTTTTCATTGATAGTATCTGATATTGATAGTATGAGAAACCTGTGTTAAGTAGTACCTTAATTTATTTCAGAAATCGAGTTGAAAATACTTTAAACATATAGTACCTACCGCCTGTTTAAAATTACATTTAAAAGACATGTAAATATGTGTGATTTGACATCATGTGCCTATTTTATTTTCTAGGCATATGGTATTTACAAAATATTGTAAAAACTATTTTAAAAAGTGTAAGGATGGAGTTTTTTGGTCATTCTCCTCCATATGAAACTATATTTAAAAATATTTTTAATTTCGTAATCTTGACTCAGGTCAGGACTTGCGTTCTCTCGGACGCACGACATTAATCAACACTATCTCTAACTTATTTATTAGTAATGTAGCAAATTAAGTCAATATTATATTACATACTAGCCGTATTATGTATATATAAAATTCTACAAAACATAAATCAGTAAATATCCAGTGTTAGTAACCCCTCATATAGTCAAATATAATTAGTTAAATGCTATACAAGATATATTTGTTTGCATACTCTGTGCTCATATCCTATTAACACAATCTGTAACAAACGCGCGTCCATTATTAATTGCACTCAGGCACTGAGATTATCCTTATTAGAACACCGCAAAGCTTTCCTTACGAACCGACACGTCTTAATTTAAGCAATATCGGATTACTTAATGTATTGTCGGCAGTCTATGGAATGTTTAAAGTTAGACAAAGAAGTTCGCTTTTCCTAGTTAATAGAAGATATTTTGAAAATATTAATAAATATTGTAAAAATTTGGTCCTAACAGGTGATCCTGAATCAATGAGAATGCATATGCAATAAAAAATTCACACGCACGAAAGAGAAAGAGATATGAAGAATTAATTATGAGAAATTAACTAATTAATATAAGCACAGATAGTAGAATATTTGTCAATTAATTCAATATCTTTTTAGTTAAGCCTACTGAGGGGTACATTCCTTAATTTTATCAATGAAATTTTGTTTTTAATTAATTTCCTAAAACCTGAAGTAGTTTATACATCGTATATATCTTGATAATTAAAAAAATGTATTAATAATTATTATATAAACATTATTATACATTGCAAAACTAAAACTTATTAACAACAGAACTTGTGGATTAGGTAAGTAATAGAAAAACGTAACTATTTCGAAATGTGTTACGAAAGTTAATTTAAAAGTGTAATTGACATTTGACAACTTGCGGACACAATCGCCTTGTCATATGATAGAACTCTTTGTTAATAAAACCTTGATCACGTAGAAAATTTGTGAATTTAATAATTCAAAAAAATCTCTTATTAAATTAGATCTTTATGTTAAAAATTATTTGCCGTTCGTTTGTTTCTTTTAAACTCGAGAAAGGTTCGACCGATTTGTTTGATTATGATCGTAAAATATTTGTGGAAGTTCAGGGAAGGTCTACAGGAACATAAAAAATAATAAAATAAAAGTAACAATTGATTTTACCAAAACTGTACTCGCTCGGAAATCTTGGAGGAACTTTGTTCTTTTTAGATGTAACAAATTATCACTTGGTTGACACATATTTACAGCCTTTAGATATTTGTGTTTCATTTCATTCATCTCTTTAAAGATCCGATCACATTGGTCTGTTTTAAAAAAATATATTAAGTTTTGACACAAAAGTAGGTGTGATAGTTTGAAATAAAAAATAATTTTACATGCATTTTAAGTCTTCACTATCAGTGTGTATAAAAAATTTAGTCGAAATGAACAATTCTCCTTTTTTAATTACTTATCAATTCATGAATATAAAACTCATAAATGTATCGAAAGTAACGAAAAAATAAATCTCTTCTTAAACTTTTTTAAGGTTAAATATTTAAAAGGCAAGTATGTTACCTCTGTTACGTGAGTACACTGCGTTCACTGCGTCGTTCGCGGTAATTGCTGCCCGCGCGCAGATTATCAGAAGCAAGTGCGTTCGATAAGGCAAGCTCACGAATGCGTGTTATTAAATTTATTCCTTTTTCGCCGGAATCTGCATAATAAGGGGGGCAAAAACACAGGTAACCGCTAGATTGCGAGCCCCTAAAGAAATGCCTTTGTTTTGCATATACTCAATGATTATTTAGTGAGCTTTAATATGCCTAACACAGATTAATTTGTCACAGTGATAAAACAATGAATATCTATGTTGTCTTCTCTTACACGGCCGAAGTAATTTACGGATATTCTAGTCGTGACAATTAGTAAACTTTTTGTTATAATTATTATAGAGTCATTTCAGTAGGGGACTACTTTATATAAGGTATTCTACAATAATTTACAATAGACAAAATATTTATATTATAACATTTATCGCCCACGTTGCGCAAATCCTCTCACGTAGCAAATTAAAGAGGCCTTCTTTTGTAATTCATAACTCATTAAGGTCATGAAAGTATCGAATAATTGGCTTCGATTGGCAGTTGTTTTTGTCTCGAATAAGATTTAAAAACTCTGGTGTAATGGATAACATAAGCCAGTTACATTTATGAATGCTTTGTTGTCTTTGCTACTTCCACGCCGACCTTTAATAAAAATAGAACTAGTTTTAGAAATCTTATTCATATAATTAATAATTATATGTGTTCATTACCACATATATTGTTAAATGGGTTAGTTAATTTTCAGACTAAGGTATTATGTTAATATTGATGTTTAGATAACACGTGAGGATTATTTTAAAAATTGTTGTAATTTTCCATAATTGTTTAAAAAGTTTAAGGTTACGACTTGAGAATTTAAACATGTCCTTACAAGAAACAGATCGTTATCGTACATATACAAATACAGAGAGCATTATTCTTGATATTCAGACCTCATTAAGTATTATACTTTCAAAATTTGTCTCAGGTGCACGTGAGAAATGTGCTCTGTAACAGGATCAGAGGTAAAAACTGATCGCGCGTGTCAGCAGCCGTCCAGTAAATTATGGTTAGTTTTTGGCGTCGCCCGCGCAATGCTGCCTCGCAGCTTTTCATCTCCCCCCGTAACTACCTCACCCGGTCACAGACCCCGCGTCAATCTCGAATTATCCCGCACTCATTTTAATAATTTCCCCAAAAAACCGCAATGAAGATCTCATCTTCGCCGGGAGGCTTCTGCGTCTGCTGCCTCTTGACAAATCGATAAAGCGATATCGATTCGTTGAAAATGCCGCTCATTGTAACGCCAAAATTAATCTCGGGGTTTAGCTACGTCACAAAGGCTGCGTGCCGGCGCGTACGGTGGCTATTACGGACACGTTATAATTACCTTTTTAAATAGTTTTTTTTTTCATTCTCCATATTAAAACGTCAATGTAAATAACTTGTTAGCCGCAATCTCATTTCTGGCCGATTGGATATTACAATAGTGTACGTGATTTGAGAAAGGTAACGGTGACGCCGCTTTATCCGCGAGATGGAGCCCATTATTGGGGCGCGTGTCTACAAGGCTATGAAATAGTTGATATCGATTTGTTAATCGAAAATTAAGTGTAATTTAAAATAAGTATATACCAATTTAAAAATCAAACATTCTACACACAATTCGTTTGAATGGTTTATCGCACAATTCTTAGTAAAATCTTGTTTTTAATAAAAAAATGCATGTAGGAATCATCGAATCTCGATTGCAGTACGTGTGTAATTGCACGGATTTATCTATTACGAACCGTCATCAGTTTTTGTGGTCGGCACGCGCCGACTTTCTATATACCATCTGGATGTAATTTGAGTGGTTTTTTGCGCCCAAATTATCTAAGTCATCGTCACGGGATAGCGGTGATTGGTTTATATTGATATCATAGATTTGTTCAAACTGTGAAGGTTGTCTACAAATCACCAAGTAATTAATGATTAAATCACTTTTGTGGATCTTAGAAGTTAAATCTTCAATTCTCTAAAGGTCGGCTACGCACCCGCGAGCCTTCTTGCTGAAAGACTTGCTAGACGGTATCACTTATTTACATAATTATTTTATAATATATAAATTAAATTAATATTTTTATCAAACTTTTTGGAGGTATAATCTCAAAACTATAAAAAAAATAATTTATAAACTATGCCGGCTGTGTTTACAAATCATCAAATAGTTAAAATAATTCTTGAAGATTAAATTACTATTACTATAACACAGATTCACATTTGTGTATTTCAGAAATTAAGGGCTTAAAAAATACCATCTCTGAGTTCAGTAACGCACTCGCCATCCTTTTGGCCGAGAGACTTAACAGTTTCTATAGGTATCATATAGGTATCACTTATGTATTTTTTCCTTCCTATAAAGTAGGTTTTATTTGTACTTACAACTTACAATTTTCAAAAAGTCTCATTTAACGTTTTAATTCGCCATTAGACTATGTTGATTACAAGATCTTTAAAGTATTTAGGTAAATGACAAAATGCGTCAACTACAATTGTAAATGGAGCAAACCTATACATAATCCACGATAATGGATTAACTCGCACGTATATTTATAAACAGCACTATCGGTTTAATCAGAAAGGCGATTCGTATAATGTCCGCGCGATTACATTATACCGATAACGCTCATAAAAAGTAGCGTAGATAAAATTGTTTAGAGTTTTTAACCGTAGACTATAGAAAAATTAAAAGTAAATTTCTCAATCTATAGTTTTTAAAATTAGTCTATTTAACACCACAGCTATTGATAGAATATATGATCTACGGTACAGATTATATTACGAGTCGCGGTTTGCGTACGATTCACTACTAGCCAGGGGTGCCCGGTTTTTAGAAGGCGTACATATAATTGGCGTATTTATTACCTTGCATTAAAATTTATTTTACAATGCACGAATAAGTAAGGTAAAAGCAAGATTGCCTTTACGTTAAACATTAAAATAAATATATATATGACTATGAATTATAGCATAGCTGAAAACCACTTTTTTATATGCACCTGTGTACTGACATAACACAGAATATGTAAAAATTATGTAAACATATGTACAACTATTATACCATATAAATCTAAAGTCATATAATTTTAAGGATTCTTTCTATGGAACACGTTTTTGCGTAAAAAGCCTATCAATAGAGAATAGAAATCACTAATAGGTGTTTCGCAAAATCAAACCGCAAGTGAACCTGTTCACAGCAGATTAAAAACCTATTAACTGCATAATCTACGATAAGCAATTTCCCAATACAATTAAATGAATATCGAGTACTCATTTTTTAAATTGAATTTTCTAAATTCCAATTTCAAATTTACTATCGTTGACAATGAATGTCACTCACAGTTTGAATTTGAAAAAAAAAACAAAAGATGCTTGTTATTATTGTAAGTTTTTATTCTAAAGACTATAAAATGATTTAGTTATATGATATTTAAAAATTGTTAGGACCTTATTGTGCTACTTTTTACAATCTTAATAAAACCAGGAATTCCGTTAGTAATGTAACAAATTATTATTGAGCAAAAAATGTAAGTAATAGGTGTCCAAACTATTCGTATTAAATATGAAAAAATACATTCCTGCTTATATATTTTCAACTATGAAGACTTTAGCATTACTATAAATTATTTAATAGGTAAGTTTTTAATTTAAAAAATAACTTTACTTGAATAAATCATTAACATAAAAGATATATTTTCTGACTCAAATACTTTTTAAATGTTGTCATGTGATTTGAATATTTAATCAAGTTATAAGTAAAATTACCTCTAATCCGAGTTTAATGAGGCTAACCACATCGTTAAGGATAATTAAGACAAAGTAAGATACCTTAATCGACGGATTTAATAAATAACAAATTGCAAACTATTTAGTGGACAACATATTAGTTGTCTTATGATATTTAAATAGTTGTTATATAATTTAAAAACTTCAGTAGATAATAAATTAAATGGAATTCTAAAACTTATATTTTCAAAGAGTTTTTTGTTCTACCTTATTTTAATCTAGATAACACTCACGAACATTACACGGCAAATAAAAAATCACAAACAAATCTATTATGCTAAATGCATCTGATCTTTTTGCATTTCTTAATAATTTCGTAGACTTCTGAAACATTTATTACTTTTGATTTTTGCAATACGTACTTTTTATATTTATTTGATAACATTTATACTAATTTACCTTATCAAGACGAGCAGTTATTGTTAGAGTGTAGGTAGGAATCAACTGACCATATCTAAGTTACCGTAACAGTAACTTATCGTATACACAATTTTGTCATTAATAATAAAACATAGTTATTTTACGAAATCACTCTGTTAAATCACACACAGTTTCATTTTAACAATAAAATCAAAAAAATTGATAAAAATCGCACTTGCCTGTGAAAGGTCACTCGGCGCCTCCGACTTGACCGTGTTGGCCGCAGCCCAAGCTTCAGCGAATGTCTCCATTGCACTCTGAAAGTCCATTTTTTTCGAGTCACGACATCAACATACCGAAACTGTCACTCATGTGTTCGATCCGTCGTAGCCCTACACACGTGCGTTCGTGCCGGCCGGCGGCGCGCGACTGGCTCGGCCCCGCCCAGCGAACCGCCCGCGTCGAGAAAAACCGATACCACCACAGCCTCCCGCTTCAGCGCTTTTCTTTTTAAGCCGATATTTTAACGAGTTTCTTTTTTTTTCATAAAGCCCAGCCCACGGTGGTTGGGCGGCCTTTGGATTATTTACACTTGTAATTCACAGATCGCTACTGTACTTAATTTGTTTCGCTGGGAGGGTGTTAGGCGTTATCTTGTAACGATTATGCGACGCGCTGATAGGTGTCTTTTTTGCGAGGCGCATCACGATCACGATATGAATTAAAATTAACTAGCGACCACTGAATTTCTAGCCGACCGCGTCAATCTTTATTCACTTCAACCAATATAATGGTATAGGTAATAGACTGTACGTCGTTTAATTTGCATACTAATTTTGAATTATTTTTACTAGTCATAAAAATGGCTAATTGTGGTATCCGAGCAGGCGGCACGAAGCATTTTTATTCATTAAATAAATCACCCCCGTTTCCCGACTGTTCTGTTCTCAAGAAAAAAATTGTCACGGCTTCCTCTAATTTTGTACGTGGCCGTTTAAACGGTATTACCTTCCGGCAAGCGGCATTTTATCTTAATTTCTATAGCTTCTGCCATATTACAGGTCAGCTCTGGGGAAATATAATGAGAAAATCGCCCAAATACAATAGACACAAGACCGTGCAGCCATTATCGTTTAAAAAAAATCAATGGCGTTACAACCTCTTTAGGTCTTGACCTCAGATTTCTGAATCTGTTCCATGATCATTTTAAATCTAATAGGCAGGTAGGTGATCAGCCTCCAGTGCCTGACACACGTCGTGGACTTTTTGGGTCTAAGACATATCGGTTTCCTCACGATGTTTTCCTTCACCGTTCGAACAAATGTTAAATACGCACATAGAAAGAAACTCCATTGGTGCACAGCCGTGGATCGAACCTAAGACCTCAGGTATGAGAGTCGCACGCTGAAGCCACTAGGCTAACACTTTTTTTACCTTTATCGTTTAGATGATTTAATTTAAACAAATTCTGTGACAAACCGTTCTATTTAATAAAAGCTATTGTTTACGTATCGTAAAATTATAAATACACATTCATAAAGTGGCAAATTGATATTTATTATATTGTTATATTATTTCTAAACACACATAGAATTATATTAAAAGGTACACAATGGTACAAAAAACTAAAACATACACAGAAAGATAACACTCTTTAGATATCATATGATGTTTTATTTTAATAAAACGTTTATCAAATACATTAACTAGGTGTGTTACGTTGAGTATAGAATAACACACAATAATTTCACATAGGACCCCATAGAATCACCCGTCACGTTTAACAAGATTGTTCTAAATCCACAGCGTATCTCAATTGTAAACAAAAGTATAATGAAATGTTTACAGTATTTAGATAATCAACACAATAATACAACCGTTATGACTTCGTGGAACAAGTAGGTCGCTTTATATCGACCGACTGGTAACAAAGATATTACCCGGCCCGGATAAAATGTAGTCCCTAGAAAACAATTGCTAACCGGGTATACAATTTAATCGTTTTATTACTTTTATAATGTACTTTCTTAAACATTCAATTTTGACCACGTTGAATATGAAATATTTCGATTGTATGAAAATCCCATGTGCAATTATTGAGAATTAATTCGTATTAAATTTATTAATTTATCAAACAAATTGTTGAATTTTGAACGCCTACAAAATCATTTTATGTTTTAATTCGATAGTGTAAAACACATTTCTGTATTGTTCTTTCGTAATTCAACAATTAATCAACGACATGATTATAATCGCGATTGGGAACTAAACTTAAACAGCAAATATTTTACGTTTATTTTTATTATGATCGCATGGTGTCCTCCTCCAACCCTTTCCACTGTTCTCTATCTTTTGCGACTCTTCTGTTACGTACTGTTAGTTTCAGTTCGTCCTGCCATCTTTTGCGTGGACCTCCTCTTCGTTTTACGTCTATTTTGCTCCATTTTTCATGGTAGCTCCGTAGCATATGACCCGTCCATCTGCATTTCATTTGGTCAATCTTAGTGAGAATGTCTGTCACACCTGTTCTAGCTCTTATGTCTGCGTTTATTTGTTTATCTAATTTTCATAGTCTTAGCATAGTTATCTATATAATTTTAATAACAATAAATTTATTGAATCATTTGAACTATTGATAGGAAGTTATTATATTATCAATTATAATTATTCCCGAATCTCGTCTCGTAATAACTACAATTTACACAAGACAACGAGTCAGAAGACAGACAGAACACGTACAGGTGTTATATATATATATATATAGTTTTATTATAAAATTTCAATAAAATCAAACGATAAACTGGATGATACACGTAAATGAACTTGAATAGTTTTAGCTCCAATGCCAAATACAATGCCACTGTGGTTCACCATTTAAGTGGTCACTTTCTCTATACATTTGTACATGGTAGGTATATGCTAAACACGTAGTATATGGATATGCAATATAGAGTGAAGTCAATAGCTGTACAGATCACTAAATATTACAATGTCGATCTAAACCTTTTTAAAGCGTTTCATAATTCTTCATCAAAACAATTTTTTACAAAAATATATAATTCGTTTGTTATTATTATCATTGCGAAAGAACTTTATACCAATTATAATAGAAATAAAGTACCTACTCCTAAATTTTACAAAAACTTATAAATCGAGGATCATATTTATAATGAATATTAGTTTGGATCAGTAATTATCAGCCGATGTAAGGAACACAAAAGAACCAGCCGAATTAAAAAACATACAAAACTTTCTTTCCGTTTAAGTACTTCTAAATAATAAAATCTGTAAGAATATCTTATATTGTCAATTGGATTGTTACTATTAAGTCCTCAAAGAACTAAACACTAACTTGTAACTGTTCAAATTTGCATCTTCTACGCATTAGTTAGCACAGATAGTTTGCCGATTCAAAGTGACGTATTTTATCCATATTTTACCGGTTATTTTCCAAAACATATAGTAAAGATTACTATAGTTGTATAAGTGTTTCGTCACCACTATGTAGAACAATGGGTTTATCATGATTTCACTAATTCTTATGTTTACATACGACAAAGTAAATGTAAAGTTCATTGAATTGATTAGCAGCAATGAATAGATAGGTGTTAAATATTCACAATAATTAACACATTTATTTTCCTTAATAACTGAGCAAGGTTAAGCTATTATGAGATTCACGCTAAAGCCTTATTGGCAATCGACAAGCCTTTTGACTTTAAAAATTTCAATTAAGCTACTGAAGTCTCAGGAGTTCAGTTCGACAGCCTTCATCTGTTTCTTCATATTACCAACCTGTAGGAATTACTGTTCCGCCGGAAGTCAAACTCAATATTAAAACATCCGGGCGATACACGTGAGCTTTAACCGAATATACGGTATATGATTAACAAGTTATTATTTGCTTACTTAATTGATAACACAATAAATCTGTTTAGACGGTCATTAACAATGTTTAGACCGCAAAAAGTTATCCATTACAACAGGACCCGGCACACGCTTTACACAAGCCCTCCTCCTGAAAATCCACTGAAACTGGATTACATAAAACTCCTATATCCTAATCCGCCTATATCCGAATGCCAATAGCGTTCGCTAGGCGTCGACATTCGCTAAAGCCTCCTCCAATGCCGGCCGGGGTTAGGTTTATCCGTTATCCGCGCAGATTAGGCGCGAGCCGGCGGGGCGGGTTGGAGCCACGCCCACCGGTCGATGGCTCGCTAGTCGCTCGGCTCACTTGGCTGATGGCATTGTGCCGTTATCTGCGGGAGACGCAGCACGCTCATCCGGCACTCGCAGATAAGCAACGATGAAGTATGACGTCACCTATAACTAAGAGCAGACTGTATGTCGCATTGTTGATGATCGTTCATTCTGACACGTTGGTTTTACTTGTAATGTTTATTAAAGCCCTTAAATGATAATTAAAATCCTCCATAGCCCTTGATATTTTAACGTACATTAATCTTAACGTCAATGTTTCAGAATACTATGCAATCATTTTAATAGTAATTTTAACGATACTTAATAAATAAGAGCAAGTATTTTGAATGCTTTGTTTCCAAATAGTACGTACATGTTTAATCAAAGGTGTAAAAACTAATCGACTCTCAAATTTTAGTATCTCGTTTGTTCGCTAACCTTGTAATGTAAGGAGCAAATTGAACTAAACGATTGTGTGAACTGTTGTAATATTCGAGTATCAAAATGGGTTGCTTGATATACGATGACTTTAAAAACATTAGTATGGTGGAAACAATATATAGTTTTACTCTCCACCAAGACGATATATAGGTAATAAATACGCTCCGGCTTCAAAATTTTAATTGTGGGCACAACGAAGATACATTATAAACAGTTGAGAAATAATTTATAAAATGTATATAGCAGTCAAGACAACCTACTCGGTAGGTACAAGGAGTAAAAGATAAACATAAGAAAAATTAACTTAATATCAAGCACCTACGTTTGATAACTCATATTAATTCAGATATTTTTCAAGGGAGCTTTAAATATGTATTAAAACCAATATATAGAAAAATAACTGTTAGTATAAAAATATCGATGTTCTTTAGTTTACCTTCAGTGGAGGCTGAGAGTTGGGGTCGGGAGGTTGGGCGGGCCTCCTTGGAATTTGTTATCTCGACAAGTAATACGATGGAGATTAATTTGTGCGACCTTACACTGATCGCGTATTCACTTTGAATGTATAGAGAAAATTTCAGCTTTAATTTACATATTTTGCATAATTAATCTTAAATATTAATCGATTGCGCTAACAAATTGTCTTCTGTTCTTTTAATGGCAGAGGATTATCATGTGTAAGCTGGAAGTGACTTATTTTACCCATCGACACACAGTTATATTGAGAGTCACTTATCATCTTCAATTTCTTGTTCCATTGAAATCGTAATTTATTACATATATGACAACCAAATCATAAAATGAAACACAAATAAATTAATCTGAAACGATTATTAATATTAACTCGCATTTTTATCCGTTTAAGTATTTTATTTAAATATTTATACTGTGCACATATGTAATTATATATAGGCCAATTTCGACATATATCGAAGTTACTATCGGCTTTAAACGATTGTACTGACGTTTTCCGTTAGTTTCTCTACATCTTCAAACGATTATCCCAATGTAATGATAAAAATTTCTAGTTAATTTGAAACGGGCGAAAAAAACGTAGCCGATTGTGCGTCAAAAACCAATTTGAAGATCGATAGTGGATCGAAATCGGGCTTTAGAATGCGATGAATTTGACAAGTCACTATTTTTTTTATTTAACAGATAATCTGGTCTCCTTACCCCACTCGATCAATCTTATCAAAGGGATAAATTAAATTCAAAATGTCCTATCACGCGGTACCTTAAAACTTAGTAACTTTAGACTTTAAACTGCTTGAAATAAGGAATATATTTAAGTATTATTTCCTAATGGAGTTGCTCTATGATGGGTAAATGCGCAGGATCATCGCTGGATTCCACGAAATTCGCCTCGCGTGAATACCTGACTTTACAGGTACGTTTATGGAGTTTAAACTTTTAGACAGGATTTCTGTGATACCATATCGACACGTTCATTTCAAACGTTTCATTTGGCATGTGGAATATAATTCCGATTTGCTCGACTAGCAAAGCGTTCAAAATTTTAAATATTTCGTTCAAAATTCATTCGGATTCAATTATTAAAAAAAATATAAAAACTTTTTACGATGTTTTTTCGAAAAAAAAAGAGTTAAAGATTGTATAAAAGATGAAACAGTAATTTTTAGTTCTATTAATATTTTAAATATTGAAATATGAATAGCCTTGAATGTTACTTGAGATAATGTAGTCTGAAGGCAAAAGAACTTGTATCAAGTACATTTTGTGTTTATTTTTTTATAATAAATATTAGTATAGTTATAGGAGAAGAACTATATATTATTGCCATTATCATAGATAATATGAAACCTCTCTAAAAGTCTATAATAATATAGCTCTATGGCGTTATGACTTGCTGTTTACAAGATCCCGATGACTCTTGATCCTATCCCGATTCCCTTAGCAAACCCAGTGACCGCGCCAATATCTCACCTATAATTGTCTATTTATTTAAGTGGGATTACGTCTTCGTGGAACTGTAGGTAGTAGTTTGCTTAATATTAAAAAAGGTCATTTCAATTTTATTGGTTTTGAAAATAGCGACTTTATTGCTCTGGTATTGTTTGTTATGTGACTTGTTTTTCTAATGCAACATATATGAAGTTTTTTATAACATTTTGTTCATGTTAATTACTACTGACTTGGCTATACTTCCCCATAGCTAGGGAGCTGGCGATCATTCAAGTATATAATTCGCTTGTATTACGTATTAATAGGAATTAATGTACTATTTTAATGAGTTAAGATCGTACTGTTATACGGATGCTTGAAATAATCTTTAAAAAAAAATATTTAGAAATTAGTAATCAAGAAACAGGTGTAATTAATGGACACTGACAATCGACTGATCCTGTTCCCGCTTGGTATGCTTACCTATACATGCCTTCCTTTTGATTACATAGCATATTAGATAGTCAAGAGGTTACCTACATTTATCACATGCTAAGGGTATAACAGTAAGTTGTTCCACATTTCAAGGATCGTCATGCTCACTTAAATGTCATTGCTTGTGGCGGTGTCCATGCGTCGGGTTGTCTCTCTCCCTAAAATATGGCGAGGGGGCCGATGGCTGGCCATGCGTCATACTCGTGAACGGGTGATACTTGTGGTGACTGATAAACGGTAAACGACTAGACTATTAATTGAACGTCTAATTAAGCTAGTTAGCTGCAACATGTATAAATAAATATCTATTCTATGAATTTCTTATTATAAATACCCTTTATATGTGTAGCCAAATTTAAATATTTCACAATTCCGTACACCTTACCTAAATTACACTCCGAATATCAGTTCCCCAACACACGAGTATAAAAGAAAGTCCATTCGGGTATCTTCATATCTCGAAATTATGTCGCATCTGTGTCTCGGCTTGGAAAATAAAGTTTCGTTTAAAAGCTATTCGTATGTAGGAATGAGTCCTCGTAAAATGTATTAAACGTATTGCAAATAGAAAATGTTTTTCGTATTCGATGTTATTTACGTAACGTCTCAGATAATACCAGACGAAATGAGTTTCGTACACTTCAATGCTTTTTTATAAACAATTTATAAAGAAATAGCGCTCGGATTTTTTATACATGCACGCCCGCGGTATAATTTGTGGACTGATTTGATTACGTATATATTAACCAACTCAGGTGTTCCAAAATCGAGCGTGATTTGCGCAAAATTTACGATATTGTATACGATAAAATACTTTTGCAGTCTAATTCATTTTTATGGTTGATTTGATTATTAATTATCAAGGGAACTATAAAGGTTCTTATTTAAGGATAAAGCATGTTTACATTTAATTTTGCATAAAGATATTAAGAGATAATTTTCATAATTCACTTCGTTTTCCAATCTCACCAACAGAAGTATTTATAAAAAACACAGAAAATTGTGTTCCACAAATTGATCACTATTTCTCCGACTACCTAAGTGTCGACATACATCACAATAATATTATAATACAAATAAGAATATCTATTACTAATTGCTTTAAATCTATTTTTAAAGAAATTAAACAAGGCATTACATAGCAAGTATTTTCGAAAAACAGATTCCTAATTCGGCGAAATCTTATTTATGCTTGTTACTGAATTTTCTCGAACGTAAAATTAAAATAAATATCTTTTAAAGGACTCTCCTTGGTTGCTAACTAAATCAAGAACTAATCAAGGGAATACTAAATAAAATCGATGGAGTTTAGTAGTTTTAGACACTTGTATTTGCAATGTAGGATGGAGGCTAACCCTATGAAGTATTTTATTAGACAAATCGAAAATTACATGATGAAATTAATCCAATATAGTCAGTTCAGCTGTATTTATGAATATAATAAAGACATAAAATGTTTATTTAATAAAAGGCTAACTAAGCGTGTTGGCCTAGTGGCTTCAGCATTCGATCCCATCCATTCGCTCAAGCGGCATATTATTGGCATGCATTAGAGCCAAAAAGCCGACGGCATGCGTTTGGCACAGAAGGCTGATTACCTACTTGCCTATTAGTTTAACAAATGATGATGAAACAGATACGGTTTTTTTTATTAAAATACTTACATCGTAATTTGAGTATTAAGTTAGAAATATTTCTGCATTATCAGTTAAATAATTTCAACCTAACCCCTAAATCCAATTGCAATAGTAAAAATTATCCAAACATATTCGTGTGGAAAACTTAAGAAGTGGTCTTTAGTATTTAAAACTAAATGCACGTTTTATTTGTTATTCTTATATAACTCGAAGCGAGCAGGAGGCTCATCTGATATTGTGATTCCGTATCATTGTCACAAGGCTCGCACGTACGTTGCCGGCCTTATAATTACTGAACTTGGTAACTAATTTTATATAAATTCATGTATTTTAAAATATTCATTTCATTTGATGTAAAATCAAAGTACGTATAAAGGTCCCACGTTCTGCGATGAAACCTTCTAAGATACGATTAACCTAGCTTCAAATAGCTGATCTGTTGCGGAATTCCATTTTATACAAAGAAAAGTACGTCATTTATTATGTCGGAATGGAAATTCCTGTAGTATTTCCACTGTTAACTTATAAAATCATTCTAATTATAAGTATAAACTCTTTTCTAGTCTCTGTCAAATCGTACACGTTCTAAAGAAAGACAAGTATCCTATAACACGGTACTCGTAAAACGCATTTTCATATTTCAATCAGTCACTCGTATTATTTTTATTTAATGCGTTATATTTATGTACTGTGACTTGTAATGATTCCGTTCATAGCATTTTATTAATATTCGACTTAAATCAAAGGGGATTTAAACAAGATTAAACGTGAATCATTTGTAGGTACATTACGAGTTATTTTTTTAAAGAATAGGGAGCATTCTAGGATCACTTGATGTTAAGTGATACTGCCGCCCATGGACACTCTCAGTGCCAGAGGCGACTATGTCGAAGGCCTTTTAATAATTGGTACGCTCTTTTCATTAAGGACCCTAAGTCTAATTGGTTCGGAAATACTTCAGTGAGCAGCTGGTTCCACATAGTTGTAGTGCGTGGCAAAATAATTAGCCCGCCATTGGTATTCATTTCACGTGCATGCGTTTAACCTGAGATAGAACCAGGATTGAACGAAATTAAAATATTATCGACATATTTTCGTGTGGAAATATATCGGGATTATTTGGAATCAAGCGACACACATCGTTCGAAACGTATTCGTTTACTACACGAATAGTAAACGAATACCATATATCAATAGACTGGATAGTCAGAATTATTCAAGTCAAGTGCGCCTGACACGCTAAAGGACATGTATTTTTAATATTTTAGCATCCTCACCACAATTCCATACCAATGGCCTTTCCAAAAGGTATCTCAAGTCACAATCTCCGCTTGAGCACTGTCAAACATGTCAAAATGCAACTACAATCATGATTTACAGCTCTTGAATGAAAATTTACGTTTGAGCGTCGTTCTTGATACCCGCGTTTAACTCCCAATTGCGTCTCCTAACTCTCCTAACATCAAGATTGAGTTAAGTTTCGCGTGCTTCAGGACTTTGGATATTGAAAGAGCTATATCAAAATTGCATAGCAAATCATTTTAACTTCATTTGTTTCACATTTTTAACGTCCTCAATATCTACCGTGAAATGAATGTTTTGATGACGCTCCTCACTCATGTACTTTCACACGTACGCAACACTTGTGTTTTATTTTAAACTCTATTCAGTAGTGGTAGAGTAGTATTTTCTTAAACTTAAAAAAACTAGTTTCTGTTAATCAGACTAAGCTGAGGTTGTTTTAAGGCTTGCATATCAATTGGCTCGTTGGTCTAGGGGTATGATTCTCGCTTTGGGTGCGAGAGGTCCCGGGTTCAAATCCCGGACGAGCCCTCTTTTTATGAAAAGTGTAAGCCAGCAATAACCTAAAATGCGGATTTTTAAGAAGATATAACTAATCAATTTTACCGGATATAAACCAAATTTTATGACGTATGTGGAAAAGAAAATCAATTTATCAACTTTATGAGAATATCTCTCATGAGTAAATAAATGTAGCGTATTTACATTATTTTGCGGAAATAAGCATAAATATCCTAATTTGCATACAAAATTTTCCGGAGAATAAGAATAAAATTGTATGCTAAATAAATTATTATCCCTCAAAAATCTTGACCACGAACGCTGAGAAGCACTTAAATAAAATAGTATTTTTATTTGTAGCAACAGAACAAAGTAAACTTATCCTATTTAGGAAAAATAAATTACTCTAAGTTTTTTTATCTGAACTAAGTTATCTATTTCTTAATTACTTTGCAAGTACTCTTCCGCAGGTGAACGCCACCTCCAAGAATCTCTAGGTATCTAGGTCTTGGGTGAGTTGCATCCAGCTCAAGCCAGAAATTTAAAAAACTAAGTTTTCCGACTGTGTATATAACTCATAGATATTAATTAACATACCAATTATAAATTATATATTATAATTTCCAAAAATCCATTCTTAATTCAATGAAATTTTAATTAATGCCTTTTTTAGTTCATATTTTATTGTATAACCTGTAGTCTCAGACTCATATATATGTTCTTACAACTTGATATCTTGCCAAGTATATTTCAAAATTGAATCATTCAATATAGATAAATAAGCCCTAATAAGCGTCGTGAAAGACATCGAGTGATCAGACTCCTCAAAGGAAATAATCTTACTGCATTGAAATATAAATAGCTTAAACAAATCATTAGCCTGTGAAGCCTTCGTCTCCTATCAATCGTTATTTACCAAAGGAATTTTTTCGCTAAAGAAAACTTAACTTTGAAGGACTATTTATAAAAGCTTTAGTGTTGTATTATGATATAAGAATGCGATATAATTAAAAAAATCGTAAAATCTAGTAAGTAAGATTTGATTGTTTGCTCAATGCAAGCAAGCAAAAAGCTAAAAAAATAATAGAAATAATTTGAAGAATTAATTCTGCATTAGAACCCTACGTTATTCCAGTTGAACATAGAAATAACAATAGTGTTAATAAAATAAACAATACTCAATGTTTTAAAAAGACAAATAAAGATTGCAAAATCGCGAAAACTGCGGAAACTATGCACAATAGGCCAAAGTTATGTACTACAGTTTTATAGTCGGCAATATTTAAAAAAAATCTGCATTTAAAAGTCTATTAAGCAAGATAAGCTTGAGGCTATAGATCGTTATGCTACATCTGTGCCAACTATATTCAATTAACATAATTTTATTACCATCCATCAAAAACTCTCCTCTCGTTCAGACCATGTGTAAGGACTAAAGCGAGGAGGGCTATATAACTTATATAACATATCAAGACGATGCGATCCTAGAACGATAATTCGAAACGTATCGTATCCTAATATGCATCTATGGTATTGTAACGGTATACACGTATGTAAAGAGATAAATCTCGTTATTAAAGCTTTGAACTGTATATATTATAAACGGTTTTTGATTGAAAAATAATTCCTGTGTAAACTGAAAAGTTGTGTATATTAAAATATTTGTATGCTTAATTTCTATCCATACAAATAACAATATGACTCCTGACGAACTGTATTACTGCATAAAAATGTACAGGTCAATAACCCACAAATATAATTTGCTAGTGAAATATTCTTAGGCGCATTTATTTTACTTCCTTTGACCTTATGATTAGAAAAAAATTGCGTGCATGCTACGTAACTTTATTCACAAGATTTGACGGAACATTGCATCTTAACTACCTCAAATGATTATTTTTGCTATCGGGTTCTTGGACGCGACGAATGTGTGATGTGTCTTCGATTGATTTGTTTTGTATATTAATTACCCTTCTGATAGCGAATAATAGATATTTGTATCGATACCAATTTGGTTTTAAACTCAAATTGATTACGTTACGTTAAATGTTAACGTTAGTTACGGTTATTTTAATTTATGTCGAATTAATATATAATCTAAGTCGTGTCAAATAAAGTAAAAGTGAGAGTTTTATTTTTTTATAGAACAGAGGGCAAACGGGCAGGAGGCTCACCTGATGTTAACTGATACCGTCGCCCATGGACACTCTCAATGCCAGAGGGCTCGCGAGGACGTTGCCGGCCTTTTAAGAATTAGTACGCTTTTTTCTTGAAGGACCCTAAGTCGAATTGGTTCGGAAATACTTCAGTGAGCAGCTGGTTCCACAAAGTGATGGTGCGCGGCAAATCCAAATCATCTAATCTGTAATCATTTTAATATTTAATGTAAGTATAATGTTTGTATATACACTTAGAGTCTTCAAAGACTTTTCAGTTGTAATGACCCACAAAACAGGGATCTGTAAAATTAACAGCCAGAGACGAGCATCGGACATCTCAATGTTTTAGCATTATACTTTACATTTCGAGGGAAATCATTTTAAAGCCAGTAATTATACGGATTCAACGAATTATTCGGCCATAAGTAAACAAATGGAATGCCCTATTTACAATCGTAAATTTCTCGAGCGGACTTTGTGTTGCTTTTGAACTGTTTTTATACCCTCTCAACTCGTGGGGAGCCACTCTGTTATGCCTCAGTTAAAATATCGCTTGAATATTTAGATTTAACTATAGTTAACGCTTGATACATTAATGTAAAAATGTCACTAACACTCGAATAGTTAGCCATTAGATATTACCTAAATGATAATCTTTCTTCCGGTGATACGCCTGACACACGTAGATTTTTAAGACTGCTACCTCTTTGTTTGCGATATTTCCCGAAGTAAGTATGTAGAAAGAGAATCCTACCGGTTGCAACCTTTGGTCTTCAGGTTCAGACTCAACCACTAGGCTTACACTTGTACCTTAATTATAAAGTTAATGTCCAAAGTATAAGTCGGGAATTTACATTTAATAGTAAGTTTAGTCTCTCAAAGAGTCCGTAGGTAAATGGCGGCAGCTAACGAACAAAGCTTCTGAGAGCTAAGAAATGGCGGAATTAAAATGACATAAATGAACTACCGCTTCTCGAAACTGGAAGCTTTATTTGCCTTTATTTAAGATATCATTAAATATTTTTAATGAGCAATAAGAACGTCAACTACACTGGATCCTGAAAATAATTGTATTAGCCGCAACTTCTCACCAAAGACCATATATATTTTTTGTTAGCCAATAAAATACTGAAAAACTTTATTTAAGATATTATACATAGTTAAAAATAAAGAGCACTAGAATTCCGTTTGTCCGTGGGCAGCTAGTCTCATGTTGACATGTTAACGGTACTTCACATAATAATTTCTACATAACACTTTTATTTTATATTTATTAATATTTTCCGTTCGATATAGGATAGCTTGAAAGTTGTTAAGTTTGTAACTGAATGTATGAAATTTTAATCGTAAAATTTTGTTTTTGTTAATTTGGTTAAAGTTGAAGGGCCTCTGTAGGAGAAAAAGATGGAGATGGTTTGCGTTATGTATGATGTAGTGTGGTCAGAGTTAATTTACACAAAGTCTACGTATACCTTTTATCTATCTCGATGGTCTATTGTCACGTAGTGATAGCTATAACAATTTGCTATGTATTTAAACATTATTATGAGTTAAACTTCATATTATGTGTCTTTTATATTTGATTTATTTAAAATTTCAAAATAAGTAACTGTCCATACATATGTGTTTCTATAAATATGATATTATTTCTCCGACCAGTCATATGGCTCGTTGGTCTAGGGGTATGATTCTCGCTTTGGGTGCGAGAGGTCCCGGGTTCAAATCCCGGACGAGCCCGCTTATTTTTTTTTACATTATACATAAACTGACGGTAATTTGAGATAATTAATCATTGAAATCCAAGTTAATATTTTTTCGCACAATATTTTACGAATGTTTAACAAAAGCGTAATTATCATTGACTTCGGGAAAGTCCAGATGAAAGTGAGGGCTTAGAAGCCTTGAATGAAGTCATCTTGATTGATGGACCCTTCTAGATTTATTATGTTAATTCTCTTTGCCCGATCTCTAATGAATTCAATGAACAACCGAAAAAATGCTTAGCAAATCATTTATAGTGTCAGCTGGAGGCTTTCGCGTCGTTAATTATTCAAATATTTTATCAATATTTTTCACAACGCTCGAATTGTTGCTTTGTCCAAATTTTCTTGTGAGATAAGTACTTGTTTATTTTATACTTCAATAATTTATCCATTTGTACTACAACGGTTATTACAAAGCTTACATCAAGAAACACTTAAAAATAAAAATAAACAAATTTTTCCTTTAATAGGCAAACACAGTTAAAACGTATAAATTATTACCATCAGTATGTTTCAGTATGTATCAGTAAAATCTGTATACATAATAATTTAATGCAAAATTTTGGAAAATATATTTTATCATTTTGTATATATCCAAATGCTGTGTAAATAATGTTATAAATTAGCTTCGTTCGTAAATGTATATATTCGCCAAGGCTGTACAATAATAAGCATTTTATTGACATTTATGTTACAATAACAATTTGTCGTCTAGTATGGAAAATACTGATAGATTTTAATATCACCTGAGCTATAGGACGGAGCGCATCCTGCCTTCAAAAACTCAATAAGTGACATTATTAGCGGAACAGTGGCACTTGATTGAATCATCTCTGCCAACCCTCGTGGCGCCCACCTGACAATTACCTCCTCCTTTAAAATTAACCCTTGCCCGATAGAGATAAGTTTATTTTGAGCCGACCGAGTGCCATTCTAAGTGCTTCTTTTGTCGACATTCCGCTTTCACCAATTAACCGTGGCTGGGCTCAAAAATTAAGTTAAATACGACGCTGTGTTTGCTTATTGCCAATCGACGATGTAACTTGATAAATTAAAACTCTGTCGAGGGTATTTATTGGACGTTTTATTTTCTTGTCTAAAGAAATCAATATCGCCCATATTTGCGGATAATGCAGCGTTCGAAGGCTGTATTGATAACGACCAATGCAGGTAAGATTGGCTTTCTAGACTGGCTTTTTTTACACAACTTACAAATTAAAGTATGAGTGGTTCTATATTTTTTTTTACAAACATGTATACCTATATTATTTCTTCAATTAATACATAGGCTCGCAAGTAGCACAATTTTACAATATAAATTTTACATGAACTGCCAGTTCTTTCAATAAATACGTACGATAAAATTACAAGAACCTCCAATCTCGTTAATCCCCAAAATTATCTTGCAAGATACTTAAGGATCTGCATCCTTCATACATTAAATGAAACATCATAACAAAAACAGCCTCAACAAGCAATAATAAAAAATAGTACTAATTGTAATAACAAAACCCAATATTAATTAATAGTATACGTCCAAACCCATCTCATAGCAATATATTGGTATGTAGAACTTACAAGGAACAACTTACCAAAACTTAACATGTACGTTCTAAGTTGTAAAACTTAAGCTGAGCTCAGCAAACTTGGCTTACCAACAGTAAGTAGAGACATATTTTACACCGGCTCAACTACCTGCGCCTAAAACAATCAAACATCTACTTAAAGCTTGCGCAAACATGTTATAACGGCGCTTAGATTTAACTAAATACCAAGTTAGGCTTAACTAAGATAAGTATACACATGTGTTAACGTAACGTGCGGCTTCCACGGCTACTTTATGTGTTTTAACGTAACAAACTATGTATATTATATTTGAGTTAACAACAACGGAAAACGTTTTCAATTACTATTTAATACATACAAGCAAATAATAAACTACGGCAATTCAAATGGATCGACGACACAGACATACATTAGATTCTTGTATTATTTTAAAATATCGTGTGCTTCATATAGTTTTGAATATAGTTTTTTAAAAACCTGAATTCTGAAGTTAAAATTATCATCTTAAGTCGGACTCTTGATTTCTTTAGGTCTTGATAGTGGTGGTAGTGGTTTTTAAGGAATAAAATGTTAATATCTACAGCTAAGTTTTTTGTTATTTGCCTCATCACGAAAACAATTATTGTCTTTTGAGTTATAACTCTTTGTTAACATTTTCTTTAATTATATAATAATAAGAAAAATATAACATTTGAAAGAAATTGATATGTTAAATTGATAAATTACAATATCGTATAGATTGAAAAAGAGATATTTCAACAAAATACTGCTTTTAGTTATTAGTTTTTTTTAGTAATCACTTCAGCTAAAATATCAATGCCAGTAGAAAGATAAGTTTTAGTCATAATTCGTTCCATATATCAGGGCATTTGTTTCATCACATTTTTAAAATACCAAAAATATTCAAGTGGGATTCAGATACCTTTTTACATTGAGTTAACCACAGTTCTGCTTATATAAAATGGTGCAGAAATTAATACAACATTAAACAGCAATCTAGAGATTCGCATAAATAAGTTTACACAGCACCGGGTGGTGTCACCCCATCCCCGCAATTTATTTAAGAATGTTATGTAAATTTGAACACAAGTCTTTGATCGTCCGTATCGAAAGTCCGAGCAAAAAAGCTCTAGCGGGGCGAAGAAAAAGCGTGAGGAGCTTAAGAAAAATAATGATTTAATCTTACTTTTCGCTGTCGCGCATATAAAGGACGGGCGGGGGGCCGCGGGGCGAGAATCGTTTTTAATCTTTGCTTTGTAAAGGTGATTATGAGGGATTATAGGTTTGGAAGTATGGCAGAAATTTCGTGGCTGAAGAGGCGGGCGGTTCGGTTCATTTATACAATATTTTTACCCCCCCCCAGGTGGGGTTGCGGTCGCCCCCCACACCGATACTTCTAAACTTTTCCTTATTCTCTAAGTGTTCAAAGGAGAGCTTTAATTCGTTCAGTTTTATTCCACTTCCCTTGGATGAGCTGTGGTATTCTTTGGGAAGACTTAAAAATATATTTAATTTAGGAATTATTTTATATATGCATGTAATGTATATAACATAACACAAAATATAAGAGGGGAAGGTAGTGAAGGCTCGCTCTACAGCTCTGGTTAAATAAGTAATAAATAAGCCAAGATATAAAAATATATTTAAAAAAGGCATTTGATTTGTTATCTTCCATGTAATCTTGCAATAGCAAAAACTACGTTTTAAAAATAATAAGCACATGTATAATATGGTTGCTGAAGATTACTACTTCAAAAAATCGCAGTATTACAAATTAAATGGAGTACAAAATAAAAATAAATAAATTAACAATTTTATTACAATTCAAAACAGTATTAATAATTAAAAAGAAAATTATACAAATTTAAAAAATTTGGTATCTGCTTGCTAATATAAACAACATATGGATTAAAAATAGTATTTTGAATCCTTAAAGAACTACTCAAACATACCTGTTTATCCCACAACAGAAGTATTATTCTTTATAAGAAATTCTATGTACTCTTTAGTATGTGAAAACTAATTAATTGTTGAAAGACTACTTTATTTGTTACGTTTCATTACCACAATTTGATCTCATGACGGTTGTTGTCATTTGAAATATCCGCACAGTTGGAAAATACGTTTTATATAAATTAAAATAAATTTTCTAGTAAATGCAACATTTTCACATGTAGTTAGCACGAAACGGACTTAATTATACTTGATCTCCGTGGGGTGGAGGGGGTGTCATCTCAATCGCAAATCGGCCATCTTGCGCCTCGGGATCGCCCCCCTTGCCCGTCCATTATACTTTTTAAGCTCCAATCTCGTTCATTTAAACGGTTGGCTTTAGATGGCAATCGCATTTTTCCACTGCAGGTCACGTCTCACTGTCTCCCGGTACCGGGGCTTAAATCAACAAAAGAAAATAATAAGATTCCTTCAAATTAAAAGTGTAATATCTTCGCGGGTTGTGGTAATCCCGAGCATTCTTCATTAGGCGGAGGAGGCCCTTAAGAGTTTTTCTTTATTCATAACTTGGATTAAGAGGAATGCAAATGAACCGTCGCGTTCACTTAGCTGTGTCAACAATGTCGCCTGTTTCGCTGTATCTATAGAATTGTATTTATAAAGATTCGTAATCTCCTTTAATAATATTAATTCCATTCAACGATTTATGATTGGTATAAGAAAAAACGTTACGTTCAATACGAACCTTCTAGAATTGCTGATTTACTATTATCATTACAGCAAGACTTCTACTATCCTGGAGGAACATTTATTTTATATTATATATATTTTATATATACTAAATGGCATTGGTGTTTTGGGTGAGTTGATAAGCCAAACAAAAAAACATTTTTGTATATCAACCGAGAAGGATAATGAGGCAAGGAAGGCTATTTAATATCATCTTCTAATACTAGAGGAGTTATGTAGTTATAAATTGAAAGTTTGTTTAATTATTTTTTTCATTTGTGTCAATATACAAGCCTCCGTCTGGTTACATTGAAGTTTCATACATTTTCGGATATTAACTATGTGTCAGGAAATATATAAACATCGCCGAGTCGGGATTTTCCACTTAAAAACGTTGGTTTTGGCATTAAAATGGAAAATGAAATTCTGAAGTCAAATCAATTTTAAACGAATCAATTTTATTATTAGTGATAACGATAATCACCTTAAACGCGATAGAAATCATGATCAATAAATATTTTTTAACAGCGAAGATATATAATAAGTAGAATAACTATTACTTAATCAGGTTTAAAGATACTAATTATAATATGAAGGATACTAGAACATATGTCTTATTAACATACCAAAGTTAGAACATTAACATAGCTAGTGGCATTAACGACCTGCTCCGGCTTCGCTAAGCTAGTTAGGTTAAGTACTAAGCTAAGACTTAGCTCCTGGATTGCAGATCATGAAAATACATAACATTTTAAAATTAGAACAAGAATTTTCCGAAGATGATTTTTTACGCGCCATATGAAACGAACATAATAATCATAATTTTATTTATTACAAAAACAGGTTACACAACAAAAACGAATCGAAGGCTTATTTTGAATTGAGAAATGTATTTCAGGACCCTATAATTTCCCAGTTGTATGTATTGCGAAACAATATCGAGACTAAATTATAATACTTATGAATATCCCAAATCTAAAAAGTTGGTTACCAGTTTTAGTACCAAAAGTTTACAAAAAATCGGATTTAATTCGACTAAACAGCTTCAAACACTAATCACACGATTGTGAGCTCGCGCGGCACCCACTTTGAACAGAAAACTCCAAATATTCATCTAGGATATGTCCAACACGATCCTTTGATATCTTTAGGTTCTTAGCTACGAGTATCAAAATCAACTTCACTTTTCGATTATTCAAAATTACATAATACTAAAATTACAAATACACTGTTTTTATGTTTTCTTCCGTAACAGCCTCTTTGGGGTGTCTTAAACGATTAAGAGTGACATTTTAAATTTGGAATGAATATTTCCAGTTTCATCACCACTGAAATCAGGTAAGATCAAGATGGAAGGCAGAAGGCCGCGCGCTTACCCGCTGGTGTGGCCAAGTCACGACTCTCCCCGTAACAGCTAATAGAAGCTAAATTACCAATTCTTAAAAGGCCGGCAACGCACTCGGGAGCCCTATGGCATTGATGGGCAGCGGGGTCACTTAACATCAGGCGAGCTTCCAATTTGTACGCTGTTCTATTAAAAAACAATTTATATAGGCACAGAAACGATTCGATCAAAACGTTACCTGGAATTATACATACATTAATAACTCAATTATTAGCGCTGTCAAGTAATAAAGTATATAGATATTTTTATAACAAGAAACATTTAGTATTGAGCTGCCGGTTCGTTTATTTGTTCATCCTATCTCAATGTTTATATTCCTCGCTACTCTGGTAGCCGCTGTTAGTACTGTCTTAGTGATGGGGTTAAACTTTAAAATAAGTTTTTTTCTTATTTAGCAATTCAGAACCAATTTGAATCATTTAAATTAGTGAATTAGTGTAAGTGCACGTTAGTCTAAACAGTGGTGAGTGGAATAACTAGTACACAAGAACAGTCTCTTCCTAGAGTAATATAATTTAAGTAACACTTTCTAATATAACATTTTAAGCAAATTATTACATTACTTATTAGTCTTAAGATGGGCTATACCTACCTTGACCAGATGTCCCGTGTTGAACGGACGCAAAATTGTCCCGTTTTCAGAAACCACGCGACAATTCGAGCAGTGGAAATATATATATAAGTTAACATTTTGGATAACTATATTTTGTGATTCGTAACATTTAAGCCAACTAAGTAACTATTTCTAAAAAAATTACTTTAAAAAGTGGTTTTTTTTAATTGACTACTTTTTATTTGACCTAAATATAACGTGCTGTTTTGAGACAAATAATAAATGGTCTTTTTAGCTATATCGTACCCAATGTTTAATGTTATCTCAGTTTTAAGACATTTTATTTAAAAAAACAACTCAAGATAAGTTTCAATGTAGGTGATAAAATAGTGAATGTACCTAATGCTACATGTATGTGAAATACACAAGTCGTTATTTAAAAGTATCTATATATCATTAATATTAAATATTAACTACACATATTAAAATGGTAACTTCAAAGTTATAATTGATTTAGATAACGAATCCCTTAAATGCTGGCCACGGTCGCATCATCACACAGTTTCAAATGTTATATTGCCATATCGTTTGGTTTTTATAGTAAATATGAACTTTCAAAAGTAATGTAATAAAAAAAATACAGCAAGAACCAGGCTCCAGATCATCCTCCCGGACCCGTCCAACGTAAGTTATACAGTAGATAAATCACAGAATAATGTTTATTCTAAATAACATCGATAAACTGTGACGTCACTATTCCAACTCAACCGACTGTATTTTTATTCGGAATTTATATCTAGCAACGAATCCCACATTATTGTCTTGGAGCATTCGAGATGGGCATTAAAACCAAACCCCTTTTTCTTGAAGGCGATTTCATTTTAGCTGGGTTTAGAAAATTTAAGGCCAGTCTTATAAAAGCTTTGATTTTGCGGCAATTCGGAGAGCGAGCGGAATAATTAATTTATTCTGCCATTATTCTGGTTCGCCTTCAGATAATAATACAAAGATAAACTTTGTATTTCTTTTATT
Organism: Pieris rapae; assembly: GCF_905147795.1. Taxonomy (NCBI): domain Eukaryota; kingdom Metazoa; phylum Arthropoda; class Insecta; order Lepidoptera; family Pieridae; genus Pieris; species Pieris rapae. The sequence goes on along the minus strand of NC_059509.1, from coordinate 3,617,882 downwards.
TATATTTTAATGTCTGGCTTTTGGTAAATGTGCGTGAAATGAATTCAATATCATAAGGTATATAATTTTTTTTATTTACTACAAAAATACATACATTATTACAGACTATGCCAATACGATAATGTCGAGAATCATTTAATAAAATTTATAATATTAAACACATAAAATACATAATATCGCTACTGTGAATTCACTCTGCGAACATACAAATATGTCGATAGTGTCGGAGATAGCATTCAGTAGGCATAACGTGTTTAAATGTATAATGTTTTACTGATCGGCTTGATTCATTCTACGCAGATGGCCTCTCTGCCTTTTTCAAACACTGGTGAGTGTTCTAAAGAATTGTTAGGGTTGATCCTTCCTACCCCATTTCAACACCTTACGAGCCGTTTGAATTTAAAATTTCATCAATATCACCTTGATGGTTGGAAGTCTTCCACAGTCCGTTTCGCTAGTAAATTTCTTTTGCGAACTAGTGAAGTGTGGAAATGACTCCCGGTGGCTTCCCTGAGAGACCTCCAACTATTCAAAATTCGAGTGACCTCTCCCTTGAAGGCCACACACTAAAAATGGGTCTCTTTGGGCTGCGACGACTGCCCTCTTTGGCGTCACGAGCCTCGTTTGGCGTGGCCGGAGAGCAGGCGGAAAAGAAGTCTCTTCTCCAACTTTGATTTTGTCTCCTTTGGAGTGGAGACTCTTGGATCGTTGGGTTTAATAAATTTATTATTATTTTATTTATGGTATGTTTTAATAAGTAATATGCCGTGCACATGCATTTTCCCAGTTTTTTAGTGTAATATTTTCTCTGTGCCAATTATATGCCTTATGAAGAAAAAAATATAAATAAATAAAAATGGCGTTTAATTTCCAATTATGACAAAAAATAATATATATATATATAGACGATATACTTTTACTTCTACTTATTAAGAGGGTGCTAAGCGTTACACAACTTCACGCTCTCGAATTTGTAAATCACCACGAGGCATGCATCATGTAGGTGATTGACTTGAAGGCACAGAAGAATTAGGGCTTTGAGTTTTGAAAACTTGTTTTGTAAATTAGTTAAAAGTGCACCTTCATTCACCTTCAACCAGACATCAAAAGCTAGTTTAACAACGTATGCGGGTGACATTTTAAGTATTTGTAAACAGAGACTGCTCATATAATGTTATTTACATTGACTAATGAAATTGATATATTTTTGCGTTTGCAGGCACTCGAGGAATCAAAGCGAGCGGTGGTCGCGCGCTGTTTGCATACTCGTTCATATCCAACCATGAAATCGCCTAAATATCCATTGGATACGATTTGGTGGAGAGGACTTTTGTATAGTTTGCTTTCTGCTTGAACTTCCCTTAATGTACTATAAAATAATATTAAAGTATATTTACTTTTTAGTGTATTTTATGAAACTGGATAAATAAACACGTGAAAATAAAATAAAGCGTATAAAATAAGCAGATGAAATAATAATTCATTCATTATTTCCAACCAAATACATCGATCATGACCCAACTCTGCATACGGAATTGCCAGTTGCCTGGCTACCATATGCTGATAAATCATATTCCGGCCACACAATGCGGAGAAGCGATGAGAACTTGAAGATATTAATCGTGGTTATTAACGTAGAATGGAAAAGATCTCGTGACAGTTCACCAACCAGATGGACCGATCCAGTGGAAACAGATTGTCCGCTCTGGATGTGTGCTTGCTGACCACCGCTCAGACTTTAGCTACCGACAGAAGGGAGACATCAGCATTTTTTGGTCTACCTATTCATCGTTTTTAGTTTGGACCGGCTATTTCGTCGCTTTATACATCCACCTGTTGTCTATGCTAAATTTCCTGCCGAAAATTCCTTAAATTAGTCGAAGTGCTTAGGTTTTGATCTTGAGCTACGGTTATTGTCATCCAGACGTTACGGTAGCTACAACAAAGTATAAATAATGTATTACAATAAACATCTAATTTTCGACAAGGCAGAAATGATTGTAAGTCCTATGAAAAGTACATTTTAAACTTCAAAACGATAATTGTTGATGTATCGAAAAGGTGCAAAGTTATCGACTTTTAAAATGTACTATGTCATATAAATTAATTTTAAAGGTTCTTATTCCATACTTTGTATCCCACAGCTTAATTTGATTAGCGAATAGCGACCGCAAGCCAGAGTGCTCACTCGTTGAGCGAACTGCAAACTTTACCTCAATACTACTGATATCGCTTAATTAATCTTCTATATTATTAATTATTGGAAACTAATCAAACGCAAATAGAATAATGTTGGAAATATTTACAGTTCATGTTATCGCATTTCGAATTAATATTATTGCTCGCACATCAATTATAGTAATAAGAAACTGAGTTGTCAAATTAAGTTTTATTTTTAATTTATTGAAATCATCACGCCTTTTTCTCAAGGGGGTAGGATGGACCACAGACGGACTACCACTTGCTACAGTCCGAACAAAACTCTTTCGCTTAATCTACTTTCATGACCAGGCATGCTCGTCGGTTATGGGTATTTTTACTTGTCCTTCTAGTAATACTCTGGATTTTGTCGACGACAAGGCCTATCCGTAATGACTTTTAGATATACCAAAGACAATTCATTTATGGAAGAATCACAACAGACTAAAATTACCAGTGACATCTTCCGACTGTTTGAGGTGACCAAAAATTATACGTCTTCGTTGGCTAAAACAGCGCCACCTAGTATTGATACATGCAACGACTATAATGAAGTATGGTAAGGTTCAATATGAAATCCTGACAGCAGTTATGGTTGTGGCGATGGCGCTTTACGTAATAAAAAATTAAATTCTATGTTTATTAGCTTCTCTCGTTGACAGATGGCGGTACTTGTCTAATTCTGTCAGCTAAAATCTATTTGTATAATACCTATGTATGTATTTACATAATAATTAATTATTACATTTATCAAACATGCTTAGCTTGATTGAGAAAATCAATTTAAACATTAAATATAAAATCAAAATGCGCGATTGTAATTTACCACTAACTATTAACTTTATCTTAATCATTTATAATAAGCAATTCTGAAACACATTAATGAAGTATTTATTATTTTACATAATAATTAAGGATAACATTTATTGCTTACAGTAAACAATATCTTTCTAACTAACCCCATACATAATTAGTTATTAGTCTGTGAAAGTGCGTGCGAGTTGTTTTATTAGTAACGTAAAAGGTTTTCAAAATTTTAAATTTGCGAACACAAATTCAGCCAAACATTATCTTAATTGTCATATCAATATCAATAAGACGATGTTTCTTCATATAAAACGCTAATAAATACCTTCAGTAAAAAATAATATATGTAACATAGATAAACAGGAATAATCGGTCAGAATTTTGAATACAATACAAATTAAATGTATTCTAAGGCCTTTCACCTTATTTACTTCGGGAAAGGTACCCATATACTTGTGTAATTTATACCAAATTTTAATTATGTATTTATGTACGTAGGTAGTTAACTAAAGGTAAAATAATATAAATTAGAATCATAACTTGTCTGTTTGTTTTTGCCAAGCATAAATATCTAAACTTACTACATATTATTAATATTAAGTAAGTTTAGATATTATATATATTGTAATTTATACAACAATAATATTCTACACGAAAAAATGCTACACAATTGAAAGTTAAACCATTTGCTAACTTCTAATAATCAATTTAAATGAACCGCGTTTTCAGGGCAAGTATTTAGCCAATCCAATAATCCCTGGATAGTTTTCAACCAATCAGGGATTCTTGATATGGTCTGATACAAGAAAGGAAACAGCGCCGAAAATATTATTGTTATTATTACGACTATTGTATTCAGATTACGAAGCAATGGGTCATAAACATTAAAAATAAGTCAATCTGAGTCTAATAAAAGTATATTGTATTTATATATATCAATAAAATGCGGCCAATTCGAGATGCTTAACATAGCGCGATAAAAAACTCTTTCGCACCGTTCCCGCATCGTATGATCGTGGCGTCATATAAAAACTCGAGACCGCTCCCCACTTCTAGCCAAACGTCAAATCGTTTATGACTGTGCGGTCGTTTGTGTCTCAAGAAATCAGTCTATCCGCGATATTTCGTAAGCTGGTGCTTAACTGTGAATAAAAATTAGAGCGTGTGTGTTCAGTGATATTTAAAACAAAGTTAAATAACACAAGATGTCTTTCAATACCGATATTTCATCAAAACTGGAAAACAGCAGGTAATGATTGATGGCTTTTTACTCTGACCCCGTCCCTTTTGGTTAGGGCCTCCGCGTGATGCAGTGAAGCGTCTGCAGTAATTACTAAGAATCTATATTATTAACTATCGACTGCAACTATCAAAAGATATATTTACTTTCAATGTATTGAACCAGAGATTTATGTCGAAACCCTATTCCTTTCACATTGACATAATAGCATCCTTTCAATGAATTGACGTAACGGTGCTAAATGCTGATTGGTGTCACAATAGTTAAACATTGTTAAAAACGTTAAAAATTGAAAAAAACGAGCATTATATTGCAATTTAGGTTAAGTTTAAAAATCTTCTGGGCGTGCGCAAAGCTATGACTCAATGAGAGCGGAATAAAGCCTTAGCAATTTGTACCTAACATTACATAATTATCATGGCTTTCATAACGCATAATATAATATATTATATTTAACTAACTAAGATATTTATGTAAATTTAATATAAACTCCACAAATTGCAGTTTGCATGTTTTAGACATTGTCACTATATAAAAAATTACATCTAACATAAGTGGAATGCCTTGAATACTGATATCATTAATATTCATCTCATTATGTATTTCGTTTGTATAGATAAAAATAAAGCCCTAATGTCAAGATTAACTTGAATTGTTGAAGGCAAGGTAATACTCATTTCAACAACTTGACTTTATAAATTCATTCAAAATTTGTATTGAATGCATAGGTTGTAAATGTAATATAAATTAATTAATGTGGTAAAATCTTAGGATTGTTCTGTTATTTACTTCATTTCGGTGATTGTCTGTATACTAGCTGATAATCTTGAGGTAGGTAAGTAGTAATCATAATATGATTAACAGTTAAATACTTATTTCTAAGATATTATCAACACATTGTTAACAGTTAACACCATTTCTGAGTTCTGACAATAGGAAGTTATATTCTATATTATAACCTAGATTTTTTTTATTAATATTATAATTTTCATTTATTTTCAATATGTTTTCAATTGCTTTTATTAAGTATTTTAAGTTTTAATGCTATAACTTTAATCGTAGTACTTGAGTATTTACTGCTCATTACATACCTAGTACTACATGTACTAGGTAAGCATATATAGCATATTAGTAAGAAGACATTTTATAATAATTTTAGTTTTAGTGAAAAACTATGGATACTTGAATTTTATAAGTATTGTTATTGCAATAATCATAATTAACACAGTTATAAATTATTCTTTTATATATTCCATTCATAAAACAAAGAGATATTATTGTTAATGACATGTAATTAACTAACAATTCATTATGTTTAACCCTATTGTGGAAGTTTACAATTAATGCCTTATGCATTAAAAGTACAAAATGTATAGTTATGTTAACAGATCAAGGTATTTCTGACTAACTTCTGTTACATGCCACAACAGACCATAGAAACAGAGTATATGAAGTAATCAATATTTTGATGCTTCTAATATTATTTGTAAGAAATTGAAACTTGTATGATTGCATATGCAGTCATACAATTTAAATTTACGTATATACCTTAACTAGGATAGTGCAATAGAATCATTATTTCACTATCCCTAAAAATATTAAAATAATTTAGATTGAATTATAAAAAAGTAGTAAACAATATCATGTACTTCACTGTACAGTTTTTTTCTCTTTGAAGCTTTCTTAAACTCATTTCCTCTTGTTACAGGAACAGCTTGCGAAAAATTGCCAGAAATGATAACACTGAGTTCTCTAAGGAAAGCATCCTCCATGACATGGAGAACTTCGTAAAAATGGTGAATACCATGGACGAAACAGTACTTGTGCCTAGTCGGTTGATGAACCTACCACAGGAGGGTGATGACGACCCATTTAGTCTCTTTTCCATGCTGAATGACTTGAAGACTGAGCTACTCTGGGCAGGAGCTGAACCTGAAGAGCAGAGTGAGCGGGGAAGGAGAGTGTCAGACATGAGCGACACTGACAGCGAAACATCAAGTGCTGCCGGCGACTCTGGCATTGAAGGAGAGGATGAAAGAGAGTCAGCTGCTCGCGCCGCTGAAGACTGTCGGCGCCATCTTAGAGGCCTGCGCCGCTGTCTTCGCACACTGACCGCCTCAGCTACACATCTAACGAGATCTTATCAAGAAGAAGTGGGAGCCCCGGTTTAAAAAATACAAATTTTCAACTTAATACCTGTGATGTAAACTTGTCCCGCACATGATGTACATATAGTATAAGCGGCCTCCTGTAAATATTGGCTAGTTGGGCTGGGTGTGTGTGGAATCTCAGTAAGTTATGTGGTTATTTAATAAAATTATTGTGAACAGCTTCTTAGTTTTATTTTCTATATTTGGTAGATACAAATAATTACTAAGTCAAGAAAATTTGATTAAAGTTTAGGATTTCTCAAGGTATATATTTACTATATACTAAAAACACAAGATAAATTTTTAAACTCTAGTATTTTAGTTTATCTCTAGGAATCCTTATAGATGCAACCTGAGATAAAAATACCATACAATCAGTTATTATCATAATATTATCTTTACTAGCAACATTACATAAGAGATGCATTGAAGCAAGGTTTATCTTATTTCATAGAAGAATTTATGAATACATAGTTTCAATACTGGTAGGATTTAAGTAAAATTATCACCACAATCCAATGACTAGATGTTGATCTAAGTATACTTAAAATATGATTTAAAAATGGCAATGTGTCAATAAATGGTATATTTCAAGGTACACTTAAGTATTACTTATAGTACCAATTTCATCATTCTTAGGAATTCTGCCTTGAATAATATGTAACCATGTAATAAAACATACTATAAACCTTGTAACGTCACAACCTAGGTACATTTTAAAAAGAAGTCTGCCTTCAGGACTTATATGAACCTTGCATAAACTATGTTTGAAAATAGATTGTTGACCCAAACAATTGCTTAATGTGGTTACAATTGTATTGGTGTTTATGTAGAAATGACTATATTACATTGTTTACATTACAATTTTTATACAATATTTACCAGAAAAATACTAAACAGCTAAAAGATAATGATTTGGTATAATTTATATGTTATTATATTCATATATAATAAAAACATAGATTGATGAATCAAATATTATGATTGCGTTCAGAAATTTAATTTGTAACAAAACTTAAGATTTATCAATCTACATAAAATATAAAAACTGTAGTTAGCTATAATTCAGTTTATATTTTACCTACTGAAGTAGTTATAAAAATTCTAATTTCATTTTAAACTACTCTCAATTTTATTTCCTACAATGGGGAAAATATCAAAGGAAATCATATATCACATCATATTTATACATCTTTTAAACCTTCTCTTTTCATAAATAATTTGAGATTAAAATTAACCAAATAAATATAGGTATATTATAATTAAAACACATGAGGGTATTTAAATTAATTGCATGTGCGCCAAACTAAAGTATCTATTCATTTTTAAAACTACCTGCTACTTGTTATATTTGCTCAGCTTATGCTTGACCTACAAGTTTAAAGATATCCATTGTTTAACATTTGATTTAGCTTAGAGACGGTTGGCAAAGAATCAAGAATATAAAAATCGTTAAAAACAGGATAATACGATCTAAGCCAATCCTTGAGCACTTATTAATAATTACATACATCAGGGGTCATAAAAAAAACTAAGGGTAGCTAGTGCCTTTAGAAATCTCAAGAGCATAAAAATAACCCCGACAGAAGACCTTGAACTGAATACAGCTGTAGTGTAGCTCATAGGATCGATCATCACTGCGCGCTGCGAATTCTTCAGGCCGACGTTACATAATTGACTGAATTGGTTATTGTGTAGGTAGATATTGATATAACCTTGCATTTCTTTTGTACTAAACGGAAAATGAAATACAACCAATATATCTATTGATTCCCTGATTTTTCCAAGGATATTTGGTTTTGCACTGGGAAAACCATTCCTTGTGTGGATGTTGTACAGAATACGTTGGTACCTATCGTTAAGTGCATAACCTACTGAGTAGTATCCATGGTTAACGTATTGATTAGTCAAAGTATGATGCTATGTCAAGCCTCATATTTGCTAAAAGGTTTTGAGCTTTTACTGGTTGATAAAATAACCTTTGTATGGTTACCCGCACTTTATTGCACCCACCACATTAGAAATGTGAGGTGCAAATAACAGTTAAACTGATAAACTATTATTATGATTCAATTTATTATGGCTAGTAACAGATTATCATAATTTTTTGTTGTAAATCTGTGATATACGAAAAAAATAGTGTCAACAATCTTTAAACATTGCTTAAGTATATAATTCTTTTAAGGTTTTATGACGGTGTCATTTGTAAAAAAATAATTTATAAGTTTTAATTTTTTTTATATTATAGTAAAACAAATCTAAAAATCGTCTTATTTCTAACTGGGCAAAGACAATTCGTTTCTCTAAAGAGCTTTTTATCACCAAATATTCCAAATAATAATTAGTAAGGGTCACAAATTTTTCATTGATATTTTTGTTTTGTTTTTCTTTTGTTAGTGGTTATTTACAGACTCTGCATAAAAACGATTCTAATCAGTCATTTAAATTATAAAAACAACAATCATTCATAGAAATTTAAACTTTAAATGTGAAGAATCTGACGTGCGATCTGAAACCGCTCTTGCGATCGTCTAGCCATAAATGAGATGTTATTAAGCAAAGGCATTACTAGAATAATATTTTTGTTATCAACACACGCAATAATACGTCACAATTACTTTTCGATCATATTGATTTAAACGTATAAATAATAATATTTATCCCAGAGACGAGCGATCATATTTGTGTTCCACCCTTCATTTGATTAATGATGCAAGAATCGTTATAGTAATGATTTTATTACCGTTACTTAATAATTACGTGTTATCTTGAATATATTATCGCCTTTTGCACGATGATGCAAATGTACAGGCATCTGCTATTTTATTTGTCTCGTTTTTTGAATATTCTTACATTTATGAATCTTAGGAAAATATAGGGAAGTATGTAAAATGTACCATGTTCAGACCATCATCATTCGTTCAGGCATCAACTTACCTATCCTCATGAAACATATTAGCGAGAAACCAACCTACTACTTCACTTCAGATATCTCATAAGCAGAACCTACACGTAAACTGGTTTTTTACTTATAAGTAGCTGGTGCCCACAGCATCATTTGAAAATCTCAGCACCACTGTTTCTTTTATCTTTCACAGAGCAAACGGGCAGGAGGCTCACCTGATATTAAGTGATACAGCCGCCCATAGACGAGTGTCCATAGCGGTATTGTCATTTCCAGAAGGCTCGCAAGCCTTTAAAGAATTCGTACGCTCTTTTTTTCTTTGACAAAAAGACCGAGTCGGCGCACTCAGTGTGCTTTTTACACTCAGACTTGTACTAATTGTTTAATCAGTCTCTTTTAATGCCAATAGTATATTTGCTGAGGTTTAAACTGATCATGTAATAATAGTAACCTTCTTAATTGAAAGTATGTGGCTTAGCTATACATAGACATTTACTACATTTAGAGTCGCAGAAACAGGGAAGTGATAAGATAGGTAAGTAGGTGATATAATATGGCAAATTTCGAAGGCATAAGCATAGATGTTTAGGTAAACTCGTGCGCATTACTTGCGATGTTGACTTTTTAATGATGTCATACGCGGTCAAGTGTATGACAAACAAAATATAGCAGCATACGTCAACAGTGGAAGCAAATAATATTCACAACGAGGAAGGAATTTCGGATTTTGCTATAATCATTATAATTTTCATTGACGCTATATTGAGGATACTTCATTTCCTTTCCTTCAATTAACACGTTGTAATGACTAAGGTACTGACCATTAAGTCATTAGTATTTAAATAATGTGTATGGCGATCAATAAACTGCCCTACAATGCCCACCTGTTTGTTTCTCAACTAGCGCAGTAAGGAAGAATTAACCATACATTATGCAGTCTGCTTGTCAAACTCCATTCTGAACATTATGACCAATGCGACATTATCATGTTATAATAAAAAGCTTATCTACTCGGAAAGATAAATGTCGCAACACATCAATTTAATCGATAATATGATATTGTAATTACACGTTATAAAACTAACAGCAGTTTTTTGTCCAGAGGTCGTGTTTGAAACACGACAAAGGCCTAAAAATCAATAGAATAAATATAAAATAATACTCTTACTAACCGTATAGTCATGATCAATTTGATGATACTCATTTCCAGAAAGGCGCGTTTGCTGGAGAACAAGATATTTTTTCATTGGTCGTGGGTCGCAAGGAAACCTCAATAGATTAATCCTTTCCTTTTAGTCTAACTTCTGTAATTTGTTGGATATTGCAAGACGTAATACAGCCGGACGCAAAGGGCGGACATATTAGTGGGGTCGCTAATATGATTTACGATGGCTGCATCTTTTCCTTTTCAAAATTTTCCAATACTGTGACAGCAAGTTTCCAACGATTGTTTAGAAACAGCGTGTATGTAAGGCTGAAAAAGATGACATATGGCGCAATAGACACGGCCTCTATAAATGAAAAAGGCAAAATATGAACAAGTATAATGTTCACAATTAGGTACATATTTTTCTTGCACCCGGGACATAGTCACTTTCGCTCTTATCCAAATTATATAGCACTATATTGTTTTATAACAATGCTGCAGCGTGCTACTTTCTGCTCCCCGCCAGTAACAATTATGCGGATTTAAGTCAGGTGAGGTCCTAACGTGTTAAGAATATGCGTCCTTGTTGTCAGTTGCGTTAACTAAACCAATTGGTCTATTGTCTATTCTACTGGCGCTTCCTTGCGACATAGGTTACAAGGCACAGACAATGTCAAGTGTACGAGGAAAAAAATTACTTAACTGCGACGCATCAAATGCTAATTCTGATTGCAAAAACAATGATGCTTTTAAAAAACAATGTAGATAATTCTTGAATATTAAATGTGGTGTCTTATAAACGCGAGTATGGCACAAACGAATTATTAAATTATTAATTTACTGATTATAGTTTAATAAGTTATAGTTTATTATGAATATTTAATTAATTTTCAGGGATCGGGTAGGTTTAAGTCGTGGTTTCCTTTGTTCTGCGCTCCAAATTCTAATATCCTTTGTCCTCTGCTAAAATTTACAATTTACACAAACAATTATAGTTGATTGTATAGACGTAATAAAATTTGCAATTACTTGGCAATTATGGTAACAAGGAAGCAAGTTGGATCATTCAAAGGTCCTATGATAAACCTGGAACACTTTTGTATTAACTTTAAACATATTAAATAGTAAATTTAATAGATCCAAAGTTCAAACCATAAAAAACTTATCAATAATCAACCTAAGTAGCTACGATATGGCTCATTGATAATTCTGAAGCTAATCAGTATTTTCGGAAATTTGGTTGAGTCATAAAATGTATTTCTTATCCAAATAGACAATAGTCAATACATCATATAACAATAAAATACTTTCCTTTTCAAAATCGATGACGTGTTTTGTACATTGCTCGTCGCCAGAGATTGTTAAATGTAATCATTTCTCAGACGTGTTAACGAAGTGTTAATTTCGTACATTCATACAATTTTACGGAAGTTGAATAGATTACTCAGGACAAAATAACTACGTTAGCTGATGCCTGATGCCAAAGAAATCGGGATTTTATTCACAGTAGTTTACGTAATAGAATGGAATACATTACAATAAAATGTCTTTGGTTTGTAGAAATACTGAGGTAATAAGTATCTTATAATGATTCCTGTCGCACAAAAATGATTGTCTGTCTTCAAATTCTTATATGGCTCTAGCTAATATATTATACTTAGTAGAAATTAATCTGAATCTTAATTATATTGGCTTTGGTATTTAATATTGCTTATAATATTTCTGTTTTTGTTCATATTTTTTGTCATCTATGCCAACGATACATTTCAACATTATATTTATCTTTCATTAAAGATTATGATATGATTTAATACAATTTACTTAATAAATGAATGCTGCCAGCGCCAAATGTACACTGACACAGGGGCCAAACGTGTTTAATTTTCTTTTAATTATTTTTATTATTAGGTACTTCGTAGCTTAAGAAAATTGTAAATACTGTATTCTTGATTGTAATCAATAAAGTTATATTAATTTATATTGTAGACTCCAAAATTGTATTTTGCTAAAATCATTAAAATTATGAATGTTAAAAAATGAATGTTTATTTTGGGTTCTTCTTATAAGTACATTTCTCAAATGACTACGAGATACTAAATACGTTTCCAATTTATTTATGTAATAGTAGTAATTAAAATAAATTATTATTATTTACTGATATTTATATTAGTAATAATATGTTACAATAGAATTAGTGTTTTTTTTCTTCATAAATTACAAATTTTAGGATTCATTTAAACTGGAACCATTGTTTACAGCTCAATAATAATTACGATGTTGTAACTAACTGCATCTAATGAATATCGGAATGTCTAATCAAAAATTAGCGTTAGTTATATTTTCTTAGATAATTACCAACAAAATTTCCGCCTTACGAATCTTGACCTTAGAACCACAGATCCGATACATAAAATATTGCTCTTGTCAACATGACACTAAAGTCAGTTACTATACAAATACTTGATGAATGATTTCTAACCTATCATACGTTAAATTTACTACCTTTATTAGGCCTGTGTTGTCCTATTGTAAATTTACGTAAAACATTCCTTATGATTTGTTTGTAGTACAGTAGTGTAGGTAAAAATGAATTAATTAAAAAAAAAATAACAATGAGAACTTTTTGTATGTAATACCGTTTATTATTCTGTTATTTTTTTAAGAACAAGTATCTTATCTAGTTTTTAGTGTAGTCTTAACATTAACGTTGATAAAGTCAATATGTTAGGGCGTGGTAATTCGCGATCATTCGACTATACGTCATCGGTCACACAACAAACCACAAACGATTGAGAACTCGATTGATAGATAATATTATCTTAGACTTCAGGTTATTAAATTATTATTTTTATAAACTAATGTCCCTGGATTTTTTTTGTTCTTTTTTGTTTTATTTTGTTCTCCGTACTGACAGCCGTTATCAGCCTACTACAATCTATGGTCTTAGAATATATAATGAGAGCCATACTTAGGTCCCTTTGTTAAAAACCGTTATTTTTTAAATATTTGAGAAGTTTAATACCAATCAACAAATTAGTAAAAAATCGTATTTATAAATATACCGTAAGTACATAAACATTGCTTTGTAATGATAATGATTGCACTTTATGCTATGATATGTAGTCATTTTACTGTCTCTATTAATATTTTATAGTAATATACACGTGGCAGTATTTTTAACACTAGTGGCTTGCCTCAACACGACGATTTGGCGTGGAAAATATTATTTATAATAATATACGTATTCCGTCGATTATTATGGTAACTGTTATCTATATATTAGGCGACTAATTATAATCAAATGTGATAACGACACATAAACCACGCAGTTCAAAGACCTTAGAGATATTTTTAAATCAGCCCTTTCGGTCGTGGTATGCATGATGTAATAGATAGGTTAGTGGGTGCCGATTACGAAGCTATCTTGTCTTTGATACTATGGAAGTACTAAGTATACGTATGTTGTATTCTGGTTTTATGATTTACGAATAGACTGTAGATGTGTTTCCCTTTGTAGATTTAATTATACAAATAGGAAAGGAATTATGGGATATTTATATGCATCACCTACGACTATTAAAATAATATTATTTATGTAAAATAAGTCAGCCAACAGAGTATCAGCTTTACTTACATAAATAAACATAGGTACTTTACACTATAAGGTATATGTGCACACTCATTAAGCCTTTCCACAGACCCCGTCACTGAACCCACTGCAGCAGCACTTTGAATGAGCCAGTCACCCTACCCTGACTTCTACAGCCCGAGGCTGTGTTTGGATGGGCAAGGGCCGTTTGTATGCTCTTTTCCCTTGCCCCGGACACGTCCGTTGTGTCCGTCACGTCGTTGTGCTCTGGAAGTGAGTATAACTTCTAGAGTATGTCCCATATTATAGCCCAAATTAGTTCTAGAACTTTATTACATACATTTGGTTTTGTTCTTTGAGTATTTTGCAGTTTAAGTAGCTAATATAGCAATCTATAAATTTTTATCATTTCTCTATTTATCATTTTGTAAAATTAAGCTTTCTACTTAAAAATTCTAGAAACTATGAGTTCATTCACAGAGCAATCTTGAATAATTATAAAAACAATGACGCAAATAAAACTGGTCAAACGAGTTAATGCGCATAAATGATATTTTAAAATTACTTGGTTTTATTCCGCAATCAAAATATAAGCGTTTGGGATTTTTTTGTAATACTGTTTGTTGTTTGTTACATTTTTAGCATCATCATTATTGACAAAGGATATTCTTTCTCATACTTGACTTAAAGTCCTAAATTCGCCAATCCCAGGGCATCCGGCGAAGAAAACCAGCCTGATCGTTAATTTAACTCCACGTCATTCCAGCTTCCTTCGCCTCTGCAATGATGTAACCTAGCAACGAATCCAGGTTTATATTGAGCGGCCACCTTTCGTTTTGCCTTGAGGATTTCCAGTCAAGTGCTTGCTTGATGTGAAATGAATCCCTTTGGTTATATCTAAACAGGCGGTATTTTACTAGTGCTACCAACAACAACTTCGGCTGTCACTGCATTACCAATTAATACGACAACCAAATCGTGACCATTATTGGCACAGGCGAAATATTTAGAATTTTATATTAAAAATAAATAGAGTTTAAAAATAATTGAGTACATTCATTCCAGTGAAGACGGAATCTTTTTAAATTCGTGACATTATTCTTATACATTTAAAGGACGCAATAATTTTGAGTTGTTGATTTCAATATTTTTTTTAATTTCAGAAGTTTTAGTTTGTAACAATTTCTTAGACCGTTTTGCGGTCATGCCGCGCCTAAATTTTACAAAGGAAAAATTGTGATTAGATATCAATTAGTGGTAATGTGTGGTATAAATAATACATTTAGTAAAAATGCAGGAAATCAGTTTATAATACATTTATCGATTTTATAAGTGGAAAACCCACTTAATATATTGATATGTAGATTAAGCCTCAGTTATTTGTGCATTAAATAAATGATTGCCAGAAATAATAAGGCAGCACGGTAGGATTTGAGTGCGACGGTATTTTAGTGACTGCTAAAATTATAATTCTTGATCGATTTTAAAAAGGCCGGCAACGCTTTTGATGGCAATTTGATTGCCGTTTATGTTGCCGTTCTGCCCGTTTTCCCTCTGTAATATTTACAATAAATCAATCGGAAAAATTTATAGATTCTTTGTAGTTAATAAACGTAAAGTATTTAGAGATGGTAGAGCTATGCACGAATACCTACATGTAATATATATGTCGCAGAGAAGTTGTTAAATAAGAGAGTTAGTTGAATCTCTAGACAGTTTATTAAAAATCGATATTCAATCAATTCGCTTAAGTTCCGTCAGACAAGTAACTGAACGAAACGTTTAACGAATTTCCTAAACGTTCCTAGGCAACAAGACTAACCTAACCATTTTAAAACAACACGGAATTTCCAAGCTCTCAGTTCTTCACGATCACACCGAAATAATCAGGGCGGAGTCGAAAACATGTTTACGATTTAACCAAAGACTACAATTCGAAACTAAAAACCACTTACACACCAAACCAACGTTTACCAAAGGAAAGACTCTGAAAGTAATTAGCTGTTATCGTGACCGCCATTTTACATTATTAATCCACACCCTGACTTTCGGTCAGACAGATAGTTAAACATTTTCGACGCTGCTTTATTTAATATAATAATTAATTAACTGTCAAGAGATTCATTTAACTACTACGTATACTGCGATATATAGGTACACTTTGAAGACCTATGCAGAAATCGATATTCTTCCAAGCAGCTTTAGCTTTGAGATCTAAAAATATGACAGACAACTAATCATAATTACTATATTTCCATTCTTATTTATAACAGCAATTCGTAACCTTTATATTGAAATTTAATATGTCGCACAATCATGCGTAGTATAGAGATTCGAGCACGGAGCATGCGCGTGATTCGTGGTTAATTCTTAATTTATAGATCCGGTGGAATAGTGGTACGCAAATTACAAGTATCAACAACGAATATTTACTATTTAATTAATGACACAATCATAAATAAATAATTTCACCAATAAAATTGTGACTGCTGACTGTTTAATTAATGATTTACGAAGATAATGTTCACATTGAACCCAGGACCTGCAACGCATTGATCACACAATCTTCCTCAGATTTGTCCCAGAAAATATCTTCTCTGAATAAATTTATTTACAAGTCATCTTATAAAATAATTAAACATTAAATAAGCTACGACTTTACAGTATTATAATCTCTTCATATGTATATAATATGATTGTTACCTGAAACCCGAATCAGAATTATTTAATAGTACTTGGTCTTAAATAATATTATTGACATCTTCCTCGTGTGAGCACTGAGGGCTAGCGCACACGGGTTATTTTATCACCTTTCATCATGTTTTTCTGGCGATTTTTTTGCACATTCTAAGGATGACCGCGAAACTCGCGCTACATTCAAATCGTTAGATTATTAAATGGGATTATTTTTACTTATTATGATATTTTCACTTAATATCGCCTTAGAAAATCTAACTCTATAATACGATGAAATATTTTTTTCTCATTTTCAACCCTTACGTACCACCACCATGGAAACAATCAGATTAATATACGTATATTATTAGAAATACGTAGGACACGGATGCTTTCAAAATCTGACGCGCTCGTGTATGTCTATACTCTATAGTCCCCTCAATGATGAAAAGGTATACATTATATAACATTTTTTTCTTATTATTATACGCTTCGCGACCCAATAGGTATCTATGATAATTTAATACCGATTTAGCATCATGATATTAAAATGGAAATTAATTACTATTGAAATCCATATCGGCAAATGACGCTTCGATTTCAAAAAGTTTTGTCACTGTCACCCATCGTCTGCGCACTCCACATATAAACATGACGTGACATTGACAAAAACTTTACTGTAACGATGACAAAAGTAACCCGTGCGCGCTTAGCCTAACGTTAGTCATTATTCGACTATGTGTTAGCCTAAGCGCGCTCGGGATGTCATTGTCATTGTTAATGAAGGAGAAGTATGACAAAGCTTTATTATCGTTTCGTTACCATGTGGCGAATTCTTGGAACTTGAATAATCTTTTAAAAAAGATGTCTTAGTTGATTTTATTTGTATTCTAGATAATTGTGTCGTATTAAACACGCATGTCGTCATAGAACACGCTGCGAAATTGAACTGATAGCGAATAAAGCAATTAATGTATGCTCTATTAATACACAACGACATTCATATGACGAGCGTTCGTATTTTCTTGTGTTAATGCCAATAAACTACTTATTAACATCTTATCGTATTAACTTCACTTTCATTGATGATCCAATATACATTCCTCTTAGTTAATGATTGAAGATAATTTGAAAATTTTGACCCCAGAGTTGAGAGTCGCCCGTTGAAACCACTAAACCACCATTGCTTTCAACTCCTACTAATAGCCTCCGAATATCATAATATAGGAAACGACAAATTAAGTTCTATCGGAAGCGTTTTGTTTATCATGAAGATTTAACTTACCAATTATGGTAACAGTGACAAATATTAAATTATCCTTGGGAAATTCAAAAGTTAACTAACTTTTAATGAACAAAATTATGTTAAACAAATTTATACACAATCTGGTGCCTAGTTCGTATTTATCATTATTAAAATTTAAAAATTAACTAGTATAAATATACTTATTATTATTCAGCTGAAACAGTCAATGACTTATTAGTATTTTTGTATGTTATTGCAGGTCATAAACTGCGAATTAATTAAACTTCAGACACTCATTTTGAAATAATGATAAAAGATTTGGATGTTTTCGAATCTTTTATTCTCTTAGTAGTCTGTGACTCCAAAGCGGTTGTACCCAGTATTCTTGTCGCTTTTTGTTTCTTCTAAGTCTGTTGAGTTTACTGAAAATTACGTCTCTTGGAAATCCATATCGGCGAATGACACTTTAATTACAAAAAAGTTTTGTCATAAGTAGTGCGCTTACGAAGCGTGACAGTGTAACTTTGGAAAAATAACATGACAAATGACAATGACAAAATCTTAACGAGAATCGTTAGATTCTCTTTGCTAATGAATCTCTCCCTGCACTCAAAACTATGAATCACTGTTTTGAACTTTAAAAATTATTCTATATTTTTGTTATAATGTGTCGTCATCTATTGAATATCGGTAGATATTTCCATAAATATTTTCCGAATCAAATAGCACAGAAAAATCTCGATTCACAAAAACCGGGTTATTATAACGGCTTTTAATTTAGTAAATTTGCAAACAAGTTTCAAAGATCAGAGGCTAGTAAGTCTGGTTCGGCGCTATTACCATCTCGAACGAAAGACCTGACTAACGTGTTTCGAATAATAATTATATTTTTTTGTTCTTAGCATCAGACGTATAAACGGAAAATCCTACTTTTCTGTTCGTTAATATTACATTATATTGATATGTAAAACAGACTAGAAGGTTTTATTAGATTATTTACCATTAAATTGTAGGACTTAGTAATCAAATATTTTTTTGCTGTTTAATTGACCTCCGATATATTATATATATTTTTTATTAACTGTATGGAATTTAACAGCCTTCAAAGTAAGAGATTCTAGATAATTGTCTCATGCAAGTCAAAAGAATGACACAAAAATAATTAACGAAACAGAAGAAGAAATTTGTTTTATGATTTTTATTCACAGCTAGCGACTAGAGAGTATAAAGCAAATGGGTAGAAATATCCATTGGTACACAGCAGCATTCGAACTCGATACTTCAGGTTTAAAACTGTCAATAACTAGTCCTACATTGACTACACTACATTTCTTTAAGCCATGAGATTACACATTATCTTAATCCCAAACAATTTCATTAAAAGCATGTCACACCTCTTGCGTTCGAAATTACATAATAAACCGGAATATTTTTGTAGGTTAGAAATTTTAGAATTACCTAGAACTGGTTTGTTTCCTTTTTTATTCGTTATTCGTCGTTACACGTCATTCAAAATTGGAATTTTTCCTTACAATTAAAAATCTGTTAATTATCCGGTCGTCAATGTTTATTTGGTTATCCTTCGTCTTTTTATCTGTGATAAATAATTATAATTATCCGATAAAAAACTATAATTGTTGTGTATTTATATTGTAATTAGTATCATGTAACTATAAATATAATAAAAATACTTTAAATGTATAATAGTAATAATTAAGCCTCATTTATTCCTTGAAACATTTATTCATCCTTATTATAGTTAAACACAGTAATAATTTTATATAGAAACTAGCTGCCCCCGCGACCTTAGTTTTTCCTTAGTGGGATTTAACGTAGCCTGCCTGTTTAGTACATACCAACATGGAGCATTTTGCTATGCTACCCCAAAGACTGTTTGGTTGTAAATTACGCGATGAAAAGCTTTTTAGTCTTCCTGTGAATTATTCTTTATATAGACCTCAGGGCTCAGAGTTCACGTCATAAGTTTTTAATTAACAAATAAAAAATAGAGGTTAATCGTAGTGGGGTGAAAATTAAGGGTTGTATACATTTTTGTATCATAAAAAAATACAACCTAAGCATATTGTCTAAAAAATTAAAATAAAAGTGTAGTGGTTGACCAGTGACCACCCTTATCACATAGCAGTTTGAAAGATAGATAGTGGCCGATTCTCAGACGTACTGAATATGCATTAAAAAATTCATGAGAATCGGTCTATAGGGAATGTTTTATATTTAAAGAGATATGTAATTAATCTCTTCTATATAGACCTCTAACGGACAGTTATCTAAAATTTAACACAAATGCTTTCTCATAATTATGGATTAGACAATGACTATATACCATCCATATATATACGCATATATTACGCTACTCATAATTATGACCACTGATATTTGAAAAACAATCGCAACTTTATTAGTCCTTATTAGATTTAGATGACGTCAGTATGAAATGTATTATATTAACGAGAAACACGTGCGAGGAAACGAGTTTAACAACTACGGAATAATGTAGTATAAGATATCTTTACGACCTAAATCCTTAAAAGAACATTTTATACCATTCGCATCCTGTCACATAGTTATATACCTTTACTCATTAGGAGGTAGAGAGGGAGGGGAGAGACTGAGTTCCTTCTAATACCATGGGTTGCAAATAATAACTAATTAGATATATCATACCTATAACGCTGCACTCATAGTCTTGTACCAGTAGAATACGGAGACCTCTTCGATGCAGTCGGGTCCCAAATCTTGTCTGTTCAAATACTGCATATGCATAGTGCGTTTCAAAAATATTGTTTGAATTTAACAACTTATTAATCTAATTTAAATCAATGTGGTTTATATTTAACTTAGTAACAGAATGCGAATTTCGCGATCATGCAAACAATACAGGTTCGATAAGAAACTGCATAGTTTACTGAGCAAGCATTATTTTTATACTTTAGACTCGTGTAACCCTGAATAGCGAGAATGAAACATTCATTGGAGGCGCTGTATTGATTTTTTCTTCGATATTGTTTTTTTTTAAATATAACATAACGCAGTCAAGCGTGAAATCCTCAACTTCTGTATTCCAATCCCGGCAACGTATTTTTATGCGTAATTAAATATCGTGAATCTGACATGTGTGAAGGAAATTTTAATAGCGAGACTTCGATAATTCTGACGAATACGAATCTTATCCTTACGTCAAAAGTATATTGGATTTTAGCATACGGGAAATCTCGAATTTCTCTAAAAAGATTATATAGCGTACTACCTGCCCCCGCGAACTTCATTACTCCTTAATGCCTAAATCCTTCACTATCAAATAAAAAATAGGGGTTTATTGTAAAGGGTTGACAATTCAGGATTATTTACTAATAATGTATCATAAAAAAATATTAAAAAATTTTTTTATCTAAAATTGAAAAAAAAATATAGGGGTACTCGTACTTTAGTTTGAGCGGTGTAATAAAAGTAATTAATTTTATAAGTAAGGGGTAATTCATTAATTTAATTGCATGCTATACCTACTAGGAATTATAATAGCTATACAATTCTTAAAGTAACGATTGCATTATGGTTAATAATTTGTTTTATTTTTGAAATTTAATAACCTACTTGAAATGGTATACAATTTTAGGCAATTTTTTTATATTATATACAGTCACTAACATTATAAGAGAAAGAGATTTTTCAAATTGTTTCTGTTTCAATTTGAATTCTTACAAACAGAAACATTTAATAAAACTTCTCAAATAAAACAGTGAACTCAGGAGTAGCATAATCAATATTTAGAATAATATACGAAACAACTATTTTATTATCCAGACAATAAAATATGTTAATTATGAGATAAGATACATGTTACGTAAATTGTCGAAATCACACTGTCTGGCAGGCTTCGTACGTGATTTTAAAGACAAAAATCACGTCTCGCACAGAACAATATATTTTCAAATGGAAATATGTACATACTATCAATGACCCCTTGCTATAGGAATACTTACCATCGTTTATATCTTTTATTATATTTTAAATAACAGACGCAAAAATCAACGGGCTCACTCGATGTTAAGTGCCTGCCGCCCATGGGCGGCTACACTGCCAAAAGGCTCGTAAGTGCCTTGCTGACCTTTCAAGGATTACTACGCTTCTTAAAGGAACCTGCGTCGAATTGGTTCGGGAATACTCGTACTTCAGTGGGCAGCTCGTTCCACACAGTGGTGAAAAGCGGCAAAAGGTGCCTTCAAAAACTTTCAATTCAGGGACGACTGACGTCTAGGTGATACGTGACAATATATATAAAGTAAAATCATATTTAGGGCCTGTTTCATAATGTATGGATAAAGTGCCAAATAGCTACGCAACACATAAACTATTCGAAAGATAAAAGTTCCGAATAAGATACTTGGCATTTCATGACAAATAACGCTATCTGACAGTCGTGAAACGCAAACATACTGTTTATCCTACAAATAAGTAACAAATAGCTTATTTGGAACTTATCCGGACATTGTGAAACAGGCCCTTAATATACAACTTAGTAATCCACGAGTTATTGTATTGTTCGTATATTAAAAAAGTATATTTAAATTTAATGTTTCTTCTACCTATTATCCACGCAAATAGAAAATGTTATTTAGATTTTATGAAATATGTTTTTTTTATTGTGAAATAATTCAGTTAGTATAATTTCACTCGTTTGATTTTGTTTTTTTAAAGTTTTATAATTTCCTGAGAAAGAGAGTATAAGACAAAATCTACTGTTTGTTTTGTGATCCTTATATGACAAAATTCTTTCAGCATTCCCACAGGAAACATTTACTATCTAAACATTTAACAAGCAATTATAGATTACCAACTAGGTGATAAACATGCTGCGTCTATTAACTTGCAAGCCATAGGTTCAATAATGGATTCGGAAGGAGGTATACCTGGATTCTTAGTTTTATTTCTTGTCTTGCTACGTCTTTTCCTGACATTGTCAGCGTATGACCCAATAACCTAATAATCATTTAGATCGTTACTCAAGGTTACTTATAACAGTTATAAATCAATTGTAAGTTAGGAGTTACGACTGGAACCAGTTTGAATCGCGAATAATTTCAGTACCGTAACATGGCGCGATAGCAGCCACTGACCTCGATATATGCGGCTATTGTCAGTTGCAGATTTTCAACACAATAATTGTTACCGGAGACGAGTAACCTTAGGAAAGCCAACAATAATAAAGCCAATCACGCAAGACTTTATTATATCAACTAAAAAGAAACTGAAAGATCAAGGTTTAAAACGATTTATTTCCAACACACAAATATACAGTATTTGCAATATTCTTAAGCTACGTAATAAGAATTAAAATTTGACAAATACAAATTTAAAACAAATTAAAAAAAAAGTGGCAATGTTTCTTTAATGTTGGCATTACTGTATTGCGATTCGTAGAGCGAAGATTCTCTGGGGTCACCGGTACTATCTATCAGGTGCCAACTTAAATGTTTAATTAGCCTGTGCACTTAAAGGCCATGGCCCAAGCGTCTTTTTCTATAACTTTACGGTTATTTTGTCTATAAATTTTTTGTGGATTGTCAGTCAGAGGGTGGAGATGAAATTATAACGAGAACATAATCATTTATTATTAACTATTACAGACAAATTAAAAAAAAGCTTGATATTTGATGATGTTTTTTATAAGTACTTTTTATATGGTATTTTAACATAATATATAATTATGAAATAAAAATAATGTAATTAATTAAAATTGTAAGGCCTCAACTGCGTTTTTTTGCTAAAAGTGTATCCTATTATTTTATAAATTTAACATTTGCATTTAGAATTCATAACGTAATGACCATATAATGTTTAACATTGCACTTCCGTGAATATAATTATAGTATTTCTATATGGCTTTAAAATGACAAGTCAAGATCTTTGTAGACTCCAAGGTAAGCTTACGATAAAGATGATAAGATAAAAATATATACAAATGATGAAGTTTCCATTTCAATGCGGCAGACGTTCTCTTGACGATCTTACCAGGAATAATTACGAAATTCTTTAAAATATTTGTAAAACTTCAGAACGTATAAGTTTGTAATTTCATAAATATTGTCTTTGATGTATGCTAATTTGTTATCGAACACAGCCAATCAACATAATACAGGAGTATTAAATAATAAATATATTATCGTGAATAGTCATAATAATAATTATCCAACGATGCATACAATTGTGTACAGCCTTGAAGGTTATACAAAGAAATATGTAGATGGCAGGAATAAATGTTGGAAAGAACATAATAAGTATCGTTCGCCTCTATCGGCTAATCTTAAAAGCATAATCGCGTAGACTGCGTGTTACGAACTGCCTGGTTTTTGTAACACTTAATTATACTTTGTTTTATGTCTCTTGCCCTTCTTTATTTACTTTGAATCTAGACTCAGGTGGTGTTATTAAAGTAATTTATACTAATATATATCATTAAGCCATTGATTTAAAGCACCGTGTAGCCATATGTATGATAAGTATGTCCATTAATGAAACTAAGGAAAAAATCAATTTCGCAGAACCGTTTCGCCCGGCAATCATAATTCAGCGATGTAACTAACTCACAAAATATATTTTCGGTACTTTAAATAGTTATCAAAAGTAATAGACTTGGTTCGATATTTATATCGTCGAAAATAAAGAAGTGAAGAAAAAATAAGAAGTAGTAGTTATGTAGGCTTATATAAAGGCGATCTAAATATATCTATTATCTCTCATTAGAAGGATCTTTTAGTCTTAATTTAAATATCATAATTACCCTCGCTTATACTCTTAATAATGTATGTTACATAATATACACTATATATAACATAATAACCATTTAAATTGCGCGTAATACGTCACAAACTAATTAAAACATTGTCGCTCAATAGATATTGTATGTAAAACGTTCAATGATAAGAGAATAAAAAAAAAACATTTCCAATTTTTTTTGTAAATAAATATATTTTTTTTTTAAAAACGCTGCAAAACCGTGATTTTGGTGCCATAACTTTCTTGATACTTAAATTCATGGCATTGATTGCATGGTATTTAAAATGATAAATGATTTATTTACTTATATTTAAAAGTTCAAGAGATTAAGAGCTATTCTACTTAACGTGATTTCCTTACTTTCTTTTGCCTTGTACATAAATATAACAAAGAAATAAAGTAAATCGTGTCCGGCTCGCAATGAGAAAACAATTCGCCAGTACATGTCGTTGGTAAAAGTTAATGATGCACTTTGCAATTATGACATTACATTATAATGAAATACCTTGAATATATTTAAGGCTTAATGTTTATGTTATTCGCAACTGTATATTCCAATGTGTTTCTTTAGTAAAATTAATTCAATTTAGAAAAAAAATCTTTAATAGTTATTAGTTCAGATTACATAGGCAATAGAAATATCATATTTACAAAAACATTTTTTTATATATTTAAATTAATAACTAAGCGATTCTTAGGTCAATATCTGCCGCGCACCTCCTCTATGTGGAACCAACTGCCTACTGAAGTATTTCCCAACCAATTCGACTACTTCGGTACTTCAATAAAAGAGCGTATCGATTTTTAAAAGGCTGGCAGCGCGCTTGCGAGCCTTCTGGCAGTGCGAGTGTCCATGGGCGGTGTCACTTAACATCAGGTGAGCCTCCTGCCCGTCTGCCTCCTGTATCATATAAAAAACACAAATATGTATTACAAATACACGCCCAATATAATATATATTGTTATTTTTGTATATATTTTTAGTAAATTTTAATGTCGGGGTTCAAATTAATTTATTTATTCATGATTTTTTTAATGCAAGTAAAATGTTTATTAACGTAGGGCAACAACGAACAATTATTTAAATGTCTGGGAATTTTCCTTTTATGATAAGCGATGTCAATCGCATTTGATCTAACAGAACCTATAATTACATATTATGTATAACACACGAATACAACAAATAAACTTTGACATAAATTTAAGAACCTCAAGTTCTATATAAATTTTGAAGTATAATGCACTGTCAATTGTCACGCTGTCATGCTTAAATCACGCCCGATTGGGTGATGGACTTTGTAATTTGTCGGTATAGAGGTCGATATAACTCAGCTGCCGATAGCTGGAACCTTATCGTTTCTGAAGGGTCGTTAGCGCATCCTCTAATAGATATGTAGTTGAAGCTTTGGTTCTGTAATATCTCTCTTGGAGTAGTCCAAATAGACCATTGTCTGAAGTATCTACTTTAGACAAAGGTAAGGTCTATATTAAACAATAGATATTGTTTTTATGTGCAAATAGTATAAAATGTATGATAAACTTCTTGGATAGTCTTATCACTTTGAACAAATTGATAAAAAGCTTGCAAGATATAATGTTACCGGTCGACATTGTATTATGATGCTCCGAACGAAAGTTCTTCGAAGAGCCGACTTAGTTTGTTATTAAACAATGTACAACGCAATAATACCTTTGCCGCATAAGGAATACCGCTTATTATAATCTGTACAACTTTTGCTGTTACGTCTATGTTGACTGCAAAGGTTTTCAACACGTCCACTTATTGCATTAGACCGTAGAGACATATACCTTTCGAGAATGAAAGTAACAACCAATGCATTGAAGATTTTTAAGTATGTCGGTTATTTTGGGAAATGCTACCAGACAGTTTCCGGTAAATAGGCAAGAGTTATTTGCTTAAATTTTTAAAAAGGTTTTCTATTATGTGGGTTCTTTCACATAAAGTTTTACAAGTACCGACACATATAAGTTGTTAAAAACACTTTTCTAGGTACGATAGTCTTATGACCCCAGCCTTATCGTATCAAAAAACGAGATAATTAGGAGATATGTTCCATAAAGAATATAGACGATATGTAAGTCTATAACTGAACCGGTGTTTCATGTAAAATTTTCTTAGATTATCGGAACTATATAAATGAATTTGAATTATCTGGAAGCAAAAAGCACAAAACAGGGCCGCCGGCTGAGGATTTTTGGTAGACCAGCCCGATTGCCCGTAGCGTTGGATGCTGATTAGAAACAACAAAAATTATATTTAGATAAACAATATGTTATGGTAATTATAATTCATGGAGGTCAATGGACTTTTACGGATATCTAATAGTAAAGATATTATTTAATAAAATAATTTATTATCTTCACATCGGTCAAAAAGGACGTTATTAAAAATACATCGCTAATTGAGACTTATCTTTGGATCGAGTTATGGTTGAGATAAAGCGATTATTGTTATTTTGTTGCTATCATGTACAAAAACATAATTAAGGCGTTAACCGTGATCCTCAGAATTTTATTTTTTATCAAAACTGAATCACGTTAAAAACATCAATTGTGTAGATGATGTAAAATATTATTCGAAAACAGTTCAAAAGTCATGATATGAAAACATTGATCACACTTCATACATGCTACATACACCCGAACACGTTTTAAACAACTGGTCACAACTGGACAGATCTGGTTTAACATAAATTGGATACCAGTTTCTTTGGCAACTTTGCGAGTGATATTGAACTTGTATCAAGTATCCATATTCCTACGATATAATACACAATGCGACGTATGATTGATTTTCTACTCATACTAACTTTCAACAGATGATCAGTAGAGGCAAAACTATGTAGAAAGGACAAACGGAACAACGGTATCAAGTCTGTGATTCGCCAAGGATTGTTGACAAATGACAATCATCAATAATATATTAAATAATAAGTTGAATTATATATGACTGAGATGAGAGGCAAGTATATTAAAGACGATGAGTCACGGGAATAAGGGTATCTAAATAAATTATGGCACTGGAGGTACATGTGCAGAAAGGAAGGTAGATATTTAAATCTGACAAACTTTATTATCGTCACACGGAAGACGAGACAAACAATGATTATTATAAAGTATTATTGAAGTGTCGTAATTCTGATGCAATAAGTAAATTTCCATAAAGTTATTTTGTTGTTTATATATTCCAAAATACCTATTAGCAGTCTAGCACTAATAATGAACCGTCTGCTTATGTAGACTTATCAATATCGATCCTATTGTCTTGCTTATATTTATCTAACCCCCTATACTATAAACATAATGTATGGTTTAGAGAGAGAGTTTTGTAGAGAACAAAACTGCATTGTTGCTTAGTGGCAGTGATGAAAACAACATGAGGCATTAGTCCCAAAAAGTTGAGTGCCAGGCACAGGAAGCCTCACATCTACTTGCCCATAAGATTAACAAATCATTTGATGATTCATATGAAACAAATACGAAAATCTGAGGCCCAGAACTAAAAATCTTGTACCGGTACTGATTTATTTTATCATACTTAGTGAAGGAATGCATGAGCTCGCTCACATACCCCCGTTTACTTTGGTGCGGGATATCTAACTGCAATCTAATTGCTACCTTTCCTAACGACAAAGAGATTAAAATAAATTTCTTTAACGGGTATTGACCTGAATTTATTACATAACTCGACGTGATCACCGAGTTATGTAAACTTTGTAATGAACTCGCTAAACTGACGTTGAATATATAAAAATTAAAGACATACACTAACACTAATGAAACTTAACTAATACATTTACCTATTAACAATTGAACAATGAATGAAGAGTTATCACATTACTAAAAGGCATATTATTACACGTTGTATTGTGAAATAGCGAAACTTGAGCAATCGACCTCGAGAAATCAGCACTGGTAATACGAATGCTTTAAAATATCCGATAAAAATAATTATCACAGTTATATGTGTTATATATCTGTATTATAATAATTCAATATTACTGAAGGCTGACTTGAAAACCGATATAGGAAGCTAATATTTTTTTGCGTTCATTATATTAAGTGTTTATTTAAAATTAATGCATATACGCTGCAAATAATTAGAGAATTCGCAACATTTATAGAAAAAAGGGTAAAAATGTAGCTGAATAAATTATAACGTGGCATTAAAGACAAAATTTATAGTCATAAAAAAGATATAAATATTCCCGGAATATTTTGAATTATTGAATTTTGTCTTTA
This sequence comes from Pieris rapae, assembly GCF_905147795.1. Classification (NCBI taxonomy): domain Eukaryota; kingdom Metazoa; phylum Arthropoda; class Insecta; order Lepidoptera; family Pieridae; genus Pieris; species Pieris rapae. Next base: position 3,588,865 of record NC_059509.1, on the reverse strand, counting down.
CGCTTTGATTAACCTAACCTTAAATGTCAAACCGCAATTTCTTGCTTTTATGTTGTTGTTGTTGTTATCTCTCTTGTATGTGTAAAAAAGGTTGTATTATTACAAGATCTATAATAGATTTTTTTCGTCTATGGCACTGATTGAAAGGTAATCGGAACTGAGTCTATACAAAAATTGTACCACTGGGGTTCTAAAATCTTGAACTTATTGAATAAAAGCTTGATCAATTGAACCAGGAACGCAAAGAGCAATGGCAAAGAAAAAAATATAAGATTATATGTAGTGATGTAAATGAAAACACATATTGTATCACCCAATAGTTTGATCGCTCATGCTATGAACTACAACTTCTAGATAAAATGTATTAATATTAAAGACGAGACTTGTGTCTTTGTCTGTGAACTAATTATTAACTCATACTTAAGTGATAGGAATTTTTAAAGATTATTTGATTGTCTTTAAAACGTTATACTTTTGTGTAAATTGACACATTGAGCCTAGTATACAATGGATATTTTAAGACTTAGAACGCATTTTGAAAATAATTTAAAAAAATCTGTAATTTGATCGAAAATAATATTTTTTATATAATGTTTATATTACCATGCTTTAACAATAAAATTAATTGAGTCGTGATCACGATACGTGTTAATAAGTTTAATTAAAGTAAGCAACTTATTAAAATATACTATTATTTTTGTTTTTATATCGTCTTTTTATCATCCGTCAATTATTAAGATTTTTATAGAGTTTATACAAAGAACACTTCATTGTGTTAAAAACAATGGAATATTCTAGAATATACTGTCCTTGATAAAATACTAATTAGTAACCTTGTAAATTACGTATTTAAATTGAAATAGTCAACACAATTTTTATTTTCGGAAAATCCATTTCGTCGTGCAATAACGCGTCGGAGCAACTTGTAAAAGTGACGCGGGGAGCTGTAATAGTTCTCATCGCATTTCGACGCTTTATTGCCTACGCCTGCTGCTAAATTGCCTAAAAAGGGAAGGAGGAATTTGGGGATTTCAGAAAGGTGTGAGACTGAATCTGAATGAGTGAAAGTGAACTGAATTTAGCCTTGCGTAATTTACAGATTCGATTCGGTAGATCCAGATTCCTTACGTAAAGATTATCCCTTACAGACTCTTTTTATTAAACTTTACCTCTTTATTTTATTAATATAGATTAAGGAATCTATGTTTTTCGTATTAAAACTATTGGTGCTGTAACTTGAGAATCTTCAAGTACATATATAGGATAACAATTTTGCATTAAAATATAAATATTCATTTATATCTAAGAGATAATCGAAACTTTATTCTTTATTGTTGCAGGATTTAGTTTTAATTACATAAGCATAATATTATTTAGAAATACTACATAATATTATGCTTACGTAAATATTGTCAATGGTAAATAAACAGTGCAAAGTCCGTGCACTTCTTAATATGAATTCGTTTTGCAAAAAGTCCTTGAATTGATTAAAAAAAATAAAAACCCAAGTATTTATTTAGTCGGTATCCATAAAATTTTATTACCCTTTTTTATTGAGTATTTCACGAAATCATTCTGATTGAATAAATCCATCGGACTTACTAGCATGGAACATTAAGACCCTATACATTTATGATAAATTAAGACAATCAATAAATATCCAGATATACACCGAATAAATGCTTCGTTGTATTTTTCTCAATATGTTTGGAAACGATTATAACTAATATTATGTGTTGTTTGCATAAAAGTGCGAATTTTTAGATTAAAGATTCACAATTCGTGACAAACAGAATAAACTAACTATAATTGTATTTATTTTTAGCGTTTATACGTTACTTACGCGTGTAAACGACGTAAAAACTGTAAGTCCATCTGTCAATAAAAACTCATAATCTCCGCTTAAGTCATATAGAACGTGACTTTCATAATTTAAATGAATTTTCGAATGATCTATTATGCATTGTGCCTTTGTATAATATTTGTATATTGTGGTGAATTATTAATCACTTTTAGTAATTCCCATTACATTTGGTAATTACCAAGTAGTTTATCGTTGTCACTAAATTTTAACTTCGTACATATTTTAAATCAAGTTGATTTTATGTTGAAGAAACACCCGAAACAGAGACCTTTATTTGTTTGGGAAGAGAGGGCCAAAGTCGCGATTTTTTGATCTTGACTTGAACACTTGTGTTACGCTAGTCTGCCTTTGAAAAAAATATTATTAGGTACTGTTAGTAGCAACCCACGATATACCTCAAGCCATTATCATTTCGCTGTTTTGATAACTGTTTAACTAACGAGACTTTCGGCTGTGAAGCCTTTAATAAGAAAGTAAATCCACCGTTGTCAAATTATGTAAAAAAACTTTTCTATGAGATATACTTGACACCTCAAATTAACTCCAAATTTATGAGTTTATTGCCGCAATACATTAAACAACAGGCACTTAAATTGTCTCCACACACTACTATAGTTATACACAGCATATAATAAATTTCAGTAATATTACTGTTTAAAATATTTAAAGGGTATTTTCCATATAAATTAATATTGGTAAGTTACAAATACATTTTCCCGGGAAGTCATTACGGAAATTGGGAAAGCTGGCGCAATTAACGGCGCTTCGAATACATAAGTAATTTTACTTTCTGCGTACATATTTATATTATGTACATAAAATTAATCTTACACATTTTTATATTATTTAAACTATACGATCAGTTAAATGGTGATAATCTTTTTTTAAACACTAGGGTATTTCGTAATTTTATTAAAAAAATACTCTATGTTTCGACACCTGCCGTTCCACATCTTCGCATTCGATGGAACCACTAACAAAGGCAGTAGACCCATTCTTCCTTAGGGCTCTCTTTTATGGCATTTTCCTACGCTTACCGCTTCTTCAGGGCTCGTAATTATCTTTACCTCGGAATTCATCTTTAGTGACTATATGGCGGATGATTCTTATCTCGCCAAGTGTCATAGTCAAATATTCAACAATCCGTTTTGCCTAGTGCGCTAAAGCGTGGTGAAGGAAGGTCCTGCTTCGAGGGCGCTGCTCTCGAATATTTTTCAAGACAACAGGAAAAAGCGATTGATATACCAGCCTGCAGTAACTGTCCTTCCATCTTCTAGCACAACTGTCGGAAAATGACCTTTCCGACTAAAGATTGAGGCAATCATCTTTTTTCCTTAACTTCTTACCTTAGTAGGCCGATCCTCGAACGAAAACACCCACTGAGCTGATTGTGTTTTGGTTACGGGTTCGTAGCAATATATCCAGCTTTCATCACCTGTGACCATGCCAAATACAGCATTTGAGTTACCGTCGTTGGACTTATCTAACATTTGGTTGTGTTTTGTTGTTGGGTAATACCACAACGACAGTCAAAATAAATTTTCTCGCGTTAGCTTCATTTTCACGTGTAACAAGAGTTTTAGATTTGCCGCCAATTCACAAAAACAAATGACAAATTAATGTAATTTACTACATTAGGTTACCAAATAGTTCTAAAATTAAAATTCAAAAAGTATTCATTAAGTAGCAATCTGGCCAGTTATAAACATTTTCGAAGAAGGAAACATTGAAGAAGGAACCGAAATAATGTTATAAGAATAGCTAAAACAAATTTTACATTACGGAAAGTCTAATTATATTTATTAATAATAAATTAGTTGTCTATTATTAGATTCTTAAATAAAAAAATATTGAAGGCCGTTCTATTGAACTTTGGTCAAAACGTAAATTCAAGATCACTGTATCATATTTTGTATAATTATTGACAAAATTTAGGTTAACAGATACATACAATTTTATAGTTTGGGTAAATCTCTTAAAAACATTGGATCGTATGGTAGATATAAAAGCTGGAAACTCCTTTAATTCGCGGTATTATCGCAATCTATTCAATCAAATCATGAACCCCTAGTAAAGAATTTTAATCGAATACGTCACAGAATATATATTATGTAGTTTAATTTATTGCGTTCTTACAAATGTTAATTCTAAACTTTGCGAGCTGAACACGTACAGTTCACGTACATTAAACAATTATAATGAATTTTTATCTCTTAAATAAATATACATGTTTTCTTCCTCATTTTATTCATAGCAATAAGTAGAATATTAACAATAAAACAAACCAAAAGTCCTTGCTATAGTTACTTTTTTAATACAACATTTAATGTCTCACGTCTACAGATTTACGAGGAATTCTAAATTATAAACATAATAATAACCTTTCTTTGTATAAACTAATATGCTCTTTCCGTGTCTTTTGTGTGTGTGCAAAAGAAAAACGACTGAGAGTGAAATGTATTCACCCTACTAAATCACACACGCACATTAACACATGATGTGGAGAGATATATTTGCACAAAGATGTGACCCAAGATGAATGAGGTTGGAAAAAGGTAAAATGGAACGGTTTCGTCAAAGCCTAACCCATAGGGAACTGCTGATTAGTTTTGATTTTGGCCTTTATTATTTTTTTTTACTTAGATTATAGTGTTATGGACGCATTAGTGATTTAGTTTCCTCTTCATTGTATCTCCTTAGTTATGTTTCTTTGGTTTTTTATGGGTAAAATATTTTAGTGGTTTGCTGGGTACAATTACCGGTTCTGTCTTGTTATTCAATTGTACTGTACTATACCTACTGTACTGTACTGTATTATACTGCATTATTTAATTATATTGTATTGTACAAACGAGCATAAAATAAATGAATACAAAAATATATGTACTCAATTTAAGCTTTTATTTTGACTTTTAAATTTTAATATGTATTAAATGTTACTTGAATATGAGCATGAATTAAAAATATTATAAAAAGAAACTGGTTATTTTTAGCTAAATATGGCCAGTGTGAAATAAATAGCCTTATGACAAAATAACACAGAAAGACAAAGTATTCGAAGACATTAAATTAATGAGGTTGGCACAGAAAATGCAGTTTCAATCGAAGTATCGCAAGTGTTGAGGGTTGACGGCCGAGTGTCGTAATATGGCATCGCTTGGTACGTGCGCCGATCGTCCTTACGCGAAGGCCATCCCCACGCGGGAAACCGGGGGGAAAACAGTCCTCCAAAACATAATATAGTGGAGAAATTATACAATTTGCGATATGTTATAAATCAAAATATTTTTTTCACCTTGGTGTTTGCAACTAAAATTATAACATACGTAATCAAATACACTCATGAACGTCAAAAATATTAAATTAATAATGTATATATATAATTGGGACCACTCCCAGTGTAATTACCCGCTGTAGAAAACATTCATAGATATTGGACGTGTTTGTTCGTGTTCTATCTATAAAGATTGTTGTATTAATTTAATATGACTATATTTCAACAATATCTAGTTAACAGAACATGTTAAGATTTCACAAAATCTATAATCCTTGGTTGTATTCAATTTTGTTTTAAACAGCGTTGAACTTCAGTTAAAATTAAACGATAAGCCTATGGAATTTAACTTAACAGTTGCACAACTGTTAGTAAGATAACTCAGTACGGAAAACTAGAACAACGCAGTTCAATGAATTACGTCATATAATGCAACCCTTTATTTCTTATGTGTTACGAAGTTAAGTTCCTAATGGAGGACTGACTGTTTTTTTTAAAGTTTTTTTTATAGAACAGGGGGCAAACGGGCAGGGGGCTCAGCTGATGTTAAGTGATACCGCCGAACAACTTGAAATTTCGATTTAAAACAATCTCTGGCGATGCAATCTTTTTAGGTCTGATTTCTGAATCTGTTTCATGATCATTTTTCTACAGGCAATTAGGTGTTCAGTCTCTTGTGCCTGACAAATGCCGTGGATTTTCTAGGCCTAAGCCGATTTCCTCAAGATGTTTTCCTTAACCGTTCAAGAAAATGGTAGATGCGCACATAGAAAAATAATCCTTTGTTGCACAGCCGGGGATGGAACAAAACTATCTATTATATAATTAAAACAATTGTTTCGTAATGATATGCATTCAGGATTATTAATTACTCATATGACACACATCAGTAATAAAAGTTATACATTTTAAGATTTAAATTGTATTTTAAGCAAAACATTTAACACGTGATTAAAATTTTACGTTATTAGTTATGAGGGTACATATTATATGATGGTACATCAAAATGAATACCCTCCTTGTTGCGGTAAAAATATAACCGGAATGTATTAATAACATGAACAATACTATATATAATTATAGTATATTAAGAATTCTTGTGGATCCCGCCCATTGAAGTATTTAAGAACCAAATCGACGTATGGGTATCAATAAAAGTCAGTTATAAGAAGCTGACATCATGAGTTTGACAATGTTATTTTATAACAAAATGCTTCTGTGTTCGGCTAATGCGTTTAAAGCTGAGTCATGTTTCAATTCCCGGTTTGGAATATCCCAAATAGTCTCGGTTCGGAAGGGTTCGTACATACCTACCACAAATGTTACTACGGCACTTGTATCAAGATGGAACTCATTTAGAAAAATTTTGTAAATCCTAATTCATTTGTTTAAGATAACATTATTAATGTCGATTATGAAACCGTATCATTTAATTTTAATTAATTTAAAAAATCATAGTTTGTTTGATATAGGTATTTTATATATTGTATTATTCCATGAGAATAATACAATATACATATTCTGTTTGAGTTGTGAATTGTTCGTAGTAAAAATAATGGTATATTTTTAAAATATGTATAATTTTTAACTTCAATTACACATAATATGTCGTTTACTTTACTGTTTTTTATTTTAATGAAATTATTTCATAGTAAAATAATTTTTTTGCGACAAAAACGAATAAGAAAATTATTAATACGTAATTTTCATAACATTAAAATTTGCGCTTAATTCCTATCATGGTACAAAATAATATGTAAATGTCGACTAACCTTTTTGATATTTCCTTATATTAATAAAAGACCTTGTCCTGTACATTTTCGAATCTACTTGGATACACGCAAATTACATCAAAATCCACTTCGCGGTTTAGGAAGAGTTCAATAATTAGAAACACACCCACAAAAGATTTATATGTGAAATTAACATTAATTTATTTACAACATACTATTAAAGTAATTTCCTCTAAGTACGTTTTTAATCTAGCATATTATCTTCATACGCTATAAAATAGGTCATACATACTATTAGTAAAACTTGTATTTCAGTGTATCAGTAATTTAAACTCAACAGTCATTACAGATTACACGCACTAAATAAACTTCTGTGCAAACCTGTTTTTTTATGTTTATCACAAAAATTACGAAACTCCGTCAACAATTTTTAAACAAAAGAATTTCTTACCTTCAAAGTCTTATTTATCAAATCTTCTGTCAATTAAAATAACCTCGTTGTGGCTTAATCAACCGGAACTTTGTTACATTCGCTTATTTTATTTTACTTCCGAAACAATACCTTATAAATAAGTGCTTTAAAAGGCTTCACTCCTGAATTAGAATCTGATTTAAACAATTGGTACGTGGCCTATTAATATAAAAACTTCTTTTTTATGGTGGAACGACACTGTAATGCCGTTTTTCTGGTTCTGATGTCTGATATATCTTTCGTATATAAATTGGATTCGACGGTAACTTGACTCTTATGGATAGTAAGAATGCATTGCTTTTCTTCTGTTGTAATAAGTAAGATATAAAGACAGTCGCCAAAATAAGTAAATATGTTATATTATTGTCTTTTATCACGTATTGTATCGATTAGATGATAATCAATCAAATGTAATTAGATATTTTTCATACATTTTTATATTTTATTAGATGACCCAGTGAAGGTCGTATCATCAAAACGTCGAAACTGAATATAAAATGTTTAAATAGACCAAAGAGATCGGACCTCATACTACAGCTAAGAAACACAAATTTTTGAAAGGATTTCTTAATATATTATGACAACCAAGTGAAAGGGTTTTATTTTAAAAAAAACAAAAGACTATATGTCCCAGCTAGGAAATACCGTATTTATTGAAGAATTCATTTGTCGTTGTTACTTTGTTTCCCACCGTTTAAACCTTCGCTGAACTTCCAAAAATACTTCAAAATCATAATTAACCAAATCAGTCCAGCGATTCTCGAGTTTCAGCGAGACATGCTAACAGTAATATATATATAAACAAGATATATAGGACATATACAAAACTATAAAATACAGTAAAACATACAGGTAAAGGATCCAGCTGGTCCGTCTTTAAATAATTTAATAATGCGTTCATTTTCCTTTAAAGCTTTACGTAAATAAAATGGTTCAGTTTTTTAATAAAATATGCGTAAACACGTAAAAAACACACGTAGACCTTGTCAACGATCCTTTCTTAATCTTTTAAAAGGCAGGCAAAGTTAATTACATAAGAATACGTCTATAGAAATTTTAACATGATCATAGCGAGCATCAATATTAAAAAAATAGAATTCGGCTATATCCGGACCGCGTCGTTACAAGTTTACAACAAAAGGTAACTAAAGGATACAGACTTATTCTAAATAGCACCAGTTGCTACAGCAATTATCACTTCTGAAGTTATACATCTTTTAGCGCGTTAGGGAAATATGATAAGAATAAATTTTTACCTTGCGCACGCACACCGTCACAAAAAACCGACACACGGAAATTAGCTGTAGTTAACATTTTAGTTTTTTCTAGAAATGTAGAATAACATTTTTGGATTTTTATATTGTTGTGCCAAAGAAGTATAACTTCTAACGCGTACATACACACTCATTTTTTTAACTGAACCACAGATTTAGCGCCGAAATTTAAACAGGAACCTACTTAACCGTTATCTAAACAAAAGGTAAAGGTATTGCTAATCTAAATGATTATAAACAAAAGACAAGAGAGCTCTTTGTGTCTTTGGTGGCCGATACCGGTCGCGATTTGTTTTAAATAATTCATTTAAAAACCATCGCTGTGCCCGAAAGGGTTACATCCAAAGTCGCTATATGAAGATTTAAATTCAACATAGCAAAAATATCGCTACAATCAAGGTCATAAATGATTCACCGTAGTTTTTTGCCAGCATTTTCGATACATATTACCTAAGGCGATATAACGGCAGACATCATACGATGTTTGCATTCATTCGGTTTGATTGTCACGCGATCTAGAAGCTTCCAGCTGATTGAAGACGATAAACGGATGTTCCATTGTAACTGTCAAGTCGAAAACGGTTAGTAAAGTATGATATGAAATGACATCGAGGCTAATGTATTCGCTGTGAGATTTACACAATATTTTATTTATTTTCATACATTTTAGAACTTTAGTTTAAAACCACACGGAAAGGGATGTTCTTTGTCAACAAGCGTTTTCGTCAGTCGAATTGGTTGGTATAAACTTCGGCAGGTTATAATCTCTTGTATAAACGCTTCCCAGTAGTATTCCTCTCCCTAATTCGGTGGCATTACAGTTTCTTCTGGTTTTTTTCCTCTGTTTTCTACTTTTTTGGGTTGTCTGTATTATTTTAAATATTTATAATTATTATTGTATTCCTTTATTACCTTCTTCTGCAATTCCCTACACTTTGTATTTTTATACTATATCTATTATGTGTTGCCTAAATATAAAGTATATTTTTAAATAGTTTTATGATTTTTAATTTAATATGCGCAATACACATTTGCTCATCGGCCATGTAGGGCAACCCCGGGAGCCCAACATTTTGTTGAATTTTCAAATGTTTAATTATTCATTTTTTTAATTAATTTATTAAGACTTTGTTGCATACAGAATTATAATACTACTAGCAGACTCGGCCAAGCGTTGCTTTGGCTAAGGTTTTTGTTATATTATATAGTAGTAAACTATTCAAGGGAAATGGTAGGAGAGCTTATGTGAAACGTTGGTACTTTTAACACAGCGCCATCTGTTAGAATTGTATCAAATAATAAACAAATATTTGCAATAAAATAAAATTACGAATATAATTAAAGATCTAAGCTATCCTATCTCTTAAGTTGGACCAGACTGCTCACGGTTTGCCAATTGAATTTAAAATCGGTTCGGTAGTTTAGGAGTCCATTGAGGACAAACATTGTGACACGAGATTTATATATATTAAAATAGACATAATTGAAAAAAAAGAGCGCAACTGGCAGCTTTAGCGCTTTCAAGCGATCTCCTCCAGGCAGCTATTTGAGTATGATTCTTATTGCTGTTAATGATAACATTATTATATTCTACATACTCGTAGTGACCGAATGATCGGTAATCCTATCTAAGTGTCTCTAATAAAGTCTGTAAGCTATAAAAACTATAGCCGTCACACACTTTTTTACTACTATTTATTTCTAGGAACGTATGTTGAAATCTCATTTATTGACAAATAGGCAACGTGACACAAAAGATGTATGGGTAATTTGAAACCGCAAAACGTTGTGTATAGACCAGTGCCGAAGCCTTCAAAAATAGTAAAAAACGAAAAAAAATTACAGTAGGATGAAACCCATTAGAAATGCAGGGGAATATGATCAAAATGAAAGGAAAAATAAATTACGGTCGATCCGAGTTCGGGAAGTGGGAGGGGGGTGACTTTTAAGGGGGAAAAATTGTTTATCTTGATTTCCGGCGAAACTACCAGTCCTATGGAAAAAAGTTAAATGGCAAAGTTGTAGGTCATAAAAAGATCTACAACTTTGGTATTTACAATTTTTTCACATAACCTCAAAATTTAGGTGAAAAATTCAAAAAACCAAGTTTTTAGTTTTTTATTTATATCTTTTTTAAAAAGTTTTTTTTTTCTACGAAATTTGGTGGAAACTTACCTTATTATGTCCCAAATATACTGTAATTTATTTGATTAAAAATATTTATTTTTTCGCCTCATTTTAACTTAATATCAAAAAAGCACCCTAATTTTCAATCGAAAATTCTGACGTCAAAATTTCAGCTTTTTTAAAAAAGTTTGGGGGCTTTTTGTTCGTTGAAATATCTACTTTCTGATGGTGTAAAAAAAATATACATTACTATAGGAAATATTATTAGAAAATGCAAAAAATTGAAAAAACCTCAAATTCGAAAATTTTCTTTTAATTATGTACCATTTTGAGGTATTTATTAAAATTTACACTTTAATTACTCAAAAAACGTAAGATTTCATGCTTCATTGATAAACGAAAAAAATGCAAATTAAAATATACTTCTATAATTAACAAACAAATAAGTTAATAAAGTTAATATTTAATAAGACATACAATATTTTGAAAAAGTTGTAGAATCTTCTGTAAATAATATTTGTAGATGCCTATTTATTGCTCTTTTAAGATAATTTATATACCTGAGTGACCTGCGGTGAATTTAAGCCCAGTGTAAGTTATTTCATTGAGAAGTGGGGATGGATCTAGGAGGGTCTGGGCCTTACTGCTACCTGCTATTTCGTAGCAGCTGTAAAAACCGTTAGCCAGTATTCGAGATACAGAGTAGTGTACAACATCGTTTTTAAAAATACACCTGCAGGCTGACTTACTCTAAGTGATTTGTGAGAAATTTACTTTATTCAAAGAAAAATTCAAAATTCACCGAAGGTCACTCAGGTATATAAATTATCTTAAAACAGCAATAAATAGGCATCTACAAATATTATTTACAGAAGATTCTACAACTTTTTCAAAATATTGTAGATGTCTTATTAAATATTAACTTTATTAACTTATTTGTTTGTTAATTATAGAAGTATATTTTAATTTGCAATTTTTTCGTTTATCAATGAAGCATGAAATCTTACGTTTTTTGAGTAATTAAAGTGTAAATTTTAATAAATACCTCAAAATTGTACATAATTAAAAGAAAATTTTCGAATTTGAGGTTTTTTCAATTTTTTGCATTTTCTAATAATATTTCCTATAGTAATGTATATTTTTTTTACACCATCAGAAAGTAGATATTTCAACGAACAAAAAGCCCCCAAACTTTTTGAAAAAAGCTGAAATTTTGACGTCAGAATTTTCGATTGAAAATTAGGGTGCTTTTTTGATATTAAGTTAAAATGAGGCGAAAAATTAAATATTTTTAATCAAATAAATCACAGTATATTTGGGACATAATAAGGTAAGTTTCCACCAAATTTCGTAGAAAAAAAAACTTTTTAAAAAAGATATAAATAAAAAACTAAAAACTTGGTTTTTTGAATTTTTCACCTAAATTTTGAGGTTATGTGAAAAAATTGTAAATACCAAAGTTGTAGATCTTTTTATGACCTACAACTTTGCCATTTAACTTTTTTCCATAGGACTGGTAGTTTCGCCGGAAATCAAGATAAACAATTTTTCCCCCTTAAAAGTCACCCCCCTCCCACTTCCCGAACTCGGATCGACCGTAATTTATTTTTCCTTTCATTTTGATCATATTCCCCTGCATTTCTAATGGGTTTCATCCTACTGTAATTTTTTTTGGTTTCAAAAATTATCGACACTGGTCTAGTAGGCAGTGGTTAATTTGTATAAATACGTCTTCATATTATTAAGGAAGCCGTCAAAGGAAGGCAGGATAATAATAAAACAAATGAGTTGAATGAAACATTAATCATTAATTAATAATATTCATAAATTAATTTACTTATAAAGAAAATACAAGTAGTAAGTATTGCCAACTTTATATATAAAGTTTATCTAAGTTTTTGCTGGTTGGACGTAGGTTGAATTTTTCGAATTTACTTTTATATAAATTTAGTTTAATTATTTAAATATTGTTATTTTTACGATGATATGATATGAAATGAAGTAAGAATGTGAATTAATATATATTTTTAGAAATGAAAACGGCATAATGTCAGCCAGTTACATGTTGCATTTATAATATCACCTACATATGTATATAAAAAATAATTTCGCCCTTCGAACTTTTTTTTATAGAACAGGGTGCAAACGGGCAGGAGGCTCTCACACTCCCGCATTAAGGACACTCTCAATGCCGGAGGGCTCGCGAGTGCGTTGCCGGCCTTTTAAGAATTGGTACGCTCTTTTCTTGAAGGACCCTAAGTCGAATTGGTTCGGAAATTCTGAATACGAAAATACTTGTATCTTCGTATGTTTACAGATTCCATGTCACTAATCTATTTAAAAATTAATTATTTCCAAAAACTTTTACCTATTTAATAGTATCCTTCTTATGTTTTTGAAGAAATTATTTATATTTGCTAAAGTAAAAGTTTTAAATTAAAACAAATGATATGTAAATTTAAATACAAATCCATTAAATTCCTACGTCAATCGCTAAAATGTATGGAAAAATCCAAATACGTTTGACGTAGATATTGGTATTTTTAATTTCTTTAACAACAATATTCTTGTTACTAACGGAAGTTATGGAAACCTTTTCTTTTTTTTATAGAACAGGGCAAACGGGCAGGAGGTTCACCTGATGTTAAGTGATACCGCCCATGGACACTCAATGCCAGAGGGCTCGCGAGTTTTTAATTAAGCTTTAATAGATAACTAGTTATTGAAAAGTTACCCAGAGTTGCTTACTTGTTTATCCAAGACAAACAACAAAATTATTTAAATGAAATTCGTTATCGGCGTTGGATAAAATTAACGTCACATTTTTCCATTACGCGTCACATTTTTCCGTTACGCGCCATCGTTTTCGTGTCGTCACTACCACGGTTGATTCGAAGAGATTCGAAGCCATTAATAAAATATATTACGATAACAATGATAGTAATAATTCTATTACAATTAATGAAATTCTAATTCTAATTCTGTAAAAAATAGTTAATTAATTTACAAAAATTATTTAATATATTTCAGAATTTATATATTAGTTTTTTATCGAATGAGAAAAGAAAAGCTAATCATGTATGTACTACTCATTTGTTATATATGGATGGTTAAAGAGTTAAACCAAATTTGCGGCTCCCTTAATATTACATACATCTTAATAATATTATTGATTAATTGCTTATAATATGCATGCGCCAGAAGCCTCAAGCTTCTGCAGGCTTTACCAAAATTACATTATTGAAATAATCCATCAATGTTTATATAAAATTCTTCAATACTTATTAAAATAAATGAGGGCGAACTGAAAACAACATATTTGAATTTCAAAGAGGGTCACAAAGGTGTAAATTAACGTATAATAGTTGACAGGAATTTCAGTAGCTACATATCAGATTTTAATTGTAAATAAGAGTTCTATATATTCGTTACCTAAGCTACCTGAGTATGAAGTAATCAAATGTATTTTAGTTCAAGCTAACACTAATATTGTAGGTACATTGTAAAATACACCATATGAAAAAGCAATAAAGACGATAATTGTCAAAAAACATTATTTAAAAAATGTTTAGAGGTTTACAATTTAGACCATAGACAAAATTTGTGGAATACATACCATAAAAATCTAAAATATTTAATATAAATTTTCTTTAAACTAATATTTTTTCACTAACATATGTATTTGTTCTGTTAAAAATGTCATAGGTTGTCGGTAGACCCCTTGAATATATTAAAATGGATTTACAGACAGCCTTCAGGGTATGCAATAAATAATATTCAAGAAGCAAAGACAGTATATGGTTAATGTAAAGAACATATTTAGCAATTTCAACTAGTATTCTTACCGGGGGTGTAACTCAGTGGTAGAGTGTCTGCTTCGCATGCTGAAAGTCCTGGGTTCAAATCCCAGCACCTCCATCGCTTTAAATTTTATTATTTTACTTACTTAAATAATTACACACTTTTTTTTTAATTATAAAATGCCATGTTTTTCATCACAACTAAGTTTGTATGGATTCCTAGAGTATCCAAGAAACCGATGTTTCATTTTCTATAATTTAAAAAGGAATATTTAAAAATATTTTCTTTATTTATATTTAGGTATGTCTTTTACTTGTTTTTAATTTTTATTAAATTTTAAAATCTATTTATTTATTAGTTTATTGTGATAATTTTCGACTAAACTTGTCTGAAGTTAGTAGTTTCGAAGATATGTTAGAATGAAACCTTTCCAGGTTTTTCTAGAGTATTCCATTATTGTATGCGAATACAGAATAGTCGGTAATAGCAGTTGTCATGTCAATGAACCACAAACTTTTACTTCACTGCGGCATTGTTATGTTAACTAGTGTTATCTATTACCAACTTACAAAAACTGTAGATTTTATAAAGCGACATCTAACTATTACTTCCTGTACTACCAAGAATTATTCATTTAAAGTTGCGAACTTCGTCCGCAGGTCCCTTGCTGGGCTTCCCTCGGGTGAACCGGGGGTATCACCCGGTGTGGCACGACCGCGAGTCCGGTGCGCGGTGCTCCCCGGCCCCACCTTCACACAACAACGAATGCTGCGAGAGCGAAGACGCTCCACAGCACCTACGAGGCCCAGGGCGAACGACCGAAACTAACACCCCCCGCCAGCCTTGGGCGGAACGGGGCTGCCGGCGCCACCCATGGGTGCAGCGTGGAAGACAGCACACTTAAAGATACGCTTTTTGTGGTAAACACTTATTGAAAAAGCCAATTTAAATGGTTTTTAAAGTTTTAAACCATATAAGGTGTAATGTTTATATATAACCTTTAATACTGCATCGTTCAAAAGGTAAATAACACACAAACATGTATTGTTAATATTTAATGAAAATTCAACTAAACGTATAAATCTTATTTATACTTACAATAAACAGTAAGTGGGTAAATATTTACATTTGGCTTGAAAACCAATATTCATACACAATGTCTTCACAAAATTGCGCTAACAAAATATGGGGTGCCGTTATGTCACCCTGACGCGAGCGATGTTGGGATATTTAAAGGCAATTTACTTTCGGATAACAATTACTTAATACTCTTAGCACAAACATTTGGACAGTTGTGGCAAATGACAGTCGATAATGATATCTGAAACTTCATACAAATAGATAACCAAGCATTTGGTATAGTTTATATTAAAATTCGAACACTGTAAGTTCTTGTGTCTTGAGTCGTGTCGCGCTTCTTTGGTAGTTCCAAATACGCCCATCAGCGCTGCTCAACTTTTTCACTCATCTATTCATAACATTTTATTACACTTATGAAACGTAATGTTTGTGCTAAGGTTGCAGGTACATAAAGTCTTTTTTGACTTTGACTTCGACTGACTCATTCTCATTTTAATGTTCACCCATGACAAGTATTAAAAATTTAATTAAAGGTAGCAGCGCGCGTGTTCTTGACTTGTGTGAACAATAAATTTAAATATAGCAAATCTTCACTGACTGTAAAAGTTCTTTGGTACCTGTTAAAACCTCAAAAGAGTTATTAGTGTGCAAGGGCCTGTAAATGTTTTAAATATGCAAAAATATAACCCAAACATCTTGCTATGGTCGCGATATAACAATTATCCTTGTATATATTATTATCATATTGTATAAATAACGCAGTCTTACACAGGTCCGCGTCCGCCGCTAGTCAGAGCTACGTCTAGGATATACAGTTCACTAAATCTATCAACGTCTATCATAGTGGCCATGAATATACCAAGAAACGGAAATAATAAAAAAACCATTTGCCTAAATTCAAAAATGTATTATAAATTAATTTGGTAATTTAATGCGTGTAATTTAGAACGTCAATCGAACTTAAATTTATATTCAGCTTTTAAAAGCATTTTTTCTAGTTGACGTTTGACATTTGACGGCGCTTAAGACAAGATTGTTACTTAGCAGTTAGGATATGATGAGATGGACTCAAGTCTCACTACAAATGTATTTTCTTTAACTTTAACAAAGCATAGACTAGTAATCTATAATACACAGTGGTGTAAATTAACAATTCTTAATTAATGCTCTTGTTTTATTTATTAAAAGTATGTTCTAGCAAAAACCCCGTTTCTTGGATTTCAGGCTCACAGTTCTACAATCTAACAATAAAATGATGCTACAAGTAGAATAAAGGTGGCTCCGCCTACATACGAAACAATAACAATCCTAGAAACTACACTTTTATCGGCAAATAAACCTTATTATAAAAAAAAATATTAAACACCATGAAACACATCAATACACACGTCATTAAATAGATAGGCATAGGAACTTTACACAGATTAAACATGTCCAATAATTGATAATTTATTTGTCTATGTCGGGGCCAAGGGCTTGAGACAAAATCAATTTTCAACGGGCGTGATCCAATCCAAACGTCAAAACGAAATTGAATACGTGACAAAGCTTGAGCTAATGTCTTTCCTAAACAAATTCTTGCGTTACTGGGTGAGCCTGTCGATTTTGTCTAAAACCCTATGTCGTAAATTTGATAAGATTATGAATTGTCATACCATAAAGTGGTTCTTTACATAAGTGATAAATTCTACGCTCCAGCTACGACATAATATATGTAAATAAGTAACGAAAAGGAAAAATAATATTTGCCGATAAGAGCTTACAAGATTAAAAATGACTAGACTAGAAAGTTGGAGGGATTTGTCAAGGAAAGTATGGAAGAACTACAAAACCACACTTGCACTTAGGGTAATCAAGGTATCTAAATTTATTCAGTAAAACATTTAAGTGGTGAAATATTTGTAATGACACCTACTAGTCTTATGACGACTCTTGCTTGTTTACCCCCTGTTCTATGAAAAAAGCATCCTAAAAGGAGTATCCCCTCTCCACATTATTTACGGATAGAAAGTTGTATCACTCTCTCTTGCCCGCTCTACGCCCTTGACTTGCGAACTGGTAGTAAATGTAAATTTACTATTTATTTAATTTTTTGACGTTCATAAGTGTACTTGTTAGCCTAAATAAAGTTATTTTGATTTGATTGATTTTCACATTTTTATAGCAGAGCAAGAACACAAGGACCAATATTCAAATGTTTTCCAAACTTTTTTGTTTTTTTAATTATATTTTAATAGCGAAACCTAATCTGTGCCCCCATAGACTAGAGATTATTATCTATGTCGTTATTTTTTAGAAAAGTTATTGACAGTTAAATATATACGTATATTGTTTAATTTATTCTTAACGACGGAATGTTATTGAAATCACAATAAATTATTATTCGTATGTCCCACATTTGTATAAATTGAATGCAACATGCAACTTATAACTTTGTAGCAAATATTAACAAACTTAAAAGAGAATCTCACTCTGTGGATGGCCAAAGGCAAAGCCAACAACAAAGTCTAACAAAAGCAACGCAAATATTTTATGAAAAAGTTAGTACTAAAATTATTTAACTCATATAATGGAGAATAATTTCCTAATTTGAACTTTATCGTACACACAATTATAATATATTAACGTCCTACTGTAAGAACATTTTAACAAACATGTCTAATGAGACGTAAAAACATTTTTTCTAACTGGTGAACTTAAATCAACAAGAATGCATACGCAATAAGAAATACACCCGAAATAAAAACAAACTTAATTACTAAGAGCAGGCGAAAGATAAAGAAAAAATTAAGAAATTTCTATAGGCACTGATAAAATATAGTAGAACTATTGTCTGTTTACTCAACTGACAATAAAAAAAGGTATATATGTAGCACTGTAATAGAGGATACAGGAATTATATGTGCCATTTAAGAGGGTTAGTCCTAGTTGTGGGCACATGAAGTAACGGCAGACGATGTCGCCTTTTGCCATACCCATCAGGCACATTGAAGCTAAGGCACTGTAGTAATGCCGACTTGTTGTTCTTGCCATGTAACGATCTTATTAAGTACATCGCAAGCGTTATTCTTGGCGTACTCTAAGCTCGTTGTAGGCAACAGAACAAAAATAAATAAGTTACATAGTTAATATTTACCACGGTTTAATCTCGTCGACGCTCTTTTGTTTTGTTTTAACCATTTTTTATAAGCCCAAAGGAGAAGGTGTAAAAAAATTATATAATGTACATAAAATATGAATTTGTCAAACATTCACGATTTCCAACAATAAAGACAGAAACGTTTACCTACTGATACCTTGAAATATTCGCACTAAATGCAAGTGACGCAACTACGTGGATTTATATTATGTAAACAAAATTTAATCTAATTTGGCAAGGAATAACAATGACTATAGGGAGTCTAGCCGTGTTCTTTGTACCGCCAACAGAGCGGACTGTTGTTGAAGACTCTTCCGAAGGCCCTCTAAGGTTTGTAATACCTGCAAATGAATTAGCATTTGAATTTAATTATTCTTACTTTAAAAATGTATTGTGTTAAATCTTTCTCCACTTCTATCCCGGATATAACAGTTTAGCATTTAATCAACGACGCATGACTCTTAAGTCATGCGTTTGAATTAGGTGTTATTAGGGCTGACATAGAAAATATTGCCGTAGAACCTTGGTCAGACCCAAACAGAAAACCTTCATACAAATATTAACTTCGATAGTGCTAATAACCCGTTCCTTTGACAAAAATTCAGACTCACCTCTTCCCTGGCGTACATCTTCCTCTTGGGCGGCTCGGAGTGCGGCCGGTCGGTGGGCGATGGCGGGTGAGGGACGCGGGGCGGTGGGGCTGCAAGGGGAGATCGGCGAGGTGCGGGGGACGAGCGGCGAGGGGCTTCTGGGGAGTTGGCCCGGATGAAGTTTGTGATGTGAGTGCGCTCTGGACTACGCCGGGGACAATCCACCTTCAAGACAACGGGCATGTATAGGTTGGCAAGCGATTTGGCGAAGTGCGTGAGATGTTACGATAGGAATCAGAGACGCAACTTAGTCCTAAGTATGAACCCTATATTTCAAATCCAAAACGTTGTAAATATGCTTAGCGCTAAGTCTCTCTCTGCATTTGAGGGGTTGACAGGGCACGTAACTTGACCAGGTTTTTCGTGGTTACATACCGCTTACAGATTTTTAACGGAAACTTACTAACGTCGCCTCTACGAGAACCGAGAGAGAGCTGTGTCTGACTCCTGTACGTCAAAAATGTATTCGATTTTATCATGTGATAAAATCGAATACATTTTTGAACAGCCACCGTTCGCACTAACTCTCATTTCCCTTAGAACTCTGGCCAGATTATTTGCCGAATTATACCTCACTGAATAATTTCATATTATTTGCAAAATAATATTATAGACAATATAGCAATATGGAAGCAAATTTACGAGTTAGAAATCTTGATGTAAAGTACTTGTGCAGATTCAATATTTTATTAAAAACGTGCCGCAATGAGTTATTAATGATTAGACAGGTTTTTAAGGATCACGATAGGTAAGCATTGGTCCCAAATTCTCAGCTCAAAAACCATTTTAATTTCTTCAAGTTATCAATGTTAAATATAAGTCTCCTCAGGAATTTTGAGAGAGTCTCCATCGGGACTAACCTCGGTGGCTCTAAGTTCGACAATTCTCGGATTATGCGGGGGTTCAATGGGGGCCCGGGAGACGGTCACGAGGAGTTTCTCCGCTTCCCGGATGAGTTCCCGGTACTTCCTCTCCGCTTCCCTGTCCGCTTCCAGGAGAGGGTCTCTCTCGCGGATGGGCGGAGCGGAGGGTGCGTGACGACGACGCATACGGGGAGGAGTCGCGCCTGGAATTATTGTTATCTTTTTACTGAAAATACGAATAACTTCTTCGAGAGAATAGGCTGAATATAAAAAAATTAAAACATAAATTTTAAATTCTGGTATCGTAGATATGCTTAAAATTACAGAAATATAAAATATATTTAAGATAGTCAAGATTATGAAAATACAGTATAAGTGTTTAATTCTATAAATGTTATTTAGAAATGCCTAACTGATTACTAATTACTACTGAACCAGTTTTGATGAAACGTGCCCGAAGTTGGAATACATCTTATTCGAGAAGAATGGTCTATACTCTATGTTATTTATTTATAAATATACTTACGAAATTTAAAACACCTATTTGGCAGTCTAGATCAATATATATAAATATATACTAAAAATAATAAAATTCGAACAAAATCACATATGTATGGTCACTATAGTCGCTTAAAAATATACTTCAATTTTTATTCAGCCCTGTTATATGTTAATTGAACAAACCGACTGATCGCGGCGGCCGCCTGGGCGGTCTCCGTCGTCTCGCTCTTCGTCTGCTCGGTGAGGCGGTGCTGTCCGCTTCATCTTCGTCCCCACCATCCAATCCAGTATCACCATCCGAATCCACATCTGCATCTGACAGGATTGCAGTCTCTTGGCCACGTGGTTTTAGACCACGGAACTCCTCGTCGCTGGAAGCCCCACGGTAGTACGGCTGGCGGTAAGGCTCTGGGGATAAATGGGGGGAATAGTGGGGAGACATGTGTGGAGATAGATGTGGGGATATGTGCGGCGATAGATGCGGTGACCTGAAAGAATTTTTAATGTTCTTTATTATCAAATTGGTATTCCGATTATATTTAAAATACTCGTTCTAAATACACGTGAGCAGACTGTCATCTTGCATGTCATTACATTGAGGTTGTGGGTTCTAACTCCTGGTGTATACCAACTGGACTTTCTGCGTATATTACACTTGTTCGTGCGGTGAAGACAAACATCATGAGGAAACCGGCTTGTCTTACTCAGCCCCCAAAAATTCGTTACATATCACTTTAACGCTGCCTTGCCTTTGCTAGGCAGGCAGGTTTTTTGCCAATTTATGTTTGAAACTCATTTATATTTCTAGCTTGTGTTGGTCTTGTTATTTATTTTGTATATTATGTATCAGTATAGTGTTGATAAAAACAGTAATCACCTCATGAATTATACATAAAACTCACGCGATGTTGAAAAAAAACACAATATAATTTTTGTTTCTACTTATAAAGTGATGAATTCTAATTAATTTTTTAAACAGATAATTAACAAGAGATTAATTAATTATAATCACTTACAGCCCGTTTAAGTCATGAGGAAATAATCGTATTACTACAATATAATTTTATGTAGAACAAAAAACTATGTCAAGGAAATGTTGAGTGTTGACGTGTAACTTGTCAATAAAATGTAAGAGCATTTCGTTGCCTTCTCTTGAACCTATGTCAGTTTTTATTGTAATTTCTTCTCTCTTCGGGTTCAAAACCAAAGTACCCCAGGACACCAATTAAAAATCGTCATATTGACTCTAAATACATAAGCGTACAACCAACCAGACGATAAACCACTCGTTATATGGAAATTGTATTCGTTTTTACAACAAACTCCCAGGCCAGTTTAGAGAATTATCAATGAAGAATTCAAAACTCTTAAACGTAAATAAATGAATAAAGCTTTTTATAAATTTGACGATTATTTAAAACATTCTAATCATTGGGATTGATTTTTATTTCAAACAATTTGTATGACTCAAAACTTAGCGATTCAAAAGAGTGGCGAAGAGTTTCTTGCCAGTTCTTTTAGCACTCTATATATGCCCTTGACATGCAAACTGGTAGTAAATGTAAATTTAGAATCAATTTAACATCGTATCTTTGAGTTTCATGGTGTACTTGGTAACCTATATGAATAAAGTTATTTTGAGTTTGAATTTAAATCTACAGAGAATTCGTTCATGTCGGTTTCCTCACGATGTTTTCCTTCGCCGTTCAAGCAAATGTTAAATGCGCACATAGAAAGAAAGTCCATACAAAAATATAAAAAAGCTGTGTCGTCCCTATAACATGTGGGTGGACACGACCAGCGAAATCAGTAGATAATATAAACAGTGTTAATACAAACACCCCTAAAATTAAAAATACAATCTATAAAAAATTATACTATTTGAACCAAGAAAAGAAATTATCGGTACTGTGTCCTAATTAAATAATCAAGAATCATGTCGAAATGAATGTATGTCCAAAAATATTTAAGAACTTCCCTTAAGTTTTTGGACAAACATTTAAATGTAAAAAATTTCGTGAGTTACGAAAAAATGATGAAAATATACCTTGGTCCATATTTTATATGCGAGTCTAGGGAATAAGGCGCATGGTGTAGCATCGGTTGTTGGGGTATCTGCAACGACTGCTGGTGCAAGAGATGTGGTGGTTTCTTTCTTGGAGATGTAGCACCCATCCACGGGTTAGTGCGGATTCGGCACCGGGGGCGTGGTGACGGTGTCGCGCATACTGGGGGGGACACCAGCCCTTCTGGGGGGAAATAACGCCCCGTTGTGCTGGAGCGGCGCTGGAATTACGACAATCAATTATATATATTAAAACTGTATATATGTATACCTATACCATTGGGTTTTTCATCTCTCTTCGTATGATCACGAACAAATATTGCAAGGATACTAGAAGGTCCCTTGACTTTTTTTATGTTATAGGAAGGAGGCACGTGCCGTGCGGGCAAGTGCGTTTCCGGCCTTTCAAGAAATAGTACGCTTTTTTATTGAAGGTCGAATTTGTTCGAAAATGCCGGATTCACATAGTGGTGGTGCGCGGCAAACATGGCTTTAAGAAACGCTATCATTTTCATATATTTTTAACAATGATAACCATCGCCGCATCTGTAAATAAAGTCTTCGCATATGTTTAAGAAAATATTAAGCTTTCGGTTCCTATACGTAACGTTGATCAAATCTTGGTACTTCATCTTCATGAGTGTATCTAGTATCTACTATCTTCAGGGCAAAATGAGGCAAGTTTAGTTTAAGTCAAGAAGTTAAGAAAGAAGCCTGAATTATTTTATTATGTTTTAACAACCTTAAAGGATGTGAATTAGCCCCCTGTGAAGTAAGAGAGCCATTCAAAAATTGCGCTCGGACTCCCAAAAGGCAGCCGGGCGCGGGAATGGTTAAAAACCTTTGGGTGTCAGCATCAGTGCTCTCACTTTACGATCACTGCGCACTATGCTCCCCAAGACAAGGAAGGAAGACTGGACGATTGAGAGGTATATAAATAAACTTCTCTTTTAATAACACTAGCGCGTTTTAATCTACACTCACCGCCATCTATTGGGCCTATTCCGAAACATTATATACATTTTAAACAAAAAGCCTGAAAATAGTGAAAATATGTTTTTTCTTAAATTTCCATTAACTGATTCGAGTCCTTACTAGGATACTTGTTATGTAATAGTCATATTTTTTAAATTAATAATCTGTAATAATTACAATGTTCAATAATTCGAACAATATCTGAACAAATCTCATTTATTTTCCTCTTTCAGTCAAAACAAACCAATACAAAATTGAGTTACTCCGTATTACAGCGTTAATAGACAATCTGCTTTATATCGGCGAGATAAAAGCATCCCTTGACAGTTTGATCCGGTCTACTTAATTATTAATGAAAAACATAAGAATAATGAATAATATAAGATTATGTTGACCTCTTTACAAAAGTAATACTGAACTTTATGCTTAATATAAAATAGTATTTTAGAAAGTAACTTTCAAGATAATTGAATTTGGCGTCTGTATGTGAACTTTTAAAAGATTTTCAAATGTCAAATGTGTGGATAAAACTGGCGTAAATTTCTTTTTCCTTGATCTTTTATATGCAAATAGATGAACCACCTTCTGTACCATTGGTCTTCTGGTCTTAGACGCTGATTTCCTCACAATGGTTTTCTTCAATATACGGCATAACGACTGAGTCATGGGACCAAAGAATTATTAACCAATTGCGAACATACTGTTAACATAAACAGAGACACTTTAAATTAAATAAAAATCTCCAGTATTTTATGCTAGACTATAATTGTTCATTTCATTTACTTACATTAGTAATTAGATTATATATAGCATTTGAAAAACTATTCCAATGTTATGGACTACATAACGTGAACTAGGGACTAGCTTCGAACATAGACAAGTCTTTGATACCAAAGGTAGAAGTGTAACTTAGACGCAGGCAAGTGTTTCATGATTGGTGATAAGACACAACCTCCATAGTGTCCCGTAAAAGGGCATTCGTTCGATGAAATATATTCTCGCTTTATATCGTTTACATTTTCATGCGTTAGTACCAATTATTATTAAGATATTTTAAATTTCTGTTTTTTATAATCATTATTTTTATATATTTTATTTTTATATCTCGTTTGGGTCTATGTACATAAAATGAAGACGGCTTAATCAGTTCGAGTAATTATTTTAAATAATATATTCCTATAACTCTATAAAAATAAAAATTGCGCTGAGAAACAAATTATTACTTGAATTATTCTTTGTATTATTTAAGATTAAAGTTGGTGATTATACAATTTTTTATAAGATTCGGTTATTATTTATATGTTATTCATTGTAGGGACAATATAACATCCTAGACGACGCCAATCTCCTATTAATAAAGTACAACAGGCTCTAGTGCCTGGGACATGTGCACCTAATGGCAAACGACAAAACCCCAAGGTCCATACTGAACTCACAACGTGGTGGCAAGAGAAATCCCGGTAGACCGAGGCTGCATTGGTGGGATGGAGTTGTCAAGGACTTCGAAACAATAGGGATTCACAATTGGAAGCGGGAAGCACTGGATAGCTTGCAATGGCGAAGTGTACTTGAGGAAGCTAAGGCCCATAAGGGGCTTTATAACCATTATGAACCATATGTAAGATATTTATAATATGTGGTGGATTTGTGTTTTTATTAATAAACTATTGATTACTTAACGATGTCATGTAAAACAAAAAACTTGAGAAATACAAAGATTGGCAGAGAGTTTATTGCCAGTTCTTTTCGTCCATTCTACGCCCTTGATATGAGAACTGGCAGTACATAAAATTAGAGGAATTTAATATGTATTTCGTGATTGACGTTCGTAAGTGTACATTGTGTAACCAAAAAGAGTTAATTATTTTGAAAATTTTAATTTATACACTTTTAGCACTTTACACATACATATTATTTTTTGTATTTTTTCCTTACTTCGTTAGGAAACTTATAATTTTAAATTAAATAATTAAACAATAAGCTTTTTGTAAAATCATATTAAGGCGAGACGTAGTATGCGGGGCTAGTATAAAATAAATATATTTGTAAGTTAATTTGCCTTTTAATTATAAGTATTTTCGGACTGTAACTGTATTATAGTCCCTCTATCGAACATTTTACATGCAGGAAACCAAGCTAATGGAATTTACTCCGACGTGACTGATGAACGTATGTATAATGGGAAACCCCTGCAAAATCCATCACACGATAATCCACCCTATTTGCATTGAGTAAAAGCTTTAAATTGCTCAAATTCGCAACATTAAACAGGGATTAGTTAACCCCCGCTGTTTTAACTTTAACAGCTGGAATTCAATTTTCCTAATTAGTTATGTAGGTACGAAACCGTACATAAATTATCAAGCGTGTATCCCATTATCGCGTGAGTTGTAAACTTTTCATTGACTTTTACTTTGTGAGCTATTTTCAGAAATATACAAGCTAAAAAAATGTAATACATTCTAATAGAACTTGCGTCTCGCTCGAACTACTAAATAAATTCCTTAATAAACGTTTCATAAAACTGTAAGTACTTAACAGCACCTTCGTGTCGTCAAAATGGCAGTCGAAGGTGTTAGATAAAACTTCAATAGGTACTATTACACTCTCTAACGCCTTAATCCCCTACGGCGTACCTCACGCGGGACCGCATCACTTATTTCTATTTATGTCGCAGCCAACCCCTGTCATCTACCTGTCCTCGGATGAAAATAAAAGGGATGGGAACAGCGCATGCAAATGTCACCTCACTTGCTTTTGTTTACGCTCATCTTAGCCGCTTCACGTTACAAGCAATATCGTGGCTCGACTCGTAAGCGACTGCGATATTAAAACCCTTTAATAGTAATAGCTTTTAGTGCATAACGGAACGTAGACAAAACTGTTATCATAAAGTAATCTAGTCAAAGCGAGAACCTGCAATTCCACTTTAAACAATGTGGACGCTTAACTAAAGTATTCCAGACCTTCCAACTTACCTTAGCGGGTTCATGGTATAGATGAGTGGTGGGTGGCGTGGGTGGCGGCGGGGGAGCAACGAGCGGAGCGGCGAGCGATGTGGGCGGAGCGCCAGGTGACGTGCCATCAGTGGAATAGCCGGTGCTGTACGCGCTCTCGGGAGACGACAAGTGAGGAGGGGCAATAGGCCCCGTAGTAGGTGGTGATGTCTGCCTCGCCTGTTTCTGTTTACGCTTCTTGGCACGACCCAGCTGCGCTTCCATCCATGACTTGAGCCTAGCGCCCAGCATGCCGCCGCCGGCACCTGCTGCCAAATGAATAAGAATTCAGAGCTATACGTGTAAGTAGGATGAAAGCTTTAGTACTTTGAATGTTTTCCTCTCAAAATTGTGCTTTTCATTATTTTTTTGTTTTTCATACGGGGTTCTATTTCGTAATGCGGTACCTATTTAACTTTTTTTCGTTTTCGTTCATTTTTAATGTTCAGTTAATTGTTCAGTTAATTTCGTTTTATTTTTACAAATTCCATATTTAAGCTGTTTGTATTTAAGTTGATTCATTAACTTCACCAACAGGAAACTTATACCACAAGTCAGCTATGAATTAATAATAATTTTCGGTTCAAACATACTTTATTTCTCAAGTATTAACATTCACTTAAAGTATTTACACGTTAAGGGTAGTTATGTAAATCGTATTATCAACTTATTATAATAAACTGTGTATATAAAATAAAAATATGAGCTGTTCCGCGAATGCTTAAAAAGAAACTGTGTAACTTAGTATAAAATTGATTCGCAAAATTAATGAAACAAAAATAAGGATATATACAATCTTTTTTACATACATGTAAATAAAAAAATTCTTAGACGCTTAACTTATACATTTAGCTAAAAGCTTAAATATAAAGGAACAATATCGTCGCGACGTAATTCACAGAAATAATGTATTCGTAGAGATCTGGGAATATAAAGGATTTTAAAGAAACCCCCCGGGTTAACCGTAAGACAAAGGCGGCACAATTGTTTTGCCAACACGTTCCACAATCCAAAGCCCGCAGAGGAACGAGCGATATAAAATGTTTTATGTCACTTCGGCCCGCAGATGAATTGTCTAGTTGGAGGCACTCAACATCCTCCCATAAAGTTTAGTTTTATCGACATCTACGTTTATTCGCTTTCATCAATGTGATGTGATTTCAGCGAGTGTTAACATCAACACTAAAGATCTCTCTGGGATATTGATACCCTTGTAAACTATAATCCTAAATTATAAATTTTCTGATTTCCTATTTCTACAGTAACTTAATACCCTAATACAACAAAGAAGACATAAAACCTAAATATTTTTATAACAAATCATAATATAATGCATTCCTTGTTAATTCAGCCAGTGTGCATCTAATTATATCCGTCTGATATGCAATAATATTCTGGGTACGCACGACGCTAAATGGCGTGTAATTACACTTCACAAGTTCACAAAATGTAAGAATAATACGTAAATAATGTAACTGATACAAGGTTATTGAAAATCATATCCTAGCATACACATCGTTTTTGGGCCATATATTAGGCATTTTAGCATTTTTTTGTTTCCAGTTCAGCAATATTTGAGCTTACAACAAAAGGGGTCACTCAGAAATAGGGTGACTAAAGCCTAAAGCGCTTCAGGTCATTAATATAGCATTCTCGTAGGGACTTTTAGTTAACTTTCAAAACCTGACCTAAAAATGTACACGAGATATACTTTGTGAAAACTGGTGGATAATAACAAATCGTGCAAATATCTATGAACATAGAAATGTGTTTCTTTTTTTAGTGTAATTGTAGTTTCTAAAGAGCTCTTCTTAAACAGGCCTACCACGAAGAAGTTTTCGATGCTCTTTGACGTAAGAGTGAATTTTATTTAAATCGGAAATCAACCCCGTTCCTGTTATATTGACTCACGTTCCTAAAGCATGAGGTTCACATAGTAAAAGGTTTTAAATTAAAGCTCTTTGGCATGAACGTACAAGCCTCAAAAATGTATACTATTTTCTCATTCTTTATTTGATTACAGTTCGCTAAGTACCTACTTTAGTAGGTACGCCCGTTAATATAAAGATTTTACCAGAAATAAACATCTTTTAGTAAAGATAACTGATTTGGACATGTTTCTATGTTTCTGTCTTATTTTATTATAATCAAGAAAGGATATTGTTCTATTAAATTATAAAAAAAAAAATTATTCGAATGTTTCGTTACTAAGCACGTTCATGAAAGAAAATTGTAGCTAACATCTCGCATAAATACACAACAATAAAAAGTTATTAATGGTTCTTTCTCAAATATGTAGAATCGCTTATAACTTTTCCTAATTTATCAATTTATTAGGTCGTTAGCTATACTTAGCATTGTCCGCCCTCGCGGTTTCGTATTTCTGTAGGCGGACGTAAAAGCTCGCTTTAAGACCCTTCGTTTTTATCAAAGAAATGTCGAAGAAGATTGAGGATTGACGCAGCGCGTAATGACTCTAATTTACGTTCGTTTGATAGAATTAAAGTTGTTTTTAAAATGAAAACCAGACCAGATCGTTTAATGCTTATTAAGACTATTTAATGTCGATAACATATGGAAAACCACTTCAAAAATTAAAGCTTTAACTCCTAGTAAGTTTTACTAATAATTTTAACATTCCTTATATAAAAAAAATATCTAATAGGCCTCCTTTACTTAATGTACTCTTTCGTTTCGAATTGTGTTTATAGTGTGATAAAAACCGAACGCAGAGTTCTGCAGTTAAATCGGTATAAATACCCTTATTTAGTTTTTATGAGTAAGGGGTTAATATATAACATACTACTATAAACAATTGACAGTCTGGCTGTGTAACACGAGAAATACTCAAAGTCCCATTATAGGTTTTTTGATACACATATTGTTTATACAGTACACCCTTTACTATATTGAGTGGCTGAGTAAAGACGTATAAAGCGTTGAGAAGGGAAACTTTCGAGTTTCAATATTAGCAATCCATTACCCAACCGCGGACATATACCAATACTGTGGGAAAAGCCTATTTTATTATACCCACCCCATCGCTTTTTCTACGCCTGTAACAGATTATGTTAAAATGCAGTGGCGTAGCGTGCCTTGTCGGAGCCCCGTATAAAAATTTTTTTGGAGGCCCTTATATGGAGGTAAAGATTTTTCACAAAAGAAAAAAATATTGTGAGAAGTAATATTTATTTATGACATAATTTACCCATTTTACAAATAAAAATCGAATTTTAAATGGTCACTCTCCATGCCTTTTTATCGGCAAACTGATTTATTAAATAATTTATGGCTGATGATGATTTTAGTTTTTCTATTGTTTCTGCCTCTATGGACAATAGTGAGATGTCTGACAGCCGTTCTTGTCCCATCGAAGTTCTTAAGTAATTTTTTATTAGTTTTAATTTTGAAAAACTTCTTTCTGCCGTTGCGGTTGTAACTGGAGGGGTCAAGATTAAAAATCATGCTGTGATTACCTCGGGAAAACTGGATGCAAGACTATTGAATTTTACTAGCAATAATTCAATGAGTTCTTTAATGGAATAATTTTTTTTAATTTCAGAATTTAAGCATGTTTTTAGAGCCTTTAATTGGTCACAAAGATTAAGTGAGATGTCTTTACTGTATTTAGCAGACAGTTTTCCGGAAGCGTTTAATATCTCTTCGCTTGAAGAAGATAGGAGTTTCTCCGGTTGTAATATTTCGAAAAATTAGAAAGTTTTTATTCTTTTTCCTTACACACTTTGGGGGCCCCCGTGGCCCGGGGGCCCCGTATAATTGATACGGCAAATACGGCGGTAGCTACGCCCCTGTTAAAATGGAATATTTGATCTTTTCCCACACGGTGGAAGAAAACAGTATCAGTAACAGAGGAGATGTACCTCGCCTAGACAAAAATCGCAGAAGTAAATATATCTACGCTATCTATTTTATGCACATGTCAGTGTCAAATCAAGCTTTGAAATATGCAAACGCTTGTGACATGTGAATTTTTTAGTTCAATATAAATGCAGAATAGTGATATTTGAACACGTTATTATTAAGATATATTTTTTGTTATAAATATTTCTGCACAAATATATAATTAAACATAAGAAAGTGACCACTCCTTACAGTCACACACACACAGAAAACACACTCTGTTCTTGTGTGTATTTTTTACACTTACCACTGTCTAGCACTTATGACTAACATGCAGTAAAAGTAATTCACGAATGATTTTGTCTTTTTCAATCTTCACACTAGGCGTGTCAAAGAAGTTGATTAATCGAAGTTCACATGAAATAAAAAGAGATAAAAAACAGAATATATCACGCCACTGTCGTACACTGTCACTGAATCTAACTCCATGTACTACAAAACTTTGCAGGCGTATTCGAAATGGGCCCACTGCTTTTATTTCCCTTGCCTCAGAGGGCAAAAGACTCGCTCAGACGTAAGTTATAATTTTTCTATATTCAGTTCTGATAAGGTCTAGATAATAAGAGTTCCGTGTGCCGACTAGGTGTTAAATTGATTTAATTTAATACTTGTGTAAATTTGATTAAACGTCTAAAACAACTTTACGACCGTATATTCATAAATTTATCATGAGTAATAAATAAAATTAGATAAAGAAAACCACGATCATGTATTTAATTGTCCTCGTGACACAACAGGAAGAAATTCCTCACAAGTCATGACCCCAGGCTTGACTCGTAGCAACTAGAGGAGACAGCGTGGCTTAATTAATAAATCACGTATTCATTTATGCAAAAGCTTCCGTGCAATGTAAGGAAAAATCTAAAAGGTAGTCGCCGATATTTTATTACACTTTAACACAGCTCCAGTTTTATTAAAATAAAATTTAATTTTTAAATTTAGAACTATTAAAATCTAAAGTAAGTACCTATTTCTATAATCGGTTTAACCGTTTTTTTCTTTCGCCTAGATGCGTATTTGCTTAGTATATGTGTAATTCATAGGAAGGAATAGAAGAAGGAAGTTATTTATAAAACAACCTACTCACGTAAAATCAGCAATACTATTTCCTATTGTTATCGGCCAGACTGTACTCGACTAGAATCTAGATTCGTGAATGGGTGCCAAAAGCGGACCGAGTTATAAAAGCCATTGACCCCCAACTTAATGTCAAAGCTCCATTTAAATGATGTAAAACAGTAACTCAAGGCTCTTAAACCTTGATTTAAAGACTTTATTCTGTTTATAAATTATTAGCAATTACCATTTACTGCTAATAAGCTAATGCTCTACGCCAGTCTACGTACTTGATTTAAAAAGCTTTCCGGACGGCTTTTGAAATAAAAACTCGCAATGCCAGGAAATAAAAATGTCTGCAGAAATGTCAGGCTAATTACACACTTTCTACTCGCATAGTGCTTGTATTAGCAACTTTATTGCAGATAATTTAAATGATTGTTAAATAATTATTTTAACTACATATTGCACGAACTTTTTATATCTGTTAAAAAAAGAAAATACGTTTGTAATATTCGATGATTTTGTGTAGCGTAGTTATAAATAAATAAAGAGGGTGACCTAGCATCCCTAACCGTACCCGACCTGCTTTTGTTACAGGATTAGACTCAATAGTTATAACAGAATGCTAATATACAGTCTTCAGGAACTTTGCAACGGCAACGTCGCTATGTTTATTATCCTATGAATATGTATGTACATGTACTTATCTGCTAGGCATGGTAATAAATCGTTCAGCTAGCGAGCTTTTAATCCGTATTCATACAACCCTTCAGGACTCTCTTGGAAACATCGCACAGGGGCAGTGGGCTATCGAACGGATGGCTCATTTGTTGGTGAGTCTCACGTGTAAAAAACAATCGTTATTTTGAATTAATAAATTAGATTTGATTCATTGATTATTTCGTTGAGTGGTCGTATATGAAATTAACGGTATAGTGATGTACTTACAGAGGCGCGTGGTGTAGATTTGGTGAATGAACGCGTGAAGATCGACGCATGCCGGCGACGCGGAGGGCGGCGACTCACGGCGCTCGCCGGCCAAGCACTGACGCACGCACGCGCCCGCCCGCCCTAGCCGGCTACAACGCTACGATGCTACGCGTTTAGCTACAACATCCGCAATTACAATATTATAATTTATTAAATGGCTTCCTATTTTATATTAATTTAAAACAAACTGAGATTCGAAAGAATTCAAGTCAATTACAAATGAGAATTGAAAAATTTTTTTATGATTTTTTTTATATGTATAATATTATAATACGTCTATTCACCGAGAACAAAACCTTGTATAGTGTAAATAAATCTAATAAACGTACAAATATAGTATTTACAGTTGATATTTCGAATAAAATTGATGTTCCGTAATAGACCCACTGGGAATCAGTACTCATAATAGGTCCAGCGAGGCAGTGAACTCATAATTTATTACAAAACGGTGTAACAGCGCCCCGGAGGTTGTATCTGGATTCTCGTGGCGACGATTCCACTAATGTTCGGGGGTAGATTTGACAATAAAAGCAAACGTTTATCCACTGCTGACTTTCTGTATGTGCTAAAATACTTTTTGCTCAACTATTTTGTTTTAAATAGCATGGATATATTGTTGATTTAAACATTTTTTTAAAGCTCTATTCAACTAGAATCAATATAATCTAAAATACCTAATATTTAAAAGGTCTAAATAATGTGTATCTATAATTTTCTTAATATTGGGAACACCCAGTACCAATGAAATGTATAAAATGGCTGCTAAACCTTTAACCTTTTGAAGTATTGCAAATGAAGCGATAGCAATTAAAAAAACTGGACCTATTCGAACGAATTATACTTCGTAAACGCCCGGAAATTTGTTCATACGTATGCACGGTTGATGGACCGTAGTCACTATGCTATGACTTGATATCGGAATGATCAGTAAATATGACATCATCAGATGTTTCGAGAGAATGTCGACCTTTAAAAATAACATACGAGATGTTTTTTTTAATTTTCTGATTACAATTGGTACTTGAATAATAATGATAATACTAAGAATTTTACATGTTGTTTTACTAGACGTTACGTACATACTTTAGAAAAAATTACACCATTTTGCGACTAATTCTTACGATAATTTACGATTTATTAACAAACTCTCTTAAGGGTTACTTGAAATTGCAAAATGAGAAGAAAAAAAGAGAGGACGCCCTCCACAAACTTGGGAAGATGAAAAAAAAGGGATAACGGGGCAGAATTGGCAAATTGTCGCGAGGAATAGAGGCAAGTGGAAGAATTTAGAAGATTCCCAGGAAAACAGTATATAGAGGGTAGATGTTTCTAGCATGACAGAATATACCACAGGTAAACTAAACGTTAGGTTAGAAAAATAAATTAATTCGACATTACACACCTACATAACTCTCTCATTAGATATAGATTTTATGTGGAAATAATTGCGTTTATGCGTTCTAGCGTCTGGAAGTTACTAGTAATTCTTATTTGTTA
The DNA here is from genome assembly GCF_905147795.1 of Pieris rapae. Lineage (NCBI taxonomy): Eukaryota > Metazoa > Arthropoda > Insecta > Lepidoptera > Pieridae > Pieris > Pieris rapae. The sequence continues at coordinate 3,554,584 of NC_059509.1, read as the reverse complement.
CACCTTTTTCTTGTTTCATTGATTCACATAAGTAATATATGTACTTTTAAGTTTTTCATGTTCAGTATCGAGGGATTACTGTGGAACTATAATGGCGTAACAGTGTTGTCACAACAATAACAACTAAACATATTGGCACAGATCCTATTGTATATGTTGTAAGTTGCTAGTTGCTACTTGGTTGTCATTTGTCAGCTTCAGACATAAGTTGTCATTGTCATTAATGTCATTATACATTAATTGTATTTTGATTTTCGTTTATTGTCAAAAAGTTTACATTTGTGATCACTAGTGAAAAGGTGAAATGAAAATATAAATTTACACTGAATTTTTTTCTTATCGAATTAAACTAGCTACTAATATTTGTGATAGTTGTGATCTTAAGTGATACAATTTCGTAGTTTTAGTTTATAACGATAATTAATTTTATTTGAAGGAGTTACCTGTTAGAAGAATATCATGACGGTCTGAATTTATTTGAATCACAATGAAAGTTCAATTGATGGAAATTTAGTAAAGTTTATGGATAAGTTACCTATCTGTGCTTGTGGCTCCGCGTAGAGATGGCTGATAGCGGACCCTTTGTAGCAAAGCCGGCTAGGGGTTGGCTTCACCCCGATTCCGTTTTGGCCAGCGATGGTATTACATACGCAGTGCGGGTAAAATTTTGATTACACTCTCTTTTATCTATATCTACATTTCTGTTGCTATAACAAACTTATTTTTATGCAGTACATAGGGTGTATGGAGGTGTTAACGTCGATGAAGAAATTAGACTTCGAAACTCGCTCTCAAGTAGCCAAGTACGTATCACATAAATTTGCATTCACTAGTCTTATTTTTATAAAATGTGTACAAGTTATTCTGTTCTTGTTTCAGAGAATGTATTGCTAGAGTATGTGCAGCTGCAGGATTAAGGTCAGCTGATAAAAAACGTCGCATTAGTCAGGCAGCATCTTGTGCTCTTGCTGCAAAGCCTCGAATGGCACATTCAGGTTCAAATGTTGCATTAACTGTTTCTTCAAGAGCAATCACATTGGCTGCCCTAGAGGGAGGTGAAACAATTGCCCGACATGATATGCCCCGAGTTTCATTTGCCTCTGGTGGTGATCAGGTTAGTATTTAAATTTCAATCCTATTCCTTAATCATTTAATTAAAAATATTTTATAAAAAAATTTCCTAACTTGCCAAATTAAAAACCTCAAGACTTTAATTTTCCAGGACTCACTAGACTTTGTAGCATATGTGGCTAAATCTGTACCCCCCACTGAGTGGCGAGCTTGTTATGTACTAGAGTGTGGAGGTAGGCTAGCTCAGGATGTCATAGCTACTATAGGACAAGCATTTGAGTTGCGGTTTAAGGAGTTTCTTACAAAGCCTACTTCGTAAGTAATGTTTTAAACTAAAATGACAACTATTCTGATATTAAAAGTTACTGTTACTTATTTAATAAATCCATTTGGTTTGTTTTTTGTTATTTAGGGGTTTCTTATAATGGGCTTTGCATTGTGACTTGACCATTTTGGTACATATTGGAGAACACATGTTAAATATTGACTGTAACTATTGCTGAATAGTATATGTTTCAAAACATATCTTGCTTGCGTAATGACTCACTCAGACCATTACCTTATATCCTTGTATGATTCATATTACAAAAAACTGGTTAAAACAGAAAGATAAATGTTGTGACTGGAAAGAAAAATTTATTGATTGAAATCCATCTAAGTTATAAATAACAAATATAATATGTTCATTGTAACATTTTCAACAGACTTACTGTCATCAGATTACAAGCAAATATATTTTTTTAAAGTAATTTATAAATATTATATTTGTTATGACTTATCAAATGTAATAATAATCATTTAATTTATTGCCAAAATATGCTTATTTGTTTTATGTATTTATTGAAAACATGAAATATTGTTCATGTTGTAATGAACCAGACATTAATACTTCACCGCCACTATATGAGTTAATTGTACATATAAATACATGTACTTTAACTACCAGGTTGAATATAAACGGTTCGACTCTCGCGGCGTCTGCAGAGGCTCCTCTAGAAGATCGTGAGTACTACAATGACATGCCGGACAAAATCCCGCCCGAGCCGGCGCCCTCTGCCGCCCCGATTTCTCACCATCGACATCCACCACCGCCGCCATTGGCTTCACTACCACCTATATCTTCGTGAGTTCATTTATCATTATCATTTTAATACAACACTAAAGTAAATTAAGCTAATTATTCTGATGTAGAAACCTCTTAAGGCTAAAAACTGAATATTTGTTACTATTATTATTTGGTTTATTGTACATATAATCTGGCATTTGTAAACATTTCTAGCATGTCTATCTAGCATTATGATAAAGTTCTAGGGGTTTTATGTCTGATAGTTTGTGTTAAAGTAATTTTGTGTCTTGTGTCAAAATTTGCACAAATTCTGTAGTTTCATTTAAATATAATATGTAATAGGTTATCTGCTAACAGTTGAGGACAACATAAATTGCTTCAAAAATACCATAAGATACCTTTTTTAATATTTATTAATATTTTCACCCATTTTTTCTTAAGTGGTAGGCACAGACTACAGACCTTGGATTTCCCAAGTGCTGTAGCACTGTAGTCCTGACCACAGCTTTCATGACATTGACCATGCATGCTCGTTGGTTATGGGTATTTGTAACTTGTCCATTTTCTAGTACCTCCTGGGTTTGGTCCAGGTGTGTACATCACAAGACCTAGCCAACCTGATATCCTACTTGTTAACCACATTTTTTAGAAGCAAGCAGGAAATAATTTTATTCAATTTTTATTAAATAACTGGGAATACATCTCAAAGAGTTAATTTTACTTAAGTTCTGAATCAACTGGTGAACTCATTATGTTTTAATATGAATAATTATCTGTAGATAAAGTAAGAGGAAAATTATGTGAGTATTCACATTCATAATATTCAGTAATTGAATTGAAGAGCAACAGTTGTGTGGAATATAAGTTGTTTATGTGATTGATGGTAAGATTTCTTAACACTGTGCCATATAAGTATTATACTTCATGAATCATTTAGTTATGAACCTATTTTTGTTGTATAACCAATTTATTACTTTATTAGGAAATAGATGTTTTAAAGAATGTGTATAATATACTGTTCTTTCAGTAAATTTAGTACTTTTTTGCATTTTTTTAAAGAATTACCGGAAGTTATTTTTCCATAAAATGATGCAGTGATTATTTTGTATATTTCAAGTCTTAAACAATATAGAAATATTTTGTGTATTATTACTATCACCAGATTATAAACACAAGAAATGCTCAATGTGGGGCTATGTAGAACTCACTCACTCCAGGCATCTTGTTATCAGAGAGCTGATAGAGAGAGAATACCTCGTGTCTATCGCGCCTTACCACATATGGATCGCATTCTACCAGAGCTGAGAATAAATGTAGAATGTATTCTCGTATTTAATATAATTTTTTTTTTATTCCAGTTGCGAAGAGAGCGTTCGTCAGTACGTGAACCAGACACCCCCGCCCCGCACACCCCCCACCGCATTGCTACCCAACCATCATACAGACATATTTGATATGCGTAAGTATATAGAAATGTACTATATAATGTGTTTCGGTGAACTTCAGAACCATATATTTATATTCTTAATTGCAATTAACTTTAACTTTGGTAGTATGAAAAACAAAAGTATTGCTAAGAAGTTATTTGTATAAAACATGGCTTTAATTCTTGACTATCATGGCTTTCATTAAGGAATAAAAACATAATAAATATTGATTTTATATTTTATATTGCTACATCACGTGTCGAATCTTGTATCTCGTGTGAAAATGATTTCGCCTGCCTAATACTATTTTGGGGTTTAATGACTGAGACTATTTTTGATTGAATTATGGTATATGTGTTTTGGTATAATACATAAATGAATAAAACCTAAAAAACGCATGGTCCGTCAAAGGGACGACGCCATCTTGTTTTATCTTTTGGCAGGTTTAATTATAAATGTAAAATTATATTTACACCCGCCAAAAGATTACTAAAATTAAAAAAATAGTATAAATGTTTCAAAGCCTTAATACTTAACAGTATTATAAAATACAAATACATAAGCTAAATTATTTTTTAAATCTTGTCATATAGCCAGTTTTTGCAATTTTCAGAGCCCTTCACAGCAGCCCCTTTAACGTCATCGTCGACATCTCCCGGGACGTCCCCGGCGGGAGCAGAGGCCGAGCCTCTAGGGCCGAGCGCTCAGGCTGCTCTACTCGCAAGGGAACCATGGTTCCATGGGGCTATCTCAAGAAGTGCTGCAGAAAAGGTACCAACTATTTACTATGTGTCTATAAATTTATAACGAACATATTCTTTCATAAAAAAATCTCTGTACATATTTGCACCGCTTTAACTAAACTCATCTGTCTCTTTTCACCATAGCATAAACAAGAGTTCGCAGATAGAGAAAAATGATTGAGATGTATTTCAGTTTGAGTGCATGTTGACTGTTTTTTTTATGTATACCTATATCTATCAAGTACATATATTAAGGTTCATTTGAGCCGTGCCCTCTTTCCCTTTTTAGTTTATGCTAATACCTGACTCTTCAAACACTTAAATCTATTTGTTTGCAGTTGGTGGTGGAAGATGGCGAATTCCTAGTCCGAGAGTCAAGCGCGTGCCCCGGTCAGTTTGTGTTGACGGGATCTCGACGCGGACATCACAAACATTTGCTGCTTGTCGATCCTAATGGAGTGGTAAGTGAATTTCCAAACCAATACCCCTTAATTTCAAGAAAATAGCAAGTTGCTTGTGGGTTTTTTTTTTCATATTTAAACTTTAAATGTCGAACTTTATAGTTTGACAGTTAACAATAAAATAATAACAGTGTTACATTATTTTTATATTTATTATTAATTTTCATAGCACCTAACTGGTTCTAGTTGTGCTTAGGGATGGCTTAAAATTGGTTTTTTAATTATAGATAATAGCGCATCTATCAACTTCTCTGTAGTATCAACTGTTCATATTTCGTCTTTATTCGTTTGTTTGATGAATACTTCATAAGAAGAGCATATATTTAATGTATATTTGAATTAATTACAGGTTCGAACTAAGGACCGAGTCTTCGAGAGCGTGCCTCACCTCATCAAATACCACTGTACCAACGAGTTGCCGATTGTGTCTGCTGACTCTGCACTTTTGCTTCGGAAACCTGTTATGAGATCCTGATTGCCGGACACACATTACGGACACACGTATTGAAACGGACGATTAAGTGTTAAAACTGGACTGTTAACTGCAAGTTTTTAACTGATATATCTTAAAAGTAAAAAAAATGTGTTGTAGAAAAGTTGAGGGTAGTTGGGAATATCTTGAGTTTGAGGGTAGTTTCAGAGGATTATCTGAAGAGTTGTAGAATTTCTTAGCTTTGTAACATTTTTCCATCACAATTGAATATCAGTTATCAGTAGCAAGTTTGATATGTATATGAGCCTATGATTTATTTTTAGTCAAATATACAAGTTTTGACAGCTCCCAATACTGCTTTAATCTCGATTATATGTTTCAATACTGGCCTACTGCAAAGTATACTATAATACTTCATATTAAAATAACATGTACTAAAAAAGTACCACTTTTTTGTCTTGGTTACAAGTTTCTAAGGACAAATACACTTTGTGTAACCGATTCGTAGATTTTTTTGAGCACTAATACGATTGTTTATAAATACGTATCGTTTTTTTTTTAAAGCAGTACATTACAATGTACTATTTTAATAGAACCTTGAAGGAAATAATGTATTGTCCTGGCCTTCAGGTTGACCGATGAGTGTAATTCACTGGTCAGAAGGCCCAAGTGGCAAGTCAAGACGTTGTGTATAGAGTATAGAGAGATCGGAATAAAATGATCTCTAAATCTATACACAACGATAGATCGCTATTGCGTTTCAGGGTATGACGTCATCCCAGTGATTGTAGTCGTAAATTTTAAATGTCTGATGGATCGGTCATCATCGCGACAGTTAGAATCGCGTTTAAATTTGGTTGGAAATGTAATCCCTAACAATATGTTAGGAAATTGTATAATATTAAATGCATTTATTCTTGTATCTTGTGATATATTAACTATTTTTCATCTATCTTTTGCAAACGGCCTATACTTAGGTTTAAGCTTATTATATTTTATATACTATGGCACTATATATTCTTATCGAATTTTGTCTTCCAATTTGCAATGCATTCATAACTATTACTATTAATTTAAGTTTTCATACAGTATATAAAGTAATATAAAGGAAATGTAGTACAAGTCAAATTTAAATTCCAAGAAGTTTACATCACGAAGGAGTTTTAATTGTATTGATACTAAGGCGCAATTTCTATAGTTTTTGTCTAATAATGCTGTAGTCTGTGACAATTTTGCGCGTTTTGATGGATCATGGAACTTTTATTAACAGATTCAATCTCAATTTATAAGATATTGTATGAAAGTGAATAAAACATAAGTATTTAACCAATGCTTGAATTGCATTTAGTACTGTTTCAAAGTTCTTAGGTTAATTAAATGTGCAATCGCAATGCCAAACGAGAGAATTTCCATGAAAATCATATTTTTCTAAAATTATATTTTGATATTATCTGCAATTTATTTAGATTCATTCCATGCTCTCTTAGATTAAGAATGTATTTTTTTATCATTAAATGCACAATATTTACCATTTAATCAATTAAGTTAGTTGTAACTATAGGTGCTATGAAAGCTTACTTAAACAATATTATGTAAAAGTATAAATATATGAATTTATTGTAATTATTGACTATTTGAATTCGCCCTCTGTGTTTATGAAATGATACATTATGAAGTTACTATAATGAGCTTCAAAGTTAAATTGAAAAAACATTAAATATTTTAAGAAATCCAAAGATCTAATTGTTTTAGTTTACTTTCGGCTGTATACATTAATTCTGGTATCTGAATATTATAAGCACGCATAGTGAATTGAAAAGTTTTTTTTAATACTTTAGACGTTCTCTTAATAGTTTATTCAGACACGTATTCTAAAATGACTAAAATGAAATCCAAATCAAAGAAGTTAACACATTAGACAGTGACGTGAATTGGAATACGGGTCTAACTAATGTTTGTATTTACTACATGTTAGGCCGAGTTCAGACAAGTGTAACGTAAGAATTGTAAAGCAAATGTTAGATTACGAGTAATTTAGCATCAACAGTGTGGACGTCACACAAAGGCAGCGGAAATCGTGTATCTTTCTCACACATTACACTTGTCTCGATCCGGTTTATTATAAATATCAATAATTGATTTTACAATAAAGACAACTGTATAGATATATCGCTTTTATTTTTATCTTTCATATGTCCGTCAGATTCGGTCGTAAGCAGAGTCCGCGGAAAGACAATGTGGCTTATAAAACCCAATCTTCGTCTGCATTCCTTCATTATAGTGCAGTTTGTAATCTAAGTAAAGTAAAAGTTCCTTTGGCTAAAAAAAATATAGCTTTGTATTCAATAATTTTATTGAATATACATCATTTCAGCACAATAAACATACGTCAGTTTTGTTGTTACTTGCATAAGAAATACGTTTTTTTTTATAAAAATATATTCCAGTCATAATCTGTTATAACGACCTGCAAGGGATTACTCACATTTGGTCGTGAAATGGATAGTCGCAAGAGCCGATGACATTGTCCCTAGTAAATAGAATTCAGCCAGGACCTTTGATTTTGGTCAATATAACGGGTATGTTCTTAATGTATCCATAAACAGTTTTGACTGTATTTAGCCTATGTTCGCTTACAGAAACATATAAAAAAAATATTTGAAATCGGTTTAATTAGTTTATTCACTATGCATAATAAACATCGCGCTTTTTTGCGTTAAATTTAGAAAATATCAAACAGATTAAACTGTTCATATTTATGGGCATTCAAAAAAGATGCCTAAGTTATTTATTATAACTATATTAAATGAGGTAAGAGAAATAAAATAATTTTTCCATATTACATGTTTAATAAAAATTTAATATTACAGTATAAACAGTAAGGTCATTACATGGCAGTGATGTTACAATAATCTATAAATATCGGTATTCGCTGTACAGATCAATCTTTGCACTTTTGTGCCGCACGACTTATTATAAAACATTAAATAACTTAATAGATATTACAGCTAAAACCTGTTACTAATGTTTTATAATAAGCATCAGACCTTTTCGCATCTCGACACGTGAAATACAACCGTCACATCTCACTAACATAGATAAAACTTCGTAAGAACTAACGAACCGTGTCGAGTGCGAAACGAATTTGGTATAAAATTTGAGAATTCATTTGCAACCAGCTGGTCGGTTTAATATATACACTTCTCGGATGAGATAAACGCTTAGCATTTACTTTAGTATTACAAAATCTTATACCAAAATTCGTCCATTTCCTAATTTGCCTAACACCGAGCCAAATACAATTAACACTAATTCTTTACATTCCAATCCAAATTTTACTATAAACCGATCAACACGACGGTAGCAAGGGCTGGTGAACACAGCATTTTAAATGCGTAACACTTTACAATTTTGCATGCAACCGCCCCACGCCCCACGCTTGAGATACCGGTGTGTATGTGAAAGTCGGTCCGGCCTCGCTCGATTGGGCAGAGGCGCGGACCGACCTCCCGTCCTTCACTTCCTGTCCGCACTGGAGACGGTCAAATCAACTAATAGAAGTGCGACATTCCCGAATTTCGCGAGTATAAACATTCTTTGGGACTCGACAGCACTTTTCACCAGACCCTCCTAAAACGCAGAGCCTCCGTGCGTCGCTCTCGCTAGTATTCGCTACGCGGCCTATTCTACTCGAGTGAAATAAAACGTTTAAAATAAATAATATGCATCTATACAAATAAAATACACTTACGTGGTGAACACCTGAGCACATGAGACCATTGCGGGCGGAGCTCCGAGCGCGGAAGCGAACTCTCGCCTCGTTCCGAAGCCGCCGAAGACTTATACGATACCGAACCGACGCGTTCGCCGGTGAATTGACTTTTTTATAAATATCTCGCACAATCACAAAAGTCATCGAGGAGCGTGTAAAATGTAAAACTACCTAAGTCTAGGTACAAAATTACTTCGTCACCAAAATATCGATTTCGAACAATTTCTATAACCACGCGTCGCGTATTAAAAAATAGATCGCGCTACTCGTACTTAGCTTATCTTAAATTGGTCGATTTCCGTTTACGTATCGACGGGGGATTCAACTAGCGTGTTCCTAATCGGAAACCGAAAACCGTCGGCCGTAGAAAATCCAAAACTAAAAATAGGGATCCGTAGCGACATCGTACACTCTCACACAGAATAAATACAGGTACGTCGACGTTCAGCGAGCCGAAGGGCGGAACGCTCAGTCGGGCGTCGCCGGCAGAGCGGGCAGCGCGGGCAGCGCCGCGTGCGAGTTGGGCGGCGGAGGACGGTGCAGCGTGAAAGCGTCGTACACCTGCAGCAGCTCCTCCATGTGGTGCTCCTCGAGGCACAGGAAACCCTGCAGAGCGGGACTCGCCCGACGCGCGCACGGCAGGCAGTGCACCACGTGCCTCTTTTCGTGCTCGCGCACGAGCAGCGCGTGCCAGACCTCGCGTTCGCAGGCGCCGCAATAGTGCGAGGCTTCGCCCCTCGCCCGGCCGTGGAATCGCACGGGCACCGCGCGCGCCCGGACGGCGCCCAGAGTGCCGGCCGCCGCCCGGAGCGTCTGCATGAGGCAGGTGCGCATCGCGCGGTGCAGGCGCGGGTCGGACACGCGGATGTTGCGCGCCAGGTTCCACGTCAGGTGCACCATGGGAACGATCGACTTGAAGCTCTGCACCTTGTTCCATTCGTAGCGCTCGAGCGCCAACGCGTACTGACGCGCCGTCAAAGGGCCGACGTTCCAGGCGATGTTGTTGCACCAGCCGGTGGCCTGCACCCAGTGCACGCAGCCCGCGTTCACCCACACGAGGTCGCCGGGCCTCTGCGTGAAGCGGTACACGGGGACGCCGTGCGCACGCAGCTCCTCGGGGTCCGGCCACCACGAGCCGTGCAGGTAGGACAGCCCGTGGCGGTCGCACAGCTCCTTGACGCCGCCCCAGTACGCGTCGGGCACGCCGAACCACTCGCAGTCGCCGGGCCCGATGTTGATGTTGATCGAGCAGAAGTTGTTGTTCTCCTGGTGGCCGGGCGTTCGCGAGCCGGGCACCTTCATGTACAGCTGCACCGTGTTCATGCCGAGGATCACGTGTCCGACGTGCGACAGCATGTTGGCGGCTGAGGTGACGCGCGCGAAAGCCGGCAGCTTCTGCAGCTCGGCCAGCTGGGGCCGCCACTTGCGCTCGTCGGAGAGGTCGACGTTGGTCCCGAACCGGAGCATGCGCGCCCCTCGGCGCCTCTTCACGGGTCCAGACTCGCGGCCGTCGGAGTCCGAAAGGGCCCCGGCGGCGAGGGGCCCGCCCCCGCGTTCGCGCTCCTCTCGGAGCGAGTCTTGGAAGGACCCGGCCTGGTACTGCGCGTATTTCCGCACGGTGGTGTGTGAACGGTGCGAGGCACAAGCCCACACGCGTCGCCTTCCGCTGGGGTCCCAGTTCTCGTCGGCGGACTGCATAAGCTGAGTTCGCACCTCTACGGCGTGATCGGGCCAGGCCTCGACCAGAGTCTTGGTCGAGAAGAGGCCGAGGTCGAGCTTCAACGCGGCCGTGAGACCGCGCACCACGGCTATCGGATGCTTCAAGCAGAAGTCTTGTAGCTGCGGCGAGAAAGCGTCTCTCTTCGACTCCACGTAAACGAAAGGAGCGGGCGGTGCCAGTTGTTCGGGGCTAAGACGCGGAGGGGGCACGGGGGGAGGCTCCGGAGGGGCGCAGCCGTCGCCCAGCACGGACCAGGAAGACGCAGGACCCGCATTATCCCTGAAACATTGGTATTTATTTAGAAGATACCCCAAACATACAGAACTACCCATTTTACAATTCCTTAGTAAACTTCGACACAGTACACTTGAATATCTATCTAATAAATTCTTTTCAATTACTTATGCGTCTAGTACAAATAAACACTCACTTGCAAGCGTCAAGTATCTGCTTGGAAGTCATATTCATGTTAAAACTGAGTGGCTTAAGGGGGTCTGTCTTGAGTGGCTCCAACTTCACGACGGCCTGCCGTCCACCAAGAACTGCCTCGCCGGTTACGCCTTCTGCTGAAACAAATGCATGGTTACTCAAACGACTCCATTACAAAAGGCAGATTTTTATATAACTAGCATAAATCCCTATCATATATCGAGTCATGTTTTATTAATACGTGTCGACTTATCGAAGTATACGAAACTAAATGAAAAAGTTTAGTTTATTTATTCATAATACTAAAATATCAGATACAAACTCTAAATCACCTATGATCTTTACCACATTGCAATCACCAGTATGAACTATGACACATATGTATATTCGTACCCCAATAGAACGGTAAATCGAACAATAAGTAGAACGATTAATCTTGCCGTTGCAATTAAATCGGCGGAAAACAAACAAAGGTTTTAATCTCAACACCGCATCGCTACGACGAGTTGTTTCTGTGCATACAACTGTGCCATAAGCAGACCGAATCACCTGCACAATGAAACTGCAGTAAATAACAATACTTATTAAATACTCTTAATGACGTCATACCACAAAAATACAATAGAAAATAGTGTTAAAATGTCTATCAGCCTTTTCTCTCTAACTGTATAACGCAGTGTCTCCCAACGTGGGGCATATGCACAGTGGGGCAATTTGATCCTTAAGGGGGAAATAGGAATCAGATGGATATAACACGTGGAGACTCGAGACTGAAGCTAACCAAATGGGAACCCAATATAAAATATCTGTGCAGCAAGCATCAAGCTCATGATGTCAAATAATATAGAAAAATCTTTATTAAAATTATTTAGAATTTCAGTTTTTCATTATTAACGTATTATTACGTTAATAATTTCCTAATTATTTCATCCTTTAACCTATCAGTTAAATTCTGAGGTAAACAATTCATTTATTTAAATATATATATATATATATATTATATATATATATATAAATTTAAAGTAAAAAAATTAGTATAAATTGTTTAAAATACAGTAATAATAATAGTATAAATTATTAAAGAATTTAAGGCTGGCTAAGGTAGGACGCGGCGAGGTTGGTATAAAACACTGGTACATATAACGCTAATAACTTCAGTACCTGCTGAACCAACATTTAATCGGTTATCATTAATGCCATTAAAAGGGTTTATTTTAATGTGTGTTTAATGTTTTATTTATTTAACTGAAATATAATGATCTTATCAAAATACACGAACATGAAGCACGGTGGTATTTAAAAAAAATACACTTAACTTGGCAAAAGGAATCACAATTTTTGTTGTAAGTACGCACGTTTTATTATGTTGCTCACATTGACGAATATTACGATGCCTTTAAATAAATGGATAATATATTTTGCAAATACAATACATTCATTAATGCTATGTGACACTAAACTTGTCACAATAAAAAAAGTGTTAACGTGGGATATATGTATATTAAAAAGACAATACTTTTGTGTCTATGAATTGATAATAGATACTCTTCACTAAATAATTTTTTAAGTTATTTAAAAAGCTCAGAGAAAAGAGATGATATTGAAGTACGCACATAATCTTAGTCTATACTAATATTATAAAGAGGAAAGGTTTGATTTTTTGTTTGTTTGTTTGTATGAATTGAATAGGCTCCGAAACTACTTGGCAGATTTGAAAAATTCTTTCACTGTTGGAAAGCTACATCATTCCTGAGTGACATAGGCTATATTTCATTTTCAAAAAAATAGGCATCCTTACTAAAATTACGATAACATTAACATTTGTTTATTATTTGATACAATTCTAACAGATGGCGCTGAGTTAAAGGTAGTAGTTTGGCAAGACGACGTTTGCCAGGTCAGCTAGTATTTTATATACAGTGTTCATGTTTATTTATTTACCAGTAGCCAATACATGTAGAAATTTTAGCAAACTACCTAACTATCGGACTGCAGAATCGACTACCGGCGGGGTTCTTCCCAGAGAGATACGACCTCTCAACTACTCAAAATTCGAGCATACTCCTCCCTCAAAGGCCGGCAACACACCCACTAAAAATGGGTGTCTATGGGCTGCGATGACTGCCCTTTTTCGGCGTCCCACATGCTCGTTTTAATATAATATGATTAATTAATTAAGTAATGTATATAAATAAAACAAATATTATTATAAAATTAATACTTTTTACAAAATCCACAGAAAACTTTTTCTTATTCATTAATGCTCTCTAAGTATGGCCTTAAATCGTATTTTAGGGTCGCTCTCCGACTAAGAGTCAAGAAAACTCTTAAACTGCGAGAGTAACCGGAGAATGGCAACTTAGATGGACATTGCTAGTCAAATGCACATCACAGGTTATGTTTCCGGAAGCGGTGACAATTGTCTCGAACCTACAGTCTCATAATCTCTTTCAACAAGTATCCGCTTGATTATTAATTAAGCGTAGACCAGATTTGATCAAAGCCACGAATTTCTAGTGTATGTTTCACAATTACACAAGTAATCAACGACCGGTTTTCCGTGCGGCTTAATACCATGGATTTGCGTAGAGATGTGAGATCTGCATCTTCAACCGCATCTACCATGTTTAGAGCAGTTGTTCGGATTAATACCAGCAACTGAGTTTCATCAAGGGACTTCAAGACAGAATACAAAATAGCATCCGTCTCACCTTGACGTCTATCGTTCTAAAGCTCAGCATTTCTTAAGGCAGTATTTAAACATCTCTTAACTGAAATGTTCCCGTACTTTATTTTTATTGATTATTACTGCAAGTCATCCTAATAATAATACTAATAGAACAAGTTTTAATCATCGCTACAATATATACAAACAACCAAGAGATAATATAACATAAATACAAGATATATATAAATATAATAATTAAAATATCTAAAACAGCGATATTATTTTAACAAAACACAAGCTAATCCAAAATATCCGCCATCTTGTTTAAGGTTTAAGTCCTATCAAAAGCTTTAGATGCATCGGTGGGAGTAATAAAATCGATTACCTATTTAAATTACCCTAACCCTAATTTATACCATTAAAATACAGGAATGCGTCTAATTCCACGAATTATATCGAATTCAACAAGGAAGTAGTTCGATTAATATATGCACAGATGTATCGATACATAGATAAGCCTCTGAAAATGGTTCGTGCCTCGTATGGGCACCTAATGAGGTCACGCTGACAAATAACACATATCGCATGGAATGTGGCAGTAACGGTGTGGAATTGTTAGCATACCTTGTACACTTGTAACTTTAACATACCTTTTTACAACTTGATAAGTTTTAATAACAGTAGTTTTCGTTACATAGAAATATGTAGGTTTTGGGACTTACTTTTACTCTTGAGAGGTTTATGTGTGGTTAAAATGCAGCAACAAAGATTTTCTAAACTATTTTTTTATATTTAATAGCGGGGCAAACAAGCCTACAGATATAAAAGTCATTGGCTACTACTTCTACTACTTGGTGCGTTGAAGGCCTTTTAGTTAAATTAGCGGCTTTTGTACAACACAATTTTATACAATATGTATACATATATTTTTGCGACATGATAAATTTTAATAACATTAGTTTTGGTTGGATCTTAGTTTTAAACTTCCTAGAGGCCTAGGTTTGCTAAAGAAGAAGAAGAGAAGTATTTTTGTTAACAAAACAGACACTTGAAAGAGTCCTTAAATATATGTACTAACAAATAACAACTGTATTGTGTAAGCCGACGGTTCAGAATTATTAATATACAAGCAATGAGACTGCTTTATTATTAAAATAATTCAAACAAATCAAACAGCACTTTCGACAATACAAATATATTTGTACCTAGTGAATGCTTTTGTCTTACCATTTTATACAAATTCTTATCGCAAACGCATATTTAACGACAAAACTTTGTCGATTTTATATTTATAGATTTTATGTAGTAAATTAGTTACAGAATAATCGTGGTATTGTATTTCAGATAATTTTTTCCATTGCTCTTTATTTTTTCACTTATGACATTTAAATTATTAGTCAACACTTTAGTACGTTAATGAATAAAGTAGTGTCATCATATGAAACCAGGGCCGTGTTATGATTGACACGCGTATTGATTTCGTTAAAGGCTTTGAGAAAACACATTCCAGTATAGTTGCTTATAAAGCAGTATTAGGCTCGTGACACCTTGAAGGAGTATTGTACCCAACAATTTATTAATTACCGGTCGCCATTCTCGCGTTTAATATGGAGGAAATACTTATTACACAATATCGGGCACATTACTTAGATTCATATAACTTCGTGAAGGAAGCTATTAATTAGCTCAGGGTTCGTTGAAGCAATGGCGCGTGAATGAACGTGTTTCATTTTGACCGCGATCAAAATTGGAATGTGCCTAATGCAGTCGAAATATTAAGACGATACGAGAAAGCTAACGAAAAGTGAGTCAAATATGTTATGCGGGTATGTACGGGTCTAGTGCCTTTTTTATAGAACAGGGCAGGAGGCTCACCTGATGTTAAGTGATACCGACGCCCATGGACACTCAATGCTAGAGGGCTCGCGAGTGCGTTGATTGCCTTATAATTAATATGCCTTAAAATTGAGTTTTAAAAACAACATGATCAAGATTATATTATTCTATAAAATAAATTTCAAATGTAAATGTAAGTTTACTATAATATAAAAAACCATAATTTTTAGATTTAACAGTACAGAGATTTACTCTTAAAATACAATTATTATTACAACTTGCGCAACTCGACTATTAAAATAAATTTTAGTTTTTCAATTTTGTCTATAAATGCTGGAAGTATAAATATGTCAAACTTCATATTGTAAAGACAGCTCTTGAAACTAGATTTAAGTTTGACTTAAAACTGTAATCGAACCAGTATAACATTGTTACCTATATCTAAATTTACTGAAAACGTCCTAGTCCCCTCACAAATCTGATAACTGAAATCACTCGTCTCTTTCTCTCAAATAGCGTTTCAGCTGAGATTAAGTGAGACACTAAAATTATTTGGCTTAAATAACTTACTGATAGTCTCCTTCTTGACATCTGGCTGTGTGTCCGCAAACTTCTTCAACAAATCTTCGGCCAGCGACTCCGCGTTGTCGCTGCTACCGCTCGTCTCACTTTTCGCAACCTGAAACGTAGTGATTGTTATCAAACTGTCAAAAACCCACATCTTAAGCCTAAAACCTGCCGCCATTTTGGATTAGGGGAAAGGGAAGGGATTTTACAAACCGTCCGCGCCCTCGCCGCTTGCGATAACCGGTACTGAGATAATAACTGTTGCATCATAGCCTGAAACAAAACATTTAAGTTTCATTAAAGTACTGACCGTAAAAACTTAATAAAGAGCTTTGAATGATTGTAGATGAGTGATAAGAGATTTCAATGTTTAAGAAGTTTTATTTCACCGTAAACACAATCAAAGTACTTGTTGGTGCGGAGACAGATTATGCGAGTTCCTCTGCAGGTGTTGAAGCGTTTGCAGCTGATGCGCGGTGAGTGGCGGCGCCTCTTCAATTGCGCTGGCGCCTCCGCTGCTGCTACGCTTTCCAGGGTACGGGGGTGGAGCGGATTTAGGTGCACGAGATGACATTTCAGCCGATATTGGAAGATTCCATGCTTCCTCTATAGATGGCAGGGGACGACGTCTAGAATTTCAAATGAATTAATTGGATGCTAGTAGCATTAAATTAAGTTTATATAATATATCCATTTTTTAAATTAAAAAAAAAGAACATCCATTTATAAGCTCAGCATCTTTTTCATAATAAATAGCATTTTAAATAAAACCACGTGCCTTTATACCTTCTACAAATAATTTAAATTAACTTTTGACGGAATTCCAAGGTTATATTTAGTAGATTTTTTTATATTATACGCTTATCAACAGACAATTTGCATACTAATAATTAACAAAAGCGGTTCGCTTTTTGTTTAAGAGAACTCGCTTCGACGACAATTAAAATTCGTTTACTTCACATACGAAGATCAATAAAAACTCGATAAAGATTTATAATTATTTTCTCGGCTTCAACATCCAGAGCCTTAAAAGAAGCCTACAAATCAAAAATGTATTATAATAATTAAACTTATGTACTTTAATGTGGGTTTCGGACTGCTGGTAACAATAAACATAAAATGAATCTAAATAGTTTAGATTTGACTATAAAATATAAACTCGATTACCCCGGCCCCTAAGACCAAGATTTAGGAAACGAATATAAATATTATAAATAGTACATTAACTTTTTGCAGTGACGGTTTCAGCAGTTGTTTGATGGGTAACGTCGCGAATAAATCTGACAAAATGGACTGGCTTATAAAAACCCTATAAACAAATGACGATTATTATCAAAGATTTGTTGAAAGTTAGTAGATATTTAGGTGACTATCACCTAAAGTTCTATAACTTTCAACAAATCAAAGGCAAAGCTGAAAAAACTACTATTTGTGTATTGTTTACGTATGAAGCCTCATATGAAATGGGTCAGGTACAGTTTCAGGCTTAGCGAAATATGTTACGTGGTAATTAAGCGGCCATTGCTACCCTTTCGCTGATTAGCCGAGTGATGTTCAACGTACAATACATGCGCATAGGAATACCATGACTCAATAACCCATTCGGAGAATCGTTTAAAAATATTTGACATATGAATATATATACCTATTTATCTAATAGAAATTAATTATTTCAGGTATTTTAGTACAGTAATACCCCGACTTACGCTACCTCGACTTACGCGAATTCGGAGTTACGCGATTTAATTTTCTCGTCTATTCGTTTTTTGTTTGAATGCCGCGCAGTTAAAGTCAAGCGGCGGCGTTTGTTTCTGACTCCCCCCGGCCCCCGCCCGGATTATTATTCGTTCAGTTTACAACAGGCACAGACGTGTAGTGATGTAAACTTTGTAGGATAGTGATGATGTTCAAGAGCTTGTGGATTCACACAATGAGGAGGTCACAAATGATGAGCTCATATCAATGCATGAACAAATCACAATGATAAACAATGATGATTCTTTGGATCCAGTTCAATTGGAAGATCAGATGACAGTTGGAAACTTGACAGAAGCCCTCAGTTCGATTGAAAAAGGGTTAACAATTTTGGAAAGCATAGACTCCAATGAAGAGCGCATTTTTGTTACAAAACATGGAATTAAAAAATGACTAGGATTTTACGAGGAGATATACGGGAGAAGAAAACGACTTTGTAATTACAATTTATGAAACCTTCTACATCAAACTAACTTCGGATTGCGTTTATACTATACTCTATTAATATTGTTTGTCATATTATCTAGAATGAGATACTAATTATTTCCTAAATTATTGTTTTATTTAGTCTCCAGTCCCAATTAAACATACTTTGTATGTCTTTATATGCAAATTTGTACCCCGACTTACGCGAATTCGACTTACGCGGATAGCGCTCAGTCCCACCTATCGCGTAAGTCCGGGGTATTACTGTACTTATAAACAGTTGATAAAAAAAACCTAGCCGACAGAAAATAATAACGAAGAGTTTATCGCCAGCTCTTCTCGTCCGTTCCACGAATATTTAGAAAATATAAATTTAGAAACATATTTTTTTACATTTATCTATTATATTTTTACAATAAAAAATAAAAATTAAAAAAGGTACTGACTTGCCAGTGACAGAAGGCATAGGCGCGTGCGCGAGGTGAGCTCTTAATGCTGCAAGACGATGTCTTAGTGCAGCACTGGAGGCTGTAGCGGCCGTCCCACCATTAGTATAGCAGGCGAAGGCATCACGGGGCATTTGACAGCTTTCGTACAGACTCCCAAGGTTCGTCCATGCAGCTGAGTGCCCTTTATCCAGTTGTACGGCGCAAATGTACGCTTGAAGCGCGTCCATTGGCTGGTTCTGTTGCTGGTATAGCACCCTATGACAGAGTTATTTTCATTATTAAATAAATCCGTTTGCGACGAATGATATATATTCCAGGGGTTATACAATCACACACTTACACCTAGATACAAATATAACTGTAAACAATATTTTACTGTAAACTTTCCTCACCAATTATGTATGGGAATTGCCCATGGGTATTGAATAAAAATTTCTCAATAAGAAATTACCCATCCAAGTGAAGGATAATTATTTCTTATATTTAAGATACCAGTCGAACGGATACAAGCAATGTGATTGAAATTTTTATTGCGATACATGATTCTAAAAACGTTCAGCAACACGGTCGTAAATTCTAAGCAAATATATTCATAGGCACATATATAAGCAACGCACGATACGCGATTTATTCAAAAAGCATCGATAACTGTTGATATCCTTCGTAAACGTCCGTTTTCCTATCTTCACACATCCGCTCTTAATTGCATTAAAACATAAAAATTAACTCGTGGGAAACAGAACTCATAATTATTCACATGTGTTAGAAACTTACCATTCCTGCGTTAGAAAGCATTGCAAAGGCTAGTATATGTTTTTAGCAAACAGTATATTTATGTCTCAGGACGAAAACAGGTAGTTTTATACTCTTATTCGCGCTGTATATTATCTTAAGCAAATCAAGCCAAAGGTACAACACTATATAAAGGATATTCAAGAACTGTTTGGGAGACGCAAGATCTAGCATAAGTGAAACCGATGTATCTATATCCAACCCATACCTTGATTACCCAACAAATTAGAACACATATAAATAATCATAATTAAATAAATGTCGAATGTACTAACCCAATGGAGCACCACGTGTCCGCGTTGCCTTCAGACTTTTCAACAGAGTTGCGGTAGGCAATGAATGCATCGTGAACTTTCCCTTGGGCAGCAAAACATCGCCCTAGAAGGTAAAGTCCAGCACCAGATTCGGGTTCCGCTACAACAGCTCGCTGAAGGCACCATACTGCCGCACGGCCTCTTGCTGCAGCCTCTTCCAATGACGCGCACCGATGGTACAACCACCCTGAATGAAGGATAAATAATGATTTCTGTCCTCGAGGCGTATAGTTCCTTGACAACTAACTCTTAGACGAAAGGATTAATAATTATTTGAATATATATCTTCATCAGTTACTTTTTTAGACTTTGAGTGTGTCGATACAGTATATAACTTATACACAATACCCAAAACAACCCTTATAAATAAAAAGTATTATTCGACCTGACATCTTTAGTGATATGAGGGCAATATTCTATATAATTTAACCTAAATTGCATATTCTGCAATGATCTAACAATTACATGAAGAACTTGTACACCAGCCATTGTTCTCTACTTATACACGGCATGACTAACGCGCCCCGTCCCAGAAGCCAGTACGAAGGCAATGTTTGTTTACAGAACTTTATGATCAATGTTAGCACATTTCTTTCATTTCAACGCTCGATCGGTTCGTGTAGCATTAGCTACGTTCCCACGCGATCATTCTCGCAATACATTCTTAGTCATAATAGGTGCTGTATTGCGGATTACGTATCTTTAGGTTTGCCATATCCGTGTCAAACGTGTAAAATTAACTCAAAAGACTCACCTAACTGTCGACAGACGTCCGCCTTCAGACTAGTCGTAAGGTGTGGCTCTTTCAGCAGTCGTTGGTAGGCGTCCCTAGCCGCCTTCTTGAGCCCTCTGGCCTCCAGCAAATGCGCAGCGTGGAAGCTCATTTCCAACCTGGTGAATGTGGCGTCCTGGTGTGGGGCGAGCTTGGCTCTTCGGAAGTGTATGGCAGCGGCGCCCCAGTGCCTCCGCGCCTTGAACATGAGGGCCAGCCGCAGATGCGCATCCGCCGCTCGCGTAAACCCCGGCGACACGTACAACGCCATTTGAAGCGCCTTCGTGGCCCTAGTGTACAAAACCCACCACCCTTGTAAGCATGCCACATCAAACGACTACAACCTATTCAAGGAGTCATTGAAAATCTTACAAATTTCTTAAAACAGACGAAAATAAAAAGTCAAAAATTCATTCATGAAAGACTAACATAGTTTAAGGACGTAAAGATAAATGGCCGTTGACCCGTAAAACCTAGGTCAAGGCTACGTTCGAACGAACAAATAAAAAGCGCAAGAATAATAAACATGTTTGCGCGCGATTTCGATAGTATTACCGATGCTATCACACACAATGATTTTAATCTTTTGACAACTCTAAATTTAGCAAGATAATAATTACGATTGCGCAAATAACTCGAATGTCGGGACCGGGTATTGCCTCGTCTGCTCTTGAACGTCCTTGGAGGTCAGACAATCGGTTAATAGAACATTGCCACCTAGACAAAGCACTGACATAAAAACAAATCACGCTTAAGCTTTGTAATGCAAAGTCCACACCCAAACTTCGAGAATATTTTTAATGCAGTATTTTTTGCTTAATGGTTCATTCTTTATAAATACGTTCCGCACACGCACTGGCACGTTAATGCCATTGGCGTTGTATAATGTACTGAATACCGAATGTTTTTTTAGCGAGGCCTGAGTAGCTATATCGAAATCAAAAATCTTTTGTGATTGATCTAAGACTGCATGTTATAAGAACCGAGGGTTTTGGTTGAATGGGTTCTTTTTAATAATGAACCAGGTACGTAGGGATACAATGAAATGCGCGACGCTTTATTCAGTTCTCCGAGACGCAAATGTGTAGAATCAGATCAACTACGCAGTTCGTTGAAAGAAGCGAGAGGCCGGTAACATCAGCGGTCCCTGGTCGTGGCGGAGCGCATCACCGAAGCGGAACGTCACCGATGCGCCCGTGGGGTCAACGACCGTCTGAGGCTCATTCGTGCAATCGATCGGACGATGCAACAACGCAACGTCTAGACAGCGATCGCGTCCCGAATCGGAGGCATTCGGGTATAACTTTATTTAGATGACCTCTGCTGACATTTTCGAGCCGAAACAAAGGAGTGAGGCAGGTGGCGTCCTGTATTCGATACCACCAACAACATTTAATAGCGTGCACATACGCACACACGCGAAGATCGCGTACGTAAGGGAGCTTTCACCTGACAGGCTAAAACTATAGAATCAAACGGTTAATCTATTAAAATCTTAACCCTCCTTTTATCATTAATTTAACATAATGCGTAAGTGCTTCTATTAATATCAATTAAAGCCGCAAAAATATTTCAACTTCTCAAGAAATCTCATAACTTTTATAACGTTTCCCAAAACATTACGTCAAAACAAAACAATTCTAAACTTTCGCCATTTTCCTTTGTTGACGAGCTAACTTTTTACAAATTCTTTCTTAACATTTATTTCAAGCTTTTTTAACAAATATTTACGAAACATCTAATTCAAGTTCGTCGCCAGTTCCGTTGTCTTAAACGCTGTGCGATCGCACTGTGTAAGTCCGACAGGTTTGGGCCAAATACATGTAAAAAAACTTCAAAGGAGGTTTTGTACTGCCCTCACGGTCGCTGGCATTGTTCTTACGCTTGCACGCTTTATTAAAGACCAATGTTTACGCACACTTCGGGTTTAAAGGACGTTAAATGAGCCCAGGACATAAAAGATAAGGCATGGTCTGTCCGATAAAAAACCAGTTTGTTACACCCTACTAGCCCGATTTGACACAAGAAAAAATAGATACTTAGAATCTCCTCCTCCATTGTCTTTAGTAGCTGAGCGTTATTTTAAATTTATTTTGACTTTCGCAACATGTCGGGTTGATGCACTCACGATATTTATATAAAATATGTTAAACATGTTTTCGATACCCTTTCAAACATGTGTGGGTTGTTATTTATTCGTATAACGAGGTGAATTAATACGTTATGCAAAAAACTCTCGAAGATTCAAATGTATTTCACCTGGAGCAAGGGATTAAGTCGGGCCTGCTACCTGCCACCAAACACGGTGAATATATGTATAACCCAGGTACGAAATTATAGATTCACATTATTGAATTGTAATTCAGTTGAAACGCACAACAATGAACAAGCATCTGGTTTGTACATAAAAGCTATTCTTATTTTTTAATCATATTGTACTTAGTCCTAGAAAATTATACCATTTCGCTAACAGAAATGATGCCAGCGAGTTTTGTATAAAAACGCGTACAATAACACGGAATTCACCATTTCACGAGCGTTTCATCTGTATCGTCGGAACACAAGGCGTTGCTAGGGGGCGCATGGGGGGAGGAGCAGCACCGGGATGAGGCTTGGCCTGACCTAGTTCTGCACACTCGCGTCAGCTCAAGGACGGATCGACCGCAATAAATAGTTCTTTCGTCGTCCGCCAAAGCATAACATAAGAGCCGAGCAAAACGAACCATGTGCCACGACACGTGATCCTAGACGCCTAATGAATGAAAAAAATTTCCCACGGCGCTAAGCAAAGGGGAATGTTAGTTAAGTAATAATAACACACTTCCCTATTAACACGAGGGATAGAAAACAAGATTGACCGGGTCACGAAAGAAATGGCGAGGCGACCTTTATGTCGTTCATGCTTCATTATGAAACTGCAAAGTCTGTACTTTTTGAATCTATTAGTTATGTATAATATATTTGCTTATTGATACTTTTTGCGACTAACAATAATACTGTGATCACGAGGCAATCACACGATACATTCAACAGGCATCAATGCGAGTACAATTCACCTGACCAGATTGCATCACGGCCTTGGTGCCACGGTAACTGAATGCAACGCCAGCTGCATTTAAGTTAGCTCATGTAACTATTCAAGTTTATTGGAATTGTGCCGTAAACATGTACTTGCATACTACACACAATTACCAACAATTGTTCTAACTTTCAATATTTTATGGTTATTACGTTATCGATAACAATACGATTTGTTATTCGTCACCTTGAATATCTAACCCCATATAATTCTTTCCTTAGGTTTTTTTTCTTTAGCCCACCTGGCGTATGCAGTGTTTGAATAAGTCGGGACTGATACTTAAATACTTGTGACAGAAATATTTGTACTATAAAAAGTTTGCTTTATGCTTCGTTGCTACTAAGAGAAAGTCGGTAAAGATTTATTTTGTTACCTGCCTTTATTATAACGTTTAATACAAAACAACATGCAGTTTACACGGTATTTTTACAGCCTAATAATTTATTTTTATGACCTAAAGATCGTTCGGCGATAGTTGCCAAAGCTTTCTAGCTCAAGTGCGTATTCGATTTACATAAAAATAAACTGATCGTGATTTAAACAATTTCTAATGTTTTCCGCAAAACCGCAGTTAACATGAAACTTTCTACATTCGTGTAATGCTTCATCAATTACAAGTAGAACAATAAATACGCAATATCATTGTCGGCAAAGCAAAATATTCTCACAAACAAAACACATCCGATCCCCGTTTGTTTACAGACATTTTAACAGACCTTGAACTATTTTCGCGACTGAATATCCAACTACAATTTTCACTTTTACCCGGCATCGGACCAATTTCAAATAGCCCAAATGAATGGCATTTTATCGATATTTGTAGCTCTGGTATTTGTAGTTCTGGTTACTGTAGTAAGGCGCACTAACGTTTATTGCACAAATTGATAATGAACGAGCGAGGGCTCATTTATCGCTGCCGTCATACACGTTGACCTACTTTCGTGCGATTCGATACCACTCACTATACGTATTATCTTATATGTTTCATCTATTTTGGATTATGACTATTTCAACTTCATGGCTACAAGTTCCGAGCAATTCCGTGACCTGTATATTTGAATCGAATCTGGGATTTTCAGGTCGATAACAAATTTAGAATAATAATGTTTTTATACCATAGAGTAAATATGGATTGGTAGAAACTAACGGAATAAGCGCTGGGTTATTGAATTGAAAGACAGTAGTTTGCATCAAAGTAAGGAAACATTAGACATGACCGGTTATTCTGCCTGCGGTCGTTGAACACGTAGAGGCCATCCTTGCGGTACTTTAGGCTGAGATTAGGTACTTAGAGATAGTGAATAAGGATTTTGTGCTGTAAACACGCACATACATTAAGTGCAATACATTATGAACAGAGGCCATTTAAATTAGCAGGTTATAATCAGTATACACTTTACTATGATGACACATGTGCATAAAAACACGTGTAATGATGAAAATAACATTGTATTGTCTATAGCTAGAGGTGATACATAGATAGCCGAGGCCGAGCAATGAGGAAGTGAACAAAGTACAGCTGCATTCTGAACCAGTACTAGAAATGCACGTCTGATGCGTTTATAAAAAGCATCAATTCAACAGGATTTATAAACAAACTGGTTTCTAGAACTGCCTTATTATGTTTAAAACAACAGATTATCGCATACGTCCACTGCTTATTGTGGGAAAAAGTTTCACAGAATTGTTATGTCGTCGTTAAACATTCTGTTTCCTCGATTTAAAAACTAGAATGTGATTAAAACATGCAATACGATGCCCCCTAATAAAGTGTACAACTGTGCTATTATTACATCACAAAATAGAGTGCCCTTGACGACTTCCCTGCAGCTCGCGGTGTACAAGTGTTCTAACAAGTCCAATAGATATTTATTATTTACATGCAGCAAAATTAAAAACTATACCCCATCCCCAACGTTGCGATTTAGAAGGGTTGAACCCTTTGTGAGAAATTTCGAAGCCATCGACGACGGAGATTGTTCGCCTATACAATGGAGAGGGCACTAGCACATACGCGCATGAAACTTGGTGTTTAGTGATTTTGTTGGGGCCCAGTATCGCGGGTCGGGGGACGGGGCGAGGTTATCGTTCAATAGTGACGTAATATTGTGGCGCAACAGCCGTCTCGTTCCGAGCGGAGCCCTTCCATTGCTCCCTTTTTGTGGTCACCGGCCGCTTTCTAATAACTATTGTACACGTTCACATGCCGACTAAATAACTTAGGAATACACATTGACATCCGTGAGAAACTTTTCATGAACGTAATTATGCACGTAGTCTGTGTATTACCTCGATGCATCGTCTATCAATACTTAGGTATGTCAGATATTTCTATCGTTGTTATTGATAAATTGGGAATACAAGTCACTTATATAATTCGTTGGTATTGTTATCAGTTACACGCGTGCGTAATATATGTACAATAATTGTCTATTCGCGGAATTTCATGATTTGTTATCAACAATTTATTTTGTAACTATGAGATAAATTCACACCTACGTAAGTTGTATCCGGCGAGTTAGTTTAATATCACTTATCACAATGAGTTATCAAACTGTTAGCATTTGTAAAAATAACATTTTATTGAAAACTTAATTATTTAGGAAAATTTTATAATGCTCATTGAGACCTTGCAAGGCAATCTTTTTATTTAGTTCACGAAGAATTTCGTTGACCTGACTATAGTATGAGTAATATGAATTTTCTCGTCATAGCTTACAATCCACTAGCGATTTGGGATTCACGTCAAAAATATGCGTTCACAAATTAATAACAAAAATGTTAGTACCTTTCAGTACTTAATTTGGTATTTACGGTCCTGATAGCGTAATATGTAATGAACAGTAAGACGAAATTGGTTATAGACGTGGCCTTGGGATGTGACGTAGAATGGCCCGATGACGCGGTATGACGTGCTGTGCTGATTTTTTCGCGGAAATTCCAGTGCGGCCAACGCTCGCAGATTACTTCAACTGATCTGTCATGTTACAACAATGTTACATCAATAGTTGCTATTTTAATTTTCAAATAAAACAAAAGAAGACGAACATATATTAGACGTAGTATTTATCAGCATGAGCTTATGGGAAATGTGTCGCTTTTCATACAAAAACTGGCGCTAACATGAAAACTAGGGCAAGCTGCTTGACACAGTTCATGACATCGTGGGTTGCGAGCCCTACTAGATGTAGGTGGCTGCATTATTATGAACTCGAAGCAGCTTAAACAAGGCATTTAGCTTTCCAAAATGAATTAATGCGAACGATTTGAATGCGGGAAGTGTGACTCAAATCCTAAGGAGGTCATTGACAGTGGAGACGCTTGCAGGGAATGCATCGAGCGAGTTCCGGTGCACTACGAAGCAGGTATAAATAGCGATCCGTTAGTGTCGACGACCGCGCAGGCCCCATAGAACTAGCCATGCTCTCATAGCTAGATCCTGATTCCTGACCTAGATACTTAAACAAAATATTGTGACGTCGGGTCGATGATGTAACGTGAAGCCTAAGATCGGCGTGAGGTTGCGCGTCTAGACGCCAAAAACCATTAAAAGACGAGGATGTAATGTTGCAAGGGGAAGCGGGAGGGCTAATAACGTAAACGCCCTTATTGGCAATTTAGTGGAGAAGAGAGGTGCGCGCGCGGCCCCTCTCAACCTCTATTATAATATTATGCGTATAAGGGCAGATGCGTACGTGACGCGAAGCGTGCTTAGGAGGGTGCGGGGGAAACAGCCCCGCCCGCACATCTTCCTAGATGCACTATTTGACTAGGGTCGGAGACCGTCGCCAACTAACGCCGCCAGACGTGATAATATAGCTTTGTATTGTACGAACGGCAAACACTTAGATATACTGCTACGGCCCAAAAGTACCGACGAAATTCCGGTTAGACCGCTATTTCTGTTTGCGAAGTAGATTAGTTAGAACAACGTCGGAGCGCGAACAATTTTGTTATTGTGCAACTGATTCAAGTAACAAATACATTTAATATTGTAGATAATGGTATTATTAACCTATTTATAAAGAAACACATATTCCACTTAACAATATTTTGTTCGTAAAAGAGAGCAAGGTCAGATGGCATCTGTAAGATAAGAGGGAACGACAGCGGGCACGCGTCAGGCAATAACCGGCCCTCATAAACATTGCCATTTGTGAAAACTGCATCGGTCTTTCACACTACCAACGTTCAAAAGTAAAGTCAAAGACACGATGTCTGACTCATCCTACTGCAATATCACTTTGTGTTGCGAGGAAAAATTTCTAATAGGCTATTTATAATTGCATTGAGGAAACAACATCCGACACTAAAAACCCTGTAATAAACTACAACAATCATAATTGTTATAGTTAATTTCGAACACTTACACTCCTAAATACATTTTATGTTTTCGTATTTTGTGCAATAAAATGTAAAAATTTAAATAAATATATATAGAAGACATACTCTTTGGCTATACAGGTAAAACTAATTTTTGTTTGTCTATGTAATTGAGATTCGTTTCTATATTTTAATTGGCAGTGTTCATATAATACACAAAACAATGTTTTATATCTCCATTCTGTGGTTCACATACAAAAAGATCCGAGCTCGCGTTGACGTAAAATTATTTTCATTATTTTTAAATTCTTGGTTATAGTTATATAAAGGCAGTTCTAATAGCATTTTGTAATAATTATTGATCCAAATAGATGCATGGATTGACCATATACAGTACTATTCTTTGACTATAGCACATGTTATGACAAACTTTCTGACAATAGACAATAGTCAAGACCATGGGTAATATATTTATGGTTGTTTTTTGTATCAACACTTTATTGTATTTACCTGATTTTGCTGGTCGTGTCCACATGTTTTAGGGACGACACCGCTTTTTATATTTTCGTATGTAAGTTAATTTTGACATGTGTTTGTCCTAATTTTGTGGTCCAAAAAAAAAATTATATAAGCGTAGTTCTAACTAGTTACTATAAGTGATAAGAAACGATAAACTGTTACTACGTGATCGAATCGAAGGCTATATGTGCCAAACGTTACGCAACTATGTTATCTATAGAAATTATCGAACAAAGCAACTTCTTATCACAATAATAACAAGGGTACGTTTTAAGAAACTAAACGTTACATCTAACTCCCTCATGTCAAAAATCTATAGTGTCATACTTTGTGCTTCTGAATCAAAGACCGAGTCACTGAAAAATGACTTTTCTTCTCCAAATGCTTAGAGATAAGTTGAAATTCTGTGAAGGCACTTGATGAGCCACATTTCCCATCGATTTCCTCTGGGTGTGGTTAGGTTATGTGCATAGCTAATGTGGTCGGACAAAGACGCAGCTGATGCGGTGACAGGTGTGCCAGCAGCCGGCTGACACCTGCTGCGCACGCGCCACCGCAAGCTGCTCTATTCATTACAAACCTACCTACAAGGGCTAATACCTATCAGCAGCTGACTAAGAACATTACATAAAGATAAACCCTAAACTCTTAGAAAAATAAACTTTCAATAGCAAACTGGACTCTAAATAAATCTTCAAGTAACTTCAGAAATATAAAAACAATCCGGACTATCAAAAACTCCAATGCACAAAGTGGCCTTACAGACTCGTCAATTCCAAAAAATGACAAAAAATATGTGGCATGAATAACATAACAGTTAAATATCCGTCAAAATGTATGTGACCGTTCCGCATTGTATTACATACTAGTTCCCACAATACCACGAATGCTCCTATTAACATGAATTTATGTATATTTGTAGTTCATAACTCAGTTTATATCAAAGCTGTGACGTCATTACATGATTCAGAAAAACAAAGGGAACCAGTTTATTACAAAATACAGCTTAACTATGGGAGCTAGAGGATATTTACCGTTACTAAGCGGATAGCGGTGATAGTGCGAACCGGTTAAAGATAGCAATTGGATAGTAATCATAGAATGTAACGTAAAACCGATTTATAAATCGTTTTTACAACATTATTTTTAACTAAGATCAAATGACATTATTATTATTATTATTACAATGACATTCAGCTCGTTTGTCGTTTGCCATTAATACGATTGCATAGTTGAGAGAGACTACATGTCTACAGGACAAAATCGTGTACAGTTTTACAAAAATAGGTCGCTTTTACCAATTTTTATTAAAAAGTTATTTAATGAATTAACGTGATTCTTAAGAATACTTTACCGGTAATCATACGTTTTTGGTTTTCCCTCTAGTGACACAATTCATTGTAATTGTGTTTCTCATTGAACTTCTTGCAATGCGCGCACTAGCGGCCGCGGAACCAATGACGCGCGGATAAAATTGCGCGAAACTGCGAGCGACATGACTCACTTTCCTGTCACTACACGTAATGATTACGATACGCTCTTCGCGTAAATCGGGACAAGATACCGAGCACATGAATGACTAAACACAAGTAAAATAAACTTAGACGCTCTCCATACTTTCTATTTGAAAGGGCCGGAAAGAAACGTACCTGACGAATGACAATAGAACGGAAGTGGGTACCGACAACACTTTTTGCGCTTATTATTATTAAGGGCATATCAAGATGTCTTGCTTAGATAGTCACGGTTTCGAAAATTACGATATGTATGTTTTTTAATTATCTATATTTCAAAATACATATTAACTATAATAACATGAAATAATAAAATTAAATGAAGCTGCAATTAATACGTACCTATTCCCAAGTAGGTACCTCAAGGAAAGATATGTGCATAGTTCAGTGAATTCATGAATGGAAAAAAAGTCAATAACAATCGTTTGATAACAAGGGCCAGCCTGAAGGGAGCGGCACAGCACGACATCGCGTGTCGCAGCCGGACACCGCCGACCTACATTTTATGCGACGTCAAACTCATTATGCACTTAACATTCCTAATTTTCTTGCAGTAATTTACACTCGCTCGCATCTCAAATTCGCAGCGATTCGGATGACGACCCCTCGGCTGACTACCTGCGAAAAGACACTACAAAAAATGCACTAAACATGCTCACTAACAAAAACGCGACCTTCCGGCGGGATCAACTTCGGAACCGTCGACGTGGGTTGGTGGGACCTGCATTTTGGAAAACAAAACAAAATAGAGAGGCGCGGGCGAGAGTGACGGAGGGATACGGGCGGCAGGTCGATAGAGTGAGAGCGGCACGAGGGCCGACGTAAACAAACCGCGATCGGGAACTTCGACCGCACTTACCATTTTGGATATCCTGGGTCCAGGCCGTCCAGAGGCGGTCGCGGCCGGGTAGTGAAGAGCGGGGGCGTCGTCACAGGCTGCCAGTACTAGGACACTCACTCAGGTGGGCTCGGATTGATAACAACACTCGACAACGTCCCGGTCTACACTACGTCTGCGGCCCGCGCCAGTGCAGCATACGTCACCGCATCCCGCTCCCGACTGGCGTCTTACCGAGCGAGCGACGACCTCGCTGCAGCGTGCGCCGCCCCCCGCTCCTCGGCCCCTTGCGCCCCGCCGCGCCCTACCACCGCAGTCCACGATACGACAGTGCAGCTTCTACAGACTACACGCTTGCTTGTTTATTTACTTTAAACATGAATTTTTTAACTCGAAAACTACCATTTAATAAAATAACAACAGACTCAATGATATAACAATATAGTCATTCTTAACGGCTGAGACGGAATTATTTTAGGTTAATGCAGCAATTTTTAGAACACTGCTCAAATATAAACTGTGTCTGCACTCCCCCCGCGACCGCCCTGTCAGTCCCTACCTCGCATTGGCCCTATGTCCGGTGAATCACGACATAGATAGGTAAGAGGTTTTCGTCAAAACTCACCAACATTTGTATGAAATAAATACATCGAATTTCTTTTCTGTCTCCCAATAAAAAAGAAACAAGGAAAACCAAGCCAAATAGACATTATGCTTTGTAAAAAAAGTCAGAAAGTTGTATTCATCTTGAATCGATACTAATATGGGTCAACTTTGCTTGATCGAATCATTGGACGTTTCATTCATATTTTTTTTTCATACGGCTTAGTGTTTAGACAATAAAGATTACAAGTCGAATTACAATCCGACACCTCGGGTATTTTAAATCGACTATACATATTACTAAGGACATTGTAGATTAAGTAAAAAAAAAACATTTTTTTTTGTATTTTACATAAACAACAAATTTTTTTTTGTTGAAAATCACACGGACAAGTCATCGGGCATCAGCTCGTGACAAATAA
Source organism: Pieris rapae (assembly GCF_905147795.1). Classification (NCBI taxonomy): domain Eukaryota; kingdom Metazoa; phylum Arthropoda; class Insecta; order Lepidoptera; family Pieridae; genus Pieris; species Pieris rapae. The sequence goes on along the minus strand of NC_059509.1, from coordinate 3,522,585 downwards.
ATATTATATTACCCGGAAACGTTTTGCCATATAAATATCATTACAATACTTAAACGCTATAAAAATGGGGATTATATACGTATGTATAACGCGAAATCATTAAATGGGGTGGGGTTATAACATAAGGGTATAAATAATAGTTTACGACCTATTCTTAGACCTATATATAATTTCATAAAATTCGGTCAAACGAGTTTATTTACAAACGATGTGACACAAGAATTGTTTCCGAATGTTAATTACAACATAGATTCGAGTGAATAAAGTAACCCAATATCGAAAAAGAAATATTGATAAAAAAAATTTTTTTATTTTTTTTTATTTATTTATTTTACATTAAATTTTCCTATCTTTACAGTAACGAAGTCGCGACTTCAGAAAACGCATTTAAATAAATACAAATATGATCACAGCAAAGCCTAAAACTAATCTACTATTTATTATAGTAAAAAATCTAAAAGTATTTTAAAATAAAAATATGAACGTCAGTAATAGTGCTTATATATTTTAATTTACTGCCAGTTCTCAAATCAAAGGGGCAGAACGGACGTGAACAACTGGCAATAATAATTTAGTGTCGTTGTTATTGTTCATATAACAAAAGTTAAATTACCTGAAAACAAAACTTACAGAAAGATACAAATGAATACATGCGCTCAAATAACAAAAGGTACGGCTTATTTAGATATAAAAAAAGCAGTGGCCTTACAACTCTTGGTCTTCGGATCAGATTTCTGTATCTGTTTAGATTTTTGTTATTCTAAAAGGCGATTTTTTAGATTAGGTGTTTTACTTCAATCCTGGTATACAGTTCAGAGTCCCTCAACGAGCTATGGAGAAGGGCTATACTCGGTGTAAAACGCGATCGTATTTGAAAATAAGAGATCCGTAAAAGAGCTATAGCGGTTTTCTAATGTAATATATACTGTGATATATTATCTTGAAAAATAAAATATATAAAAACTAGTCACTGACATAGCAAAAGAGTTTATAAGCTTATTATGGCAGTGGTCGGGTGGCCGATTGGCCCAAGTCCTGGAATGGAGGCAGAGGATCAGACCGTGAAGCGTTCGACGGCATAGTGTGATGCCGGAAGACAGATAACCTGGTGAGGGTTGAGCGAAGGCCTTGCATGCAAAACGCGGGTAAACCAGTCGTACTAGTAATTTAGGAGAGAGACATATATCCAGCAGTGAAACGACGATTAGGCGAATGGGGATCTACCATATGTGACTAACACACGTCGCCGGATTTTTAAGTCGTTGTTCTCCTTTAGTGTTGCACCCAAAAAAGTCCATTTTTATACTATCGGGGTTTGAACCTACGACCACACAGTTGAGATGCGCACGTATAAGCAACATACACTGCTATAATTTTCCAGGAAATCTCTATACTTGTAGTCAATTAATTAAACTTCTTGCCATTTGAAAGCTTGTGCTTTGCGGTTCTACCCGCATTAATTCAATCGAAGCACGATAGCCAAACGTTTCACAGTTAAAAAACTGGGATAATTTTTTTTTTTTTGTTAGATATGGTATCGCAAATGTTCTATAAAACTATAGTACATCACTATTCTCTATTGTCAATAGTTTCCGCAGCGTACGCGATTTAGATTTGTTTTTGTCTTAACCACACCTTGGGTTACAATATTGTAATTTCATACTTTTTAATAAATATTCAACACTCTACATTTATCAGGGATTATGTAGACTTCTAATTATGAAAGTTTTTTTTTTCAAATCAGTCCTGTAGTTTTAGAGTCTATTTAATGCAATCAAAATAATCAAATCAACTTTTTTTTTAATATCACCAGAGGTACTTAATATATGTCCTTATAACAAATTGTCAATAGCTGTTAAAAAGACTTTAGTACTTACCAATCAAATGCATTATAATGGTAGTAACAGAGCCCTAGTCCATATAGAAACAAGGGATCCTTCCAGTTGTCTTGTTCCAAAGCATAAAACTTCTGATAAGCTGACATAGCTGCAAAAAATCCAGTACATATTCATTGTCAATACACAATTTAGTGGGCAAAGTGAGATGTTTCAGTATACAATAGTCAACATATTTCTAGTACAGAATCTATAACCAGAAATATATTTAAAAAAATAAGATTGAGTTAATATATAAATAAAGTGCTTAATTTCACAACACCATTTTAGTAAAGTTAGTGTAAAAGATTTTTCTTCCTTCTTCTGCTTTGATAATCAATTTCAGTTGCTTTTAACTTCCAATAGCGAGTTCAATACTGAGTTTGTATGTAATTTCGATGTAGTGCTCACAATCTTGCGGTACTAACCTAAATATTAAAGGCGGTTTCAATACCACTTTTAGGAGTAACAGACTATTGGGGCAGATAAATATACCTGGGTATTGTAATTTGGGTATTTATTACTAAATTAAATAATTTATCTTCTTAACGGACAAAATATTTATTAAAAAAAACTTGTACTACAACTTTTAAATGCATATTTATGAAATTTTGATTACATATGAATAGTATGGGTACTTTGAATTAGTAATTAAAATTATATGCAGGGAATAAAATATGTACCTTTTGCATAGTCTTCAAGAAGGAGATGGAAATGTCCCAACTTACAATATGTTTTTGGATCTATACAAATATCTCTTCTGGCACCTGGTGAACATGCTCTTTCCTCTTCCTAAAATAGAGACAACACATTGTTAGCTTATTCACACACGAGTCTTAATTTGTATAACTTGTTTCTTTTCTTTCTTATTGGCATAAGGCTGGCTGGCTAAACAAGGCTGCTTGCCTTAGGCCTCTATATTGCAGTTACAAACAAATATACCTAGCTGATTTCTTCATTTGTTATTCTGAGACCAAGGTGCATTCTTGAGCATGCCTAAAATTTTGGTCATGAAACAAAATGAAAAATCTAGATGCATTAAATATTTTTTATCCTGACTTAAGTCAAACAAGTCAGTTAAAGGAATAATAATATTTTACATAAATTGATTCAATTATATACTTATTCTATAAAATATAATTATAAATGGTTTTAATAGATATGATTGGAATAAAGTGTAACAATGATACCAAATAGTTAAGTTTAGGGCACCCAGAAGACATATCATTGCACCAGTTATTTGCATCCGTGCATCAAACTAATACAACTTTTCTCCAGCATTTCTAGACTTGATTAAGATTTATATTACCTTAACTTGTACCAACATTCCCTCCAAATATTTGACAGCCTTGAGAACAAGAGATCGAGTTCTCCCATGTTCATTTCCTCGTAATTTTAAAAATCCAAACTGGCGGCTGAAAACATAAATTTAATAATTAGAAGAATGTCTTGAAGATTATGATGATCTTTAATTGATATACTAAAATTCTAATTGCTATTCTTATGTAAAACTGTAATCACAAATATTTTTTACATCATAAAGTATGTTTTTTTTATTTATTACTATGTTTTCTATATGTACAATCCCTGCAATGGCTATCATTAAACAATTGCATAAATTGCAAGTCTAAGACATATAATAAAAAATAAATACAAAATTATTATACAAGAAATAAAATTAAAGGAGGGATCAATTCAAAAAGAATCTGTTTCCTAGTAAGAACTAAGAAGGGCAAACAAAACATTATTTTAAGGCGGCACCTGTCAAGCTCTGACAACACTTGCAGCTCTTGTGAGGTTAGATGAAGCTCTTCTTTGTCATCCATCGTTCCAATTCCCAGTTTCCAGGTTCGTCATAAATGAATCTTAAATTTTTCACGCAATGTTTGAAGACACTAGAGCTGAAATATTATCATAGAAGGAACAAGAAAAAGACGCAACCGCTTCTGACATTACAAACAACATAGGGCGAATGTGTCATGTCAGAATTCAGACATGATAGCTGACAATGTATTGGATTTGACATCATAGTCACAGATTATCTTAAATTACGTCAATATTCGTGAAATTTTACCTTTGAATAAAAATAAACGTAAATTATATTCGTATAGTCCGCGCCACGACTCATTGCCGACGGGAACCCTGGAACTAAATTAGACATCTCCGCCCAGTGTTGCCAACTTAGTGGATATTCCACTAGATCTGGTTGTGTAGATATACGTTCTAGCAGGCGAATTTTGGTTTTAGTGGCTAGTGGATTTTTCTGGTGGTTTAGTTTGTTTCATTCAGTGATAGTGAAATTCAAGACACAACTGATAGCGATCCTGATATTATGGAACTAAATCACGATGACCATACTTATTATAAAAAAAAACATATGTGCAATTCACACATGGTAGAAGTGAAACCTTCAAAAACATTTTTTTTATTATTAATCATATATAAATTAATCATTTTCCATTATCTAAATGTGTGTGTTCTTTTAAAACAGTATATTTTAATGATAAATTTTAATTTATAAGTTTAATATAAATTTTTAATTTGGGAAAAACTAAAACATCGAAAGTTTGAAATTCGATCAAATGAAAAAGCGGCAGTAAAGAGAGGCTGTATAATGCCTGCTATCTCATTTTCTCCCACGTTAAATCATATGATGAATTGATGTTTCTGTCTCTCTTTACCGCTGCATCCGGTTTGAAATCACGACGATTCGAAAGAAGTTTATCTATCTCATTTTCTCCCACGTTAAATCATATGAATAATGTTTCTGTCTCTTTTTACTGTCGCTTTTTCGTTGCATCCGGTTTGAAATCACAACGATTCTAAAGAAGTTTCACTTCAAAAATCTGGTAATGAATTAAAAATTGATGAAAAGTACATAATTTTTTTTTATAAATCTTAATTTTTATCTATGCCTTATTTATGTTATGTTGGGGTAAAATACGTCTAGCACTAGCAACATCTTAGTACACCGCACTAGCGCCGCGTCCATCGGCAATGAGTGGTGGCGCGGACTCTAATTCGAGATTTAGCTTCTAAGTAGGGTTCTCGTAGTATGTCAAAACGAATTAAATTTATAGTACGTTACGCATAGAAATTGCATTAAAAGTAAGAGATGCCACTTAAATATATGATTCGAAAAAAATATAAGTATATGGGTAAATGAGATGCCTAATTCACAATTATCTTCTTTTTAACTTGGTTAGTTTTCTATATATGACTAACTTCTTCTTCTTCACAAAAACTAAACTAAAACATATTGTACCTACTTGTATAAATACTATACTTTGCTTGAAATACCAAATATGGTATTTATTAAGTAAAGCTAGGTCATGAGACGGTAATTACGTATTGCGATTGTAAATGGTCAGAAACGAGAGTGCCGATCCGGGAAACTCAAGGTATATTAATTAATAGTAAGCTGCAAGTTTGAGCGATCAATAAACTCCAGTTTCATTTGCCATCTAAAGTATTGTAGCGTATCGTAGATACGCACTAAAAATATAATAATATATAACGTATCTACGATACGCTACAGTATGTTTACTTTTGTAGATAAAGTGAAAAAGTGGACGAACCGTTGACCAAAGATCCAGACAATTTTACGAATTGATCACTGGTTAGGCAGAATATAATTATATAATGTTCGTACTGAGAATGTTTTGTTTTCTTTGTAGAATCTGACCGTAATATAATATATGAATGCCTTCCGTTGCGCAACCTCGACAGCTAGTTTTTTAACACGTTCCACCTTATTGTGATATGTTTCAGATATCCCTCCTCTTCCCCAAGCATTTATGCTATAAGTAAGCAGGAATTAGGTGGGAGTGTAGGAAATAGTTTTAATGCCGTCTACTTCGCTACTAGCTAGCTAGCAGTACATTAAAGATTCCTGAAGGATTTAAAATTCCTGATTCGCGAGCACCGTATATCGTTGTCCTTCTTCCAAATCATAAATATCAAACAGAGATCATCTTAATTGTAAAAATAATCTTAATTATTGTAATAAAAAATAATAGTTACCGCTCCACAATTTATTTCTATGGACTATACAAATATCGACTTCATCCTTATTTTTTTAAAGACAGAAGGGTGACCGGTGAAGAACACCGTATTGTTTTCTGCCATTGAAAATTATCTGTATTTTAATTTTATACCTATTCTGTATTTACAAATCTATAGTATAGATATATATATATAGTTTATTCCTTCCGTGAGTTTTTAGTTGGTAGCGTTATAATAACTTTATAAATTTTAAGTTATTTGTTCCTTACGAAGTTTCAAATAACGAAATTTACTTAAAACATTGCATTCTCATATAAAATGTTAAGGTTTTTAAGGCCGTCATGTGTTCAACCCACAAAATTACTTACTAGGTTTTACACTAAAATTGTGATGACTGACGATGGATCAACAATAGTAGCATTACACAAGGACCAAGAGTTTCCGTATGAATTTTCTAAACCTTTACCAGAAGAAATTACTGAAGATAAGTCAGTTCTTAGGATGTCTGATTATTCTGAGGTTAAGCGTGTTTTTAAAGAAATGAAACCAGAATTTGCAAGGCAGCAATTATCCTCGTTAACTCTGACGACTCAACATCGTTGGTTCCCTAGATCTAGAGACAAGAAAGCCAAGAAGACAGAAATGAATCGACCCTATTTATAAGTATACAGTTCTTTTATATAGTATGTATAAATTTAGTAATAAATATGGTGTAAGTAGGATATAGAATTTCAAAATAGTCGCCGTTGATAATTAAATGTTATTAATATGACTGCAAAGAGTTTTTTTTTTCTCAGGTACTGGTACAGGTAATTTGTATAAATGACTCTGGTGTGTAAAAATATATACCTTGTATTGCTTTCAACAATTTGAAACTTATATTTAAGTGCAAACTCAATGGGTCTAAAAACTTCCATACCTCAAAATTCTGTCATATCACATATTATAAGAATATTATATTTTACAAATTTCATTTTATTAAGGTTATTTAAGTCTAGAGATGGTGGCTTATTGACACTGTAATTATAAAAACTGATTATTTCTATCTTTATTCAGTTAAAATGTAATACATCATAACAATCTTTTAAAAGCACACAGTATAAATTATATTGAAAGGATTATACAGGGTTATTAACAATATAACTTAATGATAATATTTTGCACTAAATTCTTTGCCACCTGGAGAGTAAAGTGATTAAATTAATACTACTGTCTCCAAATAACACTGTATGTAATTTTTAAGCAGCTATTAGTAAATGTAAAGTTTTGCATGAACATTCTTAGCTTAATGCTCCTAAAGCAGTGTATATTATATTTTTCATAAACATATATTGTTTAAGAAATGGTGAAGTTATAGGGTAAATTAACATCATTACACTATATATATGTACTGATTAAAATAAGACTAGTCAGTTTACAACTTTAGTGATTATTTAAAAACCATCTAGCTAGTTTTCTAAAATATTTTTGGTGGTTTATCACAGAGTTTTTATGTAAAAAATATTATTTTCCTTTTATGGATATATAAGGTTTGCAACCTAACTTAATTAATGCTCAATCTAGTATAGATCTATAAAATGATACAAAAAATAAGTTGTAGATCAATTCTTCAGATATTTTCTAGCAAATCTAAATAAATAATTTACTAGTATTACAAAAAATTGATTATTCTAATACATAATGTGAAATATCACAATGTTAACAATTAAAAAAAAACATACATTTTAAGATTCATCTTTTCATGTGGAAAAGTAATAATTAATCAATATAATTTATTAAATACATTGTCATTAGTTTTGATTTTTCTTACAACCAAATCATGTTACATACTTTAATAGAAAAACATGAGTTACTAACTCATCACTTATTTATTTCAATGAATGTTGTTAGTGAAATCTTATTTAAGAATAGAATAATTTCAAGAACAGCATCTTCACACATAATGAAGTCATGTGTTGGCTACAAGCCAAATTTTACACCTTGACATAATGTTTAAAGGGCAATGACATTCATGTTGCCTCAACAGTCGGCATGCATATTTCTGAAAAGCATAAATCATCCAAGATCTTATCAAGCCACAATCATAAATGCCAGTCTTTAAATTCTTCACTACATGTTTGAATATGCCAATTTTATACTAAACAGAAATCCATTAACTGTGGACTATTATTGTATTTCTATATAATGATCCATTTCATGGTATTTTATTTCAATAAATTAAATATAACAATTATGTTATTGTGAAAATACTACCCTCTTTTACATTTAAGGCTAGACAATTGTACTATAGTTGAATAGAATACTTTTTATTTTATAACCCTTGTAACATATCAATTTAATTTTTGGCTGATTAAGTTTTACAAATGACTAGTTAGCACAAGTCTGTATGGTAACAACAGTTTCTTTTTTAAAGTAATAAAAACCTTTCTCTACTTTCCAAAAATAGCTCTTCTTAAATGGGAATAACCCACCAAGTGAAATTGATTTTGTTAGGTAAAAATTATACTCTTTATCTATACATACTTACTTTCGTAAAACATAAACAAATTTCTATCCTATCTGCATACTGTGTTAGTACTTAAAACTATGGTACTAATTTTTTTTAAAGTTCAAAGTGTTGTCACAAACTTTATTGTTCTCTGTCTCATTATCAATGATAGCGACTTGAATATGTTCTGTCTAAGCTGCGTACACGAAGATGTTGTGAGCTAAAGTTGTATGGTAGACTGAGAACTGATTCAAGTGGGGTTTGCTGTCAGCGAATTCTACATACACGCAATTCCCTGTCCAGGTCCCTCAATTGACGAATAAACCCTTCATTGGGATGAATATCACGACGAGAACGAACCAAAGCTAAAGCTTCAGACAAAGTCATGCCTCTCTTGATCATGAGGAAAGCAAGAGCACAAGTGGCTGACCGTGATACTCCCATAAAGCAATGTACCAACACACGACCTTGAAAAATAGTTAATGCTCTTAAATTACAAATACATAGAAATAAAATGCTATTTGATTACATATTTAAAAAATGTCACAGGTCAATAAAAAAATTCAATATTAAATATATTAAAAAATAATTGTTTAAATTAAAATATTAATATTTACTTACCCCCTCTTGAAATTCCTTCATCAATAAAATTTGCAGCAATGTGGAAGTACTTTGATATGTCAGTAGATGGAAGATCCATAAGTTGAAAGCCTTTATAGCGAAGACCAGGACAATCTCGATAATATAAATGATCAGTGTCTACTTGCGTGTAGCGCTTGCCTTCAGCAGTATTTAATACATAGTTAATACCCATGCGCTTTAAAAATGCTTTGTCTTTTGCAGCAACCCTAGAGATATCAGAAAAAGTATTTTAATTTATCAGAAAGTTTGGAATAATAACAAAAAATACAAACTAAAGTACTCACGCATCTCCAACAAACAATCCTGGATACACTTCATTTAAATCAGGTGTTGGTGTGTAGGAAACCCCATCCAATCCACTAGTTCTGTATGTTGATAAAGAGCTCAAGACAGATGATTGGGATCCCCCATACATCTGTTGATGACATATCATGTCTTTAATAATCATTCATGAGACAACTAGAAAATATTTCACTAAAAGATTTACATACAATTATTATCATTGAACACTACTTTTTCAGTTTATTTAGTATTATTGAAATTTTATATATCATTCAAAGGTAGAGAGAAAAACAACACACATAATATTTAAATACTTTGTAATAAATACCGTTGGACTTCTTAGATGTGATCCTACACGCAGGTCTTTAGAAGTACTGTATGTATGATATCTCGGGTATAGTGAAAACTGCCAATAAATTGAATAATTTTACCAAATATTAATGTGTTTAATTAACACAGTGCTTTAATAATGTATTTGATGAAGTACAGACTTTTTTATATTAAGCTTTATATAGAACAAAATCTAAACACAAGGTTCTGTAATATTATAGTAGTAATAAATTATACAACTGAAAAATATATTTATTAAAAAAACGAAGTATCAATTACGTCGCAGTAAAATGATATGCCTCCTTTAAATGGCTCATAGTGTCGACTGTCGACCTTGACGCAATAACTATTATACTATATAAATAGGTCCGAACTAAAAAAATATTCTATAATTAATTTAACATTTTAAGAAAGCAGCAAGAAAAAGTGAGAATTCTATAAATAATACTTACGGAATCCCTGTAACTCATCTTGGATCTTAGACAAATTAATTATAATAATCTGAAGCCTTCCAGACTCTAAGATGATAAAAAATACACGATTAAATATTCGTTTATAATTTTTATAAGAGTAAAATCAATTAAATTCACGAATCACTTATATACTAATTCTGAATAAAATTTTAAATTTGAAACATGATAGAAATTGTGAATTTTAAATAATGGTACTTGTTACTCAAAGACAACTGACAACTGACAACCCGAAGTAGCATAGAGATTAGTGCCTAGGAATTTGACATTAGCTCACGCCTTGCCACTTGACCATTTCCATATAAATTCGTTTGACGTTTTGTCACGCTTGTGGCAATGGGATTTTGTCTGTCTTACTTAAAAATATAATTAAAGGTTTAGATTTACATGTATAAATAAGCAGTGTGGTGCATTGGGATGAGACACAAAATGCCTTATCGGAAGTGTATGTAGTATGGGATGTTCTATCTTGTTATAAATCACAACCCATTTTTATCTTTGCTCAAGTGGTATATTTCTTCACAAACTACAGTAATTAATCCAAATTCTTATAGAAACGCTCAAGGAAAAACATACACTCGTCTTAAAAGTCTGTTCTGACTGACGTCTGTTTTATTCTTTTCTTAGTGTCCTGTATTTTTATTTATGTTGCCACATTCATCAAAATCTTATAGAAAATACGACACAATATAATTAGTATGTACATTTTTAGTGCGTATCTACGATACGCTGCAGTAGAAAGTCGAGTACTAAATGTATATTTTGTATGAAAATGATAGTTCGTGTCTACAGTCGGTACCCTAGGCCAAATTACAAGTTTAGTTTTCGACTTTCTAGTTTCTACATACCGTTAGAGCATCTTGACTAAGCCTTAGTCAGTTTTAAATTTTTTTATCAGATTTTCTGTTATCCTATACATGATCTGTGTTCTGTCATAACTCATAGCTTATAGAATAATCTGTGTCTAATGTAATGTGTGTACTAAGTACTTACTACTTAGTAAACTTTAAATGTTAATTTCAATTTATAACACCAGCATTTAGAAAATTTAATTATATTATATCTTATGCAAGTCAAGCAAACCATTAAACGTACTTGAATATTTTCGTAGGTTCATTAATGTTTTTGTAAATTGGGTGGCGTTATGGATTTCCCAGCTACACCATCAAATGCATCTGATAGTAATGACTATCCTGGCAGTAGTACTCCTTCACAATTCGAATCTACTCACGACAATACCAAGCGGCGCAGGTAAATTATATAGTTTATAACTTAAATGCTATCCTCTTCTAATTGTAATTCTTCGATTCTAGTTTAATCTATACATTTTATTATTTTAGTTCGTCAAGATCAATAAAACGAAGACGATTCGATGATGAACTTGTTGAATACAGTTTGGGTTTACCGGGTGCTTCTTTGGGAAAGGGAGAGAAAAGGATCCGTACTCAGTCATATACAAGCCAGTTGCCCGAGTTTCCCTTGGTGGCTCCATCAACTCCCATAATTTCTTTGCCTGAGCGCCGTAAAACCGCCAATAAACTGGTTCCTGGCAGTATAGCTCGTAAGTCTCGTCGTAAGGGTCAACTTAGCCAATTATCCACAAAGGATTTAGGAAGATGGAAACCAACTGATGATTTAGCATTAATACTGGGAGTTCAGCAGGTAAAGTTAAAAGTAAAATTTTATTTGTAATATACTATCAAATGTCACTGACAAGCCATCAAGCTTGTATGTTGTCTGTGCCCAATGTAATTACATTTAAGTAATATTTATTTCTTTAGACAAATGACTTGCGCATGGTTCACCGTGGAGTAAAGTTTTCTTGCCGCTTTACTGTGGCAGAGCTTCAATCACGTTGGTATGCTCTGCTGTACAATGCTGAGATCTCAAGAGTTGCTGTGGCTGCAATGAGAAACTTGCACCCTGATCTTGTGGCAGCAGTGCAACAGCAGGCTCTATATTCAACTGCTGAGGAGGACTTGCTAGGAACAATTCCCAGCGTAAGTATTTATCTACTTTGAGCTTTAAAAATAAATCCCTCTACTTTACCATACTACTTAAAGTCAGTCTTGCCTTTAAATAGTAAGTAACCTGTAAGTTTTTTGAATATTTTCAATTGCATTAAAACACAAAAATTTATCTGTCATATAATAATATGCAATCTGCATGTAGGAGAATGTGCTTTCTCTCCATTGAAACAGTGTAATTATATTTGAGTAGAAAACCTAGAATTCATACATAAAAATCACTTGCTGTAAATTTCATTTATCATTCAATCTCAATTTCCTAACAATACTTTCAGAATTCTCATCCAGCTCTGGAGAAGTTCCAAGAACTTCTTGAACAGAACCCTCATGTCTTCTACTCAACAAGAACAGCAAAAAGTTTAATGGAACACTGGCAACTGTTAAAACAATATCATTTATTGCCAGACCAAACTGTTCAGCCATTGCCTAAAGGTGAGTTTTAAAACATTTTTTCATTTTCACACTTTTATTTAAAACACATATATGTGCAATTCAAGTAAGTAAGTAAGTAATATTTACTGCTAATTGTTGTATCATTCATATAATATAATACAGAACATTATTTCACTGTTAATTAAGTATCTTCGATCCTAACCTAACTCTTATTGCCAAATTATTTGTGTCAATCACATGGTTATGATTTTTATTGATTGATATAGGATTTTTTTTCAATTAAATAGTAGTAGATTCAATATGATAGTTTTACCATTTCCATGGCTTAGTGGAGAGTACACAGGTGTACAACATGTCCTGGATTTGATCCTGGATCCTGGGTTGACTGAGCAGAGTAGAGACTGTACATGATATGATAATGATTGCCTTTTTAAATTTTCTTAAAGCATTTAATTACTTTTACAGATAAAGATGCTGTAATGACTTTCTCTGATGCTGAAGAAACTATGAATGATTCAGAGTTACCAGATTTCCAGGAAGATGGCATGGATGTGGAAATACAGTTGGCTGATAGGTAAGATCAATATAGCGTTATATACCTAATCCAGCCATAAGTTCTGTTACAAATGTGAATGCATTTTTTTAAAAAAGTAATGTAATATTAAAATGTATACCTATATATTTATTCACAGTAAAAAATAAATATTCTATATGAAATTGACATTTATACACTGTTTCCTAGAGAAACTTGGCCACTGTTTGCTTAAAGATTTTTTAAGAGACTCAATTTTGCCGTGTTGTTAAGAGCAGGGCATGTCCTCTAATACTAACCATAATTTGAAGTCTAAAGCATTAGATGAGGGCCAGTCTTCAGCTCCTATAAAGTCTGGAACGTTGGTTTCAAACCAGGCTTTGTGCCTTGTGACCAACCATAATTCTACTGGAAAGTGTATTGCTGAGATGTTTCACAACTTGATCCTCTGTGGGAAATTTACTCCTGTTCCACAAAAATCTAATTTTATGACTGTGATTAGACATGCCCCACCTTATCCATCAATGACACAGGATGATAACCACGTTGTATCTTTCGGACCACTTGAACAGCTTCTCAGAACTGTGAGCGTACACTTTGTCATAATATTGTAGAGCTCTTCACTTGAATTTTTTTCGTCAGTAAAGAGGATATTTCTTTGCTTTTCACCTGCGTACCGCGACTGAAGGCGTTATGATCGATCCACTCTCTTCAGTTATAACGATTGATTTAGGGTTTGTCTTACATATCGACGATAACCACTGAGCTTCTGGTACGCGACAGACTCATAGTGGTAATTTTTCTCGCGACATTTTTTGCTTCCTAGGGGTTTCGGAGGCTTTAACGGCTTTGAATGAATATGACCGACGGGATGCTATTTTCTTCAGTTTTAAGATTAAGTACCCATCAATTTAATATAATACTTATAATATGACCTAAGAAGGAGTTTCTTATTTGAAGGAATTTTTTTCAAATTTTAATCATTTTGAATTCAGAACACGTATATTATACGTGTTCTGAATTCAAAATGATTAAAATTGGAAAAAAATATGTAACAGTATTTATGGCTAGACTAGTTAGTATAATAATAAGTGGTTCATGCGCAAACCACACATGTAACTTAAGAATTACTAGGGAAGTAGTAAAAAAACGGACCCCTTAATTTTTTTAATTAAAAACCAGTAGAAGTGCTGTAATATATAGTTTTGAAATACTAAGTAGATAGTAATAAGTCTTTAAACAACACACTTGGATATGCCCCACAAAAAGACACATATGTTTATTATTTAGTCTTAACTACCAAACAAAGGAGGTTATTAGGCAAATTTTAACAAGTCTCTGGGAAATAACAACTTAATAGCCAGAAATTGTGCAGCCGTTGTCACTATATAGGTTACTCTGATTTCCCAATAAAAAAGTAGCAACAATTAATTGTGTATGAATATAATCAAATAAACCAAGGATAAAATGTTATAGCACCACAATATGGCATTAAAAGACGGGCAGGGCTCTTATTTGAAGTTAAGCATGACCTCTCACTGCAAGGCTTACGAGAGATATAATTGGTCTGAAAATACTTCGATGGACAGCTGGTTCCACGTATGAGTTATAATGATTATTTATAAATTATTATAGGATTGAGAAAAAAGATATCCGTCTACTGGAGACATCGCTTTCCCGTTGGCAAGTGCTGGTGCAATCGGTGGCTGGAGGCAGCTCAGAGCTGGATAAGAATACACTTGCAGTACTGCGCGGAAGACTCGTGCGATATCTCATGCGCTCTAGAGAGGTTGGTTTATTTCTAAGAGACATGTTTCTGTTTATTATTATGTCTATAGGCACGTTACACGATACTCAAACTTAAAGCTAGTTTCAAGAGCTGTCAAAATAGTATTTCTGAAGTTGGACATAGTTGATAACGCTCAAGAAGTATGACTTGAGATACGTTTTAGAATATGAACCTTAAAAAAGGTTTGCTCATATTGATTTATTTATTAAGTTTACCACAGCATACATAGCTACGGCATATTTTACAAAATCTTCCATCTCAATATAAATACAGTTGAGGTAAACATAAGTGTTACAAAAAAAATAAAAATTATAAAATACAATTAATAAATGTTTAACATAAAATAAGCACACAATAAAATAAACTACCGGACATTTATAGTAAAACAGAAAAATAAATAATCAGCAAAACAGCGAATTAGGTTCGAGATAGGCACCCAATAATGCTTTCTTTAGAACCGATCAGCTCACTACCGAATATATCAAGCTCCGGATAAGCTGTGTTCAATCAGTTAAAAACGCGAAGAATTCAAAAGAGAGTTGCCTCTAAGGTTGGTTTTGGCAGAAGGAATTTGGAAAATATTGCTGATTTTAGACCTAGGTTATTTAGTTTTTAATTATTCGTTTTTTTCTACACCAATTATTGCTTTCGTTTAGTTACAAATGCGGCCCAAAAACTCCACTCCACTTTTCATACAGAATAATATTTAAATATTCCGTAAGTGTACGAACGAAATGGAAGCAAGAATATACGCCATTTGTTTTGTGTAAAAACTGTCATAATGTATGAAATTTGTATGTATGACAGCTGTCTTAAACCAATTATGGAGTTGAATTGGGCATTTATTATCGTTATTCTATAATTTGACGTCGGATAAATCTCTTTGACTTACGCGTGGTACATACTGGAATAAAACTACTTCAGCCTGCGTTTGCAATGTAAGCGGAAAAAATGTAATTATTTACGACATCACATTAGAAACCTCAAAAATAATAGTACTTCTCCACTATTTAATGATTATTGTTATTATACATATAAACCTTCCTCTTGAATCACTCTATCTATTAAAAAAAACCGCATCAAAAGCCGTTGCGTAGTTTCAAAGATTTAAGCATACAAAGGGACATAGGGACAGAGACAGCGACTTTGTTTTTATAATATGTAGTGATGCAATGAATTCTTAGTAATAGTTTTTATTTATACTTTGAGTCATAAGATTCACTATTCAGTAAGGGCAGCGGTCTGGTTTCTTTGGATTTGAATCCTAGTACACCAAAGAATAAAAATAAAAATGTAAAAAGCAATCCCGTTTGTAGGGATCTTATCCCGTAACCAAAAAGGCATAAGAATTTTTGCTACTTTTATTTATACTTTGAATAATGAGACTAACTTAACAAGTTATCAGTACACAGGGCAAGGTTCTTGGCTCTCCGAAATTGTTTCCTAGTAAACCAAAGAATTAAAATAATAAGGGAAAAAAATAGCACATGTAGCAACTAATCTAATTAGTTTTTATTTAAACTCAAAAGTGACCAGTTAAGTCATTAGTTCTGTCCATTCCAAACATTATTGTTGACGCAGGACCTTTGCACTGCACAAAATACAGGCATAGTCAAGGATGCGATACACAATTATCACAGAATAGATTAAACAAGTTGCAACACGTAAACGGGCTATTATATATTACGAAGTATCATACGCAAGATTTTTTTATGGCAATAGTTTTAACTTTATGCCAGTTTCTAGTAAAAGGTAGGGAAACGCGAGAAAAGTAAACACAGACATCAAGAGGAAACAAAGCGATAAGTTATTTGAAAACAAAATATGTGTATAAACAAATTAATCTTATTAATATTAATTATGAGAGAAGATACATAATAATGGAGATTTTAGTCGGAAACGGAACATGTAGTAATTGTAAGGAATTCAGAAAGGAGGTCGTATTGGGAACAAGAAAAGAAAATATGGTATGGTGCATCAACCGTTAAAAAATTGTATCCAACATTTTTAAACTGATCAGATTTGACCTTTCTCGTTTGTACTCTAAGGTCAATGGCATCAGTATTCAGAATTTGAAGACGTATGTGATAATTATAACGTAAATACTCGTGACACACCAATGATAACAGTTATATGTAAAAATGTTTTGCAGAGATTATATCAAATCTTAGTAGTGGTGGAATTGTCTCGGAAGAATGCTAAAATACAGAAACGAGCTTAGCGCGTTCTGTGTCTATTTACAATTAATTTATGAAGTACGGGAATTCAGACTTGCTGTCAGCGCTGTTTCTTTGAACCTACTTTAACAACCTTAAGACTTTAAATATCAGAGAATCAAGGATTAGAATTAGCGTACCAATTCTTAAAAGACCGGCAACGCACTCGCGAGCCCTCTGGCATTGAGAGTGTCCATGGGCGGCGGTATCACTTAACATCAGGTGAGCCGCTTGCCCCTGTTCTATTAAAAAAAAATAGAATTAGCTCCACAAACCCATGCCACAATGCAATAATGTTTTCGGATTTCTTGCTAATATAAGATTCTAAAATTTAACATTTCACGGATTTAGTTCACGTCCTGTTTAAATCCGTAAAATGGTAATAAGTTTTTTAATTATAACAATATGTATTTACGACAATCTAAACGAAACCTGGATATTTTTGATAAGATTCGATCAGATCACAGTATTGCAAAATCAGGCACGTATCTCTTAACCCGTAATAGACAATCTTGGCTTTGAAATCTTTAGAATCTTGATAATTAACCTAAGTTCATAAAAATGTAAATTATAACGAAGATAAAAGCACCATGAAACCTCGCGTAGCGGTTTTTTTTAAGTATTGATCTACAAACAGAAGCTACACAAATTTAAGTTTCTTTACTGCCCAATTATTAGCCTGCTCGATCATTTTTTTAATGGCATTTGATTCATTAACATTTCAAAATTGTGTCAAAAGATATATATGTAATATAACTAAATAAACTAAATACTTAAGCGAGGTATAAGATACGCATTAATTTAAAGATATTCAAATAAAAATTGCCCAAATTGTAACAACAAAAGTGGGACTTTCAAAGCAGGATAATCGATAGGGAACTCTAATTTGTAATATTCATGTGCCCGTTGTGATAATAGTCGGTAAAGGTCACACTGCTGTGTCAGTGTCAGAACTGTGTGTGTCTCATCGCTATGGTGATACTTCGATCATATTGGTGATACGGGTATCGGTAAATACAAATGTCAGGTAAAAATATCACGTATGTATAGAAACAATATGATGTTGAACTTGATAAGGCATATTTTTAAAAATGTCTGTTTCTGTAATATCGAATTTATTGTATTATAAAGTTGAATAAACAAGAAATACTAAAAATAAATAAATATTTGAACTGCGATTGCGTTATTTTAAATCTTACATTCAGGAAGTACCTTTTACATTGTCAAGGCTTTGATAACACGGAAATATGATAATTAATGTTTAGGTACATTATGTTTGTTCTTGTTGCATAAACCTTCATAATTTTAAAACATTATATTACATGTTTGCCCGAATATAATAATCTATTTGTATTAATTTTTATATGATTCGATTGTTGATAAAAGTATTTAAACTTAATCCAGCATAATGTGGATTTCAACAACGATATCTATTAACGCGTTTAGTCGGCTGAATATTATTAGAAGGTCAGAAAGTTTCAGGATTCAATCACCAATATTATAAGACATTACCGAGTTAGGAAATTGTATTTTTGCATAGATTATACAACAGTTTGATTTAATAAAGCAATTACTTGGTGGGCGACATTCTTCCTAATTAGCGAACTCTTCCAAGCACCCCCTTATAAAGCAACGAACCACTTAAAAAAACTTATGTCTGGTAAGTTAATTAAGAAATTGGCAATTTCTTATTTGACCTATACAACATTGTAAAGGAATCAATATTGAAGGACATTCAATAATGACCTAACCCGATTGTTTCATGGACATACATTCGCTAGATAATATGGCGTTGCTGCACTATTATTAACTAGCATGCATGTTCACGAACTAAATTGTTACGCATAGAATATTCCAGGTAGGTAAAAAGAAAAAAAATGATGTGTTTCTGTGTCATGGACACGCACGTGTGTTACACGTGTATACGTTTATATAACGGGTTGTATTTATGTATTTAGAATAAATAATAAAACAAATAATTATTGTAATAATTAAAATTTGAGCAAATATCGGATGTTCTCTGAGTCAGAAGCTATTGTGAATCTCGATACGCAGCATAACAACCTCAAAATGGTGGCGCTTCCCACGCCATGCGTCACTGATCTCACATATTGTAATTTGTTCTTTCCATTTGTATAATTTAATTTCGGGTGCAGAGTATATATTCTAAACTAAAACTGTTTCCCTCCGATTTTGTTATCATAAGGGGTATTGTCCCCGCAAATTTATAAACGTACTAGGGGGACCAGTGAACTTCGTAATACCTACATGTTCTTGTGTCAAAACCTATTACAAACTTTTAAAAATAGACCACAGAAACACAAATATTTCCCAGCTATTAACAGTTTTTAGTGGAAAGATCAATTGTCGTTTTTACTATTTTCCTATAATTTATGTTTCCGTTTAAACCTTCTCTGGAGTTTCACAAATAATTCAGAACCAAAATTAGACAAATCGGTCCAGGCGTTCTCGAGTTTTAGCTAGACTAACGAATAACAATTCATTTTTATATATGATTCACGTCAAAATTACCAAAATATTCCTATGAGTACACCGATGAGATAGAGCCAATAGTTTGTATCTCTCCTAAACCCTGTGACGATACTATACGTAAATACAGTCATTTCCAAATCAATACTTCTTTCAATTTAAAAATTGGTACGATAATTTAGCTAATCGTAAAGATTTCTGACGAAAAATAAATGTTTAAAAAAACTCTTGGCGTAAACTTTATTAGCATTTTCATTATTTTGAATTAACCACGCAACATGTAGATTTGTACAATTATCAATTATTTTTCCGAGTGCAGTTTAGTGCTTTCTTTAATCCGTAAAATTAATTCTTGGAACATTTGTAATTATATTTTTCAATTTAAGATTTTCGTTTATTATCCTTAAAACCGCATTTATCATTAATTAACAAGAGATTATCTTCAGCAGTTTCGTATTCACACTATTGGAATCAAGCAGGTATGGGTGAGCCGGAGTTATTTATTGTTACCATGGTTACGACGATTTTTCGAAGCAAAAAAGATGGTAACCATGGTAACGAAGACTGAAGAAAACTTCGGTCTTCTTTTTTCTTATTTTATAATAACGCCTGTCAATTGAAGTAATGTTCGTGTTTGGTTGTTATTAAACATTGCTTAATAAGGGTCCTTAAGGGTTCTTATTGAGACTTTTTCTATTAATCCTGTCTATGGCTAATTAAAATATGTACTTCATTAATAAAATATTTAATTCAAATTTAAGTATGGCTAAAGATTCAGTTTAAAAGATTCCACGCTACAATTACTTTAGTATGTGAAATTTCAAATCTATATTTGTATTATGACGGATTACAGCTTGGGTACTTAGCTTAAATTAATTTAAAGTGTTCCTGTCTGATTATACGAAATAAACATGTGCATTCTGACCCGACTTAAGCTGCCATAAATTGACCAAAGAGTCGTGAGTTCTTACTAGTATTAGCCAATTTTATAAAGATTTATTTAATTGTATATAATTTTTAAGCAAGGCCTAGCCTTAAACCGACTTCACATACGGCTTAAATATTGATTAAAAACGAAATATGTTTGTTGTACACTCGCACTATGGAAAATGGTAGAACGAAATGGGCGGCGTATCAAAAACCGTTTTTACTAATATTGTTATTGACGTACCTTTAAAAGGTTATTAAATAGTACAAGAGTGGAACTTTAATATAGAAGTTTAACATAAGTCCTTTTGCGTGATTTCATTTGAAATATGTTTTTTTTAATTCCGCAAAGTAAATATGTCATAGACTGTCTATTTCAGATCTCTTACCTTCAACCTTTTTAAATTAATTTGTTTCAAAATTTGTAGCAATAGTTATAAAGTATACATTTTAAGATAGCCCATGGTATGCAGATTTTAATGCAAATATAAATTGTAGGTTTAATGATTATATATATTTAAAAAGAAGTTAATGAAAAAGACGATGTGCCCAGGTGCTTTACATTTGATTTTTATGTAGCGTAGATATTATTGAATAACATTTAAGATTCGGAAGTTATAACGTAAAGTATGAAACAGAAAACCTCTATGTATTGTGGTTTTTAAAGTTGAACTATTTAATTGATTAGTTTGCGGTTATTTATTGATAATAGTCTTCTTTTTGCATCCAATTTGCAGTATAATTTGTATTAAAATGCACACTCTTAATTGTTAAATAATATATAAAGAGTGTTTTCCTTAAATATAGCTATTATAAATTCGTAATAAAACGAAACAGACGTTTGACTGTTATGTATATTCGCTGAATTGGAAAATGACTGCTGTTTTCAAGTGTTCTAAGCGTGAATTATTACATTCATACATCGAATGTGGCTCTTGGAGCTCTATCAATAGAAGAAAAAGGTGATATTCAAACATTCAAAAGATGCGAAAGAATCCCGTAATAAACGTACGAAAGACTATAGACAATTTCGCCTACATCATGCCAGAAAGTGCTCTCGATCAGCTACAAAGAATATGCATTTCGTACTCTTCTCTACACATCAATTTCGGACATATCCAGCTTTAGGAAACATAGCAGAAGTGCGAAGGAATTTGATGAAGATACCTTAGATCTTTTAAAGGTAAACGAACTATTTTGGAACCCGAAGTTCACAGTGTAATTATTAAGCGTAATGTACACATTCGTATTTTAAGTTCTTAAGTAATCATACGTTGTTGTTACTTATTGAAATAGGTATGAGCTCTATTACTTTTGTTCCATAATAAAGTAACCAAAAAATATCTTTTTATTTACTATATATATTGTTATTCACTATATATTGTTATTTAAAGCTTTATTTAATATCCTATGCGTGTGCAAAAATTAAATCGCCTTGACCAATAAAAAAGTTATCGATTTTTGATATTAAACAGACCTCAATTTTCCCCAGTGACTCAGTTTAAGAGGTATTTTCAAATATGAATTAGATATACATTCAAGTAGTATGTAATAGCTGCTATTTCGATCTTGGAGTATTATAGCTTTTTGATATTTCAGTTACAGTCACGTAGTTTATATTTCGTTGTTGGTTGGAATGGAAAATCTTGCGTTTTTACAAAAAAAATCCAAAGTATTCCCCCTAAAATACCCCTGGATATCTTGATTCTACCTAAATTCTCTCCAAGCTAGCATTAATGTGTTATTTGGATCTTCTGAATATACATATGATTATTATACGATTGACATTCAGACCACTTGCTGTTATAATATGACAATTGCATGTGTCAAATACATTTCAAGAATGTCGCATTGTATAATTGTTTTGTATCGCTGTTTACAAACAGTGCCATTGTTTCGATCTTGTTCCAAACAATCGGCATCGTGGTGTAAGACCTGTATGCCCGTCAGATTTTCCAATTCAAATCGTTTCTTGAGCTTGTGGTTGTTTTATACTAAAGTATTCGAGATATTTACGCGTGTTTTCTTTTCTTCTATGCCTGTTCTGCCGCGTTTTTCAGTGAGATTTTCAATACATTGACGTGTAGGTATCATAAAGTCCATGTACTTACGTCGTCATTCGTGTTTTATTTCATAAAGTATATAAAAACTTTATGGTGTAGATAACGAGCGGTTGCAAAATAAAATTGAAAGACGAAATATCCATATAATGATAATTTTCGACGGCGGATGTTAAACCATTTCAACGTCAATTAAGCATACTTACTAGTTTTTGTGTCATATATGTATAATGTTATTGTGTAATAGAGATCGTAATTATATTTTTGTTGATAAGATTACATTATTAAGCGTGTACGAGTTTTTTTTATTCGTCTCTTAAAGATCGGTAATACAGCCTTTATCATTGGTGTCCATTCGGTAGCTGACTTTTATGGCTGCTAGGGAGTTTGTTTGCAAAAAACAACATATCTTACGTACTAGCGGCTATACAATGTTTTTGAATATATCTTATAAGAATTATTTTCATATAATATAATCTATAATTACTCAGGGGTGGAGTAATCTAATGGTGAAAGAATTTTCAAAATCGGACCTGTAGTTTTGAGTTGATTCGTTAATAATATTTCAATGAGCTATAGCTACGTTGGTAGCTATTACACAAGTACAAACAACTTTGTTGCCAAGTAATAACTAATTTTCTTTATATTTTACGGATTACGATAAAAAAGATAATGCATGATAAGTGTGTTTTTGATAAAAACGTAATAGGTAGGAGTCCTGAGGATTGTTAATGATATCATATCAATTACAAGTGGTTCTGAAATATTTGTACTACACGATTCGTATTTTGTGTTTGTCGAGTCGATAGCTACCTTTTTAGTATTAATTTGTTAGAGACACTGAAATATTTACCGATATAACGCTTATTATATTAAAATACTAAAATATACTAGAGCAATCAACGTAGTATTATAAGTAGTAGGTTTTTATTTATTAATTTTTTTTTATTAGTCTTTTCAGTTTATTTTTGCGTAAATCTAAATGAATTTAAATTCACGTCACGTTCTACTCGTATGTATAATTCGAGAATTGCCTGTTGAATTTTCATTCCTGCTGTAAGAAATTTAAAACCCTTTATGTATATATAACTCAGTTGAATGTTGTGTATAAAAAATTGTCTTTTATTTGTTAGGTTAACTAAAGTGTTCATTCGAAAAGCAAGTCGACCAGAGTGACTGGCAAAGTCATTGTTGAGGTCGGGAGATCATCTGTCTGGGGCAGTTAACACTTGCTCGTACGTGCAACGAGGAAACTGAATATTTTATACCCAAACTGTTGTTTGTCACCGAAAAATAATCAAATATAAGTAGGAATCATTTATAAATCTACAGTCGCCACGGATAGTTTGGTTGCAGCTAATACGAGGTGATTTTGATCACGCTAGTTTTCTAAGAAAAAATCCTCAATCGGTCCATTCGTTTAGAAGCTACTGATAGATTATAGTTCTACAGAACTTAATATATAATATACTTAAATATTTAAGTGTATATTTTTGTTTTATGTGTCTTTATATTGTATAAGAGCAATGTAAAGGAAATCTAAAATCCATAATAATGAATATTCCACATTATTTCTTGCTCTTGTTCACGTCAATTTATCAAGCCACTGAGCAATGAATTAAACATGAGACTTCAGGAACCACCCGAGATTTTATCGAAGATAATCGTCGCCTGTCTTAAGTTTATTGAGTTGAACTTTACATATGCAATGAATATTTATAGTTTCCAATATGATTTTGTCAATTTACTTAAGTGTTGTAGCGTTTATTAGTTTCGTTTTCTGGCTAAATTTAGAAAATGATATTAATCTTAACTACAAAAGCGTGTCTTACATGACATTTTAAAAATAGAAGTCTGATCTTCTCGTGAGTGTAATTGGACAACTGTCAACACAAAGTGTTGCTTCTACACGATTAGGCGGAGATGGGCTGTATCGGTACCATATCATATTTGAAATATAGCAGCTTACTAAAAGGAATTGTGGTAGCCTGTATTTTTAGCTTTTTTTTAATTAATTAAATTAAAAATATGCGCATTAAATTTTTTTTTTTTTTTTTTTATAGAACAGGGGGCAAACGGGCAGGAGGCTCACCTGATGTTAAGTGATACCGCCGCCCATGGACACCCTCAATGCCAAATGAGGTAAATATGCGCGCATATCGCGGGGACTGTGGGGCTGGGTCTAGACTCAAATCCCTCTGCTATTCAGAGAGGTAGCGAGACCTCACCCACTAAAAACACCTCAGCTCTTCACACGCCCTTGACATTTTTACCTATGGCAGCACTGGATGAGGACGCAAAATAATAAAAAAGCTCTGTAGTTAAATAAAGTCCTATTAAACGGTTCTAAGGATTTTTGTGACTGAACAAAATGGACATACCATGTCCAAGTTCAGTAACATAACAGTTAATATGAGGAAATGTTAATGCGTTGATTAAACAGTTCCCTGTAAAGTGACAGTTGCACAGGCAACATCAGTGTAACTGTAATCTATTATCGTTGATGTACTAACAACCATTGCCGTTAGATATGGTTTGAATGTTAAATACTTTTTTTTACATTTCGTTTGAATACTTTGAATTATTATTTTTATTTTGATAGTAGTTTTATTTTTTTTACATTAGATTTATTAATATTTCTCTCAGGAAAATACGTAAGTTAAGCTGACTTCAGAATAACAAGGAGATTCGGTGATTTTGCGTGTACTTATTATTTCTCCGATTGATTTTGTTCCCGGTTTAAATTTTTTATCAGCAATGAATTCTATGTTTTAGTAGGATATATTACATTTTGTCGTATGGTTTCATAAAATAATGGGCAATTAATAGCTTTTGTCCCAAAGGGTCCAAATTACCCTCCTAGGATATGCATGTCCTTGTATCTACGTGGACCTATCAACACTTATTAAATGAAATATACTATAGTATATAAATAAAACGTTCATATATTTTTTAAAGAGAAAGTAAACAAAAAAAAATAATAATATAAATAAATATGTTATTAACTGGTAGGTAATTTTAGTTTAATTTGTATAAATCGAAATTAAACTCAGTTATTTAACTTCATTTTTAATTTGACATATCTACCAAACTTTGTATTATATTGTACCAATTCATTAAAAAGAATTACTCACACAAGACCTTGATGAACATTATATAGCAGTTGGAGTAAACACCAACCTATGTAAACGTACAATTATTTCAAATATTTCGTTAAAAAACATTTCCATTTTACTGACGGAAAAATACGCATAATGTTCTAATTAATATTTATGTTACGATAATGTCGATAACGCGAAATTTAAATAGATATTTGAATACAAAGCATTTCTTTGCATACATTTTAAATTTATACATTAGTGTTCGACGAGAAATCTTACGATTTAAACTGTATATTGTAATTTTGTGATTTTAAGAGGGTTTCTTATTATTACTTTGGATACGATACACAGGTAACTTTTACAACTAGCGATCTTTAAAAAGAGGTGTAATATGAAGCGATAACTCGATAAGTGTATAGACAAGTTCATTGACGGCTGATACTGGAAAAGAAACATATCTAGTAGTTATCATTAAATTAATTTTTATCTGTAAAATTATGATATCAAGTAATTAGGAAGACGAATTAAATGTGCTCTTTCATAGAAAAATTTATTGTGAAAATTCCTATGTTGGTATAGTAGGTACATATTTATTTAGATCAACTATCAGAATATATTTCTTAATCTGGTAAGCTTAATTATCTGTTTTTGTTATAAATCAATGTTTTAATCTATGCCATTTTTCATGTGTAACACACTACAGATACAGTACGTAAAATATAGGTCTACGTTTAATAAACTTACTATTACATTAAAGGTTTAGCCTTCATTTTATTCTTATGAATTTTTTTATGCATATGAGATTAGTTACGCATATCATTCTTTAATTAATATTCGTATTACGCACGTATTACGTTATTACTTTATTACAATAAGACGTGTATATTACCGAATTAAATTTCAATTTACGTAAAATATAATTTTTTTGTTTAAAGGTATATTTTAAAATGTATTCGAACGATACTATTTTGTGGATATTTAAAAATATTATATACCTGTGAGGACCGCTATGAAAAACGGCTTCAGCGTATTTATCCTAACATCTTAATAAGTAACACAAAAAATCTGAAGTATGAACACAAGATGAGTTGATGTACCAATCAATGTACACAAATATGTATTACCAACTGAGTGGCCGCGACACCGCTCTCTCTGATAATGCTATCGGAATTGCCACACAAACAATATTATCTTGTTTATTTTAAGCACAATAATATGTGAGATTTATCAGTTTGGTTATAACATTTAAAGTAATTGTCAGTATAAATTTTATTTATGTGTCTGATGATTAAGTGTTCTTGCTTTTAGTAGTTTATAAGACACATGATTGATAGTCATGAAAAATAGGGACAATTTTTATGTTTGTTTTGTAATTAAATTAAGTAACAAGACGCCAATTAATAATATTCATATATGTATAAAACAAACAAAAGAGTAGGTACGTATACTCATTGATGCTGCTTTGTAGGTATTATTTAAAAAATAAAACCCATAATTATTATGGCGATAAAACATTGTGTATTAAGTAAAATATTGAACATTTTATTATTCACGAATATATGATAAATATTTATAATAAAATGTATATTTAAATACCTATAGGTCGGGTTCTTGTATCTTACGAGTTTAATTTATTTGGTAGATTGCCGTCGGCCGCAGTACAAGAGATCACACGATCGATGTGGACCTGAGCCTTGAGGGTCCGGCTGCCAAAGTGTCCAGGAAGCAGGCCACAATCAGACTAAGGAACAGTGGAGAGTTCTTTATGTCATCGGAAGGTAAACGGCCCATATTCATCGACGGGCGCCCGGTGCTTCAAGGGAACAAAGTGAAACTGAATCATAATAGCGTGATTGAGGTGAGTTGCATCCACGCAATTATATTGTATTTGCGGGTTATATTTATTAATATATTTAGTTAGGTTCGCATCGACTAAAGCGGTGTTGGCGCACGCTTGAGCTTGTGACCCTCATCCTGTGGTCGCAGGTTCAGGACTTTTTGTTTGCGTTTAACTCATACTCGTAGTGACGTAAAACGTGAGGAAAACGGCGTGAGTTAGACCAAAAAATGTCGATGGAGTGTTTCAAGCACAGAAGACTGATCGCCTATTAGAATAATGATCACGAAATTGATATACAAATCTAAGGCCTTGTAAAGGTTAGCGCCACAGGTTTTTGATTCAAAACGGTCTATCGGAATATTTGTGTTATCAGTGACTAAAATATCAATAAATTTTGTTTTAAAATAAACAACCCGATGCCAACAATAATGATGTACCCAGTACTTTCTATTATTTACTTGGTGATTGCGGTGGCTCGAACAATTGATTTTATGGGCTAGTGTGTCAATGTCAACAGTTGTGGTGAAACTGGAGGTACATTTGCGTTGCTTACTTTTGTTTAAAACTTTTCTTTTTGTCCACAGATTGCGGGGCTTCGTTTTGTGTTTCTCATAAACCAAGAGTTAATTAGCGCCATTCGCCAAGAAGCTGTTAAAGTTAATATACCTACATAAAAAAAATAAAGGTCATTTACATTGAAAATGCATTTTTATTGAGAACACG
Source organism: Pieris rapae (assembly GCF_905147795.1). Taxonomy (NCBI): domain Eukaryota; kingdom Metazoa; phylum Arthropoda; class Insecta; order Lepidoptera; family Pieridae; genus Pieris; species Pieris rapae. The sequence goes on along the minus strand of NC_059509.1, from coordinate 3,494,396 downwards.
TTTATTTGGTCAATTTTATATGAATTCTCAAAACTAGGTTTCACTCAAAAAAATAATTCTTAAACATTCGTCACTTACAGAGTGTTCCACTAACGTGTATCACGGTACGCTATCACGTGCGTTTCTGGCTTTAATATTAACACCAAAACAAACAATTTAAATTAATAACTTATACCTTAACCCTTACTTAGTTGCAACCCTTAATAATTATTAAAAATAATAACAATGGCCATCAGAGTGCACAAAAACTATCACGCAGTAGTGCTAACAATCATACTAAAAAGGGGAACTTATTTAATAAATGAAGGAACGTGTGATATCGGTCAATAGACTCTATTTACATGCTAAGCCTCAAAATAAAATTTAAAAACACGATATAAAGAACAATCAATAGCATATACCCTTTACATTTGTACATACTGTATAATAAAATTACTTAACAATATTTTATAAATACCCTCCTTAAATATAATAATACCACTATAATAATTTAAAACAGTTCTGTTAGATCACACAACATTCAACACGCTAAAAATTCTTATACGTTGATTACACTTATCAAAGGCAACATAGGTAAATAAAAGCACATTATTTGGTATATTTCTATAACACCCTGTAATTCGAATACATGGATAGGCACAAGGTGTAACAAGTGGTAAGGTGCCTAAATATATATGAGATCAGTGAATCTTGAATGTCAGGTGTCACAATATTTTGTGATTTTACATATCGATGCCGATATAATGATGTTCTTTTTAAAAAAGATGCGTTTTTGATGATCTATAAGCCAAAAACATTCGATACTGTGTCCAACAATTGTGCACAGTATGGAATACAAAAAATAGAAGAATATTCTTAATGCTCTTTGGTTTTTAAAAAAAACCCGTTAACGTGTGGATTAAATGTTAGGCACGGCATTGAAGTATGAGAAAATTATCTGATTCTTGGAGTAATTCCCTCTAGGCACTTTGTGTTACACGTCATAAATATATTCTAGAAATGTATAAGCCAAAATTTCCAAAATATATACTCCCTAAAATAACAGTGATACAAAAGCTTTCTTACATAAAATTAATACTCATTATCATTTTTGTGAGTATTGGCTTTGGTTATATTATCGGAGTTAGGAGAACCCAGTACGCGCACAGCACGGCCGGATTCGCGGGTGATTCCATACACGTCATCGATATAAAAATATCATCAAAACGATTCATTATACCAACCTATCGAAAAACTCGTACATCACAATACAAATCGAATATTTATTTGTACTTCACCCTTAATTACAGGTACCTACTAGTTCATTCAGTAAGACATAAATATATAATCTGTGCTTAGAAAATAGATGAGCAATATTTATCATTAAATAACTATAATGAATTTGAGTTTAATATTTACATATTTTTGGTTTTAAAATAAAACTCTTAAACTTAAACTACATAACTCTTTGTGTTGAATAATAATATTATTCGTGTATATTTGTAAATAGCTTGGAACATAAATAAGGAATGATATTATTATCACTATCCAATGTGGTCTCTTAATAATTAGCTACAATAATCTACACATATATATATATATATATATATATATATAAGTTACATAACAAAATATTTAACTAAATTTTTTTCGTTAACTGTAACATTAAGATAACAATGCTCCATGTGCAAAATATATTAAAGGAATGTTAATTGGAAACAAGAACAATAAACTCTTATAATCATAACAAAATTATTACAGATCTGAAATTTTTATATAATTAACATTAATTAAAGTTACAAATACTACAATAATTTTATTTTCTTCACTAAATCACACTAATAAATTTTGGCTTTCATATGCAGGTCTACTAAAATAATGTAAACAAGGTAACTATATTATTTATACAAAATACTAAACAAGGAATGCTGCAAGATGGTGGGATATATTTGGATTATGTGGCATTGGACCAGTTTAGAAAATTGAATGGTAATTACAAATCAGTAATTATGTTTCAATCTAATTGTATACTTTAAATTACCCGATGAAGGATGGTCAGATGTGGGCTGAGAAATAACAAACTTTGCCGTACATATAGATTTATACTTTTTTAACTTCTCTTCTAAAACAAATGTTTTCTTTCTATGACAATATACCGCTTTACGTTTATTTCTCTGAGCCATTTTGTCGATAAACTCATTTCTTTCAATAAATACCCAAGGTTGCCACTTTCTACCAGTTAGATCTGGATTGTATAATTTTTTTTTAATGGATGTGCTAGCATAATGTGCTCCGTTTTCATGTTTCTTTATAAGTACTTTAGGAATGCTATGTTTAGTTTTTTTCAATTTATCTTTATGCATTTTGAATTGAATCTCATCAATACTTTTGAGCACATCCTCAAACTTCGGCTTCACTTTTTTACGAACATCCGGCCTCATAGCAGCTTTCTTATGATTGGCTATTGTACTAAATAAACGCTCACTTTTAGCTAACTTTAATTCTTTTAATTTATTTAAACTATTCTGAGGTAAGGGTAATTTAACTTTAAGGTCACGTGGCTCAATTATAGGTGGTATATATTTCTGCGCTGCTTTTGTTATCAAAGGTCTATAGTTAGTATTGTAATCGTTTTTTTCAGTAAATTTGTATCGTAACTGCTGGACATTATCAGACACATTATTAATTTCTGATAGTCTCGAACCATTTACACTTGTAATTTTTAACAAAATACTTGAACATTTATCCTCTGATGTAGTTGACGACACTTCGGGTGAACTGGATGCGGAATATTTACAATCGTTACTTGCTAACGACGTGTTATTAATCAACTCGCAAGATTCAAAGCTTTTTTCATCCCCATTGTATTCATTTAAGACATCATTATCGTCATTTATTTTTATAGAAGATTCGATATCTCGATCTTCCCCGTGTTCTAATATAATATCGTCATCGTTTTTAAAACTTCTATCTAATGAAATAGGGCTGATATTTTGATTAAGGATTTCCGAGTATTCATTTGGGGAAAGTAATGCATCATTTTTATTTTCTAATGTATTTTGAGATTCAATGTCGACCAGTGTTTTGTTAACATTCATTTGTGGCATTTTGTACAGCGTCTCGACTATTTGCATATCATTAATGCACATGTTTTCTCCATATATTTCTTTTATTCTAACAATATGGTCACTCTCATTATCTGTGCATACACTGTCATTGCTTGATAAATTTGAATTTTCTGGGGATATAGGGGCACTTATTGTTATATCTACAGCGACATCGTCGTTGAATATGTTATCTACATATTCTACATTCTCTTCATCGCCACCTAACCATTTTTCTTGGTTAAAATCATTTAGCGTTAATGGACATTCTACATTTAATTCAGTACTATCGAGAATGGAATCATTTTGAAGTTGTTTATGAACATCATAAACATTATTGGCGGTTTCAGTTACTTGCAAGAATTCTGACGACTCTACATATTCCATATTGCTAGATTCACAATCTTCTTCTGCTATTATATATTCATTATCATTTATAAGAATTAAGAGGTTGTTATTATTACACACCGTAGAAATGGATTTTCTTCTATTATTTTGTATCACATCACAAACATCTTGTTCGTTTGCACGAGACTCAATGAAATTCTGAATTATAAGCCTGCGACGCTTATTTGATGTAACTTTATTAAAACTATCATCACTGTATAAATCAATTGCAGAATCTGATAATGATCTTTTTAAATCAACTCGTTTCTGAAATATTACATTATTTTTTAACTTTTCTATAGGCGTTTCATTTATATCGTAATTCCGATTATTCGATTCTATATTTTCTCTATCGACGGTCCCTATGTTCTCTTTTTGTATACAATCAGGGACAACGTGATTTGTACGTTCGTCAATTAATATTTGGCTTGGATTAACGGTTTTTTCTATTATATCTTGAGACGGGTTATTTGGGATTGAAGTGGAAATCGTATCATTAATATTCCTTTCTATTTCATCTACACATTCATAATTGTTTTTTCCAATTATCGATCTGTTATCGGTGTTGGTTAAATATTTTTCATCCTTTATGTCCTCAGTTTGTTTTTGAGATGATTTGACACATAGTCCTGAACTAAAAATATACAGTTTTTGCATCCACGGAGAAAAATATTCTTTGGTAAAACATCTTTTATAAAAGGATTTCTTATAAGTAGAAATAGTGTGATTTTGTACGTGATGTTTGATTACGTCTTCTGACACTTCATTGTTTGGCAAATCGTTATTTAAGCATGATGAAATTTCAATATTCAGTGCATTTTCATTTATCAACATTTCATCAGGTGCTAATTCATTTAGACCATTATTACAGGAATTTAAAGAATTTTCATTATTGTGGTTTGAGGACGCAACTCCATCATTTGTCAGTATATTCGCAGATATTTGAGATGAGTTTTCAATTTTTGAAAATAAATCATTTTGATTATTTGATTTTAAAGACTCTGATGTAAATTGTAGACTAGATGTGCAAATAATATTATTTTTGATTAAATTTTCTTGCAAAACGTCCTCTACTTCTTGGTCATTCTTTTTTTCTTCAGAAGGATTGTAAAATGTGTGATTAACGCCAGTTTCCATCTGTGCTATAGAGTCGGACCAGGAATTTCCCATATCGCTTATTTCACCTTTATCACTTTCCATAACATTTGAATCATACTCATTATTTGTGTTTGTATCTTCTTTAACATACAATTTGGAAACTTGGACAACGTTTAAATTATTGTCTATAATACTTAATTCAGAAATAATTTTGTCACTACACTTTGTCCTTTGTTTACAAATATCGTTTTCACTACTACATTCACACAACTCCGATTCTGCATTTGAATTATTCAATTGCAAAGCACATTGCGCACTTTCACTTTCATTATTAACATTTTCATAATTAAGTGTCTTTTCTACCGAGCTTTGTTCAGCTCGATCTAAATTTTCGGTATTTTTGGGATGAGCATTATCCATAACTTGAATCCTTTTATTCATAATATTATGAGTTTCAACTCGGTTGTCACTACTTTGATTTGCACTTTCTTCATGTATATTAGAGTCTGCTGTTAAGTCGTTAGTTAACTGTGGTTCTGGCGTTTTGTTTGTTTTAATACTGCAATTTTTTTTACTATTCTGTATAGAAACTATCTCATTTTGTTTATCCATATTATTTTTATTACTTTTTGTTATGTTATCGCGTTTAACTCTAACGTGTTCCCTATTCAAGGCTGCAATCACAATGTCATCTTTAAATATGTCTTCGTCTTTACGATTAGCCTTATCACATTCAAATTGAATCTCGTCTTCTATACCAGCATTAGGACTGCAAGGTATAAAGCTTTCTATGTCTGATAAGCTTTTATTACCATCGAGCATAGTGGTAACAATGTGTGTAGGATGGTCAATTTGAGGATTAGGATCTAATTCTGGTAATATAGCAGTATCTTCATAAATCAGCCCTAACGAAAATCCAGGTTCACTTTGTTTATTTTCTGTTGTCGTATTATAATCGTTTTGTTCTAACTCACTTAATTCCACTTCAACTTTTTTAGTAACTAAAGAAAGGGGACACATTTGTGTTTCGTTTTCTTCTTTTGTCGACATCGCGTCTGTTTTGAGAGTAGCTTGTACAATAATATTATCAGAATGTGTACTATCTTCAGAATTCTGGTTTAACGTATTTAAACTAAAATCAATGGCGCTGCAACTCATATCCTTTAATATCGTATTATCCTGCATATCAGATTTCATGTCAAATCTTTGGATATGTTCCAATTTCTCTTGAAAGACTCCTGCATCATTATTTACATCCTTTCTTCTCAAAGTATCTGGATTCTTAATAATAACACTGTCTGTTCTAGTCTCATTTTGAAAAGAATCTACTGTTTTAATTTTTCTATATTTACTTAATTTTGCCGACTCAACAAAATTTAATTCAGGTGTTTGAGCACGCCTATCGTTAAATTCTCTATCAATATCATTTTCGGATTTATACAAACTTTGTGCAGTTATTGATTTCAAGTCTTCATTAGTTGTGCTTATTTTGAATCTGTTTGCATCAATAAATTGCTGATTAATTTCTGGAAAATTTAGTTCTATATCACTATCCAATCTGGGCAAAGAAGCTAAGCAAACACCGGAGTTACTTTCTAAGTCTTGTAAACTATAATTATTATTTTTAATTGAATTATCATTTGAAATAAAGGATGTACTCATTTTGCAGCTTGTTGTAGGAGAATTTACTGCAACAATGTCTGTTCTATTAGGAATAACTTGTGAATTTAAAACACCTGTATTTAAAACTTTGTCAATTGCTCTTTCACTAATTATATTATGCAAAGGAGTTGCTATTTCAACATTCATCATTTTTGGGCTACAAGGTTTTATTTCAAAATTGCACCCTACTTCTTTATGTATTACTGATTGGCTTATTTTAGCTTCTACATCTAATGGTGATAATGGTCGGGGAATTAAGGGTGATTGCCTAGCTATTTTTGAAGATAACTGATATTCATGCGACATTGGTTTCTTATTATAACGTGCAGCAGGGGTTTCCACAAGCTGCTCATATTGATCAAGTAATTCAATGCTGTTATAACCTTTAATATTTTCAGGTAGTTTTGATATTTTTTGTATATGTTCATATTTAGATAATTCTTCGTTTGGTATAGTCATACTTCCAAGAATGACAAGTTGCTCTGGGTTACTGTCAGATTGGGTAGGCACAGCTTTTGTTGAGGTGATAGCAGAATCGGAAACTTCATCATCACCTTCATTCCACATTTGAAGAAATTGTCTGACATCAAGACCCTTTTTATCAAGGTTAGTGGCAGAATTTGCTCTTTGTTTTTGAGAGGTTCTTAACCCATTACCATACAAAGTATCACTTTTTCTATAAATATCATTTTGATTTTTAAAATTGCCTGAATCAATACTCCTGCCACTTGCAGACGATGACTGGCTAACATAACCACAATCTTCTTGAATCCCCCCTATAGATGCATGCATTGCTTCAAGTCTAGAAAATGATTCTGCACTTGATTTTGCCAAGGATGGAGAATAATGCAAATGATGGCGTAAAGGATATGAATTTGGGTGAGGTGACTCCATTGGTTTCATTGGCATAATATCTTTTCTATACACATGATGTTGAGGTATATGATGCATATTCATGCTGGGATGCAATGCTAATGTTTGCCTCTTAGGATCATTAAAGTATGTCATATTGTCAACCGAAGAATACATTTTGTTTCTAACATTTTCATAATCAACATATAGTTTGCTATTAACATCATAAGGTAATTTAGGTGTTAATGTGTTAGGTGACATATCTGGTGGGTAAGGATACATTTTAGTAGGTATACAATTTCCTTGAACTGGTCCATAAGAATGAGATATATATTGATTTTGATAGGGATTAAAATTTGGTTGGCTTGGTCTTTGGTATGGATCTATAATTGGATCAGGTACTCTTCTTATTGGAACCTGTGGATACATGGGATAAGGATGAGATGGTAATGTCTTACTTATATCATACTTTTGTGGTGGGAATGGCAGTTGTTGATGATATGTATTAGGATAATTAGAAACATAATCATACCTGTGTTGTGTATACCGTTCTCTTGTACTTGGATAAGGTTTAAATCTCACACTTGCTTCATTATATAAACGATCTGGGTGGCCTTGAACAGGGTCTTCTTGTGGTGGGCGATGAAGTCTCTGTAACGGTTGTTGTCCTGAAAAGTTGGCGACCTCAGGATATTGATAGAATTCTGGGGCAAAGGGCCTTTGAGGCCGAGGTCCAACAGCACCAGACCATCCATGTCGTTGCACAGTTAGATATGGTGAGTTTGCTGCAGTTATTGGAGCATCTGAGGTCCTAATACTTTTTTGGCTATTAACTATGGGATTAATCGAGTAAGGCACATCACAGTACTTAACGTCTAGTGGCATCTCAACTTTAGAATTTTTTAAAACATTATCTTCAATACTCTTTGAAGAATGATAAGGCGGCACCATAATCCGTTGCATATTTTCTTGGAATGTCTGTCTTGGAGATATATTTCTCATTGATTGATAATCTGGTAACTTCGGAGGGATCTCTGCTTGTAGTTGATATACAGTATCTGAGCATGGCCATGGTTCTACTGAAGCTTTTTTGAGATATGTATCGCCAGCAGTGGGCGGGGGTTGCACTCTATCGGGCCCTATAATAGCACACGGCCGTGAGCCTTGCGCCTCCACTTTACCCAATGAGTTTGATTCGATATCTTGATATGGCTTATTTCTATTACTAAGTAACGTAATGTTGCTTTCATCAAAGTTGGTATTTCCATCGTTAATAGCAGATACAAGAGTAGAATCACTTCTTAAATCTTTAGCGTCCATGGTCACGTTTTTTCGCGTAGATAGTGAACTGGGTTTTAAACATTTTTCTTATTAACTTTTATTCACTTAAGGTAATACAATCGTTTTGTTAAACCGTCCAAAATATTGGTCATTCTGAAATATAAACAAATTGTTAAACATAGTAGTAAGTTTATTGACAACTGTCAAAATAAAACACTGCCACATAAGCTTTACTAAAAAAATTAATTAGCACTGTCTAAAACCTCGAATAAAATTGTTTAAAATTGAGCAGAGACATACCTATACGAAAACTTAAATGAAATATCAATATTATTTCCTTGGAGACACCGATTTATTACGTTCTTGCAGTTTGTCCCGTAAAGTTAGGTGTTACCAGTTTTTTATATTTATTAATCTGGACAAAATATATTTCATAAATATAAAAATGTTACCATTGGTAAAAATATTACGAATTCATTAAGTAATTTGCGTTGTTGACTTGAAATAAGAAAAAGCAGAGACAACACGCTAAATTAATATAAAACGAAGATACATTTACATACTACATTAGATTACATTAAAGGTTAAAAATAGGTTCGACAGTATGTCTTTTAACTAGTATCGATATGAAACATCGTTACGAATTCTTATATAAGAATTCTCTTACATGCGTTTATTGTTTCATTTAATAAAATCACAAAAATTCAATGCAAATTTGAGTTGTCATAAAAATCTCTTCCTATATTCGACTTCTACTTATTGTAAAAGAGACTCCATAAAAATACAACATTTTTGTAGTTATATTTTAAATATAGAGTAGAAAGGTATGTATAGTGAATCAGACAAACATAGATATACACTGATTAATTCCTTGGTCAATATGAGTAGATGCTTCCAATGGGAAGTCACTCGACATGACAGCTCCACAGAACAAATTCGCTCAAAGCCGATTGCCGGCTGATTGCAAATTACCGAAAAGAAAAAAAGTTTTAGCAATATGAGACCATTATAAAATATTATTATAATTAATACATATTAAAAATGTCAGTATGTATTTAGATGGTTGACAGAACTTTAGTTTGGTATTATTTTTCATTTATTATTTAAATGTCCAATACCTATATAACTATTGTCATATTAGTTACCAACTAGAATTCTTAGTTAATGTACGTATAGATGTATAGAGAAGATGCAAAAGATATGGAGAAACAGGAATATAACGAAGCCATGAAAACCAGGCTCGTAAAGACACTGATAGATATTCCCCATATTTCTGTACGCAGCCGAAACGTGGACCTTGCGAGATATGGTAAGGCAGAAAATAGACGCTCTCGAAATGTGGTGCTGGAGAAGAATGCTTGGGGTATCGTGGACCGAGTTTCGTACAAACGTCTCGATACTTTAAGAACTCTGTATTAAGCAGCGTCTATTTTCAACAGTACAACCTCGCATCCTTATATTCTTCGGTCACGTATCTCGGCGTGGCGACCAGTCGATAGAAGATAGATAGCCTTGTCGTCCAAGGGAAGGTGGAAAGCACTAGACCGCGCGGCAGGTCACCTACACGCTGGACTAATCAGATTAGGTCCGCCGTAGGAGAAACACTGAATCAGTGCAGCAGGATGACCTCCAATAGGCAGCAGTGGCGGAGCGTCATGAAGCGCATCACATCTGCGCCTTGTACCACATAGCGATCCGACCGCTCTGACAAGAGCGTACCGAATGAAAAGAAGTAAGTATAGATAGATTGTTAAATGTTTATATACCATACCATATACGTGTACTGATCAATAGTTCGAGTTAAACAATAGCTTTTATATATCACTGATTAATCAGTACTGATTGTATCTTTCTGATATCTACACAAAAACACGTAATTCGATTAATTTAAATCTAGAATATTGTTGACTTTTTTATACTTATTCATTAGTATGAGCCCTTAGGGACTCTTAAGATATTTCATATTGAATTTTCCTTAATGACGTCATATCGCTAGAATAATCTTAAGAAACATAAATTCGTCTGTCTCGTACCATATCATAATATATCGTAATCAATTATGTTATAAAACATTATATACACACGAAAATGTGTTGTAAACACAAATAAATAATGGTCATATGTAGAATATAAATATATTTCAGTGTATCTTTTCAATTATAGTAATGATAAATTTTGACATTAACAAACACAGTGGCATTGTTTTTTTGTCACGCAGTTTAAAACAATGATGGCACGCATATACATACGTTTTAAAAATCGTACAATTTTTACAAATTGGTTCATATTTTATGTTAATACTTAAAAAAACTAATTATCAATTTTAGCAAACACGAAACACTATACTGCTTTGAAGCAGTGATTTAATTTTAATAAAAAGGTATAAATATAATATAGGTCTAGTCTGTGCATTAAGTATAGTCTGTGATAAAGTGAGCATAAACTACAAAATCTGTGATCTTACATTAATAGGAATAGAAATTTAATTAGAATTTTTAAAAAATAAATATTCTACAGCAAATTTTAAATTTATGTTGGGTTCTTAATTTTTTTATATTCTTATAAACCATAAGGTTTTATAATATTATTACTGTACTTACAATGAAATACATTTCGTTTAGCTTAATCGTATCTTTATTTTTTGCTGGTTATGTTATCAATACAATATGGAATTTAGCTGAAATATTTATACCGCCTGAATGTAGTCGTGGCGAAAAATGTTTTACATCTTATTTGGCTTCAAATCCTGTGCAGTGTCTAGTGTTATTTACTTCAGTTACCGAAAATCCTTACAGGGATGGGATATCGGGTGCGTCAGTAAATAAAGTTCACACGTCTTTAAAATTCGATTACCGTAAATCTTCAAAAATGTAAGTGTTTAAATTTACAATACTAATACCCTATATCTAAACTCAATTTTTTAATACCATAATGTAAATTACTAATTACTTGATTGTTTAAGTTTATTTAGAAATATCATTTTTGGGGCTTTACAGGGTTGTGAATTTAAAAATACCGCGCCGTACTCGAAATAATGGATCTTTTTATATGCATGCTGTACTATTGGATGAAAAACGCCTGTATGATGATTTTATTGATATATTCAAGACGGAAGCTGTTCATACCTTGCCTCTTGTCACATTTATGGAACCTCAGGCTGAAATGTTCAATCTTCTACAAGCTGTAAGTATTTACTTAGTATCCTCTTATTCCATTTTAAGCAGTAAATACTTTAAGTTAGTTTAAGAAAATAATCAGTTAATTATTTTTTTTATCTAAAGCATAGATCCTTGTTTTATATCTCTATTGCATGAAAACCATTTTACCAATAATCTTATATAAAACAGGTCGTTATTAAAATTACAATGTAAAATTTGTTTAATTTTCATAACAGAAAACAGAAAAGAAAGCTCCACAGAAAAGAATGAAACCATATGCCCACATATCTACAGAGGCACCGCTGTCAATATTGACAGATAATTTAAACTTGCCTCCAAAAAAAATTCCTGGTGAATTATATGCCTATTTGAGGTAAGCTATCTATTATATTAGATTCACTAAATGCATGAAATAATATGTGTCTTTCAGGTGCCAATCTGTATTTATATATATATATATATATATGTGTGTGTATATCTTGACCATTTGTGCTCTTATCAGAAACAATATCTGTACTAAATTTTTAAAAAGTTAAAAAGTGTTTATTAATATTTGTTTTATTCTTTAAGGATTAAACAAGGAAAATTTTTGCCAATAATCCAGCATAATGTTTTAAAATCACGAATATCCCATTTACAATTACTAAATAGCAGTAGTTCAGAAGTGAATGTGACTGTTGATGTGGCACCAACATCATATGGTGTGTTAAGATTGGCATTGCATGTAAAATTGGCACTAGAGCAACTCCAGATGCTGGGCTTCAGTGAGAAGGATGTGGACGATGTTAAAGGAATATTTGCTGACACAAATTTGTACCTTCTATCTGCAACTGTTCTAATTGCAAGTTGTCATGTAAGTGTATACTAACAAAAAATCTAAGATTATATTTCTATAAAATTCACTTAAAATCTCTCGCTTTTCATAAAAACTTTACTTTGAATATTGATTTTTAAAATAATGTATTTCTTTAATTTAATTTGATCAATCTTGCCTAGCATATGAACGAAAAACCTGAAACATATTCAACTTATGTTTGTAATTCTTAGTCATGTTTTTCTAGATTGAGCCAGTAACATATAAATTACTACATAAAATTATTAATAACTTTCAATTGATAATTTTTACCGAAACATATACATGTATACCGCAATATATAATGTGTAAATTTCCAGCTGCTATTTGACTTCTTGGCGTTCAAGAATGACGTGTCGTTTTGGCGTAGTAAGCGGTCTTTAGCCGGACTGTCGGCTCGCACTGTGCTGTGGCGGGCATTCTCGCAACTCGTCATCTTCTTTTATCTGATTGATGAACAGACATCTTTACTGGTTCTTGTTCCGGCCGGTGTTAGTGCCGTTATCGAGGTATCTTTTTTCTATATTTAACTACGCCCAATTGTTAAACTTTTCTTATTTCGATAATGTTCGTTTCTTAGTTAGATAATGGCATTGCTGTACATAACCATTAAAAATCTCAACCAAAGCCGATAATTTCCTGCATCAGTTTTACTGATGTTTTTTAAACCAATTAATAGTCACTTCAGAGATGGAACTATTTTTCAATTACATATTATATTATTTTAAACTTTATTGGGTTTTTTTTACATTTATATAAAAATATGAATGTAAAAAAAACCCAATCCATGAGGCTACAATTTCGTATTTGTCAACAAATTTCTCTTTAACTAAAAGTCTCATCGAGACCATTCAGTTCCAGTGTTTAGGTGGATTCTCTATTAGGGAATCCTCTTATAATTATGTATTCGCGCACGACAGGACATACTCAATGGTGTCATAATGTTTATCGCTGTTAATAAAAATAAAATAAAAAAGCCTTTTATTTCCTACAAATATAACTTTTTACATTGGCCCATCTCCAAACGCTTACTTATCTAATTAAAATTAATACCTTCTTATTTTTATTTATTTTCTATATTATTATTATTTTATATCTATTATCGCTGTTAATATCGCTTAAATTTTGTCTCAGTTGTGGAAAGCCAGCAAAGTTCTGCACGTGCGCGTGTCTGTATCGGGCGGGCGCGTGCGCGTGTGGCGCGAAACGGGCGACGCTGGCGAACAGCAAACGGCAAGAGCAGATGCAGAGGCCATGCGCTACCTTGCCCTCGTGCTGTACCCACTCTGTGCCGCTGGGGCCCTTTACTCGCTGTTGTACGAGCCACATAGGAGGTACAGTATCTCATTGCAATCAACAGACAGATGTAGGATAGGTAATATTTGAGTTATCAAATAATTACCATTATCAAACCCTGTTGTTTGATTCACGTGCTAAACTAATAATTTTTATTTGGACCACAAAAACGCAAAGTAATTAATGTAAATTAATTATTACTAAGGTAAAAGCCCCAATCGATAATTGTATACCAGTATATGATCATTCCATGTATTTGTATTTCTAACTTCACACTGTAAACGTGCTAATGATAATATAAATAAATAAATAATAGTCTGCTTTTATTGCACAAGACGTTATCCGAGAGAATTTACATCTAAAGTTCTAATATGTAACTACTATACGAATACATCAACCAGTAGCGTGTATTTTCTTTTCGATATCCCCTTCTCACTCTATCAATCCGTGTCAATCGTTCTATTCCTTTTCTTCGCCTAAAACGCTGCACACTTTCGTGACGTTCTGTAAAAAATTTACCCTCATGCATCGTAAGAAGTTTCACTTCAAAAAATATGAAAAGCGGTGCCGACCAGCGTACGACCATTCAAGTTTCGTGATAATTGGAATAATTTAAAGACTTTATATCAGAGCATTAAACTTAAACATTTTCAGTATTTATAGCTAATGAACGGGCATATCATACATTTAAATAAAATCTACATAATTCGTTTTAAGTATCAAGTAACTAGTTTTGACTTGTTGTGTTTTGGATTTTTGCACTTTTGATTTCTTTTATCAGGAAGAGATTGAACGATAAGGCCGTTGTACACTGCAAACTTTTTTTAAATTTAGAAATTGTTTTTGCAGTTGGTACTCATGGGCGCTGCATAGCGTTGTTAATGGCGTGTACGCATTCGGGTTCATACTGATGCTACCGCAGCTGTTCGTGAATTATCGGCTGCGGTCGGTCGCAGCACTCCCTTGGCGTGCCTTCATGTATAAAGCTTTCAACACCTTCATTGACGACATTTTCGCCTTCATCATCACGATGCCGACGGCGCACCGCGTTGCCTGCTTCCGCGATGACATCGTGTTCCTCATATATCTATACCAAAGATGGTAAGTTTTGTTCTATTTTATTTTAATGTTGGCTTTAGTTGTTAACTAATTGCTTAAATCCTTATTTTCCTCTGTACATTTTGCAGTTAAAATATTTTTTTGCTGTTCCTGAGATTAGCACATAATTTTCGAATTTGTTTTTTGAATTTCATTCGTTATAAACGTGAATTTCTAATTTTTAGTCACATGTGATTGACAGACATATTTATGCGTTTCATTATTCGTGTGATTAAATTGTATTCGAAATTGTGTCTGTAAATTAAAATAATATTGCTTACATTTAGTCACTTGACCAAATAATTTATTAGTTGGGTTACATCTTAACACTTAACTACATCTTTATAGAGATGCCTTGCTCAATTTGCGGAACCAGTTTGGCATTCCGAAATAACGAAATAAAATGCTAAAGTCCGACGACGCATTTAACAAAATTGGTGTCCTTGATAGATACCTTTTGAAAGCGGCAGGCTTATTTATAAAAATAACTTAAATTGAATAGAATGTACTATTTATAACAATGTAATTTAAATCTATTTAATTTTAGGTTGTACCCTGTTGACAAATCGCGTACTGATAGCGCCCTTAGTATGGACGAGAACCCTGATGAGTTGGAACCTGCAAAGGAGAAGGCTGACTAAGGTTTTTGAAAGAAGGTAATAAAGCTGCATATTCCAACTAACTATTGTTGTAATCCAACAGAAAACTACAGTCAATATCTGTTATAACGACATCAAAGGGACTACTCATATTTGGTCGTAAAAACTGATAACATTGTTATTAAGAATTCTGCCCGGACTATGATTTTGGTCAACATAATCGGAATGTCTAGAATGTGGAACCAGCTGCCCACTGAAGTATTTCCGAACCAATTGGACTTAGGGTCCTTCAATAAAAGAGCGTACCAATTCTTAAAAGGTCGGCAACGCACTCGCGAGCCCTCTGGCATCGAGAGTTTCACTGGGCGGCGGTATCACTTAACATCAGGTGAGCCTCTTGCCCGTTTGCCAAGAACGGGCAAGAGGTTCCTGTTCTATAAAAATAAATGCAATTTCTATTTTATAAATTAATTATAGTTTTTGCGTTTTAGGCACGTTTCCTGATCAACTTCCTGGGTAGATCACAAAAACTGACAGACGAGAGATTGGAGCTATTTGCACAATAGTCGTATAAAACTTTAACTAAATATGTGCTGTTATTAGAAAACGGAGGCATCACGCACGACTAAAGGCAAAATCTGGAATTGCTGTTATTAAGGCTTTTCACGAATTTATTTTAATATATTTGAATGTGACTGTATTTATTGTCTGAATGCGTGTGTTGTTCATCATTTATATTGCTCTAAAATGTTTTTATTTTTTCCTATAAACCTATTTATAATTACATAAAAAATACAGTCCTAAAATTTTAGTGACGAAATTTAGTGAAGTGTTGTGTTGTGACTCCAAAGTACTGTACATTTTCCAAATAAGTTATGACTTAAAGGTCTATGGGTCATAAAATTAAAAAAAAACGTGTGGCACTCGGGGACGAGTATAAGCAAGCAAGTAAACGTATGCAATTATAATTGTTTATTTATGCAGTATTTTTTGAGAGATGTGACACGCAGTATGCATTCTGTCCTGCTCTAATGCATATTGCGCGCACCTTTATTACGTCATAGTATGTTAGGTTATTTTCGTTACGGAATTTCTTGACTCGGTCGCCGCGCTCAATGCCTGCTATAAAAAATCTTAATATTTTTCAGCGCTGTCAATAAGCTTTGCCTCTATTTTAGGTTTAACTAAAAAGTTTTTGGTCTTAATAAAAATATTTGGCGACACGTGTGCCCTGGATACAGAAATGGTCTATGACCAAGCAACAATATTGGGTCAACAGGCCCGTCATTTGTCTTCCTACAGAACATTTTTTAAATGCATCGTAAAATACACTTTAATAACAAAGCTGTAAAGACGCTATTACTATATATATATATATATTCGCTTATTGTTTTCTAATAGACGTATGGTCTCAATTATAGCGGTTCACGCTGCTTCGATGTTTTAAACGTAGTTTGATAGATATTTTTAAATCTAGACATCGAAAATTTACTAATTATTTAGCATTTATTTTGATGAATATAACAAATGCTGAGATAATATTGCCGTTGAAGTAAGTGCACAAAACTATTGTCTATGATTTAAAATTAAAATGTTTGTATCATGTTGGAGTAACTGGCGTTTCGTAAAGTTACCTTTGCAGGGTTTATTTTCGCCTTTTTCATATTCAATGCACGTACGTTTCCTTTGAATTTAAACAAAAAATCTGAACTTTGAAGGATTTTTAAGAAAATACTTGATATTAACTTGTTTATAACACATAATAAACTTAAGACACCTTTTTTAATCCATTTTTGTGTCGATTCGTGTTTATGGGGTGAAGAATCAGAAGTTAGGTCAACAGTTTAATAAAACTTCTTGCTTAGCAGACGCTATAGGCGTAGCTTGTTTTAATATTTGTTCAGCTCTCTCATTCTCAGTGCATTTCGATATAGGTTTTTCAATAAAGCTGGGGATCGCGTTTCGAAAATTTTCGGAAGTTTTAGGGTAATAGATTTAATATTTGCTTTATAATACAAATTATTTTCACTAAGGTCGAAGTATGTATCTACTAGAGACTAGGTCTACTAGCAAGTCGGATTGTTATGAATAAAGGATATGTATTTCTTCTGCATATGTCAATTTAAAAAATCTTTGCGTCCGATCTGGTTCGTCGTGAATATCATTCGAACCAAATGCATGATTTAGTTTTTATATAAAGAGAGGCTTGCGTTTTAAGGCTCCAAGTAATATAAGAGGCTGATTATATTTTATCTACATATATGGCTTGTGCGAAACGAGAATCTGCAGGTTTGGTCTGGTCTGGTATGCAGATCTCGTTGCCGTAGTAAACTCCTAAAATGACGTGTTTTTTTTTTATAATTGTGAAAAAATTCTTTATAAGGTATTTTTAGCACAGCAACATTCCTGTTTATGTATTTTTAAGTAGATAATTATATTATAAATTTACTTCGAAAAATGTAAGGCTCTTGTATTTTTATTATTATTTTCTAGCCTGTAAATTGTTTATGGAGGCTGAATATTCAAATGAATTATAAATGTTTGAAATAAATGCGATACAACAGCGATATCTCTTTTATTTATTCGACAATGAACTTGATCTTTGGAGACGTCATGATAAAATTGAACGCTGGTTGAATATTATGTAATGTTTGTAATGTAGTCGAGTAGTGTTAAAAGTGATACATTAGCGATTTTCAAGACATTACAAGCTAATACTATTTATATCACTGCAATATGAGGCAGCACAATTAGACGATGTTTGTTATTATAATAAACGAAAAAACTAAAATTAAAATAAATGTTTGAAGTAATACCAACTAAAAAATATTACAATCTGCCTCTGTTTTTAGTACATATATTATCATATCAGCTAACTACTTTCCTTTAGGAAGCTATATGTTGTAAGTGTAATTTTAAGAGCACAGAACGCTGCCGTATGATAGTAGGCTCGTCGCTCAGACCGTAAGGACTATATCTATAATGGATTACAAAGGCTGCCTAATATCTCACCATATTCAATCTAAATATACGAGATGCTTCTTAGACCTTATATACGAATTCACTAACATGCACCACGCACACTCATGGAACTCAGGCGTCAAAAAAAAAGATTGAAATAAATTATATATTTACACATACATATTTTTTTTATGTAATTTACTTCAAAGTTTCTTATGAAAGAGCTGGAAACCCTACACAGGTATTGTTTTACTTAAAAGGGTTCCCAAACCTTACACATTATAATGAATTGTTCTTAAGTGAATTATTTTATTTTATTTTTATTCTTGATGTCTCAAACCGGTACCTTAATAGGAGTCCTCAATTTGACAAATTTCATATACGGATTGGGATCATACAAGTTGTAGTTTAATTAAAATTGTTATGCCAATATTTACGAATGGATTAAAGAATAACAAATTGGATTTTGTAACATATTACGGTAGCTTAAGTTTAGTAATTAATCGTTCGAATTAAAGATTGCGCCGTTTGACCATGAACAGGTGACCAATGGCTAACTGGTATGGTAGGAGTCATTATGTCATACGCCGTAATACTCAGAGGTCGTGTGTTCTAGTCCAAGGCATCATGTGGACGGATTTGTTTGATCTTGTATTACGAGCAGGTTTATTAACAAGTGCAATCGTTGTGTATATAATATTTTTTGCGAAATCTTCCAATAACAAGAGTTCGGGTAAATATGTAAATTTTTTAACGCTTGGATCTGTGAATATTTGTTAAGTTTTTGTTGTCAATATTGATGCGATTATTTTATATTATATATATTTCATTCCTATTGTATAAATTACATTTTTTGTTGCTAAATTGTATTTATCGCTGATAATTTGCTGATTGATAATCATTCATGTGCACCTGTTTTCATTTCGATAATATTTTAAGTGATATAAAACTAATAGACTTCAAGGCTTGTAAAACTTCTGTAAAAAAAGGAAAAGACACGTCCAAATGTTCTATTATCAGATTCTGTCGTTGTTATTTCGAATGTAGAATACATTAGATAACCTTTCATAACTTATCAATTAGTTTAATATAAAAGTTAGAGCGGTGAATTTTTAATTATCAGCCAGACTGAACATTGTTTAAATATTTTTAAGGGTGGAATTATCTTAAATACATTGCCGCACGTTATACTGCAAACCGTTGGAAGCGTATCGTGCGGCCTGGACCACTGTACGATGATCCACGACCCTGGCAAAGTAAAGGTTTTGACGGTTTCACATTTAAGACTAGTGCACCCGACGGTACTGCTATCGTTCTGACTATAAAAAAGCTATATGGGCCGACGCAACTTGCTGAAGTTTACATATATGTGAAGTTACTGGACGGAACTTACAAGGTGCCTCGTGAGTATTTATTATATTTTCATTACAAATTAATTACACTATATTTACAAAAGCTAAGGAACTAATTATATGATTGTTTTATGTTAAGAGAAATATTATAATATAAATTAGATTCTATGAAATTTAATGGTGAGATACTGAGAATACAGGATTTAATTATTAATAATTAAAAATAAAACAACGTTAAAGTCGTTTTATCTCTTTGTCCTGTATTACATATACATATGTTCTTTAAGTAATATCTCCCAAATAAACAGTCATATTTAACTGTAAGCTACCCAAAAAATAAATAAAGCATCGTAAGCCTAGTGGTTACAGCGACCCTCATCTCTGAGGTCAAAACCCGACTGTTCACCAATATACTGTCTGACTACGTGCGCATTTAATACTCGCTCGTGCGATGATTATCCATCGTTAGGATGTCTTACGTCGATCAACAGTATTCACGAAACAGATACTTCTGTATCAGGGTTGTACCGCCATTTGTTTTATTTAACTTCCAGTATCGATTACGATGGGGTTAAAACTAAATGGAAATTTAGCGTATACGAATAATTAACGAGCCAATAATTGAAATCATTATTGGTTTTGTTGAGTACGAGACAATTACTAAACCGGGTTACACAAATAACGTTACTGATTATTTTGTGATAAGATATATTGTATATACATAAAGTGTTATTGGGATTGTCAACATCTCTGGATGCATAAGAATATTTTTTTAAAGATTTTGTGGAAATATGAAATCTACATAAAATTTAACTTGTATTAATATTAAAAATAGAACGAAATCTTACTTTATAGTACTAACTTATTTATTATATGTAGATGAATCGGGAACATCGATTAGTCGATGGGAGGATGTTCCATCGGGATGGAGGGGAGGTGGTCTCAAGGTTGAAATACTGGAGCCGCAGGATCGTTGTAGGATATCATTCAATGGCCTCCTTTTATGCAATGAAGACGGTGTTATACGACATGTGAAATTTAATTTTATGTACGTATTTTTTAATGATTTGTAAAACAAATAACAAAACATACCAAGGCGTAAACCAAACAACTCGCTACTGATCCAAGTATTATAAAACTGAAAAGATCAAGATTTTTTTTGTAAATTACCAATTTTAAATATTTTTTTTATTCTGATCTCAAAACAACTTTTTAAAATGTTCATAAAGAATACAATTATAGATAATATAGTTTTTACCTAATGTTCGGGATCGTTCGAAGTATGATAAATGCATAAATTTACAGTACTCATAATGTAATTATTGAACTAAGTATCTCAATAAAATATTGAAGTCTTGTTTTATTCATCATCAGCCTAAGACGTATGTACTGCGTCATACAGTGGATTCGAATCCAGGTCAATCGGTTATACATTCATCATAGTCTGGCACATTTAACCAATGCCTTACTACGACACTTGAAATTCTTTCAGCTGGGCATCTGCAACCAAAGTTACGAGATACCCTAAAGACTGGAGCAACAATCTCGTTGCGGAATCTCTGGTTTCAAAACCATACGATGGAACGTGGAAGGAATCCTTGTAAGGACAATTTATATTATTATATAGATCTTCAGTATTTACTGAGATACTCCGTGCGACTTAACGAGAAGTTTGAAAAATGATTGGTATTTTTTATTCATTAAAATTTTGTTTATTTCAATATTTACTAAGTTATTTACTCCAATGTAATGCTAAGGTCCAAAGGTACATACTTATACTCTCAGAAATAAATCATGTATATTTTTTTGTGTGCCGTCATAATTAGTTTTTTCACGCACAACAAAAAGTATTAATTTTTCATTAACAAACATATTAAAGTGCATTTAATGCTTATATTAGGGCTAACGAACGCATTAATGAAACAGGAACAAATGCATCGAAGGTTCTGGAAGCTGGTCGCAATTCGGAGCCTTACAAGGAAGATTCCAGGCCTTTGAAGATGGGAAGATATTAAAGAGCCAATATCTCAGGTGTAGAGGTGTAAAGGAGCGTTATTGGATGGCCACAGAATATGGACCAAAACGGTCGATAGCTATCACTGCGGCAGCAAAAGATGGCACTGTCCTAAATCTCCAAGGGTTTTGCTTTAACGATATAACTCAGTAAGTATGATTTTCAATGGTCTATTTCTAAAACAAAACCTTGATGGTATTTAGATGTTTCTATGTTTTGTTATTCTTATGTTATGTATTACGTATTTAATTGCCAAAATATATTTAAATTGTTCATATACATTACATTTTATATAGTATGTTCTTTTACATTTGGGAAATGACTCACTTAGTAAGTACCGTCTACGGAGTGAGAGAGAAGTTTCTATTCTCGATTCTCAGTGTAAATATGGTAGTATGTGTTTGGTAATCAAGAATGATCCAAACCCAAAAATGTATCTACCCTATGCCCCATCAAGGAGTTGTGGAACTTAAAAAAGCGAAGTATTAGTTTTACTGCCAGTTCTGAAATCAAGGGCGTAGAACGGAAGAGAAGAACTGGCAATAAACTCTTAGCTACTATTTTTAAAGGTGCTGCAACCATTTCACCATGTTCCCAATGACATCTTAATCAATGAATAAAGTAAATCAAAAACAACGATTTGTTTTCTATCAGGAGGAGGCATGGATGCAACTCACATTTGAAATATTGCACGCATTTGTTGCAGATGTATCTCAGGCACGGTGAGAATGCCCAACTTCAGTGTACAGGCGATCACGTCAGCTGATTTGGATTTGAAGGAATTTTGCGAAACGGCTGACGAGATACCAAAGACGTATTCCATAAATATCAAAGGTACATTCTGTTTTAAAATATTATAGACTTTTATAAATCATAGACTAAAAATATTATGTCTATGATCCTGGGTTTGATTCCTGGCGCAACAACAGTGTTTTTCCGTAAATAACTATTGTTCTTTTAAGTCTAAGATTCTATTATCGCTCCATTGCTTATGTTTAATTACATATCCTATATCTAATTTATCAATTTCAAATTTTCAGCTGGAAATCGATGTCTGAAAGTTATTCTTAGGATACCTGACGAAGGCTCTAGTCTGATGAGTGGAATATACCAACAGCACGAACTCCAGTATCGAATGATCTTCGTTGAAATGTATGGAGAGCATGGCACTGGTATATTGGAATTGCAATATGAACGTAAAGGTAAAATGTATTATTCAATACTTACATTTTTATAGCAATTTTCTAGTGAGGTTATATGATTGAGATATGACAACGATTGTTTCTGTATGTGTGTTACCCAGTGGCTATATAGTATATGCTGTAAAGTTTTTGCTGCCCTTGCCTATATAATTGTCATAGATTATTTTTAGAATCCAACAATTTCATTGTACGTAAACTAATTTTTGGGTTTGATTTTTGAGCACGAAATGGTTTATTATTAAACTAAATTATTGTTATAAATGTTAGGTAAGCTCTCAAGTCCATTATCTATGAAGTCGGGTCAAAAGTTGAAGTGGGTGGAGTTAAAAGACGTGCCAGAAAGCACGAAGTATTGCGTAGGATTTGAGGAGTGTGAAGCCAGCTGCGTCCAATTGGTCGGAGGAAAGGGCGCCTCATTAGCTCTTCTGGCTTCTGTGCAACATGAGGAAGTATGTTGCTATATTATTTCAATACCTTGTTTGTGTATGACTTGTGTGCTAATTTATCTATATCTCAAACATTACAGTGTAAGTTTATGTTTAATTAAATATTCTTATAAGTGTCTGGCAAAGTAATAAAATCAGTATCTATGGCACTTTTTAAATTTTTTTTTTGACTTAAAGTCCTTCAAGATAAGAGCGTATGAATTCCTTAACAGCCGGCACTTGCGTGTGTGTGTGAATGTTCTGGCAGTGTGTGTGTGTGTTTGCGGCGGTATCACTCAACATCACGTGAGCCTCTTGTCCGTATGAAGAAACAAAAACATGGATGGGATAGGAATACCTTATTGTAACAACTGCAAATACATTGACTAAAATAATACTGTATAAAAAACAATTGTCTTCCAGAACTACCAAGTGCCTCCAGGGTTTTGTATAACTACTAGAGCGTTGGATAAATTCCTCGATTTACATCCGGACGTGATTGCCGCCATTAAAGAAATAGAGGCTGCTGCGGTGGACTATGATGAAGTCACGTTCAAGGACAAATGCCAAAAGTAAGTATTGTATGATTAGGCAAAACATTAATCAATTTATTATACCTAGTTGACATCATGAATAATCAAGAGGATTTTTTTTATAAAATTTATATTTTTTTATAACAAAAGTAGTTACAAAGATTTAATAAACACAGATTTGATTTGATTTAATTAGCTATTAAACATTTATATGAACTATATATACTAAATATAAAGTAACCCAAAAAATTACAAAAATTGTGGTAACTAAAATAAAAAATATTTCTTAAGCATAAGTTAACCGATCCAAAAAGATATAAAATTCATATGTGACAAATAAAACGTCGAAGTAACTTAGAAACATTTTTGCATTCCATCAACTCCCATTATACATTTCCTCAGACCATTTTAATCATTGAATAATATTTGGATTCAATGTTTTGTAATGTTTCAGAACTACAGATATATTTTTATCCAAAGAAATATCAGGAGATCTAAAGGACGAAATCGTAAAAAGTTTAGAAGTGTTAATAACCAACTGCCTCAGTACCGAACCACGTTTTGCAGTAAGATCTTCCGGTGAGTATCTAAACATATATCACCGAATCATAGAGTTTATCGTTACATTTCAAACGGAAACGCTTAAAAGAAGAGATTGCATCGCTTGATTGTGCCAACACCTGTAAAGTCTTAGGATTATTTATTCCAAATATCAGTACAAGCAAGATTAATTTGGTTAGAACGACCAATTTATATGTATTAACTTTACAAAGATTAGATTAAGATTGATTGTAGTAGTCACGTACAATTTAAAGTTTCAACAGGATTACTGTATATATTTAGTAAATGTCTATCTATACCGTGGTTAATATAGTATTTTGATTGTTAGGCGTTGGTGAGGATGGCGAAGCATTGTCAGCAGCGGGACAAAATCACACGGAATTGGGCGTACGCTCGTCTCGAGATGTACTACGGGCTGTTCAGACTTGCTGGGCTTCCATGTTTGCCTTCAACAGTGCCTATTATAGAAGGTGAGCTCTTGGTAGTCATTTCCCCACTGAGCGGGTATTCTTTCTCTCTCTAACTTATTGTCTTCTTATCTTTCAACGCCAAATATTTATTTTTGCTGATATTCAAAACGAAATACATGTTTTTCATGAAATAAGTTTAACTAATATTAATATTAGGTAATTTAATATTAAATAACTATTATATGTTTATAAAATTAATATAGGTATCTAAAATTTGCTCTGGCCTCTGGAGTAATAACAAAGTTACCAGAAACCTAGAGAGATTAAAACAAATTGTATGTGTATCGCAGGCAAAACGGTCAGCCGTGTTGTGTGCAAGGTGGTGTAGTAGTTCAACAGTTAGTAGAGGTGCGGGCGGCTGGAGTCATGTTTACTTCTCATCCACAATACGGGGATCCCTCAAGGCTTCTAATTACTGCCAATTATGGATTGGGAGAGGTTCGTAAACAACGTATCATTATTTGTTAGTGCCTATAGTAGTTAGTTAAATTCTTGTATTATTTTTATGTAATTTTGTTTTTCCTTATTAATTTCATATATTTGTTTTTTGGTTCGTGTGTAAATTTTATTCACTTATTGTTCGCTCTTTTGAATTTAGGGTCACCTGTTAAGAGAGAAGTGTTTTTATAAATAAATAAAATATTTGTTTAGGATTTTTTTTTTAATTTGAAGAAATATTTTTTACAGAGTGTGGTATCAGGTATGGTAGAACCTGATACGATAGAAGTCAAGCGTAACATGGATGGGACAGTGTCTATCGGACACATCGAAGTGGGTACCAAGGCGCAAAGAATAGTAGCAAAGGAGGGCAAAGTGGAATCGGAAGATGTCTGTGAGGGCGAGAGAAAAACTCCATGTTTGAGTGAAGAAGAGATTATGAAGCTGGCAAGACTAGGAATACTGCAGGAGCAATTATGGGGCGCCGGAAGAGATATTGAATTCGCCATTGGAAAGGTTTGTTTTATTTTTTGATGCGTGTGACGTCATATATTATACTTTCATTTCTTGATGTTTCATTCACGTGTAATCAACCTTTTGACCTTGACAAGTTCTTGATTGTTGGGAGAGACAGTTTTCCCAACGATGTTCTTCAATACGAGCAAAGTTGTTTAGTATTTCCAAACAAATACGTTTTTTTCTTTTAATTTTGTGATTTATCGAAAAAGCCACCCAAAATCTTTATAGTAATACAACTGGTGGATTATATATCTTTCTATGTATCTGCAAGCAGTATATGATGTCTTGCTTCTATTTCCATCACAACTTCGTGGGCTAGCTAAATTTTAACATTAAATACGTCAATCTACTAGGATGGAATCATTTACCTTCTGCAAGCTCGTCCTATCACATCTTTGGAAGCCTGGACTGAGGAAGAGTTACTGCATGAGTTGAACTTTCCTGTTATGTCTGATGACGAGCTGATTACTTTCGCTAACGTGGGAGAGGTTTGTATATTATTTTAATGAGAGTGAAATAAATCGAATCAAAATGTAAAATAAAATAATTAAATTTATATTTTAGACGGATATCCCGATTGCATTCTAGAATATTTTCTAAGTAGTTCAAACTACTAATAAGTAGTTCGATAACTACGGTCTTTCCTTGACCGTAGTTCGTCATATTCTTCTTAGTTTAAAAAATTAAACTAGAACGTTAAACTTTTAAATAGTTTTTTATTATTAAATCGAATCATGCTCGGATATCTTACATTCTATGAAGTTGACAAAATGTTAAACGCTAATATTAACTTTTATGTGTACCAGATGCCCTAAAATTTGTGTTGAACTTCAGGTTATACCTAAACCGTTCACGGCGCTATCATATGACTTGGTGATATCTCCCTTAGAACGGGGTATATCTGCGCTGATTCCTGACGTCGAAGACAAATATTGCAAAACTGTAGTCGTCACACACAACAGAGGTGCTGTTGCCCTTTATAACGTAAGTACATTATTTATACAGTTTATTATCCAATGCTTGTCATATTGGAATTTTTGTAAAAATATACATTACAGGAACATCAGATACAGAACAGCTTTAGAATTTAAAACGTAACGATGGTGATATATATCCTAGTTTAATATAATTTATATAGCAAATGTTCAAAAAAACATCACTCGATTTGTACGATCCAATATTGGATTTTCAATTAGCCAAAATACATATTCAAAATCATTTATTTAACAATACGAAATAACTAACATCACCGCATACACGAATTCTAATCCGACCAGTCACCACAAGTAGCACTCGTTCAGGAGTATGACGCATGGCCAGCCATCGACGTCTGCCATATTAACGATGTAAATAACATAGAATGCAGCGGATAAAAACACTATTTTAAATTGAATTATAAATTGCTTTGACGTGTGGTGTACGGTGATATAAATTTAAAATACTTTTTTGTGCTACAGTCCGTGTACCGGCGCGTGCCTAACACAATCGACGTGAACCTGCGTATGCTCGAAATGTCTATTCACGGTCATCGCGTAGCGGACGATGCCATTCTCAGTACAGCGCTGCATCGCCGTACTCCTGCCCGTACAGACCGGCTGTGGTCTATTCTCGATATGATAAAGGTACTCTTAGCCACATCTAGAATAGTTAAAGCTTTGTCGAAACTATTTTCATCCTGCAGTTTCTGCATTCGTGCAATGTATAATTTTGAAATGTAGAGAATCTCTGAGAGGTAAATTCAAGTAAATAAACATACTAGCCTTGCACTTGCAATATAAAATAAAAAAAATAAGTGGAGCTACAACCTCTTTAGGTCTTTGCCTCAGATTTCTGAATCTGTTACATGATCATTTTCAAATCTAATAGGCAAGAAGGTGATCAGCCTTAAGTGCCTGACACACGTCGTTGACTTTTTGGGTCTAAGTCATATCGGTTTCCTTCACCGTTCACAATGTTTTCCTTCACCGTTCGAGCAAATGTTAAATGCGCACATAGAAAGAAAGTCCATTGGTGCACAGCTGGGGATCGAACCTACGACCTCAGGTATGAGAGAAGCCACTAGGCCAACACTGCACTTGCACTTGCAATATATTTATTTCTTTCGGCCTACAGTCTGTCTTCTTTGCCGACGAGTAGTGGAATAAGAGAACCTGTGTAGTATATTCCAAAATAAACATATTTTATTTTATAACATTACCCAGAAAATGCTACAATGTTTAGACTTACGTCTGTGTTAATTATTTCTTTGAAAAATCTTATTCGGTTCTGGTTATGTGTCAATCTAAAGTTTTTCATACAAACTATTATACATACGTCATCGTTTAGTACTTTGGAACTAAAGTTTAGTACTTTGTTTGTTTGTACTTTTTTCTTCATAGGCTATATTAATCTAGAAAATGATAAGCCTGTTTTGGGGTAGTCAGATTTGGAAAGTAAGTAATTTTGATACAAACGCTGGCTTAACGATGAAAGATATATGTGTTCTACACAGAGTTTGTATGTGTTCTTCACTGAAAACAAGAGGCGATATTTTGAATTAAAATAAATTTAAAAAATTCATTCATAAGGTTGAAATCCCTAAGATCGATCAACCCGTCGCTTGTTTTTGGTCAGTGTTTTCTTTTATAGCCCAGAGCCCCATAAATTCACGTTCCGCCCATGCCCATACTGCCTATAAAGGTGAATGAAATAAATACAGGTATTGTGTCCCATGCCCCATTAGACGTATAATTAGTTTTATTTATTATACGCATTAAGATACGCGTTAACCCTTTCAGAATCTCTTCATAGCTAAATGGAGGATGAATGAAACAGTTGAAGCTGTAAGAAAATTAAAAATTGACTCGAATGGTGATATTTTTGACTTGTGTAAAGCTATCACTCAACTGGACAATACTCGTTTGTTTATGAATCATGGCGTTACTTCGGTTGCGAGTACTTTTACACAGTTCATTGCTATGTCGGTACTTTTGGAAGGGAAATCAGGTAATATTTTCAGCAAATACTAAATAATGGTTTATACGGCTTTCGGTATACTGCGCCGTTATCGAATACAAGGAAGGTGATTTCGAAATATAAAACATTTAATAAAGGATAATTGCGTCATATTATTAAATGATCACCCCTTTAAATGCATTAAAACGTTTCCCAATTCATTGAATTGATTTTTTTGTAGCTAATAAATGGAAAATAATCTTGATATTTTCTATCTATATGTAGGTATGCAACCTGAACTACAATGTGAGACAAAATACATTAAAACTTACGATGTAATGAAGTTTATCAGCCGCCTAACACTTGGCTATTTGGTCAGTTAAGTTTCAGAAATCAATTTTTTTCACTTATTTTTCTTGTAAAAATAAGTGATTAGTAAGGCTGATTTATGATTTACCTATTAGATGCCGCCATTGTTTTTTTGTTACGCACTCTAATTTATTTTATGTGTTTTTTTTAATAATTATTACGACTTTCAAATTTTTTGTTAAAAATAATAATGTAATAATTTACCATATAATATGTCAATAATCCAAAAACACCTACTTTCTATCAACGTTTAGTTACCATTTAATATTTTAGATTTTTCGCCGGAGCAATGCAGCGAAATAAGCGCAATGTTGAACTCGGGTGACGTCTTATCAGCCGAAGTACCTCAGGCTTTGGCGACGTTGGCCCTGATGCTGGAAGAATCGGGAAGAGTAGAAGAATTCAGGAAACAAGACCCGAAGACTGCTATGCAGTGGCTGGAAGCCAATCTTCCTTCAGTATACGAACGTGTCTCCGAGTTCCTTGAACAGCATGGATATAGAGCTATTATGGAAGTAAGTTCATGTTAACATAGATTTTGTAACTGGTCTAAAAAATAATAAACATATTCTCTGTACAACATTAATTGTATCATTATTTTCGGCAACAGTCGGTAATAGTCTTAAGGTAGATTGCTTAGATGCTTACATCATATGTGATGAAATAATTAAACAAATATTATTACTATAAATTTTTCAAGTGAAACTTTTTTAGGCGTATGAGGGTTAAATTTTTACGGATGAAGGCTGCAGCGTGTTTGTCGAAGAAAATGGAGAGAACGATTGAGACCGATTGAAAGAGAGAAAGAGAGATCCCCACTCTGTCTCAATCGGTAAATCGAGGATGTATTTTCGCTATTGGTTGATGTAATCGCTTAATATACATATAGTAGTCCATATTAGAAATTTAGATGGCAATTCTGTCCCATAATGTCTTATGTAGTAAATGCAGATTTTTTTATTTATTTATATTGTCATTAGCACGTATACAATGTGAATATAGATATACAAATACAGGGAGTGATCATAATATTATACTGGAACATGACCATCTATTGTGGCTTTTACCTTAGTTATAATTAATTTACAAAGAAATTTCACTTCTGACATGTGTACTTTGTACGCACGCACTTCTGTTTCTGTCTTAAATTGATTGTGTTTATGGACATTAAATGTAACCCTAAAATAAATGTTTCAGTTTTTCTTAATAACTGGAAAATCTGAATGTTCTTATTGTTTTAAAGTTTGACTTATCAACGAAGCCATGGGCGCTGGTACCGGAAGAGATGATGAAGGTGGTAATGCAAGTTGTCCCTGATCAGCAGACTAGGCCTTCCATCTCCAGGGATGAGGTGATTGCTTCTCTCAAAACTCCACAAAAGCCTAATACTAGGTAGATGTTCTTATATTAGTGTTTTTTTTAATTTGCTTTCTTTAACTGGTGCTGACGTTCACCAATCCATTAAAGCTTTAGGTAATAATTATTCTGTTTATGTTTCAACGGAAATTTTAACCAAGGTGTTCAACCATTAAGAAACATGATACCGGAATTTGATTAAATCACATGAACTCCGACTGAAAGCCCAAGGAAATATTATTATTGTATGTGAAGTAGTATTAGTATAATGGCAGATCAAAACATATTTAATAATGCGATAATTATTCCTATAATACATTTTTTAAATAAATAAAATATATACATAGATATGTTTTCAGAAAAGCTCTTCGTTGGATTCTGCCACTATGTCACCGTACAGTGCGATATCGGGAGAGTACAAAGGCGCACGTAATCCTCGCTGTTCACAAGCTGCGGTTGGCGGCTTTAAGATTGGGCCAGCTCATGGTTCGCGACTGGTATCTGCCCTCTGCTGACCTAGTCTTCCACTTCAGAACTCACGAACTAAGAAGCTACGTGAAAACCAGGGATCCCGCCTTGTTGAAAAAGTGAGAATTTTTTATATTTTCTCTCACTATTAAGTAAAGTTTACGAGGATTATATGATACGCTTGTAGGAAAAAGTCAAAAATTATTCATAACATGTTCCCAGTTTGTCTAAATATTTAAAGTTAACGTATAAACTGCCTTAAATATTTGTACAATCAATTAGATACTAAAATACAAACATATTCAAGGCTTAATTACAGACAATTCTATATAAATACGTTTTTTTGCCATTTTGTTTTTATATAATATAGTGGTGGAACATGCAGGGTTTGGTCCATAGTTTAGGATACTTTAACCCACAGCCGTATTGGATTCCTCGGTATTTACAAGCAAGTTTCTTTCAATACGATAATGTCGAGGAAAATAAAATATAATAAAATAAGGAACATACACAAAAGATATAGGTAACTATATACATATAGGATACTTTAATTCAAACGAACATCGGATTTCAGTTCATTAGAATTAAAAATTAAAATAAGGTTAACAATCATAGGCATCTTTTTTTTAGTAAGGTGATTCTTAAATCGAGAGTATATATATATAATATAATATATTTGTATTATTCAATCTAAATCAATATTTAGATTGGATTTTTACGAGTTTAACGATGGAAGCGTTTATTTGTAATAGTATCCGAATCTTACCCTTAATGTTTCGTTATCAGAGCTGTCCAGCGTCGGAACTATTACGATAAATGGGCCAAATTTAAGTTTGCGGAATTGAATAAGGGTTGGGTTGAGCCATTGACGACTACAGTCAGAACTAGTGGGGCTAAAGGAACTCGGGTTACGGGGACTTCTGTTTGTGGGGGAGAAGTTATTGGGCGAGCATGCGTCGTCCGGGACTTAGCAGAGGTAATGCATTTCTTGTGAATGTTTCTCGCTTTGAAGGTACCGAAAATCCTAAATGTTGAAACCAAAACCTTTTATTCTCATAACTACAATATATATTCGTTAAAAACAGATACAGCAGCATTAGTAATGAACGAACCAAACAATTTGTTAACTGATACATTGTAACTATTTCATTTCAATTCATTTATTCGTTTGTTGTATGCGAGTGGTAAATATAGAGTTATAAATATAGAAATAATATCCTATATAATTTAAAATATCCTGCTAACGTAGGATAAATACAAGTATACTTGTAGTCAATAGAGATATCCTAAAATTTCCAAAGTATAAATTAATAATCACGAACCTTCACCAAAATTAATACCAGTGTAAATGCAACAACAGAAAGAGATCAATTGGGCAAATTTTCCGTTAAATTCTATGATACCCTGATTAAGTCTGCTCTTAAGGTCGTAAACCGAACTTTCAGATTGGTGAGCTACGCTCCGGAGACATACTAATCACATCATCTACTGACATCGGTTGGTCGCCGTACTTCCCACTACTAGCTGGTATCGTCACGGAACTTGGGGGCCTCATATCGCACGGTCAGTCTTTTACTTTTTAGTCGAAGTTACTAACATATCATAATTATAAAAATTAAAAAAAAAACAAGTGAAATCTTAATAAGCAGCGTGGATTAGGTTTTTAATACAAATATATGTCGGATACAGATGGATATAGAGTTCCAAACTTAAACTGATAGTTAATTTCCCTATAATATTTGTGTCCCGTGCTTTCACAGGCGTTAATTCGTTAGGCGTTATTCGTAGTATCTTCCTCGAAAACTGACAAAAAAACCATTTTTTGGTCGTTTATTTGTCAAAAATAGGTCCTGTGCGTACTATTAACAATTTCAATAAGTTATTATAATCTATAATGTTATTAAAGATGTACCAAAATCTTTAACTGGTTTTTATAAAATTGTTTCAGGCGCCGTCATTGCGCGCGAGTACGGTCTCCCGTGTGTGGTGGGAGCAGGGGGCGCCACTAACATCTTTAGCACTGGAGATACTGTCAGGCTCACTGCTGAGGGAATCGTAGAGACTGTTAGCGAGAACAGCTAATATCTTAATAGCTAGTATGTTTTGGCTAAATAATTAGTAGATATGATTAGTAAAAATATAACAAATATCTTGTGTTGAGATGAAGTAGTCAGTGTTATGCGAACATAATTTTAAATAAATGATTATTTTATACGACAAAACATTTTATTTAACAAAAGCAAAAATAACAATATTCAAAAAGACATTACAAAACGCTGTTCCAAAACGCATTACATACCCATCAGTTGTTCAATTATAAGACGATTTAATAGTTTCTAAATGAAAAATAATCAAAATTCCATTTCACTGAACGCAGTTAGAAATCCCTTTATAACTAAAAAAGATTATACACGTGTTCAGTCAGCTAGTAGCAACAGCTCGTAGCAGTTGAACGCAAACGGGCGTCCATAGATGACGACATGGCATCGGTAGTGGGGGGCATGTACTGCGCCTACTAAGTGCGATCCGCGGTAGTGTACGCGGCCGGCGTGTACGCCCGGGGCCACGCGTACCGCACGACCCCCGTTCCCCCCATTGCCCCCCACACCCGCGCCCGCCCTCCACGCCACCCATCGCACTTCGGCATTGCACATCACCTGTATTTAAACTTAAGATTAAAAAACAAGATTACCAACAGAATGCACATGATTGAATATATTTTTTTTTATATTATTGTATATTCTTTTTGTTATTTATTTTCACTATAGCATCTTTGAGCTCTTAGTAATCTCATTTGTATACCATCGAATGGCATCGAAATAGAAGAGAAAACAAATTGTTTGTATGGAAAGTTAAACTAAAAAGCGGCTAAGCACGAATTTACAGCGTTCCTCTCGAGTAGTATTCAATGAGTAAATTATATTAAAGGCACGAGGTGGATCTCAGATTATAACACTAATAATGGGACGTATATTACTTGATACTTCGTATAGTGATGTACGGCGCCGTCAGCGTATACCACGCAACAGTGCTTCGATGGATGCAGTGCGGCCGGAAGCACGTTACATCTGTGCGCGTTAATCTATTATTCATATCCGCTGAAGACTTATTGGGCCTTATTAATAACACAGACTAAAGATAGACAAAGATTAAAAATAGTCTCTTCTTATCTATCATTATCATATCTACACTAATATTATAAAGAGGAAAACTTTGTTTGTTTGTTTGATTGTAATGAATAGGCTCATAAACTACTGGACCGATTTTAAAAATTCTTTCACCATTCGAAAGCTACATTATCCACGAGTAATGCTATATTTAATTTTGAACAAAAATAGGGTTCCGTAAGATATAAGGGTTTTTCTGACACAAGGTGTAAAAAATCAACCAAAAAAGTTACTTATTTTGCGTACCCTGCCTAAACTATTAAAGATAGAATAATAAAATGTTCTAAGTAATTGTAGATGTTATAAATATCTACAAAAAAGTCCACGACACACTATACCTATCTATGTCGAGTGAGGCACAATAACCATAAATAAACAATAACAATAAACTCGAACCAATGGGCGAGTAGTTTTATTACAGTAGTTACAAATTACAAGTACTGACTTGTGCGTGGTGCGTGCTAGCCACGTCAGTTCTCCCTCATAGAGACCAGCTGGAACGGCCCCGCTGGGCACCGCCCCACACGCGCTAACCACCCACACTGGGCCTGCAGAACCCCACGATGGAACCCATTCTATAACAAACAGCCCAGTTTACAAACCGAGTAAAAGTTTTCTCTAAATCCTGACTTCTAATCTTGCCAACCACTCCAATGATATTACCAACAAAAATTATAGCAAATGTACTCACAAAACTAGTAATAAAACTACAATAATAATGCCTTCATCGTAATGAAGTTATCATTTGGTGCGTTAGGAAAAATGATGAGTAAATTTTCACAACACCATCTCAAAAATCGACACCTTGAAGTTAGCTAATGTCAACATTTTAGTTTTTTGTGATATTTAAATTTACTTTAATTTACTAGATAACATTATAATAAAACATTATACTGTTAGTGTCGTTTTTTCTTAAAACGTAAAACAAAAATTTGAAAAGATTTTTGACTTGTTGGGCCAAAGTTAAAGTTCTATCGCTTGTACCTAAGTACACACAGAAATTCACTTTTTATTACGCCCCGTTACTTACCAGATATAATTTTCTTGTGTTTTTGTTCCCAGCAACCCTTCAAATGCGTGTTATACTTCTGCCAATCCTCTGCGTATTCTTGTATCTTCCTCTTGAAGTGATTCCATCGCCTATACAACCCGAAATTAATACTATAATTTCCATTTGCGACTTACACCAAAACTGAACAAAGACTCAGTAGTTTGATAAAAGTCTGCTTTAAAAAAAAAGAAACTTTTTACTAATATATTGCTTACGAAAAGTGATTATTGGTAATTAAAACAAAAAGACATTCATCTTAATGTAATACGTACACTTGAGTTAACGTGGAGTCGGTATCCGACTGATTTTGTAACGAATCCGTTTCTTTAATCTAAAAAAGAAAATTTAAAATTAAGTATCAAAATTGTCAGAATCATCCACTTAAAATGAAAATCAACATTGTAAAGAAAATTTAAAGAAAAAGCTATAAAACGTTAGCTAGAAGAAACCTTACTGACCACAAGTGTCAACCACACGGTCCACTTGTTGAACATGTCGATGATCTCCAACATTTCCTGCTGACACTCGACATACACATTTGTCTTCACTGTGCCTCGAGTGGGGGACACGATCTGCAAACAATCCACTCAGTAAGCCAGAATCTATAGAATTCATATTAACTCGAGTTATAAATCTTTTCACAATAACTCAATAGGAAATCTTATCGCAATATGCTAGGTATACCATCCGCACCTGTTTATCTCTGTATCTTAGAGCCAAACGCAGAGTCAACTGGCGGCTAAATTTGTTGTACTGTCGCCATTGAAGTGCTTCAGTTGCTACTCTTCGTTGAAAACCTCTCCAGCTTTCGTCGGATTGTCCTGCAATATTAAATATTAAGAACATGAATATCTACTTATTTCAAATTAAATATGTGATCTGTATCTACACTACCTAGGGATTCAGACTGCTGAAAGGCCAGCGCTCGGTCAAAGTTCTCCTGAATCCAGTCTCTCCAGGCTTGTACGTTCCACATAAGGCTCACCAACATGGCGTGCCAGTCACTCATCTGCTCAGTGCTCACTATTGGCGCTCCTGTTCAACGTATTTAATAATAACTTTTACGCCATTTAGTTACATCACACGGTAATCAAATTCAACTCACTGGAATTGGACGATCTTTGCTCCTGCGTTGGATTCCCTGGTCGCGTGGGTTTAACCGGCGGATGTGGGACATTCGGCGTAAAGACCTCCGCGTACATTGTTGTGGGAGAGTTCCAAAAACGTGGCGAAGCTACGTCCATTTCGGGCGGATCTGAGTCGAGACCCTGGCCACTCTGTGGAGTATAGAACGAGGAGGACGTCTCCGTCTCTCTGATGGGAGTCGGCGACCTGTTTCTAAGCTCCTTGGTTATCGTTTCGCCAAATCGTTCACCGAAGGAGCGGTTTGTCGAAAGTGGTGATCTAGACTCGCGGCTGCGTGAGATGTGCAGAGACCCAGCATCAGGACTGAGTCGCTCCGGGCTGTAGTAAAGTGAGCGTTGGCGACCAGATGCAGGCGAGTAAAATAAATATGATGTGGTTGTGTAGCGGCCGCACTCGTCTGTGGGCCGCGTGGCCGGACATGGCCCCGGAGTCCGGTCGACCCTAGTGGGGCACGGGCCAATGGTGATCTCGAGACCGTCGGCGTAAGCACGGGAAGAACCAGGTGTCGCATGGATTGGCCCGGGTGCAAGGTCAGACAGTGCTTGCGTAGAGATGTGGCGAGAACAAGAGCAGCATGGCCGCGCTACACGCCGCAGGATCTCGTCGCACCACAACTCGCATTGCACGAATACGTTCTTCATACACTTGCACACTTGAATTATTTCTAGAATCGCACAAAGAATTAACATACCCGTTCCCTGTTAACTCTTATTTTCATTATATTGTTGTTCGTTTACGACTCCTATAATAATAAAATAGCCTTTTTAATTCCGACACTCCATTACATCTCGGAGTTCGGTGTGCCTTTTGGCAAATGCCTCCTCTAACCCTTTCCACTGTTCTCTATCTTTTTTTTGTGAGCGTTGCTATATATACTATTTTTTTAACGACCCTAACATATCAATAATAATATAGGTAATAAAACTTGATTATACTGCTAATAACTTAAATTATTTTCCTAAGAATCAACTTACGTGGTTGTAAGAAATGTACTGCTAAATACATAGTGGCCTCTTCAATGACATCTGTAAAGGAAAGTATACGTTAGGACGTGGTATGTATTGCTAAATTCAATTGCAATATGTTATACGCCACCATCTATAACATTAACGAATTTTTCTGGCGTGTAGCGATGCATGATGTTTCTAAGTTTAATTTGAATCTTCCTCACGACCACCGGATCTGCGCTGGCCACGCTAAGCTGATCCGCGTTTTTACTACGTAACCTGAAAAATATATTTTGTTGAGAAAGAATAAGATGGCAGAGACTTTATTGCCAGTACTTCTTGT
Source organism: Pieris rapae (assembly GCF_905147795.1). Taxonomy (NCBI): domain Eukaryota; kingdom Metazoa; phylum Arthropoda; class Insecta; order Lepidoptera; family Pieridae; genus Pieris; species Pieris rapae. The sequence continues at coordinate 3,456,773 of NC_059509.1, read as the reverse complement.
CGTTCTCAAAGCTGGCAGGTATGTAAATTTAGAAGGATTAAATATTTTATCGCAATTGTCGTGTACGGAATAGTACATTGCAATTATGAGTACATGTAATTTTGAGTAGATTCTAAATTCATCTACTTGGTAGATGTTGTCTTAGTTATTATTATTTGTCGATAATTATATGTAACAGACTTTATTGTGCCTCCCTGTGGTGGGGCCGCACACAAAAGCTCGATATGTAAGTATCGATGAATCAAACATTAATATAAGTATGTTTTCTAATTAATAAATACGAACATATCAGCGCCCTCTGCGTAAGTCTTCCGAATTTTCCCATGGCGTAATAAAACATTTCCGCCGTGCAGATCCATTTGTTCTATCAATACTTTCAAGGCTTCGGTTTTTTCAACTGAAAAACCGGGTAATTTTTTAGTACCTACCATTGTGTTACACAAAGTAACGGTGGTTAAAAATAATAATCACCTAGGAGCATTATGTAAGACACAAGTAGCTGCGTAGAGTCCTTTATAACTCCTGTAATTATATATAATATAAATATGATGTCTAATTGTAAATACCTTCGTTTTTAAAGTCGGTTCAAATGCATTGATGATGATGATGAAGTATATTCTTACCATCTTTGGCAGCCTTGCTAGACCCACTGCTAGTGACATTAGCCATAAGATTCTGCAGCCTCCTCTCAGTCTCTGACTGCAGTGCGGCATCAGGCCGTCTAATTTGGTCTTCAAAAGATGTCAATTGGCGTAGGCTTTATATTATAAAAACGTACTATTAGCAGACTAAACTGAGCCATTGGTCACAGTTATAACCTCTGTGACGTAATAGGTAAACATCTAGAACCCCATTGGTCGCAAGTAAATTCTAGGCGAAACCATAATTGGTGCCCGCTGTCAGACAGAAGACTACACCGTCCTTGTAAATGTAAATGTTTACACCGTCCTTCATATCAATGTAACACCTAAGCAATTGTTTTCTTAGCATATCATCCTAAAATTATTCACTTGGTTTAGTTCATATTCGCGTTTCAATTTCACGAGAACGTTTGTAACGTAACGTAACGTAACGTAACGCCACGTTGTCGTCTTTCTGGGCTATTCACACATGTAGAAGTAAACTCACTAAGCTGCTGAATCCTTGTACGATTTGGGAATGTTTCCCTCGATAAGTAGGCTGTCCCCGGCCGCCTCCATTTCGTTTAATAATGTTACATAGGCCTCAATTTGCTCATCTTAAAAAATCAATGCTTTACATCAGTAGCGCATAGTAATTAAATACATTATAATTGGACAGAACGAGATTAAATATAACCTAAAATGGAATTTCATTATTATATTATATATTACTTTATGCATGTATCATATAGAAAACCGTGACTCTAGTGTGGGTGTTGCTCTAACGAATAAAAAAACCTTCAGTATTTTCTTTTGAATAATACTTTCCACGGAAAATCCAGCAAAATTACATGTAAAAAATTAAATGTATTAAAAAAGTTTACCAATAATTAATATATAATTTTCTAAATAAATAATATATAAGTACCTGGTTTTGTAACATGTGCTGATAGATAGTCGGATGCCTCTTTGCTGTGATCTGTAATTAAGGATACAAAAGTAAAAAAATAATAATAATAAGAACTCGTTAATTAGCTCAAATCTAATAAGGGCATTCTCCGACATTTGCGGCAATCCCTTGCCTTCCTTCAAATAGAACTCATATTTGTGCCAATTGCATTATTAATAATTTATTTAATGACAAGCAATGATTATTATCGCTTGTTTTGCCTGGATGTGTACCCAAATACCTTGGATACAACTTGGTAACAATTCAAGCTAAGTTATAGGTTTGGTTTTATTTAAAAAATACCTTTCATAGCAGAAGTGAGTTTCCTAGCCATCGATCGGCAGCGAATCATGTCGTCCAATTTTTTGGACAGAAAGTATGAAACTTCCGCACAGGGCTCCTTAACATCCAGGGTGGACGCTTTCTTTAATCTGAAAATTGCAAGAAATACCATTGATTTTTGAAGTACAAATAATTACATTATGGAATTTTTATTAATCATTATTAATTGGAAAATGGAGATTAAAACCTTAATATAAACTGTACCACTACAAAACACTCTTCATAATGACATAAATACTATTTTCATATTAATTACATAGCCAAACCATATCTCAGATAAAGGGTAGAATAAAAACCTTTGCGCTGCAAAGAAATACGTTTCGGCAGCGCCATCCACTTCGATAAGTATTTCGTTGCCACGTTTCTGCATTTCCGATATTAAAGCTTCACGAACCAAAGCTTTGTAGCCTGCAAATATATATTACGGTAAGCAAGGAAAAGGGTCCGCTTGTACCGAACACCTCCTAGGGTTTTATGTAAAGTGAGTTTCACATAGCTTATTGCGGTGAGCATAAGCGAGTCTATGATCAACGACGGTATGACGACTTTGACCTATCGTATATCGTAAGATAAAGATAAATTAAAAATAAACAGCCTTGTACGAAAACTACACATCGGCCTTAAGTGATATGACAAACTATATTAAGACTTGACCGTAATACCCTTCTCTGAAGCAGTCCTTATGCCTCTATGTAAGTACTTAATACATATATATTTATTTTAAATGTATACCTCCGTCTACAGAATCAAAGGTAAATTATTTTAATAATCTCACAGAAACGAGAGCCACTAGAATTTAACGCGCTAATTTTATATAATCTTACTTACTTTTAGTTACAAAATACTCTGATAAGATCCTTGAAGACTCGATGATGACATCTGAAATTTTATTGAATAAAATTGTATAAACAGTATTAACAGTCAAATATTGATTATATAACGTACATTAGCTTTACCTTGCATGGTATCATACATATCTTCTGGTGTGCATTTGGCAACTAGGCCGCTGAGTTTCCTCTCAAACTTTTTGTGAAGGCGCGCTGTGTCACCCGATTCCTTTACCGCCTTATCTACCTTCATTGGGGGTTTCATCGACAACCTAAGGACAATAAAACATCTACATTTCACTTACACAAATTTCATTATTAATTATTTAAGTGTGGGCTTGACTTATACTTAGACAATGTATTAGTTAGTCATCATTGACAATCATCATTACAATTATAGCTGGGGAGCTGGCTTGTAAAATATCTACCTATATGATTTACCCATGTGAAAGACTTTTTAAAAGCCATAACTATTATAAGAATTTTTAAGAACCATATCTGCCGCCATGGTAGCGCTGCGTTGTCAATAAAAAACATCTTTAAAATACATAAAAACAAGCAAACTACATCATTTACTGGAGGCCGAGAGTTAAGAGCTGATGCTTAGAAACTGTGTCAAAATAAAAAAACATATCTTGGACTCTGACTTTTCATGACCTACATTTTTGTGTTTTTTTCATAATTTAAATACATATGTATATATTTATATGAAATGCAGGCTTAGCTGACCTGCAGCGTTCGCTTAAAAATCCTGAGAACGACCGCAGAAACATTGTTTCCACTAGTGTAGCGCTGAGTTTTCTACAAAGAACGCTTCAAAGGTTGACAAAAAAAAGTGTCTGTGACAATTGTTTATGTGGATAATAAAAAAACTAAAGTAAAATTGACTTTGCAGGACATGCATATTTCCAAACAGCCCATTTGAATTTTTTGGATTAATTTTTTTATATTTTTTATTAAGCCTAATTCATCAAAAAAGTTGTATCCATCAGAACTTTAATTCCTAGAAATACCAAATACAAGCTAATCATATATAAATGGTCCAGCTCCTTGGCTATATGGCTTGGCTAATGTAGCTGAAAAATACATTGGCGCGTCATTAAATGCATTCGGCATTTAATAACAGACGCGCCAATGTAACAAATGAAAATAAAGTTAGAAAACATAATGTGAAGGACTTTCTCACAAGATAAAAAACGTAGTGTAAGAACGCTTAACGAGGGATTGTCAAACACTAACCAGTCCGACGCTAGAGAGTGTGTTAGCTCTGTGTGCGGTTGCTTGTACATCGTCTCACCGCCACGGGCTTTCAGCTGTCCGTGCAATATATTCATTGCCTCATCGCGCTCTCTATCATCTGTTTCAAAGATAGTGATAAATAAGATCTTAAACTATTCGCTAAATCATTACAATACAAATACTCTACACTTTTAAATTCAATACAAAAATTACGTACCTCCGCTAGTTAAACCTAAAACAATAAAGGCATTATTAATTTCAAAATAAGTTTTTAAATATTAAACATAAGAAACAAATACGTCATGCGTGTCATACGATTCAAAAGCCAAATTGCTAATATAGTATGTAGTATTTAATTATTGTACCAGAAGGATTGTTACTGCTACTTAGAAAAAGCAATTATTATTATTATAAGGTTAATTACCCTGTTCCCTCCTCCGCGCCGCCTGCAAACCCCGAAGTTTTGCTGCTTCGTCAGCATTCAAGGCCGTTGTTGATGATGCAGTAGGTGCGGAAGGCGTACCCTGGGTGGGTGCGGAAGGCTTACCCTGGGTGGCTCCAGATTTAGCACTAGCCGCTGCACGCTTACTTAAACTGTTTTTTTAATAAAATATTTTTTATTTAAGTATAAAATCCACCTTTATAAAAACGTTTCATATATCCACTATTTTCACACATAATAAAATATTTAAAGGCTTTCAAGTTTTGTATAAAACGTTATACCGTTTTATATAACTAAAAATTATATATAATATAAACAATAGATTTAATGTAATTTTGTTCTTAAAATAAAGATTAAGATTAAAAGACAAGATTGCCGATATACAAAGTAAAATTATAAAAACAATTATATAAAAAGAAAAGATTTTTCTTACCCCCCATCTAATTCCGCGAGGGCTTTCGGATCCAGACCACCTGTTAATCATTATAATGCAATTTGTATTTTATTACGACACCTAATAGATTAATCAATAACAAAATTATAACTTACACTCTTTAGTGGCTACGCCAGCCACGTAATTTACGGCAATATCCGATGTTTCTAAAACAAATGTCAAAAATGAATCTTCATGCGAGTGGGCGGCGTGTGTATGTAATCATAACAACAATGGATTTTGCTGTCTACGTGTGCAAATATAATTGTTTTTTAGGATAACAGACATATTGTTAGTCTTAGATTAAAGATCTTAGGGTCAAAATCGATAATTCTGGAAAATATATCAATAATTCAGACGCATGAGAGAAATACCCATTTTTTGTTTCCATATTATATGTTATAATTAAAATATGCAAATATACTTCGTACAATTTATCATTCAATATTTTTTTTTTCATTTATAATGTTATGACTCAAATTATAAGGTTATAGGCCCTTATAGAATATCTCTATATTTTTACCTTTAGCGAACGGTTTGGCAGACTCGGGAAAGTGCAGGGGTAAAGCTTCTATTTTGGAAGAAACTTTGTCAACAACCGCGGGTGATGGCTTCTGCCCACCAAAATGCGATGCACCCGAGAGCCTAACAAAAATGGATTGTGTCAAGAATAATATAATAGCTATGAATATGATTGAATTGAAATGAAAAATTTGCCTCATTTTATTTGACGTTTTTAAAAACATAACGTATAAAAAAATTCAATATTGTATTTTCAAATACTATTAATACTTCAACAATGACATACATATCAGCGACTTGTTCGTGGTTTTTGGAGAATTTTCCCAACGTTAAAAAGTCTTTATCTTTTTCTTTCTTCAATCCATCGTGTATGACCTGCATTGCTTCCCCTAAAATATAGGTTCCGTATTATTTATATCGCCTTTAAAATATTATACATATTTCATTCACTAACCTCGTCCTTTGACAATGTCTGCTAAATATGCAGCTCCTTCATTAGCGGGCTCTAGAAATATTTAACAATATAAGTCTCGATAATATTATCATTTGCAAAGAAAAAAGACCTTGCAATAGTAACTTTAGATTTTCTTATGAATGCAACTTATTTTAAGTGTCAGTCTCACTAAACACTATATTGTAATTTATTATTTAATGTATTTAAGATTAAGTCTTTAAATAACTAACCTAACCTACCGTTGCTTACAGCAAGAGCAGCCAGTTAGTACACTTATATTTGAGACACTAACTCAAAATCTCCCAGGACAGAATTTATTATCATATTGTAAAATACGTCGCCAAATTTATTGTTTTGATTGGCTAAAACTATCCAGATTTAATAAGTTTACACGAAAACGCATTAATAGTTAGGAGTTGCGTAAGGCGAATATTAAAAATAATATTTCTGGATATAATAAACCTTTTAAAATATCTTGTATCTTCTTGTCATCCGGTATGACTGCTTTTATTTTTTGCAGAATATCATCTTTTGCGGCTACGTCACGGGCTGTGCTCACACCCACAGGCGCATTAAGTAATCTATAAGTAAATTAATATATAAGTAAAGTTATATAATACTAAAAGTGTTAGTTGATTTAATTTTTTGCTTTACTCACTCTTGACCACCTTCCGTATATGTCATTTTGTATATACTTTCTTCTCTTAATATTTCGTCACCTTTTCGCGCCATTAAATCGGCCAATAGTTGGCGTTTCTCCTTGTCATCTATAAAGTTATTTATTTATTTATTTTTAACACTTCGTTACCTTAAACATGCATATAACAAACAGGCTACATAAGCTATAAGGCAACGGGCAGCCTTAACAACGATTAAACTAAAATAGTATTAGTTTTTGTAATGATAATACATATTAACAAAAGTGTAAAGCCTAAAGGGCCAATGAGTCACAAGTGATATATAATTACGAGGCACAATATATATGCTAAGAAATTTCTTTATTTTAAATTAAGACAGCTTGTGTAATATCAAGAGATAAGGTGTTCAAGATACTTTGCATAATAAAGGAGTGATAAAATTCAGTTGTAAGTAGGGATTTCAAGTCAAAGAATTGTCAAGGGAACGCAAATCAAAACTAATTGACATAACTTTGAAAAGAAAAAATGGAATACTTCAATGATGCGGTGTTTTAGATACACTTACTTTCAGGAAGAGGTGATGCCAGAAACTTTGATGCGTCGTCTATAATACCTAGAAAAAAAAACAATTTTGTAATAATTTTATAATTTATGTTATCACTTCTTATTACGTTCGTAGTACCTGGCATGACTTTTGCGTACTCATTGTTCGGTTTTGCTTCAACCAATCCATTTAACTTTTCTAAAAGAGACTCGTACGTCCCTTTGTCAACCTTGTCAGTCGCCAAACTTTTGCTAAGTTCGATTCTGTGGATCAAAAATAAAAATGTTTTCGATACCATTAACATTTTCAAATTAAGATACATGTTTATCTTACCGTCTAGCACCATCATTATAAGATTGCTGGTATCCTTGAATGTGCCCCATAGGGGTTTCTCCTTGATCTTTCATCAAATTGACTAAATATTGAAGTGCTTCTCCTAAATATATTTATTTGTTGGTAAAGATTTATGAATAAAATAAATTTATAACTAAAAAAATTGTTATACTACTCATTTATTTATACGGTACCTTTCTCCATCCCAACTTTTGCCAAATGTTTTGCAGCGTCTTCCATTGTGGCTGAGAAAAAAAAACATTTACAAAACTAAAAAATAAAACAAAAATGAATTCAGATAATCTTTTCTAAGATGAAGCTTCTGCTTAAGTCTTTTGAACTCATTAAAACAACAATAAAAAATAAAAAAAACATACCACTTATTTCATTAGCCATGGTAGGTGATAGTTGAGGGGGTACTCCTTTTTCAATTTCTGCTGCAATTTCATACTGAAGATTTTCAGCTTTTGGATCGGATTCCAATGGTCCGGAGTACTTTAACCTAGTATATAAGTAGTGTTCGAATGACTCAAAAATATATAATTATTTACAATATTTTGTAAATAATAACGGCCTTCGTTAGTAATTGCAGCCCCAAATGCGTTTTTTTGTAACAAAAGACGGTTTTCCAACGTCCCAGAAGATACATGTTTAATAAGACAGCTTATGTGACTACATTAACATAGGTGATGAAAAAGCCTATTAAATTATGGCGAGTATAATTAAATAATTCAGATTGATATTATAAAAAAGGCACAAACAGTCATATAATGATAGGCATGCACATTTCATAAGAACAGGTAAAAAAATAACACAAAAACAAAAAAAATGATGATTTAGAAAAGAAAAGGAGTCAGATAAGAAAATACACAAGTTTTGCATAGAGACAAGCGCATTCCGATGGTTTTACGTCCATGTACTTACACATCAGCGCCATCTGCATAAGTTTGGCCAAATGCCTTGTATTTAAAAAGAGGTTTGGATCCCAAGGATTTCTTTATCGCTGCTAGAAAATTTAAAGGGTAACGCTCGCCGGCAACACCACCTACGATCAGTTGACTATTAGTATGTAATATTTTTAAAACTAATTCATCTGAGGTCAATCATTACTTACTACGTAAGGCGCTCGGTTGTGATAGAAACTTCGCCACGTCTTGTACCGCAGCTGTAAATTAATGTCAATATAAATATGAATTATACTCAATACATTGGATTTCGGATAAAACTAACCTTTCATCGCTATCTTTAAATCAGGCGGCGTCACTTTTGACATATCATTATTCAAGTGCTCCTTTGCTTCATCTGCAATATCTTTGATAGGCATATACGGTATAATGAGAGGTGACGTTTCTATTCTAGGGTAAAAAAAAATGATACAGCAATGATATATTTCTTATGAAATAATAAAATAAAACTTCGCCTTACTCTTTGGCTCCAATATCGTAAGTCATAAGATAGTTATTTCTTTTCGCTACCTCATTTTTCGGATTATTTTTCATCATTTGAAGAAGAGCTTGCATTGCTTTATCTGTTCAAAAATAGTTTATTTCTTGAATTTCAATATCACTTTTTTTTCTACATAAATTTAATATCCTGGACGTACCTCTGTCTCTGATGAACGCAGATAAATAGTTTGCACAGCGTTCAATTACCTCTAAAAGAAAACACACGATTTAACAACTTCATTGACATGCAATTTGGTCTCGAACCTTTGAATAACCAACCGTTCATATCTTTTTTTAAGTTTTTTGGAGTAACAGTATCAACTGCTTTGTGCAAAGGCTCCAAAAATACGGGAGCCGTTGTCGGATCAGGTGTGCTACTGGTCAACCCTGGCGCAGACTTTAATCTGAAACATAGAATATTTATATATATTAATATATTATATTCATAGTATTCAAAAGTAGTAATCCTATATAGAGTTAGATAAAAATCACTCACGTATAAGCCGCAACAAATCTAGTCGGCAGTACAGAATACTGCGGCGTAAACGGCTCCTGACCATTTTTCTCTAATTCTTTTATAAGAAGGTCGAATGCTGGGCCTCGCTCAACTAAAATTACGTTTAGTTAAATTATCATTATAAATCAATATTACAATATAACAACTAGAAACACCTACTTTCATCAACGGCACACTGTGAGAGATATTTCGAACATATGTCCAAAGTTCCTGAAACAAAGTTATTTAATGTAATTTCAGAAAGCTTACAGCAAATTATAAACCATATATTATATACCTTTCATATCCTCCTTTAACTCAGCTGGAGTCTGTCCTTCAACTACCTTGGAAAGAGCGGAATGAATCTCTTGAGATAAGTTCGGATCATCGTGGTCGTTTTCTAGACCCTTTGCGTCTTCTAATCTGAAAACTTATTCAATTGTACCAACATCATATTATAGAATTATTTATGTTAATAAAAAAATTAATGATTCTAAATTAGCATTTGCAACTGGGTCTGGCTTTCGACCATTTTCTAATCACCACAGTTCTTTAAAACTATGAAATAGTAATACAATCTGCTACCATTAAACCATGTTCTACGTATTGAAGCATATTGAAGCTCTAAATGAAACCACTATAGTTATTTGTACGTTGTGGAAATGTCCCGATAGGCCCCTAGAGTCTTATATGCATAAAATAATTACTCTGTTGCTGCCTTTCCATAAGTCCTTTTCGCCTTGCCCTTCTGGTACAACTGTTGAGCTCCTTTTGTTTTCATTGTTTTCACCAGCAATTTAAAAGCTGGACCTTTGTCTTCTACAAAATTCAACAAATTGTTAACAATCAATTCAAAAAATATATGAAAATAAATGTTCAATTAACTTACTGTTATATTCAGCAAATTGTGCTAAATAGTTGGAACAAATTTCAACCATTTCTGAAAAAAAAGAGATAACATATAAAAGATATTATATATATTACATATTGAAAAGAATTAAATAACATTAACAATTAAACTAAAAAAATAACAGACTAACAGACGGCCTTATCGATCTACTAAGCGATCTCTTCTATGCACCCACCACGCAATAAACACAAAATACAAAAATAATAATCTTAATTCAAAAATATAACCCATGAAATCTAAGTATTAATAAAGAACACTTATAGCTATCAACTTAACAAAACAGAAGAAAATCTAAAAACCAGACATAAAAAAATCAAAAATGTTATAATCACCTTTCATGAAGGGCTTGAGCTTTTCTGTTGTCTTTGGGGCAGCAGTTTCGCCCAGATCTTTCTTCAGTTGGTTGGCTAACGTAGAGTTGAAATCGGTAGCATTGAAATCGGTTGCTTGCTTTAATCTATATTAATGATAATCAAACGAAATAATAAAATATATAACTTAAACGTGAATTAAGTTAAAATTAAACGAAATAATATTGGCAAGATACAGTTTACGTGCTTCAATTCGCCAAGTAGTAGTATTCAAAGCGTTTAAGAAGATACTGTGTGGTAGAATGTTTTCTAAAGAGAGCTAAGAATGCCATGCCGCAAGCGAAAACGGAGACGTAGAACTCAAGCGACACATTTTGAAGGAATCTTTGTAAGTGATACAACGCTGTGTTCCTTTTTAATTCTTATTTTTAATATATCACGTTTTATCTTAATTATAAATTGAACTATGGTCAGCACTTACTCATCAGCAGCATCTGAATAGTTGGTGGTAAACTTTCCATGTGTAAGAAGATGCGCGTCTCCTTTATCGTACATCGACTCCGTTAGAATATTAAAGACCTCCAGCATTTCTCCTGTTGAGTCAAAGACAAATTTCATTTATTCATATAATGTATGTTGGTAACATAATGTATGTTTATGTGTATATACTTATGAACGTCAAAAAAAATTAAATGAATCTATCTTTACATTTACTGCCAGTTCTCAAATCAAGGGCGTAGAACGTAAGAGAAAAACTGGCAATAAACTCTCCGCCACTCTTTTAATCGCCAGGTTTTTTTTACACAATGTTTGTAAGGAGCTGCAACCACTACACCATGTTCCATATGACATATTGAGTAATAAAGAAAAATAAAATAAATTAAAAACAAAGATTTGTCTTCTATCAGCAGGAGGCATGGTGAAATAGGAGCACGCACTTACATACTCGTGAGAACAACACGCAAATACGTAGTATAAACAACTAATATCACCGCATACACGAATTCAAGTACGACCAATCACCACAAGTAGCACCCGTTAGAGCAAGTAGAGTTCACGAGTATGACGCATGGCCAGCCATCGGCCCCCTCGCCATATTTTAGGGAGAGAGACAACCCGACGCATGGACGCCGATCAACGTATATTTATATATTATAACTTTTACTTTAGAAGGCCTTCTCTAAGAATAGACGTCAGTCAACATTTTACCTTAAGATAAACAAAATATATATCTAGTTGGAAAGGCTTACCAGTAAAATTGAGATAAGCAGGCAACGCTGGAAGAAAAGATAACGTTAGCAAAGATTCAAAACATAATAAATAAATAATATATTATACGTACGTAGTTTTAACAGCCCACCCTGAAAAACAAAATACAAATTATTCAGAGTTAGCGAAAAAACATCTTTCATTTTCATCCAAGATACAAATGAACACTAAGAGAAAATGAAAGATGCCAACAATATTATTTACAAAAACAAATTACCTTAAGTGTTCATTTGTTTCAGGTTAGTTGAGAAAATGAAATAAACACATATAGAAAATTTTACTATTTTTATAATCATTTTAAACATTTTAAGCCTGCGTTATCTTTCATAATTCATTTCACCAAAGTTATTATAGTTCAAGTTGGTGCTGTAGGTTGTGGTTTTTCGTTGGCAATTGTTTTCTGGACTGTTTCTAAGCTGACATGATTCCTTTTATTTCCGTCAAAATCTAAACTTCTGATCGAAAGCCGCGGGCAATTCTCCTGCTAAAATTCATTTTTTGTTTTTATACACCACAGGCTTAAGGACAATACATCTTCAACAGTAAAATTAAAAGTTAAGTTTTATACTCACATCCCCTCCCATCATATTAAGGAAGTCATCAGCGAAACCCGCGTCCCCCGCTTCATCAGCATCTACAAGATCTGTCGGAGACATTTTCATATATAATATGGAAATTTACCGTGACAAAGACTAGCAAGTTCCTGACATGAACGAGTCTCAAATATAGCTTCCCGATCGAATTTAGAGACCAGCCACACAGGACCAGCTTATCATAGCTTAACAAAATATCTTAACAGTTTGGCGAGAAAGACCATGAAGTTAAAGATTACGATTTGTAAAGAGGAACTAAAATCTAAAGTAAAAATTGATACCGTTTATTCCTTCTGCACACTGGTGGCAGAAGTCTTGGCCGAGGTGGCTGGCGAGGCACTAGTGACGCTGGTAGCCTCTGAGGGTCCCGCGGATAGGGAGCCCTCCGACACCGATGCTTCAGGAACGTCCACCGCACTCTTTTCTACTTCTTCATTTATAACAAACAATTACCTTTCAGCGAACTTATCATCTGCTTCACAATTTCCGGCCGCTTTTAAATTACGCAACTTTATTAGCTACTTAATGAAAAACTGCGCAAGATGACTAAATTCATAGTTTGTTTGAACTTGTTACAATTGTTCTGTGACCACCAGTATCTGATTTCTATATAATTATTCGTCAAAAAAAAATCAATTGACACAATTTCAAACTCATGGCGTACCTCGTGAGCAGGGCATGTCCATTTCGTTGAAATTGCATCGAATTGCTATAAGGGATGTACTTACCTTCATCTTCGTCGAAGTCCATCATCAGCATACGGTCCTCAGACTCTGCCAGTATTTCGTCAATCCAAACTGCTATCTGAAGTGTATATTTATAGACAAACCTCTTTAAGACGAGAATAATTAGTCGTGCACAAATGACGGTAACATGTAAATTCAATTAAAGAAACAAATAACAAATTCAACTATTAAGATACAATTTAACTTAACAGTAGAGTATTAAGATTTATAAAAGTTGCAAAATAGGCGGATTAGTTATAAGAATAAACATTAAATGGCTATTTGAAGTGTTTGGTACGCTTATATATACCTAAGTAAGTATTTTTAAGTAAATCTCGAAGCGAAAGCGTCAATAACTACCTTGTCTGCCATTTCCATCATGAACTTCGCTTTAGGGTGTGTGGCTCTGCGCGACGGCGGCCTCGTATGCATGTACGAGCACAAATCTTCCAAAATGATGTTAGATAGCCTTAACATTCTGTAAAAAAGCTCTATTGTTGAAGAGATCACTTAACACTATTTGATTCATTTTAAGGACTTAACGGAGGGAATGATAACAATTATTATTTATACGGGGTAGGGATAGATTATAAAAATATTTAAATAGATAATTATTCATGTAAACTGCAATGGACTAAACTAGTGGGGTGAGATTATATTAGGATTACAGTCGCGCCCGTCTGGAATATATAATAAAAATGAATACACTAGCAAATCGTATTGCATAATGTCGTTTAGATTGAATTAGGTAATTCAATTCGGTTGTATACCGTATAATTGAATTTGTTGTTATGGGTAGGTACCTAATTACGGTAATTATTTTTGCACTCACCCATCTGCAAGGGCATATGAGCCAGGTTTCGACAGCCGTTGCTGAATGCCCCTCGCGAACGCAACGGTGGCATTACGAGCCCAGACAAATCTCTTGTCACCGCATAACGCCAAAATATCTTTCTTAAATTGATTTATTTTAATCCTATAAATAGAGATATGAATTAATTGTAGCACTACATGTTTAAAGTTTCAATTTGCTTTAATTTAATTTATAAAATTTAATTTGTTTTAATTTATTTCATATAAATATAATTGAATTTAATATTTAATATTATTAAATATCATATACACACACACACACACACACTCACTCACCACACATTTCTTTCATTTCATGAATCACAGAAATCACAACTACATTCTTGTAGTCTTAGTATAATATACCTATGGTACGAAAATCTTTTTGCTATGGAAGAGCGTGGCCTTCTAACACAGGTGTTTTTACACTTAATTGAGGGTCGCAACCATGGAATGTTTTTTGTACCGTTTTTGAAGAAATAAAATATTTTTCATTTTTTTTTCATTTTTTCAATATTAATTCATTTGAAGACACATTGCACTTACGTAGCACCCTTCTTCTTTGATTTCTTGAGATTTATAAAGTATTCGTAAGCCTGTTCCGGCTTGAAAGGCTGATCTGCATCCAGCATTGTCCTCAATCGAGCAATCTGCGACAAAGTTAAAGCATAGATGTCATATGAAGATATCATATGGAGCATGGTGTAATGGTTGCAGCCCCTGACAAACATTGTATAAAAAACACTTGGCGATTAAAAAGAGTGGCGGAAAGTTTATTGTCAGTTCTTCTCTTCCGTTCTACGCCCTTGATTTGAGAACTGGCAGTAAATGTAAAAATAGAATTATTTAATGTTTATATAGTTACACATTTAAATTTCAGAGATAAAAAGTCCTGTAACCCAAGTGGGGTATACCTATTACAATTTTACGAATGGTTTGTTGATCATTCTACAAATTATATGCTACGTTCCTCTATACTACGCAACGTAACTGAAAATATGGGTACAGTAGTAGAATAGTCTAATAAGATACAATTTACCGCACATGTCCTTATCACACTTGTACGTGCACTCTTGCAGTAGCGACATATTTTTATATCTATTTCCCCCTACTTTATTCACACTCAATTTGAATCCTATTATGTCATTAAGAAATTTTCTTCCTTTTGTTTCTTAAGTTAAGGTTATTTTTATATATATAATGCGTGCTAATGTAGGTCTCAATCTTTCTTGAGCGTTTCGTTCAAAGAACAACAATAATGTTACAATATGTGATGGATATTACCGTGTCGGCGGGAAGCATACGTGCGTACTGTCGCCACAGGTAGATGACGCTGCGCAACGGCGGACGAGATATTCGCTCAAGACGGTCGGTGAGAACGGCGCCATGCCGCTTCAAGCATCGCGCGTGGGCTCGCGCCGCGCGCTTTGAAAGCTTCACGTCTGTTGCTTTTGGACCTCTGCGAATAGGACCAGATTAGACCATCGCGGGGCACTATGAAACTTCTTTCGCGGTTAGTTAAGAGTGGCAAGGAGTCGAAACCCATTTCGACTGACTCCCAAGTCAAAGAAGAGAAAATGCACATTAAACTGAATTACTATTAAATATATAGTTAACAGCGCAGTGTTAGCCTAGTGGCTTTAGCGTGGGACTCTCATCCCTTAGGTCGTAGATTCGATCCCCGGCTGTGCACCAATGAACTTTCTTTCCATATGCGTTTTAACTTTAACATTTTGCTCGAACAGTGAAGGAAAACATCATGAGAAAACCGACATGTCCTAGATCAAAAAAGTCGACGACGTGTGTCAGGCACTGGAGGCTGATCACCTACTTGCCATCATGATCATGAAACAGATTCAGAAATCTGAGGCCAAGACCTAAACAGGTTGTAGCGCCATTGATTTTTTTATATAGTTAACGCAATAATTTTTGCCATTACCTTGGTCGAGCTGGCTTTGGTGGTGGCCTCACAATCTGTTTAGGGAGAGACTTGTGTTGCACTCTAAGATCGCGGCCCGCCATTATAGTATCGGCAACCGAAGGCGGTACAGTCTCCGTGGCGTAAGGAGGGTATGGAGGGAACCCCCCAGGGTACCCTCCAGCGGGGGTCGCTATAATGAAGCCGCATAATATAAAATATCATTATATCAATGACTGATCGAGTATTGACCTACAAACAAGAGCAATACAAATTCTCAGCAAGCTGAAATGTGATTTATGAAAAATTCATGAGAGGTTTTATCACATTCTAGAAAATCTTAATTTACGTAATGGTATTTTCAGGACAAGAAAGAGCGTTCGTGCTCGGATGGAACACCACCAACTACCCAGTATATCTCTTTTAATTTCTCGAATAACGCACAGAATTGTTCTCAGCATAGACGAATCATGGCCAATAAATTTACGAGCCGTCAGGGCTCGTAACTGGTAAATTGTCAGGTCAGCGAGTTCCCATCCGACAAAAAAATACAGTTAATTCAGCTTTGATTGCGATTCAGAGAGAGAAAAGTGCCAATAATTGTTTTGTGTGTGTGTGTTAAACTTGTGTTTTGTGCGCGTAATTTTAAATACTATTAAATTCCATTCATTTAATGAACCCTAGAAATAATCTGCGGCTTTATAATCCACAAGCTCGTAATATAGTATTTAGTGAACGTAAATATTTTATTTAGACGTTTTAACATATCGTAAAGGATTTAAATCCAAATTTATTACATTGAGAATGTCCATGACGATAATAAACATCAGGTTATTTAAAGAATGTCAAAATTTGGAATTAAACGGATATAATATATGTACTAATTTTTTCAACTAACCTTCTCCCGCTTCTGATACTGGCATTTCGCTGGTAGCATATTCTGTAGATGGAGCGCTTTCAGCCATTATTTAACCTAAATCAAATTCGCTTAGAAACAGTCGTTTTATTGTTGAAAGATAATGCGATATGTAAAAATTCTAAGAGAACGCCGTCTAGGCTTAAAAAGAACGATTGTGAATTCAAATTGACAGTTGTTGAGAAATTACCTTCAGCCAGCCACAAATATGATAATACAAAAACACGACCTTTCAACGTTACCTATATAATACTAGCTGCCCGCGCGAACTTCGTTACTGCTTAATGCCTAAATCCTTCACTATTATTAGCCTCCTGCCCGTTTGCCCCCTGTTCTATAAAAAAACAAAACTATCAAATAAAAATAGGGGTTAGTTGTAAAAGGTTGAAAATACAGGGTTATATGAATTTACTTATTCTGTATCATATTTTTTTTTTAAATCTAAAATTGAAAAAGAAAAAAAAATTGGGGTGGATTACCTTTAACATTTAGGGGGATGAAAAAAAGATGTTGTCCGATTCTCAGACCTACCCAATATGCACACAAAATTTCATGAGAATCGGGAAAGCTGTTTCGGAGGAGTTTAACCACAAACACCGCGACACGAGAATTTTATTTATAAGATATACCTTTGAATAAGTAAAGCGTACTCGAACGATAAATTGCAGTTATCAATGTTTAACATGTTTTGCACACATATTTTAATGTGTGCCAAAGTATCCCCGGAACGTTTCGCTCAGATGATTTTACAAGAAAATATATTTTACATTTATTATTCATAAGTATATTATACATTCATTTACATTCATTTTTAGTAATTGTGTTCGTATGCAACCAAACCGGGATTTTTTTTCTATAATCTCATCTGATGTTAAGTGATACCGCTCATGGAAACGTCCAATACCAAAGAGCTCGCGAGAACGTTGCCGGCATTTTAAGAATGGGTACGTTCTTTTCATGAAGAACCCTAAGTCGAGTTGGTTCGGAAATGCTCTAGTGGGTAGATGGTTCCACTTAGTTATGGTGTGAGGCAAAAACGGCTTTAAATAACGCTAAGTTGTGGATGTCATGATGAAACTTAGTAGCAGTTATCAATCCGATCAACTACTCGTAACACTCCATGGTAAATACCTACGGTAGTGATTTCAGTGATATTATATATGATATTAAATCTTAAGATCTTTAAACCACAAATATAGATATGGGATGGAGGGAGTCCATAGCGTCAATGGCTTAAGTTGATAGTTGCATATACGCTACTGATAACCATTAAATTACTGTTAACTACTACTACTTCTACCTACGTAACTATGTAGTCTGTATGTACTATCTAGTATGTACTATGTACATCAAATATAAGTAATGCCAACTTGGGGGTTTTCTCCCCAAATTTAAGGGGAAACAAGATGGCCAGGGGTTTGTTTTAGGAGGTATATTTATTGAGGTGGGTTATTTAGGAGGTACTTCAAACAAGAAATTGACGAAAAGCAAAAAAAATTGTATGTCAAGAAATGTTAAGAATAACTGAATTCGAAGAAAAAAGAGTTAAAAATTAAAAATCAAAGAATCGTTTCATCTCATTGTTATTATCGTTTATTAATTAGCATATATAAATATGTAAAATGTATTTACATAATTACAATAGCTATTTTTTACTGCTTCAACGTATTTTGATTCCTTTTTGAAATTACCTCTATTTCAAAAAGGCACTTTTACAACAATAACTTTAGGGGTTCTGATAGACATTTAGGGGTATTTGAAGTTGGTTCTAGGGGGAACATTTTGTAGGAGGTGGCATCACTGAATATAACTTATCAGTCAAGTATCCGGCTAATAAATAAATTAAAAAAAAATTAAAAAAACGCGGGAAGCTTCTAATTTGGCGGGCGCGATTTTTGTTTGAATTTTCTGTAAAATAATATTTTTTAAAAATTTAGTGATCAGAATAGTTAAATATTGTATATATTTATAATTTGTATTATTATTTATATTTTTCTTCTTCTTTCTTCGAGTTTTGGTAAGCTTTTCTGAGTTTTATGAACGAGCCCCCGGACCCGGGGGGCACGGCGCCCCCCGCGGTTGCATTTATCACCATATCTAATGAATCCGGTATGGATTCAGACTGTTCTTTGGCCTCTAAAAGGAAGCTGAAGCGCAGTCACAGGCAAAATTTACATAAAATGTGCAAACATTGCAATAAAAGGAAACGCAAAAGTACTACAGAACACTCTAAACCCTCAGACAGTCATTCTTGTCAATGCACAGATGAATTTGCTGAGACCACTGTGACACCACCAACCAACAATTTGCCTCCACCTAGTCCTTCCACAAATAAGACAACAATGCCTCTTTCCACCGGTATATCTTCTAAACCCACCACACAAATTGGTAGGGCTAGTTACGATGCCAATGACCACGGCCCGTTTGTGGTACATGTGCAGAAAGTACAGTCTGCTGATGATGATAGCACAGTTTTACACCCAGTTGTATTCGGGAGATTTTTAAAAAAATTTCTGTTTAAAAATATTGTAGATGGTAGTTTAAAACGTATTGGCAGAAATAAAATGACATTAACTTTTAGTAAATATACAGACGCAAACAGCTTTATAAATTCAAACTGCTTACCAACTAACAACATGAAAGCTTTTATCCCTACTTTCAATATTACAAGGATGGGTTTGGTTAGGGGAGTACCAACGGAATGGTCTCCTGAAGATATTATGGAAAACACTAACATACCCATTGGGTGTGGGGAAATTATAAAAATCAGGCGACTTAATTATAAAATCATGGTCAATAACTCACCTACGTGGAAACCTTCACAAACAGTTGTTTTTACATTTGATGGACAAGTTTTGCCTAAACGGATATTTATGTGTTATAATTCTATGCCGGTTAAATTGTATGTGTATCCCACAATTCAGTGCTTTAATTGTTGTCGCTTTGGGCACACCAAGGTCCAATGCAGGTCAAAGCCCAGGTGTTACAAGTGTGGTCAAGGCCACACTGGAGATACTTGTAATGTAGAGGAAGACCATGGTTCTTGTTGCTTATGCTCTGGGCTGCACTTTGCTTCAAGCAAAAAATGCCCAGAATATGTGAGACAAACAGATATAAAAGTAACAATGGCAGAGAATAGCTTATCTTATATTGAAGCGTCAAAATTACATCCCCCAATTTCGAAATCATTTGCTGATGTTGTATCCTCTCTCCCAAGTAAATCTCTTCCTGGTGGAAATACAGTATTGCCTGGTTCACCACCTCCACGTACAATATCTTATAAAAAAACAGTCTTCACTAAACCCAGAACGCCTCCTCAACACAGTAAAGGTTTCGATCATGTAGCACATGAGTCTCTTGTAAGAGACTACAATATGCCAGAGCCTTCTAATGGATGTGCATTACCATCATCGCCTAATGCAAATTCACAACAGACAATAATAGAGTTAATTACTACATTAATTAAATTACTTTCTCAACCTAATTTATCTATACCGTCCCACGCTGCTAATTTAATTAATTCCTACACTGATAATAATAATGGCCAACATGGACAGGTTAGTTCAATGGAACTGCCGCAGTATTATAAACAAAAAGCATGAAATTATACACATTATAAATAATTTTAATCCTTTTATTTTTTCTTTATCTGAAACCTGGCTAAAGCCAGATCAGGTATTCAAAATCCCTGGTTATTCTTGCTTAAGAGAAGACAGGGCTGATGGGTATGGTGGTGTATGCCTGCTCATCAGAAACTCAAGCATCTTTTCTTCCTTCCCTCTTCCTTCACATAGTAACAGCTTTTCTATCATTACAGCTATTGTTGATGGTATCTGTTTTGTCTCTATATATGTCCCTCACCCCTCCTTGCAAATATTCAATGAAATTAAAAACTTAATTTCAGTTCTCCCTCAGCCTTTCATGATTCTAGGTGATTTCAACTCTCATCATACATCGTGGGGTAGTTCAGTATCAAATAGGTACGGGTATGAATTATTGGATATCTTAGACATGTATAACCTGTGCATTTTAAATACGGGTTCTCCTACTCGCCTTACAAAGCCTGGTGAAGTAATTAGTGCCATTGACCTGTCCATCTGTACTCCCAATTTAGCATCTTCTCTCTCTTGGTCTACTTTGTGTTCATCTTACAATAGTGATCATTATCCCATAATCATTTCATTTCCCTGTAAAAAAAATAGTAATATGTTTATTAAAAAGTCTCGCCTTAAACACAAAATCATAGACTCGAAATGGAGTCAATACAGTTTATTAGTAGAAGAGAAACTGAATAATTGCTCAGAAGATAATGTCACAAATAGTAATTATTTACAAGATGTTTTGTTAGAATCGGCTGATAGTGTTTTTCCTGGGAAAAAGCCGAGTAGTAATAAGTTGTCATCTCCACCATGGTGGGATGAAGAATGTACCACAGCTATTAAAAAACGCAAGGCAGCTGAGCTTAATTATCGCAATGATATGTCTATGGAAAAATACGAGGTCTTAATGAATGTAATGAAAGAGGTTAAAAAACTATTTAAAAAAAAGAAATCTGAGGGTTGGAGGAAATATTGTAGCTCTTTATCACCTGGAATAAATTCTTCTGTCATTTGGCGAAATATCAAAAGATTTAGGTCAGCTATCAATCCTTCTAACCCGTCGTTGCTTCCTATAGAATTAGCTGATCAATTCCTTGATCGCTTGGCTCCTCCTTCTGCTCCAGATCTCATCCACTCTTCTACACAAAATAACTCTGATGTTGTCCCTTCCTCATTAAATCTACCTTTTACGCTATTAGAATTAAAAGGTGTATTAAGTTACGTTAAAGACAGTGCTCCTGGGGAAGATGGGATCCCATATTCCTTTTTGTCTCACCTTGGCGAAAATGGATTAAATTACTTTTTAAATTTAATAAATAAAGTTCTTTTGACAAATGACATACCGTCATCTTGGCGAAGTCAAATAGTGCTGCCATTTTTAAAACCGTCTAAGATTCGATCTGATATTAAATCATACCGTCCTATAGTCTTGTCATCGGTGATAACAAAAGTTGTTGAACATTTAATTAAAAATCGGCTTGAATGGTATATAGAAAATAATAAATATCTGTCACCAACTCAGTTTGGATTTCGAAAAGGTAAAAGTGTGTGTGACAATTTAGGCATATTAGTCACGGACATTCGTAATGCTTTCACAAATAAAAAGTCAGTAGTCGCAGCTTTCTTGGATATTAATTCGGCTTATGATAATGTTTTGTTACATATTCTAAAAAGTAAATTAGATAAATTAAAGGTTCCTTATTTTTTAAATAATTTCATTGTAAATCTTCTATCAGAGAGGAAAATTATTTTAGATGTTGGCGGCCCTTACATGCCTAGTAGGCTGGTATGGAAGGGTTTGCCACAAGGGTCTGTGCTGAGTCCTTTATTGTACAATATTTATACACATGACCTAGAAAACTCTATCGGAGATTCAGTTAGTATATTACAATATGCCGATGACTTGGTTATTTATGCCTCTGATAAGTCTGTAAGTAATGCTGAACAACGTGTCTCGTCCTCTTTATCTTTCCTAAAATCTTGGATGGATGCAAATGGCCTAGATCTGTCTCCCTCAAAAAGTACCGTCGTACTTTTCACTAAATCCAGAAATCCTCCCTCACCAACTATAAGATATGATTGCGATAATATATTACCCGTCAATAATCAAGTAAAGTTCTTAGGAGCTATACTTGATTCTAAACTAACAGGTCAACCACACTGCGAATTTGTGGTTGGTAAATGTGAGCGACACTTGAATATGCTGAGATGTCTCAGTGGAGTTTGGTGGGGTGCTCACCCGGCCACATTGAGGTTGGTGTATAATGCTGTCATTAGAAGCGTTCTTGATTTTGGGACCTTTTTCTTAGATCCAGGTAATGTAGCAGGCTTTAGAAAACTAGATCTCATACAGTCTAGGGCTTTGAGGATTGTTTCTGGTGCTATGAAATCGAGCCCGGTTAATGCTCTGCAAATAGAATGTTGTGACCCTCCATTAAACTTAAGGCGTCAATATCTGTCAGATAGATTCATTTTTAGAACTGCCCAGTTCCATAATCATCCCCTCATTTCCAAACTGGAATCTCTTTCTCAAAAATTACCCTCTTCACATAAACCTTTACCTTGTCTATTAAAAAGCTTTCTGAAATTTAAACAATTACAAGCCCCAACTCATTCCTTTTATATCCTTCCCCTATTTAGCTCTTCTTATGATTCTCTACTTCTTTCTCCTGAGATATGCTTTTCTATTGGCATTGAAAAATCTGATTTTAATGCTAATGCAAACTTTAATTCCAATGTCAATATGAAATGGCCTAACTGGCATCAAATGTATACAGATGCTTCTAAACACTCCAATGGGTGTGTTGGTGTTGGAGTGTACCACAAACAGTACAACATAGTTCAGAAAATTAAATTACCTCCAGAATCATCGGTCTTTACCGGTGAATGTTTTGGACTACTAAAAGCTCTTGAATATGTGCTGTGTTTCAAACTCAAAAAAACCGTTGTATTTACCGATTCCTTAAGTGCATTACAGAGCTTAGCAAAATTTTCACTTAAACTAAACCCATTCTTTCATGTTATATTTGAATGTAGGAGAAAGCTGTTGCAATGCCAATTACACAACTATTTAGTATCATTTTGTTGGATACCTAGTCACTGTGGTATCTCTGGAAATGTGAAAGCTGACAGTTTGGCTAACAGTGCTACTGTGACCGGTGACGTATACCCGTACAAGAATTTTGGCCATGATCTTGCTGCTTTGCCCGGCATATATCTCCACAATTCGTGGAATATGTGTTGGGAAAAGAACGGCCGGATTAAGGGTCGTTTCTTGTATGCTATACAGTCTTCCGTTCCCAGGAAGCCGTGGTTTGCCAAATTGTCGCTTGGTAAAACTGCCACTTCTACTATAATCCGTATGCGTCTGGGACATAACAGCCTTCCAGTTCATTTGCACAAACTCGGTATCGTAACTAGTACCGCCTGTGAGTGTGGCGAGAGCTATTCTGACTTGAATCATGTTTTCTTTTCTTGTCCTAAGTATGACCATTCTTCCTTATATACTTCTTTAGTTTCTCTGTCCGTTCCCCTTCCTACCAATATTTATTTACTTCTTCGAGATTTAAATCCCATTGTATATAGTATAATAAGTATGTTTATTGTAAATAATAACATTAAACTATAATTTTGATTTTTTTCCATTATTAATTATTCTGATTATTTGTAAATTTATGCGCTTTCAATTATTTATGTTATGTCGCGATTGGTTTCCTTAGTTTTTTCATTATGCATAAACTGTAAATAATTAAAACAACGAATTATAAAAATCCCATACTTGACGCTGGCTAATGCACAAACAGTGTTAGAGCCAAAGAAAAAAAAAAAAAAAAAAAAAAAAAATTAAAAAAAAACTCATCAGTAATCATAGTTTACACACTCAGTAATCAGTTTATGAATTTTGTCACATTGTAAACAAATGGACTAGAAGTTATCGACAAAATGCAAAAAAATGATGGTAAGCATACTTTAAGATTATACATATAAACATTTATAAATATTGTTAAATTTTTATACATAATATGTATATACAATTTCCTTATTTTCAGTGTCTATGTCAATAGAAATTCCATACAAATTGTATAAAGCTGATGCTGGTGGATATAAGTTTATTTTAAAACCAAATTTACAACTAGAAAATCATAATTACCAACCTGCTCTTTATCTAATCGACAAACATTGTCCACATGACAAACTGTATGAGGTCAGTAAATTGTATTATAGTTTTGAGTAATCTTAATCAGTTATGTCATAAACAGGAAAATAATTTGAAAACATTATAATGATTGGGAAAATTTATTTAACCTTAATATATATGTTAATAAACTCTTTCCATATAATTGTAATAATATAATAAACAACGATTTTCAGATTCAATTTGATTATGCTAAGCACACAGTTTATATTACAACTGGAGAAGGAATACTCACTAGCCTACCACTTCCAGAAGAGTTCTCAGATTTAAATGAGGTGGAGGTTTGGATGACATGGATTAAAAAAGATATATGTGTGGGAACAAAGAATAAGACATTTTTTACATACCCTAGGAACATCACTGGTGGTAAATCGGCTGATAAATTTATTGGATATATAAAATTTGAAACTAATTATGGTTTTGATTGGAAGGTCCATGGTAAGTCATTTTTTATTCAGAAATACTCGTTCCTACTATCAGCATTGAAAACTTTGGGTTTATTTTAGAATCTCCAGAAGTGTATAAAATGCCCCTAGAAAAAAATTTAAAAGGAGGGAAATTGCATTGGGTAGCTATTGATGATCACAAGTTACCACAAGATGCAATGATAGGTGGATTTGAGAAGAATCCAATATATATAGCTAGAGCTATGTATCAAGGGTCACTCTGTCCTGGAAAATATGTGCCTGAAGAAGGAAAAGCTTATGTAGCTTGGGGTGGAGAGGAACATGAGAAAAGCAATTTTCAGGTATTTCTCATTAATATTTCGTGTGTATATGTAAATTCTACTTATTGACAAAAAATCCTTCTAAAAAACTTCTAAATATTTATCTATATAGAATTAATGATAATGTGTTGTAGTACTCTGGCTACATTACTTTCATAAGGATGGAAATAACATATCTCCTAATAAATGTTATTGTAATGGAATTAAGATTTTACAATTATATTATTTATTCATTATTTGTTTTAGATACTATGCGGATATAATGCTAAGTGGGTGCTATGTTCCGATGACAATATCCCAGAAAATGCATTTGTTGCTGGCACATCAGAAATACAAAATGAACCACTATATATAGGAAGAGCTTTTATTGATTATAAGTTAATAGTGGGTAAAGTTCACATGCTGTATAAGACATGCTATTTGCCATATCAAGGTGAAGAAATAGAAGTGCAAGATTATGAAATATTACTTGATTTAAGCATTAAACCAAGAGGTTATCCTTGTCGTGGAAAGTGTAAAGTTAATGTCTTCAACAAGGACCGAACATGTATTTAAACAATAATTAAATGTTTTATTAATTCAATGAAAACATAATATAGTATTGTATGTGGACTCTATTTACGCACTTTGACGCTAAATAGGTCCGTTGTACGTGAAGTCCTAGCAAACTAAGCCAGCCTTACTCCTTCCAAAAGCACAGAAGCTTCTTGGGCACTTCGCAGGCTTCACGGGGCGACCTCACTGATCCAAGGATTATAATATATAATTTTTGTTAATATTTTAACTATAAAGTCTAAAAACAGACAGTGCCTTTATATGAATTAAGATCTTACAGTACAATTATGCAATTTAAAGTAATGTTTATGCCCAATCAGTGGATTGTCTTATCTCAGGAAAGGTTATTTACTTCATATATATGTAAACAATACTTGTGCATTTAATATGTTATTGTAAAAGATGATTTTCTTATGTGTGATTCTACATTTTGCTTTTTATTGAACACTTTCATACTTTTGATTTATTGGCAAGTTGATTAATACATCTTTAAATTTGGGGAAAATCTGGAAATCTACTTGATTCACTTCTGCATTCAATCCAATTTTCTAAACTCCCAATGCTAGTGCCGAAGTTTTCCCAAAAGATTTCTAGTGCCGTCGATAACAACATAGAAATTTGAGTTTACGGATTTTATACCTACTTGTATCTGAGCTTCAAACGATCCTTTTATTTTCAGTGGTGTAGAGCTACCATAAGCCATAAATGTAACATCGGGTTTTGGGAGTTGATTATACACTTTAACTCGGTTTTTCTTTCCCAAGTTCTTTCCGTAATCAAATTCCGTTTGCAGACCGAATCAATCAACATCTTACTTTGTACTCTTCCAATTGTGTAAGTGCAATTAATTTCCACATCGTCATCAATATGAAAAACATACTCAGTTTCTCCTTCTTTATGTACTGCGTTGTTAGAAGAGTCACCCACTTGATTAACTTGCATTCTTCTTCCTGTCGAAACGACCTTTCTTTTGTTCACGTCTATATTCTCTTTCCGTTTCAAGGTCTGTTTCGTTCGGCAGTATTGTCTGAAATGCCCCTAAAGACCACACTTTAAGCATTCTTTATCCCTTGCTGGGCATTTCGTATCATTTCCAGAATATCTAGGATTACCACATCTACCGCATCCATGTTGAACATTTCTTGATGTATCAAAGTTCCTTTGAAATTTACTATCTATCCTGTTTACTTCTTCACTCGCGTTTGATTTTAGAGGGTTTTTAAACTCTTCTAATTGTTTATTAACAACTCCAAGATTATTTGCTTCGGTGATTACTTGTTCTATTGTAATTTCATCTCCAAACCGTAATATCTTTTTCCTCAGTTCGGGTAGGAAACATTTTTCCGTTATTTGGTCGATAATGTTTTCATCTCTGTTGGCAAACTGACATTTATCAGCTTGTTTACTCAGTCTCAAAACAAATTTTTAGTTCTTGTTGGAGCCTGAATATGTCTCTCGTAAACTTTGCTCTGCTTTGGTGCAAAGTAGGCGTCAAGTTTTGATATTGCTACTTCAAATACGTCTTCGCCTTCAGTTGGTTCGACATTAGCCCCAGGAATGTTATAAAATACTTCCTGTAAGTCTAGCCAGCCGAGATGTAGAAGAGAGGCCCTTTTCTTTACTTATAAATGAATAGTGCTCGTTTCCGTCACTATCGGAGTGCACCTATTGAGGTACATTCACCGTTATAGTCAAACTTTTCCAGTGAAAGGAGTAACTTTTTTCGAGCGACCTGGAATAATCAATTTATTGATTCAGATACCTTTGAATCTGCAGTTACATTTTATCTTAGATGCTTCCATCTCGTATCAATTTAATGATCGGGTTATATTTTTATCCGCATAAATCTACTTAAGCCATCCATGCCAGCAAACATATAAATTTAATTATCAGATTTTAATCTGCTAAGTTAGTACCTACTAACTTCATACAATAATAATTTTATTATAAGTAAAGCTTTTGTTTTATTTACTGGTATCAATTTAATGATCAGTTCGGTTCCAACTGCTTTGACTAGATGCTCCCTTTTATTTCTCAGTATTAATCACAACCATACAGTACATGTTTACCTTTAATATGAATAAATATATTTTTGAGTTTGAGTTTATAGACAAATAGGAATATACCTTAAACACGAGCATAATACAATATATTTCTCCCACTACGTAGGTAGGTGTTACAAAATAATTGTACATTCAAGTAGGTAATCGTAGTTTAACTTAGCTGAATGGTTTTCATTTGTTTATATTCTTAGCTCAATAACTGTAGATTTTGTTTAGCGTTTAAATGTAGGTACAATGTTAATAAATATTGTATTATCAGCAAAACATTGGTGAAATATTAAAACAATACCTACCTAAGTGCTGTTCATATCTCCCGTCAAAAACTAAATTATCTACAATCGTAAAGAAGTCAAGATGCAATTGTTTTGGTATCAATAGCGAATGATTAAAACCGGTTCATAGCAAATTATAGACAAAGTAGTCTGATAATGACGGCACTTATTTACCTATCATTCCCCTTTTTTTAAATTAAGTATATTATAGTTCGCCTTTTGCTCTATACTTACGACAACGAGGAAATTTCTCGCCAAGAGATTTTTTGGACTCCAAAAATGCGAGATTTTGCATGGGAGTTCTAAAACCTAAGCGTTTGGATGTTTGATTTGTTAAATAATGTATATATTACTAGCAGACTCGGCCAAGCGTTGCTGTGGCTAAGGTTTTTGTTATATTACATAGTAGTAAATTAATCAATCCTCTCAAGTTGGATCGAACTGCACATGGTGTGCGAATTTTATTATAATCGGTTAAGTGTTTTAGGAGTCCATTGAGGACAAACATTGTGACATGAGATTTATATATATTAAGATTTTTTGTGCTTTAGTCCAAAGTGAAACATATAAACATAGTAGTTCACTGGTACAAAGACACACTGGTACAGGTACAGCAGGGGGTTGACTAAACCCCCAGATCATAAATCATAAGATTTAATTAAAATATTTTTTTATTTTATATTCTCAAAATATTAACAATGTTTATACATAGTTTTCTTTTTTTCTCGTTATCATAGTTAGTCATCATCATATTCATCCTCATCAGATCTGTAATTTTCTTCATAAAACTCATATCTTTCTTTATATTGTGGTTCAAGAGTATTACTACACCTAGGACTTGAGTATGGGCCAACTAATATATCATAATAAGTTTCATATGCTTCTTGTTCACCATAGGCAAAGTAACAAACACAATGTGTTGGTGCCACTTTACCTGGTATTATATGGCCATCCTGTTTTACACGACCAATGTACATTGTTTCTGGGCCGTATTCGGTGTATCCTGCAGAAATGGCTCCTGCTGGTATTACCGATTGTTTTGTTGGTACCCAGACACAATCATGGGCACAAAGAATCTAAAATTAGATAATTACTAGTATATTTCTTCTTAAAAAATTAAAATTTATAACTTAAAAATTTAATTTACCTCAAACTCTGTTTTTAAATGTGAATGTCCCCCCCAGCCTACAAATCCACATTTCATAGATGGTACAAACTTTCCAGGAGTTAATGATCCTACATGTGGTGCTCTCATTATATATAAGAATTCATTCTCAAACCCTCCTATTATTGCACCATACGGCAATTCACCATCATATGGCACCCAATATGGTTTGCCACCTATAATTGGTTTTAAAAAAGGCCTCTCGATATTAGGTGGTACTAGAAAATAATTTTTAACAATGGTTTAATATATTAATATAAATATTTTTTTATATTAGGTTAAGCAACCAAAACTAAAGCAATATGTTTTATTTAATTTAACTTACACAAAACCTTCCACTGTAAAGTATTCCTTTGATTTTGGCCAAAAAATGTGACAAACTTTAAATTTTTTTTTTTAATTTCTTTGGAAAATATTGGTTCAGATTCCCCAAATTTGTTTAACTCAACTTTACTACCATACCAAGTAAGGCAAAACTTATGATGTTTTTCCTCCTCCAAGATGCCAGGTGTTGGTGTCGTAAGAATTATTTCATTGAATTCACAGACTCCACTCTGACCATTTCTATCTATAAAAACCTACATAGGGAAAATAATATAAAGTAACTTAAAATAATATTATGTAAATTATAAAAAAAAATTAAAAACTTATATTTTTACAGCTTAGTATGTGTTAAAAAATAAAATACGTTTATTTTGGAACATAAGATCTTCTAGGTATCACTTATTCCACGTCAATCAATTCGAACTTGTAGGCATCCCTACTCATCGGCAAAGACAGAGGGTGTAGGCCGAGAGAAAAAGCCGGCGTAAAAAACTCTCGGTACTCTTTTTAAAAAGCAAATCATCAAACAATATTTAAAACAAATATATCAAATTAATTAGAGGCAGCCTGCCCAGCACTAGTCCCAGGCCCTTTTATCAACTAGATAATCAATAACTTTATAGTAAGCCTTTTTACACAGCTTTTCTTTAATACATTTCTTAAATTTATTAAAAGGCAGAGATAAAAGAGCCTCTGGGATTTTATTAAAGAAGAGTATCCCTTTCCCCAAAAAAGAATTACTAACTTTACATAGTCTAGTACGGGGAAATTGCAGCCTGCTGCTTGTTATTTGCATTAGGTACTTTATTTAGATGGACATCCCTTATACACACCCATTGTGTACATTATACCATTACTACCTTAGGTAGTAAAAATATAATGTAATAAATGTAAGGTAATTTAAATGAGGCTTTTATTTTATGGCAGGTGGATAGTTATATTTTGAGTTGTTGTCAGCTTTGAAATCAAACTATCTAAACTAAAAGATACACACAACTAAATAAAAAATAAACTTTTCATCATCCACAATCAATGAAAGGATAACATTATTTAAATAATAGCCATTTTCTACTGATTTCTTGAATGTATCTGAAGTATTATATTAAGTCTGTGCTAGTAATTATAATAAATGAATATAGAATATAAATATCAAGCACAAATCATAGTTTCTTTATATATGGTAAACTATTTTTATAGCTATAAAAACAGAAATAATAAGCTGATCACAACTTATAAGGAAAACTTTAAAATAAACAAAAAGCTATTTCACAATAATTACCCAATGATTAATATTAAAGAATCCAATTTGATCGGCTAAACCAATCATAGCATACCCAGAATTTCCTTTAATAGAAAATATAACACACATATTGGTAAATTTATAAAATCTTCTTTGGTGGTTTTGTCTTGTAGAAATTTCTAAAAAAAAATATGTTGTTTAATAACCTTAAACATATTAAATAATATTATATTGTATTTATCATAAAATTATGTAGCTACTTACCAATAATTTCACCCATTTCTACCAATAATACGAATAAGTTGTTACTTAATTGTTGCTTGAATATTAAAAAGAATTAAGGAGATAATTATTTTCCTGACAGATTTCAATAAAATTACATGGGAAATAATATGGAAAAATGTTGAAACATTGCGTTCGCAGCAACTTATTTTTTTTTATTAAAAGAATTACTGTTTATAATGCTATTTTTAATCACTATGCACGTAGAGTGTTCAGTGTAGACAATCATACCAAATACCAATAACCAAGGTCTTAACTCTTAAGTGACTAATCAAAAGTCAGGCACTTCGCAGTTCGCACTTAGAACTTAGAAGTCTAGTTAAAAGTCAGAACTCGGAAGTAGAAACGAGAAGTTTAGTGATGTATGTTTACCAGTTATATTCTTATATCTATTTTTTTTTTAATTTCGTTGTCTGTCTTGACTTTACGTGAATACCTAAAAATTGTATACTTTTATAAAATTATTGAAATTATTATCTCTAAATTATCATTATTTTGTATAATAGGAGTTAATCAATAATTAAAATAAAAAAAGTTTACATTTCGAAAAAATTTTTTTTTCGAAATGTAAACAATGAATTACTTTTATAAGGTACAGACAGTTTACCTAGTATACTAAATTTTTTGAACATCACTTCAACACACTCTACAAATCGTATCAAGTGTCAGTAAGTGGTGACTGAGTGAGAGAACCATAAAAATTGTCGTGTGTTCTTTGACAGATTTTTTTGTCGATCCATGACCATCATTTGTAGTTGTGCATAGAGCAGTGATGCCAGGTGGGGGGGATTCTCGCCAAATTTGGGGTTTTTTTTTGTCATGGAGGGATAATTGGGGGGAAAATATTTTTGGGGGGATAGTTGGAGAGAAAAATTGCGTTTGGAGAGAATCCGGGAATTTTTATTATTCAAACCATGTCTGAGAAATTACAATAAAAAATTAAATTCAAACACGCGAACGCTCACATTCCCGAAGAATGCAACATCACAAATAAAACCGGATATTACCAATTTAGCTAAATCTTTTAAGAGCATATGTAATGATGTTGATTCTGTTGTGCAAGAGTGGAATGCTTTGCATCGTTCAGTCTGGAAATCCACACAAGACACCAAAGAGTTCTGGGTTGAAGTGTATAATTTTAAAATGCTGTTGGTGACAGGTCATTTGGTCACGTAAGCAAATTGGCGTTGGGGATTATGTCTTTGCCCTTCTCCAATGCAGTTGTGGACGAGCCTACTCCCAAGTGTCCATAATAAAAGACAAACTTAGAAACAAGATGGCCATCCACA
The DNA here is from genome assembly GCF_905147795.1 of Pieris rapae. Classification (NCBI taxonomy): domain Eukaryota; kingdom Metazoa; phylum Arthropoda; class Insecta; order Lepidoptera; family Pieridae; genus Pieris; species Pieris rapae. The sequence continues at coordinate 3,424,284 of NC_059509.1, read as the reverse complement.
CTGCCGAATCCATCTTATAAATTAGGTACACGTTGGTGGATGGATGTGTAAACTTTCAGCCTAATGAAAAAATGTTAAAAAATTTTAATACAGAAAAAATGTACGCCGGTAGTTCCGGTACTGCTGACGAAGCGTCTGAAGATGATGATTCAGCTAATGATGATTCAGCGGTAATGGAGGCTATCGCTGAAATAATGTAATTTTTATTTTATTTTAATAAATAAATTATAAAAAATAAATATTTTTAATTTGGGGTTTTTTTTCTGTAAAACCTGAATTTTGGGGTATTTTGGGAAAGATTTGGGGAGAACACCAAATGGTCATATTTTATTTTAATAAATAATTCATAAAAATAAATATTTTTAATTTGGGGGTTTTTTTTTCTGTAAAACCTGAATTTTGGAGTATTTTGAGAAAGATTTGGGGAGAACTTCAAACGGTCACCTGGCAACACTGGCATAGAGTAACTTCTTATATAGGAAATGTTGTTGTGGGACTACTATGAGACATGAGTAGTTAAACCCTCGCATTATTTTGGCTTTATTATTATGACTTTAAAGTTTGGTGGATGTACACATCATACTTTCCGTAATTTGTTGAATAATCAAGGTTGAAGAATGTGTGATATTATTGGTAAATAAAACTATTCATTTATAATACAAAAGATAAACCCATTATTTAAATTTGACTTCTATTTCAGAAGTTACAACGTTACCAGTTCATAAAAGTATTTCATATAAAATATCGGGAAATGGTCTCGTCTTTTATGTAAAGAGTGGAGGAAGAGGTGGTGCAGTAGTTGGTTTATCAAAGTGGCCTAACAGTCTATGCAATTATTGGGTAATTGTAATATTTTTGTTTTTATCAATTATCAATGTATATTATATGCGGATTATAATATTTATAGGTGTACATTGCACACAATAGCTATACAAATATTAAGAGTGCACATGAGACTGAATTTAATTTACATGGAGAATATACACCAGAACTTTTGTCTGATAGGCACTACACAAAATTTTGGCTGACTTGGAACAATGATGTCATTAGTTTGGGAAAGGAAAGTAACACAAAACCAATCACGAGCAGAAATAATTGTAATGTGAAGAAATTATCATATGTCACATTATCCAGTTGTGAAAACCGAGTATATTGGAAACTTTTATGTAAGTATGTTCATATTTGGTAGTACGTCTTGGTGTGGCAATTTAATATTATCTCACAGTTCTTAGCATGTACTAATGTTTATCTACTGTATCAATAAAGTCTTTATTGATACAGTAGATAAACATTAATATACAAAATAGTCTTTATGCCATTTTTGTTTCTAAAAAATTAGAATAGCAAGATCTTTAAAATACTTCAATATGAATTTTGAATCATCACATACAAATAAAGTACTATGTTTGTAATAATGGTTACACACTTTAGTTAATGTTTCAAAATAACTATGAATTTCCTTAAAATTATCAGATCAGAATAATTCAGGAATTAAAAAGTTGTTTAAAAAAAAATTGTTGGGGGTTTATTGGGACTACAAGCCTACTTTTGCTACTTAAAAAATTACTGCAGTTAATAATGTTTCTGATTACAGTACCACCAGTATTGCCAGTACCACATAAACAGTTGCTAAGTGTTGGTAAGCTACAGTGGGTGACTGCAAATGACCAATTACCAGATGGGTCAGTTATAGGAGGATATGAAAATGAATTCCTTTATATAATTAGGTCTCCACATAGAGGATCTCTCACTCCCGGAAAATTTGTTCCATCTCTTGGTGTTGGGTTCATATCATGGGGAGGTGAGGCTTTGGAAAAGAATGACTTAGAGGTAATTCATAGTACATATTCAGATCAATGATTTTCAAGTCATAATTATCCTATTTATAAATGTTAATTTTTAAGCATACAATTTATTAAGCCTATTTGGTTCAACGGCTAAGTTACTTATTACAGGTTTTATGTGGAGTTGACTGTGAATGGATGCCAACCAACAATGATAGGATACCAGTCAAAGCTGTGGAAGCCGGTTTCTCAGAGGGCTATGACACAGAGTTACTTTATGTAGGCAGGGCCAAGCATTTAGGACACATCATTCCAGGCAAAGTACAACCATCACATAAAGTCTGCTACATCCCATATGACGGCCGTGAGATTGCAAAGACGGAGTATGAGATTCTTGTCTGTGAATCAGTAAATGAACATGCTGCTAACAAAGTATTTTTAACATTAGATCATGGGGCCGTTCTGGTTTTTGAGTCAGATGACAGTATAAATGAAGATGTTTAAAAATAAAGTTATCTAAATAAATAGGTATTAATTTTTTTACTACCACAGCTATTCACTGCAGAAAATTATAATTATAAGCATTAATTAATATGAATTCCTAAAAAGAAATCCTTTGCGGGTTTGATGCCGTATTCACTATGAAATAGGGGGACAGATACTATGCCTTACAATTTAATATAAAGGTTCGAATGCCATAATACCAACACCAGTGAAACATAATTACTAAATATATACTTATGTCGAGGTTGCGTGGTGCACTGGGCCGTACTTGAAGTTTCTAGAATGAGATTTAAGGATTTTAATTACCATACTGATAGATTTGTGAACTGATAAGAGAAATGCTGGAAGAGCTAGATTCTTGTTATCTTGCTTTCTAAGGCAATTGCTTAAATTTTTTCTTTAATAAAATCGTTAAAAGGAGACTGCTTGCTAAAGCCTACTATAACGCAAATGAAAAATTCATAGATAATAGAGTCTGTAAATATGTACTGTCTTGTCTCAAATAACTATACATATAGAAGCTTACCGGAATAGGTATATATACAATTTACCATTGATGCCGTAGTTTTGCTCTTTTGCGAATTTTGTAAACGTTTTTGACATTCATAAGCATGCCTTAAGTCGCATCTAAATTGAATAAATAAAATTTGATTTGATTACAATTGGTCTCAGCCCACCATCTATATTGCTAGAGGCACTACCGATAGCTTTTATATGCAATTACGCCATTAAACAAATAATCAAAATTTAATATTATATACTATTGCATAGTAAAATATACTGACTGAAAACTGTCGCACGTAACTTTGAAAATAATTTATTAATATTATAAAATATTATATGTAACAGTAGTAGCACTAATAAATAAACATTGCAGTTGCAGTGACTTAATTATAAATAAAATTACAAGTTTAGCATTTATAAGCACTTCGGTAGCTTTATTGATTGCGAGTTAAGAGCTATTTAAGCCATGAGGATTTCGTATTCAGGGAAACCAAGTTCCTGACCCGCAAATGAAATGTAACAAACACCGTGTGTCTGCTGAACCTTTCCTGTCGTGATGCTGCCTTCGTGACGGACTCTGCCGATGTATAGAGGCTCTCCATCTTCAGACTCACCCCCCGGGAACGCTCCCGGCGGAACGTTGGACCCGCTCGTTGGCACCCAATTACTGGGACCTCCCACCAGGACCTGGGTTTTTATTAATAATAAACATAAGTTCTAAAAAAATTGTGCAAAACAACACATCAACTTTATTATGGATATGGTCCAATTTCCCCAAAATAAGTTCAATCTGAGATATACTAACAAAATAATTGATAAACACTAAATTTATTTATTTATTTATTTACACTTCGTTGCTAAAGAAATACAAATAACACAGTATATATAAATTACAAGGGATGCAACGGGCGGCCTTATCGCTAACAAGCGATCTCTTCCAGGCAACCCTAGTACTTTTTTTTACAATTTACTTACTTGGTACTCAGATTTTCCATTTTCCACTCCTCCCCAAGGTACATAAGCACATCCATGTGAGGCTACTAATTTACCGGGTATCAGCGCACCTTCATGTTGTGCTCTGACCACGTAAATTGGCTCTCCGTTGCAATCTTGGCCGCCTACAACAGCGCCGGGGGGCAATTGTCCTGCAGATGCATCCACCCAAACGCCAGCGCCTCCGACCGGAGCTGCGCCGCCTGGGTAGCCAGGAGGAGGTGCATATAATGCAGCTGCTGAAGGCGCCGATGGTGGAACTGCAATTGCATTTTACTTATAAATATACAATAAATCTTTTAACTGATAGTAATAATGGTGCATGAAAGCTTTTAGTGATAAAAAAGCAATAATATGTGGAATGAGAACGTGCATACTTTTTCTAAAAACCAACGCAGTAAAAAGTACTACGCCATGTCTCAGAAAATGTTATAATTGTAGCTAGGGCGAATAAAGCAAAACCTACTTGTTTAATAGATAATGTTAGTATGTACCTATTAAGACAAAATACACAAAATGTACCCAACGTACCACATCAACCGCAGTATTGCCATTCTATGTGCGTTTTAGTAGTAGTAGTTTCAGGTTCCCTATAAAATGTTAGTCAAGACACACAAAAATTATAAGTTGTGGTTATGTTTATTTAGACTAGAGATACATTTCTACTTCTAAATATAGCAATACAAAAAAAGCTATCATTCCGAACATAAATTCTAAACACTCAACGGGGTTGGGATGTGCCATGTTTGTTGAAATGAATAATTTTCCAATTTCCACGGGCGCCCCATCCTGTACGGACTCCGAAGTGGGTGACAGGGAAGGGTGCGGGGTCTACCCAATTCATGATCACCTCCCCCGATCGTCCATCGCGGACTGTTAATCTGCCACAACGCCATTCGATAATAAATTTTTTAAAGTCGTTCGCATTCATTAGGCCCGGCGTCGGAACGGTCACCTACGATCAGTCACAAAAATTAATCCCTCGGTCGATCGGGTCAATTCAGGTCACACGACATCAAAATTCTACCTTTTCCGGTTTTTGTTTACAGTATCTAATAACAGACTGGCTGTTCTCCCATCCTCCGAGGATGATTTCGTAGATAGGCTCAACTTCGGCGGGTGCGGTCGTCAAGCACACGTGGCAGTTGTGAGGGCCGAGAAAATCAAACTCGATCGAACCAGCTGCTACCGGTCCGAACTTGTACTCTAACTTGTCCGGAGTATCGAACTCAGCTCCATCTGGATCAATGTTAGGTACGTACACATATAAGAGTTAATATAATAAGTTGTGATTTCAATTGAATCAGGTAGCAATGAAGTTTAGAGCTTTATATAGGTACGATGTGACAATATTCCGATTGTATTAATTTGATTTTGAGTAAATTCGGTTGGGTACATTTTGTATAAAATTTAGCATAGATTACCATACCCTCAATCTTCCAAGTGCCGGTGGCGCCCCAGCCAGTGCAGACACCGACGAAGGCCACTGGGAAAGGTTCTGGGTCCGACCAAGATATAAATGGGATTGCTTCGCCCTCCCGACCCGCGGACACAATGCCGCCGTCCCACCGGACCCAGAAGCCGCGAAATTCTCCTCCGTTAACGATTCCAGGGGTCTCAATTTCTACTTTGTCTGGTTTGGTGCGGTTGCGTCTGATTACGCTCTTAGTATTACCCCATCCTCCGATGAATATCTGCAATTAGTATCGTTATAGTGAAGTAATTTTAAAGTAAGTGACTAAAGTTAAGCAGTAATTAATGAAAACTAGCAAGAAAGTTTAAAATTTCCATTATAGATCATTTTTACCTCATACATGGGATCTGATTCTTGGGGACCCATGGTGAGTGCAATGTGTGCATCGTTGGCAGTCCTGACCTTGAACTGCACCGACCCACTGGACACTGGGAAAAACTGGTACTGAAGGTTGTCATCAGTAGAGACATCTGAAATTTGTTTATAGGTTAAAGGATTATAATTATTATTTACATTTAAACATTTAAATAATATTTTAATAGGATGATATCACGTACAAGTCTCTAAATATGCTACGTTCGCACAATACGTGGGTTTGCCGTAATCATACATACATTCTATCTAAACACAAACAGGTTAAGGTTTACATATTATAAACAGTGCGAATTATTTATAATAGCAATGTTAAGCAAAGAAAATAGTAAGCGTTTCGTGAAAATATATATTTTCTTTTGGTAAATGGGTCCTTAATTTTAATATAATTAATTCGTTAAGGTTAACCGCATATAAAGTGACCTTGGTCAGGATGACGGGACGCCGACAATCAAATTACTCTTCATTATATGCTCTAATTAGTCATTGTGAATCACGGATAACAATAAAAAGCATTCTTGATTTCTTATCCAATAAAAAAACAAAAAGAAACAAATAAAAAAGTTTTTCATAACAGATAATTGACCATTTTACAACCAAGTACTATTTTATTGGTTTGCCATTTAAACGCTTCCAAAATATTAAATAAATTGCTTATATTATGTACTTAATAGGGTTCGCACCTGGTGATGTCATCTTAGACAATGTAGAAAATCGATCGTATTTGACCTTTCCCTTATGTTCTGACAACCGAACCAGTTTATTAGGTTTCTTAATTTATATGTAGTTATGCAATATTAAACAGTTGTTTGTTTTTATTTCCAACAATAACATTTTATCAATCATGGTTTCTATTCCTACTTAAAATATTATTAAATTTTGAAGGTACATAGTTTACAATGCTAGAGAAAATAAGGGTTTAAATTATAAATTAAATTTCATACTAAAATATACGTACTTGTAATAGAAGATACAATATTTAGTTTATTAATAATTAGTAGTATCAACACTAATTGCATTTCTGCTTACAATAGGTAACGGATGACGATTAATTATTTTAATTTATAAGCGTCTACCAAGCATTACCTTACCTCACTTAATAATAAAATATTGACAAACAATAATTTATATTGGTAACATAACCTTACTTGTACGGTACCTACTAAGATAAATATCTAGATTCTAGAAGGGTATGCTTTTATAAAATATTTTTTCGGGTAGACGATATTTACTATTATTAATCAAAGGAATTTATCCTAAAATTAGACATTTTCTTTTTATATTGATCCTAGCAGTGTAGACGCCATTCCACGCCCGGCTTTGGCCTCTTGCCAATTTAACTATTTTATTTACCGGCATTTAACTTATTTCGGCGGATTTAAAAAAGATAAGTATGTAATTGGTATTCTATAAACGCCCTTCATAACGGTTCACACTACGTAATAGCTATTTTCAAAATATAAATATGATTTCATACAATTGTTAATATACAAGTAAGTGGATGCAGGTAAAAACTTACCTAAAACATTAGCCATTTTATATGAATTATACACCAAATATTATACTTTGAACAACGTGGTCGCAGTGAGAGGCGAACTCCAACACTGAGCCGTGAGAAGTATTTGCTCCTTGGTTGCTGACGACGTAACAGGATGATGTCATACCTCTGAATAAATATTTTCTGTTTGAACATAGAGTTCAAATTGGAATCTTGATCAGCGAAAGGAAACAATGTAAAAAGCCGGTTAGGTATAAAGTGAGTTGTTTCTTTACAATTCATAATTTGTAGGTTCATATTTAGCGAAATAAAACCAATAACATAATAGATATTTTGTGAGTCTATACATATTCCGGAAGATAATTAGAAGAATAATTATAAGTCTTCAGCAGTATCAGGTGCTGGACCATTGGTTAATATTGTTGTTTCACCAGTAAACAGTGTTACATAATAATTAGTATGCAGTGACGCAATGATAGCAAGGGTCTCCAAAGCGACGATCATCTACGACCATAATATTAATATGCTTATACCTTAACTATAAACATACATCGACCTTCATCACAACCTACAGCGACAAGGCCGAGTAAACATTGTCATTACTCTAAAATCATAAGATTATTATTATTTCATTTATAGAACGTATCTACTTTTTTTTAACTCTAATTTACACTTCATACACGAAAATAACACTAAGGGAAGATTAGTTATTTTTTAATGATCTCTTGAATTCCGTTTTAAAATTTAGTAAACCAATATTGACTACACAGTTACAAACGTAATTTATTTATATTTCGTAGTAGTGTATTAAAAATAAAAACTATTCAACATTTACTAGACCTGAATAAACTAGGGATATAAAACTGTAAATACATTTACTTATCGAATGAAATTATAGCAAGAAACCAGGTCAGAGGTCAGGTTTTTATGAATCAGGCCATAGATCAATGTAAGTCATTTGGTGAGGTAGGTAATAGACTCAATAGGTTCATGTCCTTAATACTAGCGTCTACTTGTCTTCCCTACGTAATAGGTATATAATGCAAGATATCTAGGCGTTTCTAAACATTAAAACAGTTTAAAAGGCCACGTTCTCCATTGGTGACGCATCCGCTGATGCCTGATGGTCACACTACTTTTAAAGGAATGACGAAACGTGCTTTGGATACAATTGATGACGATTTTATACCCATTGACTCATTAATGTCACAGGTCATTCGTTAAGATAGCAGTGATAATCCAAATGCTTCTTATCAATAAAGTTCCGTTTTGCATAAACAGTTTAGATTCATTTGTCATACCTTGGTATTTTAAAACTTAATGTTAGTTAGAATGTTGAAATACTGTTGTTATATTATCATCAAAGTATTACAAGTTTCCGTTTTAAATATTATACGCAGGCGCAAACTGTGGGCTGTGTACCGTGACTATGTTTAAACGTGATGTCATACTGCAGTCTGCACCTATTTATATAATAAATAGTTCGTTTTAAGATACTGAATAAATTGTTCAGTATCAGTAATTTAAATGTAATCGTCACTTAATTTTTGCTTTAGATACTCTTTATCTATACTAATATTATAAAGAGGAAAGGTTTGATTTTTTGTTTGTTTGTTTGTATGAATTGAATAGGCTCCGAAACTACTTGGCAGATTTGAAAAATTCTTTCACTGTTGGAAAGCTACATCATTCCTGAGTGACATAGGCTATATTTCATTTTCAAAAAAATAGGCATCCTTACTAAAATTACGATAACATTAACATTTGTTTATTATTTGATACAATTCTAACAGATGGCGCTGAGTTAAAGGTAGTAGTTTGGCAAGACGACGTTTGCCAGGTCAGCTAGTTACACATAAAAATAGAATTTGTACTAAAAATGTGTTTTGTATAACGCCATCTGCATATTGTAATCTAAACTATTATGATTGCACAAATGCGGGTAAGATTATAGTGTAAGGTGTACAGAAGAGATGGCAGTGTTTGGCAAAAATATAAATTACATACGACCAATACTTTATAAACATTGAAATGTATTGGATTAATCTAATTCTAATGGTTTTAAGAAAATTATTGTACAAATTTGCTATTACATTATTAAAATTTAATTTCTTATATTGGTGCAATGCCTTGTTGAAGATATATGCTCGGGAATATTGAATTGTGAACATGTCGGTTAGCATTGAAGCGTGACATAAAATTTGAGATTAATATTATAAAAAAGCATAGAACCATCTGCTGAGTCCTACCCCCGTCGACCAAAGCAAGGGAGGCCGCAGCTGCCAGGCACGCGCTTTTGACAATAGCCTCGAGCAATGAACCCGCGACCCCTCACGGCTCAAACTACCTATGAACACTATGCTCTCCATTCAATGAAAATAAAGGGAAGATTCCGTTTTAAAAATTGAACAGCTGATCTATTTTCAAGAAATGCTAAATAATGGAACATTTTTAATAGAAACTTTTTGCTCAATGTCCTCTGAAAAGTTTATCTTTAAAAAAAAAAGTCATTTATGTAATTTACGTTATATATACCGTATACATTTACGAATATATATACCGCATAAAGTTTTGAGGCATTTGTTTATTATTTACATACGAATAATATTATTAAATTTCAATTACATACTGACATAATATAATACATGGCATATATTTTTTTATGATTAACAAAAATTTTTTTACGTATATACGTTGTATATCTATTCACGTAAATAATATTAATATAATACAGAGTACATATTATAAGTAGTTAAAGTAGAATGTTAAATTAAATGTTTTATTGTATGTATAAAGTATAAAGTGATATTGTAAGCCTACCGGCAATATGTTTGTCTAGATTTTTTTAATATAGATTTCATACTTAATAAATAAATAAATTATGTAAAACATGCTAGCGAATGTACCAATTACATAATTTTACAAGTAGGTTATCATATACGTAGGTATAGTACAAAGTACAAACATAAAAAGCCTCATTGTATAAAGGAAAGTTTGTGTAAAATATGGTACAATATGACAGTGGGTGGAGGAAGTGAGTTGTCGGCAAAGAACAATAGTTTCCCACGTGTGCTACCTTCCTGTGATATTTGAAACTGTGTCCCGTCATCCTTTACAATTTGATATATATTTTTTTCTCAAAATATGTGTGATCTTGCGTTGTTACATAATTGTTATATATTATTTATAGCTTTCCTGCTTGATATTCGTATTTCTAATCGATTTATGCCAACACATCAATTATAAATATATTAAGCGGTAATAAAATATAACTGTTTCGAACACCTTCATATTTTTGGGAATAACTGTCAGGTATTTTTGGAATAAACATAAGATACGCATAATAAGTTGTGTTTTAATGAAAGGGTTCATGATACGTACTGTAGCTGTTTATCTTAGAAGATCAGTTACTGTTTTTTTTCCAGATAAAAGAAAAATATTTCACTAGGCAAGTGAGGCAATAATTGAGTTTTTATTGAAGTTATGTTAATTCGTTTTTATTGTATCATTGAAAATTCGTGTTATTCTTAAAAAAATTGGCTTTAATGCCAATGCCAATCGAGCTCCCGGAGGATTTCGGAAGGAGCAACTGTGATAACTAGTTATATCATTGTAAGCACTGGAGGGTTGCTGAAGCAGCAGGCCGTAGCAAGCACACGGTACGGCGACGCATGTGGCCCCGCATCTGGTGAGGCGGGCGGCGCGGGGGGGCGAGGGTCGCATTCGTAGCGGGGCGGGCGCCACGTGCGCTCTCGAGAAGGCAGGAGCACCAGTCCGCGCGCAACCATCGCATTAGCTGCACGTACATACTTGCGGATTACACCCGTCGTATTATTCTCATCCGCTCAGCTGCGGAGTGTCAGTAGTGGTAGAGTGCGAGAGTGACCGCCGCGACGGAGACCGTACAAGGAATGTTGATGGCGGGCGCTTTGCCGGCCGAGCCCGAGGGGCTACTGTCTCTGGGTAGTTTACCCGGCCAGAAAGACACCACATGGACCAAACTCTTCGTCGGCGGTCTGCCATACCATACCACGGATAAGAGCTTGCGAGAGCACTTCGCGGTTTACGGAGATATCGAGGAGGCGGTAGTTATCACGGATAGACAGACGAGCAAAAGTAGAGGATACGGATTCGTAAGTCATTTCTAGTAACCGATATATATATATAGGAACATTAATTATATTGATTGCAATAATTTAATTTGTTCTTAACAATAATATCCTATAGAAATAATAAACAGCCACGTAGCGAGCAGAAACATCGTTTACAGCTGAAGCGACACGTAAACTTTACGGTGCCCTTGCGCATTCGTGTTTCTACGACTCTGAAACGTGTACCTATATTATCGAAGTGTTATCGCACCTGCTATTTACCTACATACTAGTACCTAGTACATAGATTAGGTTAATACAATAAATCTCAAGTGATATTGTTTGCTTGGGTAAAGTATGCCTAGATTCCTTTGCGTCCTGAAGGATAGGTGCTATGTAACGTGAATGAATTAAGAGGAATTCGATTTTTCAATAAACGATTTCACTTCCCTCGCCTGACATTGCAAATCTTTCAGCTGCCTATTGTGTAGCTAAACAATAGGTGCCTGAGCATTGGTTACAAATTAGAATAATTTCACAGGGCATAAAGTTATAAGAGTACGTCGCGTAGTAAACCGTAACAAAATATGCAATGTGTCGTCTATTGTCGCTAGCTAAAATTATTTAGTTGTTTCTGAAGTTGAAACCCTGCAGTTATACCGTAGAAATGTGTGAAATTTGAACAGATGCGAACAATAACGTTAAAAGAGTAGCCAAACTGGCATCGGAGAATCTTTATCGTAATAGAGTCTGAGGCTTTTCGCGCAGTGCGAGTGGGGCTCGTGGGAAATGAATCACAACCCCATTTCAATTGAACTGGGGTAAGGCACCCTGTTGCAGGGAACCGGCTCGTTGCACCCTCTCCGTCACATCCAAATAGGTTTAATAATCGCAATGCGTCACTGCAACACCAATATCGACGATTCTTACGACGAAGCAAATATTAAAATTCACTAAACTTGGTTAACATTTTAGTTTCTAATAAACTCCAGCAGAATTCAACTATGTAGTGTTCAGTCCACAGAAAGTAAATGACCTGAATAGTTTATAGATTTGAACGGTATGTGGTATGGATTACTCAATTATCGGATTTAGATACAAGACTACTGAAAATGTCATCCTAGAATTTTAGTAATTTGAATGTTTGGGATCTATCACGCAATGATAACGACATACATATTTTCATTAAGTTTTTATAGGTAAACTGTAAAACCTGAAGCATGTAGATGAACTTGGTAACAATAGTCCAGTAGTAAGTAGATTTCTTAAAAATTAGTTATTCTGTATATATATCTATTATAGATATAAAAGCAGACCTCGGAAATCTGCCAATTTTTTAAACTTAGGTAACTTATAATAATATAAACATTGTAACTTTATTGTTAAATTTAATAAATTAAAATCTCCATAAGTAAAAAAGTAGGTAGCCTATTATTGTCTTATTATTGTTCTTAACTTTTTTTAAATTGATCTTTTTTTGATTAGCAGATTAATAATTTTTACCTTTATAATAACATTTGAGATTTTAAGTGACTTGCTGTAATCTTCTGAGGTTGAAATACATTTAAACTTCATAATAGCGTATTATTAAATTTTTGTCATTGCTAGAATTAAATATTTAGAAAAAAACTCGTTACACGGTTTCAACCAGGTATAGACAGGAGTATCATATGTTACCCGAGTACCTAGATACGTGATGAAGTACACACCGAAGACAAAAGACCGTCACTCGATAGCCAGCGTGCGGGCTGAGAGCATACTACGGGATTCAACAAAACCTTCCTCATAATTAGATAGACCACACAGCTGTATTGTATTGTAACACACGACTAGCTCTGTGTTGGTATTGTTGTAGTGCTGTACTGATTACAATAATAATACACTAGTGAAGGGGTGAACAATACCAGTACCATAGACATAGGATTTTTGAAGTTATACTTTTGGCGCGTTAAGGAAAATGATGAAAGTAATTTTTACGATGCGCGCGCACACTATCACAAAAAACCGACACTGAAGTTAGCTATAGTCAAAAGTTTAGTTTTTTTGAAGTTATACTTCTTTTGACGCGTTGCGAAAAATGAAGAATGTACTTTTTTTCTATTGTTAGGTCGTTTTTTCTACGAAAGAATATGGCAAAGGTTTTGAAAAAAACTAAATTTTACGCCAAAGTATTACTTATATCACCTGATCATAACTACTATTTAGATCTGGACATTATTTGCGACGGTAAAATTGTATAGGGATATTATTCTTAGCTTTAAAAGATAAGGCTGTATAAAGCCTTGGATGTAAGCTCTTCTTTACAGTATAGTATTTCCTTTAGAAGGAAGCCCATTAGCTTGTAGAAGTAGCTTACAAATATTGATTTGAACCGACGGCCCGTAATACTGATCCTTATTCAAGTAGATAACTAGTATATACCTACTAGTAGTTTTCTTAAATATATATTAGACATCGTATTGGTTGTAACTAAGTATTAGATCAACTAACCAATGATCTACTAAACTAAATGAACTAAATGAAGATTAAAGGGCAAACACATTTCTCTGAAACCCTAAAACCGTCCAGTTTATTCATGCGCGAAATCTGTCATCTGAGTAGTAATTTAATTATATTGCTTATTTTGAAGATAGCTGATTCTAAAGTACATACAATACTTACATAATATTATCCCCATTCAGTAAGGATCGGTACCGTCCAGCCGAATTGGTTGGGCGGTCCTATTTGTTTCCTATCGTATTGGACACGCCTAGTTATCTGACTTCGGTTCTTATTGTGTATGAATTAAAAAATATATTTTTCAAATACTCAAACCTATATCGTTTGTATTATTGTAACACTTTAAATTTAACTATATTGTTGTTATACTAGGTAGTACATCGATTTAAAAATATCATAAATTATGGCTAATTATACCAATTCTATTTTTAAAAAAAACCATGCGTTTAAAAGCCTAGTATGTATAAGCGATCTAAATGTTTTAAACTCGGTTAGCGATTTTATCACTTATAGTAATTATGCAGAATGTTATCGGTAGGTACACCGCCAGTGCAGGAAGTTGAGAAAGTGTTGACAATTCACTAATGTGTGCCTGCCGCTGTCAAATACTGTGACATACAGGGTATCACGCAGGAATTTCAATTTAGTTAAAATTTTTGATCTAAAAACTAATATTTAAAAAATATTAAAAGGCAAAGTTAGCAATACTAGGTTATCGGCATATCCCGGCTAGCGACAATAAAGAAATGTAAGACTGTTTTTTACCGGCGGCCTAACATGAATGTATAGGTATAGTACGTATACAAATGGCTTATCGCGGGGCGCAGCTAACGTTGATTTAAACGCTTTGTAACAACATTTTGTGAGCTGCCGTATCGAACTGATTGCAATATGTACTTCGATTTCTGTTTTTAATTAAAATTCGAATTTCATTTACATACAATGACAGGTACCTTTTAATTAACGTATCACAGCTGGTTTAAAAACAATGTTAATGTAAATAATATACCTTTATGTAAATATTCAAACCTGTAAAACATTTTCGACGCTTAATATTACTTTATATACAATACTTATCTCAAATAGTAAATACCATATAATGCCTCTACTTTGAAATTTGACTAGCACCTACCATACAATGAAAACCTAACATGTTTATATTGTGGTAGGTTTCGCTAAGAATATTTTTAATTTATTAATATAAAATATACATTTACCACTGTCGCTCAATATTAAGGCAGTAAGCTTTTAAAACAGTATATTTGAATATCTAAAATATTTTAATTTCCAATTGTATAAGACCTTCAAAATCTTAGAGGTCATCGAACATATTTTGTTTGATCGTATCGATATTACGTATTTTAACCATTTTTTTAGAGCCCCTGACTAAGTAATGAGCTCACCTTATTCGATTTAATTCGGTTATTTCTGCGGTCAAACGAAAATGGTCGATCGACTGTAGAAATTGAGGTGTCGACTTGCGGAGCTCGCATGCATTACAATAGGTAATGTGGACGCCGGCGTCGTCGGTTGTAGGTTTTATTCGAATCGATAAAAACTATAATAATAATGGCCCGTCGTAATATAAACGCTGTTCCATTATTCTAAATGTTATCATTTATATCAGTTAAAAATTATTTTCGTTGTGGCATTAGTAGGTAGTATCAATTCTTAATTTACCTTTTCTTTGTCAGGTAATAATGGGAGACAGAGCGGCAGCGGAACGTGCCTGCAAAGATCCTAACCCAATCATTGACGGAAGGAAAGCCAACGTGAATCTAGCAATACTCGGAGCGAAACCTCGAGGGAATTTAGCGCCTGGTGAGAGATGTTTCATTAAATTTAGATTTAATTGGCAACCTTTATAAAACAAAGAATGAGCAACGAAGATCATATCATGGCTTCTGGCAATATTGAAATATCAAACGTGGTTAATTAGCCTATGTTACAACGTCCCACCGCTTCGGTGCAAACACGTTAATACTTGGGGTTCATACAAGTTAGAATCAACGAAGACTATGGATGTAATTTAAAAAGTATAGTCCCCGTGGCAGTGTACTGTTCTTACTGGCAGAATTTCCTAGTATTGCGATACTTATTCGTCGCGGAAAGCATCATCTCTGAAGTTATCGAATATATCTACCAATCGCCAATTTAATTGTTACCTGTGCACTTGAACAACTCGGCCTAATAGTCTCAGTGAAATTTTAATTAAAAAAGTGTTACGTTTATAAAAATTCAAAATATCATCTTATCATTATTACTTAAGTGATAAATTGGTCGGTGCAATACAAGCTAGAATGTTTTTTCGTAAAATATTAAGCATTGGTGACAATATGTCGCAACAACGTGGGTGACGCTTTGGGGGGTATAATTTGTTCTTGTCTTTATTGATAGTGTAACGTTTTTTAGCAGCCTTTTAAATTAAAAACCTTATTAGGTCGATTTAGTTTCAATTTGTTGTTAATATCTTCGATTTATTTTATTATCAAGGTGAAAAGTAACTTACTTTATAAAAGATAAGATTGCCAATTTAAAGTCTAATTGATGGTAAATATTATCTAGAAACTGCACTAGAAAACTTACAGTCTTTGTTAGTTTCACAAATAGACAATTGGCGATTGTCTTATGTCTTTTGGCAGATAGAACAATTACCAAAGCCAGGTGATCTCTAAAACAATAAATATATTAGCGTATTGTAAGTAACTATTAATATAATGTTAACACAATGAATATTTATCACTTTTGATATTCCTTTCATTGAATTTGGCAACTTTGGGTAAAATAAATATTGGACAAGTGAATGTTTGCTAATTTAAAATACAAATAATGTAATATAAACTATATTTGTGTATTTTTTCTATCTTTATTAGTTTTGCATATAGAAATAAAAAAATACAAAAATATCGTATAAAAAAAATACAACAAAAAAAAACAGCATGACTCCAGTATATTCTATTAAATATAAGACATAAAAATAAGTTCAATATTAGGCATGAAGGTGTCCATGGGCGGCGGTATCACTTAACATCAGGTGAGCCTCCTGCCCGTTTGGCCCCTGTTCTATAAAAAAAAATGAAGGAAAATTAAATAAAACTAATAGACAAATTATCAACAAACGATACGGGTGCTAAATTAATAATGGTGCAACGTTGTAGTGGATATTGATATCATAAACTGATAATTATCTGCCGGTTGATTGTTAGACTATCTCTGCGGATATAATAAAATTAATATTTTTTTTAATTTCGCGAACGCCACAAATTTTTTTTAATTTTCATTGTGTGAATAATATGTGCCATTTTACAAAAAAAGATGTATAAATATAAACTATATATAATAGTAATAAAAAAGCAGCGACTTTCTCACTAACTAATATAATTAAGAAAAGATGAATTGTAGTAAAAAAAAAGTCGTCTTAGTAATTATATATTTTTATAGAACTCTTTCGGTGTATAGCCTATAGTTGTAACAAGAATAAATTGCATTACTCTGCCTCCACTTGCAATTGTAAATTACAATGGCCATTGTAAATTACATACATTTTATAAATCTTTCGTTCAGGTTACGATTTATAATGCCTACATACATATAAATTATCAATGAATCAGTGAAGGTGCGAAGGTAGGTGTATACGAAGTTGATCTTGTCAACGTCGCGTCAGTGCTTGTGACGTCACAACGCAGCCCTCCGGAAGTCCCTCACCGGGGCCGGAAACTCGTAGCTCGCTAATTGATTGGTTCTCGCACGCAACCCTTGTAAGCCTTACTTGTGGTGAAATCTGCTAACATGGCAATTTATTAACCAACTGTTGAAGTGATTTGCATAGCTGTACTTTACCTTTACAATGGAAAATATAACGTGTGTATACTTTCTACTTCATCGCATTCTTAAAATTATGTCAAAAAATAAAAATAGCCTACGTATATTATTTCATAGATTGTCCTTAAAGATAAAAGTACTAAAATGACATAATAATACATACAATATTGTTACAGCAATTATATGATCTACTTTTATAACGTCAGTGGTCATTAATGCAGTAAAAGTTAATAGTGTGTGTTGCTTATGGAATGCTTGTTTTTTTTTGTTGAAATATAACGGATGAATCAGCTGATTTAAAAAAAAAGTGTTAGGTGTAACGGACTGGATTCCGGTCGTAACTTCGCAGATTATTATTGTTAAGAGTTGGCACGGGGGACAGGCGAGGGTCGGCATGAGGGGCGGGGTAAACAGGCACAGTACAATGGGTGCGGGCGCGCATGACGGCCACCTGGCTGAGCCGTGGCGTACCGGTCCTGCCATATGCCCCGTGCCACGACTGTCTATTGGCCAGCCGAACTTAGTCTCATTAGCTCTGTGTATTGATTGTAACCATAGCGACCCCGAAGGCCAAATCCCATCAAATTAACTATATTCTCGTTGTACTATATAAAAATCTGATAATTATCTGTATGCTTTGTAAAATAAAAAATACGTTTATTTTGGAACATAAGATCATCTAGGTATCACTTATTCCACGTCAATCAATTCGAACCTGTAGAAGACAGAGGGTGTAGGCCGAGAGAAAAAGCCGGCGTAAAAAACTCTCGGTACTTTGTTAAAAAAGCAAATCATCAAACAATATTTAAAAACCCGGTCACCTTCAAAAGAGATTCTCGCTTTGACTTGTCTGAGTTTGCTATTGTTCGAAAAAGGTTAACGATGCGATTCCTAACATAACGTACACTGAGCCCTTTCATAAATACATCCAAACGGCAGTCTGTTTAGTATTCCTGAATTACTTCAAAATATTTGTGCTCAACCTGTTTAGGCTCAGATTCAGTTAAAGCTTAAAGGGCTACGTTTAATAAAAGATATGACGGTTAAACGAGTTGATGTATTTTGTTGTACGGTTTCCTTGCAGCACTGTTATGAGGGTTGCTTGATCTTGAGTTCACAGGCACACATTTCAACCCATCAAACTTCCTTTGTTGAATCTTGTCTTTGTTACATTTATCCGGAGCAAATTGTTTAGTTATGGATGCATACAATCGGAAGATCGGATCTGTCAAATTTTTTCACATTACGTAATGTTCCTAACACGGTTTATAATGCAGTTAGTGCAGGATTTCCCTGCTCTTGTTGTTTACATTAATCTCAATTTGTAGTTAGTGCATATAGTTTCAATTTGTTTTTTTTTTATTTTCTCATTTCGAACACAAATAGTATTTCGTTAGGTTTGATATATAATGTCTAATGTAATAAGGCGTTAAACCATCATAGTTTTTAAAGAAACGGTTCATTGCCGAGTGATGAGCGTAGCTTATCTGTCTTCGGTGGCTACTGATTATTTGATGCCAAGATAAATACGCGCTCTAAGCGATAATAAACGATTTCAAGGTACTTTATATGTAGCTCTAAAAATAGCGTAAATCATCATTATAATTAAAAACTTTAATAAATATTACTGCTACAAGCAGTAAAATTTATGCACTGCTAAAAGCTGAAACTATAACAATTTATTCCATTGTCGACTGTATTTGATTAGGTGTTTAATTTCTATAGAACCATACCAGATCGCCATGATTAATTTAGTACCGACATTATTTTACAATATTTTGTTTATTCAACTTTAATTACTGCGATCCAAAATGATGTAGCCTAGTTTCTAAATACATTGAAGTTACGACTAACAAGCAGTTTGAGGCGCGCTCACGTCGATTATGAAAACATTGTTAAAGTTTTATTATATGAAAGTGTTGATGAGGGCCGAGCGAGCACTTGACCAAATAGCCGGGGACACGTTGAATTATTGAACGATTGAACACTGGTAGTAATCGATTCACACCTGTCTTTTAGGAATTTAAGAAAAGTGATTAATAAAATTGGTGGCTTGTAATTTTCGAGATAAGTACTTGACGCCCAGTTCTTTGAAGCAATATGACAATAAAAAACGAAGCTCTGGGAGTCATCATTGATTAATGAAGAGTTTCAGCGCCCAGCGGGTGTTTGCAGTGGGGTTAGCCTTTAGCGTCACTAGCAGGCGGCGTTGTCGCGTGCGCCGCCGACGCTCGCCCCTTAGCGGTGCATTACTTATGCATGTACCCTTGCGTCCCGTTCCCCGCTCAGTTCCCAAAACTATTTTTATTTCGGCTTTAGGTTTAATGCGTCGAACGGCCTGATGATTCTACGCGCGTCGTTCGCCTGTTCCGATCAATAATTTATTTGGTCTGTGTATTCTATACATTATGGCCGATCGGATAGCGTGGTGAAGCCATAATGTAAGTAGCTCGATAACGCCGCGTGATCGTATCTAACTTTACAGTAATCGTTTATACATAGCTATTGTACATAGGTAACTAGTGAATATGTACCTTCCTCACCCGGCGTATATAATATTGTATTGTTGAGGACGGAAATGTATAATTACAGCAATGACTGCCTGTATTGCACGCCGTGATTTGGCCATAAATATTATTATTGTATTAACTATTCAGTGCTTTTTATGAGGCATGCGCCATGATTTAAAATAATGATTGTGAAACGAGCAAATAATGATATCAATATTTATAATTCTTTTATATTTACTGTGTATCAAAGTAAAAAACATTGAATTAAAATTCAGGTAGCGTACTAATTAGTAGGTCTAAGACAGAACTTTATTTTCAAACGGTTCTCATAATCATATTTGACCAAATACAAACTAAACCCGAAAAACAATTATCATTAAAAAAATTTTTATTCATTAATACACAGCACTTGCCGTAACAGGGTGACTTTCCTACTTGCATTTATCCCACATAACTACGATTGGACAAATTTTTCAAATTGTAATTCCAAAGATACCATCGGGAAATTTAACAATAAATTTTGAGGTAGAATGCATAGTTTGTATATAGAATACGAACCTAAGATATGTATGTGGTACTTTTGCATATATATCTATATATAATTTGTGAAACAAAGCGTATAATATGTCCAGTGTTACTCCGCTTAAGTATTGTAAGGGCTAGTCCTGGGTAACTTAATACCTGGAGGTGATTTCCGCAGGAAGCCCTTCTCTAGCATCATAATATAATGTGGGGTATATATATATTTTTTAAATTCTAATTCCTCGTTATATCCATAATTTAACGTTCTATTTTTAATTTTCAATGGAACTTAATACGAGGTTAATGGTAACAAAGAAATGTACTTCATAATATCCTTGCTATGTTTTCATAACCAATAGTCACTATTGCAAAACTTTAAAATAAAGAGACTTATTCCTGTTTTAATTATTATTTATCGACCAACAGCTGGCGAGCAGAGGTTGGGTCGAGTCCGGCGAGCGACGCGGTTATTTATAAAACAAGATTGCGTCTCGTTTTGTCTTCGCTTGCCTCTTTATTTTGTCTAAATATACGCAGTTTTGGGAGCACCGCGACATTAGCGTTGGCCGCATGCCAGGTCTCTAACGGCCTATGTCTTCTTGATGAATTTCTTATCCAAGATTATACTAGCCACCATTTTCTGGATACTTAAAGCATATAATGATCCCAGAAAAGACACCATGAGAAAGCGCGGCACGTGGTTAAAAGGCGGGTGAACCGAGTCTATCTATATTTAGTGTTAAATTTATAGGTCTGTACGTCAGAGACGACACCGATGTGATCAAACGGAAGGCCACCGGACATGCCAAACTGTCACGGTCGTGACAACGTTATGTGCGGTGGCACACGGGGCCGTCTATCCCGAGCATGTAAAATCGTAATTACCTACATTGTATTTACAAATCGCGAACGATTCTATACAAAGTAAATAATTCCGAATGTTTATGTGCGTTTTCGGTGGTCCACACGTTTACGAAAAATCGGAAGTCGTAAATGCTATTTCATGGTTGTAATAAAGTTTGCCTGTTCGTCGATTGGTTTCTAGCGTTCCACTAATTTTCTATTTAACAAAGATATTGTGACTGGAGCCTCCCCGGCGCTGCGTCTAAAATCGTATTTCCGTAGAATCCTTACAAGCGTCGTTAAGCTCTATATGTCGGCTTTGCAGTTCGTCGACCTTAAGAGCGGGACTGAAATCGCACAAAAACATTCAAAACGAACCTTTATTTACTTCAAAACGTGGTCGATCAGTCTTTCAGAGAAAACTGACTAACGCTCGCGGCTGCGTCATTCGATTTTAACGCCACATCGCCGTGTTTGTTTCAATTGTCATTAAAATAGGAGGGAGGAATTACCTAATCGATTCGGAATGAAAGTATAACTGGGTCATATTGGACAATATGGTATCGAGGTCGAGATCCAACGGCACAAAGAGGAAAACCCTAATGAATCAGATAAGCTTTATAGTGGACATCAGCGACCTCGGCCGTCAAATGCCGCGCCATCGATCGCTGCGGCGTACATCGTTGTTGTTCTGACACGCGATCAACCCTATCAGTTTGTGGTGGCTACATCACCCCTTCACATGTCATCAAATTATGAACAAAGGGATTAATTATAAGCTTCCTAAGATATACTTTTAACGATAGTTAATTAGCGAACCCAATTATAAAAATATTATAGTGAAAATGACAATTAAGATTTACGTAAGTATTGTCAACGATAGTGAAGGTCGCGCATTACCGCGCTAGCCGGAGCGAGACCTCGTCCGGGCTACGGAAGTGTGTTATTTGGTACGTACCTTGCATCAATCGGTGAAATTTCACCATACGTTTCACGACGCCAGTGGTCACGGTTTTATGAACACTGGACAGTAATCATCATTCACTATGGCTTCGCCATTTAAATCCGGCTCAAAGGTCAACAAATTAAAAGTCTGTATTTACCATTAAAAGAGTTAAATTATAGCTTTGTTCGGATTGTGTCTAAGTGTTTTAGTCAGTAAGTCGTAGCATCGATAAAATATTGAAGAGGAAAAGTATCATGAAGTCGACAAGTGATATGAGCTAGATTTATACATAAATAGGTATGTCGGGAGATGTCGCTGAGAGGGCGGCGCGGCGGTGAGCGACCGAAATAGACGGAGCCTCGCGCTGCTTCACAATGCAATAAAAAGAAAACATTTAAAACGTCGCCTGCGCTAAGTTGACTCTTGTGTCATTTGGATGTGCTCCAACATCACCGGTTATATTCCACCGGAGTCCTCACTAGGCGCTTCCGCTTAGAGCAATGGAAATAGAATCTTTTGACTCCGGCTCTTACGTTGATAGATCACATTTTTCCGTTGAAATTCAACGTCCTAATTACGCTTTTGTAGCCATGTTAATGATAAATATTTACTAATGCGGCTGCTCAATTTATTTCAGGTTTCGGATTAGCGGCAGCGGCAGCAGCTGGTGTTCGAGCAGGTTACCCCACTGTGCTACCCGCACATTATGGGTGAGTTTCTTCATTGCTCGATGTCTTTCGGACAATTTACAATACGCATATACATGTTCTGTGACTTCTCACTTCGATGTTTGCAAGCACACGCGGCTCCGACCTGCCGCTCACTAAACATCTCACGAGACAAAAATCAGACAACTTTCCCGATTTATTGATACCATAGTATTAAAAAAGTATAATGTAGGTATTTTCAGACACATTACTCTGTATCTGACCACCACGAAAACTAGCCATTAGTAGCTCGATATTTACCTAGATGATAACCGCAGGCTGCTTCGTAGGTAAGTAATGTGAGAGCAAGTAAGCACCAAGACACAAGAGTGATGCTGAGCTGACTTTTGTCTCGGTAGATGAGACGAGCAGCAGCGGTGGCGACGGCGCAGCGCTGCGGACTCCTTGTCTAAATAATCGAACATTTTCACATAGGTATCTATGGCAAGAGTGAGAGTGAGAGTGGATTTTTTTCGTTTTGGGTGTGAATTAGTCGATTGGGTTTTTAATGTTTACGTTTGAAGCTATAGAGCGGCGGGGGCGGCCCCTGCCGGGCGGGCGCCGCCCAGCGCCTTCACTGGCGCATCGTTCTCAACACTTTGTGTTTTTCTTTATGTTTTATGCCGTGTTCATGTAATATTTCTTTTGATTTGACTTGAGTTTGTTGGTGGTGGATTTCGTTAATACACTTACAATAATCATTGTAGCCGCGATCGGTCCCGCTCGGCGTGCGGCTCGTATACCGTAATTTATTTCGATAATGAATAGCAAAAATTCTCGTTCCCTAAGCTCAAGACTCATCATGAGATTTGTTTCAAAGCATTTTATTAAATTATTTTTGTGACGGCTTCGCGTCTCTGCTAGTTTCTAACAAGCTAAGGTCACGAGTTGTGATTCCATTCACCAGAACTCGACATTCGGTCAGTTTCATTTTTTGTTTCATAAACATCAAATATACTACAAAAATCATATTTTATGAATGGTCTCAAAGGGATATGATAATGTGATTCCCATGGTCCGATCGTAAAAGAGGCCATAACTGTAGCTTATAGGTTACGTTTAGAACGCCGCCGTGCCAAAAAACTCCAATCCTCGTGGATGAAAAAACCGACACCACCACACTAGGTATCGAAATAGTCACAAAGTGGATCACTGCTATCGCTATCCGCTGTAGATTAATTATTAAAGTAGGTTAATTGTGTCGACATTTTATGAAAGGCAATTTTCAGTTCAGTCTTTTGTCTGTAAGTAAATGTGTTTTTAGATTTGCATGTTGAATAATAAATATTACATTTTAAATTTTATTTTAAGGTCCGGTCTAACCGTATTAAGTAGACTTTAATATTGTTACGTTTTAGTTTTTAATGTTGTGTAAGTAGTTGTGGAGCTTGTGTGGTGTTGCGCCAGTTTGTTTATTGTGCTCTTCCCGCGTGCTCTCGTGTACCGGTCCTAACACGTAGGTACTTCTGGAGGCAGAGCCGCGCTCCCAGCAGGGCGGTGTAGGTATCGCGTCCGCGAATAGGGCTAAACCTCTACAGGTAGGCGTAGCGACGGGCGGGGTCTCATAGCCCGCTCAGCGCATGCGTTAATGTCACCATCTCCGGAGCCAAGCTATCTAACATCTACCGCCCGAACGTTGAGTACCAATCGATCCGTCTCCATCGGCGCATTAGTGACAGAGAAAGACGACCGCTCCCCAGCAACGGTCTGAGAGCTCTCCGGAAACGCTGAGACAGAGCGCTCGAGTACTCTCCAACGAACTTGACCGCCCGTCGACTTTTCATAAATTTTGCAAAATTGACAGTTCTTTAGCTCGCCAACGAGGTTTTCTATTTCTCTTTGTCGATCGGGATTAAAACTGGGTTAACACGCACTCGACACTGTTATTCTTGAACGAGTTAACATATTTGCGTTTCGGAAATAGATCAAAAAAAGCTGAAATGTTAATCGTGATAAATCTCGGACCGTTGGACGCGAGATGTCGACGATTAGGATATTTCGGTCGCGGCGGAGTAGAGAAGATTTGATGACGCACGGCGGCCGTACATTCGCGACTTCTCCCTCGGTGGCCACTAACACTGGTAGCTGCTCGCGTCTTTAGCGGCCGGCTCTGCCGTAGTTGCGTGTTTCGATCGTGATGATTGTTCACAGATATGTGATCGATCAATAATGATTTCCGGCCGAAAAATAGAACAACTTACGTTTAGTCGATTATAATAATAATAAATCTAAATAGCAGAAAATGATTTTAGTCTACTACGTTATTAAATGAGACTTAATTTAGACAAATTTTGGCGTTATGCCAACAGATAATATATAGTCGTGTCGGGAAAGATGTCTCATACAAAATACATTTCTTGTACCTATATAAATAGATGAGTAGTTAATACAGGGCCAAAAAGTTGCTCGACATTACGCAGATAATGATTTATG
Source organism: Pieris rapae (assembly GCF_905147795.1). Lineage (NCBI taxonomy): Eukaryota > Metazoa > Arthropoda > Insecta > Lepidoptera > Pieridae > Pieris > Pieris rapae. The sequence continues at coordinate 3,398,782 of NC_059509.1, read as the reverse complement.
TTTTAGATGACTAAACGTAAGTGGAGTCGGCCTTAATATCCGTGTGTATAGCAATCATAACATTTGTGTGTCTCGCAGACTGTCCCCCGGCTACGTGTACGGCGCGCCAGGCTACATGGGCGGCGTGGGCGGTGTGGGCGGCGTGGGCAACGGGGCGGGCCTGATGCAGCTACCGCAGCTCCAACACGCCGCGGCAGTGGCGGCTGCCAATCACTTGTACGAGTATCAAGCTGCCGCGCAAGGCGCTGCCTACCAGCACCAGTATGCTACCATAGACCCTTACGCTACCGCAGCCGGTCAGTAGCGTTCTTTGCAATCTACTGCTCCTATTTAAGGTGTCGTCAAAGGCAATCTTTGTGGCAAGTTTCTAATTTTAATATCTCTGTGTTGTTCTAACGTATAACGTATGATTGCAGCAGCGGCAGCAGCGGCTAGCGGTGCCGGGTATATGTCTCCATACTACACTCTACAGGGTGGGAGTGTCCAAGCGCCCCTTCTGCCCCCCCTGTCCTATCCTCCTCAACTGCAGGAGGCACGAATGCAGTGATGACACCCTGCAAAGTGATGTCGTAGCGTTACCACACACGAGCCAAAAGCATATTTTTGACAACTTTATGAAAACCAAATATTCAAATACAAAGATTAAAGTGACCAAAGCTGTAGAATAAGCCTACGACGTTAGCCTCGAGTTAACTAATGTATAGTACACGTTGATTACTAAAAATTATTTTTGAAAACTAAATGGTAAAATGATAACAATACGGTGCCTTAGTCAAAGACTTTAATGGCCTTTACTATAGGTACTACAATATAATTAGACACGAGAAATAACTTTAATTAGCCTGCCAGTGTACGTGTATTAATACTATGTGAAGTAAATTAATGAAAATTAATTTTTACGTAATAATTTGTACTTCTGTTCATCGGGACATTGAGTCGTTACTCGTTGTGACATATCATTTGAATTCTATGATACCATGTATGAATTGTCAGAACATAGATGAGCTAAATTCTACCGTGTGGTCGGGTAAAATTTTTTCGTTCACCCCCCTTCAACAACAATCGCTCTAGAAGAATAATTTACAATAGAAGCTTATGTTTTCTGGATGGTTTTATCCATATTAACTTAATTAGTAATGTATATTAGTTAATGTATCTGCGAAGTCCCAAATACTTGCTTGTAGTATAAAAGTAAGGATTCGCCATGCTTGCACATGACTTGTATCCTTAACCAAAGGTTCCTACCATTATCTGCTTATAAAATATCGTTGGAACGTAATGCTCTCTCGATAGAGGATAGCCTATTGTGATACAGAGTAATGAAGCAATAATCACTTAAGTATCGAGATCTGTGTTTATTTGGTACGGGGTAATTGTGGATGTGTAAATGTACGCGGAAGGCTTCATAAGCTAATTGTTTAGATTTCTATTGTTTAAACATGTCCATGTTGCTCAATGTGTCCTCATATGGACTTGGTTTAGTTTAAGGTCGGAGGAGAGGGGTTTACTACGTAAATTTAGCAAAAAACTTATTCTTAATTATAATGCGTATAACATACGGCCCTAGTAATATTCTCCAAAGCGGTTTAGGGTACTTAATAGTTAGAATAATTCAATTACTAGTCCTTGTAATATTAATTGTAATGAAACTTTACTAACGCCGGCCGTGACGATTCTATTTATATTCGTCATTTACCAAAAACTTATTGAAACCATTTCTTTTTCAATGTTAATTCGTTTGATTAACGAAATCTGATTCCTTTAATAGTAGAATTATGAATATTATTCTGATTTGGTGTAAGAAGAATCTAGCGACGGCTAGCGTTCGGTACAAGTTAAAGCTAAGGCACTAGAATGATTAGATTATTAAATAATTAACATAATATATGTATGTGTAAGATAATCTTAGGTGTAATATTCTGTTATTCGTAATTTATTTTGTTGATATTTGTAAATCTACATGTTGATACTATTTATTATGTGGAAGAGGAATAAAAATTGTTAAATATTAATAAACCGAATTGAATCTCTTACAGCTGAGCATGTGTAGTTAGCGCCAAGCATCATCCAAGTCACAATTTTTCACTATCACGGATGACCTGGTCGATCAGTCAAAAGCATGAATAACAATGAGCAAACGCATAGATTCAACCCATGTATGTTGGCGCCATCTATATGTTAGCAACGTGATTCGGCTCGATATATTGAATTATAGACATTATATAAGTATAAAAATACCAAAAGTAACATTAAAAGTATGTATACCATGGTCTAGTGTAGGGTCCCTACTTGTGTCCCCTCTTAGTAAGACACTATTAAGCGACTACACGCCAATATTCACTTTTAAAATGCCATATAGTGAGGCCATCTTGCCGTAATATAGGAGTTAAAAAAATTATAAAAAAATGTTTATTACCCTACATAGTATATACATATCATCAAACAATTAATGAAGACCTAATGAGGGTGTTGATTCACTGTCAGTCCAATAAGTGCATTTCATCACAGTATTTATTGCACAATAATTGTTTATGTATAACATAATATTATTAAACTATAAATATTTTATATATAAAAACTTAAAATATACCTAATAACTTGTTAAACCATTACTGTATAATATGTGGCAGTATTCAATATAGGATAAACAAAATATGTATATGTTACAGTACTTAATTTAGGATATGGAAAATAATAATTTTTTAAGTACAATTGCTGGTTTTTTTTAATACTTTTTTTTAAATTTAACATTCATTTCGAGATAGCTATTTACTGGAATTTTCTATACTATGCAGCAAGTAAAATCTTTCCTTAATTTTTTTGATCTTGTTCCAATTCTGTACACACTGATAAAAGTAATTAAGACAAGTTATCTTCAAAATAAATACAACTTCTTAATTTTTATATTATTGTCTCGTTAACCAAGGGTGCTGAATGGCATTTATAACGTAGAGTTATAAATCTACGTTATAAATTACTAAATTCGTTAGGCCCGGCACTCATTATTGGCTACGGCAAAAAGAAGTATCCCGAAGCAGCCTCAAGACTGCCGATGCAGTAGCCTCAAGCACCGAATTACCGAAGCGGTATTTCTGTTACTAAGACAATATGTCCTGGAAATTTCTACTTTATTGCCATGAGGTATTGCTTTTTATCACGTGAAATCCTCAGCCGTTCCGATGTCGATAATGAGTGCTAGGCCTTGATTCAAAGTCAAAGTTAAAATTTATTTATTCATATAGGTAACATATTGTACACTTATGAACGTCAAAAAAAGAAATATGAAATGATTCTAATTTTACATTTACTGCCAGTTCTCAAATCAAGGGCGTAGAACGGAAGGGTTAAAATTAAGGGATATATTTAAAAAAAATCGTTTTATTTAAATGGCTGGTAGTGGCGTATACCAAAGACAGTAGGCGTTATTTGTTCTTCATGTACCTATTTAAATCATCGTTTTAATGAAATGGTGCTCGCAATAAGTATTAACGAAAGGTGTATTTACTTAATAATGTAGATGAGAAAAACGACTCTTTCACGTAAGTATATTCTTAGCCTACCATATTTATAAGGTATTAGGAGCGACCAAGACTACAATTTAATATATAGAATTGACATTAATTTAAGGGAATTTCGCGTCTACAGGTAGGACACCTGTATTTATTTTAGGGAAATTTATAAAAAAATAAAATTACATATTAAGTGTATTTCCTATTAGACATTATTCAGCATAATATACAAATGAATAAGCTATTAACACTTTGGTATGTCCATTGTGCCAAGCGCTATCTTGAGAATTTGACGTAAACTAAGTACGCCGTTGATTTGTGTTAATGTGTTGTAGAAAATAGTACTCACTAGAGGGCGGTGGTATAGAAAGTGAAACCATTTTAAGGTGTTCCAACTTCCGTTAAACCTTGTAAAAAAACCTAGTCAACGTTACATCGCAAAGAAAATGTCATATTAAACTGCGCCGTTTAATTAAAAGTTAACACAAATCATAAACTAATAGTTAAATTATTGCATGCATATAAAAATGCGTTTATTTGCCATATTTATAATCATTTTATCAATTGTCATTGTCCTTTCTGTGCGCATAAACGGTAGTCGCCATGTAAACTTTTTACTTTACCTGGGGGTCTAGTCAAAATGGCTTAACAGTAGTGTACATACACTACATAGATACATACTTTCTACATAGAAAGTCGAAAACTAAATTTGTATGAAAATGACAGCTGTAGTTGGTACCAAGTACCAACTGTCGACCCTAGCTGTCATTATCATACAAATTTAGTTTTCGACTTTCTACATACATAACACTACTGTTAATCTGTCTTGACTAGACCCCCTGTACCAAATATGTATATTGTATTCTGTGCATGTAACCATTAAACAAAAACAACCTAAAACAACACAAACTAATTTGTGTTTACTATTGCAGTGTTAATTATAATAATATAATTATTGGATAAGTAGTCATAAACAGCAATTAACGATATTAAGAGCTCCTAAATAGTAAATATTATATATTTTAAATTTTCTAAGGTAACTTCTATAATGATGTTATTCGAAAAATAATAATACGTATCTTATTCTTCTTACCTTAAATAGAAACTAATTTTAGAAAATGGCTGGTCAAGGACATCAATTTCCTGGAAATTTCCAAGGAAACCCTGCTATGCGGTCAGGATATGGGGCAGGTCCAATGCCGGGTCAAATGCAGACAATGCCCAACCAGTTAGCAGGTATGTATATACGCAAAAATAATTATTACATTAAAATAAACCGCCTAAAAGCCGTAAATTTTTTAATGCTATTTTTTTGTATAAAATTAGATTCTGTAGAAAAATAGTATTAGAATTATTTATGACATAAAATTTGTTTACATTATTTTTCATATCATGGAAGGTTATGTTCCATTATATAAGTAGTAGGTAGTAATAGTAGTAAAATTATTTTCTTAAACTAGGTGTAATGGGTGGTCCCATGGGTGCCGCTGGTATGGTGGGGATGGGCAACCAAATGGTCCCCCCTGGATATGGAGCCCCAATGCAGAATCAAATGGCTAATATGGGAATGGCAGCTCAGGTATGATTTTAAATAGCTTGGCTTAAATTACTTTGATTGCTGTTAAAACATTAATCCATGTAGGTAACATATATATTTAATACACTACACTAAATAATCATTGCAAAGCTGAGATAAAATATACAAGTATATCACATGTAGCTTAAATAAGAGTTATGTTTGTCCTTTCAGCTTGCATTAATCAGTAGCATATTCTTAAAATTATAGTATATTTTAACCATCATACATGTAGAAAACTAATGAATAGCAATAAGTTTTTTTTTTATATTATAAATATTTAAAGTATTTATTATATTGTATTATATTTCTCTTTATTATGATTTTTGATAAACTTAGTGTAGATATCATTGGTGTAATCAATAAAGAAAACAAAATCATTGTCTTAATTTCAGGGCCTGGTAGGTGTACCTGGGCCACCTGGAATGGGTCCACAAGGAGTTCAACCAACAGGTATCTATCTATGTTTTAGATTAGATTTTATACTTATACCTTTGTGGTCATATTTATTAAAGATATTTTTTATTTATGTTGTTGGCACCCATTATTGCGTTTGCAAAAGTTAATCTTTATACATCTAATCCATGAAACCACAGCTGGGATCGAACAACTTTAGGGAGAATTTGAAGAACCTAAGATGAGTTGCACCCAGAAGCGACAACATCTATAGTGATCTGTTTATAAAAATGTCAACTATAAGTTCCAGGAGCAATGCAACCAGGCACTGTGCAGACCCCAACAGCCCCTGGCCCTCCACCAGCTCCAAGCCAACCCCCACAAAGCAAAGACTTCAACATGGCATCTTTATGCAAGTAATAAAGTTTTATTCATATTAAAAAAGTGAATCTACTGCTTATGTCTTACAGAACAATGTTACATACTGTAGGGTGTTGACACAATTTTAAATCATAACATAATTTATTCATATTAGTAACTAAATGTAGGCTTGTGAATGTCTGATGGAAAATGTTATGGATAAAATTTTAGAGCAATTATTTTATTCTATTAAATATTTGTATATAAGTGAGGTTCAGTTCAAGTCAGCTGCCGCAATTAGTATCCATTCTATAAAAGATGGTCGGCCATATACAACCCACTCTTCTAATATAGTGACATGGATGTGCCCATATGTCCGCTACCACAAGCAATGTTAAACATTTAAGTTATTTGGTTAACAAAATTATGTACTAGGTATAACATAAGCATAATAATTAAGAATAGATTGGCTGTTTTATTGGCGTTACATCAAAGGATAAGCATAAACATAAATTGACTTTATTATTTATTTGACGTTTCAGGTTTGGCCAGGAGACAGTACAGGATATTGTATCTCGGACACAGGAGATGTTTCAAACCCTGAAAGCCGCGGCCCCGCCGTCTGGCACAGCCCTCGGCGAGAGCGCGTCCCACGACAAGCGAGCCAAGATGCAAGAGCAGCTCCGAACTATCCGACTGCTGTTCAAGCGATTGCGCCTGATCTACGACAAATGCAGTGAAACATGCCAAGGAATGGAGTACACTCACATGGAGAGCCTCGTGCCGCTTAAGGACGCACCTGACCATAAAGCCTTGGACGAGCGAAGGCACTCCGACGCCTACCGTGCCGCCCTCGACCAGAATAGGGAGTTGGTGGAGCAAGTGGTACTCAAAAACAAGCAGCTCAAAGAAGTCATCACCAGCCTTCGTACCATTATCTGGGAGATTAATGTGATGCTCACGATGCGCAGGTCCTAAACCTTTTGTTAGTCTGTGATTTAGTGATAAATGTACATTCTGTAAATATGTTTATGTGAGAATAGTGCAAGGGAAGTTCTGTGATGACTTTCTGGTGGTGTTTTAAGATAAACAGTGACAGTAGACGGAGTAAGACAAAATGTAAATAAATTTCATATAATTAATATTATGTATTTATTTTGTCACAATAGGCATAAAGTCTGTAATATTATTTGTACCTAATTAACTGTTCGGCATTTCAATCTTAATACGAAAGTAATGGCAAATTCAAGTCAAGTTTTCGTCATTACAATCACAAGCAATAGTTGTTGTGTCTCGAATTGCATATGATTTGGTACATTGCATGCTAAACTTTATCAGTGTCGGTTGTGCCAGTCTTAAGTTTAGCGGTGATTTTGTATCTTCTAAATTGTTACAGACACTCTCCTTCCTATTAATATTAAAAAGAGTACCGAGAGTTTTTTACGGCTTTTTCTCTCGGCCAACACCGTCTGTCTTCTTTGCCGATGAGTAGGGATGCCAACGGGCTCGAATTTAATGACGTGGAATAAGTGATACCATTATGATCCTGTGTTCCAAAATAAACGTATTTTATTAAAGGGTACATTAAATGGGAAATGAAGTATTCATAAAAATAAATAATGTTTATTCTTTAATCATATTAAATAAAAATGGCAAGCTAAGCGTTTCGCCATGCGAACTATCCTATAAAAAACTTAAGTACAAAATTAAAATCATTGTTCGATCGGTTTAGGAATATCGAAAGATGCCTTTTTCTTTTTCTCATACTGCTTCTTCTCGTAAGGGCGGGTGTCGATAACAGTTGGAATGTCTGCGTCGTCCGTGGCAGCTTCGACGGTGCGATGGGCGCTGCGTCCCGCTGGGAGGGCGTGGAAGGCCTCTGCTAATTCAGGGTTAATTTCTTCAAGTGGTGTGTCCCCATTCTGAATATATACAGGAACGAAACCCGGTACAGCTGGCAGGTATTGCCAACGTGGCCGCGCCTCTGCGAAAAAATAGAAGGTGAAATAATCTGGAAGGGAAACAATTAAGAATCTGCGTTTTAATTTCGAGACTCAGTTTGGTCAACGATTGAAGCTTACTAAAATTGTACGAGGTTAGCTTTTATGTACGCGTAATAAAATCTTTCGCCTCAAACATCTTTATAATAAAAGAGACTATTTATATATATATTTATGAACTACTGACATACATTGCTGTTTCTTTGATCATTTGAGAACTCAGTAGTGATTTAATATTTAACCTTTGTATGACGTAAATCGTAATACAGAGCTAGAGCATTATCACGCCATCACTTGTGTGGTATCACGAATGTTTGCAAGCGGTAAGAAATGCGCGAGAGTATTGCATCGTAAATCTGTTAATAGATATATTGGATAGGCATCTATTTGAACCGCTTACCTTGTTAGTGCCGGTCATTCAACTTGCCAATCTTTTTATTCAGGATAAGGTTAATTATTATAGATAATCGTTTTTTTTAATTAGGTACAGCAAATATTTAAAATAACCTACCATTTCTTTTATCAAATTATTTGTTTATCAAAGTACATCACATCATATTATATAATGCATTTTCTATAGTAACAATTAGATTCTGTATATTCTAAAATATATGACAAGTATGGTGAATATAAAAATTTTACAAAAATACGATACAAATATTACATTGCGATTTTATTAGTAATTGTTTGCTTAACAATGCGGATTAGGTATTAGATAGGCGCTTATAAACGCCTTTTTTAAATTGATCATCCCACTACCGACTACCGTATATATCAAGTTCTGGATAAGGAGCGTTTATTCTGTCAAATACGCGAAGAATTCAAATAAGAGGTGCTTGAAAGTTTTCTATAATTTCTATAAAAATAGTACATATGTCATGTCTGTATTTCGTAATTACACGAATCCATTGATCGACTCTACGTACCTCTAATGAACTACGATAATTTAGGATATAGGTGTTCTCTTTGAAATGTAAAATATCTAGGTGCATCACTCAGGCAGCAGATCATTGACCGAAGCGTTCAATTTACATTTCGAGAGTTCCACTTATCACCTGTCTATCATTGGCCAACACAAATCCCAAACATTGCCTTATAATTTATTTCAAGTTGCATGCTATTTTGACTCTTCAACATATGGTATTTATGCCTATTTCTACGTGATAACCGACTGAAGCTCACAGCGCACATTCAGTTTTCTGTACACTGTTAAATCAAGCTTAATTTACGACGCGAGTGCAAGACTTTCGCCTAACGGTCCGACATAAGTTTTTGCCCCTCGAATACTAACTGTAATCATCTTATTACACAAAGGTACAGTTGAAGTAGTTGGTATTTATTTATTAGCTAAAGCAAAAATATGTCAGCCCTAGAAAGCTGGACTGTTATTTCTGTCAATATGTGAATTCGTTTTTTTCGTTCATTAGACAAAAGTTTCTAGGAACCTTATTAAATTAACTTTCTAGCTATCTTGGAACAGGTTGAGAACGAGTTACCTACTTTTTTTGAGTCGGAAAAGAATGTAGAGCAACTTACGTTACAGTTTTTACATCGTGTCTGCGCACACGTAAGTACGCTTTGAGTCTTCAGTTATAATGGACCTATGAGCTTTGTCCATAATGATATTATATACGTAAGTATATACGTAATGCTCTATTCGTAAGTGACTGATTCTATTTCAAGATAACACCATAATTAGTAGTTAAGTCTCTAAAAACCTAAATATCTTTAACATATATTTCCTATAAGAAAGCTTAAAAAGATTCAGAATTTTTTGCGTGACATCCACTGCGAGCGGAACGGACCCATTACGGACTCCAGTATAGTCGTAACGATAATTTTCATACAAGTGCTTCTAGGAAAAGCGGAATTACTGTTGAGTCATTACTGAGTATTAATATAATAAAATTCATTCACGATTTAAACTATTCGAATTTATTTTGAGCTAATTATATTTCATATTAAATGCATTTGGCTTTAGGTATTTACTTATTTAGATAGACGCAACAAATCTAGGTCAGTCGGGTTAAAAGTTAAGTACTGATTACTTATCTAAACAATTCTAGCTAAAGGACATGCATATACAAATAATAATAAAGCAAATTAAAAATAGAAATACATAAACCCTGAAAATGTTCTTCATACTTTATTAATAATATGTTATTTAGTTCATTCCGATTTCGTAGCACAGGTATGATTGATAAATTATAAACGTTCGTGTATTCGAAAAACACATATATTTCATTACAAGTAAATTTTTACGAAATGCATGTAGAAGATAGATAATTAACGATATACCTACTACCGTGTAAGTTTTTTTCAAAATTCTCTAATCTTATATTGCTTGTATGCAAAATAGGTCAAGTTATATTCTAATCTATTTCCAACATAATTACAAAATAATTAGTGGTAATTGTAATTTTTTGAATGAATTTTGCAATTATTTGCTTTAATTTTCAATAATGATAATAGGGGCAAGTAGGCGCGCAGTAAGAGTCATCGTCCGGTCCACTCATGTGGAACCCGACTTGGAACAGGTTGATCACGTCGTTTTTGTATTTTAATTCAAATTTAAAGCTTGGATACTGACAAGATAGGTTCATTTTTAATTTCCTTCAAACATTTCTGATGGCTTTTAGTGCTGTATGCTAACGATAAACTCCAAAATGTTATAGTTATTTTTTTCAATTATTTCTCAAAATATGACACAACCGGTGCGTCATGATTATTTCCTTCCAATCCAGTCTTTGCTGATCACGGCTGGAGTCACGTTATGCTAAGTTGTTGAGCCGGCGTGACTCACATCTGTGTTGTGATCATCTTTGAATCGATTAAGTTTTTTGTGAGCGGGGAAGGTAGCTTTTAATTTTTTTTTAGTTTCTTAGAACGATGGATGCTTGTACGATAAATAACACGCAATAGCTTGGATCTATCTAGACAGTGGGTATATAAACTTGATATTTATGTTTAATAATACAATTCTATAAGGGAACGGGAAAAGAAAAAGTGTCATAGCTTGTTGCACACTATTGATTATTAAAAATCTTACAATATCCGCTGTCAGCATTGACAACATCACACAATGACGATTTAATAATACACCAATCAACTATTGACATGATCAAGTTTGCGAAACTTTAAGGATTTTAGATAAAATCCTTGAAATGCCTCGAGCAATTAAGCAAAATTGTTGGATACAATTAAATTCAATAGACCGAATCTCGCGCCATTTAACACGGATTATGACTAGGCTTCAATGAATTATTTGTTAGTATTATTAATCAGTAAAAAATATGTTATCTTAGACATGATCACGGAACACACAATATTCATTTGAAACAAATCATTGTCGTGACTTGAAAACGATGAACGATTCCTCATACAATAATGGATTAATTATTTAATGTTATGGTATTGTTTTGTTAATGTTTTTAATTTAAATATTATATATTCATATCGTTTCGTTATCGTTTTGTATTGAAATATTTCACGATAATTGCGTTCAAACAGAGACCGTACGCCATTTGGTGTGTAACGGTTAAATTATTACCTATATTGTAATAAATATTATTAGTATGTAGAGTTTACTGACCTGTTAATTAACTTTTATGGTAGTAGACACGGTTTATACCTAACATCAAGTGGTTTGTAGGGTAAAGCCGGCATGCTTTTAAAAGTATTGTCTAGTATTAATTAAGATGGCCCGTTAAACTTTACCGATTATGAATTTAACAACTTGTCATGTAATGTTTTGTTGGGACGAATTCAACTTTAGTAAAAATATTTTAAGACATAGACGTACAACGAGTTAAATGTATTTAAAAATAACTGTAAATAAATAGATAGTAATCCTTAAAATACACATCAATTTGTATTTTTTTAATTGGCAGTGTTCATGCTTTATATTAATAATACGACAGTTATTAGAATACCACATATGTATATGAACATTTGGATGTACTTTTTAATATATAAAGAATCTTACCAGTAATCACAATATACATTGCACACACGACTAAAAGTTTATACATTATTGTTATGTTTATTATAATTTTATACAGTAACAGTCTATGGTCCAGCCGTGGTGGTGGGCGCCTAGCGAGTGATGTGCGCGCGCACAGCACCGCAATAAAACAGCATCGCCCTATCCTACGCAAGTTTAGCTTTTAGTTTTTTGTCTTATAATTAGCTAGATAGGGGAATTTAATTTCTAACTTTTACTTCTTAATTATGGTAAGGGTCACTCAGCATATCTATGACCCTAAGTGACCTATGGTAATAAGGTTCAGACTTTTTTATAGTTTTTTTAGATATTTAATTATTTTTGTAAGATATTAATCTTTAATGAAATTTTTATTAGTACAGTAAAGAAAATTCAATCATTTAGTATAATCCGAAACACGATATATTTACAATTTTCTTACCCTACATAGTAATAATAGTAATTATTATAAATTAATAAAAACAAATTTAAAAAAAAACATTTTAATAGTTTCTTCCCTATGGCTGTGTACCTTGGTTTTATCATTTGTTTAATTTAAAAAAAATATTTGGAAAATGTATTTTTGCTGTGTGCTAGCTTAAATGTAAACAATAATAATCTCCTACGAAATCTCTGAATGAAATAATACCATTTATAATAATAATTTAATTTTAGAGCATTTTTACAACAAAAATATACGAAATTAATCATGTTTTAGAATTCCATATTTTTTTTAATTATCATAAATTACTAAAAGATGTTTTTTTTAGTTAAAATTGACAACATTTATGAAACAAGCAATTCTTTCGCATAGTGGAAAATTCTTGATATCATTTTCTTTTATAAAATTGTAGTTACAATAAATTAATTAAATATAAGAGATATCAAAGTTTCATAAATCAGAGATGGAAAGTCAAGTGAAACGTGATTTATGACTTACTCTTAGCAATACATATTATATAGATATTTTCTCTGAGTTGAATATAAATTTATAATGCAACATGTATTTGTGTGAATGCTTTCAACGGATTGTGTACTCAGTCATTACTTAAGTGCTGTTCAGTAAACTTCTCAGATGAGGATCCGACATTCTCTGGCAAGGTTCTGAATTACGAACTACTACTATGAGTTTTACCAATTTTAGATTAGTTTTAGACATTACAGTATGGTGGTGATGCAAAAAATTTTAATATTTAACAAAATAGGATTTCATACATTTTATCCTGTCAATGTTTTATTGAAATATGTTACAGCTGCTTGCGGGTTGTTGACACATATTTTTTTTTATTGATTGCTTTGTAGCGATGTTTGCGATGGTTGCGATGCTCAGTTGAAATCTAAATTCATCTATCATTTTTAAACTTATAATTGTTAAACGCCAAGCCAGCTGCATATATAAAGAATCTTCCACAAACTTAAATAACCATTGTCCATCTGTACACATACTTATATAAATACATTATATAAGTATGTGTATATTTATATAATGTAAATACAGATATGAAAATGTTAAATAAAATTATTTAATATTTTTAGCATAAGTTTTGTGTTTCCTGTAATGGCTGCCTTTTTAATTTAATTATAAGTAGTATAACAGAAGAGTTTCAAATGTGAGACTTACCTTTAAAATTTAATTTAAAAGGTTGACTGACTTAAGAATCAAGCATAGAGAGAAGGAGGAACATTGACCCTAAAGGTGAATAACTGCACGTTAGCGATCAAAATTACATAAATAAATGTTTATCAAAGGATTCCTCGCTCGCGTATTTCTAGGTCTCGGCCATAATATTTAATTATTTTTAAAAATTATTCAATACCATCTCTCATTTGAATGTTACAATGCATAAATAATTGAAAATTAATAAATTTTTCAATTTATCGTGCTAGTAATAACGAAATCACGTTTAGTATAAAAATGTTTACTTATTGTCTTCAAAATAAAATCTATGAATATTATTAATATTAAATGAATTCTTAAATGATTTCTCTTGATATTAGTTATAACTAAATTACATATTTTATACATTTTTTATTAGCTTACATTTGGCTTTAGAGCGCTGCTGTTACTATTTCTTAGGCTCTCTCTATTTTATACATAGATCTCTGGCCAATAAACTAGGCAACATGAGAGCGTCCTTAAAATAGTACCTTATTTTCTTAAATTAGGTCTAGTCTACTAGCTAGGGCCGGGCGACAACTCCTCCGAAAATGTTTTCATGAGTTGGAGCCCGTTGCTGCACTCGCGATCGTCTTTTGACAATTATGTTACTACATAAATAGTTGTTATTGGTTTAATTTCTATTCAGTACAGGCCAAGGCTAACAGCATGCAATTTATAGGTTATCTGACGCCTTACTAAAAATAAAAGCCAAATCCACTTTAGAGGGAATTGAAATGTATATTGCAGTTGCTGTTTTCACTATATTAATACCTAACGCTGTAAATACATATAAGGAATTGATTTCATGGATAGTTTTAGTAATAGCTCTTACTACTGCATATAACCTGGTAAGTCTAGTCACAAATGGGCAAGCAAATACCAATAAAATTCAAAACGTTTGGCCTTTCATTGTCACGTAAGAAAACGCCTGATTGCAAACATCGAAACCATACTATTACTTGATTCATTTAGCTATAAATATTATTTACATGCTTCTTTTCCAATAAAAGATGCTTAATATTAAAAATATTACGTACCAATGACATGGTCTTATTTTTTAAATATATACCGTATGACAGTGTTTTTTTTTCTTTTTTCTTTATTTTACGAAAAACCTCGCTAGAAATCCTGGTTTTGGCTTGTATCTGTTGCCTAAATATTTAACCTTAACGCAACTATTGCTGTGCACGTACTCACCTTCGATTTTAAGCTCCTTCACGATATTTCGCCGTATGAGTTATGTGAGCGTTTATATGACAGTATGTTATGTTTGGATCGTTGAAAATCCATAGACATTTTAAAATTATTTTGTATTAGCAGCAACCGCGTTGAACTCTTACGCTTAACCTATAGCGTTGAACTAATTTGCCATCAGGTCAGGGGTCCAAGTCCAGTATATACCAAACAAAGTCAATAAAACCGAACATATAATGTTAAAATAAACAGTATTAAATAGCTTTTAATTATTTTAAAAACTAGTGTAAGTTAAAATCTTAAGATAGGACATTTGAGCACAGTTGAACTGTCATTTTCATACAAATGTCTATCCACATACACCAATCCGACCTACCATAGATACCTTGTATCGAAGCAATGCTAATAATTATTATTATTTGGATAATGGTGTCTATCCCAGGTGGTTAAAAATGGATAAAAATGAGGTTAAAAATGATAGGTTATTGGGTTTGGACGTTAGCGAGCAGTTTTAAATATCACAAACTCTATGGACTAATAAACCCGGATACATCTTAGAAAATATGTTTCTTATCTGTGACGCCGAAACTACGTACTATGCTTCTATAATGTTTTTTTTTTATTTCCCTTTCTTCATAAAAAAATCACCCGATCTACGGATTCTGAGATAGACAAACTATTCCGATTTACTCTCACAAAATAAATCAAAATTATTCTAGCCGATTTGTATTTCAACTCAATAGAAGCCTTACTGCATGTTTTGGCATGACTAAAGCCTCAGCCAAGGTTCAAAAAAACTAACCCAGACAGCGCACGCTTATGTTACAACTATCTTAACCACATTCTCAATTATAGAGTGTATTATACGCACACACACATATTCACACTCATGCACTCGCGCATGCTTTCTTACACGATGTTTGTTTGATTAGATTTAACATTGAAACTAATAATTTATTATTAAAACATTGTTAATATACATAATTTTTCATTTATAACTTACATTCGTTTTGTTTTAAATGTCCACCATTGACGTGTGGAGACTAGCCTTATATCAAGTTTGTAAAGTCATATTTTATTATGAATAGTTATATTATAAATAAATACGAAAATCTATCCTGATGCTGCGAATAATCCGAGAGCTACGTCTACTACTGCGTCTAGATTTATCAAACTAATTCTAAATTTATTATACTTAAATCCTAAAAAGGCTATAAAAGTTACAAATATCTAAATTAACCCTTTGATTTTTATTGTAGTACCTTGAAGATATTCTCGAAACATTAATTTCCAGTTTAGTTAGTTGTAAGAATGACATTGAGATGAGTCTCATATTTACTATGTTGACGATAAATTAGGATTATTTAATTAAAATATCATATTTTACCAATCGCTAGATTTAGTCTCCAAAATACTTTATGTATCACCAACCTAACGATACCATATATTTACTTTATCAAAGTATATCGTAGAAAATATTATACGGTAGATGAATACTCCTAAGGCAATTAAGAAAATGTCCATGGAAAAAATATTCATGATACAATTCACACACTTATTGTTCCTTGTAAATTGCATTGACACATTAATTATTATGAAATAATTAAAAAGAGCAAGTTTTTAATATTCAATGTAACAGGAAATACCGTCTTTGTGTGAGGTATTATATAATGACCGCGTGAGGAAGACGTTCGCAGAATAAGCTATTATTAATTTATCGTATCTTGATACTTGGCACGTTGTGGTTTTTGTGACTATACTTAACTACTTTATATCCGGGTTTAGTATGTATTTGTTGTCGGAATAAACAATAACCATCGAAGGTGAACCTATAATCTTAACGTAAGATTACGTGTCATCACGAGGATCATAACAAAAACATATACGTAACGATACTACTAAGTTATATGATTATTTTATACTTGAAATATAGTCATACAGTTAATATTGAGTTAATTTACATCATGTTACTTGACTTTCATATGAACACTATTCCCGAATTAAAGGACTAGAAAACTAATATTAAAAAATATTCCTGATAAAAGAATAGTTATTTTACAGATTAGTAATTATGTAATTTATATTTGTTCTTACGAATCATTTTTACGTGTCTTTCACGCAGTTTGACTCTTATTAAGAAACTGTTTTTGTACAAATTGTGTGCGAGTCATTTGTCCTGATCGACGTTATCTTGAAATAATAGTTGGCAATACTGCCGCGCTACTCATGATGCTTACTGATCACATTCCTGCATTTTTGTGACTTAAAGTTATAAGGAAAAAGTCAAAGTCAAAAATTATTTCTTATATATATAGGTTTACAATTAATGCTTCTAATTTTACATTTCATTCATGGGCGTAGAACGGAAGAGAGGAACTGGCAATGAACTCTCCGCCACTCTTTTTAATAAATAATAAGGTTTAATATAAGATAATACATCTAAAATTAATAGTTGAATGTAGCGTACAATTCTTTTTATTTTGTGTATAGATATTAATTAACTAGAAAGACAGTATGTTGGTATTGTCATTTAATCGGCATGTAAGTTTATATATTATATTTGACAGGACAAACAAATAGGATGAAAAAAACAAAATAAATTATATATATCTTTAATTATACTTTTTATTACTAATTACACTAAATTGAGCGAAGCTTCTTAAAGGATTTCAAATACGTGATCATAAAACATTTTGTACATTTGTACATGTACAACAACATGTACATGGACCATTAAATACTCAAAAAGTTATTGGTAACGAATAGATGGTAACACATATATTCCATACTGAAGAACGGTATGGACTAGAGCCATATGCGTCCATACCATAGTTATTTCAAGTTGGTAAATAAATCCAATTTCTATATTTCACATCCGTATTATCGTTGCTCCAATACTCATTTTCGTTTGCCATACCTGCAAGAAATAAATTAACGGTAATTCATTTGTTTTGATCAGCGAGAATTAATTATGCTACATAATCATAGCTGAGATAATACTATGATTAATCTTTCTATAGTGACACATAATTAGTGTTGTTAATAGCATCTATATTGGGTATAAACTGAACGAGTCCTTGTAAAGGGTATGTTTATAGCCACCCACGCAAGTCCAAGTAGTTATTTCTGATACTGGATATTTTACCTTCAATAAAAAAGTATATGTTTGAATAATGTACAATGTGTGAGTGACTTAATAATGGTCGAACCCCGTATTTACAATCCGCGTTGTTTCCTTTTCTATATGCGGACATTATTTTACATGATGAAAAGAAGAATAAAAATAACCCTATTATTATAACACAAACAATTACTTACCCATTCACTGTGGCAGTAGCTGTTGCTGTAGCTGTGGCTGAAGAATGTGCATTACCCCCACAGCCGCCACCACAGCCGGTTGAGCCGCCATGGTTGTATCCATTTTTGCCGTAACCTCCGCCGTGATTAAAGCCACCGGAGCCACCATCACTATAACCTCCACCGCCACCTCCACCTCCTGGAAATAGTAAGAATTATTTTATATGATGTTGTAATCGCTGTATCGTGTTTTCATTACAGTAGTGTCACGATTTACAGAGACTAGTGTCTTTGTTTTTTGTTTTGTGTTTTGTCTTGTCTATACTCTTTGATATTTAGGTAAATTGTCAAGTGTGTACACGGAGACTATTGCCCAATATTACTAGGAGCGCCATAAGAGTTTTGTATCATAGCTTCAGGAGTATGCTCGAACGTCATCGAACACGTTGCCTTTGTAGTGAGACGTATAAGTTTGCATGTGCCGCACCTTATGTGGACATTTGGGAATAGAAATAATGTTACTTAATATGAAACCATAACTCTGAAGCTCTGAATTGTATTTGTACATGGGCGTTCTGTGAATAGATTGAAAAGAAAAACGACGTAGATACAACTACTAATATTTCTTACCTCCGTATCCACCACCGCCGCCGCCGCCGCCGCCGCCGCCCCAATTGCCACCACCATAACCACCGCCGCCGCCGCCTCCGCCACCACCGCCGCCGCCGCCGCCATATCCGCCACCACCTCCATATCCGCCGCCATTATTTCCATATCCACCATCTCCACCATAGTTCCCACCGTAACCACCATGGCCTCCGTGGCTATGAGCTAGAAACAGAAAATAAATTAATTTCTTACTTCATATGATAAAAATGCTATCCTATTCTTAAAACGTGCCCCTTTCAACCCTACGTCGTTATCACGCCTGTGCACTGTGTATGGTGAAGGAAAAAAATCATAAGACAAAACTAGGAACCGAAATGCCACAGCCACAAAAATCGACGGTGAATGTAGCGGCCTATAAATATGGATTGATTGTATTCCAAAACCTAAAGGTTGAAGCGCCCGTGGTTGTTTTAAATTGTATTATATCTTTAAAAAAACATTACAGTCTTTAAGGATTATCAAATGAATAAAGGATTGATACCATCAACTTAAAGTAATTTAGTATGTTTATTTCGAAATAAGGAGAATATTTAAATTTACATGAATAAATTAACTCGCGTACCATTACTGTGTGAATCATTTTTTGTCCTACTATGTATATGTTAACATATTAATTACAAATTAAAACATGATATGACGTTGTCTAGAATATATCTTACCAGATTTGTGGATATTAGTTATGTTAAGGACTTATTGAAATGCAATATTGAACAGATTTTAAGCATTAAAAGAAGCTTTAATACTTAATATCCATTTTGTTGAAATATTTTGTTGTTTGTTATATTTTTATAAAAAGTTGTGGTTTATTGATATAAGCGACATAGGCAGAGTGGGATTATTATTTATCAGTTATAACCTTTGTCAGTCCTGTTGGAGTCTTAATCAGAAAGAAACACTTACTATGCTCCTTTATGACTTTAACGATAACGGTCTTTTGTGGCTCCTGGTATCCGTGACCATAGCCTCCATCGAAGCCGCGTCCGCCACCGTAGCCCCCACCATAGCCCCCTCCGTAACCACCTCCTCCACCCCAGCTATGTCCTCCACCAAAGGACAACCCACCGCCGTGGCCAAGTAGAAGTTTTCCCAGGGTACGCTTTTGCCTATTTAACCGTCCAGGGTGATCTTGGTCTTCTAGTTTCTGCAACATAATATTCTTATGAAACGAGCCTGTGTTTTGACTTTAAAATACCAGACCTTTAATGCTTTTGCTTGAATAAGAAAAAAAAGTTATATTGAACGAATTATTTGAATTTTAAAATAAACATATTGATACGTATTCGCAAATCTATGCACTAATGCTTAAAGCACACATAACTAATTATTTTCATTTAATTAACATGTAATGGTTTTTAACATTATTATAACAATATATAGACCTGTTAACCTACTAATTAAGCGTTGTAACATTCTCACGCGATGGTGTAAAAGATATTTCATTTAATACTTCAAATAGTTTAAATAAATTATCATGAAGGTTTTATATAAAAAGGTAAGAAAAATACCTACCTTAACATATATAGGTTGTTGATTGTAATTTAGTGACTTAGCCTCTGGCTCTCTTAACTTTTGGGAAGTATTCCTCTGCGACAACAGTATTAGTATAGGGAACTGCCTGGATCTGTCAGTGGCGCGAGTCGGAGAGTCTTTAGGAGGCGCCAACACCGGTAGCACCATCACTACCCTATCATCAAGGCGGTTGTCATGTAGGGATGCGCCAGCGGTGGCGACAACCGCCACCAACGTCACTGCACACCAAAGGCCCATCGCGGTCACTGCCAGCTGCCGCGCGACCGACCTATTTATACAACACTCTTGGACACCACAAAACACGTCACTGAGCGTTTCTCACACTAACGTCATAACATACAAGATGACGATTGAAAACAATGATGGAACAAGTCCGATAATTATATTAATAGAGTTAAAACACGATTTTAATTCTAATCCATAATTCTTTTCGTCATTATATTTATGGTTTCCCCAAATCCAATCAATGTTCAGTTACTTAACGAATTTTTTAAGTAACTGAACATTGATTAAATTTAAAATTATGTTTCAACACCAAAGGCTCAATGATGGAAAAAAGTTCTCTAGAGAAGAGGAATAATATATGTAGTTTATGTTGCCCAATTCGGGATAAAGTTTAAAATTAAATTTTAGTGATATTACTTTAGCGGTATGTGGTTGAATGTCTATAATAATCAACATGTTAAACTTGTCTATTTGTGAAGTCGTTACACGTTCGGTTGGATATTCCCGCAAACCGGGCTTTGTGATGTTGTCTACAGTCTGTTGTTTTAATATCAAGTGCGTTTACAAAGGTGCTTTGTGCAGTGGGGATTGAAGAACAAAAAAGGAATTTATTATATATATATTTTTTCCCTTTTTAAAGTAGGTTGCTCCACCATTAGAACTTTAATATGTCAAATTATGTTACGCTGAGATGAAAACATAGATAACATGCAGATAAAGCAATTTATTGTTTTCCATTGGGTTGAACGACTTGGCGAAGCCCGACGGGCCATCTCAAGGGCGTGTGGAGGACTGAGATGTTTTAGTGGGATTTAGCATCCTCTCAACTCAAAAAAATACAGATTTGGTTTTTATGAATAAATGTGAATTTTGGATCATTCAAAAATAATGAGTTGGTAAATCCAAACTCAAAGAAGCGAAAACAAAATAAATTCTATAATTCAATCTATTTTAAAGTTCCACACAATACTTAGACTACTCTGTCATGTGTTATCCTATATACTTTAATATAAACAGTGCAGTCAGACTTTATTTTTTGTTTGTTGAATAAAAGGAGATGTGTACATTGAACCAGAAGAGGGCGTTTTAAAATTATAATGCTTTTAGCTCAAAACAAGTTCTGTCCGCTTAACTAGTTTACTCATCGCGTAAAGTTTTTGCATCTTACATTACGCAGTAGATTATACAAATTTTTGATACTTTTGACCGTCTTTAAAAACTTGAAGGTTATTAAGGTTATTGAAATTGTTATTCAAGCTTAATTAAATTTTACTTCAGCTTCTTAAACTCGACACGTCAGTAAAGACTATAACTTATATCCTCAATATATATTTAAATTTGGTAAAAGCATTCTTATATTATGATTGATTTATTGCACAACATTGGTTTCATTAGAAACAGTGATTGAAACATTGTACACAATAGAGTCAGTGATATGATTACACGGCTTGTAAAGTGGGAAGCCCGGTTACATCTCGGTAAAGGTAATTAACAATTCTGCATATCATTACAACCGCACTGCCACTTATTTGCTAACATATCACGTTACGATGTACACACATGATAAGTCTTTTGAAAAAATAATGATAACATAATAAATTAAAAATTATTATAAATAATTCAATACAATATTATGTTGAGAACGCAAAATAATCAGTTCAATCATATAATTTCCTGACTTATGTTCTCCGTCTCAACAATCAGATTATCCGTAATAATTGTTTTTATCGTTATTTTAGAATTTGAAACACAAAACAATACTATATTTAAGACCGTATTGGTTCTGCTATTATTATTTTTTTAAATTATTATTTTAGGTAATATAAATAACCAACACACAAATCTACAGTAACTATTGACAATAATCTTAACCTAAATAGTAATAATAATCATAAAAATGATAAATAGGAGATTAAAAATAAAACCTTTAAAAGATCTCTGTGGCAGTGTAGCTTTATCGCTAACAGCATTTACTCACTGTATTGTGATACTTAGGGCCTGTTTCACAATGTCCGGATAAGTTCCAAATAAGCTATTTGTTACTTATTTGTAGGATAAACAGTATTTTTGCGTTTCACGACTGTCAGATAGCGCTATTTGTCATCAAATGCCAAGTATCTTATTCGGAACTTTTATCTTTCGAATAATTTATGTGTTGCATAGCTATTTGGCACTTTATCCATACATTGTGAAACAGGCCCTTAGTCGTTTAGCAATCAAAGTATCAGCTCTAGGGTCACCGGAACTGTCTACCAGGCGCCATCTTTAATCTTTAATTAGCGCCTGTGAACTTAAACCCCACGGCCAAGCCATACTGTGACATGATTGTCTCATTAATAGATGATTCGTAATAACGGGCAGTATCTAAGTTTACTTTGTAGGTTACCTAATACTACTATGAATTATAAGAAGAATCCAAATTCATTGATACTAAAGGTCAATATTTTTTGTAATAACTTCAATCGTTTTATTTCAATTTTTTATTGATTTAACATGTTAAATGATGTTGTCAAGATGTTATAATTTATGATTTAATTTATCAAAGTCATTACGGAATTTCCACAAAAATACATATTTTTAAACTTTGTCCTTATAATTGACATTTATTGTTTTGTTATTCGTTATTTTATTGATAAAAATCTGTAGTAGATTTGGGTAAATACCGCAAAATCTTTTTATATTTATCATGTGTCAACTGTTTTTCCACTAATGTATTTTATTATTTAAAACGGCCGTATTTACTTACTAAAGCAAAACAATAAAATATCTGTATACAAATAATCAACACCAAGTAAATTTTATGTATAACAAAAGAGTCTCAGCATGAAGCCTACATTTCCAAGGCTGCAAATAATAAATTTTCAAGGGTCTGTTTCACGGCTAATGCGAAATAATCTTGATAATTGTACAATTAAATGGTGAGACTTTAATATTAATTTTGAATCTTTTACAAACAAAAAAGGCATATTTAACTACAGCATTAATTATACATAATGTACTTAAAATATAAATATAGTGTTTTCACGTCTAATAGTGTAAAAGCGATAGATGCCAAATTTGATCTCGCAAACATTTCACACACAAATCAAAATTGTTGAACCTCTACTCCTTCAAAATTGATACTTTATATTTTGCTTTACCTAAAACGATAATTAGTGTATTAAATGCAGCGCTTTTCCATATATAACCATATTCAGGTGGGACATTTCTGTTTCAAATAGGCCCTGAAAACGTTTAAAAGATAAGTTTTGTCTCTTGTTTACGAAAGCTAACATATTGCAAAGCTAAAACTAACATATTGGTTGCGAGTGTTTCTTCTTAACTAAATTTTTATTTTAACATATTTTTTGTTTGTTTTATCTAAATTCTTACCCTTATGATTTTAGTCATGTAATTCAAAATCCAAAGAGCATTTGACAGATGATAGAGTTGGACCGTCTTGTATGACTTCTATTTATGTAATCTGAAAGGGAAAGACTACGTAAAAAGAAAAGTAATACATAGTATATCTCGTATTTTAATAATTAAAATAAGATCTACATGTGTGAGTAGCAAAAGTAAAAAAATATTATTAATTTGATTGGAAAATCGAAAAATTTAACGGCATCTTAGAAGATATAACCGTGAAAAGGTAAGGAAGATATAACCGCCTAAATGTGTGTATTTTTTTTTGAACTTGACTCATACCGATGTTGAGGCTTGCCCGTATCTACAGATAGGTCACTCTCTTATCTTCCTCTACCATGCGTCGCACAGCACTGATGCTATCTTCATTAGTCGCTGTTAGTGAGCCCACAACGAATGTCATAATAATTCATTGACAGAAAATTTCTCGTGTTCACATGTTACATGTGAAAACAAGAATTAGTAAGATTTGCCGCCAATTCACAAAAACAAATGACAAATGAATGCAATACACTACTATAGGTTACCAAAGAGTTTTAAAATTCAAAAAAGTTTTCATTTGCAATGGATCAACTGGCAAGTTATAAAATTTTCAGTTGCTTTAAACAAAACCCGAATCATTACTCGTCAAATACCCCATATTGTGCACAGACTAGCTCACCACATATTTGTATCGATTAAATATTATCAATAATTAAATTTAGGTTTATATATATGAAATAATACAATAATACAATTTTCGTCTTTATAAATATGTTGTAAGCTGCGTTGTACGAGTCGTTATGTTGGTCTGACGTTATCGCTAATTAATTATAACTCTATTTAAACTCCGCATCCACAACGTGGAAGAAACAAGTTATTCTATAAATGTATAATATGTATAGTTTTACCTATACAAATCTATCATAGATAATCTTCATAAATCTTTTGTTATTGAAAAACAAACCGCTCGATTTCTTGGTAGATTTTTTCGTTTGGGTTTTTTAAATAGCCGGGATGTATAACGTCATCATGTTATTAGTTTATTCTTAACCAAAATTAATTAACCGTTTTACTTTTGCACAGACCAAGACTTTACAATTGCTTATAAAATGTCTAAGTACCTTAAAACGTTAATTAAACTAATTTTGTAGAAACTTGACTTATAGTGAGGTAGGACTTATAGGTTTACAAACCTTCCTTTATCTTCTTACTGATGATCCAACTTCTGCAAAGCGTTATATTACAAATTAAATAATATAAACAACAAAAAACTTAATTAATTCAGTACAATGACCTATAAGCGATTGGTAATTAATAAAATTCTTTAAGCAAATCAATTTAGATTTGGTAATTGCAACTTGTATTTGCAACGATTTTAAAAATTATGGTCTGTTTTATTTAATATACTAACCTGCACACGGTAAATGATTTGCGTATAATTGCTTTTCATCTCCTTTACATCATTAACGTTTTTATCTGACAATAATAAAAGTATGGGAAAATCTTTTGCTCTTTCTTCTCTACCATTAGGAGCTAACAGGGGTGAGATGAGAACCACTTCTTTATCTTTAATTTCACAGTACACCAGCGATACGAACACTGCTAATACACACGATGTTACGAAATTCATTGTGCTTATAATGAAACTTTTGCAGGATACTTCATTTATATGATTTGATTTGTATTGATGATCACGATCTGGTGTTCTTCCGTTTTAATTGACCTTAAAGTCTGAGATCATTGAGCGATTCATAATTAACTAATAGAGAATATTAAAATCTATATATATTTACATGAATTAGCTTTACTATGCTCTTGAAATATTTGTGAAAGTTCTGTGAAGGTTTAAACGGTGGGAAACAAAACTAATAAGTAAAGACATTGACAAAAAACCGACGATAGAATTTTTCAATAAAAACTATTTCTAGCTTGGGAAGTGTTCGTTTGTTTTTTTACAAATAAAAACATATCTCTTGGTTGTCAACTATCTATCAACTAATATATTATGCATTCAGAAATTTGTGTTGTACCTATAGCTGTAAGAGGTCTGATCTCTTTCGTTTGTTTAAAAAAAACAATTTATACAAGCTTCACCTGGTCATCTAGTGCTAAATATATATAATTAACTTACCTAGTTCATAACAGTTTTATGTTTTCATAAGCTTTTAATGTATGGAGTAACATGATTGACCTTTTTTGAAATATTTCACCAAATTTATAACGCCAGTTTAATGTAAAAAAATATATAAACACATGTTTTTTTAAGATGTAATTTATTTCCATTTTACGTATAATAATAGTACAACAGTTACAATGCAGAAACATAATAAATTTATTCCTTATTTTTAAATATAACTAACTTTTAAAACTTTTTCATTGAATGATATGTACTATATTTATTATAAATGGTTCGAAGCTTTAAGCAGTGCCAATTTTATTCAAATAAACCTCACAGCTTTACCGGCTCTGTCGAATCTCTTTGGAAAGAAATAACCGTCACAAAACATTCTTTAACTAACGTACGTTTATAAGATCAATAATCAATTATAATTAAATAACGTTATGAAATTCCGCCGTAAATCTTCGTAGTATGAATAATACTATGACTTCATCAGGAATAATCTAAAACAGCCTTGAACAAACTTAAGTAGCCGGTATTTATAGGATTCCCAAACGGAAAAAAGAAATAATACTATATACTTACTACATAAACAGCTGTATTCAAAATCAACTGTGACATTATCTTTCATAACAGATTAGCTTATTATTTCACTATTTATCTAAAGAACTGTTCATCAGAATCCTCAGACAAAGCAACCGACAAAGTAAATATGGCGCGGTGAATTACCATAAAGATAAATAAAAAGCATATGTCAAGTAACAGTTTACTCGTAAATAATAACTTTAATGGTCGGCCAAATGACTAAAATATCCTAAGGTCATTCAGAATATACGAAAGTAATAATATACATAGAATCACAGCGTAAATTATCTTAAGTTGAGTCCCATAATGTTAACAATTCCTGAAGTAACCTGTTGAAGGAAAAGGTATAAAGGGTGCTATGGTGGCTTTCACATCCACTGTTTGACCTCCATCTCTTAACTCTCCAATCACATCGGTTCCAATTGGTGAAATAAGTTCCAGCGGAGGTACGGGCAACGTTGTTTGAAACATTGATTTGGTGTTAACTACTGGTGTTGGCACAATCAACTCTGTTGTTACCTCACTGTTGGTCCTCAGCTTAGGTACTTGTATAACCATCGTTGGTTCGCTTGTAAGCAACGCTGGATCTATATTTGCTTGTGTAGTTCGTGTGATTTGGTTATCTTCAATGGTAGCAGCAATCGGCGAACTAACTACGGTTTTCTCTATCTTTTCCTTGTTAAAATCCCCTGTTCCTTCTTCCTCTGGTATCAGCACTGGAGTGGGAGCCACAAAAAATTTTGCTTGTAATTCCACGGTTTCATTAGGTTTTATTATCTTCGAAGCACAGATATTATAAAATACCATACATAATACAAACAAAAATAAAAAACAAGTTATTTTAACCATTTTCGAATGGGAGCAAGAAACACGAAGGATTCGTAAGATTGTTTCACGTGGAATGACCGGTGGCTCGTTGGGTATTTTGTTAATTAATTAACTTGTGATAATTGTAAAATGTCCAGCTTATTAAAACTTACATCTAGTTTGCCATGAGTATCTTTAGACATAACATATCATCGGTTTTTCTAAAAGAAGTGTTCATTCTGAACTAAAGCATCGCAGCGATACGACGTGCTGTACTTAAGAATACCATCAATAAAAATAATACAATGAATAATAATGTCTAAATAATAACAATATTTAAATATTTAGTCAAATGTTTTTTTATGCTGCTATGTTTGATACAAAAAGTGTTATTTTTATTAAGGCATCTTAGTCTCCAGTCACAACACACGAAAGTAAAAAATATGCTATTTTATTAAAGGTCAATGTCTTAACCGGTTCCAACGCTTTATGACCTTATAATTTTAATATTTTTAAGCAGTTCAATGAAATGAGCTAAATTTACGTAGTGCCAACAAATTTAAATAATTACCTTAAGTATGTGCTACATAATTCTAATATAAGAACTAACCTTAAAATGTAAAATATATTATTAAAAGGAGTCCCTTTAGGCAAGGTTCCGAAGATACTGGCAGCGTCTCTCTTTGAATAGCTAGACTAATTCTTTGTCCGAAGTAGCTGCCAGCTCTTCGGTCTCGACTTGACCATGTCGACTAACCTTTTTGATAATTATAATAATATATATATATATATATATATATATATATGTAAATAATATTGGGTCTTTAAGACATAAAAAAATGTATAATGCCACAAGGGCATGGTAACGAAAATATGTACCAAGTAGGAATCGATTATTAAACATAACGAGTACTCTGAATGTAACGTGGTGTTGATATGAACGTCAAATAAATCAAATATAATAAACCAGAAGTAATAATAGGCTTTGTTAACTTACATGTCATTTGTAATCAAGTCCACGAGTGGGTAGCTTAGATGAGTCATGGGTTAGACCAGTTGCTTCATTGTCAAGACGAAACATGGACCCTCCATTGAATTTAATTAAGCCAATATACGCACGGGGAAAACTATATAAATTTTAATGCGTAAACTTTATATGTTGTGTACAGAATAGAGAGAGAATGAAGATTAAAAGCTAGCATTACTTGATTCTTTGCTGGTATAGCCAATAGTCAATATAGTTAAAACTGCATAGTTTTCAAGCAAATCGAAATTATCAGTCACCTGTCAATGATATCTGTGAGCTTCATCATATTCAGTGTAATAAAACATTTCAGCTATAATCCTGTAACAAATTATGTTGCATTACTAAAAAAAATCTCCTGACAGCATTATTAGAGCTAACGTAAGGTAAAACCTTTGGCTGCGAGTATTGAGCAGGCATTTCTAAACTGACATCTAAAACCGAAATTACTAACATTTAATCGTGTTTCTAGCATTGAAATAATATTTATTATAATATTATTCAATTACTTTTTATGAATAAGTAGCGTAGGTTGTTAATTTATCTAACATTATACTGAATTACATAGTAGTAGTATCCTCTTAAGATGTTTCGAACCTCAAATAATTTACGTTATGGAGGAAATATATTATTACAAAACAGATGTGAAAAATGTCTGCTCTATTAGACATTAGGGGATATTATACTAAGTTAATATTTAAAAAATCCTACATTATTCTGAGGAAGGCCTTTGTTTATTATACAAAACACCTACTAAGGGATAAAATATTATAAGTAAACGTTTGCCTAAATTAAGGAAGTAGTGTCATACAATATTTCAGGGTAGACACAAAAACATAATTAATGGAGAACTT
Organism: Pieris rapae; assembly: GCF_905147795.1. Taxonomy (NCBI): domain Eukaryota; kingdom Metazoa; phylum Arthropoda; class Insecta; order Lepidoptera; family Pieridae; genus Pieris; species Pieris rapae. The sequence continues at coordinate 3,369,608 of NC_059509.1, read as the reverse complement.
ACTGACAGAATAGATGCGAATGTGAATGACATTTATAAAATATAACACTTGATTAAAAAATCAAACTTAAATATTGTAAAATATGAATAAAAGCGGCACTGGTTCCAGTAAAAATGCTTTATCAACCTCTTATCTATTCCTTGCTTATGTATGTACAAAGCATGCATTTAACAATTAGTATATTATTTAAAGACGTAAAACATCGTGCGAAGAAGGACAAGGACGCGAGCGCACATTGCTCGATGTATAGTAGGCAAAAGCGCGCGATCGGCAGACTTTCTCTAGTTTTAGAAACTAGCAATTTTCGCCTAGGCTTACTCTGGGTCGCTGCAACAACGGAGTAAAGTGATTGACTACACTGGACACTATACTGAAAAAGTAGGCATATAAATAAGAGATTTTCCAAAATCAAAATTTATTTATTTAGACGTTGTTTTGGCGAGAAGGTGAAAACATTTACTAGTATTTAATAGACCAGATATATTACAGATATATTTTATAACTCAGACTTTTACGCTTATATTACAGAATTTTCATTTTATGTACAGTTGAAATAACAATATAATAAAAATTTAAGAAAACATTTGTACCTTTCAATATGATAATATTAAGTCCCTAATTCATGGCATTGCCAAGATAACAGAATTATTTAAATATTTTTCGTAAATCTCAGGTAATATAACAATTTGCAAGGTCGTACGACTGTTCTTGACAACTGAAACTTGTGCTGAGAATAAAGTAAAATTATTGTAGAGATCAAATACAGGTAAACAATGAACCTAGTGTTATGCAAGTCATTTTCATTTGAAAATCGACCAAAATAAAAATGCCTGATATTGTGTTTTTCACATTTTTCGAGTAGGTTGATCTAAAGTTTACTATTTGTAGGCACTCGTTAGGAGTACTTAAACAATTTCAAATGTCAATAAGAACAAATCATCCAGTACATAATATAGTTCTTAGAAATTTTAAGCAGTTGGATGGATTATGAGAGATTGAAAACTATAGGTTTTATCATATATATTCATGCACAATATAGATATTTTGATATATGTATACATGTAATCATCATAAAAGTTATTTACCTGATATTTACCGCTAAACCGATATTGATACATTTTGGTGTTAAGATTTTAGAATTAGAAATGACTTAAAGGAGAATTTTGTCATCCTTCCATGCGGATGAATCTGTGAGAATTAAATTAAACTTTGAAGAACTACGAGATCGTCACTACATTAAATGAAATATACAAGTTTGTTTAACCTACTTTGTTAAAATACTAACAAAAATTAACTTTGAGCAATAATTACATATAGTATTAAAACTTTAAAAAGTTCATCATCGATTCTATCGAATCTTCTTTCTAATAGAATTTTGTTTATAATCTAAGTAATAATAATTAGTACGTTAACGATAGACTTCCAACACTTTCACTAGCAAGGTGAAGTCTTTTCGGGCAACCGAGCACTGCAGTAACTGCGACGCACAATAGTACGGCAAGCGTGGATTCGCTGTAATTAGTATCTGCCGCACTGCGAGAGAGTGTCGCTGCCATCTTGTCACCTGAAATCATTAAAATATTTGTTAAAAATAGATACAAAAAACATGAACCTGATTTCCAAATAATTGTGCGATGAAATTAAAGCTTTTTTAGAATTAAAATTTAATGTTTTTTTACATCACTGTTATCATTGTTTCTATGTTTCTATGCTTGACGTTCATAATATTCGCAAAAAGCCTTTAGAGTGAAAGAAGGTCAAAATGTATTTCTCAACTTACTGCCTTCGGAGACGTAGAGGTAGATGTGAGCTGGCTCGGCATTGGGCGCCCGACAGGAGTAATTGCCAGAGTGATCGGGACGCGCGCGGTGAACACTGAGCGCTGATTGCGTACGCGCACCCCGCGTTGCTGCGGCCGTTTGTACAGATACGCCACGCGCGGCGTCATAGTTAATCATTCTTGCATTGTGGTACCAAAACACATACTGCGGCGGCTCGGGGCTGTTTTCGATGAGGCAAACAAGCCGCACTGCCGAACCTGCATCTACATGCAGCTCCTCCGCTCCCAAAATCAGTGCCTCGGGAACCACAACTTGAAGATGCACCTGCCGCGACAGTGCACCGCTGCTGGATGAAACTTGGCACTCATACGTGCCATTGTCCCGCTTTTGTACGTATTTGATCTGCAGCACCCAGTCCTCGGAACCTTCGCGATGCAGCACCTGAAAGCGCTCGTCGTTGGTGTACACAAAGGCACCGGAGCTAATGATGTGCCAGTCACGTCGGCGCACCCAAGACACTTGTCGTTCGGCGAGGTGTCGCACCGGGCAGTGCAAAAAAGCTACGGAGCCAAGTTGTGCGCGTACTGTTTCGGCTGTAGCATTTAGCTCAGGCTCACGCCTCAGGGCTTCCAGCGAAGCTTGCCACAGCTCACGCCACGCGGGCGCATTTTCTGCTGCTAGAGCGGCCTCCGCTGCTGCTGCTTCAGCTTCACTCGGCTCTCCTATCCGCAATTGACCTTCGCCGAAGCTGGACGTCACCGTTTCCCAATCCACGCCACTTTTTTCTGCAGAAAATAAGAAACGTCATGTATTAGGTACTCGACGAAAAACAAATGACTGTGTTAACGGATAATCTTTACGTGTAGAGGGCGATAGCAGCGCGGCGAGCAGCGCGACGAGCAGTGCTGGCGCCATCCGTGCCGCCACACGCTGTCGCGCCGTCGCCGCCGCAGTTTGCGTGATCTGTAACAAATGTAATGCTATCGTAAGAACCAGATCGAATAGATATAACTATATATATCTACAGTGTTAGATATATTTGACCTTCATCTTATTTCCCATTTTAATATAAAAATACAATCTTTATAATAAATATTAGTTTCCATACTAAACAACGATACTAACTTCATCTCATATCCAAGTTCACTCATTCACAAGATTTAAAATAAAAATATTTTGTCGAATTTCACACTTACACCAATCTAACTAACTACAACAATTTCAATTTTATTCCACCTCCATTTGGTTAAATGACCAATTTCTTGATGACACTGGAAGAAACTAGCGTTTAAGGTACCTACAGGCTAGGCCTAGTTTAAAGCTAGTGCTCATAGATGTATATTATATATAAGGTTGACCACAATGAATGTTGTAATATATGTAATGTGGTATTTGTTTTGGGTCAAATAAAGAAACTCTATTTTTTAATTTTTTTTATTATTAGGACTCTGGGGAAGGGAAGAAAAAAACAAGGAATAGCTTTTATTGAATTTTGTAGTTCAATTAATCTATTCAATTATTGTAAGAATTTATAAATAAATTTATATAACTTCTAAGGGCTTTATAACAAAAAGAGTTGGTAACATAGTTATCGGCAATAATATATTTGTTTAAAATTTATATAGTTTTAAGCATATGAACTGAAATGTCACGTGAAAACTCTGAAATAACGTGTTAGTTCATCGGGTGTGGCTTTTAAATGCATTTATGTAGTTGTATTATAAAAACTGTTTTATTTTTATCGTAACGTATATTATATATAACGTATATTGTAAATATAATGAATGGCATATGGGTGGTGATAGAATGAAGAATAGAAGATAAGAGGAAACATACGAAAAGAGCAAGTTTTCGGTTAAAATCCAAAGGCCATTTTAAATGTCTTAATTTTCTTTCTTTTTATCAACTTTTAATTATTTCTATTATTTCTTTGTAGTTTAAGAAAATTGTAAATTACTACTGTATATTACATTTTTATGTTTAGTTACATAAATAAAATTTAATCCAAAAGGTATAAAGTATATTCTTAACCCCCAGGTGGGTAATGTAGTAGAAACGTAATAGCGGGGCTAACGTATCGCATACGAATTAAACGTGTCTAAAATTCATGTGTTTCATTTCAGGTAGAGTGAAAAAATAGAAAAGAAAGTAAAAAATAATATTAATAAAATTTAATAAGTTATTATTACATTTTTATTAACACATGAACATGCCCATGGACCATAATTTTAGACCATTAAAATAAAATAAAAATTGGAATCAGAACATATTTGCCAGAGTGAACAAGAGGCTTGTTGTAACAAGAGGCATGTACTAAAATCCTTTGCAAATGCAAATCTTTACTATTCACTATTAGTCAACTGTTTATTTTGATGTTAAACATGTTATAATCAGTGTCTCTATCACTTTGAGATATTGCATAACTTAAAAATAGTGTTTTAACAGACTTTCTTTAGATAATAAAATGCTAATCGACACATAAATTAATTTTTGTTAATAAGCGTTTTCAAGTCATGAAAACACTTCGATTTGCAAATAGAGCACTTGTTTAATACAAGCCTTAGGGCGCTAGCAACGTAGAATACACATACCAAGCAATAATAGTACAATTAATATGTATTGTGCTACATTAGTGACTATATTATATTGTATAAGGTTACCAATTCAAAAAAATTATTACTGATCCGCACTTGTATTTGCCTAATACTAATGTATTCCTTTGATTATTAAAATTAGTTTTAATTTATTAAAGCGACTTACGCTGACTTTACCTAATGTTAATGAAGTCAACATATTTAATGGCTCTTTTATGTTCTGTGTGGGAAGTTAGTTTGTGTTTTTTTTATTCGTTCTTTGATATTTCACTAAAAAGCCTTATAGCGCTAGGACCCCACGGACCAAGGGGTCTTGGCACCGAAAGGGACAAAATTATATCCGGAGCTTTAGCTTTTTCAGCATCACAAGCTGCACCAGCTCTGTGGATGGTTACATGAAGATGGGAAGCGGCCAGTGTGTCTGAACAGATTGCATTCCATACCGGTACCCGGCCAATCCTCCATGGAATCAAACTCATACCGTCCGGTCTCTAGCCATCGTCTCTTGCGAGTAGCAAGTAGACAACTCTTGCAAGTAGACTTGGGACGTTGACACAGGCAAGGCACCGGCGTTTGATATTGTCCAGTGCGGTATGTCGAGAAGCGGCCAGCACTTTTTTGGCATGACAGTTCGTGATGTCCTACTTTGTCGATATCACTGCCACAGGGACATTTATGAGCAGTGCAGACCGGAACCCAAGCCGCAGAGAGATTGCGATTCGGAGCATGTCAGGTTGAAGAAAATTTCCTGTATTTGACGAAGGGTAAGCGTGAAGCTAGTAGCCGGCCTCATGCGTACCCGTGACCAAAAGCCTAGCACGCGTTGAAGCTGTACTACAGCTCAAAAGATTGTAATAAGTCAAAAATTTAGAGTTTAAGGAAAATAACCAATTCAATATTGTATACGTTTAAGTTAATATTAACATTTCTGTTTATATGGCTGTATGTAGCATAAAATACATTTTAAAATAAAAAGAACAGGTTTTTATTCAAATGCTAGAATATATTAATTAATGTAATAATTAATCTGCATAATATATGTATAAGTAACAGATGCAAATTAGCATGTGACAGGCCGTAACATAATAAGTAATATAAGTTACAGTTTGTTAGTTTAAATAGAAATAATTATATTTATGGATACTTTTTTTGTCAGCAGCAGTCTGTGGAAAAATTAAGTATATATATATAAGGTATGATTTCGCCTCCATCAATAATTTTTCCTTATTACGATAAATAGATAGAACTTCCTATAAATATGTAAATATATATTAGGCTTTATAGAATATTAATACTATTTTTATAGTTTCACTATTTTCATGAAATGCTTTACTTATTGCGCTTAAGACCATATAAAACACTGGCCACTAATTGGATATAAAATAAGTAAAATTTATAACAAACTAAAAGAAATTCTCTAATTTCAGACACGTTTTAGATATATATATTATTTTGAATTAGCCGTTATCAAATATTAGAACGAACATCTAATTATCAACCCAAGAATTCAACAAGTTACATTATTTTCTCGAAAGGCAGACCAAACTACAAGCAAAATGAAAGAGATCATTACGCTAATTAGCACTAAGACACATTGAAACTTAAGAATTTCATCTATTGCTTATGACTTCGTATTCGCTCATTAATATCACATATAAGTGCATAATAATATTAAAAGACAAGAAATTTGTATAGAAATTTAAAAGATAATGTAACGAAAGTAGAAATTAATTAAATTTTCCGTTTAAGTTAAATTGTCTTGGATACCTTTAAATCGATTGAATAATCATTGTGACACTTTTTGCTACAATGCTTACAGTTCAATATTATGGTAGCCCTTTAAAATTATACCTGTGATTATAATGTAGTTATGTAGGTATGTGCACCGGTTTGTGTGAAGTAGAGTTGAGCTCAGAATGCGCTATTGGCGCGGAGGTTGGTCACTGTAACACATTTTCCACTCGTCACTACACAAACGACCGCCTGCAGTCGCGCGCCGCGACTCACTGACGCCTCGCGCTTCCCGCCCCGCGCATCAAGGCCTTAGCCGTCTTTACTATTAATACTATGATAAAATATCGGATTTGCTTACAGCCAAGCTAGCCATTCTAAATCATGACTATCGTTTTTATTCAAAATGTATGCTTAACTTTTGTTAAACACATGCTAGCCAGTAAACGAAATGATAAGAGGAGCGAGCAACAATGAAGCGAGTTGAGCTAAGATCTACATTCTACGTCATGTAAGCAAAATTTACGTTGCCTCACTAACGCCCATGTTCATGTTAATGTCCTTTACTACATTCTTGTTTCGTACAAAATTAATCAAGGGTAAATCATTTTATTTTAAAGATAAAACATGTAATACTTTGTAAATGAAAAATGGTTAAAATATTATTACAGCTTTTTATTATCTTATAGCATTCTACAAGTCCTTTTCTTAGACGGTGTTTGGTCATGTTAAATACGATAAGTACACAGTAGTTACAACCTTTTTAGGTCTGAGCCTCAGATTTCTGAATCTGTTTTATGGTCATATGTTTATCTAATAGGCAAGTAGGTAATGACGACCCCAGGGACGAAAGTCGCACGCTGAAGTCACTAGGCCAACACTGCTCTAATTAATGTTTGCATAGTCTTATCTGGATTAAAAGATTTGAGTATATCTCAGTTAAAAAAAACAAACACACGTTAGTTCTCAATAACTTCATTTTTAATATATCGGCTCTTATGTGATTTACCTATACTGACTGGCTTATATAAATTACATTATAAATAAAAAAACTATTATCTTTTATTAATATTTTATCATGTGATCACGGCCCGACAGCATGGCACTGAGCTTATTAAACGCCCAATATAATGTTTGAAATATGTAGAAAATATAAAATGTTAGAATAAGCTATTGCTGATATCGTAGCAGTTAGTAGTCTAAGGTAAAAGTCACGTAGCACCCAGAGTTGTCACGAAGTGCAAAGCACGTGTCGAATCATTTGCAGCATCGATCACACGTTCATGTGCTCAATCGGCTGTTGAGTGTTCAGATAGAAGTGTGTCTTTTACATTGAATGCCTAAAAAAAAGATACAAAGTAATAGCCGGAAGATTTTTTCAGCGAATTTGGATAAATGTTTGAAAATATGTATGAATGTATATCATTACTTTCATTAAAAAAACATTTTTTGGATCCCAGAGGTGGGCATACAGCATACTGGATGCCGAATACTCGGATCCGAGAGCAATGGTTAAAAAAAATTAACTAGTCGCTCGCATGGAACCGAGTGACCGGCACCGGTATTATGACCCCACTCGGATCCGAGAAAAGAGCATTTAATGTGTTAAATAGATAACCCTGCATGTATTATGCCTTTACAGACATAAAGTCAGACTATTTAATCAATATAAGATTGGGCGAGAGAAGAATTATTAAATTATCAATTAATCTCTTATTATAATTTAATGGGTATAAACGGTGCCACGTTACGGTACCAAAACTATCTATCTATATTGTAATTTAGTTTTAATTGCCTTAAAAATAGAAAAAAAAAAAAAAGAATTAAAGAAATAGAAAAAAAAGAAGCATGTAACAATTATTGGGAAGTAAAATATGTTTTAACTTACGATTGTATTAGCGATAATTTTGTCCATCTGATACTAGTAAGTGGTTAAAATTGAAATTGTTATTAGAAATAAACAAATCGTTTTGGAACACATAATATTTTGTAAGAAGTGTCATTTATCGCTCGGCTGTAGATTACATAAACGAAGGGCGGGTAGGGGGTATGTGACGGGGGGACACGCGGGTGATTGATAAAATTTCATTAGGGCGACGCGAGCTCGATTATTTATCTGTTCGTAGCGACACATTTATATGTCCGCCAGTACAGCCACAAAATATATGGCCGTACCTCGTTGAGGGAGTGTGGCGCGTACCGGCCAGTGTCCTCTGCCAGCGCTGCGACAACAAAGTTACTGATAACACCCGATCGCTTCGTTATCCGTTTCGCTTTTAATTAACTTTCCGTCGTTTTCATTTATTCAAAATGTCGTATTATTTCGTAAACATATTACGCGATGCGAGTCTTGTATTATTCCAAACTCATCTCTTTTTTTATATTCGGAAAAGGAACGTGATTGAAAAAGTGAAAGACATGTTTATTATAACTTGTGACATATTGATAAAGGTGGACGTCTGCCGTCTTTAGATAGAAATAAGACATATATCGAGATTGTTCACTAATGTTGTATATTCTATTTTTAACGTCTTAATATACGATTATAAAATAATATTAAAATGTAAAATAATAAGTAAGTTATACTATAGACCAAACTAAAAATTCTATTTAAATAGGTGACACTTCAAAAATTTTGTGTCTATGGAGACAATTTCGTGTTGTAGAGAGCTTTTGTCATTTCAACTAAAACAGCGGAATTACTTTTAAATTTACAGCGAAAGAAAATAGGCGATTAAAACCAGGTCACTGGAATCAAGACTTTCTTAATATCCTAAAAGTAGTACGTACTTTTACAAAAATTACAAGTGCTAATATGCTATGCTTGATAAATCTACACATATCGCCCGCACATATAATTAATTCAACATTTCAACATTTTTAATTTGATTTATGTATTCCTTTTTTAATAAATAATTTTTTAAACATATAATTCTTATACATTGTTTACTTTCAAACAAAATAAACAAATTAAAGCAGAATGAAGTCTGGTTGAAGTCGGTCAATAGTTGTAAACAAATAAGAATGAAAAACAAGATGTAAAAGATTATTTTAATACATTTAGTTTTTTTTTTAATTTTAGACGGATCAAATTATTTGAAAGTTTTCTCTGTCATAAATATAATACACATATGTATTATAAATAATATATATTATAAACTGTATAACGTTACTTAAGTATGGATTTCGACAATGGTCATTGTAAATAAACAACAATTTCCATTTGATACTATTTGGTCTATTGTGATTTTTAAATCAGTTATGGTATTTTCAATATAACTATAATGACGAACAAATAAACAGTAGCCGCTATTGGAATTATGTTAATAAATATTCAATATTGAAAGTATGTGTAATAAAAATGAATTATTATTTATTTTAGCGATATCGGAATCCCCGTTTGCTGAAAAATATGTTCACGCTACGGGGCACAATGCCAGCACTACGTGCCTAGCGACGTAGCTGACGCGTAGCGCTCTAGTATCGTATACCGCGTAGCGCATGAGCGAGCAATAGGCAGCATGAAGTGGCGCTCGCGATAAAGTTTCGTGTATGCAGTAATTACAGGGTGCTGAGAGCGAAATAAACGCGGTTAAAACAAATAACACTTAGCTTGAGCTAAAAAGCAAAGTAAATATTGAATCGGTCTCTCACTCGCTCTACCCATCCCCCTACAGCCTCCCCTCAGCGCCCGCGGCGCCGCTACCCGCTGCACGCAATCGATATGAGAAGAGTAGGCAAATTTAATATTGTGTTTGTATTATGAAAATATATAAGTTTCGTTGAAGTGAAGAAGCCTAGATTATGGATTGTTACTCACTCTTAAAATATCAATTAAACAATATGTTTTTTTTTCTTTTGCGCGTATTTGTAAAGGATATGAGCGAATCTGTGCTGTAGTACTGTCATGTTGAGTGGATTCCAATTGGAAGTATCTACTCATCTACTATCTAGAACTACTGCCGGTCTTCTAGGTCTAGAATATGGTGACGTTTTAGTCGTCTCACGTCGTAAATAAATAGAAAAGAAAATTCTTCCATATAATTTCCAAAAAGTATTCTATTAATTTGGATTTAGGATATCAAACCGTGTGGTAATCATAAATATGTGCAAATTATTAGTAAAAACCAATGAACTGAGTTAAATTTCTTCTAGAATACGAGACAATCGAAAGACATTTTAAGTGAATATGTGTGCAAATTAGAATTGTGCTTGTAATCAAGCAAGCAAGTAGTTGAAATACTATTTTTTTATTAATCTAATAAATAATATTTTAATAACTTTTGTAAATGGATTTTATTTAAGAAAAGTACAGTTTATTAGGCTAGAGCATTTTATGACCTAAACCCAAATCACACAATGTGTGAAGTGAAACTGAGAATCAAAGAAATCAACCTTTTTGTTTGTATTTAAAAACCAGGGCGTAGTTTAACTTCTCGGTTGGTTCCTTTGCTTTCTACTACATGCCGTACTCACTTTCATACTCGCCTGCATGTCAAAATGATATTCTTATTTTCATAACATAACATTCAAAATAACATCCTAATTAGTATATAGCAATTTCAAAGATATTATCGTTTTCATAGCTTATTCTATAAAACATTAATTACGTGATGAACTGAATTTAATTACTAAGTGAAAAGAAAAATCTTTTGAAGGAAAGTGAATGAGTGACTGACGAAAATTTTAATTAAAAGCTCGAGTAAATTGGAACAGAACGACAGCCGGCAGTGGTTAGCTCTATAGACGACATCTCCATCTCATCGTCAACTTTTGAATATATTAAATACATAGCAATAATTATTTGCACTAAATCATGTTTTTCACAAGGCCATATCATGCGGGCTATCCTAAAACAAACAATGAATAACTTCTGCCCTTTAGCATATGTTAAAAGGCAAAGGTAATAAATATAATTAAGACTATAAATAAAATCACAACACCAGACTGTTGAACCTGTATTTTTAAATTTTCGGGATAACATAAAAATAATTTGTAGAAAAGCCTATAGGAATTTAGGGTTTATTTTACGTATGGCCAAAGCTTTTTTCAAATATAAAAGCGATAGTGGAATTGTATAATGCATTCGTTAGGAGCCACTTGCAATGCAGCTCTATGATTTGGGTCCCAAAAAAAATTCTCTAGTGGTGGAGCGTATTATGAATAAATTTACGAGATACATTTACATGAGGTTGTATGGAGTGTACCCATTTTACCCAGTCATATATACATCTTTGTTTGTCTTGGGTATAGTAGGATACAACGAGGAGGTAAGGACTAGGTAGGTAGGAGGGATACTATCACAGTATCTATTTTAAGGTATGCCACAGGACGTGGTAAGCGGTCGCAATTGCTGGCAGTGCTTCGGGTGCGTACGAATTTACTCATAGGCTTGTGGTGTCTTGCGCATGCTAAATATTATTGCTGGCGAGACGGATATATTTAGATGCACAATGGCTGAAATCTCAAGAATTGCATTATTTATAAAAGTTTAGGTTTTATGTTTTTACTTGTTATGTTTATATTATGTTTCTAGTTTAGTTTTCTATTGTATTGTATTAAGTTACTGTAACACTTGGAATTAAGGACTTTTTTTGTAAATATACATGGTATATAAATAATAGTAACCATCATAACAAACTTAGTAAAAAATATTGACGCATTTCATATTTTAGTAGTAGTCTTACGTAGAAATACACGTTCGAGTAATTTTGGGAATGAATGAGGAATGTTTTTTAATTATAATAACATAGATAGAAATATATTTTTCAATTTAAGGTATTTGTGCCATATTAGTTATTTATCTTAACGTTCTAACATTAAAGAGTGTTTTGGTGCTCGTCTCTGAATTTTAAATTTAACTTTAACATTCATAATCGTTTCTTTAATTAAATTATTCTACCTTCCTTTTGCTCGTCAAAGACCCTAAACGAAAGGTCAGTTCACATTATCCCAATAGTACGTGGGACTGTATATTATTTACTATAATAAAGGGACATTTATACCTTTGTAACGAGTCTCTCGGCAAAGGTATAATGTGGGAGATAAATGGAGCTAAATAAAATATCGTATGAATCAGTGATCCCGGGGAAAGAGGTCTTGGGAGCTGCGAGATCAGTCGGTCGGACGGAGTGGGATTTGTTGGCAATGCGATTGTAAATATTCTGACTTGCGAGTGATGGAATTGTTTCTTAGGCTCACATTCTAGAACGTCATTTACACTTACGTAGATATAGTTTCCTGAGCTGTCACAGATTTGTTTTTAGTGAAGCATGACATATTTGTCAAGGCTTCAAGTAGATTGTGACCTTATTGGAAATACGGACCTTTCTGCATATTAACAAAATCATTCCATCCATAATAACTATTTTATCTCATAAAAGAATTTAATTAAAATGTAATAATCTTTATTAAATTTCAAAAGTCCACCCGTAACTGTCCACTAAGAGACTTATTTCGTTCTATTTGATGACCCTTTTTCATCTTAAATTATATTAAATTGCTTCATAATTGAAATAAATTATCACTGTACATTTTTTTGTTTGTTCAGTAGTATCTCGTCCCGTCTGCCGCTTCTACAAACAGACGTTACTCTTATTGACAATAAAGTGAGTTTTTCCCGACGGCAGCCGTAAAATGTCCTGTAATAATGAGCAACAGGGCTCGGGCTCGCCGGAAATGGTTTGGAACAATCTAAATAAGTCTCGCGAACAATACAATGAGCTTACCGAGTGTTACTCTTTGTTCCTACATTTTTTCTTTTCTTCTATATTCTGCGTAATGTAAGCGTTCCTTGATCTAGGTTTTCAGAGTTATAATGATACAATGAGTTCCATCTTATAAATTCGTGTATTAGATTAGCAGGTAAATTCAAAGCTTATATACATCAAGATCGTGAAACCAGAAACTGTAGGTGGTCGTAGCTCGTAGCTCGTAGATCGTTGGTCGTAGCTCGTAGCGGACGACGCAGTGCAATGGAGCGAGAGTGAGTTGTGTGTTGGAAACAGTTACAAACGACCGCTAACTGCTATCGTAAGAAGTTTCGCTACAATTTATTGTTATCCCGTATCGGCCGCTGCTCGTGTCACTCTGCACATATTAAATTTGTCTTAAAGACTTATATATAAAATGTACAAGCCGTAAATGCGTAGGCGTTTCTGGGGACACTATAAACGAAATTGTTCGGCAACACACATTTATTCGTAGTTTGTTACACATAAATAAAATATAGAGAGAGCTATCAACTCGGGCGCGTGGAGCGCAGGGCGGCGGGTGCGGAACGGGAGGTGGAGAGATACTGAGTGACGTCACATCCGCGGAGTATTCGCCAGTTGCGATGAATGTGATTATAGTTAGCTATCTGTTTTGTATGAAATAGAGGTAATGGAAATTATTTTATAACACACACACGGTTCTTAAGGTATATTGATGCAGGCCTTTTGTGAGTAAGGCGGCACACAATAATGAAGTTCCATTACACAAATAGGCCATTTAGCTAATTGCTCGTATTCTCTCCTTACTCGTTCCGTTCTATTATCTCTCTGGCTGCATAATTTTTCACATTCACAGATACCCATACCTTTAAAACCATTAATAAATATTTTCTTGGCAAATAACGAGTGTATTTTTAGAAGACATAAGAAATGATCGCAATAAATTGGAGTTAAGTCGACAGCGTCATAAGTTGGCTGCTAATAAAATCCTTTGGCGGATGCAACACACCGCACATGCAGACGGCCCCGGGAGGTGGAACACTGTGGAGGGAGGAAAAATGACAATAATCTCAGCTCGGCGCGCGTAGACATTTTGTAATGAATCGGCAAGCGCCTATTTATCTAACCCGTTTAATACAATAACTAGAAAAATCAGGTGCATACGCGAAAAAAACACTTTGATACCAATGATTACGTAACGATAACTCTGTAAGTTCTATTGTATTGTTGTATATTTATCTACGAAATATCGAAATATGAGACCAATAATTTAAATTGTTTATTTTTCATACATTGTGTTGAAAGGCACGCGCCCGCATACACCTCTAATAACATTGAGATGTTATCCCAAGGAAATTGAGCCAATCTATCATATATTTACTCACTGTCCATTCCCCCCCTACCCTTTTCCTGGTTCACTCTGTACTCTAGCATAATACCAAATTCAGTATTGATCATTTTAAAATTACGGATAATATTCTAAGCTATTTATGGTAAAAAACAAGACTTTAACTTTATTTTTGTGGATAACCAACACATTGTATACCTATAAGGTAAGGTATTGCGACAGTCAAAGTTTTTAAATTCTTGATAAAAAATAGAAATACTGTAATTTATTATCAATGTATGAGTTAGTATATGGGGATGCACGAACGAACGATACCATATATCACAATGTTATCAGGTCGCTCGTCATCGCACACATAAATAAACAACGTATCATAAATAAACACGTGCATAAGGTACTGATTTTTAACCTGGAGATACCCATTTTGTACATTAGCTTGGCTTAGGAAATGTTTTGAAATAATATAAAATTACGTACAAGTATTTCATAGTTATTAAACCTAAATATGAACCTCTCTGGGGTTTCAACTTCGTCTATTTTAAAAATCGTGACACGTTCGCGTGAACAGAGCAGAGAAGAACCGCTTTTACAACATTTTTGTTGAACCAATTGTTTCCAAGTTATATACCGCGTCTCTTTCGGTCAAGCATTAATTATTGAGAATTCTACGTTTTCTTCCTATAAGGTTTAATCAATATTTATTAATGTGGAACCAGCTGCCCACTGAAATATTTCTGAACCAATTCGACGTAGGGTCCCTCAAGAAAAGAGCGTGCCAATTTTTAAATTGCCGGCAATGCGCTCGCGAGCCCACTGGCATTGAGAATGTCCACGTGCGGCGGTATCACTTAACATGAGGTGAGCCTCCTTCAGTGATCATTAAATTAAAAGATTTTATAGTTTTCGCAATTTATTATTTATTACGTTGCTTACATAATTATATTATATAATTACTAGCGGATCCGACAGACGTTGTCCTGTCTACACGTCTTTAATTTCAAAATTTCAATTTTTAATAAGCCATTTTGATGAAAATTATTCAAATGTTATGACAATATCTAACGATCCAGCACATGGTCACACACGATATAACACAATGATAACAAAACTTTTTTTAAATTTCGGGACAGACTAAAATTAAAATTCGAATATTATTTAAAATTTGAGACTGCGACGGTAGCGCCGTCTGTCGGATCCAATGTAAAACATTCCAAAATCAACAACAACTAATAAATTGAAAATTAATTAAAAAAACATTGTCCAGCGGACAAAATTGTGAATCTAAACCATTCCCAGATCCCCTTGAACACACACAAAAAAATTCGTCTAAATCGGTCCAGTCGTTTAGGAGGAGTTCAGTCACATACACACGCACACAAGAAATATATATATTAAGATTGACCGTGAAGCTAATAAAGACGTACCAAATATCTTCGCTTTGTTGAACAAAGTAAGATGTGAGTGATATATTGTGTTCAAATAATACTTTTTCTTTATCTTCATACTGTGTAATAAATACAACGGGCCGCACAGATATCTTTAAGTGAGCGGCCTCGCCGCCTCCGACAGCCGTCAAGCGGCGGATCTCTCTGATTTATTGTCTCCGTGTCACTTGTCCCTCTACAAACATCGTGTGCCACAATTGTGTTATCATCTTTTATATCCTTTTAATATATAAATACACCGAGACAACGAACAAAATAACTGTAAGGCAGCTAGATATTGGTTGGTGTAATGCTGTATTCTGGACAAGATAACGGCAGGTGTGTACAATGCGAAACACGTGTGACAGCTTGGCGTGTGTTTCCCATTTCTCCCGCCCCGAACTCTCCCGTGTGTTCTCGTTCAACCTCAGGCCCTCCAAGGTAGATTCCTCGTTGTTATCATACCTTATTGCAAAGCGTTAGAAGATTGGAATTAATGGTTTTGTGATAAAATACTTAATAATTAAAACCTAGCAATAAATTCATTTCGGTCATTCGAAATTTTTTGCCTGAATCGTAAGCATACGAGAGTACGGGCTCTTATCTTCCAACGAAAGCTCATTAAGAGGAAGACCGAATCAAATTACCAAAGTTAGTGAAGCTGAAACTCCGGCCATGAATGAGCAGCCGGACACACATCGGCGCCGTCTCACTATGTCCTCATTAGGCTGAGCACGGCCCGTTCATCCGTTCGCCATGCTGTCAAGTCATTTTAACACTAACAGCATTGACATACGAGCTAGTATAGAGTGTACGCAACTTATAGATCTGTATCGAGATGATATCGGCCTCCGTGAGCTGCTCATTATGTAGATTCACAATTCTTTTCCTGATAGCGATTTTCAAGTATGGATTTTTTATCAGCGGGGAAACGGGAAAGAGGGTTAGTTATCTGATGGTAAGATATACCACCGCCCATTAATTTTCTCAAAGAGACCTCGCGGGTACGTTGACTGCCTTTTAAGAATTGGTAAGCTCTTGAAGGACAAGCCGGAAATACCCCGTCGGGAAGCTGCCACATAGCGGTGGTTCCCGGTGAAAATGCCTTAAAAACGCTGAGTTTTTAATATTAAGAAAGTAGGAATCGGGCCGGCAGCAACTTGATAATAATTTCAGTTCCTACCTTCTGTTTTAGAAAGTGATGGTGATTTGGCCAGCTATAGTAAACATTTTATTGTAAATGAAAAAGAAAACTCAAAATACATGCAAAAAATATTGTCTGTCTCGTGTAACATTATAATATGCATTTGCAATTCTACAATCATAAGCCATAAGTTCTATGACAATTAATTTCCATAAAATTATATTATTTTATTGTCTTTACAGTGAATATTACGGTACGGTATAAAAGGTCCTTTATTAATTTAACCTTTCTCTTATTTTTAAGAACTTTTAATAAATTCTTCAATTGAAATGCTTTCTCACTACATTCTTAATCCTCGAGCTTAAAATACATTTTTTAAATAATTGTAAAATTCTCATATTGCGTTTTAAGAATACAGATGTAGTCAAGTCTACTTAAGCGCCTAGAGTGGACTGAGCTCAATAATCAATGTACTGTATTCCTCTGTCTTTCTAATATTCACGTATACTCAAATCATATCTAACTTTCTGTACATTGATTTTGTATTTATTACATTGATTATAATACTTGTCGATTTATACTCGATGTCACAATTCCAAATGACTACAAATTACTGTTAAATAAAACGCCATTATAATCATCTATTTAGGTACGTGTAAAGATAAGTGATATCAAAATAAAGTGAATAATCATATTTTTGGTTTAGGTCATTTTAAAATCAGTATTTTTATTGTTGCTACTGCAAAGTGTTTTAACGGCTGTTTTTATTTCAAGGCACTCCTGTAAAAAAGGTTGAATGTGTTTTTCTTACTCTATAACATTTTTTTAGTTGTCTTAATTTTAAATATCCTGTTTAAAAAATATTCACAGGTACTATACATAATTTGTAAAAGTAATTGTTACGGAGTATACACAGAACATCCAAGGTGAGTCCAAGGTTTCAGTTTCTCGAGAAACGGTTCAACTGTTAAAGTAAATACCGATTGTTTTTCTTCTTGTTTCTTTATAAGTTTTGTGGATTTTACAAAATTTCTTGTGGCCAAATTATATAAACAATTTTCACCAAGTTTATAAGGAAAGCTTTTTATATATATATTATGTGATCTAGATATAAAAATGATTAAAGTACCAAGTTTGATATTAAAAATGGCACAATAAAAAGAAAGAAATTTTGCAATAAAAAATCTGGCGTGGACCGAGCCACCTATATCACTCAGTATAAAAGTAAGGTACTTTTTAAACCCACAATGAATATCATAAAAATCGGTCAAGCAGTGTTGGAGGAGCAATAACAAAAGAATTTACTGAGGCTGACTGAAAAATCATTAATTATTTAAATACAAGATAAGTTAAAAATAAAACTACGTTTAGGGCTCAGTCATTTCATCTTCATAAAGTAATACATATTACTTGTACGATAAGTGATCGTGTACATTTGTACATTATAATCTGTGATTTTTTACTTATGTCATTTGTAATCTGTGAACTTGGGATTCGTTAATTTAATAAGTATAATAATATTTTACAATGCGATTTGTTAGATAATTAAATATTGATGTCGATTGTGCGACAAGGCGTGCGAGACTGGCAAACATAATGATGTAGCCGCGAATGCGATGTAACCGCGAGAGGAACAATTGTAATTAATGACGTCACACTACCTCCCGAACAACGCATTCCGGAGAACGGGGCAAATAGAACTTAGGAGCAGGGGAAAGGGGGCGCTACTTCTGACCTCACGACACGAATACTCTAAATTCTTACCTTACGTGCGTATTTAAAATCGAGTGCTTCATACAATAGACGCGACAAATCACGCGCCAATTTTCAATTTATATAACAAATAAATATCAGAAGCAATCAAATAAAATTTACCGAAGTATGTGATTTCACCGAAACAATTTTTCGTTAAAATAATATAATAGAAACACGCCTGGAAGACCAGTTCGACGAATTATCGACCCGAGTTTGTTCTCGAAAATTTTATTTAATTTCTTAAAAATGCCTTTAATATTTTCACCAATCCAATTAAAATATATAAAGGTGCTTTTAGTAAAGGTTTTAAGCAGACGCTCGTGCGTTACCGGGGAAACGGTGTACGAAGTTTGATCGTTGAGCTCTACCCATTGTAGGTACCTACCTAACCTACGGTATACGGTGACCTCGGTGTGGCGTGTTGCAAGGTACGGATGTCCAGGGCTGAGATGCCGCCCACTTGACAATTAAACCATGTCAATGAGAAAATAAAACATCAAAACTATAAGCGTGCGGTGCCACTTCACTACGGAGAACAGTTTTAGTGAGACGTTCAAAAGAAAGTTTATTTATTCTGTAGAATATGAAAGGAGCGCTTTGTGGAGGCGCTCGCTTTGTGAAATGTTTCAGGGATATAAAATTGCATTCCTACTTTTGAACTAAACTTTCATTGCTTAAACTTGCTTGTTCTCAAGATATCCATATTAAATATTTTAATATGTTATTAAAAGTAAAAATAAAATCAACTTAATTAACATAGAAATTAAAACAATAAGTGCTTTTTCTCGGATCCGAGCGAAGCGTGTAGCGGTGCCGCCCACTCGGATCCGTGCGAGCTTCCCGTTCAATTTGCAAATGAAAGCAGTAGTCTGGTCAATTTAGACCAAAAATTAGAGTAAATAAAGTCCCAACAGCCCTGAAAATCGTAAAATTGTTCAAAACATAATAATAAAAAATATTTAAAACTTCCCCATCATTCCCGTGTATGGAAATTTTTTAATCAATTTTAAAAGGTAAAAAATGAAATAATTGCGCTTTTCTACGAAACGGTATGTTTTATTAAAAAGTACCTTAAACAAAAATGTAAATCATAAAATGATATATAAAATAATTATCATTTCTTTTTTACCTACGAGCTACCTTAGTTTCTGAGATATAACGATTAAAAAAGTTCTAAAAGTTGTAGTCGTCATAATATGCTCATTTTGTAATTCGTTCAAAGTGAACTGACAGTCATCGCTATTTTCAATGTAAGTAAATATTTCCTCCATTACCATATTCGTAGCTTCGTCTTTAAGACGACCCATTTAAGCTCCAGTGGAAGGTTTTCAAAAAAAGCATAGCAATCTCGATGATACTTAGCTTCAGCAGCAACTAAATCATATAATCAAATAATAATAAAAATAAGAACATCACGAGTCCGAGCTGTTTCCAGAATTAAATCTTTAAATTAAAGTAAGTATACTTGACTAATTCGACGGCGAAAATATGAGGATTTGTTTCTTTCATACTCTCATACATACTTCTGGCCACAAAATAAGCATAGTAGATAGTTATTTTTATTTAATTAATTTTTTTTCCTACAAATAACATATGATGTACATAGAAAACCTGTTTGGAGAAAAACTATAGAGAATGATTATAATTTCAACCTTGTATACATCTTTCTAGCATCAGATTTTGAACAAGCGTAGCTTATACTAAGTAATAAAAATGTCATAAAATGAGTACGACCGAGAGACTTCGCTATGGTTTTCATTATTAACAGGGACCGTTAAACTTGCGACTGACGAAGAGAAGTTGACATAATTTGAAATTAATTAAAACTCGGACAATTCACGTGAATTTATACCTTATATTGCTATTTTAACAGTTCGGAATTTAATAAATGGGTACAGTTAATAAAAAATGTTTGTAAAAAATTGTTCTTTGTTTACATATACAATAATCATATAGATAAACATTACCAAACGGACTTTAAAATAGTAAGTAAATAACTTCATAGTTTATCGTAAACCACAAATCAATGCAGAGCAGTTTCTGACAGCTTCAATCCGCGCCTCAACGCGAACCTTCGACCCGCTGCTTGCTCCTACATTAATCAACAACCCTACAACATCCCCCTTCCCACTTTCCCCACTTAAACTCCTTCACATACGAAACAAGTTAATGACGTGTTTGAGGTAAGCAAACACGCGATTACTTCACTTTACCGGCTTGTACACAGTTCTGGATAAATTTGTGGAAAAGTATGGTTCGAAAACCTTTTAACAATATGAATTGGATGATATAAAATAAATAGTTTGTAAAGACGCTAAAAATCTTGCCCACGGCTGCATTAGCGGCTTCAAATGATTGCCTCAATAATTTTCCTTTCTCCCCACGAGAAAATTGAATTCCTGTTTCGTAAGAAAGCAGAATTGTTATTGTGCGAGCAGCGAGCTGCCGCTGCGGAGTTCCTCTTATTAATTAACTCTGCAAATGTGAGCTACATTCACGAATACTTCTATTCCGCCGGGAAATCGCATTCCCTACAATTTTATGTATTATATAATCCTCTTCAGGTTATTTTAATCAGGATTTTTTTAAGATTCTTGAAAAGCACTTTCAACCGCTATCGTGAATGCAATCGGAAATTTACTTATTTCCGTATATATTCGTATCAATAATACTGATCAAATTTGTGATTGTGACCTGGCACAGAAATATCTTAATATTTTTTATTTAAATTAAACATTTGTTGCCACAGCTTTATAGTTTTTCATAGTTTCATATAGTGGTCATTCAAGAGTAAGGAGTTGTGAACGAGACTCTGTGAAGAATGAACTATAAATTTAAGATACAAATAACAAAATATTATTAATTGACGTCTAATGGATTGTTAAAGTGTTTGTAAAGGCATAAATGAAAAAGCTTAACATATTATCTTAAGCGAATATTATAGCAAAGATCTAGATAAGAACCAGACTTCAAAATTTTAATAAGATATTAATCTGAAAATATTCTTTATGTGTATAAATATTTTCATAAATACGGTCATGAGTAAGCGCGTAGTGTTCGGATGTTAGCGTTATGAAACTATTTTAGTCTGTAGAGTAGCGAGAGTCACATAACATATAATGTTTAATAGATTATGCGTTAAGGAAAATTGGACGTCCTGCACAAAGAAAAGCGTTTTTATTTCGTCTTACTTTTCCTCAAAGGAAATCAGTATGACATTTGTTATAATATAAGGAAGCCATCCAGTCACGTCCGGTCATGTCACGTTGGCCAAGGCAGGCGTGTTGTGGGCAGCTGACCGCCACACCATGTTATTGACGCCAAACTACAACCACTAATTGTTTTGTGGTGATGTGATTATTAATGATATTACTAAATTTTATTTGATTTTATTTTTATTTGTGAACAAAAAGGTTTAATCCTGAGCCTAGTTCACTTGCGAACTGGTAGTAAATGTAAATTTACAATTAATTTAATTTTTTTGACGTTCATTAGTGTACTTGTTTACCTGTATGAATAAAGATATTTTCTTGTTGTTGTTGTTAACATGTCATAAATTCTGTGCTTTAAGTTAACTAATTGTCTTAATTAAATAACAGTGAAACTAGTTTCTTACTGTAACTTCAATTGAATACAGGTGAACTATAAAAGATATCTTTAGTATATAATAGCAAAGTAAATCCGGTTCGTGGATTGTAAAGCAATAGTAAAGCGATCCCAAAGGATGACTTGTATCATCCATTAAAATCCTATTTCTGAGTTCAAAGAAATATTTTTGTAGACCCTTTGAAACCTTATCGCACGGAAAGTAATTTTGATTTCAGTTCGCTCTATCAGATGGGTATTAAGTGAAATTGTGAATAAGATGTAGCGAGAGGAACTGAATACCAAATCCAGCCAGGCAAATGATTCACTCTGTCCTTTCTGACCTCCTTAAAGACAGTATCTATAGGGGTGAAAAATAAATAAAACTATGCCAAATTGTAACAAAGAAACATGAACAAATATTTCTTCTTCTGGAAACAGATATTAATACACAAAAATATGTGGTATATTTCTGCATACAAAACAACTAAGTCAACGCCAAAGTTAAAGTATAAATGCAATAATATTATCTGAATAACTGGCACATTTTCATTCGCCTCGAAGGAAATTATCTTTTCACTGAACCGAGTTCGCGGCTGGACCGATAGATTTAAATAACTCAGAGAAAGGGTAACAAACTGTTTATAAGTCATTTAACCCAAATTAAGTCATAGTAAATATTAATTATAACGATATGGAATTATTACCCTCGGGAAATACAGTGGACCGCTCCCACGCGATTCTCACTTTTAAAAGTATGTGTGAGAAATACGGTTAGAATAACTTTATTTCTCATATGAATTAAAAAATTCGCTTACTGAGAAAAACATTACAAGACTAAATAATTATAACTAGAACGCACAGAAGGTACCTATACAAAAATTCACAAAACAAATACAGCAACAAAAATGCAGGTAGACACAACAAACTCGAAACGGTCAACCAAGCAAAAACATAGGTTTAGGATTGGATTTATTACTAGATGTGGCATTGATGGCATAGCCTGATATAACAGGTATAAATTAATTACTTTTTATATTTATACATTATATTATATTATGCTATACTATATTATATTATATATATATATTTAATAAGACTATTTTATTTAATTACTAATTAATGTTTACTGTCGGTTACTTTACCTGCTGCCAACAGTTACTGGGACGGTAGTGGGTGGCTATAGTTGCTAGTGAACACACGTATCGTGTTATCGCTTGAAATGTCCCAGTCGCCTGCCGCCTCCCTCGCCCGTTTAAATATTTGCGAGATGTTTGAGAGCATTGAGTTTGGAAACAATGGAGCGTTTCATACATTATGTACGTCAGCCTCTAATATAAGATGCACCTGAGAATTGCTACATCTAGAAAATTGTACCTGAATGGGTTTTTTGTAGTATATATATACCATTGAACAGTTTTCTATGACTATTTTTGGTGTTCTATTGTTACAATTACTTACTTTTCTATATTTTTCAATCATATAACGATATTTAAATAGCAAAACGAACCTCAACTCTCGAAGGAGTGAAATTAATGGAGCAAGCCTCAATCTTTTTCTCTTGAAAATGTCGCCGCGAATTAATCACTTTACTAACGGCAAGATCCCCTTTTATATTTTAATTAATATCGTTTCATTCCTTTGAAAGGGCGACAATAATTAGCCGTCACTTAGCAGGAATATTTACGTCTTGTCGCGGACTTTGAGGAAGTTTTCTGGCAAATAGCTGAGATTTTGTAAAGGCGTGATTATAATGCCGGAGTTAGCTCGGGGCTCGGAGGAGTAATCCCTGATACTTATTTGAATAAGACTGACCTTAATCTTGTTCAGTTTGAGATGTCTTAATCATAGAACTTATTTTTGATATTGTTTAATACTAAATTAACTATAATTAGATGATTTTTGGCCAATAGCGTATTCTAGCTGTGAACGTGATAGAAACTGAAACTTGTGACATGATGCAAGGCGTTTTTTAAAGCTTGTATTCACTTTGATAGTGCGAGTGCAAGTGATTAGTAATTGAGTTTAAATCGTGCGGGTGTGTAGTATTATAGACTATAACACTTCACACCTCCTACACAATTACACAAAAATTGAACACTATAACTTATACTGTCCAATTTTTAATTAGTGGTTCGGTGGGATAATTTCAGTTGTCGATAGCTGTCGATCAGCACGTATGGACGAACATCGAGAAGCTCACTTGCCATTGGAAAAATTACTTAAAAGAGTATAAAACGCGGTGCTATTTGAACCCAAAGTTTTGGAAGCTTTACTTGCAAGATCAAGAAAAGTATGGATTCGAAAATGGATTAACAGAACACCCATTCATGGCGCAAGCTACCAACTCTTTAAGAAATTGTCTGCTGAAGATACGACGTTTGCTCTCAGGTTGACGGAAGAGGCCGCTGCCTGTTGCCTGACCAGATGTGATTAGTAGGCACGCAGTGAAGAAAGACGGGTGCACGGGACGTTCGCAGTTCACTCGCAAACAAATAGCACACACTTCTAATGACGTTACTTGCACTAATCAGTCGCTGTCCACACTTATTTTCTCCTAATCACTTATCACTAGTCTCTAATCAAAGTGAATTCAGACCTTTAAGTGCAGTTGATTGTCAAATCTCTATAAAAGAATGTTTTTTTAATATATTGTTGAGATGTATACAAATAAATATAAAAGTAAATATAGAAATCTTAAGAGTGAAGTGCGTTGGGTGGTGAGGCAAGTGGGGAAAATATGAAGTATTTGCCGACGAATGTGAATTAATTCTCCCGCGTTGAGACTTGACGGGCTATACATCACCTGAACCACAGTCTCCACCACGTTGAAAGGCACTCAAGAGCTTAGAAAATTCTCACATTTTTAAGAAATATGTGTAAGTTCACACCAGAACCTTGAACTGCATATTTTACTGATTCTTTAGTTTGAAATCCTCATAGTTTGTCATCCTTGCGGTATCTATCGTGCTATCGTGTAGTATATTACTTAGCCTTTTATCGTCTACTCCTGATTATTATAATTACTGTTACGCATTACACCTATAAGCTAATAATTACGTATCAACTGAACCACGAGGTATTAGAATAAAGAGATCAATAATAAAAAGGGTCATATATTTTACGTGTTCTTTGTACCTTCATACCTCATGTTATTTAAGCTTTATACATATTACCAAGTACCCACTGTTAAATAATACCTACTGCATCTGAGGTCGTCACATGAGACATCTGGAATTCCCGTAAATTACTCTAGTTCCGACGCCCTGAATTATTATATCCTAACTTAGACCTTGTAACTCTAATTACCCGTAACCAAAATGTAATTACATAGCTTTCTAGTGAATAGGAAAACTTTGTCATCTTTTGGTGGCTTACTAGACCGGTGAGTTCATTTTACGCACCCAACCTTCAGTGATATTATACAGATTACATAAGTTATTTAATTCTGTTGTTTGCATACTTTCTTGTATTTTAAATTTAGAATACAGATTAAATATTATTTTTTATGGTTTGTTTCACATTCAATGAATATATGAAGTGAACACCTAGAAGATTACTAAACATTATTATTATCATATGAAAACATTCACTGAGTAAATTAGTCGACATTTATACTGAATGCATGAAAAGATGGTTACCTAACCTCACCGTAGTCTGTGAACTCGGTTGTCACGAGGTGACCTTTCGTAGTACATGTGGTTTCGAAATGTTCACGACATTGAGATTTTAAAGAGAATAAAGTAAGTAAAGTATAGCACATACAA
Organism: Pieris rapae; assembly: GCF_905147795.1. Classification (NCBI taxonomy): domain Eukaryota; kingdom Metazoa; phylum Arthropoda; class Insecta; order Lepidoptera; family Pieridae; genus Pieris; species Pieris rapae. The sequence continues at coordinate 3,343,766 of NC_059509.1, read as the reverse complement.
TACGTTCATGATACAAAAACCTAATCAGCAAGTCCACACGATATTATTATTTCTATCTAATAATTTTTGGATAAAAAAGTTTAGTCCATTCATTCTATGATTGATCCACCAACGACGTATTTTGATATTCCCAATGCGATTTCTTGACACTCCAGTCTATAGGCTATGCCTTCACCATGTCTGAAGGAGTTAAAAAAAATTAAAAACTATACCACATTCTAATCAAATCCATAAACTAGTTTTTCTTGACTGTGTATATATATGCAATGGAAACATGATAATATTATTTTTACGCTTAGTATTCAAGAGGTTCACATACATTTATTTTGATACAAATATTCTGATAAACCTATCCGTGAAAAAGTTTTCCGTGTGCCACCAATACATAACATTATTTGTGTAATAATGAATGTTAATTAATAACACAAATTGCGTTATCCTCCGGAGTATCGGAGTGGGGATATAAAAGCCTAGGAATGGGTAGGGAGACGATACAGAAGCTTATTAAGAGTGTATAATTATTTAGCTGCGGGAAACGTCAAAAGTTATTGATCTATGGCTAATGATACACTTTTTATTTATAGATTTAATTCAACCTTCATAAAGAAAAAAAAGAAAGCTTCCCAAACTTTGAGTGCAGTTGCACGAGGATTCTTGAAGGGGCACTCTGAGTAGCAAAGGGTTTACCTGGATTGAGTTGAGTCACACATATCCTCGTACTGTAGTGTGGGGAACTGTAAAGGATATTTCCACCTTGAAAATCAAAGAAATTATGCACATAACGCACATTCATTAAACAAAATAGTATTTAATATATATATTTGAAAAGACAGATATTTAAATAGTTTATTTGTGATGTGTTTATTTTAAACAGTTGCGAAATTAGGCAGCTGCGAAGGATATATGTTTGCAACAATAAAATAACTCAATATTTTATACTCATAGAAACAACAATGGAGTTCAAAAAGCTTTGACTAATAAGACTATAATAAAGATTATGCTATAAAAGATGCTTAAAATGATACAGAGAGTGTATTCCAAATATACCATAGTCATATATATAGATTTCTCTGACATTTTGTATAAATTCAACATTTAATTGATTCTAAAATATGCATTATCTAAAGAATTTGCATTTCCTAGAAACCTAATAAACCTCTTGTGTGAATTCGTGTGCAATCGATATCTAGTCCACAAACGTCGCGCAAATTATTTATGACATTAATGTTAATTGAATTCTCGATTGCTCGTTTTATTCTGCCGACATAGTCAAGTCAACATAGTACATACAGAGTACAGACATAGTACTACTATGATAGTAGTGAAGTTGTTATACTAATCTTTGTATCGGGAGGTCACGATGGAAAAAACCAGCGTTTAACTTTGTTAATGCTCTAGTGGACTGTTAAATTAATTTCCTCGAGCACTATGTATCGATAATCTAACCGAAATTTAGTCGAAGTGAATTCTTTCGTAAATTTCGTTATTTTATGGAGGATAAACGAATTTTATGACACTAATCTAGCTCTACATTTTTTGTGCCCAATAAATGGTGCGAGCGAAAAATCTTAACTTCATTATGAAATACGAAGTAAATATTTTCTTCAATATCCCATAAAGAAAATATTAACTTCGACATTTGGTCGAATAGCGTTGTAATTAAAACAATACTTGGTTATAAAATATTCGTTGTATAAATATATCACATATTTTAAAATTTGGGTTTACGTTAAAATAATTGCGGTTAAACCAGACTCCCGAATAATAATTAACGTAGTATTAATGAAAGCATGAATTTGGTATAAATAAAATAGTAATGCCTCGTGGCTACAGGCGGGTGGGGGGTAAAGCGGGGCGGGAGTACCTTATTAGTTATTACAGCTGTAGGGCACACGACAGCCGCTCTTGATGAGCCACAATTATTTTATAAATATCATACGGTTATCTAGTTAAGAGTTTACAACCATTTTTATGCTTTTTTATATCCAATGTTATGTTTTAGCTTTTCATGAATATAGTATTTTAAATTTATTACTGAAACTTTTCATTAAGCTTTTGATCTAATTTGTATGGTTTTATCATTTCTCAATATTATATATAATTATAGATAAAGCTAGCACACATATAAGTCTTTAAAAAGATGTACGTGTTGACTTGAGTGGGTAAGGCAAATTAATATTTTAATTCCGCGTCATGTTGTTTGTCCGCTATGAACTTCTATGTTTAAAGAACTTTATTTCTCATTACAAAAACAGAAATATTTTATTTACATGAGAAACTTAATATTAATTTGTATATAGTATATACGAGCGAGATACACGTCGCCATTAGCCGTAACAATTTTAGTCAGCTATGTTCATTCTAACATGCATCTTTAATGCCTTTTTGAATTTGTCAAACACTCCAATATTGCGAATTTGAGATGGTAATTGGTTAAATAATTGCACACCCTCATACCTAATAGATTTCTTCAAATAATTTGTACGCGGCTTCGGTAAGATAAGCAAACTCGCTCGACGAGTATTGCGTGTCGTTGTGTGTTTGATTTTTTTAAACGACAAGCAGCTATGGATAGAGTTATTTAAAATTTTTTTTATCAAAATACAGGTGCTATATACATACAGTTGTTTAATTGTCATAATTTTGGTTTCTTGGTAGATTTTATTAGTCGGTGTTAAAAAATTGTATCTAAATAATGATTTTATTAATTTATTTTGTAGTGTTTGTAAGTTAGAAATTATGTTTTTACATGCCGTACCCCATATTTTAATTAGATATATGAAATGTGGCTTGACTAAACAATTATAAATTAAATGACGTACGGATTGAGGAATACATTTTGATATTGACCAAAATCTGCCTATAAGTGATTTTAGTTTGGTAATTATGTGTGATATATGAAAGTTCCACTTTAAATATGTATCTATTCTAAGACCCAGATATTTTTCCCATTTTTTGTTAGTGATTTCAACGTCTTGAACTTTTAACGGTTGAAACATAGGAATGATTTTATTTTTTGCTCTGAATATTACATAAGATGTTTTTGAGATATTTATGGTTAGCAGATTTTGTTGAAACCAAGAATATAGAGAATTTAGGTCTGACTGAGCTCGAGCAACCATAGTCTGGATATTTATACCGAAATAAAATAAGCAGGTGTCATCAGCGTAGAGAGTGATTTGGCCATGTAAACCGAGCTCGTGAATGTTATTAATATATATTAAAAATAACAGTGGACCCAGTATAGACCCTTGTGGGACGCCGCATGTTACTGGTATTTAACTGGTAACTTCTAAACTACTGAACCGATTTCAATTAAATTAATAAAAATAAAAGCTAACATATTTAATTCTACTGTACGTGTGTATGTCACTGAACTCCTCTTAAACGGTTGGACCGATTTAAATGATTTTCTGTATGCGTTTGGGTGGAGCCCTGGATGGTTAAGATTAATAAATCACCCCGATGGCGTTGCAGTACCGTACAATACTTTCATACTTTGTATGTACATATCCTAATCGCTTGAAATAAATGCGGGACATATCTGTCGGGTCCGCTAGTAGATTATAAATAAATGTAGTACATGATAATACGGCATAGTCTGACTCTACAATAACAATTTCATTCTAAACTATAATTATTTTAAAAATAACAAAATATGTCTCCCGATTAGTCTTGACGGATATGTAGAACAGAGAACAGAGAATGGAGTCAGCTGCAGAGCGACTATTGAAAATTTACAAAGTTTCAAATTATGTTTCTTCATGTCCCATTTACAAATAATAATTCTAAGATACCTATGATTCATCTACAACATAGCCCTAATAGAATGGATAGAATGAATATGTACAACATACAATTATAGTTAAACAGTGGTAGGTAAATGAAGGTAATTCTACGTTAACGATATCAATTATTGCGGATCTCGCCCAAACAATCATTTGTTCGGTAACACGTTATCTATGCTAGTTAGCGCTTGTGGGATGTGGCTCTGTGGCGTCTACTGTCTGCGATCCACTGGAGGCTAAATGTATGGCCAATTAGTGAAATGGTCCGTTTATTTAATGGCTTCCATTATTATCGGGTGGAGCACCACTTTATTTTTAAACGTCATTAAACAGTGACTAACAAATGTTTTCTTATCAGTTGACGAATCGGGTTATTAGTAAAATAGTATTTTCACGAAGAACATAAAGCTAGGCATTTTTATAAATATAATGCTGCAACAATTTGGAAGCTTTTACTAAAAAAATATTAAAAAAAGATTTTGAATTCCTGTAATAATCTAAAGAGAAAGAGTTATTTATTGTCTTTGCTAATACTGAAAAAAAACACTTTACATAAATATTATTACCAGTTCTGCGGAGCTGTGTTGAACGTAAAAACTTAACCTTAGCCTTTTGATTATAAGCATCTGTTAGTTGGTAATTTTTATTAATGCATAGCAGTGCCTATGCAGGTTGACTCATAACGTGGTACAAATAGTTTTTAATTTAATTTTCATTTCTTGATGTAAGATTTATTATAATGCCCTTTTTAAATTTAATACTTAATCTAAATACGAAAAGTAAGTATATATGCACCATATATTGATTAATCTATCTGCTGGACAAGATATTATGAATTTTGAACAAGGAATTTATATAATACAATCATCAATACTGTATATAAAAGATCATTTTATATTCCGCAAAAAAAAACATAAGTTCTCACTAGATGCTGTTAAAGGCTGTAGTTGGGGTACAGTTTAGATTTTAGAGGGATGCAAATAGTTGTTGTTTGTATTCGGGAGCGATCCTGCCGCCCGCCTAGGTATTTACATGCAAATTTACCCCTCGAATATTCTCCGATCGTCCGATAAGCTCCCCTTCTCGACCCTCTACCCCACCGATCCACTGGGACATACACTCATTTGCATCTTAACTATAATGAGAAAGAGTGAATTATAAGTCCTCAATCCCCATAGCCGCTTGCATATTCAATAAATTTGCATCCTATTCCGATTTTTCCACACTTTTATTTTATTTATTTACTAGCTGACTTGGCAAACGTCGTTTTGCCATGTATATCATTTATAATGGTGTGTTCTAAAAAAATGTAGTATATCATTTTGTTCTATCATCAATAGTTTTCGCAGCGCACGCGAAGTAAGGTAGTTTTTTGATATTTTTTTCACACCTTGGATTACGTTATCGTAATTTTAGTAAGGATGCCTATTTTTTTTGAAAATGAAATATAGCCTATGTCACTCAGGAATGATGTAGCTTTCCAACAGTGAAAGAATTTTTCAAATCTGCCAAGTAGTTTCGGAGCCTATTCAATTCATACAAACAAACAAACAAACAAAAAATCAAACCTTTCCTCTTTATAATATTAGTATGTATAGATGTATATTAAATAATACGGAAAAATTATAAATTAAGCTACAATCGCTCTTGAAAATAGTAGTAATAAAATGTGTGACAGTTGATTAATTCCTATTTAATTTGAGATAAACTTGGGAATATCCCCTTAATGTTGTGTATGTATATACGTAAACTTAACCTACTTACTTACTACTTAAATGTTGTTTGGTTTAATTATACTTGGTATACGCGGAAATATTATGAGTTAGTTTACTGGAATAAGGCAAAACCTGAGTCACACGTGAATTAAACAGGGGTGAATATTGGATAAATTGTATGAATAAAGTGGCCAGTGTTTTTGTTAAGTTATTTAAATGAGTATCAATAAGAAATATCCTTGTATAAAATCAGATTACGTTTCACGTTTCTACAAACATTATATTGTTAATCCATGTACCTATGGAGGGAATCACGCCTTCTTTAATTTAAAATTATGGACTAAAACATGATATAAATTTTAAAATAACATAGTGAACGGAAAAAATAAGATATTAATACCTGAAATATGTATAGATGACAAAAATTTGCAAATAAGCATTAAAATTAAATCAGTTTCACACCCAAAATCAAAATATAAATCAAGAAAGAGCGCATATATTTTTTAGCACAGATAGTTGGCCTTTTCTTACTACTCCGCGGTAGGTGAATTCAAACAAGTAAAATGTGGAATAGGTTATTAACGATTTGGTTGTTCGGTCTGTATCGGGTAACAGCGTTACATAGGATACTATATGACTTTAATCTTAATCTAATATTTCAAGCACTTTTTCGATCGTTTTTATTTCATAAATGATTAGGTGATTAGGCTTCTATCTGTGGTCGATGTTTGGATTTAAGATATTATGACGGTTTACTCACGGCTTATTACTGTATATTACTATGACACGAGTTAGTGATGATTGATATTCGTTGTGACGAGTTTATTATATTTAATGTTGACATATAAATAAATAAATACTAGATGCATAAAGCTGAGGTTTAATGCCACCGAATGTATTGTTTGTAGACAACAACACAAAGAGATACACAAATTAAAACTTAACTTTTTCTGGTAGGATCGAACTTTTCGTGTTATTATTGTGAGAGATAGACATATACCATCATGGACTTTTCTCTAGACTTTTTCAATGTGTACAATATTTAGTACATTATTTTGATAAAACTCGTAGGGTTCAGCCTGCGTTTGCAATGTAAGCGGAAAAAATGTAATTATGTACGACATCACATTAGAAACCTCAAAAATTACAGTACTTCTCCACTATTTAATGGATGTTATTATACATATAAACCTTCCTCTTGAATCACTCTATCTATTAAAAAAAAACCGCATCAAAATCCGTTGCGTAGTTTCAAAGATTTAAGCATACAAAGGGACATAGGGACAGAGAAAGCGACTTGTGTTTTATAATATGTAGTGATCATAACCACAAGGTAGAATTAAAATGAATATCATAACGATTCGATATAGAGATATTAAATAGGTACTTATAGTGAATTCTTTATTTGCAACACCACATGTCAGGTGTCAAAACTGTAAAAGTCAATTGTCATTATCAAATAATTGACGATTAACTTTTTAGGTTTAAAGTACAAATTTTGTTTGAGTTTTGTAATGATTTGGGAAAGTAAATTCAGTTAAAAATAAAATAGCAATTCGAAACACGGTTCTTTTTAGAATGATTGTTTATAAAAGAAAATAAGATTGTTATTCTGGTTTTCATAACCTTGTAACAATATAAATATATAGAGAATTGTGTAAGTTTATCATCAGTTAATAAATTATACAACACAAGTTGTGAGTGTAAAATTGTGATCTTGCAACATTAAATAAGGAATTATAAGTCTATTTAATTATTCAATGCCTTATATATTTCTTTCCATGTTTCCTGCATTTTCAGGGTCAGCCTTGTTATGTAGAAAACAAACAAATATAGAACCTATAAGTGTACGCAGCAAACTTAAAATCATGAAGAAGGTTGTATTGTTTAAAAGCGCATCTGAAGATTATAAAAAAGTGTTCAGTGGTAGTAACTACGAGCCTATATTTGTGGAGCCCCTTCAATTTGTCTTTATAAACTTACAAGGACTTTCCGAGAAGTTGACAAAGAACGATTACGATGGTATTATATTATCGAGTCCGCGGGCTATCGAGGCTGTCTCAAAATGCTGGTCGCCCTCCAAATACGTAGCCTGGAATTCGAAACGCGTGTATACAGTGGGTGAAGTTAGCTGTCAGAAAATAAAACATATGCTTGGCTTGGATGCAATGGGTGGCACTACTGGTAATGCAGAAAATTTGGCAAACCTGATTGCTTCTGAAAACCCTGAGACTACAAGGTTTTTATTTCCATGTGGAAACTTAAGATCTGAAATATTGCCGAATGAATTAGAAGCAGCAAAGATGACAGTTGAACCATTGACAGTGTATGAAACAAAAGAAAATGAACACTTAAGAGAAAGATTAATAGACTTAAATGAAAATGTAAACCCGTGTTGTATGGTGTTCTTTAGTCCCTCGGGTTGTGAGTACATTTACAGGCAATTACAGACATTTAGCAACAACCTTTCTTTATTGCCACACTTTGCAATTGGAAACTCTACAGCTCATAAAATTGAGAACTTGGGTGTTGAGATAGCAGGGGTGGCAGCTAAGCCCAAACCAGAGTGTGTCATTGAATCTGTTGTTGAATATTTTAGAACACTTAAAGCCTGTGGTTAGTTTAATTTTAGATGTTATATAAGGTGTTGGTTTTGTAAGTAACTTTATTATTGTTTTTAAAAATTTAATTAAAATGTTATGAATTTAAGAAAAATTATATGAACTAATTTGATTCTTACGTAAAAGACTTGCTTTCTAATTATATAAATATTTGGTAATTTGCATATTTATATTGTGAATCAGAGCATTTCAAATTCAAATATTATAACAAGAGTAATGAGAACAAACCAAGCTGCATGTATGGCAACAAAACAAATTTGAATTTTTTGAATGAAATGTGAATGATTTTAATTTGTTGCACTTTTATGGCTTTAATTATTGAACCAATAAATTAATTATTTTGATAGACTTAAAACTATTAGACATGCAGTTCGGTGGGCACACTGAAATCGAAACCCCTTGGGTGTGTGCCGCAGCATCATGTCTGCACATTAGCGATATGTATGCCAGCACGGCACTTGCTAGAATCATGCTCGCGCTTAGTGTCTAGAGGCTAAAAAATATGAGTAATAACACCATAACTTTACAATGTAAAATGTTGAATGTATAATAACTAAATGTTATGAATAATTATTAACTAATTTCGGAAAACTAATATAAATAAGGTTAAAATGTCTATTTAAAGATTGTATCCTTGATACGGAATCCACACTTCCTGTTTCTGGTGGTTAACCTTGGCAGTATTTATTGTTAACAAAGGATTCGAAAATGAAAGGGCTGAACTGGTCACAAGGGCGAAGCGAATACTGTACTTTCTATGAAAAAGGAAGTATCAAGTTGACGGTAAGTCACATCGCGAGGTCGGTCAATGCACTTAGAAAACAATAAAATATATGATTACAAATCGGCGCGATAATCTATCTTAAAAAGTCTACTATTAAATATATTTTCCATTGAAAAATTATAAAATATACCAAGTGACACACCGCAGGCAAATAGTTAACGGATCGCTGTGGACGGGAGACTGCGAGGCTGAGGACGGCTAAGTTCAGCAACGTCATACCACGGAAGAATCTAGCTATGTCCTATAAAAAAAAATATTTAACTTAAGAAAGGTGAATAATATAGGTCCATGTAAAAGAAGACATTTTGCTGCCATTACATTGCGCATCCAAAATAAAAATAACCATTATGAGTGCCAACCTTCGCAAGGAGATTGCAATTTGCAATTGCTATTAGAAGTTTCCGCAGCACGCATGCCGAAGTCCTTTGTTCTTTTCGGAACGTCTTTAAGGAATTCTGAGGAAACTACCGCGTAAATTCTTAACCTTATCTTAGAATTATTCCGCTTACCACAACAGCACCTATATGCATTAATAATGCATTTTGGTTGTTCGAACAGGAAGCTACAAAAATCATAAGATAAGCATATAAGCAGTCGTTTTAGCACATACCATTACTAATTTATTTATTAGTTTCACATACTATCGTCAGCCTTAAAAAAAAATACAGGTGCTGATCTCAAAGTAAAAATGCGAGTAGTATAAAAACCATATAATATATTAATAGAATTACAATTCAAAGTTAAAAGAAAACGACACTCGCGGCCGCCCACCACGCGTTTGGTTCATGACAACGGGGAGGTTGTGCGCTAAGCCGCCGGTCGGCGAGCGGTGTACGGTAACAAGTGTTTAATAAATTACCTTAACGCGAACGTGACTAGACTCGTACGACAAACCGACTTCGTGTAGGAAGTTACAAAAGTGGTGATATGTACACTACTATATAAAAATAATGCTCTCACTGGAGTTACATCAATGATTACATTTAGTACTCAATTCAAACCTGTTTCACTATAGACTTTGCCCCTCTGCAGTCCCGAACCGACTGGAGCACGGATAAAGGAGGCGCCGGCCTAAGGTCGACGAATAGTGCTAATGTAAGCTCATGACGCGAGTACGACACACGGTACAAATATATAACAATTACACTTACTGTATATATCGGGCTTGCTTATTCTACGGAATGTACGTCAATCACCTAAATTTTATATCTTGCTATAGTCAAAATTCATTATTATGGAAAACATCACATTCAAACATTTTTTAAATTCAAATAGACCACGTGGATTTTAACACCACATGCATGTTTTTATAAAAAAATATTAAGGCCGGTCTGAACTTTGACACAATATAGCAAGATATCTTTCTCATTTTAACTGATTACATTTAACACTACTCAATTTACCGCAAAAAATACAAATATCGCTTAAACAAAAAGAAACCTTTGTGTAAATGCTAGTTTTACAATTACAATAAACACTGCTTTTATAACAAGTCTTATAAATTATAAGTTCTGAACTATGACTGCTTTCTAATGATGTGCTGCCAACTGGCACGTCATAATGTGGCAGTATTTCCCTTGAATGCTGTGGGGAATCCAGAATCCATTGTAACATATTAGAATCTAAAGCAATGAGAATACAAATAGGCATCTATCTAATTTGTGCAAATTACTATTATACAGAAATGCTTAATTAAGTACTGACTAGAATAAAATCAGACTTGTGAATGAAATTAGTAAACACTAAAATAATTATCCCTATGGGGGAAGTTTCATATAATAGGTAGAAGTATGTGGATTGTGATTATTGTTCCCAGATAGAGAATATAAAAACAATCATCGGTGGTTGAGACTAGAGATCAAAAAAGTTTATAAAAAGGTGAGATCGCGACATCTAATGGCAGTTTAAGAACACGTCCCACACCCTACTGTCGAACCCGCCACGGACCAGACGAGGAGACGTAACGTTTTCATTTGGAGCCACTTCCTCAACTATAAAACTCTAACGTCTATAAAACATATAAAACTTTCGTAGCGTTCAGTCGGTACCGACGATACGTCAATTCTTGCCAAGGCGGCAAAGAGTCGAGGCGCAGCCTTCCACCGGCTCTAGAAGTCGGTGAGCGTGGCGCGTCACTATAACGGGTCGTCTCGGGAGCTGGACGCTTGCGGCACGGCGCGGTAGGCGGCTGGACCTGAGGATCGTCGTGAGCCTCCCCTCACCGTGCCACCTGCGCGCACGCACCCCGCGCGCAATGCTACCCACGCCAGTGCAGCACCCGCGCACGCACCGGCCCCGCCCACGCCCTGTAAGGGGAATACATGTAAATCACAAACCTTGAGTTATATAAGAGTTTTATGTAAAAAGTAAACTCACCACTGCAGAGTAAATGAGTGCAGGAGAGTATAGGAAGCGCACATCGGTGAGAGGTCGCAAGGCCAAGCCGGCGCCGACCATTAGCCAGCAAGCACTCCATGCCCCTAGCCATCCACTCTGTGATTACACACACATTACCATAAATACATCACTTCTGCCGTTATATAAAAATAATAAATTGAAAATTATCATGTCAAAAAATACATAAATTACCCATTTTGAGAAATCCAATGGAAATAGAGCTGTAAGCGCTGTTATGTGTAGGACAAGCAGCAGGGTGTGTGCCAAGAATGTAGTAAGCGCACCAAACATCAGGGGCCTTGTTGCCTCTGCACCCCTCAGGCCCAGTGCTGCCCACACCAATATACACACTGTTCCACTACACACCTGTAAAGACACCCCTTACCTCTTAACATGCTGCTATAAGGAAGCTTATTTTATAGAAATATATATTTTAAAATTGCATCATCAAACAAGTACATATAATAAATCTTAAGGAATTAAAATAATTATAGTAATATATAGTAAATTTAAATTATTTATACTAGGTACATACCTAAATTACAGTGTAGCTGTCTTATATTATAATCTTAAAACATGACAGTGAGAGAGGAGAGAATTTTATGGTAACCTGTCACACTTGATAAACAGAATAAATTTAAGATCTTGAATCTCAGATCTTCAATCTTGAATGAAGAATAGAAATTATGATTCCCCATAAACTTACAACAAGAAGCAGCGTGAGAGCCCCAAAGGAAGAACAAAAGTATCGCGGGCGGCAGTAGACCGGAGCGAGCGGCTGAGGTCGCGGCGGCGGCGCGCGCGAGTAGTGCGCGTGGGAATCCCACGAGCGCTCTGTGAGTTCGGTACCAGCAGGCGAGCGGCCGCCGCCGAAGCTGCCCGCTATCTCCAAGTCTTGCCCTTCCTCACCGCGGCAGCTAGTCGGCTCCAGCTCGCGGATTTCTTCCAGCAACAGCTCCACCTCGTCGGTCGAGTATAACTCGCTCGCAGACACGTAGCGCGTCGGCGCCGCTTGCATAGCCCTCGGCCTCACCCGGCCGCCCGCGGCACGACCTGCGCCCCGCACTCACATGGGCTCGCGCGCCCTACTCCTCGATGACACACTGCCGACATTCAACACTCACCCTTTTCACTAATCACATTATCTAGATGAAAATAAACTTATGAAAATTTCATTGTAAACAGAATAAAATTACGCATTGATAGCACGCCATGTTTGATAACATCTTCAAATTTGACAGTAATTTTTTTTTTGACAGTAAAATATTATAGACTAGTCAATCCTATATTTACCCCTAGAGACATCTGAAGGATCAGTCACCACAGATATCTGTAGTAGGGACAAGGGAAGTAAATGAATATCAGGAACCAAATCAATTAATGTTTTGGTACTTAAGTATCTAACTTGATTGTTTAGAATAAATCTAGCGAATTAAGTGGGGACCAGCGGTGAATCCAAAAAAAAAAAAACAAAATGTATTTAAAAGCTTTAATAAAATTTTACAATTGATAGCTTAACTAAATATGACAATTAAGTCGGCTCGATATTATATGCGCAACAATTATCTATATTCTTAAATGTTCTTTCATGACGCTTTTTGACTTTGCAATAATTTAATTTATGGTATATAATATGTACTCTCATAATGGACCTCCGACGTCAAACGGAACACATAATACATATATAAATTTTACCTAAATATAAAATTTGTATTGTTTCCTAAGACGTCCGAGGTTCAAATAAGCTTTTCCTGGTTCTCTTATTATGAGACAAACAATAAGAATTCTGGCGGATTGCTTCAGCGCTATAAAAAGTTAGTTCCTGTTTCAAACGCTGGGCGCTGGCGTAGCGTGGTGGGAAAAGTATACTAGCGATTTGGGCGGAAACGAAAACGATACTCTCATAATGGACCTCGGACGTCTTTAGTAAACCTAATACAAATTTTATTTTTAGGTAAATTTCTATATTATATTGAATACTACTTGATGTTTGACCGGTCCGGTGCTAGGTATCCGATCAAAAACCTCTTATTTTAAACTAATTCCTAATTGAGAATTGACCGGCCCAATGTGAGGTGTCCGATCAAAGCTGCTGGTTTAAGTTGTCCATCTCCTTTTATTACGGTGTTGCGTTAGTGGTACCGGTATTATTTATGCGGGAAGGGAGTGCAATGGATATGTAACAAGCGTCAGCCTATAACACAACAATTCTTGTAGTGAAAAAAGTTTTTCGTGTTTTCATTACTTATGATTAAGTTTTTATTGTTGTTATAACAACAATCTCGACCACCTCAAGGGTCGCATCCCCCGCTTGAGCAACGATCAATAGTACCTATTGTTAATGGTTTCGTAAATTGGTCAATGATTTCTTTGCCTCTTGGGAATATAAATCAGGTAGTAGGTACTATGTAATAAATTGTATTGCTGGAAAATAAACAGGCCGCCCAAGACTAAAGGATATCAACGGAAAGTACGTTAAATACCGTTGATGGAATATTTTTCTGATAGAAGACTTAGATAATTTATTTTCAAAGGTATGTATTGTGATTAAGCCCATCAAGAAAATGGACAAAAATAATTATTCTTAAGTAGCATAGTTTCTGAAATAATTAAAATTTCAGGTTTAGTTTTATATGAATACTTTCACTTTTTTTTTTGTATCGGGATTCATTTCTTAACGACTGCTGTTCGATTTCAGAGAATATTTCGTTGATATCGTGTATCGTGATCCTTTCGACAGCGTAGTTGGACATCGCGGCTTTCATTTGCATACCGCTGTGGATTTTCTAATGAACCTTGTCCTTTAAGTTCAGTCCTCTCCAAGATAATTTTGGCTATTGCTGCAATTTATTTAACTAGAATATCTTAATCTTACGTTAATTTAAGGAAACCAATAACAATACTTATGTATAAATGCTTGTTTATTTCTTTTACCTTACTTACGTCACATACCATAACTATTACTGTCTCTTAATCCTAAACTATGGCGGTAGTATTGGTACTAATCAGATAAGTTTAATATAGAGTAAAAAAATATTTATTTTCATTTATATTTAAAGTATTAAGGCAAATTCTTAAGACTATGTTATCACAAAGAGACTTAAAATGTTAGTACTTATGTACTTATCATAATTAACTTTATTTATACATAAAAACAAAAAACAAAGTTTACGTCACTAACCAAATACTTTTAACAGCCGTCAGTTTCCTCAGGAAATAAACGATTTTAAAATAAAAGTATAGATGCTAAAGTCCAGGCGTCGAGGGGCAGAAGCGGTGAGGGCCGAAACCAGGTGGAGGGTCCACATTAGCGGGAGCCGAGGCGAGGTCAATCGCATTTGATATGTAATGCAGTGCCATTCGCGGGTTTATTCCGCACAGCTGTTTGAACGTTTGGCATACACGTACTGGTATACTCACGAAATCCTTGTGCAGTTGTGAACTAGCTTGCAACTGCGCGTCTAGTGTATTCCGCCAGTCCGTCTCAGGAACGGGCCAGTTCCCTTGTGTTTCCTCCCGCCAATGTTCTCCCGATCTGTTCCACAATTCAATCTCCCCTGCCGGGACATGCTGCTCTTGCGGAACCGTCTCAGTCATATTCATGCTCTCTAGCGCCGCGGTGAGAGTTTGCGTGGGTTGCACCGGAGGCGATGAGGGGGGAGGAGAGGGCAGAGCGGAGGGAACGTAGCGGCGATATTCATCGAGGAAATCGAGCACGACGCCATTGCGCAAGTAGGCGCTAATCTCAGCGAAGTTGAGGGTGTCGCCATTCTCCAAGGCGTCGAAAGAGGGCGACAAGTACGGTTCCGAGAACTGAAAATGAATACAGTCGTACAGAGACGAATGAAGAGAGAATGTTAGAAGCGCTCAATATCGATAAAAAAGAGAATGTCTTACGATTGGAACAGTTGAGCGCGGATCGGCGTGTCCGGCGCGCACTAATTCATCCGAAACGTACACGTCTTCATCCGTCAACGTATTCACTAGGACCACTTCCAGAATGTTCTAATAACAAAACAAAAAAACGTTTGTATCATTGCGGGGCAAACAAAAATCAAAGGGTTAAAAGAAAATGACGAACGTTAAAACCTACCTCGGAGTCGATGGCTGCGACGGCAGCGACGAGCGGCTTCTGCGCGACGATAGATAGAAAAGCAGTGGTGGCGCTATGTGGCCATCGGCGAGCACCGTTCGGTGGCTGCACGCGGGACAGGCGTGCCCTAACGGCCTGCACCGGCAATTCCCCCCACTCTCGGCGCAGCGGCCGCAAGGCTTGCGCCTGTACACGCTCCACCGTACCATAGTCAACGTGGCGGACCTGCACAGGGCGACGAGTATAAAGACTTAGTGGTGAATTAGTTTTAGCCGAGCCGAGCATTCTTATTAAGTATTATTTGAAACGCTAAAGCGTTAGGTGCATTTATTGTGTACGATTTCAACTTGCCAACCAAAAGAATTTTTTTTTATTTTGGAACATAAGATCAATGAGTGATGACTTGCAATGCAATGCAACCGCTGACATAAATTATATAAAAATGCCAATACAAAAAAAAATTGTAATATTTTCTAATAAAATATTACATTTACAGAACAATGAGAGATGCTTACCTTGACTGTGTCACTGTCTATCACTTTGACAATAAGGGAGCGATGCCAGTCGCCCTCGTAGCGACTAGAGCAATAGTGGCCCCTCCGCACAGCGCCTGTTGCCAGCTTTCGCGCACCCTCTCCGTCGCCATCGTAGTACTGGCTATAACACACTGACGTCAGTCACACGCTCTATCTAGAAAGACCCAACCCCCAAAAAGAAACTCACTTCATCTCATCCATGATGTCTTCCATAGCACGGTTTTGCTCGCCGAGGCGCAGAAGCCAGAAGTGCGATGGCGAATACACTTCCCCGATCAGCACGTCTAACATGTCTCCGGGCCGCAGGCCGTCTTGTTCCGCGGCTGGGATGCTCTCTGTGTAATGCAGACAGTCTGACGGGAACACGTCTGGGTCCTTTAAATTAATTCAATAAGAAAACATGAAGGAAACATCACAAATACAAGAGAGAAAACAATATATAGACAATTATAGAAGCGTCCTTAAAATGTTTTACAGATATGATTAAATTTTATAAAATTTTGATAATTAAAATAAAAAGAAATACAATAATGGGCACGATAATGTAAAAACAGAGGAGTACATATATAAGACATAACAGTTACAACGACGGTGCAAATAAAGGATAACAATAATAATTACAAGATCCTAATTGTACGATCCGAGCTTAACTTTAACTTCATTAAGCTCAAACCTTGTATTTTATATTTTACATATTCTTTTAAGTTTTAGAAATGTTAAAATTAGAAAATACTTCAATAGAACACAATTATTTTTTATTTAATTATATTTTTTTTACGTTAGTGAAATAGGTTACATGGAACAAGATCGTGGGGCCTTGAGCCAAATGGGCAAAGGAAATTGCGATGCTAGCTGGCGAAACGTGGAGATAATATAACTGCCGTGTTTTTTTACCTACTGTATTTTTATAAAATAAAAATTAATCTATATTATTATTATGATAATAACGTCTTATAAATAGTAGGAGATCCAACCCTAAGTCGTCCTTCACCGAGGTGATTAATGAACGAAACATATTGTAAATGAAATTTAAAATATTAAAAAATAAATAAACAATGGGTTCGCTGAAAAAATCCTGGACAGGCTGTATTAAATTATTAATTAAAAAATGATTTTTTATTGAAAATTGTACTGATGAGATTAATAAGAAAATCTTATACCAGCTGAAAGTATGAGACTTGCAGAATGTGCTATTGTTAGGTTCTTTATTTTTTTCCTGGACGGTCACAAGGTTCACAGGTATACACAGGTATATTAATAGTAGGTTTTTACACTGAAATGATTAATCAATAAATTTTATATCAATGTGAGCGCTGTTTTATTGCAAACACGTTGATATAAGGTTCACTGCAAAAATGTTGGTCCTAACTGCGGTTCGCGAATTTTGAAAATTTGAATTTTAGTCCGGCTGGGAACAGGCCGACAAAGAAGTCCGAGTTGAGTATCTCATGGGACAGAAAAAGATGCAACAATAATGCACGGGTGTTATCAATCGTGTTCGTTTGATTTTTTTTTTTGAATGGAATCTCGCTGTTGGCCTTAAGGGCCTTTACAGCTCAGCACGGGCTGTTTGGCGAGCTTAGCTCAGCCTGAATGCGCGGTTTTCCCGCTACTCGCACAAGACCGTCTCCTGTGAGACTCGAACCTCGGCTTGGGCCGTCGCGGGAGGGTCAATCGCCTGAAGGGCAGGACGGAAACTTGTTCCTTTGATAACACCCGTGCGGTAACCTAAGTAAAAATATAAATTAAAAAACAGGTTCTTGCATTAAGTACAAAAATTTTAATTTAAATGAAAAAAAAAGTTTTAATTAATATTTTCTATTCAATATCTGACTCATCGGAAGTAAAATCTTGATTTTCGAATTCATTAGATTCCGTCATTTCCACAATGTCCTGGATTTTCAAAGGAGTTTGGTCCCCAATAAACCCCGTTGGTTTCAAATAATCATCAAAATGCCACCCGTATTTTTCAGGGTTGGATTTTGCACAGGTAGAGTCGTTCGCATTAAGCCACATAGAATTTACATATATAGTTCTAAAAAAATTTTGTACTAGTGAAATCCAGCATGGTGGTATAGTGTTTGAATCAAAAGTTTATTTTTTTAAATTGTTCGCTGTTTTCCTTTACACCGTAGTTTTTCATAAAAATACGATTTCTTGCATCATTAACACTCTTGCAGTAATTAACGCCATACATTTTTGCCGTAAACTCTTGAACAATATCCATTTTTTCATTAATGAAAATATCAGCTTCATCAGTTAGTGATGTAAAAATGGTTTGGTACGTCTCGTTCTTGGAAATTTTTTTAAATGGTCTCACTTTTCCTTTATTATAAAATGCAGCAGTATAATCAGACCCTGTGAATGCGTGGAAAGCAGGTAGACTTTTACACAATTTTGGTCCCAACTTTAGTGCTAAGTCGATGCAGTTAATGCAATCAAGGTGTTCGAACTCGGACTCGGACTTCTTTGTCGGCCTGTTCCCAGCCGGACTAAAATTCAAATTTTCAAAATTCGCGAACCGCAGTTAGGACCAACATTTTTGCAGTGAACCTTATATCAACGTGTTTGCAATAAAACAGCGCTCACATTGATATAAAATTGATTGATTAGTCATTTCAGTGTAAAAACCTACTATTAATATACCTGTGTATACCTGTGAACCTTGTGACCGTCCAGGAAAAAATTAAAGAACCTAACAATAGCACATTCTGCAAGTCTCATACTTTCAGCTGGTATAAGATTTTCTTATTAATCTCATCAGTACAATTTTCAATAAAAAATCATTTTTTAATTAATAATTTAATACAGCCTGTCCAGGATTTTTTCAGCGAACCCATTGTTTATTTATTTTTTAATATTGTAAATTTCATTTAAAATATGTTTCGTTCATTAATCACCTCGGTGCAGGACGATTTAGGGCTGGATCTTAGACCAAAATCAATGGGATATAATCATATATTTGTTTATATGTATACTTTTTTTTATAAAAAAAATATTTGAAACCAGTGGAAATATTTGTTAATGTTTTCTTCCGAGACAACCAATTTTTATCATTATTTCTATGTTGCGTTTGTCTTCCGGGAATAGGAACATTATACTCACAAACTGGACGCCGGGCAGCGCATCATCGGGATCGGGGGTGGGTGTGCGTGGACGCGGCACGGTAACTGGCGAGGCGGGGGGTAGGCGGGGCGGAACGTCGCCTGCCCACACGCGCCAGTCGCCACCGCGTACTTGCGCTGACGTCACGCCTGGTACTTGCTGCAGCAGACTCACGATGCTCGTGTACCCGAATCGTATTAAATTCAACTCGCAACCGTATCTCTGTCTGTGGAATTACGTCACTTTAGTAAACAGATTTAAAAAAAAATATCAGTTTGACCTGTAGTTTATTTTTTTAACTAAAACAGATGAATACAAATCAATTCTGTAGCGGGGTACACAGACAGTTACTATAACTTGGTAGAAGTATACTGAAAGTACCTAATTTTATCTTATATTGAAGAGATTGATTTGTTTACCTGTAACACTTCAATATGTCAGTAGCCCAGAGACCGTCTGGATTCTGCAAAACAATGGCGGAAACTTCATCCAACAATTTCTCCAGCTGCATTCGCTTGCTACTGCTACTACCTGAAGCACACAACTACACTATAATGCGACTGTAAAAAATATGCCCAAGTACAGTTAACTATCTTAAATACTAGGTAACTGTAACATTTGAGAATTTGTTTGATTGAATCAATACATGCAACTTTAAGAATGTAATGTCTAATAGGTAATACTAAATTATTATTTCTATATAGATATATTTTTTTCTTGTAACAAACAACTTATGGCAGAACTGGATTAAAACCAACTGTAACCAAAGAAACCATCAGATAAATAAAACAAAGTGTGCATCATCTCTCTACATGTTTTTTTAACTCTTAGAAATTCATACAAATGAAAGAGAATGTAATTTTTATAGTCTACACAAAGATATTGATGACATGTGAAATAATATTTGAGATGATTGAAAAACTACTTGAAGTTTTAATATTTTCAGTGCAAAATATATTTATATAAAAATTTGCATGCAAGGTACTCACTTGAAAGTGTCTCTCTTGCTGAATCATGTTCTGAGTAGGAGGATACAGAATCATTCTGAATGTATCCACTGTCATGGCCCCCTGTGTATCTTATGTTGTGAGCAGGTCTTTTATGTTCTACATCTTGTTGTTCCCTATGTTTTTGAGTTATTCCAACCTTAAAATATTGTTAGTATGATCAAAACATTGATGACTGAAGAATATATTTACTTTTTGCCTATAAAAAATTATTTATGTAAATTAAACAGAAGTTATTAAATTTAATTTATTAAGTTATTATATGTAAATTAAATAGATATTAGCTCAAGTGATATAAAAGTTAGTATCAATAATGGAAATATCAGTCCTGTCATAGTTAACTTATTACTCTAGCCATATTAATGCTTATTGTGACCAGATTTATGTAATATAGACCTATATAATCAAACATAAGGTCCATATAAGAAGTTAATAAATAAAAGGGTACTGTAATTCAGCTAAATTTACTCAATAAATAGTTTATAGTTTTTATCTGTAATTTCTCCTATATGCATTTTAAGAACTAATATAGCAGAGTATTAAAGAATGACAGTTTGGCCTTGCTCTCATTCAAAATGATTGAAAACTTCCAAATGGAACCCTATTTTTTTTATCTAGCAAAATATATAATTTAACAAACAATTCAGCCTGAACAAAGAATTTTAGGTATTTGCATATATTTAAAATTATAAAAAATATTGGTATATTCTACATACTATTTTTAAACAACACTATCCATATGAAATGACAACTCACCACTTCGTTATGCATGCTCTGTCTTGGGTTCTCTTTTGTATTATTAATATTTTGATTACAGTCTCCCTCTTTTGTATTATTAACATTTTGATTACAGTCTCCAATTCTTAGAGTCAGTGTTTTGCTCCCAACATATTTATTTGCAAATGTCTCAACAATAAGATTAGACTCACTATTTAATGATGTGAATGTTGATTTCATGACACTTCTTCTTTTCCCTTTACTGAAGCTATAAAGTATTTTATAGTTGAGTGATTTCTTCTTCAATTTATTAATTTACTGAACTGGTAAAGCTAATATAAGAATGGAACTTACTTAGTTTTTTGAGACTTTTGTTTTTGCACCAATCTATCAATATGTTTTATCGACTCTGGCACAATTAGTGTTAAAATTGGATTATTAGTTGTTCCCTGCAACTATAATAAATTGTTTTAAAAAAAAAAGTATTTGAAACCAATATATAAAGATTTAAATATTTATTGACTCTCTATTTTTATTTTAAACACGAAAATGTAGGTAGGTACAGTTTCGGCAAACTTACTAAGAACGAGTCACTACATCGCTCTTTTAAAAATGCAATGGGATCGCGATGTCCAAATTTATGTATAGGCAGTGGAGTACCAATCATTTCCTTGTAATCACGTAATAAAGCCCGTACATCTACTTGTACGGGTGAAGATACAACAAGGGAACGAAGAACTGACTTTAGTTTATCTAGTTCCTCTTCCATTTTAATAAAACTCAGCGGCAGTGGTAATGTGGTGGTATCGTGAAACGCTTAACAGTGCATTGTACTTTAAATGTTTGTGGTACTGAATATCATTGGAATTAAGAAGCTAAACGCTACTTTAGCTAAATCTTAATTTTTAAAGGAATCCATAAAAAAATCTTTATTTAAGAAAATAAAAACGCAAACACCACCGTTATTATTTTTAGTTAATTGATCTAGGATTATTGAGAAGAACTTGTGGCTTGACAAATGACAACGACAAATGTCATTTAATGTCAACTAACAATTAACATTCCGAATGGTTTCTAATGTCACTAATGTACATTGAGTTGAGACTAGTCTCTAGAGTATGTTAGACCAATAACATTTTCATGATAGACAGTAGTAGTTGAAAGTGATTATTTTATGAAAACGAGTAATTACGTAATAATAAGAAAGCCATCGAAATGTCAATTATATTCAAACGAACGATTGATTTTACTCGCAATCTTGGGCGGACGATACTGAGTAACCAACACTACCCAGTGGCCCAGCGCATTGCCTTTAAGTCTGACCAAACACCGCAAATTGAATCTCGTCCCACTGTCGCAAAATTCGATCCACTTCAAAAGTCTCAACTGATCGATTTTGGGAAATATGTGTCTGATTGTTTACCAAAATACGTACAAAAAGTTCAAATCACATCCGGTAATGAGTTGGAAGTACTTATTCCTCCAGATGGAGTCATTCCCGTTCTTCAATTTTTAAAAGACCACCACAGTGCACAATTTGCGAGCTTGGTAGACATAGCGGGGATGGATGTGCCTAGTCGGGTTAACCGATTTGAGATTATCTACAACTTATTATCTCTACGTTACAATGCTAGGATTCGGGTAAAGACTTACACGGATGAGCTGACACCTATAGACTCTGCCTGTGAAGTATTCAAAGCTGCCAATTGGTATGAAAGGGAAATCTGGGATATGTATGGAGTTTTCTTTGCAAACCATCCAGATTTAAGAAGAATTTTAACTGATTATGGATTTGAAGGCCATCCATTCAGAAAAGATTTCCCCCTAAGTGGTTATGTTGAACTGCGTTATGATGATGAACAAAAACGAGTCGTAGTGGAACCCTTAGAATTGGCTCAGGAATTCCGAAGATTTGAGCTAAGTGCTCCTTGGGAGCAGTTTCCAAACTTTAGAGGCAATCCTGTTGAAGAAGTTGCCTCCCCAGCAGAACCTAAGAAAGAATAAACTTATGGTTCAGGAATTTCTTTCAAATTCTTTAATTAAATTAGAACTGTATTTATTCAACATGTAACTTAGCATATTTACAAAAAAGGTTATGTGAACAGGTAATTAAATTGAGTTGAGAAAAGTTTTGTCTTGTCTTGTTTGTTTAAAAAGTCATTGAATTTTTATTCTAAACTATGGTAAGCTGTTCTTATGAAAAAACATTTCATGCTTGATTTGCAGTTTGAGTCATAGGTTTTCTACTATATTTCTCCATCATTCCTGGCAAAATTATCTTCACTTTGACCTGTTAGACATAATAAATCTGGTCCATTAGCTTTCTTCTACTTTTAATAATCAATGGCTTACAATAAAACAAAAATGAATTTTAATTTTTATTGTCTATCGTCTGTATCTATATCTCTTGAAATGGAACCAAAGTTGAAATATATTGTTGTGAAAATGGCAACGAAAGCCTCTCTTATAAGAGTACTCCCATTCTCTATTTACAATCTTGAAGGCAATGTCCTCGTATGGGGGGCCTGCATGGAATCGTAGCACAGCAAATTCTGGGTTGTCCGCACATGGTTTCTATTAAAGAAAAAGATTATAAAGAAGACTTGAGACTTATGTGTGGAGGGAAAGTTTAAATGTACCCAACAAAATAATGTGACATTAAATAAGTAATGCTTTAATTAAACACAAAAATTTAACTTAACAACCACGCAATTATTGCCAATATAAAAAAAATAATAATTTTATTATTAAAACTTTAAGCTATTTTTCACCAAGCTCAAACTACCTGTTAAAACTGCATGAAAATGTAGCAGTTTATTTTCTTGTTTATGAAATACTCTGTAATTTAATCATTATTGTAAAAAATACATTCAGATTAATTGATCATACCAATGAGAACTGGGGTGTAGAGTTGTTATCAATGAGGTCAGGATAGAAAATGTTAAACTTGTAGCCTTGCACAATCTTGGGTGGCGGGTTGTCCATGTCATAGTGAGTCTGGTTGTACTTGTTCCACTCGAAGCCCGTGTGCACTCTGAAATCCAACACATGAAAATAAAAGTAAAATTGTGCTATACAGTGCCCTGTTGACCTGAGTTGAGTTGACCCTCAACTTCAATAATGAATATGTCCAAATGACCAATGAGTGTGGTCGATATATAATCATTTACAAAATGCCTAAGTTGCTAAAGGGAGTTTTATAGGGAAAAATATGTTTTATTATTGATATAATTACAAAATTGAGTTTCGTGCACAAACTTTATCACACAGAAAAATATGTTTTATTTTGACTGACCTGTTGAAGTAGCGGGGTTTACGGGGACGGTACTTATCCGCCCATAGGTAGGGCTGGTCAGGCAGTACTTGTTCCACGCTGAACTGCGCTCCAGCTCCCGCCGCGTCTTCACCAGCTGCCGCGTCCATTGCCCGTCGAGCCGCAGCTTCTAGTGCACCTGGACCAGCTGAACTACTTTCTGCAACTACCGCCTGAAAAACGCCGATTTTATGTAAGTATGGCCTATATATTTGGCCATCAACAGCTTAAAATAAGAAACAACAACTAGGATTCATTCCTAAAATTAGGATATGATATAAACTTATTCCTAGGAATATTCCTAATTTTTGGATAGAACAAGGAAAGATAGAACAAGGAATTCTAGAATTACAGTGACTTTTAAAACATATTAAGACATAATATTATTTAACTAGACTATTTTTAAAGAAAATATTGGGTGCGTACGCTTTATGCAGAAAGTAAATAATATGTTGAAATTTAGAATAAACAATACTGCATATAAAAGTTATGATCTAAATATAAATACCTTTGGCGTCGTAAGCGCAGCGCGTAAATAGGCAAGTCGGTTGGCGTCATCAACGGGCTCCGTAAGTATCGTGCCTGGCTCCAGCGTGGCGGAATCTAATGGTGGCGGAGAGTAACGGCCACGAAGATACTCGCGCACGCCCCACGCATCATCACCTTCCGCCTCTGCTTCAGGCTCAGCAGCCTCACCATCAGGCGCCTCTGGCTTTTCTTGCCGAGGCTCCTCCTCGTGCTTCACTTGCGGTTGCTCTTCCGGAGGTTCCTTGGAGTCAACGGCCTGGTCGGATGGACGCACGCCCTGCTCAGTTTTAAGCATGTGCAGCTTCCGACGCAAATTGAGCTGGTGTCGGTCGCGAAGACGCGCTCTTGCCATGTGAGCTAAATTTAAGTTCATATATTTTTTTCATAAAAGGAAAAATTTTATTAGTCGCTGTTATTGTTATTGTGGGTTCAGAATGAGAATCGGTGGGGCAGTATGCGACTTGACTTAGGTTACTTTGAGATTACGCTAAGTTATATAATATTTATTTACAGAAATTACATAGCTATGTTCTTTTTACTGACTAAAACTTTTTACTGAAAAAATCTCCAAGGTATTTTTTTGCCGTGATATCGTGGGTTACTTGATTGCTGGGAAGTTGCAAACTAACCAGTAGTGCTGCGCTTTCTTAACTTCTCATATCATTTTCACATGTGTATATATTATTTCTTTCGTAATACATAATTGTTTATCCTCATTTTATAATGTGAGAGGTTTCAGATCATAAATAAGTTTAATTTAGCTAACAGAAACCTTACAGTTTTCTTTCCCCACGGATTATAACCAAAGCAGACAATACTTTATGTTCGTAATTTAAAAAATACTTGTAATTTTATCTCATAATTACCTTTGAGCTGTGCAAGTAAAGTCTCCCAGTAGCCAACATCTACGCCAGTGCAACGCGCCGACAACTTCTGGGCAATTTGTTGCTGTAGCGCTTCTAGTTGCGCACCCGATTTGCCCTTAAATATCTATCAATCATAAGATAACATAATTAGTTATTAATTTGTAGTTGTTTATGTTTATTTCGTGATGATGTATTTAATTAATTCATTTCATGTTGGAATGTAGCATTTAAAATATTGGGTCTAAAGATACTGTCGACTAATACTCAATAAGCAAAAGAGTTGCTCTGGGTAATAATCATAAAGTAAAACATCAATAGTGATAATAAACCAGAAACCCCACTTATTGTATGAAAAGCCCTTCATACCTGCTGCACATCTCCTGCGACGGCGGTGTGTACTCCATCACGGGCAGCGCGCGGTTCAGCTTGCCTACGAAGTTGACCCAGCTCCGCTGCCACAATGGTCTCGACATCCTCCCAATAACTGAGGGACTCCGCTTGCTCGAGCTCCTTGTACACCTTGATGTCTTCCAAAAGGTCCTCTAGGTCGGCAGCCTGTAGTCCGTTGAGGTATGTGTAGGGCTCGTGCATCTCTAGGGCGTCTACACACTGCTCCGAGCTAACATACCAAGCCAAAAGGTCAATCGGCTTCGCTGTAACAACAACCCTATTTCAAAATACAACTTCTAACTGCTATAAGTAAGAGTAAGAAAAGGTTGAGGACCTGGAATAATAAACACTAAGAGATTGCAAAACAGTTGCGATGATGAGAGACAAGAATTTGGCCTACATTCCTAAGTGCATGGTAGGAATGCGAAAGTAATAAAAATAAAAGAGATGAGAACATATTAGATTATGTATCGGAATATTTATATATCTATATATTAGGTTATCCAATCATGATTGTTCAATAACGGAAATAGAAGTTTGTATAAGAAATACATGGGAGAGATATTAGTCCCTAAAATAAGTTATGAAAAATCAAAGGCATGTCAAACAAGTATGTACATCAAGAGAAACTTGTCAACACATGAATCCTACCAATTCTTACATACGGCCAAACATAGGCACTTATTAAAGCACAATGTGAAAGATTAAGCAGAAACCAGAGAAGTATTATAAAGAAAAACTGGTATACAAAAAGGAAAAATGGAGGACAATGGGGCAGTCCTTTGACCATACACACAGAATCGGTTATTGTAGATAAACAATACCTATGATGTATATTATACATACTATGTATTTCTGATATAAGAATTATTAGTATTAAGAAACATAAACTTAATCAATAATATAATGCACAAATAAATTATGCTCAATTATATCAAGTGCGTTTTTTACCAGCCAATACAATTTAGGTACCTCGGCCGTCACGGATGCGTATCTGTGATCGCAGGCGAGCCTGTTGCAAATGGAAGGCATCTTCCTGTCGCGCCCAACTATCGAATTGGGCAGCCTCACGTGCACGAGCAGCCGCAGCTGTCTCTGCTTCACGTGCCACGCGTTCAGCTTCGCGTTCTAGTCGCCGCTGCTTTACCTGCACAAAGTTCAAATTCAAATCAGTTTAATAGCTAAAAATCTTAAAAACCTTATAATGTGAACTTTTAAAACTAACAATTATGATTGTAAGCTAACTACAATATACATTTTACACAAGCTCAGCCAACACAATAATAATAGACACAATACCAAGATGCTAGTATTATTAGTATTTGGTATATGTTTTTTTAATACAGTTGCTCAAAAAGTGGGGTATTGCAGTGCGTGCATATTCTTTAACTTTTCCGCACTCGTGCGTTATATTAAAAATATTTGTTCAGTACACATGCGGAACCATCATTGCAACTTGTTCCGATTATCAACCTTCACCTTCGGTTGTGCCTCAGGTGACATTCGTCGGAACTCTTGCCAATGATAGTCTTTCCGCACTTATAATGAAATATACTAATACCTAACCTATTGGTTATCAATATGAATTTTGCTAACTTTTAAATATAGGGAGATTTATTTCCTACCTTTTCTAATTCTATTTTATTTTCTAATTGTTTTTGTCTATTAAAAGCTTCTAATTCTTCACGGGAAACTGTTTTGACACCTTCTTTAGCCAGTTTCTTACTCCAGACAAATGTGTTGGTAAGAGCCGAGTCACCAAATGGATTGTCCTGATTAGTATAACACTGATATTCATTGTCCCACCCCATTCTCTCCCTTCTCTTGCGTTCCTTTTCTTGCTTTTCTCTTAAGCGTCTTGACCTGGTAAACACAGAGTATTTTCCCAAATATTAGTTGGAATTTATTTATATGTATGAATTTAACAAAATATGACACTTTTCTTGTTATTTTACAGGCTTTTTACTTTTTTAGTTTTATAAATACCATCTACACACAACACTTGCCAGCTACCTTATTAAGAATTAATAAAAAGAAAAAGCTCAGTGTTATTTAAGAAAAGGGTATACAAATTTTAAATTACAAGTGACAATTCATAAGCTTACCTCTTTTCTTCAGGAGTTTCATTTGCTTTCATTAGTTCTTTCTGTTTTTGTTTCTCTTCTTTTATTCGCATTCTCTCAGCTTGAAGCCTTTGCAGTAACTTTAGTTCATTATTATCACTATCACTTGATGTACTTGAAGTACTACTTTCTCGTTCCCTCTTCTTTTTGTTTTTCTTGTGTTTACTTTTCTTCTCTCGACTCTTGGACCTATGTTTAGATTTTCGTGATTTGGAAGTTGATCTATCTCTACTGTTTACTCTATCGTTATGTTTACGGTTTTTGGATCTACTTCTAGATCTATCATGATATCTTGCTACAGAACTTCTTGAGGCCCTTTAACATAATGAATATATTGTTGTAGTTGGGTTTTCATTATAAAACAAATATATATTAATACTTACATTAAAGACGATGTATTTTAAAACGATATCGTAAATAAGAGCTTAAATCTTAAAATTATAAACTGGCCAGCCTCGTTGATTTAGAATGTAAATTGTAATGTCATACGTTTATTCGTACAAAGTACACACGATACAGGATATTTTCTTTTCATCAAATTCTTTCTAAAAAAATTGGTTAAAAAAAGCAGAAATCTTTTATATGAATAATTTAAATAAAATAGAAATTAAACCAGTGATTTTTGATGCAAGATCAAAATAGAGCACTCAGCACAGATCAAATATATTATGTAAAGCAATTCAAAGACTAGTAGACTTGAAACGAAAAACTATAGTGCAAGAAATATCTTGTAAAAAACCTTATAAATATCTTATGAATTTACTTCTTATTTTGTTTTATTTCATTTATGTTGTCGTTCAAAAACAATTATTTCTTAAAATATTGATATATACATGAACATTTACATATAATGAATTAAAATACTCAAAAGACAAATAAAGTTATCATGAAATTTATATACTCTAAACTGTCAATGTCATGACAGCAACATATTTACGAATTTTATAATTATTTAATGATAAATGTTAATAATATTTGATCAATGATCGTACACAATACACATATTTTTCCTTTAATATTATAGAATATATACTATAAGCACATTTGATTAATTCAGTACATTGAATGTTTTAAATTTTAATTTGTTTCAATGTTTAAAATTGAGACATGTTACTTTAAGCAAATTAAAGGAGATTATTAGGTAAATATTAATTCCTTAATCGGTGTGTATCTTAAAAACACTCAACCATGTCGTTCCTCAGAGGTTCGGAAAATTATGTTTGGTGTACCACAAGTGTACTAGGCAAGGGTGCAACTGGTGCAGTGTTTCAAGGTGTCAATAAAAATAACGGTGAACCAGTGGCAGTCAAAACATTTAATCAGTTAAGTCACATGAGACCTCCTGATGTGCAGATGCGAGAATTTGAAGTTCTAAAAAAAGTTAAACATGAAAATATTGTAAAGCTACTTGCTATTGAAGAGGAACAGGAGGGTAGGGGAAAGGTTATAGTAATGGAATTGTGCACGGGTGGTAGCTTGTTTAATATTCTTGATGACCCTGAAAATACTTATGGACTACAAGAACAAGAATTCCTCTTGGTTTTGGAACACTTAACTGCTGGAATGAAACATTTAAGGGATAATAACTTAGTTCATAGAGATTTAAAACCTGGTAATATAATGAAGTTTATTAATGAGGATGGCAGTACTACTTATAAGCTTACAGACTTTGGAGCAGCTAGAGAATTACAAGAAGAGGAACAGTTTGTATCACTTTATGGTACAGAGGAATATTTACACCCAGATATGTATGAGAGGGCTGTTTTAAGAAAGCCCGTAGGAAAAAGTTTTGGTGCTACTGTTGACCTGTGGTCTATTGGAGTCACATTGTATCATGTTGCTACAGGGCAGTTGCCCTTTAGGCCATTTGGTGGAAGGAGGAACAAAGAGACAATGTTCTTTATTACAACAAAGAAAGCATCTGGTGTTATATCTGTTAGTAAACATTAAAATACCTACTTAATTTCTCTGGAGAGCTTGTCTGGTTGTTTATCTAAATATCAATATACCGATTTTACTTGATTTGAGACTTTATGGGTTTGTAGACTTAGTATACTGACTGAGAATCTCAATAGGTCTATTGTGTGCATAATATTTACCTTAATTCAAACATTGCCACTGGGCACAGTTAATATCTTAAAGTCTACAATAGTATTATTGTTCCTTCCAGACAATGTAACATGACTCTTTTTCTTCTATTGAAAACAATATAACTTCACATTTTATTATCTATATGTTTATGTAATAAATATAATTTGAATGATCTGTAGGGTACACAAACAACAGACAATGGCCCTATAGAATGGGCTCGGGAATTACCAGCTCACTGTCAACTAAGCACAGGACTCAAAAAGCTGGTAACACCACTCTTGGCTGGCTTGCTTGAGGTTGACCCACATAGAATTTGGACATTTGAAAGATTCTTTTCTGAAGTTCAGACTGTTACATCAACAAAGCCTGTGTACATATTTCATGTAAACAAGGCCTGTGTTATTAAGGTTAGTTTCAAATGCAATTTTTCATATTTTATTATTTAAATTCATACTAAATGTTGACATTATTTTTTTCTTCCCTTAACATTAATTTGCACTTCAAAAATTTAATACAACTTTAATGCAATTAATATCCAATAGAATAATATATAAAACGTGGAAGCACAGAATGTAGAATGTAGAATGTAGAGACTCCTTTTCCGCACTTAGACTCTTAGCAGGTCCGTTGTGCGTGAAGTCCTGGCTAACTAAGCCAGCCTAACTCCTTCCAGAAGCACAGAAGCTTCCTGGGCACTTCGCAGGCTTCTCGGAGCGACCTCACTGTTTTGAGGATATCTGTACGTTGTTTAGCCACAGCCTCGCATTCCAGGACTGCGTGGGTGACTGTTTCCTCTGCGCTGAGACAGCCTCTGCACACGGGGCTATCTGTCACGCCTAGGACAAAAAGATGTTTGTTGAGGAGACAATGGCCCGTGATTGTACCTATCATTGTTCTGAGACTAGTTCTGTTAAGGTTTAGTAGCTGTTTTGTCATTTTTGGGTTAGCTGCCGGCATAGCCATTTTGGATTGCCTACAGTCCTCACTTCGTGACCAGCGTTGTTGCTGGAGTTCTTCTGATCTTTGGCGAATCCATGCTCGCACCTGCGAGAAGGGCAAGGGCAGGAGAGGATACGGGCCAGCAGGCAATATGTCCGAGCCTCTTCTCGCAAGTTCATCGGCAGCATCATTGCCAAGAGATCCACTATGTCCTTTAATCCACTGTAGGGTAACCCTGTTTGTCAGGGCTATTTCCTCCAGTGCATTATGACATTCTAGTACCAGCAAATTATTTGTCGTTTTGCTTGCTAGTGCCAACAGCACAGACGCACTGTCGGATACAAACTTAATGCAAAAGTTGTTTACTCTTAGTCGCTGCACGACTCTGGCTGCTTCTGTCAGGGCGACACATTCGCATTGAAAAATCGAGCTGTGCGTGCCTAGAGATAAGTGTGTGTTAATGTTGAGATCCAAGGAGAATATGCCAGCGCCGGAGCCACGCCCTGTTTTTGAGCCATCAGTATATATTCGAAGCTCATTCAGGATCGATCGATCACATTTCTCTTCTTTCATTTGGACCTGGTATTTCTTGTTTATTATATGTTGGTTAACGATCCTATCGCATGGCGCGGCTATTAGAGGTTGGTACTCTATTGCCCTGTTGAGAATCGCTGTGTGTGCGCTATAGTGATTTTTGCCCCATAGATCCAATATCATAAGCCTAATGGCTGCTAATGCTGCCTCCTGCTGTATGTGTAGATCCAGGGGTACAATTTTTAGGGCCAACTCCATTGCTGCAGTTGGTGTTGTTTTCATGCAACCACAGGTAGCCGATAGAGCGAGCCTTTGGAAGCGCCCAAGTTTCGTTATTGTCGTTTGTAGTTCTGTTCTCGGCCACCATACCAGGGCACCATAAGCTAGCATTGGCCTTATTACGGCAGTGTATAGCCATAGGGTGATTCTGGGTGATAGGCCCCATTTGACGCCTAGCATCTTTTTGCATTGATAAAAGGCGATCGTTGCTTTGTTTAGTTTATGTTCAAGGTGTTTGTTCCATAGCAGTTTACTGTCCAGAATCACACCTAAGTATTTAACACTTTCTTTTAGTTTTAGTTCAGTGTTGAAGAGTTTCGGTAGCTTGTGCGGTCCGAGAACTCTCCTGTTTGTAAATAGCACTAGTTCCGTTTTTAATGGATTGACAGATAGCTCGTGCTGATTGCACCATCTCTCAATTACTCTGAAAGCTCTTCCCATGAGATCGCATAAGGTGCTTTCAAAGTTTCCCGATGCTAAGATAGCTATGTCATCCGCATACCCTACTGTGTAAAGATTGATAGCATTTAGTTCTGTAATGAGCTCATTTACCACTAGATTCCACAAGAGCGGCGAAAGGACGCCACCCTGTGGGCAGCCCCTGCAGACAATGCCTCTTGTAGTGGTATTTACGGTGAACTGTATAGCTCGTTGTTTTAACATATTATTGATCCACTCTGTAAGAGTCGTTGGTACTCCACAAGATACAAGCGCTCTGGTAACGTGGAAGCACAGAACATGGAAAATAATTCAAATCTCAACAAGAAAAATAATACTACAACATGTTTTCAGGTGTTTTTGAAACCAGAAGAGAAATTCGAACATCTTCAGACCTACATCTGTGAGCAGACATCTGTTGTAGCAGAGACACAAATATTGCTCTATCAGGAGAAATTAATACTTAATGAAATTGATGAAAATACACCCGGTATGTTCATTTTGATACTGATCATATACTTACAGGCCACCTTAACTTAAAATTTTGTGCTTTATAATTTTTGTTTATGTTTAGGCAAAAGTTACCCAGATACAACAGATAATGATCCCCTGATGCTTTTCAACAAGAATGACAACTATGTTAACATGCCCCAGGAGCCTGAAGCTCCTAAATTTCCTGCTTTTCCAACAATTATTTCTGTTGAGAATGATGCCACACAAGCCAAGGTTAATATGTTCTTAATATTAGTAAAAAATTTATTTTGTTATTATATAAAGTACAATGTTAAAATAAACCTTTTCACTAATTCTGCTGCTCAGACGGCGTGTAGTGTGGGACACGTTATAAAGCGTCGTGTGGAAGAGCTTTGTCGGGCGTCTCAATTGTGTGCGCTGTGTGTTGCGCGATGGGGATCACTGCTCACCGTCCGCCTGCGAGACACCGCCTCGCGAGCCACCGCCCTCGCCTCCAATGCTCAGCGCTTACACGACGCGGCGCGCGCCCTCGACCTCGCCGCCGCCGCGCTGCGTCACGCTGCACCTCTCACGAGTAACGAGGTATGCCCTCTAGAATCGCCTTATACAATCCTACAAGCTTATTATATCGTTCTACGGTTTCGATAGGCGGAGCAGTGGGCTGGCAGCGCGTCTCTCCTTGCGGCGGAAGCAGAATCTTTGCGTGCTGGTGCGGCGGGACTGCGGACACGTCACGCGGGCGGCGCCTTGCGTGCCGAGTGGGACGAGGCGCTGACGCACGCGGCTTGCCCGGCACGCCTGCGACTAGCGGAGCGTGCGGCGTCTTTAGTATTAAGACTGAGGGACTCGTGGCAGCATTTAGTTCGCGACAGGGCCACGCGATCCCTGACGTACAACGACGAGCAGTTTCACGTGTTGGAGCGGATCACGGTGGCTGAGACGGGGCGTCGGGCGCGCGCTCTGCTCCAACGAGCCGCGCCATTGGCCCGCGCACGAGCGATGGCCATCGCCGACTGGTATAAGGTGGCGCAGACCGTGTATTTGCAGACGCAGATCCTCGACAAGGACGTGGCAAGCGCCGACCTTAAATTGCTGGCGCTGACAGCCCGTCTGCAGGATGCCGAGATCAAGATGCGCGCCCGCATACAGCAGGTTTGTATACAGTATAAAAAAATATTCTAGTTATCGTTGATTCAATATTCCATGAAAAATGAAAAATGAAAAATATTTTATTTCTTAAACAAAAACGGTACAAAAAACATTTGATGGTTGCGACCTTCTATTAAGTGTAAAAACACCTGTGTTAGGAGGCCACGCTCTTCCGCAACAAAAAGATTTTCGTACCATAGGTATATTTATAAGCAAACTACAAGAAATGTGTGGTGAGAGTGTGTGTGTGTGTGTGTATTTGTGTGTATTATCAATATATATCTTATATCTTTAAACGAGCAATTCTTGTATATATATATATATAATTGGAATCTCGGGATCGGCTCCAACGATTTTCATGAAATTTAGTATACGGGGGGTTTCGGGGGCGATAATCTAGCTAGGAATAAATGATAGAAAATAACAAAAAAGTGGTGTTTGAGTAGTCCCAATTTAAACTGAAAAATGAATCTTCCTGACATCTATCGGCGAATAATAATACAATTTTTTTAAAATTGCTTTAACGACACAACAACACTAAAGCTATTCCAGCATATATAATCTATATTTCATCATTTTATTAGTATGTAATTCGTACTTATATATAATTTCCAAAAACATAATTTATAAAAAAATAAAAATACCAAGCAAAGCTCAGCCATCCAGGTACTATATATACTATATGATAATTGTATTTCAGTTGAACTCGACAAAAGCGGATCCAACAAGTCGGCCATCAGGAGTCGTGGAGGGTTCGCGGGCGACGACTGTAGCTGGCGTGGTCGGAGCATCAGGGGCGGGCATTCGCGCGTTGTCAGCATGCGGCGATGACGTGGCCGCGGGGCTAGCGACCAACTCGATGCTGTTGGCGGACCTGCTGCGGCTGACGCGCGAGTTGCGCAGCTAGCGGCCACCGTCCGACCTCCACTCGTACTCGAGCTCGGAGGAGGCGCTCAGCTCGCTGGATTCGCCCGCGCACACCGCCATCTACCGTCCTTCGCCCCCCGTTCCCCCCGCAAGGACGTCGTGTGTTCTATCTTAGGGTTAATCAGTGTACAGTTACATATCAGCCGGTACAACCCATCATACTTAGTAAATCTGGCATTCATGGCATACAAAAAAAAAATCTCAGTATTCGCCAGGACTTTTTCCTTTACTTGTAAATGGGATTATATTAAATTCGGTGATGCATCGCGCGCGTAATTTTAAAGTAAATTAATATTCAACTCTTATAGACTCGCAAGCAATAAATATTAGAGAAACCTCAAAACTAGAAGTTGAAACATTCCAAATTGTCATAAATATGTAGGTAGGATAATTAATATGTGTATTTACATGTTTTTACTACAGAAGTACATATTACATAGTATTTGAAATTTAATTTTTAAAAAACTTCCTATATTAAACTTTTTAATAATTAAAAACCATAACTGTGATGATACTATTGGGGTTGTTGTAATCTCTTACAATTATTTTTGTTCTTCAGCGAAATATGAGCTAGAACATATACACATCTCATTATTATGATATAAATTATATTTAAATAAAACAAAATGTGGAATGTAATATTGGTTTTATTTCACATATCTATGCTTAATTACATTTTAATTAGTAAAAGTGTAAATATAAATAAAACTATTAACTAGTACATAGTGTATTGAGACGGGTTATATCATAGAATACAAAAAATCATTTCCGATGATCTAAGAATAGTATTTACTGTTGAGATTTACTAATTCTAGTATTGTTGCTGAAATTAAATTGTATTTACCACATAGCAACAACTTAAAGTTTTATCACAGTAAGAACAAGTTTCTTTTCAAATTTCATATAGCCTTCTGAAAAATTGCAAAAAAAAAATGGACAAAATTAATAATAATTAAAAGCCCATATAACTGTGACGTGAAAATCATAAAACAAAAAATTTAATAACTAAATCGTGCTGCAGAATAACGAAGGGTCTTTGCAAATTAAAAAAAAAAAAGTTTTACGTACCACGTAAGTAAGCTGAGCCATTGGTGAAAAAGCTCTAAAAGTCAATAAATATTTAGCTAATATTAAATCCTATTCATATTTATTAATCTAAGAATTTCATTGCTTAACTTGTATATAAATTATATGAACTTGTATTCATTGACAACAAGTTTCCATATAAATTTGAAGGCACTTCCAATTTCTTCTGCGCTCTATGCCTCACTTGAAACCATTGTGTTATATTCAGTGGCGATCACAAACAGCCTTGTACCTTTGGTATGACATATGATGGTAGTCCTCTTAGTCTAAATATATCGGCGATCGGCTAAGCGATAGGCGCGGTGTGCGGACTGTACACGTTGAAAGTGGGCTAACAACTCTTCGAAGTCAATCACGGGTACAGTGTGTTGAGTGGATGTCGGTAGTAAAGCCGGTAGCGGAGGTGGCGCCGCCTGGAGACGATGCCGCAACGCGTGGAAGGCGGTGGTTTGGGGTAGTATCATTAGCAGCCCGTACAACGCTCCACGAAGCTCCGTGCTTTGCTCACCGCTCAGCAGCTCCAGTCGTAAATCTTACGGATTTAGTTAATAATAATAAATTAAAAAAGAATGAACATTCCATCTAATAATTCTTCTCTCTAAGATTCTTGCCTCTATTACACCAGTTGACAAAAAAATATTTTAAATTGTAAGGGAAAGCTCTTAATTTTAAGAGTTATCGATTGAATGATTACTTTACAAATGGATTGTAACCAACCAATTTAGTAAAAGTTTAAAATATTTGAAATTTTGATTAATGTAATAACACAATGTAATAAAACCTTAATTTTACGTCACTCACATGCAAATATGGGAGATTCAATTAGCTGCACGAGTTTGTCGATCTCAGTCAGGAACTCTACGGTTATCTCCAGGTCTCCACTGTTAGGTTTGTTAAGAAAAATTAAGTAGGAACAGCGAAACACACTGTGCAGTTTTTGGTACTACCCGCATTTATTACACAAATTTTTGGCTAAAACTACCCGCTTCGTGGTTCACAGGTTGACATTAATATTTGAAAGGACAACAGTAGTGCAACCCTTGCTCATTTAATATTAGAAGGGAAATCCATTGTATTTTAGAATTCTACCTTATTTTGTGATTTTGTTGATGAGGGAAGTAGGTGATCAGGGTAAGATTCAGAAACGAGACTTCAAAATCCAATACATGTTTATACGTACGGAGGTCAGAAAGCTGTTTCTGAATTTCACCCGCCGCATGCATATTTCCTTACGAAGTTTTCCTTCGCTGAACGAAAAAGTGCTAAATACAGACCTTCTTAAATATGGTCTTTGTGATGAGAACCGCACCTCAGAATCTAACATTACGCTACTCCACATCTTTCTAGCTTTAGAAAAAACAAATATGAAAATATAAAGTCCTATTTTTAATAAGACGGTTCAGTATATATATATATGTATATTTTCCATAACCTTAAAAACTGGTATGTTTAACATTGTTGTAAATTAAACAACATAGCTGTTGGCATAAATCGGCAAGGATACAAGGTGGCGATTAGCTGTGTGCAATGTCGGTAGTTGTGTGTGAGCAAACATAGCGCCACTAAGGCCACACCCGAGTGCGCCCAACATCGATACAGGGACTGGAAGAGCGCGTGTGTGCTCTGAAACATATAATATTAACTGATTATAATTGAAAGACGACTCTTACGTTTTTGTAGTATGTGTTCAGTGGAGTAAAGCATAGCAGTGGATAGAAAAGTGTCTGTGTGCATAATGGCAAAAAATTACTTTAAAATTTTTTCCACAAATACTGAAAAACAAAATATATGAGGAATGAAAAATAGTGGAATTTAAGAGTATCGATAAATCCATTTGTGTAACCCATTGTAATTTATCTAAATAAGTTAAGTTTTTAAATTTTGCATCGTATTTTCTACGTTTGAGTAGTCTGAAAGAAACTGCTTTTAGCAGTATTGAGTGAGATACTAAATACAAAATTTGTCTTCTTTTATTTTCTTTTTTTTTAATTCCTCCTATTGTGTGTTATTGTGATGTAAATAAAATTTGTATGTATGTAGTGTGGCGCTCAATTTCCGCACTTAGACACCTATTTATTGCATTGTGCGTAAAGTTCGGGTTAGTTAATGTAATAGCTCACATAATCACATTACCCGTAGCGCACATAAGGGAAATCTTTAGAATATCTAAGATTTTTTTAAATTTTATTGTCCATTGTAACTCACAGCGTCGGCGAAAGAGCGCAAGCGGCGTCGGGTGGCGTGCAACTCTGGCGCCGTGAGCAAAATGGCGGACAAGACGTCCACCAGACGCGCAGCAAAACGCAACTCGCGTTCCGCTGCCAGTGCACCCGCCAACGCCGCTAGTACTGCCTCTGCTGGCAGTACCACGCAGAGTTGTCGGATTATGAATGATCCTCTCTCCTCCAGCAGGCTTTCGTCAGTGGACAGCAACCGCAGAAGCGCCTTCAGAAACTTGTGGTAGTAAGGGCTCGATTCAAGTTTGCCTGTAATATTTGTCACCGTAAATAAGTCAACAGTATTATCTGTGTTGCGATATTTCAAGCTGTCAATACACTGCTTTGAATGTCAAACATACCGCCAAACTGTCACTTCACCCCTTAAGAGCGGGCACTAACCAAAATCTCAAAATTTGATTTTATCTAAGTATGTGACGCTCGAATTAAAAACAATAAATATATTATATTAATCCTTTACTATAATCTCAATGGTTCACTTTAATTAGAAACATGATACAAAATGAATTCCTCAATACAAAAAACCGTAACGTAACAAAATCACCTTTTGCCTAATTTTGTTTTCATTCAATCGCAACGATAATTAATTAAGGCAAAAAACAATTAAATTACAGCATATTACTTTGGGCTAGAGCTGTTACTAGCGATTTTGTATGTTTTAAGAGTGAATTAGTTAAAAGCATTTGGCGTTTATTTTTTTTCGCAAAACACTTTATCGTCCGTCTTATCTCATGCTAACTTCAGGTTTACGTTTGTTATACTAGTCATTAGAGCTAATTGAAAACGCGCGGGTAAATTCATAAATTTTGATAGCCTAATGCGCGATTTTCATTGGTCTTTGACATTGATTATGACAGCGGCGCCGAAAACATGTTACTTATTTAAGGTAAGTTAAAAGTTACGTTTTGACATTAAAAAATACATCATTTTCACACAATATTGTTTTATTATTTATATGACAAAGCAGCTGGTAATAAATAAAAACCTCTTTACTTGCGGGCGTTTGGTTTGCATCAGTAACTGGGGGCGCAGTGGGGTCGCAAGAGCAGGTCTCGGCCAATAGGGCAATGGCGCGCCTTACCACCTCATGTGAGCTGTCCGTTAGAGCGCCCAAAGCCGGGTTGAATACGCGTTCTGTTTCGCGGCTCATCTGCCCACAAAAGAAGATGTGACGCCGATTCGAGGGCAAGATATCGAATAACACAGCCGAAATGAACTCACCTCAGCTGGCATTTTGTCGTAGAGATGAAGAATCCAATCAAGCGCCGCGATCTTAGTGTGCACGGAGTTGTGAAGGAGCATCTGAGTCAGAACATCCACAACGCTCACCAAATTCAACTTTCCCTGCTGGATCTCTACATCCTCTTCCATTTTTTCTTTCACGTCTGTTTTTGTCGCCTCAGACTCAGACTCAACGAGTCTCTGCATTTGCAAATTTACTGTTGCAGCTATTTCACGAATCTCTTTTATCATGACATTAAGGATAATGATTATTTATTTAAGATCAGTGAACGTTTAAGAGACCGGAATGGGTTGACCTTATCGTACATTCCTGGACAAATACAGGAGGCACAAGAGAAGGGATAAGTTAAAAGTAACCATAACCGACGTGAATGTCGTGAAATTCATGTCATGGATGAAGCGAGACAGGTATGTCAGGACCGTAGCAAACCGAGATCCTTGGTCTCTGACTACCTACCCCTTCGAGAAAAAGGGGTGATAATTTAAATAAACATATAATTTATTTAACCTGAAAAGCGGAACGCAACGTCGCTAAGATTTTACCGAGAACTTAAACTAAATAAACTAACTATAAATACTAAAGTTTGTATTATGCATAAATTATGATACATATCTAAATGTTTTGGTGTGTGATCAAAAAAGGATACTTTTTCTGGGGTCGTCAGCATAGGCGAGTGGGGGTAGTACGGCAGTGAGGATGCCAGAAGCAAAGGGCAGCATGCGAGCTCCCGACAGCTCCACAAACTCACGCATCCACGTTATGGCTGTCAACTGCGAGACCACGTCACCAATACTAATATATATTTCACTTGCATATTTAAAATATTGTTAACTCGATCGTCAAGTTTACGCAGCAAGTAGTACGTTTATAGAATACCCTATTTATTCATTTAAAATCTGTATAATTGCATAAATTAAACTAGTCTTTTTTCATCAAGCGTCAACCCAAACTGATATAAAAAATGAAAGAGTAGATAAAAAGTGCAATTGCACAGTTTTTTTTGTTTGCTGAAAGCTTACACCAGCAACTGATTGGTTGATGCTATAAAATGTAGTAGTATAGTCTGTGTATACATTTCATGTATAGATTAATATGATTAATAAGTTTTACCTGTAGTAATTCTTCTGAAGACTGCGCATGGGTAATTAGACTATTGATCATGGCTTGAAAATCTACTTGCGAATGTTCTTTCCTTATGCTGCGTAGAAACTCGTTTAACTGTACTTCACACCTAAAAAAAAACATTATAATGTAATGTTAAAACCTCATGCCTTAAATGCACTTTTGATACTGCTACACATACATGCGTCGTATTTCTGGATTGGGGTCGTCAAGTATAGTAAAGAGTCCATCCAATAGATCGGGCAGGTACTTCCTTAGACCAAGGGAGGGTGCAGCGTCTAATGCGCAAATCCACGAAACGGCAAACTGACGGGCGCTCGCACTGCGAGTGTACATTCTCTCGCGCACAAGTGGTACAAAAGCAGCGAGGTCAAACGAGGCGCTCTCTGTTACTATATCCTAAATACAAATTGAAAAATTTAATAACTCATTCGCTTTCATTGACTTGGCGTATGCACATTATAATTAGATATGCTACGTAATAAGTATGTACTTTGTACTTTAGGAGCAATGGCAATTTCGGGATATGCACCAATAATTAATGCTAGCTCTTATGGTGAAGGAAAGTATCTTATTACAGACCTTTGACAGCGTTAGAGACATGACACAACAGATCACGTATTTGCCGATAAAAAAATGATAAAGAAAACCAAGTGTCGCTATTATAGCTTTGTGGAATTTGAAAATAATACAGTTATACCATACAATCATATGAATGTTACCTTTACAAGGCGATCCAAAAGTTCAGCTCCTTGCTTCACTTGTGGTTCGGGATCTGCTGCCAATCGAGCTAATGCATCAAATATAAGGGTAAAATAAGGTAATGCAGCTGCTCTAACAATTTTCAAGACATTGTATAAAGCCTCAGAAGCTGAGTAACGAACACGAGCTTCACTTTCACCAAGACATGCAACAATTGGATGTGTCAACTCTCCCACATATGACTCACAACCCTAATAAAAAAAAATTACAATATAATGAATTATACATAAATTAGAATTTATATCTATCAAATACTTTCAATTTATTTTCATTAATTCATCAGTTATTTTATATAACTCTAATTAACATATGTTAAATAGTATGCTTTTTTACTTGTAAGTGTAAATTATGTTATGTATACAAACTCATTTAAAATTTACTTTTAACCAAATAGAATTATGGCCAACTATATATCTGAAAAATGAGTTTCATGTCATGTGTTATTTTGATGAATTTATTAAAATCATCATAATTTAGTACCATATGCACTGTTGTACCTATGTTAAGTCACGATGAAGATGATTATGATAATATAATATATATATTATATTATATAAATTATATTTAGAATACATTTCAGGACAATTAGATGTTTTATTTTGTTGTTGTGTCCCATAATCGTTACTTACTTTTCCTAATCCTACAGCTACTGATGAAAGGCCCATGAGAGCACCATTCTTTACATTAGGGTTGGTAGATGATATTAAATCTTGACCAAGTACTCGTATTAATCTTTTAATTTGATTGGTATTATTTGTATCACTAAAATCTTTAACCATCCTGAAAACAAAAGTAAATATCAATTTCATTAAAAATAAGTTGGTTTACGTATGGATTAAAAATATACATGCTTTTCTATCTCCACGCCAGCAAATTTTCTTTTTTCATATATTTTGTCACATAAACCTCGGACACAAGCCGGGCTTAAAGGGGCGTAATCCCTCTCTGTCATGATTATACTTGTAATCCAGTAAATACATATAATTCTCCTAAAATGACAGCATATACATGCAAATTTAAAATAATTTTCAATTTATACTTTTCAAATAAAACACAAATATGTAATCAGAGTATTTTTTACTTGTTATTCGATGCACTAAGATCTAAGAATGTTTTGACATTGACAACTAACTCACATGGCAGCAGTCCATACCACAGTCATTGACAGCAAGTACCTAAGTCAGACTTTTGTCTATGCTTTTAAATCTCAAACTCGACATTTATTATATTATTATATATTAAATTAAATAACCTATCTACTAGTAATTAACTTGGCAAAATGATAAAATGTGTATTTTTATGTTATGGGTCCAATGTTTACAATCAAATATTGTTAAAAAATAATTATCACGCCTGAAATGTTAGGCACAAAAACTGTTATGTAAAAATACAAGCTGTGTATTTACTATTTACGCCAGTGTCATACTGTTAGTTGTTAAAGTCAGTTGTTAAAACTGACAAATCGTTAAAATTCACGAGTAGAAATTGTGATTTTGTTTTCGTAGTTTGTAAATTGTACTACTAATTAATCATCACACAAGGACTACGATTCTCGATTGATATTCATTTATCGTTATTCATTACTAAGTTTGTCTTTATACTGTTGCATGTGCGTTATTGCGAGTGATTTCTGTTCTTTCGATTATGTATTTTTATTTTCTTATTCGTTCTAAATTGATAAAATAAAGCCAATAAACTATAGTCTATATTACTAAAAAAAGTATTCGACAAGTGTTCAGTTTGCGTTATTTATTTGTGTTGAAACTTTCGAGATGCCTGTGACACTCATGGACA
Source organism: Pieris rapae (assembly GCF_905147795.1). NCBI lineage: Eukaryota > Metazoa > Arthropoda > Insecta > Lepidoptera > Pieridae > Pieris > Pieris rapae. Next base: position 3,300,708 of record NC_059509.1, on the reverse strand, counting down.
GGTTGCCCTTGCCGAACCTGAAGGTTTATTCGGCGGGAAGTGTTTTACTGCTTTCTATTGCAGTTTATTACGCCGTTAATGTAACTAGTGATCCTAATTGGAGAACAAATGCCACTCTCCAAAAGCAGCAAGATGTACATATGGAAGCTGCAGATATAGATGGTGCCAGAAATTTCACTGAGCAAATGATGGAAGTTATGACCTTTATGATTCAAGAGCCCCTGTGTATGTGGGTGAGTAATGCTTCAAATGATTATTGAATAGAAGTTGTTTACAAACATTGTGTTAAAAATAAACATTGGCAATAATATGAATTGGCTGTGTTAGAGCTACCAATTTTAATTAGTGTACTGATGTACTGATCATTCAAATTATTCTTTACTTAATTTATTATTTTATGAAATTAATAAAATTTATCTAAGATATTAATTTATGTGTATATTTTTTCATTAGCTTGTTACAATATATTTATATATGTAATAATATATTTATATATTTAATTATGTAACAAGATATTTACTTTTTGAAAATATTTAGAAATGTATGTTTAGCACATTTTTTTGTATATTAATTAAAATATAACAAATATTTTATTTTGATTTGTTAATATATATATATATAATCCCTCACAATGTTTTGGAGGCAGACTGGCACACCATCCACTATTTGATAGCTTGGTATTATATTATTTACTACTACATTTTTTGGTATTATTCAATAAATATTAAGAGTTTATTAAGGTGGAACTGGTTTGCAAGGTTAAAATGTTTTTCAGAAATTAGCCAGTAGTGCTCTTTCTCAACACTGTGAACTTGGAATTTAAATATTTTTTTATGCTAAATAGTTATAGTTTATAAAAAAATATTTGTAGTAAATATTTTCAACAATATTCTAAGTCATATAAATTCTGAAAGTCTGCTAGGTTATATAAAAAAATAGTCACTTTTAGTGAAAGTATTTGTAAGATTACATCCAAAAATAGTTTACGTTCATTGCGCAGCATCTACACTATCAGTACAGTGCGGTATATAATATTTTACAATAATCAAGTGAATTTTTTATTTGTCTTATATCAACGCCTATTAGGATCTCGCAAATGTCGTTAACTCGAAATTGATTCATGAATGTTACTCTAGTTCAAATCGCGTTTAATCATCTAAGAAATAAAGAAACCTATAACAAATAAATTGCAGCTTACGCAATTGGAAAGCGTATTAACAAAAATACTGTGATGTAAGGGAAAGTGGCGAGTATTGTGCAATGATTTTATCCTCAAGATGCGATTGCTACGCACTTTCTCTAAAGCATAAATGATATTAATTTTAAGTTACTTAGTATCATTTATACACTTTTACTTTGGCCAAATTTTAAATTTTAAACATCGTATATTAGTGCACTCCAGTCACCGATAATTTTACTGAAGTAAAAATAAGGTTACTTATACTCCGGAAGTAACCTCGGTTTGCGGTACTGCCGCCGGTGTTAGATAAGGCATCAGGTGACCTTGTCGAGTTGTCTTTATTGCCGACTTGAGTGCTGCGGCGCTCGAGAAGGCTACCGCGGTTACCTCAATAATTATAATATGTATAACTCATGTATTTCCTTTGGGGTGTAGAATTAGCATTTCTAACTGGTTTTTCCATCAAATGTTATATTTGTGTGTATCAAAGTTTCTATTTATCTTGCCTACCGTTGTATATGTGTAAATTCTTTTGCTTGAATTCTCTCTTCTGCTTTAATCTTCGTACTTAAAAATCTCTCTTTTTGCCTCAAGTGGAACTGATGAACTGAACAATAATAAGATGAAACTTTCTAGTAGGGAAACGCTATTAAGTATTACATATACTGACATGATTTGGTTGTTATCTCATGGATTTGTTTGTTCATGTATAAAGAAGCGATGTCATATTGTTCAGGGTAGTATTTCCCTTCGCGATGCATTGCTATCTATATTACATATGTAAATCCTACTTGTCGGAAAGGGATAAATGACTACGCTTTTAAAAACATTGTTTAAATATATATTACTTAATAGTATAGGTACAGCACAGTAGAAAATGCGATGCGACTTACACGTAGTTGGCAAGAAACTGATCATGTTTCTTAACCTTGATATTAGTAGTGGCCGATAAAAGATATAATATCCCGAAGTATAATATATATATAGTTCACAAAAAACATAATTAGTAGCATTTTTATTTCGTATCTTATCTTATTATCTTTTATAACATTATATAAAGCAAAATTTATTTGGATACCTTTTTAGTTGATTATAATATTTTAAGTACATATTTACAGTCACGGACTTCATCAAGTCGGAGTTGGTTGATAACCTTCACATTTCATTACTAATTTAAACTTCTCATCTATGCATAATGCGTCTATACATGTTATTTAATACTTTTAATAAGAACCATGTGTTGCAAAAATCCATATAAAATTTCGCATTCGTAAAAAATTGTTATGCCTATTATAGTCGACAAAAAGTAACGTACGAAATATAACATGCCTACAATTTAATGTTCAAGTAAATAGACAAGATCTCGGCCCAATTCTAAAATAACAAGAATATATCAACATCTCTAAATGTGTACAAAATTTTCCATGGTACTTTTCCTCTGCCGAAACGATGGAATTTTTTAGAATTTTAAATTAAGTCATACTTGCATTATTTGTTTCGAGTCGCCGATAACTAAGTGGGTGTGCGGTCAAAATAACGAGATTATTAGAGGTCGGTAACGCGTCATGGCACTGAAAAAACCCTAGCAAAGGGGCGTTACCCCTTGCGTGACGCCGACTACACAGTGATTCAAGTAATAATTGGAAATTAATTACATCTATTTCCAGGTTTTTCTTCAGACGCAGTGTAATGATTTCAAATACGTACGGGACTTGATTGTCATTATTAATTGTCATTGCTTGATCGTAAACACAATTGTTTTCACGTCATCTGGACAGTGGCCAGTCGATGCGCCATACAACCCAGCTATTTTCTTAAGCTATGTAGTTACAATAAATACGACGACCTTGACAACGTCTTGTATTATCTCGATAAAACGTGTTTATCTTATTATCTCAGATGTTTTTTGATGATTTGAATGGTATTTTCATATTATCTTTTAAAAGAAATCCACTATTACATATTTTTATTATATAGAACATTAAACAAGTGCAATACCAATTTTCATTCGTGTAATGTTCTCTGGTCGATATGATTTTGTTTAAGAAGTAATCAGCATTAGCCAAAACGGCGCTCCGTATTTGGATTTTTTTTAAAGACATGCGTATGACATGACGATTACTTCCGATTACCGTTGGTATAATTTATTATAAATTACGCAAAACGTATTGCGTCGGCGATATAACGTCAGATTTCGATAAGTTTAAACTAAGGAATTGGTAATTGTCACATAATTTTCGATTGAAATAAATTGACTGACTAACTGAGAGATCGTCTAACGCATTAATCAAGTATAGAAATATCTTAATAAAGTCTTAAAATATGTAATATAATTTTTGAACAACATACACTACTTAACTAGTCTGGCCATATTTACTGTTACATAAAAACTTTTCTTCTTTTCAACTTTTTAATTTTTTTGAATTTGGATCACCTATTTTATGTATAAAAAAAATTCCATTTTGTGCCATTCCACATACATGTATTTTCTCGCGATCATTATCAAACTACAATATAGGATGTGGTGTAAAAGGAAATACGATTATAGATGATGGATGACTGGCATCATCTAGAATAGGCCTCAAGTCTTTAAGACTTCTAATTATGGTCAGGTTTAGAGAACATGCTGAACCTGCTATAAACGACAAGGCGACATTGAGTCTCTTTAAAAATCTTTGAAGCAAGCAGTGGCGAAGTTTCTTTTGACAAACTTATGGATTTAAAGTATTGTAGCCAAACAGTTAAAAGGCCTATATAAAAAGAATAATAAATCCTACTACTTACATGAAAAATGAACAATGTAAACTGTTATTTTCCACAGTTGTTAATTTAATCTAATTTATACAAAAAGCTGTAATTGTTAAACAAGTGACTCAAAGCCAATCTTATAGTATATAGTATAAATTATTTATTTATTTTAAAAAGGCACACTTAAAAAACACATACAGACACTTACATAGACACGACATGCACAAAACAATACACTTGCATGTTCATCAATAACAAGTGTGAACAACATTTTAAAGGAAACATTACAATGATAAAAGAGAAAAATAATACAATAAACTAGATGAAGGAATATAAATAAGTAAATTAAAAATTTTATATATTTCTCATTTGCTATTGTTATTGGTGACGGAACGATATGTATATGTAATAATGTTTTATATTATACAGAATTGAAATAAAATTGTTTAATGTTTCAAGACCTAACCAAAAAATTTGCTCATCGAATTGATTAACTCCTCTTTATGTGTGTTGTTAATGTTATTTCCGTAGATATACCTCTACCCTTACGTTACCCCTAAACGTAACATCACTTTTTAAGTAGACGTGTGAGGATGCGAAATAAAGAGGTGTATATTTTGCGCAGACGCTGATCAACATGTCTTGGTGTCTGTTGGCGGTGGGTGGATGGGCGGTGGTGCGCGCAGTCTTCGGGCGTTTGCGCGTAGGTGAAGCGCAGCGCGCTAAAGACAAGCTGTGGAACTATGTGTTCTATAAGTTTATCTTCGTGTTTGGGGTGCTCAATGTCCACTACCTGGACGAGCTTCTTCTCTGGTGCGCCTGGTTTACGCTTCTTGGTGCGCTTACCTTGCTTACCCAGCTAGCGAAGGACAGATTTGAATATGTAAGTACCTAGGAACATATTATTTAAGTCTTTCATTCCAGACCAGAAAGGAATAGAAATATTAAGGTTCAAAGTCAGAGTAGAGTCTATATTATTGGAATAAGAAATTCCTTGGCTTCCGTAACTCGGCGATCAATTCAAGGAGGTGAGAGGTGATTGCCTTGTTTAAAATAAAATAAGAATTATCGTATTTTATTACAGTACCTACAATTTAAATAACGAATGAGAAAGATAATAAGAAACTTATTAATGCCGTAGTTATAATATCATGTTTATTGACTACTTGTAGGTTAACGTCCAGACGTAATAATTATCGTCTTATCTCTTAATTATATATTCATACCGGTGATAAGACATTTCTTATAAGATAATGTTTTTTATCTTACAAGAAATATCACATATAATACAAAAATATGCGGTCGAACTATCGTTTGTCCTCATATCGGTGTTTTGATGTTCTAGGTTTTATACAAATAACATTTGACATATTTTTATAATTTTATGATAGTAATAATCGTTAATATATAATATCAAAAATATGTCGTAGGAATGAAGTTGTTGTTTCCATGTGTAAGAACAAGATTCACTATAATTCACTTCTTTCACTTCACCGGTTTTACATAAATTTTATAGAATATATAATAAAAGAATAATGCCCGTGCGCATGTGCCACAACTTGTTTTATATTCTATTCCCGAATCTGACTCGTCAATCCCAGATCCCACTTCGAGCAAATGTTCAACGTCAATTCGTAAACAACCGAACGAGTTAAATGAGCAACTATGGCGCAAGCGTGCTTGTATCGTGATTCTTAAAAATGTGGTTATAGGTACATATTTCATTAAAACGTTTAGAAGTTAATAAAGTAAATACTAATATATTATGTTATTAAAAGCTAACACAAGACTATACGGAAATTTAAATGTCCCAATCGTTAATGTTTATTTAAAGCGGTTGTGTTTTAATTATAGAACATCACTTCCTATTAACTTTAATTATTATACAAATAACCTGCTTTATTTATATAGCTAATAGCTGTTTAGAGATATTTACGAACTACGTAGAATTTGTAAAAATGTAACCGAGAAACGAAAAATTCTGTATTAAGTAATTTTTGTTTTGTTTTAGCCTTTTGCTAAATCACAAATTAAAAATAAACCCCAAAGTAAAGCCCCAACCCCAAAAAAAATAAATGGAAATATGAATCATGACACACACAATGGATGTCCGTCACACCATACGTGTATAAGTGGTTTTCCTTAATTATTATCGCCTGATGTAAGTGAATCAAAGTGGTGTGACCGGTATGCAGAAAAAATTGCATTGTCTGTAGGAAAATAATTTAACAGTAGGCAAAGGGAGGATATGAAGCTTAGGCCACGCAGACTAGTTTGACTGGTTTTCCAGTACTAGTGAATGCTTGTTAGCGATCTCATTGCTGCTTTGTACTTACAGAATGTTACTCATTGTATTTAATCGGTTATAGGAATCACTTACACTTCAACATAATATTAGGGTTTTACAATTTCTATAGATATTGACTTGATAACATAGCAATACATCTTCAAGTCAACCCTGTGGTATCTACTAATTATAATTTAAAAAATAATAAAATTAATATTAACCATACTTTTTAAATCGGTTTTTTCATACAGTTAAATAGGAACTGTAGTGAATGATTAACTATTATACGCTACTAATTAGGCTATTTGCCGGCCAAGTAATGTTAGTTGGTCGTTGACCTTGTTGTTCTGAATTATATATTTGCCCTGGCCTAGATTTTAGCCAAAATAAAGACTACTGATACGAGTTCGGATACTCTATTTTAACTTATTCGAGAAACATATAGAATTGATAAGTCCCTCACTTTGTGTATCAGGGGAATAAATGTATTTTTATTTTGTTACAAAATCTTGAAAATAGTCACTTATAGCGGCTGGGCTATTTGTTTAGTTGTCGTCGTCGCCGACGTCCTCATCATGGGCGCACGGGAGGCTTGTAGCGCTGCTCGCTGGCGAGTTGATTGCTGGAACTACGCTGATGGCTGTGGCAGTACGATGGGGCCTGCCCGCTGGCCGGGACACATTCGCCTTCATGGCCGCTGAGGTAATATTTATTTATGATAAGTTTAACTTTCAATTTATTTATTTATTTATTTATTGTATAAATAATCTTAAATTGTAGAAGTTTGTATGGTGGAAACATAAACTGGACACAGTTTTTCTGTCCACCAGGACGTCGAAAATATTTAGTTAATTATAATTAACTTAATAAAGTGACATAATATACAACAAAACAAACACCTTTACCCTCAAAAATTGCACAAACAACGCACTAAAACAATCGAAATACCGCCGCTTCATACATAGCCGATGCAAGAAGCAATTACATTATTAGTTAGCATTTTATTTATTTAACTTAGGTTCGCGCTGAAAGTAAGTAAACGGTTTGTTCTTTGTCTCTGACCAGTTTCTCAGCATACAGCAATCGGCCTTACAAGGTAATTTTTGAAATTGTTCTGTAATAAATATTTATGTTTGAGTTGCTTAGCTTAGTTTATCTTCATGACATTTGTTACAGAAGCATTGTTGGATATTTTTTTGCTAATCTAGGAATAATTAATTCGGGTTGGCACAGCCACACAGATTTTTATTTAAGCTCCGTTTTTGTTTTAAAAATCACCCATGAATGTCTGTCCTATTGCTACAAACCATAATAATCTGTCCCCCGGTTTGCAGTGCGTGATAGCTATGGTGCCTTGCGTGCATGTAGTAGCTCGATTCGTACTTCGAGCACGCGGTGTTGATGCAGCCGGCTCCGCTGCCTACTACACGCATCTTGTATTTGACGTACGTATATAATATAGTATGTTGTATCATGTATGTTACAAATATAAAAACTTTGGGAAATTTCTTCGAGAAACTTTATGTTCCGCTTACTAAAGGGAGAAGACAGGGTTAGCCTGAAGAGTAAAATATCAGAAAAACCATCAACGCATGTCCCAAAAATCAGTCTTTAAAGATCATAATTGATCAAGGATTTTTACAGAAATCTAACCAAGGATTTTAAATATTGTGTGCTCAAAAACTCGCCGAATAACAAAATAATAAAATATGTTCTCAAATATATATTTAACGTTTGTCATTGTTTTGATAAAGAAATCAACAAACTTAATTTTGATAACAAGTTCCGCGTTATAGATACGTGACAAATATATATGTATATATTATATATATTTTTTCAAGGTTACGGCTTTCTGAGACAATATTTTTGATACTTTCTGGTTTTTAGTAATCAAGTGAATGGCTTATTTGTTGGTTTGGATATGGTCCAATCGCCTGATTAGATATAAATAGTCGCCGAACACAGTGAATTAGTTTCTAGCATTTTGTTAGGTTTATTTAAATTTTTATTATGACATTCTTGAGCAGCATTTAATGCAAAATTTTATGTATTTTGTAGAAACTACTTATAAAGGGCATCCAGAGACAGTCAGTCTAGGGATAACAATGTTTAACGCTAGACGAAACTGTGCGTTAAGATGTGATTCTTCAAACGTATATTGTAATATCATATCGCACATCGATGCGTGATGAACTAGAGATGCTATTGACCAATCACAGTCAAACAGAACACGCTATCGTTTCGTCTTCTCTATGAACAGACATTTCTTTTGATTATTTACATCTTCACGAAATTCAGTACATGATAAGTATTTATGTGTGTGTGCACATTGCAGGCGGTCGGGCTAATAGCTGAGACGGGTCACGTAGCCCACATGGTGGTTCACAGCAACGCGGTTGTTTCTATGGCCTCGATGGTGCTGTTGATGCAGCTGCGACACCTGCTACACGCACTTCTTGCCCGTCTTAAGAGACATCGCCTGTATGCTGCGCTGGCGCATCATATGAGCCGCAAGTAAGCATTATTTCGCATAAGCGAAAGTCGGGAACGTACTTTTTCGGTTTAGTGGGTTTTACGGTTGTATTTAATTAGTACATTAGGTGTACTTCACTGTTAACATAACATTGTTAATCTGTATATTTTAGTATTAGCTAAAGAAAATATTATTATGATCTTATTACTTGTAAGTATATAATAGGAAGATAAAATGTGCACAAGAAGCAGTCGCAAAGTTTTTTATGTTACCAACGATTTTACGAATTTTTTCATGTATGTATTGAGGTCGTATGAGTATAACCGTTAGTCCTAAATATGCTACGATCCGCTCACACAAGCAAATATTTTTCATTGTCATAATTACTTTTATCCACATCGCCTGATAATACCGTTAATTATTATTATAATATTTAAATATTAAGGATAAACATCTTATAAGAACATAACGAGCTTAGCTCGAGTAAATGCGTAATTAAATTTTAAATTGCTAGAAATTATATTTATGGTTTAATAAATTAAAAATTATACATCGTTAAATACGTCATTCGTGCATTAATTGAATAGCCTAGGTCCTTGGTTGGCAATTTAATTAACCAATCATTAAAATTGATTGACGGACATTTTTTACTAGTTCCGTGTCGACTCCATGTAACGTGTCTAGATTTAACGACCGACATTCTTGGAGAAAATCGTCTAGGAATCGTCTTCCATAAAATGATAAGCACCACCCTAAATAACGACAATTATAAAAAGTACATTTTAAGTTGCCGAATTTTGTTAAAACTGCAGAGTTGTTTATGTTACTATGTCGCTTTATTGTCCGTAATTAACTCGATTATCAGCATCATATGTACCGAACTTTCTTAGAAATCCGTTTTTTGTTTACAATATGGGATTGCTTGAACGAAGATGAATGAAGAAGATTTATAACGAAGATGCCTCAATATCACAAAATATGAATAAAATGAGTAAATAATACAATATAATTTCTGGTGAAGCATAAGTCGTTTACTAGAGTATTGTTATATCCGATCTTTGCCAAAGAATAATAATAGTATAAAACTATTTTAAGTGTGAATTTATAATATATTTTCTATTCATAAACATTTTGTGAAAATGTGAGAAGATGCGCTATTGAACCTATTTTTATGTAATTTTAGTAAAACGATGTACCTACTGAAAGCTAATTTCTGCTCGTTTTATTAAAGTTCTAGACGTGTTCTAGAATTGCGCATTTTATCGCGCGAGATATAAAAGTGGGAAGTTTATAATTAGGGTTAATGATTCGCTGGTAATGATGTGATTAAAAATCTATTTCCATACGATTGAGGACAATCGATTTTACCACTTAATTACATTACAAACATGAGTTTGTATATTTATAATTTAATGGTATGAGCTATTAATAACTAATTTAAACTTGATTGAGTTAAAATAATAAAAACGTACCGTACGTTGCACGTAGATCGGAACGTTTCAAAGCAAATTCGTACATAAATTGAATTGTTATTCGGTTTGGGGCACATTCTTTAAAGGTCACGCCCCAACATATCATTTATGCCGTGTATTTTAAATATTAATTAAAATGTATGCAAATTGATATATTCCGTTAACTTCAAAGGTCGGCGAGTTTGTGTATCGTTGTCCTCGACACTACATATTACAGTGCTAACATTATACTCTGTGCTTCTCTGGCGTTATAGAGAGTTGTCCTTATATAGAAGGAAATATCATATATGGACAACAAGGTGAATCAACCAAAGCCAAGTTTTACTTTAACAAACTAAGCGCAACTAAGCTTTAATTTGATGTTGTGTTGCAACACTGATTTTCAGTGTCTGTCCGTCTTAAATTGACAGCTATACCTAGGTACATACGAAACGGGAAGTTAGAATGTATGAAATAGAACAACTCCCAGCCTAATAAAGGCAATTTTCGTGCAAACTAGTCAAAAATCATTTATTCATATAGGAAACACAATGTACTTATAAACTTCAAAAAAAGAAAGAGGTTAATTTTTTTAAATTAAATGCTTCTCTCTTTTACGTTTACTGCCAGTTCTTAAGTCAAGGGCGTAGAATGGAAGAGAAGAACTGGCAATAAACTATCCGCCACTCTTTTTAATTGCCAAGTATTTTTTTGTTTTATACAACGTTTGTAAGGAGCTGATATTATTACACCATGTTCCACATGACACCTTAAGTAATAAATAATGATAATTTAAACTAAAAATAACCAGCGATTAGTATTACGCTAAATAAAAACGATGGGTTATTTTATTTAAAGCATGAATGTCAGAAAAGGACGATTAGCTTAGTCGACGCCCCGGTGATAAAGTAGCCGGGGATGGTAGGCTTAAATGTTACGATCGTGGTATGTAATTTCTAAAGGTATAATGGTAAACGATGCAAGTTGCCTATTTATTATAATAACATTCTTATCTATAATTATTTGCACAATTTTGAAGTAGTCTTGCTTATTTGGATAGTCATGATGCAAAAAATGTTATCACGAAAAATGAATTTGAAATGTATGTAAAAGGCACGCTTGCAAGTTTGAGGAAATTGGATCGTTGATAATAAAACGAAATTAAAAACATGATTAGGTAAACCAGTATTAAAAAATGACAAAGAAACTAATTATTCGTAAGAGGGCGGCTAAATAGACACCTTTTGTTACTTGTAAAAGCTTTGAACGCAAGCATTAAAGTCTTATGTCTGCAGCTACCCTATGGCCAGCCCGGAGGAGGTGGAAAAGAACCAGGATAACTGCGCCATCTGTTGGGAACCCATGAAGGAGGCGCGTAAGCTGCCTTGCGCTCATCTATTCCACAAGTAAGCCTCTAACCGTTTAAAATGTGAATCCTCAAGAAAACAGAGTATCAACTCTTAAAAGGCCGTCAACGCACTCGCGAGCCCTCTGGCATTGAGAGTGGGCGACGGCATCACTTAACATCATATTCAATATAAAAAAACACAAATTTTGTAAGGAGCGTTTATTACCTTGTTTAGCCATGCTTTTAAACTATGAATGTGATTTTTTATCCTCTCTTAAGAATTTTAGAGTCTTAAATTCTTTAGAGTGTCTAGTTTCACGAGTCATTTAGCTTGCAGCTTTAGTTCCTTATCCATCGCGGTAGGCTAGTGTGATAACCAGCCAATCACATTGACCCCCCTTGCTTGCTTGAGTTTATTTAAATTAAACTGTTATTTAACCTACTAATACACTTAATAACTGAGATAGCCGTTCATTGGCATTAACTAGATAAGGAATTCGATTAAAAAACATCTACTTACTTCCGTATGTCAAAAATTTATGGGAGTCACAGTTCTAAATGTCGACTCTGAATATTACTCTTAGGCGTCTGTCTTGTACAAAGGTAACTCAGATGAGTAAATATGGGTTTGTTATGTTATTAATTTTCCTTGGGTCTTTTTGTAAAATAGACCCTCATACAAAAAATCTTAACCCTTTAGAATCTTTCTATCTTATTTGTAGTCTGTATGGAAAGGGAATCGTCGTGGTTTCAATGTCGTAGTGTTAAATATGAAAAAAAAAATAGTTTTTGTGAATAAATTAAATTAGGCAGTAGCAAATAATTGAATTAGTGCGCATAACCGCCTCGCTGATTTTGTTCGCAACTATATAAAGTGTATGTATGTTTCTACAGCTCTTGCCTTTGTCGTTGGGTGCAACAAGACGCATCGTGCCCCACATGCAGACGATCACTATCGGCCCGCCCCACGCCGCCGCCCGCTACGCTCACGCCTCTGTCTCCGCTTAATCCACTTAACCCGCTCACACACATTGGCTCCGATCCGCCCGCCGCTAACCACCTTTTCCACTTTGATGGTAAGTGCTTGTACGTAATGTCTTCAAATAGTTTCAATTGCCAGAGCTAGATATGTATTTATAGAGCCATAAATATAACGAGCACGGCAAGCTGAAGAATAAAAACGTAAAATAAAATTCAAAGCTAATTAAATGCTCCTGTTTTGATTGGTACAATAATATTTTAACGTTTTTACGTACGCTACAAATGTTCACCGCTCAGATAACCACAGACACCAAACAATCAATAACAATAAATATTTAAGTATAGGAATAAAAGTTTCCTAGGTAAATACCTAGGAAACGTTAAAAACATTTTGATTAATGTGACTCGTGACCTCTCACCTGATGAGTGATTTACATTAAATGATTGACTGCGGAAATACATTTAATCTAATCAATATCAAACTTAGTTATATCAAAACACTTTTTATTTATTACGTTTTGAATAATTTACCTGTAAAAACCAATGTCATAAAACCACATCGCCAAGGTTAAAACGATAATGTTGTTTATTCGGGGTCAGTCATGACTGCATTTACAATAAATCCTTAAATTAAATTTAAAGAATTATTTATTATTACGTCATGGCTACACGTTACTGTCAATTTGACAGAGTTTCTATAATACTAAAATGCATTAAAAATATTACACCGGCGATATAATGTGATGGTGGCGTCCTGTGTCAATGTGGGTGCGGCTTGTTTTTGCGTGTTGGGCGCGGTCTGGCTCCTCCTCGCACTTATGTGTCTGCCACGAAACGGGAATGGTGATGACTTTCGCTCTCATTGTTCTAGTGATGTACATTGAAAGAGTTTAGGATTCGTTCAGCGCAATTAAGTTAGCTAGATTCGACAGATGCGCAGAAGTTACCAGGTTTTTTCTAAAACATATCATATTCTTCTTGCGTCAAGGTAGTTTTCCTCCCAGGAAATTGTTGGAATAAAAAACTTGTTTGTAACGCATGTTAGGGTAATAAAGATATAGTCATCTTTAAAACGAGATTAAACTCTCTTATTAGGAACCCTTTCAGGTCAAATACCTGTATTAATAAACGAAACGATACGAAACAAACCAATATGAAATTGCAATATAACTATGTATGTATTTCAAATTTAAAAAATATCTCCATATGACTTTTAGTTTCCCAGAAATATGTGTAGCAAAATGCTCAAGTTTATGAAATTTTACACTAAATAGATTGCATTTTTATGAATACTCAAGTTTTATCAAAATTTAACTAAATTACACATGTAATGAAATAACAATTCAAATTTATAACTTTTAAGTCTGGGGCTTACAGCAAAGCTATTTAGTATACATAATTTATACATCTACCATATCTTATAAAAAATAACTCTATTCGTAGAGGATATCGTAGTTGATTACTAGAAGAAAAGATATTCATTAGTATTCGAAGAAGGCTCCATTATAGGTCCATGTAACATAATAACGAATTGTGGTATTTCAGATCAATTCTTTAGATGAGTGCCTATCTCGACTTTGCAATTGTAGATATTGCATTGCAAAATTTATGATTGTCTATGCTTAGCGACTGAGTAATTTTCTTAGTCTATAGGAGTATAGGTTCTTAGACAATGGGTCTGACAGTCCAGTGTTTTCCAGGCTCCCGATATGTTTCGTGGCTGCCCAGTTTCTCTGTGGAGGTGACAAGAGTACCAGCCCCTGCCGTCGCCACCCCGGCCCCGCAGACTAACACGCCACTTTCACCGCAACTGGACGCTATTATTGCACAGGTAATGCATGAATTAATACTATAAAAAATAATTTTAATCTCTTTAAAAATTTGTCAGTTTATTTCTTACATATTGCATATATACATATTACAGATTGTCCTTGTTCTAATATTTGTGGTGTTCAAGAGCATAAATTAAATAAAATAACTTGTTAAATTGACTTTTATAAGATTTACTTATATGAATGACGTTCTACTTATATTTGTAACAGGTGTCAGCTGTGTTCCCACAGTACAGCGCAGCAGCGGTACGTGCCGACGTGTCCCGTACCCGTTCAGCTCACCTCACAATCGAGAACATTCTGGAAGGACGATTGCCCGCGCCCCTTTCACCTCCCACAGGTTAGACACATCATAGTCTTTAATAATAAAATAAATTGTTCGGATCGCAAAAATATGGGTCGCTGCGGCGTAAACTTGTAGAACATATAAATATCTGACAAGTATTTTTCGACTTTACCTTAGCCTAGTATTTACCCTAAGATTATATGATAAAGCTTAAAATCAACTGAATCACTTAAATAAATACATGTTTCTTTAGTTATAAAAGTTCAAAATGTAACCCAAGATATCTAAAGCCAGTAACAGTAACTCGAAAAATATGCAGGGAGCATGTCATTTGAAAGATAAATGTGAATATGTATGATAAAATTTTATATATACTATAGACGTGTGTCCATAATTTAAAGATATCTATACCCAGTATTAAATGTTATTTGTGGTGATTTAACATAAATGTAAATTTATTAAATAAAATATGTTTTTTCCCTTATGGATTTATAGGAATGGTTTTGGATTCCCAAAATGAATATCCACTCACGACACTACCGCCTTAAATGTTATCACACCGCCAAATATCCCACTGCTACTGTTCATATAATTATTTTGTAATTATATATTTGCTCGCCTTCAGAAATCTAATACATACCAAAAATAAGTTTTTTTTATTTAGAGAATGCAAGGCAAGTAAATCTTGAGCCAGCCGCCTCCGCTCCCGAAACCGTTGCTGAACTTCACAGGTATTTATAATTTTGTTTAGACATGGTTGTTTTAATATTGTACAAATTGTTTCATACAGTTTTGTCAGTAATTAAAAATAGAAGACCTAGACTTTAATACGTTAGTTTCGAGCCTCAGTACAACTTAACATTATTAATTGACAGCGCTGAGTCGGTGGAAGCGGAGTTTTCAGAGAGCGCCGCAGAACGTGAGATGGCGCTGAGACGTCGTAAAATGCAATTGCTTGACGCTGCCAGGAGACGATACTTGCAAAGACTTCGCCCCAATACAACAGAACATGGGATGATGTCCTGAATCACGAATTGGCTTTAAATTGTATGTAACTGACGTCAGGTGTATCGAACTGTATATGACGTAACAGAGGTAAATTGATCTCAAACGCATTCGTTTTAAGGATATAAATGATTAAGTGAAGCTTGACTTTTTCGACAATTCAAATTGCTAAGGACATCACGGAATCGATCTTAATTAACTTGTAAATAGATATGTTCGACATTATTGTAACCGCACAAAGTCATCAAACATACCTTTTTTAATAATTATAAATAAAATTACTAAGTACTTAAATGACCCGTTTTGGGTGGGATAAACCTTTAATAACTTGTTTCCATAGTTAACAATAATCCGTCTGGCGCTCAGCGAATGTGAGAACTCATAAATTTTAACTCAAAAGTAATAATGAAAAATAGACATCCGAGTTGAATTTAGCGAAGAGCCAATGATTTACAATTTTCAGAGTATATTGTACACAATAACAAATTTAATTATTCTCATGGTTTATTAAGGTCTGACACCAATTTAGGGAAACAATAACCGAAGATGTTTTATTGCTTCTTTAAAACATTTATAACACAAGGTCACTTTGTACTGTGTAGTGAAACATTTGAGAGGCTGATTCTACATGTTAAAATGTTATGTGATAGTTTTTTTGGGTTAGAAATCTAAACCAACATGAGAGTAATAAAATAATATAAAGGTTTATTCCTGTAATCATCTGTGCTATTAAATTTTGTGGTTTTATAAAGTTATGTTTATAAAATCAAATGACTAAACTCGGGTCACCAGTGATTTTGTGATACAGAATGCTTGTATATATATTATTTTTATTTTATTATTTCACTAAAATTGTCAATAGATAGATTATTTTGTTGCTGATAATAAAGTATTTTATTTAAAATTAACTAACTATTCCTATCTATTTTCAGTTAAGTGTTGCTCATTTTCATGGTTAATGCTTTGTTATTTTAAATAATTATATGTAGATAAATTTTAAGAGTATTTTTGTATGACTATCTTTATTGAAAGAATGACTTGTCCATTATAGATAGTTTTCTCTATCCTATTATCATAATTATAAATGTTTGTAGATGGCAGACTTGCCATATATAGCAATATCAAAAAATATATAAAAATAAAAAGAGCACATCCTTCATTTAGATTATTATTATAGATATTAATTAATATTTTATTTAAAAACTATAAAAATGTAGTTAAATTGCATTAATTTTTAATTTTTTTAACATTTGCACCGTCTTGTTATTATCAAAATTTTATTTAAATACTTCTTACATGTTCCATTGAAAGCAGGATTGCAGTTTTAGTATATGATGTATTAAAATTAAATACTAGTCAATAAAAACTAACATAAACATTCAACTGATTTTATTTTAGAAAATCCCAGAATGAAAACATTATTTGACCATGCCCTCACTGTATTCAAATTGTTATAGACTTACAGTATTGATAATAAATTAACACGACATATAAATCGTGAAAAACATATTTATCCAATGAAATTCATAACTACAATGTGAAGAACTAAATGTGCAAATATGAAATCTGCAAATCCTCGCTCAGCACTTAGTCCTGAGAACTCATTTTTGTTTTCAGGATTGACTTGTAACCGCAAACAAACTGAAACGAACATAACCTCTATTAGTATACGAATATTGAAATAAAGCAACCGTAAAATTATAACCGAATTTAAACTTACCCCCCAGTACAAATGAGCTAACACAAGAAATAAATCCAGAAAGGAATGAATTGAAAGGAAATGTGCCAACCAGACAACAATAAATGAACTGAATAACACCGGTCAAGAAAACGTACAACAAATACGCATCTACGATTTTCAGTTTCTTTGAAGTTTTATTTGCGTATTCTTGGTACAGCTTCGGAATTATTGATACTATTGAAGTCATTTTGTATTTTTTCACAAAGTATAAATATTCACAAGACGATATGAACAATTTAGTAGTCTAATTACTAATAATCACAAAATATATAGATTATAGACTACTAATTATATAGTATGTCACAACAAAAGACGAATAAGAGCTGTATTTATATCAGCATTAGGGTCTCATATTAATTATAGTCAGTAGCTGCAATAGACTAGTAGAAGGCAGTAAATTATAGCTGATACTTGACATTCAGTTTTAACACTTCTGCATTGACGTGGCTTTAAAGATTATTGTTTGCATAGATATATAATTAATATTTACAGATGTGTTCCGTTGTTTCAAAAGTATGCTTGTGATATCATGTTGTAAAGTTATTATTTAATAATTTAGGATTTTGATGCTTTTACAAGAAACTTTATGTGGGTTTTAGTTTTTTATTGTCTTGTACGGGTATAATTTACTTAAATTAACAATACATATAAATAACTGTTTTCTACAATATTTCCTAAATATTGAATCGTAATTTTAACTTGTCAAAATTTTCATTTTAAAGAAGTTGATTTATGATTTAAACTTTATTTCTTATTACTAAAAAAAAATTATAGTTTTTTATACAGGGTGTCCCAAAAGTCGACGTCTAGTCGAAATATTCTCATAGGTAATGCCACACCAGTTATCAGAAAAATTAAAAAAAAAATTTAGTCATGTATTTTTGAAGTTATGGAAATTTTCCTTTTATTCCAGAAAATGTACACCATGTGACAGTTTTTTCATTCCTGTTGTTACAAATATTTACTTTTTGCCAAATTTTTTTCTCTTACGTCATCCCGAATAGTGCTTTATGTAACCTATGATCCTAAACCCTGTGCCGATCATTCCAACTTGTAGGAAAATGTCATTTTATACCGTAACAAGTTTTCAAAATCCTGAAAAAAAAATGTACTACTCCAGTTTGGCAAGCAGCTTTAAAAGTTCGCGCATTTAATAAGGATTCTAACGTGGTATAACACTTACTTCATTATTTCTTAGATCGGCCATAAAAAAAATTATACTTGCCCACTTTAAATAAAGAAGGCGTATTTACCGTAAGTAATGATTTCTTGGAATAACCTAGTGTTTCGTCTTCATTTCTCTAGGACTTGAACAGACCTATACCTGTTTAACCTGTATATAATATATTATCTGATTTGAGGGTAAAAGTTCTTCGCCTTTATCTGAAGTCTACTAGTATTGTCTACAAATATGAATCTGTATTCTGTAATCAAATGACAACTTCTCATTTCTGTTAATGTATCTGTCGAAAGTATATATAAATTCTGTGATCAAATTATTGCTTGTCATTCGTGTTCGAATTTGTAAAAATTTGCAATCAATTTAATTTGTGTTAAAAATGTTGAATATTAACGACAATTTTCCTGAATATGCCTTGCCTGGAGTGAAGAAAGTTCATTTTGAACCCTATGCGGACAATGGTGGAAGTATTGTGGCCATAGCCGGTGATGACTACGCTGTAATTGGCGCAGACACTAGACTCAGCACCGGTTTCTCTATCTATACCAGGGAACAGAAGAAACTGTTTAAGCTATCTGATAAAACTGTCTTGGGTGCAACTGGTTGTTGGTGCGACACTCTAACCCTAACAAGACTGTTGCAAGCGCGTATGCAAATGTACGAACATGAACATAATAAGGCTATGACGACACCTGCAGTTGCTCAAATGTTGTCTACTATGCTTTACTACAAAAGATTCTTTCCCTACTACGTTTCTAACATACTGGCAGGCATAGATAGTGATGGCAAGGGATGTGTTTATAGCTATGATCCTATTGGTCACTGTGAAAGGTCAACATATAGAGCAGGAGGGTCAGCTGGAGCACAGCTGCAGCCTTTACTTGATAACCAGATTGGTTTGAAGAACATGCAAAATGTTACAGAGGCACCATTGCCAAGAGAAAAGGCGCTGGCTCTTTTGAAGGATGTTTTTATAAGTGCAGCAGAAAGAGACATCTACACTGGAGACAGCATTTACATCCTGATTATTACAGCTACTGGTATACAAGAAGAAAAATTTGAGCTCCGTAAAGATTAATTTGATATATTGTAATAAACATTTTTTTCAATGAAGGTGGTATTATTTCAAAAACTTTTTAACAAATAACTGAATTTATTTATAATTGTTGTTATTACAAGGTAACTATTATAATTACATAATTTGTTCATACTATATACAAACTAGATAAAATTTATTTCTACACAACACTAATACATGTATTTTCATTTATTGTACTTAGGCATAACAAATATATTCTGAGGAAAGTTCTTCTCAAACATTTCTTTTATTGCATCTTGTTTTGAAGAGTCTCCCAACAATGTTGCTTTTAACCGTGGAGGTATGGTGTTGCCAGCAACCAAAGGATGTATATTGTAGCACAATTCTACTACCTCCTTTGGAGGAACTGTAATGGAAAACTTTTTATATCCTGAAAACATGTAGGAATCGGTTCCTTCTACAGTTAGGTTAAGCCTCACAGGAATGTGTGTGTTTCCCTTGAGAACACATTTTAAAGGCACACTTGTCTGCAACTCCACTACCTCTGGATAATTTACCTCTATTGATATGGGACAGTTGTCTATTGACAATGCGGGCAAAGCAGTAGTGCTCATTACAAAGAGACCATTGGTTTCTTCTTTTCTTTTCCATTTAATATTGTAAAGTCCAAGTCTAGTTGGTAGATCTTTAGGCATATTTTTGGCTCTTAAACAAACAGCATCAGAAGCAACATCATCATCATTTACCTCCAGATTTTTTATGCATGATTGGGATTCATCATCACAGTGCTCAAAGCAATCAATGTTTTCTAACTCTGTGTCAAGTATTACTAACGGCCATGGACTTAAAATTTTTATTTGAGGCAAAACTATAAAAGCATCATCTATAAAGCACTTTGTAATTGGCTTGAAATTTAAATCTGAAAAATTAACATTTACTTCAAAGGGTTTAATTACAGTAATCTTAGTAAGAAACTCTTTCATACATTGCAATCTTGGAGTTTCATTAAAAGTGATGAAGTATGATACTTTAATCTGTACTGTAGTACTGGCAGTTTTATTGCTCTTCAAGTAGAACTTGTTAGAGTAGCTTTGTGATTGATTAATATTTGCCACATGTATTGTTAAAGGTTGAGTTTGGGACTCACTTGCTTTAAGACTTAATTCAGTCACTGATTCAGGGTTTGGGTTATCGTGAGAGCTAACAAGTGACAGTGAAATTGTGATTTCAAAAACAGGACATTCCTCAGCATTTGTAATAGTAAATATGCTTGGAAACCACTCTCCTTGAAGTGCAGGAGCATTATTAGATATGTTCATAGAGAGTTGGCATTCTCTTGACATAATTGCAGCTGATGTTGAAGGCACAATGCAATCAAATTCAAAATCAGTTTTTGGTTTCATAATAAAATGTAGTAATTCAGGATGAACAAACAAATTAGTAGATTTATTATCCTCTATTTTAAAATTAAATATAATTTTTCTAGTTTGATTTGCTTCAAGGATAAAAGATACATTACGTATATGTAACTGTGAGCCTATGTCTTGCGGATTTGATTTAAAGCGGCACAAAAATCGATGTACTTTATCTTTTTGTATTGTAAAACTTGGGATTCCTTCTTTAGTTATTTGAATTTCTATTGTTTCTGTATTACTAGATATTGTAAGGTAAGCCTGTTTTATTTCAAGAGAAGCATTATGAGTATGCCTTACATAAATTTCTACTACAATACCTTCATCCATCCTGTACTTTGATTGTAAAAATTTAGTTTTTACCTCTAAAAAACTGGAAATATTAACCATGTCAATAGCTATGAGTAACGGATCTTTCTCTATAACATTCTGCCAGAATTCTACAGCTTTATTCTGTGATGTATTTGGGATATCTGGTTCAGGTGTAGGAACAGTACAGTTTAAAACTGACATAATATTTTGAAATATTCTATTTTTATCATTATTTGGGACCTGTATATTTTTTGATAGTGCCTCAACAGAAAGCTGAATATAATCCTGTACCTTTGCAGACAGGTATGCACATTGTAAAGCTCGATTGAGAACATGGGATGCAAGAAACCACCATTTCTCTCTTCTGTAATCCCAGAGCATATGTGTTAACAAGGTGAGAGCTTTGCCATAGTCAGAACAATAATAATATTCATTTGCCATTTCAACAACTAATTGCTTCCTCATCCGAGGAGAGTGGAATGTTTTAAATTGTGATATTGCACTTCCTAAAAAACTTATAATCATTGCAGAGTGATTAAAAATTCTTTCATTATATTGGAGTGCTAAAACTGCACCTTGTTCTTTTTGTGGATCATGAGGATCAGCACTAAGTCTTCCTGGTCGCCATGGGCGCTGGCCATAAAATTCAACTATACCCTCCATGGGATCTGGAGGAGCTGGATACTGAAGTGCCTCACAACAAACTGATCTCATGGCTTGTCTTCTCTTCACAGTAAATTGTGCTGCATACTGGTAATAAAAACCTGGATGTTGTGACTGTATAGCTGGAAGTCCAGCTCTAATTGCTTCATCAAACAATTCACCAAAGGCACTATACTGCCTAGCAATCCATGCATAGTGTTCAAACAGAAGTTCTGTTGGGCCAATTCTGCTTTTATATCTTTCAATATGATTTTTAAGCTGTGCAATGGCATCTCTTGGTAGATTTAAGGCAAAAAGTAGTTTACATAATTTATAATTTAAATATCCTGCAACTGTTCTGATTTCATGAATATTTGTATCAACTTGACGTGTTTCCAGTAAATTATTAAAAGCATGCATATAGTGTTTGTGTGCTGTACTAAAATCCTGTTTCATTTCATTTAAAAAACCAAGTTTAAATTGATGACGAACAAATAGATATTGATGCGTGGTCTTGTTTAAATGATCTCTATGCTGCTTTATATTTTTAGTTTCATGATGATAATAGTTTTGAGCTATATCATAAAATGCATTCTCTAGTCTTATGATGTACCCCATGAGGTGATCACTATGTGGGAGAACGAACAATGATTTAGACTGTATTTCACAAGCAGCACACAGTGCTTGAGCTCTTTCTGCACCAAGCATGTATTCTGAAGGTGGGGGAGAAAGGCCACTCTGAACTACTACTACAGCAACACGAGTTGCATGTCCCTCTACCGCTGCTCTTATAGACTGGACTCTTGAAGCACATTCTATAATTTTCTCATTACATTGTGAGTCATTCCATTCCATGTCATAAAATATTACTATAACGGCAGGTATTAAAGATATCCTTTTGGGTATCCAGTTTTTCTTTAAAATCCCTTTAGGGATGTACCACTCATAAGAGTTTCGTTTAGGCTTTACCACTGGATATTCAAAAGTATTATTGAGTAATTTAAATCTTACCGAGGCTCGATCAGGCCGTCGGTTGTTAGAAAAAGCATCCCATATGGTTTTATGAATTGCATTATTAATAGTATCTAGCCCAGAGAGTCCAATTAAAGCTAGAGGTTTCTGAATAATTTCTGGCGGAAACTCAGTGTTATCACTAGGTTGCGACGCCATAATTATGTCTAACTTCGTATTCAACTTTGATTATATACGTATAAAAACGTACAAATTGCAGAACTAAACTGTCACAAATACATATTTGCATGTTTCCATTGATTTCATTGTAATAAATTTATTGAACTGCACAGAGAAATTCAGGACTGATACGACTAAATTCTAGCTAGATTTTCCACAGACTACAGAAAGAAACTAGAGGAACAGAGAAAATGAAAGAGTACAATGTGATAACGAGATTATATTAGGATAGATTAAAACCATAAAAAATGGATAGTAGGTGACTGGGATAAGTGATAAAAAAAGTGTATACAATAAATAATACTGTATGTATTATAGTCATTAGTATATTTAAATTACTCTTCAGGTATTGAAATTTCTTGATTTCAGGTAGGTAATTAAATATTTTTTTAATCAGTCCTGGATTTTTTAAGCTTGATTAGTAGAAATTGTTAAATTTAAAAACAAAATAGAGAAATATTAGAGAAATGATTTATTAGAAGAAATTTAGTGTCTTAGAACATCCACACAATAATTGTGACGTAGTTTTGTTACTATACATATGAAATCACAATTGTTTCCTATATAGAATATTACTATAGATTCCAAATTACTGTTTATGTAGACAATTGCATAAAATTCAATCCTCTAACCTCTTTACTTTTAAATAATTGTGTTCTGTCATCTGTACTCCTAGTTCATCTTAACTGTGAAATATCAATTATCATTTATCAAGTTGTGAAACAACTGTTTTTGTAGTTGACAGTTGACACTTGACAGTTGTTACTCATATTACAATCACCGTTGTGTAGTAAAAATCTTTGACTCATTATCAATATATAATTAAATAACTCAGAATCGGGGTATAACGCACGAGAAGCATGGCTTCACAAGCTTTAGCTTCCCTTACTGCCACTTATACCGACTCTGAAGGCGAAGAAGATATGGAAGATGGGCAACAAACTCCCGAAAAAGATGCACCCAAAACAACACAATCTGAACCTGTTAGCCCCAAAACCATCATTGATAGTAAACAAAGTTCGTCAGCACCATCCTCCCCAAAAAGAAGACTTGTCTCATATGTAGATGACACTGTGGTGTCAGATGAAGAACAAATGTCCCCTTCTGCTGAGGGACAGGATGACATGAGAAGGCTATCTATGGAAACAGATACAGACGATGCAGTTCAACGATCAGATGCTGATGACTCTCAAGATGGAGTAATAATACCCCCTGAGCCACCAGGTAAATGTCCAAAGGAATTACAGGATTCCATTGCTAAATTCTATAACCGAATGCTCACTGAAGGATATGATATGAACAAAATAATTCAAGACAAGAAGAATTTTAGAAATCCAAGTATTTATGAAAAATTGATCCAGTTTTGTGATATAAATGAATTAGATACTAATTATCCACCTGAAATATATGATCCTTTAAAATGGGGTAAGGAGTCTTATTATGATGAATTAGCCAGAGTTCAGAAAATAGAAATGGAAAGAAGAGAAAAGGAAAAGAAGGAAAAATTGTCAAAAATAGATTTTATATCTGGTAAGAAGACTGACAGTGATGAAGAGAAAAAAAGAAAGTCAAAATGGGATCAAGCTGCACCAAATGTTGGCTCAAAGCCAACAATTAAGCAGCCAGGTCTTCTTCAACAACCTCTTACAACAAATGTTACAGGAACTAAGGGTACAGTAATATCAGCATTTGGTTCAATATCTAAAAAACCAAAGATCTGACTTCAAAGTAATTGTAATGACATACAAGTATGTGGAAACTCTTACCACACATGAATGATTATTAAAGACGAGTAAGCAACAAATACAAGCAATACTATTGTTGCCTGTAGGTTTTGTATACTTAATATCACCCTCTATCTTATGTATTCTATCTTCAGATTTTTTCAAATATATCTCTGTAATATACAAGTAGAAGTACAAAACATGGCTAAAAATATTAAGTTAGTCCGAGTGTTTCTTCAATTGATTTTAATTAAAAAACTTTAAACTTTATTATAACAGCACAATTATACAAATTGTGTGAAAAAGAAATTTATAGATTCAAAATTTAATCAAGATACAAAATATTTAACAAAGGTGAAGATCAAAAATCAAAAACCTGACTCAACTGAATATAGCCTTAGGCATGACGTTATTGTAATGATTGTAGTCTCGGATTGTAGGTGTCGCTACAAGCTTTCAACGTTAACAATTTAAGATCGTGAACACTGAACACTGCCTAGAAGGAAAGAAACAATCTCTCTATTAAAATTATGGATTATTTTATCTGTGTGAAGGACAATACTCTAGTATCGATGTTTTGGTTCTATAGTCTTTGCTTGATAGTTGATTCTTTGTTTATTAATTTGTCTTGTTCGATGGTATTCTTGTTTTATTGCAGTGCTTACGAGTAGTGAAAAAATTAATAAAACAATTTAAAAAATGTCTGAAGTACCTGAAAATAGCCCCTTACCTACTTGTAGTAAAGTTTCTCTTTTATCAGAAAAAGATGAGGGTCCTTCGCCTAAAAGGCGTAAGACTGCGTTTGACGAAGACCCGTCTGTTAAATTAGAACATAGATTGGGGGGTATACTGTGTTGCGCAGTTTGCTTGGACCTGCCTCCAGCCGCCGTATACCAGGTATTCTAAAACAGCTGATAACTGATACATTGAATTTAAAATAAATCAGCTGTTTTCTTTTAATTAATTTATATATTACTTAAACGAAATGTTTCCAATTCGTCGTTCAAATCGCTTGTTAGGGTAATTGTCTTATGAAATAATATTTGCTATAATTATCACTTTTAATTTGATCCTGTTGTAATCAATCATGTAGCAAGTATTAATATCCTATATATTGTCTTCAAATGTTATTAAAACAAGAAATATATATTCCTTTTTCTGTATGCGAAAATATTTTGTTATTTTGTAATAAGTAAATTACTGTGACATAGTATAAGTTGTATATAGTCTAATTAATTATCATTTTTTAGACATATGCAGGAGTTGTAAGCGCTAATTGTTGTGTAATTTTAAATCAATAAAGAAATATTTTAAGATATAGGTGTTTCTTTATTGAGCTACCTTATCCCCTCTATCATAAATCCCAGTACAGTACATGACATGCAATTGATATATATTGTTGAGATTATGCAATATGTTTTATGTTCCACATTCATTAAGTTTTGATAACATACCCATTTATATAAAGGCGGATCCAGGGGGTGGTCATGACCCCTCCTTATCTGGTTCCAGGACTTAGGTGGACCACTAATTGAACATAATGATTTTATTTCAATACTTTGTCACCATCCAGATCTTATGTTACTACATATCTTCAATATTTAATTTATTAAATAATTAATTAGTCATCATACAAAGTTATTATTACTAAAATTATACTTTTGTATGATGACAAACGTATATGTTCTTGATTTGACCAAGACTATGTGACCCACTCCTGCCGCGAAAGCTGGATCCGTCCTTGCATTTATGCCAAACATGTTTTTTAATTAACATAAAATTGTCATTGATAGACAGTTAAGTTCAACTGAACCTTTAAGTAGTTGTACTTATTTGTGTTTTCAGGTTCATGGATGAGAGGGGCAGAGGTAGAACATATGATCATATCACTAAAGTTGTTTTACACAGTTGTGTTACACATTGTTTCTTTTTATAATTGGAAATTATTGCTCTTTAATTGTATCTTCACTATTGAATAGATGACTATCTTTATTTTGTGTACACACATTTATAACACAAATAGTGAAAGTCCTAACAATCACAAATCTGTTATTAAACTTAAGTTGTCTTGCAGTGTAGCAATGGACACTTGATGTGTGCCCCATGTTTCACTCATCTACTGGCGGACGCGCAGCTTCGTGACGAGTCAGCTACCTGCCCGAATTGCCGTGTTGAGATCTCCAAAACCTCAGCCTCCAGAAACCTAGCAGTTGAAAAAACTGTCTCCGAACTGCCTTCTGAATGCAAATTTTGCACTCGTGTCTTCCCTAGGCATGCTTTGCAACATCATGAAGACAAGATTTGCGAAGATAGGTAACTTATTGCTTATGTTGTAAATCTTTACGTAATTTTCTGACCTTCGATTGAATGCTCATTTTTTCGTCTGCATTTTATTAATATATATTTTTAGGATATGAATTCATATTAAATTTGTTGTCATACATGTATGTAGGCCAAATATTTCTCGATTTAATAAGACATAGCGGTCATTAAAACTCTGTCCCGCAGTGGTAACGAGTACAAGTTCTCTCAGTTATCTGTGGAAGTAGCGTCGCCCGCGGCTGTGAGTGGTTTGGTTCGCATCGTGGTGTGGGTAGTCGGCCTCCTACTGGCCTCCTTCAGGAGCCGACCGCTCGCGGCGACGGCACACAAGCGGCGTAGGTATCGCAGGTGTGTGCCGCCGCTTTGTTCGTTCCTAACGTATTGTAAGTGCTTTGTAACAAACTATGATGCGAGCCGACACTCCAGTACCGTAGGTGGCATTAATTCAGTAGTGACGTGGGATGCTGTGGCAGGATGACGGGGTGTCTCTACGAGCGCATCGGGTGCGGATGGCGCGGACCTGCGCACGAGGCCAGCGCACACGAGGCGGTCTGCGAGAGGCCGCAGCGATCGGCGGGAGATGTGCTGCCTTTGCTGGAGGAGCGCGAGGCGCGGGCCGCTGACCATACGCGCGTCTACACGCAGATATTTTCCCTCCTGTCCCTAGAGAAGATTACTTTTAACGGTAATCATCACCACTGATAGCGTTTTATATGGAAATCGGGTCGCATATAATTTATTGGGCCGTCCATTCACTTGTTTTTTAGTATAAAAGCCAAATGTTCGAGGCGTCTTGCAGTAATAATTTTTATTAGTTAAATTGACATAATATTTTTATTTAAAAATAATGTATTATTTTTTACATAAAGCTTTATAATCGCCAATAGTGAAACTTACCCAGTGGCGTAGCTGCTTTGGGTGGCATCCGGTGCGGAATTTGCTGGTGTCACTCCATCGAAAGTGAAAAGCAATAAGTTTTATATGATCAAGGATATGGATCATTTATTAAAAGATCGCGAGTATGGGATGGGGAATACCCCACGACAGCGTCAGGTTCTTGCCAGAATCACATAGAGCTAAGCTAGTAGAGAAATCCCTGTTTTTTTTGTTTGTTTGTACATTGTTTTTAAAGTTGAGAGACCGGGTGGGTGTCACCCCAAAAAAACCTTTTGCTACGCCACAGAACTTACCGCTCTTTAAGAGGGTAAGAGCTAATATGGCGGGGGTAAACAGATTTGCAGCTGAAGCCGTACCGCACGGAAGAGTTCATGCATAAGCTGTACTACGAAACATTGCGATTCCCTTCATTCGGGCACCAATGGGTGGTGAAAGCTTTTATCAACAATAATCAGCCACACCCCACCCACACTGCGCATCGTGAGATAACATACCAGGTACACCGCCCTATTTAATAATGGCGTTTATTAAATTTAGTAATGTTAAATATATTTCGAAATCTTTTATACATACATACATGATTTGCTTTTGCTGCATGAAAATTTTACAAGACCCGAGGATTGTCATGTTCCTGATTTTGAATTCTAGGCTGTACCCCTTCAAATTCACACGGCGCCCAAAAATAACTTTTTGCTGAACAATATAAAAAATAACCTTTTTACACCTTAAAACTGTTAGGTACTAATAGGAAGTCGTTTCAAGTTTAACAATATTTTTACTACTACTATAAAGCATGCTGATCATGGTAATAAATACCACTTTATATTTAGGGCCTGTTTCACAATGTATGGATAAAGTGCCAAATAGCTATGCAACAGATAAATTATTCGAAAGATAAAAGTTCCGAATAAGATACTTCACATTTCATGACGTATAGCGCTATCTGACAGTCGTGAAACGCAAAAATACTGATCCTACCAATAAGTAATAAATAGCTTATTTGGAACTTATCCAGACATTGTGAAACAGGCCCTTAGAATGCCAAAGTGATAAACCACTAGTATATCGTTTGTTATCTTGTCTAATTTACTTGGACAGCTAATCCTAAAGAGCAAGCCGCAATGCGAGCTCTCAGTACAGTGGGTAGTAGCGAGGGGTCCCTTTGGCGAGGCGCGACTAGCCCCGCGGGTGTCGTCGCATACGTTCCGCGGCGACGACGATCCTGCGCCTGCGCCTTTGCCCCTCGCTGACCCTGAGGACACCAACCGGTTGCTCTCCAACAAGGCCATACATTTTAGGTATCGATGACCTTTTTATATACTTGTAACTTCGAAATTCCTCGGCTTTGGTATGTGTAATATTTAATTCAGTAAAACGACAACTCTGTAATGCCAGAACGCAAAGCCTATTCAGCAAATAGTTTACACATACAGTAGTATTTAAGACATCGTTAATTCTGTTTTTTTTTAATTACTAGCTCACTAGTCAGTGAAGAATAATCTTTTGTAAACAACTGTGTTCAATTGACAGATTCCTGTGCAAAATTGAAATTTTAATATACCTAACTAAAGTCGGTGCAGAAAGAAAATCGGCGTGACGGTTATGCTATATAATATATTATTTGCTACGCGTCCTTTATTCACAAAAATTATTTACTTATCTTTTTTAATATTAAGTTTCTAGTGTCGACCTATAGTGTTGTATATTATCTCAGAAGATGCTCTTTTCACACGCCGCGACATTGTCCTTTTAAAGAAAATCAAATTTTAATGTGTATTTTTGTTTCAGACTTCTCATGTTTCTTACGAATAAGTAAGCGTGAAGATGGACAGTTTATGATGCGTTCTATTTTGCTTCATAACCAAAGATCACAAAATTGCATTTTTTTATTCAAAAATTCATATTAACCGTACATTATTTTATTGGATTTTAAATTTTTTACATTATTTAAAATGTGCTTTTTAGCTTAATTTTAATGAGTTTAGACTTAATTATATTGGAGTACAAATTGTGTTTAGGGAATTGCGGTAGTTAGACAATTAGTTAATAGCTTTATATATTCTGGGTTATATGTTTACCTAATTTTATTATATGTAAAATTACATGAATTTTAATGGAGGACTGATTCTATTTATGTTTTTACCAGCCATATTATTAATATTTGGGTTTGTAATAAAACAAATATTAAATATTAATATGTTTTATTTATACATTAATGAAATTATCATTTCCTTATCAATATTATTTTGTGGGGAGTTCATACAAGTACACTTAAGACTTATGCCCCTGTATTACAAAACAACAAACAGTATTCATAGTATTTATGATAATTAAATTGCGTGAGAACATATACGAAAAAATTTAACTATTTTTGTTTGATGCTTATAATATGTCTTTGAGTCAAAGGATAGCAATGCACTTGCCAGATTTCTGGCAATGAGAGTCCATGGGCGGTATCGCTTAATATCAGATGAGCCTCCTTCATGTAGGAGGTGTCAAAACACCTGTTGTTACATTAAAAAACCCAACTTAGGTGATACGATGCTATACGAGAATATAATAGAGAGAAATATTTCATATTTGGTATTTCGCGTTCTAGCGCGAAATTATATAAACAAACTGCTTCGTCAACTGTTTATCACAACAACGATTAATTTAAATTATTTTTGTCCGAACAAAAGCGATTCGTCGTTTCCATTTTATGTACTTACCCCAGTCATGGTCTAAGATTCGATTGCAAGATTAGTGCGCTCATCGCTTATTTGCAAAAAAAATTTTTTTTATGTATATATATTTATAATGAGGAGAATGTGTATCTACCAAGTTGCCTATAAAAATTTAGAATTTATTTTTAGTGAAATAATTTTTTAATTGATTTTTAGGAAAACATTTCGTTCACTTGTTATTTTAATAAAATATCGTCTACATGACGGCAATTTATATAAAAATTAAAAAAAAATTCCGTTGCCGTTTAATTCAGCTGGCCACACTTCCTTTTCATTTATAGACGTACATTTCTCGTAATTATAAATATACATAAAAATTTGTTTTTTAACAAATAAGTGATGAGCGGATCTCGTACTATCATAATCACTATGTTTTATAATTACGTCCATATTAATACTAAACGTACCACCTGTCATTAGGCTGTTATTGTTGTCTAGATCTTAAACCTTGTCTAACATAATAAAAGTCCTGGTAGCAATATAGTTTATTTGGTGAAATAACGAGTGATTAATCTAATGTCAATTGAGGCTAATCACATTTCTGGTAATGATCTGTCTAGTATGGTCTATGTCTATGTGCATGCAACTTATCGTTTTTGTGCACATGCGTGACGTCACGTTCGTGTGATTGCTCTTCACTCCATACGCTGATTAAACCTGACTCACCTGCTGTTATTAAGAGGTTATTCTGAAAAAGAAAGTCATGATAATAAAGGTGTTATTATGATGTTAATAACAGTATTATATACTTATCAACAAAGTTTTTTTTAAATGTGGACAACTGAGCTCTTTGACACCCATTTCATTAGTGGAGCTTTTGCTTTGACAAACAAATAAACTCTTTTTATAGCAACTGAATAAACAGTAAATTTATTTCCATAATAACTGTTTTATGTTACAACAAAAACTATACTTTTTGTTCAAATAGTTTTTCAAATTAACATACATATTTTTTTGGTAGAGAAGAAATAATAGTAATAAAAAATCAAACACATTAATATATGAATAATAAGTCTTAATTATGGGACTCACATTTGTATCAAAGTGGCAGCTTCTAACAATTTGTTTGTTGTTGACAAAGTCTGTGCTAGGTGATAATCGTTTGTCAGCGATACTAAGGGACCTCAGAGTGTTACTGCAAAAACAATCACATATTAATTTGTTTTATATAAATGCTTAAATTTCCAACATTTAAGTTGTGACAATTGCTAAAGATTAAAATGCAATCTTCATGTAATATAACTTGATTTAACTGCAAACTTTTGATAAACTTAAACAAACATACTCAACTAGTTGGTCCTTCACCATATAAAGTGTAAACTGTATCATAGTAAATATTTTAAATTACCCGTTTCCACCATGAGAGCCAGCCAGTAGCCAGTTATTATTGTCAGGACCAGGGAACATATTTACCACATAACAATCATCATCTCTGCTCCTCTGAAATTTAATTACACTTAAATAACAATTTCTAAAAACATCGGACTTTTGTTATATGTCATATAACGATTATATTCTTTTGTTAATGGCAAAAGAATTATTAAATATTTTTGAACCATTCTTTATATTGTGAAAATCCTTAAAATAAGTGTACCTTAATACTCCTAGCAACTTTATCTCTACTATATTCTTTGATCATATCACCAGTGGCTGTATTCCATATTTGTAGATCATCAGACTGTGTAACACAGCCTAATTGGTCGTCATTGAGCCAAGTAAGTTTCTCCACAGAGTTGCCAACATTCAGTGAGTATAACAGAGCATTGTCTTCGTCATGTTCCAACAGGTTAAATATGTTGATAAGACCATCAGTAGCACCAGATGTCAAAACTGTGTTAGTATTTGGTTTAAATTTCACCTGTAACATGTTTTATTATTTCATTTCTCATGGTAATTAAAACTATAAGCATATGTATATAGGTTAATATTACTTTACTGTAAAACAATAAATTGAAATGTGATGGTACTTGGCAAAACATCCGGGCTATTAATTCAACACAAAATGAAAGACAAAAAATTGAGTTTAATATGGTATGCAAATATACCTGAATGATGTCTTCAGTATGACTTTCCCAGTAAGCCCCTAAGGGCTTCGATGTACGAGGATCCCAAAAAACAATAAAAGACTCATCTTTTACAAGTTGACTGCCTGTACAAAACACATTACCTTTGTCCGATACATCCATACACTCATAGGGCCTGATTGGGGAGTCAGCATCTTCTGAAATAATTGTAATATAATTTTAGTTGATATACAAATAATAATATTGAGACAAATTTAACAAAGACAAGGTTTGTTTTATATACCTTTAAACTCCTGAACACATTCGCCTTTCAATCGTAAATCCCATAACTTAATGTAACCGTCTAGACCAGTAGAAAATAAAAGACTTTCTTGCTTTGGATGAAATTTAACCTCAGTGATTTTTTTGTCATGGCCTTGTAAACGACTTACATGTTGTAATGATGAACTATTTAATTCATAAACCTCTAATGTGTTATCTTGAAGACTTACTCCAATTTTTAATGCTCTGAAAGGAGACCAATATGAAACTAAACTTGTAGAAAGCAAGTAGTTTCTAGTTTATGTAGCTTAATACTATCTCACCTACTGACACTGAGTGTATCAACATATGATGTTTTAAGTGTTACTGATGTCTCTGTGAGTAAGTGGTATTTTTTGCTGAACTGCTCCTCTATTTCTTCGGAAGGAATGATATCTCGATCAAGTTCTAGATTTTCGATTATATCGGTCATTTTGAGACTGTCTACTAAAGCCTTTCATAAATGTCTTTAATATCAAAGGAAAAATCTGTTGGTCAACACGTTATAAAGTTTTCCAAAAAAATAATAACAAACGAGCATGGCAATTGGCAATTGATCACTCGTACATGTGTTATTGTCAAGTGCCAATGTCACTTATTCATTCCGTAGAATTGTGACATAAGTGTTGCTACTAAAAAAGTGATCCACCGAAAAAGGGACCGAAATTTGACCCGTTTGAGAGCAATAAAAAATAAAATGCTTCGTATTCAAATCTAAATATTTGCTTACTAAAGTGACCTAATACAAAAATAACAAATATTTAAATATCACAAACAATATATCGAAAGCCTACACATTCCAGGATAAGTAAACCTTTAAAAAAATGTTAGCTGTCACACAGCGTTTTTAACTGTTTGCAATGGGATGCAAAAAGGGATGTAGAAACTTTGAACTTTTATTTTATTGCTATAAAAAAAACTTCTTTAATGGATTTTATAATGCAGTCCCTCTTTGGCCTTCTCTAGCCCTTGGTATTTTATTTTCTGTACATATCTATTTCTAATTCCTGATTATTGATGCTATTGCTTATTGTTCAAGAGCTTTTTAATTGAACAATTTAAGAAGGGAAAAGAAAATGAAAGAAATGATTTTTTTATAAGGAATGTAATTAAAGTGCAGATTATATGTAAAAATAAATACCTACAATAATCTATTTACTTAACTCCTGATGCTTATTATAATTTCGACGTACTCCCTTGGATCTAGGCCCGACTCTCTCAATGTCTCCAGCAGCCAGGCGTAAGGCAATGTTCTGAAGAGGTAGCGGGCTGATAACGCTGATTTCTGATGTCTGATCCGAAAATGCCCATCGGATATATTGTTCCATACGGACGTGGTCTGTAATTAATCAGAGTATTTATGTAATCAATTTGGTAATTGTAGAAATATATATTGCTAATCAATAAATATAACTACTAGTAAGTGGCTTGAATATTATACAATACTTATGTTACTCGTTTTTTACTCTATTCTTTTATAACACTGAATATTTAAAAAAAAAAACAACACATACATTAGTAATCCTTAATTAAAATATCTTTAACGACAAACGTTAGGTGTTACGTGTACCAAATGACTGTACACATTAATGGTATGCATAAAATAAAAGTTTATATTGTGAAAACAAATTACCAATTGCCGGGTCGACAATAGCAAAAGCCCGTTTGAGTGCATCGACTGTTACATTGCGTTGGGCACGTCGGCCTCCTAACTCCGTCACAACCTCACGTATGTATTTGTCTTGCCCCAATTGACGCTGACGGAAAAGCTCTCGAGCTAACTCCACACGGTCGAAGCCTTCTTCGTTCTAAATTCAAATAGTATGTTATGAGTTTGCCACATTTTTACGTAAAATTGACTGGAAATAGATTTAGATATCAATTGAAAACATTATGAATAAAATGTTCCGCCGGGTCTGGTTATAAGGTACCTAATTATAAATTGTTATTAGAAACACTAACGTGTTAAACTTAAGTTAAGCAATTCTCGTCTTTAACTTTATGTTTCGATGCCGAAATAATAATTCTATTACATTCCTATATGTACGTCAATATATTTTCGTTTAGGTTCCACAAAAAAAATCGTCTAATAACAAAAAAAATATCATTGTTGAATAAGTAATTACTTATTTCCTTGCTAAGAATAATACTTGAACAAATGTGGCGTTCACGATGATAATCTATTAAATTATATATAACAAAATTCAATTTTATAAAATCTTGAAGGTTACCTCGTAGAAGAGTTTGTCCAAGTTTATTTCATTACAGTTGAGTTTGATTTTAAGTTGTTTCTTAACAACGTCGGTTAAATTTTTAATGTCAACTTCACTTTTTAGCGGGAATATCGACCGTGATACCCGCTCAAACTCTTCTATTGTTACAGTCTAAAACAGAACAACATATTATTTACATTAATATAAATGAAAAATTATCATCTTAAGGGCCTGTTTCACAATGTATGGATAAAGTGCCAAATAGCTATGCAACACATAAATTATTCGAAAGATAAAAGTTCCAAATAAGATACTTCGCATTTCATCGCGTATAGCGCTATCTGACAGTCGTGAAACGCAAAAATACTATTTATCCTACCGATAAGTAATAAATAGCTTATTTGGAACTTATCCGGACATTGTGAAACAGGTCCATATTGTTTTAAATTTTTTAAATATTATGTCAAGTCAAAATCACTTTATCACTAGAAGTTAATTTACATTTACCCCCTAGGCTGCAAGTAATGGGCGTGGAGAGTTTAATCGCGAAGTTTTGAGTCATACAAATTGAACTGAACCAAATCAACCCTAAGGATTCGGATCATTTAAATAATCGTCAATATGATAAACGAGTATATTTCTATTATAACTTACGTTTCACTTCGTAAGTTACACACCACTATAAACGTATACATCAAAATTTAATAATGTATAGTTACCTCTCCATCTAACGCATGGCGGCGTAGATGCTGATGCAATTGGTCCCATTGGCGGCGAAGACCCCAATACACTTGTTCGCTAAGCTGTCCGTGCAATGCGCCCCACCATACACGGACCTACATTATAATTTAATTTACCGCTGTTTTATTTTTTTCCATATCCATACCAAAGTCAAGACTTATAAAATGCAGCTTATAAATAATCATGGCAACAGCTCTGTTAATATGCAACTGGGGCTTGAGTCCCTTTGCAACTTATAATAAAAAGACACAGATTAAGACTT
Source organism: Pieris rapae (assembly GCF_905147795.1). Taxonomy (NCBI): domain Eukaryota; kingdom Metazoa; phylum Arthropoda; class Insecta; order Lepidoptera; family Pieridae; genus Pieris; species Pieris rapae. The sequence goes on along the minus strand of NC_059509.1, from coordinate 3,264,391 downwards.
CAGTTAATGGGGTTTTAATTGCTTTTTTATGAAAAGGTTATTAAAGTGTCACCTGTGGTTCGTCTAGCATACTCTCGGCGCCCGCGCATACATTGTACGCCCACTCTGCGCGCACTGACGACTGTTGGTATCTGTTCGTTTATCACATAAAAAGTAATTATTTAATAACTTTTTAGAAAATTCATGATATTTCTTTAAAAATAATTTAATTGCGTGTTTATCAGCTTGGAGATGACGTCTGGATATGAATTAATATTATTATTAAAGTATCCTTTGTGTTTTCTAGGTAGGTATACATAAAAATACCAACGCTAGGCTGGCGCTACAACTCTAGATCATCAAATTTGTATATCTTCTTCGTCATAATTATTTTCTTGATAGGCAAGAAAGTTATCGAGCGCTTGTGTCTGACACACGCAGTCGATTCTGAAGTCCAAGCATGTCGGTTTACTCACAATGTTTTCCTCCAACAAGCCCGTATTCATTCATCAAAAATACACGTTGAATACCTCCTTCGTTTTTTTAAATACATTAATTGAAGGACATATTACCTATCCTCAAAGTACTTGGTCACGAAATCCTGCAATGCAAGGTGAGGATGATGGGGTCGACCGCGCCAAACATCGTTAACCACGACGCGAACCTCGCGACGCGACAGACGCAGATTGCGTACGCGCCCCGAGTATCGTAAGTATGGGGGGACAGCGGGGTCTGTGCCCTGTCATTTATTTATGAGCAGTATATTATAAAACAATAATTAAGACTATATAACTCGGATATAGACATGTCTAAATTCGTCTGACTATATAACATTTTTTTTCATACATATAACATAACGTTTGGCATGAATATTCTGGATAGAAAACAAGAATTATTGTTTACCTCTACTATGTCGAGAAAATTATTCATTATCATTTTATTTATCAAGTTTTACAGAGAACTTACAGAATGTTATGTTAATTTTGACTCGTACCTAGATTCAATCTGAGTGTTGGAAATGTGTAAGTGTTTTTTTTTCTATACTAATTTTAATGTATTGTTTGATACCAATAGGTCTGCGTATGAGTTAAAACTCACCAGTCCATCGAAGTACTCCAAGTGCTCACTCTCGGCTGCTGGGCCCAACTCCTTAAGCAGTGCTCTTAATTTATCGCGGGATGGCAAACCCTCAGTAAGCTGACACCATCTGGTGTCATGGTTCATTTAACCATACAAACAGTTTAGTCAGAAAAAAGAGATAGATTTATAAATAAAACATTTTTTTTTCTAGTAACCAAAATTATAAATCAGTACTATAATATTATTATTGGTTTAAAATACGATTTCTGCGATCGTGTATGTGATTGTAACTGTTTAAACAAATTTAAGAAAATATTATTTTTCATAAATAAATATCACTATAATATTAGTGTAATATAAACATGCCTAACTTACTGAAGCGAAATAAGAACAAAGGTTAAGTAGTTAATAAGATTGTATAATACAGAGTTGAATGTTTAACCTTTTCTTGCCGCCGCCAATGAAGTCTGCGCAGAGATCCCATGGGGGCCGCGGTGTTCCAGCCCGCTCTAGTTCTCGGCATCGCTCCCTGCATTCCATGAGTTCTTCCTCGATACTATTTTTATGCGCTATAATTTAGAAATCATACAATATAAATATATATGAACTTTTTATGAAGCAAATATATAAAAAAACATTGTTGAATTGAATATAATTATTATAAGAAATGCCTGCCTCACAAATTACTGTACATTATTAATAATGTAAAAAAATATACCTGTTTAGCTTATGATTCAGTTTACGAATAAAAAAAAATATTTTTATGATGTCTCTACGCCGTATAATTGTTACCTTAGCACGAGACTACAAGAATTTTTAGCAACGCGTCTACTTGAGAAATAAAGTGGCACAGATGTAAATAAGAATTAATTACCAGTGATTTTCTTATAGGTGCTCTGCAGGTGTTCTAACTGGGCGATCTGGTGCTGTACCTGCGTCTGTAACTCCTCGTTCTCGCCTTCCAGATGTTCGAAGTCACGTCTCGGCACTGTTTCCGCGTATTCTTCTTTCATCCTCTTCAACTCGCTTTGAGTTGACGATAACTGCTCGCTGTTTATTTTCAGTATAAGTTTTTAACAACTATTAAGCTTTTGGGATTAATGTGTTTATTAAATACTGGTTGTAAAATTAATTAGTAGTTTTCGGTATCGGACGCTAGGTTGAATTTCGATACGAATTGTTACCATAATATTGTGAACGTACCGACATCTGTCAAGTGCAATTCTGAGTATGGTGGGGTCAGATCGAATGGCCATTGGTTGACTCGAGCCATCATCTAACTCCTTTAGTCTCAGATGCAGCGATAAATTCTCAAAGTATAGGGTGTATCTAGCGTCGCGTTCACGCATTAACGATAAATAGTCTGAAAAGTTCTCATCCTTTAACTGGAAGGAAATAATTTTTATTTAATTTTATGTTTTAGGTATAGAATTGTAGTATACATTACAGTAACACACAGTTCTCCACATTGCAGTTAATTAAATTAATTTGTAAAGCAACTTTTCTTAAAATATTAAAAACAGATGTATTACCTTGATTTTCCCATATAAATAATAATATAGTGAGACAACAATGTTACATAAAGGTTTATATTAAATGAATCATGAAATATACATTTTAATGATATAATACAAAACTCATCACCACAGGGATACAAAGATATAATGAGGATAATAGGATGAAAGAAGTATACAACACAAACATGTTTTAATCAGTCTTAACAAAGCGCTAATGACAAACCTTCCCATTATCTTTCTTTAATTTGGATATCTCAAAGCTCAAACTAAGATTTTCACTTCTCAAGGCCTCTTTATCAGTAAGTAATTGTTTTATTTTATCATCATACTTCTTTTTATTTACCGAAACACCAAACACTTTCTGCAAAAATATCTACCTTAATACTGACAAATGTATGTTTATTGTTCAAATAGGAACATTAATAATTGGCAAGGTTGATTTCTCCTGCTTATCTTTAATCCAAATATCTACTTCGCTTCTAATTTTTGCTATATCTTCACAGTAAGTCCTGCAGCATCCACCAATGAACTTAACATTGATGTCCAACCAACTAGACACAAATGAGTGCAATGGTTGGCATTGATCATCTGCCCATCCATGTCCAGGAATAAACTTTTCTCCTGAGTTTGGATATGTCACAATAGGTATGTCTATCTCCAGACTTGTTATTAAGTCCCTGACAAGTTTTGGTGAGCAGCAATTAATGCCTACAGCTAGTATTTGCTCAGAGTTTGCTTGCAAACAATTCATAACTACTTTAGAAAAATTTTCCCCATGTGCAATACTCAAATTGTCTTTACAGCAGAATGATATCCATCCTTTTATCTCTGGATATTCTTTCAACATATTGACAAGTACTAGAGCTTCTTTTTCACAAGGTATAGTTTCAAAAGCAATTAAATCTACACCAGATTCAACTAAAACATCTAACCTAGGTTTGTGCCAGGTCTGAATATGTTTTTCAGAAATTGTTTTGATGTAATTTCCACTGTACTCTGATCCATCATTCAGAGATGCGCCATACGGCCCGACCGAGCCTGCTATCAGAATATTACGTGGTGTCAAATCATTGGACTTACACTCGTCTATGTATTTACTCCTCGCTTGCTGCGCTAAACGCACAGCATGTTTAATTAAAGATAATCCTTCTACCGATGATATTCCTAGGTGTTTCATAAAAGCTCCAACAGAAGCTTGATAAGTGTTAGTGGAAATAATGTCTGAACCTGCTCGAATAAAGTCAAGGTGAGTATCAACTATTTCTTGAGAATGAGTCTGTAGAAATCGAGACGTCCATAGCGGGTGACCATCAGGAGAAACACCAACGTGCCGAGACAGTTGCGACGAGAACCCTCCGTCTAATACGTATATATTTTCTACGTTCTTTGGGTTACTACTTTCAATCATCCTAAATTTAAAAAAAATGCTGGTCTAACTTGGACTTCAATATGAAATTTAAATGAAAAACGCCGCAGTATAGTACCTACTGAATATTAAACATTATAATATTAAATAAAAAAGTTTAAAATTTTACTGTATTAGTGTAGGTCGTTAACGTCTTCAAAGTACCAACTCAATTTTTAAAAATCCAAACAGTTTGTACTTTGTAAGTTCATTGCCCTGAAGAATAAGACAATCTCTAATTATGACAATTGACAACACTTATTCTCATATCTTTCGGGTTTTTATTGACTACTCTGTAAAACGGATATTTTTAGGGTGCGTCCACATCTGGCGAGCTGCACATTGGATGCACATTCGCCACATGTGAACGCACCCTTAGATCCATAAACCGATTTTCCATACATACTTCGTACATAATCGGATGTCTGTATTAAATAAAACGAGTGTGATAACTGATATAGATAAGGACTGTCTAACAAAGGACTGACTCCGACAAGCAAGAAATCTAACTACGAAACCTATTGTCATAAATACTTATTGTTAATTATGGTTCATTTATTACAAACTTAACGTCTTAAATTAATTATATTAAAATTAAATAATTAAATAAAACTTACATCTTGAGTGATAAGTTGTTTTATACGATCATCACGTATGCTTAAAGATTTTTCATAAGAGTTTTGTATGTCAAGTAATATTGGAGAATATGTAATTGATTTTTCAATCAGTTCTTTAGAGGCATCACGATATATCTAAAACAGTTTAACTGATAACAGTAATCTTTGTTTAAGTCACTTAAAAGTCCTTTTAAAAATAAAGTGTATTTTATTCTTACCGAAAGAACTTCATCAAAATATGTTTGTTTCTTTTCTAACAACGTGGAATTAGTTTTCTTTAAAAGTTTTAACTTTTCAGCTACTCTGCTATCGATTTCTTTTACGTATTTTGGAGTATTTTTGTGCATCATAAAATTAAACTTTCCACTGAGTTTCACAGAAAAATTTTGATTACGCGGTTTCTGCAGTGATAATCTTTTTGTCAAATACGTTAAAGCCGTAATCTGATATGGTAATAATTAATTTTTAAGTAGTAAATGTAATTAAATTACTTAAAGATAAATTAAATATTTGCTTAAATTCGATAAACGGTTAAAATATTTATATTACTTAATTCGATTTTATATGAGACCATAAAGGCTATAATAGTCTGTTCATGTTTCAAGTGGATTCTCTGGTTTCGCTAAATATGGCAATGTCAATCCTACTGAATGCCAACATAATGACAAAAACTGGATGTGACGTCACTCTAAGTCAAGATATACGGAAATCAGAAATGGCTGCGATGGGTAGTGGACGAGGGACGATGGATTCCCAAAATCAAGTGCAAAGTGATAATGTAGACCGTTTAAAATTGCTTTATCCCAATGTGAACGAAGACGAGACCCCGCTGCCAAAATCATGGAGCACGAAGGACAAATTCAGCTACATCGGCCTATCACAGAATAATCTTAGAGTGCACTACAAAGGTAAGAACTTTCAAGGTTTGTTTATCGAGTAGTTAATTGCGATTCTGGTTACTGCATAAAGATGTATTTGCGTAATTAATGATTTTCTTTTAATACATAAGTATTTTATACGGGTTTTTGACGTGTCAGCTCAAATGCAAGCATCGAATCTTAGCTGTCATGCAAACAAAGAAATCAGCTGATCGTATATTTTGTATCAACATTGCTAATAAAACATTAACGCTGGAATTTAACAAAAGCTTTTTCGTTTAAGTTCAATCAAATGTAATATATCAGTCGTAATATTGTAGACTGAAGGTCTCTCCTATGAACAAAATATGTTAAACAACCTTTATCTATAAATCAATGCTAAGGTATATATTTTATTAGTTTTCTTTGATATGATACGTAAAAATACCACGTACGACTTGATATAGCAAGTCATTGTTTTAGTTTGCTCTTGATTGAATTTGAATAAGCATTTGTATTGAACATAACTAAAACAAATGTTATTTTTGAATTTGTTTAAACATCCCTTCTTTATCTGTTTATTTTTTATTGAAATTATTTTTCTACTTACATTTCTAAAATATAAATTCTTTAACTGTGAATTTTTTTTTAGTAAATTGAGTTTAGTTTAGCCCATAAGTAAATGCTCTTAAAGTTTGGTAAATTTAATATATATTTAAACTAAAAATTTAACCATAACAGTGAAAATTTTATTGGAAGTATTCAGTGTTCTAACAATTGTGTATTAAGATAACTTTGGAATTTTACACATAACATTAAGAGCAATGGATTATGTTGTTTAGCAAGGCATTTTTTATAATATACTTTAGCTATAAAAACATTTAATTTAATTTAACTACTCATAAAAGTAGATAAAGCTAATATGTATACAGTAATTTTTCATTCTCTATTTGAAATGAAACATATATGAAATACTAGATTTTATTTATTTTCCTATTAAAAATCCTATCAAATAATTAAGAAGTACAGTTTGTTATCCAATTATTTTATCATAAATTTTCATTAGGATGAATGTTGAATGTTCTATTATATATGAATATCTATTATGAACATTTGAGTTAAAATTGTAAATGCTTACTAAAACTCATTTGTGTGGTTGGTTGATTACATTTTAAAATGGCATTCCTATATTCTTGTTTTTTGTGTTTGCGTCACAATTACATTATATGCATCATATATAATGCTTCTGGCATTTCTATAACAAATTCACTTTATGCATGATTGCAAAGATTTATGTACAATTTATGCCGTAAGTTGATAAATTTGAATGTATTGATATAGCTTGTCGTCCCTCTGGTCTTCGTGGCTATCAACTTATTAATGTAAAATAAATTGTAATGATAAAATTTTCTGACACCACATAAATTTATCTGCTGATTGTTCTCACTGGTAGTTTTAATTGTCACTAAATTCAATTTCGCCAAAATTTGACGCTCCTATTTACATACCAATAATGTATTATTTAAATCGTTAGGTATACAATATACCACGTCGAGTCGGGTGTTGACCCGTGCTTGAAAGAGCCAATGCACTTGCCTAAAATTGTCTAGACTTAGTCTGGAGTCTAGACTAAGTCTAGACATTTTGAGGTCTGCTTTAGTATAAGGAGCCTATCAAATGCCAATTTTATCATTAAAATTGTTAGATCTTACAGTTGGATGGTCTGTATATTTCGAAATGAGACGTAAAACTTTCGTATTAAAAATTAATTTCATTTTCGATGTTTTACTTTGTACAATTGACTCCTGCAAAAGGACTCATTAGTGATTTGGTAATATGTGAATTGTGATTTGACGCAGTCTAATTCACAAAGCCTCCGTTCGAATGTTATTTATATCCGTTGCAAGTTGCAGTAGCGATGCAGTCGATGTAAAATTCATAATCTATGTTCTATAATGACCGATGGGCGGATATCGATTGCATTCCCGACTACCTAACTTCATATCTGCGTAAATAATTCAATTGTTAAAAAAAATGTGTTATCGAAACCATTGTTGAAAACGAATGAAGTACTAAATCACGTATTATAAGAGGGTACGCATGAAGTAGACTATTTTTTAAATTGTCACTTGAATTAATGCCAACAATCTTAGATACAATAGAGCAGTTGTGTAGGCAGGGCGTAGATCTTCTAATATTCTACGTAGTATGTTGTGTATTTGTGACGTGCTTGATTGTTTATGGTAGAATTGATTATTACCGCGTATGAAATAGAATGTATATCCTACTATTAATAATTTTCTGCTGTTATGCTTGAAAGTTAAATTAAAATTATTTTTCATTTATGTAACACAAAAGATACAGTTCGTTAATTCAGGATTGTAGGTGATATCCTACATGTTTGTAGGAAGTATAAAAATCAACAGCGTGAAGGCTGTTACTATTATTATGTTTTTATATAAATCTTGTTATTCGTACCGTCAAGAAAACACTCATTTCAGTGTTACGCAATTTTTAAATTATTTCTAAACTTGTTTTATACATATATCATCCGCCCACGTATCATGTTTGTAATTCTATTCCGAAAGTATTCTTGTATGTTTTGTCTTTGTCTGTAAAAGAAGTTCTTACGTTAAAAATTGTCATTTATGTAGACTTCACCCCATGGGATTGAAAGGCCGTTAGGAAATGAGGTCATGCAGTGCGTGCAACTTTCTGAAAATTACCCCTCGTAAATCTATTCGTAGTTCTATTGACGTGAATTATGCGAGAACACTATACTTATTGCCTATACGGTTGCCTAACTTTAGTCTTATAATTGAATATTTTTCATGTAATTATTGAACTTTCACTCATACGGAATCGTTAAAATGAGAAAGGTTCATGTACGGCAAATTATTATACATAATTTAGTTCTTTAACGACACGTTTCTTAATAGCTGCGAAGATTAATTCTATTCTTTAGACAACATTGTATTGACACATATAATAGTTTTCTCTTATGTCTTTTAATTTATGTACCACTGGTACGTTGCGTTGTATTACTATAAGCTTAGTTCGTCGTTGTTTAAGACTTAACGGGTTTACAATTCTTCTTGTCCTTAGGTCATCAAATGTCTCAAGATCAGTCAGAAGCAATAGGAAGATTGCTCGCTAACTGGATTAAACTTATTCTCTTTGTCTTTGTTCGCAGTCAATGAACCGTAGAGCTCATTGTAAGGTTCTTTAATTGTGTTTTTATGTTAAGCCTAGAAGCATAAATAGATTTGATATACGTTATATTTTTAAAGCGTTTTTTTTTCAACAAATGTGTTTAACAATTGAAAAACAAATACTTTAACTATGACTGCTGTACTTAACAGCCATTAGCCACACGATGTTTGTCGCTTGCAACATTTGCATTTTACATTACTTGACCCACATTACTACGATAATAAGAATGCACCAGGGACTAAATATTTATTATACTTTTGTAATTATTATTAATTGTTTATGTAGACTATATAATTGAAATTTTATATCAATTAAAAACTTTTTACTATTTATGTGCGTACCTTACTGTGTTAAAAATAGTAAATAAAAATGTAAATAAATTTTACTTTGGCGTGTTTATAGTATACCTTAAAATACGTCTGAAATGTACGTTGTCGCTGCGACTCTATTAGTCACTGTGCGTATGCGCATACTTTGTCAGATGAGTGGCATTTATTACTACGGAACTACTGTGGTTTGTGGTATACCGTAGTTTTCAAATATGAAAAATCTAATCAAAAATATTTATTTAATAAGCTAGCTTTGCGATGCTGAGTCTATAATCTATAAAAAGAAATATTTGCTTTATATAATAATAAAGCAAATATTTCTTAATCACCAAATACGGTACGTTATGTTATAGGAGTGACGTTTTAACCTAATAACAAAGAAACAGGACTGGGATGGTTTCTTTGTTTGGTGTTTACAGATTATTCGTACACCAAATAGTTGACGACACTGTTATACGGCGCTCTGCCAAAACCTACGATGCATATTTCTTCATTTACACTAACATCTGCACTTCTGCCGTAATAGATAAATATAGATGTTCATATTCAAACAGAAAATTAATAATTTACTCGAATGCTCAATGTTTCCACGTAAAAGATTTTGAAGGATTTGAGCAAATATAACTGTAGTTTGATTGTAATGTGTGTGTTTACTTGAAAAAAAAATCAACGCTTTACATGGAATCTTGAGAGATCAAAAAAGGAAAGCGCTAGTGTTGCGTTCCGTTTCTATAATTTTTTAGTAAATTAAGGGAAAAGTATGCATAATCCAAAAGTCCCGAAGTTAAATCATCGAATAGTAGGCTAGTAGCTGGTCAAGGAACAAGATAATAGAAAAGATCAGCATCGAAACGATCTACGCGTTGGTGGGGCTTTCGTAACAGGACCGAAATGGTGCATCTACTAACTAGGTCAAGCTCGCTTGCGTTGGGTCGCCACGTGGATCCCCACCCTCGCTTAACTGCTCTGCATCTTAAATCCATTCTTATGCCCTAAGCGTAAGGCCTATATTCGCTGCCTTTATTAAGCTTGATGGCCTTGCTTCCGAGGTGCATGAATAGGTATATTAGATAGTTGAGCATTGAAATCTAAACTGTATTTGTCACAGCAAAAGGTTGAGATTACATAGATTAAATTTCTTAAAACAATGGTAATTTTACTTTGTTACATTTGGCATTATGAGTTTTCAATTGCTGTTCTCTGATTTTTTTGTTTAGTTGAAAAAATACAGTAATAACAAAATTCAATTTGTATACAGACTTTTCGTAACGGTTTTTATACTTATAATAGTTTTTAGTTCAACAGTTTTTTAAATTTCTATTTATCTAATTTGAATAAATATCTGAGGTCAAGTTATCAGTTAAATACTCTAAAGTAAGCTATGGGTCTTATCTGAACGCCTACGTAATTCTCTCTCATTAAACATTTCATTTAGTTTTCGTAGAGCATGTAGAGGGATTACTTTTAAAACGTCCCACAGAAGTGACTTTAACTCCCCATGGATGAATTTCTATGCGTTTCCATAGAAAAGACGTGCTGAAGTTAAATGGATACTTCATGTAAAGAGTGGTTTGTGTTTATCGGTGTCAAGTTGGCTGCCGGATCAATGTAGGTCGCGTCCGCCAATATCGGGTCAAGTTTATTTCACAACGTTAATCCCAGGGTGACTATCAAATTTATTGGGAATTTGCTTTTAATCTTACTAAATATTATATTATTAAATAACATCACCATTGTCTGCGGACAGCGTCTAGGCAACTTGATAAAGAGTTTTCATTTTGTCTATTGAGTAATTAAGTTTTTTTCTCTTGAATTTGTAAGTCTGACATACCAAGCGTATCATACGCAGCTTTATAATTTCAACAGCGGTACAAGTCACAAAAACACGCCTTCCCCGACAAACCTGATTCTATGAGAGTTCTTATGTGTGTAAATGCGATTCACATATTTACAATAACGAGTAGGTTTAATAGGACGTCTTTGATTATCTTATTTGGTGATTAGGTCAACAGTAATTATTTATTTGTTAATCATATTATCCACACATTGTCTATGCTTAAAAACGACATGCATTTTCTAGGTTTACTACAAAAATTAATACATTTATGTACTATAATTTTTAAAAGTGAAGGGATAGATAGAGATATTAGATTTGAAGGGGGGGGGGGGATACATTGCAGTAAATCTGTTTATGTAATATGTACTTAAACGGCCCCAAATACGTAGAGGAGAGACCTTAGCAGCATTATAAAACAGGTTTTTAGACGTTTGACAATTTAAATAATTTAAAATAATTAGTAAAATAGTGTAATTATAATTAGTATTAGATGATAAATTATAATCGGCTCCATAGCACCACTTTGCTATTATTGCTCGTTTATCAGGAAAAACTTTGCATGGTTTACGATAATGTCGCACATCGTTTGTATTAGTTTGCGTCATTTGCATAATGTTTGCTATGAAAACAAACATTGGTGAATGCTATTTTAATGGATCAAAACCGAGATGTAACGACGCTGGATCAGTCGATTTAATCCGTTAAAACCATCCAGGCGATGTGTCTCAATCGCAGATGTCCCAAAGAGTGGAGATTTAGATTTTAGAGTTGTGCCCGCTTCGAGCTGCCACCATTCTTACTCGCCGCACGTCTGGCATAACTTTAAAATCGTCGTGTTAAGATTTCTGGATTGGATAAGGACCGAGCAGCTGGCGTAAGTGGTGTATGGGGCTCGTGTGAACTGTTTAATGGAAGTGGTTTTCTCTTTTGTAAGGTGGGACGCAGGGTCCGGGAAGAAGACCCCACCTGCCCTATTTCCACTTACGCCTCTGGATGTATCGTACGTGCATATAATTTATATGAGCTTGTTAACAAACAGCGCTAGGAAGAATACTATGACTTTTTTTCTAGATTTCGTTTTGATACTATTGCTACATGTTCATCTTATTTCGTGGTTATCATTTTGTTATCAACTTGTGGAGTTATAGAGCGTAATTATGTTCTGTAACGAGAAAATGGGAAATGGCTTGCAAATGGAAATTTTTATATAGATAAGCACTGTTTGTTAGCAAAATTATTTAGGTGTAGAGGTAATATGTGTTGTGTCTAATTAGTGGTAGATTTCCTGTTGTTTCCCTAACCTTAAGGGCCTACAATTATTTTATATCCTTCAGGGCTCTGGGAATATTAGAGAATTCATTTAATGTTTAACAAAACTTTAGTATTAGTAATTGTAGACCCTTAATACGGTTTACGTTTCTTGGACTTTGAATTTATTAAATTTATCCTGAACTTTTCATTCGCATCCCCAGTAGTGCCTCAGTATGCTAAATAAAAATATTGAGTTCAATGAATAAATCGAGAATTGTAGCTGGTATGCTTCAATTTATGTAATGCTGTATTTAGTGTCCCGCAATGCGCTTCTCTTACGTGCCCTGTTGCCTGGCAACAGCCTTAACGGAAAAGGTTAAGGTCACACGCAAAACTTTACAATACGTTATGTTGAGCTGAGGTTTTTAAAGCCTTTTTTGTAATTGTACCTGATTTATGCATGAAAATGTAGTCATTGTTAAGGACACGCTAGAAGATACTCAGTAAATGGTTACTAACTGTAAATCAGAATGCAGAGATTACAGAGTAAGAACTCACCTTTATTGGTATAAAAAAAAGTAAGTTATTATAAAGGTTTATCAACCGCGTTCTTTGTAGCAACTTTCAATACATTTCTTAGATGAATCCTAAAGTATTGTTATTGAAAAGCGGTCGGCTCGGTCCCAGTATTGATTGAAAGTCTTCAAAAGTTTTCAAGAAAATTATACACCACAATGGCCTGACCATTGTGGTGTATATTTATACATAACTGTGTCTTAAAAACTGAATCAGTATAAACAGAGTTTGAGCACTCGTTTGTTTGGAATTCTGTTTGTCTTAGAAAATAAAATATTCAAAATGGCGGCTTTGAAGATTACGTAGGAGTAACGCAATATTTGGAATATGAATGTCATGCGTAATATTTCTATTACTTAATTGCTAAGAAAAGGGGGGGTACTAAATCGCCGTCTTTCAGAAAAATATTGCAAAGAATCCTTTCATCATTGCTAAACTAATGGCACTGAATGTTGATAGATAATGTTTTCCTCGTATTCGCGGAATTTAGAGTTTTAATTACTGGAGTGGCTTTATAAAGCGACTCGCCCGTCTACTTTTTGTATTAATGTAGCGGTTATGGGTTGTATGATAGCAGCTAATTTATTGCTTGTATTTATGCTTTATCTGGCTAAATTTTTATTTTCTTATTTTCTTTAATTATTATAGTGAGTAGGGGATTTTTTTTAATTAAGAGTTCTTGTAGGCTTTTGTTAGTTGAATAAATTTGGGAAATACGGCACACTGAATGTTAGGTACTATTAAAATGGATAATTTAAAAGTTCCTATTTTTTATTTTGCGATTAATAACCTGCTTTTTAGTAGTAGGAAGCTATAGCTTGCTACATAAGCGGCTTCATTTATCAGACTACATTTCTTCATTTAAAAAATACAAGAATCTTTATCTGGTTGATTAATAAAACTGTACTTTATTCGTGTACGAGTGTCTCATATTTCGTGTCTTCGTATGTTTTCGTCCGTTGATGATTCATTTGAGACAGTAACCGCTGCAGGTGGAGTGCAATGTATTATTCATAGCGAACAAAAAACCCATCATATTGATTGCGATACATTTCCTTCATAATGGATTCCTCCATATGGATTTAATGTGAAGGCAATCTTGTCTTAAATTGTTCAGTCGTTTACCTTTATCTCTCGAGTCTTTAATTTGTGTATTCAAATGAAAACAAAAATAATATTGACAAATTTTGAATATGGAAATCGATTAAGGTCGATTTACAATTAAATTATAGCCATGCTATTACTAAATAAAAAAAGTTCTAAGCTGAGTCGGGACTCAAACTAATTATAATAAACGAAAAAGAATGTATATGTTTAAATGAAGATTTGAGTTCTAGTACTCTTATAACGCTTATCTTATAATATATATGTATATTTTAAGTGGAACACGAATAAAGTATTATTAATATTAATGACGTTTTAGTTAAATATATCATGTGTAGTGTACACGTGATAAGTTACCTATATTCGTATTTTTTTAATAACAACGCAAAATTGAGGTTTTCTAAGAAGTTTGTTAACGTTTTATTCGATTCAACTTGAATAAATTTTTTGCCCAAGTTCAACGTTCTTTGCATTCCTAATTAGCTCGTTAATGATAAATTATAACAAAATTTTAAAAACTAAAACGTATATTATACAGTTAAATATGTAAAATGTTACATTACAATCGCAGAATAAATAATCGCGTTCGTAAACATGGGGTTGTTAACCTGCGCAAGAGACGCTCACATCTTTGGAATACGCACTTGTTGATTGTTCCCGACCATCATTCGACAGAGCAGACATGCGAAAATTTATTTCGCATATATTGATCTTATTTCTGCAAACCGTATCAGTTATTAAAATACTAATTCTACAAAAACATTATTACACCAGCTCTTCTGATCGTAGGAATTTGGCGTCTTTATTAAGTGGGTGATTTTTAAGTTATCTATGCGTTGGCGTGGTGACTACATCTATATGAACGCTGTGGTTAGAGACGATTGTTTTGCGTGGTAACGGGACTACATATACGCAGTTTTTACTACGGTCGACCTTGATACGCTTGATAATGTTTACCAACACGCGCTCACCGTGCTATTTACGTGTGATTCTAATATATAGCAATGGGTTTTGTTTGTGTACGCTAATACATTCACACCATGATACATACCCACTTTTACTTCCGCATATATCTGCTATGTAACCAATATAAATATTAAGCGGGTAACTAGTATGATATAGGAGGCAACCGTGAATGGTTAGATGGGGTTGGCTAGCCCTTCTCATATACCTGGACAAAATCTAGGAAGTACTAGAGACGGGACAAGTTAAAAGTACCCATGACGAAAGTGGATGATAAGAGAGAAGGGAAGAAGATATCCGTTGTTTATGCCCACGTAGGAAGGATAAAAATTAAATTTCCTTTTTCCAATATTTTTTGTTTTTTGAAGGTGTGGTTTGCCTAGCAGATTAAGAGGCATAAGGTCGTTAACATCAACTAGTGGCCTTGCGGTTCCAAAAGTTTCATATTTGCTGTTATTTAGTATAAATATTCAAATTATACATTCTCAACATATTTTCTTGTAAGTTGACATACCATACGTGTAAATTGTCTGTGGTTATGGTACCGCGTTTTAAAGCTAAATATTGTAATGTTTTAAGGACGTAATCTTAAAATCGCTAGCATTTTTCTTCTACGAATGATTTTGAGCATTTCTATAATATATATGTACTATGTGTGTATTGTGGATCTTATAAGTAGTTTTTATTTGTAGGTAATTTTATCTAATTCATATTAGAATGCCAAAAGTAAATATTTTAGTAGAACTCTAACAATCTATTCCAGAAATAGGCGGCGCATTTTTACCATCTTCCTGCAAAGTGCCTTATTTACTAAGTAAAGTTTATTTCAAATATTATATTTTATTTATAAAGTGTAGGTAAAGAGTATATCAATAAGTGACTATAGTGTTCTTAATCTCAATCAAGTTACTTATTAGGGCACATGTAATAAAAGCATTTGTAAAATTACAGGTCATGGCAAAACTCACAAGGATGCAGCCAGCGTTCGTGCCACACATCCCATCCCAGCCGCTTGCGGGCTTTACTACTTTGAGGTGCGCATCGTGTCCAAGGGACGGGATGGCTACATGGGCATCGGCCTGTCGGCACATGGCGTCAACATGAACAGACTGCCCGGTGTGTACTAGCCGCAAGTAAGAGTCCTTAGGTACTCTACTGCTGCGAGAAACATCGCTAGGATGGCCTCTACACCTCGCACCTCTAGAGTTCGTACCTGATGACCGCATCTGCCAGAGCCGCACGAGTATTGCCTCACGTATAGGATTTTACAAATATTTCAGTTAAATCCGATTTATCAAGACGTGATATTTCAGGCTGGGACAAACACTCATACGGATACCATGGCGACGATGGACATTCCTTCTGCTCGTCCGGAACGGGGCAACCTTACGGTCCTACCTTTACGACTGGCGACGTCATCGGCTGCGGTGTGAACCTTGTCGACAATACCTGCTTTTACACAAAGAACGGACACCATCTCGGTATCGCCTTCAGAGGACTTCCGGTGCGTGTGATGGTATCTAAGATTTTTGAGAATTATATTTTATTGATAAATCGCTACCGAAGTACAACTACTAGAAGATGAATAGAACATATGTATGTATATATATGTTCTTCATATTAAATATTTATAATGTAATTTCGTTCCTTGCAGCCCAATCTATATCCGACTGTGGGACTTCAGACGCCTGGTGAGGTAGTAGACGCAAACTTTGGGCAGCAGCCGTTCGTATTCGACATTGAAGACATGCTGCGAGAGTTGCGTGCGCGCACGCGTCTCGCTATTGACGAGTTCCCACTACCCGATGAGCAGGGTCAATGGCAGCAGGTGCTTCATAGGTGCTTATATTATTGCAATATATACTAATAGAACTTATACGTAATTTAGTAAATTTTGCTTTTGGATTGAAATAAGGTATGTATAAAAACCGCTCTAACAAAACGAGATTTTCTAATTTGAAGAACAATGAGCTCTGTCCTTGAATCATTTTTGTGTTCACTTGACGTGTAGTAAGGCGTTACTACATTTTACTTATTGAGGAGGGTGATGGTTATTAGTTAGAAACAGTTCAAAATTAATAAATGTTGATATATGAGAAACCATGCAACCATTATGAAATAATTTTTCAAATCGACCCAGTAGTTTTGGAGCCTACTACAAACAGATGACAATCTAATCACTACTCTCTATATAATAGTAGTGTAGATCTTATGAGAATATCTTTTGAAATATCCGGCTGAGCCTTTTTTAACTCTTGGTCATGTTTTATTTTTAATTGTATATTTTTAATAACTTTTTTGCAGAATGGTGTCATCATATTTGGTACACCATGGGTACTGTGGATCAGCACAATCCTTCTCCCGCGCCACAGGCCAACACATACACGAGGATATCGCCTCAATCAAGAATCGACAACGTATGTATTATTCGTTTATAGTATCATTTCGGGGTTGCAGGTGTTCATGAGTAAGCTTGCTTTTTGCCTATATGAATATAATATAAATATATCATTGCTTTTTTTGTTAATTCATACAGTTTTAGGTAATAAGGTTGTTGTGCCAATGAGACATTAAATGTACTCTTGTGTACATAATATAAGTTGAATCGTTTTTGCGGAAAAAGAACCAGTGGATTTTAATTAAAATAATAATTTGCCACGCATTATTTTATTTATTAATGAAAATTAATGTACCTTATACGTTTTTTTCTTCCCTATTCTTTATTATCTTTCTTTTTTGTTAATTTTTATTATTATTTTGTGTTTCTGTGTGTTTCATTAGAAATAAATCTTTTGTCTATGTCTAGTGTCTACTATTGAACTATGTCGAAGATTTTGTTTTAACCCACAGAGACAACAACCGTATTTAGTAATTTATTCGATAACTTAGTTTAGTAAATATATATTTAAATTATTGCCACAAATACAATTTGGCTAATGGGCATTCAATTGCAGTTTTCTATACTTCACCTTTTTATTAACAAGCAAAATAATGTTTCAGGGATATCTTCGTTGGTGCTAAGCGGGCGTATCGGCGAGGCGATAGAGAACACACGGCGTTGGTATCCAGGACTCTTGGAGAGAGATCCAGATCTACTCTTCCTTCTAAAGTGCCGCCAGTTTGTCGAGATGGTCAATGGCACGGCTGATGATGCACAGGTTTGTCTCACATTTTTCATTTAATTTCGGTGTTGCCCTCTCCAAGATTGTACAATTCCTTTTTAATTTTTATTTATTTTAAGCGTAAGATTATATTGTCTGTTGGGACCACTTTAATAAAATAAATAAATTGTTTACTGTAATTTTAACATTACTTGCAGTTTTTTTTATTCGGGTACTATTTGTGTGTTTAAATTAATGACGTCTAATATTACCTTAGAGCTTGTTATAAGGTTTTGGGTTTAGGTGTTTAATCCAACCAACAAATCAATAGAAGGTTATCAATTAAATAAATTCAATGTATACTTAAAGATCTTTCTTGAAGTATTCGTAAAAAATTGTGTAATGTTTTCTAATAATGTTACATTCGGAATTGGTTTGTGGAATTAGTTCGTTCTAGATTTACTGTTGCCACTTTCTTCAAACTCATTTCATACGCATGCCTATTATGATAATTAAGTGACATTTTGCCCCTTATATGTATATTGTATACTGCAAAATTTCGTAAGTTTATTACGTAGAACTTGTTCACAAATTGATTCATGTATATTCCAACAACTTCAATAAAAATTGTTTCGGTAGTTTTTTGATGTTGGCATCCCCGAATTAACAATAGGTAATAAATAATAAATGGTGATAGGTATCTGAAGGTTTTATTATTAATATATAACTGTTTTTATCACCTTCCAGCAGTGCGGTGGGGCCAACCACAATGGCGTGGCGACGTCGGTGATATCTCACACCTCGAGGGCGCATTCGCCCGCCCCAGACCACCACACACACAATGGCCTCCATACTAATGGTGAATACTGATGATTTTTATCCTTATATTTATTTATTTATTTATTGTATACATAATCTTAAACAGAAATAAGTTGAAAACAAACTGGAGACAATAAAAGTATATAACGTTAATGTAAGAAATAATAAGCTTTTTTCAATAGATCGATTTATAACAAAACATATATATGTATGTAAATTCGTTTCCTTTTAAGACAGGTTTTATGGGTCAATGAGCAGTGATAGCCGTGCGACTCTATCCTGAGGTCGTAGGTTCGAACCCCGGCTGTGCACCAATAGACTTATCTATGTGTTCATTCAGCACAGAAGGATAATCCTACTTGTTTAGATTGATAAACGATCATGAAACACATACAAATATCCGATATTAATAAGATAATATAATTAACCTTATAAAGTTGTAGCGCCATTGATTTTTATATTACTCTGTGGTTTGGTACCAGTGGTTCGAATGGTCGATTAAAGTCGGTGCAGGCACTAACATACTTCCACCACAATCTGATAAAGAAATGATGTCTTTACAGGTGTGACAGATATAGAACAGAAGCAAAACTGTGATGTAGAAATGGTGCCGGCGCCACCAGCTACGGA
Source organism: Pieris rapae (assembly GCF_905147795.1). Taxonomy (NCBI): domain Eukaryota; kingdom Metazoa; phylum Arthropoda; class Insecta; order Lepidoptera; family Pieridae; genus Pieris; species Pieris rapae. The sequence goes on along the minus strand of NC_059509.1, from coordinate 3,245,113 downwards.
TTCCGCCCCATCACCCAACGGTGAACACGATGGTATGTACTACGATACTGAAGATTTAAGTATTTAGAACTATATGTTTGGAAATTGAGTCTAGAAGTAAATTACTGAATTTTTTTTTCTATTCGGTCTGAAACATAAGGAATTGGTCCTTGGGAATAAATTTATTTTGAACAATATATAATATATATATACATATGTAACATCAAATGTGCCTCGTTACTATTTGGTTTTCGAATCTTCAAGGTCCATGCAAGAGGTTTTTAAAATATTGAGAAAAGATTAAATATAAGACACAAAACATTTACGTTTTAAAATTATTTAATAATTATTTAAATACATGGTTAATTATTATTTGCACATCATACAACTCATACATAATATTTTATTTATAATTATCGTTTTATAACATTTATATTTTTATTTGCTCGTTGCTTTTTAGTTTTATATTTAATCATAATATTGTTAATATAATATATGTGTCTATAGTATTTTGTATACACTAATGCCATCCCATTTCGATAACAAAATTTCGTTTTTATTTGAAACTTTCATTGTAGTCTAGAGTTTTATATGAATTATTAAAAAGAGACTAGAATAATTATTGAACCCGAGTTCATAATAATACTAAAAACTTTATTTATGACAGTAGGGTTGTGACAAATTTCATATACTAGTTGTGGTACATGCTCAAAACAAAAAAAAAAATTGTGTTAAATATTAAGAATGAGTGAACGAGTGAGTGTGAATGGGTGTGTATGCGCATGTATATGAGTGTGTTAGTTTTTGAGACCTCAGAGTCAAACCAAGATAAGAAACATTGCGGCTACTTTTTATATTGCAATAAAAATACGTAGTCAGCATGCGGCCTTGTTAATCACGCCATCCGCCATCTGCCCTGGCTCTGGACAAGATTTACGTATTGCCTTAATAAGCAAGTTGAGGGTTATCCATTGTATGTTTCAATGATGCAATATGTGGATCTTTTCCTATGTGGGACTTGCACTAGGGGCTTCTTATCTCATTTGCGCTAACGCATGTGTCATCTCCGGGAATTACAGGAAGTACCAATGGTAAGAAATATTTGATGATTTTTAAGGGAATACGGCCGAGTCTAAAAGAATTATGTCTAGGCTCGATCGTCTTGCCATTTCAAATTGTCATTTAATGCAATTGTAATGCTGCCAGAAATTCGCTCGCGAGTGACAAGCTACACAATTTGTATGAAATATTATTTAGTATTAAAATTTATACTCCGATTTTTCAATCCGTAAAATTCTGACATTTCATAAGTGTTGCTACTAAAAAAATCTCCACCGAAAAAAGGGACAAATTTGAACAAATTTATAATAAAATATACAATGAAATAAAATTTTTTACCTACAAAAAGGTAAATGTTAATATTAACTTACTTAAGTGACTTAATACAAAAATAACAAATATTTCAATACCACCATCAATATATCTGATTAACTAAAATTACTTTATTTTGTTCTTTTGCTGGCATCACTGCCATTTTCAGGTTTAGTAAACCTTAAAAAAAATGTTATCTTTCGTTGTGCGTTTTTTTTCTGTTTGTGATGAAAAGGGACGTACTTATCATTTGCCGTAAATCCACCTTTCATGTGGAGGACCGAACTTAATAAAATGGACACATTCACTTAGAAGTAAAATGTATGCATTGACTAAGATCCTCACTCGTATTAAACTTGAAAAATGTGCCCGGCCAAACAGGTTTGTAATCTCTGACATGTCAAAAAATGATGCTGTCAGAATTCTACGGAATCGAAAATCAGAGTAAGGCATATCCGTAAATGGCATATATTTTGAAAGGTTTACTGCATAGGTGTAGTTAGAAACTTATGCTGCTTAGTGACATGGTGGACATAGAATTACTAGCTTTTGCCAACAATAGAGCCACACGTCAAAACGCGTGCATGTGGGGTGGTCGCGCCCCAAGTGAACGGTCGCAGGTTGAGCGAGGGTGGTGGTTTTAGGTTCTGGGCCGGTGAAAGGCATGCCGGGCGTCACCGCGTGCGTCGCCGCCCTGCTATCGCCGCGCCGGTTCGGTGCGTATCGTACTTATGTCGACCGGTCGTGCCACGCGCTAGCTAACGTTATTAACACGTTTATTTAATAAGTTGTTAGTAGAAATATTTTCCGTTTGTTTTAAGTTGACCTTAAAATCTTTAATTATATTTCTTATTGAACTGTGTATGAATTAGCTAACGCTTGACACGATGCATGGTCAGTGTGTTGGCGTGAGATTTGTGCGTGAATTTGGTGTCTACGACTGACTTCTCTCTTATCTATGTAACAACTGATGTCGTCTATCATTATTCATCTTCATAATCTAATTTCTGGGGTTGAATTTGCTGTAATATTTGGTTGCAATATTACTTTGCAAATATTTCTAGTGTACAGCAAATTTGACGCGTTCATTTGAATGCGAATAACGCATTGGTCTAAGACTTCAATGCTTGTTGCAATGAAACATTTTAACATTTCGTCATTGGTTGAGCATGCAGATTAATGGGATGGTTATCAAAACATGGCGATATATTATATTATGCATGCTCCTTGTTTTCTATATATATGTTATCTATATACAACGCATGATTTACACGGACGGATACATACACACAAACTATCACGTTTATCGATATCATGACGTCACTTTCCGAAATCCCTTGCCACGTCTGTGTGATTGGTTATCGATTATACTAATTTTTTAATTATTTAGCAAATAAGTAAGTACATAGATATAATGTTTATATTGAAAATTACTACCAATTCAAGTAATTAAAGTAAATTTCATTAAGATGTTGCTAGCTTGGCGCCTGTTGTGTCAAACAGAATATATATTAAAGAAGCGAAAGTATAAAAATGCATAAAGCGTTTTTATACTTTCGCTTCTTTTAAAGAAAATGCAAAGAGAAACTTTGTAACTGATTTGTTAGTTTTATGTTTCTGAAGTTCTCAATTGCAAGAAACCAGTGACAATCAATGATTTTCTTTCTTTTTAGTTTCTGGGTATTTAAAAATATTATATATCTACTTACATATATGTATGTACAGAAGGTGAAGGTTGCCGTGTGAGCGTGGAACGTATGCTCTCGTTCGGACGAGAGCTGTATGCCATGAGCCAGAAGTTGTCACAGGACCATTTCCACAAGTCAATGCTAGAGGTATAGTATTAGTTTAACCACCTTATCATCAGGCTTAGCCCTTAATTTTCAGGCACCATTAGGGCATTATTATTATTAATGAAAAGGTAACAATATATTCTATATTATTTTCCGAGTAAGAATCACATGTTTGTATCGGTTTTAAGTTATTGAAACTTTAAAAAAATAGTCCAAACATCATTATTATTGAAATGGGAATTTTGTTGGAAAATAATAATTTATCTAATTATGATTTAATAGTGTCAATAGTGGAAATGGGTAAAGGGTTTTTTATTTCGGAAAGAGAATTCGAACTTAGCTCATCTGATATTAAGTTGTTAAGGATTACCTCCTAGATTAGGTTAGAGTAGGTTCAAACCATCAACTTTAAAATAAAAACTAAGAAAATTTTAAAATAAGAAAAAATATTTTAAAACATTATGCATTTTTAAGGAATTAGTCGACATTTATTAGGAAATTATGTACATTGCAGGATGCCTTTAGCCTGTTAGCTTATAGCAACCCATGGGATAGCCCGCTGGGCTGGCAATTAGAGCCAGTGCGTCGCGAGGCTGTCTGCGAAGCGCTCAATTCCGCTATACTGGGTTAGTATACTACACTACACTGCATAAATAAAAATAGAGTAATAACAATTAAACATTTTCAACTTGACACTGTTATAAAGTTAAAAATATTGCCATAAAAAAATACAAATTTTTAATAGTGACATTGACGTTTTTGTTGAGGTTAATTTTCTTTTGATGTTGAATTAGTGCTAAGAAATAGTAATGATAGAAAATAAAATAAATAATAACTGAATTAAAACGCGTATGGACGCTTACTCTTAAATAATTACATAAATCTGATTATAATAAATGTGTCCTGTATAGAGTTCCAAGGCATGCCGTGGATATCGCCGGTGGAAGCGTGCGTGTCGCACTCCCGAGAGCTCCTTCGGCGTATGGCGCGAGCGTCCCTCGGCGCCTGTGCCTTCGCCGACCTTCCCGCACTACTGCGCCGCTGACCCCCGCGCGCCGCGCCCCGGGCTCCCCGCCCCCACCGTCATCGCCACTGATGTTGTCCCTTTCGACCGAATCATATACAAATTAACGGAGTGAGACAAATATATCGTAAGCGTTTCTTTTGTCCCCTTACGGATTATTTAGCGGAGTGACACATCGTGCCCCTGTTTGGAATCGTTTTACATTTTGTCTCTTGTTTATGGAGTGCCGACAAATGACCAAAGTACTTACGCTTTTCATTTTGATAGTTGATTTTATTTTGTGGAACGCCTTTGACAGGCCAGTCTCATACCGTGTCCTGACAAAAATCTAAATTGCGGTGAGCTTAAATTACAGTGGTCGGTGCGAACGATATGGACGTTAATAGCGGGTGTGCTCGTTAATCGGAAGTGGTAAACGATATCACTTCCGGCTTTAATACATAGATATATTATAGAATATAAATATTAATATAATCGGTAACGCGGGGCACTACTTATTTTATACGATAGCGAGCACTTACATAGTCATTGTATGGTATTCATGTATGATCGCCCTGTTTTCGATTTAGTATATGAATTTGTGATTCAAATGTATTCGTCTACGTAACACGCAGATAAAAATAAATAAGAAATGTTCTAAAATGGCTGTTACGATAAAGACGAGTTTTGTGGAATTATGTATGGCCTACGATCAGTTGCAATGTACAATAGGCAGTAGCGTGGGTTGTAGGGTTTATAAGACTTATAGTGCCGCCGCTTAAACCTAACTTTACCGAGCTTTTTGTTGGCCAATTAATTGGAAGCGAGTGAGCGGCCGCCCGTATGTGTTCATTACAATTATTCCTAAATCAATTCAAGAGTCAATCAAATTAAAAACTTAGCTTGTTTTAATAACCACTGAAACAAAGGCTTGAATTTTCATGAATCTCCCAATTGAAATTTTGTATCTAATGGCAAGATTCGGAAAAGATGCTTGGTCCGAACTGCGACCCCCAATTGTTTTTGACATCCGGGAGTCACACGTAGCAGTCTAGTTTCTGAATCTTGCCTAAGCTAGTGATAGGTATAAAAACAATATTTTCTTTTTTATAACGCCCTCTGTGTTTCATACTGTTTCTTAATTTTGTAAAAATATTTTTTATTCGTGATTTTAAATGACTAGACGAGTAGCTGCCAATTAATTGGCTAAAAAATAATAAAATAATTATAATGTGAGACGAACTGTTTGCGAGTAGTTGATTAAGACTTAAGGTCACTGCTTTTGGTGCACACGGCCATAATTTCGGACGTATAAATATTGTTTTTCATTGATTTACACCCTTACTAAGAATTTTGCAATTTGTTTTATAAGACAGGCGGAAATTAGTGCTCATAGAATTTAGTGCTTACCGCTTTTCATGGACACCTGCAACGCCTTGCATGTCTGTTGCAGGCCCTTATTATACTGGTTAGCTGCTCTTGATGGCCCCAAAGTCGGAACTCTACGGAAATCGTCGAATGGCAATATTTAATTAAGTATTCGTATCGACATTGTAATATTTTTCAAAGCGAACACGTTTTTGAGCTAGTAAGGCTGTTGGTAATAAACTTAATGTAATTTCTGCCATTTTAGTACCAGACTATGCTGAGGGCAATTATCCATAAAACAATTGAATACTGTTCTTTTTTAAGATGCTAAATAATTGTGGTATGCTTAGTTTTCAAAAGATTGGTGTCGTCAATTTTACTTCACTTTTGATTCGTTGAATATTAAATTGCATTAATAAATTTTTTATTAATTACTGTACATGAATTAATTTTATATCGACTTTTATTATCCCACGGAAGTGAAAATAAGGTCTCTTTGAAATATCCGTGCCGTGTGCCCAGTTTGATGTAAAATATTATTATATATGACCTTTCGCGATTTCTAATAGCAGAATGTTTTGTAGATACGGTTGGACATACTAACATATTTAAAAAAAATTGTGTACGTATTATGTACGCGTTTTGTTGTAATATAATGCAGAGATTTTCATGGAAATGTAAATAGACTTAGATGTGTTAGTGTGTCGGGCTAAGACACTGCTTTGTAAAGACGATTCTACAATATTGTTCGTATATTGTATTGTTTTCTTTTTTAATAATATATTGTGTTTAAACCGTAAAAATGATTTTTATTTCTGCTAACCTATCTAGAGCATATCCTATCTTGTGTTACATTTTTTGTAAATGACAACATTATGTTTCCACGCTATTTTGGCGCAGAAGGATTGAGGTTTTATTAAATAATTTAAAAAGAAATTAGCACAATGTCGAAGTCGTTATTCAAACATTATCAATGTATTTTATGTTATATATTCTCTGTAATGGGAAAACAAAACACATTACTTACACATCTTTTATAGGGAAAGTTATAATAAAAAAGTGAACTATAAACTATGAATCTAAGTGTTTGTTTCTCAATGTCCCCGGATACGTTCCAAATAAACTATTACTTATTGGTAGGATAAACACTATTGTTGCGTTTCACGACTGTCAGCGATATTCGTCATGAAAGCCGAAGTTTCTTATTCGGAACTTTTATCATCCGGATAAATTGTGTTTCATAGCTATTTGGTACTTTATCCATTAAATATGAAACAGACCCTTAGTTTAAAACTACCACGAAATGAAACCGTCCGATGGTGGGGAATGGCGAGCTCCTGAGAACAACTTCTTACTTGGTGCTTGTAGGCTTTACTACGCCACAGGAGCTTTTTATACAAATACTCAGGTTATTCAGTATTTGCCACATCAAATAATTAACATGCCAAATACAATTTTTGTCGACCTTTCATTGTAAGAAAGTTTAAGTTATTTAAATATAGGGTGACATGTGAGCGAGGTATGGTAACACAAAACCGGGCGCATGCCGAAAATTTACTCGCGTTAGGTTCATTTTCGCGTGTAACAAGAGTTTAAGATTTGCCGCCAATTTACAAAAACAAATGACAGACGAATGCAATATACTATCATTGACGACGAATGTAATATACTATTGCTAATGAAAACTGAATCAAACAGTTTTCATTAGCAATGTTTCTAACTGGCAAGTTCTAAACATTTTCTGAGTTACAGAGGCCATGAGTTACAGGCTATTGATCCAAATAAAATATTATTTTTTGAATTTCTACAGTAATAGATAACCTAATAAAACCTAGTCCAGAAAACAATTAAAATCGTGAGATATGATGAGACATATAATGTCAGTCAGTTACAGTTTTAAATTTAATTATTAGTGTATTATGTATGAGAAATCGATAACAATACAGGTTGTAGTAGTAAACCTGAAACAGCACACCAATTGTATAGTTTTAAATATCAAATTCAATAATGCTAAAAGGCAATATAATAACATTTATACATTGAACGATTTTATGTGATTGTGACTGGATGGGCCTTTTATAATTACTTCGATACCCGTGTAAATTTCTCACAAATATATAAAAAGTATATTTTAACTTAAGTTTTTATGACTAGTAAAAATTTGAAATAGTAGATAATTATTCCAATTGTAAAGAAACGTAAATTTCAACACCCTCTTATTCAGGCAGGAGTCCATTGATTATAACGAATCATTGAATAATTATGATAATTCTCTTAAATTATGGGCTTTTGGTGATTGGAGGGTAGAATTGTCTAAAATATTGGTAAAGAAATATTTATGGTAATTTCAAACAAATTATAATCCTATTCTGTTTATATAAAAATCGTTAGATATATTGCATAATACAAATTTGTATAAGACTAATGCATTTCAAGTAACGTTGTTGAACAAGTATAGCCTGGCCGAGTGGAATTGAATGAAAACATATAATATTTACGTAGAGCGGATGCGGTGCTGCACTTCTATAGCGGGGCACAGATAATAAACCGCATGCAATATATTACGAAAATAAAGAATACGTATTATAGTTGAACGTTCTATATCGTAGAACAATGTTTTTAAAGAATGTAATTTAAAACTCTTCGCTTTATATGCCGTGATAAAAGATCATGGCGTTGCATAATGCGGTGCTAAGCAAGTGTGCCAAAATATGGTGATTTCTAGACATGACCTAACTCTAGATTCACTTTCAATGTGACGTTATTGTCACCGTAATTAATTAAAATCAAGATCAAATATTAGTTTTATTACTGCCTCTCCATGATCCATCGTGTTACACTTGGATTCTTCGGCTTTTCCTCGTGATCGTATGGGTATAATATTGTGTACCATTCATAAAAATAATCAATGAAGCATGGTTAAATGTCTTAAGTTCTATATTTAAAAGGTCCTCCATAAGCAATAGCATAGAAATCCGTAAACAATATTGTAGTTTCACTAGACCGAATACAGAATAAATTCAAACAAAAACATTTATAGGTATATAATTTCTTCCATTGATGTTAAACAAAATATACAGCAGTGATTGAATTAAAACGAAGCAATATTGAATTCAGTTTTAAAAACGTCTTGTCTGAGGTCTTGCGGCTCTTTTAATATTTGATCTGCATATTTATTAAGTCTATTTGGTCGCCGCGGGCTGCACTCTGTTTGTGATCTGGAGTTATTTTATTCCGCGCCATTGTTTGTGGAAGCTGAATGTCTTCAGATATTGAGCTTGGATTTATCAATAAGGTATTTATATGCTATGATTTAAAATTGAAATAAAATCTAGTTGAAACTGTAATGTTATGCTGGAAAAATATCTAGTTATTTTTATAAAAATAATAATAGAGTGATATTTCTGTTTTATTTAATTTTTCATGCATATTTGAGAACTGTCACAGGGTACATAACCGGCTTCTCCATATTTGCAGAGCAGATTTAGGAAAAACTCACCGGTGTGACGCTCATATGGATGCACTAAAACAGAGAGATTCTGATCTAGTACCATAATGTTTGAAGAGTTTCTTGTCGCACGAGGCCATTTTAGAAGATTGGAAGTCTTTGGTGTTGGATTCCTGAAAATAATTTTAAACGAAATTTTAACACATTCTTTAATTCCATAAATCACACCAAATTGTCTGTATGCTACTCTTATTCTGCTCATCATATTTCGCTATCACATATTTATTTCTAATTGTAAAAACTATCATTTGTAATTAATTATAATAAAAATCTCTGTTAATTGCAATATTTTTACCAAACCAAATTGAATATATGTAATTAATATGATATAAATAACTATTGCATACTTACCCAAATTTCATGAAGTTTGTCATCATCGTAGTAAATTTAACAATAAATCTTTCATCTCTCGTGGAAAGTAACATTGGAATTCCGAAGGGTTTGAAAATGTAGAACAACTCTCCAGCATGGACAGGGCCTTTTAGGTGTCTTATAAAGATTTTCGCAAATTCTCTGTCACCCTCATAAGCGAATAAATAGTTATAGACTGGTTTGTTAGAAAACTTAGTTAACACTTTAGAGAATGCTATAATAGCAGCATACGCCACCCAGTCAGAATAAAATCTAACCAAATTGTTAACGGAATTTAATGTAATATTACCGCGTCCAAAGTAGTGAGATCGTAGCAGTGTTGCCACTTGCTGTCTGTTGTTGGGACACCATGAAAACAACGATGGTATCATGTCGGCAAAGTTGTCATTCAGATTGGCAACCGATGACTCATCCAATAATCCATAGAAGTAAGATCCCTCCGATTCAGTGAAGCCCATCATAACAGGGACAGTATTAAAGTTACCCGATTTCATTATATTGTATGGAGTGTCCCTGAAGAACGGATCTGAATTGTGAGAGTCCACGCATGGGGAATATTTGAAATATCTTGGATTAACTGATATGTCTTTGGTTGCTTTTATTAACGTTTCTAAAGGAGCCTCCGTAAATACTTTATAAACATCTTCATCTGAATATACTTGTGAAATTTTTCTCGCGTCTTTAAACGCTAGTTCAGTAGATTCTTGATTAAATGCCCAAACAGACAAAGCTGTGCCACTCATGAGAATCATTTTATGGAATAATCCTCTACTTAATTCTGAAAGTAGATGAAATGCCGCCGAGCTGGCACCCGCACTCTCCCCACAAAGGGTGACATTATCTATATCGCCACCGAATGCTGCGATATTCTTTTGTATCCACTTTAAAGCAGCGACTTGGTCTCGAAGTCCCAGATTAGATATTCCATTTAAACACAAGAACCCAAGAACGCCGAGCCGATAGTTGACAGTAACGACGACAATGTTTTTGACTACTAGAAATTCTGGGTCATAGAGATTTTTTGCACCCATGTAGTAAGCGCCGCCGTGAAGGTAAACCATCACGGGTAGTTTGCTTCTTGGTGTTGCCCACTCTGGCGAGAAGACATCGAGGTACAGGCACTCTTCTGTTCCGAATACAAAAAACTTCCTCCATTGTGGACACTTCAGATGTTGACTTCGATGAATGGCATCGAATATTCCATGCCAATTTGACGGTTCCTTTGGTTTCTGAAAAATAGCTATCAGAATAATGACCAAACTCAAATTTTTTAATTACATATAAGTTTTTTGGTTCTTAATAGTAAGTTATAACTGATTTTTTTCCATTGATTTTTCTTCTTGTATTAGAAGCAACCAACACCAATCTTCTGATATATTCAATAGAAATAAATAATTATGTTTCTTGCTCTCAACCGATTGAGTGTACTTTCTTGTATGTATATATTATTAATAGATCATTATCGTTCATGTCTTTACAAACTTCGTAAAAAATACCTATTCCATTACAAAATGACTCGCGCTGATATTTTACTTAATAGAAAATATTATTTTTTTGTTATTGAGACATTAGTGCTTCTAAAGGTTTATTCCATGCTTTAGTCGCACTGATTAATAAAATGCGCATTTAATAGTAAAGTAAAAAAATAGTACTATAAATATGAGAAGAGGATTAAGATTACTTATCTTATCAGGTGACTTTGTTTACCTGAAATCTGGCAGCAACTGCATAAGGTATGTTATAATACCGGTTTTGTCCGAACAAGCTTCTCCATCCTCGCAACTTGCCTTGACTTATTTCCACCACTGGCGTCAGTAAACAAGACACAGTTTCACAAACCACAAATAAACTTAGTATTTTCAATATTATATTCATTCTTCATTTCTAATTTGGATGAAATACTATGCAATAATTTTATCTCTTTATCTAGGAATTTCGATTGCTTCCATCAGTTTTAATACAATAAATCGATCGTAAAATCTTCACTAAAGTATTGCTACTGTGTCTAAAACTAATAACAAAATGTAGGAAACGTTAAATCATGTCGCACGTTCTCTGCTGAGTGAGGTTTTTGCGAGCTTTCATTGGTAACGTTACGAAAGATTCGCTTATGGGCATTTCGCAAAGTTAGCTCACTATTGAGAATAGTTGAGACATAGTACAGTTTGAACATTACACTAACTAAATAGACATATTCATGTTATTTAAACGTCAAAGATATGACTTTTTAGTTTTGAGTAACAAAAAACCCAGTGGCGCTAAACCTTTTAAGGTCTGACCTCAGATTTCTACATGTGTTTCGTGATCATTTGTTTTTTCTAATACGCAACTATACTACGGACGCGGAGCACGAAGAATTTCGTACAATGACCTTTGGGCCTACTGCCAGTGGTTGAAAACATTTTTTTTAAAAGTACGAATATTAAAAACGGTAGTTTAGAATTTGAGTTAGCTTTGTAAATAAGATCATCGACTTAATATAGGTAAGTACCCAAGGATAGCTTTTTACCCGACTGCGCCAGAAGGAGGGTTATGTTTTTCGAGTGTATGTATGTATAATTCTTTGACAAGCTCTACTAAGAATTAAAATTAATAGGAATTTTTAATCGCTTTCCGTTTACTGGCCATGTTAACAGTAACATAACATAAAAAAATAATACCGATAAGCGTTAAAAAAGGAATTACTACTTATAACAAAACAAACAAATGGTTATGACTAAAAGGTTTACAATCTCTGAATACGGCGGTCACTGCATCTGTGTGAGCACAACGGCAATATGTTTATGCGCGAGCGACAAAGACATAAGATGACGGGTCATTATACGAAATTCTTCGTGCTCCGCGACCGTAGTATAGGTGATAAGGCTTCCTAACACACGCTAACTTTCCATTTTTAACCTTATGTTTGAGTGTTTAAAAGCGCACATAGAACTCCATTTGTGCACAGACGGGATTCGAACCTACGAGCTCATGACTGTCGTACGCTGAAGGCCAACTCTGTACTTTATTTTTTTATTAAATGAGTTAGGCTTATTTACTTCATAAAAATACAATATGTTATTTTTGAAAGGCCATGTTATTTTTATATACAATACATTTATTACAAGAAGAGATCCAAAAGTGTATCTACTACCTATCAATAGCGAAACCTAGAATTTGAACAGATGGAGCACTCGTAAATGTTAACATATTTCAATCATTGAACTCGAAGTAAACTTACAATTGAAACTTCTATAAAACGAAAAGTGATTTCTGTATTTATTTACATTATACTTGTTTCAGTTGGTTTCAAAGTTCTAGCCAAAGTCACCAACTCTAGCGCCGCAATAAAAGTAAAAAGCGAAGCTTTTAATTCTGTTTTTCTCGGAAATACGCAGTTATTTCTCGACGGAAAATGCGAGCAAAGTGCAACAATCGCGTCAAGCGGCAATTCGTTATAAAATGTAATTAACGTGGCCAAGTGCAAGCCGGCGACCAGCTGGGAGGCAAGGGGAGAGGGGGGAGGCCCGGTTAATCCGGGTAATAAAGAAAAATACCCGGGAAGCGGGCTAATTGTTATAAACTGGGCAAACATGCAAATTGGAAGAACTTCCTCGGCCTTTTAATTGTGAAGTTATCTCGTAGTTAGGGCACGGTACACTGCCTTTAACAATTTATGCCAGCAGCCTTCCATTTTAATGATTGCTATAATTGTTAAATCTTAGCGAGATGAAAATTGAAATATACGGCACTATGAAATTTGGAACATAAAATTTAATACATTTTAATAAAGCAATGTTTGAGAAAAAAGTCATTTTGAAGGCTATATAACATCGGCTCTTGGTTCTAAAACTTGGTATGTTCACGTCTAGTATTATTTTTGAATAAAGCCGTACATTTAAAAGTTATTTGAATCTGCAGTAATCATATTGTGCATTGAACTCGGCCTTGCAAAAAAACCATCCACGAATTTCGTGAGCGCGATTTTTATTTGCGAAGAAGTTATTGTCTGAGTTGTATTGAATGCATAAGTTGCCTCTTGGCGCGCTCAGCGGCTCACTCGACAGACGAACAGCTGTCCAACTTGCTTATTCTGTTTGTCTTTTTGTTCATTTACAACTTTTTGTAGAAGCGTCGTCTCATATTGTACTTTGTAACAACTTCGCAGCTACCAACATTGTTTGTTACATCGTTTTCCATTTAAACAAAAATAAGACACGAAATTTTGAATCCCGTTGGATCTTCATTATAAAGACAATTATTTAATGATTAATGTGATGTTTTAATAACTAATTAAGGCTCGATTGCGAAGGATACTTTGGGTAGGCTAAGTTTACCACCCTGGATAATGAGATAAGCACCAAGATCGTGCCGAATAAAACCTATCACCTGATTAAAGAACATTTCATAGATTTTGTAAAATGTCAAATGGTAAAGCGATAGTTATATGCACGTAAATATTCTAACGGCCTCATTTCAGACGAAAGTTGAGATGATATTGGTAGGACATAACTGTAAAAACATTTATTAATTTAATTTGAGTAGATGCTCTTTAACCGCAGATTACCTTAAATACAATAATCACAATCACGGTACAATTTGCATAATTATTTATTACATAATGTGAAAACTGTTGTATATAACATAGTTTTCAAGTTTAAAATAATATTTATTTGATTTCGATATTTATAGGACTAGATTTAGTATCACCAAACATACATACGTTCAATAAATTAACACAACCTAATACCCGTAACACACCCCTCCTAACAACATACATATCACATATTTTCTATTTATTAGTAACTGTCAACCACATTATTTTAGACATAACAAAATCTTATAGTAAAAATGACTAATGAAAGTTAATACTTTCATCAGTCATTTTATTTTACCTATACGTATTTAGCGAAGTTAGTCCATAATGTGACCACCACTATAGTCTAATGACTAAGGCAAATATTTGTTTGTGTTTGTTTTATAAGCTAGAGACAAAAGTACATCTCTAACATATAGGATGTTATATGGAATATAATTTCGTTTTATGGAAGTTTCAATTGCAATTGCAAAAGATGTACTTTTGTCTTACCAGTCAGCCCAAATCGTAAATCAAAAACAAAGCTAGTATAAACAAAATATTGTCTATACTATAGGTCCCTTTATCGAAATCCGTAACGTTTCCTCCTGTACTTAATGTAAGTTTTATTCCATAGAGATATGGAGCCCTCATCCCATAGGGGGCTAGTGGTCAGGTGTCGGTCAATGACCAAGGCTTTGGGGTTCCAAGCCTGGCTGGGTTGCCACTTTACAGGTAAGAGAGGCGAGGTGGTCGGAGTTGGTTCGCTAAAAAATAAGATCATGTATTAATATAATATCCACTCAACATCTTGGAGTTATAAACATTTGACTCTACCATGTTTTTGTATAAAATATTTGAGTTAAAATTTTAGTATTGCTTAAGTCATACACAAATATAAGTCGTTATTTCTTTTTAAAGTAATTTACAGCCATACTTTAACGCCCGAACTCAATAATTTATCTACAATCTCAGATTGAAAACCTACGAAGACAATCCATTTTTGGCGACGGATATAATATTCTCTTCTTTCTTAACGCTCATATTTAATATTCAATATAAGCCAAATAAAGTAAATAAAACAATACAAATAATATTAAAATATACAAGTCTATATTATAAAAAAATTAAAAATTTAATAATTTTAAAAACTGGTAAAGTTAATCTTAAGTCACAGTTGAACTGACATTTTCATATAAAGGTCTATCACCGGTCCAACCTGCCATGGATAGTTTGTATCGGCAGATGGCTATAACAATTCGTCGATTGATTATGGGCACAATTTTGTCAATATTTGAATTAAGATGTCTATCTCAGATAATAAATGGATTGAGATAGGTTGGGTTTGGGCGTAAGAGAATATCGGTTCTTATCAGTAAACATATTTAATTATCTTTCAAGCTGCATTAAAAACGAAAACGTATTTGTACTTTGTTGTAGGTATGGTGAATGGTGGCATTGTTAATCCTATAAACAAACACGAATCTAAATATTATTGAGCTTCATCGGTATTTTTGTGAGGCGCCGTGACATGAAATAAAACAGCAAATTATGATGCATGTCCCATTTAATATGCGGATCACGTCCCTATTATAATATCAGAATTTATTTCACTAACACATTCGTATAGGAAATTAAGGATTTATAGAATAAGATATAAATATTGATTATGGATTAACGGTTTTTATGTTTTTTTTAATGTAATAGAAGGCAAAAGAGCAGGAGGCACACCTGATGTTGAGTGATAGCGCCGCCCATGTACCCGCCAGAAGACTCGCATTTGCGTTCCCGCCTTTCAAGAATTGGTACGCTCTTTTCTTGAAGAACCCTTAGTTGAATTGGTTAGGTCAGTGGGTGGCTGGTTCCACATAGCGGTGGCGCGCTCAATGAAACTAAGCTGCAGGTTTTAGAAACCGAACAACTCCTCTATAGACTCTTCATAATGTATCCGGTAGAAGATGCATAGAGACCCCACATTTCTACGCAACCTTCAGTAATGGAGAGGCATTGAAAGAAGAGGAGATAAGGTGTGTCATATAAAAAATTAATAACCTTTAATCTAATTTTTGATATTGATGATGATTTGATGGTTCTTATAATTTCAAAAGGTCAATATAAAATAAATTTCGTTATAAAAACAAGTTTATTTACCAAAGGACAGGTTGTAGTCCTATTCATAAATGTTTGTTTGCATGGTATTCTATATTCCTTGCATTATCGAATATCAGTGATAGCAATGTAAAGTTACTTACCCGTATTTAGCGAAGTTAGTCCATAATGTGACCATTCGCTTTATCATATGGGTTTCTAGAATGCGTGTCGGTAATGGGAAAGTATGCGGTTTGAACAAGTAGAAAAGCTCATCTGCATGGGATGCCCCCTGGACGAACCCGAAGTATGAGATAATCTTCGGCATGTTGATATACCCGCTGTACTTAAATAAGTAGTAATAAATGGGTTGGTCGCTCGTCCTCGCGTACAATTCGGATTCAATCACGGCTGGGTATTTAAAATGCAGATCTGAATATAAATTAATCATATCCATAATGAAATCCTCTTTCCCCGATGAAAAGTAGTATTTATTTATCTCTTGCATGCTTGCGTTTTTGCTCAATTCTGATGGAAATTCTAGGTCTCCATGTAAAATATCATTGGGTTTTTGCTTTAAACTGGTTCCAAAATCTTTGGCTACAAAATATATACCTTCTTGGTCATTGTACCCTATTATCATAGGAACTTTAGTGTAGTTTCCGGAAATAATAGTGTCCACGGGATGTTTAGTGATTACAGGCTCTATTCCAGGAATTACATTTTCAACACACGGTGCAAATAGTATCTCCGCAGTTATATAATTCTTATTTTCTTTGAATTTTATTGCATTAATTAACTCTTCAATACTTCTATTAGATAGAGTCTTATAAATCTCAAGAGGATCTTTACCATAGTATCCGAATTCTTTAGCTAAATTTCTAGCGGTCTCAAGAGGATCATGTTGAAGGCCCCAGGGCGCCAATGCTGAACCGCTCTGTAAGATTGCTCTACTAAAAAGTCCTCTAGAAGCGGGAGACATAATGTGATGCGATACAGACACGGCACCGGCACTCTCACCAAATATTGTTATATTATTGGGATTACCACCAAATGCAGCGATATTTTCTTTAACCCATCTAAGAGCTGCTATTTGGTCTTTAAGACCGGCATTGCCTGGTGCTTCTTTAATACCCAAACAGAGAAATCCTTCGACGTTCAGTCTATAGTTGATCCCAACAAAGATGACGTCATTATCCACAAAGTAATCTGGCCCGTATAAAAAAGCGTTTCCTATTCCTTCAAAAAAGCATCCTCCGTGGATGTAAACCATTACAGCACGTAAATGTGAAACAGTGGTTATAGGCGTGTAGATGTTTAGTTTGAGGCAATCTTCAACGCCGGCGATAATAGGACCAAACATCTTTTGGGGACATCTCGTGTTCTCATTGATAGCTTCGAAAATACCTTTCCATTTAATTGGTGGTAGGGGTGCCTGCAACAGATAGAAGATATAGCAATAATTATTACGAATAAAAATAATTATTTTAAAATCTTTAAAGCGAGGAGCGTTTTTGTTCACGATTTTGTATTTTCGTGCTCATTTTAAAGGTTTCAGTATTTTATTGAGTATTGAAATGATTTGTTGATAAGGTAACTATAATTAATATGTCATTAAAAAACGATTCTGTAATATTAGATTGTTACAATTGTAATAATTAACAACTCTACGAAAACCGAATGTCGAGAATCCGTTTATTAATTAATTAAATTTGATGGTGTTTGTTATTGGTTTATTGGTATTGTGTTAGCCGTGGTATGAAAATAGTAAATGAATTGCAGCTATCACATTAAATACATAAAGTTATATTTAAAAAATACGCTTTCTTTGTTTTACAGTCAAGCGCTTGGATTTAGGCCATTTAAGCAAAATGTCTTGGGTTGAACTCTGGGTGGTTTATAAATTGTATGAGATTGAATCAATAATGCTTACTTGCCTATTAAATATAATCAGTAAACGTGATATCATTATCACGTTGGCTTTATGGCACAAAAACGAAAAATATTTATTATCCAGTTTTGTAAGAAAAAACGTACGTACTTTATGTACCATATTGTTTATTCAAGTTCAATGTCACGTACTCATTGATTATTATTTATACTGCATGTATAATTTTTGACGTCATATTTGTTTGTTAGAATTTACATATTAAAATATATCAGTACAATTTTATTTGTCTTTAATACTATGTATATGCAATTAAAGATTTCAAAGCTGTTTCTAGATTTCAATTAGCGCACAATCAATAAAATCTAATTATTGCACACTAATTAATATTAAGACCAAACTCAACCCACGGCTAGTTAAAGAGTAAGCAATATTTTGAAATATTCCCACTAAAACCTGCCTTCGATTTCCCGCATTATACGCTATATTATACGTACATAAACTCCAGATAAGAAAAACTCCTACCGCAAACAGAAATATACATTAAAATGAGACTTTTGTGTTTTATAATAATTGTTACTTATGGTAAATTGAGAAAAAAAAATCAGCGGCGCTACAACCTCTTTTAGGTCTTGGGGTCAGATTTCTGAATCTGTTTCATGATCACTTCTAATTGGCAAGTAGGTGATCAGCCTCCAGTGAATGACACACATCGTCGACTTTTTGGGTCTAAGACATGCCGGTTTCCTCACGATGTTTTCCTTCACCGTTCGAGCAAATGTTAAATGCGCACTTAAAAAGAAAGTCCATTGGTACCTCAGGTATGAGAGTCGCACGCTGAAGCCACTAGGCCAACACTGCTCTGGTAAATTGAGAACTTACTTGAAAACGATTGGTCTGATCCACAGTTCCATAAGGAATTCCAAAATACTGATATGAGTTGCCGTCCACACTAGTCCTGCCTCGGAGCAAGCCATCTTTCACTTTTATCACTGGTCCCGGGTCTTTGAGCAATTTCGTTGCGATCAACCATATGAACACCAACCATTTCCACATCTCATAACACTTTAAGTAAAAATAAATCTGTGTTTGAAAATTCTGACTCGTAATAATTATAAGAAACGAGTTTCGCGTGTCATTAATGTTATATGACTGGATGTAAAAGGATAATAATAATGTTGTTAACGCGCTGACCAGTGCGGCGCGTGCGAGTAGGTATACGTTGCGAGGTTACGCGTTCAGGGTTCTGCGAATGTTGATAAGATAGTTGGTTACTTTAATATATTGCAACCTCAGTAATAATAGAATAAACATTTCAATTGTCTTTATTGGAGTACTACATAATAAAAATTTATAAAAATAGTAATGGTCTTTGATTACATGTCCATGATGTTATTTTTTACATTAGTAGGTACTTGCGTGCTGATATTTCACCATGCCTCCTGCTGATAGAGGACAAATATTTGCTTTTATTATTCTTTATTACTCAAGATGTCATATGGAACATGGTGTAATGGTCACAAACGCATCTCCTCACAAACGTTGTGTAAAAGAAAAAAATTGTCGATTAAAAAGAGTGACGGAGAGTTTATTGCCAGTTCTTCTCTTCCGTTATACGCCCTTGATTTGAGAACTGGCAATATGTAGGGTACGTAGGTATGAACCCTACATAGGGGTAGGTACAGATTTGTTCTTTAATAATATCACTATAGAAGGATTTCAGTTTTTATCGATTCAATTGATTTAAAAATATTTAAGTTGAGCCCATATAGCTATGTCAAAAATGTTGTATATATACAATCAATTAAGAATAATTTCTTGTAACGTTTGTAGTTGTTGGCAATATCTGTTGCATGTAAGACGTACAACTTAGCTACATTATGTTTAATATATCGAATCTATTACTAAATTGAAGCGGTAAGATGGCGGGCGATGAGCGGCAGGGGTGTGTGAGAGAGCCACATTCGTGACAATGTTATTATTGTCCCTTTTCTTTCACTCTTACTAACCGCTGAAATATTTTATTCTCATAGTTAGACCCCGCAGGGTTGCATATGCATATAAAATAATTTATATTAAATAAAACGAGATTAAGCTATTTTATGTTATTTTATGTTAATTTTAGTATGTGTTTAATGAGTGTGAATTGTGTGAAAAAAAGTCTATTCAAACTGATTCATTCGGTATGCGCCGAAAAATCTTCAAGTTCGCTGTTGTAATATTCAAACATTTTCCTTTTAATATAAAATCATATACTTATTTTACCTTCAGAGATTCTCTGAATATAAATTATCGTTTTAAACTACGATAATTTAATTAAGTTTAAACTAAAAAATAAATCACCTCATCTGCTCTGGGTTTTTGCAACTTTGTTCTAAGCAACTGAGTTTTCCTGTATGACAACATTCATAAAGATAATTGGTAGATCTCATAAAACAAAAGGCGATACGTAATGTTATTTGTATCATTTTTTTGCTCATAGTATCAACTCAGTTTAATATATCAAATCAAAAATGTCTTTATTCATATAGGTAAACATGTAGATACACTTATGAACGTCAATAAATGACGTCACCTATGTTTGATACTACACGAATTGTGGTTTGACAATAGCTAAGCGCCTTCTACAAAACAGTTTAAGCGTCATTTTCTAGTTTAAAACATCAGAAATATATATTTATCGTGTAAGGCTAATGTAAAATTCATATATTTAAAATAACTTACAATAATTTCCTATCAACCTCTGGAAAATTATTAACGTTTTACGTAATCAATTCTGCAGACGCCATTTACAGTTTTTTACTTTGATATTATATATTATTTAAAGCCACCTAAAATAATATTATAATACTAGGACGTAATAATATTAAAAAACTGCGTTTATTTACGAAAAGGTCATTTTTATATCCCTGCTAAGACAATCGAGCAAAAAGTACTCAATAAAATCTTGAAAAAGTATATTATGATATATAAACACATAAGATATTATACTAGATTATCCTTTGATCAGTGGAGTGATTTTGAATTTTACATCATTTTAATAATACAAATGGAGCAGAGATCCGACGGAAATGATAATAGCACGTTTTATAATTGCACTGCTTCCGCCTTGCTTAACTGAAGATTGGCAACATGTTGTAAAACTCGCAAAGTGCACAAATAGTTTATATTTAAGTTGAAGTATTTTCGAACCAATTTGACTTAGGATCCTTCAAGTAAATAGTGTACCAATTCTTAAAAGGCTGGCAGCATGTCCGCGAGTCTTCTGTCAGTGAGAGTGTCCATAGGTAATAACAATATGCTTATAATAAACAAAAAAATCTGATAAAATAAGATATCAATTTACCATTGCAAATAAATTTAATATAAAAAACTACAATGTCATGACCGAGAAACAGGTCAATGTGTCTTTTCAACAGTTTCCAACAGTTGGATCATAAAATTAGAAGCATTTGATGTATATATTTCTTTTTTTTGACGTTCTTAAGTACATTATGTTACCTACATGAATAAATGATTTTTGATTTGATTTGACCTAATTTTAGAATAAACCTAACTGTATCATCAAATATAAGTAACTTAACGACAGATCCAATGGGAAGCTAAAAGGACTTTCTCTCTTCTTTTGTTTCTTAAATTGCCGTTACCTAATATAAAATACCCAATTTTATACATATATGACATTAATATACGAATTAATCAATTAACCTTGATTCAAGATCATGGCGCTCCAACGAACCTGCGTCAATAAATTGTTCTTTCCAAATTCACCGAAATTGTTGTTTTCTTTGGAATTGTTTTGTATTTTTATGTATTTTTCCCTGGAACTATATCTTACGCATCATTCAGCGATCGTGATTTTTTGTATTTTATTTTATGGTTCATTGGTGAATATTCTCTATTCTTCATAGTTACAATAAGTACTTTAAAAATAAAAATAGCATCTTTTCTCATAAAGATTTATTTATTTATTTGCAGTATATATAATAATTATATATAGATACCTTACATATGAAATTGACGTTTTGTCGTACTGGCCACTCGGATCTCAAATATCTCCTCTTTAGTTAGGAATTGCAAATTCAATTTTTACAGCTATTTACTCGTGCATTTGTTTTTAGAAAACCATTGATCATTTCAGGTTCACCTTTATTATTTTTTCTATGCGTGTATTTATAAAATTTAAAACATGAATGTCGCGTTTTAACGAGTACGAGATCCGCCGTCAAAGTCAAACTCAAAAATCAAATATTAACACAATGTAGTGTACATTGTACAAATAAATATACCTTAAATTTTACATTTACTGCCAGTTCTCAAATCAAGGGCGTAGAACGGAAGAAAAGAACTGGCAATAAACTCTCCACCACTCTTTTTAATCGCCAAGTTTTTTGTCTTTGACAACGTTTGTAAGGAGCTGCAACCATTACACAATATTCCACATGACATCTTAAGTAATAAATAAGAATATAACTTAAAAAAATATTTGTCTCAGATTGTCAAAGATCATCTATCAGCAGGATATAACTAACATTCATATTATTTGAATACGACCAGTCCCCACAAGTAGCACCCGCTCCCTCGCCATATTTTAAGGAGAGAGACAACCCAATGCAGGGTCGCCGCTACAAGCAATACTAGTGGCATCATTGCTCCCGCAACGAAGGATTAATGATGTGTATGGTAGTGAGTCGTGAAAGAAAACACACTGGGGTTTTGGTTCGACCAGCAGAACAAGCCCCTGGACAACCGAAGACCAAAGTTGATAACGAATAATTTAAGGCTGTTGTGGAAGCGGATCCATCGCAAACTACGTCTGAGTTAGCTGCAGGCTGCGGTGTTAGTGATGAAACTATTATTCCATTTGAAGCAAATTGAGAAAATAGAAATGCATAAAGGTGGGTTTCTCACGAATTGAGCGCATCAAATCGACAAACGCGAGTCGATTGCTGCGTTACATTACTCAACTAGGAAAGGGATTTTAAATCGAATCATTACGTGTGATGAAAAGTGGATTATGCACTATAATCGCAATGGCTGAATCCAGCCGAACCAGCCAAGTCGTGCCACAGGCGAAAATTAACGAAAAAGTTACTTGATAGTGTTTGGGGGACCTATGCTGGGGTTGTTCACTAAACTGAAACATGTAATTAGGTAAGTCAAAAAATCGTCATTTTCCAGCCTAGGTAATCATAATTTTTCATAGCGTGATCTTTCGCAAAAAACCGTTCAGAAACCTTGATAGTTTTTTTTTATAGTTTATAATCATATCACATTTATACAAACAGGCGCGCCCGGGGACCTTCATTTTTTGTTATGTGAAGATAGGATAGGAAAACAATAATTAAAATTCATTTGCTTCATTAGTGTATATTAATTTAATTTTCTGTATTTGGAGTAGGTTTCATTCCATAGTAACAAAGCCTCATCTTCCCATAAAGGCGCGGTAGACAGGTGCGTATTAATGACTAACTGCTTGGGTTCCTTGGGGCTCGACGGTTCCCACTTTACAGGTAGCAGCGCCGTCGTGAATGGGATTGGATTACTGTTTAACAAAATTAATTATACATTTTATAATATCATTGAGGAGCCACATAATTATCTATCAAAATTTAATTCCATTGTTGATATTCATTATATAAACAGTACATCAGTAATCAACTTACAACAGTATTACAGTAATCATATAAACAGTTATAGTCTTACGTAAATTACTAATGTTTTTTGCATGTCGACTCACTAAATAATGTCTTTAGAATGATCTGATGACTAATTTTAGTATTCATACCTAGACATGTATTGGTTTCTACACGAAAAAAATATATCACATAGCTTAAAGATAGTTTACCTATATTTTGCAAAATTGCTCCACATAGTTGTCATTTTCTCAATCATTTTCATCTCCAATGTTGCTATTGGCCAAAAACCTTCTACTTTAAATAAATAAGGAATCTCGTCGCCGTGTGATGCCCCAGGGCTTGTACCAAATCCGTATAATATCTTTACTAAATTTAATGAACCGCTGTATGAAAACTTGTAAGAAAATACTGGTTTCCCAGAATTTCTTATCAACAAATCCGTTGTGGATACCACAGGAAATCTAATCCCAGCATCACCTTCATATTTAACTAAGCTGTCTTCACTGACTTCTGAATTATTTTCGTTGGAAGAATATATGTTTTTTAGTTTTTCTGCGGTCTCTAACCTTGCACTATTATCCGGAAATTGTAAATCTCGTGGTAGCGAGTCAAGGAAGTTAAACATGGCCTTAGTTGTTTTATTCTCCTTTCCCACAAACATATATCCTTCGGCGTTATTAAATCCAATTATTAGGGGCACTTTATTAAATTTGCCGCTATTAAGTACAACATAGGGACTATCTGTTAAAAACGTTTCAGTTCCAGGAATCGAAGTCTCAATACACGGGACAAATATATTTTCCGATTGTATTATATCTCCATTAGATCTAGGAATCCTCGTGCTAAGTAACTCAACTGCAGTTTTCTTTTTGAAAATATCTAAAACTTCATATACATCCGTTGAGTTGTATTTCAATTGTTGTGCAAGGTGAAATGCTATATCCTTAGGGTTAAACTGTGTCGCCCAAAATGACATGGCAGAACCACTTTCTAATATAGCTTTATGAAATAAACCTTTGGACATCGGTGATAATATATGATAGAGCACAGAAGCGGAACCTGCACTCTCACCAAATATTGTAACATTATCGGGATCACCTCCAAAAGCTATGATATTTTTTCTCACCAATCGGAGAGCTTCTACTTGATCTTTTAAGCCCATATTTCCTTGAGCTTCCTTTATGCCCAAGCAAAGAAAACCCAAAACTTCAAGACGATAATTCAATGTGACCAGAATCATATTATGGTTGACTAAAAATTCTGGTCCGTATATGTAAGGTGATCCAGATCCATCTCTAAAGCCTCCGCCGTGTATAAATACCATCACGGGGTAAGGCCGATTCCTTCGCTTTATTGGAGCGTAAACATTAAGAGTAAGACAGTCCTCATTTCCTATAACAAAATTTAAAAATCGTTGTGGACATCGACTGAATTCATTGATAGCATCTAGAATACCTTCCCATTTCGGTGCTGGTTTTGGACTCTGAAATACAGGTTGTTATTCTATAGAGTTTGGCGAAAATAAAGCCGGTATACTTAGTATTTTATTTTCTACCAACCTCAAATCTATTAGCGATAGCGTAAGGTATACCGTGATATCTAACATGCGAATTATCCAGAGCAACAGTACCACGAAGAAGGCCACTGGAGATTCGAATTGGTAGCGTCGGAAAATGGGCTTCTGAGATGGCTACCGCCATCAATGCTATCAGGATTCTTCTTAATTTTATCATTTCTCTAAGTAATCACAAGTGTGTCATTATATAATGTGAAATAAAACGTTACAATAGCTTATTGTTCTCTTACCTGAATAGTTACGCTGTCATATAAATATGCGCTATTTCTGTATGTAATAAGAACATTATTGACCGAGTGGAGATAAATCTTGCCTTATATATGCCGGCTGGCTTAATTGTAGGGTCTGGTTGCTTTGTGTTTGTAAGGTGGGATTGTCTTAACACTATAGACTATTAATACTATTATATAAATCTCATTGATATTCTATTCATTAATTCGTTCACTTTAACATAATAATATAATTTAAATAAAACATTTTCTCGATGTAAAATATCACTGATATTAATTAGCAAAACGCGCTCTGATTCTGTGCGTCAGATAATAAAAAATAAATTTTCAATTGGTTAAGTTCACGGCAAGCACTTCAATGATATTGAAATTACGGAAAATTGCGGTCTTTACAAATAATTATAGAATACGCCATGTATATTGCAAAACAATTATCTTAACTCGGATATTGCAAACCTTTTACGGAAAAAAATTAAAAAAAATATATTGTAACGGTTTAGTTATACACACTACCAACTTGATTACTATATTATTACTAAGTTTCACGAGAATGTCGTAAACCACCAGTAATGGAGAGGCACCAATAGAAGAAGAAGCCAAGAAGATCCTTCTACCTGAGAAGTATGCTGGAAAACTAAATGCGTTTAAATATAATAGTTTGCACCATTTTCTGATAAAGAGATAATCGAAATAGTTTAAAGAACCTTGTTATTAACATTACCTGCGGGTAATCTGAAATGTCAACCTTTAATTGGTTGTGAATAAGTTAATCCTGTATTGATTATTATATTTCTTACCAATGAAATATAATAATCAATACAGGATTAACTTATATTATGTATAGAAATCACACATCAACTTATAAAAAAAATTGTATACTAATTCTGTGTTATTTTTATATACGGTCACAGAATAACAAGATATGTTAACAGTAGATGTTTTTTAATTTACAGATTACAACAAATTTTTTACAAAAAATTACAAAATATACGTACGTATAGTTGTATAAACAATAATCGTCAATCGTCAAATCGGCATAAAATAAATCGGCAGTGATATTAATTTTTATCATTCTAATTTTATCAATTAATAAATAAATAAATACGAGAAATTATAAATTGATTAAAGACAGTAAAAACATTTAAGACACAATTAATATGGCTCCATAAACATAAACCAGAAAAATATCTTATTAAGTAGACCCTTTTCTCGTTCTTGGATGTCACAGCCATGTTCTCTCTAGCATTAAAGTAACAATACTTAAAGAAAAACGTTTAATTAATTTTTTCGTCTAAATTCCTTGTAAGTTTGGTTCCAGAGTAATATTCCTTCATCGTTCCAAAGAGTTTCTATTGAAAATTCAGTATCAATGACCAATAGTTCTGGCTTTATTGGATTTATAGGTTCCCATTTGATTAAGAATTCTTTGTTTATCCGCGGGATAGGGTTTCTGTAAAAAGCGTTTTAAATTAAGTTTTCAGTTATCAAAATGTATTGCCGTATGCTACTTATTTTCTAAATGTTCAAATACAATAAAACAAAAATCCAACTGATTGCTTTGCAATATTGGAAGTAAAATATAGACGTTTCGGGCCTAACAAATTAAATCTAATACTAGCGTGATCAAGGGAAGTAAGTAAGAAAATAAAGAATCTTACTCAAATTTAGCGAAGTTTGTCCACATAGTTGTCATTTTGTGTATAACGTTCTGTTCTAAAAACGACATAGGTAATGTTACTTCTGGTTTAAATAAATAAAATAATTCATCGGCATGTGTTGCACCAGAATATCTCACGAAACCATAAAGCAACTTCAATAAGTTCATCCAGCCATCACGTGCAAACTTATATACGAAGACAGGTTTATCCATATTTCTAATCAAAAGGTCAGCAGTAAATATCACAGGATAAACTATACCCGCATCTCCTTCATATTTTGCTAATAAATTTAAATCTTTTGTATTTTCCTTATTTCCGAAATATACTTTTGTTAACTTCTCCGAAATCGTAATTTTATCTAACGCAGTTGGAAACTCCAAGTCTCTTGGCAAAGAATCGAAGACATTGAACTTGGATATAGTTGTATCATTTTCTTTTCCAACAAACATGAATCCTTCAGCGCTATTAAAGCCCATCATAATAGGTACCTTATTAAAACTACCATTTCGTATTATATTATATGGGCTGTCCGTTATCATTTGCTCCATGCCGTTTATAACTTCTTCAATACATGGGACAAAAATATTTTCTGACAGTATTGTATCTCCTTCGCGTCTGGGTACACGAGTTCCTAACAGTTCGACGATTGTTTTCTTCTTAAATATTTGCAAAACTTCGTAAACATCTTTTGGTTTATACCCCATTTGCTCGGCAAGTTTGAAAGCTGTTTTTATAGGCTCCAATTGCATGCTCCACGGTGAAATAGCTGAACCACTTTGCATTATTGCTCTATTATATAAGTTTTTAGACATTGGTGACACGATATGATATAAAACTGACGCTGATCCAGCACTTTCTCCAAATAAAGTAATGTTATCTGGGTCTCCATTAAATTGTTTAATATTTTGCTTCACCCAACGAAGAGCTTCTACCTGGTCTTTCAGTCCCATGTTTCCAGGAGCTTCTTTGATACCTAAACATAGGAAGCCGAGCACTTCTAGTCTATAGTTTAAAGTAACTAAAATAACGCCATTTTTGACAAGATATTCGGGTCCATATAAAAATGGTGACCCAGATCCATCTCGGAAGCCTCCACCGTGGATGTAAACCATAACGGGATAGGCTTTCCTATTTAAATGTAGAGGTGTATAAACATTTAATGTGAGGCAATCTTCATATCCGGTAATCCAAGCTTTTGAGAATCTTTGTGCACATCTAATATTTTCATTCACCGCGTCAAGTACTCCCTCCCATTTTTGAGCTGGTTGAGGATTCTGAAATAGTAATTTATAATTTTATGTCGTGGAATATTTAATAATTTGCAATGAAAATTATTTTGTGTCTTGGGTACCTGGAACCTATCCGGGATCAAAGCATATGGAATTCCATTGTAGCGAAGATGTGTACCGTCTGTTGAGACTCTGCCACGCAGCAGACCAGAGGATACGCTAATTATGGGCGTGGGCTGCTTTACGAGCTGTGCTAGCCACAACGAAGAAAGTACAACCCAACGCCACTGCACGCCCATACTGGTGATCGAGCGATTTAATCTGCAAGCTACATCTCACTGTGTTGGAAGAGGACTTAGGCACCTGCCTTTTAAAGATATCTTTTATGTAGTTGCCCTGAAACAAGTAATCGTTTAAAAGTTTATAATAAGGTAATTAAAAAATAATAAAACCAAATTGTAAGTTTTAAAACTTAATGCACTAAAATTTAAACTCCACAAAAATAATAAAACATTAGGTTTTTTACAGTTTATAAAAAAATTTAATGTTTAAAAAATATTATATAAAAATTTAAATATTCGTAATTTATAGATAAATAATGATGTGACAACCTCGTGAGAGTTGGTAAACAATTAAACATTAAACAATGCTGTGTGTTGACATATTTCTTTACGTCACCAAAACAGTCCTTAATTAAATTCCGGAATATCTGTTAAAACAGACATAGTCATGAAATTTCTTGGCAATTTCGTGTGTTTTAGCCGTTTGTTATTCGTCAGTCGTGCTGTTTAATTGGTTATCAAATCACTATTTATAGCAAACATTAATCACTTACCGACTGGTTTTTATCACTATCAGCTAAATATTTTATTATTATTATGGCTTGATATACCGAAACTTAGGTATGCAATTAGCAAATATGTGAAATTGCAAATAATGACACCGCGTCTAGTTTCGTCGATGTCATAAATACGAAGAGTGAAGATATCTTTGACTGTACACGCTAAGAGAGAAATCACACAAACAACATGGCTTTCTTATTATGTACTTTAATAAGTAAGGAATAGAGATCTTATTCATTTGCTTATCCCACCATTACCCAGTTCCTCAAGTTACAGTTAAATATGAAAGTTGATTCTTCGAATATTCGTAATTATTGTCAAACAAGTGAATTTAATTCTCGCGCGTTATTTTCAATGTTGCGATTGCTATTATTTTGTAATTTATACTAAATTGTTTGATTTGTAACTTATCAAGTTTTTGTTAGATGAATAAAAATAATAATAATAAGGAATTGCCTTTAAGTTATTTATTGCACTACAAATTATGCTGCCTGGACAAAATAGGAATCTTTCCTCTTTAAAATATTCGTGTAGCAAAGTACGCGCCTTCTGTGTAGAAATAGCAGTCTCAGTCAGTAGAATTCATTTTATGTTGCTAAAATGTTTTATTACTTTTTTGAAATTATTCAAAGACCTATTCAAATGAATTGATTGCTTTTATAAATTATTGATAAACTATATTTTATTATAATGGTGCTCAATTGAGTAATTGTATCTCTAATATCTAGTACTTGTATCTTGAACAACCGTGATTAACATGCGCGTTAGAGTTCAATGCTATATGCATTTACGTAGTTATAAACATTATACAGTACAGTTTTATTATGCCGTGAACACGTACGTATACTTTACGTAACAGTAAAATACATAATATTTTTTTAAATAAGTCGCTTCTAGTTTGTCGAGATATCAAATCAAATGGTTACAGATAAAGTCACAAGGTTGTGAATGATAAACTGTAATATTAAATGATAGTATATCATGATACATTTATTACTCAGGTAAGTTGTCTTCTGTAATTTTTTTGTGTTAATGTGCCTAACAATTACGTGACAAGATAGTGTTTGAGTAATATAATTTCCAATGTTTTTATTTATAGCAAGTTATACATAGTTATAATCCTCACTAACGCTCTCGTAACTAGTAACGAGTCTTAACTCAATTTCCTCCTGCACTGCGACGGCCATCATTTAATGACGTATTAGGTTCTGATGTTATTATATTTATCTTACGCAGCTGACACTTGGAACACCACGGCATGAGATGTGAGCTTTTCTCAAAGTGTGGTACAAAATGGGATGGCGGTGGCTAGTGCTGTGGTCAATGTGGCTGGCAGGCTTTGTGCGCCAGCCCACACTGAATCTGCGTATTTCTTCAGGGATTTTACGAGGATCTGTGTCTCCAGACGGCACGTATTTGCACTACAACGGCATACCATACGCTGAAATCACGCAGAGATTTAGGGTGAGTGTATTTAATTTTAAAAAATTACGCGGGTAAACGGCGTTTTAACAAATCTTTTGTAGGCTTGTTTTATATCCAAACTAAGCTGTATGGTTATTACAAAATATATAATAGATGTTTTTGTAAAGAATTAAAATCTCGATTTATAAAGAGTAAGTTATTTATATAAAAAAAACTAAAATTAACAATAATACTATTCCTAGTCTACTTTGTTTATCGTAATTACATAGGGTTGCATTATAAGCATGATTATTATTTAATACTATAATTACCTGTAAGTTTTAACTATTGCAGAAACCTGGTCCTGAACCAACTTGGGACGGTATATTTGAAGCGATTAACGAAAATATTCGATGCCACCAAAGAATCGGCACTAACCTTGTTGTTGGCCAGGAAGACTGTTTGACACTTAACGTTTACACCCCAGTTATGGTAGATGAAGGCACCAATTTACCAGTAATGGTTTATATTCACGGAGGTGGATTTTTCGACGGTTCCGGAAGTAGCTTCATATATGGACCCAATAATCTTATTAACAAGGGCGTCATTCTCGTCACGATAAATTATAGACTAAACATTCAAGGTTTCATTTGTTTGGGTATCAAAGAAGCGCCCGGCAATGCCGGTATGAAAGATCAGGTGGCGGCCTTGCAATGGGTGAGGCGAAATATAAAGGCATTTGGTGGAAACCCAGATAATGTTACTTTGTTTGGTGAAAGTGCTGGATCTTCTTCGGTTTCGTTTCATATTCTTTCACATATGTCGAAAGGTCTCTTTCATAGAGCTATATTACAAAGTGGATCATCTCTGTCACCTTGGGCCTTACAATACCGACCTGTATATATGGCAAGCTTACTAACAAAAGTAATGCTTCATAGCACCGAGGATGCTTTCGAGTTGTACAATATTTTAATGAATAAAACTGATGCAGAACTAGTTGTTACAAGAGTTCCTAGAAAAGAAGGTAATGTAATATTCTCTGAATTGCTTTACGTGCCTTGCGTAGAAGAAGAAATCGATGGTGAAGAACCATTTCTCACAGAACATCCTCATGATATACTGTCTAAGGGAAAATATAATAAAGTGCCAGTGATGATTGGCATGAACAGCAATGAAGGATATTTATTTGCAGCTATGGAAAACAACACGGTAGTACCGAAAATAGATGTTATAAAATCTCTGCCTAAAGATTTATTAATTACATCGGATAAGGAGCGCTGTGAAGTAGGGAATATGTTAAAGGAAATTTATATGATCGATAATAACATGTCTTCGTCTAACTTTCTGAATCTAGCAAAGTTTCACGGCGAAATATTCTTTTCTTATCCAACAATACAAGAAACAGAGCTTTATTTAATGACCAACAACGAACCAGTGTATAGTTATATTTTTAATTATAGTGGCAACAGGAATTTTCTAAAGAAATCACTCGGTGAACCGTTCTCTAGTGCTCCAGGAGCGACACATGCAGATGAACTATTTTATATCTTTAGTCAATATCTCATCCCCAATTTATTTGAGAATCAGATGATTGAAAAGATGACAACTATGTGGACTAACTTTGCAAAATACGGGTAAGTTGTGTTGTATTTTGTGGCATTTATTTCAAAACATACAAGTCGTGCTCTTGAGAATTACATAAATATTACTGGAAATAATATTATTTTCTTAAAAAAGACACAAGAGGAAAATGTTTGCGAACAAAAAACAGCACGCCTAAGGTCACTAAAGTTACAGCTTCCCGCTTTACTGATTTTGATAAAAATTTTAATGTATGCAATGTTATAAAAATATTACAGTAATTGTTATTTAATCAACTAGTTAATAAGCGTAAAATATATTTCTAACTAACTTTTATGATTAATAAAATATAAAAAAATACTAAATAATTTAAGTTGTCAAGAATCTTTGCTGCATTGTAATTAAAAAAGGTAAACATTTAAAAGAAAAGTTTCTTTACATATCTAATACTAATATGTATATTCGTTTACAGAGAGCCAACACCAGAAACTACAGAACTTCTTCCATTAAAATGGCATCCATCTACGAAGGCCTCTCCACATTCGTTAGTGATCGACTCACAATTTAGTATAGTGCCAATGGGGACCAGTGAATCTATTAAATATTTAAGAAGAATCTATGCTAAGTACAGAAGAAAACAAACCCGTGATTTATAAATAAAAAACTCATTAAATGATGTATTGTATGCACACATTTTATCACATGTATATGACTGTTTACGCAGAATGCTTTCCTGTGATTTATTAAATAATAATATAAATATATTATGTATATATAATATGGCTTTTGTTTGTATTGCACAATACGAAAATGTATTTATAGTTATGATAAGTTTTCTAAATTTTCTTTTTATTCAACGGAGTTCAATGTATGTAAACATTCTAAATGTATATAACATTCAATAGGAAATATAATATGGGGTTTAATACAAAATAAATCACGTATTTGTTTTATTTTCACATTTATACCTAAATATTATTGCGGAAATTTAAAATACCTTTTCATAATTTTCTTATAAAAAATATATTGTAAAATTTATTTTTTATAAAAAAATGTATTATCCTAGTTCACTTTACTAAAATATTATAGTAATCACTTTACCTCCAATATAAACAAACAAGCATTATTAAAGTTTGACATAATAGAACAAATTTGTCTCACAAAATGTGAGGATATTGGCCCAAATCAGTGTCCCATCTATTCATTTCAAGGCGAAGGAGCCCGGCTGAGCCGATATTGGGCCGGTGAATGGGACCCGCTCAATGACCGACTTAGCGAGTTTAATTTTCGCCTCTTTTGATGGATGACCGAGTTCTGAGCTGCCGTAAATAGAGGCACATACTTAAGTCGTTTCATCTCACGCTGTACGCATTTCAATTGGAATTTTCGGAACTTGCTTGACATACCTACGTATAATTGAACAGATAACATCTCGTAGTAATTATCATTTTTTACCTACAACGGATATTCGAAGGCAAAATAGTAAGATGTCTGTAATCATTTCGTAATATTACGAGACCTTGGACTTTGCTCACACGTAATTATTATAACACAAACGGGTTTATCGATTTTGTACTGGATTATCGGTACCAAATCTATTGCAGTGTATTTAATTACCCAAAAGTTTAAATCACGCGGTAAATAACTGGTAGGTCGTACAGCATTAACAGGCGTGCATGGAGATACCAGGATATATCCGGATTATGTTAAACACTACTCGGCCCGGATTACTGGCATTTCCCCGGATTTACGGCGTTTTTCGATGCGTTCCCGGGATTTTAAGCTGCGTATTGAATAGTGCGGTTAATCTTTATGGGGCTCGGCTTATGTGCGAAGATGTATTGTGTTTGATATTTAAATAAACTATTGGTTGTTTTCATTTAACTGATAAAATCAAATTATTATGAAAATTATTCATGTAGCTATTAAACGAGAATAGCAATATTAAATTATGTAATAATGTATTATGTTGCCATTAGTAAATTAATTTACAATCTTATTTTGTAAATTAATAGTTTTTAGTTAGTAGTTAATTGTAAGTATTATAAGTTTCCGTGAGTCACAAAAGTAATTAAGATTATAAAAATACGATATACTAATACAATTATATTATAAAAGACATTTAAACATAAATTAAATCGATCGATTCTAGATTGTAAAGTATGCAAGTATAATTAGTTTTTTAATAATAATTGATAATTGTAACGATGAATGATGTAAATAATGATTCATTACAATTATTGAAAAAATAATAAGGTATAATTGTTTGTATCTTGTATTCATGGGTAAATAATAATACCTATTTACTGTATTATTAATAATACAGTAAATAGGTATCTACGTGAGAAAAATTCTTAAAAAATTAACACGCAATTTCTTTTACAAAAACAGAGTTCAAATTTTCACTTATATTAATATTATCGTAAAGACTTTATTAAACCTATAAAATGTTCGTGAAGATCTAATTTTTCAATATTAAAAGTATTATAAGCCTATGAAATATTTTGCGAGAATTATTCCTTAACGAATTTTAATTAAAATACCTGGGTCGTAATCATAATCTATTTATTATAAAGGCAGATTTTTTTGTATTAAAATCTTTACAAATTCAATTTCAAAATAATTTATTCACTAATTTAAACACAATGAATTACGAACGTCGATAAAGAAATACATATTAAGTGCTTCTAATATACATTAACTGCCAGATTCTCAAATCAAGGGCCTAGAACGGACGAGAAGGCTATAAACTCTCCGCCACTCTTTATTGGAAGTCTTGAAATTCCTAGTTCACATATTATATAATTATAATATGATCATTAAATAATGTTAAATAATAAACCCAGACCGATCATAGCTAGGGATCAAACCGACCTATCAAACGACCGAGAATCACCTTTTTTACATGGGAAGTGCATTGCGCCGCCAGACTGCTTGGTTCGGGAGGATTATGTGGGTGTCACTATAGTGCATACAAGCATATACGGCGCCACCAACAATCGCCCTATGCTGGATGCAGTAACAGCAGAGCCTTATCTTCTTCCCTACAAGCGATGCGGCGGTTGCGTCCGCATCTCCACGCCCATTGTTGGTTTGTGAAGATACTTGACACAGCAAGTATCCTTCACAGATGGGGCCTTACAAATACTTAGTGAAGATTGGGTCCAGTACTAGCACTGGCAGGGATGGGTCACCATCCCTTTTGGACGCATGGACCCCTGCTTCCCCGCTTGGGCACTTTTTAGTTGGCAAGGTTTTAGTGCGCGCGTCACGCATTTACGCGACGGGCCTGCAAGAACCGAGATCACTAGGCCAACACTGCTCTAGCGGTATTTAAATATAACAAATATATTTAGTTATCCCAGCCTATCTTACAATTTTCATCAATAGCAACCCAACCTGAGATTGTCATAAATTTTCCAAAGCCCCCTCATTATGCATATGTTACCGAGGCATTAATGGTTACAGGCGACTTAACCCTTCGATAAACTAAAAACTGTGGGATTTATAGACCGGCAGTAAGCCATGAATACTTTCAACAAATTTGCTCCTTATGTCTGTGACTTATAACATAAGCTGTGGCGATCTATTATTGATATAGTTAACTACGCGACTAAGATATAAATATATCAAGCAATGATGTTATCATCGAGTACCTACATACCGTTGATTTTATTGTAGCTTTGGTTCAATGAAATTTCTTTTATAACTTTTACGAAACATAATTTTGTTTGATTTAGTTGTTTCGTTATCATTCAATTATTTGATAGTTTGGAATCATTAGTTAACGAATAAAAGTGCGAATATTTTTACGACCAATCAAGTGAGAGCAAATGCCTCATCATGACTGAGTATTCAGTGGTGCATTGTGGTGTCGAGAGGTTGGATCGAGTTGGGTCGAGAAGATTGTGATTAAAAATAAGATCGTTGCTCAGCTAAAGTGTTATTTGTAGTGTGAGGAATTGTACGATAATGCGTGTCGTATATGATCGCACTTTAAAAACCCGCTAATGACGATATTCCTCCGACAAATATATTAAGAGTCCTTTAAATCAGCACATTAATTTTACGATATAGTTTCTTGTATATATCATATAATTATTGTCTTTCATCGAAAATTTCCTATTTGGACCCCATCCTGTTTGAACTACCTGCAAAAATGTCCTTTTCATCCCGTATTATTCACGCTATCTACCTGCTACTAAAACCATAATAAATATTACAATATGATATCTGGTGCTCACTCCGGCGAGATAGGACGAGTTACGGTCCAACGTTATCTCCTCTAGGCGGGTACAGCCCATGTGTTAAAATTGCTCTTTAAATATGGTTTACACTTTTGCCTAATCTTTATTGGGTCATACCACCCGTCTATTAATATTCTAAAGGTCTTTATATCTTGTAATAAACAAGATCTAAGCCTGTTTGTAGGTACTTATTCTACTTATTGAAACATTGCTAGATTGTTTTTGTTTTTTTCTCTATTCCTCAACTACTATATGGGGTTCATTGCGATGAGTGAATTTAATGACTACTTAGCTATTACTATTTAGCTGTAACACAAGTTGTCAATTGTTTATAAAACGACATGGTTTAAAGTTCAAAAGGCATGGCATATTTGGGCGTCTGTTGTATTGCTAATTTTAAGGCAAGTAACCAAAACAAAAATCCAGAACTTTTCTATTCCATTTCTATGGAATGGCATAAATACGAGCGATCGATATGATCATAGATGCGTGGAGGTTAACAGCGTGCAGTAATTTATTGCGCCTGGACTGAAGTCGAGTCTGATATAAGCACAATAACCCGCATTTCCATATAAGGATTTAATTTTTGCTGGTGTCAACTTCAGATTTCTCTATATACTTGTATCTGGTTATACTTTTGTGCTTAATATATACCGTTGATTTTTGGTTATTACAATTATGTGAATGATTGTTATGTTTTTCTATGAGATATATATAGATAGATATAGGCGCTTGCCAACTGTGTATTTAGATTTTAGATAGAAAAGTCCGTCGATGCGCACCATCTAGGCAAAAATCTAACACCTCACGAGATGTAATGAGGCTACTAAATACATTTGGATTAAAAATCCCGTAAATTTATCATTACTTAACGAATCTTGTATAAAATATAAAACGTCTTTATTCATTCAAATTGTATCCAATTTTCTAGTTACTTTTGCGAGCTGTGGAATCAGCTTCCAACTCACTCACTAACATGAGTGTCCATGCGCTGTGGCAATTGCCTTTTATAGCTGTTACGTAGGCATCTTTTACCCTATCAAATTAAAAAAAATACTATCTACCTAGACTACTGGCAGCACAACTATAGTGATACACATTATCATAGAGTACCTTATAATATTTCCTAATAATATTGACGTTATTAAGCGAGATATTTAATTAAAACAAATACAATTAGAACTAAACATATTCAATAGAGGTCCACAATTGTCCGTTCAACTTAGGTTATTTAAGTTTTGTGTAGGGTTGGCTACAAATAGTACAGAACTGTAGAAATTAAATGGCCATTAAATTGATAGGACCAAGGGGAAGAAGAAGAGGACACTCTACAAAAAGGTGGAAACGAGGAGCTCTAAAAGAAGCTATAGAAACGTTGAAAGATGAATACGCATTAATTATATTTGTATAATCTTAAAGTCAAAAAGGATTATATCATTTAAACGTGGCAATTCTTTCATATTAAATGATGCTTCTATTAAGAAAAATAGGGCGTGCGTACAAAGTACACATATCAGCAGTGAAACTTCTTTGTAAATTAATTATAACTAAGGTAAAAGCCCAAACAGATCATGATCATATATGATCACTATATATATATTTGTATATCTATATTTACACTGTTTATACACTATACGGTGGTATAAATATATAAAAAATCCGCGTTTATTGCACAAGACGTTATGCGACAGAATTTTTATCTTAAGTTCTAATATGTAATTACTTAACCAATAATGTGTATTATTTCTCGATATCCCTTTCTCACTCTTTCTCAAGCGGTCTCAATCGCTCTTTCCCTTTTCTTTAATAAAAATACTGGACTTCGTGACGTTCAATCCGTAAAAATTATACCCTCAAGTTTCGCTTCAAAAGTTTTTGACTTTTCTTACATACCTCTGGTATCGAGAGTGTCCATGGCGGTATCACATAACATCAGATGATTGTTCTGCCCGTTTGTTTGTTAAAAAAAAATAAGGCTAAAAACAAAAACTTATATTAAGTGGTAACCCTACTGGCGGGTTGATTCACAGGGGAACCCTAATCATGCACATAATTAGTTGATTGCGAACCCATCGGATGGCACAAGTTTTGTAGTTACAAATTAATATGCTTTTAGCAATGGTTCAATTTGACTAACTTGGGGCAAGAAAGTTAGCTTCAAATGTGTTGCGGTGGAGCGAGGTACTTTAAATTATCATTATTAATGAGAAACTGTGTAATTCTATTTTCAGGCTTTACTAAGCTTTTATCAAAAACATCCTATTTAATTTAATAAGTTAAAGAATTAAGTTACAAACAGAAGAGTAAACCTTGTATTCTTTATAGGCCTTTGCCATTGTGTGGGTTTGTGGATGATATGAAAAGCAAGAGAGTGAATGAAAATAGAAGACAAATATAGGATATATTTGTCTTCTATCTCATCGGCTGAATATGCATTTATTAAAGAATGATAACGCTACAACGGATTTAACCCTGGTAACCACACGGTTCGAGTATAATATTTCGTCGATAATAATTCAACAACACTAACACAATATAAAAACTATTTACTTTACCCGTATTTTCGTAAACCCTCTTACTTTAATGTAGATAGGCTATTTTCGGTGGTAGCGTCCATCACATGCAGGCTTCCGTTGCAAGACGGGGCATAAATAGTCAGGAATTATCTGCTGCGGACCATTGGCGATCAATTGAGTGAGACTCATTTCATCCAGCCTCGACAAACGTTCTCTACGTAACATGCTTCGCCTCTTCGTGAGAAAATAGCAAATAGAATGGTCATTGTAATAATACAACGGAAAATATAAAAACTAAAGTGCCGTTTTCTTATGAGTATTTGATATTTTATACTCATTAAAATATTTTCCTTATACAATTAATTCATTAAAATATATCTCTTTTACGTTTAAATAAGTAGATTTTTAAAATACAGGAGTTGTTAATTCTTTTAATTAAAGAAAGAGTGGTGATGTCTAAAAACTAAATAACTTTA
The DNA here is from genome assembly GCF_905147795.1 of Pieris rapae. Lineage (NCBI taxonomy): Eukaryota > Metazoa > Arthropoda > Insecta > Lepidoptera > Pieridae > Pieris > Pieris rapae. Next base: position 3,205,790 of record NC_059509.1, on the reverse strand, counting down.
ACATCTCCAACCTTCAAAAGATGACTCCATATACAAAATAAGTTATACCATTTGTCAACAATTGTATTCAAAATCAGGTTCAGTCACCCCAAAACTCGATTAGTGAAACACGTTTTGCTAATCGAATAGAACTCGACTCAGGTACAATCGGAATGCAATAGTCTAGATGATTTGTATAAATAAATCAAGTTTGTAACGATGGAGTAGGGAAGACCAATCGAATTAGTTCTGTCTTAGTTGATTACATGCTATATGTACTGAGGACTATTGTTAAACTCATGTAAATTGCTAGCAGTGTTAGTATATTGGTTAAGCTTACGATTCCCACTTGAGCTCCTTCTGTGAAATAATGGGTTTTATTTTTTAACTGTGGCGCTGTTATATAGACCTATAATTACATATTGCTGTAGATTCTATTGATATCTATTTAGTGTAGTATCTGTTTAGTGATATTTTTTCTAATAGGCTTTCTGTGTCTGTTATCTCACAATGTTTTTCTTTACCGTACGAGCAAGTGTTTATATAGACAGAAAGTCGATAGGCACAGCCGGGGTTTGAAGCTACGATCTCAGGAGAGTCGCACGCTAAATAAGAGAAGCTCGTACGAAAACCAACGTTATTAAATCGGAATATTTTAAACTTGGCAGTGGGTTTTCCACCTAAAGTTAGCCTGTGAAGAAAGATGAAGAAATAAATACATAATGTAAGGCAAATTATAAGTAAAAATAATAAAATGTAATATAAAATATTTTGTAGATTACAGTGCCCATGAACGAATGGATTTGTCACTAAAGTGTAATAAAAAGCTAAATTTAACAAATGTGGTTTTGGCACGATTTTTTCCCGATAATTCAACACAATTGCATGCTTTATGTAAATTAATAAAGATTAAAGTTGCAAAGTAATTAAGTTCTAAGTACTTCTGTGAAATGTTAAGGTTCAAAGTTCATGTTTAATATGGTTAGAATTTTAGTAGTTGTTCGATAAAAAGTTTATTTATGAAGGATTTATTTTATTTTATGTTTTATTTTTAACTTTTTTTGTCCAAATAAATAAATTCAAGGAAAATGATAGACAAATTATACATTGTGAAACAGGTCCTAAATCTTCTTTGACGGCTTGCCTAGGACAAAACAGAGGAAACCCTTTTACGTCTTTAGCCTAATCTATATATATAAATGGATTGCTGTTCGTTTGTCTCGTTAAAACTCGAGAATGCCTGGATCGATTTTTCTTGATGATCTTAAAATATTTGTGGAAACTCAGGGGTTAAACGGTGGAAACTCTAAATAATAACTAATGAAAAATACTAAAAACGGCAATTTTTTTTCCAATAAAAATGTTTTTAGCTAGAAAAAAAAAGCCACTTGGCTGTCATAATATATTTGTATTGCCTTCAGACATTTGCGTTCTTAACAGTTGTATGAGGTCCGTTCTCTTTGGCAAAAAAAATTAGTTTTGACAGAAATATATGTAGGTAGATACGAAATTCCAGGCCATCTAGTAATGTATATTTTATATAGGGTAATATGTAGGGGTCCCCGTAAAAAAATGTCTATATGCCCAAACTTTTCTATGTTTACAGTTTCTGTCTCTATTACATAGTTTATTTTAAGCACTCTATTAGGCACGCTGTAATGTTTGTATAATGAATAATTTGATTTAATGACAAATTATTGCTCATGGTCATTTCGTTTTTAAAGCTTAATTTTCTTATCAGATCGAGACGAAATACGGCGTATGTTGGCTTCTGAGAAGAGGAAGTTATGCTCGCATGCCACGTTAGATGTCTGGATGGAATAGAAAGTTCATAGAAATACTTTTGTGGAATTATTTGAGGCTAATCACTTCGCAGAAAGTCTGCCTTGTTAAAGTTTCTTACAAATATACACAAATTGATCCATGCTATAACACTCTCTGCTTAATAATTAGTATGTGAATATGTGTTATTTTCATATCTCAATAGTGTAGTAATAGTTTTGAAAACAATTAAATATATTATTATTCTTTACAATATTCTTAACCTACATGGCAATAATAAAAACAAATTAAAAATTAGTTCCTGGGGTAGTATAATGCAGGCTGCACACTGTGTATCCTATTTAATCCAATTTTTAAATAGTGTCGCAATTAAAGAAATTATAACGGGAAAATGAAAAGAAACACGGTTTTAGAAAAATTCACGTTGTAAAAATTTGAATTTGGAATTCCTCACCAAAGAGGATATTTGTATTTGAAGTCAAAATGGTAATAATAAAACGCAAATATTTTTGTTAAAAATAAGAACGTTATTATTATTCTTTAAAGGTACAACAGTCCTTTCATGAAGAGGTATTAGGGTGTCTAATGGATTAAAAAAATATTTTTATGACCGTAGACAGTAGAATTTGTGAAAATAAAAATAATTTAATATCAATTGTTTCTACACTATCAAAGCTATATACATTATATTAAATGGCATTGAGGCTCTATCGACTGTGTCTTATATTATATGATTTCCGTTGCGTTAATTTCTAAGACGCTATCAATTTAATATGTCCCTGACACTAATCCGAAGTAACGATTTACGATTGTGTGCATTCGATATTTCTTTATTGTGTCAAGCTGTCTTTAATATATTCACTTTCAATATGTAAAGCGTTTAAAATCTGACGTATAAATTTATTTACTTATTTATGGATTCTTTGATAATTAGTTTGATTTCAATAGGTTTTACTTATGTTTTTTAAAAGGAATACTTAAACCTGGTAAACTTGATAACAGTAATAAAGTATGTTAATGTATGGATAATTCCAGCTAATGTCTAGGTTCTAGGGAGGCAACGGGGTGGAAGGTGAGTCCACAAATGACCCTTAATGCACACCGCCTCCTGACAAAGGCTTATCCTTCAAAGGGTCTGCCACAAAAATCTTACAGTACACTCGATATTTTAACATTTTGGTTCTGTATAATTGTTTTGTAGAAATATCACATCAAAGTGTTTCTTGTTCACTTGTAAGCTAATTCAAATATAACAGATTGTGTTATGGGACTTTGAAAATTAAGCGCCTTGTACGTAGTATTAGTAAACAAAAATGTGCGTGCGTACAAAGTATACATGCCAGAAGTGAAACTGCTTTGTAAATTAATTATAACTCAGGTAAAAGCCCGAATAGATGATCATGTACCAAAATATGATCACTTCATATATTTGTATATCTATATTCACACTGTTTATTATATGTGCTAATGATAATATAAATACATATATATGTTTACTGCACAAGACGTTATACGACAGAATTGCTATAAGTTCTGGTATGTAAATGTTTTAATATGTTCTACTAAACGAATATATCATATCAGTTTATTTTTTTCTCGAATTTTCCTTTTTCGCTCGTTGTTAGTCGGTCTCAATAGCTCTATCCCTTTCTTTTTGTCGAAGAAACGCTGCACATCTTCGTGACGTCCCGTAAAAGTAACCAATATGCGCCTAAAGAAGTTTCACTTCAAAAATAAGATTTTAACACATTTCCGAGTATTTCATTTTTCTAACTTTTAAGTATCACTTCAACTCTTTGTACAAAGTTTCCCGTCAAATTTTTGGTACCTGAAAAATAATTTTGATAAATAAAATTACTGGCCCCTAATCGTGAGGTCCAGAGGGATTATTATAAGCGGTCTCATTACGAGCATTTTGCGATCCTCCCGCGGGATATCGAGGCCGAAGTCCCAACCGCACCAACTATAACAGTTAAGTACTATGCTTAATAATTTACGCTACATTTGAATTGACTTTGTCGGGTAATTAATAAAGAAAAGCGTACTTAAAAGATATTTTAATTTAAGTATGACACGTGTCAGTTAGTTTATTTTTTAAGGCACTAAAACAACTTTTAAAGTGAAACTTCTTTCTCGGCGTTGGAAAAAAATATACCGTCACATTTTTTGTTACGCGCCATCTTTTTCTTGTCACTATATAATTACTAATAACTACAATTAATGACATTCTAATTCCAATTTTGTAAAAATGTAGTTTTGTAATGTAGTTATTTTAATTTATTTAGAAATTCTCTCATATAACTTTACTTAACCAATTTCTGTAAAGTTGCATATAGTATCATTTTTCGAAAAATAAGTTAATAAAGAAGTTTTACTACTGACGTGTGTACACTAGCATACCCACACATTTTTTTATAAGTTGTTTGAATTAATGGAAATATAAAGATTTATGGATTGGTACGGTTTATTAAATATATTAATTATTATACCTGAATAGTATAATTACCTGAAGTCACTATATTAACTTTAAAAAACGCATCATATTTTTGGAAATGTACTAGAGTAGACCTTGAGTAAAAGCACTTACAGGACTTGCCTTGCCTAGGCTTGACGAATACAGTTCAGAGTTGAGGAAATTGTGTGCCTCCTTCAGAAATGAGTAGCACGTCTATAGAAGTAGAGGACGTCTTTAGAAGCTACTTTACTACTCATTATTTGTGCCATACTGATTCGCGTTGGCAAGGAGCACGTCGTTCGGCGTTAATGCGGAAATATCGTGTTGGTGCACAATAACGGCTAAGAACAAAACGAACGGTTATTAAAAACGTTTCAATGATGTATCGCTGTAATTCAGAATGTTGCCGAAAGGAGTCGATGCTGTCGCACACTGGAAGCGATGCGACTGTATTTATTTAAGTAAATTCATAAGGATATATTTTTAATATTACATATAAAATTCATAGTATAATAATGGTTATGTGAAAACAAATTAAAAATAGTCGCCAGCGTGCTAGACAATTTTTAATCGTGTTAGTCTTGTATTCTAATTTTATAATATTTTGTTTCATATTTTATGTGAAAGATGCAAAGACCCAAATATTTATATAGTTTAACATTTTAAGTATTTACTTAAATTTTAACTTAACATTTTAAGTATTTACTTAAAATGTTAAACTTCAATAATTAAAAAAAACCATATTAAATTAAATAGCAGTAAGAAAAATTGTTATGAAATGTTTTTATTAATGTTAGGTATGATGTAATTATGCCTATTCACAGGCAATTCGAATGAAAAAGTAGCGGATAAGCGAGCCGTAGGTACAAATAAAAGGCTTTTGTTTCTTCATAGCAACTCTAGGTTTACAAAGAAATTAAAATATTTATCAATCAAGAATGAACAGTATGTCAATACAACAAGGTAGGCTATACCAGTGCTAATAACATCAAACATTTATTGTTCAAAGGTGTTAAATATGTACAATAATTTATTATGGTGTATTTGTTTCAAGAAGCTTTATGAGAAATATATTTTTTGTATGTACTTAATTTAGATTTGAATGTTGAATATGAAATATTATAGCCAGCTCTGTAATGGACGACGAGACTAAATCTTCCCCTGAGGGCCGTTTTATTGGCTTGATTTATCGTTTTCTTAATAAATACGTCAGTGTTGCCCGATTGCTGAGGCTTTATTATTAATTGAAACGGATATTAATTGCGCGCCCTTACACATAAATTATTGCGAGTTCTTAACGTTAACTCCTATAGAAAATGGTTCGCAGAATTTTTAATATTCTTTACAAGTAGACAAGAAGCGAAATCTGTATTGTATGTTATTTTTTAAATGAAATAATAATCGACTTACTTGAATTTTAGTCCCCCAAGTGGGGCACAGGGTATCCAGGGTAGAAAATTAGTCAGAACGGTCTTGGGCGGCTCTCTTAATTTCACTTCACGTCATTCTAGCTTCTTTCGCCTCTGCACTGGTGTTTTGGGCAGACACGTTTCCTGCCTTGAGGATTCCAATCGAGGGCTTGATTGCCAATGTGACATGGATCCCTCCGGAGCGAATGGCTCCCCGAATTCTAATTCGTTTTATAGACCTGTCAATTGGCACATCATAGCATAAACTCATAGCTGATCTTTAGAGTTTCTCTCGGGCCAGCATCATCTATTTGTTGGATTGGAAGATTTTGAAAAATAACGCGACACTGCGAGTCAACCTTCAAATTAAAAAAAAAATTATGTTACGTACCTTTTAAAATTACGTAGAAATCCCAAACGGCAAATACATACTCAGATTTGTCGCCCCGTCGCACAAATCCGACGCATTCATAGAATGTGACCAGTTGTATTTTTATCTATTCAGGGTCCAATTGAGGCTCAAATTGCGCCATTCATCGTGCCCCTAATTGGACGGCGTCACGCCAGTACTGCCTTCGTTAATTCTTCCTTTTATTTATATCTAACAACTTTCCTGGTTTTAAAGGAATCAGACGGGAATTCAGTCCGGCAGACATACGGTGTATAGAATGTTTTTAAAGTAACTGAGTCTTTTATTTGCAGGTCATAGATTTTAACTATATTTGAAGTAAATATTTAAGGATATAAATTATTCGTCAAGCCAAGAGCAGTGATCTAGTGGCCATAAAGTACGACATTCAACCCTGAGGCCGTAGTATTACCCTGGTTGTAAACCAATTTGGTTTTATTTCTATGTGCATATTTAAAACTCGCTCGATGAATGAACTTATTATGAGGATACCGGAATGCTTTGGACCCGAATAGTTGACGACGTGTATTTGTTAAGGAAGAACCTACTTACCTAAGAAAGGTCATGAAACAGAATTGATATCTGATGCCAATTTAAACATCCCGGTTTCCATACGACGTTTTCTATTTGAGTGGTGTTAATTGTGTACATAAAGATTTAATCCATTTTTGTACAACCAGTTTTCAACCACTATATCAAGGATGGTTATATTTTCGTTCGCCATTTATATTTTTTTTAATGTAATTATAGATAATCGTATTTTTAATCTGCATTAAATTTCAAGGTTTCCATGTCACACAAAAATAGGAAACATTATTATTATCTAAATATTTACATATTTTATCTGAAATGTGTACACAGCATAAGCAATACGTATTTCGACCAATAACCCTTACCATAATACGTCAAATGCAATGTACATAACATCTCATAGCTTATGTAAATAGGATATAATTGGTAGATAATTGTAACAGATAACATAGGACAGCCTCATTTCTAATTAAGTAGGATTAATAGCAGCCTTTGACGCATTGCTCGCGCCTCAATTAAGATATCCACTTCAATATATAAATTAATTAGCGAACTGATGTGACATCGGTCATTCACCTTTCATGTACTATTGTTTATTAGTAGTTTTGACGTCATTATGAATTGAAACTAATTCTAGTAATAATCCAGTGGCGCTTTTAATACTTTATCATCATATCATGTTGGCCTCAGGTTGTATCCGATTTCTTGATCATTTTTTTGTCAAAGCTAAAAGATTTTTGTCGTTGGTTTTGGGAATTGTAAAAACATTAACGTAACAAAAAATATATTAATGAAATTTACCGTATTAATTGGAGTTAAGTTTTACCAATGACTTTATTATAATAGCTCTTATCACTATTGTAAAAATATCCCTCAGTTTAGATAATTAAGCGGAAATAAAAAAAATACCGACTAAATACCTAAAGATAATAACTGGGAAATTAAAAAAAAATCTAACTAGAGTTGAAACCATGAAATAGAATTAATCGATATTTCAACAATTCATTCTGTGCCATGTCAACAAATTGAAATACAACTAAAGTGGAAATGGTCATATGAGAGGGAAGCAAAAACGAAACAGAATTGAAACAAAGTGGGAAACGGAAGAAAAGCAGGCAGATAAGAAGATGGAAGGACGCAGGTAGCGGGCTTATGTGGATTCTAAGCGACTAAATATTATTTTACTTTAAATTTAGCATATAAGGTTAACAGCATTCAATGCATTTTATTTTACATTTATTTTATCCCACAAAGACAAACAATTCTTTATTTTTACGTTCCAGTTACAAACTTGCAGACAACATGTAAATGGCTAGGATCAATCAGTGTTGAGGGCAATGCAGTGGAAAGCCAAGCAATTGTGTCATTATATCCAGTCGGGATCCGTCGGCGAATAAAATTATACGGAACCGTGGGAGCCGGCGAGTTTGTTTCTGCGCGTGCCCTTTGTTGAATACGGTACGGCTAATTAATACTTAGTCACATTCTCATGTTTTTCTAAAAAAACCCATAAATATTAGAGATTAGTTTCATGATAATTTTTACACATGCTAAATCATCAAGTTACGTTCGTTTGTTTTGTCCATATACCATTACTTTGCAAAATATGAAAATAGCCGTGATACAATATTCTTTAACTAATTGAGGCTATAACGACAGAATCAACACCTCAGTGTTTTTAGATGTTAGATGTAATTAACGATAGAACGAGTTAAAACATTTCTATACGTACACTAGCTTACATTTCTTACATAATTTTAATGCGTTATCACTCCATGTGACCAATAAAATAGTTTTATATTCAAAGAAATTTTATGATATAATATAATGAGATATATGAATAATTTCTTTTTTCACACATTTATTTACATGGCCGAAAAATCATAAATGGTATTTTTAAAGTTATTTTTAAATATATTATAAATGTATAATTTACGCTAAGCCGTATCCAATTTTGCCGAGCACCACCACTTCATGTAACCACTACCTAAAGGCCGGCAACGTACTTGCAAACTTGTGGGTTTCAACATCCATGAGCGGCAGTAACCACTCATCTTGTGGGTGCCTGCTTGTTTTCTTCCTGTCCCATCATATTACATCGCCTTTAGTACTTTTTTCCTTTTCAATTAAAGGTAATTTTAATTTAATATTTGTAAAGTGCCGTTTATTGTGCGTGTGCAATTATTGATTGTATAAACATAATTGATAAAAATGGTGGAATGGACACAAATTCGCGATAATGACTTGAATACAAAATGCCGCCGCTCGCTGCTAAATTATCAATGAAAGGTATTAAATGATTTTTATGGAGGCCATATTTTATGTTGGATCTACTCGGGAATTCAACAATTTATTCTACTTAATTATGCTTTTATAAGCGGGTTTAGAGAAAGGATAATTTTGTGAAAAATTGTTATATCTGTCAACGATCACAATGTCAATGTATCAGTTTCATAATAATAATAATAATAATAAAGACAATTTGCTCTGAATAAGAGTATTTACAGAGTTATATAACGTTGTTGTTACGTATATATATTTGTTTATAAGAGTGTGATATGGATTCTCAATCTAACTACATCTATAAAAACCCAGCAATATAATATATAAACAATAATCCTGAATAAAATATCTTTCGAATAAAAAATAATTAAAAATAATTTTACTTTATTAATACTGATTATCTTTACCTAAACTGTACATACTAATAAAATAAAGCAGAAGTTTCATCCCTGACCAAAAGTAAAACCCCGTAAATATCGGTGTGAAAACATATTCACTTAACTATGAAAAATCGCCCTATACGTAATCATAATTTTTAAAGCATTCAAATGTTTTGTAAAGGTATTCGCGGTTTTAATTGTAATTCCTCATAGAAATTACGACGTTGAGGGTAAAATTCTTTAGTAGGGTAAATTGTAAGCGTCAGTCTCTCAGATTGGTCCCGGTGGATCGGCGCTGGCCCTCACTGGGCGCGGACGTGTGGTTCGATAGAAATTAGCATGAATAATGTATGCGCGCGCGCTCAGCGCCGAACCCTTCTGGAATTACTGGTTAGAGAGTCGGAGAGATATGGATGCGCTATTATTTGTATTGTATTTTATCTGTAGAAAGTTTTTAAAAATAAAGAATTAATCATTGAGAAGGTAGGATTTTGTACTAGAAACCGGTGTTGCCATTTGCTGAGTCATATTTTTTTCGAATTTATTTCTACAATTGACATTCCTTTATCGAGTACAAAATAATGATTTCATTATTTTATTTCATAATAACGATGCAGCTCTTATTTGTTATAAAATAAAATTCCGGTACCTAATATACTCTACTAGTAAAGCATGACCCCAAATACGATGGGTAAACGACTTAAAACTGCTTGCCCATACTGGCCCCAGGTGGCTTGTGCAAGAAAAAGGTTTTTTTTCATAATAGTTAATTAATATAGGAAATGAAAGCCTTTTTTACTTATTAAGACACTAATACTCCGTCATCTCGATGATTAAAGCTTAAGAAATAAAGTTTAATGTAGCAAAGTTCGATTATATATCCTTATGTGAGAAATAATAGTATGCCATCTCCAAATATTCTAAGTGAACGTACCACGTAGTGAAACGCCCGAAGCAAACACTTAATTCCGTTATCATCTGGGTCTCGAAACTGTTTTCCCCCAGTTTTTTTGGTCGAATTCATTATTTTTACACTGAAGCACCTCTTGACACGGCCGCCTGATATGCATTTTATGGCAGGGTTACTGCTTACTGATAGGGACTGACGGCTATATTTAAGCTTGGTTCTTGTGTCCGATAAATAACACTTAGTGGGTTCAGACCCACAAAAAATATATAATACGTTGTAGAAACGTTACAGAAATATCTAAGTCTAGCATTCTTGAATCTCCTAGAAATTACAAAAAATAATTTAAGAGTTTAATTACAAACACAGGCTCAGAAGATTTATATTTATGCATAAACATGTTAGCGGATATTGTTTAGGCTTCGCCAGTAAAGTTTCATTATTGTGTTTATTCTGAATACTAAATCATTCTTTTACTTTCCCGAAAATACTAAGAAATTATTGGGAAACGATTTTCGACATCTAAAGTTTTTAATGTTGGATAAAATTATACATTAATTTCTATTATTATTGCTTTTATATTCGGGCTTATTCCATTAATTATATTTATTAAAGCCACAAGGCCACACATAAGCAAAAATTAACAAACTGGAATCAATGTGTGGACTCGGTAAAAGGTGCGGTGCGGACGGCGTGCGCAAACATTTCACGATATGATTTTTTTATTTCTACGGTAATTTGCAATCAGCCCTAAAGCTATGAGTCAATTTGTTCTGTGGTGCTGTCATGTGGAGTGACTTCCCATAGGAAACATCTTCTGCTTAGAGATACTGCCGGTCTGCTAGCTCTAGAATATGGTGACGTTTTAGTCGACTCACATACTGTGTATAATGGTGAGTTGGTAAGTATGAAGTTTTGTTGTCCATTCTTCTCCATATGAAACTACCTTTTAGAAGCGGCAACTTGAGTAATTTTTTTAAACATTTTAAACTTGTAATGTTGACTTTCAAAGGTGCTTTTTTAATAAGCTTAATTCGAAATGAATGATTCGACTTGACTTATTGTTCGTGTTCCAAAATAGGTAATGTCTAATACTATTAATACTATATGATTATTAATTGAGCTCTATCAATCATCAAATAATCTATTATAATATTCACAAAGCACATGATTGATTAAAAGGAATATATAAAGGCATTCGTAATTAATAGCGCAAGAACTTTCAGCTAAAGCTAATAAAAACTTAGCGTATGGCGAAAAGGTAATTAGCGGTAAGTTTATGTAGTTTCATAAAGTTCGCGTGGAGTCGGGTCGGAAAGTTAGTCGTAAAATGGGACCTAAAGTCTTTTACAGAGCTACACATTACTTGACTTAATTAACATTTTATTGATTCCATTAGGAGCGAGTCTTGATCCTAGCTTTTAGTACTTTGGTTATCATAATATTTATTCTATTAGGACGTTTCCACGGTGTTACGGGAATAGTTGTGTGTAACTTGTTCTTGCCTTATCAGCTGAAACTCTGTTTTCTTGTTAACTTTTTAAATTACCGATTAATAGAATCAATGATTATTTCACCGGCAACCGATTTTAGTACATCTTAGATTATGATTCTTATTTATATATATATGTTAATTCTTGTATTACTAAAATGTTGATGACGGGAACTTGGATATGATCAGGATTTTTTATATACGGTCGGGATTTGAACCTTAGGGTTAATAGTGGTATTGATTATATTCATTATTGTACATTCCTTTACATATGTACACGAGGATATACAGCTGAATAAGTGTTGCTGAGCCAAGCCAAGGTTATATAAGATAGAAACAAAAGGGGATCTATTTGAATGGTAGCGGTGGAAGTCTTTGTGAAACTTCTGGTACCTTTGAGGCGGTCATTAAGGACTCGTTATTTTGCTTTTTTTCACTTTCTTTGTACTTTGTTCCAAGTTTGTTTAATTGTCGAAGTTGGTGACGGGGAAATTGTCGACGCTTTTTTTGACGGGCTGAGTTTAAACGGTCTCCCTAAACTTGAACACACATTGTGTTTACCTTATGTATGCTTACAGCTTACTTGTAGTTTTACGAATAGAGGACTAACTTTAGATTAATGAGGTTTGTTTGAAATAAGGTTTTGTAAAAATGTTTTTAATACAAACTGATGTTCGAAAAACCTACAGAGAGCTGTATCGGTATACATTTTATTTACTAAAATGTCCTTCTAAAAGCAAACCTGAACTATCGTGTCTGCTACGATAACTCAAAATTTTGTGTGCTTTGCTGGTCAATGCTCTGCTACCATTATAGAAACCAGAAGCTAGGCTATTTGTTAATGCATGATATCTGAGTATTTTATTTATATTAGGCTGATTTATACTAATCTGACATGGTATGGGTTCGATAATTGTTAAGATTTGGTAGTTTACTTGACTTTAAAAAATTGTGTGCGTACAAAGTATACATGTCAGAAGTGAAACTATTTTGTAAATTAATTATTACTACGGTAAAAGCCCAAATAGATGATTATTGATCATGTACCAGTATATGATCATTCCAATTTTTTTATCTTTATTCACACTGTTTACATAATGTATACGTAGTAATGATAATATAAAAAAAACTGCACTGTTTACTGCACAAGACGTTATGCGACAGAATTGCCATCGAAAGTTCTAATATGTAAACTACTAAACGAATACATCAACCAATAGCGTGTATTTTTTCTCGATCTCCCTCTCTCTCTCTCTCAATCAGTTTCAATCGCTCTCTCCCTTTTCTTCGACAAAAACGCTGCAAATCTTCGTGACGTTCCGAAAAATTTTTACCCTCATGCGCCTAAAGATGTTTCACTTCATAAATCACCTTTAATATTGGATTAATTATATTTTTTTATCAAAAAATTTTTGTTCGTTGGAAAAGTCATAACACGATTAATCAGACAGCGCAATTTGTATATATTCTTATATATATTCTTTGCAGGTGTAAATAGCGCTGGACTGTGTCCCTTCGGGCACATCTACTCAGTTACCTCTTCAAAATTTCACCAGTTTAATCTCACAGAATAGCAATACACCGACACTTAACAGTCCCGCTGGTTATGCTAAAAGTTTTATTCTAAACGCTACTTGATAAATGTTCAAAGTCGAATACTAAAGTTATTTACGAGAGAATGTGAAAAATATTTTATACGTTTTTGTTTTTTCATACTCGAATACACTTAAATAATTGACTATAATAATAATGTACCAGAACAATACAATTGTATTTATATTTGAAGAGTGAGAGAATTTCATTTTGTTAAATATTTATCAAAATCAAATTACATTTTTATATCATAGACATACACAATAACATACAATATTATTTATATGTTAATGAATATTCTGTTGTTTTATCCGTTGCCGTCTGGATACAAACGAACATGTAGACATACTGTTCTGATTGTCGTCACTCACGCGAGTGACATAACAATAAACAATGAACTGCCCACTGGGACGGAAAATATTAATAATTGGTATGAGGATATTTTAACTATAATTTTGCATAATTATCCACTAAAAAAAATGCTTACAAAACATTATTGACATCCTTTCAAAGTCTTTTATATTTTTGCAATCGGATATTAATTCGACTGATTTATGGTAAGACATTGTCGCCTCATTCGAGGTTTTCACGCCATAATAATGTTAGTACAATAACATTTATAAAATGAAAAAAAAAACAAGTATTAAAACACATAAAATATAAAAATAGAACATTAAGTGGCACTAAGACCTTGAACATTTAAGCCACGGATTTCTGTATCAGCTCTGCGATCATTTGTTTTTACTAATAGGAAAGTAGGTGATCAGCCGTCTGTGCGACAAATCAACTTTTTAGTTCTAAGGCATGCGATGTTTCACCGTACGTGGGATGGGCACTTCTCAGGGACGAGTTCCACGCTAAATCCACTACGCAAAAACGGCTTCAAGAGATTTATAATATCTATCAAAATACTCATAAACAACTGCTACTTCTTATTAATTTGTTGTATTTGTTTAAATTTTGTAGTATTGCTTGATGATTTGCTTTTTTTAAAAGAGTACCGAGAGTTTTTTACGCCGGCTTTTTCTCTCGGCCTACACCCTCTGTCTTCTTTGCCGATGAGTAGAGATGCCTACAGATTCAAATTTAATGACATGGAATAAGTGATACCTTGATGATCTTATGTTGCAAAATAAACGTATTTAATTTTTATTTTAATCTATAGTGGTATAAAACGCATGCAAACGTATTTTTCTCTTGTAACTAAATATCAAAATTAACTTACAAAGGCTATAATGTACGTTAGCTGTTAGTGTCCATTTCTATGTTGTGAGTTTCAATTTCCAGTTGAAAAGCGCGACAACAAAGCGATCGTTATCATCTATATACATTCTAAGAGGTTTTCACAACTTCTACGGCGAGTTGTATCGTAGTTGTTACTTTGTATTTACTTTAGAAGTTGTAATCAAGTCTCGTGCAAATAAACTATTACCAGGAATAAAGATATTTCGCTTCCACATACAATTTTGCCACGATCGCAACATGTTGATGTACTTCGTCGTTTTAATCCAGACTTTGGAATAATACCTTAATTGATAAAGGAATTTACGAAACTCTTATAATGCAACAAGAAATATATGATAATATTTTTTTCTAATCGGCAAGAATCTTATGTGAAACCTGCCATCGACTTTTTCGGTCTACGGCATGCCGGTATCATACGAGGGAGTGTTAAATGTGCACATAGACATAAACATTATTGTTGCACAGTCAAGTATCGAATCTCTGACCTCAGAGATGACAGTCAGCTAACGATAGATTGCCCGAAACAGGTTAAACAATTCATAGTATAGAAATGAAAATAGTATAGAAAAATACAATATAGTATAGAAATGCACCTTTGAAATTCAATTATAATTATGTTGTTGCAAAAAGTGATCTTGATGCTGAGAATTAGTTAATACAGAGGTGTTCGATATAGGTTGTGGGGAACTCACCAGGGAGCGTATAACACTAATTGACAAGAGATAGAAGGCTCGCGATATTACGTGAAAGGAAAGTTGAAATGTGTCAGGGGATTGGCTCAGCTCAGAATTACTTTAATATACAATTATAGTGATATAGCCGAATTAATATATAACGTGTAAACTATTATAATGCGTGTGCGCTAAAACCTTATCTATATATATGTGAATATATATTTACGTTTTATACAAAGTCAGTAGATAATTGGGGTTGTTCATTTCCGATAAAAAATTTAACGTAAAAATCTGTGATTAAGACACCTTTGTTTTAAAATAAAGTTCATAAAGCAATGGAAAACTTTTAGTATGAATATGTGATTGCAATAAAACTAAATCAATAAAGGTAATGGTATAATAGTGTAGATAGTGTCGGAAACATTCTGTGAATATCGGGAATGTTCCGGCATGAAGACGTAACGTCCGAATGAAATAGTTAAGAAACTCCGACGCGAACATCGAGACGCTACATCGCTACAACGTTTGCACTGTTGGTCCTAAAATTGAGAACAATACTATCAAAGTAATACTTTTGTAAATAAAAATACATTTTTTGTAATGAGAAATAAAGTTCTTTAAACATTTACATAAAGTACTAATGATAAAACCGATACATTTCAAACATACGAAATATATACTTTTTATATATATTTCGTATATTTAAGAAGTGCAGTGTAAGAAGGCATACAATAAGTTACCGATTATCTAACTGATAAAGAACCTACTAGTGCTAGACAGGCTGCTTCTAATTAATATGCGATATTTGTTTAAAAATCAGTGTTGTTTGCCAAATCATCAGACAAACATTTTGGTCTGATGATTTGCTATTTTTAAAGAGTACCGAGAGGTTTTTTTCTCTCGGCCTCAGTCTTCTTTGCCGATGGGTAGCGATGTCTACCGATTCAAATTCAATGACGTGGAATAAGTGATATCATATATTTTATAATAAATATATGTATTTTATTTTTTTATGTTATTTTTACCATAAAGTACTATCTAAGTAAAATCACTCTTTGTAATCCGTCATAATTGCGAGAATTGTGTCTCGAAATTCATGCTTAAAGATCATATAATATCTTAATGTTACTGCATATTAATGAATATTGCCGACTCCCCAGTACCAGCTTCTTCCACTTGACCATATTAAACGAAGAGCGACTCAAATTAATGTCAGGAATCAATAGGTACCTAAATATAAGAAATCTGGTATCTGTGCATCGTAAAATAATGTCCTGTAGTGTAGTGTAAATGGAAACTAGCGGGTAATATGTGAAGTTGGTTAACTATTGTAGAGAATAGCGGCGGGTGATCATCCCAACTCGATTTCAATATCAATGGGAATGTTCTCAGACTAGCTGAACGCCCTTCAGCGACGCACAACTAGATTATTGTGTTATCATATGGTTTCAATGAAATCATCATTTTACGGATTGGAAGTTGTATATATTAGAAGGTTAATTAAAATTGAAACCTGAGTTATTGGTCCAATTTGTAATGTTTAATTAAAAATGGCTAGACATTTTTTTATACAAGGGGGACAGGAGGCTCATCTGTTAAGTGATGCCATGGGCACATTGCCTGAAGGCTCGCAAATGCGTTGCCGGCCTTTTTAGATTTTTTACGCTTTTATCTGAGTCGATTTAGTTCGGAAACGCTCAGATGTGGATCGACGGACGTGGAGATGATGCTGGTGGTGTTTCGTATTCTGCCTCGACGTCTGATGATGAAACTCAGCTGCAGGTATTAATTTAAACAACTCTTCTGAACACTGTTAACGGTAAATACAGTAAACGACGTAAGGAAATGGTGCACGCACAAAATCGCCAATATTTATTTATTTAATGCAAGTTAAACTTATATTATAACTTGAAAAGTTTAATGAGACTATAATTATCGTACTCATCATTAAGTGTTGATATTTTTAATCGTTATTGGAATTGGGCAATCGATATCCCATTACACTAGTATGTTTGTGTGCAACGTATCAAGTATCAGAAACAAACGCAGTGATTGTAATTGGGTCACATCAGAGGGCGCAGTAAAGCGCGAACGCAGAATTAGGCCGCTCTTAGACGGAGAATCGTTGTAATGGCACGCCATTGCGATAGCTTATTATGGACTATCCCTATAGCATAAAATTATAAAGTCATAAAAATCTTGAATAAAATGAGTTTTTTAGATGTCGTATAAATACTGCAAAGAGGTTATAATGGTTTTAACCAATGTTCACCAATGTTCATGTTATTAGGAAATTATTCTTATTATTCTTACTCTTATCATTCTGGCTAAAACGTCTTTATTGCTGCAACTAAGTGTAATATATATAAACATTCGTTTTAGTTTGGTTTATACAGAGATTTTAATTGAATCAATTAATAGTTGACTTGCTTATTCATAAGTACACAATTTTAATTTTTTTATTAATGCCCACCAGAAACCTGAAACGCGAAGATTAGAAAATAATGGAAGAATTTGGAGCAGGCCTTCACTCCGTCGGGGGTAATATAATAGGGGGGGCAAACGAGGCAAACGGCCAAAAAGGCAGTCGTCGCAGTCCATAGACACCCATTTTTAGTGGGTGCGTTGCTATAATTTGGGTTCTGTCTTCCACGATTCGGTTCAAACATCTAGAACTTAATCCTGTTGCATTTATAAAATGGACGACGTCGTCTAAGAAATCAATATTTAATAAAACAATAAAATAATTAATATAATCCTGCCAGCTTATTGAGTAAATCATGTGCAAATACAATGTCTTATCAATATTAAGATTACGTACACAAGTGTCCAATGTACGTCGATTAAACGAATTTACATGTCAATGGGCGCGTTACGACTACAGCTAAAGCGGTACAGCCGTTATCTGTGCGATTCACTCGCGGCAGCTGCGACTGGGAATTGGGTTAACTATTGCTTCTTACACTATTAACTGTATGCCTATATACTTTTCATCCAATGAACTCATACACACATAACAGGGACGCGGAGTAACTAAGTCAGCGTTTAAGGAATGCATTTTATTACATAATTTAAAAGTTTCTTATAATTCGATGGAGCCGGCTGCATGCACGAAAAAAACATGACTCATGCAGCGTTACCTCGCGGTGCGACGTTACCTCACGGCGCGTCGTTATCTCCGATGCGTTCCATTTAAAGCTTGAAGTGAAAGCGTATTTATGCATACAAATAAATGTAACTTGATCAAATCTATGGTGATTTCCATTTACCTCCTCTATATCCATATAAAATATCTATTAAACAAATGAAATTAAAATTTTCTTTTGAAAAATGCAACCATTTTATTAGTATTTTCTTATGACGTTGTCACGTTCAACTATCGTCAGTAAACCAACTTTACAGACTACCGAATTTTTAAGAGACAATAAAGTAATTTGAGTCATTTATTAGAAAAAGAAGGTTGTCAATAGAATTGAGCGTGAAAATTCTAAAATAGATTCCGACAGAAATTTCGATCCGAAGGATGTGATTTTTATTTCAACATCATCGTTACGGATATTGAGAAATCTATAGTGAACTTGAATACGTTGGAATCCCTGTCGCTATTGAAGGTTACATAATAAGGGCTCAGATTAGGGTGCACGTTAGATATTCATAATTTCCATTCTATAAAATTGTGCATTTAATTTTATGAATGGTATATGGTAAAAACTACTTAACCAATTATACATTATTTCAAAACCGACTGATTTCAAAGCATTTTCAAATTAAAAAAAAAAAAACATAATTTGATTTTCCTCTAAATTAACTTATACATACATATACACTTGTCGTAAAACCCTGTATGGTAACGACATCTATTGTGTAGTACACAATATCGCATAACGTCCTCGTTTGCAATACACATTAGAGGCTCCCCTAAAATCTTCGATTCAAAGGACTAAATATATTGGCGTCGTAAACTAATGAAGAGCTTCCCCTTGTGCGAAGCAATAACTTTACCATACGTCCTAGTTGGCAAGCTAAATGTGAATATTTTATGTAAATAAAGATTATTATTATCAAAAAAATATAGGTTATGTTTAACGCAATTAGCCCAACTTAGCGATCCCAGTCGGCGACAGAAAATACCAATGTGCGACGGTTAATGAAACAAAGTCAGAAATTAATCAACCTCATACATGCTCCTTTAAATTTTTTTTAAATATAATATTTTTTAAATATAAATTATATGTTTATCAGAATACCGATAAATACATTTATTTAAACATCATATGAAATACTTTACCAATAATTATTTAGTCAATAACTATAATCATATAGATATCAAGATTATTAATTAAAGCATAATAAAATCGTTGTTTTGCGAATATTTCTAACAAATTACACTGCGTATTTTTGCTATATATGACACGGCACAAAGTGGCTTTATGCATACTATAACCGTTATATAGTTTAAGGACGCGGCTTCACTCGATAATTGGGGTCCCCTTTCATGTATAATGCTCAAGATTAGGAAACTATGCTATCAAAGAGATGCCGTAAGATCATCAATTCGATTGCCCTAATTGCTATTAAATTTGATATGGCTTTGTTGAATAGCTGGTACTGCTGTTATTCACACTCCCAAAAATGCGGTTAAGAATTTTAATGAATAGAAGACACTATTCCCCGTTTACTTGTAATCTGTTTGGAAACAACATTAATCATTATCAGCAAAGCATCCTAGGATTCTTCCAGTGGGCAATTAGCGCTAATAGTGCAAACGTCAGCAATTATAGTGAGCGACAGATTTACTAGCGATGCCGGCGCACGTAAATCAGCATGACGTCGAAGACTGATTTAGGAGGTGACGTTGATGCCATTCTTAATGAGTTTCACATTTTTGAATTGAGAACTTTTTTGATTACATGTGAAGCTTATACTTGAAAGCTCAAAGTGTTTGTTTGGTCCGTTTTCGGGCCGTTCAAGTATACGTAAGCACTATAGGGGTTTTGGGGGGTTTTTGATTTTCATATTTGGTGATTAAGTCAATAGTAATTAATTACTTTTACCCACACATTGACTATGCTTGAAAGAAAATATTTTCGAGGATTACTATAAAAAATTAATATGTTTAAAATTATTAAAAAATTAATATTTTTGAGAGCTTACTTTTGCTGAGAAGAGGAAGAGGGGGGGGGGGGGGGGGGGGATAAATTGCAGTAAATCTGCTTACGTAATAAGGGATAGTAACGTATATTGTTTTATCCCTTTTGGACCATATATAAAGTAAGCTTATTTTATAAAAAATATAAGTTACTTTACAGACAAAAAGAATCTAAGATATGTCTTATAATACAATATGGAGTTAAAGTATTTAATTAGCAATTTGTACATTAATTTTTGAAGTGAAAATGTTTGATGCATCATGCATATAATCAAAATATATACATAGTCTCATTATCTGCAGATTGTTTCCATCTTATTGGAAGTTACTTAATGGGTTTAAAGATTGTTGATTACACGAATTCCACTTGTGAAGCAGGCGCAAGTTTATACATAGTTATGTAATTAATCTTAAAGATTTTTTGTTTTCTTGTTAAATGTAGAATAAATATTTAAATAAAATAATTATTCTCTTACGTAGGACAGAAATAATACGTGTAACGTTTACACAGTAATTACATTCTTTTGATCAATTAAAACGTTATTAAATACTCTTTAATACACCCATTAAATCTTCATTAGAGCATTTCGTTACATCTTAATAACGAACCTCCCTTATTACGTTTACTCACTATGCCTTAATACAAGCTTTGACTTTTTTTTTTGATAAAAAGCTTGCCAACGCTTGGCACACTGTTACATCGCTAATAAAGAAAATCACTAAATACAATTTTAAATGTGACAAGCAAGCAGGCAGTAGGCAAGTAGGCAAGCATGACATACACGAAGAGATCTAATATTAAACAAAACAACTATTTGACAAAACAAAAAAACCCTAGTAAAAAAATAAACTTAAAAAACTAAACAAACACTACTATGAAACCGTTCATCTCTTGTATACTTGTCTTAAATTTAATAGGAATTTCAATTCAATAGGTTAATATTTACGACGTTAAGGTATAGATTATAATTTCAAGTACTTGATACGTCGAGTTATGTAAATAAAATTTGGTAATTTTTTATAGGCATACGGGCAAGAGGATTATCTGATGTTAATTGATAGGCTAGAAGACTCGCAAGTGTATTGCCGGCTTGCTTTTGTCTTGAACGACTCTTAAGTCGAATTGGTTTTGAATTATATCGGCAGCTGGTTCCACAAAATGGTGGTGGGAAAAAGTGCTCAGTTGTGGCTTGACGGACGTCAAGGTGATACGGAAGAATTTCGTATACTGCCTCGACGTCCGAAAAAGAATACAAGTTTTATTGTGACTAGGACTCATAGACAAACTATCTATATATATCTATTAAGAAGAGAAAGAAACATCGATTTATTTACATATGAAATTACTTTTAAGTCATAATCTTAAACAATTTTGTAAATCAAACAACTAAGAATTACATGTAACAGAATTGTCATAATTGATTAAAGCTAACATCACTTAAGATTATTTAAAATAACACATAGTATCCATACGTATAGTTGACGCAATATTCGCTAACTACGACAAAATTGTATATACAAATGTACATTTATTATATAATTCCCATTTACTGTTTGACATTCAAAATGGCTGGATGGATTGTGACGTATGGCAAAGCGATCCATCTTAAGTCTGCCAAATGAGGAACTACCAACACAACTGAACTTGTCGAAGTGTGGTATTTGCGCAGTGAGTAGATCACAATTCGTAGGAAATTATTTGGATTGTATGTGTTCGTTTTACAACTAAATTATATGTTAAAACTCTCATTAACGGAATCTTGTTTCCTGCCAAATTATGGTTAATTATGTTTGAATATCACGAATCGTCGAGGGTGTAAAATATATGTACTTCAATGTATATTAGTTAAAACAGTATGATTTTATTATTATTATTCGAACATATTAGTATATTTATTTTTAAGTTTTTAGTTATTAGTTATTAAATAATCGCTCACGTATATTCATCATACAAAAGCAACAAATAAACGAGACGAAAGAGCACATTAGATAAAACATGCAAAAATATTCATTTAGTTACGAAACATGGGTATTTCACACGGTGTTATAAGTTTATGAAATTTTTACTAGGCAGTGTTGGCCTACTGGTTTTAGCGTCCAACTCTCTTCCCTGGGGTTGTATCCCCCGGCTGTGCGCAAAATGGACTCTATTTGCGTATTGGTCTATGTGCGTATTGAACACTCGCTGAAGATGACGGAAAATATTGTAAGGATACTGGCGTTAGACCCATAGAATGAGACCATAGAATGGTGTGTCAGGCACAGAAGGTTAATCGCCTGATCACAGAACAGATACAATAATCTCAGGCCTAGACTGGAATAGTTGTAGCGCCATTTGTATATACAATTATTTGTAACAAGAAAGTCGTATTTGCCGTTTATTGAAAATGTATTATATTTAATAAAGTTTATGATTTAAATTACCTTGAAAAAAAGTTGATACAGATTGTTAGCTAGAGTTTAACTGACATTAATGAGGTATTGAGCAACATAGTCCACGCCATTTTTGTGTATTAAGGATACAGACGTAAGAACACGTTTACGAATAGAAGCAAGGTTAATAACAGGTCATCATGTGAAACGACAGGTCATGATAGCTAAATTATACATTTTTAAACTGGACTGAGATTGCGATGCGTGACGATTCTAATATGTAGCAATGATTTAAGTTATAATTCTTTTGGCGCGTTAAGTTAATTTTTATTTAATACCTTGTTTCTAATATTGGGTAGTTTTTTCTACATACGAATATTTTTTTTTAACATATTTTTTCTTGTTACGCCAAAGAGGTAGATAATTTCTGACGTGTGTACATAAGTAAACATACGTTTCTTTAGTATTTGTTTCTTTAAGTATAGTTAATCACTGTCAATCTATATCACAAGTTATTTTGTAAAAATATTTTTACAAATACTTAAAAGGCAGGCAACGCATTCGCGAGCCCTCTAGCATCGAGAGTGTCTATGGGCGGCGGTATCACTTCAGAGCAGGTGAGCCTCCTGCCCGTTTGCCCCTTTTTCTATAAATATATATAAATATGGGAATAAGAATCCTCGAAGATTTTGATATTCCAGAACATTTCATTTTTTAGAAATAAATTTTAATTTCCTGTAACCACCTAAAAGGGAGCAGTAAAAATATTGAACACAGTCTCAGGCTAACTATAGAGTTGAGTAAAAAACTTCACGATTCAAACTTTATCAACTTGACAAAGTACAACTAGACGCCTAGAGCGTGGACAAACGATGTCATATTATACTGTGAAACTGTTATAAATGTTACTTACTTTAGTCACTTGTTTTTACGTTTTACGCAATGTTGGTACGCTATTTATAAAACAAAATGTATAATGACAGAAAAATATCACAGAGTTTTTTTATATTACATACTTTTCTTCTTAAAACAATATCATGAGTAAATCATAATTGATTGAGTTCTACGCCGATGCTACGTCGTAGCACAACTAATATGGGGCGTATGGCTGAATTGAATCACTAACACTTTCCGTTTTTACCCTATGTATAAAAAATTATATGTAAAAGTATATAGATTGGGTGTAAACATGTTTTACGCTTGCACGTCTATTTATATGCAGTGATATATATATCCTAAGAGTGATAAAGATAGAACATCGGAGTTGTTTATGTGAATAAATATTAAAATGGATGTGTGAGTTTAGTATAGTAATGTGTTGGAGCGGAACTATGGACAGTTTCAAATTTCTTTCAAATAAAATCAACTATCAAGTGAAATCCACGAGCAAAGTGATTTAAAAACGGGCTTACAAGCTGAGCGGCTATATTTTAGACTTTGGATAGCAAATACAGATAAACTAGCCCAGCCGAGCCCATATTTCCTTGAAGCGGACTATTTTTCTATTTTAGCCTATAAAATATACCTACTTGTATACACTATAAGATATGGTGTGTTACACTTGATATATTCCATAGAAAGGTATTTAAAACATATAATTTAATAGATATAAAGTGAATCTATTAGCTTGATCATTATTTTATGAATATTGAATAGCAAAAATTGATTACAATCGATTTAGAGAGTACGTTTCAAATTCAATTATTTATTGACAGATACGCCCGCTGCGAATGAAACATTATCTGGCCGAACATAAAACGCCCTTATCAAAATAATTCCATCTGACAGCTGTCATCGAGCTTGGAAATCTAAAAAAGCGCGCGCTATTCGAATCAGGAATTCGAAATCCAGGTGTTTTATCGTCAACACGCTTCCCTCGACGAGAACAGTTCCGTTCGTTCAACAATTTTGCGAGCACGTGAGATCAAGCCAATGTACGTACGTGACTCGTTTTCGACATTCAACCAGAGAATATGGACCCACCCCGCCTCCCGGGGCTCAAACATATCAGGCCGTTACCAGCGTTTAATAGCTGTTTTGAAGGCTCTTTTAAAATGGGCGGTGGTTACAAAAGTTAGAAGCACTATGACGTTTGCTAAATGTTAAGAGGAAATTATCGAAAAGATTCGAGTTGGCGGTTCTTCTGAGATTCTCTGATGCGATTAGAGAGGTTTAATTAGATATATTGGTAGATTACACTTGGATACTTTATCCCGCAAGCGGTTGCTTTTTGGTTTAACTTTAATGGAACTGACTTAAATTACTTTGAACTTTACAAGAATGTTTTAATATTGTTGGTCATACTACAGAATATATTTAGACTTTTGGTACTAATGAACTTGAATTGTTACGGCTGAATTGATTTGGTATAATTTTCTCCTAATAAACAACCCTTTTCATATCAAATTTTCCTTTTTAGCACATCTTATTACCAATTATATTTATAAAAGTATTTTTGGATGTCTTAAATTGCCCTTCAATTATTGGGTTTACTTTGAATACACAAATAAGAAAAAGGCAATATAAAGATGAAAGAATATTAGAAAATGTTGTTTCAAATATATTATTACTTCTAAAACAGTATGTCGAAAAGGCTCTTCTCGTACGGGATATTAAACTATATTTCAATGTGATAAAACGTATTATTGTATGATGATTTTCGTTTAATGATCAATGAGTAAGGCTGTATCACAAAAATATCTGTTACATAAGCAAACATGAATGTGACTTAACGAGCTACTGTGAAGAGACAGTGACGTGGAAATTACGTTTATACTAAGCGATACTATTTTGAATCTATATTACTTGTAGATAAAGTGCCACATACTTGTCTTGGCAGGTAAAAAAAAACTTAATAATTTATTGAATTGTCTTAATAAAACAATGTATACTAGTATCTAGAAATTACAGTAGTTGGCTTTAATAAATGTGACACAAACTTAGGAACAACTGATGTGATAGGTTTTGTTACCTATAAGATTAATATTATATGTTTTAAGATACCTAGAATTCAGAACCATTCCATATTTAAAACTTTGCTAATACATTTGAGTTCAATTTTATTAGATTTTGGTAGATTGTTAATTTATTAATTGTACGCATCGAGAAATTACAGAAAATAGCCACAATCAAAATGGCGACGGTAGTACGAATTTCAGTCGCCGGCCAAGAAAAGTATGTAGCACTTTTAACATGATAGATGCAGTTAATTTTTTACTTTTATTGGAAATTAGCAACGATGAAGGCAAGATATATATAGTGAATTTACCAAAACTTTAGGTATTTTTAATATTACAGGTACTCGTACTTAGACACACTAAGTCATACGATGCGATGTTTAAGGGTTAACACAAATCGTAGTCGGGGACTGTTGAAGCAAAGCCAGCAAGGGTGGCACCAATTACAGGCTGCGATAATATACGTCTAACGAACGATAGCTCGTAGAGGGTAAACAATTTTCTGTTTACCGCTATCCGCTCGTTCGACGCTTGTTTTGCTTTTATTTACAATTATTGGTCATGTTTATTATTACTGGAGACCCGATCGATAACTATGTAAACTAACTTTGGTGGTACATTAATTTAACGTAAATATTCACGTAAATTCTCGTTATAGAAGCATTGGAAGGAACTAATACTTTTTCGAATAAGATTACACTTTTTATCAACGTAATGTATTTACCTCATACAAAATTTACTGAAACTCATAATATTAATTAATTCCAATTCGTTTCTGTGACTTACGACTGTATATGCGTTTGGGAACATATTGCCATGAAATTGTCGTGTCTTTACGATTTAATATTTAAAATTTGTTTTAAGCTTGTCACTCTTTATAATAATAGTATTTACGTAAACTCCCTTATTCTTGAGCACAAAATCATTTCATTGCATTGCATAGCATTGTTTTAAGATTTGTCTCTTTTCACGACAGTGTAATAACAACTTAACAGAAAGAGACAGAAACAGAAAGAGACATGTTATTTAAAGAGTCTAATCAAGTTTGGATAAATAATCTTATTCTTTTCATGCCTCTCCAATGTCTATGTATGTTCATTTTTTTAAATAATTTTTATTTATGAACATCATTTTGTTACGCTAATAAAGAAATAAAAAAAATATTTAATTAAACCTCGCCTTGGTCGTTGTTTTTTTTTGTTTTTTTTTTTGTTCACAGATATGTTTTGTAAAACAAAACACATTAGAGGGTAAATTGAAAACGATTGTTGCTGTCAAATACAATGCCTACTAGTAGCTAGTGTGTAGTAATAACAAATGTTTGCGAAAATTAATAACCCATAGGATAAATATCCGCAGGGACCCGATGGCGCAGCAATAAGAGTGAAATGTTAACGCGATCACCGGTTCGCTTCCGGGCTAGCAATGGAACACGCATTAGCCATTAGCATAGCTCTGACGATACTTCCGTCCTAGTGTGGTGCCTTCTCAATAATTTGGGTTATCGATATTATATTTAATTGAGACCTTATTATAACTAAGTCCGTTTTCAGTGGTGTTTTATTTTCTATATAAAATACTAGCGGGATTACCATTTATTTTATAACATTTTTTTTAGATATTATGTTCTTTAATATTGTGGAACATTTTCTTGTTCTAACATTTCTTAGCATATGCGATAAAGGATATTTTATAGGCATTTTTTTATCCTTGGCTAGCATTTTTGTAATTTTAGTTGGGTTCCTTATTGTTAAATTAAATAGTCAATATTAATCGTCGACCATGGTGCATTTAAATGGTAAAAAAATTATTAAAATCAGTCCGGAATTTTTGAGCGAATTCCTTACAAACATACTTACATACAAAAATTTCCTCTTTATAATATTAGTATAGATGTTTAAAGGCGGTATAGACGTACTATTCTAAAGGCAGTCTGCAAGCGATGTCTACAACAAATTGATAAATTGATAATTGCATCGGACACAAGAAATATATAAATAGAAATACCATTCGTATCACCTCAACGTATGATTCCACAACTGAGCGTTTTTTTAAGGGTAGTCTTTCCACTATATGGAACCAGCTGCCTACTTCCAAACAGTTTGACTTACGAATTTCGAGAAAAGAGCGTTCCAATTCTTAAAAGGTCGGCAACATACTAACGAGCCCTCTGGCAATGTGAGTTTCTCTGGGTGGCGTATGACTAAACATCAAGTGAACATCCCGTCCGTTACAGATTTATTTACATTCTAAGATATGATCTCGATTCCTGCCTTATAGATTCTACGTAGTATAATGCAGACTATAGTTTTTCGTAGTAATACAAATGACTATAGCCTGAATAGATATCAAGGTTGCAAATATCAATATAAATAATTGGCAAGTAACCTAGATGCAGTAAGCACTTAGTAACGCTCAACACATTGTATTAATGCGATATAATCGACTGTCACACCGAATGAAGCCTTACAAAATTTTGATGACTATCCGTTTGATATAAAGATGCATGCACATTACTGCCTCTATAGCGTATTGCTCCCATTCTTGTATAGAGTAATTTCAATATTATACTACTCCGAAATATATACAGATCTTAAAAGTACATTATTATCCTTCAAGGATTGTAATAAAAAAAGGCCAAACTTATAATGACGTTTAAAATGACGTCAAATCTACTAAACTGTTTAAATTTGAATGAATAATATAAAAATTATTCATATATTTAAACTGTAAACATTAACAAAGGCGCGTATAATGAGGATTCTAAATCCTGTCCAATCACAGACATAGAGCATGATGCATCTCTCCGTTTGACCAATCACAATGAATAGAAACGGGCAATGATGCCGTCTTTACGTGCATTGTATGGCTAAGAAACAATATCGTTAGTGTGGACATATCTTCTTTTGCACAATTGC
The DNA here is from genome assembly GCF_905147795.1 of Pieris rapae. NCBI lineage: Eukaryota > Metazoa > Arthropoda > Insecta > Lepidoptera > Pieridae > Pieris > Pieris rapae. The sequence goes on along the minus strand of NC_059509.1, from coordinate 3,177,254 downwards.
ATTAAAGTACTTATATAAGTAATGACACCCTTTTATAGCTTATTATAGAATATACTAGTAAAAAATGCGGTTTCCACTACTTACTATGGCAAAAAGAGTTTTTGATCCAAATAAGATTTTGTGCCCTGGAAGAGAAAAGATGAAAGCGCAAAAGGTACCTTAAGATAAGGATCCAACTTAACTAAACCAACTTACTAAGAAACGATAGCAACGGAAAAATAAAAGTAAATACATTCTTACACTTGTTGTAGAGTTTTCACTATTTTTAAACCCTCATTTTCTATGGGCGGGAAGGATGGAGCCTAATAATCTTTCGACATTTAACTCCTGTAACCTCTTTAGGTCTTGGCCTCAGATATCTAAATCTGTTTCATGATCATTTTTAAGTCTAATAGGCAAGTAGGTGATCAGCCTCCAGTGCCTGAGACACGTCGTCGACTTTTTGGGTGTAAGACATGTCGGTTTCCTCACGATGTTGTCCTTCACCGTTCGAGCAAATGTTAAATGCGCACATAGAAATAAACTCCATTGGTGCACAGCCGGGGATCGAACCTACGACCTCAGGTATGAGAGCCGCACACTGAAGCCACTAGGCCATACAAATTGTTTATTGTTACTACTGCTGCTACTATATTGCCTTTATGATTCGTTTACAAGTAGTAGTACATAATTTATTAGTTATGTTTTGATTATATTAGTCATATAATTATTTATATTAGTATTATTAATTAAATAGTTACTGCCAGCGTTAAAGGTCACTGCCAGAGGGTCAAATGTTTTTAAATTCATTTTAATTATTAAGTAGTTATTTTTATCTTTAAAGTACTAGTGTATAACATATTTTTATCATATACTAGTGAACAATTGTAATGTACTGTAGCTTACATTATATACTTCATAGTTATCATATATCGATTATATTGTTTAATTACAGAACAACACTAGCAAGTAGGCACCCTCCCGATTGTTTTGTCACATTTCGCGTATTTCAGTGCCAGCCCAATTCAAGGGACAACTCGAAATTGAATGCACAATTACTTCCATACTCATTTATAAGTTTTGTTTTAAAATTTATAAATAATTAATTAACTATTATAAAATTTATAAATTACTGGCTGTCCCCGCTAACTTGGTTCCTCTATAATGCCTAGCGTATCTTTTTAGTACATATGATAATGGAACATTTTGATATGCTACTCCAGAGATTGTTCAGTTTTCCGGAATGAAAACTCTTTAGGGTCTGTAAATTTTTCTCTATATGAACATCATTCATCAAGCTTTCAATTAACAAATAAAAATAGTGGTTAGTTGTAGAGGGGTGAAAATAACCGGTTGTCTGTATTTTTGTATGCTGTATCATAAAATAAAAAAAAAACTAAAAATAAGTAAATTTTTATTGGGCTGGATACCCCTTATCGCTTAGGCGTTCCAAAGATTGATAGTAGCCGATTCTCAGACCTATTGAATACGCATAATAAATTACATAAGAATTTTATATATACATCTATATATGTGTACATAATCATTCTTTATTAAACTTTTTTTTATTCAGCTTCCGTATATAGACCAATCTACGACGAGGACCGAAAATTCTCTTCTAACCTTAAGTAGAGGTTGTTAGTGTGAGGCGGTGGAGAGTTATGTGAGAGTTGGGAACAGTTACTGATAGCCCCAAAGGTCTCGTGCTGACCGCACGTGATCTGTATGAACTGAGTGAACTGATCAATTATTTTTTGTATCCAGGAAGATGTGAGAGATACGCCCAATCCTAAAGTTTCGATTAATTTATTATGTTTGAAATCAGTCTGTCGTGATGTATTTTTCTTAATAGGAATGAAAGTGCTATAATTTAAGCATTTGTTACAACAGTGTGGTGGGCTAGTGGCTTCAGCGTCCGACTCTAATATTTGAGATCGTAGGTTCGATTCCCGTTTGTGTAATAATCGACTTTCTGTCTATGCATTTAAAGATCGCTCGAACAGTGAAGGAAAAGTTCGTGAGGAAACCGGCTTGCCTTAAACCCTAAACGCAAATGGAGTATGTGCACAGGAGGCTTATTACCTACATGCAAATGATTATGAAAGAGATACAGAAATTCGAGGCCCAGAACTAAAAATGTTGTAGCAGTAGTAATTTGATCTTTCTCGCAGAAGTGATTCTCCAGTATAAAGTTATTAAAATCACATAGATTATTCCACAATTTGACAGAAAGGTTGACTATAATGTAATTCTATCTTGTCTCTTGTTTTGTCTATTAATTACACGAATATATTTGTTACAATATAAATGTTTCTTTATTAGAGAACGGAACCACTGAACTATATTAATTAAATTATAATAAATGTAGCGAAGAAATAACTACGACCGGTGTTAGAGATACTTTGCCAAAGTAACCAAATTTAAACATTATATAATATGTTAATTCTATTATTATTTTTAGTTTTGAGACTTATACAAATATCGTTCAAAATACTAATCTTTAGTTATGTTGCAAGTTCTAACAGACAGAATAAAATCAAAGGATAAACAGAAAACTTTGACATTTGTAGAGAGACGCGTCGTATTTGTCTTCATTATTATTGTAAACTATAATTCACAACTACTTTCCTCATGATATATTTTTATTTTACACTTTCCACTCACTGTAGGGTGACCAAGTTATAACAAAAAGTTGAGTTAAAAGGTTTTTGAGGAAATTAAACGTACATTATGATTATTCGGGAACTAAAATATGCTTGAACTATTGATGTATTCAATTTTAATAAAATTATATGCTGATGATGAAGACATGTGTTTACAACATAGAATAGGTAGTTTCAGTATTATACATTTGTACATACAAAACGACAAATATTCCAGACAACAGAAAACTAATTAATTCCTATAAGTTATATCATGTTGTTTGTCAAATTGTGGGACGTTTCAAATAAGTGTGGTCACTGGTTTAAATTGTATACGGCTAGGTTTTATAATTGTCTATAAGGTGCTATGGCTATCCGAGACAATAATTTATGGTCACCCCGTCTCAAGCAAATAGAGTCGGGGGTATCTTTGTAAAGCGTCACAAATCACCAGGCGGAATTCCTAAGTTACCGCGAAATGTACAATTCACAGAAATATGCTCCGTCCTTCCGCCTCCAAGATACAGCTTTTCAAATGACTTAGCCGTTTGAATAGAGCTCTTGCAGACTTTTTGTCACTTTATTCATATTTCTATATTCTTCATCGTAGTGTAAGTGATAAATAGTCCTGCTTACAGATCTTAGAAATATAAGAATGATAAGAAAGTGACGTGATTTATTTTAAAAAACTTAATAAACGGATTTCTAACAATAAAAATATAGCTTTGTATCAACTCCCTTACATGTTTATTTTATTCGCTCCATCTAAATATATATATATATATATATGTGTGTGTGTGTGTGTACTTGGCTATGAGAGGAAGAGAGAAAGGAAATGTGCGCGCACACTACTGCCACCCATTAACTTCCGTTCGCCTTGCTTGATCACACTTTTCGTAACGCTTACGTACTCGTTCGCCAGCTTACTCCCCAAGTCGAGCGTGGGTACAGAAGTTTCACTTCAAAACCTATGTGAATCTGCCAAAAAATACTGAACAATTAAAGCCTAAACTATAATCTAGTAAAATTCTGTTGTTATTTAATTATTGTTGTATTATCATATGCTTTTGTAATTCACATCAAATGTAATCGGTCAAATTTTAAAACAAGCATCCAATGATCTCTTGATTTAAGAATCAGCTAAAAGTAACCAAGAGATATATTCTATCTTTAAATATATCTCTGAATAATAACATCAGGTTTATATTAAAAAGTGTCTCACGTATCAGTGGTCATAATGAAATGCAGGTCGCTCGGTCCAAGGAGGCGGGTAGAAGATACCCCGCGCCCTCATTACGGATAATTGTTGGGATTCGCTGACGTCATCGGGTACACCTTAAGCGTTGTTGGAAAAGGATGTATGACGTCACGTTAAAATAAATTTCGGTGACTGTAATGAAGTACCTACTTGAGTAGGTATGAGTAGTAAGGGATAGAGAGGTTTATCGTTTTGTACGTTAGAAACACGTCAGTATAGGGAAAATAAATTTATTGAAATTTAGAATTACAGAACAGTCTCGATGATTGACCAACAAGCATAAAACTGAAATGGGTCTCCATGGACTACCGGCTGGCTGTCCTGTAGGCTTGTTTGCACCCTATCCTATAACAACGAAGCATGTTAAGTCAATGTATGCAAGATCTAAAATAAATTATTCTTAAACTGAAAGCTGTAAAATGTAATTTATTTTTAAATATTTTTTTTAATGTGAATAGTTTTCTTTGTTTAAATACGAAATGTTATATGCGCGCAGGCATCTTATAGTTTTGTCTATTATATTCTTCTTGAAACTTGTCAGAAGTTGGTAGGAGAATACTGAATTCACTGAAGCCACCTTTGCTGACTAAATTATATATTAAGATCTTTCTTTATCCTATTCTTATTCCCTCAAACAAACTTTACAGTGACCCCAAATTAAAATGAACAAATACACAACTTAGCTTATTTTTTACTTGCTTAGTAAAAAATAAGCAAATTTTAAATTTAACATTTCCGAATGATCGCATAAATATAACTTATTTCGGAGCGAGCATTTAAAACATTTCCTCCTGAGATACGCGAAATAGAAGAAGTGGTTCGGTGGGTGGGCCTTGCAGTTCGACGGCTTTTTTTTATTTAATTCTTATGTAAGTGATATGTATGTTTTAAAAGTGAAGAAAATGTTTTAAGCCTAATTAAAGGCTTAAACAAATATCACTCGATGTTAAGTGATACCACTACTCATGGCCACTCTCAATGCCAGAGAACTCGCGAGTGCGTTGCCGGCCTTTTGAGATATGGAACGCTCTTTTCAAAAACACTTAAAAGAATCCAGTTTTCCATTAAAAGTTATCCGAAAGTTTTATTGTAATACTTGCGTACCTTGTTAAAGTAACGTTTAGCAAAAGTGTTAAAAGTAAGTTGTATTAAAATCCCCTATTGACCGTTCGGCATCGGCACAATTTACCCATCTCAAGCTGACAGCGGCCTGCAGACACCAGGGAGATGGTTCTACACAACCACAGGACACGGAGAACAGTTGGATGCCAAAAAAACTGTGGAGAGAATTATTTAATTCTCTTTTCTATAGGACTTTTCGCGTTGGTACTCTGTGACATTAAATTGCGATAACCAGACAATTTTTATCAGATCATGCGGTACAAAACTTACCATTGAAATGGACAATTAAACGCCGATTAACAAGCATAAATGACTATATACACTAATGACTAAATATGACATATTATACAAATTTAAGTTTTAATTAGAACATGTAATAAATAATGTTCTATTTTTGAATCCGTTTAGACAACTTTGGGTTTTATGTTTTAGTGCTTAGCGTTTTTTCTGATCTCTACTCCTTAGTTTATTTTAGAATGGACGACATGAGGGAACACGTTGGGAACACGAGACACGTCCTAACGATCAGAAACATATCACTCGACCCTTCTATTAAACTTGAATGAACGTTCTCGCGTAAATACTAAAATAAATCGTCTATTTTATAGATGTCACTTGCCTGTATCTGACCACCAAGTCGGTATATAGTAATGTTACAGTACTTTACAGACCTAGAGTTAGAGTTGTGTACCTGCTTAATTTTCTTCTTAAGCAAAAAGGTAGATGATTAAAATTTTATAGACAAGGTGCCTTAGTCTGCGAGAATATTAAGACCAAAAGTTTTGACAACAATTATGAATCACTTGACTTTAGCCCGTTTTTATATGGCTGATTGCTCGGTTCTTTATAATATCAATAAATCAACCTATACAAATCACAAATATATCACCTCCAAGTGTGAATCCTCAAACACGCCTCCAGAAATTTGCTCGACTAATATAAAAATGAAGAAAGAGAAATTTTTAAACACTGCAGAATACTGCCCAGAACAGAAAAAGTAGATAAATGTCTTCTAGTCGAGCAATTTTTTCGAGATGACATAAAAGACGAGTGGAGTAGGTATGACGTACAGACGAAATCCAAAAAGTTGACGGCGTCTGTCGGGCACAAGAGGCTGATCACATACCTTCCTATTAGATTGACATACCATCATGAAATCGATACAGAAATCTGAGGCCTAGACCTAAAAAGGTTCTAGCACCGCTGATGTTATATATCTTTAGTACCCGACTCGTACATTTTATGGGTTTAAAGTTTGCTGGTTTCGTTACGATTTTGACAGAAATTTCTAAAGGTCGCTCAGTTGTAAAATAATACATATTATATCAAATAATATCCATATATTGGCAATTTACAATGGTAGTAAGTTTAAATACATTTTAAATTCTTACAATTACTTAAGTAATATAAAATTTCATAAGACTTTGTAATATACAGTACTGCTTTATACAGATTTTTTGCATGTTTTAATGATATTTGAAACATGTAAACAAGAGACAGTCGATAAAGAAGACCTTTATTTGAATGTATCAAAAATGATATTTACGTCTAACTATATGACGAGTACATCTCGAACAAGATTCGATTACTTTTCGGCTGCCTCCCGCGGCGAGCCCTATATTTTATTAACTGCTATAAAGAACCATGCACAATGATTTAAAAATATTTTACAAAGATTGTTCATGTGTTATTGAAGCTTATATCTTATGGCAATTGGTGCTAATTAAATAACAAGAATTGGATTAAAGTCCGGCAACGCACTCGCGAGCCGATAATGAGTGTCCATTGAGTGTTGTGTATTAAGGTATGATTTAAGATAGGCTGTTATGTATAAAGACATATAACATTACCGCTACTCTTGATTAGTTTAAGCTGAAAACATTGGATTATCTTTTTGTGTATATTATGAACTTTTTATGACATAAGTATTTTGTGTGTGCAAAATATGTATATATCTTATAATTTCTAAAATTTTTGAATCACTTAAAAAAACACAGTACTTAATGTACATGGCGTTAATGTCAAACTGTTTATTTATAAGCGTTACATGTTAGTGTATGTGGTACACGACAGTGAGTCATTCTTTTAGAACATTGGGCAAACGGGCAAAAGTTTCACCTGATGTTTAGTGATACTGGCCATGTACACAGTTGAAGAAAAATTCCAGCTTCATCAAGTGTACAGTCTCCTTATCTTTGCCGTCATTGCGTTACTTAATATTGAAATGATGAGGGATTTCATTTCGTGCTCATGTTACGCTCCTATTTATAAGTCATCTCGAAAACACGCTCAAACTGTCTCTCGCGTCGCGCAAATAATTTCTCCTCGCTTTACGATTTTGAGATTAAATGTTTCAATTACTTTTAAAGATTTAATACCGTTTTTTATTTACACTAAACATATATGCTTAACTATTCTGGGCATGAGTTCTGATACAAATAAAAATGTATATTTTTTTATACATTTTAATTTTTTTTGGCAAACGTATATTATTATAAAACTTTTGAGATTGAGATTTTGAGCCATTTCACATGTTTTCGATTCATTATCAAATTACAATATGGAAAGGGCGTAAAGAAAATAGGATTGCAGTGATCGCCTTGCACAAAGTGGGTATGGAGCCGTCGGTCATATTCAAGATACTTCAAAAGCTTGGTACGTGGGTAACACTTAATTATTTTATACATGCGACAATACTTCGACTTTATTTGCTTAAATGATTAAGTATATTAAACAAAATTAGAAATAAAACCTCTTTACAGGCTATATTAAACCGAAACTCTTTACCGGATACGGGACGCATAATTTATTTCCTTAAACAAAGTTTTGTCTCGCGTCAATCAAAACGTAGTAACGTAAGTAATTTGTGTTTAAAGTATTTGAATGTAGTTCGTTTACGGCAGACATTGCGATTCTAATATAAGCCCGTCAGGATAAGTATCGTGTTTCAGGAATCAATTCTGCGGGTCATTGCCACGGCCACACCGCTTCAGACGGCGAGGTGTAAGATTTCTTTTCGCTAATATGAATTTAATCCTTTACGTAGGTATATACACGCACTGCTTATATAGATTGGTAAGAGAAAGAATATTTCTAATAAAGACCATGATAACAATGTTAGTCTACGCCATTATATATCTTCACATATATTTTAGTTTTATGTTATATTTTTATATAACATAAGAATATTGCAATAAAGACAATATGATACAAATATTTTGATGAACCATTATTCATACGTTATTTTCATGTCAGTAGATTTTGTAGTTAGAGAAGAATGTTACAATTATTATGATTAATTATTATATATAATTTTATCAATTTCTTGTAAAATATAAGAATGGCTTTCTATTCTGTATGAAGCAACGAGAAGGTCACTTGATGTGGCCACAATTAGGGATGCTGCCATAAACACCGGTACATAGAGGTAGCCTGTGTGTTGCTGACCCATTAGTCAGTTGAAAATGGACATAAAAAAATGTGTGCGTGTACTTGTGTACACACGTTCTTCTTTATGACCTTATTTTTGAAACATACTATATGCAACTTTCCAGAAATTGGTTAAATAAAATAAAATTAGATTAACAAACCTCTTTTATTTTCATAGACATGAATACAAACAATTAAATGCGTTACGCTAAATCAAATCACTAACGGCCTGTCACCAGTTTAATTTAATATTGGTTTGGTGTTTTTTTCATTTTCTTTTTCTTTGAATGGTAGCAAATAAGCAGATAAAGAAAATTTCACATCAAAAATGTTGGTCTTATTACAACCGTTTGGAATCGCAATCACATCTAAATTACACATCTAAGAGCATATACAGAAGATAAAACGACTAATTCTACATTTAAAATACGTCGTTAATTCTCTACCGTTAATGGTCTCATTGACGGTACAGAATTAATAAAAAATACAAATCCTCGAAGACTAAGCTGAAGAAGACAGGAAAAATCCCGAAAGTATAAATTACAGACAGACCACGTCTTTAAGTCAAATGAGTCCTTTGTGAGAAACGTAAAAAAAATCTAAAACGCAAGCCTTTGTCAGCGGTATGCTAAATTTTAAAGAACCCGAATCTTTATTGTACCTTAATGATCTTTTAAGATGGAGTTTAAGATTTAAACTGGACTGGAAAGCGAGAATTATAGACTTAAAACTACTTGAACAAATTTTTATTTCATAATGAGTTGATATTTTATAACGATACCACGGTTTACTTAGAGATGAATTTAAAGTTTTGATAATTTATATTTCCAGAGACAATGTTTGCATTATACAATATAGAGAGAAGCAGACTTTATGGCGTGTAAAATCCCGGGCTTTGGAGCTGTGTCTGGTATGTGGCTGGCACATTTTTGCGCCTTAATTTAAAAACGTTTGATCAACTAATACATAAATTTCGTTTATCTTGTTCAATTTGCTAAAAATTACTATGAGATCTCATTTCGGTGTTGTGATATGCTGTTTTGTGAAATTTCGTAAACAGAATTTATTTTCCACATATTTATGTACATTATTTATAACACGTTTTTCTTTAAAAAGTTGGTTATTTAAAATAAATCAGTGGCGCTACAACCTTTTTAGGTCTAGGCCTCAGATTTCTGAATCTGTTTCATGATTTGATTCATTCAGTTCATGATTTTTAAATCTAATAAGCAAGTAGGTGATCAGCCTCCAGTGCCTGACACACGTCGTCGACTTTTTGGTTAGTTATTTACGGATCAAAAAAACGTTTTGTGTTCGGTGTCGAACCCTCCCTAAGCGAAAAATAGGGCTGTTTTTGATATAACAATATTATAATGAAGCCATACGCAATACCGATAAGAACACGGGCGTTACTCAAGTGTGAAGTGTAACATTTTAACGATAATTTCTGCGCACTCGAGTGACGAGATAACGATACACCTCCAAATTTAAACACCCCATTATAAAGGAGATACCATGAAGAACTCGCTACGAGCGACACCTACTCTCTGTACAGTGCTTCAATCAAAACTTAAAATTAATTTAATGAATAAATAAATAAATAAATAAATATATATTTTTTTTTAATGATGGCTTATTGTAAGTTATACGAAAGAAGTTGAATGTCGCAATTTCGTTTTCGTTTAAGTAAATAGATTATTTGGAACATCAGATCAGTTCTTCAAAGTTAGTAAAAACCAGTGGCGACAAGTAAAATTAAATATGTTTATTATGGAATATAAGATACAGGTATCACTTATTCTACGTCATTAATAACTTTCAGTCGGGATCTTTGTTTCCCGTACATGTGTACATTATATTTTTTTTATACAGGGTAAGCCTTATGTGTCTGACATAAGTTATGCTGGTTTCCTTTATATGCACATAGACAGAAATTTCATAGGTATGTTGAAGTCACTAGGAAGGCCATCAATGAATTTATAAAAAGTATTAACAATAATATTATTTAATATCTACTATTGTGTCATCAAGTTGATGCGAAGACTTTTGCCCATTTCTCACATGGCTGAACAGCACAAGTAGAATACAAAGTAATTTGATCAAAAAGTATTCACAAAAGCAACCATTGTGGAAGTCGCTCGCCTTTAGCGGTTTCTCGGATCTTCTTAGACACAACTTAAAGAAGTAATTAAGACTTTGTTAACTGGTTAAGGTTTTAATGAAGTATTGATATAGTTTCATAGCGAGGCAAGTCCAGAGAATTACCCTTTTATTTATCAAACTATATAATCTTATAGAATATTTCACTTAAATTATTAATGTCAAGGCGCAACAAATAATTGTAATTGAGATTGTTTAATTACCAAGCAATGTTCGTGATATCAATTATTTGACACAAATTTACAGATGCAAGAGGAAAATACAAAGGGTGTAATTTTAATTGCTGTATAATTGTTTAAGGCGGCTCGTGTTTATTTCAAAATTTAACGAAATGTTTAAGTAGTCATGTAAGGAATATTTAGACACCAAAATGAAAAAAAGTTTCATGTGTGATTGGTCAACGGTATTTTGATTGACCTGGAACTGGTCACAACGTAATACAAAAGACGAAATGACGGCACATTGCAGACAATGTCCGGATAAGTTTCAAATAAGCTATTTATTACTTATTGGTATGATATACACTATTGTTGCATTTCACGACTATCAGGTAGCGCGAAATTTCCGAATAATTTATGTGTTGCATAGCTATTTGGTACTTTATCCATACATTGTGAAACAGAGCCTTAGACAAATTGAGACGCGGCATGGTACGTCATAATATGTGCATTTGCCTAATCACAATAAATAAATAAAGCTTTCGTGTATGCTTCTTTTAGATGGCTAAAAGTGTAAAATGTATATTAATAAAATTCGTATTACCATATTTTTGTTCAGGCTAGTAGGCTATGGTATAAAGTCGTACCCAGTAGTGAACCCTCGGATAACCCTATGTCAATATTTCTGAACGAAAGGGTCCGTTACAGAGGTCTAATATTAACAAAGCCGACAGCTAATATTATTACGTTTATTCTATTAATTAGAATTTTTCTTATTACAACACTGAAACAAGTTCTTTTATTTGAATCCACGTTCTATTTGAAGAAATGTTAAATTAATTTTTTCTTTAACGAGATTTCTCGTAGGTTCTACAAAAAGATAATTATAAAAATTTAGTTGCTTTCGGCAGTTCAAGGGAAATGTGATTGTATTTTAAATTAATTTATCACTTCATATAATTTTACCGATCAAAGAGCATTATGAAAGACATTCGATACAGTGTTTATAAGTACTTTTTAGCATCTTATTTAGTTAGTGAAACCGATGAAGAAAACATCGGATTCAATGGTATTCAGTATTGTGTATCAACAGGAAAGAGGTTAAGGTTATATGCCTAAGAACCCTCTCAATTACAGATAGCTCGTGAGTGCGTTGACGGCCTTTAAAATGCATATAAAGTGAAAACCAAAAAAATACATTTAAATAGGATGTATTAAGACCTAAATCTTCAATCCAGTCTAAAGAAAATGATTTTTTTATTATATATAAAGCCTGTAAATACCCAAGTACTATCTGATAATCCAAAATTTCAACTTACTAATTGGCTTCGTAGGTGAGTTCAGTAACTTGGTTGCAATACAATACTGGAAACTTCCAAATTTCCAATTCGACCATCCCCTCTAAGGAAATTGATAAAGTTTTCCGATATAAGGAATTATTGAAACTTTTCTGAAGCACAACAAAATTCAATAAGTGACTGTCACTGATTGGAAACGGGGGAATTTTCACCTGAGGCCTAAGATATGAGTTTTTGGCGAATTAACAAATTTATCTGATCGAATGTTTTACGAACTGTCACTGTATCACAACAGTCTCAGTTTTATGTGTAGAATGCTGTGGAAAAATCTAAGATAGAAAGGGATTGTTGATGTGTTCCTAATTGAGTAAACTTCCACGAGGCGCTGGCTTATAAGTGCTGAAAACAGATTATCCTGTCCAGATGTTTCCTTGCTGACCTCGACGCTAAGATGAGCTACCAAATAAAGATAGCGACAAAATATGAAACAAAAGAGGATACTAGAAAGTGGATGTCATTGTGATACTTGACTGCGTTTGGCAAAATATAATGTTGACCAATCAGTTTTCGTCTTTTGTTTTACATACTCGGCCCTTGTCTCCTTTCCCTTGGGGCACACCCCACACTTGACTTGTAAACGTTTACGATGTTTTCTAACAAGTAGCGTTTATGTTCAGTACTGGACGAGCTTTTTTACTTTACTCGTGGGTTTATAGCTTTCTTACAGCCGTGTAAAGCTGTTGCCGAGATCCCGTTATTGCCTCAACTTAAGCCTTTGTACTTAACTTACGTTTACTCTGGGAATTATAACGTTAATACCCCGAACACTCATTCCCGTCTCACTAAACAAATAGTGGTAGTTTATATCTATCAGTGTCTTTGTATTGCTGTTTTAAATATATGCTTATGTATCATGAATTAAACATATTCAATTTTTACACAAAATATAATAAAATCATAATATGTTACATTAGAAAACCAATGTGGATTGTATAAATGTAACCATAGTAGTAGTTTTGCCAAACTTCTATTACCGCTAGGATCTGTACGTCATGCTCAACTCATTTTTCAGAATATCTTAACTTAATAATTCACTGAAAATGTTAAAAAAATAAAAAACGGCTTAACACATCAATCTCATTTAAATAATGGATACAAAGTAATAGCCGGAAACCAAAACTATTTATGGCGTATTTTGAGTAAATATGAATGTTTGAAAATATTATTGTATATTATTATTTTAATAATACACATTATATTATTTTTCGCATCCGAGTAGTCGGCATACAGCACTTCGGGTGCCGAATTCTCGGATCCCAGATCTAGGGATGGCAATGGTTTAAAAAATGTATGGGACGCTTACACGGATCCCTTTGGGCAGCACCGCTAATATGGCCCCGCTCCTCTCCTTTCCTTTTTCCTTCTCCTTTCTAACAAAAACAATACTAGTCACATACGATTAGTTGCTACGACACACGCACGTCGTGGTGACGTGTGACACGTACGTCAAACTTATAACACATAGTTAGGTTAAAAAGCAATAACATTTTAAAAGTTAATACTGAAGGTACGTCTCGCTGTTTGTTGAAAACTATTCTTGTCATGTTAACTATATCCTGTTGCAAATTAGCACGACATTAGCATAACGTAGTTGAACATTTAAAGCATATATAACGAAAGCTTTCCAAAGTCGTTTATTCAAATCCGGCGCAAACGGTTTGCGTGACGTCACCGCTTCCGCCACTTTAGCGAACGTGACGCAATTTTATATTAGCCCTCACGTGTTTACAATATTATTCAACGCCATGCGTGAATTTCATACGATTCCCGCTATTTGATGGGAGATCAAGCCCGCTTCAATCTTTCATACAAAATACCCTACCTTAAAATACATTCTTGTATTGCCCTTTTTGTCACCGTAACATAGAACTATGATGTAGATTAATCGTTAATATTTTTATTTATTTGTTCCTTATAGTGTATAAGGATGTGCAATTATTTATTTATTTACACTTTAAACATAAAAAAATCAGGTTGCATAAGTTATTAGGCACTGACACATCGATAATAAGCGATTGCTTCCAGGCAGCCCTATTATGGAAAAGGAAATAATTACATACAACAAATGTATAAATTAAACTAAACTAAAATCTAATAAATAATAAAAGGGTAAATATATAATTAATATATATAAGTAGCAAGGAGGCAGAAAATAATTGCTCAAAAAGAAGATTCTTAAATAAATTTAAAAACAGAGCTCGTCTTATATAAAAGGTAAGGAATTCCAAAGCAGGATACCTTGCACAAAGGGGAGATAGATTTAGGTATTTTTAGGTGAAAATCGAATATTAGCGTATTTAATCAAATTTAAAATGACCATAAAATTATAATATCTTTTTATGTATGTATACGGTTTATGGTTCGCAAGAAGGCAGTAAAATGATGGAATAAATACAAGGCTGATCAACCAATCTGTACATAAAAAGGATCTAAAACATATGCAACAATCCGATACTCATAAAGAGTGGAAGCGATACTGGAGTATTGTTTTTAATATTGTGTAAGTTATCAGAAAGCTGTGCATAGAACACTCTTCAAAAAGTTTTTTTTAATATGGGGTAGGTAGGTAAACAGTCCCCAAAGAAGGTCAGTTATGGCAGTCCATGCACATTTATTTTGGGCGCGATGCCGGCCTTTGCAAAGAAGAGAAAGAAAGAATTAAATGAGAAAAAGAGAATCTTCTTTTAAGCAAGAATTCCTCCTCCTCCAATTGCTTAGAAGAGAATCTTCTAAGCAATTGGAGGTCGTACCTCCTATGGAAGATCTCCTTTGGGAGTGGTTACCATAATTTTCTACTTTGCAAAAGAAAATTTCTTGTGAAGCGTACCATAGAAGACCTCAACTTATGGATAAAGTATAATTGATATAACTCACTAAACATATCAAAGGAATATACATCGTCGTTATTAAATATCGACTTTCTTAACCTACATAGTAAAAATAATTAAAAATTAATAAAAGAAATTTTTAAAATGTAAAAAGTTTAGTCCCTTAAATCTGTATTGCGATACTTATTCGTTGAGCGAAGAAAGCACCAGATCTGGGATAACTGGTACCAGCCGCCAAAATTATTGATAAGATTAAGACAATACTTTGGTTGATAGAAAAATATAGGTTGATAGAAAACTCTTCTTAAGACTATGTATATAATAATCAGCAGCATGTGACTGCATATTATTATAATAAAGTTTAACACCTTGCATTTATATTGCACTGTACGACACAAGACAATTACGCTGTGTGTATGTTTGTCTGTGCTGAACCTCGCGACGACAATTAGGTAGTGTTATTGCTTGCGTCGCATCCCTTACGTGTTGCCGACACGAAACTTAAGTTGTACGCACACTGGGACCTAAATAGGTAAGCATTTAATGATGGAAAAGCTATTTTGACTAATATAATTTGAACTCTTTCTGATTAAAAAGTTAACATATGTCTTTCTTACATCACTTACTGTACTGTACTGTAGTTCCTGGGTCATTGGAGTGTTTTAAATGATTAAGAATTTTATTTTTACTCCATAGTAACCACTTGTCTACAACAACAGAATATAAGCAAATTTATAAAATGTTAATTGCTGTGTAACAAATGAAAGCAACGTAACAGTTGAAGAGAGTGCCTCGTCTGGCTGTACACACATATATCCTAAGTGCGCCTAAGAGCCTTGACCGAATACTTGCAACGCCAAGAGGCTACAGTAAAATACGACAAATAAATAAAATAAATTAAAATTCTCTATGTCTACTGAATACTACATACAGAATGAACTTATACTACACAAAACTAATCGTTAGTAACGGCGACCCCTAGTCTCAACCACCACAAGAACTTACCATAATTATGAATATATAAAAACAATAAGTAATATACAGGTCTTCTACCAAACAAAAAAAGTATAGTATAATCTTTGAACTTAAACGTATTCTTCATTGACCTATAAGCATCATATAAGGTAATATGTTACTATGACGACAATGGTTAAAAACCAAGCGTTGTTATATTTAGAAGATTTTTTTTTAATGAAATTTTTTAAACCGTATTTAACCCGGTGTATAACAAACATTATTCCCACGTGTGCAGAATCAGCTGTGTGAATTATGTCCGAGATTATTGCTTCTGTTTGCGCCCGACTGCGCTCACCTGATCACACGCTGACACACCATCTTACCTCTGCACTACTAATATACAATTAAATTGCAACAACTTATTCTCGTTTTTTTGTTATTTTTTGATGTTCTAGGGCTGTTCTGTCCTAGCCCGTCCTAGAAAATTTCAAAAGCACTACTGTTTTAAAGATTTTTCTATGTACTGTCACGACCACGTTGAAGTTTTTATTTGTCCCCACTTCCTTGAATACCATCTGGTACCCTGGATGACATTTCTCTTAGCCTAAATACATAGGTTTGCACACTAATATAAAAGATACCTTAAGGCTATTTTAAATCGTATTGTAAAATATGTTGGAACATGAAGTGTAGGTCAGTGGGGGTGAAGGGAAAACAGCCATTAGTCGTTTGGGCAAAATTGATTAATCGAGCAAGGACAGAGGCGAGCTGGGACCGTAATAAATAAAAATAAAATATCGCCCGCCCAAATGCTAATTCCTTTTGGCTTACTCACTGCACTGTCCGATAATCTATACTTAATAATCAAATAATAAAATTGAAATATGTATTCTAAAAGAAAAAAATATACTATTTAAACCTTGTTTTTTGTTAAGTGAACATGTACTCGAATAAAAAAGGTATGATTGTGATATGTAAAGGTGTATTATCAACATAAACTACGTCGCTGCTGCCTACTGAAGTATTTCCGAACCAATTTGACTTACCGTCCTTCAAGAAAAGATCGTACCAATTCTTAAAAGGCCGGCAACGCACTCGCGAGCCCTCTGGCATTCAGAGTGTCCATGGGTGAGTCTCCTGCCCGTTTGCTCTCTGTTCTATAAAAAAAATCTAATTAGTTTTTACAATATCTGGTTTTGTTTTATTAAAGCATAGATCGCTCCAATTAATTTTTCTGCAAGTTGCTATGTAATATTCTAAAATATTCGACAATAACAGTAGAGATTATATTAAAAAAAACTATAATTCATTTCACAAATCAATATCAATAAAAAAAATTGTAAATTATCCCTTATTTAAAGCTTTCGCAGGTAAGGTATTTGATAGCTGCCTAACTTCGCTTATACATAGGTCGCTTTTTATATTGATCTGCCCACTACTCATAACAAGCTCTGGGTAAGTCGTTCAATTGTTTTCGTGAAGAATTCCAGTAACAGTACAGTGAGTAAAACATATAATCCTAATTTCTTATCCCCATCTATGCGATGAAGGCGCAATGTATAGATAAACAGAATAACTGATATATTCGCAATGGCCGCACGAATGTGTGATTTATATTATTATGAATTATTTATTTAGTAATCTTTGTTTTATCGTTCTGCCCTGATTTATGGCTTGTTTTGCGATTATTGAAATGAGCCCTTATTTTATCATTAATTTGTAGTTGTTTATCTAACTAGAGGTATCTGTGAGACGTAAGTTCTAACCATGAATGTGCAGCTATGGACTTCATGTGCGTCTTAACACTGGTTCGTACGAAAACTTTGTGAGGAAACTGGCATGCTTAAGATACTGTTGTGTCTAATAAAGAAATAGACGGCGTTTGTCAGGCACAAAAAAAAATTACATTATAAGAATATCAATGAAGAATGTGTTCAAATTCATAAGGAATCCACATCGTATTTTCCATCTGGTTAAAGAATCGGTTGCTTCATTCATACTAGCAAAGTTTTTCTTCTACCAAATTGTTTTCAAAATTGAACAAATATACCTTTTTTGAACACTGGGTCAGGCTATCATTATATTTATTCAGTTCAGTTTGGTTGTGGTTAGCCGTTCTAGCGTGGCTCATCCATCACCGTTGTGTACACACTCTGAACAAACACACCCACATATATGCAGTTTGGGAAAGGGGTTTATTGTCTAGGGAATACTTGAAGAAATGATAACAATTTTAAATAGAATACTTAAATTTTCTGGTGCTGTAAACGTGAATGTAGGAATGTTCAAATGTATGTTATACAAATTAAACGCGTTCTATTTATTTACAACACATACAACAACGATAAAAATATTAAAAATTATACGTTTATTATGCTATTCTGTTCTTACGCATTGTTAATGCGTCTATATACTGCGTTAACACATATAAAACAAAATAATCCTATACAACATAGAATTATTATTTTGTAAAGTTTTTCCCGATACAAAAATAAGATCGATTGTTCGCCGTATCCAGATATTTCAATATTTTAATCATTTTATGCTTACTAACATACTCGTACCTTTGTAAGTAAGTATTTTGTGTTTATAGACGTTTTTTCACCTTGCAGAAGAAGAATTACATTTATTCCATCCGGATAAAGTCGCAAGACAATAGTTTCATAAAAATGGATTAAAGAACTTCGAGAGTGTGAAATCCAATAGAGTATGAACATCTAAGTGTCTGGCAACATCGAGGCAGACATTATTAATAATTAAATCGTGCGGATTTATAGCATCGTAATTCATGTGTTATGGGCTCGTAAAATGTTGTCTAAAAACGCACATGTGTACTACAAAATATTAAAAGTCAACGACTGAGTGTTTAGTTATACAACGAATATTAAAAATAATAGGATCATTGGACTATTAAAAAGCATTGTTTGTGATGTCTTCAGAAACTAGTTTTTGATTAGTATTTTATTAACATAGCTTTTACATATTTAAAGAAAACATTTTTTACCGGATTGAATTTATTATTATTAAACTTATAATTATTAAACATTGTTTTAATTGTTTCCGAGGTTTCACGTGCTATACAGCGTGGAGTCACCCGGTGACTTTCTTAAAAAGTAATAAGTGTTTTTGATTATCCCAAGACATCAAATTGTATGTATCAATACTATTCTCTTTTAGTTTGTTTGGATTATCGAGTTATTGCGAATGATGTATCAATGTATCAACTGTGTATCAATAGAAAAAAGAAAAATAAATTAAATTTTTAATCTAAAACACCTATTTATTAAAGTACTAAACCACATGTCCGGATAATTTTTTGGAAACCTTTAAAATAAAAGAGATTTTATGGAAGCAGTTTTCAATCTATAAAAGCTACCGTAGAAATTTAAATGACTACTCATTTCATACTTTGTACTTTGAACTGTAAGGCTGAGATTTTAATATCTAATGAAATAAATTGGAAACAAATGTATATTACGCTACCCAGGGAGAATGTGGTGATTTAATAATTTATTTAAAACAAATATCTTACCCGTTTTTAATGTTTATTGATAAATAATCAGTAAATCGTTCTAAACATTACTAAGCGACCCTAAAGTTGATAATTTGAAAACGTCTTGTTAAGAAACACGATTCACGACTTGCAATACGGCTAATATAAATCTATCATAGCTTAATTGAAATATTAATCTACAATATTTATTGCAACAAATCTATAATTACTTCAATGTTAATCGTGTCTCAATATTATTGTCTTATTTTATAGCAAATATATATTAATACTGAGTTTAACCATATATATGTAAATAACAGGTAAGTAGTTTTGTGTGCATACATTTTATATCATAAACAAAATTTACATTTTAGTATTTTTTAATATATGACGACTCTTTTAAGTTATACTTTGAAAGTTTTCGGCCCTTAGAAAGCTTTTTAAAACTAACATATGGATCTCAAACTAAAGCGAAACACAAAACTACAGGTGATGCAAAGATCAATAGAGCGATGCATTATAAAGAAGAGAAGAATATATACAATTAATAATACATAATTTAAAAAAATAACTAAGGTTGCAGATGCCACAATGTTAATAGTTAAATTTAAGTGACATATGGAGAGACAGTTATGTGGAGCTACAAAGAAATAAACAAAGGATCAATAAACGGAAAAGAGAACAATTTAGAAGTTGGACAGACAAGATTGAGGAAACAGCAGGTGGTACATGGCAAAGAGTGGCATAGACAGAAATTTCGGGATTTTAGGAGGTCTTTGCGAATAAAGGGCACACAGAAATAAAAATGTATTTAAATGTTGAGTTGATTGAATGATTTATTAGCAAAACATTATCCTGACCCTTGTGCTTGATGAAGGTTCGCACTTAAACATTGATAACAACATATATAACACATATCTGGAGAAAATATTACATACAAAAATTGTAAATGTAACATAACACAAATTGTAATATAGTACTATAAATATTTACCTAGACTGTAGTTCAGTCATGTCATCACGTCGATGTAAGATTAAATGGGATCAGTTTCCGCTACCAGAGAACAGAAATGCTATGACAGCTCTCAATAAATCTGTCATGAGAAGATACGAGTACGGAGAAATGATATTCAAATATTAACCTGCATAATTAAGGATTATGTTTTCCTAGTACGAGAAAAAGTATTTGAAAGTATTTAATTTAGGGATTATAGGGAATTAGATAATATAAGATTTCCGGTGTCAACATTTATGATGATTTAAATATATGATATCACTATTTAGTACTTGCTAACTCCATCCATAGAAAGAAATGTTATCTTTGAATAATTATCGCAGACAGTGTTTTTTTCTAATAGGCGCTTTTTAAGATGATACAATAATTGTTTCGGGTTCCGATTCTCCTATGAGACATACTTTGCGGCTATCAATCAATTAAAATTCGCCACTCATTGATCTTTTTCAGAGGAAAATGATTAGTTTAAACGCTACGCGCCTTGAACTTCCGAGAAAAGGTAAACCACCTTCTGTACTAGATGTAAACTTTAAAAGATGCAATCTCTTCGCTCTTTACACTCATATTTTATAATAAATATAAACCTAATAAAGTAAATAAAACCGTACAAATAATATTAACATGTCTTCATCATGATTAGTGAAAATATACTTCTCGCTCATTGTTTTATGACAGTAATGTACGCAGAGTGCGCATGAGTTTTCGGTACATGCTTGTATCAATTACGACGGTATCGGTGACTTGGGTGCGTTATTCAATAAGCGATGTTATAATCGATGTCTGAAACACGGGACCATTACGTCCCTAATGGCCCAGCAACACGCTCTATTAACCATCGGATTATTGTGTCATGCTGATTATAGCGATCTAGGGGACTTGGTACAACCGACTACACTATCGCTTAAAGAACATTGTAGTTATAGATGTGTTTCACACGAAAACATCAAAATTAATCTCATTTAGGCTTACTAAAGACAAAAATCGAGGTATTCTTTATCAAAATTATATCCTTTCTTAAATACATTATGTAAAATATAATTTTCAGGATATATCCATATCCACTCAAAAAAAGATGTGAGGAAGTACTTAAAGAGCGGGAAGACTGTAATTTTGTTTAAGTAGTAATTAATATTTTTTGTAGGTGATCAGTTTGCTGGGCCTGACCCTCGTCGTCGAATTTTGAGTCTAAGGCATGCCGGTTTCCTCACAATGTTCCGTGATTTTACGAGTGTTAAATGCTGACATAGACAGAACATCCATGGGTGCACAGCCGGAGATCAAACATACGACCTAACGTCCAACTAGGCCACCACTGCCTATTTCTAATCAAAACCTAAAGATTTGGTTTCGTTGTAAATAGCCCTACTAAACATTTACCAACAAAATTATCTATTTCGTTCATAAAAATTATAAACAACACAGTAGCTGACTGTACGTCCGTAGAACGGTCATTACACGAAATTAGCCATTATCGTGCGCCTCTCCCACTTTACAAAATAATCATTTACCTATATAACGTTATGTCTTATTACGATATCGATCTACATAAAATTATAATTTCATAATAAAATATATATAAATAGTAATAGATTTAGAGTATATAATCTAACAAGCCTCTAACAAAATCCATACAGACTACAGTCCCCTACTATTTGAAATAATAAAATACTAGTTATGTGATGCAATTATAAAGTCAAACACATCTCGAACGATCAGTTGTGATTCACAATGTTTACGTAAAAGGTTTCGATTAAACAAAGGTCGCAATCGCTGAAATTTCCGGAATCAAATCAATGTTTGTCATTCGAAATGTGTCAAGTGAGCAATACACAGCATGGAAATCGTTTTATCGCTCATAAAAAGCCCTTGAGTTAGTAAAATGTTATAAACAAATTAAATAAACATGGAATTAGCAGCTGAACAGGACGCGAAGGTCACAGCTGGCGTCGTGATTTCACAGACATGACATAATCCACCATCTGCCCGATACTCATTAATTTGTATTAGATTTGATTGCGAATGCCAGTCGGAAATATTTTATTATTGAAGATGAATATCTTTAACCAGTTTTTTCCAGGCTGATTTTGTTTTACAATTAATCTCGGTTGAGACTGGCTATTACATATTTTTATTAACATAGAAAAGAGAAGTTACTATTATAACTCTCATGGAAGCGCAGGACAGGCGAAGCTGTTTAAATACCGTCAACTGCCTAACATTGGTAGCACCATTAACTTATTTTCTCTTTCTCTTCTTTAACTAGATGCCATGACTCGTATAAGGCTTTCTTTTGTTTTAAAAACCAAGCATAACTGCTCCACTCAAAGAAAGTAATAGTTTGTTAATTAGTTGATTTTATCGTGAAATAATTAACGATAAGAATTTTTAAAAAGCTATGAAGTCTCTGTGTATGAAGATTTAAATCACATTAATCTGCTGTTGGATAAATAAACCTCCAACAATAAAACCACATTAAGTCCATAAAAAACAATCCGACGTCTGATAAATACGCCAAAAACCATTTAAAAAGAGCAGGCGGAGAGAAACAGCAAAAACTCTACTATTTCGGCATTGCAACGAGATGAATTTAAAATTAATGATATTCAGGCGAGAGGAGCCGCGGGGCGAGCCAGGCTAGCTATAAATCAGTCGCCGGGAC
Organism: Pieris rapae; assembly: GCF_905147795.1. NCBI lineage: Eukaryota > Metazoa > Arthropoda > Insecta > Lepidoptera > Pieridae > Pieris > Pieris rapae. The sequence goes on along the minus strand of NC_059509.1, from coordinate 3,154,197 downwards.
GGCCGGGACCGCCTTAACGCTGCACTCGCAGACATACAAACATTTTATATATAGCTAGAGGAAAATATGCTCCTTTGGTTTACCAGACAATGTACTAGCTTTTATTTCTGACTTTATTACCTAGGATTGGAGTTTCGAATCAGATTTAATTGAGACGGTTGCGTTATTCACATATATTGTATCTACATATATTCTGGACTTCTACCTGTTTATAACAATGAATTTAACCAACAACTAAGTTAGAAGTTCAGTCACCTCTTAGACAAATCTTTGTTTTTATTTTTTTGTTATTATTAATTACTTAAGATTTTATTTGGAACATGGTGCAATGGTTGCAGCTTCTTACAATGTTTGTGTAAAACAAAAACTTGGCAATTATAAAGAGTAGCGGAGATTTTATTGCCAGTTCTTAGCTTTCGTTCTACGGCCCCGATTTCAGAACTGGCATTAAATGTAAAATGAGAAGCATTTAATTATATTATTTCTTATTTGACGTCCATAATCACTTATGAATTAATGATTCTGAATTAAAATTCTTCGCTATGGAAATGAATAAAAACTACTTGTCCAAAGCTTGACATATTCAGTAGAAGGCTGCTCAATTAAAAAAAATGTTAAATGCCTATCTAATACCTAATTTGGTAGTATTTTGCTTATTAATAAAAAAAAATTACTAGGAATTTAACTGGAGATTTTATTGCATTTTTATAATTTCATTTATGTTTCCCATAATTGTCATATAATTTAGAAAATATAGCTTGTAACATATACTGTACATATAATAATAAATTAAAAAAACATATATAGAAATGGCACTACACCATTAAACACATTCTCGGGAATACCGCATAAATGTGACTGCCTGTGCCAAACTACTAGGAATAAGGTTTACACCCATGTACGTAATGTATGTATATCTATAATATAATACCGAAATCCGAGCGAAAAACTAAAAACCCCTGACAGTGTAACCGTCACGGAATCGTTGAACTAGTTTTATATTTGAGCCGTGACACGGCAGTGAAAAACGTGGCAATTTTCAAAAAGCGACACGGAAACTTTTCGTGTAGCCGAGCGAACAAAACAAATGAGCTTTTACACACTGCGCAAACGATCGCGGCAAGCGTTTACACACGTAACACAAACTAAATTAGAATTAATATTTAAAAATATATTTTTGACGTACACTTGGAATTGTATGGCTTTTTGAAGTGGGTTTAAAATTAATTACATATCTATGCCGCGCATAGTAGTACGTATAATGCTGTGATATCTATAAAACAATATACCTAGTTTTATAGATATTACATGATTATAAGATTGTTACACATACATTGTGACAGCCCTAGCGTTTTACCATTGCGTCTCCAAGCATAGGAGGTTAGGTCGACTGAAGTCTATCATAAACTGTCCGAATCGCGTCGGCTCTCATCACTCAACGTCTGCTGGCATTACGTGCTGCCATGTCACCGTCGTCACCACTACACGGATTAGCTAAATTAAAAACTCTTAGTTAAATTTTAAATTTGCGGTAAGGGGCTAAGCATGTTGAGGAAGGGAAAAGAAAAGCAAGCGTGTTCCTACTGTGATAAGAGATTAGAACTTAGTTCAAATTCGTATATTTTTTATTCGTTTTACATAATACTATTAAGCACGATTCAAGAGCTGGAATTTACAGAAAACCGTTACAGATAATTTATGTTTCAAAATTAATTAGAAAAGTTAATTTCAAAAATAATTGTAATTGTAATTATATTTTTATTTGATAGACAAATAATATTATTAAAAAAATGTGTTTCATTTAATTTCCTTTTTATTCAGGCATTTACCGATTCTATCATTCCGCCGAGTTTCATTTGAATAGAATACACTCCAAGAAACTCAAAAACCAAACTGGAATATTCACAGCATATTGAACAAACATTGTGAAAACTTTTGCCATTTCCCGTCCCGGCCCTCGCATTATTTCCAAAATAAACAAACGAAAACGTCCACCGTTTCTAATTATTATTTAGGACGTAACTTTACGAAACTTGAGCGATAACCATCCACGAGGCATTATGGAATTTTTGGGCTTTATTGAACGGACTTTAATGAACCATATTAATTGAGTTTAAACTTTATTTTGACGTAAACGAGTAACGTCAGAGATTGTGCGTGATTCAAAAGGCAGTAAGTGCTTGCCAAAAATATTTCAACTTCGTGTCAGTATCACATTGGAGGTTAAAACAATTTCAAATTTACTATGATTTTTATATTTAAAATATTATTAACCTGCATAGTAATAATAATTTAACCAACACAGAAACATCGTGAGGAAACCGACATGCCTTAGATCCAAAAAGTCGACGACGTCTGTCGGGCACTGGAGTCTGATCACCTACTTGCCTATTAGATTTAAAAATGATCATGAAACAGATTCAGAAATCTGAGGCCAAGACTAGAAGACTAGAAGAGGTTGTAGCGCCACTGATTTATTTTAGTAATAATAATAATAATTGCATTAAATTAAATTAAAATTAGAACAAATTTAATAATTTTATCGCTGTATTGAGATACTTATTCGTTCGGAACCACCCGCCCTGGGGTCACCGGTACTATGTAATAGGCACCAATGTACTAAAATTCAGATCTAAAATGCTATACGTAAGTTGTATTTTACTAAAGGAACAGAAATACTTTATCAAACCAAAATGTCACAACGATTCCCGTTGCCTATTGTAAGTATACAACCTTATATATTTTCCCTAACCTAAAATATTTTCCCGGCAAATAAAGTGATTATTATTTATTTATTGTATAGTATTTATTAGCCAAATTGATGGATTTAGTTGTTGTTTTCTAACAACAAAGAAAACATTTAGTATTTCGCAAAAGTATAAAATATTATATGATTCATATGGCAATTCAATGTCTTGAAAGTAATTAAATTAACTGAACTAAAGCGTTGTCATGACATATTACAAAGTTATATATCTGGAATAAAAATCTTAATGTATGAATTTAAGATTTTAAATAACTTTTTAATCTCAGGCAATCCTTTTAGTGAAACACTTAAGAAATATTACACTTATCCCTGTTAAATTTTAGAGTTAAGTAAAATATATCGTAGTTATTCTTGTGACAGGCTGTGATGAATGAGTCTAGCAGATTGTATGGTGTTGCGACCATACATACTGATTCACTTAACTTATTACTTGGTGATAATAGATAAATCTGTATGTCATTTTAAAAAAGGGGGTTTATTATTATTATTATGCCTTTATTTCTGACACCCAGTATAATAAATGAAATATATAATGTAAACAGTTACATAACCTAACTTAATCTAACTTAATCTAATACATCAGATGTTTAGGTTTTGGTGATCAGCTTGTGTGACACATAGGCCTCTTCCAGCTGCTTCCATTCTTTTCTAATGTTAGCTCTTCATGTCCAAGTTGTGTCTCCTATACTGTTGATATCGTCTGCCCATCTCCTTCTCTGTCTTCCACTTTTCCTTTTTTCATCTCGTGGTTCCATTCTGTAAAATTTTGGACAATTTTAAATAAAAAGACAAGACAAGATTTAATTATTAAACTTAAGACATTGGCCCTTATATCATATACGCATTCGAGAGGCATAACATAGTGTATATGTGGGCGGTCACTTAACATCGCATAAACCTATTGACCCCTGTTCCTGAGAATATAAAGGTTTTATAGGAAGAATATATATATCACATATTTTTACCCTAATAAATCTCATGCCAGGCTGGTACCAAATTATGACTTATAGAAGAAATTACAAGAATCTTTATGTCATAAGAATTCCGCAAAAATATCACCATCGTCGTTTATCAGGCGAGTCGGTCTGTTTAAATGATCAAATCGTCACATCCGGTGGCGGGCAAACTTCCAACATGGCGACCGGAAATTGTCATTGCGATGTATTTAATGAATCGAAATGGAAAAAATGTGTTGCGATTTTCCTCGGTGGAATTGGCGGATCCTATATAATATTTTTTATGATAATGAAAAATGGTTTCGTGCTTTCAGAAATTGGCTGGATATGATTGAAATAAATACTTATAGACAGACAAGATGTTATATGCTTGCTCATTATTGAGCAGGTTATGCTATAGAACTCAATTATCTCCATAGACATCATTATTGTTCATACATCAAGAAACGTTAACAATTATCATTTTACTATCTCAGTGTAACTCTCATATTAACTGTTTTTACTATTATATTTATTATTAATTTGCTGGACTTTAATTAGTTATTCCTATTTTATCATTAATTATTAATGTTGATTGTAGTTCACACGCTTCATGCTTCTTTAACTGATATACCACATCCTTACACACTTACAATAAGTTAGTTTTTTTTTCTACACTAGATATTCCCTAGAAATAACTCAAATAGGAAAACGTGTGCCGGGTCAGCTAGTTTTAAAATTAAATCGTGTAACAATGGCTGCTGAACCTTTCTTTGTGGAATATGTATACTGTACAATATAATGAATATTAAGTTATTTATACAAGAATAAACGACGTGACGAATTGAGAGATTCTGTTTCATCCAATCGGAAGCCATTATAATTTCGAATCGAATCCTTATTCAAGCTAAAAGCACGGCGTTAATGCTATGCCCAATAGGAAAAATAACTGATGGTAAAACCTGTCAATCAATTGTAAAGTTAACTTTTAATTAATCAAAGTTATTCAAAATGTTGAAAATATATAGAACACAAAGGGCGTGTACTAATATAATTATAGTCGAATTAAACTGATAACTTTAATGGATTAACCCGGCACAAACATAAAGATGTTTAATCACTGTAATTTAATGACATTTTGTGTAAAGGCGAGGACACGCGCACGTCATGAAAAATGTCAAATTGCTGGGAATAATATTAGCGAAGAGTTTTTGAAATTTGTTTGATTATTGGTTCAGTGTTTTTTTACGCTGAAATGTTGACTTTTAATGGTTGTGAATCAGTGAATTTGTACTCCTATGTGGTCATAGCATGTTAAAAGGTTAGATTAAACATTTCCTAAGTTCTATAAATATATAAATATAAATCCAACATCGAATCCCATCGTTCTACAACTAAAGCATTATTTACACATAGACATATTATTTATGACAAACAAAACAGAGAAAAAATTAAATTAAAGATATATTATGAGGGTTAAATAATTATTTTTTCCTTTTCCAATTCAGTTCGTCTCGTCGTAATAATCACATTAGTGAAAGTTAGCAATATCGGTAATGAAGTCTTGTGTAATATGGTGTAAGTTAAAATAAAATTAAAGGTTAAAAATAAGAATAATTGCTAAGAAGACCATTGTGAACCTTCAGGATGGAGAGTACTTACTGCCCGTTGACCTCCTGTAATTAAAAAAAAACATCGTACAATCGTGTAAGACATTACTAAGTATTATCCGTTTGGCCCTAACAATACCATAAAGCTGACATGTGACGCTCTTTAAGAATTGAAAAGCAAATTGGACAATTAGTTCGGAAATACTGGAGCTATCATTATCTATCTATAAATTATACTATAATTACGTATTGTACTGTATGTACTGGAAGTACGATACATTGATCCACTATATGTAAATCCTGAAAATACTGCTACTATTAATATGAAATTCAGTCACTCCAAAAGAATGTGAAAATTCAATATTTTTTAACTCCTGACACGCTTCATACATTTATCATTGTAAAAAATGTCATTTCAAAACCATTACATCACTACTAATTTCTATTTGAAGTGTTACATTTGGGATTAATATGGCGCGAAGGAATTGCAGCTTTATTTCTAATTAATAGAGCTGAATTTAGAGTACATTGTGGGTGTCATTGATGTATGTAAAACTATCTGAAGCTTTGAGACAAGAATTAAGTATTATATAACATTTGGTGTAATGAATAACGACTGTGGAGTGACATAAAGGGGTTTGGGACTACTATAATTGGACATTGGTGTCATGGAATGTTTAAGAGCGTAATTAGAGGAGCTTCTTGTAATTAAAGGGTTGACGGCTATCGTAATATTGTGTAATCATTAAGAGGTATCGATAAGTTTAACAAATAAATGAAATGTTCGTATATTATAAATACTACTGTTTTTATTATGAAATTTTGTGATACTAGACTTAGCATTTTTATGCACAAGTTAACCACAGATGAGGTATGGTTAACGTGACTAGAGTCCCGTTTTGAATGGGACTGTACCTTTTTCCAATTACGTGTCACGGTGTCCCCAAAATGAACTGAGGGACGCAACATTGTCCCGTTTCCAGAAATTTAAGTTACCGAGTATAAAAAAACGTGACAAGAGTTTTATACTTATTTGAAATCGTCACCATATTAAAACAAATTTGTTCTTCGGATAAATATAAATTTATTAGTACCTATATTTTGTATTTCGTGAGTTATATCCCAAAGAACTTTTTGTAAATAAATAATTATAAAAAGCGTTTTTTTAATTAACTACTTAGTATTAGACCTTAATTAAACAAATGTCTCGTTTTTAGTTAAAGATATGGTCACTTTAGGTATGGTCAGGTTGGCCATGGCCATACCTGGACTAAATCTATGACCTACCTACTAGTGACAGATGACAATTACCCACCCAATTAGTGCTGTGGTCTCTGTCTACTCCTTCAGGAAAAAGGCTCTTTGAAGTGATGATTTTATATTGCGTATAGAGTAAAATATTATTATAAAACTTAACGCAATATATTTGTAATACTGCGTCGTAGGCAAATGAATCACAACGAAATGACGAACCCTATTTGTAAACTTTACAATTCGGCTATAAAGTCTGTAAGAATGAGTCATCGTCATTATTTCACTAAATACGTACAACACCAGATTCTTTTTAAATGACTCACATATCATTTCTATTACTGCCATAGGTGATGCATTTCATCCATATGTCATTATAGAACAACACACCTTATTTAATGGTAATAAGATGTGTTTTTCTATACACTATCTAAATGATTGAATGAGGTAGCGATGTATTCTTTGATCAGTTAATAAATTAGAATAGTGGACAAGTTTGAAGAGTTATAGATGTTGGATGTGGTTTAATGGGAAACAACTGGTGATGAAAACTTTAATTTATGTTTCGCCGTGTTTTGATGTTTATTTTGATTATACATTGTCACCTTAGGCTTAAAAGTATGACAAGACATTTGTGGTAATCAGATCTTAATATAGAAAATTTAAATAACATAATTAAAATTTTCAGATATTAAGCAAAGTATGGATACAGTATATCCACACTTTGCTTTATCTTTAACATATATATGCATATGTGTACGTTGTAGTAGAACGGTGACCTGTTACTCCAAGCTGAACTGAGAATCCAGCATCAATCTTACCAACGACTGGCCGACACAATGGTCCCAAACGCTAAGGTTCTCCTGCGAAAGAAATATATATATATTTCTTTCGCAGGGTCGCTACAACGTTATACCTTAATGTCAATTATAAATCTTTATTTATTTCTTTTCTTTTTTTAATAAATTATTTAAAAAACCTTTAATTAATCAAAATAAGAATCTTTCTGTTTTCTATAATTTTAGCTTTTTTGTGTAAAAGAAAATAAAATTATCTATAGTAAAATATTTCAAACGAAACAAAAAACAATGAAAAGTGATTACTGGATAGAAAGAAAGATAGATACAGTGCTATTTGCTATTCTTGGCCGGTAAGAGCGTCGCTGTCATGGATTAGTATTGCCAATAAAAAAAATACCATTATTAGGGGAATAATTTGAATTCATGCAGATTAACTTAATAATTTATTGAAATGTCTTAATAAAACAATGTATACTAGAATCTAGATATACAATTCTAGGCTTAAATAAATGTGACACAAACATAGGAACAACTGATATGATAGGTTTTAATATAATATATTTTAAGATACCTAGCAATCAGAACCGTTCGATAATAAGAACTTTGCCATTGTAATTAATAATGCAAGGAAATAAATACTAACATTTTAGTTAGATTTTATTACGTTTGTAAAATTACTTATTTTACGCATCAAGAAACTCACAATGCCAGTTTGACGTTTCAAAATGGCGACGTTGGTGCCAATGTCAGCCCGGCACAGAGTGTGTAAAACATATTTTTTGTTCTCTAGTCTATAACAGTACAATTTTACATCAGTAGCGTGTCAATCAAACATACAAATAAAAGTCCGAATGTGTGAAGCTCAATATTTATTCTGACAGTATGACGCGTTGTGACTAATCGTCCCAAATATTCAAGATACTTGTCAAAACAAATGATCTGGCTCGGAATCTGAGTTACAAATGATACACAAAAGTAATAATCTTTTGTCCAAACCGATGTCTATGATTTATGTTACTACGTGCTATTAAAACTTTACCATTGTAAGTCACCACTTTTAAATAAACATATATATAGAGCTGTTATATTAGAAAAAACTTATTTATTTCACACAAAAATATACAATCTTTTCAATATTCTTAACAATTATCATTAAAAATCAGCATTACCTCGCTGAATTGCGATACATATTCGGAAAAACAGATTATCAATATCATATTTTTAGCCATTAATTTGTGTGACAATGTCTCTTTAGACTTAATCTAAAAAAAATAGAATATAGAAAAAAAATAACAAATATTTAATAATGCTTTACAGTTTCTATAAGAAATTTACAGATATTGTAAAATCTAGTTTAGAAACACTAAAGTTATGGCTAATTTGAACATTTTTCAAGTGATTACTTTATATGGAAGGTTAAACCGCTTCGTTACGTAACGCGTTACGGCGTTAGTCTGTCTTGCTTCCTCCTTCCTTACTCTGATCCTGCTAGCCGTATTTCGGACAGACGCTTTCCTTTATTTCTACTGAGCATTTAGTATGTGTTAGATATTTATCTACTGCTGATAGTATGACAGCATGTAACCAATCAATGTTTTTCAAAGTGATTATAAAAAAATATGATAAGTAAAGCTGAAGATGATCCTTGCAACATTACAGTATTGAATACTTCATCTTAAATTAGTATAAATTAGCACTAATGTGGGACGTGCAGAGTTGCACACATTTTTATCGGTTTAACTGCTCTATGTGGATCCTAGATCTCATTGCGCAAGATTCAGTAGCACATCGTGTATTGGTCGACACATGGTAATATTACTATGCTACACGACTTACATCTTTATTAGCTGAGCATCGTTTAAAAAACATATAAGTACATTGCTGGATTGGAACGACTCTGTGGGAATAATAATACAGAGGAACACCGATGTATGTACAGACACTGATTGTTATCAAGTAATTATAGGTAGGTTGCTGCACAATGGGCCCTTTCATTTAAACTACGCACTATATTGGTTATTTCGTCATTTAGTTTAATGTCTTTATAAGACTTCGTTTACACTGGCTCAAAGGTTTTATGGTTAGGTCAAAGATTATACTCGTATGAGGTCAGCTATATCACATTTGTGATCAGCTCTTTATGTATTTATTACTTTAATTGTTTAGTATATATTTAGATTTTATGCATTTATATACAAGTAAAGAATTTAAATATAGTGTACTTACTACTAATAAAAAATAGGAATAAAAAAAAATCATTACTTAGCGTTATTGAGATAGAATCACTTTTCGACAGGCATGACCCCACCCACTAACGCCGAATTTAAATGAAAGTGGTCACGTGACAAAACGTAAGTTAATGTCATCCCCATACAAATTGGTTGTGCTGTGGGGCACGCCTGTCGAAAATGATTTCTTCTCAAGCCCTTTGATTTTTACTTAGGGAAAACTACAATAACGACAATGTCTCCCATTGCTCTGAATTATCAAAAGGCGAAATATTCCCGCAACAAACGCCTAACTTCAAATTCATGATATATTTTAAGTAAATGATCAGAATTCTGTCACTATCTATCTATTGTTACACACGAACATATTCCAGTAACAGACATAACTAGAAATTGTAATGATATTGTTTATGTACCTAAAACTTAACAAAACTGTCATCAGGCCTGTGTTTAACTGATATGCGATGTCAAAAATGTGATATATCAAGTTTGAGTTCTCCATGATTCGGTTTCCAATGAGCTCAAAACTAAACAGATTATATAGCTTTATTTATGCCTTTTTCCCGAAAGGAAGAAAGCTTCATCCTTTTATGCCCATTCACTATACATGCTCGTCGCTTATGGGAACTTTTGACTTGTTCCTTCTCTATCGCGGATTTCGTCCAGGCATGTACATCAATCCCCGACATCACCATCCACGGTTGTTTTTAATCCTTCTTGTAAACGCTTCTAATTAACTGCTCAATATGCCTAATTTAGTATATAAAGCTGATATTGTGGTCGCAAAGGTTTCCCTATAATACAATTATCTAAATTAGGTTTTAAAACCCCAACCTTATCTGTTCAAATAGAATTATAAAAAACACTTATGTGAACTCGGGTTTAGGTAATGTCGTAATAAGATTATGGCTTTAATTTGGAACACATAATATGAGTTAAGATTCTGTTAAACGATTTAATGCTTAACTAGTTACTAGTTATATTCACATACTATACTAGGAAAAATGGCTTAAATCCAAAGACAATTTACAATAATATCGCTTTATTTACATCACAAACAGGAGAAAATAAAATAAAATATGTAAATTGTTGTATTAACTGCTAAAAGCAGTTTTCATATCCAGACGTAAATTTATAAATACATATAATAGAAGTCAATAAAAACATACAACTTATATTTAGACTATTATTATTAGTTAACCTAACGTTGAACAACATAAATGTTGATATAGTATTGATAACATACATGGTTACATTTATAGAAACCGCAGCGGTTCTCTAATGTAACATATTCTGATTTTATTATAGTAATCTGTAATAAAATCAAAAATGTCAATAATTAAAAGAAAGACTTGTAATAAAATTACAGCGGTAGAAATAACATGTGTTTGTTATTTATTTTTTTAGAGGAATATTGCAACGTTTGCACAACATTGATATTTGATTGATTGATACCTGGTATGCCCCTACCTCTTTCAAGTACCTTTTAAATTCATTGTCGTAATTGTGTTGTCTTTTGTCTATGTACTAAAAATTTCTGTTTTCAAATTTTCTAGCCTATTAAAGTTAACTTTTTAGCAGTGTCGGCTTAGCGGCTTCAGCGTGCAACTCTCATACCAGAGGTCGTAGGATCGATCCCCGGCTGTGCACCAATGGACTTTCTTTCGTCATAAAAGTCATTCTCGTCATTTATAAAAGTCGACGACGTGTGTCAGGCATTGGAGGCTGATCACCTACTCTATTAGATTTAAAAATGATCATGAAACAGATTCGGAAATCTGAGGCCAAGACCTAAAGAGGTTGTAGCGCCACTAATTTTTTTTAGCTGTTACACTTTCATTCGATTCGATTCCACAACAAATTGCTTAGTAGAACAATCAATGCTCCCTGGTACATTCGCGATGACGATCGGCTATCGGCTATCGGCTATCGGCTCCTTAATGTAGAACGTTTCCACTATTAAAAAAATAGTGAATTCGATTAACGGAAGCTCCATCAACACGTGAACATCGAGGTTATTCAACTTATGGACACCACGGGCCTTTTGAGTAGATTGAATGGGACAAACCCATTGAAATTAGTGAATTAGTGTGAGTGCTCCGATATTCTTAAGTGCTAAACAGTAGTATATGGATAGAATTACTACGCCCGAACTGTGTGTGTGAAGTGTCTTCTCCTTAATAGAGACTGTAAGAAGTGTTTCGGCACTTTATTAAATATCCATTTTAGTAAGTAAGTTTAAATAACTTATAATAAGTTAGGCGAAATCGTAATGTTACATTGTGTCTTTGTGGCAAGTTATTACAATTTTTTTATATATCTTGTATTTGTGATGTTTCTTTATTAATACATAACCTACCTAATAAACCTAGGTATATCCAATTAAAAGCGTACATAAGCGATTTTAGATCATAAATGTTATATCACTTTTCTTATTCTCTACTTAGCTTTAACTTGATTAATAAATTATCAATTTCTTATATATACTAGATTAGTATTTATTTAAAACTTTAGATTAAACATTTGGTTTCATACATAGCAAATGATCCACAAATGTATCCCGCAAATAATCAATAACTATATTTTACTGTAATTACCGTAATTTGAGCATTTCGCACCCGGAACTTGTAGCCACCGCAATGCTATTAATTTAGCCTAACAGATGGATATCTATCACTAACACTTGTTGTAGCATCGAATCGCCTTTCAATTTGCTTTATATAGACTAAAGAAAACGTTTTAAAGGTGTGTATATAACCGACCACATGAAGCCCAATGAGTTCTGAATTCGATCTGTAATCTTTTTTAATGCTAACTACCTCTGTGGACCGATCTGTATGATGATCCAATGACGGGTGTCAAATGATGACCTACGTGTCAAATCATAAGAAATATCATGCGCTCCCGGTATATTTCCACGGCCCGCTTTGCAAGACATATTTTGCGCACTATTGAACTGTTCCTATCGACTCCCGAGTCCCGTTGGGGGTATTCCATGAACAATACAAATTTCAAACTAACAAACAAACTAACAACAAACTCCTCCATCGAAGGCCAGAAATGCTCTTACTAAAATTGGAGTGGGATGATTGCCTTTTTCGAGCGTCCCGATGATTCGATGCCCACTATCCAATAAAAAAATCAGCTAAGAACTGCCACAGATTATAGAATCAAAACCTTTCACTGAAAAGTATTATACGGTAGTTCTATAACCTCTGGGAAGGTGATTAAATAGGTTAATTGCCAAAGCGTAGCTATTTTTATACAGCAGGTGCTAGATGCTGGGAGTCAAAGTCTTTCGACAGATACAGCCAAACCTTTAAATGGTTTGAATAAATTTAAAATAATATTATTTTGCGTTAGTATGTTAAAATGAAAAATCATATTTATTATTAGATATTATATGATTGTAAATAATAAAGAATCCCGTCCCAACTCAATTTTAATCTTTTGAATTATTTCTCTGATTGTTCAGTAATTGTGAGCCATTTCTCCGTTAGTTACAAATTCTTATTTTTTTATTTAGAACACCCTTGTAACTATATACTGACTGATGCAGTTACTAGAGATGTAATATAATATATGAAAGAGTATAAGGGATCGAAGTTATTTAAATGAAACTCTTAAGATTTTACTCTTGATCTTAAAGGAAATAATAATTTTCTGAAATGGATTTACCCCGTGCACTATCGGGAGATTGCGACACTTTTGCTTCTCATCTCTATGTGAAGGTATTTTACAAGAAGCTTTATTATAGGACACATTCAATACCGACGCGAAGTCAGAGCGATAATTTAGATTTATAAAAGAAAATCTAAAAACTTTCAAGTAGCGAGTCTGAGTGTCCTTCGCTACGCCAGAAAGTTTATATCCACTCATAACTCCTAACTCAATGTTTTAGCTTCCAATATTTCATATTTTCAATTAAATAACTTTATATTTTTTTACTTAACAAAACTTTAAGTGGTTATGCATGTAGCTCTCAATAAATAAATAAATCAATGGCCCTAATCTGATGCCAAGACCTAAAAAGGTTGTAGCGCCACTGATTTCTTTTATTTTTTTAATCGTACTAGTTACAAATGCTATTTTGTTTATATCTATCAGACATACATACTACAATATAAAACACTTTTTAGATCTTCTTTGTTGTAATTTAATGTCGCTATTTTGTTTAAGACAAATAAGTAAAGCTATAATAGGCCGTATTTATTTATTTTAAAACACAGCTCAATAAGAAAGAAAGAGTTACTAGATAAAGCTTCATATTTAGAACATTATAAAACATGGTAAAAATATTATTTTCTAAAGCAAACAAAACTTAAATTACAAATATATAGCGTAGATATTTACGATTTCGTTGACGGAAAATTCCTAATCATCAATTGTAATTTTGCGTAATTAAATATATAACAAGTAACCAAGGACTTACTAAGTAACTTTAGGCTCGAGTGATGTCTTTAGATGCCTCACCAGTAATTATGAGTTAGAAACATCATAACAATTACGCACGGAACCCACATTGACAAGAGATAATGGCCTTTCCGTGTTATTACACATCCGAACGGCTAATTATTTCTTTGCAGACACCAGCTCGTGTCGTTTACCCAATCTAAGATGTATATTAAGCCTTAATAGCAGTACAGTAAGAGTGATATCGGCGTATTTGGAGGCGTAAAAATAATTATATCCGAGAAAGTTGCAAGAAAGGTAATTAGAACAATGCTGTTCGGGACATCAATGATATATTATGGGAAACTTTTCGACATATTACGGATAAGGGAAGAAATGTAAAAGTTTCTGGCGAAACACCGAAGACTAAAACAAAAACTGTGTTGTCATAATGCACCATTAATCATTATTTTTTTAATGAAGTGGCAATGGTCGGGGCATAGCATGATGCACAGATAAAATATCTTTAAAGACAACTATATGGAAAGGACCAAGGGGAAGAGGGAAAAGAAAGCGGTAGAAAAAGGAGGTTTGACGTTTTGGAAGCGTTAGCAGGATGCGAATGGAGATAGAAAACCACGAATAGACATATTTGGAAAAATCTGGGGAGGCGGATTATTGGTATCCACTGAAGTAAGTTAGGATATCGAGTTACAAGAAAAAAAATGTAACATGTATATACAAATATACATGTTAAACTGTATGTATGTATGTGGACTCTGTTTCCGCACTTAGACGCTCAATAGGTCCGTTGTGCGTCGAAGTGTGGAAACAGAAACCACAGATTCGTTGACGATCTAGAAATATCGAAGTATTGTGAAAACCAAAGACTATATTCATCATTGAAAATCCAACGTTTAAATAAAACTATCCTTAACTATGTACAACTACATAACATTCGTTTATTTTAACAGCTTCAATTCTTTAATAGTGATTCCAACGCGACCCTAAGGACGAGGGTAAGGGGTTAAAGGAGAGGGGCGCTCCCTCCTACCTTGGAGGGAGCGTCGTTAAAGTAATTACAATACAGGTGGTGCAACGACAGTGTTCCTAAACTTGCGTCGCACTTACTTTGAATCGCTTAGAATTCACGGCGCAATCTATAGACTGTAGCGTGTATAACCTTTAGTTCTACTTCGATAAGACTTTAACGGCTGTAAATATATATTAAAACA
Source organism: Pieris rapae (assembly GCF_905147795.1). NCBI lineage: Eukaryota > Metazoa > Arthropoda > Insecta > Lepidoptera > Pieridae > Pieris > Pieris rapae. The sequence goes on along the minus strand of NC_059509.1, from coordinate 3,138,979 downwards.
TCATATTTCCTGATTGAAAAAAAACTAAAATGGCCTAGTGGAAGAAAAAAAAAGGACTCCCATAAAAGTCTGGGAAGATGAAATAAAAGAGATGATGAGAAAGATTGAAATATCGTAGCAAAGGTAAGCAGACAAATAGAGGAATTTGGAGGAGGCCTTCACTCCGTCGGAGGTCGTGTACTCATATTAAATATAATAAAACTTATTCTAATCTCTATAATAGAACTCGAATATAGGTATTTTTTATTCATTAAATAACATAGCCTACAGTTAACTCAGTCAAGATACTACTCATTATTTATTTCTGCGTTCGAATCACAGCATGCAAGGCACACTAATCTTTATCGCATACATTATAAAGATCAAATTCCAATCACAACGGCAACACGAGAGTGTTATACTTCAACATAAGTAATTGTGACAATTACCTACTGTCACTAATGTCACAGTATTTACATATTTTAATTATGAATTATCTTAACTCAACACTCTTTGACTTGATTGAAAAGTTTTCAGTTCAATTAAAGTTGATGAATAGGAATAGTATAAAATAAACGTAAATACAAAAAATGATAATAATAAAAAAACACTAGATTTTTTTGTAATTTTGTTTCTTACGATTTAACGTTTGGTGAACTGTTTCTCACTTACACCATAAAGTTACAAAGCTAATATGAAAATTGTTGAACTAATAACACGGGCGAAGCACGAATGCAAGGTTTTTAATTGCTTTTAATATTCTTCAAAACATATTTATTGTGATGGCAACTAGATTCGCTTCTATGAAATTTAAAGGCCCTTCGCTAATATGAATACGAATAATTAAAAAATATTATTAGTGCTCTTCGTGGAATAGCGTTTCACCGTTCCAAACCATGACATGATAATCCAAACTAGAGTGATAGATAAAATTCCTTCTCTATAATTCCAAATTAAAACTCGCTTATAAATCTAGTTTATAAGAACTAATATCAAGAATAATAATCTATTATCAAGATCGTAGTTCTTGATAATAGATGTATATAGTGAAGACATATTAAAGTGGTTTTTGAATTTTATCAGGGAGTGTTCTCTGAATATATCTGAAGTCATATCAAGGTCAATACGACAATTTAATTTCTAGTTTGTAAAAATATAAAATGTGAAATATATTATTAAATTTCAGCGTGTTTAATAACGACTCCGTGGCGCAACGGTAGCGCGTCTGACTCCAGATCAGAAGGTTGCGTGTTCAAATCACGTCGGGGTCAAGTTTCTATTTTAATCATTTTGCTATTTTTTACTCTCACTGTGCAATAAAAAGACCCGAATATAATCACCCGCACATCACTCAAGATTTAAGATTAAGTTTTTGCTACATTTTGAAGCTTACGTGTTACAGGAAATGTGAACTTCTTATAGACTTTATCCTAAAAGTCTGATTTAACCAGCAAGTTTATTGTTGAAAACTTAGTTAAAATTAAATACTTATTATAAATTACCTAACTGATAGTTTGAAAAGTCAGTTACTTACAAATTACAAAATGTCCTATTTCTGAACGTTCCTAAATGTATCTATTTGTAAACTCTATAGGTTACTAATGTCTTCCACATTTTTATTTAATGTGAGATTGATAAGGTTAATTCGTTTAAACAGATATAACTATATTATTTCCGTGATTATATTTTGTCTAAAAAGGTGATAAATTCAATCAATCCCTTATTATTTAATTATAAGATAATCTTTTTTAGCTTTGAGTAACATAGTAAGGTTTGAAATGACCGAATAAATTTATCTGCGACATGGACATACTAAGCAGCAATAGCAGTCCCCGGGCGAAAGAGCGATTGCTTCATCCATCACACATTGAAGGCTTCGATACTGGTCGACGTATTTTAGGGACGACATTGTGTGTACCTTCTACCTATTTACAAACAACGCGAAAGATTTTTCCCTACAACTATTTTCAGTACTAAAGAATACCCTACTACTACTAATAATAATAAAAAAAATAATGAAGAGCTACGAACCCTGACACACGTATTGTTTTCACTTATAACTAAATATTAGACTAACCGAATTCATTATAATGTGTATATTATAATGAATTCGGTTTGTTCGAAACGGAACACCGCTGGTTACGAATGTGGTTAAGGCCTTAAAAATGATGTATAAAACAGATGGAGTAATCTGTGATTATTATATAAATTCGTAGTATTTCGGCATTTCGAACATTTTCCTAATAAACCACGCATCAATGTTCACTAGCACTAAGTCCAGTTTAAAATTATCACCACTCAATTAATTATATTATACATATTAATTAGTTATATGTGAAAACTCCAAACTTAACAATTCAGCATTCACGACGATTCCGCCAAAAGAAATCATTGACATTTGCTTCCTTTGATCTTTTACGCCCATGGCGCAGGCTATGGTCTTTCGACTATACCGCCTAGTTTTTCGTAGATTTTCCGTAATTATATATTAGGTTCATTAAAGTCTTTCGTAAATTACAAATCTATGTATTCCTGTAATACGACTCGAGAAAAAGATGAAACGATGAGAGAAGAGGATGCGAACTATAGAAAAGTTCGCCAAGAAGGTTTTATTGAGAGAGTTCTATACAAAATCCAGTTGGATAGAAAAGTATGTACATGTTATTTGTTGAGTGAACACCGGATACAGCTTAAGAAATTAACTGAGCACGGCTCAAGTCCTCGTTATAACTTCGCCTTATCGCGACTTTCGAGTTTTATCTTGTTTCCTACTTTGAAACTCAGTTTTATTTCATATTAATATTAGGTTCAAATATTTATATGATTGCTTTTGTAAGGTAATAAAAAAATCAACTGCCAATTTCTTCTTTATTAATGAATAAACAATATTTATCTTAACCTATATAACAACAATAAAAATAATGAAAAGGAAATAAACACAAACTAAAGAAAAATTTATTAAATTTTTATGATTAGGTTTTAAGTTAGAAAACTCTTATGCATGACTTAGACAGTAAAAAAAATTGGGTATACATTATATTTTATAAAATATATATGTCAAAATAGTTAGAATAACAGCTCCTTCTCTATCTTCCTTTAAATCTCTACTGAACAAAAATTCTCTGTCCACATCGTATCCCTAACTATTTTAATGATTCAATTGCACTTTTTTACTGTCCTTTTTTTCAATGTTCCCCGGACCATTGCTTACGTATGTTTTAATTTAAATGCATTGTTTTGTTCTATAGTTTAGTCTAAATACCTATAAGTCATACATAATAATTAATCAATTAAATAAAAAAATAATAAATAATAATTAATTATTTTTTATAATAATAATTTATATTCATGTTGCATGGAAGAGATCGTTCGAAAGCGGTAAGACCGCCAGTTACCTTCCTTTTCATTAGTGCAATAATATAATATAATTAAATGAAAAGGAAGGAAATACAATCTTCATATTAACTTGAAATATACAATTCCCCTCCCTCCCCACATTGCTTAAAAAATGTCTTAGAACACTAGACATTAAATCTCATTGTATTCCTATTTTAATACATACGCTTCAGTTACACACAAGCATTTTCTCTGTCATGCTATTTCTTACATTTTAATTTAATTTTTATATTTGTATTTTACTGAAAAAATAATTATAATGTGTTAGCACGCGATACGTCAACTTAAACCAAAACTATAATAATACTAGACTATAATAAGACTACGATAATGTAAATACTCAAATAGGACTATTAATCTAAACGCAAGAATCACGTGTTGGGCACAAAGAATGAGTGTTGGCCTGAGGAAGAAATCTCCTGAAATGCCAGTTTGAAAACAAAATTGGCGAAATTATGTAAACATGATGTAAGTTACTAAGAGTAATTTGCAGCTGAAAATGGATCGTGTGACTCATGATGATGCGTCACCGCACTAAGCGGACCACAGCAGGGCTACCTATCTTTGTAAATAGTTAAGGTGATGTGTTTGGTTTAATTACTATTTATTTATTTATTAGTTTTAACATTAGTAAAATTATAACTAATAAATAAAAATTTTACTTGGATAACGAGGCAGAATATGAGATTCCCGTATCACATCGACGTCAATCTTACCACAGTTGAGCGTTTTTAAAGCAGTTATTGTATTGTATGGAACCAGCTGCCCACTGAAGTATTTTAAAAGGCAAGGTAAGGCTGAAAACTCATGAGGCATCAGGCATACAGGGTCCATGGTCGGTTTCATTTAACAATTTTTTTAACAATTTTTCAGTTATTGTAAAAAAATACTACGACCTAAATATAACAGCCCGAGCCGAGCTGTAAAGGCCCTTAAGGCCAACAGCGAGATTTAATTCAAAAAACGAAATCTAAAAATGTGCACTTCTGGGATGTGCCTATTTAGTTAAGTTAAAAAAGTGTAGCACTTTCCTTTTCTTTCAAATTTAACATCTAAAAATTGTCATATTCTTTTCTTATCATATTATATAGAACAACCTTCTACCGCATGGGGACGGAAAGTGAATTCAATAGCCTCGTAGACCTTAAAGAATTCGCTAAGAAAGGAAAAGATATGAGATGGGAATTAAAGGATTCGGAAATTTACTAAAATTTTTACTTCTTTTGGCGCGTTAGGGAAAAAAATGAAAGTAATTTTTTACGATGTGCGCGGACACCGTATCAAAAACTGACACCCTGAAGTTAGCTTTAGTCAATGTTTTAGTTTTTTTGTGATTATTAAAAAAACTGTATTTAACTCGAAAATGCGTTATAATAAAACTTTCAATTATTATTTTTTTGTTGTTAGTGTAGTTTTTTCGACAACATAGAAACAATTTCTTAAAATATTTGTATCTTCTTAGGTCAACGAAGTATTCTAACACGTATACATCAGTACAGACATGTTTTTTAACGATAAAAATATTCTCCGCAACCCTAGTCTCACGCACTATCGCTCGTCATCTACGTTTCTCAAATCGAATAGTTTACATCTTCGTCACCTCAATGTACTGACATAAAACACAACCCGACTTCGATTTGTATGCGTCAAAATGAACGCTTCCATAATAATTCAATGCATTTAGATTGTTTTGTTAGGTTATCCAGTGCCGGATTTACAAATTGTACTTCTATATATCGTCCTTGTCTCTATAACAGTCATGTCCTAGATTTTTTTCAATTTTTAATTAAAATTGTACGTAATATAATTATATTGGGTTTATAGGGCTGACATGTATGGGTTGGTAGAGGAGCGGAAAGCTGTTTTACTCTATGAAAGTTTGTTACTCAAAATGTAAAGAGCGGAAAGTCTAGCAAAATTTGTTGCAGACTTCTATGTGTGTGTCTGAACATCAGAAGACCGTAATGCAGAAATCTTTTTTAATTTTTAGGAGTTAACAAAAAAATTCGTTTCCCAAATTTGCCGCCCCTAAAATCGGCCGCCCTAGGCTCAAGCCTACTCAGCCTGCTGGTAATTCCGCCTCTCAGGTTACTAAATATACTCCTAATATGACCGCAGTGTGTAGTCGCATGTAGCCCTAAATTTTACATGGGCCGACATTGTTGTTGGAATAATATTATTTAACGTCTCTCGTTACGTAGGGATATATTAGAGATTATTATAATAATATAATATTAAATTTTATATGTGAATCACTAATGTTTATGCTGCGTGTTGTGCACTAAGTGCGAGAATCAATTTCGCTATGCCTACATTACTTTTTTTCTAATGAATCATAATTTCATTACATAATCATGTAATGATGGTGTCATGATTGCAGTATATTTGGCGATTCAAGGGAGTGACGGACAGTACGACTAGCTGTACCGTAGGAGAGTATTCAGAAGAGATTGGATTAATAATACGAGCCGTATTAGCTTAAAATTTAAGCTGGAAGTCCTCGCCACGGTCCGCTTTACATGACATTTTCTTTTGCGAACTAGCGAAGTATGGAATCGAATCCCAGTAAGAGTCTGCTGTAAAAAGAAGAAGATTCGACCTCCAACTTTTAAAAAAGAACATTTTTTACCCTCGAAAGTCAAAGACTTTGCTAAAATGGGTGTCTAAGTGCTGCGATATGTCCAGTTGGCTCATTTGCCTCGCTATTAAACAAAAATATATTAATTTGAGAATTAGCAAATGATTAGCAGATTTTCGACGGTCATAAGTGCAAAATATTTGTAATAAAATAATGAATAAATTATATTTTGTGGAGAATTCAAAACTGTCTAGTATCATAATAAATTTTCTAATTACAATTGAATTGAATACATAAATCTATTAAGGTAAGTGTATTCGTAATGTAATCAAATTACCACCGCGATACCATCGGATGACCATCAGCCATCAGGATGTACATGCTGCCTACTCTACTGTTCAATTGAGCTTAGGCTGTGTAGTAACCAATTCCATGATTTTTATTATTATAGGTAAGCCTAAGAGGTTCATGAGTGTAAAATAATACTACAATAATAATAAGAGAAATTTGTATCATCTTACTCATGCCCAACCAATATTAACCAAAAGGAGGTTAAAGAATATAATCTAAAAAAAGAGATATTCTACATAAACAGTTATTTAAGACGTAAGAATGTAAGTAAGCAAAAGCTCAGCTTTTTCTAGTAAAAAAGTATTTGGATTGTGTATATCATATAAGACCCAGAAAATCGCCTATTTCTGTGTAACACGGAGTCAAAACAAAGCTTACTTAAAGTTTAGACTTAAGTCTACTAAGATAAAACTCGATTTTCATATTGCGAATTATACTTGTTTAATGTTGTAACAAAAAATCGCACCATGACTATTATGCCTTAACAAGAATCAACATATTACACTATTTCGTAATTTTATACGCAATTAAACGTTCCTATTGTCCCGGATAAAAACAATCGGAACCATCTGAATTTTATTTCTAAAACAGACACTGTGAGCTCTATTACAATGCAATAAGGCTGAGGATTGTCTATCATCTTAAAGTCATTGGAATCGAAAACTATAAGCACATAGTTGAGTGACCTCTAAAGTTAGTAACGCCGCGTGAATACATTAATTACAGACCAATCGTTTGGTGTTATGTTGATGATGTGTTGGCGCTACCCAAGCGAGACGAAAAATCGTACCATGATTTTTATCAGGGCTGTCATCACAGACTGTGTCGTGTCATAATAATGATAACCAAACATTATCTATGATAAAGAAATTGTTGCTGCTATTTCTATTAGCAGAGATAATTATCTCGTGTCAATCATAAGTCATAACAGATAAATCTAGTAATTAATATGCGTAAAATTGTTTTAAAGAGAAATATAGACGCAGATAAAGCAAATAGACAATTATTAGAGCGGACGTGAATAACCTTCGCACGGATTGACATTTTCCAACAAATGATAAATTCCATTTAAAAAAAAATCAAAACAGCTTCAATTGATTAAAAACCACTTAATAGAGATAATGTCGTAGATAACGTTAGTTTAATTGCTAAATCTATCTATTAATAAATCTAATGTATTCCAGTTTTAGCCAGCTTTAAAATATTACAAAAAATATAATAAAATCAAAGCATATTTTATATGTTGACTTTTAAAAAAGGATACACATGTCAATGACATTATCTCGGTGTCTATATCCAAACAACAGGTCGTTTTTGCAACGATTGGTATGTTTTTAATAGAAAGGAATATAATATGTGAAATGCGCTTTCTTTAGAAGTTTTTTTGAATTGGGGATATTGTTAAATAACAAAAATTAAAATCTAAATCGTTTATTCATATAGGTACCACAATGTACACTTATAAACGTCAAAAATGAAATATATTTTATTTTAATTTCACTGCTAGTTCTCAAATCAAGGGCGTAGAAGAGAATACCTAGAAAAAACTCTCTGCCACTCTTTGTAACCACCAAGTTAAAAAGAGTTAAACAATGGTAATAAAAAGCTGCAACCATTACACCACCACTATTTAATTCGCCTAAACTCGTAGGTACAGTAATATTATGTATAAGATCTAGTACTAAAATAACCTAAGGGCCTTATAGCAAATCTGTAATAATTGTCAAATTAAAAAATGTAATCAATCAAAATTTGATACAGAAAACCCTGTCTCCTCGATCCATGACCTTCTAGATCCGCCCTTGTCTCTCAGTAGTAGCTCAATAGAGCATTGACGAAACGGACTACGGAAGTATCTTCGAGGTCATCATGCAGGTCAAATATTTTAAGAAGGTAAACAGCAAAATAGTTTGAATATATAGAGTATTAGTGTTGTAGGATAATTATTACTATTAACACAGTTCACGCATGCTAACAGCCTTGGCAATTTCCTTTAATAACGTCAAGTAAAGAATTTTAATGCAGAAATAAGTTTATTTACTTTTAATGGTTCGTAATCAACTCAGTTAAGGTTACTTTAGACTGTGTCTTTTTGTTTATTTATATATTCACGCCTTTTTCCATATGGGGTAGGCAGATACCACAGATCTTCCACTTGCTGTCTTGATCATGACACTCACCATGCTTGTTCTTTGGTGTGGGTAGGTAGGAAAATTAGTTTACAATCAAAGAATACAATAACTGAAATATTATGTTAGTTACTAATAACGGTATTTTTGAAGTGAAACTTCTCTAAGCACATGAGGGCGTAATTTTTAAGGATGAAACGTCACGATCTTCGTGCAGCGGTTTTTGTTTAAAAATAGGGAGAGAGCGATTGAAAACGATTGATGAGAAAGGGAGATTGCGAAAAATACACGCTATTGGTTGATGTATTTGTTTAGTAGTTACATATTAGAACTTTAGATGGAAATTCTGTCGTATAACGTCTTGTGCAGTAAACGCAATTCTATTGACTTATATTATTATTAGCACGCATACAGTGTGAATATATACAAATAGATGGAGTGATCATATACTGGTACATGATTGGGGATTTACTTTGATAATAATTGATTTACAAAGAAGTTTCACTTCTGACATGTGTATTTTGTACACTTTTTTTTAGAAATTACCGTTGACTTCCTCGCTCAGCGAATAAGAATTCCAATACAGCGAGCTGATACTGGCAGCTTTAAAGGCACACTGCCATAGGGACCAAGCTTGTTTTACTTTTCTTTTCATTAATTTTTAATTACTTTTATTATTGCTGTGTGGGCTAAGAATTGTAAATACTGTCACAATTATTAGTTACTTTATTAGTAACATTTTTTAATAAAAATGTCGTCGACGACCAGCCTTAAACGATCGTGAAAGTTCAAACTTCAAATTATGTTATTAAGCAAGCGATAAGTTTAAATATCACCGAATAACTCAACACCCGCGGCTAACAAGCCGAGATGCTACATCGCATTTTACTACTTTTTAATCGCTCTAAACATGATAATCGTTAACATTATTTTTTATAGAACAGGGGGGAATCGGGCTGGAAGTCACAAAGAACAGCCTGTGTATCCACCACTGGGCGATGCATACCGACGGAGAATGGACAGAGGGGGATCCTCCACCGAGAGCGCATGTGCTACCCACTTGGAGCACTTTCCATTTGTTCCGCGCCTTCATATTTCTAATGGGGGGGTGGGCTCTGAGAATATCTCAACGAAACGCGAGTACAATAAGACGAACCTATTGCATCACTTCACGGAGTTCTGTTCTGAGAGATAGTGGTAGGTACTACTGCACCGGTCGTGCCTGCCCATTTGGCTAAAGCCAAAAACAGTAGGTACGGTCCTCGGCACTAGGAAAGGGTTGAACGGTTGGGCAGCTGGTAGTGGTTGTCACGTCTTACAAAAAGTTAATTAAATATTCTTATAACCCATATAGATACTTACTTTTATTAATAGTACTAAAAAACTGCTAAACTGATTTTGATAAGACTTGGACTGTCTCAGAGGGACGTCAGAATTTATTTCTAGACAAAGATATATACAGTTATTCAATATTCATTAATGCACATATTCAATAATAATATTTTCCCTCTTTATTGAATTCGGTAAATAAATCCTGCTAAATCGTAATAATACCTCATTAGTAAGTTTTTTATGATGAAAGTTGTGCTAATAATTTGGTAATTCGTTTAAGTGTGTCATGTGCAGATTCTAGTATCACGTATCAAACAGCTGATCTGTCACCTGCTCCAGGTGTGCACAAGTGTGTGAGGAATACGGGGTCAGATGTGACATGCAAAATATTAATCTAAAATCCATGTTCAATACAAAATCATTATTACTCATTATTTAATAATTGCTTAAATAATGCTAACTTCAGCCTATAGACCTGTTATAACTGAGAGCTAGCGGAGGATGAAGGAATTAATCGTTTGATAAAGAACACCAAGAGATGAAATAAAAATTAATCTCAATATATGCGTATTCTTACATGTATACAATGATGATTTTAATTTAGAAATTATATACAGAAAGACTGTATCTTAACAAAAACCAATTTGTTTAACAAGAGCATTATGCGCTAAAATGAAATTGTGATAATTTCCAGTCCACAATTTCACATATAAATTTTAATAAGCACAGCAATCTGAACAAAGAACAAATTGAATTAGATAAGAGAAACAACAGTTCATACGAGATTAATCTAGTTTAGAGCGGCAGGTGGTTTTGACGAGTATCTCGCTGGTAGCGAGTAACGAACTGTGTGATAAATACACGCTATTATTTAGCTTTCTGAATATTTTATTAACGTTTTGGTAACAGGAGACAAATTATGTCATATTTAGTTAAATGTTTTAGCATTTTATTAGTTTGTTCTGCCTTCAGGAGAATTCTAGAGGGAATTTTTTGACCTCTATAATTGTTGTATGGCTCTTAATGACATATATGAATTATCAAATCAAATACTTGCAAGAAAAGATTTTAGGCCACTGGTTTTAGTGTTTGACCAAGCTTGTCATACACACTACTGTACTTATGCTTAAATCGTTCTTGAAGTTTGTTGTACTCATGTTTGGTATTAAGTAAATAGCGTTTAATAAAATGAAATTATGACCTTAATTAGTTTAAATTTCGTAAAATTCAGTGGCTTTACGTGATCATGTATTGAATGGGTTCGAATTTATTACTGTTTCAACTAATTAATATTTAAGTAATTAAAACATATAGTTAGCTAAGGCCAACAAATAAAAGGAATATAACGTCATTTTATTTTTATGACTTAAACGAAGAGACTGATAGAATAGTTGCAAATTAATTTTTATATTTCCATGACGCATGTGAAATTATAAAAACAAGATATCGATAAAACGATGAAGCAACTAGCCCCATTTTCCCCAACAACCACCGGCAGTGCGTAGCCGCACGCGCATCGTGTCGTCCAATCACATTCCAAGAACCTACCAGTCAGCTGACTCTTTCAAAAATGGAATTTCATTTTATCAATGGGATTTTTGGTTCATAACTGTATTGGCCAATGTCAAATAGAATAATGATTTTGTTTTGTATGTTAAAGGAAATAAGATATAATTTCGTTAAAACAGAATACAATGTGCATAGAATTGCCGTCAGCTGACTATGGAATTCCGTTATTCAATGAGTGCTATCCATTCAGCTATTACACATTTCTAATGAAAATACATACAAAATATTTCTTATACGTTCTATAGAATAACACATGTACAGAGGGTTGAGGCCGAATCTATCACCGGCCAGCTGGGTTGGCATTTGACGACAAAATATGCCTACAGATTTTTAACCAACATTAAAAATACCGATGGTGTAAATATTTCCGTACGTATGTTTTACGTGGTTTGGTATTTTTTAACAACTTTAAGGTATGTAATCGACTACAGTCTACCTGTTTGTTGACGATACGAAGACCATTAAACATATGTTTACTATATCTTGGTTATTATCATTTTTATTGTATAAAGTAAATATATTTGGCTTAGATTATGTTAATTTAAATTACCTTAGCTTCCTTCTGAAGTATTACGAAATCATAGAGTCCTTCAAGAAAAGAGCATACCAATAACAAGGCCAAACTTGCCAGGCCTTTGGATAAGAGTGCCCATGGGCGGCGGTATCACTTAACATTAAGTAAACCTCCTGGCCCTGTTGTATTAAAAAAGTAACTGTATATTAATACCCTACCCCCTTGACTTGCGAACTGGTAGTAAATTTAAATTTAGAATTAAATTCTGATATTCATAAGTGTACTTATATGAATAAAGTTATTTTGATTTTGAATTTGATTTATATTATAAATGAAATTATTATAGATATACGATAAGTCAAAAAGAGTAGACTAATATGATTGGTTTAAGTTATTTGATACATGTATATTTATATTTCACGAAGCCGTTGGTCAAAGGTGTAAAGCCCGTGAATCGAACAGTCAACAAACAAATCTTGAAGCCATTTAAAGTACAGGCGAGTAGAACTACAGATATTAGAGTACACTCGCAAGCAAGTGCTAAGAGCCGTAGTCGTTAACGCGCGCCCCCGGGCGCCTTACAACTGTTATACATTGCTCCTTTTTCTATCATTTTACGTTACACAAAAAAAATGTTTAATTGAAACTGAAAAAAAGGGAACATATGTTTATTGAAAAGTTATTTCGTAATAGTTCATACATAGACAATGTGTAAAGTGAGCTTCGGAATTTTTAAATAAATCTAAAAAGTTATTGATGATTTACTTCAATGAATTAATATAAGAGTAATTTTGTGCTCAGAGTAATTTATGTTTCTGTTACGTATTACTTTTTAATTCTTCTTTTTTGTTACAAGCGTCGAATATAAATTAGAATTTAAATAATTAAAAAAGCCGCAATGTACAGTCAAGTACAGCGAATGAGTGAACAATTTTTGCTTGCAGTCGTTTTGTGTTATTTCGCGTGGATGCGTTTGTTAACGGCGGATCCCGAGACGCAAGGGCCCTTCAGATTCATGTCAATGCGTTCGGTACACTCGCGCACATAATGCAAGTACTGTCAAGTGCATAGTCGATCTACCTAAACACAAATTTGTATACAAGGTGAACTAGCCCATTAGACTTGGCAAGCTCAAATACTGTTCGAATCACTAGCCTTTTGCATCCTGAGAGCAAATTCTACTAATCAACATTAACAATTAAACTGCATGTATGCGTAAAACGATACTCTATAAAAATATAATAATTAAATATTTCATCCAACATTAACTAATCCAGACCCGAAGGTGACATTTGTATTGGAAAAAATAAAAGTAAAAATGCAACAACGAAAGCTTTATTTTAACTGAAAAATATTATTTTACAATTATTAAAATATTTAACATTTACACCTGACGTTTCGGGTGATTTACAGCCTCTATGGTTACGGGTGACAGTTCCTGGGTATACAATCTGAAAGCTTTATTTTCATTAAAAAGCTTCCGTTCCTTTTAATATTAAGGATAGAACGTATATAATATTTATATACGTACGTAATATTTGTATACGTATTTATTATGGGACTAGCATTTGTCTCTTTGTTTTACTGGCATTTTGGTTCTCGGCAAGTAGGCTACCAAGCAATTTTATTATATAACAGGGTACGAACAGGCAGAAGGCTCATCTGATTTTAAGTGCCCATGGACACGCTCAATGCTAGAGGACTAGCGAGTACGTTTCAGAATTGGTACGTTTTTTTCTCGAAGGACCCTAAGTTGAATTGGTGCGGGTGGTATTTCGCTATATTCTGCCTTGATGTCCGATGATGAAATTTAGCGTCAGATATTAATCCGAACAACTGAACTGAACTCTCTTCATGGTAAATTATTTCGCCAGGAATCACTGAGCGGAGTCGTTGTCAATCACTGAGTGAATCGCAAAGACGGTGGGTTGATAGTTCAGTTTCCCGTTATCAGTGTTAGACTAGTGGATCCAACTCTTCTCAAAGATTAACAACTCTCAGTCTTATATAAATCTAGAGTATATACTCATTATGGCTAATAAGTAATAAAGCAGACGTAGTAGTTGACTTAAGATTGTAGTTAAACTTATTTTGGGATTTCATTGTTACCTTAATTACATCCTACAACTTTAATACAAGTTTCTTTGAAAATAACATGTTTTATTGCTCACCATTGCGAACGAAAAATGGCAGTTTTATATTTTAGGCAAGATCTAAGCCTGGTTATGCATCATTCGCCTCAATAATGATGCGTAGTTTTGTCAATAGATGGCACCTCATGCAGTTTGCATTCGTAAACTTAATTAATTAGTTTATTGTTATTCTGCTATTCGGGGCGGAGAAGAATCCACCAAAAAGGAGATGAATTACATCGGTCCAGCCAATCTTGAGATATTAAATAAGTAAAGTAAGTGATGTAACTAACACGTTGTTATATATTTAATTGTAATTTTGTTGTAATATATTTAGATTATGTTGACTTAAGTTTCCACAATACTAGTGAATAGCTTAAAACAAGGTAATGGTAAAGGAACATAAGCAGAAAGTCCATTGGTGCCCAATACTAACATGGATAAGAGTTGCACATTAAATCCACAAGGACAACGCTCCTCCGTCCTGTAGTTTAGAAGAAGTTTAATAGCAATAACACGCACAGAAGAAAGTCTTCTTTGTTAGAGTATAGAAGAATATTTCGCGAGATATCTTCTAAAGGAAAGAAGAGAAAAGAGTGAGAGAGAAAGAAATTAATTCCATTCCAACTAACACATATTATTCCCAGTTTGTTTCAGATCAGACAATTAGGCATTTTCATCGAATGCCAAATTAACAATGTCGATAAGTGATGCATAGCAAATAAGTAGTTTCAATTACTTCGTAATCACTTTAGTAGTGGTGTCAATTAGTTACTTATATATTAACTAGCAAAAAGATCATGTTGCCAACTACAACTAATTTTAGCAATAATAGTGTACAATCTGTGTGTTCAGACTATGTACCCGAGTACATAAGTAAATACACAACATATTGAATGATCCCTTGGCTACAAGGCGAATTGTCAATGGTTTTGGTACAGTTGTCGACATAATGTCAATACATCACACGATGACAACCTGCATGTTAAGGAGGGCATTGTGTTAGACTGGCTACAGGCGAGTACACAAGGCAATTTATATTAATTACAATTACGTTCCAATATTGTATTAACGTTAAAAGTGAGCGTCTCAAGTAAATAGCCATAATTCAATTAATATTTTTTGGTTATCTTTTGATTAAATTTTAGCCAGTGTAAGAAGGTTTCAGATCCCGATGACTGTATAAACACATATATGTAACGTCACAGCGTTTAGAAATAAAATAGCACTTTGTTTTTTTTTTTATAAAACAGGGGACAAACGGGCAGGAGGCTCACCTAATGTTAAGTGATACCGCCGCCCGTGGACACTCTCGATGCTAGAGGGCTCGCGAGTGCGTTGCCGGCCTTTTAAGACTTTGTACGCTCTTTTCTTGAAGGACCCTAAGTCGAATTGGTTCGAAAATACTTGTTAAAATTTATAACATAAAAATAATATTTTCATAGAAAACTTTTGAAGTCTTTTGTAATCTTTAAAGTGTTTTACTATCGCATGTTAGGTACACTTAGTAGTACTTTTAAAAGCAGCACCGAATCCAAAACTGGGTAATTACACAGCGATCTTTAATCCAAAGTATATAAAAGGTTATAATCGCAAAAGCTATGTAATCAATTTGATTAATTAAACGAAACGAGCAATATAACAGAAATCCAGCCAAAAGCCGTATCGCAGGAACATAGAGCGTACCGGATATTGGCTCGGCTCAGCAATCACTCATTTCCGGTTTTCCATTCCCCAATAATTCCCTCTGCTTGTCTGTTTGTTTTAGTGTTTACTTGCTATGTTCATATGGCACAGTACAACTATAGTCCATTCGGAGGCAGGCGATCGATACCCCGTTGTTTATTAATCTTGCCTTAGGCAACAGTTATGCATTCAAATAATATGGCATCAAACATGATTAAATGCATTCGTAACATAAGGAAAGCCTTCAGTAGCAATGGAAAGTAGATATTGATTTAACACTTCGTTGTAAAAATCGGTAATTTTTTATTTATTTAAAAGATTACAAATTACAAATGACAACAGAAGCAGAAATCTAAGACAAAATAATGAAAATATCAAAACGGACTAAAATAACAAAACAATAAGGACTTATCATGATAATATTAAATTTTGTTAGGGTTATGAACAAGTAGATTAAAAGAAATATTGAGAATGCGTTAATCGGGTAAAGTCTGTTCCTGTGGGACTTAAGTAAGGAAAAGTTATGCAATGGGGTTTGCAAGGATCGGAAGAGGAAGGTATAGCAAACAAATTAAAAATCGTTTTTGAGATCACTGTTGAACAGTTTTAGGATTTAAGAGGATGATATATCAGAGATGAAGAACGTAAGCATCACGCCACTGACGAATGAGCCAAGTCGACTATCGTACGCTGAGATATTGTTGCATTTTCTTTAGCCGAATATAATACTGAGAGAACATATGGAGGCGATCGCTTATAAAGAAATTTCTCATTGAAATCAAAGGAGCAAACTCAATCAATATATTAAAAGGCCTTGAAAAAATCGTCCGTCAACTAGTATTTATATAGACCAACGTTTATAATTAAATTTACTTATTAAATTATATAATTTTGTTTAATTTATAAATGAAAACTACGTTTTTTATATATATGATTACGCAGGTGATATCTATGATATTAAAACCAGCTGTAGAACACCTGCAAAGGTCAAAAATGTGTTGTGATTTCCCAAATTTAACGTAGGATTTAAATGATTTACACCTGCTTCGTATCCTCATACATTAATAATAATTAAATAACGTATTTACTAATGTTAAGGCCAACAAATATATTTGCCAATAAATATTGCATAATTAACACAGAAAAGTAGCCGATAATAAGTCAAAACAATACAAACATAATATATTTACAACAATCAAAAAACTTACATTTTCTCTTACGTCTGTGGCACATAAATGTATCTGCCGATTTCTCCATGTAATCATTAAAGAAACAAAGTAGGTAAACATTAAAAAACAAAGTGGAGGCTAGCTCAAAAGTAACGAGACATTTTTCAACGAGAAATTATAAACGTTAAAAAGTAATTTTCCTTGTATCCAATATTGTCTCTTGGGTCAAAGCTCTATGGCCGCTGAATAGCCCGGCACAGAATACTTTTTGTTTCTCTCTCCGTGAATTGAAAAACCTCTTAATTAACGTCAAAAACGTGCTTCAACTAGAGCATAGAGATGGCCGTAATGAGTTTTAATTTCGTCACAAAACAAGTATCCGCTAAACGTAAACAGAAAAAAACAACATAATCTGGTTGACTCTCACAAATCACGAGGGCTTCGACCTTATACCACGAGTAGGGTAACTGGATAGCATTCATGGCTATACTATATTTTATTTATGTACAACTATATATATGATATTATTTAGAATCCTATATATATATTATATATCCTGTATACTTAATATTAATATTTAAGGTATATTAATAATAGCAACACGTTTTTAATGTGTAAATTTGGCGTGATGACATAAATGAGTATATATGAATAATAAAAGGGCGATTTATTTTTTAATATTATTTTATATTAGTTCTCTTAATAATCATAATTTCCAATTATAATTTATAATAATTAAAAATTAATATATAGAAAATTAAATCAAATTTAAAAAGATTGGTCTTTCTGGAAGACTTTTAACGTTTGAAGCATTGCGATATTTATTCGTTGAGCAAAATAATTACTTATTTCTAGAAAAACATTACATAGCATGAAAGGGTTTCCTAGAATGTATATATTCATTAAACTACATAAGCCGTTTAATTTAGAAGACAAAAGGGCACACTTAACAAGTCAACGCTTCTAAGAAATTTACTAACTTAAATAATTAACTGAGAATATAAAACTAAACAGCGATACAAGTTCGTCCACTACAAGTTTGAGAGAAAATACTGACGAAAACGAAAGATTGATTAAATTATTTCTTTGAAGGTAAATCTTAAGCCTACAAGACACTGGGAAACTTTCTTTTTGAGTAATTATTTCTTGAAAAGACGAAGCGAAGCCTAGTATCAAACTTTGAGATTCAAACTTTAATTATAATTGCGAATTTAGGACTCGTCTCTCTTTAAACATGCCAAAGATATCTTCATTTAAAATTTAAGTGTACATAAAAGCAATAAAAGGACCCGCGGAAAGTTTACGACTAATGAGTAACGTTTCTTAAAATGTTTCTTTGTTTCAGTTTTCTTTGTAACAATTTAGTATTCCAAAAAGATACCAGAAAATAAAGGCTATTTATGTGGATTATCATATATATATATATTTAGTAATATTGAGCAGTATTGGCCTAGTGGTGCGTGCGATACTCAGCCCTAGGATCGTAGCGTCGATCCACGGCAATGAAAACAACGCGAGGGAACGGGCTTACACCCAAAAAGTCGATGGTGTATGTCACAGAAGGTTGATCAACTCGTCTTTTAGAAATGATCACAGATATAGAACCCTGGGGGCCAGACCCTAGTGTTTAAGCGCCGTTGGTGTATCTATATTAAGTTAATCGAAAATCTTGTCACTTGTAGTGTAATAGGGCGTTTTACCTTAAACAATATGATATTCGACCTATTTCTGTGCACATGTCTCGCTACTGTGTGAATAGAAAAAAGATGGGATTACGATATACACGTAACATATTGTGAGCCGTTAATTTAGCGTCGTCCGTAAACAATGTTGTATACATTTGGGCTGACTGGGTTTTAAACTTCTTAGTGTTCAGAAATCGATTTAAAAGTGATCTGGTGCATTTCTAAGCGAATAAGTTACAGCAAGAAAAGACCAGCATTAAACACCGCAGGGAATAAACTTAAAAAAAATCTATTTATAACTTTTTTACTATTAATCAGTTGTTAAAGAATATTTTAAATACTGTTTATTTGTGTGTGTATATTAAATTATTTGGATAAAGAAATTATTACTAATTTCTCGTAATAGCTGCGTTATTTACATTTTGATTTGATTGGGATTTGTAATTGGGCTTATGTTTTACTTTGGCGTTTTAGCAGTTTTTGCCGCGCACCACAGCTATGTCAAGCTACCCACTGAAGTGTTTCGGAAGCAATTAGACTTAAAGTCGCCCATGGCTCAATGCCATTGGACTCGCGAGTGCGTAGCCGACTTAAGAATTGGTACGCTCTTTGAGGACCCTGAGTAAGTTTTCAATGTAATAGTTTATTTAATTATTGTTAGCCTTCCCAAACCTCTAACATGTATTTTTGTTTGTATTGTGTTCAATCAACAGTTTTGGCATAATGACTTGACCGTGCATCTCTTGACTCGAGGTCGAGCTTTCAAATCACAGCTGGCTACCGGATTTTTCTTTCCAAGTGCGCTTTTAGTGCGGCGAAGTAAAACATCTTCAGGGAACTAGCGTGCCATAGTTCGACGTGTGTCAGGCACATGAAACAGAAATTTGAGGCCCGGACTTAACAGCTTGAAGCATCACTGGTTATTTTCTATCCTGGTATTGGTTATAACACTAATTTACACAAGACAAGCAAGATTTACCTATACTAAAGAACTTTTAGATACATAAAACATATTGATTTATGATTACAAATCCATTGTCGTAAATAATAGTTGCGAAACGCTAACGAATACGCACAATACAGAGTTAATAAGGTGCAGGTTGAGGAGATAGCGGGAATGACTCAATACTAATACAGTACTGACTGATAAACAGAAATATATCCATAGATTCGCAGGGACTAATTTTATAACAAACTGTTACTGTTGACCAAAAGTAGTGTAATCCAGGCATGCGACTTATACTGGTATATAAGGTCCTGAGTTTAAACCATGATTTCCTTTGCATGTGCATACCTATTATAACAAAAAAACATCGTGAGGAGGCTTGCTTGCCTTTTGGGCGTGGCAGCATGTGCGCGTCAGGCATAGGACTGGACCTATATAAATCACAAAACATATCTCTACCAGGGGTTGTAGCGTTATTGTTTTTTCCAAAAATGTAGAATGGGCGTAAAAGACTGATCTTGCCTTCAATATAAACATATCTTAAATAAATTGCGTTGAATTTGCGGTCGGTACTAAGTATTATTAACTTGATAAATGGTGACCGATTCGTCTCGGTCCCAGAACATCGACTCATCGAGATCTTATCCTGAACTAAACTTTTTGTTACATTCACAATATTTCCATAATCTTAGCTGTAATATTTGGTAAAAATCACTTCCTACGTGTAAAAAATCCTTAACCATAAATTTGACTTAAATCTAGCTTACTCATACTTCATGAATTAACAAATAAAATATATTTTGATGTTCCTTTTTTTATAATGAACGGATTCTTTCCCCCAACTTTGATTTTGTTCCGTTTAGAGTAGATACTCTTGGGCCGTGGAATTCAAGTACACAAGCGCTAATTACAGCTCAAAGATTTAAGTAGGCGCCTGGTAGATTGTACCGGTGACCAATGAAGAAGTTTTCACTATACTACGTTTATTAACACAAGAAGTTTAGTTCTCTTTACGCATCTTGTTCCTGTATCAAGATGGTGGCTTATTAAACGCGATTTGTGTCAGCCTATAATTGACTGACTGTATCTTTTCATAACAGTGCAAAGCCTGTTTTGATATATAAGTTGAGGTTCGGTACTGTTAGCTAATTTATAAAATGGTCTCAGGTATAAGCAAGATGTTGGAAATATCGTAACCCATATACAGCGAGGATATATTAGCAAATATACACTGCCACAGGTACCTTTTTAAACAATTTATGATTATAACATAGGTAAGGATATTCTAAATACCGTAATATACATATTAGAAGAAAATTAAAAGTTTAGAAGGTCGCAAAAAAGCTTTCAAAGTACTCGAAATCTATGCGAAGCCGCGAGAGGAAGCTAGTTAGTGAATGTTGTATCCGAAATGTTTAAAAAGTACTTTAAGTTATAAAAGCGAATAACTTTTCATCACATTCATTGATCTATAGAAGCGATTTAAAATGACATTTGCCTCAATTAATTGGCAAAATATTACGAAAATGTTTAAATTAAGTTACAACGTTTGTCTGTTTGCACCTGGTTGCTATCTCGTATTCATTTTGCGTAATAATTTGTTTTCAATTATCAATGAATTATGCGTTTCCGATAAATCGGCGAGCTGAATAAAAATGATTTAAATCATTCAGTTATTTTTATCAAGCAATGAATTGAAAAGTCTTATGAATAAACTAAATAGATTAATTTTTAAATTACATTTTTAACAGATTTAAAAACTAATTAACTATTAAAATTTAACATAAGTGCGTTTCGCACGAAACGCAATAAAACATAGTTATTACTTCATACAAATGATAACATAGTTCTTCCAGATACATATAATCAATGTCTGTGGTGGAAACGCATCCCTCTGCGGTACGAATGTGATAATCACTCCGCACCAGGGTGTGCTAAACCCATAAAAACCATCGGATACAATCCAATATGAGCCTACGATTTCGCAATCTGGCATCTGCATGTACCATCCTCAAACAAAGATTCAAGAAAGGTACATACCAATACTAATATGTATCTACTATATCGTTCTAAAGATATAAACAGCATTGCGCTAATTATGCCTCTATAACCCCATCGTTAAATCCCACAGACCAAGATTTAATTACATAACAGTCACATTAACATCACAGAGGGGTATAAAACAGGCTAAATACTAACTAATTAAGGCACTTAATAGAATTACTGTATGTATATTAAATGTGGATTATCTGGGATTAATACGTCGGCCTGCAATTACAGCCAAATGGCACAGTAAAATCGATACAATAAAACTTGAAACGAACGCTGGACGAATAGCTATTATGTAAAAATATTTGATGTTTAACTTGTATATGTGTTGCGATATTTCCAACGTCTTTCTTTTATAACCGAGACTTATTTTAAACGGTTAGCCGACAGTACTGTACCTTAAAGTATGGTACAGTAATAGTACATACAAGAATAGGATGACACAAATCACGCTAAATATCTTCTTAATACAATAGGAACAAAGACATTTAGAGACAACAGAACCTTTAGAGAACTAACATTTTTGAGTTGATTCACTAGTATTGTACAAAGTCAACATAATAGTACTTATTAGCCATAATTTTAGTATAGTCTAGCTTATAATTTATTTAAAATCGGATACTCTGTTTTTCCTGGGAAAAAATGCCACATAAATCCTTTCTACGGATTCTGGAACAGACCACATGGCTAGAGGCGAACCTTTATTGAAATAGTTACTGACTTGCATAAACAGTCTCGGTCAGGAAACGTCTGTATGCACCCAGGCCTTGGTGTTGAAGAGTTATCGAAATTATTGTGCTTAATAATATTTTATTATTCATCCATTTTAATTGTAGAACCCTAAAAATTTAGAACCGATTGAAGAGACATTTCCGCCGCTAAGCGTAAATTAATATAGCGTAATATGCTACTCATTTGAGTTTCACTGCTATAATAGAATTAGAACTAAGTAGTTCTAGTCGTAGTTCTGATTTAATTGCATCTCAGATGGCTCCGAACTCGCTTTCGCATTCTTTTAGGACAAGTTCAAGTAAAGATTCATTAACACAATTATAAATTTTTAGGCCTAATTGGTTTAAACTCCAATGAAGAAGGCAAACCCACTGGCAAACATTCTCTCACGAAAAGGAAGATACAAAAAAGTACGTTTTAGAAGATTGTTTAATTACCGCGACTGTGTGTGTGTAATCTGTGGCAATGGTATTGACTTGTTAATGTTGATTTAATGGTAATTATTCTGGATGAATTATTTTAACGAGCCTTTCGTGAATTTTTACATTTAAGCTCCGCTATCGCAAAATTAAGTGGGAATGTTACGTCATATTACATTACGAGTGAAATATTTAATAATACTAAACTACTCCATTTCACTAATTATTTGAAAACAAAAAGTACTTAAATTACAATTAATGTTACGTTCAAAAATTTTGGAGTACATTAAAGCACATGTGTATATTACAAAAATGGAGACGCTTTTCTAGATTTGAAGGCAATATTTTTTTAGTAGTTAAATTTGTTTTTATTTTCTTACTATATAAGTTAAGAAAATTGTATTACTGTATATTTGATTGTTTAGGTTTTAATAAACAATATACTGATACTGACAAATATAGATTTATTATCAATAAACTCAGATGATACCTTCTATGCATTTATTTAACCGTTTATTTATTTTCAAAATGACACATTCACGGAAACAAGAAAAAAGTAAAGTGAAAATTAGTATCACGGAATCAAAGTTAATTTTCCAGACAATTAGACCAAGATAACGAATTGTGTTGAGTATATACCTGTCCTTAACACAGGTAAATTTACCTGATTTGTAGAGGCGAGCGCAAAGTGCAGTGAAAATAATTAGCATAATAATAAGGCTTAAGACGCAGTGCCGGGGAATGGAGGTATTAAATAGCAGGTAGCCTCTGAAAGGATATCTGTGCGGATATGACGCAGGGTATTCAGACTAAAATCAAATCATTCGTGTCTCACATAGATTAAATAAATATAGGTGTGGTACATATTTTGGTTAAAGATTTTTTTCTACATGGATATGCTTTTATTAGTGTCCTAGCAGAGCAATTTAAATTTAAACTGATATTTTTTGTAGTCACTCACTACGTGTATACTTTTACATAAGTTTTATGTTTAGTTTCTTACCAAAAATAATAATATAGGCAGGAATTTGTTCTGGTTCCAAAACTCGTGACATAATTTGACATAAGTTTGTATAAGACTAGTGGGGGTGAAAGACACTAGCGTAGTTTTGGTGTGATCGTCCAAACCTCAGATGATAGAATTACATCCCTTAGAATAAAAATAATAATAAAAGCCATATCTATCTTACAGATCTATGGTAAACCAACGGATGGTAGGTACAAGTGGTTGGACGGGACGGGTCCTTTTTTGTTCGCATCCCGTGTGTGCGCGTTTATTTACACTATGAGTGACATGTGTGCGTGAATTATGCACATGTGTGCGTGATCAGCTGATGTAACAGCTGTGTTCACGGGAGATTTGTGGAATAATAATAGCTGGTTTTTTAAACGCTTCGTGGGTTTGATGATTTATGCATTCCAGAGATTTGCTATTTCACATATATGTATTAGGCTTTTAAAATGCGGCGCTAACGGGGAATTATTTAGTTGCAGCTAAATTGTTATGTTAAAATGGTTTAAAATGTACGTCACTAAAGTTTGGAATTTTCAAGTGTCGCTTTTATGCATTATACTGATATCAATAAACTAATATTATCAATAATATCTATGTACCTTATTTTAGATAATAAGTTTCATACTAAAGTCACTTATTATAAAATAAACGTGATAAATAATACGTTTTAGTTATTACGGAAAAGAAATAAAAATATTTAAAAACGCACATTATTTGTGAATTAATCGACTTTTCTTTAATTTCACTAGTTCCATTTGCTTCAGTTTCAGTGGCAATGATATTATTCTTGAGTATGTAATGAGAACTGTGTTGAATAATTGAATATTTAATGTTATTCGTATTACTTAAGGAAAGTCGGCTTACTGAAACAAAACTGATTTTCTAAACATTCCAAACTACGAAAGGTTCTTAATCGACTAATACCGACGGTGAAGCTAAAACCTTCGTACTATCAAAATATCCATACAATTACTGCATCCGATATGTATACGTCAGTCAGGTCACAATTAGAACGCACCTTGCCTCCCAGCGAGCTTTTCAAAAAGGAACGCTCGAAAAATAAAACAACTACACTCACACATACACACTCCCCCATTGCTGCCACACCACTTGCTAACATAAGTACTGGATGTCAGCAAGCGAATTTCACCCTAAACGTGATTATTTGCTATGTGTATTCAATAAGTTTTGACATACAAATAACACACAACTCAAATATAGTTTAATACATTTGTTAATAAGTCTTCTTTAGCATTAATATGGCGAATTTGGAACACTACTTTTTATTCTATTATTTATTCCATATATGGAATCAAATCATTAGTTGAAGAAATTACTAAGGTTTAATATCGCTTGACGCTGCCGCATAATTTAAAGATTGTTTTGTGTTTATTATTGACCTCTTGTACTTTTTGTGGAACCCTCATTACTTGAATGCGTGTGTGCGAGTCAGCTGATCATGTATGTGTGAGACGTGTTTGTGTTAACGTCATTATGGCAATACAATAAACCTATTGAAGTATTAAGTACGTAATTTATTTCGAAAATCCCTACCAATGTTAAATAAAAATTGGTATTCACAAATAAGCATAGATGATTATTACGAAACGAAATAAGTAGACGAAAAAATATAAAGTGATTTAACTAATAGTAAATTACATACATATTTAGTAACAAATCAACAATTTGTTATGAAGACTAATGAATTGTTAAGACTGTGAGCATCTACTGATTAAAATTAAATTTCGTGGCTGAGTTGTTACATGTCTTATGGTCCAGATGTCTTTGATTTAGGTTTGGTTCGCCGGAGAGATAATTTTCGATACGACTTGGAAGGACGAAGTAGGCTATTACATGTACAATGTAGTGACTATTACAAGACTCTCATCAGTCGGTAGCTCGTAAACTTGGAACGGCCAGGTGATCTTTTGCCTTCTGTTAACCACGATTCGTTTCTCCACGTGCTCATCGTCTATACGCATTATATGGATAAGATATAATTATCTCGTGAACACTTCATATATAAGTGAAATTAATGAAATGATTGTTAAGTTTAAAAATTATTCTATCTTCAACTATTGCGTTGAAGGCAGTTTCAAAGCAATTTTAGATCTAACATAATTTACTTCCCTAATAATAGCCCACCCCATGAAATCTCAAGTCCCACGCACTCATACGCAGCATACATATGTGTGTGTATCCCGTGTCAGGTAGCATCAGCTGTTCGCCCATATGACTTCAAGGACGCCCGCAGCGCCAGTTTTTTACTCCAATACTTGGAAAGTTGGAAACGTGTTCTTTTTGTATGGTGTCTATATATTTATATGGAGTTAATCATCACGATAATGTAAATGGGTCCGGTTATAAATTACGCTCTGTAATGTCGGATAAATAATGCAGCTTGGAACTCGGCAGGGCTAGCGTAATACTAACTTAACAAAATACAAAAAAGAATCTTTCAGATTAGTCATGCCAATATTGTGAATCTGTTATTACATAATGCCTTTGTAGCTTTAACTTGAAACATTTTGCTTATTCTTAGATCTGCTAGCTGAAATCATTTACGCCCAAACCCAATAACTTATCTCAATGCATTTTTGTCCATCTAAGTTAAACATCTTCCAAATCTATCCAAATATTATTAATAACCAATAGACGGATTGTAATAGCCATCTGTCGATACAAGCTATCTATGGTAGGTCGGATCGGTGTATGTGGATAGACCTTTGTATGAAAATGACAGTTCAACTGTGCCAATATCCTATCTAAAGATTTTAACTTACACCAGTTTTTGAAATTATTACAAAGCTATTTAAAATGTTTTAAACATATACATGTATATTTTAATATTATTTGTACGGTTTTATTTACTTTATTTGGTTTATATTGATAATCAAATATGAGAGTAAAGAGCGAAAAGATTGCATTCTATCCGTCGCCAAAATGGGTTATCTTCGTTGGGTTTGGTTATTGGGATGCAGATAGGAGATCGATCGACTGTCACGGTCTGATCTGATATTGTTTTCACTCTGAGATTGTCGATATATTATTGGGTTCGGGCGTCGTAACTTGGCTAATTATGTAGCTAGAAGTGTTTTGCTAACTACGTCCAGTTAAATTTTATCATACATCGCTAAATTGAAGACAATTAGTGGTCTGTACCACTACTTAATAGTAAGCTGTCTTAACTTGATTAGGACAGCTTAATATTAATCATTCACCAGTGTTTGCACGAAATAATCTAGCTTACCGCTGCCGAGAGCTTTCCGAATGGGTTCCATAGTTTACTGATAAACTTTCAAATGTTTCCTATTTATATTTCTATGATGATGCTGCCCCTGCTAGAAATTTTGAGGAGCCCCTAAATTTAATTGTCCGTCTCCAGACTTTAGTGAACTACCATTGAACACATTCGTACGAACAAGCGTATGTATGTGTAAGCCACCCTTATCATAATAGAATGGGCGACTCCAAGCGTGAACAACGAAGATAGATGGAATAGGAAACAATACACACCTTGTTTCACTGATTCTTCTGGGTTTTACCCTAATATTATAAATGATTCTTCGTTTGATTCTTATATAAAATGTTCCAAAGGGCGTGAGCTGTCAAATTTCACTTGCGGTTTATGGGAAACAGATCATTTTCACAATTGTTCCTAGTTTTTCACTTTCCTTCGGCCATCGGGCATAAAGTCTTGGAATGGAGGCCGAAGACCATTCGGCGAAGCGTCGGACGGGCTTCTACTAGGACAGATTACTAGTTGGTTGCAAAGCTTGGGGATCCGACCGAACTGCAAATTTCTTTCGTTGCTGAAACGAGAACGATATGCTTCGAAACGTAACTTTACTTTATGTATTTTGTTTTTTGAGATTACACCATCCCAAATGGCTAGTATTTAGTAAAGCATATTAATGGCTTGACAGTCAAGTCAACCTTTTAATATGTATTTGGGCAATCTTAAATAGCCCATACTATAACTAAAATTTCATCATCAACAATCACGTATTTCCTCGTATCGTTGGTAAGTTTAAGCCACTATCGATTCGCTATCAAAAGGAGTCGTGAACCTAAAACATAGTAGAGCAAACCAGTCTTATATACAGTTAAGTAAATACTAAACTACATAAGCATCTTCAATGGCTGGGCAGGAGATTGACGGCTCAATATGTATCATTTGAAGTCAAGTTATACAAAGAGTGGTCGTTAAACAAATCTCCTATATTACCACGTGTTTTTTATATATGGTGTTCTTATATTACATAAAAAGTAATGGATACGATTGTAATTGAGGCGGCGTTTTATTTATGGATACGAAAATTACCATAGTTCAGAAGTTATTAAAGCTCTTTAAAAACTACTCAGTGCACCCTGTATTTTGTCACGTGTATATTTCTATACACTGTAATTACTTCGAGGTCATTCACATTGTATTGTAACTCTTGCAATATCTCGGAGGGTTCTATTCATTACGTTGAATGAAACTTAAAACTCGTAATAAAAGATTTCAGTTCAAGTGGGTCAAAGAATGAAGTAAGTCAAAAATATTATTCAAGTTGTGATAAGTGCTGGTGGGGTTGTGTAACTTTATTTGTGTAGGATTAATTTGGGGTTTGACTCGAGGTGTGTGGCTGTGTTGGCAAGTCGGTGATATTTTAAATAATTGTGTCGCTGCGAATCAAACTTACTAGCGTTGTCATGTAAACGTCATTATTAGTCTGCGGCAAAAGCGGAAGCAAAAGATCACGTGGTATTTTTTTGCTATTGCAAAAGTAAAAAATATGTATGTCTCTTAATAACTTGTACGGAAAAATCAACACAATATCCGAAGGTTTATTGACTTTTGTCGACTTTTTTCACCCACATCACTGTATCTTTTTATTATACAGATATATTCACACATACACATATATTTTGCATTAAAATAATTATATAGTCCGTTATTAATAAAGTCCCCATAGGCTCAAAATATGTAAACTTCTATGTAAATAATATAGGAATTTGAACAAATGATTTACCAAATGTATTTATAAAGATTAATGATTCGGTCCTATCTATACAATACACACGAATACTTAAAATTTGGCCGAACTGAAGATATTCCTTGCAAGCAAAAACACAGCAGGTAGTTCCGAGAATTTTTTGATGATTACTGAGAAATTGTTTCGATATGTCTCATGTCAAAGAGTACAATAGCACAGTGATCAGCAATTTACTATATTATATTTAGCCTGTTAATTTATTGAAAGTAATACACATGTACATTGCAAATATAAATTAACCCGTTATTTTTTTTAATTATTAATCATTATTATTATTAGATTGATAAGATAAATGTTATGTTTCTTTACCTCTTGATTCAGTCTTGAATCATGCAAAAGAAGTTATTACTGTAATTAGTGTATTCATTTGGCAAATTTTATTCTATTGGCTCCAAAAAGCCTCACCGACACTTTTGTTTACAATAAAACGCGATTTTTTATTATTTCTAAAATTATTTTTATGAACCACGATGTTTTTTGATCATGTATGATATCGTTTTTGTTTTTTTTCTAATACGGTTCAAGACATTTAAAAGGATTGTACTCTCCGGATTGAACGGATACACTTTTGGATTTACCTTCAAAACATCAAAGACGTGGCTTCGGCCTTTAAAGCTACCAAAATTCTCCAATTGCCAAGAACAAGACCTGGCTGAATGTCCTTTGCCTTTCCCAGGGATAAATTAATATTATCATCATATTTTTAAAAATTTAAGTTTATCTCTGCTCTGTAGTCTCATTTTCATGTACTCGTATTCCCTTACACATAAGTGTCGGACTGAAGAATGACAATTAAAAATTAAAAAAAAAACAGCGAAGGACATATTTTATTCTAAAGATGTTGGAGTAGAGAAGCCAACAATTTAGCCAGTATTACCCAAGATGGCCCGCTTAGCAAGATAGCTAATAGAAACGGACAGTTACAAACTGGCAGTAAATTGTGAGACAAACAAACGGATAGCCAGCATTGTGGACTGCACTAATTCACAATTAATGTGCACTTTAAAACGGCTAAGATACAGTTTAATCCGGCTAAGGGGACGGCTTATTAAATTCACTTGCAATGAAACTTATCTGACGACGGCATTTTGTCCACTTAAATGGGTCTCCCCGTTTTCTATGACTATTAATGAGTTGTAGGCTTTTGGGGATATTGTATACTCAAGATATTATGAGGCTTGTAGGAAGTGCTTATATGAATGGCCATATTTATTTCTTATTAAGAAAGTTACCTAAATTCACTTACAGGAAAAAATATACTTTTTATTGAGCTTTTGCTCCTAATGACAAATTAAGCATTTGATAGCATTTTTTCAATAATTTAAAATTATTGTTATATGAGTTTCTGAATTTTACAATTTCAGGTACATTATAATGTCGAATAACTCTAAATAATCCTTCCGTATAAGTTCAGAACTGGACATGGTACTTCATTATCAAAAGGAAGTTTGCTGTTTTCAAACATTGACGAAGTTTGCAAAGCTCCGTGAGCAAAGCTTAATTCTAAAAATAGAACTCGAAGCGCACGTAATGAACTCAATTATCATAGACAATACAAACATGCAATTAAGCGCTAGAGTTGACGATAAATTAAGGTGGTTGCAGCTAATACGGTTAGTACGCGAACATGCACGAACATACGAACACACATATATACGTACAGACTCAACAAGCCCGCTCGAGTTTTACTCGAGACATCAAGTGAACGAATTACGAAGAAATGGACGTTCCATTATTATTATTTTAAATTATTAGAAGATTATGAAAAATCTAACCTTTATACAATTATTAAAACTTTTTGATAATGTGCTTACAACTTTAAAGTAGTAATAGTATGCAATTTTAACATCGATTTTTATTGGATATAAGTCATGTATAAAAAGTCGATGATAAGAAAGGTTAGCGGACTATATTAAAGTTTTGTTTAAATAGTTGCTGTTTTGCAACGACCTATAATTAAACTCACTAAACTTTTTTGATAACCTATAACATAATAGTTACTTTATTTAGACCAATTATTAATATATACGCCGATATATATATATGTATGTGGTTTGACCATGTAGAACCAATGAATAAAAAGCGGTTAACAATAGAGCGTAGAAATCGTGTTGGGTAGACCTTGTTGTACATTAAATAAATGTACATTCGTGTACGTCCCAGGAGAGATTTGGTACAGGTATAAATGTATTATCGTAGTACTAGGGGACCAGGTAAAAGTACCCATCACCAATGACCATGCATGGTTACTGTCATGAAAGTGGATGAAGTGAGACGTATGACAGGACCAAGTGGAGAGTCGTGGTCTCTCTTTCTTCGGGAAAAAGGAGTTATAATATATATCAGTATGTATGTACTTGCAATATAATCAGGCTTCATACATAAATACTTCCGAAATCGAGATTTTTATTTTGGTATTGTAATTATTGAGCAGTGTTGGCTTCGTGACACAAGATGGCTAGTTATAGACGTAGGTTCGATCCCCGGCTTTGCACCAATGGAAATTCTATTTATTACAAAACATCGTCAGGAAATCGGATCAGTCATCGGTCAGCCTCAGACCCAAAAAATCGAGGGCGTGCGTCAGGCACAGGAGGCTGATCACCTACCTGCCTTTTACTTGCCTTAGACTGCTAAAGCTTCTAGCACCATGTATTTATTATTTGATTGCAAAGTATTTTAAACTGAAAACATTCCCCACATCCATTTATTTGTACGCTCGTTCCGAAGCCGCGACAGTAGTGTTTGTCCCGGAATTTCCCGCTCCCCCAATTAATTACCCCGGCTGTTCCCTCGACGATTTAACTTGTAAACGAGTGCATACTTACCAACGGATTGCATCGTGATACGTCTACGCATTTCCGTGCCATACCTACTCCGAAAGAAGGGATTTTTTTTAATTACCAAAGGGTTAAACCTTGAAATTTTGAGCACGATTTTGAGGGACGTCCCCATCTCATTAATTTTGAGGTTGTGTAATTTTGTTTTATTGTTTGTTGGAGCGTGGGGATGAATACAGCACTCTGGGATTTAATTTCGTCTGAGTGTGCTTAAGTAGTTTTTTAATGTCATTAAGTGATGAAGCGGAAATTATTTGAGAAGTCTACATGGGAATAATTAAGTTTAGGGGCAAGAGGCAGACAGACAATTATAATCACCCGTTTATAACTGTTGGCCTCATTGGAACTTATTTATTTATTCACATTTCGTTGAAGAAAAAAGCACAAATAACACAGCGTTCTCATCCAGGCAACCATAGTAAGAGAAACACTTGAAAAAATAAGTATGATAAGTAAATTGCAGTTTATATAATATAACTTATTGATAAGTGCTAATCTGTCTATATATAGTACTGTAGAAATAGCCTTTTAATATTATATGAATTCGTAATATCATTAATGTACTCCCACATGAAAGCGTAATGGTTTACTGTAGAATATCGTGACAGATATTATATAAGCAAATTATATTACGAAATTCTAGTATTACAATACGTTAATTCTAAATCAGGCAACCTATCAAACATTATTGGAATATATTGGGACGTGTAAATTGCAATGTGTGTGAACAACTTGAGGAATTACGAAAACATACTTCAGGGCTGTGTCCTGTGTTTATTAAATGAAAAAACAGTCAAAATCTGTTATAACGACTTCGAAGGGTTTACTCATATATGGTCGTAAAAACCGATAGTCGTAACAGCCGATGACGTTGTTATTAAGTACCTAAATCTGTTGTCGTAAATGGTTTTGACTGTATTTTATACATTATGAAGTCCCTTGAGGAACTTGTAGGACTTGTGTGCGTTATTGATAATGATTTAAAGAAAGTTGGTGATCAGTTTTGTGTCTGCTATTTAACAGAACCTATTTCACTCAATTTTGCTAGTAGTTATACCTACATTTACTACAGGCGATCATTCGTTACAATTAAAAAAATTGCATAAATACATCAGTTTGCTACAACCGTTTTTAGGTTGTGGCCTCATGTATGTATCTGTTTCATGGTCATCATTTATCAATGAAATAATAGATTAAGTTATAAGTATCGTCTTTATAGGTCTAAGGCCTCATCGGTTTCTGTACGATACTTTCCTTCACTATTCGATGGAAAGTTAAATCCGCCACCAGAAAGACCATTGATGTGCAGCTAAGGATCGAACCTACAATCGCAGAGATGAGAGTCCTCACACTAAAGCTACACTGCACCCAAAATAATTGCGAATGTCAAATTGATGATAATACCAAATATTACGAGGACGAAGTCTGAAGTTAATATTAATACACAAATAAAACGTTCTCTAATAAAATAGTTACTTTATAACAATATATGGACCGCAGAGACCCAAGTAACGATTATAGGCATTTTTCCGAGACAGCTGCTTGCAGTAAACAGTATTCCGGCAGCTCGTGCAAATGACCGGATAATAATGACAAACGATGTTGTATTATGGCGTGTCATGCTCGAATTTTCGGGATGAAATTGCTTGGGACGCGCGTCGATATGCTTATAATTACATGTTTAATGAGAAAGTTAGTAGATACTTTGTATATATTTTGTTGCACGAACACGTGTTGGTGTACGAATGAAGGAGTGTTGTCAGGAGCCGGTTAAGGTTCAGGCAAGTCCAGCAAGTTCAGGTCAGCTGTACCTGATACACGGCTGACGCGCCTTTACCGATTAAGGGGTTCCGATCAAGGGATCTGAAGAAAGCCAGGATATTAGAATAACTAGTAATTTATGTAACAAATAAGCTGTATATTCCACTTTTGAAAATTAAACGGGCGTTTATTTGTAATTCTATTATTAAATGACGGATTGGCACGATATTTTGCTTAAATCCCTTATAAAAATCATTTATAACCATCATAGTTAAAGAGTCTGCACATTCATAGAAACCGAAATTTTTAAATGGCTGGTAACGCACTCACGACACTGGAATTGAGAGTGTGGCATAGGTTATATCCCTTAATATTAGATGAAAATCTTCCCGGTTTCCATATTATAAAAAAAACTTCTTAGTTTACCAAGCAGATATAGTTCCACTTTCAGTATAGTCGTAAATCACAGAGCACATTAATTAAATATAAGTTAATATAAGTACAATAATCTCAGTACTAATAAGGTGTGAGCGTAATCCGAGAAACGAATCGGCACTAAATTATACGCATTCACCTCTGACACGTCGCTAATAAAGCCGTATATATACGATATATACAGGCGTTGCCACACAAATTAATCAAAGAGAAATATTCATGCCGACACATGCCATGAAATGATAATGAACCCCTATTGGTGAAGTGCAAGTGATAGGCGATAGCGACGTCAAATTAAGAAATGGTGGTTACATTTCTAGCTCGTTACAAAGTTTTAAGACCGTCTTTCTGACGCATTCACTACATTTACAACGACAAACATCTTTCAATGTATCGAGAGAGTGCTACACAAATAGCATTCTAGGTACTGGTTAATTGAAATTGTTTAGATTCGAATTAAATTGTTTATTAGCTTGGTGCAAAATCCGAGCGCTGAAATATTGTTGAAATATTTTATAGTGTAAGATATAGCCGGTGATTTTGTCTACGTAAAGCGAAATTGTTTGCTTCAAAAAAAATTGCCGCACTAAAGTATTGAAAAATCACGCTATAAATACTCTAAATGATAGAAATGAATGTAGCTATCGCTTATAACTTGTAGAAGCGAGGCCGCGCTTGGGACTAGATACAGGACGCGTAAAACAATATGGTTTCCATCGGAATGCCTTTGTCTGCAAGAACAATTAGTATAGAGAAATAGCTCTGACCTGGTCCACAATGTAAGAGTAATTTCGGCTACAAAATAATCTGATTTGAAACAAAAATATGAAATATTTATTGTTTGTATGATTAGTAGCTTTTCAATGAGATGTACCTTAGGGCAAGGATAACTTTTTTGTTTCAGGGCAGTTACTGTTTGACATATGACACATATGGACTTGACAAGAATGCACACAAAATATTAAATCCTACATCTATGGCTGGAATAAACTGTATTTATTATATATTTTAATTTCACCCAAAATGACCAGGCTTCTGTGTATTACGTTTGGCTGTTATCCCAAAATATTAAATGGGGTTACGGACTCATATTGGATATAAAGAGAAAGTAGTTTTTTCGTTTCTTTAAATATCCTAAATAAAACATTCGTTTGCACGGCCTTGTAAATAAGCCGGACTAAATAGAACAGCCCTGTGATAAGTCTCAAAGAACCTCTAAATGATATTAGTATTTTAAAAATTATTGTATTTACAAAAACACTCATAATTGTTTTCTAATATCTTGAATGGCTATAATCAATTGCACATGTTTGTTAGAATTCAGCTTTGTACAGATTTAATAGATTAAAGTTATGAGCTTTTTATTCGATACACGTTTGCAAACGAAAAACGAAGAGTTCTCATTAAATGGCTGATAAACCGTCTAAGATGGAGTGTGAAATTAATATCTCTCGACTTGTGAATTGTACGTAATAATGTTTGTAATCCTGACTGATTAGTAACACGAGTGCTGGTACTTGATCTTCTAGATGAATGTGATATTGAATATTCACATCCTCTGAGGAAGCAAGCTCTGTTAATCTTAAGACTTAAGTATAATATTGCAGTCAAATGCTAAAAGAAATTAATTTAAAAAATCATGTTTGTATAGGTTTGTTAACTTGCAAAATTAGTTTTGTAGTATAAGAGGGTCACGATAAATAAATTCCGTATATTGTGGGTGTCTAATCTTCAAATAATACATACGAGCACAAGCTTTTAAAATATTTATGTTTTCCATTTATGTGTGCATCATTTACAAATATTTCAGTAGAAATCTAAATATACATTTTATTTACGATTTTCTGGTAAGAAATCTGTTGTTACTATAATGACTTACTTAGGTTGTTTATTACTTTAAATTGTCATAAATCATAGCTACTATGTATTTAAAAAAATACTATTATTTTATCAGCTATGGTCACAGCAAGCGCTGTATACGCTTAACGTGTTAAATACTAAAAGAGATGGCATAGCCGATTTTACAGGTCCACCGGCGCTCCACGTCGTTCTAAAGCACCCTTAAAGGTTATAAAGTATTTAATTATAGTACGCGTTCAGAATGTAATGGTGCACAATCCAAGTGTCTCGAGTAATTGAAAATGGCTGTCACACCTGCCGGCGCTACTTGCGAGTTTAGACGCAATTTGCATTAGTTACAATTTTGATGAGACTTGTATTTGATTTAGAATGCCGTGAAGCTGACGCTACCTACGTCATTTGGAATATATAAATAATTTTATTTATTAAACTTGCTCTAAGGAAAGAAATTGAGATCTAGGGGACGGAGCCCAACAGGATGGACCTGGTACACAACGCCAAGAAGCTCTCAGACATCATTCCGGCCGAGCTACGCTTGCCAAAATAGCAAAAACTGAGCTGTCAAGGTCAACTTTCGAGTCTATTATATCTATTACTGGCTGACCCGGCGAACTTTACTCCGCCTTAGACGCCATAAATGAGCAGATTTTTGATTTTATTCAGTTAATTTAAATGTATTGTTTATCAATAAAATAAGATTGACAGAATAATCCGTTTTAAACGTCCTTTTTTTTTATCTTCTTTCACTATATTTGCAGCACGCATTCAGTCAATTCTAGGTAAAATGTCTTAAGGTTACATTAAAAAAGTTTAATAATTTTATATGGTGGTTAAGTAATTTTAAATTTTCTAATTTTCCGCGCAATTTCCTTATTTTTTTCTTTCATAAGAACCTTCTCCTGATAATAACGAACAGAACAAAAAAAGAATTAGCGACATTGGTCCAGCCGTTCAGGCGTGATGCCGTGACCAATAAAAAAAAAGGTGCGTGCGTACAAAGTACACATGTCAAAGTGAAACTTCTTTTTAAATTAATTATTACTAAGGTAAAAGGCCCAATAGATGATCATTTACCAGTATATGATCCATGTATTTGTATATCTATATTCACACTACTTACACACTCTATTCGTGCTAATGATAACATAAGTTAATAAAAATCTGCGTATACCTACTGCACAAGACGTCATGGCACAGAAATCGTAAAAAAAATTACCTAAAGATGTTTCAATTCAAAAATATAAACTCTGACGGCATTCACCTAGCTAGTGGTCATCAGAGATGGAAGCAGCAGCATCTATCACAACGGGGTCTGTACCATCACGAAACAGTAAGCTAGCGGTTGGAGGAGAATTAAAACTTTCCACTGCCAACATCCAAGTTGTTTTTTAAAAAAGCTACGCGACCGCATCCCACTATTAGATTACACACAATAACAATACGATACTTAAAAATACTGCAATGTACTTGTATAAGAATATTAAACTGTTCCGCTGTTAATTAATCAACCCTTTAAAACTCGGAACAAGGGAAAAGAATATCCTGTACCACAAATAAAGGATGTGAATATATTGAATATATCTATGAATAATATTGTTTTCTTTATACGTATGCAGTTTTGTTTTGTTCGGCGTGGATATTTTTATCTTAGTGACGCATACGATTATAATATATAGAGCAGAGGTTCAGAAAAAATGTCAATATTATATCCTTTTTGGAAGTACGCAAGCCCTTTTTTTATATAGAATAGGGGGCAAACGGGCAGGAGGCTCACCTGATGTTAAGTAATACCGCCGCCCATGGACACTCTCAATGCCAGAGGGCTCGCGAGTGCGTTGCCGGCCTTTTAAGAATTGGTACGCTCTTTGAGTAGAGAGTAGAGACAGTATAGGCCCAACAGGAAGTAGCATTTTACACTATCTATATATTTGAGTTAATGTTTATTTTGTATATTGTTTTCGCCACAGAACCTGCAAATATTATTTATAAATAAAATTTAGACTATTGTCAATGATAATTAATCACGTATCAGAATTGAGGTCCGTACTTAGCGCAAGTGTAAAAACCCCAAAACTTTCGTTCATATTTGTAATCTCAAAGTCAGTCTACACCAATTGCTGAAAATCAAAATAATACGCAAAATAAATACAATTAAAATGTTTAAATTTACATTACATTTTCATACTTTTTAGAATGCATACTTTATTATATTTGTGTAGATTCACAGATTATAATTTTAAAATTTGTCAGGAACAATGTTTTTGTATACGATTATCTAACCTTGGCTTACCTAGGTCTTCGACCGTCTTATAATAACGCCCTCAGTTCCAAAGTCGAGTGAATGTCATATGTCATAAACATATTTGATTTTACAGCGCTTAGGTTTAACTTTAAATCTTACTATGAGATTCACACGTATACTAGACGACTTATAATATAATATATATAATAATAGATTTCATATTAATAAAAACGTTTGGGAGATTTCGGCGGACATCGTCTAGTTTATTTAGAAACACTATATACCAGCCGTGTTTACACTTTATTTAAAATAAATAGTTTAGGCTTTGTGCAAACTGAACTAGAGTATCATTTAAATTCTCAATATTTGTATTTGTCAAATCTGCAAAGACACAAGCTACATTATTTCCACTATATTTTTTAGGTTACATTGAATTATTACTTAAAAATTCAATGATTAATCAAACATACCTAATGAAAAAATATTTTTATTTTCATACATTTTTATTGAAAAAACACACGAGTTTCCCCGGTCAAAAGCAATTCATTCTGTTTGAAAAATTCTTACTTCATTAGTGCATTACAAGCTACGTAAAACTGAACCAATATATGTAGGCCTCTCATACCACTCGAAGCCTTTAGAAATCACGCCTCCGTAAAACGACGGTAGAGGTCACTCACGGATGGTTTGGCTTTGACGACTTTACGACCTAACGTATTATTTCAACAATTTCCCGCGATTTTGTGATCGATTTTCATTCGGCTTCGTTTCAAAGCAGGTTTATTGCGTTTAACACGAATTCTATGAAGTATTTTAATAGGACATACGAACCATTCATATTTCAAATCATAAAAATAAACACGATTTGTATATAAGACTGATTAAGAAATACATTTTCTCTCTTTATTAATATTTTTCTTTAACAGATTTTGTGCTTAGAAATCCTTAACAATTATTTTTTTCGAGAATCAAATTTTTCTATTCATTTATTCTATTCTATATGTTTTACTAGATAGACCGAAACAACCGTTCTTTCGTTTTACATGATAATAAAAATTATAAGATTTATTAAATGTCGAGTTGTATCTATATATGTAACCATAGGTACCATTGGTGCAGGCAGGTTTCAAAGACCTTAGGAATAAGAGCACGTTAAACAAATAGATATCCTTCATACGATATAATAACAATGAATAAATATAGGCTTTTATTTTATCATTACAATACAAGTTTACGCAAACTAAAGATAGTTTACGTTGCGTTCATTTATTACTACGTGTTTATCTTCGTGAAGGATAATAGAAATACGAGAAGTGCGCACTAGTCATGTTTGTAAAATTTTCTTCCCACTACTATTGGAATAC
Organism: Pieris rapae; assembly: GCF_905147795.1. Lineage (NCBI taxonomy): Eukaryota > Metazoa > Arthropoda > Insecta > Lepidoptera > Pieridae > Pieris > Pieris rapae. The sequence goes on along the minus strand of NC_059509.1, from coordinate 3,099,754 downwards.
GAATTATTGTTATAAGTGTACCAAGTTTAGTAAGCGTTATTTGTTATTAATTTTATTAATCTGGTTTTCAATTTGACGTGTATTTCTTTATTTATATTTTTTTTAAGATAGGGTGCTGCATATTTTTAGATCAAAAGTTTTGAAAACTATAAGTAATTAAACTGTTCTTACTATTATTTGCATTTGCCTGTTTTTATATTTCATTGTGCGGTTTTTTTCTTAATCAATCTGTTGTACCACATTTAACGATTTATTGTTATTAGTATATATTTTAAGAAATAAAAACATGTAGAAGTGTATGTTAATGAATCTCGATATTAACGTTGAGCAATTTGAAAATTTCATGAGGTTCAGATTTTTTGAGCGCGTTTCAAGTAATGAAGGAATGTCAAAAAAAACTATAGATTGAAGGTGTCGCTAGTTGTTTCTGTTTCACCAACGTTATTACAAAAATATATATATATAACATATATATACCTTTTACTATAACTAAAAGATTAACACATTCAAAGACTAATATAAATACATTATGTGAAAATTAACATTATGTATATTTCTACCTTAGTTAAAACAGTAAAAATATTATATTTTGCTATACTTTTTCATAGTAGTGGTTTTAAACTTTGCTGTTGATACATCGCTTTCAATAATAAATCTATTGTTTTATGATTTGCGTCTTAATCATAAGCCGTACTTTGATTTGCTTTGTTTTGACGTACAGTTCGACCTAATTTAATTTTACGCGTATTTTATATCTTTGTAACAAAAATTTGTGAAATATTTTTGTTACACGTGGAGCATATTCACGAGTGTTATAACTAGTTTTATTATTCTATAAATTTTCTAATATCCTTTCGTTTTACAAAAATAAATATATTTACGCAAACATTTGTAATGTATAATCTTAACTCACCACAAAAAATACAATTAGCTAGATTCGATTTTTTCAAACTGTCTCAAAATCTGTCAAGTTTATTTTAATTGGTAATATTTTACATTCAAACGTTACTTTTAATTTTAGGTATAAGTACGTTTACACCGAATCCGTATCGATTTTACCCATTAATATTCCAGGCTTTGTAAAAATAAACGAATTTGGCGGCAAAACCCTTGACGCGTCGCGTGAAAATCCGATAGGGCGGGATTAGGCCCCGTCCAAACCACATTTTGTTTTCACTTTTTTAACATGCTTCACACGCATGGTTTTAGAAGTTTTCAACGTTTTTGGGTTAACCAAAAAGGTTTATTTTAATATTGTCTTTACATTAACAATGAGCTAGTTTAGGTTAACCTCTAAGCCTTGGCACGCGCTTTTGAATGGCACGAACGGGAAAGATGATGTGTTTAACACATACACTTGTTTGCATGTAAGCTATAAGGAAGGCTCTTTTATTAATTACTTAAGATGTCATATGGAACATGGTGTGGTTGCAGCTCCTAACAAACGTTGTGTAAAACAAAAAATTGCCGATTAAAAACAGTGGCAGAGAGTTTATTGCCAGTTCTTCTCTTCCGTTCTACGCCCTACATTTGTGAATTAGCATTGAATCTAAAATTGGAAGAATTCCCTCGTTAGCTCATTTCAACACCATCAGAACACAGCTAAATCAGTTTAATTCAAAATCAATAATTGCGAATTAGTAGTTGTAGTAAGTATTCAATAATATTCCTTAGAAGCTATAACTCAAGATTATAATTTAGCCATATTTCTGTTTAGGCGATAGTATAGTGAGTCATAAGCATAATCGGTAATATCACGAAACGGTATTATCCTAGTCTAATTTCGCGATAAACCGCATATTCGGAAGCTTGGTGCAAGGCATAAACTTGTCAGTTTGTATGACTGCTCCGTATCTGAAACATTGTTTATATAATTAAGTATATATTAACTTTTTCTTGGTTGGTCATCAGTTAATCTCGACCCCTGAATGCCATATGATTAAAATTTACCGTAAGCACACAAGACTTGGAATTTTTATTCCTCGATATAGGCGTTTCCAAAGGGAAAGAATGGTTAAAGAACCAGTACGGCTCTTTGCATCCAATGCCTTTCTTCCTTCATCTTTCCACCAAGGGGAAGGCTCTCCAACGCTTCGCCGAATGGTTCTCCGCCTCAATTCCAGGAGGTTTTTGCCCCATCCGTTAGAGCAATGAGTCTTATACCTACCAACAGTTTTTAGAATACCAGAGTAAATACACCTAAAATCTTCAATGAGTCACGCCTCTAAATATAAGCTACTCGCTACCGCAACCGCTTATGCTTTGAGGTAACAAGTAACGGTATTTCAGTTAGCCATATAGGTTTATCGTCACGTATGGCAGAGCCTTATCAGTCCCGGGCTCAATGTGGGCCAAAGATTTCTACGATTGGCTAATCTTGACTTAGAAAGCGTTCTCTTGCTTATGAATATTTTGTTTCACTATTAAAATCTGTATTAGTATTTGAGTCAGTCCGGACGAGTGTTCCTTTCGACATTTTTTAAATAAGTTAAATAGCAACTTACCTAAGTTTAATAGAAACTTACCAATATAACGTGAAGCAAAGTAATAATAGCTTAGAGTAAATATTTCCTAAAAACCAAACCTACACCGGAAGTGAGACATTATAAGGACCTGGTGATACCGGTAACCAAAACCGAGTGCCAGGTGTAAGTACAGTGGCGGAACGCGCTATCTGAATCATTGAGGCAATTACTTCACGTGTCGAGATATGCCTCCCTTTAAGCGAAACTAAACTTTGAAATAATTAAAATAAAACATTTTACCACTATATTTATATTATATTTACAGTCGCAGGAGCAGTGAGCTGTATTGGCCGAGTGGCTTACGACTCTCACTTCTGAGGTCATATGTTCTGTGCACCAATTGATATTCTTATAACATTTGCTACAATGGTGATGGAACCATGGCTTTCAAAAAGTCGACCTCGTCTATTTTATTAACAAATGATTATGAAACGAGTACGAAATCTGAGGCCTAGACTTGTTGTAACTGAAAAATCTGCATAAATAAAAAATAAATAAATAATTATAATTGCATATGTTGATATAAAAGCTTTACCGCGGCGATCCCCGAGTGCCATACGTTTTTTTTAGTCTGTGGATTATGATTATATGTGTTTTTGGAACGTCGCATAAAACCATTTAAATTTTATTTGGTGATATTGGTGAATATGTACATAAAAAAAGGAACATTTAAATTTACATTAACCTTATTCACGACAGAAATATCGTTGTTATAATATTGATCTTACGCTAGTCCGCACCGCAGTTGGTACGTAGATTATTTTATTTATTTATGAGCATGAGGTAAATGAAAATGAGAGTAACTGGCGGCTTTATCGCTTTCGAGCGATGTCTTCCAGGCATGTAAAAAAAGCATAAACAAGTAAGTTAGATAAGGGAAGTGCAAGAAGCGCAAGGGCCCATAATACATAGACAAAACGAATGGAACAAAACAAAGCTATTAAAACATCCAAACAGTGAAGCGGCCAATATTAAAAAAACGACACATAATAAAAAAGTGCACAGATTACAATGCTTGCGATAAGGTATGCTTAAAACCTTTTTTCCATAAAAGGTAGGCTTATTGTAACCAAACAATATTCGTATAAGACCTTAAAAACCTTTTAGACCACCAGTTCCTAAATCATGGGCTAAATCATCACCGAGAAGAATAACTGAGAAGAAACTCTCCGCCACTTTTTTTATTGTCAAAAGTCAGCATAATGCGACAGGTTAATATCTTAAAAATAATGATGATTATTAAAGTATTAAATATACAGAAGGTTTTATTGCATTGACAAAAGCATTGTACATATACGTTTAAGCGATAATCGGCACGAGGCAAGTAAATATCATAGCGAGCCCGAAGTGAATCACGTTTCAAAACATAATATTACTAGTAAATCGAATTTGACTATCGATTCTATTGTTAGTAAGTTTGTTTTTGTTGATTAAAAAAACCTGACTACCCCGTCTTGTGTAAACAGACAACACTCAACAAGCGCTTGCGAGGCAAATAAATATTTGATCCTGTAATAGGTCGATACCAGTTAGTGTTGGGCCACGAGATATGCTATATTATCTGCAAACGAGAAACAGTAGCCAAAAATTACCCTCAGATGACACAAGAGTGGGACAGAACATAATTACATGTTCAGGTCGTCAGATTTCTGTCTCTGTTTTGTTATTTTTAATAGAAAAGTTGGTGAGTAGGTAAGGCATGCCGGTTTCCTCGCGATGTTTTCCTTCACTGTAGGAGCGAGTGATAAATGCGCATACAGATAGAAAGGCAATTGGACCACAGCCGGGGTTCAAACCTACAATTAGTAGGGTCTCACGCTAAACCCACTCAGCCACTGCTCAATATAAACAGGTTATAAATTATGTTCACAAAACCGTAGTCTAATACTAAAAATATTTTTAAATTCTCATGTTTCTAAAAACTATTTGTTTTCACTGAATATAAAATTGCAACAGTAAATCATCGCGACTTTAGTGGCTCCAACAAACCAACAAACTATCGGGCTAGGCAGGCAGAGCGTAATTACACACTTTTCGCCTCAAGGCGTTCATAAAGATACCCTCTTAATATTTAATCTTTAATTTATACCGAAGCTATAGTCAAATAGGCGTTTGTTAAATCAGTGGTTGAATATTTACAACAAGAAAATTAAACTTTAAAATTTTAAAATTATAATTTTACTTCACCATCAAATAGCAAAGCATTGGCGTGAATTAAAAAAAAATACTTTGAAATATCACGTATATATTGTATAACTGATGTATTAAATATAAATAATCTTATCGTGACAGAAATAAAACAATTCAATGCCTATTAATACAGTATATAATTGTTAAACATTTATTTAGCATGGAGTCTTGTAGAAAATCCTATATAGTATAATTTTGAATTAACATTTGTGTATTTTCTAAGAAAAGAAAATTGTCTGTTGGATATTTAAATTTCGAACGACACTGTAATGTCGTTTTAAAGAGTGCTAAGCATTTCTATCTCGTATTGAATTCTATTTTATATAAGTATATAGTCTCTATGCATTTCGCTTATTTAAAATAACACAATACATTTGAATGCAACGCAATAAAAATATGCAAATAGAAGCGGACTGGACGCCATTTCATTTAATTGCTTTCCACAAACTCGTTGTTAAAGTAACGTAATTTCACCAATTAGGATACAGCTATTCCCACGCTCACAACTCTACTAACACCGTTTTTCTAAATAAGATTAATCTGTGTAAAGATAATTTGGTCTACTCAGATGTGCATTTCATTAAATTTAATTATTAAAGGAAAATACAGCCTAGATTTATAAAAATCCTACCCTAAGAGATACTTTCGTTACAAAACAATGCAGAATTAAAATGAAAAAGCCATTAGTGCTACCAGCTTGTAGGCCTGGGTATCAGATTTTTGTTGTTTTCTTAATAAAGCAGTAGGTGATCACGCTTCAGTGACTTAACAGTTCGCCGATTTTTTTTAACTGTACGGAAGTTATATGCGTGTAAAGAAAGAAAATCTCAACGCAAACAATTTCAATTCAAACGCACGACCTCAAGGTTTGAAATGTATGCTTATGCCACGGGACCAAAATAACAAGCTGGTGAATGTTCTTCACTTGTATAGAGGTGAGGATACCATTTAACAACAGGATCTCTCTCATCTTACTCATCTTATTCTTAAAAAACAAAAAAAATATCTCTTTTGCACTTCAAACTTGTTTATGTGAATATTACAATAAGTCCATGATCGAAAAAAAAATGGTTAAGGTCTGTTAAAAACGTTACTTGTACTCAAAAGATACAAATGTGTCTTTCATACTTAAGTATTCGTATCTATTTTTTTTCTTTAAAAATTAAGAAAAATTCTTAATTTTTTGAAGCTTACCTGAGGTTTAGTGATACCCATGGACAGTTACACATGCAAAAGGCTTTTGTGCTTGCCGGCCTTTTAAGAATTGGCATGCTGTTTTCTTGAAGAAAATTAAAGCTCTACAAGGTAAGAAGTAAATTGGCTTCGTAATATGGTGCATTAAATATTTATTAACTTAACTGAGTCTGACGAACAAAACCACATGTTCTAATAAGGCAAAAGGGCATTAAATTTAAGCTTTAACGTGAGATTTGTTGTAACTAGATCTCTTGGGGACTCTCCCTTCGCGTTGTAAGGATTCACTTTTTTGAAACATAATGCTCAAGCCTTTCGTATGAAATTATTGTTTCAATCGTATTAGGGGTCGTTCAAGTATTACGTAAGCACCATGGGGGGGAGGCCCCCTCTTTGATTACACATACTACCTACGCATTGTCTATGCTTGAAAACTAAGTAGATTCCTACAAATAATTAATACGTTTGTGTATTATTATTTTTGAGAGATTCGCTTACATTTGCTGATGTAACGAAGGACGTCGGGATAAATTTCCGTAAATCTGCTTACGTAGTAATTGAACGGCCCCTCAGGTCCGGTTTCGAACAACACATCATAATAATTTTGCCGTATTAAATTAAATATTTACTACTTATTATTTTTCAGGCGACTGCCTCTCTACATACATTTAGAGATTACCTTGTGCAGAGGGAGTTTCAGCGCAGAGGAATCAGTCACCCACATTGTCCTGGAATTTGTGACAGTGGCTTTCTAACTAATTGAAATCTTCGAGGTCGCTCCGTGAAGCTTGCGATATGCCCAGGAAACTTCTGAGTTTCTGGAATGAATTAGGCTGTCTTAATAACTTTACACAAAACTAAGTGCAGAAACTGAGTCCACACTACATACATAAGTACACACGTTTGTGTCACATTTAAAAAAAATCTTTCCAGAAACAGACAGAATTTGGAATTTGCTTGAACGATGGAAAGAGAAAAGATCAGTTTTTATTATTAATAAGGGATTATCGAAGGGTTCTCTAATCTTGGACGCCAAGACTTACTTATACTGGCCATGTGGGTAAATAAACCACAGAATTAATATGTTTACTGGTTTTGGGTTTGATATTGGATGACACAATTGATTTGACTTCCTGTATCCTTACCTTCAAGTTAGCGTTACAGGAGCTTTGTTATATAAAGGAATATTGACAGGATCACAAAAATAAAGGGTAAATCTTTAACAATCTAGTTGTATCACCTTATCACCTCGACGTACGTCGTTCCACAACTGAGCTTTTTCTAAGGAAGTATTTACCGCTCACCACTGCATGTGGAACCTGCTGCCCACTGATTTCCGAACCAATTTGATTTAGTGTCATTCTAGACAAGTGCGTACCAATTCTTGAAAGCCAGCAACGCACTTGCGAGCCTTCTGGGAATGTTAGTGTTTATGGGCGGCGGTACATCAGGCCTGCTCATTTGCCTCCTATTACTTAAAATTTGATATGTCAAACCTTTTGATGTTTCGACATAAATAATATATAAACATATAAATCCGCTTTTAAAACCTGGAGCAATGTTAGCCCAATGACTAAGGGTGCCGGCTCCAATTGATTTTTCTGTGTATAAAATCACGAGCTGATTCGTTGGAATATTGTGAGGAAAATAGTTCTACGGACTAGTAGTTCTTTTTGGATTAAGAGCGTGACCAAGTATTGTAAAGATCATAAATTATATGATAGTAAAATGAAAACCATAATTATAGCGAATTGAGGCGTGGTGACAGTTTCGACAGATATGGGTGAATGTCACGGCATCACTCTGTATTATGTCAACTTGGACAAAAATACATGGAGAAAATCTTCTTAATTTAAAAAATAACAGAATTAACATGATTACATTTTATAAATAAGAAAAAGAATAGTATTTGAAATATCTTAATATATATATATATATTTCTTGTGTGCGTGTGTATGTGACTGAACTCCTCCTAAACGACTGGACCGGTTTAGACGAAATTTTTTGTGTGTGTTCAAGGGTATCTGGGAATGGTTTAGATTCACAATTTTGTCCGCTGGACAATGTTTTTTTAATTAATTTTCAATTTATTAGTTGTTGTTGATTTTGGAATGTTTTACATTGGATCCGACAGACGGCGCTACCATCGCAGTGTCAAATTTTAAATAATATTCGAATTTTAATTTTAGTCTGTCCCGAAATTTAAAAAAAGTTTTGTTATCATTGTGTTATATCGTGTGTGACCATGTGCTGGATCGTTAGATATTGTCATAACATTTGAATAATAATTTTCATCAAAATGGCTTATTAAAAATTGAAATTTTGAAATTAAAGACGTGTAGACAGGACAACGTCTGTCGGATCCGCTAGTATATTAATATATATTTAATCATATAAATATGTAAAATATGTATTTACGTATATATATACATATATATTTGAATCTTTCTTCGTAGGCCAAACTAGCCTACGAGCCACCCAAATAGGCAGTCATCACAGTCCATTTTGAATAAGTTTATAGCTATTCTTTTTAGAATTTGTATAGATACGGGAGTAGCGAGTCAACCCCAACACAAGTGTCTCTTGACTACTTACGGGGGTTGTCTCATACTCTAATATTGATGTAAAAAATTGAGATATAATAGTAAAAAAAATAATTTAAATTAATTAATGTTTAATTTTAGTGGATGCGTTGCCAACCTTTGAGGGATAAAATGTCATGTTAGATGTACAGCGTTTTTGTCGAAGAAAAGGAAGGGAGCAATTGAGACCGATTGAGAGAGAGTGACAAAAAGGAGATCGAAAAAAAATAATACACCCTATTGGTTGATTAATTGATTTAGAACATTATAGAACTTTAGATGGCAATTCAGTCGCATAACGTCATGTGCTGTAAACGCAGATTATTTATTAAATATATTTTTAATTATTTACATACAAATTTCACTACTGACATGTGTACTTTGAACGCACGCACTTTTTCGTAGTGGGTTTCGTCGAAACCCCACTGCGTATCGACTTCCAGCCATAAAGGTGATGCGGAAGAAATTTATTATTCTATACAAATCTTAATTGCTACGAGTCGTCTCTATTATAAAGAACTTTCAGTAGAACATACGTACCAATTACGGATGGTATCTTGGATATGGAACTCAGACGTGATTTAATCAAAGTGTACTCGGGAAATCATTTATTCGCGAATGTGAGACGTATATACGAAGTGAAGGAATTTGGTAGTGAAATTAGTGTATAGCTTATGGGAAAACGATGGTATATATACTACTGTAGGCTTTAACGCATTTTTATTTTAGTACATTACATTATTATTTATACTAAAGTTTATTTCTAATATATTTTTTTATAGGACACGGCAGTCAACGGGTAGGTATGCCTGCATCTGACGTTAAGTGATACAGCCCATGGATACTTTCAATGCCAGAGTGGCACGGTTTTTTTTCTTTACACAATGCTTGTAAGGAACTGCAACTATTACACCAAAATCCACATGACATCTTTTGTAATTAATACTTAATTTATAATTTTCCTCATCATCAGTAGGCATGGTGAAATAGGAGCACGCATTTACATTCTCATGGGACCAACGAGTAAATACATAGTCTAAATAACTAACATCACCGCATACAAGTATTCGAGTCCGACCAGTCACCACAAGTAGCACCCGTTCAAGAGTATGACGCATGGTCAGCCATCGCCCCCTCGCTATTATTAGCCTCTCTCCCGAGAGACTAAGTATCGCAAAGATTAAGATTCAAAGGAAATAAAACGTTATTTTGAAAACTTATATAAAAATACCATAAATAAAAACAGTGACACAAATGACAAAGTCCTTTGTTTTAGTATTCACACAAGGGAACGACATTAAAAAGTTTAATAGTTAATTTTGGGGTCAGGTTGTTATTCCCTCGGAAATTGACGTGAAAATGGGTTTTCTTTTGTAACTTTCAACTGATTTTTCGCAGTTGTCGCGAGCCTAAAAGATATTATCAATTCTTACACTGAAATTTCTGGAAACTATTATTTATACGAGCATTGTTAATGATTATGAATTATATTAACAAATGAAGTTTACTTAAAATAATCTTTATTGTTGTCATTGCATTATGCGAGCACTGCATATGTTTTTCAATAAATTTTCTAGCCGAATTTACATTACTATATTTAAGTTTAAGTTAATTTAATATATTAAGGGCCTGTTTCACAATGTATGGATAAAGTGCCAAATAGCTATGCAACACATAAATTATTCGAAAGATAATAGTTCCAAATAAGATACTTCGAATTTCATGACGTATAGCGCTATCTGACAGTCGTGAAACGAAAAAATACTATTTATCCTACCAATAAGTAATAAATAGCTTATTTGGAACTTATCCGGACATTGTAAAGCGATTATACGGCGAGCACTGCATATAAATAACAAATATGTATAATGTATATATTTGCAATTATATTATCTAAATAAATTTCGTTTAAATGATACGTAATAGAGTGTTAGATAGTTATGATTAAATAAATATGTATTTTTAGCCAGTTTTAAATAATCTATGCCATTAAAATCCTCTGAAAGCGGTTTAGCATATTTTTAACGGAAAGCCGTAATGGCGAAGCTCGGGACTAAAAATGTGAATTGCGACTTTTTCATCCATTCGCTCGTAATTAGCAACAAAAGGATAAAACAAACATGTTTTAAAAGCTTTAGATCAGGATGTCTCAACGAAATATACATTGCTAAGCTGCTTATTGGTGCTTAATGTATTTATAGAATTATTTCAAATATGAGGGACCATACTAATAATTTCTTTTAAGAAGACGCAAAATGGTTAACAAAAATTAGTTAACAACAGTTCTTAGCCTAAAAATTAAACATTAAAATTATTAAAAATTGATATTAAATATAACCGCTGCCAATATATTGTTTTAGTATATGTTATAGTAGTAAAAATCATTGAGATTAATATCTAATATATAAAATTCTCGTGTCGCGGTTTATGACACAGCGTTATAAAGTACATACGACCCTAAATTTTCAACCCTCTAGGATCAATCCCTTTTTTTGTTAGTTTAGAACTTATAACTTGAACTCTCAGGTTTATATGGAGAAAAATCACAGAGAAACCTAAAAAAAAATCATTCTTCCAGAATAGAAGAACAGAACAGTCTCTGGGGTAGCATAGCAAAATGTTCCATGTTGGTATATACTAAAAAGGTAGGCTGGGCTTAAAGAAGAAACGAAGTTCGCGGTGGCAGCTAGTATACCGATATAAATTGATCATATTATTATTAGTAATCAATAAAAAAGGGACACTATGTGCATTTTGATACATTTTCGACTACAATGAGTACGTGGTTCCTGTCTATCAAATTTACTAAGTTAAAACTTCATTCACGATTTGTATAGAAAAGGACCGGAGAGTAAAAATACATACAAAACTATGCTTTTAGCGCGGGCAAATGTGAGAGCTACGGAGAGTGCCCCCAGAGGCGATGAGTCCGGTAATTCCAGTGTCTTTTTTTAAATTTTCCATCGCTTTAAATTGATGTAGTACTTCACTCAAATTTCACTATGTATTTTTTTTAAACTAAGGTATCTTTTATGTAATTAAAAACACAAATAGAATCTATATTTTTTGAGTGAATTTTGGTGTCGAGACCCTTGGTCCGTGGGATCCTAGCGCTATAAGGCTTTTTAGGGAAATATCAAAAAGGTTAGTCGACATCACTGGAGACCGAAGAGCTGGCAGCTACCTCGGACAAAGAATTAGTCTAGCTATTCAAAGGGGGAACGCTGCCAGTATCTTCGGAACCTGGCCTAAAGGGACTCCTTTTAATAATATATTTTAGTTATTACATTTTAAGGTTAGTACTGTAGGCTTTCATATAGGATACTAGAATTATTTATTAGATGATATTATCATGTCTATTTTATGATATAAATGATCGTCAACATTCATTTCGGACATAACATTTTAAAATTTTAACGGATAAATAATTATGTAATTTGATAATTGATATATCCAACATTTATAATTTGTCTGAGGATATTGAAATATATATTTACGTATTTTTTGGTTCTAAATGCTTGCAGGTATAACACAGTTAATAGCTAGCAAACATTCTACACCAATATATATTTTATACTGATATTGATTCCTTTTTTATCCTATAAGTTGATTATGGTTCACAGTAGAAAATAAACTAGATTTCGCAGAATCTATCGCTCGCAGCATAACGTACAAAAACCATTGCTGATTCGTTCTGATTTCTTCGTAAAATCTATGAATGCCGTGAAGTTAGCACGGCTTCAAAAAACCCTTGATGAGGCGTATTCAATATCGCTAACGTAGTCGGCTAAATGAACTATTTACAGTGATTGACGATCATATAAATTATTTCTCTTTGAATGATGTTTTTGAATGATGAATGTAAAATATTACTGAATCGCCATTTTGTACGTAGACAAAATTAGGATAAAATGTATTAATTATTTTAAAAGGAATATTCGATGCTGTAGTAGTGGATGGATCACAAGTAGACAAGCTTAGATCCGTCCAATTTACCTTTTCTTGAGCATTACCTTTTCAAACCGCATATAGAAATTCAACACTTTCTTAACCTAGAGGCTAAAATACTAATATAACTATAGAGAATCTCAATGAATTGAACTTTGTTCTTTTTTCGACTACTATTGTTTTTTTTTGTTGTGTTGTATGCATTTCTCCTCCATTCATACAGGATTTAGTACATACATATTAAAAACTCAAAAATTACTGAACGGATTTTTATATGGTTACCAATAGATAGTTTATTATTTTATGTCAATATAGCGATTATTGTTGACGAGGTTCCAGAAAATCTCGGGTAGACAAAACCCGATATATAGGGCCTCAATACAGTCTTGAATGCGTATAAAGAATCGTGACTTATAGAACCAAATTGTTTGAATTAATCATTTTTATCCGACCTTTAAATGTGTAAAAAAGATCAGGGCGAATAGCAACAGTAACTAAGGTATGTTGTATGTAATTAAATACACAAAGAGAATCAATATTGTTGAATGAATTTTTCTGAAATTGCCCGCGAATATTTGCTCGTAAAACACTGCACACTCGAAAACCGTTGTACATTTAAAAATACGCCAGATTTTGTTTCACATACACTATATGTGCAAAAACAGAGTTCAGGTAGCGTTAAATTCTGTACATTTCCTTTTATTAAAGTATTTCAATATGTTTCACTTGCAACAGAATTGTAAATCAGGGTTGAATCACATGAGGCGAACTGTTTCGACGCCGACAAAGGGTGAATTTTGTTTTCGCTATTGAGCTACAAAAAACATTTTCGGTGTTTTCACATTTTTTCCGGCAGAACAAGGCTTTGTGGCTATAGGGTTAATCCCTGGAATGGCTATTGCAATGAACATGTATTTTTAATTATTAAACTAATTGTTTTTAATTTTATTTCTGTATAACAATGGAGCTCTTTACATTTTCCTCGTAAATCAAAAACTTGACGATTTCATGATTATAAAGAGTTTCTTGACAGTTTTCACTCGCCCTACGACCTTGAATTGGTAGGTAATGTTAGTATAGCCTTCCAAGTTCTTTTCAATATTGCCATTCTTCTGTGTACATCGTAAATATTGTTATTTGACTACAATTAAGGAATATAAAAGTATTAAAAGGACTTTTTGTGACAGAGTTGTACACATTTGCATGATTGTAGTATCATTGTTGAATCAACCGGCAACGCATTATATGCGACACTCTTGACGTGCCTTTATACTTTTCTGCTCTTACCTATTGCGTGAGTCATGTAATATATAAACTCTGCAAATACATAACCCATATTTATAATGAGCAAGAGATATTTTTCATATGTTTCAATGAATATTCAAAACTATATTAAAAGACTATTAATAATAATTCGGTACAATATATATTTAAAATAATATTTTGGGCTGCCATTGGGGAAGTATTTTAATGTAGTATAAAATTCTGGTGTAATATTTGTTTAATAATAAAATATATTAATTATTAATTAAATAAGAATGGCAGCCCTACGAGCGATCCGGGCATTAACTATCCCGACCTGTCCATGCCGCTATTCACATAAGCTATTTTACTCTTATTCAACTCTAACGACAACGACACGACCCAACATCTTTACCTGTCAAACAATTGCGAGTGCAATTTAGGAAATTAATAAATGTTATTGATTTTCTATAACCGGTTCTTCATTTACGGCCTTGTAGAACACAACTTAGGTGATCTCTTACTTGCCTTAAAATATTCAACAGATTGTAAATTTCTCAATGCCCTATGTCAATGGTGAAAAAAGCTATAAATGTTTGAAGTTCATTTATTTATTAAATTTATTTGAGCAAAATGAAATTTATAAGCATTGCATAGTGACAATTCAGTCTTAGTTACCTATGCTAGGTAAGTAAGCATACAAAAGTTATTATTGTATTTATGATAGTTCAATCGTAGCTACCGATTTTAAAGTACCTACACGATATATCGCTGCGTATAAATGAAACCAATGTTGTATTCAATGAAAAAACGAACATTTAAAACTAGCCACGGGGCATATTTGAATAGTTGCACCGTTCAGGACCTCGGGCGTTCACCAAAAATATGTATTTCAAATTTCAATATACTCTGGCAGGGAATTCATATGAACTTTCATTCGCTATTAATACATAATGGCTGAAACTTTCCCGATGTACCGGGCTTTTGACCACAGTTTTTCTTTCATTATGAGTTCGGTAATGTTAAATGAGTTCGCGTGAATTAGTCGATTTTCATTATTCTACGTACCGTAACTTTCCAGTGAAATGTTTGATTAGTTTTATTTGATGTTACTTGATCCTAATTTACCGTTTCAAAGGATTATTTGAACTCTTTGATAATGTTTACGAGTGTCCCAACGGTTTTTAGTTTACGTACACACATATTTAGTAGTATGACGTATATATTATTAATAGAGGAGCAGTATTGGAGTTTCTCATCTCTCACAGGTTCATCAGACTTTCTGAATGAGATGAATGATATCATCGAAATTACACTGAAAAAATCGACGGTGTATCACGCACAGAAGGTTGTTTATATATTTGCAAGTTGCAAGGAGCTAGCCTGGCTAAAGTAGCCAGCACTTTACGCAAAACGGACCAAATTTGAATTACGTAAGACGAAAGACGCAAATTTGGAGTTGCGGAAATTGAGTCCACCTACCTAATATTGTATATTTGCATGTTAGAAGATTATTATTTTTTAAAGATTATTATTAGATTATACTATTTATAATAAAACAGATACAGATAGTTGAGGCCATACCTAAAATATTTTTGTACTTATTAAAAAAAAACTTATAAATATTTATAATTATGTGTTGTTTACTTTCATATGCTGAATATTATGAGATACATTAAAATACAAAACCTAAGCATACATGTTAGCCCATTCTTCCAGTTAAAACAGAAATTTTGATACAGAAATTTAGTAAAGTAGAATACGACGTTGTAATCATTTTCATCGTACATATAATTGTAGTATGAATTTAGTACTAAATACAACGAGGAGCTTACTCAGATCTCACAACAGGTATTTGTAGCTGCAATCTGGCTTACAGTGTGCTGTTACAAAGGTGCGCTAGTATTACGTGAATCAACTGAGCGTTAAGCTATGAGCTTTTGAAGATTTCGTTAATTAAATAATACGCGTTCGTTTGGAAGCGCATTCTCCGCGAAATCGTTATTCATTGATCAAGATAAAATACATACGTTTTGTTTGATATGTATCTATGATTCTTCACTTAAGAACAAACCAAACAAAATTATTGATAACAATCCATTATTGTATTTAATCAATTTTGGATTTTCTATTATAAGCTGCTAGAATTGGTAATGATAGATACATTTTTAATAAAGGTATGAAATAACAAGTCAAAGGATATCGGAAATTAATCGGCAGCATTATATTGCCGTCGAATACTTCATAGAGCGTAGAGTTCATACATCAATAACGTAGTGCTTCTGTTGTAACTGGATATAATTTTTATTAAAGCAAAAACATTGTTTAATAATTATTTCCTTTAAATCAAGCCAATCATAGTTTATACATTCCCTTCCATTTGGCGACTGAGTGTGTTGTTCCCAGCATAGATGACGACAACATTTCCGTCTCTGTTCACCAGCTCAGTCTATTACAGTTATTTAGATGATCAATACTTTTAGTACTACAATACTTTCTGTCACCAATAATAATATAGTAACAGTTATAGATAGATAGCTCCATTACATATGAAAAACAATACGTCACAACAGTTAGAAGAACTTTCAACGTCAGATCTTCAAAACAATTAGATCTGACCAATCCATTAAGATAAATCTTAGAAAAAAAGAATGAGAAATGGAAAATTGTGGAGGAGTATATTACCCTAAAACTACCATACAATACTAGAAATAGAAAAAAAAATTTTTTACAACGTATACTAACACTACTAATACTCATATTAAGAAATATTGGTTTACCAATTTTTGTATATAGATTCATTTATAATGCTCTAAGAAATAAATATTTATATCATGTTGCTTTTTCAATACTTTTTTCGTTGTAGTTCTCCACAATATGTATATAGTATATAATATATTAAATATATATAGTAGTATATATTTAATATATTATATAGGTTTGAGAGACAAGCTGGTATTTTGTGTTATAATCTGTATACAATGCTTAAAAAATAGTCAGACTGGTTATCTAAACAAAAAAATATATTTTACATCACGATGCAGAACTTGATCATATCTCGTTGCATTTCATTATGTTCATAATTGTCTATGTTACATCCTCATACGACAGTTAATGTATCTAATAAAACTGAAAACGTTTAGATAGCATCAATGTGCCTTCCTGGTGCCCTTGAGGTTATGTTTACATATCATTAGCCACTAGCGACCCGCTGCAGACTTTATATATTATATTTATATAAAAGACAATGCAATTAAAACCTTTGAATACATAAATAATAGAGTTACCTTCCAGTAGATTCTCCTTTAATTTGTCAAAGGAGAATCATATATATAGTTCGCTATAAAAAACCGCGTAAAACCGTGTAATAGTTTTATCATGAGACAGAAAGAGCGAGCCAATTCTTAAAAGGCTGGCAACGCACTCGCGAGCCCTCTGGCATTGAGAGTGTCCATGGGCGGCGGTATCACTTAACATCGGGAGAGCCTCCTGCCCGTTTGCCCCCTGTTCTATAAAAAAAAGACAGACGTTCGACGTACTTTCTTTTATAGTATGATACGTAGTTGTATAATATTATTTAATAAATAGACTTGCGTTATCCATTGCTTAAGACTATGTGTAAAACCGAAGCGATTTACGTGACTGCAAGAACTCATAATCCAGTAGCCCAACCCTTTTAAGGTCACTATTTCCTTTCTTTATTATTCTCGGGTGTCTATCTTCACCGTACAAGTGGTGATTTGAAAAGTAAGTTTATGAGCGGTGATGTTTCCATGTTCTAGAATTTTTGTTAGAAATAATATACCAAAAGGTATGGCCATAGGTTAAACCCTTAAACTCAATATCAAACACTACCGTTTAGCTGATCCTTGGAGAAGAAGAAGCACATTGCTTCATCATCACCACATCAATGATAACGCGTCGGCCCCACAACGTAAAGGTGCTGATAGATTTGAACATTCACTTGTAACAGAACGGACAACGTTTATATATTTGTTGAACTGAAAAATGAGCCGAGCCAATAGCA
Source organism: Pieris rapae (assembly GCF_905147795.1). Lineage (NCBI taxonomy): Eukaryota > Metazoa > Arthropoda > Insecta > Lepidoptera > Pieridae > Pieris > Pieris rapae. The sequence continues at coordinate 3,082,046 of NC_059509.1, read as the reverse complement.
TTGCTCTGAACATTTTAATGCATTCTAGAGAACGCTCTATTCGATGTCCGTCAAAAAAATATGCTGCCAGGCTTGATGGTCGCGTGTGCTGCATTTATACTAATTAGTTATGTAAAAAAAAATAGAAGAAATCAATGCAAAAAATGCTCGAAGCAATACTCGCTATAACGTTCTCGTATTTTTCTGTGATTTCACATTCGCAAAAATTCTCACTACTAGTGTACTACTATATTTACAGATTTTTTTTTAATAAAATATACCTGTATAATTTTTAATATTTTGAATAGAATAATAGGGACAATTATGTGCCATTGTCTCCTTAATAAACATCTATTTGACCTATGCGCGACAGACAGCCCCATGTGCAGAGGTTGTTTCAGCGCAGAGGAATCAGTCACCCACGTAGTCCTGGAATGCTAGGCTGTGGCTGAACAACGAACGGAAATCCTCGGAACAGTGAGGTCGCTTCGTGAAGCCTGTTAAGTGCCCAGGAGACTTCTGTGCTTCTGGAAGGAGCTAGGCTGGCTAAATTAGCCAGGGATTTACGCAAGACGGACCAAATTTGAGTCTAGTTGCGAAAAATGAGTCCACCTACCTAACCTACCCTAATATTTTGGATTTTTTATTGGTAACCCGCTAGTCACCTTTCATTGTGGCACACTACAGAGCCGGTCAACAGTATTGTAGTGCTGATTTCAATACGGGCACACTGGTAATAATTGATTAGTCTGTGATTTCGTTAATCAATTATACCACGACCACTACATTTGGGGCTTACTATACATACATTATGCCTCCATGGTAAGCACAGATTAAATAAAAGCGTTAATAGACTATATTTGTTATTCGTACTATATATAATAATAACACCTAAAGGGCTGTTTAAGTATTACGCAAGCTGATCTACTGCAATTTATCCCCCCTTTCCTCTTGTCAGCATAAGTAAACAATGCTCCCACAAATAATAGTACATAAACGTCCTCGAAAATGCATTTTGTTGTCAAGCATAGACAATGCCTGGGTAATATGTGTAAAAAAGTAAATCATTACCGGTGACGTAATCACCAAGTTATATAAGATAAAAAAAAACAAAATTATGATTTTTTTATACACACAATTTATTTATAGAAATAAATCCAGAACGTCTCTGAATGAACCAAAGCGTACACAACGATGTACTTACAATTGGTTTATAAAGTCCCATAGTCTCTATGGGGCAAAATCTTAAATCCTAAATTAAAAAAATCTAAATAATCTAAATCTAAAAGTTAATCTATATCCAACGTAGATTTTAGTCCATCAGATACCTTATGATGTACCTTCCATTTACAAAAAAGTATTAATTGACCTTAACCACTAGGCTTTACACTTTATGATTTGTTTTAAACATATATTAGTACTTAATAGCATTTTACTGCCGTTTAGACAAACAGTTAAAATACTAAAACATGATTTTCGTTAGCAAAATTGTCAACATTATTCTGCATGAACACAATATTTTGATTTAAGGCAGTATATAACTTCTGTATGGAAATCCATTTTAAATAAATAGGATGTCTTTAATACTAATAAATAAATGAATCAGTGGTACTACAACCTCTTTAGGTCTTGGCCACAGATTTCTGAATATGTTTCATGATCAATTTTTAAATCTAATTAATTTAATTTTAAAGGTAATCAGACTCCAGTGCCTGACACACGCCGTCGACTTTTTGGGTCTAAGACATGTCGGTTTCCTCACAATGTTTTCCTTCACCGTTTGAGCAAATGCTAAATGCGCACATAGAAATAAAATCCATTGGTGCACAGCTGGGGATCGAACCTACGACCTCAGGTATGAGAGTCGCACGCTGGAGCCATTAGGCCAACACTGCTCAATACAAATGGTTTTGTTTTTAAAAGACGTTTACAATAATGAGCTTTAGATGCTTAAAAAAACATTGATTAATCATTAGCCTGCTCGTGGGTTTGTGGAAAGTCGTAATACTAAACTAGTATAACCCTAAACCCCGAAGGCCATAAAGTCTGGTACAAGCCCATAAATACAGTACTATTATTGCTATTGTAATATGATTAGGTGGCAGCCTCAACCTACAATATTGTTCGTATCTTTAGCGTGCATAAGCTTTACAGATATAACATTCAACGTTTTATACCATTTTCGTTTTCAGGTTATTCGCGATCACAAAATAATTAGACAATGCTTAGGGTAAATATCAATTGTATTCCTTGGGAACCCTAACACAGGTATTTTTACTTAAAAGGGTTTCCAAATCTTACACTTCGAAAAGAAAATGTACTTAAAATGAATAAAGATTTTTATTATTATTATTATATTCGATATAAATTTTATTATTATTAATATTAAAAGTATTTTACATATACAAAAAACACGTCAAATTGGCGAGCCATAAAATTAAAAACGGATACAATTAGAAATGTTTTCGAAAAAACATAAAAAAATCGAAAGCTAGGACCAGGGGTGATATTCAGAAAGGACTCACAATTTCACCCTTGGTCTAAGGAAGTGTTTGTCAAAAATCCATTAGACGATATCATCTCACCCCCACCAATTAATAACGTTGCGTGACTACCACTGTGGCTAATCTTCATCAATCAGCTGTCCAGATCATGGATGAGCTGTGCCTGAGATAGATCCTGAGAAACTTACAGCATGAGAAGATTTGTAACTACAGCAACTACAGGAACGCAGAACTTGCTTCGCAAGTGAAGATGGATCGAACACATTCTTCGAAAGCCGAACCACATGACTAAAAAGGCTTTAGATTGGGCTGCTCAAGTAAAAAGGAAACTTGGCCGTAAACAATCCTGGCGACGCTCACTTGTGGCTGACACGTGTCGATGTGGTCCGAAGTTAAGTGCTCGGCTCAAGTAAGAACGTGACGGCAAAGCATTATAGACGCTCTCTACCCTTAGGTATATATGAACATAAGTCAAGTGAATTACAGAATTCCATGCATGAATCTTGACAACATTGACATTGACATGGCAAAATCCAAAACGTATTTTAGTTGGCACACAAAAAATCGATATACTTATGACATATACTTGTGTTATGTATATGCTTAGTACGCTTGCACTTTCACAAATTAAAACACGATTAAACACGTGTATCAAAGTACTGACGTTAATACAAATACGTATTGATATGAATAAGTGGAGATAACCGACACCTGGCCTCAACGGAAACAACGCAATCATCACGTTTCGTTACGGAAGCCTTTGATTTTGAATCAGAATTACAACAATAAAAAGAGCTAGGCTTTTTGAAATTATTACTCTTAAAATTTGCGCCTCTACATATAAAACAAAAAATAAAACTTTTATTTATCTAGCAAAACAAGTTACTATTATAGATTCTTCCTAAGCGGTAACTACATTTTACATTTACATCACATAGAAACAATAAATACACAGATACAAATAACTCAACATTAAACAGTAATTTAACACATTTAACTATTCCTTACAGTATAGGAACTGACATGAACTATTTGTTAGTGCACTGAACGGACAATTAAAAACCTCTAATCTATGAAGTATGTACAACGCTTTTTGTCCTTCCGAGGCCCATTCATCTTTAACCACTTCATTAAAAACAAAATTATCACTAACATTACATACTTTTACTAAAAAACTCAAACAATATCTTGTTAAGCTGTCCTATACTGATACAGAAAATATTCTTATTGTACAAAAATAGTATAGATATAAATGTGTTATGTAGAATTAATTAAGCAATACTGTTTAGATGTGAAAAGGAAGAGACTGGCTGCCCACAACACAGGGAATCCTAGTGTGGGGGCCAGTGCACTCTACTTTATCGAAACTTTCTTGTATATTGTGTCTAATAATAAAGTTTATTATTTCCATTATTGTTCAAACATCCCACGAAAAGAATATACATGTATACAGAAAGTGTATAGTATAGTGAAAGTACGGTGCTCTTATGAAGATAATTTTTGTGAAGAAACCCAAAAGTCAATGACGTGTATCATAAGAAGGGTCTGGTAATTTCTAACAGTGAGATAAAAGTAACATACAAGTTAACCGTTACGTTAGATGGCTCAGTGTAAGCTGCATCGCTTTATGAGAACTACCCGCAAACTTATCATAACATTAAACTTGATAGCTATGAATGATGCCTATAAACAATTTTCTTCTTTTTTAGAGGCATTCAAAAGAACCACTGCCTTATTGGCCGGCATCACATTTGCCTTCTGGTGGCACTGGAGTATATCTGGGATATTCTTAATTCTGCCGGTCGCGGTGTATTAAAATAATTGTAGATAACTCTGTAATAATTGGCACGCTCTAATAATGATTAGACGATAGGTTTCTTTTCTAGTATGTACTTACAAAAAAGCGTATAGGTAACTGTAAAAATTTGCGGAGTTTGACCCGGAAAATGAATCACAATGCGCTGTAAAATGCAAGAAATTGTATCATCCGGCTTGACATCTATAAATGCCAAAAAAGCATAAATTACAGTAATACCTCTTTTAACGCGACAGCAGAATGCGCAATACACACTTGTATGAAATATTTTGTGTCGATCGTAAAAATTATATTCGGAATGCTTTGCCCGAATCGCATTTATTTATTCTTTGAACTTAACTTTTATGGACGGGACGTTACCATATGGAAATGATTAAAGAAATTATAAATCAACACTTATTTTTTGTTTGCAGTGTATTTAATTACTAAATAAGAAGGCATGTCTCACGAATGTTTATCAGAACATCAATGTTTCGAATAAAAGATTTAAAATTTGAATAATCGGACTTTTTGATTGGCTATTTGTACTTTTAAATAAAATACAGCCCATGTTACTTAATGCAATTGACGATCTGCTTTGCACTTAATGTTTTGAGGGGTAGAACATACTGCTTGGTCCTGCTGCCGGTATTGTTTAGGAGGTGTTTGAAAAGAATTTCAGATCGTGGAGGCATACTCTGCTGTTTGAGTGAAGCTCACAAACTGTCCACCATTTCCATCAATTCCACTATCGTTTCGCTACTTACCGCCGAACGGGATATATTTGGGACATGTTTGGGAAGACGACTTTAAGAAGTTTTTGTTTTTTTTTATTCGTATAATTTATTAGTAGTTTAAAGTAGAATTTAATATGCAAAATAAATAATGAAATTAATTAATTAATTAAATTATGTACCTGTACCAAAACGTAAATAATAAAACAGTGCAATTCGAAAGATTCCGGTTTCATAAATAGTATACAATGGCTTTTTATTTCATAGTTCTTGTAGTAACTTCGAATACTGAATTAATCTAATTGCACTTTCTTAGCTAAATCATTACTTATCTATATATCTGTGGTATGTTATCTTTCTATTAAATTGTTTTTAGACGGTCATGAAAAGATACGGCCGAGAACTCTGTCTTGTACCGAATCGTAACTAATAAAACGGTGCAATTCGGCAGTTTTTGTTTTTATAAATCTTCGAACCTTCGAGATCATTAAATAGCTTGCCTACCTAATATTTATAATACTCTTGCCAATATAAATAACCCAAACCACTTTTATAAAAATAAAAACAGCTTATTGCGGATTGTGGGGACTCGGCAAATCCCATAGACAATAATAATAAACATAGTGTAATCTTGTCTGCTTCCCTTTCTACGTAGTTGGGAATGCACGCTGTATTTGAACTATACAATTTTATTAAAATGCTTAGATATTTTCAAACTTAATTTTGAATTTATTAAATCTTGGGCTCCTTTTAAGCAGGTATATTGTGGTTTTATTTCTTTACTTATCCATACAAACAAGACTATGCGGATGCAACGATCATTGTTTTCTAAGTATCTGATCAATTACACACAGTTAATAAAATACGCCGAATTATTAACTATTAACTACTAACTATTAACTATATAATATTAATATAAACGTTGTCGCGGGACAGGACAAAACTTAAGTCCTTAGTAATATCAGAGAGCTAATATATTAGAGTAGAATGGCCTTGTGTGCCTTATACAGTGCCTCAAATGAATTTAATTTACATTTTTTTGAGTGAAAATATAAGATGCCCAAAAACATGGGAAGATGAAATATAACATATTGCAGGGAAAGATAATAAAAATAGTAGTGAAGCAAATGAATGAATTTGTAGGAGGCCTTCACTCCGTCGGAGGGCGAGTACAAATATTACTTATATTAATATACCCTTAATGTAATCTTTATTATAGTACATACTACTTACATATGGGCTATTTTGTATTTATTTTATAATTTATAATAGTTGAAATAAAGCAGCTAAACTTACCTCCAATCGTGTCCAAATAATTCCTTCAAATTGTGGCACTGTTTACTTAATTATTCTCCTTGCCTTTGTAACTATTAATTTTCAATAACATATATGTTCTCAAATAACATAATTAAATGTTCCTAGATTCATAGTATTTGTGTCCGCACCCGTAGGCTTACAAGAGCATATTTTGTCCTTACATTTATTACTTTTAATTATCTATGAAAATAATATATAGAAAATGTGCTAATAGTCGTAAAATCTATATGCGGGCTTAAGATAATGCCTGTCATAATTCTATTATGTGATTTTAAATATAATATATTGTTGCATGCGTATTTCACATACCTTTTATCTGTATTGTCATCACCAATGGTAGTACAGTCAAATTGCACTTTTCAGTCAATTTTTTTTTTAGTTAGTCCTACCCACTTTTTCTTGTTTCTCTGACCTTTGACTCCAATAATTCTTTAAGTAAAGACTAAGAACAATCTTCTTATGGCATGGCCGTAGTAGATAATCATCGTTATACACGCGGTATAAAACATAAATCAAACGTAAACAAAATTGATGATGTCAAAGAACAACTTTTTTCTTCAAGACAAGCCAATTTCAATTACTAAGAGTATTAATTCGAATTTTCATAACATCAGCTAATAAGAAAAATAGCAACTTTAATTACAAATGCATCCAAATTTTCAACATTGCTCTCAACAGTTTCCGAAAATTGCGATCAAGAGCCGTCTTAATTGCGAAGCGAATTTCAATTCAATGATACTTTTCATTTCTATTTGATATTTATATTTTTGAGCATTAAGTATGCTAACTTTGCACGATCCAAAGGATAAAAAAATTCCTTTATTTTTCAATATTTCAACGAGTTGGTCCGGGGATTCGTTAGCTTAGAATTAGGCATTTTTATTGAGATTTTTCTGCAGTATGATAAATACTTTAATAATTTTAGATAGATATTTGGGAGACTGCACCAACCTTTTAATTTAAATTCCGTATACCTAGCCTACTATACTATACGTATACTATGCATTTGTTCATTATTACTGAAGAACGCGTTTGGACCAAAACTCAAAGTTATCCTATAGATTGATCATTCTGTCTGGATGTATACATAGTTTTTCCCCTCACACTTTGAAATATATTTCGTTTAGTTTTTTTATTATCTCTTCGTGTTTATTATGTTTGCTTGTCATACTAAACGTATATTTTATTATTCTTGTATCAATGTAACAGAGTGCGAAGCGCTGGCAAGCTTTTATAAATAAATAAATTCACCAAGTGCCCAAGATCTAGCTATTTTACGGCAATAAGACTACTACAATTTCAATGGAAATTACCACTTGACTAAGCGTGAAGTAACGTCAATTAAAATTGGTATACGAAAGGGCTTCGCTTGCGTTAGTCTATCTGAAATGGATGCATTCAAGTGGGATTTCAATCAACTATTTGTGACCATCTTTTAATGTTCACAAAATCCCTTCTTAAATATTTTTTTTGTTATATTTTCCCCGAATATCTCGATGTACCTTATATAAACAGATAATATATAAAAGTGTGCTTTTCCCGATTAAAATGAGTAAATCCATAACTGTTTGATTTGATTGATCCACTTGTCCTAACCCAAGCAGCCTTTAGACACGCAATACCATTAACCATAATAATCATTGTAATACCAAAAATGTGTAAACTTCAATTAATACGGTAAATATTCATTTACTCTTTAGTATGAATAGTTAAAAATTACTATTTAAGATTGTGCTAACAGACATCGACGACTTTTGTCTACGGCATGCCGGTTTCCTAAGGATTCCTTCATCGTACAAGCGAATATAAATGCGTTAGTAAGAAAGTTCATTGCTAGGATCGATCAGGACGAGACACATTGAGTCCTAGTGCCAACACTGCTCCTTCTAGCCTAGCTATCTGAGCCGATATCTTCAATGCTAAAGACGCCAGCTGTCCCAGTAATATCTCCTCACTTTGTTCGTTAGCTTACCTTAGCGCAGCGGTTTTCAGGAGACCCCTGAGAATCGTTACTTGGTTCATACCAGCGGGAGGTTAACACTCATCTATACAATGTCTTTATTTCATCTGAATTTTTGTTTGATCCAGGTATGGATTAATTGTAACGGTCTTTGGTATACGAAACGGTTTTTTTATTATTATCTTATATACGTAAATTTGAAAGTTATGTAATTACCCCAAGCAATTACCGCAAGCGTATCGTGGGCAAAGATCAAACGGGTATAAAAATAATCCCACATGTAAGTTTCGGCTAATTCTTGTTGTGTCGTAATTGCAAGATGGCCGACATCCACAACTTTCATACAGTTAATGCTCCTAACTTTCCTCTATAAGTTATTTGTGCTGTTATTGTTTTTCTTGTTGTGCCACAGGATGGTGTGAACAGTTGATGCATTAAGTAATCGAGATAATCAATATATGTTTATGAACATAATAAAGCAGTTTCTAATTCATGACAGAGAATGATGTTTTTGTAAATTTCAAGTGATGGTTGAATTTTTGATGTACAAGACCCAAATATACCTTTTATTCATAATTTATATGTCGGAGCGCTGGTATCGTATGCCGTTGTGATTCTGTGTAAAAGAGCATGTAAATATATAACGTCCAAGTCTTACCAGATTGTAAGTGATAATACTAGTGGTGTAGTTTAGAATTAACGGTATGATTAAATTATAATAACAATGTTTTTTTTTATATAATAGGGGGGCAAACGAGCCTGCAGGACGCCCAAAAAGGGCAGTCATCGCAGCCCCTAGACACCCATGTTATACGGACTGTGGAGCCATCAAGATAGCTGGCAAAAACGCCATTGTTCTGACATTAATAATAATAATGACTATCAAATTACTATTTCTACAGACCAACAGGTAATATTGGCAGCTCGAATAAACCACCAGTATTAACGGTTATAAACTTACGATCTCTGTGACACATAATATAAAAAAGCAATGGCACCATTGCTCCGACATATATAATTTGTATTTATTTCTTAATATGTCGTTGAATGCTTTTTTTCATGTGTTTTTAAAATAATTTCTGCTTTTCGTAAATTGAAGTGAACTTTACAAGTCCTTACTGGTTGTTCTTAACCTGTGGTCGAGTTAACATTAGTCGCTGCTCAATGTAGCGTATTTTCTTATGTCCTGTAATTTCCACATGTGTGTTTTTCGGTGGCATTATGACAGTATGAATTAATGAGATGTTTTCGTCTTAGTGGTTATTATTATAACCAAAAACTGTGGATGGTTAACTTAACAAACATTGTGTAGTATTTACAATATACTTAACCTACACGATAATAATTAATTAAATTTAGGTAAAGACTGGTCCCTGATATATCTTTAATGGCATTTCACCGCTGTAATCCGATATTTCACTTAAATCTTCAATTAGACAATTCACATCAACCCCACGGCCCAGAGTCCAAAGAGAACAAAATGAAAGTTCGAAAATAGAGTGTCTTCTATACTTTGTGATTAGTTTAATTACAAGTTATGACATACCTATTTCATTTGTTTCTTTATGGATAAGTAAGTGATCAGTCCTAGATCACAGCAATGTTGGACTATCGTTTAATTCTGCAATCCTCATTCATCAGTATGTAGCTCTGTCCACCAAGGGAATTTGGAAACCATATGTAAGAACCAAGTCGCCAACGTGTGTCGGTTATAGATACATACTTGCCTATTAGAAAATGACTAAGAAGCAGATACAGAAAGTGGTCAAAACCAGGGGTTAGTGGTTTTTAGATAATCTTTATGATACATTCTATATAGAAGGCGAATTTGTTAATCTAATAGGCAAGAACCTTATAACATCCTGTGCTCACGCAAGCCGTCGTCTTTTTCTGTCGACGGTAAGCCGGTTTCCTTCATCGTTCGAGACAATTTTAAATTCGTACACATATCAAAGCGATATACTACGCTATTATCTATATCATAAACACCGTTCACCGGGCCTTTCACACACAATCACCATAAATACTCTTTCTTAATAAATTAATTCTCTTAATTTTACACGAAAATATGTCAAATGTGGTAAACAAATGAAAATAAATTAATTCGTCGTTATTCCCACATGAACAAATTTCATCACATTTTCTACCACAATTATAGAAAACATGTAAAATCACGTTTGGGCGGTCTCATTGCGAGTTTGTTTCAGACAAAACGTTAATTATCTGAATTCAAAGATGAGCGAAAATAAATAAATCGTTTATTTGCAAAAAAAGTGGTACATTTAGATCGATCAATTATAAATACCGCGCTATGAGCCATATGCAAATAGGCTGCAAATGTCATATTAAATTTTACCGATTATTAAAAGACCAACAACATACTTGTCCATGGGCAATATCACTTAAGCCTCCTGCCCATTTGCCTCTTACATGGAAAAACAATGAGTTTTTAGAAGTTTAGATTGATACCTATGTGTATGAAAACATGTCTTCAACTTTCGTCAAAATATAATTTTCAACATAGCATTATAATCTGAGATCAACAATGCCAAGGTAACATGGAATCGATTAAACGTAATCGAATTAACTCGATTGAAGGACCGCTGATCGATATCTTTGTGACCCTCAACTCCGAGACTTCCCGACATGTTAGTCATTAGGAACCCAAATCTCCGATCTTAAATATCGGACGATATTAATCTGTATTGATGTACTCGGCTATGGCGTTTTACTAGGCGTAGTTGTGTCAGTTTAAACTTCTAATAATACAACTTGCTATATGATTATTACAGTACTACTACAAAGTAGTAGTATCATATTGATGGCTGGTAATCTTCTACACACACTTCACAAGATTTTGTCTTTTGTGAACTGATAGGGTGAAAGATACAACCTCCAACTGTTTAAAATAAGAAAATACTCCTTCCCCTATGGGGATGACTGCCCGTTTTGGGCGTCCTGCTCGTGTTCCACTCTTTAAATTTAAAAAATGTGCTGTTGATATAAGATCGCAAACTAAAGAGTTTAATTTTGTTAAAAAAATGGGGGTATTTTTAAATTCTGAATTTAAAAACCTACCTAGACCTATGAAATACACATTAAAATGGGACAAGTTGTACAAGATGTTAGTATAAAAATCTCGTGTTGTGAGAATTTAATTTAATAGATATAACCTGTTTTATGAGCAATAAAGCTTTTTATAAATTTGTGTGTGGATTATTTTAATGGTCTTAATCCTTGTATTGATTTGCTCCCGTTCAAATATTTATGGCTACTCTGCCTTACAAACAATTTGTATGACTCAAAACTTGGAAGTTTCTTGCCCGCTCTACGCCCTTGACTTGCGAAGTAGTAATAAATATAAATTTAGATTCAACTTAATATATTTTCTGTTGACATTCATAAGTTGTGTTCCTTACATTTATGAATAAAGTTATTTTGAGTTTGAGTTAGCAATAACTGACTAAACAGATCTGGATCGGAACTGGAACTGGACTAACCTTAGGATTGCGCGGAACTAATACTTATTGAGATCGGTCACTATCGCTATTGGATATTCCATAGTAAGATCCCTGGAGGTTAAGACAATGTCGCTTATCGACAAGCGTGACCCATTACACACCTTCGACGGTAGCGGGTTACATCTGTCCTAAAGTGATTTTGTCTGCAGCCCTTCTTTCGCAATCAGCATATAACATTAGCAACATAATTTGCAACTTTCGTTTATATAGGTAGCTAATATATGCATTCCGCTTTCGCTTCACGGGCGTATCATACTGAATTTCAATCTAAACATTATGTATTATATGTGGTCGAGTTTTCTTTTACAAAATTTGCTGATATTCAGTTCGATACGAAACCAATAGAAAGTTTTCAGACTTATTTTCCACGCATAAGTGGGGCGGAAACATATTTTTAAGAAAATACTCATGTAAGTGCCTGTTAAGTCAATGTTCAACGGAGCGTTTGTAAAAAAAATCACATAATAAGACGCACCGCGCGGTGAGATAAGTGCGGTCATATCGTACGGATAGAAAATAAATAAAACTTTCATTTTATATAATTAACGTGATCCGATAATCACGTTCAGAAGGGTCTTCATTATGTTTATCGAAAATCAAACAGGCCTTATATTAAGTGAGATGCGGCCTATTAGAGGTCACGCCTGTCCTCTAATAGGCCGCACCCATATTTGGATGATGGACAGGGACAAGGAAGTCCAATCCGCTGCTATTTTTATAAGTTTTTAGAAGATTTTGTGCTCAGAATCGTTTTATTTTTGTTTATTTTCTTCAATTATTATATAACACACGATCACATACACACAAATTAAAAGAAGCTAAATAATATATATAAGAATATCCAAAACTTATGTTTAAAACAATTTTCAAAAAATAATAAAAGGATAGCCTGGAAGAGATCAGATAATAGCGATTTTATTTTATCGTGAATGCTATTATTTAATCTTGTTTAAATATATAATTAATTAAGTTTTAATACAAAATCAATTTGTTTTTCTAACCGTACAAAACGTTGCGAGTCCCCGCTGACCATATAAGGGTGATATAAAATAAGATATGTACGGTCAACCCCCGACCTGGGGTTGTAACTTATGAAAAAATGGTCGTAAGATTCGTTGCTGACGGTACATTAAGTTCAGATACCGTATGATAATATTTTTAGAGAAAATTCAATATTATATTATTTTCCGAACCATATATAAGGGAACAAAACGTATTCTATAAATATATTTATAGAATACGTTTTCTATTTTGATTCAACAAAATACCCCCCTCTGTGTTGAGGGTCTAGAATACAGTAATAACTAATCAAACACATAAATAAGCGTAAATGTATGAGTATATGAAAGCGTATGTGTGCATATAATACAAGCTGTATTTCAGAGTGTAGCCAAGTTATTATACGCGTGCCCTGTATTAGTTTTTGTAACGTCATAGTAATTCCAAAGTATTGTTCGCCTAATGGCTGAAGCGTTCGACTCTTATTAACACTTGCTCGTATGGCGAAGAAAACCTCAAACTCTCAAATCCAAAAGACATGCACATGATGGCAGAAGGGTATTTATCTACTTGTGTATTGTAAGTTATCAGAAAAAACGGTTACAATGTAATTTTTTGTCTTTGTCACTCCTGTCACTTTACAAATTAATAAAAGGGACAATACATCTACAGGAAATTGAGGTAAATAAAGAAATAATGTAATTTGAATTGAGTTTTTTGTATCCAGGTTTAGTTGTTGTATAGCTATAATAAATGTCTATTAAATTAATCTTAATGATGTAATATTAATGATAAAGAATTGGTGGTTATAATAATCCATTTAGTGGTCAATTTAAACGTGAATTATTAGTTACATAATAACAAAACTTTTTTCGTTTATGTCGGAAATTCTATATAATTGTTATTTTTCCTAATTTTACCTGATCACTTTTTTCATAAGTTTTAATTGCTTAGTCTTATTTCATTAGGTTTGTCTATATCTGTATTATGTATATTTGTATTGCTTGCTTATATTATCAATTTTTTTATTGTTTTCAGATTGGTTGCCTGGAAGAGATCAGTCAAAAGCGTTAAGGCCGCCAAAGGCCCTCATTTTCATTTAATTATGTCAATTGTATTATATTTCAGCAACGAAGTGTTAATTAAATAAAATCTATGTTTTGTTCTAAATGAACAAACACATTTTTTTTTCTTTTGTATTATAAACATATTTATTAGTAATCATATTATGTGGTTTAATTGAAGGGATGAAGCTTGTTCACGTGACAAATATAATGAGGCTGATACAATCAAATCAGGAAAAGTCATAAAACACATGCTTTATATAAAATGATAAGCAGAAACAAACATTCACCGCTGAAATAAATATAAGACTCTATAGACGGGAAATCGTGACTTGACGCTTAGAATAGTGATGTGAATTTATCGATAAATTAAAGATTCAGTCGCGTGATATATAGTCAGAAATATTTTAGAAAGAAATTTATAAAGAATTCTTAATTCGGATACTAAGTAATTTTGAATTAAAATTTTTTAATAGTTTATTGATGATTTCAGTGAGAACTTGCTTATATAATGTAACATTTTGTAGACAACAACTGTCAAACTATTACAGTTACGTCAGGAGTTGACCTAATGCTTTATTAATAAAAAAATTGAAAAGAAGGGGTAAATGGTTTATCTAATTATGTTAAGTGGCAATGGGAATTCTCAATGCCAGAAGGCTCGCAAGTGTGTTGCTGGCCTTTTAAGACGCTCAGACGATTAGTACGCTCTGTTCTTGAAGAAAATTAAATTTTATTAAACCACAGAGGTAAATAAAACATTTACATATTAATAAACAACTAATTACTTGCTCTTATTGTCCTTAAGATTATTAAAAATATCGATATTGAAAGACGAACAACACTAAAGCTTAAAGCTATCAAATCGTGTCCATACATTAAGAGCATTCATAGCTCGCTAATGCAATTCATTGTACAAGACTTCTTACAACGACCACAGTAAGTTGACCTCCCACCCCCTCCTCATATCTAAGCTGAACCGAGAAACAAGGGGATGCTTAAGGAATATAGCAGCTCAAGTTATATTTGCCACGATCATCCCTCGAATACAATCGACCGGTTTAACTTGAGCTATATGTTAGATGCATCAGTTTGACAATGCACCGCAGTGATGGATCAGTGTATGGTGGTCTTGTCAATCAAGTACACTGTACAATCTTAAGGATTTGCTTTGATTTACGCGAGCCTCCTTAAAGTATTGAAGAGATTTTTATGTGCATACATACATTCTTGTACTTGTCTTTACGTGACATTATGGGACCGTATGAGTAATAGTGTGGGTTAAAAGAGGACATGATGATAAGGATACAATAGGGAATGCTTAGCTTGTTTGGCCATGTAAAAGGGATAAATGAGAAACGGTTAACAAGAAGGATATACTAGGCAACCTTGGTTGATGAAGTCGGGTTGGGTAAGCCTGGTCGTACATATCTTGACCGTATCCATAATACAAAAGAGATGACTTCAAAGTATTAAAACACGACTAGAAGAATATAATTTATAGAAATAGCAAAATCGTGTGACTCTAGGTCATATGGAGTGTCAGAGTTAGAATGGGATACTCCTTACTCCATATAGTTTTTTACAATATATATTTTTTTTTATAGAACAGGGGGCAAACGGGCAGGAGGCTCACCTGATGTTAAGTGATACCGCCGCCCATGGACACTCTCGATGCTAGAGTTATATGTACGCTCTTTTCTTGAAGGACCAATATTGTGTATACATTGATTTGATAATTATATGATGACCATGGGCCGACAATTAAAAAAATTACTATACTAAAATAGAACAATCGCACGGTGTTATAAAAACAATGCAGCAGTTAATAATATATTATTTTGTATGTGATAAGAAAGATTAGTTATGTTACGACCATGAACCTTCTTGCCTTCCTACACCGAAAAATGGTCCATCAAAGCAGTTTTACATAACAAACAATTGGCTATTAAATTCAAATAAAAGGTCAAAAAACTAGTTAATGTGTTACGGAGGTATTCGCATTCATACAGATACAAATCTCTCGTTGTATGTTAAACATTATCTTTCAATTGTGGCCTTAACATTGTTGTACACAATGGCTTGCGCAAGAGTTGATCAGATTTTGCTGCGAAGGCTTATTCTATAGGCCTATTCATAATACGAAATTTGATTTATTTCTTTCAATTTTAAATGTATTGTAACAATAAGAATTATTTTTCACTGTTTATCTTACTCGGTAGCGATAGATTAAGCAAGTTAAGGCTGGATTTTTCTAGAAACAAAAGTAGGAATGCTCTTCTCTTCTCTGTTCCTCTCACCAGCATTACTTCCAGTGGCTGCTCGTTCTAGTTACAAAAAAGTATACATGGAATTCTAGTCTCCAACTGAGCTAAGAAGCACCGAAATAAATACTAGAAAGGTCCTATTTCATAATGCATCAAATCAAATTTAGGACATCTCTCTTTGGTTGGGAGCTCATTTCTTTTTTTATAGAACAGAACAGATAATAACAAATTATCATCTGATCATCGGCATCTATGGACACTCAAACTACCAGAGGGTTCGCAACTGCTTTGAAAGAGGTTTGGGGCTTAGTCGAATGGGTTTGGAAATACTTCTGATGGTGCGGAGCAAAATGTGCCTTAAAGACGCTCAGCTGTGGAACGACAGACATCATGGTTTACGTTACGACAACGTTTTAGAAAACAGTACTAAGAATCGTGTTCAGTAAGGCAACATCTGGAGTTGACTATCCGTCTCCGATTTCTGTTCACTGCCTCTCTTGTGGTATGGAGTTTTGACGACGATTCTTCAACTTTAGTAGACAGATTTTTTAAAAACGATTGTATGAAAAATAATCATAATATATTATAAATGATGCAATTACGCGAGAAAGGAAGATATTTATAAATCCATACATTGTTAGTTATTAAATATATTATCCATTCTTCATAACTAACTAACTTAATAGTCTGAAAATAAACCTCTTGAGGATACAAAAAATAAGACGAATAACTCTATTTTCGATTCGATACATCAGCGTCAGTTTTAGAGTATTCCCCTATAATAAAATAAAGATTATGCAAAAATCGGTAATGGAATCACTCAATCGAACTAATGCTTCGATGAATAGTACAGTGATTTATTATATTGTGGATAAGAAAAATGACTAAAACACAATAAGTTGTTTAGGAGACACGACACGATAACGAAATATTTAATCTAGAGATGATTGATGATTGAGGCGTACGTGAACATTATTATTTTCACATTATTTAAATAATAATTAAAAAATGAGTTTTGGATAATCTAAATTATCATTAGGGTAGCGAACTTCATGATTTCTTTCATTTTCATAATTCTGAAGTTTGCGAACAGACGGACAATTCATTTGCGAAACAAAAATGAATTTACATCGCTTGTAACAGCTCTCGGCCAAACGTTAGTGCTGTAATACTATTCTTTTTTGGCTCCATAATACTTCCATGATTGAATAAAAATGAAAATTATTACAGTTAACTATAGAAATTATATTGAAGTATGAATACATAATATGTATTGTTTTTTATTCCACCATCACATTCTTACACAAAATCACATCAACGATGAGTGATTTTGCTTAGCTCTTAATACCGTCTTGTCTTTCAATGTGGCTTCACCTGCCGTCAGAGTTGCCATCTAAATCCCTTTGTGGTAATGTCGCTTCCACCATACGAGGTTCATGTTTACTATGAAGGATTTGAAATAAAGGCTGTATAACTGAATATATATAATATATCTGGCTATATATAATATATATATAAAAATCAAAATAAAACTTTTTTTAGACTATTAGCACATGTTAGACTGTTGTTTTGTGAGAAACGTATATACAATGCCACTTACTTTTCTTCGTCTGCGGCGGAAATTGGTACTAACGTCCCCCTTTTTAAATGGAAACTAACATTGTCAGTATCTTATTTTTTTATATAATAGAGGGGCAAACGAGCCTGCAGGACGCCCAAAAAGGCAGTCATCGCAGCCCAACAGACTTAAAGGATATTATGTTTTTAATATTATGTTATTATATAGTACAGGTAACAAAACCTATCATATGTTTGTGTCACATTTATTTAATCCTAGAACTGTATTTTCTAGATTCTAGTATACATAGTTTTATGTTTAATTAAGACATTTCAGTAAATTATTCAGTTAGCCTGCATGTCTCCAAATTATTCAAATTATAAATGTTTGTTTACTGGCAATACTGATATCTATGACAAGTGACGCTCTTAACGCCCAAGAAAAGTATGACGCGTTCACCGCAATTATAACATTACCGCCGCATTTCTTTTTAAATTTCTGAATAAATTTAATCTATTTCATTTATAATCTATGTATTCACTCTATACGGGTTACGACATTATGAAGTCATAATTGATTCAACATTGATAATGATCTAGTTATAACGAACGTGTACTTTATTCTGTAATATAATGATCTGGCATTTTTAATAAATAGGCAATGTTGCGCTTAATCATAGTTTAAGTCAGTCATTACTCAACGATATAAGGTATTATAAGTATAAGTAAAGTAATTAAATAAAATAAAATAATGAAAATAATTTAAATAAACAAAATATACTCATTCATCGCTCGCATATTGCAAGGTGTACATACAATACAGTGGACTGTCGAAGCCTCGAGGAGGGCAGCTCCAGGAAAAGAAGCGTGAGAAGACCCCAAAGCGTTGGGCTGACGACATCTTAAAGGTAGGGAGAAATGGGTGGACGAAGCAAAGAACAAATCCAAATGCAACGTTCAGCAAGAGGTTTTAACCCAAAGAACTACTATTGCAGAACACGAAATATAGAAATAACTATAACTATAACTACTAACGTAGACTATGTATATAATAATAAAATCAATCAAATTTGTATTTTTTCCAGTATTGAATAAAAGTAAGTTTATTACTAATAATTAGTTTAAGGTCTTTTTTCTTTCCACCGTGTGCGTTATATGCCCTGTAAGATAATATTTGTGATAATTACTGTTTTTTACATGATATATCTTAGGTAACATTGAATTTTTTTTTAAATAATGTTACATTAATCATTGTACGATCGTTACTTGTATCTACAGATTACATACAGCAAATATAGACAAAATTATGATTCATAAATGTGTATCATTAATTTAAAAGACAGAAAATTATTCTAATATTTGATTTAAATCAAAAAATATCTATTCATATCAATATTTTACATACTTACTTCAGGTGCAATATGAGAATTGAGCATAATAGGAGAACCACCAATTTAGAGCTAAAAGTACTCATAAGAATTATTTATTTATTTATTTATTTTCCATTAAATTTTCCTATGTTTGCTAAATGCGAACAAATAAACAACAAGTAGGCAAAACTTCCAAAGTCGTATGATATAAAAGGATGTTTTGATAAAAACGTAAGCTCCCTGGCAGATTATCGTCTGCGTAGCTTCTTGCCTGATTCAGATTTATGCTTTGAAAAGGAACGAGCCTTATATTATTATTTATTACACATTATCCACATGCCTCGCGATTACTGACGATAATGATACCTACGCACGATATTCTTCATACTTCAATCTAATGGGTGTTTACCTGGCATAGTGGTTAGACGTGAGAGGTACTGGGTTCTTCAATAAACATATCTTAATAATTCTCAAGTACATATATATACATACATGAGAAAATATATAAAGAAAATTGTGTTTTTTTATTATTTTCAACAACAGTTGGCGGCGTGAGGAGGAAATAAAAGGCTGAGGGGTACCAAATCAAGGGCGGCCACCACTGTTTAAAGTTCTAATTTCCAACTGTAGAGAGAGCCTGCGGCAGTTTCTGGAACGTTTAGAAAATCATTCCGCCATTGTATGAGAACCTGTGCGAGTACTTGAAATATATACCATATTATTCTACCAGAAATGTTACAGAAACCTAAGATTAATAATTTACTTAATTACGTCATTTAGATCACCTACTTGTCTATTGAATGATCAGAAAACAGATACAGAAATCTGAGGTCCAAGCCTAAAAATACATCATACAATCTAACATACGTGGCCCAAATAATTCTAATTTTAATTTGTAACGATAGAATAATTTAACTAAAGAAGATCAGATCAGTGGGCTTAAAAAAAACCCCATACTCAATCAACAACCATAACCCATCTTTTCGTAGACAGTCTCGTAGTACATTTGTATGATTAATGTATGTATGTTTCCCTCAGTAATCTAAATGTTAAACTGTAGGCCGCTCATAACTCTAGCCGGCTCATTTATCACAAGCGAGACAAGTGTATGACCGCACCAATTTACTTTGAAGTGTTTCAGACGCTAATGTGGTGAAACCTTTTTGTTTTAAGTTCATAACTAATTCTTAACAAGTTAAGTGAAATTCATCAAATACTTATAACAATAATATCGAACTTGTTTATTACGAACAGGCAAAAGTTTATGACTTTGTTTGTAAGCGAGTTGAAATTGCGTTAAAAACAAAAACACTACCAGAAAGGGGATATACCTAGATGAAATAATATTTTTTTATAAGATTTTTGAAGTGAAACTTCTTTACCCACGCTCGACTTGGGGAGTAAGGTGGCGAACGCGTGACGTAAGCGTTCCGTAAAGTGTGATCGGGCAAGGCGAACGGAAGTTGAGTGAGTTGAGCAAGAGACGGCAGTGCGCGCTCACATTTTCTTTCTCTCTTCCTCTCATAACCAAATTTTATAACGACAAATGAGTAATAACCGTAATGAGCCAACTTCAAGACATGGAACAACAATCGATGCATTTTTTTCTGGATATCTGTCTAATTTTAATTCGGAAACATATGTACTTATTTCCATACCATAAGCCTATTGTCTCAGTTTTACAATCAACCACAGTAATTACTGATGTATCCAATAATGAATATAATGTATAAAAATAAAAGATCTATGCAAAAATATTAATTTACAAATGAAAACATAAAATAAATTTAAATATTTGTAGAACATTAATATATGTATATGTACATACATGTATATATTGTGCACAAACACACACACATATATATATAATAAGTTTAATTTCAGTCGTTTAGTTTTTATGTATTGTATTATAGTAAAGAGTTGTAGAAACCTGCCTTGTTTATCACTGAGGGAATACGTTTAACTCTGGGTAGCAGAGTATACGGTATATCCTATAAATCATCTCAGCATCAACACGACCGCATCAAAGAGGCTTTCGGGGTGTTATTCCACCGGGACATGCTTTCGCTATACCCAATTAGAGTTATAATTATTTAACTTTCAAATTACATTGTTCACGTAGGCAATCTCTTTAAGTCTAGATAATTGATAATTGAAATGTACGCAATATTCCGTGACGGTAAATTGCAGTGATCACTTACAGCGTACTCAAATGGAAATGCAGAAACTCTACAGTAAAATCAGAGTATGCAACTTTAAACGAATTGAAAAGCTTTCAAGACCCGAGGGCATTCACCTGTGTTCCAAAGGAAATATCACACATGAAATTGCATATTTTAAGAGAGTAAAAACCACAATACGTTTGGTTGAAATTAACCCTCGTCGTCAAACTAAAAGTAATGTATGCAAGGCTGCAGGGTTAAACCAGTAAGTTATATGATAACAGTTCATTATTATAACAGGTGCAACTGCGGTCCGGCAAGCCCCGGGCGAACCGTCCATTTTGGATGTGGTTTAAGATATGGGTTAGGTATGTGTTGCAGCTAGTTGTGGAATTATGGCGAACAATTAACTGATGAATTCGAAAAATTTATTTAGCCATAGAGTAAGTTGTTTAAAAAACTTTTTTTGATTAAAACTGTATGACCTTGTAATATTTCAAATTATAACAGCAGTTAATAATAAATTTTAAGTTGATGAAAAATCTTAGTTTTTTTATGAAATAAGATTCAAACGGCCAGGTTGCTCGTTTGTTTGTTCTGATGTTAAATGATACCGCCGCCCAATGCCAGAGGGCTCGCGAGTCCGTTGCCAGCCTTTTAAGAATTGCTATGCCCTTTTCTTGACCTTAGATCAGATCAGATTAGAAGACTACACTAAAATCGTTTAGTCAGACAGTTTAGTTAATTAAATTTTCACCTTATCAGCTATTTTAATAAACTCTAAAAATTATATATTAACTTCACATTTTGAATAAAACTTAGTGTTGGCCTAGTGGCCTGAGCGTGCGACTCATATAGGTCATAGGTTTGAACCGCAGCTAAGCACCAATAAACGTTTCTATCTATGTGCGCATTTAACACTCGTAAGTTAAAGAAAAACATCGTATGGAAACCGGCTTGTATTAGATATAAAATAGACATCAGGCACTGAAATCCAAACTAAGGATTTTTTATTCCTGTTACATCCTCGCTAGCACATACAAAGAAGTCTCTGGTTCATTTGGAACCCCATTCCAACATTTCCAAATTCGTGTGGCTTAATTTTACCTGCAACACAATATCCGCGGGACCCTGCTCAATAATTAGGTATTAATTATAGTATTGTTTGAACAATTAATAATTGTGAATTGATTGTTTATTTGCATGTAAATATATTCAGTCGCTTGTTAACGTTTATTTCTTACGATATAATTACGGTGAGGCTGATTTGTGGCTTTACAATATATGATCTGTCGTTGGTACTTTATATTGATACTAACGACCGTGTTGAATAATCCCGTACCGTATCTCGTTGATTTGATTAAGTAATTATAACATAAAGAACGCTAGTAAAATTTATTCATTAATCTTATGTTTGAATGTATGATACGTTTAATAGCAAGCCGTCTGGGTAGGGAGGACTCATATGGCCTTCTGCCAATATGACTGTCCATGAGTATCACTTAATATTAGATAAGCCTCCTGCTTGCCTCCTGTTACATAAAAAAAAACATTAGCTACAGTAAAGCGTTGCTTAAAAAACGACGCCACAGACAGAAAAATTATCACCTTGTATTAAACGAAAAAAATAGTAGCAGAAGGATTTAATTTAAAAATGTATTATTACATTGGATGTTACATTTAAATAGTTTTTATTCAGTGTATTTCTTTGCTGTATATTTCTTTAAAAAAATATCTATAGTAGTTAGCGAAAAGAAATAAAGGGATTATTTTTAATGTCTTTCTTTAAAAGGAAATTGCAAAAACTCATAAGTTAAATACACAGAACACGGTTCAGTGTCCTTATCGATTTACAAATTAAACAATAATTACCCAAATGAATGTTTAAACTGACGCGAACTTTACTGTTCTTAAGGTAATTTATACCTAAGCGGTTTTTATACTCTTAAGGGTACCATGACCATAAAATTCAACATGTTAATTATTTCCTTATTATGGACTTTATCGGGATCCCATTTCTACTACTGCTTGTGTTTACACTTAGGTTAAACCACCACAGATTCTATTCCTAGTCCAAGGTATACCGTAAAAATTACCAATGATATTTATAAAAAAAAAATTTAAGACAGAAATATACAACAATGTTTATAACATTAAAAACAGGTAATGCAAATACATTCAAATATTTGTGTGTTCGAGTAAATTATAGTGAAATATATCAGACCTTCCGCTATGAATTTTAGGTACAAACAAAACAAAAGTTTAAAAAAGTCCGCTTAGTGTGTAAATCGCCTATATATAACAAAAAATCTCAATACAGAGGATGTGGGTTGTTTGAAGTGATTTAGCTCCATCCAAATTGCATTCGGAAGATTTATCTTAAGATCGGCCTTTCTCTTAAATGCAGTATTTTGATGGCTTTTGAAATACCTTGAGTGTTAAGATAATAAGAGCAGGTGTTGTTGATCGGAAAGCCATAATCTTTATATTTTCGCTGATTCGAAATTTGAATGGCCCACTTAAAACTTCGTCGTATTAAAAGGTATTATTAATATATGTATATGCTTTTAGTAGCTATGAGACAATTAATAATTACGGTAACCGTGTTATGGGGCAAAGGATACATTATTCGATTGATCTATTAAAGGCCTTTTAACGCTAGTAATTATTTACTCTGAGACGTCACTGTGTACCAATGCGAAATTATCTTGCTTCGTATCGGCTCATGCCAACGAGACGGTTTTTCGCCGGAGTTCAAAGCGCTTCCGCGAAAACCCGTGTCTTTAGCATGAGCCCTTAGGAATGGAGCAAAAGACGTTTAGGCTACATGTTAGTAACTGATCTTTTAGATATCGTATATTAATATATTAAGAATTTAATTAAGATGACTCTCAGTATTTCCCTTATCTTATTTAGTTAAAACCGGCGAAGGTAGTGAAACCAAAATTTGCGTCCTCATAGGAGACACAAAAACTAACAATTTAACACGAATTAAAACCCAAAACTTACTCAATTTTTGAGCTTTATTTTAATTTAAATTAAATGAGGATTACCTCAAGTAAAAACGCCCCGTAATGTGGTGTCACAGATAATTTCATTACGAAAGTGAATTAAACGGAATAAAAATAGTACATTCCGAGATATGATCAGCACCTGCTTGTACACATCTGCAACTTGCACTTTTACTTCACAATTAAAGAAATAGGTACAACAGTTGGTACATTTATTTAGTAAAGGGATTTTAATAATAAAGATTAAACGTTAAATTCTTTAATCAATATCATTAAAGCTGTGAAGTGAGAATTGTACAAATTAATCTGGTTTGTTTTCTGTTTCATATATATTGTTTCTATATATTATCTGTTTTGGTTTTGCATATTGTCTAAGTGTTAGTGGGTCTCGCCACCCCTCTGACAAAGCAGAGGTCTATGAGTTTTTTGGTAGACCCATTCCCACAGTCCTTGTGTAAAGCTCGACCGCCATGGCGCGGGCCTGCGTAAGCCCATTTTCCCCTCATTTAAAGAAACATAGATGAATATTCCAACTCAGACTTATCAACACATGTGTTTAACAGATTTTTACAACGCATAATGCTATTTAAATACGAGACAAAATCTTTATTTTCGACACATTTATTTATTTTATTTTAATTAAATATGCTACCGTTACAAATTACTCCAATTCGGCAACAAAAAATTAAACAGTGAAAGATAAAAATATTTAGTAAAAGGCTTACTTCATATTACATTAGAAAAGGAACTGACATAACGAAAAACTACCAAATAAACAGTTTTATTTAAAAAATATCCGAGACTGTTCAGTATACCTACGAATTGTTAAGTATATTTCCAATTATATAAAAACTTTTTACGAAATAATAAGGTGAAATTCGATAAATTTCTTGCCATAAAGAGAGAACATTATATACGTACAAGAAATATTAATTGGGTACATTTAATGATTAAGTAAAATGGAGCAACTTTATAGGTCAAAATATGAAAAATATTTTAATAAATAAACGTATTGGCAATAAAAGTTTTCATTGGTGCATCTATCCACAGAAAGCGAAGAGATTCTAAAATATTTAGCGATTGGAGTCGTGGGTGGTGATGGAGTATAAAGTGTAGTTATATACGAGTTATAACCTTTATCATTCCTGAGAGACAACAGAGTGTTGAGATACAAGTATGAAACATATTATATATTCTAAAGTTTTTCCTTTAGTTTAACGAAATCTTCATAAACAAGCCAATAGTCTAACCAGCTATTGATGTATTTCCGAAATAATTCGACTTAGAACCTGAGATCTTTGAAGTAAAAGGCGCTGAAGGATGGTTAAATTAATTAAATTTTTATAATAGGAGCTAAGTAACCTGATTTCATAAATATTAATCGATTTGTATTAAAAAATATGTACGTAGACTGAATATTGTTTTTCTTCTTACCTTGTAGGGTATAAGGTAAAAATAAGGTGTATATTAAATAAGGTACAAATTGTATATGTTAATTTAAAAATTTGTTAATAAAAATTGCAGAGGACTGTCATGGCGACATTCCAGTTATATCGCTTACATTCATAGGCGGGTGGGGGCACGCCGTATCGCTTATCTTCCAGTGTGTAAGAGCGTTCTTTTCTGACAAATAACAAGTGATCACATCAACTATGGAAATGCTTTCTACATACACGGGTATAGGGCAGCTGCACATAATAACTTTTATTAGAAAGCATCTGCTTCATAAAAATATGTTCCAGTTACATTTTTGATATGAAATATTAATAAAAACACATTAAAAATTGCCTGTCTAATAAGGCTGCAATGGTTAATGAAAAATCATTATGTTAACATGTTGGGTATAAAATTTATAAAAACACTTTCTTCTTTTTTTTAGACCAGGTGGCTTAGTGCGGCGGTTAAGTGATACCGGGCCGCTGCCCATGGACACTCCCAATGCTAAAGGGCTGGCGAGTGCGTTACCAGCCTTTTAAAAATAAATCGTTACTTTTAGCCAATTTATATAAAATCATAACTTAGATTAGAGAAAAACAAATCCTATCGCAGGACAGCCGATAGGGGAAAATAGTATAAAAGCCAAATTTTTTAATTTACCCCGTTCATTCAGGCTCACAGACGCGGACGGGTTCATTTCATCATATAGATTGTTATTATTATTAAAATATATATAATAAACAAATAATACTATTTCTATTCTAGTAACAATATTGATGATGGATGGATTAGTATGAGGATCCTTTGTATCTGTAGTACCTTTGTGGAAATACAAATTTTTCTAAGTCTAGGCGTGGTCTTATGACCTGAGTGATTACTCTACGTAAGCCGAGATCAGAAATGTATTCAATGCATTAAAAGATTATTGGATCAACGAAGACTTTTGTTGAAGACTGTTTTAATTCATTTAGAAGGTGAATGGGTGGATTATGCTAACGCCGTCTGAAGATAGTTTTAAAGTATACTTTAAGTTAAATCATTTGTTCGTTTCTATTATGAATTCACTAGAAATGTCAAATGCAATGCTAAAATCGTGGTCTTATGCAAAAGAAAATTCGAAATCCATTTCAACCTGCACTAAGTAGAGGTTTTTTTTATTAATTTTATTATTATTAAAGACATTTGAGCGCTAAGCGGCTTCCTACAATTTTAGAGAAGACTTAATAAAAAATATCACAAAAGTTTTAGTATATCACGTTTATCTCTCTGTCTCTCATCCGAGGGGTCGTAGGTTCGATTACCAGCGATACCCCAATGGACATGTGCATGCGCATTGAACACCCGCTAGTTAAGCAAAATATCGTAAGGAAACTTACATTACATCCAAAAGTCGAGGTAATATATACGATGTACCTATAACATTAATAACATTGACATTTAAGATGGATCATTTAGGAAATGTTGGAACATATCGTTAAATCAAATCTTAATTCGACGTAGGGTCCTTCAAGAAAGGAGCGTACAAATTGTTTGTACAAAAAGGCCGGCAGCGCACTCGTGAGCCCTCTGGCCTTGAATTGAACATGGGCAGCAGTATCACTTAACATCAGGTGGCTATGGCTCTGTTTGATATAAAAATCCAACGTTTATTTGTTTATTATTCAACATTATTTCAAGAACAGTTTGAACATTTTCATGATATGGTCAATCTTTAATAGAGGGGCCTGTAATTAATGACCAAATCGTAAATATGTTGCATTATTCCTCAACAGCGGCGCTAGTAATTTTTAACCACCTTAAAAAAACGAGGAGTCTTCTCAATTCTTATGTATATATTTTTTCATGTGTATTCGTGGTTAACCTCGTGGTTTGTCCGTATATTTATTTTCTTTCCTTTTGGAAAGGAGATATGCAAGGATGGTACCATGATAAGGAACCTGATGATGTCATCACAGACAAATGAAGAGGAACCTTCGAAAATTATGAAATGATCTTACGAAAGACTGTTTCTTTTTCTTGTTTTATTTATTTCACTTTACCACAAAATACATAATAATATATCTACGGTATATATTACAAGATCTTTTTATCAAACATAGGTATATATATTTAGGTAAACTTAAACTTAAATACCAACAATAAATATTTACCAGGGAATTATCAAAACAGCGGATTAAGTAAGAGATAGGCACTTATCAATGTTTAAACCTTACACGATTCAACTATATTATGGTATGGAAATATCAAGATCAAAAATAAACAAATGTTAAATAAAAGCCCACGTTATACAACACATTTATGTCCCTTTAAATAGAACTCAATTTAGGAATATTACGTAACGAATACAAAAGTGAACCCCCACACAAAAATGTGCCCAACCCGTTCGGGAAAGATTCACGATTCAGTCCACGCGAGTGAATCACAAAAAGTTGAAGTGATATCAAATAATAAATTAATGCACAGATGCGTCCATTGTGCCGCTGACGTTTTGGGGATCTCGACTTGTTTATACGGTTAATGGGTCACGACTGGACAGAGGAACGGGGATCGTGAAGCTTATTTAATTTGTATAGGTCCGTATATATTATTATTAAAGCCTTATTAATGCATACATGCCAAACATAATTATAGATGAATTTGCATACAACTTTCATCTAGTAACAGTTTTTCTATTCAAAAATTAGATACTACTTCTATGGCTTAGCTCAGGATTAATGCTTTTAAATTCACGAAAATTCGGCCATAACAGACACTTCTCATTTTTATAAAAGCAAAACATAGTTTTTGAGTCTAAAACAATTTTGTCTTGGATCTAATCTTGAACTAAACAACCTGCATTTCTTATGAAACGAACTCACTTAGGCATTTGTAGCTGACGTTATAAATATATTAATTATCAAATGCTTACCAAAGCCCAGTACAATCATCTAACTGTCCATACAGAAGTATTTTACATATAGGTAAGTAAATCGTTTAGGTAAAATATATTGAAAAAACTATACCTTTACGCTACACGTATCTCCTTTACTATAGACAGTTATGAGGACTTTATTATGATGCCTCATCGTTTTGGAGTTTTACTTTACATATTATTTTTTATGGTGGATACCAACAAGAATACAAATACAGGTTCACATGCATGACATTTCTGAGATTCACTTAGACGTAATATAGATTAAAATATTCGGTTTCAAGGTTTTTCAAAATGTTATCTCTAGTCCGCGTTTTACAACACCATCCGTATGACCTCGATAGGCTCGGCAGTGGCCATGCACCCATGTGGGACCAGCTACCCACTGAGGTATTTCCGAACCAATTCAATTAAGGGTCCTTCAAGAAAAGAGCGTACCAATTCTTAAAAGGCCGGCAACGCACATGCGAGCGAGAGAGTGTCCATGGGCGGTGGTGGACATAACATATTTTCTTCTTGCCCACTCTACGCCCTTGACTTGCGAACTGGTAGTAAATGTAAATTTACAATTAATTTAATTTTTTGACGTTCATAACTACTTGTTTACCTATATGAATATAGATATTTTCATTCATCGGGTGAGCCTCCTGCTCGTTTGTCTCCTTTTACAAAAAAAAACAAAAAAGGATATGAATTAAGGTACCAAAGTTTTGAAGCCGAGTCAAACAGTCCAGCAATAACATGAACCTACATTTGTTTAATCATATTGATACTTACGTCAATTTTTGAAAGAAATCTATTCAGGTGATGAAGACATAACGTTTAAATGGAATTTATAAAAACAAAATAAATTGGTTTTATTTTGTATTGCTAAAAGCATAGAAAAGATATTCCGAGTAATATTTTTATCAAAATGCTTAAGAATACAATTAAAGTAGCAAAATTCAAAACTTTACATTTCGCTGAAAAGAAATATGAAATTCATACAGCCTTATTATTTCACTTATTTACATAAGCAGTTTTGTAATGTTATTCAAATTTAACAGCGCGAACATCGCTGCACACGTGTATTATATTTAAAATTCTGCCCATGGCAAAGATTAATTGTTCTGCAGATGTATTAACGATCTATGAACGTCTAAACTAGCTAGGTATAATTCCAAAAGTTTTCAAAATCTATCTTTGAGGTCGGTAAACAGGATGTTTATGTATGTAATGTACCCAGAATCATCTTCTGCTTCATTCATCATATCTTTTTTAATCACTATCAAAAACGGTGATAGTTTGAGGTTATATGCTCACTATCAACAGTATATGTTTAACGCACACTGAGTAGATAGAGGGGACAGCGTCTGTCCGAAATACAGCTAACGCAGCGGATTAGGGTGAGAGAGAAGGAGCCAGCATACCGCTTACAGACTGGCAACGTAACGCGTTACGTAACGAAGCGGTTTACCGTTTCATAAGAAACTATTATTTCAATAAAACGACTTTTACGATTCTAAAAAAACAATTTATTACATTAGACCTTTGCCAGTCATGTTTTTTTGCTTCTAAACTATTTTTGTCATAAAAAAGTGATCCTTTATAAATAATAACACCTT
Organism: Pieris rapae; assembly: GCF_905147795.1. Lineage (NCBI taxonomy): Eukaryota > Metazoa > Arthropoda > Insecta > Lepidoptera > Pieridae > Pieris > Pieris rapae. Next base: position 3,051,854 of record NC_059509.1, on the reverse strand, counting down.
TAAAATGTAAATACAAACAATATAATTATTTAGTTTGTACGATAACTACACATTACAAACATAAGTGCAAGCTAAAACAAGGCAAAACAGAACCTAATCGTGGATTTCTGTTTGGTTCTATGTATCGCATCTGTTTGATCTATAACCATTCTATGGCCAACCCTTTGCTCGTAAATATAGTGTGATTTGCATAAGAAATGCGGCACACACTACGCTACTGAATATATTAACAGTCACTTCTGTACTTTTTCTACTCATCTATGTTATCTTTTATTTAAACCTACTACTTTGTTATTTTATGATTTTGGTTTTACTACGTCTTTCTTAATAACTTGAATAAGGTATTCAATTGTTTTAGACACAGTTTTAACCCTTATATGGGAACAGAATTAATCTCATAATAATAATAGGGACCATTACGGACTACTGTCTACTGTAAGGTCGCTCCATGGATCTAAAGGTCCAGGAATTTCTGTGCTTCTGGCAGGAGGAAATTGCGTCCGCAATTCATAGAAACATTCCTTTCTTATGTTTTTCGCCACCTTGGATTATTTCGTTTATAACTGGGGAATATCGATGATAAAAAATAATTGAAATCGTTGTCATTATGGTTTGGATATAATATGTATTTCTTTTAAATTGTTAATTATGTTATGTCATGTGTTAAAACTACGAAACATTACTAAAAAATGCCTCTAATTGCCTCTAATTGCTTGTCACTTTCAAAATTGTATTTTGTGTTTGATTTTATCAATGTGCCGAGCGTTGTCAAACTTTATCAATAATTTTTTTTTTTTAAACTGTAGCTTCATTTAATTGTAATATTTAAAGTTGTCTGTGGTAAACCCGCGAGTTTGGGCTTGTCATTGAATTTTAGTTAGAACATATTCGGATTTTAATTAGGAATTATATTAAAACAATTGTTTTAAACCAAACTTTTGTAAAATGACAAACTCTAAATGTTGTTTCTATAATAATTATGGGTATTTTCACATATATTTCGTTTTGCTTAATTGTTACATTAATAAATACTGGGCTGATCAATTTAAAAAATATTGTTAAGTGCTTCTCTGGTTACTGAAAAAAATTACTAGTAAAAAGTAATGTTGCAAGTATGTAAAAAATGTTTTGTAAACCATAATAGTCTTGTATTTTAGAGAGTAACATATATTGTTGAAAATGTATCATATATGATGTGGTGTACTTTAATAAGTAAATTAAAAGTCAAACTTTTTTAATTTAACAATAATTTTAACTATCACTATTATCGCTAAGTAGGTTGATAATATTGTAAATACTGTATATTTGTGTTGGAAATAATCAAAAGAAAATAATATAAATATGTAAATAGCCTTTCTTCTTACTGAAAACATTTAATGCGCATTTATTGAATCATATTAGCTTAATTCGTTCCGTAAAATACTTTTTAATGAGCACTTTTTCTCTTGAAGTCTTCAGAAGGATATAAACTGCCAAGAGAACATAATTTTATAAAAATACACGTGCACTTAATACATTGGGCAATCACAAGTTTTCTCATTTTAGCCCGGAACTCTAGGAGTTAACTTATTCCTTCGTATCTAGAAATCTTCGGGGACTCTACAAACACGTCCGCATATAATCGGATTGCGTTCACAGCGTTGAAGTTTCTAACAATTAATCTCTTCACAAACTGCATTAACTAGTTAGATCTTCAAGTGCCACTTTTACAGTTGTTTGTAAAAATTGTTATTAATAAAATTATACGAAACAAAAAATGTAATTTATTAACTTATTAGGTTACAGTAGTACATAGTGTTGATAAAATTGTGTCAGTGACAGAACTACATGAAATTAACGTAGTATATAACAAAATGGCTACCCGCTATGGTACCTCCACCATCTATTGTACAATATTTGAATACGAAAATAGAATAATTCATCTATTACTATAAAAGAAACGCTTAGGCCTTTCAATTTAATTTATTTCTATGTGAGTGACACATGGGGATATCGTTTTTTTGTTTTCATTTTAGCATTTATTTTTTATTATATTTATAAAAACATAGGTAAAATCTTTCATTCCATGCGAGTAAATGTGTGAAGACCCCACAGTAAAGTAAGTCGCACGCATACGATGCCATCTAAATTTCGTCTATTTTTATCTAAATTAAAAATCTGAGACATGTTTCTTAGGTTATGGAAATTTGACAGAATTTGTAATTCAACGGTGAACTCGACTCTTTACATTTCTTTTATATTAAATTGAAGATTGTATTGCATAGTTATATAACCGCATTTTATATAGGTATTCCATTTTTAAACCGTCTTTTGAAAGTACCAAAGGATTGGTTGTCAATATCGCTGGTGTGCCTATACTGTAATTTTATTAATTAAATACATCCTTAAGAAAGAATATTAATTCTTTCTTCAAAAAAATAACCATTTATATTAATTAATAATTTATATATATAGCGTTACTCTCGCCATGTTGAATAAAATGCTATCAGAATTTCGGCATATCCGAAATGTTGTCACGTCAGCTGTGCGAGGGAAATCAACAAAGTAGGGGCGTAATCTGAAGGAATAGGTGTAATGTGATTGTCCTCCATTAAACTGATTTATCTGGAATCATTGTGAACCCGTGTGAGATATGGTGCCCTTACGTTTTGTTTTCGTGATCGCAATATCACAGTACAGGGGCTAAGCGTTGTTCTAGCAGCCTATCCCGGAGTATCATTAGGATAATTTGAAATTCTAACAGTAAAATAATTTTTGAATTACTTCCCATCGCTTCGAGATTGTTTGTTACATACACATAAACGTTTTTTCCCATTAAAATACTAGTCTAGATATTCATGGAAGGCTTTTAGTTCATATTGAAATACTTTTATATTTCTATCACCTATTCCATTTGTGGGTCTTTTTTGGCTAAGTCCTCCTCCAAATCCATTTCTGTGCCGCGTTTCCTTAATCTAGTCTATTCACTTTCTAAATTGTGTGCCTTTATTGCGTTTATATTACCGTGGGCACCAGTTTAATTGTACATCTGTACTTTAGATTGCTAGTTCAGAACTGATATTTATATGTAGTTAATATTCATTAAAACATATTAATTAAGATTATTTTAGTTATGTGTAGTAACTGTCTACAAGTACATATTAAATATAACTTATGAAAGACGGAAAGTACGAAAATGCAAGTTACTAATTAATTTTTGGCTAACTTAGTGCAAAGTCGACTAGCGTATTAAATAAACCCATAGTTGCAGACGATGAAGTAATTTTGATAATATCTTTTAAACGTTAGACGCATTTATTTCATAACGAATCTAATATGCAATTTTCTGAGTTATAATTTACGCCAGACATATTGTTATTTGTAAATTTTTTATAGACACCCCGGTGGATCGAAAAACTAATTTCATCAGTTTTCATCACACTACTATCATCTCCTTTCTAATAAAACTTTCCTGTATAATCGTAACATAAACTATAATTTGTGATTGACATCTCTTTATTATATTTATATTATAGAAAAGACGGCACATCGTATCTATGAATATTTCACGTCAAAATCCAATACATTTCTGACATACAGGAGAGCCTTGTTTCTTAATCTTATCCTGACTGTGCAACACTATATCTGAGCTGAAGAAAGGCAATGGAGCCTTCAAAATCAAAATGGGTGCAGCCATCTTGATTTTTATATGAAACTTGTGCTGCTGACGCAGACTGGCGAAGACTTTGATCTGTTTTAAATAATATAGGACATTTGGATCAAACTTTGACCTTTAACTGAAGCGCATAGTAAAAGCCACCTAACAACAAGTGAGTCACGCGCAATTATTCATCGTCGCACGCGCATCGCTATCGCTGACTCACTGCTGTGCTTATTTATTACATTTTTATTTCCTTTTTACTGCTTTACTAGTTTTACGGTTTAATAATTTAAGTACAAGTTCTCTAGAGTTAGAAAGGCGATAATTTTTTAATGTATGTTGTATGCAGAACACAAAAATATACTTTTTTGCCCACGCTGTACTAACACAGGCCATATGTGGACGTGAACATAATATTTCCTAGGTTAATAATACCCCTGTCTCTGAGTACCTACTGTGTTGCGATACATACACGATCTGGATTCGATTACCGGTAAATTAAATAAAGATTCAACCTGATAAAAGAAGAGGATATATAAAAATAAGCAATAATTATCAAAAACAATCCAAATGACTTTTTTCTATTTTAATTAGATAATGATCATTTTGTATGTTTTTCTTTTCTGTATTAAAGTAATGATGAACTCTTAAATTAATAAATTATATATAATAAAGATATTGCAAAAGATTTAGCGCCATTATAGATCGAAAATTTTTATTTTTTTTTGGGTTCATTCTATTTTTTTAGGTTTGGGCTTCAGATTTCTGACATACCATAATTTACCAATCTAATCCGCAAGTAGATCAGCCTCATGCCTGATACATGCTTTCGACTTTTTGGGTCAAAAAAAGTCAAAGACAAACCGGTTTCCTCGCGATCGTTTCCTTCACCGTTCGAGCAAATGTTACATATAAAGAAAGTCCATTGGGGCACAGCCGGGAATCCTACGACCTAAGGATGAGAGCCGAACTCTGAAGCCACTAGGCCAACACTTCCGCTAGCAGTACTTTTAATATTAACTTAATTATAAGCTGTGCGGAGTAAGAGGAATCACCTTGGGTTAAAGTTAGCATGATATTGAGTAAAGTAAGAGTATTGTGCATAGAAACGTGTCGTAACTCGTAACTCAGCTGTGATCGGGCAAATTGAATTCGATACCTCTTTACAACACACGATAATTTAAATGTGTGTCCAATACGTATTGGAGATTGGTAACGGAAATAGATAAATAGTAAGTGGGCGAAATTCTTCATATTTGAAGATTTGAATTGAGAACACTTTCGCGAAATCTGATATCTTTTATTATATAAGATATGAAACCACAGACCATTCACGTTACTGTTGAGTTAAAATTATTAAAATAATAATGAAATGATATAAATAAAAGTAACTAAACGGTAAATTGATTTTAACCGAATCTTTTTAACCTACAAAGTAATAATAATATTAATTATAAAATTATTAAAAAGAAAACTAGAAGTGTATCTTTAACGCTGGCAGCATTCCCTCGCTGTATTGTAATACATATTCGTTGAGCCAGAAAAGTAGCAAAAAAGAAATAAAATTCTGTAAAACGGTCCCTTGAAAATCTTTACAAGAAGGTTACACAGTATATTTTTTCCGGGAATTATTCCGGCCAGGAAACAGCTAAGTAAGAATATTTCTTTCAAGGCGATCATATCGTAAAGTTATCGCCCAGTGTAAAGGAACTCAAAACCGGTTTATATTAGCACATGGCAGTGGCCGAGCAAACCCGCGACACTCGGGCTTAAGCTTTGACCGAGCTTTCCGTTCAACTAGAGCTTTGAACTTTTAATCCTTAGCTTAGAAATGGAAAAAGTCAGATAAATGAATCGAGGAATACTTTTTGTCGGCGCTAAGTATATAATGGCCTATTTGTAGAAAAGTAAAAAGTTAAGTAATAACAAATAGAGCGAGGAAGTTATTTTAAAATGTTTGCGTTAACTCGCCGGTATTGAGACTGTAATATGTTACAAGTTTTTCTCAAGTCAATTTGGTAATGGTTGGCCATGAACGACATGTGATTTAATCAAATAGTTTTACATTCCTAGCTATCTGTGGACTGTAAGTGATGCAAAATTCTGGAATATATTTAATTTTTACGACTTTATATGCGAAAATCAATACAGAACAAAACTAGACAAGACGTATTAAAATAATTATCTATTTCGTTAGTAAGACACGGTCAAATAAATCTTATCTAAATCAAAAACCAATCTCTATGAAATACAATTCTATATATACGTTAAGTAGGGCACATAGCCTAAATGGTGAAGTTCCATGTTGTCTCAGTGAAGAGACAATGTATTAAAAAAAATGAAGATCTTACGCCTGAACCCAATAATTAATCCACAATCTCAAATTGAAAACAATCTGAGATCAGACCGTGACAGTCAATCGATCTCCCTAAGCACCTGCATCCCAATAACCGAACCCTACGAAGGCAACCCATTTTTGGAGACGGATAGAATAAGATAGAATCTCTTCGCTAAAAAGTTAATAAAACCGTACAAATAATATTACATATACATGTTTAAAACATATCAAATAGCTTTTTAATTATTTTAAAAACTGATGTGAGTTTAAATCTTAATATTGGTACAGTTGAACTGTCACTTTCATACCAAGGTCTATCCACATACACTGATCCGACCTACCATGGATAGCTTGTATCGACAGATGTCTATTACAATCCGTAGATTGGCCATTGGCACAGTTTTATCAATATTTCGATAATGATGTCCATCTCAGAAGGTCAAATATGGATTGAGATAGGTTATTGGGTGTAGGCGTATATCAGGAAGCTATGGCGGTTCTTGTCATGACAATAATAACTTGGTAAGTATATTAATCCCTTTAAATAAATCTAAATCGATCCACGGCCCTCCTAAAGTAATCGGTAAACCTGCTTATTTTCAAAATTGTTTAAAACAGTTAACTGTGATAATTATCGTGATTTAGATTTAACAAAGTTTCCATAACTCTTCTATTAAACAGCGAAGTCGGTTAAAAACAAAACTACAACATCACAAAACAAAACAAGAGTCTCCAGTCTACGCTACAGGGAGACTTGTTACACTTTAAAAGGCTTTAATGCTGTGAAATTAACTCGTATCACAAAGAAATAAGGCTTACATTCCTGTAAACAATTGATATAATAAATTTGTCACCAAGGCGAAGGACTTGTAGATTTATTTGTATGTTTTGAAGTTGTATTTTAGGGTATTCGGTTCGATTTCCGGACTGATTCGTTTGATGAATAAGGTTTCATATTAATTATTTGTATTCTATTCATACAAGTTCGGTGGTGTAACAATTGCAAATATGTATAACATTTCCAATTTCAATTTGTATTTCTATGTAATAAGTTTTGGTTGTTACAGGCTTATATCGACATGTTTCGTAGAAATTGCCGTTTAATTTAAGTATAGTGAAACTTTGTCTACTTGAGTAAAGATCTTCAAACAAAACAATTACGATGTCCAATACTTTTTGTGTTCTTTACATTATCAAGTCTTATTGAGTATTTATGACAAACCTTAACAGAGTTGACTCTTCACTATGTTTTATTTTTTGTTGAAGATGCATTTTTTTCAATTTGAAGGAAATATAAAAATATAAAATACTGTGGGATTAAATTATTAAATAAACCAATTTTTTCCTTTTTTTTTGAATGTAATCTCGCTGTTGGTCTTAAGGGCTGGCACGGGCTGTTTTGGCGAGCTTAGCTCAGCCTGAATGGGTGGGGTGGGGTTCCTGCGCAAGGGCGACTTGAACGACCTGTGAGACTCGAACCTCGGCTTGGGCCTTCGCGGGGAGGTCGATCGCCTGAAGGGCAGGACGGAAGCTCACTGGAGTGAGCGAAGTACGAAGTAAAAAAGGTCCTCGCCTTCCCCGGTGAAGGCGGTTTTTTACCCTAGTCTGATTTTTATTGCTACTGTTATTATTTTTGGCTTTAAATTTGTCGTTTTAATTTTTTCATGAGTTTCACGTGTGATGCCTATATGTCGTAAAACTAAATATGACGGTCTGGTCTGACTTCTGTATTTCTTAAATAATTATTTGTCCATCTGATAGGCAAGTAGGTGATCAGCCGTGCTTGATACACGATATCGACTGTTTGGGTCTAAGGGACTTCCTTCCTTAACAGTTCCAGTGAATACTAAGTGCGCATACAGACAGAAATTCCATTGGTTAAGCCTGGAATCGAACCTACGACATCAGGGATTAGAGTCGCACGTTAAAGCCACTATTCGGACCTGGAATAAATAGAATTTTAATATGAAATATTCGTGAATAATGTCTTAAATGCCTTGACTTTGTTATCACTTACTATCCGCTATTTTTAATTCCCTTGTCAGACGTAATGAGTCTGTTCAGTAATAATTTTGTCGAAAGCCACTCTAAAGTCATAGCGATCGTGACTCCTTGAGAGAAAACTGAATTTTAAATATTAAATAACTTTAAATTAATAAAAATGTCTCATACAAATAACTTAAAAGTGTTGCTTAAAAACAGTGTAATTAATGAAATGGTATAGTTAAAAGACAGAAACACACATTTGTAATAAGCCATAAACGTCATTAAGCGATACAGTATGTGCAAATTAAATTCACATGATATGAATAAAATAATAAACAAATGACAAACGCAGGTCCGGAAACAATATGGCGGTCGATTTATTTTACCTTCTAATATCCGGTTGAATGACAGACATATTAATATTTCCTATTTGTCGATAGAGCATTTACTATTTATTCAAACAGATACAACCATTTCATGGCGAAATTACCCGTAAACTGTCCATTATATTATTAGATCGCTCAGACTTACGATCCTTATTCAATACTTAAAATTCCTGTTTTGGTTAATTTTTGATGCTTACACTTCTGGTGTTTGTTTTTCCATCCATTCTACTGTTTACAAGACAGCGTATAAAATATATGGGCAAACGGGGAGGAGGCTCACCTCAGACTCTCAATGCCAAAGGGCTCGCGAGTGTATTGCCGGCCTTTTAAGAATTGGTACGCTCTTTTCTTAAAGGACCCTAAGTCGAATTGGTTCGGAAATACTCCAGTTGAAAGCTGAGGAATTGACAAACTTATTAAAATAGTAAGTAACGGCGAACAAAATAAAACCTCTTTTCGTAAATTGTAGCAACAAAGAGAAATAAAGAAAAATATTTAAACTTTAAAACACAAATAAACGGACGCCTCTATTAACAACAATATAGCTTTAAAAGCTCTTCTGTAAATGACATAAAATTCACCACAACAGTAGGCTTTATCAATTATACAACGCTGCGACTGTTAAGTGCATTACCTATGCCTGGGGCCGTACAAAGGGCTGTCGTGTGTCCCTTTGTGCAGCAATCATATTCAAAACCAGACTGGTTTCGCAAATTTATTTCATTTTTACATTACGTATTGCATTGACGTCCGGCAGCGGAGAAACTATTGACAATGTATGTATGGTTTTTAGTAGTGGTTGTTCATGTGTGTGTGTGTGTGTGTTTTCTTTCATGGGTTAAAATTGCACGAAAAGAACAATCTTATGTTTGGGACATTACTTTATTACTTACTTTATTATTTTCCCGTATCTCTATCTAAAGTTAGTTATTCATTTTTGGGAAAAGAGATACTTTAATAAAATCCCAGAGGCTCTCCTATCTCTGCCTTTTAATACATTTAAGAAATGTAAGAAATGTTTTAAACATTTAAGAAATGTATTAAAGAAAAGCTGTGTTATAAAAGGCTTACTATAAACTTAACGATTATTTAGTTGATGAAAGGGCCTGGATCTAGTGCTAGACAGGCTACTTCTAATTAATTTGCGATATTTGTTTTAAAATAAGTGTTTATTGAGAGTTTTTTACGCCGATACTTTCTCCCTCTGTCTTCTCTGGCGATGAGTAGGGATGCCCATTCCAATTTAATGACGTGGAATAATTGTCCTTTATTCTGTCCTAATACCTGTGTCCTATATTCGAAAATACTCATTTTTTTATAATTTATGATATTTGAATATTGTTTTTAGGGTTTTTTTCTGCATTTTAACCCAAAATAAGTCTAAGTAATAATCTTTCACCGAGAATCGCACCCGGGACATTCGAATTACGTGCCCTACCAGTTAAGCAATGGAAGCGGCAAAAGTTTTAGCCATTAAGAAATTATCTTCTTATTAAACTTTGTTCATTTATTACACGGCCCATCCAGGACGAACAGTTATTTATTAATTTTTTTCATGCCTATATTACTCCGGGATAATTCAGCAATTTCAAACAGAACTATTGATAATCGTTCAAGTAACCAAATCAAATAAAAATACAAATCTTCGGGCGAAACCTTTTATGAGACTTCGGTTCAGCTTCTTCGTTTCTACGATGCCGAGTTTGTTTGAAAATGAAACTCGCTTCGCATCGCAGTAGATTTTTCGCTGTTTAAGTTTTAAAAGTGTAAAGTTATAAAATAGGATTCCGCAAGGACACGAGGGTGGCGATCAAGTGCAGTCGACAAAAGTTACCGGCTGAGCAACTTGGAGCAACTTTTGTGAGCAACTTGTCCTGACTTGTCTATTCCTTGTTACTTGTTTCAAACTGCATTTGTTTTGATCTTGAAACTTGCAATATTGAGGATTCTTGTATTTTTAAGGCATATGCACTATTTGGCACGGTTTCGTGATGAAGAGCATTTCAATCAATAATAACTTAAGCAACAAATTATTCATCTTCTAAAATTGCTACTGCGTACTTCAAATTATGCCTTTATATTTTCAGTTAGATAAAGGTAATTAAGGTTTAATTAGTTTATAGAAAGATGATCTTGACTTTGTTTATCAGTAATAAATTAGTTTTGTCTTAATATTAAGTATTAATTGTCGTTTGCTAAAGGGGTAATTTCAGTTCTTTTAAATCTATCAGTGTACTTATATTTTCTGTGTCATATATTTTGTTTGGCTTTGTGTATCGTCTACGTGTTTTCTTTTAAAATATGGATATGTGTTAGTTGTAAGATTACTGATAAATAAATAAATTCTTAATTAAAAACCATTTTTATTTTATTCATTTTGTTCGTTTTTTTTTCATTTATTAATAATTAATTATTAAGAATATTAATAATTGTTTGACTGACTGTTGAATTCTAATAACGTTACAGCCCTGCGATCACACATAGGTACTTCCGCACCGACTCTATAAACATCAAATAAAAAGTAAAAGAAAAGCTACTATAAGCTATATATATATAGTATTACCATCATCCCGTAAACATAATTAATTATACAAAAAATTGATTAATACAATTTCGTTACGTGAATTGCGAGAAAAGGGTTAGGTTTAGTTCGATATATAATAAATCTCGCGTCTTGTAAAGACACAGTACCTACATTTTAATAATATTACACAACCATAGTTAATAGTTTATAAGATGTTAAATGTTAAAACCGAAATAGCGTTGAAAAATAGGACATCAAAGGTCTTCAGTACTCGTCTAGCATCGTAAAGAAAGCTATAAAACAGAAATAATAACAAAACTATTGACCGCTTGTTATTTCACTGTTTATAAGATTTATAGCACTTCCATTAATATCTGTCTCCTCCCTGGCTTAGTGGTTATTACCATGAGTTACATATTGTGGTATAACCATATTGGGTTCAATTACAGTTGAAAAGTGAGCAGGTTAATCATATACTTGACCTAGTAATATGAATATCGTTGATGGCATTTCAATGGTGTTTCTTTGGCTTAACTCCCAAAAATTTCAAAATTTTGATGAGTTTTGATATAGATAGATAAAATCTAGATGGTTCCACTTAGTCGATCACAAAGGCTTAGCCAGCCTTTGATCACAATTACTCACCTAATAAAGTGATACTCATGAATTACATTAAGATGCCCGAAGTCTCGCAAGTGCGTCGCCAGACTTTTAAGAATTGGCAAGTTCTTGTCTTTAACGACAAAACTGATGTGAAGACTGAAAACTGCTGCAGAAACGCTCAGTTGTGCAACGACAAACATGAAGGTCATACGGGTCGTATTTCGTATTGTTTTGAGGTCCGATGATGAAACTCAGTCACTGGTAATAAGAACAGCTCTTGTGAAGCTTGGAGCTGTTCTTAGAAGTAAACGAATACTCGTGCTATACTATGAAAGACTAGGTCGTGGTTGGTAAGTAAATAAACTTTAATATATAATTAAACTAGCGGATCCGACAGACGTTGTCCTGTCTACACGTCTTTAATTTCAAAATTTCAATTTTTAATAAGCCATTTTGATGAAAATTATTATTCAAATGTTATGACAATATCAAACGATCCAGCACATGGTCACACACGATATAACACAATAACAAAACTTTTTTTAAATTTCGGGACAGACTAAAATTAAAATTCGAATATTATTTAAAATTTGACACTGCGATGGTAGCGCCGTCTGTCGGATCCAATGTAAAACATTCCAAAATCAACAACAACTAATAAATTGAAAATTAATTAAAAAAACATTGTCCAGCGGACAAAATTGTGAATCTAAACCATTCCCAGATCCCCTTGAACACACACAAAAAATTTCGTCTAAATCGGTCCAGTCGTTTAGGAGGAGTTCAGTCACATACACACGCACACAAGAAATATATATATTAAGATTAATCAACAAATTTTACTAAAGTAAACACAGCATATATGTTTAGTGGTTGCCTGAAAGAGATCGCTCAAAAGCGATAAGGCCGCCAGTTCCTCTTCTTTTTGATTATGTTCAATTTTTATATTGTACTGTAAAAAAGTATTAATAAGTAAATAAATAAAATATTTCTAAATATAAACTAAAAGTTTTGTTGTATTATAGATTTTTATATTAATGTATTTTATATAGTAAAATACATATTTTGAATTTTAATAATGATTTGTTAAGAATCTTCGTTTCATTGTAACTAATATTTATAACGAAAGAAATCAAAGTACCCATAAAGCAACTTTCAATTTAACTAGGTTAATGGCGTTTTTAACGCTGAAACTTAACTCTTAAAGTTTGTTTTAAAACACCTTTCCGGACAAAGATTATTTAAATTATAGGTGCGATGATGGATGGTGCGTAATAAAGGGTTATCAATGATTTTGGTTTTCCAACCTTTTTACGATCAATTATAGTGAAGTTTTGAAATCGAATGGGATTTTTTATCTCTTACTAATACAAGAATACAAACGTGAATTTAATTACTGACAAATCATAAATTATTAAACATGATCGAAATATGTCTATTATTAGAATTAACCATAATGTCGGTTCATTACTTTTAGATTGGCCTTGAAAAATCTATTTAAAATGCAATTCGCGAATATTTCCGGTATCAATGTCACGAACATTTCAATATTTTTAGGTCTTATAAACAAATCCTATTTAGGATTAAAAGAAGTAAAAAAAGTCTTAACATCGTCGGCACTTATATAGCAAAGGGTAATACCGATACTACTAATACACACTCTCTCTCTCAATTTATATTTACCATCAATAATTTCTTATACTTCGATAGCACAACGAATGCACCAAATACGTCCCTTTATTTATAATCTAGTAATTTTATAAAATGAATAATCTATGTAAAGCGTAGCCAACCCGGTGTTACACTCAAGCTTATCGGACAGAAGCTCATTGGCCGAGCTTTCGATGACAAATTGGTGATTAGGGCCTATTTCACAAGCATTTGTTAATTCACTGATAACGCTGCCCTTTTTATTGCTTTCAAAGAGATATAAGAAGTTAAGTGCTCGCTTTGTTGCGTTATGAATTATTACTTGGCCATTAAAATATTGACTTACGTTCAAGTGGCCTTTGTACAATGTATGGAACGCTTTTGAGAAAGAGTTTTACGCACAAACGGAAAGAGTTTTTAGTACTCACGAAGCCCGAAATTCTGGGATCAAACAAAAGGCCGTGGGCCTTGTCTTACTTATATACGTTGAATAAACTTGTGACACATTTATTAGCTTTTGAACTGATTTATTTAGACTACCGAAAATTTATACAAGAATAATTTGTATTTTGTAGCGAATTTTGAATTGATTTCCCCAAATCCAGGATTGAATGGCAAAAAATACACATACACATAAATATTTTTTCTGAGTCTCAATAGTGTCTATGTAGAATCCTGTCCGATGAATTTGTGAAACGCTCCCACTAACCCACAGATATATAGATTTGTATTTTATGCCGAAAATTGATATAGAACGTGATTTAGAAATTTTATCGCAAGCCAAGTAATCCATTGCAGAAAAAGATGTCAATATTACATTAATTTAATGTTTTACATAACTAAATGTTATTCGGGCCTCTCCATTGCACACCGCAGTCCACGCCGATACACTGACACAGCAATTCGGGCTGGTATAGCCACTGCTATGTACTATGTTCTATTTATTATATTATAATGTTCTATAAATATTCGTCATATAATGAAATCAAAAAGTCAAAAACTGGCTATGTTTGGATTTTTATCTATTGAGCGAAATTATTTTAATCGTGTATAGATCTTTCAAAATGGAAACATAAACTATTCAACCATATATTTTTTACATTTGCCTACTTTAAGAAAAAAATGGAAAGAAACAATGTACTTTTTTGGAGTTTGGAGACCGGATACGTCCTTAAACTCTTTTGTTAAATGTTTAGGGCCAAATTGGTATTCCTCACCTAAATTCACATCAATATGGAGTAAAGTTAAAATCCGGAAGTAATAAGTTATTAGCTTCTGACATTGGTATTAATAATTTACACGTTATCTCAAGGGCCAAGAAGTCCCTTTTATATGGTAATATTTTACGTTTATTCAAAATTTACTGCTAATAACAGCGAGTTAATACACTTTTAAGTCCTGGCCCTGAAATTTTTGTATAAGTTTCGCTATCATTTCTTTTTTCTAATAGGCAAGTAGGTGATCAACCTTCTATGCCTTACATATGCCATCAACTTACATAATTAAGGCATGCTGGTTTTCTCACGATATTGCCGTTCACCGTACAAGTGAAATCCGCACATAGACTCAATTGGTGCATAGCCGGGGTTCGAACCTACAATCTCAGGAATGAAGAGCTACTAGGCCACTGCGTATTATTTATATAAGATATCATGCTGTTATTTATAGATAAATTATTATGTATCTTTATATATTGTTAAAGAAATAAAAAACAATGTTATTAATATAACCGTATATTATTATGTTTTAATATGACTCACTAATGGGTATTACCAAGAACACAATAGTATCAAGTAACCTTGAACTATTCCTTGGGGAACTTCGGGAATATTTATCACCCCTCAAATAATTTCAGCCCCTGTATGGCTGATGACAGGCATCAAATTAGTTGAATTGGACGTTGACTAGATTTTACCTTGATTAATAGACTAAAAAATATGAACGAAATATTGAATTTTTAATACAATATGAAATTGGGATCCAACTCTTTAGGATTACTGTATTCACACAATTTTGAATATTCCATGTATAGAAATCAAAGTTATTTGTTTCTTTATTTTTTATATTTAGTAACATACTACTAATGCAGTAGAAATATTGGTACAAGAATAAAGCTAAGAATACAATTTCAAAATATACAAAACAAAACGCAAACCTTTTTAAAACATTAGATATATCTATGGCATGTTTGTATCTATGTAGGAAGTAATCTCAAAAACTGCTAATGGAAGTCCTTTTAGAATTAGATAAAACTATATTTTCCCGTGTAATATATCCATGTGTTGTGAAAATTAGTAAAATTATCAAAGTGTGTAAAACATACTTGCTAAATCATATTAATGACACTAAACAAAATGCTAAAGTATTTAAAATTTGTATTACGACCTGGTTCTATCAGATAAAATACATAATTAATGTTACCTAATTACTGAATGTGCTTAAACCTGTATAAAAAAATAAAATTCATAGCTTTTACAATCCCATCCGAACCTTAAAAATTAATTCATGCAAATGACCAACTTTTGAAAACATAGGTGATGCTATCAACATTATCCTAAACTTAAAATTATTCACGCGATTTCCAACCGTATTTGGTAATAGTAAGGATTGAAATACTACGACGATGGCGCAAAATAACCCTCAAAACGCCAAGTGTACTCGTATATTTTTTAAAGTAATTAATTCCGCCGTAATGGCTTTTTAACGCCGTTGTTTCATTAGTGTTTTCTGCTTCGAACTCTTTTTGATATAATTTTTTATAGAAGAGAAAATGAGTTTTCGGATCATTTTACAAGCAATGTATGCACTTTTTGAAAAATTGTTTTTAATTTAAGTAACTATTTGAATCATTTCAAAACCGTTTAAGTACGACTCGCAGATATTGGGCATGGTCGAAACGTTAACTTTCTTGATAGAAATGTTTTGATATTTGAAACTATACAATTCCCTAGCAACGCCTAGATCTACCTAGAGTAAGCATTAGTTAGACCAAGAACGAACTTTTCATTACATCAATTTTTAATAAATGAAGATTTATTATTATTTTCGTCGTAGTAATACTTTAAAAGGACCACATCACGAAAATATAAAACATTTTCAATGAGAGAAATGTCCAAACAACTATTCACCTTATTCAGGTAACACAGTAGACATTACGCAGGTTCGCAAAGCAGTTTGCCTAGTGGCTTTAACGAGTTACTCTCAGCCCTGAGGAAGTATGTTCGATCCCCGGCTGTGCACCAATGCACTTTGTCTATCGGCGCTAAAACTCGTTCGTAAACTGAAGAATACGTCGTATGTCATTTGTCGAACAAAGCTGAATACCTACTTGTCTATGAAATAAAAGTCATAAAGAAAAGCATTCAATAGGGCTATTGCGCCACTGGATTATTATTACATCCTGGTTTTAGTACAAAAAACGACCAAAGTCTTTTATATTTTTCTTTGTCTGTTATATCTTTTCCGTGATCCTTGACGTTTAAACTATCCGATATTGTGACCTATAAGCCGTTGAAAGTGAATCAAAAGTTATAAACTGGCTAATTAAGACGAATACAAAACGGTTACCATATTATGAAACATGATACCGTGTAGGCGATGTATATATATGAATTTATTAATATTAATCAAGCAATATTTAATACGCATTTTAAATTACAAAACTAGTATAATGTACTTAACATTAACAAAAACAGCAGTCTTGGAGTGTTTACACTTGGTTAAGATTGAAAGTGTGTATAAAAGTACACCCTCGTGTTAATCCACCAATCTAATGCGTTGTTGGTATCCAGTAGTCATACAGGATTAGATTTAGTGACGAGACTCTATCCGTACTTCAAAACCCAATATTTTATTTTAGTTGGCGGTATTGTCTTGGAATCTTAGACTTACTTAGGATCTTGTTTACACTCCAATTTTATTTAAATAATATAATATTTGATAATCAGGTCTATCTATGTAGACAAAGCAAACAATAATGTAGGTAAAAAAAGAGAGACTCAGAGTTTTAGGTTAAAACTCATTAACGCAAATAAATAACTCTTATAACTACTTTTAGTAAAGTAAACTCAACCTTATAAATACAACAGGTTGAATAGATAGGCTTGTCAGTGTTGTGTAAAAGACAATTTTAACACCCATATATTAACAAAAGCGTACATTTACAGTAAATGGCTACTAAACTATAGTATGAAACTCTCCAATCGTGTTTAGATCTGACTCCATTTTTCAATTTCAAAATATTGCTCTATAATTTAATAACCCTTTCATTTCCTGACCATGGTACACGGGACCTCGACGCTCATAATTTTATAACAATGAAAGCGCTCTTTAGAAAAATGCCGACATAATTACTTAATTATTTATTCGACGATAAATTGAAAACACACCATCAATCAATGCCAACACTTTACCATAAGCAAGGCTTTACATCCGTATTTTCTTTATTTTAACGTCTCATTTACATCTATTATACTAGCTAATGTCCACAACTTTGCGTGGATAAAGTGGCCATTGTATGGTACGAAAGTGAAAATGAATTTAAATGTCTGAAGTTTTTAAAATTTAAATATTTTGTGAAATTAGATGATAAAATAAGTGATTCATTAATAAATCTATAATTACATACATTTAATGCGTTTTTTAATGTTGCAAATGCCTCCTGCTGTTCCGTAAAATAGATGTATTGATAGCCATATTTTACATATTATGTGTGCTGACACGGCGTAGTTGAATCAAATTGAAATTAGGAACTAGTTTTAATAAGATGCATGAACAAATGGTTAAAAGTATAGTTACATACAAACAATCAAAGTTAATTATACTTTTCACGGTGCTCTGGCACAAGTTAACACGTCAGTGTACGATATTTACAATTTAGATAACGCACGGTCTGTGAGACCGTTATACTAATTGTTTGGGCCACGCGAGCCCTGTCGCATTTTCGGGTTAAATAAGTGTGTAAGGACTATCAAGATTTTTGAAGGTTTCATTATAAATATTTAAGTTTGTGGTTATTATAGTGGGTATTGTAAGAATATTTCGACGTCATACATTATTTTGGTAAATTAAGCATTCGAAATTTATCTGCATTTTACTGTTTATTAAAAAAAGGTTTGCTAATTGACATTAAAATAAAATATCAACAAACAGAAATAACAATAACTTGTACTTTAATATGAAACCGGATTTTTTTTAGCATACTATTACTAACATATGATTTAACAAATCGAGCATGATAATGATATTAAAAATTTAGATCTTCTCAGATACCCGAAACGAACCGAACCGATTATGATTAATTTTAGTTAAGAATTAGCCGTTATTTGGACTTTATTTACTATTCTAAAAAGGTAAAGTCGGTTCCACAATTTACAGAAACTTATTAGTGAAAGCAGCAAAAAATCCAATACAAAAATAAGTAAACAGGCAATCTAAAGGACACAATAGGCAATAAATTAACGCACCTTTGGGTCTTTGTGGACGTGACCTAAACACAAAAGGGGCAATCCTTACCTAATCAAATCTCAGTTAAACCGAAACGGGAATATTGGATCTCACCGGTGTATAGTGAAGTGCTCTCTTGATAATGGGACTGGTCGATATAAAATATCTAAACAATTGAATATAAATACTCTAACATAGGTACTCCATAATAGTTTTTCATAATTAAAATCTTACAAATTGATTAAAAAGGTACGTCACCAGGATCATGATGGCTGTCAGGAATTAATGTCCAATAATTATTTTTATATATATGTTATTTTAAACGATTAACTTGCTATTTAAAATTTGTAATTTTATATATATGCTTTAATGAAAATCAATGTTTTATATTTGTTTATTACATATATTTGAATTTTTATTTAATATAAATAAGTAATTAGTAATCGATAAATTGAGTTTATTTACAAATTAAACAGTTTCTTACGGAAACGTGAGGTGAAAGTCTTTCTATAGACAAACTGATTTGGCGCCTAAACGCTGCCAATAGATTAAATTCATATAGTTTTATCTATGCTAACAATGTAATTAAACATAAACTTCTACTAGGATAGTCTATGTAAAAAACACAGACTATAGTTACTAACTTATTTATATCAATGTGCAGATTACAGTACCACAAGATTTTACTATTTTTTTTTACGAATCAAAACCACAGTTACTCGCCGAGGTGTTGTCGTTATGGCTGCATAACGATTATAAAAAAGGGTCTATTATCGGTCGATGACAGAAACAATGTAGCGGAAATGAGATTCGATCTGCACTACAATATAATACCCCAATGTTCTATTAATTATTCATACAACTGTTTTATATACAAATATATAAATTTACGAATTCAAATGACTCAATCATATAATTAAGTATTTTTCAACTATAATTTAAATTTATATCGTAATTTTTTTATATTACCTAGTTTATATTTTATTAATGGCATAATATACTATGCAGCAATAATGAGACGTTGGACTTTAAATATATATCAAAATATTTTAATTACCAAAACCGTTTGAAATATCATACAGCTTTTGTCTAAATTGTGAAATTTTTAAACAGGGATTACCCAAACATTTTCTAACTTTACCTTCGGGATTGTGATTTTCTTAAGTCCATATTAAAATGTAATTGTGTTATTATGAAAAGTCGTTAACGGATCTTTTAAGAACATCAAACGTTTCACAAATCTGAGCAATACTCAACTCGCAGTCATTACTAATTCCCTTTACCGATGCTAATTATTTTGCCCAAGAAATTTTCCCTATGAATAAAACAGCCAATTTTGATGTACAATTAAGGTATTTACAGCTATGTTATACACTCCGTCAGTTGAATATTGCAATATTGAATCATACAGTTTTCATTATTAATAATAATTTCAGATATTTTTACACTTAAGCAAATTTATATTTCTATCGTCTCTTTTATTTTATATATGTGTGCCCTTTTAAGGTAAAGATCTCCTCAAATTCCCACCATTCCTGTATGAACTGTTCCACTACACCTATACACCTTCTAAATGTTCTACCTTTTTAAGCCTATAGACAGCAGTTTAGTACTTTATTGCTCCACTTTCCATCTGTTCTGTTCCTCTTGCCATCGCTTGCCATTTTCCACTTAAGTTTATTTATGTTATTGTAGTTGCTAGCTTACTTGTTCTTCTTAATAATATGATCATTACTTTACTATTTTTAGGCTGTTGTTCGTTATTTACTATGGTTAGCCAGTTTTTTTTATAGAACAGGGGGCAAACGGGCAGGAGGAAATAATAAAATAAATGAAAATTAAAATAATAAATTGTGGTGCTACAAAAATTGATCTTAGCCGTAAGTTTCTGTATCTCTTTCATTATATTATAGTCTTCTATCATAGTCGTGCCTTTTTCCATTACCTAGATGAAGTGATTTATCATTTAGGTTAACACCGGTTCAATAAAAATTCAGTTGTTAACTTCATATTAAATAGGTCAATGACCTTCCAGCTATAAAAAAATTAATTCTGAAAATTATGTTTTGTAAGTAAGATCGAGCCTTATGTTGATTTAAAATGAATGGCTGAATGAATCACCGAATTCTTGGGGGATTCGCAAATTGACAAACGGCAAGATGGATGCCGTTAAGTGGCTGTTGTGAATATCTCGTTATTAACAATTTTCTTTTGGGAAAATCAGCGATTTGATTTACATTGGAATAAGGAAATGATTTGTTGGAATTTTCTCTAATTCGCTTACAGTTAGAAAATAAACAATTTACTTTAAGTAGATAAGTTTGTTGCTGGATTGAAGAATCGTTGAGGACGAGAAGGAGATACTTCTTTGTCTACTGTTCTATAAAAATGTTATACACTGTTTATTTCCCTATCAAAAAATCTCGGTTTATTTAAGATTCATTTCCATTTCAATCATATGCCGATAGTAGTAGGGATTCACGGGTTCTGCCTCACTCGCTGCCTCAGTCAACCTAACCCCCCGTGCCGGGTTCTGCCTCACTCGCTGCCTCAGTCAACCTAACCCCCCGTGCCGGGTTCTGCCTCACTCGCTGCCTCAGTCAACCTAACCCCCCGTGCCGGGGACTGCCTCACTCGCTGCCTCAGTCAACCTAACCCCCCGTGTGTTTCTGGCTCAGCGGCAGTCCCCGCCTAAAAAAAAAAAAAAAAAAAAAAAAGTTTGGTCTCTTTCCCCACTAAACAGACCGTGCTGAGTCGATAGCACTCACTCCCGAAGCGATATTTCTCTCTGTTTCGAAGTTAGGTTTTGCTATACGTTGCAAATTAATCGATTTACTAATCACCTCATAATAAGAATGTAACGTCTCGTCCAAATCCTCATTTACTAATCACCGAGTCAGTTTCGTATCCATAATTAGCAAATTACCATTACGCATACGCATTTACCTGCAAATGCACCAGGACAGATGGGAAAAGGATTTACTGAACATTAAAAATATGATTTCCGTGTTTTATGTGTTTATTTGCATTATGTTACAATACAACTTTACTAGTGTCATGTCATTTCTTGGCGAGTCATACGAAAAATTTCTGAGGTAATCTTCCAAGCTGAAACCCCAGAACTTGTAGTACAAATATACTACACAATACTCCCCACAAAAGGCAGAATAGATGTCCTGAATGCTAGCTGTATTATAGCTCCATACCCGACAATTTCTTCTTAAAAAATCCGCTATTACTCTAATAGGCTTACGTCCAAATGAATCAAAATATTCTCCAACTTTTTCGTGGTTGATATGAATAGCTACCCAATGAGATCCTGGTTGTGAGTCAGGATCGAGATTGCATATAATAAATGTGGGTAAGTGTACGTGCATTGGTAGGCGATTCGAGGGGTACACGCTATACTGGATGCTGGGATGTATTTTATGGAGACTCATTTGCAGGTTTAATGTATTCATTTTTATTCCAACGCGTTTGACCTTCTACTCTTATATATTGCACTAAATACAATTCCAATTCCTATCAATCATCCACCTCAACTAACATCTCGTTGTATTGTCATCCCAATATATGTGATATCTTATATGCATTTATTTAGAAAAGTAGGGAAACTATTAATGAGAAACCATATTTTTATTTATTATATTTCATTCCGTTTATTATTCTCAATTTAATCATAAGTACATAAAAGTCATTTCTTAACTACTATAATCCACACATACATTTCTGTTCTTATCTATTTCTATAATGTTTGAAAACTCTGCATAAACTACACAGTTAATTGTTTCAGTCAATGCGTTCTCGAATCTTACTTCCATTCTCACACTACCATGATGAATGAGATTCCAGTGAATATTAGAGTTAGCTGATAAGTCGGGGGTTAAATCAAAGGCTAGTAAACAGTATCCATCTGAGTATTGCTCCCTCGATATCCCATTACCTTCGTTAAGAAAATGTATACCGGTACCTGAGTACAGTGTGTGGTATGCGCTGGCAAATACATCGTTTGGGAATGATGGTTGTAATGATTTTGATGGTATTTGTTGACCGTCTATATATAAACTAAAGGAGCAAATACCGAAGTTTTCAAAGTTGAATGGGTTTTTATTATAACTACCATTGAAGGCGGTATTATTAACAAAACCAATGATACATCTCTTAGGAACCTGTCCTAAAAATATATTGTCCAGTGTCTTACCCTGCACACCAGATGGTATGGTCAGGACTTTCACTTCGCCTCTTGTTATAGGATATTTAGCTGTAGTAGTGGCAAGAACCTTTTGATGGGCTATTAGTATTGATGGATTAATTTTTGCTCTGCGTATTATTAAAGTTGCATCTGTGATACAGACTTTGTACTTATTATCTGCATTCTGTGACATGAGGTTAAATGTTTCTCTCGATCTCACTAATTTTATAGATAATTCGACCCCGTTAATGAGGAATTTATCTTGATTGAATATATCCCCATGTAAATGCCCAATCATTTCGACATCCTTACCATCCTTTGAAAGTTGTTGTCTTTTGTAAAAGCCCTTATTTGCCTCATTAGTTTCATTCATTTTACCAGCTGTATCCTCGTACCATAAACCACATGTCAAATGTGATTTTTTGGCAGATGATGAATAATTTAATAGAGTTTCTATGAAAGCACGATATGCATAAGTATTATTTGGGGGTGACACAAGTTTTTGGTTTAGGTAAACATCCAATTGGTTAAATAAAGAATGTAACCAATTATTGACTGGTGCCACTACATTAGCTGCATTAACTACAGAACCGTCTTGATTTTTAATTTGAGCCTTGAGATGGAGTAGTGTATGCGAAAGGTCTATGTAGTCGTCTCCTGTACCAGGTACTTGGAATTCGATGGGTCCATCATCGCTTAATGAAGAAATTGGTTTGTAGTGTATCCAGTGCCCATATTCGATACTTGTTTGTGTGGAAGGAAGAGCAAATAGGTCCAATTCAGATTTAACACACTCACATGAATGATTATGAATAAATGACATTATAATTAGTTTGAAAATATATCTTTGGAAATATTAATATTTTTGTTCCTTGTTTTCCTTAAAGCGTCTTTCTTCTTAAGAGGTGAAACTCGAATGAGCTCATTTCTATATTTTCGTCTTTTATTAACACCCGATCCAGTCATAAGTTCATCAATTTTGGTATCAACTTTGTGTTTAAGGTTAGAACTAGCACTTTTCAAACGATTTTTAATTGATTCTTTAATGGGGCGACTAGCTACAACATCTGACAAAAGCCCAATACCACTGTTAAGTGCTTCTTTTCCAATCACCTTAGCACCACTAGTGAGTAAAGGTAGCACACTTCGAAATAACCCCCCAAGAAAACTGCCGATACCATGACCACGTTGATGTAAGGCTCCTTTGTAGATTACATTAATACCAGATCCAGCTTGTTGCGAATAATAATGTTCATAAGGACATATAATAGTATCTTGAGGTGTATACATTTCAAAAAAGATATAAAGATTATATTTTTTTAAAATGAAGTTTCACACACGATGTACCGTATTGAAATGGTACCGCATTTCCCGTGGTTGTTCTTATATCTACCTCAATAACATCAAATTCTCTTCTCATAACAGGTAAATAATGTGGTGGTGAAAATATATGCATTTTATTTGAACCATATATGTATTTAGCAGGATCTAAGGGTATAATTCTCAACAGGGGTGTCATGACATCACCAACAATTTGTGGTTCTATAATATCACAATACACAAATAATTGTGATGGTAACCCTAAATGTAGATTAGCAGGGCGTTTACTGATATTTTGATTTACTAGATTGGTATCTGGCTCAAACCCAAGTTGAAAACTCAAATTAGGTGATAGAGATAATGAAATTATTGATGGATCCTTTACTGCAACAGAGACAAACTTTGACACGGTGTCCTGGCGAAAACTAACTTTCTCTTTCGAATTTAAAGCTATAAGAATATTTTGTATATTATCATAGTTGGTGGCCGGTATATGGTTCTTATACATTAGTGTGGTCTCTTCGTTATTGATGGTAGTTTTTTTACTTATGTACATAATATTTTCATGTTCTTGCACGGAGAACATAGTAGAGGGATATTGGAACTCAACTATACCTACCATCCATTCTCCTTCTAATGTAATGGGCTTAGGTAGTTTTGTAGAAAAATTTGAAGTCATATTTCCCGGAAAATATTGTGTGGAACTATTGCTGAGTAAAGTTAAATAAAAACTTTCCTTCATTGTAAAGTTTTGATAGAAGATAATAATACCCAAGAATTAAATTTGTTTGGGTACCCTTTCCACTTGACTAATGCTTCTTTTCTGAGTCCAGAGTTACGATACCTTAAGATTTTATCAATTTTATAATCAGAAGTGGGGGAAAATGTAACTTTTTGTAATTCTTTCTCATAAAATGTGCCTGTTATAGATTCATTTTCCAAATCCATCAAAGTGTATACAACACATGGTGAGCGATCTATAACTGAAGTTATAATAAATATTTCATCACTCCAATTACTTTCATAACCTTTTTGAAATGTATGTTTTTGTTTAGTAATTCTTACATGGTCACCGACTTTAAACTTGGGTAACTTTTTCAAATTTGAGTTACATGAAATTCCATCAAAATATAGATTCCTCCAAACTTTCATAATGTTTTGGTTATTAACATCACATGGTCTCATTTTTATACTAGAATGCACACTGTGATTATATGAACTAACTAAATCTTGTAAGATATCTATATAGCGATGTGTATTTTTATATGTAAAATAACGCCACATTTTCATTTTTAAAGTTCTCTGAAATCTTTCTACTATACTTGCTTTAATATCCGGATTATTTGTAGTATAATAATTTATATTTTTATTTTTTAAATAACTTTGGACATCTTTAGATACAAATTCTGTACCTTTATCTGATTGTATATGTCTAGGAACAGTTTTAGCTTCATCAAAAATGCTAGTAAAACACTGTTTTATTGTAACAGAATCTTTCTTTTTTATTGCTCTAACATACGCATATTTGCTAAAAACATCAATGACACATAAAATATACTTATATCCATTATTATCCTGTTCGTAAGTTCTTAAATCACTCAAGTCAGCTTGCCACAACTCATTAAAATTTGATAAAATGTACTTATTTCGCAGAAATCTTTTTCGAACTGGCTTATGTAACGTATATGTTTCTTGAGACTGCAACCACGTCTCTACATCTGTTTTAGAAAGTTTTCCATTCATCGCTTTTGTTAATGTATTCACATTACTGTAACCGGCAGGATGTGAAATATCATAATATATTTGATGAAGCTTTAATATGGGGTCCATTTATCCCAATCAATTTTGTTTTTTATTTTACTGTTATGATTTGATTGAGTCGGAGAAGTGTAATCGATGCTTGATTCTTGGATCGGTAGTGTGTGATGTTTTTTAAGATTGCCAATATATTTAAGTCTTTTGAGATTACCAATGTATGTCAGTGGTATATTTATATCATTTAAAAATTTTGAGAATGTTTCCCAACCGATGGGATCTGCTTTCTTTGAGGGTCTTAATGCATCATTTACTAAATCAATAATATTACTTCCAGGAATTTCTTTTCCACTAATTACCACTGTACCATATTTATTCCATTGTAATTTATCACTATGGTTTTGAATGGATTCCATCAATAATTCTCCTTTCTTTATATAAGTTTTCGGAATCAAATTTAATATGTCCTGTGTTGACAACTGAAACGAGACGTCTTTACCCAACGACGGTTGTTCACCACCTACCACTTTTTCATTTTCATTTTCATTTTCGTTATCAGTGAAATTAATTTTACCATCTTCATAAGTTTTATTATTTACTGTTTTTTCAGTAAATATTATTTCTTGAGGTTGACGTTCTACCATAGAAAAATGAA
This sequence comes from Pieris rapae, assembly GCF_905147795.1. Taxonomy (NCBI): domain Eukaryota; kingdom Metazoa; phylum Arthropoda; class Insecta; order Lepidoptera; family Pieridae; genus Pieris; species Pieris rapae. The sequence goes on along the minus strand of NC_059509.1, from coordinate 3,025,360 downwards.
GGTATCTTTGTAAAATTTGTTGGTAAAGGGCCCATTTCTCACGATCTCCTAATTTGCTTGACATTATTTTTTCCATTTCACTGTCTAATCGACTTCGTGGTGTAACTTTATTTTCATTTTGTTGATGTGTTATTTTATCAACAAAATCGTGTTCAATAATCAGCATTTTTTTAGTATTCATAGTGGTTTATTAGTAAAACAACTTATAAGACTACTTAGAACAGTACCTAATATTATTGGAAGAAAGGAACCTCCTTTTTGAATTAATATATTTTTTCTATATTCAAAACTTTTTCCTCTGCTTACTAGCTTACGTAAGGTATTTTTTAGGTTTTTAAGTTTAGACTTCTCTGCTCCTTTCAATGGTACTTTTCCTTTCAAAACGTTATAAATACACTCACAAAGACAGTTTATTTCTTGATTATTGCAGGTTTTCAGTAATACCTTCCGATGTCTTGGTTTTAATGTGTGTAGAGCTGACAATAAATCTTTATGTGTTGTTACTCGATGATACATAGTTTAAAACTGACTCAAAATCGTTGATTACAAAGATATTTATATGCTTTCATGGTGATATATAATGTACAATAGTGAGTGTTTTCAAAAATGTTTGATTTTATCCGGTGTGTATCATCAGTATTTTGTTTTAAATCAATCATCAAATATCCGTGAGCAACTTTTGTAGCATCTGCATATGATTCTTCGATAAATTTAGTGTTCTCAGGCGAAACCTGTCTGGCTAGAAATTTAATTTGTGTTTTATCACGGGGATTTTTGAAATAAATGATGTAACTTGAATTAAGGGAAATGTCACGTTGTCCTCTTCCTTGATGAAATAAGTTTTGTGTTATATAAAAAACACTTAAATTTCTATGGTGACTTCCTTTTGTAAATATATCAACAACTCTACCGTCAGATTCTCTCATTAAATCATCTATTATTATTAAATGAGGATTTTTACCATCGAACATATGCAAATCAGGCAACCCTTGATGATAATTCACTCCAGGTATATTATATAGTGGCTGCATTTCATCATAACACCATGTTATTTCAGAAAAAGACTCATTACATGCACTACCCCTATGTTTAATGAATTGTGCTACAAAGTTTGATTTTCCACATCCTGTTGGACCTGCTATGATTGCAGCAAAAGGATGAATAAAATGAATCATTTTTTTATACTTCTTTCTTCTTTGGGTATCCAAATAAAACTGAATATTTTTCTTTAAAAGATGTTATTTATACATTAAAGTTACTCTAAAATATAAATAAGGTAATATCTAAATAAAACAATAATATGAAAACATTATCTTACAAAATATTATAAAACACATAAATAAATAATAATGAGTAATGAAATTATCTACAACTAAATTTCATAAACATATTATTAATAATTTAGTTCACATTTTTCTTTTATTTTTTTTACTTGGAATTGCTAACGAGTTTATAATGGCCCAGTGGTATCGTATCTATATTATTTGGTAGAATGTGTCGCTTGGTATCATTAAAAGATAAACATGTTTTATTAATTTCTTGGGTGAAAATTATATGTTTTAACGATTTAAATCGATACATTTTACAAAATTGAATATTAAATTTATTAAATAAACATGACTTATAATTGTCTAACGTTAATTTTTTGTGACACATTTGTTAACACCCTTCGCCTTAGTAATAATTTTAGAATACAAAGTCTGTATCACAGATGCAACTTTAATAATACGCAGAGCAAAAATTAATCCATCAATACTAATAGCCCATCAAAAGGTTCTTGCCACTACTACAGCTAAATATCCTATAACAAGAGGCGAAGTGAAAGTCCTGACCATACCATCTGGTGTGCAGGGTAAGACACTGGACAATATATTTTTAGGACAGGTTCCTAAGAGATGTATCATTGGTTTTGTTAATAATACCGCCTTCAATGGTAGTTATAATAAAAACCCATTCAACTTTGAAAACTTCGGTATTTGCTCCTTTAGTTTATATATAGACGGTCAACAAATACCATCAAAATCATTACAACCATCATTCCCAAACGATGTATTTGCCAGCGCATACCACACACTGTACTCAGGTACCGGTATACATTTTCTTAACGAAGGTAATGGGATATCGAGGGAGCAATACTCAGATGGATACTGTTTACTAGCCTTTGATTTAACCCCCGACTTATCAGCTAACTCTAATATTCACTGGAATCTCATTCATCATGGTAGTGTGAGAATGGAAGTAAGATTCGAGAACGCATTGACTGAAACAATTAACTGTGTAGTTTATGCAGAGTTTTCAAACATTATAGAAATAGATAAGAACAGAAATGTATGTGTGGATTATAGTAGTTAAGAAATGACTTTTATGTACTTATGATTAAATTGAGAATAATAAACGGAATGAAATATAATAAATAAAAATATGGTTTCTCATTAATAGTTTCCCTACTTTTCTAAATAAATGCATATAAGATATCACATATATTGGGATGACAATACAACGAGATGTTAGTTGAGGTGGATGATTGATAGGAATTGGAATTGTATTTAGTGCAATATATAAGAGTAGAAGGTCAAACGCGTTGGAATAAAAATGAATACATTAAACCTGCAAATGAGTCTCCATAAAATACATCCCAGCATCCAGTATAGCGTGTACCCCTCGAATCGCCTACCAATGCACGTACACTTACCCACATTTATTATATGCAATCTCGATCCTGACTCACAACCAGGATCTCATTGGGTAGCTATTCATATCAACCACGAAAAAGTTGGAGAATATTTTGATTCATTTGGACGTAAGCCTATTAGAGTAATAGCGGATTTTTTAAGAAGAAATTGTCGGGTATGGAGCTATAATACAGCTAGCATTCAGGACATCTATTCTGCCTTTTGTGGGGAGTATTGTGTAGTATATTTGTACTACAAGTTCTGGGGTTTCAGCTTGGAAGATTACCTCAGAAATTTTTCGTATGACTCGCCAAGAAATGACATGACACTAGTAAAGTTGTATTGTAACATAATGCAAATAAACACATAAAACACGGAAATCATATTTTTAATGTTCAGTAAATCCTTTTCCCATCTGTCCTGGTGCATTTGCAGGTAAATGCGTATGCGTAATGGTAATTTGCTAATTATGGATACGAAACTGACTCGGTGATTAGTAAATGAGGATTTGGACGAGACGTTACATTCTTATTATGAGGTGATTAGTAAATCGATTAATTTGCAACGTATAGCAAAACCTAACTTCGAAACAGAGAGAAATATCGCTTCGGGAGTGAGTGCTATCGACTCAGCACGGTCTGTTTAGTGGGGAAAGAGACCAAACTTTTTTTTTTTTTTTTTTTTTTAGGCGGGGACTGCCGCTGAGCCAGAAACACACGGGGGGTTAGGTTGACTGAGGCAGCGAGTGAGGCAGTCCCCGGCACGGGGGGTTAGGTTGACTGAGGCAGCGAGTGAGGCAGAACCCGGCACGGGGGGTTAGGTTGACTGAGGCAGCGAGTGAGGCAGAACCCGGCACGGGGGGTTAGGTTGACTGAGGCAGCGAGTGAGGCAGAACCCGTGAATCCCTACTACTGCCGATATCACATCGGCGACGTGAACTTAGAGAAATTCTTCGTGATCGGTAACACCGAAGGCCAACTACTTAAAGAAAAACTATTTACAGTTGTAAAAGATGCGCAGTAGGTATCCAAATTGGGGGAGGTAAATACTCGTCTTACAGACCCAGAGTGAGATCACATCCCAGATAAATTTAATAAAATGCTAGCAGTAAATGTCAGTATAACCTTCAGTTTTCTAATGAAGGTAATAATAATAACATATTATGTTAACAGGTAAAGACTGAAATTAAGTCCAAATTAATCCATTGCAGATTTTAATGATTTTTATTTTTTAGAAATTTGTTTGTTTGTTCCCTTTTGTAGTAAAATGTATGATGTATTCCATCTTTGGCTATATTTTCAGTGTATTTGTTTGTTATTATATATAAATTATGTTAGCTGTAGGATTACGAAATAAATAAATAAATAATATTTTTTTAAGGACGACGAGTAATAATATTTATTGTTTGTTATTTTATATAAATAATGAATAAAAAATTTTGTGATATGATATCTATATTTGTCTATGGACGTGTCAAATAAGAAGTTTTATTGAGTCCAGATTAAGCGCTAACTGTAAATACCTAATACCTTTTTAAAGCTTATAACGCAAAAGATTCAAGAAAAAAAGATACCAATTATTAGCTCATTTAGGCTAGATCTCGGTTTTACATGACATTAGACTCGTTTGTTTGTTTGTAAAATGTTTAATTCGTTTCAACCAGTCAACGTCTGCTAGATATAGACCGCTCCCAGCGCTCCATGATATTGATATACTGGTTCTTGTTCGTATACTATATTAATATCGTACACTTAATAATAATATACTAACATAGTATAGCGTGAATAGTGATGTAACTATTATCGTATCACAAACACTCCTGGCTCCAATTGTAACACTTACACTACATAGTGTCGCAGACGGTTGGCGCGTTATTGCGATTTCTATTGCTAGACAAATAAACAGACACCTCTGTTTGGTGACATTTCTGCGTCGTCTCCCAAGTCTTGTGTCAATATTTGGTGAGCTCACCTCATTTCTTGAGGCTAGTGATGTTACTATCGACAGCTTACATATAATTAGGTTGTATATGCGTTACTTTAGTATTTATGGTCATTTTATTTCACTTGTATGATTAAGGATTAAAATCTGTCTTACATTTTAATATACAATACTTGAGGTTCTTAATAGTTGCATTAGCTGTGTAATTTCGATTCGCGTATTGAATAGATAACTGCTGGTTTAATTGTAGATTTAACCTGTTTTGGTTAAAATCGAGGCTGTTTCGCAAATTTAGTCCTAATTAGCATAACCATTTACGTTCGCACATGCGTATTGTGACCGGTTTTCGAAAGTGAATCAATTTATTTAACTAAGCCTAGATTTTAAATGGATCGAACGAGAAAATACACTTAAATCTAGTGATAATATGAAAGTTTGTAAAGTAAAAGCTTCAGCTCATGTCATTCTAGCTTCGTTCATTATTAATTAAATATTTAATAGAACAATTTTCAATTTGTTTCTATTGGATTAGTCACTCTTAGGCCGTGGATCAGTGCACAGGTGATAATAAAAGAGCTATGTTGGAGCCTGGTAGGTTGAGCCCCACAGCTGGTGTTTTCCTCGCTCACGAATAATAATCGCAATAGGAAATACTGCCGGCGTTAAAGGTACACTGCTATAGGGACCAAACTTTTTAAATTTGATTTCATTTCCTGTTTATTAACTTTTAATTATTTTTATTATTACTATGTAGTTTAAGAAAATTTTAAATACTGTATATTTGAATTTTATGTTTAGTTGAATATTTTATTTATTGCGGCAAAGTAGTATTTTGTTTCCGTATTTTTACGTCTTTACTTGGTTATCTTATTTCATAAAAATCTTCTATTCACGTCAATACTAATACAATTAGTAATAAAATGTATCGATAAAACTCAACCAACCCTACATATCTTAGGAATTATAAAATTCTCCCCTTCCTCATGTAGAGATTCGAGTCAAAAGTAAATATGGTGATATTCAGATCGCTCCAAATATTATATGTTGTCACAAACAATATTATGTTGTTACAGCCCCACTTACCTACTTAAGCTGAAATGTTTGCACAGCCCCTGAACACGATTGCATACTTCCTTGTGGCAAAACCACTGTTTTGTTTACAATTATAAAGAGACAGATTCACTGTATTATTGTATGATAGGAGATACTGTATACGGCTTCAGCGTGCATCTCTTATTCCTGAGGTAGTAGACTGGAACCCCCGCGAAAACAGTGGGCTTTCTTTGTGCGACACTCGCGCGTTAGCAACAATAACTTGTGTGAACCTCGCCCGTTAAAAATATAAATGACCACAAGACAAATATCTGGATGATCGTAGCTGTACTGTTTTTTTTTTGGTGTAGCCATATTCTTCTTCACTGTATTCCGCACGTATGGTCAGTTCTGTAAGGTCTTACTTAGTCTGTTTTGGTCTGGACACTAAGAAATGTTGAAGGGATCGCCTTCTAAGTCGTGTTACGCAGCTTCTATCTAATGCTGGCTGCCTGGGTCTAAGTTGGTATACACCGCGATGATGGGCCTCAGATTATTAGTCTTTAAATTATTAATTTTAATAAGAATACACTTCTTTTAACCTTTCTTCAAATGAATGGTGTTAATATATTTAAAAAAAAATTAGTCTATAAAGCTTTGTAGTTATCGTTTAATGTTGAGGCAATTATTTTACAAAGATTCCTTTTTCACCATGTTCCAATATGCCAGCTGACCATCAGCCTGTGTCGCACCTTTTCGGGGTAATATCTGAGCAGATATCCTAATTAAGGAGACAAGACATGGGCGGGATATTGCGACCTTTCAATAATGAACCACGCCTTAAGATACAAGATGTAGCGAAAAATTAAATCACCCTATTTTGTGACTGCCTTATGCTTATACTAATTAGGAGGTTAACGAACTTATTCTAAGCTAAGGATATATACAATATCTCAAACTTCGCCATTGGAGCTTTCAGACCAGCCGTGGTCAGACAGTCAAGGACAGATGGATAGAAGGAACCCTTTAGGTTGGAGGTCTCTGTTAACCATCCGACCTCCAAGGGCATATGTAGGCATGTTATAGAACAATCTATGTATTAGGTTATGTATATTCGACCATTGCCCAATGCTGTAATATGGGTTCGCAACAATTCAGCTGATTCATTCATTGTTAATATTGGTCAGCAAATAAAAGTACATTTTGAAGCAAATAGTAAATTCAACTAGCCAAAGAAATCTGAATAATTTTTGCTTAAACCTAAAAGATAAATATAACTTCCTTCCTTCCTAAATTTAGTTATGGCGAAAAAAATCTTGATTATAAATAATATTACCGCTTATAAATTGTACCAGATTGGGGCGGACAAAAGAAAATATTTGGAAATTAAATCGTCACAGACGATGTAATTGCGGAAGGTTGCCGCGCGGGTTCGAGGGATTGCAACATTTACTGGTTAGAGGAAAATTGTCTTATTATTCAAGAAATCCCATACCAATGAAATTCAGGAAATTGGTATTTAACGCTAAATATTATTGCGGTAGTGAATTTCATAGGAACACTTAGATAGTGACTTTTTCTAGGTACTTTACCTTAAGGCAAAAAAATTCGCAGGCAATCACTTCCTTTGAGCTTTTACTGTACAAGCATTGTTTATATCCCTAACATAGTTTAGAAATTATAGTGATTCATGTGTCCATTTTCATTGTCTATATATGTTTTGTTCTATTCTTTACGTCTAAGTCATTGTGGATTTTGTGTAGTATTTTACTTCTTACATTAGAAGAGATCGGTCGAAACGAAGTGTTAAATAAATACCTACATGAACACACAGGATTTATTTGTATGATAAAAAAACAGTGGCACTACTACCTTGTAAGACGTGGGCCTAAGATTCTTCTGTTTCTTTTCTAATCTTCCTTTTCCTTTCAAACAGGGACTTTCTATGTTCAGACACACGTAGTCGACTTGTAGCGTCTGAGGCATACCGATTTCACAATGTTCACCGTAAAAAAATATGTAACATAATTAAAATCCTTTACCGTAACAGCGAGTGAAATGGACACATAGACAGAAAGTCCTATAAGAGAAGAGATTTTAAAATATTGAAAATAGTAGGTTAAAAAATGGTTAAAATAAAAAAATACTTTATATATTTTTTAAGTAAATTTTCTAAAAGCTTTATGTAGAACAATTAAATTTATTTAGCTTAAACCAATTCTTTGAATGTAAAAATAATTAGCATCGAGCCGTGCTAATAGAACATTCTATTTTCATAATTCCTTTATCAAACACATTGAAGGCTTTATAGTTAAAAAAGCAATCTACAAATGTCGATTATAATTTACTTATCAATTAACTCCTCTTGTTGCTAAGTTGGCAGTATGACGCGTGTAATCTTTAGATTCAATTCTCGGCACGTTTAAAAAATATTTGCCTGTATGAACTTTTTAAAAGAATAACTTCTATTGATCAAAAGATAGAACATATTCTAGTTTATAAAGATCAATTGTTACAAAGGTGACCTCAGATTTATGAGTCTGTTTCGTGGTAATGAAATTTCTGTTAGGAAATAGGAAAGTGATTATCTAGTAGTGATCAACGTAGTGTCTGACACAGGCTGTCGACTTGTAGGGTCTAATGCCTGTCACGGTATTTTCCATCTTACGAGCAATGTGTCCATCCAAAAGTTCATTGGTGCACGGCCAGGCTTGGAACCTAAGACCTCACAGATGAAAGTCAGATCCTGATGTCAGCCAACACTGTTCAATAAGCAATCAATAAAAATTCACTAAATTTACTATCCAATTTAACATCAGTTCATATGGAGCCATAAACAACTTTGTTTTCTTATTGAATGGTAATATTAATATTTTCAATAAATTAAATGGTAAAATATAAGTTTTTGTCTCTTAACAGTATATCCTTGATTTTACTTGTGTATAACATATTAAAAGTTATAACAGAGGTTTTTGTTACTGAGTATAATGAGGTAACAAGGAAGTTTTGTCATTAAAATTAGATTGAAGGAAAACTTCTAAGGGAAAAGAAACAAAACGATAAATAATTAACTTTGGACGAAAGCAAATAAGTGCCTACAAGTAGGGCTGGTAATATTGTCATATACAAGAATTAATGTAACATTTATTTATTTAAAACACACAAAAATCCACGTTAATTGTAATGGTAACTATTAAATATGCAGTATTCAAAATTTTCTTAACCTACATAAAAATTATAATTATAAAATAATAAAAAATAAATTAAAACTAAAATAAAAAGTTTGGTCTCTGTCGCAGTGTATCATAAAGCTGGCAGCATTTCCTCGCTGTATTGTGATACTTATTCGTTGAGCGAGGAAAGTACCAGCTCTAGTGTGATCGGTACTATCTACCAGGTACCATCTTAAATCTTAATCCATGTTAATACAACCCATGTTAATATATCGTAGAAAAAGTAACTACAATGAATTATACAGGTGTTATTAGGGTACCATCCTTTTTACTATGGGACAGGGTAAAAGTATTTTTTTATAGAACAGGGGCCAAGGGCCAGGAGCCTCCTGCCATGTGCTGTTAAATGATGCCGCCTCCCATGGACACTGTCAATGCCAGAGAGCTAGCAAGAGCTAGAGCTCTTTTCTTGAAGGACCGTAAGCCATGTTGCAGCTGGTTCCATATAGTGTGAGGCAAGAACTGCCTTAAAGCATGAAAGTCGATGAAGCGGAAGACGTAGGTATGTCAGGACGATAGCGAAGAGATATATGGTCTGTGACCTAACCCTCTGTTGGAAATAACATCATAACCATGGTAAATAAAATCTAAATATGATTTATGAGTACCGAGGCATGAAGAATTTGAAAACGGAATGTTTCACTTTTCAACAACACTGTTAAAGCTTCGTGAAGCATTTGGCTTTTACGTAAGCTCTATAGCCAGCCCTATGGGTTAGTAAAAATCCACTAATCCGGTAGAACGGTGGTTGTTTTATGCGCGAATTGAATTCTTGTGCGAACTTTGCTCATAAATAAGCGTTGAACACGAGGGGAGGAATTAAATAACACCTTTATTTTTGGCAAATACTACCACCGAGGTTTTGAATGTGTGAAAGAAAATGTGAAATATACTTACAATTGGTTTATTAGAAGTTATTTACCGAAATTTGATATATGAGCTCAGAAGTATTCTCACTATATCGCTCGAAACAGAATATGACAAAAAGTTGTGTAGAACTGCGTAATCTTGGAACTGGTGTTGTGGTGGAACTCTCAACCCTGATGGAGCTCGTGCTTGATCAGCCTAGGCATCTGGATTTATCTGTATCTCTAACACTGAAAATGTTTAGATAATGAAAAAGGCTTAATGTAGATAGTTGCCAATACCTTTTGCCTCAAACTGTCCTACCTATAGGACCTAAAACACATACAGGATTCCTTTTCTATCAACATTAATAATATAATTAATACTTTTTTCTGTGCAAAATTAATTCTATATTTATTGTATAATAAACGGTTTAAATATAAGTCCGTACAGCAACTTTGTATATTGGAGTTCTCTTAGGCCGTATGGTTCAAAAGGCGTTAATTAAAGATTTAAGTTTGCGCCTGGTAGATTGTACCGTTGACCAGAACTAGCGGTTTCCTAAGCGGGTAACGAATGAGTATAGCAATACAGCGTGGAAATAAAAAACCCTGGAATTTGGTAAATATTGTTAGAAATCTCATACAAATCAAAACTGATGGAGAGGCATTTCTGTGAAAGCGTTCCGTTATTACGACCCCCTCAAATTTTCCATACAATTTAATTTCTTGGAAAAATGCTACGTGATAACTCAGCAGAATCTTAATTTGAATCATCGGCCCATACGAGCACGATTCGAGAACGTGGAATTAGGCGGTGTATATACGAACGATTAGTAACTAGACTTGATATTCAAACTCCACCCTTTTAAATTTGTGACAACGCATTTACATGCTCTATGGCATGAAATGTCCATGTGTATGTCTTAACATCAGACAGTTTTGTAAGATTGGTGGCTGGTACCCGAAACCTGTAACCCCAAGAGGAGTGTTGCCAGCTTTTAAATTTAACTATGAATTACTAATAAAAGGTAGTTTATGAAATATTTTTTTAGAAGAGGTCATTGAAATCAGCTATATATCCCAAGACACATTATAACAGTATTCATTTAAAGATATTTTTTATTGCAGCCTTATTTCTCTACGTGTTTAAATAAGAATAATAAAAAAACGGTTCACGTTTAACCAACCTTAGATAACGCATAATTTTGATAACAAAATTAGATCGTTCCTAAGCAGAGATTCGTCTGCGTAAAAGTATTCGTGGTATGCCGTGATAACACTTACTAGAAATCATTATCTCTATTTTATATGCAAATACATTTTATAAAACTAAATATTAGCTTATTGTACTCACCTCTTAGTGTTACAGGCAATTCGGCGAATTTTGCTTCTGGGTTTTAACAAGAAATATATAAAATTCATTAACGTACCTATTACATTTTTGTATCGAAAACTTTTAATATTGCGCTTTTCATTTTTCTCGAAATAGATATTTTTTCAAAAAGTTTGCGGCTCAACTAATTAGGGTTATCAGGGATATTCAATTAATTTTGTAATGGTTTTATTTACTTTATTAGTTTTATCTTAATTTAATTATTTTTTTGTGCATCTTTATAGAAGTAATGTTGTATGCGTCTATAACTAGGGGCTAGCACTTGGCTAGTGTTTGTGTTACATGCATGTATAAGTGACTACTTTGTTGGTGCAATAAATAAATAAATTCAGTTTTGTGTCGAGAATGGCTGAATATCAGACTATAACAAAATGTGTCGTAAAATCCGATAAAAATATAATAATAAACGTATAAACCTTAATCAGTGGAATACAATAATTAACTACTCAAAGGGAAACGCTGCCAGTATCTTCGGAACCTTGACTAAAGGGAATCTTTTTAATAATATATTTTAAGATTAGTAATTGTTTTTTTTTCATAGTATTTAATACATATTTTGTAAACGGAAAATGAACCATCAATTGCGATAATATATTGTTAATGTCTCTCAAAAATTTCGGTGAAATGCATTATTTTTTGTCGTAATTAACATAATTTGGACATAATAAAATAAAATAAGTTAAATAATAAAACCCTATTCTTTTGTAGCATTACCAGGTCAGATTTTCCCAGCGTGAGGCCCACGCCCCTAAAAGGGGGGCAATTTAATTAATAGGGTTGGGGATATTCGAAAACGGACTGGACGTTTACCTGGCAAACAAGTGTAAACAGGTAAGTCAAAATAGGTAACTCTATCGATCTGCTAACTTATCTAGGCATATTCTGTGTATCAAAAACTATCAGTCAAATAAATTTCATTTGGTTATCAAAAGGATGAAGGTGATTTAAAAAAATCGATAAAACTTAATTTAATTAAAAATAGCCAGTACCACTTTTCGATAGGCAAGCAATTATAGGCATATTTGTTAATAAAAAATATTTAATAAAAAATACATCTCATCTGGTTATCAGATCGGTGAAGGACGACCTCCCACAGGCTCTTAGACCATACTGTCTATATTAATATAGTACTGCTGCAGGATCGCAAACTGTATACACGATATGAAGTACTTTATTTCTATACTATAGTCATTCAAGAAACAGAATTTATAAATTACCTGTAACATGTGATAGACGACATATGTATATTACAAACGGCGATGCATTCCACACAAAATGTGTAATCATTGAAGAATTTCACGAAACAATTTGCCATAGGATTTATATGATTGCAATACTATCACTGTGAGTTTCTAAAGTATTAGATCATCAATCATTGTTGGTATTTTCGTTAACAAATATTTGGAAGTACTTAATATGTATTATAATTTCGTAACATTTGTGCATATTTTCGTCACGAATCAGGTATTGTTTAAAAACTTATAGGTAATCAGTTTACTTGTTCTGCTGAAAACTTCCCATAGGGCAGCGACATATCTGCCTTTAATAATATTCTCAATGTGCGTTCTTTGCCGTCAAAGCTGATGTAATTATTGTTTCACTGGAAATCGAAAACCAAAATAGGCAATACGCGATATGCGTATTCTTGTAATTAATTTAATTACAAAATATAATTTCCAGGTTTTACTATAGTCCTAAATGATTCCAAAGTTAATTTTATTCGTGGAAAAATCCGATCACTGTGCCAAATATATTTATGAAAGGAAACCAGTTTTATTTTCAGTTCTTTTGAAATAAATCTTAATTTGACATTTGATTGATAGATTCAAATTGTATTCTGGAGAGTCGGGACTTGTCATTGATAAAATACTGCCAAGAGCTTCAAGGAATGTCACACTTTTTGCTAAATATATTGAAGTTTAAAAACTCTTGTTTCTACAGATATATATATCTTATATATTACATAAGGTTAAAATGTAAATGACAAATGAATCAAATCAAATAAAAAATCATTTATTCATGTAGGTAACATAATGTACACTTATGAACGTCAAAAAAAGAAATATACATTAAATGCTTCTAATTTTACATTTACTGCCAGTTCTCAAATCAAGGGCGTAGAAGAGAAGAACTGGCAAAAAACTCTCCGCCACTCACACGCCTATCTGAATAGAGGCTATTACTATTATTATAATATAAACAGGACATATGTGATTATTTCTTGGCATTGAATTAGCTCCAAAAGTACAGTCCTTTTGGTACAGTTTAGTAAAAGTACAGGAAGTACTTATTATTTATTTATGAAAGTTGACCACATAATACTTTATTTACGGAGGGCAATGTTGGCCTAGTGGCTTCAGCGAGCAACTCTCATCCCTAAGGTCGTCTGTTGGATTCCCTATGGTTGTTCACCTACGAACTGTTCTATGTATGAACGCATTTATTACTTGCTAGTACGCATCGGAAAGCATTGTAATTTGTAAGGCATTACTTAGATCCAATCAGTAAACTGTAGGCCCCGAGGAAGCTAAGCTTAAATAATTTTTTCAGTACAAGTTTTTATTGAGATAAAATAACAAGGTTTGTTTTGAACATGAGTGGGGTGGTTGAGGGTCAGTTTTGCTATTTGATACAACAATTTTCCCTCAACCACCTCGGAGTCTTAAAAATAAGTACAAATTATTACATAAAAATTTCTTAAAATTAAATACAAATGTAGTATTGAAAAAAAAAATTATAAAAAGTTAAATATATAGTTTTATAATGTTATTAAAAAAATTATAAAATCACGTGATGTAAGAATTATAATCATTATCTACATAAGCCGCTATTTCTCACAGTCGGTTAAATTGTCTTCACATTAACAGCACCTAATTTAATTACAAGATCAATATTAATGAATCGTAAACACAAAACAAACAAACAGACATAAGTTTGAACTTCGCACGGTCTGATATAGACATCGAACTACACGCCAATATGACCTTTAAGTTCATCGAATATGGCTGCTTTTTCAGTGAACAACATTTTTGACAGGCCCAAACTATGTAAGAAATATCTATATCTTTATTGACACTGTAAGAAATTTTTGCAAATCAATTGTACAAATTTAACAAAATTGACCGATTTTAAATTAAATCACCTATCAAACCCATATCTCACAAATTTTTATGAACCATTTACTGTTTCTTAGGAATACTTGTACCTGAAATAAAGCAATGATCATGGACGAACATGCACATTATTGTATACACAATTAAGCACGTGGTTTGGAAGCCTAAAAATATCAGATAAAGTTATATATAAAGCTAAAAATACAATAATGATGTCCTTATTTTAAAGGCAATAAACTCCTTTAACTCAAAATATCCTTATTCATATATTGAAACAAGTACACTTATGAACGACAAAAAAGATGTGAAATTAATTGTAAATTTTAATTTACTAAAAGTTCTCACTTTAGGATTAAAAACTACTAAGTGATACAATTGTAATCTGTGTAGACGTATGAAACCAGACCCTTTAAATACAATAGTATTTAAAGGGTCTGGTTTCATACAGTCACGGTTTCAAATAGTCAATACACTACACTATTAAGGTTTAACCAAAATGCAATACAAATTTTCTTTATGACAAATTAAATTTACATTGTGAAAATGACGTTCCTGTTTTTTAATTGTTTGGCCTGTTTGTGTATAATAAAAGATTATGTAAACTTTGTGGAACCAGCTGCCCACTGAAGTATTTCCGAACCAATTCGACTTAGGGTCCTTTAAGAAAAGAGCGTACTAATTCTTAAAAGGCTGTCAACGTACTCGCGAGCCCTCCGGCATTGAGAGTGTCCAAGTGCGGCGGTATCACTTAACATCAGGTGAGCCTTCTGCCCGTTTGCCCCTTGTTCTATAAGAAATACTGCTTTAAATTTATTAGAATTTAAATTTATTTAATGTTGCTAAATAAAAAAATCTGCTGTTACTCTACTCTGTGCAGACGCTTTTACCGACCTCATTTTATTCATATCCCACATAAACCACAACACATAAATATCGACTAAAATATAGAAAAATATTTTAGTCGATATTTATGTGGACTTTACATATCTCACTTAAACACAGACGGACCACTATTTATTTTAGATAAAATTGATTGTAAGTAGGTTTTACTAATATTTGTTAATTATTTGGGTTAGATATATTAATTGGCATATTTGATATTGTTTGTTCAACCTAATATTCCTATGTTGCAGATTATTATTACTAATAGTAATAATCAATTCATTTTTCGGCTTGTAAGTTGTAAAGGACAAGAAAATCTTTTGATTGAGACAGTCTTTAAATAATTTGTGTCTAAGGGTTTTTTATGTGTAAAGCAAATCCAAAGTAGGTTCAAACTTAGTAAAGAGGATTTTGGTACGGCGACATTTAAATATGTACATAATACAGATTACTTATGAATACAATAATCTCAATACTGAACGGATATCTGAGAAATGCTTGTATTATAAGATTAGTACCTGGATGACCGAATTTTTTTTATTTTATAAATTGTGTTTTTTGGAAATCTATTTAAGTACGAATAACATACTAATAAAATGATGAAATATGATTATAATTATCGAATAAAGATAATTATATTCATATTCAAGTTTTTATTTGACTGACATCTTTAAACGAGCTATATTTAAGTTGATAAAACACGAATATAATGACATTTTCTAGAAATGATTCCTAGCTAGATCGATTTATCGCCCCCGTTTAGGTACTAAATTATTTATATATACAAGAATTGCTCGTTTAAAGATATAATAATAATATAAGATTATTACGTATTATACGTAAAATAAAATAAACGATTGCGAAACTGCGGAAGGAAGTTAGTTGGACCTAAAATAATGTCAAACATAGTTCAAAAGCGCTTAATGATGTAATAAAGTAAGATATGTTAACTTGTGTTCTCTTCTCATCATTTTAATATTCATTCTAATTTAATGTAAGCGAAGACTGTATTGATGCACTGAACCGGTTACAACGCGAAAAGGATAGCAATATAAATACGAACAAACGAAAGAGATAGATGTTGACCTATCTAATATTGTTCGACTTTCTTACGTTTGGTTTGTATTACTTTCAATGATAACTTTAAGATGGCGCTAAATGTTATTATATGAATAAGTTTAAGTACAAGAAACATGTTTTAAAATAACTATGACTTATGTGTTTTTCTTTTATATTTTTAATGCTTGTTTACTTTTGTTTGTCAATAAAGCGAACCTAAACTTCTCAATTGTTTTAATAATAATCTATTAACAGTAATTTAGTGGCCGAATTATTTAAGCTTAAGTATTGAAACGACTCTAAGAACTTTCTTAACCCAAATAAAATGTAGGTCTCATTTCCTAGTCCTAACTCCAAAGCAATAGTCATAATGTTTTGAAACATATCATATAACCAGTTTGCATTGACTCACTCCTGGTCAAGGGTGATGCTTCGTCGACAAAATTCGTTCAATAATCATTGCTTGATTCATCATTTTAAACTATACATTTTGTCGTGTGTTACTTGTGTTATTATATTTAATAATTGTATTGTATCGCGGACTTTTTTGTACTACTAAAACTTGTACCTTGCTCTATTGTCGATGTTCAGTAGTTTTTTTGACATCTTGATTACATTATTGATTCATACTATTTTTTTACATTCTATTTCCACCTTTCTAATATTTTTATGCCCAAACACATAATTTTGAATATAAAAAGTGAATTGTTCACTTAAGAAAGTTAAATGATAGGAAAAACTATTTCCTATCATTTAAAAACAAAACACAATAAGTACCTTTTCAAAACAAATAATGCAAAACTGAAATTTAACTGACCCCTCTGCGGCATGGGCCCCATGTTAGGAAACAGTGCAACAATTCTCAAAACAAAAAAAAAACAGACGAAGAATCGTCTGCTACTTGTGCAATAAAAATGAATTTTGGTCAAACCTTTTCTCAAAACTATTCAAATTGAAGTCTGTTGAAATTCAACACCTTATAGTATCGATATAAATGTTTATTTATATGAAAAATATTAAAATAGATATTGAAGGAAGTATGGGGGTATACACTTTTAATATGTATATAGAATAATTACTTTCATGTAGTTTAAATGCTTTTTATTATCAGATCTGTAGATACGTTATGACTAATAACAAGAATCGTATGACATGTACTGTTGTGTCAGCAATTTTTGTATGATGATGATTCAACTTTAATTAAAAAGAAGTTAAGAACCAGTGGCTATAACACCATTCAGGTTTGTGTCTAAAATTTTTGTATTGTGGTATTTGATTATTCTAATATGCAAGTAGGTTTTCACACACAGCCGTTTTTTTTGGGTCGAAGGCATACATTGATGGGCCTCTTCAAGTACCAAAATGACCTCCGGTATGTATGCATGCCATGGTGCATATACCACGAGGTAATATTTTAAATTTTCATATTTTTACATGTCGTGTGTTTAGAAAATTGTTACGTAATATATAGTAATTTTGGATTATTCATCACTAAATAAGTAAATCTTTCTTCTTTTTATAATTGTATATTACTTAAGATAAGATTTCTAAGTTTAAAATCAGAATAGCACAGCCCTAGCATGAGTCGTTTACAAATACATAAAAATACCTGAAACCAAATCGAACAACGATCGAATTGAATAAATATAAAATATTCGTTCGGTATTTCGTTCAGAGCGCAGCTGAAAATCAATCTTTTCACGTGGAATAAAATTCCTGGTAATTACTGAATCGGGCCTTTAGTGGAATTTCAAATATTTCGATCGCCCATTTGCCATTACCCTTTGTTTGGCAATAGCCTAAAAGGGGCATAAAATAACATTACAAATAAGAGCTGAACCACGACAGTGTAGATATAAATCTTTGATTATAATTGAAAACTTAATTAATCTCTATTGTCAATAGCTAATATAAGCACTTACTCGATGACAATTGTTGTTTTTTTAAAAGAAAAAGAATATTCTATTCTCTTTGAGTACGATGCTGTTTTGTTTTTAGTATTCGCCTTGGATAGATTGTGAAGCAATATGGACCTATGTATAATGAATTATTTTTGTAAATATTAGACATACAAACATCTTCATTAATAGTTTTAAATTTCAATTTATGAATCACTGGAGTCCAAGAACAAGATAGAATCGGAATTTCATTAAAGGCTATTTATTGATTCGCTCATTCTTTCCTTTTGAGATATCAAAATATAAAACAACTTTCTTTTTAGATTTATTTAATGCGAATCTTGATAATCAAAAAATATTTTTAATAGGCCATAGGAAATAAATTTTTAAAGGCTGAAACTCCATATGTAATTGTAAAACTACTTAAATACTTTGACCGTTCAAGTCGTAAATTGTTAAGTCAGCTGTCATTAATTTAATAAAAAAATTGCAAATGTACACCTGAATGACATACGTATGCGGGCGGAACTGAGAAATAATACGACCCATGTTGAAATATTAAAAAAAAATAGGTAAAAGGGTGCGTACATTTTATTTTGAAAAATGCAATGTTTAGGCGTTTATTATTCGAACCTCGTACTTTACTTTAATTTAGTAAATCTCTACGTCTGAAAAAATCTTATATTACGTTAAATACAATATCCACTCTATCCCATAATTTCAAAAGGAAAACCCTAGTTGAGTCTACTTCTGCTTTGGATTTGGTTTAATAGGACGCCATAAGGTGGACTTTTGACCGAGATATTTAGGTACCGAGATATCATTACAGTTATGTTTATCAGGACCAAAACCATATATTATGTATAAGTGTAGTATTTTAATGTTTTAAATACTTATATTTATTATTAATAATATTGACTAACGAGCTAGTCACAATGTGCGTGTGTAGTGTAACATGTAAATGATGTCTAATATTAAAATGAAAGATCAAAATTCGATACTTTATTGATTTGTTTACATACTTCTCCGAGATCACGACTATTTAATTTAATAACGTTATGTCGTAAAAACATGAAAGTGGGTGGAATATCGAAATTTTATCTAGGAGGTACGTTCTATTATAATTTATGTTATCTAACCTCTTATTGCTTAAAATGGAAAAGTGCTGTCACAAATTATCTTAGCACCGTTCGACTTGTGATCTTTTGATTTATAATCTATTTCTAAAGGTTCTACAGCATAGGTCACATTTAAATCGGATACTATAAAAAAATTATAAGATGCATATCGTGCGATCGGTGTCATTGCTCTCTCAACGTAAATATCGTGCATTCAAGAGCACACACCGCGCTCGACTGAGGCGGGGGTTGTGGGGTGCAGGGGGAGCGGGTTGCGGGGCGCGGCGAGCGAGGGCCGGCGAACAGCTGAGCGTGTATATTGACAGCACTCTGCATGTTGCCGAGTAGTTAGTAAGATCTCTGTCATCGCGGAGTGCGCACGTAGCCGCAAACGTTATGCGACTTACGCCGCTTGCTAACTAAACGTACGTGGTTCACAGAAATTATGAGTTTTGGACTGATCGCCGGCAAAATAGACAGCGGCAGATTACTGGTTCTATACCGAAAATTAAGAATAGTGTCTAGATATTGGGAGGTCTTCGGCGATATTCCTGCCGCGAGGCTCCCGAAGCAGAGGCTACTTTTTGGACTATAAAAGTTTTTTTTACAGACACAATATAATAGTCTTAGTGTTAAGTGCAATAGGTGAACTGTGTTGTGTTGTTTTTATTTTGAGGATTTTATTTTTTTTTCGGATTTCCAAAATGGTTCCTCAGCAAATTATTATTTCGGATGTGAGGTCTATATCACCCACTCCGAGTGGAGTTCCCATCTTCGGGTCTCAATTAGTCGACAAAAATTCATCGACACCCTACACTGATGCCACTCAGGTAAGCTAAGTGAATTCAAAACTTATGTATTCCAAAAAATAACGAACTAATTTCTGTCAATTAGTGTCAACCGTAAATTTATAACGAACTTTTTTTAAATATCGTTTTGTGATTGAAATAAACGGAATGAAAATTTGATTAATAACAAATGTACAAAAACAATCTAAATTAATATGAAATCGATATATACACATATAAGCGTAATTTATTTAATAATTAAATCTTAGTGAATTGGTTTCAACAATATGGTTAAAATAAATTTTAATCGTATTTGTCGAAGTTAAAAAAATATACGATTTTTGTAATTTTTGAAAAGATTTATTTTTCTTACATTTAATGTTTTTCATTTCTCATATTTAGAGATATTTGAAATTTAAATAAATATTACAATTTACAACACGAATTAAACATTCTGTTGGACATAGATACCTCACAAAATTCTGTTTACTTTAAAATTTGCTCACTATAGGCAGCAATAATATATTTAAACTTTATTTTCTGAAAAAAAATAATATGTGTGCACGTACATATATTCCTAGATAAATGATAAAAAACTACACGTGAAATATTGTTATCACTTCGCCATAAATACAAAAATTGTAAACATGTTTTGAACATTGAAAATGCGTTTTATTTTTGTAGTACGCTAACAATTACTGGTTTCTACTATATTAATCAACTTAAAGTTCTTTAAAATTCAATATACATAGTTTAAAATATATAGGTTTTAAACTTTTTTAGTACACATAGTAATAATTCACTTGGCGCTTACAGAATAACGAGCAAATTATTAATACTAATGTGCCTAAATAAAAAAACTTCACTACCGGTTATGAATAATAATGGCGAAGTCTTAAATAAAAATTATTTTAAAATTAATACAGTAAAACATATTAAGTAATTAATTAAGTGGTCTATAAATAATAACTGGTAGGAAATATAAGTGAAAGTGTTAAGGATTTATAGTTATTTACAACACTTAGGCTTTCAGGTTAAAACTTTCAAATGCGATAAAATAAATTCCTATTTTGCGTGCGTTGATAACATTGCCAACGGAATTTTATTTAATTTATTATTATTTAACAAAATTTTGGCATAACCTTTGCGTGATTATTATAATTAAAGTTAGTTTAGTTAGCATTTGAAAAAATTATGTTTGTTCAGATGCAAATGTTTTTATTTATATATAATTACATATAAATTGTGAAATCACAATATCAATGTATATTTTGTGCCGTGGTAATAGTGATAATAATTTATGACGTACTAATGTGATCATACTACGCTGCCAATGTGACTTAGGTCTTGTGAGGTCACTAGTCTAGTCTATAACATGAGAATACGTCATTACAAACAGTAAATTATTAAAATAATCTTATATACAATTAATATTTGATTACGTTACATGTCTCAACTTGTCCATTAGTGGGCACTAATAAATATACGGTCATAAACAATGATAAAAGGAACAAATAAATATCTTCGCGTCCAAGGTCTGAAAGTTGTCGTCTCGTAAAAGGTCGAACGCTTCAGAAGTGCGCAAAGTAAACGAAAGATTCGATTGCAAAAATCGATCCAACTACCGGCAATCTCCGACGCCAAACACAATTTTTTCGTATTATCGCATTTGATACACTCGATCACGCGATGTCGGATAAAGTTATAGCAGTCATAACAATCGATAAAATGAAATTATTCGACTCGATTTTATTGCAGAGATCGAGCGAAATACGTAAAATGCGCCAGCGAACCCCAGAGTGCATTAACATTTCAATGTCAACTCGTAATATTTTTAGTCATCCTCTTTGCGTGTTTGCGTGGCCTTTCATGTTCACACACATTCAAAATAATCGTTCACTACTAGGAAATGTTAATCTCAGGTCGTTCGCGCCGGCGGATTTAACAAAACATTAAAAGTTAATACGCATTATTTCATGCTCAATTTTCCTACTGATTTTGACAGATCGTTGTTATTGTTATCTCTATCACGACGTCGTCTCAACGGATTTCAGAAATACCAGCCGGTTTGCTATTATACTGTCACCATGTAAAATAATAATTTGTGCCGGGGCCTTTGACCCCAGTTAACCAGCCATAAATTACAATACCGTATTAAAACTTTACAAGCGCAAATCGTGTTTGCAATATAAGGAAACGATTAATTAGGATTGTATCATTGTAATATAATATTTATACAATTGCTTTTGTAATTAAAACAGTTACAATAGTCACGAGATCATAATTGTATGCAAAAACGTTGATAATAGCTGTCAATAACATCAATTGAGAAATTAATACAATGAAAATAACGTAGTTCGTTACCTTTAGAGAAAAAATAATTGTTGGACTGTAATCCGTACAGAAGGGTATCGAAAGTTTTTTGTTATGTTTTTTATTCGCTATGTATCCGAGTCAGGTATACCGAGTAGCAACCAGATCTATTTTCAAGGTTGAACCGAGCGGCAACATTTATGAGTTGTTTGTGAGTAACATGCACCGATTGTTAAGGATCAGAACTATCCAGATCGCTTTTAATTCAGTTTAAACACTTCCTTGAAATAAAAGGCGGTGCACGAGCGAAGTTAGCTTTTTCTTCGTGCCTGTCTGCTATAATGTCGATTACAACTTCCACTCACGAAACTCTAGGTCTTGATATTTAGGGAATTCTCATTAGCTTGCTTTAAGTTTTTTGATTGTATCTAAACAGGGCGATAACACCGTACTTGACTTTCTAACGATCAATTTGTGTATTCAAGGTACCGCTTTAATTCTGAATACTGGATAAGCGTTAATTGAAGGTATTCAATATATGGATTAAGAAATTTCCGCAGTTTAAAGTAACGAGACATTTTCATGAGTTAAATTGAAATTTGAATGAAGCGCCGGCACGGTAAGACAATAAATTAAACGTTTAAGGCTGGACGCTTTCAAAATCAATTTTGTGTGAATCCTTTCCTCAAGTTTATCGCTTAAGTAAGCAAATTTATGTACCCTAATACGCTGTTGGCAGCACTGGAAATCAACGTTTGATTGTAAAATACGTGGCCATGTCGGCGTATGCAATTTGCTCTACACTTGTGGGTGGCGTTTTAATGGTGCCATTATAGTAGAGAATGGCGTTTGTTGCACAAGAATTACCTTCGTCTATAGACATTTTACCTGGATGTTTGCTTCGAATCTTAATATAATCATTACTGGAATTTTTCGCAAAAAGAGCATCAGATAACTTCTTATCTTATACCCACAATATCAACTTGTACTACAACGGTGACATGTGAAAACAGAAAGTCCGGCAAATAGCAATAAATCCGCCTTGGCCACGTTGACGCCGACTGAAAATTGCAACGAGCAACTTCCACACGAAACACCAAAACTGAACCATATATCTTTCAATTTCACATAAGCTTGTGCGCGCCGGTTGATTGTAAACACTACGGATTTTAGCGAATCATGTTTCGAATCGCTTAATTTATTTACTATGGAGTTTCAATACATCCACACCAATGGCTAACGGTAATGAAAAAAACATCGCGCTTTCTGACTGTAATAGGTGAAAATTGTTTCAGCGTAACGGACTATCATTAGCTGTGTCATTAGGGTGAATCATTTTGAACAGGAAAATCCATTGTCATATGGCACTTTTCCACTAAACCTATCATCATATATTTTAAGCTTTAGTTTAGTCAAATGTAACGAAACGTACAATCGTTTCAAAAACTCGTATTGGGGTTCATCTAATGACCCTCTTGTAAAGCAGGAAATGAAACCCGATCGAGTAAGTAAATAAATTAGGACTCTCTTAACTCGATGTACGATTCAGTAGCAACACGCTTTCGCTTATTAATGTCCCGTGTCTGATTATCTTCAGTTTAGCGAACCAATTAACTTTGGACGTCGAAATTGAATCGGGATTGAGCTTCATTAATGTCGCTCTGTGCTCTATTAGATCTCTTTCATTTCAGCTGCGTCGACTAAATGCTACATTGTATTAGCGAATCCAGTGGAAAACGGTAAATAAATCAATGATTAACTATGGGAGCTTGTAAAATTTTGTTTCGAATTGTAATGTCTTTACAGCTATGATTATTGGGAGGCAATAAACGGAATGAGGCCATCAGACGCTCAGTAGAGCCAAAACTTAATACGTCGTGGTGTTTACTCCTTTCGAAACACTATCAAGAACACTCCATTTCGATTTGTTGATTATACTGGTGTAGATAATTTTCTGTGCGATGTATTTGTACCCGACCGTTAACTCGGAAATTATTACGTTAATCTATACTACGGACCGAGAAAAATAGCCTTTATCCTCATACTGCCTGATTAGGTGTTTTACTGAGGTTTGTTTATTGTATAAGTTTGATTGGAAAGTAATGTAAGGTCTTGGGTCACATTATTGGTGTTTTCTTACATTTCGTTGTTAAAGAAGTTTGTTTGATTTGAATGTTTTATCGCAAGTTTCTAGCTGACCTTAACTCTATTCCGCATTAGTGATTAGATTGAGAGTTTGTTTTTCCTTAGTCTACCATATTTGGAATGTGTTGTCTCGTCTTTTCATACATAAACGTAAATAACATTTAATTACGTAACAATTTAATCAGTTTGAAATTAAAATAATAAAGAATAAAACTTAATTAATTGTATATGTCTTATAACATTTATACAAATTGACATCAGAAATCGGTTTTAAATGAAATAACTAAACATTAATACGGTTAGATTTTGTTCCTTAGAAATGAAAATTTATTAACTTAGGGTTGGAAAATGTTTTAAAGAAGGCACTTTAGAAGTTTAGACTTGATAATTAACGGAGACAGACAATCATTGGTAATTGTTCATTCACGTTTAATTCTGCCCGACGGAGCATCGAAAACCATAAAGTTTACGACGCTTTCAAATTGCAGGACGCCTTAACTTTCGAAAAAGAAATTTTTAAAACTAGAATTTCTCTGAGCTTCGAGTTATTTTACTTTATTACTCCCTTCCTTATCAGCTGTCCCGGTTTACGGCGTAATTAATTTGCTTATACGACATGCTTATAATGATATTTTTTCTAAGTGACCGAGCTTAATTCTGTTAACTTTATGATCAAGCAAACTAACTATAATTATGTTTCGTAGACTAATAAGGCCAAAATATTACTCGGGACCCAACGTTTTATTTCTTTTTTATTGTTCAACGACAGAGATTTGTTAAGCTTTAAGTTTCACAATCATGACCCCTAACGTAATGCAAGAGAACCCATTATGGGTTGGAAATTCAACTCTATAGTTGTTGGTGTATTGGCAATGACCTTTAGAACTTTAATTTCGTTCAGCTGTAACCGGTTGGCCTACGAGAGACTTGTTTCTATGCTGTTAAATCGATCTAATCTCATGTTTTTCATGTTACCGTATTATTAGATTTAACTACATATTGCTCGAAATAATCGAAACACATTTGAATGTACGTGAAATTATTCGTGTACCTATAGTAAACGTTCTCTCGATTTGTTTAGCGATCCTTTTAAAGTTTTGTTTTTATACTTTTTTTTTCTAAACATAACGAACCTTCGCAGCGAGCGAAATCTCAAAAACTTTCCGTGCTCTGAAAACTTTTCCACTGATATTCACTCGCTCCGGTAATCGTGTTAGCCGTTTAACTTGTGGACAGATCCTTTTATACAATTAGCTTCTTATTCAATTGGAAAAAAACTTGCGTTTAGCAAAGTTTGACTGGCAAAAGGTTGTCCTCGGAACTTTTTCTATTATTCAGAAATGGCGTATAAAACGAATTAGATAACTCCACGCCGTGATTCATCGAG
Source organism: Pieris rapae (assembly GCF_905147795.1). Classification (NCBI taxonomy): domain Eukaryota; kingdom Metazoa; phylum Arthropoda; class Insecta; order Lepidoptera; family Pieridae; genus Pieris; species Pieris rapae. Next base: position 2,999,538 of record NC_059509.1, on the reverse strand, counting down.
GCATAAAATATTAGCTCCGTCGTCATCATAGACCGACAAAATTTTAGTTTTCTTACATGTTCCAAATTCAAATGCGACTTGGGAATATACGAAAACGAGTGGAGTAAAGTACCCTTTATATTTCGGTCAGGTACAGACTTAAAAGAAAGTCAATACAAAATTCTTTGCACCTGGCTCCGGTAGCGTGTTGGGAGTTGAGCATTCCTGTTTAACTTAAAATTTAAACACATTGCAACTAACTACGAAAAATCCGCGCATTTCCCGCGAGACTGGTTCCGTCCATATTTCACGAACTCGGTAATACACTGGAGGATTTGCCGGCGGAGAGTACCTAATCCTTACTTATTAGTTCTAGCAAAGCGCTTTGGACTTCTCCGTTCTCTTTATCAGTAGGAGCTTTTACGTAAATTGTATCTCATTCGCTCCAAAAACAGCGGCTGAAGCGGCGTTACTAGTATCATTTGCAAATAAGTTACAACCGTTGAATTTAATTTCCAATGGAACCCCAAGTTGGTTGAGTGCGGTACTTGGATGATTTACATCGCGAGTAGCGTGACTTCGAGAACGGAGCGAATCCCTTGAATGCCAGTGAAATTAATCACCCGCTTCGAATTTCCCCTTCCGAGCCACGTTCACTCGAAATTCCCTTGAAAAAGGAACGCTTTTTTACACAAAGCAGATAAGTCCGACATCTGGTTAAGTTTTACAGCTGACTTCAACTATAAACGTTTTGGATGTAATACGTAAGGTACACTGAAAAGTTTTTTAATTATTCGAATATATAATAAAACAAATTTTTTGAAGAAATATTTTTTCTTAGAATTAGGTATGAGGGTGTGCAATTATTTAATCAATTACCATCTAAAATTCGTAATATTATTCTTGACCAATTCAAAAAGGCAGTAGAGATGCATGTTAGTGTGAACATAGTTGACTAAAATTGAGACAGCTAATGGCGACGTGTATCTCGCTCGTATATAATTTGTATGTAAATATATTTTTTTTTGTAATGAGAGATAAAGTTCTTTAAACATTAAACATTAAAAGGATAAATTCGTAACCTTATTATATGTACTCACTATACTGTATACAAAGCACTATTTGTTTCCAGAAATCCTTTTCAGTTGGACTATAGAAAAGTTATATACATGATTTGAAATTATTAATATAATAATTATATATAGACCAGATAGTATTATTAAACATGCAAGAAAATCTCAGTAAGGATAGATTGAAAAATTAATAATTCAAACATGGTAAATTGTTTTGCAGCGCTTAAAGTTACTTGGTTAATTCCTCTGAATAAATCTTTAATGTAATCCAATTTATTTCTCGGTTAGCTCAAAAATAAACCTTCGGAACTCGGATAAAGTTCCTAATTGACCGATTGAGAAAGAAAATAAAGGATTAGCTACTGAAATAATATTGTTTCGATCAGTGGCTAAAGTTTTTGGCTATCGAAATTAATCTTAGACACGAAAGAAAGGAATAAAACTGTTAATATTCATTAACGAAGAATATCTTCATCTATCTTGGGCTTCTGTGAATTTTTAATTAAAAAATAAGAATAGCAAGAACCGTTGACCAAGATAATATTTCTTCACGTCATTATGCAAAGTATGGCATACCTAAAAAAGTTTATATCAACTAATATATGTACCTTATCTTATTTCAAATTGGTATATTCCGAAACTTGTTTCCATTTTAATGAATACAATCAGTTCCAGTGATTAAAGAACACACTTCTACACATAGATAAATTATGTTGTTTGTATTTGAATATTCATTTTTAATTACTTCGCTCATTAGCACTGGATTTGTGTTATCTATTTCGGGACTTAAAGGGCAATTTGTTAGACTTTTTATGTCCCCATTTTACTTAGGGAGGAAGCAGATGTAATTGTATTATTTGCTCTTAATTTGCGTCATGTTTCAGTACTTTAAATCGTTATTTGCGACTATAATAGGCGGTTCGAATAAGTTATTAACCGAAACTAAATTAGACTTAGTGAAGCAAATGCGCATTTGATATATGGCTATAACCTAATCCGAATGAGCCGCACTATTGGGTGCCAACGGCTCCCCCAAAGAAATCAAGAAAATATCCATCAATATCGACGTCATTCAAAAGTTATGGAAGACACATAAAAACAAAATTGAGAACATCCTTTTAGGAAGAGTAATAAAATTTCCTTTCGCTTGTGTAAGTGAAATACTCGAGATTTATATTTGATTTAAGAATTCGTGTTTAACGTTTCAGTTGTGATTTTAAAACTGTTTTTATAATGTGATTAAAATCTGGAGGTTTGAATTAAAAAAGAAGTACCGCCACTGCGCGCTCCTCACTAACTTAAAACCAATACAATTCGGATACTGTACTATCGTTTAAAATCCATACAAAGTAAATTATGCATTTGAAATATTCAACGTACAGACAAGATCCAAATACATTTCTTATATACGTGAAAACATAATTATTACCCGTTCGAATTAATTAAGCTGGGAATTTATAAAAATAAAACTTAATGGTTTTTGCCATCCGAAAATGCGAGCTTCAGAAATAAAAATGCATCCGTTTTATCGTATGCTTAGTGTCACCTTAATCAAGTTGACGTTCCTATTAAATCAATAACTTAACCGGTCTCAGGCCGGATAAGGATCAACGGTGCGGGTATTTTAAGATTAATATTTAATTTTGAGAGATGCATAAATTTAATAAATTCGTGTCATATCCAAAATCGAAAAATATCGTTAAATAGATTTTTTTTCAGATTATCAGTAAATTATGCTGTTGTTAATTGCAATCAAAAGATAACCACGATAAGTGTGATAAGTAAATTTACATAAATTGTTTTTTTTTTGGTTTATTAACAAATATTTGTTTATTCAAAAAGGCAGTAGAGATGCATGTTAGAATGAACATAGTTGACTAAAATTGTGACGGCTAATGGCGACGTGTATCTCGCTCGTATATATACATATTAATATTAAGTTTCTCATGTAAATAAAATATTTCTGTCTTTGTAATGAGAAATAAAGTTCTTTGAACATTATATTAATTGCCTTTAGAATGCCTTAGTCGCGAATGAACGATTAAAAGGTATTTTATGACTTAAATAATAAGGTTATTCGGTAACATGGAGCATTTAGAAAAAGCAAAGCCTGAATGGCCTGTTAATTTATTTCCGCATCAGTTAACTAAATTTTGGGCAACTTTTGAATGTCGTTTGTATAAAGCCAACTCGAGTGAGGCTCATATTTTAAAACCGAAAATTCATTCCACTCCGCGTTGAGAAATGAGTTTTAAACGTTTAAAAAAAGTAAATGTTGAATTCACGAGCGAACTCGGAGATATGTAGATCAGATGCTGACGATTTATGAAGAAAGCCGAGCGAAATATGGCTCCGTCTCGACAGACACATTCAAACTTTTTTTACCGCCTCCCCCTTTTTTGATGAAAGATGCAAATAGATGTGACGAGAGCGTTTGTACCTGATGAATTGAAAGTTCTTTCCGAAAAGCTCGAGGTAATTTTATGTCGTCTGCCGTTCTCAGCATCAGCATATTCATTCAGCACATAAAAATTGAATTAAATTTCTTTCAAATCACTTTTTCAATAGAAATTTGAAACTTGCAGCCGTACTTTGTATATGTCGGTAGATTTTATATGTTTATCATCGGAGTTACGTGTATCTTTTAATATAATAAACTCACTTTCTCATAAATTTATAATCAATGGAATAACTTAGCCATCATTAAGAATTACGATTGAACCGTTTGAAGTTAATTAATACTGGCAAGATTTAATTAAGTTGCAGCCATAATCTGCGAAGCTAGTAAGCCATCAAGATACGGTAAATCGAATAGTTCAGAAAGTTAGTCGTTACTGGTAATACCAATATTTGCTAGCCTCCCCCGGGATCTGTCTACGTTTCGGTGAACAAACATTTTCCGACACACTCTTTGAATACATCCTTCGTTCCGCTCCGGAGAGCCATAATAGTGTTAAGTTTGTGGTAATATTTTGTTTGATTTTATGATAATGCTCGGCATGACAAATATTTAAACTTTTAAAATGCTGAACCATTCTGAAACGCTCGCTTATTATATTTATTACTTCTAATATCAACTAGAACATCTATTCGAAGTTTATGTAGTGTACTCGATCGAGATCTTGGATGAAAATATAAAACATTTATTTGAGAGCGAGTGAGCTGACGCCATAAAGATCCTTCTCAAGATAGTTACGGCATAAAATATAGGATAGTTTCTCATCTATAATACATTTGAAGTGATCTGTAATGAAATTCATCGGCATTACGATCGCTTAAATGAACGTAAAGTGCTCACTCCATCCTTCGTCGTTACGAGCGCACACGTAGTTTTTATTAAGCGCATGTGAGCTATAAATTTTACATTTACAGCGTTGAAAACTCGACCACTTTGTTGGTAGGCTATAAAAAGTTCAATTCGTAACAAAGTACAGGATCGCTTTAGCCGAATTGCATCTGCGTCCGTTTTCCTACAAACTTATTGATTGGCTGCATCTGGCGGATCGTTCGCGTATGCTAGACGTATACGTCATTTCACATCAAAATATTCGAGTGGAATCGAAACTATCCCAAGGGGCTGGCAACTTTTCCATTCGAGATTCGAACTCCGGCTTTGAGATTCGTTTTGAATATCAACTGCGTTCCGTTCTTTATCGTCGCTCCCGTTTCCTGGCACGAGTCACGCAAGATGATAACGCTAATCAGTGTTGATTGTGTCGTTGCGAATAGTTCGAACAGGTCACTTGTCGATCCCGAGGGGTGCTGCTGAATAAAATAGTGCGAGATAACATCGGTATCCACTTCGTAATTCGACTCATTTCCCACACCAGATCGCGTGGATAACAAAAGTTCTGACTTTTGGAAACGAAAGAAACGGCCCTCTTGTCGAGTGCCGTTCCGATACCTTTGATCAAACAACTAAACTCGAAATTAACTCGAAAACAAAGACAGTTGTGAGTATTTGTTCGAGTCGAGTTATTCAAAGTTTAATTAAGAAGAGCGTTTGAAGATTGAATATTTATTACTTGCGTTTAATTAAATCGGCTAAAAGTGATATCAAGTAAATCATCGCTCACGTATTCCTTCGTAATAGCGTCATTACAGTAATTGGTTCGGTACCTTCCCCATTGATGGCTTCAATTTCTTTTTCGATCTTTCCCCTATTGTTGACTCCGAGTCAGCATATCAAACAATTTACTTACGTCGTCTATGATTTCTTTTATCCTTCTCTCGGAATCCCTCGTTCCGTAGATGAGAAGATATTGAATTTTGAAACATAAGGTTTCCTTTTTCGCCCCGCCATGATCCGAACGTATTTACAGTACACTGTGTAAACATAAAGAAGCGAGTGGCCTATTCAGTAAATTGGTGTTCCGCTTTTGGCGAAATTCGTTTAGAGATTAAAAGGAATCGGGCGTTCTTAAAACATTTTCAGAGACAAGCGGCATTAAGAAATAAACCTATACAGTAAGGCTCTTTACATAATGCGTTTATAATTATATGCTTATGTGTTTCTTGGTTCGTGACAGTTACGGGTAAGCCGTTGTGATCACGATAATGGCTTTCTGACCGTGCTCAAACGAGAATCGAATGGAGACCAGCTGAGTGGGTAATGAAGCTGGCGATGATGATGCTTATTATGTATGTAATTAAATCCGTAGTGTTAAATGTCCGTGCGTAATTAGCGGTGCGGAGGCGATTCGGGCTCGCTGCTCGATCGATTGCACGGTTAAACCGGAATAAAATGTAATTATTTGAACAAGCGTCGCTCGATTTCGCTCTACTTAGCACAAGTATAGAGATTGACAATCCTAAAACTTAAATTATACTTATAACAGCCGTTTCCTTCTGTATTTCATTTTAACAAGGTTAATTTCAAAGTAACTGCTTGCCGACAGAGTTAAACGTTACGTTTATGCGGTATATTAGGTGATAGGTATAGCGTGACACATCAAAAATAAACATGACACACACACACACACATAACTTCACATGTTTCGAGGAGTGGCTACATACATTGCCGGAACTTAAAATTTAAGGAATAGAACGCTGTTGATTTGAAGTGATTCTTTACCAATAAGATACTCTTAAGAAAATTGTGAAGAGGCTTATAACGGATAAGTCTGCGCCCTATTAGGGATTACACAGACCTATGGAGTAGCATTTATATCGCAACTTGGATCACCAGTTCAACGATCTAACTTTAATTGTAAAACAGAACATTTTTTTTGTTATTTTTGAAAGCTACACTACCGATGAGAAAAAGATTGCCCATACAGTAAGAGTATCCGTTGACGGAAGCTAGTTAAAATAAAAGCCTTATTTTTGTAATTAAGATTCACTGGTGCTTTAAAAGCAGGTTAATGTTTACGCCTTAAGCGTAATTCCGGTCACGGCTAAATAGTTGTACTAATATTGATGCGTCTGAATATTGCTTTCATCCTGTAGGTGGGTCGAGGGTGCTAATTGCATGGGAAGAGCAGCGATTTTTCGAAATACACAAATTCCCTATCTTGTTATTTCGTATAACTAAAAACTAATAAACGTACTACAATAGGTTTGTTTGTCCCGCTTATATAATTACAAAGTGACTCAAGAGCGATAAGGACCTCTATATATGGAAAATTTTAAGTACAATACGACGTCTTTAGAATCGATAGTAAACAGATTCTTAGGTATTATAAAGATTTATGCATGCCTGTGGACTAATAACGCGCATGGTAATATTAAAATAATCATGGTCTAGTTAAGTCGCAACTTTCCCATGCAAGATGTAGTGGTTAGATCCGTTAGGGATAGTAGGTATAGTACTTTATGAGTTACGGAAAATTATGCGTTTTTTGTTCCCAGCGAGTATGATGTCAGTATAATTATATCAGCTGCTTGTAACTGCTATTTTCCAGGTAGATCGAATGCAATGTGTTCTAAGTATTTTATCGGATTACTTAAGCAACTTTGTCTTAGCTGCATCGGTGAAATTATGCCCGTCTGGTTTGGTACTTGTTTATTACTCGTGTGTGATATCTTAACATCCATATACAGAACTCATACCATAACATCTTGTAATACTTTTATATATGTAGCTAAATCAATTATGCAAATTTTCGTATGTACAAGATTATGTCAAGAGATTTACTACTTAGGAAATAGTATTTACTGTTGATATATCTATATCTCTGTATTAAATATTTATACCAATACGAATATAATGTGTTTAGAAACATTAGAATTTATGTACTGATTACATTTACGTTTTACTATTGCGTGGCTCATACACGTGGAGTTTATATTTATTTCTAGCCTAGAAATTTTGGAGAATAGTTTCGTTGTATGAATTATCGTGATTGACAGAGCTTTTACGGTGAAAATAAATGGATATACGTATACCCAAGTAAGTGCTATGATTAAGGTTGATATAAATGCATAGGTACAAGAAACAGTTTATTTTCACCATGATGCAGATGAGACACTAGATATATTTGTATAATGAATTTCGACCAATTACAATTCATACTTAATACTTATATTAATTTAAATTCAAGAAATGTATGTAAAAGTTAACTGAATCATAGTCGTTGCCCTTTCTTAATTTTACTAATGCATTTCGCTATTTTGTTTAATTAATACTAACTGTAAAGTATTTTATTCCTGCGGGTCAAAAAAATGTCACAACGTCACATTTATTACTTTGCCAGTTGTAAACTGAACTAAGCCATTTTTTAAGTACTAACCCCACTACGATCCTAGGGAGGTACAGACATTACTTTGCATCTGTTTCTTGGATTTCTTTTAAAATGATTATTAATTTAATCCTTGCATGCGCAATAATAATGCAAACCTAACCTGTTCATGGGTTCGTTCTATGGCTTAGAGTTCACTTTTAATACAGTTTAATTAAGAGCAAGTACTGTTGATTTATCGCTTTAATAATTAATAAGCTAAGTGGTATAGAAATAATGCATATATATGTCTCTATTAATAAATTTGTTTACAACTTGGCGTACGTGCAAATGTTGATAGACGCTGAGACGCCAATAGTTTATTGCGTACATGCGACTATTAGAGATATAGTAAAATATCTAGTGAAGTGGATTACATCTGAAGTCCTGTAATCGCAGCATATGTTTCAGCTTAAGCTTAGCATTTTTGTTTCCCCAACTGAAGTTTTCTGCGATAAATCCATTGAGCGATAAATCTACTGAAGTTGCATTTAAATCGTTCAAAACTTATACGATACGTCTTAGCACCAAATCAAATGATTGCTGATTTTAAAATATATAATAACTCAAATTTCATTAACTACCCTTCTATAGTTACCTTTCAATTAGTTATATATAAATGTATATAATCTGTTCTTTACTTAACAATATTTCCTAAAGAAATAGTCTTAATAGTTTACTTACAATACGCTTCTTGCTTCTAATATTTTATGTAAATAAGTGCTTTAATATAATACAAAATGGACTTTAAACATTTCTTGTTTGTGTTATAGATTGGTCATAAGTTGCTATTATGTGTACTAGTAGTAACCCTAAATCACCCGTTGACATATTTATGGTCTTAAAATAGTGACTACGCAGTGCCCCAATGACCCAAATTATTGTAAATAGTATTTTTAATAAATTTGCATTCAATACAGGATTCCAGAATATTTATATGAGTCATAATGAATTAATTCTAACTTTCATGTGTCATTTAATCGTGATGAGGCATCTGTTTCACTGTACTTAAAATAAATAACTAATCTGAAAACAATTTGCACTTTAGAATACAAACACATTTTTTTAATGAAAAAAACACCTATAAGAAATTCAAAAATATACACGAAACAAAACGATCAATAACTAATAAAAAAGTCAGTTCCCTCAACGGATGTTAACTAAAGTAATACACCAAATATGTAAAGATGTAATATTAATGCAATTAACAATTTAAAGCCGTTACAATGGGTATCGCACTGCGTATGAAGAAACATCTCCCTACTTGAAACATTAAATAATATGAAACAAATCAAATACAGGACAATAATAATCAATACAGCGTAATGAATACAACGTTTCATCATTATATCGTGGCGTATGGCAAAAGTCACAGTTTCGTTGCCCAAGCAAGTTCAATTTTAAACTAACTGCATTCTGCCTCTTAGTATACTGATTCTAAAAATATAAATGACTTTAATTTCGACCTTCGACCATTCTGGGGCACAATTATTGAACTCCAAGCACTATTACCAAGCGACTAGCATACATACTACATACATATAATGCATAATAACAGTTGTATCTGTTACATCATTACACGCGCAGCACTGCGCCGGTATTAATAAACGAGCACGTGTTAGATAGACGTTCACGTTTGTTGGGGCCTGGGCATGCGCATGGGCGGAAGCGGGTGACGCAGTTTAAACGGATTTCATCAGGTTTTCAGTCAATTAGTAGATTTTCTATCACTTTAAAGGACTGTTAATGTTCAATCAAGAATTGAAAGAAGTATGTAATATATGATTAATAGTTGATAGTAGATTAAGTTGTATTTTCATTTGTTCTTAAAACATTCTTGAATGGCACACATCTAAGTATTATTAAAAAAACGAGTACGAAATTAAAATGATTAAGATTTATGGTTTTAGACGCTTAACTGAATACTTAAACCATACCGTTAAAGACACGAACCCACTGTAATACAATATCTATTAACTAGAGATAGTAAAATAAGCATAACAATGTGTCAGAAGGTTAAGGTTAATATGGGGATTTCTAGACACAGAAGCATAGACAAAATGGATACTGATTTAAATGAGGTATTAGGAGACCGAAGTTAGAAAAATAGCTTACGAACACAGTTCTTTCAAATCTTGTTATTCAATTCCCGATATTACGATTTCACATACCTATAAGTGTTTGCGAAGTAAGCGTGTGGTCCTCACCGCTATCAGCAAGTCCCTTATCTCCAAGTGCTGGTCCTTCACGAGGCCAAAGGCCTGCTATTGTAACGAGATAATTTTATTGACTCTGACAACTCCTTGATTGGACACTCATTTAATCAGCTCAAATATCGCTCGTATTGTCGAGTGCACAGATTTGGAACGAATACCAATATCGGAGTCCAGCTAATACGCAATTTCTTTTCCTGGATGAAATATAGCGAGTGACTTCCGTTCAAGATACTTCTATATTTAAATGTATTTATATGTTTAAAAGTAATATAGTAACAATTACGGTACACTACTTACTCCTAAACTACTTAACCGATTTCAATCAAATTTGCACACCGAGTGCAGTTTGATCTAACTTACAAGATATCATAGCTTGCATATTATACAGCCTGGATGCTTTAGATTCACAAATCAGGCCGGCAGATGGCGCTCCAGTCGGTACTTTCATACTTTGTTTAATAATCTCTTAATCTCTTCAAAATCATGCAGGACAACGTCTACCGGGTCCGCTAGCCTATAATTAAAACGTTTTGATACGTATAATTAAAGATTTTTGTTATTACTCTTTCAATTTTGAAGCAATAAATATTTCGACTGTTATGGAACATGGGAAACCTTAGAATAATATTTATCAACATAATTAACGACGAATATCAAAATTGATTTGACTTATTATTGAAATAGGCCGCAATATTTGATAATGGCCGGTCTAATATTTACATATTCTGATAACGTTTCGTTCTAATTTCATATTTGATAACTTTATAATTAACGTATGTATTTTAAGTATTTATACAATGTTAAATAATTCATCTACAATTTTTTGCGACATTTTTTTTTCAAAAATTTGCTAGAAATTCCGAGTATAGGCGGGATGGACCTGATTAGTTAAAACGCTGAAACACCAGAGTCTAGACTAACGGTAGGAATCAAATCATAATAATTTATGTAAGATGTAATATTAAACGTATGTATTATGAGGAGCTGATAAACGTTAATACGTCAATGATTCGTAACAAGCATAGATTGACGTTTGTTTGCCACGATAAAACTATGAACCAATCCCGAAACAATCCAAATCAAACTGTACAGTAAAATTTTCTAGAATGTAAAACGAAAGTAGAAAAGGCAGTAAACACTTCATTTGATCGTATCAAAGTATCGTAATGTATTTAAGGCGCGCGCGCATTGCATGGTGCAAATATTTTTGGAACTCGACACGTGTGTATCGGAACGTGTATCGACGATGTTCATTGCGTGTTAGGTGCAATATATGTATTTTTATAACCGAATACAACGCAATGTAGTGATAGATTTGTTTGTGCCTGCGCACGTGTTTACTTTCGATGATAGTACGCAGTACGTTATCAATGTTTGTTGCGCAATTCTCATGGTTTTGCGATTGTTACATAGTAAATATTGTTATATTATAATCGTATGTGTTATTTCCTTATATATTAAATTCTAAATAAAACTGTATATCTAAAAATATTAATGGGAATAGTATCTAATAACACTTCTTCACTGTCATGATTTGTGGTATTCCTGCTTGTATTTCCATGGAAGCATCAATAAAAACAAACAATTAATTAGCAGTCATTTGCCGTCCAATCTCTGTCCAATTTGCCCTGATCTAATCCATCGTATGAGATATAACCTGTTCGTCAGTTGTTTACAATAAATACATAATTCATACAAACGGGTTATATTTAACATAGCGATACGATCTAAGCATTGTCAGGTTTTTTAACTAACAAGATAAGCTTCCTCGCGTTTTCTTTGCGTTTTTTTCAACATGACGTTTAACTCTAGTTAATACTGCTTAGCTACTGATAAACAAAAAAACTATGTACTTTTTGTACGTTTTGTATAACATATTTTTCTATGTAAGTAATATATTATCGACGTCACATAAACGGCGTTGAAGAATTGTGTTCAACTGTATTTTGTTATTTATTTAATTGCTGAACAGCGTAAAGTTTATAATATTTGTAATGACGATTCATATTCACCTCCCAAACTAAACCCTTTTTGAGAGGCAAATAAAACAAAATAAGAAAATTATGTCCATGTGTTTCTGTTTTTGATAGAGTAATAACAAAAAAGTAGTTTTAAACAGTGACCTTATTTACTTAAATCTTGATAAGCTATATCAAAATGGTTTTAGAAAGCTATATTAATTAAATTAAATGTAAGAAGTTTTAAAACAAGTTTATACTACAGTTGTTTATTGCAATAATTTATCAGCAAACACGTTCAATTGAAATACATGTGCCTGCAATTGTTTTAATCCAGTCCTCGCTTCTTGCAAATAGTTTCGAAACCTGTTCTCGGATACTACCGTTTGCATTCTGATAACTAAGATGTGATTTATTTATAGGATTATGATAAATGTAATGTTTTATTTCTCTTGACAATCGGTAAATATTAGATATGTATCATGGCAGTTTATTTTGTTTATCGTTTCACGTTCATAAACAAATCTACGTGTGTGATTTATGTGTTTTATCATTGAATGGTAAAAAATATAGTAGTCTGTAAATAAATACAAAAGTAAATGTTAATGCGTAATTTATATGTTATCGTTGAAGGCCTATTAATATCTATTAATACCAGTCGGTTACACCAAGTATTTGCAGAGAGATAAGCGCAAGGCAGGACGCTGCACAAATGTTTGTCCAAACAATATTTTCTCTAAGCCCCACTTGATGTCGACATCAAATTAAACAAGTTTCAAACCGACCGCTTTAAGAATTATCGCGATAACTCGTCGGTGTGATAAAGGGCAATTTAATAGCTGTTTGCGAAGAAGAGCGCATTAAAATTATTTATATTTATTATCTCTTGCAATATAATTTCAAAATGAGCTTAAAAAGTGAGGAAATTATATAAAGAAGTTAGGAATTCTATGAAATTATCATTTTAGTGTTAACATGAATTTGTAATTTATGTGCACTGCCTTCATTTATTTTCCCCAACAATACTTTCATGTTTGAAGGTACTGTAATCACCTTATATTTTACCCATTAAATAAATTGACGCAGAAATAATTTTCCCATGATCCATGAATGGATACGAGACTTTACTATACCTATTTGCATTATGATTCTTCTCTGAGGGAGTGCTAGTAACTGACAAAAAAAATCTTAAGTACATTAAGTATACTCATTCAAATATAGGTAGAATTACAGCTGTAAGTGGTCGGAAGTGCCAAAAAAACAGGTACATGGTCAAATAATGGATGTAGAAAGGACCCCAAATTGAAGGTTTGCAATTCATACCACCTGACACTACTTGGGCTTTTTGCATCTGAGTAATGAAAAAAACATCTGTTCGACAGTTGCGCATCATCTGTGCAAATAATCTAAATAATTTTGATTGAAATAAGTAGAACATTGTATATGTTGTTTTAAAAAAGGAATCAATAGATAACCAACATTCCACGACAAACAGATGTAAAAGCCAGATACCAACGATGAGGGCAAAGTGAGGTAGCAAAAAAAATAACCAACGAAAATGGTTTTTAAACGAAAACATAGTGGAGATAAGGCTGCGTTTTATTGTACCACAATATGGGGGCGAAAGAAAACATGAAAAAAAACGCCTCATGCCGCGCGGATATCGTATTACAACAAAAACTGGCTCTTCGAATCGGAGAAATGAATATGCGACTATACGAATATTAAGTTTTCGAAACCAAAACCGTGAAAAAAGGTCGTTTTGTGGTTAGGGTAATGTTTATTCACTATTGCCAGTGTAATTGGAGTATCTTCTATGGCTTGAGCATTTCAATGAATGTTCTAAACAAGTATGGGGACTGTTTGAATTTCGAATTGTGTTAAACTCTATTCGTACTAATACTCTAGACGTATTCAAATTCTTATCGCCATATCTGAAACGAAATCTAACAAATACAAAGTAAAAACGACATAATAAGACAATTCACTCCTAAACGTTTCCTTTACTGTAATAAAAAATGACTATCAAAGTCAAGCTGCGTGGCACACAGCGATATGTATCTAATAGAATGATACATCATAACATCTGATATAAGTCTACCTGTCTTCATCAATAACATTTTTTGTACGACTTTGTCTTGTTTGATTGATGTCTGGAATACTTAAGAGCGTCTTCCTGATGAATTTAAATGTGACACAGAAACGTAATTGTATTATCTTCGTCTGTCTTTGGGGTGTAATTCGAATCCCCTAAGTAACTTCGCTGACAGCAGGTAGTATTTGCGTACGTAGACTGACTCGATTCAAACGTCGGTATTAGGAAGATACTTTAAATTGCCAAGAGCTTGCAGTCTTCCAATTTTATATATTAGACGATTTGGTTAGTACTTTTCTTTTTTTTTTTATAGAACAGGGGGCAAACGGGCAGGAGGCTCACCTGATGTTAAGTGATACCGCTTTAATGTATTAATTTAATGGTAATCTTATTTCACCAATCTTCAAATAAACTAAAAAATAGTGGTATATGCCCATTGGCCGACCGAATTGTAAATAAATAATTTATTTCTTGGCGTCAAGTTACGCTTTCGTATTTTAAGCCATTTAAAACTCATAATATTTTATTGGAATACACATCGAAATCAGTTTACAGATTTAAAAATATCTAAACGGGATCGAGAGACCGAAAATAAAAAATCTCGGTCGGGCAATCTCGATAAAATTGTATAAGTAAGAGGATTAAAAGATTTATGTATAAACCTCTTCAAAGGAGAATTTCGGGTGCTTCTATTTTATTTTGTTCGTCTGTACGTGCTCGCGCATAACTTAGTCGATCGTTTTAGGGCATTTATTTAGACTTGTGTTTTTGTATTTGCGATTATAGCGGGATATGTTATAAATTTTGTCAGGTTAGCCAAATAATTTACAAGAATCCATAAAAAAATACGAACTTTGTTGGTTAGGGTAATATTTATTCACTATTACCAGTGTAATTGGAGTAGGTATCTCCTATGTCTTGAATGTTCTAAGTAAGTATAGGGACTGTTTGAATTTCGAATAAATTGTATAAAAACTCTGTAGTCTATAGGCAGTTTAGTGGCTCAAACAATCTTACCTAATACAAGGTAAAAACAAACGAATTAGACAATTGACAACGAGTTTTAAATTTGGAATTCGATATATCTGTGTTATATTTATAATCTCACTTTTCAATTCGAATACATATTATAGTTAAAAGCAACTCGATACTAATTTGAGTTACAATCACATGCTGTTTGGGCATGCGCGTGAGCACGATTCTAGCTGAGGTCACCTCGTGATCTTTCTACTTCAATCCTATCTGATTATTGCTTACTTACCTTAAAGGGTCAATAGTTTGGGTAAGCCTTGGCTGAAACAAAGTAATGTTAAATAAACTAGTAGACTACAGTTTTTTTCAATCATATGCAATTTTATTTGTATTTTATTACTTTAGTAAATACAAAATAGCTTGCTTTCTTAAAAAACTAACCGTTCCCATAGTCTCCCATAAGGTTTCAAGGTTGAAAGGAAAGGTTTCGCTGACGTCACGTCATTAATTGTCGAAGATTAGCGACAATTTAATGCTGGACTCTTAGTGAGGGTTATTATTTTATAAGCGAAGACAATACAAATTGTAATCGGATTAATTCTGCATATTCTCTGCATTTATTATAGAAATAATAGGCTATCAATATATTGAAAGGAACACTCGGGAAACCAATTCAATGTAGATTTATAATAGAATGTTGTTTCAATTTTATTTCCTTTATATTTTCATACCAACATATAATTTAGGCCAACACATATATCTCTCATAATGATATCTATTAACATCTAACACTATCCTTAACTTGAAAATAATGTAAAAATCTTTGTTACAGGTAATATAGACTATTTTCAAGCTTATTTATTTCATACAGTAAGTACTTTTTATGTAACAGGCTTATATGATGTTAAGTGATAGTGACCACAGACACTCTTATTGCCGACTTTTTAAAATACGTGTTTAGAAGCAGCTGCCAGCAGAAGATGATAAGCACATCAGACTTAAGCTACTCCCCTGCTGCCTCGTCGGCCATAGATCTGCCTGATGCCGTGCCTGATAGGCTACTGTAGTGATCCTTTAAATAAAAATTAAAGTAATGTATTTTTAAATTAAACTCATCTGCTGTGTCTAACGACACTGAAATTAGGGTTAATGATTGATATTTAGTAAGAGGCGTTAAGTACTAATCTAGTTTTGTATCCTGTTCTTGTATTAGTTAAGTAGCAACATCCTCATTAATTTTATTTGCTCAGTTACTCACCTTAATTTTAATTATCTCACTCTATTAAATTACCTATTTTTAGTCTCGTAGAATTGTACTACGTCTTTCTTTAATTAAACTTTAGCTGTCGAAAAAATGGTGTACCGTAAAACTCACTTACGAGGCTTCTAGCAATGTGTTAGTCCATGGGCGGTGGTACTTAGCACAGGCGAGGCTCCTGACCGTTTGCCGCTTGTAGTGAAAAAAAGTCAAATTCAATTTTATTTCTCGAATTTGATTCAGAAAGAATAATAATGATTTCGGTAGCCAAGACATGTCCTTGTTTGAAATTAATACTGTCGGTGTGACAGCCCCGTACTACATTACATTAATTTATTTCTAAAGAAAATCTTTAATGTTTAGAAAATATAATAAATTCAATGCCGGTTTAAATGTCATAACTATGAAAAATATTGTAACGAAAATGTTTACCCTTAGTACAACAAAATTATAATTCACAGCGGAAACTCCGAAAGTATATTAGAAAATAATAAAACCCCTAACAAAGGCGTGCCCCAAATATAAACAAGCCAGTGTCATACTCAGACCGACCAATTTGAGTTCGTTATTTCACTCAGAACATTACTATTTGTTGTTTCGATAAAGAAGTAAATTCATCGATACGTTTTGAAGCCATAGTGTAATATTTGTCTATTTATGTTCAGGATTTTAAAATAAAATTAAATATATTTTAAATAGCACATACAACGTATATCAAATAAAAAACGCGCGATCAATTACTTTCTTGATCGACTTTTCAAATGCGAGTTAAGATCATCGAACAACCGAACTGAAGTAACAAGATCTGTATCTTATAATAATAACTAAAATTATATTATATGAATGATAATTTATATTAAAATTGAAAGCTAATAAATTGAGCCGAAATGAAGTATCTACAAGGTTGAGATTTCAATTTAACAAATTATATACGCTGTGGGAATAACTTTCAGCTGTAATTTATTAACTCCTGATATTAATTTCTGAATCTTGGAGAAATTCTTCGTATTACGACTTAAAATATATAACCTAGAAAGATAAAATGTAAATTGTATAAGACCTTATTATTAAAATATCATAATTGGATTTTGCATACTACAACTATGATTATTATTAATTAAGAATATATCTCCACATTTCAGTTTCACGCTTGCAGTCCTGGTTAGAGTGATTTACGCCATCTATTATCCCAGATGTGTATTAAAGCTTGATTTTGACAATAGTGTGTCACTCTCAATTGTCATTTACGTTCGAACTAAATAACTGAAACCTTATGATATGCCTTCTCCATCTACACGACACCGGCGAATTACCTTGTGTCCAGTTGGCAAAATTTAAAGCCATTAAAAAACCTTATGATAATCGCGTATGTCCGATGTTTCACATATTGACACAGTTAAGTGTATCTACAATACTTTCGTAGTGTCGCTTTAAGTGAGATTAACTTGCAAGTGGGACTTGTGCCATTCTATCAAAAACGTATTTAATTTTCTCAAACGGGAGCGCTCGTGCTTACACCTTGATTAATTTAAAAAGAATATTGTAATATTTCGATTGCGGACAGGTTTTGTATTAGTAACAGTTTATTTTAAAAGTAATTTTCATGATCGATTTTACGAAATAGATACGCTATTTGCAACATAATGAGATTAGGGGGAATCCTTTGTGTATTCCCCCTCTGTCATACCCACTGAGCCTCGATCACTTGACAAATTGAAACAAACTGAAAAGTTCCCCGAAACGTTCATTAATTCATTAATATTTGTATTTATCAAACGAGTTTGACGTTATTGATTACTAAATTACTTTTGTAATTATCAAGTTTTATAGCTCGGAGTATTTACATAAATAGAATGAAGCTGTAATGTAAATAGTTAGATTGTAACGCGTGTTTTACTGGCTACCCGTGATGCAATTGTTTCGACTAATTAAATAACATTAGTATGTTTAAGGATTTTTTATTTTATTTCATTACACAAAACCCACTCAACGGATTCACAAACTCTTAAAACTCGTAATAGTTAAATGGCAATTTTATAAGATTTTACAACTTCGTTTTAAAAGTAATAAAGATTCCTTTCCAAGGGAGTTTTTAAGCCCCAATTCAACATTTATTTGTAAACTTAACTCGGTATTAAAAGTTAAAATATTGTATATACAAAGTAAAATGATAAATACAAGAACCCTTTGAAATCCATTTTTTCCTCTAAATTATGTAGTATAATGAACCGGAGTGAGTTAGCATTAAGTATTCGCGATGTCTGCCTGTCGAGGCAGTTAAAATTTCACTCGGCTAAGCAAAATTTTCTGTCCGCTGCAAAAATCTTCCCCTTTTTAGGGCGAGGGAATTCTTGCATAAAATTTACATCGGGCGCTCCATACAAATTACCATTTCACTTCTTACTCTGATTAAATGCGGTAGAAAAAATATTGCTCGCCAAATGCTTGAGAAAATTCTCGGTTTTCGACTCATTAAAATTTATGTTTTTGTTTTTAGTGTCGTCTAGATAGTACTTGGATAAACCATTTTCAAACCGCACTTTGAAACTACAGGTATTTCAATCGCTACACTTATATTTTAAAAACGATAGTCAAGTATATAATACTACCCACATTCCAGCAGATACATAAAATACTTCTGAAAAGCACTCGCAATGTCAAGTTATGTAAATAATATAAAAAATGCGATTTTATCCGTAAAAGAAGACATTCAAATTATTTATCAGTCGCTTAGCAGTTTTTCCATAACAATTAACAATTTCACCCTCAACTACTCGAAGCGTTTGTCTCATGATATCGGTTGCCAGAAAATAGACACTTTAGAAACAACTGTTTTTTCCAAGTTGGCAACACCGAGACACTTTATGGCAACACTTTGCTGTAATCAAGGGGATCATTAGCTTGTAGATGTCTGCCAAAATATATTCTTCACCATGTTTCCGTTAAGAACCGTTAGTTTTGGATAATCCTACCTGAATATATATAAAGGTGATTATTAAATTATATATTTATATATTGGTTACCCACAACACAAGTATGTCGAGTCTACCGTTAGATCAATTTTGTCACAATATTAATAGAATCTATGAGAGAATTATAACATGTTAAATCGTCTAAAAAAGTTTTCTTATTATTAACAGATAATTTTTACAATACTATTTGACTTCCCGGCATATTGTACTTACTACTTATTTGTTTTTTGGACTTCATCATAAGTTGAAATAAATCTGGCATTGATAGTGGTTGGTCCTAAACTATCATTATACTTCGCAACGAACTTCAATAAAAATTTTATTGCCACAGAAATTCGATGCAAACCCAATCTATATGAAGATCTCAAAAGAAACAATAATTTTAATAAAAGACTATTCGAAATGGTCCGAGATGGAAGCTGTACAAAACGATGGTGAATCTTGTCTGCGCCTGTCAGATAACTTATTCGGCTGCCCATCTTAGCCCGTGGCAGAATTTGCAAATTAATTTTGTAATTGAGTTCTTCACGTGCCAGGAAAGTTATATAGGTTTTAATATAAACACGACATGCAATCAAATTGACACTATTTTTAGCGAAAGTATAATAATATAAATGATGATATATTTTGAAACGAATTAAACGTATGCCAGCTAAAATGAAATCTTCATTTGATATGGTGACAAAGGACGTTGGATTCGTTTTAATAATGGTTTATTATGTAACAAAAAACATACTTTATCTAGCTGAGTTATTTACAAAGGGTAAGTACTTTAAAGATTACTTACTGACAAAAAAGCTCTCCTCCCCCAATAATCAATTTAAGTTAGAAAACGTTGTTTTATGCCTTTATAACTGAGCCGAGTACTCCACAGTAATATTATACTCGTTTAAATAACCGTTTCAATATTCAAAGATTCATTTATCACGATAATTGACAGAAGGGGACTTAGAGCGATGCTCCCGACTGTTTTTATTTTATACTGTGCAAATATTTTATCATAATTTGATAATGGCTGAACAAATTTGTGACTGTTGTATTTAATCTGGTGAGTAATTAGGGACTTTTTACGGTTTGAAAAAAAGTTAATAATCTGGGAATCTAAATATTTCATACGTAATCTGGGAAGTACATATGAAATATATATTACTTTATGAAGGTTCAGTAATCTTTAGAATAATATTTTTGGGAGCAGGAATTGGTACGTACTTTTCTTGAAGGACCTTAAGTCGTTTAATATTATACAACACACGCTAATACTTTTTTGCTAAACACAAAAGTTATAACACAAGTTTGTTTATAATCACTATTTTGATCAATTATGATATTTTCAATTGTCAAAACTCAAATCACGCTAAATGGTTGATAAAACCTTTGGAAACCAAGCTTAGGTTTTAATGAATTGTAAAGAAATGTTTATAATACGTTTCATTACACCTAATACTTAGAAGATGTTTCAATGAACAACAGTTGTCAAACTTACAAGTTAAACTCAAATTTAA
Source organism: Pieris rapae (assembly GCF_905147795.1). Taxonomy (NCBI): domain Eukaryota; kingdom Metazoa; phylum Arthropoda; class Insecta; order Lepidoptera; family Pieridae; genus Pieris; species Pieris rapae. The sequence continues at coordinate 2,978,794 of NC_059509.1, read as the reverse complement.
TCATTATTATAACTATCATTAATCATTAACCGGCGATTCATAATAAATCATTGTCTAATGATATCTGTCTCGGCTGAATATGAGCGGATTTCCTTGACAAATTATTTTTCCGCTTGGAATCGTGTGACACAAGGAGAGGGCTCCATGTCATTATGTACATTTATTACATGTGGACAGCGCCTTTATTGTAATAATTTTCATTGGAATATAGTATTTACTTATATTTATTTAATAGGTAACTACTTTTGTTATAAAAAAGCTGAAAACCCAGCACGTACACGCCGCATAGTAAAAGTAAGTTAGTAAATTAAAAAAAACACAATGCTCAAACAAAACATATTTATTTATGCGTATAGGATATCGGAGTTATCTAACTTACATAAACACTCTAAGGAACAGTTAAGTAGGCAATTAAGTCATCTTAACGTCACTGTATAAGCTTCCTATAAAAATAATAGCGTTATAAAAAAGCTTATAAGTTATTAAATAAATAGACCCTCTGATCAGTGACTTGGACCTCTAAAAGACCCTAAACCGTGCACAGAAGCGGCCTTAACGACACCGCTATCTCCGCTAAGAATAGCAGCGGCGGATTTTCTTGACAAATTACTTTTCCTTGTTTACGGAGGGCTGTATTCCCGTATCTGTATCGGCTAAGTTTCCAGTCATTTGGGAGCGATTTTTATTAACTTGAGGCCTTCTCGGAGGTTTGAGACGGCGGAAGTTGGGCGTTTTTTTCGTTTAACGTCGCGAGGTTTTACGACATAATGTTCCGTTTTATCCTTCGTTTTAATACACATTCGTGGATTGAAGTTTAAAATTACCGCGATTATATATTTACAGTTGTGCGGTGTTGTTTTAATCGGCTTCGAAGCGGTCAATTAATATTTTAGAAGTTTTTTATGTATGTATTGGATTGAATAAAATTTTGATTTTTATGGTGCGGTAGGAATAAATTTTAATGTAGCAATAAATGTCTTTATTTTACGTAGATTTAATTAAAAACTTGATATAAATTAGGCTTTATATACATAAGCAAAAAACGTCATAACAGTGGCAACACTAAATTGAGAAACAAATAAAATATTCATAGTATTGAAGAGTGCGATAAAATGTTTGCACGCAGATTAACGCAACCCCGACCTAGTACAGATAATCGAAGGTCCTCCTAATGTTACGAAAATGTCTCTTTGACCTTTACAAATGAGTTTAGCTATCCATATATAACGTACTATATTGTAATGATATACCCTAATGGGAACTCACAAGTTTTAAGAACATATAACCCAGATGAGTGAGAATTGCATTTCAAGAGCCCGTCGCTACTCCGTTGCGTACAACCTTGAATAAAAAAAAATTTAGTTGTTTATTGAATTTAAGTTAAAAATGTCTAAGCGATTTTTGAGCAGCTTTGTCTTAGATATTTAAGCCTTGAGTCACTGTTTGAATTCAGCATTTAAATATGAGAGCCATAAAGAAACTGTTTTTATGGACTTAATAAAAAACTAAATTAGTTACACTGTAAATACCTTTACGGAGTGGAGTTGTGTTCGCTGACTTGAGCCCAGTCCTAAAGAGAAAGCTTAGAAGGTAGAAAAGGCTGGTCTTATGAAACGTCTTTTGTTTCAAAAATTATCTTTATGCGAATACATAAGGAGACCTTGCCTCGACGATTTTATAATTTTGTTTTCATGAATATACGATTATAAGAATAATACTTCATTGTCACAAAATGACACTTTCAACTGATTTTGACATCAATAAATACAAAATTAATGTTGGCTTATGTTCAGTAGTAGGTCATATTAACTAATAAAGCGCTTTCATGCTAAATTCGTTTACCACGGCTTGTATTAAGGTACATTATTGTATAAACGTTTGAGACGTGGGTGTGAGATTTCGAAAAGGATTGCGAAACAGAAAGGGCCTATTTATCTTAAAGTTAGGTATCTAAGTTTTAGTCATAGTCATAAATTGATGGATATCGCTATATGCCTAGATTGACATTATCTTGAACCTAGTTCTGAGAAATCACTTTAATCTTATTTAATAGTTATTGTAAGAAACATAACATTAAATTAATATTTTAGCTATAACACTGCTGTAAGTTTATATTTGTAGTTAGATTATTTTTGCTATAATAATTGCCTGATTATAATTTTTTCTAGAAGATTTCTAGCTTAATATTAATACCATATCCTTTTTCGTTTAATTCGTTTATTTTGGAAATCGATACATCAATCGCTGCGAAACTAGCTACGATTCCTCCTATAAGTCATCTTAATCATTGAGTATCGGTCTAGACTACAGGTCTAACATTTCAGTAATATGATAATATGAAAGTTATAAATGTCCGCGGTCGGCTGAAACCGCAATTAATTTAGCGATTATCACCGGAGCCGATAATGCATTATGTTAATACGATAAAACCATTTTATTTTGTCCTCCAATATATAAAATTGTAATAAAATTGCGGATTTTGATCTGGTTTTTAAATTGAATAAATACTGACCTTTCAAATGCGTTAATGTAAAAGTATCGAGTATTTAAAATCATTATTTGTATGGGATATACTAAAATAATTATATAGATAACTTCAAATTCTAATTTTTTTTTATCTGAAAGCTTTGGAATACGGAACTCTGCCCAATTTGGAATACTTGGGCATAGTTCGTTTGTTTTACGTAGTGTTCTTACCGATACGTCTTTATTGTTAGTTTGAACCAGTTTAAGAATATGTTTTAGTATTTTATTTACCAGAACTGTAAACTAATTATTGCAAAAAATCATCAATAATTTTACGTTATGACGTAGTCAAGTATCGTCAAATATTTAAGCTCGATTATGATGAAAGATCTAGAGAAAGTCATGAAGATACAGTCCCATATGTTCGTATTAATATTAATTTATGCAAATAAGAAACAAGTTTAAGCGTCGTAAAATTGATTTGTCAAGAACTGGTTGGCGCCAAGCAACACCATATTAAGGAAAATTGCCTTTTTTATGATTTATAGTAGATTTCCGTATTTTATTATACAAATTTCCTGTTTATAAATCGATATTTCTCACGTAATAAATTTGACTATTATAAATTTTGTAAAATAGAAATTAAGTCTTTCTATAAAACATAGATTTCAAATATTTATTTGAGTACACACATTAAAACAATGAAAAAAAATTATATTAATATACAATTACAAACTAAAAATATATCTAATAACTAACCTTAAAATTTAATTTTTAAGGTTAGTTAAAAATTAAATTTAAATTAAAAATTACTTTTAACCATCAATGTAAAATGACTTTTTAGTACACCCACTAAAGGAAGATTATTATAATAAAGTAAAACTAAGTTATTTTTTTAAATTAAGAAATCAACCCACAATTATTTATTTATTTATACTTTATTACCTTATTCAAAAACATACACATAACAAAAAAAACAGGTTACAATAGTTATAAGGCAACGGGCGGCCTTATCGCTTACAAGCGATTTATTCCAGACAACCCTAATGTGAAACAACGAAAAAGAAACATCTACAGTGGTTAGAGTACAATAAATTCAAAATAATTAACAAAAAAAAAACTCAAAATAACACGTTACTATAACCAATATAAAATAAAGTAAAATCTAAAGATGGTAGGTACACATAATACGAGGTTTCGAGTAGGTGCACCATTCTTCAAAAAAGTATATTTGTTCACCAAACCAAATGTTATCCCCTTGATTTGAATCCAAGACATTACTATTATTATAAAGCATGAACCGCAATGTTTTGATAGATAGATTTTTTTATTTTAAAATGTATTGAGAGGTGAATGGAGGCAAGGTCAACGCGGATACATAGAGCACAATCTCACGTAATGATACCTCCATTGCGAAACTCACTCAAGGCTCACTTTTTCTACGATATTTATCGGCCTTAGTAAATATCCCAGCATTAAAATGAATTCAGGTTAGAATCACAGAAAAGCGTATGGAGTAGCTTGTTCGTAACATCCAAATTTTTTTTTTGAGGCTCTGATGTTAAGTACCGCCGCCTATGGACACTCTCAATGCCAGAGAGCTCGCGAGTGTTGCCGGCCTTTTAAGAATCGGCTCTTTTCTTGAATTTATTAAATTTATCAGGTGTCAAATATTTTGGATTTTTTTTCTTGTACGTTAATAAAATAGCATAAATATCAAATAAAATTAGTTAAATACAAAGTAGGTCTCGGTACATAAATTTGTCGGAATCCAAAATAGATTTTTACTGGTACATTTATTTTTCTTTACAGACAATTAAAATGTATAGAGCAATTAATTATAGTTTAGCATAAATTTATATGTTAATAACGTTGAACGTGTATTATTTATAATTAAATAAAGAATTAATATAACATTAGTGGAGGTCGTGCTATATAATTACAACAGAATAAAATATAATTATATACATTAAGATTTCGGGTATATTGTTCACACATACAATTCTGGTTATGTTAAGACTTATAATTTATAGATTACCAGACCTGAAACAAAGTTAATTGCGGATGTTAATTTAGTGTTTCTCATAAGAGTGTTCTGACTGTTATTACTATAAGCAATATTTTTCTATAAATACCTTTATATATAATCTTCTTTAGAATGTAAACTGTATCTTAAGTAAGTTCAATTAATTGGCTATTTGGATAAGGTTCGATTCCCGACTGTGCAATGAAGTGAAGGAATACAACGTGAGGAAATCGTTAGTCTCAACCGGAAGGCGGAACTTACAAGTCTACGTTTAATATCAAGTTTTTTTTAATAGTAAACCCAGAAACGAAGTAGTACCAAGCACGTTCTATGTCTTCTGTATATCCTAATATTACGTACGGCTGTCTGAAGGCTCCTTTCTAAATCTTACCCTAAGAACTTTCTGAACAGCCGAGTAAAGTTTATCTCGATGTAAAACAAAGAAATGCATTCAAAAATAAACTCAATCGAAGCGGCGGAAGTCTGTTATAAAAATTTGCTTTATTTTAAGAATATTTTTCAAGCTCATTTTTCCTGATTTTCCCCGAGGCATTTCCTCATATTACCGTATCAAATATATCAATTTTATATGAGGGTAACTGGGAGAATGTAAAGTACAATCAAATTCAATAAAATGATTGAGTACAAAGGAAGCACATGGGTGCTCGACCGGTTGCCATGGCGACCGAGTCAAGCCTTCATTCCAATATCAATGAGCCCAGTGAATGTTAAGAATAAAACAGGTATAGTAAGGGATTGGGAAGAGCGGTATTGCTCGAAAAGATATTTCTTACTGTTTTGAGTTTTCAACTCCTCAAAAAGGTATAATTCGTATAACATGTTCGGTTATGTAGGTAAGCCAGGTCCAATTCAAACTTCTTAATATAAATTAAATAATTAATTTAATTAATAAACGTGTTAATAAGCAGACCAATAAAACTAATTTCCCAACGGTTATGTGGAGCATAATAGCGGCCTAACACTTAATAGATCTTAATCCACATTTCAACATAACGTGACGACTAAATTTGCTGTAATTATCACCATTGTTCCATCAACACCGGCCAAATTATGTATACCTCTAATATTCTAGTTCGACTTAATAGCGCACCTGCATTTTTATTTAGAAGCTTATTCCCCAAAAACGCCAAAGTATACACGCAAGATGTTTATCTATACAATGGTTATACGGTGCGGTTTCGAAATGAGATTTAAGTGAAGCCTTGGGTATCAGGTAGCACCTTTGTACAAGCGAAGCGATTTTAATAGCGTTTTGTGTTAAAGCTAACATGATTATAAAATAACCCTTTATGTTTTTGATATATTAATGAAGTGGACGATAACAGTAAACTAAACTGAGCTTTGCGTCTGTTTGCTTCGGATAGGTTTATACGATAGTCAAGTAGATAATCAACTTTCTGTGGCCGGTATTCCTAAAAAACGCGTATAAAAATGATATATTTTTTAATATTGTCATGACCGACATAATTTATGATCCTTCAAGGATATGTGATCATTTGAAAGAAGGAATAAAAACACTTATTATATTTACGAGTACGTTGAAACGGAATGAAGTTTAACAACCAGTTGTATTTATTGTATTAAAAGATGGACTAAAATTTTTATGTCTTTTAAACTTTTATTGCGTTTTTAATGTGTCACATTTAAGTAACTTATTTTTATTTTAACGATCTCCACGTCTTATTAATGTCTGTTTTGACAAACTATTTTTGAGAAAGATATGTGATATTAACGTGTCGTTACTTGTATGAAATACTTATCTCTTGATCTTCAATAAATATTGTTTTAAATTATTGCGTTGTTTTTCGAATTAATCCAAGATAATTCATTATTGTAAATTAGAGTTTTCTTTATCACTAATTAACTTAGCTGGAATCTAAAGTACATTCAGTAATTTTTGGCGCAACTTCTTTTATCATAAATTAAAAACAAACTTCTACATATATATATCTACATCGGTATTGAATTGGCTCCAGGTGAAGAGTTTTTGTTTGACTTACATAACATTTTGTTATAAAACTTAGACTAAAGATAGGTATTATAGTATAGGCATTGTATATGTTACCGATTTGTGGAAAAAGCATAAAATAAAGGTTAACCCTCACTATAATATATGAAATCGCTTCTCGTTCGCTTATGCAATAAATATAGGGTTATAATAGAGCGTGTTATTTATAATGAAGATCTAAGGAATATGGCCTCATGAAATAGATGTTATTATGTGAATCATATATTATTATCGCCTTGATTTTAATTAACATTTACACCTTAATAATTACATTTTATGTACATTGCTGATTTAATTATGGCTCGATTAGTTTCGGTATGGAGGTTTGTGGCCGCCACCTATTTCTTAAGATATCTCCATTTAATATACTGCTTACTTACGTAGTATAATGATTTACTTGATGACATACCTAGAGTGTCATTTGTTTCATTCTCGGCGGAATTATAATTGTTACCGATTGGAAGGAAGTAAAGCCAATGATAATCCAAGGATTTTAAAACTATTTTCTATTGAAATGTTTTATAAATTAAATTTATTGTAAATTATAATTAATAATAAGGTCAAGATTAGATTGCAACCTTCTTCCACTCCAATCACGTTAGTCTCAAAATAATGAGACGCATCGCCCACGTGCGACCAGATATGGTCTTGCCGTATATGGACAGGGTTAAATTACTATATAAATTTATAATTTTGTAATTAAATTAGCTAACTTCAACGTCGTGGATTTTTCGTTAGTAATCAAACGATTTTTCATTAAGTCAAACTTTATATTAGAAAGTTGATTATGTTCTAGTAGTCTTCGTTTCTGTAGTATAATTTCATTTCGCATAATCGTTGGTCTGTTTTCTGAAAGTTTATAAATTTCTAATATAGCTAAGAAAGGGAAAGGTTATATATCATCCCCTTTGTTTGGTGAACATAACGTTGTGGCTTTGTTTTTAATATTGTCGTAAATTTGGCCACATTTGGCTCGAAGCGAATTTTTGTATCCGGTTAATGTGTCCTCGAAGGTTAATTTTGTTGATATAGAACGGATTTTGGGCATAATTTTACATGAATGTTTTATTCCTTGTTGTAAAAAGGTTCCATACAGTTCGTAGGGAACACTGACTGTTCTGATTCATGTTTAATTTCAATAGTATTTTTTTAACAATTTACGCTTTTAACAAACTTTTAAAAAATTGATTCTATGATTATATGAAACTGATTTTAAATGAAAAACTATATTTTTGTACTTAAATGCAACGTGAAACACGTATACCAAGCGACTCACGACGAAATAGGTAGGATAAAGAAGCGTAATTTTTGTCCGGGAGCAACCTATAAAAAGTAGTAACTAATAATGCGTGATCATTTACAAAGAGAAACTCATATGTCTAACAAAGATCTTGGGAACTATATGAAAGATAATATTCAAAACAATTTCGCCCAATATACGTTATATTTTATTCAGTAACATCATATTTAATGCTGGCAACTTTGAACGGCTTTGGGGAAATTCCGGGTAATATTTGGGGTAAAATATAGCCTGGTTATGTGGTTATGTGAATGGTTATGTTTGGAGTTTTCTTTGTGTTGGTAATATAGGGTAAGATTGCGTTTAGAATATTGTTTTTTGTGTGAGTTATAATAAAATGTAAATGGAAGGAAAATATTAGACGCCGATCGGTTGCTTAGCGACTGTATTTTCGATTATATGAATCGGCAATCGGGTTTGGCAACGATTCGCAACCAAAAGGTTTTGCTCAAAAAATCCTTACAAATTTGTTATTGTCAACAATACTGCCTGGAAGCGTATGCCTGCTCTGAGTTTTATGGCGACAAATACACTTCTCTACCTATACGTCTGTCTCTTAGTTCTGTCTAGACAGAATAACGCTTGTAGAGACTTAAAATTGATTATAAATTGACGTGCATTTATTATATTTATTCAAACCTTTGTGTTAGTCGGTAGAGTATCGTATAAAAACGCTAATACATGTATTAATTCAACACAATTATGACGTAATAAATCGAGTTGAACGTCCGGCCAAATTTTCACACATCTCCATCAAAACCCAGATATTGACATGTAAAAAAATGATAATATTATGTATTTGTATACATAATTCATAGTTTTCCGGCCATATGGACGTATGTGAATGAGTTCCATTCATATATTCCGATATACATTTTTATGTGTCCGTATGTTGAAGAATAGTTCAACGGTCAGTTACATACGCTTACTATAAATAAAGGATCAAAATATATTCCTTTTGTGAAATGCTTTTGTATTGTTTTTTGAATATTATGTGTAAGTATAAACTTATATTAACGATATATTTTTTTTTACAGGTAAGCCCATTAACCTGCAATGGTAAGATCTTGAAATAAGTAAGAAAAATATATCGTCCCAAAATGTCTTGAATCAGATTTGAATATATACGTAAAATTCAAATACTTCAATTAATTCGGCTCATCTAAAAACATAGGTTTTTAAATAACACGGCCAAGTCAATGCCCTCATTATCAACTCCGCAATAATATATAGGACAAATTTGCAAGCCGTGCTATGACTGATTTCGTCATATTTACGTCAGATAAACTATCGGTGAATCATTATTTTATTTTATGATTTAATAAGGACCCTGGACTATCATTTAATTACTCTATTAGTGGACCAATAAATTTGTAGTGCCTATACCGATACCATTACCTATCTTAACGATAGATAAGTAACTATTAATAGCACTATCGCACAAATAGAATACCCTACTGTATAATTATTTTTAAAAAAGATTCTAAATTTAAATTATCTCTTAAGTCTAATGATTTTCCAAAAGCTATCTAGAATCTGTAGTGCTTTACAAGTCTCAGCTCGTTGAGATTAGCCTGTATCGAGTGATTCCTCAGAGCGTTGTGACTCTTTGGTTGAGGAGGTTACATACAGGTCGTTAAACTGTCGGAGGACGTATATTGACTTTTGTTTTTACATTTACAATATTCCGTATGAGATTAGCATAACTGAATAAACTGTTACGCTTACAAAATGTGGTCAAATATCCGAGTCTGTAGAGTTGTTATTTAGCAGTATCCCATGAATTGTGTTTTAGATAGATGACGCTAAGTTTTTATTACTCATCGCACTGTCGTCGTAGGTCAGTGATTTTGTATTCCATAGCGATGTGCTATGACTACTATTGTACTTAGTAATACAGTCAAAATCTGTTATAACAGAAAGAAGGCACTCCAATTTGGTCGTAAAAACGTTGTTATTAAGAACCTAATATGTACAATACAATTCAGATTTTGGTCAATATAATCGGTATGTTATTCTAAACGATGTTCTCGTACAAAAGTTTTGACTATTTTTTTGTCTTTTGGGGGCATAAAATCTCACAATACATTAAAAAATAATGTATGACACAAATAAACATATTTGTGTAGCGTATCCAATGCTTACAAGTTTAAATAAATTTCATTCTAAAACGGAAATCGATTAATTTGCGGCCATTAAAATTTTAAACACTATAAAATTACCCAAACGTAAAGAAAGATACCGTTGTATGAAAATGAGAAAAAATTAAGGTTGAACGTCCCAAAGGTTGAGCAGACAGGGCCTGAAGGTTGTTTACCTGATACCTGAATCAGGGCTGCGTCTCAAACGAGGCTTTGCGATGATATTTATAGGTTTGAGAGGGGCATGACCCTAACTTGGGGTTTTACTTAATTTTCGGGCTTCTTCAAAGGGAAATTGATTATTTAATGTCAAAATTTGGCAGGTCATATAGTAATTTAATACTTCATTCATCAAGAGTTATTATTACTTAGTCAATAATTATAGGGAGCTTATAATTATTAAATCTTATTTCAAGGTACGGATGTACTTTCTTAATCTATTTAAATTATGAATTATACAGATTTCTGTACGATAAATATTATGTTAAATGTAGGTAGCAATCATTTTTTTTTGTTTAAGTATGTTGTTGATTGGTTGATTTAAGAAAAGGCTTTCCAGACATACGTGACATTAATATTCAATTGCCTCAACTGACCTGCTATGAACTGGAAAATTGTATATGTCCAGTACATATAATGATCTGTAGTTATCCGGCATTAGATGATTAAATTTTATACAACTGAAGCAAAATTGCAGCGGTAATGAGCGGTCACAAAAACTGCGTGTAATGAACTCGGCTATCGGCAGGACATTGACATAGACTAACTTTACCGTTTTTGAAGTAATTTAAAAACGATCTAAAACCTGTAACCTCTATAACCTCCTGCAGTTTGGTAGGTTATATTCGAATATCCGATCAACAGCCCTTTAGCATCGAGAGTGTCCATGGGCTCACTAACGTCAGATGAGCCTCCTGCCCGTTTGTCCCCTGATCTATAAAAAAAGATATATAATACATAATAATAATCTTTTACTTTATGAGTTAGTCATCAGATACCTTAGCTATTACTGAGTAGATAAAAAATAAATAAATCAGTGGCGCTACAACCTCTTTAGGTTCTCTTATGGCCTCAGATTTCTGAATCTGTTTCATGATCATTTTTTTTAAATCTAATAGGCAAGTAGGTGATCACCCTCCAGTGCCTGACACACGTCGTCGACGTTTTGGGCCTAAGACGTGTCGGTTTCCTCACGATGTTTTCCTTCACCGTTCGAGCAAATGTTAAATGCGCACATAGAAAGAAACTCCGTTGGTACACAGCCGGGGTTCGAACCTACGACCTTAGATATGAGAGTCGCATGCTGAAGCCACTAGGCCAACACTGCTCTACTGAGTAGGTGAGGACACACATAGATGTGTTTGCCGCATAAAACTAAGCCTATTATTAGAACATAACAAAAAGACGCATTGGGCACTAAATTCTTCTTAACGTCAAGTTGTGATAAATTTACGATTAAAAAAAAATAATTAAGAATTCGTAGTAATATAATAATGTATACAAAATGCGTAGTAAAGGCCGACGAACTCATTAATGTCAGACGTAAATATTGCGATTGTTCACAACTACTGTGTTATTTTTATCAATATATTTTAGCTGATATAAAACCGCTGTTCTAATCACATTTATTTTTATAATTGGGTCGGTTTTTGTGATAATGAAAAACTTATTTTTAAATATACGTTTTAATATGCTGATTAGTCTATATATTAAAAAGTATTTATATTTTCCTTACCAAAGTAATCTGTGCATTGCCTTTCTAATTTTAAATTTTCCTGATTATATTGTTTTAATATGCAAAGTATTACATGAATAATTTTCATGCAAATTTAATTAAGTAAGAAATCGAGGTCTATCTTAAAGCGGTAAAATAAATTTAGTATCAAAACAAATGTATAATTGTGGTGCCGTGTATAAATATAAAGTAACACATTAAATTGATATAACTTTTCGAGTTGTTTAAAAATTCCTCTGAAAAATCTATAATAAGGTGCGATTTAAGCTTGGAGAAAAATGGCAGAAAGTGACATTTCACCGATAAAGCCTGGCTTAAACCATCCGTTAGTATTGACCGGGTGTTCGCGACGATAACCGTAGTTAATCTACGGCTTACTGCGCGGTTTATCCCGCCCAAATTCGATACGTTTTTGATATGCCCTGATATAGTTTATATGTTGACACTAGTCTAGGCTTTTATTTATTACTAGCTGACCTGGCGAACTTTGTTCCGCCTTAATGGCAATAAATAAGCAGTTTGGGTTTTTTTATTGGAAAAAATACAAAAAAATTAAATACCTACATTAATCATTCATTATTATTTCTGTATTTTAGTACATAGGTTGCTCTTCCCTTAAGTACCTTGTGATACACATTTTTTCATTTTTTGTTTTATTATCAGGCGCAAAAACAAACAACGCTGATGGTCTTCCGACCCGTGAACATGCCACGTATAATTGACCATGGGAAAAACATGAATGTTCTAGATTTAAACCACAAACTTTTAAGGATTGGCCTTGTGATTTGTTGATGGTCATGGCAAATGCAAGACGTATCGGAAATTGAAGTCTTTTAAATTCAAACGGCATATCGGTTGGGATCATCGGGATCCTCGGAATAAGAACTTCCTCACCTTTGAATTTTCCTATCATTATCGTAGCGTAAATTACATTGTTCTTCAATTTTCTAACCACCAAACGCATACCATTATGTAGTTCAGGTCATCTACATCTTTATTCTTTTTCTTCTTTTTTATCAGTAAGCAATGTAACTCTCATGTTTGTTGTCAGCTGCAGTTTCGTCACATAGCGCCATAGATTTGACGATTTGAGGCAAGCGTTTTTCGTCGACAGCCGTAGATCTTGGAATTACTGGCAGTATTTGGCGGAAATCGCCAGACAGTAAAATCATTGCTCCTCCAAAACATCTCGATTCATTGCGTAAATCTTTTAATGTTCGGTTAAGTGCTTCCAATGCACGTTTATGCGCCATTGTGCATTCGTCCCAGATGATGATTTTCGATGCCGCTAAAACTTTGGCCATTGCTGAGTGTTTTGCAATATTACACGTTGGTTCTCCAATAGTTAGAAGATTTAACGGTAATTTTAATTCTGAATGAGCCGTACGGCATCCTTCTAACAATGTGGCTGCTATTTCAGAAGAAGCAACTGCAACCGCTATGTTGGATCTCGCCCGAACAGTTGCTAAAACTAATGACATGAGGAATGTCTTGCCAGTTCCACCAAGGGCATCTAGGAAATATAAACCACCATTTTCATCATCGTTTGCCTTCATTAAAGTATCATAAACTTCCTTTTGTTGGTATTTCAACAGGGGTACATTCGTTTGAACTACTAAATCTAATTCCTGGTGATCATATTCACGTTCCCGTTCCAATACTCGATTAAATGCGTCATTCGACAACAACAACAAATAGAAACATTCAACATTCTTTGGATGAACTGTATACATACGACAATACCGAGTTTTATAGTTCTCTTCACTGTTTATACGAATGGGCAATAGCACTATCATTATAATTAAATTGTAAATTGTAAAAATAATTAAACGTATTTATTTAATAGAAATCTTTTGAATATTGATTTCTTACAAATATCAAATTGTCATATATACGTCATTACATAGCTGTCATTATACGTCAATTACATAGCTATCATTTGCGTTTTATTATTCCAAGTCTGATTCTTATTTGTTATACCACTTTTTATAGTGACTGACGTTTCATGTCAAGTCCCACGGGAACGCTGTCGAACGGGATAAAAAGTATCCTATGTCCGTCTCCTGGCTCTAAGCTACCTCCATACCAATTTTCACTCAAATCTGTTCTTTCGTTCTTGAGTTATAAGTGGTGTAACTAACACGACTTTCTTTTATATATATAGATTTGGCCTGGCGTTATACTATATACATTTCAAGACATACGAAGAAACATTTTTTTGTGATATTATTACCTAAATTATATAATATATTACGTAAATAAGAGCATCGAATGTAATTACATTAAGTCGCAAGGCAAAAAAGCCGTTTCATTAAACAATTATTCTTAAAGGAATTTCATAGTGTGTGTTCCAAAAAGGTTCTATATTAAAAAAACTTATATATATTTAATCAACGCTTAAATTCTACCCCTAAGTCGTACATTTTACGGTAGAACTTCGCAGTTCACAGATTCTATTTTCTTTTTTCCATTGTTCGAAGCCACTTTGTTGAGTTCGCGTTGGATCGACTTCAAGTGAAGGCAAAATAATATAAGTTTAAAGAAAAAAGTAGACTGCAATGGTAACACAATATTGTTCTTAAACTATTTGTTTTAAACTTCGCTAGTTCGCTTTTTAACCAAGTTTTCTGTAATGGATCCTTTTCATTGCTATTATAGCTAATCGGATCAAGCTTTTTCAGTATATTTTCTAAAATACCACCTTATTAATATGGTGTATAAAATGTATATGTATTAAATTATCTCTGTATAAGAATCTTGTATAAATTATATCAAAATTATGTGCTGTTACAACAAGCAGCCGAGTTCTTTTGTATTTAAATCTGCACGTAGTATAGGCTCAGTGATAAGGTCAAAAAAGGCCGGCAACGCACTCGCGGGCCCTCTGGTATTGATAGTGTCCATGGGCAGCGTTATCACTTAACATCAGGTGAGCCTCCTGCCCGTTTGCTTGATTTTGCACTACAGACGAAATATTATAAAACTTAGTAAAATGGTTTTTAAAATCTTAATAACAGTTATATTATAGGAACTAGCAATAAATAGATGTAAAGTAATTTCGTACAAAAGAAAACTGTCAAAGCATTAATGTTGTTCTCGTAAAAGCACTTATGAATGGCGGACATAAATTTTTGCATCGTGAGCGTTCGGTCACGACTTTGCCGTTCTTTTGTATGTATGTAATGTCCATATTCGTAACGGTTCACTCGATTATCATATTATGATATTAATTTGAATTATTTTTGGAGCGTATTTGAAAAGGGGACACAATTTCTCATTAAATCATTCCGCTTACGATAATGCAAATAGTTTTTAAGCTTTAAGTTTGTCTACAATAGACTTTCAATTGTTTAATCGTGGATCTCCTCAACCAAAAAAATAAAATGAATGCATAGGAAAATTATTGGTACATAAGTAAAACAAGTGATAGCTACAAAACATCGTCCTAAGAAGATTCTTTAAACAAAACTTGTTTGCATACGAAAATTTGTAGCAATTTTTAATATTTTAAAAAATTGAACACAAAATAACAAGTAACATTTTACGTGGGGAATTTCGAGGCAGACATTTTGACAGGCTGTAACGTCGTCTTGTCTGGATCTAACCAGACTTAGCCGAGCCGAGCTTAACGAATACAAAGTGAATTTTCATGAAAATCATTTTCCACTGACGTCCTATGTCATTATCAATTTATAGTTTTTTGATCTCATAATTAATCACGATATACACATAATCTAGTTTCTTTTTCGATTCATATTTGTTAGTTTTATTGTATTAATAAATATATTTTATGTGTAAAATTAGCCCAAACTTAATAGATACAAAGTAAAGATATTAAATGTAAAAGAGAAACTAAATTTGTATTCGTACTAAATTACTTTTATTTATTGTATTTCCTGAATCTTAAAGTGTTCACAATTAATTAGTTCACTACGTAGAATTGGATGCAGTCATAACAATACAATAGTAGATTCACATACGCCAAGATTACAAAATATTGGCGAAACCAATTTGACTTAGGGTCCTTCAAGAAAAGAGCGTACCAATTCTAAAAAGGCCGGCAACGGACTCGCGAGCCCTCTGGCATTGAGAGTGTCTATGGGCGGCGGTATCACTTAACATCAGGTGAGCCTCCTGCCCGTTTTTTTTACAGAACAGGGGGCAAACAGGCAGGAGGCTATACCCCTTGTTCTATAAAAAAAATAACAACCGTTAAGGAGTGTTTTAAGGCTTCCTTATTGCTAATAATACCGCCTACATTTGACGTAATATTGCATTAACCAATAAAATGTCATTCGGATTTCAACCATAGAGGGTTGTTAGAATATTGATTTTCCTTGTTTGTTATGTTTAACAGACCAGTTAACTAATTCAATTAAAAACAATTACTGGAATTGGTCAATTTATAAGGAAATTAAATATAATGAGTATTTTTTTCCCTTTATTTTACAAAATAATATAATATATCATAAAATGTTACATTTGAAAACCGCTGTGGTTAACCGCAGTCTAGTTTAGGAGCGCGACAAATGCATGTAAAAGTAGTTTTTTAATTTAGAGTTTACGTTGGTTAGTGTTCGGCTATCTATTATCTGCGTGCGTAGACTTTTTTTTTATTGAATACCTATTTTAAACGATTTTATGTAACAAGGGGGAAAAGGACAGAAGATGTGTTAAATGATACGGCCGCTTGTTGACACTTACTTTGCCACAATGCTCGCAAGTGCGTTGCCGGCCTGTAACGAAAAAAAACCACACACAGAAACAAACTTTTTTACTAAATATACGGTAACTCAGAAAAATTCATATAATTAATTGCAAACAACGCTTATAATATAACACAGATTTATGCATTTGATGCACAGTTATTTTGTTTTTTTTTGTGTTAATAAGGTCAGTTAAGACGCATAAAAACCTCAATTTATGTTTAAAACAACACTGTGGAAATTTTTTACTTATAATTACTTTAAAAACAGCTTATATGTTTGCTGGTATTTTAATTAATAAAAAGAGGACGTTATTTAAGTAGTTTTAGTTATCAGGTATTTGAAGGTAGACACTAGCCAAAAAATGGCAACCTATACATTGAATATTAGGCCTAGTGCATTTTTACACAACTACATTATACTATTTTTAGTAACTACCTTCTAACGAACATAACACCGATATACAGATTGAGTATTCTGATAAACGAAACGTTGCTACCCTCACACTTTGAAATCAATTTTCCATTAGTTTAGAAAAGTTGTACTTAATTTTTAACTCGACACGCTTTTGTAAATAAATAAGAAAAAAATTTTCCTTGATAATTTTCTTATACCGGCTTCTGCCATTAGAGTCCATAAGTTCTGAATTACAAAAACTAAAGATGAAGATTAATTGATTGTCGTACTGATTGATTAATTGGCCTATGGTTTGTCTAACGGTGAAGGCTGATTAAGCTCAAACTTTTTCAACTGTTTTGCTACTGTATCACACAATATATGTCTAATATGTTCATTAAATATGTGCCAAAGGAAATGTTTAATATTTGAACAAAATGATAATGAGGTGAGATTGACTGTTATTCGAGTATTAAGTTCACTTGTGTGTATGTGTGTGTGACAAGTGTAATATGAAAAAAAATAAAGGGGGGAGATCAGCTGCCCACTACTTTTCGAGAATCTTCTTCAAAAAAGTTTCAAAATTGTCTCGTCTCTCCACTCTTAATACATTTAATTAAAATTAATTGATTATGATTTTATAAGCCAGAGAATAGATTGAATTTGTTTGCCTATCGTATAATATTAATCGCTTCCGCTACTCGCTTATACTTTGACCTAAGTCTAAATTAATCTTAGTGTCGATCACTTCACGGTGATTTTAGTTTCATGAACCCGACTTAACAATAGGCTTAAAATTTTTCAATTATGAACTAGAGACCCACTCGCCTCGTCTGAACGGTTATACCGTAACTTCTTGCTTTTCAGTTTTCGTACCACGCCATTTCAAATGTGCGAAACCTACTGCTAAACAAAGTGTAATTTCCATATTGTGTCAATCAAAGTCACTATGAGCTTTAAAGAGTAGCCCTACTTCTGTAATATATTCTAAAAGATTAGAAGTAGAGTAATTAAAAAAAAGTTGAAAAAGTCTTCTTTGTTTTATTATATAAATATATTATACAGTACTTAGTTAACATATCTAACTATCATACTTAATTTTTCCAAGCTTACTTTACCACAAATAGTATTCGCTACACTATACCTACCACATTGATAGTGGAATATTTCTCATCTACTTATTTGAGATAAAATATGGTTCTATGACAAAATTTAATAAACCATAGCACGTCTCAGGGTTTGAAAAATGAAATCGAGAGAACGGGTAAACTTTTTAAGCTAAAAAAATATTTTTAATTTAATATTGTGTAAATTTATTTTGATGATGTTTTTAATGTTTCTGTTTTATAGTAAATTTAAAATTATATCTAAATATTTATAAGTTTAATTACAATAATACATCACTATAATCCGTAAAAAAGTGTTTTTCTTTTAATGTGTCTGTTTTACCAATTACAAACCCGCTGACGCAATATACGAGTATCTATGTTTTTAATAGAGCAATAATCACACTTAATATTATCAGTTAAATCTCATTAACGATTTTTAATGAACTAACGACTGATTTTAGTTAACTTGGAGCAGTGAAGAAACTTTCTTTGTGAAAATCTTGACTTTAAATTTAAGATACATTGACATTCGTAATTATCTTAACCTGTAGGAAATGCGGCGAACTCAATAAAAGGTGCATTTTAATTAACTTTGGTGCCTATTGTATAGTAACCACAGAGCAGACCAAAGTCGACTATAACGAGAATCAATAAATATCGTCCTGTCATAACGCCCTCTATACGCGCTATGGGATGTCGATTCAGTTTTGTCGCTTGATTTATTTGCCCTGTCGGACTTTGGGTCCGAACGTTGTGTGCCAGGATTAACGTCCAGATTTCAGCATCAATTATTTTCCACTTCGGCATTGTCACAAGAAATCATCGGTAGACAAAGCCCATTTGAAAGTTTGGATGTATTTGGCTTGAGGATCAAAGATCTATTCGGCTAGATCTAGACTGATGGCGCTACCACCTCGTTTTGGACCTGTATTTCTATATCTATTTGAAAATCATTTCTCTATCTAATAGGCAAGTCGGTGATCAGCCTCCTGTGCCTAATATACTCCGTCGACTTTTTGGGTCTAAGGCAAGTCGGTTTCCTCACCAGGTTTTCCTGCTTCGTTTAAGCCAGTGTTAAGTGCGCATATAGAAATCGAATCTGCGACCTCAGGCATGAGACTTGCACGCTACTGCCATTAGGTTAACATAACACTGCTTATAAATCTTAATACCTACATCATATAGGGCTTAATCATTATTTTACTAAAGACTTGACTTGGTAACAGCTTTGAATAGTAATGTTACATAAACAAAGTCTCTTTATAAAAACAATTAAGAAAATAAATGCGTAAACGAAAATAATATCGATATCATTTCACTACACCAAACACACTTTCAATCCGTTTCGCCATACCTTTTAAAACAATTGAATAGGACCAAAAGACGCAACCGACGTTTCGAGACGACTCGATCCGTTACCACAAGAATAATGGGCCTCATCAAACTCAATTCCGCACCAACAACTTACCGCACAAATTAAATTCTAGCAATGCATCATTCAGAAATGAAACCATTTCACAAAACTAACACTTGGGAAACGATTGATAACAATAATGCATAATGTGATGTTGTTCAGATCAGTTGTGTTTGGTGTACCCCGAATTTGCTTATGATCGTAAATTCTACAATACAGATTAAAAGATAAATGTATAGATTATATACTTATAACAATGAATACATCGTTTTGTTGAAAATTAATTGCGCAGTCGCCGCATGCTTCTGACTAAATCTCCGTAGTCAAATTATTCACTTTCGCAATCCAAGCAAAGCCGTACCAACACTATTGTAGCGTCGCTCGTGTAATATTAAATTATAGTGCCCCAAGTAAAGCATTTCGAAATGGAAAATTGTATCTAGCTGTACGTTTTGTCAGAGCGCTCATAAATACAACTTTGTTGCCCTTGCGCGTTTATTTTCAATAAGTCCCTGATATAAAATTCCGTTTGTGGGATCTATTAATGGAGTTCTCGCGGGCGTATTTATGCAAACGATTTTGAATAGAAATAAAATTTTGATCCCTAATAGTCTAGACATATAAATGACGCATTAATATGTTCCTTCCGAGTATGCGATGGCATCAATTCTTTAGCGATAACGATGTCAACGGCACCTGACTAAAACAGGCGATGCTAGAAATTGTAAAGAATTACTTGGAGTCCCCGTATCGTGCTGTTGGGATATGTTGTGATGGAACTCGCCAGTAGTGGACCAACGAAAAAGGTTGAACCAAATCATATGGAAATGATATTAGACTATGTTGCGAGCGAGGCGAATAGTTAATAAATTCACTGTAACAACGTCGTGCATGACAGTGCTTGTATCTCCGATGGAACACGTTTAAGTAATTTTATAGAACACAATCGCAAAGAACAACAAAAAACAACAAACCAATACTTACTTTTAATTTATTCTCTCTCCGTTCGCGGGCTGGACGTCATTTCATTTTGCGTTAAAACAACACGTTTATGCTTTTATTTCCCCGCAGCGAGACTGAAAGATATTTTCGTTAAAAGAAGTTATGCTGTTGTCTCATTTTCAGGAGTCTTATGTAAGTTGATCCGTAAATTTGTTTGGCTTTCTTAAACAGTTAGTTATTTGTTTAAAGTTTCGGACAGGTCCGGAATGGAGGCGATAAGCGCCCGAACTTGTCTCGTTAGCTACGAATTTAAGTGAATTACACTTCTGCTTTAGGGCCCGTGTTTTTAACGTAAGGATCCCGGCAGATCAAAGTTTCTTGCAACTTTGAATTATAATTCAAAATTGGCGAGTTGGAATAAAGGCTGTCTGTTGTTTACGTTCGCTATCAAATGGAGATAGCACGGCTTTACATCCCGGTCTTAAGTTAGTGTCATTGTTTTGTAACTTACAAGTCTAAGCGACATTTCACAACAGCGCTCGCTTTAACATTCATGAATATCATTAAACATCCCCTCCTGTTTTGAATATTGTGAACCTCTTTCTGAAGCGACTCCACTTTTGTTTACGCTTATTGCTTTTAGGCGAGACGGGCTATAATATTGAATACGCGACAGTGTCGAGTGAGTCCCTCGGGAGTTAAACGAACAATCCTATCGACTGCAATGAGCATCTCAAAGCAGACCTCGATTGTAGCCGATGCAAAGTGACGTATTTAAAAAGAAATAGGGAGCGGAATAAGCAAACAAAAGTTGGCTCGGGGCGGGCGTTTCTCAAGTCGAATGAAGCAAGTTCTCTCTATACATTATTAAGTTGTGCTTGAGCTAGAGTTTTTAAGGCTATCGATACGAGCCGGCAGACCGCGAAACAGGCTCCGACCGGAATACTTGCCAAAGGACGACTATTTGTAAAATAAACTGGGCAACAGTTTGTCGTTTCAAATACTTTTTATTGTTCCGTCGTCTAACATTCAAATATGTTTGCTAAAATAGATTCAAACATCTAAACTAACTAAACAAATGAATGCGGAGAAGATTTATTAACTCTAAGTAGTAATTTTACGCAGAATTCGAACTGTATAATTAACAAAAGTTTAGGGACAATAATCCTATGCGACAATTTATGAATAATAACCGTTTCAACGGACCTTCATAACCGCTGAAATACTTTAAACATGAAGTTAATAAAGTCAGATATTCAAAGGTCCAAGCGGCGAGGGTCCCTGAACAAATTGGCAGATCAACTCGATATTTGCGAAATACCTTGAACCCTTTGGGATAATTTTAACAAATAGTTCTTGGACTAATAAATTTGCGTTGAAACCGATAACTTTGGAAGTTTCAAATTGAAGATTGACCTAAGCTAATGCTAAACGCGGAAGCAACGCTATAATTACTCATTCGTTTAATAATACCTCGTCAATAGTTATTTTCCAAACTTTCTTCTATAATCTGAACTAAAATTAAGAGTATATGGTAATAATAACATACATCACTTCTGAAACATTGTAAGAGATAATTCTAAGTCTCCAAAGCTAATATAGTTTGAAAGACTGTGTTATCCCTGATCAGATAAGTTTGAAGTATGTTTGACACTGGAAACGTCTAAACCGCGTAGCGTAAGTGAAGTACTTACTTTATCATCCACTTGAGTAATGAGATATTAATGTTATATTTTCATAAATGAAGATAAATTATACACTTATCTTTCCGCACATTTATCGTTCGGTTCATTAACTTGTTTGATATTAAGTTGTTAATAGCAATATTAAATTCGAAGTACTTTTAATAATGGACCAGAAAATTAATCGACGATGAAAGGTACGAAAATATTAATAATGAACAATTTGGTTCAATAGCTCGTAATTAGTATTAAATAGGTTTTTTGTTATCTTAAGTAATAAAAAAAAATATAAGAAATCGGTTGCCTGTAAATAGTTGAACGTGACGTCATAAGAAAATACTGATGGAATGGTTGCATTTTTCAAAAGTTTTTTTTATATTTTATTTGTTTGTTAGATATTTTGTATGGATATAGAGGAGGTAAATGGAAATCACAATTAAATTGATCAAGTTACATTTATTTATACGCAAAAATACGCTTGCACTTCAAGCTTTAAACGGAACGCATCAGAGGTAACGACGCGCCGCGAGTTAACGCCGCATGAGTCAAGTTTTTTCGTGCGTGCAGCCCGCTCCATCGATTTATAAGACGTTATCACGTAAAAAAATAAAACATACAAATTTATTTATCCGAGACATCTTCGCTTAAACAACAGTAAAAGATACTAGAAGTGTAATTATCCTCTTTATCATTTAATTAATCAAAGTTAAGAATTGTAAGTTCAAGGAATTACTCTAAAACTGTGAATAATTTAATTCGTTTACGTGCTAATGTTTGCATGCAGTTTGTATCATTCTGTTAGTTTTTATGTCAGTGTTATTCGTGATATGAAATCATGTTGAATTATTTTAGTACGAGAAACTTCGGCTTTTAGAGTTATTGCGGGGTATAAGAAAGTTTAATATATGAAGAAAATATATATATTTTTTATTATTCAATAACTTATATTGTGCATTATGCAAAGGCATAGAGAAATAAAAAGGCAATAAATTATACCTTCTTTGAAAAATCGTGTTTGATTTGACATATCTGCCTGTCACAGTTTAAATATTAAATAAAGTTATTTTAAACCAAATAAAGTACGAGAATAGGTTTATTTTCTCAAAAACATCCTCAGTCCTGTTAAAATTATATTTTTAAATAATCTCAAAAAACATTGGATTAAAATGTAAACATTTTTTATTACAATTTAATTTTATATCTCATTTCTCACTTGCTACTTATCTAAAAGTCGTAAACGTAGCAAAACTACTAATGAGTGTGTAATTATTGTAAACAATGTTATTTGTACATCAACTTCGCATAAATCATTTTGACGTTTGATAAAAAAATAATGAATAATTTCAGTATATGTCGGAAATTATGTATGGCAAATCTCAATAGCTTTATTTTTAAAAAATAAACCTATATTTTACTTCATAGACAATAGCATAGTATTATGCGTTTTAATGAAATTTTTAATACTAACCATTGATAGGTAAAATAACGTAAATTATATATATTTCCGTATAATGCGATAAACAAATTGAAAGCATGTTGTTGAGATTGGACGGTAATGTATGAAACACCCGCTCTACCTAATTATTAAGATTCAATCTGAGTATAGCGTGATCCCTTATGCAAATCGTTTTTTGCTTTTTTACTTGTTGGTTATCGCAGTTTGCCTTGATTTTATAATTAACAGTGTAAAATCAAAAAAATACTCGAATATAATACTGATTTATGGTACTAACTAATTATATACAAAACCAACTATGACTTCCGCATAGACCTTTACAATTGAAAGTTATTATTATTGATTATCATAAAATAAAAAAAATTAAATACGTTTATTTTTGAACATAAGATCACCAAGGTATCACTTATTCCACGTCATTAAATTCGAACCCGTAGGCATCCCTACTCATCGGCAAAGAAGACAGAGGGTGTAGGCCGAGAGAAAAAGCCAGCGTAAAAAACTCTCGTAACTCTTTTAAAAAAGCAAATCATCAAACAATACTACAATTATAATAACATAAATGAATATCAAATCGAAAAACTAAGTAAACTTAAATTTGTCTTAACGATATTTGCTTGTTAATTGATTTTTTATATTATAATTTTTGTTTGTCGATGTTATAAGCAAAAACTTTTGATAAAATGTAAAGCGAAAAGCTTACACAACATTTTCTTTTTCGATATCATGGGATATTTTTAACACTCGACATTCTATAGGAGAAATGGCATTGCACCTTTTGTGGATTACAAACTTTCAGAGAATTTACGACCAGCCTCGCTAGATATCTTATTTTATACTCTGATGAAGAAATTTTTTAGGCGCATCTTATTAGTCCCGGCTTAGGGAATGCTGATGTAAAATTTCCTGTAACTCATTCTGAAGAGCTTAGATGAAAACAAGTCACTTTCCAGAATTAAGTTAAGACAAGATCACAAATAATTTTCTGCTTCTGAAAAAAAAAAACAAAATTTCTAGTATACTTACTAGAAATTTTGTTTTTTCTCTCGCCTATAGGTATAAAAGATTCATACTTTTTGACATTCTCTACATACATAAGTTGAAATATTCCGATTTAATATAAATGATTTATATTGAAAGTAGCGATACAAATTAAAAAAGGATGTTAGTTTTTTGTAAGATATCTCTCGTGCAATCATTAAATAAATTATGGCAAGACGGAGCATACACTTCTTAGCTTCAAAGGCGTGCTTTAATAAAATATAGAGAGCGTGTTTTAGTAGAAAATTTGGTAATGATTACAAATAAAATATTGAATCAATTTCTTCTACACTAGTTTTTGTTAATGCATCAATTCGGTTTGTCTTTGCGTTTCCAACGCTGAATTTGTAGCAAAGAAGCTTTGTATTTTCAATTAACTTTCAAAACTGTCTCAATTCTATAGTAGTAACTAAATGTTAAGTAAAATAATCTAATCATTTACAAGTCTCGACGGTCTGTTCCTACTCTCCAACGGCGCTCTGCCCCTAGATAATGAATAAATCATTGAAGTTTGTACAAGCTCTTACAGGCCAGAAGCAAGTCATTAAGGTATTGGGATTCCACAAGTTGCAACTGTCTCCTACGGTTTAACATGCGTAATAAATGGCTTTATAGTTAAAAACACTTTGTTGGTTTATTCTCGAAGTTTAATGTGAATTTTTAACGACTTACAACTTAATTGCGACATTGTTACATAGAACGGTATTTTGAATGTACTTGGACTTTAGTGTTTAAGTTTATAGAAGTTGTTGTCTCTGGAATTGTTTGTTGAGTAAAGAGATGGAAAAAGGGCAGATTTAAAATATTTTTAACTTATAAAAGCTTGATATAAATGAAAGAAACTTTATGTAAAGTTATGACTTATTTTTATACATGTCCAATAACTGGTAAAATACGATTTGAATTTCGTTCTGAGGTCGTCTTAAATAATAGAAAACTTTATTTTTCTAGGAGCCGAAGTTTAGTATTATAAAATGTATTATTTGAAGTAAATTATGCAATATATACTGAAAAAAGGACTTCTGACTTCTGTTTAAAAATAATACGATTTCTAAAGAAAAATGAAAATTCAATATCGATAAAGCTGCCAAAAATATCGCTATCGCGCAGTAATGCAACAATGAATCAACAAATATTGGGGTAGCATAAATGTATGGAGCACTCTTTAAATAAAATATTGTTGGAAATACCTGCTTCACTGGAATCTAGAACTTTCAAATGCACATTTGAATGTTACCTTTGACACTAAAATGCTTTAAAAGTCCACCGACTTTTGACAAATAGCCTTTTTTTAATTTGTCAGAGTAATACGTTATAAAAAAATAGTTCTAGGTTATACGAGTGGGAAAACGAAAAATAAAAAATCGAAAGCGAGTATCAAACACGGAAGATTGAATCATTTGTTGGCGTATAAAGAAAGATTAACAATTAACTTGAAGACTGGTTTTTAAAGTACTTAAGGAATGTGTAAAATTTTAGTCAAGAGTTCACGGACATAGAAGTATATTTTCAATTTTATGAACATATAAAAAGATAATGCAGTCCGTCTGTCTTTTATGGGTCCGTCCACCGGTTCACGTCATTCGAGATGAGATTTTATTTCAAAACATAAAATATGTTTACAATACAAGTTGACTATTTCATTTCGGATTTGTAAATAATATTTTTAACGAGAAATTCTTTGTTTGTTGTATATTTGGTTTTAAAAATCGCAATATCTGTATTTTTAACTCAGAAAAAAAAATCGTGGATTCAAGCTTCGTCCAACATTTTTTTTTCTTACGTGTAGGAAAAAAATATGAAAGAACTTGCAATTCTTTGTACCCTTAAAGTTCTTTAGTAGAATTAAACCAGTTGATAAAGATAATCTTAGATGTGATTCTTGCTTAGATGCAGCATAAAAATACATCCTAAAAAGGTTCTATATAAAAGTAGTGCGCGTAACAGTGTATAATCATAAAATGTATGAACTTTCGATAAGGTCAGCTAGGGTGATCTACGCACTACGATAGCATTCAATAAACATTGTGTGGCCAGCCATAAAAAATACCTATCACTAGTCAGAGCACACGGCCCTACGTGATCTGTGAACTAAGTAGGATAGATATTCTTTGTATAAATTTTACCTTTTGTGACCAACGATTTTATACCTCCGTGAGTAAAATGGTGTGAATTGTAATGTAAAACTGTCAAATCTGAATATTTTTTGCAATACAAAAATTCAAATATTTATTAAAAACTTATGTGCATCATCAGGTCTTAAAAGGTGATTTTGTAAAGTCAAATAAAATCGAAACTATATATAAAAATTAATTGCTATTCATTTGTTTCACTAAAACTCGAGAATGGCAGGACCTACTCTAGAAAAATTTTTGGAAGTTTTGGGAATTTTCAATACGTGGGAAACAGAAAATAAGTAAAGAAAAATACTAAAAACGACTATTGAAGTCTCGACTAAAACTGTTTCAAGCTGAGTATTTCTCAGCTAGAAAAAGTTTGTTTGATAACTTTTAGTAATAAAAAATGTCACTTGGTTGTCATCTGAAATTTGCATTTTATAGCTGTTTTATGAGGATATTTTTTTGTAATAAACACAAATGATACGAAGTTCACCGGGTCATGTAGTCTATGTATAACTGAAATATTTTTCATAATTAGGCAGGATTTTTTTTTTCAAAATTTGGCCCATAATTTGCATTGTAAAAAATAAATAAAAAATTGTACGTAACCGCGAGTTACATATTCTATGACAACCTTCATACAAGCCGCTCGTTTCGCATACATTACATACAGGAAATCACGAACCAGTCTACAACGATTTATCTTCTAAATTCATAAATTTTACTCTAAATGATACTTCGCTTCACATGTTACTACATGTTACTACATGTTGCCCAATTCTATTTACTTAGGATGACCAAGTTTATGTAGTGAGTTCTGAATGAACAATTAAATGTTTTATAGAGGTGTAACCGACTTCATTTACATGCGTTTAAACCCTCATTATGCTTACTAATGTATTTGAAAATGTTTCACGTTTTTGATAATATAGTGTACTTACATTTTATAACTTCGTCGAATGTGATATAATATAGTGCCTATATATATTGAAAAGGATCAAAAAAAATTTAAAAAAAAAATTAAGTGATATTTAATTATATTTTTTTCTTTTACAGGTAAACATCGATTCCAATTATCAACCGGTCCCGCTTATAAGGGTATTTGACTTTTGTAAACACGTTCACAGCCTCACAGAGTCATTCATTAAGAGGTAGCAAAACAAATTCACCACACATCCAATTGGAAGCTAAAAGATTCACTAGCCATTACGTTCTTACTGTAAAGATAATGAACAACTGTGTATCCTACATATATATGGTAACAACATTCGATATAGCTATACATTCGCTAACAACTAATTATATATATACTTTTGATAAGTTATTAGCAAAACTAAAAATATATACTGTTAGTTATAACGCGGTACATCCGCGTTATAGAGAGGAAATAGCGTATATTCCCGGAGATTTCGCAATTTATATTTCGGTTCAAATTTATAATTAGTCAAGTCCATAATTAGTTTTTATCTTCCTTTGCAACTGTTTTATTAATTTATAAACTAAAAAAAACTTATTTTAATTTGTGTTTCTAGTTTTCAAATTGTTAAAACAATTTACAAGAACACTTCTACAATCGTATAACGCGGAAGAGGCGGACCTAGTTACCGTACATATAATCTGTAGTTAGCGAAACAAAAACAATACTAAAAATATAGTTAAAAGCGAGTTAATATTAATTTGATCGGTTTCGCCAAAGCTTTACTTTCCTAAGTTAACGAGTTTCGAATGGCACATATTGAAGTTTGCGAGTTGGTCTGTTTGTTTTAAATTTTCCATCAGACTTCGTTTAAATTGCTTTCTTTTTAAGTTTACAAATTGTTTCTAGAACTTTTATAGTACACTGCGTTTTTGCTAGTTTGATTAGGAAATGTAGTTACTGAACAAGCAGTAATAAGAATCGTCGAATTGTTAATGATTATGATCTTAACCGCCTGAATGTAACTTAATAGTACTTTTACAGGGCGATTCATTTAAAATTAACTTATTTATACAACTCTCGCCACTATTGCCAAAGATATATGTATTTAAGAATTGAGACTCCACTTTTGACACGAAGGACCATTCCTTCAAGTAGAGAGAAGTCGAATTTGTAAATACTTCAGTGGTATTCACTTTGAATGTAATAATGATATTAATTTAAAAGTTAAATCATTTAAATCATTTTCTTAGCTTGTACCTATTGCATCTAGACACGCCCAATAGAAGTCTTTTTTATTCTTATTCCTAACCACTGTTAGCGTAAATCAAAGTACAATATTTCTAATAAGACTTTTTGGCTCTTTCGTGTGTCGCGACATAAAAATGGTTGAGAAACGATGCTCTAATATAAAGTTATTTCAGCCCTAGTATAAACGATTAAAGTCTAATAGATTGAGTTTCACCTCGGCGTAAGTGTTTAATATAGATAATTGTAGTGTTGCAAGCTCTCCAGTGAAACTCGTTGTGGCCTAGTACTAAACCTGATCCTTACGCACTAATTTACTTATGAAAATTATAATTATTAAGCTTTATGTAGCTGCACTTTTGTTTCTTAGCATGTTACAAATTTAGTCGTTTTTCCATGACCCTAGCGACGCCGCTTGAAACTAAAACTGAAGCGCTAAATTGGGCGCTTTCTGCTGAAATAGGTGAAAAATACGGATTCATACTTTGTCGTTCTCTCCTTCTTCTTATATAGTAGTCGACAAAATTATAATTCGACTATTGAAAACAAATGAATGCTTTTTGAATGTTATCTTGCGGAGTCTTTTTACGCCCTCACCCAATAACTAATCTTAATCCATATATTGATAAAAGTGTGCCAACTGCCAATAACCACTCGATGAATTGTAATTGTCGATACAAGCAATGTATGGTAGGTGGGATCGGTGTATGTGGATCGACCTTTGTATGAAAATGACAGTTCAACTGTGCCAATATCTTATCTTAAGATTTTAACTTACACCATTTTTTAAATAATTAAAAAGCTATTTGATATGTTTCAAACATAGACATGTATATTTTAATAATATTTGTACGGTTTTATTTACTTTACATGTAAACATGTATTTGGTTTATATTGATTATCAGGTATGTGTGTAAAGATCAAAGAGATTGTACTCATAGGGTTTGGTTATTGGGATGCAGATAGGAGATCGATCGACTGTCACGGTCTAATTACAGATTGTTTTCAATCTGAGATTGTGGATTAATTATTGGGTTCGGGCGTTACTAAATACTGTTGCACATTTTATGATCTCATTTTTTTTTATGAATTTGTGTGAATATTTTTTATCATAACATAAAAAGGCTATCAATAGCTTAGTCATAACAAAACAAACATATATTTTAACCTTTATTGGACTAGATTTTTTGCGCTCTGATATATTTGTAATTTGACAAAAACTAAGACCTTCATTTCACCTCCGCTAGTGTTATATTACAAACGAGCTATTATTTGTGGCTTTTGGGCAAAAAAAGTGAATCATTACTGCTCAGAACGTGATTCGAGACGGGTTGGGAGACTTGGTACGGTCAGCAGATTCTAACAAAGTATTTTTTGTATTGTAACTGAAAAAATATTTTCTATTATTTAGCTTTTATATTTGTTTGGTATTAAAATTAACATACAATCAAGCCGACAGCTTCATTAAAAAAAAAACAAAAAGATTACATTTTATCGAAAAAAATGTCGTATTCTGCTAATCATCAGAAATTTCTGATATTAATTATGTTTAAAGGTTACAAATAATAGTTAATTTATTTGCTCACCGTACTAACTAATAAAACAAATTACAAAAATGATAGTTGTTATATTTATGCCACTATTAAAAGGCCCAGAGCGATGGCCATGCTAATAGCTTTTTATTACTTCAAATTTTGTATATCGTGTATTTCTTTTTGTATTATTGTGAAATCCTGTAACAGGGGAATATATTTCTGTTCTTACCATTTCATATGTAATGATGATTGATTTATATGTCACCTATATATATATTTGTGTCAAACGTAATACAACATTTGTAAAATATACCAAAGACAACCGCAAACAACAGACATGAAACATACATTTTTGAAAGCACCTATAAATATATGACAACCAAGTGACAGTTCTTTATTTCTGAAAAATCATTGTTTTTAGTATGTTTATTTACGTATTACTTATTTATGTTTCCGTTTAAACCTTCTCTGGACTTCCACAAATAATTCAAGACCAATATAATAATAATAATTAATATATATATATATATATATGTATATGTTAAAAGTTTAAAAATTCCTATATTCTTCCTCCTTTCTCATCATTTTTACACATGACGGTTTAAATAATAAATAACTTTCTTCGTAAATATTTCAGTTGAATTTGAGAAAATCAGGAAAAATCACTAGCTAAGCGTTTGTTTCATTTTTCATTTAGGATTATTTATTAAAATTACACACATAAATCACTACATTAACGCATTAGGGACGTCGAGAAAGAAACAGGATAGGTAAGTACGATTATCAATCTTATTACGCCGGCTTTAGGTGCATAATTGTGTACAGTACCTGTTTCAAAATACAATTTACCAATAATCCTTCCCATAAAAGGATAGCACATTAATAATGGACTCGCATAGGTTTTTTACTACTTTCTGTGTTATCTGTGTTTTGTAGGCAACTTTGTATTATGTTATACTTAATACGTCAGTCGAATATTATCTTATGAATGAAGGTAGTTCTTTTCACCGTTTAATAGAATCATGCAAGGACTTGATTTGCTAATTGTAAAAAACAAATCAAGGCTGTTCTGAAGGCAAAATATTGAATGCCCTGAAATTATATATCAATATTTATAGATGGCCACAAACCCTCGTCTTTATCTCCCCTAAGACCATCGCAAGACATTGCGTTTCAGAGTAACAGTATTTATAAATATTTATAAAAAAGGTATTTTTCAGTCTTTGCGGTTTTGTCCTTTATTGCATTACAATTTCCAGACGAAAGATTTCTTCAATATCAATACTTAAAGTGTTAAATAAAACTTGCTAAAAAATATAGCATTTAATGCGATTCACGTGTAACTATGTATTCTAAACACGCCTTCACAAATCAACAAACAATAATATTCGATATTTGCATAAAAACATACACACATACATATCGCGTAGTTGTCATGCAGCCCGCGTGGCATAGACAAGAGAACGTATACGTTAACGGTGACCCCGAACACGTCAACAAGCGAACACGTGCGACTTTTAAAAGACACACGAAAAAGTCTTTTCGACTAAATAATTTAAATTTACCCAATACTGTACAGTTAAGTTTTCCGAACCAATTCGACTTAGGGTCCCTCAAGAAAAGAGCGTACCAATTCTTAAAAGGCCGGCAACGCACTCGCGAGCTCTCTGGCATTGAGAGTGTACATGGGCGGCGGTATCACTTAACATCAGGTGAGCCTGCTGCCCGTTTGCCCCCTGTTCTATAAAAAAAAAGTTCAGGTCTAAACATTAAGCTTAGACTAAATTATTGAGTTCATTAACCTTAAGTCCGAAATTCGATTAATTTGTCTAGTGCACCAATGATATAAATTTTATTGAATTATATGTTAAAACAAAGTCGTGTTAGTTACACCACTTATAACTCAAGATCGGCTGGACCGATGTTAGTTATCTCATTTTCGTTGATTCTTCTCCGCTCCGAATAACTTAATTAATTTGACGAATGCAAACAGCATGTGGTGCCTTCTCTTGACAAAACATTTCCGTATTTGCCAAAAAAGTAACTAAAGTATGGATATAAAACCTTTAATATATTAAGTATTCAAGACTATGTTTTATAATATTGATGCAACGGCTCATATTGAATACGATGTCTTCCACAACCCCTTATAGTAACAACATTAGATCAGTATACCTATAAGACCTTTAATTTATAACTGTACCATATACAGTAGCCTATGCGTGAATTTTACATTACATATCGTCAAGTGTCAGTTACCTGATAAGCCCACGGGCTCGATTTCAATGCTCCTTCGCACTGCCTTAAGGGGTGTCATGTTTAATTCATAGTTATAATGAATAACACATAGGCTCATGTTACTAACCAATGCCAAATCATAAACATATGTTTTATAAGTGGAAAAGAAAACTTTAATATATTAAGGTTGTTACATACAGATAAAATTTAATTATCGAAACACATTGTCTCAACTTAAGGATTTGTATGTTACAAATGATTGTGATATATTCATACATTTTGTATGTTTGAGAATAAAACATACCAATGTTTTATTACTTACTACTATTACTTACTTGGGCTGGAATTATGAGTATGAAAAACCATATTACTTTATTTAACTAGAATACAAAATAATATTACGAGCGGACTTTCATGAAAAATAAAATTTTCACAAAAGATTGTTATAATTACAATATCCAACGAGTCAAATATAATTTCACACAAACAATTCAACTGAAAGGCGACTCAATAACGCCCAAGATGGCGGCTAAATTCCATTCTTTATTTTCAACGGACCCGATCAAATTGCTTCAGTAATAAGGCAGAGCTTTAATAAAATCTCCGGTCAACCGGAAACTAGATATATTTTGAGGGTTCAGTAGCCCGAAACTGTAAGCTAAAATATGTGGAAAATGTCTTCGCTAAAACACTAAACAGGTGAAGTCTCTTCCGTTTACAAATTATTAAATGTTTGCGGTTCTACACCTAGGTACAGCCAGCTTAATAAAAACATAGTATTCTTATTATTCCCTTTTCACTATAATTTTTTATTTACTCATTCTCATCTTAGTACACATTAAAAGAATATTCTAGAAGCACTTATTCAGTTGAATTAACGAAACGTCCGTTAAAGATAAGGGCGGATAAAGGACGTATTTCATTAACAGTTCAAAGGTAATGTCTAAGTCTTGTCTTATTACAAAATAAATTTAGCAGCTCTTAAGATAATTTAAATGTAGTGTTAAACGCAGTAATACCTCCTTTGAATGAGTGAAATATTAATGGCTATGTTGACAATCCCATTCTGACAAAGGCCCCGATTAGAGCCATTGTTGGAAGGCTCAGATGAGGCCCTTTGTTCGTGGGTAATGACAATAGATGAAATGAAACTTTTTGGAACCTTTGCAGTTATTGACAATGACTAGAGACGAAGGACCCGTGAAGAGGATTCTCTGATTATTTTCGAAGTTTAAAGTTGCTAAATGTTAATTTTTCTGTTAAATTACAAAAGCTATGAAGCATGTTCTTGGCTTTATCTTTTTTTAAGCTTCCGTATTATTAGCCTTACAATATATATATGTATATATATTTACAAAAATACTTCGATGTTATTTTTAATTGACATTGTATACATATAAACAGCAGATATTTTTTTAAACAATGGAACGCTTCGACCACCAAAACTTGTCTATGCTAAATTAAACCAAGGTGTAATAAATTAAATAAATTGACCATATATTATACACAGAACTCACAATCGACCCTACGGTTCATTAGGATAATGACGTGATTTCACTTAATAAAATCTCTACATAATTACAGATTATAAACGTATTTCAATTACTACAGATAATGACTTCCTACTGCTAAAGAGGGCGCGGTCACTGCTCACGCACTTATTATACATGATAATAACTATTTAATGTGATTGTTCATCGATTAGAAGGGCTTGGCTTCTCAAACACCACAGATGTATTATTAGTATTATATTATTTCTAGTGCCGATTTTGTTCGATCTGAATAAAATATTAAAAAAAAAAACAAAAAGAAATATCGTAAGTCTCCGCTTTCAAGTTATTTAAAATCCTTTTACAGTTATATAAAACCATTCATTATTATTTATATTCCGATTTACACTTGAAAAAGACATTCGCATTTCTGCTGTGATCTGATGACCCTGGCGAAATCAAATTAAATCTATTTTAATATTTATATAGTGGCATTTTAGTAAACAACTGACCAATTGATTAACGATGGTGCATTTTCTGTTAAACATTTTAAAGTTTAATAAATATTGCATCAACAAATGTTCCATGACATTTTCAATATTACAATAGTGTAGATTACGGTTCCAACAAATAACCTTTAGTTGATTATAAGGTAATAATCATTGTAGTGTTCAAGGTTCGTCTTTGCATTGAGAAACACATGGCCGATTGTGAAATGTATCGAGGATAAGTGATTAACTAGCACGTACTCAGAGATGTTAATAAGCGTTAACAACTACTTAAGGTAATTAATGCAGATTTTAAATTTATTAATCGGTCGCTGAGTTGAACTGTTGCATTTGATACATATTATGAGTACGAGTTCCGTGTTTGGTCTGAAATACTTTAAAAACAGTCGAGTTTAAAAAAAGCATATATTTAAATACAAAAAAATGACAAAATAAAACAAAACGCCCATGCATTCAAATAAGTATAGAATGTTACATTGGAGCTTTAATTACACCTAATCTGAGATTTGTTATAAAAATTTTTTAAACGAATTATTGAACAAAAAAAAATTTTTCCGCCGGTCGCAATACTCCGGCTATATCGTGCAACTGTCTTACGTACACTTGTGTCAGCGCAGAAATTAGTCTACTATGTTTCCCAATGTCCACAGTCGATACATATTCGAGTGATTAAGATATATGCAGATGTTTATCCATGTTGTGTTTCAAGGTTAAGGTTACATAGCTAGAGACTGATTACCCTGCGTACGGTGCCTATATAAAAATTGTCTCGGTTCAGGAAATCTCAATTTGAATGACCTTCCTGAGTATTTGTACACCATTAAAACGCCACACCCGACGCTGAATAATGGCTTTGAGCTGAGTGCATCGGTTTCCGTGTTAAAAGCACGTTTATTTTTCAATTCCGGCCGTTTCGCGAGTCGCCGAGGCCGCGATAAGGTTTTTTAAAGATGATTTACAACGACTTCCTTCGAGGAAACGATGTTTATACATTTTTGGCAATTTATACTTGAAGGAATTTCACATCGGCCGATGTAATTTTGGGTGTCAATGTTTGATTTAATCTGTGAATCCTGGCTTAACAATATACATAGTACTATTTTCTAGCCTCCTGTCCGTTTGTTCTATAAAAAAAAAGAACTCTCGATTTTTAAGTCAATCATTTCCACTTGTGATCTGAATATCGCAAACTACGTTAAAATGTGCCAGCAATTTGACTCTCTAGAGTCTAGAGTCTAGAACATAGTTTTTGAACTTGTTTATCGGTATATGTAATTAAGAAATAGTATGTTATAGTATATTCGGACCGAATATTTTCGAACTAAACTTCGCACTGTCTAGGGAATTTTGTAAGCACAAAATATGTACGAAGTAGGAGGCTGTTTATGGGAGAGATTAATTTTTAAATATGTTGCTTATTTTTAACGGACGCCAAAAAGGAAAACTGAAAGTTAAGGTGCAATAGTTGAAATTACATCATTCCCTTTGAGGACATATTTAGTATTCACGTCCACTTCGTTTCATAGCAGTAAAGTCTACAAATTTATCGAAAAATAAGTCTCAAGTTATTTGAAATGCAGTCAAGATATTGAGATATATTCTAGAATATAGGTAAATAATTATGACAGGTATTTAATCCAATTTAATTTAAATCTTATTTTTGTATCTGACAAGAACACAAAATAGTACAAAAATACACACAACTATTTATTCATCTAAGTACTAAAAAACCAGGTCGATCGACACAGATTTATAGCTGCCATATTTATAAAAAATGTGTTATAACTTGTTAATTAAAGACTGGCGCTTGAAATATAATTGATTAACCGTCAGATAAAAATTTAATCCGACCTTAAATAAATTGCCACATGAATTTGTTAAAGACAGATTTTAATTAAATAAATTTTATTCATTGGCTGACAGTTTTATTATGATTATGATTTACATAAAAAATGTTATTTGATATTTCTATCATCAATAAGCAACCTTAGTTGTTTGCCCTGTGAAATTTTCATAATTACTTGGGGGTTCGATGCAAACCGCTTCGTGTGGCATGCCACCGTTAAAGGTACAATTATGTAACTATTATCATACTAAAAACCTCTTGTATCACATAATCATGTCATTATGACATAGACATATATCACTAATATATAATTCAAATGAATAAACTCACATCTTTATTATATTTGACCGTTGATTTAATAAGTGCATCTCACATAATATTATAAGGCCACCAAACGAATGTAGATTTATTTGTATATTTAATATTTTCATATAAGAGAAATTGACTTATCTATAAAAGAAACCCACCATTTTGTAGCGCCACTTCACTTTCAGTGAACCAGTAATTAGCCTAATTATAGAATTAAAACATTAAATAACCTTTTGGCTACACAGGAAGTGAGATCTTGCCCTTGTTGGTACGAGCGCTTGCACAGAATAGAAGGTTGTAGCCATATCGCCTCTAGCTCAGTTCCGCTACCAAAGATTAGGCTTTCCTTGAAGTTTATTTAATTAAGTAATTCAATTGTACAAAATTATCCAGTAGAATTGATTTATTTATCGTTTCAACGATCTACATAACAGTAGCTACTATGTATTAAAACAGCAGTGAAATAAAAACATCAACTTTGTATGTAAATTTTAATAAACAGTTCAAACTCTTGAAATTATATGTCAGCTTGAAATCAAGTAATTTTGTTGCGAGGGGGACGTCGATTTGCCGGTAAATAGTTCTTATCGTTCTACAAAATATAACTTCATTTGTAACCTTTTATAAGCTCCGAGTTTTTATGCTCCTTTTATTCAACTGTCCCTTCGCTATCCCCTTTTTTGTCTTTCAGCTTTGAATGAAAATTGTTTATATTATCCATTATATTTTTCTTATATTCTTTTAAAGTTGAACACAAGAAACGCGCTCTAACAGATGCAGTATTTCCATTTATTGAAACAGCCATTTGCATTTATGGAACTTAATGCTTGTTATGATAAATTGGTTCCAATCCAAGAAACAGTGATTGATGATTAAATATACCTCAATACAGTATTGATGAAGGTTTAACATTGCCTAATACAGAAATCGTGATAATACTA
Organism: Pieris rapae; assembly: GCF_905147795.1. Taxonomy (NCBI): domain Eukaryota; kingdom Metazoa; phylum Arthropoda; class Insecta; order Lepidoptera; family Pieridae; genus Pieris; species Pieris rapae. The sequence continues at coordinate 2,941,199 of NC_059509.1, read as the reverse complement.
TCAATAATTTAAATTTGTTGACTGCACAAAAAACACTATCAGTTCACCTTGAAAGTCGTAGTGGGCGTACCGAACTTGATTTAGTCGCCATCTGACAAACCCTTTTTTGTCCTGAATATAAATAAGACGAGCAAAAAATATAAAGTCGAGTGAGATTTTTTCCTTGCCGTTTCCATTGGGACTGGGCCGAGTTTAGCGTAAGTAAGATTTGAATAATAAAAGAGATATTCGCTTATGGTCCTAAAGCGTGGCGTTGTTTTGCTCCTCTGGAAAGTTTCTTCTATGAAAATATGCTTCGAAATATCGCGACATTGGCGTAAGGAAAATAAGATCAACATTATCCCATATCAACGTGTCCTCCACGCTTCCTATACGATTCGATAATGACTTCCTGCGTCCTTTAATATCCTTGTTAGATTCAATTCAATGTTTTATAACATTCGATCGAAACGCGGAAGCTACCGAGAGCTCTCCACGTACATTTACGCACCAGATAATTTGAAATAGAAATAAAATTGGGTCACGCATAACACGAACCAAACGTGAAATCGAATTAGTCAATTATGTATTCAATTGGTTGCGTTGGATATTTTCCTATGGTCTATTAGAATTTATTACGTTTTGACTTGTTTGTAATAATAGTAATAATTCCTATGATAACAGTATCATTAATAGTAAGGACGAAACTTAATGGTGCCACGTCATGCATACTAATTCGGTAACCGGCTCTAGCAGAGCGCAGATCGGACATGCCTGAAATAATAATCACGTTCTCTACAATTTAACTGATAACACCGATTTTCTGTTTTAAACATAAATCTTCTTAATAGATTCGACTCCAGCCGTAGCAATTTAATAGCACTTTTGTTGTAACTTTTTAAATTAATTTAATTTTTTTTTGTTCACAGACGAAAAAGAACAACCCCAACCACATCAAGAGGCCGATGAACGCGTTTATGGTGTGGTCTCAGATCGAGCGCAGAAAAATATGCGAACAAACACCCGATATGCACAACGCCGAAATATCAAAGAACTTGGGGCGTGTTTGGAAAACGTTGAATGACGAAGAGAGGCAACCATTCATAGATGAGGCGGAGAGACTTAGACAGCTTCACATGCGAGAATATCCCGATTACAAGTACAGACCTCGCAAGAAGACCGCTAAGCCCGCCCCAAGAAATGGTGGCGTCACCAAGCCCAAACGCAAGCAGCGGGCTGACACAAATAACAACAGAGGAGTAACCAGGCGACGATCTCGGCCTACGCCTGCAAGCGTCCCCATGATGCCTATGGACACACCAGCTCCTTCTGCCCTGCCCGCATCTCCGGCGGGGGCGCCTGACTCCCCTGAGTCGGCTTGTCTCTACGACGATAATTCTCGGCGCGAGCAGACAGACCTTACGGACCTATATTCCATAACGGACCTGCTACGCCTTCCGGCGGACTGTGAAGTCGATCTAGACGTGCTTACGGACATGGAGTCGTTTGAGACAGCCTCTTCCTCTTCGGGCTCGCACTTCGAGTTCTCGTGCACGCCGGACGTATCGGACATGCTCAGCGAGATCGGCGTGACGAGTGATTGGGACGAGACCGCGTTTTCGTCGTACCTCACGTCGTCTTAGAGTGGTGTGCGGGTCGCCTCGGCCGCTGGCCGGTACCAATGATCTCATTTCGAGCCGCCACACGGGGGCCGACGACGCGGCGACCGCTCGCCGCCCCGCCTAGAGAGTGCCTACATCCAATCGACGTGTCGACATTTGGATTCAATGTACAAAGTTATTTAATAAGGTTTCGAGGTGTGAAATTTCGGTTCTAATGTCGATCGGCCAACGTGGCCGCTTTAACTTCGGTTTATCGTTTAGTTTATAAAACTAACTGTTGCAACTGGCGTCTGAAAACGCGGCGCTAGACCCGGTTTAAAAAAAATAGGCTGTGAGTTGGTTTTTTAAACGTGTTGCTTTTATTGATTTTTTCTTTGAAAACAAATCGTCGGGATAGATTTCCAAACGGCACGTCTCAGACGCATCTCAGTAAAAAATTCCGTCTAACTCTCCGTCGCCTGTTTAGCAAGCCGCGGACAGATCGTTTGCGCACGGTCGTGAAGTCGTGTCGCGTTGTCGCGTCCGTATATTCTCTACGAGTACATTACTCGAGTTGGCTTCTTCAAACTTCAAAGTTCGCGACTCCTTCCTATCTTACTTTATTTTATAACTTTTACACTGTAGATATCTTTTTATTTACGTTCAAACTAAACATAATATTATATCATTCGTAATAGAAAATTAAGACTAGGTTATAGTCATGTTTGTCTTACGTTTGTACGTAAGTTCACTTTATACTTTGATGCACGCATAGTGATAGTTTGGTTTATGATTTAACTGTCGGAAGCTGATCGGTATGCTATTCGTAAGAATTCGGAGTGCGGATCGTAGAGTGGATATAGAATATTGACTATATGTGGAAACGAGCCCTTGCCGCATGAATGTTTTCTCTTTTTGAATCGAGCCATTCGCGCCCTGCTACTGACGGCTATGTTTTTTACCGTCGCGCGCGTGACTTTTTTCAAATCCATTAAATAGATTCATGGCATTGGTATTGTGTAGGTGTTTGAGTCGGTATGTCTTGCTATATTTACGTTAGGTTGCTTAAGATAGGGTTATGTGCGTTGGTAGGGTACGAAAGTTTGTCTAAAGATATGACGGCACCTCAGGATCGATGCGAAAGGGACACTTCAAGTTTCTAGTTCATTTCTTATGTCTTCACGCTTCACAAAGTCTATAGAAAGATACATATCAAAAGGGGGAATGTACTGTATCGCGGGTCGGTTATGATCGTAAGAACAAAACTATACTTCTGTCAAACTCAAATATTTTGCTGTTTCGAGCTCTGTGATTTACTTTATGGAATTTCTAAATTTTAAGAATATTATAGTGGAGACTGATATCGCATAGATTAGTTTTAGCAGCGCTAGCTTCTCTATCTTTTTTGATTTCTAGAACTGGGCATAACTCTTGAATGTAAAACGAGACATATTTTTGATATTTCGCTTCACTGTGGTGATTCAGTCGCGAGACGTCGATTTCCATAGACTAGCGTCCAACAAAAGTATTTGTACATAGTATTGTCTTTTATTTACATAACTTTTACACATTTAAAGAAAAACACTTTTTTAACGGATTATAGATATGTATTATTATATTTAAACTTATAATTATTTGTACATAATTTTAAATTTAAACCGACGTTTCGCGTGCTTTACAGCGTGCGTGGTCACGGTGACTGAAGACAAAGGTGTTAAATGTCAAAAAGTATTACAGCTGCAGAAAAATGTTGTGTTATCTGTATTTATTTCCCCGGAGTTGGTATCGACTAAAAGATGTAGGGTTTTTGCAGAAATTGCTCACGGTGTCCTCCATTTTCGCGGGTTGTTTATTTTGAGATTTTAATTTGGATATTATTGGATCCCAGGTGTTTGATAATTTTAGGCCGTCCTCTCTATTGAAATTGGCGTGTTTTTTGATTTCAATGGCTTCGCGTACCAATCTTGGGAAGAATCTGTTTTCTTTCGCAAGTACTTTCGGTTGGTCAAAGCGTATGTAGTGATTAGGCCTATCTAGTGTGTGTTCACAGACTGCTGATTTTGTGTGTCGTCTATGTCTTATGTCCGCGATGTGTTCCTTGAGTCTGCTGGACATATTGCGTTTAGTTTGCCCTATGTAAGTGTATGTATGTATGCCCTGTCTTACATAGGGCAAACTAAACGCAATATGTCCAGCAGACTCAAGGAACACATCGCGGACATAAGACATAGACGACACACAAAATCAGCAGTCTGTGAACACACACTAGATAGGCCTAATCACTACATACGCTTTGACCAACCGAAAGTACTTGCGAAAGAAAACAGATTCTTCCCAAGATTGGTACGCGAAGCCATTGAAATCAAAAAACACGCCAATTTCAATAGAGAGAACGGCCTAAAATTATCAAACACCTGGGATCCAATAATATCCAAATTAAAATCTCAAAATAAACAACCCGCGAAAATGGAGGACACCGTGAGCAATTTCTGCAAAAACCCTACATCTTTTAGTCGATACCAACTCCGGGGAAATAAATACAGATAACACAACATTTTTCTGCAGCTGTAATACTTTTTGACATTTAACACCTTTGTCTTCAGTCACCGTGACCACGCACGCTGTAAAGCACGCGAAACGTCGGTTTAAATTTAAAATTATGTACAAATAATTATAAGTTTAAATATAATAATACATATCTATAATCCGTTAAAAAAGTGTTTTTCTTTAAAAAGTATTTGTATTTTCGTAAACTGTCAATTCATTGGAAATTATGTCAGTTACTTGCATAATATTTACAAATTAGCCTCTCTCATCTTAAGATATATTAAACACTGGTTACGCTATAGTTGATAACGAAATCGTGTGTAGATACTGTGTCCCTAATATAAAACCAAGGGATCCGTTGTGCTCTAATCATTAAAAAACAAAATGCTTTACTTATATTATTATATTCTTATAAACATATTGTAAAAACTTCGAGTAATTAGTAAGTGTCTACGAAATCCAATTATTTTTAAAGATGCATAAAAAGTACGCGTTATCTATACATTATTGTATTGCAAATCTGTAATTTATACTGTCTACTGTGTGTTGTAGTGCAACATGATATATTATTTATACAATCGATACTTAAAGGATAACAAAAAAATTCGTGCCTAAGAAAATTTCGATTTCAAATGTATATTTTAGCGATGCTCAAGTATCATTATAAGCAAGTAGTTATGTAGAAGCTATTAAAATCTGTGTAAAATTGTAACACTAAGATAATTTCGATTGCCAGATTTGCATTTGATATAATTTGCTACATGTACGTTATACAATAGATTATCTAGGATCGTTTCCGTCAGTGTCAGCACATCAATATTTAAAATCGATCGAGCAATTTATCGTTTCTACTCCATTTATTTAGAACATTTGAATGTATTTAATGCTCACATTTCAATTTATCCACATTCACGTTCTGTGTGCTTTATTTCACGAGTATTTTGAAACTTCGACAATAAAATTTTACTTGGGTATAAGTTCGGAACAGACTTACAAGAATTTCCGTTCGGGTACGTTTTGAATATACCTCAGCTTTACCACTGTCGTTTATTTTTATGGCTTCTTACGTGCTAAATTTCGCTTTAACTGCAAATTTGAATTCAACGATTCCAAGCAATAAATTTATAAGTGACACGAACGCTCAAATTAGTGTTAAAATCTTCTTTCTTATTAAAATTATAGCACGTTGTCCGGGCGTACATCGCGCGTAGCCAATCGCGGCCTGTTGCTGTGCTATATATTTTGATTTGAGGGAAGACATAATTAGTAACCCCTGAGTATTTATAAAACAACATCGAATTTAATATACGTAGCGCTTGTTGTGGTTCAATAATTGGACTTATCAGGGTTTGACGTTTCATTTTAAAATGTAGTGTAACTTCAACGTTTTACCTGTTATGAGGTAATATCCCAAGTTTCTTATTTTGCTTGAACATAGGCTTCTTATCGTAGTGGCTTCGGTCTTTCTACGTATGTATGTAATAATGTAAATAAGTAAATTGTTTATATTGAAAAAGTCAAAATAAAGCGACACTGTGAGAAATATTAGATTATAAATATAGTATGCGTCTCAAAGAAATAAATATCATAGAGGGCGTCGTAGTTGTTGTAGGTTTTGTATGTAATAAAGTATATTTATGAAAGAAATTGTTGTGTACTTCGAAAGCTGTCTATCTCTTTGTAACTATGTAAATCTTATTTGGATAACGATCCTTCTAATCTCCGTTCATTTTTCAATATATTATGTTCACTTCATTCTTCATTCTCGTTTTTTAATTTTTGTAAATGAATTTCTATCTTAATATTTCCTGTCTCTCAGTCTTTAAATTGCACCGCTAATGGAAACAATATATAAAACCATGATATACATAATTCATAAAATGCTATATATTATAATTTTTTTGTACGATCAATGGAGAATGAAGATTTCGTTTTTCCTTACTGATTCTACATTAAACTACTTAATGCAAGTAGAATTATATGTAATAAGCGTATATTATATGACATGATGTCTTGTAAATTCTTTAAAATGTTAGTGAATTATTCACAGAACTGAAAAAAAGGTTGAAATTATTCTCGTTATGTTGTTTGTGAAAATTGAACTATATCTGTATCATATTATGTATTGTTGTTTTTATATAAGTGTAAGCGTCTTCTATAGGGTTTTTAAAACTTTTCCACTTTGAGACACAACGAACCTTTCTGTTAGCACTTACTTAATCATAATTGGTGTCTATAATATAAAAAAAAATATTAACCGATGTTTTGATACGTCATACAGTAGTGATTACCATAAAAAAGTATCTTGTTAAAGTAGCTGTGTCATTAACTATTGGTAATATTAATTATATTGATAATGTAATAACAAGATTCGCACAATGAAATCAAGGAACTAACATAGATGTAACAATAATAGAAGTTAATGTTATTATTACGAGAAAATAAACAATTAACGTAAGTGTGATAGTTTTGCGTTCCATGATTTCTATGATGAGTAGAGTAGTTACCCCCAAATATGTATCGACTCGTGCGTCCTTCGGTCCTCAAAGTTTACTAAAAACGAACAGATAAAATTTAACCGTAGATCTATCTGTATATTTTTAGTAGTCTAAGGCTTGAGGTATACGCGATAAAGGCTTTTAATTTTTGACATAATATTCCATTTATTTCTACTGTAAATAATTGAAACAAAAATTTTATAAAAAAAATGGTCCATTAAACTTTATCACGTAATTATAAGGTAGTGATATATTAGTAGTTGCATACGTATACCTTTTGGAGAATTGTGTGTGCTTATTGTTATTGAAAGTACCTAATGCCAAACGAATTTCTACTTTCGAAGCTAAAAAGCATGGCTTTAAACTTGAATTTGGACTGTAGTGTTGATTTCACAGTCACCTCTGTCTTTGTAAATAGTAAATTAAGGCCACAATTTAATTTAGATTTCTGTCACACATTAGCTGTGTTCCGAAACTTTCTAGTCTTGATGTTCGGGCAGACTTGTGTTCATGTAGATTCGTTCAGACTTTGCGGTGGCCTTTCCATAATTGATACCTGATTTTTATTAGATTTGTTTTTCAATTGATACCAAAAATAATCGATGCTGTTAGACACCGTTACCGATGGATCTCTATATTAAGTAGCACTAAACGAATATTGCGTTCGGCTGACCAAATAGTGGCAACTTGTTCTGTTGTCGAATTTTGTATTGGTTCTAAAATGTAAATAACTCATAAACGAAGCACAGTTCTTTTGAACGGGTGTGTTGTGCCCTCTGGTGGGGCTTTTCGAAACTAAACTGGCAAATCGTTCTTTGTATGTTTAAGTTATTTTCGTAAAATTTGTGAACATCAGGCGTTGTATAAATTGTCTTGTATCTCTTTAGGTACTATTGCATATAATGTACGTAGTTTTTTAAAATGTTAAGTATGAAATAACATTACTGTAGTTATTTTAAGGCGATCGTGTACATTTTGTATCGTACTTTGTTTCAATAATAAATATATATTATTATATGGTAAAAAATAAATCATCCAGTTTATAAAAAATAACCCGAATTTTATTTTTATCCTTTTTACCTATAAGTACATAAAGTCAAAATAATTGCATACATAAACACAGATACAAAAAGTTGTATATACATACATAGCTATTTGTAAAAATGAATCTAAGATTCACTTTCTAGGGATAAATGACAAATAATTAATTAATATCTAGACAGAAACCACTATCAAATGTATGTATTCTGCTAAAATTCTTATTTTAATAAGGACAGTTGCTTGGCCTAGTGTACCAAACGCAAAACACTTTATAGACACAAGGTTCTGCTCAAGGAAGGAGGAACAAACCGAAGCGAGGTCAAGCACATAAACTCTTTAATAACAGATAATTGTCAAGTGTAAAATGCCATCGAGGTATTTTACAGATTATAAGAATGTAGGAAGTAGGAGTATACTGTATATCTGGCAGTTTATATAACGAAATGAGTTTATACATTTGAGTGAAATGAATTAATCGTAAAGAATACATTTTGAATATTTCAATTTGATAACAAAACATCAGGTGAGCCTCCTGCCCGTTTGCCCCCTGTTCTATAAAAAAACAAAAAAAAACAATAAAACGTCTGTCGATCCATACAAACTCAACTTAAGCTCAATGATAGATATATTAACCTTATATTACTAAGGTTTCTCTTGATACATTTTCTGGAAAAGCTCATTGCAGTACAGTTCCGCGAAGAGGAACCGAGGCATCTTTTATTATAAAAATATTGAAAAATGTAAGTAAAGTACCACAAGCTTGCATTAAGAAAATTTATTTAAGTACTTATATTTATGTTTAGAAATGGTAGACAATCCCATTTTTTATAGAACGCTAAATCGGACTGGTTCAAATATACGTTAGTAGGTTGGTTCCACATAGTGTAGATTGCACATATGTGGCAAAAATGCCTTAGTTAAGTGGTGGAACGACGGAAGTCGAAATCAAACGTTGGGATTTCGTATTCTGTCTGGTAAACTCTCCATGGTAAATGCGGTAGATGCAGAAGGTACTCACATCTCTACACAACGCCCAGGGCTCAATTACCAACCCGAATTTGTAAATAAACCAATATTACCAATTTATACTGCTTTAATTTTAATCCTAATTCCATACAAAAATGGCAACCAGCTAACATCAAATGACTTTGGCAACTTCAAATATACAATTTCTAAAGCATTCAATTAAATTCGTACATAAACGTACTATTATATTTTAATTGCATCCCTCTCCAACATAATTTGAGAGATACGTTCCGACCTTTTAATTTTTCTGTCCGTCAGACCGTTATTAAATAAAGCTATTCAGAATTCTGGGCAAAATTTGATGGCGTCATCAAAAATGAGTAATGAGTCGACTAATATACGGAAAGGGCATATAAAATTAAAGCGATAAATTTGAATAATAGTCTGCAAGGGACGGCCGAGGCACTCGAATCTTATTTGCGAGTTTGCTTAATTAAACGTCCTTTAGAAGGTCACTACGGGTACAGCGACGCCAGGGGAGGAGTGACCGAGCAAAGGCTTTAGCTCTCCGGAGCCCCGGCAAAAGAAATTACAAGGAACTAACTCTTCAATTGGCAGTTCATGTCTGAAAGTTATGGTTAACAAGAAAACATCTGGATCAGTATAAGTTTCCACCAGTATCTGTCTAGCGCCTCTTTTGTGTAAAGTTTTGAGGAAGATGAGTCTTAAACTTGATTGGTCCATCTAATTGGTGAACGGCCACGTGATATTCTGCCTTCTATGTTACCACGATCAGTTTCACCAATTTCTTATCGAATCTACGCATATGGCCGAAATAAGATACATTTTGCGGTCGGAATATGGAAGACGGGCGTCCAAAACACTAATCAGATTTAGGTTTAGGTTGGTGGAGTCAGTTTCCACACTAATATTTGATCTATTGTGCGTAAAGCCCTGGCTAATTTAGCCAGTTTAGCTCCTTCCAGAAACACAGAAGTCTCCTGGGCACTTTATAGACTTCCAGCGCGACCACACTGTTCCGAGGATTTCTACACTTTGTTTAGCCACAGCCTCGCATTCCAGGACTACTTGGGTGTAATAACACTAATCAAATAAGTCACTAATGGTATAAAGCCATTGTGGAGTGGTTCAAACACTATCTATTAGTATGTTTTGTTGATTCGACGTATAGGTAAGGTGATTAACATTCTACCAGTTTTTGAAGTCTAAGACATGTCAATTTACTCATGTTTTTTTTATGTTGAAAGACAAAACTACAGAGATGAAAGACCTACTAGGTCTCTATAAAGTTGCTGCTCACTATAACTACTGTATTAACATAGCTATTAAGTAAATTGTTACTAACTAATAATTATGGAACCTTGTTTTCTGATAATATATATATATATAAAGTTAAAGAATTTTAATGTCCCTAAATCTAAATAAACTGTGTTTTAGCTTACAGCTTAGCAATTATTTAATAAATACAACTCTGTGTGAAATGGGTCTCATAGGTCCTAACAGAAAACTACGAAGGGTCGAATAATTGAGAAAGTTGAAATAGATAAACTCTGAAATTTCGAAATCAATGGCTTAAGTTGTTTTCATAATTGAATTCAACGGTTTGCAAATACAGATTGCGTATTAATTATAATGGCACGTTCTGCTAATTGATACAAATATAAAATATTTATTTTCTTTTTTAGTATTCTATGAACATTTCTTTAATCTATTTTAATGCGTATGCTTCGGGCCCCTGAGGTTAGAAAAATAGGAAAAGTGTAACAGGTAAGATGAAATAAACGCAACGTTTAAACCAGTGGCGCGTTAGTGGTGAGCCTTAATTCTATAACTGTTTTGTGATCTAATAAGCAAGTGATCGGACTCCTGTGCCTGACTCAAGCCGTCGACTTTTTGAATCTAAGGCACGTTTTCCTCACGATGTTGTCCTTTCAATTGTTTAATGCGCACACAGACGAAAAGTCTGTAGGTGCAGAGCTGGGAATCGAACCTCCGGGGTGAGAATCGCACGTTATAGCCACCCGACCAACACTGCAATGTTGAAGGTAACGTTTACGTTACTCATAAAAAAGCAAGAGAAGAAATGGTAAGCAATACTTATTTTGCGTGAAAGACCTACTAGGAATATTTACCGTTTCTAAATGCTGGAATATTCCTTTCACTCAGTAGGTATGTAAGAATCACGTGACCTGCTATCATATGGTCCTATTCCAAACCGTGTTATCATGCGTTATCAGTTGCGGCGGCAGACAAGCTGTCGCTGCGATATGGTCACCGCTATTTATAGATTATCTTGTTTGCTTTTCTATAAACTTGAAAATACCTATACTGAACTTGTATTACAAGAGATATGAATTTCCTATACTAGCGGTCTCTCCATATAAAAACGAAAAGTTTTGTCTGAAAAATAAATAAAAACATTTAGGGGGATGAAAAATAGATGTTGTTCGATTCTCAGACCTACCCAATACGCACACAAAATTTCATGAGAATCGGTCGAGCCGTTTCGAAGGAGTTCGGTTACTAACCCCGTGACACAAGAATTTTATATATAAGATGTTATTTGTTTTGAATAAAGAAAAACTAACAATTGTATAATCATATAATGTATACGTATATATATATATATATCATTTACATCCGTCCCACGTCAATAGAAACGTTAAAAAAACACAAGAGTACTTTAGCTATAGTGTAAACGAACCTGGATTGATTTTTTATAAATAGAAATAATAGGTATATTTAAATTGTAGAAATGTACATGCGCAACTATTGATGACTTTACAGATAACGATAAGAGGCGGACGAAGATTTTATACTTATCACTCGATTAATAGTTGATGACAAAACTCTCAATGAGCAATGATCGATAATTTATTGATACGGGACTTTACATAGTCCCCTTCATACCTAATACTCTTAGTTCATAAAACCTTGCCGTTTTTGCAGAAAGAGACTACTCAGAGATTCGAACCAGTAGGAAAATCGATTCTACTATATTACTTAACTTACTTACAGTAAGGCTCATAGTTTGGTTCGTTTGTGTGAAGTGTGACACAATAATAATCCCAAAATGTATAATTAAATAATGATTTAATGTATCATTGGGAATCAAAGTAGCGATAGGTATTGGTTATAGTATAAGCGTTTTTACCACGCGGAACTCTTTCTAGAGGGAGCTGTTGTTGCTTATGTCTTTAATTTATTCCTAATTTACGCTTTTGTGTCAAAGTTTCTGTGTTTGTAAGAATGGAAAAGAAGTTATGGAAAGTGTCACTAAATTTCATTATGTATTTTGAGATCTATTTATATTGTCTGGGAATAAAATTGGGCCATTTTAAACAAGCAAACCCTCTTCTTTCTTACATCCGAGGCGGAGATGCATTTGCCCCCGTAGCAGGAGAATATGTTTCTCGACCCACACCAGAATCTCTGCTATTGAGAGACTCTGTCTTTATTTGACTCTGGGTAAGCAATACATAAATGTAGGGTAGTGTACCCTATAAATATTATTTTAAGTAAACATTACCAAAAAATATACAAATTTGATGAGTTTTCCTTTTCAGACTTTGCATAAACAATAACATGTACTTGACATACGTAATAACCTATACAACAGTTTTATTTCCTTATCAAAAGGAAGTCATATATTAATGGATTGCTATCTCGATAAGTATTTTGATCTAAATCAACAATTCATCGTTATTTAGAAATATTGAGCAAGAATTCAGATGATATTTTGAACTGAAATTACAGTAAAAACTTCACATTTAATTGGACATCAATAACCGTGCAATGTGTATGATTTTTTTTATATATAGCCAAATGCTCGTACGGTAAAGGAAAACTTAAAAAACGTACACGGATTTTGCTTCCGACGGACTTGAAAAATTTGTCCACGAAACAAATGCATAGACTAAGACATACATAGACATACATAGACTAAGACCCATAGATGGTTGTAGCATTGGATTATAAATATAAGTTTACATTTTATCATCTACGTGACTTCATGCACGCAACGTAATCGGTTGTGATTCTGGATTTGATTCTCCGCAAAATGGTAATAGATTCTAAAAATGGATCGATTTTTTACCTCATTTTAAGAAGACGTGAATTTGAAACATAAAATATTTGTAATATTATTACAGGTATGTATTGTTATGGTAGGTTTAAGATATTCAGTTGGCTATTTACGTAATAACTTAAGACAGAAGGTGCCTTAAGTAGGGACTGAATGGATCTCCCAAATTTTTACGGTAGAAGAACTGAGTTACGATACTTGTTGAAATAATACATCTTTTGGTGCGATGGAGAAAAGTGATGAGAGTGAATTTTTACGATGCGCGCGCACACCGACACCTGAATTCTACATCGTAAAGTTAGGTTTAGGTGGCATGAAAATCTATAACAAGTTGTATATTCTTGTATTTTTATATTTAGATCACGTGTTCCATAGAAGTAAAATTAAATAGTGTCAATAAATAAATATTATTTTGATGTTTTTAAATCAATTTCATATACGACGGTTATAGTATTTACTGATTATTTATTTATTATATTATATTTATTAAAATAAAATCTTTTTGATTAATTTTAATATTTATCGTTAATCACTACTGCATTTTATTTATTTTTTTCCATACGCCAAAGAAGTATAACTTCTAATGCGTGTACATAACTAGACTAGATCTTTGTTTTTTACAAGCCCTGTTTTTGATGGCTTAGTTCCAAAGGAGAAACATATTTGAATTATTTTAATAAAATCATCCAAATTTTATACGATGGAAAAATTTGCATGATTAAATTTGTGTTAGTCATTATATATTAGGTAAGGACGGCCGACGAATGTCATGACCTAGACAACGTAAGGACATGGAAAAACCTTGATCTTGTCATAGCCCCGGTCATTGACCTTGGCCATGGTGACGTCACAGATAAATTATCGGTTTCACAATCGGAGAAATTTTATTTTCCATTACATATCTGATAACGAATTTAACGATTACGAATAATTTTTTTTTGTTTTCTTTCCATTAAATTTAATAATTTCCTTAAATATGATGAAATGTGTAAAAGTACTAACTCATAAATTATATAAATATAAACTATGATATTTTTACTACAATTGCAAGTTTTTTTTAAATTATTAATAATGAGCTCATCTTTTTTATGATTATTCAATATCTTTATTGCAATTAAAAAATAACAGAAAATGGCTCGTCTATTATAATACGTAATTTTGTATTTTTACGTATACTGTGTCCCAGTTTACAGTACGTACCTACTCTAGTCTTTAATACTATTATTTCCACGTTTCATTATTTTGTAATTTTACGTGTCTTAACACTTTTTTATCATAACAGTGTCCTCTCTGCTATCATCATAACAATTCTACTGAAAACACGTAAATGGTTGTACCATTCGGTCGAGTCAAATGGTCCAAGGTCAGAAAGCAATGGAAAGAAGCGTACTAAAAATAAGAAAAAACAAAAATTATATATGTCTTACATTATGCTCTAAATAAAAAGTGGCAATGGGCGGAGCATATAGCAAGAAGCACTGATAAAAAATGGACTTAAAAGAAAACTATATATAAAGTATATAAAGAACGAAGGGAGAAAGGTGGAAGAAAAACAAGATGGCAAACAAGAAAAATAGGCATAAAAGATGAAGAAGGCTTTACCTGTGAATCTGTACAGATCAATGGTAGGTCCTAAAGAAAGTTACGATAACGAGTAGAAATAATGAAAATGTATGTAGTTAAAATGTATATTGTTAACATTTGTAAATATTAGAAAAAGACGGGCTGTATTATTATTATTCGCTCGAGTCGAAACACAGCAGACCTGTTATGAAACCCGATGCTTCCTAGAAACGATACCCCTTACAACTCTGGCAGATTTTGGGCTAAGTAAGACCATTTTTTAATTTACTTACAATAAATACAGTCTGCACGTTAGGAAGTGTCTGTTAGTGGCGCTACAATCTTTTTGCTAATGATTTATGTATCTGTTTCATCATCATTTGTCAAACTTAGGTTCCTTCAAGAAAAGAGCGTACGATTTCTTAAAAGGCCGGCAACGCACTCGCGAGCCCTCTGGCATTGAGAGTGTCCATGGGCGGCGGTATCACTTAACATCAGGTGAGCCTCCTGCCCGTTTGCCCACTGTTCTGTAAAAAAAAAATCTAATAGTACGTGCACAGCCCTTTGTGCATGACTAACGTAACGACTAACGGTTTCCTCACGATGTTTTCCTTTACCGTTCAGGAGAATGCTAAAAGCGCATAGAACTTTCGTACTAACTGATGTGACTGATATAAAATTATCGTGATTATTTTTTTAAATATCGCCCTTATCACTGTTTACATATTCATTGCTGTGTTGTTCCATTAGTTATGTCTAAACAACTACAAATGTCGTATGCATTTGCATTTCTTGCTTACCTTATCTAAATTAAACATACAGGGATGAGAAGAGTTCGAAATCGATAAGGCCGCTATTTGCCCTCCTTCTCTTTTTAAAATGTAATATTGTCAAATGTAATGAAGTTTATAAATAAAATAAATAAAAAGTCCATTGGTGCACAGACGGGGATCGAACCTACGACCTTTGGGAAGTGAGTCGCACGCTGTAGCCACGAGGCCAACTGCTCATCGTCTCTGAATAATACGATAATAAAAAAACTTAGTGTACATATAATATAAATATGAAATATAATCGAATGTTAATAGCAGTGTTATTACGAGCACCAATGACCTGGTTGTTCGTGCTATTTGGTTGTAATTAGACAATAACATTGAGTATGTAATGAGCCGCACGAATGTTAGATAAACGGACAAGGTTAATGCACTACGTATATTGTGAACTTGAGCCATTTGATCAAGATAGTAAACATGTGAATTATACTTCAAACTTATCCAAAGCCTGTATGTATGAAGGCCTCGGAACAGACATAGTTCTTTGTATGTTAACCAAGCGTTGATAAATTTAACGTGCCAGTGTCGAAGCATCGTAACTCCTAAACGAATGGACCGATTATCATATGTTTTTGATAGAAATATTACGGAGATGTTTTAGTAACAACCTAATATTTTCAGGGCTTGTTTTATTAAAACATTTACTCGACTTTACTATGATTTTTTTTGTTACTAAGGAAATCAGGGATTTTTATATATTATTTTAGATTAATTTTGGTGCTTCCATATTTTTTTTATATAATTTCGTTTTGCATTTCTTGCACTTTACCCATCATATTTCTTACTGTCTTTTTCCTTCCATTTTTGTTGCCTAGAAGAGACCGCTTATTGACGATGAAGCCGCCTGTTGCATATCTTATAACATTAATATTATTTGTTTTTCTTTAAAAGTAAATAAAAAAATTGGATTCGAAAAAACAATTTCAATTATATATTTCTATTAAATTATCTTTAAGAGAGATAGATCTGTGCTCCAGATAAGACCATCAAAATCAAATTATCATTTCTTTAATCGCATAGAATCGAAAAGAAACTCCGCTGCTTATTTTAATTGCTAAGGATTTTTTTTCAAGATCCTTGTATCGAGCTGCGACCATAATAGGCATTGGATTGTAGACTTATCAATATACCTTTTGTCTTCATATGACAAATGTACTAAAAATGCACCTAAGTCCACACTAAGGTATAGTGCACATGCGCTTGAGTCACTGGCGTTACTTCCTACAAGTAATAATTTTGAGCCCAGCAAACTGGGTTAATCGCCGCTCTAAGGCCGGCCCTGTTTTTACATATTTTGTAATTATAACGAATTGCATTAGATAAACACTGATTTATTATATTTATTATCGAAATTATGTATGAGTTTGTAATATAAGTGTTAGTTTCATGGTATATTTTTATATTGATGTATATCCATGTTTCACATACAATATACGTTTGCCCCTTAAATAAATAATTAATAAATAAAAAAAATAAAAAAAGAAGTCTTTTATTTCCTACAAATGAATTTTACATATATTTTTTTACATTAACTTATCTTTAAACGCTTAACTAATTAAAATTAATATTAATACCTACTTATTTGTTTATGTCCTATATTATGTAGCTATTTAATGTTTTTATTTACCTATATTATTATACTTGTTCGACACTATATAATATTTAAACGCTTAACTAATTGGTCTTAATACCTACTTATTCTTATTTATTTTCTAGATTATTTATCTATAACTACTTTATTTACTATTAATAATATACTATATAATATTTGCTACTACATATATAATATTTACTATATACTATATATTGTTTGCCCCTTATGTTATCAAAATTGTGTTTTAAATGAAATATTATTACATATTGGAAAATTTTAAAATTACATATATTTATGTTATTAAAGAGTTAGTCGTGTGACAAATTCACATCTTTCCTTCACATTTGGAAATAATCGAACTAACCTAACCAAACTACCATTTCTTTATAACTTATACCTAAGTTTGATAGTGCAAAAAAATTAAATTGGCGTTTATAATATAACAAGGGTAATAATTTATCTGAGTCAGAGCATAGGAAAAGATTATGTTGTTTTCTCTTCAAACACACCTAATGACTATATATTTGCTCATGTATTAAGCCAGCTACAGGTGGTTACATATTCTTCTAGATAATATTTTATTACGAAAATTATTGAAATTTTATGTTATTGACATACAATCTACTTTCTCCGGTAAATGACCGCTTATCGGAGATTATTGACAAGTTGTATATGTATAAATACAATCTCTTGCAATATCTCAATTTATCAACATTATCTTTGGCTCCAATAACATTGTTTTAATGGTAAAGGTTATATATAAATATTTATAGACTAAGCAATTTTTCTCGATCTTTACTATAGTAGTAGTTTAAATTTAATAAGTAATTCGTTTGTTAAAAAATTATGTTTATATCTCTAGTTATTTTAAATAACTAGCTGACCCCGCGAGCCACGTTCCCATAGAAACTGAGCGCTTATACAAAATAAAACCGAAGCAATCGTATTTTTTTTAACAAATTTTCTTTCCATTTCCAGAGTCCAA
Organism: Pieris rapae; assembly: GCF_905147795.1. Lineage (NCBI taxonomy): Eukaryota > Metazoa > Arthropoda > Insecta > Lepidoptera > Pieridae > Pieris > Pieris rapae. Next base: position 2,923,487 of record NC_059509.1, on the reverse strand, counting down.
GAAATTAGAAAAATAATAATTCTCGAATTGATTTAGCCATCTTCGAGTTTTCCAATTTTTTTCAAGCGAATTATTTTATAGATGTATATGAAATAAGAATTTTCGTTAAAGAAATTATAAAATCAATTAGTAGTAAGTAGAATTTTAAAACTAATTTTTCTTTTCCATATAAATAGATAATCATGTCATCAAGGTTGTTACAAACAAAACGACCTTCTCTATCTAGTGGTAGAGTCGTAAAAAATTGCCGTCAAAACAACATATAGTTCAATGTACTATTATCTGTATACCATTGCCAAATGAACTCAATATCAAAACTATGCAAAATCGATCTTTCATATCGTAACGACAATAAAACATCGGGAAATGTATGACTATTCGTAATGTCTACGATTCGTAAATTAACGAGCGGTCAAAGATTTAAATAGATTTCCAAGATTCCTAAAAACCACGGTTAAGGAACTAAGTTTGTCTTGTAATTTTTCATAACTGATTCAATATCACTTACTTTTGAATTTCATTTAAATTTAAATATATTTTAGGGTTACAAAAATTTATTCCATTAAACAACACAGAAAGGTCATTGACTTGTGATATTATAACGTGTCTAATTGTCATTACAAACTGACATACCACTGAATCGTTACAGCATTGGAAAAATAGCTACATCAGAATAAGAAGAATTTGTACTAAATACATATATAACGTACTTTTCTAGAACAAATATTTCTCTCACAACAAATCCCAAACATGAAATGATCACTCGCGATCTAACGCTTATTTTCACGTATGTGATAACAGCGGGGCCAACGACCCGCTATCAGTGACCTTTCTAGCGTCCGATAGTACTGTGACCCGCACGTGGCGCGAATAATATCATAAATGATGCCCATTCGGCGTTGAAGGACTGTCTGCATTTTCTTACAAAAAATTTCATTTAAAGTGTCATAAGAATTTTATTTGCCACCATTGTATTAACAAAGGCTGCAAATCACCAAATATTGCATCAAAATACTATTGAAAAGTTTAACAAATGACGATGTTTTTTTTAAACCTTTAAAGTGATAAAATATTTTCAGTCAGGTACATCGAGACATTGCTGTGGCTAAGGTTTTTGTTATATTACATAGTAGTAAACTATTCAAGGGAAACTGTAGGAGAACTGATGTGATAGGGAGATAGCTTATGTGAAACGTTGGTACTTTTAACACAGCGCCATCTGTTAGAATTAAATCAATTAATAAACAAATATTTGTAAAGTAAAGTAAAGTAAAGTAAAAAGTATTTTATTGAATCACAAACATTAACATACATGTAAAATTGAGGTAGCCCCAGTAAGTTAAATAATACTTGTGATGGAGCAACCTCGCAACTTCCCTTAAATTATAGATTACAATGTTTGGACCAAAACAACTGAAATATGACTTGACAAACTTAGTTACAAAATATATTATTTTTCTATTTATTTATTTTCGAATTAAAAACTAACTAAATTAAACAAATAATAACGCACGGTCTTTGCGTGCGTGCGTGTGAGTGCGTGCATGTGTGTTTGTGTGTGTGTGTGTGTGTGTGTGTGTGTGTTTGTGTGCGTGTGTGTGTGTGTGTGTGTGTGTGCGTGTGTGTGTGTGTTTGTGTGTGTGTGCGTGTGTGTGTTTATCTGATTCTCGTCAAAATTAATTCTGTTTCTTCATATGTGATAGTTTTCAACCACCCAGTTACGGTATTCTTACAATTATATAATAACATCGGATATATATTTAATTTCTGATTCAGTTTATTATAGATGTAGGCAGCCTGTGTAGTATATTGACGTTGAGCAAAAACTGTGTGCACGCGTGGGGCGTATGCTACAATATCTTTACGTCTCTTCTTTAGTTTACCTGGACTAAATGGTAGTGTTTTGTGCATACGTAGGGTGATATGCAAAATGTATAATTTTCTAACGCTCAATAAGCCACTATTTCTGTAAAGGTCATCGGTAGAGTATCTATATGGTTTGTAGTTCATTACTTTAATAAGGGCCCTTTGAGATCTCTCTAAATCTAAAAACTTAGTTTTAGTTGCTCCTCCCCATACGGGAATGCAGTATATTATAATAGATTGAGCCAGGGCTAGATAAACTTTATTAAGCAATGACGCGGGCATGACGTAGCGTAAGTTTTTAAATATCCAAATAAGTTTTCTAACCCGGGCCATAATTGTTTCGATGTGTAAGTGCCATGATAACCTTTGGTCCACTGTAACTCCAAGATATTTGGTAGAGTTGACACGTTCTATGGTCTGACAGCTACAATTCTGGGCAATCGGATCACCACACCTATGAATCCTAACTCCAAAGTCGTAACCCGGCTGAGATCTTTGATTCGCAGTAAAACATATAAAATTTGTTTTATTAACATTAAGTGAAAGTAAGTTGGTATTAAGCCAGCCAGCTACTTCAGCCAGACCTAGTTCAGCTGCGGATTTCACAGCCATCCAAGTCGCTCCCGTGTACATAATCGCGGTATCATCCGCGTATGAGTAGATCCGTCCGCCATTGCTCCGAATATTACAAAGGTCATTTATATATATCAGGAACAATGTCGGGCCAAGCACGCTTCCCTGCGGGACGCCATATTCCACGGTTTCTTCTTCACTTATCAAATTATTAATTTTAACTTGTTGTTTTCGACCTTGTAGATAACTTCTAAAAAGGGAGAGAGCTGTATCACGAATTCCTATGGCTTCCAGCCTGCGCAGAAGAACGGGAACGGAAACGGTATCAAATGCCTTTTTAAGGTCCAAGAATATTGTTACGCATTTAATACCTCTGTCTACATTATCAATTATGTCATTAGTAAGTGCAGTCACGGCATCTTGTGTAGACAGGCCCTTCCTAAATCCGTATTGTGTGTTGGATAAAATTTTGAATTTATTTAAGTAATTGACCAGTCTATTGTTCAGTAACTTTTCTAATATTTTAGAGATACATGGCAGTACGGATATAGGACGGTAGTTATTGACGTCGTTCAGGTCCCCACTCTTATGCACAGGCGTAATCAACGATCTCTTAAATACGGCTGGAAATATTCCTGTTTTGAAGCAGGAATTAGCCAGCTGGCTAATGAGCGGGACAATAAAGTCTCTGGACATTTTCAAAAACTTTGTGGGTATACCATCCCAACCAGGTGCGCTCCCAGAATCGAGACCCATGAGTATAGCATCCACCTCACGAGGACTAGTCTCAAGAAGAACAAACGAAGACACCCGAGAACAAATGTCTGTAGTTGTTGGGTTACCGAAGTTAAGTAAAATGTCCTCAGCTAAAGTTGACCCTATTTTAACAAAGAATTGGTTGATACGGTTTAGTGAGTCAAGCGGATTCGGAGTAATATTCAGTAGACATGTATTTGAGGATTTGGGGGTTTTAAATTGAGTTACTTCATTAATTTTTATCCAAAGCTGTTTAGGATTTTTAACTGAGTTAGCTATTTGAGTTTTATGAAATTGTCGTTTAAGTTTTTTAATTAAGTTTGAACAGAAGTTACGAAAGCGTCTAAATGTTATTTTTAAGATTACGTTAAAAGGATTTTTCTTTAGTTTAAGTTGCATTTTATTGCGAAGTTTAATACAGCGTAGGGCTCCTAGTGATATCCAATAAAATAAAATTACGACTATAATTAAAGATCTGAGCTATCCTATCTCTTATGTTGGACCAGACAGCACACGGTGTGCAAATTTGATGGATATCGGTTCGGTAGTTTAGGAGTCCATCATCCCACATCGTGACAGGAGATTGATATTTATATTAAGATTATTAGAGATAGATTAGATATCATATATAATGCTATATCTACAATAAAACATTTATGTAGTATTCCTAATAACTAACCTTAAATTTAATAATTAAAATATATTATTAAAACTGCCCTTTAATCAAGGTTCCTAAGATACTGGCAGCGTTCCCCCTTTGAATAGCTAGACTAATTCTTTGAATGAAAATATAAATAAATGAATATGGAAATAGGAGTATGGTATTTAATATGATAAATGATTTCATTACAATGATATCGTTGTCTTTAACATTTCCATAGGTTACGGTTTCAAAAAAGGTTACCCTTTTCTCAAAACGTCGTCACGTCAGAGACCCTAATATTCCCGTCCTTCCGGGGTCTATAAATAGGACACGACACATGACCCCTTAAATAATTGAGACTCCATGGACCCAAGGTTTGTTTAAAGGGGATATCTTGAGTTCTACGCCTGTCGAAACTGGACGATGATTCAAAATATATCCACCCTTTCACCCTTCGTTCGGTAAATACAATATATAATGCTATCAAAAATATAGTAATCCTACTCCACAAACACAAACTAGGGAGGTAGGCAAATTTTAGTATAAGTTGCACTTCGATTTTTTGGGTATGACATACCCATTGGGTATGTAATTTCTTTACCGTTCTTATGTACCTGACTACCCATCAATTTTTATGCTAATTAAACCAAATTAGTTAAATTTATAAACTTCTGATACAATTTCCAGCTCGAAACGATTCCATAATATAATATCAATTACGCATAACATTTTGGAGATGTACACGCGTAGTTCGTACCCCACAGAGCTCGAAGGGCGCGAATGAATAAGTAAGTACTGTCAATCAAACTGAAGCGAGGCTTGGGCCAACGGAATAACATTTTCTTGGTGATTGTACAGACATGACTCGACTTACAAGCCATTTGGGTGTACATGTTTTAATCGGAGAGAAACATTGTTTAAGTATTCGAAAATCAAATTTTAACAATCATTTTATAGGTTTTTAGCAAAGGTATTTTTTATTTCTAATCCACTCATTTTAAAAGTCCTCGCAAATTGAAATGACTGAGATTCTTATAATCCAAGTCACTCGCTCTGTACGTTGAGTAGCAACGAAATGTATCTGTCAGACGGTTACACAAACATAACCCAACGTCATGGCAGTACCGTTGTATATTGGTTATCACTTGATACATTATTCATTCACTTATTAATAACATCAATTTCTTTTAAATCCATCAAAGGAATTTGTTGATTTTAGTCCTGGTGTCTTTCTATTGGATTAATTTCTATTATTACTACTTATTATATGTTATATGTATATATGTTTTATGTTATAAGGATCCCGACAACGAAAGTAATACTTAATATTGTATGAAATGGAATTATTTATAAGAGGTTTATCTAGACTCCATTAATGAACATTAATCAACTGAAGTAATTAATATAAAATCTTTCAAAATTATTTGAACCTTAGTTAATGTTACAGAATTTAAGTGGAACTAAGATTTCATTTTATTAATTTACTAGCAATGCTCCGCGATTCCTCTCGCGTATATACCTCGTGAAATTCTACTAAGTCGGACTATAGATATATTTTTGTTATCATAAAAGTTATATTTTCTTCGTATTCAATTACTTCCACTCAGATTATTACATATAAACTTTCATAATCTAATAAATATACACATTTTACTTTATAACGACATCGACAATCTACATAATATATTTTTAAATTATTGCTTAAAAGTGTTATTGCCTATATCAGTCAATAGAGATTAACAGTCAGCTTTCTAATAGTGAAATAAATCGGTCCGATAGTTTTTTTTAAACATACATACACAAAACTAATCTTTCCCCTTTATAATATTAGTATAGATAAAACTATATTACAAAAACTGCAGTACATATAATAAAGTTGTCTACAGTTTATTTATTTATTTTTATTTATTCACACTTCTTTGCAAAGAAACACAAATAACACAATAGGTACCTACATAAAAATTACAAGGGATGCAACGGGCGGCCTTATCGCTAGGTTTAATCTGGACAAAAGATATCCAGGGAAGAATATTAAATATAAAACTATAAATATATCAAATCTATAAATAATGTGAAATGCATGCAATCTCGACACTAGTCGCTAACAAGTGTGGCTGAGGTTCAGAAGAAAGAAAAGAGGAAATCATCAAACATCATGTTAAAGAATGTGAGAGAGAAAAATGTTACAATTCCATTTATATTTATAACAATTCATGCTTGTTTCAGCCATTCATCTTAGTATCACAAATATAGAACACATATTTACAAGTAGAAATAGCATAAATCCTTAATATCATGAATGAACTTGATTTGGCAGAGTATGAATTATGAATATCTGATACATAAAAAGTTCTAATATGTCGTAAAAAGTAGAAGTCGGTTCACACGATGCGATATCGTAACACAGATAGAATTATCTTCGATGTAGATGTTCATTCATTTTTAATTTTAACCTTTTATATAAATAACCGTTAAAATTTATTTCTAGCCTTAATAGTGTTTGTAAGAAATCACTTAAAAGTTGCTTTATCACCAGAATACTCGTAGTATTAAACGAAGTTTATTAATATGTTTTCGAGACATTAATTGTAGGAATATCAAGACAACTGAATCGGTCGTATAAATATCATATAAACGTATAGAAACCTCTATACTTGGTTTCTTGAATAAAAATTTTACGATCAAACAGATTTCGTATAAGACCCGAGTTATTATGTTGGCACTGTCAAGTGTTATTAAGACTCCCTCGCTCTCAACATTCAGACGAATGTAATATATTACTCATATTTTCAAACAACTAACAACGACTGCAAATTTTCTCTTATTGTGAAGCACCTGACAACTGATATAGAGCCCAAGTTTACATCCAGGCTTGTGAAATAAACCAAAAGTATGTATTTCAATTAAAAACCCAGAATTGTGTATTCTTTTGATTCTTGAATTTAAAACAACTCCGTTTGTGTATAGAAAACTTTTCACATAACATATTAAGAAGATACAGATGCTATATCTTCTATCTTCTAAGTTGAAAAACCTGTCAAGCTAAAACGAACAAATAACCCAGTGGCGCGATCCTATATGTAGGTCTTGGCATCAGATTTTTTTGTAATATATTTCTTTAATTATTTTATTTTCAAGCTACATAGGTGATCTAGGGTTCTTTGACTAAATTTTTTAGGAGAGAAAGGGATTGCTTTCGTCGTATACGCAAATATATAATAAATACGTTAAATGTGATAATAGAACATACATTCGGTGCATAACCCTGAGTCAAAGACACGACCGTAGGGTTGAATCTATATAGGTGGATAATCTATATTATCTCTATATCTAGATAATCAAAATATGCATTATTTAAAAGTGATTTTTATAAGTAAGGTTTTGTGAAAATTTAAATATTTCATTCAGGAAAATTTAAATATTCAATTGGGACGCTAAATGTTCACAAATTATACCTAATTTAGGTGAATATTTACTTACGTAATAAAGTCTTATTTTATTTGTATCAACGAAGTCCAAAAAATGTACCCTACATAAATAAGCCAGTTATATTACAATCGCCAAACAATCCGGTCATTTATACGTGTTTCCTGCCAAAGCACATTCAGCAAAAGCAAAAAATCCACTCAAAGATCGACAAAAGCACTCAAACCGTCGTATATTTTAAACAATGCGAACCCATTCTCTTTTTTACGAGCGGCTCCGAACCCGGGACCTCGGGAGTTAATCAGGCGCAAACAGCTCAAATGTTTTTAATTAAGCTTCATTCATGAGGGTAAAACGTGAATTGAAAGTTCTACAGTCCGTTTTAAACGAATGCTTACCGTGACTACTTGTAAACACATTTAAAAGTAAAATTCGTTCAAACATATATTTATTTAGGGTTTGGTGGCATATTGATCATGGCCACAGGCAAAAATATCAAGACTGCTAAAACTGAGGTTTGACTGTCATTAAAAGACAAGCTTAAATATTAAAAATAAATGATTTACAAATTGAAACTCCTCGGTTAGTACTTTATTCCTTTACTATGTTACGACATTTGTATGCAAGATCTTTGTCGAATTGATTTGATAGGTTTCGGGGCAAATGAGGACTGTATATTATTAGAGCGAATATCTACTTTTTCATTGCATTAATAAGAGATTTATGCTTTTCTCATCTACGTGTAAGTATATATACTTGACTAGGTACCAAAAATACATACAATGCACTCGAGAAAACACAGACGCAGAAAGTTTTAGGAACACTTTGAATTAAGTGCTAAACTCCGACCATGGAGGTCCTTTGAGGTCAACAGAAAAGTTCTAGCTTTTAATAAACCAATTCTTTTAATTCTTTATTCAAATTCAATTCAATTCAAAAATCATTATACATTATGTTACCAAATATAACACATAATGTATATTATTTAAATATACATTATGTGTTATATTTGGTATTTTTATTATTATTATTATCATTATATTATAATTTATAAAAATATATAAATTATTACACTATTCAAAGAGGGAACGCTGCTAGTATCTTCGGAACCTTGCCTAAAGGGACTCCTTTTAATAATATTTTTTAATAATTAAATTTTAAGGTTAGTTATTAGATATATTTTTAGTTTGTAATTGTATATTAATATAATAAACACATAATGTACACTTATAAACCTCAAAAAAAGAAATATACATTAAATGCTTCTAATTTTAATTGATGGCCACAGAAGAACTTTAAGCAAACTGAAATATTACGTGACTATATGCATAGGCACCTTTACAGTCAATATGAATGAATATGTCTTATATGTACACGAAAAATATTACCATGGTTCGGTAGTGATTTTTTTAGAGAAAAGTTGGCAGTAGGCTTACCAGATGTCAAGTTATACCGCCGCCTAGTGACTGCTGAAAGACTCGCATGTGGCCGGCACTTTAAGAATTGGTACACTATTGATAGACTTTTAGTCGAATTGGTTCAGAAATACTTAAGCCACTCGTTCCACATAATGGTGCGCGGCAAATAAGCGGACAGCTTTGAACACTTCATGGTGAATGCGGTAGAAGAAGCAGAGACTCTGCAGTAGGTATTAGTTTTTCACTCTCTTTTACGATTTTTCTGGTTCATGACCATACGCTGTACTATCTGGATCTTCTTGATCTTGATCTTGGAACCACATCACCTTGGCTGGAAGTCTTCCGCGATCGGCTTCACAAGACATTTTCTTTCGGACTGACCACTCACTGACCGATGGAGTCTTTTTGGGTATAGGCCCGTTTGCACCCTGTATCATATTAAAACTCTTTGAATTTCCAAGTTATATTACAGTGATCAAAGGTTGCAAACGTATTGACTTTAGTGTCTACTTATAAATGCAAAAATGTTTTGTGTCTAAAATAAACCCTTTTTCAATAGTGTATCTATTCAAACGGTCCATATTGTAAATATATTACTCTAAATAATGGATTCACAAGAATGAATGAATACATAATGTATATATGGGATCCTCATATAAAATTGTCAGAGGCTTCATAAAGGTTTAAAAATGTTAACAGTCTACTAACTAACAGTGGTAAATAATGAAAACTTTATTAACAATTTAATATTATAGAATTATATAAATTAGCAAGCTAGCTTATGGGACATCCAAAAATGGGTAGTTATCGCAGCCCATGAACACTCATTAGTAGTGGGTGTTATGCTGGCTTTTGAGGGAGGCGTCGTCCCTCTCTGCATCACTTTTACTTGGAGGTTGTATCTCTCAGAGAAGACTTCCAACGGGAGTCGATTATAGTAGATTTAACTAGCTTTACTTCTTGTAAAACTATCTAAGTTTTCAGAGAGTGGAATGCATATGTAGCTTTCATTAATGCGAAAAAAAAGAAGGAACACAATTTCCTATCTACATATACTTAAACTGTGCCTTCATACTGCAATCCGCATTTCCGCGTACCATTTGTGTAATTAACGATTTTTACAAGCTGACGTAAAATATTTCGCTTTTTACTTTATATCGTGGAGTGGCTCGTCATTACGACAGCACTTGGATTAAATTTCATTTTAATGTTGTTTTACTGCAGATTTTCATATGTTTTATTTCCAATGATATATCATGGCCTTATTGCGACTGTAATTAATGGGCTTTCATATGAATGTCACTAGCTGATGCTGTATGCAACTTCAAAGTATTTGGTACGTAAAAACCCCTAGAGATAAGTCGCCATACTTGCTAACTGCTCACTGAGAATAAACACAATTTTTTTTAATCCATCCCTTATTATTATTATTTTTTAATATAATACATTGTATGTATTATTTATTTACAATTTTAAACCTACATAATAATAATAGAAATAATTAAAAGTAATTAAAATGAAAATCAAAACAAAATTAAAATATTTAAAGACCATTTAAGAAAGAGAGAGATAGCTGTAGTGGAATACGTAAGTAAGTAAAATAAATATTTTTGAGTTTGAGTAATGTACACAATTTCTACTCTTATATTTCAGAAATTGTTTTATATGTATAACATTGGATTTTTTGTTATTAATTTTATAAATTATTATCACTACAACGGAACCTAAAAACAAAAGCATCGAAACAGCGAAGTAAGAAAACATACATATAAATATGTCCGCCTTACTCTAAAAAGAAAAGGAATTTGCTTTTCTTCCGTAAAGGAGCATCCGATAAGGCTGCAATTTAGTGCATAGTGCGACTTTGTGCACTAATACATTCTCAAAACAGCGTTCAATTGCAGTGTTCTATCAGGGGGACTTTTAGTAGCATTTTACATAGCATTTATCTTTATTGACGATCGAACCAAATAATGATTTGCTATAACAATTGTTCACGTTGATCAAGATACTTTTATATGTAAAAAGAGACATTCAATTTACGTGTGCTGCACAGCTTCCTTTGCTACTCGCATACAGTCGATTGTGGTTTAAGATAAGTTAAAATCCAATTAGTTTAGAACATGCTATATAGTTGGCTTTGAATCGAACTCGCAGAGCCAAAAAAAAGGCAACAATTATTGCTTATCACAGCTATGATGTGTCAGGTATAAATATATTTTTAAATATATTTATAATACGTAGTTTATATATCCTAAATTCAAAATTCGAGTGTACTCCTCCCTCAAAGGCCGGCAACGCACCTACTAAAAATGGTTATCTATGGGCTGCGATGTCTGCCCTTTTTGGGCGTCCCGTCGTTTGCCACCCTATTACATAAAAAAACAGTTAACTGTAAAAGAGTGTCCCAAATTATTTAAAAAATCCAATGTCACAGCCCGGTTTCGAACGCACGAAGGGTTGAAAGTCGTTTCCACAAGGCCACCACTACATACGTCAGCTACAAATCTTAGCCATGTAAAATATAATGTAAATATCTATATAAGTTTTTACATAGAAAACTTTTATGCATGGTCGGTCATTCTTAGCATTTTACCTCAAGTACTGTATCCAAGATAATATATTAGAATGTCTGCCTTGGAACCTTTATACTGCGGCCCGAGATTGGATTCCTTGCGTGTCGGAAGGACATTGAAAATATTTATTTACTCTTTGGAACATTCTATTTATTGGAAAACAAGCTAACTCTTTTGAAAGCATTCTGTTCGAATAATTGAAATATCAGTGGTTTTGGTACGGTGTATTTAATAAATATATTTATTTATTTATTTCGTAATCCTACAGCTAACAAAAATTATATATAATTACAAACAAATACACTGAAAATATAGCCAAAGATGGAATACATGATACATTTTACTATAAAAGGATTTACAAAAGGGAACAAACAAACAAAAAGTATTCAATACATTTAACTAATTGTGATTCAATTTATTTAACAAATTTTTTAAAAAGCCTAATTTGATTGTGTTGTGTGGTGGTGTAAAAGTGTGGGTATGTACGTGATGGTGTGTATGTGGGGTGTCCTCATTATGTAGGTGATTTTGCGCTATGGATATTCTTAATACACTTTTTAACCACATTCCGCGATAGCCAAGGCTTAAATAGTGTTCACTGTATGTCCGGGCTGCGCGATACAAAAAAACTCTAAAGAAATCAAAAGGAGGCTAACTGGCGGCATTATCGCTTTAGAGCAATTTATTCCAGGCAACTACTATAAATATAAAAATACAAAAATAAACCATAAACGACTCCCTGGCCTGAAGGTATATTGCATATTGTGCGTAAATCAATTCCCTATGTAACGATGAATCTTTCTAGTTGCATATAGGTATATCAGAAACAGTAATTATTATTATTATTATATAATTGTGAATACTTCAATTCACAATTATAAAATTAATACTTAGTACGAACTTAACTATGAAAGCGTTCACGCAGTTCATAGGCAGTTGTGAACATGGGCGTATTGAAAATTGTTATATGGCGCACGAGTTAAACAATTAAATAGAACTGTGCACTATTTTTCTTTAATACAAAATGTTGGTGATCAAATATACGAAAACAAAAACTCACATAGAGCTTATTTCAGTTTTATTCCAGCAGACCCATTAACAAGGTTTCAAAATAAAACTACTCGCATAGTTTTAAAAAAAAAGCAACGTGCATAATTGAAAATGCCTAAAATAACGGCGTTGCGGGAATTTTTTCACGAGAGAAACTTTTAGCGAACAATTTCGAATATTCCTTGCGACTCATTTTACGTGGACAACGGACATTTTAACCGTGTTTTAGTTAATTAAAACTAGAGATATTGGATTCCTCTACCTTCCAATTAAACGACCACGCTTTTTGTCAGCGATATGAATGCCTTGCAATTTGTAAGGTAATCCTATAGTCATTTAATAATATAGCATTTATGTACTTGAGTTGAAAAAACTAAACTTTAGGCGTATTTTAATAGGGCCTTTTGAGGGCGTAATAACACAAACAAATAGCTAAATATCACAAGTGCATCTAACTAAGCGATACGTCAAAGCAAAAGAGAATATGAAATCAAACGCGGCAAATACCGTGTCAAATGATGCCCTCCAAAATATTAATAAAAACGTATAAGATAACTAAGAATATAGAGTGTATGTTCCCCACATACAGAACATCAAAATAAACTATTTAAATAATCTATGACAGTCAAATTTGAATATATCTTAGATTTTATCTGCGATATCCACCGGCAAGGTGAGCCAGTACTAGTGAGTAGTTCAAAAGGATTGTTGAAAATATGATATTTCAACAACAAGCCGTAAGTAATAACATCAATTATTGTAATTGCTATGCGCAATTATCACTTACTAAAAATGGTCGATAAAAAAGCAACCCTGTCGCAGCAAACGTATTTTTATCTAATATACAATTAGATGACCATGCCTCATGCCTCATGCCTCATGCCTCATGTCCACCGACAAGGAAACAGGTCTTAGCCATGCCTGTTGCCTCGCAAAGCTTTCCTTCGCCGTACAGCAGTTGGGTAAGCAGGTAACCTACGACTTCATAGATGAGGGTCGCAGTCTCACTAGGCCAACCTGATTTGATTAATACACATTAGACACAAAGGGGTAGAGCGCCAATATTTAATATTACTGTGATATCTAATGCCAGTTTAAAAGCCACTTAAAAGTACACAAATAGCGCATCAAGCAATTTAGCGTAAGTTAATACAATTGAAAGTTAAGATGTTCGGCCGATCCTTCTTAACTTTGAAACGACTTTATTAAAATTCAAACTCAACTTCTTAGCCTGTGAAGTTTTAGGTTGAAAATACATACGAGATTTATAACGGCATTGCCAGATTTTTTAACAAAAATATTGCTCCAAAATAGTAAACAGGTAAATAAAACAACGTTTTGATATTGAAAACGTATAGGGTTATATCAATATCTTCAATACTTATCCTTAATTGCCAATGCCTCTTAATCTTCTGACTTATTTTACTTCTAAGAGATAGTAAAGAATTGTGTAAATACATCAGAATTTAGCATTAGAATCTCGTTAATATTTTCCTTACACACAATTTAAACAAATTAATTCATTTCTATGTAATATTTTGTTTATTTTACTCTTGTACCACTGAAAACATGTAAACGGAACAAATTATCTTCAATTATATAGAATAAAAATAGCGCGTCATAAAAACGTCGGTGTACACACAGCTTTAAATGTAAAGTTAGTCAAGTTCTCGGTAGCGGCCTGTGTAATTTTAAAGTCCGTCGTTCTCCGAGTGTCTTTTTATGATTAAGAGACGATTGAAAATATTTTATCTTTTGTTAAAACTCCGCTGACATAAAGTTAACTGCTAACTTAAAAGTTTGATACGTCATACAAAAATCTTCATCGCAACTTTGTTCTGAACACTAAATCTACACAAAGATAACTTAGACTAATTTACGAACTATAATAAGATGAAACCTTTGCAAGGACAACAGCTTATATTGCCAATAAATATAAAAAAAATCGTTTAATGTTGCTAACACCATTCCTAAGGTCGTAGGTTCGATCCCTGGCTGTGCACCAATGGACTTTCTTTCTATGTGCGCATTTAACTTTCGCTCGAACGGTGAAGGAAAACATCGTGAGGAAACCGGCTTGTCAGAGTCAGGCACAGAAGGCTTATCGCTTACTTGCCAATGCCAAAAAAACAAATGATCATGAAAAATATAGTGAAATCTGAGGTCCAGAGCTAAAAAAGTTGTAGCGCCATTGAATTGAAAGTCTAAATGACTTTCAATTCAATTCAATGGCATTAAGGTATCATTCAGATACCTTAATGTATACTTATGTACGTCAAAAAAAATAAATATACATTAAATGCTTCTAATTTAACATTTACTGCCAGTTCTCATATCAAGGGCGTAGAACGGAAGAGAAGAACTGGCAATAAACTCTCTGCTACTCTTTTTAATCGCCAAGTTTTTTCTATCATCAGCATCTCATTAGTTTTTTAATTAAATTTAATTTGTAAGATTGTGTAAACCTTTTTAAGTAAAAAATACCCGAGTCAGGGTTCCTCTCAGCTCTTATATACCAAACTTATTAGTGCATTCCAAAAATGTTTTTTAACTGTTTTACATTGTTGACAGTGAGTGGGTAGATATTAAGCAGCCTATTAAATGTATTATATATGTTGTCTGCCTGGGCATTGTATCTGTTCTGGTAATTACAGCGCTCTAAAGGACTGAAATGAATGGCATTACTATTATTTCATATTTACTTCTAAAAACTGTATAGCGATTTGAAAACAAAAAATCACAGATTGCACCACCCTACATCGAAAATAAGTTCCCAACACAGATAAATAAAAATATAGCAAAATCCTTTGTGAATCTATCGTTTGCATGTAGACACAGAATAGAATTCAAAACTGTAGAACTCTCGCAAAATATTACAATTCCATTCAGAATTCACACAATTCAGTGCTTAGCCTAGTCAATAGCGCTGTCGTAAAGCAAAAAGCGCCAATTGTTCACGATCACGCTTGGCATTGGAACACAGTGCACGGACTGTAGTGGTTCAAATTAGGACTACAATGAATACAAGCTTAACATACAAAGCAACTTATAGTTTAGTTTTCTTATGATAAAATAGGTGATCGTTTATTAAAACATAAACCTAACAATTAAATATAGAGTATTTACAATTTTCTTAATTAATAAGCAGTAATCATAGTAATAATAAAAATGGTTAATATTTAATAAAATCAAAAATATCTTTATTCATATAGGTAAACAAGTACATTTATGAACGTCAAAAAATTTTAATGAATTGCAAATTCACACAAGTAGCATCCCATACCAATGTTTGTCCAATCTTCCAAGAAATTCCTTTGGTTCGTCTCTAGCGATGCCTGTTGAGCCAAAAAAATATATATGTATATATATTTGATAAAATTATGAACTATTCTTATATATCATCAGAATATTTTCTATTGTATCGAAATGTCAATGCTAAAGTACTTAGGTAGAAGAGAAAAGAATTTGAAAAAAAATCATAAATCTTATTTAGATAAAATATTTATTTAAGAAAATCCCTAAAAAACTTATATTCACAACTTCACTTGAATTATTAATTCACATTATTTATTATCGAACATTATATTAATATAACAAATACTAGAAGGACATTTCTCTACTAAAATTTTGTTATCTGTAACACGACTTTCGAAAAGAAAATTTTCCATTTTCGCATGTATAACGAAATTTTCTCGCCTTCCGTTTGGATTCCGTACGTTCGGGTTGACGGGAGTTTGTTAGGGTGCTTACTATTTTCATTTATGCACGATATTTTTAGTATAGGCATTTCCTTATAACAACGATTGCAGTTAAATACTAGAAAGATACTTAATAAAATAAATTTGTATTATAATTATTGTTTTATTTTAACACAGACTTCACTCACACACAAAACCGCATTCCTTCTCTCATATTATTGTTAAGTCTGTATATATTTTTAATTTGCGTTTCGATTATAAATCAATGGCAAAAATTTATTTTTTAAGCATGTCTTGCAGAGATATTCCTGCCACGTCATTATTAATATGTCCGATATTACATAATCCTTCATTAGAACTTTGAATCTTCTAAGTGATTCTTGTCGTAGTTTACAGAATTAATTCCAGCTTTCACTCCAATTTATATTTTCACGGCTATTGCAAAATAACATACTAACTTATCATTATAAAGACTGCTACTTTCTTATTTTATTGCATTGTATTCCCTTACAGCATTATAGATAACGTCGAGTGATGTTAATAATGTATGTAATCATATCGCATTTACTATCTAATAAAGAAGTTTTTATGTAAACAATAACACGTCAATCGTGTTTTTTTTTAAATATGTTTTTTTTAGATTTTCATATTTTTATTTCATATATTAAAAAAATATATGTCATTTCATATATTTTTTTAATATTTTTATTAGATTTTCAATCTATTTTTGGATTTATCCAAAATGATGGTCACTATAACTTTCCGACGAATAGTTTCGCGGCTGTCAGACGGCTTTGAGGGGGATTTATTATTTTTATTATTGTTTCGAGAAATGCACGCCCGGACGAAGCTATGAAGGCCCTAATAAGCCATCTTTGTCTGTTTTTATTGAATTGAAGTGAGACGGAGGATTAGTGTTAATATCTTTTCACGTTTGTTAAAGAGCGTTATGAAAGAATTATGATTTATCATTGGCTTATTGAAATGGGAAAATGGAATCCAGCTATAAGATTTCCGCTTTGAAGTAGTCTCTATATAATAAAATATATCTCTTTTAAGAATGAAATATGGTCATCTGTAGGTTTATTTTCCAATCGCACTTCTGAAGGATCTGGATTAATGATTTCTGTCCAATAGGAGAAGCAATTAGCAGAAGTCGCAATTATTTATATTTAAGACAATGATTTGATTCTTAATTAATTAATTTTATATGACAAGATCAGCAGACAATTTATTTTCACACCTGAAACGCCAGGGGTTCAGAAGTGTGTTTATTGGAGGGAATAGTTGTTTTTTTTTCTTCAAGTCATATCGATTCAACTACATTTTTACTTTATGGTTATATTTCTTGAATAAACAAACAATATAATTCTGTTGTAAGTCTGGATATATTTCAAAATAAATTTTTAGGCAAGTATTATTCCTTCTCCGTTGCATAGCTTTGCCCAGAGCCTTGTGTCACCAGGAATCGAAACCAGTTCTGTCCCGTTTTTTATACATTGTTATAAACTCCTCCGAAATGGTGCGACCGATTTCCGTGAAATTTAGTGTGCATGTCGGTTAGGTTTGCGAATCGGACAACTTTATCAACTACTTAAGTGGGCAGCTGCAACTAGTCACAACTAAATGTAAGGACTCAAAATGTATGTAATGCTATGCTAATGATTGCTGACCCATTCCTTGCTTTACACATTTTTTGAGATTAAATTATATTTTAATTTATTCTAATTATTGTTATCTGATTATACTATTTGAATTTTGTTTTCATTTCTAATAGTTGTATTTATTTGCAAGGAACCATACTGAGTAATGTCTGGTTCCAAAGACGCCCATTGATCTTGTAATAGAGCAGAGAACAACCTAGAGCGGACAAATGTAAACACCTTTTTGGATGTTAAAAAAAGAGGATCTTTAAAAAAAATGAGGCCTGGGATTGTATGGTAACAGTTTGAGCACGTAACGGGCAGTTATTGGTCGATATTTTTGGGTATGACTTTAATTATATGAAAATTAAGGCTTAAAATATACAAAATAAATGGGTACTAGTAATAATATTCTTCGCTATGAACATTTTCAGCGTCCTTCACATATGAAGTTCATTGAACGACATCTCAGCACAACACTTGCAGTGGTACATGTTATAAGCTTTTTTAACGAATAATATTCCAACGATGTTATGAACATTCTGTTGAGTCGATGAAATTGGAGTTAGTAAAGACAAGACAAAACTCATTTCACAAGACCAACAGCCAAACGAAGGAGAACAAATGGGAGTAATTAAAAAATACTTTCTTTACCGATGAGTAAGAATAATGAGAATGATACTTTGTTTGTTGTTTAAAATGAAAAAAATATGAAACGAAGACAGGCAGAAATTGATTTCTGTTAAATTATTTATATTAAAAAATACCTTCTTTAGTTAAAACAGTTAATAATACTTTTGGATGTGATCGCGACCGCTTATGTATTGCGACGTTAAGAGCGTGTGATAGCGTCAGGGATTGCGATCAACTGTCAAGGCGCGAGCGCAGACACAGCGACGCACGATAACAATGTTTATGTTGCGTTTATAACCTTGCCTTATTTTTCTGCAATGGCCAATAATTTTAACATATAACAGTGCGAGACAAATAATTATAAGCAATGCAGAATTACAATAAAGTAAAGTAGGATGTGACCCTAGTCGCATTCCGAGCATACCATGACAAGTCCCGACCTACCAACTACTAAATGTCCCCCAGTGTGTGACAGATCGTAGTGTATAAAAAGACAAAAAAAAAAAGCAATGCAGTAGTGGTGGGTTCGATTTCCGGCAAAACAATTACTGTTTCAGTCTGAAAGGAAGCACCATATGGAAGGTGCCGCATATATGAAACACGAAGAAATACAATAATACATAACTTTAATCCGTAAGTGTTTTTCTTTAAACGAAGAAATGTGTTCACAATTGACTTGAAGATTATCTATTAACTACGTATTTAGTTCACAGTTCAATTCACTTTTTCAAAGTGACTTTTTGTCATATTGTCTACGTCTAGAATAATGACAGAATTTTCACCTTAAAAGCTATTAAAGATTTTTGAAGAAGTCTCTTTGTAGAACTATTTTGGATTTAATACGAGGAGTAGTTTACTTAGTGATACAAAAGCACCTCTTCAAGTGTACCGGAACGGGCTTTATAATTCAAGAAACAAAATACAATTAGGCGAGCAGAAGATCCCCTAACAAAATAATTCCGACATCTGATAAATATTCATGAAGATGCAATGTCCCTGGAGAGTCTAATTAAGGATTTTGTGGGGGCTAGCGGACTTAATGTATGTGATCTTTAGGGCAACAATCAAAGACAGTATTAAAAATGATAGCACCATTTGTGAGAATTTTTTTGTTTATTTTAACACAAATAAACGTATTCCTAATTTTATTTATTTTTATTTTATTTTTACATTTTGGTATAGAAAGAGAAAACAGACTGATATTATTTAACACAGTTTTTATTACAGTTATTACACACTTAACAACATTTGAAAACCTAAAGTCCAATTGTACCTGTAATTATGCATTTTAGTAGCATCTTCAGTGCTGGTTTACTAAATATTAACCATTACATACAGTAGGTATACAATATATATATATTAAAGTTGAAAGGGTTCACGGCGACATTTTATTTTAATTTATTAATACTATTGTAAATAATATCAACGTGACAAACATAATTATAATACTTGCACATTCTAGCGAGTGGACCATTCTGGGATACCTTGTTGTTACTTGTGGGTATCATTAATAGTTGTATTATAGGCATAGAAATAATAATGCGTAAAGAAAGAAAGCTTTAATAATCAAGTCTAAAAATTTAAAAAATATACAATTTTTCAAATTGAAATCATATACCTATAAAAATATATAATCCATATTATTTCATGCTTTTATTTTTAATTAATTAATACATAGACTTGGGTATCAGAAAATTATGAAATCCATTAGAAATTTAATATAATAAGTACCTTTTTCAATTTCAAATTAATTGAACGAAACAAAAAAGAAACGGACACGTTTTTGGCCTAAACCAAGCAATATGTACAATTGAATAATACTGTAATCAAATAATCACAATAACTTTTGTATTGTAAACTTATTCAGCGCTCTGTGGGCGTATTTGGAACTAAAAGGACGCACGAAAATGTAATTAAAATACGTATCCTATACATGTATAGAAAGCTGTTTTTCGTATCGATTGACGTACTGATATAAGATTTAAATTGTCTATTAGAGTTAGTACAACCGTGAGTACAGTGTGGAATAATACAAAGACTAAAAAGTACTCGATACAATTTTCAGAAATAAATATAAAGATAACTTTCATCATTTGATAAGACATGTCCTTTTCGATAATTCTTTATCAAATAAACTCAAATGACATATAATATTCACAACGATCCCTCCACAGTCTAGACATTACGCAATCCATTTATTTCTACGGACAATAACCTTAAAAGATTAATGAATTTAGTTTTTCATTAGCTATATTAATTTAACGCCAGAATAATTAACAAATTAAAGAAAACACACCACATTTAAACTGTGATATATACTAATACTGTTAAATGATTACTATTCTAGTAGTTTCTAATAGTAGGAAAAATTTCGCAAATTGGAGAGTAAAAATTTTCCGAATTTTCGTATTAAACATTTTGGAAAGTTCCATTTGAATAATCATCCTAAAGCTGCTATTCCTAGTGTGTGTCTTAAGTTGGCTATATTTTGTAAGTATTCTGTATGTTAGCAATAGTTTTTAAGTTGCGTTAATGTGAGGTTTTACTGTAATTATTAGATTTAGCCTCTTTTCCCATTTCCCTCTTGTCCCATTTCTGAACGTAGGCCTTCTCCAACTTCTTCCAGTAGGCCCTGTTCTGGCCTGTTTGCTTTCCTACCTTCTTGACGATGTTATCACTCCTCCTAGTCAGTGGGCGGCCGCGCGGATTTTTTGTTCGGCTGTCTCCATTCAAGGAGCCTTTTACTGTAATACCCGTGGAATCCATCGAGTAATACAATAAAAGTATCATTACGGTATCCAAGTTAAATACATCTTTTAATATATTAATCAATAAAAATTAAAAAATCTATAAAATTTGTATAAAACTTCTACTATACCTATTTTACTTCTAGTATATCTAATAGTAATGTTTATGCATACATATATTAATGAACGTCACTCGCGAAACTACTGCACTGCATTTATATGCATCTTTATTCTAGCCTGTCTCAAATATGGAAGATATAAAGGTATGAGAATTTAAAAAAAGGTCATAGTTTTATCATAGCGCGTTGCTAAGTTATTACACCTAAAGGGAAGCCGGTACGAGCCACTAGTTAGCTATTAAGGAAGTGCCTTATCAAACAATAATTTTATTAGAAACAAATACAATTGACATATTTAATATTCTGCTTATTCCTTAAATTGTCTCGTTCGAGAGATACATCGACAACTACCTATTGTGCCTCGGGGAATTACAACTAGCTTTGCACAATGCTTGCTACACCAAATTAAAGAAAAACCAACTTTATTTTTACCTGCAGAGAGTTTAAAACCAAATGTTAGGTTTGTGTCTTAGGTTAATCAAATTGCAAGCTAATTTGTTACATATCTTCATGGATTTAGATTGAAAATAGCGTAACGAGCGGTTACAGGTAGGCTGTTTTCGTGTTGATATATAATCGTCATTGGATAAGGGGTTGACCATTAATCGCAGGATGATAATATCGGTTTGGTAATCGCGAATTTCTAAACGACGGGTAAGCGTACGTTCGTGTCGATGGCCCTTTGAATGATAACGATGAATTGAAGTTATGATAAGTTTCTCATTCGAGTGTTTCTGAGTGAATACCGCTATCTTATGAAGTGCTAACTTAACGGCTTTGAAATAAGGAAATTGATTTAGGCAACTTTGGCAATATTAAACGTTCTTAATGTCTAAATGGCTGCGTATGTCAGATGCTTATTTAATGAGCGTGGCATTGGCACCTTTTTAACCAAATTATACTAAGTAGTATCTTAGTATAATTTGGTATAAAAAATAATAATAATAATGTTATGTCCGAAAAAAAGGCTATTAATAAAAAGGTATCTTAGTACAACTTGTGCAACTTATAAAATGATAATAATAAAACATATATTCCAAACTAAAAATTATTGTATATTACGAAAAAACTATTGCTTATTAAATAGTTTGTATGCTTTTTTAGTTCCCGGCGATATATCACAATCTTCCCGCAAGTTGTTCATATTTTAACTGATATTTTAAAGTTTATTGAAACTTTCAACTTAAGCCTCTTAGAACTTGGGAAGTTCCAATCAAATTTCAGTCTAAGCTAATTGAACTTCGGGCAACTGAAAAAGCTCCCAACATTTAAGCTTGGTTAATAAGTTTTGAGCACTATATTTTAGAGGCTCTGCCAAATTTCCGCTTATACGAGCTTTAGATATTTTCATAGACTAAAAACTTATTGGAATGGATCGATAAACTTTTATAATTTACCAAAAATTATTCAGTAAAAGAGTTTGGTTAAATATGATAATCTCCAGAAGGAGTAGAGAAATTATTTTTACATAGTCCATAACTACGACTGAGAAACGATATTTTAATTATAATGAGGTTTAAAGAAAAACACTTTTTTAACGGATTATAGTTATGTATTATTATATTTAAACTTATAATTATTTGTACATAATTTTAAATTTAAACCGACGTTTCGCGTGCTTTACAGCGTGCGTGGTCACGGTGACAATTTAAAATTATGTACAAATAATTATAAGTTTAAATATAATAATACATAACTATAATCTGTTAAAAAAGTGTTTTTCTTTAAATGTGTAAAAGTTATGTAAATAAAAGACAATACTATATAATGAGGTTTTCAAATAAAAAGTGCATCTGCGTCTGCCAAGTCTTCTTGTACCTGTCACATTTCCTTGTATCATTAGTTGAAGGATCTCGTATTTTTTGTGGTGCCGTAAGACGTATCCAAAATACTAAAGATTCCTTTTCTTCTCCGTTATAAGCACTTCTTTATTCATCTGCATATTGAGATAGTAATTATTTTATAAAAAAAACAATGGTGCTGCAACCTTTTTAGGTATAAGGTTTCTCTATCTCTTCAAAAATCAATTGTCAATCTCAAATACAAGTAGCTGATTAGCATTGTGTGCATGACACATGCCGTCAACTTTTTAGGTCTAAGGCAATACGGTTTTCGTACGATGTTTTCCGTCACCGTTCGAGACAATGTTAAATGCGCACAAAGAAAGTCCATAAGTGCACAGCCGAGGATCGAACCTACGACCTCAGGAGTCGCACAGTCGAGCTACTTGGCCAACACTGTTATCTGTAATCGTTTTATAACTTACCAAATACTACTGCTAAGCAGAAAATATAGACTTGTAAAAATGTTAATGTGTTAAATAGTCTATATTTTAGGCGCACAGAAAAAATAAAAAATATTTTTATGATTGAATATAAACCTAAAAGGCAAATAAGTCGACAACACATAATCTCCAACGTGATTTAAATATTATGATAAACAGCGTAACGCGATAAACAGTGTAAAGTGCAAGGACCCAAGTTCGATGTCCTGCGATGCAAATTGCATACCTGATTTTTGTTTACTTTTAAAATATGAGTTGCCTTCTTAATTAGTCTGCCCACATGAGGGTAAATTATTAAATAAAATAATTTGTGGCTCGCTCATGTTCGTCCATAATATTATTTTTTATAAAAATCATGTAGCATAGCAATAGGTATGAGGATTTATCAAACTTATAACAGCTCCGATATCTCTTGCCAAACGTCTATATATGAGTATTAAAATATTTTAAAACTTATTCATACTTTATTAAATTATATGGAAATTTTAGATTTTTCAAATTTTAAAAGGAGGGCAACGGTCGTGTGAGCCTAATTGACGGTGTCCATGGGCGGTGGTATCACTTAATATAAGATGTGCCTTCTGATGGTGTGCCTCCTGTAACATAAAACATGAAATCTTAAGGCTTAAATCTTTTTAGT
This sequence comes from Pieris rapae, assembly GCF_905147795.1. Classification (NCBI taxonomy): domain Eukaryota; kingdom Metazoa; phylum Arthropoda; class Insecta; order Lepidoptera; family Pieridae; genus Pieris; species Pieris rapae. The sequence continues at coordinate 2,899,415 of NC_059509.1, read as the reverse complement.
CACCTTCTAATTTCCTATGGACGAAAAAAAAATCTTGTTTCGGTTATATTGTATACTTGGAGTGAATCCTACTAAACATTTAGTACGAAGTCTCGCTATATCTAGTAAAAATCGCAACCCAAACAAAAACAAGACCCTTTGCCAAAACGTGTTTTGCGCGCGCGCAGGCTGTGGGCAGGTCACGAGCGAGTGTCGATGAACTAGCATATCCTAGCCCTTACAGGCTTAAGTAGTACGAACATTTTTAAATCAAGTTGTTTCGATTTTACTAACTGATATTTAAATTACCGGTTCTATGATTTATTTTAAGTGCATGGAAGCGTTGATTTTTGTGATAACATCATTTAAAATCGATGGCGAAAAAATATTGACGAGACATATTTATCCGTTATTTAAATCTCACTGAGTTGAAATCTAAACTTTGTATGGAATAAATGTAATAATAATAATAATAATCAGTGGCGCTACAACCTTTTTAGATCTTGGCCTCAGATTAATTGAATCTGTTTCATGATCATATCTTAAATCTAATAGGCAAGTAGGTGATCAGCCTCCAGTGCCTGAACCACGTCGTCGACTTTTTTGTTTTTTTTTTGGTCTAAGACATGTCGAGCAAATGTTAAATGCGCACATAGAAATAAATTCCATTGGTGCACAGCCGGGGATCGAACCTACGACCTCAGGTATGAGAGTCGCACGTTGAAACCACTAGGCCAACACTGCTCTATGCTCTAACACTATGGATTAAGTGTACTAGCAGAAAATACGTAAATTCGGAGAAAGAATTGGTGATTATTTATAGTATTTTTGTGCACTTTTCAACAATGTAACACATAATAGCGAGCTCTTTTTCTCGTTTAATGGCAACGTCATCTCGCTTTCAAGAAGTCAAAATTACAGCTGTTACGTACGTAATTAGACCTACTTGAGATACTTAGGACTTTTAACAAAACGTGCAGGTAAAGGTCAACTAAAACTGGTAAATGCGATTTGTGCTAAATTTATTTATTAATTCATTTACATGGTAATCCTATATAATCCTAAATATAGACATAGAATATATAACATATACAAAAAGGTTCAAACATTTACGAAATTTGTAAACACACATACTCGTAGTTACCTCAATATTTAATGTATTAAGAACAAAAAATTCAATTGTTTACTAGTCTCTTTAACTTGAGCGTAAAGAAACGTTAAAAATCTTTGTGTCTCGGGCCTAAAAAGCCCATTGAGCTTTCACTGCAAACATCTCGAATATTACGGAGTAAAATATTTTTTTTAATTCGTGAAAACGGTTTCCTAGTAATTATTACATTAATCGACAAATTTTCCTGCTCTCCACTCTTTTTTTTTAATAAATATTTTCTAGATAATTCCCCGACTATGTAGTCGTCGGAGGTATTAAAAAGCTTACATAAATGGTATTGGTAACTCAGATGGTAAAACACTACTACCTATTTCTTTTAACTAATTTTTGTATGACCTTTACAGCTAATTCCAAAAAGATGCTCTCCACTATTACAGGTGGCATACGAAAGGCACGCATGTAATATACGTTCTTAACACATTTATCTTAATTTATTTTCTCAATTACTAGAATTATACGAATTTTAAGCAACCATATTCAAAGAACAACTAAAATGCGATAATCAAATTTGCATTTGAAATGAAATTAATCTTTCAGAAGCACAAGACCATAAATAGTTAAAAGTAATATTAAATAATTACAGTGAGTAAAATGTGTTATCAAAAATCATAATTATCTTATTTTTAATGCAAATAACAGTTTTGCTCGCGGTGATGACCGCGGGGTTCAACGTACTGAAGGTCAGTAATTTTTATTGAGATGTAAGATAAGATCGAATAGGAATTATTGTGGAAACACAACTATTGCACTTGTAAAGTAATAATTACTACAGGTGCGGACTGTGTTCTGTCTTGTTAAAAAAAATCAGTGGCGCCAAAACCTTGTTACGTCTGGGTCTCAGCTTTCTGTATTTATTTAGTTATCATTTAAAGAACACTTTTTTAACGAATGAAGCTATATATTATTAAAAACTTATAATTATTTAACATAATATTAAATTTCTCCTACTTTTCGCGTGCTTTACAGTGCATGGTCACGGTGACTGAAGACAAAAGGTGTTGAATGTCAAAAAGTATCAGCTGTAGAAAAAGTTACAGTATCTGTATTTAATTCATTTAATATAAATACAGATAATGTAACTTTTTGAAATTAAATGTTCTTTTTAAACTAATTAAATAACTAATGATCATTTGTTAGTTTAATGGGCAAGTAGGTGATCAGCCGCAGTTGTCTGAGTGTCTAAGACCGGTTTACTCACTGTTTTCCTTCACCGTTCCAGCAAATGTAAAATGCCCACATAGAAAGAAAGTCCATAGTCGGGGGTCGAACCTGCGCGCTCATGGATGACACCCGCTGAAACCACTAGTTTAACACTGCTGCTTGTTATTAAATATCTACGAATAATATATTTTATGTTATACACAGAAAATTATACATTAATTCTGTATACATCATTGTTTGGTACTTACGTTTGATATTTACCTGCTTGTCAACAATGTTCATGCTGAGTGTCTAGGGTTGTATAGTTTCACTTGTTCTTAACATTTGACTGACGTTTGACTGCATATAATATTGGCATTTCCATAGAGAATATCGACTACAAAGTGGTATGACATGATTTTGACTATCTTAATATATATATTTCTTGTGTGCGTGTGTATGTGACTGAACTCCTCCTAAACGACAGGACCGATTTAGACGAAATTTATTGTGTGTGTTCAAGGGGATCTGGGAATGGTTTAGATTCACAATTTTGTCCGCTGGACAATGTTTTTTTAATTAATTTTCAATTTATTAGTTGTTGTTGATTTTGGAATGTTTTACATTGGATCCGACAGACGGCGCTACCATCGCAGTGTCAAATTTTAAATAATATTCGAATTTTAATTTTAGTCTGTCCCGAAATTTAAAAAAAGTTTTGTTATCATTGTGTTATATCGTGTGTGATCATGTGCTGGATCGTTAGATAGTGTCATAACATTTGTATATTAATTTTCATCAAAATGGCTTATTAAAAATTGAAATTTTGAAATTAAAGACGTGTAGACAGGACAACGTCTGTCCGATCCGCTAGTATTACAATATATCTTTTACAGTCCACTTATTGTGTGTATTTGTAATGCAAATGCTGTCAAAATCAGTATTAAGCACTTTTTCCCGCCGGGACCGTTGAATTTGGTTTATATTACCGGTATGTTATACTAAACGGTTTTAACTGCATGTCTTTATTGATAATTAGTGTGAGGCATACAAATTGCATTGGTCCTGCCAGAAGAAGACTATTTAAAAATAATTGGTCAAATAATTGAGGTCTGAAGACCCGTAACATTACAACTTTGCAACCACAATTCTACGTCTCTTTTTTAATGGTATCTACTATCTAGCTTACTAGGCTGGTAAGTGTCCAATCAGAAACAATTGTATTTCTATAATCCTATGAATCTATGATATTCTAAGTTACGTTGCGTATTACCTGAGTTATGGTACATATTGGTACTTATTTGAATCTCCCGGCTTAATAATATATATGGAAGAATAAAAAAATGTCTCAATCTGACCCTGGTTTTGAAGCTATAAACTCGACTAGCGCGTAATAAAACTAAACGCAGAAATATGTCTTATTCTGATGCAATCTATCACGGTCGTATTTACGATAAACGCTCGCAAACTGAATATTTTATTAAGCACTTCAAACGAGTGCTAATTGCTCGCTTTTATTATTCTAGCTTAGTTTATTCTATTTAAAACCAACTAGTGCAAAGCTTTTAATGTATACTGCTTGATTTTATGAATGCGTGATCTTTTATTTCTACGTTTATAAATCACTTTTGACAAGTATATTCTATAACTGTAATATTTTGAAATTCGAATTTGACAAAATTACACTGCGTTAATATCTGTACCATATATATAATTTGTATGTGCACTTCAGTGGTTATTAATAAAGCTAAATGATGAAAGCATATAATTTGAAGATAATACATTTGCTCATGTCATACTAAATTTGGGTATTGTCTGTGATAACTGTCAGTGCGAACACAACCAATAAGTTGAATGTCCTGTATGCACTGATAATCTAATCTAAAGTTTCGACATGTTCCCTCCAATATCTTGAATAATACGATATTATTGTTGAGGATAAATTATTGACAGTTTGCCGAAACACGCAATAATAAGTGTAAAATGCATGCATTGTAATAAAAAAAGCCAGCTGTAACTTTTAATTTTTTTATAACAACAATATAATTACGAGAAAATAGATCGATTATTATCATTAAATTATTTGAACGGCTTTTCTATTCACAGGAGCATTCAAAGTAATCAGTCCTTTCGCGACCACACTATTAAATATTTGGCGTTAACAAATTTAAACGCGAGTTTATAACATTTGTTACATTAAAGTAAATCAGTTTTATAAAAGATTATTCTAATTTAATAATATATAATAATAATTGTAGAGAAAAAATACAATTGTAACATTACTTTGGCGCTTTTCTCGTGTTGCGTATTAGATGCCAATTCAGCAGGGAATACTGCCAGCAATAGTGACGTTTTAGTTGTATAGATTGCTTTAAATGTAAGAACTGTTTACTAATATTACATTTTAAGTTTGATGGAAAATGAAAGATCAAAAAATTTGGTAACTGTTTAGCTATATTAGCTAACGCTAAATTAAGTATAAATAAAACTAAAATAATTAAGTAGTTACAAACTATTCGGTCTAAGCCTCAGATTTCTATATCTGCTCCATGATCATTTGTCAAGCTAATAGGCAAGTCGCAAGCCCGTTTCCTAACGATGTTTTCTTCGCCGTTCGAGCGAATGTTGAATAAGCATATAGAGGGCCATTGGTGCAAAGTCGGAGATCGAACTTACGACCTAAGTGAAGAGAATCGCACGCTGAATCCAACAAACTAAATAATAAAACAAATATTGTCTCAATGAAATATATAACTTTGGTGGTCTGAGAAATAAATATGAACTGGTGGTAGGGTATATAACTTTTCTGTAACTCGGTTTTCTCTACAATCATCCTTCGTACCACCGGTGTGGTGCATACATCCTATGAAAAAGAGTAGTTCATAAAGAGTTCTACTAGGTATTATTATACTATGTATTATATTACTAGGTATTATTGAATGGTCGTTGATGTGTAAACCTAGTCGAGCAGACACAAATAGTAGACCCGTAAGGTTTTGTTGGTTTCTACAAAAACACATTCGCGAAGATTTATCGCACCAATATCCCCCGGGAAGCGTGCAGATAATGTTTTAAAAATTTATTAGAAAACTTTCTTGATTTATGATCCTGAATTAGAGATTTTGTTATCTTTTAAAAATATTCGATTCGATTTTTGTGAAGCCTTGAACTTGCGACTCAGGGGCATGGCATATATTTTGTCGTACTCAGAGTCGGCTTTTATATAATGGTAGATTAATGATTAAGATTTCAGATTTATATAATTAACATTAATGATTACTAAATTATTATATGTTAATTCTAATGCACGATACGTATGGCTATTAGCCAGATTTACTTATTTCTAATATTTAACCTAGCGTAACTTATTAAAAAAACTGGCCCTGCAACTTATCTCTGGACCTATCGGTGGAAATCTTCCCTTGGAGAGAACAACCACCATTGTTTAAAAGAGAGGGTATTCCTCCTAAAAGCTGGTATCCACTAAAATGGGTGTCCATGGGCTGCGATAATTCCCCTTTATGGGCATCCCGTAGGCTCGTTAGCCCCTTATATATAAAAACATCCTTTTAACGTCTGGGCCTTAGATTTCTGAAACCATTTCGTGATGATTTATTTTTTTCTAATAGGCAAGTGATCAGTCTTCCGAGTCTGACGTCGTCGAATTGATCGTCGTTTTGGTGTCTCAGGCGAGCCGATTTCCTTTACCAAACGAGCAAGTATTCAAATGCGCAATAAACAGGCTATTGACGCAGGGATCAGGTCTCCCGTGGAAGCCACTAGACCAACACGGTTCATAAGAAAATCACACCTATTAATTTTAAAATTATTGTATAAAATTGTTCTTTGTAACCGTAATTTCCTTGTGAAATAAGGTTCTAGATTTCATTATACAAAATACTTTTTAATTACCTGCATTTGAATTTAATTAATACACACGGCTGCCATAAATTATCATGACAGTATATCGACAGTCGACAATCCAACAAGAATACAATTTGTAAGATAAAATAATGATTAAAGTTGCGAAACGTTGCGTCACGAGTCGACTCCAGCATGATTAAACTTGCAAAAGCAAAATACAGTCAAGTAAAGGTTAGGTGAGGTTAGTGTTGTGATAGATTTTATCGATAATAATTTGTTTTATTTATTATTACCGTTTAATATCATTTAATGCAAATTTATTGGTACTTAGTTGGTTACGAAACATGATACGATGTTTACGCAATAATGGTGCGTAATAATTTGAAATTGTTGATGGTATTAAGAAAGCTTTAAGTAATTCAGGTGCGTGTCAGAAAATAGTAAAATATGAATTCTATGTCATGTCTGACACTGTTTATTTTAAATTTATGTTAACACTCTGCAATGACAAACTATAAGATGTACGTTTACAAAAATTTTATATTTACATGGGCTTAAACTAATCTGATTGACAACAAGCGAGTAAAAAACATAGTTCATGGTTATATTACATGCATTTTAATAATATTACTTTATTCGCTAGAATATGGTACAAAAATATTACAATCTAAAATTACGTTATAACATTATTAAAATTCATTTCATTATCTAATTATCATTAATTATAATGTTTTACTCAAAAAAAGCTAAAATACTAATATATTTTTTCTAAAAATAGTACCTATATCAAGTCGTTTTTAAAAACTAGAAGGAAAGAACCTTTGAATGTATTTGAATTATTATAAATGATTGCTATAAAAAAGTGTTTATCCTATACAAGTTGGATGAATTTTTGGCATAAGCACTTTCCCCATGTCTACTTTGACGGTCGTCCATCCCCGTTAACTTTATACCCCGTATACTTTTTAAAATTTGAATGTATATGTGAGCGTGTTTGCTTAGATAGTTTCATCGATAACGCTGTACGACACTAGTCCCTCGCAGCACCGATCATTGTCAATTGGTTCGTGACCAAAATATACGTATCCACTTATTATCTTAATAATTTTCTACACAATCGAACTGACTCACTTTTAGCGAATCGAAATTTACATAAATGTTCTATTTTTATGGCCTGTTATCATTATTCAAAGAACTTGTGCTTTTTGCCCATTAGTTTTTATTACTAAGTGTTGAAGTATGATTGTAATTTAAGACTAAAATATGCATATATGGTGGAAATATTTGACTATATCCATTAAGACTTCTAAAATTTAACCGTGAATTTTGTATTAAATTTAGACAAATTTTAAAGTATTCATTTGTGTCTTAGACTGAGTCTATCATGTCGTTTCGTTGTCCTTATTATTTGAACGATAAATTGTATACCAAGAACGAATGTGTGTTGCAGGGTTCGAACTCACGCACGTTGATCTTCCCACGCCTCATGTCACTAACACAGTTATACAAAAGTCAACAAAAATGATCTGCAATTAATGAGCTAATATAAGCTCAATATCCCCAGATATATGAACAGTGCTTAACCAATCGTCGGTAGTTTTTTTTATAGAACAGGGGGCAAACGGGCAGGCGGCTTACCTGATGTTAAGTGATACCGCCGCCCATGGACACTCTTAATGCTAGAGGGCTCGCGAGTGTCAATTATTATATTTACGGGCATTATTAATTATTGTTAAGCAATTATTTCTTCATACAGAGGATAAATAATATTACCGGTAAGATGTCGTGGAGAGTTGTCAAAGTACTCCAAGACGCTTTGCAAAACAAGAGTTCTCTAGTTTCGAAAGCCTTGGCCCTCGACTTTTTTGATCACCCAAAACAAAAGACTGCTATAAACCAAATCATTAAGGAAAACATAGAAAACTGTGTCCAAGAGACAAGTAGCGTGATTTTTTATCGTAATACTAACGATGTAGCAAGACCCAAGTTATATGTTCTTACTAGTTATAAACAACATATAAAAATAGCAGCCTGATTAGAGACTTTTTATCCCAAGGTACAAGAAATTTAATTTTAAATAAAGAGAATACTAACGACGCAATAAAATAAAATGTAGGCCTTATTCGTTCTGATAAAACAGACCGCAATCGTTTGCAATAAAAAATTACTCAATAATTACTCAGACTTATCATTCGATGCTCTTATGTGAGTCAGATGTGAATTACGTAAGCGTGTAATACACTGCTGGGTTACTTTATATTTCTTCTATGTGTTTAATACAAAACAGGCAGTGTATTTTCAGTTATTTCTAATATCAAATGGGTAGACCCTGCGTGTTCGGACTTGTCGAAGGTGGCTAAGTTTATTGCTTTTTTGCTGACGTAATTATGTGTAATTTAATTTGTCTAATATATTGTAATTAATGCAAGGACTTGAAGGAATCGTACTGCCTGAAATCAATTTATCATTTAATTGAAAATTTCAATTATAATAGGCTTGAAGTGTTCGCTTTTGATTTTACTAAGTGCTAACTGTCTTTTGTTCATGATAGGTCAATTTGGTAGTTAGTAAATTTGAACCTCAAATAATATAATAAATTTATCGATTTCTATGATCACTTTTAACAAAAAATATTAAGTCTCGGAAGACTCTGTACCCAAATCAATTATCTCGCTAGATTCAAATTAGTTAAATACATATTATTTACGATAATGGGCACTATAAAAGCACTAATTCTTTGGACATTTAATGGCCCATAAACCAGTGTCTGACACTTAAATGTAATAATTTTAAAATTTAAGATAGTAAATAATATAATTTTAAATTTATATAAAAAAAATTAACTCTTCCGTTTTTTTGTACCTTGTGTATCAGTGTAGTCTTTGGTTAGTAACGAATTTAAATTTGTAATGTAGTAAAGCCTTTCAAGGTTAAACTCCTTAGGAGATTCTTAGTATTTTTTTAGACCTTTAGTTTATATCTATAAGAAAGATAAAAACATTACGTATTTTTATTCACGCGTACATCCCGTAATAATAAATAATTGCGTGTTAATTTAATGAAATGCATCTTTATGTAAATAATATACGAACACACCAAAACCAATATTTCTCAAAGGAAAAATTATCTCCAAGCAAATCAACACATATAATTAAAGTTGACTCATCGGTTCTGACTAAGAATTAATTAAAAAATAATAAAGTGTATGTGCTCTCGGTCTTTGGAATAGGGCTCAAAATGTCTTGACAAAAATATACCGTTAGGGATGAAAAGGTTTGCGATTGATAATTATTTAGGATTTTGTTTCTCTTAACTGTTATTTGTTAAGGCTTTGTTAAACAGAGAATCATCGGATTGTAATTAACATACTCAATGTTGGGTGATTCTAAATTAAAGTTTCAGTATTGTATTTATGAGTATGCCATAAGCTATTTATTTTCATCTTATTTATTTATTAGTATATACTTGTTTAAATGGATGCCTTCCCTCAGATTAGATAGAACTTTTGATTTTTATTTGTCTTGTGTGGCTTTTTATATTATTTTCCACGGTAAGTAGTTGGAGTCGAATGCACGACCTAAAGGCACAAGTAACAAGCACAAGACAATGGATTAATTTATTACCTTGAACTTTGGAAGCAATTGCGTTTGTCATACCCTTAACGCAAGCTTCTTGATAAGGATGTAAAAAATAAAAGAATCAAAGGCAGGTTGTATATCGGTTTATTGGCTAATGGAATGAAATCTTGGAGCTTATATTTCTTATTTAAAATAGTATTACGTGTATTGCATTATTTTATAACACCTAAGAACAGTGTTTCCTAACAAATCTTTCGGGGGGGGTTTATTCAAAACTTGTTTTTTTTTATAGAACAAACGAGCAGGAGGCTCACCTGATGTTAAGTGATACCGCCGCCCATGGACATTCTCAATGCCAGAGTGCTTGCGAGTGCGTTGCGTGCCTTTTAAGAATTGCTCTTTTCTTGAAGGACCCTAAGTCGAATTGGTTCGGAAATACTTCAATGGGCAGCTGATTTGAATTAAATGAAAAATATTTGAATTTAACTTTTATGTTTACTTATATGTTTTGAAAAGTAATTTCGGTCTAAAACCTATCATTTAAGTTTTTAATTTATTAAATCAATTATTTGTATAAAATTATGTTGAATGTGGAAACAACATACATTCATAAAATTTTTAATTGGTAAGGTTAGGCAAACTTAAAGTAATCAAAAGGTGCCCTTACTTCTAGTATGTATCCCATTGCCTGTAATAGGATGAGTCAAAATTCGGAATATAAATATACCTCTCTTACCGACTATCATCGGTATTGTCGATGATAGTCGGTAAGAGAGGTCGGTCGGTAGGTCGGTAAAGACGTACTACTGGATTGGTGTGCAGTTCCTTTAAAGCAATTTCTATTTGTGGAGTTGAAGTAATGTATTAAAAACGCAATTTTCTATAAATTATAATAACATTGCTTTTCGTAAGTAACAGAGAGCTCCAGGCTAAGCGTTGAATATGGAAAATACTTGACCACTGAAGCGTGGGTGCAAAACAGACTGAACTTTAGAAAGAAACAGGTGAAAATCTAACTTTAATCGTAGGCTAGTGTTGTATCTAATTAACAATCTTTAAAATTATTATTAACGTAAAATAATATATCGCATTAATATATATTATTCTGTTCTGTACAACTTTCAACAACAGGAAGTATGAACGATGTGTCAATGCGCATTATTTACAAATTCAATGACACTGATAGTATGAAATGCATACGGGCGACCTTGGTGATAAACAGACGGAAACATAATGAGTAAATTCATAATTATATTATTAATAGGAAAGTATTTCTGTATATTTTTATTTATTTGATTTTCCAAGTGAGATCTTGTTTATCTAATTGTTGAAATGTATAATAACGTAGTCTTACATGCATATTTGTTTTATTGGCAAATTAAGCATTTCATGTATGAAACAATTGCTTTAAAATATAAAAATTGATTGAAACGCATTTCAATTTATTGTAAGAGAGAAATTTTCTGAAATCGGCAGTTTTTTTGTTAAATTATTGTTTGGTAACGAGACAGTTATTTGGCCATTGATTTGTTTGAATCTTTTTTTTTATTTAATTCAAATCCACGGTAATATATGCAGTTTGTAATCAAAATAATAGCATTTTATTCAGATAATTTACATGTCTTCTTTACATTTCTATTATCTTATATACTTGTTCGATAGCTGTGTGCCCCTTTTTGGCAAAAACTTCCTCCATATTACACAATTGCTGTCTGCTCTATGCCACGCTCTACCATGTACCACCTGCTGTTTCCTAAATGTAATAATTATAATAAATATATATATATATAATAAATAATCTGTTGATCACAGCTTCGTTATATTTTAGCTATTATATCTTAAATCAAGCCCAGTCATGCTTAACATATTAAAACAATTATGGCGTACCGCCAGTATATAATTATGATATAAAATAATACAGTTTTCCAGAAAACTATATTACACTATCCGATACTACATAATTTATTGCTGGCACAATTTTTGCAAGAGTTTACTAGGAACGAAAAGTGAATTTGAATTGGAATGAAACTTATATTTGTTACAAACATATACATGGAACGTTTTGCGGTTAAATATAATGATTAATGAAATTAAATGATTAGTGTTAATTACAATATTCTTAACCGGCTCAAACAAATTTAAAACACCTTAACAAACCACTAATTTGTATATCCATACTTAGATGGTATTATATTGTTGTCTAACGATGCTTAGTAATTGTCAGGTCAAAAATAAATAACTGTTAACCAACGTTAAATATTAACGGTATAAAAAAAAATATATTTAACAGAACTGATACATACGCACATATGCAAGTCGTGGCAGTTTGACACTGGCATAAAGTTAAAACTATTGCCATAAAAAAAGTCGTGGTAGTTATTGCCAAAAATATTGTAACCTCTTTCGTAGATAACATAACGTTAGTAACAATTTTTTTGGCAGGCCAAGAAATGGGAAAAAAACAAAGTATTTTTTTTGATACGCAATCGAAAACTCTTGTATTTTTTTTGCGTTGTGATAATTTCTTTATTTATTGCTTAATTAGCTAAGATAAGCTAAATAAATGTAAACTTTCTTTTGCGACACCTGTTACTATATCGATATTATTATATGTATCACAATCGTATCGTATAATGTAAATATAACTCGGAGAGCGGTAATGCCAAGGGCACGGTTAGACGTTGTCAGATATAATGTGTATCAAACGTGGTATTTAGACTCGATTCGTGACTGTACCAACTTCACTATTGTTTATTTATGCGAACCGACATTATTAACGATTTTATGTGGGATATTAGGTTAGTGGGAATCAATCTAAATACATCTCTTGTTTTTGTATAAGATCCTAAATGTTCCATTGCGATTTTCTTCGCAACATTTACTGAACTCCATGCGTTCGTATGTATGTATGTAAGTTTTTCTATTGGCCGGGTCTACACCCTATGTCTTCTTTGCCGATGAGTAGGGATGCCTACGGGTTTAAATTTAATGACGTGGAATAACTGATACCTGTCTATCTTATGTTCCATAAAAAACCTATTTGTTTTTACTACATTTTATACAATTTTACCAATTAAGTGATTTCTAAAGAAAGATTTTTGAACCATATTATGTTAACAACATTATAATTAGATTTACAAATGGAATGAAAAAAGACGAAAAATAAGTGCGTAATAACTTATGTAACCTGTTTTAATACGTATACATATTTTAGGTAATAAATTGTAAATGAATAAATAAAATTATAGTTTAATAGATGGCAATTTCAACGAAATACACGAAATCCATGAAGAATCTATTTGAAAAGGTAAGCAAGGGAAGCATACCCTGCCGTACAATAGAGCCAATACTCTGTATTGTACTGTTGATTTTGTAAACTCTTAAATAGTGGTTGACTTGAATGTCACGGCCCAAGAGGATATACTCCAAAGGGAACCAAATTAAAATTAAAGGAAAGGGTCTTAATAATTGATATGTTAACAATGATTTCTACATTTCTTATATACCTACAACATTTAATTGTTAGTAAACTGAATAGATAATTGATTATAAATGTACTATAAAAACTAGGTATTTATTATCCGCTCCTCAAAGCCTGGCTGGATCTAATACAACCTTTTGAAAACGTCGCTCAAAAAGCCTGCCAAGTATAAAAAGATCAAAACCGTTGACAGGTGGAATAGGGAAAATCGAGGCGGAATAGGAAAAAGTGGGAACAGGGGATTCCTGGGAAATTTCCTGAACGTAAGATTTCTCGAGCAAACATCAAAGAGAGCGTTTCAAAGAATGTCGGGAATAATTTGTCATTTCGCGTTTTCACTCAAAAACGCACTGATGAAATGCTGATAATTCTGGGAATATGCTAATAATGATGGCCACTAGATGTGCGTTTTTCACCAGAGACAAGCCCCGTGAATCCGATTCAAAGATAAATTAATTTCATTGAAAAGTGCACGTTTATTTGTACAAAACCTGCCCGCGTTGTATGTACTATATAAATATCATTTGTGTACTTTATATGAACAAGTAAAACCATACTAAATGTATGTATTAACAGCATTATATCCAAATTTAAAGAAAAAGTGTTCTTTTTTATATAATCATAGAAATACTATAGACGTATTTTGAACAGATAGATAATAATATACAATACATATCTATCTCTTCAAAATACGTTTTCAAATTAAAGTATACCACCTCCAGCTAAGCATCAAGAAAAATAGTAGTAGATAGTAAAATGAAGCTTACATACTGAAGACAACATAATACACTTCTGCTTATTTAAGTGCAGAGAATTAAATAGGTTTCCGACTACTGACATTTGGTAATATGACAAAGTAATTCAATTGTTTTAATTACATTTTGGCATTTGTCATTTGAGTTCTATCTAATAATTTTTTTGTAGTCGCCCGTGTCATAGCCCCAGTGGGCTTGGTCGCCAACTATTACTGACATTGTCAAGGTTGAGGTGACATGCCCCACGGGGACCCAAGGTCGGTCCCGGCCGTGCCAGCGATACTATTGAAAAGTGCTTGTCAAAAATGACGTTAATTTATTGGCTTACCCTTTGTTACAATGCGGTTGACCTGACGTACTTGGGTCCAAACTGAAGAATAATATGTCGAATAGTACGCACTTTCAAATATATCACTATCAAGTAATGAAGATTTTTTATGTATGTTGTCTTTGAATTTGAAATATTAATATGATTGATATAATGTCAACCAATGTAGATATAACTCGATCAGGGTTAGTTAATGGTTTGAATTGTAAACCAGGTTTCGTCGCTTCGATGCTCAATAATCCTATTGGCGGTGGGTGAGGTACAAGTAACAGGCTTATAGCGGGTAAATCGATACTGCTTGAAACAAATGAATATGTAACCCAAGGTCGTGTATTATATTTCAGCAGTATCTAGTAATTTGCATAAATTCACAATTAGCGGCTCTTAGTACCCGTTATAACGCCGTGAATGGGAGTGCGACATCTCTAAAATTAATTATTTTAAGACTTTACCTTATTAGTTAATTTAATAAATGCATTATTTCATTATTGCAATCATTCGCTGTAACTGAGGACACTATCTTGAAGGTATTTTTAGACATTGATACGCGCAGTATAGTTTCCATGTCATAATGACTATAATTATATACAGTGTGATACAGTAGTGACAGACCCATTATTAGAAAGCATGGAGGATCCCTAAAAAATATACTATGAACCAAGTTCTGCGTGCTGACTACATCACACGATATCAGTTTTGATAGGTCGGGATATTGGCGTGCATGCTGGAGTCATATTATATCAGGATCATCAGGATATTGCGCGCTGCTTTCTTTTCCATTTGGGTGTTTGGACGGACATGTGATTGAGTATCTTTTGCATTTTCTTAACTAAATTAAATCCCTTCTGTTAAAAATGTATCGTGTTGTTTAATCAAAGGTTATGCAAGAGTTAATAAAGAAACGGGGTCCTACACCTAAACTCGCTTTACTCTCTTACCTTAAGCCACATATAAAATATTACATGTAAGCCATTTTGAAACCTCTATATTAAATCTATATTCCCGGAATAATGACTGCATTGAAATTACTGAGAACGAATTAATTTTTATTATACACTATACGGATAGTATGTTTTTCATAGCAAAAAATTTGTTGCTAAACGATTCGTAAATCGTTACGCTTTGGCGCTCAATTTTTTTGCTTCTGAAGTGAATCATCACAATTGAATTGATTTATTAACTTTACTGTAATTATATGACTAACGTTACATTTGAATTTTTTTATATTTTACAAAAGATATTCTAGTAAACAAAGTGGAGGAAGGAAGATGCTGTTTTTCTTACTATCAAAAGGTGTTATTCTGGGTGAGGAGATGAACTGGCTAATAGAGTGCATGAAGTTATATATATCAGTCGGAAAAACTAACGCGTTTCAGGATGTAAATCATCGTCCTTATTGTAGCCATGGATTGTTGGCGTTGGCTACAAAAACATAAATTAACTGGCTGTAAATCTTCTTTTTTATTTTTTTCTTCTGCCTCGTAATTAGCTACTACTTATATATTGTTAATTATGACTCAATTAAGCCTTGGATTAGCTTTTACACTTTTGTTTATACATATTATTATTTAGTTATTATTTATTTAGATTTTACTTTATTTTAGTTATGGGTATTTTGTGTTCTTTTTTGTTAAATAATTATGCACTTATTGTACTTTACCCTCTGTAGGTGCTTATTTTGAATTGTTCCACATTAGGGTTGCCTGGAAGAAATCACTTGTTAGTGATAAGGTCACCCGTATATATATACGAAATAACTTATGTAACCTGCTTTTTTATATCTATGTTTTGTATAAGGTAACGAAGTGTGAATAAATAAATAATCTTCAACACTACTCTAATGTCAGTAACGTAATATATATAGTATTAGCATAAGTGCAACATATTCGTATAATATAATATGTATCTGCTATCACAGAATGTTGTTGTTTATGATATTTTCCTTTGGAAATTTGTAATGTAAAGGGAGGGTAAAACTTGCTGAGTTTCTTGCTCGTTCTTCTCAGAACAAGGCCGCCTGATAGTTTTGTGAACGAATGGCATAGTCTTGCTCTTTCGCGAAATTTGTAATACACCGCTGTTCTGTTGTTTGAATGTCAAACTTACGCCCAGTGCAGCGGCCTTGTCAGGAAGTGATTTTTAAATACAAGTTGTGATGAACGCGACTATTGAAGGTTAGAGGTGAATGTACTGCACTATATTGTGTGTACTTATACGATGTGATCTTCGCTTATACAATTTAAATGGATTTCAACATAAATAAATAAATTATTAGCTTCTCTACTACTTTTAATGGTCCTTACAACTTGATTACTAATATTGACAAACAAAGTCGAAATCGACTACTATAGTCTAATACTAGCAAAATTAAAAGTGTCTTTGCCCAATAATAGTAGTTATAGTCATAAAAATCATCCTTCACGTGATCTGTGCCTACCAGCTCGAACAAAATTGTCTTAGGAGAAATTTAATTCAGTTTATACGACGTACGATGGGATTTACACAATTTCATTTTTATATTTATATAATAAGGGGGCAAACGAGCCTGCGGGACGTCCAAAAAGTGCATCGCAGCCCATAGACACCCATTTTTAGAGGGTGCGTTGCCGGCCTCTCCGGGAGGAGTAGGCTCGAATTTTGAATAGTTGGAGTTCGTATCTCTCAGAGAAGACCCCCGCCGGTAGTCGATTCCACAGTTTGCTAGTTCGCAAAAGTAAACCTTGTGAAACGGACTGTGGAAGATTTCCAGCCATCAAGGATTTAAAATTATCAGTATTTGAGAGTATCAACTCCGTGATATATAAATATAATGAATACATATATATATATATATATGTGTAATGCATACAAATCTTATAATATATTTGATTAGCAGATGCATCAGAGATCACCGACCACTCGGCAGCTGCAAGGTGATTTGGAAATCACATGCGGTTAACGTATACGTCTAAGTAACGTAAACAGATCTTGTTTATCTCATTGCGATTACACGCGAAGTTATATTGAGGTGTGCCCGAGGCATCTACGTAGCTTTTGGCTTGTACTAACTAACCAAGACTATTAATAAACCAATTTAATATGAATTTATTAATCTCCAATTATATAACCATACATTTAATAATTAATAAACTTTAATTACAATAACAATTAAATATACAGTATTTATTATTTTCATTTGCAAATGTGGAAGAGTTGCTACATCTGGCGCAGGACGAGACGCGTTCCAGGAAACTGCCGGCCAACCTTCAGTTATGGAACTTGAAGAAGAAGAAAAATTAATAAAAGTTTAGTTCCTGTGGCAGTGTACCTGGGTGCCTTTAACGCTGACAGCATATCCTCGTATTGCGATACTTATTCGTAAGCGAGGAGGCCAGCTCTGGGGTCGCCGGTACTGTCTACCATCTGCCAATCGTTAATAAGTGCACTTGAACCCCAAGGGCCAAAAGTCTCTACTCCAAAGGGAACTAGCAAGAAGTTGGAGGAAAGAATTTAAGCCGTTTATTATTTTATGTCTGCTCTGCAGCCGCCCCAGCTTTTTTGCTTCTCCAAGGGAGGTGAGATGGGGCAAACGTGTCCACACGTATAGGCATCCCATACTAACTAACTTACAAGGGATCAACGTTTCTTGAAACTAATTATAATTAATTTAAAGCTTAGAAACTTTGTATGTATTAAATAAGGTTTATATAGTAAGGAAGATTTTTTTTGATAACACTTGCGTGTTTAATGCATGGATAAAATGAGACTTCATCTTCTCTAATGACCCATGATATATCCTTTAATACTTTCCTAGAATTTAAAGCCAATATAGGTCCGAGATAAAACAGAGCACGTCTTTCATAATACATACGCACGGATAATCTAGAACATTAAACACCCATATATTTATTATAACCATAAATCAGTCTGCGTGTTCCGAGGTGCATCACACAAAGTGCACTGCACTTAAACACATCTATATTATCCCATTTGAGGCCTTATTTATTTAAAGTAAACGGCTGTATTCGAATATTGCTGAAATGTCAGTTACGCCACTTTGTACATGAGGTTGTGTTTACGAACAATATTCTAGATTGCACTTTAACGCGTTCTCATAAATCACATTTTGCGATGTTGGAGCCGAATCTTGCTCGATTTCATAGCATTTTGGCTTTCAATTTAAAATATACTTTATCGTTGATACGTAAGGTATATTTTTAGTTGATTTCGAAAATTGATTTAGGTTATTCTGTAGATGGATTTAGGAAAATTGACCTCAGCTGTACCGTCCCCGTAAATATTTGCGTCGGACGCGGTTCACGCCAGTAAAGGATTAGAGATGAAATGTCTGAATTTTAAAGACACGTTTAACCTTATCTGTGGCTGCTATAACGGACACACCCGAAATGTTTGGCATTAGCTTAAATTAAAGGGCTTTATTACTGCTACTTAACTATATGTTTATTTGGATATGAATTCTAATGTTATGTTATTATTATCTGTACCGAATGTTATTCTTAACAGTTAAAGGTATAAATTATCAGAAACAATTTAATATGGTTTCTAATTTTTATAGTTTGAAAGTACTATTAATCCTTAAACATAATATGGGATCAGCCATACATGTCAAACATCTTAATATAGTATATAACAAAGTCTACTGAACAGATTTAAGTGTTATTTCATCGGTAAAAATACATATTAAAGAGTATTATTCAATTATAATAATCTTTATTTATTTTCACAGAAAACTTCAGACATTATAAGTTACAACTATTTATTAATTTATGTAAATAAGTGTCATTCTTCTTTTGAGGGATAATTATTGTATATGTGAGACTGATACCAGCTAAAGGTTTGGTGTTACAGGTCATCAGGTCTTCACCACTTCGGATAGACAAAAGATAATAAATAATAGAGTATAGAAAATTATGGTTATAGTAGATTGTATCGTTAACAAAATAAGAAAATATGTATGTACATTTATTATTGAATAGCTAGACTAATTCTTTGTCCGAGGTAGCCAGCCAGCTCTCCGGTCTCCAGTGATGTCGACAAACCTTTTTGATATTTCCCTAAAAAGCCTTATTTCTCAAGTAAGGTCTGCTTGGTTACTGAAAAATAATGTTTCGTAAAAAGACGTTAGTTTTGCTCGACTTGCTGGGCGACAGATAATCTTTGTAAAAAGTTACTTTCCGTCTTTTGCTTAGATTTATTAATTAAATTTATTTAATAATATTATTATTAATTAAATTCTTAATAAGGTAATTATTGTGTAACTTTTAAAAAAGCCTGTCTATACTCACTCAAATTACCGCGCGCAATTGCCACAGTTTTCGTATTCCAAATTTAAATAGTTAAGAGTTATAGAGCTATAAGTGTAATGTCTTATCTATGACCATATGCAAGTCAAATATAGCAACGTAGGGATCTTCCGCACTCTAGTGACGCCATATTTACCGACCTCTAAGTGCCCTCTAAATATAAACATAAATTCAGATCGAAGTTGTTTGAAATAGCCTTTATTGCTAAAATCGTTGCCAAGCCATTATCGACAGAATCGGGCGATTTTCATAAAATCAACATAAAATTATATATTTGGCAGCCGTTTTTGATATAATGTAATAAATACCTGTGGAATTGTGATCGCTCGTCTTGCACAAAGTTTCAGAAGCACCGATATAGCAAAGTACCACGTGTGTGATATGATATTATGCTGGTGTATTTGGTAATTAAACTACTTAATAAAATATAAAAAACAGTGAAATAAACGTATAATATTAGAAGTCTAAATATTGTTGTTGTGCGACGATTTAACATTAAGATATTTTATGTTTTTTTTTAATACTAGAAAAATTTCATAGAATTTTTATACTAGAAGATTTTTCTCAATACATCATTAAGAAAAATCAATAATTATCAATTCAATTAAATTCAAAATCATTTATTCATGTAGTTACATACAGTGTACATTAAGTTTAATATACACTTATGAACGTCAAAAAAAATGCTTCTTATTTTACATTTACTACCAGTTTTCAAATCAAGGGCGTAGAACGGAAGAAAAGAACTGGCAATAAACTCTCCGCCACTCTTTTTAATCGTTTTTTTTTTCTTTTACACAGCGTTTGTAAGGAGGTGCCACCATTACACCATGTTCCATATGACATCTTGAGTAATAAAGAATAATAAAATAAATTAAAAACAAAGATTTGTCCTCTATCAGCCTCTATCATATTTTAGGGAGAGAGACAATCCGACGCATGGACGCCGCCACAAGCATTGACATATCTGTGGCGATACAATAATTTTAGGTATGTGCCTCAGATTTCTGGATATGTTTAATGATCATCGGTCAATTAAATACACAAGTAGGTGATCAGCCTCAGGTACCCGCTACAGGCTCTCGACTTTTTCGGTCTAAGGGAAGCGCACATTGAAAGAAAGTCCATTAGTGCACAGCCGGGGATCGCACCTACGACCTCGCATATGAGAGTCGTACGCTGAAGGCAATACTGTTCTAAATGTAAAGAGAATCCGCTGGCTAATTTTAATAAATGATTGAGCTTTCTATAGAAAGATTGGAGATAATTGAGATGAATCGTTAAAAAAATTAAATTAAAGGCATTGAACTTAATGAATCACGTCGCTACTGGAATTGATAATAATTTATGATGTGACGATATTTCCCTGAAGTAACAGTGCGCCCACGGGCGGTCAACGATAAGATCTCAATGCGCAGTTTTTGTTAATTAAATCTAAATGTATTAAAGATTTTGTGTCTTATATTTGTGAATTCAGCTTACGGCATTAATAAAATTCATCTTAGCCACTTAGTACTCGTAATGTTTTAATGGAGATTTAAATGTTTTTGTGAAAAACCCAAATCAGAGTGACCTTTCACTTGTCACAGTTGAACAAAACAAAACAATGAAAAAACCTTGTAGCCAATTTATCTAACGTTACGAAAAAACTATTCTAGAATTCTAAATTCAAATCACTTAATCATAACACACTTCGCCAATCACCAACCGGAAGTAGTGTTTAAGGACAAATTCCGTCGTTTTGGTCCGGAGCCAAGTTCACGGCGATCTCTAGACGATCACGATAAATTCAACTAGGAATTTATTTACACTTTATTTTATTTTATTGTGACATATTGTGTAATTCTTTACGAAGAACACATTGATATTGAAAATGAACTATAAAGATAACAGCGGTGTTTTTTTCGTAGAAGTCGTGGCCAACGCGATTTACGAAATTCCTTACGTGAGTATTCTTTTTTCAAAATAACAGGGTTGTAGATTTCTTCCCTACTATACGATTCGTAGATAGATAATATTATATCCAATAATCATTGGCGTATTTTAAGGTAATTCTGTAATTTCCCTTGTCTAGCCCTAAATTAGATTTTTTACTATATATACATAATATATTTATTAACTCTATAGAAAGGCATTTGAAGAGCAATAATCATATTTGGATACATTACCCGGCGGCTTTCTTAATTAAGAACACATCTAGATTTACTTGAAGCATCCGAGAAAATGCTTACAGTTAAATGGCTTACAGCTGTGTGTTTAATTCGTTCTCCGAATAGTCTGTATAGTTGTGTCAACGTAGTTCTAAAAGTCATATACGCAATTATTTCGTTTTGATGACATTTCCGCTAGTGTCACCTTTAACTGAGGGCAAATTTCAATATTTTCTTGATAAACACGTATTTTAAATATTTTGGTACCTATTCTTAAAAGGTCGGCAACGCAATCGCGAGCCCTCTGGCATTGAGAGTGTCCATGGGCGGCGGTATCACTTAACATCAGATGAGCCTCTTGCCCGTTTGCCCCCGTTCTATAAAAAAAAAATTGCGTTCCACATTTCGTGTTTGATAATTCGACATAATCAACATTAATTAATTCAGAAATACTTATGCAAGAAATCCATAAAAAATCTTTTTGTACCTTTTGTACCTGCTTTCTTTTCAACTTCTTGTGTACCTGTGTGTGTGTGTTAATCTTATCCTTTTGTATATTGTATGATTCCCTTTGAAATTTACTACACCATACAGTCTCCCTCGAGTTACTTTAGCCGTTACACAACACTTCAAGACTATACAACAAAAAGAGTTATTCAATTCACAATATTAGTTCCTGAGATCTATGTCGTCAAACCTATAAGAATATAAGTATAGACACTAGTGACTCATACAAAAAAATATATCGCATTTATTATTGTTTCATAGGCAGATGTCGATTTTTGGACTGTAGCTTTCCCCGCGATGTTTTCCTTTACCAATTATATTAGATGCGGACATAGAAAGTCCATTGATGCACAGCCGGAGCTCGAACTAGCAGCCTAGGCTAACACTGCTTTTGAAACGAATGAGTGGATGAGATGAGAAATATAGGAACAGGATGAAAATTGAATATAATTGCAAAACCGCAAGCAAATAGGACGAGTTAGCGTTTATCTATATTATTGTTATTTAGAAAAAGACTATTATGAACTAATCGGGAACCGAGCTATGAGCTAATGGCCGGCTGTAATTATTATTAGGGCCGCGCCACATTGTGGTGTAACATTTTTTGATGTAATTTATTTTTCTTAATGTCAAATATCACTTTGAAGAAAACTTTCCTAGTGGCGCGAAACTAAGTTTTGTAACTGTGTTCGGACTTTGATAAAATAAAATGTAAGTATATAACTTATTTTTAAATGCTTGATTATATCTTCAATTACATGTTCATGTTGTAAAACATTGAAAATCACTTGATGCTACTGTTTTATTAGGCGAAATCTGGTATGTTGTAGGAAAACTACAATGCGCATTGCCTGCCTAATAAATGCATGTTTGGTGAAGGATTTTTATTTTGCTTTTCATCATGCCACGATTACTAGAAAGCGAAATTACAAAATATTTAGAAACTCTTGAAGATTCAGAAGATGGCTTAGACGGGTCAGACTCCGAAGTAGAGGATGTAGGTCACTATTATCAAACAGCTCGAGATGTTCTTCGAGAACTTGAAAATAGTGCTGAAGGTGAGAATGCCCAGTCTGATGAAGTGGATGCTGATCCTCCTCTCGAAATCGACAACGATCAAAATATTCCAGACCCTCCTATTTTGGAAGCCGAAGAAGCAGTACCCCAGAGGACAAGGACAAGGGAACGTGAATCACATTATATGTTCTTCGATAACTTCTATACTTCTGTGCCTCTCGTCACCTATTTAGCTAAGGAAGGAATTTTCTCACTGGGAACAGTAACAGTAAACCGATTGAGAAACTGCAAATTGCATGAATAAAAAACCACTATAATGAAAAAGAACGTACCCAGAGGATTCTTTGAGGAACACGTGGCGACTGTGGATGATATTGACGTAAGTGCTGTTGTGTGAAAAGGTACCAAGCCCGTTAACCTTCTTTCCACTTACGTTGGAGCAGAACCAACAACCACAGTCACACGCTCTGATAAATCGGAGAAAGAGAGAGCTGCCATACCATGCCCCAAAGTCATCAAGGAGTACAAAGTACACATGGGAGGCGTGGACTTATTAGATTCATTTATAGGTCGTTATCACATCACAATGAAGAGCCGCAGGTGGACCATGCGCTTATTTTATCATTTCCTGGACATTGCAGTTATAAATTCATGGGTTATGTTCAAGAAGGTAAATAATATAAAAGGAAATAATCAACTTCTCAATTTGGGCATATTCAGACTAGAACTTGCTGAAACCCTCTGCAAATTGGGTCTACCTGCAAATGGCGCTAAACGTGGTCGACCTAGTGGGAGCACAATACAAAGAGAACTTGTAATGAAGAAGTTCCGAGGACCAGCTCAAGCAATTCCTTTGAAAGACGTCAGATTGAATCAGACATGTCATTGAGCAGTTTGGCTGGATAAGCAGCAGAGGTGCAAATTCCCAAAATGTTCGGGATTTACATTCAAAATGTGCTAAAAATGTCGTGTATCTTTATGTGATATGAAAAAAAGCAATTGTTTTTATAAATATTAAAATGAAGAATAAATAAATACATTACAAAAATAATATCCACTCTTATTTTACCCATACTTGCAAAATCTCAATGAATGCGCAATGTAGTTTATAAACAACACTCACATTATTGTAAAAAAAGTATAGTAAATTCATGTCTAGATTTTTTTACTCATTTTTCCTAGACAGTAATACATGTCTATTACACAAATATATTTTTTTAAAACGTGAAACAAAAATCGTCCATTTAAGGGTTAACTTATTTTCAATGCATAAAAATATTGGATAGTGCCAATATTAAAAAAAGTACAAAATTCTTTTAGAAATAAGAACTAGTTGTCAAAATTAACAAAAAATTAAAAGAATGTCAATTTTTTCAGTGATGTTTAGTATGTTGTTTAAAAACAACATTGTCCATTTAAGGGTTAAGATGCATACAAACTAACAAGGTTAATTTACAAAGAAATTCCTTTTGATATTTTCTAAACTCCCTTTTTTTCTAACTAAATTATGTTTTATTAAACTATTAGTATTTGATAGGAAATATTGCTTAAGCAATATTTAGTTTCTTAAGTAGTTCGTTATATGAAGAATAATATAAGATTTAGGCATATAAGTATAATTTTTAATGGATTTTTTTTTAAAAGTTCTTTTATGTAGGATAATTGGTGTGGTTATTATTTTGGCGTTCTATCGAATTAGTAGTAACTGTTAAGGTAGTATAATGTAGTGAATAATAAATAAATTAATAAATAATTTCTAAAGCTCAGTTTCTAGCTGCCAAAATTGGCATCATACTTCTGGTTTCTATCTTCCGTACGGGAAAGTAATTGTAATACCCATAGTAACGCTATTTTATCGTATAGTATAAATCATTAAGGCATATTTATCAAAAGCTTTAATTAAATAAATTAAAAAAAGGCAATCAGATAGACACATTTGTATGAATGTGAAATTGTTCGAATGGGATCAAATTTTTGAGTATCCATTTACGCATGACTAAGCAATTCTTTTTCCAAAAAAGGACATATTATTATCAATGAGATTTTGATTTCAGGGTACAGTCAAAGTATAATCAAAATCGATTCAACAAATTACAGGATTACGTGTATCCACGAATGTATAATATAGGTCAATAATTGGCAGGTATAAGTTCTAAATGTAATAAAACGTAAAATAAAAAGGTCCGGAATGTCTTCTCACAAGAATCACACCACTATCTGATCATAATTATAATTTTTAAAAGGTAATATAATTATTAATTATAATGAATCATTAAGCATCTATGAGAACAGTAGCCGATGTGTCACGGCCCTTATAAGTGTGTGGTACAGAGATAATAGTGTAATGATTCATATAATTATTATAACCTACATAATAGCTGTGTAATAATTTAAGTATTATGTACTTATACTGCGATCTGTCAACAATTGTTCAATGTATATAATGATATACGACCTATCATTATATAAAGATGTTCTTATAAAATATATATAATTAAAAACCCGATGGAGCAAATTTATTATCTGCATATAATAATTGTGTACGAGCCAAGGCTTTATATTAGCAAACTTAGGCTTTCTTAGTTTTATAAGCTTGGTGATTTCCTAAATCGTTGGAGTTATGCCCCGAGGTATAGCCAGACGTAGGCACTCTCTGCAACTGTTACATTGCATTCATTGGTAAGCATTTCGCTTATATTCTATTCTTGTACGTTAATATAGTGTAAAACTAAAACCCTCTATTATTAATCGTTCCCACATAATGTGATAACAAATTATTCTTAATATTCTAAGTACCTGGATGGCCGGAAATTATATTGAAGTACGAATTACATACTAATAAAATATTTTTCGATCTCACCGACAAATAACATGACATTTTCTAGAAATGACTCCTAACTAGGTCGATTTATCGCCTCCGAAACCCTCTGTATACTAAATTTCATGAAAATCGTTGGAGCCGATTCCGAGATTCCAATTATATATATATACAAGAATTGCTCGTTTAAAGATATAAGATAAGATTACTTTGAAATTTAAAACTAATAACTAATTTTAATTAGGGCCTGTTTCACAATGTCCGGATAAGTTCCAAATAAGCTATTTATTACTTATTGTTAGGATAAACAGTATTTTTGCGTTTCACGACTGTCGCGCGAAATTTCTTTGGAACTTTTATCTTTCGAATAATTTATGTGTTGCATAATTATTTGGTACTTTATCCATACATTGTGAAACAGGCTCAGTCTGTTGAATGGTAGAAATAAATAGATAAATTTGAATTTCGAACGTCGTTTTATTATGACTTGTCAATCACGAAGTGTCGAAATAAATTTATTATATCTTACTCATGTACTCCTTATGTTTTACTACTGTCTGTAATAAAAACGTTTAGTGTTGTGTTAGAACATTGTACGAAAAATAGTGCGTCACACAGAATAGTGTCGTTATCGTATCCTTGACCGAGTATTCGGGATGTTGACCGGTCATTGGCACTGCGTACGCGCAATACAACATCAACAATTTACGAATTATGTTTATAATAGTTAGGTAGGTGAGGTCGGATTTTTGATAAAAAATTAACTGAAGGTTAAATAGTTCTTAATAAATGTGATAACAAGAGTATACTTTTCTTCTTTCGTGATTCATATCTGCTGGTAACATACGCTAAGAGTAGGAACCATTTTGCGTTATTAAAAAAGCAACGAAGTTTATCGTTTTTCAAATTATTTTTCATTTAAGAACTAATTTTGTTTTGGGCTTAGCATTTAGCTAATTTTATTTCATTTTCAAAATGATTTAGAAGCAATAATTTATTTATGATTTTGAAACGAAAAAAGGGCCTGTGAAGCAAGCAATGACATTCGAAACATCTAGATATTTCTACTGTCATAAATAGATTTTTTTTAACGGATTATACTATTGTTAACTAATGTGTTATTTTATATGATAAGACAAATTTCTTTATGTCACGTTACCATGGCAACGTATGGCTTTGATAATGTCGCTACGGCACCAACCTAATCCAGCCTCCCGTCAACAGCCAGTAGGCGTTAGGTCGTTGACCTCGACCTCCTTTTGTAAACATAAATATTCATATCGTAAATACGGTAATTGTTTACAAATAGCGTGAATTACTATTCAAGCCTCCTCAAACGGTCTCTATACATAATAATTAGCACATTTTATCAAGATAAATTGGACGACAAATCTTATAAATCGCAGATAAGCTCTATATATAGAAATAGTTAATCGTAGATTAACGTTAAACTCAAGTACAGCTGCGTTTTAATAAAACATGGAGCTTATTTGTTACCATGGTAACAGATGGTTATAAATCCGCTTATACATTTGTAAATTACAAAGGAATTACTAAAATAAATAAACACGCGCCCTTATGCGTCGTAATTTTTAAAATTCATACAAATAAAACTCACAAAAAACGTATATAAAATTTAATATTCGGTACGATTGTGCGTGAGTAAATGATATTATTCTGTTAGTGATTATAAAAAATATATTTCCATCATACGAATAGATTATGCCAAGTATATTAAATATAATAACAACCGTGATTTGTATTTATTAGGCAACGAAATATCACGTTAAAGTACGGGACATTGAGGCCTATCGCAATTACTCGAAAATTATTCTTGCACAAGGTACAGTCACATACAATTGCGTTTCAGGTTTTTTACTTGGCAGTAAATCTTAACTCGAATGACAAGAACTCGATTCATTCAATGTGGTTACGGAGTGCATAACTTAAGTATCTTTGAAGAAAATTTGACAAGTAAATGAAGTGCGTTTGTGGCTGTACAGAATAATCCCATTAAAAAAAAAAAATCTTAGATAAATTGCCTCCGCACAAAGACACAATTTAACATTACGATTACGAACAAACCTTATTTACTAAAAGGGTATTTAACATAAAAAAATTGTCTAATTACCCTACACACAGTATCTACTTAAGGGGAAACACTCTGTTCTTATGTACTACTTATTTCAACTTATCACTATTTAGGACTAACGTGCACTTACAGAAATTTACGTATTCGAATGGTTTTGTGTCGAAAAGAAATGGCCTTCTCCCGTGGTGTGATGTCGATAATGGTTTCTTTAAATCATCAATAACTTTTATTCACCACTGACTGAGGAAAGACCATGGAAGATTATTTTTATACGTTACAATATTTGTATATAGTTTCATTTATGTGAACTCAAGTAAACATTTTAGAGAGCAGTATCTCAAAGAACATTTCTTCTTCCAAGACAATTGAGAACTTAACTTATTCGGCTATAAATACTATCCTCGCTATTTTATTGTAAGTATGTATGTATATTGTACAGCGAACGGCATTTATATATAATTACTAAAAATAAAGTTGCACGTATATTAAAAAGTAGTTTATTAAAAAAACTTATTAACTTAGAATATTAGAAAAGCACTTGTTTCCTTGACTGTACAAAACAAATCGTCCATACATCAAATAGCATATTTAAATCAAGTATAATGACCGTCATCAGTGCGACCCGCGCAGATTGATTTGAGAATACTCATATAATTTGTATGAAACCAAATGGGTTATTCAATGAAACGCTTTCATTTTGGTAGCTTATTATTATATTACCTTCGGAAATAAGTTTTTAGAGTAATTGTTTGTTTTTCTAGTAGCTACTAGCTGTTTGTTTATTTAGAAGTTCGTTGCATAATGATACAAAATTATTGAAAATTAATGTGGCCGCATTCGTTAGCGACCATTTCCAAACCATTGTTATATGGAAATATGATATAAAAAACGGAGTTGTAAAATAAAATATCAATAATATTATATTTTATTTATCCAATTTTTTCACTCATGTTGTTTTGTAAATGTTAATTAAATACCCATGTATATGCTGGATATAACGTTGTATAAATGATTCAGTAAATGCGGAAAAGTAAATATTTGCCGAAGAAACAATATTATTTTCGTTGAGGATGGGGAGTGCGCGCAATTTGTAGTCGATATGGGTCCGTCCACCAAAGACTATGATATCACAGAAGCTACGTAGAAACCGTTAATGCAAGCCAATTGATACTAAAGACATATATTAATAACAGAATAATGTACAAATATTTATAATTAGTGAGATAGTAATAAAGTGCAGTAATGGAAACTAATTGTAGATATTTTATGTTACAATAAATTAACTTTGAATACAATTCTTATTATGTTGTACTGGCATCTGGTAGCATATTTAAACCATTTTTAGGATTCACGTCTTGTTGTATTCCGTTCGGTTCTATTCTGTTCTATATCATTATTGACAAAAACCGTACAAAATTCCGTCTATTTTTATGTTTATAGCGTAAGGCTTCATTGTATATTATATTAATTCGTTGCTATCAGGTTTACAAATAATACCAACCTACAGAAGTGAGGTTCAATATGACTACTGTTTACGTATTTGCTCTGCAATTAAAAACCACAAATTTTCACGCGTTTATAATGTAAGTAAATGCCCTAAGGTATTAAACAAATATCATTATTATATGCAGAAGCGGAGTAATATAGAAAAACCACAGATAAGCTATAGAGTTTTACAATGTATTTGGCTATATACATACATTGCAATACATCTACGTAATAGTCTTTGTCGATACGTCATAAGTCGAGTCACGTAGGCTCTAGCGACCGCAAGCTTGGTTAGAGCGATGCATAA
The DNA here is from genome assembly GCF_905147795.1 of Pieris rapae. NCBI lineage: Eukaryota > Metazoa > Arthropoda > Insecta > Lepidoptera > Pieridae > Pieris > Pieris rapae. Next base: position 2,869,437 of record NC_059509.1, on the reverse strand, counting down.
AAACTAAGCGAACTTTTGAAATTCAAATACATCAATATGTCTGCGTTATGTCTGACTGTATATTTCAGAGGATTTGAGGGTGTCTCTTGTGTATGGTAAGCTAAATAAGGGTCGGTCGCAGCGAATAAACCCAAAGAACTAAAGAAACAATCGACTTAATGCAAAATTTGTCCAATCCACGGATAATATAGTTATCAATGACTTTTTTCCTTTTAAAAATTTCCTTATCTGTTAAATGTCAGTTTACGTTATGGTTTAATAATTACATTTCCACACAGTTTCCTAAATTTATTCTCTGTTATAGGTTTCATGTAGAGAGAGTATTACCATAAATATTAATATGTTAAAGTGTAAAAGTATCTGAAATAGTAAAAGTTATTATTATTATTATCAATAGATTCTTAGGTGATATATTCTACTTCAAGAAGAAGATCAAGCTACGTTAATATGGAACGGCGGAATTTATACTGATAAAGTTGGAATGTTAGATTCCCCCACACCCAATCACACACACCCCACAGTCAAACTCCACCGAGAAACAAAAACGTATTCAGTAAAAAAGCTATAAATGTTAGCGAGCTATTTAAGATATCACAAAGTCCATGGACTAACAAATTCACATCTAAGAACATACGTTTTGTATTCCCAACACCAAAAAGAAGGTCTGCGATTGCGATTGAGACCGATAAAGAGAGACTGAGAAAGGGAGACCGAGAGAGATATTGATATTATTATTAGCACATATGCAAATGTGTAAACAGTGTGAATATATATACATGGAGTGATCATATACTGGCAAATGATCATCTATTGGGGCTTTTACTTATTAATAATTTTTTTTTTAAGTTTCATTTGTGTACTTTGTACGAACGCACTTTTTTAACGACAATTTTTTTCAAGATACCAACAACTTTGGGACTTCCTACTGTGGGGACTAGCGATATATGAATTTTGTTACACCCCTTTTTTTCAGCATCCTTTCCTTCAGCATCAGGTGAGCTGCTACAGATCTAATAAAATTAATATATAACATTTGTATCAGTATTTTCTACGAATGAGGAATAAGGATTAAAATGGCACCTGTCAAAAACGTCCTACTTTCGCGCCATACTTGGCCACTCTGCACGCAAGAATTTGGAATGAAATGTCAATGCCAAACAAAATGGGACGAGAGTGAAAAATAGTCGCAAGCGTTTTGGGAATGACACGTATTTTTAATTAATGCTTAGGTTCGTGACTACTTCGGAGATATTTTTGTTTGATCTCTTTTGAAGGGCAGCCGGCAGGGCAGTAGCTTCTCGAAAATTGTAAAGTCTTGGCGAAACAATTTCGTCTATGTAGTCGCGATCCGTAGCTATTTAATCTATTCGGGCTGAGATCAAAAATAAATTTCTTATGAGATATAAAGTTTATAAGTAATAAGAATTAACCTAAGTTAGAGAATATAATTGGTTTATTTTATAATTAGGTAACAATAACATAGAAAAAAAAAATCAACATCACTCGCTGCAATGACTTAATTAAAAAAAAATCTGATGGGCAATTCATCTTTCATTTGATTTTATTTGATATGGCATTTTATCTAGTTACTTTTAAATATATACATTTTTTTTTGGGCGGATTAATAACTAGTTATCATAATTTTTGTTTATATTTTTTTAATATTTTAGCCGCTACTTCTAGTGATATCTATTTTGTAAAATATTACATCCACTTAAAGAAATCAGTTCTATATTACTACTAATATACTAATATAAGAGAACTATTTAAAAAAGAGAGATGTCAAGAAGTACTTGACGAAGCGAGAAGACTGACTTTTTTTAAGTAGTAGTTTTATTCTTAGTATTATTTGTTGCTTTTAAATGTCAAATTTCAGATTTTTAATTTTATTCTTTTTTTAAATGTATCTTTATCTTTTATGCGCTTGCTTGTTTTCTGTTTTTTTAAACATAAATTATTTATCTATGTAATCTGTTTTGGTTTTCTGTATTGTCTTAGTACCTATTTTGTAATATAATATGTATAAGTAATCTAAGATTACTTATAATTAAATAAATAAATTAGTACTGATACAAATTGACCTATTAAAATAATGTAGGTAAACAATTATTGCCGCAAGAACAACATATTAATCACAATTAAGCGTTATTATAATATACCGCAGTCCGAAATAAGGTGTCTTGTTAACAAGAATTTAGTGAGATGGGAGCTTGGGCACTGTAACGTTTTATTCGGAATACCTAACTAGAATTCTCAAGAAAATGTTCCGAATTAAATTGATTCATCTCCATTTAAGACATAGTATAGATTATTATTTATACTAAACGCAAAAGCATACTATGCTATGCTATTTAAGAACATATAAATTAGGTATAAAAACCTTGTTCGCATACAGACTTTTTTTGTAAACTGGGGGCATAGGTTAAGCAATACATGGAGACTCTTAACGATAGAAGGCTCGCAAGTGAGTTGTCGGCCTTTTAAGAGTTACTATGCTCCTTTTTATCCTCCTTTCCGGCAAAAACCGCTCAGTTGTGGAAGGACGGACGTCGAGGTAATACGAATTACGAAGTACTTTTGAACATACGGTACATAATATCATACAATTTGCCATAAAGGTTTGAATAGGTTGATAATTAAAATTGTAGTATATATCGAAATTATACTAGAATTACGAAATTATGTTCGCTTTATAAGACTAAATAAGAGTCTTATAAAGCGAATATAATTTCCTAATTCCAGTATAATTTTGATATTAGGTCTTACATTTTACCCTTCTAATAAAAATAAAGAAATTAAACTTGTAACATTAAGTAAATCTGTAATTAAAACTACTGAAAACTAATGATATAAAATTAACTAACAAACATTACATATGAAAAGTACTTATTCATAGGCCTATTTCAGTCTATATTTAAACCTATTTTTATCTAAATGTAACTTCAAACCGAACATGTAATTTGCATTGTAAGAAACGAAAATGCACAAAGTTTTCCACTTAATAATTTAAACGTAAATTAATATCTGCGCTACCGTTTTACAAATACAAATTTTATACATGGGAATCCGCACAGTTGGCCGAATGCAATTATCTATAACACGGCAAATTTAAACAGCTCTATGACATCTAAATTATACTTGACATACATCAAAATAGAGTTATATCTGCGGTCATTTTAAATTCGTCGCGTTATTTCACTAAGCATTTTGAATATTTTATATGATCGCGATTGTGTCATGTTGTGAAAAGTAGTTTTAATAGTATAGGATTTAATACTGACGTTAGGTGTTGATAAATTCTAAATTTAAATGGTTAAGAAAAAAATAATAGATATGGGATTTAAAATAATATAATATGGCAGTTGACAGGGCCGGATCTACTCAAGGGCCTTTTTGGCAGTAGCCCAGAGCCCTGGATACAAATGGCGGTATTTTAATTTTAAAAATTCGGAAATTTTAAAATGTTTGAGAAATACCTGAGATCCATCAACTCGCGTGCGAAGCGCGTCTATCGACGAAAGGGAAATTCCCTATCGCTTGTTTTTAGTCGGTGTATATTTCCGTCTATTGCGAGGCCCCGTTATAGCCCAGAAATCTTATTTCCATACTTTTTGTTATTTTTATAACATTATTACTATTATTTTTTATCTCTTTCGTTAGTAATAAATGTTTAAAACTATTTTTAACTACAGTCAAAAAACAATTATTTACGCATGCAATATAATATGTTTGTACTTATTTGATCAGCTACCGTCAACAGTGAATATTTAAACGACTGTACTCCATTAAAGCCAGTATTTTTGATGAGCTTAACTACTTAATATGGCTCGTTGTTTGGTCCGAGTTAAAAGCAGAAACAACCTTCCATGTTTAAAGTGCTTCTGTTCTTGCAAACAGTTATTTAACCGATGGCCGAACTCAGAATCTACGTTTTAAATATAACCTTAATTAGTCTGAGAGCTGGATGTTGATAGAATGCATCCAACAAAAATTCACATTTAAAATAACTTTGATTGAAATGATTGTTTCTAGATATGATGTGTATTTGAATATAAAAGTATAATATGTGTAAAGTTTAAAGGTGCAATGCTGGATTATGTGTATGGAAGAGACATTGAGATTGAAAATGAAATTTATCTAGCCGCACTAAAGTAGTCGTATTAACTCAACAGTGAAAATAAAACCTTTTTGGTAATAGAAATATATAAATGTATCGAACAGTGAACAAGATTAATATAAGGGAGCGTTCAAGTACTAAGTAACGCATTTGAGGCGTGAGGGGGGGGGGGGGTTTGTAAAACGTTACGGTGCGTTACAGGGGCTGAATTAAAACAGGGCGTTACGTAACATTTTTTTATTTTCAGTTAGAGCCCTCTTTTAATGCAATACAGAGTATTACTACCTGACCATAACTGGGTCATGCCAGAGTGGCACACACTTATTCCAGCTGTATGTCGTCGTCAACGTCAAGATAAACGTTACGTTGCATGGGGGGAGGGAGGTTCACTAAATCACTTATATACTAAATATAAGACATATCTTTTATCACTTAGGTCTCCGCATGTACACACGTAGCGTGCTTAATGAGTAGCATTTTCTTGAGAGGCTTACTTATTTATTTATCGATTGTCTCTTTCGATTAAAAGCCGTCTAATTGATGAGCGAAGACCTTATCATTTATTCTGCCATCGACACATGGTAACAGTTTTTACGTTCGATACATTGTTACAGCTGTATAATAGACGAGATATAATTAATAAATTAAATAATTATTAATATTACTTTTTCCTACATTTAAAACTCATTTAACCCTACAATAGGCCATCGAGCCCCGTTTGTATCTGGTTTTTTTATTGTTTTTTTTTATACAACAGGGGGCAAACGGGCAGGAGGCTCACCTGATATTAAGTGATATCGCCGCCCATGTACACTCTCAATGCCAGAGGGCTCGTGAGTGCGTTGCCGGCCTTTTAAAAATTGGTACGCTCTTTTTTTGAAGGACCCTAAGTCGAATTGGTATTGGTTCTTAAGGCAACCAAAACGTATGCTGTTCTGAAACTAGAAATTTTTTCTTCGCACGAGCAAGGACTTAAAAATATTAATAAAAATCCTGTGCTTGCTTTACAACCTGAGGGTTAAGAATCACATGCTTACCCACTAGGCTAACTGTGCTTGTAAAATTTTTGATAATAATTACTTTTAAAAACCTCGTTAGAGCCATGACCGCGTTTATAAAATGCATGATTCCTCCTGAAATGTATTGCAATTAGTATCATTTTAATCTTTTGTTATCAAAATCTGCACATTTACCCTTGACATACAAACCTTGCTCCGATTAAGTCTTGTATAAATTAAAAATTCTAATACATTATTAACAGATATCATGTATATTTAATAATATCTGTATTCGAAGAAGTAGATAAGCAGTATCAACACATGTAACTTAAAAACCTGTCATTACAGTATAAATATATATTTATAAAGAAATGCAAGAAATATACAGACGTCTATAGAAACGTTTTGGAATAGGGCTGTAGAATTTAAACAAATTGTTGTCTATTACATTTCCGTGTCTTGATTTTTTTAAATTTTTAACATCAATTTATTGAAGTGAAAGTTCTTTATCGACGTATGGGAGAAATTTTGTAAGAAAATCGTCACGTTTTTCGGTTACGCGCCGTGTCGCTTTTTTTATCGAAGTTTAGTATAGTGACGTAAAGAAAATAATGTAATATATGATAATAATAACAACAATATATTCGTTTTGAAGTTTGGTTTGAAATAAGAATAACAATATATTAATTTGAAAGTGATAAAATAAAAAGACGAAGATAATTAAGAAGAAGTTTCACTTACGAGTGTACGCTAGTACACACACACACTTTTTTTTTGTTTTACACAATGTTTGTACGGAGCTGCAACCAATACACCATCTTTCATGAGTTTTGTCCTCTATCAGCAGTAGGCATGTTGAAATAGGAGCACGTACTTACATTTTCGTGGGAACAACTCTCAATAATAGAATCGTAGTCGAGTTTTGTACTACGCACTATGGTGGTTCGATTCACCGTTGAAGCCAGATATTAAATACATTTGTAATTTGCCTTAACTGCCTCTAGTGGTCTATGGCTACCAGAATTGCTTAAATACTATTTTAGCCCGTGGTCTATGGTCAATCCTCTTACATAGCGATTACGTTAAAATTTCACTGTAGGATCAAAGACGTATTCCGGAGTACGTAATTGGCCTCAGGAATTCCCTCGTGGGTCGTATGCTTGGATTCCTTAAGTAGAATGCCTAGAGCCACCCTAGAGGGCTCTTTAAATACACTTGAGCGGGCTAAAACAATCTTTAAGCTAATAGCAATGGAATATTAAATATAATCGACCTATATAATATATATACTTAATTTTACAAAATATATCAAAACGAGAAGACTTGTGTTTCTTTGTTTATGGCATTCGTAGGCTAAGTAGGCGTTCCCATACGTCAATATAATGAATAAAATCCTATGCTGATTTGCAAATGTACGGATACTTCCTTACATTGTTATGCTCTTGTAGAAAATTTAAATATACTGTACGTTAAAAATATGCGCATACATTATAAATGACACATACCCATTACACGTATTTTCCGCGCAGTTTTTGTAATATTTTCAACAACACAGTTTTTTTACAAGATTCCGTTACGCTCACAAGACAATATGGACTACTATTTTACTAATCTTCTCATTGAAGTAGGCAAAATCGTATTAACATGACACCAAATTAACTATCAAAAGTTAAATAAAAAAACCTGCATTGAAAGTAAATAAATCATACTTACGTATAAAAACGTTTTATCTGTTAGGAACATAAATATTGTATTAAAATAGATCTCAAATAAGGAAATCACCTTACAGGTTACAATTTAAAATAAACGCAGCCTCTTTTACAACTGGGTTAAAGAAAGTTAAATAAAATATGTATATATTAAATAAAAACCATACATTGATTTATAACTAGATGCATTGCATTTAAAATAATATTATCGTTTGCAAAATTGCAAAGCGGCTTATGAAGTAATGAAATTCCTAATAGTGTATAACACTTGTATTTTTCAATGGCATTGGCAATGGGCTCAAAGACATGCGGGTGGGAATTCCAACGTTACTTATGTCAGACACATTGCTATACAAAGCGAACACTTAACCGTGTTTACACAAACTTTGAACGATTAAAAAACATGACTATACATTACTTTATTTAATATTGAATTAGGCGTGTGTCAAAGTCTAGGAGTGCTATTTTTTTATTCGCAGAAAACTTTTGAATGTTGGCGATGTTTAAATATCTTCGTGTCGAACATCCGCCCTGCCATAGTATGAGAGTTATTACAGTACCCCCTACGTGGCGTTATAACCTTTTAAGACCCATCTTAGCTAAACACGAAGCGAGGCGAGAGGCTGGGGCCTCAGATTTCTGTAACTGTTCCGTGATCAGACTTTTGAAGTGAAAACTTCTTTAGCGGCGTTGTACTCTTTTTTGGAATAGGTGAACTAGACAGCTGGCGCGGCGTATTTAATGTAAAATAAATTTTCATGTTTGTGTACTATAGCGCAATAAATAAATAATGTATTCTACTACATAAATGATAGTTAGTACTTGTATACTGATAATTAAAGCATTTCCTGCAAAATTATTCCCTAACCATTCCAAAATATCAAAAATGCACAACGTTAATATTCAAGTTTTCACTTCTGCCGTCACCTCCGGAGTGCAATCCGTCTTTTTTTTGTAATGGGCAGGTAGGTAGGTGACTTTGCTATTAAATAGTGTGCAAATAGTATATCTCCGACGTTCATGACTATATTCAATAGACATTACCTACTGTCGCTGATAGGGCGCGACCGAGTTTTTTTAACACGTTTATGTACTTTTACCCTAATTCGTTCATGATAATTGTATAATGCTTTATTAGTGATAAAATAACCTACTTTAATTATATTAATCTTAAATATAGTTAGTTGATTTGTAAACCATTAAAGTCCCCTCCATATTCATAAAAGTATCGCGGCCTATCTGACACGAACATAACAATCCGGAAACGTTTGCCAGTTAGTGCTACATGTTTTATGGTAATTTTATTGGCCACCAGAAAGCATTTCTTTGTACGATCAGGACGCTTCTCATCAATGGCAGTCAATTAGACGGTTGTTCTGTACTTGTTAACGTCCTAGGATATAGTTGTTATGGGAGAGTAGCGACTCTACTAATATGTATTAATTGCTTAATAAAATGGGATGTAAGTACAAATGGTATTTAAAGTTGTCATTTAAAGTCGTTTAGACTAATAGAGCTGTACACTGATACAAACTTTTTGGTGGCGGCTGATATTGGTACTATTACATTTTGAAATGTCAGACTGACATTTTTATTTATTTATTTACAATTTACCATAATATACAAAATCATACATTTAAAAAAAGCAGGTTACAACTAAAATTAAACATTGTCAGTTAGCTCTCAATTTCTTGGTGCGCAGAATAAATAATTTTGCTATATACCAACATCTAATAAAAATCAAACTAAAATGTATTTATTTTTATTTCTAGCTTTATTAATTACAACTGTGCCATAGTTTTAATTACCGAAGCGTTCTGCTTGCTGGGTATGTTAAGAGATATTATAAATATAGTAACAGGTAACAAAACCTCATCATATCAGTTGTTCTACCTAACTTTGTGCCACATTTAATTAAGCCTAGAACTGTATTTTCTAGACACTAGTAACATTGTGTTATTAAGACATATCAATAAATTACTAAGTTACACTGCATATTATACTATATATATACTAATATATTATCTATGACAGCAACACTTACCCTAATAAAAGTATGTTGCACTGTACAATTATATTGTCAAATTACACTTTTTAGAAATGTTTTCGTTATTTCTACAGCTTATGAAGTGAATCCTATTTAAATGATCTCTAAATATGAAAGGAAGTTTCATTTTTGAGAAGTCAAGCGGAGTTTTGTTTGCATACAAAAGTTAATTGTCATTATTAATAATTACGTTAATGAATCAAAGTAATAATCCAAAATAATCCAATCCATCCGATCCTTATTTGGATTTGGCCTTAAATTGCATAGGTTCTTATGATCTTTTTTTTTCACCCGTAGGTGATCAGTCTTCTGTCTGACGTCCATTTTTGTTTGCTCACATTTTTTCTTCTCCGTACGATTGAATTTTAGATGCGCCCATAGACAGAAAGTCTGTTGGTCCACAGCATAGTATCGAACTTATGGATGAAACAAAAGTCACTTGCTAAAACCACTACGCCAACACTACTTTTATTACGTTAGTATGTTTAAACACCATAAACGTATAACGTATAACCTAACGAACCTTTATTACGTATTTTTATTAAATCAAAAATGAAAGTCACGGGAGTAATGGAAGATAAAAATTTAAGCGTCAAAAAGTTAACAGAAGCAAAAAATATAACCGCGAGCGATAATTTGTTTTAAATTAAATATTGACCGGGGGTCCTTAACCTTCTTGTGTACACATGTTATTATAACATTGTATTTTAACCTCGTTTCTGTTTTGTCATTTCATGTAATAAATGAAAAAAGTACTTATAAGCCAAAAGCGTTCACAATCCCCGAATATTTATTACGATTACGTGACTTTTTATGTCAGAATTTAAGATATTAATTTAAGTTTCGGCCTATATTATCGGAACTTTGTCATATAGGTCATGTAACGGTCAAATTAAGTAATATACATGTATAGTTAATATCTAAATAGTTAAATATCTTAGTTTGTTAGTTAAATAAATTAAATCACAATTTTAAATGTATTAAATACTTTTTGTTTGTTTATTCCATTTTGTAAATCTTTTTGTAGTAAAATGTATCATGTATTCCATCTTTGGATATATTTTCAGTGTATTTGTTTGTAATTATATATAATTTATGTTAGCTGTTTACGAAATAAATAAATAGATACTAAAGGAAATAGAGATACCAATATCCAAACTGGAAATATACAAAACTCATTACAACTAATATTTTGTGAATCTATTAACTGATATCATTTGAATTCGATTAAAAAACCCTTCTAATACAACAAATAACGCTATAATAAATAGCAGTGCGCACGCGCAGCAAAAGGAAGTGCAGCGTTAAATTTGGAATAACGTAAACTGTGCGGCTGCCAAGGTTTCTACAAATGGCCATTCTGAGCACGAATGTTTAACGCATCACTTTATTTTGATATTCCCTGTTCATGCGTGCTACTGCGCATATTTTAGGAGTATTTATTGATTCGGACAATTGTGCTAAGGCTAGTTTAGTATGAAGATAGTAATCAAATGCTTCTTTAAATTTGTTTAGAATAAATACTATATTAGTCCTAGTCAATCGTGCACTAAGACCAAATCCCAAAATATATTGTATTTGCATTACAACTTTATCATTCTAAAGATGATTGTATTCATGGTAGTAATGGTAGTGTAGGTTCAGAAACGACTAGTATTAGCTTTGTACTTTTACCCTGAGGTCAAATATTCAACCTTGGTGAACACCAGTTGAATATGCCTAATTGAAACTCGCTCTTACGGAGTATCGTAAGGAACTACAACGGTATAAATGCGATATTAGATCCAAAACCCGACGTTCGTAAAGATAATTATTCAATGATCCTTGAGATTTTAATCGAAAACGAAACAGCTAATTCGTAAGAGTGATAAACCCAATCAAAGGCTATCATCTGGTCAATTTCAATTGCGTGTAATTTGTATATATTTTTTTGTATGGAAGGACTAAAAGTCTCTATAGGATACCCAAAACAATAAATAAATAAAGTAATTGCAGACCATTTTGGTGGAAGCGCCGTCATTGAGAGAGGAGTATAATCTATCTATAAATTTAAATTTTTCATTTCTTTATTCTACAAACGTTTTGTCACTGACAAAAGAAATTAACAAGATTGTTATAAGGACAAACGTGACAAACGGACAATAAAAGTTTTATCTATGTAGATTAGCACAAAATGATCGATGGCGCACAGGAAGTTTCGCAGACAAGTAAAAAAACCCTGCACTTTTCCGTTTTAAAGGGTTCCGTGCATTATTTAAAAGCTTACCTCAACGACGGAAATGTTCGGGCGAATGCAAAAAAGGTCTACAGTTTTGGTGGCCATTTTCAAAATTACTGAACTTACTATCGTTTAAATAAGACTTATATAAGATTGCGATAAAAATTTTGTCTATATATTCATAATATATCAGATATGTGTTTCCGTAGAAATTTTGTTTAGGGTTCTTCAATAAAAGATTGGTAACACAATCGCGAGACCTCTGGCATAGAGACTGTCCATGGGTGGCGGCATCACTTAACATTAGGGGAGCTCTCTTCCCGTTTGCCCCCTATACAACGAACCATTTTCTATACGGTGTATACTTGAATATTAAAATGTTACTATAAATTTATTTAGTATTTGGACAATAATGGTCCAGCTTCTGAAAGTGTACTCAACCTGTAGTGACACCTACAATATGTCTACTGAGGTGACACTACAAATCATTACGATGTCGTCATATCCTGAAACCCGCTTACGAAGTTCCGCTAAGGATAAAATATACAACCTTAACAATTGGGACCTTCAATCCAGCCAGTCTCTGCTTAGACTGGTTGAAGACTGTTGACGATCCTCCAGAAACCTCAAATTTGCTATTACGAAATTTTTTGTTTTAATACTGATTTCATCTGTCGCTGCATGATATATAAAATTTCAATCACTACAATACATTTGAGACTTCGGAATCTTTTTACAATTTTTATTCATTGTGTATCAAGAAGAATAATTCAACGGTAAGCGGCCAGTATCACAATTCACAGCGCACTTGGAGATATTATTTTTGGTACGACGCAAAAAATACGACGAACGTATAAAGTAAATATTCAAAATTTGTAACCCACTTTCGGCGACTACGTTCTGCCTCATAATAAAAGCTATAGCGTATTTTCCAAGCAGTTGTGGTAATTAATATTATTATATGTATTTTTTATTATCACATAAATTTTACCTAGATTTTTTGGGGGGCTTTTTCCTAAATCATTAGAACGAAAGGATCTCTGAAAAATGATTTCAACTTATTATCGTAACGACGTAAATTGCTGCAAGTGAAATGACCTCGAGACAGACGTACAAACAGACAAGTTTTATTAACACAGGGTGGCTGACCCGTCCCACGGCTTCAGGGATGCGCAGGAGTGAATATTTTAATCTAAAATGCAACGTTTACCAAATAGGTGAAGAAATGCAAAAATGTTTTCTTTTTTTAAACTCATAAATGTGGCCAAGTAAGTTTTTGTTTATGTACCTATATTAATAATCTGTGTAAATTGGAACAAGAATATATTGATTATGAAGCTGCTGTTTATTATTTATAAATTTGTGCTTTAAAACAAATGTTAGTTCAGTTGCCTCCCCCCCTCCCCCTTTTGCACGTTTTACGAAATACTCCTTTAAAACCTGAAGATTACTATTATACAAACTAGAAACCTATCAATTACATAGTTGTTACAAAAGCGCTGTCATCACAGACATTGGAGAGCAACAGAGCAACCGTTTGCCCCCAGTTCTTTTAAAAAAAACAACAGACAGTAATTACAAATGTTTAAACAGTGAATTAGAGTATTTTTTCAATAATATATAATATTCATCAACTAAGGCACCTACATTCCAAAAAAGCAATACATGCTATAAAAAATATGTTAAAGGTTCTCATTTGTTTTAATTATATAAAAAAGTAATATAAAATATTTTTAGCTGAGCTGAGTTTTAGACGGTAGCTGAGTTTAATCATCGGACGTCAAGGCAAAATACAAAATCTAATACCGTATCACCTCGACGTCCGCCGTTTCACAATTGAGCGTTAAAGCAGTTTCTGCCGCGCACCACCAGCAATTACCTGCCCACTGAAGTATTTCCACACCAAAACATTCATAAAAGGCCGGCAACGCATTCGCAAGCCCTGTGGCATTGAGATGGGTGGACTGCACTTAACTTTTGCTCCCTGTTCTATAAAAAATATATGTCAGTATTTTCTACATAAAACATTAACTCCCTGTTTCTATGAGTTCCGCTGTTTACTATTCTCTACGTTAGATTACATCTCCATGTATTCATATACAAACGTTTTCGACGAAGTTTCACAAATTCAAAACAGGACTGGATTTTGTATATTTTGAAAATAACGTCCGTAATTTTCTCTGTCCCTTAAAACGAATAGAGGTGTATTCGCGCAATTTCAGCCATTAAACGAGAGAGCAGGCAATAACCCTGGGGAGTGGAAATGCGAAAGAGATTAATATCACACGCTCCCAGTACGGATTCCTCTGTGACGCATTGTATGACTGTTTACATCGAAAGATATGCTTTAGTAATTCCAGGTCGTCTAGTACATTGTCAATATAGCGCAGTCTTGGAATCTAGCCGATAGGGACGATATCTTACTAGAAGCGTGAAAAACACTCGATAACTGTGGCCGTACTACTCTGAACTGCAATTTAAGATGTCAAGACTACGTTTAATATGTAATGCATTCACTGGTACTGTTTTTAAAAGATTTTGATTTTGTTTGCTTATTATGTTAATACTTATTTGCATTTCAGCCTGATTTACATATTAATTGATTTATTTATAAGTTCTAAAACTACGTGTAAGCTATCTATAATTATACATGACTAAATGACATTACAAATTTTACACATACACATCAATTATATTAGAACATAAGCAAACTAGTAAGAGAAAAAACTAAACAAGTAACCACAGAATTGACTAAAACTAAATAGAAACTTATCAAAGCCATGCTATTCTGGAAAAAAGTATGGGTTTAGTAAATTTTTCGTAAACAATAAATAATTTTATTGTGTATGACGATTAACAATACGATATACAAATTGGCCTATAGTTACATACGTTACATTTGTCTCCGATCAGATTATTTAATTAATTAATCTTTAGAATCACAAGACAAAGGTCAAGAAACTTATATGAAACGCTACGACATAGTAGCTTACGTAAAATTTCATTTTGATTTAATATTAGGAGTGTAACTGAATATAACAACTGCTATTAAAAAAAAATCAAATATAGAACTTTTGTAGGAATTCAAATTTACTAGAATAATTACAAAGAAACTTCTATTTTTAACGTATCACTTTTTATAAGGTTTCTAATTAATATAATGAAGAAAAATATAGCTAAAAGTCTTTCCATTTTTTTATTAATTAAGAGGCTTCTTTTTAGGATTTGCTGTAAAGGTCATACAAAAAGTATTTAAAAGAAATAGGTAGTAGTGTTTTATCATCCGAGTTACCAATACCATTTATGAAAGCTATTTAATACCTCCGACGACTACATAGTCGGAGGATTATCTAGAAAATATTTATAAAAAAAAAATTTAATTAGTCTCAAGGCATAGACAGGCTTTTTATCAGCCCGACTACTAATTAGGGCAAAATATAGTTTAACTTACATCGGGAATATTATGAATTTTTAGTGGATGACAGGACTAATATGTGTGCGTGTGACAGTTGAAAGTTTGCCAAAACGCTACCAACTCGTCGCATTAGCGCAACGGGTTGGATTCCACCGGCGATTCTTTACAAATATCACCATTTAAACCTTGTAAACATTAAGGGTAGATCATTATACTGAATTATTGGCACTTTTCCTCACGTTCTTAGGGATAGTGCCAACTCGGATCTTATCTTTATTTCCTTGGCCTAGTGTTATATATGGATGTTACCCACTTACTTCATGGGCATTGATTGTAATATGTTCTTAAGTAATTATGAGCTGCAAATTAGACTCGACCGAAATAAATGAGGAAAAATCAACTCATTTCTCGACGAAACATGTAAAATACCTATTCATTTCGTCACGTAGGTAAGTCTGTTTTTCTAATGAAATGAAGTATTTATAAAATTACAATTCTTGATATACCATTTATTATTGAGATATATATAGATAATTTTCTCTCATTATTTTTTAATTTTACCCTCTATAAAGAAAAGAGTACGCCATTCATGAAAGGCCGGCAATGCATACGAGTCTTCTGACAATGTGAATGTCCATGTGTGACGGTGTTACTTACCATCAGATGAGCCTCATATTAAATAAAAAATAGACCAATTTAACCACAAAAGACGAATATATTTCAATTAAAACAGTTACAAATTTTAAGTAGTTATACATCTGTAATGGCGGAGACCAAGAAAAGGTGGGCCGAGGGGCAAGTGGAATGCGGCGTAAAAAGAAGAAGAAATATGGGAAACACCACTCACCTTTAGTCCTCAGGCACTTCACTTGTCTCCGTGGGAGAAGACCACGTATAGAATATTAAGCGGTAAGTACGTAGTACTCTGCGGTAGCGGAAACACAGTAGTAGAAGTGAGCAAGCGTGACCTCGCGACGGCGGTAGTGGCTTCTCTCTGGGGCGCGGGCGCAAGTCTCATAGTCCCCTCCTTCCACACTTTAATATTGAAGAGAGAGAGAGAGTGGTGTTTAAGGAACGGGTGCGGTTGGGACAGAAAATGAGGACAGAGAGGACTAAGGTGATTGGATGGCGTGAACATTGCCCCCGGCCTAAAAAACCTTTGGGTTTTTTATAAAGAGAAATAATAATAAAAAGACAAAAAAAAAATAATAATAATAGTAATAACAATGAGGAAAGAAAATTGATATTCGCGATTGGTAAAAAAGATCATAGAACTATATGAGTTTGTTAAGCGGTTTGTAAAGCGATTTTGTAAAGCGGGTTGTAAAAGATTCATAAAGCAGTTTGGAGAGCGGTGTATTAAGCGGTTGATCGAGCGGTTTTAAAGCGGTTTTATTAGCGGTTTTATTAGCGGTTTTATAGCGGTTTTGTAAGTTGTTTTGTAAGCGGTTTTATCAGCGGTTTTAAAGCGGTTTTGTAAGTTGTTTTGTAAGCGGTTTTATTAGCGGTTTTGTAGGCAGTTTTATTGGTTCGGTAATGGGCATAAACGCACAATAGGCCTTTTATAAATTCCCGTTGCAGTTTTGACTAAAACTACTCTACAAATTCCATCTTTTCCGGGATAAATTTCCATTACCTTTCCTAAAGGCCAAGAAAGTGGAGAAACGTTATCTGTCACTATAACTACAACTGTACCTATTGTGACAGGATTGGCTTGTGTATTCCATTTTGTTCTCGACTGTAGCAAATGGAGATATTCCAATTTCCATCGATTACTGAATGATTGTATCATACCATCCAACAACGCATATCGTTTTAAAAGTGAAACTGGTTCATCATCTACTTTCATTCTAGCGGGTATAAATTTTACTGGTGATGACATCAAGAAGTGAGCTGGAGTTGAAGCTGTGAGCTCAGATGGATCCTCACTTAAAAGTGTAAGCGGTCGAGAATTGATAACTGATTCAATTTGTGTAAGAACAGTTAACATTTCTTCATACGTTAGTAACTGTTCACCTACCACACGACGCAAATGGTTCTTAAAAGCCTTAACAAATATTTCGAAGCAGCCACCAAAATGAGGACTTCGAGGAGGATTGAACTTCCACTGTATACGATTATTTGCAAGCTCAGTGGCAAATGTATCATGGAATTCAATCGAGTTTGTAAGTGTAAATATATCTGATAATGCATTTTTTGCTCCAACAAAATTCTTTGCATTATCTGAATAAAGAACAGAAATAGCGCCACGACGCGCAATAAATCGCTTGAATGCAGAAAGAAATGAACTGGTACTAAGGTCTGTAGTAAGCTCAACGTGTACAGCTCGAACCACCATACAAACAAAAATGCAAAGATAAGCCTTCATAGAGCGGACTCCACGTTTTCGATAAGGAATTATTGAAATAGGACCAGCATAGTCTACAGCGGTATGGACGAAAGCTTTAGATTCGTTTACACGATAGTCTGGTAAGTCACCCATGAGCGGTATAATAGGATGAGGATTTGCTTTAAAACAAAAGTTACATTTATGTATAACTGATCGCACTATGCTGCGGCACGATAGTATCCAATAACGTTGTCGAAGAATCGCCATTAAAGTGACTGGACCAGCGTGACAGTTATGACGATGATAATAGGAAATAATTAACTCAAGTATCCTGTCCTTTCGCGGTAACAAAATAGGATGCTGCTGATCATACTGTAGATTGGCATTTTTTAATCTACCACCAACCCTTATCAACCCATCAGCATCTAGAAAGGGACATAATCTTTGAATAGAACGCGAGCAGCGGCCACTAGTTTTAAGGCTATGGATGACATCATAGAAATATACCTTTTGTAAAACCTTAAATATCTGTATTTCAGCATAACTAATATCGTCAGCAGAGACATTAGTAGATCTAGGAAGTCTTTTGAGAAAACGGTATATCCATACCACTGTACGGAGAAACAATAACCAAGAAGAAACTCGATGAGACAGTTCTAAAATTGGGTTTGGATCACTCCACACTGTAGCAGGAATAGAGACTATTTTTCTTTCTTCTTCTATATCAACAGCTGTTTCAGAGTTTAGAGATGTAATTGACCACTCAGATGATTCCAGTTCTAACCATTTTGGGCCAGTAAACCAAGTAGAATTATTTATAAATGCAGTGGGTGATAAGCCGCGAGATAGACAATCACTAGGATTTTGATCACCCGCAACATGGTGAAATTTTTCATTTTTAATTAAATTTTCTAACTGCGGTTGTTCTACTATAGAACATAGCGAAATAGCGGTATAACTGTTACAGTTATTGGTGCAATCAGAACCCAATAAGGGGACGTTACCGATGATAATATACCCGAATATTGTTTCGAAAGCGGTAGGAGTGCCAGGTGCGCCCGTAACACGACCCGACAACATTATATCGGCGTAATGCGGTGCACCAATAAGTATCTCTATCTCTGACGGATGAAAATAATTGTCATCCGCCAAAGTAATATTGTTTAAATGTTTCAGCGAAGACTTTTTAACTTGTGCCACCGGTAAACAGTCTGTTATTTTGTCTATAGTAAAGGCATTTAAAGGTATAGAATTATTATTAATCCGAGAAGAAAGAACGGTAGAAACTTCTCCTATTATCGGATTTGAAGCGGAACCTATACCTTTTACAAACTTATTCGTAAATTTAGTAACCTTTAAATTTAATCTTTTGCAACATTTCATGGTTATAAAAGTGCTTTGAGACGCACAATCAATTAAAACACGAACTGTATGTGGTTTACCATTTAAATCATATATATATACTTGCGCCGTACCTAATAAACATGTATTATTACTTTCGGAAATAGCCGGCCGAATATTACAAAGTGAAATATTTGAGTTATTAATCGGCTGATTGTCGCTGCGTGGAGGTAAATTAGGTGTATTATTAGCGGGAGGCCCAGCAAGCGGCGCAGTTGCATTGCTCATGCGATTCAAGTTATTAGCGTGCATGTTTTCTTGAGAAACAGTCGCATTACGACACAGCGTAGAATGATGTCTTATGCGGCAATTACGACAATTCCATGCAGACTTACACTTATTTAACATATGCGATAAACTTAAACAGTTAAAACACCCTTTATTGTTTTTGATAAAAGTGTATTTATCATCTATAGACAATTCGTTAAATGAATTACATTTATATAAATTAAAATGATCGATGCGTTTACAAAATGAACAATTAGACCGCTTCTCTGTAAGCGACACAAACGCACGCGAAGAAACCGGTTTGTTATGGAATGTGCGAGTAGTATCCAAATGCTGAGCTATTCTATTATGCTCGCGTACGAATGCAATTAAATCTTTATAACTAGGTATTGTAGGGTTGTAAATATTATGTAATTCGAAGGAACGAACTGTACTAGAATCTAATTTCTTCAATGATAAATATAGTAATATAAAATCAGCTAAATTTTCTAATTGTAATGATTCTAAACTTGATATTGCGGTGCAGTAATTGTCAAGAAACAATTGTAAATTTTTATGTGAAGCGGTGGTAAGCGGTTTGAAGTCTAGAATCTTTTGCATATAAGCTGAACCCAAACTTCGTTTGTCATGGTATTTGTTTATAAGCGTTTGCCAAATTAAAGCATAATTTTCAGCATTTGGAATTATACCTGCACAAACAGAGAGGGCCGAATCAGATAATTTACTTATTAAATATTGAATTCGTTCGTGATCTGAAAGATCAGGATTTTCATGAATGGTACGTTTAAAGGATTCGTAAAATAACGGCCACTTAATGACATCACCGTTGAAAATCATTAATTCCAACTTTGGTAAGTGAAACGATTTGCGTTGGTGTTGGTTTGCATCAGATAAATCATTCCTACCTACAACAAATTTATTAAATTTCTCAAAAATGAATTTACAGTGACAATACATGTCTTCAAATGAATTCATGCAATTAAAATTGACAGTGTATAAGGGATTAATAGTTAATTCGATAACATTTATTTTACTCACTGTTTCACAAAACGAATCCCGAATATTATCAATTGATATCATACCCGATAAAAAAGAATTTATGTCAGCCTCCTGCGAGGTTTTCTTTGACCTATCGTACAAGTCTTGTACACGTGAAAATAAATTGTCTCGTTTTGCAATTAAAACGGCTCGATCAATTTCAAGCGAACTGTTAGCGCCTTGTTTCTCAGAAGCCGCTTTACGAGTCTCCATAATGACAAAGATATATATATATATATTAAATTAAATTAAATCAAATCGCGATTTGTAACAAACTAAAATAGTATATCGCGGCTCGAAAAGGACCAAACAATGTAATGGCGGAGACCAAGAAAAGGTGGGCCGAGGGGCAAGTGGAATGCGGCGTAAAAAGAAGAAGAAATATGGGAAACACCACTCACCTTTAGTCCTCAGGCACTTCACTTGTCTCCGTGGGAGAAGACCACGTATAGAATATTAAGCGGTAAGTACGTAGTACTCTGCGGTAGCGGAAACACAGTAGTAGAAGTGAGCAAGCGTGACCTCGCGACGGCGGTAGTGGCTTCTCTCTGGGGCGCGGGCGCAAGTCTCATAGTCCCCTCCTTCCACACTTTAATATTGAAGAGAGAGAGAGAGTGGTGTTTAAGGAACGGGTGCGGTTGGGACAGAAAATGAGGACAGAGAGGACTAAGGTGATTGGATGGCGTGAACAACATCATATAATCGTACAAATCGTGTTTGATTAATGTTGAAGAAGGAAAAAATTAGATACACTAATAATTTAGTCTGCAGGTAGCAGGGCAATGCACTGCAATTCGTCCATGAAGTATGTCAATGCGGTACCGTTGATTTGCAATTATGTCTCATCCTGCATCATAACGGTTGCATTGTGTTTGACGGACAAATCACTGTGAACTACTTTTTATGATTCTTGGAATTTGCGATAATTTTCAACAAATATTTGATGTCCGGAGAAAGGTATTTTTGCATTTGATAATGAACATTTTATTATTTATACATTTTTACTGTAAGTGATAATTAATATTAGGTTGTAAGAGCTATCATATTCTTCTGCTATGGTATTGCCTGTAGGTATGGATTTCTTATATCTTTTAGGTGATAAATCTTCTGTGCCTTAAATTCTGTATTAAATTAGTCAGAAACTTTTTAATAAGTTTATCGCTAACAAATTTGTTTGCATAATTACAAAATAGCCAAGTTTTTTTTCTCGTTCCAGCGTTGTAAACTTTATGTTTTTTTCTATTGTGTTTATGTTCGCTATTAATTAAAGCACGGCCAAAATTACAATAAAGAAAATTTAGCCTAGATTTTCTAAACTGTTTACACGTAGCTACGGCGTAGGCGGGTCGTAGATACAGTGTAAATCTATTTTTCCCACAAAAGGCTTGCACAGACGAGACTCAGTCTAGACAGCTCCACAGACGGTGACTTCCTACACCTACTCGATTACCTACACTAACTTTGTCCTCGGACACTCTTTACTTTCGAAATAAACTTCACTATGTACTTACATTAATATTAATAGAATTGTGAAGTATCTATTTACTTGTTCGTTAACGTTCTTAGTAACGAACATGGAAGTAGGAGGTTTTATATCAGTTTGTACATTATTTTACCTATATGAATAAATGATTTTTGATTGATTGATTGATAATATAAACTGTTTATATATCAAAAGCTTATCACTGCAATAAAACTAGATATAATATTGCTTGCATGAATACTTCTTCCTGTAGAGAAATTTAGCAGTAAGCCAGACAAATGTTTATCATTATCATTGGGTCTAAGTTTCATGGAGTCCATAGAATTGGACATAAACGTCATTTTGTTTCTAAGTGCCAATTTTTTTTATTAATAGGGCAGTTACATAGAAGTTAACTCGGTATAGCAGAATTTTATTGACTAAGACATAACATATCATATTAACTAAGCTAATATAATTTACATAAAGTCAATATAATTTACAACGTGGAGCCAATTATATCTGTTTGCTCAACAGTATTAGTGTGTGTTCAGTCCTATACATTGCTACAATCGATTCTTATCAACCTTCATACCATAAAGTAAATAGTTTAATACGGTTAAAGTTTCGTTATTTGCTACATTAGGTCTTTATATTATATGATATTGACGTTTTCTTATGACGTTGACCTCAATAATAATATAATTCGACTATAAATATCCTATTTGGTTAGGAATTTGAATCATCATCTTTCAATTTTAATCGTTACTTGTGATGAAAATGTGGATCTTGTGCGATAATCGGAAGCGGTCATCAAGCCAAACCAGCCAAATCCTGCTCCAAGCGAAAATTGACTTCGAAAAAGTTGCTTATGAGCGTGTCGTGGACTAGTGCCTATAACTTTCTTAAATCTGAAGTTGATCCAAGATGGCAAAAGTTCTTAGATAACAGTGGCACATACATAAATTATCATTAATGAAATATATTTCATTAATTTTTTTTTATTTCTGTTCTAACCATACAAAATGCCAATTGAATGAAGACCTAATGTTTTTAGTTTTTTAAAAATCAATCAGCTCTATTATTAAACCTTTAATTATGGCCTCTGAATTTTGTATCTTTTTGCTTACGTGATTTATTGAAATAAGGAAGTCAGTGGCTTAGGAGCAGCAGACCTCTGAAGCAGGTTTTATCGTGTTTTTCTTCACCGTACGAGCGAGTTAAACGCAACATACAACGTATGTGCATAGCTGGGGTCCGATCCTAGGACCTCAGGAATTAGTTTCACATTTAAGCCCAACTAACACTATTTTAAGGTATATTTTATCTTTCTGTGAACACCAATAATATACCGACATTCAAAACCCATATATGTATCATTGGGGATTTGTCTAGGACCGATAAAATTTAGAATATAATAGGTTTTGTTCGTAGGATTATTCGATACATACAAGTGATAAATCACACAGTTGCGCAGTTAAACAATTGCAGTAATAGTTGATGGTTCAGTGACCTCCAACACCTATTGCACTAGATTATATCAAATTATCTAATAATCAGCAATGAGACACATCTACGCAGTACGCTGTAATGTACGCTTTACTCACATCAAACGGAGTCATTATAGCGTTAAATTTTCACGTTCTTTTATTATGTTTTATTTTAACAATACTCTGTTATACGGCCTGTCCCGATTTTTGAAGTACAACTTCTTTAGGCGCATGAGGGTAATTTTTTTACGGATGAAACGTCATGAAGATGTGCAGCGTTTTTGTCGTATACAAGTAAGAGAGCGATTGAGACATATTGAGAGTGAGAGAGAGAGAGAGATCGAGAAAAATACATGCTATTGGTTGATGAATTCGTTTAGAATTTGAGATTGCAATTCTGTCGCATAACGTCTAGTACAGATCATTAGCATCTTTTTTGGGAAAAGGGATACTCTTCTTTAATAAAATCCCAGAGGCTCTTTTATCTCTGCCTTTTCATAAATTTAAGAAATGTAGTAAATAAAAAAAATCTTAGAAATATGCAGTGTGTTAACAGGGTGAAAATAGATATACAAAAACATGGAGCGATCATATACCGGTACATGATCATCTATTGCGGCTTCTGCCTTAGTAATAATTTATTTACAAAGAAGTTTCTCTTCTGACCTGAGTATTTTGTACACACGGACTTTTTTAAAGATAGATAGAATATAATGAAGCAGAATAACATTCTAACGGCAAAAATATCGGCCAAATTTTTTTTCTAGTTTATTATCAACGAAAGCTATTGGGTTTTTTATTCTTCTAAGATACCAGTAATATTTGGTTGTAAGAGATATTATATTCCTCTATCATGTGCTCATTGTACTGCGCGCATCATGTACATATAAAAACCCCAGTTAGGCTTCGGCTGTTGGCCGCAGGTATCGATTTCCTATATCTTTGGGTTTATAGGCAAGTAGGTGATAATTATTCTGCGCTAATTCTTGACTTAACTGGGTAGGTAATATTTCTAATAATTTTACATGTTTCTTAACTATTGTATACGCAAAACAAATTTGCTTGCGTAACTCATCATTATAAAAAAATGCAATGTTCTATACCTGAGGAATATTGTAATATAGTATTATTAATAATACATGTAATATTTGAAAATTTATAATAATATAATTATTTACCATTGCTTTTTTTATTTGCTATAAATAAAACCACGAGGCCCGAAATACATGGCAGCATTATTCATAGTTTACTTTACTACTGCATATTTACTATACACACTCTAATCCAGGTATTCGACTCCATACACACGGAATGGTCGTTAAAATTAGCATTCTAAAATTAAAAATGCTTTTAATAATTCGTAATAAGCCCAAAGCTTTTTGAAGCTCCACTTTGCCGACCTCATAAAATCCAAAACTGTATTGCTTACTCCACAATGCGATCAAAAAGCAACTTGAATGTATTAAAAAATTCACGACCACTTAGCTTCGCTATAACAAAAACTAGCTCGATATTTCAATATGTTTCAAGTTTCGAGTCATGGAGGGCCCTTCACAGAACAGACACCGAAATATAAACTACTACGTTTCGAAACTGAATTAAACTTTTTGCGTGTAAAATCAGCGACTGTCAAAGAGTAATTTTAACAAACAAAATGACCTTCGCAATTTCGAATGAAATCTCATTAGATTTAAGCTGTGTTTCCCTAACTTTTCATTCGTGATTATAAAAATATATTTATTTATGTGACTTTTAATGATGATTTAAAAACGGTTGTATATCAGATTGAATGGTTAAAGGTTTTTGTGTATTTCTTTATTTATAAGTCCTAAAACGACATGTATGCTTTAAATATACAAGAAAATGTGACTTCACAAATTTTACACACACACATACACATCAATTACAGGTAAGGTATTACTAACGGGATAGTAGATTCATTATTCCGTTGGTGAAATTCTTTCCCAAAACGATCATTGATTAGGTTGGCCTCTAGAAAATAGGTTTACAGTGTACAGTTGAGGCTCCATCTATGTTTAATAAAGTTATAAATTGCAAGTTTGAGTTACACTGCCCAGTGTATCAGAATGCAGTTAGTCGAAATTAAATTCCTGTAAGCCGGACGCAGGCTACATCTAAAAATAAACAAAACAATTGAGCCACTACTGACAATTAATGAATCCTGTTAAACTGTTCTGATTAGTTGTTGAATTTAGTGAGAATTATGGTGAAATATTAATCGTTTATATTATTTACTACACTTATTCGTATATGCAATTTGCCCTTGACTGTATAGTGACTAAAATCTAACAAAGATAATCAAAATATAATTAATTCGTAAAATTGGTGTACAACTTATGAATGTCAGTAATTATAATTGTATACATTTAAACTTACATTTGGTGTCAGTTCTCAAAACAAGGGCGTAAAACAGACAATAAAAACAATATGGCAATACTGTCACTGTTTTAAATCACCAAGTTTTTTTTACAAAATGTTTACAAAAGCAGCAACCATTACATCCTTACGAGGTATATCAATATAATTTAATTAAATATTGTACACAAATAATTCTATAAAAAACCACAATTTTTTTCGGGGGCAAATGCGTTACGCATCACGGCATCCCACGGCACGGTTGCCTGTGAAGGGTTATGTGGGACTCGCCACTGTGCATACCCACTAAAACCCCACGGAGCCACCAACAATCGCCCGAGGCAGGACACGGTAACAGCTTAGCCTTGTCCGCTTTATTCTAACTACCAAAACTAACTGAGGTACAAAAAACTAACAAATAATTAGGTTAGGTTAGGTTGGTATTTCTTGTACATATCAAGTTTCCAAGATAATTACAATCGATTTCGCCATAGACGACTAAAAAGCATGTTAATCATGAAGACAATGTCAATTTATCAAATAAGTTACGATGAAATGAAAGCCTCAATGATCCCATGTTCTGTTGTGGAAACGAGTATGCAGCCTGCCTAGGCCTGTCGGACAGTACCTACACGATAAATATAACAAATATTTTATTGCATCTTCTTCCTTAAATTTCAGATTTTATTTAAATAGATATGTCTATGTTTACATAATCATATCTAACATATCAATGTTAATTTTCGTTTGTTTCGATCTAAGTACTTCCGTTTATTTCGGTTTTTTTCGTATGTGTCCGTATATTTTCGTCTATATCCATCTATCTTTTTTCGTTTATATTCGTCTATTTTCGTTTATTTCCGTTTATTTTCTTTTATTTAGTCTCTATCAATTTTCGTTTGTTTTAATCTATTTCCGTTTTTTTTTATATTTTCTAGATAATTTCCCGACTATGTAGTCGTCGGCGGAAGTATCTTACATAAGTCGTATTGGTAACTCCGATGTTAATACACTACTGCCTATTTCTTTTACTCCCTTTAAGTGTCCCGTTGCTTTGAAGAAGCCTTGGACACCATGGGTTCAACAAATATGCTTTAATAAATAAATATTCATCAAATATTAAATGCCACTAAAAACATTATAGTAAGAAGTTATTACAAAATAACTGGGTTGCTTCTATTTGAGAACGGGTAAACACATACATTATTAAAAACGATTGCATTTCAGTGAGAAATGGTCGTGCATAGGGCTGATACTGATACTGATACATTGAAACTGCTTTTATTTTTACTTAGTTTATATAAATTTGTATGGAGTTAGTTATTGTTTATTTTATTTTTTTAAATTTCGTTATATAAAACATTCTCTTTCAGGAAAATAAATATTAAGGTACAGTTCAAGAAGTACATAACTTAATCTACAGAAATATTATTACAAAATTAACAATTTTACAGACAACCGACGTTGAACGTGACAACGTCATAAGAAAATACTGATGGAATGGTTGCATTTTGCAAAAAAAAAATTAATTTTATTTGTTTGTTAGATATTTTGTATGGATATAGAGAAGGCGGTAAATGGAAATCACAATTGAATTGATTAAGTTACATTTAATTGTATGCATAAATACAATTATGTCAATTTTTTAACGAACGCATGCTGCCGAACGCGGAGACCAATTGTGCCTCTTTGTCGCTCGTTCTGCACTCTCGTTTGCAAATACTTTAAAGTAACGCCTCAGACGAGGTAACGCCGCATGCGTCAGGTTTTTTAATGCGTGCACTCGGCTCCATCGAAATATAAGACGTTGTCACGTCAAATTCTAAAAGCTTATCTGACAGTTTATGAATTACTATAAAACCATGACTACTTATCTTTAGTTTAATACTGAAATATATTTTTACATATAGGTACTGGACATGCCTTATGCTCCACTATTGAAAGAAGTTATAATATACTAAACTCACCTAACACAATTCAGTCCAATACAATGTATGATCTTATAAATATCAATGTAATATTTTATATAGAATATAAAGCCTTTACCATACCTGTACATAGTAACGTTAAAGCGAGCACTACGGCATTACGTAAACAACGTATTGTGGATTTACAAACGTTTACCTGATTTAGTGAGTGCTAAATCAATGCATTCATCGATGTATTTACGCGATGTTCAGTTATACGTGAACGGAAAGAATTTAAGGATATTCTCTAACGTTGATAACTTTACATCTTTATCGAGGCTATGCTTCATGCATGGTCAAAAATTGCGGTAATTCAATCATTATTTTTTATTATTTAATATATCTGAAAGCTAACATTTTTTGATACCCTAACTGGAAATCCATTTGCGCATCCCCTGTTCCCGACCGTATTCTGGACCCACACCAGTTTCTTTGCGTAGCCTGTGTTGTCTTCTACCGATATTAATGATATTAGCACCCTCGCCGTGGTTTCCAACGCCAGTTTTCTTAAGAAGACCAGTTTCAGCGTATCGTTAAAACGCCCACATTCAGTAAGAGAATGGGAATGACAGTTCGAAAATTTATGATTTGCAATGGCAACCAATAATATAGAGTAGCACTGCTGTTTTAAAATACAGCAGGTGTGTACAACAATATTGACATGATACAGGAAAATAGCTTCATTTACGTCGTCTCACAGTAGCGTATCTGTCGCACTTAGGTGTTATTTACTGGCGATTTCAAATCATAAGTGCGGACGAAGCTTATAAAAGCTATATTTGGCGTGAAATTATTTTTTATGGGCGGCCTTTATCGTAACCATTATGGAGGATTTTGTTATAAATTGATGTCAAGAATTAATAAAAATGTTGATACTTATTATTATTTATCTAACATATTGGAAAGCACGTTTTGTATAAAAATAATCTTCCAGCGAATTTAATATATGTATTTGATTATTGTTGTCGATTACAAAATTAAAATTTCCGACGAGGATGGGATTCGAACCCACGCGTGCAGAGCACATTGGATTAGCAGTCCAACGCCTTAACCTCTCGGCCACCTCGTCATGCAAGGCCTCAGGTAATTTTTCAACAACGTTAGATATAGGCATAGAAGATATTAAGAACACGTGTCAATGACTTCATGTAACGGTGTCAATAAGTTACTGGTGAGATATTCCGATAAATGTAGCGAAAAAAGTTTCTATTTATGGAGCGACATATTTACCCTATGAAGCCTTAATTAATCTTCTAGAAAATCAAGGCAGCCTTTCGTTAATTTTTTATTATTTTGGTTGAGGTAACTGTTGTTGTTTGCTTCTTTGTGGGTCTTGATTCAGCAAACCCAAAAAAGTTTTATTCAATTCTGGCAACCGTTTCCTCAAGAGTATCTTCTATTTTTTATATTTTCTTTTCTTTATCTTATCCTGGTTTGGTTTGCCGCCTAAATATTATGAAATCCTAAAGCAGAAAACAAATCTGGATAAATGTAAGAGTGATCAGATGAGCGTCCTGGCCGTTTGTCCCTCGTGCCGGTTCTTTAAAAAAACCTCATGTTTGGCACTCCACTTACTAGCCTGTTGAAAAACTGTCGAAATTTGTACTAGCAAAATGTTAGAAGCAGCGGGCTAATTTTACTTTATTAGCAGTAGCAAATTAATTTTTATAATATTAAGTAAAAATGTCGTAAATTTAAGTTTTAATTCCACTTTTCTTTTTCTAGTACATATATACTTTTGTCTTCCGTATCATATATTTGGTTTTTTATTACTAAGTGTATTATAACGTGGATATGTGTTAGATGTATGATTACTAATAATTCAATATTACTGCGCAATATAAAGCGTATATGTACCGCGTTGCCCCCTTTCCGCCCGTTTACGGAAATGCCAAAACCACAGATACCAGAATGTGTATAACCATAAATGTTCTCGAAACATTAAACATTATAAAGAAACGAGTTGTTTATTTACGAGCTACCGAGCCACGTGCGCCATTTGTTTGTCATTCTCGCTTTTTGTTGAGAATATTTTTACACGAATACTCGATTCGAAAACTGTCTTGATGGCTAAGAGGTAACTTTTTACAGTTTTATTTCAGGGATAACTGATTGAAGTTCTTGTAAAATTAAACAGTTTTTTGATGTTATAAGAATTGTACAAAAAATTCAGTTAGGACAAAATCTTGCATCGGATATTTTGAGTTTTTGACAGCGGGTAGCTCTCGCCTTTCTGACGCGTACTAGTAGGAACTACCCGATTGCTTGCCCAGTCTCTAAATAGCAGAACTTCTGGTGTGGGTCCATTTCCAAATCGGATTTTAAAAAAAGAACAATAATTTGTTGTCTATAGAATCAGCGCGCTCACTGCAATCCGTTTTAAGTAATATAAAAATATTTTGATCGGTATTTAACGTTGATTTTGGTCTAAATAATAGTTGGAATAAACGATTTAAAAGAGGAAGATGCTTCTAATTCGAAACGATTGGAAGGGCTATTTATATAGGCAGTTAGATGCACAGTAATTTTGATAGTGGCTACCGGTTAGTCAAGTCGTAGGCAGACACTTGTTTAAACAAGACAAAGCCTTAAACGAACTTAAATCCTTTATGAAGTTTTGAAGTGTCACCAAAGGGAAAGATATCCTTTGTCTTACTTTATTACGAAGTTTACGAGTTCCAAGCGACACAATTAAAAGTATTAAGACGTCATAATAAACTTACGGAAAATGCATTGTTATAAGCTGAATTTGTCAGTTTAATTGTCGATAAAATGTTATTTGTATGATAACAAATGTGTGTCATATCATGAGACGTTTTTGTAACAAAGAACGTGGGTCAGTGTGACGGAAGTAATTTTTCAAAATTGTTCTGTTTCAATTTGAAAATCCTTCAATATTGAGGCGTTAAAATCGATATACAATAGAAATATTTCTTTGTTTGAAGACTTTGTTTAGGTATATGGACAATGGGTTGATTGTACCTAAACATCGTAGGTTCTTTTTGGTCTACTTGAAGTTGATATTTTTGTTAACACGAGGCTCGTTTGGACTATTTTAAGTTAAATACTCTAAAACTCCGACGTGAATTAATTGATCTAGTTTATTTGTATAATATAATTAACTTTAATATTTACTTGAACAATTTTATCTAGCATTATTATCACAGTCAATTAAAATATTAAGTATTGATCAATTTAATCATTGTAGTTGGAACTTTTGGATCCTCTACTATCATGGGCGAATCGTGAATTTGTGGGGCTGACGCAGACGCAAAAATACACCCACCGAAAGCAAGAAACAGGGAATTTTCCGTGACGTTCGACAGACACGCATTGCACATAAGTTGTTTGATCTGATATCAACATTATGATTGGATTTTTTTAATTAAAACCATCGCATATTGTTTTCAGTACGGACTAGGGGCCCTGAATTGTAGCCCAAAAAGCCCGTAAGTAGATTCGCCCCTGATGGTTATGGTTAGTTTTTAGGAACAGTAGGGTACTAACACCCTATTACGTATATTTTAGCACAGTCATACCAAGAACCGAATCATATGTAAATTGCTCATCATACATCTAGTATTAGATATCTTACAAATGCATAGTAATTTATTAAATTTAGTAGCAATAATTAACATTTACTGAGAATCGGCGGGTCTCAAAGGCTATTAATAAATACTGATCTGCGATTATATCGAGTACCAAATAACGTTGGTTGAAATCGTAGGTTTTTTAACTAACGCGGTGCGTTTGATGTTTGAAATGCCGTTTTGTTTTATTACTCGTAAATACGGGTGAATGCCACAGGTTTGTTCCATTTTGTACCTGTTATGACGAATGTATCGCGAATTTTCCTTGTGTTAATATTTTATTGTTTATAATATAACTAACAAACATATACAGTTTTAAATTTTATTGATTATAAGGTTGTACAGAATAATTTATGTCATTTCGATACTTGCAGCTGAGTTTCATCAGGACGTCGTGACAGACTACAAAATATAACCCGTATTATCTCGTTGTCCGAAGTTCCACAACTGTGCGTTTTTAAAATACCGCCGCGCAACACCCAGCTAGCAATATTTTTTAAACCAGTTAGGGTCCATCAAAAAAAGAGAATACCAATCTTAAAAGGCAGCTGACGGACCAATTGCCAGAGGGCTCGCAAACGATCTGGCAATGTGACTGTCCATGGGCGGTATCACTTAACAATAAGGGCCTCAGTTATATAAAATTCAATTAATAAAATTTAGTAAAACATTACAAACAAAATTTTATCAAAGCAGTGGAATAAGCCATTTTGAATATTGTAACTTTACTAATACACTTGTTTTTCTTGTATTTTTAATTTACTTAACACGATTTACTCAAATCTTCAAGCTGTTGCTTTAAAAAATATATTATTTTATCTTATTATATTCTCTTATCAGAGATATGGTATTATTATTATTATATTATGGTACCCTATTTAAATATGTGCATATAATTAGTATAGATAGCGGTCCATTAGGTTTTGTTACCATAAAGTTACTCCTATATTAGAAGTATCTATTTATTGCCATTAGTATGTGTAAATACCATAATTTGCATATTTATTTTACATTAATCTTGTACAATGTTCCTCTATGTGAATAAAATGTAACAAAACCTGGAGCAAAGTGGAATACACCCACCACAGAGTCATTATTTGGTCCTAAAGCGGGTTTATTTGTTGTGTAATAAACAATTTTTGGCTTCTGAAGAAGTCGTATACGGTGATCATAATTTTGATGTTTCTTTTAAATAGTGCATTGCTCTTAGGTGAATTAATGAGTTTAAAATTGCGGGTAACCATATATCATATTTTATGGCCTTTCAGAAACTGCGAGTGACGCCCTTCCGGTGTTTTTAATTTTATAGTATTTTGAAATGAGAATTCGATGTATTAAACAGCTTACTGTTACACACTATCGAATTTAGTATAATAACTTTTCAAAGTCGATCTATTATTTGAAGTGTCTTGAATTTAGAATTTAGCGTTGTGTGTCAAAAGTCAAAGTTGTATCTTCTATATATATTTATGTTCACGATTTTTAAAACAGACCACAGAGATCGGACTTCACATTTTCGCTGTAAATGACAACTAATTGACATTTTTTTATTTCTAATATATAAGATAACAAATATTTCCTAGCTAGGAACAGGTTTTTATGGAAAAATTCAATTGTCGTTGATACAATTTTTCATCACTTATTATTTATTTTTCACAAGCCAGCCATTCTAGAATGTAAGAGAACATACGAAAAGCTATTCATTTTTACAAACATATACATATAGATATAACGAAATTGACGGTGAATTTTTTCACTACGTCTATAGAGAAATGAGGCGGTACATTTTTGCTATTAATATATTATGGATTGGTGCCACATGGTGTCAGATATATATGTCATATTAGCTAGCTTTAATCTTACGCAGTATTATATTAGGTTAGACGTCAGTGCCTAAATGCAATTATTAATATTTCACCGGAAGAAAAAACTTATATGCTTAGAAGACTATTGAGAGATTGGTATATCACTACCAAAGTATGTACTTAAATCTTAGGTATTAATCGTAAGTAATGCGTGCAAAATCCATTAAAACCAAGTTTTATCTAACGTAATAAATAAACGTACTATTTCCCCATTACCAGTCATATAATTACATAAATCTAGATTTTCCTGTTAACTGAAAATCTAGGAAAACCCTTATTGAATACGCACTATAATTTATGTAATCTATCAATCATGCAATGTCATTGTGACGTTTCCACAATTTTTCCTAGTATCTGACAAACGATTGTTACTTCCCCTTACGGATAACGAAAGGTTAGCGTATGCTATCTGTGTACATTTAAAATGCAATATATATTTTTTAAGACATAGAAAAAGGTTAGGTTTTATTAGTAATTATCTGTAGATATTGGAGTCTAATAATATAGGATATGGTCATCAAGAATAACGTAGGGTTGATTATTCATGTTGTTAATTATTCATTTGTTTACTAATGTTTTTCTCTGTAACATAATTTTTCAGAAATATGTTTTAATAGATAAAATATTAAACATAAGGGTATTTTAGAGTTCTATAAGTCATACCTTCCAGAAAAACGTGTTTAAAGAGGGTTAAGAATAAATACACAAAAAGATAAAAAACCAAAGTACTGATATGTCTTTTTAAAATCTTTTTGTGTTAGATTCTACTTAGATCTTAATTTCTTGACAAACCGTTTGAAATAGTAAATTATATCTGGGACCGATCTAGTATCACATAAGCAGATTTACTGCAAATCCTCCTTCTTCTTGTCAGCATTCATTATTAGCAGCAGCAGTATTCATTTTTTGAAGGAATCCTCGAATATTTATTTCGTTTTCAAGCATAGAGAATGTGTGGGTAATATCTGTATAAAAAAAGTACTACCTAAATAATTATTGTCAACGTAATCACCGAATAATAAAAAGAGAGATTTCCCAAATAGGTTATGTAATACTTGAAGGATCCCTTTTGCACTTATATTGAAATAAAAGTTTTCAATACATATAACAATATCTCATAAAAAGATTATACCACAAGCTTAAATACCGAGATTAAAAGAATTTACATAACCACTATGAAAAGTATGCTTATACATAATTAAAACAATGGCAAGTTAAAATATCTCAATAGAATCTAGCAAATTTTTATAACTGAGTGCAGTCCGTATTTGTCTCTACATTTTTATTGAATTCCAATAAATTGTCTGTTTATTATTCACGGTATATACGAGCGGCATTTTAAAGAACTGCTCAAAGATTAATCACATATTGAATCAAATACGCTGTGGTCGTGCTTCAGTTGGAACCTCATATTATTGACAGAATCGGTATCAAACAAGCCTATTCCTATTCTTCTCAGCTGCAGCGGTTCAATAGTTGGGAGTGTTCAATTATGACTGAGGAGAACTGATCAAATTGCGTTCAAATACCGGTACTGCACCAATGGATGTTCTATCAATGTTATTAGTTAATGTACACATTAGTGGCAGGAAAATCATGTGCAGACTGAGGTAGTATCGTGTGCAGAAGGCTAGCTCTAGGATTTACCAAGAAAATAAAAATGTGTGCTTATACTTTACTTATACTTATACCGTGTACACACGTAAGAAGTGAAACTTCTTTATGTCCTTATTTTTCGAGAAATGATCTACTACATGCAACTTCACAGAAATTGGTTCAATAAAGTTAAATTAGATAAAGATTAACAAAATTTTTAATATCAAAGACATTAATACAATTATTTCATTTTACCTTAATACTAAGATTATTACATAACTTCATTAATTGTAATGGAATTTTTACTATCATTGTATTATATATATTTGTTATTCGAAATGGCTTCGAATCAACCGTGTTAGGGACAAGAAAAACATGGCGCGAAATATGTGACGTATACCAGAAAATGTGACGCGGAACCGAAACATGTGACGGTAGATTTTTTTCCAACGCCGAAAAAGATAAGTTCCACTTCTATAATAATGTAAGCAATCCTTTACGCTTCCTATAAACGAACTGGTTCATACCAAGTTTAATTTAATTTTTAATTTTATAACACAATGGTCGAATTAAAGCGTAAAATCCTATTAACTCTTCAATTGCTAAAAACAATGTACGAATATACGATTTTTCATGGACTTCCTATTGATAAATGTGAAATTTGCTCCAGTTTCTCATAGGTCATACAATGGATGAATATTGTCCACAAAAGATTGACGCTACAAGTTTTGCTATGTACTCATGAGTAACAAAATCAGGCCGGTTTGATTCTACTCTATTTGATTTGATAATCTATTAGTTTCGGGTAAGCGGGGTTGCTGACTTAAAGTCTATCATCATCATCGAGCAACGCCTGTACGGACCCATCAGGCTGGGATTCTACACTGGAATGCCCTTGGCATTAAAGCTTTGTCGTAAAAGGCTTATGAAAAATATTATAAATTAATAGTTCTGTTTTGAATAATCTATGTCACTGTCGATAGAGCAGCTGTGGTCACTGAATTGGTAAATAATTCCATTTTGCATTTGATAATATAATTACCACATTGCTATAATTTCAGTATTAGTAACATAATCGTTATGTACACAAGTATTTAAGTTAGCTATATCCGTTTTAGTGTATTTGTTATACCTTAAAATGCACTCAGTAGACGTATTGTTACCATGGACGATATTTTCTTTAATAAAAAAATATTCCGACGAATTAAAAAAACTTCTTTAAAGTATGGAAAAGTCATACGTTAAAAGACATGAATGATAACGGCTGGGAATTTTTTTACAGCGAAATTTTATTTACCTAATAATTTTACCGAACTAATTTGATTATTAAATAAATCATATATTATATAGTTCTTATGCAATATATAGCAGTAGGTGACTGTAAAATGTACCTATGTTTGGTAATAATCCAAATTATATTTAATAATAAAAAAAATGTATAATTTATTCATGAATCATTTTAAGTCCTTGATGTATATATTTCCGTCTAACACGTTATAAAGTACGAAATACCTGGTTTTCAAACTAATAAATAAGAATTCGCAAAGTTCAATGACTTTTACCGCGATTTTAATAGTAATACGGCCGATTTCATGCCCTAGCAATATACAAAGACTAGCTGATGATAAATTACAAAAAATCCCTTTGAAAATACAATTCAACGAATGCCTATAATTTTCCATAATAGGTACAAAGGCAAAGACCTGTTGAAAAATAAATCAAAATAAATAAGTTTGAATACACTTTGTAGTTGTATGCGCCCGAGTTTAATAGTCGCGATTACAGCGTCATACACAAGACTACGCGTGTGTGAGTGTACTAAATCATTGGATGTTTTAAAACCAATTGAATTACTATTTTTAACATTTAAACGATTCTCGTTATTTTTAGTTTTATGCGAGACCTTATTTAAAACCTTGTAATATAAAATACATGACCTATTTGGCATATACCAAAATTTTAATTGGATTGCTTTTAAAAGCATATTCAACATTGAAATGTATCTCGAAATATTTTTTCAGCTTGGCAAAATTTCAGTATAAATAATTTCTTCCAGTTCAGATGACGATACTTGTAATTTATATGGCAATATTCGAATGAAACGATTGATACAAGTGTTGTGTAACTTTTATTTGTAATCAGCATTATAAATATATAATTGAAGTTATTGCAAATATTATATGAGAACAATGTTTCAAATAGATTTAAATAAAATGCAATGATCAAATTTGTAAATCGCAGTACAATTACACATGTGTTGATGTAAACAAGTCGCACACACACGCAAATTGTTGTGTTCGACATTGAGCGAGGTCATGGCTCCCGCGCGTGCGATTCGAATATGCGAATTATCAACTCGTGAGTTGTGCCTTGATTAGTGATAGGATTTAAGTGTCAATTTTTATTTTATTTCTGCTATTGTCCCTGT
Organism: Pieris rapae; assembly: GCF_905147795.1. NCBI lineage: Eukaryota > Metazoa > Arthropoda > Insecta > Lepidoptera > Pieridae > Pieris > Pieris rapae. The sequence goes on along the minus strand of NC_059509.1, from coordinate 2,833,163 downwards.
ACAATAGAATATCCAAATTCATGATATAAAAAAAAATATATATTTTTTCAATTTCACATATCTAAACAGGCATCAGAACTCGGAGGTTCATTAAGTGATACTTAAGCTTAGTTTAAATAGGTCCAAGAGAAAATTAAAAAAAGTTTAATTCACTCATTAATTTTACACGTATTCTGTATCAATCATGCACTGTTTTTGATATGTAAATTTATTATTTAACATTTGAATAGTTTTCTGAATTTGTCATGTCAAGTATTTATTCAACATATAACTTCATAAACTTCCTTCGATTTTTTGCACTATATAAACAAACTAGCTACCCGCCCCGGCTTCGCACGGGTGCAATGCTGATACTAAATACACTAAAGAAAAACTGTGAACGTTGTACATAAAATTTCCTTTTTGTTCAAAATTAAATATAGCCTATATTACTCGTGGATAAGCTTTCGAATGGTGAAAGAATTTTTAAAATCGGTCCAGTAGTTTATGAGCCTATTCATTACACTCAAACAAACAAACAAAGTTTTCCTCTTTATAATATTATGATTACTGGCCCTCACCCAGACCTTAACCCTTAGAAGACATGACCTGCTCTTGACGACATAGTGAGTCTCTTAAAATCTTTTATAAAAGCAGTAGCGTAATTTCCCTTGGAAACAGTGTGGTCCTTAGATTCGTGTCCAAACGCCTTGTCCTTGGATAAATGCGGAGATGCAAGAACACTAAGTAGTTCTTAATTAACTAGACCTTAATAACAATTACGCCCGTCTCATTTTCAGGAAAATTTATGTTCATAACCTCACGACTCATTTCCTCGTTGCAAGGTCTTCCGTAAACGCATCTGTGACGAAAAACGTATGCAAATGAACTGTGACTGTCCTCCAAGGTCGCGCATTATGTTTGTCGAGTTCATTGGTTCAATATTTGTTAATTATTGTGTGATGAACCTTGGAAAATCAGTGATATAAATAGCTAAATATTTATACTAAATATAATTATATTTGACTTTTATTTCAATAGTGTTAGAGGGTTTAACGTGTGATTCTCATCACACAAGTCGTAGGGTCGATCCCCGACTGTGCACCAATGGACTTTCATTGTACGTGCGCATTAAACATTTGCTCTGCAATTGTGACGGAAAACATCGTGAGGCTTGCCTATTATAGGTGACTACAATATTGACACAAATAATACCAGCAAACATCTGAAACAAATGTCTTTGTTTTTTTTAATGGAATCTCACTATTAGTCTTAAGGGCCTTTATCAGCCTTAGGCCGTTGGTAAATCAGTTGACTTAAATCTGAATAATAATAAAAGATTATTAAATAATTATAAAAATAGGAGCTAGGAGAAGGAGAAATAAAAAAAGATTATATAAAATACTTGTATGGTATAAATACCTAACTTATAACAACCAGTTTTGAGTTATTATCTTTTATGATGAACTTATTAAAGAATAATTCAACCACATTCCTATTTCGTCTTTAAAGTATTGTGACATTGATAGTACACGCATAATTTGTAGATAAAACACTAACGCCGGGTGGTTATCTAAAAAAGGTAATAAAATTAATTGAACCGATGGTTTATTGCTTCATGTTGAAGGTTAAACTGCTTCTGTTATATTGAGGTGCAGTTAATTGTAGTGGTTTCGACAATTTAAAAAAAATAATAATTCTTTTTGACGTTTTTATTGTCTCTATGGGCTGTTACGAGAGATAGATAACCTATTACGGATGTATTTAAATGTAGGCCTATTTTTAATTGAGATAAGTTCAACGTACCACTTCAGACGTTTTATGACTTATATTTCTTTAGAATAAGCTGCAAAAAATACAGAACTATTAAAATATTTAAATTAATTCTTGCTTGGGCGGTTTTAACGCTTTCAAAAGATCTCTTCCAGGCACCACTGTACGAATTCTTTAACGTATAATGTGTGATTATGTATCTGCTTCTTAAGCAAGGCGTTCTGCGTTCGAATAGTACTATATTATATTTATTTCTATATTTTGACCATAATTTTGTTGCATTAGGCTGACGTGTTATTAAAGAAATATTTGTTTAATAATCTAAATAAAGATTTACCTATTAAAATGTAACGTTTAACGTAACGTAACGTAACGTTGGCCTAGTGGCTTCAGCGAGTGACTCACATCCATGAGGTCATAGGTTCGATCCCCGGCTGTGTACCAATGTACCGTTTGCCTAAAATAGTTGTAGTGCCACTGCTTTTTTTATTTTTATTAAAACGTGTTATAGAGAAGCGTTTCCCAATAAATATTAAAAATAGTAATAATAAAAAAACATTCAAATATAAAAATTAAGAAGATATTGAAATGTAAGCAATGGTGCTTAGATTTAAATTCTTTCTGTGGTTCTTTCTGTTTTCGGCAATGATGACGTATAGAAGTAAGAAGTTCTCGACACATCGCTGTTCTTTTTGACCATGCACATTACTGTCCAAAAATGTCACCTGTGATTGAATTTATCGCAATATAAAGTTTTAAAAACATTTATTGTATTCATTTGGTTTTAAAACATGTACTAGACGGTTGGCCTTTTCCATTGTTTATGAGAAGTCGGAAGAGTCAAGTTTTTCCGGTTCAATAAGTCGAAGTTTAATTACATAAAATTTTCCGATACCCGTGTAAAGTGTAATTTAATTTATATTACAGCATTTCCACCTTACAATTTAGTATGACACTTATTTGAAGGGAATTACCATTACAATATTGTGGCCTAGTGGCTTTAGCGACTGACCCTCATAGCTGAGGGCATAGGTTCGATCCCCTGTGCGCTTATAGATTTTCATTCTGCGCAGTAAATATTCGCTCGAACGCAGAAAAATATCGTGAGGAAACCTTAGCCTTGGGCCGAAAACTTCGAAGGCGTCACCTACTTCTCCAATAGATCATCAAATGATCATGAAGCATATATAGATTTCTAAGGTCCGGACCTGAAAGGTTTTACCGCCATGATTCAGTTATATATCATCGTCGCAATATACCTGAAATTTTTTTCGATAAAAATACTTTTATGATTTACGTATTGCGTACGAAATATACGTTTTACATTTAAAGTAATTGATATATAATATTTTTTTAAGTAAGTGATAGGTTACATACTTAGTTTCTACGACAGTTATAGTTTGTATTATTGTTATTTTTTGACAATCACTAGAGCTTTGCGTTTGGATTGTGTTGGTTGATGTCATTGATCTCTTCATCTACGGTATCCAAGGTGAATCTCGGGCGGTTCATTTTCAGTCTGTATACGTCACAAGATGTAAATCCTACGGATATTTTAGTGACTAAACAGGCAAATACTTTTGAACAAACACTGTTCAAGGGCGTGTTTTTTTTTCTCTTTATTTAACAAAATAATATAGTATATCACAATATGTTACATTAGAAAACCGCTGTGTGTTTAGAGATTGTCTTAAAAAACTACGAAACATGTAAGTACCCAAGGGGTCTGGAATAATGTATCATTTCATAAATATAAATAAAAAAGTGCCCTTAAGTACATTAAACACCATTGTATATTAACCCACCGAGCCTAGAACCGCATCTAATACGTACACTCTCTCAAGATTTCTCTTGAGACTCTGACTGATTGCGTAATCTTTTACTCGCCTAAAATGTGGCTGCGGGTTGCATTTAATCTTAAGAGACTATTTAAACTTTTACCAGCGACCTGGCACTCCGTAGTACCAGAAGTTAACTTTTAAGTGTCGAGGTTGGTAGTATTACGCTTGATTGGTTAACCTGGCGTTCACAATCGATTGTTGGTAGGTCAAGAGGCTGAACCTACAGCTCTGATCAATGTAAGAGAATCTTACTGAGAAGGATCACTTTCAGAGTGGTCACGGAACTTCAATGTTTCATTTGACACCTGATCAACAAATTAAATGCTATAAATAATCAATAACATTCCTATAAACTAGTTTATAATCCTAACATTAAAGTAAGATCAAAGAAAATCACTGATTAAAGTACTTGAAGAAGCGGGAAGACTCTGATTTTGTTTAGTTTTTAATTAATAAGTTTAGTTTAAAATTCTATGTAGTATTTGTTGTTTTAAATGTTAAATTTCAGTTTACTTTAGTTTTATTCTTTTGTTTTTTTTAAATATATCTTGATCTATTAATGCACTCGCATGTTTTCTGTTTTTTATACATAAATTGTTTATCTATGTTTTGGCTTTCTGTATTGTCTTAGTGTTTTGTATTATAATATGTGTAAGTATTAGCTGTTAGATTCAAACTCAAACTCAAATCTTTATTGCATTCCTTATATAAATATTTTACACGTTATAATAATTATTACAATAAGGACCTTGGTTAGGCACAGCAATGTTGTGGGAGGGCTCCACCATAGTTAATACGTTTCTATTCTTACAAGATACATTATTTATTTGCATTAACTTCACATCGGGAAAAGGAGAATGTACTTAACATTATCAATAAACTTAACTTTTATAAAAGAAATTAAAGTCTATCGGTCAGATACTCTGTAACAGTGTAAACACTTCTTATATAATAATTTCCATAAAGATTTTCACCTTCTAATTTGACATGGTCTATGGTCGGTCGGTTATCGGTTATCGGATTACTTATAATTAAAAAAAAAATATTATAATGCAGAGGTTGGTAAGCGAAATATTATATTGACAAAGTACAACTATCAAATCCAGTACATACTGAGATTTCCGCTCCTCCATAACCATTCGAGCGAACATCAAAACAAGAACATTACGTCTATATTTGAGTGAGTCAATTAAATCTGTTTATTCGCTGGCTAAATTGACTTTAGATAGAATCTCTGGCACAGTAGTCGCGATATCGAATATTACCAGCTGCCGAGTTGCATCAGTATGATGTATGACATAACCGCTAATGCATCGATGCATATAATTCGATGTATCGATTACTTGAGGCGTCTTGCTGTCTGTAGTCACGTAGACAGGTGTTAGGCAAGATACTCACTGAGCGGAGGTGAGACTAGATAAGTGATTTCTGTTTAGAATATATATTGAATTATACCAAGAATACATGATTGAATAGAAATGACTACGGTTCTAGTTTTTAGATTAGTTCTTAAAGTTTATAATAGTTATTATCAATATAATATTTTTTTCCTTTACTTACAGTGGTTGTCTGGAAGAAATCGCTCTGAAGCGATAAGGCCGCCAGTTGATTTGCATTAAATTATGTTTAATATTTTCCTTTTATGTAATGCAACGAAGTGTTAATAAATAAATAAAATAATAACAATTATAATAATTATACTGGTTGCTCTATTAATCATCCTTATAATTTGTGCAAGCCTTTTCTTTTTTTTAAATCATTACTATACAATCTTAGAAACAAAAAATAGGAATAAAATCCAACTGTAAAACTTTAAAACTCAAATAGAACATGCTTTATATTTAATAAGTATTAGTAACTAAATTCTCAAAAACTATGAATTTTTAAATCAAAATCGAAGAACATCAACAAGTAAAAACTGTGAGACAAAGATGTCTTTTCAATATACACATATAAAACACAAAGACATCGTAAAACATTAATTACATAAGCCAATATTGCTAACAGAAAAACCAAATTTGCTCATGCATAAAGTTAACTGTAGTTATGTGTATATCCAACTTTACCAAGTGTAGATTTTTTCTAGCGATAAAGCACTCAGACGAGGAAAAACTTTAGTTAATAAGAGTCCACTCTGCCCTCTTATTCGAAGAACTGATAATTCATATGCAATTATATTCAAATTATCGTATTATATGTGTCTTTCGTCACGTATTCATATGTCATTGGATATATTGCTATATATCAATGTCATTTAAAATGTATTATATATCAATTAACGCTTCGAAAGCAGGATCAGATATTAAAGATTGAAAATAAGCGGTCATCTGCTAAAATATTCCAGACAATCCAGGCGTAAATAATCTAAATAAATTACTAGACTTAATATAAAAATTGATGCGCGGGGTAAAAATTCAATTTATACAATTTATATCTTTGATATTGTCTAACACTAGAATTGTAAGTAGTAATAGACAGGTTGATCTATCAAACAATAAAGGAAAATAATCCACAAAAAAAGATGCAGAAAGGTGTCCGCGTGCCCCGTTGAGTAACTCTACTCTAACTAACTTACATTTATTAATATTAAAAGTGAATGTTAAAAACAATATCGCAGTATACTTGGAGTTATAAAAATAAACATATTGAAAGTATATTCTCTCACAAATAAGCCATTTCAGCGTATATACTTAACTTATAAGTTTTATTTGAAAGCCGACATATCAAACGACTCTGAATACGAGTCTAGCAATATTACAATATTCGCCGTGCGCCCTACTCAGTGTAGCTAAATATAGATCTTTGTCAATTTATTTTTAAAACAGCGCATTTTGTTAGTTTAACTTCTATAATAAAAAAACACTATAAAATGTTTTTTTTTCAAGCCACTAGAGTGTCTAAAGTTAACAGTAAAAACTTAATTCGTGTTATTTATGACTCAAAATGTGGTTGTGACAAAATTCATCTATTGCCAATACCCACACTAGGGAGTCCCTGTGATGTGGGTAAGTAGATATTAATTAACATGGTGTCTGTTTAAAACCTTAAAACTGAGTTAAATACTGCAGTATTTACTGATATTCTCGAATTTTCCAGACGTTATATACAGTCTTTATTTATACGTATAATGAAATAGGCAGAAAATGTCAGATAATTTCGTCACAATCCCCACAGTTACAAAAATAAATTATGTTAATAGGAAATGTTAATTTGTTTTTTAATTATTTAAAGGTTTAATATTTTTTATATATACCTCTGTATTTGTTGTGCTCTATGGCTGGTATAAAGCCACAACAGAAGCTGCAGCACGTCGCTTGTCAAATTAGCGTCGATGCGATATCGCTTATTGCGCGAGCCTTCTATTTGCCTCTATAACAGAGGGTAAGTCACTGTACCTGTAGGTATTTTATAGATGGGTGCTAACAAATTTGTTTCTATATTCTACCTTAAATCTGTCTGGTTACCTTAGAGTATAACCTTTCATGAATATAAAATATTATTGCCTTGGAAAAGCGGAATAAAAAGTATTGGAGTTCGACTTACAATTTTGTGTGCCTAAGCATATATCCTATGTCAATCATCAAATGAAAGGATGCGGGATACCCCAACTTACTCCATACTCTCAATTCAAATTCAAAAATCATTTATTCTTGTAGGTACTAAACTTTTCTAAATTTGTTTTAATTTTGAATTTAGATTTTTTTAATATTTATTATTATTAGCAGGTTTGGTATATTAGTCTTATATAATAATACTAGCAGATCCGACAGACGTTGTCCTGTCTACACGTCTTTAATTTCAAAATTTCAAATTTTAATTAGCCATTTTGATGAAAATTATTATTCAAATGTTATGACAATATCTAACGATCCAGCACAGACGATGCAACACAATGATAACAAAACTTTTTTTAAATTTCGGGACAGATTAAAATTAAAATTCGAATATTATTTAAAATTTGACACTGCGATGGTAGCGCCGTCTGTCGGATCCAATGTAAAACATTCCAAAATGAACAACAACTAATAAATTGAAAATTAATTAAAAAAACATTGTCCAGCGGACAAAATTGTGAATCTAACCCATTCCCAGATCCCCTTGAACACACACAAAAAATTTCGTCTAAATCGGTCCAGCCGTTTAGGAGGAGTTCAGTCACATACACACGCACACAAGAAATAGATATATTAAGATAGCCCTTTAATTCCGAAACTCTTTGAAATTCACTTTGTTTATTTTCAATCCAGTATATCTCGGAGTTCGGTGTGCCTCTTGGCAAAGGCCTCCTCCACTGTTCTCTATCTTTTGCGACTCTTCTCCAGATGTAGCCTGCTGTTAGTTTCAGTTCGTCCTCCCAACGATTGCGTGGTCGCCCTCTTCTTCGTTTTCCGTCTCAAGGGTACCATTCCGTCACTATTTTGCTTAATTTTTCATGGAAACTCCGTAGCATATGACCCGTCCATCTCCATTTCATTTGGTTAGTCTTAGTGAGAATTTCTGTTTGTTTATCTAATTATAAGTCTTATTAATATACAATAATAGTGCATAAAAAGTCACTTAAAAACTTAATTAATTAAAAGGAAATGCTTCTTTATCATGTGTTCATAAATTTTTATTACCTTATGTTTTGCTATCAGTCGGTATGGTATTATCAATTCTTCGGCCCGTTATTGAAACTGAAATGTGTTAATTAAAATAATCAATTATTAACACAAAGACCACTTAATTTTTTATCGTTTTTAGGGCATGTCTAACATTTAAACTTAACCATTAAACTGCAATAAAGGTGCAATTTGCACTTGTAATTAAAATTTATCAGAACGTTGCGTATAATTAAATCTATGTAAAGTATACGGGTAACATCTTTGTTTGAAAACAATTGGTTTAGTACAGAGTAATTTGTGACCACAGAGACGGAAGAAGCCTATTGTATCCTTGAACACTTTACATAACTCAAAGATTATGTCATATTGAGCGCATTGGCCAAAATCAGGCAGTGAAGGAAGCATGCCTAAGTCGACCTAGTGGTGGGAGACCAGAAGTACAGCCCAAGAAGCGCTGGATCGCTAGAGCGATTACCTGAAATCCAGCTATTGGCAGAAAGTCGTATAGGACAGGAGCACTGAAAATGTCCTAGTTTGGAGGTTCACATTTTTAGTTCGCAGAGCCAGCCGAGTGAATAAGGATCATCAAAAAACAATAGAATGTCCCTAAATTTTTACTTACTGACAGTTATCAAGAATGGGTCAGAAGAACTGTAAAGAAAGCCTTGGCAAATTTTTATTTATTGGTCTGTGTAGTTTTAAGGCCAGTCAGAACGTTCAATAATTTGGACTTTAGCAGTAGCTGTTCAGTAGAACATAGCTACAGAATGAGATGAACTTTCAGAAGTGGTATTTTTCTTAACAGACCCTTGGTCAAATTGGTTCGGAAATACTTCAGTACCTACCTACCTTAAAAAAAGCTCACTTGTGTAAGAAAATTTATTTTAATTGTAATCTGAATTCTGATGTCCAGAGTATAAATAAAATAATGTTAGCAGCTACGAAAACATCACAAGGGCAATATAAAATTTATTTGATACTTTAAAAATACGATTAATTATGAAAAACTCACGCTTAATACTCAATTTGAATACGAATGCCTTTAAGTGCCATGAAAGTCTCATTAATTTTGATTTCCAAACACCGATATAACGGAACGAAGACCCTCCTCATTAAAACCAAATTAAAAATGTAAAAGGGGCTTAAATTAGTCTGAATTATCACTGTACTTACGCGATATAAAGTTATTTCATTGAATTTTGCTGAAAATAATTACATAAACTTAATGATTTTTTAATTGGAATTTATATTGAATATGTATAATATAGGCTCAAGATTTTATTCAACTATACCATGCCTATTCAATACAGTTTGACAGTGAAACTTGGTGACTGAATATCACACACAGGCTAATTTGAAGGGATTTTATTATTCCTTATTACTCAAGATGTCATATGGAACATGGTGTAATGGTTGCAGCTCCTTACAAATGTTGTGTAAAAGAGAAAACTTGTCGATTAAAAAGAGTGGCGGAGAGTTTATTGCCAGTTTTTCTCTTCCGTTCTACGCCCTTGATTTGAGAACTGGCAGTAAATGTAAAATTAGAAGCATTTAAACACATTAAATTTCTTTTTTTAACGTTCATAAGTGTACATTGTGTACCAACATGAATAAATGATTTTGAATTTAATAAAGTTTTATTTATTAATTGGCAGTCAGTCTGGTCCATCAGATTTCGTTTGTCAAATACTCCTTACAGCATTAGGCATAAGAGTCTACCATTTCATTTTACATTTACTATTAAACTGTTAAACGTATCATGTATCTTTAAGAATTTTAACAATGTTTAAAAATCAAGGCAAACATTATTATGATGTATGGAGAAACTTTTTCTCATTATTTATAATACAATTGACAAGAAATAGAAACGATAAGTGTCTGAGATGAGGTGTGACTAGTATGTTAGATCTTTTGTTTTTAATCAAACCACTGTTTACTAATCGAATCTGTACTTATGTACTCTATAGCAAGTGCGAAGTGGATTTCCGGCGTATAATTAAAAAGTAATTCGCGCCAACATGTTTTAAGTTAACAAAAGCACATAAATAATACCAAAGTGTTGCATTTAATGCATTTGAAACAAAGAAATATAGTGTACTAATAAGGGCTGACAAGTATCGTGAAAATAGTCATTATAAATAATGATAATGAGAAAGATTTACTTTTTACAAGCAAATCTTGCAACAGTGTTCTAGTGGCTTGTTCAAAATTACTCCGGTGCGTACTAATACATTTAAATAAATATTTATGTATAAAGAAATCTTAACACATACTTAAAGGCCGTTCAAGTATTACGTAAGCAGATTTACTACACTTTACCCCCCCCCCCCCCCTCTCTCTCTTGTCAGCAGCAGTAAGTAAAGCTCTAAAAAATATTAGAACATAAACGTATTCATTTTTTGTAGAAATTCTCGAAAACACATTTCACTTTCAAAGTACAATGTGGGTAATATGTGAAAAAAAGTAAAAACTTATTGTTGACGTAATCACTAAATAATAAAATAAATTCTATAAAGGTTAGAAAAGAAAAATATATGTTAAAAATTGACAACCTGTGTCAAAAAGAAAAATTATCAATGAAAGGTTTTGTAACATTAACGGCGGCAAATTAGCTGGAATCTCATCTCTCTCTGGACACTCACATAGCCAGAGGACTCGGCAGTGCATACTTCTCTCTTCTCTCTTTTCTCTTCCGTCTATGCAATTATAAAAATGCTAATATTTACGTATAACGTATTAATCACGTCACTTAAAGCTTCAGCTGTTTCTAAGCAGGATAAATCTATCAGGTCACTGGGTTGGCCTGTATTGCACAATCATAAAAAACTTGAGTAATAAATTCTCAAAAACTGCCGACTTTAAGTCCGCTATCAATTTAAACGCAACTTAAAGAGTTTATCCCGGAAACTTTATGCTAATAAGGCATACCCTGGCTTCTACTTAACTTCGAACTTTAACAAAGTGCCGTTTAGCTCACTTGAATCACACTTAAACTTAATCATTGTTTCGAAGGACATCAAAAATCAAAAATATCTGATTTTAATAATGTAACAGAATTTTGTTGGACTTGACCCCATTTTCTAACATCTTCGTTCCATACAATAATCTTGTCTTGGTCAATACAGCGTTCGGATTCCTGCTGTACACCGATGCTTTCTTTCAATACTTGTTGGTACATAGAAGCGAAACATTAAAAAAAAAAACGGGCAAAAAATTGTGGCGATGTAGGCTTCTAGTATTATCATTCTTTTATGAAGTTTTTCTAAGCCTCATGCTGGTGCTAGCTCCTTACCAGAATCTTTTAAAACACATCACATGGTGATCAAAAAGAGCAATATTTCTCGCGTTAATCTCATTGTGAGTTAGCCAGTAATTGTGAACACAGAATCATTTTTTGTGACGTTAATCATTCTTTTATGAAGTTTTTCTAAGCCTCATGCTGGTGGTAGCTCCTTACCAGAATCTTTTAAAACACATCACATGGTGATCAAAAAGAGCAATGTTTCTCGCGTTCATCTCATTGTGAGTTAGCCAGTAATTGTGAACACAGAATCATTTTTTGTGACGTTAATCATTCTTTTATGAAGTTTTTCTAAGCCTCATGCTGGTGGTAGCTCCTTACCAGAATCTTTTAAAACACATCACATGGTGATCAAAAAGAGCAATGTTTCTCGCGTTCATCTCATTGTGAGTTAGCCAGTAATTGTGAACACAGAATCATTATTGTGACGTTAATCCTCAAGATACATACTTACTATTTAACATACTTTTTTGTTGCGTGACATAACTAAGATACTAATATTGTTTTTTTATTTTCTTCAGATTAAGGTTGTATAGAAAAGGCTTAAAATGAATGGAGTATGCAGTACTATCACGTAACATAAACCATAGGAGTAGGTTTGTATTGCACGTTCCCTAATGATGGTAGCGCAGGTGCTTCGAACAATTTGCGTATGGTAATGCAGTCTGGCCGACCGCTTGTTTTGCTTATTGATTTATACCAGTGACAGACGTGCGGAATATCTTCATTGATCATCATAACACTGAAAGTTTTTCCTGTATAATTGAAGAATTCTTCAATCAATACTGTTCGTACAAAATACAAATGTAAAATGCAAAGGAGCGGCGTTAAACACACATTCAATTACAATAAAGTTAGGAGATAGTTCGTTATGAATAAAGTTTGTTATTATTAAATTGTTATTTTAATCAGAACAGCAGTTTTGCCCTAATGGCTACAGCGTGCGACTTTCACCCCTAAGTTTGTAGGGTCTATGTACTTTTAATCTTTATTTTCTATGTACGCATAGAAATTAAAGATTATTTACCAATTATTAGTTCGCCGACATGCAGTTTTTTTTCTTTTGGCTCTAACAATTCGCTGTTTTAATTATTTACAGTTTATACATAAAAAAACCAAGGAAACTAATCGCGTCATAACATAATGATTGAAAACGCATTAAATTTACAAAAAAATCTAAAAAATTACATTAGGGGATAAAGAAATAAAAATTATAGTTTAATGTTACTATTTACAAAAAATACTTATGATACTTTATCGAATTCAGTTAATGTTGATCTTACCTTTTTGAAAAAATAATATCTCAACACAGATAATGATTTTCTAATATCAAGGGTTGCATCGCCACCAGTAATCGGTAATTTGTAACTTCCAAAAGTGATTGCGAAGCCAGACGTCAATATTGAGATTTTGGCCCGCGCGATTCATTGCTTGCGGCATCAGCGCGTTTAAGAGAATTGTATCGAAATTTCCCACAAAAACGTCCGGATCTCTATCTCTAGTCGTAAGTTCAGTACTTATGATTAGCTATGATAGATAGAAACTATCTAATAATGGGAGTAAAGTTTGGTTAGATTTATGGATTATTTTTTAGACTGCAATACATGAGTTCTGTTTAAAAAATAAAACATACCAGATTTTTGTAATTTTTTTAAATAAAATTAAACGTATGTTATACTTTTTATTATAAATCCGTAGTACACTGTTTAGTTGTTAGATTTTATTATTTAAAAAAAATACAGATAAGTACACACATAGTAAAAGTTTATGATATTAAATTCCCCTGCCATATACTGTTGAAAGACTAGACTTTTGTATCATGTGTTATAGTAATGCAAAGTCAATTATCTAGTGCAAGAAATCATACGTAATCAGTAAACAAACTGCACTTTTAGAAGGAAAACTTTTTATCGAACGGATTTAAAGATAGCAAAGGAAGGTATAAAAGGGAAAAATAGCTAAATAAGTAAAAGCAAACAGTGATGTAAGCTTTCGCCGCATTTACATGCAAATGAGGGTGGATGTATTATTTGTGCAGGGTGGACCTGGCTAGAGGGTCCCGTATATTGCAGTTTTATAGCTGAGTCTCGGGAGAAACACCCTAAAATAGCTTGCGTGTTAAAAACCCTGTATATTGTAGAATGGACTAAAGTTAATACGCTATTTGTTAGTGCTGTTCTATGTGAAAGACCGTTGCCATGGAAAAAAATTAAGGTATAAGGAGTTTTTTCTTTTTTAGTTATTATTTTTATTATTTAGTTTTTATTGATTATTGGTGGTTTAAGCTCCACCAACCCACCCCAACCCCACCACCACAGAACAGAGTGTCTTTTGTCTATTCTTTACAGTGTCTAAGGGGGTTTAAAGTAAGGGGGATTTACATTAAATATGGTTTTTATTAAACGAAGTTCGTTCGTAATTGTAATGTTAAATTTTCTTTGTGCAGAGAAAATTAACTAAAAAGGCATTTTAAAGGTACACAGGTGATATGTAAATTTAAAATAATTATAGCAAGAGACACAAACATTTTTTTTATTACGACGTAAAATCAGAAAGACTTTGTGACTGTTTGAGTTGTGTGAATCTTCTATTATCCAGACATGGCTGAACCCTAAATCTATGCTTCTTTTTCACAGACTATTTGGCACGGAACGGTCACTCGGCGCCATTTTATTTTCACCGACTGTTTCGCTCCAGCTTTTATAGCTTTAAATTGAATATAGATGCATTTACATATTTAAATTAGAAATTTCACTGCACCACATCAGTATTGAATTACGGGAAATAATATAATACGTAATACGGGATTAATGTCATGGAGTATACTTCTACTGATAATAAAATCAACAGAAGAATCAAAGTATCTAAAATTGTTATTTTTTTTTAAAGTTGTAAATTACTTGCTTCAGGGGATCCCCCAGCTCTTCCGTTATTAATGTGGTAATAAAGATGTTTATTTTCTGAATTTTAGAAAATTCGCGCATGTGTGTGTATGGGAAATGTATGTACATGATACAATAGAAACGTCATGTATATTAGGCCGTAATGGTTTTTCAAAAATGACTATGTCGACGAATAAAAATGCACTTGATGTTATAAAGCGTGCGACATATAAATAAAACATGTTGAGTTCCTTATACACAGGTGAGAAAGGGAGAGGGAGTGTGAAAGAGAGATCCATATGCAAGAATTTGAGGAACGAAAAATGTATAAGACTTATAGGTTGTCTATTTATTTTCTTTCAAAGCACTTTACATAATTGGTATAGGCAGCGGGCTTATTGTTAGCAAGCGATCTCTTCTAGGCAACCCTAGAAAGGCAAATGAAAAAGTAAATACTAAGGTTAGTGCAAAAAGTGCATACAATAAAATTAATAATAACCATAGATAACAATTTAGCCTTATATAAATAAAAACCATAATAATGTAATCTCAATAGTTATGAATCAAAATGATAGATTCTAAAAGACATAATATAATTATAATTACAATAATAAGATTAATAAAATTCTTTTCGAAGTTGCACTAAGTGAGGGTAGATTTTATTTAAAAATAATTCTATGTTACTCGTATAAGACTATTTTGTGATAAAATTTAAGTACCCCGCAATCACAGAAATCATTGAAATACCTCCAATTAATACTAGTTCTCCAAACACTTGGTATCGCAAAATCATAACCGATTTGGGTAAAAAGTCATAAATTTAACATTTGGATTTATGGTTAAGAGGTGTTTCTTATAAAAGAAATGATAACAGGTAATCAAAAAATCTGGGAATCGAACTAATCCAATCCGTTTCCAGTAAAATTCTTTCACCTGGTATTTTCTATACCCTTACCTGTCTGAAGTATTTCTGCCGACATTCTCTACATTTTTAACCCTTCGTAATATTTCCTATAGCCAAGAGAAAATTTAATTAATAGCTCATTAATATTACGGCCGGTGGAGGGTTAAAAAGAAGACGAGAGATTTTAAAAGTTTCAATTCAGTGTTTTTACTTATAAAATTAGTTTAGATTTATGCCTTCTAATTAGTATTCAAAAACTGTTTTAGGAAAAGTCTTCTTAATTAATGCCTAATATTTTCTTACACTGTAACATACATGTACATGTATCTCCAGATGTATCCATTCCTCAAACAAACTTTTGTTTTAATACAAATGATCTTGAGGAATCCGAGGAGTTAGTTATAAAACACACTATATTGAAAGCCTAAGTAAATAATTATACTCAAACATTATAAAATTCCAACTATATCACTATACAATATATATCAAGCTAAATCCTATTTTGAACTCGGTTAAAAAGGAGATTTTATTTTAATATTGATATTGATTAATAAATCGGTGTTTTACAATGTGTGTGTGGTGACGTACAGTTCCGTACTTCAAGGTCAAATATTACTATTTTATTGTTTCAATGCTATCAACATGTTCATACACTTAAGAACATAGGAAAATTATATAACCTCGAAATCGAAGACCCAGGCTGAGAAGGATAATCTAATTGCCTGGAAAATAATTTTCAATAACATAGAGATACAGTATTATTTTATTACTAAGTATATCGTATTTATAGATTGGACGCGTCATCCCGATAGTATAAAGTTGACTTACTTGACTTATTAACAATAATTATATTAAGGAGCAATATAATTTTTGATATATATAAAACACAAGACTAGATTTCTGTATCCGTTTCGTGACTTGTTTTTGTCTAATAGGCAAGTGGATCACCCTTCTATACCTGTCAGACGCCATCATCAGACTGCAGGCCGGGTTCCTCACTACGTTTTCCTTCACAGTATGACTGCAGACATAGATAGAAAGTCCATTGTCACGCCATTAGAGTTGGAGCCTCAAGAATCAGAGTCGAGTCATGAGTCAGAGTTTAGTCATGTAAAAATATAAGTTTTAAATTTATACTCATTTATCATTGTCCAAGGTTACAAATGACGACCAAAGGGATGCGAGTCGCGCGTTGAAGCCACTAGGCAATGGCCAGATATTTCGGTATAATTAAAAAGGGTTTTCATAAATCCGATCTTCTCACAGTAAAGACCACCACAGTTGCAAAAGCTTGTATTTAGCCGCGGCGCCTCATGAAATATTCATCGCTCGTAATTACAGGTGAAGGCTAATTTTTAAGCCTTAATCTTAACTCGACGTGACGAAAGCTTTCCGATTTAACTGGACTTGCTTCAGCCATTTTTGCACAGATACTATCTACTAGAATATCTTATGATTAAGATGGTCGAAGCAAAGTTTAATGGAATTCAAACGAAATTAATTTATAGAAGTTTTTCTATTTTTTTTAACCAGATAATTTTACTATAACGTCATAGACTGGACTAGCTCCAAGTTATATAGAAATCTTTCTTGAATTTTTTATCGCAGAGTTTTGTTAACATTTTGTTTACATGGATGATATAATATTTGAAATAAAGCAGATAAAGGATTTTTTATATGGGATTAAGGAGGCAAAATTTAAGTCAACCTCTTTTGATTTATCTGTTATTTCTTTTCTTCTTTGTGAGGGTAAAATTTATTTCATAATAATTCTATGTTACTTGTGTTAGACTGTTTTGTGATAAATTTTAAGTAATCCAGCAATAATAGAAATCATTGTAATACCTCCAATTAATACTAATCTTCCAAACATTTAGAATATCGCAAAATCATAACCGATTTGGGTAAAAAAGTTCTATTCGAATACAATTTAGAGTATTCCCAAATCCCTGTCGCTGTGACGGTGCGTCGTAAAAAATGATGGCACTGATTTAAGGCTGATACACACACGACAACATTTATATATAGATATTACCTATAATTATAACAAAAATAACGAGTTGACTCTGTGAAAAGTGTAAAAAGTGACAGAAAAATATTAAGTAAAACGCTGCAATTAGAATTCAGTTATAATTAATGGGGTAATTATTTTAAAATGATTTTACAGGATTAAAGGTACACAACTTTTGAAGTTTGATTTAATTATCGTTTATAAATTTTTAATTATTACTATGTATGATAAGAATATTTTAAATACTATATTTGTGTGTTGGTAATAAATGACTTAGATAATACATTTAGAGACAGAATAAAATTGTTTTACTTCCATTACTGTGGTCTGTTGTATATCCATCCTTAACTGCATTTGATGGCAAGTGACACGAGCAGCGCTGCAGTTTAAGTCGAGTCTACGATCGCAGATTTTTCGATGAAAATTTGAATTTTTAACGCCAACTCTGCTTTTATCGCGTTATGGAAGCACGATTTATAGAAAATGGCTTTAAAACTAAACTCAAAAATACAGGGCTGTTGTTTCACTGGGTTTTAATGGCCGGTTTGGAATAGCCTTAACGGAGTTTTGAAATGAAAAATCTGAAACGGTTTTATCTGAGATTAAAAATGAGTAATGCTTGGATTTGATTCGGTAATGAAAATATATTTTAGTGCTTCAAGGTAAAAACTCCAACTGTGTATATATTTTAAAAACTGTTCAATAATATAATACAATATAGTTTTTACAATATTAGTAACCAACATATTTAACATTATTATTAATAATAATACAAAATGAATAAGTAGAAAATTTAAACAATTTTATTACATTGTACGTATGGTAGTGTGTACCTTCAATTTCTCGCTGTAAACTGTGACAGCCGTTAGAGCAAAATCTAGCGATTTTGTGAAATGCATAGAAAAATAAACAGAACTTTAGTGATTCCAACATACGTTTTATTATATGTAAAGCTTTATATTAACGCAGATATATATACTTCTGTCGCTCATATAACCAGGAAGTTTTGAATAGTCTTAGTAGATTAAACTTAAAGTTTGGCCAAAAATATAAAATTATAAAAAATTATGTCACAAAATATGATGTTTAATTTTTTTTATGTAATGGGAGGTCCTCCTCAAAACAGAATTAGTTTGGATATCATTCAGTAATAGCTATTAAGACCAATTCTCACCAACTCTAAAACTTCATAGGGATATAACCAGAACTAAATAAGTATTAAATATTTTAAAATAAAATTGTAAAATAATAAATAACATTTAAGAGTTTCACTGTTGTTTTATATAAAGCTTTTAATTCATGAATTTCTTTTTTGCTTTCCGAAGACAGCAATACCACGAATGGTATAATTTGTCAAATTTTGACGTGTGCTCACTACAAATTGATTTTAGCCAAACGGTTTGAAATATGACGTGAACTTTTGTGCCCTTTGTAAAAATGTTCGTGATTGATGATTGTAAAATTTTATTTCTTTCAAAACTAACAGATTTACAAATACTTGATTTTTATAGTCAATACTTAACATGGTAGCATATGTCAATGGTAAACTTTATATTTTTTTATTTCTTTTCTTTAAGCTGGCAGAATACAAAATACCATACGTAGCACCTTGACGTCTGTCGTTCCACAACTAAGCGATTCTAAAGGCAATTTCTGCCGAGCACCACCACTATGTGGAACCAGCTGCCCACCGAACCAATTCGACTTAGAGTCCTTCAAGAAAAAAGCTTACCAATTCTTAAAAGGCTGGCAGCGCGCTGGCAAGCCTTCTGGCTCTTCGAGTGTCCATGGGCGGCGGTGTCACTTAGCATTAGGTGAGCCTCCTACCCGTCTGCCTCCTGTAACATAAAAAAAAACCTTAAGTGTGGATTCACAGTCGAAAACCGAGGCGGTTCGTAGCATCTTAATACAAAACCTAATTAATTAATAAGGAATCTGAGGGAAACTGGTATAAGGTATTGTAAGAAAAACAGCTTGTCTTCCTGTTGAAAATTAATTTCGATATGATTCTAGCCGAAAATTATTAACATTTAGGGTGTATTGCAAGCAAATAGAAGCAAAAGAAATATAACCCTTTTAAGTACATTCAGATCTTGGAGTAATCCAAGTGATGTGCCTGTTTATGCATCAATACTTAGGACGCGGAAATAATGCAAGGTCTATATAAAACCGCCTGTTATTATCCCATCCTAAAACTCCGGGGAGACTTCATTGATCTTTTCCATTTGTATGAAATAGTATGATAGTATAATAGTTAACCTCAATACCTATACCTTCTTGCTAAATTTTCTTTTCTTTGTATTCCTAGAGTTACTAGAACTAAAAGTCTTTTCTACGTTACGTTTTTTTTTATAGAACAGGGGGCAAACGGTCAGGAGGCTCATCTGATGTTAAGTGATGACGATCACGTTACATTAATGGTCCAATGAATGGGCTATCTCGCTCTTATTATTTAATTCCTAACATTAATATAAAATATTTCTACTTACCCTTTAAGTTTCTATTTAGTAATAGTTTTTTACTGTTTGCTTATTTATATTTTTCTCCTCACTAGTACGAAATTTTTATCCAATCCAATTTGTGTATATGTGTAAAATTTTGTGACGTCATATTTTCGTGTAAATGTTGTTTTATTTAAACATAAAATACTTAATGAAAAAGTTTGTACAATAAACATCCTATAATTTCGTGTACAAAAATGGTTGATTGAAAAATCAGGTTTTATTTTGTCGAGTAATGAACTCTAATTATCGTTCTGAAACGTGTGTTTAGCGATCAGATAGCGATCTACCTTCACGGGCCATAGCGATAATTCTTTAACAATTTTATCCCTGATATTATCCACTATTAGCGTGAGATTTTTGTGTTACAACAAGAACAATTAAGATTTACACATACACGATTGGCGTTTTTCGACTTAGCTAACTTACTGACTTACTAACTACTTTTTTTATGTCTTTTAGTTAGAATCAGTCAGCTACACTTTGAGCAGATGTGTTGAGAGATACTATTAACTGATGAATTTATTTAGTGATAATTCTCTGATCTCGCTTGGGAGTTTGTTGTAAAAACGAATACAATTTCCATATAAGGAGTGGTTTATCTTCTGGAGCCTGGTACACTCAATTTAATTATATTTCGCGTATTATACTGATGAAAGTCAACATTTGTTTTTAAATCGTTTCCATTTAAATTATTAGTTGTAGCCAGTTCGACTTTTCTAACAACGAACCCGTTACTTTTAAAGATTCGTATCTAAATTCAAGAGGTATTGAAAACTACTCCAAGTAGTGAAATATTGTGAATAGAATTAAAAGTTTTTATGTGCGCATATAAAATACATAATTATACACGTTAGGTTACAGGTTAAGTTTCAACAGAGGTGAATGCAGTTGCTGTAATGCGTTAAGTTTTGAAGGAGTTTTGCTTGTAGGGATGTGCTCAAAACATTAAAATATCGATACAATTTTTTAAAGTCTTCTACGTATACACTTCTTAACCATGCGGTTTCCAGTTCAATCGTAACTTTGTAATTCTTGTAATTTCTTATTATTTTATATTCATCGCAATGAATGCATCAGTGAAACAAGCTTTTTTAATTTATAGTTTACTTTATTTGTTATTTTTTGTATTATTTTAGGTTTAGGTTGGTGTTCATACAATTACTTTTTTATACAATATTGTTAAGCACTTTTTGTACTTTGCCCATCATATTTCTTTTTTTCTTTACTATGGATCTAAGAGATCGCTTGTGCGTAATAGCGATAAGGCCGTCCGTTACATGCCTTATAATTCATGTTTTGTATGTATATATACACACTTTCAGTTGTATGAAGAATATGAAAGAGGATATTATATTTATATACAATGGATGTCTTATACACTATTGGGGCAAGTAGATTTAAAGATACGTTCTAGCACCAGGTTCAGGCATCTGCCTGAACCTGTATCTCTTACAAGATTGTAAGAGACTTGAGAGACGTAACAATACAAGAGACTTGGTCAAAATCATAACAAGATGAAGTTCGTCAGCATTCGACCTAGTATTAATTTTGTGGGAGAAAAGCGTGATAATGAATATAATATTAAAAAGTTTTCGAGCTGTATAAAAATTTATTTAATAATAATTTGGTTTGAAATGTTCACATTTAATACCAACTTAGTTTACCGGTACAAGTAGTTTGGTGGAATACAAGAAGTAGTTTTTTCTTAAATGCATTAAATAAGTATACATTGTAGATATCGTACCATTAATGTTTACAATCAAACGAGGACATTATTTAACACATTAAAACATATTATTCATTTCAATATTTTGTTAAAATATCGATATTTCAAATGCCGAACATTACTAGTCTTTAATAGCGCCTGGAGCTTCTTTGCGTTAAAGACAATTTTGCAGAGCGTTTCCATCGCCCTAGAAGGACACTATTCTTGCTTGAATAACCACAAAACTTTATCCTTCGACTAGTATTTCAGATGTTAATAACCCCACATCGGGCAGACACATTTTTGTATCTATTTTATAGAATACTTGATTATTTGAGTGGTTTTCTTGGCGGCTTATTCTTTTCAGGCTGGGGCCACGCCATATATATCTAATAAGCTAGAAAATGATTTTTTTATTACTTAATAAAAAGCAATAAATTCTTTCTATTTTTTTTATAGAACGGGGCCAACGGGCAGGAGCTTAACTTCAGATAAGCATCTGAAGTTAAGTGTTATCGCCGCACATGGACACTCTCAATGCCAGATGTCTCGCGATTGTATTGGCGGCCTTTGAAAATTGGTACTACTCTCTTTTCTTGAAAATTCCTAAGTCAAATTGGTTCGTTAATACTTCAGCGGGCAGCTGCTTTTACATAGTAGTGAAAACTGTCTAAAGAAACCCTCAGTTGTGGAACGACGGACGTTCAATGACGTCATATGGTCGGATGATAAAACTCAGCTGCAGGTATTAGCCCGAACAACCCCTCTCAACACTCTCCATTGTAAATGCGGTAGAAGTTGCTAATCTCCTTTTCAAACCAAGAGATTCACGTTGCTTTCACTAGCTTAGTGACTTCAATCTATCAGATTGGAGGTTCTTGATACCTAGGCGATTCTTTTTAAGTTCTGTACTTCAACTTCCCATTTTAATGACAGAGCGCCATCTAGTTACAGAATCACTAGTAGCGATTTGACGTCACGCCACATATCACATGCCCATAATGGTTAAGGTTTCTAGTATGTGAATTCTTATTACTCGATGTAAACATATATTTATGACACGGAAGGATAAGTATTTCAAACATGCTATTTACAACTACCATTTTGGTCGAAATGGGCTCGGCTGTATTTCTATAATTATTGAATTTATTAAGTCGTTTAGATTATTGTTTAAATCCATTTAAGGTTGTCTAAAGTCTAAAGCGCTTTTTAAATTCATTTTTAATACGTATTCTCACATATTGTATGGATAGTAACTGACTTAAGATATAATTACAATATTCAAACGTAGGATACTATATTATAATATGATAATTACATATGTCCTTAATTTTGATTGATTCTGCAAATCAAACTTAGTTGAATTCGTTTTAGGTACGATAATAATAGTAAAGTTTAAATTTACATTTCACATATTGTTAGTAGTGTTGTCAAGCTATTTATATCAAGTCATCAGCCCACCTTTCTTTTTGGCCTGCCCATTCTTCTGTCTCCAATGGATGGGCTGGTCTTTAAAGACCATCTGTTACCTAGGTATTGTGTTAGATTAACAGTAATTTTAGTTCCAAATCTTCAAAGGCATCTATTGCTTTAGTTTTTTGTCTGATATATTCACTTTTCATTTGTGAATATGTGAGCATCTTGTATCTTGTAAAGTACTTACTAACTAGTGAAAATAAGCTCATGTTTCATGTTAAAAACACAGATATTTGTTTGACATTCTAGACATAACTTGAAATACTTTTCTCATAACGCCTAATTATTAATAATACCATAGCGTATAAAATGTTGCTAATTAATATATTCTGACACGTGATTTACCTATAAGGGTAATGCGGAATCGTTTTTTCTCTCATTCCTATATGGATAGCACCTTTGATAGACAGCGCGGCGACCCTGAGCGAGAATGGTTATATTTTATAAGGAATTGTGAGAAAAATAATTTTCTGATGACACTGTGACAAGTGATTTATTAAAGAGATTATTATTGTCATTATACTCATGCAGACTTAGGGTTTGTTCTACCCCAAAGACATTAAACACGTTTCGTAATCACTATACGGGGGTAGCACTGAAAAGGTTTAGAACTGGCCAGTGAGAAAAATGAAAACTTTTTGAATTTAAATTTTAAAACTCTTTGGTAACACAATGTAGTATATGGCATTCAATTGTCAACTGTTTTTGTAAATTGGCGGCAAATCGAAAACTCTTGTTACACGTGTAAATGAACCTAACGCGATAAAATTTTCGGTCAACGATTGATGACTTACTTTATGGGCTTACTCAACAACAAACCTTTGCCTAAACCTTAGGTCTTAATCGAAATGTACATTTTTACATTCAGCAGAACCCCGACAACAGCTACTTAACTATAAAAGAAACATACTAAATATTCAGCAAATTTTAAATATTATATGTATCCTAAAACACTTTCAAAAATAAAAAATAAATAATAAAACACTACATTATAATAACGTAATAATGTAAGTTCATATTTATTATCTTAATAGATACAATTGCTGTAGTATATACATTTAAACATAGCTTATGTGGCGTAATATAAAATATCTATGCATCGAGATGGCAAGAAGCAAATGTCTATAATGACAGCTGCACAGCGACGCACAACGAATTAATAAACGATAATTATAATAACAATAATACTGGCGTAGATAATAGAAAAACAACGTTATCAGAAACAAATTAGCAATTGGTCATAACTCATCACATCTGCCAATGTAATTATTATTGTAACAGCTTGTAAACGCAAGTGCATGCGCAATAAATGGGTTAAGTAAGCTTATCAGAACTACGCAGTTCCATTATCAGCAACGGCTAGTGCACGGAGATAACTTGGACGGTTTTATGCAAACTGTTTAGTGGTTTCTTCCCTGCTAGATTAAATTAACGAATATTAATTATTAATTAATGGCGGACTACGCCCTTGACTTGCGAACTGGTAGTAAATAAAAATTTAGAAATAATTTAACTTCCTTCCTGATGTTCATAAGTTCTTGTTTAACTATATGAATATAGTTATTTTGAATTTGTGTTCAATTCTCATAGAATGAGTCATTGCGTTAAGTGACGTCTAGCCTGAAACAGAATTTGTAATCCCATTTATAAACTTCCAGGTCAGGTGCCAGCTGCAAAGCATCATCTAGAGCTAGTAAACAGCATCATGAAGATGAAGAGTATCAGGGCGTCTAGAAAGTAAATCTTTGAAGATCAATAAAATTTCCAAACTCCAAGTGCAAGATCATCGAAGGTGTCATCACTGTGGGGCAAAGACCTGCTTTGGGTTATTGCACCAATAAAGTAATAAATTGTTGTCAATTAAATTTCTATCATTTATATACATTCAATTAGTTTCTTAAATAATATTAATTGCATAATCCTACCCTTAGCTAACCAGCATCGTACGCTCGCTTATCGAATGTTTCACTTTTAATTGCTATTTAAAACTAATTAATTATAATAAATGTGTTGTATTTATTTCAATAGTTGCTTGACAAATAAATAACACGTGATAAAATTTAGTTTCGAATGTCTTTATAATTTTGTGTAGAGTTTATATTGATAAGCTGTGCCTACTTGACTTTTTATTCATAGTTGGTTTGAGTATTTCTTCCTTCCGTTTCCTTAGTATAACGTTAGATCAGCTAGTTATAATATTATATTATAACTAGCTGATCTGGCAAACGTCGTTTTGCCATGTATATCGTTTATAATAAAAAATAGGGGTTGATCGTAGAGGGTTGAGAATTTAGGGTTTTTAGAAAAATAAAAATTTATCTAAAAATTTATAAAAATATTTAGTGGTGGACTACTCTTAACTTACTTATTTAGGGGGAAGAAAAATATATGTTTTCCGATTCTCAGGCATACCCAATATGCACACAAAATTTCATGAGAATCGGTAAAACCGTTTCGGGGGAGTTTAACCACAAACACCGCGACACGAGAATTTTATATATTAGATAACGTGTTTGATTGTTAAATAAAATTTACGAAAAACTCGTACGTAGTAAGTGAATATAATGTATAATGGCTTTGAATTCCCTCCATTACTTAATTCAAATGTTTCTTCAGCTCTGCTATTAATCCGCAAGAATCCATGCCAAGCTCCTAGTGAAAAAAATGTAGCGCCTCTGATAGCGATAAAAACTTATAGATTAGAAAAGTATTAGAGACAAGTTCTGTTAATTGAATTTTGCTATTATCAGAACAAGCCTAAGAAAATTCAGCTAGCTTACCCCTGCTAGGGATAAGACTAGTCTAGCAAGACTGAGGCCTGAATATGATCATATTGCCATAGAGGTATTTGAAACAGATAATCGTCATCTTTTACATGCTGTAAAAGTGCTTTTCACGAATTGTAGCAGGTGGCATAAGGTAGATAGTATATCAAACACAACTGATCTACATTCTAGTAAACGCATCTTTTGATGCATAAACATTCAATACAACGCATTAATTTCTTCCAATCTAATGATCGAATGCAATCTCATTTATTTGAAATGGCAGCTTTCTCCAGTCTGTCAATGTCTTTCATGCCCAATCCTTTTCTCCAACTGGCCAATTTCATCCAATGTTTAGAGGACCTCTTAACTTGCGAACTGGTTGTAAATGTAAATTTACAATTAATTTAATTTGTTTTAGTTTACGTTCATAAGTGTACATGTTTACCTATATGAATAAGATATTTTTGAGTTTCAGTTTGATCTTATTTATCTCTATAATTCTACTGTACGTGTGTATGTCTCTGAACTCCTCTTAAACAGCTGGACCGATATGAATGATGTTTTTTGTATGCGGTTGGGTAGCGCCCTAGAAGGTTTAGATTTACAAATCAGACCAGCAGATGGCGTGCAGTTAGTATATTCATACTTTGCTTATAATCGCTTGAAATATCATGTAGGACGTCTGTTAGGTTCGCTAGTTTATCATAAAATTGTGTAGGATTTAATCGCTATCACTATATCCACAAATTTTGTAGCGATCATAAAATAAATCAAACGGGTTTACGACCTAACTATACTACCATTAAAATATGGTGAAACGTTTAGCCTTTGCGCAGAAAAAGTGCTCTCTGAATTTTGAACAATAAGTAAATTAAAACATGGTTTAAACCGTGAAGATGATCGTAAAATTGTGATTTACTGCCGCTGTTATGGTCAAGCTACGGATAGTTGAACTGATGCAAAAAATAACTTAATGATTTAATGATTATATTAATAGTGAAAAAAACAAAAACAACATTTCCGCATTATGAAATGAAAGAGATTGTGAGACCTTACAATTGGATATTAATACTATCTCTGCTTGGTGCGATGAAAACTTTATGGCTCTGAATATTGAGAAGTGCCGAGTTATAACGTTTACAAAAAGTAGGAACCCTATCCAGTATAAATATAATGTTAAGGGTATTCTAGTTGATAGAGTTGAGGTGATTCGCGACTTGGGAGTGCTATTTGACTCTGCTATGTCTTTTAGACCTCATTATAATGATATTTGTAGTAGAGCTAACCGAATGCTATCGTTTATTCTTAGAACTGCTAAACCATTCAGGCGAGCCGACTCCTTGATTATCTTATACAGCTCTCTCGTGAGAACCATAGTTGAGTATTGTTCGGCGGTATGGACCCCGATATACCAAACTCATATAGATAAGTTGGAGGCTATACAAAGGCGGTTTGTCAGAGCATTGTGCTATAAGTATGGTCTTAGGCAAAAAATAAACCAATATGACCAGCGTCTTGCCCACTTTCAAATGGTGAGTCTTGAAAGGAGGAGGTGGGTGAGCGACCTGTGCACTTTGCATAAAATAGCAAATGGCTCATTTGACAGCTGCCTTTTGGAGAGGCTGGAGATCAAGGTGCCGACGCGTTCTGTGCGCATCCAGGAATTATTTGTTATACCTATGACTGATAACAATGTTTCCCAGAATGCTCCGCTCGTAAGAATGTGCAAATATTATAATGCTGTGTGTGCTGAGGTTGATATTTTTCACAATAATATTTGTAAATTTAAAAAGATAGTTCATAGTAAATACTTGCAACCTTAATTACTAATTTAATTGATTAATGTATATGTATATATACATGTGTGTGTGTGTATGTATATATATATTTTTTCCTTTATTTTTTATTTTTTTGTCATTCGGTTTGATATGTGTATGTTGTTTAGTTGATATTTAGTGTAAATGCTGTGTACAGATATAACTGGAAGTCAGATTTTTAAATGTTGTTTAGTATGTAATAATTTTATGTATGTAGTCAGTCTGTTTTCTGTTTTTGTACCTAAATGTGAAAATAAAATAAAAATAAAAATTATATTCTGTACTTATCAGCTCATAAGGATAATTTTTAGTCTGAGTTTTAGTTCCACATCTCTAGGTGATCGACCTCTTAGTGACACAAGGCGATAGTGTAAACCATTGAAATCCAAAGGTCTCGGATCCAAGTATTCGGCACCCAATGAGATGTATGCCGAAAGAAAAAAAAGATTTTTTAAGAAAAATATTAATATAGGATACATATTTTCAAACATTAATATTTATTTAATCACGATTTTCCATAAAAAGTTTTGGTTTCCGGCTATGACTTTGTATCCATTGTTTAAGCATTCTATGTGTTAAGCACTAAACGAAAATCGATTTTAAAGTATCAGGATACCAACTATGGATAACCAGACCTAGCTCGTCAGATTACTCTAACTAGAAATCGATTCCTTTGACCAAACCGCATTCTTTGGAAACGATATATGTTTTTGAAACAACAAACCATTTTTAAGAAATACGATAAAAATGGAATAGCAAAAAATTTAAGTAGGTATAAAAAAATTACAGAATAAAAATTATTTTAAAGTCTATGAAATATTATTGCCCAATATTGTCTTCTATTTTTCATACAGTAAATGAAGCCATAAAATATCTCATCTTAACCGAATATACTTCCATGAATAACTTAGAGCGTAGTTAAACTTTTTGATGTTGTTAGAATTTTTGAGCGAGTGAAATTGTGATGTTAGTTTCTTGTTCGAGTTTCTGATGTCCGTTAAATATGCATTGGATTCAAGATTATTTTCAAAATTGACACACTAATACAAAACGCATACGCCTCAATTCTTGCGATTGATATACAAAAATGATAACACCTCACAGCATCTTAAAAGGCGTTTAAATAAACAAAATGCACGAAAAATTTAAATCTAGTATATTTAAAGACTAGATGTTAAATGGGTTTTATCATTTAAAATACGATTGATTATGTTTCACGACGCGATTTAAAATGGCACGACACTTAATGTGTCAGAAAAGTTTTAATTGAGGTTCACGATTTTATTCGTAAATTATTTTAATATTGCTTAGCGACTGAGAACGTAATTTGAGAGGTATTAAAATATTTACGAATTTTATATCGATAAGTTTTCACTCCGAAGGAATCAATTATATTCCCAAGCAGTATGGACTCCATCTGCCCCATCTGAAGTTATAGGACACGTTAATAAATCCATTGCATATGTATAAATTATATATGTACAAATTGTTATTTTAACCATCTATATATTATATTCATAAAAAAAACTGAGTACGACTATGACTCTCATATGTTATCTTAGATTCTCCCTGTTAGAAAACAGTAACAGTAGTCATTATCATAACACAATATTTCTTCAAAGACATATTTTATAAAGCGATCCCCAAGGTTCGATTTTTGCATTTCTCAAAGACATGCGAACTTTAACTAGCCTGTTGATTCTGGTTATGGGCGATTAGCTATAAAATACATCATGATAATATCATTGCGATCTCACAGCTGGCTATTATAACATCTATCAAAGTTTTGGCTTCAAAATGCTATAGAATTTGGCAAACACAATGTAAACTGACGTAGATGATCTATAATATTTTATTATAGGAGAATATGCAAAATTGTGTCAATTTTAAAGTGTTTTAAATAAAAAGCACTAATACCCGAAAACAATTTTTCGTAGCACTATAAAGGCAACATATCCTATATGCCTATAAATAAAATGTCAAAATAAATATAAATAAAGATACATAAATGCGTCTGCATAAGTAGTTCCAAATCGTCCTCAATTGAACAAATTATGATCAAATACGTTCCATACATAATTGTTATTCAAGTTTCTAAAATAAAACTCTTAGTGATGTTTTATTACAAAAATTTACACGCGACACAAAAGGAAATTAAAATATTGTTTATATTTCAAGGATTTCAACACATACATAATTCTTTAAATACATAACTATTTATCCTTAGCAAACTTATGTCAGTTTACTCAATAGACAATTAAAAAGATCCCGTCTCCATATTAGTCACAGAGTAGTAATTCTTAACTTTTATTAATAAAATAAAAATTATTGAAATTATGCAGGTTTGCGTGAGAAATTAAGTGATTTACACTATGTACATTTTTCGAACAATATTAGCCAAAAAAAACCCTTTTTCCATAGATTTGCTAGGCTTGCTCAATAACAATCAATTAGTAATATTATAGCAATTAAAATCAGTTTATCTGGTGACAACTGGTGCTCCAGCTAATCCAGCTTACCCGTGTAGGTTATCTGTGCAATTACATGCATTGACCCCACAGATGTTTATTGTGTACATCATAAAATTCTCATGTGTCCAGAATTTCGTGTTACATTATATAATTACTTAAAACATTTCGATTGAGGACTATTGGCCTAGTGGCTTCAGCGAGCGACTCTCATCCCTGGCTGTGCATTAATGGACTTTCTTTCTATATGCCCATTGAACATTCACTCGAACTGTGAAGGAAAACATCGTGAGGAAACCGGATTGCCTTAGACCTAAAAAGTCGACGGCGTGCGTCAGCTACAGGAGGTTGATCACCTACTTGCCTATTAGATTAACAAAAAAGGTTGTACCTCCATTAATTTATTTTATTTTATAAAACATTTCAATGATTTCAGTTATGAAATGAATTTAATTATGAATATTATTCGAAATAATAATATCTATTTAAACTCTCAAAGGTGAAAAGGCTTTACTTTATGTTTATGTTTTTTTATTGTATTTCAACGTGATGCCTTCTTCACGTGACACGCCATCGAGTTGTTTCGCTGTTCCTTCACTGTACAATCAAGAATAGAATGCGCACGTAAACAGAAAAACCATAGGTTCTAAGGACTGTTTCTGGCTGAGGTTCGAACCTACGACCTCACAGAAATACTAATAAGCACTTAAATTAAAAAAAATACTTCCTATGTAGTAATCTTAAAATACGTTTTCCATATACAGATGTTCTATCATTTGTATTTCTTAAAATATATTAATATAAATTTAACTGGTACTATCGTTGCATGAATTTCGCAACATAGCAAAGTTTTTCATTTATTACAGAAGGTCCACTATGAATATCTATGGTTTAGTCTCGGTTAGAGGGTTATGATGCCTTTCCGAAGTTAGTAAGGCCACTTATTCAAAACGTTTAGATCTGTATGCAAATTAGCGTAGTCCGGTAAGTTTCTAGTTATATTTGAAGTTAAATTGCTTGCATTAGCTTAAATATACATTTATATTTTGAACTATTATGTTTAGTATTCAAATTTCTATACTTTATAATAGTAGTTCTGAAATATAACCTACAAATACTGTAAAGCAAGTAGATAGCTAAATTAAATTTACAAATATTCAAAAGGCCATTAACATAAATCTATTTGATCTTTTTTTGTCAATTAAGTCTTACGCTACGATCAAAGGAATGTTTTAATTAGGATTTTTAATTTCCTCCAAAAAATTCTTAAATGTAAAGTTTTCATGTTTTAAAGACGATTTTTTTAAAGTGTTTATCACAGGCTATATCTGTTATTCTGACACACACATAGAAATGTACAGACAGAGTGTTTAATTAGTCTAATAATAAAAGGCATTGCATTATTTTGTTAAATAAAATAAATTGTATTTATATTACTCTCACACAATTTGCTAAGTTTATTTTTGGAACGTTCTTCGTAACCTTAACTTTTAAAAATATATTAAATTTAAACACATTTGAAGTAATATACAAATATTTATAGAAACGTAATCTTATAAAAACTTTTATTACTTGAGGCATAGTATGTATAACTCAAAAACTGTGGTAATAATTTGTGGATAATTATTATTATGATTAAAATAATATTGATAGCAGCAAGAACAGTACAAAAAATAATATATTAATTTACATTTATATAATATATTATTTTATAATTAAACTAAAGGTTACATAGATTTGTATATAGGGCCTTCAAATAAATTGTAAACTTATAAAAACATATTTAAACTTATCAGATAATGCACTGGTAAAAACAGCAAAATGTATTATTTTCCATAAGAAAATTTTAAACTTAGTTTTACTTCGTTTACTTCTGAAGCAATTTGAAAAACATGATAGGATAGATTGCCTTTAATGAATCTAACTTTACATATGATATTTATAGCTCAGGAGCTGCCGAGAAAATATCTATATGATTTGCTCATGTGACTTTTAATAGCTATAATTATACGATAAAGAATATGACCACGAGTGCCACCACGATAGCGCTGCCTTGTGAATTGAGACCTCCTTCAAAATGTAAAAAAATACAGGTATACTACATCTCATATACATACTTTTTTCGACTTTCTTGTTTAGGAACCTCGTCAAAATGAATAAAATCAAAAAAGTTTCTAGGACTCTGTCTTTTCAAGTTCTTTCAGATTTTTTTATAATTAAAAATATGTACATGAAATGTATGCTGGGCAGATCTACAAAGTTCGTTTACAAACCCTGCGTTTTCTATTAAGAGCATTCCAAAAGTGTTTGACAGATATATTACGTATAAAAATATATACCTATATATACCATAATCGCTTTTCCTAAGATTCGTGGACTTCAACGTACTGTTGTTAAAATGTCTGCCAATCCAATTACAGCTACGAAAATGATTTAGTTTAGCTTTTATTACATTTTTACATCTACCTCCTGTCACAATTCAGAGACCTGTACTTCTACCTTTTCTTCGTTATCTTGGCATTGACCAATAACACCAGACACACCAGAAAAAAGCTTCAAAACGAAGAAACGTGTGACATAAATTAACAATTTTTGTCGTATAAATCCGAACTTTAATTCCTATCAATACAAAATACGAGCAAATCATATACTTTAATGGCTAGCTCCCTAGCTATTATAATAAACAAACTATAAGGAAGAACAGTAATGACCGGTATTAAGATATTTTCTAGCAAATGTCTGCGCAGTTGACGTAATTGCATACGTATTATATGTATGAATTTGCAATTATATGTGGCCAGATGTGAATTTAAATTAGAGGCATTAGGGAGAAAAAACAGCCATGCAAGCCGTTACATCAAATTGTATTTAGTAGTGTTTTGCTGGAATTTAAATTGTACTTGACGTAAATGTAAATTATATATGACATAATAAAAAATTCTGATAAATAGATAATCGCCGAAACTGAAGCCGAAAGAACATATAATATATATCTAAATATTATGATCGCTATAATTGTTGAAATCGCTCTGGAAGGAATATTGAATGATTATATCAAATTCAATAAAAAAAAACTTTTTCAGATTTTTATATGTCAGCCTACGAATTTTTCAGCCCACTTCATTACTAAAAGCTTTTTGGTAAGAATCTACTTTTCGTTTAGATTAGAAGTGGCCTAAACTGGAAATAGACTGGAACTAATTTAATAAAATTAATAACCCTCTTAATAGTTTAGAGATTTATTAAACAGAAACGAATATGTTCAAAGATATAAAAAAGCTTATATTATCAAGATAAACACATTTTTTTTTCAAAAGTAGTAAAAGTTTGATAAGGTTCTATGACCGGTCAACGACCCCAAACATCAAAGTTAACAGTTGCCGAAGTGAGACAAATATCTTAATGATATTCACTCGACTAATAAAGATTTGATTTTCAACTCCGTCACTCGAAGTAATTCTATAATGGGCTATTGACTTCAACGCTACAAATATACATTTATATTAAATAAATATTCAAACGGTTTAACATACCGTATTTACAAATAATAATAGAGAATAAAATATAATAGTTGCTTTTAATATATAATTAAAAGTAATTATTATTCAGCAGTTCCTTTATTCAGGACAAGATAAAGTATATACGTAAAATTGCTTGATTATGTATGCTTTTTTAGAAATCGATTAAATGTAGTATGGCGAACTAAAGTTTGTGAGGATACAAGCATTTTTAAGCCCAGGTACAGAAGGTAAAAATGTAAAAGAATGTATGGGATCTATACACTTTATACTTTCGTAATGAATATAAAACAAAAATAATCAAACTCAAATTAAATCATCGTATGTATTACAAAAACAAATCGTTCTCACATTAAAATGTCATCGATGACACATTAATTAAGGAAGTACCGTAATAATTAAAAAAACTGTAAATTCAAACTGACAAATTAAATAAGGATTACAATGTTTGTGGTATGTCTTTTTTTGCAAACAATTACCGTGTTCATTCCATTTCCTTCGACAAAGGATATACTGGATCGAGGACAAAGAAAATTTAATAAACGTTAATAATATGTTAAATACAACTAAAGAAACGTTTTGAGGCTAATTACTCGCTTTATATACAGAGTTTTAATCACCTTTTTGAAAAAACAAACAAATTTTAATATCTCTCAATTATCAGTTATCAGAAAATAACACTCTTTATACAAATTCGTTAAATTAGTGTTTGAAATAAGGCAAGATACATGCATATGTATTAAAATAACTTTAAGATTTTCTGTTTCACCTGTAATATTATTGGAATTAGATATTTTTGGGTATTTATTTATTTATAAGCTTAAACTTTTCGGACCGCTGATGTTTTTTTTTAATTTCATATTCCGACTAAAATATTTATGTTAATCAAATTGTATTCTATAGTGTTTGAGATGTGACTTCCACGTATTGCTAGAGAACATAATATAGGTAAATAGTATACGCAAAACGGGCCAAATTTGAGTCTAGTTGCGGAAATTGAGTCCACCTACCTAATACCTAATTAATAGTGTATTTATGAAATGAGGTGCGGACTTATAATTACACAATTGGTCGCTTTTAATGTAAAGTATTTTGGTAATTGTTTAACAGTTTTCTACTACGGTTGGAAATATGATGAGTTTGAACGTAGGTAGTATTTGTGTTACAGTATAATTATTAAAGTATTTATTATGAAAGAGTGCGCTACAACCTTCAAGGTCTTTGCTAAGATTTTTGTAGCTGCTTCGTGATCATTTATTTTTCTAATAGGCAAGTGGCACACACCGTTGATTTATAGATCTTAGACATGCCAGTTTCCTACCGACTTTTTCCTTTGCCGAACTAGCGCGTTTTAAATGCGTACATACACGGAAAGTCCTATGGAGCACGGCCGAAATTCAAACCTACGACCTCAGAAATCCTCAGGCCAACACATTATTATTCATTATAAATTCGGAAAAATAGGCAGGCTATAGACTGCAGAGCATATGTTGTTTTATAGGTAGAAAGATATATTTTCATTTGTAGTTAATTTTTTAACAATGTAACATTATATCATTCTTTGTTCGAGTACGAGTGATTTTATCTTTTAAATAAAATTTTATAATTAAATATATTTTGTGTTTTATTTACAATTTTTTCCCTGTTTACAAAAACTTCCTTGAATTGAGTGTAAGTAATGCGCAAATTTACATAATTTCAAAAAACACAATTAATGAGTTCAAATCATGTACAATTCGAAACAAAAGGCATAAAAATGTTAATTGGACAGAGTCACGCCGGTATCAATCGGGCCGAATATTTGCATGGCTTTTAGATATGCCACGACGATTACGCCGAAACGTACAGTTGAGTCAAAAAGGGTTTTTCTCGTACAAGCAAAAATATTTTTAAACCCTATCTTAATAGGACCATGAGAGCTTCTTGGAACCCGAAAAATGTTCTGATACTTTGAATTAATTAAACTAAAGAAAAAATATATATTAATAAGCTTAGGAATACACTAACATTCCCCCCTTATATGTATAATAATTTATTTTATATTTACAGCTATATCTACTAAAACACTGGGTCAAGTGGGCATGAGGATTAGTTTAGAAGAAATATTATAACTTTAAGAACATCTGAGGTTTTGTCAGTAAACACTTCTTATTGTATAATAAAATTTATTGACTACTTCATACAATTAAATAGATATTAATTTATTTATTAAGTCTTTTTTACTGTATTTGAGTGTACTTTTACCATAGTATCGTCAGATTCGTCAGCACTCAGTCGTTACACGTGATACCCACGCAGCGAAGCGTGCAGATTTTTGTGAATTCACCTTTTTTGAATAAGGCACCTGTTATAAGGACACCGAAGGAAACAACTTGGAAATGTTTTTTCTATAATTTTTTTTTTTTTTTTAAAAAACAAGTACTTATAAAGTTCTAAAACATGCCTAGTATACAAGTAAATAAATACAAATTACACACGTATCAATACAATTAGGAAGGAAAAAAAACAAAAGCAAAAACTAATGGTGTGATTGTGAAAACTCCTTAAGCATCATTAAAGATGATATTTAATGACATAGTTCGTATTTTAAAAATTCGTAACTATACATATATACGTCTAGTGTATCACAAATATGTTGTAATTAATAAAAGTTATCTATTGGAGGTTTATGTAGTCAAATAAAGGGGGCTATTTTTTATAGAAATAATTTTTGGAGGGTTTAATTATTTATTAATGTAGTGAGACGTTCAAAGGACCCGGCAATGATTGCAGTAATGAGGTAAGCCTGCATCCCACATCTACAGTAGTTTATGGTGGACGTGTGACGACCATTTTCACTATATATAAATAAGTATTTGTTCTATTTTCTGTAACTATATACAAGCTATAGACAGCACAAGCTTTACGTATAACACTTACTCGCTACGGTTTACTAGTGTAAAGTTCGTATATTTTGGCAAGATTTTTTGCTGTCTTCAATTATTAATCGTTATATTCAATTGACATACAACCCTTATGTATGTTAACCCTTCCCTTTCTCAGGAATGTCACTATATGTGAAAAAATCCGTGGATTAGTTAATATTGATCGCGTAAGTATAAGTACAGACGCGGCCGGGAAAATCGGTGAATAATATGTAAGCAGAAATAATGATGAACGCAGTCTTATCGCCGAAACAATGCAACGTTCCAGAAATCAAATTCAAACAAAAAATTCTGTAATCTGTGACTTGAACCGTGTCCCTTATTGTTAACGACTGACACCAAAAACTGCTAAGTTTTGTTGCAATGAGTGTAATTCATAACGATAATATCTTACGTCTCTGAATAATTAGTATGCTTAAACAATTGAATCATTTTACCTTTTTTACTGTTATACAAATTTATCGTGTTATTTTTTCGTTTATAAACATGACGTCTTTATAACCTTTCGTGAGCAAACATACTATCCTAATCAACCTAAAATACATTATTTAAATTTGGAACACGTATATTATTTCAAAAATTTGTGTTGATTGCGCCATTTCTCATAGTTTTTCGTGTTCATTATGAAATTATAATATGGAATGGGTTGTTAAAGAAAATAGGATTGCAGTGATCGCCTTGCACAAAGTCATATTCCAGATACTTTAAAAGTTTGGTATCATCTGTATGCAAGAAACTCTCCACCACTCTTTTCAATCGCCAAGTTTTTAATACAAATTGTTTGAACTGGAGCAAATCAATCCCAAAGATTAGGATCATTTAATGAATGTTAGTTATACATATATATATATATCAAATTTTTAATTTTATGACATAGAAAATATTACGCAACAAACTTCATATGATTTCTAGACGGTTGACAATTACAATACTGTGGTTGGACGGAAGAGCCTTGTTCCCACACTCACGTATCGAGTTCAAAGTTTTGCGAATCGCAGCCGGATCCTCTAGACCTTGGACTGTGTAAGGGAAGCCTGCGGTCAGACGGGGAAACCGATGGTTTTGCATACTCCATACTCGAAATGTAGTAGAACTACTAAATCTAGACATGGTAATAATATGAATCTTGTGTATAGAAATTTATTTTGAAAAATTTAGTTTTTCAATCCCGACTATGCATTTACTTTTGTTTCTATGGAACCTCTGACATTTTTTATAGATAGTTTTAGATTTGATAACTGACAGTAATAGGTAATGTAGGTATGTGGTTCGCTCCCCCCCCCCCCCTGGTGACACCCTGATCTATTTATTAGCATTATTAACTGAAAGAAAGTCCTAACCTCAATTTTCTGTCCTTAATGAATCAATTGTAACCCCCTCTGAGCAAAAAGTACAACCAATTTTTCAAATACAGCAAAAACCTTATCCAATATAAAACTTTGCATTATAAATCAATGTCAATGAATATTAAATCAATCTATATGAGGTATTGTCAGCTAATCATCGTGGCTCTTTGCCAATAAAAAAAATACATTTATTATGAGTAATTTGTATGCGGCAGGCTATTAATGTTTTTCACGTGAGTCGACTGATAACTTTATTGTTAATTGGAGACAGAAGGTTGAACAATGTCATAGAAATAAAACCTTTGTGGAGAACCTATAAAAATCCAATATACACGCCAATAAATGCTCCAGTGGTTAGTATGTTACACTGAAAATCATGTTTTTCTTAATAGAACGCCAAGGAGGCCAAAGGGCAGGAAACAGGCTCATCTTATCTTAAATGACACCGCCGTCCATGGACACTCAATGCCGGAGGGGTCGTGTGTGTTGCTGGCCTTTTAAGAATTGGTACGCTCTTTTCTTGAAGGACCCTAAGTCAAATTGGTTCGGAAATACTTCAGAGGGTAGTTGTGGTCACTACAATGTTTGCTGGCCGGTTATCAAATGTCAAGAAAATTTTCTATGTTTTCCTAGTTAATACATTGGTAGTATTAAAACACCTATATGATCACCAGTTACCAAAAACTCGGTTCGGTACGAAAATTATATGAAAGAAGTGTCTGTATGCGTTAACGCCTAGTATTATAGAGGCTGTATCAATCTGGAAGGCAACTCTGAAATTATTATGATCTAGCTATCTGTGCCTTCTAATTCACCTGGAATCGAACCTTGGGACTAAGAATAATTTAATTTTCCTTATAAGAAAGAAAGAAGATATTAATGTAATGTTATAGAACTATTATGAGAATACAGTAATGTCAAACGAAAGCGGTTCTATAATATATATATATATATATATGGCAAATTTGTGAAATCATCGCGAGACCTTGAATAAAACGGACTGTAAATCCATTAAATTGCTCCTTTTTGAGCAAAACATGAGCTATTCATGTCGCATATGAGCAAGACGTTGCAGGAAGTGAAACAAAACGCGCACGAGCACGATGCGTTTATAAATACTGCGCTCACCTTCACTACACCGAAATTATCGCGTTTAGTATGGTACAATTTATAAGCTGTTATGTATGTGAAGGAAGGATGCTGACTGCTTCCGCCAACCAAAAGGGTTCTTGATGACGGATGCTGGTGGATTTTGATTTTTTTACGAAACAGCCATGAATAGGAAAGAAGTAGCGGAAAGATAGCAAGCAGTTGCTAAGCGGACCTCTCCGAGCTTCATATACCAAGTTAGTAGGTAGTTAGAGCGATTTGGAATGACCCTTGCTGTATTGAAAGTCATCGCAAAGAACCTTGCAGAGGAGACGAGAAGTTGAATTCTATTCAAATTCGTTAGTGTATGACGTCATCGTGTTGTAGCCGCAGCATAGTATTGCAAAAATATACAACTTACTCAAAATTATTTATATAAATTTAAATTAATAATATTACTTAAAGTCGCTTAGTAACAAATCTCGGATATGCTGTATGAAAATTTAAATTCGCTAAGAAATAAATTGTCTGAACAGGCAAGATACTTGACCATTATTAAACAAAACACGAAATTTACACCCACTACTTATATATATATTATCGCTCGAGTATTGGGTGTAAATAAATCTTTCATTTTCGAAAAGTACTCTAAATGAGCAATAAATACGTGTCAACAAATTATCTCGAAAAACAACCAATCAGACCAGTACTATGATTTGTACTTTCCTATATCTTTATATACTATCTATAGGGCTTACAAGAAAACAGTCCCGTAGCTTTTGCCTTGGGCCAGACGACGAGTGCAACACACTGCGCGGCGTGGCCCTGACTGGGCTAAGGCCAGTCGCCTTAGGGTAAACATTGTGCCATAAAATTTGCGAGAAGCGATTTACTCCGCACATAAAATAAATTTCACCCATTTACATATTTATACAGCTTGATAATGCTGTGTCTATATTTTCGTTTCGTAAACAATTTGTATAAATATTGTCATTTCAGGATTTAAATAGCAAATGTCTCGAATGTGCTATTCCGTGCATACTCTGTAGACGAAGCATGGCATATATAAGACCACAACTTACCGATTTATAATCTGACCTAACTAGATATTATCTGTAGTATCGCTTTCAAACAAAATTTAATTTTGCTTTACGCCATTTATGATGGCTTCCATCATTGGTTTCCTTTATCATATTAGTATAACTGCGTAATTAATATTTGCTCATATGATTTTAACGGCGTTTAATTCATCGATTCAAATCGGATTTTGACTATTAACATGTAGGTACTAAATTTAATATTGCAAACGTAACCTAGTAATAAATAAAGCTGATGTTATGTAAAATGAGAACGTGACCGTAATGAGACAACAGTATTTGTATCGGGCTAATATTGCATTGGACGTCAAAACAAAAACGACATCCATTACAAAGCAATTACCAGCTTTATCATAAAGGGATAAACACACATTTGGAAACTGACCACTGATATATAATTTATTCTGTGATTCAGATTATAATAGTACAAAATTGTTATCGGAACGTTTGTAATTTATTGTTCCATAATTAGTAGTGGTTTGAAATGGGAATTATTCTTATAAGTGTCTAACTATACTTGAAGACTGTACGGGAATAGTCAAGTGTTTGGAAATAAAAGAACTGGCAATATTAATGCTTGAAAAGTTTTTGTAATATTAATAGAAACGTCAAAGTAATTTACCATCAATGTGTGCACTACAAACTATTCTATACATAAATAAAATCCATCCAATAATTTCAATTCCGGTAGCAGAAGTGAGTATTTCATTGGTACGTCACGGTTAGGAAATTTTAGGAGTTATTTCTTTTCAGAATGATCGCGACATACATTTCCAAAGTGTGTATAATCTCCCTAATTATCCAATTATCGCACATTATCACCAGCAAAGCGCAAGGCCTGCCCTTGACTCACACAACACCCTTCAAGGTCTCAACGGAAATTAATGTTTTGCATGTTTTATACCTAAATACTATTTATATGCACTAAATTCAGTGTTGTGTGTTCAGTATTAGTCACAATTAATTTGAAATGTTTGTATTTAAAATCACATATGGACGTTTCTATACAAAATGTCAAACATCAATGAATTTCTCGACTTTCCCAAGACAAAAATTAAAAAAAATAAAAACATTCCAGAATCTGTTTATCTTACACTAAAGCGTTCTAAACATTCCTAATGAAATTGACAAAAAACAATCTCTTAGCTTAGCATAACCCTAGAATTTAAAATGGCAATTGACGTTCAAAAGCGCGCGAAAATGGAACGCGCGCAAATAAAATGGCGGACGCTCGCCGCGTGATAGCAACTTAATTTCCTAGCCGTTAAGTTTAATTGCCCTCATAAAGTTCTATTGTTTTTCGTTTCGATCCCGTTCTAGTGCAGTTACCACCTCGTTTGACCCATTCAAATGAAAATGACATTTCCTTCGAGTTTTTTAGCCTTTCGAAATGGCAGTTCACAATAAGAAAGTTTGTTTTGATGCGTTTCATTAAAACAATATTCAGATTTGAGTGCAAATGGGGTGAGATTCGTTGAAACGACACTGTTGTTTAACATAGAATTTAAGTTGTTTTCTAATATTTTCATAAACAGATAAACGATTTAAAACCATAACAGTCGTTTGAAATGTAATATTAAAAGTAGCCATATTCATAAAAACGAAATTAATCAGTCTAAAGCAATGCATTACGCATTGCCATTAACGTCTTCAATGTTTTTGTAAGCACAATAAAGGGACATTTCTAACTCTTTTTATGTAACAGAAGCCTCATAGACACTCACACTGCTAGTTGCCAGAGCAAGGGCTCTGCGAGCCTTTGAAGAATTGGTACGCTCTTTTCTTGAAGGACCCTAATTCGAATTGCTTTGGAAATATGGATAGCTGGTTCCACAGAATAGTGGTAGGCGGTAAAACTGCCTTAAAAACTCTAACGGACATCGAGGCGATATGGGTGGAATTTCTTATTCTGCCGACGCCCGATGATAAAAGTCAGCTGCTGATTAAATCCGAAT
Source organism: Pieris rapae (assembly GCF_905147795.1). Classification (NCBI taxonomy): domain Eukaryota; kingdom Metazoa; phylum Arthropoda; class Insecta; order Lepidoptera; family Pieridae; genus Pieris; species Pieris rapae. The sequence continues at coordinate 2,791,201 of NC_059509.1, read as the reverse complement.
AACTCCTATGAACACTCCATGGTAAATGCGGTAAACGATCCAAAGAGACTCTGACTGGTCGTCAACGATTCTACGACTTCAACCACTGATGTTATTTTTTTATTCGTCTTATTTTTTATATTTTATAATTAAATAATATTTTTTACAGCTATAATATTACCATCATAATACATAACTTAAAAGTAACTTAGTGTGTACAGACAAAAATCCCTAGAGTATGAGTATGAATAATATTTGTCCAAATTTCTAATAACTAGCCCCGCCGTCGCGACAGATGTCTCATTGAAACCTCTAACCTGCTCAACCAATTTTGATAAAGATCTACTGGCGTTATGTTAATTACATAATTAAATTGGGTATACGTGAAATAGTTTATCATTTCATTTAATTTATTTTACCTGATGTGTATTCAGAAACAGCTTATTCTTATATTCAGGTGAATTAAAAAAAAAAACACGACAAATCACCGTTAAGCTGAAAGACATTTGGTCACAATCAAATCAACTATCTTGTGCGAACTAGCGAACTATGGAACCGACTCCCGGTGGATGCGTTCCATACGTCCACCAATTGTTTAAAGAAAGAGTATACTCCTCCCTCAAAGGCCAGCAACTCAACCACTAAAATGGGTCGCGATGACTGTTCCCCTATACTATAAAAATGGCTCACAAATTTAACTAACTTTATATATACAAACATGATTCAGGTAGCATATACAGAAATCCCATACCAAGTATTTTGTATAAACATGTTTGTCTTTTAATATCGATATAGAAACTCTAATGTAGGTAAACAAATCCTCTATTTTGCCATCGGTAAAACTACTTTGCTAATAACACCACCACTTAAATAAGTTCAAACGGTCCTTTTTTCAGTATAAAATGCAGTCTTTTACGTGTTTGCATAAAATAGGGTGGAATTGAGCAAAGCGTAGTCTAATCAGATGTGACACTACGCTGTGATTACTTTGTGCCTTTTTACTCTGTGATGAAAGAGTGTTATAAAGTCAAGGGTCGCTCGACTTTAATTTCTTTGAATACTAAAATGCTTTTCACTATTAACCCGACGCGAGAGGAGTCTGTATTCGTCTATATCTACGTATCTTTGTTTGTGGCTTTGTTTTCACAAATTACATTATTTTTTTGAAGAAATCGTTAACCGTAAGTATCAGTTTGTATGTTTCGGCAACGATATTTGGAAAGTATTTTGCTTTCGTCTAAAACACATCGTCAGATACAGACACAATTGTTATAACATATTATATCGTATTAACTTTTAAGAGCACAAAACGGAAACAAATAATCGTAATAATCAACCATCATAATGCTTCTTTAATTGATTGATTTACTGAACAACTTTGGCTTTCCTCAATTTAAAGTGTTTATAAATCTTCGAGATTTCATACAGACGCACATTAGTAAATAGGGTAGTGGTAAGCTTATTAACTAAGTGTGCGACTAATTAATAGATTGATTTTCTATATTATTAATAAGACTTGTAAAGAAAAATATAGAGAATCAACAGGCATGTCTCACAACTAAAACAACAGACTCATCGACTAGAATCTAGATGCTTATTAAACTGTGAGACCTAACGTATCTACTACATTCCCATTATCTTCATATTACTACATCTACTTAATTAACTTTTAATCTATGTCAAAAAGGTTTTTATGAAAGCGCTAATCTATTATTTAGAGGTGTAGTGTCACGCGAGCTATATTTCACGTAGAAATTACTTTACACAGTCCTTTGCACTATAAAACAGTTTGTTTGACGTCTAATTAATTACAAATTTGTATGATTAAGGTTAGTTCAATTGCACGCAAGAAGTATCAAGCCTTGTCATGTTAAAAGTTACATAATTGATTGGTACCCTTAAGAGAAATTTTGAAACAACACAATAAGAAATATAGTAGAAAAATAAGGTTTTAATACCGATATTACCATTTATGGTAATTTGGCCAGAACTCAGAATTTGTTGACTTTGGATTTCTTAATTCACAATATTAAACACTACTATTATAATCGTAATTTTCATATAAATATTTGAAATGCATTTATTGCCACGTCTCTAACAAAGTATTGGAATTGAACTTATTTTTTTATGCAATGCCCCATAGATGTAATTCGTAACATATAATTCCTAAATTTTCCACAACAGAAGGTAAAAGCGATGCTCGAAGCCTCCAATGCGGCTGTTGAAAGTACCCAAAGTTGTCTTAATGGATAGTGAACACCAGCTTCGTGCAGAAAGTGGGAGTGTATTTTCACTTCTAACATTAGAAAAAGCTTCAAAACAAAAAAGGATGTACGATGATGTATGCAAAATAAAAGTGTGATACATATTATGAATGCTTTGGATCCAAAAGGCTTTAAGTTAAGATATTACAAGTTTAAAAGGAACTATACTTATTATTACTTAAAATAAATCTATAAAAAAATAATGTCATTGATAATGTCATGAAGGGCTGGGAACCCTAACACAGGTATTTTTACTTAAAAGGGTTTCCAAATCTTACACTTTGAAAGGAAAATGTACTTAAAATGTATAATTTATTTTAACTTTTAATTTAGTTATTAACTACTTAAGTTAAAGGAATCAGTGATTCTAATGTTAAAGTATAACTATATTTTTATAAAGCGCAGTGTTCGTAGGTTCGATCCCCGGCTGTGCACCATTGGATTTTCTTTCTATGTGCGCATTTAACATTTGCTCGAACGGTGAAGGAAAAACATCGTGAGTAAACCGACATGTCTCAAAAAGTCGACGACATGTGTCAGGCACTGGAGGCTGATCACCTACTAGCCTATTAGATTTAAAAATAATCATGATTTCAGATATAAAGGCATAATAATATAAATAAATGAAAATAAATCAGATTTTTGAATCTGAGTCCAAGACCTAAACTGATTTATTTTTATTTATTTTTATTTTTATAAAACTCACAATTTTTACAAATATTTGTAGCGTGACGTAAGAATCTATTTAATCACCTTCCTAGAAGTTATAGATCACTGCCCTGTAACTCTTTCAAGGGGAAGGTGATTAAATTTTTAATGGCGTGGTGCCTTTATAGCGTGGGTGAGAATTTAGACCATACGTTTGACACCAATTATAAATAACTTAACTTATTTTTATGACATTATGTTAATGTTCTTATTATGTGACATTTTAAAAAGTAATGGCATTTGCATGCCTATTTATATATATGGCTGATTATGCGGATTTCTGTTGTGGATCGATCTAATTATACCCCAATGTCGGGAAATAAACGATTTATAATTATTGTAAACTGATTTTAGAATAGAACTGTCAATGGAAAAATTTTAAAAGTTGTTCTTAATCTGTGGTTTGAACGTAAATAAAAAGAAAACACTATGGTGAAAGAATAGACAAATCTATACTTAAAAGTAAAGAATAATACCAATGTCTAAATAATCCGATACTTGTATTTGATGTGTCAAAATGATTTAATTTACCTTATTATTATTTTGAAGTATTGGAATTGTGCTTTTGAGGTGAAAACGCTGGCGAAATAGCAACAGAAAACCATCGTCAGAAATAAATAAAATTTTAATAAACCACAAATAATTTTTCAAAAGATTTTCCATGAACGTGGACAGTTTAATTACAATCAGATAGTATATGTATAAATTAAACATAAAACATGAAGCACAAAAGCCGGTAACACGGCCTCACGCGACGCCGATTGATTTACCCACGAGAATTGTGGTTGCGCATTCGAATTTCGAATTTTGTCCGGTTTTTTCCCGAACGCTGTGTGGCTTTGACTGTGCCGGGGCTTCTAATGGTTCGTTGGCTTCTGATTGATTTATCTGAAAATTCAGTATACTAGCTTGTTTTTTGTTTCTGTAAAACTTGTATTGCAATGTTTTTGTTCGGTATTAATATTCAAGTTTGTTTTCCTTTGAAAATTCTAGAAAGTTCAATGTATTTAAAGCAATTAGCGAGTATCCAATTTATTTTTAATGCTGGCACTTTTCACATGACTGTTTTAAAATTCTTACGTTTTCATCTCCGAAATCGATGGTACTTACTAAATACGAGCAAAAATATTACTTAGATAATAAATATTACTCAACACAAAGCGCCTATATTTAAAAAGTAATAAATCTGGGATGAAATAAGTAAATAAAGGCTTTATATTTCAATAAAGTGAGCACTAGTAAATCTCTCAAGTTGGCAATCGCAGTGGGGCTTAAAGCCAAAACATGTGAAAAATCAAATACACAGCGCCCCATGATATATGGTTGAGGCTTATTATTTTTACCTATTAAGGCCTGCGAGTCGCGAGCGGGTTTTCTGCACGACGTTCATCAACGTCAGTGAAAAAAAATGCTTACCGCTACATTAAGCTATAATTTGCAATGGCATATATTATTTAAAGTTTTTATATATGCCTTGCTTTGAAGGTCATGGCATCTTGATAAGTTTAAAGACTATGGCTGATGTAATCAAAACCAAAAATATGAAATGCATAGGAGTGGTTTTTCTTGTTGCAAGCAGAACCGAGTGAAGCGAAACAAAGGAATTCGTTTTCTTATATGATTTCATTTATGTTAATTAGTGTCAGTATGGTTTAGTTTATACAAATCTCGATTGTAATGAAAAAATCCAGTTTTTTTTTAACTTACACATAAAGAACAGGTTACATAAGTTATTAGGCAACGGGCAGCTTTATATATAATTGTAACTTAATTACACAAATTACATTCCTTATATTGTTGCTTGTAATTTTTATGTGCGGTTAAAGACATATAAAGAAAAAAAAGTTATATTATTTGTGTAGACGCCACGTTTTGCCCGCTTTTATGTCGCTCTATACAAGGTACCTTAAATCACGAATGGGATTTTTTGTGCGACGAGCTTTGGCAAGCTGCCGATTTTTGAGGCTATGCGATTTTATTTCGACCGCACGATGCTAAATCAAACTTGTATTAAATAATTAGATTTATGACCCGCTCACAGCACTTCATCCGATGAGGTAATGCTTTTTTAATTATTATTTTAAGATAGATTATATTAGAGAAATTAATTATCTTATTGACTGTAAATACGAGGGCTTGAAAGAAATGGACTTTCATCAAATTATAGTAACAAGAATAGGCCGCATACTATCTGCGGTGTAAGACCCGTAAACTTATACCCAATAATTTTTAATCAATAAGAATTATATAAAAAAGAAGATTTCTCAACGGCAACGCACTCGCAAGCCCTCTGGCATTGAGAGTGTCCATGGGCGGCGGTGTCACTTAACATCAGGTGAGCTTCCTGCTCGTTGGCCCCCTGTTCTATTAAAAAATAAAGTTCCTAAAACAATGAGAACATTTTTCTAAGGCATTTGTTTTTAAATAACACAATATATATTGTGTTATATATATATGGTCATATGCCCATGCTAATATTATATAATAATTCATGCGACCTTTTAGAATTTTAAATAAAAAATTAAATTATTTTTTTTATTAATAGCATTCGTGGATGTTGATTTTTTAATATGCCATACTACTCAACGAAACTAATCCTGCGTACGGTCCAGAAAGCCAAGTTAACTAATGTATTCTAGAGATAAATCTAGAATATATTTAGAATATTCTATCAAAAAAGAATATAACGTGAAAATAGTGCGTGGAAAGCATACATCATCTTTGTATTGACAATCTTTCAACTGTCTATAGCTGATTAATGTAATATTTCTAAACCTCTTGTTTTACTATAATATTTGGCAGCGTAAAACTGACCTACCAAATAGTGCCCTAGACTGAATATGCAAGTTCAATGACTTAGGCCACTGACTCCACCAATCATTTATCATCGTCAGTACATCATTAGCAGTGCACGACCTAATTTTACTCAGACAATAACCCCAAATGCACTTACAACAAGGTCACAGACTGCCAGTGTTGAAAGTATTTGTCATACTGTCAATTTATGCTCCCAGTTATAGTGCGTGCCAATGCGATATGAATATATTTAAGCACGATAGACTGCAAATGAACTCTGTCGGATTTGGAAGATCTAAATATTCCGTTGTAATTAAATAAAGTTGTATGATTTATAACAAATTTAACAAACACAATGTAGATCTTTTTGCCAATTTATTTATTATCTATGGCATTTGTATAAAAGCGACAAGTCGACATTTATTCGTCACACAAATGAAATAAAAAATTAATGTTCTCTTCCAATCACGTAACTACTGTGTAATGTACAATCAGTGGCCAGCACTCGACCTTATCAATCAGCCAATCAGATTATTTTAAAATTCGAACCACATTCGAATTTAATCCATTTTGAAAGAACTTTTGAATTTTTTTCACGAGTAATGGTCGTGCTTAACGATTCATTATAGAAAAGAGTTAATTAAATCTCCTTTTGTGGGTCACTTTTTCTTTGGGTTCTTCTGAATTAAGTACTAGAGAATCATTTGATCTTCCATGCCTACCAGCTCGATTAATAATTGTTATATCTGAAATGGAACACTGGATCTAGCTATTATACATAAACATCTATTCGTATATACATGATTATATCGCCTTTATAATATTTACATACATATGCAAGTATACCCATATAAATACATATACGAGTGTAAACGTTTAGATGCACCACATTTTTCTGCTCATCTGGTCCGCATATAAAAAGTTAACAAAAGCGCGATTCGTAAATGTAGCATTTCGTGGCGTTTTACAGCCAACATCCGACAAGTACACATGTAAGTGACAGCGAGTGACAACCCGGTGATATTTTTTCGCCACTTACCTTGACGCTGGGGGCTGACACAGATCCGTTTTGTTAAGTTTACCCAGAAATAACTACAAAGAGACATTGCCTGAAACCTAATTAGAAAGTGTTATAGGAGCGTACGTTTCGCGCGGTACCGCCCAAAAACCGCTTGATTAAAAATGTATTTACAATTTGTTTTATTATGCTTAGAGAACTTTAACCTAATATATATTTTACGTCCGCCGTCAGCCAGGACGGCATTACGTGCTGGTCTCAATCTTTTTCAGTGGAGATGATAAGCAGGTGGTTTATACACCCAGTATGGACCTCACTGGACCTCAAATCATGACAATCATTATCATGATTCTATGATGAAGGATAGTCTTGCGTGACATTATTATACATTTTTAATAGTTTTGTTTTAATCACCATTAATTTTTAATGATTATTATAACTATGTAGGTTATGAAAATTGTAAATACTGTATATTTGTTGGTTATGTTTAGTTACATGAATCATCGCAAGAGGTACAGAAAAGTGGATCAAAAACTGCTTTACGTTTCGTGTGCCTCTTTTGCAAAGAGGGAGACAACTGAGAAGGTGGATTGACCACATTAAAGAAACGGCAGGTGGTACATGGCAGAGAGTGGCACAGTGCAGAGAGGAATGGCGGGATTTGGAGGAGGCCTTTGCCAAAAAAGGGCACACAGATGCACCAGAATTGGATTAAAATGGAAATTTGTTAAATGTATATAAAATATATAATGTAAAATGTATCTGAATAAAGGCTATTATTATAATTATTAGTTACATGAATAAATTATAGTATAAATGTACTTACGTCAATTCTTTATAGTGTTAACGAATTCCTAAAAGGGGTTTTTTCACAAAATTTGATCAATCATATTAAATGGAACAGAAAAAAAAGTATAACGAATATTTGTATCACAATTAATTATTTGGCACAATATTAAAAAGCATTGCCAACTCTTTGAATAACCTAAACGGATTATTAGTCTAACCAAAGCGTGAACGTTCAAAATAATCACCCGTGTGTCATTATAACAAAAGTGATGCGATATTCGGGATATGACAATGCATTTTCGAGAATGAGTGAGATGCGTCTGTTGTACGGAAGTGGGACGTGAAATCGGCGCTTATTTTATTGTGTATCGCTCAAAGGGACCGTTTTGTACCAAATTGGAGATAATTACTGTAACAAAAAGGTACGGTTGGTGTTTTCGCAAACGAATTTATGTGAAGCGAATTAAAAAATATTTCTCGGGCGGATGCACATTTTGCAATTTAAACTATATATATTATACTAAATAAAAAAGCAATATTATCTATACTAATATTATAAAGAGGAAAGGTTTGATTTTTTGTTTGTTTGTATGAATTGAATAGGCTCCGAAACTACTTGGCAGATTTGAAAAATTCTTTCACTGTTGGAAAGCTACATCATTCCTGAGTGACATAGGCTATATTTAATTTAAAAAAAAATAGGCATCCTTACTAAAATTACGATAACATTAACATTTGTTTATTATTTGATACAATTCTAACAGATGGCGCTGAGTTAAAGGTAGTTTAGTTTAGGTCCGTGTCGTGGTACCAACGTTTCACATAAGTTCTCCTACGGTTTCCCTTGATTAATTTACTACTATGTAATATAACAAAAACCTTAGCCACAGCAACGCTTGGCCGAGTCTGCTATACATGATAAAAAAGGTAGTTTAGTAATAAGAGAGAGTGCACTAGGATTCCCTGTATCGTTGTCAGCCAAGCCCTTCCATTTGACATATTAAAAAGATGTAAAAATTTGGACATAACACTTCAACATTCCCCATTAAACAACTGTTGCACAATAAGAATATCTGCCATTTCAGTAGAATACAGGTTTAGAAGATGTCGTTGAAGACTGTTAGTAAATGTATAAGTTTTTAATCATTTGTTTTTAAGAAAGTGGTTAAAGTTGAATATATATTACATATACTTTCCTATTTTTTCAAAGTCATCAATCTTATACTAATACAATTTTTATTTCTTTAACTAACTTGAGAAAACTATACTCACATATAACAAATGCATTTAGGAAATAATATATTTCTTTATTTCCTAAATGCATTTGTTATATGTGAGTATAATCGAATTAGGATTAGAAAATATGTTTTATATTGGATTCCTAATATTGCATACAAATTCAACCAAATTAATGGAAGTTGTCTTCACAAAAGGGCTTTGAAAACTTTCTCATTAAACACAAAATACCAAAAAAAAAATCACATACTAAATAAATTTATAAATATACGTGTACCTTAATACAAAAACACTCAACTGAAATAATTTGTGTATTGACAATTATAGTACATTGACTCTGCCAAATATGAAAATGGTGCAATTTATGACGCAGACGTTCTGCTCAAGGAAACAATAATTTTAGATTACATTCATTAGTTTTTGAATAATATTTATTCTTTTTTTAAATATTATAAATTAATCCCAATCACCCTCATTGTGTGTATAACGTCATAGTTTTCGCACTGTTGACTGTTTTACTTTGACTGTGACAACAAGTACCGTTTGAAATCATAAAAAATATATTTGCCAAACCGGGCTTCAAACCAATAAACAAATGAAAAACGCTTAGGTACGTACTAAGCAAAAATTTTGAGTTATAATTTAAAATTTATTTATGCTTCCACGCAATATTTTATTATTTGTATAAACTAAATTACCATACAACATATGATTGGCACAGGAATTGTGTCAATTATTAATAATTCATAAATTCATAGCCATTAAATGGGTAAATGAGTCAAGTACATATGTTTGAACTGGGTTCAAAGAGACATGACGTAACTAATCGAATATAGAAGTTTCCTTTGAAAATAAACAGAACGTTTTAAATTAGTCTAGGTTAGGTTACAAATAATATTTTTAAATCTATCGACTTTTTCTTTATCAACAACTAAATCGTATAAAGGACTTTGGTTATCATGTCATAGGCTTAATTAGTAATTAAAATTTTAATTTAAAAATCGAATATGGCATAGGACAGCAGAATATGGTAATGTTAAAAACTGAGTTTATATTAGTTACTTATTAAAGTATACTCGCGTAGACCAAAGAATTTATGAAGTGAAGAGCAGTGTCCGTTAATTAACTTCGACTGTGCTCTTAACCATTAAGTTTGATCATTCGTTACCCTAGCGTTCATATTAAACCCTAGTGCCTTATAAAGGAGCATATTTTTTTTTACATCGGTCAAACAAATTCTGCCCTATACAATATACTTAGAAAACTTGTCTACCTTGAAAATTATTAAATATACCGTTTTCCAAATAATTTCCCATCCAGACAATTCTACGTCTTAATTTACGCCATACCTTATTCTAAGAACGACTAAATGAGATAGACACTTTTCCTTGAAGTAATTCATACATTTATTTTTAAAAGCGGCGTAGATAAAATATTTTATGTAAATGTTTAGATATGTCACACATAAACATGTACACGCAGATGGCTGTTTGTTTAAAATGATAAAACATTGCATACTGACTTCACTATGTTTTATAAATTTGCCAAGTTAACATATAAATATTATAAATAATAAAACTTTATATGTATAATCCTGACACTAAGCTCTTGTGAGAAACTCGATTACATTTAATCTGTGGTATATGGTGCATGATTAAAACAATTTTGACCTTAAGTGTGTATGAGTATGAATGGGTGTCTGTGTTCTAAATACACACTGTATTTGATATCACAGTATTGTGTTACTATTATGATATTATTTAAATTTCTTATAATTAAGCGTTTCTGTACCAGAGAACTTATATTACTATGAAGACAAACAGCCAAATATTTCAGATGACGTCAACATAAAAAAAATTAAAAGTGTAGGTTATACTTATCAAAATTTTAGTTTTTTTTAACGGTATCTCGCTGTTGGCCTTAGGGACCTTTACAGCTCAGCACAGGCTGATTTGGCGAGCTTAACTTAGCCTGAAGGGGTGGAGTTCCCGCGACTCGCGCAAGGGCGTCTCCTGTGAGACTCGAACCTCGGCTTGGGCCGTCGCGGGGGTGTCAATCTCCTGAAGGGCAGGATGGAAGCTCACTAGAGTGAGCGAAGTACGAAGCAAAGGTCCTTGCCTTCCCCGGTGAGGTTAAACTTATCAAGCAAAACTTTTGTTCCATTAATACATTTAATATAAATTATGTTCAGGCTCTGTATAATTTATTAAATCGACAGTATGTACGAATTTAAACTCAAAACTTATTGCTCGTACAAAAATATTCCATTTAACCACCAAATTTAAGTGGGTTAATATTATTCTTGCACAAGAAACTAAATGTTGAGCCGAAAATCAGTTTTGAATTTAAAATGGAGCATTTGTGAGGCAAAGTGGTCTTTTGAAATCGAAAGCTGTCCTACATTATAAAATAGGTCTATTTCCAGTGGATTTACAGACTGAATTATGTTCGCAGAGTGAATTCACAGTAGCGATATTGTGTATGTTATGTGTTTAATTTTATATATGTACTTTATTATATTTTTTTGAATTTATACTTCTTTTGGCGCGATGGAGAAAAATAATGAGAGTGAATTTTTTCGATGCGCGGTCTAGGTCTAGGTGGCGTGGAAATCGATATCTATGTTCAAGTTGTATATTCTAGTATTTTTATATTTAGAACACGTGTTTCGTAGCAGTACAATTAAACAGTGTGAATAAATAAATATGATTTTGGTGTTTTTAAATCAATTTCATATACGACGGTGATAGTATTTACTAATAATGTATTTACTAATAATGTATTTATTTAAATAAAATCTTTTTGATTAATTTTAATATTTATCGTTAATCACTACTGCATTTTTTTTTCCCCTTTGGCTCTCTACTGCATTTTAGTTATTTTTTTTTTCCATACGCCAAAGAAGTATAACACAAACAAATAAAATTGTAATTTGCCATAGACTATAGAACCAAGAAGAGTCTTCCGACCGGAAGCAAAGCTAAAAATGTCTGTTATGAACCAGTTTATCTATTAAGGTATTTTATGAAAACACAAGTGCAGCAATAAACAATAAAATGGAAACATCTGCGCGTGCGATTAGCCTTGGTATCGCGTTAATTCCGACTGCATCGCTTTATTTCTGTCGTTAAATTAAACTTCTTGGATATAAAGTACTGGAAGTGAACTTTTTTCTGTATAGTTTTGCTACAATTTACTACTATTTTTATCTTAACAAAAGGTAATTTAAAAGTAATATTAAAATGGATTTTTGACATATTTTCAGGTAATGAAAAACCAATTTAGTGGAAATTATTTAGGATATAATATATCCTAGGGATGGAAAGAGAACCAGGTCCACATGGTGTGTGGAAGACTGGTATTAGTGTAACTTCAATGTAAAATTACTTTTAAGACAAACTTGCTCGCCAGTATTTTCGGCAATATTTTTTTACCATATACACGCAAATAAAAATCTTAATTTAATAAAGACTTTAGAACCGTCATTAATATTATATTAGCAATATTTTTCTATTGACAAGCACACGTATCTGCTTTCCTATATACATAAAGTTAATTGGAAAAGTCTTTGGTTTTTAATATAAGTAAAAATATGGTGACATTACTACCGCATGGCATGTTCCAGTTTGTGTAATACGATTATTACACGTCAAAAGTACGCTAAGCTAAGCAAAGCAAATGGGTAGAAAGCTGACGTGATGTTAAGTGATACCACCGCCCATGGACACTCACTCATTCACTCGTGCTGGTGCGCGGCAAAATAATATGTATAGGATAATATATATAATAAAGACAAAAGAACAAACGAATAAACTCAAAATCTACTGGACCGGTTCCAAAACATCTTTCACAGTTAGAATGCGACATTATTATACACAGTAACACAGACTATAATTATTTTTAAAATATTAAAAGAAATTAACGTCCACCCGTGTGTGAAGACGTGTAAACCGACAGGCCGCTTGGGAGTGTTAAAAACTATAAAAACTAACACTACTATTACCATGACTGTATAAAATAAAGTTTACGAAGTTACATTGTTCAAAATCAGCTTTTGGCATGCCATTTGTTTATTTTATAATTATTATATTTGGATTTTTTGAAAATAAATTATATTGTTAAATCATGAAGTAGGCAGTGATCTAACACTGCACCAAGATGAGCTACACGAAGCTGTTCATTGTAGCGTGTTTATGAATGAAATATAGAGTGACTTTTTTAGTACTTGTTAATTATTTTTAAGCTATTGCATAGATTTTATCGCGGACTTTGCAGCGACCGATGAAGAAACTCCGTAACGAAAATAAACCTAACACACGGTGACCTAATGTAGGTGTGACCAATACGCGTTAGAGCGGGACAGAACGCATACTACGTATTCACTTCTCTCTGATGAGATCGGTGTCGTAGCGTAAGCTGAGTCTCGTAGGGTGGTAGATTGAATTAATATCAAATAAATAAAAACTGCATAAATAAATAATAATGATTGCATAAGTTGATAAAAATGCTATGCAATAGCTTCCCGAGTACCACACGTTTTTTGTAACGGAAGGTAGAGGAACAGAACGGGCAGGAGTCTTATCTGATGTTAAGTGATACCGTCGCCCATGGATACTCATATTGCCAGAAGTCTCTACATATGGATTGCCAGAAAATCGTTATTATTTCGCCAGCGTAAATAGTCAATATATATTCCCCACCAAATCAGTCTGAAAGTCGTAACCTAACCCAAAAATTCTTAAACATTTAAAGGACATACATCTTATAGGCACGCATGAGTAATTTAATATCAAACTATGTATGGAAACTTACAATTTAATTAAGTAATTCATTGCTCGTAAAACCTTCGAGGATATTAATTGTAAAGTACTAAAATTTTATATTATTGTGTTTTATAGGTAATTTAACCGTGGCTAGGTAATAAGCTTTGTCGCAAACACGTTAAACAGTTGCACAACATTAACAATTGACATCTGCTACGACTAGAATAAAATATAATTTTTATTTTATAAGAAAAACTTATTTAAACACATCAAAAGGACCGCACTGGACAATTCCAGATCAATATCTTGGTTCTACGTAGAGGTTTTATCTAAATATTAAGACTAATTTGTGGTTTCCAGGATTCTAATGCACTGCAATGATTATCGAACGCTCTTCTCTTTCTCCTGCCTTCTATCATTGTGAATGTCCATAGACGACAATCCCTCAGCATTACCTTCTTCAACAAAGAAGAGTTTCTATGCTTATCTGTTAATATTAATCTATATGAATGAAAATGTATCACAAACAATGGTCGTTCATCAATCGCAGAAAAGTTTTATATGGAGAGAAAAAATTAGAAAAAAAATTAAAAGTTCAATTGAACATTATTCCGGAAAAGCAAACAGTTAAATATGGTGTGTGGCTCCTAAAAAGTTCGCAGCTAGTATATGGAACATTAGATATAATCAAAGTAACCAAAATGAAATGTAAAAAAATGTTTCAGTAATAGGAAAAAGAAAAAGGAATAGGAAAGATCAAATTCGTTTTATCTAATAATATATTAAACAAAATCTCTCAGCAAAAGTTTGTGGGGATCAAGATGTAATGTATCAACCAAACTAGCTCGAGCACCCGTCTCCACTTAACGACTTGTGAATTCATTTGTCTGGCTACCTACCTATCTAATAAAGTGGACATACGGTCAGAAAGAACATTTTTGTCTACATATTTTAGTTGCAAATTTTTATACCAAAATATTTCAAAATACAATTTCGGATTTATGCATGTAAGTGATGAATTAAATGAATTTGAAAAAAAATACTCTAAACGATGTAATATATCTATCGTATTCAATGCGTGAAAGCAATAGTGGTTGAGAAAAAGGTTTTCCAAATTAGAATGGCGAAATATTTCTGGGTCAGCTTTATTGGTCGTGTTTCTTTAGTCACGTGACTCGCATATTTCTGATCTATTCTATTATCATTATAAAATCTTATGATTCATATAGGTAACACAATGTACACATATGAACGTCAATTTTTTTTTTATTCGTTTATATTTACTGCCAGTTCTCAAATCAAGGGCGTAGAACGGAAGAGAAGAAATGGCAAAATACTCTCTGCCAGTCTTTTTAATTGCCAAGTTTTTTGTTTTAAGATAATGTTTGTAAGGAATTGCAACCATTACATCATGTTCCACATGACATCTTGAGTAATTAATAGTTAATTAATAATAATAATATGAATTAAAAACAAAGATTTGTATATTGATACAAATCTTTGTTTTGTATATGTAGGGCATGTTGTATTGGTTGCACTCCTTACAAGCATCTTGTTATGCAAAAAAACATGGCGATTATAAGGCATGGCGGAGGATAGCTGTCAGTTTTCGTCTATTCAACGTTAAAACTACAGGTCAATTTAAATAGAGCATTCTTTGTCATTAGAGCTGTCACCTATAAATAATACTTTGATTTTAATTCATGTAATAAAAGTAAAAATTGACCTTTTGACCAACGTAGCAGTGTGTAGTATGTCTGGATGTGAGTGACCCCAGACGGGCCTACACTAGCCATTCACCCCGGCGTCGCGCAGACACTTCCACCAAATTATCTTACATTTCATTAGCCGATATTTTAGCTGATTGAGTTTTACCGCAACTTTGAGGTTTGAACCGAGTTTATCAGGCGCTAGAGATCTTATACGCTGTGGTTTCTAAATTCAAATCTTGATAATGGCGACAGTCATTTTGGAACTAATTTAGATAATACATTTTCTCTAAGAATTCTGGGTTAAACTTATGAATTTGTTCTGCAAATGGCCCCTCACTAGCTAAGATATTTATGTAATAGTTTTTTTTTTTATTCTAACTCTAAGTAGTCCTATGCAAGCAATGATCTTGTCGATCTGTATTAATTTGAACCCAAATTTGCGTGTTCCCACAAAAATGTAAGTGCGTGCTCCTATTTCATCATACCTACTGCTGATAAAGGACCAGTCTTTATTGTTTTTTTTTTTTATTATTAATTAACTATAAATTATTTAAACATATCACGTGGAATATAAAGAATATGGTGTAATGGTCACAGCATGCAAATATTTTTTTAAAATAAAAACCTTGGCGATTAAAAAGAGTGGCGGAGAGTTTGCTGCCACTTCTTCTTCCCTTCTACACCCTTGTTTTGAGAACTGGCAGTAAATGTAAAATAAGAAGCGTTTAATATGTATTTCTTTATTGACGTTTATAAATGTACGAAGATGTAAATGTATAAGAGAAATTCCGCTAGTTTTTTTAGTTTTAAACCGTTTTCAGATCTGATAATTAGACTCAATTTTAATTGCATTAAGAATACTATTATTGCAGCGCATATTTAAAATAATATATCGCTTTAGTAACCTTATTCGAGCTCAATTCAAGCCACAGTGACGGAAGAAGACTCTTTGAAGAAGAAGGCAACGGTCAAAACACCATGTTCAGAAGCGCGGTATCCAAAACTAATCATCATTTAGTTTTGGATACCGCGCTTCTGAATCCATCGCTGCGCAGGATGCGCCATGCTTCGAAAGGAGATATGAGACCTAAACTTCTTTTTGGGACTGAAAATTCTGAAACTAGGAAATATGAAAATAAACTCTTTGTTGTATTTCCGCATTTGTCTACCCTCATAAATTAAAAGTCACAAAGAACAAAGAATTGAAAGTATGAATCAGCGTGTATTAATTATGCGTTGCAATTATGTGTTCTGTATTTATATGACGCCGGTTCCGTAGTTATAAAATTAGATATACATTACACATATGTTTATGTCGTACGAAAATCTTATGTGTCTAAATAAACTTTACAAAATGAATCATATTAACAACATATTTATCTTTTGTTTAGTTTATAATTTAAAGTAATGTAATTGAACAATTTTATTTATAGAACACCACCCATTTTAGGAATTGACTGATTTTTAGGTATTAGTACGCTGTTTTGAAGGACCATATTATGTCAAATTGGTTCGGATTACTTCAGTGAAATTCTTTTTTATTTTCTTTGTAAGTCCTAAAACAACATGTATGCTCAAAATGTATACAGGAAAATATGACGTCACATAATATATCAATAATATTAGAATGTAAAAAATTCATACTAGCAAGGAGAAAAAGAACATAAGCTAACAGTAAAAACCTTACACTAAATATTAATATAATATAATTAGAAACAAGAAATAGTCAAAACGTGCCTCGTGCCAAAGCTTTCTAAGGAAACCTATTGGAACACCAATGGTGCATTTAGAAATTTTGTAGATCAGATTACACAAACAAGTGTTTTGTAAAGAGTTTGTAACGTTTGTAAATGATAAAGTGGCCCTAACTAACCCTATCATCGTTGGCAACAATTTGCGTGTGTTCAATGAAATTTAATTTTTGATCAAATTACTCCTAGGTCTTTTGTCGAATATTTTCCGAACTAATGGTAGGTTTTAAATGTGATAAGAAAGTTTAATTGTATTGGTCTCGTTTGTATAATTACAATTAATTACACCTTAATTAATTTGTTGGTACATTAATGTTACCGCCATTAAATCGTTAATTAAAAGTGCATATGCGTACGTGCGTATAACTACAGGCTTCACGGTTTGTTGGAGGAAAAATTCATAGCTTCGTATTGTTAGCGTTCGTTAGCTTCGTTGTGACAGCGGAAGAACTGCTGCATCAGGCACAGAATATCACAAGCTATACCATGTAGGCCATTTCTAGTAATGGCCTCAGCAGAAGTAAAAATGTTTCATGTATTACATTTCCTATTCCTCAGCCTCTTAAAATATTCATCTGTCTTTACAAAAGAAATTACTAGCATTACTACTAATCTTCACCAACTTCACCAAGGGAAATGGTACCTTGTTACATTATGAAATAAATTTTCTATACACGGGACCCTAAGCCCTTAAGCCGTGTGACCTCGTTCCATCGCATAGAGTGCAACTGCGTAAATACAAAATAATTTTTCCGTTTGACTGCTGCGCTGTGAATCATCGGGCTATTGTCTAGAAAACTGTTTTTACTGCTTTCAATATATTATTTTGTTTTGGTATACCACAATTTTATTTTTAACATAAGTGCCTGGTACATCACAGTAATGTGTCCACAATCACGATTCATTCAATGAATATAAAGTTGAAAAATATACATGAGATTTTTTTTATAGAACCGGGGGCAAACGGCCTCCTGCCCGTTTGCCCCCGGTTTTATAAAAAAATGATGTTAAGTGATACCGCCGCCCGTGGACACTCTCGATGCTAGAGGGCTTGCGAGTGTGTTGCCGGCCTTTTAAGAATTTGTACGCTCTTTTCTTATAGAGATAGTGCAGTATTCTTTATAGTTTATGTTTTATTGATAACTGCCTGCCCCCGTGAACTTTATTTCACTTCTATAAGAATTTACCAATTTAGTAGCTTAAAATATTTTGCTATGCTACCCTATAGACTGTTTGCCTAACAGGGATGAAATTGTTTAAGGCTTTTCCGTCTAAGATTTTTAATATCTTTTCTTCACATAAGCCTACGTCAGAGCTCAAGGAATTAACTTGAATTAGTCGTGCCGTGTTATTATGCCATTTAATATGTGGACTTGTTGGGTTTCTCATAATGTTTTAGAGTGGTACAAGCACACATCGATAGAAGAGGGTAGTACATCGCCGAGGTCTGAAGCTAAGGCCAACACTGATATTATTGATGCATATTTGAAACTCTGTCTCACTCTTACGAACTATCAATAATTAAAAACATGTATCCTAAAAAATGATTTCCATACACAAAATATGTACCATATCTTTTGAATCGCAGTTATCTTATAGTCTGAAGTCATAAATTGAATAAAACTAATTAAGATCCAAGGCTACTGTGAGTCATTTGAATCTCTTGCCAAAACAGTTAATAAAATGCGTAAAACATATAACTCAGATGGCAAGCTTTATGACTGGATAATTTAATGTATTAAAAACCAAAATCTACAATAAAAGAGAAACTAATATTATTCATAGTACGGTTTGAATAAATGCATTAAAATAAACTTACATTGATACGTAACTTGTATTAACGATGTTCTCATAGAGAAGGAAAGCCTACTGCCTAGGCCGAAAAAGGGATATTGAACAAAATATAGAAACGAGTATTTATTTATTTATAGCCTTATATCAGAATCAATATATACATTATAGCTATTGTTTTTTGTTGATCTACGATAACTGATTCTGTGTGCCCACGGGCAAAGGCTTCCCCCATGTTTTTTGTGTTAAAATTTAAATTTGAGAGGACATGACAATCTTCGAATGATATGGCACTATTGGTAAGTATATAGTACATCTCATTTTTAAAGCGCACATCAGAGGATGACCATGACCAGATGGATGGACATGGAAACGAGTACTACGTTTTGAATTTATTGTACTATTTATAATTGATTATTGTTTTAGTTTGTTTTTTCATATTAATTGAAAAATAATTATAACTAACCAGATCAGAGACTAAGATGACCCAGTGAACTTCCTTACTAATATTTGTTATTTCTTTTAAAACAGACCGAAATGATCGGACTTCATACTATGTATGACACACAAACTACTGGAGGCTATAATATGACCAACCAAGTGACATTGTTTTATTTCTAAAATTTAACAAAAATATGTAAAATTAGATTAGCAACCAATTGCCATGAATTTATGATTGTCCTATGGAGCAGGACGAGCATGTTTCCAAGCATTTTTATCTTGAATAAAATCCTCTTATTTGTAATATGCTTGTTCACAAAGTGTACTTTAAAACGAGTAAAAAAAATTTCGTTCATTTAGATTCAATATGTCACATTTAACACAATACCCCATAAATTATGTTTGAACTTTGACTAATCTGAATGATGCTTAAGCTATTTTATCTTAAGAAATACAAGGAGTCCCCTCGTGAGCTATGTGCTGCTATATCACAGGTTACTACACTGTGACAAAGTTGCATGGATAGCGCTGCGCCTTCTTGAATTCTGTTGTAATTTTCACACTGGTGTGTCCTTTCTATAACAACTTTTCATAAGTATCTGATTGTCATCATGTGTGGTGTTTGTGAGCCTAATAAATAAATAAAAGTATGTCCTCGGGCGGCAGTATCACTCTACAACAGCTTAGCTTCATACCCGTTTGTTAATAAATACAGTGTAAGTGTAATTATATCGTAACCACTCTGTTATTACCAGTTTATGTTAAGTATATTCAATAACAGCGCTGTGTCATAGGTCAGTCACCGGCTGTCTATCTGTCTGTATGCTAATATAACCTCAGAAAGGTCAATGCCTGAAGTGCCTCATTAATATCAGGCACTTTTTTCTTGAGTGGGAGGCTCTTGATTATACGATGGCAGTACAAATTGTTTTTACAATTGTCTGTAATTTTTTTTTGTGTTAATTATTTTAGAAGGTATAAATGTTAACATAAAAATGTATGCTACTAGAAGGGTACTCTGAGCAGGTTGGCAGACCAACCATAATCATGAAATTGATTAGTCTATCCCTATTGCTATATGCCCCATGGGCATGCGCAGATGCACAGATAAAAGGTAGACTTGAAAGACAACTATATGGAAAGAACCAAGGGGAAGAAGAAGAGGGAGCACTAACAGTTGAATAGAAGATAAGCGTCATGCAGAAGCGAATGGATAACAGATATTTGGAAAAAGCTGGATTACCTGTGAAGATCCGATCAATGATGCTGATGAAGGATAGGATATCGAGTAACAACAAAAATGTGTATAGCAAATATATTTAACATAAATATTGGAAAGAAATTGCCTTTATTATTATTAGTTTTCACCATAATCTAAATTGAATTGACAGAAAGAGACGAAAGAGTGCTATGAAACTGTTATTAATAACGGTTTTAGATTGAGATTTGAACAGTGTTCAGTGTTTTAGACTCAAAATTATACGTGTTATTATAAGTATTTATGTGATGCCTTTTGAGCAAGCGATACTTTATTTCATCTGAAATTCTTTGAGAAATTATTAGAATAATACACAAATAATGTGAAACTAACAAGAAAGCAAATTGTAGTACAATTGAATGTAAAGTAAAAAATAAATATTGCTTCGTAAAACCGTCTCTACGAAGTGATCACTAAACAAAGAACACGCAACGCTCTGTGAAGAAAATAGAGATTAAAAGTGCTCCTTACGTCTTCGATAGGGATGTAACAAATGGAAAATAAAATTGTTTTTTTTTTGCAGACAGATATCAAATCTGTCAAGTACCTGTATTTGATATTAATCTATTGTACGCATCACCAACTCATTTGTTGCTTTAATTTAAAAACAATCTTTTATCATAAAGATTATCCTTTAAAATTACTACTTAATGTCAAATAATTTTTTTTTTGCCAAAAACATACATTCAAATGACAACCTCTAAGGAAGGCATAAATAATGAATAACCTTGTAAAGGCCTTTTTTCGTGAATAGTAGAACAAATATAAAGAACATGTCTGTTGTGTATGCGTCTCCTCACTGCTTTTGAGGCTGTCTTTATTAATAAAAAATGAAATTGACAGCCCTATTCGACGAGGAGACTCAAAGCACCCGGCAGGGTTGCTATTGAGACTTATTTGTCACCGTCCAAACGAAGCGCCGTTTTCGAATCCCAATAATAACATTAAAACGTCTTTCATTCTTTCTTTCGTTCACTTTTGTTTTTCTCGATAGATTTGTGGAAATTGCTCGTTTATTTTTTTATTTCTTGAACGATCTTTACATCAAGTTTATTTATTACGGCTTAACTGATATTAAAAAATAAGTCTATTTGAATGAGTTCCAATTATAATAATCGAACACTTTACGGGTAATATTTTTTATAGAACACGTTTTAAGTGATACCGTGGACACTCGATGCCAGAAGGCTAGTAAGTGCGATGCTGGCCTATTAAAAATTGGTAGGGTCTGTTCTTGAATAACCCTAAGTGGAGTGGGCAACATAGTGGTGTTTTCCGGCAAAAACTCTCCGTTTTGGATGTTGTGAAACGATACTCTTATATTAATATTACTCGATAAATTTAACAAACAATTTACAATCTTATTTTGCGAAAAATTTAAAAAGCAATATAGCAGTATTGAACTTATGAAAACGTTAATTTCAAGAGTGAATGTTAATTTGAAACTAAAACATTCGTATTCAATCTCGAATTCAAAACCGCAGGATACTAAGGCGAGTTTGTAGACGTCTCAAACGATCCTTTGACTACGGAACCATTCATATATCAAAACATTGCAACTGTACAGTATCAAGTTTTAGGTACATTTTAATGTTGCATGTCTCGTAAGTAGTTTTCGTAATGAAATTTCGTTTCAAGAAATGAGAAATAGATATTCATGCTAAGTTTAATGAATAAGTTATGTGTAAATATAATTAAAATGTGTTATTTATTTATTTATTTATTAACACTTCGTTACCTTACAATATAAAAATTGTAGATAGAGAGACATGAAAAGGAGAGGAACTGACGGCTTTATCGCATTCGAGCGATCTCTTCCAGGCAAACTCTATTTACTAACTTTATTATTATTACCCAAACGGAAACACTGATCGTGTCGCGAATCTGTGATAAATAAGCGAAAGATCCTTTTAGAAATAAAAAAACAGACGAGCATTTTCCACAAATCTATCGAGAAAAACAAAAGTGAACGAAAGAAAGAATGAAGGATGTTTTAATGTTATTATTGGGCGTATCTATGATAAGGACTAGACCTGCTACTGACAATTAAACAAGGCGCTGTCGCATCGTATTCACACTCCCGAAAAGTTTTACTTGAAGTAGAAGTAGTAGTAGGGCGCTATCATACAAATCTTGTCATGCCATCGAAATCACTTTATTATAGAATAACAAATTAAATTGTTTTAGCAGGTATTGCACCTATTCAACTAATATAACGGTTCAATAAAAATATAATTTAACAAACGTTACTAAAATATTATGTCAAGAAAAATAGAAAACTGTGACTTATTTCTAAAATTGAGATCTAGTGAATGACTGAGTTTTTTCATAGTTTAGTGCACCTATCCTAAGTAGCTAGGTAATTATGATTTTAATTTTATTGATTAACTCAGGCTTGATATTAAGGATCCATTTAAGTTTATTGTATTTATGTATACATGTAACTTGTTATATGTATACATAAATACAATAAACTACTAAAGTTACATATATACATTGTATATATGTAACTTGTTAAATAGGCGAATTAGCGGTGCGAGAATTTAGTTTTATATTGAGATATAATACACACTAGGTTGTCTACGTCTTTCCACAAGTGCTTTATTCCAGTGCATTAGACTATGTTTTCTAAGAATACATCTAAGAATAAACGATTAACGGATGGCAAGATGCTTGAAATGTATAAATCAAAAGTTTAATAAGTACGCTTCTTGAAGAACATCAGCTTTTACAGAGCTCTTTGCGATCACTTCAATGAAATTAATTTCCCTTTATAAGCAAATCGACTTCAAAAACTTTAAACATTCCGATATTCATTAAACAATAAATTGTAATGTTTTAAAATAATTACTTTATATATTTTCTACCATTATAGAAAGATAACACTACGATAGCAAAGAAACATTAACCAAAACCTTATCATAGACATAGTGAATTTGGTCAGTGTTAAACTGAATATTGGTTTTTACTGCAACATTATCATGTGGTTCGCTACTCTAAGCCCCAATCTCTCCTATACGTCTGCATTATGTGCATACGTGTAAGGATTTAAAATAGATACTGAGTACCCTTAGCTATGTAGCCCCAAGCCGACATACCGGCGTATGTCGGATACATACGTGGGTAGAACGGGTAAATTCCATAAAAAAATTATATAAAACAATGGCACTAAAACCTCGTAAGGCCTCAGATTTCTGCATCTGTTTCATAGGTATTTGTTAATCTAATAGGCAAGTAGGTGATCAGCCTCTCTCGCTCCTTTTCACGCACGCTCTCGCTCCTTTTCACGCACGCTCTCGCTCCTTTTCACGCACGCTCTCGCTCTCACTATTTGGGTCTAAGGCAAGCCGGTATCACGATGTTTTCCTTCACCGTTCGTGTGAATATTAAATGCGCACAAAAAATTAAGTCCATTGTTGCACAGCCGAGGATCTAACCTACGACCTTAAGGATGACAGTCGCACGCTGAAGCCACTAGACCAACACGGGTTACGGATAAACTCCCTCATATAGAGTGATTAAACGTCACTTACCACTTATGTTATGTCTTACTGTCTCACTTTTTAACTAATATTTTTTTTAAATTTGGATGTATGATGAAAAGTCACATAAATATAATTGAAGGCACAGCGATTTTCTACAAAATGTGTCTTTACAAATTTTATCTTACAATGGATAGTTCAGGAGATATAGCCAAAAACGTGTTTTCACCCCTTTTTCCAACATGGCGGGATCATGTATTGATCCCCCCCCCACATGTCCGATAAATAAAATTGCGTCTACTATCAAATGTTCAGCAAATGTAACATTTCAATGGACTAAAAAGTTACCTGTGGTGTGTAAAATATAGTATTTATGAATGTCACGTCCAAGTGGCAAGTTCGGCTACTAGACTCACTAAATGATAATTTCAAATGTTCGTCCTTTGTCCTAATTTCTCAACGAATTCTTTTAGTAGTAAAAATTATAAATTCTCTTTTAAGAAAATAATTATGAACAAAGCAATAAAATATTTATATTAAAACTATACCTAAGATGAACTGAACCTTTTGTAAAAGAATAATTTATTATTTTCAAAGACCTTTGTTACGAGATACCTTGTAAAATACGATCTGTTTTAATTTACTTTTATATCATTGTATTGAAGAATTTCCTGAATATTCTTTCTTTTTCTAAAATGTTCAAGAGAGATGTCAAATATTTTTGACCCATTCTATTGAAGAAAGTTCAACACATTGTCAGAAGTGAAACTTCTTTGTAATATTATTATAAAGATGATCATGTACCAGTAATCCGTATGTATATATTGACACTGTTTACATACCATATACGTGCTAATTATTATATAATTTTTTTTTAAATCTGCGTTTACTGCACTAAACTTTATGCGACAGAATTGCTATCTAAAGTTCTAATTTGTTACTACTAAACGAATACATCAACCAATAAAAAATATAATAAAATACATAGATTTTGGAACATAAAATCATCAAGGTATCACTTATTCCACGTCATTAAATTTGAACCTGTAGGCATCCCTACTCATCGGCAAAGAAGACAGAGGGTGTAGGCCAAGAGGAAAACGCAAATCATCAAACAATTCTTATTTTAAAACAAATATAGCAAATTAAATAGAAGTAGCCTGCCCAGCACCAGTTATTAGTATACATAGCTTCATATTCGCTCTTCCTCACTCTCTCTCAATTGATCTCAATAGCTTTCTCTCTTTTCTTCGACAAAAATGCTGCACATCTTCGTGACGCTAATTTAAATTCGGTGTTCCGTAAAAAAATACCCTCATGCGCCTAAAGAAGTTTCACTTCAAAATATATTTAGAAACGTTTTATTATGTTGCACTGTAAGAATGGAACTAATTAAACAAATGCAGATTTATCGTTAATACCGATTCCAAGATCATTTTCTTTAACAAAAAGAATAATTTCTTTTCACTTTATGCGCTTTTTAAAATCCCACGAATAATATTTTATCATAGGAATAAATATTCTGTCCATAACACGAGATCCATTTCCGTATTCAAAATGTATCATTAGTTTTCCATAAACTACACACAAAGCTGTAATTAAATTCGATACCATTGCATCGAGAGGTAAAACGAAACACAAAGGATTACTATGAACACAGTTAGTGAAAATGTAGTGTATCAATTAAAAGCAGGAATATTTTTGTTTTATGAAAATATTACGCTTTTTTTAACGGAAACTTATGAAAAAACAATTTGAATATAGCTTATGAGAAAACAAAAAAAATAATTAATCTTCAAGTTGTTTAAAAAATATTACAATTCTTTCACTAATTAACCGAAAGGAACTCCGTTCCATCCGCAAGTTATTTTACATTTGTGTGGTTGTATTAAGTAAAAAAAACATTACCATGTTAATTATAGCAAAACAATAATGTTTTTGAGTCACTAACACTTCAGAAGCCCTTTCATTACTCGTATATATAAATCCCAATTGTACTTATGTGAAATCATATTTATTACGAGAGGATATACACTGTGACAGGATCTCCATTTGGTTTCGTTTTGAAGTGGTATGTGTGCAATATGAACTCTTTGGTTTAATCTATGTTTGGTTACGATCAAATAAATAATTATTCATAAAATAAAAATATTTTATAAATAATTAATAAATATTATGTTTTACGCCAGTTTAACCTATAATCAAGATTAATTCGTTATTAGGACAAATTGTCAAATCAAGCCATTGGCACAGGCTTGATAAGTAAATATAAGATAGAATTTATATAGAAATACTGTTTACTGTTTACTAATCACGATTATATTAATACCTTTTTGACAACCCTTTTACTCTGTAACATATAGAAATATGAAATTATTTTCATTCAATATATGAATTATGTTTATAATACAGACAGTAATCCCTATACAATTACAATTCAATGAAAATAATCGTTAACATGAAATTTCCTTCAATTATTTCAACACCTGTAATCCCGACGTAACTACAAAATGGCTTATCACAAGAATGTGCCACACAAAAAGCACCCTTATTTGTAAAATCGTATAGCTTGGTATCGGGAGAAATTGACATTTATTTATCTGAATACTATGAAATGACATCAAAGGGTAGCGATGCCATTGATCTGTGTAATCCGTATGTTCCTCTAATTAGCTACCACTACTAGTTCATTGAATACGGACTAATACCACTGTATGTGATATTTCCACTTACTAAGTTTTTAACTATTGATTTAAACTGCTAATGATGCTTGCAACTTTGCGTAATTCAATACTATTTGTAATCAACTTTACGTGCAGTAAAACTAAAAATAAAAGATTTTTATGTGAGTAATAGCAAAAATTCGATTTTATGAATTACATATACAAATTTTTTGACTTTACTTCTTTGAACATTTTTTCATATATTTTGGATATAATTATATATCCCTTATATATTAAAATTATAGTAATCTTTATAGTTCTTTCTTATGAAAATATGAATCATTTTTAGTGTCAGACCGTACTTATTTTTAACAGTGATTTGTATGGTATAGGTGGTACATAGGTGGACAGTTTCTGCAATTAGACTCTAAAGTAAACTGGCTAACTAAGCCAGCCGTGATCCTTCCAGAAGCACAGAAGTTTCCTTGACACTTCATAGGCTTTACGGGGAGGCCTCACAGATCCGAGGATTTCTGTACGCAGTGATTGGTAATAAATTGATTGATTTTGCGACATTTACTTCGTTAGTTTTTATAAATTAAAAACAATGCTTAATCGGGTCTAATCTGCAAAATAAGTATTTTATATCTATACGAATATTATGAAAAGGAAAGATTTGTGCATGTTTATTAATTGGCTAAAAAGTACTGAACCGATTTTAAAATTCTTTCACCATTTCAAATATAAATTATCACTGATTAATAATTCTATTTTAATTGCAAGAAACAAAAGAAGGTACCCTACTAAAACTACAATAATGTTACCCATAGTGTAAAAAATGAATCTTAAATATCTGGCTCATTATATCTCGCTGCTATTGATGATAGAACAAAAAAATGTTCCACAATATTTAAGAACATATCAATATCTATAAAGAATTTTAAAAAAATGTCCACCCGCGCGAATCCGGGTCGGGCCGCTAGTCATAAATAAAATTAAAGCATTATATAAATCCTACATACTTTCTCCAACAGATAGTAAATTTTCCGCTGATAGAATTCTTGCCTATGCAGCTCACTTAAGGATGAAAGGCCATTGTAGGCAGTTTATTATCTTATCTGCCTTCATCTATTGCACGGTGTAAGCCTTTGAGGTATTAACTCGCGGCCTATCTCAATAGTTTTCAAGTCGAAATTTTAATATTCCACATCAATGGGACCATAGGATGATCATAAAATTAATAGACTTAATTTACCAAAACATGATTAGACCGTATTTTAAAGATAGTACATGTATACATTATGAGTTTCAGTTTTTTGATACTATTAAGTAATACGGAATGCTGAAATCTTTGTGGAACCAGCTGCCGTTTGAAGTATTTACAATTCGACTTAGGGTCCTTCAAGAAAAGAGCGTACCAATTCTTAAAAGGCCGGCAACGCACTCGCGAGCCCTCTGGCATTGAGAGTGTCCATGGGCGGCGGTATCACTTAACATCAGGTGTGCTTGCCCGTTTGCCCCCTGTTCTATAAAAAAAATCACGTATTTTTTTGGAAATTAGGTACCCTCTAAAATTTGATCTTCCCTTCACAACAATATCCCCTTATATCCTTAAATACCATTTATTATCTCTAAAATAGAAGTTGGAAGTACCATTAAGAAATAATACACCGTAATTATGTGGTGTAAAACTCGTAAAAACTCTGTATGGGTCGTCAAAATTTTGCCCCTTCGTAACGAGGGCTTCAAAACCTATATTTTATGTTCCTGTTTAGTTCCATCGTATTTTATTTTACTATATATTTTCACTATCATTTCTTTTTCGCAAATATAATAAATAAATAGTCATGATGACAAATTTTGAGAAACTGATCTATAATATTTGGAATTATATATGAATTATAATAAACATAATATTTCTGCGGAAAATTTAGGTTTAGTACTTAAAAAATAATTTTTGATTCATAAATTTAAAATTTGCACCAAAACGCGTCAAGTAATTAATTAACTATAACTATGTTACTCAGAATTAATGCGAAAACATTTATATCATAATTCCATTACTATTTTAATAACACAAATAATTGTGGTACTATATGTTGCTCTTTGAAATATAATTATATTGTAGTGTTACTGTTAGCTAATTTTTATAATTTTTGGTTTTTACAACAATATCGAACAGGATATGTTAAAAGCATTTTGTAGACATCGTAGATTTACTGTTTAATTATTAATACAATGTACGCCAGATTCTATTCCATACATATTATAAATTCACTTTTAAAATCCCAAAAGACAGCTTGATAAAAATTTAGCTTTAGTATTATATATAAAACACACATAACAAAAGTAAATAGGTCATTATAACTACAAACTTAGTAAATAGATGCTTTCTTCAGTCTCTTTGTGAATTCAAAAGGTTCACGATTTCTATGAAATTTTGTATGTTGATGCTGAATGGAGTTAGTGCAAATCATTAGTGATGTATGCACGGGCCTAAAGGGAGCCATTTTATGGCGGTAACATTTTATAGTTCCGCCGATGGCTTGTGGGTGCCTAGTTGTAAGTTTTAGAGGGTTGCGGCTCCGAAATCTAAGGATAACATCCAAAAGACACTTTAATAGGCTTTATTATAATTTTCAGCAGATTTTTTTATATTATTTCTTATTTTTGAAGGCAAGGTGGCTTTCTAACAAGTCATTGGACCATAAATAGTTGATGTTCTTATTATACGACTGAATGAAAATTAATATGACACTCGCATTGACATCTTTATACGGCTGACTGTGCGAATTTTTATAACTGATCGATATAATGTACCTTTCTTGCAAATAAAAGATTTATTATTTCGTATATAATAGCTATATATATTTTATGCGACACCGCCGCCCATGGACACTCGCACTACCAGAAGGCTCGCAAGCGCGCTGCCGGTCTTTTGAATCGGTACGCTCTTTTCTTGACAGAAATTGCCTTATATTGCCTGATTTATATTATTTCGTAATATACCCAATATAGTAAGTACAAAAACGTTAGGTAATAACAAATGTAGTTTGAATTAGTTTTCATATAAAACGTATTTAATAATAAATAAATCTGCGTATAAGCTTAAACTTTTACACTTTTCGTCACCCCACATCCACAGTAGTATGTCCACATAATCCGGGCGTTTTACGACTCGTCTTTGCCCCGCACCAAATCTACGACCCTCATTTATGGGTACAATGAAACGGTCTATGTTATTCATCAGGAATGTATTGTCACAGCCATTGTTCGAGTTTCCGATTTTTTCCACGTTTTACGATAACGTTACGATAATGCGAACGAGAGTTTTATGTCGAAAGGAAGCGGTATTCGAAATGAATTTTTACGATGAAACCATTTTGATTGCGCTGCGCGATGTTAAATGTGTGTTACCTTTTATTTAAGACGGAAATTTGTTGTGATTATTGAGTGTTTGGAACAACATTTACATGTGTTGTTGTAATACAGAATTAATCTCAAAATAATGATAGGGACAATTACGGGCCTCAGAAACATCTGTTTATCCTCAGTGTGATGGACAACCCCTTGTGCAGAGGCTGTTTCAGCGCTGAGAAATCATTTACCCACGTATTCCTGTAATGCGTGGATGTGGCTTTCCAACGAACAAAAATCCTGGGAGCAGCTTCTTAAAGCTTGCGAAGTGCATTAACTTCTAAGCTTTTGGAATAAGCTAAGCTGGCCTAATTAGCCAGAACTTTACGCACAACGAAACAAATGAGCCTCTCCATGCACAATCTCTCAATCTTTTCAGATTTTATTTATTTTAGGTCGACAACGCATTTGGAAATATTGCATTTTCACTTAAATATTTCCGAACCAATTCGACTTAGGATACTCTAAGAAAAGAACTTAGCAATTTAAAAGGCCAGACACGCACTCACGAGCCCTTTGGTAAAGTGGTGTTCTATGTTCTAGCCTTCTCCTGTTTGCGTATAAAAATTCAACAATCAACGATGTGTGTCTTCAAAAGAGGTATGAAAGCCAGTGAAAAGAATTGCAGCGGGCGAAAATATTACTAGCTCTGCTTAAATTTTGTCTAAGAAATTTCTAGTGATTTAGGATTTGCGAGACCAAAATAGATTAAACAATTAGGTTTTAGATTGTATTGCGGCGTCTATTTGTCTTAAAACGTGTTATCTAAGTTTGTCACTTTGGAGTGGCAAGATAGTTCGCACAGTATATTTCTTACTATAGAGGGTTAAACATTTAAATGTATTAATGGCCCAGGTACGCAAGTTGCAACACATGTGTATAAATAAAATTGAATATGTTAAAATAAGGAATTAGGTATCTGATTTTCTTTCCATACAAAAGTCTACTTTTCTAACCCCCTAACCTCTTTATCTATTGTATTCGTACCCCTGAAATAAAACAAAAAAATAATCATTGAAAAATTCTTTAAGTCAACTAGAACACAAACAGTTTCCTCAAAGTAATTTATTCGAAAACGTCTGTTCAAATAACCTGTAAGTGACGCGACAAAAAACTTAATTATTTCTTTTCACGATTTCAATCACAATTTGTTTTGCCGAAGAATAAATACTCAATTTTTATTCCATTATAAGTTATCCGGGGATTTGGGAATAATCCGACCGGGAGGTTTTCCTTTCTTTTCAGTTTACGCGTCATTCCATTTTCGTCTGACAATCGGTTTCGGCCCGACGCAAGAAAACATTTCACCAAAACCTCTGACCCCGCCATCAAGTAATATGCCTCACTCCTAAGCTATACGCTTGAGCGATTTCAACTGCTAGTATCTTAAAATACTTACCATTAGTTTAATTATCATTAGTAAAGCTTATGCTTTTACTTTTCTTGAATAAATTTAATCTTGAAGATTTTGGAAATATTCAAATTAATCACTGGTTTTTGACGTTTATATTTCTTGACTATTTTTTTTAAATTTAGCATCTTTAAAATTAAATGATTTACTATTTCATCACAAAGTGTCAGTATACGTACATAGCGGTATTTATTTATTTCTTTAGATTTTCTCATATAAATCCACGTATGTCTAGATTATTTCTAAATCTAAATCCTCGGAGCCTCTAATTCATCCTATTTAATACTAAACAACGTTGTAGGGCCGCTTTTTAAATTAAATCGCTTTCCTTTACCCCTTACACCACAAACTGAAACCCTCTACTAATGGCGCACGAAGAGCACTGGTGTTTACTTTTATTGTCAAAATAAATCTATCTTAACTGTCCCGATAATCGCTACTAACTGTTTCGGA
This sequence comes from Pieris rapae, assembly GCF_905147795.1. Classification (NCBI taxonomy): domain Eukaryota; kingdom Metazoa; phylum Arthropoda; class Insecta; order Lepidoptera; family Pieridae; genus Pieris; species Pieris rapae. The sequence continues at coordinate 2,759,269 of NC_059509.1, read as the reverse complement.
GATAAAGCCTGCTTCACCGCCCTCGCCTAACTGATTGCTGGCAATAAAACTGTTGTGTAATCGTTAAAATTTTAATGTTTAGACGCCCTATGGCCCATTGTGAGGACTGGACAATAAATATTGACTGTTGAAGCTTTTGTATAGTCATATGACTTCACACATTAGATGGATGCGTTTTCGTTAGACTCTTCCAGCTTGTGTTTGGCAATAAATATAGCCCAGGCAGGCGGCAGCCCATCAGTCCATGTATATTCCGAAGATACTGGCAGCGTTCCCCCTTTGAATATCTAGACTAATTCATTGTACGAGGTGGCTGCCAGCTCTTCGGTCTCCTGTGATGTCGACTAACATTTTTGATACTTCCCTAAAAAGCCTTGTAGCGCTAGGACCCCACGGACCAAGGGTCTCGACACCGAATGGAACATAATCATATTCGGAGCCATATAGTTTAAGTATACTACATATTTGGCATCGAGTTTCATAAGCCAATAGCATAAAGGCATACGCCTTTTTACATTGTATTTAATTAAAAATTAGCTTAAATTATCCGTATAAATGTCATTGGCACGTTATTAAACGCGAACTATATTTTCGGTAGTAACATTCAAATTGCGCGTAAAACCGGCTCCCGTGATACAGTTTACGACGCGTCACCTAAACAGATGACGTCGTAAACTAACTTGGATAGTTAAATTTAACCGTCAAGTTGCACGGTAAACGCTATACGTCCCAACTAGTTTATTAGTTTTGCTAAGCGAGTTTAAAATTCAAAACAAATATTATGCTTGATAGATGCTGTAAGTTGTAACTAAACTGTATAATTTCTAACTATCTCTTGTCATTAGGAACACTTTATTGACCTTTATTATTATAAAGAGAGAGAGTTTGAACATGCGACTCTTATCTCTCCGAGTGTAGGTTCGAAACCCGGCTGTGTACCAATATACTTTCTGTCTACGTGTCCATTTAACACTCTCTCGAACAGTGAAGAAATCAGTAAGTCTGGCACAGAAAGCTGAGCGTCTTGTCTATTAATAAAAACACATGATAAAAGTTTGTACTACTTCCTTTTTTTTTAATTATCTCCATTTATCGTGACCTACCTGAAATCCGAATACAAAGGCCGTAAGACCTGCTTCGTGATGATGCTAATCCATAAACAAAAGCTTTTTTAAGCATGTAAGAATTGTCGCTTACATATTCTGTATTACATAGCCACTCTGGGCTTGTTACTCGTTGCTTGAAGCGTTTACAATTGCCTTCAGCATGAAATAAAACTCAGCTAAAGAAACATTGTTGGTGCATACGTCGCTAATTAAAAACAAACAGCACGTATATTTGTTTGTTTGCACATGGAAATCAAGAAACGACTGGATTTAATTTCGTACACTGTTGCTATTTGAATTTTCCGTACTGGTTTTATTTCTTTCAGGTTTCTCATTAAACGTCGGTTGCTTTATTAATGATGTCGAGATGGTTAGTTTAGATGAAATGTTGTTTTTAGTGTGTAACAACAAATAATTAAAACTAGGTGTATTTGAAATTTTAAAAGTCTAGGAAAAATATTGAAGTTTTTCTCTTATTTTAAATATGATATAATTTTTTTCCGCACATTAATATTTAATAAGTTCCTATTGTTGCAAAAGAATAACTTATTTAATTGTTTTGAATGCCCATACCAATAAAGGGGAGTGACATTGCTGGTACATTCGATGCAATTACGTCAGAGTCAAAAATCGAGGTTCATAATAATTTCGGTACAATTTCAGTGCACATTCAAATCACAGAACCCAATTAAAAGCTCAATTTTTAAGTCCAGTCAGCTAGAAGGATGTTTGTGGTACAGGTTCATACCTCGCCACTCGCCGCATACACTGGATTAACAGACCCGACCACATGTAGGGTACGTATGTTTTAATTATTCTAAAATATTGCGTTATTTTAATTTGATTATAGTAGTAATAGTTTTAATGCATGAATATGAGAGAGCTATAGCATTTTATTACTCTCTCACACTCATGCATTACTTTCTACTGATTATTCAAATATTATAAATAAATCCTTTTTTTATAAAACCCCAGAGGCTCTTTTATCTCTAACTTTCAATTATTTCTACTATAAAGTTATTACTATAAAGTTCAAGATTATCTAGTTGATAAAACGGCCTGGGACTAGTGCTAGATAGGCTATTTCTAATTAACTTGCGATATTTGTTTTAAAATACGTGGTTTGATTTTAAAAGAGTACCGAGAGTTTTTTACCCCGGCTTTTTCTCCCTCTATCTTCTTTGCCGATGAGTAGGGATGTCTACCATCAAATTTAATGACGTGGAATAACTGATAACAAAAACATATGTAATTTTATTTTTTATCCTCCATCAAGATAAGAGCGTACAACTTCTTAAAAGGCCGGCGACGGATTTACAACCCCCCTTGGCTTTGACTTTTCATGGGTTCACTTAACATCAGGTGACCCTTTTCCTGTTTTCCCTGTTCTATAGCCTTACATATGAAATTGGAGGTTAGTTTGGGAGGAACAAAAAGTAGCTTTTAATTAATCAATGTAGGTATCTATGCTATCTATGAACCTTTCTTAAAAATTTCTTTGCAAAAAAAAACAATCGGACGGTAAACAATAAATTCTGTTAAAGCGGTTTTGACTGACGGAGTTGAAATTTTCCCTTGCAAGAAGTTATTCGAATTTCTATAAGAATCCGTTGGATCTAATATAAAAAAAGTTACGACTTACATCTATACTAAATAAATAAATTGCAGGCGGTAAAAAATGTTTTAGCTTTGACAATGCAATCAATAATTACTTAAAAATATACCAATATATGGTAAACACGACCTGAAACATTATAACATAGTAAATACCGTCACCGCAGCTTAATGTATACTAACATTATGTTCGGAGGTCCTTGGTTCGATCCCCTGCTAAACAATAATTCGTAGGCATATAGACAATACAGAGACTGACAGGTTACGTTACAATACAACACGAAATATTAATCACTATTACGTAGTGCTATAGTAAAAATTAATTTTAACATAACTTTAATAAGTTTCATGCGCCGTCGGGTGCAGTCATGTAACGCAGCCTTGAGACTGCAGATTCATCTGTAGTCTAGACAACGATTTAATTAATCTTTTGTAGATAATGAACCGCAAACTTACAAAAGGATATTGATAAAAGATTCCAGTTTAGCTAAGCGTAGATGTCATTATATGTTAAACAAATGACATATACATAATGCTTTTATTTTAACATAAGACAATTAATAAAATGAGACACTAAAAAATAAGAAGCGTTACTAAAGCCACTGATGCCCTAAACTATGCCATAAAGATTAAATGGAGATGGGCAGGGCATGTAGCAAGAGTTTCTGTCGATCGATGGACCATAAGGGTGATCCAGGGAAGTGGACCTATTGGGAAACGAAACAGAGGAAGACCGCTCACGAGATGGGCGGACGACATTGCAGCAACGGCTGGCTCGAGTTGAATATAACTCACCCAAAACCGAGATACTTCGAGTTTCTAGGAGGCCATCACCTGTGGAAGGATTCTTGCAAAATAATTGGGAAATAGATACAAAAAAATAGTACAATTTACTTTTCTTAAAAAATATACATGTGTCATTAAGTTACTTTGTTCATTGCAAGAAATAAATAGGCTTATTTAGTGCTTTTTATAGAAATAAATATATACACTGTTACTCGATAACCCCTAGTTCTTAGGGTCAGATTGCTGTATCGGTATGGTACTTAGTTCTTCTTAATTAGTAGGTTATCAGCCAGATTTTGGGGCCTTACGCATGTAATTTTCTCACGATCATTTCCTTCTCTGTATAAGCTTGGGTTAAACCCCTATAGATGGAAAAGTTCATTGCTTAGCAGTGACGCGTACGTCACACCTTGAAGTTGAGGGGCACTTGATGAAAGTGCCAATACACTGCTTAGTGATTAAAAAATCCTATCAAAATTATAATCATCGCAATTACATGATCATTACAGTTAATCAAAAGTCCTAAATTAGGGTATGTCTCTATTTCTGTGTTCGTTTTATTTAGCTTTCAAAGAAATTAAATTATTTTCTGCTTACCAAAACGAAATGTTTATACTTTTACCTCAAATAGAATTCACGTCAAAATAAAAATTATTTTCGCCTCTTATTTTACGCCAACAATGGCTGACTCAAATCTTGTAACACTGTCACTCATTATAAGCCACCTCTAAATCGGTTTTTCAGTAAAATCCGTTAAGAGCAGGAAACATTTTGCGTTATCAAATAAGCTACTAACTTTATCATTGTCCACGTTGTGCTTTATTTAAGAAATCTTTTATAAATATTTGATTACACATGCGTGCAATACTCAAGTATTACTGCGAAGCATTCGATTACAGGGCTGAGTATAACAATTTTTAAACCACGCTTATATTATTTTAAGTTGAATCTTTGTGCAAGGGCCTCACATGATTGAAGAACAGGTCTTTGTGGTAAACGTTGTGCGGAATCAAACGTATTATAGTTTACGAACCATGGTAACCCTACAGACGAGTCCATTCGCACACTACAGCTACCCATCAATATCGAATTCAAAGCCTTTAAAAGGCAACACAGCTGTGAAATTAGTTGCCTATTCAATCGCTCGGGCGATATGACGCCATGCATTCCACTTGGACCTTAGGTATTTACAATTACTTTTGTACCTAACCCAGGATACATTTTTATACGGGTTTAAGAATGAATAGATTTAAAGAAATTTAAAAAAAATAAAATTGTATACATTTCGATATTAACGCATTCGCTTTAACAATTATAATAAATAAACAATTTACAATACTCCGTAAATTACTATATGTTGCTCAGTAAATTACTAAATTATCAGTAGTAGGTATCTTGTAAGATTGGTAAATTCAGCAAAGTTTTAGTTAATCGGGGCGCAGCCAAATACCCAATAACTCAGAAACTTGATCCAGCATCCAACATTGTAAGTCTTCCAACAAACCTGTGTTTATATATTTAAATATATGAAGTTTAAATTAATTCAAGAGTTATATAAGCACCAATAGTTTCAAGTGGAACAAACCAGATTGTGTTCGGTCGTTGCCGTTTCGCTTCAGGGCCTTATTCAAATTTCGTAGCTATAATAAACTGTGGATTAAGTCTTTCGGATGAGGTTCTAACTCTTATTATCTTCTCTCACACTGCTGGAGTGAGGGCTTGGTTAGTTAGATTGAACCTAACAAGCGTGTGCATACGTAATAAGATTCTATTCTGTAAGATATTTCATTTTATTTGTGGTTTAATCGCCTCGCGTAAGTCTTAAGTGGAAATTTTTATTTAACAATAGAGAAAGAATAACTAAGAATAATCTTAGGTTGTTTGAACTAAATCGTGATTAACGATGCTAAAATGCAAGTTATAATTGATATTTTGTTAATGTTTTTGGTAGATTAGTATTAAATTACTGAATATTATAATATAATTTTACTGTAATATATAAAAAATATTCTTATATAAAAATATATTTTTAAACTTAAAAAAAAGTAAGTGCTGTGCTAAAAAAAGGTATATTTTTAAAAAGTGTCTTGCTGAGATGTTTCACAACACGATCCAAGACTGTATCTTGATACATTTCGGCTGAAGTTTTCACTCTTCGTTGATAGTACGGTATACGATCTAATGGTTGATACCAAGCTTTTGAAGTATCTGGAATATGACCGACAGCTCCAGACCCACTTTTTGCAATACAATCACTGCAATCCTATTTTCTTTAACACCCTATTCCGTACTGTAATTTCATAATGAGCACGAAAAAATATCTGAAATGGCGCTAAATTGAAAAAGTTTTTAGTACAATATACGTATTGCAAATTCAAGATACTTAAATAAAAAGTTAAAAAATTTAATAATTTGTTAATATGGCCCGATTATAATTTAGCATTTGTAAAAAAGCTTAATAAATATTTCTTTACGAAAATAAATCTTCTACAATACCAAATATTCCGTTACAGTATGAACATAATTCATTACATCAACAAATAAATACCAAAAACGTCAATTTCACCCGCGTCCCAATCTAATTCCGTCGTAATGTATTTAGCACATTTCGGCGCAGGCCTAATGAGAATGTATGAGCGTGGTGATGGCCTAATGTTATTACACATATACGTTCATATTTGTCAGCATATAAGACTTGAATTCTTTTAGAATTAAAATATAATTATAATAAATTTCATAGTTTATAAGCAAATCAATATATAATTGTAATATTTTTATGTATTATTTAAATTTTATTTATTATACTACTTTTATTTTATTATTATTCTTTTTAAGACCCCTTCATCACCCAATACAAGGCAAATCCAATTATTCGAAATTCCTATTTCTATGACCAACTATTTACGAAACTCGGTTATGTTTTGCATACCTACAACAAAAATTACCAGCAAATCGATATATTTAATGTGACTAAAAAATTCTTTAAAAAATAATTAATAACCTCAGGTATCTTTTACTAATAATGGCTTTGTTTGTTCCTTCATATTAAATATATATTTTAATCTACCAATCAATCAATCTTACGACTGTGCTTTGTAAAACTGTGCTTTATGTTTCTGTTTATATGTGTATTCCGTCTATATCCAATATAGTTTTGGCTTTTGTGTGTAATGTAATTGTTTGGATATTGTTTAGTGATTAGCTGTAGGAATACTTAAATAAATAAATGTATTATCAAGTATATAAAGACGTTTTTATAAGAATTCAAGGAGAAGAGAAAGTGCACTAATTACACTTTCTGGGAGCATATTCCAGTCTAATTGTACACATATCAAGAACAGAAGGAGAGAAGAAGGGTGTAGAAGCGACGTGATATTCTAAGACCTGATATGCTCTTCGTCACCCTTGTAAAGCCTTAAGAAAATATTATGAGAGTAAGTTTTTCGATGCGCGTGCTAACCGCCACAAAAAACCGACACCCTGAAGTTAGCTATAGTCAACGTTTTAGATTTTTTGGCATATTTAGAAATACTTTATTTAACTAGATAGTGCGTCATAATAAAACTTTTAATGTATTAAATTAAATAACCTTTTTTCTGTTGTTAGTCTCGTTTTTTCTACAAACGTAGAATAAACATTTTCAAAAGATTTTTATCTTGTTACTCCAAAAATTTATAACTTCTATCGGGTGTACACACACATAAGTATTATGTTTAGAGGTGATTATATACCTGCAACCAGGTACCAGGTATCAAGCTGATTCTAAACTTAAATCTAATGGCACGTTAGTGAATAACAATGAAATACATAAGATTAAGTTGTAGAGGTAGATAATCGTATGGAGTCGGGAATCCGAAAAAGGTGAGCTGTTAGATCGAATTTCCAAACATTTAATACAGGAGCCTAATATGAAGGTATACCAACGAACTTTTATTTTATTTTAAGAAAACGAGAGATATTTTAATGGGTTCTCTAAATTTATATAGATAGGATCATACACTGCAACTAAACCAATGTGATACTAACATAATGCCTGTGATACACACGCAAAATCACAACAAAACACGCAACATGACCCCGTTCACGATAATGACAATATACAGTTTTACAACGATTAGATGAAAAAACGCCGCAAGCGTAATTCTAGTTCCCGGTAATGAAGGCGTCAACATGAATTATCCAATCAAGGGCCGTTAGATGGCGCCACGTTATTGCGGTCTGCGCGTGCGCAGCTTTCACTCACTGCGGAGTTTTATGACTGTATTATTAGACTGCTGTTAAAATGAAATCTTACATTTCTCTGACTAGACTACTAAAGACGAAGTGAACTGTTTGGTGATTTAATTCTTTACGTTTTTCTATTCATTTGAAATTTATATAACGCACGCATAAAGTCAAATAAATATTAAGATGATAAAAAGTGTCTAGTGGTATCAGCGTACGACTCTCATCTCTGAGGGTCCACGTCTCTCGTGGGGTCTCTGAGGTCGAACCCTACGTGGGTTCCCCAGCTGTGCGCCAATAGACTATTTGCGCATTTAACATTCGCTCGACCGTAGGAAAACATCATAACGATACCAGCATGTCTCAAAGTCAAAAATTTGTCAGCGAATCAGGCACAGGAGGCTGATGAAAATTGCCTATAAAATTGACAATTGATCATTAAACGGATGAGATGAATACATTTCAACGTACCTATATTTTCCTTTTTATTGGTTACGTACTTATCTTTTGTACCAATCTACAAAAGATTTTTTTCGCCGATACCAAGGATGACTTGCCTAACATAATAATACTATAAAATCAAAGCGGCATAATGTAGCTAATAATTTAAAATTAAAAATAATTATTACAATATATATCAATAAATTATACGAAATGCGAAAAACATACACAGCAATGTACATCTAACATTGAAATAACTACGCCTAAACAGCTTCGTCTTGAGGTTCACCGTTAGACATCATAACATACAGAACAGCGGGTCAGCCGATAGCCCTTTGGGGTAATTACTTAAATTGTTGTTTTTATCAAAACACTGCCTTGTGACTAAAAACGAGAATTATGGCTTAATACGCTACTGTGTTATTTTGTTTTTGTTTGGAAAATAATTCCTTTCGAATGTAGTACAATTTTGACAAGCTTTATGCGCCATGTTTTGATTGAAGTATTCTTTAGACTATATAGTCTAATTTAAGTAAGTCTAAACACTTAACATATTAAAGTGTTTGAAATATTTAAAAAACAGATAACCAGGTCTTCTAATGGGGTCACAATTTGTAATCTTGAAATCACTCGGCTCCAGTAGGTCTACTGGGAATTGGACAAAAACGACAAATACGAAAATTAAACAGAACAAATTAAGGAGAATTACTACAGTTCTAAATATTGCTTAAGCTGACACTGCAAGATTAATCTCAAAATTTGTATGAAAATCTTACAGCGACTCTAAGAACACACATATTTAACATAGCATAATATATCTGTCACTATAACAACGTCAATGTTGTCTTCAATTGTTTTCAATAAATAGCTGATGTCGGAAACAATTGCATAACACAAATACTATATTATAATTGAATCGCTAATTGAGTAAAACTATATTTTTTTCATTCGCAAAAAGAAATGCTGATTTAGGTAACTGAAAAGCATTAATTCAAACATTTCTAACAATTGAGTTATGCTAGCTTAGTAATGCAGGAAATCAATAGAATTTTTTCAACGAGAACCTGCCGCGTGCCTTGAATGCTAATGAGGGAATATCATTGATTTATGCACTTTCCTATAGAGGCTTATATCGTATATACTTGCGATAACCTAATACTTGATAATCCTGTAACTAGCAAATCACTTAACACTACACGTGTATTTCTATAACTTAAATTTGTGGTATTAAGACTTTCTACAAACAATAGGTAACAAATTGTATAAAAAATCTTTAAGTGTACATCCTGGTATCAAATTATTGGAAAATAAACTATATTAAGTTAAAATATAACGTGCAAATATTAAAATGTAAGCTATGTAAATCGTAAAACTTTATTTATTTAAAGAAATGTAAGAATACCTATTGAAGCGCAGGTAGATCGATCATTAACAGGCATTGTGCGAATAAAATATATGAATATTTTTCTTATTTATTGAATATCTTCGCCACACATAACAAAAAAACAGTATAGAAGAAACTATAAATTGCCAATGTCACACATATAATGCTTACAGATTTAATAATATATTTTAGTTACTACATTTTAAGGTTAGTTATTATATTAGAATTAAATCGATTAGTTAATTATCTATCATTAAATTGAGATGCTTACCAATGTAAACAATATATAACTGTACAAAAACATACAATATTATAGGATTAGAAAACAATAGGCCTCCACTTATAATTTACAGATAATAAAATAGGATAACATAATATCATTTTAAATTATAATTCTATTAGGTTGTATTTATAAAATTGAAAACATTTCCGAAACACATTTCTTTCCTTCACGTCCGGGAAATCCCTATTTTCCTTCTACCTCATCAGAATGCGTGGAAGGCGTCGGGCTTGGCAGACGGCTAAGCTTCTTGACTTGACCAATTTGTCTTCAGTAACAGGTTGCTCACTTAATCACACCGCAAATGTTCTAAATGGACACAAAATTATGCTTTAATTCACACTCTAGCTATTTTTAATTTGAGCGGTTTCGAAAAGGGACCATAACTGAGATAAAGATTTACGGTAAAATTAAAATTAAAATTGTCTGAGAGTTTATGATTAGTTCGACCAAATCCCTGAAATGAAATTTATAAATATATAAGAAAAACACTCTTAGGCATAGCCATATGCGAATAAAGATTATTGTTGTGTCTCAGAACTTCAGAATAATAAAGTCTTGAATAAAGTATATAAATATTACCCTTTTTTTTACTTTATATTAATAACTAGCGGACCTGACAGACGTTGTCCTGTCTACACGTCTTTAATTTGAAAATTTGAAACTTTTTTTAATAAGCTAAAACATTCTGGACCATTTTGATGAAAATTATAATTCAAATGTTATGACAATATCTAACGATCCAGCCCATGGTCTACAATAACACAATGATAACAAAACTTTTTTTTAATTTGATCGCAGCGCTAACTGTCGGGACAGACTAAAATTCGAATATTATTTAAAATTTGACACTGCGATGGTAGCGCCGTCTGTCGGATCCAATGTAAAACATTCCAAAATCAACAACAACTAATAAATTGAAAATTAATTAAAAAAACATTGTCCAGCGGACAAAATTGTGAATCTAAACCATTCCCAGATCCCCTTGAACACACACAAAAAATTTCGTCTAAATCGGTCCAGTCGTTTAGGAGGAGTTCAGTCACATACACACGCACACAAGAAATATATATATTAAGATTATATTAATAATATATATATACCTATATATATATAAATAATTAATATATATTATTAATATTTATATTAATAATAATTTGTCATAGGTCATTCAAAAAATGTTAACACATGACCTATGACAAATGTGTCATTGACACTATATACTATACTAAATACATATATTATAATTATCTATATATATTAATTATCTATTATATTTTCCATATTAACATAATATAAGATTAATTAATAAGATTTAAATCTAGACGATGTTGTATCGAAGCAGAAAGACAACAAAACATAGTTTGGTCTGCATCTCGATAGTAACTTATCAATATAAGTTACTATCTCAATTAGTACACATATCAGTTCGAAAAACAATATAGATTTTCTTAGTAAAATCACATTTATTGTATTTGATAGAAGTATGGGTAGTTCTTTAATTTGTAAACTTAAACAACTTCAGGTTCTGCAAAAAAAAATTACAAATTAAAATCCTTTTTCTTTAGTTCGATATTAAAAGCAGGCCCACAGTGGAGAAGGTCAGCCTACGATAGACTAGAGAAGAAAAATCTGGAATGGATTAATTATAATATTAAAATCAAAATAAGAAATTCATGAGTTATTAGGTGTAAGAACTTGTTTGTTTGAAATAAAGGCATTCATCATACAACATTCATTCTTTATTCCCACTTCCGAAACTATAGCCAATGTCAATTAAATTAAATTTATTTATTTATTTTCAGAAATACACACACACATTAATGAACTTTAAGCAGCTGTATACACATACATTAGTTACAAAAAAAACAAATACACACAAATTAAACTTCAATCCCACACATAGCCAGCATAAAGCTAATCTACCTAAAACCAGAACCAAATACAGTCGCAAAAATATAAGCTATTTTGAAGCGAGTCTTCACAACAGCTTGCCTCCTCAGATCCGAGATATAGTAGCCGTTTCGAATACATCTGCAATGTTTTTTGGTAGACGGGCGCTAATGCATTAACAGTGTATGACGGTGGTGTGATATTTTAATTTTTTATGTTTTTATATATGTTTATGCATATTTTTCTCATGTAAGTGAAATGTGTTTTTATTTTTTTAAAAAGAATAAACTTTAGATCTAATTGTAACTAGAAAATCAATATATTTACCTAAATGGAATCTAACTTCCCTTTTTTCTTTTTGGAAAATATGTTTATACGCAAACCAAACCTACCCTCAAAGCATTTATGAAAAAGTTCAAAAACAGATAAATTCCTTTTAAAATATATAACTACTTCTAGGCAGCAACTATGAATTGGGATTTCACGTAAGTTAATTAAAATACAAAGCTCGTTTAAGCTTTCGTAAGAGAAAGTTTTGGTCCTAAGTAAGTTTAAGTCTGTTATTTTAGTGGGGTTTATCATTGTATGATTTATTCATTGTTTTACCTTTCGGAATTGTTAGTATAGCTTTACATAAATACACAGTATTTTATTTATGTTTGTGGTAAAATAGAGTTGTGTTATTATTGGATGAAATTAAAATACAATACCCATTGAAACGAAATATATTATAATCAACGTAATAATATTGTTATTTAAATATTACAGTTTGACGGATTGGAACGTGTTAATTACATGTTAATTGAAACTTTACAATAATTATTAAACACTGTAAAGTAAAGGAAGTGTCAGAACAGTTTCAAAATTGAACAATTATTGAAGTGAAACTATATGGAAAGAAAATAACCGTCACATTTTTCGGTTACGCGCACATTGTTCCGTTACGAGATATCTTTTTCTTGTCCCTAACACGGTTGATTTGAAGAGATTCCAAGCCATTAATAACAAAACTATAAAATAACGATGACAATGATAGTAATAATTATATTACAATGAATGAAATTCTGTAATAATCCTAAGATTATTACAGAATAAGTAATAAGGAAAAATGAAATATGTAATTATGTATTCATGTCTATGATAATACAAGTCTTTTGTTAAACTTTATCTAATTAAACTTTATTTGAAAAATTTCTGCGAAGTTGCGTAATATAGTAGATCATTTTTCGAAAAATAAAATCATAAAGATGTTTCACTTCTTACGTGTGTACACTTGTACACGTACACATTTGTTTTTAATGAAATATTTATAAAAGGCTATTTCTATTCAGTTTTATAAACTTACTAAATCTTAGACATACCTTAAAACTAATGAAACCTCAGTTCATTAACCCCAACAATCAGAAGCCAGCACCATCCATCGCTCTCAACTTACCTCTTCTATCCATTTCAATTCCCTCATTAGACACAATAAAACTACCACAATCAATTTTTAGTACAACAATTGCGCCAACAATTTACGTCCTTAAATCTATAGATATAAAGTTTAAATTCAAGTTAAGCAGAGAGAAGCTGGCGACTGTGTCCATTCATTGTAGAGAGCATAGATTGATGCGAAGACTCTGAAGAACGTGGCTTACCACTAAGCTACGATATTTATATTGTACGATAAGTCGTGTCGTTTGACGGTTAGTGCCAAATTTTAATCTTGGGTTGAGTTAGGATCGCATCAGTGACCTGTTTTCGAAATTTAAATACTGTGATTAGTTCTTATCTTATGTACAGAATTTATATAGACACGCGTGGCTTGTATTAGATTATGGGGAGGTACGCAATATTATGTCAAAAGATGCAGTGAAATTTAAAGAGATATCATTTTTACAACAAATCTTTACTTCCCAGAAAGTAGTCAATGGACATTCCTTACTTGTGTTGGGAAACCTTGGTATTACTACGCTTACACAATTTATGTTTGTTGGTGTATGCTGGGGTGTGAATGGGCCACATATACTACTTCTAATTTCCTGTACATGTATGTACTTTAGGCATGTATCAAACTAATGTTTCCAAAATGGCTGCCATGTCATATCATGTGTAAGATACAATGAAGGATATCACAATATCTCCAATTTTGAATTACGATATTAAATCAAAACCATGTTAACATATTATTAAAAAAAATAAAACAATATTTACAAAATTCAAATTTAGAGTTCATAACATATACACCGAAAGACCTCGACAGATTTTGTAGGAATTTTATTTAATGTATAGTACTCGCGTTGTATATAAAAAATATATTTTCATGTTTAATAGATATATTGTTGATTTTATAGGCACACAGATAAGATCACGATTTCCTAGAAAACGGATCGTAGCATATGAAAGACCATAGATAAGTAGATCTGAGAAGCTAGAAAGTGTTTAAGGATCTAAGGTGAAACGACTAGGACCAGGACGTAATTTGACGCATTTATAAAATGAATCACGCATTTATTTTAACTGATTACTTTATACTTTTGCTTAGGGTTGTCGATTTTATTAATCTTTAGAGCTTATGGTATTTTTAATACTTTGTTGTGTGTACCCTATACAATTACTGGCTTATAATTATTTACCTTTTTTAACTTAAGAATATCAAAAAATAGTTCGAGTCTGGCAAATACTTTAGATTTTTGTTCACATAACTTTTTGTAACGGACTATAAATTATGTTTATCACATTGTAGCTATAATTTATATTCCATCTTCATAAAAACTTTATGTAAGCCATTTTGATTTCAACAGAGCAACAAAGTTATCTTAACAAAAAAGGCGAAATAAATCAAAGCGCAGAACAACTATTTTGGCTCCATTACAAAAGCATAATAATAACAGCTTTAAAACCACAATAACTATTAACACCCCACACTTTTGTACCCTTTTACTTGCCACCCGAAGTTCATACAAATGAATATAAACTTTAATTCCATCTCATAAGGTAGAAAGTCTATTGGCATGAAGTATATCGTAGCATAGATGTTGGCAGGGCTGCCAACATTGGTCTCTTGAGAATTGGCTTCGAATTCAAACGCTATGTTCAACCCTGGAGAAGCGTTTTATGATAATGTATGGACATAGCATTCATTACTGTTTATGTTTATTAATAATGGAAAATAGGCTTAGTATATTTCCTCGTCCACTCTAGCATTAGAATTTAGTACAAAATACTCAATATTGTATTTCTCATCAAGACTTGTAATTTACTGTCAGTATTTATATAGTTATTAAAGTGAAATAATAGGAAGTGATAACAAGATTTGATTAAAGTACCTAACTCAGTAGTTAAGAGTATTTATGTGTTACCTATTAAGAAAAATCCTTATAACGTTAAACCAAGAAGTTTGTAGCGGTACTGATGAAGTAATGCGACGGAAGTATACATATAGAAAAAATATATTCTCCCATGATGTATGACTGGGCATTATACGACATACAAATATAAAATAAAACATTGAAGAATTCTTGTTGGGAAAAGTTCTAAGAATAATTTTTAAAATGCACATACTTTAATGTTAAATTAGTTGAAATAGCCAAGAACAAAGACTGTGGCAAGTTAAAAAATAAACAAAATTACGAGTGACCTAAAACTTAAGTTCGGTTCAAACTTAAGGTCCATCTGTATGCAAAATTGCAAATGAACTTTGCTGCGTTTGGAAATTAATTTGAAAGTTGCGCAATTTATTCATAGTATCTTAAATTATAATAAAATAACTTGCTACAGTCTATTCTGTTAATTTTTCCGACTTAAAGGTTAATATTCTTCGTAAAAAACTCAAATATAATATAGTACCATAGACAAGATACCTCTTTATAGAGAAAAAGTTTTCAGGCACTTCGCGATTCTTGAGTGTTTGGACGGGTTATGGGTTAAAATAAACATAAGCATTAAAAAATCAGTCTAATTATCTATCGTCTTCTCGTCTTATCAAGATCGTGAAGCTAAGGTAACAGCGCTATGGAATACTCTGTTCCTCAGCATAATGCTGAGCCAGTGCTAGAAGTAGTTATTATTATTTGATATATTTCGAGAATACACACTTTTGTAGAAAAACTTATCTTATTCATTATTTATTCTTTTTTTTAAGTTTTTACCGTACTACATTCCCTCGTGCCCAAATTATCAGTCATAGTGTTGTTCAATGATTAATATCAGTCTAGAAACTAGAAGAACGTTTTGCGCCTAGTTTTAAAGATGTGCCTTTAAAGCGTCCCCCGGGTGTGATAGAAGTTTAAATTGTCCAAGTTTTATGTTAAGCACAAGAGGTATGGTTAAACTTTGTGTCAGTATTTGTGAACGATATAATGTAAAATACGAAATATACTAAGTTCTCATTGTCTCTGGTTTTATGCGTTAGTTCGGTTAAATAAAAATGAGAACTAATCGTTTATAAATAATCATTATTTATAAGATAGTGAGTAATAAGTGAGTTTTTGATTCAATTTGTCTAACGTAATACATAATTATTTGTCTATTTTATTGCTCAAATTTATACGCAGTAAAAACCTACCTTCTAAATCCAGGATTTCAGTAATAAAATTGGTAAACTTTCTTTAGACCACCTATGATAGACGATAGTGATTAACCCTGGGATTGTACATGCTATTACAAATTAATACAAGCCATAGATTCCCACAGAATATATAATATTCTTTGTCATATAGAAACTATTGCATTTTAAATATGGAACATAGAGACAAAACGGGGTTCCAAAAAGGTTTCATTCGACTACCGCCCGACCACGTGTTATAATTCCTTTTATGATCTTATTTCAGACATCGCGCAGAACTAACTTGTTTACAATTTGGCACGTGCTTCAAATAAACGTTGTTAGTCACGAGTGACTCAACCAACACGAAATTTATCACCGTTTATCTTAAGCCATAACTGCGTTTACAGTTATTTGTTAATTAATCGTTAAACTTTTAATTATAATCAAAATTGCGTTTGTTAAAAAAGGTTTTCTCACATACTAAATTGGAAAGTACAATGTAGTAATGGCTAAGGCACCCAAAGATCCGTTGAGCTGATGTTGCTTAGAATCGCGTCCTATCACACAGCATTAACAAAACGCCAATTAGATCCCTAGAAGTGTACATAGAAGGACCAACAGATAGAGGTATTTAAAAATTCAGTTAAATACATCTGTCTGAACAAGGACGGGCGGACATACGAGACTTAAACATCTCAGTAATCATTCATATTTATACAAAGAGAATTTACTAGTTAATACGGGCGTACATACGGAATTTTTAATGAAATTAGCGTCGCTTTCCACTCAATAATGCACTAATGAGTCATTACGGCAATCCACCTGCTCTAACACAATCGATCATTCTTTATGCAAAGCTGTCTCATGTACCGACAGCACATCACTCATTGTTAGGAAAATACTCTTGTAGCTGCCGTTTTCCTGTAAATTTTAATAATATATCATTATTATATATAACAGTTTATAATACACAAACTATGTTGAAAGATAATATTTAAATTTAGAATATGGTCAAATCACCTACGCCGTATTTGAAGAACAGTGGTAACAAAGAATTGACTAATAATTTATTGATTCAAGTGAGTGTGCGTTTTAATTTCGAAGTGTGAGTTTTCATAATATAACATGCTTTTTAATAATTAAACCTTTTTGGTCTGTGCATCAGATATCTGTATCTGTTTCGGGGTCATTTGTTTCTTCTAAATGTCTAGTAGGTCAACCTTCTAACGTTTTATTTAAAGATCTATAAAGAATCAGCCTACATAAACATAAATGTCTTTACAACGAATCGTTTAAACCGTATATGTACTAATCTTTTTACAGAACAGGCAAACGTCAGGAGGCTGATGTTAAGTGAAACCGCCTATAGACACTCTCACTGCCAGAGGCTCGCGAGTGCGTTACCACGTTACCCTTTAATAATGCTCCTTCGTTAGTGGAATTTAGCCTCATTTCCACAATATATAACTGACGGAGTCATGGTGCAAAACGTAGCTCAGATACGCCGATTCTTAGTCTGCATTTGTTTTCACCCTCGACTCGATCAAGAACAAAACTATGCTAAACGATAAATGAACCCAAAATACTTCTTAGGCCCTTTCAAAAGACATACATTATTCTCTTACAACTTTAATGGTCAATAAAATTCAACGTATAAACTACTGCAATGCCAGACTATTTCAATGATCAAATCAATAAATAAACAGTTGTAATGCGCAGTAAGCGGAGATGAGCCGAAGCGCGAACTAAAACTCATCAAATACACTAACACGCTTATTCTGCTGACCGCACCTCATTAATTACTACAACACACTCTTGTATGGTGTAAGTGACAGGAGCTTGTGAGTATAGACAGTATAAAAACTATTTACTATCTATATATTTGGTCTATTGTCTGTATTTGCTAAAACTCACTGAAGGCTTTAATTAATTTAGAAATGTTGTGTAGGATGACACATAGATACCTATTCAAAAATCTCGCTTTTAACCTCCAATTTTTATATCTATAATATTACATATTTAATATAATATACATATATATAGTTTATATTTTATTGTATATAATCATACACAGGAAAAAAAAGAGTGGATGCCCACCGGAAACCTCCAGAAACCTCCAAAAGATGGAGGAGGCTTTACTCTGTTGGAGGTCGTGAACTAATATTTAACTTTAACTGACATGAATTTAATGTAATATTCATTTTTATTGTATTTCTATTATTGTTGCTTATTTCTATGTATACTTTGCTATTATAATTAATCTTTTTTAGATTTTAGTTGGTATACATCTAGCATTACATATAATTTTATTTTCTTTGTTAATTATTTGTATTAACCCGCAGTAGGGTTTTTTTAATACTAGGGTTGTCTGATAAATAAAGCTTGTTAGCTAGAAGGGGCCAACTAACTTCATAAGCAGTTATTTACATGTATGTTTTATGTCATTAATAAATAAATAAATATGCTTTGCCGTTCACCTATCAACAGCACAGAGTTGAGTCGCTTTCGCATATACCTTGAGTCAGTGCAAATCCGTGACTCAGAAAATACGTAGCCATCAAAAAGCCCTTTACTAAAATGTGGTGCAAACATAGTCAATATTTGCACATTTGCTCAGCGAATGCATTGTAGTGCATTTTAAAGTAATTGGGACAAGGGTGGATGCACCTTTATCAACAATTTTTCTTTGTTCCGTCGTGAATAACATGTCACTGACAAACATACTGATCTCTTTGTTTTATCAAGGTTACTTTTGCAATGTACTACATTTTCACACAAAGAATATTTTTCAAGAAAAACATGTGGAAATTTATGCCTGCGCAAGCCCGTAAGGGGAGCATCCGGTAATGGCTGTAAAGTATGGTATAAAATATAAATGGTATTCACATGTGGAACCAGCTGCCTACTGAAGTCTCCGAACCAATTCGACTTAGGGTCCTACAAGAGCGTACCGATACTTTATTAAATTGTAAGTTTCCAATACATAACATATGCCATAGAAGTATGTATCTTTAAATTATATGATTTTTGGGATAGGTCACGACTTCCATACTAATTTGGTGGGGAACGCCTATTGGACATAAAATATGTTGTATTATATATGTATGCTGCTACATAAAATATGTTTTTAGAAATAATTTGAAGTTTTTGAAACTTTTTACTGCAGTATTACTTAGGTTAAATCTGAGTGAAAGTCATCACATTATTACAAACTTGTCAAAAATCCTATTTATCCCGTCAAATTTTACAATTGGCAACCTACACTTGGCCAGTATGTTTGATGGATGCATAAGTGTTATCGTTATATATATTTTTTTTGAATAACTAATCACTCCTTTAACTTTCGAATCTGACTAAAGTAGTTGAATCATAATAAAAATAAAATCAGTGGCACGACATTTTTTTTTAGGTCTGTCTCAGATTTCTGTATCTGTTTTATGATGATTTGTCAATCTAATAGGTGATCAGCTTATGCAGCGGTGCCTAATACACGCCACTAACTTTTTTATCTAAGGCAAGCCGGTTTCCTCATGATTTTTCCTCGAATCCAAAATTCGAACATAGAAAGAAAGTCTATTGGTGCACTGGCTAACGAACTACGACCTCAGGATTGAAAGACACTCTGAAGCCGCTAATCCAACACAGCTTTAGCTAAATCACAATATTGCGGTAGATTTTCTTATAAGTACTCCTTGGTCAATTAGGTACTTTTGTTTAACAGAGCCTCCGTTTGACATTTAAATCAGTATTCTGAAATTGTCTTTGGTTCTGTCATTGCCTAACCTATATAAGACATAAAGAAAAACACGATGACAGCAATACACAAATAAACACAAAGAATATTTTTATCTGTTAAAATAAGCATTTGACCTCAAAAAATGTTCCTGCGCTCAGTCGCTCTAACTAACCGTGAAATTAAACATTTTCGAAGAAACAATTTGTATGAACATTTTAATTTTCTTGTCCATGTTAACCTTTTTAACTAAATTATAGGAAACTGGGTTGTAATTTTTAATCTTCTTCTTGGAAATAACAAAGGTATTAGTAACAGTTATTTTTTGATACAACTATGTTTTATTTTATTAAAATAGAATAGATAGAATTATTTTGACGGAACTTATACGAGATATGTTTAAAAATACATACGACAATAGAAGTGTCCTTAAATAGATTCACAGAAGTGAAATTTTTAATAAAAATATAAGTAACACAACTTAGAAGAAAAAGAAAATAAGTAGGCCCCAAAACATGTAAGAACCGCAATTTATAGTAGGTACATACACAATATGTGCTGTATAAGTATGCAACGACAAAATTTTCCTGTAAGTTTTACGATGTCCCAACCAAAACTTTCTTTAGTACTATAGATTGTGCGAATTAAAACAAGTTTTTTTTAAATATGTACCTATATTTGAATAATAACTGTATCTAACGTCATGAACTAAAAATTATATATTTAAAAAAATACGTAAAAAATGGCGCCAAATTTCACCTGGCCACAGATTAGTAGAATTATGTCAATTAACATCGAAACTACGCCTCCTTGCATAAAACTCCTTTTTGATACAGACTTCTTGACTGTGGCTTCTCTTGAATCGTAATGAACCATTAAAATATTTTTTTAATTGCGTTATTTTGTGTAGAGTATAGAACCGTTGTTACATATGAAATTCGGATTACGAAGCGAGATTATACAACACTTCAATAAATGAATTCCATTTCCACGAACAAAACCATAATCAACCATTTAAAAATCGAATTATTTATACAATATTTACGTAGTTTCATAATTTTATCTTTTAATAGTGGTATAAATGTTCAAAATTATATTTTCTTGCTTAAAACAAGAGTTTTTTTCAGAGTATAATAAATAATAGTAAGTAAATATATAGTACTAATGGTTATTTTATCTTGTATTGCGAACAAGAATATTTCTGTTTCTACGATTTTTTATCGATTCACGTCGTACTAGTTTTCATCATGTTCTAATCAAGTTCATACATCATTCTTGCTTCGTCTCTGAAATTGTGTAAAGGAAGCATAACTCGTACGCATTGAAACATTTATGTTCACCAAAAACGCTAATAATTTAAAACCAAATGAAATAAATTCACTGTCTCTGACCGCCGCGACGTAAACATTCATCAACTTGTTACACATAAAGAGATCAAAGATTCGGTTTTGAGGAATTTCTAAGGTAATGCTTCGATAATAGCAAAGATTTATTTCGTCAGGTAATCAATGATGTTTTGGTATAATTTTTTTATAAGGTTTTGTTTTGATAATGTGAAAATCATAACATTACAAAATTTAATATATTACAACAAAAATCCATGTTTTTTACAATACACATCTTAATATATATATATTTCTTGTGTGCGTGTGTATGTGACTTAACTCCTCCTAAACGACTGGACCGATTTAGACGAAATTTTTTGTGTGTGTTCAAGGGGATCTGGGAATGGTTTAGATTCACAATTTTGTCCGCTGGACAATGTTTTTTTAATTAATTTTCAATTTATTAGTTGTTGTTGATTTTGGAATGTTTTACATTGGATCCGACAGACGGCGCTACCATCGCAGTGTCAAATTTTAAATAATATTCGAATTTTAATTTTAGTCTGTCCCGAAATTTAAAAAAAGTTTTGTTATCATTGTGTTATATCGTGTGTGACCATGTGCTGGATCGTTAGATATTGTCATAACATTTGAATAATAATTTTCATCAAAATGGCTTATTAAAAATTGAAATTTTGAAATTAAAGACGTGTAGACAGGACAAAGTCTGTCGGATCCGCTAGTTATATAATATAACGCGTTTTCCGTCCCCTATAATATTATGTATCTGTGTGAAGCTTGTAATGATTTGACAAGCCTCTTAGTATTTAAATCTCTCTCTTTTGTAATTAGTTTTGCGTCCCTTTGAACTTGTTTCAATTGTGTTTTTACAAAATTACACTAAATAACTTTAATTAGACAATAGTAAAAGACAATAGTAATAAATATAACTTTTAATTAGTGTTCCTAGTTTTAATATTGTACAAAACGGCAATACGAGAATGCCCTTAAAATGTGTTTCACTTTTAAAAAAACCATTAAGAATTACTATAAAAATGTGTAGATCTTTGAAATTCCCATATCAACATCTCAGTTTTCTTGAATTCTCAATTCAACAAAGTGACGTCAGATCATTTGTTATTTTCAAAGATGTAACAATTCTTATAATAATTCTGCAAAATTAACAAACGGTATTTTTCATTTGGGCACGAACTTCATAAAAAACATGATTAATGTTAACAGACAACGAATTAATGGGACTTTGTAAATGTAAAAGTTTCTGTAAAATATTGAATAATTACAATTAAAATTAAATTCAAGTTTTTTTTTAAAGATATGACTTCTCGATCTCTATTAATAGCGCGGTGGAGTTAGTGGATAAATTTTTCATAGGAATTATCATCCTTTTCACAAGCCAGCCCTAAAAACAACGGAACAGAATCGTCATTAATTTTGTAGGTCCACCTCATCACTAGCAGGCCCTTCCTTATTCTTCAGACACAAAGAGTCGCTATATATTATATATGAGTATATGTCGTATATTAATATTAATTATTATATATTGTATTATTATATAATAATCCTTTACATAATTTCCTTCGCAATACGTGACCAAAGGTAGTGAGAATTCAACTTCGAGCAACGAATGCCATTTAGAATATATCAAATTAAGTTCACCATAGTTCATAAGTAATGTTAAAAATGTCATAAATAAGTGTCTACCGTAAAATAGTTTTGTGTCTTATTCAACAATCTCAAAAAGTACTGATAGAAATGTATACCTACTGAAATCGCCACAGAATAAAACACTCCATTAAAATTGGGAGTAATAAATTCTAACACTGGAATATGTAACAAAATATTTATTTATGGACTGTCAGTGAAGACGTCTGCATAAATAGCGTAAATAGTGTCGCACAGTATTTTCCAAGACAATCTATCACAACGCCAAAATTTAATTTATTTGAAGCTAACGTAGTATATTTTCGTCATTAAAGCTACGTAAATAAACGATATTTTCCCAAACAAATGCAGCGGGATCGGATCACAATAGGCTTTCAGCCATGTTTTGTTTCATCTTTCCACGATTTCCATTTTCACGTTACCTATGAGCCAGTGGCCGGTGGGGCGCACTGGGTGGAATTTTGGAGCCCTGTTACTAAATGGAGATATCCTTTTAAGTCGGTATAATTGAAGCTCAAATAAGTGCATACATTAGTTGGTCAGGCCCTTAATTTTGTGCTAAGCTATCAGAGGTTCTGGGTGGCTGGATACAGTAAATGAATGATACTGTCCGGTTCCCAAGACACCAAAAAGTAAGTGAAAGTAATTGTTAAGGGCTTTTGTGTACGAAAGAAGTGAATGTTCTTAATTCCATAATCGAATGATAAATTTATTCTTCTGCTTCAGATACAATCGTAATAATATTGACCTATACGAGAAGTGTTAGTATGCAAAAAAACTTTAGAGCCCCAGATAAATATATCAAATACGTCCCCATTCCATAGCCTGAAAGTGGATGGAATTGAGTGCCTTTTAGCCTTCGCAAGTGGGCTTATTATTCTGTAGCACTGGAATTAACTCTACACCAACTTTGTAGGCTTCGGTTTGATTGCGATACATCGCATATATATTTCTCGTTATTCAAAAACTATTGAAGTTTGTTTAAATTTTCTCAAACACAAAGTAATTCAAACGTTATTATGTGTATTTAATGTTCCTTTATACTGTTAATCATGTTACATACGGAAATAAGTGCAAACTACATCTTATTAAGACTAAAACAATTTATTGAATTAGTAACAACAGAAAAGCATGCATTAAGGCTGATGTGTGTAAATCAATACAAAACTTTAAAGAATATAAGGTAAATATTTATTTTCTAATAAAAATATAATTGTACTTAATTCTAATATACCTAATAACCTTAAAATGCAATAATTTAAACATATTATTAAAAGGAGTCCCTTTAGGTAAGGTTCCGAAGATACTGGCAGCGTTCCCCCTTTCAATAGCTAGACTAATTCTTTGTCCGAGGTAGCTGCCAGCTCTTCGGTGTCCTGTGATGTCGACTAACCTTTTCGATATTTCCGTAAAAAGCCTTATAGCGCTAGGACCAAGGGTCTCGACACCGAATGGGACAAAATCATATTCAGAGCCTAGACCCCGGTATTTGCAGGCTTTAGCTTTTTCAACATCACAAGCCACACCAACTCTGTTGTTGGTTCCATGAAGATGGGAAGGGGATATGTAAGTAAATAAGTATCCAGTAAGTGTATTACTTACTGGATACTTATTTTTCACCCAATAATATCTGAATCGATTTCTTTACGCTTCTTACATTTTGCTGTATAAAATTACACTGGTAGAACCGACAACTAAAATATAGCAATCGGATTAAAGCTGACAGTTTAACTGTAGGTTAACTTGCAACCACTACATGGAGTTAAGCGGATTATAATATTGAACTGGCAAACTGAGGCTGGGGCTAATGTAAATTGTTTAATAAACATTTTCTTTGCCAGACTGTAATCTGCTTGTCTATTATCTGGCTTTCTCTAAATGTTACTTTTGCTGTATTTTTTTTTGTAAATCATTTTTGTTCCATAAAAAAAGATTATGTTTTATATATATTTATATTTATGGTAAAAATGAAATATATGTAAAGTATAGACATAGCATACAACGGTGTTGCTACGACTAATTTGTTAATATGTTTCCTTAAAGGTTTTTGTTAACGAAGGAGTCTAGCCTTTTATGCTTTAGCATGGGTGCAATCTGTGAATCAAAAAAAGTGTATCTTATATGCATTCGAAAGAGCAAGGATCACACGCTTTAAGAACAGCAGCAGTGTTTTCCTAGTATTATGCAATCTTTTTATTGTATATGTTACTATTTGTTGTATTGTCTGATCAGGCGATCTCTGAGTTAGCTGATGAGGTTAGGTTATTTTTATACATTTCCAAATATACAAATATAGAAATTACATACAATTCCTAGGTATTGTGCACATTTCCTAGGACATTTATGTATGAAATAGTTTCCGAAACAATATTTTATACATTTTCCAAATAGCTTCGGAATAATATATATTTCCTATTATTTGTATACAATTCATACATTTCCGGAAACATATACACCCGGGATATATAGGAGGTTTACATTATTTTAAAAGCCCATAAACTCATATATATTTTTTTTTTTTTTTTTATTAATTTTCACTCTACTCCCCTGCCATAGTGTCCAGGGACTTTATATTTCACTGATATTATTTAACGCGTCGGGAATTACGCCCCGACTACATCGGTAATATTCTTATTAACAATATTCATGGGCGAGCCGGGGCGCAATTCCCCGCGAGACCCGCTCTTTCAGTTTTATTTGCCGCCTTTATATATACAACTATTTTTTCACAGAACCGTTCCAGGCACGGTCTGTGCTTTATTAATATGTCCTGTAGGCCGTTACGGTCTACAGTCATCTGTATTTGTTGCTCCAGGTCGTGCCTGGACGATGCGAATATAGGGCAGTGTAGAAGCACATGTTCCACTGTTTGCTCTTCATTACTGCAGGCACATGTTGGGCTTGTCCTAATTTTAAATCTGTGCAGGTAATATGCAAAGGCTCCGTGCCCTGTTAGAATTTGCGCCATCTGGGGTGTGAAACGCTTCTCTTTTACCAATTTATACGCAGTTTTAACATTGCCTATAAATAATTTTGTAGTTCCAGCTGTTTCACCCCCCAGGTAGCGCTCATTCCATACTTCCAGAGTCCTTTGCCTTATCTGATGTTTAATATATGACAGGGGGTATGCAGCGTATTCAGGTTCTGACCTTAGTTTTCCCGACGCTTCTTTTGCTAATGTGTCCGCTCTCTCGTTCCCCGGCGTACCATATATTGCCAGCCCGCATCTTATCACATAGGCCCGGCGAGTGTCAGCCTTTCAACAATTGGCACGCTGTGAGTGTACATAAATATTGGACAAAAAAGTCCCTGTTTTACAAAGCATACCTAATACCATTTTAGTTTAAACTGCCTCTTTTTTATTGTGTCGACGATATAAATTCGTTGGTAATCAATGCGTAGCAAACTGGGTTCTATGTCATGTGTATTGTCATTTTAGCTTCATAGCAAATAAGGACTAACTAAAAAGGAAATTTTGGCTTTTACTTTTAAATATTTATAACATAAATTATTTACAGTTTAAACAACAATTTGTTTCGGACACAGTGTAAACAAAGTAATAAGAATTTAAATATCGACTCGACTTATTTTACAAATATTGATTTTGCTAGTACACAACCTAGAAACAAAATTTCCATAACATCGTTAGGGAAATCGCAAGTTGCTATTTATTAACAATTTTTCCTTATAACTACCGTTAATGAGAGACAGCAGGTGACATTATCGCTTTAATTAAAAAGAGTACCATAATGTTTCGATAAAAAGCTGATAAAATATGTTTGCAAGCCAGTGTTTACCGCCTACCGCCTAGTCGTGTGGTACATTCAGCCAATTTATAAGTTTTCCTTCATATTTACACCATACGATCAATTTTTTTTTTGCAATTTTAATAGGAAATTCTAATTGTGCACAGCCGGGACTGAGGGTATATACAATTATATAATATTCATGGCATTATAACTTATAATTGCCAATTATTTCTCCGCTGTAACAATCTTCATAATCAAGCTGTAAAACAACAATACAAATATATACAGTCATTAGTATTCACTCGCCATATTAACTGTTAAATTAAATTTTCTTAACCCTGACTGTACAATGGATATATTTCGTTTGAAATGGAAATTCGGTGATCATACTATGAACCCTGCAAGTCTTACTGAAGCAAAATCTACTAATATCTATCGTGCAATCGACTAATAGCTGAATACACTGCAACAACTTAGTAAAGCTAAAAAAATTTGACATAACTTATATTCCTTTCTTTTTTATAGTATAAAAGCGAGCCTACGGGGCGCTCAAAAAGCGCAGTCAATGGACTCCCACTTTAGTTGGTGTGCTTCTTTGCTTTGCACTTTGGTGCACTTTAGTTGGCCTTTGAGGCCTTCGTTCTTTTTTTAAACAGTTAAACATCGTATCTCCCAGAGACGAAGTACTGGGAGTCAATTCCATATTAGTTCGCACAAGAAAATATCTTGTGAAGAGGATCGTGGAAGACTTCCAGCCATCATGAATTTTATAATGAAATATAGTTCTTTTATATTATCGTGTCGTAAATACAAAAAGCCATTGGTGGTATGAATTTATTATTAATACGTCGCGACTCGTCACGCTAGCGTTTTTACACTTAATGTGTACCTGCGCTCCCCGGGAAACTTTTATCTGAAAAGGAAATGACAATTTATTGCTTTCTATTTGATTTAAGCCATTTTAAAGCTATATTTTAGCCGTTAACTGGGAATTTTTATGAAATGTTTTCGTTAGTTTATAACAGTGTTTCCGAACAATTTATAATTCAATCTTATACATAGGGGTCATGTAACACACTTAATTCTTAATATTACAAAATATAATTGTTCGCTTAAGAAAGAATTTTTTAGGAAGAATTTACTAGGCAACTACTTGTGAATAGCCCCCCTCCCCTTATCAATCAAATTGTCCCCCTTGGGGCATGAGCCCCCGATGGGAAACACTAGACTAGAATGTGTGAATAAGAGGTAATCTAAGATAAAACGATATCTATAGAAATAGTATTATTTCAGTTAAATCTCGAAATTGTTTTTCTAAATAATAATAATAAATTTATTTATTTATTATTATTATTTAGCTTATTAAAAAAAATAATTTGTTTTATGGGGATAATGCACTTAGAGTGCGGTATAGAAAAAAGACTAAAATTTATGTTATACGAACCAATTGGACAGCCATATAAAGTAAACTACCGCAGCCCATGGACAGCATAAAAGTTTGGTGGTGGTGCCGATAAAATCAAAATCTGTAATAATAGGTTATCAAATTATTTATTTAATGAAGGGTAGAACTCAGCAACGTCATTATATCAGCTCATTAGTTGACGAATGACTTAAGAATGCTTAGGGAAGTAAAAACCTTTTCAGCTGTTGATTGAAGTCTTCACTTCGTTTAATTAACCGTTAACTTTTAATGAAAAACTGAGTGTAGAAATATAAATCTTTATCTATGTAACCTCAGAGCAGTGTTGGCCTAGTGGCTTCAGCGAGCGACTCTCATACCTGAGGTCGTAGGTTCGATCCCCGGCTGTGCACCAATAGAGTTTCGCTCTATGTGCGTATTTAACATTTTCTCGAACGGTGAAGGAAAACATCGTGAGGAAACCGACATGTCTTAGACCAAAATAGTCAACGACGTTTGTCAGGCACTGGAGGCTGATCACCTACTTGCCTATTAGATTTAAAAAAAAATATCATGAAATAGATTCAGAAATCTGAGGCCAAGACCTAAAGAGATTGTAGCGCTACTGATTTGGTTTTTATCTATGTAACCTCAGTGGTTCGACTGGCACGGTAAATATTGTTTCGAAAAGCGTAAGGAACTGAACTGTTATTATAAGTGACTTATTACTATTATCTGTCTTAACCATGAAACAAACTATTTGTGACATTACCTTATATTACTAGCAGACTCGGCCAAGCGTTGCTGTGGCTAAGGTTTTTGTTATATAGTAGTAGTAAACTATTGAAAGGAAAAGAGAACTTATATGAAAGGTAGATAGCTTATGTGAAACGTTGGTACTCTTAACACAGCGCTATCTGTTAGAATTGTATCAAAGATTGTATCAAACAATTATTTGCAATAAAATAATATTGCGATGTAAGCTATGTTTCTTTTAAGTTAGATCAAACACACGGTATGCAAATTTGATTAATATCGGTTCGGTAGTTTACGAGTCCATAGCGGACAAACAATGTGACACGTAATTTATATATATTAAGATTAATTTGCTAACAGTTTGTTATTCGTAAACGCCTATAATTTTTTTCGAGCAATTATTTCCATTTGAATTTTGCTGTTATCATATGTCTGCTGAGCGTATTTTTGAAGTATTTTCAAACCAATTCAACTTATATTCAATAAAAGCGCGTACCAATTCTTAAAAGGGCCAGCAACGCACTCGCAAGCGTTCTGGCTATGTGAGTGTCCAAGGGCGGCGGTATAACTTGATATCAGATGAGCCTACTGCCTGGTTTCCTCCTATTACATAAAAAAATACTAAGTGACGAACACAACAACAAAGTTAAAAAAGTATATAAACGACACTGGAATAAATTGCTGTTCATTGAAGACAATAATTATTTTATGATACTTTATATACATCACAATAACACAAAACAAGAGAAAAAGAAAATTAAATAAAAGACTAAAGATTTAAATGGTCAGCACCTCTAGCTATTGCAAACGTCACACTTTTAAAGTACTTTTTTTGTTAGTTTTATCTACGTAAAATTGATTTAAAATTTTCGTCAATAGTTTAGACGCTTGATTCACACAGCTGTGGAATTTCTTTTTTAAAACTAGAATTGGCTCTATGGTAGTTAAAAGCTTTATTGTTCCTTATATTTTATTATAATAATATCAAATTAGCTTACCACGTAAGTTGCCTGTTTCTTTTCTAAAAACATTACATAATCACTCTAATATACATGTAATATTCTATGATCGAAGTACTTAACTGTTTGTTTAAAGCATTATATCAGAAACTAATTTGCATAGAAATTTATCAAAAAATCTGTATATCCTCTAAGCATCAAATCATGTGTAGAAAAATCACAAATAGAACCAGCTAGTGATTCTTACTTGACTAGACCAAGCCCTGTTGTGTTGTACCCGATTAGGTGAGAGAAACCACGGTCAGTTACATTTAACAGGCAGGGTTTTATCCCAAATTATATGGTATATGTATAAGAAATGTTACATTTTCTTGAAACTTGATTACTACTAATGAAAAAAGCAAGATACGTGAAAGTTTTTCAACAGAAATAGCATTCGTTAAGGAATAGATATTGAACGTACCATCAGCAAATATACGTCTTGCCATTGGCTACTCCGCCGCGTGGATTTGTCAGTGTACCAGCACTGAGTGCGCTTGGTACAGTCAGCAAACATTTTTAAACATATTTTAACAAGTATTACATACGGAGAAAAACAATTTTTCGTGTATAATTAAAATATTATAGAAAAAATGAAAATATCTTACAAATATTTTATATATAAAATAGTATTTTTCAACTCATAAACTACAGGACATTATGATGGCGTTAGCAAACATTAAAAAGGCCCAGAAGCCAGAGCGCCTCATCATCCACTTATTTGTTGGTGACGAGGCGAATAAATAAAAGAATATTTTCGTAAAAAGTGTGCTACAAGCAAATGAACGAAACGTTAGCACATTACAATCCGCCCAGACCCCGCTCCCGCAGCATCACACGCGTTATTAGCAAAAACAAATAATTCATCGTTTATAAAAAAATAACAAATAATACGCAGCGACAACATTAGAAGTTTTAACGCCACTGTATTAAACTTTCTTAACACTAATTATCACTTATTGGTTCTTACTTTAGTAATATCGTCTTTATAATGTGACCAGTAAGAAAAAATCGCACAGAATTAGAAAACTAGAATTGTGGTTGCGTTTAGTACAGAGAGCTCGCTCGGTTGCCAGATCCCTTTCGGGCAGGAAATTGAGTGAATGTTTTCCAATTTAATCGCATCTGTGTTGATACTTTACGGTACTATGTAGTCTCCAGCCAGAACGTGGACCGAATTCGAATCTACCCTCCGTTTTATTATTTTAATTTTAAATAAATATTGATACTGAAACGTATTTTTACGGTTTTGTTCAAATTTGCTTTGGAAGCGAGAATTAGGTTTGGAAGATATACTTTTATGACGCGACCCAACTGTTTTTCTTTCGAATTTTCTTGATTTTCACTTTGGGTATTTTTGTACTCGGGATTATCAGTATAATTTTGTAAGAAATTTACGGAATCGCATTGTATTTCTATGTGTAAAAATTCGCTTTTATCATTGAAATTAAACGGCTCTACGCAGTTTTTGCTCCTTTAATCTATTTATTTATTAGTAATCACAGCTACATATTTGCATATAATAAAATAAAACACTTAGAAAATATGCAAATTTAAAATGGATAAAAGAAACAAAAAGCCTAATTCAATTAATTACATTAATACGTAAAAGGTAACTGAAATAAACATAAACAAACTTCAATATAAAATAAAGTAAGTCTTAGTACTTTCTAAATTATATTTTCTCACACCGTCACATTGGTAATGTGAAAAATGTCTACAATTAATATAATGTATAATTTACTTTATTTTTAAAACATAATTTTTAATACAATAACAAACATAGGAACCATAATAATTAAATATGGATTAAAAGAAAATTTAAACAAATTTGAAACGTTTGGTTCTTGCCCCTGAAATGTTTTTAGTTACACATTTTTACATTGTACATATTTGCGTTTTTTCACCGAAGAGATAGGCAGAGATCATAGACCTACACTTGCTATGGTCCGGCTATACTTATCGCGCTTCATTCACTTTGATGGCGCTCTTTATGGATACTCTTCGCTTATAGGAACTTTTGACTTCCCTCTAGTATCTAGTATCTCCTGGATTTGGTATAGTTCAGTTGCATTATATCTCATATAATTTATGTTCTTTAAATATTCTTGTGAAATATATCTTCTTCGTATACCTATGAGCTTATGAAAATTACTTAACAATTTAACATAAAATGAAAAACTTAAATAAAAATGAACATTCAAATCTCTAAAAATTTAAATGTGTGTGACGATAAACTTTTCCCCACCCCATTTGAAAGCTATTTCTGAGTTCCATAGACACTATTCATTTTCCATAAAAAACTTAAAAATCTTTTGAAACGTCGCTCTCATTATGAATTAATAAAAGACCCTGGAGTCTAGCGAAAAAGTTAATTATGAACGTCGTGGAAGAGTTAATTACTAGCTAATATGCGACGTTGAGTGGACGGGCTGGCAACACTGTGGGGAAAAAGAAAAAGAGTTTTCAATCTTACCACAGAATATATTTTTAATGCTTTGTTAAAACAGAAGATTAAACGTGTTTCTACATTAAATATATTTATACTTTGTAGAAATTTGAAATACTTTAAAGCAGTGTTTAAAAATTGTTAGACTTGGATTCCCAACGACCTCTTAAATCAAAAGATAGCAGGAAGAAAAAATACCGCTAATAATAATAGTCCAAACATTGTTCAACTTTTCAGTCCCCGGTATGTACATTTTATCTGTCTGTAACACTAATATGTAGCGCTTCAGTCTACAGTTTTCTGAAACCAAATTTAAAACAATTGAAGTCTACCTATACCAGTAAAAGGTTTTGCATGCAGGCATTTAAAACTATTTAAATAATACTATATATAGATGAGTAAATTTACCAGAACAGTGTTGGCCGTGGCCGGTGAAGGAAAAAGTTCGTGAGGAAACCGATCTAAGGCAAGACCCAAAAATTCGACAGTGTGTTAGGCACAGAAGGATGATCGCCTACTTGTATATTAGATGTACAGGTTATCATGAATCTGATATACAGAAGCGCATACCTAAAAAAAAGTTCTAGCACAGATGATTTTTTTAGCATTTATAAATTTAACGTATATAAACGTGAAATACGTGAGTATACTGTAAAGCACTCGAAACGTCAACGTCAAGTATCATAAATTCGTTTATAACCGAATAAGTTTCATTTTTCATTACTCGTGTAAGCCACGTAATAAAACCTTTGACCAGTCATAGACACCAAATCATAGAAAAAATAACGTATCAATGTAAAATTTATCTGTGTAAACTATTTTTAAAGAGTATGTGTGGAGTTTCTTGCCCATTCTCCACCATATGAAACTACCTTGTTTCAGGGCCAACTAATATTTATTTTAATAATTTAACTTGTAAATTGTAATGTTGACTTTCAAAGGTTCCGTTTTAATAAGCCTAATTGAAACAAATAATTGACTTTGAATTAACAAGGGACTTGCACATGACCACTGCCAGAAGATTCGCAAATGTCTGGTTGGTCATTTAATAATTGGTACGCACTTTACATAATGAGCCCTGAGTAAAACTCATTGGTAAAACTTCAGTGTAAATACGTTTGATGACGGTGCACCGCGGTGGCAAAAATTTATCTTTGCATTTGTGAAGAATAGTTGGAAGGGAATTGTTAGCAGCAGTATTAGTAAATTCGTATGAATAATTTAGCGGAATGGCGGCCGCGTACCGAGTTAATTTCTAGCTGAACACGGACTAATATTCGATTTATATAGAGTTGATTATTTTTTTATTACTAACTAACTAACTTACAATTATTTTCAATAAGGTCTTGAGTCAACAAACAGTCCAACGTTTTCCTACAAACTTATTTTTAATATATTTTTATTTACTTAGCGGCTTTTATTGCATTTCATTTTATACTGTAGACACAGTTTGTCCATATATGTAGGTACTTAGATCCTTTCCAATCCTTTTCCATTTAAACTTAAAAATGTATAGTCACATGATTTTTCGATATATTTCTTGAACATAAAGCTTTTAATAATTTTATAATGCAGATATTGTGAGCCCAGATATGTACTTTAAATAATTATTTTGATAGCCCTCTATTGTAGAATAGAAATTCTCAATAATGTTGAAGCATAATTTAAAATATTTATTTTACTTATAATAATTTTGTACGACTATTAATTCATATACAGATCGCGATTTATATTTTTTGTGTATCAACAGCTCTATATGATATAAGCACATTTAACAGAAAGTGTACACGGGAAACATAACAGGCGTACAACAACAATATTTCAAGAAAACTGCACTTGCTACTTCGATGTTGGATAATCGCGTGCCTGCTTCAGCGCCGAGGATTGTTTGTGAACTACTCAGATACTAACTTGAGTTGTTTAAATCACGTTCCGTCTTTGTTTTTTTCTTACAACTTTCGTGCTCAAAGTCCAATTTAAATTTTTATCTAGAATATGTTGAATGTCTTCGTGACGTCATCAAAAGTATCGTAAGAGTAGAATGAAACGTTAATAGCTATTTTTGTCTTTTTCATTTTACTTAAACGTGACAATATAGTTATGTATTAGGAATTCTTTTCTATTTAAATAATTATTTTGTTTACATAATATTGTTTGCCCGAAAAAAATTATATTTTATTGTTATTCGCGTTTATTATTGAAGTTTTATTTAAATTACTTGCAAGAAAATTAACTAAGTGCCTTTGGATTGTTACCAAATAACCAGAGACAATAATAATTTAAAACATTTAAAGCAATAGATTGTCATAACCGCAAAACAGCGTGTACATTCCCAGTACAAAATGGCGAGAATAAAATTCAGTACCTTAGCTGTGTCTAAGAAAGGTAGACACATAAATCGAGTCTGTATGATTTAACTACTTTTAGCACCTCGCTCCTACATTTTTATATATTCCAGCATTATCTTCCCGTGGTACAGTCGGATAGTAAAGTGCTTTCGACATTCATTCCACTTTATATTATTTTCCACTCCTTTATTACCATCTAGGTGTCATGACTAAAACTTAAGACTTTTGTTATTTATAAGAATAATATTGTATTTAATCTATATTCATAAAAAGAGAATATATTTATAAATGGCCATCAATTTCATTGAAAAGATGCATTATGCTCAAATTTGGACGAGCTTTTTCTTAAATTTTTCTATAAAACAGCTGACAAGCGATGATCTCAACTACGCTTAAAATATTGTTCTATTGTTAGGTAAAATACAATAAAAGAAACAAATGAACTCAATCATAATTTTATACATTACAAAATAAAGCATTTCATACTGCGTTAATCCTGAACTGAAATCCTATCTCCACTTTTCTACGTGACAGTACATCTGCATATATTTGCCATATTTCCCTCGGACACACATTACGTCCCCAGAACGTATAATATAACGATAACTAACGTCCAGGCCATAATCTAAGATCAAATCTGAATAAATTCGGGGTTCAGAGCCTCTACGATTTATTTTTATAGTGTTATCAATAACTATTAAAATATCTGATAAGTCAAAACAGACTGTGGGTATAAATAGTATGTTACTTGAAATAACGTCAAATTAAATAGAGTATATCGAATTATTATAACGGGACTTACCAATGAGAAACTTGTAGAAGAATGTTCGTTTGGAACGCGTTGTATCAACACAAAGTTTTTATTAGTAATCATAACAATCAAATATAGTATCAATCAATATACAGTATTAACAATTTTTGTAGCCTACATAGTAATAATAGAAATAAATAAAAAATAATAAACAGGAAATAAAATCAGTCCCTGTGGTAGCTTCCCTTACTCAACCAATAAGTATTGCATTTCCTCGCTGTATTGCAATACTTATTGGTTGAGTAAGGGAAGCACCCGCTCTGAAGTCACCGGTACTATCTACCAGGTGCCAACTTAAATCGTTAATTAGCGCCTGTGCTCTTTAATACCACGGTGCAATCTAATCAATAGGAACAAAATCGAAGTTGGATGAAAGACATTTTCCCGTTTATTATTTTCCGCCTGCTCTGCTGCCACCCCAGCGATTTTGCTTCTACGAAGGAGGTGAGAAGGGGCATATGTTTCTACACAAGTAGCATTTCATAGCAAAGCATATCCCATCTTCCAAGGAATCAACGACATCCCATCCGGCCGCTATAGTCCTGTTGAAAGTATCTTATATTAAAGTGAAATATTTAATAAACTGGCTGGCTAATACTCAGGCTATTCATACGATAGATTCATTATTTGCCAGAAATAATAATGAAACATATCATAAAAGATGTTTATTTTAAAATTAAAATGCACTTTTAATGAAACTTTAGAGACCACCATCAAAGTTGTGGTTTGTCGACGCCATATTGACAGTTTGAACAGTTTCGTTTCGAGTTTGATAGTGGCAGAAAGTGGAATTAAATTTAAATTAACAGTCAGGCAACAAATCGTCATCGATCCAAGTCATTTGCCTAGTTGTTTGATCAACTGGCTGACCATCTTTCAGGCCGCTAGTTAAATGGCGCCGTTTAGTTAAACGGCTAGGCTGTTAATTAAACAGCTAATTCAGCTTTGGCTGCGACATGTAAATAGTTATTATCATTATGATCATGCGCGAATCAATCATATCATTATCATGACTGAGCGATCCATCGAAAAAGAACGGTACCACTTTTACGCAGATTTCAAAGAAAAGTATCCTTAGCACAATAAATGACTGTACTCACTCGCAAATTGTTAGGTAGTTTGTGCGTGATTGTCGGCTCTGCTAGACAAGTGTTCGCGTAGGCTGTACATTTATTTTATTTGTTGTTGATCTCGGTACAAAAATTTGTCTCAAAGTTGTACTTAGTTAAGTTAAAGTTGTGTTATCTAGCTGGCATACATTATTCATTAGTGGATTTTGACAGTGACCCTAGATTCTTGGCCCTTCTACCCATAAAGTATCATGAATTCAAATTTAGAATCTTCTAGCGTTTTTGATATTAGTAATTAATATTAGATTCGAACATTTTGATTTCGGCCTCACCTAAAGGCGAATGGATTGACAGTACAAAAGCCCATGTAATAAGCTAGATAATAGTAAAGCGTAAACTGAGACTAGCAGTAACCACTCTGTTTATCTAAATTATGAACCATTACTGCGCTAATTGGGCTCCGGATACGATTACCATTTTAATGATATCTTAAATAAGCCGCTTATACTATCGAATTTCTTGGTTTGGTCTAATTCTCTGAAACTGTGTATTAAAATAGGTATTACCAAAACATAGCAACTAAAAAAGGATACTAAACATAGATCTAGAATTATTAAATTATTACCAGTTTATAAACAACTTAAAAGGCTGGCACCGCATTTGCGAGCCATGTGTAATATTATCACTTAATACAGATGGGACTCCTGCCCGTTTGCAATAAAAAACTAGAACAATGTGTAAGCAATACTTTTTGTGTAATTGAATGTGCATAATTAGTTCAACCGTACGCGATTTGACCAAAATGTGCACATTGAGCATTCTGATAAACGAGAAAAGAAATGAATTTATCTTTATTAATTTCTTATTTACCAACACAAAATATATTTATTAAAATATTCCTTATCTATATAAAATAAATAAATCAGTGGCGCTACAACATCTTTAGGTCTTGGGCTCAGATTTGTGAATCTGTTTCATGATCATTTTTAAATCTAATAGTAGCAAGTAGGTGATCAGCCTCCAGTGCCTGACACATGTCGTCGAATTTTTGGGTCTAAGGCAAGCCGGTCTCCTCACGATGTTTTCCTTCACCGTTCGAGCAAATGTTAAATGCGCACATAGAAAGAAAGTCGAGGTGCACAGCCGGGATCGAACCTACGACCTCAGGAATGAGAGTCGCACGCTGAAGCCACTAGGCCAACACTGCTCGCAACACAAAATATAGTCATTCAAATATTCTTTATCTACTTGGTGACAATAATAAAAAATTGATCCTTGTGGCGGGTGTACCTTAAAGCTGGCAGCATTTCCTCGCCGTACTGCAATACTTACTTTAAGCACCAACTTAGATCTTTGATTAGCGCCTGTGCACTTGAAACCCAGGGCCCTCTCTTTAGTTTTTATAATATGAATCAATATTTTTCTCTTCTAACTCTTCGTGTTTGTTATGTTTGCCTATAAAAGTATATACTATATAAGTTCACATTAAATCTTGAATATTTTCCCTTTATGTCGTATGAAGTTTGAAGGTATCGTGAATAAATCTAAATCCGCTGATATTCCGTTTGATTCCCAGCTTAATTAGCATAATTGACTATAAGAAACAAAACTTATAGACGCAAGCCAGCACTACACATTCAACGTCATACACATGATGGTAGAATTTGGTTTGAATTATTATTGGAACGAAGTTCCTTATCGCGCATTGTTAAAGGAGGCTAGACGGAAACTTCTTGCTATAGTTGTTGTAATTCACCGGTTCTGGACCGATCACCGAAGTTAAGCAATGTCCGGCGAGGTCAGTACTTGGATGGGTGACCGCCTGGGAACACCTCGTGATGTTGTCTTTTTTTTCTTTTCTAGGGATAAGAAATGAAAACAACAAAGTATTAAGTGTTTTTTCAAGACGTAAATAAAATAGAATCCCAAACATATGTTTCCTACTCC
Organism: Pieris rapae; assembly: GCF_905147795.1. Classification (NCBI taxonomy): domain Eukaryota; kingdom Metazoa; phylum Arthropoda; class Insecta; order Lepidoptera; family Pieridae; genus Pieris; species Pieris rapae. The sequence continues at coordinate 2,720,739 of NC_059509.1, read as the reverse complement.
AATTACCACAAGCCAATTATTACTAAAGCTTACTACTGATTAAGTTTTAATAACATTATATTTGTTAATAATAATAAAAAATATTATAACTTAATAAAATAAAATTTTATTACAATGCCTTCACTAATTAATCCAAAGGAACTTCGTTCCATCCGGGTGTCCCTTGACACCTTTCAAATTTTTGTTTGTTTGTTTAAGTTTCCGTAGGAGTAGTTTATAAAAATAGTAATAAAAATCTCTGGCTTTAAAATGATTCAAATATCATGTATAAACAATTAATTATTTATCCATAAACAAATTCAATAATGGACGGACAGAGCTAAATTCCATATTAATGTATTAAAATAATAATTTATGTTTCAACTAATACTCTCATAAGTGCTCGTGATCCCCGATCCATAACTGTTTGAATAAATAATTACTATCAATACTGAATTATACAGAGGGTGGGTATTCTATGGAAAACGTATGGGAAAGTTCGCCAGGATTGAAGGTTTGATTTTGAGGAAGATTGTTCAAGGCCGGCAACGCACTCGCGAGCCCTCTGGCATTGAGAGTGTCCATGGGCGGCTTCACTTAACATCAGATGAGCCTCCTGCCCGTTTGCCCCCTGTTCTATAAAAAAAGGCATTCGTCAGGTCAAATGTGTGCGCAGTGTTGGCCTAGTGGCTCTAGCGTGTGACTCTACTGACTTCGTGGTTCGATCCCCGGCTGTGCAATAATGGACTTTTATATGTGTGCGCGATCAACATTCGCTCGAACGGTGAAGAAAAACATCGTGAAGAAACCGGCTTGATTAACCCAAAAAGTCGACGGTTGTATCAGGTAAAACAGGCTGATCACCTACTTACCTATTAAAATAAAGGATTATGAAACGGGTACATTAAAATCTAAAGCTTAGAACTTAAAGGTTGTAACGCCACCTTTGTTTGTTTGTTGTGTGTCCGCACACGACAATTTGACGACGAATTGTTTTAAACAATTTTTAACCATTTAATTTTATTCTCCCACATATTTTATCACAAGAATAATCTCCGTGGTATATCTCACGAGATTTGAGTGTTGAGTAAGCGTATAAGAATGAATTCGAAGTAGATTTGCTGAGCGTTAGATATCGTAGCGTTGTCGTCGCGAGCGATCCAATTTCCTCTCAAATATTATTTATTTAGATGATATTTTTCAAAGTTACAATTTCTGCGGTTTATATTAAAGGATTTTTATCATGATATATGGGATCAAAATAAATGTTTAAGCCTTCGCTAGAGAGGATTGAGCATCGTCAGTAGTACTACATTTCCATAAAAAAATTGGTATTTAAGTTTAGTGACGCTACAAGCTTTTATAGCCTGCATCTGAGGACATGGCCTGAGAAGGTTCCTAGCAGCAGTAAGCAGATCAGCCTCTATCTCCGTGTACACATTTAATCTTTACGTATTACACGTCTATATTATGATATTCTTTTATAGAACAAGTGTCGCCACATACGTAAAAATAAGTAAAAATGCGGTACTACGGGATTCAAATGCATGACCGCAGAGCCAAGAACTATATGCTTCTATTTTAGGTTTTTACTTCTAGTAAAATTCGTTTGAGTATATGTCCTATTTATTCATGAAGTTGTTCTGTTAATTGTAGTACTAATAATTTTCCCTTTGGAAAGAAATAAACACTGGCATTTTCCCATTCGATATAATATTTTCTACTTATTTGGTGATTAAAGGAACATTTCTGGGGCCGCAAATGTAAATTCTTGACGTATGACGTGCCTACTCGATTTTTTATCATGATAAGATTTTGTGAAAAAAGTAATTTTAGCTTATATTTTATTTATTTATTAACATTTTGTTGCAGACATATAATACAAATGTCAGAATTAAATCAAAAGGGCCCTCCTTTTTCTATATATATATATATATATCTTCCAAGGTACCACAATCAGAAAAAAATTAAACGAATGCATATGCCATAATTACTATTTAGACTAAACTGAAACAGGAACAAAAAGCTAAACTGAGAAAAAGTGCTAATGAATCACAATAATTGTATATCAGTCTCTCATTAGTTACGAAATGAAATACATAAGTTACTACTATGTTTCTTTTATAAAATATACATCAAATTTAAACATGAATAGTCACTATGTCAAAACAAAATAAGATAATTGCGTCCTACTCATTATAGTTAAACACCGTTCCGTGAGTATGTACTCAATTATATACCACATTTATGTGAGGGAATATATAATAAAAATAGACAATGCGTGAAATAAATGGTAACACTGAATTACCCAGATGAGGGCAAACCCCGCGGCTCTGATCCAATCGAATTCGAGCGATTAAACAATCGTTGAATTATGCCAATAAATTCGATAAAAGTAATGCTGACAGAGTTATTTAATTAATTGTGGGTTAATTCAATTTGGAATATCGTTTGTGAAATGAACCGTTAAATCATTTGTGTAAGCTAAACGTTGATCAAATTTAATTTTCATAATTTTACGATTGAGATAGGTTATTGGGTATGGGTGTTAGTTATAATAACAGCTGTTTAACAACCATTTATAACGACTTATATTAAATAGTTGTTATAGTCAATACTAGACTCAATAAGCAGAATATGAAGCAATACAATAAACAATAAATCTGCGAGTCGGTGCAGTCTAGTCGCATTATACTTGTACGTGACCACACTATTGTATATAACTATAATCACTGTAACTCAGTTTAATCGTTTTGTTAGTATTAGTTTGTCCAACCAGCTGTGAAAACTAGTCGCTTATTTCATAAAGTTTCATATTTGATAGAGATATATAGTGCCAGAGATTATAGTACTTGTTAGAGGTAGGAAAAAAATACAATTATTTTTGTATTCAATAAGTGTTTGTATCTTTTATAAATATGCGTTTATTTTTATATAAGGTACATCTAAGGTAACAGAGGGCTCGCAAGTGCGGTGCCGGACTTTTGTAATTGATTTGATATATTTTTTTTATAGAACAGGGTGTAATTAGGCACCTGATGTTAAATGATACCGCCGCTCATGGACATTTACAATGCCAGAGGGATCGGGAGTGCGTTGCCTTCCTTTTAAGAATTAGTACGATCTTTCCTTGAAAAACCCTAAGTCAAATTGGTTGGGAAATACATCGGTAGACTGGTTACACATTGCTGTGTCAGATCGTAAGTTTAATGAATATTATTGTACTAAAAGTATAGAGGACTTTCAACACGAGACATCGTACCAAGTTCCCTCTCTCTTCGGTAGCTCATGTCTTAGCATCAGAAGCAACATCTGGAGTGGAATGTCTGTTTCCATCGGTTTCTGGCTTAAGTCTCTCCTAAGCATGTTTGTCACAGTTACGAGTTTGGCACGATATGAAAGACTTATGGTTTGATTGGTATATCTGTTTTGGTGAATGGCATGTGATGTGCCAGCTGTGTAACCAACCACGATCCGTTTCTCCAAGTTCTCATCGCCACGCACTTATCAAGTTTTTTTTTTTTTTTAAATAACCAGTAAATTTTCTATTCCTATCTTAACAGTTACAACTAATGCGATAGAATTCCATTACATTACCCACACCAACTAACCTACATACAAACATTAAAAAATTAAACTTAAATTCCTAAATCTTATAACTAACAATATAGCAAGCAACTCTTGTGAACTCAGCCAGCCAGCAGAAGTTACGCGACCTTAGTAAAAAAGTCAAGATACAAGGTACTACCGAAGGGAACATTTAGGCTACATTAATTTCCCTAAATCCCTAAATAGAAAAATATACAGGAAAAGATCATTCAACTGAAGGCCTCTTTCGTATATTTCTATCAAATTGTGTTTAAGCTCGGCTAAACAGATGCAAATGAGATTCATCTAGAACGGTATAATTAATTTTTTTTTATGAAACCTATCACTCCAACACAGTCTCTGATTTAGAGAGACAGAGTTTACCCCCTGAGGGAAGACAGGTTTTCGACTACCGACAGTTCTAAATGTTGTTTAGTATTCGTTTGCGTTTGACAGTTCACTAAACTTTCCCTGGAGTTGGAGTTGTAAAGTGAACAAAATGCATTCAATATTATACATAAAATACTCTTAGATAAAATTATATTCAATTACTAGCTGACCTGGCAAACGTCCTTTTGCCATGTATAGCATTTATAATAAAAAATAGGGGTTGATTGTAAAGGGTTGAATATTCAGGGTTATATGTATTTACTAATGCTGTATCATAAAAAAAATTAAAACTAAAAAAAAAAATTAAAAAATATATGCACACAAAATTTCATGAGAATCGGGAAAGCCGTTTCGGAGAAGTTTAACCACAAACAACTCGACACGAGAATTTTATATATAAGATATTGAGTGTTTATAATTTTTAGCAATAACTGTGGATAAAATATATTTTAATTAAATAAAATCTAATGTTTGCATATCTATGGGATAAAAGATTCGTTTCTAAAGCTGAGTTGAACAAATTACATAAATATTATATTCAATCAAACAATGCCTTTTATAAAGATCATGCATTTCAGATAATCCAGTTAAGTTGAGCTCCGAGTTTCGTCCAATATCCGGTTCATTGGTGTCGCAATAGCAACGTGAGGTGTCTTGGGATACTGGTCGTTTCTACTGAAATAGACAAAACAAAGCACGGATTGTAAGAAGATCCCGCGGGGTCCTGTACCTTGAATTCGCTCTACCGAATTACTGAAATTTCATTCAGCTTGCGGACAGAGGACAGATATATACGAATATCTGAAACACTTGGACAAGGTATACAAAACACGATGTATTATTATTATTTAATATTTATTAGCTTAGAAATGCTGTTACTTCTAGTAAAAGATTAAAATGAAAATGAACGGGGTACATTGAGAGAAGATAAATGGGCGAATAAATTGACGGATTGTCTTCCTCGCTATGACGAAAGAATACGAGGGAGACAAGTAAAAATATGGGAAGATGACTTGCGAAGAGCAGCTGGCCCTATGTGGCTACGTGAAGAAGAGTGGAAGCTCTTAGAGGAGGCCTATGTCCAAGGACACGCTGGGTATCAGAAATTATTAGTTGGATTGTCGATTAATTATTAGTTTTTATTTATTATATTTCGGGGTAATTTATTAGTACTTCACATTTTATGTACTATTAGAAGTAATTACAGCAATTAAGGTTTTTTTTTTCTTATATTGTTGTGTATAAAATTAAAACTAAAACTTTTATAAATAATCCGTACAACGTATTATCGTATTTTTAGATTTTGACATCTTAAAAATTGTCCACTCATTAAATGTATGTATGGAACACAACGCCATCTCTTGGTGGGTAATAATAACAATTTCTTAACTCGTACATTAGGTAGGCGATCAGCGTTCTATGACGGCCATGTTGTTGATTTTTAGGTCTACGAAATGCCGGTTTCTTCAAGATTAAACCTAATGTATATCATATGCATTCTAAATGCACCGACATCGATAAATCTAGACATTTTACCCAAAAATTCAAATTGAGATTTTAACAATCTGGGATGGCCTAGAAACATAAAGCCAACTTAGACCTTACAAATAAATTCACATCCTGAACCTAGCTTAATTCAAATGCAGTAGCCAATTATCATTATAATCCGAGTCTTCACAATTATTTTCCGCATTCTATTCAGACGGAGTTTGCAACAAAAAGCTAGTTATGCGCAATGATTACGGTTTATTTAATAATATAATGTCATCTGTCAAAGAGGCCCCGACCGAGGGCCGGAGGGCACACACTCCGCATTCTAAGGAATAATTCATAGTATTTATTCCATTTAATAAGCTAGGGTCTGCCTCTGAATGCTTCTGGCATCATTCTTCAAAACATAGCACAATATTCCATTCGTCTAGAATTTACCATAGACAATGTTTTCAAAATAAACCTTACATTTTCGGCTGAATAATATAACCTTTGAACATGCCCCTAGTTCTACCTATAGTGATTAAGCTAAAGCTAATGCTACTCTTAAATTACCTCATAAGCATTTAGAACCCGAGCTTGTAATACCAAAATCAAGTCAAACATAAATTTAAAGGCATATATTTTCTAACTTACAACATAAAATTCCTATTTACATAAACCAAACATTATAAACTGTGCCCAAGTGCGCAACCCTATTAGCCTGTGGCAATCTAGGCGACCTAGGGTTAATTAGACCCCAGCATGCTTTGATATTTGCTTAAAAAACGGGTTAAGAATTAAAAAGGGCGTATTGTTTGCGTCGACCATTGTTAACCTTTTCCTATGTAGGTATGTTTTGTGAATACAGTTTATTTTGTCATATTTGTTTGAATTGTATTAATGGAACTCGCATCGGTTTGCACATTTTTATATAATTCTGAACCATCCAGACGAAAATTAAAACAATATTTAGACCTTTAACTTTGAGATATTTCACAAAATTTTTTTTTCAAGTTTTTAAAATTAAAAAAAAAACAAATTATCGTATAAACCAGTGATCGTCATTCAAAGACAATGACAGTATTTATAATGATGATTATATTGTGTTGTTAATTAATTATACATACAGTTAATTGTCAGTTTATTACTATTATAGCGTTCTGAAGTTCTCTAGCACTTCGTTGAAGATTAAATATTATTTCAAGAAGACAATTTAAGTCTGTACTATTTAAATTTCGAATCGTGTTGCATAACACTAAACAGTTGAAATTGAATATTGTAGGCTGAGGAAGGAAATCGTATGATCTCTACAATTTACGTTTTATACATACCACATCCACGAATTCTAGTATCGCATGTACAGGAATTTAGTCAGTTTTATAAAACCAGAACGGGGAAAAGAGCTTAGCGGTCGCTCAGCACGGTTTGAGCGCTGAGTGCAGCTCCCAGTGCTGGCTACTTAGTATCGAGCTGAACGTAGAACATAGATCGGTACAGAGGCCGGAGTTGACCTGCTTTATTTGTACGCTTACGAAGGATTAAAGCTGGTGTTTTTAGCATTTTTCTTTTCCTAAAAAGTATTTAACATGAGTTAAGTCTACATTTGTTGTTGTCAGTTCACATTAATAATGCTACTCATATTATACTACCTCCGTAGATAAGTAGTTGACCTATAAGTAGTTAGGTATCGATTCGATTCCTAACGAAATAATTATTGACTCGAATTGTAAAGTTTGGTTATAATTTAGTGTTTCGTTTGTTTATGCAAGTAATATTAATCAAAGCGCTTTGGAGAGTTTTCAAATTATTATATATAATGTAGAACTTAGATGCGCAACAAATAACAATACATTGACTTAACGAAAACACTTTTTTATCGGATTGAATTATTATAAACTTATAAATCCGCGAAAACAGAGTGAGTAATTTCGGCAAAAAAATATTTTAGTCGATATCAACTCCGGGGACATAAATACAGATAATATAACTTTTTTTTTATTTATTGACACTTCGTTGCATTACATAAAAGGTAAAAAAAATATATTAAACATAATTTAATGAAAAGCAACTGGCGGCCTTATCGCTTTAGAGCGATTTCTTCCAGACAACCACTGTGAGTAAAGGAAAAAAACACTGTGAGTATATTACATAAAGTAGGTAAGAAGTGCAAAAATACATAATACAAATAATAAAAATAGGAAAAAAAAAACAACATTTTCTACAGCTGTGATACTTTTTGACATTCAACACCTTTTGTCTTCAGTCAGTGTGTCCACGGACGCTATGCGCGATGACGTCGGAAAAATTTAAAATTATTAATTTAATCTATGTAAATTATTTAATTTACATAGATTTATTTAATACATAGCTTCAATCCATTAAAATAGTGTTTTCTTTAAATGTCAACCATATGCCGACAACGAAATATACCATATTTCGGCTATACAATGAACAGAGGCGAAGAGCTTAGAGCAACTGATTGGTTGAAGTTCACCAATCAGAGGTCCAAGTGAAAGACTTAGTCCTCAAAACTGTCCACTGCAATAAAAGAGGTGCTGGATTGACACCGCTTGAAACAGATTCTCCGTTCCAGATGTTTCTTTAATGACCAAGACATTTAGACATGAGCAAACGACTGAAGAGACAGAGACAGTAAGACATTTTTGTGTCGTATAAAAATGCGTCAATCAATCGACGTCTAACGTTCCCTTATACATAGTTTAATTGATATCAAAAACGAATTCAATTACGATATCATAAAAAAGAGTGGCGTAGAGTCAATCGCCAGTTCTTCTCTTCCGTTCTACGCCTTTAATTTGAGAACTGGTAGTAAATGTAAAATTAGAAGCATTTAAATACATTAAATTTCTTTTTTTTGACGTTCATAAGTGTACATTATGTTACCAACATGAATAAATAATTCTGAATTTGACTTTACTTACACTGTAAAGTCAAGTTAAATATTATAGCCTTTAATGTTCAAACTATGTAATAACTATGAGTAATGACATAATTTTTTAACTTAACTTTTACTCGCTAACTGCCTCTGTGTAAGGACCCCTGTGGTTTAACTTGCCTAACAAAATGAAAAAGCAAGCATTTAAAACTGAAACCACCCTTTTAATTTTACATAATAAATCTAGTGCATAAATGTTTATAATGAATTCTAATCTAAAGTAATAATTTAAAATAATAAAAGCTCGAAGCAATAAACCTTGGCCTCGAAGCAAGGTTGCAGGATCCCGCTGCTTCAACTTACACCCTACTAAATAGTTATTGCATAGATTATTCAATAGATATGACTATTAAATTTTTGGAGATTTCAATAATACTTCCACAAATAATTAGCCTAAAGGAGCAAACAAAAATAAACCCCTGTAATAATTATATATTTAAACTAAAATAAATAGTAGCGACCAACCCGATATAATCTTTTTAGGCCTGGGCCTCAGCTTACTGTATATGTTTCATGATCATTTGATAATCTAATCGGCAAGTAGGTGATTGGCACCCTGTGCCTTACGCATACCGTCGATGAATGCAAGAAATAGTAATTATATAAGTATAGTAATTAATCCTAAGTAAGTAATATACTTACGGTTAATAACTTGAGTCACATATATGTTTGTACTTTTAGATATAAAAGCAATATTAATTACTCTAAGAAAAGAAAACAATACAAGTCATCATATGCAGTGATGCCGTAAAATGTGCCGTATAAACCGTGCAAGTGTTTCTATAGTCTTAGTTTCTTTATAATCTTTTAGCAATAAAAATAGATAATGTATGTTTGTCCAGATTTTAAAATAATTATTTCTTTAAAACATCGTGAACGTATCTACGTGAATACAGTGTTTGACACGTGGGCGTAATGGCGGATTGCAACCTTGTATTTCAACAAGGATTTGTTCAATGCCACACAAATATATGATATTCTTGCATCTAGTCCTTGAGAAATGTTGGAAAGTGGTAGCAGCTGGTATTTTATGTGATAACATTTTTATTAGATCAAGGACTCTTTTGAATGCGACTGAGATTTTGTTCACCATTTATTGTTTATTGGCTTTCCATTTTTAAATGAAAAGGAAAATAATTTAATATTCCACTAACCTTCCTACTAAACTTCCATTACACTAACCTAATTGGCTGTTTTGCTGATGATTTTTTTTCTGCTTTAAGTACCAAAAATTCTTGGTAATTTAGTTTTATTTTATTGTGTGTTTGTCTTATCTTGTATATTTTTTTAATTATATTTTTTATCTCTATTTTTTTTGCAAAACTTATGTTTACATAAATTGTCATACATAGAAGATTTTTATAAATACATAATCAGTAGATTTAGTAATTCGTAAAGATTTCGATTTGATGTTGTCGACTAAATAAATTACAGAGTAATTAATATTAAAACACTGAAAAGGGATCAAACTTTTTAGATTTTATTGTTGGAATTTCGTATTCTGCCTCGACGATGAAACCCGAATAACTCCTCCAAAAACTCTACATGATAAATTAAAATCATACTAATCTAAATATATAAAACAAAGTCGATGTTAGTAATCGCTTTGCGGATTCTTCTCCGCTCCGAATAGCAGAATCAGTAATAAAATATCGGATAAGTCACGGAGTACCAATAACTTTATTAATTTTACGAATTTAAATAGCATGTGGGCCATCTGTTGACAAATCTACGCATCATTTTACATCGAATTCGTGTCAGTTCAAGAAATTCCGATCTTGATGTGAATGAGGATATGCATAACCGGGTTTTGATCTTGATCAAAGTGATGTGTTACCTCATCAAAAAATGTTGTAAATAAGAAACTGCTTTAACATGCATACAATGCAAACATAATGTGTAAAACTGGTATTCTTCTTTCGCAAGCAATAAAACATTTCTGTATTTGCTTTTAACTTAATGAAATCCTAAATTAAGGATTTACATAGGACAGTTAGGCGGAACAAAGTTAGCCGGGTCAGCTAGTATATATTTAAACACTGTATTCTAAAATTAAATATTAAAGATCACAGTCAAGCGATAACGTTGGTAAAAAGTATTGGCAACACACAATTGAAGTAGACGGGTAAATAAATAAAGACAATTTCTGGGCGGTTAGATAATAACCAAAAGAGCCAAAAACATAGATCCATTAAACGTAAAGTCCCATCTGTCAACGGTGATTGTGTGTTTACCCTTTTACGTTTCGCCTAAATATTTTCGGCAGATAATATTTTGCACAAAAACCCTCGTTCTGTCAAAACAAATGCCTTTTTTCCTCTATTTTAGCGCGAGGCCTCCATCTCATGTGCCCTCAGGTTTTTACTTCAAGTACAAATTAAAAATGGCTCGAGTGGTTATTCTGTTGAGTTTCGATATGTAAGGAAAGTGATATAGTTTTTTTATCCATTATAATGACAGTGACACGTGCCAGGGTTAGCGAGCTTTAAAGAATGGACTTTAAATTAAGTTTAACTATTTTATGCAAGGCTGACATACTACCTTTAACAAATATTTCAAAGTAAAATAAAAATAGAAGAAAAAAACCCACACGTGTACTACATTAGATAACATCAAGTTCATCTGATTACGTTTAACATTTGTACTGGACCTTCGACGGAGTGAAAGCCTCCTCAAATTTTTTTCACATGCCTCTTATCCCTTTATTCCAACTTCCCAAGTTTCTGGTGAGCGTCCACTCCTCTTTCACCCCACAAGGCCATTCCATGTAATTTAAGGGTCACCTGTCATTTGTCTTAAACGCCTATATATAAAATATTACCATTTGTATTTGGTTAAAAGAGTATGAAGAAGACATAAGATGCTGTCATCTTTTTCTTTAACTGGGCATATCTTTGTTCCAGACCTATTTAAGTCAGTTGTGACCTCAACATATATAACCAATTAATTAATCAATTACAAAAAACTTAACTTTATCTTATAATTTTCTTAGAGCTAATTTTATTTATTTGATTCTGGTAATACTTTACTACAGATCCATACTACTAACTTTCCCTTTATAGTAACAATACAATCTAAATTATCATACTTGCGTATCGCTCGGCACATTCAACAGAATAGTCCCCACATGTCCCCCGCGTAACTTACACCCTTCCCTAATGAACGCGAGATTCTTTTTCGATTTTCATTCAAAACAAACTGGGGATTATTTTCGGCAGACGAGCGACGAAGGTACACTCAAATGACGCTCGCTGTATCTCAGTTTATTTGCCGTTTATGTATGGCTTTTTAATTGGATGACGATTAAAAAAATAACATTTTAAAAATCTGAGCCACAGGTATCTAATTCGTGATTGATTTATCTAATTGGATCTAAGTAGTAAGTAATTTGTTGTGATCAGCCCTATGCCCCTGGCAGACGTCTAGTTAAATGCACATAGACGAAGAAGCCCCCTACGACCACACCCGGTAGGGTTGCTGAAACCACGAGGCCAACACAACTGATAAAAACTTTATTGACCAATGTTTGTATTTTTCAATGGTTTTCGTTTTACATATAACCGATTACAAACTATTTTAATTTCGACTAATATTTCTTCATTTATTTAAGGAGAAAATTTTCATTTCCGCTAATGTAGTATAATACAAAAGTTCAGTTTAATTAACGGGCCAGCGACGCCAATGGCAATATATATCTAACTTCGCCCCAGCAAAGGGCGAAACAACCCTTTCTCTTTACATCTTCTATCTCCTTCTCGAAAAACCATAAAAAACGTAACGTTGATTGGTAAGTGGTGATGCGTTGCCTTTCTTGAAGAAAACGTCTTTTATGTATGTATGAGCCCCAGAGCATAATTTTCATTTTTATAGGTAAGTAGATGATGGTAAGTAAAAAATCCCGAAGTAACCGTGAATCAGGGATTCAGAAACTTAGCTTGAACTTGGACCCCTAAAGTCAAAGTCAAAATCGCTTATAAGTAATACAACGTACATTTATGAACGGCAAAAAAAGAAATACATATTAAATGCTTCTAATTTTGTCTTAAGTTCTCAAATCGTGCGTAGAACGGAAGTACTGGCAATAAACTCTCCGCCACTCTTTTAATCACCAAGTTTTTTATTATACATAATGTTTGTAAGGAGCTGCAGCCTGCAACCATCATATTCCAGATGACTTCTTAAATAGTCTTAATTCTCACGTGTGTCAAAATTCGAGCCAGACTTACTCCTACTTCTAAATATCACTATTAGACCCTAAACGATTACTTGTGTCAGACACACATGTCCAACGTCAGTTATATATATAAGGAGAAATTACAAAATTTAGGCCAAAACAAATAAAGCTTGTAATGCGATTTGAAAACGTTACAATTGAATATTATACAACTCCACATAGACTTCATTATACAACAGCTCCATTTTATCAATTTAATAAAATCTTGACAGTATTTTAAGTTCCTACGAAAGGTTTAATCGCATTACTTGAACCAAGGTTTAAAAATTTCAAATTAACTCGCGTTGAACATGCGAAATTTTCTGAAACATGCCACAAACATGAACTCAGCGTTGATACTGTTTAAAACTTTATAACATACGATAAATTATGAAATTATGGTGTATATCGTTTAGTTTTTAATTTTCTTGTGAATTTTAAAGGAAATTAAATTTCAAACGGTAAGCGACGGTAATTGTAATATTACCTCAAAATAATGCGTGGTTCCTGGGCGATGTATATGAATCTCGACTCTTGGATTTCTTATATTATTTCCTAAAATCACTAAAATACAGCGTCAGAGCAACAAACACGTTATGAGCAGCTGAAGACGCTTGAATACATGCCCTTTATATGAAAACATCTTAGCTTATCTTTTGAATTACTTTTAGAGGTGTTGGATTAGCGGCTTCAGCGTGCAAGTCTCACCGCTGAGGTCGTAGGTTCGATCGCTGGTTGTCTACCAATGTACCCAACGATTATCTTCAAAATAAGAACTGTTTTTTTTTCTGAAAACACCGTTCAAACAAAATCCATATTGTCTCTCGTTTCATCACAACGACAAAACTATTTTATAGAATCTGACTCATATGTGAGTATTTGTGCTAATGAAGCCAGCCTAACTCTTTCCAGTTTCCAATTTCAAGAACGAGATGGTATTATAGAGACAGTGGCCCGTAATTGTACAACATATTTAAGGAGTCAATGATTTATGTACACCGATACGAAAACCGTCTGCCATTCGATACATTTTCCAATCACTTGAGACAATGTTTCATTTCCATTAAGTATAATAATTAATACAATATATATTTGGATATATGATTCCTAAACATATTTTGTTATCAACGTTGTTTTTGTCAGCTTAGGATCGGACATAGTTCTGTTACATAGACATTCCTATTGTAAGAGTTAACTCAGGGTTAAAGATAAAAATTAATCAAGCTAATCTTCTCGGAAAGTTGGATTCCTCTCAAGAACCGTTATCGCTTAGTGCCAATTAAGCAGATTGCATTTATATGGATTCCACATAAATCAGGATACCGCCGCGCTCGGGGAGATTCTAAGAGTTGGGCCATGAAATTTGGCGTGGCGTTTTTGAAATACCTCAAAAATAAATCAAGTTTACAAACTACAACTAAGTAAGGTTAATTAGCATCAAATAGTAATTGTTAGAAATAGCGCTTACTGTGAATATAGTGATATTGTTACATAGATTTAGTCTTTTTGACATTAAGGTGAAACATTTTCAATACAATACAGTCCTTTAGACTGGGTCATGACTTCAATTTCAATCCAAAGAGAGAAAGAGAGAGATAATTATATAATTCTTGAAAAAGGCTGTTATTATTAATTGCTTTATTACAAATATCCGAAAAAACAATGCAAGTGTTTTATTTTAATTATTAGGTATTTTTTTACTAATAAAAATACTTACTGATTGATACATTAATAAAAATATAAATATATATTTCTTACTATTATTACTCAATATACATAATAATGTATATTGAGTAATAATTAAATACTATGAAAATTAATACATATTATGAAAGCTTTATTAATCCATACAACCATTGGTTATTTATGTTATATGTAAGTTTGATAATATTTTGTAGTAGTCTATCGCCTTTTAGGATAAAAGCCTCCTCCATATTCATCAATTTCTCTTTGTCTTGAGCATCATTTTCCAGTTCTCTCGCTAGTTCTATAATGCATCTGTCCATCTTTTCTTTCTATACATCTCTTTCCGGTAGGTCTGGACCTAGGTCCATTTAATTATTTCTAGTGTCCATCTTCTATCCCGCGTTCCAGAAATATGACCTGCCCATTTTCATTTAAGCCTTAGACTTTAGAGCGTTTTCAGGTGCACAGGCCGTAAGTTTTTTACGGATGTCAACATTTCTTGTTTTGTTTATTGTCCTCATTTTTTTTTATTGATAAAGCTTGCCAACGCTCGGCACACTGATACATTGGTAAAAGCAAACACGAAATACAATTTTTAATGTGACAAGCACTAAAGGCAAACATGACACACATTTAAAGCCCATACAAATATCAATCAAAACAATTATTAAACAAAACAAACATTACAAAAATCGATTTTAAAGTGTGAGGGGAGCAACTATGGATATCCAGACCTAGCTTGTTTATCAGAATGCTTAATCTGGACATCGGTGAGCTTTGACCAAAACACGTTCTACGGAAAGGGGGGACAAATGGAATTACTTTAAAATGCTTCTTTGTATTGCATGCAGGCAAGACAGGATTAATTTAGGTGTTTTTTTTTTATAGAACAGGGGGCAAACGGGCAGGAGGCTCACCTGATGTTAAGTGATAATGTTTCCTTGTATCAGTATATTAGATAAGGTAAAATATTTGAATCAGTTACTATACATTCAGGTAATAAATATTGGAGTATTATTTCCTCTTTTCTCGTGACCTCTTCGTCTCCACTGCGACATGTCACTACGTGATTTAGTTTGTGTAATTAACGCATTTCCCTTCTAACATTTTAGGGTTTCCGAAGACATAAATATTCTACATCTATATACTATTCTCATATACTACAATTAATATTGCAAGAACATAAACGGAAGAAATAAGATTTCACTTGAAGTTGTGGAGATATGAGAATAAAGTGTGGGAAAAAATCTTTAATGTCAATATCGATGCCCGATAATGTATCAAGATAGAGGACATACTATAAAAAATAATTTAAAATATGCTAAATACTAACTAACTAACTGTTCTATCTACGTATAGAGACGCTTTTTGCAAACATGTCCGTCGTACAAAGCAACGCCTTCCTTGAAGTAAATTTGCTTTTTTGTAACCAACCATTAATAATATAGCTTATGATTGATACGCAGGTTTATCAAAAAAAGTTTATATATCACTGACATTAACGTATTTACATTGCCATAGATTCTATTTAAAAGTACTTTTTAAAAGTATTATCACTATCACTACATAGTATAAAACAAAGTCGCTTTCTCTGTCCCTATGTCCCTTTGTATGCTTAAATCTTTGAAACTATTGGATTTTGATGCGGTTTTTTTTAATAGATAGAGTAATTCAAGAAAAAGGTTTATATGTATAATAACATCCATTAAATAGTGGAGAAGTACTGTTATTTTTGAGGTTTCTAATGTGATGTCGTAAATAATTTCATTTTTTCCGCTTACATTGCAAACGCAGGCTGAACCTTACGAGTGTTATCAAAATAATGTACTAAGTATTGTACACATTGAAAAGGTCTACAGAAAAATCCGTGATGGTATATGTCGCATATATTATCGGAGCTTTCCAGCGACGGAAATAACAATACATAATAAAAAACCTGCTTTTCATCAGCATTGCACCCGTGCGAAGCTGGGGCGGGTCGCTAGTACACTAATATGTCTTAAACTCTATGTGTCGATCTTCGAAGGGATTTTTCGAAGGGACAAAACCTCAGATTTCTATAACAGTTTCGTGATCATTAGCATTTTCTAATAGGCAACTAGGTGATCAGCCTTCTGTGCCTGACACCCACCATCAACATCACTTTTGAGTCTAAATTTGGTTTGCTCACGACGTATTCCTTCACGCTACGAGAAAGTGTTAAAAAGAGATAGACAAAAATTCATTAATATACAACTCTCAAATTCATTAAAATCTTTTATTTATACTGCCATTGAAGTGTTTTTCTATATCAAAATACAATTTTCCGTTGAATGAAATTATGCTAACATTTCCCCGTTTCAAAATAAAAATAAACATCATAAAACTAATTTGCTCTAATTGCAAAAAGAAAATCTTTTAACCGTAATTGTCGGACAGTTAATAAAAATAACTTATTACATATTTCCATCTCGCTCGTTAAATTGGAAAATTATCAACCATCTCTCTCCCTCTCCCTTGGTCCTTAATTATGTCCTTAGATCCCAAAGGTAACTTAATTACACAGATTCTCAACGAAAATAAATTTTCACGTATTTTAAACGTACTAATTAGCTCTCGCTTGCCTTTTCACAATTTTCATATGAGTTTGTGGCGGGAAAAATCTAAATTTTTCACTTCGACTTTGGTAGGATCGGAAACCTGAACGGGAAAAAATGAATAATGAAATGCACCTATTCTCATGTTACGTGAACCAATAGAACTCACAATAATAATAATATTTATTTATTTTCTCACAAAAGTAAAGAACTATTAACAAAAAAAACTCTGGGCCTCAGATCAACACTTTAAAACTGTACATATAAACAAAAAATTATTACATTTATACATGTTACAAATATTACTCTACAATATAAACAAAAAATAGAATCTTTAACCATTTTTGTTTGTATCAGATTTTTAATGTTTTTTTAATAGAGATATTAATTATTTGTAAGATTTCTTTAAAGTTTGTATCAACTTTATATATCTATGACACTTGAGTATGTTGATATTTTTCGCCTCACAAAAGAGAATGTAAGGAAATATTAAGAAGGCGAGAGGACTTTGATTTTGTTCAGCAGTAACAATTTAGTATTTCTTTGAAATATTGAGTATTAATTGTCGTTTAATTAATATTAAGTTTTCTTTTATATTTTTTCTTTGTCCATTAATGTACTTATGTTTTCTGTTTCATATATATTGTTTATCTAATATGTTTTAGCTTTGTATATTGTCCGTAAAGTTTTAAAGTGTAAATCTAAGTTTTACATAGAACTTTATACCTTTTTATTACAAATTTAACACCAGTTAGCAAATATTAAAACACTATTGGCGATAATAACATTGATGTATATGTAAACTCTGTATTTATATTTCTTTTGCGTAGCTGTCTCATGAAAAAATTAACTTAAACTTTAAAATAGATAGTTACTTTTCGTAGTGACTACAAACTGAAAGAGGTTGCATATAATTTTGTTTATTCATTTGTTTTTTTTCTGTTAATGTTACATTACTCGTCCTTTGCACTGTTTTCAAACTACATGTAGTCTGTGTTTAAATAGATTGTTTTATTACATTCAAAGTTCTTGTCATCAGTTCAATTTGGTAAATAATTTATTCTTGATTCTTGTAATTACGGAGCCTTATACTCTCATTATTATATTAATTATATATAACACGTTTTATGTTAGCAGAAACACAATTAGCTGTGTAAACGTTTCGCACAGCGGCGTCAAATTAGTTTTGGTACATCTTACCTACTAGTTATTAAATAATTTTTAACCCGAAAATATAGAAGTAAAGATTTTTGTGCACTTGTTAAAATATTTAAATATTTACGAATATACTATGTCGATAAGTTAGTTATGGAATCTCATCATAATTTTAACGACCATTTAGCTGAAGCGACGTTAAATGTAAATCCAATGTATCCATGACTTCAAAATCATTGGTATCAAAGTCCTTTAAATCTCAAGTGTGTCTACAGTGACCGCAGTCGACCGCCAATGACACTTTCTTATCTTTTACAATCGCAAAGATAGTCAGCAAATATGGGACCTTTACCCTTTATTTATATATATATTTGCTCCGACGGTAAGCGTGAACATTTCAGTTTTAAATTTATTGTTCAGTTGCATAGTAATAGTAGCAACTAACTACTCGACTGTCTGTATCTTTACCTGTGCTTGTCATGTTTAGATATATATGTTACATTTATGTATTATCTGTTCAATATGACATGAACATATATACGTAACTAAATAACATGTGTCGACTATTCCAATATTAAGTTTTAGCTAAGTAATGGTGATGACAATAAATGTTTATTTTAATATTTACATCTAATACATGTGTGTAATGCATGTTTTCTTTTCTTAAGATTGAACTAGATCTCTTTGACAGCGTTTATACATATATTTACTACAATCGACTAGAAGTCCTGCCATAGTTAAAACCGTGAAGTAATACTGATTTAGTAATTATCAATGAGTATAATTTAAGCTTATCGTAATTGCTATACCGTCTGAAGAGACATCATTATTGCTCCCAGTGTATTGGAACACTACATACGTCCATAACACAGTAGCGTTTGAAATTGATTACGCCGTGTAGTAATTAAGCTATTAATTGGGATAGATGCCGGATAAACCCGGATTATGGCGGCGGATAATTGAATACATGTCGTGTACTACGGTTTGTCTTGCTAGGTTTAGCTGTAAAAACATTATTTACTTGTTGCTATTAATCGCAAAAACGCGTAACATATAGCTCCGAGGCGAGCCCCTGGAATATACAAAAGGTACTATGAAGGCTGTTAAGACGTTAGAAGTGCCTGAGATGGCTATTAACATACATTAAATAATTAAAATTACTATGAATATTATTAGACACGAGTGCATACAGATTTGATGAATTACCAGAATTAAATTGGACAACTATAACATTCGGATTCTGCTCTTTTATCGCCGTAAAACAAAACAAACTTTCATATTATATTGGGATTAAGTAAAGTCACATTAATCAAAGAACGCGTAAAAACAAAGCAATACCATTAAGGAAGGTTGGACACGCAAGTGATTATGTAAAATGCACGAGCGCGGCATCGAATTGACGTACCGAGGCCTGTAATCCCACCCCCGAGCCGAGATTTCCCCCGAGGGTCACGTGACACGTCGCTGACACGACGTACAAGACATAGACGAAAATCTCCACAGACCACGAAGTTTTGTTCGCTAACAAACATTGACAGTATTCATTTAGCATTGTCTTTTATTAACATAACTGTTACACATTTAAAGAAAAACACTTTTATACGGATTATAGTTATGTATTATGTTTAAATAATTATAAGTTTAAATACAATAATACATAACTATAATCCGTAAAAAAGTGTTTTTCTTTAAAAGCATTCATTTAATTTAAATCGTTCCGATTATTGCGTAGTGAATCTATTTCGATAACGGTCTGATCAGACTGAGCTGAAGATTAAATGTAGCTTACATATATACACTAAAATACATTCAATAGACTTATTTTCTTACGAATATGTATTGCAATACAGTGAGGAATTCCCAGCATTAAAGGTACACTGCCACACAGAGCAAACATATTAAACTTATTTCACTTTTAAATTTATCTATTTTTAATTTTTTATTATTCTGTTCTGATCTACCATTATCAGGGTAGATTACTTTATTATTATCTAAGATTGTAAATAAGGTGGTATAAAATGAATTAATTAAATTACTATTTCCTACCTTAAATATGAATAAGACTTACTTAAATGATATTATTACTATTACTTATTAAAATTTTTTAAAACAACATATAATAGTTGTTTTTATAATTTTTATTCAGACTAGTAAAATACTTAAGTTTAATCAGATAGAGTCATCGTTACTTAAACATTAGCAAAACCAGTGACTTCAATATTACTAAAATAATATTATTCCATTAAAACCTTGTCTATGAATCGCTTAAATCTCTTAACATAGTGCCCATTATTTGAGGTTGAGTAATATTTTAAGCGCGTAGGAATATGCACACATACAGGCGGCACCTCGCGGACTTTTGTGAGCAACTACACTTTGATTTGAGAAATTACTCTTTTTGTTAGAAAAAAATCACTGTACTAAGTCCTTTTCTTTCGTTTAATGAAATATTAGCATTGATATTCGTTTTTTATAAATTATTGTTTTAAACAAATATGTAATAAATATCTCGTCACATTTATCTATTGCAATTTTCTATGTAACTTATGATTTCGTACGTCACATAAGCATAGACAATACTTTTATTAGTAAGAAAATGGATTCATGTTTTTGTTAAGAATCTAGAATCAACCGTTGCTCTAGTCTGCTTCCGCTTTGTATATTCAAGATCCTTTCCTTACCAAGCATATCAGATAGATATAGTGATATATTATATTAAATAAAAGACATCAATTCAAATAAATTACTTATTTTACGAACTAATACAATTAAATTCATGCTGTTAAAATAACATATGTATACAAAAATAAGTATATTTTAGTATACATTTCAGTCTCATCTCAACTTTGAGAAAAGCCCCAACGAAATAACACATTGAACGTATCTCATTACCGCTCCGAGGTATGAATGAGGCCAGGGAGGCTATTACGACAACTGTAGATATCTGTATCATATAAATCTCTCAAAACTATTTTAAAAAGACACCAAACACACAGTGAAATATTAACCAAGCCAATGTGTGTCGCGATAAAATGCCTATACCTTCAGCTTAGCAACCACTTACAGATTTAGTATAGATATTTATAACTATAGGTTTTGAAATTGCATAACGGTACTTTTACAAATTTAGTTTTATCGTGATTATTTTTGATAACACGTGAAGTATTTGCGTTGTTCGAAATATTATAGAGTAGTAGAGAATAAACATTAGCCTCGTTCAAGCCTTCCTCAAGGGACTTAGCTTGTTTATGTCTGAAGTGCAAGCCTAACGATCTCCAGAACTGGAATAAACATGATTCCCGTGAGTTTGCTTTTAAATTCTGTGAGAGGAGGAAAAGGGCAGGAGGCTCAGCTGATGTTAAATGCCGCACATGGACAGTCATATTGCCAAAAGGTTCGCAAGAGTACGCTCTATTCTTGAAGTACCCTAAGTCGAATTCGTTCGGAAATACTGCCCTTGCTTTTCCATAGTCTAAATTGTAAGGGTTCTTCAAATACAAAGCCTGATCAACTGATCTGACAAGACTAACTAATAAGTTTAAGTAAAACACTACGTCATATAATATTTTATTATTATACAATAATTATGACAGCTCATCCAACGCGTCGTGGTCCATCTTCATCACGGTATCTTCAATCTTTATGTCCATATTATCAAAACCCAGCTGATCATGACTCGGGCCAGGTAACACTAGATTGATTCTGTTATCTTCAAATTTCATATCACCATGAGATTCCGGTACAGAAACAGGCACTTCACCTGCTGTCAAAAATGTCTCCAAATCTTCTTCTGTATTAATATTGGGAAGCATATATTCAGGCAATCGCGGCTTTAAACCAATACGTGCTTTTATCCCAAACATTGCTTCGAAAGCAGATTTGTCTGAACTGTCATCTGAGTTCTTTAGTAATTGGACAAATCGCAGCCCCTCCGTCCATTTCTTTGTATTTCCACCTAACCAGATTTTCAACCTTTTTGTCACATCAGATACCAGCTCATAAGCCTCAGTTTCTGGACCGTGAACCATTTTTAATTGTGGCCACGTGATATACAGTTGTTTAACTATATCATCAGCTAACTCCCTGCTTACACTGTTCTGCAGAATGCACGGTGCGCCAAATATGGTAAAAATATCCAATAAAACATTGGCAATTTCTATAACGCTTTGAGTTTTCAGTGGGCGCAGTTGAATGAATTTGGTTGTTAGATCTTGATAAATGAGAATATACGTGTACCCATTATCTGGTTCCATCCCAACGATTTCTACCTGACATCTTGTCGTGCAATCATCGCTATTTGCATGTTTCGTTTTTAATACAGAACTTGGCTTTTTCTGACAAGTTTCGCAAAGTTCTATATAAATGTTTATCATTTCACGCGTTATGTTTTTAAAACGCGAATGCAGTTCCGTTGACATTTTATTTCTACCTGCGTGGCTCATTGAAATGTGTGTTTCGTCTATAATTTGAAAAACTTCTTCAGTATGAACATAAAATTTAATCAAGTCTGTTTGTTTCACCGGCACAATTAATTTTTCAATGTTACCAATAGTAAGAACATCATACCTCTTCAACCGTTGATAGTCTTCAGGTTTTTTATTGGACGTTTTCTTTTTTGTCCATTTTACTTTTTCTATAGTTTCCTGATACGCTTTTTTCGACAATATCTGAGTATTTTGACCTTTCGTAGATGCTAGGTCACGTATCCGTGCATTGAAGCGATCTTTCATCTCTTTACGCTTTTGTGTAGTGTCCGCCATTTACGTCAATTTAAAAACCATTAATAAAACGTAATATAACAAAACTAAAATTCGTTCAGAAACGTGCTAATCGGAGTTGCGCAGGACGCATACTGACGCGAACAGTCAACAGCGAGCTAGACCCCCGCATCCCGCGTTTGTGGAATCCATTAATCACTTAGCCCGGCGGCGGCGCGGCAACGTCGCTTAGCTTTATTCATAATGACCGGTCGAAACCCAATCCGGTACTAGGTAGTTGGTACATGCGCCGTGAATTCATAATTATAAATACGAGCTGTATATTTTATTAAATTGCCCATTTCGGCTGCCGCTATTGAGTGTCAACGTAATAAATGAGTTTTATAATTGCAGTCCAAGTTTTTTTACAATGCATTCATTTGTTTCATACAAATAATTAAGTAGTGTTTAACTAACAAACAAATAAATTTCAAAATAAATTTTATAACTTAAATGTAGTATATTATATTAACGCTATAATTATTATTTGGTAAATTAAGTTTAAATATGTCTTTTATTGTACTTAGTATCAGGATAACCCAATCTTAATTAAAAAATCAGTGGTGCGAGTGAGTAGATGTGCACGCCCGAGTTCGAACCTACAAACTTAGTGTTCAGAGTGGCAAGCAGCCACCAATAGGCCAACATTGAACCAATAAAATATAAATTAACGACTCAGAATACGTCTGTATTAAAAAGGAGGGACCCTATATTCTTAGCTGAGTAATTATTAATTATCGCCCTAAGGGCTACAATTAAAATGAGTATATAATGACACCGTGCAACAGTTGTGCTCAACCCAAGAGCACTTCGCACATAGACCGGAGGTTCTTGACACCTTGCCTGATGAGCGTATACTATAATTATATAATATATAACGCATTTAACTACTTTGCTAGTAAATGTAAGTTAATAGCAACTGTACAATGTAAAATAAAAGCCATGTAATCTAAATTACTCCACATTAGTATGTATTTTTATTTTTTTGTTTTTAGAGCGCTCTTAGTGTTACTCGACATTAAACAGAAAGCTAAAATGCTATCTGCTGCAGGGATCAAGCAACTCGTTACTTTTTCAAACCGAATTAAGGATATTCAGATTTATTTTAAAATTGTATGTCTAATATGTAAACTTTTTAATTAGATACATTGAAAGTATTAACTCTATACTGAAAGAAGAATCAGATTGTTTAAGATGTTTTCTTTAACTGTAAACTCAAAACATTAACTCAATAGCAGTGGCCATAGAAAATTATATTGTTAAACCTCCAGAATCAAACGCAAGACCTCAGGATTCCGACGTCAACTACTACCAAATCTCTCCAAAAAATGTTTATTTAACAGGTTTTTAGAAATGTATCTTACACATACATAATGACGTAAACTGTGCGTGTATTTGTATCCCTAAACGGCTGATTTTGATGAATTTTTAATGTATACATAAACTTCTTTGCATATAGAAATATAAAACATTAGACATAATTAAATGAAAAGTAGTAGGTACTGGCGGCCTCATCGGTTTCGGACGATATCTTCCGAAACCGATGCCCACAATTTTTGTGTGCGAATTCAAGAAAAGACAGATTTATATTTATATATTTTTTTATTTAAGAAGTGTATAAATGACAATAACTGTCTAGTCTAGTAGTATTTACTATTCATAATTATTTATTTATCAAAAAAAATCAAAAAGTAATTCAAAATAATAAAACAAGCGTTATCATACTTTTAGTTTAGTATAGAAAAAACACTGTTATAGAACATAATGTCCATCATAACTTGCTGATCTATAAATCCATCTGAATAAAAATTGATGGGAACTGTAAAAAATAATGGTAATTCGTTCGTGTCAGGCCACACTTTGACTTAACTTATATTTTATTTAGTTGAGGGTTACTTTTTACATTCACTGTTTGCCTGGTGACATAAACATGAATATATATATTTACCTAAATAGAAAAAACTCCGGGAACGAAGGGAAAAGTAAAAAGTTCGAGGTGGATCGATTGTTTTTTTTTCTTTATTTTACAAAATAATATACCACAAAATGTTACATTAGATAATCGCTGTGGTTTGTATTAATAGCAGTCTTGTTTAGGAGCGCGACAAATGCATGTAAAAGTAGTTTTTAAAATAATAAAAATCCAGAGAGTAAATCTGTCACATCTCACATTCGCTAACGACATATGTTGTATTCTTTAAAGGCCGGCAACTCACTCGCGAGCTCTCTGGCATTGTGAATGTCATCTGGTGAGCCTCCTGCCCGTTTAGCCACTGTTCTACATTTTTATATTATATAGATAGAATTATACAGATTAGAATAGTAAAAACTATCCAATAATTTAGTAATATATGAAATAAACTAGAGGCCGATTCAAGGCTTAGATGATGTTCCTTGATAAAATCCGCACAAACTGTCAAACTTAGGCCCAAAGATATGAGGCAAAGAGCAATGAGATAATTTTACTAAATATAAACAAAAGGGTTAGAAATACTTACATTTGGAAAAGACAAGAATATAGACAAGATAGAGAGTATTTTAAAGTACAACTAAAGATGGATGGGACACACCTTGCGATAAGATAAGATGTGTAGTAAGACTACAATAAGAGTACAATAATTTTCACATTAGGGTTGCCTGGAAGAAATCGCTTGTAAGCGATAAGGCCACCCATTGCCTTATATTTCTTGTAAACTGTTTTTTTATATGTATGTTTTTGTATAAGGTAATAAAGGATAAAAAAATAAAAAAATAAGTTGGTAGCCAAAATCGAAAAAAGGACAGCAAACATTACAAGAGATGGGAAGGTGAAATAAAACTGGTTGCATTCGAAGTTTGGTCAAGAATAAAATTTGTTTCTACTTCCAAAATAACTAATGTAATTTGGTTAATACTGATATGACTCAGAGGATACTTTACGCTAACTGAGAATCCCATCTGTCAAATCCAATACATGACATACGGCGCTAAATATCGACTCTAAATCTTAGTCTCAGAGCCAGATGCAATGTGTTAAGAGTGTACTTCCAAACTAGCAAAACCTTCTCTAGAAACACGAACTTAATCGAATTTAATAATTACGGGTAAGGCTTTGCTCACAAGAGACTCCAAATTGAAATGGTAGCTATAATACGCAGCAATCGTTCTTTCATATAATACTAGCTGACCCGGCAAATTTTATTCCGCCTTAATGGCAATAAATAAGCAGTTTTTTTATTGAAAAAAATACAAAAAAATTAAATACCTACATTAATCATCTATTATTATTTCTCTATTTTAGTAGATAGGTTGCTCTTCACTTAAGTACCTTGTGATACACGACATTTTTTGTTTTATTATCAGGCGCAAAAACAAACAACGCAGATGGTCTTCCGACCCGTGAACATGCCACGTATAATTAATTGACCATGGGAAAAACATGAATGTTCTAGATTTAAACCACAAACTTTTAAGGATTGGCCTTGTGATTTGTTGATGGTCATGGCAAATGAAAGACTTGAATTTTCCTATCATTATCGTAGCGTAAATTATAGTGACTGACGTTTCATGTCAAGTCACACGGGAATGCTGTCGAATGGGATAAAAAGTATCTTATGTCCGTCTCCTGGCTCTAAGCTACCTCCATACCAATTTTCACCCAAATCTGTTCTGCCGTTCTTGAGTTATAAGTGGTGTAACTAACACGACTTTCTTTTATATATATAGATTAAATAAAGAAGGATCAAAAGTTTCATCCAAAAAAATTCCTTCGTGAGTGTTACCATGAAACAATGAATGCATAAAATGTTATTTGTTACCACCTCTACTTGCAGACACAACCAGAAAAAGGAATATCTTTTTCGGTAGAAAAATTTATTTTAAAGCACACTGAACAAACCCTAGTTTCGTCCTATGCATTAATCAATAGTTTTAAACTATTGCCTCGTGAATCGATATTAACAATAGAATTATTAATCCACCCGTGTATAGACCACCTTAAATATACAGGTTGATTAATCGAGCAGACGGAGTTGTATCTACAGTATGTTTTGTTTCGCCCAACAATGATGGATGGTCAGACTCCGTCCACTAGTTAACTCAGATGCATAAGTCGTTTGTCACGGTACAATCGCAATGTCATTAACTTTGCTAAATTGTACTTGTACAGTTACAAACAACTTACGTTAAAATATATGGATTTAATGTACAGTCGCCAGGAAATTTGTTACAGTATGTAATAGTAATATACGCTACAACCCTTAATCTCTTGTCTGTGCCTAATCCAAGGAAGAGTTATATCACTATAGTAGACCCGATCTATAACAAATACACAGCGATGCCTTGGCCTATAGTATAACCCTGTCCAGGCTAAGATTTACTCGGTAATCTTTTTTCTGGTTAAATATAATAATAATAATAACCCTCACACACACAGGGTCACAACCCTCGGCTTGACCTCATATGGAATCCGTTAGTTTGACGTTTATATCATAGACAAGTGTGTGATCAGCTGTCTGACCGATGTAAATTTTTAGATTTGACATATGCAGATTTATCACGTTGTTTTAACCAAGCAAGTGTTAGATGCGCACATAGACAGAAAGTCTATTTGTGCACAGCTGGGGTCGCTGAAGCCACTAGAAACGCATCTGAAATTTAAAATGCATAAGTTTATTTATCTAAATAAAATAATGTATCCTAGTAATCAAAAGTAACAAAACCTAATACATCCACAGTACAGTCGCGTGCAAACAACAAAGTCGTAATGCGATTTTAATCTTGAAGTTTTGAAATGATACAAAACTGATTACACACAGTATTTGCCAGTAGGTGGCGCTCTAAATCATCAGCTTAATGTTTAATTAAGGCGGTATACATGAGCGGACAAAATTGAATGCGGGAACGTTGGCCTTTGGTACAGTTTAGGAACCGTATAGTAAGCGAAAAGTGGAGTTGTTGGAGGCACAAGGTACTTCACAATCCACCGCCTATTTTTTTAATGTACATAAATATTATGTAATGTACATGATGATCTCAGATTTTATGAAACGATAATTGTTTGAATTTGATAAGCACAGTAGGCAACTTTGGCTAAAAATATAAATGAAACACATAAAGTGCATATATATTGTATGTGTGTAATGTTATCTTATACTGTGTAAACATGTTTTATTCGATTACTTGGTACGCTTAACTTATTAAAATATTTACAAAATAAAAAAATATCGTAATCCGTCTTCGGACTTAAGGCAATTTAAAAGTACAAAATAAATAAATAAATAAATAATCCTCGTTTCTTATAACAGATTACAATTAAGTTACAAATAAATCATCGTGCTAAACAGCATTAACTTCAGAAAATAAATAATTATAATTGTGTACAGAAGTTTTTAACTGGTATTACTTGATGAACCGTAGTAATACACAGAAGACTTCTTAGATAGAAAAAAAATAGCAATTAAATTTACAATTTTTATAAATAGATCTCTATAACGCGCCCTTAAAGTGCTAAATGAAAATTAAATATAAATTAATAGATGACTATTAGTGATAAGCTACACACGAGTTGTCTTAGAATGAACGTGACATGAAAATACTAACAAATTGAGTTACTGACTTAAATTGGATAACTGTGTAGTAACTCTATGAACTAATCTTTGAGAGCCTGCGGTTTGTAAAGTTTAGAATACACTGATAATATCTAAGTCTACGTTAAGACATTAACCAATTTAATTTTAAAATCTATTCGAACATGAGTAAAAAGCATCTGTCTCTTTTTAACACAGCCTAAACACCGAAAGTAATGAAAAGATACGTTACTTCAAAGAGTGCAATTAGGTCGAGTCGAGTACAAACTTGCTCGTACAGAATCATTTTTTTGCATTAACCGCATTGTCTT
Source organism: Pieris rapae (assembly GCF_905147795.1). Classification (NCBI taxonomy): domain Eukaryota; kingdom Metazoa; phylum Arthropoda; class Insecta; order Lepidoptera; family Pieridae; genus Pieris; species Pieris rapae. Next base: position 2,692,088 of record NC_059509.1, on the reverse strand, counting down.
AATCCCAAAAATCGCATACGTGTGTTTCAGTCAGTTATATGACACACACATAACATAGTGGGTCAATAAAATATTTATCCATTAAACAAAGAATGCAAGGTAAGGTTTAAATACAGAGGCTGAGACAAAGAGACTTTATTGTAAGATGGTCAAGGTCCGAGATAAGCCGAGTCATACACAATCGTATTCAGAAACAATGTTCCTATTGTTTTTGTTATGGTATTACAGAGAAAACTTTTTGACTATTCAGTGAAGCCAGATAGATACTATTCACAGCCTAGTCTAACTCAAGTCACCGATTTCACTTAAATTTGAATTCAAATAAGAACGTAAGTGAAATTATTTTTTCTCCAGACTTTTTGTTGATAGAAATTTCTATGAGATCATATTGTGCAGACAACATTTGACAGTTACGTAACCAAGTACACCACCGTCCTTATTTTAATCACTATGGTACGCACCTTAGCACGTTTCCGCACGCAAACTATGTAATGTGTATAATTACTCATGTCGCCACTAATTAATTACCACGCCCTCTATTGCTCAGATTCAGATAGACTTTGCCTTAATCTATACTGGTTCAGTGGTTTCAAATATTGCAATTGCTAATCTGTGGACAAGGCAATCAATTCAATTATATTACATTATTCAAGAAATTTTTATACGAGTTACATGCAAATGTCATATTATTACATTTTCATATAAGAAGAACATTGTTATTATTTCATAATAAAAATAGTAGTTGCCTAAGTCATTATAATAATAATTGTTGTCAAACTTATGGTCTAAATACTCGCCTTTATACTCGACAAATATTTGTTACGAATTAAATAAAAAATATATTTAGGCTTTGCTAAAGATGCCTCTATCAAAAATTCCTTGCATTCGGTTAGCGGTATATCAGAGGCTTTCTAAATAAAAGTTATAATAAAATAAAAAAATAAAGAAAGAGACTGTTGAATAGCATTAGGATGCTTTTCCGACGATTCACAAACAAGGTTGTACAAAATTGTTGTTCTTGCGTGTGCATAGATGGAAAAAGGGCAAAATTAGGTGTTACCTTTCGCTTCATTAAATGTTTTATTTCAAACATATAGAAAAGGGAAAAGACAATAAACATTATTGAATACATTTACCTCAGTAATATCTAATTTGGCTGTGATGTGTGATGGTATAAAAGTGAGGGCAGGAATGTACGTAAAGGTGTGTATATGGGGTATGCTCATAATGCAGGTGATTTTGCGCTATGGATATTCTGTTAATCAATTTAATTATAGTCTGTGATAGCTTAAACTTAAGCTTGAAGTCAAGCCTTAAATATTGGACTATTAATATGCTTAGGGTATAATTTAAATAAAGAGGCCTAAGTGTAACTCTGGTTTGTCAAAAACGTGTTAGAACTCTCCATAATAAATTGTACCAATTATAATGAGTGCTAGAATTTGGATGAAACTAGTAAAATCATTTTATTAACATCATTTAAGTAATAATAGCTGTGTAGTTTATTAACTTATAAAAGTAATTAAAAACACAATATTACATAAGCGGGAGAATTCGTGACAGACCAATACTCCGATAACTCTATTTTAAATAGTGATCAGAATACACTTCCTTAGATAACTCAGACATCCAGGTTCAATACCCGCTGAAACAATAATTGTGTCCGCTGGAAGGTTAAAAAGTACTTGCCTATAAATATATTAACCACAGAAATGTTTTATCTTTATGAGTCAACTGTAATTAAGTCAGAGAAACATCCCATTCCATTCCTCATATTTCTCATTTGAGTTTTCAAACATAATATGTTAACAAATATTTCATTCTGTTTACATTATGTTATTAACGTCGAGTCGGTTTTTATTTCAAAATTTATGATATGCAAACTCAAATAATACGAGCAAATATGCATTTAATTGATACGAGAAATGCGCAACGCGTTTTATTTGAAACTTCGTTTAGATTTCAATTCGGAAATATATTTTCAATCGTACAATTTATTTGTTTATTAAAATATTCGAAATTGCTTTCATAATTTATATCGTTTAAATATTGTTTTGATTATTCTGTATATTTGTAGCTCTGAATAATGTTTATCAATACGTTAACAATTATTAGTTTTGTGCTGATTAATTATAAATGTATAATTTGATCGAATCGAATTCTTTTCGTAATTTTATTTAGAATAAATAAATTACTTTTATTTATTCGTACTATTTATTACAAATATAGTAATAATAATATTTAATAATGCGTAAAGAAAACTAAAACAAATTTAAAAGTTTGGTCCCTGTTTCAGGGTACCTTTAAAACTGGCAGCATGTCTTTGCTGTATTGCGACATTCGTTGAGCGAAGAAAGCACCAGATCTGATTTCACCGGTACTACCAGGCGCCAACATAAATCTTTAATAAGCGTCTGTGCACTTGACCCCACGCCCCAAAGTAACTAACTATATTAACTATATAACATAAAGTGCGAATAAACAAAAATACACCAAATGGCAAGAATCAGCCACAGAATCAGCTGCCTATCCAAGTACTAAACTAAAGGAACGCACGCACTGATGAGCCAACTGGCATTGAGAGTGTCCATGGGCGGCGGTATCACTTAACATCAGGTGAGCCTCCTGCCCGTTTGCCCCCGGTTCTATAAAAAAAAATAAGTAAGTAATATCGCCGTTCATGTACTTAATATTAGATGAGTCTAAAGTTTTACGAGAACAAAGTGCCAAATTTTTGTTTTTGTTTATTGTTGTAAAAAGGTAACATAAAGAACACTATTAAAGCGATTTTTTATTGAAAAATCAAGTCGTTTTATCTCTAACGAACCTCCGGGTATCTGAACCTTGTCACGAATATAGAAATATCAATCGAATGGTAATAAAACAATGCTGTGTGTAAACTTGAGCAACGCTCTGTAGGATTTTTGGACTAGAAACAGACACGTCAATAACTTAATAACCTCCTCTTGCTGTATTTTTTAAGTCAGTTAAAAATCTGAACTTTATTAATTGAATACGATCCGTATACCACACAACGTCAAAATATCATCCAACGGTATTAGTTTTTACAACAAACACTTAAGCTAAATTAGAAAATAATCACTGAATAAATTCAAACCCTCGTTAAAATTAATCGATAATGTTTTTTTTTTCAAAAATTGACTTTGGTTAAGGTTTGATTCTGATTCATAAGAATGATTAAGGTTTTCTTAAACATATCAAAGTAAAAGTTAAAAATCATTTATTCACATGAATGTACACTTATGAACGTCAAAAAAAGAAATAAACATTGAATGCTTCTAATTTTACATATACTGACAGTTCTCAAATCAAGGCCGTAGAACGTAAGAGAAGAACTGGCAAAATGTAAAATGTATTGTAAGCGCTGTATTGGTGTTAGCACTAAATTATATATTTAGTATATTTTCCTGGAATACTTGTAGTTTTCCTACCTATTTTTATTAATTAAAAAAATATTATAAGAAAAACAAATAAACTAATAAATACGGCACGTTACAGATACGGCTTAAAGACATGTGAAAAAGTAATTTGCAATTCGAGCCAACAATATACTTCAGAAAATCTCAGCGCCTTTCGCAAATCTCTTAAATGAGGATTTAAAGGGCTGTTATGGAGTACCTCTGAGCTATTTATTTATGTAATGTTCACCCGAGCGGGTCTGAGAGATCGTCTTAATTACATCGACCTAATTACCTCATAAATACAGCTAACACTTAGCTTTGAATTATGATTTCCAAACGCCCACTTAGAATTACGATTACAGTATCCGTCTATCAGAATCCAATAAAAAAAGATTTTAGAAACCCATAATTTTTATTCGTTTGATATCTATGTGAATCCAGCTGCCCGTCGAAGTTTCCGAACCATTATACCTTAGTTTCCTTAGTTTATCCAAGAAAAGAGCGTGCCAATTCTTAAAAGGCCGGCTTTGTACCCGCGAGCCCTCTGGCATTAGAGTGTCTATGGGCTGTGGTATCGCTTCTTAAGAGCTTATCGAGATGAGCCTTCTGCGCGTCTCCTGCTGGATAAAGGCAACCAACTCTTTCCAGATGTCTCAATCATTGTTAATAGTCTGCCAGTCCTTTCCTGCTATTTCTGTAGTCATAAGCTTACCTTCTGTTTGACCTGCCCACACTTCTTATTAGTATTACTTGGTAGTCCCTTCCATTGAATCTTCTTTAATCGTCTTTAATATCCATCTTGGTATCGGTTGCCAGAGCATAGGATTCATTCATCAGCCATCGGTTACGAGAGTACTATTTATGAACGCATTAAATTAATCTATATTTGTACAAACCATATTTATCTAAAAAAAGATAAATTTAATACTAAAAAGAATTATATAGGTACATGAATCTAATTAAATCGCCAGTTTGCAGTCAACCCATGTGTCAGCAGCTTTCCACCCGCAAAGCTATAAATTGTATCTGTTCGTTCGCAATAAATCTCCAACGCATACTTGTCAATTATCATTTCTAGATCGCGGTGTGCACTTTTTCGATTTGTATGGACATACTTAAATTTCCAATTCTACTTAATAACTGATATTTCATGGCACACAATTATTTCTATGCATTGTTCCATCTGTTTTGTCTAAATATGTTTTTTTTTTAATTAATTTAATAATGTTTTTCTTACCGTGGTTGCCTGAAATACATCGCTCTAATAAATAGGGCCGCCAGTTACTCACTCACCTGTTTATTTAATTATTTTTTACTGTACTGTATTTTTGTATACTCAATGAAATATAAATTAATGAATAAATATAGAGTATTTACATTATTCTTAACCAACATAGTTAAAATAATAACTAAAAGGGATAAATATAAAACTTATATAAATTTAAAAAGTTGGGTGCCAGTGGCAGCGCCTGTATTGCGGTACTTAGTCGTTGAGCAAAGCACCGGTTCTGGAGTCATTGATACTTACTATGAGGCACTAACTTCAATTTTTAAATAGCCGTGGAGTTCACTTAAACCCCATGACTCAATCTCTGCTCAAAAAGAAACAAAATCAAAGCTGGAGGAAACATATTATTCCGAAATGTCACCGTTTATGCTTTTTATTACAAGACAGTAGAATATTTTCATGGCGTATCCATACGAGCTAGCAAGGTAAACGTATTAGGTTTATCCCGATAGAAATAGATCCGGAACCTGGAATTGTATTGATGACATCTTCACCGCGGAACCCTAATTCCTTCGGGCAAATTGAAAATCTATCCGGAAGTCACTTTACTATTCGAATTGAAACTTCCTTTATATGTGAGTGGCTTTATAAAGCTTTAAACCTATTTTATTTTTAAAAGAATTCTGTCTCTATACACAATTTAAACTTAATAAGCATTAAGAAAGCAGTGTTGTAAGAAACCGGCATGTCCCAAACCCGACAATCGATGACAGGTGATCAGAAGACTAATCATGTAAACCTATTTACCTTTGTAAACATTAATTGTTCATTATTTGTAAATATTATTATGTTAAATATGTTCTCGCCGCCCCTATTATCGAAGCCACACAATTGTTTTTGTTGTGTGGTCTGGCTTAATAAACGTATATACATATGTAGTTCCTGTAATTGATAATTGATCAACGTGAATATTTCAGACTAATATAACCTATGGAAAATATTACTAACGGGCGTGCCAACAATCACAGATTATAAACGGTTTGCTTCAGTTAATTCTAGCTTACGTCATGTCATTTTGTAAATGAAATTTAATTTTCGTTTACGTAACTTTTAACCTTCTACGGGTTAAGGTATGATTTAAAATTCAGGAAAATTTCGCGAAAGGTTTTTTGAATGCGACCTGTTTCCGATAACTCACGACTAAATAGCTTAATACGATCTTCATACATCTTCCATATAATGAATAGATTTAATTAATATTGAATCTTTTTACAAATCCAATGCCAATCAATAGAAATAGAAAACATTGTTTTTTAACACATTTTAGCGCATTTTAACCGATTCTTAGAGTTATCTTAGTTAAGAATCGGTTAATAAAAGTCATAAAACATTTCCCTGTGCAATCGGTCAAAATGCTTTGTATGCAAACACGGCCGGTTCGACAGTTCATTAATTAAGGCCATGTTCATCCGCCCAGAGCCACAGCGCGTATTACAGATTAAAAATACTAGCCACTGTGCAAAAAAGTTTTGCAAAGCTAGTTTTTTACAACTGCGAAAAATATTTTTCCTTATATCTGAATCAATTTAATTTTGTCTGAATAGTAGTACTAGTCATACTGGGAGTAAACAATTTTTTTCATTTCGTTTACAAAACCATACATTTGTTGCTCGTATATTGTTAAAGAGAAGTGATCTTGATATATAATGACCAATTATAGTACCGCCGTAGTGACCTGTGCACAGTTGAAGGATTTAGTTTGAAGAAATAAAGTTATTTGCCTTAAGTAATCTGTCTCTGGTCACATCTATCGTAGGCCCTATTATGCGGTTTCAGCATTCAAAATATCGAATATTTTTTAACTAAGACTTTTGATACTACGTCTATAATAAGATAGTAAAAATGAACTTAGGAGTTCAGGCATTTGTCATTCTAATTCTTCTCAAATGTAATGGAATAAACTCGCATGACATTTGTAGGCTAATCACTGTAAAAAAAGCTTAAACACTACTAATACCTAATCCGCTGTTTTGTTAGTAATTATTTGCTTAGCAATAAACAGATATTACTGATAATATTATTGCATTTTTGTAACATTTATGTATACCATAATTGTCATTTAATTTAGAAAAGATAGCTTGTAACATATACAGTTGATGTATAGAATATATAAAATAGCTAACTTATCTTCAAGTCTAGGAGTAAAATGTAACATTATTTGCATAAAATATCTCAAGAATCTCAAGATAAGTTTCACAATACACAAACAATTACGTTAATTAGCGAGCGAATGAATTGTGGCAATTTCCAGAGGTTTACGGAGCTAGAGCTAGTCACTACACGTAGAGAAGTTGTGCCGACATTATGTGTCTGCACTTTACTTGCGGACTGGTATGTATTCGAGCTTTATTATTAGATTAGTAATGATTTAAAGATTGAGGCTTGTTATTTCTACAACGATTTCACTGAACGGACTTTGACAGGTGACATTCAGCCCTACTAAGAGCTAAGAGAACTAAGAGCATATCGACTAATCATAATAATGACTTAGTTTTTTGCTTGAAAAATGCCTTGGCGATGGATAAGCGCGATTCAAGCAGCTTTCTTACATTATAAAAGACAAACCTAACTGAGTTAGTGAAATATTTTTAAAACCCACGCGATTAAAACTAACGACGATTATTGCGTGTAAGCGGAACAAAAAATCTGATTCGTGTGTTACATATTGATACAAATAAAAAAGGTTGAGTATAGTGAACACCGGGAAAATCTTTTCAGCATTGCATTAGTGCTGTGTTGTGGAATCAGTTTTTGAGCCCGAAAACAATAGAAGCCGTAAGATGGAATTTAAAAGAGAGAGAAATAATTTATCTATTGTTCTAGGCAAGTGGGTTTTGTAATTGAAGATGCATTGTCTGCATTTAAAAGCATCACAGAATGAATGATGGTTTAGTGTTGCAAATGAAACTGAAATCGCTGTTACCTTCCTTAGGCTTTTGAAATTTAACTAGATCTTAAGTGTGGTTGTTAGTGGAAAATGTAACTCGTGAACTATTTCTAAAGAACTTTGTAATAAAAATCGCTAAGTGGTCGGATGAGTTTGTAAGTACATTTCGTAAGCAGTTCAGAGTCGGTCATTGAGACAAGCCATTCATTTATACAAACATGTTCATAAATGCAATGAAAAACCAAAATAAATTCTGTGAATTTACTTACTGCACTTCGTAACTTTACAAACATAAAAAAACAGGTTACTTAAGTTAGTAGTCAATGTTAGGCTAAGCAGGTAACTCTAATTTAGAAAAGTAAAAAAATAAACACCTACTGAGAATAAGTAGTATACCTAAATGCTTAATATAAACATATAATTAAATGTCACACTTGTGTGTATTGGCCTATTATTTTAATTAATTTGGTATCTATCAATGTTCTTCACATATAAATATTTTTTAAAGGGATTTTTTCAAAGGAAATGTTAAAGCGATCTTAGCGAAAATACAACAAAAACAACATATAGCATATTGCAAATTTTTCATTGTTAATATTTTAAGATCATTAATATATCCCTTAAATCTGATAATAATTATTATCAACTACTAATAATAACAAACAATTGTTGTTTTTATATATCTGTATATTAAGCAAAAGCTTTATGTTAACGTTGCAAAGAAAGATCGTAGCGCGTAGCGGTGCTACGTAAATTTATTTGTTCATTAGTTAAGTTACATTTATATAGTTTATTATTAAAAGCTTACGAAATTTTAGTAATCGTCGCAAACTTGAAGCCAAAATGAGCCGTTAGTTTTTACCACACTCATAAATTGTAATAGAAAATTCTTGTTTACGATAATGTCCAAAAAGGTTGACTGCACTTGTATTAGTGTCACTTAGATTTATGAACCCTTAGATAAGCCAAGTTAGTATTTTTTGGCGTCGCAACCCCACTGCCTCTAATTTTCTGTTAGTAATAAGATCATATTTTAAACGATTAAAGTCAGTCTGTACCTAGCTTCAAAAAAGTGTTTCATTTAAACAGATACGCCCCACAACAGCCACTGAATTTAACTCATGTCAAGAGTCAATATCTAAATTTATTTCTTTTCCTAAATCAAGGGTGTAGAGTGGGCGAATAGAACTGGGTACAAGTCTTTACTATATAATTAATTTAATTATGCATTTATTATATGATTTTCTTTGTTAACCCAAAGAAACTACTTAAATAATCATATATTTATATTTTTAATCCAAGCAACTATATGAACCAGTCGTATTAAATATATTGAAGTTTAACATACTTTTATCATGTTTAAATTGCACTTATATTATATAAATTCGTGTATTTAATGCTTTGTAAATGTTAACATTAACACACAAAAATCGCCTAATATGACCCAACATCAAAGCTCACATTACCTTTAACATCCTCCACCAAAGAAAACTATTTCCAAATTCGATCACCACAAATAAACAACGTTTTATCTTACAAAATGGCTGCCAAGTATCACAAACGTGTATTATCATAATTTCCCAAGTGTATCAAATCGAAACCGACACATTTTTACACTACACACAGCCTTATTGCCATAGTAATACCGTACATAATCCTCTGCTTGTAAGTAAAAGAATGTTTGCACAAAGTATGTTGGGGTAAAACGCTCTTATCTTACTGTAAATAAGGTTGCATTTAGGTTAAAATATACTAGTAATTTGAACTGAAGCATTCGACTAAGACAATACCTGTATTGTATTCGAATCGATTCGAACCCAACGGTACGTGTGGATAGTTCCTCTGTCAGTATTTAACAATTACTTTAATGCATTTACAAAATTTTATTATTATTTGACATACAATCTAATTTAACCGTGTCTTATGATAGTGTAGTTTCTTCACATTCTATATAATTCAAATATAAAACCTGTAGCGTATTCACAATATGAATATGAACTTTTTTTGAGACATATATTTAGAGGTATATACACATTTAACAGTTTTGAAATTTAGATTACTTTAGACGTACTAAAAAATATCGATGATTAGATTATTACTACACATAAAATTATTCTTAATTCTTTCATACTTCAGTGATTTCGTCCTCCCTCCTTCTGGACTGGGCTGAGGCTGTCTTCGGCAAGCCTCTATGCCTGGCTGATGTAAGACCTGTCAGGGCTTTCATTGATCGACCCGGTGAGTAGAGGCCTGGTCCACTCTGCCAGTCATATTATTTTTTCTATATATTCCGGCTCTCTGTTATATGTCCAAAAAACCTAGGTTCCGTTGCCAACAAAGTCAAGAGATGTGTACCTGTAACCGCCTTAGTATAGACACGTTTGTTTTTGAAGTAAATTTACATATTAGCTGATAAAAGCTATGAAGCCGTATGACTTGAAATTGAAGTAAGCCTTCATTTGTTTCTTTTATATTTATAAGTTTAAAGGTCAAAAAATAAGGTAGCATCTCATCAATTATTCTAGTTGTTTACTCTATCCAGAGCGGTCTTAGTAGATATCAAGGATAGGTTTATAGCGTCATTTTACTATATGGCAATGTTATCAATTTTTAAAATAATACAATATTGTAATTTTATTGTAGATCAAAGTGGCACATACTTTCGTATCTTATTCACACATTTGAAGTGAGAATTAAAATGGAAATTATTTCTGAAGTGAACTGTCAGCAAAGGTTTATTTGTTATTAAATATTATAAACCTTCTTGAGACCCATTCTATAAATGACAAGCTGTCTTATATAAAATTTAATTTAACTTAAATTAATAATTTGTATATATATGTCATGGAGAGATATAAAAATAATAACTTCTTCGTAACATAGTTATCGTATTTATCTGCTAACTTCTTGAAATTAGAAGATAAAATTTGTTAAAAGGCCGGCAACGCGAGCCCTCTGGCATTGAGAGTGTCCATAGCGGTATCACTTAACATCAGGTGAGCCTCCTGCCCGTTTGGCCCCTGTTCTATAAAAAAAAAATCTTCATTATCTGACCACGATACTTAGAATACTGAAACAATAAATTCTTTTTATTGTAATTACGGTAGTAGACACCTATAAGATGAAATAAAAAATGCGAAATATTAATTAATTATTGAATACACAATCATTACCATACAATAGCTCATATAAATTCCTTTGTGATGAAAAACTGTAAAACAAAGGAGCGTTTACACTCATGAAATAATATATAACAGTGAAATGTATCATAATGTTAACGGAACTTATTTACGTCACTCGCAGAGAATATAAACGGGAATGCTGAAATTTTAATGAGTATCCTGAGGCGTATAAAGGTGGCTGTACCATGTGACTGATAATTTTATAATAACATTTATAGAATTCATCTTATTTAGGCAACCTCAACTTTAAAATTTAAAAATTTTAAATTAGAACTTTATGAGAGCTGTTTTTTTTCAAAGTTTTCTATAATTAAAACTAACACTATAGATTTGGTTTCTCTATATTTTAGCCTGCCTCGCTGTAACTGTTAATACAAAGTTTTTGCCATTAATACACAAAAAGCGAGTGTGGATGATTATTATTAGAGTGGAAGAAACATTAAAGCTACGAAAGGACTGTAGCAACTGGTAGGACTGCTATTCTCCTTGACCTTAAGCAATATAAATAAATAAAACATAAATTTTTAGCGTAAGTTATAGTTTTTAAATAAAACTTTATCGGATAAGGTCTCATGTACATTAATTTTATAGTAAATATGAAAATACAGAAAAGATATTTATAGAATAGACTAGGAGTGACCGCAGGATTGACCTCTTTTCTTAATATAAAGGAGCCGTCCTTTCTTCCTCCTAGCCGTCCTAACTTCTTGTTTAGGTATTTGTAAAATATCCTTCATGAAGATGTAGTTCATTTATTCTAAGAGTCTTAATAACAATATAACTGATGACACAGTATTAATGACTTTGGTATACTTTATTTATAGAGGCATGCTATTAGAGTTAATTATATTTGAAATTTTAAAAAAATCAATGAAAACGGTCCGTTATGCGACGCGCACCGCGAATTGCACTGTAAGTGCGATTCGATTCAGTTCGCACGTGATTTCCTTTCAAATGATTACATTTTAATAAACGGTGCATATGTATGTTATGTAAATTATATAATACGAGTTAAAACGGGTTTTAACGAGTGCAGACAGTAAGCTATTGCGTAGAATAATTAGTCTTGGTCAAAGCGATAAAATGCGCGCATACTTTAAGAACCGTATTACGCCGTAGTGTAACTGGAGGTAAATGGTTGTTGGACTCAGTTTCCGCACTTAAACTCTCACAATGACTATTGTCCATAAAATTCTAGCTATACGAGCCTAGCTTCTTCTAGAAGGGCAGAAGTCTCCAGGGCACTTGGCAGGCTTCACGGAGCAACCGGAGAAACGGAGTGCTCCGAGGATTTCTGTACGTTAGTTAGCCACACATGGTGAAGTTACTCAAGTTCCAATAGATATAAATACAATACCACATGCTGCAATAAAATTTAGGACGATTGCGAAGGACTTCGATGTTTAAACGTGAAAAAATATATAAAATAAAAATATTTAGATTAATAACAATGTTATTCCTATATTATATAAATAATTGGTAGTTTTGTCAGATCATGAGCACAAGTTGTGGCATGGTCATGGTTATATAATATAAGCCAGTCCTTACTACTTATTATTATGCGAGTTCTAATACTAAAATAAAAAAAGTTAAAAATAAGTATTCTCTTTTTAATGAAGTTTAGTTAAAATTTTACTTACTATTTTAAAACGAAATATGTAAATGTATAATTAAAAAGATTTAATTTTGTTTGTGGTTATATTAAACATAGCCAGACGAACGATTCCTGTGGTTAAAAACTCTTGCTATAGTTAATTTAATTAAACAAATTAATGAAATATCGTATCTGCCTCCACAATAATTTTCAACAGTTAATAACCACGGTCGGTTGAAACCAAATATTTTGATTACCAAGTCTAGTTTAAATTGGCCCTCTGTGGTCCACGTTTTATTTTGTTTACGATTTTACACATCAATTATTACATATAAGCTGTTAGAAACAATTGTAATAATTTTTCATTTACTCTTGTAATAATAATAACAGAATAATTGAAACATTTATCGAACCAAGAGAAATATGTACATTTAATATGACTTAAATATGAACTCTATGGCTTACTGATTAAGTCAATTTTTGTAAAGCCCGGGCCCGATTCTTGACAGAACTAAATAAAGAATAAAATATAATACTTATCACCTTTTAAGTGATGACGATGTTCGCTTCGTTTACCATTACATATATATATAGATATTTTTTTAATTATGTAAAAATTCGTATATGCATGGAGCAGTGTTGGTCAAGTGGCGTCAGCATGCAACTCTCGTGCCTAAGGTCGTAGGTTCGATACCCGGCTGTGTACTAATGGAATTTCTTTCTATGTGCGCAGTTAACTTTCGCTCGAACGTTGAAGGAAAACATCATAAGGAAACTGACGTGTCTTAGACCCAAAACCTACTTGCCTATTAGGTTTAAAAAATAATTACGAAACAGATTCAGAAATCTTGCGGCCAAAGCCTAAAGCATAACATTTTTGTACTTCAGGGCATTATTATTTAAAAAATCATGGCTCAATCGGTTGCATAAAATTATAATCGAAATTTTAAAAGTTATCAAGTGCACACATCGGGAACACCCCTCTGTCAAAGCTACGCGAATCAGTCTCAAAAGTTGGTAACACCAATATTTGGTAGCTGTTAACAATGTTGCTATATTATCATATTAACCAAGACTGGGGAATTATGAGCAGTGTTGGCAGAAAACTCTGACTATATTTTATTGCACTGTATACATTGCTGCATCATTATGTTTCGGGACTGTTAGTAGCATTTAAATTATTGCAAATTATTCTATGAATTCTGTTTAATGATTACCGACTAACTCACCTACATATAAATCTTGTATCAACTCAAAGTATAAAGAGAGAACGTACAAGACTCTCAACTCTCTCAGAAGAGTTCTAACTGGAAGCAACTGGAATACTTGGAAAGATAGGGCGCGAGGTGAAGTCCCAATCGGCTGGTGTGTCTTCCAATAACAGCCATTCTAAGAGAAGCGTGTGAAGAACGAACCCAAATGAAGTGGAGAGATAAGACTATATATCTTTGTCTATTAAATAAAACAGCAATGTACATCGTTCATTACCAAAGCATCACTCGTAGGTTATTTTAAACAGTATTATAGTAAAGTTGAAGTATAAAGGTTGAAAGTTTGGACAGACTAGACAAGACGCATAGTGCAAGGCGGTTGATGCCACGTCAGCGATATTAAACAATGAATTGAGTTATGCGCCTCGCTTCACTTATTAAAATATTTTACATATTCAAGACTTCCTTTGGAATTGAGTTTATTAAAGTTGTGTCCGTTTGTGTGACATACCATAATATTGTTACTACAACAAGTGCTCAGTTATAAAATAAATATTAAATGATAAAAATGTATTAAAATCCGTATAGTACTCTTTAGAAATAACATTTTTTTTACGTATAAAATCTATATTTGACAGCTAATATATCAACATTGGTTTGAAATAATATCAAACGAATATATCAGTAAATATAGGAACATTTTTATAACGTGTTATTGTATGGTTTCGTTTTGCGTTGTTCATTTAATAGGTATTCCTTTGGCCCAACACGTCAACTTATTATCTCAAGCAGTATTTCCCAACGTAGGGCCCACGCCCCACAGGGGGCAATTCGTTTGTTAAGGGGCTATTCGAAAATTGATTAAAATGTATTTGTAATTGGAATTTCAGTTTTGAAAATGTACCTACTGTGTTTCGTTAACAGCTTCCTAGTGATTTCTTCCTCAAACCTATCATTTAAGTTTTTAGCATAAAAAAGGTTGTATACTTTTGCAGAAAGATTGCTAAATTAGTGAAAATTGACATAAATTATGAAAGATAGCTCTCGTATTCGATTGAAGTTACGTACTCTAAATAGTCCGAATGAAAATGTCTCGAGGCTGCTAATACACATAATAGGAATAAATAAAAATAAACTTCGAGCCCGAGTGTGCAAAGGTGACAAGATTTTAATCACTTTAAGGATAATAAACCAGTGGCGCTACAACCCTATGACCTCAGATAGCAACCGTTTCTTTAATAATTTTCATTTCATAGACAAGTGCCCAATGCGCTTTTACCTAGTCCCCTGAAACTTGGAAAGTTTTTTCCGTAAGTTAAAAATGTATTCGTGAAACCAGATATATTGATAGTTTATTTGACACATATAAAAGGAATATAGGAATATATACTTTAACAAACACAAAAGTCAATGTATAAAAACTCGCAAAAACCCTGCGCTTTTAAATAAATCTTTAAACTATACAGCTAAAATAGTCTGAGAATGAAAAAAAATTGTTAAAGAGAAATGCATAGTAAAAACGTGTCCTTTTAAACTAAAAATGATAGCCACTGTTTCGTTAACATGCGGGCTACATTAATTAGTAGAGTTGGCAGGACGCAGTATCAACAAAGAATTTTCTTACACACATGAAAACTCACAAGCTGTTCAAAAGCTTGCTGCTTTATAATTTATTTTTACCTACAAAAACATAGGAATAGCAATCAGGAAATACGAATATTATTAAAATTCATTATAATATCTGTATGTATATTCTTAATGCGCAATCAAACTCTTTATAAATCATAATTATTTTGGCTCAAAATATACATTCACACAGTATCTAGACTGCTATTAAAATACTAATTCACATATAACTTAGTATAATAATTAAGTATTCATGTAAAAATGAATTGAATTGTCTGTGGTGAAATAGACAAAGCACTCAGGTATTAAGCAAATGTTATAGAGGCCATTAACTCTATGGTCGCTGGCGCAGCAAAGAGGTTTCAATTTTGCACAACTGTTATTATTATTGCTGATACTGAATGTTATTATAACGAATATTCTTTTGGTTCTTGTGAGATTTTGCATTTATAATTTACTAGTGTACCCTATGTAGTTTATTTGTCGGACAAATACAAAAAAATATAATTGATTTGATGACTTTGTAACGAATGAATGTTCAAGAAGTTCAGTTAGAAAATAATAGACGAGTCTTTCCTTCAACTTCGATGTTGTTCCCTGTTGTTGATGTTGGACTAGAGATTCTTGGGCCGTAGAGTTCAAGTGCATAGGCTCTAAGTAAAGATTTAAGCTGGTGCCTGGTAGATATTACCGGTGAGAGTGTGAAATGCTGCCAGTCACAGGGACCAAATTTAAAAAAAAAAATTTTAACTTTCTTTTTATAATTATTGGTATTATTAATTATTGGTTGTTATGTTTGGATTTCAATAAATTATTACGTACGTATTATGGGACTAGTATCAGTCAAGTAATCAATCTTATATCTCAATCTGTCATATTTATATGGTTAACAGATATTATTTGCGTATTGTGAATAAATAAACTATACAACGGCCAACATTGTATCAAGTATAATTGCGGCATTTGTAGCCTTCGGCACAGGTAAGGAAATACAGTACGCTAACTGGCACATATTGGTTACTTAATATTGAAAGGGTAGCCGATATTCTCCCTCCAGAGCAAACTCTAAACAATGCGCGGGAGGGGGTTGGTCGTTAAATTATGCCGCTTCATCTCACTGCATCGATCCCAGGTGGCTGGAGATACCTAACGACGCGAACTCTAATCTTACCGGTCTGCTGATACGGACTTTAAGCGTATATGAACGTCCGGCTGAGATAAAATACTTTAAGTGAACTGGAATAAAAAAAAGTTAGTATTAATTAACAATTATTACGACACTCATGAATCAGAGGTACTGCTTTTCAAATAACGAAATTTACTTTAAAAATAAGGTATTTAATAAGTATCTATAAATTTGTTAAATTATTGAAGTTCGTTCATAAATTCAAAACCATAGCCACGAATATAGAACAAACCAATTGGTAAAATAAAATGTTTATTATCGCGAATTTAATCCTGTTCGCAAAAAAGTAAATTTAAAATTTACGTCCGTGCCCGCGAATATCGCACGAAATAAATCAACTTTGTCCATTCAAAACGGTTCCACTCGATTTCTCGCTGAAAATTTATCGATATTACAATCTTTTCGGTTATCTGTGCAAAAAATATGAAGGTGCGTTCTAAAAGCGGTGTGCTATTTTGGCGGGAGAGTTTCACAATTTTTCCCTAATTGCGTTTGAAGTCGAGATAAAAGTTGCCGGGTTTTTGATAAAATATTGAAAGATTTAAAGTGCGCGGTATTTATTTTATCAGGCATCTCTTTGATATTTTCTTGAATAGTGGGTTTTCAGATTTACACTCTAAGAGTTTAGAAATAGAAGTAGCGCGAAATAACTCTTGTAAGTCAAAATACATATTTTTTCTTAGATACTATTAGCAAAATAGCCATTTAACCTTCTATTAGTAGAAGCGTGCTACAATTAACTTTCTGTACTGGTTTCGTACACGATTGAATTGAAAATGAAAGTCTATTTAATTTACATGCCTTTTATCATATAAACTTCTTGATGTGCTAATTTTCCCTCAATAGATTTCGGGGAATATTTGACTTTCTCAGCTTCTTATAGACTAAATACGCCATATAGAATCATTTATATATTATGCTGGCCCTCACGCCCCGTTGCCTTTATAAATTGAAACCTTCAAAGGGTGTCTAACTAATATCAAAGTTATTTCTAAGAGCAATTTGGATCTCATTTGGTTGTAATTGCAAATTTGAATTTGTTTGCTCGTAAAAATCTTCTTAACGAATATGTTTTTAAACATTTGTATAAAAATAGTTTCGAGGTCGTGTTATAACTATTAATAGTCCTTTTGAACAATCTTCATGTTTAGTCTTAGGATTTTGTGTAATTTCCGATGAAAAATTAAACATCTAATGTATGAAATTTGACATATTGACTCAATATGTCTTGTTTGTTTTGAATGTTAAGTTGCTTTAAAACGAGAACGAAACGAGATTGTAACCTTGTTGTACCGCTTTGTTACCTTGTATGTAAAATTATGTGGAAAAGTATGGTAATACTTTTTGTATATTTATATAACAAGGATTGGACGTCTAATAACCGGAGTACCTAAAATAAGTTTTGCCTTCAGTATTTTGTATACGCGAATTAAAATGAATGACATCGCTCGAAACCCACAGGGGTGAGGAACAACAAACAAACCAATGTACCAAATTAAACGATTGATACATGAAAACTTTTTCTTGGCACAATCCCACGTGACCGGTTACGGCATTGATTAAAAAAGTTTTTATTGCCATGACATAAAGCTGATTTATTACTTTACTTTTTATTTTATAACACATCGAACATGTTTATATTAATTGGGTGTTATACGGAGCTTACATAGAGAAAAACAGATAAGATTAGTTTTTCAATATACTCGTAGGTGCCAAGGTATGACACTCGGATAACAGTAAAGATTAATGTTCAAGAGAGCAGTGGTCTAGTGGCTTCAGCGTGTGACTCTCATCTGTCAAATCTTAGCTTCGATCCCAGGTTGTGCACCAATGGACTTTAACCTTCGCTCGAACGATTCGAGAAAACAAATCATTTTAGATACCATGTACTTCAATGAAACATACAAAAAATACTGTAATCAGAGTTGAAAATTTTATTAAAATACATTCAGTATTCTAAATTATTAATAGATAACACTAATAATAGATCACCCATGACATCAACATCCCTCAAAATATCAAATTAGCTGCCCACACGAACCCAGGTTTCGTTTCGATGTATACGATTTTTAAATTAGCCTATCTTTTTAGTAGCATACCAACATAGGGAATATTTTGTTTTTCTACCCCATAGAGACTATTCGCCTTTCCAGAAGAAAGTAAAAACCGAATATTTGAATTGTTTAATATTTTTTTCAATTCTATTTGCTTAGTAACATATTTAACGATTAATTTAATATTGAATTTTATGTTTTAATATTTTTAAATATAGAATTGAACAGGGAATTAAAATATAATATATTTATCCTGATAATGGAACTTGTATTATCTTGATAAGTTCTAATAGAAATTGGTATTCACTAACATAGAAAATGTGACATGAGTAAGTTTGCGTGATATTAGTATAATAACTGTGCACCGGTACATTAATTTTTATAAAGATACTTATAGTTTTATCGCACTATTTACTATGTGGTTTTATTTCTTGTACTTTTACGATGTTTCTGTGGCATTTATGCTTAAGTTGATATAGAAAACTACTTATAATTATTTTCTGTTCGGTAACGATTCGATCGATCTGGCTACCAATTTTATATTTTGTAAATAAGTTTATTCCAGTTTCTGAACGATCAATATAATCTATGAAATTATTAACATAAAAATATAGTTTCTATTGATAATCAAACCAGATTTTGTTACCATTACATTTGATATTGGAAAAGTTACTAAACCATACATTAATAATAAAAACCAAGTCC
This sequence comes from Pieris rapae, assembly GCF_905147795.1. NCBI lineage: Eukaryota > Metazoa > Arthropoda > Insecta > Lepidoptera > Pieridae > Pieris > Pieris rapae. Next base: position 2,672,933 of record NC_059509.1, on the reverse strand, counting down.
AACAAACAAAAGTAAAAGAATCCCTGATTACACCCAAATTAATGCCTCATTGGTTCAAATTGTGGGCCAAACGCATCTAACTCATAAAGATTTTCCTAGAATACGTAATAAAACGAGACATGTTACACAGGCCTTTATTGTTTCATTTCTTTTTTTATGAAAGTTTTTTATGGTAATTACACTCGCCTAGTTACATGGCATTTCTTTATATACTTTTTATAGCGTAGGAAAAAGGAGAGCAAGTGGTTTATTATATAGAACGCCTAGCAACGCGGCCTCATAGTGATTGCATTGTATTATCTTTACTAGGTTTCTAGACATGTCAACATATTTTTTTATCTGTTACTCTACGCAGCGTAGTCTGTGGGTTCGCCTGTGTTGCCTGCCCATATTAGTAGAAAGTTTTAGTTCGTGTTTCATTTGTTTTGTTTTTTTTATTGATCTAATCTATTTTGGCTTTATTTCGTTCTAAACGAATTTTCATTCAAATTTAACCCCTTCACATGATTTGCATTTTTTAAATATTTTATTTTAATCGATAAAGTGGAAGATTATATTTTACTAATTTTATAGACAAGCTTAAATACCTATTTTTATCTGATATACTCTTTTATGCATTTTATTATAAATTCCATAGTAAATAATTGTTTGTGGTAAAAGCGTTTTCACGTAATTTAATTATTTTGTTTGCCCTAGTTTAATAATTTGATATTTTATCTCGCCACTAAATGAATAATGCAAGTGTCATAAATAAGTTCCCTCTAATTATCGTGTAGCTCATGTCCCTTTGTACTAAATGCTCTGTTCCGTACATAGCTTTGAATATATACAAGATGTATTGTCTGACTATCCGTCCTTTCCAAACTATTTGAACATCGAGCTTTGCTTATCGAGTGAAGTTCGACAGCTTTTCAAGGATTCACATAAGTATGGATATGTTATTTTTTAGTTCAAGCAGTCAACCAGTCACCATCATCATCATCAATGATTAGACAAGTCCTTGTTGGGCTCAAGTATATTTATCCATCGCAATCTAAGTAGACAAGTATGGATAATAATAATTATCAATAATAATTAATTTTAATGTTTTTATAGTAATCGGGTTAGCAAATAAATATGGTATTTAAAACATGATTTCAAGAATGTAGCCTTAATTACTTTTTTTAATGTTCAGTGCGTTTTATTCGCTCTAACTTTATATAAAATGTATAATAAATTATCAATAAGAAACAGCTTAAACTTTAACAAACAGTTAAATATTAACGACGTCTTTCATGGCTAACCATGAATATATGAGGAAAGGTAACGTAAAAGTAATAATGTATAAACAGAGATAACATTGCACTGTCGGATGCAATATACATCTTGGACTCTGTGAATATTTTCGCTTGGGTAGCTTTGACTGGCCTTAGACGTTTATGTATCCTAATAATAGTAATAGGTACTATAAAGAAACAATTTGTTACGAAGTACGATTTCTGTTTTCAATGCATATAGCCCATTTACATATTTTATTTTATTTTAAATGAAATAACCAAATATAGGAACGTGTAGCTTTGTAGCAATGCGTAGTTGCTACGATTTTTCACCATACAGCTACGGTGGATGTAGCACTTCTTTTAAACGGGCTACGAACGAACATCGATAAAAGTGCTACGAATTTTGTGACTACTCTACGTATACATGTACAGGGTTAAAAAATCTAAATTAAAGGGCTGTCAAATAATAATTTGAATAATACTGGATAGTGGCGCGAAGTATTTTTGAGGCTTCAAAGATCGGTATTAATTCAGTTCTACGAAACAAATCTTCAATCAAACAGAGCATTTGTATTTATTTAATTAGGACAATTATCTCAGTCTCAATAAGATTATAACATTAGCTGAAATAAAATGACACATGTAAACCTTTACATTATTATATTAGTATTGCAATATTTATTCGAATTATAAAGTACAAGAACTAGAATGAATGATTGTATCGTAATCGTTTATAGCAATTTAATGATTAAATATTTTTTAAAAATTAAGGTCTTTCAAATGACGATTCATATGTAATAATCAATTATAAAATAATAATTTATACATAAAATAACTCGTAACCTATTTTTCAAGATGAATATTTGCTACTAGTGATTACCCCCTTAATCCACCCGATGAGACACCTCGTATTATAATAGAGTACATTGAAGTAATTTAATAATATCATACCATAACAATCCCTATTGTACAAGTAATTAGGTGTAAAATCGTTTGTATGCATAAGCTTATTCATAGTACACTCGCGTTCGCTGTCTCTACATAAAATATTTTACGATCGTAATAAAACTAAATACTCCTATACACAAGTATATTTATAATGTACTGATATTGGGTACGTGTACTTATTACCTATATTTTCTAATTCCTTTTTGTGAATATAGCTTCTTCTATACGTTTATAATACAGTAAAATAAAGTACTCAACATATTTAGAAAGGAGGCATTGTAATGTCTTATTTTTTTAAAACAATGTTGTTTTTTTATAAATTACCACACACAGTTAAAGATAAAAACATATCGAATAGTGTGTGTTATGTAAATAAATAATAATGCTTCTTGATAGATTTTTCCAGTCAGACGGAACAGGTAAGTGGCGATATAAAATCCTGACATATATATCTATTTTGTATTACTAATATTTCTCTAAAACACATTGCAAATTTACTCAAAAAATAATAACGATGTAAAGCGTCATGTCACTATTTCGTAGAATGAATATCATGGCAAAGTTACCTTATAAATATAAACCACAGAGAAAAGTTACAAAAGCAAGATTGATCAGAATTCAGAAGGCAATTAGAAGGTTTCACGCATCGCCCGAATTGCTTGTGAATTTATTGCAGGCGCAAGACATAAACTTGTATAGGTCAGCTGGGACATGGAGCAGATTTATTGCCTCCAGATACCGAAGTAGACATACACACACAATGCAAGTGTGGATATGAGAAATAGGGACTTTGGTCTTAGAAGTACTTGCTGATATTAATAAGCAATCGAGTTTTTGCGAATTTTATGAACTATGGATACAATAACAACGTTTCCGTGGCTGGGTAGTTACTTTTACGTGGCATATTCGAAATTCGAATGCTGGCAAATCAACTGATAGACTTCCATTTTTTTTTTGTGAATTTAGAATATTTTTTTAATAACCTATTATCTTTTTTTGACACTAGGATTTACACATTTCTATGTATTTATGAGCAGTCATCCCCGACGACGTAGATGCGAACCCTGGCTGTGACCAATTGACTTTCTTCTAACAGTAGCTCGTACGGAGAGGGAAACCATCGTAGGGAAACCGCGAAGATTTAGCGCAAAGTCAGTCACGGAAGGCTGATCACCTACTTGCCTATTTTATGCCACACACGATACACAAAAGAAACCCTTGTTTTGATATAACTCCAGTTCTTAATGCTATGAACTGAAGCTTCAGCTTGTTTTTTTATTTTAATTACAAATAATCATAAACGAGCCTTAAATACAATTTCCTCGTAAAAAATAATAATCGTGTATAAAATTGTCTGCCTTTTCCGTCTATGTTTAATATATTTAATCTATTTGTACTTCCTATGGTAACACCAAACAGATTTGTTGGATCAGTGTACATTCTCGATGTTATTTCACGTACACTTGTTTATAAAACATTCGTGCCAATGAGCACGGCCGCACAGCAAACACATACTGAGGCGAAATAAGAATCGCTAACAAACAAACATTTGCGAGATATCAAAGAGCTCTCGAATCTGTCACAAACAACTTCCAGTACAGACTGTGTAAATATTGGATATCGCTCTCACTACATTTGGGATTTCCTTTACGCTGTTTTTTATAAGAACAGGTGTTGAATACTAACTAAATACCTACGTAACAAGCGTTACTAGAACTGTGTCAATGTCATGTCAATCAAGATATCCCAAAAGCCTCTGTGAAGACGCGACAAATACTTAGGCAAAAAAATTGCCTTTTGCATGTTGCATTTTATAGATTTACATGATGCAAGACAATATATTTATGAGAGGTTGGTGCTTATAGTTGGTGTTCTGTGGTAACAGGTATTTCCATCGCGGATATAAAAGTAGTACAAAGAGACGACTACATACTATAAATATATTAAATGTGAATTAAACGTGTGTTTGATTAAATTGACAAAAATTAGATTTATTTGTAGCTATTTACACTATATTACATGAGAAAAAAAAATACTCATTTTAGTTTATAGTAACTATTACTATGTAATTAATATCAACTTTAAAGTTTTGTAGAGGGTAAAAACCTCATAAACCACCTTTTTCAACAAGATATGAGCACAGTTAATAAATTAGCAGTATCACAGTAATAGCGGTATAAATTAAATGCATAAAAACAGCAGCAATTCGGTAAATGAGTTTTTAAACAAGGCTGGCGTGTTCGCATGTATAGGAGTGAATTTGTCACAGGCTTCCGTGCGGAGTTCACATAAATTTTATTTGGTGTTACAATAAATAAAGCCCGGTCCACACTGCCAACTACATTGCACTTTCAACTACATTTTGGACCGTATATTGCGGGTCAGGGCTGTCAATCAGTATTTTTTATTGTTAATGCGAGAGCAACTATGCTCAGCTAACAATTAATACTCTTATGTAAGACTTCCTCCTTAAGAAATAGGTAATTTGGTTTTTGATGATTTTTTGTCTTAATCTTCTTAGTAATTGTAATAAAAAATTGCCTAAAGTAAAATGAAAGTAAATTCAAACTTTAATTAAAACTAATATAAAAGTTATTAAAATTAGGCACTTTAAGTTTTCTGATAAATTAACTTAAATAAAAAATTAAAATCGGTGATCTTGGTATTTGTCTACAGTCTACACTATACAGATGAACCCTTTATACATTTATTTAATAATTAACTAATTAAATATTTGGTAGGCATTCCTTAATTTCTCCCACTTATTGAAATGTGGAGTTTTTTAAATTCTATTAATAACACATTGTATTTTCTTATTATAATTATATTTATCAGATACCTCAAATTGTTTTATACTAGTTAAATAAGCCATAATAAAACGCAGATATATATTGTTCCAAAACTAAAAATAATTAAAATGTCATATACAAGAATGCATTGTTACAAGTAAGTAAGCAGAGTTATATTTTACATATATTATGTTAGTTCCAAGTTTCACTATTAAAATGTACCGTTTCGAGGTATAAATTTAAAGTCTAGTCTGTATTTATAATTGTGCTCTATAAATAACGATTTAAATAAAATTGGTAGACTTTCAACGACGTCTTCAAGATTAACTTAATATACTGTCTAACAATAATGCTATTATAGGCTATCAAACTAAAACTTTTATTTATGATTTCAATACACTTAAAATTAATAAATGTCGATCTTGTGCCAAACCCATTTCCTTAGGAGTCAAATATTCTTTTTCGTTTGATAATCTATAATACACCGAGTAACTAAAAATACCCAACCCTAATGAACACCTATGTACAATCCATTAAATATAAATGTTTCACAATTTCATCGGTTTAAAAATTAAATGTATGAATGTTGGGTACAATAAAACAAATATATCTATTTAACTTATAGGCTGAATCCACAATTTACTGAAAAAAGGTTTTCAATAACACATTACATACACATTGGCGTTTTACAAAATTATTTCTACTTTTGTTTTGATTTTTATTGCCCACAAATAAGGTTTCAAATTGCAAATCAAGTGGATACTCTATTAGGTTATTAAAACAAGGTGTTCACATGTAATCTTAGAACAGACTCTATATCGTCGTAATAAAGTTTAGATTCGTTTGATGGCTATCTAAGACCTCAGGGTGAACGAACTATGCCACGTGGAGGCTGCAATTGCGCAGTTTTGTAGACCCCTGCAGTGGGTTACGGCCTACATGGCTTATGGAGTAGGGTAATCTGACACAGCCCCTTTACAAATAGTATTGCTATTTTATCAATATTTGTAACGAGAATTTTATGATTGAATGTAAATCGTCAAAATCAGCAAAGCAAATAAGCAACATTACCTACACAAAGCAACGCTTAACTAGAAATCAAAGGAATAATAAAACCATCTTGTCAATACTACTGATAAAGGTATAAAAAACTCTTTGTTACTGAAATTGCTATGAAAAAGTTTACTGCTTTTTCTTTTAATAAACGTATTTATCTTAGCTTGATTTCTGTGACAAACAGCTGTTAATATATGAATAACCAGCGGCCATCTTGTTTAACCCTCCTATACTGAGTAGTTAACTTTTTTGACTAATGGTTAGATATTTGACCATTAGTAACTCTAAACACGGATCAAAAAACGCATTTTGTTAATTTTTGACTAATAGTTACGATATTTAACCAATAGTTGAGTTAACTACGGATCAAAAAACTGTCCCTAAAAAGTATTTAAGAATTGAATGACGTCACAGTTATACCAAAACACATCAAAGCTTTCCTGACATACCTGAATGCTCAGTGATGTCGAATAACGAAATATCTACATTAATTCAAATGTCGAGGAAAATGAAATCGGTCGGAACGGTAAAATTGATCATATATTCAGGTTTCTTTACAGTATCTCAAGTACGAGAACATCAAAAGCCTTCTTCACATTTAATGTTTTCCGAGATTCTTTTTATCCACAGTTTTATGGGAAGAAATACATTACATTATTTCTTAGCATAATGCTCTGAGGATTTGAAAACACTTGACCGTAAAGATCAAAAAGCGAAATTGGTTAATTCGGTGAAAGAATTTAACTAGTGCATAAGTTGGATGTAATTGGGGACAAATATATAAATTGCTCTTTACATTTGTATTCAGGCAGTATTCGATTTTTTTTGACACAAAGTAAACAATAATTAAATGCTTTAAAAATATAATATAGTATATAGTAGTTATATTTATTATAGATATTCTATTTTGTTTTTCTCAAAAACTTCGTAAGGTTCTTTTTTTTTTCTTTTCTTACTAAGGTTGCCTGGAAGAGATCGCTTGTTAGCGATAAGGCCACCCGTTGCATCCCTTATATTTTTTACGTATTGTATCATTTGTGTTTCTTTGCAACGAAGTGTGAATAAATAATAATATAAAAATAGTTGTTTTTTTTATCGCATAAGAAGTATCAGCAATCATGTTTCATCATCAGCTGAAGAGAAGAAATAATGATGACTTCAAGTTAAAGTATAGTTTATTTATTTAATACGAAAATACACTTTTTTAAATATATTAGACACGTTCATAATATATATTCAACAGCTTAAAGTCCATTTTATACTCATTCTAACGGACTCACGTTAATGCATAAGAATTACTTCGTTTTCGCTGAATGAAGCTTTTTGTTAGCTTAAATTAACTCTTAAGAATAATAATTGCAATTGACATTGAGTCGTGACTTTATTTCAGTTGAATTTTTTTCCTAATTTAACAGTCCAGTTTGACCGAAAAATATATTTAAAAATACACACTTAATACGATAAACGATTATATTGATCTACTTGAGTTCTTAGAGTTATTTTAAATGTTTAATACCTTTGAAGTTGGATTGCTTGCGATGATTCGTTTTAATATAACATAATGTATAACTAGTGATAAACAACACTCAATTTCTAGACTTTTTAATCTAGGCCAATTTAGTTTAGCCTTCATGGCAGTGACGAACTATAGTTTTATTAGCAAGCTACGGAAACACAAACATTTTCTTTGTGAAACATAGTACGGCACACATTCTTATATTCTATATTTATTACTGAGATTTAGTTATTTATTTATTTTATTGCCATAATATTCATGATTATACATATAAAAAATAACAAAAAGGAAGTTGGTTACTTTAGTTATTAGGCAACGGGCGGTCTTATCACTAAGAAGACATCCTGGCAACCCTAATATGGAACAATACAAAAAAAGAAAAACCTACAGAGGGTACAAGAGGAAAAGTACAAGAAGTCTATAATTATAATAATAATAATATAGCTTTATTTGATTCCATAACAACTACAATGATAAGTTCATACAAAACAATAATTAATAAATTGATTAAACATTTATACTTTATATTATATTAATTGAGTCCATTATTAATTAACTAGTTTTTCCTTTATTAGGAAGAAGAACTGACTGCCGTGCCAACCACAAAATAGATCACCACTGCAAGACCTACAATACTTTAAAATGTTTAAATAATACTACTTAGCCCATAAACAGGTTCATTTACCCTAGCAAGGGAATATTTAGGTGACCCACATACATCCCTCCTGAGAGTGGTGCATGGGAGTGCAATCAAATCACCGTTTTTGTTGAATGAGGTCCCCTCGGTAGGGGTTCGGTGTCAGGTCGCGACAAGTTGATATTAATAAGTCAGACATTTGCGAACTGCGTAGTATGTAATAATATAAGGTATTGGGGAATGTTATGACAACCTGACAGTCAATAATCTGTGACAACTTACATTGCAAACTCAACCGTCTACACCCAAATTCGTGAAATTATATCTGTGGGTTTCTCATGTCTATATTACAGAAAAGGTTTCCTTTCTTTATATCTTTAACTTAAATTGATTAGAAAAAATATGTCTTACAGCATGAAAACGTTAGTACAATATTCACAGCGCTGTATTTTAATACTGACCGAGAATTCATAAATGTAATAAAATGTAAATCAATTAAATAATTTACCACAATTCAAGTTACTGCTAAATCTACTGTTATTATGGCTGTGCTATGTATGAATAAAAATAAATATATTTACAGAGTTTGCTGATAAAATTTCATAGGTCAAATATTTTTGAAGATATACTTCTTTTGGCGCGATAGGGAAAAATTATGAGAGTAAATTTTTAAACATCGTGCGCACACCGTCACAATAATGCGAAACCCAGAAGTTAGCTATAATTAACATTTTAGTTTTTTCTATTGTTAGTGTCGTTTTTTCTGCTAACGTGGAATAAGGTGTGATATAAAATATTTCAAAAGATTTTAATCTTGTTACGCGATAAACGTATAACTTGTGACGCGTGTACACATTAACACGTTTTTTTATTCAAAAAATACTCCAAATTTCTTGAGTACTAAGTTCATTAATAAACTTTAAAACTGAATTCTTACTTAATGACATGAAACGAAGTATTTAAGACGAGACCAAGATTCTTTTGAAATTTTTAATCGATTTTTAGCTTTAATTAATTACTCTGAAGGCTTCTGGGCTGGATTTTTTTTTCCAACTTTTCACTTTACTCTTGATTTTCTTTTATATGGTTTCATAAATATATTCGTTGATAATGTGGATCAATTATTATCAAGGATCTATGAACATCCCAAATCCCTCGCGTTATGAATTTTAAATACTTGTGGTCTCTTGATATTCTTGATTACCGCATTAAAGAAGTTTAAGAAATGCCAATAAATCAAATGTATGTTTAAGCTTTTACTCTGATAAACATGTGTTTTATTTGTGGATATTTTTAATTTAGTATAGTCTATGGTACAACGTAGAATTAGAAACTCTACCATGTTTTGTTAGACCGTCTTGGTTTGGGTATAATCTCTCATTTAAAATTAAATGAAAATGAAGAAAGCATTGTCTTATTTCTGCTTTATATGTAAAGGTGTGTTTTGATTATCATTTAAAAGTTTGGTATCTCGGAAGTTTGTCTAACAAATTCGAGAGAGAGAGAGTTAACGATAAAAATCTTTTTTTTCAAATAACCGGTAACTGTTTTGTATTTAAATGTATTGCGTTTTTAGGGTTTTATGTATTATGTGGTATAGCTATTATTAATAGAAAAAATAAAATACATGTCATAGATTTAAAGCGAATAATAATTCATGCAGTTCATCGTATCTATCATGGTCCTCACGTCAAACGTAGGCGCCGATCAGAGAGCAACTGTACTCCAAAATAGATTTAACGCACTACTTACAAAGGACTTTGGAAGTTCACTTATTACGTAATATCTGACATACATAAACAGTTATAAAATTGCGTCCGTTTTACGCGAGTACTATAAAAGTAAGTACCTAATGAGTACCTTTTCATGTGTCTAAACGCGAATTTTAAAACGTTAAGTGCAGTCAGCGCCTATGCTGAAAAGCCAAAACATATTGGAATCAAATGTTTAATTGAAAAAAGCTGTTCACAGATAAAAGTGAGTACCTAACATAGACACAGGCGTGTGTTTGATGCAAAGCGAAATTTTGCTCGTCAGCGTACCTATAGGTAGTCAGGGATGTTGTTGGAGTGTAGACGATCAGCCTGGCGTCCTCAGACTTGTTGACTCAACACAGATTTTTAATGCGCTCTTTACCAGGGTTGCCACATTCTCAAATGGCTATTTTTTATATATAATAGGGGGCAAACGAGCCTGCGGGACGCCCAAAAAGAGCAGTCATCGCAGCTTATAGACACCCATTTTTAGTGGGTGCGTTGCCGGCTTTTGAGAGAGGAGTACGCTCGAATTTTGAATAGTTGGAGGTCGTATCAGTCGATTCCACAGTTCGCTAGTTCGCAAAAGATATAAAGCTATAACAATGTAGGTATGTAAAATTCATAATATCTATATTAAAGTTAAAAAAAAATTATAAAATTTTGCATAGATTTTATACCTGGCTTTCATAATATAAAATAAAAAAAACTTGAATTAATATCAATGAAAACAAATATTGCATAACTTGATAAAAAATCACGGCATTGCCCGAGTGCCACACGTGTTTTTTTTATAATTACATATATTAAGCCTCCCAATGGGGTATGGGGCAGATGCGTTTCTGTGTCCGCTTCATTAACTTTTGGTGGTTGTGGTGAAGTGTTGATTGCCCAGTAAAGTAGGATCCACAGATCGGGTTGGAATTCACAAACGCCGTATTGGAGATCAAAAACGAAAAAAAAACTTCTTCACCGGTGGATAAACGTGAATAATATACCAATGTTCATATAATCTCGATGTTTTAAGTGCTTTTCAGCAATCGTGGTCTGGATCAATCGTAGTACTCGCATAAACTAAATACGGTATTAAAGTGACGGATTAATTAATGGACAACCCTAACATACGAATATAGGAGATTATCGCTAAGTACCGCCTGTATCTGAGATCGTCGGCAGCATCGTGTCTTAAGCTATACACAGCCCTACTACTGTCCTTGTGTAGAAAATCACATCATTTATTTAAAAAGGAAAATTAAATACAATACGTTGACGACCAAAATCTCTCCAAGCGGCTTGATCCTTTGGCGTTGCGTAGAGATGTGGGGTCTCTCTGCATCTTCTACCGCATTTACCATGGAGAGTGTTCAGATGAGTTGTTCGGATTAATACCTGCAGCTGAGTTTCATCATCGGACGTCGAGGCAGAATAAAAAATTCCACCCGTATCACCTCGACGTCCGCCGTTCCACAACTGCGCGTTTTTCCAGGCAGTTTTTGCCGCGCACCACTACTTTGTGGAACCAGCTGCCAACTGAAGTATTTCCGAACCAATTCGACTTAGGGTCCTTCAAGAAAAGAGCGTACCAATTCTTAAAAGGCCGGCAACGCACTCGCGAGGCCTCTGGCATTGAGGGTGTCCATGGGCGGCGGTATCACTTAACATCAGGTGAGCCTCCTGCCCGTTTGCCCCCTGTTCTATAAAAAAAAAAAAAAAAAATATATATATATGAGTAACATTGTCCCAATATTAAGTCTTACAAATTGAACAGTGTGTAACTCTCTGAGTAAGTTAATAAATAAGAAATTGTCTAGAATGAATTGGGTGACAAATAAAAAAAACAAACTCGGCTTTTATAAGTTTCTATATGGCGAGATAAACTCATATCAACTCCATGGTAGGAGCCCCTTTGAGACCGCGATCCGATGCACTCGGGTCTGGTCTCGTTAGCAGAACTCTTTTCATACTCTAACCTGTTTATTTTTGGCGTTTTCACGTGTCTCTGCAGTTTTTAGCGCAACTAGCGTACACCACAAAATGTAAAGTAAAATGCGTTTATTTATTATCATGAAGGGAGTGAAGTTTAGACGCCTAAACCTAGACTTCTGATTTCATTATAACATTATACATAAATGATAATAAAATTCTGACACTTTAATGCATGTAAAGCCATTCCTTGCACAAATATATAAGGTCGAGACTTAGTGCCAACTGTTCTGCATGTCAAAATCATGTTCTTTTTCTTAGGGCTAATTCTCGAATGTTTATTCAATAGCGATACCTTTCTATCTTCCTATCTATAATCTTGTATGTATCTTTTTATATTGTTCTATCCATTTGAATTTTTTTCGGCTTTAATATTTTAATTAAAAAAAATATTCTTAAATTTTTGTTAAAAATGTTTTCTATAACGATTTGTCTGAAGATTGATCAGTATTGTACCTTTCGTGTCCATAGGCTCAATGTTTACTATACATTACTTTAAAGAGTAATATAACTCAGCAATACCTTAGGATTCCATATAGATTAACTTAGGTCGTTATAGGTATATGAAAAACATGAGCATTTATATATACCGTGGTACGTAGGTGGTACGTGTTAGGGATACTCCCTCCTCTTTAAATTGATTCTATATGGATTCCAAATCTTCGTAACAGAAAAGAACAATTTTTATTGTCTATTATTCGATCAGTTTAATGATATATCCAATATAGTAACTTTACATTTTATTTGTCATTTTTCATATAAATTATTGTCTAAAAACTTTTACTTAGCATTGGAAAGTATATTATAATATTTTTTTTGATGGTATCTCATTAAAAATTTTGATCGAAAAGAATGTATAAAAACTCTTCTAAGTTGTACGGCATCTAAATCAAGAGATTTAACAGCTCGTAAAAATTAGTATTACGAAGGGAACAGTCTATAGGACTGTTCAAAAGCGTCATGGTTAAAAGCCAGGTCAAAATGGCCAGTATCCATTTCATGATACAAGGTGAATTGCCGAAACTACTCAAGCTTTTAGCGGAAACTACGTAACCGCACTCCGTTGTGGTTGAATGAACACATTTTCAACGAGAAATACTAATATTAGAAACCCATTACTCAAACTTCAGCCTTCAAATATGTTCGAAAATAATATTTTAAACTATCATTTATTTTATACTGACATCAATAGGTTACAAAACATGTATCCTCGTGTCGTTAAATCCTTGTATATAAACTAATGCTTAACGCCCTTAAAGCTAATATGAATAAGTGCTATTTTTATTTAAGACTCGTTAGTGCATTTTGGATATGTATATTTTCTTTTATTACGTCTCAAATTGCTTGATATATCTCGGTGGTACGGCCTTCCCTTTTTTATAGTTGATACCCCAAATGATCTTTATGATAGATAGATTTTAATTAATATGTAAAATAAGTAACTTCTAAAATTTATTTATAATATTTTTTTGATAATTCTGTTTATTTTTAAATGTTTTTCGTCGCTGCTGTAAGTTGTATTATACATAAATAATGTTTACTAGCAACACTGTAAGATGTTTGTCAGAATAAATTGTTTTTACGATTACAACAGTTTTACTATCAGATTTATTTTATTGTATCCTTTACTGCTGACAATTAAACCTTGTTTTCCAATAAGTTCTTTATCAACGGTTTACGATTGTACTGAGTTTTTATCAGGGACCGGGGCATGATCTGATTACGGAACAGGCCAAACAATTTTATGACAGTATTTATGAGTTTATGCCCAAAGACCTTATCCATACATATAAATGATTTAAAGGGGCTGTCTGTATATAACAATATAAAATTAAAATACAACAGTATTTTAATAATAATAAATGCTTTTCAGAGGAGGACACTAGTAAAGGTAATCTATTTCTCTCTTAAAGCCTTTATCTATCTGTAGGCTTTAAAAAAACTAAAGAATAAATATGTTTTTTTTATATTAAACGGGCATACCACCTGCCGCCTATATACACTCAATACCAGAGGGCTCGCGAGTGCTTTACCGGCCTTTACAAATTATTTATTATTGTATATATATTATTCTATATAATAAATTACTATATTCACTTTTGTGAAATTATTTTCATTATTAGTGTATAAGGAATTGAAATGCTAACTTATTCAGATCTTATTTAAAATGATACAAATGTCAAAATGTAAGTAAAACGGGGGTGACCCGCTTTAATGCTATAAATTATAATCGGGACGGCAACCTCTCGAATCGCCAAAAACGTGGAAATTATTGCATACCCAGCCCTGTCAGTTACCACGTTATATTTTATTTATACCTTTTACGAGTGTTGCCAACCATAAAAAAGTTTTAGTGGGTGTTATAAAAATCCATTTTTGTTGTTAAAACAGCGTTGATAGGTTCCCATGACATTTATGATTCAAATTGTGCTGCGGCTGCATTATGAATATTTTGTATGTAACAAATTCAAATAATTAATTAATAAAGCTTTTTGTTACCTAAATGAAAATTAAGCAAACAACTCATCTCACTTTAAATGATACGCTTACGTCCTATAATTACGAGTACACATTATCAAAAAAGGTCTCCGGTGAAGGCCTCCTCCAAGGCTTTTCATCTTTCTCTATCTGGAGCTATTTGGATCAATAGGAGAACCGCGAATTTTTGTTGCCATCATCCAATCGAGTGTAGTGTCTGCGTTTGCCTGGCGGGCCTCTCCATGTAGTTGCTGTTTCCGTCAACTTTCATATAATATACTCGTAAGACTTATCAAAACAAAAGTTTTTGTTTCATTAGGATAGCTGTAGATATACCTACTTTTTAATACAATTACGTGAAAATTCGCTTTTCAAATAATTAATTGAAGAAATTAAATGCTTTCAAATAATTAACAAATCAGAATGTAGACGACAAGTATCGGCGGAATAAAGCGACAAAGGGTGTATCGGGCGGGCGGACGCGGGGCGGGCGGTGCATTCATAACCAAATGCGGGCAGTTTACACTGAAACTGAATGTACCTGCGAGTAGTGCAATATCCGCCGCTACCTCATATCCGGGGCTCACTTCGCCTACAATACGTGCAAGGCTACAGCGGTAGCGTACTTGAGATAATAACTGGCAAATATGAAATAAACCCATGTTAAATGGAAATTGACTAACAGTCCATATTATTTTTCGTATTTATTTATTGGTTTTAAACTAATGTGTATGCAAAAATTATATAAGAAAATATGACATCATAAAATTTACACACAAAAACTTACATATTAATTATATTAGAATAATAAGGAAACTAGCAAAGAAATAATATTAAACAAACAACCACAAAATAAAAACAAAAAATAATAACTAAAACTAAATATAAAATTAATCTTTAAAAGTTGGTAGATTGTTGTAAAATATATCAATATTTGTTGTAAGACCGAGATAGCCTAGGAATACTAGCTGTGTAAATAGAATATTAAATTTTTATTTTAAACCTTACTTAACTAAGGATATTTAAGAATTATTATTCAAATAAAAGTATTCAGGGTGTCAGCAAATCTTGCATGTAAAATACATTTACAATCATGCACATATACATCTAAATTATTAAGTTTTTAACTTCTACTCAGACCCCCCAAAACATTAGAGATATGTTATTATTTTATCTGACGGTATTAGTGTAATTAGTATGTGTTTCGTTGAATATTCGTAGATTTTCAAGCGATATAAGTTACAATTTTGCACTGTAACGTGACTGATTAATGACTAAAAATTAAGTATTTATACTGTTATAAAGATCGTTAAGTTGTTCTTGTAAAGACTATTGAAGAATGTTAAATAAAATAACTTATAACATGAGGCATAAGCCGTAACCAAGTATCGCAGCGATATTGCGAGTAGGCAGGCGAAATGCGCCCGAGACGAGCGAATTGAGATTCGCGAATGATTCTCGTGACGTTATACACAGCCGGAAATCCTAATACGATTCCATTTGGTTTACCGCAAAGGTTTTATATCCTATATTTGATCATTGAATCCTCTTTGATGTGATTAAAGATATCAGTGAATTAGAAATATTATTTAACTTATAACGTACAGGAGAGAAATTTACTGGCACACTACGCCTTAAAATAATTAATAAGAAAATTAAATCTTGGATACGTTCTGCTCTTTGATATAAGCGATACGTATGACAGAAGATTTAATATTATAAGATAACTTTCATATCTCATATTAATATATTTGAATTATTATTTTTTTATTTCGTTATCACAAATGGGTGTAGCGTGTAATAATTCAACAAACAAATAAACAATACGTTATAACAGAAATGTCACAAAACGAATTCCCGCCAACCGCCACATATTGGCGGGCATTTTAATTTCTGAAAAAATCATTACAGACGATTAATTACTCCCTTTATTGCGAGCCGCGAAATTAAATCCGTGTTGGTAGCAAATAATTACTTCCCTTCATTTGCTGTTAACTTTGTTCAATATTGAGGAAAACTGATGTTTGTGTCACATTTTATAATTGTGATAATATGAATTTAAAATACAGCTGTAATCGATTACTCTATGTTTCTCTCAGTAGTTTATTATATAATCTATGATTAACTATTAATATTTGGGATTAATTATTTGTATTTTTACACAGCACTAAATTAAATATCGAAAACTAGTCTTATACATTGCAGACTTCTAAAAATCAAAACCTTTTTTATACAAAAATGGCTATCACTGTTTTTTACTGATATAAGCTTTGACTGATGTTCGTTAAAGCTTTCATAGATATGGTATAAACTACATATACATATCTATATATATTCAAAAATCCTTTATTGATCAAATACCATATCACAAAGTCACATCAAAGAGAAGGATGTTGATTGAAAAGTAAATATATTGATATTTTTACGTCTATTTCGCGGTTCTGACATTTCTGTTTGTTCGTCCAATATTTACGATTCACGCATGTTGTATACCTTAAATGATATTTTAAAGCTGCGCGCTTTTTTTAAATCATAAATTCAATTTTCTATACAGTTCTAGTATATGTATAAATATTTAATATTATAGTACTTAAATAAATACTTTAGTCATAAATATAATTGATTATAACATATTTTTTTGGTTATGGTGTATACTATACGATGAAAAAGATTTTTAAGTACATATAACATAATGTAAACATAAATTTTGTTAGATATAAAGATATACCAAACATTAAATTCACCAACTAATAGATTTGTTTTAGTTTAAATTACATATTTTTTTACATAGCAAACCACTCATTAACCAAATAAAGCTTACTTACCTTACTTTACCCTTACCTCCTTTTATTTATAATTAAATATAACTATTTTTTATTATTTGTGGTATTTTAACCTTAAGGCTACTCGTCCCATTAATTAATTAATCCATAGTCAAAAACAGCTTCACGAAACGTCTTCTCAGCTTTATTCAGAACCAAGTTAAGGGCTGCTGAACACAATTTATATTCCATACAGTCAGTGCAATCTTCTGAAATATTAAACAGACCTACGGTACGAAAACAGGTCCAGGCGTATAATGCAAGTCACGTATGAAACATGTTAGTACATATTATCAAAGCTATACAACAAATCATAGATCAATTTAAAAATTCACGGTATAGTCTTTTAATATAGATTTAAATACATTCGCTAAAGATACTGAGTAGCGGTAAAACAGTTTTTAAATAATTGTGTTTTCACAATGTTAAAAATTTCAACTGACGAATCGATTTACGGCTGTAATGCCACAAGTACATAAAACGATGACTTTAAAATTACGCTTTATATCCACTAAGACTTATTTTTCAGTAATTGGAATTATTAAGTCTTTTATTTTTTACAAATTTACGTATATTTAAGACACCATCTTTTAATCCGACAAAATATAATATTAATCTACATTACTCACTGCTTATAATTCTTCTTACATGCTAAAAAACTTGAAATAATAAAGTACTTCACTATTTTGATAGTTAATAAAAACCCACTCACTGATGATGCAAGAAATACTAAACAGTTAAACAATTATTACTAATATTATCCTTAAGTATACTCAAAACTTATTACTATTACCGATTTTTATAATTATTATTTTGTACACCGTATAAGGTAAACTTTAGTAAAAATGTATTAGTTTTAAAACGCTTATAGCAAAAATATGGCAAAGGAACTAAAATATGTACCTACATGCAAAAGTTTTAAAAACTAATTCTATCTAAAAAATTAAAAAAGTTTGTTTGGTTGATCATTTTATTCAAGGCCATTACGATGTATAAAAGTTATATGACATTGATGTCCACACTACAGAATCAATTGTACTATGTTGTACATTCAAGTACATAACCTTAACTAACATAGAGGAAAAGCGCTGAAAATAACGCATACAAATATACAGTACAGCCTTGCTCATGTCTGTAAAGCCTCCTGTTTTAAAATTTCAAACAGCTATAAAACTACAGTCGTCCGCGTCGTTGGAAAACTTCAAAATTGCGTGCTTCCTCACGATATCGCCTATATCCTCTAATTTCCCTCAGGACGCCTCGCAAACTGTCATAAACAAACCGCCAACTATCCGCCCTCTGAACACGCCATACCTTGACGGATTGGTAAGATTTTTATTTATGTAGCTCCGTTTTTAAATACAAAATCTGGACTTTGGACTCAACAGTCTATTGAAATATGTACCACCATGTTGCATTTCAGTTGCACATGTAATATTAATATAAGTACGAGGTCTTTTTCCAATCAACGAAACCATAATAGACATAAAAAGTTCATTAGTTACTTACAATTATTAATACTAAGATGCAAATATGATAAATAAACCTAATCAATCCGAATATTTTTGTTGTATTCAGTCCTCTATGCCTCGTATGTTTCTAAATGGCCATAAATATAAAACTATCAAATATTTTGACTGTTGCGTCTAGAATATATAGGTCGATGTAGTCTTGTTATTAGACAGAGCAACCGCAACTAGAATGTTTGAACATTTATGGGCCGAAATCAGATTCATTTTCGTCCTTACCTTGTATAACTACCCAAATATTATATCGAATTTATACTTCAATACGAAAATTTCTGCGTACGTTATGTGAGCACATTCTGGTATCTATAATATAATATTAAAATAGCTAAACTGCATACTTGGTTGTTTTTTTATGTTTAACGTCAAATTTATATAACCTTTTAAATCAAACTTTCATTAAGAATCACCCCGATTTATCATTTTCACACTTGATGTTTGCGATGCTTTTCAATCGCGAAAGACGTTAATAATATAATATATTCGCGTTTATCATATTACGATTATATGCATACATTTCTTGATATTAACTTTGTTTAACTAAGTACATCAACGACTTGACTTAACGTAACGTAACGTAATTAATGAAACACAAGTTTCAAATAATATACAAGCCCTTAATTATTTCAATTTCCGACCACTTCCCCTTAAAATGGCGAACATTTTAATTTCTTTAATTCGCCCGCTTAAAAAACCGTCACGAAACCGACATAGCGCTGGCAAAAAGATAATAAACAAGTCTTGGTCTTAATTAAAAGTCAGGAGAGCGTGCTCCAGTCATTATGGATACCAAAATGCAGCAAAAATACTTGTATTGCAGACGAAAAATGGCCGGGTAATGGCATGGCGTTCATTTGAATGTAATACAAAATGTTTCGTTAAAGCACATTTGCGAATATCGTATAGGAAGGTGAATAAAAATTCTAACCAATCTAAGTTTAGTTAAATTATTGTAAATTTGAGGATATGGCGACAGCCATATGATTTTTAAAGTCTTCTTTCGTATTTCGTAATCCAATCTTCCGTCTTAACTAAAATTATGACGAGGTATGACAGCGCAGACTGAGCTCGGTCCGCAAAAATTAGGCTCCATTTTCCTTACCTTAACCCAGTTGAAATATCAATTGCAACTGCACTCGCGAGCTCTCTAGCATCGAGAGTGTCCATGGGCGGCGGTATCACATAACATCAGGTGAGCCTCGTTTGCCCCCTGTGCTATAAAAAAAACTGCTTTACAAAGTCCTGGATTTTAGAGTACATGCTTAATATATTTAAAAAAATAATGAACAATTCGATACTTTCCAGCCATACTATTATACTCAGCGAGAATTATGTCTATGTTCCTTCGTGATATCAATAGCCAGAATTTTTCTAAGTATTACAGATGATCTAAGCTGGCGATAATCGCTCCCTACGGCCAAATAAAACTATTGAGGCGATAAACTACACCCAATGGCAATAATATCCGTAATAAAAAGCAATTTAGGAAGTTTCACTACTAATTCACGCTATGACACCATTCACCAAAGAATAAGTGGCCGTATTATGTTCGAGTTTAAATTACTGTGTTAATTTTATATCAATACATTGCGGTTTGATTCCTTGGCTTTGCGTAGATGTGAGATCTGTATTCATATTCTAATGAATATACCATGGAGAGTGTTCAGAGGAGTAATTCGGACTAATACCTGCTACAGACTTTCATCATGGGAAGTCAAGGCAGAATACAAAATACCATCAGTATCACCTTAACGTATGCCGTTCCACAACTGGCCGTTTCTAAAGGTAATTTTTGCCGCGCATCACCACTATGTGAAACCTCTGAAGTATTCCAAACCAATTCGACTTAGGGTCCTTGAAGAAAAGAGTATACCAATTCTTAAACGGCCAGCAGCGTGATCACGTGCCATCTGGCAATGCGAGTGTCCATGGGCGGGAGTATCAATTAACATCAGGTGAGCCTTCTGCCCAATTCCCTCCTGTTACATATATTTATATATTATATTGTTCTTAATTTAACACTTATAAAAGGAAAAAAAATCTTAAAAATAATAACACTTTTTATTTTATAAATTTTACTATACGCCATCTATTGGTACATTGAAGAATCGTTTTGAAATTCCTTTGGTTGTTGTTCATTGGTTTTCAGGTAACAAAACATAAGTTACTTTTAGAGTAGCAGTAAAGAATTGTAAATTATTGATTATACTAATTTACTAGTTCCTCAATCTAGTTTACTATTTCTCCTTATAATAACTATTACTAGAGATATATACTATTTTTAATATTTTCTGAGGATCCCTAAACAAACCCTTTTTCTTATAATTATAACCTGCTCAAATGCAGTTCTAACACTTAGTCTAGAAAAATCAGTTAATCACTGCCTTAATATGTTGCCAATGTGAAGTCTTTTAACATCAAACTAATTATAAACAATGTTTAGTAAATTTCTTAGTTAGTAGAATTATTAAAAATATGCTTTGTATCTAGTTAAAGAGTGATACCTATGTTAATTAAAAAAAAGAATTTTTTTTACATAATTTATTTATATCTTACATCATATATTAGTAACATAATTGGATAATTAGATGCAATATCTGTAACAAACAAATTAATTCATTGTACATTTTACTATATTTTTGAAATTGCAATCTTGAGCATTCTTGTGTGTAATCTTAGATCTTTACGCCATATTGAAAATTCATAGTAAATATTGCTAGATATACTAATCTGTTACTACAGGTTAGTATGTAAAAAGCCACTTCCTTCTTAAAACTCCATATAGATAATGGTTGAGAAATTTATATACCTTTATTTGCTGCTGTTTGCGTTGATATAGTGGTAAAGTATTACAAGGAGGAATATGGATACACCTAAAATGTTTGAAAACACTGCTAGCTGGATATCGGTAATCATTGCTATTTCTGAAATTGGAGAACAATATAAGTAAAATATAATAAAAAGAAATTTAAAGAATTAAATTTTAAAACAATGCAGAAGATCAGTTACTTTATCGAACGTCAAGGAGTATAAAGTCTGATAAAGATAAAAAAAGAATAACTCCACAAAAAATTTATACCAAACTAGAATAGGTTTGGTTCTAGATCAGAACCGTTTGTTAGATGGCGAGTAAACGATAAGAAATATTTAAGGCGTGCTTTCCAAACCTATATTTTTTTTAAGTATTCAAAAGTAAATTTAATTTTAAAGGGGAAGTTGGCCCCTTTAATAAAACTATTGTTCTAAGATATAAATATTACTTACAATAATGGTATTTTGATTTATTTAATAATAAAAATATACGGTCTTTAGACATTTACCGACCACGTCACATTAACGGAACGTAAAGCGTAAACAATAAAATCACAGATGATGCAGAAGACTAATGATCATGACCATAGTCTATCAAAGATGTAAATGTATAATAGTTCCAAATTTTTACTAAATACTATCCGCTTAAAACGAAGATATAATAAGCTTCATATTTTTTGTGGACAAAACTGAAAATGAAATCAGCTGCTAAATGTGTAAAATTATCAACAGCTTTAAATAGTAAACAATAATATAATAGTAAATAAAAATAAATTTTCACTTATTTGTAATAATATTTCACGCATGTTATTAGGAATACAATAGGTACGGTACAAATAATTTTCGAAGATAAAACCCACATTTTAAAAATGTTTCTCTTGATAATGATATTTTACAAATAGTGATTTAAAAATTTATAACTCTCTGTGAAGTTGGATGAGTTAAATTTGACATACGAATATGACTTACATATTATACCTAGTGTCAAAATTCTTGTAATTGTTTATTCGTTGAAAATTCTGTTTTTTGTTCGTTGATTATTTAAAAATTTAAGCCTAAAACGTTAAACTATATTAGGTAAAAAAGATGTATCTATCTTCTGTCAGTTCTCGGTTGTTGTTATATGATACAAACAATTGGGAATTGAAATATTGTCACGGAAAATCTAACGGAATTATACGAGATGTGTCTTGGAGCGACGATAGTAAATATATCCTATTGGTATGCTTTCTATTTATAAAAAATAACTCATACTGCATGGATAAATGTTAAGAAATAAGGTATTATGTTTTTATACCTGTTCTTTTTATAATTAATTTTATATTTTTAGGTCAACCCAAAAGGAACTGCTGAAATTTTAAGTCCTGCATCCCATAACTTGGTGTTACAGCATATCCCAATAGATGATTCATGTGCAGCATGTTTCCAAAGAGATGGCCATCGTAATATAGCAATAGGAACTATAAAAGGTGAAGTGATCATTTGGGATGCTAAAAACAAAGAAAAAACTAAAATATTTCCCACATTGCCGTCCTATGCTGCAGTAGACTTTTTAAGTTTTAATGCTAAAAATACAAATTTAGCTTCTAGTATGCAAAATGGAGACACTGTGATTTATGGGCTTGTGTCCAATATACCTGTTTCAACTGTTAAACTTAATTGTTCCAAGAGCATATCGGCAATGAAGTTTCATCATGAAGCAAGGTCACTTTTAGGTCTAGCAACTGATGAGGGGCATGTTATACTAAAGGATGTTAGTGCTAATAAGGACAAAGTCACTTTTGAGAACAGTCATGCATCTCCAGTTTCCGATTTTGTATATTCCCTTATCAATAGGGATGTTATGTTATCTTGTGGTCTTGACAAAAATTTGCAAGTTTATGATATCAAACAGAGAAATGTTGTATCAACTTTGAAAACACCACATGCCTTAACATCATTGGCAATAAATGCAGAAAATCAAGTTGCACTTGGAACTCAAAAGGGCTATGTTTTGCTGTATGATTTAAGAGACCTAACTACACCATTAAAAATCTTAAAAGGCCATAACAATATAGTAAAAAAAGTAGCATTTCAACCACCAAGAAAAAAATTTATGTCTCCAGAATTAAGTTTGGTTGATAAATTGGATACAAATAGTTCCAATATTGAATCACCAATTCAAAACAATTCATTTGATATACTTTTTACATGTAACACACCACCAAATCGCCCAGAGCCACCTGCAAGAGATGTGGAAGATTCATTTCTTTTTAAAATGGGCATGGAAGACAAATCAAATGAAGAATTAGAACTAAATCAAAATAGATCATTAGAAACTTATAGAAAAAGTGATTGTAATGAATTCAGGTTGCACCAGTTGGATATTGAAAAAAGTGCTATAGGTAAATCCTCTACACCAATTATAAATAAAACTGCAGATAACATTTTGCAAAACCCCACAACACATAATGATATAATTGAAGAAAGAGCTTCTAACTCCAACATTTTACCAATAAAATGCGATAACACTGTTCAAAATATTGGTATTGACAATAAAACTATTGAAGAGCTAAAAGATTTCTTCAAATTAAGTCTTTCATATGTTGCAGATGACAATAAAAATTATTTTCTCCAAATTATGATGGCATTGACTAAACAAAAGCTTTATTTAGAAAAGCAGCTATCTCAAATGAGCAACCATATATTAAGGATAGAGGAAAATCAAAATGAATTGGTAGAAATAAATAGAAAGCTAGCATTAGAAATTGATCAATTGAAATCTAGGCACATCTCTTTTTAATTTTGCTCTCTAATTGATGTAATCCCACTTGTAAACTCTCAATATTATTACTAGTTTACTAGAGGAATCACTCGGATATCAAATTACAACTGTCTAATATCAGTGAGGTAGATTATAAGTTAAGTGCTACTATAAACTTACACTACTAAACTTGAAGAAACATGATATTATTATGTTAAACTGCTATTGAAAAATTTGAGGTATTATAACTAGGGATAATGAAAAATTACAGCTTAGCTTAGCTTTATTGTGTTTTCTTAATATACAATTTCAAACATACCTATCTGTAGAGATGTGAAACAGCATGTATTTAAATCATTAGGCAATATTTTGCATTATTTCATATCAAAGAAATGTTGTATAAAATATTATTAACTTTATCATACTATGGTTAGCAAGCCCATAAATATTTTGTATGATGATTAGTATAGTTTTAAGTAAAGACTTAAACAAGACTTTTTATGGGTACCTATGAAAAAATGATTTAAAAACTAGAAATGATGTTATTTAGTCCTTTTCATCAATTTACTAGCTTTAACAACATTAGTATACATTAAATAATACATTTATAATAATATTATATTTGACTTATATTTTATTCCGTGCCAATTTTATCTCAGAATTGTAACATATTTTGTAAGACTAATTATTAGCAAATTAAAATTGTTATTAACCAGAATCATTGTTGATTCATTTGCAGCCATGAAGATCCTAGATAAAATTAAATGCATTAACATTTCTTACTGTTTTATTATATATTTTCTGTTTTGGCTGGGCTTACAGTGTAACTAACTGGGAGCTGAACATTTCATTTTTGAGCTTTTTGAAGTAAGAATATTACTAATTTGGAGAATAAGATAGTAAATAGTAATACGAAACGAATGTACACGCCGAACGATAAGTCGTAACGATTAGTCAACATCACCTCTAGTTCAAGACGCGTTGATATGGGACGTTATGCATAATGTTGGATCGCAATAGTTCGTCATGTCTTCCATTTTGCATTTCTTCCCCCCCTTTGCCCTTTGGTAAGAGAGCTAAAGATATTTATTATTATTAAATAACGTAAGTCGTAACGTCTGCCAGTAAATTT
Organism: Pieris rapae; assembly: GCF_905147795.1. NCBI lineage: Eukaryota > Metazoa > Arthropoda > Insecta > Lepidoptera > Pieridae > Pieris > Pieris rapae. The sequence goes on along the minus strand of NC_059509.1, from coordinate 2,647,479 downwards.
GGTCGGTGTTCGGCTGCCCTCTACCCGCCACAATTCGAATTCTAAAACTTTCACAGTGCAATATCAGCAATAGTAGTCCATACACTCCATAGATGTGACATATCTTTTATAAGTTATTATTATAATTCTAATATAAACAAAAACATTTATTCTGCTCTTTTTTTATAATGCAGTAAATATCGTACTTAACAATATTTCACTAAAGATATAGAAATATCAATTTAACTCAACAAAGATATAATATACATGTACATTGTCATTTGTTTAATAATCCAAGTAATCTGTAATTCGAATTTGTTTTAAATTTATTAGAATTTGTTAAGTTAAAGTTATATTTTCCTATTTTCACCAACACCCTATAGTTTAATAAATAGAATGGGTGAAGTCAGTGCTAATAATTTTTTTGAATCACAAACTATAATAGCTGACCACAAGGATCTAATTCACGATGTTGCATTTGATTTCTACGGAGAAAGAATGGCTACTTGTTCCAGTGACCAGTATGTGAAGGTAGGTTATGTTATTGTTTTGCTTCTATTTGCATAGTTGTTAAATTCTTCGGAAATTATAGTATAAGTTAAAGTCCAAATAAGTACTCAATATTTTTGTTTCATAATTCTAAGGTATGGGATGCAGACGGCCAAGGAGGGTGGCGATTAACAGCAAGCTGGAAGGCTCACCATGGCTCAGTGTGGAAAGTAACTTGGGCCCATCCTGAGTTTGGACAAGTTCTAGCAACATGCTCTTTTGATAGGACAGCTGCTATTTGGGAAGAAGTTGGTATGTATACCACCAGATGAAGAACCACCAAATGGCCACAATTAATAGTCCTAGCTATGTTTATTTAACTCCATTATTACTCTTATCATATATACATAAACATCATTTTCTTCTACATATGTAACTGTATTTGAGCATTGTTTGCCTAGTGGCCTGATAATGAGACACCTACACCTAAATCCCAGAGGTTGTAGTATCACACTACGGCAGCATTCGGCTTTTTTTGCATATTTTCCTATTTAATACTAACTTGCACAGTGTAGGAAAACATATTGAGGAAACTGCATACCTTTCACGTTAAAAGTCTACAGTTTGTTAGAGACGTGATCTAAGTAAACCAAGGGTTTATGTTGCCCAACTGTTTGTATTTTTAAAATCAAGTGATGATTCTAGCAATCCCTAATCTCCCAATTTATACTTTTGTTTCAGGAGACATAACAGCTTCAGGATCAGAAAAAGGTCTTCGGACATGGGTAAAAAGGTCAAACTTAGTTGATTCAAGGACTTCAGTGACTGATGTCAAATTTGGTCCCAAGCATTTAGGTTTACTATTGGTTACTTGTTCTGCTGATGGTATTATTAGGTAACTATGGTTTCTTATTGACAACCTTCTTCCCCATATATTTTAAAAGAATGATTATATTTAGGGTGAGAAGTTTCTGATGTTATCAAATATTGGATCACATACCAAGTACCATTTATTTTATAAAGCTAATAAATATTTTTATAATTATTACTTTATACAGTACAGTATTTAGATGATGACAAAAATATATGTTTTGAAACATTGAAGGCTTGTACAACCACATTAGTATTAAATGAAAGTGGTTAAAAATGTATGAGATTGTAATACAGTGCTAACTTTTGCAGAATATATGAAGCACCAGATGTTATGAACCTTGCACAGTGGACCTTACAGCATGAAATGCCTACCAAAGTCTCCATCAGTTGTCTTTCTTGGAATCCTTCATTATCTAGGTATTTATAAAAATACTGTATTTACACAACACATAGTAGATGAGGGCATTGCAAAGAGATTGATTAGGCGTCGACAAAATTTGAAGGTAGCAAACAGAAATATGCAACTTGGAAAAAGAACTGAAACCACACAATAAAATATCCCAAATATGATTTGTAAGATTTTTCATAAATGGATTTTTTCAAGCAGTATAATAAATGGTAATTTCAATAATGAATGAACAGTAAAAAGCATAGTTATGTTACAGGGTAAATTCAAATCCTCCGATGCTGGCTGTTGGGAGTGATGAACCCAATTTGGCAAATGCAAATTCACAGACTGATAAAAATTGTAATGGAAAAGTCTTTATTTATGAGTAAGTAGAAAAGTTTTATCTTTGATTTAAATTATTTTACATTTAACTCTAATACATTTTTAAGGTTTATGAACTGTCATCTTTATATACAAGAATGTATTCCTTTTTACACATCTATCATTATCAAACCAAACAAACTTTGATCATAAGAATTCACAACAAATTAATTGTTTATAAATATTTCCATATAATTTAACAGTATCAACAACGCACTCGCCAGCTTAGTTCTTATTCACTAAAATTCCAATTGCAACAAGTTTTTTGTGTCCATCATATTGCCGTTCGCTAATCAAATAATTACTCAATGAGGTTGAATATATGTTACAATTACTTGCTGGAGGGATATGTAGAGGCAAAATAATTATAGGCACAGCGAGTCCTGTCGTCGATGGGCGAAGACCGAGTGCCTTGCTTCAGTAGTGGAGCCAGTTAATGACCTCGCATTCGCGCCAAATCTAGGCCGGTCCTTCCATCTCTTAGCAGTCGCTACGAAGGATGTCCGTATTATCAAAATGGAGCCTCTTTCGTATGTAACTTAATTTATTAAGTAATTTATTGATTAATCGTTCAGATTTTATACCAGGAAAGAATATTTTTGAGGTTTCAAAAAATCTTGGATTAGAGATTTTTTTAAACATAATTTTCAAAGTGATCCCAAAATCGTATCCCAAGTGTCGAACTTGTCAAAGTAAATAAATTCAACATTATACCTAAAAAACTTTGTATCTATGAAGATGTTAAAAATTGTCTGTTTACTCCCGGGAACACATTAAACTTTTTCATTAAAAAAAAAAATCAAAATCTCTAAAAATCTAAAACATTTCCATTTTCCGATACGGGTTATGGTTAAATATTCTTCTGGTTATTTGAATATGTTCTATTTTTTATTTTTATTTTAAGTGAGCCCACAAGCAACAGCAATGGGTGTGGGGTCAGATTCCGCAGTGAAGTATTGGCTGCCTTCGATGACCACAGCTCATGTGTTTGGAGAGTTTCGTGGAACGTTACTGGAACGTTACTCGCTTCATCAGGGGACGACTGCTGCGTCCGACTTTGGAAAAGTTAGTATTTATTTAATCATGACTTACTTACATGACTTATAAAATAAAAAAGCCTTTTAATTCTTACAGCAGAACAAGTTACATTAAGTTTACTTACATACTAGTGTTAGTTACATGTACTTAATGGCCTATAACCCCTAGATCCGGTCAAGTCTATAGTGAGCATCGCGTTCGCGCTCTTTGCATCATCTGTATCTATAAGACGCTGTTTTGCGTGGGATGATCGCACTTCAGGTTTCCTTGTGGATTCCAACTGAACACCTGCTTGGGAATATTATTGGAATATCTTCGGAGTGTATGGCCCATTCAATTCCATTTGCGTTGCTTGATCTGCTGGATAATCGGGGTTTCTCGGCAGCATTCCCAAAGTTGCTCTTTAGGGATCGTCTCGGGACAGTATATACCCAGAATACTTTTTATTTACAGAATAATTATAAAAAAAATAATTGGCACATAGTTTGACAATTTTGTCAATACAAATAAATACCAGAACTACGTTTTTAGATATGATTTATAGAAATGGGCTTTGCTTATTTATGTACTTGTAAACGCGTAAACAAACGTCATGACATAAATATCAATTATTATGCTTGATTACAAAAGATTCTATTTATTTATAGATTTAATTCTTTATATATAAAAAATCTCATGTATAAAAATTCTATCCATTTGTCTTCTTTAAACTCAAGAATAGCTGGACCGATTTGGCTAATTATTATATTGAAATAACTGTGAAAGTTCAGGAAAAATTTAAACAGTCGGAAACCTTGAACAGCTGAGAAATATTTTATGACTTTTGTCTTTATAGAGATAAAAACATGTCATTTATGATTGATGCCTTCATATATTTGCATAGCTGTAGTATAACGATCGCTTTAGTATGTTTTAAAATATTGTATGAAGTTCCATCATCCATCACAGAGATTCCACTACCGTTTACCATTTTGTGTCGAATAACTGTATAAAATGATTTAAGTATGTATTCTTTTTAATTACATAACTGCACTACGCATTTTAATATAACTTTAATTTTTATATTGTCGATATGTTGTTAAATAATAAAACTTAAACCCCTCCACAGTGCAATACCTCAACCAATGGCGTTGTTGCGCCGTATTTAAGAACGAGTCGAGCGGTAATGAGTCCCCGGCGCGTACGCGACCTCGCACAACGTATACGCGGCTAGCTGCCATCACGAACCCTACGCATATGCCGCATCACTGACATATAGAGGTAATAAAATGATAAGCCTCATTTGTTTTTTGTCCTTAACATTCATCTCTACACACTTAAAATTTTATACAAAAATAATTATATATAACTGGCTCCTCTCTTAAGCAATTTCCTCTCAATCTTCTCCACCAACTTTAAGCTAGTTAGTCCACCTTGCAAGACGGCATCTCTTTCTTTTCCTTTGTGGCCCTTTCCACCTTGTTACTCTGTCCATCTGCCAGTTCATGCAAGCGGTGTGACGCGCCCATATCCACTGAAGTTTTTTTGCAATTAATCCATAATTTTAGTTTTCTTTACGTACTTCATATCTAGTCTTTTTATTGAGGTAATATATAATAATTTCAAAAATATGTGTTATTTAAAATTTTATTAATCATAATTGGCAAACAAATGTAAGAATTTCTCGTAGGAGTTTCTCGAAAATTCGTGAAATCGTCACTGTAAGATGCTAGCTTCAACTGATAACTAGTTGAGAGGCTAGTTTTTAAAGCTACACCAATGAAGCTAGTTTTGTCTACACGAAACCAGAATTAGAAATTTAAATTTAGAATTAAATTAGAAATTACTTCGTTTTTGTATACTAAATTTTACCCTTAGATCGTGAAGGAAGCCTGAGATTCGTTATATACTACGAATTCTCTTAATTATAGTACTCTTTCGTCTCTTTCTGTCAAATGTGTTTATGCTGTAATAAGAGCAATAAAACCTATTTATTAATAAAATTATTTCGTATTATTCGTGGTACTTCTCTATGAAAAACGCTGACAAAATAGAAAGCCTGTATTATTTGTACAATAAGAAGTCAATATTATTTATATATGATTATAATTTCCCAATTTTCTCTCGGTTTTTTATGTATTGCTTGTATAAATTTTGTTACATTAAGGATTTTATTCATGAAAGTACTATGACTTAAGTTTCTGTCATTTTTATTTTAAAAAAATATTTAATAGCTGGTAATGTTCATAATACTTTCATGAATAACTAGAAACGTGAGTTAACGCTAATAATGGTTTTTCTCTCAAAATTAAATTCTGCTTTAGTCTATCAATCTTACTACTACTAGTCTGTGCTAAAATTTTATAGGATTTAAATTTTAATGGATTCTCGCTAATTCTCGACTCAATACCTGCAGTACCTAAACGAATTCCAGAATACATAATCCTACTTCCAACTTTTATATTTATTATACAAAAATCATAAAATATTGATTTGAAAGATTTGAAATAAAATCTTACAAAATAAGAACATCGAAAAGTCTATCTAAAAGTTATTTAATAGGCGCGGTGCGGCGTAGACGTTGTGTTTCCTTCGCCATGGGCCGCGAGTACCAGCCGACCTGAAAACATTAATCCATTTACAACAATTCCAATTTAAATATTCTAATTTATTTACAGATACAGGAATATAATATTACTTACTAGTGTAAGACTTTCAATGTATGCAATCAACGCTCAAACTCAATCTTACCCAAAAGGCATAACTCTTTCTGAAGAATATTTTTCTTCGGCGTTCTATAAAGGAACTCTAAACCAGCTAATAGCTCCTGATAACCATAAACGAAAATAAAGCACTTACAGGCATAGCTCTTTCGCTTTTGCAGTGACTATTGTTGGAAGATGAGTGCGGGCTCACAATGTTTCTAAAAGAAAATTATTTTTAAAAGTTTTATAAAAGTTGCAGAAAACACGCTAGGGATTTTAGGTAACCTTTACTTAGGGTATAATTCGCAGTACTAGCATTTTACGTTTTTTTTATTACTTTCAGAACATTTTCGCTGTGGTCGCATGATCTTATATGGCTCGTTTAGGCGTGGTTGTCATGTAGCGGGGGCAGTTCGTAGAATTCTGACAGCTATCATTTTTTGACATGTCAGAGATTGCAAACCTTTTTGGCCTTTTTGCACATTTTTCAATTTCAATACGAGTCTGAACATCTGATTCTATACAGACATTTTATTTCTTGGTGAATGTGTCCATTTTATTGGGGGCGGTGCTTCACATTAAACGCTGTTTTTACGGCGAGTGATAGTGATATTACGTTACAAACAGTAAAACACGCACAAGTAAAACTGATTCAAAAAAAATAAAATGTTAGCTATATATTTTTTAATATTTTCAAAACCTGGAATTGGTAGGCAATGATGCCAGCTAAATAATAAAACAAAGTTATTAAAGTTTATTCTATATATTGTTACTGATATTGAAGTATTTTTTATTTTTGTATTACGTCACTTGAGTAAGTAAATATTTAGATTTACCTTTTAGTAGGTAAAACATAAGAAATACTTAGTATTTTATTTTTATTGCCCTCAAACGGGATTCTCGAAAAATATTACAGCCGTGATATCACTTACAGCATGTTTTATAATGCGGTAGAACTTGTCTACTGATGAGCAAGAATGTCATTAAAGAAACTCACCCCAATGACGCTCTTTTAATTGTAGTCGCATTACTTTGTAGTAATATTCGAGGTGCTTGCGTTCTTGATACACCACTCGCACGCCAGCTATAAATGCAGCATTATGTCAATATTTTTCCAATAGTTCAATGTTAACGTTATTTCCTAACCAGATTCTACTGCAAACAGAATAGTGATAAAGCGTGCATCATCTTAGATGGGTTCGAATTCGATTCCATTATATTTATTCGATTGTTCGTTCAAATTTCGCGGTTGATATAGGAGAAAACTAGCTCTACAGAGGCAGATTCTCTTCAAATCAACGTCGTGTGACATAAAAGGCTTTCTTGCCTATAAAATACCTATTCTAGGTTCTAAGACATTTACTTTGCCTTGCTACCTAAGCCTTCATCCAACAATAACTAATGTCAACTAAACAACTGACTAAATTTAACAACACGTAAGGCGAGGATATACCAAACATGTTCAAGAATTGCATTTGCATTGAGTTTGAAAAATAACACCTAAATTAAAGAAAATACCTTGGTAACCCATCTCCACCACGTCTGCAGAAATCGCTCCTCTTCACATCGCTAGATTTATTTGGACAACTGCTGAGTCTTAATGGTTCATCTAGCTGGGTCTTCTTCATGGGAGGTTTGAGCTTTGGCTTCTTTTCGTTCACATCTGGATTCGAATACTCCTTAATGCTCGGTAGACGACTGTCCAAGCCATCTCCGTTCTCGTACACCTTGAAGACTGGTCTCCGCATTGCGAAATAGCTCAACTTCGCTTTGCTTTTAATCTCGTCGCTGATCTTCTCCACGGTTTCGGCTGTTGAATTTCCCGGCTTCGGAGTTGGTTTTGGAACTGGACGGAATTTCTGCAAATTTGACACCACCTGGGAGTGCTGAGATAGTGTAGAAAAACTTGGCTCCTTAAGCTCGTACTTGGCGCGATATTCTGGCGGCGATAAAGGTCGTGGTTCCGTTGTGTTTGAAGACCAGAGGAGATCCAGCCCGGACGCGGCCTGCATTTGATGTAGATGCGTCTTTATATTGTACAAACCAGCGGTTGAACCAAATGGTTCAGCCTTGATCTGAGCGACGATATCCAAAAAGTTCTGCGCGCATAGTTCGGCGATTTGTCTGTATATCTGAAACGTGAAATAATTATTAACGGTTAAAAAAAATTACATATAAACATATAAACTAAAATAATCAACAAACGACACATTATACATAATTGTTACATCTACCTTTATACTGGAATAGAACATACGCATTCTGTTAGTACTAGACTATCTAAATAGTTTTTTTTTAGAAAAATAAATAAATAAATATTTATTTAAACCCAAAAACCCGGAAGAATATATTAATCACCTCTCTATTAACTTTGGAATCGGGCGGGGGTAAAGGATGTGTCTTCATTCGCATACCAGGCCGCTTCACCCATCTGTGCCGCGCGGCCTCTTCAATCTTCATGCGAAGCTCTACTTTGGGTTCAAGTAGTTGTTGTATGAACATCTTGCATTCTGAAAGAATTGCACTACATCAGTCTGAAAATTTCTAACGGCATTACGTAATTTTTTCGATTTGATATTTGATATGACGAGTTGATCATAACGTACGCACCCAAGCAGTAACACAAGTTCGGCTCTGTACATCGAGAGAAACGTATATGGCGAGAGAACATTGAGGTGTTTGCTACCGCGGCTAATAAATGGACTATCCAGTCCATAGCTTAGTGGTAGGCAACTTTTTTAATGGCGGGCAACAAAGTTAAAGAAAATCTAGAGGGCCAGAATTACAAAAATAAATGCATTGTATGTTAAAGCTTTCAATCATAATATTACAAGTAGAATTTATTTTTCTTCATAGTTCTTCATTTATCCATGTCGATGGACCCTCAACGGACGGATAATACACTTTCGCGGGCCGTACTTTGCCCATCACTGTGATAGCCTAACGTTAACCAACATTAAAAGGAAATTGAATATTATTTTTATATGTCGCGTTCCTTAACAAGACTGCTATTGTTACATTCATACAAACCACAGCAGTTTTCTAATGATTTTATTATATTCTGTAAAATTATTTAAAAAATATATATATTGGAATAAGAATACAAGTTGTGTAAAAAGAAGCTCACAATGAAATAGACAAATATGGCACACGGCCTCATACTGTTTAGTCCACTATGATTAATCCCCGTACACATATAGCACAATAAACAATTTATTTTTGTTTCAGAAAAACACGTACCAAACGCTGTGATTGTTCAAAAACTGCGGAAGTGGCTTATTGTACGAAGAACTGTTTGTGTAATTAAGGCTTTTGTAATTATAATCGTTATGCTTTAAAAATTTGTGTTTTAATAACCCCGTAAACGAATATCCTACTACCTTTTATTTATTACTAAAAATAATCTAAATGACTATTGATGACGCAGAAGTAAGCGGATATTGCTAAAGAAGTGTTTAAAATTAATTTTCATTTTTAGTTTAATAGACAATTCAATGTAGAACTTATTGTAGTTTTTTCCTCATATACGGCCCGCACGGTTTGTACATTGGTACAAACCGTGTTGGCCCAGGGTAAAAAAAGTTGCTTTTTATATATTCATAATGACATACACAACACTGAGATTCAACACGTCAGCGGTTTTATATACTTAATATGTAATCATGGATGATTGGAACGAATAACGAAATACTGGAGTGGAGCGATTACATAAATTCTTTAACATCAATTACCATTAATAATATAATAATATATTATTTTATTTACAAAATTTAAAAAATCCAGTCTTGCGACCGCCCCTAGTGTATGTAAGTTTTGTTTATCAAATACTTTAGTCATTTTCATTAATTCAATACATTTTCAGTTTAGGCAAAAAACGTGGCCAGATATTGAAAATTGTCGCGCATAACTTAATAATGAAATCCCTTATACCTGTAGACACACAAGCAAGTGCATTCCTCTGTTTCCTGGTAAATCCTCTTGCTATAGCAGCCCTTAGTTGTGGTCTAGAGTGGCCTTCTGTCGCCTGTTTGCTTCCTTCTGCACACGCGAATGGCAGACCGCCAGTCACCATTCCATAAACTATCACACCGCTAAAACAAAACAGCTGGTTAAACTGAACACTTTAAAGAAATAAAAAAAACACGAGTCCAAAAGGGCGGTCCACGTGAATTTAAAAACATCCATGTAACCAATGACTTCAATAATCAGTCATTTTGAGGATTGCAAAGTTCTGTAATTACATAATTTTTATAAACAACGAGAAACTCTCACTAAAGACTGAGTTTTCTTTAATTGCAATTATGTTTTTATATACTAGGTGGCATGTTCAACTACTGAGTAAAAAATATGAAATATATCTGTCCAATGATGATAGAATTCTTTTTATCAAAAAACATACCCAGACGAACTACATAAATGTGAATTAATTAGTACCCTATTTGTTACCATGGTAACCATGTTATTTCTATTAGAAAGTATGTACAAATGTTTTTGGACCGCCTTCGTTAAAATCGCCTGACAAGTTTCACTTTACTCCTGCTTTACACTCTGTCGATATTGGTACTTTATACATAGTTGAAATGTTTGTTCAGATTAAAAATAATAGGTTCTAACATGCTCCACAAATCAACTTCGGGTCCATATTTCCGCCCATCCACAAACAACTCGGGCGCTGCGTATTCTAGTGATCCGCATGGCGTACGAAGCGCTCCACCCGCACTCCATACATTAGAAAGCCCGAAATCTATCGAATTATAAATAATGTAAGCAAATTAATTCAGGAGCTATGTACTCCTATAAACAACCGATATATTTGTATATAAATGCTGTAGAACGCTTGGAACCTCCTCAAAAATCCTCAAAAAAGGAAAATTTGTGTATAAAATTTTAAAATTAAAGCTCAAAGAATCTTTTGTTTTCTTTGATATTTAAAACTTTGTTCACATTTAAACAATCCGACCAAAATCTTTACTGTTAATCCAGAAACATACTCCATTGCTTCTGTGCTTAGGTCGCAAACGAGAATGAAAGCAACGGCAATGCAAAAAAGTAGGAAAGAACATATACTTGTACACTGTATAAGCATGTAATCAAAATAGGTTTATGTATATTTTACACTTCGCTGATGTACCACATACGTAGACTATCAAGATTTCAAAAAAAGACTTACCACACGATTTCAAAGTTTAAACAATATTCATAATTATGTATATGTATGCACAAAACTTATTTACTTACCAACAATTTTTATAAACTGCTTAGTACTATCTAACATTATGTTCTCCATCTTCAGATCTCTGTAAGGTAATGAACGTTTAGCTAACGTATGGATGTTTTGCGTGCAAGTTATTTCGCAGCCAATTACCTTAATTAACCAACTAGCTTAATTCAATTAACAGCTAATCATTTTTAGTAAACAGCGACGTTTAACTAGCGGCCTGAATGATATTCAGCTAGTTAATCAAACACCTAGACTAGACTCTAAATGAATTTAGGCTAAAAACTACGGTTTTGCGCTTAGGTACGTGATGCGCGGTAATGTTTCATACAAATATTTCACAATATCAGGTCAAAACTTTTCCGTAAATCAATTCAGTGATTAATTTTCCGTAAAATTTCAAAATTCGGACATAGCACTAACAACTACCGTATCTCAAAAACGTATTGAAGTTGACATACTAGACAAAATTTCAGTCTAATGCATGCTAGTTTTCTGTGTATGGTGTTATTTCACCGTATGAACAAATATTCATTTAATAGAGTTCACAGTAGAATCAATTATACAGCTGGTGTTCCTAGGTGCGACCACAGTTTCTAATCGCGAAACTCATACGATGTTAACCTTTAGATATGTATTTTAAGAAGGTACAGAATTACTATTACCGATGGACGACCCCTCGTGAATGCATGTGACGTACAGCTGAAACCAACTGAGCGGCTAACGCTTTTGCCCGAGATTCGGGTAGGCCACGCGCTGAACCTCTGGTGGCAAGGACATAGGAACAAAGATCACCGCCTGCCGCCGCCTCCATCACTACGTAAAGTCGTGGCCCGTGCTAGTAAATAAATAGTTAATATATACACCATGAATGTATTATGTTGGGTGTGGGTCAGTAGAGAAATATTTCTAATTGGGACATAAAAAAATACCAGTAAACTTGTAAATGTATGCATTTGGTAAGTACTAGAGATTTTGATAGTACAAACCAAATGGGATCATATCTCAGTTAGGCCGAATCGATACATACTAGTTATATGTACGTCTAATTGTAAACTTAGCTTCTCTGGGTTATTTTAAATTGGGTAAAAGTAAATAGTTGGTAACCAACCATCATAGTCTCATAAAGGGCAGCTATGCACGGATGCCGCAACTTTGCCATCACCCGGGGCTCGCGGTGTAAGTTGCGTCTTGCATAGTCCTCTTTGATGCAGGTCAAGTCTATCACTTTAATCGCCACCTATTAAATCAATACTTACTTTAAATATATATTGCGTCCGACCGGCTTTTTACATATTTGTAGAATCACATTATAAATAGTTCTGGTTAGCATTATTGGAGATTATCATCCTACGTATCATATTATGTGTATGCACATGCGTCATGAGCTGGTCCAATAGCTAGACTGTAGACATCTGTAGACTCGAGGGTTAGTTAGAAATAGTCAATGAATGAAGAACCTTTTTGCCGATAATCCTATGCGTTGCTTCTTCTACCTTTGCAAAGTGACCTTTCCCAAAAACTTTTCCCGTCATCAAATAGTTGCCGACGCTGTAAACTTGCCCTTTCTTTGCCATTGCCATTGCTAGTTTCTAAATCTTATGGGCATTATGTTGGCGCGAATTTTACAAAATATTTTATATACAACGTTGACCGTCATGCACGCTTGTCATGTCGTTGGCAATCGTTTGTTTGCTCCCTTGAAATTGGAACGATGTCTTTGTGACATTTGTTATTCGCCAGTTCATGATTGTTCTAAATACATTGTGATGCAAGAGTTGTACGCGCCTACTGTATTATTATCGTGTATTAAAACTGTAATTATATATTTATATATTAGGGACTTAATATATTTATATGATGTTATAATTGGGATAGGTGCAATACTAAAAAGGGACGCTTTTTATAAATGTGTGCTTGATTGTTTTAATTTTAAACGTTTGCAGTACTACTGAGCCGAGTTCTTAATAAAGCATCTTTAACGCTTGTCATTTAACTACCTACATTTCAATTATTGAGTTAGGAAACTGTTTTATAAAGAAAACACTTTACATCTTTCACTGGTACAGTGAAGGTAAACAACAGCTAAGTTTTGCGCCACTGAATTATTCTCCAAATAGTGTATAATTAGGTACTTAATCTGCATAAAACATCTAAACACCTGTTTACTTTATGATAAACTATCGCTGATATTTTCCCACAGAACCAGTAGCGTAGCTTTCTAGCTAACGTTAAGATGCCTATTTGGTTTTAACATGCGTGATATCATGGAGTTATTTATTTCCTCCTTTGAAGTTTATAAATTTTTCGTAGTTTAGCTTTTTATGCGTATGAACCAGAAAGCCATCCATCATATCATCCTAGGAATTTTCACTGGAGTCGATGTTAAATGTTTGAATTAAATCAAATGAAATCATAATATACTTTATTCATATGTAATGAGAAGCATATGATATGGTTTTAGGTGAGGACTTCATCGTAATATGGTAGAGCAGTTACTTATTGTAATCAAGTAAATATTAAAATTGAACGTTTCATCTCTATCATCAATGAGGGGTGAAATGGGGTCATGCATTGACACTAATGCGGAAATAATACCCAAACTAGGGCCAGCTTGGCCCGGGCCTTGACAGCCCAGGCCAAGCTGGCGAGCGAAGCTCTGCCGGAAAATTGGACTGACAAGCGCTCCAGCGAGACACGGGTATCAGCTTGAGCAATTGTGAGAGGGATACCTTCCTAAGAAGGCGGAACGGGAGGAAAGTTTCACTTATGAAATTCTTGCCAAATTATATTTATAATTTTAACGTAAAGCGTTTCAGAAATATTTGTGCATGAAGAAAGGAGCTGTTCTGTTGTAAAAACATATTTAATACCGTTGAAGAGACGGTTTTCTGATGTTACTTTGAGCAGTGCGTATTATTGTATTTATTATCTATGTTTAATGTAGTCAGTATAGACTGTCAAGTATAAGTTGGCGTTCCAGTGGCGGCGCCTCCTACAACCCTCTGTGTTGCCACTTTTTTTGTTTAGTTTGGATTGATGGATATTCTTAGATATTACATTAAAGGTAAATAAAAAACTTAATAACAAAAAATTATTTTTTATAGTAATTATGGTCTGTTAGAGGCATTATTCCTTCCATGAATTCTTCAGAGTCATCTGTGTCAGAAGAATCTGAGTCGCTGCTATTCAAATCAATTAAAAATGGTTCCATTACTGTTTCAAGGCGGTTGTCTGTCATACGATAATTATTTTCAACATTTATAACGTGATTACAGTGTTTCTGCCATTCTTCAGCAGTTATTTTGGAAAATGCACTATGGATTCTCTGTTCCATGTTTTCAGAGAGGCCAGTAACATTTGTGTCTGCAAATATTCTTTTGAACGAACTCCAAATGAATTCTATTGCATTAAAGTCACAATGATAAGGCGGAAGTCTTACAGCCTTATGACCATGTTTCTTTAATATTTCATCAATTAAGTAGACATTCTCCTGATTGATTGTTTTTATAATTTCATACAATTCTGCTTTTTTCATGGTTTCCAAGTATGAAAGATTGTTTTTTTTATGAAATCTTGCATCTCTTGTTTCTTACTGTTCATTGTCACGCGTTTATTTATTTTAATACAGTGATATGACGCATTGTCCATCACTATTAATGAATTGGGCTCTAAGTTTGGGATAAGCTTTTCTTGTAGCCATTTACTGAAGTTATCTCAATTCATCTCGTCGTGATAATCTCCACTTTTGGTCTTAGATTTGAAACACAAAAGACTATTGGGGATAAAACCTTTCTCACTTCCGGCATTCACTATGATCCATCTCTGACCTTCTGAGACTTCTGTAAGGACACCTTCAGTTTCCTCAGACTGCCAACATTTTTTAACTTTATAGCCAGGGTGTAAATAAGTCTCGTCCAAATAAACGATTGGCCTCGGATTGTCACTCCTTCTATTATTGTCTATTTCTCGTAAAAATCTTGATGGCCAGGCAACAACATCATATCGCTCCATGAGAACCATCCTTTTGGATTTATTCTTTTTATAACTAAATCCCAACTTGTGTAGTATTTTTCTGAGAGATTCTATACTACCCTTGAAATTGATGTCTGCCTTTAGATCACAATGTAATTTTCTGAGAGTAGGGACGGAATTATTTAAATAATAAGATTGGATTTTGCGTCTAATAACACAAAGATCAAAGTCATCCAAATCAGAAACAGTTAATTTTCTTTTTCTACTTTTACCTGGAGTGACTAGTTTTATCGTCTTAGCCTCGGAAGTAGTGTTCTCTGGTGTGGAATTGTCATCACAAGCTGTGGATGTGGAAGGTCCTTGAGCTGCTTGATTAGGGACTTCAGTTCTCGCTGTAAAATTACTTTCCATGATTTTTCCCTCTGAAACTATACGGTTCACGGTTCTTTCAGAAACACCTTAAATAAAACAAAAAATATTTTAAGTTATCCATCAATCACATTTACTTTCAAAAGCAATTATTATTTTTCCCTAAATTTGGGGATATAAATATCACTTTTAACTGGCAATACTTTACCTGTCAAAGCCGCTGTTCGAGCATTCACTTGTTGAAATGGAATAATCGGCCCATTGTTACGTTTCTCCTCTTCACAAAAACGTTTTACAGCTAGAATAATTTCTCTAGCTGCACTCCGCACTACTTTTGGCATGTTTCGTAATGATTTTTACACTTTAAAACACAAATTATTAGCACCGACACACGTGAGGCTACCAAGCTGTTAGAACTGTCAACACAACTGTCAAAATTAGTACCTTTTTCTGCCACACGCCAACTTACACATGACAACCTATACTAGGCAGGTGGCAACAGTCTATACTCTATGGTAGCAATATACGGTTGCATTTTTACAAAATTGTTATCAATGTTCAAAAAGTTCAAATTGATAGTGAACAGATAACTGCGACTAATAAATTGATTTGTGGTGTAAAAACTGGAAAGTTAAGTCGTGTATGTTACAGGTGTTTTCTGTATCTTTGAACATTCTTTAAAATATTATCATTTATCTACAGGAATATGAATTTAGAACCACTAAAATTTGATACGATGGAAGTTAATACATCATTAGCTAAAGTAAGTATAAAAATATGAAGAACTATTTTTATTTATTCTATTGGTATTTCTTGAAATACATGCTACCTTGATCTAGTTTGAATTGAACAAACATGCTTAAAAAGGTTCCTGTGCACTATTTATATATAACTGAAAGTTTTCTGTAGTTTAAAAAATGTCGTTATTGCTTGTGTTATTATTATTATATAATTACAAAAAAAACTGTTTTTCAGAAGTTTTTTGAAGATCATCCTAATTTAGTGGAAGAACCCACCAAAACAGACATAAAGAAGGATACCTATTTAAGAGGAGCTATAGAAGATTTGCCAGATAAATTTAAAAAATTGGCTAATTTAATTGAAAAAAATATAGATCTGTTTTGCCAATTAGAATATTTTATAAGAAAATTTCCTGTGAAAACAACCAAGAATAATGATTTAAAGCTGTTGGTAAATTATTTAAATTACCATAGTCTGTGTAATGAGCCAGTAATGGTTGAAAATATAATAAAGAGTAAGTCGTGTTGTAATTTAACTACCTCTATGTAGCTTAGTTGGTAATAATTATAAGCATTTTGTTTATGCTCGAAATTTCAATGTGTTATATGTATAAGTATCTAAAAATTATATTTTCAACACTGTTAGTCAAACTTTACATTACTAATATGCAGTTTATAATTTTGACGAAAGATTTGCATCTTCATGCATACAAAGTTCAATTGACTCAGGAACTGAAGCCAGCGGACCATGAACAGCGAAGGGAGTTCATTAATTGGGTATTGGAGAGACAACATGAAAATGCGGAATTTGCCAATAAAATCATCTTCAGTGACCTGGCCCATTTCCATCTTGATGGCTTCGTCAATAGGAAAAATTGTCGCAGCAGGCATTTGGGGTGAGGAAAATCCTCGAGTGATTTACGACAAGCAAATGCATCCTCAACGTGTCACTGTGTGGTGTGGTTTTTGGGCTGAAGGAATCATTGGACCTTTCTTTTATGAAAATGAGGCAGGTCAAGCGCAAACAGTCAATGGTGTTCGGTATCGTGAAATGATAACCAGTTTTTTCTTGCCTAGAATTGAAGAAATGAATGTGGAGGGCATGTGGTTTCAACAAGACGGCGCCACATGCCATACAGCCAGGAGACAATTCAATTGCTGCATCAGTCATTCCTGGTCGTGTTATTTCGCGTTTTGGCGATCAGAATTGGCCGCCTAGATCGTGCGATTTAACACCTTTAGATTTCTTTCTTTGGGGTTTTTTGAAGTCCATGGTTTACGCGAATAAATCGACGACGACTGAAGCCTTAAAAGAGGAAATTCGATGCTGCATTAATGAAATACCGCAGCATTTATGCAAAAAGGTCATTGAAAATTTTATTAAAAGATCGTGTGTGTGCTAGCAAAGCCGTGGCGGCAATCTGCACGATGTCTTGTTCCATACATAACCTCTTTCTGTCTACTTTACGATATAATAAAGATTCACGATTTTTTTTTAAATATCTGTTTTATTTAAAATTTAAAAATTGCGTTCTAGTTGGGACACCCTTTAGTTTATTATTGTTATGTTAAGATTAGTTTTGGCTTTATATTCTATCATATTACTATAATTGTAAGGTTTTTAGCAAATGAAACTACAGCATTAGTGAAATTCATGTAGATATTAATATTATTGTCATAGCAAAGTCCACATACCACTTACAGCGACATCGTGGACTACAACTTGTCTGAAGCTTCTTGGTAGTTGATTTTTTTAATCTTTGTGGGAAAAGTGGGCCTGTATAAAATGGAAAGAATTAAATTATGTGAAAAATTATTACCTACAATTATTATAAAACTAATGTTTGTTTCAGCTCCAAGCATAACAATTTCTGACACAACGCCGTTGGTGAATTTGGGATTGTTAGCAGATGTTTTTCTTGCGGAATTTAAAGAGGCAATACTCATATCAACAACAAGGAATGTTGCTGTTTGTACACTTTTTAAGGAACTTTGTGAAGAAGCTGGGTAAAATAAAAACCTTGTTGTTTATGAAATAAATATGTATATGTATAATCATCATTTATCAATCATAAGGAAAAAGACGTCAGGCCCAAAAAATGCACTATACGCCCGATTGCGTTCAAATAAGATTTTTTTTATGTAATTACCAATACTAGTCTAAAAAAAACTATTTCTGTATCTACTAAAGATTTTTCTTCTTTCTATTGAACAACAACTCTTTGTAATGTCAACATATGCAGAGTTTTTTAGAATTTACACTGTACAAATAACATTTCCAAGTACCAGTGCGTTACTTGCAATAGTCTAGTTACTGTCTCAGTCTCTTTTATCAGATTATGTTTATGCTTTCAGCAAAGCAGTGAAACTTATTTAGTTTTAATGATTAAATTGGTTGGTTTTCTTAGCTTAGGTTATCTTGCCTTATAAATATTGCGTTTTTCAGATTATCGGTACTGCTAAAAATAGGGAGCCCGCATTCTGGTAACTTGTTCCATTTTGAAAAAGGTAATGTCATATATTATTAATGAATCGTCATGAACATCAGTTTGTCTCGCATTAATATGAATAAAATGCAATTAGCTGCCATTGATAATATTTTTCTTGTATTACAGATTGCGGAAGTTGTGTGGGAATTATTACCAGAAGATCGGATATAGAGTCCGCTGTAGATGTGTTCTTAAATGCTCCTATAATGGTAATTTTGTAAAAACTTATCACTTCACATACTCTGTGTTTTTATTATTGCTTCTAATAGCTTTGCTCTGTGCGTAAATGACAGTGCCACGCAGGCGCACCTTATTTCCGGTAATTTAATAATGAAACTAACTATTTTTAATTTTTATAGAACAATAATCACTGACTAAAATCATACATATAAAAAGAAATTCACTTTGATTAAGGTTCTTGATAGCTAATTTTTTTTTGTCCAAAAGTGCATCGTGCAATCAGTCTTCTGACTATAAGCAGATGAGTTGTAGGATGATTTGCTGGGAGATATTCCTAATCAGGAATATCTACAATAGCAATTTCTGCTGGGCTCCAGGGATCTTCGTCTTTTGAGATGGTTTATATACTCCAGTAGGTTGAGTTGAACGATACTCCAGCAGTCTTGTACTCTTGAGCGCCTACTTTTATTTCCTCCTTGACCGTAGGTATGCCCAGGTTCATGTACTTCGGCGTTTCTTATAAACCAAGGCGAGGTGCTTATTTGTTTAAGAATGTAGTTTTGTTCTCTTTGAATTTTAGTTTTGTTAGTATCGCATGTAGCTGTAGAAATTGCCATTTTCATCCTGGATATTAATTGAGGTGGTTTGAATGCATTCCGATATTGTGGGAGTTCATAATGTTCTATGGATGATCTAATTATAATAGCTGTGCCTCCAGTTGCAGTGGCGTCGGGATGATTTGTTGAATACACATTATACATAGTTTTGTCCATGTATTTGGCTGTTGGATTTAAGGTGCGCCTCAGAAATAAGGAAGGCACCATTTAACACTTCTTTTTTTTTTAATTATGCTGTATTTATAGCTAACTATTAACAATTTATTATTTTTCAGAATATCTGGGCTGTAAAAATGATATATGTTGAAGAGAGTGCAATCGAACGCTTCAAACAGTCGATTGGTTCGAAAGCTATCCATAAAATCGAAAGAATATCTCAGTTTTGCACTGATACATACCACTACAACGATAAAGTATACTTATTTGAATTTATCGAAGACACAGCCGCCCAACCCTCATCTTCAACAATGTATATTCCCATACAGACATACAGAACTGTCAAAGAATTATTAAGTTTGATAAATACATCGCTCTGTGTTTCTCTATGGTCCAGCGACGTTGCCGAGAGCAACGAAATCGCAAATTCCCTTAAAAGCAGCATTGTATGGATAAATGATTATGGAAATTTTAAAGGCTCTCCGCGCATTGCACAGTCCTACTTCTCCCACCTAAACCTTGATAATAATCAAATCAAAACGAAACTTACACCTAAAATTGAACATCTTATGAAGCTACGCAGTGAATGGGTGAAAAAAGATATTTTTGTTAGGAGAGAACTCGTTCTTGGTTCTTTAAAAGGGAAAAAAATTACAATGAATTTTGACATGGACTTTGTTGACGTTGGCAAGGATTTCATGTGTGTCGGTAAAGTTATGCCCGTCGAAATAGTCTATCTTGAAGATATTTCATTGCAGGAGGTTCTGAGGGCTATTAGTAGAGGTAGTGGCGTATTGTATTACTCGAAGGGAGGTATAGACGAGTATTATTCTTATTTGACCAAAATTAAAGCTCCTATTATGTTTTTGGAAAACGAATTGTCACCGTTATGTGACGGCGAAGTATCGGTATATAAAATACCTTTGGGATGGACTAAAACAATTTGGACGAGTTTTGGCACAATTTTTGCGAATTAGCTTATAAATATTTTATTAGCTATAAGATAATGTATGCAGGTATATTAAAAAATGTTTACTAAAACATGGTAAAAAATCGTAACGAATTTTTGTTAATAGATAAAGAACAATTTATTATTACGTAGTTGATAAGGATAAGGAGTTTGTTTTTCTTACTGCAACTATGCGTATATAAAATATTTTTATACTTGTTTATTTTTATATAATAAATTTTATTTATTTGTTTACATGTGTTTTTTTTTCATCTTGCTTGGTACATAAATAACACCTATAATATTGAACGAAAATGGTACAACTAACATTTGATAAATGTAGTAGAAACACATTTATTTATTTGAAATTAAAATGTCTTTATCAAGAAGTACACGTTCCTTGGCTCAATCAGGTCATAACTTGGATTCGGTTACATCGAAGACAAGCCGTCCCCGGCATGATAAGACTAGACCTGTATCTCCAAACTCAACCTTGAAACTATCGTGTACTTGTATCTATAAAATACAAAATAAAAAAATTGTGGCGCTAGAACCCATTTAGGTCCTCAGTTTTCTGAATCTGTTTCATGATCATTTTTCAATCTAATAGGCAAGTAGACCCACCTACTGTGCATGGCTTTTTGGGCCTACTACTAATCGTGATATTTTCATCGCGATGGGTTCCTTCACTATTCGAGCAAATGATAATTGCGGACGTAGAAAAAGAGAACATTGGTGCACAGCCGAGCATCGAACTAACGACCTCAGGGATGAGAGTCGCACGTTGGAGCCACTAGGCCAACACTGCTGTACTTATATGCTTGCTATGTTTATATTAACTTAATTATGCTTTATACTCGCATAATTAAGTTAATATAAACTTGTAGATCATCTTATATTTTTTTATTTTCCTCTGTTTCACATCTAAGGGCTGCCTTAAAAAAATACTTATTACTGATTATATGATGTAGGTAATCCTAATAAGTAATTTCTTCCTTTCTCCTAAATTTCATTATCATGTTGTATAATAATACAAGTTTAATAACATAAAATAGTTTAAGATACGTATACTTATATACTTACTTTTTTAAATTCTTTATTTCCAGTACTAAATTTATTTGAAACGATTTAGATTGTCGTTACTTAAATATATTATTCTATATCAGGCAAGAAACTTTCCGCCACTCTTTTCAATCGCTAAGTTTTTAATACAAATTGTTTGAACTGGAGCAAATCAATCCCAAGGATAAGGATCATTTAAGTATTCGTCACATTTATAAAAGGCTTTATTAATTAATTTACTTTTAACAAGGGCTTTGAATTTATTTACTGATAGTTCTCTAATTTCGCTTGGGACTTTGTTGTAAAAACGAATTCAATTTCCATATAAGGAGTGGTTTATCTGGAGCCTGGTTGGATCGATCGACTGTCACAGTCTGTCTAATCCACAATCTCAGATTGTTTTCTATCTGTGATTGTGGATTAATAATTGAGTTCGCGCGTTAGAAGAACGCGTTTTGGTCAAAACTTTCGTCGGTCGGTCGGACTTTCGTTTTCTCTGTAGTTTTTATAATTTTATGTTTGAATCTCTTCGTGTATTATGTTTACCTATAAGTGATTGTCATATTGAATACTGTATTTTATTTTTCTTGTACCAATCTATACTGTGTCGAGCGTTGGCAAGCTTTTATCATCATAAATAATCAATAAGCCTAAAATTCGTACAAGACTGTTAATTTTTTCTAACTGAATTGTCTTTTTTTTAAACGCAAGAGAAAACTGAACCCGTTACAGCAGGATTGAAACCACTGAATCAAAGAGTTAAAAAACCTTATAGGTTAACGTAACATGATAAGCGATTTGTCAGCACAAAGTTAGCATGATTGCAACATTGTGCATGTGCGGCCTAATTTCATTAAATTAGCCTACCATGGTAAAATCGAAATATAAGGGGAGAGACACATCTATTTTTCTAGCTGCGCATGGGTGGTTAATTATTATATAATCGCAAAATGATGTAGGCATTTCTATAGATGTTCCTCCATTATAATGCTTTTTAATATCTGAATATTAAAAAGCATTATACTATCCTATATTTAAGATTAAAAAGTAAAGACATTTTTGTATAACTATAAAAATATTTTTTTTTTATTACGTAGGTACTAAATTATTTTACGCTCTCTTTTTTCAAGGTGCATATTGTTGATATGCCGTACAAATAAATACTATGACCGTCATGTAAGACGTAAAACGACACTTTACACAGTGTAGACAAACCTTTAATTTGTATAATGTTTCGCAACTATACGCAAATTTTTAAACAAATATTGTAATATTCTAAAAAAAATTACTAGCCTTCGTCTGTGGTTTCATTTTCTTTGATAGGTATACCTACCGGATATGATAAAGGAAAGAGGAAATATATTTGAATAGGGTTTAATTTTAAAATGTATTTACAATATAAAAAAGAGATCGATTACGGTTTCCATGGCTTATAGTAAATCATTATATATGGTCTAGAGTTTCGATCCCAGGCGAAAATTTTGTTCGCCGTTCGGCGTTCGTGTATAATAATAAAACATCTTAATTTAAAAAATTATAAATGGAGTTGTCTAAGTAAGATAGGAAGGCCTATTACATTACGATATAGTAAACATTGTAAAACAGAAACGATTATGCCTCATGTCACATTATGGGGTAACAGGACTGCAAAATATATAGGGCGAGACTCCTCAAATATGGCAAGAAGTATATAGAAATAAAATTGCAAGACAAATTATTTATTTCAATTAATAATTTAATAATTGCACGTGTAGTGTTTATAAGGGATTTAATAAAGAAAATATAAAATCATTATTTTCTTTGACCCTGGGATCCCCTATAGAAAGGTAGACTTTCCCAATATAATGGTCGCTAGAATTTTGGATAGACCTGCTGCTGCTCCTATCAAAAATATTGCCCAAAACTCCTTTCCAGTAACGATCATACTCAGCTCTCTATCTATTATATATTTACATTCATGCTGCCAATTTCTCTGCTAACATTTCCGTCCAACAAAGTAATTCAGCTTTTTGAAATAGGATAGGTAATAGAAACGTACACGACACGTTTCTTAGACTTAATATTTCTCATAATTAGACAATAGGTCGCAAAACTACACGGTCTAAAATATCTTTGTCAAATGTCAAAAGACCTTGTTGTTGTCTGAGACAAATAGCACGATTCTCGAACTCAGTTAATCAAAAACGTTTTCTAAGTTCCGCAGCAGATTTGAGCGTATTTGTAACCCCTAGATGGGGCATAGGGCGTCCACAGTGAGTCTCCATCCAGTAAGGTCTTATGATTAATTGATGATTTCATTTTTAACCGATTAACGCCCGAACCCAATAATTAATCAAAAATCCAGATTGTTTTCAATCTGAAATCAAACCGTGACAGTCAATCGATCCTATCTGCATCCCAGTAACCAAATGCTACGAAGACAATCCATTTTTGGCGACGGATAGAATGAAATCTCTTCGCTGTTTACACTCATATTTGATAATCAATATAAAACAAATAAAGTAAATAAACCGTAAAAATAATATTAAAGTATACATGTCTATGTTTTAAACATATCAAATAGCTTTTTAATTATTTTAAAAATTGGTGTAAGTTTTAAATCTTAAGCATAGCACAGTTGAACTGTCATTTTCATACAAAGGTATATCCAAATACACCGAACCGACCTACCATGGATAGGTTGTATCGACAGACGGCTATTACAATTCGTCGATTGGTTATTGGCACACTTTTATCAATATTTGTATTAAGATGTCTATCTCAGATGGTTGAGATATGGATTGAGATAGGTTATGGGGTTTTTCCTGGTGCTTAGAACATAATAATAAACCAGTAGCTTATAAGGTCTGGGTATGTTTCGTGATCCTTTTTTTTAAATTGGCAAATTGGTGATCTGTGCCTTACACGCCGTTGACTTCTTGGGTCTAAGGCAAGCCGGTTTCCTCACACTGCCTTTAACGTTCAAGCGACTGTTAAATGCACATAACCAGAAAGTCTATTAGCGCATAGCCGTTGATCGAACCTACGACCTCAGAAGTTAGAGTCCACGATAGTGCTAATGTTCGTAAGTGTATATTTAATTTGTATCCATAAATTTATCAAAAGTCAAGAGTATGATTTAATTCAGGTTTACTTATTTCAACTTAGACATTTTTTGAGATTGAACATAATATGTAATTTATGTATATAGCTAGTAAAAAAGAAAATTATTATTTTATCCTTTAGATTTTATTGGTGGGTATTTAAAGTCTGTTTATTTTAAATAATATTAATTAAGTAGTAATTAATTAGTTTGTGTATTATATAGTGATTTTGAACTTATTCTGAATAAATGATGTGCTATTTGTGATTAGTGTAATAATAGTGGTAGGTATGTCCTTAATAGACTGGATATTTATTTTATAATATACATATTTTCCATAGCCTGTTCCATAAGTAATTTAAATAATGTTTCACATTGTTTTAGTAGTTTTGGATACTATTTAAAGTAAACAAGCATACACACAAATATTTTCTTTACTTCATGACAAATTAAAATTATTTATAAATTTAGTGGATAAATAGCCTATATTATTCATTGATTAGTACGATTATGTTTTGTAAATATTATTTAAATTAACAAGCGATACCGCAATATTAAACAATATATAACATTATATTACTGAAATTGTCAAGAAATGCTAGATAGGCATTTTTTTCGTATAAATAATAGTCGGGTTTTAAATCGAACATTAATCAATACATATTCACCATGAAGACGTGTCTACTGTTACTCTGCCTCGTGGCAGTCTCGACTGCTAACCTTCTGCGCCAGCAGTTCTTTCCTCAGTGGGACATGGTCTTCCAACCCTTGGACAACATCGACTACCAGAACTTCGCAAGACCCGAGAGTCAAGAACGCGTCAACTATGACGACTACGCACTCCCCAGTTCCACAGAGAAGAGCTCACCATACTTCACAAAAACTATTCAACGTGAATCGCCTAAATATGGAGATGTCATCACCTGGAAGGGTATCCAAATCGCCGCTGGACCGAAATCAACATTCAACGACAAGAAGCACATCGTAAGAATCTTTGACGACGCCTACAAGACATTGCAACACATCACCGATGATAAAAAGAAAACTTACCATGATGCCTACGAAAGGTACGAACAAAATAACTCTGAAGAAGCCAACATGAACGCCACTCAACTTCTCATGAAGCATCAATATTCTGTTGAAGAACATGTCGTCAGAACTGATGACGGATACATTCTCACCATGTTCCGTGTCCTACCTAGAGAACATAAGGATGTGAAAGCCCCTGTAGTATTCCTGATGCATGGGCTCTTCGGGAGCGCTGATGACTGGTTATTAATGGACAAATCACTCGCTTACATGTTAGCTGACGCCGGCTATGAGGTGTGGCTGGGAAATGCCAGAGGAAGTAAATACTCGAGGAAACACGTAAGCAAGCATCCTGCCCAAGCAGATTTCTGGAAGTTCAGCATTGACGAAATTGCTCACCACGATTTGCCAGCAATGATCGACTACTCGTTACGAACATCAAAACAGCAAAAACTCTTCTATGTAGGCCATTCGCAAGGAACCACAGCATTCTTTGCCCTGACTTCTACTCGCCCTGAGTACCGCAACAAAATTGCAATGATGTACGCACTCGCACCCATGGTCTACATGACAAACACGCGAAGCCCATTGCTTCGTATGATGTCTCCAAATAGTCCATTTTACGATTATTTACAGCATCAATTTGGATACGGTGAGCTGAGGTTAAGCAAAGAGTTAGTTCACACTATAGGAGGCAATATGTGCCAAAACCAAATTGGCTGCAAACACATCTGTGGCAACGTTAACTTCGTCGTGACTGGCATGGACCCAACAAATATGGACGTTGATTTAGTTCCTGTAATTATGAGTCACGTACCAGCAGGAGCATCGACGAGGCAAATCAAACAGTTTGGCCAAGCTGTGGCAGCTAATGAATTTAGAAAATACGACTTCGGTGCGGAAACTAACACACAAGTATATGGCAGCAGTCAACCTCCAAGGTACAATATGACAGATGTCAAAGTTCCAGTGGCTCTATACTACAGTGATGAAGACTGGATGGCGCACCCTTGGGATGTAGAAAGGTTGCATCAGGAGCTACCCGATGTGAGAGACTTCTACAGAATTCCCGATGAACACTTCAATCATATGGACTTCCAATTCTCACGCAGAGCCCCTGCAGTCGTCTATCAGAGATTAGTTGACTCCATAAGAAATTACCACTGAGTAAAATTACTTCTTATAAATTTAATTACTAAATGAATACATTAGTATCCAATATCGGTAGGCCTTGTGTAAAATACGTTATAATTAAGATTTTTTATTAATAAACCGTCCTTAATTTGTGAAAATACGTTTTATTCAAAGCTAAACAATCCCTCAGAATTATTATTTAGTTTATTTCTATATAGTTCAAAGAAAGATATATTATTTATAAAAGTCTTTAATCCAACCTGTATATATAGTGTAGCTACGAGCAAAGCAAAGATAATTACCACAATTATTAACGATGTTAATGTTAATGAATAATTGAAATTTGAGTCATAAGTAATAATATAGGACATACTAACATATCTATAGTACCAGTATAAATACATAACTTATTAATTGTGGACATTTCGGATGATATTTGATATATTATAACTAACAAAACAAATGATGACTTATTATTAAACGACTACGTAAGTGGTGCGAAAGAATAGTAATTTAAGGCAGAATTTAGATACACATTAAAGGCGGGAAGCTTTGAAAATCGATGTGATTAATATTTACTTAAAGTAATATCAAAATCATCCTATAGAGGGCATTAGTATATTCGTAAACTAGAAATTTTTCATCTTTGTTCTTTGTTAGGTATGACGATTGACGACACATGGTTTCGGAATTCGTTTCGACAGATCGACGGAATACAATTATAATTGGTGTCAAATGTCTTATTGGCCGTTTGACGTTAAAAATGATTAGGAAACGAGCTGAGGGAACAAGCCATTTACTAAGCCCACGCTTTGTTATGACAAGCGTTTTGATAATGTCATTATAGCGTTGTCTGTATGAACGAGAAAAGGCGAGATTTTATTGGGGTGTGAGAAAGAGACAGTTGCGCGGCGGCGCTGTAGCGTGCTTCCCGCCGTCCCCCGATACGGCTGTCAGTCGAATAAATACAATGCAGTTGTGCAATAGTTCTTGTTGATTTCTATTATTTTTACTAGTTTTCACGCATTATATCATCGTTTTCTTCTTTTTGAACAATTTGTGTAATGAGAAGTGATCAGTAACAGTTTGCCAGTGTTTATTTTCTAAAGTGTACAAAATTTATTTCACCAATGGAATAGAAGAAAATGATACCACCTTCCATCGGCACAGCACAGGAGAACCAGTCCAAAATGACCTATCAACAACGACGAGATCTTAGAGAACTTACTAGAGAAATCATCAGAGAAGCCCGCGTTTCGAATAGTCAGAAGTCAATGTCGCCTGGAGGTAAGAAAGCCGGTCAAAAATCAAAATCGAAGCCACGTTTCCGCCATGGATGTCACCGTGACGAGTGACGGCCTGACATACGTCAAGGTGACATCATTAAAAACTTTAATTCCCATTTAATTTATAATTAAAAACTGCTTTAAAAAAGGTTTTGTGGAACGGGTGCAGTTTAGTGCCGATATCTAGGTCTGTTACGTCATCTAGGCGTTCGCTCTTACTAAACTAAAATGGCGCCAACGCCGTTCGTTGCTTCATAACTCCGTCAACGCTACCGTGTTTTATCGGTTACTGTGTTAAATGTTATAGTTTAATGTAGTAAATGTTTAAAATTTGATCTGGTCAGTGATAATATAAGTTAAATACTTAGCTGACCTTTACGATAGTGTAATTTGGCACGTGCAGGAGTTATTTTTAGATAGCTTGGACGTGTCGCATTGCAGGACAAATCAATAATGGGTATGTGGTTATATGGTTAAGTTTTCTCAGCATAGTTTTGATTGTCTTTCATTTTTTACGATGTTTATTTTGTTTGTTTACAATTCGCTATTGAAATCTTGATGACTTTTAGAATGTCGTAATGACATAAAATTGACAGCGGTCAGTAAGACAAGATGGCGGGGAAAGGTAATTTTTGGGTGTTCGCTTTAGTTTAATCACGCGGTCCGCTAGGTAGCGCTTACCATTTGATTGGTTTTTGGTGAGAAAATTCTGCAGTAAAATGGTAATTTTGACAAGGAAATAAGTTTATTTTTTAAATCTATGCATGAAAGGTTTTTTGTTTACCCTGGAGATTTTATACTTTTAAAAAAGTATGTCACTCAATAATGTTGGTAATTTTTATATTATAAAATATAATTATAATATATTTAGATGTTTTAGCTTACATAAAGAACTTAAATTAAAATATGTAAGTAGACTTGGAAAATTGAAACATTGGAGTACATTCTATACTTCTAAGAAGCAAATAGAGATGTTTCTGTAATTTAATTGTTTACTATTTTTAATAAAGGTACATAATTAAAAAAATCTTATTCTATTTCTTCTTTTTGATTCCATCACTAATAAATAATGCTAATGCGAGTCTTAGTATTGGGGAAGGGTTTATAATAACTAAAAGTTAACAAACTTTACCTCAACTTCCAAAAGATAACATATCATTATTAAAATTAGGTCATAGATAACAGATTTTAATTTATTATATGCTGCACTTTTTGTTTAATGATAGGATCCATGTTTAAGGTTTTAATTTCAAATAAAATTATATATATATGTATTCATATTCTACATCATATGACCAAAGCCATAATAAATAACAGTAATATTAAACTATCTTATCCTTGTTTTAGCTCGAGACAGGTTTGCCTCCACATCTTCCACAGATGAGAATGAGTCTGGCACTGATGGAGAATCAGAGAGAAAACCAATCACCATTTCATATGGAGGGTTACCCATGACATCGCAACAGGTACAAATTACAAGTTAAATTTAGTGAAAATTTTCACTGGTTTTATTTAAATTGTTTTGAATATAATTAACTATTTCAAATTACCAAATACCAATAGAACTGCAAACAAAAAAGCTTATCAAACACCACTCTCAGATAGTTAATAGCAAATAAAATAACTGAATTTAATTTAAATAAAATTTTTACCAGGGTAACATAATAATTCGCAAAAGGCGCGGTAATTTACCAAAGGCGTCGGTGAAGATATTGAAACGATGGCTGTACGAACATCGGTATAATGCATATCCAAGTGATGCTGAAAAACTAGCTCTTAGTCAGGAGGCCAACCTAACGGTTCTACAAGTATGTATATTTAAAAAAAAACAATAGAAAAATAGTCCATTTTGTAGAAGTAGTTTTGTTTAGAACAGACTAAATTAAAATAAATATAACCATTGTGTAAAATTAAATTCATCATTTTTTACCAAAGCTAGCTTTATTTATTTATTTATTTATTTTACTTATATTAATATTGAACAATAGGTATGCAACTGGTTTATAAACGCCCGTCGACGTATTCTGCCCGAGATGATCCGTCGCGAGGGTCAAGATCCGCTTCATTACACCATCTCAAGACGAGGTCGGAAACAACTCAATTCAAGCGATGCAGATGCTGAGGTTGATGCCAGCGCTAGCAACCTTGTGGTCACTGCCTGGGACGGCTCAGAGATTGAGGTATTCTTTTTTCTTACAGTTTAAATAGATAATGTTATATTGAAGTGAATGATGATCTGTAAATAGAAATAGCTTTAAGGGGTTTTGTGTATAAATTGTTATATTGATGATAGTAAGAATGTTTCACAGATAACAGACAGCAAAATAATATGGTGGAACTTTGGCGTCTTAGTTACACTAAATTGTTTTCCATCCAATTATAAGAATTGACATCAAAAATTGTATTAAAGAGAGAAAAGTAAAGAACTATTTACTGGTTTGACTTGTCTATGATTTGGCGATTAGTACCATGAATCTATCTTTTTATCGCGGGGATGTATTTGGAAGATAATGCTTGTCACAATTTAGCTAAAAAAAACCATCATTATTTTAGTCACCACCTTAGTATAGTATCACTATACATATTTCATTAAAAAAAATAGGTTATCAGATCTTTATATAATTCTACTCACTACTGTATGTGCGTATGTCACTGAACTCCCGGACGGCTGTACTCATTTAAATGATTATTATAATCGTTTGGATAGTGTTGAAATATCTCGTTAGATAACATTTCTCGGGTCCGCTAGTGTGTGATATGGATATTTTGTGCTCATATGTTTATTTCGTATTCCAAGTATGATCATCACTTGTGGAGGCGGCATGTAACATATAGGTTAGGTAAATAATGTTTACAGGTATTTGATGTCGCTTAAATTTTTCAAGAGTACTTTACCTCAATATCATTTTTACATACTCGTTTGTACTTGGACAGGGCGATGGCGAAGGCGAGGGCGGCCGGGACCACGACTACGGCGATGGTCTGCTCGTGTACCGAAGCGATGGCGAGGGAACTGACCGCTCCCACGACGAATATTCCGAGGACAAATACGATCCAGCCGTTTGGCACTCCGTCATCCGCTACGGTGCTGATGACGCACATCCGGCCGCGCGCGGGTACGTACTCCGGCCTCACTCAATTTTATTCCCATCACTTACTCTAGCTACGGATTATAAATCCGTTCTCGCGAGATCTTATGCTATTTGTCGAGATCAAGCTCGAAGCGTAACACACACAGAGACTTGGAACATTGCAAATTTTGGAAATTTTCAATTTGAAAAATTTGCTAGAAAATTATCTTACGCAAAGAAATTAAAACCATAGTCAAACTATTATATCGTCAACAACTTGATCTATCAACTAAACATTATAAACATTTTGATATATAGAAGTATTTATGGAAATTCTTGATTACAGCAAGGCAATTTAAAGGGATGAAATGATGAGAAATTAATCACAAAACATATTTATTAAGTAATAAATATGTTTTGTGATTAATTTTATTATTTTAACTCTCCCTATTATTTATATAAAAGAGAGTTAGGATCTGTTTCACAAAGTCCGGATAAGTTCCAAATAAGCTATTCAGTACTTATTTGTAGGATAAATAGTATTTTTGCGTTTCACGGCTGTCAGATAGCGCTATACGTCATGAAATGTGAAGTATCTTATTTGGAACTTTTATCTTTCGAATAATTTATGTGTTGCATAGCTATTTGGCACTTTATCCATACATTGTGAAACAGGCCCTTAAGATGATAAAGACACGTTAACTATGGTGACCGATTGTGAAAACCCAATATGACTTATAGGTGACCTTAGTAATCATATAAAATAAGTAATGTCTTTCTTTTTAGTCTACTTAAGTGCTGTACTAACAAAACATTAAAAAATCTTTACAGATCGGCAGCGGTAGTGACGGTCCGCACTATGGACGGTGAAACCGTCGAAGGCGAAGTTCAGATGGAGACGGATGAGGCGAGCGGAGCAGACACGAGTACAGCCAGCTGGCCCCAGATTGCCATTCCGCCGATGCCTAAAACCACACGCCGTCGTCTTCAGGTATCTCTCGAGCTATCTACTTATAGGCGCATACATCTTAAAAATTTAGATATAAATTAATTATTTAAAATTAATTACACGCAATTCTTTGATTTTGTGCGTTTCATATAAGGCCTTAATAACTATTAATAACAAATATATTTTTTCAATTGTTGCCAAGATAACCACTGTCAAACTCTTCAGCTTCATAATCATTGTCATGGCTTTTGTAGGCAACTACATGGTCAGTTTCTAGCTGGTTTTCTTATTTACCAAAGCAGGCTGGAGTTTGAACGCTCTAGTTCAGTGTTTCCGATGTGGGTCCCACTCCCCACAGGGGGGCAATTCTATTGTTATGGGAGGGGATGGGTATTCAAAAATTTCTTTTAATTATTTTGACAAATTATTATGTATGTTGAATAAAGGCTACTGTGGGACATGGCACAAAATGTGGGTATCACTGTTCTAAATAGACTTAACGCTTAGATAGCTACAGTTCCAAATTTAAAATAATCTTATGTCTAACATGAATTTGTATTAAAATTGAGAGATAAAATCTTTATATGAATGATAAAATTATCAGGTTGTGGGAACGAGCGTGCCAGAGACACGTGTAGAGAAAGACAAGTTCAAGTGTCTGTATCTGCTGGTGGAGACTGCGGTTGCTGTACGCCAACGAGAGAAGGAACAAGATGAACTCCCCGTCTAGGGTAGCAGGTTCGATTTCTGACCAAACAACTTTCGCTTATTTAATCAAATTTACGTTCTACAAAAAATTCAGTTTATACATTTAAATTGTGAAGAAAATTATTATGTTTTTAGAGACAGTTAAGAGAAAGTTGTTCCATTTAATCGAAGTATACCAATTTTTTATCATCATTATACTTCCTGAAATAACCTAAGGAGGAAACCTATTCAACATGTAATAGTTTTTTTTTATCAGTTACAAAGTAACTACAATATTTTAACTCAGATTTTTTTGAGTTCTAAAAAAGCTATGAAGATGAATATAACTTTGCATGGCACACATTACTTCCGGAGATTTTTCTCAACAATATATCAATGAACCAGAATTTACTCTACAAATAAACTCAAGTAAGATTGAGATTTAGTAACAGTAAATATTGGAAAAAGATATAATATATTCAAAATGGTTATTTGAAAAACTTAAAATGTATAGAAATTAGTTTTATAGTGATTATTTTCTTTGTATGGAGTAGATGTTTAGTGGAATGGACTTATATTAATCTGTGAAAGTAAAAATGTAATCTTATATACAGTACTCTATTTTATCATAAAGTCTTTAAAAAATATATGGCAAAATTGTAAAATTACATTCAGGTTTAGTACTAAAAAGTGAAACCAATTTGGTGGCGGATATTATGTCGAGACGGTTTCTGGGGGAGTTTGAAATTCAAGGATATTAATTATGATTTTGTGACTAAATAATACTGTAAGTGGGCGAGGCCTAAATTATTTCTATAAACCCAAGTAAAAAGATGAGTCAAAAAATAACATCCTTGGTATGAAAATACTTTTTCAGCACTAACATCAAGGATTCATATCAGTGTACGTAAACTCGTTACTGCCTAAGTGCTGTATCAATGTATTTTGAATTAATTGAATACATATGTATTAAAAAAATATCGGTTGATTCCTTATGTGGTTCAATTTCCAGTCAAATTAATTTAGAATTACACTTGGAATTGTTGATTGCAGTTCTGTAATCTATTTGAAACTTCTTGCAAAGTTCAAGGAAGCGCACCTTATAGGTTGGTAATGTAAGGTATAAGGAGAATACAATAGAATAATTTACACAATGATAACCCTTGTAACAGTCGACCTGTCATGAAAATAGTTAAGTTAATACTAAGGTTCTCCTACACACAAGTTATCGAGAGTGATTATGATTGATTATACTCTGGAATACGCTCTTGACTGAAGTAAAACTCAGTTAAACCAAATCCAATTTCTCATGTAAAAATGGCAATTACTTCATCAGAGGCAACATCTTCAATTTTTGCTTTGATTTATTCGAGATACACAAACCTGAATATTCGATTATAAACGTAAGTTGGATATTATTTTTTTCTTTCAGTTTTCTACTATATCCAATCAAAATAACATTGTGTGTAGGATAGTATAAATAAAAATAACGTATCTTTATTACAAGTTAAACGTGTAATTTTAGTTTTTGACCTGAGAATGTAAGGCATTTTAGTTTTCACCGAAATACAGTTAGAATATTTTTATATTTAGACCTGTATATACTTGTGTAAGGCTCTAATTTGTTAGTGATTTAATAAAATATGATTTCGCATTGTGAAGTTTAATTCAACCAATCCTATCCTATAAGAACGATAAAACTAAATTTCATACACAGAACACTAATTTAAAAAGGTTTTATTTAATATTACTGATGTACAATGTCCGCCTTATCATACAAGCTAGCTCTCCTTTTGGCAGCCTGGCCCTCCAGAGCAGGTGATTTTCTTTTACCTTCCTCTGCTTTGTCACCAGCCTCTTCTATCACTATATCTTGAGATGGTATTGCCATTAACATATCAAAACTACTGGTGTTTTTATCGAGTTCATTTTTATCTGAAAGTTCGTTCACCTAATTTCATATGAGTATGGCAAAGCAATTACGTCTTCAACTTATTATTTCAATATACAAAATATAGTTAATAAAAAATACATGTAAACTTAAATGAGACATTTATTAAAAACTAAATTAAAAGCAAAGAGAAAAAAGTGTGAAGAATCTCTCATTCAAATGGGAACATTGTGCTGTATGAGGGAGTCAATTAATAATAAAAACTTTATTTTAAGTGCAATTTTCTAACCCAAATTTTGTTTCATAACTTGTTTGAGTCTGAACTCCTCTTGAGCCTGTTTTTGTCGCCTTTTTCTTTCAGCGCGAGCTACATCATCGTTCGCCTCCTGTCATGAAGGTTTGTAGTTAAAAATAAATTAAAAACTCAATTACAGCTAAAACTGACAATTAAACATGCCATAATTTCAAACAATTTATTATTATAATAAAACATGTATTTAATAATGATACCACACAATATAATACCTATTGTAATTCCATCATTTATAGCTATCGCTTATTTATATATAGAATTAGGATTTTGAAGAGTAAATTTCTACAAAACAATTAAAATATATGGTTTAGAAGATCCTTGCTGATATTAAAAAAAGGATTAAAATACAGTGATGATGTCTGAGATTGGAATACTTATGATAACTGTAACATTTACTAGTCAGGACTGTTAAGATTTTATTATATATTTATACTGCCAAGTTCACGTTTCAATAGGAAATTAACAAAAATATAAAACTTACAAACATTTTATGTATTAGGCATTTACTGTTTTTCTTACTAACAACGTTCATATAAATTAAACAAATAGCTTAAAAAATAAAGTCGATAGAACGTTTATGATGAACTTGGACAGTAAATTCTGTTTAAAATATATAGTTGACATATTGAGTTATCGGCCATTCTACTGAAAACACATTATTGTCATAAGCCGTAAGTATGACTTAAGGTAAGTTATTACTTTTAGTAGAACCGCTAAATAGATATATACCTTTAATTAGAGAAACATGTAAGAGATGATACATTTTTACTTCTAATAAATATAAAGTATCCATACACAAAAGGGAATTATTGTATTTTATAATTACATATTACGGAAACATTTTTTAACATTTCAAATTTTACACTGACGCCCTAAATCACTCTTTAATATTCCTAAACACAAAGCATCAATAATACCCACATCCTACCGAACTAGTAACATTGAAAAAAATCGATAAAAAATAGTGTATTTCAGTAAAAATATACTTACTCTAAGTGTAAATTACTAAGTTCGAATCGCGTGTTTAGAGAATATACGATACATTATGTATATCGCTGTATAAGAAAACGATGTATTATGAGCAAAAAAGTGATGTTCATTAGTGAACAAAAGTTAAAATTGGCAAATATTGGACAGTATACAAATGCTTATGATTTGGGCGCGGTTGGTTCTAGACCACTACTAGGTGAAGAAGGCTTAGAACCATCTTCTGGGAACTGTTTCTCAACCTGTTCGGCCACCCATTTCTTAACCTTTTGCTCCGTCCAGAAGCCATCATAGAAGATCGTGGGCTTTATCCAACAGCCTTGATTCTGTGGAAGATAATTTGGATCCATTTCGGGGCCGTTTGGGCCCTGTCTGCATGCATTCTTGCATTCTACCGGCGACCGGCTGTTCACGACGAGATTCTTAGGCGGCATATTGAAGTTCAAATTAACGTTACCATGGTGACGGTCGTACGTTTCGTAAAAATGCCACGGGTATTCGTAGTAATTGTGGTACATGGTGGGTGCGTGGGGGATTCGCGGGGGCGGAGGATACATGGGGGGTACCATGCCCCCCATAACTGGGAGGATAAAACTTACGTTGTTCGGTCGCACGTGAGGGGCCGGGGGGGGCGGCGGTGGACGCTGTACCAAAGGGGGCCTGTTGGCTGCTGGGGGCAGGTTAGCTGGCATTGGGTGGGCCTTGGCTATGGGGGGTGGAATATTGACAGCATTCTTGATAGTTGGTGGTGGAGGACGTATAGGAGTCACACTCGGCACATTAGGTATATTCTTAGCAATTGTTCCATTTGTTTCTTCTTTACGAGCTAAGTTTTTGGGTTCAGTTGGTTTGAGTATTTGAATATCTGGTTCTGGCGGGGGCACTTCTACTTTGTTTGTTTCCAGTAATTCAATGAGCTCTGTGGACACAGAACCTCCAAAGCTTAATAAGGTCTCACGGAGTGCATTTGTAACAGCACACTGAAAACAAATGTTTCATTTAAAGTCTGGTTAATAACCAGTAAAGTTAACATAGTAAAAAAAAAAAAGAACTCACCTTACGGGCTCTATGTATAGCTGAGCCTTTAGTGATGCCAATAGATGTTGCATATCCAACATTTTCCCGATGTATATCAAAACTCTTTACAGTAACATTAATAAATGCAGCCACTCCAGCTGTGTATTTTCCATTAATTAATTCAACAAAATCTGGAAAGACATATCAATAAATGCATTTTATTAGCACAGCAACTACTAACAAAATAAAAGATTTTAGAGCAAGTTATCAGTCCTTAAAAACTGACAAAAATTATAACTAACCTACAGGTTAGTTATTGCACATAATATGAGGTATACCTCAAGGATTAAAGTGATCTATCTCTGTTTAATTAAGAAAGTATCACAGCTTATGTATCATCATATATGTTTGTCATTATTTTATAAATATATTAGGGCTTTTGCCTGGGTATTAACATGTTTTCTATTTATTAAAACAATAGTAAAGAGATATTTACCCAAGTCCTGCTTTGTGACCATCCAATTCCAATTATTAAAGCCCCATTGAGAGTGACCAAAATTTATGAGTTGCTGCCGTCTATGCTGAGGATCCCATTCATCATCCCCTGCTACTTCTGGAGACATTGAGCCGTCAGGCTGAACACAAATTATTACTTTGTAAAATAGTTATAGGTATAGAATTGAAAGAAACAGAATTCAAGCTACATTGTTTATAACTCTTAAATATTGTTGACAAAATGTACTATTATTTGACAGGGAAAAACCTACAACTAGTCTAATTCTTAGCCTTTGAGACTATATTCAAGGACGGAAATTAAGAATTTTAGAAAACCAGCAAACAAACATATGATTAATAAGAGTGGGATTCATCTACGATTTTTTTATAATTGATTGATTATTATTGATTTCTCACAATAGTTAGCGAAGGTAAATGTTGTAAAATAGTGTGTATTAAGTTAAAAGACTTTTTATACCATTTTTATATTGCAGTTCGCAACGGGGAATCCTGGTTTACGCTGCATTTTTACAGACGCAACTTAGCTTAGCTGGCTTAGGAAGCCATTATAAAAAATTAATGTGAATTACTACTAAATAAATCAATTTCATTGGATTCAAAACACTATTAACTTTATTTACCAGCAAGAAGACACTATAAAAAGAGTTAAAGGGCGTACAAGTAACAATTCTGCAATTGTTTAATTATTTTGTAAAGAATTCAGAATTATTGTATTGGGTAATTTACGACTGACCGACTGACAGTTGACACTAGATTGTTTGACATTGATTTACTAATGCAATGCGGAATGCCAATTGCATTACAGTTTGTAATATATAGCCCAAGAGCCCACGATGGTCATGCTTTTGCAAGGTGGCAAATTCCTAGCGTCAAAATTTCGCAACATCTTCCCGTCAAAAATTCTGTAGTCTGCGAAAAAAAAGCTAAAAGTTGCATTCGAAACTCAGCTTTTATAAAATAACGAAGGTTAGCAGTCGTGCGCTCTTGCGCTATGTACCACCGAATTCGGTATTAATAGAATTTTGGAAAAAAACGCGGGAAGCTTCGCATTTGGCGGGCGCGATTTTTGTTTGAATTTTCTTTCTTGAAGTTTTGGGATCCCATATTCCTTTTTGTCTCACCGTGGCGAAAATGGATTAAATTACTTTTTAAATTTAATAAATAAAGTTCTATTGATAAATGACATACCGCCATCTTGGCGAAGTCAAATAGTGCTGCCATTTTTAAAACCGTCTAAAATTCGATCTGATATTAAATCATACTGTCCTATAGTCTTGTCATCGGTGATAACAAAAGTAGTTGAACATTTAATTAAAAATCGGCTTGAATTGTATATAGAAAATAATAAATATCAGTCACCAACTCAGTTTGGATTTCGAAAAGGTAAAAGTGTGTGTGACAATTTAGGCATATTAGTCACGGACATTCGTTATGCTTTCTCAAATAAAAAGTCAGTAGTCGCAGCTTTCTTGGATATTAAATCGGCTTATGATAATGTTTTGTTACATATTCTAAAGGGTAAATTAGATAAATTAAAGGTTCCTTATTTTTTAAATAATTTCATTGTAAATCTTCTATCAGAGAGAAAAATTATTTTAGATGTTGGCGGCCCTTACATGCCTAGTAGGCTGGTATGGAAGGGCTTGCCACAAGGGTCTGTGCTGAGTCCTTTATTGTACAATATTTATACACATGACCTAGAAAACTCTATCGGAGATTCAGTTAGTTTATTACAATATGCCGATGACTTGGTTATTTATGCCTCTGATAAGTCTGTAAGTAATGCTGAACAAAGTGTCTCGTCCTCTTTATCTTTCCTAAAATCTTGGATGGATGCAAATGGCCTAGATCTGTCTCCCTCAAAAAGTACCGTCGTACTTTTCACTAAATCCAGAACTCCTCCCTCACCAACTATAAGATATGATTGCGATAATATATTACCCGTCAATAATCAAGTAAAGTTCTTAGGAGCTATACTTGATTCTAAACTAACAGGTCAACCACACTGCGAATTTGTGGTTGGTAAATGTGAGCGACACTTGAATATGCTGAGATGTCTCAGTGGAGTTTGGTGGGGTGCTCACCGGGCCACATTGAGGTTGGTGTATAATGCTGTCATTAGAAGCGTTCTTGATTTTGGGACCTTTTTCTTAGTACCAGGTAATGTAGCAGGCTTTAGAAAACTAGATCTCATACAGTCTAGGGCTTTGAGGATTGTTTCTGGTGCTATGAAATCGAGTCCGGTTAATGCTCTGCAAATAGAATGTTGTGACCCTCCATTAAACTTAAGCCGTCAATATCTGTCAGATAGATTCATTTTTAGAACTGCCCAGTTCCATAATCATCCCCTCATTTCCAAACTGGAATCTCTTTCTCAAAAATTACCCTCTTCACATAAACCTTTACCTTGTCTATTAAAAAGCTTTCTGAAATTTAAACAATTACAAGCCCCAACTCATTCCTTTTATATACTTCCCCTATTTAGCTCTTCTTATGATTCTCTACTTCTTTCTCCTGAGATATGCTTTTCTATTGGCATTGAAAAATCTGATTTTAATGCCAATGCAAACTTTAATTCCAATGTCAATATGAAATGGCCTAACTGGCATCAAATGTATACAGATGCTTCTAAACACTCCAATGGGTGTGTTGGTGTTGGAGTGTACCACAAACAGTACAACATAGTTCAGAAAATAAAATTACCTCCAGAATCATCGGTCTTTACCGGTGAATGTTTTGGACTACTAAAAGCTCTTGAATATGTGCTGTGTTTCAAACTCAAAAAAACCGTTGTATTTACCGATTCCTTAAGTGCATTACAGAGCTTTGAAAAATTCTCACTTAAACTAAACCCATTCTTTCATGTTATATTTTGAATGTAGGAGAAAGCTGTTGCAATGCCAATTACACAACTATTTAGTATCATATATTAGGAAATGTGAAAGCTGACACTTTGGCTAACAGTGCTACTGTGACCGGTGACGTATACCCGTACAAGAATTTTGGCCATGGTCTTGCTGCTTTGCCCGGCATATATCTCCACAAATCGTGGAATATGTGTTGGGAAAAGAACGGCCGGATTAAGGGTCGTTTCTTGTATGCTATACAGTCTTCCGTTCCCAGGAAGCCGTGGTTTGCCAAATTATCGCTTGGTAAAACTGCCACTTCTACTATAATCCGTATGCGTCTGGGACATAACAGCATTCCAGTTCATTTACACAAACTCGGTATCGTAACTAGTACCGCCTGTGAGTGTGGCGAGAGCTATTCTGACTTGAATCATGTTTTCTTTTCTTGTCCTAAGTATGACCATTCTTCCTTATATACTTCTTTAGTTTCTCTGTCCGTTCCCCTTCCTACCAATATTTATTTACTTCTTCGAGATTTAAACCCCCTTGTATATAGTATTATAAGTATGTTTATTGTAAATAATAAAATTAAACTATAATTTTGATTTTTTCCATTATTAATTATTCTGATTTTTTGTAAATTTATGCGCTTTCAATTATTTATGTTATGTCGCGATTGGTTTCCTTAGTTTTTTCATTATGCATAAACTGTAAATAATTAAAACAACGAATTATAAAATCCCATACTTGACGCTGGCTAATGCACAGTGTTAGAGCCAAAAGAAATAGAATTTTGATATTTAAACTTACGTTTCAACATCCGTCAGCCATCAGGCAAAAAAACAAATGCCAGCGGACAGCGACTCTATTAGTCTAGTATAAAAATATATTTTATGGTGGTTACACATGCTAAAATAATTATTACATTTTAAGTATAATACATTTCGAACAATACGTTACAGCGGAATAATATTAATATGACAGAGATTTTAGATATTGATGGTAGCGTTCTTGAAGGAGTAAGGAATCCTTGTGTTTTGTACTAAGGAGTTGAAAAAATACTATGAATAATATAATATCTAAAATTATTTCAGGGCGGCCAAATTCTGAGAAATTCGATTTCATTGAGTGCCATTCTTGGCATACCAGTGAGGGTAAAAAATATTCGAGCGGGTAGAAAAAAACCTGGCTTGGCAGCGCAACATTTAAAAGGTTAATTAAAATAAGTAGGTATATTAACCCGCGTAGAAA
Organism: Pieris rapae; assembly: GCF_905147795.1. Classification (NCBI taxonomy): domain Eukaryota; kingdom Metazoa; phylum Arthropoda; class Insecta; order Lepidoptera; family Pieridae; genus Pieris; species Pieris rapae. The sequence goes on along the minus strand of NC_059509.1, from coordinate 2,605,830 downwards.
TAAATAGACTCAACATTCCAACAACAATGCTGTTGTTGTTGGAGTGTTGTCCTGTTCTGTTTTAAAAATAAATTTTTAAACATACTGCCTTCCTAGGAATAAGTCTACTTAAAGCAATTTAAATTATGTATTATATGCAACAAATACCTTATTAGACAAGAATTTCTCTTAGTATTTTTATTTTAATTAAAAGATTTCCTACTTTACCCACTCATACTTCTCACTTAACCTAACTTGTGAACAAAAATTCCATTTATTTAAAAAATTTATATGTAATCTTACTAGATTTTTTTATATCTTGAAACTCAATGTTATATAAAAAGTAAAAAAAACTTTAAAATATAGAACAACCCATGTATTATTTTAGGAATACAGCTAGTAGCAGAAATGTGCCAGGCAAAATTAAGTGGTGCTCATATTGGTTCTACTGATATTCAATTTATCCCAGGGAAAATCAGAGGTGGCCATTACTTTGCTGATATCCAGACAGCAGGGTAAATATATATCCATTGTAAAACATCTACTATTAAAAATTATTATTACCTATAAAACCAGATGATAGAAGTAAAAAATTTGGGCTTTAAGTGCCTTGATTGGTAAGTTATTTTAAAGAGATTCACAGTTGTACTTGTTATTGTTAACACAAATATATACTATTGCAGTAACATGAATTTTCATTCGCATAACAACAAATTTAAGTAGCACTATGTATATGCATACAGCGAAAAGAAATGAGATCTACACGTATGCCAAGCTAAAAGTTCAATATATGAATTGCCAAGATTCCATTACTGTAAATACCTAACTTTTTTATATGTTAAATAGTAAGAAAATACAAACAAGATTTTCAAAATATTGTAGAGATAATATTAATTGATATGTACATGAGTATGTGTTTCAATTTAAACAGATATTTGATTCCAGATCTATAAGCCTTTTACTCCAAGTGGCCCTGCCGTGTGCATTGATGGCAGATTCCCCTGTAATCTTAGATCTCAAAGGAGGGACCAATGTAGACATGGCGCCACAAATAGACTACATGAATGAAATATTTAGAGAAAACCTGAAACAGTTTGGTGCTAAATATTACTGTACAGTAATAAAGAGAGGGTAGGATATAAACATACATTTAAATAGGCATAACAATATAAAATAGCTTGAATTATATAATGTACAGATGAAAGTGAGGTGAATTGGTGAAAAGATTATATTGAAATATTATATATTGAAGTATTTTTAGTGGTAGTTGTATGGTAATTAAAATTAAAACAGCTAGGGAGCGTTCAAGTATTACGTCACGCAATTTTTGGAGATTCTTGTTTTGTTACCAACCAGTGACTCATTGCACCTTTAATTCGCCATTTATGTGGTGTAAAGTAGCGGAAAGTCGACAATAGTATTAAAAAAAAACGCATAATTAAATCCCCGCCCCGCATAGTGTAGTTTTATCCCAACGGGGGCGGGGGCCCCCCAAAATTGGTTACGTAATACTTGAACGCTCCCCTACCCACTGAAGTATTTCCGAACTCGAATTCCACTTAGGGTACTTCATGAAAAGATCGTACCAATTCTTACGAGGCCGGCAACGCACTCTCCAGCCCTCTGGCATTGAGTGTCCATGGGCGGGCGGTATCACTTAACATCCGATCCCTACCTGTTTGTCCCTATTCTAGTGGGTGCGTTGCTGGCCTTGCTTCAGAAGTACACGTCCCTAGGAGTCGATTTTACATTTCGCCAGTCCACAAAATTAAAAAAAAAATTTGAGAAGCGGGCCGTGGAAGACTTCCTGCCATCAAAGTGATGCTGGATTTTGATTATATATTTTGCGAAACCCTTTTGATGACAGATACTTTCCCCGAGGAGGTGGACATGTAGAAGTGACTGTGAAACCAATACGGTCCTTAAAAAGTGTTACTTTTCATGATAGGCTTTGTAGAGGCCCTTTGTTCGTCAATATACGGAGCTTTGTAGCTGGGAAGTTGCCTGTTAAGGTAAAAAAATTAAGATTTTTTTTTTTAGTAATATTAAGCTGAATAGGGTTTGGATCTAATCTCAGGAATAGGATGGTTTGAATTGTAAACTTAAATTTAATCATTTTTGTTTGGTCTCGTTTTATGTTCTATGCTTGCTTGTAATTTGATAGTTCATTAGTATATGTTTTTGTTATATTCTACTTCCAGCTTAGTTGGGCCCATATTTGGGAAGTACATATTTATTTTGTGCAGTGCTCCATTGTGATGAAATTTCCTATATTATTTTTGAACCAGTTGCCCTGCAATCTTCAAAGCGTCGGATTTCTCTATCTCTAGACGTAGCGACAGATGTCCTGTAACGTCGTAAAGACAAATATAAACAATTCATGAATCAACTTAAAACACACGCAAAACCATTCATCAAAATCGGTGTACCTGTTTAGGTATTCCATTATAAACACACGCATAGATAATTGAAATATATAATAATTAATAAAAGGTGGTTGTCTGGAAGAAATCGCTCTAAAGCGATAAGGCCGCCAGTTGCTTTTCATTATGTTTAATTTTTTTCCTTTTATGTAATGCAACGAAGTGTTGATATTTAAATAAATAAAAATGTTTCCTCAGCAGTGTTAGTATAGACAAATGTTAAAAAATAGACAATTTGTTGCCTGGAAGGGATCGCTAAAGCCAAGTACAACTGTACAATATTTCGGTACGCAAATTAGTGTAAATAAATAAATAGAATACATTGCTCCAACTGACAGATTATAATTATTATTTTTCAGATAGCTTATGAAATGGCCAATGGTGCTAAAGACAAAATAGCTATGAATTATCCAACTTATATTAGTTGTAAAAAAGACCAGCAAAGTATGGGAAGTAACTGCAGCGGTATTCTGTAAGTATTAACAAGTTTAATGTAACAAGTAAAATGAAAACTGTCAAAGATTTATCGGGGTTTATTGTTGGTCCAAGCCGTTTATTTCATTTACTTAAAAAATCGTTTGTGTACTTATGTAGACGCGTTATGTTATACTTCTTTGGCGTATAAATGAGATATATATATTTTCAAAAAAAAAAATAACATTCGCCCTATACGTTTGTAGAAAAAACGACACTAGCAGTATAAAAAATTTGCTCTTAACATTTCACCCAAGCCGTCAAAAGAAGTTCCTGAAAAAAACTAAAATGTTGACTGTAGCTAACTTCAAGGTGTCGGTTTTTTGTGACGGGGTGCACGCGCATCGTAAAAATTTACTCTCATCATTTTTCCTTACGCGCAAAAGAAGTACAACTTCAAAAACTAGGTACAGGCACAAAATTTACTTTAGCCACAATATACATTTGTATATATAAAATAAATTTAATTAAAACTTAATATTTAACCCATCGACAATAAATTACCGTTGTAAGTCTGTTTCTGTTTATTTTATTTTTATTTATTTCATAAAATAATTTAAATGATAATTATAAATTTTATATTTTTGGAATATAAGATGTCAGAAATAAATACTGTACTACATTAACGGCTGGGATTTAAACCTAATAAATATATAGTTGTTACATAATACTTTTGTAGATAACTTATGTTGAAAAGAATACCTAAAATGCAGGAATTGTGCACAATGAACAACATTAAAGTGAAATAGTGTAGTGATGTGAAGTGAACTAATTTTTGCAAAAATAACGGCACAAGTGTCAAGACTGACTCATTTAATATAACACTGACTCATTTAGTGTCTGTGACGCGTGTAACTTGTACGATATTTTCAAGCATATGCAGTAAAGACAGTTAGTCAAATCGCTTGCGGTGCCGGTGACGTTCTCATTGGGTTCGAGTTCGAATCACTCTAAACTTTCAAAAATTTATTTTTCAATAAATACTGAACACTTAATTTTAATATAAGAATATCACAAATAGAATTTAAAAAATATATATACATCTTACATAGAGGGCACTAAGTGCATCATAACAGGCGATGGAGGAAATAAAAAATATGTTAGTTATCATGCAGCAAGATATAAAGCAACAAAAACAAGACATGCTAGATATGAAAGAAGATATTAAATGTACAATAATCAACAGCCTCAACGAGAAGTTTAATCACTTAGAACTAAAAAACGAGCTTTTGGAGAAAAACCTAGAAGAACAAACAAAAAAAATAAACAACCTAGAAAGACAGTTTAGACGCAAAAATCTAATCTTGTTTGGCGTAGAAGAGAGCGAAAAGTCATACGACGAACTCGAAGAAATGGTCATAAACATAATAAATACATACATCAAAATTTCATGCGAAACTCACAATATAGAAGCTGTTAGAAGACTGGGGAAAAAAGGCGAAAAAGTTAGACCTATAGTAATAACATTCAACACATTGGGATTCAAATTAAAAATCCAAAAAAATAAACATTACCTCCAAAATACTTCTTATTACCTAAAAGAAGACTACCCAATCGAAATTTTAAATAAGCGTAGAGAACTTCAAGTCCAAGTTCAAAAAGAAAAAGATGCAGGCAATACTGCCTTTATAAAGTACGACAAAATTATTATATTGAACAACAAACAACCGTTGTATAAACAGTCAAACAAAAGAAATCTCTCTGAATCCCCGGAGACACTTCACCCCGGCAGCCAAGGTGTTCAACAAACTAAAAAGCAACCACCTAAGAAAAACAAAGGAAGCATGAAGAACTATTTTATACAAAAGCCCAAACTAATCCTCACTCAAGCAGAAACAACTCAACGCCAAACGAATACATCACAACACAACACTGAATAGCAATCGAAATCGGACCCTCTCCCAACCTCAAATCTCCCAATACGGCCGGTCACCGCGGGAGAGTACGACCAAAACCCTCCAAAAAAAGCCACACAGACGGTGATGAGACAATACAAAAACACAACCAAATTAAAAATCGCAGCTTACAACGTCAGGACCCTATCTTCACATGAACGCTGGTTGGAGTTAAATGAAGCAACAAAAAATATCAATTATGACGTAATCGGTATTTCAGAGATCAGACGACTTGGTAATAAAATAGAGGAATATGACAACTTAATATTCTGCTATATTGGTAGTACACCAGGTAAATTTGGAGTGGGCTTCATCATTAAGAAGTGTCTTAAAAACAACATCGAAAGCTTCATCGGCCTAACAGAACGAGTGGCAATACTAAATTTAATACTTCACGAATTTAAGATATCCATTATACAGGTATATGCACCCACCGAATCCGCAAAAGAAGAAGAAATAGAGGAATTTTATAAAACTATCGACAAAGCTATGGAAATAACACATAAGAACATTATACTAATGGGCGACTTTAATGCGAAGGTAGGGGCTCCTAAAGAAGGTGAATACTTAATAGTGCATCAACATGGGGACGGTGAAAGAAACGATAGAGGACAGAGACTTGTCGACTACGCACTTGAACACAATTTAACTATCATCAATACATGCTTCAAGAAAAACCGTAGCCGGAGATGGACGTGGCGATCCCCAAATGGACTACACAAAAATGAGATCGACTATATACTATCCAACCAACCAAAACTATTCAATAACTTTGAAGTCCTGAATTTAAACTATCCGTCAGACCACCGATTAATTAGATCAACATTAAAAATAGCCAAACAAAAACAAAGTAGAGTAAAATTTACAAGCAAAATCAACTTTCAACTGAAGACCAAAGACGAAGTAGTAAGATATAACAATAACTTAACCTCAATGCTACCCTACCCTTCTTACAACTTGAAACATACATCAATACAAACTTATCACGACAAAATAGTAAATGCTATTAGCCAAAGCTTGCAAAAAGCTCAAGAAAAGGGAAGAGAGCCACACAAACACCACAAAATACTATCAGATCGCACCGCTCTATTACTAAAAAGAAGAAAAGAACTACAAGAAAGAAATAATAAATCGAGATCAATGAGAAATGAGCTTTCCGCCCTCTACAAAGTGACAAATAAATACATAAAAAGAGATTACGCTAAATACAGAGAAAATACTATAGAAAGACATCTACAACACACAGGAAGCACAAAGAAGGCCTTTAAGGAACTTAGAACGAACAAAACCTGGATAGGAGGATTAAGTAAAGACAACAGAACTTTGTGCAAGCGCACTGCCATTATCAATGCGGCGACAGATTTCTATAGAAAGTTATACAGTGATAACATCCAAAATAATAACATCTCAAGCACCAACGAAAATAACGACGAAATAAGTATAAAACCAGTGGACGAAATGGAAGTCCAAGAAGCAATAAATAGCTTAAAACTGGGAAAAAGCCCTGGATCGGACAACATAACAAATGAAGTATTAAGACTAGCACACAAAACATTAGCTGGACCACTAGCGGAACTATTTAACTTAATACTGCAAAAGACTAAAACGCCCATACAATGGTCTGAATCGGACATCATACTCATCTATAAAAAGGGTGATCCGAAAGATATTGGCAACTACAGACCAATAAGCTTACTCCCGAGCCTCTACAAACTCTTCTCAGCCATTATAAATAAAAGAATCAGCAGCACATTGGAATTAAAACAACCAATAGAGCAAGCAGGCTTCAGGAAAGGTTTCTCAACTGTGGACCATATACACACACTTGAACAAATCATCGAAAAGTACCAAGAACAACAAAGACCGCTATACATAGCGTTTATTGACTATCAAAAAGCATTCGATACAGTAACACATGTAAGTATATGGGAAAGCCTAAAACAGCAGGGAGTTGAAGACGTATACATACAAGTCATAAAGAGCGTATACAAAAACAACACGGGCAAAATTAAGCTAGAATCTCTAGGACCAAGTTTTACTATAGAAAGAGGCGTACGGCAAGGCGACCCCTTATCTCCAATAATATTCATAGCAATTCTGGAGGCTATCTTCAGGAAGATAGATTGGAGTAAGTCAGGCCTATATATTATAAAAGACAAATACATAAGTCACTTAAGATTCGCAGATGACCTAGTGCTGTTATCAGAATCCAGCACCCAGTTACAACAAATGATAGAAACTTTACATTCGGCTAGTATCAAGGTGGGTCTGAAAATGAATCTCGCTAAGACTATGGCAATGACAAATCGGCGGAGAAGAATATTAACAATAGATAATGTGCCACTCGAATATACAGATTCATACATCTATCTAGGTAAGCAAATTAGTTTTCATCCGAAAAATAACGAACTAGAAGTGAAAAGAAGAATACAACAAACTTGGAATAAATATTGGAGTTTAAAGGAAATCTTTAAAAGTGGCCTGCCTATTACCATAAAAACAAAAATTATGAATTCTAACCTTCTTCCAAGTTTGACTTATGGTTGCCAGACCTGGAAATTCACTTCAAAAGTAAAAAATCTTATCACCACCTGTCAAAGAGGACTGGAACGCAGCATGCTTAAACTAAAGAAATCAGACAAAATACGACACACAATAATAAGATCAAAAACCAAAGCTACAGACGCACTGAAATACGCACAAAAACTTAAATGGAGATGGGCTGGCCATGTCGCGAGGCTTAAAGACCGAAGATGGACCACAGAAGTGACCTTTTGGAATGGACCTCAAGGTAAAAGAATTCGAGGAAGACCACATACTCGTTGGGATGATGAGATCAAAAAAGTAGCCAGCCCAAACTGGAAACAGACTGCACAGGACAGATACAAATGGGCATCTTTGGAGGAGGCCTTCACCCAATAATGGGGTTCCTACAAATTATATTATTTAAGTATACTAAAATCTAACCAAGCCAGCTAATAATACAATAAAATAATGTAATAGTAAATATTATCTAGTAGTAAATAGGATATATATAGTAGCAAATATTATATAAGTAGTATAATAATAACAATAAATAAAATAAGATGGTATTAATTTTAATTAGATAAGTAAGCGTTTGGAGAGGGGCCAATATAAATAGTTATATTTGTAGGAAATAAAAAGGCTTTTTTATTTTTTTATTTTATTTTATTTACATAATATAAAGTCGTGTAAGTTACAGGTATTACTCGAGAACGGCTGAACCAGTTTCAGTATTTTTTTAATTTCTATTATAGTAGCTATATCAGACAGAAAAAAAAAATTAGATTTTGACATTTATGAATTTAATAAAAAATTATATGATTTTTGTTAAATAACAAATGTAACAAAACAGTGGATTTGTGACCAACTAGTTACAGGTAGTTTATTTGCCTTTCAGTGTATGGACTCCTTTGGCCACTGGTTGTGTATTAGGTGTGGACGGTTTATTTAAGGGCTCCATTGATCCCTTAGAAGTTGGAGAAAAAATTGGGGCAGATTTTATGAAATTAATTAATTCATCTGTCAGCCTTGATTCATACGCTCAGGTGATAAAATTAATTCCATAATAAATATGACACAAGTTATGAACAGTAAATAATAAATGTTATATTTATTTGTTCTATCTAAACACTTATTAATTAATCAATTAGTTTATCTCAGATCCCCTTGAAGTCACAATTTCTTTAATATCGATAATCGGTTAAAAAAAAAAAAAAAAGAGTCCCGTATAAAGATATTATAATAAAAAATATAAATACAATGTTACATTAACATTAAAATAACATTTGGTTATACATTTTTAAGGACCAAATGATAATATATATGTGCTTGGCGGATGGGGAATCAATAGTTCATACTGGAGAGATCACGCTACACACGAAGACAGCAATACATATCGCCGAGACCATCGCTAAGGTAGAAATCGATTTTCTATTATTTTTAGCCACTTTAGACCTGTACGCATGTTTTATTGCTGAAATTACATGATATTTGTTAAACTATACTCTGATTTTTTATTCCTTAGAATTATGACAGTTATCGTTTTTGACATGTCAGAGATGGCAGACCTTTTTGGCCGGGCACATTTTTCTACAATAAAACGAAAAAAAAATCTAATTAAAAAAACAACATCTTGAGTTTATACAAACTGTTTATTTGTTAGTGTGAATGTATCAATTTTATTGAGTGCGGTGCTCCACATATAAAGTAGCTTTACGGCGAGTAATAATTACGTCCCTTTTCATGACAAACAATTAAAAACGCACAAATACAGATAACATTTTTTTTTTAAGGTTTACAAAACCTGGTAATAGTAGGCAGTGATGCGAGCTAATACAATAAAGTAATTAAAGTTTATTCGATATATTGTTCGTGATATTGGAATATTTGTTATTTTTGTCACTTGAGTAAGTCAGATTTAGGTACCTTTTTGTAGGTAAAACAAAAAATAGGTAGCATTTCATGTTTTATAACCCTCAAATGTTTTTTTTTCCTTTTTCGGTAGAGAACTTTTTTAGTAGCAAAAAATATGAAATATCAGAATTCTACGGAATTAAAAATCAGAGTATAACAATTTTTGTCTACAAATTTAGCGGAAAGAGGATTTTATCACCGAAATTAGTTAATTAGTGACATTACCTCATTGCTGCAGGAGTATATAATATCTATGGTTAATAAATTTCATTACAAATTGTTGAGTATTCGAGTTCGGTTGAAAATGGTGATATGATAGTTCCTGTAGTGATCAACGAAACGCTCAAGATAATTATATTATTTTCAGACAAAATTCACAATACGACCGGATGGTGACGAAAACTTTATCCAATGCTCCGGATTGGGATTCTTCAACAAAAATATTACATAAACGATTAGCTAGTATTTTGTATGCGACATCTTCCGAAAATATTTGTTAACGAAGTCCCATTTTCATGTAGAAAATATATGGTACGCGAATATTATAATGGAAGTTGCTATGCTTGCAATACGTATACGGCCCGATTTGTAATGGCCAACATACTCGCGGCCATCATGTGTATATATCTATGCCCATAGATAGATACACACATGTGCCCGCATATTAACATAAGCTTTATTATAAAATAAATATTATAACTTATTCTAATTGAATATATTCTGAATGTACAACAGACTGATTTAAATAAAGTTATATCAAAATACTTAGTTTTTTTAATTGTATCCAATATGGAAATGTTATGGGTTAGTTATTAAAAATAAATACTGACAGAAGTGCTTAATATTCCTCAACCCTACAGTAAATAGGTTAATTGGGTATTTTTATAATATACCACCGAATTTCTATACTTCCATTATAGAAGTATTTTTGAAACATGTAAATTTCTTAATTTTACATGTTTCAACCGTAAGTTACGTAAGAAACCGTATCTTTTTAAATTTATATTTTGACGCAGTAGGATTGACTGCGAAAATTATTTCATTATTAACTGACATAGGCTATATTAAATACCAGAATTTTAAAAAACTTCTTGCCAAAAACTGGTCGCATATTGCTGTAGATAATAAACGAACCGCGTACAAAAGAACGATTTTTCCTAAAGTAAAAATCGATTTTTGTACGCGGTTTTAATATTAAAAATAATCGATTCTTTTTATTATTGAAAATCAATCATAATAGATTTTTCATCTGCCACCTCCCGACATAATGTCTGGTCCTTTATAACCCAGACCTTGAACTATTAGGGATATTCGATATTCGTTTGCATTGCGATACATTGAATAGATCCGATTCTTTGAAGATGTATTGGTATACTTGATGCATTGATGTCTTTTTATAAAACATCGAAAGATTCGAATCGAATGATTAAACCTGTTAAACTTTCAAAAACTCAAGTTTGAGTTGAACACTATAATTTAAATGTAAAATAAATTTAATTAGTAGCACAATGTTACATACGATAAAAAAGACAACAAAAATACTGCAATGTGCTACTGCAAAGGCATACTCGGCAATCAGGATCTATCAAATTTCACCTAAAATCTATCAAAACGAGAATAATTTCTATTACTTATTTTTAATGAATAAACCATGAACAATGAATAAAACATTTAGGTGTTAAATTTTAAAATGATTTCAAAAATTAGGAAAAAATCGATTATTTATTCAATAAATAAGTAAATAACAATCGATTGATAAGAAATCAATTTTTTATGCAGAAGTGAGACATGTTTTTGGACTTGAATTCTGATAAAACTGTTCCGCGCATATGTGCATTATATATCTGGAAACGAAAGCTAATTAAATTTTTATAGCCAACATCCCACTAGCCACGTTACTTAGAATGGGACAAGACAGTAAAAGAAAATATATTTTTTAATATTTATTACTTAGCCCAGACATTGTTGTCAATTGTCGTATATAAATTCGATAGAAATTCATATTATGACGTAAAACTTACCAATAAACTATAGGCAGTAAAGAAATAAGAATAAATTTTATCGTATTAAGATTCATTTCGCTTTTTAACAATGAAATAGAAACTCTACAATTGTTTTTTGTCTCCTTAAGTTAGCATTAGCAGATTAGAAGAAAATTATGAAGAACAATCCGTAAAATGTACCAATGAAATCTTAGAATACGATAAGAACAAAAGTATTTAAGAAAAATAGCAGCATCTTCTAAACTGCCTATATATAATAAAAAAATACAGATTAAAAAGGAACAAGCAAAAGAACTTATAAAATAAAGAGATAATTTATTTGTAAAATACACTTGTAAATTCTCGAACAACAACCTAATTTGTAGTTTATAAGAAAATATATTTACATGGTGCAAAATATAAAAATAATTTTGAGAGGCAACACGTTAAGGTTAACAATAACTAATTGCATTTGGCTAAATATTAATATTTATACAAGTTTCAAAGTACCACCAATGGAAGATACGGGAAGATCAAATATCTAATTTGAAAAAATACACGGCTTTATAATTATCGCGCAATGGAAAATTAAAACAAATGGAAACGCCAAGAAAATGTTTGTAGTTTTGCTTTACCGTTGCGTTTAATACTCTGACATACTCATGGTACAGATCGCCCAAGTATACGCACATACGCGTACATACGTACGTATACTAACGTACGCGTACGTCTTGTAGATACTGCCATTTAAACAACACAAATTATCACAGATAAATATTATCTAGTAGCCTTTATGGCTTCTGGTCTCACATTTCTAAGTTGTTTCTAAGAAATACCTTACGCCTTAAGCCAAATAAAACATTTAAGGATGAGGCGTAATAAAGTACTTTAACAGCATAATGAAGGGAATGTATGCCGACGTTATTTTAAACAGCTTAGATTTTTATAAGATACAATTTGAGATCTAAAAGGTAAAAGAGGTTATAGCCGTGTATTTGAAAATTTTGCCAATCATGGTCCCTAACTTTTAATAACCATGGTGTGTAATAAATTTGTGCTTGACGAAATATTTAAATCTACATTATTCAGATTTCTTTGTCTTACTCGCGTCTGCTTTCTCTTCGATTGCGGGTTGGTCTTCATAGCTGTAAAATTAAAAAACGTTTTTTTTATTAACTTAATTCAATTATTACTTTCATTAAGTTGCTTTTAATACACAATTTCTCAATCTTTAATTTGGGAATTATATGTTCATTTCGGAGAGCTATGAGCGCAATTGTATACATAAAAACTAATTCATTAGAAATCAATCTATTATGAGAAATTATTCACTGATCAATCTAAAAGGTAAAAAAACACAGGGGGGACAAAGGGTTTATGATACTCACTTGAACAAAGCATTGATATCTCCTTTGAGTAACGCAAGAGTAAGGGGTGTTGCGAGACAGGCCGGTACCAGATAGAGCAAAGCGGGTTGTGCGTGTTTAAACACGTGCATTACCACGATCGTTGCCAATAATCCTACGATGTAGGCTGTGAACGTAGCTCTATAGTCGACAAGTAACACAAAATTAGTATCGTAAAATGGTAAAAAAAAATCTAAATCAATGCTATATTCTTAGCTCATTATTTTGACTATCATGCCGTGTGTTTTGCATTGTATGTATGTTTGGCCTGGACGTTTCTATTTAAAAAAATCACTAAACAGATGCAAAATTAAGTCATTTCACACCTAAATATGTTCAAATTTTTACATATTCATTGAAACGTAATTTTAAGTAAGAAATGTATACCTGAAGTAGAATTCCGAATTGCGTTTAAGACTTTTGTCGAAGCGCAAAAGCAGAGCAATGAAGATACCAGGCACCACAATATCTCCCAGACCCAGCATGGCAAAGTTGCTGGCATTGAAACCGTTCACGAAAATATCTTGTGGGAAAACCACTGTAAAAGTACAAGTAGTCAGATAGAAATTGGGCACATATTTTTATATTATATTGTTTATATTATATGATTCTTGTCTGTTAAAAGTTTGATGATTGAGACGTCGAGATTACCGTTTTTGGATTTCCAAATTAAAGAATATTTGGACATTTTAATTAGGTAAAAGAATACTTGTTATTAGATATAATATAGTTAGATAATAATTAATAGTTAAACCGTTAAAAAATTAAAAATTTAGATGAATATAACAAAAACTCATTGTTTTAACTAAAAATGTTATTAGATATACTTACATTTGATGGGCGCTTCAAAGGACTTGGCAACTGTGACCATCACGTTTGTACCAAACACCCAGAAAATGTCATACAAAAAAAGTCCAGACAATAAAATACAGCCAGTCACGACATTGTTCAGATGCAAAAGCTCGACTCCATTGATTGCAAATGCAATACCAAACAGATTGTTTGCGATCCAGTGCTGAAAATTTAAATTTATTTAACAGAAATAATGTCCTCCAAGTGATAACACTTCTACGCCTTAGTGGTTAAGGAACTAGCTCAAACCCAAAGTGAATAAAAAATACAGTACAGTAAAAGAATATATGGTGGAAGATTGTTTTTAAAGTCAATTTGCATTAAGCATTTTATATAATAAAAATAGCTTTATGCCCTATTCTATATAATCTTAAATTTGACAATATTCAAATTAATCCATTAGCTCAATGTTTTTTGAACTGTTAACAAGGTTTTCACCTTCACATATTTTCTTTAGTTCTATATAGAAAAAATCATATTTTTTCCCCATAACACTGTACATATGTATCCATTGAGAATTTGTAAATTTATTCTTTTTGTCTCAATAGAATTAATAATGCAAGGTAACTCACCTTCTTATGTAAATACCAGAGGCCGAAAACGAAAGAAATAACCAGACATATAACATCATAAGAGGTGAACTTATAGTTGACCACATCACGATCACCTCGCGTAAATAATATGTGGTAGGGCACTTTTGAAACTGATGCTGGCATCATTACTGATATGATTGGGCTGCAATTTGAAGAATAATTTGTTTTCTTTTAGTATATTTATAATTAATATGAACATTCTTCTTAGTTGTTTGATTTACAAGGAACATAGTTTAAAGTTATTATAATAAATAAATAAATTATAATAAAATTATTAACACAAAACATATTCTTCAACTTACCTTAGTAAATGACTAAGTGCCAATACTCCTAAGAAAAAGAAGTAACCCGTAAGAAGCAGGTTTATATACTCCTTGGAAAAGAACTGGAAGAATATGTAGAGACCAAATAAAGCACACGAGGCAATCACTGGGAACATGAGTGCATCACGGTTGGACATTGTTTCAGGGCGCTCACCAGATTCCTATAAATTAAGATTTTTGAGACAATGCCATCCTTATCAATGTCTATATTTCAGTTGATTAACTAATTTAGTACCAAATATTTTAAAAACTTTCTATAGTTACAAATTGTCGTAATATGAAGTATTGCTACCGCAGCTTGAATACAGATGTTAACATTATGAGGTGCACTTTATGAAACTAAACTAACTAAAACTACTATGATACAACTGTATGATAGTAGTTTCAATTTAGAAATTAGAAAACTTAAAAATTTAAAAAGAGTGGCAGAGATTTGAATACCATTTCTTCACTTCCGTTTTACACCCTTGATTTGAGAACTGGCAGTAAATGTAAAAATAGAAGCATTTAATGCATATTTCTTTTTTGACATTCATGTGTGATATCAAATATAGTATTTGCGGAAGACATTAGGAAGAATTTAAAATGTTATTTCATTGTTAAGTCCAATGAGTGAATCAAACTATTTATATTCTATAATTAATTAAAAATATGTGTGGAACCAGTACTAGCATTCTTAGGAAAATAAGGCAAAGAATTACCAAAAACTAATCAACTGAAAAAAAAAACTGTTCATCCTTTCCACTACACCCTAAAACTATAAATTCAGGTAGGGAATAGCCAAGAGCATACATTTCAGAATATCATTATCGTTACTACAAATAACAGCATGATGTTAGTAGTAAGAGCACTGCCACGATGACAAATACGTTTAAACTAAAACTTTTCGCCATTTTACTTGCAACTTGGAAAAATAGTACTATGTTTTATCCTATGAATATTTTTCACCCTGTAATAAAATATATTTACCTTTTGCTCTTTAAGATATTTCACTGAACGAAATGATCCGAAAAATATGGGTAAAATTGCCATGACCACCAAACTTAAGTACGCGACCGCCACCCCTTCTATACTCATATAAGGTTTGGTTGTTCCATTTTGTAAAGTTTCTTTTATACTTTCTTCTATATTAACCGGTATTTCTGTCACGGATTCTGCCATTTTATTATAAAAATAAAGTTTTCTAAGTACTGCTACGCGTCCTGCTCCTACGGGTACAACTTTGACAGTAAAATAACAAAGTGACAAGTCTAAAGCTAAACGAACACGTCAGTCGTCATTACTATCCGTTGTGTTGGCAATCTACTATTTACATTCGTTCAGTAATATGATTAGTTACTTTTGATTGTATTAGATATGTACATAAAATCTAATCATAACAATAAAAAATGTGTACAGTACTTACAATTTTCTTAACTTACATAGTTATAATAAAATATAAATAAATGGATAAACTATATTATATAGACAGTTATAATAAAATACAAATAAATTAAAGAACGAAATTTCAAACCAAATGTATAATTATATACACTATACTACTATACTGTAAAAAAATTTTTTTTAAAATATTTATTATAATATGTATTAAAATAATTCCTACATAGGAACCAAGCTTTTTTATGTTGACTTTTATACTTTTATTGTTTGACAATTGACAATTGATATTAACGTTGAGAAAATGAGAGTTGAAAATTGTTCTTAGTAGTTAGTCTTAGTTTAGCTACGAGGTTTTCCTATTACATATTTTATTATTAGAAGTCTAAATTTAATAAGTTTTGGTTCATGATAATGCATGTTTTCTACTTGCATTTAATAAGGCATACAATATGAATCCATCGTAAAACCAAGTAAAAAAATGGAAGTTACAAGTGGTGCAGAGGAAGGTTTTGTACGAGAATGGACACCTTGTTCACATATTTTGAGCTTGATACCACCAAAAATCCAAAATGGAATATTTTCTAATGAACTGTGCTTGACCTGTGTTGATGCTGTTAGTGAATATATAGCTTTAGGAACGAATGTGGGACTGGTGTATTGGTATGATAGGAAAAAAGGCAATATACAACGACTTCGCTGTGAGGTATGTTTTTAGTCACCTTGTAACAATTTCGCAATAATTGATTTTATAAGAGTAATATAAGTTTTTAGAAATTATCAACGTACCTGTATTAGTAGTTTTTTCTTTATCTATATTATATGAGTCCTGTAAAAAACCTAAGTTAATTTGTCAAATATTTCACTTTTAAGATAATATTTTTAGCATCTGGAAATTGGTTTTGGTAAGTGGTTCACCACTTTCAAAACCTAAATTACATTATGAAATTGCACTTTAAGTCCTAAACCATGTTTTTTAGGCTTCTACATCTCCTATAACCTATGTAAAGATAGTAAGCACAGTGGATTATATGGTTGGAGCAGGTAATGCAACAGGACAAGTTACAGTATTTCAAATTCCTAAAGAGCACCCTGAAAATGTTCCTGATACTTTTAAGCCTAAAGTAGAACCCAAAGTTGAAAGGTGAGTAAAGATTACATGAATTGTCTAAGTGTTCTAAGTTTTAAAATTCATTTTTTTAAGTTTACTAAGTAAACTATGTTTAGCTAGATAAAATCTTTAAATGTATAAATTCTATAACTATTTGTATGGTTTAGGTATACTATTGGAGACCTACATAAAAGTAAAATAACTTCAATTGAATGGTCTAAAAATGGGATGAGACTGTTTTCTGGTGACAAAGATGGTGTAATTATTATGACTGAAATTGATTTTTACATGGTAAGTACATCAACCTGTCTATCTACAAGAGCATTGACATTATTTAAATAAAATGTATATACATTTGTGATAGATGTAAGTAATTAGTAAATACAAAATTATCTTATTTATTACATATATATATTTTTCAATACTTGATGTCAGTAATTATGTTGGTATTGAATTTAATTGTAACAGATGAAATCTATGTGT
Organism: Pieris rapae; assembly: GCF_905147795.1. Classification (NCBI taxonomy): domain Eukaryota; kingdom Metazoa; phylum Arthropoda; class Insecta; order Lepidoptera; family Pieridae; genus Pieris; species Pieris rapae. The sequence goes on along the minus strand of NC_059509.1, from coordinate 2,588,495 downwards.
TAGACAGATTATTATCAGTCAATATAACAATTAAAATCAAACTAGCTGATGAATAAAGTGAGGGGGTTACCCTCTTAACTAAAGTCATATCTTAGTATAGAATTGTAGATAAATACAAAAATGTTCTTTCCCTGGTTACTTTATGTTTAATATATTACACTAAAAATAGTGAATTTAAAATTTAAATATTTTGTTAAAATAATCCTTGTCAGTTTATTAGTTTGTTTTGTTGTTTGACATTTGGCACACATTATTTACATAGTCGGTCACAAAGTTCATAAATTGAAAAAAATATAAAAAAACAAAAGTACTGATCAGTTTTTAATGAGTGATATATCAATGTATAGTATATTAATTAAGGAATAGGAATAGCATAAAATTATTCAAAATGACCTTCCCTTATTGTAAATACAGGCACTGAAGTTCCGCGGCCAGTTCTCTATCGCAGCACGCACCATATTCATGTCTATTTCAGCAACTGCTTTTTTTTGAATCTCCAAATTCTTATGGGGTTTATCATAGAACTTTCTCTCTAAGACCTGTAAATTTTATAGTCCAAAGGATTAAGGTCCGGACTGGAGGAAGGCCATTCCTCATGTCTAATTCAATTGATATTTTGACGCTCAAACCAGGCTTGAGTGGTCTTTGCTTTGGGTGCAGGCGCGCGGAGTCCTGTTAGAACACGAAGTGCAAATAGCGTGCTGGGCAGTTCTTTGACAAACCGATCCAAATTCGTCTTTTGGTACACTTTTAAACTGTTTTTTTTTATATAATAGGGGCGCAAACCAGGCTGCGGGACGCCCAAGAAGGCAGTCATCGCAGCCCATAGACACCCATTTTTAGTGGGTGCGTTGCCGGCCTTTAAGGGGGAGTACGCTCGAATTTTGATTTGTTGGAGGTCGTTTCTCTCAGGGAAGACCCCCAACGGTTGTCGATTCCACAGTTCGCTAGTTCGCAAAAGAAAATTCTATAGCCTTGTCAAACGGACTATGGAAGATTTCCAGCCATCAAGGTGATGTTGGTGAAACTTAGTACTCATGCGGCTCGTACGATGCTGAATTTGTCCCCGTTTTCGCCAAAATGAACCTCACTTGGCCCGTAATAGGACACGCCCAATGGTCTAGCCATTACTGATGGTGGATTATGAAGGAATTTTCAAACAAAATAATTATTTAACCGTCTAGTGCTCTTTATTCAAAACAACAGTAATACTAACATGTGTGACTTATAAGTCAACAGAAATTATTATTTGCAAAAAATCTATTATCTATGTTCATTAGAATGGTTTGCTTCTTTGCAGCATTTATGCAAGTCATTGGAGATAGTGAATGAACAACATGAGATCGTACAAATGAGTTACTGTCAAAACACTTTATTAGTGTCGAGCAAATACCGCAGTATAGTGTGTGAACGACGAGATAACCGGTGGCACGTCAGCCAACTAGGCAAAAAAGAAAGAAAAAGGTAATTGTCAAACAAATAACCGGAACCCCATTGGGAATGTAGTTTCTTCCATATTTATGAATTAGGAACTAATATGTTTTTAAAATTTGTGTTACATAAGATTGAGTTTCTCTCCACTGATTAACTTAACAAGAAAAATATAGAAATCGGATAATCGTTAAGTTTTTCCAATCCGAAATTCACTTAAAATTTGTTTAAAATATTGTTTAAAGTAAAACATAGTTCATGCCCATTATCCAGCTACAAAAAGGAGTTTAATAGTAATTATAACATTGTAAATATTTTGATGATTTCAGTTTGAGCTCCTTGGGCGCAGTTTTCCAGTACTCGTATGCGCAGGGCGGAGCTCCAAACGCATACTGCGCACGCGCAGGTCTGAGGCTTTGGCGAGCCGATCGGGCCGGAAACGTCCTTCAGACTTTGTTATTCAAGGTTGGTACTAAAATTTTCATAATAATCATCCAAGACTATTATGAACATAATGCCTGAATGAATAGGATACCTCCAACCTCTGAGGTTGATCTAGATACCTGCGCAACAACCAATTAAGACCAAACTGTTATTTTTTAATCAAACGAGTTATTTTTTAAAACCTGAAGTTTTTTTTTTAATAAAATCCAATTTTTTTAAATAATCTTTGCCTTTAGTGAAGTGATTATTATTAGTTACAGTTACTATCTGTACATTTAAATAAGGATGATTAGAAAATAGTATAGCAACTCGAAAAATATGTTTCATTCTTTCCTTTTTGTCTTCCCGTACGCTACGCTACGCGCGTGAGTACGCTGCAGCGATAATTTCTAAATAACTCAACTAGGCAAAAATATTTGTAGGAAGCCATCTCTAACCCTCTAACAGTGGCGGAGCTGCTAAACCCGTCGCAGAAGAAGCACAGCCACTCAGAGAAAGAGTATAACTTTGGTCCCTTACACGTGTTCCGCGAACACTTTTTGGTCTCGCACAACGAACACTTCCTCTATGTGTTGGATCCGAGGTCGCTCACAGCCGTAGCCGTCGTTGACGACCTTAGACGGTAAGATCCATTAACCGACTTCAAAAGGAGTGTATCACTTTTGTATACTAACTGTATACAATTAGTATACAAAAGTGATACACTCCTTTTGCAGAATTTTTAATTGTAGAATTATCATATATTAGTAACACCTTTAAAAATAGTGGGAAATAAATATCGTTGGAATTGGATTTGACTGATATTATTGCAAAGCGTTTGGTAAATTTATGTGGACAAACATAAATTACCTTACCATTTTAAATTTTTTGACATTCAGCCAATTATGAAAACAGCGGCCTTATCGCTAATATCCTCTCTTTTATATAATTTCCAGAAACTTTCCGGTTTTGAAAATCTTTAATTTATTAAATGAAATATATACTTAATTAAATTGGCCTTTTTTTTTTAATTCCACCTGCAATTCTTTGACGCCATTGACCTATCTGAGATTCTCTCTATTATTTTTTAGTATCCTGTCGGTATCCGTGAACAAGGAAGAAATTTTCATCCTGGAAGGCGAGAGGTCCCTAGTGCGTCTGGCACATAAACCTGAGCCAGCGACGCTTGCGCAAGGTCTGTTCGCCAATAGGCAATCCTCTCCCAACTAGTAAAAGATCATTGTGCAACTGCAGCAAGTCGAATACATTCCAAAATTATGCATTGGAAAGTACACCTTAAATCAAGGCAATAAAGACCCTACATTATATTTTCTTGAAAGTTGAAATCCATAAACAATAGTTTTATTGCGTTGCATTAAGGTGCAGTTTTCAATGAAATTTTTTATCAGCATGCTGTACCCCTCCACCCCTCATACCCGTTTATACCAAATCTTTTAGTTTAGTCCGAAAATGATGTGATTTTGTTAATTTTGTTGAGACAAATTTATTGAAAAAGACCCGGAAATGAAATGTGAAACTATACGGTTCGTGTTTCGTTTTAAAGATCGATTTTTAGACAGACATGAAATTTAAAACCATAGACCATAAATAACGATAAGAGCGAGTTGGTTTTTTCTCTTATACCAATTATAAAAAAAAAACTTTTTTGACAGTTCTCGTTGAGTACAACTTCAATTGACAAATATATTTTTTATATAATTTAAATAATGTAAATTCATTACCAGTTTTCTTACGTCAATTAAACAATATGTTTCAAATAATACAACCTTAGAATAACAATACTGTAGTCAATTACAAAATTGGCAAATTTATATCAAAATGTGGAATTGTTTACATAACATGGAACATATCTCACGCTTACCAACTGCTGCAAATCACTCGAACGATGTGTTATGTAAATAATAAACTCCCGTTAATATCCGAGTTAAAAAACGAGACTTGTACGCGTCGCTCGCTTGTCATTGGTCTAGACGTTAACCATTCACAATGAAGCGAAATAATGTTTTTTTAAATAGCCCGGGTTTTGTTTTACCATACAGCCTTTAATATCTTTATTGCTTTTTGTTTAATGTTTTAGATTGATTATAGTATTGTATTGTTATTCTTAGCGTGCTACTTATAAAGATGTTTATTTTTTAATACTTTTAGTTTTTTTAGTAGAATATTATATTTTTCACAAATTAGTGCCTTACGAATACCAAATAAGGACCAATGCTATATTTTTTATGCATTTTACCATTTAGGATAAGAATTACGTGGTACTTAATATTTTTAACATTAATGACTAGTCTTTACGGCAAATTACAAATAATGGAGGTTTTTATAAAATACGGTGTAGATTCTTGATGACAATGGTGCTGTTGACTTTACAGAAAAAAAGGAAATTGTACCGTTTTACTTATCTATTTTACCACATTGTAAACAATTTAGATAGAAAGAGCTGATAAAGTAGTATTAGTTTTATTTTTGTAAAATTTTCTTCCAAAATGATAAGCAGTTATATTTCTATATTTGCTTTTTCGATAGGATGCGATAGCAATCTCTGATTTTTTTAGTATACATATAGTATACATAATTATAAATTCATCAGTGCCTTACTAAATAAGCCATGTTTAATATGCATGAATCTATGTTATATAAGTATTAGAGATCGAATTATTTTTATAGCATGCGCTAAATCATTCCTTTCGCATTTTATAGTACATATTTTATTACGACATTTTAGTCTTAGATAAAAATATATATCGAATTGATCAGTGGCTAACTCCGCTATTGTCATTTATGTGTGAAAAAACATGATCTCAATTATACAAGCAATTATACAATAAAGAAAGAAACCCCCGCATCAGGCTTTAGATCTCTGAGCATTGTTGTTGCGAGTTCCATCTCGCTTGTGCACTAATTTAGGTAAAAGTGCGGATTTGTGAAAGCAAACTTCATGAGGAAACTTCTCTTAGACCCAAAAATTTAGTCCAAGAAACATTTAGGGTAGAACTGGATTTTAATTACTATTTGGTGATTAATAAAATACTGGAATTCTGTACAGTCTGAAGAATTACTTCATTGTCTGATGAACAAGAAATAATCAAAGGCAGAGCAAGTCCCTGATCGGTTTGTTTTTTGTTATAAAATATCATGAGGTACTTAACTAATTTTATTACCTTGTGTCAATTCAAGTGAATTTAGATCTAGTCTCATATAGGTTGATATTAGTGACGATTTGGTTTTGCACAATTTGTTTGGCATTTTTATATGTAACATTTGTTATTATGCCGACGATTTAACTTTAATATCTTGACAATTAACCAAATCGGTGCTTCCGTTTCCTTCATTCACTATATTACGAGTGACGGAATTAGTTTTGTAGACAACGATACCAGCAAGGCCATTGTACTTTGTTAATATATATTTTTTTGTTTTATTTGCGCATTTTTATTTTAACAATTCTTTTCAAATTAATATTCCTTTTACGATTTTTCAACCGCTTGTTGTTGTTTTGTGAGCAATGGCTCTGTTGGATGTTGTGCTTTTTATCTGTTCTGCTTTTAATCGTACTAAGACTATATAAATTTAACAGACGAGCCGATAATGTCTAAATCGCTCACAACGCTCCAGCAAGCGGTGAATACAGTCTATGACCTCACACACATCGACCAAGCAGTACCCTACGTCACAAGCGTTCTCGAACAACCCATAGCCATGTTCACACGCAACGAGACTATAGACAACGTACCGAACGGAGAAGAATGTTTTGAACTCCCGCCAATAAAGCATCTGCCGCGTGACATATCTGACAATGTTCTAGAATCTATTATAAACGAGTTTAGGGACGTGTCAAGTGATGTAGAAGAAATAAGGCGGGTTAAATCTGAGGAGCTGCAAAGGAAGTTGAAGTTGTATAATAGCATAATGGAGAAAAAGTATGACGATGAGCTGATACATAGTAGGCGCAGTCGGAGGAGGGATGCAGGGTCTGGTGGCAGTACCCCAAGGTTGATGACCCCGGTACGAAGCCGGTCTAGGAGCAGGTAAACATTTTTTTGTAAATGCAATCCTGCCAGACGACACACGACAGATACTGCAGCCTATAGACAAATATTTTTTAATTGGATTCTTTTTGTATATTTTTGAATTCCTGTAGGTCGTTCCTCCTTGGTACGATCTCGTACCAAAGAAAGCCTGTTGGAAGGGAATCAATTCCAAATTCCACAGGTCAAAAAAATATTTATACTGGGTAAAGCGGACGTTTCACTGATAATTTTTCATTACATGTACTTTATATCTGTGTATTGAATTGTATTACATAGAAAAAAATTATTTATTTACACTTTGTTACCTCATACAAAAACATACATATAGAAAAGCAGGTTACATAAGTTATTAGGCAACGGGCGGCTTGACAACCCTAATATGGAACAATAAAAAATGAAACCTACAGAGGGTCAACTACAAGAAGTGCATAAATATTTAACAAAACATCTCAAAATAACATATAACACTACTACACTACTATAACTAAAATAAAGTAAAATCAAAAGAAAATATAAATAAATTAATAATATGAATAAACCAAAATGTAATCTAATCCAAGGGTAAATTGAGAATATAAGTAGAAGCTAATTACCAGGCAGAAGAACAAGAAGTTTTTTAAGTAAATTTAAAGACAGTTCGTCTGATATCAATATGTAAGGAATTCCATAGCAGGATAATTTGCACAGTATAGGAGGAGTTAAAGAATTCAGTTTTATGAGTAGGGGTTTCAAGAGTTAGATTGTCTAGGGAACGCAAATCAAAACCACTGCTAGAGAGGAACGTAAAAGAGGAAAAAAACAATTACATCAAGTAACTAGGTGTTTTATGATTCAAATAGAATATTATAGAGAAGTTGTAAAATGTTCATCTTACGCTGCAATCGAATGGGTAGTATTATATTAAGCTAATTATTGCAGGGATTATCTTTAATGAACATCTTGTTTTATTGTTTCAGAGATGTCAGCTACACCAGTCCTTGTGTAATGAATGTTAGCATATATGGGTATGTATTGTTTTCTTTGTGATTTTTTTCACGAATCTTCGGTATTACCGAATCAAAATACTTTTTCCAAAACGAATATTGAACCGCTTCTTTACTGGCGTCGCAATAATTACAAATGATAACTATGACTTTTAAGACATTCGTTAAATGATTCATTTTTATTGTAAGGCTTTTTGGTCTTCTCTCAAATATCGATATCAGTGATTTTGTAGAATTTTTCTAAATCACTGGTTTCTTTAGACGTACGTTCTTAATATTAATTCTGTGAAAATGTGTAAAGAAGAACTGTGAACGTACGACCACAACCTATCGAACAACAAGGAAATCTGTTTGAATTAACATTATAATTCAGCTTTCGACTGGTATGTTACCAACGGTATTCATTTACAATATGTCTTTCAGGAACAATCCAGATCAAAACGATGAACAACTCGAGAAGCAAATAGAAGAAAAAGAGAAGATATTAGCGAAAATGCTGAACTTAGAATCTCTTAGTATCAAGGGTCCTGAAAGCAATGTAACCTACGAAGATCCAATCTCTAAACAAGAGACAAACGAAAGTAAATTTATGGTCAAAGATATCAATAAAACCTCAGACGATAAAAAAGATATACATCATATTGAAATGCCCATAGATAAAAAGTTAACACAGATTAAAAAAGTTAATATGACATCGGAAAAGCCAATGAATAAAGTCGACAAAATAACAGATTTGGTTCCAAAAGTAATGCAGCTGCCCAATAATTGGAATTTGGAGAGTATTGAGCTAAGATTAGAAATGAAAAATGGAGTTAAAGACGGCTTAAATTTGCTCTCTCCTGACGACCATTTAGATAGCGAATGGGAGGTTATTTAAAATTTGCTTTTAATTTGATATCTGTGATCCTAATAGCATCATATATAACAGAAACAATTATGACTAGATTTGACACGACTATTGCTATCGCAGTTATGATTGCTAGATCTTATGATTTTTAATAATTTTAACTTTATTGACTAAGTATATGAAATAATTTTTTATATGTTAATGCGTGTTTTAAATTGTGTTATGAATATAATATATTAAAATGAAAATATACACATTCACTTAGTTATAGCACGAGGTTCAAATATATACAGACTGCACAAAATAATTACTGAAATATATTGTGCCATGACCAAGTATCCCAAATAATTATGTAATTGGCATAATATTTACAATGTTGAAATAATAGAAATAAGTATTCTTAGTTAAACCTTATCATCACACCCGTATGTTTATGTATTGTGCGTAAATATTTTTTATAGGACGTAAACGAATGTGCATTTATAAGAGGCTCTTAAAAATAAGCAATAAACGTTGGTGGGTAAAAATGGATCAAATTTTCAAACATTATTAGAATTATCGTTCAGTTACAACCGTTTTAAAACTGTTACGTTATACACTCATTAGGATTATATACAAGGAAGGAAAAGTGGCATTACAGTGTAAAAAGACAGTAAAAATAAACTTTTTTTCATAATAAAAAATAACAGTTTGTATAGTATAGTAGAATTCCAGAAAAGCGTCTAGATATTACAATGAATTGTAATTAAAATAATTTCTTTATTATTTTTTTGAGTATTGACATATTTGAAATGTCAACTGTCAACATTTTCTGTTTTATATCATGGACATCGCGTAAAAATAGTGTGATCAAGCGCTCGCACATTCCTGCAATTAAATTTGCTATTTTCATTTGATCTTTATTGATTATGTTATATATATGATTTAAGTATCTCAAATGTATTATAATGAGTATTAAATTCGAAAATTAATAAGGTTTATAGATGATTATTTATTCAAGAAAATTATGAAGATTTCAAATCTTATTTGACTGTATAGTTTTATTACAATGGGACCCTAAGACAAGATTTTTCACCAAAATCGCTATAGCCTCATGAAAAAAATATGCTTTTATAAGAACAACGTCTCTCTCGACATCTTGAACGAGTTTCATAAATTATATTTTAAATTTTGCAATCTGACGATTATTGGAATCTCTTTTGACAAGTATTTTTTAAACATAGCATAATATAATGAAACGGTCGGATTGTTGGTACTGAAATTTTCAAACAATGAAAACATTGGACACAACGAAAACCTTATGTATAATTATAATTTTGAACTTGCTATCCGAAAATTCTTGAAGTTCTTTAAAGGAGTAATCTTAAATAAAATCCCAATAATTAATAATTTAGAAGTGTGTTATTTCACATTGGAGTGTAAAAATCAAAAACTCAAACTTTATTTTTTTTTAGTTTACTATGACGAATGATGATTATTATTATTTTAAATATATGTAAAGCATCAATAAAGAATTGCCTTAAAAAAATTGTTTTTTCTTTCTTTATTTGTGTGTGTTGTGGGGCGACGACCGCGTACTTAATTGTACTGAAGTACAGCCAATGCTGCCTTATTGACGTACCTAGTTATAAGAATCAAGATAACAAAATTTCGTAGATTAAGGTAATATAAAAAACAACATAATCATACAAACGTTTATTAAATAAGTCGGGATGCGGCGCATCAAAAATAACAAAAAATTTTTGGTCCATCACAAATCTTAACCAAAATACAAATCGCTTAATTTTCACAACAAAATACATATCCCAAAAAATTATATAAACCTCTAAAAATAAACTGAATTGACATCTCATAGTCTTAACGGGTTACTTCTATAAAAGTATTATTTTTTTTCACAGATCTCAGGGTAACGTTTCATTCTATTACTCTATGGCCCCCTTTGTCAAAATCCTATACGGGTGTCATAGAGCTAAGTCGACTCTGAATATAACCCTTAGAAAACACATCACTTACAAAAAACTACTTAGTTACACCGATTTACGTTAACGTTTTTGTAGACTCAAATAGTCAACGATAACAATGACAAAATCCAATCGACAAATTTGTCATTAATCATTAAATGCTAAATTGAGCTGATAGAAATGCTTAATATATTATTTAATTTACCGAGAATTTTTCGCGTAACTAAATAAGTTAATTTAAGAGTATTCTATGATGGCAATGCGTTCTCGTGTAATTTACATCAATGAAATACCCGTTTTGACTATGGCTACAAAAAACTTAATCAAACCATAATACTATTAATACTACGAAGAAAGCTAATCGATTGAAGCAGTGATGTAGCTTTATCACACGAAGAGATCACTTTAAATTATTAAGTACTTACAACTAAATTAAATTAGGCACATCTTAAATTTTGCATATCAGACTGAACTTATCAAAGGGCCGTCAGGAATTATAGATGATTAAAGAGAATTGAACGAACTACTACGACTTGCAAAAAAACTATTTCTATAATCTTCGATTTGGTATTTATAAATACATCGAACTTTGTTTGGACAAAGTCGTTTCATACAAATCAATTTATTTATATTTTATAATTATCGGAAATAATAGGTAGTAGCCAGTATTTTAGTGTAGTTGACGTTACGTATGACGAACAGCGAAATCTTCGTTGGAGATTCAGAGATACCTTGCATGTCAAAATTCTACGACAAATAGACAAAAGAGTTCGCTTATTTAGTTTTTGCATCTATAGTCAGTCCGATACAACATAGCGCAATGAAAACAATACTTAAGTTAACAAATACAATTGCTAAGCTGAATTAAGCTATATATTATACTAACCTTTCCAACAAATTTCGAACTAACCTTTTTTATAGAACAATTCCTTTCTCAGAATGTTTAACATAATTTCAAAAGTACTTCTTATTTGACGTCTTTTGAATTTGGCAATTTTCTATGAACGTTTAACAAGAGACGAAATGCTGACGATGATTATAATTGGGCAATCATAAACACGTGTGTTACGTGTCTCTGGTTGGGCTAAAAATGGTCCAAACCAATTAAACAAAACACGTCATAGTTAGGTCTCTTGCTATTTCTGCCTCCCTGGTACTTTTTAAACGTTAACCTTAGACATGACCCATTATTACAATTTGTATTATGACCTACAGATGGATCAAATACAATGACAAATTGTTACTTGGACATGGAACATGGGCGTTTGTAAGATTTCCTTTAAATAACACATTCAATTATTGAATACAATAGTTTTTTTCTATGAAGGAATTTCCCTAAAATCAATGGAATGCCGATTCGTACTAGTTTTGTCTATCCTTAAATCCGATAAACGTAACAAAAGCTCGCAAGCACAACAACATACCAATATCACAAAACACCAAAGCTACTACTCATAATAACCAATATATTGGTCGAAATATGGACTTAGAATTACCATCTGAATAAAATGTAATGAACTTTAGACAATTTTGTAAGGTAAAAGAGGTATTAAATAGCACATATGTTGAAAAATGCCGTGCGTCTATTATAGGCAATTCAGTTTCAATTGTAATCATTTCAAAACTTTGTATTTGTATCAAAAATTTCAGTTTTCAATTCGACCTGTGTAAAAAATCCATATTTCATTTTACCCTAACCGCCCGGTTCTAACCAAAATACGACTCGTAATTTCTACGATTCAAATTTTGTATAGAAATATACTGATAACTTTTACAAATGGTATTCTGTATAGAAACCGGGTATCGTTTTAAGCTCGTTATTAAATATAATACTGGGACAAGTGTTCAAATAAACTACTCCTTTCTTTATCAGTCTTCATAAATTAAAATTCTTTACTCGACACGGTTTCTATATTTTACTTTTCAATGAAAGGGAAGGGCGAACAGAATTTTATTACTCACGCTTTACATACCATTTAATTAACTTATATTATGCATAATTTATGACGTACTGTTTTGCGATTTGAGTTTGTCATAGACTATAGCAATAAAATAGGTAAAAAAATAACATAGACTAAGTGAAATTGTTACTACAAACAATTCAGTATAGATTTTTGTGTCCGAAATGATTGTTAAATTAACTAAATGTTTTATCAGATTTAATCACACGGGTTTATAGGTAACATTACGTTTTGTGTATCTGGGATACCGCAAAAGTTTTATTAATTTTATCTCTAGGACTGGCTGAAGACGCAACTGTAAGATTCCTGGTAATTGCAAAAGGAGCCAGAAATCGAATCTTTATTTATTCCAAATATTATCGTTAAAAGAAAGACTAGGGCCCATTGTAATAATCTTCTAAAACTTATTTAGGAACTAGATCCAAGATTAGTTTTATATGTTCAGCTGGTTTAAAATGCGAACGTGGAAAAATCTTTGAAGACACGTTTTGACAAAAGACAGTTAAGTTCTGAGAGATAAGCCGCGATTACAACTATTTATCTTTAAGACTAAGTTACCGAGTTTATTAAACTTATATGACAAAAAAGGTAGTAGTCAACATGTAAGTATGGAAGAACATTCATTCTTCACGAAGTTTCTATGTAAAATGACGTGAAATGTTAATGAGTATGTAATCTTGCGCTCGCTTGATGCTTGCTCTGCTTTGACTGTCGAAGTTCACGTTCTAAGAAAAGTGAAATAGAGAAACATACGTAATATTTAGGACAATTTTCAACTACGTTTGAAAAAAAAACCACCTACATTCTTAGACCTATTGGCAGTGTTTATTACTAAAAGCTACAATACCAAATATATACAACCATAGTTCTAATAGATAAGGTTCAAAGTAGCTTGCAGCATTTCACACATGAAATTGATACGTTTTTTAACGATTAAGCAAATCTAATTCGTATTTTATTAGAGACGTCCAGATCAAGCCATTTAACATGGTCAAAGCTTTTTTAATCAAATTTATGACGTTTTCATTTAAGATGTCACTTGTCACTGCCATTTGACATTTCACTACTGATATTTGGTCACAATAGACAAAGATTCAAAGATAAGGTTTAAGTGTAAGAGTCAGAACCGAGACTTAGAGCTAAATAGCTTTAATGTGTAAAAGTATATATATGGTGACGTACCAATGTCATACTTAGCACTTAGTCGCAACACTGAATTATTTAACTTTTTTTAAATATGTTAACTCCTAATTGTCCAAATCCTTCAAAAAGACAGATGAGACAAATAGGTGTTTGGCACTTGAACCTATCCCAGAATCTAGCCTATGCTTTACCTCACTAGATAGACATGTCAACAAAACCAAATTAGTTTGAATTGCCACTCGACATTAATCATAAAAAAAGACGTAAAAGTACTAAGTGAGAGTGCAATTAGACGGAAATAGTTTTCATGTAGAGGGTAAATGTCTACTGAGAATATAAATAGAAAACAACTTTGAATTTATAATTATTCAAATTTTCCTATTCAGGCCGAGTATTTAATTCAAAATTCCTTTGTAAAACCATTTAAGCAATTTTAGTCTTGGGCGACATAACGATATAATGCTGCTCCATGGGCGGAGGTTGTACCGGCGACATGGGCATATACTCGCTTTCATTCTCAAAATTTCCGAGAATTTTCTCTGTAAATATTAACTTCACAATCTCCTCCGGTAGCGCGAGAGCCGAGACATTGGTCTCGTTAATCTCGATTGAAACATCGAAATCGTCAAACTTCTCGATACATTCGACGGATTTCGAGCAACGATTCGTCGATACGTGCTCCGTTTCGTCCAAAAATTCACAACTTTTCGTCTCGCCCTTCGATAGATTTCCGGTTATTTTCAGATTCTTCATCTTTCTGTTCACTTTGAAGCTTTTGAATATGTCTCTTGTTGGTGTGAAATCGAATCTTTTCTTTTTTGTTTCAACGTCTTTTGTCTCTTTCTCGGATTTTGGGGAGGTAACGCGGGAGTCGCTTTTTAGCCTTTTCCTAAAAAAAACATATTATGGAAGTCTCTATACACAACGAAAATTATGCTTTTCACACTCAAGGTGGTGGTCTGGTTCAGAGTTCATTTCAATTTTAAATTAATAGTTACTTAATATAAAATTTAACAAAAATATTTAAGTTTTAAATATTGGTTCGCATAAGAAGCAAAAAAAGTCTATTATTTCTTTATAGTTAACTAATGGGTTTAGTTTACGTATATTAATTTATATTCAGTTTAGTTCAAATGTATCAAATGTTTCTAAATGAAAGTAGTATAAATTGGACATTAATAAATATACATTTCTGTCCTAGATAGAAGCAAAGTTTTTCTGCAAAATAAGTTAGTTTTATACTCTGTGAAACTCATAATGGGGAGATATGGCTAGGAAAACTCTTACCTAAAGACACTGAAGGTGTGCTTATAACGATGTGGTTTTGCACAGTGCTGCAATGAGCCCAACGAGCTATGACGCGTGACTCCATCGCGACCAGGACTGCTCGAATTAGCGCTTTTCCAATCAGAAAGCTTCATTGTACTGGAATTCATAAATAGTAGATCATATGCTTGTCTTTAGAACTAATATGAAACAATAAATTTTGGGTACTTATGTATTAACACCACCGCGACAAAAATTTAATGGTAAGCTTGGGCAACGTAAACATTTAAGTTATTGATGATTAAATATAGAATGAATCACTTTTTATAAAACCAAAGTTTTTAGAAGCCAAAAAGGTTTTGGTTAGGTTAGGTTGTCTACACTTGGTAACCACAACATTTTTGGGTGATACCAAATTTTGTATAGAAAATGTAAATTACAAATTAATTAAATATTTAATCAGGAGTATATATTATGTTGAGAAAATTGTTGGCTTATTGGCTTGAGTTTGTGACTTTTGCGTTCGCTTCTATGTGCGCATACAATACTCGCACGTACGGTGAACGAACACGTGCGAATACCAGCACGATTTCGACTTAAAAAGGCACAGAAGGCTGAACGCCTACTAGCCTATTGAAAAAAGAATCACGAAACAGACACAGAAATCTCAGGGCCAAACCTCAAAAGTAGAAGTGAACAGTCCTATTATATATCTCCTCACACTACTGCAACTGCCAAGTAAAATAAACGTTAAATATATCAACAATATCGCTAGTTAGGACAAGTAAATAATCTCACCCAAAGTTATGTCTCGGGGGTAGGGGAGGTGCGCCTCGTCTTCCGGCCCGTCTCATCGTTCCGTATACGCACTCAACGGACTCGTACGTGTGATCCACGCACGAGCCCGCCCATTCTTCGGGAATTTCCTCATAGACGCCCGAAGCGACCGATACTATTGATACGGTGGAGCGTCGAGACCACACACTGTGATTTAAAATTCACATGAAAATACAGGTTAAGAATTTCAAAGAACACTTAATTGAAGGAAACAAAGAAAGACCCCATTTATCATCAAACTCATCTTGAGAGCTGTCAAATATGTCAGAAATCATATAGATAAAACTGTTTGACAGCTCTTGAAAGTTAAAAAAGAGACTTCCGCTGAAGTCTTTAATATAGATGCAGAGACAAAAGCAACTTTATGAGGATTGTGAAAATATTAAAAACCAAAAATAAATTCGACATTACCTGTTGTCAGGGGAGAGAGGTGTTTGTTTATCTTCGCAGGGAATCTCAGACAACTGAGATACGTCACTATTGTGCATTTGTTGATATTCCTATAACAAACGTTTCATAAAAAATTATGGTAGTCCAAGCACATTACCGTGGTAATATAATAGCAATTGTCTAATACACAAGCGAATAACGTAGACTAGCGGAAAACTACAAAAACTACTTTAAATATTTCTAATGAATGTTAGGCTATGACTAAAATATAGTCTAGCATACCTTCGTCATAATGAGATCTGTGTCATCCAGAGAGATCTCCGACGGTCCACTGTACCAGCTGCTGCGGCGAATTTCACCTGTGAATAAATAATAATATATATAAAAAATACTAGCTGGGTCCTACCGTTATATGCGCGCTTATTCAGTAATTTTTAATTTTGTACATAAATTTAAATTTGGAATTGCATTTAAAACTAATTTTAAAGTAAAAGAACCATACTTGACGTTAGCTAATGCACAAACCGTGCTAGAGCCAAAAAAAAGAAATGCAAAAGAAAACATATGTCTACAAAAAATGTATTCTAATTTTGTAGAGAATACGACGCTAACAATAGAAAAAAGTACTTAATGTATTGAAATTTTTAGTATCATGCATTATGTAGTTAGTAATAAAGTTTATTTAAATATAACAATAAAACTAAAATGTTAACTTAAGAGATTAATTACGAACACATGCACAGATGATTTGTATATACAAGTTGTTTATTAGCTGTATAGATCTGTCGGGCTGATTTGTGAATCAAAACCTTCAAGGGCGCAATCCAAACGCATACAAAAAAATTTATCGAAATCGGTCCAGCCGAATTATATATAAAGATATGAAATTATAATGTTTTTTTTCATCAAGTCGGTAGGCGTTTTTAAATAATATAGTCTATATTACTGTGATAAGGAATCATAAAGGTGTAAGAATTAATAAAATCCAAATCAATGATATCAAAAAGTCCAATAGTTTTTAGTATTGACACACATATCTATCGCGTAATATTAGTATATATATGAATTACCTATGTCATCTCTTCTCAAGTCTCCATCGCTTCGGCTAAGTTTCTTGTGACGAGCCGACAGCCCTTGACGCACGGCACTGACTAGTTCACTCGCCAACGGCGTACAAAATCTCATTTCACCACTACCTTGAGAAAAATCACTGAAATGGCAAAATATAGGTATAACATACCTAAAATATATATATATATATATATAAAGGTATGTTTATATTTTGGTAGTGCGCAATAAACACTTACTCATGGTGCTAAACACACTCAGAAAATAAAACAATCTTTGACTCAAAATTCAACAACAAAACACAGAAACTAGAAAGTAAACCAATTGGAACTGAAGACAATATTATATCAATACTTAAATAGTTTACAGAATCATGGGACCCATATTGTCTGTTTGAAATTGTGTATCCCATATATAACTATGAATGTTAATAATAAAAGATAATAATAAGAACTTTACGTAAGTTTAGTTTGGCGACCCAGCTCATGAATATTAAATCTCACTGATTTAAAAATGTTATAAAAAATTTGCTCTCGAAAAGTTGTATTAAGTATACTTATACCTTAATGAAAATTATTTTTTAATTCCAATCAAAAAATATCATTACACTTAAATTAAAGTAAGAAATATACATTAATACGGAAATAAAAATAAATAACATGAGGCAGAGGTGAATAAATAAAAAGAGCACATTTTTTTAAATTATTAGCTGAAGAGAAAACTGAAGGCAATGTTAAATGACACTTATAATATGAGAATAAACTATATATATATTAATTAATGTTGATGTTATAAAGCTAGAAACAGAACTTAAGATTTAATATCATTGAATGTTATTTTATTTCCCGTGGGTGATTACATTTTCAAACAAACCATATTTCATTTAATGTTTAAGGATAAATTAGGTCAGTGGCTTAATAATTAATATGGAATGAATTTACGTCAATATGTGTGTATTGTTAGACTTTGTAAATTGTTCGAGGAAAAAGTTAAAATAGCAAACAAATTTTTAATTGGAAGGACTTTCCCGTAAACTAATATTAACTAAAATCAATCCTTAAAAAAATATCTCAGTATTATTACACTATAATTAATATGCTCATGTCTCTATCTGGCAATTTGTGGTTATTCTATGATGGAATGAGAGAATAATGGATGTATGTAAACTTAGTTTAGTAGAAGTTAAATGAGTTGGTAATCCTGTATAATGAAAATCTATACCTATCGTTTTCTTAATATCTTGTTCACAGTTTGCTGCTACACAGTTTTTATTTTGTCAAACTAATTTTAAATAAAAAAGTTTAAAGAGGTAGAATTCAGTTTATATATAAATTTACTTAAATCTCAGAAACACACCTATTCATACTAATGATGCAATTTCTATTCTTGTCTCCATTTTTTCTGATCAAGAGAACATCAATAATGTGTTGCCAGTCAACTTTTGTGGTGGCTGTATTGTGGGAAATTACTAAGCCCGATGTAGATAGTGTAAGCACACTGTCAGTCATCAAGCCACATTTTCTAGACAATTCCGTAGCAATCACAGTTACAGGATATGAGTCTTTGAGTAATGATTCTGAGCCTGAAATGAGATGAACCAAGCATGATTGATGGCGTATAAATTTAAATAAGATCCACAATTTAATATAGTATATTTTTACAAATTGTACTATTTCTTACTTAGAAACTGCGAAAATACACATATAAGACTATGTCCATTTATAAATTTAACTATAGTTTATTATATTACTCTGTAAATTTTTGGATCTTATTTAGAATTATTATATAACACATGCATTAGCCAATATTAGTAATCTTTACATTTTCATATTTTACTAAATGTAATTTAATCACCAGGGATGCAAATTATGTTATAAAGAAATAACATGTAACAACTAACATACAATTTCACTTCTATTAAAAAATACACAAGAATAAAATATTTTTTAAGTTAAATAAAGCACACAATGCAAACCATATAATGCTAATAAATAATATCTTTATGACATTGGGCTCTTAAATCTCTATTTGGGTTACCTTGCCAACTCACTCTCCTTGTAAACTCACAATTAAGCACAATTTGTTTTTAAATCATTGACATAGAGAGGAGACCTCAATTAAACAATATTCTAAATGAATAACTTATATACTAACAGGAAGAGCCATAACATGATATGTGAGTGAAAAACAATGGAAATTAACATTCAATGTGATGACATCAGTATGATGTGTAACAAATTATGATGCTTTGGTATAATGAAATTAAATATTTTATACTCATTAAGTTATAGAAATACTATTTTTTTTTAAATATATGAATATCTCTGTTTTAAAAAAAACTAAATACCTTTAAAATTTACTGTATCACAAACACAAAAATATAAATAAGGCAATGAAAAAAAACTACAAAGAGCTTGACCAACTATTAATATTTTTTATATTATATTGATATTGAAGGTAGACTTACCTCTCATTTTGTCATTATTTAGTAAATCACGAATTTTATCCATCCATATTTGAGTTTCTTGATGGCTTTGAGCCGCAAGAAGAATTCGAGGTTTAGAAGGTGCTTCAAGAGTGAATACTGCAAAAGCATGAGGTCGCGTGCGAGATTTGGCTCTTTTTACTAAGCATCCCGAGGGCAACTCTACTGTTCCTGCAGGCGATCCCGCCTCACTACAATATACAACTAGGGACCCACCCCCTTTGCAAGTTACACTAGGTCTCAAAATGCACCATTGTTTTTTCCAAGACTACAAAAAACAAACAGTAAAAATATGAAAGAAATTATCATATTATAATTACACCGATCGAACATTACAAACCTTGAAAGGATTAAGACCGAGGTTTGATTTAAACGGATATTTCACTTCCAAATAACCAGACATTTTCCTTCTAATTATTAATGCAAAAAAAGTAGCATTTCCTTTATTAGTATATCTAAAACAATTTTTGCGAAATCACATGTGGGTGTTTGTAACAGTTTTAAATCTTGAGACGGGTTCAGAAATCAAACATTTTTTATCTTTTGTTTACAAAACGTTCATAGACAACAATCAACGAATGTCAAATCTCGTTCTTGTTGCAACACTTAAATACATATTTTTGCCAAAAATTATACATTAATTTTTTTCGCAGTGTTCGTAATTTTAATAGTCAATTAGGGTACATTGTTATTTTAGTTCCATTAAATATTTGAAAAATGTATGTTACATAAATAACCAATTTCTGTTAAGTTACTCACACACAAAGGCACAGTATACTAAAGTATTTTCTCATAAGAGTTTCAAGGTTGTAGGTGCAATTCAACTAGCAACACCAAAGCGTTTTTAACCAAATTTAGTTAGGCGCGAATTCTAAAGTCGTAAAACTGTTTTTTTTATAAATAACTTAAACATATTATATGAACAAAAATAACTAATACTTCTTTTTATAATACTTTTTATTCATAATATAACAAATTATTAATTAATGTCAATGTTACAAAAATATGAACTTTATTTTAAGGTAGAACACTTTTTTTCTTCCTATTAAAAAGTAAAGTAAAATAATAAACCTATTTTAAGATAGAAGAAAAACATTTTAACACAATCCTGGTCCACTCGGAGGTTCAGCTGAAATTCCGCGTTGTATCATTCGACACGTGTGCTCTTCAATTCGTCTGTACACGTCTATAGAAGGAGAGTCTGTAGCCGGACCACCGCTCCAAAAGCGCTCAGCAAAGGCGCTTGCTCGAGGCCATACTCTGTAATATATGTAAAAATTTGGAAATGCAATGTTGAGTTTCTCAGTCTATATATTGATGATCCCTAGACTTAAGAGACGTAACAAGAAATAATATTCAGGTACATATTAGATGTATGTGTATGTTTTTAATTAATTAGGTTTATTTTAAGTAAGCAATAGTGACGATCGACCAGTCTATACCTGCTTATGACATTAGCATCGTTAACCTTCTCCGACCATATACATGCTTCGCCACCAATAATGTCGTCAAGATTCAAGTCGCCACGTAATCTCATCATTTCTCTTGGATCATACTTATAGAAGAACTCCCAGTTGCATTGTAAAAAATCGAGGTAGTATTGTGATGAGTATATCACTTTATGTCCAGCTGAAAGTACCTAGTAAAATTAAATTTTATAGTTATGTACGTATAAACGATGTAATCTAGTATACACCTACTAACTTCTTTCATACGTTCCACTTCCTTGTATTTCCAAATGTGGACGATAGAATCTTTAGGTAACTTCGCCCCACCGGTAAATGTTTCCTGAAATAGTTATCGTGTAGATTGAAAAATCAAAATATGTAGTTTACTTAATAATATGAACAGTGCCTTTGTCATTGTTAGATAACAGGATCTCATCATCATCTGACGAAATTCAATTGCAATTTCTGAGCTCTAACAACGATTTGTAAGCCTGCCTTTTTACTGGATTTTGATGGATAAAATATAAATAAACATTTGAGTGTTTTTGCATGGAATTTTGGCAAATATCATAAAACTTTAATAGGATCGGATTTAATATAAAGCATGGGCTACCGTGTTCGTTACCATGGTTACCATTTATTTTAGAATAAAAACATTGTAATCATCGTAATAAACACCATATATTTTGTCTACGCTTTCAAGAGTCTAGTACATATTTGATTACCTTTCATGGCAATCGGATAAAAATCATCTCACCTCCCATACAATAAGTTTCGAGTCGTTCAGTAAGGGCATCACTGTCTCCATAAACAGATTTTGTATTTTGTTAACTTCTATACCTTTTTCCTTTATGTATTCCATCAGAGAAGGATTTTTGGACCTACAATAGGAATATTAACAAATAAAAAAAAATTAAATAAATAAAAAAAAAATAAAAAAGCCTTTTTATTTCCTACAAATATAACTTTTTACATTTGCCCATCTCCAAACGCTTACTTATCTAATTAAAATTAATACCATCTTATTTTTATTTATTTTCTATATTATTTACCTATAACTATTTTTATTTTAACTATTTTTATTTATTGTTATAATTATATACTACTTATATACTATTTGTTACTATATATATCCTATTTACTACTAGATAATATTTACTATTACATTATTTTATTGTATTATTAGCTGGCTTGGTTAGATTTTAGTATACTTAAATAATATATTTGTAGGAACCCCATTATTGGGTGAAGGCCTCCTCCAAAGATGCCCATTTGTATCTGTCCTGTGCAGTCTGTTTCCAGTTTGGGCTGGCTACTTTTTTGATCTCATCATCCCAACGAGTATGTGGTCTTCCTCGATTTCTTTTACCTTGAGGTCCATTCCAAAAAGTCACTTCTGTGGTCCATCTTCGGTCTTTAAGCCTCGCGACATGGCCAGCCCATCTCCATTTAAGTTTTTGTGCGTATTTCAGTGCGTCTGTAGCTTTGGTTTTTGATCTTATTATTGTGTGTCGTATTTTGTCTGATTTCTTTAGTTTAAGCATGCTGCGTTCCAGTCCTCTTTGACAGGTGGTGATAAGATTTTTTACTTTTGAAGTGAATTTCCAGGTCTGGCAACCATAAGTCAAACTTGGAAGAAGGTTAGAATTCATAATTTTTGTTTTTATGGTAATAGGCAGGCCACTTTTAAAGATTTCCTTTAAACTCCAATATTTATTCCAAGTTTGTTGTATTCTTCTTTTCACTTCTAGTTCGTTATTTTTCGGATGAAAACTAATTTGCTTACCTAGATAGATGTATGAATCTGTATATTCGAGTGGCACATTATCTATTGTTAATATTCTTCTCCGCCGATTTGTCATTGCCATAGTCTTAGCGAGATTCATTTTCAGACCCACCTTGATACTAGCCGAATGTAAAGTTTCCATCATTTGTTGTAACTGGGTGCTGGATTCTGATAACAGCACTAGGTCATCTGCGAATCTTAAGTGACTTATGTATTTGTCTTTTATATATAGGCCTGACTTACTCCAATCTATCTTCCTGAAGATAGCCTCCAGAATTGCTATGAATATTATTGGAGATAAGGGGTCGCCTTGCCGTACGTCTCTTTCTATAGTAAAACTTGGTCCTAGAGATTCTAGTTTAATTTTGCCCGTGTTGTTTTTGTATACGCTCTTTATGACTTGTATGTATACGTCTTCAACTCCCTGCTGTTTTAGGCTTTCCCATATACTTACATGTGTTACTGTATCGAATGCTTTTTGATAGTCAATAAACGCTATGTATAGCGGTCTTTGTTGTTCTTGGTACTTTTCGATGATTTGTTCAAGTGTGTGTATATGGTCCACAGTTGAGAAACCTTTCCTGAAGCCTGCTTGCTCTATTGGTTGTTTTAATTCCAATGTGCTGCTGATTCTTTTATTTATAATGGCTGAGAAGAGTTTGTAGAGGCTCGGGAGTAAGCTTATTGGTCTGTAGTTGCCAATATCTTTCGGATCACCCTTTTTATAGATGAGTATGATGTCCGATTCAGACCATTGTATAGGCGTTTTAGTCTTTTGCAGTATTAAGTTAAATAGTTCCGCTAGTGGTCCAGCTAATGTTTTGTGTGCTAGTCTTAATACTTCATTTGTTATGTTGTCCGATCCAGGGCTTTTTCCCAGTTTTAAGCTATTTATTGCTTCTTGGACTTCCATTTCGTCCACTGGTTTTATACTTATTTCGTCGTTATTTTCGTTGGTGCTTGAGATGTTATTATTTTGGATGTTATCACTGTATAACTTTCTATAGAAATCTGTCGCCGCATTGATAATGGCAGTGCGCTTGCACAAAGTTCTGTTGTCTTTACTTAATCCTCCTATCCAGGTTTTGTTCGTTCTAAGTTCCTTAAAGGCCTTCTTTGTGCTTCCTGTGTGTTGTAGATGTCTTTCTATAGTATTTTCTCTGTATTTAGCGTAATCTCTTTTTATGTATTTATTTGTCACTTTGTAGAGGGCGGAAAGCTCATTTCTCATTGATCTCGATTTATTATTTCTTTCTTGTAGTTCTTTTCTTCTTTTTAGTAATAGAGCGGTGCGATCTGATAGTATTTTGTGGTGTTTGTGTGGCTCTCTTCCCTTTTCTTGAGCTTTTTGCAAGCTTTGGCTAATAGCATTTACTATTTTGTCGTGATAAGTTTGTATTGATGTATGTTTCAAGTTGTAAGAAGGGTAGGGTAGCATTGAGGTTAAGTTATTGTTATATCTTACTACTTCGTCTTTGGTCTTCAGTTGAAAGTTGATTTTGCTTGTAAATTTTACTCTACTTTGTTTTTGTTTGGCTATTTTTAATGTTGATCTAATTAATCGGTGGTCTGACGGATAGTTTAAATTCAGGACTTCAAAGTTATTGAATAGTTTTGGTTGGTTGGATAGTATATAGTCGATCTCATTTTTGTGTTGTCCATTTGGGGATCGCCACGTCCATCTCCGGCTACGGTTTTTCTTGAAGCATGTATTGATGATAGTTAAATTGTGTTCAAGTGCGTAGTCGACAAGTCTCTGTCCTCTATCGTTTCTTTCACCGTCCCCATGTTGATGCACTATTAAGTATTCACCTTCTTTAGGAGCCCCTACCTTCGCATTAAAGTCGCCCATTAGTATAATGTTCTTATGTGTTATTTCCATAGCTTTGTCGATA
The DNA here is from genome assembly GCF_905147795.1 of Pieris rapae. Classification (NCBI taxonomy): domain Eukaryota; kingdom Metazoa; phylum Arthropoda; class Insecta; order Lepidoptera; family Pieridae; genus Pieris; species Pieris rapae. The sequence continues at coordinate 2,564,519 of NC_059509.1, read as the reverse complement.
GTTTTATAAAATTCCTCTATTTCTTCTTCTTTTGCGGATTCGGTGGGTGCATATACCTGTATAATGGATATCTTAAATTCGTGAAGTATTAAATTTAGCATTGCCACTCGTTCTGTTAGGCCGATGAAGCTTTCGATGTTGTTTTTAAGAGACTTCTTAATGATGAAGCCCACTCCAAATTTACCTGGTGTACTACCAATGTAGCAGAATATTAAGTTGTCATATTCCTCTATTTTATTACCAAGTCGTCTGATCTCTGAGATACCGATTACGTCATAATTGATATTTTTTGTTGCTTCATTTAACTCCAACCAGCGTTCATGTGAAGATAGGGTCCTGACGTTGTAAGCTGCGATTTTTAATTTGGTTGTGTTTTTGTATTGTCTCATCACCGTCTGTGTGGCTTTTTTTGGAGGGTTTTGGTCGTACTCTCCCGCGGTGACCGGCCGTATTGGGAGATTTGAGGTTGGGAGAGGGTCCGATTTCGATTGCTATTCAGTGTTGTGTTGTGATGTATTCGTTTGGCGTTGAGTTGTTTCTGCTTGAGTGAGGATTAGTTTGGGCTTTTGTATAAAATAGTTCTTCATGCTTCCTTTGTTTTTCTTAGGTGGTTGCTTTTTAGCTTGTTGAACACCTTGGCTGCCGGGGTGAAGTGTCTCCGGGGATTCAGAGAGATTTCTTTTGTTTGACTGTTTATACAACGGTTGTTTGTTGTTCAATATAATAATTGTGTCGTACTTTATAAAGGCAGTATTGCCTGCATCTTTTTCTTTTTGAACTTGGACTTGAAGTTCTCTACGCTTATTTAAAATTTCGATTGGGTAGTCTTCTTTTAGGTAATAAGAAGTATTTTGGAGGTAATGTTTATTTTTTTGGATTTTTAATTTGAATCCCAATGTGTTGAATGTTATTACTATAGGTCTAACTTTTTCGCGTTTTTTCCCCAGTCTTCTAACAGCTTCTATATTGTGAGTTTCGCATGAAATTTTGATGTATGTATTTATTATGTTTATGACCATTTCTTCGAGTTCATCGTATGACTTTTCGCTCTCATCTACGCCAAACAAGATTAGATTTTTGCGTCTAAACTGTCTTTCTAGGTTGTTTATTTTTTTTGTTTGTTCTTCTAGGTTTTTCTCCAAAAGCTCGTTTTTTAGTTCTAAGTGATTAAACTTCTCGTTGAGGCTGCTGATTATTGTACATTTAATATCTTCTTTCATATCTAGCATGTCTTGTTTTTGTTGCTTTATATCTTGCTGCATGATAACTAACATATTTTTTATTTCCTCCATCGCCTGTTATGATGCACTTAGTGCCCTCTATGAAAGATGTATATATATATTTTATATTCAATTTGTGATATTCTTATATTAAAATTAAGTGTTCAATATTTATTGAAAAATAAATTTTTGAAAGTTATGGTTCTCTTGAGTGATTCGAACTCGAACCCAGTGAGAACGTCACCGGCACCGCAAGCGATTAGACTAAGTGTCTTTACTGCATATGCTTGAAAATATCGTACAAGTTACACACGTCACAGACACTAAATGAGTCAGTGTTATATTAAATGAGTCAGTCTTGACACTTGTGTCGTTATTTTTTGTAAAAATTAGTTCACTTCACATCACTACACTATTTCACTTTAATGTTGTTCATTGTGCACAATTCCTGCATTTTAAGTATTCTTTTCAACATAAGTTATCTACAAAAGTCACTCGTTTGAAGCGTTGTGATTTTGGCGAATTATTTATGCTTTTACAATGTTTCTCGGCGGAATAACATTTACACTTTTTTATCTCGAAATATTACACCACTTTTCCTACTTTTGAAACGATATTATTTCTTGTTTGATTTTAAAAATACAAAGAATTGGGGACACGATACGAGTTGTTTCACGTCTACCCTCAACTCCCCCATATTAACAAATAAAAAAAAATATTTTACTCTCTACAGCTTCTTAAAATATACAAAACTACAGCGGTTAACATAAACTGTGTCATATTGTTGTAACATTAGGTACTAGTTAAGGTTGTTACACAGAAGAATTACCAACAGTCAGTGTCAACTTCATCGCCGCCCAGATGAAAATGGTCATCAGGAAATATCGTCTTTAGTTCCTTATATAGCTCTTGTACTATATTGTAAACTGTATCACTGCTTGGATCCATTGGTCCAAGGCTGTTACCGCATTTAGTGAGAATACCCGGAAATGCGTTACCCCAGGCACGGCTATGTCCTAAAAACCAAGCCAAAAGTGGAAGGTAATATTATGAATGGATGGAACCACTTGAAATGATACTTTCTGTCTTGTTCTCAGTACGATTTATAAAGGCATCTAACGGAGTCTTTTTGGCTCTTAATTTTAAATTGCCGCGTCTCTACCATCGATAATTTTCATAGACTAATTTGGCTTCTATAAGAGAAATTAACAGAATTGACAGCTCTTTTACTTTAAGCACTTTTGATTTTTTATTATTATTTGTATATCTATTACCTGGTACGTCGAACTCTGGTATAACTCGTATACCGCGATCGCGGGCATGTTCAATTATTTTCTGAATGTCTGCTTTCGTGTATACCATCCACGGAGCATATGCTCCTTTTTCACTGTAAAAATGATATCTATAATATTCAATATATAGAAAAATATTCTGATTTATATTTAGGTACTAAAACTTATCAAAATTATCCGGGTAACGCTTACAGTCACATATTTAAAATATTGTCCATATTTTAATATCATATCTTTTACTCCGATATAATGTAACCCGAGGTTACTTGGAGGTGTTTGAAGTAGACATACTTGAACTTGACAAAGTTCAAGAATAGGTAAAAATATTATTATAATCTGGCAAAGTTAACGTCTAAAGGACTTCATCACCACGTTGATATTACGGTCTTTCACCTCCTCTGTACCTGGGCAACTCCGAAGACAGCCTATGACCTTGACACATACCTTAATTCCGGGAAGCGCTCGCTCTGATAGGGAAAACTCTGATCATCAACCATATGCCAATGAAATACATTCATCTTATTGTAAGACATAGCGTCTAGAGTCTCGAGAATCCTGTTGACGGTGATGTAGTGGCGAGCCGTGTCCAACAACAATCCTCGGTGTATGTAACTTGGTGAATCCTCGATAATATTCTTGTTTATATGTATTTGCTAAAATCAGTCATTTTAAGCAAAAAAAAAAAACAATCGCTTTTGAATGTCACTTGAACCTGTTTTTATAAGGATTTACCTACAGTATAATCACTAGAGTAGTAGAGCAGCTGTGTAAATGTTTCCAAACCTCGCAGTATTCCCCAAATGGACGCGCTCTTCAATTGAGGACTAGACAATATTGATAAAGTATCTGTAATAAAGCAAGTTTGATATATAAAAGGTGGATTAGAAGTTGTAAAATATTTGATTTGAGAATGGTTACGTTTATTATTTTTTTTATTTTCCAATTACTTTAATGTACGTCTTGTAAGGCCACCCTAAATGCCGCATATAACCAGTGGTACGATTCAAATGTACTGTAAACTCACGACAAATGTTTTACGCACATAATCAGGCATCATTTAAGAAAACTCATGCGCCACAGCATGAACTATCCAATGTTTTCGGAACATTCTATACCATTTGTATAGTTAAATGAACGATGCATGTCTGTCCTTTCGTTTAGTTCTAAATACGCCCACTAACTTTTACGCAAAACTGTATCGTTACTTTACAATTCGACAAAGTTAACTTATCAAATTCATACTATAATAACAAAATTTCTAAATATACTTACAACTTTCATCCATACCATATGACGGGTATTCTTCACATGGCTGTGTCAAAATTACTTCTAACTGCGTCAAAAAGCCTAAAAAGTTATCTCTGTTGTCTACCTCAGTGCTCCACGCATTTTTCAGCTCTAGATTTTTTACAATATCTGAATATCGGCTGATTGCTTTTAACAATATTGAGCAGGATTTATCTGTAACCTTAAATGTTATACAAAGGTATAATATCAGCATAAATCAGATATTTTCAGTTTCAGATGTAAAGGGATCGATAAATAACGCTTATGCATGCCTAGAACACATCAATCCTGTTGGGTTACCTAAACAGTATACTGTCATAACGTAAGCTTCCTTACAAATTACTACTAATTATTTAGCTCAGCTGAGATTTAAAAGTTAAATGAAATGCACACACGTATAAATTTATTGAAATAATACACAGAACACGTAAAAAAGAAAGTACGGAGTGCAATAAGCGGACTTACTGTTCTCATTATTTTTCAAGTGATGCTATCCATCTCAACGTGAAACTCTTACCGTAAATTTAAATGAAGGGGACTGAAGAGTATAAAACTGTTCACTTCTGGTTTCCTTCTTTGGTTTTGGCCACACTGCGCCTTTACTCGGTCTGTATTTTGGTCCAGATATTTCGACACATTGAGAAATACATAGTAATAAAGTAACTGAAACTATATTTTTTAAACACATATTTTCTATAGATATTCTTATATTCAATGGTGATATTAGTGTGATAATACTGTATCGTTGTCATGTACGTTATCTGTGTTTATTTTTATCGATAAAAGATAAGTTATTAACAAATATAAAAATTAATATTACCTACTCATTTTTACTGGAATAATAAAAATCTAGCGTTGAAACTCTGTTTAAAGGCAAAAAGATCGTTACAAATTAAAGTAAATTCTTAATTAGAAGTTTTAGGGATTACAAAGTTTTCGTATTGCAAATAATATTTAATAATGCCAAAATAGTATGTTGTTAAACTACAATGTATATTTAAAGTAAATTAAATTAAATTGGAAAGGGAGTATTCGAGTAAACTGGCGATGTATAAACATCGTATAAAATAGGCTATAAAAGAAGCTAATGCGCATCTAAGGAGATATTCATTTATAAGTAGGTAAGTGTTTTGTCAGGACTACATTGAACGTACTAGAAAGGAGTAGGGAAAATCTACATTTCAATTATTAATCTAGAGCATTTCAATAAAACATTATGTTTAAAAAGAGATCTGTATTTAATTAAAAAGTATTTAATAATAATAAAAAATATTGACTCAATTTCTTCATAATAATATAAAACACTAGTATTATCAGCATAATCCCGGTCCACTAGGTGGTTCAGCCTCTATGCCCCGTTTGATCATGCGACAAGTGTGTTCCTCTAACCGGCTATGATCATGACTTGATGGTATTGGGATTCCTGGACCACCGCTCCAGAAGCGTTCAGCGAACGCACTGGCTCTTGGCCATACCCTGAAATGACAGAAGCGTATGACTATAGAGAGACTGTAGGAATATTCGGGTTTAATTAAAATACATTAATTGATGTGTTAAGTGAGACACACGTCGTCGACTGTTTTTTTGGGTCTAAGACATGTCGGTTTTCTCACGATGTTTTCCTTCACCGTTTGAGCAAATGTTAAATGCGCACATAGAAAGAAAGTCCATTGGCACTCAGCCCGAATCTACGACCGTACGAGGTATGAGAGTTGCAGTCTGAAGCCACTTGGCCATTCTGTGTATAAAAGCATCATATATATTGCGAGACATGATATAGCAAAGCACAACGTTTTTAAAAAAATTATATGAAAAGGCCATCTCTAGTGAAAATATGACTGCTAAATTACAACTAACCTGCTAATAACATTGGCATCATTTACTTTCTCAGTCCACATACAAGTTTCACCGCCAACGATATTGTCAAGATTCAAACTACTGTCTGTCGCGAGCATTGTCTGTCTTGGATCATACTTGTACAAGTAACTCCAATCGTGGGTTAGATCGTCTAAATAATACCGAGTTGAAAATAGGACTTTGTAACCAGCTTTCAGAACCTGTAATAGTATATATATATATATATAATAATAAAAAAGAATTTCATCGATTCAAGTCATTTGCCTAACTGTTTGATTAACTAGCTGAACATTTTTCAGGCCGCCAGTTACACAGCGCCGTTTACTTAAAAGAGTAGGCTTTTAATGGAAGGCTAATTAAGCTAATTGGCTGCGACAATATCTATTACTTCTTATCACCAACCTTACGCATTGCTTCCACTTCTTGCCATCTCCAGACCTGGATAAGAGCACTTTTTGGTAACTTAACGCCACGCATAAATGCTTCCTGAGAATTTAAAAGAAATATTTGTATTTGAAATTACTGAAATAACAATAAATAAAACTTTAAAAGTTTATGCTATCATTTTGAAATATGTAAGAAAAAACCTTAGTTAAAAATCTATGAATTTAATTTAATGTAAACAAAATACCAACAATTTAATGCAAGAATTAGTGCTATATATGAAATTATTAGAAACTTAATTGAGGAATTGTATTTACCTGCCAAACTATAATTTTTGTATCATTTAATTTCGACATTAAAGTTTCCATAAATAATCCTTGTACTTTTTCAACATTAATACCCTTTTCTTTTATAAATTCTGTAAGACGAGAGCTTTTACCCCTGAAAAATACAATTTCTTACTTGTATATTTATATAGACGTTTCGTCATAATTTCCTAGTTAATTGCGAAATAAGGGACAAATTTCTGCGCCTAAATAAAATTCGTATGAATCTTACGTAGGAACAAAAAAGCCTTAAACATTTACATATTAAAATTGTACTCATTTAACTCATGTTACAATACATAACAATCAAATACTTCGGTAATACAAGAATGAATGAGAACGAATGAGAATGAATGAGAACACAGAAAATGTTTAGAACTGGCCAGTTAGAAACGTTGCTAATTATTATTTTAAATTATTTTTACATTTTTGTACAGAAACAGAAAACAGATTGATTAAATACATACATTTACACACTAAACAACATTTGAAAACCTGAAGTCCAATTACATCTGTACACAGCATTTTAGTGGCATTAGGTACATACAAAAAAAAATGAAAACTTTTTTCGTGTTACTAAGAAGTAATGATATAATTTGAGGTATTCGCTTTACGAGCCCGGAAGATGCGGTGAAAGCGTACGAAAATGGCATAGAAGAGCCTTTAGAAGGAATGGGCCCACCGGTTTTCTGATGAGTTCCATCGACGCGCGCGACATGCGACGATGTACAGAGAACTTACAGAGAAACGGAGATTACTTCGAAAAGAAATAAAAGTATTGGCAACTTTCTACATTTAGCGGTTTTGCATTTTCTAAACATTTTCAGTGTTACGTATTTTCTTTGTATTAATTTTAATTTTTTTTTATAAGTATGTAAGTTAAGAAAATTTTAAATAATGCATTTTCAAATTAAATATATCATTATTGCATAAATCCTTTAGAAACATCACAAATGGCAATTATGAATGTTATTCGTACCAACAACTCGTTTCTACTTCATCTCCACCAATATGCCTGTGATCGTCTGGAAATATTGTATCCAATTCTTTATATATGTCTCCGACAATATTGAATGTAGCATCATTACTGGGATCCATTGGGCCCAAACCTGAGCATTCTGTTAAAATTTCCGGGTGGGAATTACCCCATGAACGGGTATGCCCTAAAAATTACATAATAAAGTCATAATTTACTTAATTAGTTTAAGGTGAATATAAAGCAAAAACATTTTTACTTATACAACAATGTGTGGTATATATGTAGTATCTTTTGTGTATTTTTTAAATAACGTTGCTTAAATAATGTCTATCGCGTAATATAATATGATGATTTATATAATGCGCCATTTAACGTATCATAAAGAAAAGCCTAACCTGGTACATCAAATTCTGGAACTACTCGAATTCCCCTGTCTCGTGCGTACTCCACCACCCTTTGAAGGTCTTCTTTAGTATATATCATCCAAGGAGTATAGGCACCTTTTTCACTGTGTGAATAAACATAATAATATAGAAACAGAATCTGTTGCTATAGAATCCAGGGTTTTCTTGAATCTTAAGTATACCTTAGTTCGGGGTATTTCTCACTCTGGTAAGGAAAGCTTTGATCGTCGACCATGTGCCAGTGGAAAACGTTCATTTTATTATAAGACATCGCATCTAGGGTCTCTAGAATCCTCCTGAGGGATATGAAGTGACGAGCCGTGTCCAATAACAAGCCGCGATGGATGTAGCTGGGCGAGTCGTCGATATTGTTCTTATTAATACGAATTTGCTAAAAAAATATTAATTATAATTTTAATAACTTATATAAATCCTAATGGAGTTGTTGTGAGTGGTTCTGCATCATATTATTTTTCAGACACAAGCTCTTGGGCCCCTGATGATCGGGACTAGACAAGATTGTCTAAGAGCCACAATCGTAGGGTTTGGCTCAGACGACCACCAGTTTAATTTCTATTACTTAGCCAATACTTATATCAGTATCACCACATTGGCAGGTAATGTATGTACATACAGTAAAAGTAATAAATAGTAAATACACTGAGGATCAGACTTGAGAGTTATCGCTGTCTAGACTATTATTACTGACATTTATTTGTCTATTACCTTATAATCATCAGAATAGTAGAGCAATTGTGAGAATGTTTCTAATCCGCGGAGTATACCCCAAACAGATGCACTTTCTAATTTGGACGTTGATGATATAATTAAAGTATCTAAAATAAAATAACTATAGTAGTTTACACTGTAAAAATAAATATAATTATGCAGAAGATTCAAACAAATTTAAAAAGTTTGGTCCCTGTGTACCATTAAGGCTTTAGATTCTTATATTATTATTTTGTAATTAAGTCCGTTTATTTTTAGCAAAATGACTTAAAACAGACTTACAATTCTCATTCATGCCATATGATGGGTGTTCCTCACAGGGCTCAGTCAGCGACACTTCTAAGGTGGTCATATCTCCCAAGCGAAGTCCATCGTCTTCCCAAATTGAACCACTCCATGGTCCTCCAAAATCATTTTGGATCATGTATGTGTAGCGATGGACTGCTCTTGTTAAGATTCTACATGTTTTATCTGTTACCTACAATTTCATATAATTTTATTTTCATGTTAAATATTCATAGAAACTAACGAATTTTAACTAAAATCAATAATCCTATTTATTTTTATTCAAATCGATCTACCCTTCACCGTATTGCTATAAATTTCTCATCAACAAACAAACAAAATATCTTTATTCATCTAGGTAAACAAGTACATTTATGAACGTCAAAAAAATTAAATTAATTGTAAATTTACATTACTGCCAGTTTGCAAGTCAAGGGTGTGGAGCGGGCAAGAAGAACTGGCAAGAAATTTTCATTGGCATCAAGAACTGATTCCGTTCAATGCGATTCTTTTAAAGTTTTTGTACGTACTGAAAGCTTAAATTAGCCACCAAATAATATGTCATCTATCGGACGTTGTATATTCTTATGTAATCAATATATTACTTAATTATTTGTTTATTTTAAAATAACAATCATACTCATATGTTTACTACCTTAGTGTTGAATAGTGAAGGGCTAAATGTATAGTAGTCTCTACTTTTGTTCTCATTTTTGGGTTTCGGCCACACTTCCCCTTTCGTTGGCTTAAATTTGGGACCCGGAATTTCTACACATGCTGAAATCGACACTAAAGTTATAAAAATACAGGCCGTTAACATTTTCGTGAAAATTGTGACTGAACTTATCACACTATCTCAGTATATAAAAAATATCGAAATACTGCCAGAGTATGATATTGTCAGTATAAATTATTCAAAACGTTTATTACTTGTATATTTATTTATAAAGCGAGAATTTGTTACTAAAACTTTTTACGTGTTGTCTATGATTTTGTTTTCTATTTTTAAGCTATGGCTTCAAATTTCTTCTCTAGGTGGGCAAATAAAAGTATAGATCAGCCGATTAATTTGGCTTACAAAGCCTATCAACTCTCAAGGCAGAAAATATATGAAATTATTAACATTAAAATAAATCAGTGTCACTAGCACTACAACCCTTTTTTAGGTATGCGACTGAAATTTCTGTTTTTTTCATGATCTTTTGTGAATCTAATAGACAAGTAGTCAACCACCTTTGCTTGACACACGCCGTCGACTTTTTTGATCTAAGGCAAGCTGAGGAAAACTCACGATCTTTTCGTTCATCGTTCGAGCGAATGTTGAAAGTGCTCATAGTCCATTGGTTCACAGCTGGGGATCGAACTTACGACCTCTAGGATAAGAGTCGCACTCTGAAGTCACTAGGCCAAAACTGCATATAAAATTGCTACCGACATTTAAATGACGATTCATTTTTACCTGTGGGTATTAAGTAACAAAATAAATAAAACGTATTATATTATTATATAATTACGTAACACTTTTGAATTTAGGGTATGATAAGTCATTGTTGATACTGTTATTTTTAACCTGTGGTTTTTTGATAACACTATCATTACTTAAAATTTTATCGTATATGATAATCGGACGTAAAAAGTTTCTCAGTAGACTTGAGTTATCACCCAATTTCAGCTTTAGATTAATTTTTCAAACAAAAAAGGTCAATTTAAATTTTAAATTCTGGATAAAAAAATATTTCAGTGATTCAGTGATCTTTATCTTTCGATTCGATTCGCACCTAATAGTACGAGATCTGGCTGCATGATAAGTGCGCTCATTGGTTATTTGCTAAAAACCAAATATTTATGCATATTAATAATAAGGAGAATGTATATCTATCAAGTTGTCTATAATAATTTGGCCTCTAGTATTCATTTATTTATTTAGTACTCCTACAGCTAACATAAATTATACATAATTACATACAAATACACTGAGAATATAGCACAAGGTGGAATACATGATACATTTAACACAAAAAGATTTATAAAAGGGAACAAACAAACAAAAATTATTTAATACATTTGACTAATTGTGATTTAATTTATTTAACTAAGCTTAAGTTCAGTATTATTAAAGAATTTATTTTGATTTGATTTTAGGACGATATTTTAAATAACAAGTGAACGAAATGTTCACTTATTTTATTAGTATTAGTCTTCATGAAGGATATTAACATAAACATGTGTAATCATGATTTCGATACGTTTATACGTTCATAACGTACATTTATGAATGATATATCAAATTGAAGCTATTTTTTTTCTATAAATTAAAAATCTATAAATATTTAAGGTAAAGTGAAAGAGAGTTAACGCATTTTGAAATACTTATATGTTATATTCAATGACGTGTGTTGACCCAATTCCATATCCAGCCCATGATATAATTCTACATGATTCATATCTAATATTTGTTCTAGATATTTCTTTCAGTTTAATATTATGGGAATTTATTGACAACAAAAAGTAGAAAAGGGTAATAGACTGAACGTTTAAATAAGCTTTACGTCAAGTGCACTACGATTTGTCAGTCCAACCGTTTGAATGCAGAGATTTTCTTTTTTTTTAGGGGTAGTAAAACAAATGAAAGACGATAGGCAAAGCGGTTATTTTAATTGGTTAAAGGTCAAAGCAAACATATCAACTCGGAAAGGGATCGTCACCGTATCACCTCGAGCCTCGAGTTTGTATGAAACTACTGCGACGCACACTAATCGGAATCGTAACGTAATCGCTTACGACTCTCCGTCCACCCTTCCCTCTCGCAACATTCCTGCCGAAACCGAGCCGTAAGCGCGGCGTTGTCTAGCCGTAGGCGAATTGAAGTACAGGAGCTGCCGATACGCTTTGGTTACGTGCATACGTTATGTTTATTCATTTATTTCACTACATTTTTCTATCTTAACAATAACTACTAATACGATATAATTCCAAAATAACTCCCAAACCAACTATTCTACATAAAAACATTAAAAAATTAAACTTATATTCCTAAATCTAATAACTGGATAACAATATAGCAAGCAACTCTTGTGAACTCATGTTGACGCCTGGTTGACGGCCGGCGAGGCGAACAGCGATACGGTGATGATCCTTTTCCGAGTTGATACGTGTGATTTGACCTTTAGATAGTTAGCTTTGAACGTCTTGAAATAAAGCTGCTGTTTACCAATCACACTCAAACGCTTTCTTTAACCAAGTCCAAAATCACATACTTTTCCATACATAAGTTTTGTATCTAATCTATTTCTATCTAGGCATTGACTAACTTTGTGTATATAATAAAACAATGATAGCAATTATATCGTTTATTAAAGCCTTAAATTCTATGGGATACAAAAGCCAGGTCCCGAAGGTGGTTGTGCATCGATACCTCGTCTTATCATTCTACATGTATGTTCTTCTATACGCTGGTACACTTCTAAAGGTATTGTATCGAAAATGGAGCGCATTCGTCTGCCGAGCGTGTTTGCACTCCACAATCGTTCAGCGACCGCACTGGCTCGCGGCCAGACCCTGCAAAATGTGTCATATTTACCCTATATTGGAAGTAAACCTTCATACATAATTTAGACTATCGAAAAATTATAATGGCAATGTTACATTAACAGTATTTTTTTATTGCAAGCCGTTACGCATACAGCTTTTAACTTGCTGTTGAAATGGGTTAGAACATAACGATTGTGGTTTGACATGACAGAAATCTCAATGAAGAAGAAGCTGACGTAATGGATAGCTTTAACAAGCGTAATATGGAACGTTTTTAATGATGGATAATTCTCTTCTTTAAAAAAATCGTTTAAGTTTTAAGGGCCCAGTAGCCTTCTTAGAAAACGATAAAACAGACGTAGAACAGTGTCTAATAGGAGAGTACCTACTTACAAATCATACCAATATTTAGGTTAAGTGTCAGAATCGATACTATGGGCTAAGTGTGTTTCCACTCTCCCGTATGTTAAAAACTTTATTAAATTTCATACAAGAATTTTTGGTTGCGCTATTCTCGTCTGTAACTCTTAAGTAAAATATACATTTCTGCGTCTTTTTCACAGTTAAAAGTGCAGGAATTCAGGAAACATTAACATTTATTTTGTTCTTCATTCCAACTACGGTTATCCTGCTTTTAACCAATCAAAATGTAGGTGCATATAAACTATATAAAACCGAATGTTAGTTAACCTGCTCATAACATTTCTGTCGTCGACCATTTCTCCCCACATACAAGCCTCTCCTCCCACAATGCCGTTCGCCAAAGTATTGTTAAATGTCACATCGAACACCATCTGGCGGGGATCAGCCCAGTAGTAATCTGGCCAGTTGCTGCCCAAAGCGTCCAGGTACCAGGTGGATGAGAATATCAGTCGGTGTCCAGATGTTAATATCTGTTACAGATTTAATTCGTTACTGCTGTCGATATCACTATATCCAAGTGATATCTATGATAATAAAAAAGTTAGGATGCGGGTGCCGAAATGTTTGCCAGGGGCGATTTCGGGATTATATAAATTATAATATTATGAAATTACTATGTGAATTGTAAAAATTAATTGTGAAATTGCCCCTTGCCAAAAAAGGGCACACAGATGCACCAGAATTGGATTAAAATGGAAATTTGTTTAAATGCATATAACATATATAATGTAAAATGTATCTGAATAAAGGCTATTATTATTATTATTATTATGTGAATTGTAATCAATAACAATATTTTCAAAGTATTAAAGCACTAAAATCTATTCAGAATTGGATTGGACATTTTAAGTATACATATCATTATTATTCTTAACAAAAAGACCTTACCGAGACCATTTCGCTAATCCAACTTCCCTTCCACACTTGAATTATTGTTTCTTTTGATAGTGGTACTTTTTCGTCAAATACTTCCTGTAAATAATAGCATCGAACATAAGACAAAAAAGATAGTTTTGTCACCGTAATTGCATTTTCGGTATCGTACACGAAGCTGACATATGCACAAATTTTAGTTATTTATTGTTACAGGTAAATAATTTTCTTCTATTGAGGGAAATGCTTGTTTGAGTGTAGTTTTGCGAACGGATGGCGTAGTTTTGCTCTTTCGCGAATTTTGTAAATGTTTTTGACATTCAGAAGCATGCCCTAAGACGCATCTAAATTGAATAAATAAATTTTGATTTTGCATTTTTGATTTTGGTGTGAGTCCTGTTAAATGTAGAGTGTGTTACAGGTAACACCACTTCGGATCGCCAGAAGGTCTTTAAAAGTAATGAAACGCAAAGAGTTCCTGATAATAAATTTGACTTTTGTTCATATTTACGAAAAATGTCTAAATGCTCACCTGCCAAAGTACGACTTCAGAATCGTTTGCCAGCAACGGTATAGCATTTTCCATGAAGAGACCATGCAACTGCGTCACACTGAGGTTGTGCGAGTTCATGTATTCGCGTAGTTCTGGATTCGAACGCCTGATGAAAAAATCTCATCCATTATATGAACAACCATCGTGTGTTTCTGTATTATGATTTGATTTACTTGATTCGTTTGATTTAAAGACCAAAGATAGAAGAGAAAACGCCTGCCGTTTATTCGATTTTGGTTTTGTACGATTTGAGTTATATTTTATGAAAATCCATATTTATGCGCCTATTATGCCGTAGTTTGGACATGGTGTAAAATTGGGAGGTCGTAAGTTTGATTCATTCCATGCTTATTAAAAAATATTAAAAGGCCGGCAACTCGCGAGCCCTCTCGTATGGGCGGCGGTATCACTTAACATCAGGTGTGCCTCCTGCCCGTTTGCCCCTGTTCCATAAAAAAAATAACTTCTTGTATCTAAGCAGGCGATTACACTTTGTTCATATGTTCTTTAAATATAAAAAATTGAATATATTTAAAATTTTAGTACTAATAGTAACTAATTTACATATGTATGATATTTTGTTAGAATATTGCACATCTTCTGCTGCTTCTCTCAAAATTTGGAAAATTCATTTGCAATGATAAATAAATAGTGAAAAATAAAAAACGGAACGTACCAACAATCCAATTCGACTTCATCACCCCCAATGTGGAAGTATTTATCCGGGAACCAGGTCTGCACTTCTTGAAATAAATCCCTCAAGAGTTTGTAGGTGATATTCTTAGTTGGGTTCATGGGACCCAAACCGACAACTTTGTCCTGTCTGTAACATTCTGTCAGCACATCGGGGAATGCATTACCCCATGACCGAGTGTGACCTGAAATTTGGTACCATTAAATGGTAACGTGGGTTGGCGTAACTAAAGGGCCATTGAAGTTTTACGTAAGCACTATAGGGGCTGGGGGGGCTTTAATTTTCTTATTTGGTCATAACGTCAACAGTAATTATTTACTGTTTTACACATTGTGTATGTTTGAAAACGAAATGCATTTCCTAGGATTCCTACAAAAAAGTAATACGTTTACGTACAATTATTTTTGAGAGGTTTGCATACTTTTGCTGACAAGAGAAAGGGGTAGGGGGGATAAATTTCTGTAAATCTACTGGCGTAATACTGGAACGACCCTTATCCAAAATATAATTTTATTACACAACTTGTCTGTAAGTATAATTAATTTTTAACTTTATAGGTTTTGATATAGTAAAATTATATTTCTTCAATTGATATAATAAATCCATATTATACAGATTCAGGAAATTCGTGCATACTTTATTCAAGCTAATGATGGTCTTACCTGGTACATCAAATTCAGGTATAACTCGTATTCCACGATCTCTTGCGTACTCCACTACTCTTTGTATGTCTTCTTTGGTATAAACCATTGAAGAGTCATACGCGCCTTGCTCGCTGAAATTAAATATTATTAAGTACTGTATATGTGACGAAATAAGAACTGTTAATTAACAAATAAAGGTTCGTAGCCGATATACTAATAATAAGAAATAAATATAGTTACTTAATATTCTAGATCAATTTTTTAATTTATCGTTACTTTTATAAGATTGGTAATAGTTACTATTAATACTTTATCATAATTACAGTTTTTAATTTCGTTACGTAAATTCTAACCTCAACTCCGGGAACCGTTCGCTCTGATAGGGAAAGCTCTGATCATCGACGATATGCCAATGGAAAACATTCAACTTATTGTAGGACATCGCGTCAAGCATTTTCAGTATATTAGACATCGAGATATAATGGCGAGATGTGTCCAGTAAGAGACCGCGATGGGCGTATTGAGGATAGTCAATTATTTTCGTCGCGTTTACTCGTAGCTCCTGTAATATAATTTGCTAAAAATTAGAAAATGCAAGTTTTAAATAGATTATATCTATAAACGAGCAATTCTTGTATATATATATAATTGGAATGTCGGAATCGGCTCCAACGATTTTTAATGAAATTTTGTACGGGGGGGTTTCGGGGGCGATAAATCGATCTAGCTAGGAATCATTTCTAGAAAATGTGATTTATTCGTGTTTTATCAACTTAAACATAAACTTACTTTTTACTTTTTTTGTAAGATCGAAAAATATTATTCATATTTCATAATTTTATTAGTATGTAATTCGGACTTAAATATAATTTCCAAAAACACAATTTATAAAAAAAAAATCCGAGCAAGGCTCGGTCATCCAGGTACTTTCTATAATATGATTCAGCTACACAATTATCATATTCGAAATTCTAAGTCAAAAACGCAATTCAAGTAAACTTTTACTGTACTATAGTTATACATAGGTGGATACTTATAGACGAGCAGGGCATTACTGCTTTGATTTTATAAATTGCATCCAGTAGAGATCTCAATAATATAATTTCTTACATTACGATCATTTGACAGGTAAAAGAGCTGCGAGAACGTCTCTAGACCTCGTATGATTCCCCAAATTGACGCACTCCTCAGCGTCGACGTTGAAGACACGTTCAGTTTATCTGAAATTAATATAGTGATCCAATGTAGAGAAATATGTACTTTAAGAGTATCAGATAAAACAAAACAACCTAATCCTAGATAATAAACAGTTTTTTGCCATTTCTATTTGACAACAAGAAGTAAATGTAAATTAGGGCGAGCACAAAAAATTGAATCTTTCTCAATCGCAATACGCAGCACAACCTGCATTCACGGCGTTCTGCCGACGTGGGCTTATTACTATTGCTGACCACTTCTTATTATATGGCCTTGTACATCAGTTTTAAACCATTCATCGAAATAAATAAATTGTTTGAGTTCACTTTACGTAAATTTCCTTGGCCCGTTCTTTTTACAAATGAGTTATTTAATTCGACAATTTTATTGTATCTGTATGTGATTATGGACTCATTATAATGAGAGATGAATTAAAATGTACTTTTTATGAAGACTAAATAGTACCTACCTATCATTAGGTTATAATACATATTTTTAACTGTATTTCAAATCATTTTTATGTAAATATATTCAAGTAGTCTAGTTATTTGTACGTAAAATAGTCAAGAAGGAAAAAATAGGTAAACATATAGTAAACGTGAAGAATGTATATAAATTGCTCACGCAAAAATTTCGATAAATCATGATAACTGCGCAATGGTTTGCTATGCGCCCGCTTCATTTTAAAAACAATTATGATACAGGCAACTTGAATGAAACGCATTTACATATTCCATACACATAAATTAGGATTATTAGGTACTCAAATTAATCCTAACATTTTCAAAAGTTCTTTACATAATAATAAAAAAAACAACAGCGCAATAAGATTACAAACGCTAACTTAGTCTCAGATTTCTATATATTTTTTTCATAATAGATAAGTAGGTATGCGCCACACACATGACATCGATTTTTGGGTCAAAGGAAGATCGTTCTCACGATAGAAACAGGAGGCTATGAATGCACAGCCGTAACAAGGCGCAAGCCTCTAGGCCCATACTGCTTTACTATATTTCACCGACTAAACTTAATATAATTATGTACTTTATGAAAAATCAATAAGTTGCCTTACTTTTTTTTTCTTTTTATATGAAATAAAACTAACGTCAAATGCGCTCCAAGTCCAAATCCTTTAGACAAATCCGTAATTCGTAGTTTTTTTATAATGGTCGTTAATCTATTTATCTGTGGCAACAACAAATATTTCCACGAGAGGTCAGTAACCTTAATTCGAAATCGTAAGTGTTTTGTTTATATTCTTTATAGTAAATACGATGTTTATTAATTCTTAGAAGATAAATAATTGATATGAATGTTTATTTTAAACAATTGCTTACTTTTAATCGCTATATGCAACATTATCAGTTATGCAATGCAAAATCTCTGATCCGTCGAGTCATTCATAGAAGTGCATTTTCAAATCAATTTATTTCACAAGATACATATTTAACATATTACAAAATTGTTCCTAATTTTCTGGTTTGAATGGGAGAAAATGTTTATATTACATCCAATACCTAAAAATGTGTGAGTTGTGAATGCGTTGAATATTGGTACATGTAGATCATTATTTTTACTTAATTAAAAAAGAAATATTAATACACACGGTCCTAAAAACAGAGGCAAGCAATCAGAGGTGCAGAGCACCCTTCGCCTTGTTTGCAAATCGTGCCCTAATTTTATTATCAACCCTAAGTTAGAGTTGGTTGGGGCGAGCTCATGATTCATCATCCACCACCATTGTCCCGATATCGCCATTGAATTTTAGGGCCGTGATTATACGCTTGTAAGCCTATCATCGTGTGGGTGTTTTCACTTTTCATTCCGAATTTTAATAAAAGTACTTACAACTCTCATCCATTTCAAAATGCGGGTACTCTTCGCAGGGTTCGGTCAGGTCCAACTGCAACTCATCGATACCTCCCAGGTAGTTCTCATCCCGGCCAATTCTTCGTTTACGACGCTCGTGATTTCTTCCATGGTGTAATCCACTTTTGTTTTTTATTACGAAAGAATAACGGTTTATTGCATTCACTAGGATTGTGCAGTTTTGTCCAACTACCTGTAAAATATCAATATATGGTGATTAATAAAGTTATTCAGGCCGACTCAACTGCGATTAATCACAAATTTGGGCAGAGGACATGGTGCAAAGGTACACATTCTATTTCTGAATTCCTGGGGTGTCATATCCAGGATATTATTACATACAGCATAGCAGTCCATAAACTTTAGTACAAAATGCTGTTCAATACAATCGGAGTATTGCAAGGTATCACAGGACAGACAGTTGTACGTGTTCATCCAAGGGTTATTGAAAAACGTTCTGTCAACAATAGATTTTGTACAGATATGCAAATTTAGTAGATCCTCCAACATTACATTAAAATAAAATAAAAATTACGTGGTAACTAAAACAATAAATAAACTAGAAGTTCAAGAAAACCCATACGAATTTTCATCAAAGGCAAAAAATATATTATTATATAGTAAGGACCTCAAAGTGGCCAGTGTACTTTGACGAAATATCGAGAGAGAGGAAACGGTCGGATACAATCCCATTAAACAGTTGACACCATCTGTTGATAGGAGGGTTGTAGGAAAACATACTTATGCGAGAGACAGGTACATGAACGATATTTTTATTTCTCATCTTTATTACAATCAATTGAGATCTTACCAATCAATTCAGTATGCACCCTGATTTGAACACGAGACGTCATCATGACTTGCGGTCGAACTAACTACTGTACTAATGATGCAGTAAATCATTTGACTAGTTTATGGCGTAAAAACATTTGCAATATTAGCATTTACTTCATAATTAAGTAAACTCTATTTTTTTCTCTTTATTAAATTAAACTCTATCTTTAAAAAATCTAACTCTATTATTAAATTGTTTATTTGCTATATTTGAATTTATTAATAAATTCATCTCAAACAATCGCAATGTATTAATTGCATGCAACTGTGTTTTCTTTTAAATGCACGCATAAAATTCTTGAACCAGATTAGAGAGTTAATGTCGAAACATCAGTTAACATTTAAGTAAAAAATAAATGTAGCCCTCAAAATCATAAGAATCGACCATCAAATGTATTTTGTAAGATGTAAGATTTTTTTCATTATTGCAAAATAAACATGATTTAATATAAGCAATACACGCGGCGCTCGACTACCTGTTGAGTATTCTGTAGATATTAGCATTCTATTAAGATACAATTAATATTAATTATAATAGCTATTACGGATTACTTAATGATTAGAGTTTAATTTTGTTCGAAATTGCTCCTTTCAATATCCTTCATGAGAACTCAGATTTGCAAGAGGGACGCAACAAAATCAATACTTGCACCAAAGAGTTTTGAATACTATTGCTACGATTTATTGATAACATGGATATTCTAAAGCTGAAGCTGAACCAGCATTTTGTCATTATCAAAGATATTTATTTCCATTATTTTATTAAATTTTAAAGATATAAATAATTTAATTTTTTTGTAATAAAGCAATCACAAAGTTTATCTCATAAAATTATGATTTATTCCAACACATACCTTTACTTTAAAATGGGAAGGGTTGAATAAAAAATATTTGTTTTCTTTAGTTTCCTCTTGGGGTTTGGGCCATACATGTCCTTTCGTGGGAGGGAATTTTGGCCCTGGATTCACGATGGACATTCCCGACCCGAGTCCGATAGACACGAATAATAATAAAAATATCATCATTTTTGTTGAATATTAAACGCCAAGCGATCAGATGCGCGGTCTACGCTACACTGATTATATATTTTCTTCAATGTGTGTTTGTGTAAGTGTAACGATGTATACTGTGTATATAATTAAGATTCATTTGCGATAACCTTTTGGACATAGGATAAGGAAATACGAAGATTTTTCTGTCATTCTGAAAACGTAAGTTGTTGTTGATTCATATAGAAGTAAATTTTGAAGAATAAACGTGTCATGTATATCATGATTCATGATCATGCCCGAAGCCTTTCTATATTTTTGATTTAGGGTACTTAATGACATGGAATTAGCATTTTAATCCCAGAAAAAGTGAGCCTAGCTATAAATAAATACATACACTATCTAGATAAGTTTATCATAATGCTAATACTTATAATGTTCTTCACGCATTAAAATCTCAAAAGTGAAAAACTGTTATAGGTAATATATAATAAATTATAATATAATTTGTCTACATCATTGGTCTATTGGCTAGCATGTTCGACTGCGATCGTAAATTCTGAAAAGAATATTCCAATAAACGTCAAGCTGCTGATCCACCAGTTACTCCGTGTCCGGTCGTGTGACATCCGTTGCAACGTGATTATAAGAGAGTTGAAAGTTGTTATTTCTCTCAATTTTCTCTTTGTAAGGATTATACTGAATCCGAGAGTATGCAAAGTTGTAAAACAGAATTTTTGCTCTTCCAAATTCTCAAAAATGAAATCTGTTAACATCCTTCTTTCGGCATATCGTAGTTAATGACTAGGTTTATCAAGGGCTAAACAAATCTTTAAGAAAAATATTTCTTGTAACGATAGGATTTTTTAATTTCATATCAAACTATAATCGCAGAGTTTGTTCTAATTCAAATATTATAGGTCAACTTAATCTTAACACTGCATAAAGTTGTTCAGGTAATTAGGTTTGGCTACTATAAAAAATATACCTGTGTATTAAATTCTCAAAATTTTATGATTTAATTAATTTCTTTGTATATAAGAGTTAGTTTCGAGTTTTGTATATATATTTCCAATTTCATAAAATATTTATTAAAATACTGACGCCTGGAATATCTGTGACAAGCTATCTTATAGCTCATGTGAATCTATTATCAATGACAGTCTCCTTTTGTCAATTGTCATGATTTCGTTGAAAATATATGTCGATTGATTTGATACAAATTTCTTGATTTATATATTTTAATAAAACGTAATTAAGTATAAATACTTTAAAATGAATCGTAATATTTTAACGGTTATTATTCCAATTGTTTTTGCAAAGTTTGTTCTGTGCACAGTCCACTCTGGATCAGCTCAACCCTTATTTGAAGATGAAGTTGGTGTTGAAAGGTATATCGTTGAAGGTAGAGTTTTTCCACCTGAACCAAACGAAGCAAGCAATTGGCAAATCGACACACGAATACATATTAATGGTGGCGAGTATATTGGATTCGTAAAAAATGACGGGTCATTCACTGTACACAATGTACCTTCAGGATCGTATGTCGTTGAAATTGTGCACCCCGACTATATGTATGAGCCCGTCAGAGTAGAAATTAATTCAAAAGGCAAAATAAGAGCAAGAAAAGTAAACTACATTCAGACATCACAGGTTATTCAAGTACCATATCCTCTGAAAATGAAAGCAGGGTCTCGATGCAGATACTTCCAAGCAAGAGAACAATGGAGAGTTACCGACTTCCTATTTAACCCAATGGTCATTATGATGGTGCTGCCTCTTTTCCTTATTATGATTTTACCCAAAATTATGAATGATCCAGAAACAAAAGAAGACTTAAAGCAAATAAGTAATATGACCAAAATGTCTGAATTCCCAGAAATGTCAGAATATATAACTGCAATGTTTAGTGGAGGTGCAAAGCCTAGTGCTTCAAAAGCAAAACAAGTCAAGAAAAGGCAGTAAATCTTCTGTTATTGTATTTAGTCAATTTATGTTATAGGAAGTCAACCCTTATATAATAAATTATTTAAAGTTTTTAGATTGTTTCCATAAATCTCACTTTGGTATTATTGCTTCAAATATGTACTACTTACAATAGGAGTACATATTTCTACATCCCTGTTTGTTTTAGATTTGCAGTTAATTCAAATAGATATTATACATGTTCTACTTCTAAATATAAATCAAGTAAAATGAATATTTATTCTCTGAATTAATCCATTCCAAATAAATAAAATGGCAGCATAAACAAGTCTATTTGTAAAAACACCATACATACCTCCAGGGAATAAATAAAACAAGGTATTTACATACTCATTATTAAAAATAGATTTATTGAGATTTCATTCCATACAAAATCTTTCAACTTAAAATGCTACACACAAAAATACAAAAGGTAAAAAAAATCAGTCATGAATTTTGGACGGAAATTAATTAAGTAACTTGCATTAGTTACAATTATAAAACGAGATTCATAAAGGTAGTAATATCTAGAAAAAAGTTAATACAGCTTTCTATAACCTACTTGATAGATGCCATAATAGTTGCATGTAGATTAGAGTATATTATACATGGCATATATTTATTTTAAACTTTGCCAAAATTTTATTGCTAAATAAAATATAAATATTGAAAATCGTAATTGGTGTCATTAAATGTGGACGGGAGTGATATTTGTACATTTTGGAATAATTACTAATCTACAATACGCCATTCATACAGTATATCTTTACATCTTTGTGGAAATATTATTAACTAGTTACATCAAATTTAACTAATAAGGCAAAATTTATTGACATGTGCACATTTTCCTTATAATATACAAAAGTAATGTAAAAAAATGCTAAATATCTTAAAGCTACATAGATAATATTGATAATTATATACAAATATTGATATGCCTTTGTAAACGTGAGGCAAGGCTGCATATGATAATACAAAATGTAATAATTTTTAAAACTGAGTGTCACTGTTACATATTACTATTAGATTCAATTATCCTTTTTAGTTAGATAGTTAGAATTTGTATATTCTAGATTAAGAATTCAATTTATTTGCTGGACACTAATATGAGCTGAGCTTATAAAAATCACAAGAAAATAAATGATAATTAGGCAACATGTCTCACTGCTAAATATTATGATGTCTATATAAGAGTAACATGAAGCTCAATAGGGCATTTCTATATATTTGTGTGTATGTTAACATATTGCTTTGATGCACACTATAATACTTAATCTACTTGGAATGGATATTTTTAAACTAAAAAGTTTTAAGAATTTGCTATAATACAACCAGTTAATAGCACAAAAGAGAAAAAGAAATCCTAGCCGGTGGTATAAAAAATATATATACAAATAGTATTTAATTAATGTTGTTTATCTTAAGTAAAATATTTGTATGTCAAAATGATTGCACATATAATTGTTTTTTAACTCAAACATATAATATCAGCAGATAAAATATAGGATATTTGAAATTTCTGTAGCAAAACATGGCAGTGAACATTCTGTGTTACACACAGTGTTCTCATCTTATCTGCAAATTATTACAAAATGGTCAAGTCTCATGCTGATAATATTTATTTTTGCTTTTAATGCTTTATTTAATTAATTCTTACAATTTATGTATTTTTAGGGATGACAGTCATAGAACTGGTAAATCACAATATTTTTTATATAGATTTAATATAAAATAGTAATAATTTGTTTTGTCATTGAACTTGTTAGTCTGTTAAAAAAGGGCCAATAATTCATTAATTTTTCTTCAATGGACCATTTTAAAAGTAAAAAAATTGCACATGTTACGTGAACACCCTATATGTGATGTATCTAGCTGCAACCATGAGTAGTACCAAAGCAGGTGTGACAGCAATACGTAAGGCTGTGTTATAAACAGCACAGTACGGACACTGTGATGATCCACAAACTTCACATATGTTCAATAAATATGTTGGTAAGGCGTCGAATATCGTCTCGTTGAACCGTTCTGTAAGTCACAATCAACATTAACTTACATAAAACTTGGCTTAGCCTTGATTTGTGGCACTAAAACTTGACGATTAAAAAGAGTGGCGGAGAGTTTATTGCCATTTCTTCTCTTCCGTTTCTACGCCCTTGATTTGAGAACTGGCAGTAAATGTAAATTCACAAATAATTTATTTTTTTTGATGTTCATAAGTGTACTTGTTTACCTATATGAATAAAGATATTTTTGTTTTTGTTTGTTTGTTTATTATTTTTTATATAACAGGAGGCAAACGAGCAGGAGGCTCACCTGATGCTAAGTGACACCGCCGCCCATGGACACTGGCACTGCCAGAAGGCTCGCAAGCGCGCTGTCGGCCTTTTAAGAATTGGTACGCTCGTTTCTTGAAGGACCCTAAGTGGAATTGGTTCGAAAATACTTCAGTCGGCAGCTGGTTCCACAAAGTGGTGGTGCGCGGCAGAAATTGCCTTAAGAATCGCTTAGTTGTGACACCACGGACGTCTAGGTGATACGGATGGTATTTTGTATTCTGCCATCTCTTTGTAGGTGCTCGATATATATCGTATCCAAGATATATAGGTCTTAAAACCCAAAAATCGACAACAATGGAAACAAAGAAACTCCATATAGCCTTTTCCTAACTAAATGATTATATTTTGTTTTCATT
This sequence comes from Pieris rapae, assembly GCF_905147795.1. Taxonomy (NCBI): domain Eukaryota; kingdom Metazoa; phylum Arthropoda; class Insecta; order Lepidoptera; family Pieridae; genus Pieris; species Pieris rapae. The sequence continues at coordinate 2,539,489 of NC_059509.1, read as the reverse complement.
ATTTTATAGTATTAATCAATATGAGATAGATTATGATACAAAAGAAACTTGAAAAAACATACCGGGTGAGTAATAATCGTAGACCCTTATGGGCAAGTACCGCGACATGTTGGCCACTGGATACCACCGCTCTATTGTGAAGTTTACACAAGTCGTTTCGTGGTCCAACTAAAAAAAATACAGATTCACAATTTGTTCTTGGCTTTCACAAAAAATATTTTTATATCTTTAGAAATTAATAATAGTTTAATTGTTACGAGACATATATTTAAATTATTATTTTATTCCAATGGAGTTTTTTTATTTTAAATAGTACTTACATAGTCAAAGAAGAACAGTAATTTTGTTGGCGTATATTTTGCTCGTTGCAGCGTCCTGACTTTACGGGATAGTACGTAGGCGTCTAAACGCTGTTGCTGAATCATGTATCCCGTCGGGATTCGAACCTCCATCACTGACATACCAGAACGGGGTGATTCCTCAAGCAACGTCCAACTGCAAAAACAAACTTTTTTATATGCATCGATATAACTTCTATATAAAAATTGAAGAAAGAGTTGTATATTTTTGCTAGCGACGCAATAAACGCGTTTTAAGTGAGACCGCCGCAAAGCCATACATGTGCAAATAAAAAAGTAAAATATAAATAAAGAAGGTAGCATAGTTATATATATACAATCACATATATTATAAATAAAATATGTATCTACCTATACCTAGAATATTGTTTCATACTAACATCATCATTTATTAAGTATTCATATTGTTCATATATTTTAATAAATATACATTTTAGCGTAATATGCATAAATAAGTGACTAAATAATTTATTAATATACCTGGCACACGTCTGATAATCAATATGAGACTGATTCCTTCCGTAATACTGCGCGTGCGCAAGTAACGAGTACGACTGTACCGGTGGCGCCGTCTGGAACCTTGGTACGTCCACGTTGTACTGCACTGACATTTGCAGAATGGCATATCCTGCCCCACGAGCTGTCACCTTCACTGTGCCCCATGCTGATGGAATCTAGGGGGTAAAATTTACCATCAAAAGATCGTTAAAAAAAAAAAAGTTTTAAGACAGATAACTATTAATTATTATTAGTCTATAGATGTGTTGCCATATTGGGAATTATTTGGAATATTCAATTGGCAGTCGCGCTAAACACATGACAAAAAATGTGTAGTAGAAAATTGCGTTTAAACCCGGTTTTCAAGTAAAATCCATATTTTAACTACATACCTCAATACTCTGCATAACAGCCAAGTTATTATTATCGACGTGCAATGTCTTCGTAGTCCCATTCAAAGCCACAGCGTCCACAGTTAACGTCAACGAGCTTACGTCACGTAGACGCTTCCGGTTCGTATACTCTATGAGTGCACGTAGAGCTATGTATGTATCCTGTAAAATTGTATAGAATTTTATAAAGTTATCGTAGTTTAGAGCAGTGTTGGTTCAAGCCGGCTGTGCACCAATGTATTGTCTATGGTGAAGGGAAACATCGTCAGGAAACCGGCTCGCCTTAGACCCAAAAAGTCGACGGCATGAGTCATATAGAGGAGGCTGATCATTTCAAAAGTAATAATTGGGATGAAACAATAACCCATCCGAGGCTCAGACCTAACAGGCTGTACCACAACTTTTTTTTAATTGTTGCTAATGACCAAAAAAGAATCTTCGAGAATAACGGTTTCAAGCGTTAGTTCAGTAATTTTGTTAATAGAATATAGACAGTATTTACCCTCCCGTATCATGCATTTTTATATATAAAATCGTTTTACGCGTATATATTTTTATAAAGTATAACACACATACCTGTGTAGATGCCCATCCACCATCTTTCAATCTCTGCGAATTGAGCCACATCACTATTTGTTCATTGTTATCCTGCAATATATTATCTACTTTAAAATTTGAACCCGACTTTCAGTATCTATAAATTTGTCACGCCTCATATAATTTTTTTAACACCGTCCCTCATAGCATTTGCGGTCTGCACGGTTCTATTATAGTGGCATGTATTATATTTATGAAAATATAATAATAAAAACTACAGTTTAAACTATATATTTTCTTTCGTTATATGGAAAACGTCGAAATTGTCGAGTCACAATCAATGACGTCACTTTATAAACACACATATATAATTAAAATTATAAAAAGTAGTGTGACCCGCTACAGCATCTTACCAGATCTTTAAAAATATATTATGATTTAATATTTTGTAAAATAAAAAATATAATAATTTAAGTCAAAAGCTATTATTACCTGATGATCCATGCATGCCATCAGGGCATACGCTGTTGTGGCTATATTATTGGAGTCATACTTGTACGGCAGTCTTGGCAAAAGGAATGGCTTCTGATTCTCCATCTTGTACGGAGGTTGAGGGACCGGCTCCTTGCCCCAATATACCAGACCACCTGGGGTAATGTGAAGATTGTTTATAAGAATTTAGAGTATACTATTGAAGATATCGGTAATATTGTAGATACTTTAGATGAAAAGAGAGGTTGAAATTATTTATTAACTGAACTATTATCTCTAATCTATTCTTACTATTATCTCTGACTGCAGTCATTTCTGACTCACAGAAAATTATGAAACATATGTCGAAATCTATCTGCTCCATTTGCTATTGGCAGATTGAGATGATTTAAAATTAAAAAAAAAACAACCCTCAATATTTTACTGGTTACAAAAGCTATGATCTGATTATGAAAATCTAACCATTCCTTAAATTAGAATATTTATTTGTTCAAATTTAAATAATAATCAGGACCGTACATTTCACAAAATTGGTGGAAAATACCTTACACTTTTCAATTAGGAGACATACTTGGAAGCCTAAATCAAACTGAAATGTTATCCAATTAAATTAAATATGATCCATTATCAAATTAATAACCACCATTTTGTAAGTCGGTCAAAAATATTCACTTTTATTCCACATTGTTTGTTATTTCTTGAAGTAAAAACTTACAGAATAATCTAGAAAATATATTACCCCTATATCATTAATATAATGATACTTACCCTCGGATCTTTGCCGCCTCTTCAACAACCTGTACGCGTGTTCGGCACTAGGTGCCTTTGCGCACGCGAGCGCGTACGCGGTGATCGCGAGCGCGTAGGGTTCCGACCATTCGCTTAATAGACGTAAATGGCGCTCAAGCCAGGCAATACCCCGCTGTTGGGCTGTCGCTACTTGGGCACTAAGACCCTAGAAAAATATTAAACAAAATTTATTAACACACACTAACAGACACATTTAAGCACTTGAAAAAATACTACGATCACAAAGCATGTGTGTCAATTGTAAATAATCACAAATTGATTATATAGGTGATAATGAATGAAATAACAATAGGTGTTCGAAGCCAGTAAAACGTAAGATAAATGCTGGTTAGGCATTGATGATGCTGATCTTGTATGATCTGTTATCAAGAATTTTTTGTAACGAAATTGGATTTATGTATAATATTCTGAACTATCTCAAGCTATGTGTAGGAGTGAAGAATAACTGTTTGGTTCTTAACTTTTTGTATGACAATTCACAGCATTATGTGATCATTAGTTGTGTTTTTGTCATTAGGGTATCAATAAATTATTAACAACAAAAAGACCAGTCATAATAATAAATGTACTAACCTCTCTCACTCCAATGTCCTTGAGATTTTTAACAGACTCCAGGGTTATAACAACTTGGGCCGTCAACGATATATTTCGCTGTAGTACTATTGAATTGTTCACCTATAGGCAAAATATATTAAAATAAACTTATACAATCTCAATTTTTGTATGAGGAGTAGTAACTTTTCTCTTCAGTAATGGTAGCAATTTATAATAGACAGCGCCAATATAAATAAATTTGGGGGAATAATTGTTATTAAGTGATCAGTTTTTCCGAATTCCCATATTTAATTCACATACGATTTTTTTAAAAGACTTCAAGAACCTTATAAAAAATCATTCATACAAAGTTTTAGAAGATATGGTTATAAAATATTTCTGTTATAACTATTTTTTTAGCTTGTACTTAAATTCTTTGCGCGAACTTACACAACACATAAAAAAAACAACAACAATGATAAATAGAAGAAATTCAACAAATCTATAATATTGTCAGTCATAAAGAAGGACGAATATTTTCTTGAAGACGCCGACTGTGACGCCCCTCAACACAGGCAGTCTATTAAATACCTGTGCTCTCAAACATCAGAATACTTATACCGTAATTTATAATCTATGATTAATGAATCCTTACCGTTTCGCCCATAAGCTGTGCACCATACTCCCGATATAGCGTACTCTCCATTGGCACCGTTATAGTTGTATTAGCATTGCGGTCTGGAAGCCATGTTGTCTCATAAAACGCACCTTCAGGGCTCTGATGTTCCAAAACCCACGATACGGCCAAAGATATCACCTGTAAAGAGATATCTATGTATCATATTTGAACTCTAAATCATAGTCTTATTTTTTACCCACTTCAAAGAAGGAGGTTATCAGTTTAACCTGTGTTTAACCTTTATGTGGAATTGTTAGGAGTGGATAATGTTTTAGTATTAATGTGTATTTAGACCCTACCTAATATCGATCCTTTTGCACTCCTCTACTGATTAATTTAAGAATAAGTTAAAACTATTAATATCCTAAGGCTTTTATTATTCTTCTTTATTATAGCTTTAGTATGTTATTCTCCTAATTTATAATTTTTAACGAGTATTTTTTTGTGGATATGTCCAATATATTTATTTTATGTTTTCCTATTATTTTTTTACTATAGAGATGTATCTGTTTAGTTTCCTTAATAAACGTTCCTAAAGTAAGCTAAAAAACTAATATCGCGACTATCCTGAGACAAGAATTCCTCTGACATAAAAAAAATATTTTTTTAACAAACTTATTTTTTTCAATTTTCAATGTATCCCATGACTTATTATGGGCGTACAAAAAAACATGAACGTTTTGACGTACGGCTTATTAGAAATGTCTGCTATATGGGCAACAAAGAAATGATATGGGTAGGTAAAAAAAAGAATCAATAGAAGTATCGAGTAAACAAATCAAGAATAAATAGAAGTCACTTCGTTAGTAAGTCACATTATTATGGTTATAGTAAATAAGCCTGAATGTGCTGTTTTGAGACACTGGGTTCATACATGCTCATGTACCGGGTGTCTCAAATCAACGTAGACTAATGAATTAAATATTTTTAATAATTTTACTAACATAGTTATAAGTTTTACTATACTAACAACATATGGACTTCTTAATTGACCGGAAATAAATGTTTTTTTTTAAATTTATTTTATTTAATAACTTACATTAGGATCAATATAGATGAAGTTCTCCCACTCGTTGAATGACGCTTCTTGAAATATCTTGGAACAGAACGAAGTCAGCCAAACGCTGGACGCGGATTGGTTCCTAAAGTTAACAAATAAACCAATTTTAATGTTGAATAAAAAATACTTTATAGATAACATCTACTGTACTGTGTTAACACAAACACAAAAAGCAATAGACTAGATTAAGATTTTGTTATTAAAAATTTAGTTTAACCGTTTCTATTTAACACTTTACACACATACACACCCTCGATTTCACACTACCACACAATACTGCCGAATTACATAATTGATTATAAATTATTTTTTATCGATTTCTTTTCTTTCGTGTTGCAGCAGTGTTAGCCACGTGGCTTGAGCGTGCAACTTTCACTCCTTAGGTCGTAGGTTCGAACCCGTGTGCGCCGATAAACTCTTGTACGTACGCTTGTACGTGAAAGGAAAACTTTGTGAGGAAACCGTCTCTTTTTAGACACGAAATATCAGGCTTATTCTAGCCTATAGAAAACAAACGAACGTCGACACGCCTGAGTGTGTGGGTTCTTGAGTGAGTGTGTGGGTGCATGCGAGTGAATTAGTAAGTGTAATGTGTAACATATTAGGTCTCAGAAGCATTTCCAACTGCTTACGGTGTCAAAATCAAAAAAATCAAAATCAAAAATCATTTATTCATGTAGGTAACATAATGTACACTTATGAACGTCAAAAAAAAATATACATGTAATGGTGTGTTCAGAAGCCAGTTCTTAAACGGTTTTTTAAATTGTAATATATAATTTGATTTAATGTCTAAGATAGAAAAATAATAATAACTATATGGACAAAGGCAGATATGTACATATACAGGCAGATAGGCGGTGTTGACTCACCAGTCACTTCTGAACAGCGAGAAAGATCCATCGAGCTTCATGTAAGACATTTGCCGCTGATAAAGCACATTCATGTGCTCAAATGCCTCCTTCTCAAGAGTTCTGTTCCTTTGGTTGATCAGACGCATATATAGTGTCAAGTACATGTTTGCCGCGAAACTGAACATATTCTGTTCACCGGATTCCTGTATCATAAAAAAAATTTATTGCGGACGTTCGTATATCTAATAAATAAAAATCAAGGTATTTATTCCTTAACGTAACTAATTATATAGTAAAAGATAAATTTCACAGAATATAAAATAAGGACCGAGTGAGTCGCGAATTTAAGTAATTTTATCACTGATTACAGGAAGGAAATACAGTCGTCATCGGATCGTCTTAATTTTAGTATTTTAGGCTCATTCTGAAGCGGCACCCCTTTTATATTAAACACGTTAATATTTCGAATTTACGATAGTTGGAAACCCTAGACTTACAGACCTAACGTGTGTTATGTTGAATATGTTTGGATATTAGTAATTCATCAGTCAAAAAATAAATAAATTAAGAATATATCTCCACACTTAAGGCGTTATAACCGTACATAGTGACATAGTGTGAATCCAGCTTCCCACTGACATCGAAAAAAACTTATATACTAAACAATCAAGTTACACTATATTTTAATATTTCATCAATATTTCCTCAGGGTTGAATAAAATATTAATTACTTGCAGTAATTGTCTTACTTTTATATATATATAAAAACATGTCCAATCACTTACCATAGGCAAATCCAGTAGACTGGTTGCATTAACCGGCATAGTTGGGAATAACGGTCCTACGACGTCACCAACTATCGATATTGTGGCCTTATTAGACCCAAACACGTAGTACCGATCCACTTCATATGGAATTATCGGCGTCTCCGTTACGTTTACGTGCATGTACTGGAATACGTACGCACGATTCGAAAGGTCTAAGAGTACGGACTGATGCCGATATTGGGGGAGACCGTCCGCCTGAAAAATATCAGTACTTACATTAGATACTCTATACACACATTGCGCAAATAACCAGTGCGCTACAATTCTTGGTCTCAGATTTCTGATGATGTATCACATTTACTTGGCTCGACGTATCGAGTGCTATAAAGTCAACGTTTAGCGTTATACAAACGCGAGCTTTTATCAGTCAAATAAATGTTATAAAATTAAATATATTTATTAATTATAATTATCTTAATATTCTCATAGATTTATTTCATTTCGAATTATTTTTTTTTTGAAACTTTATCATCACTCGCACGCAACCACAAAAACTGATCTTGCTTGATTCTAGCGTATGCGTGCGTACCAGTGCACTTAGTGATATGAATTAAATTTAGAAATTTGTTTTAAAAAATTTGTTCTCTACAATCTAAAAAAAAAGAACGATATTATAATTGAAAAATGGATAATAAATCTTTAGAATTTACGAACACACATTTTACTAAATGTTTTTTTTTTTTTTTTTTTCGTGACAAAATATAAAATTTTTAGTTATAGAAAATTGAGTAAAGACAATACACGAATCAAGCTTTAAATACTATTATTTAACTAGCAAATTCATTGTTTTTAAGCGGGTTCTAATTACCTCAACTCGTATGGTCTTAGTGGCCCGATGTATTCCATGCAGAGTGGCCGCATGTATGTTGATATGTATGGTTCCAAGACGCGCCGGAACGATTGGGATGTGAACGGTAGCCGCGTCTCCTGCTATTATGTATACGAAGAATTGGTGCTCGCCGAAAGACGTACGCGGATTGTATGAACGAACCTGTGAGTATAAAAATAATTTTTAAAATATTTTCACCGTTTTTTCTGATCAGCCAATAATTTAAAGAAGAATTATGTTCATACCTGGGTTTAATAACAGGTATGAACAACATTCTTCTTATACCACGATATATCCACGTTTATTGAATACATGAGAACACCATAATTCAAACATTCAAAATCGGGATTTTGGTAGATATTGGCTGTAAAAATTCAAGTCATATTTAAGAATCCGTCTTTCGTCAAGAATTTTACCCCCGTCATTTATTACATTTAAATTTGAATACACATTTTACAATCCAGTCCAGTTATTTTATTTATATAGAACAGGGGGCAAACGGGCAGGAGGCTCACCTGATGTTAAGTGATACCGCCGCCCATGGACACTCTCAATGCCAGAGGGCTCACGAGTGCGTTGCCGGAAAAGTTAGCAAGCTATATTTATTTATTTATTTATTCGTAAACCAAACAGAAACATCCTTATAATAAAAACAAAGTCAAAAATAAAACACAAAACAAACATACTGGACGCATTTACAATAGGTTACACTTATACAAATATACTTATATATGGCAACAATATACGTTTTAGTATGTATTATATTATAGTAATTTATAAAAGCTACTTACGATACCATTTTCCTCGACGTGTACAAACATGTAGTCCGGTGAAGAGGCCAATACGACGACGGCCTCAATGTCCTGTTGTTGGTAGTTGAAGACAACGACACGGAGACCTAGCTGTTCACCCTGGCGTGACTCGTCGGGTCCTTCCACCTTTATGAAGAACGGTAGGATGCCTTCGTACTGTGAAATTACACAAAAAAAATGAATTTAGATTTTAGGCATATACTCTTCAAAATGAAGGATACAAAGGTAATAATGCTGGATACTAATACAAAAACTTTTATTAAGTACATAAGTTTACTTAGAATTTTCTTCTTAAATTTTACCTATTTTTATAAAAAATTATTAAATGTTCTATAATTTATCTATTTCATATTTTTGTCAATTACAAATGTGAGAATATGTATAATATGTATGCAATGATTAATTGATTGATTGATTAATTTCAGAAACAGCAGTACAAGATTCTTCTTTGTTTATCGCGCATCTTTATATGCGTCAAAATATAAAAATACAGAAGATCAAATATACTTACATACATAACGTTTACTTTTAAAAATGTTAAATATTTCCAAACAAAAGTCCCTTGGAACTATTTCCCATATAAAACGTAAATCTAAGCGCCGATTTAAAATTATATTTTATTGTATTAACTAATACTCACATGCGTCGGCGTCACAGTCATGCCAAGTCCCATTGATGGGGACATACTGAAGGCGGACACAGTCCAATGGGCAGGAACTTGGGGAACATCGAGGGTGAATACGTATCGACCGTGGGGTCCGATATTCACGTCCCGCCACATCCACACATTATCGTATTGTCGCTGAACTCGATTAAATCGGAATTTTCGGAAATGGCTCAGCTCGAAGGAGTTGTCTCGGGGGCCTAAGAATATAATTGGGCTATACATTTCTCTGTGTAGACTACACATAGACTTACAATTGAATTGCATGCAGTAAGAAAAATCGATAAACTTTGAAAGTTTTTTTTTTTAAATATTTTAATTAACAAACCCTATTTAAACTAGTTTAGCTATTTTTATTAGATTAGTACTACAAATAAATTGTATTTTTTTTCACTCAAAACCTAAATAATAGCTTTTAAAACTTACAATGAGACTCATCGGTTCGATCGGAACAGTCGACGACGCCGTCGCATCGTTTTTCCACGGGAAAGCAATTGCCGTCCAAACATTCAGCCATTCCCATAGTGGCATTGCAGTTACTATGTCGGCGTGGCACCATTACATCACTGAATACGACTAGACCTGAGTACCTAGTAAAAAGGAAACATATATGTAGACTAATAGCAATGAAGTAAAGAAGTGAAGACTAATAGCTTGTTTTAAGTTTTTAGTTTTTTTTGTTGGAAGAAATCGCTTGTAAGCGATAAGGCCGCCCTTTGTCTTATATCTTTTGTAACTGTTTTTTTTTGTCATGTGTGTTTTTTTATAAGGCAATAAAGGATAAATAAATAAATAAATGAAACAATATAAATACATTTATATATATATATATATATATATATATATATATATGTATTTTTTTTCTTAATCGATAAAAAACATCTAATATTTCCCAGCTGTTCGCCACCGTTTATCGCAGCAAATGCTTTAGCGAGCCCAACTAACAGAAATTCCTATAATAGGTATTAACATAAAATATTTAATATTTACTTTAGATTTTGTGTCTAAAAAATTAGCAATGATGAAAATCGCAAAATTACAGATGTTACAAATTTCTATACCTGACCAAAGATTAAGTTAGCTCAACACAAAATTATTTAAATAATTATATTTATACGTTAGTTCTCACTATATTTAAAGCCTGAAATTACTTTATTCATATAAAATGTTACATAGCAATAAATAATACTCACTCGAGTGTCCTATTTGCATCGATACCAAAGCTTGTTGATGGAAAGTATACGAGTTCGTCGGCGTCACCAAAGTGCGAACGCCACGTATACGCGAACGTACCGTTTGTTGATTCGTCGAATTGGGACATTTTTGATATTACCTTAAAACATATTAACAATCAAATTTGGGGTATTTTCTAAAATTACAGTAATTAATCAAAAATAATAGGAATTACTGTTTATAGCAAAACTTGCAATTTTAGATTCAAAGCGAGTGTTATCTTCAAGCAAAAGATTCTGAGATGAATTTTTGGCCCCGGTTGATGTATTCGCTTCATTGAACAACTTTATAACATCATTGATGAACAACGCATAACTTATTTAATGCAACAGACTCAAGTGGTTGGTACATGTATATCAATTGGCAGATGACTGAGCCCTAATGAACTCCCCAATGTGGTCCTTATTCAACTCACAACCTGGTGGCAACAGAAAACCCGGTAGACCGAGGCTTCGTTGGTGGGATGGAGTTGTCAAGGACCTCTAACCAATAGGTTTAATATTGGATGCAAAGAGCACGAGATAGAATTAGATGGCGAATGATACTTGAGGAGAAAGGCGAAAGAGTGTGTTTTGCCTTTAAGGTAATGTACATTATTAATTTTTAAAAAGTTACCTTGGCATACGTAAGTTCATTTCCAGCCTGCATCGTGTAAAATACATTGTCTATTCCAGACAGACCGACATACGCGCCGGGTTCGCCATATATAGCTACTTCTACTCGTTCCCCTGTGCGGTGCTTTCTGTTATTAATTGACACGGTGAACTAAAAAACAAAAACACCATAATATTTATACAAAAAGCTAATTTAACTAGTCTTATTAAAAATTGCAAAAGTTACTCAATCATTTTTAGCGAGTGTATATCACTGACGACTCCCAGACACACAAAAATAAAACAGTGGCGGTACAACCTCTTTAGGTCCTGACCTCATATTTCTGAATCTATTTCATGATTATTTTTATATTTAATAGGCTAGTAGGTGATCAGCCTCCGGTGCCTGACACACGTCTTCGACTTTTTGGGTCTAAGACATGTCGGTTTCCTCACGATGTTTTCCTTCACCGTTCGAGCAAATGTTAAATGCCAAAAAAGATTTTCTAATTTTCTTGTTTTTTATTATTTAATCAAACGGGTTAATTTTTTTCTTATCAAAACAAAAAATTGTCTAAGCTTTTTATATACTCACATTATTCCTAGATATTCCGTTGACCGGGAAGGTCAGGGAATCTGCCAATACGACTGCACGTCGTTGTGCCGCGTATACAACTATCGTTGCGACCGGCGCCATCTCAGCTGACAACACCACCGCGAATGTACGGACGCCTTCCTGCATTACAAAATCTCGTTGGAAAATCACTTGGAAAAACGAAATCTTGTAAAACAATTGCATAGCTATATGTGAAGAATATCCTCCTACATGTAGTTTAAAATATGGTTCAAGTGTGATAGTTGTGTGTTAAAATGTATTAACACATTTAAAATAGGAGAAATGTGATACAAATAAGTCTCGAAAATTAGGTAATTAAGACAAATTTCGACTTATTTTAGACTATCTGTCTTCTTTACTTATGTGAAATAATTACAATATTTCACCAGAAATAAATATTGTATTTTAAAATTAAGTCTACGGTAACAATAATAATTTGTAGTGATTTCATTAAATACAACATAACCTAATGAACCAAAACCATATACTAGTATTTTATTAACGTGCTTAACACAAATTAAAATTATTTTTAAACTAACCACGAAAACACTAGAATAATTTAAAAATTGCAAATGCCAACACATTTCTAAGGCGATGTTAATTTTTAATTTCATATATAAGTACATATTTTTAAATCCTAAATTTTTAATTTCAGTTCTAACCAACCTGCATATTCTCTTGTCCACTGGTCAGAATTATGCCCTTAGACATGACCACGTAACTGAATGTTTCCATATAAAAGTTACTTTCAACATGAAATATTATGTATTCTCCCACCTAAAACCAATAACACAGTTATTATTTTAAAGGCTAATTACATAATATACAGATCAATTGATATCCTCAAATAAATGAACTATGTATAAATAAAAAATTACGTTTCAGAATATTTGATTTACAAAGAATTTGCTTTTTTTTTTAAAATGTAAACCAAATCATTTTAGAACATGTCCAAGAGAGAGAATGTGCTAATTCTAGAAAGCCCGCCAATGGTTGTTAGATATTTTGACAGATTTCAATTATGCTTATATTTAATCAAATTATAGGAACAAATTAAATACTTTAATTACAAACTATTAATTCACTCCACTTGATCCTAAATCAGTAAAATGAGTGGTGTTATATTTTTTTAAATTTAATCAAGTAGGTTTTATATATTTTTGATATTTCACTTATGAAAGACACGGTCTACCTAAGACATATTGTAATAGGAGAACTTACTCTAGCATTAGTAGTACTAGTAGACACCCGTATATGATGTTGGTTTGGCGAATGGTGCGCTACGAGGTGTACGTCGGCGGACGCACGCGCCCCCATTGCGTCAGACAATTGTGCGTTCAAACGTATTCCAGTTATACCCGCTAAGGTGTCGCGATAGTTGGGGTCATTTTCTAGACCTGTAGTTAAACATAATAATCATGCATAATAAAAAGAAATACATTCAAAGGGGCGTTCAAGATATATTACTTGTAAATTAATTTGTAGCAGATATCGAATAATGATAGGTCTTGTTATTGAAGGTACTTACAGTAAAATAAGTTAAAGATCTTTCTTAGCAAAAATAAACATAATATTATGTCGACAAATTTCACCGTTCGTGCTCTTCTTAGATCATTATTTTGTATGATTGTCTTAGGAACCGGTAAAACACAAGTACCAATCACAGAAATCTCTATTAATCCTTGTAAATATGAAACTTATTAAAAGAAAACTTACGCAATAGTTTAAACAAATCCATCTTGAGGTGCCACACAGCGTTTTGTCCCGGTACAAGAGTGGGCCTCAAAGTTTCTAGGGCTCCACCCCTACCCTCAAGCTGACCTGTCACCACTAATGATATCCCCAGTGCTTGCCACTCTGGCAGTTTTGATCCATCATGGTATGATACCACCATCTGATAATATATTTATAATAGACCTTAGAAACCGTAATAGAGGTGCCGGGTGTGTTAATATTTTTAGAGAAAAATTTTAAAGAAAATATTTTTTTAAATTAAAATTATCTAATTCCACCTACATTTAATCTCTAAATTTAATCTCTAGCTGAGCTTTCATGGGCCTTGACCTCAGATGTCTGATATAATTTTTTCTTTATTTACAAATAGGAGACGATAAAAATCGGTGGAATTGCGATGCAAACGCATCTAAGGTTAAAATACAACTTACATAAACATCAAACGGCATACTCGGCTTGAACACTTGCAATTCCCCTCCCAAAAAGGTAACAGAAAGAGATGAGTTGAATATTCTCGCGATGCTGTAACCCTCTATGATTTCATTGAGGAAGGGATCTCCCACAGATGCCGTTATTATCACCTCCATGCCATCGAGAGTTGGTACCAGCTGGGCTAACTCCGACATTGGGTACTTGAAGTCATACGTGCCGTTGAACTGAAAAAACTTACTGTTGTCAATGTGTCAAATGTGATAATATATATATGAAACAAGAAGAACAAGTTATTTTTATATCACTAATATTATCTTAATTTTGAAGGTAATCCTTAAGTCTCGCGGCAATTCAAAAGAGTACACTAAAATTCAACAAATTTAACGCTCAAAAAATAACAAATTAGGTTAAACATGAAATTACTTTCAAGTACATTTTAGTGTTCCACAGTTCTATATTGGTACAACGAATCAATGTTTAGCTTATTAAGACAACAGATAAATAATTATGTTATAAACATTAAAAAATGACTGTTTATTTTATTAAAATATACTAAAGTAACCCTACTAATTTTCTATTTTTTTATTCCAAATATAATAAACCAACACAGAATTATGTATGTATTTATTTGTGAACACTAAAAGACAATGCAATGCCTTCTGTCTGGCATGCCGATTTTCTTACAAAATTTTTCTTCCCTGTACGGGTAAGATCATATCTTAAAAAAAACTTTTAAGAAAAATCTTTTGCACAGCGGCGTTCGAACCTACGATCTCAGGGATAAGAATTTCACGCTCAAGCGGTAAGAACAATTACACATAGTAAACTTTTTATATAAAAAACTAAGGGCATACTTACAAATCTCAGATACGGCAGTTGATCGTAATTGTTATTGTAGTAGTTGTACGTTGACGATGTACTGTACGTATTGTAGTTTGGATTCAAATTAGGTTGATTCGCCTGATTCGCAAACTCTATTGGATCTGGTTTTGGCATCCAAAAGGGATACTTTTCATCCTATGAATAAGCATATCATATAAAAAATATCGAGGTAAAAGCAAAACACAGTTAACATTGATAACAATGGTAAGATTTGAAAAGCTAACATCTGTACGAGCCAAGGCTGTACGGCTCACTCAGGGTTTCTTAGTTTTATATAGGCATGGCAATTATTATTATTATTGGCCTAAATCGTCGGAGATACGCGCAGAGAATATAGCCAGAAGCAGGAACTCTCTTCAACATTAATATTACATTCATTAAGGATTCGTTTTCAAACGCAAAATCATTTATTCATATGGGTAACACAATGTACACTTATGAACGTAAAAAAAAGAAATATACATTCAATGCTTCTACTTTTACATGTGCCAGTTCTCAAATAAAGGGAAGTAGTAAGTAGAACGGAAGAGAAGTACTGGCAATGAACTCTCCGCCACTCTTTTTCACGTGCACGTGTGTGTGTAAATAAAAGTTCCTTTTTTTCTAACATTTTTAAAATATAAAATAAAAACGATTAGTCGGACGAACGATTAGTTAAACATAAATTTAACGGAACCTGAATCATATAAATAAAATGTAAAAAAAGAACAAGTTTCAATTACTGTAAAATATCGATTATAGCTAAACTTGTCAAAGCAAAATAATTATGGGCATGACTTGGTTATATCAATAAACATTCCCATTATATAAAAAATGTCCACCGTTCTTTTTATTATTTTAGATGTATGTACACAACAACCTCGCAACCTCAACACGGCACACTCGCCAGCCCTCTAATCGAGTGTCCATGGGCGGTATCACTTAACATCAGGTGAGCCTCCTGCCCGTTTGCCCCCTGTTCTATAAAAAAAACCTACATATAACCTCTATTACTGAATATTAAAATTTAATATGAATACATATATAATATACTCACAAAGTTAAATAGCCGGGTTACAACCTTCTGTGGGTCATACCACCAGTCGGGGTGATCCAACTGATTTGGTTGTCCAGCACGATAGTTCACATGGGAATAATCTTCCTGGCCATATTCGTATGGTTGATAGCCACTCTCGTTGTATAGGAAGGGATTGTAGTTTGGACGGGCTAAAAATTGTATTAAATAATCATATTTAAATATTTAAGTCGGAATAAGACAAACTTTCATTAATTGTTCGATTAAAATCAATTTCTAAAATGAATTCGTTAAATTTCCATCCTACTTAATTACAATAACGTTGAACGAAAATCTTGTATTAATAACGGAATCGCTATAAAAGTTATTTAGTAAGTTTTGTAATCACAAGACTATTACATAACTCATTATTATTTAGTGTATTAAGGATAAGACGAAATCTATATTCTATCTACAGAAACATAGATATATAGACAAAAAAATACTTCACAATGCTATAAAAACAAATATGAAAATCAGTTTCAAGATTTATTTTTAAAACTGACCTCTAGAATATGGATCAAGTTCGAGTTGTTTCCTATAGTCCCTGGGACGATATTGGGGTATGGGACGAAGCGTGGCCTTCAACGTAAGGTTTCCATGTACCGGAGCTCCAGAGGTATAGTTGGCCATAATACGCCCATGTATATAGGGCTCCGTGTTGAAGAAGAACGCTGGCATTGTTACGTTCACCTAAAAAAAAATATTAAAGATCAAAAACCATAGCCTGATGTTTTTTCTTTCATTGAAGATTTCTTGACTTAATAAAATATGTAGCTTCAAACCCGAAACCTGTTACCGCGGAACTCAAAAATTGTAATACGCCATGTGCTTTGACCATTAACCCAGAGTTGATATAGAAATAGGAATTAAAAGTATTGAGTTCAGAAAACATTACAAAAGTACAGAGATATAAAAAAAACAATTGTTAAATATTTACTTACTTCAAACCTGGTCTGATAGTATTCTTCGATCAGGAATCGGGACTCTTCAACCTGTCCTAACGCCTCCACTCGCACATACCACTCGCCGAATATGGGCTGGGTTGACAATTGGTATTGCAGACTCACGGTACCAAAGTTACTCTATAGAGAAAAAAAAACATAAATTGTCTTTGGAAGTTTGAATAATATAAATTTTAAAAATTGGTAATATAAATTCTTTAATAATAATAAACCACATATCTCTCGGATTGCACCCATTTCGATGATCATTTTTATTTCATAGACAAGTACCTGATCAGCCTTCATTCTGGCACAAATCGCATTGGTGCACATCGGGGATCGAACCTACTAAAACCAACTAGGCCAACAAGTACAACAACACTAGTGTTGGCAGTATTGTGTGTGTCTTTTAATAATAGTAGTTAATATATTAATTACCGGCTTTCGTCTTACATTCAAAATCGGGGAACATTACTATAAACACAAGCCAAGAAGTACATCATTTGGATATCTTATTCAATCAGTGGCGCTACAACCTCTTTAGGTCTTGGCCTCAGAATTCTGAATCTGTTTAATCATATTTTTTTAAATCTAATAGGCAAGTAGGTGATCAGTCTCCAGTGCCTGACACACGCGTCGACTTTTTGGATCTGTTTCCTCACGATGTTTTCCTTCACCGTTCAAGCAAATGTTAAATGCGCACATAGAAAGAAAGTCCATTGGTGCAAAGCCGGGGATCGAACCTACTACCTCAGGTATGAGAGTCGCACCCTGAAGCCACTAGGCCAACACTCACTGCTAAGTTAAAGATAACCCTAATGTATTAAACCTGACCTATTCCAAACAAATCATGAAACCCTATTGTTCGAGATAATCTGAAAGATAACAAGGTGTTAAGTTAAATGAAACATGAGTTTGTCATTGCAGCATAATAGCGTTTACGTATTCTATAATGGTATGGCAACATTAACATTGTAATGCGATGCGCAAATCGTCCATTGTTTTTTATTCCCAATCCAGCACTATTATAGGTGTAAAAATAAATCAAACTCCCCTTGCGTAAAATATTTCTAGTTTAATTACTGTCAATGGTAGTAATAGTTCGAAAATAAATATTAATTACATTATGCACATAAATTTCTTATTGTTAATATTCCTTCATCGAATTGTATAGAATAACTGTTCAAGAAAGTTCTAGAACTAGTAACATTTTTATATTTCTACATTTAAGTAAATATATTGTAAAGTTGTGACAGTGAAATGGATTTTCATCAATATTACAAATTCAGTGAAGCCCAATAATAATATTTACAACAGCTCATAATGTTGAGTCAGGAATTTATATTATTTTAATTCATGTAGTTATGCTCACTGCGTATCAGACGCTTAGTTTTAAGTCTTCTGCTGTGCAGTAAAAAACATATATTTACATTTAGAAACAAAATTCTCAAATTTTGTTGCAGTTCCAGCCTTTATGACTACATAATATATTAATCTTGTGTATGTTTAAATTAAACACCTACTAAACGGCTGGACCGATTTTGTTTAAGTTTTATGGGTATTTAAGTTTTGTGTGTGAAACAACATTTGGCTTATCCGCTATTTATAAAATTATTCCAATATTAAGCAAATGAAGCCTAAAGTTGAAAGCTATGCTTTTACTTTGACATTTACAATATATTTTTGATTTACTTAAAAAAACATATTAGCTATCTTCTTTATAGCAAGAAAAGAGAAGAGAAATATGGTGTTTCCCAATTAGAGCTGGTTTTTAGTCTCTCAAACCAAAGCAATTTAACGAAACTTCGAATCGCGTTCGTATTTATTCGCAGCACTTCGTATAATAGCAGACTTTTCTATGGAGAAGTCTGAGTATAAAAAACTCAGTTTATAGAATGTTTTAGACAATAGTGAATATTACCTGTCTAGACAACCACCTCTTCATGATGCGACGATTGGGATCGAGAATATATACATCGATTGACCTTCCGAAAGCCTTCAACTCCGTATTTATGGGTATCACTCGAAATCGCACTGAAAATTGTTATAAAATAAATTACCTATCTATTAACCTACCTTAAATACATGTTGAAATAATGGGCTGCCTTATCTCAAAATCCAAATTAAAAAAATATACCAAAGCCGATACAAAAACTATTTTATTTCGCCACCGAGATATGGATACTTAGCAATAGTTTTAATAGCAAAGTTTGCATGTTGCATAACATAGAAAATAGCTAGAATATTGTCGTGTACGTCTTGAGTATTCTAATATGGGTTACATTCTTTAGGCGATTGCATTGTAGAAGAGACCGCCAACTAGGTCAGTTATTCAAATGTTTAACCTGGATTAAATTTTAAAACTTTTTTTTTTTTTATAGAACAGGGGGCAAACGGGCAGGAGGCTCACCTGATGTTAAGTAAACTATCTAAGATTTATAATTAAAAGTAACGTTAATAAAGAAATGTAGAATTAAATTTATATTTACTATTTCTTGGAAGAAGACTAACAAATTGAACCAAGATATAACAACGCAGCGGTTAGGTTTGCAATTCAACAATTTTAAATATACAAATAAAATTTACAATGATTGGATGTAATTAAAATAATAAAAGAGGAAGATGTTTGTACTTTGTGATTTGCATAATAGGAGTAGTTTCAATTACTCTTTAATTATTACTACTAATATTATAAATGCCAAAAAATGAATGTGTGTGTTGCACTTTGCAATGGCATACACTTAACCTCGGAAACCGAATAAGAATGAAATTACTAAATGCTCAAAATCAAATACCTACCACAAGTCAAGACAAGTCATTTATTCCAATTAGAACACCTAAAATGGCACTTTTGAATGTTAAATAAAATATAAAGATTATTCTAGTTGCCACTTCCAAAAGGTAGTTTCGTGAGAAGAATGAACACTTACTCTTTTAAAATGGGATTTACAATATTGGTATACATTAGTCAAATAATTACATGTGAAGACAATGTACTTTTACAATAAAACTACTATACAGGTCAATTATTGTATTGTTAGTGCCTATACATGTTCCTCACATATTTACAAATATCAAAACCATATAATATTATACATTAAAGAGTAATAAAAAAATAATCACAGTTTGTAGTATTATTAAAAAAAAATTAGATCATCAAACAATTTGACGAGGATTAACACGCGGGCTAATATCATATACTCTCAGATAAATTAAGTAGAAAAATGTCAACATACCTATCTGCCCTTGCATATAAACTGGTTTATCCATCTGAATAAATATAGTCATAAACCGCTGCGAAAAGTCCAGTTGTGTCTCATTAACAAAGGCATTACCACCAAATGGATCATCTAGGTACAGACCTTCCACTCTCAACTTGTAATCACCTGGTACTGATGTTGCTGGGATCTAGGCAAAGTAAATCCTTGCTTAATTACTAGTTGTCTAGCCAGGCTGTATTTCAGCATTTGTTTCATAAATAAATTTATTTAAGGCTAATATGTACAGCCAGTATTTTTTACTAAGAATTAAAGTCAGCTTTCCTTGCTTAAAAAAAAGTATTGCAATACAGTGAGAAAATGCTGCCAGAATTAATTAAAGGTACATTTACTACAGGCACCAAACTTTTTAAATTTTCTAATTATCAATAACTACCTACATAAGGTTAAGAATATTGTAAATACCATATATTTGTAATAACTTTGTCTTTGTATTTTGAAAAGATTGTTAATTTAATTAAAAGGTACATATTATGTTATTATACATGAAATTGGTAAAATATGTATTTTGATTTATTCTTAAATGACAAATAAATTTTAAGTTACTTTTAATTTAAATGTACCTTTTAAGGAACTTCATCTTAACCACATTAATCACATTAATTACATTTCCACATTAATTTTTCATACTTTTGGAGTATATCATCCTAGAACTTTGTCTGTGTTAATTGATTATTTTATAGTTTCAGATTCTTAGGATATTCAACACATTGTATACTTGTGGAATGTTTTGCCATTATTTTTATTATTCTGAGAGTTAGTAAAACATACAATATAACATGAAAAGTATACATACTCTCAAATTAAGGATCTCAAGAACTCCTTCCTTCACTCTTTCACTAACATGCGCTAGTTCCACACCATTACATGAGATGGATGCCCGGATTGTCATCTGTAGTCTAGCTCTTAAGATATTAGCTGATATTTTGTATATCTGTCCTGGACGGACCATACGAGATGCTACAATAAAGTAAGTGCTGTAACAAAAATTATAACATAATGAAACCCAACTGAATGGATATTGATTCAATATTTGTATCTTACATTTTATACTTTCACTAACTTAAAACTAAATCCCTGAATTTTTATGAATTAAAAATATAAATAGAATTAAAATAAAATTGATATTGGATTTTAATATAAAAAAACCACAATACTTACTACTAAATAATTTAAGTACTTACGCTTCATTTATGATAACACTTTCATGCTCCAACTCAGCACCTTTAAACGATGTACTGTAAGTTCTGCTAGAATCCCATGCTGGTCGTGGAGTATTATCAGGATTGTAAGGATTTAAATCATTTCTATCATACTGGCTGTATCTTTTATCTGAGAATGAATTATCATACTGTTTGCGGTTTTGATTCCGTCTGTTTGGATCATATGGATTGTCATATTTTGGGTCATTGGTATTGAGGTAGTCATTTGTAGGGTTTGCAGAATCCGTATTATATGTTTGAGTGCCATAATCCTGCCCAGAACATATTTGTGCGAATATACTTATGTGTATTGCAATCTTAATAGAGAGATTCATACTTCAGACTATTAACCTGACCTGTAAACATTGTAATATTTTAAATGTGTGAAGAAATGTATCAGGTTTCAATAAGGTAGTATTAATTTTAAATTTTACAGCAACTTTAACAAATAATTAGGGGTTGTATTAGAATTAATTTTATACTATTACGAATTTGAGCTATAAATAAAATATCATAATGTACTCATTACTACTGCTACTTTACAACTATTGAATAGTTAGGTGAAGTACGATCTGTCAGAAACATGTTTAATTACAAAATATCAAATAAAAATAGAATTCTAAATCATTTAAACATCTCTTAAAAGTTTAAAATTGCTTTGTTTACAGCTTGGCAGCCCTTTCCTTGAAAGACAAATATCGAATAGCCACTTGTTGAGAATTAAATTAACAGGGATTTATTCATAATAAACCGTATATGGGGCAGAATTATAAAGTTTAAGACGCGATTAACCTTAATAATAATTCAATAACTTACTTATTATTTAACAAGTTAACGCCCATGGAAACGGCAAGCTTTGAGTTTTCTCGCACACAAAAGCTGCTGACTCCTAACTGATATACAAGAATAAAATATTTCAATAGGATATTATGATATGATCACGACCGTAAAACTGTAAGTTCGTTACGCGGTTCCATCACTTTTACGAAAAACTAAAGCCAAACTTGTTTCGCGCAGCCGCACCACACCCGGTAAACAAGTGACAGTTATAAAGTTGCCATGCCAAAGTATTTTTTAAAGGAGCCAACAAAAACAGGCATTGCACTATGCGTTAATTTGACAACTAAAGCTTGCCATCTCATAATATCTGTATTTTGTGCCCAAGGCAGTGATGTCAACTTCCCAAGGAGTCTTGGGGGAATCAAGATTTCCCTGGGGATTTAATAATGGAATGGATATATTTAGGAGGTACTTTATACTAGATAATTTTTTCTTCTTCTAGTAAACTCTTCGGTCCCAGGCCCAACCAACCATAAATGCCAAGCGTGATAAGTGGTTATAACTAAATTATCAAAAAGCTATAATACTTCAAGGTATAAATTATATAATACTTTCATGTATTTTATATACATATTTGAATTAAGCTTGAAGTATTTAATGGGTTTTAATTGATATTTAGGGATAATTATTTGAAGTTAGTCGTAGGGGCAAACATTCTGTAGGAGTTGGCATCACTGGCATGGGGGCTCCCGGCTCAGGCGAATGCCTCAATCCTCATATACTTTGCGATAGGCGTGGCACTCTAACGTCGAGGGTAAATTTACAGGCTTCTTCTATGAGTACTATACCCATAAAAATAATTTAGCGTTATCTATCATATTGAACCTACGTTGCTTTAGGAATAATTTAAGGCCATGGACTTAAACATAAAATTCTATAACGATTTTAATAAAATGTGCAGTGGTATACTCTTGATACTTTCAATTGGTGAATTAATAATTTCTATGGGCATCTGTATAAAAGATCTTTTATTATTGGTGCCTAGTAGGTTAGCTTATGCCAAGGATCTCTTTATCTATACTAATATTATAAAGAGGAAAGGTTTGATTTTTTGTTTGTTTGTTTGTATGAATTGAATAGGCTCCGAAACTACTTGGCAGATTTGAAAAATTCTTTCACTGTTGGAAAGCTACATCATTCCTGAGTGACATAGGCTATATTTCATTTTCAAAAAAATAGGCATCCTTACTAAAATTACGATAACATTAACATTTGTTTATTATTTGATACAATTCTAACAGATGGCGCTGAGTTAAAGGTAGTAGTTTGGCAAGACGACGTTTGCCAGGTCAGCTAGTTTAATATATGTACCTATTATTTTCATGATTCAGACATAGAACAATGATTACAATGTTTCTGGATTATTTTAAGAACCTAGCCCAGTGTAGTATTATTATTATTTATTTCCACCATATACAAACCCATCTTCTAGACTTTTTTCTCGTAAGAGAACTGTTGTCATATAAAGACCATCTAAATTGTGATGTATTATATTATGTATTCCTTTGTGTCACTTTATCCTTGATAGCAGTATAGTTGGGTGGGATTTACAGTAGGTACTTCTACAATTTTTTGCCTTACTTGAGTTAAATCAACATTGCACACAAGATAATAAAATTTAAGGAGTTAATTATTAACACCTGCAAGGAATTCCTATATTTTAGATTCTGCTGTGTCAAAAGTTTAAATTTTTTAAAGCTTTCCCAAACTAGGGAAAACTGATTCTATTTTAAACATAGTATAAATATATTCTTAGAAAATTGAAACTTTATTTTCTATGACGAGATTCAGGGCAGGATGGAAAAGTTTGATTGTAAGGCAAGATTTTATTAATGTCCCACTAAAGCTGATATATTACATTTTATGTGTAATGCACAGGCACACTGTAAGGGATAACAAAATAAAAAATATTCTGATTAATGAAATTCTAATTAATTAACCACTGAATTCTCCACCAATCATCAGGACCTAAACAAAGGAATATTTAAGAAAACAAATAGTTACTATTATTGTTAGTTATACGGACGAGGGACAGAGGTCTTGCTTAACAAAACGGACAAGCCTCTGGTCGGATCAACTCCCGGGTCTCCACAACATTGAAAAGTCACCATACGCCACCAACCAATTTATCTTTTGACAAATAATATCTGTACAAAATATATACTCTGTAATGCTAAAAACTGTAACGCTACCTCATCAATAGTTCAATCACGATTATTAAATGATTTAAAAACACAACGTTCACGAGCGAGAACAAACATTAACCGCGTCGCGCGGGAGACCTATATACAAGTCAACATTAACCCTCCTCAGTCTCTTCGCTGCGTCATAATTCCGTTGTATCAATTTCGTCCAGTCTGTGGCCTTACGATCTAGTGACGCGTCCTTTGCTTACAGTCCGTGCGTGGCATCATAATATACATAGTTGAATTTGTTTACGGTGTGTGCGGGTGGGCGTGTGTTAGTTCCGCTCCGACTCATCGCAGTCGCGCGAGATGTGGCCGGGCTTCCCGCAGACATAGCAGGTCTTGGTGCCATCCGGGCAGTTGCGCGATATATGGCCTGACTTGTTACAATTGTAACAAGTCTGCCCTGAGCTGTCGCGTCCTCCCTCTGGACAATTCCGCGCAATATGCCCAGTCTTGTTACAGTTGTAGCACGACGGCTCGTCAGGGCTCTGCGCGCACTCGCGCGCTATATGCCCTGTGCCGTTACATCTGAAACGCACACGTCATACATTAAAACTTAAGGTTAACATTTTCAGCAAATTATAATTTCTAGTTATGTTCTTCTTGCCATATGAACGTAGTCACATAGCATATAACTACTAATGCGATGAAGTCATAAATTTTAGCATCGATTATTTAAAGCGACGGCAAACAGAAATTATATTCCATGATCGTTAGAAAGTAATTTAGTGTAATTTACTATATTAGTTTACTTTCAAGCAAGTTAATGGTCATAGAAAAATAGAAGTGTCATTACTTCAGTGGTATCAAACTGCGATCGATTCGGTCACGGACAGACAATGGGACGTTTGCGTATCTACTACGAGTTTATTCTTGAAGCGCTTTGTTCTTAGCTAATTCCCACAGGGCCTTTAAATTCTTATTTTTATTTACAGTGATATATATGTATGGTGTACCTATGTACTTATAGAAATTAAGATTGGCAAAGTTATCATAGCTAATTGGGTTAGTCAATTTCAAAATAGATTCTAGTTATATTGTTATTTGTTAATGTCCTAAATAACATAAATACCGAGTTATAAAAAAAGGTTGTGTTTTAATCTTAGTAATTCTCATTTAATTTTCTTTAATACTCATGTATTAGGTAATACAAATTAGTTAACAAGACTTTACTTAAGATACTTTTAAGTGGCGGTACTAAAAATTTACAGCAAATACATAAAACGTTTTAAACCAAGGATTGTAATGATAAACGATTATTTTGCTTTATATAATAGTTAGTGTTAATAGTTATTCGAGATATATGACATGAGTAAGCTCGAGCTCTAGCAAAGGTGTCTTATGGTTCACCTTAATAAAACATTGAATTATTTTAATAAAGCTCTAATTCTGTTCTCCTTTCAAACATCTTTATATGTTCTGACAAAAGAAGCACAGTTTTAGCCTAGTGAACGAATACGTTTTAAGGCCACTTGTCTAAAATAAAATGGTTAGTGTACACTTTTTTATTACCTGTAGCAACGGTCAGCCTCTTCCTTGCAGTCGCGAGCAAAGTGTCCAGTGCGGTTGCATTTGAAGCATTTTTCGCGTTGCCGGTTAAAGCCAGAGTCGCGAGAGGCGACGCCGCCGCCCTGTGTGCACTCGCGGGCAAAATGCCCCGTGCGGTTACACTTGTAGCATACACTTGAACTCATTGCTGAAACAAAAAAAGGCCTATTAAGTGTGAATAACATAGTTGTATTATAACAATTTTCTGCGTTTTTCCGTAACATTTGGAAGCCTACCTAAAGAGATGACATGGTTTTAGTAAACTATATAGTTAAGTCTTAACGGACCTTTATATTTATTAAAGCTAGTCCTTGAAATACGCCTATTGTTTATCTTTTATCAAACAGTTCAAAAGTAGGTAGGTAGTGTGTGTATCTTCGTCTATTTGTTCAGCTATTTTCAGCTTGTCATTAAGGTATGCTCGGTGATACATGATGGCAATTTTTAATGTATATATAACATAAATAATATTCATACATGATTTACAAATACATATAGCAAAAATTCAGATATGCACAGGTGCTTATTTCACCTGCTAAAATAAACCGCATACTATATTTTTCGTAGCAACTGAAACGGGTCAATTGAAGATCATTATATAGGAATTAGTACTAATCAAAGACTAAAGAAAGAAAGATATAGTATGACTAAAGACTACATGACTTAAAATTCTCTAACTAATCATCTAACTAATTATTGTCATTCGTAGCTGCACGTAGCTAAACAAAACAAAGCGTGCAATCACTGCTTATTAAAACCAACTTTCACCTGCATAGTAAATAGATATTTTTAGAATCGACTTCCGTTACAACTATCTAGGATGCAACAAGTTTCGTCACCCGTGATATGATGTCGAACGATGACCTTGCTCAGATGTTAGTTAGGGACTTTTAAACATAGCTTCATCCATTCAAAATCTATATAACTTACGAGGAATGGAAACGTAATGGGACTTCTTCTATATTTCTAAATGTGTAAAAAAAAATTTAAACCTTAAGGTATTCGGTACAAAATCGGTATTGTTGAGTTCACACATATTATCTTACAAACGCGATATAAGATAGTTACTGCAGCGTATTTTTATATTTGACCAGAAAATATATACGAAATAACGCCTTAGTTAAGAAGTCCTAAGATCTTTGCTGAATGTCCCTTTTATTTTTAGCACTTTATCTCCATACCATAGATGCATATGTGATATCATCATCATCACCAAATCACCTCCACCCTATGCTATAAGTATAAACCAGTATCTATTAAGGAATTGACTAATATTTCTAATAATTTTTACTATTTATTTCCACATACGGATGTTGCCATCAAAAACAAATTCTTGTATCAATTAGGGTTTCAATATTAATGTGGCCCTTAATTTTCAATTCACAATACTTCAATGACCTCTTTACTTTAGTAAACGGCGGTCGTTCGCCTGTCTTCCGTCTCGTTCTTGTATTTGTAAGTGAGGGAGAATGCATTATAACTGTTATTTGCACAGTGGAGTATTCTTGACCCTGTCTGATAAGCGCCAGCGCCATTGTACCGCGTATGATACAAATTAATCTACATCATTTGCAAATGACAGATAGAGGAAACATGTGAATTATTTGCATATCTGAAATAAACTTTTTGGTACTAGCGTTGTTTTTGCTAAATTCTAATAAAAATTATATCCTTTTCCAATAGATCTACATACAGCAGAATCAATATAGCCATATCACAAATATTATGGGTTTTGTTTTAAAGTGTAAATGTTATGGAAGAGTCAATTATATCATTAAAGGTAGGAAACTCAATATAGAAAAAATAGTATAAGATCTTACCAATGTAATCAAATTAGTACTTAACACAATCTTTAAATTAAAAATTTATCATAAAATATAAATGTTATAAAATGTATTTGATACAAAATCTAGTAAGCCATGAAAATCATTAATAATTATGTAAAGGAAAAAAAGTTAGACAATAGTATTTTTTTAATTGTTACATATGACTGTACATCATTACCTAATATCATATATCTATATATGTATGTATTTATATCATATATTAATAACTGAATGTCACTAAAACCTTTAGTCAGCTAAACAATAAAGTAAAATATATGTTGTCTTATCAAGCTAAATTTCAATATTATTATGGATTAATGTATAAAAGTTATAAGCTTTAGTTTTTAGTGTATGTGAGTGAAATTTCATTTTAATAAATATTTTCAAAAAAAATATTTAATAAATAATTCAATTACTCAGTTTATATTTGCTCAATCATATTTATATCATACCTTTATATTTCATAATAATAACAGAAACTCATGGTCATGCTGATGAAGATATGATTATATTTTAATTAAGATAAGATATAATTTCACATTGTAATAAGGTTTAAAACTTAAATAGATATTAAAGCTTTTTCTACTCCTTAAAATGATCAATAAAGCCTATAGAAAACTTAACTTTTATTATATTTATATTTTTAATAGGTAGATATATCCATAGAATATTAAAAAAAACACTTGATCAATGCAATATACAATTACAAGCATGTACAATGGTATGTACACTTTACAGTGAAAAAGCTTTAAAATGATTATCTAGTCTTTTTGTATTCTAGACTTATTAGATTAACACAGATATAAAGAAATAAAATGAAAATAAAGTATAACAATGCATGTATGATTTTATTAATGCAGTTTGAAATAAAACATGTACTTAATTAAAAAAAAATACATGCTGAAGTTAGATGTATATCTACTGTGCTAAATACAATGGTACATAGCATTGTAATAGTAAAGTATAATATAGGTTATAATCCTCGAAGTACATGCTTTTGCTAAATGTTTCAGCTTGTCAGTAAGACCTTAATGCGCCTATAACGCAACTGCATTTGTTACTTGTACTTTCCCACTGACACCAGTATGCGTCACAATCAAGAAAAAGCTGATTACATGGCAGTTTCGAAATTTCGCACACAAATATACATGCTTACGTATTTCGTTAAAATCTCATAATGTTTTATCGTCTACAAATACTGGTAAACTGAAAGCTTTTAGCTAAAACCTAATCCTAAAACGGTTAAAACCTTAGCTACTGTCAAAGAACCACGTTCAATAAACAACCTATGTCTTAACACCAGCTTTCACAATTTTATTTTACCGATTTTAAATGAATCTTAGAACATAGTCTGAATAATTTTAAGGTTTAAAAACGATTAAAATGATTCATAATTATACGCGTACAAGATGTTAGTCTTAAACCACGTGTAGAGTACCGGTGCCGCGCATATAACACATCGTTATTTCACTTTGCACTTACCAATTTGATGTTTGATTTATTGAGCACTTAAATCACTAAAAGAACTTAGTTATTTACAATAAAATATTGTAAAACTTTACAAATTACACGTAATTTATGATATTATGTCTGCGAGGAAGCCAGCCACCATCACTACGAATTCGTAAAAGACATATTGGTCATAGACACAAAAATAAAAAGTTTAATGAATAAGACGCTCCGTGACAATTTACATTCTTGCTGGTCGATTTACAAAAGCATTATTAAAGAAAGATTTATACTTTTTTTTACAATAAATATGGAACAGCGAAAGTTTGGTCTACAACTAAGAAACGATATGAAACTTTATTATGATATAAAACCGTATTATGTATTTTATGACGTACAGAGACCGTCTCTATGATTTACAGGCTCTGTAGTCAATTGTCAATATTAGGTTATCAAATTTAAAATCAAAATCAAATTATCAAACAAAATAAAAAGGTTTTCGGTAAAGTGTTTACAACACAATTGTTATACTTAGTTTATATTAACTTGCTAATATTTTTTTATTAGCAAGATATAATAAGAAAACGTATTTCAAAAACTAAAGCATGTCATCCGAAAAACGTGCCACTAGTCCAGAAAAAAGTAAAGATGAAGAAGAAGATTGTTGGATTGGGCCTATGCCATCAGAGGCCACAAAACCAAAAACTAAAAAACGAAAAGGTACAATAATACGTTTTAAATTACTTTGCATATTATAATATTGAAGTGTATATTTATGTTGATTTATTTTTTAAAACAGAATACTAGCATTTCGTGCAAAACCAAAAGAGAAAGAAAAATAAAATTTTATTTTTGTTTGAAAGTCTCTTACCCACAGATTCCAAAACGAGACTTAGTGCTAAGCTACATTGTCATATAATTATATGATTGTGACATGATTTATTTAACACTAATATTATATCAGTTCTAGAGTTTGAGGAATTGTATTTAGAAAACCTCCCCTCATCAGAGACTTATGAACGTAGCTATATGCACAGAGACGTGGTTACCCATGTTGTGGTAACCAAAACAGATTTTGTGGTTACTGCTAGCCAAGATGGCCACTTGAAGTTTTGGAAGAAGCAGGTATACATTATCATGTAAGCAATAAGCATATACCATTTACTGTGACATATTCTGTATGCATAGTAAATTAATACAATTTTTATATATTTTAGGAAGAAGGTGTAGAGTTTGTAAAACACTTTCGATGTCATCTAGCGCCCATAAGCCACATATCAGCCAACAGTACTGGTACACTCCTCTGCACAGCCTCCTCAGAGAAGACTATTAAAATATTTGATGTTGTAAATTTTGGTAAGTACAATTTAATTTAGCTTTTCTGTAGAAATTAGTATAGTATTTATGCTCTAATTGTTTCTCTCTATAAACAAATATAAACAATCTCTTATTGTTCGATGTTTTGAAATACATTTAGCTCATATTATAATATGTTATACAATAATTGTTATATGTCAAACTGGTTTGTATTAGTATAGTATAGTATCTCCAAGTATTTTATTAGTAAGAAAATTGTAATTTACAGATATGATAAACATGATTTCAATAGAGTTTGAGCCATACTGTACAGAGTGGGTGCATTCAGCTGGGGATCCTATTTCGACATTAGCTGTGTAAGTTATTTTTATACATTATAAACCAAGTTTAGAATATTTGATAAAACTTTTATTTTGAAAAAAAAATTATAAAGAATTGCATCAGCACAAAATTTCTAAATAATGATTTTTATTTAATGGAGATAATACATTCTCAATAAAATTTCATACTAATATATGTTTCAGGTCACAAAGGAATAGCAACAAAATACATATATTTGATAGCACACAGACAACAAGTGCTCCCTTACATACATTCTCACAACACCAGAAAGATGTCGCTACCATCAAGTATAACCCTGTCTTTGAAGTTGCCGTTTCTGTGGACAAGGTATTCTTATTATTTTTATTTAATTACATAAATCTATATCAAGATATCATATATATATATCAGATATATCATAATCAAGATTATTGATATCAATAAGCTTGATTTAGTCTTGATTAGTGTCTTGATTAGTACAGTCTAATTAAATACAGTTTAATAAATTAATTAAAAAATATTCAAGAAAAAATATTTTATAAATTTTTAGTTTAGTTTTCTACAGTCTGCAAAGTGTTTTTGATATGCTTTTACAACCTTTGTAAAGCTTTTAACTAGTCACTTTGTTTAACAGGAATGTTAAACAAAATTACATAAAATTTTTAATTTGCTTAAAATATTTTATAATATTGGTATGACGTATAAATACATTAACTATGATTGCAATCCAAGGCAGGTATTGTGGAATACTGGACGGGCCCAAAATATGAATATCAGTTCCCAAAGAATGTTAAATTTACTTCAAAATTAGACACGGATCTCTTTGAGTTTGTTAAAAATAAGACATGCCCCACTGCGCTTGCCTTTTCGCCCGATGGGAAGAAGATGGCTGCCATAAGTTTGGATAGAAAGGTATTTTTATTAACTTACTAGCTTTCAAACTTCGTTTTTCTGTACTAAAAATGTAGGGTATGTAAAATCACATACCCTACATTTAGTACGTACCAGCATGGAACATTTTGATATGCTACCCCAGAGACTTTCGCTTTTCCAGAATGAAAACCGTTAAGGTGGTAATGTGAATTTTTCTTTATTAAAAACTAGAGTTCTAGCCATAAGTTGTAATAAATAAATAAAAAATAGGGATTGATGATCCAGGGGAGTAAAATTACGTGTTGTACTATGCATTGTTGTATCATAAAACTGGAAAAATTTAGGAGTGCACCACTCTAACATGTAGGGGCATGAAAAACAGATATTGTCTGATTCACTGACCTAACTGATATGCACATAAAATCTCACAAAAACCGGTCAAGCCATTTCGGAGAAGTTTATTTGCAAACACCTTTAACTTAAGTAATTTTAAAGTAACAGTGTGTTGTGGAATAGTTATTATTCTTCTATATAATATCAGTATGAATAGACGATTAGAAAACAAAATATTTTCTATATAAAGAATGAAATGTTTAAATTTAATCAATTAATAAATTCACTTGCACTACTACCTTTATGGTCTAAGCTTCAGATTTCTGCATCTTTTATGCTTATTGGTCAATCTAATAGGCAAGTAGATGATCAGCCTCATTTGCCCACGCCGTCGAATTTTTGATTCTTAGTCAAGCCAGTTTCTTCAGGATGTTTTCGTTCACCGTTCGGGCAAATGCTCACATAAAAGAAAGTCCATTGGTGGCAAAACTGGGTAACGAACCTACGACCTCAGGGATAAGAATTTGCAGCCACTAAGCCAACACTGCTGGAAAAAGTTTATTAAATCAAATGAATAATTTTAATTTAATTTAATCAATAGGTCAGAGTATTCCACTTCCTAAGTGGAAAACTACATAAGGTGCTCGATGAAAGTCTTCAGCGGTTCCAGGAGTTGCAGCATCAGACACAGCAGCTGCCCAACATGGAGTTTGGGAGACGGTAAAGAATTGATTATTTCATAGTAAATCTTAACAATATATATTAGTGTCCATACTTTCCTAAATAACGTCGCTACTTTCATATCTTGTATCGAAGTTTCCCATGCACAAGTCTTAAATAATATAATAATTGTCGAACTTCACACTTAATACGGTCTAACCAATTGCAACAACTTAAATTTAATTCTACCTTCATTTACTTCAATAAACATCTTATGACAAGCAACTTACCCTTTAAAAATTTCTTAATGACACTAGAATTAACTAGATACAGGCCTAGTTAAAACACTAGTTCTCATAGAAGTATATATGTTTATTTATTGAAGTTATACTTCTTTTGGCGCGATGGAAAAAATGATTGAATTTTTACATAAATATAAGTCACTCTAAAAATTCAAACAAAAACAAATAATATAAATAACGAGGAGCGCGCGCCCGCCGCGTCGCGGCTGACGCCTAGCGTGCGCGCGCGGTGTTTGTGCAATTGTAGTGTATACAAAATTATTGTGAAGTGTTTAACGGACACATCACTGATGTTGACTGATGACACTGATTTTGTTCTATCATCAATAGTTTTCGCAGCGCACGCGATGTAAGGTAGTTTTTTGATATTTTTTTCACACCTTGGATTACGTTATCGTAATTTTAGTAAGGATGCCTATTTTTTTTGAAAATGAAATATAGCCTATGTCACTCAGGAATGATGTAGCTTTCCAACAGTGAAAGAATTTTTCAAATCTGCCAAGTAGTTTCGGAGCCTATTCAATTCATACAAACAAACAAACAAACAAAAAATCAAACCTTTCCTCTTTATAATATTAGTATAGATTGACAGAGTGAATTTTTACGATGCGCGCGCACACCAACACCTAAATTCGACATTGTAAAGTTAGGTCTAGGTGGCATGGAAATCGATAACTAAGTGCAAGTTGTATATTCTAGTATTTTTATATTTAGAACACGTGTTTCGTAAAAGTACAATTAAACTGTGTGAATAAATAGATATTATTTTGATGTTTTTAAATCAATTTCATATACGATGGTGATAATATTTATAACGTGTGTATAAGTTCACACACTCTTATTATTATTTATTTATTTATGAAAATCTGCGCCCCGTTCCACCTGTGGGAATTTGATCGTAGCGTGATATTTAACCTACTAGCGGCCCGTCCATGCTTGGCACAGGTGGACATTTGTATTTTTAACAATTATTGATATGTTCTTTAATATGTATAGCCTATATTAATCAATGAAATCTTAAATACTTTTTAAGTCAATTCGTTACAATCTTTCTTCTTTATAATATTAGTATAGCTCTATTAATATAGCTTTCCTCAATAATTAGAACAAAGAGAATCTATTTTTTGAAATGATAATTAGATATACGAGAAGTTATTATGTTGTGTAAAACATTTTCCTGTCATTTCATCTTAAAATGTCAAATTTTAGATAGTCGATTGGTTATTAGCACACTTTTTTTAATACTCAATATAAGATATCTATCTCAGATGGTCAAAAATAGAATGAGATAGGTTATTGGGTTTAGGCGTTACACAGCTATTAAATGCTATGTTTTTCACTCTCAACTAATTTTTTTAAATTTTAAACCACATTATCGAGTCCCTAGTATGAATACATCTATAAATCTATTACAGAATGGCCGCAGAACGGGACCTTGAGAAATCAGAATACGCCCAACTCGCAAATATAATATTTGACACTAGTGGTCATTTTATAGCGTACGCAACGATGTTGGGAGTCAAGTTGGTCAACTTGTCGACCAACCGGTGTGTTGCTATGTTGGGCAAACCCGAGAATTTGAGGGCACTTCATCTGGCTATGTTTCAGGTAACATTTTGTATGTATTAATAAAATAAGTATTATTTTTGATACCTAGTTTGTCTAATTCTAGTGGCCTGTACAACCTTCGTAAGGCTAGACTTTTCATTGTAGGGAATAATATACGATATTTTTAGTATATTTAGTAATTATTATCTAAAATACCATTTTTTGTATTTTAGATAATAATTACAAGTAATTAAAAAAACATTTTATAATAATCTAAAAATAACAATAAAAATAGTTATATTTATATCATCTCCTTTGTTAGGGTCGCACAAATCAAGCTAAAGTAGCGTCAACCCTAGAAATGGAAGGGTCAGAGAACCCAGCGCTACTGACAATCAAAACAGATCCAACATTATTCTGTACTGCATATAAGAAGAACAGGTTTTACATGTTCTCCAGACGAGGACCTGATGATGTTAAGTCTCCTGATGCAGACCGGGATATCTTTAATGAGAAACCTTCGAAGGAGGATATTATTTCAGCTACGGAAGGACAGGGTATGTGGTAGACAATTTTAATAATAATTATTAAATTAAAACAAATTTAGCTGTCAAATAAATTTAAAGACTGAGCTCGTTTGATATCAATTGGTAAGGAATTCCATAGCAGGATACTTACTTACTACTTACGACAGTGAAGGAGGAGTGATAAAATTAAGTTTTATGAATAGGCGTTTCTAGAATTAAATTACCTATGCACCACTAATCAAAACTGCCGCCAGAGCATTTTAAGGCATATAGAAAAAAAGAAGAGGAAAAGAAGTTATTACAAAATCCAAAAAGCTGTTTGTGTCACTTATTTAAATACTACGCAATGATTTTCAGGTGTCCAACGTCTCTACGAGCAAGCGATAATACATACGTCCCTAGGCGACGTACACATTCGTCTTTTTGGTAAAGAAGCCCCGCGTACGGTGGAGAACTTTTGCGGGCACGCACGTAACGGATACTTCAACGGGCACATATTCCATAGAGTTATTAAGGGATTTATGATACAGACCGGCGATCCTACTGGTGAGTGTAATCCAGATTCTTAAGTACAGTGATATTTGCTAAAAACCCGTATTCTAGAACGTCAACCAATCTGATATTTTGTGTCAAATTTATCTGTATATATATTTCACAAAACGAGATTGTGACTTGAGATGTGTATTTGGATGTGGACCTTAGTATTGGAATTTTTATTTCTACATAATTATACATTATAGTTATTACTAATGCCATAGAACTACACAACCTACCTATACATACATACCTGATTGTACAATTAAAAATATAACATTTAAAACTCGTACAAGACAAATACGCCCTTACGAGTTTATATAATACTAAAAAGTCTACTGCATAATATGTCAGGCCAATAAGCAATTCCCCCCCTTCCCCCTCTTCTTATCAGCAATAGTAAAGCTCTCAAAAAGAATAACACCTAGACGTATTAATTTTTCCTAGGAATCTTTGAAAATAAATTTCGTTTTCAAGCATAGACAATGTGTGGATATGTGTAAAAAGTTAACTAATTAGTGTTGACGTAATCACTAAATAAGACAATCAAAGACTCCTGTAGGACTTACGTATTACTTGAACGACTCCTATTACATTACAAACAAATTATGGTATAAATAAAAAATGGTATAAATAATTATAATATTTAATTGCTTTTGTTCTCATTATAATGTGAGTGCTTACTTGTCCGGTGATGCGTTTGTTACTTGCTTGTTTCATTACAGTTCCTAATTTTCCCGTCAACCAAAACGAAGTGATTAAAAGTTCTAGTTCGCTCTAAGGTCTTGATTTGGGTACTGGTAGTTAATGTAATATATATATAGATTTATTTTCAAAAATATGAACATTCATAATAATAAAAGCCTTTTATTTCAAATACTTTAACTTAAAGAAATTTATATTTCTATCATCTCGTTCTTTACAAATATCTTCGCACGTTCGGCAAAATCCTCCAAATCCTTACATTCCACTATACCACCACTCTTTGCCATATACCTTTTTCCCTTGTTCCCTTCTGGTCTATCCATGGACAACAGTTTAATTTCTGGCTCTTCGTTTCTCTTGCCATATGCCCTGCCCGTCTTCAATTAAGTTTATTTATTTTATCTATTCTTTTCGTCACAACTGTAGCTTTGGTGGGCGGGCAAGTTTGGGACCTTCAGTGAATAACAGTATTAAAAAATCGTAATTCAATTGTTTTAAAAAAAATTGTAAATTTGTTATTATTTTTACCCTCATTTTTGCAATTTTTTACTCTAGGTACGGGCAGCGGTGGAGAAAGTATATGGGGTGGCGAATTTGCGGATGAATTCAAGGCAACACTGAAACATGACCGGCCATACACCGTCAGTATGGCCAATGCAGGGCCTAATACAAATGGAAGCCAGTTCTTCGTAACTTTGGCGCCTACTGTATGTATTATGTATCAAAGTAATTAATTAAATTTACCGATTTCAAATATATTCGACATTATATATTCAAAAAGCGTGGATACATCACAAACTACTGAACCTATGATAAAAACATATCTATGTGAGTTTTTAGTTTACATACATTCAGGTACTATAAACCTCCTTTTTTGAAGTTGATTTATAATTAACTATATATTAACACCACACACTTATCACAAAATTTTACAATTAAGTGCAATTTGTTTTAATAGTAAATAGAAGAAAAAAAATTAAACCTTGTAATTTTTTACAGCCATGGTTAGATAACAAACACACAATATTTGGCAGAGTGATTCGCGGTATGGAAGTGGTTCAGAACATTGGCAGTGTCAAGACAAATCCCAAAACGGATAAGCCTTATGATGACGTAAGAGTAATCTCTGTAACTGTAAAATAAAATAATTTATGTAATTAAAAATATTTTTCTGTAAATTTGGTTTTATTAGTCCAAAAATTATTTGTGGTCCCAAAGGTTTAATTCGAGTGAAATCAAATTATCTACTGAGGCAATAAACCTGAATTTTCCTTTAATATAGTCGAGTTAGTTTTATTAAATAAATAGCAATCCTTATTTACTAGAGGTTTGGAAAAAGATAGAGGACCCAAGTAGGGGCTACAAATCAATTCAAATTCAATTAAAAATCATTTATTCATGTAGGTATCATAATGTACACTTATGAACGTCTAAAAAAATATACATCCTAATTTTACATATACTGCCAGTTCTCAAATCAAGGGCATCATAGAACGGAAGAGAAGAACTGGCAATAAAATCCACATTTAGCTGCAACCATTACACCACCTTCCATATGACATCTTGAGTAAGAGAGGATAATAAAATAAATTAAAAACAAAGATTTGTCCTCCATCAGCAGGAGGCATGGTGAAATAGGAGCACGCACTTACATTCTCGTGGGAACAACACGCAACTCCGTTCAATGATACTGAAGGAAGTACATGTCGAATTTGTTGTACATTATCATTGACTATTACTATGAAGATACTGATTTTGGCTTTTCGAAGAACACAACGTTCTTATTATTCTTCACGACGTATATACAAAAAACTATATTTAAAGATATGTTTAAATTCTACTAGTGAGTAGACTGAGATTTTTCTACTTCCCGCTAGGTGACGCTCAAATAAATACTATGTAAAATGCTGTTTTAATATTTATTAAATAGGGGCCGCTTTCTGTTTTGTTAGTTATATCAGTTTGCTTTGTATGTCCAGATTAAGTAATAATCAACATTGGCAGAAATAGGAAGGTTTAACTAAAATAATAACAGTAGAATAATTATTTTGAATTACTTATCCATTTTTAAATAGTGTTTTGCAAACCCACGAGCTTGTACGCAATAAATAAAATGGAATTTACTAATTAGTCCTTAATCTATGTGTGATTAATAAGAGAAATATAAATACAATATTTATAATATTATTTATTATGCAATATCTTCGTAACTATGATAATGTACAAGAATTACCGAAAAAAAACGAGAAAATGTTTAAATATTCAAGGGCAACATACAATAACAAACTGCTTTATACTGAAAATTTGATGTGCATTATTTTATTTTCCTCGTTGCTGGAGTTTATCTGTTAGAGCGAGAAAGTGTATCGTTATCTCACTCTCGCCAATGTAGACCCCCGTTCCCCGTACCCCGCTTGCGTTTATTTCCCGCCGCCCGACAGTTTGGCGCGGCTACCCCGCCTCCGCTTCGCTTCTAATGATTACGTTTCCATTGTGCCCGACGAATCACCATAGTCATATTAATATATTTTATATTCTATGTATCTTTTTTGAAATGTCTTTGTATATGTTAATTACTTTTTAATTTACAAGAAAAACCTTATATAAAATATTGCATTACATTACTGTTAACGTACTTAATATGAATTATTTAATAAAAGTTCAAGTGTTGTAGATATGAAGAACGATCTATTAATAGTTTCCTTCTCTTTCTACATGTAGCCCAAGGAAATCTTAGTAATGTATTATTTCTTTGTACATGCAAAATACGAATATTACTAAGTAATACCAAATTAATTTTGTAAATCGTTATCGCAAGTACAATGGAAATAGTGCCGTTGATTCTCGGTAATCGCACCAAGTCGTAAACAGCCCGCTGTGGCCTCGCGCTTCGTACGATCCATGTCCCTGCCAATAGGGAGCAAGTAGTGCGTCATGTCACGTCATATTCCACCAATCGTTGCTCGAGTAGATCACGCTAATACTAAAAATAGCTTATCTGAGTCATGGAATAAAAGCAGTGGTAGTTTCTTGACAATGTTTAGAAACAAGTAAAACGTCGAGCGTACTGCACGTACGCTCTCGGATGGTAAAGTTTTATTCGTGTTAAGTGAGTTCAGTGATACCGAGGTATTCGGTGCTAACACATGGTTCGTTCCGGCCACGGGATGGAGACCACTTTCTATGACGAGCAGTATCCCCTCAGCGGACCCGTTGAAAATCTTAAGAGATCGCTCACGCTGGATCTGGATTTCGGACGAGGCAAGCGGTTGAGGAATGGGGCACCCGTGCTATCCTCTCCCGACTTGCAGCTCTTAAAATTGGGATCGCCGGAGCTGGAGAAGCTGATCATGCAGAATGGCATGATCACCACGGCCACGCCAACCCCGGGCGGGCCAGTACTGTTCCCCCCCGCGGCCCCCACCGAAGAGCAAGAGATGTATGCGCGGCCATTCGTCGAAGCGCTCGACAAGCTGCACCACAGCGAACCCGCGCCCAACGCAAGGATTATTTACGCCGATCTAGATCGCCCTCTTGACCGGTACCCCACGCCCGTCGTCAAAGACGAGCCTCAGACGGTGCCCAGCGCCGCCAACTCGCCCCCTCTCTCCCCCATCGATATGGACACCCAGGAGAGAATAAAGTTGGAACGCAAAAGGCAGAGGAACCGAGTCGCCGCGTCAAAGTGTAGACGGCGAAAACTAGAACGCATTTCAAAGCTGGAAGAAAAAGTAAAATTACTGAAGGGGGAAAATGTGGAGCTAGCGCAGATGGTAGTGAAGCTGAAGGACCACGTCTCGAGGCTGAAGCAGCAGGTGCTGGAGCACGCCAACGGGGGCTGCCACATCGACACGCACTTCTGAGCGCGCCCAGTCGCCCTCCCCCACATTCCATGCTAGTCGCGCCCGCTCGGACGCAGCATACAAAGCGATTTGTGATCTTAATTTAATCGTGTATTATATAGTTAACTCTAGTGTAAGGTGATTAAAGGTGTTGTGCAGAACCTCCGCTTGTTGAAAAGGATGTACTTGGCGAGTCACAAGTTTAGTTTCTTTTGTAAGTCGCAGTTTAATTTTCCTTGTATCAGTATTGCGTTGTCTCATTTAAAATAGTGTAGAAAACTAGAAAGGATAATCGTACTACGTCATTGGACTGCGAACTGAGCGACTGGTGCGACGTTGCCGTTTCTACGTTCTGTTTTCCGTTTCGTTGTTTTAGAATACAAATTGCGATTTTGGGATTCCCATTATTCAGTTGCCTACCGAGTGACTGACTGAAAGATTCATATTTTGTCCGCACGCTTTGCATAATAAGCAGATGCACAAATTAACAAACAGAGAGGGGCTATTTGACAGAGCCGAAATGTTGTAGGTACGACAGAGACGGATATATGGTGGAGTCGGCAACGGCGTATGATAAAGTCACGAGCGGATGTTCTGCTAATTAAAATTCCGCCTGTGCCGCCCTCGCGGAATGGCGGCCATGTGTTCGGCAATCGGACGTTCCAAATCACGTTTTGTTGCACAAGGTTAACTTTTTCATCGGCCGATAGCGCTTCAGCGACTGATGAAACAGTTGATATGCTCGATAATTACACAAAAGCTCGTGTGAAAGACTGATCGTATGTGAGATCGTGCGAGTTGAGTTGTGAGATGTAGGAGTTGTACTGACCCGGTGCTCTTTAGAGGTCTTAATGAGGCCGTCCGATTATGTGTGACGTATAAATGTTGAATGCTAGATGAAGCAGATGGTTGTTTTGCGTGGATGAGCGATGTATTTATTAGTGAGAATGAATAATATTAGGATCAAGTAGCAATCTCGAGTGCCTACGCTTTTAAACGGAAGCCTTTAATTATACGGTTTTATTGTTTTTGTTACCATTAAATGAGCTACAGTAAAAATTATCTGTACCATTGTCTTCTATAGGTTACTATAAGTAAATATACCAACTAACAGTTGATTGTTATTATATATTATATCGGGGTGCCAGCCGGTCAATGTTGTTTAATATATTTGTGAGAATCACGATAGTCCCCGGCGGGCGAACCCTTTTGTATTATTTTTATACAGAAAGATTTCAGAATGTTAACAATAATTTGTAAGTTTATAAATAAAAGAACAGTTATAACTTAAATAATATATTTCTATGAATGTAACAAATTAAGTATTTTATACTGAAAACATATTGTACGACGATGAAGAATGGAGAAGAATAAATAATGAAGATTATTATACCATTTTATATTTTCTTTTATTTACCCACTTTATGAAACATTAGTATTGCTTATTTTTTTAATATAATATGGGCATAAATATTTCACGGCAAATATTGAGTTACAGTACAGATTCCTATTTTTTAACGCTATGACGTAAAAAAGAAAGTGGCAGACATTAGTCTGTGCCAACTGACATTGAATTAAAAATATTCACAATTGCATCATAATGTGTAACTCGGTCTGAACTCTGAATGAATTGGCAAAAATACAATGTTGATAGATGCTTAGTGCGACTTTTACATTGTCTCATCATAAAACAAGTAAAAATAATAAAAAGTAAAAAAAAATTACTAATCTTGAATATATACATTTTTTCTCTTATCTTTAACTTCCTTGAGTAGCATTAGTTTGAGCGTCTTCACGGGTTCCTACTCCGGCCTATTCCAAATATCTTTATCCATGGCTCTCTCCATTCGCTTCCTGCTAACCCCTTTATATAAATTTTAGTCAGGGCGCCCCCTTCCCGTTGGTCCTTTTCATATTGTTGTCTAAGTCCATCTTCTATTTGTGCATCGCCCATAGCCACTTCTGTTTTCAAGCATAATTTAAGACATCTATTATAACTTGTTATTCTTCATATTAATAAAACAAGTAAATGGGTCAAGTTAGTTTTAAGAACCGATAGGTAATGGGAAAACAAATTAATTATTACAACAGCGTTTCAACACGCACATTGCAAGAATCAGCAATACCAAACGATATTAATTAGGCGTTTGATTAATGTTTTCATGGAATATTCTGGATAAACATTTGTTTACCTATAATCTATATCTTGTTAGACAATTCGTTGAGCTAACCAAAACGTATATACTACATATCTCTTACTGTGATAATCAGTGGTTATATTGAAGAGTTGAAAATTCCAGCAAACTTTAAGCTTTAGGAAAATCCTATAGGGCTTGGCAGAGAAATTCAGAATAAAAGTAAGTGTGTCACGGATAACAGATAAACATGATAAATATAACGAAGGTCGTTGATGTACTATAGAGTGCCAAATCTGTCAGTTCCGGACATCCGAATACCAATGACTAATTAAATCTAACACGTTTTGTTTTTATTACAACTCCGATAGTCACGTACTGTTGAGTTTCTTTTATTGAATGTTTAGTTCAAAGAATAACAATTTGTCAGCAGTTTTTTTTGTATTTGAATAAATATCTAAATCAAAGGTTAATTCAATATGGTTGATGTGTTGTTCTATACATTATCAACAGATTCCGTTCTAAAAATTAGTTATTGCCAGTTCTACTCTTCCGTTCTATGCCCTTGATTTGAGGACTGGCAGTAAATGTAAAATTATAAGAATTTAATGTATATTTCTTTTTTTGACGTTCATAAGTGTACAATTTGTTACCTATGTGAATTTGTGACTTGACTCAGAAATCATTTCAATTCCAATTTTCTTAATTACTCTAAATAACCTTCGCAGATTTAGAGGATAGAGAATAGAGATCCTCTAAAGCTGCCATCTGTCACTTTAAAAGTAATTGATAATATGTGGGAATATGACAAAAGGTTACACTATCATGGTCAAAAGGTTATTTCTTGGCGTAATTTGCCACCGTCATTACTCAGTTGGTTAAGCAGTGGTTCACTTAATAAGCAGAGAAATTACAGCCCAAGGGAGCTGTTGAAGAAATCACCTTACTTGTTAAAAACTGATTAGTGAGCAACTCTGCCTGCTATACTCCATAGGGTGAAATTCCAAGAACGATATAAAACACATTTTTACCTTAAACTCGGTGTTATATTTTATTAATGAATTACGTAATTGTTAAAAACAAGAGAACCCTGTAATTGGACTAACATTTCGGTAAACCGTTGATCCATGTTACCCTCTCTTTAGCCAAATTTCCTAAAAATCGAAGAAATATAATATGCAGAAATCATAGGCCACTGGGCGAGTTTGACATAAATTTGAGTTCGTTTATAAATCTCACCCGTAGTGCATAAGTTATCAAATCTTAGGATTATTAAACTTTCTATTTCTCTACCAAATATATTGTAAAATGTAGGTCATCTCGGATTCAATAACATCAACCAAAGTTGTTTCTTCGACGACTGTTTACAAACATCTGTGTTTTAGTTCGTACGATTGATGTTATTAAAACATTATTTTATTTTCAATAGCTTTGAATTCTTCAATAGCATGTTTGAGCAATACTCGTGAAGGTTTCTTAGGGCATTTTCATACATCTAAAACAACTTGCTAGACATTTTATTGATGACCTGCTTCATTA
The DNA here is from genome assembly GCF_905147795.1 of Pieris rapae. Classification (NCBI taxonomy): domain Eukaryota; kingdom Metazoa; phylum Arthropoda; class Insecta; order Lepidoptera; family Pieridae; genus Pieris; species Pieris rapae. Next base: position 2,495,686 of record NC_059509.1, on the reverse strand, counting down.
CGGATTTTCATTTCAAAACTTTAATTCATTTAAATAAAAACTAATTTTTCATAGATTTTTTTCCCATCTCAAAACCGTAACTTCCGTGACGTCACTGATTTTAGCGCTTGTGTTTTAGTTACTGTGACATCTCGACTGTAAAGACCTAGGAAGCAGAAAAAAATTGTTTAAAATTGTTTAAATAACTGCTGTGTACCGACTGCTTTCACTTCATTTCTTCACAATACAATTTTCGGAAATACTGCCCAGATATTGTATTTTTGGAGTGTTGAACGTTGTTTTGCAAGGTTTAGTTTTAAAGTCACCTTAATTGACATAGATAGAATCAATTTCATTACGAACAACCGATCCTTCAAAACTAGTTAAATTGATATAATCAAACGTAAGCGGTTCCGATATTTTTTTAACAATATCATAAACATTGCTTTCCCTTTTACGTTAATAGAAAAAAGACATGTCTAAACTAAAAATCGACAATGCGTGTCAGGGCAAAAGGTTATTTTCCTATGGAGAAAAAAATCAATACGCTAATACTATTCCAATACTAGGCTAAAACCTAAAGAGAGCTATTGGATTATTAATATAGAGACATAACCTTAAAAAATAGCGAAGTCAGAGACAAATCAAAAATGGTGGCACTGATGGCGTTAACGGGGTCATTTAACTCAAGGGTGCGGAGTATAGCTTGGCATTTTTACTCATTTGTGTTAAATGTTTTTCTGTATAACTAAGAAACATAAAAAAATGTATTTTTATTTTATTTTTCTCACTGTGGATGTTAAGTTTTCATGTAGCAATCTCAAAAACTTAAACAAAAAAAAAACAGTGAAAACATTGTAAAAATTAACTAGAACCTTCATAAAAACTATGTCACTAAACAATTGACAACAGAAACCTTTTCTTACAATAGCTTTTGGAATCCTTCCAATGAAACCGCGGTGTGCGGTCCGCTTACTGTACTTTGATGGTGACTCATGGCCACAAGAAAAAAAGTCTTGACATTTGACAATACGTTTGTATAGATTAAAAATCTGTATATAATGTTTGTTTTGAGTCAAATAAAGTAAATTTTTATTTATTAATTATTATTTTTATTTATTTATTATCTGTGTTACACCTACTGGATGAAAAGTATTAATTTACAAACTGAAAAAAAAAAGAAAATCTTTACTGACCCGGGCCGTACCGTAAGTCCCAGCTTCGTACACCATGGGTAACATGATTGAAGTTTTAGTACCTTATTTCCTTCTTGCAATTAGAATAGGCCATATTAGTCAATAATAATGTAGCATTCAAAAGGTGAATTTTTTTTTAAATCGGTTCAGTACTTTTTCAGTCAATTCGTAACATACCAATTTTTCCTCTATATAATATTATATTAGTATAAGTAAAAAATCTACACTCCCGTGGTCTTGATCTATAATTTATAGGTTTAGTGATATTTGTTCGTCCGGTATATAAATAAACATCAATTTAAAAAAATGTTCTTTCTGTTTGTTTAATAAACAATTAGAAAGAACTTCTTCTTCTCTGTAATTTCAAAGCAAACTGTCACGGTAACAGATAAGTTTAATGTACTTTAATAAAAGAAGATTTAAATTTAGCTGGCTTTGTTCCAAGGCCTGCACGTGTACAATATACGTCACATTACTTACGATGCAAATAATATATAATTAAAAGTTAGTTGTTATGTAATTATTGATTTGTTTAGGATGACGTTGGGAATATACTCTAATGAACTTTGCGTATTTGTATATACAATTTAGCTGTTCTTAAAGCCGTTATATAGTATATACAGTATAGGCAGTTGGCTAAGGCGTGCGAATGTCATTCCTGAGGTCTAAGGTTCGCTTCCCGGCTCTGCAGCAATGGACTTTCCTTGTGCGAATTTAAGATGTGCTCGAACGGTAAAGGAAAAGATCGTGAGACAACCGGCTTGCCGTAGAATATAATATATGTCGACGGCGGGTGTCAGGCACATCAGACTGATCACCTATTCCCCCATTAGATTGACAAATGTTCCTGAAAAATAAACAGATACAGAAAAAAACGTTGTGCTGTCGTGTTATTATATAATTTAACTAAAACAAAAGAATTATGATTTCGAATTTTTATTCCGATCTCCTCCTTTTAGACTCTGCAGTCATCATCTTGGTAGGTATTCAACCTTAGAAACGTCAGTGCCGGTTTAAACCGCGATTTATTCTTCTTCTCTCGCCTCTCACTCCCACGACCAATTTTAACCTATTGGCTGAATTTGATCCTTTGTTGTGGGTTCCTTTTTTCCGCAATTAGTAATTAGTCCTCTGGTATCACGTGTGAAACACTACCACGATGAAACTCAGATGCAGATATTAATCCGAACAACGTAAAAGATGCAGAGTGACACACATTTCAACGAAACGCCAAGGGATCAAGCCGCTAGTAAAGGGATTGGTCGTGGATGATTGGAAAAAAAACTAAAAAAAAAAACAACCCAGTGGAGGCGGAGAACGTATTCATTTAATTAATTATTACTCCGACCGGGTTTGACTTTGAATTAAAGCATACAATATCATCTACCTGCTGTGGCTATGAAAAAGGAATTTTTTTGATTTCTAAACCAGTTTACAGCGAATTATTTTGAGTCGTCGTATCGTTATGCGCTAGTAAAAGAATTGGTCGGTTTCACAATATCCTGATAAGTTCCAAATAAGCTATTTATTACTTATTGGTAGTATAACCACTATCGTTGCCTTTCACGCCTGTGAGATAGAGCTATTCGTCATGAAACGCGAAGTTTCTTATTTGGAACTTTTATATTCCGAATACTTTATGTGTTGCATAGCTTTTTAGTACTTTAGCCCTACATTGTGAAGTAGACCCTTAATCTGATACACAAAATCAAACCTTACAAAATATAATAAAACTGTAGCATGTACTAGATACTAAAGAGGTCCCTGGGGCAGTAGCCTTAATGTGGGCCTAGACCATTATATCTCTTTACAAACGAAGAGCAAGTATTAGTTTCGAAGCAAATTTCGCTTTGTGAACTCAATCTGATGGAAATAAACTTTTTAACATTAATTAAGAATTTAAGAGATGTTATGTTTTTTGTATCAATTACAATATAACACAATGGAATGAAAACTTGTGTTCCAAATCTATGATTTACCTACAACATTAAATATTTAAATTTTAATTCATTTAAATTTGCGTAAAATATACTGAAATATTACACCACAATAATAAAAGGAACGGCCCCTTTTATTTATTGAACTTGAAAACATCGCACGCAACGTAAAAAGTTTACTAATGCATATTTAATTAAATCTATATTGCCAAATTTCAAGTTGAAACATTCAAATCAAATCTCATTTATTTTAATTAGACCACTAAAATGGCACTTTTAAACGTTAAATAAAATATAAAGATGATTTTGTTGTCCCTTTTAATAGGTAGTTTGGCGTAGAGAAGAATGGGTAAGAAACTTCAGACTTACTCATTTAAAATAGAATTTACAATACTAGAATAAAACGACCATACAGGTCTATTATTCTATAGTTACTATACATGTTCCTCAAATATTTACAAATATCGAAACCATAGAATATTATACAATAAAGAGTAATAAACAAAAACAACAAAACAATTTTTAATTATAATTACTCATATACCTACTGTCACCAATAAAAATCTGTTATATAGTGTTTACGCAAAACACATCAACGCGGCTGTCGCGAGGGACAAAGTACTTTCACAGATTTCACAATGCGATGCATCGAAGGCTCCTGACACACTTTCCTTCATTGTTTACATGCCCCGCCTTCAATTTTTAAGTCTACGGCGGTACTATAGTAGACTTTGAACAGTACATTTCTATGAATCACACCTTGTATAAAGACATATTTCACGTAAACAATGCTTAGTAGTCTATATGCATGCCACTCACCGGTTTTCTAGTGACTTTACTTTACTTTAAATTAAAGAAACTACTACTTCGATAATTCTTAAATATCCTTTAGTCATATTTAACACAAAGAGTTTAGGTTAAAAAGATGATTGTTCAGTGTTGAAATAAAAGCTGGGGGCACCCCAAGGGAGTGTATTAGGTCCGGTCCTGTACCTCTTATACACATGCTATATTCAAAAACTAGAAGATAACGTAATCGCGACCTTTGCTGAGATGTCATTGCTATCATTTCTAAGGCGGGTACTGAAAAGGAAGCGGTAGTAAAACTACAAAAAGCCTTAATAATGTTGGCATATGAACCAAAAAATGGTTAAAACTAAATCAGTCTAAATCAGTTAAATATACCTACAAAACATTTTGTTACCAAACTACGATGGAAGGTCAATGTTAAAAATAAGAACGAAAACTTAAATCTTCGTTACATTAAATTGTACTGGTTCCTTGGAAGGCACAGAACAAAATAAATTATTGATCTACAAACAAATCCTGATGCCTGTATGGACCTACGGTTGCCAGATGTGGGGGTAACAGCCGCATACAAATAATCCTCCAGTCAATTAATCAGAGAATAGTCAATACTCCCTGATACAGTCGCAATAACGACGTCCATCGGGACCTTAATATAGAGGACGTCGCCACAATAATAAAAAAGACTGCTAGACCAAGAACAGACGCTCTTAAGTCTTGCCATCACCTAATTGTCGAGTCCATTTAACTTCTTGATAACACGGGTCTAGTGACAAGATTGAAAATGTCGAGACCATTTGATTAAGTGAAGTCAGTAAGAGTAATTAAGTTAAGCGAAAAAATTTAACACAAGAACAAAGTGTCTTTATTTAAGATTGTAAGTAGTGTTACTGGAGTCTTTCTTTTGTTAAATAATAGATTGAAATGACTTATTATTCTCAAGTAAGGCTAGATCGTAATGTTCCACGATATGTCAGGAAATACACATGTATTAAAATAAAATCGCGTTACCGAGCGTTGTTCTGCTGTGAAGCAAGCAATGTAAAAAGAATCTAAGAATGCACAACCGAGATATGACGTCTGACCTCAGGATAAAGAACGCTGATCACTAGTCGAACAATACTTTTAGCTGTTTAGCTTTTTGGAAAAAAAAATACTACTAATTGCAAAATATGACGTAGAGACTATTTCGCCTTAGGTATTATATAATTCATTATTACGTTGCAAGATTGATAAAATTTGCTAATATAAATATGTGATCAATTATATTTATCAATGGCAATGTAGAGGTAATATACTTACTTGTTATCATATTCCCCATACAGTTTTTGACATTAATGTTTTAAGTTGGAACGTATAACAAATCTCTTAAAAAAAAAGGTATTTTTTCGTTTACAATTTTCCGGATATTTAACATAAAATAATTCATAATTAAATCGTGTATACGATAGCAAATTATAATTGTTATAATTGGTGGTTAAAATTAATTGCATCATTATTTCAGCATTAATGGTGAAATTGTATAAAATTATACTCGAAGCGTATCTTTGAACAAATCTTTTAATTACTAAACAAAAATATTATTTTCCATTTTAGCGCCTAAGACAAAAACATATAGAAAATCCATGCGCATACACTTCTTTGTTACCGAACAAAGAATATGATACGTGCCAATCCGCGCGTGTGACGTTTTGTGTGTGTGTGTGTTACAAGGAAACATGATCGATAAGAGAACAGGTGGTTATATTAATGGGGCTTCGGTTTAAACAAAGAATGAATTTATATAATAGTTAACAAGATTTATACTTAAAACAAAAATGTCACAATATAACACAAATTTGATGCTAAAGCAAGCTGCATCTTACATATACAAAAATAGTTTCAATAACATATTGTTAGGTACTTTATTATTCCTACACGGCATCATTTATTGGTATTTGCGATATTGTTTATTCATAACAATATGAGAGAGACTGCTGCATGCAATAAATAAGATTTAAAATCGCTTGATATACATACATACATATATGAAAAAGAAGTCTAACATAACATATAGCAAACATTATAATGAATGATAATGATATCAATTGTTCATGTATATAGTACATAAAAATAGGAAATTTCCTTTTGTAAAATATTGACAGGGTAATATAATACTAAATTAAAACTCCACCGCTCAACTGGTGTCATTGACTCGTGCCCGAAGCATATTTTGGACAAAGAATGAGGGCCATCGGTTAATGTCAAACATACAATATGCCCGCACAGAGAATAAATTATCGTTTTAACACGCCTATAAGCGTTACTAAATATGGAGTTCGCTGTTGATTGAATTTTACAGCATTGGGTACATATTTTTATAAATTGATAATGTCATATAATGAAATGACTTTTTATAACGAATTTATTTCAGAGTCAGAAAATTCGGTTGCAATATTCGTTATTTAAATGAATGATAAATTAAATTGTGATTCTATTAAGTCCAATCGGATATAGTTGAATTTGGTCCTGTCTAGTTTGTCATCGTAATAATTTCCCGGACAATTCAGTCACGCCATTTTTTCTGTATAGCGACTTGCCATTTACGCAGGAGATATGCGCAGAGTTCTTTGCATTCTACATACCCCACTACACCCACGCCATCGCACTAACACTCCATACTCACCATATATTTTGTTACTATAGTATACAAGCTGACCCGGCGAACTTTGTTCCGCCTTAATGGCAATAAATAAGCAGTTTTTTTTTATTGGAAAAAAATACAAAAAAATTAAATACCTACATTAATCATTCATTATTATTTCTGTATTTTAGTACATAGGTTGCATATTTGCTCTCGTGATTGAGAAGCACGAAGTCGAGCCATACCTACTATCGCGGCGCTGTTCACGTGCAATTTGTTGTTCTTCTTCAGTACTTTCCTTTGCAGTATTTCGAATTCTTCTTGCATAACGGCTTTGTCGGGAAAGATTCGATCGTCTTTGAAAACTCAAATTTTCAACCATACCGAGTTTTATAGTTCACTGTTTATACGAATGGGCAATGGCACTATCATTACATTATAATTGTTAATTATTTATTTAATAGAAATAATTTGAATATTGATTTCTTACAAATATCAAATTGTCATTACATAGCTGTCATTATACGTCAATAGCGTCGTAGCTATCATTTGCGTTTTCTTATTTCAAGTCTGATTCCTTTTTGTTATACCACGTTTTATAGTGACTGACGTTTCATGTCAAGTCACACGGGAACGCTGTCGAACGGGATAAAAAGTATCCTATGTCCGTCTCCTGGCTCTAAGCTACCTCCATACCAATTTTCAGCCAAATCTGTTCTGCCGTTCTTGAGTTATAAGTGGTGTAACTAACACGACTTTCTTTTATATATATAGATATACGTTTATGTCACTCTAATATTTGTCCGACACCAGAGTATTACAAGAGCTGACGCAGGACCGTCAACTTTACATGACAATGACGTCAAAATATCTAAAGAAAATCAGACAATTATTTGTAATAAACTTAAAGGTACATTTTGCTTAAAATGTTACTGACTTGAAATGCTTTAAGAAAATTCATAACCATTTGCAAATTACTTATTGTTACTGTCATGATTTACCTGCCATTGTCGTCGTCCGCCACCTGAAGAGTTAAGGTTTTGCATACAATTGTATTTACATTACAATTACTGTGTTCCATATAGTTAAGGCTTTGGTTTTTCCAACAAGAATTGATAAAAAGCAACTATGAATTACTTAACTATTAATTCTACTGTGCGTGTGTAAGTCACTGAACCACTGTTAAAAGGCTGGACCGATTGAATGATTTTTTTTGCATGATTTAAGTTGGCGCCCTGGATGGTTTAGATTCACATAACAGCCCGGTAGATGGCGCTGCAGTCGGTACTTTCATACTTTGCCTAATCGCTTGAAACATCATTTAGGACAACCTCTGTCGAGTCCGCTTGTTTAATAGGTATAAGGATTTTGATTACTTATTGTTTCGAAACAAAACATACACAATTCGTATTATTAAATATGCAGTAGCCTTTCTATTACCATGGTTATTGTTTAACAGGTCCTATATCTATTGTTGTCGTTGAATTAGATAAACATTGTATGTATATCTGAATAATCTCGAATAAAACTGATTAGATTATGAGAAATCTCTCCTTATATCTATCGGTTATGAATGGTTATACGTTTTGTAATGTATGCATACGATATAAAAAAGTCACATATAAAATCCAAATACATTTCATTTTTATTACTATTCAACTTTGTATAGTAACTAACTGGTCATATTTAATATTCGCATTAGGAGGTAATATTGTGATAAAAAAATAATTAATAAAAATTTAAAAAAAAAACTTTAACTTAATTTAAAAGTTTAACTCTAAAATCTTATTCGCATAACTATAATTATATTCTTATTCCACGGCAATTATATCTGTGTCTGATTTGAAAAATTATAAAACAAAAAAAATATTGTTCTAGAAATCTAAATGACGACTTCACCCCACACTTTATAAATTATACAGTGACGACAGGTCGTTAGCCCCGTTGTTGGTTCAAAATAATTGTACCTATATTGAATCACTTATTACCAGAAATTGTGAGCTACGTTAAAATACTCAGGGTTTAATGAAAAACTACAATAAGAATCATGTATAAGTACGGTAATTTTCACAATTTTATAATTAAATCATTGAGACTCACTGAAACAGTCAAATAAAATTTTAATGTAAAATCGCAATATCCAAATTATACATTGTATTACCTATTCTTTACCAAATCACTAAGACATTCTAATTAATTATATTTATTCGATTTAAGTTAAGTGTATAAACCGAAATGGCAAGCCATACATATATTATACAGTCACGTTGAATAAAAATAATATAATATACAATCTGCAAAACTCGCCGTTTTCTTATAGTTTGTAATATTTAAAAAAAAACCAGATAAGCGTTTCCGGCAATGCCATAGATAAGAGGATTTACCAAAAAGTTCCTATTGAGCCCGATTGCCGCTAAACCATTAGCAAAGACATTGTCTATGTCTTTAACTTGTCTTTGGTTGTTTGCGCAGACTGTTTGCAAAACTTATCTTATCAATGCTTATCGCCTTGCAGGCTTGGAATGGACATTGCGGAATATTCTACAAACATACCCACCCAAATATGCATACGATAATAATTCTGGAAAGTTTATTCTTGAGATTTATTTCATTCAACCGAGTATTGCAAGTCGTAAATTTTTAAAAATGTTTGCTTAGGTTTTTGCATTTTAATATATATATGTAGTATGAATTGTATTTCGTAATCAACTGGAGTTTTTTTAATTAAAATGTTTTATTTCATATAACAGGCTTAGCTTTTCGACTAAGGCCAAAAAACACACTCATAACAGTTTTGTATCAAACAGAAGCATATTTTATTACATAATTTACGAAACATACTTTAATAAGCCTTCTAGTCATAAAAATCAAAACAATAAACGAAGATAACAGAGGTCATCTTAATATTAAAAGCGTCATAACAAACATAATAATGCGGTATTCCATTTTCCATGAACATCAATGCCATAATGTAAGGCCACAGAAAATTAAAAAGAACTACATACTTATTCTGTGTATTGCGACTTTAAAATGAGCATTACAGGACATCCACCTCAATTTTACTGCGCAAAAACAACTCGGAGAAAGCAGCCGGGTCATCAAGTTTCCTTAGCTTCCTCCCACGCTGTTTCTCAACGAGGATGTTTTTCTTTATAAATATTTATTTTGCAACATACCTAACAGTTTTTGAAACCTGATTGTTTGGAATTCGTTTCGGAAAGGCCAAAACACAAAACGATAATAAAGTTATTTTAAGAATTACAAGAATTGTCTAAATTGATTTCTTTCTAAAATATATTTATAAAAATTAAAATAAAAACGAATCTTTTTGTATAGATTATGTATTTCATCTCTTATATAATTTATTTTTTGTGACATATATGTTAGCTGTATGATGAAGAAATAAAAAATATCAAGGCATTTTGGTAACAATAACTGTATTGATAAAACAAGTTTCGTTTAGACAAACTATATCTCTAAGATACTCAAATAATTGAATTATCTCTAAACAAACATGATAATTGTCTTGTAATCCTCAGATGGGGCCGGTGGCTGATGAGTTTAATGCCGATGATCAGCCATCTTTGCCTACCGTCACGAAAGCATTATTGTTTTCCTGGAAATTAATCCAGGATTTTTTTGTTCTATATCTCTTAAGTCATTGAAGTGGAAATAAGCTGATATCGTTGAACGTATCTTAATTGTTTTCAGAAACGTTATCTGTTATTGTTGAAGGTATTTTAAGATAACACGAAGAAACTTGTCTGTTTTATTTCCTTTTACAATATTACTGAGCAAATATGTTACTAAATTAATGTATGAATATGGATAATTCATTTACATTCCTGCTTGTAACATTCATCAAAGTTATAAAATATTTGTATCCTTTTTTTAATCCGACTGATTTTTTTTCAGATAATATATTTTCGTTTTCTATTTGACTAAGATGGCGTGTGGTTTGAAATTCGGTCGGATAAGTAAAAAAATGATGATTAAACTTACACTAGTCACCTATTGTCTTATAGAAATTCCGTCATGGACAATATGAATAAAAATAACATTTTTCGGGGACGTTTTACAAACACAGTATTTTTTAAATCTAGTATTTAAATTATCTATCTGGGTTAATTGGAATTGTATTTTTTTTGTTAGCTAATTTAATAAATTGAAATTTTAAGTATAAGCCTAGGTGTGTTGTGTCGCTGTTGTTCGGAAATGACCCCATTCTAAAAGTCTGCATTGCCATTGCACAATCTCTTGTTCTCCAATGACAGCCTTTAATAAAGGTGTGGCCAAATTACGTAGAAATCAACGAATTTTATTGAAATTAAAAAAATATATTTCTTCAATTTACTGTTAAAAATATTTTTATTTTATTTCTCTGTATACCAAATACAGAGAAAAAATGCAAACTACGGCTTCATTAGTAAAGTCATATATTAGGTTTTAAACCTGTTCACTTCGTTTTCTTTCATCACTGAAACCATACGTTGTAATTTCCACGAAATTAAAGAAGGAGGTCAAAGACGTGCTAAGCTTTTTAAGGAAAAGTAATTTATGTTTTCAAGAATTTTAGATTGTATAGCAAGATTTAGTTGTAATATTATTATCAGTTCTGAAAATCACTATAAGAAAAGATTAACGGTAGATAATATTGTTTTTTTACTTAAAAATATTCTTTGGAGAACGTTTTTCAATGCATACTTTGAACTCACTCAGGTTGATGTCGAAACAGAATTAAAATTATATATTTTTATTGCGTTTTATTCACAGAATTCCGAGTCCGTGTGGTCGATTTCCAGTAAAAAAATAATCGGTTCGTAAGCTACAGAAGGTTGCCTACCTGACTATAAGCAGTAATGATAAGGAAAACAGATGCATGTGTTATAGTCTTACACACACACACTCCTTCTAAAATATAGAAACGCAAATGTACGCATAGTGAATGAACATTGGTCGTCGAACATAAGCGACCCAAGAGATTTTTTTGATAAATAGGTCCCAATGTAGCGTGGAAATGATTCCAGCGTTTCACTTCAACAGGGATCAAAGTTTTAAATTAATATTAGATTTCCACTTATAAATATTTTTGTTATTAAAATACTACTCTTTTATTATTTCATTTAAAATAGGTCGCTGTGTAAAGATTATTTTTAATAGATATAGGAACATACAAAGCGCACCTGTTGTTACTTTACGCTTAGTATTTGACAGCCAAATGTTATATTATGTACAAAAACATAGTGATAAGATATTGTGCATAGAGCCTAATGCCTCAATGTTTTATTATGCTCGCTAGCCTGTTCTATAAGTACAACAATAGCTGACTTAGTATTATAGCACCTCCTTCTCGATTCTAGTGTCCTGGTACTAGTTGTCTATTAATGTCTAGACTCAGACTTAGACTGGATCTAGGTTTTGTAAGACCGGTTTATGGATGAATTCGAATTTCTCGTTGAATCGAACTAACTAGAATGTGTGGTTTATACCCACATTTTTTTAATAAAATTAGACCCATATGTTTATGATATTTTTAAACATGGCCACACAAAGGCGAAGATTTTTTTTAATTCCCTCAGTAGTAATGACAAAAAAACAGTTTTTCTCTTTATAAAGTAAATAATAAATATAAAATACGTATTTCGAAAAAAATAACATTGTTGGAGTTATTTTAATAACACGATATTAATCGCATTGACCTACTTGTAAGTACATTGAAGAGTGTTATAAAGATAGGAGTTTCGTAGTATTCCTTGGATTCTAAGAATTCTATAAGGACAAAAACTTATATTCAGTAAATATAAAATCCCCTGGTACACGTAAAATTATGTTCCAAGATGAAACGCCGTTGTGAGTTAGTTTCAGTTTGATTTTTTTATATGTGGACATTTAACACTCGATTAAAAAAGAACACAGTGAGACCTAGAGATACAGCCACTAGTTTTTTTAAAAGTTTAGTAAGGATAAAAACCCAAATAATTGCTGGCCGTAGATTTTATGTTAAGTTTATCCTTTACTTATGCGAGTTATTTGATTCGATAAACATTAGTAATAATATGTATTGATATTTTTTTAGATGTTTCAATTAAAAAAATTTTATACTAAAAACATCGGTTATAAGTCTATTATTTGTGTAAATGATATTAAAAAATTAATTCTGTAAACGTTAAAAATTAAGTCGTATAGCGACATTGTCCTTTCCCAACTGGGTCAAGGAGGTGGAGCCGCCAAGCCCATGACAGCCGTTTAATTATCAACACACAGCTGCCCGTTAAACATTTTTGTAATTAACTTTATTGTTATAATTCACAAGTGTGTTTGACAGAAATTAAACTGAACATCGGAAGTGCACTTTAGTAATTGGATAATTTGTACTTTATGTCAGAATAATCGCTGGACAATGTCAAACTTGCAGTTCAGAAAATTTAATTTTAAATCACCTTTAATCATGAAGCTTGTGACGTTCATTCTTCAATCTTCACTTCATGCAAGACGATTTACTAGCCCAAAACAAAACCAAATTTGGCTGAAATTAGAACTCTCATCTCAAAAATTAAAGTGACAATTGGAATATTTATCATCAAATAAGAATAATTAAGCCCCATTTACTCCTTGAAACATTAATTTAAAAATAAACATACAGTTAAAATTGTATACAGAAATCTTCCAATCTTCGCCAGAAACTTTTTTAAGCTCGGCAGCCCACCGTGCAATTTGGCGACCTATCTTTGTTCTGATAGCCCTTTTCATCGTGTTAATTAACATCAAATTATGATACGATATTCCACTATTCACGTTAAAAGATTAACCAGGCAGTTGCATCATAATAAGTTAATTAAAATAAGTTTTCTGCCCTTTTTTAAATGTTTTTGTGTATTAATGTACTTATGTTTTCTGTTTCATATATATTGTTTATTTCTGTTATCTGTTTTCATTGTCAAAGTGTTTTGTTGAAAAGAAAATTCTGTAGGTGCACGAAGGTAAAATTATTACTTGTGAAACGTAATGATAATAATATTAGCGTTACGAAGATGTGCAGCGTTTTTCTCGAGAAAAAAAAGAGAGCGTTTAAGACCGATTGAGAGAGAGTGAGAAAGGGTGAACGTAGCAAAATACCCGCTATTGGGTGATGTACTTGTTTAGTAGTTACATATTAGAACTTCAGATGGCAATTCTGTCGCGTATCGTCTTGTGCAGTGTGTAAACATAAACATATGTGAATATAGATATGTATATACTTGGAGTGAACATATACTTATAAATATAATTTACAAAGACGTTTTACTTCTGACATGTGTACTTTGTACGCACGCATTTTATCTATATAATGTACCTATATGTTAGCTGTATGATTACCAATAAATAAATCTGGCGATCGCGCGGTGCATGATTGTTTGAATGCATTTTGGAAGATCAGAAATAGTTTGAATTTTCGTCTATTAAATAGTTCAAATGCCTCTCACGTCGATGCTACGATAAATGTCAAGATTATGCAATAGGTCTTAGAATTAATAACAATAATTTCACTCATAACTTGTAGCTCGTCACAGCGATTACGGTTGACTCATGCCTTTACATGTAGGTAATTATAACAAGCATTCGTGCTCTTGTGTTCTACGCATAATTATATTATGTAATACTTTAAGAAACAATAGAATTAAGAAGAAATTAAGAATATATAAAGATGAGAGAATCAGTTTTTATATTGTATTTATTCCATAAATTAAATCAATTAAATACACATAATATACTCAAACATAATATAAACCTTTTATTTTATTGAAATCCTTTCATCGCTAAAATACCAGTAGAACGTAATTTTTTTTACAAAATATAACATTTATAAGTAGAACTTAATTAAGAAAAAAACAAAAACATGCTGCTCTACAACGCTAAAAATACCGTTGAAAATAAAAACTAGAATTGAGTGTACTATAGTATAGTATATACTATATATATATATATATATATATATATATATATATATATATATATACTACATACTATAGCTAGTGTGTAGTCCAAAGTTGAATTGTTTTTACTTAATTTGATTAAATTTGAAAAAGTACCTCATTGTAATAATAATATATATTTCCTATTACCTATAGCACTGATATCAACCTGGCTATCTCACAGTACATAAATTTATAATTAAAGTCGAAATTAAGATCACTGTGGTGACCTATTACGGCTTTGTTTTAAATATTGTATTTTCTCTATCAATATCCCTGTACATGCTACTACTAAATACTCGTCATCAATCTTATTTCAAAGATTGAAGGCTTACGCTAAAAATGAATTAACACATGCTATTTGTACGTACATAATTGTATATTAAGGCCATAATTTTAAAATAGAAATTCAATTTTATACTTGACAGTTAACACCCCAATGTTATTTTAAAAATCAAAGTGTTAATACGACGCATCTTGCTTCCTACACATTTAAAATAAACATTAATCATTGATTCAAGGGCATAGACAATAAATTGTGTTTACGACTAGCTCATACTCAAGGTGCTGATATGTTTTAATACAACAAGCTGTTCCCGCGACTCTATTCATATTAGTATTACTTCTCGCCGGGTATTATAGTGGTCTTTTCGATTATCTCTAATATATTATCTATATATATGGACTTATCTAGAAAAAGGAACAACACAGGTACGAGAATTACTCCCTAATTAGTTATGTATTAGGTAATGTTAGTAAGTATCATCTTTGTTCTGCATTAAATTGTTTAAAGTAGGTCAGGTGGAACTATGTAGCCATACATTCAAAGATTTTAACATTATGTACATTCAATATTTTATTTTTTTCGCTTTATTTTTATTGATTTTTAATAACTTTGAGTACGATTTCTATATATCTACGTACTATTTACGTTTTCTACATATGAAGTTCTAGTCCATTAAAATATACTTAATATAATCTGATCCCAACTTTGACTTGGGTTTGGGTTAGTTTTATTATATCAGTGACGTTAGCTTCCTTACCTAGAAAGCTTTCTCCATTTAAAGACGGTCTGACTTCCATAACGAATACGCTGGTTTTATTATTAAATTTATTTTTTTCCCATCTTACCTTCGAAACTTGATTTAAAATATAAAGACTTTTAAAGACAATCACCGCCTATTGACATTTGACACCCACAATGCCGTTTGGCTCACGAGTGCGTTGCCTTTTAAAAAATGATATTTACTCATAGTTTCACTTGACTTAAAGTCTTGGCATATTACATTTTGAGTACAAATACCTTAGTCTTGGTCGTAACAAACCTTTGTACCTTTTTTTAGAGAAAATATTGACTATAACCATAATATACACTTAAAGAGAAGCGCGGTACAGAAATCTTTGGCGGAATTACTTTCGCGCCAGATCCTTCTGTACTTTGACCACGATATTCATTTCACGATTGATGTGAGTTACCAACCAGAATGAGAGAGATATATTGACCGTCATCGTTTACTAGGAATCATAAGTTTATTTAAGCACAATATAATAGTATAAGTAGATAGCTACTAAAACATGATTCATTTTTATATCCCATTGCAAATGCTGGCAACACCAATATTTACCTCAATGTGTGCACAATGAGTGAGGTTATTGCCAGCCAGAAATAAATTGGTGGATTTAAAAACAATGGCCTTAGCTTAAAAAAGAACTCGCTAATTAACTCAACTCTGTTTAGTGTTTATTGTACTGGCAAACTTCTTGTAATGATCTATTTCTACTGGATGTGGCGTTATTGGGATAAAACGTGAAAAATTATGAAGGCCTCCTATCTCCCCAAATAATTTTTACAAAATACAGATTTTGAAATTTTTTTTATTCATATTTTGAAAACGTTTAATCGAAAAGACCTTTAAATTTTCCTGCCCCATTCGCAGTGGCTTCAGGAGTATGACCACCCTTTTACGTCTTTCGTAAGTTATAATGTTTGTGACATAAATAATTTATCTAATAAATTGTTATTATTTATCTATATAAATAGAATGAATACTTAAAACTCAAAGACGGATGGACCAAGTTTTTTAAATTTATTCCTTTAACTATGTATAAGAATCCTTTGATGGAGAATTTGTTAAAATACTTTTACTACTACTTTAATTTGTAAAAATACTACTAAAAAGGTAGGCTAAGTAAAAAAAGTTCTCGGGGGCAGTGTTAAATGTTAAATAATGTCGTTTCTAGCGTAATGATCTATACTTCAATGTAATTGTAATGCCTACAGCGAAGTAGGAACCTGCTAATGGCAGCTAAATTCGACAGCACGATTGCAACGTATTTACGTTTCCAAATTGGCGGACACAGCTGCAACTGTTTGATCATTTCTAATTGCGAAACTGTTTTGTTGTTTATCTGTTGTAAATTGTAATGTTGCACAAGGCTTTCTCGAGTACTGTCTAGAAGTAAACAAGTCTCAACAAGAGCCCGTGCTCTAAATCCGTTATTTTAAGTATATTTTCTATATAATTTCATCGAATTTTAACTTTTTGATTTTTCTTTGTCTGAATCTGAACCACATTATTATTTAATTAAAGCACTTTTGGCCTAGTGGATTCAGCGTGCGACCCTTAACTCTGATGTCGTAGGTTCGATCCCCGGCTGTGCACCAATGGACCGTCTGTTTATGTGCGTTGGTAATATTCGTATTAACGTAAAAGGAAAACATCGTTAGGACTACCTTAGGGCTTAGAATCAAAAAGTCGACGGCGTGTATAAGCCTCAGGCGGATCACCTCCTTGTCTATTAGACTGGCAAATGGTCATGAAACAGATACAGAAATCTATGGCCCAGGGGCTTAAAATGTTGTAGCGATGGTTTTATTAAATTATTTCATCAAGGATTAATTTAATAGTTGAGTGGCATTGACAACTTAATAAAAATCTCAATTGATGTCTTAAGGACGAAGATAAAATACTTATTTTACTGTTTACTGGTTCCGGGATTACCGGTTCGAAGATATGTAGTTGCAGTTGCGCTGTTTTATTTTTTATATCCTTTATGAAATTTTTTATAGAGAAAATCAATTGCGTCGTTTCGTATGCCCGTATTTTCTTTTAGTAAAATCTATACATACTTTTTCAAGTTTTTCTCTTTACTACGGTGGCCTAGAAGAGATCGCTTGTTAGCGATAAGGCTGTCGGTTGTATCCTTATTAATGTATGTTACCTGTTTTTATTTAAACCAAAGTTTTAATTAATAAATAAATAAAAAAGCCTTAGGTATTGCAATATTCTAGATCGTATGAGTATTTGTTTTCAGACACAAATCATCCGCACTACATATATGAATGCCTGTCACATTTTTTTTAATAATCCTTATTTTACCTAGACCATGCTAAATGCCAAAAGGTAAGTTCAAAGTCTAAACAGTTTAATTTGCCTTAGTCGAAACCTACGCAATCAAATATAGTAAAAAAGGGCACAAAAACTGTGTGGGAAATCGCATTAATAACAATCGTGTTATAATTAAAAAAGGTATTCTCATGAAACGTATTATGTTCTATAATAAATGTGCTTACAATAACATTCCAGGCAAAGCCCATATAAGACATCGGTCAAATAATTTTACCTTACCATCTTAACGCCCGGTTAATTCGAAAACGTAACAATAGACTTTAAGCCACATAGAGAATTAAATTCTATACCCAAGATTTAAAGTATATAATAGCTTGACACGTAAAAGTGTTTTAAACGCATACGGATAATTAACGAAACCTGCTTTGTATGAGTCACCTTCCTAGAAACTTAAGGAATTTACTCTCGATCGACAGGCGACATATGGCTATTGTATTTTACCGTACTATTGTATAATGCAGTGACCCAATTTTATTCAGATTACATTAAAAAAATGTTTTTGATTTAGAAATTATACAAGAGTTTTCTATTGTTATACACTACGTATTACTATAAAAACGATCCTGAAGGGTTTTACAAATCAATTCATTTCAATCTTTAACCAGCTCCTGCCACTAGAGGAGTTCATAAAGTCAAAGTCAAAATTTATTTATTCATATAGGTAACATAATGTACACTTATGAGCGTCAAAAAAAGAAATATTAAATGAATCTAAGTTAACATATACATATTCGTCCTGTATCCTTTTTGGCCGGGCAATTAAGATCAGCCTCACATACGGAGAGTTTTCTTCTTAGTATCAGCACCTTAGCATCGCCACTGCACCATTCAAGGTGCCCCTGGCCGTATTATCACAGGAAAATCACATTTGGACGCTAATAGATAGGATTATATTTCACTATAGTGTAGGAATCAAAGCCGGTGTGTGTGTCAAGTGGCACATGTGGTATATTAGATTAAGTTAGGTTATGTAACTTAGGCCTGATTATACCTTCACGGAGGATGACAAATGTTGGACTTGTGTAAAACAAGTGAAAATTTCAATGCGGTCTTGTCGTATAAATGTAATTATATTGATCAATAAATACAACTTGTGACAAATTAATTATAAAAAGGAATTTTGTCGACGCCTTTGATAACAATTCTACATTTCAATATATTATATGAATAAAATTTAGTACCTTGTGGAATGTTAATAAAAACTTATTTTTTCCACAAATTCTTACAATTTACCTTTAGTTATTGAGTTGATTTTACCCATATATGTAGCACCACCTGCGTATTTCATTCACGCAGCGACTACCTTGTGTGGTAACTTGTGTTTTCCTTTTGTTTAGCAATTGCATATCCGTAATCAAGACCCGGTTTCTTAACAAATAAAATTGCAAGCGGACGCATGCGAATTTTTCGACACTATAATGACAAATTTTTAGTTTCTTGATTTGAACAAATCAATTATATTTGAAATTTTAATCATCTCTATATTTGGCCATTCATAAATGATTTAATTATAAATGGTACTTTGTTTGAAAAAAAATATTTTTATTCTACTGGAAAATAGACATTAAAAGGTAGACGCGAAGACGATTGTTTTATTATTTTTTTGTGTTCGAAAAAATTGCATTGAGCAAACAGAATGTACGTAAAATAACAATGACATAGAAATATTCATTTCATTTGAATATTCTTTTTTGTAACATTTCTAATCGCGAATCACCTCGTATATTATGTATTACATATAACGTTGGAGACTGGAGTGGTTCTTGTAATTCAAATAAAGAGAGTTTAGTTAATGACAGAGTAATGTACATATAATAAATTCTGTAATAAATCTTATTACAGAATGGCAACCACGTAATTGAAAAAGGAAAAAAAAGACAGAGCGAGAATTGGACAGAGGATATAAAGAGAATAGGGAGATGGGACAACTTGTCAAGAAGAGCTAACATTAGAAAAGAAGAGAAGCTAAAGAAAAAACCGGCAAATCTGATGTATACAATAAGTTAGGTTATGTTACTTAAACAAGTGTTTATATATACTGGGTGTCAAAAATAAAGGCTCAATATTAATAATAATAAATCGTATAAGCCTCCCTAATTCTTATTTTACTATTTAAAAGCATAACATACAGAGTCAATACTATTTTTTACTTACGACTGTCTTAGAGCTTTGTCTCGTTCCTGAATCTGAGAGTCGTCTCTGAATCTCACCCTGATAGCCTATGCCAGTGCAGACAATATACAAAAATATAGAAGATATTAGCATATTTATTTTATTATTTGTATGTAGAGGCCCATTGCGGAAGAGAATTACGTGGGCTGCTAACCGTTAACTTCAAGGTTTTCGTACATAACTGTTTATTCTACATGTTTGCGAGCCACTGTACAATCTTGTATTTTTAAATCCTTTGTTAAGTGAGGTTAAAATAACTTAGGTGTACCAACTTATCCTGTTAAATTTTATTGAGTTTAAAATCAACACGTTAAGGTTAAACGTTCAAATAGCTACCTAGACTACACGTTAGAATCTGTAGATAGGTTTTATAATTAATGTGAGACGGATATATTTAGTTGCACACTGGCTGAATTCACAAGAATTTACAAAACATTATTTATAATTAGTTATAAAAAGGATTTATGTTTTTTTGTTTTGTTTACATTATGTTCTTGTTTATTTTTGTTATTATTAGGTTTTCTATTGTATAAATATTAAGTTACTGTAACAATAACGAAATAAATAAAAGAATGTTAAACCGAAGATACACCTTTTTACTGACTGATTTAGTGGCGTTTAAAAGTTTTACTAACTTATCTTTAAAAGCTCTTTACATTTTAAGTTCTATGTTGTTAAAAAGATTAAGATAAACAACTTTTTAAAATGTAAACAAATTTGTTTTTCATGCTTATTTAAAAGCGTTTAAGCAACTGTGGTGTGCTGTGTGGCATTGGATGTAAGGTCAACCGTGCAACAGATAAAATATGGTAGGCTATATGTCAAACGAGGATTAGTTTAAAAGGATTATGGGTGTTAGCGTTAAAAATCACGTAAAGAGTAATATAAAGATAATATGGTAAAAACGCATAAAAGCATATTGCTTTCAACATTTCATTTATTTTCTATATCATCATAAATTCTGAGCTAGATTCGGCTATCCGTCATTTGCGTTTTAAAGATATTTTTAACGGAGTAATAAAAAACTGGTTGATGTGCAATATTTTTTATTTTATTTATATTTGCATCAAGTCAGAATTATGAGCAAATCTACATAATAACATACTCATAATGTTATAATCACTTATAATATACGCCAGTACTTAAATGCTTAAGGAAATCATTTCCTTGTTGATGCTACTTGTTTGCTACATGGATTTTTTTAGGTTGCCTTTTTTCTTTTTTTTTTAGTATACCTACACTCTTTTCAAGACAGGAGCCTCACTGTCTTTGAAGGAAATCATCAAGCCTCATGGATAAAAACCTGCATGACATGCATTAGACACAAATGTTAAGGCACAGATCAGCCAACGACGGTAAAGAGAAAAACTTTAATCGAAAAATAGCGGCACTGATATGATAACCTGGTTGTCAAAAAATCTAATATTTTTATTCTATTCATATGTAATTTAATTGGTACAATCTAATGAAGAAATGACTTATATTTATTATTATATATTATTATTAAATAAGTTCTTTTTACCATCCAAAACTATGGACAAAAGTTCATAAAAATATTTTAACAAACATCGACGAAATCATTATTTTTCGACTCCTGTAAGGTTTGGTTTTCTAGACAATCGGTTATCATTCTACAGCGACGATAGAAAGACACAGATATCTTAAACCATAAACAAAGGTTGAAGTTGTAGTTTTGTAAATAAAAACGTTTCGATTGCATATACAAAAAATATGTCATAATTCGGAAGCTACCTCATGACGCTGGCAACATCGTGTATAGAGGAAGGTCAAAGGAACTCAAGGTGAATGCAGTCGTGGGAGCTCGATGATGTTTCTACGTATAAATAATATTAAATTGTTGCAATTAATACTATGATGAATGAACAGTCACGTTATAATGCATGTGGACAGCGTGGTTTACTAATTCTCTGTCTTACAAAACCGGAAAGATCGATTATATTATAACAGGTAATATAGCAAAATAATATATACGTAAACAAATATTTGTCCTCTTAGTTTTTCCCAATAAATTATATAATAATATCAAGCAAATAATTTATTGGCTACATTGTAACTATTGTTTATTTTATCAATTTATATAAAAGAACATATTTTTAATACAACAATTATTATCTTCACTTATTATATTGACATTATGATAATTATTAATATGACATTTGTATTCCTATTTTTCGTTTCGATCGTGCACTTTTTTACAATTATTGAATGATTGACTGAACCACTTTCTTTGCAAATAAACGATCAGACATTGAGACTCTTGAAGTAGAAATCACGTAAGTCTAGACTTTTCAAAGAATTTGTGACCAATGTCTTCTAATACTATAAGCTACTAGAGATTAAAATCGTTTCCAAACGCGCAAGGTTTTATAAGTCACACTAGTTCAACACATGGGCAACCATGTGATCAATATATTAATATTAATAATGGTGGCTGCGGTTACATTTACATGTACAAACGTGGGTACTTATATACTATAAAATTGTACATAATACATAGTCATAAGCTTTTTGTTGTGTATATAAACTAGGCGTAATTACGTGAAGTAAGAGAGACTTAAGAGAACTTTGCAAGGGAAAAGACGCGTCAGCTTCGTACTTGAGTAAAATCTGTCGGTACTCAGTTCTATCGAACTGCGCAAACCCTAATAATAGGGATTCGCTAAGATTAATTTCTTATTAATTAAAGCATTAGATTACATGCAAACCAATTTCTTAAGGCAAGGCACATGTTCCTGGTTTCGAGTCCCAGTTAATAACATTTTCGGAATGAAGATATCATAAATTGTTTATATCAAACATCTTATCAAAGCAATCGAAATGTAAAATTGTAACGGCATAACACAGATAGCGTTTAGTGCCTCTTTATAGAACCTAACTAACCTAGGTACGTGACTGCAAACAACGTCAGAGGCACGTATAATAAACTTTACGACCTAACCGAGGTCTTCATAGATTAATCTTTATGGCTTTGTTTTATTCGCGATTTCTACTCAATGATAGTTCAAAACCCGGAGAGATAGTTTTTAATAATAGCTTATAATTGTAAAACAGTCTATAAAATAAAATAAAAGATATGAGTTAAATTATAAAGCTGCTTTGGATATTAAATCAAACCCTAGTCTCTGATTGTGATTTTTTTAATTCCATGTATCAAATGAAATAATAATTGTTGTAGTCGTACATATGCAATACTGTCTTCGTCTAGTTTTTTACGAAATAACGAAAAATGTTGAAAGTCAACAAACAATATAGAATCAATATGGCGTAGTCTTGCTCTTTCGCGAATTTTGTAAACGTTTTTGACATTCATAAGCATGCCCTAAGACGCATCTAAACTGAATAAACTAATTTTAAAAATCGTAAAAACTATCAGATTAATTAAATAATAAACATTTAAAGCATTATTCTCTTTATTTTCTTACAATGTAAATTAATCTTTTATGTATAATTTTACGGCTTGTAGAACGAGCCTTTATAGCTTGAGGCTAATAACTAATTTGAATTACTCACCATTGTGTTAATAACACACTGCTAGCACCTTGCAATCCCAGAACCCATGACTTAACAGTTAAATCGATTTTCAAATCGTATGTATGTATATGTTACAAAGCGTAACTTTATGGAGATATTTTGTTGAAAAGGTCAGTTGAAACTTGATATTTCTTTAAATATCAAGAACTATTTAAATGCCCGTCATTTCCAGAACAATAGCTGTTAAACACATTTTTGGTTAGCATTTTTATTGTATTGTACTTATTATGTAAACTCTTTTACACAAAAAATGGTTACCTAAAGATATTTACATTCTATGGACGATTTCAGTTAATTAAATGAAATTCTTAGTCTGTTTACTTGTAATCTTGTAAATTGATTTAATAAATTCTGGTAATTTCTTTATTATTTTTAATTAATACCTTAAAACCCACACAAGGCCATACAAGGAGTGGTCGGCAATAAAGACAAAAAAGATTCAATAAAAAAAGTAACATACGTAAAAATCTTATAAGAAGTTTGACCTCTCTTTGCCAAAACGCATGAATCTATATGGGCATGCTTTCTGCTATGTTTTTAATCACATTTCACGTCCCAGACATGCTTACAATGCTCAATTGGATTGAGGGACTTCGAGAAAACCAATCTATACGAAAACGGATTCCAATTGTTTGCATGTACGCTTCCACGGTGCCAGAACGGTGCAGGTGAGCATTGACCATTGTCGTACATGAAAATGGAAACTTCCTCTAACAGGAGTTTCGTTCTGTACCAATGTGCATGAAATGTTCCATTTTATACCAAAATTAACTCCGTGCGTTCCGAATTAGTTGCTGCCTAAAACATTACGGAACCTCCGCCATAAGGAGTGATTTTTTCGAAACATTTCCGCAAAGTGTGCCCATGGTCTTCGCATCACTTGCCGAAAATCAATACTTTATACCTGTCCTCCACCTACTCCTGACGATTTCGCGACTGTCTTACCACAAAGCGGAACACTCTTGGTTTTTCCCAAAACGGCTCTTCTTTAGTATGTAAGTTTGCGAACTTATTTAGTTACTAGTTTAAATTATATACCTATACATGTTTGATTAATATCTTGTCCACGAAAGCGTTGTTCCTACTATATACCGTTTTTTTTTATAGAACAGGGGGCAAACGGGCAGGAGGCTCACCTGATGTTAAGTGATACCGCCGCCCATGGACCCTCTCAATGCCAGAGGGCTCGCGAGTGCGTTGCCGGCCTTGATGTATCGGTACCGTTTGTATGTACCATTAATGATTGATGAAATGATGGCGGCAAAAAAATCACCAATTACCGAATTCCCATCGATAATTGGTAGATTATCAATCTACTATTTTAAACAAGTGGCCAGTTCCTTAGGACACCATCGACGTGGCTAAACTCTTTGTGGTCAATTTCCCTGCGCAATCAGCCTAACATGTAAGTTGTGGTGGCGGGACTCCGGAGGCCTGGCGCCGGCTGAGCGTCGCGACGTCTCGACGCCTTCGCCCCTCGATTGGGGTGATCCCTACTATCATAACTCGTTGGCAAATCTAATAAGAACATTACAAATCTCAAGAAACACTTGTAATCTGAGAATGTATAAAGACAAAAGGCGTCTAATTGTTATTAGCTCGCGGTTTGGTTTCGATTTTCAAATTGTGGGAAACGTATTACTTTCGAAAGTATTTCCTGAAGTGCTTGACGGGATTAGTCAGGTTCGGGTACTTGCCCGTGAAAAACTAACATTCCTACATAGGACCAACATTGAAGTATCGAAATTATCTATAACACGTGTGCTAAGGCAGAAAGCCAGATAACTCGACGTAGATGTCTGGAATTTTTTGATAAGATTAAGAACCTTTTTTTGATACTTATTATTTTTTGATTTTAATAATATAGATCTTATGCTGATACAATAGAAACATAATCGATAAGCAAGTTTCATCACATCATCATCACATCATCGGATGACATACGTCGTTTCACAACTGAGCGTTTTTTGCCGCGCACCAACACTATGTGGAACCAGCTGCTCAATGAAGTATTTCTAAACCAATTCGACATTGTTTCTTTCAAGAGATGATCGGACCAATTCTTAAGAGGCTGTCACTTGGGAGTCCTTTTACAACTCCTCTGACAATGTGAGTTACCATGAGCGACGATATTTCTTAACATCAGCTGATACGGATCTATGACGCAGTAATGTTAATCGAGGGATTTTCCAAGTATCGTAATATTTCATACAATTAAGAAATAAGTTTTATTCCTACTTTGAAAAAAAATCAGAGAATTAGTCTGGTTAACTTCTATCGCATTCATGGCTAATTTGGTAGTATAGCTTTATCGACGGCGATTTGATTTCCGACGGTAACTATTCCCGGTTTACCGTCCAAATGTTATTAAACCAGTAACACATACGTAGTGTCTGACAGAAGTACTTAAACTGCAGAAAACAATATATTCTATCGAGTTCGTAACGTTTTGTATGACCCTTAGTAGGGGTCAGTAACCCTATGCAACGTCACGATCCCCGGGTCTCAGACGGCAGACCAATTATATTGTGTGCATGGAAAGTGGAAATTACGCTGTATTGTGTAACGCTATATTTTCCTATTTAGGTCAAGTTAGAGTGTTACGTGTTGACGTTCATTCGATATGGCCCGTTTTATTAAGCTATTTCATGGAGTGATCATATCAGATTCCGCTGTATTTTTTGCCGATGAGTAGGGATGCAGATTCAAATTTATTGACGTATTCCATGTTATTAAATTTGAACCTGTAGGTGTGGCCTGTCTATCTTATGTTCCATAATAAACGTATTTCATTTTTTATTTTATTCCATACCTCAATTGTATGAAATTTAAAAATTAGGAGTCTTATTAGATATACAGAGAAGTCCCTAGTGTGTGGATTGGCGTCTTTAAATTAGCTCCCATTTTTAAAATAAATCAATTCAACCTGTATGTTTCGACATTTTGAGGAAAAATTGGACCAAGATATAATTGATATTTAAGAGTTTCAGATATTATATTTAAGTATCATTAGGTACTGCTTATCTCCTTTACGTAGTACAAAATGGGTCTCGTGATTTTTTAAAGCTTTAGTTTATACCATTCTCATATAATGTAATTTAACATTCTCGTTTTGTTAATATCCAAATTTTTTTTATAGAACAGGGGGCAAACGGGCAGGAGGCTATTTAAACATATATATTATTTAAACATATCCATACTTCAACCGAACTTAATTCACATAGCTCGGTAATAGTTCAGTCACTGAATTAATAACTTTGTAAATAAATATATAGAAGTATTGATCTTATGGCATATTTTTCAGTGAATTTATAAATTGTAAAAATAATAAATTTACTGAATAATGTGCAGTTCAAACTACTACGTACTTAAACTTTATAGTAGTATAAATTTTATTAATTTTTAAACGTTTTCGCATTTTATTTGTACAATGAGTCATTCATCTTTGGCGCCAATGAGCTTTAATTTTTGTCCTGAAAATAGAGTAAATTATCTGAAAAATGGCGCGCACCATCCGCGGCTATGACTCACAACACCGAGGCGCCATCTGATTTATTGCTAACAAACTGTATCGAATTGGAAGAAGCCATTTTTGTAACCACCGGTTATAGACTTATTAAGTTATAGATAACATATGCGAAACTTTCACTGTAAGTAAATATGTTTTTTTTATTTCGTTCTTTTCTTTAGTTTTTTTGCGTAAATATAAACGGATTTCTGTCTCGACTTCTTAGTGTCAAGGGTTATATATTGCCTTTTATATAACTTTCAGATAAATGCATTAAAGATTGGAAGGCATATGCTAAATTTACCAGGTTTTTTTTCTTCAAATAAATTACCCGAACAAACGCAAAAAACATTACAATAACGGATAAGACATTCTTCTAACAATTTTGTCACTTAATTTTATGAATTTATTGTCTATAGATTATAAGATCTACTACACAGTAGCGTACGCATATTAATAAAAATAAATAAAGTAAAACAAAAAGACTAAATTAAGCAAAATAAGAGCAAGTGGCGACTTAACGGTGCCATCTGAACGACAAATATAGCCACCCCAAGTTAGTGTGACAAACATTTTGTTTCTTATGATTTCATAAATATTAATAAACACTAAATATTAAACAATAATGACAAGGATATTGTGGGGTAATAACATTACAAACATTTGAATATAACAAATTTATTTAATTTTTTTTTTCATAATTGATTACATATTTTCAAAACAAATAACATAATACATAAAAATATACCTAATAACTAACCTTAAAGTTTAATTATTAAAAGGAGTCCCTTTAGGCAAGGTTCCGAAGATACTGGCAGCGTTCCCCCTTTGAATAGCTAGACTAATTCTTTGTGCGGGGTAGCTGCCAGCTCTTCGTTCTCCTGTGATGTCGACTAACCTTTTTGATAATTCCCTAAAAAGCCTTAACGCGCTAGGACCCCACGGACCAAGGGTCTCGACACCGAATGGGACAAAATCAATTTACATTAAATATTTAATTAATTATTTAATGTAAATTGTTTTACTCTAATTGTCAAAAAAGTATATACAAGAATCATATATATAAAAATATGTGAAAAAAAAACTGTTCTCCCACATAAAGTGTAGCTACAAATTTACTGGCAACACTGACACATCTTAATTAGTACTTAGAGTAGAAAAGACAGTTTTGTTTGCTACAGATTGTATGATGTCATCGGATTATTTCAGTGCTTCGTTACAAGTTCACTCCCTAAAGCTCAATTTATTACGGGCAGGATATAATTATCGTTTCGGGTACTAAACTAATTAATGTACGAAGTTAAAAGCATTTGCCAAATATATCGATCGTCTCGTGTATTTATAATAGATATAGTCTCCAATCTGGTTTACATTATACATAATTAAGTTTTATTATAATTTTAGAAATATAAAAAATACTCTCGCTAAATTGTAAAAACCGTCGGGTATTTTGAAGTATCTTTGAAATTTAATCGGTATTGAAGGTTAAAATTTGATTAGTTTTAACATGTTAATAATTAATAGAGATGAATAATCCTAAATAGTTTTATCCTCGTTACATGAAGTCCATTCGCTTCTACGCCGTTCCAGTGACATGGAAGACAGTGGTAAATCATAACTTTTTAATTAAGAAATCAAAAAAACTTAATCGTTTTATTATGGTGGTCCTTGCTCTACGAATAATTATGAAGGTTCACTGCCACCAAACATTTATACATTTAACTATCAATTTTTAAGATAAGATTGTGAATAAGAATTATTCATTTGAAATTAAATTATTGTTTAGGCAATAACTTTTATATTTTAATTGAACCAATGTGTGGCTTGCTTGCAAACAAAAAAAATTCCACGAGGAAAAGCGACGTTAAGACCGTTAAGTGGTTTGAAAAGTTTAAACGAGGCGAAATGAGCACCGATGCACGCAGTGGATATCCCAAAGAGGCTGTTACCGACGAAAACATAAAAAAGTCCACTGAATAAATTCCTCGCTTAAAGTATTAAATTTAATAACGCATGCAGCGAGGGAATTAAAGGTACTTAAATTTGTTTAATTTTTTTTTTCAATTTTTATTATAATTACTGCTATGTAAGTTAAGAATATTGTAAATAAATACTTTATAATTTAATTTGATTTGTTGATCATTTGTACGATTAAACTCGAGCGCCATTTTATGCTTAACTACAAATCAAGTGGCTTACTTGATGCCTAATCAGTCAGGCAAGGCAACAGGCTCATGGCATAAAGTAACACTATCCAGCTGCATAGTGTATTTTTAAAATAATTTGTAATTCGGGTGGTGTGGCGTAGTGCCAGTCCATGACACATAGGAACAGAATATTCTACTTCCGTTAATTGGATCTTATTTTGAATATGACACTGGCAAATGTTGAATTTAAATATTAAAAAAGAAATATATTTAATGACAGCCGTTCAAACGTCTGCTTAACCCAAAACCTTAATGGTATATGTACCACAGATAAAAAATTTACCACCACCACATTATTGCATACATAAGCAAAACAAAAAAAAATAGTTTTATCAATGTGGTTAAACAAGCTAGATTAGACAAGATCCTAAATAATTTATTACGTGTTTCAATATATAATGTTAAAAATGTATAAATATCCATTGCCTGTCGAAATTGTACTTCCTTAATCTCCATATGTACTTATATTATTACCATCAGAATTATTAGCGCATTTATTTAAATTATTTATCTAATTCAACATAACTCAAAGTATAGAGAAACGTTTCGGTCAATAAGTCGGGCGTGGGAAAACATTTCATGTTATAAAGATAATAAAGGTTGATATAATGTGTTTAATAATCAGAATTTATAAACATACAACAGGGGTGTGCCTACACGCCAACTTAATGTAGTCGGTCTGACCCACACCGTCTACGTCTAAGTCATGCCAGTTCTGTCTCGATGCTTTCCTTAACGTACTAGCAAATGTTAAGCAATGTTTAGTTAATGCGAATAAAGGCACTGGTGCGCAGAAGGATATCGAATCTACGACGTCAGTGATGACAGTCGCACTTTGAAACCACTGTACCAGCACTGCTCTTTCGTATTATTCACTGAAACAAATGTAATATCGCCTCTTAAAGAGTTTAAAGCATGTCCTTTAATAATATTATGTGTAATAAAACTATATTAAGAGTATATTCAGAGTTTAAGTAGTTTTTCCTCGTATCCCTGGCAGATTGACAGAACGCATGTGAAGACCTTGGGAAAGTTCGGTCGATATAAGCGTGATTCATAAGTCATTGAGATTTTCTTGTTTGGCATACACAGCTTCTTAAGCAATTTTTTATTTAATATCCGGATTCACTTTTTTAGTTTACCCATACTGCCCACCACTGAACCCGACACCGTAATCATTATTCAGATTTCGTTTGCGTTACATGGACTTGCTAAGAATTGTTCTTCAAATGTGGTAGCTTAGAGGATAGGGTCAAAGGTTTCTGGTATAACTACGCCTGCCTAATTAAGTAATTCTAGCTCCTTCCAGAAGTTCAGAAGTTCAGAAGTTTCCTGAACATTTCGCAGGCTTCACGTTACTGCTACGAGGATTTCTGATCATTGGGCAGTCACAGCCTCGCATTCCAGGACGGTGGTAACTGATTCCTCTAGGCTGAAACAGCCTTTGCACAAGACTGTTGATGAATTATTTTACTGTGAATGTAAAAGTTGCTTATTAAAATCACAGTTAAATATTTTTTATTCTGATTGATTGATGAATCATATCATTATACTTTTATATTATTTTGTCACTACCTTATCGCATTTTAATATTTGAATTAATATTATCACATTTTAATTAATATTAATTATAATGTATCACTCAAATATAATCATAAATATTTTTCCCGAAAAAAGTATACATATTATGTTGATTTTTAAAAACTCTAGAAGAAAGATTTTTGAATATTTTGGTAAATTTTAAAAAATCTTGATTGCCGTTATTACATGTTTATTTATAAGGCAGTATTAATCAACTTAATGAACCAAGAAAGTCATGTAAAAGAAAGATTATCTTCTTAATAAATGTTTATTTCTTAAAAAACAAACTAAATGGATGATTCCGTTGGACATTGACCTTTCATTAGATGATTATAAGGATGTATTGATTGGTGTAATTTCGGCGCCCTTTTTAAAGTTTGTTTACCCTCGAATGTAGCCAAGCAAACTTAGATTTATCGTCGATCGTAATTATCTTTTTATTGAGCAATTTCCAATTTGATGACCTTCAACTATTTGACCCTCGATGCTATAGGGCTGCCACAAACTTAGGTCAGGTTAAATACCTACCTGAACTTTACAGTAAAATTCTGGCAATTAACATAATCATAATTCACATTTAATTCAGTATTATAATTCTTTGATTGTATTTCCCGCTAAATGTGTAATGAATTGGTTAATAAATAGTAATATTGTGCATTTAGGAACAATAACACAACATTTTTTACTTACGGAACACACAAAATAATAATATGTAATAATAAAAAATAATACAAAAATAGGAAAATAAAAAAGGAATAAGGTACATTTTAATAATTGTAGTACAAAATTAACAGTGAAAGTAAGTCTTGAAAGATTTATCAGTAAAAGTAAAATAAAAAAATAATAATATTTTTTGTGACGCAAATTATACTGAAATTTTTGACTGAGAAAAGTTTTTGGGCAATTATTGGTATAAATCCAAATAATTTCAATTTATTTTAGGTATTTAATTTCTATACGTTTCACGTCTATGTATGAATAACATAAAAATAACTTTTTATACAACAGAATAATTAAAATATATTTAAAAAGCAGTTGGTCATACATTCTAACATCTTTTGTACAGCCCTACCGACGCCCTCGTTACAAATTATAGCAAACTGATCAAATCGCAACCCTCACCCTGAAGTTCCCTCATTTTCTGACAGATATTTACGCCTTTGGGAGTGTTATAAAACGTGTATATACTACACAATATTGTAAATTAAGCTTGTGTAGAGGATATACCTAGATAATTTTCCTTATTTTCTGTGTTAAATAAATAATTTATTTGCTTAATTTTTAAAACTTTAAAACTTTCTACCCTCTTCGCTTGCACTTGCTTTTAATGGGTTACAATAGCTAATGAATGTTCACTAGTATTGTATCTACAATTGAAAATGGGTCAGATAATAGTGCTTATGCCAACTTTCAGTTCCTAGAAGCTGCTTGACATCGGCCAACGACAGTGGAAGTCTTTGACTTGTTAACAATAATTACATTATTACTGATTAATATTATGTATGTCAGCCAAATTGAAGCAGGTGAAACTGTGGGGCAATAGACATAATATATATTGTCGTAAATTTAACTGTCAGTCAGTTAAATTAACTTATTTGATTCGGTACGTAAAGGAACACAAGAAGGTGTTAATAAATAAGTTAAATTTTGTATGACGCCTTGGTTTGTCATAGACATATAGGTTAGGTTAGGCACTATCAAAGACATTTAGAGTGTATTTTTAATATTTTCAAATAAATTTATAGACCAACATTTATCACTAGCTTTGAGTAAAAGAAAAGTACTTTAAAATTTAAGTTCATTTAAAATTAACATGTAAATGTAAAATAAAATTTTCCTAACATAAGGGCTCTGGTAGTAATAATTATTCTCGTAAAGGTTGATACATAACTAACAATTATTGTTGTTACTAGGATATAATTATAAATTAATCAGTATAACATTTTTTTGATGAAACTTTAACATATGCTATGTATATAAAAATTACATATAAAATATTAAATGAAAATTAGTGCATACTAGTAGCATCTATTGGCGAGTAGATGAAAATCTAACTAGTGTCTTTAAATTTTTGCATACACCGACATCTAGTGTTTAGTCCGTTTATCATAAGTCCACTTCGAGCCAGTGGATCATAAGGAGACTATGTAATTTATTTATACACAAAAATTAATATACTTTGATTTTGATTAAATAATAATTATTAATACGAGGTTGTGTTCTTAGTTTATTATGAAAATAATTATTTCACATTACTGCTCATAGTGCACGAACAAACTATGATCATACAAGTAGAAACAAGTGTTGTCTTTGGCTTACTCTAATCTTGACAGTGACAGTTGTTGTCCACATCCGGCCCACGAAGTGGAAAAGAGTTCTTTTTCACGCGTACGCCATTGTTGGCGTATGGTAGTTAATATTATTAAAAGGAAATCATAAACCATCCAATATGGTAAGTATAGAAAATGATAATTGTGAAAAGAAAAGTGTAGCGAAATAACAGTTCTGTTAATTAGCGAGTATATTTTGGTGTAATTTGTGATAAAATTAGTTTTTAACATAGTTTCATCACGTCGGACTTCTTTGTATTGGGATGACGTTTTCGAAGTGTTCCAAGTGAAGTGTTGTGAAAAACCTAAAGCATCGTTTTACGACTAAGAAATAATTATTAACCTATTATAAGATGAATACGAGAAGTGCGTTTCAAAATTGAGACTTGGTTTATTGTTTTGCTTTAAGATGTACGTGTTCATGATGTTAAGTGAGCTTTTGGTTTGTGCAGGTGAATTTCACAGTAGACGAAATCCGTGGGATGATGGACAAGAAGCGGAATATCCGAAACATGTCCGTGATAGCGCACGTCGACCACGGCAAGTCTACACTGACAGACTCGCTGGTATCAAAAGCCGGTATCATTGCTGGTGCGAGGGCCGGCGAGACACGATTCACGGACACACGTAAAGACGAACAAGACAGATGTATCACCATCAAATCTACGTAAGATGCACTTCCATGCAATATGGTTGCACTTTCACTCTAACCTATAAATGTCAAATTTTTTATCTTAACTCAATGAAGTTGCTAAACATGTAACTTCAAAAGTAAGCACCCTTTGAAATATAAAAACAGATTTCATAGCACAACAATGAACTTTATTCATGCAATAATTTGCATAATATTTTTACAACATACTTTCAATTTTATAGAATGCCATATTGTAACAAATTTCTTTTTCTTATAGTTAACTTTTCCATGATGAATGTTCTTACCATTAAAAATCTGAATTATTTTGAAGATTTTTTAGAACGGCCATCTGATGTCATTACAATATCATATTCACATTTACTTTTAATTTCGAAGTTACTAACTGGTCTTATATTTTTAGGGCCATATCTATGTACTTCGAGCTCGAAGAGAAAGATTTGGTATTCATCACAAACCCTGACCAGCGTGAAAAGAGTGAAAAGGGTTTCTTAATCAACTTGATTGACTCACCTGGACACGTTGACTTCTCTTCTGAGGTGACAGCTGCCCTCCGTGTAACCGATGGTGCCTTGGTTGTTGTAGACTGTGTTTCCGGTAAGTACTTCTACTTGATTCAAACAAAATTTATTGAAATACTTTATACTATGTAAAAATGCTCTTGCTGGTTATTGTTAAGTCTTTAAACATATTTACTAAACATTTTTTTCTAAATTTTACAATATTTAACCTTGAAATAATCATTATCTTGTTTGTCTAGGTGTATGTGTTCAAACTGAGACTGTACTTCGTCAAGCTATTGCCGAGCGTATTAAGCCAATTTTGTTCATGAACAAGATGGATCGTGCCCTCTTGGAGTTGCAACTTGAGGCTGAAGAGTTGTACCAGACTTTCCAGCGTATTGTGGAAAATGTTAACGTTATTATTGCCACTTACAATGATGATGGTGGCCCTATGGGTAAGTCTATAATTTTAGTTATTAATAACTTCCTGCTGTCTCTTACACATTAAATATATGGTTAGTAAGGTATCATACATACTATTCTAAATCTACTTAAGACAACACTGATGTATGACATGGTTGCACACATAAGTGGCTTTATCAGCATGATTGTGACATTCAAGTACAACCTAGTCATTTGATTGATATTGCTATAAAATGATTATATGGTCCTTGATACTGGACCCTGTCTAGGGTTTAGAACTCTATCTCAGTTTTTTTTATTAAAACTGGATGGTGAGGAGAGTCATTTGGTAGTATGATCTACATATGGTGATAGGTGTTGCTGTTTATTGATGTTGTGGATTATATGTGAATTTATATTTTATTTTGAAATTATTTCTTATGTTTTAAGGACTTTCGAAAACTCAAATGTCAAATATGGTAGGAAACAATAGAAACAATTTTTTTGTTGTGAAATATTCTCCTGCTTTTGTCTTTTATTCCTTTAAGCTAATATTTTAATTTACTTTTATTATAGATATTATATAACTGTAGATTTCTTATGTTGTTCTTTTATAAATATCTTCAGTAATTTGTTTATGACATTATCAACACAATAATCATTACCTAAAAGAAAATCATTCAGTGAATAATTTGAAGCTTTCTGTCCATTCTTCAATTTGCTAGTTAAAAATACCATATGGACTGGGTGTTTACTAGAATTTTGTACTAATTTTATAGTATATACTAGCGGATCCGACAGACGTTGTCCTGTCTATACGTCTTTAATTTGAAAATTTCAAACTTTTTTTAACCCTAGATAACTAAACTATATTTACAGTCACATAGTAACTAAACATTCGTCAAGCAGACTACGCAATAAAAAACGTGAATAATATTCAAAAGTATTTATTAGAAATAGTAATTTGGTACATGGCAATTAAGTTTGGTTTAATAGGAACTAATTATGATAATAATAATAATAAATGACTATTCTACACAGCTACTACACATGTCTACATTGTGTGAGCCACAAATTGCATTTTTGCATTTCATGCACCGATGTTTCGCCATTCTTCGAGCCTTTGACGGACATAAATAACATATTTTGCGCACGTTTGAAGCAGAAGGAACAGGAGCTTCTATATTAGAAGAGTCGCCGAGAATGTCTTGTATCATAACTTTGATATCACGCCTCAAAGTCACTGTCTGTATTCGTTGACGTAGCCAGGGCTCCATTAGTTGGTCTCCTATCTTCATTACAAAATCACGTCGAGACATTGGTTTTTTATTGTTTCTTACGTTACTTGAGACGTGAATAACATAATATGCATTGATTGAAGATAAGTTTAGCATGTTATAAAAAATGCATAGTGGCCATCTTTGGGTTATGACATGGAACATGAGGATTAATCTGGATTGTGTTTGGAGAATTCGTTGTAGCAATATCTTCAGTTACAGAGTCATCAGAATCTATAATTTGAGTTCTTTGTCTCTTACTTGGTCGCATGGTATCATCTTCTGACGCTGAAGTTTCACTAGGGGAATCTGAATCGCTGCTAGTGTCGTGATGAATTTCTACCTCCAAATTGTCCTCCGTCTCCGAAGTCGAATTATCAGATCCTTACTCAATTTCGTCATCTGTGATGCAGAAGCATCGAGCCACTGGCGTATCTCATCCTCTTGATTCCTCAAATCCATCTAAAAAATTAAGCAGGTACATAAATCTTAACAAACATAAAAACAATAGGCTTTTCTATAAAAATAAACAAAATTTCTTCTTTTTTTTACAAATAATGAAAGTTAGAAAATTATCAAGTAAACATAATTTATCTATTTATAATAAACATAAAAAAAACATGTGTTTTTTCCAAGTAAAATAAAAAAAAATAGCCAAACAGTAATGTACATACCTTATCAAAAAAACTTGCTTAGGAACTAAACTTTCGTCAATCGGGCGACGAGATTGCCACAGGTCAGATCCTAATTAGCATGTGCTTGCAATCGCATCACGCGACATACTGATTAGACCAATCAGGAAGGTAGAAAAAGATTTACCGACGTGGGGCGCGGGGAAACAAGTTCATTCGACTTTTGCGGAAAGGAGCGTCGTCGCGTGGACGAATGTTTAGTTATCTAGGGTTAATAAGCTAAAACATTCTGGACCATTTTGATGAAAATTATTATTCAAATGTTATGACAATATCTAGCGATCCAGCACATGGTCTACAATAACACAATGATAACAAAACTTTTTTTTAATTTGATCGCAGCGCTGTCGGGACAGACTAAAATTAAAATTCGAATATTATTTAAAATTTGACAGTGCGATGGTAGCGCCGTCTGTCGGATCCAATGTAAAACATTCCAAAATCAACAACTACTAATTAATTAAAAAAAACATTGTCCGGCGGACAAAATTGTGAATCTAAACCATTCTCGAATCTCCACGAACACACACAAAAAATTTCATCAAAATTGGTCCAGTCGTTTAGGAGGAGTTTAGTCACATACACACGCACACAAGAAATATATATATTAAGATAAATCATAGAAAGAAATTATAAGTTACTTATATCTGTTGATATGTATTATCCATCAGCATATTTTTATGTTAGCTTATGAAATGGTTTGTGATTGGTTGAATAATGCATGTCATTGACCTGACATTGAAATTGTTAAAAATTATCAATTTGTGACGTCATCATGCACGTGTGGTAAACTGTTATTTCACGTGCCTTGGTACTGACAAATAATGATTAAATAATCCAAGTAATGGTGCAGATGCAGATCTAAGGAGAAATATTAATATTTAAAATTATTGTTTCTTTTATTAGCAACTTGTAACCTATATGTTAAATGAAACACCCAAAAGAGATTAATTAGTCATGTAATGTTTTTAGTTTATAATTTTCATAAAAACGGGTATAATAAAAGTAACTTGTTTTAATTTATAAAATAAATTCAACGACTTTTTAGATTTACTTATAAAAAATGGCCGTAATGATTATTTAAAAATAATGTTACAATCTATTTTCCACTACCAGGTGAGGTCCGCGTTGACCCTAGCAAGGGATCAGTAGGTTTTGGTTCTGGTCTTCACGGCTGGGCCTTCACACTCAAACAGTTCTCTGAAATGTACGCCGACAAATTCAAGATCGACCTTGTCAAGCTTATGAACAGGTAATATTGATAAACTAAGCATTTAAAATAAATAAGGTAATTATGAAATTGAATGTCTGGTCACTTGTATTTTCAAGGCATTATTAATATGTAGTATATACATTTGTATCCCTTTAGAAATTACGTATTACGTTCATCGAGAACAATGAATTTTCATCCAATTTTAATATTATAAAATATAAGTAATTCGCAATAAGATGTTTACGTAATTACATATACTATTTAATTTTTTATGCGAGCGTGTGTGTTTCCATAGAATTAGGACAAGAACTAGTTCTTGTGTAGATTAAAACGCCAACAAAACATCTATAGTAAATTTTTCTAAAAAATTTCATCCCTGTATTGAGCAAACTTAACAATTTATTAAATAAGATTTTGACACAATGTACATTATCAAGCTTTTCCAACAAGTCTCATAAAAACGCGGCTAGCTGCAAGCAATCAATACTTTCGTCGTTTGTAGCTTGGATTATGCAACTAGCTTTTAAAGGAGGTGTTTTTTCATCTGAGATGAGAACTACTTACAATAAACCTACCTATGCATAAATTCATGATCTTTCAGTTATTGATAAACACTATGAACAGAAAAATTCAGTTACTTTTAGCTTAATACAGACTTGATTTCTTTGAAAAATTATGCTGCAGAAAAGGTAGTTATTGACGCGTGTACAATGTCTAAGCTTTAGTTTATTGGTGTCAATACCTTCAACATGGATAAAACAAAACATGAGATATCAATTTAATAAAACTTTTGAACCGTCCTATTGATACTGGGTAAAGTTTATAATGCTATACACCAGTGGCAGACAAGGACGGATATTGAGATCTTAGCTTGGATTGGTAAGGCATTCTTCATGGATGTTTTGCAACTAGTACTGAGATACAGATACTTTTTATAAAAAAAAAACAAAAGACTTCTCCCAGCATATTTTTATATCTATTTGTGCTTTCTATTAATATGATTACTTAGTTATGAAAAACAGTTAAATTAATTTTAAATATTAATTATGTAGGCTTTGGGGAGAGAACTTCTTCAATGCAAAAACAAAGAAATGGGCAAAGCAAAAAGACGGCGACAACAAGCGTTCATTCTGTATGTATGTGCTGGACCCTATCTACAAGGTGTTCAACGCTATTATGAACTTCCGTAAAGAAGAGATCGACAGTCTGCTCACGAAGATCGGAGTCACCCTCAAGCACGAGGACTCTGACAAGGACGGAAAGGCTTTATTGAAGGTACAATTTTCGTATGCTGAACACAGTGCTTGTAGTCCCAAGTGTTGCCAGTTGATTCTTATAAACTTCTGGGTGTCAAAGAGGACTTACAGCAATTCTTTCCGGAATTGGTTATATGCTCTCCATAGCGTATGACCCCAAAAATGATTGATACATTTTTGTTATCTCATTGTACTTTTTAAAACTTCGAGAATTTAGTCTTAAAATTCCTGGATGACAATGTTTTATTTTTCTTGCGTTCTCGTGCAGGTTGTCATGCGTAGCTGGCTGCCAGCTGGTGAAGCTCTACTTCAGATGATTGCCATCCACTTGCCTTCCCCTGTAGTCGCCCAGAAATACCGTATGGAGATGTTGTACGAGGGACCTCATGACGACGAGGCCGCTCTTGGTGTCAAGGTATGTTGAAAATGTTCAGTTATTAAACAGTATTGTATTTTTAATATTTTACTTAAAATATATATATTTGTGTTCAAACAAAACTTAAATTAGTAAGCATCTCTTAGAACTGTGACCCTGAAGCACCCCTGATGATGTACGTGAGCAAAATGGTACCGACATCTGACAAGGGACGTTTCTACGCCTTCGGACGTGTTTTCTCCGGAAAAGTAGCTACCGGACAGAAGGCGCGTATCATGGGACCCAACTACCAGCCCGGCAAGAAAGAGGTAAGTCATGAAATTGCTATTGTATATGTATTTTATTTAAATCTGATTTTTTCTATTAAATTATTATAATGTGACCATCATTTAACATATATGGTGTTGTTATCTATCTTAGGACCTGTACGAGAAGACCATCCAGCGTACCATTCTTATGATGGGTCGTTACGTCGAAGCCATTGAAGATGTGCCTTCTGGTAACATTTGTGGTCTGGTAGGAGTTGACCAGTTCCTTGTCAAGACTGGTACCATTACCACCTTCAAGAACGCCCACAACATGAAGGTAAGAATAAACATTAGTTGACAAGTTATTCTTAACACAAAATTTCTTCTTATAAAGTGAAATTCACAGCATGTGAAAATTTTTAAGTATAGTCCCAAGTGTTGCCAGTTGATTAATATAACCTTCTGGGTGTCAAAGAGGACTGACAGTACAGTCTTTCCGGAATTGGCCATATGCTTCCATAGCTTATGACCCCAAAAATGATTGATACATGCACTCTAACAACTGGCGTCGTTTAGTTTTTGAAAGTATGAGCTCAATTGTTACATATATTATTTATCGATAAGTATTCAAAAAAAATTGTATCATACTCAGTTTTACCATAATATTTTTTCTGTAAACAGGTCATGAAATTCAGTGTCTCGCCTGTAGTGCGCGTGGCTGTTGAGCCCAAGAATCCAGCTGATCTTCCCAAGCTAGTGGAAGGTCTTAAGCGTTTGGCCAAATCCGACCCTATGGTGCAGTGCATTAATGAGGAGTCCGGTGAACACATTGTGGCTGGTGCTGGAGAACTTCATCTTGAGATCTGTCTTAAGGTATGTATTTGATTCATCACGTTATGAAGTGAACTGTAGGTATAATGAAAATATATTGTGACATATTTCTGTTTTGTTAGGACTTAGAAGAAGACCACGCATGCATTCCAATCAAGAAATCCGACCCTGTGGTGTCATACCGTGAGACAGTGGGTGAAGAGTCCAACCAAATGTGTCTGTCCAAGTCTCCCAACAAGCACAACCGTCTGTTCATGAGGGCCTGCCCCATGCCTGATGGTCTGCCAGAGGATATTGATGATGTAAGTTTTTTAAACTCTACTCCATATTATGCATGTTTTACTGGTATACAAATGATATATATTTTGATCACAAGGTAAATACATAAATGTATCTTTTGCATTTTTTTCCAACATATTAAAGAAAATGTGTAACCCTTCCGACTACCGTGCCGTGCCTTAGCAAGGGCACGTGTATTCGCGTGTCAGGGCATTGAAGGCTACGGCTTTGTGGGAAGGAGAGAAACTCTACTAGCTTTAAGCGCTGCATAGGACCTCTATCCTTATGTCCTGGGACTGCATGCTACGGGCTAGAAGATACAACTATTCATAAAGTGTATAAATTTACGATTCTTGAATTAGCGTATGCCATTACGTTAATCTTTTCTAAGACCATACATTTCTTTCACAGGGTAAAGTTAACCCACGTGACGACTTCAAGACCCGTGCGCGTTACCTGACCGAGAAATACGAGTACGACTTGACCGAGGCCCGTAAGATCTGGTGTTTCGGTCCCGAAGGTACCGGCCCTAACCTTCTCGTCGACTGTACTAAGGGAGTGCAATACCTTAACGAAATCAAGGATTCCGTGGTTGCTGGTTTCCAATGGGCGGCCAAGGAGGGAGTCATGGCCGAAGAGAACTTGCGAGGTGTCAGGTTCAACATCTACGATGTCACACTGCACACCGACGCTATCCACAGGTTTGTTTATTATTTATATCTTAATTGAAACATTGGGCAATATTTTTATCTGATTTCTAAGGCATTTAATAGGCCCTTGATTCATCTAGTATTTGAAATTATTAATCTATGTAAACATAACACATTGTAAAATTTGAATTGTGTGATACAGAGGTGGTGGCCAAATCATTCCAACGACAAGAAGATGTCTTTACGCCTGTCTCCTGACTGCTGCCC
The DNA here is from genome assembly GCF_905147795.1 of Pieris rapae. Lineage (NCBI taxonomy): Eukaryota > Metazoa > Arthropoda > Insecta > Lepidoptera > Pieridae > Pieris > Pieris rapae. Next base: position 2,453,786 of record NC_059509.1, on the reverse strand, counting down.
CGCGTCTTATGGAGCCCGTGTACCTTTGTGAAATTCAGGTAATGCATTCTAACCTTAATGCCAATACGCGTAATTGTTGCAGAATTCGCCCTTTATATAAATTTAAATAAATATTGTAGTCGTTGCTTAAGGTGTATCAGGGTAAGGTCGGATACGGAGCAAGATCGGATACTTCATATTACTACTAAAATGCCAGATATTTCTTATTTCTGGCAACATTATATGATTCGCCATCTTGTCTTCCCGCAACTCTTCAGTCCGCGTCAAACGCTGCATTGAGCAAGACATGCGTTTTGTGGTGAAAAAAAGTTACGGGTGCTCCAGACGACTAGCAATAGTAATCCGATCTTTAACCGGGCTTGGCAACCATATTAATATATGCAATAGAATCAATGTTACACAGTAGTCCGAACTTACCCTAGAATAATCCGATCTTTTTTAACATGCAATTAAAATTTCATGTCTATTTTTTCGAACAATATATCTTGACAACTATTTATCTTAGAGTAGAAACGAAAATATGTATTGATAACTTAACATTATAGTAATAAATTTACTAGAACACAATTTTAGTATTTTTTTTTAGGAAGAGAATAAATAAATAAATTCGAGACCATTGCCAACTATCAAAAAAATAATCCGACCTTACCCTGATATACTATACTTTATTTGATTTTATTTAATGCATCGAAAGCAAGTAATACTAAAATGAAAGAAAATCTTTATCCACGTGAATTCCTATGCGGGCGAGAAATGTTAGCTCGTGCGCTTTTCCGACGCGTGGAAAAATAACAGTTTTGTGTTTTGGCAGCGACATCCATACAATACATTCTTTGCCACAATATAAGAACTAACACTTGGCTAAATCATAATTACGCCAATTGATACTCTCAAAAACTAGAGTTTCTCGACGGGTAATTGTTGGTACTCGCAAGAATTGGCAGATGAGATTAATTGTCTTAACGTTTGCAGTGCCCTGAAGTAGCCGTGGGTGGAATCTACGGAGTACTCAACCGTCGTCGTGGACACGTGTTCGAAGAGTCCCAAGTTGCCGGAACTCCCATGTTCGTGGTAAAGGCCTACCTGCCTGTCAACGAGTCCTTCGGATTCACTGCTGACCTCCGTTCCAACACTGGAGGACAAGCTTTCCCTCAGTGTGTGTTTGACCACTGGCAAATCCTCCCCGGAGACCCAAGCGAACCTGGATCCAAGCCATACGCCGTTGTACAGGTAACAAATTATAATCTTTTTAATATATGCAATGTGTTTATTAGAATACCTGCGGCTTTTATATACTGTTGTAAAATTAAAAAACACTTATGTACAAGAAATCGTTTTCAGAAGAAAGTGTAGGGTAAATTCCATATATTTTAAGATAATTAAGATTATCCTTCCCGCTACCGTGCCGTGCTTTAGCCAGAGCACGTGTTGACGCGTGTTAGGGCAATGATGGCTACGGCTAAGTTGGAAGGAGATTAACTCGACTCGCTTTAAACGCTGCATAGGACCTCTATCCTTATGTCCTAGGACTGCATGCTACGGGCGAGACGATACATATTAACTTAAAAATATTAAAATTTTAATACTCTTTGTTCTTTTGAACGCTCAGTACAACCGTTGTAACCAATGTTTGTTTCAGGAAACAAGAAAACGGAAAGGACTCAAGGAAGGTTTACCCGACCTCGCTCAATACTTGGACAAGTTGTAAACGCGTAGCAAATATCAAATACATCAACACTGTACTATATGTAACATCCAATCTACATTTTTATTTGTAAATGAGTTCTCAATAGAAGCTACACGCTGAGCGAACTTTTATTTGTGATATTATCCAGATATAGCATACCCAGCTAAATGTTGCACCAACACCATTATTATACTGTAATTAATTTTTAAATTATAATTTTTCTATTTTACTTTTGTCTTACTTTAAAAAAATGCACGCAGTATGACATGGTTTAAAATTATTAAACTTAAAAGGTGAGTTGCAGTCTTCTGAAATGTTTTGTATAATGTTAGAAAAGTACTGACTGTTGACTTTGTTTCAGATAGGTGTGTTTACAAAAACTCTAAAACGTAAGTCTTTATTTGAATATAATTAAAACATACAAAATTTTATGTATTTTTAATGATGATCAAAACACAGACCTGTTCTGATATGATGAGGACAACCTTATTTTCTTCTGATTTAAGCTTATTAAAAAAATCTTTGATGGTAAAGTGTTATCATATCAGTATTTTACAAACGCTGTTTTTGTTTCAGGTATCATGATTTCTCTAATTAATAGCATCTGATTACAAAGTAAGTATGACATATGTATTACAAAATAATTATAGCAACAACATTTATAGAAAAAAAGTTTAAGCCCCCTCAATTAAGACCTTCTGTTCGGGCTTAGAATTAGTTCTGTTTGCGATATTTCCTACAGTTAAGAATTATTAGAGAAATGGTTGTTATAAACAAATGGGTTTGCTCTCGAATAATATGATGATAAATCTATGCCATATGCCAAACATGATGGTTACATAAGCTCAACAGGACTGAGAAAGAAATAATTTAAAATCATAAATAACATTAAATGCAAAAAATATAAGTATTTTTGTTTCTTTACAGATTTTCCATATATCTAAGATGTGTGATAGATACTCCTATTTATTTTTACATTAAGGTATGTTTATTTAATAAATACATAGTCACACAATCTATAAATATCGGTAATTAACAACAATTTCTCAAAACCACGTTTCCGTTAAGAAGTTAAAGAATGAAAAAATGATGTTAAATTTATGCCAGATGCTCCATGGTGGTTACATAAAGCTCAACAGGACTGAAATATTTAAGGAACCATATTAATAAAATATGTGATAGATCCAAATAAGGCAACAATTAATTAATTTTACAGGTGCCATTAATAGTGGAGACCCCCCACTCCACGTTCTTAACAATTGAAATTTTCAACAAGGTAAGCTGTCTTTTAATACATGTTTTCAAATTAAAAAATAACTTGTACAGCGGTTCCTTAATTTAATGTAAGACTTATTAAGCTTAAGTTCACGTTTTAAAACTGATTTTCGTGTTAACGCATATCGATTTTTTTACCGAGTAGTAGAACCTACTTTCAACTCGATGCTTCTAAACGTCGTATTCTAATAATGCCCTATTAAGTTTTAATATATTACTAATGTTTACATTGTTACAACATTTATGATGAATCTTTCACAGACCTGTTCTGAATTTTTTTGCGGACAAACTTATTTATTTTCTGACTATAATTGAATACAAACTACGTTTGTTATTTTATTATGTCATTAATAATATTTGTTATTTCTTTACAGGCATACGGCGTGTCATCACGGTTTTGCTCAATTTGTAACTGAAAATAAAAAAATATTTCACTCATTCAATAAGTTTTATTTCAATGATAATTTCCTTTTAGCCTTATTAGCGTTGTTTTTTTATGCCATACCAATTTAAATCCATTGAAGGACCGAAATAGTAAAATAGGCAATGAGGTCATCAACTCTCATTCCGTAATAAAAAAATGGAAACCACGGATTCACGTCCTAACGTGAATCTATAATACAGTCTGTTACCTTGATATCGAGAGAAGCGAGAATCGGTGAATAACAAGACACTACTAGAATGGAACATACGCACAATGTCAATACTCGGAACAAACGCAGGCTGGAATTTCCCTGTACCTAGACTGTCTAAAGTTAGTAATTCGTTCTTTGGAAAAGGGATACTCTTCTTTAATAAAATCCTAGAGGCTCTTTTATCTCTGCCTTTTATTAAATTTAAGAAATGTTTTAAATAAAAGCTGTGTAAAAAGGCTTACTATAAAAAAAGGTTGGTGATTATCTTGTTGATAAAAGGGCCTGGGAGTAGTGCTGGGCACGCTACTTGCCAACACCCTCTGTCTTCTTTGCCTTGCTTTTGCTTGAGTAGGGATGCTAACAGGCTCGAATTTAATGACGTGGAATAAGTGATACCATGAATATCTTATGTTAAAAAATAAACGTATTTTATTTATTTATTTACTACAGGGCACAGATTATCTCCAAAACCTTGTATTGTAATGTCCAAAAAATCTGACATATCGGAAATGTAACTTATGTCTAAAATCTAATGTCAAACTGTCAACTAAACAGCCAAGGTCACAACACTCGGTTACGCGCATGTTTCTTCCAATATAATTATTAAATTTAAAAATTTCGATTCAGTTCGCTTACATATTTCATGTGGAATCGTTTGTTCGGCCCCGTGAGGACATACATTGCAAAAATGCTGCCGGAAGTAGTCTTTGTCTTGGGTGCACCCGGCGCCGGTAAAGGAACTCAGTGTACATTTATATCCAAGGAATTTGGATTTATTCATTTATCGGCTGGCGATTTATTACGAGAGGAGCGACAGAGGCCTGGCTCAGAATATGGGGAAATGATTGAGGAGAAAATTCGCAATGGAGAAATCGTACCAGTTGAGGTTACGTGTTCATTAATTCACAAAGCTATGGAGAAGTCCGGAAAGTCGCGGTTTCTTATTGATGGGTTTCCCCGTAATAAAGATAATTTAGAGGGTTGGGAACGCGTTATGTCCGATAAAACGAAACTACTGTTCGTGTTATTTTTTGAGTGTTCACGGGATTTATGCACCGATAGATGTTTAGGACGTGGCGCTGCTGGCAGCGGGCGTTCTGATGACAATATTGAAAGTCTAAAGAAAAGGTTCAATACTTATCTAAATGATACTATGCCCATTATTGATCATTATGACAAACAGGGCTTAGTTTGCAGGGTCAATGCAGAAGTGAGTCCACAAGAAGTATTTGCAGATGTACGAAAATGTTTCACTGCTTTAGGCATACAAAGTATAGATAAGTAATATTGTTTTAAGTAGGTCAATGCCAATGCGGTACTATTGTTTTTATGACAAAACATTGAGTAGCTTAACTATTCCTCCAAAGAAATAGGTTTAATGATTTCATATACATTGTCAAATTATAAGTGTTCTATGTAGTATCAAAATATGTTATCATTGTGACTATTTGTGTAGTAATTATCTAGTGTCCGACTATTAATAATATTATATTATTTATATATTAGTTTCTATTACATCTCTTATAGCTATTTGGTCAAGCCAAGTACAAAAATTAAGTATAAAATCGAGGAATATCATTTCAAGGTAACATAAGTTACAAGCATGACTCATTTTGATGGGAATACTTAGTGTAGATAACAACTGCTATAATAGATAAATGCAATCAATTTAAAGGGCAAGGATAACTTGATTTATCATCATTCTACTTTGATATTATTATATTTATTATGCTGCCTTTACTTTTTTAGACTTATTTTATGTATAATATGTAAATAAATAATTAAGTATAGTATGGAATGTTTTATTTAATACAAAATTGAGGCACATCATAAGAAGCATAACATTTATTGCTAGAATAAACAGTCTTATTCATACATAGGTAAAAGTTAATATATAACTTTACACAATAGTATCAACTCAAACATTCTTGTTTGTAAGAAATGGTATAAGATCGTAAGAATGCACTGAATGCATTTATATAATTATCTGACTGCTCAATTATCATATAAATATCATTATCATACAAATTTAACATTGAAGTTGTAAGTACACATTAGTATAAAGTATACATCAAAAAGTTAAGTAATACATGAGATAACAGTTAATTTAAAATAATTTTTAAAAGTACAACTAATACCTAAAAACATCATACTTAGTTAATATTTTTTTATATGAGTGATGATTACAAAAAATATTAAAAGAAAATAATTTCTCATAGTTGGTATACTAGGTGATTATAAGAGTGCTTAATACTATTCTAAAATAAATAAATTTGTGCAAAACATGGTGGTTCAATACTTAATAACTAAACACATAAAAACATCCATTTGGTTAATGTTAGACAAGTTATTTGATCAAACCATTGTGGCTATACTCATTAATGACAAATCAGAAATTTATATGAAAAAAAGAGAATATTTCAGTAATGGTGATCAACCCATGAACACTGCAAGTCTAATTGAGATGACATTGTATATGATGTATTAAGTCTAGCAAAATAGAAAACAATAAAAACTATTTGTATAACATAAATAATATTATAAATTATAAACTAATTTTTGAAAGCTGTTGCCTTATACAAAAATCCGTTATATTACGAAATACGAGATTTAAATTACCATCGAGATTAAATCTCTCTAAAAATAGGCACTTCTAATAGGTAACAATGTTTATAAATAATTGTTGAATTTCATACAAATTGAATTCATATAACTAAATAAACCTGTATATTTTTGTTGTTGTAGAAATTACTTGTTTTAGAATTTAATTTTATATCTAATGCAAAGCTTCACTAACATCACAATAATTAAGCGCTTAGTATTTTTTGTGAAAGGATACATAAACAAGTGTGATCTCCTTTGACACATACTTCAAGCCTATTTTCAGTACATTATTACTACCTGTCAGTTCATAAAATAATATAATATCCTGTATAAACTAGAGTAATGTTGGACCAGCCATATAAGCTACCTACAGTTGGGAGTTGTATCACAGAAATTTCTCTAAACCTGCCCTCTATTAAAGACTTAATTCAGCAATGCCAAGCCTAAAAGAAAATCAACTCAGTGCTTTAAGCGGGCGATTCCTGCTCAGGAGTCTGCTCATCTTGTGCAAATGAAAGGAATACTTCTTCTAGAGTTGTTTCTGTCACTGAATAGTCCTCAACCAGTGGGTTTTGCTGCTTTAGTTTTTCTAAAGCTGAAAACAGCTCGCTGTATGGTATCTCATCATTTATGTGGTATTGGAGCATAGTCTGCGAATTCATACATGCATTCTTAGTAAGTAAGTAAAGGGTCTCCATTTCCCCGAAATATATTTAGCGAATATTTTAAACTATTTAATGTAAAAAAAAAATTATAATTTTTACGTGTCGTGTAAAAAAACACGAATGTCATCCTCAATGGCGTATCTAATTGTTTACAATACGACCTTGTAGATACGATTCTGTTATGAAACTGTACTTCCCAACATATTGAAACTTGTGTTTCTTATATACTTTATAATTTTTTTCTAATATAATGTGATTCATTACGATTTTATTTATGGGAGCAAATTGTATAGTTAATGAAAAGTGAAAACTATGCATTTTGACCGAAAATACAGTTTCTCGATAATTTGTTTTTTTTCCAATTACATGAAAATTTCTTGATTAATTAAATAAAATTAATGTTAATCGGTCCCCTCGAAAATTGAAGTTGAGGATAGTATCTTGATCGCGAACATGCAATAAGTTGAAGTCCAGACTAAGCTTCCCTTCTCTCTATAATTTGAAGTGTTTTATCCTGTTGTTCGTTTGAATACATGTGCAATTGATGAAATATGGGTGAGTTCGCAAAAGAATCGTATTTCAAACGTTGATAACTCATGTTAATATTTGATGACATCAAGACAATGACAGGATGAAGTCGCTCAATTAAAAATGAATACGGTCTTTTCGAAATAAAAAATTGTGAATAATTGTATTATTTATTGAATTGTTAGTAAGTAATATTTAATTATTTACTAGCAGTGATTTGAAATATATGTCTGGTCCCTTGAGTTTCAAATTATCGAGAGTCGACTGTCTATTGTCGAAGCCAAAAATAAATCGATTCTCTAAACCCTCACCTTTGTATTCTAATAATAAACTCGTCTCGAGTTTGGTTCCCGACGTGAACAAATTTCAACACAAAATTAATTTTGGGTTCACATATAGGAAACTATAACTGTTAATCGAAGAGTTTTTTTTATAGAAAAAACAAATATATAAATAGGGGGCAAGCGGGCAGGAGGCTCACATAATGTTAAGTGATATCGCTTTCCATGGACACTCGATGCCAGAGGGCTCGCGAGTGCGTTGCCAGCCTTTTCAGCAATATTGATATTTGATAGTGTATGAAGGAAGTTTTTGTTACCTTATGTTCATCCTTGAGAGTACAGTTAAATCGATCTTGTAGAGCTGCCTTTAGCTTCCTTAAATCTGGTTTCGAACCATCCGTTTCTAAATAATAAATAACATTGATTACATAAATATCAGAGTTAAATAACATTTAATATTACGAAATAAATACCACCGCTGCATAACTAAAAACTTAAGTTCTTTAAATACAATAAAAATAACTTTATATAATTTATCTTGACTTTATAAATAAATAAAATTTATAATAAAATGCAGTTAATATAAAGAATAGTATTAAATGAATATTATTTTTAACATTTTTTTTAAAACAAATGAATTCAGTTATTTCTCAATTTTTTTAGTTAATCTACGTTATTGACGCGTAAAATCTATAATTATAATCTATTTAAAGTAAATTTTATTAGAAAGTTTTATAATCAAACGGAAATTACGTAAAAGTATATTTCTTTAAGTACCAAAACTGAGTTTAAATTTACATCATCAAGGGCATAGAACGGAAAAAACGGCTAGTTTTAATACTAGAGAGCGTATTCTATGAGAAAGTACCATTTATATGAACTAGATGAACCCGGTGAATGTCTTATCATACTGTTACAAAGATGGGTTGACTACACTAGAACGCCGTACGACAAGGACGGAGCAATGATAATGTAATGTGCGAGAAAAAGATAGAAAGTACGTCGTTCTAGAATTGTGCAATCGCGCTAGAGAGAGAGATAAGGGAGCCGAAACGCGACCGATGAATTCAGTTGCGATATCAAGAGATAAATTACTGTGTGAAGTGTGCCTTATTAAAGTGATTAGTCACAGTATTTTGTGTCTGTGTTATTATTTAATTTCTGCGAGTAACTTCCGGTTAATTTGTGTTTTCAAATTCCTTATTGATTTATTTAGAAAAAAACCCTTGACCCGGCATTCCACTACATATATTTTAAAATATGGTCAAAACTTGCAATAAACTTATACACTCAATGAATTTAAAATACCAAAAATATATATTTTTGTCCATTTTTGCAATGTGTACCTAAATATGTATAGAAAGATGTCTGATTTTTTTACTGTTTTGTGATTTTATTTTATTTTTATATTTACATTCATACAAAAACAGAAAACAGATTGATTACATACATACAATTATTACACACTAAACAACATTTGAAAATCTGATTTCAAATTATATCTGTACACAGCATTTACACTAAATATCAACTAAACAACATACACATATCAAACTGAATGACAAAAAAAAAGAAAAGAAAAAATAAAAATATTGTACATAATTGTTTATATATAAATAAATTGTTTATTACCGTCAGTAGCGGTGGGCATCAGTTTCAGTGTAAGGGCGTGTCCCGCGGCGTGGTTGGCCCTGAGTACGGCCGGTTCTCCCAACGCGCGGATTTCGCCCGCGGACATTATGGCTATACGGTTGCAGAGGGCTTCCATCTCGTCCATACTGTAACAAGAGTGCTTACATACTTCTTTCGCTTAGTCTCATCCTTATTTACGGGTCGTACTTTTTCTTCATCAACTACTAGTATTTTGGATATAGATATAGCGCTCATGAAGAAATAAAAGTATGGATGGTGGGATTATCTCACAGCTATCGATAATTAAGGACTTGAAGTAGTCGCCCCACTTCGCTTCCTGTAAAATGTCGTGGGTTTCACCCTCAGAGATATTTAGTTATCTATAGTCTGATTTTAAATTAAGTAGAATTTTGACAGCTATAATTTTTTGACATGTCAGAGATTACACACCTTTTTGGCCGAGCGGATTTTTCAATACGAGTCTGAACATATGACGCTATACATACACTTTATTTGTGAAATGAATGTATCTATTTTATTAAGTGATGCTCCACATTAAAAGTGTTTTAACGAGTGATATACATTTCATCACTAACAAACAAAAACGCATAACGATAACATTTTTTTTAAAAGGTTCACTAAACCTGGAATTAGTAGGCAGTGATGCCCTCTAAAGAATAAAATAAAGTAATTAAAGTTTATTAGAAATATTGTTCTTGATATTGAAATATTTGATATTTTTGTATTAGATCACTTAAGTAAGTAAATATTATGATTTACCTTTTTGCAAGTAAAACAAAAAAATACGTAGCATTTCATTTTATTGCACTCAAATGAGTCAAATTTGTCCCTTTTTCGGTGATAAACTTTCATAGTAGCAACACTTATGAAATGTCAGAATTATACGGAATTAAAAATCAGAGTATAGTGGAGCTTGCTAATTCATTGATTAATCAGTGGCGCTCCGCGCTACAACCTTATTCGTTCTAGGCCTCAGATTTCTGTATGGGTTTCATGATAATCTAATAGACAAGGTCAGCCGTCGACTTATTGGGTCTAAGGCAAGCCGGTTTCCTCACTACCATTTTTCTTCATTCTTAACATTCTCTATATTAGTGTACCTATACAAATATACAGATTACTTCTGACATTTATGACATATAAATTGAAACTCGAATTTCAGTTCTTTTGCTGCCAAGCTGTACATTGGTCCTTCGAGCCGAATAGTCATTTAGTATAGTATGAAAAAACTTTTGATAAAGTTTCGTGTAGACATTTTCAGAAAGCAGGTACGCCGGTGAAGTTACATGCGAAACCAGCATTCCCTACTACGATGTAACCATGCTAATAAGACACAAGCAGAAATAATAATTTGGTATTCATACCTATGCGACGTAATAATAAGCGCCCGTCGCGCCGCTGTTGCCCGTCTCAACGCTGCCCAGACACGTCTTCGCGCGGCAACGTCAACTCCGGCAGTGGGCTCGTCCAACAGAGTCACGGCTGCATTGCCACATAAAGAAGCCGCGGTGGATAGACGGCGCGCGCACCCACCGGAGTACGCGCTGACTGGTTGGTCTGCGTATTTCTCTAGCCCTGGTGGAATTTAATGGTAACGAATAAAAAAAAATGCCTGGAGACGTGGATGAACATTTTAAAGATAGAAAATATTGATAACATAACTTATATTAAGTAGGCATAAAATTAATTTACAGGTAAGACTGTAAGATAAATAATTTAAAAAAAAAAACAAATTTACGACAAGCATTAAAAAATCTGGAAAATATATATTGTATTTATCCCACCTTTTTCTGGAAGGTGACAGAGATCACGGATCAACACTTGCTATGGTCCTGACATACGTCTTTCGATTCATTCACTTTCATGACGTTCACCATGCTTGCTCGTCGATTATGGTAAAATCACGAAAACCTTATGTACTGACCTACGGTATCAATCCAGGAGGCAACTTCATCATGAATATGTTCTTCATCGCGGCCTTGTAGCGTCAGCAACAGCGTGAGGTTTTCGCGGCCCGTCAAAAATACGTCCAAGCCGAAGAATTGCGGACAGTACCCCAACGAACGTAAGTACTAATTTGATATGGCGGATTAATAAACATATTATTGATCGAAAAAAATAATGAGTTGAGGTGACGTTCTACAGATAAAAAATATCGTACTGTAGATAATAAGTATCTTCTGTAGAAATAAATCATGTCATATGTCAATAAATAAAGACGCCTTTGTTAAGACAAAGTTGTATTGTTGTTATTATTACATATTTTAATTTATTTCGTACCTCAGTCCTCGATTTGTCCATGTGATATCCATTCCCAAATATCCGTCCCCTGGTAGGACATTCGCTTGACGTAAGCATTTTGAATGTTGTTGATTTTCCCGCACCGTTCACCCCCAAGAGACCAAAGCATTCACCTAAAAATATTTATAACATTTCACTTAAAATATAAATACAAGAACGCGGCTGACATATGTATTTATAGAAATATATTTACGTTATTATTACAAAGCAAAATATACTCTGTCTTATAAAAACCTTTTTATTTGAAAATTTGCTTTACATTTATGCGTCCTAGAGTAAATAAATAAACGATTATTTTTTCTTACTATTTAAACCATCCCAATCGATGGAATGATGTATGACAGGGGAAGAAAAGAATGGATAAAATAAAGAATAAATCATTCAAGAGGCCAGGAGAGGTCACATAAAAGGTAGCAGATGTTAGAACAAATATAAATAAAACTTAAGTTTAGGAAATGGGTAAGAGGAACATAAAAGTGGAGCAAGAAAGTCACCAGTACTTTATTCTTTCTTTCTTTCTTTCTTTCCACTTTTATGTTCCTCTTACCCTTTAAACTCGGAGGCAATTTAGGAAGGAAAGACGAGATTAAGAAAACAGCAGGTGGCAGTGTAGATATAAATGGTGGAATTTCAAGGAGGCCTTTGCACAAAAAAGAGCACACATATCTAGAAATTTATGAGATTATCGATATATAAATGTAAAGTATCTAAAATATAGGGCTTTCACTATTATTATTGTATAATTCTTAAATAACATAAATACACATTTAAGATGAAAAACAGACCAGGTCTGAGAAATTACTATTGCAAAAGTTTTTTCTAAACCGTAATTATTTTTCAATAAGTGTTCTTAGTTATTTTAAAAATAGTTATATAATACATATATGCCGCGTCAAATTAAGAAGATTCAGATCATATGATATAATTTAAAAATTATTTATCTTTATGTTTCACAGACTACAAAACGGTTAATACAATAGAGTAGCACAGAGTATAGGTAAAGATGGTATAATCAGAAAATTGAATTACTATTATCTCTGTAATCAATAACTTACCTTTTTGGACTGAGAAGCTGACCCCTTTGACAGCAGTGCATGGCTTGGGGTAATTCAAATATTTCTTGTGTACATCATCTACCAACATCGCGTCGCGGATGTCTCGGGGTGCTATTACGTAAATGGATTAGAATAGCTCATATTGCATTATGCATAGCTAACATATCCATGAATGCATGTTGTTCGTTTCCAAAAACTATTAAGCGTCGTTATTTAAGGATTAGAAAAATGCTAATTAACTAACTTTTCAAACGTTAGTAACAAAAACCATACTACTAATTTAGATGTTATCTAGTTAAAAGTACATTATAATGCAATTTAGTATGAATTGAAGATGTTCTCGGCGGACCGCGTATCAAAAGAAATTTCATTTAGTCATGATGATGCAATTGAGATTTTTAATCTATGAAAATTTTAGCGTTTCGCGCCATTTCATGTTTACAATTATCAATACTATTATAGATTAGATTTTTTATTTTCGATTACTATAGTATATAATTCGATTTTTAATATTTTTTACCGATTGTAAGATTACATATAAATTATAATTTAACCATAATCATACATATATATTTAAAAAAAATGTCAGGCGGTTTTTCCATAGAAATGATATAAAACTTACGTAAATCAATCGCCTTGTTCACATAGCACTTTTCAGCGCAAACCATTTGATCGACATTGGTACTGGTTTCTGGAGAATATCTCGAGTTGAATATTCGATCAATCCAGCACATAAAGAGCCCCTTTTCACAGGCTATCACTAACGCCTGCAAATTTATAAAGTTGGTTACACAAACATATGGTGCTACAACTTTTAGGTCTGGGCTTCATATTTCTGTATCGGTTCGTGATCATTCATGAACATTTGCTTTGTACGCTAGGATTTTTAGGTCAATTTTTTTATTTATTTAATTGATTTAATGTTTTAAAATACAAAATACAGTCAAAACCGATATTAGTTATAACAGATTTTGATTTAATAAATAAAAAAATTAAGCATATGGGCATCCAACAAAAAGTCACAAAGAGCATTTACGCACGCACTATTTCCAGGTTACTTGCGTGCACGCACGTATACGCGCAGAATAAGCTAGATGAGACTTTGTTGTTGGATGAGAGTGTCGATAGTTTCAATAAAAAATTGAAATTTAAATATGAGAATTTTAAGAGAATTAATCGACTCATATTTTTATTTATCAATCGCAGAACGATACCAAGTACTAGAGTGTACTTAGAAATTCTCATGGTGTACTGAATCAAACCTACGATCTCAGGGAATGGAGTCACACACTGAATCCACAAATCCGACACATTGATTTGCAGATAGACAGCTTTTTTTTAGCTTCCAATTAGATTTAGGGCAATAGCGCACTAGCGGCCATGACGCGCGACCCGAACGCAAGGGTACCGGCCAAGACAGGTGGAGGAAATAGTAGTGTTTGTCTATCTTTCAAGTAAGAAGTGAAAAAACAAAACGAAAAAATATTGGGTTCATCCATTGCTTGCAAGAGAGTTTATTGCAAGTTCTTCTCTTCCGTTCTACGCCCTTGATTTGAGAACTGGCAGTAAATATAAAATTAAATTCATTTAATATTTCTTTTTTTTGACGTTCATAAGTGTACATTGTTACCTACATGAATAAATAAATTTTGATTTGATTTGCTACGTGAAAGGCTTAGCGTCGCTTCGATCTCGTTGGCCGTCGACCAGGTGTTTCATGCAACAGGACGAAGGACGAATGTGTTCCAGGACTAAGGTGGACCACTAATTGAACATAATGATTTTATTTCAATATTTTGTCACCATACAGATTTTATGTGTGACTACGTGGCCCCCTCCTGACGCCAAATCTGAATCCGCCCCTGGGTTCATGGCGATTTCATAATAATGTATCCATCTCGCTGGCTGCTGCGACCTGGCCGCTAGTGTGCTATTGCCATTATGATGTTTAAATCTTCCCTATGCATGTCTCATAACAAACGCCTCGTAACATTTAAAGAACTTACCATATAAACAATGGTTTGGCCAACTAAAATCAGCATGTAGTAAAGCGGCGACGCGTCATCAAACGAGAAATAATTCAGCGACTTTTCGTTCAATTCTGAAATGTAAACGTGAGTCGACAGTCTTTACTAAGCCGAAGGCAAAAACTACAATTATTAAAAAAAATGAATTGAATTTATTATAATAAAAAGAACATTGAAAGATTGAGATTTCATTTTGTCTTTTAACCCGCAGAATTTTCTCATCAAATATCGAACTTAGAGGAACGAGTTTACTTTCTTATATAAGTGAAGTAAATGGGTAGAAGGTTCATCTGATGTTAAGAGGGACCACCGCCCAAAGACACTCACATTGCCAGAGGGCAAGTGCGTTGCCGGCTTTTTAAATTATTTGTTTCTTGAAGGATTCTAAGTCTAATAGGCTCGGAAATATTAAGGCGAGTAGCTGGATGTACATTGTGGTAGTACGCGAAAAAAACTGCCTTTGAAAATGCTCAGTTATGGAACGACAGACGACGAGGTAAAACGGGTGCCAAGGCACCAAATAAATTTCTTCCTATTGATATAATATAAGTATAAAAATAAATAAACGTTAGTTTCTATTAGAACTAGTTTTGTGAATGAGACGTTGCCGGACTTACCGCAACATTTTTTGACATCGAAGTTTAAATCCGGAACTAACAGATTTGGACATTTGTCCTTATTGAGATCACAGTATGCGTTCACACGTGCGATGTTGCCGGCCCGCTTCATTGCCATTGCAACCGTATGTGGCGGTATCGTATAGGCAACAAATGCGAGGAGGAAGTTGGCATAGACCGGTACATCCTCTTGAAAGAATTCAGTTCCAGACTTTACAGCTGGTGTGATAATTCCTGAAAATTTGCTAAATTAATACGAAAAAACTACATTCATACGCCAAGGGCGTGAACCAGTCTGTTGCACAAATCCTCGTTGGCAAAGACTTGCGCCTACTGAATGCTTTATGAATTCGCATCGTACGTTCACAGTATACATATATACATATTGAGTATTTTATGAATTTAATATTATATATTTTATTATATGTATTTCATATTTTTAAGTCTTCTTTTAGCGCGTAGTGAAAAATGATGTTAGTAAGTATGTACTATGCGCGTGCACAAAAAAACTGACACTGAAAGAAAAATACAAAAAACGTTCTAAGTTTAAACAAAAACTTAAATATATATATGTATGTAACTTAATGTATGTTAAAGTAATTTATTCGGTTAATTATATTTTATGATGAATTTACACCAGGGAATACCATTAAACAAACTTATAACTTAGTTATGTGCCAGCCCTGCACCTAACAATATATGATTTCGGCTGACGAAGGAAGCCACCGGCGCTTATACCACGAATTCTAATTCAATTCCTGATTTGACATTAGCTACTGTCATTTTGTAAAATAATGATACCACATATAAAAGTGTAGTGATGTACACATATTCTTTTAATAAGTACGCTGTAGACGAAATGGCAGCACAACATCGGATCACGGTTTTAAGACTGCCCCTTTACCATTGCGATCTGAACCCTATCGAATTGATATGGGCGCAGGTAAAGGGGCATGTAGCTCAAAATAATAAAAACTTCAAATTGACAGACGTGCGAATTTATTTAAGGAAGGCATTCAAAAAATTACGGCTACCGAATGGTCTAAATGCGTATCCCATGTTGTCAAAGAAGAGGAAAAAATGAGTAGGCTAGATATGTTAATTGACAATATCACAGACATATTAATCACTACATAGTATAAAACTTCGCTTTTTTCTGTCCCTATGTCCCTTTGTATGCTTAAATCTTTGAAAATACGCAACGGATTTTGATGCGGATTTTTTATATAGATAGAGTGATTCAAGAGGAAGGTTTATATGTATAATAACATCCATTTAATAGTGGAGAAGTACTGTTATTTTTGAGGTTTCTAATGTGATGTCGTAAATAATTACATTTTTTCCGCTTACATTGCAAACGCAGGCTGAACTCTACGAGTTTTATCAAAATAATGTACTAAGTATTGTACACATTGAAAAGGTCTACAGAAAAGTCCGTGATGGTATATGTCTATCTCTTATAGATAACCCACATTTTTATATACAACGTTCACAGATTGTCTGTAGTGTATTTAGTATCAGTAGTAGTAAATGTTACAAAAAGTGACAGTGATAGCGTAGCGATGACGGCGACGACTGATAAAATTATACATCTATTTGTTTTATTTCTCACGTCTTATGTCTAATTCTTCATGATTACTAATAATACACAATTATTTAAGAAAACTCTCAAATCCTTAATAAAATTAATCGTCATAACTAAATTATCCGTTCAGAAATATCTAATTTCCTGATATACTTAGTTTTTATTAAAGTAGTAGTTGTTTAGATATACTACTGTAAACTAGAGGAATCGATCCGGAAATATTCCATTTCCGTATCGTATAATTTCGCAACGTCACTATTTATTACTCGTCATAACGTTGCAACACTGAAATTGTCAAATCAGGAATCGAATTAAAAGCTCTAGTTATATAATACTTAGGTTTTAAGAATGGCATACTTAAGCATCGCGCTTCAGAGGACCACACTAATTTGTAATTATATAACAAATTAGTTTATAATAAATTTGTTTTTTTGGACTGCACCGGCAGGTGAAATTGGCGCAGTCGGTAGGACACTCGGGTTGCGCCTCGCGGGCTAGATTTCCCGAAAAATCAAGAAAATATACTATTACTTTATACTAAATATAAATACTTACCAAAAAAAAACAGAATCACGACAAGAATGGTGGTGGCTGCGGTCTCTGCGAAGAAAAAGCTCACGAAATAGACAAAACACAGGACCGACATCGTACTCAGCAGCATTATCAGGAACAGGGTACCTGTAACAAGAACAGTGTTGGCCTAGTGGCTTCAATTGGCATAGGCCTCCAGCCTTTTAAGTCTGGGCCAGTGGCCTTAGGTGGCACCCGGTGGTGTCACCCCATCGTAAGTAAAAAGCAATAAATTTTATATAACAAAGGACATTTATTAATATATCGCGAGTTTCGGACGGGAATCCCCCACGACAGCGTCAGGCTCTTATGTGGGAATCCCCGAATTCTACATAAAGCTGAGCTAGTGCTAGTGGAGGAATTTCTGAAAAAAGTAATTTTTATGCTAGCGATTTATTTATTGTTTGTACATTGTTTTAAAGTTGAGAGTCCGGGTGAGTGTCACCCTTTTAGGGTTACCAGGTGTGGACCGCCCCCCCCCCCTTTGCTACGCCATTTTGTCTGAGTCAGAGGTCATTTTTAATAGGCAAGTAGGTGATCAACCTTCTGTGCCTTCGACTTTTTGGTTCTAAAGAGTGCCGTCAGATTTCGGTATCGTAACCATTTGCTGTTTTTAAGTGCGTGACCAAATATAGCGCGACATTCGAGCTTAGTACGCCGCGCTGTTCATACAAGTGTCGCGCTTTATATTGCGTAGGTGAATTCGCATTAGGGATGCTCGATATTAGAAAAACATCGATATCAGTGAAAACTGATCATCGATGATTTTTGCATTAATAATTGTCGAAGAAATAAAGTACAGTAAAATGGTTCGAAATTAATGAAGAAACATAATAAATCATTACATATTACGATATTTTTTATGAAATGACTGAATGTATTAAAATTACTTTTGATGAAGGGGAACCTTTTATTCCATTTATTTGTTGATAAAGAGTATTGAGAAAGAGAAAGGGCAAGCGAGACTACGAAGAACGAACGAAGTTTATTCAGAATTTTAATAAACCTGATTTGTGGATTGGTTCATAAAAGACTTAAATCCATTCGTAATTTGTATTAGTCGTGCCGAGTCCGTGAGCTAACAACAGAGAATGGAAATATTTATACATGTTAAAGATGATCTTAATAAGTTTTATTTAATACTCAATAAATTATTTATTTCATCTTAAGAACTCAAAACATTTTCTCACCAAGAAAGTCCGGTTTGTTAATGGTTTCATCGCGATCCAGGGCGACACAGGCCACCAAAGTGGGTATCACCAGTAACAGAGTGTATATAGTTATGTGCGCTATCAACGTCGAGAGCCAAAACACCAGAGGGGGACACCCAGACATGATAAATATGTGTCGAGTACTAGTTTCCCGCTCCTTACATGCGATGCTCGCCGCATTCATAATTGTACATATGACAACTGAAAGAGGGTTTACCTGTTAATAATCTTCTGTTTGACTGCTTCTACGAATACTTTTCTTTGAGAGCTAGGAGAGCTTGGAATTAAAATAAACCGAGGGAGAGGGGGAGTTCTAGAGGGAGTGAGAGGGAGTGAGAGAGAGAGATCTAGAGAGGGGGTTCTAGAGGGAGTGTGAAAGAGTTTTAGTGAGCTAGAGAGAGAGAGGCGGGGTTCTAGAGGGAGTGAGACCGAGTTCTAGAGAACTAGAGTTTTAAATTTACATTACTGCCAATTATCAAATCAAGACGAGAAAAGCTGGCATTATACTCCTCCCTCGTAATGCTTTGAAGTCGCAAGGTTTTTACAAAATGTAAGTAAAAAATCACCTAGTAGTTGATTATTGTAAATAAACAATGAATAAGAAAACCAATGTTTAAACCTCTCTCAGCAAGGCACGGCTTGTTATATTGTTCTACACCGTTCTTTATATATAGGAAGGAAAATTAAAATGAAAAGTGCCAGAAGTGGCACGTATGTCAATTATTGAACAATATAAAGACACTTACTGAAGACGATGAAGGCACTCCATAAGAAGATGTTACTCATTTCTTTCGGTTCGACAATCTCCGCACTCCTTTGTTGCGCCGTTTCCAGTGGATAATTAATAGTGGACAAGGTTACACCATCACTCCAAGGCAATAGTTGACTCGCGAGCAAATTGGTTAGAACGTTCATGGCGACGGGTGCCGCGTGACGTACACGAGTCGTAAACAAAATCTGAAATAAATTAATTCCTTTAAAGGCCCGTTTCACAATGTATGGATAAAGTGCCAAATAGCTATGCAACACATAAATTATTCGAAAGATAAAAGTTCCAAATAAGATACTTCACATTTCATGAAGTATAGCGCTATCTGACAGTCGTGAAACGCAAAAATACTATTTATCCTACCGATAAGTAATAAATAGCTTATTTGGAACTTATCCGGACATTGTGAAACAGGCCCTAAATATATCAGTGGCTACCTTGTTAGGCCTCGGCTTCAGATTTCTGTATCTGTTTCGTGATAATTTGTCAAACTAATAGGCAAGTAGATGATCAGCCTCCTATGCTTGACATACGCCAATGACTTATAGGCAAGGCGGTTTCCTCACAATGTTTTCCTTCACCGTTGAAGCGAATGTTAAATGCTTAGACACATACCTTAGGGATGGTAGTCACACCCTGAAGCCTAAGCCAACTGCTTTAAAAAACCTAAATTTACCTATACTTAAAAAAATATTTCTTATTTGTGTTGATTAGTCTTGAATTAAGGAGAATTAAATTTTTTAATTTCAATTATTGTTGCGTATGTAAATTATATATAATAATTATTCATGAATTATATGGCCCGTTATAAAATTTGCTTACAAACCTTTGCGTCGGTTTGATTAAGTTCCAATCCAACGATATACTTGTTGTAATCCAACTGATTTCGCTTGCTAATACGCAAAATATCTGTAAAAAGTTATAATATTACGTTTATTACTTAAATTTGAAGATTTTTTTTCACACGCTTGAGACAGTATCTCACTGCCACCAATTGTTATAACTGCATTGTTTTACAGGAAAAAGGAATTTAATAAGCCAGGCCTGAACGCACGACAAATGTGGGTTTTAGTGCGGAAGTCCACACTACACTATGAAAGAGGAAATAATTTTAGTGTCAAGTTTTGCGCGCAGTGTTGTACACTTGTTCACTAAGAAAATTGTCTGCCGACAGTTACTAATATAGATGGGCAGGAAAGCGCTGTGCTTATATTGCGCGCGCATAATTAATATTTTCGCTTTGGTAGCGGCAGTAAGACTGAGTTCGCGAACAACGAGTGTGTGCGCGTCGACAAGCGTACACTACTTGTATCGTGTACGCACAAAAACGTGCACGGATATGCGCGAACTTTGCCGTGCGCTTTGCAACACTCTTCCGCACAGTTCAGCACATTGGTCGAATTGTAATCTTAAAAATTAATTAAAAAAACAACGTAAACAAGCGGTAATTGTTTTGTTGCACGAATGAGTTTAGTATGATATAACGTATAAATAAAAAACTTGCAAAAGATAAGATAAACTTAATGTTAAAACACAGTTATAGTATAAAATATTAATTAAGGACTTTTTAGTTTGGTGAACAACGTGCAAGATAAAACACACCAAAAATTAAAACTTGCTTTCATCTTCACAGTCGTGGCATAGGATATTTTGACCTGTGAACGAATGTATCATGTGAAGCTACATTATTCAACAAAACAAGGTGACGAAATCTAGATGCAAAAATTTATCAGTGCATGCCCTCATATGTTTCCAATAGTTTTTTCCTGAAAATTCTCTTCAAACGGTAAGGAACCATAAATAAAATAGTCAAGCAATCTTATTACTTCAGAGCTTTACATTAACCGCTAAATTAAAAAAAACGTATACATATTGTTACGAAGCCACGTTGAATACACTAAAACGGCGTACGACAGGGACAGAGCAATGTGCAAGACAGAGATACATACTACGTCGTTCTAGAATTGTGTGCTACTCTGTATCAATCCTGCCTAGACAGTTTCGAATGCGATATCAAGAGATGAACACCGAAGAGATAAAGTGCGAATAAAGTGAACACAAGTGATTAAGTACTGTGTGATTTGTGCATTATTAAAGTGATTAGTGACAGTATTTTGTTTTGTGTGTAATAAGTGAATTTTTGCGAGTAATTTCCGGTTAATTAGTGTTTATAAATTTCTCATTGATTGATTCAAGAAATAAACCCTAGAAGACATACTACGGCATTTTCTATCCGATCCCCTAGCTTGTAACAATATTAAAGTTTTAGAAACTTACTGGTAGCCACATCATCTGCTACTTCAAAGTCGATTTTCGGATAGGCGTCACTTAGGCTTCGCAAACTATAAGACTTGTCCACTTTATAAAGAACCCGCGAATTCGGCAAATCATGATACATGCCGAGGTTCATAGTCGCTGGTGGGTTCTTTTCTTCGTTGGTTTTATAATCGTTGGTAAGATGCGTTATACCGTATATAAAAAATAAGGGTAGAACAATTTGCTGAAAAATAACGTTATATATTTTAACTTTGATTGGAGTGCTGAAATCTTAATAATCATATTAACAAATATAGTAGATTGGGCGATATGTAAAAAATTGTCAGGCTTCAGTAATGTTCATAATATGATGTTTTTATGATTTTTTCGTAAAACATATTAACGATAGCGGATTTTGATTAACAGTAAATGCAGACCAATCCGTTATTTTTTATATCGTTTGTTTAATGTTTGTTATGGAAGAGCTGGCAACCCTGGCACAGGTATTTTTTACTTAAAACACATTAGCATTTGCAGTCGCGGTCAGGTCTTTAAAACTGTTAAAAAATCATTGAACGATAAAAAAAGTATATAATGGCATACCGCTATAAGAAAGCCTATCTTCTTGCTCCAAACATACTTCAATTGACGGCGGAACAGAGCAGAGAACTGGCGTAAATACAATTTTGTTCCAGTTACTTTTGGGTAATCGGCTTCTGTAAATAAAACCGTTATAAGTAAAAAACAAATTTAAACAAATTATCTAACAGCGTATACATATAAATCACTTGCCTTGAATGTCACCATCGATTTCGTCATCATCAAAACTTGTAGTAATATCACTGCACAATCTGAAAATAAAAATTATATATATATTAACACACTTGCAAAACGAAGACTATAAACTATACTAAAACTTTTAATTCGATTCCTGATTTGACAATTTCAGTGTTGCAACGTTATAAAAAGTAATAAATAGTGACTTTGCGAAATTATTCGATACGGAAATGGAATATTTCCTCTGGTTTACAGTAGTATATTTAAACAACTACTACTCTTTAATAGAAACTAAGTATATCAGGAATTTAAATATTTCTGACCGGATAATTTAGTTATGACGATTAATTTTATTAAATTCATTACTTTATCAGTAACACGTCTTTTTGTGATGTACTTGGCTGAGGATCCATTTTGATGAAAAACAGAAATATTAACTTTTTATGAAAAAAAGCGAATGTTTCTAATTAATAAATAATTATTATGAATAATTATGTATATATTTAAATAAAAATCAATAATTTTGACGTTAATATGTACACCAAGATTATGATTGAATGACATAAACATAAATCTCGATTGTTTGTAAATTTTTGTGTACATCACTTCACATGTATATGTGGTATCATTATTTTACAAAATGACAGTAGCTAATGTCAAATTCGGAATTGAATTAGTAGTCGTGGTATAGAATGATTTTGAACACAGTTTCTATACACAACATATCGTTGTCGCTACGAATTGAAGCGAAGCATATATTAACAAAATCGTACGTAATAATAAAAGGTCATCAATTGAGCCTTGACATAATATTTTTTTTTTGCAAAACTTATATTTACATATATTGTCGTACATATCAGATAGAAGATTTTATAAAATTATCAGTAGATTTTGTAAATGTATGATGTTGTAGACTTAATAAATAAATATATCGAGACAATTTAAATAAATAAATAAATAATAAAAAATCCAAAAAAAAACTTTACCGTTTTATCCAATTCTCGATTTGCTTTGGCTCGGCCTTAATCTCCAACAAGATATACAAATATATTTTAAAATTATGACAACTACGCCTACGCCACATTATTTTTTTGGATCGCTTGGTTGAATCATGTTCGCTCGCGATTATTTATTATAATTTACACCCTTAAAACTCTATATTATTTCGAAAGTATTCTGCGTATTATGAATCTTATGTGTTACTACTAAAAGACACTTATATTATCATCATCATATAATTTGTAACTTTCCTGCGTAACCTTTCCTATTGAGATAAGAGAACAGTTAATTTCCTGTATTAATAATTTCTCTTATCTGTGGCAACTTGAATTAAATGAAGGATATATAAAGGTAGGTATGTCTTAATACATTGTTAAAAGAAATTATTTGCCGCCTAAACTACTGTTAAAATTAATTTTTATTTACTTATTTATACTTCATTGCCAGAATAGACATAATAATACATATTAGAAAAAAAGTAAGTAGGTTACATAAGTTATTATGCAATGGGCAGCCTATCGCTACCAAGCAATTTCTTCCAGGCAACCCTAATATGGAAAAGGACGAAACACCTCCAGAGGGTAAAGTACAAGAAATGAATAATAATTTAACAAAAAGATCTTAAAATAATATGCAACTATAACAAAAATCAAATATAATAAAATCTAAAGAAAAAATATAGATAATAGTATGTATAAACAGGTATGTAAAAACTCTGCCAAAGGTAAATTGACTCACAATGAATATATATATATATATATACTAGCGGATCCGACAGACGTTGTCCTGTCTATACGTCTTTAATTTGAAAATTGCAAACTTTTTTTAATAAGCTAAAACATCTGGACCATTTTGATGAAAATTATTATTCAAATGTTATGACAATATCTAACGATCCAGCCCATGGTCTACAAAAACACATTGGTCTGTCGGATCCAATGTAAAACATTCCAAAATCAACAAGTACTAATTAATTAAAAAAAAACATTGTCCAGCGGACAAAATTGTGAATCTAAACCATTCTCGAATCTCCACGAACACACACAAAAAATTTCATCAAAATTGGTCCAGTCGTTTAGGAGGAGTTCAGTCACATACACACGCACACAAGAAATATATATATATTAAGATTAAATAGAATTTACTTACTTTAAAAAAACTTCCTCCAACGTCGACTTTCCCACGCCAATAGAATCAATGCCGAGTTGTGCCCTCTTATTCTCCAAAGCCGTAAATAATTTTGGAA
Source organism: Pieris rapae (assembly GCF_905147795.1). Taxonomy (NCBI): domain Eukaryota; kingdom Metazoa; phylum Arthropoda; class Insecta; order Lepidoptera; family Pieridae; genus Pieris; species Pieris rapae. The sequence continues at coordinate 2,429,045 of NC_059509.1, read as the reverse complement.
ACTTCGTACTGTCTTTAGCTGGGAGACTGTATGAGATTGAGTTGATAGAGGTTTCTTTGAGTGTGGCGTCGGGGATGTGAGATTGTATCACTTCAGTTAGGGCTTGTTCTCGAGGTAGTCCGATAGTTGTGAATGTTAGGCGGTAACCGGTACCTATTTTAAAATATATAATTTAATTCTAATTTAGGTGACCACGTGGGAAAAGTTTATTTATTAACACTTAGTTAGGGTAAAAGTGGGATAGACGCCCTTGGAGGATAGACGCCGCGCCTTAAAAAAAGAGAATTTAAAACCAAGTTCACGCTCTAGTACCAAGTTCCTCGGACAGATCTCGCCCCGCACAGCTCAGTCCGCGCACGCGCTTCGACAGGACTGCACGTATCGCCGCTTGAGTAAAAAAAACGTTGCAAAATTTTTCGCGCTTGCATGATTCTTGTGACAGTGACATTTTGACGTGTTCAGAACTTTCGTTTTCGAAGGTAAGTTTTAAGTGTGTATTGTTATTTAAATAGTATGTATCATTTATATTTATGGTGTGTTTATAAAATTACGAAATTATTTAAGTATTTTTATTTATTTGCTGGGGCGTCTATCCCTACTAAAAAGGATAGAGGCCCCACTATTGACTGAGTATAGACGCCCTTAAAGGCATATATCCTCTATGATTTATTCACAGGTACTTAGGCTTAGGTAAGATTTTTTTTAAATATCTACTTAATATGCAACTTAGTAGGAAAATTGACTTTCCAGTTTATTTATGAGCCTTTTATACCTTTAAATGTCATACTTCACTGTACTTGTAAAAATAATGCAGCGTATCACCTAATTTCATTTTTTATTTTAGACATAATGCCGCGAAAATATAAAAGGAAAATAGGGGCACCCGTTCGTGCTGCTTGGTCAGAAGAAGCCCTTTGCAAAGCTTTTGGGGAAATGGATAAAGGCCAAGTCGGTGTAAATGAAATATCTCGTCGTTATGGTATTCCATCTCGAACTTTGAGGAGGCGATATGCTAAAAAAAACTGTGAAAAACTTACTTTGGGTAAGTAATAGAGGAATTAATTGCCGTAATCAAATTCAATTTAGGCACTGTCTTCTTAGTTTTTTTTTCATACTTGTCCTTTTTGAATCCTACGTTTTTTTCCTGTACCTATTAATTTCTTCTTTTTCAGGAAAACATCCCACACTGGACTTTGATAACGAGAAACGTCTCGTAGCGCACATACAAAAATTAGAAAAGGCAGGATTTCCCACAACACGACAGGATGTAAGAAGACTCGCGTTTAAATTTGCCCAGAAACTGGGTTTGGAAAATTCTTTTAACAAAGAGACACGTATGGCTGGTCAGCACTGGCTCAAATCATTTCTTGAACGACACCCAGAACTCAGTATTCGCCAGGCAGAAGGTTTGTCTATTGCAAGGGCTCAAGGATTAAATCGAGATGAAGTAAACAAAATGTTTGTATTATTGCTAAAAGTACTAACTGAAAATAATTTGATCGATAAACCTGATCGAATTTATAATACTGACGAAACTGGAGTTCAAATGAACAATAATCCTGGTAAAGTTATTGCTACTAAAGGTGCCAAAGTAGTCAATTCCATCACTTCTAGCGAAAAAGGCGAGACAATGTCAATTATAGCTTGCTGTAACGCTGTTGGCAACTATGTTCCTCCGGTGGTCATTATCAAAGGGGTCAATAAAAGACCAGAGTTCCAAGAGGGTCTTCCGCCCGGAGCCAACGTGTACATGAACAAAAAATCTGCCTACGTCAACTCAGAACTCTTTCAAAAGTGGCTAAAAGAACAGTTCGTGCCAATAAAACCACAGGGTAAGGTTTTGCTTATACTTGACGGGCATTCATCTCACACTACTGCTATTGATTTACTAGAATTAGCACAAGAAAATGACATCATATTGTTCTGTTTGCCAAGCCACACTACACAGGCTTTACAACCGCTTGACCGGAGTTTTTTTAAACCTTTCAAAACTTACTTCGCTTCAGAAACTAAAAACTGGATGTTGAGTCACAAAGATCGAAAAAAAAATCGATACATTGCTGGAAAATTAATAGGTAATGCATGGGCTCGCGCTGCTACCTCTTCTAATGCTGTGAATGGGTTTCGTGCATGTGGTATTTTCCCGTACAATCCTTCTGCTATTCCTGACACCTACTTTGCTATCTCTGATAACAGCTTTCAAAATGTAGATGAAGGAAACCTTGCTCAAGACCAACCAGTAGCAAGGGAACTCGACGCTAATGCTGATGTGAATTCATTTTATGTTGAGCCCCAGCCTGGTCCATCGTCGTCAACTATCAATAGGGAGCGGGAGCCTCATTTCGGATTCTTACTATATGAAGATCTTGCAGCGGACTCAATTATTATTCCCTTAGAAGGAAATGTCAGTCCGTCCATCCTTTCTCAGAATCCTAATGTTGAAACTGTAAAAGTCATAACTCCAGGTGAATATTATCTTAAAGAATGTTCACCGGTCCCAAAAATTCAAAATCTAGATGAAGAAAACCTTGCTCAAGACCAACCAGTGGCAAAGGAACTCGATGCTATTGCTGATATGAATTCATATTATGTTGAGCCCCAGCCTGGTCCATCAACTTTCAATAGGGAGCCTGAAACTGTAGAAGTCATAACTCCAAGTAAATATCTTAACGAATGTTCACCTATCCCGAAAATTCCTGTTCCATTATACAAAAGAGGCAAGCAAGGTGCTGCCGTTTTAAATTCAGAAGAACATATTAACTCTAAGAAAGCTAAGTTGAAAGGTAAAGCTAAGAAGCAAACACCAGACAAACCTAAAAAAAACAACCAAAAATCAGTTCCTAAAAAGAAAAGACCGAGGTTTAGCTCTGAAAGCGAACAAGAGTTCGATGAATCAGATTCTGACCAGACTGAATCTGATAAAGAAAATACTAAATGCAGAGAATGTTTCGATGACTATGCAAGTACCAAGTCCACGGCGGACTGGATTCAGTGCCTGATGTGTAAACTCTGGTTACACGAAGATTGCACTCTATATGGCGATTACTGTAATAGATGTGGACACAAGAAGAAGCTTGCAGCTCTAAAAGCTAACCTGGCCAAAGTGAATTCAAAGAATAAGTAATCTGGCCAAAGTAAACAGTATCTCTATATTTGTTGATTATTTGAAAATTTTGATTAGTGTTATTTTTTTAAGAAGGAAGCTGTTTTTTCCCAAAGAAAGAAGTCTTAAGGGCCGGATTTGTTTTAAGTTTTATTATTCCTAAATTTAGTTCTGTAAAGTTTTAAATAATTTTTAATAGACGTTGTTAAGTTGCTAAGTTTACCCAAAGAATGAAAGACTGAGCCATTTGTTCCTATAAAAGTGCCATTTACTTCAGTTTTACGGTATATTTAGATAAGAAAACCTTATAATATATTATTGCAACTAAGAAAGCAAATAAACATTTTATTTAATTTTCTACGAATTTTTTTTTCTTACGGAGGCATCTATCCCATTGTAGGGCATCTATACTCATGTCGAAATTTTGCCTGGGGCAACTACCCCATACAGTAGGCGTCTATCCTCAAACAATAAGTTTTTTTTAGAGCCGAATATCTACAAATCTACGGTATGCCTTGAATAATGATATGAGTAGATAGTAAGTATAAGGACTATAGTTGTTTAAAATAGTTAACTCACTCGAACAGTGCTTCAAAAAAAAAAGTTATAGTCAGCTTACAAAAAGTGGGGCATCTATCCCACTTTTACCCTACATAGCACTATATAAAAATAGAACATAAATAAAATAGGCAACTGGCGGCCTTATTGTTTTCTAGCGATCTCTTCCAGGCAACTACTTTTTAATAACATTATTCTTAAAAACTGAATCTCAACTTTAAATTAAGGCTTATGGGTTAATATCTTCATCCGGTATCTCTTTAAAATGAAAGTCTTGACAGGTTCTGCCCGAAAAGAAAGCCAAAATAAAGTCCAACTATAATAACGCAACAGTTCTCAATATAAAAAGGCAGACGATCTAAAATCCTAGGACGTATAACATGTACTAACAAATGGCCTCACCATTTATTCCTGTGAATATTTTATTATAAACCAAGATACCATAAGCTTTTTTTCTGACATGGCGGTTCTTTAAAGATTAGCGCGCGGTAATTTCACACATGGAAATAACATTTTATTCATGATCATGTATTGAAGACACAACTTTTGCCTATTGTAAAAGAATTATCAAGAAAAAGATATAGAATGTGGAGGCATCTAGTTTTTTACTACTAAAATATTACGTTCAAGTATTACGTAAGCATTATATTTGGGGATCTTTGATTTTCTTATTTGGTTACGTCAACAGTAATTATTTCTTTTTTACACATGTTACCCACACATTGTCTGCTTGAAAACAAAAACGCATTTTCGAAATAAAAAAAATTAATAATAATACGTTTGAGAGTTACTTACTTAGATGCTGACAGGAGGAAGGGGGGGGATAAATTGCAGTAAATCTGTTTACGTATTACTGGAACGTGACCTTATCTTAAAAAAAGAATTACAAACCTAATGCCCTCTTGAGATACATAGGCGTAGCGTGACAACGTAGTTTCCCGGCTTGCAATGCAGCCACGCGGTCGCCCAACGCGTCCGCTTCTTCCATGAAGTGCGTACTCAGCAAAACCGTTCGAGAACCGCGGAGGGACTAAATGTAAATAAAATAAAAAAAATATGACACAACCTTATAGTAGTAGTAAAATACCTGGCGCAATATTGCACATAGACACAGATTATTATATTGTTCGTTTAACCGAATATCAATTCAGAACTAAATATTTTCTCCGAGATTTGTTTTATTTCACTGCACTGTATGAAGCCAGGAAACTATCAAAAAACATCAAACTCTAAACGGTATAGACCAGTGTCGATAAATAAAAAAAAATATATAGGAATATTATACAAATGAAAGGAAAAATAAATTACCGGCCGATCTAAAGTTGGGAAGGAGAAGGGGGTGAGTTTTAAAGACTACCCTGGTCTATTATGGTTTTCGAGAGAGATAAAAAGTAAATTAGCCGATTGTTTCTTTCTAAAAATGTGTGTGCGGAATGTGCAACAGTGTGTAATCCGTGCGAAGCCCGAAACTATGGCGCGTTTAAAGTAATCTCGGAAACGAGAGATCGCGACGCGTGTCTGTGATTGGTCTAGAATGGACCAATCGAAATAAAATTAAACGCGCAATGCAATGACATTAATGAACCAATTAGATTTACCGCAAAGATAAGAATTTAGATTTAATGCAAAAGAGAGATTAATATGCAAAGCGTACAACGAATTATTTTAATATATTAGAATTCATTAGCTACATTCTATATTTTAATTCTAATAATTTAATATTTTAAATTTAATCTAGTCTTGAGCACCGTCTTATAATTTTAAAATTACGTGAGTCGTCTCCTCGTGGGCCAAAATTAAATCAATCGCGTAATTGCATGACTGTTATTTATTTATGAACACCCGTCTAACGCGCAACGGGGGTCTAACCGACTCGACAATTGCACACGTCGGCAAATGTCCCCACAATCTCTTATATAAAAAATTCTTGTGTCACGGGGTTAGTAACCGAACTCCTCCGAAACGGCTCGACCGATTCTCATGAAATTTTGTGTGCGTATTGGGTAGGTCTGAGAATCGAACAACATCTATTTTTCATCCCCCTAAATGTTAAGGGTTACCCCCTAAAAATTTTTATTTATTATTTAGACAAAATTTTTTTACGATACACCATACAAAAATACATGCAACCCTAAATTTTGCACCCCTCTACAATCATCCCTTATGTTTTTTTTGTTAATTATAAACTCCAATTTTTTGGCACAAAAACATGGCAAAACAACGTTTGCCGGGTCAGCTAGTTACATATAAATTTGATTGATGTTACATACCGACAGCAAATCCCACAACTGTCTTCTAGATTCCACATCTAATCCAGCAGTAGGTTCATCTAACACCAGCAACTTGGCATCTCCGGCTAACGCACACGCCAGTTGGAGCCGTCTCTTCATTCCACCAGATAGGGCACTGCTCGGTTCATTCAGTTTGGTGGATAAGCCCAAGTGGTCCAACAACTTTATTGATGAGGATTTCGCCTCTTTGTAGCTTTCGCCTTTGAGCTAAGTACGAGTAAGACGATATGATTCTTAAATTGTATGAGGCTTTTTTAAGAATCTTCATTGGGCGTTTCGTTAAATGCAAAATAAATTACTAACGGTTTTAATTTATGTAAATATAATAAACTATAAATGAAACAAATTCATTTTTTTTAAAATGTATCTTTGTAATTTGTTTTGACTTTCTGTATTGTCTTAGTGTTTTTTCTTATATGTATATATAAGCTGTTAGATTACATATAATTAAATAAATTAACCTAGCAATTATATGTATTAGTTTTAAGAACCAAAATATATTTTAAACAATGCCAGGCGTTCAGCAGTTCCAATGAAAACTAAAAGGTACCTACTTTATAAGTGTGAGATCTCTATTGTTCACAAACATTATATACAGGCATTACAATATAAAATTCTTATTACATATGTTAAAAAAAACATACCAGGGTAAAGAAAATGACATGTTCAAGCACAGTAAGATCCGGGAAGAAGAGATTGTGTTGCGGACAAAGGCCGAGGTGTTGTTGCATTTCTTCTCTTTGCGTGCACGTATCCAGTCCTTCTACGTACACCTTGCCTTCGGTTGGGCTTAACATGCCTTAAAATATTATGAATTTTGACAATTAGTAAGAACTTTATATTTTTAGTACTGCTTTTACTGTTTCTTATTTATAAGTAATAACTTAGTAATCTGTTATCGATTATTACTCTTATTTAAAATCCTTTAATCTTAATATATATAAATCTCGTGTCACAATGTTTGTCCTCAATGGACTCCTAAACCACTTAACCGATTATAATAAAATTCGCACACCATGTGCAGTTCGATCCAACTTGAGAGATAGGATAGTTTAAATCTCAAATTATAGTCGCAATTTTATTTTATTGCAAATTATTTGTTTATAATTTGATACATTTCTAACAGATGGCGCTGGGTAAAAAGTACCTTTCACATAAGTTCTCCTACCTTCTACTAGTATATTATATATTTCTATTTGTCCTATAGGATATGACGTGACTATTATCACAACAAAATAGAAAGTGTGTGTAAGTAGTGAATAAGTACATGAAAATTCTTACCAGTTATGATAGACATAAGTGTTGTTTTCCCTGCGCCATTATGACCTAGCAACACTGTGATTTCTCCCTTTATTACGTCCATTGTGACATTATTTAACACGCGTTTCTTATCGAACACCTGAAGGAAGCAGTGTATAGTACTTGTTATAGATAATAAATAACATATTTCACATTTAAAACCGTACAAAATGAAACCTCAAAATATTTGTACGATTTTTTTAGTATTGCTCAAGTACATATTAGATCTTTAGATGGCAATTTTGTCGCAGATTTTTTATTTATTTATATTATCATATCAGCACGTATACAGTGTGGCTAAAAATATACAAATGAAATAAAGATAAATAAAGATCTACTACATGGAGTGATCATATTCTGGTACATGATCATCTATTGGGGCTTTTATCTTAGTAATAATTAATTTACAAAGAAGTTTCAGAGAAAAGTTATAAAAAAGCACGTGCGTACGAAGTACACATTACTTTGTAGGGATGCGCTTTTTTTATTTAGCAGACGATACTGATGTTGTTAGTAACAAAACATTAGCTCCGCGAGTGTAAGAGATGGAGAGAGGGAGATGGAGAGAAGGAGATGGAGAGAGGGAGATGGAGAGAGGGAGATGGACAATGAGCATGGCCTCATATCCATTGAATGTTTTGTCTTTACCACTCTCCATACATATTTCAAATTGCTGACTGATATTTCTTCTGTTCACAGATACTTTTCCTAACAAGATTGTATATGCAATAATCCACTCGACGAAACTAAATTTACCTTAGAAACATTTACAATCTTTATGCCAACTTCTGCATTCCTCGGAGGCTGCTCAAAGAACAAAGCATCTTCTTCTCCCATCTCCTCCATCTCCTCTATTTCTTCTTCTGGACCGATTTGCTTTTTGCTCCAGTAGCTTTTCTGAAATTCGAAAGCAATTGTTTTCAATTTATACACAACATTTTGTTGGAATGGGCTCTTGGGAATTTCTTGAAGGACTCTTAATCGAATTAGTTAGTAAATACTACAACAATACATTAGTACACGCTTACGCTTTAGTTAAAATTAATATATAAACTTATAATCGTAGTATTAAAATCTGGAAATCTTTGACGTATACGTAAGTATACTATCGTAAATTAGGGTAAGGGATCGAATCCTTTTGTTACGAGTGCAACATAGCATAATTCCTGTCTAAAGAAGCTAAATCCTGTGATACAAACCTGACAAAAGAAAGTCCAAGGCAAGGGTTGGCCATATGGTCCGGGCATAACGAGAGAGAGATAGCGTGTGAGCGAGAAAAAAATAACCCATTGCAAAACGAAGTAAAAGTAACAGCCGAGTACTGATACGCTGTTCTTCGCGTGCGTAGTCGCCATATTCGATAATTTTATTCCTTCTCCTGTAATGCAAAGGATTACTTGAGTTGCGTTGATTTAATTCTTTCAAATAAATATATATCAGTGTCGCTACAACTGTTTTAGGTCTGAGCCTCAATTGTATGTAATCAAGTAGGCGATCAGCCTCCTGTGCCTAACACACGCCGTCTATATTTATTTTATACCAATTCCAAATTCAATACAACCTGGCAAAATACCAAAATGGGCAGATAAAAAATATTTGCGGGAGGTGAGACGATAGTTATCTACATGTGCACAGACAGACAGAATGTGCACGTATCTATATTCTCTTTAAGATTTAAAAAATGTACAATAATTGCATAGCCAAATCATTCAATGATATGCGAAGCACTTACACAGACTATCTGATAAAAATTAATATTAATGTACGGAGCTTCGAAAGATACGTCTACTCGCGGCGAGAATAATTAGATATTTGATTAAGTTTTTTTTTTTATAGAACAGGGGGCAAACGGGCAGGAGGCTCACCTGATGATAAGTGATACCGCCGCCCATGGATACCCTCAATGCCAGAGGGCTCGCGAGTGCGTTGCCGGCCTTTTAAGAAAAGTTATTAATGTGTAGTGATGCCTGTATCAAGAATCCAGAGATTATGTTGAAGCTAACTCACCATACTGTTCCAGAGCAACCATTTCCTTCCAGAATGTCAACATGGGGGCGTGAGGAATCAGCATTGCAAAGGGCATCACAAACCACGGGATAGCTAAATCCAGGAGCCACTTGGATGCACATGAGAAAACTATGTACACCACAGAGCAAACAGATACGATGTATTGAGCTGGAAATAAAAAAAAATATTAATATAATTTAGGGCTTAATAGGCTATCTATATTAAGCTGCGAATGAAATTTTTATTTGTTAATGAACAATAATAATTCAGTAGCGCTGTTACCCTACATGAGAGAACTATATGGCTCTTGGCCTTTGAATGCATCCGTCTCTACAATCAATTTTATTTTGTAGACAAGTGGGAATGCCGGTTTTTTTTACGATATTTTCCATCACCATACGAGTGTTATATGCGCACGTGCAATAGCGTACATTCGGGGATCGAACTAACCACTAGTCACTAGGCTAACTAAACCCAAACACAAAGTAACTTTATTCTAAATTTACATTTACTACCAGTTCGCAAGCCAAGAGCGTAGAGCGGGCAAGAAAACTGGCAAGAAACTCTCCGCCATTCTTTATAATCGCTAAGTTTTGAATCATACAAATTGTTTGAACTGGAGCAAATCAACCTCAAAAAGTAGGATTATTTAAATATCGAATTTATAAAAATAATTATTAATTCATTTTCGTTTAACGAGAGCTTTGAATTTATTTGGTGATTATTTTTTAATTTAGCTTGAAAAAACGAATACAATTTCCATATAAGGAGTGGTTTATCTTCTGGATCGTGGTGGTCTTACGCTTAAATTGGTCATGTTTTGAGTATTATACTGGTGAAAATGACAATTACTTTTAAAATATTTTATTTTTCTGTACATACAACAGTCTACTCATATTTAACATTAATAAATATTACACTTATGGATATTTGAACTTCATCGAAATTACAAAAGCGTTGATCTCAATCGCTTTTCGTTCCATTTTTTTTATAGAACAGGGGGCAAACTGGCAGGAGGTTTTCCAATTTTTTTTTTTAATGTTTTATATATCAAAATTACTTACGATTCTTCACCATATAGCTTAACGCAAAGGCCACTGCAACAATGGCGATGAAGTAGAGCAGAAACATGATGGCTATCAAGAGTGGATTCGAGTGAGGCACTATCGGGTTCGAGGATGCCGTTAAAAGAGCGGAATTCACCACACTGAATATGATTCCCGTAGGAAGCACGTTCAAGAAGTGAGACAGGTTTAACATGTTCGATGACACTCCTACCATCTTTATCAGCTCCTGGTTAAAGAAAAAGAGTTTTTATAATATACTAGCGGATCCGACAGACGTTGTCCTGTCTACACGTCTTTAATTTCAAAATTTCAATTTTTAATAAGCCATTTTGATGAAAATTATTATTCAAATTTTATGACAATATCTAACGATCCAGCACATGGTCACACACGATATAACACAATGATAACAAAACTTTTTTTAAATTTCGGGACAGACTAAAATTAAAATTCGAATATTATTTAAAATTTGACACTGCGATGGTAGCGCCGTCTGTCGGATCCAATGTAAAACATTCCAAAATCAACAACAACTAATAAATTAAAAATTAATTAAAAAAACATTGTCCAGCGGACAAAATTGTGAATCTAAACCATTCCCAGATCCCCTTGAACACACACAAAAAATTTCGTCTAAATCGGTCCAGTCGTTTAGGAGGAGTTCAGTCAGATACACACGCACACAAGAAATATATATATTAAGACTAGTGACCCGCCCCAGCTTCGCACGGGTGCAATGCTGATGAAAAGCAGGTTTTTATTATGTATTGTTATTTCCGTCGCTGGAAAGCTCCGATAATATAGGCGACATATACCATCACGGACTTTTCTGTAGACCTTTTCAATATGTACAATACTTAGTCCATTATTTTGACAAAACTCGTAGGGTTCAGCCTGCGTTTGCAATGTAAGCGGAAAAAATTTAATTATTTACGACATCACATTAGAAACCTCAAAAATAACAGTACTTCTCCACTATTTCATGGATGTTATTATACATATAAACCTTCCTCTTGAATCACTCTATCTATTAAAACCGCATCAAAATCCGTTGCGTAGTTTCAAAGATTTAAGCATACAAAGGGACATAGGGACAGAGAAAGCGACTTTGTTTTATACTATGTCGTGATGCTTCGTAAATAAAACTGATACTTAGCTAGTTTTCTACCTAATATATACACTAATATTAAACTTACTTGAACTCCCGACGATCGTTCTTCTACCAACCTCGAACATAGAAATGTAAAAACCAGATCCAATGAAAACCAACTTAGGAACACAAGGATTTGTCCGATAATCGCCACAATTTGATTCGCTGCAACTTCGGCATATGGTAACTCTTGGAGGGAGACTCTCTGTTAAGATGACCAAATTATTTTTGTTAAACGAGTTATGTAACCTATTACTTAAGTTACATATTTTAGTTTATTATGGTCTGAAGTGTTCAGGTGTTCTCACTGTGAGTAAGGTGAGAGGGTGTGTGTGTGTGTGGGAGAGTGTGTTAAATAGTTTATTACTCAAAAATTTATGTTAATACACTAGTATAATTACCAGTACAAAAATAATATAATTAAAAAATGCATTTATTTGCATGTCGCATTTTTTTTTCTACAAGTAGTTCTATCTATTTATTTATCACCAAGAGTTCCTCTGTTTTATCGTAATTAAGGCTTTGTAACCATTTAGTGACTTCCTTTTTACATAAGACTCTATTATAACTATATATATTTCATACTTTATTCACTTTATTGTATATGTACTGGCCTAGGAAGGAGAAAAATCTTTGTGCAAAAGAAGTTGAGCAATGATGAATTTGTTTGAATACTATCTCATTTCTTCTTATATTTAATGTGAATTGGTTAAAAGTTATATAATGTACACTAACATAAGATAATCATAAGAATCTGAGATGATGAACATCAGTGTCACTTTATGAACCAAGTTAGTTTTGCTCGCAACTCGCAACCCCTAATAGTATGTCAGTTAGAAGCTTTTAACCATTAAAGTCTGTTGTTACCCAGCTTTAAGCAGTGTTTAATTTATCTAAAGTTAGCAACAGAAAACTGTCACCAAACTTGAGTTCCAAATTTATTTATTTAATAATAATACAACATTTTTAGGTCTGCGCCTCAGGTCTCTGTATCTATTTCAAGATCATTTGTCGATCTTATAGGCAAGTACAGGTTTTTATTAACCCATGGATATAGAACTGTTACCAAAACATATACTCTAAATTGAACCCCCTTATTGATAAACGTTTAAATTATAAATAATCATTGGATACCTACTATCTCGAGGGTCGCGGTGCCTTAAAGATTACTTGATTTTTTTATTATTAGTACATAACTATGACGTCATTACAGCGAGGTGCCTAGATAACTTCTGCGTGTAGTAGAAAAAAATGTTCATTGCGCAGATCTCCGGGATCGAACTTCAGGGATGAGGCACGCACCCTGTAGGTACTACACCAAAACCGCATTTTATTATTTATTTATTTTATTAGAGGATTAATTCCCAAACCAGTTAAGCAAGGCAAGTAATATTACCAGGTTAATATCATTTCCCGTTAACAGCTGGAGATAAGTACTATCAATGGCCCATTGCAAACGAAGGAAGGAGTTGTAAGTTGTGGCTGAAATGAAAAAAGAAATAATCACAGGATTCTGATTATTGCAGGACATCCATTGTGGGATGCAGCTTCTTTTAAATTACAGTTTTCAATTTTATTAGAACAAAGGACATCTCATAAAACCGAAAAAAAAACTTCTGTTGCTGTATTAATGTTTTATTTTAAAACAATTTTTTTTCTAGAAACATTTAAGTAATATTGTTTTATTTATCTTATCCGTAGTTTTTAATGAGTGACATAACTATCACTGTTGTTATCTATACGGCGAATTTAAAAAAGTTCTCGTGTTATAAATACCTGTCATTAGATCCTATTACTTAGAACAGAGAGTTGACACCTGCACCACAGGCAAACATATCTTTGCATTTAATTCAATGAACTAAACTGTTTTCCAACATAAAAATCGATAACCGAACCTCTAATCAAATTGGGGTAAATCAGAATCATTTGATTTAAATTTAACACAGATATGGGATAAATCTTCTTATTATACAAACAGTGTAAACTATCTCGATATAGCAGATTTAATTACACTTTGAAATCGATTTTCCTTTAGCTTTTATAATATTTTTTTTGTTAATCCCTTCATGTGTGTTATGTTTGCCAATTGCCCATAATTGCTTGTTACATCAATGTATCATTGTGCTCAAAATAGGGAAGCTTTTATAAATAAATTAAATTGAAATAGGTTATGCAAATTTTTCATTGGTTTGTGATTTCAATATAAATTTAGTCATAATCAATTACAATTAACACAACCAAAAATCATAAAAACTTCACAATATCTTACCAAAGTTTCTATGTGATCCTAGGTTATCATCCAAAGACTTATGGTGGCGTGTCATGAAGTTATTTTTCATGCGTATTGTATATTTAAGACTTTCCGGCCAAGTGTTTGATGAGTTCTGTTGACAATATTATAATTTATTCTTTTTAAAGAAACATCACTTTAGTTCATTTTAAAGATGACTCTCTTTCTAATCATGGAAAATTTAAAAAAAAATTTATATGACTTGAATGGTAGTAGTATCACACAATATTTTATTAATCACAAACCTGTTACAAACTTACCCGTAAACTATCAGGAAAAATAATAACAGCATCATATACAGATACAGTATTGAAAAACTTTTCAATTTCGGTATAGCTTGATATTGGGCTGTATCCACGAAATGCACCATCTGTAAATACAAGAGCATATTATAGAATAACTATATTTATTTCCCAAAGTGTATGGATTTGCTTTCTTAGTAATAATAGTTAAGGTACGTAAATATCGAAACTGAACAATACCCTGAAAACCCAGTATTAGGAAAATGGTTTAGTAATTGCAAAAAGAAATGGTTATAACTGGACACATAGTTTAGAGTAATATTATAAGTTAGAAATAATATTTAGCTTTATTAATATCAAGATCATTGCAGAGTATAAATAAAAATATGTTATTTTTAAAACTTGTTAAGTACATTAAGATTGCACTGTTGGTTTATTTTAAGACAAATAAATACAAAAACTACTTAGATAAAGCTATATATGTTGTTAAGTAATGTTGTCAATAAATACATTATTAATTTGCACTATACAATTTCACATACAAGTTTTTTATCCTAGAGAAGTTACCTGTTTATAAAATATGATTTTTTGGCATTCACATAGACTTGAGTCTTGTATATATGTAAAGAAATGATTGAGAACTGTGATTTTTTAAATTATTCTTTAAATTTTTTAATAATGTTAAAAAACTTATTCATTAATTTAATTATTTTTACTTTGATTGTCATGTGAATTGTGAGTCAATTAAATACTATCAATAATTGGTAGTATGTATTACTACCAATACATTTTAATAATTTGTAATGTATAAAAGGGTTTCCCATAAGACTTCTGTTCTTTTTTAATGTTTCATTTTACAAAATATAATATTGGACTTAGAAGACCAATTTTAGAAGATAGAATATAAAAGTAATTATAATTATCATAAAACTTACATAATTGTTCCTGTTCCTTCACGCGCAATTTGGCTGCTACTTTTTCCATCAAAAGCTTTGTAAGATCAGTTTCAGGAAAATAGTAAATCATTATAGGTGCCTCTAACTGATTCAGGGGAATTACATCCTGTCAAATAAATACAATTTAATAACAATCTGCAGATTGAAATCTGTTTGTTAAAAAAACAAACCTAGTAAAGTCATAGTAGTTTTAGACATTGTTACAAGAAAATAGTTTTTAGGCCATCATAATATGTATTCAAAATTATGATGAATGTTGCTCTTTGGAGCCTGGCCAACAGTAACATATTGATTAAGATTTCCAGACCATAGTAAGTCATGGGATAGTATTATGTGAGCAAAATAAAGGTTTTGTTAACTTAAAAAGTAACTGAAGTGTCTAAAATATGCTCTAGCTTCAATACAAAATAATACTAGAGTTTTCATAAAACAATATGGACTGGTAGTGGATATAAAATCTAACATTGTAAATTACAGAATCTTATTACTACATCATTTCAACTATTAATAGTAGCATTAAAATGAAAAACATGATCTTAACAAGAAAACAAATCTACCCAAACACACTACGATAAAACTGACAAAGTATGGAAAAAATACCATTTTACCCATACAGCGAAACTTACCGTCTCGTGAATCGTAAAACCCTCAACGCTTTTATGTTTATTCACTGGGTTTAAATCATCTTTAAATATATACAGTATGACGAAAAGAACCAGTGTTGACAATAGTTCTAGCGGAGTCTGGATATATTTTTTCATGCGGCTGATTAAGTGCTTCCACATAAGCACCCGTAAGTAAAACCGCATCTTTATCGATTTATTTAATACAGAATGTTAATTACAATGTAATGAATCACTTTGTAACATCATGATCGCGACATTGTTTTGTATTCTCCTATTGTTTAGTTCCTTAGATAGCGGCAATGATTAGACTATATCTAGGTCTATTAATGATCCAAGTGAAGACTAACAAACGAGAAGGTACCGCGTATACGAAAACAAATAATTGATTTTTATTTATTTAGTTAAACATATAACGCAACCTATCCCAATGTAACTTCGGTAATAATTTTGTTTTCTCTAATACAAAAAAACTGTCAACGTCTGTGTCATCTTGTTATTTTTTTTTTCAATTTATCCCTAATGGGAAAGGCAAAGGACTTTAGTCCATACAGATTAAAGTTTTAAATGACAACTCAGGCTGTCAAATAAAAATGAGAACGTTATCTAACCTAACCTAACTCTACAGATAACACAATATTCTGGGTATTTATAAAAAAGTGCTATTATTAAATTAAATATTTTTATTCAAACTTGAACTTTTACATACACAAAGATTAAATAGATGCTTGCTTGTTATTAATAACGGGTGCGATAGTGCGTAAGTAGGACTACAATAGCTGATAAGCTATGTAATAATGTATTATATATTAACTCGAAACGAGGAGTAAATTTATAAATTAACTAGCAGACTCGGCCAAGCGTTGCTGTGGCTAAGGTTTTTGTTATATTACATAGTAGTAAATTAATCAAGGGAAACCGTAGTAGAACTTATGTGAAACGTTGGTACCACGACACGGACCTAAACTAAACTACCTTTAACTCAGCGCCATCTGTTAGAATTGTATCAAATAATAAACAAATGTTAATGTTATCGTAATTTTAGTAAGGATGCCTATTTTTTTTGAAAATGAAATATAGCCTATGTCACTCAGGAATGATGTAGCTTTCCAACAGTGAAAGAATTTTTCAAATCTGCCAAGTAGTTTTGGAGCCTATTCAATTCATACAAACAAACAAAAAATCAAACCTTTCCTCTTTATAATATTAGTATAGATAATTTCGGGTTAGTATTCGTTAAAAAAATATTAGCATCTAATACCTATTATATACTACTATATTACTGGTTCAATAAGAATAAGTCAATTTTGAATGACTGATCTTATTTCTAGTCATAAGATATTTTAAGAAATGTATTTTATTCACAGAGTTCATGGGGATGTTTTTTTTTATTTTAAAAGGTTCATCTGTCCACAGAAACATTTGATTTTCCTTAAATGGTCAACCATCATTATCTAAAGGCAAACAGGGTAAATAAAATAAAATAAAATTCATATTGTAATATATTTCATGGAACCCGTAGCGTTTCTTAGCTGATTCATATAAATTTATACAAATAGTTTACATATTTCACTAATAAATCAATAATACAATAATTTTTCAGTTCCTACAAATTACTGTTTAATATATTTTAAGATTAGCTAAATTCGTTACACTTATATAATATTTTGGGACATATTGGCACCATTCTTCAAATTCTCACATTCCTAAATAAATGTTTTTAAGAAACGCTAAAACATAAAAAGTTGAGATTCAATTAGAGAAGAGTTTTAACAGACGTATAAGTATACACCGCAACTTAAAGATAATGATCTGAATAAATCAGTGAAACTGTTATATCTTAATACACTGGTTATACCCACGGTTGCTAATCAATATAAGATTAAATCGTTAACAGTAAAAAATAAATAGGTCGGGAGAATATAAAAATAAATCTATATAAATACTTATAAACTAAACTACAGCTAACTTTTCTGACGCTGCCTGACAATTAATTCTTTTTACGTAGATGATACAGATTTTCGCACGATTCAAAATTTCCATATACTATTTTTTTTATTAGTTTTTATATTATATAGGTTTTTTGGACAGCAGCCAGGCGCAATCGTCAAAAAAGTAGGTGCTCTAAATGAATTAAATACAATGCTTCGTAAACAGCTACGATGGTGATAAAATAAAAGATTGAGGCCACTATCAGAATTACACAATAACTATAAAACTAACTAAACATACTATCTACAATATAAATACAATACCGTCATAAAACAAACATAATTAACGCAATAATACTTGTTAGTCTGTAAGAAAAAATATTATCTTTTAGATAAAAGGCGTAAGTAATCGTTTAAAATACTGTGCTTGGAATGCGTCATACATTTAATAATTTTTTAAGCAATCTCAGTCGGCATTTTTGGTAAAATTATCAACTGTGATTTTTTTGACATTATCTAGTAGGTGACATATAATAAAACTCATCTTTAATGTACTTTTCACTCCCGTAGCTTGCAAGCTTACACTTATTACCTTAAATCTGGATACACATTATCAAATACAAATTATGATAACATTAAAATTACTAGCAAACATAAATAATTTTATGTCGCTTTAAAGACTAGAATATGTTGAGGATAGAAATCTGGAGGAACTCGATATATCTATTCGTAATTCATTTTAAAACGCGATAATTTGAGAAAAGCATTTGAACAATCCTAACAAATGTTAAATCAATAATTTAATAATTCAATGTAACTAATGACGTTACTAATTCGTTGACGGAAACAGCTTTAGATTCTCTATGGTTGTTGACAGCTTTGCGCCACAAGTTGGCGCGCGAATTTGTGATGATAGGCGGCAGCATTAGCGTTTTCCGATGAAATCGATCATTAGATCCAGTTCCTCCATCTCGTCCGAGAGGCACAGAGACTCCACACAACCCTTGAAAAAGAGCGTGGTAAAACAATCCGATCTGAAAAGGTAATTAGCTTATTATTATCGCTGTTTATTAAATGAACGCTACGGCGTAGCGAGCTTGTTTACATATTAGGAGAGTAAAGTGTTTAGGTATGTTACGTCCATATAAGTAGATCAGACAATAAGTCCCATATATATTTACTTGCTATGTACAATTATTTACTTGTATTATATAATAAAAGTGTTTATTTTTTATCGTATATAACGATGATTTTATACCTGAAATTAATTTAAAATCGCAGTTGTTTGGAAGAACCAATTTTTATTCTGTAGTACTAAAGAAACTTGACTAATTATTAGACGTTTTCAATTTACATAATGATTAAATATAGGGAAATTAAACCTTAGGTGGTTCTACAGTAATAAGGTAATATACCGTGCTATTAGAAGATTTACTACTTTTACGTTATTTAGTAAGCAAACAGTATTAAACCGTAAGTACATATGCAGATAGATTACAGTGTCCAAGATAAAGATGAAGCAATAGTGAGAAAGGAGGACATTTTGTGATTTTAAATGTGTATTTCCCGTACATTTAATATCAAGTAACTTTCAATACTCATGGAAATTACATATTTTTAGTCAGTATCTATACTTAGCATGCATTCCGTTACCAGTGTAACATAGTGTATGTATTAAAAATATAAACCTTTGTTAATGTTAGTGACAGGCAAATAGATGCAATGTGAAAGAAGTGCTTAGTCATAGACAGAAAGAACTCGTTCCGCAAACCCACACCGGAGCATAGAGTATAGAAGAGCAGATGTTTCTCAAATTTGCAATATTTATTTTAAAACATAATTGATATGATTTCGATATTGGTATCTTTAGTCGTTCCTTATTTAATAAATAATGCAAGTTTCAGAAATCCGTAAGCCAAACCCTCCGAAGATAAAATAATCATTTGTTGGTACCTAAATCCCTGGATCCGCCCCATTTAATTGTATTATATATTTCTTGAATATTTCGAGTTGATCGGTCTCTTGAAGTACTTCCACGCAGCCTTTGAAGTAGTCTGTCATGAAACAGTCTTTCCTGCACCCCAACAATTGTTTAATAAATCATTTGTTTTATAACGAGTGTGACCGTTTTTCTGTGTATTTAATTAAATTAAATGTATTATATGCAATTAAGGCTTTTCATATTTTTTGTACAATTATTTAAATAAAACTTCTTTAAAGAATTTGGACGCGAATTTATTAAATTTATTTTACTCGACATTAAGCATAATTACAGCACTAAGTGAGCATCTCTCAAATACGCGTTTCAATCCCTTACCTGAGTTTTATTTTTGTGAATATTATTCATGTATACCAAAGCAAATATTATACATAAACAGTATCGGAAATGACGCTGCTTTATGGAAAGCCTTAATGCCGCTGAAAAACATCACAATAAATTTACAGATAAAAAACTTATTTACCTGCATAGAGTATAGAGCTGCGGTTCCCTAAAGAGGTTATAGCAGTCGTCACAGATACGATCTAAGCGCGCGAAAATCGCCGCGTCAAAGACACCTTTGCATTCGAGGCTGAAGAATGACCGGCGAGAGACGTGGTGCGGCGTAGAAGCGGGCACCGCTGCTACAAGAGCCAGCGTCAACGCAGCCGTGCACAGTTGTATCGAGTTAAGATGCATCTGTAAAAGAATACATTACTACATAAATACGCGTTAAATGTGACTTTGTTAATTATTTACGCGATTATAAACATTTAATAGAGAATACATATAAGAAGATTTTTTATATCTAAAATTTTGACTCAAAATAAGACATCTTTTTTATTTATTAATTTAAGACATGACTGATCTATGCTATTAGAGCTTTTAGTATTGCCTTTGCTCCACAGTTGATATTATTCAATCCAATTAATTATCTGTCTGCTTACTGTTGTGCAGTTTGGTTGAAAGTGTATAAAATAATTACGAACGAATAAAAACTTGGTTAATTGAGGAAGTAACTGTTCAACAAAACAATAAAATACGGAAATACACCGCAGTTACGTTTTTAAATTTCTCTTTTCATAAGTTTATCATTTAAATTCACAGCAGTGAACTTGATACAACTACATGTCATCGTGATCGACGATGACGATGAAAATTAGATCTAATTATTCTGAATTCTCGGAGCGTGGTCTCTGTATTTTTCCATTTTATGCAATAAAATGCTTGCTAGTAATAAAAAATCAGTTTCATTTAGAAGACAAATTTGTAAATTTATTTCAAATGGCTCAAGGGAGATATGGAACGTCAATACTGGTAACGTCACGCACGTTACCAGTATTGAAGTAGTCTAAAGAACACAAGTATCGGCGTGATATATTAATCACTAAGACATATTTTTTGGTACTTAATCGTCTCGGTTTCCTCACGATTTTTACCCTAACGTTACGAACAACTGTTAATTGGGCACGGATGTAGAAAAATCGATTGGTATATACAGCCTGAACACAAGAAATCGTTAAATAGCTTAACCATTGCTGTCTGATGTTGTACATATTTACCATATCTGTTATAAAAAGGCCTTAGAACTGGTTGCAATATATCTGCATATTCTATTAATAGAGCTTTAAGTTAAGTCGATTCACAGGTGGTCAGTTAATCGCTCAATCAGTGTTGCAAGTTTTATTGCAAGTAATTACTACCTATAAATCGGGCTAGTTTTATGCGGGAGGCCACTTTTAGTATTCATAATGATAACTAAATTGCAGTTAATATGCAAAGATATTAAAACAGGTCTAAATTGCTACGAAAAAAATAAATAGGCAGATTTAATTATTATTTCCATCTCGACAGTGGGGTTCTACAATAGTTCTCTAAAAGGCACTTTTTGCTGCGCACAACCGAGTAACCAGCTGCTATTAGAGGTATTTCCAGACTGATACGACTTATGTGACTAAGAAAAGAGCGTACGATTTTTTGAAGGATCGACACACCCGCCGGCGTTGCAGGTGTCCAAGGGCGTCGGTTATCACTTTGTTCCTGTCCTGTCCTCGTATCCCATATCGCCAACTCCTTTAATGTGTAGATGATATATTTAGGTCTATATTCTAAAACATAAATCTCGTTTCAGAAGTCATCAGACTATTTTTTGTCAATGAAAATATATATTTATGTAGCCCTTCTCAAAAAATTCTGACGTCTGATATAAGGGGATATCAATTCCACTTGACACTTTGGCAAAATGATTTTTTTTTTTCATATGGCCTGCACCATTTGGAATTAAGATATAATATATTATCCTCGTGCTTAATTTAATGGCAATCTGGACAATCTATGTTATTAAGGACACAGTATAATTTATGTTACCACTAAAAGGCAGGCGTTACTTAGAAGTGATTAAAACCACGGCCCTAGTTGAAAGCTTTAGCAATTTAATGAATATCAATTTGTATAGGTTTGATGTAATATTTAGTGGGTGAATAAAATTTATATCGCGTAAAATTATTTCTAATTCTAACTAAAAATAATAAATAGTTCTTTTAAAATATAAATCACTTTTTACAAATTGCTGTGTTTTCACGAGCTTTTAGGCTTCATCAGAATCGCGCCATGGTCTGACAAGATCGAGCGGAGAAACCCAGCCCCGGATTTAATTTTCCAATCATGCTTACTAATGATACTTTATGTGCATATAAGAACTGGCAACCTATTTTTACG
Source organism: Pieris rapae (assembly GCF_905147795.1). NCBI lineage: Eukaryota > Metazoa > Arthropoda > Insecta > Lepidoptera > Pieridae > Pieris > Pieris rapae. The sequence goes on along the minus strand of NC_059509.1, from coordinate 2,406,832 downwards.
CACAACTATCATTAAAATCAAATGACAAGAATCCGGAAATTTATTCACGAGTTAATGATAAGGTTGTGACATGTTATGCAATAATGAAATACGCCAGCAAAAACTGGTGAAAACTTGAATAAAAAAATATTTAGGCCCGTAAATACAAAATTAAAAAAATATTTTTCATTTAAAGTCGTGTGAACAAACAAGCTGTAAAAAACAAACATTGTCAGATCGTATCTACGTCGTAAATAGGCGGTGTCTTTACACACGACGGCGCACTAGGTCTTTGCTGATTCATACCTTGTATGAAGTTATTGCAAGGATCGCGTGAAAACATATTCCTGAAGCTTCTGGACTCTATGACGTTTGACTTTTAATAATGTATTAGAAATTATATTGTATATTATATCATATATCCTATAAATTTAAAAGCGTTAACGTGCCAGTATTAATGGGTACCTCAACATTAAAACACAAAGGAACTCTAGTTTTCAAACAATGCATATATCAGTAACGTGGCTTAGTATAATACAACTTTACATGGTAAGGGAATAAAAAAACATGTATTATAGGCTGTTCTCGAGACTACCAATACTAGCGAAACGACCGTTATCCGTGTGTTTAAATAATAAAAATTATTATATTCTAAATCCTAATATCACGAATAACGGGACTTCACCAAATACTTTGTACTATTCATGTTATAATAATTGTAATTTTATGTGTTATTACTGAATCGAAATTGTAAATAGCGTCAAGTCGACAATAACGTAAAAGTTAGTAGTGAAATAAACCTATGCTAGCAGTATATTGATCGTTAACATACCTCTAAAGGCATGTACAGCAAAGCCAGACAGCTCGGCTACCAACGATAAAATGTCGCACACTTGTGGGACTCTCGTTTTTGCTAGAAACAATCTCGTTCGGAATAATTACCCGCCATCTTGCTAATAGTGCGAGCCTACATACTTGTGTAATTGTATAAATACGGACTGAGAAATTAGTTTCCTTATACAACTTTAGAAAATGTTAGTCACAGAGTGAATAAAGCATAGTATTCCAGATTAAAACAATTTTTTAATGGAATAGAGAGATGTAACAGAAGAGTGTTGATTAATCTCGCGAGTACGAGTCATTTTTACACCATAAAAATCGAGTAAGCCAATGTATTAACAAGATATTATATATATGTATATAGGCATTATTTCTAGAAGTAACTTCTATAGACGTAAAAGCATCGTAAATTAACATATCTCGCTGATCTTCCAATTGTATTATTTAAATCCATCGTAAAACAAGGATGTTATGACTTTTATCAAAAGCTGACATTTGAAGTAGTTTATGCTAAGTGAGCTCAAAATATAATAAAATGTTATCGTGTACATATGAACCCTTTTATAGCTGTGTTAATGTGACATAGAAATCGAGTATAACCTGTGTAGTGCGCCGCAAATTAAACGGATAAAATCCAAAGCTTCGTGTTCATTATAATTGAGGTGCATAACATAACTATCAGTTGATGTCATAAAACCATTGAATTTATAATACTTACAGACTGAAAATCATTTTACTATTCGTGTATACTGTGTATTATGTGAAATGGTTTCTTAAATGTAAATAAACTAGGTTTATTCAATTATCATTTGATGTCAAAGTTATAAGCCATATAGACAATATATAGGGCTTTCAAATTTCTTCGTATTTGTATTATAATATTGAAAAATATAAAGTGATATATTTAAAAAAATAATATCAGAATTCTCATTATAATTCTGTTCCAATCTTTTAAAAAATACAATATGTGTGTCACGAAACTATTTATCATCAAATTTTCTAATTTTAAAACAGAATTGATAAGTTAATTTAAACGTAATTTATTAATAACTTTAACACAAATGTATTCTTGGAATAATCTCTTATCTGCGACCTAATTAAATATTATCTAGGCGCGTGATCACGAAGGTATTAAAACATTTGCCCACAGATTAATTTACAACGTAGTGTGTTGACATCTTAGATCAAATTAATTAGTGCTTGCACAATAATAATTACTAGTGGTTATAAATACAAAGGAATGACGTGTGACTAATTTCACGCAAGCCCTGGAATTGACTCCTTTAAGAAATGCCAGCGCAGACTTCTTTGTGGTTCTTTTGTTAGAAATATATCGCATATTTAAAGAAATATATTCCGAAGCATCTTTTCTAACATTAGTCTATAAAAATAAATATCAAAACATGTAAACATGTTGATGAGACGTAGGATTTTAACTTCTATTATGTAGACATTATAGTAAATTTTTGTGACGTAGGGAGATTTAAAATATTTTACGACTAGTAGTATAGTGCAACAGAATTGACACTAGAACTAAGATCGAGCAGCCGATATTTAAAATTGGAACGCTGAATTCTTCTGCTAATGTTTCTTTGGTATTAGGAATTGCGTTAATTATTAGCAAGAATTTCGTGCTGATAGGCCCAAGAGGCTTGGTCGATGGCGTGATCAGTGTTCACCAATGGGCATCAATTAGACACGTGCGTGTATGTAGGTCACAGCGGAATTACTACGTACGTCACAAAACTTTAAGAAATTCAAATTGCATGAACGCGTTCACCTCGAAATTCCTGCAACTTTTATTACGTATTGCGCAGAATTTGTCCAGATCCGTGATTAATATTTACTTGAGTACCTTGTTCTAATAAAATTGCACGAGAAAAATATTACCTGTAGCATATAATAATATCTAACGTTTGCAGTAAATCTAAAGAACGAACGAAGAGAAAATATAACGGACGAACGTTAAGATAGATGTAGCTTTTTGAAGTGAAACTTCTTTAGAATCGTTGTGATTTCAAACCGGATGCAACGAAAAAGCGACAGTAAAAAGAGACAGAAACATTATTCATATGATTTAACGTGGGAGAAAATGAGATAGATAAACTTCTTTCGAATCGTCGTGATTTCGAACCGGATGCAGCGGTAAAGAGAGACAGAAACATCAATTCATCATATGATTTAACGTGGGAGAAAAAATGAGATAGCAGGCATTATACAGCCTCTCTTTACTGCCGCTTTTTCATTTGATCGAATTTCAAACTTTCGATGTTTTAGTTTTACCCAAATTAAAAATTTATATTAAACTTATAAATTAAAATTTATCATTAAAATATACTGTTTTAAAAGAACACACACATTTAGATAATGGAAAATGATTAATTTATATATGATTAATAATAAAAAAAATGTTTTTGAAGGTTTCACTTCTACCATGTGTGAATTGCACATATGTTTTTTTCTCCTGTAACGTTTTTTTATTATAGAACAGGGGGCAAACCGGCAGGAGGCACACCTGATGCTAAGCGATACCGCCGCCCATGGACACTCTCAGTAGGCAGCTGGAATACTCCAGAATGGAATATTCCGAATTAATATTATTAATACAACGTTTTCTTATTAACTGTATATTTGTATGTATTTTCTGTTCTTTTAGTTTTAGTTAGCATAATAAATTAAAAAGGTACCTTTTAAATAAGGAAACACTTATTAGTTGCTAATAAAATGATTACTTATAAATTTCGCTAGTTAATAAAATAATTTGATTAATATTATAAGCATTTCTCAATAGATTTCGGTACGGTTAAAAGCAAGCTAAAGTAACAATGCTTGAGTTAGTTGAAAACGTAACCTGCAATAATGTATGCTTGAAGTGAAGCCAAGATTCAAAGCACTTATCTAGTTGCCTTCAGTGCGCGCCTCGCTGTCTGCTTACAGCCACTCACACACGCACATCTATTTTACGCAACATAATGTCGCTTTTTACTTAAATTATATAAGGACTAACATTCAGCTAGAATATGCGGTTTGACTATAAATGTACATTTCTTAGTAATTGCTTTTGAATAATGTAATTTTTATTGCTAGAAAAACGATGTAAAGAAACGCGATTTAAATATCATGAAAATAAGGTTTATCCGTGTGTTTGAATAGGTTATTGGAGAGTATCGTGTACTTATCACGTACGACAATATTTTAAGACGATTATTGCTGCAGGTGTCTTTTAAAATTTATTTGCGTTCGAATAGAATGCCAGTGTAGCGTGCTGTGCATATCTATGCAGACCTTAAATATGGCGGATTTATATAAAAACAGATCCTGGATTTTGTTAACTACTGAGAATTCAATCGTTAGGTAAATGAAGTAAACGGACCGACGCGGAGGAACGTTTTGACTGTGTTTATTATGGAGATGTGGTTACAACCACCTCAACCACATACATGCGAATGTATAAATATATACAATAAGACAGCGGGTTTTGCTTATTTGTGATTGGCTAATAGGATCTTCAGGCCAATGAGGCAGATGCTATTCCACTTGACCAATAATATTTAAGCGAAAATCGTGATCTTTCATTTCATTTCGTTTTTGTTAAAAGTGTTTTATAACCTAGGCAGGCTACCACAGATTATAATTTCTACCATAGATAATAATTATTACCACATTAATAAAGTTACAACTTACTTTTCGTCCTTGATCTATGCGCACTACGCTGCAATCAAAGGCTTGCGTTAATATAACAGGAAATTATAAAAGTCGGGTTAAGTATTAGAAAATTGTCGCCAACCCGTTGGTCAGGAAAGCGTCGAACAGTCTAGATTTGCGTCGTAACATAAAGCCTAGTGCGTTAGTTGCGACAGACAAACTGACTAGCGAAGTACGGAGCAATCATCAATAATTGGCCGCAATTATGTTGCATTCATTACTCATGATTGAGTAAGGAACTATTAATTAATATCGCAAAATATTAACTAGTTCTGCAAAGGGCTTTCAATCAGGAATATTATTAAACAACTTTATTCATTTGTTGAAAATTTCATATATACATAGTATGATTCTTCATAATTGTCTAATGTTTGAACCTACTTGAGGCAATAACTTCAGTTAATATCACGAAGTCTTAAAAGCAAATTTGCAAAAAATAATAAGCTAACTATTTTGATTACACGCGAAATCAACAGACAACCTAAGGATAAGCAAAACGCAATCAATTTCTTTGAACTAAACTCATGTTTGTTAGTGTAAAATTTACCTTCAAGATAAAAAAAAATATCCTGCGTGCTATTAAAATAGACCTAAATTACCGCTTTCCGGTTCGCAAGACCACAGCAGACTTATTAGTCTTAATACTATGCTGTCAATGAATACAAGCATGTATTAATCTGTCCGCCCGGGCTATCTTTACTGTGTGTGGTGTGGTCGCCCACCCTGCGAGCTAAAAAATGACATCGACATTCGCGATCTCCTTCTCGATTGTTGAACTAGATTAAAAAAACTGTATAATCTATGGTACTGCTGCTAATATTATTAAGGTTTAAAATCGTATGACAAATTGGCATAAATTTATGTTGGACGGTTAAAATAACCAGACAGACTGGTCTAGTGGCGTTGAACTGCACAGGTGGTTGGATAACAAGATAAATTTAATTCAGTATAATAATAGAGTCCTTAGCGAGTGACGACACTTGAAATTATGAAAACGACAGTTTCATTCGTGTGTTTTTAATTATCGTATCAAATATTTTAATTAATTAAGATGTATATTTCAGTTACGGTTAGATAGCGTAGAATTCAGTTTAAATGTTAAACTAAGTTATTTTAGAACGTGTAAATATTCAAAATATATAATAATAAATATATTAAACACATGAATAATATAATGAAATTGCACAATACGCATAGATAAATAGTTTTATCTATATATACCGTACCTCTATAATCGTTGACACAAACTGTATTGTTGCCGTTACTAACTCTGATGTACTAATTTTAAAAACCAAAATAAAAACATACATAGAATATGCAATTATACCATTACTATTTGTATGTACAGTGATTATTCCACTATTCTACGTAAAAATACTCTTTTTACACAAGTCAATTATCCTACTATATTCATTTCAATTTGGTAAGTATTCCCTATAAATACTATATGACTAATCGAGTACGAATTACGTTATAGCGTGACAATAATTTATAACATTTTCCTACAACTAAAATTAATGAGTTAATTCAATATAAATATTTATCTTACTAATTTATGCTTTGCCTATTTTGACATGCAAAACCATGCATATGATTTGAATGTCCTATAAGGTAAATATTACATAATATATAATTGAAACGTCATCGTGACATGGAACTTGTAAGTTAACATTATTTTCTACTCATGACACAAACAAAACAAATGAACCATAATATGTAGGCTTAAAACGTACGTAATTTTAAGCAGTGTTAGCTACATAGTGCGACTCTCATCGCTGATATGGTAGGTTCAGTCCTCGACTGTGTAAAAGAAAACATCGCGAGGAAACTGGCTTGCCTTAAACCCAACAAGTCGACGGCTTGTGGCACAGGAAGCTGATCATCTTCTCACCTATTAGATTGACAAATGATCATGAAACAGTTACAGAAATCTGAGGCCCCGAGCCAAAAAGGTTAGTCTAAAAAGCCCCACTGACTGATGTAAGTAATAATGCCGCACCAATATTTTTATTGTTAATTTGTATGTACATATATACTATGTGTTAATTTCAATTCATAATTGCTTATGTAATTCAGTACGTCACATATATATTTAATTGACAATTCTCATACTACTACCACAAATTGTAACCATTATGACTTTTTACAAACTGAGTCACCGTATTTATAGCGGTTAACAATTACTATGAGCTTAGTTCAAACGTCGTATAGCTTATCATTTACGTATACGTCTAACGTTTTACGTTATGACGTAGAAACCAGTTTAATGTCACTGACCTAAATGATCACCGTGGACCTTGGTACGTGAGGATATTATATGCTAATGAATTATTTAATTCCTTATGTAATAATGCCACGAGTAGCGATTCTGTTTTTGATCCCCAAAAAAATAAGGTCGTCGACATTTACGTCAAGATTGTTTTGTCTAAATTATTCATGTTCGTTATGTAAGATTTATTAATAGCTAATAAATTTAACGATGTTCCGTGATAATTCTGTAAATAGAATTAATCTTTATTAAATCCAGTAAAATTATAAATATTTATTGTTTTGATTTTCATTATTTGTTTATACAAAGTGCCCGAGTATGTAATATGACGGCTTAATTTAGGCTTTTTTTTATATTTCACCGTTCAGCTCAGCGTTGATGTAATTGGATGATAAAAACCTATTTCATTCCCATATTATCCTTTTAATAGTCGTGAATTTGGTTATAAAATTTCGCAAATGAAGGCAATGCGCAATGCCTTGGTAATGAACGTATGTGGATGTGTTTGCCAAATCCAATATATAAATTTTTATAGATTTTTTCTTACTTAAATAAAGTTTAATCTAGCAAAATCAGCACTAAACGTTTGTCGTACACGAAACCAATATAGGTTCATATTGTGAATTTGTTAATAATTTTAAAACGTAAAATCAACAAGCCAATCGATTACAAAGGTAAAAATATTACGAACATAAATTAATGCGAGCAACGTAAATTTAAATGGTGGTAAGTGTATGATGTTTCTCGTTTTTTTTCCACTTACATTAAACAGTCTGGCAGCGATGTAAAATTGTCAACGCCGTCTGGGCAGTGAAATTAAATTCTTATTTATTAGCAAATGATCCCTGAATGTTCTCAGAGATTTTAAGGTTGGCAACACTCCAAACGATCGTTGACAGACACGTACTTTATCTCATTCACGCATTTGTATAAGCAACTTCATTGACAGTGATGAAATTTCTCAACCATAAAACTCGCGAAATTCTGTGAAAAGTACAGTAATGGTGACTCACGAACTTGATTGTAGGGCAGGACATCTTTTTTGCAGCTATGGCCTCAGTTTGTGCTATTTTAAATACATGAAAAAGGTTTTACTATTTGTCTTATTGGTACTTACTATATAAAATTTTCTTGGATGTGAGAAATGTGATATTCAATACGCAATGTAAAATATACGTAATATCCGCGGATTAATTTATGACTGTTACGTTAGAGATCGGATCTCGCGTCGCTGTTAATTAAAGTAATGCGCAATTTATTTTTTACACAAATTGCTCAAACGGCGCCAAACTTTGACAGTTTTATAATGCTACATAAAACATAGTCAATATTTCTTGACGATTTTTTTATGTTCCATGATATTCTTAGAAAGGGCAACTAAATAATTAATCAACGGTCATTAATCTCTTGCCAAGGTGTGGTATATTTCAGTAACGTTCACTTCCTGTAGGCTTCAATGTCGCCGCTATTTGGCAGATATAATGACCTAGCGTCATTTTATTTTGTGTATTATTTCAAAGGAAATTAATATTAGCCTTGGCAACAGACACAGCAGTGAAAAATGTGGTTTCGCTTTGATCTCAAGTGCATACGATTATAAGAGAAGTGTCTGAATGAACATATGGTTTAAATATAGGTGCATTTGATTATGGAAGGGCCTCGAGACAGCGCGGGTCGTCGATCGTGCGAGGTTGAGGCTCATCTTGACCGCAGTATAGGTGGCAGCTCAGATTAAACACAATTTTAGCTTTAATATTGAATATTTGATATTATTGAAGTATTTTGTCACATTTTATAAATATAGTCTATGGATATTTGTATAGACTGTCAATAAAGTAAATCAATGTATGGTTTTAGGTCCGAAACCTGAATTAAGACTTTGAAGTTTGACATTTACAGAATACGATAGTCTTATGTTTTTTTTAATACGTGCTTTTAATGTCACCTGATGAGGAAATACCAACGCCGCAGAACAAAAACATGTAAAATGATATTAAATCATAAAAATTTGTTAATATTTATTTTGAATTTATAGAATGAGATACGATCTTGCAATAAAAAAACATTTTTAAATAAATTATTAAATATATTATGTTGCCCAGTGTACAATTGTAGGTTAACCGCTCTTTACATAAGAAAAAACACAACAGTACATTGAAAATTACGTTGTTATTCTTAGAATTAACTTCACAATTTAGACAAAACCAATCCTACAATAACAATGTCAAGAAAAACACCACGTCATGCATGCACGCATGTCTTAGACCCGAAAATCGTCAACATGTGCAGGCACAGAAGTCCAAGCATAATAAAAGAGTCAAGCGATGTATATTCGAAGCTACGGAACTTCATCTTAATACCACAATATAAATACCTTTTCTGTAATTTATCAAGGGGATTTGAACTTCAAAAACTCGAGTTTCTCACCGATTTCTATCAACATTAGAACTATAGTACTTTTAACATAGGCTGTATTTATTTCTTAATTATTAACAATAAGTCCAGTCTTACAGAGCTCTTAATAATTAATATTAACTGCTTCTATCTTTAATTGAAAATAATTTTGCCGTCATTATGTCAAAATGCACGAATATTTCAGTGTATTCAGTACACAGTTAAAGACAGTGTGGCCCCATTGCAAATTCATCCATTAAACTTTCTCGCTTGTTCATTTGTCTTGTCTGTATGTTTCGAAATGCATACCAGAACAAATTGAGCCGCCATCTCAGTGAAGTACAATGTTAATCAAATGGCGGCAATTGTATTGTTTATGTTTATAACTTGCACTTAATTTGAGTGACATTTTTATCGTTCTACTTGGTGTTGCCAGTAACTAAAGTTAAATTGTTTTAAATGCTTACACAAATGATATTTTTAGAACGTGATTATTTGAAGAATCTAGAACATACTCATATTCACAATAAGATAATTCATTGAGTGGCATAACTTTTTGTTTTTTTTTCATTCCTGGATTTGATCAAACAACCTATCTCAAATTAACCAGTTATTTAATGAGTGAGTGAGATATACTATAGATATCTATAACCTATCTATTTTTATCAATTTATTTGTATAATGAATTGAAATCGGAAACTTTTACAGACGGACAAATCTTGAAATATATATAAATAATGCGAGGAGTCAAATTAAGATGAACCAATATATGGGCCGATATAGGACCGTCTCGAGGGTACGCTACGAAATACGAGTCACGCTAAAAATATTCAGTTAATATATTTATTGCACTATTCATGATAAAATTAACAAGACTGTATAAAAAAAACGATTTTGTTCAAAAGTTGGCTACTTTCAGCTGAAGAGCGTGAGTTTATAAAATCTACTTCCATACTAGATTATAATTAGTACAAATACTTTTTGAAGTAAAACTTCTATAGGCGCATGAGGGTAAATTTTTACGAATGAAACGCAATAATAATAATATCAGCGTCACGAAGATTGGCATCGTTTTTGTCGAAGAAAAGGGAGAGAGCGATTGAGACCGAGCGATAGTGAAGTGAGAAAGGGCAAACGTAGCATAGCCACGCTACTGATTGTTATACTCGTTTAGTAGTTACATATTAGAACTTTAAGTGGCTATTTTGTCGCATAACGTCTTGTGCAGTAATTTTTTTTATATTATATTTATATTATTCACTTCTGACATGTGTACTTTGTACGCACTTTTTAATACACATTTCTGCGTATATTATAAGCAAGTATATCTCCTAAAATATATAAGGGCAGAGTTCGAATTTAACTAACACTCAACACTGAAATAAACATGCAATGTGCCTATTTTCCTTTTTAAAATTTTCAGTGGTAAACGACTATATCAAAGCTGGATTGCACATGTATTTATAGTCAAAGAGCGCTATTATTTCAATTTAAATGGCGTGCATAATCTCAGATTGTAATCGTAGATGACGTATTCAGGTCAGTGCATGGATATTTAATATTACAGATAAATCGCAAGGGCAGATCGCTTCACTTGACAGATAGCCGTGGGATGATTACTAACGATTAAACTTGCGTAGTGGCAGTACAGTCAGCAAAATACAGCAGCTTCATCAGAGGAATACCATTTGATGAGAGCGTAAATAATTATACGCTAATAACTTTCCAGAATTAAAAAATTGGAAGATTGGAAATAGGTATAGAAATTTCATTCCTCGTGTTAGTTTTACTGATAGTCCTCATGCAGCAGTCCGGTTGGTCAATTTTAATTATATCTTTAGTTTGATAGAGTGCATATATAATATACTGAGACACATCTTTCACCTATAAACGTGAAATTTTCTTATCACAAAACTTTGTACTTATATGAATTTGGATTAAGGAAATTATTTTTGCATAATTTAGATAATCAAGAATAATTTTAAGTTTTGATCTGAGCAAAAATGTATAAATAAATACTGTCATCATCACTATACAGTATAAAACAAAGTCGCTTTCTCTGTCCCTATGTCCCTTTGTATGCTTAAATCTTTGAAACTACGCAACGGATTTTGATGCGGTTTATTTTAATAGATAGAGTGATTCAAGAGGAAGGTTTATATGTATAATAACATCCATTAAATAGTGGAGAAGTACTGTTATTTTTGAGGTTTCTAATATGATGTCGTAAATAATTACATTTTTTCCGCTTACATTGCAAACGCAGGCTGAACCCTACGAATTTTATCAAAATAATGTACTAAGTATTTTACACATTGAAAAGGTCTACAGAAAAGTCCGTGATGGTATAATATGTCTCTTTTATGGATAACCCATATTTTATATACAACGTTCACAGATTTTCTGTAGTGTATTTAGTATCAGCATTGCACCCGTGCGAAGCCGGGGCGGGTCGCTAGTTTTCTATATAATATGAAAGGTATAAGCAATATCGCTATATATATATATAGTTAATGTAACACTTAAGTCTATACGAGCATTCACATCGAACGTGGACAGAATTCGAGTTAGGGACAAAATTACCATTGATTACATGCATACAGTACACGCTGTCTATGTGTGTGTGATAGTGCGTATACGCCGCGGCAGACTTCTTGGCAACGAGCGCTATAAGGTCCTTTCCACATTGAACCACTTTTTCCCTTAATAATAGTCTATAATGACCATTAACCCCCTTAAAGGAACTAGTTTTTGTGTAATTGCGGTAAGGAACTTCTTGTATGGGATAATCGGAAAATTATTAGCAGTATTTGTGTTAGAACACATATTGCACATAGAGAGACAGTACTCTTTTTACAGCTAAGATAAAGGTCTTGGTATTATTTAATTTTAACACCATAAAAACCATAAACACTTCAGCTCCAATCTTTACAGACTAATTAAATACCACAGAGTTAAGGGAACATTTGTATGGTATGCTATATTTGGAACATATCTTCTATTTATATTGAGTAAGACTTGACACTACTACGTATCTTTAAACGTATAACTCAAAGATATATGTATATGATTGGATACGGCTAAGTCGATAAACAAAATTGATATACAAAAGAGCATCTCAAATAAAATACAGTTGATGATAATGATAATAAAAATGCCACGTTGATTGCACGATGCCTTGCCAAGGTAAACACATACAGCGTTAAATAGCATTCCATACATTCGTGTATTAAACATGTATGTGGCAGACTATTCGACGCCAAGATTGAAACAATGTGTTGAATACCATATTGTCTTTGTCTTATTGCTCAAATTCTGAGTAATTTGTATGTATTTGGCGGGAGGAAAATCTTTTAAACACAGGCTGAACCAAGCCTTTTTAACATCCATGTCAGGATTTAAGTGTTGCTTGTTTTGCACTTAATTTAATGTAAAATTTGTCCTGTCTAAATGTACTTAAATTCATTTAAAGAATAGCTGCGTAGAAGTCTATTGTTTTCTGAAAAATGCGCATTTCCTTACGTAAGTTACGTAATGTCATTTAGTAGTCGACTGCCAATCAGTCATCATAATTCGAACTGTTATGAATAGAGAGTCTTTTGTTTTTGTTACTTCACATGTATCATCAACATCATCTATATAGCGTGTAATATTTTTCTTACTACTTCGTTTAACAACCAATAATATTATGCTGAATTTCCAATGGTTATGAACTCAAAGATTAGTTATAAATTTGACAGAACGCAGCTAAATGGGTAAAATCTTAACAAGCGTGCAGGTGTTGACTTGATAATAGAAGTCATTAGGAGATAGTTTACTACTAATTAGCTTTAATAGGCAGGGGCTCATTACCGGGTTTCCATTGTTCATTACAAACTGTGTCTTGAACCCTATATCTATGAAAGCAATAAATACTACTTTGCTAAGGAAGCTAATACTGAATACTTTCCTAAACCACCGTGTTTGTCCGCTGAATATAAAAGAATAACATTTATTCATATAGGTAACATAATTTACACTTAGGAACGTCAAAAATTGTGATGAAATAATGCCAGTTATCAAATCACGGGCGTAGAACGGACGAGAAGAACTGGCAATAAACTCTTCGTCACTCTTTTTGATCGTAAAGTACGTTAAAGATTTTTGTTTTGCACAATGTTTGTAAGGAGCTGCAACCATTACACCATGTTCCACATGATATCTTAAATATAGGTAATATCTATGTAAGTACCACATTTACACACAGGTTTACACAAATATTTGTTGATGTAGGTATCCTTCTATAAGGAAAGGAAAATGTTAGTATATATGATTAAAAAAAAATTCTGTCTTTGAGAAATTTGTTTGTTGAAATATAAAAAATTGATTGAAAAAAATTTTTCAGGCACATATTTAAACAATTTCTTTACAGGACAAGCAAAATTAAATTATTAAAAAATCTTCATTGAAGTATGGAACAATCGATTTATTAATAAGTCATACTGAGCATAAATGTACTTATCATTGATCCATGACCACGGATTAATTTATTTGTGATTCGATTTGTTTCGTGTCAATCGCTCCACATACAGACGAAAAAAAAGTCATAACTTTAAATTTGATACATTTTCGTCTCATTAAGCATTGAGGTTTTTCAATATTAAGTAAATTAAACTCAAGGGAGTGGAAGGGGTCGGATAATTGAATCATACGCGCCTTTCACCACTCCAATTAACTTTGAACGCTCAGCTTACAACTTTTACTTATAGGTAAGCTAATAACCCGCGATTTGGTCTGCTTAGATTTATAAAGAGATCAAATTAGTCGTAAAAAAGTTAAATTCAAAAATAAAAGTTCAGATACACCGTTTCCTATTATTACGAAATTATGTTAATGCTTCTATTATGTGATATAATAAAATGAATGACATTTGCATGCCGATTTATATATGGCGGATTGTGCGGATTTTTATAATAATTGTATCTAATAGTACCACTATCTTAGCAAATAAACGATTTCATTTCATTTCAAAAAAAAACTAAAGACATCATTGATCAGTGAGGTAAATAATTAATCAAGCCTAAAAGTTAATGATTCATTACATATATTCTAAGAATACATTTCTCACCTAATACCTGACTTCTTTGATCTGACATAGCTTCTTACATTCGAGAATTATATTTTGGCAGACTTTAGTTAAATAATTTGAAAACTATTTTTAGTTTTACAAAATGAAATTCAGCCAAGACTTTGAACGTTTATTATCCATTGTAGAAAATGGCCTTAGTCAAACTGCCTTTAAACGGTTTTTATTCATTCATCAACCGGTTAGTATTGATTGACGTATGTTTGATTGGTAATTTTTTTGATAGAAAAGGAAATGTAGCTTAAAACAGTAGCGAAGATAGCTTCTTAGTATATGTACAAATTAGTATAATAACCTAGAATTGGCCTTCTGATGAACCTTAGCAAAATCCATATTTAGCTAACAATAGTAGTTACGGAATAAAACAAGTCTGAGAATTATTTATAAAATCTTAATGGCGTCTTCATTGCATAGTAAGTCTTTAATGACAATTGTGTCGACCAAGATAACGGAGTCCGCGGACCGCCTTCGAGAGTCTAACTCCGTAAATCTAGTGCGAGCAAGAAGAAAAAAGCAATATTAACGAAGATGACAAGGATCTCAACTGTTATGGTCTAAAGACCATTTCCACCTTCCACTTTATTTTAAAAAAAGGTGATTCAGATATTAATAGAAGTATTTATTTAAGTAAATCATATAATCATTGAAATATCAATGATTATATGATTTACTTTAAAGTGTAAGTGATGACCTACAATGTCGAAAATAACCTCGATTTTGCGATGATCGGCAGAGCTCGTTTCCGCAGTATACAAAGGTAAGTGTAGTTAATTTTCATAATCTAAAACCGGTCCAGTGAGTGTACAAGTTTGCGAGATTCTGCCGCCGAACAGTCTCCGATGTACTGTATTAATCTTTAACCATATTTTGTATTGCAATTGAAAATTTATATTTGATCTGTCATTTTTATCAGCATTGTTATTTGTTCTATTTCTTATAAGTTTCAACTAACTGTTCTATTTTGTCGTTATCCCTCTTGTGAATTTAGGTTTGTAGAAGGATTAATCTGGTGTGTATAAGTGAAAGTGAAAAATATTGATTTACCACATTCAGTCAACTGAGTATTTTCTTCGAACCTTGAGTCATGCGATGTAGATGCATGTGGGATAGATCATGTGTCATGTGGCGCACTTCCGTAACAACTCCACTTACAGACACCCAAACATAATGTCATTATATACCGCATCAATCGAAAATTACTTGACGTACCTACTTATGTATTATACATTACACGTTGTATGATTCTATCCGCATAAATTTGGTAGCGAGTTATTTAGACTAAAACCTTTTTCCATAAATAAATAAATAAAGAAATTACGTATGTTAATTAATTATAATATATTTTATTTATTTATAATTAATTAACACACGTAATTTAAAACTAAACACGCTTAATCCGTCAAAGATTCATAGTAGCTAGAATTAAGACTCTACGAGAGGTAAAAGTCTAAAGTTTTTATAACTATTTACCGCGATGGCGCTATACCTATGACATATTGGAAATAAAAATCTTTAGAATTGCTATTTATTTGACGCTCCTTTATGTGCATACTTTAATTTTATTTAAAAATATATATAATGAATAAAACTACAATGTGTTTCTGAAATAATAATTATAGAAATAGTATCAACGTTGCGTGTTAATTCAAATGACAAGCCAAAACTCGCGTCTTTTTCCACAGATTAACAAACTCCACGCCAATTCCACAGAATAACATATGACAAATAAACAATCTATTTTTTTACATATGGAAACAATAAAGTTATTTTAATATTGACAGTTTGAACGGTGGAGCAAACAGTAATAATATATCAATTTGGAGTTCAATTAATTGACAGAAATCGTTTTTCACATAAGGTTATGCAAATTCACTCCATATTTTAATTCTATAATTCGGAGATGTCACGTATTTATGATAAGGATTGTTACAAGTGTTTGATAACATCCAAAGAATTTAGATAAGATCATATTTTGTTCTTTAATAACCAACTAGAGTTTCTTTTTTAATTAAAAAATTCTTTCGCATGTATATTGTATTTATGTTTAAAAATCAGATCAAAAATCATTCATGTAGGTAACATGTACAGTTATGAACGTCAAAGAAAGAAATAAAATTAAGTTCTCAAATCAAGGGCGTAGAACGTAAGAGAAGAATTGGCAATAAACTCTCCACCACTCTTTTTAATCACTAAGTTTTTTCTTTTACACAGCGTTCATAAATTAAAAACAAAGATTTGCCCTCTAGAAACAATTAATAGCACCGCATACACGAATTCAAGTACGGCCAGTCACCACAAGTAGCACCCGTTCACAAGTATGACGCATGGCCAGCCATCGGCCCTCTCGCCATATTTTAGGGAGAGAGACAACCCGACGCATGGCCACATGCAATTCCATTTAAAAATAGTAATAATTAATAAATATCAAGTTATATAGCTGTAAGCTAAATGAGTCAATTTGTAAAAGCAGCTACTTTTTACACCTTTGTAATAACTACCAATTCTAAGTAATCTCTTACAAAGTTAAAGAACAGTTGTCAGTAGAACCTGATATCTAATATTAGGGCATTATGATTGAAATTTCCTTAATTATATATGTACAAAGTATACTTAAACCGACTGAATGACTCATTGAAGTTTTTACCCGCGTACAAATGAACAAACATTTTAGAAGCTGTTAATGCATTTCTTCGAGCACGTACGCTTTGCATACTAGCGAACACGTTTTACATTGTTATAATATTTTAGGCAGTTTCGATTTTGTACATATGAAAAG
Organism: Pieris rapae; assembly: GCF_905147795.1. Lineage (NCBI taxonomy): Eukaryota > Metazoa > Arthropoda > Insecta > Lepidoptera > Pieridae > Pieris > Pieris rapae. Next base: position 2,389,744 of record NC_059509.1, on the reverse strand, counting down.
TTTTACATGAAAATTGGATGCCACTCTAATTTGAATTCGCTCAAGATCAGATCGTCAACTCTGAGTTCTCAAACTCAAAACTATATTCATATTAGTAACTAAGTGCATTTATGCACGTCAACAAAAAAGACGTTAAATTGATTATACATTGACATTTATTACCAGTTCGCAAGTCAAGTACTCAGAGCGAACAAGAAGATTGGACAAAAAACTCTGTGCCACTCTTTTTAATCGCCAAGTTTTGTGTCATGGAAATTGTTTGAACTGGAGTAAATCAATCCCAAAGATTAGGTACATGGTCCTAGTAATCGTAAAATTTATAAAAGCTTTATTGATTTTTTCAGTGATAATTTTCTAATTTCGCTTGGGAGTTTGACGTAAAAACGAATACAATTTCCATGTAAAGAGTTGTTTATCTTCTAGAGCCTGGTTCTATATTTTAATACGTAAATTATACCTTTTTAACATTTATTGATATATGATAACAGTTGTATAATACATACCGATACATAATAATTATGAATTAATTTTACGAAAAGTTAATTAAATCCGAAAATCTATAAGTTGTTATATTTTCCCACCCATATCTAAATAAAAGGAATATTAAATAAATATCAATAATTTGTTGACATTTAATGTATTCAAATGTCATTTAAATATCATTAATAAAAACTAAATCGCGGTCGGCACTCTTCAAGATATCATATAACAATATTAAAAATTAAAATTATGACAGTGAACGGTAAAAAAACACGGTGATAAAAACTAATTACTCCATTAATAAGAATAAATTATTCTAAAGTGTCAGATTTCAGCCAGGTGTTTGGGACGAATACATATTAATTTTTATTGGCGCGTAAATATCTAAGTGTTGTTGATACCTTAGCCATTCAGTATTAAAGTCATTCGAAACTTTAAAAATTTCCACAGAACACTTTTTTATAGAAAACGGGCAGAACGCATTTAATATCAGGCTCGCCTGATATTAAGGACCTTACCTGGATATCGCCGCCCATAGACATTCTCGTTGCCAGAGGGCTCATGTAGGTTGCCCAAATTGGTACGTTCTTTTCTAGAAGATTCCTAAGTCGGAATAATTCGGAAATACTTCGTACTTAGACTACTACGTACTAGACTTGTTTGCTGGAGGCCAATAATATATTTCTTTCAAAGGACCGCAAAACTCAACATCGTTCGACATGTTCGACATGTTAATGCTGGCTGTGGCTTTAAGATACTGTGTTCGAAGGGTAATAAAGGTGTATTTTTGTGGTTAAATTGGACTATTTAATGCTTCCCAGTCGGAAACTCCACGCAACAAAGTTAAGACTTCAGACCTCAGTTTGTTCCGGTACTGTCCACCTGCCCGAGAAATATCTGCACGGCCACATTAAATGTTGCTCACTTAGCACATTAAGGGCCTGTTTCACAATGTCCGGATAAGTTCCAAATAAGCTATTTATTACTTATTGGTAGGATAAATAGTATTTTTTCGTTTCACGACTGTCAGATAGCGCTATACGTCATGAAATTCGAAGTATCTTATTTGGAACTTTTATCTTTCGAATAATTTATGTGTTGCATAGCTATTTGGCACTTTATCCATACATTGTGAAACAGGCCCTTAATGTGGCCGTGTGTATATGTAATTGTTATGCAAAAGAACTTTCCAGTCCGTACTTAAACATAGGACACAGTGTTCACGTCTTGGAGGTTTGATCACACGCACAAGCGCAGAACTGTTGCGCCCACGACTTGATTCGAGATCATCATATCTATACAGCGGCAAGAGAATTGTTTAATTCGTTTTCAACCTTTCTCTTGGATTAATGTGCCTAATAAAAACGACAAGAATAGAAGACGAAAGATCTAAGCGTGCCTGTCTTATGTTCTTATCATATAACAGATTAGTCATCAGTTTTAATTAAATAAATTTTATCTTTCACACATCTGAGTCGGAACATGACTGCGTTGAAGTCTTTTTCAGGGCTCAATGAGCCGGGAAAAAGTACATTTCAAATTCATTTAAAATTGTCAATCGTGTACCACATGAGATAAAATTTATCATAAGTTATAGGAAATCATGAACTTTTCATTAAAGTATGTAATAAAATATTTATTACTAGAATTTTAAAAAACACGTGGAATAATATCATTTTTAATTTATCCGCCTAAATGAAATTATTAATCACATTAAACGCGTTCAACTTCAATGTAGCTTAAATTAATTTTATTAAAATAATTAAAGTTCTATTTTTAATATCAATTTATTATATATATATATAATTTTTCGTCGGACAAATCTCAGTTACTTAGCCGTAATTCTGGAAATAACCGTCTAATTAATAAATCCATCAGCTATTGGGAGTACGACGTGTATATTGAACCCAGATATAAAAAAGCAAATTTTTATGAAGCATATTTCAAAGTTGTGAAGATTTATAAGCTATTAATTTAATAAGTATATGGAAATATATGACCTGTTTAACCGTTTAGCTAAGATGTTTAGCAAATATTAGCACAAGTACTCTAACGCGGTGACTAACAGTTAAATTGCAAATCTTAACCGTTACTGACTTACACTTTACAGGATCAAACTACTTTAGATACTAACTGATCACAAAATACCAAATATTAGACTTAAAAAAGGCCTCTACTATAGTGGCCTTTTTACCTATGCCCAATCTTTTACAAAGAAAGTCGTCGATGTCAGAAGCGTTTGTAAGTACTTAAACATCACAAATCACAAAGAAATTTTAGATTTCCACTCTATCAAAATGTATGTAAATTTACAATAGGATATATGTACGTCATACGATGAACTAAAATAAATTAAGTTAAAGTCAATCCTTCTGCAATTATTGATCTAGTACGGCAAGCGCAAAATTAAGAATATATTTTTGAAAATCTGTGATAAATGTGTGCCCAGTGCCGGATTAAGCCATCGCGGGGCCTGTTGTAAATTATATCAAGGGGCGTTAAGACATTCTTAAAAAACACATTCGTAAAAAGTTTGTAAAATACCTACTTATTTTTACGATTTAACGTGACAAATAGTTTTACATTTTTATGTGGAAGTGAGGCAAGATATAGTAGGCTGTTATGTGAATTAATATTTTTTTTATTACGGGTACGTTGGAGCCCCTTAATCTGCGGGCCCCTTAATCCGCGGGCCCTGTAGCATTTGCTCCTTTTGCTACGTAGCTAATCCGGCACTGTGTCTGCTATAGGAACTTGGGCCTGGCGCCCCAAACATATAGTTTTGTAAGTTTAACACGTTAAGTGCCCTTTTCTCGGATCCGAGTGGAGCGGGGTCATAGAAGCGGTGTCGCTTATGATCGGATCGGATGCGTGCGAGTGTTACGTACATTTTTTAACCTTTGCCATCCCTAGCCTCGGATCCGAGTATTCGGCACCCTATGTCCTGTATGGCGACCACTCGTATCCGAAATATGTTTTTTTTAATTAAAAATAATAATATACATTCATACATATTTTCAAATTAGATTTTACTAAATCAAAATTCGGCATAAAAAGTTTTAGGTTCTGGCTATTACTTTGTATCCATTGTTTAAGCATTCAATGTGTTAACAAGCTTTTATTTAAAATAATTTTGATATAAATAATATTTTAAACCGGCAACTGTATATATATAACCACTTGGAGACATTCATATTAGTGTTTTTTCTTGTCTCTAATGAACCATGCAAATACTAAAAGATTATAAGTTATATGTAGAGACTAAAAAAATACAAAAAACACAGTAATGTAATGGTTGAAAGAAAATTATTTTTCTTGAAGCATTTTTTATGAAATTTAATTCGTTTTTTTGAAACAAATATGACATGTAGGAATTTTTCAGACTATGTTAAATACAAAGATTAGGTACTTGTAATATTCGTCATACACTTGAATTATTTTATCTTATTTCTAAAAGAAATTCGAAGAAATGATAAACGTCTTTGAAATGTAGAATGCATTACGATTAATTTTAGATGGCAACAGTTTGTGCTTACTAATGCATTTAAGCAATTTTCGCAATAAAAAATATTAATTTATTTATTTAATGGAGTTCAGCGAATTCCATTGTTATTATTTACCGAATGAAACTACACGAAATCCTCTTTTGTTCTGTGAATTTAAATTGATTCACATACGAAAAAAACGAATCTAATCATTAGCAAAAACGATTTTTCTGTCAAAGTCGTTCTTTAGAGGATTACAGCGGATAAATGTCAAAATTGGCGCCAATGTTTATGTAACAGATAAATAAGATTATGTGCATCACAGATAATATGATGATGTCAGTGAGATTGATTGCACAGTTAAAAAAAAATAGGAATGTGCGGTGCAGCCTGCGTGACCGTTTACATTTTTTGCTGAGCGAGGATAACCGAGTGGACAAATGTTGCATCAGTTAAGTACTTAGTTCGAAATAAAACACGGACAATTGTGAACTTTCATTGCTATTCGCGTAAAAGACACGTAACGCGATCTAAGTTATCATATGATCGATAAAGGTAAATAAACTTTGAGAACACTGCACCGCCATACCAAACACGCGAACGTTCGATTAAATGTAAAAACACTGATTGTACTCACTGTTAAATCCGTGATGTACACAAAATAAAACTGTAGCACAAATTCACTCGCGTAGACAGACGTGCGTTCACAACGACGTTTATTCAAAGTTTGAGTGGACTGGTCGCCTGTAGAAGATTATATGGGGCGGTAAGAGTAGCCATTGGTTGAGAGTGCCGCGCCCGCTAGTACGTCACGAGAAAGCCTGTATGTTACTGCAATTTTTTTACCTGATCGCGCGCCGATGCGATCCATCACATACTGAACCTTTACATGTCAGGTTTTTTATCGGCAGTTATCTCGTGAGATTAGGTTTGATGTTTCGATAAGCGAGAACTGACACTCATATAGGCCTCGCACCTTTGTTGCCTGTCAATGTTAAGGATTTTTTGCTTACACAAATCTACATAAACATTACATATATAAGGTATCGATTTTTGAACGTTTAAACGACATAAATGTATAAGGAAATCGTGCTTTTGTATATTTCCTCATTAAATTGAAATAAAAATAGAATTCATGAATCAGATAGGAAAATATTGTGTTTTTATAATAATTGTTTAATTATTCCTATAAATGACGTTAATGTGCTTATTATGTTTGCATAGACATGCATTACAAAAGATCAATGATGAGTGCATATTATGTATTGCTTAATATTTATGTACATAATATCATATTATTTAAAACAGATAAAAGGAAAGGATCACGTCTAATAAGTGTTACCGCCTCACAAGGTCTCTTTAAATACCGAATGGATTTCGATGAAGTCTTGTTAGACTTGTCTAAGATTCTTACCCAGTCGTATGATATTATATTATACAAGCGGACCCGACAGACGTTGTTTTCCTACATGATATTTGAAGCGATTAGAACATAAAACAAAGTATGAAAGTACTAACTGCAGCGCCATCTACCGGGTTCATTTGTGAATCTAACCATCCAGGGCGCCACACAAACGCTTAAAAAATCATTCAAATCGTTCCAGCCGTTTAAGAGGAGTTCAGTGACATACACACGTACAGTAGAAATTTATATATAAAGATTAGGGATAGTAGCCTCCTTGACTTATATAATCTGTCACAATATACGCATTTCAACATCATAACTAAACTGATATATTCAAAGATGATTCTTAAATTCATTCTCGATTTTCATCTATCTAAAGGCCGGCAACGCACTCGCGTACCCTCTAACTAGAAATGTCCATGGGTATCACTTATTAGATGCCTTTTGCCCATTTTTCCCCTATTCTACGAGTATAAAAAATGGTGTAATACTTTGGTGACTTTTTTGATATGACTCATCTAATGACAATTGGGAGTTTGCTTACATCCGCGATCAAACACTGCCCTGTATTTATTTTTCCACGATTTTCTTCTAGTAATAGTTTTATCTTTTTATTTTTGTTAGGGTGTATCAATTCTATGAAAGATTCACAAATATTTAATTTCGTAAACTTTATTAACAATACGACGAGCTCCGAAAGGGTATTTAGAACCAAACCAAACACGAACTTTTATCGTTTAAATGGTGTTAAATCCAAATGCAACAAACTGAAGTATTTCAGAACCTTAAAAGGCAGGCAACGCACTCGCGAGCCCTCTGGCATTGAGTGTCCATGGGCGGCGGTATCACTTAACATCAGGTGAGCCTCCTGCCCGTTTGCCCACTGTTCTATAAAAAAAACTAAATGTATGCGATATCGTATTAACATATTATACTCATGATTATTAGCATTAATCAAGAAACACTTTTTAGTACATTGAACAGGAACTACATACAGTTAATAATTTCCTAGTAATTTCGGACGCATGTAAACAAAAAAAAATGTCAGTTATTTCCACCTTTGATTGATTATACCTATTCTAAATTATCCTTGTGGTAAAGGCTTTAATCGTAAATATGATTCAAGCTTTATAATGTTAGGTTTGATTGATCGCTTAAGGTTTCTCAACCGAACGCATTATAGTTAGAATCTATTTAATAGGTCGAAAACGCACTGACGAATGTAAACGACTAAGTGTTCTTTTGCAGCTGTATCAATCAACATCAGATGAGTCCTATGCTGCCTGCAGTTTGCCCACTGTTCTATAAAAAAAGTTATTAGTTTTCTGCGTTCTAATATAGATAATGTAAAGATTACTTTTCAAAGGACATCGTTATATATATATATACTAGCGGATCCGACAGACGTTGTCCTGTCTACACGTCTTTAATTTCAAAATTTCAATTTTTAATAAGCGATTTTGATGAAAATTATTATTCAAATGTTATGACAATATCTAACGATCCAGCACATGGTCACACACGATATAACACAATGATAACAAAACTTTTTTTAAATTTCGGGACAGACTAAAATTAAAATTCGAATATTATTTAAAATTTGACACTGCGATGGTAGCGCCGTCTGTCGGATCCAATGTAAAACATTCCAAAATCAACAACAACTAATAAATTGAAAATTAATTAAAAAAACATTGTCCAGCGGACAAAATTGTGAATCTAAACCATTCCCAGATCCCCTTGAACACACACAAAAAATTTCGTCTAAATCGGTCCAGTCGTTTAGGAGGAGTTCAGTCACATACACACGCACACAAGAAATATATATATTAAGATATATATATAAATACATATAAGTAATTTCTACCCACTAAACAATTTCACTCCAATTTATATTTTTTTCGTACTAGGAAGCGACCAATTACAAATATTAGAAAATATAACATGTTGAAACCTATGTTAAAACTTTTCGTTTCTTAAGCCCAGTTCAAATAATAACTCCTTATCACGAGGCTGATCATGTAACTTTATCATGATATGTGATATAATATGACGTCATAGCTACGTTAATAACGGCTATAGTTTAAGTAAAGTTTGAAGACGCTTATTTTATTTATTAATATAGTAAATGCGAGAAAGAAAATCATATTGAAATTAGTTTATTTACATAAAAACAATAACATCAGCAACCCGCCAACGTATAATTTACTCAAATTTAATGAATTAGCGATTTCAACCCGGCGCGATTTCCGCTAATATATTGACAAGATTACAAAATCTACACAACTTTTGCGAGCCTAAAGGTTTGTTGCGATGCAAAATTTTACACCTGTATAACACAAATCGGTCAACGGACGGAATATCACTAAATGCATGCAAAAGTTCAGGTTCCTTGCCTTTTGAAGACTCTGAAATATTGTAATGATATAAGATATCTTATATATAGCGCTAAGTATAACATCCGTATGTCATAAACTTATTAGAATTGATGTACTTAGCGCTTAATCTCAACTTTGATGTTAATTCTTTAATGTCTCTGTACCAGAAAGTTTAATATTCCGGAAAAAGAGATAGATAGATAGAGGAAAAACGACTTCACAGAATGTAATAAATATAAACATACAACGTCTATATTTGCAGAGTGATTCAAAAATAAGATTTTACTGCATTATGATATTACGAAACTAAACAAGCGCGTGGTAAGAGATTAATATATTATTTCTGCATATTTTAGATAATGAGTATGTTTTATTTATTCGCTGTGTATTATTTGAATATGTCACTATTAATGCGAGTACGTATAATGTATAATAGACATATAAAACATCTTTCATAATAAAATTTATCAATATATCTAGGGACGGTATACCATCAATGAAATAGCATTGCCCCGGAGTTGCGAACCCTTTAAAAAGCAGTTCCTTGTTACGATAACTGCTCAATAAGATAATAAATAATATTTTAAGTAATGACGCCAAACAAAAACTTGCATCAAAGCCAAATTTGTGACGAAGGTTGTTCAAAGTTTTTTGTAGAAAAATACAAACAAAAATCTTTTGGGGGAAGGAAATAATTTTTTATCTTTATTGAACTAATCATAAACAATTACACCGATCCAACCCCGTCAGTTGTGCAACTACCAAAATCTTGTTTTCTAATTGGTAGTCAGCAAGAATATGACAAGCCTGGAACTCTGTCACGCATTTACAAAGATCGTGGTAAACCTCTTGTCCATATATTTTAATTATATTACATAATATAGAGCTGTGCTGGCCTAGTGGCTTAAGCGTGCTTATCTCAACACTGAGGTCGTAAGTGCGATCCCCGGGTGCATTAATGGACTTTCTTTGTGCGCATTTAACATTCGTTCTAACGGTGAAGGAAGTTGTGAGGACACTGAATTGCACTAGACCCTAAAAGTCGACGGCATGCTCTCTATATAAAGGTTGTAGCATCACTGATTTATTTACATAATTTACTACAAAATTTTCCTTCTTTTCTCCGCGAGATTACCAAATACACGCCATTTTAAAAGGTAAAATAGTCTGCTAGACCAACACTGCGTAGACATTGCGTCAGCGCACCTCCCACCAATGCAAGGCTGACGCATGAACGTTGTTACATTATTGATTGACAGCTTAACAATTACCTTAGGTTTGCAAATGAGTGGAATTAAAACTTCAATGTAATAAAAATATCACAAAATTATTCAGAATATTTAACTGATAATTGATTTTTAAATTATAAATATACTTAAATTTAATAATACAGCAATAATTTAGTTCAAAATAAATATATTTTTATTAATTACGCAAAATGTTAGGTTACCATCTTTTGGTTGCAGCTCCTTGCAGACATTGTGTAAAACAAAAAAATTGGCAATTGAAAAGAGTAGCGGAGAGTTTATTGCCAGCTCTTCTCTTACGTTCTACGCCTTTGATTTAAGAACTGGCAGTTAATGTAAAATTAGAAGCACCTAAGTGAGCATTTAATAAGTATATATATTTTTGGCGTTCATAAGTTTACATTGTGTTACCTATATAAATAAATTAATTTGAATTTGTATTTTCAAAGTTTTAATCATACATTTTCACAATCAAGAATGGATTTTTTAATGTTTGCCTTTACTTTATAAACCTTTAGTTACGTAGTAGTCACGAGTTTTCGCTAGTTTAATCATAAGTTTGAATGTTCATCATTAAAGTGCTATGACGCAGACTTCTTGTGAGTCTTTTATCATCTCTATATTGGTGTAAAGGATAGTTTCCTTTTATGACTCTTATAATCAAAAGACGGTACACATTAAGAGTACAAGATTATTATTGCGTAATAAGAAATATGTTATGTTGTATTCGTCAACTGAATTTATTTAAGCCTTTAAACGTATAAAAATCCCTATTAAAGTGTTTAATAGAGATTTTTATACGTTTTTATTAGATTTTTTTACACTTGGAGATTGTTGAAAATATTTACTTGCTACATATGTAATGTTTTATTGGTCAATTTGTGTGTATGGTAACATAACGTATTTTGAATATAAAGGTATTTTGATGACTAGGTCCTGAATTATACAATCACAAAAATATTTTTTTGTAAAATTATCTTTGTAGTAAGAAAATATAAGAGGTGGAAAAAGTCCCTTTACACTAAGGATGCATTACCCTGTGCATTAACGAGAAAAACAAGAATCACAGAAACACGATAATTTGCCAATAAGAAAAAAACATTTTTTTTTAAATTTCGGCTGTTGAATCACAGCATTTCACCACCACCAGACACCAGTATATTTTTGGGGTTGCTAAACAAAACTAGCATCATACCTAAATAAACTTAAACCTTATCTAGACTGACGATCCCAACTAGGAACACGGAATTAATTTTAACTTCGTAGGAAGTCATTGCTAATCTATTAATAAACACTAATAACTCTAGAACAAACACAAAAACATGTGGAATGTTACGCCCGTATACATAATTTTACAAAGTGTAATTATGTATATATTTATCTTTGTAATTTAATTGTACTGTGGAATTCGTTTATAGAGCAAGATCAATGGAAACATTTTGAGGGCTTTGTCTATGTATATAGATAGGTTTGGTAAAAATCTTACTAATAATAACTGCTACCGCAGCCCATTATAAAATAAAATATGTGTATTATGGAACATAAGATAGACAGGTATCACTTATTCCACGTCATTAAATTTGAACCTGTAGGTATTCATCGGCAAAGAAGACAGAGGGTATAGGCCGAGAGAAAAAACTCTCAGTGCTCTTTCATAGGGAAGCTTAGAGTGACAGGAACCACAACGCCTTACGAGTTGCTATACCTTCACAGATTAACGTATCTCTTATAGGTTTGCAGTTTCATGTCGCCCGTGGAAAAAAAATTTTGGTTGGAGTTGAAACTCGCAAGCTTTAATCTCTAGGTCAACATAATCATAATTACACTCTAAAGGTTTCTCAGATTCATCCGAACGACCAGTATAATTTATAGTAACAAGGAGCCAATTCTTCACGAATCTTTTTCACAAGTACCTTTTATGAAAGTTTGGTATCCATCCTCATACCTCCGTACTTTAAAGTTAGCAGATTAAAGACGGTACTAGGATGTTATCAATTCACATTGGCAGATAATTTGACTTTATATTGGTAAAGTCCATGTGGATCGATTTAGATTGCATAAAGTCTTATCTGACTTAATAAAGTGCAATAAGTATGTTTTCTCTTTCTCCTCTGCTGTTCAACAGCGTTATATATACCCCAGATAATAAGTGAAATTGTAAACTTCCTCTTCAGGTGTTTTCAAGAAGAACACATCTCTTGTGGGTTATCTTTTTGATATTGACGTCCGCTGTGACTCAGAAATCTTTGGGTCTTTCCTTAGACCACATATTCTCAAATAACAAATAATAAATCTGAAATAAATAACAATCGTTAAAATAAACCACATGTTCTTGCTTGACCTAGAGAGATTATTCATTGTTTATTAAGAAAACAATTTGTATTAAATATTTGAAACTAAAAGTTCTTAATATCTCTCGGACCTTTTACGTTGTAAAAGGTCCTATATCTTCAACTATAAAAAAGTTCAACCGATTCCAGTGAAACGGATTGATTGCTATAGTATAGCCAGGAGAATAAAATGTTTTGAAAGATTAATTAATTTATTTAAATAAATAAATAAATTAGACATTTATTTATATACAGGACAAGACATAGTTTAAGACTACTATTAAAGTTGACGTCAATAATATGTGTATTATGTTAAAAAATATCCGTTATTGTCGTCACAGAATACATTTATGACTCGATAAATGTTTAATTTATTTAATTATTATTTGGGAATACCATTATCAAACCTTTAAGCGACAGAAATAAAAAAAACATCATCTCATTTTACCCTTTCTTTGACGTCATTAGAAGTGGTAGGAAATCCCATGATTCAAAAGTTTAAATACATCGTAAATTGAGTTTTATCTCACCACGATAAGGTTTAATATAGATTAAGCTGTGTTTATTTTAGGCCTGAAGCGGAAGAAATGTGATGAGGAAATATCATAGTGCAATTATTAACAATACTACTACGTGGTATGTCGTATATAAATACATTACACACAATCACATAAGTATAATAAATTCCCACGAAGTTGGAGGATCATTTTATAACTATGTAGGTATAAGAAAATCGTTTTTCCCCGCCAAATGGACGCGTAAGTTAAGATCGAGAGTCGAGACTGAACGTTAAGGGAAAGATTAGATAATTATGTAAACTAGATTTAACTGGATTGAGCCTGACTCTCGTACTACGTCAAAAATGTATTCAATTTTTCGTGCTAAAACTTAGATAAAGAAACTTAAATTCTCAATTTTGCGCATAGATCGTTTAATCTATGTTTCATGCTGGAAATATTGAACAGGAAATTACTTAGATTAAGTAACCTAAAATATTGATTATAACTTTCGAATAAGTAAGAAACTAGAAAGGGCGTATTTGCATCACGTGATATGGTTGCTTTTTTAACTATGACCTAAGTAATAAAAGAAAACGTTTATTTCGTTTAAATAATTGTCAAGATATGGTAAAGGTAAAATCACACTTTACTAAACTACCCTAACAAAATTTATATAAGCACAGAATACTGAAATTTTAAATATCATTTTTTAAAACAATTTTGTTGCGTTCTGATTTTTATTTAAAACATATGAGTACCGGATATAGGAATTCAAATTAACACAGATAACATTCAAAACGAGTAAATTTGAAAAGTAAAAACGCGTTGGTCAAGGACCGACATACCAATTTCAATTAACACCAGTTTGAAAGCGTACATAACCTTGCTCTTACTTGTCTATGACGAATCCTGCATCTAGGTTGCGTCATTTTTATCCTTTACAAAAGTATTCAAGAACCAGACCGAATTTCAACAAAAATATTACAGTATCCTGAAAAACTGTAGATGGCTTTACAAGTGGAATGCCTTTACAATGATTAGTTATTCTGTTTTATTTTATTACTGCTCTCAAACATAAACAGAACTTATGAAAAGATTCAAGAGACTTTATCACAATCGAGTAGCCCACAATATTGCACACAACTCACGACAAGTGTATTCAAGAAGTCGCAAGGTTCCACACACACCAAGCATCCGCAAATATACAATGTAAATACATAAGTAATTATGTTAGAATATAACAGGGCAAAAATATATATTTTTTTAATTTACTATATACAAATCTTTCAATATTTCTTTACTTACACTTTTAATTTTTACTATTATTGTTTCTACTATTATTGCATTCTTTTTTTGCCTTTTATAAATGTTAGATACTTTTTATAAATATTATGTATTACTTCTTATATAATATTCAAACTATAGATATGGATATATCTATAGTTCGTTTGTTACATATAATTTACATTAGCTGAAAGATTACGAAATAAATATATAAATATTGATACTGTTAACCAATCACAATCATACGTATAGATAACTTACAACTTGATGAACATAAAACAAAATGTATTAGATTGACAACTTATAGCGTTAAGATAATTGGTAAACTGAAAGATAAGGACGGTGAACTAAACTTTGTTAGCAAACATATATAGTAAACTTCAGTGGGGCCCCACACATAGAGACTCTTTCGAATAGGCTGAGCTCTGCAGCATTTGCAGTAAAAAAATCCGACAGTTTATAGTTATATTATAGTTGATAAGGATACGGCTAAAATTGAGTATCATGGCTACTTTTACAGCGTCATAAATCCTACGGTATTCTACTGTGGGGTACCTACTGCTGCAGAGGTTCAATCTATATTTGTGATGCATAAGCGGGCTGTTCGAGCGATTTCTTGTGTTTCCCCAAGGGAGGCAATACGGAATAAGTTTAATTAATTAAATATTAGGACAGCATTTAGTCAATAGGTATATTGTTTAAGTACCGTACACAGAAATATAAACGATTTTAAAGCAAGTAGTGACTTTTACCAATATAATACTCGAAATAGAACTAAGGTAGAACTAACCGAACAACGCGCGAAATGAAATAATTATCACTAAATAAATTTAAAACTCTCGTCTATCGTAAATTAATCAATAAAACTTTTTACAAAATTTACGATTATTTAAATGATCCTAATCAGTTCAAACAATGAGTTTCATTCAAAACTTGTTCGTTAGAAACAGTGGCGAAGAGTTTCTTGCAGTTCTTCTTACCCGTTCTACGCCCTTGACTTGCGAACTGATAGTAAATTTAAATTTAGAATAACTTTAAAATCTTTTCTATTGACGTTCATAAGTGTATCTATGGGTATAAAAAAGTTATTTTATAAGTATAAGTTTCAGTTTGAAACGTAACACACGTCGTATTTCGTCTGTGATTTTCATCAAGAACGTTTTAAAAAAATATGGCGTTTGACAATTTCATTGCCTGATACTGAAATTAGACTTTAACTAGATTGTATATAAATTTCTCGTTGCTCGGCAGATAGTGTTGAGGCGATTCAACTTTCCGTTATCAACTAATCAGTGACTCACATTTACTTAACATCATTCATTAATCTGTCAAAATGCTCAACATTTTTTTTGGCGAGATCAAGACTGCGTCATCGTCTGCGCATTTTGTTGTTCGAAACGTAAAAAAAATAAAAAACCACAACTCGGCTGTCGGTGTTTAACTTGATATAATTTAAGGCTCATTTCAGCACTTATAATATCCACTGAATATTTCATTTAAAATAGTGCCTTGTAATGTGCAGTATAAAGTTAATTAGTATTTTAAAAATCCAATATTAGCCCAACAATTTTTATTTATTTGGCTAGTACATAGTTATTTTGTGCAATATAATTAAATAAACAGGCTAGCAACAATAACAAAGTGCCAAATGTCTGTATCGAAAAAAATCTCGGTATCGAACAAATCCTCTAAGATATAACCCGATTAATGTGTGCTATGTACTATGTATGGACGCATTTTGTATCAAGTATTTCTTGGTGTGTATAAATTATTTTGCTTAGATCTTATATGTACAAACTACCACAAAAGCTGAAATACCTATTTATTCAGCATTAAGCGTGATTGACAAACAAGTAACTTGGTATTTATGCGCTTACGCACACTAACTCGACGACACCAAGTCGACATGCAGTCTGCTACATTCACGCATCCCGCATACAAATCACTCTTTAAATTTCCAATAAATTGTTTCTCAATAGGTACTTCCAATAACTTAGATACTTTATCAAGTTAAATATATTTATTGGCACACACAAAAATGGTTTTAATTCATTAAATCTGTTTGGCCTATCCCTCTGCGTTACAACTGAGACGAATAGTTTACATTAGAGACATATGTGTTCTCTTTAAGTGTCAATCTGAATTTAAATCTTATCTATGGCTAACTGCATTTGTTAAAAAAAGAAAAAAAAACGTCTTCCCATTTTATAATCTATGGAGATTGGAAATGTTAAATGGCGACAAGTATGGCAATTGACGAATATGTATTCAATTCACTAACATTATTGAATAACGGTAGCCATGTCTATAGCCAGAGGATTCTTGGGAGCGAAGTGGTCACCATAATCGTGCTCCCACACGTGTAGTAACCGCAAAGTTATGTACAATTTATTTATAAATCACATATTTATAACATATGTTCCAAACAATGCATGATTTATTAAGGAGATATTGATTTGTTTTAAATTTCTTATACTTTTTCTATTTGAATTAAAGTAACAATTGTATTGATTGAAAAACGTATATATTATATATTATTTAGATATTGGATGGAAATATGTACATAGTCAAGCATGACATTATCACTCTTAGAATCATATATAGCCATGATTATCGTGAAAATCAGCCGTCTCATCAGGGCCCTTAGCGAAAATTGATACGCGATATGAAATTAAATAATTTACTAACCAGACGGTCGTGATCATCGTTTTTAGAATATAGGGGCCCTAAGTCAAATTGGTTCGGAAATACTTCAGTGGGCAACTGGTTCCGCATCGTGGTGGTGCGCGGCAAAAACTTTCTTAAAAAACGCTTAGGTGTGGAACGACGGACACTGGTTTTTCTCTTTATGTCCGCAAAGAATTCGTGCTAAAGAAAAAACATCATTAGTACAGCATTTAAAAGAGTACCGAGAGTTTTTTACACCGGCTTTTTCTCTCGGCCAACACCCTCTGTCTTCTTTGCCGATGAGTTAGGGATGACAACAGGTTCGAATTTAATGACGCGGAATAAGTGATACCATGATGATCTTATGTTCCAAATAAACGTATTTCATTTCATTTCATTGCATGTCTTAGAGCCAAACTGTGGCGATATGTGTCAGACACGCAAAAATGAACTTGGCATCTGATATGGCGATATGGACACTTGGCGAGGTGCTGGTAGAGCCATTTAGCACCGCCATTGGATAAAATAATCATCAAAATAATTTAGTCGCAAACATTCCAATAACCTGAGTACTTCAAGCAAATCTATTTATAATCTTAAGAAAAACAAATGAATGCTTGACGCAATCTTCCGGAGTGCTTGAGCACCAAGTGGGTGTGAAAGAAGCAAAAATAGTTCATAAAGGAATGTACCTATTCGAAATTGGTCTATAAAATTTGTTATGATCTCTGTTTTTATCATAATTGACGCGCGAAACTTAAGCCGAAAAGAATTTTTGCACGTTTTATCGCTTCATCGTTTATATTCTGGTACTAAAAACTGCAGTAGTATATAAACAGATTTATTTCTATCACACAAATATATAGTATTTACAGTTATTTATTTATTTTTTATTTTATTTATTTATTTATTTCAAACATACACACATTATCTTTACAGCCTATGCCAATACGACAATGTGGAGAAACATTTAATAAAAACATAATAATGTATATAAAAATTAGACATATAATTTACACAATATCGCTACTGTGAAATCACTTTGCGAACATACAAATATGTCGATAGTATCGGAGACAGCCTACATTTAGTAAGCGCAAGACAATCTTAACCTACATAGTATATTAATAAGCAAAAAAAATATTTATAATTAAAATGTAATGTATAGAAAATTAAAACAAATGTAAAAAGTTTAGTCTCTGTGGCAGTGTCGTTTAACGCTGGCAGCATTTTCTTGCTGTATACTTATTCTTTGAGCGCGGAAAGCACCAGCTAGGTGTCACCAGCACTAACTACCAGGCGCCAACTTAAATCTGTATTTAGCGCCTGCGCCTTTGAACTCCACGGCTGAAGAGTCTCAACTCCAAAGGGAACGAAATCGAAGTTAGAGGATCTATTCATCATCATATTTGGTGTTAGCTATTTTCCGCCTGCACTGCGGTTGCCCTAGATTTTTTCATGTATCTAATACTAGTTATGGAGACTTGTATATCCTCCTTTATCAGCCTTTTGTGTCCGACACACGAATTTGATATTTGATCAAAGACATATTCCTGATCTTTTCATCATACGACCAAGTGTTAACTGTGTAAATGGATAGAAAATGCTGGTTGAACTGGAATTCAAGTTCAGAACCACACGTAACCACCAGGTTGGTCTGATCTTAACCTTGTGATGATTACTTTAATATATTTTACTAAAATATATTTTATAAACTACTTTAAAAAAAAAATCTAACAGAAATCCAAGTTAGGTTAGGCAATCATTTCTGTCGAATATCCAGAGATATTGATTTTATTTTTTAAGGCTTTTCAAAGTAAAAGCGGGTAGACAAATTATATTTTGAATGTATATACTTGCCATCGACCTCGGAGATAAAAGATTGGAAAAAATACGTTGAATATGTTGCTAGATAAATGTGTGTAATTTCAATTAGTATTATTATTTCCTTTATATATGTATATAGTATGAACGTTCCATTTATCACAATGATGTTAAATATATTATCAACTACTACTAAATATATATGAAAATAGGCGCCACAATATACGACAAAAAACTGACCTTCAACTTAGCTACACGTTCTAACGAATTATTAAACTAATGTATAATATAAGAAAAGCAAATTATTTGATTATTAATTAAATATTATGTACATAATGTAAAATGTAACGGATATGAATTATTAAAAAATATTAAAAAAGGTTATAAAAAACGTGCAAACTTATGTGCACGCATTAGAAGTTATACCTTTTCGTAATGAGATAAAAATCTTTTCAAAAATTTTGTCTTTCTACGTTTTTAAAAAAAATACACTTACGACAGAAAAAATTTACTGTCATCATTTCTTTGTCAAAAAATTTACAATAGCATTTCATGTACAAATTATTAAACGTGGTCTTTTTAGTATTTGTAACGGGTTCAACCAAAGTCATCTTTATAATATTATTGCTACAGAATATCTTTGAACCTAATTATTTATATAAAAGTAAACGATAAAATACAGTACAGTTAGCTATTGGCGGGGATTATAGCTTAAGCAGTTCCTGCGTCCAATTCCGCGATTATCAATCTATCGGAAGAGACACCTGTCGGCGCTCAAAGGAATCAATTGGCATGTCACTTCTCCGACCAAGTCCCGTAATCTGCCCGTAATTAAACCCGTTCAATATATAACAGTATATTTGATTAATTTTTTGCTCCTTAATTCCAAATGATTTTTGATTTGACCTCATAATTGACAGACATAATCTACAGTACTAATAGCTTTTCAATGGTTTGAGATGTTCTGAGAGACTAAACCTTGTATGACTCGAAATATTCGTAAATATTTTTTATACAAAGTGTCGCGCCTAAACATAGTTTATGTGACATAAGTAGGTTGTCTCTTTTTTATGTAAATAGGAGGAATCCAGCTTACGGAACGCCCAAAAACGGCAGTCGTCGCAGCACCCATTTTTAGTGGGTTGCCGGCCTTTGAAGGTTATGGAAGACCCCCACCGGGAGTAGAATCGACATCGCTAGGCCGCAAAAGAAAGTGTCTTGTGAAGCGGAGTGTGGGAAAACTCCCAGCTATCAAGATGATGCTGATGAAATTTTGAATTGGTACGGCTCGTACAGTGTTGAAACGAGACAGGAATGATCAACCCAATTCTTCATAGTATACTTTGTAGAAAAAGCATAGAGACGCAAATTGCGTAGGGGAGAGAGAATCAAGCTGATCTGTAATGGTTTCGGATTGGAACTAAAAGTTGATGCTTAAATTTTAAACAGTAAAATTTAAAAGTATTCAATAACTTTTCAAAAGCCGGATAGGTACAATATGAATTACATTTGAATATCGGGCCATAGCATAGAATCACAAATACATGGTCTAGTGACCATAAACAGTGTCGACCGTGACCTGTCGGAATCATTTCCTGACAATATAATATAATGAATCCCTCTTTATATTTTTGACGACTCGCTACATATAACTCCACTTGTGAACGTCGATCCTTGAAGGTCCTACTGAAATGATTTCCAGTAGAATTTTCAGGTTTTCGTTGTCCAAAAATTCAACAGTTATAGTTAACAAAACGGTCAATATACACTCGAGAGCGTTATTTCCAGACACAGTATCAGCAATATCGAGATAAACCTGACT
Source organism: Pieris rapae (assembly GCF_905147795.1). Lineage (NCBI taxonomy): Eukaryota > Metazoa > Arthropoda > Insecta > Lepidoptera > Pieridae > Pieris > Pieris rapae. The sequence continues at coordinate 2,370,322 of NC_059509.1, read as the reverse complement.
AATTTTGGTAATAACTAGCGCAATAAGATATAAGTTTTTTCTGTGAAACAAATTTAAAATAAATTATTATTATATTATTATAAATATAAATTGGAACTTAACGGCTTAAGGGATCTTTATTTTATTATTTTTTTATAAAAACACTCCTGCCTTAGGTGACCCTAAATTAACAAAAGTAAACAATATGTGAATAAAATTTACAGACGAATCAAAGAAAAACAAGAATGAAATTAATTAGGAAAAACAAAATTACATCATAAAAACCCAAGAAATTAAGTAACTGCTATAGGCATTAACAAATAAAAAAACCTTTGCCAGTTCACTGACGGACAATGAAAAAGATCCGTTAAGCTATGTATTTCGTAACTTAATTAATACACCGAATCATATGTGCCCTTTTCCGAAGGTCCTAGCTGTGGGCACATGAAGTAACAACGCAAGATTTCGCTTTCTGACGTTCCCGTCAGGTACATTGAAGCTAAGATATTGAAGTACTGCCGAATTACAACATTCACAAATATATGAAAATGTATAAAAAAAAGTACAATACTTCAGATCAATAAGTGTTAAATAACTAAAACTTTGATTATTCTTATTTTATATTCCGTTACGTTTAAACAGTGTTTAATTAATATGACTATGCAATAAACTATGGAAATCAAAAGTTAATTATCTATTGTATCATTAACTTATCGGCAGGAAAACGACTTCAAAGAACGAGATTAATGTTTTCTAAGAACCTACAGTACAGGGTCCTGAAAGGGCTTGACTTACGTCATAGCAAGTATTACAATGGCATCATAAAAACATTAATATTTTTTATGTGATTTATATAATTTTTCTAATAGCCACTTACCAAATAAAGCGGACATATACATCTTCTTCCTACGAATTCTATTTTAAAAAAGGAATTATAACCTTCTAGGTTTGGGCCACAGAGTTTTCTATAAAGACAAGTAGGTGATCAGCCTTTAATAATACACACGATCTCTGGGATGAGAGACGGAACACTGCTTAGTGGTTCTATATAGACCGATCGAATCGAAATTATAGAGATTATCGTTGTTTTCTATACTCAGTAAAATCAAGAAGAAAATATCAGAAAAATCAAAATGGATATCTACATCATTGCTCAGACATTTAATAATATAACAATCTTACTTTCATGATCATACGCTACGGACTAAGTCTAGAACTGTCTGTTTCATGTTTTAAAGATACTGAAAATTTAAAATACTGTTGGTTTGACATTCACGCCTAAATTCTACGCTAATAAATATGGTAAAACATATTAAATAGTATATTTATATATTATATAACTAGCGGAGCTGAGAAACGTTGTCCTGTCGTGACTAAAAAAATCGGTTTGTAAATCTAAACTATTCTTGAACATACAATTATACAATGAATAATATGTATATAAAAAATACGATTATATTATACATATGATTTTTTTACTAAGCGAGATAATTTAATAGACAATGTTACACTTAATTTTAATAAATCACCAATTTAAACGTATTTAAATATTGTGGTAATTTTCCTGATCGTCGGTCTTACGTTCTTAATTTATTGAGCAATATATGAATCATATCTTTTTTATTTAATGAATGGCGCCCGACCACCTTCTAAGAACCTATTATGGGCTCTAACAATTATTATGTTATAAATCACTGTTATTTTGCTAGGGTGTATATATGGTAAATGGTTGGATTGAATCCAAAAATACTATTCTAGTCTAGTCTATTTTGACGTAGCGGGTATTTAATTAATATTATTTATTTATTCGCTAAATAATTAATGTGAGGTCCTAATTGGGGAATGTTTTTTTAATATTTTCACTTACTTTATCAGAGCAATACCGTACGCAATGGACACTATTTGCCCGAAAATTAAAATACTTTTTATTAATTCCTTTTTGTCGTTGATAGAAGCAATCATGCCATTAATAGCTTATAAAATATAAAAACTTGTTTAAGTAAATGTATCAAAACCTATCTTGATAATCTACAATGACATAATATGCTTACCCTAGTTAAAATTGTATTGTATATTATATGTGAGTAATCCACATAATGATTATAACACAGTAATAACACAGTTTAATCCTACTTTTCCGTTTGTCTCGTCGTGGAAAACTGAATGTTAATAAAATTTCCTTCACCGAGATTTTTCTCGTGATATTAATTATTACGATAGGAAAACCACAGTACGCCATGACGCGGATGATCAATACTTGCATAGTTTCGCAATGAAATATTTGACATTTACAAATTCAAAGCAATGTTTCCTTTGCAATTCTATACAAAAAAAAATATAGATAAAATAATTCCGTGCCCTCTAATAAAAATTTAGCAAATAAATTTCATTTTCGAATTAAATACTATATTTCTTAATCAAATTTCGATTTGGTGACACAATGCTGTCAAATTAAGAGAGAAATTGGCTTCTTTAATTGGTTAACTGTATTAATGGAAAAACTGTCAATTTTCTAAACAAAAGCCCCAAATTTTGACGCACGGGAAAGTTAATTGAGATATTACGAAAAAGTGTCGTAAATTAATTCTAGCATGGAAAGTCTCTTTCATTCCTATATTCTTGAGTAAACTTACTAATGTATATGGTATAACAATATTTTTCGAGTTAGTACGCACAGGCTGATCACTTACTACCAAAAACTGTATATCAAAATAGTAACGTGCTACTTCCATAAACTACGGTGCCGAGACAAAACTGACACTTCGTTCTGTATTAACTGTTATGTTCCTGATAAACCAAGACTATCCTGATAATTTTACGAAAATGCCAATAACGAAATTATAGGCTAAACAAATATTCACTCACAAACAGGACTAAAATCTATTTAAAATGTTAAATTTATTTTATTCTAAACCCAACAATTTTTTTACGCATATAATAAAATATTATGTACCTATAATTGAATAAAACGACAATCTTAACATACGTTTGAAATAGCGCCATCTTACGATTACTTAATAAACTACGTTAATTCGTGTTACTTCTTGATTTGAGGTGTGTTAACAAAGTGACATTTGAAGTTCGACATTATCGAAAATAGCCATTCCGCTCAATCAAAACTTTTTTACAACCAATAAACAAAGTTCAACAGCTGATAGGGACAGGTCAAACTGTAAATATAGTGTTTCTCTGTGTTGTGAAACACTACTTGTTGCAAAAAAACAAATTTAAAAATTCTATGTGTTGTTTTCAATTAAGCAGTGGCTGAAGTTATTAGAATTTAAACTTGCTTAGACTTACAAGGGATGTTTTGATAACCTCAAAGAGTAAACAAACAACACATACATGATACAAGGTAACTTTTAATTTTATATTATTACTTTTAAAGTATATATATTTTGTGAACAGTAAATTCCACTTTTAAGGTCATAGATCAGAGTTTAAGTTGAGCAAGTTTGTAAATATCAGCTTTCTTATTTCTAGATAGGGCTGGATTGAATAATAATGATAGTATCTAATTATTCATATTATTTTGTTTGTAACTAGATATTACTAGATTTTCACATAGTTAAACTACATATAAGTGGATAAACAAGATTTCTTGATTAGTTTTACGTAGAAATTGCTTATGAGTTTACTACAAGGCAAATTATAAAATAGTTGTGGTTCCAAGATGCTGGTATGTCTTAATATTGTATTAATTTAATTTAGAATCAATGAACTAAGATTTATAAAAATAAATATAACAATGAAGGAAAGTAATATTTGAATAGTGTTTAATTAGCAAATGAAAAAAAACAAAAACCACATTTACAAATATATATCTTTAAAAACAAACAGTTAGATTTTTTTCTGGAACAAACTTATGATTATGTTTTTTCCTTATTAGATATTTATCATAGGAATTTTTGTACAGATGTGTAATATTGTAACTTATATGGTTTTTCAAATTAAAAATAGAATAGAATTGTGTACAATAACAATTACAAAGTAAACTTATCTTATTTTGAATCCCTATGGTGTGTGGGACTAAAACATGTCATTGACATACAAGTAGTAGGTCTGTGCCTTATATAAAAGTAAATAATGGTTTCACAATGAATCATAACAAAAACATATCATTCTCATAGGATTACTAGGACATAACTTAAACTTTTGGTTAGTGGGATTTTAAATGCTAAGAGAGAGAAAAAGAGGACAATATTAACTTTTTCAATATAATGCTTTCTACTACAAATATTTGCCATGAATATATTTATCATCAAACTTAATGCTTAGTCAGGTTAATTAACATCAGAGTTCGCAAATCTTGTAATACACAATTGTTTTAAATAGTCAATCTCTTTGCATTGCTACACTTACCTAAACAATTAACGCATCAAAGAGTTAAAACACGACAATGCAGTCGGTATTGACTTCTTTTTCTTCACACTCGCCAAACGATACCCAGGCATATCCGTTTGACAGTTGAATAACAGTCACATTAACTAACACTGCATTCCCACAAATAAGTTTCCTAGAACACTGATCAATGAGAGCCTAAAGCAGAATAGCAACTTCTGAAACGGGACTGCGTATAGGAGCGAAAGAAACGAACTCTTAGCATTGACTGGACTGCTCATTGGCCTTACAGGATACGGTCCATTAGGCGAGCGACCATTATTGTATTGTCGTGGGTTATAGTGTTCATCTCCTTGTATATAATTTTTTTTTCAAATTTGGGTGACTAAATATAGGACACGGAAATGCAATGTACAATATGAGATTTTGTTCATCTGTAGTCACCGGTCGGTACGTAATATTGTGTACGTTATCTTTGCGTGCTTAAATGATTAGTCTATGATTTTGTCGAAAAAGGTTTAAGTGAAGGAACCTCTATGGTGGATATTAATGTCACGGGACCGGATTATATTACTCACGCTCGTTTGTTCAATTGGACAGTTAAGTAGCGAAGCAGTAGCCGGTCATTTCCGCCGTTGTTTCACACAGGAACCAAGGGAATATCTCAATGATAGTTTGGGAAGGGAAGAGTATAGTTAGTGTTCTTAATGTTATGTTGAAGATATTTTAGAAATATAATTTGGGCAAAAAAAACTAAATTATAGAGGCCAAAAGGTTGACCACGAAAATTTACAATAATCGTTTCTCTATAGCTCACAGTGAGCAGTGAATTAATCTGTACATTTACACGGTGTATTATAATTTTACATACCTATATCATTTTCTTTTAAAGCCAAATATTACAGTCGTTTTGTCTCTTTGGTGTTCTCTTCTATTTAGGTGTACTAAATGAAAAACGGATAAAGCGCCCAAAAAATACACATCCTGACTGTAACTTCACAGTTACCAGTATGTAAATGAAATAAAAGCCATGCTAGAAAAGTCAAAACTGTTGCAGGATTGTGCCCAGTATTGATTTAAAAATACTATTGTATCTATTTAAGTATTAATTCTTATCTCTTAACAATCTTGTAACTGAACCCTCAATATAACCACAATTTACTGACTCTAACCAAGCATAAATAGTATAATAGCCAAGAAATTGGAATCGGATGTTTGGAACCTTTTGTAGGAAATTCAAGGTACTTTAATCTAAGGCTAAGAGTTACTGTAATAGTAGATTATAGCTGTCGCAGCCAAGTAGCGTAATTAGCCGTTCAATTAACAGCCTAGCCTCTTCACTAAACATCGCCGTATAATTAGCGGCTTGAAAGATATTCACCCGTAGCGATGGTTACAACATTTAATCATCTGGATGGCTAATACTTAAGCTACTCGTACGACCATGTGACTGAAATATCTTACACCAACTCTTACTGTCACTACACTCTTCGATACAAATTTTCTTAAAACTTTGTAATATATCATAAAATTTGTTGTTTGCCAATCCTATATAGACAGTGTGGCAGAAAGTGGAATTAAAAATAAATGAACAGGATAGACAAGTAATGTAACTTCGTTCCAAGTTATTTGCTGTTTGATCAAATGGCTGAACATCATTCGGGCCACTAGTTGAACGGCGCTGTTTAGTAGACTAGGCTGTTAATTGAACGGTTATTTAAGCCTGTTGACTACGACATAACTATTATAATGGTATTTACGCTAAGTAGGAACTTGTACTAATTATTCTACAGTTAGGAAGTATATCCGATCGTTAGTTTCCGTATTGTCTATTTTGAGAAAATTGCTAGTGTCACAAGAACAACTTTTACCGGCTCATAATTATATTCTTATCTCAATAACAATATTTGAATCTCTAGTTCTGTAGACATCTTGGTGCAAGGACAAATTTGCATAATTATACATGTCTCTATACAAGAGCTTGACATTTCTTCGTAATCTAGATAATCGAAAATTAATAGCAATTAGCAAAATATTATGTTGCCAAGCGCATAACTCAAAGGCGGCTGGTTCAATTCGTTTTCGGCTGGATAAATTTATTTCTTGCTCTAAGAAGAAGATTTATTGAGAAAAATAAAATCATATTCAGACCAAACGAAGTTCGCGGGGCAGCTAGTTTTTAATAAATATAATTAAATAATTCATTCACGGTACAAAATTCGAATTTAGAAGTAATATTTTTTTCTAATAGTTTTTTTTCTTCAACCGTAATTTCTCTATAGCCCATTATTTTGCGTTAGTAATGTGGTACGATTTAATGCATTTACATAAAATCTGTCATCAAATCATTGTACAACTAGTTATACTTGTAGGTCACCTCCATACTTTCGGCTTAGATAAGAAATATCAGCTGTCTGATGTCAGATATGTCTGGAATCGTGTCTTATTACTCGTTTTTTTCAATATCGGTATTTTTACGTACACATATTCGAAAATATAGTACATATAATGATTGTGTCCAGTTTGATATCTAACCGATTATATGTTCAGAATAATTTTATTTAATTAAATTAGAAATTTATTTAGAATTAAAGCGATGCAAAATGTCGATTTAAATAAAAATTTAAATTGGGGTCTAACTATTAACTTCATTATTAATTTCGACGATTAACTTCAACCTTCGATAGCTCAGTTGGTAGAGCGGTGGACTGTAGTGTTATTCGAAGTCATCCATAGGTCGCTGGTTCAAATCCGGCTCGAAGGAAACTATTTATTTTAAATTTTTCAATTACGCCGTTTTTTTTTGTTAAAAATAATAAAAAAGAACCTCGTTACATAATTAACTCCTAACATCGCAAAATAGCCATTTACTTTTATAATAAACATATATGACTTAGTCATAATTATAGTATAATATATTAGTAGTAATTAAATTTGTTTATGCATATTTACGGAAACTTCGGATTTATAAAAACTTAAAAAATAATAATAAAACAATCAGCTGTTTCCGCCCGGGATCGAACCGGGGACCTTGTGCGTGTGAAGCACACGTGATAACCGCTACACTACGGAAACTTGAGATAGTGGTGTAAAATTTCCATTTAGTTATAACACGTATTAACATGACGTAATATATTTTGTGTTATTAGTGCTTCTAGTTTATTTTATACTTTTATAATAATAAATAATATAAAGTTACTAGCGGATCCGACAGACGTTGTCCTGTCTATACGTCTTTAATTTGAAAATTTCAAACTTTTTTTAATAAGCTAAAACATTCTGGACCATTTTGATGAAAATTATTATTCAAATGTTATGACAATATCTAACGATCCAGCACATGGTCTACAATAACACAATGATAACAAAACTTTTTTTTAATTTGATCGCAGCGCTAACTGTCGGGACAGACTAAAATTAAAATTCGAATATTATTTAAAATTTGACAGTGCGATGGTAGCGCCATCGGTCGGATCCAATGTAAAACATTCTAAAATCAACAACTACTAATTAATTAAAAAAACATTGTCTAGCGGACGAAATTGTGAATCTAAACCATTCTCGAATCTCCACGAACACACACAAAAAATTTCATCAAAATTGGTCCAGTCGTTTAGGAGGAGTTCAGTCACATACACACGCAAACAAGAAATATATATATTAAGATGTTCCTTACGTTCTAATGAAAGGCCATTATTAATGTCTGGAACCGAACCGTCAGGTTAAACGAATTATACTAGGTAATTTCGTTCCAAATTTTTATTTCATAATAAAAATAAATAAAAGAGCTGCGTGTGTAATTTTCTAACAATCTTTTATAATATTAATAACATAAAATTATGATAAATTTTATATCATAATTTTGAACCGAGCCCAGTTTAATTTTAGCATATTCTCTTGTATTTTGGCGTATTTTTCATATAAATAAAAACTTACCTTAACGGTGATTTAAAAACTGGGAAGAAGTGCGTCGGCAGGCGACGCAAAGCAAACGTTGGTGGATTTGTATCATTCTATCTTTTATACTAGAACAAATTACCCTCTCATTGACCACCCGCTGAATAAACCTCATTACATCCCGACACGAGGGTGTGGTTATAGCATAATTTGTAATAACGTTCATATTCACGCTATTTGTATATTTTTCCTCGTTATTTTCTGTTAAACAAATTTGTCGATGGCTACGATAATTATTATAATTGGCTTAGTGGGTAACGGGGGTAATTTTGATTGTATGTAATTTGAAGCAGTCTGCGAGTCAGGTTTCACAATTTTTGTAAGGACAAAAACAATTTTATAAAAGAAAAGTTTAGAAATCCGGTTTGTAAGGATGTTAGTGCTTTAAGGTACTACTAGTCTTGAACGACACACAGACAAAATATATGATAGGTTATAATTTAAAAAGTTAATATATTTCTTAATCGTCTTTTTGTTCATCGGACCTGAAACATTTTTGTATTAGACACATTTTTTTTAGTAAAATGAGAAAAGGCAGAAGTTACAGAAGTAAGTTTTCTTTTGTAAAACCGATTCCAAATTAATTAAAAAAACTTTCCTTCTTTTCGTCTTTGAGGATAAGAAACATATGACCTTTTTACGTTATTATAGTTTTTTGTTAGTCGAAAGTGAAATCGCCATTGAAGTTAAGTCGTAACGATGGCTGGTCGCGTTATAAATGAAAGAACTTAGCGCGCAGAACGAGGAAAAATTATTTATAACTTTATAATCTCTAGGTCTTTAAATAGACATGTTTATGGACACCAGAGCTAATCTTAAATTATCGTCTATAAATACATTCTCATCACAATTTAAAAGAGATTAAATTTACGATTTATTTAGCTTTAGCTAGAAAAATATTTTCTATTTTACACAAACATTTATCTATGGAGGATTACCATTTGTTTAAAGACGAGGTGCCTTGCGGGGATCGTGGGAATTGTTAGATTATAAGTTGTGACAATACATAATTATAAATATCTTAACATAATTGTAAGACATTATGATTAATATGACATTTTTACGCCTATTTTAATTTTGCTGTTTGTGCGCTGTTTAAAAAAAAATATTTTTAAAAATGGAACCTGACAGAAAAATACTTAGGTTCTATATTGTAAAAAAATTACAGATCAAAATGGGGGTTGAAGGTGTAATGGTGACATACAATTACTCTGACGATGGCGAATTAGCAAATATCCTGACGGTAGCCGCCTCAGGGATCAAATACTCCAATCGCTGGGTGCTTACACATGGGTCCATACTATCACCACTAAAACAGGCGAAGATCATCAAAGATGCTCGCGGAAAGCCTATTTTAAGTGACGACTTCTACAACCAGTTACCAGAAATGTATGTAACGTGTGAAAAGGATAGCAAGATGGCAAATGTGTATGAAGGAGTGGAGAAACTGAGCAGAGAACGGAATTGTGATGATACGGACTTAGAGCATACAAGCTATCAAGCCAGGGTCATGACTGGAAGGTAAGACTATGTTTATTACAGTCGCATTTTATATTTTTATTAAATTTCATCATATACATATAAAGCTATAGCATACTATTTTCCTTACGGTACTTGCCTAGAAGACATCGCTCGAAGCGAAAAGGCCGCCAGTTGCCCTCCTTTTCATTTAATTATGTCAAGTGTATTTCTGTATGCAACATAGAGTAAATAAATAAACAGTAAAATATTACACTTCGAACTATTACTATTCAAATCTATAATTATAGATTTAACTTAACGCTTATGTATAAAGATAAACAAATATATTACTAGTGAAATAGTGTATTAGGTATCAAATAGGCACTTAACAATTTTTTTTTAAATTGATCAGCCCGCTACCTAAAACTATCTTTGGATAAGTAGTGTTTATTTTGTTATATTCGCGAAGACTTCGAATGAGGTTCGTGAGGTATGTACTAGGCTGGTTTTATTATCTATTTGGAAATATATCTATTTGGAAAATTCCCCTGACTTTGAATCTTGGGAAGGAATAAAAAAACGACAATATTAATGTTCTATACGAGATTACTATGTTTACGCTGTGATATAAAAATAAATATTTTAGTTAAAACAATATTTATCTTTTCGGATTCTAAAACTCTGCCTTGTTTGAGGTGCGTGAATTGATATGCTCTCTGCGTTTAGATTACTGATACTATTCATAACTATCTTTGGTCTGTTTAACATAAAAACGCTGACTAATAATTTAAAATCATTCATGAAATGTTTTGTAAACTCTAACGTCGAATAACTCTTTCTAACGATAGCAACAAAAATTTCAGAATATGTCATGTATGGCAGTGTCCAGTTTTGGATAGATGTGTTGATGACATCCTTTATAGCTGGACAATAGGACATCGCGACGGAGACGTTGAAAAACAGACTCAGTTAGGCAAAGCTCTACTTTCAGTCTTCGTTCTCATCGATTTGGAGAGTGATATCGCAGGTAACTTTATATAAAGTATATGTATATCTATCATCTCAACCATCATTACTCTATTTTAAGGGTTACAACTAATACGATAGAACGACACAATAATACCCACAAAAATCCCAAAAATCGGTTGGCTCTAAAGTCGGTTTACTGACGATAGTTGAACGTGACAACGTCATAAGAAAATACTAATGAAATGGTTGCTTTTTCAAAAGAAAAGTTTAGTTTTATATGTTTTATAGATATTTTGTATGGATATAGAGAACAAGGTAAATGGAAATCACAATAAAATTGATCAAGTTACATTTATTTGTACGCATAAACACAATTATGTCAATTTTTTAACAAACGAATGCCGATTGTGCCTCTTTGTCGCTCGTTGCGCGCTCTCGCTTGCACTTGAAGCCTTAAATTCAACGTCTCAGAGCGAGGCACGGCTCCATCGAATTATAAGACGTTGTCACGTCAAAAACATTAAGGGCCTGTCTCACAATGTATGGATAAAGTGCCAAATAGCTATGCAACACATAAACTATTCGAAAGATAAAAGTTCCAAATAAGATACTTCGAATTTCATGACGTATAGCGCTATCTGACAGTCGTGAAACGCAAAAATACTATTTATCATACCAATAAGTAACAAATAGCTTATTTGGAACCTATCCGGACATTGTGAAACAGGCCCTAAAAAGTATATTTATATACCTAAATCTTATAACTAACAATATAGCAAGATACTCTTGTGAACTCCAAAGTACAAACAAATAGGTCGATAGAAATTCTGATTATTATTTGTGTTGCTTGAGCTTGCGGGCCATTCCCTAACCAAGTTAGGGATAGGGAACTTTTGGATGTACGCTCGGTACATCCAAAAGTTTAGATTTCCGCCTCAAGATTTCACTTGGTAAGCGAAGACTCAGTCTCTATTATATCGAGATTATGAACCCGCTCCATAGTATGTTCATAGCGCTTTCCGTATATAGTAAAAAAGTAATACAGAATGCCTTGAGGCAATGTCAAGCCGAAGATGGGCTAACTCCAGAAAAAGTATAAAAAATAATTATTTTTGTTTGTTCCTATAAAAAAAAGCATTTTTGTTTGTCATTATAACTGAAGTGTACTTCGCCATCTTTGTCACTAGCATACAAATTTTTTTTCAAGACGGTCGGATAGATGTACCGAGGGATCCAACACGGGATTTAAAAATTTTATCGCCATGGCTATCAAACTATTTAATTACTTTCCTTTTTATATAGGTTATAGGCTATAGAGAACTGCCTTGTAATTATTTCAAGGGAAGATACATTTTTAAAAGGCAATGGTGCCCTTGTGTTGTGGAAGAGACGAATAATTTTAACAATTATACAAAAATATAAAGATACGTGACAGATTTTTAAATAATATCACATGCACGGCATAAAATTCAGTAATCGATTCGGAAATAAAAGCGAAAATATTAAAATAAATATATTTCGTTGCACCAACAGAGTAAACTTATTTCTTCTCTTTGTCGTGAACACTGCACGTTTTCTTCATCTCTGTAAATTACAAAAATAATAAATACAATAATATTTACAGTAGGTATATGTACGTAATGTATGTATATGGCTGTTTTATTACTGTTTATACTTTATGTCATAATTAACGCTATATGTAGACTAGATGTATCTATAAGCAATTGCAAGTATACCTCGCCAGAAAAAAAATGGCAACTCTTTAGTACGTATATTAGTTTTCTAGTTTAGGGTCCTTCAAGAAAAGAGCGTACCAATTCTTAAAAGGCCGGCAACGCACTCGCGATTGAGAGTTTTCAGGGGCGGCGGTATCACTTAACATCAGGTGAGCCTTCTTCCCGTTTGCACCTGTTCTATATATAAACAAAAAAGCTTTGAACATACAAAAAGTTTTGTTTGTTTTTCAGGCCTACGAACTGAGAACCATCTAGTTTTAAGTCATGTCTTTGGGTATTGATACTTTTTATATCTGATTTACCATCCAAAGGATCCTTATACAGGGTATTGTAATTGTTCCTCCAATCACGAACCGTGCGCATATGCCCCGGTGGGCAAGGGAAAAGGGGTGCTGAATGAATTAAGGATTCCTTCTTTATGATCCCAATGGCCCCGAGAAAAAGCCCACCTAGAAGAATCGCGTGGTAGTTCCGTAAGTAGGCTGCGAGTATGGGCCCGCAGGCGAAACCACCTGAAATTGTTCCCTATTTAGTGGTTGGTATTAATCTGAATGAGAGTGATAAGTTGATAAAATTTCATACATCAAGTATTTCTTTGTATCAAACTTTGATACAAACTAAATTGTTTGCAAGAGGGGAGATGTTGCTCTCCCCCCATATTAATCGTATACTATTTCTATTTTTCATCCCCCTTAATGTTACGGGGGGGTCCACCCCTAAATTTTTATTTTTTATTTTTTAGACAAAATTTTTCGTTTTTATTTTTTTACGATACACCATACAAAAAAACATGCAACCCTAAATTTTCACCCCTCTACAATCACAATCCCTTATGTTTTTTTGATAATTATAAACTTTAATATTTTGCCACACAAACATGGCAAAACAACGTTTGCCGGGTCAGCTAGTTAAAAATAAAATTCTCTATACCCTTGAAGTTTTACCTGCAAAGTAGTTTAACTGGTCATCCTCTTGTCTATACTGAAGCATGCCGTTAGAAACTGCGGCGAATGTCGCACCCATCGCCATTAGCGGTCCGGTATGGTAGATATATCTATAATTATACAAATGGTATATAAATAATACTGGTAGCCTATGAATACAAAGTGTTCCTATGAAACGTAAAACACCTTATCTCTGTATTAAAACTTTAGTAAAAACTACGTATTATAATTTATTACTATTTCTTACACTGTTAACAGCAACTTAAAGCCCATAACATACAGTTATAAAAGAATACTTAATAACAGCAACCAATAGCATATAAAATATAATAATATGTACCGATTGTAGCCGCTATAAATTCACGAAAAATAAATTTTATATATAATATATAGAATAACGGAAAATCTTATTAAATTACGTGTCACATTTGTCCGCTATGAAATCCTCAACTACCGAACCAATATCAATCAAATTTGTACACCGTGTGCAGTTTGATCTAACTTAAAAGATATTATAGTTTGCATCTCAATTTATACCCGCAATATTATGTATTTTATTGCAAATATTTGTTTATTATTTGATACAATTCTAACAGATGGCGCTGTGTTAAAAGTACCAACGTTTCACATAAGTTCTACCCTTTCCCTTGAATAGTTTACTACTAGATAATATAACAAAAACCTTAGCCACAGCAACGCTTGGCCGAGTCTGCTAGTATAATAATAAATATTGAAAGTCATATTATATTGTTACAAATAAATCACGTCAAACATCTCAAGTACCGATGGTAGCTTTTGTTGATTGTTAGGCAAACACAACTGTAAGCAGTAGACAATCAGTCCTAACTATAAAATATATTAATTTTGGTTTAAATATATATTTACCGTTTTATAATGGACCCAACGCTCACAGAATGAGAATAGAGCAGAATGTCTTTAGTAGCAATCAGTACACCAACAATTGCACCAAAACGCGACGCTGCAAGGATCTAAAAAAACATTTCAGCCGGATTTTGTTGGAATTCATTTGTTTTAATTCAAAAATTGGGAAGAAAAACATATTAAAAGAAATAAATATGTAATATTACTGCTTTATTTACAAAATATAACTAACTTTTCCGCAGGAATCCAATTTAGTTAAAATAATAACACTACTATTTTTTTTTTAAAGTACCGAGAGTTTTTTACGCCGGCTTTTTCTCTCGGCCAACACCCTCTATCTTCTTTGCCGATGAGTAGAAAATAGTGATGCCAACAGGTTCGAATTTAATGACGTGGAATAAGTGATAACATGATGATCTTATGTTCCAAAATAAACGTATTTTATTTTTTTTATTTTATAAACTCAATCTCAAAATAACTTTTCATATATGTACAGAAGTACACTTATGAACGTCATCAGAAAAGATGTTAAATTGATTCTAAATTTACATTTACTATCAGTTCGCAAGGACAAGAAGAACTGGCAAGAAACTATCCGCCACTCTATTAATCACCAAGTTTTAAGTCATACAAATTGTTTGAACTGGAGCAACTCAATCCTAAGCATATAAAGATCGCTTAAATAATCGTCAAATTTATAAAAACGCTTTATTCATTAATTAACGTTCAACAAGGGTTTTTAAATTATGCAATGATAATCTAATTTCGCTTGGGAATTTGTTATAAAAACGAATACAATTTCCATATAAAGAGTGGTTTATCTTCTGTAGCCTGGTTGGTAGTAAGCTTAGATTAGGTAATGGACCAGACATAAAACTTATGCATAAAATCAATAAAACAGCACATATTAAAGATATCGCCATACTCGACATACAAAAAACAATAGCTCATAAAATTAAGAAATATACAGTTTTTAAAAATTAAAGTAAAAAGATGAGGACCCTTATATCAATAGTCCCTAGTATTTAGTCCTCTATCGTAATAATCTCAAAATAGTTACACAAAGTTATCAAATTATTACCACCCGAAATTAATTTATATCATCCTTCAAAAATTAGTAATATTAAATAAGGCGAGAAAAACTCGCAAATTTCTACAAGATAAAAACATTGTGTTACTTGGCTTTGGCCCGATCCTAAGCTAAAGTAAATAATGAATCGTATATTTGCAAAGGAACTTCCGTATGCAATATATATATATATATATATTGAGACTGGCTACTCACCTTTTTCGGAATATCACATCCGTCCGGCGTATCATAGTAACTATAATAGTTTTTGTTTGCTTGTGCTTTTAGTAGTGCTTTTTGACTTTGTGGCTTTTTTCCTTGAGTCTTACAGTCGCACGACATTTTTTTTGTAACATTTACGTCCTACATAAAGCAAACAGTATAAAGCCAAAGTGTTTGACGTAAAATATTTTTTTTACGTAAGAAGGTTATATCAATATTTTGTTATATACTTTTATTATTTATTCATTATTGCGAATTGTTTTAATATTTCAATGCGATGATTTTCTTTTTATTAATCTTAAGTATTATTTGTTCATTTATTTCGTTATCCTACAAGCCAAGCCAAAAATGGAATGCATCATATTTACAAAAGGGTAAAAACAATAAAAAATATTCAATTCATATACTTAACTAAGATGTAAATGGAGGGGGTATGTACGTGAATGTGTGTATGTGGGGTATGCTCATGATGCAGGTGATCTAAGATTTTACGAACTGTGGCCCATAATATGTCAACATAGTATAATTGTATAGAAACATAGTATAATTGGAAATTACCTAATCCATCTTACGCCATGCTTTTAAGAAAAATAAGTAAATGATTACTCTAATAAGTTAGTACAATATTATTAATACTTTATTTTCAGGGCTTAAGACACTTCGGCCACTATCAGAACTGCTAGACATGGTCAAACCACCTCCAGACCGTGGAACCAATATCCAAGTACATTCTACGCCTTTTGGATGTGAGGTTCGTCCAACAAAATATTCGCAGTTCGTAGAATATGATGTGCATAGATAATGTTTAATAAAACTTAAACATATCTGTTACAATAGTTATTTATTCATATTGGTACTGATTTTGAATGTCAAAATTTGAAAAAGGAACATCTTAATTTACTTTTACAGTAGAAGTAATTGTAATAGTAGGGGAGCCCAAGAGGGGATTTCGGGATTTACTCAAGCGCGGCAGATTAATATACAGGGGGATACCTTGTACCCGGTTAAGTACCTCCACCAAATATGAGGCCCATATATAAGGCCGCCCGTGAAGGATACAGGATCAGATTAGTAAAAAAAAATTGATCATCAGACATTCTCGAGCGCGTCAGATTAAGGTAGTGTGAGTTAATCACATCCTAAAAAGTGTATATTCCACTAATCTGACAATTTGAGAGTGACGTAAAGAGAGGGGAGGGCAGCAAAGTTGTAAAAAAAAACGTCATCTTGACATTCTCGAGCGTAGCTAATTTTTTATTTATTTTGAATGAAATAATTCAAGAATATTGAAAAATATATAATCTTACGATTTCCGCAAGCCGAAATAACAAAATTTCGTCGATAAAGTTCGTGCGATAAACGCGTGCAGCTGCGTGATGCCTACATTTCCTTCTCCGCGTTTACCTCAAAATTAGATTTCATGTGAATTTGAACCGATGGGGACCGATAGATTTTGAGAAATTTTGAAAAATCTAAAAAAATAACAATTTGTTTTTTTGAAAGTGTTTTTTTGCAATAACTTTTAAACGGCTTTATCCATCAACTTCAAAAAACTAATCCATCTTTAAGCTTGAAAAACGACGTCGATCGCCACCAAACTGGTCAAAATCGGTTGATTCGTTCGAGAGATATCGTGAACGAAAGAAAACCGAAAAAAGTGTTTCTATCACATAACTTCGACATTTCATATCGGATTATCGTTTTTGATGAAATTAAATAATTAGAGCTTAAAAAATGCGTCGATCACCGTCAACCGCGAGAAAATTGCTTGATCCATTCAAAAGTTATTGGGGTTTGAAAATTTCAAAAATAGTGTTCTATGAAACTTCTATCAGACTTTCGAGTTGAGAGAACTCAAACGCATAGAAATATTATTTCTTTGAACTCAGCGAGCTCACAAGTACAATTTTAAGCGCCCAGGAATGGAATTGCAGGCATGGCCTTTAGGGTGAACCGTTTTTCTAATATTTTTTTTGTCAGATCAGGCAAATCCCTCTAGATAATCGTCAGATTATGAGACAGTACGTTTAGAATATAAATCTGAACCATATATATCTTAATCTGACGCGCTCGAGTATTTCAAAATGGCGATTTTTTTTTGCACATTATAATAATGGCTGCGAGTTTGCGTCAGCTCGAAATCGTCAGATTATTGAATGAGAGCTTTTTTTTTGGTGCACTTAACACCCCCTTAGAAAACCTGACGCGCTCGATTAATTTTTTTTTTTTCATTTTTAACCCTTATTTACAACCACCCCCATCATGCAAATGATCAGATTAACATACGTACATTATTAAAAATACGTAGGACATTGATGCTATCAATATCTGACGCGCTCGAGTATGTCCATGCAACAGTTTTTTTTTACATATTTAAACATCTATAGCCGCTTTCCCCACCGATGAAAAGGTATATATCATGTAACATTTTTTTCTTCTTATCATCTAAGCTTTGCAACCCAATAGGTCTCCACGACGCTCGAGTAAATCCCCATTTAGCATCGTGGGCTCCCCTACCATAAGAGATATTATAAAACTAGTTTAGCGAGTTTCGTACGGAGTCCGTTGGAAACTTACTCAATTCGCTAACCTCGTATGCGGCTCTTTCATCTCGCTCACTCAGCTCCGCTCGTCTCCCTCTTTGGTGGAAGCACATGTATGAAAATCATCGTTACGAGTATAGCGGAATCCGTATTGGGTCCGTTTCGCTCGCAGTGGAAGGCTAGCGTAACAGGTCCCAAATCAACGGCTTACAGCGGACGGGAATATCTTGCATACCACTTTTTTTAGTCTTTGGTTTCCAAGTAAATTGTAAGGAACTGCTACCATTATGCTATGCTTCTTGACATATTGAAACCAAACGTAATAATAAATAAATGCTTACATACACCATGATTTGCCTGTAATGTAGCAGATGCAGAGAGTAATGTAGCAGATGTTTTAAGCATATAGTAGGTATATACTTTATTACGCAATTTTTGGATTTTTGGAAACTAGGGCAATTCCTTTCTTCGACCAGCATATGTATATGTACGAATTTCCCTTTGTATACAACTTCTATCTATCTTGATTCTTCTATGCCTTGAACTAATATCTTTTCACTTTCCAGGTTTTCCTCAATGCAGTGACGCGAGGGTCCGTATGTGGAGTGGTGGGGAAAAGGCCCTCCCTACTTTTGACTGATGCTGCTACAGCACTTGGCTCGGAAGGCGGACCTGTGTATACAGACGGGCCCACGTAAGTAATTACAAACCTTTTCATATCGTGTTAAAAACGCATAAATATTAATTATTAGACAGTCCCGACGTTTTATTGTGCACTTTTTATAAAAAAAAAGGTCTTTATTCATGAGATTTGGGAAGTTTTTAAGTTGCCCTTTTTATTAAAAAATACCTGTGCCTGTGATATTGTGTATAATATAATAAATATATTAAACAAAAAAAAACTATATTATTATATTTTTTGTCGACATTATCGTATTGGCATACTCAGTATGTATTTCTGTAATAAAGAAATACAAATCGACGGTGACGCAGGCCAATTTGCCTATAAAAAACTTCACTGTATATAAATACTAAAACCAAGTGTTATAGCGCCCTGCTATCTCTATTTTCAGTAAAGAGTTAGTGGGTGCTGTAGTATGCAGTGTGTCGTGGTGGAGAGGCGAATGGGTTGGATTGACCCTGGCCGCTCCATTGCGATCAATTCTTGCGGCCAAACTCAGAGTTCCTCCAGACAGTGTACCGCGGGCACCCGTATCTCCTCTTCATAGTCACATACTTGGTAAGATGTTAAAATAATTATATTTTATTAAAAAGAAAAAAAAATCTGGTAGCTAATTTTAAAGACATTGGTCCAGTATGGACATCCCTGTGGGTGATCAGATTCTTAGTACCTTATTTATACAAAACTAAATTTATATTGTAAAAAAAGAAAAAATAATAAAAATAAAAATATTATGTTATAAGACTTTCAAATAAAATACTGTGTGTTTATGATAGGTGAGTATTAGTTTTTAAGTACATGTGTTTTCTTGTTATTGGAAAAATGCTAACAAAATAGAATCAATATAGAATTCTTCTGATGAGAGAAAGTGTGACGATTAATATCGACTTGTAATATAATAAAATGCATATATGATGTTTGGGTTGGATTTTAACTTATTATAAAAACGATTTATTCGTTAATTGTGACATTTATTAGTAATGGAGAGTTTAATGCTAATTTTTCTCCCTTCTCTGACTTTTATTTGAACTGGCGGTTAATGTAAACATTGTTAAATTTATTGGCAGTTAAAAGTGCTCAAAAGTTGCATAATCCTTTTTTTCTAACAGTAACAGACTTTAAGTGGGTCTGGTATGCATGACTGCTTCCTCACGATCTTTTTCTTCGACGAACGAGCGTTAAATGCTCAAAACAGACGGAAAAGATAATTAGTGTACAGCCGGGGATCGAAGCTGCAACCTCAGTCAGGAATGATACATTACTGACCACTAGACCAACACTGCTTATCAGATTAAATGTGTTGTAACGAGAAAAATATTTCAGAACAAATAGACCGAGTGACGATATTAGTTCGTTGTGGCAATGCATGGGGCGCGGGCGTATACTTGGGAAGGGGATACGTCATCACCTGCGCACACGTCGTTAAACATGTGCGTATATTATTTATCAGATTATATTAGTAATTTATTAAATATGACACAAAGAGTGCCTCATCTAGCAATGGAAATTAAAAAATAATTGGACGAAAGACTTTCATGTTTAAAATATATTCTTCTTTTTTTTTTTACTTTTATGTTATATTTGATCGAACATTTTCAGCATGCATCGAGCAAAGTCTCAATATATTGTCAAGGTGTCAAAGAAACGGCAATAGTCCGGTACAAGACTGCGGACGACAAGGCTTATGACCTGGCTTTGCTCTTCACGAACCCTCAGTGCTGGACGCATTTAGTACCCGTTGAGTTTAGCGAAGAAGCTGCCATTAAAGGTGAAAATACAATTTTTATATGGGAATGGGTTAGAGTTATTGTTTACGTTTATTGAAAAGAGAATTGATCAAAAATATAATGAATCATAAACGATTTTTTTCTAAATTTCACACTCTTGAAATACAACGAAAATCTATGTTTTAAAGTGTTTTTGTAGAATTAAAAATCGTGAACGATTTTTATTTTCTTAAATTACTACCTAATTTAAATACAACGAAATCCAGGTTTTATAGTATTTTTGTGCAATTGAATGTTTATTTTCTTTAGTAGCACATAATCCAGGCCCTGGATTCGATTTTTTTGCGAAAAGTTATTACTTTATTGGATTGGTAAATAACCGCCTCGATCTTCTCTTCGTGGGTAGCTCATGTCTGAGCATGGTCAGCAAGGAAACTGGAGCGAACATACTGTTTCCACCGGATTCTATCCAACGCCTCTTATAACGGTGTTTTAAAGACGATGAGTTGACTTGACCATTCCATCTGGATGGTGGACGGCCACGTGATCTTTTGCCTTCTATCTAAACCATGACCAGTTTCTCCAAGCTCTTATGGCCTCTACGCAGCTATATATAATATATTCGCTGTCGGCATATGGTAGACAGGCAAGTCCGTATGTGGTAAACAAAGTTATACATGAAGTCTTAAATTTGAGTCTTACAATAGTATTTAGAAATTTTTGATATTCTTATGATGGTATGTTTTATACAGGCGAATCGGTGTTAGCTGCCGGATATCCGTACTTCAATGAGAATAATCTAGAAGATTTAAAACCGACGGTGACATCTGGACATGTGAACAACGTGTCGCCTTCCTTGATACAGACATCTTGTTGCGTGCAATCTGGATTTAGGTAAAATCTAAATTTAGGTAAAATCTAAATTTAGGTAAAATCTAAATTTTTTACATTTCGTAAATTTACTTGTTTCATTAGTTGTGGGGTATTCGAACCCGTACATAAAGTTGGCATAACCGGAAATGGAGGGTAATTAAAAATGTCGCCGTGTAATATACATCACTCTCAATAATACTTAATTTTTCGGACTGGTTTTATACAAGGGAACATACACACCGGATCCACCACCACCGGACACCAACCTGTTACGAACATTCTACGTTTTCTTTGATTTTTTTTGATTTTTCTTTTATTCTTTGAATCCGCACTACCTCGCCCGAGTCTCACAGGAATCACCCTTGCACGAGTCGCGGGAATCCCGCCAAAACAGCCCGTGCTGAGCTATAAATGCCCTTAAGGCCAACAGCGATTCTTAAAAAAGAACCGCACTACCTCAATTACTGGAAGCCTTCATAAATCCGCTTTATTAGGCGTTTTCTTTAGCGAACAAGCGAACTGTAGTTTCGGACGTATTCGTGAGCCTACATCTAGAATTAAAAAAAAACATTCTCCTTTCATACGTGTACTTGTACATGTTGGCACATATCTAGTAACGAAATTAATGTCCATGGGCTATGTTAGTTGCCCGCCTGTCCCTTTTATGGCTTCCCCGGCTTGATTATCATATCGTAAAAAATGATTTATGTATATTTGGTTTCTATAATGCATTATAATTTAATATAGGCAGATCGCAATGTCTATGTCTAACATAGATTTTAGTTTTTTTTTTCTTCTTATGCAACTTATTTTGCTTTTCCTGTCCCTGTCTCGACACTCACATTGCCAGTAGGCTCGCAAAACGTCGTCGGACAAATATTTAACTAAAAGACTACCTTAGTATTTTTTGGAACGAATATTCTTGTTGTTACAGCGGTGGACCAATATTCCGTTTATCAAATAGTAATAAAGTTGAAGTTTTGGGAATAATAGCCAGCAATGCTAAAACGGAGACAGGCGCCTGTTACCCCTACATTAATATGGCTGTACCCACGAGAGCATTTCTCAAAATAATACAACACTTTATATTGGATAGAGGTAATATTTTGTTTAATCTAAAATTCGCCCTAAAATAATGGTATAAAGGTCTCATTTCAAATAAATGTCTTTAACATTAACACCCTTTAAAAACCATAAAAAGGATGTCTATCAGTACCAATCTAGTGGGTACTATAAAAAAGATACAGGGTGTAGATTTTTTCGAATTTCAATAAGAATTAGTAAGAAAAGTCGATTTTCTTATAAAAATGCAAAATAAATACTCTGCAGAGGTTGAGCTAAAGGACCTCCCGTAGAACAATTTTTTTCAGCCGGTGACCTCTTCTATCCCCTAGTAGATCCACGACTTTTTAGCCACTCTGTATATTTGTAATACTCTCCACACTGTCTCGGCCACGGCGTATTAATAATCCCATGACTCTTATACAACAAAGGGACGGATCCGACACACAGTATTTTGTGGTTAGGCGTTACGAGTACTCTGTGTAACGTAAACATTAAATATTTTTCAGACGAAACAAGACTATCAACCATCGAGAACAACCGTGAAATGATACAATCACAATGGCGACTACTGCCGTATAGATCTAAAATCTGAATTAATCCTATATTCATTTTAGTATTTACAAAACTAAAATGTATAAATAGTAATAAAAATGTTGAGTTTATTTAAACAATTTTGACTTACGTATGTCGTATTAAAAATTAAACCTTTGACAACTCCTTGCGTTGCATTTTAAAATTTGACAGTTGACATTTGATTGTTACCTGTTGTAGCGTATCGTAGATACGCACTAAAAATGTACATACTGTTTGGTGAAGTAGTTTCTATACGATTTTGATATATGTGTCAACATAAATACAGGACACTAAGAAAAGAAGAAAACAGACGTCACTCAGAACAGACTTTTAAGACGAGTGAGCATGTATTTTTTCCTGTGAACTTTTCTATTATAATATAAATTAATTACCGTTGTTTGTGAAGAAATATATCAATTTAACAAAGATAAAATGGGTTGTGATTTATAAATATAGAACATCCCATAAATGGTGACCCCGACGTGATAGGATCCCATAAATGGTGACCCCGACGTGATAGGATGATGCTGGTGTCTTTTCCAAAACTCCCATAAATGGTGACCCCGACGTGATCATAAATGGTGACCCCGACGTGATGCATAAATTTTTTTTTTCGGAAGTGAATTTTCCGACATGATGAACAACGAAGAGCTCGTATCCCAAGTGGAAACTTTAAAACTACAAATTTCGAATCTAGCACAGCCATCAACAATAGGGGCTGTTAAAGTCAAGCTGCCAAGCTTTTGGGCAGATAAGCCAAAAGTGTGGTTCGCCCAAGCCGAGGCGCAATTCGAAATTGCTGGCATTCATCAAGATTACACGAAATATGGATACATCTTGTCTATGCTGGATACCAGGATTGCCGAAGAAGTGGAGGATGTTATTACTAACCCACCTGCAGAGGGGCGTTATTTACATTTAAAAACCGAGCTTATTAAAAAGCTTTCTGTTTCCAGGGCCCAACAAGTAAGACAACTTTTAAGTAGCGAACATCTAGGAGATAGGAAACCATCCTTGTTTCTTCGTCATCTACG
This sequence comes from Pieris rapae, assembly GCF_905147795.1. Taxonomy (NCBI): domain Eukaryota; kingdom Metazoa; phylum Arthropoda; class Insecta; order Lepidoptera; family Pieridae; genus Pieris; species Pieris rapae. The sequence goes on along the minus strand of NC_059509.1, from coordinate 2,346,265 downwards.
TTCCCTGGCTGGGGACGCAATGGGAGATGAAACAATTTTGAGGGAATTGTGGATGCGGAGACTTCCTCAAGAAGTTCAACGAATTCTAATTGCACAAAAAGATCTTGCATTAGATAAGGTAGCAGAAATAGCCGATGCTATTGTTGAGAATTCTTCTCCGGGTCCTACATCTGTCCACGCAGTTGGTATCAGCCGATCTGTTACAGACTCACCATCTGAGCTCTCAAAATTATTAAAGTCTATTGAACAATTAACAAAAACTGTTGAAGAGCTTGCAACCAGGAATGCAAGATCTCGTTCTCGAGGCCCTCCTCAACATCGCTCCAGATCTTCTTCTGGTACAAAACTATGTTGGTATCATGGAAGGTTTTCTGAAAATGCCAGGAAATGTATTGCTCCATGCTCTTGGACCGCTAGGAACAACCAGGGAAACGCACAGAGCAATCAGTAGAGGCGGCATCTGATTGTGCAATCCACGGCCGCCGACTCTTCGTGGTTGATTCCAGGACAGGACATCGATTTTTAATTGATACTGGTTCTGACATTAGTTGTTTCCCGCGCAGTTTGCTCAAGGGCCACTATAGCTCCACGAACTTTGATGTACGCGCCGCCAATGATAGTGCAATTAAAACTTACGGTACCAATCCCATGCGATTAAATATAGGTTTACGCCGGGACTTTATTTGGCATTTTGTCATAGCCGATGTAAGCACGCCGATTATTGGTTCCGATTTTTTAGCTCACTATAACCTTATGCCAGATTGCCACAACCGCCGCATTATAGATGGTAGTACTAATCTAAGAGCACCTGCTACTATCTCTCACGTGGATCAGGCGAGCATCAAGACAATTGTCGCTAAATCGCCATTCAGTACGATCCTGCAGGAGTTTCCGGATATTACTCGTCTTCCTGGACTCCCAAGACTGGTAAAACATTCCACACAGCACCATATAGTCACCACCGAGGGCCCCCCAGTTTCATGTCGACCACGAAGACTAGCACCGCAAAAACTCTTAGCAGCTAAGAAAGAGTTTGAAGAAATGGTATCCTGTGGTACAGCTCGACCTTCAAACAGCCCCTGGGCGTCACCACTTCACATGGCGCGAAAAGGGCAGAACGGGTGGCGACCTTGTGGCGATTTTCGTGCTTTAAATGCCAGGACTATTCCGGACCGCTATCCCGTCCGCCACATTGCCGATTTTAGTCAGAACCTTATAGGATCGTCTATTTACAGCAAAATCGATTTGGTCAAGGCTTACCAGCAAATTCCAGTTCATGAGGGTGATATCTGCAAAACAGCGATTACTACTCCTTTTGGAATGTTCGAGTTTCCCTTTATGACATTTGGTCTACGGAATGCTGGACAGACTTTTCAGCGTTTTATGGACGAAGTTGTGCAAGGTTTTAATTTCTGTTACGCTTACATTGATGATGTTTTGGTCTTTTCCAAAACTCCTGAGGAGCATGCTGAGCACCTTCGCTCATTGTTCCGAAGATTCTCAGAATATGGCGTCGTCGTTAATTCATCAAAGTGCATATTTGGTGCCGAGGAGGTAATTTTTTTAGGATTTCTCATCTCTAAAGATGGCACTCGCCCACCTCTAGACAAAATTGAAGCTTTGCGGAATTATCCTCTTCCTAAAACAGTCGAAGGCCTCCGTAGGTTTCTCGGAATGGTTAATTTTTTTCGACGATTTCTGCCACAAGCGGCTGAATTCCAAGCGCCTCTAATTAACGTTTTGGCAGAAACAAATTTAAAAGGCGCTAAACCAGTTCCATGGACGCCAGAATTAGAACTAGCTTTTAAACGATGCAAAGATCATCTTGCGACAGCTACTCTATTGGCTCATCCTGTAGTTGACGCACCTTTAGGACTGTTTACAGATGCATCTTCAAGTCACGTAGGTGCATGTCTTAAGCAGCTGGTTGGAGATAATTGGCAGCCACTCGCTTTCTTTAGCAAGAAATTGACAACACAACAGTCAGTTTGGCCAGCATTTCACCGTGAACTGCTTGGTGTGTATGAAGCGATCCAACATTTTCGACATATTCTTAAAGCACAACATGCCACCATTTATACGGATCATAAGCCGTTGATTTATGCATTTTCCCAGCGCCGAGAAAAACTTTCCCCGGTACAACTCAATAAGCTTTCGTTTATTTCTCAATTCACTACTGATATCAGACATGTAAATGGAAAAGAAAATGTAGTTGCTGACGCGATGTCACGCATAGAGGCAATATCGATTGAACAAGATTTTGAAGCTCTTTTAAAGTCCCAAGAGTCTGATCCAGAGCTCTCTACCATCTTAGTTTCAACTGACTCAGGTCTTCAACTTTCTAAGGTAAATATTCCTGGAACACATATCTCTATTATTTGTGATGTCTCAACTGGGAAAACGCGTCCCTATTTAACACCTCCATTTCGCCGCGCGGTTTTTGACAAGTTTCATAATTTGAGTCATCCCGGCGTTAGAGCAACCACTACGCTAGTAACCGATCGATACGTATGGCCATCAGTTAGAAAGGACTGCAGAGAGTGGACTCGTTCATGCATGGCATGTCAGCGCAGTAAAATTACGCGACACGTATCGGCGCCGACAGGAGAGTTTAAGTTGCCGTCTGGTCGATTTTTGCATGTGCACATTGACATCGTTGGACCTCTACCTGTCAGTAACGGGTACCGTTACCTCCTCACAGCTATAGATAGAGTGACCAGATGGCCTGAAGCTTGGCCTATGCATTCAATCACCGCTGAGGAAGTAGCTGAAACGTTCACCCGTGAATGGATTCCACGCTTCGGTGTCCCAGCTGTTTTGACAACCGATCAGGGCACGCAGTTCGAGTCGGATCTCTTCCATCGTCTGATGTTAAGGTTTGCCACAAGGCGTAAAAGAACCACTTCTTATCATCCCTGCGCAAATGGCATGATTGAGCGAGTTCATCGGCAACTTAAAGCCGCCCTAACTTGTCACGATGACACGTGGACTAGAGCGTTACCATTGGTATTGCTGGGTATGCGGTCAGCACTTAAGGAAGACCTGAATTGCTCAGTTGCAGAAATGACATATGGAGAGCCATTACGTCTACCAGGACAACTCCTTGTCCCAGATGAACAGCCAACTTTAGCAATGGAAAACCCGGCTGATTTCGTTGTACGTCTTCGACGGAAAATGGCTGAAGTACAACCAACACCAGCATCGCGACATGGCAACAAACGACCCTTCGTATTTAAAGAGCTACCTGGAGCGACGCACATATTTTTGCGTGACGATACCGTCAGACGTCCTCTGCAGCCACCATACACAGGTCCATTTAAAGTATTAAAGTACGCCACTGATGGTAAAACTTTGAATATCGATTTAAAGGGGAAGGACATCACTGTAAGTGTCGATCGCGTTAAACCAGCGTTCGTCGAGCAGTTTGCCTTTCCTTCAGCTCGCACACCTGGTCCTGCACCCGCTGGCCCTGAACCGCCGTCATTACTTTCGCCTACTGTGGAAAATATTCCTCCCATTTCTGCCCCTAATCCTGTGGTTACCAGGTCAGGCAGAAGGGTTAGATTTAAGACAAGATTAGATTTATAATGCTCTAGTATTTCTTTGTAATGTAAAAATTTTTATTGTGTAATATTTTAAGTACCTTTTATTTTATTGTTACATACTATCATTTGTCTACTTAGCTTTTCTGTCTCCGTAGGGGGGTGATGTAGCGTATCGTAGATACGCACTAAAAATGTACATACTGTTTGGTGAAGTAGTTTCTATACGATTTTGATATATGTGTCAACATAAATACAGGACACTAAGAAAAGAAGAAAACAGACGTCACTCAGAACAGACTTTTAAGACGAGTGAGCATGTATTTTTTCCTGTGAACTTTTCTATTATAATATAAATTAATTACCGTTGTTTGTGAAGAAATATATCAATTTAACAAAGATAAAATGGGTTGTGATTTATAAATATAGAACATCCCATACTGTCAATGCTAATTTATTTCCATATTCTTTAAAATATATTACTAAGCATTTTATCTGTTTAGTAGTAATGCAACTAAATTATCCTACATAATTAGATCGATAAGTCTCATGGACTGAGAACCTTTCTTTTTGTTATTCTAGTTCCAAATATTTAATTTGTTTTGTTGTGGTTTTTGTTTTATGTAGATCTTGAATTATAGAAAATAAACCAGACTACATCTATTTATCTTATTATATTATATTCGTACGTTTGATTTTATTATAGTTATTTCTTAAAATTACACAGATTGTGAAAATAAAGTTCCTTTTTAAATTGTAACAAAGTTTTTTGTATATAAGTATAAATGTTTATATTTACATAAAGTGTTTTTTTTACTGTCTGTCTTTTATTTTGTACTTTTTTTCATTTTCCTAACTATAAGACTAAGAAACTCTTAAAAATCACGTAAATCAATGCGTTTACCTATTTTACGCTAGTATTAATTCTATCTTAAAAAACTAAATTGCAAAGATCTAGATAAAATGTCATGTTCATTTATACATAAAAGTTAGTTTAGTAGATAACTTACAATTTCGGCAAGCAATTTATATACTTGAGATTTTTTCCAATTGCGCTCATAAAGAGTATAAACAGATAAACCTTCTATAATTTATAAATTAAAAGTAAGCTTAAATTTATTTAATTTATTAAAGTACAACACATCATATATAGTGCATTTTCTTAAATATAAGTTTCAATCTAATCTAAAATTAATGACTATTACGGTGAACATCAATTGTACAAAAAATAATAAGTATTGCAATTCCAATTTTATTTCTTACTAGTATTTTTTTTTTGCTTATATAATATGCATTGGCAAGATATAAGACCTTCCTCTTCTCTTTATACTTCTGTGCTGTCATCTCAACACGCCAGAGTTATGATTATTGTTTGTAAGTGAGCGTCAATTTTAATTTAAATAAATGGCACGAAAAGGGCAGGTTTCTATTCAAGATAACATCGATAATAATGAAGACTTTGAAGCATATTTACAGGCACACTTCGAGCAGTTAATTTGTAAGTATTTCGAGATGGATTTACATATAATGACTTTAAATTACTTCTCGCTTCCTCCCAGAGTACTTCGAGTTTTTAATTATCGTGGCGAGTCTGCCGATACCTTTGAGATAATCCCACCACCTTGAACCTTTGTTACTACCCGTAGAGATCGGTCTGTTGCGTACTCTCTCGGTGCAGACATCCCGTATTTATATATATATTCAATATTTATGTGTGTGGGAAACGTCTGTAGGGCTTAGGGATTCGTAGAATTGTTAGGTACTTACATCATACATATACTTTGCATTATTATATTATTACATTCTAGTGCAGCTTGCTCATACATACACTACATATATGTACTATACAGATACTGCTGTCATTGAATGTATATAAATTTAAATACAATTTCTATAATACAGAATTATATTTATTAAGATAGGAATTATTGGTGTTTAGTATGAAAATTAGATTGATTAGATAATTTAGAGAGCTTTATTCGTAAACGTAAAATATTTTAATTCGTATTCTGATTTAGGAAATCTATCTTATTATCTATCGTTCGACGAGATGTGTGAGAACCAAGTAGCAGCCATTTACAACGTAATATATGAAAGTATCACACACAAATACAATAATTACTTTGATAATAGGTATGGAAGTGTATTCAGATTTCTGTGGTTACTGTTTGGCGACGGGAAACGCCATAAGAAAGGGTAAACTAGAGATTGGTCAGGATCGTATCGCAATGGTTAAGGTAATATTGTTAAAACTATTTTTGTAGTAGTCCATTGATACAGTATTAATCACTTAATTAAAATTACGTTTGTTTTTACATTCACTATTGCCTTAAAGCCTAAAGCGTTGCTATAAAGTTAGATGTCTGATGGGATACTATTTTAAATGGCAGCATCGGTTATCGAGTAGGTACATAAATTTGCATCGTTTTACAAGGACCGCTTTCTTTGACTGTTCAACGATGTGATCATTAAATATTGCACCTTATTCTTATTAAAGCTTTATTAATGAGTATTAGATGTATTAGGTAGTATAAGTTCAAAAAAATTAAATTAGATTTTTTTCTTTTTTAGTGGTCTAATGGCCTCTTTGTGGGTAAAAGCCTCCTCCATATATTTCCATTCCTCTTTGACTTGAGCAACATTCATCAAGTTTTCTCCGTTAGTTATATAACGGCATCTGTCCATCTTTTCTTTTGTCGTCCTATACATCTCTTTCTAGAACGTCCAGTCCATTTTGTTATTTCAAGGGTCCATCTATTTTCTCTAGAAAGTGTGACCTACCAATTTCCATTTAAGCCTTAGAACGTGTACAAGTGCATTAGTATGTTTTGTTTTGTTACGAACGTCGACTTTTCTTGCTTTGTTTGTTCTCCTCAACTTTAAGAAGCATTCCATTGCATACTGGCAAGACAGGATTTCTCTTGTTGTTTTTTCGCTGATAACCCACGTTTGACATGCGTACGTCAGACCCGGTAGAATATTTGAATCAATCTTATCTATATTGTACCTTAATTCTTACGGAATAGGTCTTCGTTTTAATGTTCCAGGCATTAGCGGATAATGTGGATGCTCTGTCAAGATTCAAAGACAAGAGTGAGCCCGTGTTTCTATTTATTCATGTAAGTCCAGTGACGTTTTTAACTTATCTACTTAGATGTTCAGAAATAATTTGTCTATTTACGGCTAAATAACTTGTTTGACAAGTAAATAATCAATCGGTGACGCACTATCAAAGTATGGGGCATGCCGGCTACTTAACGATGATTTCCTTCCCGTTACACAGCCATGATTCGAACGCAGGATCTCAGGGTAAAGAGATTAACCACTAAGACAACACTGCCCTAGTTGATAAATGTTATTATGCTGCCATGTGTTTCCCTAGATGTAACCTAACGTGGAATATAACTAGTGAGTTTCTCACATGCAGATCCAAAGTTTGAATATATTTTTAGAGAGGCAAACTAACACGGGCAATGTTTGGCGCGAACGGCATTGAACTGTGTCGGATCATTGAAGAGGAACTGGGGCTGATCCAGAAAGAAGCTACCATAGGACTTAAGAGACATAAGCAGGATATAACGGAGTTGCTGCCTGAAGAGGCTGTAAGCGTTTAGCGGTGTTATAGCCCTGCCTTAGATTATTGCTGTTAATCTTATATTTTATGAAATGATTTAAACTAATATACTAAAGAGGCTGATTTCTTACTTGCCTACAAATGATCATGAAATAGGTTCATAGTTTACCAGTGATTTATTTATTAATTATTTTGACTAACCCACTCTCTTGTATGCGTTCCGTTAAAATAATAGCCTCAATCGCGTAAGTTAATCTATATTAAATAAATATTTTGTAAAAAATGTAAATTACACAAATTTTTCCAATTTTTTTTTGTAATTATTTCCCAGTTATTTTATCTATATAAAGAACGCATTATTTTAAAGCGTGTAAATGTGATATTTCAGGCCAAAATCCAAGCCGATCTGAAGTTGGAAGAGCAAGCTCGTGAGAACGTTGAACGATTGCGAATTCTTACGTTGGCGGCGAGAAAAAGACGCGTCAACGATCGACTTGCGGCTCACATCCGAAGAATTAACTTCATCATGTTTTGGCCTCACTGCCACAAGGCGCATTACGACTTGTATGAGAAATGGGATATGATTAGTTAGTTTTACTAACTTAATTTCTAATCTTAATGTATATTCAATCGTTTTATAATAACGATTCCTAGATCATGGTTCATAGAGGATTTTTTAAGTCATAGTTTTACTCTATATTAACCAGTCACGTACAACAATAGAATATAAGCGAAATAATGAAATAACCATTATTCAGGTCTAATTAACTATATTCAGGGTCATATTATATATAACTCCCATGATTTAGGGGATCGCCACTTATAAAACCAAGAAAGCCTGAGCAAAATGTGCAGACTTGGCTCGTACACTAAGTATTATTTATGTTTCGCAATTATTGAACTTTCACCTTACTCTATCCCCTCATATAAATCTCCTAATAACGGATTACCCATCCGCCTGCCTTCTAATCATTCAAATTACTCAGGTATCATACAATCAGGTAAAATAAATTATTAACGATACGACAGGTGGTCTTATCACACACAAAGAATTTCTAATAGGCAACCCTAGTAAGGAAAAATAAAAAGTAATGGTGTACGGAAAATGCATAACCAAAATTAAAAACCAGCAAAGCAATTGCTAGCACTCTGGCAATGTGAGTGTCTATGGGCGGCAGGTATCACTGAACATCAGATATGCTTCCTGCCCGTTTGCCCTGTTGCATAAAAAACTTTAAGCAACAATGTAGACTCTGAAGAAAAAGTAAAAACCGAAATATCTAACTGGGCCTAAATGAAAGTTGATAGCGTTTAAAATGTTTGGTTTTGTGTGTTACCAAAATCTATACTCTTATATTTTAGATAGAAACTATTTTAATTAGATATACAGGTGGCCGCAAAAGAGACGTTCATAATAACCGAAGAAGGGGCTAAAGAGGCACTTTATATGAGCGACGTTGAACCAAATGAAGCCTGTCTCCATGCGTTGATGAGTGGAGAGACCTTGGTCGTGGTGTTCAAAATGTTTGATACTGATAATCGGAATTTTGTCAGTTAGTAGAACTGTCACCTCCTATTATAGGCTTACGTTGTTTGGTATTAAGTTTTGTTTTTTTTTGAAAATCGAAAACTCCCCTGCACTCTATAATAATAATAATAATAAACCTTTTATTTCATGCAATTTTTTCAGGTTACATGTGTAGTTTTAAGAAAGAAAGAAATAATAGTAAAGACATTAATTACACTTGTTTCCAATTAATTTAGAAAATAGTTTAAATGTATAACTAGGTTTGTTTTGCATGAACCCCTCCTCAAGTGAAGGTGAAGGCCTCCTCTAAAGAACTCCATGAGTCTTCTTTTTAGTTGAGTTAAGTATTTCTAGGGATTTAGTTTCTTTCGTTGAAGAATGTTGAAGTTTTTTCTTTAGAGGGTTTTGGTCTTGATCTTCCACGGTGACCAGCCGGGTTGGAAGATGGTTTTCGTCGTTTAGTTGAAATTTATTAGATGTTGTATCTTTGAGGGAGGGGATTGTTAATTGCTATGAGTGTAAGCTACTGGCTGTTTTGTCGTTGATTTGTTTATTGGCGTTATTTTTCGCTAGGTAGCTTAGTATGCTTGGTTTTAGAATTCCTTCTGAGACACTGTTTGATCGAGGTAAAGATGGGTTGGATTGGTTTATTTTGTTTTTCTTGGTGGCTCTCGTGTTGTTACCAACTAGTCCTTGAGACTTGGGATCTGACTCTGGTGAATTCGCCAGTGATCTTTTGTTGTTTGATTTTAGTACAATGAGTTTATCGTATTTTATTGTGACTTTATTTCCTTTCTCACGCTCTTTATTCGCTTCTTCTTGTAATTCTTTCCTTTTTTCCAATATGTATTTAGGGTAGTCTTCGTTCAAATAGTATTGGGTATCTTTCAATAATCTTTTTTGCTTGAGAATACTGACCTTTAAACCAAGGGTAGAAAAAGTCACCTTTATTGGCCGGGGTTTATCACCTTTCTTTCCCAGTCTCTTTGTTTCCTGAATATCTCGGCAATTCAGTTTTAAGGACAGTTTTTCATTTATAAAGTGCAATATATTGTTCTCCAAGCTATGGTACGACGTCTCGTCCTCTTCAATACCGAAGAAAATTATATTTCTTTGTCTTGCTTGTTTTTCCATAAATTGAATTCTTTTTTCTTGTTGTTCAACTTTTTCATTCAAGATCTGGTGTTTTCCTTCCAGAATTGTAAATTTTTCTTCTAGTTTGTTGGTTATGTTATGTGTTATTTGTTCTGTCACCCTTTCACCATTTTTCTGAATTTCAATTTTTTGTGCGTTCAGTTCTTTTTGGATATTTTCTAAAGCTTTCATAATTTCCTCCATGGTGACTATTTTTGTTTTGATACTCGTGGCGCCCTCTAGTAGGACTGGGTAGTATTATTTGATCTGTTGTACGCTCTGTAGCGAACAAGTCTAGTCGAAGGTAGTGCGTTTCTTTTCAAATAGATGGCGCTGTACTACAATTCTTTATTCTATGACAAGGGAAGTTGCAGATTCATTCAGGTGTGAGGTTATGTTTCTCAAAAAACGAGATAATTTTCACCATCCACTATTTATTTGCACTCCGGGTCTTCGGCACTTTCATAAGTTAGCACTGGTACAGTTTAAGTTCTTGGATTAGCGAGAGTAGACTTGAAGAGCTTCGAAATTGTTGTTTCTTTACACTTCAGATTTTTGTGGATTTTTCTGTATTATTCGTTAACTTAGAGTCTTGCCTTCACTATATAGACTTAATCACTAGTTTATAGTCATTTGTACGATTTTGTTATCACTAAATTCACTTTTATTATAATTTTTAGTAACTTTTTATACGGACTGTGTTGTTTACCGCGTCTCAGTAGCGCCCTCCTGTTTTTCCTCCTGCCCTTTTAACTCAACTGCACTCTATAAAGCTTAAGTAATACTTGAACGGTCTCTTATAGCTATCTAAAAAAAAACGTTTTTTTATATCATAATGTTTTAAAAAACTTATCTATGTTTTCATCAGTTTACACAGCGTTTCATTTTTATCAACGATATTTAGCAAATAATGGATAATAGGTTTAAATATATTTTGTAGAATTACTACGTCACGCCCTATATGAAGAGATACCGGTTCCAAAAGAGGACGTGCCCCCAGAAAAACAGTTGCCTCCAATACCTGCCTACGAACGCTATGCCTCTATTAGTAAGACGGCAAGGGAAGTACGCCGTGATCGATACGAAGCCCGTATGCAGAAATTGGTATAAATTATTTATCAAAAAGTTTATTAATTTTCCATGTGCACTGAAGTATTTCCGAAGTAATTCGGATTTAGGTTCCTTTAAAAGTAGGGCATACAAATTCTTGCAAGGCCGGCAACGCATACCGAGCTTTGTGGCAATGTGTCCATGAGTAAATGTACGTTTAAACGAGGATATCACTTCAATAAACATTACTAAAAAAATATTTATTTATTTAACTTGTACATTATTGATGCCAACAATATTATATTAACAATAAACACTTAACAAGTATTTTTAAGGGGTAGAAATACTTCAAGAAATGAAAAAGTGACTCACGATAATTATCAATATTTCAAATAGCGCGATGAACGCGAGGAAAGGGAGCGGCTAGAAGCAGAACAGGCGCGGCTTGCAAGAGAGGCGGAGGAGGAAAGACTGAGACTGGAAAAGCAAAGACAGGAAGAAGAGAGAATGGCTAGAATACAGGCTGGGGTGGGTTGATGAGTGGTATTAAAACTCTTCTATAGTTCATTCATTAATTCTTCATTAAAATTTAATATAAAATTTAGATAAGTTTTTAATTTTCAAATGTATGTATTTCTGCTTAAGGCAATTTTAAAAGCAACTTGTTTATTAAAATGTAAATTTTATATGATGTTTTGTTAATACCAGTTACCAGCTGATCCAGAGCCAGAAGACATGGGAGAAGAAGGAGAGGGAGAGGAGACAGAGAAAGTAGAAAATGAGGGTGAAGTCGAGGTGCTTTATTATTTTTTGCGCTAGCTATTGAACTTTTTTTATGAAAAAGTACTAGAGATAAAAACGGTTTTTTAAATTATTTTTCGTTAAAATTTATGCGTATCGTGTGATATATAAAAAATATTACTTTGGATTTTGTTTACTAATCAGTGAGCAACTTTTACAATATTCTCATGTCAACAATACTAATACAATATAATATCTATACAATTACGCAGTACATAGCCCAAAACTATTGAGTAATGTTTAGTATAAATGAGACTATCAAAGAATATGATAAATGATAATACAACACGACGGTCTATTCTATTATAGGTCTAGTCTATTGTTTACGTTCTATGGTTTTAACACTAAATCTCTTGCAGAAATATATAGCTTTTATAGTTATATCTTAAAACATAGAAAATTTAATGATCTTTATTGCCTTAATGTATTTATTTTACCATGGGGACCAAACAGTACTTACGAATTTGTTTATTCCTAAAACATTCAAGTAAATGAGTTTCACTCAAGTTTTATTTAAAAAAAATAGCATATACATAACCAGGACATAATGGTGTAAATACATTCACATATTATTCAAATATTCACACCAATTGAATTTGGTAAGATAGAATAGAAGGGTTTAAATTTTTTTTTACTGAGAACAGTGGTGGAAAACTGTAATAGAAAATCTATTGAACCCGTCAATATTATTTTATCATTGATTCATTGTAGCCAGAAGAACAAGAGAAAGTAGAAGAAGAAGAGGAGTTCCACTCTGACGTATCAGTTGATGGGGAAGACTACATCCCTCCCGGAGGTCTGTTTGTTCCAGGCTTGTATTCCCCACCAAATGACTTGGCGAAAGCTAATGCTCTCACCTATTTCTATCCCAAGGTAAGAAGTAGCTTTATATGTCGAAGATAGGCGATTGAAAAGAGTGGCGGAAAGTTTCTTGCCAGTTCTTCTTACCCGCTCTACGCCCTTGACTTGCGAACTGGTTGTAAATGTAAATTTACGATTAATTTAATTTGTTTTTCTTAACGTTCTTAAGTGTTCTTAAGTTTACCTATATAAATAAAGATATTTTGATTTGATTTGAAGTTATTTTAACTATTATTGTGCCGATACAACGATACTTTTCAAATTTGTAATTTTCAATTTTTCAGTCTACATTTGATAATTCCAAAGCAATATGTTTTGATATCCATATTATATTGATTTCAAATGAGTTCTGTTGCATTGGAGAGATTCTTCTTCACTACTTCTTCTTATGCAGACAGACTTGCTTTAAACACATATTTTATCAATGTTGTTTATTCTAATTAAATTATTAACTTAATTAACTAAACCGTTAACATTATTCAATGTTTGTGACTGTTAAAATTTGTATAGTAAAAATTTTTTTTAACCAAACTTCATATATTACAATATAATTTAATTTTAATTCACTAAGCGTTATCGCGCGATATAGCGATAAGGTATCGGAATTGATGACATATATGAATATCGGCATCGGTATCGTATTAGCGTATCCCTAGTTTAAATTAAAATCAAATTTCCAGATAGTGATGGAGTTGTCTCCTATTGAGTCTGAGCACCTTCCACCTCACGTACTAATCATGTTCTCAATTGAGAAAAGGCTGGACGTCAAAGAGGTGATGGACACCTTCGCAGATGAAATTCTCAATGTAAGATAGGTGGAAAATTTGCAATTGTTTCAGTTCAAAATAGTTCGTGTTACATCTCCATATTTCCCAAAAATATATGAAGATTTAACACGAAGTAGTTTTTTAAGTGAAAACTTTGAAAACTACTACTATAAAACTTGCGCCTGAAAATCTTCCTATACTTAGTGAACATGAACATGATGAATACACAAACAGGAATAGATATACAAATAATGAAACAAATTACTTAAGTATATACATATGATACTAGCTGACCCGGCAAACATCGTTTTACCATGAATATTATTTCTAGGAAACATTTTTTTGTTCAATAAAAATTACTATCTACTATAATAAAAAAGCTATATATATATCGTACAAGGGTGAAAAGTAAGGGTTGTATGCATATCTGTATGTTGTATAATAAAAAAATTAAAACAAAAAATTGTCTAAAAATTAAAAAACTAAAATTGAGACGACACCCCTCATCACTTCATATAAAAAGCAGCCGATTTTTAGACTTATTGAATATGTTTTGACAAGACAAGTCTTATATTATTTTGTGGACAGAATGTCACGTGTCTATTGCTGGATTTTGACCAATCACAATAGAGCGATGCGTTCTTGTTTTGTATTACTTCGCATTCTTTATTTGTACGTAATTTCAGTATGGTATCTTCGTGGGCGAGGATCCTTATACGGCCGAGCATCTTGCCTTCACTATAAAGCAATATGACAAGATGACGAGACCTAGAAAACAGTATGTTACTGTTGTGTACTTATTTATTTTGAGGCAACAAACCGTAATTTGTTCAGAGATATTTTTCGGATTTGAGTTTCATCATCTGGTCGTCGACCAACCAGACTCCAGAAGATAAACCACTCCTTATATGGAAATTGTATTCATTTTTACAACAAACTCCCAAGCGAAATTAGAGAACTATCACTAAATAAATTCAAAGCCCTTGTTAAAAGTAAATTAATTAATAAAGCCTTTTATAAAAGTGTGATCCTTAAATCCGTGGGATTGATTTGCTCCAGTTCAAACAATTTGTATTAAAAACTTGGCGATTGAAAAGTGTGGCGGAAAGTTTCTTGCCAGTTCTTCTTACCCGCTCTACGCCCTTGACTTGCGAACTGGTTGTAAATGTAAATTTACAATTCATTTAATTTGTTTTTTTTTTGAGGTTCATAAGTGTACAAGTTTACCTATATGAATAAAGATATTTTTGAGTTTGAGTTTGAGGCAGAATACGACATTCCACACGTATTACCTCGACTCGTCCGTCGTTCCACAACTGAGCGTTTATAAGACAGCTGCGCATCACCTATGTGGAACCAGTTGCCCACTAGAAGTTTTTCCGAACCAATTCTACTAGAGACTAAAAGACCCTAGTCTTTCAAGAACAGAGCGTATCAATTGTTAAAAGGCCGGCAACGCATTCGCAAGCCCTCTGGCGTTGCAAGTGTTCCATATGTGGTATATGGTATAGGGCGGCGGTATCACTTACTCGTAATAACCTTCCGTGTGTGCGTGTGTCCGGTGAGGACACTGCTCCCTGTTTAAAAAAAAAAAAAAAGTTGTTAATTTTTCAGACATACAAACCTTCTTGAATTTTTTCGCGATTAAGATAATGAAAAACATTTTTTAAATTATCTTCACACTGTCAGAGAATTTAATTTGCTTCACAACTATGTCACGTGTAAGGCATCTTGATTTAACAAAAATATATTTCCTATATTAATTATCACATAAAGAATTTAAGATTTAAATACCGAAGTCTTTGAACTTGTATTTGCGGTTATTAGTACATTTATTATTACTCGATGTGTTTGCCAGATTTTGCGTTTTTATGGGATATAAATTAGAAGCAACTTATTTGCTAAGAGCAACACCAGGTTCATATTTTTTCAGCAAAGACCGCTTAGCCATAATGGTGTCACGCAAACGGAGTCTACCTCTACTACAATTAGCTGGCCTGAATCCTTGCTACATTAGCTCTGACGTCACATCCGGTGAACGTGAATGCCTGACCCTATTTCCTGTCGGTTACGGAGACGAATACGTTGAAGAAGAAAGTATAAAAGAAGAGGAGGAAGGGGTAAGACTTATTTTAAAATAAATGAACATTCTGAACATTTACTATGTATGTACTATACATAGTACATAGAGAAATTTTGAAAAATCTAAAAAAATAACAATTTGTTTTTTGAAAGTGTTTTTTTGCAATAACTTTTAAACGGCTTTATCCATCAACTTCATAAAACTAATCCATCTTTAAGCTTGAAAAACGACGTCGATCGCCACCAAACTGGTCAAAATCGGTTGATTCGTTCGAGTGATATCGTGAACGAAAGAAAACCGAAAAAAGTGTTTCTATCACATAACTTCGACATTTCATATCGGATTATCGTTTTTGATGAAATTAAATAATTAGAGCTTAAAAAATGCGTCGATCGCCGTCAACCGCGGGAAAATTGCTTGATCCATTCAAAAGTTATTGGGGTTTGAAAATTTCAAAAATAGTGTTCTATGAAACTTCTATCAGACTTTCGAGCTGGGAGAACTCAAACGCATAGAAATATTATTTCTTTGAACTCAGCGAGCTCATAAGTACAATTTTAAGCGCCCAGGAATGGAATTGCAGGCATGGCCTTTAGGGTGAACCGTTTTTCTAATATTTTTTTTGTCAGATCAGGCAAATCCCTCTAGATAATCGTCAGATTATGAGACAGTACGTTTAGAATATAAATCTGAACCATATATATCTTAATCTGACGCGCTCGAGTATTTCAAAATGGCGATTTTTTTTTTGCACATTATAATAATGGCTGCGAGTTTGCGTCAGATCGAAATCGTCAGATTATTGAATGAGAGCTTTTTTTTTGGTGCACTTAACACCCCCTTAGAAAACCTGACGCGCTCGATTAAATTTTTTTTTTTTTCATTTTTAACCCTTACGTACAACCACCCCCATCATGCAAATGATCAGATTAACATACGTACATTATTAAAAATACGTAGGACATTGATGCTATCAATATCTGACGCGCTCGAGTATGTCCATGCAACAGTTTTTTTTTACATATTTAAACATCTATAGCCGCTTTCCCCACCGATGAAAAGGTATATATCATATAACATTTTTTTCTTCTTATCATCTAAGCTTTGCAACCCAATAGGTCTCCACGACGCTCGAGTAAATCCCCATTTAGCATCGTGGGCTCCCCTACCATAAGGGCCGTCCGGATCAAACAGCTAGGCAAATGACTTGGATCAATGACGTAATTACTTGTCTAGCGATTTTCTGCCACTCTCAAACTCGAAACGAAACTCGTTAAACTGTCAATATGGCGTCGGCAAACCACAACTTTGATGGTGTTTTCCAAAGTTTCATGAAAAACAAGAACAATGGAAGAGTGTAGTGACAATAAATAAGTGAATTTGACCCAAGCAATTTATTTTTAAAATAAATGTTTAATTTTTTTTTATTTCTGTCAGCTAATGACTCTATCGTACGAATGGCCTAAGCACTAACTCTACGGCTGAATATCTTTCAGGCCGCTAGTTAAACGGCGCCGTTTAGTTAAAAGTCTAGGCTGTTAATTAAACGGCTAAGCTAGTTGACTGTGACACCACATCTCTATTTTTCAATATAACGGATTAAATCATTTCCGTTCATGTGAAATATCTGAAATGATTTTAACCGCCGTTGGACCTTAACATTTTTTTTATTTCCAGGAGGTAGTGGCTGTGACAGAAGCAGCAGACACTGTTGAAGTAAGTTACCTGTACTCTTATTTGTATTATCTTGTAGAATAAAATGGTTAAACACAACAAACATTTGCAGCGATAATATTTTTTTAAACATTCTTTCAATTGTATTCATTTGTTTTTTTTAGCCTGAAGCCCCTGACGAGGCAAAAGACGATGAGGACGAAGATGAAGAAGAGGATTAATATATACTTATTTCTAGTTTTAAATTGCTTAAAATATATTATTTAATTAATACCTCACTTGTTTATGATCCTGAAATCTGGCAACCCGCTATTAACGATATGTTAGATACATATTCAAATCTGATCGCGTCATTTTTATCGGAATAGTATGAAAAGTATTTTTATGATTCATACGATAACAAGCAAAGCATTTCACCACAGGGACATAAGTATGGTCATACAAATAAGAGTATATGCACAACTCAGGTGTTCCTTAGATATTTTATCTTAAATAGAATAATTATATGATACTGCTCCATATTGTATCTTTAAAGTAAGAGCATGACCCACGACATGGTTTTTCGCTGGGCCCAGCTTTGGTTCTATGGGTCGCCGTCCGGTCGACGGTCTTGTATGGGACAATATGACGCCAACCACACGACGCCGGCGTTAGCGCCGCTTGTCTACGCAGTAGAGTATGGCAGTTTGAAACCGGGTCGTGTACAAATAGTCTTGTGTAGAAGCTCGGACGGTACAACCCAGCACCGGCAAAAAACCGGGCTTTGTTAAAACCGGCTCGTGGGCCCTAAGACAGCCCAGAATTCGGTCACTCATATTCATCCTATTTCTTTACATTCTTTTATATACGCATCGTTATACCTTAGGTTTATTAGTTTAGCAAAAAATAAACATAGACATCTACTGATGAGTTAACTAAAATTATTTGTTTGTATTTACTATTGAGATGACATGTGAGACAATTGCCTTTTATCACATACGTTATTTTACTTTCAACCCATCGATATGTTATCGGGTTTATACTTAATTCGTTCATCTGGATAATATCCAAACAACATATCGACAAAATCCATATTTCCCTCGGTCTCGCAAGGTGAAGAGGCTACACTCGTACACGCGCGGATGCAACTGGGTTTAGTTTTGAAATTGTTTTCATTCGCCCCACAACCGCTGTACAGGAATTGATGGCATCGCTGTGTTGAAGGATTGAATGCCCATCTAAAAAGGTTCATGAAAGAATGCAATAGTTTTAGAATTAATTATCGGATTAACAGGGGCGTAGGAAAATATACAAATTCTGCAACCTCACACATATTAGTTCTAACCTTCTTTTCTTTTAACAAGTCTTTTCTAACGAGACTTTAAAATATGTACCAGAAAATGGTTTACAATTCAGTGTTATTTTCTATGTAAAGATCGCTTCGTTCTTCACGTACTTTGACCGCCAAAAGAACTGTGTTCCATAGTTAAGTTGTACCATGCAAATTAATTTTAAGTTTTTATAAGAAGTAATAATTTTTCAGAGACACGATTTATTATGGGATCACAGATAATTACTAATTTAGAGAAATGAGTATCTATTACTTACCGAATGATGGTCTGATTACAGTTCCCTCTAGCAGGAAATACGAAGCAAAGATTAGGTCGACCATAGGCGTTTGGCACGGAGGCCCACGGCGGTGGCGGTACTCCTATTATACCGTCACCGTATTCTATAGAAGCCATATAGATACAATTTTATTAATAAAGCAATATTCATCATTGTAGTAGCAATAGAAGTACTTGTTGATACCAAGTAAAGTCGAAACGAGAACTCAAATATGCTTAGGACAAGGAAGAAAAATTAAACCTTAATTTTGCTATTGTCGTCGCATTTTAAACTGAGTCGTCGGGCAATAAATGTCACTGATAGTAGGAATGTGCACGCATTGCAACCCGTTATCGATACTTAGCTACCTGCTCGTGCGGGGTCAATAGACACATCGTGATAATGACTTAGGTAAACTATTTTAAGAGATCAAGCAAACTTCTAAAATTTAAGCTACAAAAAGATGACGTAGATGGGGAAGATACGGATGAGGATTTCTGAAGAACTAAGAAATATCTCTCGAAAAGATAAAAACCGCCTTTTCAGCGCCACATACGATTTATACAATTGCTCTATGATTACGTCCAAACAAACATTTTATCTTACAAAATTAAAAACTTTTATTTTCAGATATCGAAAAAATATTTCTATTAATACTTAACATAATTTAGTATATCGATTGTACCTATCTCGTTATCGATATGCAACTTTACAATTCTTACGCACATCACTACACCTCTCTATAAGACCTGCGAGCGAGACATACAGATAAATATGATTTATGATCCGAGCCTCAGTTCATAATGCGTCGACTTTAATCTTATTGTCGTTTCACTATAGAATACTTTTTCTATTTCTATATAAATTTATTGAAACAGTCAGATTTCGTTTACTAGAATAAATGTCGAAATAAGCCAGCAAAATTTTTTTTCTAATTCAAAAAACATCCAGGAATAACCCTTTTTATCACAAAAGGTCCTTCAAGCATTAAAAACTGGTTCTTTTTTTGCTTGGAGGTAATTACCTCTCCAGGGTGGCGGTAACCCGGGATCCCTGTTAACATCAAATTCGTCCCAGCTGTTTGCCTGTTCAGTCAACTTCTTATACATCGCAATATATTCGTCCATACTCTTATCATCGTCTTCCGGTTTCCATACGTCCCATTGGCTCATATTCCATAAATACTTCTTGTCATCATCGGAAGTGTCTATTTGTTCTACTCTGCTGCCGCAAGCAGAAACATAAATTATACAGTTGAGAAGAACAAACACGAGCATTGTTTCTCGAAATTAACTTTTTAATGTTTATAATTAACAAGTGCAATTTTAATTGCAATTCAAGTTTTAATGTTGTAATTATTTAGGTACATGTTACGTTTGAGTATTGTTAGTATTAGTTATTAGATGGAATAATACAGTTTACTATTGCAAAAATTTGACTGTTTTAAAGCCGGTTTAATTATATTTATTTCCAAGCTTTACAAATTTTGAATATACAGTTTATATATTCATATGTTCTAAAACAATGTGTATGCCTAAAAAATACAAGAAAATATGACATCACAAATTTAGCACACACATATTAGAACATAAGTAATCTATCAAAGAATTTGTTTTTAGATTAATTGTTATATACATTTTTTTCTTATCCTGTTTATTTATTACTTCCTCAGTGGCGAATTTACACATTTTCAAGGGATGGCAAAAGCAAACTGTGTTGTTTCTCTTCTATCTCTACAATTCTCATAACCTAGATTTTTTTATCGTTGAAATTGTACGTAACAAAATTTTATTAGGTTTTATTTTTTAGCACAAACAGGTGGGCAGCGAACTAGTTGTTTTATACCCGAATATGTAAGCTTAGTACACCAAATGTACCTAAGTACTATGACAAGAGTAATCGAAAAAGTTTTTGCAGACTTCTATCTGTAATATCAAAAAACCGTCTTGCAGAAATCTTGTTGAATTCTAGGAGATAGAACATAGTCGCCCTAGGTTAGTCTACTCAGCCTTCTGGTAAAACCGTCACTGTCACTACCTTCAGTACCATTGATCGAAACCCCTTCACGGGTTGACTTCCTCCAGCTTTTCCATATATCTCTATCTCTTTCACATCCCATTCGCTTCCTGCTTTTATCCACATATCAGTTTACAACTAAATTCGTGAATTTTAGAGTAAAGATCATATAATTTTTGTAATGAAAGAGACACATTGTTGTAATATTTATTAAAAAACTAAAATTACAAAGATATCATTATTATCTAATTATTACATAATGAAACAGTCTTTTCAATCACACAGCTCAACAGATGTCGCGTGCAGTCATCAAATGTTCAGAAATTTGTCGCTAACTTCATAGCTATCGTGAATATCGTTTCTGTTCTATTTTTAAACTATTATGCACCTACTTCAAAACAGCCATGAAGTTAGCCAAAATTGTCGTTTGTCAAATTTGACGCATTCTTTCAAATTTGCGACATCACAGAACACAAACATTATACAAAGATCACTACCTTCTAATAGTTTTTTATATATCTCTATACAATACCTACTAAAGTAACATAAACCATAGATTGTTCATATTAGAATTGTATTTCAGAATATTTACTCAAGAAAATGCTTTGGAATAGGGGTTTCTATTACTTGCTTAGTTGTCAATAGAGAAATGGCTAACCCTGAAGTAGGCAAGCCAAGGTCCGATTTCTTCAAGTATTCTCGTCTAAAGCACTGCGATACAATAATATTTAGCTGACAACTTATCATTTAAATTATAACAATTACAACGAAAATTATTAAATTATATTATTATTTTATATAATCACATGTCCAAGTTATGAACTATCAGTAAACTATTAATGTTTTTCTATTTAATCGTTTGAAACATGGCACAGAGATGAAATTGGTAACAATTTAATGAATTTATTATAATGCTTCAATAAAATCTTTCCCAGTATTATGCAAACTAAATAAGTCTCAATGCACCTTTTTATCTATTCTTTAATTCGTTTTAAAGGAATAACCCGACTTTGTAGCCAATTTGTTCCAATTAATATCCTATATGAATTGGGTTTGCGAGGTACAAAAACGTTATATAAGAGATATCGCATGGTAACAGAGTACCGTTGCTGATCGAATCGCATGTAGTTTTCAGTTTTCTAACTTATTTTGTGCCATTGACTGTACACACATTTTCATAGCTAAGGGTTATCACGAAAATGGCGCTATGCACTAAGCACCTTAGGGAGCGTTCAAGTATGACGTAACGAATTTTGGTGGGGGGGGGGGGGGGGCGGCGGAGATGGAATTATACGTTATTGTTTTCAACTTTTCGATACTTTACACCACATAAATGGCAACTTTTAGGTTTAATGGTTCAGTGGTAAAGAAACATTTCACTTATTTGGTACAGAAAATCGTTAGGCGCGTTACATTGGGGAGGGGAGTTAATCTCCGAAAATTCCCTTATTTAGTGATAAATTTTACATTAATATTCGTCACGTATATGTTTAGAAAAAAATTTGAATGCCATAATGCTACAAAAATATTTGACCAGTAGTAATCGTTAATAAGGCAACTGAAGCCCATATATTTGTGGCGTTAAACAGAGCTTTAATCAAGATAAAATATAGCATTTGTTCAATTTAGTCAGATTGTTTGTAGCACTATAACGATAACATCACGCATACCACATACGTGTACATACTGTATCTTAATACATACGAAATCATTTGTTAAAATTTATTACTAAAAGAACCTTTGGAAGACATAAATGTCATATAACATCAAGATACAATTGAAATAATGATAAAAAATATATTTAATAAGTAAATAATTGGGAGTCATTTCTCTCATTCAACATAATATATTCATATCTAAACAATCCTTTAAATTTGTCCTCGGGTTAAAAAAGTCAAATAGAATATACTGGTCATACAGAACTGAATTTCTATTGTCTATAAATGTCGTGAGTCGAACTAGAAATCGTCTAGACAGAAGTCGAAATGGTCCTCCAACACCTTGTACTGTTTCGTCGAGAACATACACTTTGGACAAGTGTACACCTGGAAAGAGATAGATATTAGAAGGCAATAGATAATAGCAGCAACACAACAGAAAAGTGCGATTATTTGAACACTTCGACCGGTTAGATTGCAGCAAGCACTTTGAAGCAAGATTGAAGAAGAGTTAGTTTAAACGCGATATTAAGTTAGGGCCAGCAACGCACTCGCGATTCCTCAGGAATAAAGTGTCCATGGGCGACGGTATCAAAAAAAAAAAATTTTAATGTTAGATAGATATTACAAATATTTTTTATACATTTATTAAGTAACGTATCAATCATGCAAAAAATGAGCAAAACTCAAATGAGGAATTACACAGTAATATTATAACATAATTGTGAAAGACAAAAAATCTTTTGTCTTAAGCGTACTCCTATTCATTCCTAAAAACTCAATATTATTGTTATTAATACTATATCTACTATTATTATAATACTATCTCTTTCAGTCAATTAGTTCTTACGCTGTGATGAAAAGAGAGAGGAAGTGTTAAAATAGTAATAATATTTGCACATATGCAAATATTATTACTATTACACTTTAAATAAAAGGATTTTATGCGATTGGGAAATACTTAATATTTTTTGGTGACCGGCACAACGATTTGTTAAGTTTAGTAAATAATACATGAAACCACAACATCAAAAGACCATGCCTGTTAATTAAATTCGTATAAAGAAGTCCTTACCACCAAACGTATATGTGTGGAGTTTTGAAAAATACTATTAGGTTTTCGAAAATTATTTAATAAATAAAAAAAATGCGTCAGTACAAAGTACATGTCAGAAGTGAAACTTCTTTGTAAATTAATTATTACTAAGGTAAAAGCCCCAATAGATGTACCAGCATACAATCACTCCATGTATTTGTATATCCATATTCACACTCTTTACGTACACACTGTATACGTGCTTATGATAATATAACTAAATTAAAAATCGGCGTTTACTGCACAAGACGTTATACGACAGAATTTCAATCTTAAGTTTTAATATGTAACTACTAAATGAATACATCGACTAATAGCGCGTATTTATTCTCGATCTCCCTTTCTCACTCTCTCAATCGCTCTCTCCCTTTTCTTCGAAAAAACGCTGCACATCTTCGTGACGTTTCATCCGTAAAAAAATTCCCTCATCGCCTAAAGAAGTTTCACTTCGAAAAAAATTGAAATGCATTTAAATGGCAACTTTGATTTCATATATATACAGAAGCGTCAATATTCGTGTTATTGTTACTTCAAACTATCTTTATATTTGTTTTTATTTATGGTAAGATTTAGGCTCTAAGAACTACTTCCGTAATTAATCCAATACGTTTTTGATACACCGGATTCGTTTGGCCAAGGCTCGACCTTGGACGTTGCTTTGAGTAGTCCTGACGATTTATCAATAGCTTTCAATTCAGAATTTATACCATTATAGAAAGCTTTATGAAAACCACTATGGTATCATGTTACAATAAATATTAAACATTGGCGGGGCACATGGCAAGAGGGACTGAAATTTGAGCAAAAATTGACAAACTTAGAAGGTCGATAGACCAAATTAAAAAAAGGTGGTACATGTCAGTGGCACAGCAGAGAGGAGGCGGGATTTGGCATTTTGGGAGGATGCCTTTGCCATAAAGTGCACGTAAATGTATCTGAATTAAAAGCGATAATTCGAATTCTTGAAATCTATTATCGCCAGTATTACAGAGAAAAGTGTAACCTGACCGATTTGAAAAAGTCATTATTAGATTACTTCGTAATCCCTGAGTGACATATTTCCAAACATTACAATACTTTACAGCCAGGACTTACAAAATGCAGTTCAGTTAAACCTCAATACTTAAAAGTCGACGCATTTTGAACTGAGTCATCGGACAATAAATGTCATTGGCAGTAGAAAAGTGCACATAATGCAATTTTATCAATACATAGCCTGCGCATGCATATGACTCCTGATTGGTTGATACGAATAAGGATTATGCTTTTCTATTAAGATTTTGTTTTGACGCACAATACATTATGCGATTCTTTGGCGTTGTGTAGAGATGTGGGGTCAGTCTGCATCTTCTACCGTATTTACCATGGAGAGGGTTCATAGGAGTTGTTCGGATCAATACTTGCAGCTGAGCTTCATCATCGGACGTCGAGGCAGAATACGAAATTCCACCCGTATCACCTCGCCGTCCGCCGTTCTCCAAGTGAGCATTTTTCAAGGCAGTTTTAGCCGCGCACACCCACTTTGTGGAACCAGCAGCCCACTGAAGTATTTCCGAATCAATTCGACTTAGAGTCCTTCAAGAAAAGAGCGTACCAATTCTTAGAGCCCTTCGACATTGAGAGTTCATGGGCGGCGGTGTCACTTGGCATCAGGTGAGCCTCCTGCCCGTTTGCCCCCTGTTCTATCAAAAAAAATTGCATATCGATCGTATCTATCCCGTGATCGATATGCACCTCTAAAATTCTTACGCTTTACCTCTCCATAATACCTGTAAGCGCGAGGGAGACAGACATTTAAATATGATTTATGACCCAAAGCCTCAGATCATAATGCGTCGACTATAGCTACAATATTAGTTTATTAAATTATTTAAACTTAACAAGTTGTAATTTCGCTATTAATTTATTATATTATAATAAACACGAATCAACGTGTTGCTGTAATAGTATTAGGGTTTTGAAAGGCTTGTCGCACACCGGACAGTCGTAGCGTATCGCAGGGGGCGTGGTCTCGTGTACGCCGTTCTTTTCTTCTTTTACGCTCTTCTTTTTTCGAGTCTTCCATTAAAATAAAATAAAACTAAATATGTTTATAACATTGCATATATAATAAGAGCAATTAACGCTCTATCAGAGACAGAATCGTTTGGGTATTAATTGAAAAAATCAAAGTCAAAAAATATTGCTTCCGTTTAATTTTTAACGTTTTCTTTGGCGGGACC
Source organism: Pieris rapae (assembly GCF_905147795.1). Classification (NCBI taxonomy): domain Eukaryota; kingdom Metazoa; phylum Arthropoda; class Insecta; order Lepidoptera; family Pieridae; genus Pieris; species Pieris rapae. The sequence continues at coordinate 2,320,672 of NC_059509.1, read as the reverse complement.
ATTGTATTTGGCCTTACATACCAAAAATTATTTCACCGAAATCGAACCTCACGTCAGTAGAAACTTATTGTAATAATAATAAATTATAATTTCATTTAAAATAAAATCACAATAAAAACTTAATACAAAATTAACAAAACTAGAACCTAAAAAATTTAGATCATAAACTTACCACGCCCTCAGTAGAATCAGAAATGGCTGCGACAGAGGCTGTAGTAGAGGCGGCCACAGATCCACGCGAAGTCGAAGTTTTGGCTGAAGTGGCTGAGATACGGGCAGAAGCCGTTTTGACTATACTAGGGCTCATTTTTCGGACTTCTTCCAACTGAAATCAGTACAAAAAAATACAAATTAAAAATGCTTAAAATTAATAAACACTTTTTTATTATAAAAATGACGAAATAGTAATCTCTTCTAAGTCTCTCTTCTAAATCTCTTCTAGTGCCACCTAATGTAGCTACGCCTGAGACCTGATCTACAAATATAGTAAAGAGTTAAAGATAGTAATTCATGAAAGACTTAATCACATATGTAATTTTTTATATCTTTAATACAGCATATAAGACGAAACGTATAATTTTGTATGTGTGTATGCCACTGAACTCCTCATAATCGGCTGGACTGATTTGAATATATGACCTGGGGCATACGAAAAAAATATTCAAGTGTAAATAATTTAGATTCAACCTAGCAGGCGCCTCAGTTGGTACTTTCATACTTTTAATATTCTAATCGCTAGGAATATCACGAAGGAAAACGTCTGTTAGGTCTGCTTGCAATATATATTTTTTACGAATAAGAAATACGAAATAGATTAACCCTTTATAAATATAAAGTTATTAATTTCAATATCAAATATGTCGTTATCAATATAATGTCTTTATAACCGATATTGCTAAAAAGCAGATTCTTACCTGTCTCGCAGTCTCTGCGTGCTTTTTCTTCAAAACTCTGAGGTCAGTCGCAATTTTCTCTTTCTCAGCCACCATTTCTTCACGCGATTTACGTTCCGCCTCAAAGTCACTCCTGAATTTATAAATGTATGTAATGTATGTAAATGTATGTAATTTATGAATGTATATCTCAATCATGGTTATTTAAAAAAATGTAAAATATCCCTACTTATATCAATTTCTCTGAACAATAAACGAACAAATATTTCTCTGACTTATATGTTGACAGTCGTGGTAGTTATCGACGACGCGTCGCGAAGACGCATTTTATGTTAAAAAAAAGTTTTTGTCTATGTGCACGTTTAGCACTGGCTGGTACCTTAGAACGAAACATTCTCAAAACGGTCAAGCCGACCTAAAACATCGACGGCGTGTGTCAGTCACAGAAGGCTGATCATTTACTTCCCTATTAGAAAAAAGCAATTATCACAAAACAGATATCTAAGGCCCAGAGCATAAATTTAAAAATTAAATTCAATGAATAAATGAAATACCCAGCTATATGCAAAAAGTTATAAGATAATATATTCTATACATACTTGTACAATTCCACTTGAGCCTTCAATAGTTCACAATCTTCTTTATGAGAGACAAGCATCACAATTTCGTTTTCCAGGCTTTGAACTTCTTCCCCTCGTGCTACCAGTGCTGCTGTTAACTGCTCCACAGCCGGAGTCTGTATGACACAAGTATAGTTTAAATGCCCTTGTAGAATTTTAAATCCGTCTCGAAGGACCAAAACTAAATGACTACAACATGTCAACTGACATAACACTCACCTCTTCTCGCTTCGTCAATGTTTTCTTCAACAGCTCGTTGTAATCCTTGAATATCCCTTCGAATATTGTTAAAGTGCCTTTCAATTGAGCGCTGAAAATAGAAACATTAACTTAAAATTAATATAAACACAACTTTAAATTTATTTTTTGGTAATTCTCACTTCACTTTTAAAGTTTAAACGCTGTATGAGGCCATTAAAATCAGTTGTCTAATTTAATGTTACCCTGTGCAGATTTTGAAAATTCTAGCATGACGTCATCAGACGTTTTCGCGGTAAAACATTTATGTATGTAATAAAAGTGTATAAAAATAAACCAAAATTTGTCTGTATTTTAGTTTAAGTAATAATCTTACATATTTTGAAGAACTGTATTGTGTTGCTTCGAAATCGCTTGTTTGACGTCAGCCAAGCCCGCTCGAACTTTTTCAATGGACGCACGTTCCAATGTCACATCCTGTATACTCGACATTACTCCCATTGTTCGAACCAAATCGTCTGAGATGCTAAAAAATATTAAGAAAGATACGAAACTTTAGAGATTTTTTTTAAATTCTGTCACATTTACATAGAGAAACAGAAAAAAGAAGAATTCATGAAAATTAAAAGACTCTGATTGCACTCTCTTTACTGAGCACTCTTGCCAGAAAAGGACGGAAAAGTAATTTAGTTAAAGTTAGGTAATTAGTTATTTAAAATAAATATAAAGCATAAAGATGACGTGTATTGTATTTTATTATTATTATTTTGTAAATATTAATTAAATTAAATGGGATATATGTATGATGATCATGATCCCTAGAACAGTGTTAGCCTTGTGGCTTTAGCGTGCGACTCTTATTCCTGAGGTAGCTGGTTCGATCCCCGGCTATGGACCAATGGACGTGGTCTATGATATAATGGCCTATGTGCGCATTTAATATTAGCTGAAGCGGTAAAGGAAAACATCGGGAGGAAACTTTACCTTACACCCAAAAAGTCAGGCGTATGTCAGGCACAGGAGGCTGATCACCTACCTGATTGCCAAATGATTATGAAACATACATAAATCTGAGGCTTAAACTTAAAAAGGCCTCAGATAGCCCCCTCAATCATATCAGATAAGGTCAACTTTTTGTCTATCGATTTATCTCAAAGACATGCCGGTTTCCTCACGATGTTTTCCTTCGTTGCGGAAGTAAGTGCTACTGCGCACATAGACGGGATGTAAAACAAAAAAAACTTGGCCAAAGAGTGGCGGAGAGTTTATTGCCAGTTCTCCTCTTCCGTTTTACAAGAACTGGCAGTAAATGTAAAATTAGAAGCATTTCATTGAAGTGTACATTGTGTTACCTATATGAATAAATGATTTTTAATTTGAATTAATTATTTTATTGCATTAATTAAACTCACCCGTTTGTCAAGTTATTGAGATATTCAGCTATGTGTTTGAGTGTGCGATCGTACAGTTTGACATTGGCGAGATACCCTGCGTAATGCGGGGATCCATCACCTTCACAATTCATTGTCATATGTACTGGTTGAAACACCTGACAATAAAAAAAAACTCTAAAAGATAATAGAACGACAAGTTCAAGTAAAGAGCGTACCAATCTTGAAACGTCGGCAACGCACTTGCGAGCCTACTGGCAATGTGATTCCACGGGCAATATCACTTAACATCAGGTGAGCCTCTTGCCCGTTTACCTCCTATTACATAAAAATGGGCCCAACGCATCAGACTCATACATATATTACACACGAATCAAAACCAAAGTTTTTAACAATTAAAAAAAAAACACTTATAAACCAAATTTTTCTGGATCAGCATAGTTACGACGTCGTCTATCTACATACTACTCTGTCTATCACGTATGTTTATGTATATATGTATTAATGTTTTAAATACTAAAAAAATAAACACACTAAATGTTTTGTATATAACAACCGCTGAGCGTATTTGTACAGCGTGTACATTAAGTGAATGAAAGATATAGCCGAAAGTGAAGGTCCGCAAGTTAATATATAATATCATACCATAGTCTGGCAAGATTTGATTCTAGTATTCAACTCCATTATTTGCTCTTTGTATGTCTTCACCATATCGGAGACACCACCTTTGTATTTTGCAAACTCCAACTAAAAAACACATGACTAGATAAGAAAAACTAAGCAAAATTATTTACAAAATTGAGCTGAAATGTTAAACACAGAAATATGTATGTATTTTGTTATGCTCTATTTTTTTAAATTTTCTGTATCTGTTTTATGATCATTTGTCAATCTAATACGCAAGTAGGTGATCAGCCACCTCTCCCTGACACATGCCATCGACTGTTTGGATCTAAGGCAACCGTTGCCGGTTCCGGTTCGGTTGCCACACAATGATTTCTTTCACCATCAGAGCGAATGTTAAATGCGCACATAAAGAAAGTCTATTAGTGCACAGGCGGTTTCGAACCTACGACCTATGAGAGTCGAACACTGCAGCCAGTAGGCCATCACTGCTCTAAATATTTTCCTTATGTAAAATCAGTGGGTCATATACACAGCTGTGCATTCAACAAAAGGTTAATGACCTCATCCTGAATCATTTCCTTCAGAAAAATCATTGGTACAGCAAGGGTTTAACATGGGCCCTAAGTATGTATGAAGCAATTTTACCTTAATATTTTCCAAATCTAATATTGTAATCTGTGCCTTTTTCAGATCGTTCACTAGAGACGAAATTTTCCCTTCAAGTATTTGTATAACTTCATCTCTCTTCTGTATTTCGCTGCTGTGAACATTCTGTAATCAAGAATAAAGCTATTAAGAAACACCATAGACCTCCATACAAATTGCTGATAACAAAACAAAAATAAAGCAAGAACCAGGCAAGAAATGCTATCTTTTATTTATTAATTTACACTTTTTGCAGAAGAAAAAATTTAATACACAATAAACTTTAATGAAGAGAAAAACATGGTGCATGATTAGGCTAATAAGCAATATATTCATTAAATTTTGTTTTTTTTTTCTTGTAACTAAGTTAATTAGCAAACTGCATTTATTTATTGAATTATATATATATATATATATATATATATATAACAAATCATTGTTTTAATTTATATTATTTAATCATTAACAAGCATTCTCTATCGTCAAAGGAAAATATCTATACACTTACACTTAAAAGATCATTCGAACATCAATTTTGTTTTGTCAATAAGATGGAATGGTTTCTTTGAATACTTAACTAAAATATTTGTAGCTTACCATAGCCATTGATTTCATCTTTTTTTGCAACTCTTCAATTGTGCCGTGCAACTGCTTTAACTCCTCTGTGTGGTTATTTTCTTTGCTTGATAATAACAACTAGAGATATAAAAAAAAAATATTAAATTCAAACAATTCAATCCTAAAAAGACACAATGTTATATATTGAATAATTATTAAACATCTATACATTTACCTCTGTAGTATTCAATTTGGCTTTTAAATCGTCTCTCTCTTTGGAAGTTGCATTGACTATGTGCTCTAGGGATTCCCTTTGCCAAGTAAGTTTTTCGTTCTCAACTATCACCTGAAAAAAAAAAATATTATTGTTTGGTACAGAAGCCTGATCTCTTACTTGCCTATAAATGGAATGGGCAAGACTTTTTTATGCCTAATAAAAGTAGAACATAAAAACTTTTTCACTAACTGGTGAGTAGCAAAAAATATTTACCTGTCTTCTTTGTTTCTCGACCAATTCCAACTGGGCTGTTAGTTTATTAATTGTATCATCATCTGGCGATGTCACAAATTCTACTCCTGATGGTGGACCAGACTTAACACCATTTGTCAGTGACATCTCTTTGGTTTTAGTAATAAGCACAAGCTCTTCTTTAAGTTTTCGGTTCTCTAATCTTAACTGTTAAAAAAATATGTTTATTAATATATGAAGCTAAATAAAATTATTCCGTATTTAGTATAAAATTATTTCCCCCCTTTATTCAATATTTTTGATTGTAATATCAGATACCTTTATTCAAGAACAGTTTATGGTTAACATTCTTGTTTATAGTAACAAAAAACACGATAGACAGAAAAAAACTAAATATTGAATTTAGTTAATGAAATTTTTTGAAAATGTTATATTTAAATATTTAAACAAATATAATAGTTAAGAAGCCTAAAAAATGGTTATATAACAATAAAATACCTTTTCCACAAGTGCTCTAGTTTCATCAAATTTCTCTTTATGTAATTTATGTGTTTTGAGCATGTCATCCTGGCATGACGCAATTAATGAAAACTGCTCCTTCAAAGAATCATTATTTTGCTTAAGTGTCTCCTTTAATACAACATTCTCATCTAATAGTTCTCCAAACCGTTTCTGTAGTTCTTCTGTACTTCGGTCATCAGTAATTAGAGTACTAGCCACCATCATACTAGCTGGGGATGGCTGCAGAAGAGAATGTAAAGTGTACTTTCACAATAATAAAGTATTACTAGAGTGTAACTAAAAGATATAATGCTTATAGTTGATTTCTAAGTGTTTGTCTCCAATGCATTATCAATTGATTAAAGGTAAAGTCCCTTGTGTAATTTCCTCAATAATATTGAAATTACTAAACTAAGACATTTTAAGTAAATGAGTCATTAAGTGGGTTTTTAAAAAAGCAATGAAATGTGTATATTTTTAATGAAGGTAGTAAATAGTAATTCATATACAAATTTTCAAACTACCTTCATTTCCTTTTTAACTTGAAATCAAAGAAATATTCACTCACACTATCACCAAGGTTGAATTGTGCCCTAAAGGCATTGTTTGCTTGTTCGGGCAGATCCTTAATGACATCATCCAGGATTCGAGTCTCGATACTTCCACTAGGTACTTTCAAATCACCACCATTGCTCTTACCCTCTAAGCTTCCCGGGGAAGAGCCCAAAATGATTATAAACGAATCATCATCATTGTCCGTTTGCGACATGATTAACTTTTTATCTCGTACCTTACTTAGAAAGATTTGATAGATATTTCGGTAAATACATACAATAAAGACACCTGATGATGTACGCACTAAGTAACCACACGATTTCTACCGTACACAAGGTACAAGGACACTACTAAAGCGTTAAATGTTAACGTTATTTTCGCAATCATTAATTTTTTATGCGAATATAATTAATGCCAGACCCATTTAAACGTATGAAATCAACAAATATAACCAGAAAAATACCAAAAATATAATAAATGATTTCTAAACCACTGTGAAAATCACTACTTCATTAGGAACTTTTATTTAAATTATTTTTAAACATTGGCAAGATTATTTTTCTACAATATTTAGGATTTTTATTTGTGTAATTTTTTTTATTTCATAACACAGATAAGAATTAAATATGAATTTTGATAACAAATAATACTTTTTTTTTAATTTCATGACCTGGTAACATAGACATTTAAGTCATAACTTATGCCAATGGACTTTGTATCCGGCTAATAAATGAATTAAAAAAAGAAAAAGACATAACTTATTTGGAAAATTTTCAGTACTTTACAGTAATTAATACTATTCGAACATATTGTGTTTAACACATAAAGTGCATAATAGATTTTGATCCTAAAAAGTAAAATTATTATAAAAAATGAAACAAAGTGCGAGTCGAATTCGCCCCTATATTTTGTATGTAAGTTGAGAGCGTTGTTCCATCTTCCAATCAATTTTCGTTGAAATGGCAAATCGGAAAGGGTTATTTTTTTGCCAGTGGGCTACACAACCATAAAAAGTGATATAAAGTTTATGCATAGATTTACTGTATAAGAATAAATACGACCAATAAAGTTTTATTTTAAACAAATAAAAACCCGCCACTTTTCGAGTTTAATTTCTAACAATCTAATGTAAATTTTTACTTTTTATTATACTCTATCATGTGAGATCAATAAGTCCCTATACTTATAATTGTATTTTTTTTTGCTTTAATTTGTGCCAACTGGGCACAAGGTACTTCGCCAGTGTCGTGTAGATGGAGAAGGCACGAAGGAGATTGATCGGTAAAATTTTAGGAGGAGATTGATAGGTAATTATGAACCTAAAAAAAATAGTTAGAATTCGATTGCTAGTTTAAACACAGCACAGACAACACAAATATGAATAAAAACAGGATTAAATACTATTTGCTACTTATGAATAATTTACATACAGGTATCCCAAAAGTCGACGTCAAGTCGAAATTTTCTCATAGGTAATGCCACACCAGTTATCAGAAAAATTTAAAAATATATATATTACTTTAATTTTATTACTTGCTATATATTTACATAAAAATCTGCAATATGGACTAAACACAAACATTAACACTTAAAGGACGGGGGACTTTAGGGGGAAGAATAATATAATATATAATGGTGGCTTTTGTTACTTTTCATTTGTCAGTTGTCAACACAAGCGAATTTCACATTTTCACTTTCCGATTTGTCAGCTCTCAGCAATAAGCATTTCACTTTTACGCAAATACGCAGACAGCTGTCGCTGTCAAACTGAGCAGGTATTGTTGAAAGATAAATTGAACCAGCCAGTTGGATATTTTATTTAAGGATTTTTGTTTTTTTGAAAGAAAATTTACGAAATGTCTAATGAAAACACACTAGATTTACATTACGTACACGAATGCTTTCGGAAGAGCTTAAAAGAGAATGATGACGTGGTAATTGATGCGTACATAGATGGATATAATGAATTAGTAAAGTAAGTATTAGTTCACTGTTTTCATTTCCATATGTTTACTATTTTGACATAAATTTGTTTGCTCAGGTTCTTGAACCTCATCGGGACAGTATTTTCTTTTGTGAGTAGCGATGTGAAAAGTAAAATAAAGGTTATGGAAAAGCTTAAAAGTGGAGACGATGCTGTATACTATGAATCTTTCAAGAAAATGATGAAGTATGAAAAAGAGACCAGTTTGCACGAAAAGAATGGTTTTGTATCGGGATCAAGGACGATGTTGCGTTTGCATCGAGGGCTGGGTATGTAAATTATACAATTTGTTTTTATAGATTCCAATAAATATGTTGCCCAAAATTTTGTGAGCAGAATTATAGCCATTATTAGTCTTCTTTTATGTTTGAGAAAAATTTCTGTGTATTATCTGTAGTTTATAAAATATAATGTTTGAACAGTACTTTAAATTTGCTTAAGGGCCCATATAATGCAGCTTATGTGTTTGGATATTATTGTAAAAATAATTTATGTTTAATTTTGTTAATTTATTTGTAACGAAAAACATGTGTATTGTTCTCAGATTTCATCCGAGTATTTTTAAAACGAATAAGTGAAACAGAAGAAGATATGAATACTTGCACTACATGTCAGGGTTCCTATAATGAGACCTTAGCTGAATTCCATCCATGGTACATAAGAAAAGCTGCAACACTTGCAATGCATGCCCTGCCTTCCAGACAAGATTTATTAAAAAAGGTATGTAGCATTAATAATTAACAGACATGCATATAATTATATATATAGCATGTTTAATTTTATTAACAGGAACAAATGATAAAAGGTGTTTTTATTATTGATAACCATATAATCGCTTTTGTAATCTTATCTATTATTGAAACCTTTTAATTCTGCTGATACCGAACTAAACTACAAGTCCAAATACAAAATGTTAAGATAAGATGTAAGATCAGTTAAACTTAAACAAAGTAAGTTAAATGTTAGGAAAACATTCCTGTATTCCCTTGTGTGTGTAATAACAATTATGTATATATTGTGGCAGTTAAAATAATTTTGAATCTTAATTAAGTAATCTTAAGTAAATATAGCTAAGCAATGAATCTTACATTGAAAACCTTACAAAGAAAATTCATGAATATTAGGAACTATAATGTTTTAGAAATAAATAAATGATCATACATTACAACACATTATAGAACAGTACCTGGATGTCCGAGCCATGTGATAACTGATCACCTTAAGTCTTAAAATTGTTTTTTGTTAAAAACGTACAATTTTTTGTTGATGTTATCTGATTTTTGTTAAATTAAAATGTTTTAACAAATTCTTTAAAGATATTTCGCGATTTGCAATATTATCAGTCATAAAGAGATATATCACTTAACACGTTGCATTTATTAAATCTATATTATATTTGATATCGAATTTATCTTTATGGCAAACAAGTGTTTATCGAATTGTTGTTTTCACGGCCAAAACAATTGGTCGCTAAATGATAATTGATTTCCAAGGTGCCACGTTGCTCGAAGTGGTAAAAACTATCTATATTATCGTACGGAGATAACTTTTCCCGGACTCAATATAACCACTCGTAATACCTTCGTGACGATGATTTAAGATTAATTAGTTTGTTCCACTTAATGTATCTCTACTCTTAAACGACAAAACCCAAACCTTTAAGTATCAAGTCCCGATCCTTTGAAACACACTTCCATTCCATATTCCCACTTGAACGCTAGTGTTTGTAAGCATAATTTTAAATACAGTTTTTGTTAGTTTTAAAAACAAGTTTTTGTCACTGCCTCAAAACAAATTTTTATTCGTCGTGAATATAAAAAATCTAGGACTGTTAGCATTTCCGGTACATGAGTTACCTTTTATCCTAAGATTTTTAAACAAAGATCACCATGATCTAAGACTCCACCCCAGTGATGCCAACTGCTACATAGTGTGCCCCTAGAACCAACATCACTTGGTTTGATCAAAAATAATATCAACATCCAAAAGCGAAAATAAATCCAAGTATTTCGACTTAGGGACCATGATACATCAGTTATGGCCATCGCTTGGAGTTTATACTAGAAATTAGGATTTTGCTTGTGTTTTTCCCCTTAATTTGAGGGAAAATCCCCAAGTTGCCATAGCTCCAGACTGAATATCGTTCGTCAAAACTGTATTGGATTTCGATTCCCGTAGTCATCGGTTCACGCTACGACTTATTTCTGATCTGAATCAAAGTCGAAAAAGTAAAAAAATAATATTCAAATACATTCATATTTAATTTGAGTACACCACCTGTGACGTAGTAACTGAAAGCCCTTTTCAATTTAATGCATTTGTGTCTCATCTTGTCTACTATTTTCCAATCTTTCTCTGTTATCTCTTTAATTCATATTCGCAGGTTTTGTGTCAATAGGATACACAAAAACAATAATGATACTACTATTGATTTGGCCTTTTACGAGACAATATACGCATGTAATGATTGCTTAGAAACAACCGACCTCTATCCTTATCAACGTCAATAATAATTCTTTACACCACGGAAAAAACGTTGTTTTTGCTTTTATTTACGTCACTGTAGAATTAATGTATTCAGATTAACTTTTGTTAACGTTCAGAAAACATTGTACGACTGACGTTATTTTAGACCTTTGAAGAATAATGCTTGCCCAGCTGTGTTGTGTTTTATGTATTAACCATAATTTTATGCTAAATAACTAATGCGAACACTAATAGAACTGGCTGTTTCCTCATACATGGTACATGGCATAGAGTGGTACAGTGCAGACAGGAATGGAGAGATTTTAATGTGTCCCTTGCAAAAAGGGCACATAGGTCTTTAATAATAATAAGATAATAGTAATATAAATGTGTTTAGGGTTAAAGTATCTGAAATATAATGCTAATATTATTATAAATAACTAATATCTTAAAACTCATAGTGCCACTCCTACACAGTTTGATTTTGTGGGGAAAAAAACATTTAAAAACAGGTTTATTACGAAGCGCCTCGCTCCGGCTTTGTGGCAACTGTTACCCGTTAAGGAGTCGTTCACGTATTACGTAAGCATCATAGGGGGGATAGGCGGTCTTTAATTTTCCTATTTGGTGATTACGGCATTAGTAATTATTTACTTTTTTTTACACATATTACCCACACATAGTCTATGCTTGAAAACCAAATTCATTTTCGAGAATTCCCACAAAAAATTTATACGTTTATGTACTGATATTTTTGAGAGATTTGCTTAATTTTGCTGACAAAAGGAAGGAATGTCTCCCTAGACATTGTAGTAAATCTGCTTAAGTAATACTTAAACGGTCCCTAACCAACAAATATATACGTGAAAACCGCAATATATTTCGTGCATTGGAATTTAAGTTTATCGCGAACCGCCTTCTTCCGTCCGTTGCCTTTATAAAAAAGTTAAATATAAGCTGTCGCTGATTTTTCGTAAGCACAAGCTCATAAATTTTTTGGTAGAACTATATTAAGATTTTGCATCGATACGGCCGCGTTCTGAAGAAACGTTTCAATACTACTTTCTTCTCGCCTTTTTATTCGAGTACCATGAAAAAGTCTTATTTTGGACGGGTTAATATTATGGTCTATGTAATCACATATAATGTTTTGTATCTCCAGAGATTATCTTACGTATTAGTATACATTATTTTCTGTTTCAGATCTTTGGCTCGGAAGATGAATTAACAGAGGCGATGTCAGTTTTACCACAAACTCTAGAATCCTGTGACGAAGTATACCAAAGAGTACATCAACTCTATACAGACTTTGATTTTCACGGCTTGCCATAGACTGTAAATTGGGCGGCTAAGAAAATGTTCAGAGGTAGTTGAAAAATTGCTCAAAGACCTGCCTAATTAGCTTATATGGAGCGTTAAACTTAAATTATCTGCTTTTGTGGCTTTCAAAGCTGCTTTCAATGTGATCAAATGTCAATAATATTTTAACCATTGTAAATTACTACAATCGCGGTATTGATGTGCATTTTAAAATAGTATATAATTTTGTTATAAGTAATTCCTTTTAGTATAATTACCTAGTCATACATCTTAATACATTTTTTAAAGTACAATATTAAATATCTAGAAGGCAATCGAAATTGTCGTCAGTTTAGGTTTTGTTTATCTTTGAAACTGAGAAATATTTTTTAATAGTGTATAATTTTCAAAACAATTGAACATCGAACCAATTCGACTTAGGGTCAAACAAGAAAGGAGTGTATTCATTCTTAAAAGGCCAGCAACGCACAAGCGAGACGCACCCTCTGGAGAGTGTCCATGGGCGGCGGTATCACTTAACATCGAATGAGCTTCCTGCCTGTTAGATGGACAGAAGAAAATAAAATTAAAGAAATAATACTGTAATAATATATAATTAAAGAAAAATACTTCTATTTTATGTATTATCTAAATTGCAGTGATACAATTTATTTCTCGCGTTAAAAGGACCAGTTGAATTCTTATAATTCGCCAGTTTAGTATATAAGCGAACACGCGAGTTGATTTTTCTTTGTTAACGTAACTATGACATGTGATATATATATCAGATGAAGAAGCCTGAGGTTTAAATAAGTCTAAGTACTACTGTAAAGTATGATCTCAAACCAGATAACTACCCCTGTTGTTTCTAGCCCCATTTTTTTATTTGCGGACGTAATTAATAAGCTGGCATGGTAATGCGAACAGGCGTTGAACATATTTTTTTCTAAATTCACTGTACATTGCCTTACAAACTTTTTGTTAAAAAAAGCCTTTGATTTGCTTAAATATATACATAAATAGGATTGAAATTTCTTATTGTCGATCATAACTTTTGTTTATCTAAATCATAACATTGTGTCAGCTATATCTATATATTTTAAATGCGTAATGTAAAAACAGATTATAGAAAAAAAGTTGGTTGAATAACATAGATAAAATGCATACGTAAGTATTAATTTACTTAAAAAATATTATTTCTGTTATCTATGGAAAACGTGTTCCGAACAACTACGAGTATGTGTACTAGAACAAAAGCGTTTAAAGTACGTTATAAAACAATTCATATACAGTATTTAGTAAAATTTTCGATGTATAATTCTTTCAGAGGCTTAAATTGTATAGAGGTGCTAAAAAAACGCTAAGGATAATTATAAAACCAGTTCAAGATTAATTTAATAATATATAGAATATCTGCGTCAATAATTATTAAGTTATCATATCGTGCAATACCTATTTCTATTAGTGCTACGAAATTAGATGTAGCTAGATAATCAATGTTTCACAGGAATTCTTCTGCAGTTCATAATGAAATATGAAGCATAATTCCGGACCAATTGGCTAAAATTCGAGCTCAAAAGTAACATTTGCTCACAGTAAGCTCATTGTAGTACCATCATTTAAATGAATTCAGTTTTAAATAATATGTAAAATGTTTTTATTAGATACAGTATTAATCTTCAATATATTATGTTCCTTTTTAATTTACCTAACATTTTTATTGATTTATTTCATTTTTATCCTATTATACTTTCAAATGTTTTATAGACTTGTTAGTTATTTTTAAGCTTAACGTACTTAGATATTAAGGTTTTATCGTGTTTGGCGCTAGTGTTGCATAAGTATTCCATGTTTGGCATTCCCAGTCCTATGGTGGATTTGTATATTTCCAATAAAGCGTTATGAATAAATATATTTTTTTATTTGATTTCCCAATTTTTAGCTTAATTCAGAACAACAACAAAAATTAACAAACTCTGAAAAGCTACATTTGACGATATTACAGGCTAAAATATCTATCTGTCAAATTGAAATTATGTATGATTAGAATTATTTTACTCTGTAGTTAAGTAGAATACAGTTATTATTTTTAAACTTGAACTTCGAAAACATTTTAACGAAACCGATATGCATTTATAAAAATCGGCGATATGATGTGGATAAGGAAGGATAATGAACTTGCTTTAAAAGTATGTTATCAGCTCAAAATATACAGAAAAATGGCGCTATCATCCATGAAACAACTGGATTATTAATTTTTTGAAAAAATAAAAGTATGGTATGATGCTACGGTGAATACAAATGACATCTTGGACGACTTGAGTCGCAATGAAAACAAAAATTAATTCATAGACATTTATTAATAAAAACGTACAACAACCTTATAATATAGGTAAGGAATTATTAACTAACGTAGTATGACATTTGTTTATCTCTCTAATGTGAAGAAAAGCAAATCCTGAATCTAAAGAAAACATTTCGTTTCAGTATTAGTATAGTTTATATGTATAAAATACTCTTAACATAAGTAAAACAGGTAAATCATGTAATATCTAAAACGTTGGGCATCACTGTAATAACTGTAACACAAATAACAAAAAAATTGATGAATTAGCCTAAAAACAATTCGTAACTATTGCCAAAAAAAAAACAATTTGTTCCAGTTTTCAGGCATCTGTGGTTTTAATTAATCTATATATTTCCAGCTATTGTCTCTTAGATTGTACTTCATAATTACAGTAAAAAATTATGAAATTTGTTAAAACTCCATATTTTCATTACAAATTAGTACTTCAGTAAAAACCAGTATTATGACATTTAACTAAGGTACTCATTTAGTTTACATAAAGCTAAATTTAAAGATATTCCACTTACGTAAAAATTAAGATTATGTACATTAGTATATAGTACAATGAGCACTTTTTATGTATAGTTAAAAGTACATTTGTATAAATAAATTGTTAATTAGCAGTAAATATAATGCTATATGCAAAAATTTAGTTCCAATAAGATAGACACTAAGAAAATCTTGTTTACAAATTACACATTTAAAAATTAATATACTTTTAGAAAAAGCGTTTATCATAATTTTATAATTAGTTAAAGATAAATCGACAGTCAACAGTATATAGTCCGTTTGACCAAACAAATTTAAAAAAAACGGACATAATGAAATCTATGAAATTCATTTAACATTTAAATCTAGTTTATGCGATTCATTATACGAAACTCGCGTTTACGATAGATTATACTTTTTTATATATTTTATTCCTAACATGTTTTTGTTGTTGATTGTTAAGAAATTGTTTTTGTGTAAAAATACATATTTTAATATTCATATAGATAAATTTAGCGTCGATAATATCTTACGCAACGATCACAGCTTAGTACTTTCATAATTACCTAGCATAAAACCTGTAGAAAAGCTACGTCAACTATGGACAAATTTGCACCGTACAGTGTTTTCATTGTGATGGTCCAAAACCGTAGCTATATATATTAATATTCTTTACATTAATGTACTTCTTAAATTTATAACATAATGAGCAATGCGTGGCATCTTGTATGAGGAACTGATAAAGTTCCAACTCCAAGTGTTACACACATACAAAATTAATCAAGTACACGAAAGCTAACGTTTATAGACAAGTTAAAAAAGCTGTGATTAAGTTTCTCTTTGAAAACCCACTCCACGGAAAATCTACCCTCCAGCTACAAGTGTTTCCTACGTGGAATCCTGCGCATAGTACTGAGACGGATACAAACATATGGAAAGAGATCCGGAATCAAAATGAGCTTCCATTGTTGTGCAACTCTTCACAAAATCCTGACGTTTAAGCTCACCGAAAGACTAAATTCCGTATTTAAAAAAGGTTATAAGACCCATACTAATACCATCAAAACATCGGTACCACTTGGGCACTGACTTTCAAAGAAGAGAAGTTAGTAGCCGAAAGAAAAGTACTGCGGAAGATTCTAGGCCCGACAAACTTGACAGTCAGGAAAAACAGACTTTAAAGGAGAACCCAACATTGGTTAATCTAAATTGGAAAGACTGTTGGAGTGGTTTACTTAAGGTAATGGAAGAACGGAGTTAAAAAGCGTATCTCGGCATACCACCAGACGCCGATCTGTCGAAAGACGGTATGGAGAAGGAACTACGCAAGTTCCAAGTGATGATTGGCAAAGGAGGTTCTAAATTTGGGTTGCTATGCACGCAGAGTATATTAGGGTCTAGTTCACACATACAAAATACTCTATGATGGTAGCTAATAGAGAAGATGCTAACTAAAATAAGGAAGAAAGGTTCACAACGTTTAAAGATTTTTTATTCGATGATGTGTAACTACACTTATGTTATAAATACTTAGTCGAAAGTCAAATGAAAAATTCCAAATTCAAAATTTCGCTGTAAATACAACAGATTAAAAAACTAAATAATATCAAGATTAGGAGTGTACTATTTTTAAATTTTTAAGTAAAATAATTTATAGCCTAAATAATTTATCTTACGTGACATACAAAATAACAGCAATTATTATCTAAGTATGCAATGGTTTGTTTTCTCTTTTCTTCTCCACTTGACCGAAAGAGACGAGAACTGTTTATTTGGAAGTTCCATTGTTATCCTTCTTATTGCTTGGATCTTGCTGAGTTTCACTGTCTGTACTTGTGGTTCCCTTTTTTCCAGATTTGTTTTTTTTACTCACCGCTCCGTTGCGTTCAGATGAGGTTCCACTGAAGCCTGCTGTAGCTTCAGTATTTTCAGGGCTAGCTTCAGTTTGTCCACTTGTTTCAATAGATTCAGGACTAGTTTCATGTTCTCTGGGACCACTTGCAGGTTCGCTATAAATAATTGGGCTAGCTCTACTATAACTAGCTGTGGTTCCACTTTGTTCATCTTTGCTTGCTTGCCATGTATATCCACTCGGGCCAGCTATAGCAATTTCCTCATAAGCGTCCACCCATTCATAATTGCAATATTGTTCTCGAATTCCAATCAGTTCCCTGTTGCTACTCTCTCTCAGCCTTGCACCGATGAGATCGGTGCGAGGTGGAATCCTGGGTCAGGCCTGTGGTGGTTCATCCATAGGATTAGCTCGGGGCAGTTCATTATCATCAGAGTCGCGCTCGAAGGACGAGGAGCCACGTCGACTTGTCGGTGTCGATGATGAAGTACTGCGGCTTGTAGATGAAGTGGCAGAGTCTACTTGCTCAGATGTTTCCCCATCTCTGATTAATCAAAATCATTTTGAGTAATAAAATTTACATTTCACCTTGTGTTGGATAAATAAATAGGTAATAAAAAATATCTGGTGACTAGTTATGTAAGCAAACTTTTAATAAAATTCTAGAACTTTCTGATAGAAAATACTAGAATTAGAATAAATTTTATTTATTAAGTATAGATATATTTTAAATATTTCTTCATGCTATTATCCAAGGTTGTAATTTATTATGTATAAACTATTTCAGGATTGATTTAAAGAATCAACTTACTTGTGAAAACCATTAGTCTGGCAAGTATTATATGCACCACAATGTTGACACTTGAGCCCGACCACATGGAACTTTACAATTGATAACTGTAATAAGAAATAATATTGCATTAACTTCAGTCACATAAATACTTTTCAATGCGTATAATGCTTTATTTATTTATTTTTTATTTTATTTATTTATTGCATTTTAGGAAGATTTACAGTATTTTAACAGAATCTAAATTATTATTACAATAAAATAAAGACACTACTAATTACAAATCTCCACCTTTATATAAACCAAAAATACCTAATAAATAGGAAGAATAAAATTAACAATGATGGATTTATAAAACTACGAAACAATTAAAAGATTGAAATTAAGTATGAAAAAGCAGAATATTTAAATTTATAACTATTGAATGAAATAGCTGGATGTGAGTGAGCAGAAAAGATTGATCTTAAACTGAGTAGAATATTGGATATAGGTCTGTACACTTCGAATCATGAATGTATTTTTCTATAGTTGGTATTAATTGGAGACATTTTGAAAAGTGGGCAGTGTCTGAACCATAATAAGTTAGTTCGCAAGCTGAGCCTAGCTAACATCTCAGGACAATCAACGATTCCCCTAACAATCTATAATAAATAAAGTAAATAATAAAAGCAAAGGTAGGCCACAGAATTGAACGAAAATACTATGGAAAATACTTGATTCTATACAGAATAGTCACTTGAAGTAACTAGAATTTTAGTGCCAGTTAAGTTTTTTAAACTCAATCGAAACTGATTGAAATGGCTTAAAACAAGTATGCTGTTACCTTATGACAATCCTTGCAGAGTATAGTTGTTTTGTAATCTGCATATTCTGGGGGCATAGGTGTGGCTGCCACTTCAGAATCCAGATATTTCCATAACTGAAAGCATAATTAAAAATGAAACAAAAATATATATATATTTTTAAATAATATAAACCTTTTTATGATTTAAACAGAAAAGACCCATATTTTTTTTTATTATACCCATATTTAATTTGTTATATTGACCATTTCTTTTGTATGGCTTATATATGCAGGTATACCTGAAAGAAATATTTATGGCTACAATAGAATCAACCACCCACCCAAGATGACATCTAGACAAATTCATTATCCTCTAAGCCTAGATAAGTTATTGTATGTACTTAATTTCAATGGAAAAAGATGAAATACTTACTGTCGTCATGTCAATCATGCTGGTCTGGCACGTAGGACAAGCATAATGACCAGACTTCAACATTTCCTCAAAGCATGGTCGGTGTAGCAGATGTCCACAATCTGGTATGTGGCAAGGTATCCGAGATGTGTGAATATCTTCGAGGCACACTGGACAGTTTGCACGAGACACATTTTCTACACACTGAAATAAGAAACATTCTAAAAATTTCAAATCTATATATTGTCTACAGACATTGAGCTTATAAACAATATTTAGCACTATAATCCTTTATTATGTTGGTCTAGAGATTGAGTTTTTTATTTGAGAAAAAAAATAGAACAAATAAGCGGGAGTACTTACTCTATGACCAACTTCTTGCAACTGCACTGGTAAACACATATTGCATCTCTCACAATGAAAGAATCGGTCCCTGCCACCAACACGGCAAATTCCACAGCCATCACAGTGGTACTGCTTCTTGTCTTCATCATCAAACAAGTTGCAAATGAGGCATGTATACTGAAATTCACAGAATGTATGAGGTGGGACAGATCCAAATGAAATAATACAATAGAGAGAAAACACATAACACTGTATTGCTGCAACTTATACATGTATGTATTACGAAGCCTACTCAAGTTATCTTTAAAAACATTACATTTATTGACACTAAAATTAAGCAATAAAAATCTTTAAAATATTCAAATTTATAAACCTTTCCAAAGCGTACTCCACAATTTTCACATTCAGCCTGGACTTTCTGCCGAGTGTCACACTCAATGCAGATCAGCTCAGTCACTGACTTACGGTTGAAGTAGTGCTCCTCATTCTCATCGTGGCAGTACCGGCACATGTACAACTTATTGCAACAGGGTGTCTGGAACAGATGGCATAATATACATCTCTAGTGTATTAATATTCAAAGGTCATATGATCATATGATTAAAATTATTAAACCCAAATGCTTGACAGAAAGACATAAGGCATAGAATATTATAGGTTCATAGTATGTGCACATCTTTAGTGAAAACTAAAAAATCTTCATTATTTCTATGAGGAGTAAACATGTTATGCTCTTATTCTATAATTATTTTGCATGGGTTAAATTAAACCTAACAAGTGCATTTCAATATGGGCTTTTAACATTTCAATGTTAAAAAGCACTGATGATTTAACCCTACATAAAAAGAACATTAGCAAAGAAGGTTGATGTTATTAATGGATATCATTTCATTCTTCAAAGGTTCAAGTTCAATGACTTTGCTTTGTTTTGTAAATCTGCGTAGTGCCGACTGCAGACTGCGTATCATAAAGGCCATGACTCGAAACTTCTATGTTTTTAGGATAAATATAGACACTTTATTTTCAACACAGTAAGTGGTACATCTTAGCAGTATAATAAAGCAACGCTATACTACTAAGATACTCACCACGAATTTTGCTCGACGTTTATAATGGGCACAACCAACACGTTTTTCAGGTGTTTGTTCATCAGGTTTTGATTCATCAGGTTCAGCATTAGAATCCTTCGACATTTTTATAGGATCATATCTATTTAACACGTAATTAAAAATGACTGCACAGTTAAGCAATTCAAGGTTGTTTGTTAGGACCAATCGATGAAGAAGTCTCAACTCTCAATTAAATGATTTCATTGAACATCAATGAATACCAAGAAGTCGAATTTAAAGAAACGAAAAGTGACAAATGACAGCAAGAATATACAATCACTTCGTTGGCTGACAACTGACTTATGCAGCAATCATTTACGCCTTAGTCTATGTTTATGGCGCTAAGTTGGCGCTGTATTCGTTTTAGTTACTAGAAAATACGACATTTGCACTTTGATTTAACCCTACATAAAAAGTACATTAGCAAAGAAGGTTGATGTTACTGACATCTATCGGCGAATAATAATACTATTTTTTTAAATTGCTTTAACGACACAACAACACTAAAGCTATTCCAGCATAATTAATCTATATTGTTCATATTTCATCATTTTATTAGTATGTAATTCGTACTTATATATAATTTCCAAAAACACAATTTCTAAAAAAATAAAAATACCGAGCAAAGCTCGGCCATCCAGGTACTAGTAATAATATAAAGAGGCTATTGCAATTTAGTTGTTACATGTGTTATGTATTAACTACATTCGCGTTTTACGAATGGGTGAGAAAAGACTTACGATCGCGTGGCGATTAATGAATTATGATCGGCATTGTCTATGCACGTGGTGATCAGCCATTTGATATAAGGGTTGGAATCCATTTATATGGGAACTCCATGACATTCGTCACAATCAACGGCCTGCATGGGTTGCTTTCCTCTCATCTCCGTGGCTGTTTAACATAATTATGTCTGAAAGACATTAAAGTCGTTGAACGGGGATTAAAAATGAGACGGTTACTACATAGTAAATTGTTTCCTATTCGTTAACGACCAAGTGATACTGGCGTCTTTGGTGAAGGTATTGCAGGATCTGGTAGCTGTTATAAAAAACGCATTAAGTGATTAAATAAAAGTGAACATAGCAAAAACAAAATCTATGGTTTTTGATGAGGTGCAAATAAAACTGTATCTGATATATGTATAGATGGAAAGAAGTGGAATAAACTGGTTAACCAAATGTGTATCTTTGCACTGGATGAAAGGATGACATAAATAAGACGTTGCACTCCTTTATACAACAACCTTAAACGGCCGCATTCCCTATGTAATATAAAAATTAGAGGAGTGCTAATCCTGAGATGAATGTACAGGATAGCAAATAATAATTAAAGTAAAATAAATGCCGTGGCAACGAGAGCGGTAAGAAGTATGTATGGTGTAACATTGCATGATAGGATAATAATAGTGAGTTACGTGGGTTAAAAGAGGACGTAGTGATAATACGCAATGGAATGCTTAGGTGGTTCGGCCGTATAGAGCGCATGAATGAGAAGCAGGATATACTAGGCATCCGTGGACGGTGAACTCGGGTTGAGTAGGCCTTGTCGGAAATACCGGGACCAAATCCAGGACCCTAGCAAGTCTAAACTTGCTACGGTCCTGCCATACTCGGCATAGGCAGAGACATCGGATCTCCATCCGATGGTCTTTGCCTATCCTATATGAATATTTAAATAAAGTAATGTACATATACATAAATGATACAGCTATATACAATCGCACAGTATGTAGTAAGTATGTAAAAGAAAAATTCTTTTATATATTCTGTTGTGGTAAAATTACGTCATACTGACTGTTACAATCTAAAATAGCAAAATTAAGCAAAACATGAAATAAACATATAAGAAAATTATAGTACATTTTTGAATAATACAACAAAATCTTTTGATAAAGATTCAGACATGAGAGTCGTAATAGTTTTGTTTGCTTTGTGTACAAGCTTTCAACTTGTTAATTGTCTGTTGCCTCCATCATTTCAATGGAAAGTTATAGATTTTTCATGGGACGAATCCGCCCGCGAAGCAGCGATATCTACGGGCGCTTATGTACCTGAAAATAATATGCCAGCGGGCATAGCACGATGGAAAAACAAACTTTTTATAACTATTCCAAGATGGAAAAAAGGTGAGGCTTTAGACTTTAAAGCAGTGACGGTGATGACCGTAACTTATACGCAAATTTATTTCTGTAAAGTATGGTTCTTGTTATGTATATAAAATCATAAATAAAAACTTTATTCATGACAGTGATTTCGGTATGACAAAATTTATCTTTAGTCTTTCGCCTCCATACTAGGGAGCGCTTGTATTGCGGGTAATTAGATTTCAATTATTCCGTGGTACATTATTATTAAGCCTTTATTGCTGACACCCAGTATAATATATAATATTATAGTTACTTAACTTAATTTAATATAATAAATCAGATGTGCCGGTTTTTGGCAATAGCGTGTCCTGGTCGCAGGACTGGACGCTGCTTTTATTCTTTTCTAATGTTAACTCTTACTTATCCAAGTTGTGCCTCCCATTCTCTTTATATCGTCTGTCCTTCTCTTGTGCTTTTCATATTATATTTTAATAAATCTTTATCATTAAGGGTTCGTTCAGGAATTACGTAAGTAGATTTTGTCAGCAAAAGTAAGCAAAGCTCTCAAAAATACATAAACATATTAATATTTTCTAAGAATTCTCGAAAACGCATTTCGTTTTAATCAAAATTCTTTATTTGTTTAGCAATATGTGCAATAGGATTCAGATTGAGGCCGCCCTCGTAAGTAAGAAACCTGTGACAGTGAAAAGAATGACACAAAAATGGATTTGGAATCATAGACAATATGTGTAAAAAAGTAAATAATTACTGTTGACCAAATAAGATAATAAAAGGGGGGGCCCCCACCCCCTATAGTGTTTACGTAATACTTGAACGGCCGCTAAGATGTACACTTAATTTGTCACTGACCTACTGTAAATATACAAACATTTTAGGAGTACCGGCATCGTTAAATTATATAAACATAAACGGCAACCAAACACAGGCCCTAAATCCTTACCCTAGCTGGGAGGATGCCTTCGTATCAAACAAGGCATGTTGTGTGGCTTCCAACAAAACTGTTGTGTCTGCCTTCCGAGTTCAAGTGGATAAATGTGATAGACTGTGGGTTGTTGACAATGGAGTTGCTGATATGTCGAGTATGCTTTCACGTACATTGTGTAGCTAGATTTTTTTAAAAACATTAAGTCCTCTTTTCCCGGATCCGAGTGGAGCTGGGTCATAGTACCTGTGCCGCCTACTCGGATCCGTGCGAGCGTCCCGTTAATTTTTATAAACCAATGCCATCTCTAGCACGCGGTTCCGAAAATTGATTTTTTTAATAAAAATAATAATACATTCATACATATTTTCAAACATTCATATTTACTCAATCAAAATTCGCCATAAAAAGTTTTGGTATCCGGCTATTACTTTGTATCCATTGTTTAATCATTCAATGTGTTAAAGACGGCAACCGGGTGGTATTATTTCTGTTTGTTATTAATTTTAGGTGGAGTAAAGCAGATTGCTCCTCCAGCAATTTTAATTTTTGATTTGAACACTGATCAACTGCTGCATCGCTACGAGTTCAAAGACGAGGAGCTTAGAGATTCGTCGGTATTGACGAGTGTGGTGGGTTCATAAATTAACGTTTTACAAAAAAAAAACAATATTAACATAAGTTGTGTATTTTATATCCGTACTTTACTGTTATTATATTTAAGTCAAGAATAGTAAGAAATTTGTAAACAGAATTCAGTTGTGGAACTTTTTTCGATTTGTCTATTATTTTAAATAAAATTTCAGGTGGTAGAATTAGTTGGCAAAAACTGTGACGCATTCGCTTATATCCCCGATATGGGTTCAAATGCTCTATTGGTCTTCAGTTTAAGTAAAGACGACGCGTGGCGAGTGGAATGTCCTTTTTTTCACTTTGACCCTCTCTCAAACGTGTATCGAGTGGGAGGAATCGAGTTCTTTTGGAATGATGGTGTGTCTTCAGCTGTATTATCGCCTTCCAAGAAATCTGGGTGGGTAATCATTACACATAAACAAAATGGTATATATTTATATATTATTAACAATATATATATATATATATATATATATATGGAACCACTTAACCTAATTCTTCGCGAAAACAAAATCACAAACGCTATTCAGAGCTGGGCTGAACGAGTAAAGAAAAAGGTTTCAACCATATTTCATAGACATTGTAATGTGTGGATTCAAATTATGAGCATACATATAATGCTCCTAGCACAAAATGCGACTGAAGGAATGGAATTTTATAAATAATCCGAAAAATATATAATCAATCATAATTTTTATTAATTACAAAAATACGAGAAAAGCACAAATTTGACAAACATGACTAGGGGTTTTTTTTACGGGCTTCAATAATATTACAATACAAATAACGAAGAAATAAGCGTTGTCGCCCTTTTGAGAATTGGTACGTTCTTTTCTTCAAGGACCCTAAATCGAATTGGTTGGAAAATACTTTAGTGGCAACCTGGTACAACATAGTTGTGGGGCACGGCAAAACTGCCTCAAAAACACTTAGTTGTGCAATACGATGATGAAGTTCTATATACTGCACATAATTCAAAGACTTGACATTTGTAAGCCTGTTAATAACTGTAGAGGAAAGTGCAAATCAAAAAGTTAAATCTTCAAGGGGCTTAGAACAAAATCAGATTACGACTGGTTCAAGTACCAGTATAAACAATATTTAAGCATTGCTCAAACTGTCTAATTATTCTTCTAGGCATCGGGACTTATATTTCCACCCGACATCGAGTACCAAACAATTTAGAATATCGACAAGGTTGTTGAAAGACAAATACGTTCCAAAAGAATACATTTTCAGTGGAGCAGAAGTAAGTATTTATCAGAATAAATGTTTTAATATATGTAATCTGAAATTAATGAGAAACCAGTGTCCAGTGTACCTTTTTAATTCTGAGCTTCAGACTTGTAAATGTTGTGATTATTCGTTTTTTTTGTCGACATTTGGGTCTAAAGCAGTTTCCCAACGTGGAGCCCACGCCCCACAATAGGGCAATTTATTTTTTGTTTCACTAACAATTTCCTAGTGATTCCTTCCTAAAACCAATAAGTTTCTTAAGTGAAAAATTAAATTTTTTAATACTAAAAATTATGCATTATCTTAAGGGGGCATAAGGATATTAGAAAAACCAAGGTGATGCTTGGGAAATACTGGTCTAAAGCAAGGTTTCCTCGCGATGTTGTCATTCACCGAAAAAAAGGAAACTTTATTTATTAATAATAGACTGTTGTAGACTTACGATCCTATTTACTGTTGATGTATTAATATTCAAATGACGGTCAGTCTTAGACCTGACATTTTAGGGATGTAACAGAGTAAGTGTTAAATGCGCACGTAGAAATTCCATCAGTGCACAGCTGGGGATCGAACCTGAACCGTAATGATTGTAGAGTGTAGCATTTTAGTACATTCTGTTTTTGCTAAATTATACATTACTTTATGATTACCGTACGTAGTAGCAGCAGGTTTAATGGAGTTGAATTACGATACCCGATACATAGCAAGTGCATTTTTTTGGGAAATTGCTATACATACACGCGGCATGACTGTCTTTTGGTTATGTGGGACTAGGGACTAGCTATTATGTACCCACTAACAACCCACGGTACCGGTGTAGCCTTGTCTCCATCCCAACACAAAATAAGCAAGTGCTTTAAGGTCAGATATACTCACTGTTCAATATACTACTAACGTCAAAGATTAGCGTACAATTTTTTAGAGTTTATGGGATGGCTAAGATTTCATAAATAGTAAAACTATTTTTATTAAATTGTGATTTTAATTTAGCAATTTCTTGATGTAGGTTGTAGGAGAGAGAGGTCTCCTATCGCAGGCAACAGCTACTGATTTTGACCCTCTGAATAATGTAATATTTTACGCTCAGGTGAGAAACAAATATGCGATGGCTACCTCCGTAGGCAATTTCCCATCATCTAGATTCACTTCTTTGTACTGTAACTCTTATTTGTAGGGCTGTAAACAATAGTTAGGACTCTTCTTATTGCAAAAAATTTGGCGCTATAACCTCTTTAGGTCCTGGCCTCAGATTTCTGAATCTGTTTGATGATCATTTTTAAATCTAATAGGCAAGTAGGTGATCAGCTTCCAGTGCCTGACACACGCCGTCGATTTTTTGGGTCTAAGACATGTCGGTTTCCTCACGATGTTTTCCTTCACCGTTCAAGCAAATGTTAAATGCGCACATAGAAAGAAACTCCATTGGTGCACAGCCCGGGATCGAACCTACGACCTCAGGTATGAGTCGCACGCTGAAGCCACTAGGCCAACACTGCTTCTAATTGCAAAGCTCGATTAATAATATATAAACGTAAAGTAACAAAAAATAGTTTTTGATAAATATGTGTTCCATGTAGGTTTTTTTTTTCATTTGGATTTTTTCAATCAAAATCTATCAATTTTTGATCTAAATCAATAATTTTCCATTAATCTTGAGACACTAGTACATGTTGGTTGAAATGAATTCGATGACAATTAAAAAAAACTATGAAAATTGTTTAAGAAAAATGTTATGGTGAATGAATGTTATTACAGTTGAACAGAAATGGTATAAGTTGTTGGAACATAGAGAAAACTCTTAACGAAGATAATGTGCCGCTTATTCTTAGCGACTGTACCGTGTTGGAGTTTCCAAACGATTTAAAAGTATTTTGTCCACATTTTATTTATAATAATAATGTATACAGGTTTAGCTTGATTTGATTAGAATTATGTATTGCTTATTAGTTACTATAACAATAAAATATTAAGTATTTACAATTTTCTTAACTTGCATAGTAATAGTTAGTAGTTAGTTTTAATGTTTTTATCTTATACATAATTACTGTATATCTACAAAACTCTTCGTTAAATTTTAACATTTCAGACCATCCTTCTATAATAAATAAATTGTTATACAATTTTACAGATAGACCAAGAAGGTACTCTTTGGATACTTAGCAATAGACAATCTCGTTTCCTCTACGACTCTATGGACAACAATGAGGTTAACTTTAGGATTCTCTCTGCCCCGACATCCAAGCTAATACAGGGCACTGCTTGCGAAAAGATGTCGACTATGGATAGAGCATTCAGTTTGATCAAAAGACCTAAATCGAAATGTTAATTTGTGTGGAAATCATTGTTTAAATTATATTTCGCAATTGCATAGTTTTTTCAAAACCAAAAAATAAAACAAGTATAAATAATTTAATTGTATTTTATTTAAATGTACAACATGGTAGCTATAGCTATACAGGTCCATGTGAATGTTCCGAATGTGTCCGCAGCACTAGAGTTCGTATTTTTCAGTCTTTTTCACTAGAGGGTACGTCACTTTGCGAATCAAAATATCCAGACGACTGCGATACGATAGTGCGTCCGATTTAATTCAATTTGGTTTGGTACCAGAGCTATTAAGGTTCCAAATGTCTGGACTCTAGTAAAAAATCGTATCGTTTTCGTGTGAAATTAGAACGAGAAAGACGGAATAGTAAAAACTGTACGTGCATATTTTCCATAGATTTCTGTGTTAAGAAAATATTTTAAGTTTATAAATTTATAGTGAAAATGTGATGCGTAAAGCGCAAAAAATAAAATCGTAAAATAATAATACAATACAACACAATTTGCTTTTTATAAAATTAATTAATTGGTTTACAATATTAATACAGGCTTTATGGCAAGTTTGATACATTAATGTAAAATCTTATTACATCGTATTTAATATGAGAAGACATTTTTATCAATCTTGCTATAAAGCAATATTAAAATTCTAAAATATAAAAGTCATTTCATATATATTGTATTTGATGAAATTGGAACTTTCCAGAATACACATCGTAAACTAAAAGTTATTTATTTAAGTCAGAAGCCGTGTGTTATCAATATTTACATGGGTGATTATATCTAAGCTGAAGCGATGAGAACTTAGCGATACTGATATTGTTCTTGAACAACCATTAACAGCCGTTAACCAACCAGATGGACTGATCAGTGATAGACTCATTGTCCCCAAAACGCAAGAAAGAAGGCACAAAAAACCGGTAGAAACAAATCCCTCGCTCAAAATCTTCCGTGGTGACTACGACCAATTTACAAGTCAATGTAAAGAGAAAGTTATCATAACAACTAAACACTAACTCCAAATCTATATTCTAGAACGTCAAACTTAACTTCAGCTACAAAAGAGCTGTCCAACATTTTTTTATCTGTGGTTCGTTTGATATATTTGACAGCGTTTTAGACGCTTTGTGGTTTGAGTTACGAATTTGAATATGGAATAAAAAATCTTGACAAGGACTGAAGTACTATATAGTACTGACATTCGTTCTAATCTCTATTATTCGGTATCAAGGTGACAGTTGACAGTAAAAACAACTTGAGCCTCTAGCCACAGACCCTTGAAACATTCAAAGAGAAATCACCGACGTGAAGTTCGTATCGTGTCACATGATAGTTAAAATGTTTGTTAAAAAACAAAATTCTCCTAAAAAGCCAGTGGCGTTACAACCCATAAATGGGTTTTGGATTCAGATTGCTTTACCGACTTTTATTTTATGATTAGGTGATCAGCCTTGTCTGAACTACACATCGATACTTAAGTTTGAGACGCATGAGGAATCCGGCATCGGTTTTCTCATGTTTGCCTTCAAGCAAGTTCAAATTGGACGAGAATTTCAATTCCAGGCACGCTTCAGTACTTTGTCCTCAATCATGTAAATATTGATTGATTCTCTCAACGAATTAAACTTTAAATAAACGAATTTAGTGTAATTATGATTCGATGTTTACGATTGCATAGCGGATCTATTTACAGATAGGCCATTTTAAGATTAATAGAATTTTATTAATATGGATTGATTTACAACGAAAATCACACTTGCTGTACATACATCATCATATCGAGAAGGTAAACATTTTTAATTTGCGTCGTAAGAAAAGGACGAGAAAGAAATTGAGGCTTTCGCCTCAGGATGAAGGAGTCATTGCTGGATCAAAGTGTGCGTTTTACTAATCGAATTTCATGCAATAAATTTTTATAATTGTCAAATTCCATATTGTAATTAACATAATTATTAACGTTTTAAATACATAGATCACAATGGATTAACGATAACGCGAAAGAGAACATTACATTTTTGTGTACATACACACTTTAACACAAGATTAAATTAAATTCGATTAAAAAATACTTTGATATTTAAACTGTCGATTCTCACATTTTCCCTATTATCAAGAGATAAATTTTACATTCGACATTTCTCGTAAAGTATATGATATATATTTCTGAAATAATCCTCCAAATCATTTGACATTAATGACATCATTAATGTCATAAGAGAAACCGCGTTTTCTAACTTACCTAAGCGACTAACGTGCGTCAAAAATTAACTATCGCAAACTTCATTGATAGGGTAAATATGCCAAGTTAAATTAACATTCTCTATACTTGATAGATTGACTTATCTATATTTAATAGGACAACTTTTAATAATATGACGTAATCAAAAGAGTGACCATGCACTAAAATTTTTTGAATTAACGGCTACATTTTTTAAACTAAATATTTTTTTTCCACAATTGGTTTACGACTCGTTTTACAACTGTTATTTTCATATTGAAACCGGACTCACATACAAAATGTTCGATACTTAAACGGCAACATTCTATTTTACAATACGATTCGTTTTAATTACAACGGATATAATATTGAAATTGGGCCTATAAATAAACAGAAAAGTGCAAAGAAAACAGCTAAATAAATATATTTTAGCTCATATTTTTTCTATAAAAAATCAACCATTCGTTTCGACATAATCTTCTAAACTACGTCTCTTTTTCCAACTGTCATTTCCATATCAAAACCGTACCTATACAAAATACCAAATCACTTATTATATAAAAAAAATCTATAGAAAAATCTATAACAAATAATATATATAATCTCCAAACAAATTATGGCTTTTAATAATTTAAATTTAATCTCGCCATTTATAATATTTCGTTTCGCATTTAACCCTTCTAAAATAATTTAAAAATATTAGGGGTCATTGACCTATCAATGAAGTTATTAGCGTGACTATTCTATTCAATTCGACAGTAGGAATATCTACCTTATTCTATAGTTTTAGAGTCCATATTATCTTGTATCGGCGTTGTCTCGCTGCGTGGGACTGTGTTGTGGAGATGATTTCCTTTCAATACGTTTTTTTAACGGCATATTATATTCCCAGCCTTCGTCCGGTTTTGGGCTGAACAACTGAAATAGTACAAAAGTTATAAAAAAACCCTGTCACTAAAGGAAATAATAAGTCGTATCTCAAAAACTGATAGACCGATTTCGATAGAACTGTTTATAAGATATTCCTTTTTAAACGTAACTATAAGATCATACATACATGAAGTAAAGTCAACAATTAAATTTCAACACATTCACATACAGTTAAAACATATAACCTGCTTTTTGAAGTCAGTTAAAAATAAACCACGTACATACTAATAACAATTCAATAAAAATTGCGACTGGTCGCACCAACTGCGACTTACCTGCGTGACCCAGGCCTCGTCACTATCAGAGCGCTTCTTAGCGGCATCCCTCTGCGTCTGCTCCAACAGTCTTTTAGCTGCAGTCGCGGCGTCCGTATCTGCGGCCCTCAAGGCAGCCGTGACGTACCTCCAAACGCGACGCGACTCGTGCGGCAACTGGCGACTGATCGGCGCGACTCGCTTGCGACACGTCTTCATCGTCGATACGTCGAACACTACTTCGTTACGCTGTAGGTACAATCGCTCTTTATTAATAGTCATTTTAACCGTCTGTCTAAGATATTACGACGATTTTTAAGGCAGTAAGCGCACCACCATAATGTTGGACCAGCCGAAGAACCGGCAGAAATATTTTCGAAATAAATTTAGAGTTTTTCAAGAGCGTACCAATTCTTAAAAGGCCGGCTACGCACTTGCGAGCCCTATCACATTGAGTGTCCATGGGTGGCGGATTTCATTTAAGGCTATATCCTAGCACGAATTGCTGTGTCAGTGTCTCGTGTTGGACTGGGTTGGAATGGAGAGCTGCAACACTGAGGCCCGGCCCGCTATGATAATTAAAATCAATTTCTATACAAATTTTCGTCAAAAAATGAATTGAAAGTGTCGAAAAATTGGCTATGTTTGGATATTAACATATATTTATTTCTCCATTTGGGGACATTCAAGTATTACTGCCATTTATCAGAGACAGTAGACGATATTAATGACAAAATAAAATTAAAATCTCACCCCAGAATCCGTCCACCGTCCATCCATCCTTGAATTCCATTCACCTTGTGCAGTATAAAACGGTTTCTTCTCAGTACCAGCGAACACTTCACACGTGACTCTATGTTTCTTGCCTCCATAGAAGGGTTTTGTAAGAAACTCCACGTTCGCCTTATGACCAGTTTGCACGCATTCTATTACTACGGAACCACCTAGTTCTATCCAGGGGATTGTTAATATTGACCTGAAAAAAATATAATAGAGAAAGATCAGTCATTAGTAAGGACCTGTCATTCATATAACTTCAAGACTAATAACAGAAAATTAAATAAAAATAATTTTAGGCCTGCGCCTCAGATTTCTGTAATTATTTCGTGATCATTGGTCAATCTAATAGGCAAGTAGGTGATCACTCTTCTGTGATTGACACACGCTGTTTTTGTTCACCATTCGATTGCACACAGAAAGTCTAATTGTGCAGCCGAGTTCAAACTTAAGATTCATTTATTTTAAATTTATTGTTATTAAAAACAAACTCAATATTGCCCAAGATTTAAAGAGGTTATAAGACCGACAATAGGCTAAATAAAAAAATATATTTATTTATTAATACTTCGTTGCATGCTTAATTTAATTGACGGCGGCCTTATCGCTTTCGAGCAATCTCTTCCAGACAACCACTCCAGTATATCCATTATAACGACTCCTTAACCCTCCCTAAGGTATAGGGTATTATAGAGGGTGTTATAACAAAGTGCTGTGTGGAAACTATACAAGTAACACAACCATAATATTGCTTTTTGGGAGAAGGGGAAATGTAGGACAAAATGAACTGTTGTCATATATTGATAAATTAAAATCACTTAATGTAAAGAATATTATCTTGTTTACATTTCCTTACATCAAAGATGCACCTAGGGAAAATAAAATTAGACATAAGTTGAACATGCTATTGCACAATAGTTTAACAACTAATAATATACAATTAAATTGTGACTTAGGTACACTACCTAATTTAATTGACTTAAATTGTATATTTAAATATAACTATTTATTGACAAAGGATAGGTTCCACCTACCTAATTATTATTTACAACAGATAGCTAATATGCTATCTTACTTTTTATTTACAACTAAAGCTAAACACTTAGCTTTTCAGACAACTGCTTCTATTGAGCAGTTTAGTTTCTTAAAAGGATGTAGTGATACTTGTAGTAACACTTCATGTATTAATAATAATTTAAATTAGATAGTGTGACAATAGAGGCGACCTCTAGCAATAATTTTTTACAACTCGGCTCAACACAAACATGTAACACTACTAACAACAATTGTTTAAACTTGATGCATCAAAACATGCAAGGTATGTTGGGCAAAGAGTTAGAATTAGAGTTATTTTTAAAATCAGGTAAAATTGATGTCCTATGCATTACCGAACATTGGCTTAAAAAATGCCAAATCATCTTTAACTTTGATCAGCACCAAGTTGCAAGTTCGTTTTGCAGATTGTCGGCGATTCATGGGGGCTCTTTGATTATTGTTAATAAAAATTTGAAGTATAAAGAGCGTAATGACATCGTGCGTCTATCTGTTGAACACTCTTTGGAGGTAGCCTGTGTAGAACTTGAGAATTGCATTATTTTAAGTGTTTACAGACCACCAAGTGCATCCTACGATTTTTTTGAAGAAAAGTTGGAGGAAATATTGTGTAAAGTTAGTTTTAAGAACAATAAGTATATTATTGTATGTGGTGACTTCAATATAAATTTATTAGAAAATACCTCCATTAGTAAAAAATTCAATATTTTATTAAAATCTTACAATCTTGTAAACTTGTTTCTCGAGCCCACTAGAATTACAAGTTCCACTGCTACATGTATAGATAATGTATTTACAGATGCAGAGGCAATGCAAACCTCAATTACAACAAATCTTAGCTCAGATCACTGTGGACAGTTAGTGGCGCTAAAATGTAAAGTGGTGAAACAAGTAAAAAAGAGCAGTGTGTTTGTTCCAGTAAATAAAAAGCGAATGGTGAGATTTAGACATAATATAGGTAAACACCTACCTCTATTACCGGTAGGTACTACCGTTGATACACAATACAACAATCTAAGTGATTGTATAAATAAGGAGTTCAAAACCATCTTTACCCCAAAGAAAGTCTCTGATTCGCAGTGTAAATCGTTCAGTGATTGGGCGACAGCGGGAATTTATAAAAGTAGACAACGGTTGTTTGACCTTTACGCTGAAAAGTCATACAATCATAATGAAGAATTTACTCTCTATGTTAGAAATTATTCTAAATTATTTAAAAAAGTTTGTTACGCGGCCAAGTCCTTATATATAAAAAACAAGATTGAAAATAGTACAAATAAAACTAAAATGACTTGGAAGATAATTGATAGTGAAACTGGAAGAGTCAAAGATCGCAATCGTGACATCGAACTATGTGTCGATAACACTATAATCAAATCTAACGAAGAGATAGCGACTGTTTTTGATAAGTACTTTTCTGACATTCCAATTTCGACTACCAAGTCTCTTAAATCGTCTCCCGCTCTCGCTGAATCGCTGCTCAAAGATAATGTAAACGAGTGCAAGGTCAGTTTTACATTCCGACCCATTGGTGCCGACGATATAGTTAGAATATTTAGAACTATTGATATTAAGAACACTACCGATCTTTGGGGTATTTCTGTAAAAATAATTAGTAGCATAATTGATATAATTGCCCCCCATCTAGCTATAATTTTCAACAATTGTATCGAAAGTGGGGAGTTTCCCGATCTTATGAAACATAGTAAAGTAATTCCTTTATTTAAAGCAGGTAATATGTCCGACCCCAGTAACTTTAGACCTATTTCCGTACTACCTACCTGTAGTAAAATCTTTGAAAAAACTATATTAAATCAACTTGTAAGTCATTTTAACGCAAACAAATTATTACACAATAATCAGTTCGGTTTTACCAAGGGTCGCTCGACAGCCGATGCCGGCGTTGAGTTATATAGATATATAGTTAAGGCTTGGGAGGAGTCGCATGACGCCTTAGGTGTTTTCTGCGACTTATCCAAAGCATTTGATTGTGTCCAACACGAGACCTTAATCGGGAAACTCCGCCACTATGGCATCAAGAATACCGCACTGAATCTTCTGACTTCGTACTTACATGGTAGAACTCAGAAGGTCGAAGTGAATGGTAAGAGGTCCTCTGGGTCGGCAGTGGATATGGGGGTACCACAGGGCTCAATTCTTGGCCCTTTCCTCTTTCTTGTTTATATAAATGATCTACCTTTCATGGTAGAGAAAAAACATCAGATAGTTTTGTTTGCAGATGATACGTCCTTGATTTTTAAAATCAAAAGACAAATGACCAATTTTGACGATGTGAACAACGCTCTCTCTTCGATTGTCCATTGGTTTAGTATGAATAACCTTCTGCTTAATGCTAAAAAAACGAAATGCATTAAATTTTGTGCAAGAAATGCGAGGGTTATGGGTACTAGACCAATTATAAATAATGAGGAATTGAATCTGGATGATACAACTGTATTTCTTGGGATCACCTTGGATTCAAAACTTCAGTGGTCCCCTCATATCAACGGATTGGCGAAGAGACTTAGCTCTGCAGCTTACGCGGTTAAAAAAATTCGCTCACTGACTGATGTCGATACAGCTAAACTTGTTTATTTTAGTTACTTTCACAGCTTAATGACTTATGGCTTATTGTTATGGGGTCACGCTGCTGATGTCGAATCTGTTTTCATTCTGCAGAAGAGGGCTATTCGTGCAATCTATAATTTAAAATGTAGGGAATCTCTCAGAGATAAATTCAAGGAAATTAATATACTTACCTTTCCCTCGCAATATATTTATGAAAATATTATGTTTGTATACAAAAATAGTGATAAATATACTAGATTAGAACATACGCACAATGTCAATACTCGGAACAAACGCAGGCTGCAATTTCCCCGTACTAGACTATGTAAAGTTAGTAATTCTTTTTTGGGGAAAGGGATACTCTTCTTTAATAAAATCCCAGAGGCTCTTTTATCTCTGCCTTTTAATAAATTTAAGAAATGTATTAAAGAAAAGCTGTGTAAAAAGGCTTACTATAAAGTTATTGATTATCTAGTTGATAAAAGGGCCTGGGACTAGTGCTGGGCAGGCTGCCTCTAATTAATTTGATATATTTGTTTTAAATTTTGTTTGATGATTTGCTTTTTTAAAAGAGTACCGAGAGTTTTTTACGCCGGCTTTTTCTCTCGGCCTACACCCTCTGTCTTTGCCGATGAGTAGGGATGCCTACAAGGAATTGATTGACGTGGAATAAGTGATACCTAGAAGATCTTATGTTCCAAAATAAACGTATTTTATTTTTATTTATTTTTTTTTTTTTTAGAGTAGTCTTAACGGCGATACTTTTCTTAATATAATTAATATATTGATCTATATGCTCTTCATATATACACGTTTCATATTATACGATTTCTAAAAATATTTTGTTTTAAAAATTTCGTTCCAACAAACCCTGTTCAGACTATCATTTGGAACTCATACGCGTACATTCAAAGTATTATAGAAATCTTTTTAATAGATTTTTTCATTTCTGACATTTATTTATTAAACAACAGATGGCGTTGTTTGATGTTGTAAATTAATGTAATAAAAAAAAATCTGATTGGTTCGCTATCGTTGGTACTAACCTGCCATAACCATTGGGGAACGTTAGGGTATACTCCTCTCCCAAATCCAGCAGTGTAACCAATCCCTTGCCGATATTATGAACACCGATAGAGAGACCCAGAAACTTGCTCTTCGTCCAAACCCAGGCCTCGAATTGGATGCGTTTGTTCACGTGTTCAGCGTAAAAGGCTGAGATAGGGGGATGATGGGAGACTTGTTCAGCTACGAAGGATAATTGTTCCGGCGAACACCAGGGAACAGGACCGTCGCCAACTTCTACCTGAAAGAAATTGTATGATTAACCTCCAATTTCTACATCAGAGTGCATCAAGTATTACGTCACGTAATTTTTAGAGATTAACCCCCCCCATCCCCTATGTAACGCACCCAGTGATTCATTAATTCTAAAAGTTGCCATTCGTGTGGTGTAAAGTATCGGAAAGATTTTGTCATTTTGCAACAATTTGGCGCGTCATCTTTGAAACCTGACAGCTCAATGTCAATGTGACATTTAGATGTCACGTTTTTGGTTTTGACTTTCATTAGGTCGCACGCTGAAGCCACTAGTGACTAGGCCAAAACTGATCTGATCTGAATCTGCGACAAACATTTGAAAATAATTTCTTAATATTGTTTTTAGGAGTCAAATTATTAAAAAAAAAACTTTCACATTCTCTCGCCATAGACGTTATTTGCTGGGGTTAGGCTGGGGTTCTGGGTTAAAATGTGTTTACCTTGTCTCCATTATTAGGTGGCTCAACTCCATCCAGATCCCAATGACACCTGAACACCTCCCCAAGTATGGGATTGTATGGTTTCTTGGCGACTTGTGATTTTCGCCCCGCATGGTACGAGCTTAGGTACCACCGTACCACTTGTACCATGCGTTCCCTTGGTGTCGGCATATCCACTATCCTAAAATTATTATAAACAATTTGAATTCACTCGAATTATCACGCCCACGTTCATTAAACCAAACGTCAAAACGTTATTTAAAAAAAGTTTTGCCAGAGAAGAATTTTATCTTCTTTCACGAATGAATGAAACTAGGTATACAATGAAATAGTGTTTTTTATATATAGATGTAAGAGGTTCTCCCTATAGCATCAATTCAAATGAATTTAGCAGCAAATGGACGCGTTTATTATAGGACCTCAAAAATCAGCTTTGCACCCGTGCGAAGCCGGGGCGGGTTCCTAGTCCCTTATAAACTAATGAGGTTAATACAAAAACGAAACGAAAACATTACAACAGAGAAAATAATACTTTTTATACATCTAGCATAAATTTATGAAGCCAAGAAATCCCATAATAGGTTTCCTAAAAATACCTTTGAGGGGACCCAATAAACGAGGCACGGCTAACAAATGCACGTACATTGAGAAGTTTTGTAAATAATGTACTTACTTAACGAATTGGTCTGGATGTGCGAACGAGTCCGCGTACATTTCAAGTAGTGATCGCCTCTCCAGAATAAATGTGGGTAGAACAACCTGAAAGAGTTAAAAATATTTATTTGATGACACTTCGTTGCATACAGAAATACAGTACAATAATTGCGATCTCAACTAAGCAACTGTAAAAACTACTACATTTTTTTTAAATTTAAATTTCGTTGCAGACATCCCATCATTCCATTTGTCCCTCTTTACTCATAAACGCGTTTTGGTCAAGGCTCACTTTGGTCAACGGCCCGGATAGATTCTGATAAATGAACCATATATATCAATAGTTGCTCCAGTTTTGCTGACACTTTATAATCGATTTTTGTAATTTTTTTTGTTCAATATCTGTATGATCGTGTATGTCATGTTTATGTCACATTAAAAATTGTATTTTTCGGTTCTTTTACCAATGTATCAGTGTGCCGAGCTTTGATAAGCTTTTATCAATATAAACACGGTCTACTCATGAACTTTAACGAAATTATTTAGTCAAATAGAATAAAACAAAAGTATTAAAACATATTTAGACAGTAAAAGGTACAATATCACGATAATTTCAGATCAGTTAGTACGAAAGTTAGCGATAAGATGTGGACAGGTAATGCTACTGTTAAGATTTGTAAAGGAAGAAGGAGAAGAATCTAAGCCATTATCAATTAATATATAATTTGTTTAAATCAACATTAAATATACCATAGACAATAAAACATCTGAGGATTCGCAAGAACAATAACGTTTGTTGTATTTGTAGTGTGATTTCAGTTGTGTGGTTTAGCGAATATAATTTGAAAACATCAATTTGTTAGATTAAAGAAAGTTTTTCTTTGACCGCCTTTTAAATGTATTATCGAGACTAAATTAATTTAAATATTTCACTAATAGCGACCCGAATATTTCAAATAGGCATTAAAGTTTAAACGTTTATAATTTTTATAGGGGGTAAACGGACAGGAGTTGATGTTGAGTGATAGAGGGCTCGCGAGTGCCTTGCCGGCCTTTCATGAATAGGTACGCTTCTTTCTCTAAGTGCCCTAAATCGAATTGTTTTGGACACACTTGGAAATCATTATATTTTGTATACCTTTGTGAGATCCATGCCAATTTTGACTTGTGAGAGGAGATGCGTGACCACTGAGCCATGATTCTCCATGGAGCCCAGATCGCTATCCGAGTCATCTTCGTAAAGAGCTGAAAATAGAGAAATATTCTTTCAAACTCCTTTCAAACAGTCTAGGTATTTTAAGAGTCCTCTATGTAAAAGAGTGCTATTAGACTTTAGTATCTATGAATAAGGGGCTTCTCAGACCTATACTAAAATTTGAAACACTATAACAATCTTGATGACACATCGAAATTATTATATAAATATATATATATATATTTATTATATACAGTTTCTAATTTCAGGAGTAAGTCACTACACCATTTAATCTCTTCCTTAAAACTTGGTAAAATTTCGATCAGATTTACATTTAATATATTTAAAGTTTTGAAACACGAGGTTAAACAATGTTATCGCTGACTCAATTCATTAGAAAATATTGAAAGCAATTCCTGTCACGTGCATTCTGGTTATGCGCGTGAGTCATTTCTACGTTTATTTTTATAAATAATCATATTTCACAATAGCGATTAAGCAATAAGAATTTTTAGTTTTCTTTTAAAGAAAAAATATTACGAAGTCCTGCTACTTCCCAAATATGGGGGCATGGGGTGATCCAGGCTTACTGAACAAAGGGAAGAATGGAGAAAGTTGTGTGGAGCCTAACATGACATTCATAAGACGAAGAGATAATTGTCTACATAGATAAAAAATGTTACCATCATAGTCAATCTCGCCGTCTCTGGTTCTAGGAAGGTCGACAGAGTGCGACGCCTCTGACTCGGAAGCACCCTCCGCCGCGCATGTACGACTTGCACTGAAACAATTAAATTAATTAAATAAATTAAATTACACGAAAAGATTTTAATAGTAAGAAATAGTTTCTAGAACCATAGGTGGCAGAGTCTGTGCATAAAGAGGAACTTTGCTGTTATGCTAATATAATTATTATTATTACTTGCTACCTGCATATCATGTATTCACAAAAATTATTTAGTAATTAGTCTTAAGATTTATGTCGTTGTTAATGGTAATTTAGACTATAGTAGGAATTGATTTGTTTCTTTAAAAATCATTTTCATTTATTTATTTATAAAATCTTGCCTACGCTCGGCACACTGATACAATGGTACAAGGAAAGAAAATATTATATAAGCACTTATATGCAAACATAACATACACGAACAGATTTTTTTGTATTTCTTATTTATTTATGTATAAATAAATAACCTGAAATATAAAAGAAGTCGGTTTAGTAGAAACACAAACTTGACACAGAAGTTTAATTTAATAATTATAGCAATTTTTATTTTGTTTATAAGAAAAAAAGAAAAACTTTTTTATACACAAAAACAGGATATTTAGGTAATAAAGTGCACTAGCCCCCACACACGGATTCCCTGTGTCGTGACAATAATTTCTACATAACACAATTTATATACGTAATAAACTATTTTTGCACACTAAAAATATTTTCTGTATCAGCAAAGAACAGGTTGACAAGATGTAGTTAATCATTTTCGCTCATCAATAAATACAACCTTATAAAAACCTCGTACAATCGCGAATTCATATTAACAATTCTTTTTATTTCCCCACGAGTCGTAATTGAAGAATCTGAAATATTCACAGATCAAGTTGTAGTATTTTAAAACAAAACGCAAAGGTCAACAAAAGATGAGTGACAGTATGCGTGGGATGACTAACAATGATGGAATCCCATTATGTAGAACATTTTTCCAATGCATTCACAAATTCCAATGAATGTACGCTATACAATTGATTTTCAAGATAAATCATATCTGAGAGCAGATATCAATATAAACTAGCTGTATTATTGCAAGGTTTATGATGGTATTCTAGAGTTATACACAGGGGTTGATTTTTTCTTTGTCGGTAAATAATATTACCATACATTCATTTATTTTGATTTTTGAACTCCATGTACAAGGATGGACGATTACCACGTCATTTATTTCACGAAGTATGATATTTCTGGCATGATTTAAGGGTTACTACCCTATCACAATAGTATATTTCATTACAAGTGCGGAAAGCCTGTCATTGCAACGAGTTTCGACGAATGTCACCCGAGCCGAGGCGCAGCCGAAGGTGAGGGTTGACAGTCGGAACAAGTTGCAATGACGGTACCGCACGTGTACTGAACGACTATTTTTAATACAGTTGCGAAAAAATTAAGCAATTTAATTAAACTATTTGCTTTTTTTCTATTCTCTCTACGGAATAAATTCGTTGCACGTAGATATGTAGCGACTTATATGTTTCCGGTAAATTGTTCTCCGAAGCATTTTATGCAATTATACTGCGTTCGGGTGGTATTCATTCAAATAAAATATCGTCGAAATTACTCATTTTGTGCAACAAATAACTCAACTCGAAAGAACATTTTTGGAAAATGGCGCCAACCGCAAAGAATATGAGCAAAGCTTGTTTTTTCTTTTCTTCCCATTCTGGGTAGGCAAAGGGAACTTGGCCAATACAGCCAATTCTTCAGTAGACTATTTTTATTGAAAGAAAACCAAATCTAACTCATTGAGTCGAATCATTAAATCTGATATTTAAACAAATAGTAGCTTCTTTTTAAAATATTTGCATGAATCATAAAAACTTCTGTGATTTTTTTTAGTAAAAACTTCATGGTTAGTTTTTTTCTTTTTAATATTTTTTTATTGATATGAAATATAATAAACCTAACCTAACTTATTGAATCCAATTATTAGTAAACTTTTTAAAAATACGTATTTGCATATATTATAAAATTCTTTTTAATATTTTTTTAATTGATATGAAATGAAAAGAAACCTAATCGAACTTATTGAATCCAATTATTATAATATTTAGAAATCATATATCATAAAAACTTCTATGAATCTTTTTAATAAAACCTTCGTGGTTGGTTTTTTCTTTTTAATACACATTGTTTTGACAGTTGGCAAAGAAAACGCACGAGTGCGGGAATGGCAAAGAAAAAGCACGAGTGTGTAATAGCCCACTTTCCGAACGCTATACGTCCCTGCAATATGCCACTTTTTGAGCAACTGTATTAAAAAATACTTTTACCAAATGCTTACTTGTTGTTAATGATAAATAATGATATGTATTTAATAATACCGCCGACCGAAGACATTGCCAGAGGGCTCGCAAGGGCGAAGCCGGCTTTATACACACACTTAATATTTTATTCATATAGGTACAATGTACACTTCCTCAAAAAGAAATATACAATAAATGCTTATAATTTTACATATACTGCCAGTTCTCAAATCAAGGCCGTAGAACGTTAATTACGTTTAATTACGTTTGGATGAATAAAGGAGGTTCACCTGATGTTTAATGATACCGCCGAGGGAAGACATTTTAAGAGGGCTCGCAAATGCGTAGCCGGCTATTTAGAAATTGGCACGGTCTTTTCTTAAAGGACCCTAGGGCGAATTTGTTCGGAAATACTTCAGAGTTCAGTGGGTAGCTGTTTTCACATAGTGGTGGTGTGCGTGCAAAATGCTTTTATAACGTTCAGTTGTGGAACGATGGACGTCGGGGTGATACGGTTGAAATATCGTATTCAGCCTCGACGTCCGATGATGAAATTCACTCCGGTTTGGTAATGCCGTAGAAGATGCAAAATGAGTAGAAGAGTCTTATTAAATTAAATCAAAATATATTTAATTATATTGGTAAAAAAAAGATCTCAATTTGCACATACTAGAACTGGCAGGAAACTCCAATCAAAAATTTTAATCGCCTAGATTTGAGTTTGGTTTCAGTATAAAATTTCGTATAAATAAAGATATATATTTTATTTATTTTTTAAAAATATTTTAATAATTATATATAGCAAACGAAACTAAAACAACGTATTCAGTTTTATGCAATTCTTGTTTCGTTAATCATTATCAACCTTGAATAGCAATTTTTAATATCGCACGGTCTATTTAACATTAATTAACGGAATGGCGATTCTAAATTAGCTGGAACACAGTATTCAAAATCACTTTAGAATATGCGACTCTTATTTTCTACGATTACTTCATAAACAAGATGAATAGTTGTTTATCATACTCAAAGCAAATTATTGATGTACTATCCCACGCGCTCGCATGAACAAAATGATGAAAAGGACCATCATGGAAAAGAAATAGAGTTCACCCTCTTACACAGTGGGCGGATGATCTTAGAGATTAGGATAAAACATTTATGTATAAAATATTAAGTGTGTGTATAATATTATATTCTGTAAGTATACATGAATATTTCAAGATATAAATAGGGCTTTATATCATTACTTTAATTTAGAGATAAATTATATTCAATACCGTATATTAAAGTATAGTTAAATAAAGGTAATTGCTAAAGTAGATTTTGTATGAAATCGTCATCGGGGTGCTTTATATAATAGATGATTTTAGTTTAACTCTATATTAATCACTAGCATACAAGAATAGAATACAAAGGAAAAAAGATATGTTAATTGCTATGTAACGAATGAATGCAATGTAACAGTTGAAGAAAGTATCTACGTCTGGCCACACTCTCGGGGAGTGTATGACCCACACTCACCCCATGATTTTGTTAATTAGTAAAAAACGAATGACTGCATTGTAACTGTTAAAGAGAGGGTCTACATCTGGAAATACTCTCGGGGCGTAACTCCGATAATATAGAATAGCGACGCTTATAAAACTAAAATAGCCTAAGGTAACAAAATGTACACCCTTGGCTAGTATATACACTCAGCCGGTAGTTGCGCCTGCAGCTATCGGGCCTAAATACTTTTTGAAATATCGGCGCCAGTGAAGTGTTCTGACTCAGCTCTTTACTTTTTACACAACAATGGCAGCGACCTATTTACATAATCGCACTGCCCACTTCTCTGCTCTATTCCATGTCCGACAGGGCCGAGTCTTAATGTGACTTAACCAAAATTATTGCCAAGAAGAGAGCCAATTGTGATGGAAGCGAAAATAATACAAAGAGCAGTCTACAAAATTCAAAATACCGATCATTTTTTTTCACCGGAAAAGCGATACCACCAATGGACACTCACCTTGTCAGAAGGCTTGCAGGTGCGTTGCCAGCCTTATCAACAAATTTTGTCATGATATGCTTTGTAAGAAAAGTTGTTGAACCATAAACTATTTATTTATGCAATCAACAACAATGCAAATTGTTGAAACGATATATTATCTGCCATCATGCCAACACACGACAATATGCCCTTAAAGACAGATCTGTCAACATATGATTGAACATCGTATCTACATAATATTATATATACTTTCTCCTTATGGTTCCTCCTCATTTCAAATATTATACTAACATATATAGTACTATAATGAGAATAAATCCGTACGTATATTATCTGAACAAATCTTCGATTACTCTACTGAATAGAACACTAATATCTATAAAATGATCGACGGTCACGATCGAGGTCATTGATAGCAATCAGCTGTAAGGTCGAAGGGCGTGTGAAGGTCAAACTTGAATTAATTTAAATTCAGAACGTTTTTCATAAACAGAGTATGTTGCACCCTTAGCCTACGTGACTGAAGGCTTATACAGATAATTTAGTAGTATTTAAGCGTAAGATAACATAATGGCCATTATGTGTTGGTTCAATTGAGGTGATAAATTTCTAACATCAGCTAAAAAGTAACTTTTATATGTGTATCTGTATATCACATAATATGAGGTGCCCGTTTGTCCACTGTTATTTAAGAAAAAAAGCTCACC
This sequence comes from Pieris rapae, assembly GCF_905147795.1. Taxonomy (NCBI): domain Eukaryota; kingdom Metazoa; phylum Arthropoda; class Insecta; order Lepidoptera; family Pieridae; genus Pieris; species Pieris rapae. The sequence continues at coordinate 2,275,982 of NC_059509.1, read as the reverse complement.
TGAGGTAACATCTAAGGTCTATAGATAACATTGCTAGAAGGCTCGCAAGTACGTTCATTTATATCAATCCACACATCTAAAATCTATTATGAAAATTTAATTTCTACTTTGATGTGGTCGATGGCCTATCCGTTGGTGTGACTAAATTAAAACATTTCAAATCTCAGCATCCCTATAAATACACTGGGACAAGTTGACGATAGAGTGGTGAGGTGGATCAAGTCAAAGTATCGGTTAGAGCTTTTCAACACAGGAAAGACTTTCAGTAATGAAGAACAGTGCATGAAATACATTAGTTCCCAATGCATAGTTTAAGCAAGATTTATTATGTACTAAAGATTAATGTGACGTCACAGCGAAATCGCTAGAGCCCATTTGGCAGTGGTGCAATGTTTACGTCCATACGTTTACGAACAAATTTAGAAACGTTGATATAAAAATTATATGATAGAGATCTGAGGAGTTATATGACCGTCAATACAAAATTCAACGTATAAAATACACACAAAAGCTATTAGTCTAGAAGGTATAAGTTGTACCGATCTGGGCAGGCCATATCACAGTACCTTCGTTCTTGGAAAATGGCCTATTTGTATGTGAACTATTGGAATATGTACTATGTCACGAGAGGGTCTACATCTACTAATCTACGTAAATTATGCGTTATTGTTACTATTATTATTTTCGACTTTCTGATACTTTCACCACATAAATGGCAACTTTTAGGTTTACTGACGAGTGGGTGGTAAGGAAACGTTTTACTATGGGGTACAGAAAACGTTACGGTGCGTTACATTAGGGGGGGGGGGGGGCATAAATCTCCAAAAATTGGGTGACGTAATTCTTGACCGCTCCTAAACACCATGCTTTTGCTTACTATAAACAATTCATACTTTTCCCATCTTCTATATTCGTATCTACTTAAACTGGCTTCCACGTCGACCATCGGCTGAAGAGACCCTTGTTTGTGAAGCGTATTTGAATATTTTTCTATAAAACACTCACCTCTCGCTCTCTCTTCTCAACGACCAACGCCTGGATGTCAATGCTCGGATCATCCTTCCAATACTTCTACATAATCACAGTTCCCGCTGAGTCACAATGATTCAAGTTCAATGACACAGTATTTATAGTACATCGTGTGAGGTAACACTATCTTCTATTTTGGTCTGCGATGTAAAGGTTGGTTTCGGGAAGATGTCTTAAGAAGATGTTATAGAAGCGAATTTAGACAATGGGCTTACAAAATAATAAGTCTTATTCGGCTTTTTCGGTTCAAGCCAAAATTCTTCAAAAATTTCATTAATCTACTAAAAGCAAAGTAATTCTACTAATAGACCAAGGTCGATAATTTTTGAAATCAAATAAAATAACAGTAGAATGAAAACCATTCGAAAAGGAGGAGAATATTATAAAAATGAAAGGAAAAATAATTTACGGGCGATATGAGGTTGTGAAGGGGAAGGGGGTGAGTTTGTAAGGGTACAAAACGGTTTGTTAGGTTTTCCAATGAGTTTCATCCTACCATTATTTTTTTTCACTTTTTATTTATTTGTAAAGGCTAGCTACTACCCTGGTCTATAGGTTCTCGGTAATCGGTTTATTAATGTTACAAAATGATTAATTAATAAATAACAATTTTAATGCAGTAGGTTTCAATGCGATTTCTACGTCAAACATTTCCTATCTGCATCTCCATGCCCCAATTTTACTCAACAATTCTGACATTACGTGCCGTGGAATTGAGAACATTTCCGGCAATAGAAAAGCTTCAAGCATATTTTAAAAATGGAACATTTAGTTTTGAAATAAAAATCCTATGGATAGAGAGTCAGTCTTCAGTCATAAACCAGATTATAAATCTGGTTGATGAAAGAAGTTGCCGTAAAGACATAAAAAATGTGACAGTGTAAAAAAAAAGAAATGTCTGTAGCTCATATACGAAAGATAATTTGTTATTACATTCATAACCGTTTACGAGGACATCGTTTAGAACAACATACCGGTTATATTGACCAAAATTAAAGGTCCCGGCGGAATTCTATTGTATTAGGTACTTAATAACCAGGTCATCGGCTGTTACGGTAACATCGTCTATGAAGCTTATTAGTTTCCGCTTTAAAATGTCATTTTTTCCTTTTCAATTCTGACGCTTTTTGTAAAAATTCTGATAGTTTAGCTTTTACTGCGTTTTATTCATATTTTTTCAGCACAAACGTCACCGACAATTCTTTTATGTCCTTATTTCATTGAAACGGTCGAGCGATTTAATAGTGAAAGCGAAACGAGACTTACATTTCTAAGTATCGAAATATACCTAAATTATATAAAAACAACAATTGCATTTTACGTGAAAAATTCTGAAAACGACACGGTTTCTGCTTTATCCCGGTAAACATTGGTAAAGATGTATGTTAATTTTAATGATTTAATGGGCTCTATACATTAATTATAATTAATAAATCAAATTAATAATTATTCATTTGAGCGAGCCGGCAAAAAATTCAGCGAGACAAATCTATACATTTATGTTTTACACATCAAGTCCTTCACCGTGTCTATTCGTCTGTTCTCAAAAACAATTGCACCGAATTTGGTTATTCAATACATACTTCTTTTAAGTTTATTCCTTAAAAAAGATTAAATAGTGGTGGTTGTATGTCGAGGTTGCGCAATGAATTTATCGCGGTTTTCACCCAAACTTAAGGATGTTAAGTAATCCACCGCCCATGGACGCAATGCTAGAAAGCTCGCGAGTGCGTTGCCGGCCTTTCACGGTTTAGGTATATATCAACCTTTTTACGGGTTCACACGTAACGACCGCAACAATGTTGAAGCCAGAGGGTCGCTACATATACCCAATCAACTTTATTAAACATGTATCTTGTGGAGGCTTCTCTACATACCCCGCCCTGGCTTAGTTGCTTGACCCCATTTATTCGCTATCAAGGAAGCCTTACAAGTAATAATATATACCTATCAACATTAAATTAAAACTAGCCTCGTATCTTTTCGAAATTTTGTTCCATGAATGAAAAGGTGCAAATTGGAGTAAATTATTTGAAATTCTTTCAAACAATTAGCACTTATCCTTTTGTAACGCAAGTAGGTGTTTTCCTTCCGTATTAGGAGTGTCCTATGAATATAAAAAAATCACAAAATACAAAGGTTTTATTTTTCGCGCTGAAACCTAATTTGAGGGCAAAAACTAAGTAAGCTAGCCCTCGCCTTACACTTGAAATGGAATTGGGAACGCCGAAGCCCGTTGGAGAGGGTTTTAACCTCCTGGAACAAGAAACGAAGAAGACCATGACTAGAACACAAAATCGACGAGCTGACGTCATCATGTAGGTTTCTCGGGAAAAATAACAGATCGAAACGAAAAGTTTAGGACGAGGGATTTACCCAAAAAAGGTCCATACTGCTAACGTACTCATTTACTGACTTTTGTACGCTTCTTTCGCAAACTCTTTTTTTTCTTTTTTCAAATACTTTACTCTGAAAGTACTCAATTGTAAAATATTATACTAATTTATATGAGTATAATATTTTATATAGTTTAATACACATTTATTTATGTTGTGCAGGCACTAATGCTGCTTTATAGGGTATTTTCACTAGAACGATTATTGGAGCAGTCAGAAGACGCAACTGTCTGTAGAAACATCATCAGTCGTCTACACTCAAAATTAATATGCTATATGAAAGTTGTTTGGCTACATTATTAGACGAACATCCTCATTTAGCAAAAAAAAATCGACTCCAAAGAAAATAAACATTTTCCTCCTTTTTTTCACCTATCAAATACTTGAACACGAATAACAAAACTAACAGACATCTTTTTTGTAAGTTTTATATTATGGAAAGAAGTAGCACTCTTTTTATTTTTAAGAGCAAGTCTTAAATGCCCATATAGAAAGTCCATTGGAACACAGGAGGTCTAAACGACGACAGTCGATGACGAGATGAAAATAAACACAATCGAAACTCACTAGAACAACATAGCTTATTACCATTTATATCATTGTTTATTTTTTTCCACTTAAACCTTAATCTCCGTTATTACGAATTGAATAGTATTTGTTGCCAACGGGAGCCAATGCATGGTGTAACTGAATTAGTAAAATTAATTGGGAATTATTTTGAAACCGCTAAACTTAACCAGCAGAATTACTTATCAGTCAAACATCTTCTATAGGGTGATACCTCACACTATATACCAGTTAAAGGTCTAGTAACAGGCATTAAGTGGATAATCAGTGGCAAAGATAGGATGACTCCATTTTATTGAAGACAATTGTAAAGGGTCGGTCAATATAGGTACGTCATACAAATATTACGTCTGCAAAAGTAAGGATAGCCCAAGCATTTGTTCAGTGGTTTCACGCCGTTTCTGTTCTTTCTGAAGCAATTTTTTAAGGTTTTCAATGCCCTTGCATTGAAAACCTTAAAAAATGCCAGCGCGATTTTGTATTAAAAATTTGCTTTCTAATTCACTTTTGAGAAAAAATAAATCTCCCATTGTCCTGTATGCGTGGGAGGTCAATTTCACGAAATATATAATATGTTGCTTTAAATTATGTATTTTAAGCGTTATTAAGAGACGAGATCTATAGTAGTTTTACCCATATTAAAGTGTTAAGTCAGAGGTCATGGGTTTTCCGATTTATATTCTCTTACAGTGTCCTTATATGACGTGACAAATTTATAATAACATCTTAGGAATGGAAACGTCTGGATGGAAATATACAAATATTAAATTTTCTATCAAAAAAAAAATCGCCTAAAACGCAATCCTTAAATATATTAAACCGTTGCGACGATTATGTCAACCGAGAAAGATCCATTTACATAAATGTCTAAAATGCATTTCATCACAAAATTTGCTTAAAAACAACGAGATTGACCTCAATAATTTTGGAAACACGCAAATGTGATCCACTAATACTTTTCTATAGCGAATCAAGTTACTATAGTTAATACATCAACACAGTTCCAATCACAGAGTTATTAGCTTCACCAAAACCAACCGTAAACATTCACCAGGAGCACACGAAAACAAAGAAATATAAGTATATGCTAGGTCGACTATTGATCGGTTACAGAGACCGTGACACGAAACCGTGCGTCTCGGACCGCTATCGGCGGCGCACTGAGCTAAGCTGTATATGGGTCAAAGATTAGAACAGATGCGCAACCGAATTAAGGGTAATATGTGGTCTTTAGAATATTTCAAGGATAAGGTTGTGAGATTTACTAGTGTCAGTGAAATCCCACCAATAGATTTTGTATGTACGCAAATTTCACTTGCTCACGGATAATATTGTGAGGTAACTGACATGTTAACGATCTACTTGTAACACGCAAAGAAACCTGATTACCTATTTGGATAAAAATATAATAGAAGCAGACTCATAAATACGTACGGACTTTTAAAACTTCCCACAATGTTATATGTATTAGACGAACATTGCCCACCAGTGATATAGTATCTTTAACCAAAATAGGTGTTTTTTTTTTATTGTATGGTTTAATTTATGTACGTTTAACAGTTTTTGTAATTATATTTGGTTTGATTAACAAAGATCAGTTAACTAAGAATATTCTAATCTATCAGTGATGACATAATTTGAGCTTTTTTATTATCGATTTTACTTTTAAAATTTTTGTTAGTTTATTTTATTTTCTATGGTACCACTAGGTACATAATAATGAATACTTGCATTTCATTGACACCACATATAACAAACATTTCATTTAATTCCGTTAAGTTACATATATCGTATCTAACTTGAATGCTTTAAAGTAATCAATAACGCATCTACGTAATATGATACTCTTTGATGAAAGGAAAGTATAACACTGTCTGCTAAGTGCCGACCACTGCGGCGCTGCGCTGAAACACCGAACAAAATATTCGCGTATTGTTTATAAATAAAATTATTATATTTAATGCATCGAGATATGATTAATGTAATAGATGAACTTCCGGTATATGTCTGGCGTTACTAATATACTGTATTAGTTAAATGTATTATTTTTGGTGTACTTTAAATATAAATAGGTTATTATATAGGTGACTATCGAAGTCGGAGAGTTAAGGACTGAATGCTACTTTCTAGGAATTAAGCTTGATTTTGAAATTTTATTTATTAAAACTTAGACTGTTGATAATAATAAAATGTAGACCCTTTGATGCAGGAACAAAAGATATTGTCTTTAATTCAATTTATAAAAAAACATTATATATTTAAGTCGACCAAAATGTTTGATAAAAATGAATTTGTTTCTTAATAAAGGATTGTGTACTTTCATGCCTTTGCGGTGAACGAATATTATGACGTTTACGTACGTAATAAGTGTCCTGCGTACAATACTCGGCGAAATATATTTCTTTACAGTGAGATGTCTGATACAAAATGTGCCAATATAAAACTTTATTTCATCACGTGGTACAACAGTAATTTGTTAATCTTAATTTCTAACCATGTTGTCAAACGTTTAATTAAAAAAAAAGTTTTAAATTAGCTGTTTTATCTTTCCTAACTCAACATTGATACGTCATATTTGATTCACAATTTAATACTTAAAATAAAGATACTCGTTTCCATTTATTGTATGTTACCAGATAAAATTCCAAATGTATTTTTTTCTGGTCTTAACAAATGACTACAAGCCTACAGACGTATAAAAATTAAACAAAAGAAAAACCGACATGAAAAAGAATCAAAAGAAAAAGGAAAACACACCCCACATTAATAAAGAACAATATTTCTTATTTCAGATTGATGTTAGGACTTAGCCAAAACGTGCCCTCGACGGGTAATTACCAGCGACTTCTGTTGGCCATGAAACGTGGCCATTAAAGTGTCCTTGAACTCCGAGGACGCGAAACGTTCAAGGACGAAGGAAATGATGAAACAAAAAGGTCGGAATATATCAAAATAAATATATTATACATTGTAATATTATGCTCAAAAAACCTATAGTAATGTAAGCATGCTCTTGTTATTAAGGAGCAATATGTAATCGTGCAACTTATGTCAAAAATAGTGTTTATAAATCTTGTAATAAGCGACTTTTTGTGATTTAAAAGAGCGACGGAGAATTTATTGCCAGATCTTCTCTTGTTCAGTCTCCCTCAGCCTCAGGCTTGAGAACTGACAGTAATTTAGAACCATTTTAAAGTCAATAAAACATTATTTTTTAAAATCTAAATAATGTACATATTTATCAAGCCTTAACGTGGGCTATTTCGCCACGTGAGGCTGATGATAACGGGCTATATCCACCACTATAGGCCGGTCACACAGGCGCCAAGACAATAAGAGCGCTACGCAGGGGAGTATCTATAAGTAAGGTAAGGTAAAATAGACGTAAATTCAAATTAAAAAAAAATTGTTTCATGTATTTCGCGTATTGAACAGGTCGCTTATTGTAATTAACGTTTGTTGTATAATTTTACCTTGTTTGTCTACCTATAAGTTAAGATGATGCAGCCGAAGCTACGTTCGTATCTCTCCTTGAATAAGCAAGCGGAACTGGTTTTACTTTAGGAAAATATAATCAAAGTATATAACTGAAGAACACTTATTTTGATAAAATAGGTTTCGCACACAGGCTCAACTAATTTATGTTATGGCAAAAAATATCTTAACAATTCGACGCTTACAGCTTATATATTTCCGATGTATAACGGAGTATTTTGGCTCGACTATAGGAACGAAATTCATGAAACGTGTATTAAACTGCAGTTTCCTATTTGAGCGTGAAGCCAATTCAATAATGACATCTGGAGCTATAACTAGAGCAATCAATGCTGGGCTATTTCGGGCATTCAGAAATAAATACAATACAGCCTACGATGGAGCAAATTCTGCTCATTTCAGAGACATACCAATATCATACGAAACTATGGGTAGATTAGTGTTCCACAACGTAGGTGCGTCTGACAGGGACGATTGTTATAGGGATTAATTCGAAACTATTAAAATTATTTGGAATTTTAATTTCATTTTTTGAAAATTTGCTTACTGTGTTTAAAATTTCTTTCTCTTTTAAGTAATTTAAGACATGATCTAATATTATTCCTAAATTAGTTAATAAACCTTTTCCTTTTCCTTTAATTATGTTAATTTTTTTATATTGTAATGTAACGAAGTGTTAATAAATAAATACAAAAAATAAACTTATATAATTAATAACTCTGAACGTATACCGGGAGGTATGAAAATAGATATTATTATTCATTGCCTTTCCAATTTTTTATCTCTTATCTTTACCGCTTGCGTCGCGAGTCATTATGTATTTCCTAGTTTTTGAGTCTACCACGTTCATACATTGAGATATACGTGACATTCTTAAATCCATTTGCCATCAGGTTGCCGACGTTTTGTGCCTTGGAACTTTGTTTAGAAATTTTTATATATAAATTGAAGGCATATCTTATCTGGTGATAATCAAAATTACGATTCCAAATAATCCTTTTGGTTAGAAAATTAATTATATTAAGTGGTAGGGAGGAGTATGGCTTTGACCGGCGTGTCTGTCACCGACCCTTTAGGTAGTGACGATAAAGGAGCGGCAGCGATTTGAGGCATAAAAATTATGTTTTATTACGCATAATTTGATAAAACCCTAGATAGTGTTACCAATCAGAGTGGAAACATAATACCGGAATTTGCGTCTGATTAGAAGAAAAACACCATTTTTTCCTTAAAGTGGCGATAAAGGAGCGGTAGCGATTTTTGTATCCTACTACAGCATGTACCTATAAAAAGGTTTATTACGTAGAATTTGATATCTAGAATCTAGATAGTATTACAATTACCAATTATTTTTAATTAAATTACCAATCAGAGTGAAAAGATGATACCAGAATTTGCGTCTAACAAGAAAAAAAAAAAAGTTTTTTTCATTCAGTTGATTTTATTTTTAGGATGTTAAACCTCTACGGGTTCAAGGTTCTTGCGTACACGCCCTTTTTGGACCCTTCACAGCACGTTTACGAGCTTGTATTTCCCGAGGTTTGAAGCTTAAAAAGCAAATATAAACTTTTATTTGATAACATAATATCCGTTTTAAATGAAATGACGTATAAAATGTTGGGTTGGCACTGATAAGAAATGTATTTTCTTGGCGTTCGATTTTAGAAGCCTCGACGATCATTTTTATTATATAGACCAGTAGGTATTTTTTATTTATATGTCTTAAATCCCGGTTTTCTCACCACGTCTTTGATATTTGTGCACATAGAAAGAAATTTCCATTGTTGTGGTCGTGATTGTAGCACGTTTAAGGCACAAGGCTACCTGCTTGCCGTTCTTTTATACAAAATAATTTGTGTTCGTTTTTTTTTACACAATAGCTCACAGGATGCTCACCTGATGTTAAGTCATAACCTCTACCCATGGACACTCAATGCCAGAAGCCTTTTCTTGCAAGTCAAGAAACTTGCGAAATGGTAGTAAATGTAAATTTACAATTTTGTTTGACGTTCATAAGTGTACTTGTTTACCTACATGAAAATATATTTTGAGTTTAAGTTTGGCCCGCGAGTACGTTACCGACCTTTTAAGAATAAGACCGCTCTTTTCTTGAAGGAGCCTAAGTCGAATTGATTCGGAAATACTTCATTGGAAATACTTCTCCAATTATTATAAAGAGCGTTGTCAATCAATAGAACATATTTTTATCTTATCCGACCGACATCGATGGTTACCAGAGTAACAAAAGACAAGTTTTTTACGTGTTATATATAAAATTCTAGGAAGGGCACAGCTATATATCTATTAAATGGGTATATAGATAAACACGGAAAGGTATTGTAGATACGCGATAAAACATTGGTACTTACTAGAATTTGCTTTGTACCATTCTTAATTTTCAGATATTATTTAAAAAAATACAAAAACCTCCGGGGAAATAAATACAGATAATACAACTTTTTCTACTGCTGTGATACTTTTTTCACATTCAACACCTTTTGTGTGTGACCACGCACGCTGCAAAGCACGCGAAACGTCGGATAAATTTAAAATTACATATGTTAAATAATAATTATAAGTTTACCAGAAACAATTCGAAAATAAATCTTACATCAATAAGTATGTAAAATTGGTAACAACAAATTTAGTAATACAATAACTATTTGAAGATTTGTTTTCAATAAACACTAACCTGGGACCAGGAGTTACGGCTGGTAACGGTTCTTCGTCGGCATCGTAGAAGTCGTCTTCGCCTTCAGAAGATGAATAGGACGTGTCTGGCACTAGGAGGGACATTGCTTGCCCTAAAACAATAATGTTAACAACATAGATAACAACAATAATAGTTCTTTAAAATCCTTAAAAATCAGTGGCTATTACTACGAACTGATCGTAGGTAAGCGTACAAGTCTACGTACAAAGACAACATAAAGATAAAAAAGAAAAATTACATACGAGGCGAATCCATAGCATCCAAAGGCGTGAGTGGCAGTGTTGGTGAAGCTAGTTCACGACATTCTGATCCCAATTCCACGCGTGGTGACAAATCTGCCAGAAAAATATACTATTTTTATATGACATCGTCAATGTATCTTCACTTAGGTATTTTATACGTCTGAAATAGTATCGTGAGTTGGAGGTCAAAAAGTGTTTTAAATAATTGGAGCCCTGTTATCTAATCGAAAGATTCTTCAAGAAATTTTAGTTCTCTTTACGATGACGGACTTTGGCGTATCTGTTTCAATGGAGAACTTAACAAAATCCTTGACGACGCCGACTTCCTCCAACTGATAAAATGTAACTGGCTCGAGTGGTTAGGATATGTGCACGTACTTAACTGAATCAGACTGACTCAGAACCTAGTGCCAAGAGAAAACCCAGAAGACCAAGACTGCTTTGGTGAGATGGAGTTAAGGATCTTGAAAGATAGAGCCACTGATGATCAGGACTGAATATGTACTGAGTAACAGTTCTCCGCCAAACCACAATAATTTTTTGCCTCCATACTTGCCATAATTGAATATATTCTTAACACTTGTATGCCTGAGATAGAATAGAACCACTCTTTGACGCCGGTTTTGTAAGAAGGTATATGAACTTACAAACTATGTATTACTTACAGCTGTCAAAATATGTCAACCTTAAAACGTTTTGACAGATTCTGTAACTAGATTACGTACTAAAGAATTACCTTCTTTGATATGCGTCTGTGAAAGGTTCGTTGGCCCCTGATACACGCCATTTACCGGATTGACTGTGTTCTAAAATAATAAAGAAATTACAAAAGATTTTTATTGATTCTTAGCTCTGATTTTTTACCTAATTTAAATGCAGATTATATCAATGTATTTATGTTCTTCATTTTGTGTTATTCAAGCAAATATTTCCACTCAATCACGCAGATTTTAAATATGGCTTTTTAATTTATGCTTATTTTATTCGGAAAGAGAACAGCCGTGTCGGAATCGATAACTATTATTTGCATTCGTAATTGATTCCCAAAAATATACTTATTTATATTAAGTACTCAAAAATTCGCGTTCATCTCGCGTTCTTCTTTTTTTTTCTGATATAGTAACAGCCTTCTAAGCGTTATTCACGTTGGTTCATTATGCAGGTTAATTTTTCCATGTAGTCTATTAGATTTATTGTCATAGTAAAATTTATACTACGATTTATATATTGCGAGCAATCTGTCAAAGGTGCTTGACAGTGACCAAATAAAAAACCTACTACTCTATAATTAGAGTAGTAGGTTTTTTATTTAGTTATAGTAAATAGGCCCGAATGTGCTGTTTTGAGACACTGGGTTCATATACATGCCCATGTACCGGGTGTCTCAAATCAACGTACACTAATGACTTAATACATATTGAAATATTTTTAATAATTTTACTAACATAATTATAAGTTTTACTATACTAACAACATATGGACTTATTAATTGGTCTGAAATAAATGTTTTTTCTTTATATTTTTGGAAATAAATTACAAATGCAAATTTATAGAATGCACCACGGCTATTCTCTGTATGGGCTTGTAGTCTATTATTTATGCTTTACGGTTTCAATTAATAAATTTCAAAATATTTAATATCAAAATACCTTTATATTAAAGCAAATAGTAAAGAAGCTCAGCGTCATGAAGGCTACACGAAAAGAAACGCTTCGTATTCTGCGCAAATTAAACATTGAGAGACTCAGTAAAATATATTAGAAGTGCTATGGCATTTGGCTCCTTTGCATTTAGAGGTCCCTTCCTTATAATAAAATTGCCAAATCAATAGATACAAGATCGCAAAACACATACAAATTACGCTAGCTAAATTTGGTGTCGAATCAACACTACGCATCTTGGAATGACTCTGATGTCTTAAAAACTAACACAGACACACTGCACGAACATAACAACACACAGTACACAACACAACAGTTACACTCTCAAATACATACGCATACACACCCGTTCACACACTCACTTGTTCACTCGTTCTCAATTTTTACACTAAAATTATTATTTTTATTCTACTTTTTTAAACTGTTTTAAGCATGTACCATGTACCACGGAATAATTGTCTTCTAGTTACCCACAACACAGGGCTTCCCTAATGTAGGAGGATGGGACTAGCGATATATGAATCCTGTCACAACCCTTCCGTCATGAAACATGAACATTAAATTGAAACCGTAAATAGCAATTTTGAACGTAAATTATAAAAAAAACAGTATGGATTAAGAAATCATCAAAAATGGGTGTCTATGGGCCCTGACTGCCTTTTTGGGCGTCCATAGGCTCGTCTTGTTTTTTTTTTTATATTAAAAAAGCACTATTTCTATGTACATAGATAACAATTACCTTAGCAATTTGTAATAGTACTATGGAATGTTTGATATTGTCCAACATAGCCTGCAACAAGTAAAATAATATTACACACATGGCACCACTAAATATTGGTGCTTCAGATCTGGGTCAAATTTCTTTCGAAATGTCTAATAGGCAAGTGATCAGACATCTGTGCCTGACACATCGATTCGACTTTTAAGGCTTCCCGGTGTCCTCACGATGTTATTCTTCACCATATGCGATGGTTAAATCCGCACATAGAAAGTACATTGGTGCACAGCCAGATCTAGAACCTATGACCTCAGGGTTGAACAAAAACAGTTTTCAGTATTATGTGCTAATTAGATTTGTTGATGAGAGAATGGGTTTCGTCATAAAAAAATACTATGAGATAGGCTTCTCAGAGTATTTCATAAAAGATATATTTAAATAAATAGTTAATATTAAAACATAACTTACGTTAGAGTGGTCCAATATAACTTGACCTCTGCTCTTTTCGTGAGGGTCCGTTATTTCTGATACTTTTAAATTTAACTTCTGTAAACGAAAATAAATGGTATGTAGTTATATTTATATACATATGTAATACGTATATAATATAATAGGTGATCAGGCACCTGTGCCTGACAAAAGTTGTTTGCGATACCAAAGGTAGAGCCATTTTTTGCACAGAATCCCGTTAAAAAAATATTCCACCTACTGAATGCCGACGCCGACACAATCGACATCTTTATATGTTCGCCGACTGAGTTCACAACAGAGATATTGTTTATCTTATGTGTTTTATATAAAAAAAATAGTTTTTTTATTTATAGAAACAAATATATTTCGTCTTAATGTGCCTTAATACTTACATTAACAAGCTCAATCATAATCTGTAGGTACGCGTCCGCTTCAGATATACGTCGTTCCAAATCGCCATGTCGATGCGCGGGCGCAGGAACGCAACGCGACCATCGCTCGCGTCGACCGTGTCGGGTTATTGTGTCTTCCAACGCACGAACCCACCGTTCGCGTTCGGAGCCATCACGGGCCTGTAACATAATATGGTTATTATATAATAATATAGCAAGCAATAGCTGTCCTGCTATATAAGACAATCATAGGGCCTTGACAAAATCAATTGGTTGCTGATCTAACTTTCATATTTTATAACTTTTTCTTGTACCTATACAAACGCATTATTTATTAGTTATTAATATTGTTTTTTTTATTTTCTCTAGATTAAAGTTCTATAGATTAATATAAATATATTTTGTTTTTTATATAACTTCTGGTTATGCACTTCTTGCACTCATCATTTTTTTATTTGTTTTCTTTTCTTACTAGGGTTGCCTGGAAGAGATCGCTTGTTAGCGATAAGGCCGCCAGTTGCATCCCTTGTAATTTATATGTATTGTGTTATTTGTGTTTCTTTCTAGCAACGAAGTGTGAATAAATAAATAAATAAAATTATTTTATGTTTATCTCAGTCACTGTTTTATCGTATCGTATCGTTTTATCTTTAATGTAAAATGAACGTAGCAGTGTCATTCTATAATAAACGTACAATTTTCTTTCATAATTTACTAGCAATTCATGAGGAACATAAAATATTTTTATTAGGCACCTGTTCCTCAACAGAGGATGTATCCAACAACCCTTCTTTCTTCTTTGTCTCCGAACGTATAACAATGTCACTAAAACTTGTTGGCAAATAAAGGCAGGACTCATTGTGAATCGTAAAACCGAAGAATTTTATTAAGGCGTCACGTCATTATTGTCGGATAAAGAGGAGAAGTATTATCCGGCCTTCCGATATTCTTCTCATGACTGATTCAGGTTTCCGACGCCTATCCGGCGTGGCGAGCAGTGGAGAAAAGGCCTTAAAGTGTTGTAGAGTTCGGTCGCTTTATTGTTAATTTATCAATTAATACTAGTCCAATGTATAAATAAATAAGACAAACCAATTTTGGTAATAGTATTTATGTACCCGTAACAATAATGGGTCGAGTCCGCGACATATCATTAAATAAACAGACCACACAATGATAAAATGTACTTAACAAAGCAAACACAAATATAAGCTACACAACGCTATCTAATTAATATCAGCTGCTGTAGTGAACATCAAGAATTACACATAATATTTATAAATTACGAAAATTAACGCGTGCTCAGAATACATTTTTGAAAAGATTTACAGCTTATAAATAAACTACGTTCATTATGGAACATAAGATAGACAGGTATCACTTATTGCACGTCATTAAATTATAAATTAGAGAAAATGCCGACGTTAAAAACTCTCGGTACTCTTTTAAAATATCAAATCATCAAACAACACTTACCTATTTTAAACCAAAAATCGGAAATTAATTAGAAGTAGCCTGCCTAGCGCAAGTCCCAGGCCCTTTTATCAAGTAGATAATTAACTTTATAGTAAGCCTTTTATAAAGCTTTCCTTTAATACATTTCTTAAATTTATTAAAAAGCGGAGATAAAATAGCTTCTGGGATTTTATTAAAGAAAAGTATCCTTTTCCCAAAAAATAATTACTAACTTTAGTCTACTATGGGAAAATTGCGTTTTTCTGAGTATTAAGATATGAAGTCACAAAACATATATCAATCCAATTTTGCACGGTTACAACTGAAGTCTATCTATCTCTTTTCATCACCGCATAACCACAATTTACAGAAAAACTGACAAAAAGAAAGACAAGTGAGTGCAATACAATTTGTATGCGTAAGGGTCTTCGTAAAGAAGTGATATAACGTAAGCAAGCAATATTAAAAAAAGTTCTCTAATTTCCTCCCCGTTGAAATCAGATCGGAAGATCAAAAAGATCGAAATCTCGGAAGTAGGCTTCATTCGAGCGGAAAAAGTCGCAGAAACTCGACGGAAATAAAGCTTTATGACAATTTTTATCTGGAAATTTTCATAGAGATCGAATATAGTATTATGAAAAATATTGCTAACGAAGTTTTCTACGTAATTCAGTTTAATACTTTACACGATTTCAAAATCACAAATGGAATTAAACATTAGAATGTCACAGAGATGATTTCTTTAGAGCTATGCAATTTTTGTCTATGGTTTGCACCAATCTATCAGTCTATGAGTCTTGAGATTCATAGAGCGTCCCCGTGAAGTTCACAAAAATCTTATACTTTTAATTTTATCAAAATTAAATACCATGCCGTAATAGTGTAGTCAACATAGCAATGAAGTTTATGCCTTTCATTTACGGCGTTCAGTTTAAACTAACAACCTGTGCCTTCCTTCCAACCTTCGACCTTTACAACTCTATACACGTGCACATTGATCAAGAATATTCGAGAGAATTACCTTGCGTGGGGTCAAAACATTACCGCCCACATTCCTTCCTTCATCAAAAATCCGTCACGATGCATTAAAATTGTTTTGTTTATTCTTCGTGGGGAATTTTTCTGTCGTAATGGCTACGTACAAGCAGTGACCTAGTGGTTCCAATATGAGACTCTCATACGTGGGGTCGTACGTTCGATTCCCGGCTACATTTACCACTGACTACTCCTTACTCGTACACATCGTGTGGCATTCGTTAGACCCAAAAAGTCGACGGTGTGTGTCAGGCACAGGAGGTTAATCAACTTATTGCCTTTTAGAAATGATCACAGATCAACAGATAAAGAAATCTAAGGCACAGAGTTAAAAGGTTGTAGCGCCATTGCTACATACAATCCCGTTGGGTTCGATTTACCAAAACCATTTTTCGTTTGGTAATCTTTAATGATGAGCAGACACAGAAATGTCCAAACCATTGCCCCAAGATTAGACCATATAAAGTACAATAATCTATATAATATACAATTTTAATTATTTTTACCTGGAAATGGAAGGTCTTGTGATCAACCGTGATGGTGAATGTCGAATCGTCCTCATCATCAATCCCAATGACGGCAGCACGCAGGCGCACGCAGCCGCGTCGCACTCCGCGTGTCATTTTCTCTTTCGACTGGAATTTATATTCAAACTTTAAAATCACTGAGGCATATAAACCCAGAACTCATGCTCCAGGCCTCACCTCAACCAGACCTTGGCACCGTTATGTAGTAACTGGGCGTCAACCCACTCAATTATCTTAACCACACCTTTGCGGGGGAGTGTAGAGCAAACCTCTTTAAGATACAATCAAATCTGGGTAAGTGAGAACTGGATAAATGAGAAATAGCCGGAACCCGTCATTTTAAGCTGCCAAAACAAAAACAGAATTCTGTGTAAGAGAAAGTCGTGTTTCCCTCATGGACCTCCGTAACTGAAACTGCTCCTTATAAGCTGCTATACCTGTATAAGCGACCTTCATTTATTTTTAATATTTAGAACTTTGGAGGAACTTTATCTACAATAAAATTTGTACATACATAACCTTAACTAAAGTCTAAGTTTAAACTACTAAAACTACCAAACACTAACGAAATGGCTGCTGCTAGTAAAAAAAATGGTAGGCAAAGAAGACTAATCGCGTATTTTCTTTTAAAAACCAGCAAAACAGCGACAGAACTGTAAACGCCCGTCTGACCTATGAACTTTGTTATACGGGGCTTCCAACGGCCTAATAATAATATTACAAACTCACATCTACCCCGAAGTTTTTACATAATATTTCAGAATGCTTAGTTATCATTAAATAAAAAAAATAAACTTATATTTGTAATCTAGTAAAGGTAAAGAAGTAAATTTTAATGTAGTGAACACACGAATCAATATATTAAGGAACATTCAATACTTATACTACATAAGGTCGCCTGAATATATTAAAATGCATAATGCATTTGTTAAGACATAACACACTGTGTACTTGAAATATCTATAGTTATCTTTTATTTTTGACAACTATTTTAGGAAACAAAAGGCAGTAAAAAAGAAATTCTGAGCATTTTCAACTTAGATCAGGTGAACAGTATTTACACTACTTGTAACACATTAAGTTGACGAACGGAATATGATTGAACAAATGTATAGCAGTTTTTTTTTAAAACGTTTATTCATGTAGATAACGTAATGTACACTTATGAACGTCAAAAAAAGAAATATGCAATAAATGGATTTTTTTATGCAAATTTTACATTTACTGCCAGTTCTCAAACCAAGGTCCTAGAACAGAAGAGAAGAACTGGCAAAAAAACTCTCCGCCCCCTCGCCATATTTTAGGGAGAGAGACAACCCGACGCATGGACGCCGCCACAAGCAATGACATTTAAGTGAGCATGACGATTCTTGAAATGTGGACTTGGCAATACAAGAAAATAGTAATAATACTACACTTAATCAATAATAATAAATTTATTTATTGTCATTTCTATTTCCTAATTTCCTGTTCAAATGTTGTTAGTAAGTAATATTGTTAGTATACAAGCGAAATGTTAGCATGCTGTTCCCTGTATATGGGACCCCTGTTCAACCAACCCTTTCTAGGCCTGTGCCAATAGTCTGCCAATCTTTTACTGCTATTTCTATTAAGCCATCAGTCCACCGTATTTGGCCTGCCCGCTTTCTTTTGGCAACCGTATACCAGAGAGGGAAATATCTTTGTATCTATTAATTTTTTTTTTCAAATTGAATCCCTATAAGATCTCTTTGAACGATCAGAATTTACTACACGCTGTTAGTTTTTCTTACAGTTGTAAGCGACTTTAAGACATGGTAGAAAGTTCACACAAGTACTTCAATAAGGTAAACCCAGTACTGATTCTTGTCCTCCAATCCACATATTCGGCGGTAATTGGAGTCTCAACTCGCTGGATGTGGGCACATAGGCTTACAATCTGCATACGTGATCAATATTCAACGAAAATGGCGGGCTATCGGTCAGTTTAGTGTTACACAATGGACGCCATCACGGGAGCCTATAACGCATTGTTCTTTGAAAGGGCAGGTAATTAAAGTGATTTAATCCAAATTAATAGAATTTTAAATATTTTTTATGTTCTGCATCGCCAGTGGCAGTTTATTTAGAATGCTTCTTTGACCATACACATTATTGAGCTTAGGCAAGTGAAATGATTTTTGATTAGGTATGTTACGCAATCTATCTGTTCGCTTTTTCCTTTTAAATCTACTGAGGGATGAGAGTCACATGTAACTAGAATAACGACGAAATAGACGAAACAATAACGGTTTAATCTATGAACTATTTAGACCTGAGATTTGCATCGTTACCATTCAATGCCACACAAACCGAACATTTTACCAACATTTAAGCGGTCTGAGAAAGTATAAAAAAGTACCGATAAAAATATAGAATGATTTCGAAGCAACTTTGAGTTGTCATTTGGTGAAAGCTAGCTTCTCGTAGCTATCCGAGTTCTGCTAACTTCATTACCACTACCAGAAGTGCATGTTCAATGACCCGTAATGCCTATTGTTGCAGTCACGATACGAAACACTAAACGATTCGTCGATAAGTCAATCAAATGCATTCACGTGAAGAGGAACGTAGTTAAGTTCCACTTATAATAGTATTAAGTTAACCAACAAAGCTGAGCTGAATGTTCTCTTGAAAGTACATTTACTGTTGAAAATGTTATTAAGAGCTTTTCTGGATAGTTGCCAAATTTTTATCAAATAAATTTAAAAAATATACAACACTGAAAAACCCAAGGGCTATCGCAGAACTTTCATGAATCAGTTATATTTTGAAAATAATCGGATCACTCTTTTAATAGGTATTATGCTATTATGTTCGCCTAGTAGATGCAGCGTGCAAATCTCATCTCTGAGCTGGATCCCCGGCTGTGCACCAATGGAGTTTCTGTCTTTGGTGGACAAAACGACGGCGTGTGTCAGGCACAGAAGGCTTATGACAAACTTGTCTATTAAGAATAAAAAATAAGAAATGATCATGAAGCCGATACATAATTTCGTAGAACTTCAATTATAAACGCCGACCAAATAAATCTAGACAAAAAATAATATAAACCATATTTTACTAGCATAAATGGTGTACACAAAATATATTAAATTAAGCTAACATGAGTGGGCGCGCACTCACCGATTACTATTTTTCTCTCTCTCTCAAATTACCCAAAAAATACACAAATATTTGCGTTCCATTTAATTGCTTCCACTGAAAGGAAATGGCAATATATAACAAATGACGCGGTCAAGGAGACAAAGAGGCTTTCATGACTTATATTAAATACATACAATAGCTGGTATCAATTTCTGAACTTTCCTTTTCAGACGCTCGCGTCAAGGACTGGTTCTTAATGACATCTCCATGGCCACTATTTCTCATAATCTGCACTTACTTGACGATAATAAAGGTACTTTTACCGAAATACATGAAAGACAGACAAGCTTTCAATCTAAGAACGGTTATTAAGTGGTATAATGTGGTGCAAATAATCGGCAATGCAATCGCTACTTGGGGGGTAAGTATACAATATATTCTAGTCAAAACTCCTATAGCGTTAAGAATTACCCAATTAATATTTCTTTATTAAAATAAACACAGAAATGAGTGAGGTTCAACGTGATTTAAATTTGACTGATGAAAACCAAACCCATGTTGGCTAGAAGACTAATTGCAATCTTTACTTCAAGCTTGATATTTTGAATACGTAATCAACCTTTTGTAACTGACATGTTTAAGTCATGCTGATTTCATGACGGTGTTGTCCTGAGCATACGTAAATTGCGTACATAGTCTATTGGCGCAGTAGACGCACGACTTGAATATCGAGGGTTAAGCGTCTAGCGATGTGTTAATTTATTAGTATTAAAGCCTGTACCTTATTTAGATAGTCCCTTTTATGAATAAGGATTAAGGGTTTCAATTTTATAAGCAATAAATTGAAATGATTTACCATAAATCGAATGTGTTGTTGTTATTAATGAAAATACTGTCGTATTTTATACATAAACACGTTGAGATAATGTTCTCGATTCAGTGAACTCGTCTAAATGCTTTAAGCTCAAGACGATGAGATAATTGCAAAAATGTTTTTAGTTTTCAACGTTGGAAGTTTGTCAAATAACAAAACAGTGCAATACATTATAGCAATAGCTACACAGAGACCAATTAATTAACAAACAACATTTTTTAAAATAATAACTGAGCCTTGGATTAATAGTAATTAGATATACTTAAAATATTCAATGGCGCTAAAACCTCTTTAGGTCTGGGCCTCAGATTTCTGTTTCATAATTATTTAAATCTAATAGGCAAGTTTTAACTTTTTTGTGCCTTACGAAAATTCGTATAGCATCCTATGTAACATTAATAGTTTTAAAAATTATTAAAAAAAACATTTGACATTCAAATTCCAAATAATTTTAATAAATTTTCGAATAGCCCCCTTAACCAATCAAATCCCTGTAGGGCGTCGGGCTTGAGAAGCACCAGTCTAGCAGCTTCAATATGGGACTTTTATCACCAGCTAAGCACTAAATGAACTTTATAAGTGCGCCCCTACACTCGCCCGTACGGTAAAGGAAATCTCGGTGAGGAAACCAACATGAAATCTGAATTCGAAATCGACACCGAACCCTGAGCATCTACTTGTCTATGAAATAAGAATGACCGAAGCAACGGATGATCTGCAAGACCTATTGCAGCAACACTGGATTATACATTATTTTTACTAATTGTTTTGCCATGCTTCTTTGATTCCTATCTAGCCCTTAATAAAACCTTTTCAGATAATGACATCAGGCTGGACGACGACATACCACTTTGGGTGTATGTTACCCGACTATTCGATGAACCCTGAAGCTTTACGAATGCTGCATTACCTTTGGTGTACAATTTTCCTTAAGATAGTAGAGTTACTGGAGACGGCGTTCTTTATTCTTAGGAGGAAGGAACGCCAAGCCTCCTTTCTGCATATATACCACCACATCAGTACACTCATTATTATATGGTCAGGAGTAAAATATGTTGGAGGTAAGTGTTAATATATAGTTAATATATCAACGGGTTATTTGGAGTTCATTCGAGCCAATGTTACAAAATTTCACAATCATTTATTTATTTGGTAACACAATGTACAATAAAAGCCAATGAAGAAATACATTGAATGCTTTGAATTTTACATTTACCGCCAAATCAAGGGCGTAGAACGATCGCAGAACTGGTAAAAACTATAGGTCACTCTTTTCAATCACCAAGCAAACAGTTTATAAGGAGCTGCAACCATTACACCATGTTCCACATGACATCCATAAGAAATTAACAGTTAATTAATTAAAAAACAAAGATTTGTCCTCTATCAGCAGTGGGCATGGTGAAATAGAAGCACGAATTTACAATTTCGTAGGACCAACACACAAATACGTAGTCGAAATAACTAAAACCACCGCACGCACGAATTCAAGTCCGACCAGTCACCACAAGTAGCATTTTACAATGATTGCAGTTTTTTTTTAATATTTTATTTGGAACCATTTCTCTTTTGTTCAGTGTATAGCTATCACTTCAAGATAGTATGGGTCCACTGAAAATCAGTGTAGCTGCTGACGGCAACTGAAAGCTGAGTTATGCCCATTTTGATTAAGATTGTGTTTGTATTTCTTTTTATATACATATGCATGTGTATACTTGTGAATATAAATCAGTAACAGTTATTTACAGCCGTAAAATATCTGGTTCTCATCAATCAAAATGAGTCTAGATATTAGACGGAAGTTATCACACTTATAATACGTTTCTATATAAAAACATCACGATTGAATTCGATTAAAACTTAATAACTTAGATTGATAACTTTTATTTTATTAAAATGTATTCCAATTTGGATTAAAACGAATTGGTTGCATTTATTTCCAGGTACATATATAATTTAGTTCACTTGTTCCTGCACTATATGAAGTTTAATTTAAAGCTCTTCCAAAATTTTAATTTTAATGTTCTATATACCAACTAAGAGAACATTTTAACCTTTATCGAGATCGGTTCAGTAGTTTTTTAGTTTTTTATTTATTTTCTATTTCACTTGATCGGTTTAATTTTTACTTTTTATCATATTGTTCAAGTTCAGTCTGTTATCTCTTACTCTATAAGTCTTTTATGGTCTTAAGAGAGCTATCAATCCGATCGATAAAATTACACTCAGAAAAACGACTTGAAATAAAAAAAACGTGTGACACTCGGGTACTGCCGCGGTAAAGCAATTGCATAGCATTTTTATCAAATTATTCAATCACAATAATTTATTTAACTATTTTTATGAAAAAAAGTTTCCGGCATCAGAACTGTCAACACCGTAGTGATAAACTCCGAGTAAAATTAAGTGAAATAAAACAGTAAACGTAATTTGTGGCTGCTAGTATCCGTCGATACAGTACTGGGACCTCTGGAAGTGACTAAAAAACAAACAGGGAAGTGTGATTACTGGAATCCACCGTAAATCTACAACCACAATATCAACTATTGTATTGGAGGTTAGAAAACACGTAAACAACAAATTGTTACTCAGTGACACTTGCCGTAGACGTCAAGTTATTTGGCATATCAAACAGTGTTGCCATTTGGGAGAAATATTATATAACCATATTCTACTATTACGTTTCGCTACACGTAAACAACAAATATAAGATGGAAGGTCAATTTCAAACATTATTTGAAAAAATTAAATTAGAGATGCATAGTCAAAATGCTGAATTGAAGGAGTCTATAACAAATAGTATTATGGAAAAAATAGATGATAAACTAATCCCTATAATAG
Source organism: Pieris rapae (assembly GCF_905147795.1). Classification (NCBI taxonomy): domain Eukaryota; kingdom Metazoa; phylum Arthropoda; class Insecta; order Lepidoptera; family Pieridae; genus Pieris; species Pieris rapae. The sequence continues at coordinate 2,252,461 of NC_059509.1, read as the reverse complement.
AAGAAAATAAGAACCTGAAAACTAAAGTAGAAAGACTAGAAAAAGAAATAGATTATCTTAAGAGGTCTGAAAAAAACAATAATATTATTATATTCGGCTTAGACGAAAACGAAAAATCCTCTTATGAATTAATCTTAAAGCTCAAAGATACCTTCAATCAAGATTTAAATATTAAAACGGAAGAATATGACTTCAACAAAACTTTTCGCTTAGGAAAAATAAAGAAACAGAGCAACAAACCGAGACCGATACTGTGCTCGTTTACAAGCAACTGGAAAAAGACTGAAATTATGAAAAATAAAAACAATCTAAAAACTATACACATTGCGGAAGATTACTCAAAGGATGTGTTACAAAAAAGAAAGGAGCTGCAAGCCAAGTTAACTGAAGAGAGGCAAAAGGGCAATATAGCATATCTGAAATATGACAAACTTATTGTAAAAGAGAACAACTACAGCCAAGAGAAAAGGAAAAGGGAAATATCCGCTTCACCCTCTTCAGGTAACAATCAACCAAAAAAGCAACAAACCGAAAACGCAATGAAGACTAACAGGACAAATGCTTTTGATTTAATGCGATACAGATCCAGCTCCTTATCGAATATGCCTGTTACTAATAAAAACCAATAGCAACTCAAGAACGACAAACGGAAACCAAAACCAAACAATAAAACAGCCAACAAAGAAACAAGAAAACAACGAACTCCCCCAAGCCGACTGGTCCTCGAGGGGGAAAGCGACCACAACCCTCCAACATATAATGACAACAACCACCAAAAATCAGTAATTTACATAGCATCCCTCAATGTACTCACCTTGAGAAAAGAAGAAAATCTTACGGAACTGACATATGCGTTAAAATCTATTAAATGGGACATAATTGGTTTGAGCGAAGTGAGAAGAATGGGCGAAAGTATTACTTGCCATCCAGAATATTTAATATATCAAATAGGGGAGACGCAAGGCCAATATGGGGTAGGATTTATTATTAAACAACACCTAAAGCAATATGTGGAAGAATTCATAGGAATCTCAGAACGCATAGCTATTATGAACCTGAAACTGCCGGGACATAAAAAACCATGGTCTATCGTACAAATATATTCACCCACAGAGCAATCAAATTTGGAGACGATAAACAACTTTTACCATAACTTAAACGAAGCCATTCAAGAACATACACATAAAAACCTTATAGTCATGGGTGACTTCAATGGTCAAATTGGAGCAAGACGCCCAGGAGAAAACGCAATACTAGGTCAATTTACATATAACAACAAGACTAGAAGCAGAAATGGGGAAAAAATCACAAACTTCGCGCTAGAAAACAAACTAACAATCTTAAATACTATGTTCAAGAAGAACCGAAAGACCATGTGGACCTGGATCTCGCCGGATGGTAAAACGAAAAATGAAATTGACTTTATTATGACCAACAGAAACAGATACTTCTCAAACTTTACCGTCATTAAAAGATTTAACTTCGACACCAACCATAGGCTACTTAGAACCGAGCTTAAAACAAACCGACCGAAAAAAGCTAGACCTAGACAAAACTCAAGAAGCACAAAACTCAACGAACAGCAATTAGAGCAAATAACAACAGCCCTAAGAACTGAACTTAGAGACTTCAAAGAGAATACTAAGGAACTAGAAACCCAAGATAAATACAATTATTTAGAGAATATTATCAAAACTCAAACTAAACTCATAGCAGATACTAAAATTGATGAAAAAGGAATGCTATCACAAGACACCATAAAACTCCTAGAAGAAAGAAATCACCTTACTAATGAAAGAAGCACTCAAAATAGAAGACATAAATTAGCCAAAATCAGCAAAGACATCAAAGAAAGTATGAGGAAGGATAAAAAACAACGAAGGATGCGAACAATAGAAAATTACATACTGAAAACCGGTGGAACAAAAAAAGCATTTAAAGAGTTGACCATCACGAAGAACTGGATCGTAAAAATTAAAGACGACCGAGGAAAATTTGATCATCATAGAATTGACATACTAAAAACAGCTACTTCATACTACAAAAAACTGTATCGAAACAACACCACGCAAGCTGAATTCAATCTAGTAGAAACCTCGAACACCCCCAGTATTCTCCAAGCTGAAGTCAGCAAAGCTATCGATACCCAAAAGAATGAGAAAGCACCCGGGCCTGACGGCATAAGCAACGAAATCTTAAGATATAGCAAAGAGATCCTGCTACCTGTCCTCACAGATATGTTCAACGATATCATGAACACCGAAATCATACCTCAGCAATGGACCGAATCTCACATCATCCTAATGTATAAGAAAGGCGACAAATATGACATAGGAAATTATCGCCCTATAAGTCTTATGTCCAATGTATATAAGATTTTTGCTAAGATCATCTTAAAACGGATCGAAAGAACTCTAGACGAAAACCAACCTATTGAGCAAGCAGGATTCCGCAAAGACTTCTCAGTGATCGACCATATCCACGTAGTGCGTCAAATTCTGGAGAAATACAACGAATATCATCTCACATACTACATTGCATTTATCGATTATAGCAAAGCATTCGATTCTCTACAACATGGCAGAATATGGGAGGCGTTACAAGAACAAGGGATCGAGCACAAGTACATTCGACTAATAAAAAATATATATAGCTACAGCAGAGCAAGAATCCAACTAGAAAAGAAAAGTACTCCTTTCAGAGTAGAAAAAGGCGTAAGACAGGGAGACCCTCTATCTCCGAAATTATTCTCCGCAGTACTAGAATCAATCTTCCGAAGACTTAATTGGGAACATCTGGGAATTAATATAGACGGCCAACTGCTATCGCACTTGAGATTTGCTGATGACATAGTGTTATTGGCAAAAACAGCAGAAAACCTAACCAGAATGATAAAAGAACTTGCGCAAGAAAGTGAGAGTGTAGGCTTGGCAATGAATCCGGAAAAAACTAGGGTGATGACAAACGGGCACAAACATACTATAGATTTAGGTAACTCCGAAATTAACTATACGGACGAATACGTATATCTAGGGCAGCTCATAACTCAAAAAGATTCTATGCAGAAGGAAGTGGACAGAAGAGTTACAAATGGCTGGAAGGCATACTGGAGTCTAAAAGAGGCTATGAAGGATAAAGAGCTCCATATAAACCTAAAAAGTAAACTTTTTAACACCTGCGTACTACCTGTCCTTACGTATGGGTGTCAGTCATGGTCCTTAAATCAGGCCACCTCAAACAAATTAGCAACTTGCCAGTATGCAATGGAAAGGAGCATGCTAAAAATTAAAAAGTCCGACAGAGTTAAAAAAATCGTCATTAGGAACAAAACAAAAACTACCGATGTAATAAGCAAAATCAAGAGACTCAAATGGCGATGGGCTGGTCACCTGGTAAGAGGACACGACAAATGGAGCAAAAGGGTGACATGGTGGTACCCAAGGGAAGGCGAACGGAAAAGAGGCCGACCACAGAAAAGGTGGGACGATGATATTAGACAAGTGGCAGGAGTCACATGGAACAGAGTGGCTCAAGAAAGAAAGGAATGGAAAAGGTTGGAGGAGGCCTTTGCCGACTGGCAAACAGATCTAGGAAAGATAACAAAACATCAAATACTACACTAAATTTAAGCATAATATAAATCTTTAGAATCTAATGTTAACTTAACAAATCCATGTACCTAATTGATCTGAATAAAAGGCTATTATTATTATTATTATTATATATGCAGTATTTTTTTTTTTATTTAACCAACTCTACCAGACTCAGACGAACACGCCTATATAATCTGTCACACTAACGCGTACGGTCGCGTACGTCACTGATCTCGCCAGAGAGATAGATTGAATACGCAGTATGCGTTCTGTCCCACTCTAACGCACCTGCGCTACGTCACTGATCACACCAGTCCGATATGAGACGCAGTATGCGTTCTGTCCCGCTGTATTGGCCGCAGCTATATTACATCATCGTGTGTTAGGTTTATTTTTCTTACGGAATTTCCTGATTAGGTCGCCGCGCTCAAAGCCCACGATAAAATCTATTCAATAACTAAAAAATCCCGGGTGTAAAAAGACGTAACTTTCTATCCAGTTAAATTAATGCAATGCACGTAACTCATAAATGAAACAGCTGAAAAGAACAAATTATTACACTCGTTAAAATTTGCAGTTTTAAATGGAACAAGGCTAATTTATAAAGCCTGTTTTATTGATTAAACTTTAATAAGGTTAAACCGATGGTTATCTTTTAAATAAATTGCTTATTAATTCGTGTTTATACAGATAAGCATGACGCAGCCAAATCATAAATACATACTGTAACAGTTCCAATTTCAATTTAAGTCGAAATTTTCCACCAAGGTCGGTTTTCCTTGTAGGCTATACGAACTTTTTTCCTCATAATAACTATTCGCTATAAAGTTAGAAAATGCAAAGCACCTTCAGCGACTCGTAAAGTTCCACACTGTTTCTATAAATCATAAATATTACTGATAATATCATCAGATTCCACATATAAGCTATTCTACAAATAATTTCTATATTAGCTTTAATTATTTACGTTTTGCGCTTGCGCTTGCTTGCTTAATAGCACGAGACAAAACATTTTTGGAACCATACTGTTTATGAACCTATCAAATTTTAAATTAAATAAAACGCCCAGTAAACAATTAGGTTAATAAGCGTACACATAACTTAAAACAAGGCAAGTCATCAGCAAAAATGTATTGTTTATTCACAGTACAATAGGCAAGTTAAACACTGACGTAAGGCCAAAAACAAGTGTAGCGTTGTGCAACGTACTGAATAAATAAATCGTAACCATTCTTGTAAGGCGTATAATCGCTTCAACTAGAGGTTTTCAGTTAGTTCCAGTCAGAACTATAGTTACATATATCTCTAATAGGCAATTTCCTTCCAAAGCGGATATTTATAAATAAAATATTGTTTTTAGTTAGCCGCCTTGCAGGAAACAAAATACTTTGTAAATAAATGGATAGGGTAAGGGAGTGGCTACCTAAACAAAGGACATTCCTAGCTGGGAAGTCAGTGACCTGTTTTATGATATTATTAGAAAATTAACTTAATAAACAGATATTTCTTCTGTGACTGTTACGTACAGTTGTGTATACGTAAGAACACATTAACAGTGATAACAACTAATATTTCGATCAGTTTGATGAAAATTTTTGTGTTCTGCAACCTCCGCTGTGATTAATGTATAATATAAAAGAATATTTAAATTTTATATCGACAAAAGACAGGATCGGTGTAGATTATAATGTTTATTGACAGATAAATGAGCTTAGTATCAAGGAGATTTTACGATCATATAAAATTGATATACAAAGTTATAACAATTTTGTTTTCGATTCCATATATATTACATAATATGTCAGTTATATACGCAAAACGGACTAAATTGTTGAGTCTAATTGCGGAAAATGAGTCCACCTACCTACCTACCTATGTCAATCATACGACGTTTTTTAATTAAGTTTAATCTACAAGAACTAATGTTTTAAACACAAGTCTAACGGTGTAACATGGTCGAATGAGCCATGACCTTTTCGTGTAATATAAAGAGCATTATAGAAGTTTTTATGATTGGCAAATTGGGTCAGAAAATTGCTCTTTAATTTCCACCAACAGATATGATTATTTTTTAATGTTACCTACGTCAAATTGAAGTCATAACTGTTCAACAGATTTCATATTAACGCTATTTTAATCGCGTTACAGGCCATAAAAGATGTTATTTGCCGTTCTTTGCGTAAGTTAACGATCATAAAGATGAAATTTATATGAATACGTTATCATACTATGACTTTAATATACATTCGATTTTGATCTTATTGAAGCAGCAGTGTAATATTAAGTTATTTTGTGTGTGAAAAAAGAGAGAAAATATTGCACTTTTATATATACAATATAAATAATAAATATATATACTGAACTGGCTGTATATTTTTTCTTACTAAATAATTTAATATAGAAGACAATGATAAACAAAGAGTAATTTTAATATTTCTAAGAGCAAAATTCCTTAGAAAAGCATAGTATGTATTTATTTAAAAAAAATTACAAAAGTATTCTCATCTTTTACAGAAAATTGATATTTTTTTACTTTTTAGGTGGTATAACATCATTTTCACCAATGATAAACAATTCTGTCCATGTGATTATGTATACCTACTATTTGCTTTCATCCGAAGGAAGCCCTAATATTAAGGCTTATCTTATTAGGTATAAAAAATGGATTACGATCATGCAAATGGTAAGGATTTCTACTACTTTCACAGTATTTACCAGTAAACTGTATTGAAATATACCTAAAAACAGTAAAAAACAACATTTATATAATAATCATCATGAATGTTATCTAATTGGGAGAGATAATGTTACCAAACAGGTATAATGACCTGCAAAACAAGTAAGCAGTCAAAAGCTACTCATTAAATAGAAGTTTCAATGTTATATTTAAACCATGAAATCCTCATAATAATATTTATTTACAAGGAATTTTTATAATTAATTCCTTTTTTATTGCAGGTACAATTTACAATCATGATAGTTTATAGTGCTCAAGTATTTTTGCCTAGTTGCCCAGCTCCACTTGGTATAACAGTTATGTATTTTCCAAATGTAATATTTGTATATTATATGTTTTATAAGTTTTTTCAAAAAAATTATAAAATTAAAAACCATGTGGAGTAGTGTTGTGTTGTTGTGAGTGTTGGATTTAAAAAAAAATCAGTAAGGAAAGTAAAAATTTTAAAAGTACAGAATTGATTTTTGTTACATAGTTATGTCAGTTTATATAGTTAATATATCTGTTATTATTTATATTTTTATTGTTATCATTTTTTAATGACATTGATTAATTAAAATGCCCAACAAATAATAAAAATGAAACTATTAAGAGAGTCAAATGACTAAACAGTTTATAAATTCCAAGTAAATTTGGCGGGAGTTGCTCAAGATGTGCATTGTTCTTGCTTTGGGTGCTCTAATAAGGCTTCTTACTGGCTGTAAGCTTTGGCTTTGATAATATTTATCGGTCCGTGTGTTATTAATCAAACATTAAGTGATTTTTATTCGTAAGTAAATTCAGAAACTCTTGGCTCAAATCCCTAAGTCAAGATCTAAAAGCAGAAATAATCGTAACAAAAAGATTACAAACGTCACTTACTGTATAATAGGATAGCAGACCAGCATTTTCATCGAGGACGAACCACCGATACTGCCACCCCTTCATAACATTTGTCCATTTGCTTAATGAACCCTCCATCATGATTATCACAAAAATAAACTTAAATAACTCATCAAAAATAAATACGAAGAATTTGCACTGCAACAAATATTTCACCGGGTCACCAGCTCAACTACAAAATAAATTTGACACTTGATAGTTGATTTGACGTTCGGTTGATATTACTTTTTTCAAAGTAGACGTTTTATATTTGAGAATGACAGACGTCAGTAAATGCAGGTTTCTGATATTTATATCTGTGATTCTGAATTCTGATTATGGTTTATAAAAATAGTGTAAAATAATTAAACAATTCATAGAGAGCAAGATATTGTATTTCTTTTCTAAATACTTATTCTGTAATATGAGTGTTTTGGTCGTTCACAGATAATCATTTACATGCTCTATGTAGGCTGTTACTCGAAGCGAAGAAACATTCAAGGGCTAGAAAACCCTTGGTGCAAATAGACTTTGTATCTGGCTAATAAATAAATTTAAAAAAAAAGAAAGCCCTTGAGAGTTGAGTTTGATAAAATCATAATGCTAAAATTATAATTGATGAACTCAAAAAAATTGCATTGTTTTAATATTATAGTTTTTATAATTGTATAATGACATTTTTAACAAAGTTTTTCATACAAATATCTAGAAGTATTTTGTAACAAGTTAAGATTGAGTTTCATACTTAATGAAATTAAGATTTTGTAGTTAGTTAGTTCATTAACTTTGACGTTTAGTTTAGGGACATAATTATATTGACTAATAAAATATATTGTTTAATTTTAATTAAATATTTTATCTGTAATATGATATACCCAAATAATATAAGGAGTTTATTAAAAAAATCCAAATTTATCATATTGTTTTAATATAATACAACTTGATTATCACTTTTATTAAAAAGTTACAACTAAGTACAAATCATCACTCCTTCATAATTTAGTACTAAACCTAAACTATTTACAAAATAAATCAGTCGCTGCGTGCGATTCGTTAAATTCGTCTTCTCAAATGTCTTCCTTTCTTTGTTTTACTGTATCCTGAACTGATAGAGACTTGGCCTGCCTTTTGGTTTAAACTTAATCCCGATATATCTACAAATAATGGCACATTTTCTGACCCCTCTGCTGCTAATTCTGTGTCTTTTTTGAAGTTTTCTGGTGTCCCTTCTCCTTCGATGGCAAGCTGTTCAATGTCTTTGCTGAGAGAATTGTTTTCGGCCGCTTCAACAAAAGCGTTGGATAAATCTCCGCTTAATTTATTAACAGTGCCTGTAGAAATATCGTACATGAATATTTCTTTATCTTCTTGTGGGTCCTCGCTCCTGTAAAATTTATAGGAATGAAGAAATTAATATTGTGTAAACAAAAAAATCTACAAATACCCTGTCTTTAGGCGCTGCATTATACGAGTATAGTATTGATTTTAGACAATAACAATACGAGTTTTCACGTTACTACGTGTAAAAATGTTGTGTTACAATCACGGGCAAAGGGCTGGGAAAAAGGGTGTACACCTGCCGTTTTAATTTACTAATACATCATTACGAATACATATTTAAAAGCAGGTTCTATTAAATCTGATCTAAATAAAAAAATACTTACTCGGTTACTAGGAGAACAACCGATTGTTGATCCGTCTCAGTTTTCTTTTCAACGTCAAACCATTTCTGAAAGTTATCTTTTGTAGGTTTCTTCAACAGATTGTGAAGACTATCTCCCGCCACAAACTTTAAACCCCTAAGACTGTCTCCCGCAGCACGTTCTGATCTACTATGGTCGTTACTTATTGCCTCTGTTTGAACTGGCGCGAGAACTACAACTGAAGTCACCTTTCTTCCTTTTACAATATCCGGCAGAGGAAATTGATTGCCATTTACTTTTAGTGGTAAGTATCTGTTATATTTCTTATCATTTAATGCAACCGGATCAACTTGGGTTGCATCTTCTTTGACGTAGTCTTTAGCAACCTTTTGACCTTCCACAGTATCAGGATTGAAGTGGACTACTTTCATTTCAACATTTTGAGAAGGCGGGGCGACCACACTTTCAACGTTTTCTGATGCGGATATATCTTGATCATCGTCATCAACAGAATCATCGATTCTAGATTCAATTCGATCTCCATTTGGTGACACTACAATTGGCCTGTTTTCACTTCCAGCTATTTGCTGCCCTCCTCCTGCGCTAAAGAAATTTGCAAGTTGATCTGGTGGTAAGGACTCTAAAGGTGTTTCACCAACTTTATCGTAGTCAAGGACACTGATATCAGCATTATCCAAAATTCCTGAAGATAGCAGTTGTTGACGTAGATCGTCAGGAACTTCATCTGGAAGTTCTATAGTGGGTTTTTTCTTCTCCTTTTTAGGTTCAGGTGTTGGACTATTAGTTGAGGAAACGTACCTCTGTGTAGTTGGTTTAATTTCTACTGTTCTCGAACTTGTTTGATAATATTGTGGTGCGGCGGTACTTGTTACGTAATTTGCCTGAGGACGAGATCTTTCTTCCACGTACTGTGGTGATGGCGAACTAGTTTGCTGTTGAGAATACTGATCTTCATACTGATTTCTTTGTTGTTGCTGTAAGTTTTGTTGTTGTACTATCAGTTGATTTTGAAGACGTTGAATCTCTTCTTGTTGTTTACGTACGTTAAAAGCTAATTGTTGTCTCACTTGTTCTTGTTCAGAATTTAAATATTGCTGATTTTGTACTTGTTCTTGTTGTTGTTGCTGTTGTTGGTGACGCTGTTGCTGTTGCTGTTGGTGACGTTGTTGTTGTTGTTGCTGCTGCTGCTGTTGTTGTTGTTGTTGTTGTTGCTGTTGTTGATTCTGCTGCTGCAATTGTTGTTGGCGTTGGTGCTGCTGTCTCAGCTCTTCTCTTTGTTCATGTTGTTGACGAAGTTCCTGTTGATCATGCTGACGTTGATATAATTGTTGGTTTTGTTGTTGTGAATTTGTAACGTATTGTTGTTGGTAATTTGGTGTGGGTGATGGTTGGTTAAATCCACTGAATCCATTGTTATAATTTGTTTGCCCTGTAGCTTCATTCACAGTTATGTGCTGTTCATATTTAGATATAGCTGGAACCAATTCACTGTCTCTTGGTATGAATTGAGCAACATTTTGTTCATGCGCAATTTGTTGGCCCTGGGATCCTTCGGAGGGTAAAATTTGTTGAGGTGTTGGTGAAGGTTGTGGATGGAAGCTAAATAGTGGAGGGGATGACGGTTGTGGTAAAAATTGAGCTTGAGGTATTGGTGACGGTGAAGGAGAAATGGCATTTTGACTGGTAAAAACGTTTTGATTGTGCGTATTTTCAATTGAAGGGCCTTGTGCTGAAGGGCGTAGTGTCTGGGGTCCTTGATGAAAACTAAATTGTTGTTGAGGTTGACGTTGGAAAGGTCGGTTTGCTTCTAATTGAGGAGGAGATGGTTTTAAATTAAAGAAAGGTGATCTCGTAGGAGTTACCCCAAAGCTTTGTTTGTTTGTATCAAAATGTTGTGGCGGGCGTTGTTGTGGCAGTTGTTGATTATATGGGATAAGCTGCTGTGGACGATTTTGCTCGTTAAAAATAATGGGATTTGCGCTTGGTTTTGGCGCAACATTAAATGACTGTTGTTTGTTTGGGAGTATTGTTTGTTTTGACGAATCTATTTGATCTGTTGTAATTGTGTGATAGTTTTCCTGAAGATATTTGGCTTCATCAAAGTATGGTTGTTGTGATTGTGTATGGATGTGAGGTCTTTGTTGTCCAGAATGGAACGTTGTTCTTGAAGGGCTATGTTGTCTCGTAGGAAATGGAGGAGATATTGTAGGTCTTGAATGAAACGCGGGTCTTGCAGGTGTCGGTAGAATTGGCCCGATTGGGCCAGGTATTGGCGGACCTGAGTTAAAATGGTTTATAGGTTGAGAACTTGGAAAAGCAGCGCGGTTAGGGCCAGATGAAAAGGAACCCTGGTTTGGTTGTCTAAATGGAACTACTGGTGGTCTTTGTCTTGGCAATTGAGGTTCTTGACTCAAGAAAGGCTGTTGGAATTGAATACGACTTTGAGCATTATGACCTGTGTGATATGTTTGAGGACCTGCAATACCAGGTCTTTGTTGATGTTCTTGATAGTTTGGTGACACCGAACGTTCCAAAGAAATTTGAGTCGGTTGAACATTTGGTAAAGCAATGACTGGCCTCGGTGCTGTTTCTTCGTGTTTTTCAGAAGGGCTTTCTTCCCGTCTGTTATAACTATAATGACGAGCTTCATTGCCAAATGTAACCTTTACTTTGCTGTCTGTATGATATATTTCCGATTCTGGCTTAATAATAGCTCTGAGAGTGGTTGTTTGTGCTGGTGCATAGTATGGTTCAGGAGTTACTGTTACATAATGTTCGTGATGTTCATCTTCATCATTGGTAGGTGGCGTGATTGCGGGTATCGGCTTGTCATAAATTACTTTATCTTTAGCATGTGGATCTTTACTGTATTTGACGTAGAATACTTGGACTGGTTCTTTCTTTTTCTTCAGTAAAGGCTGAGGAGGTGGCGCGGGAAGAGATTCATTTGATTCTTTGATAATAATTTCTATAATCGGTTCCGGTGCTTCATAGTAATGTTGACTTTCACTACTGTATAACGGTGCCGTCGGCAAGCTACCGTATGGTGGTCCATAATCTTCACCGCTCTGATCATTCACGTTAAGAATTTTTGATTGAGCAATATCATTTCTATTTACGACTGATTCTTCTGTGCGGTCGTGTTTTGGATCATACAATGGATCTTTTTGAGAATACTGCACTACCGGTTCCATTTGAACCGCGTATGGCGGTAACTTTCCTGCTCTTTGCGATGCATTGGAAACTCTTCGAGTACTAGGGAGAGATCTAAAATGTGCTACTCTGGAATGCGGTAGAACTAGGGAGTACTGTAGGTTTTGTGGCGTACGAATGTTCTCTAACTGCCTTTTCGGTTTCGTTTTCGCTGTCGAGTTTTTTGCGTCTGCCAGGGTGAATACAGCCAAGGCTGCAACCTGAAATCAGAGAAACGATATTTATAGCTAAACGTTACGTAAAGTTAGGTCAATATTGAACAGCATTTATAATAGTGACGTGACCAGTGGCGTAAGTGAAGGTGAAAGTGTTGTGAAAAGCAAAGCTTATATTTACGCATATGCACTCGGCACTTATCATAAAATGTTAAGGTTATACCATGTTATTGTACGTAATTTATATTCAAATTTTAAAGTATATTTCACTTTTGTGATGTGATTAAATGTTATGGACTCATAGTAAATTTCAAGATGAGTCCGTTGGAATTCCAATAAAAGTAAACTTAAGCCTCTTGAACCCGGTTTTAATAATGCAGGGTGGGTTGTGGGTGATGCTTAATAAGAGTTATAGAGCAATTTTTTACACACAAAATCAAAGGGTTAAACACGAAGTAATAAAAGATTTATTATAGTATCATATACGCAATTCTTTCATATAGTAAAACTAAATATAAGTTTTAAATAATTGTAAATTTCTGTTATTGTAAATGTCTCAGCATTTTGCTCGGAATTTTTTTATTATAAAAATAGCGAAATACACAAATAATTTTGAAGTGATTTCCTTTGAGTGCTCGTTGAGTTTTTTAATATTTAGCACATGTAAGAACAAAAACTTTACGCAGATATTTTGTGTGAGATGCAGTTTTTTCTCATAGTTTCTTCCGCAATCTAATCTGCCCTGTAATTTAGGGCTGATGCATTTTTTCATCTATCAGTCGAGAATCAAATCCGATACCACGATACCACGATAACTTCATGGCTTGTAGCACGGCGTTTGTCGAACGCAAATATCTAAATTTCACCTCATTATTTAGTCTGTGGTCCCACACTTTAGTTCACATCACAAAAACCTTGTTTGCATAACAGAACAATAATATTTTTTGATTTATTTACGATTGAATTGATATAATTTTGATTACATACAAATGTCGTATAATTAAGAGTTCAGCTGTTATTTTAAAAAGAGAGAGAGAGAGAGATTTGAGATTCTTAAGTATTGAGAAAATCATTTCTTTTTAGCCAAATTACGTATACTTTTTATATAATTTAATATAATTACGCACTCGACATTTGGCCTAATTAAATAATTAATCTGAATGTACCACTGTTTTTGCAAATAAACGATTTATTATTATTATTAAGAAGAAGTTATCCCTGAGATTACTAAGTTCATACAGTCTCGTTAATACTAAACTAGTCAAAGACGGTTTACGGCAAAACATCAAAGACCACTGTAACCGCACTTCCGCGGTTCACACCCATTGTTCACTCGGTTACAGTTATTAACTTCAATTATAAACATTCACTTTTATCTTAGCTTACCATTTCTCACTCAATCCTAATACAGTGTAAAAGTTGCTATTTCCGGTACGACCATTCGATTTTAGTCATCCCTGAAATAATTTATATATTGACACGAACCGGTGAACTTCGTATCACCAACATATTATATTTGTGTTTTAACTTAATATAAAATTTATATATAAAATTTTATATAAAAATATATAAAAAAGATATCGGACCTCATACCACAACTATGAAAACAAAATTCTGAATGCAAAATTTATATAAAAAACAAAATCTTTAATACACAACCAATTGTACGTTTTTATTTCTAAAATGACAAAAGCTATATAGTTTTTATTGAAAAATTCAAATGTCATATTTAGTATTTTTCTTCTCTTATTATATGTTTCCGACTGTTGGAACCTTCCCTGAACTTCCAAGCCAAATCAGCCCAGCGGTCCACAAGTTTCATCGATACAAACGAACAGCAATTATATGATATTTATATGCAAAAAAATAAATTAATAAATAATTACATTTATTTGCCAATACAACTCTGTGTTTTGGCTCATACTAGCAAGAATAAAGTAACGTTGCTTAGATCGTAATTAACAGTAAGAAAAACTTAGACATTAATATATATATAACGTTATTTACATGTCAACTAAGTGTCTTTGTATTTAAAATACAAAATTTAAAGTAAGTACTTTCAATAATTTCGATAGGTTTTAAGAAGTATGCATATATATATCTCAGCATACAAAGCAACAGTTCTGTCAAAGATCTATTAGATGTATGACAGAAACAAAGAAAAAGAAGAAGTCAATAGAAGAAGAAACAGCAGGTCGGTGGCATGAGAGAGTGGCAAAGTGCAGACAGGATTTAAAGGAGGCCTTTGCCATAAAAATATATCTTACTACCAGAAACCTAAGAAGAATGGGATAATAGATATAAATCTATTTACTTAAGTGTTAAAATATCTGAAATAAAAGGTTATTATTATTATTATAATATACATAACAACAAAAGCCTACGTTACTAGTTATGTAGAAATAATATTTATTTCATAAATATAAGACTTTCGTTAAAAATAATATTGCTTAACTGAAATTAATTATTAAAGAACACATAACCTTGTATTACACTTGTAGACACTTTCCAAAATCTTGTGACATACTTCAAATAATAACTTGATATGCTAATGACAATAATACCGTATCATTGCTATGATTGGTTTATGTTACAAAATATTTACAGCAAAATCTTTCAATGTTAGACGAAATTATATCCGCGTCACGTACGAACATAACAAAAAGCTTTTAAAAGCGAAAAAATAATGCAGAAATGCGTAAAATATTTTTTTCTTGTTCACCTTAATTTGATACAAGTTTTGTTGTTTGTCAACTTAATATATATTTGTACCATAAACCAAATAGCTGCTGAATATTTCGTTCTCATTGTCACTACGCTTTTGAAAGCTAATGGTAGCTTTACACGCTTGCCAAACTGCAAACTGTGCCAAGCCTCCACAAAATATATATTTAATATATATAAAAAAATATACTTTTTTAAGAACAAGGTACGTTTTAAGTATGTAATGCGTGTGTGTGGTTGTAATAGGCCCTGGCTCAGCATAATGCTGAGGAGCAGAGTGTTCACTAGTTTCCGCCTCAGTCGCAGAAAAGAATAAGAATGTAATAAAATCAATACTTAGTAGAAAAATAATAATAATGATGGTAGTAAAAGTCAGCAGTGCAAGTAATGAAGTTTAGTCTAAAAGTGCATAGTAAATAAAATGAAATTAATAACAAGAATAATTGTTAAGATATAAATAAATAGTATGTAATAATATAATTGTGCTTGCCAAAGAATAACACGACCTACGGCATTCTCTCTCGTCCAACTAAGCTGTATCTATAATTCAAATGTCTAGCGATTTAGTCTTTAGGCCTGGAACTACGTAATTTTATAACCAATGGTTATAAAATTATAATAATGGTTCTTCCTGTTCTCGTGACATGCCGGTTTACTTTCTTGATACATCTTAATGATACATATTTACGTGGGGTTAAGGGTATGAATTTAGAAAGTTACGTATAAACATAAATTTTATGGATCATAAAATCTCCGTGGTTTTGAAGTCGGTAAGAAAACTGTTTTAAATAGACGAATTAATGATATAATTACTCGGTAATTATGTCTTCACATCGTTACTAAACTGTTATTTAATTGAAAGTATTTAAACGATTTAAAAGGTAATAATAAAATTATTAGCAAGAGGAACAGAAAAGTAGAGCCAGAACGTAAACTGGCGCACAAGACACAATGAAGGAGATAGGCAGGTGGATAGACCAGATTAGGGAAACAGCAGGCAAGCAAAAATTGGCACAGTGCAAACAGGAATGGAGAGATTTGGACTTTGCCCAAAAAGGGCACACACATATCTTAAAAGAATGAGATGACAGAAATATAAATTATTCTTATTATTATAACGAAAGTATCATTGTCATTATTGAGTTACTAATTTATCCACTTAGAAGTAATAGAGCTGTCATTTTAAAATGTTTATAGTCGTTTAGTAAGGTTTTGAGTTGTGTGACTTGTGAGAAAGTTAGCGCTAGGTTTTAGCCGGAAAATATTCTAAACACGAACAGCCACATAGAAACGCATTTGACCTTAATAAATCAGTTAATTATGGACTGGTACAACCTAAAATTAAAAGTTCAAATTAGAGACCTTAATCTAACGGATTATGAGGTGATACCTTTTTCAATGGTCAATATGTGATATAAGTTTTTCAGTATTCATCTTAAGCTAACAATCAATGGCAGAACCGGGGGGGGGGGGGGGGCTTCATGGGGGTCATGGCTCCCCCTGAGCTGGTTCCAGAAGTTAGGTGGACCACTAATTGAACATAATGATTTTATGTAACTACATATCTTCAATATTTAGTTAATTTAATATAATATAATAACTTTGTATGATGACAAACGTATTTCTCGACTTGACCACGGCTATGACCCCATCCTGGTGCTTAAGCACCATCCACCAGGAGGGGGTCATAGTAGCAGCTTAAGCTGGATCCGCCCTTGCTAACAATATGAATACAATTGTATGATTTGGTTTATAATTTTACCTGAGGTTTTTAAATTCCTCACCCGTCGATTTTATATACAGTTGTGTTTTGTTTTTCCTACGTCATTCAAATAGGATATAATAAATGCGGCGTCACGAAGGATACACTTTCTAACGAGTGAGATGTGAGTCACATTCTTGGTAAACTGTTGATTTCACATAGAACACTAATGAAATATTAGTTATGTGTCATCAGTAGTCTCTACACCTGATGTAATGAATACTTACTATTGCAGTTTTTCTATTTGAATTTTTTTGTGGCGTTTGCGCTTGTTGCACATCCTCGTCTCGTAAGATTTTTTCTTGATTATCGCATAATGTATAACTAATAATTCAAAATAGAAAATATAGAAAACACCAAAAAACCTATGGGTTTAACAAAGTTGAAGTGCTACTCAGTACAAATTCCTAATATTTTAAAAATATAATATTTATATAATATAAAAAACGAAACGAAAACATAATATTACATCTGTCTAGTAAAGTTGTCCAGTTCGGTCGTGTTAGATTTATCCCATTAAAGTTATGGAATAGAGATTCTTTGTTTTACACTTGCGAACTATATTTATGTTGCCGTTGAGAACTTTGTTAAGTTACAGGGATTAGGGTTTTAGCAAAATACGCGTAACACTAAGGTCCTTCGCTTATTATACAAGCTTTCGACGAATTCCGTCATTTCCGGTCTTATATGCCTTTATTAAGCATGTTTTTTTACAACCGACACTTTCAAGTTCAGATACCAGTGTCAGGGGTAACAGGATTTCTCTTAAAATTCTTAATCTCAAATTATTTATTTTTTTCCGCTTATTTCAAGTGTACTACCTACTCACATGGTAATATTACGGAATGAAGTTGGAAGGCGGCAACTTCCGACAAGTACAAATTTCGGATAACTGTGAAATGTACTGGTCGTGAAGTTGGCAACCTAGGTTGTAGTACAAAATTCTGCTGTACCTACTCACTCCGTTGGCTCTAAGACCCAAAAAGTCAATATTAAAAAAAATAAGACGAAACACAATGTCTAATAATGGTAATTAATAATTGATAAATACACAATTAATAAATTTAAAAAGGTCGGTCACTGTGGCACCTTTAATGCTGGCAGCATTACCTTGATTGTTAGTGTAGGTTAAGAATATTGTAAATATGTATATTTGTATGTATAAAACTCCAAAAACTTTCTTCCGATATTATTTACAAACCAAGAGATTATGTCACGATTCATCAATGACGGGGTCTCAATTTCGGTAAGCGTCGCCACGTCTGCAAACACGCCTATATATAGGGTTGCCACATTCAAAATACAAAAAGTTTATAAAACAAACTAAAATTCATACTCACAATAAATTGGAAAACGAATTTGAAAAAATCCAACCTCGTGACAAGAACTTTTGTAATAATATGTTATGTTCATGTTATTTATTTCATCGTGAATATTTTTGAAGCATGGGACGGGCTTTGTTATGAGGTGCTACTTGTGTGATAAAATAATAAACGGCTAAATATGTATCATTCCTCCACATTTTATTTTGTTCCCTTTTGAGACTCTTGGCCTGTGGGGTTCAAGTGCACAGGCGCTAATTAAAGATTTAAGTTGGCGCCTGGTAGATAATACTGGTAACCCCAGGGCTGATGCTTTTCTCGCTCAACGAATAGGTATCGCAGTACAGCGAGGAAATGCCAGCTTTAAAAGTACACTGCCACAGGAAACTTAGTGAAGTTAACTTTTTAAATTTATTTTAATTGTCTATTTATCAAGTTTTAATAAGTTATAGATTTCACATTTGACTTACTAAAACTAGTGTCTTTTAAGCATACCTAAACATTTTGTCAAGCTACAAAGTTATTTTATGTAGAGCGGACTCAAAACTGAAATTTTACTTTTTTTTTACTAGTGGTTAATTATAATTCAATCGTGAAAAAAATGTCTTCCAATTTTCCCAATGCTCTATTTACTGAATTCTATATTTTTTTTAGCTGTCAACCCTAAGTACACATTGCGACGCGTGCTTTCTACTGCATTCCGGCCGGACGAGTCCGATTGCGGTCCGTTTTGGAGCGAGAGTGAAAATGTACAAGCTTACGTATTTTCTGACTTATTTTTATAGTATCCCACTGACATACACGCGTTCCCTGAAGGGCTTATTTTTAAATAAATTTGCTTACCACATTTTATTGTCTACGTCTAATATTTATAATATAGGATACAAATGATTTATAAACACGCTAGTCAATGAACATGCTTTGACAATTGATGTGTGGCTTATTTTATTTTCTATTCTCTTTTTCTTCCGCCATCAGGACCACTAAACATCCTCTATAAAGTATCATCCAAAAGCAATATTGACCAGAAGTTTTTACATTCAATTTCGATGTAAAAACCGAGCTTAGCCCCGTTTCTGACTAGGTTGAAATAATATGAAACTAACTGTCCGTGGACAACTATATTTTACTTAACGCATTGAATGCTTAAAGAATGAATACAAAGTAATAGCCGGAAAATCAATTTTTTTATGGCGAATTTTAATAAAAGATGAATGTGTTTAATAATAGTACAATTAATAATCTATATGTAAAATGTTATGATAAAAGAATACTGGTTAATTTATGTATTAGAAAGGTTCTTCAGTAACTTGCAGTTTAATAGTCACTTAGTTTTCCATAAGATGACACACTTCGATAATCGCCAATTTTCATAATTGCGGAAATTGCTTTTGCATACGTATTTGGACCACTACTGATGGACGACCTACTTTCGATAATATTACGTGATGAATATAATAACATTGATATTTACTAGCGGCATAGACTTAAGTAGACTGCTTCCCACGCTTACTCCCATATTAAAAACGAATTGGAACACACGGAAGTGTCACCTCTGAATTTTACCCTAAGCCAATACACAGCGCAGGCGACTTGACTAACAAGTGATACGTATAGTAGTGAAATATTAAATACCTATTTGACATTTAAAGTTTTAGTCCGGTAAAACCTTTTCCAGTGAAGTGTACTTATTACCTTTTTAGATTTGTATTAAGTGCTAAATAAACGTATAAAACGTAACTCAATTAGGTATACTTGATGTGTGACTGAACTTAATGAAAATACGTTAAAGGTTTATTAGAATAATAGTGTATAAATATTTTGCCGTTTATGTTTTCGCAAGATTAAAGCTTGTGTTGGTATAATTGTATCTCTTTGAAAAGTTTAACTAGTCTACTTGGGAAATAGTGATCGACTTAAGAAATATACGTAATAAACGAAAAGTGCGGTATTTTCGATAAGCGTTAATTAAAACTCCATAACAGGTTACAACTGCATCGTAATGATATGTTTAATATTTCTCTCGTAATCTCATTATGCACACAAAGTCATTGAATTAATGAACTTTCTACTTTTGTTTAAGTGTATTTCGCGTCAGCCACAAGATAATTTAATAATTTAAAACTATGAATATGAAGAATGGTATATGGGATTTTAAATTAATAAAATTTTATTAGGATAGATTTGTATAAATAAACAAATATTGTGTTTCTATAATGGATATTCTAATTAAATTCAAAGTGTATGGTTTGTTCACAAAAATATAAAAAAAGTATATAAAAAAGTTAGCACAAAAAGCTTTTATCTCTGCTCAACCCATATATTCCGTATTCGATTCCAGACGAAACAATAATTTCGAATACGGATTAATAACTCTATACTAAGAAATGTTTCTGAACTATTACATGAAAACAAATAAATTCATCAGTTTCTCCTCTTCTTACGGTTTTTTGAAGTCGTTTAAAAATGTGAAATACCTTTCCACTTATCTAACAACCTGTCAAAATATTGATTATCCACAATGATGTCTATCATATGGTATAGTACAATATACGTAAGAATTACACAACCATAGCCAATAAACGACGAAAGTGAATATTCGAATAGTTAGCGCTTAATAAAAAAGTAAAAGTGCCATAGATATCCCACGGATGTCTCGTATTACAAATGCGTAAGGTACATAATGGTAATAATTTGTCTTAATTTACAATTATGTGATGTCATGGCGAGAGCTACTTTCCCAGAAGGCTCGTGACGTCAAATTATGTAATTGTAATGATGAATGATTGTTATCTTAATTTAACATAATTTGTAGCAATTAATGTTAAGTGCAAAGACTTTAGATAGTAAGATTCATAAAACGAATATTTAAAAAAAAAACTATTCATTCTTTATTTAAAGTATTTGTTGTTGACGAATTAAACTGTTTAAATGAATTACTTAAAAATAAACCAAATAATTAATGCTTTAAAGAAAGCAAACGCGTCTTCTAAAACGTTTATGTTTTGTATTTTTACTTTGTTCTACGTTTGTAATAACATACATTGTACCCTCAACACGAGCAGCTTTTATAAAAATATTATCCACAAAAATGGACATCTACGGAGTATGTTGTGTAAGGATGATGACAATCTGAGGTCCGATTACAAGATATTGGTGAGATCTTAAATTCAAAATCCATAACAAGCTTTCGTGTTTTCAGTATTCAATGCATAATTAATGGAATATTAATATATTGCGTCATATATAAATATTGATTTTTAATCTATATTTATCTTTGGGCGTAAATTTAAACTAGTTTTTATCACTTTCTCCTTCAATAAAAATGCTAATACTTTGTGATTAGCTTTCGACATTAAGTCTGAAATATATGATTTCTTAATTTTAATCCAATAGAAATCAAAATATTGCAAATTTTGAAATTACTAATGATAGCGAATAATTTTAAATTAATTGATATGTTATTAGATTTTAAAATTGTATAACATATTAAATTTTGCAACCTGAAACGAAAGTCTATATTTTCTGAAAAGTTGTAGACTAAGTCGATATTTTATCATTTTAATATTAAGGAAATATCTATAATTACTTGCATTAAATTTGTTTCATTAAAAATGGATAACTTTAGAGACTAGGGAAACGGAAAAGGGGACTGATTATTATGTCAAGAAAATTATTCATAGAAAATAAGAAATTTTTATAAGTTCACTCAATACATGAGTCTTGTTAAGGGTAACAGTAAGAAGCTTTTGCTTAAAATACAAGATGAGAAGCTTCTCATAAAGGTGTTAATGACAAAAAAACTACTAATAACAAGCCGTACATTGAACCCTTTGTAACAAACTTGCCGGCCTTGACTTTGTCCACTAACTAGAGCGAGTCGATGGCACGTAATCACAATTTAACGGTACTGCTAACCCACTGCCTCTAAAACTTGTCAACTCTATTTCACTTTTCACCTAATTCCAATTTTGTATGCTAGGGGAAACATTTTTTTATTAAAAGGACGCTGTTTTATTTAAGTTATAATTTGATACTTCATAGCTATTCACTCCATAGAGGAAGAAAGAGAATACTCGAGAATGTATTAATTCGCTTCTGGTTTTGATACCATTTCCATTTTTTCTGATGCTACTTTAACTTGTCATGGCATCTTTAGCCATGCAGATTCTACTTCTTCAAAGACAGTGCTGCCGCCATTAGTGATTGTTTAAATCTAAAATATTCTTTATTAGCAAGGATATGATATACATTATGATAATATTTATTTAAATTCAAAGCCGCCCATATTACATGTTAGTCATGCTGTATTTAATTATGTAATGTTTGGAAGGAAATAATAAATGCATGTAATTTTTTCCGACAGTCCAGTTGAATATTTTAGATATTTTTAGTGTCAATTCATTGAGATTAGCGTTCACTATAAGGAATAAATTAATATTTGAATTTCTAATTCAGTTCCTTGAAAATCGTTCCACATAAAAGTATCACAAAAACCATTAAGGATTTCTATCACGCACCCGTGTTGCTGCTTCCGGCAACAGGTAGTCTGATAAACTTTTTATAACACTTAACATTCTTTTGTATTTTTTTTAATTACGGTAATTATACTACTAAGGATTTGAAATATATTATATCTGCAATTGTATGTATATATTATCACATATAACGTGACGTATTTAATGATTTAAAGACAATTTAATACCTAAGTATATTGGCAGCTTAAGTTCGATTTTTTCATCAATCAGAGAGAAGAAATTGGGGATTTGCTGAAAATCCAATCTAACGAATATAAAATAATGCAATAAATTTTTACTTTTATATTTGTATTACACAAGTAAAAAAATTAAGATAAGAAAATTATCCTTCGATATTATAATCAACTGAAGTAATTCACTTCAGAACGTTGAGATCTCAAAGTTAAATTTACGTTCTTCGTTCTCTTAAATAATAAACGTCATTGTAAAAAAGTACACCACAAATAAACGATTCTATTCTATATAAGTACATTTGTTTGTCTTTTGTCAAATGTCCACTATATCAAGGTTTGTGGTGCTGGGTTTACAAGTAAGTAGTAGTTATGAGTAAGAAGAAACTAATACGAATTAATCGTCGCTATTAGGGTGGAGTTTTCAAACACCCTATTCTTATACACTAAGTGCATAGTGAATGCAAGTATTTCAATGTTTCGACAAAGCCTGATGTAACAATAATTGAGTGTAATTTCAGCTCGATTTTAGAGATGAGGTAATGTAAATTGATGTTGCATGTTCTTATTATGACATATTAAGTTGATTCTTAGATTACATCTATTGCGAATACTAAGTATTTTTAAGGCAATTATTTTTTTTGATCAAATACTTTTTATAATATACCATAATATTACATATATATACTACAAATAGTTTGAAAACAAGAGAAAACATCGCGATGGTCGTCCAGTGGCCTAATATAAAAATATCAGAGATTAATTTGAACACATTCTTTAGTTTGGCAACATTCTATTCCGAGGTCATTGAACTCGGTGAAGCATAAAGTTGGGCTGTCAACTGTCAAAGCTATAATAAAAAGAACTGAAAGGTCTCCTTGAACATCTTTCTGAAATTATCTTGTCAGCACGTCTAATGTTTTAGTACATGTCTGACATTTGATGGCAAGTTAAAAATATTTATGAAAACCTGTCAACCTTTGGGGTATTGGGGAGAGATTTTATTTTATGGCTTTATTTGCATTTCTTATAGGTAATTGCTGTTTCATCACCAAGATTAATTGAAGTTGTACTGTTACGTAAAGTCATAAGTCATATTGGATGAAAAAACATTGAGTTTTGAGGTGTACCAAACCACAAAACCATCCCAGTATGGACATATCTTTATCGTTCTCTGCTTTATAAAGTATAGGGTTCAAAATTTATTCCCAGTGTTGAAACCCAGTTTTAAGACATTGGGAATCCGTAAATTTTGGCAGTTGGCAACATTCCATAGCTATAGCGTCGCATGCGAAGTGGAACGCGGTCATATACAAGTTCCGTTCGCAAATTCTCTGCTGAGCACTGACACACTTCCTCAAACACGTTGACGCAACGTAGAAAGGACGCCTTTATATTGGGTAACTATTTTTTGTCATAATATTCGCAAGTTTATGCAATTCAACTTTCGACCTCTCGTGCAAATTGCATGTGTTAATTTTTTGAAAGGATTTTTATTTTCTGACAGGTTTTCAGCGACATATCTTCAACGTGAATGTATATATAAGTTTTCTCATTGTAAGGCTATACAATAATTTACCAAAAACATTCTAAGGTCTTTACTTAATTATTAGGTCTTAATTTAATGTTCTTGTACTGGAGTTTTTAATATTCGACTTAACTTTTGGAAAAAAAGTATTATTCTATTATAATTGATATTTATTTAATACCGTTATAATATAGTTTAATAATGTGACTGTGTAAAATTTCTTTTAAGATAAATTTGCACGCCAATATGGGTTGCGAAATGTATACCATATTCTCGCAAATTATTCTTACAGCGTATAATTATTATTACACTAGACAGAACCAAATAGTACTTTAGTTAAGATACATATAATTAGAATGATTCTTATTTGGGATTAAAGTCATTTTACTAGATACTCGTATAATCCGCTACTGGATGTGTTAAATTATTTTATACTGGAGTATCACTGCCGTTATTGTTCCGTATATGATGTTTTTAACGAGCATTAAGTTATTTAAAGAAACAATACTTTTTTATTTGGAAGTATAAGTCTGCCAAATTATTATAACCGCATCCGGTCAAGAGGCTCTAAGAAAGTTTATGAAATGAAGCGCTGCGACCTTTCATATAGATTATAGACACTATAAAAGCAAACATTTTTTTATGAAAAAAAAACGGGCAGGAGGCTCACCTGATGTTAAGTGATACCTCTGCCCATGGACAGTATCTAAAATGGACAATGCCAAAGAGCTCGCGAGTGCGTTGTCGGCCAAGAAATGGTACGCTATTTTCTTATACCATACTAATAAATGCGAATTTTATTAGTGTACCTATTTTTAATATTTTTTTATAACGTTAATAAACTGCTTATCAAACACAACCTTAGCACAAAGATATAAATTTAGCAGAAGAAAGTGACGGATGTAACATTATCTATTGAATATTTATAGTCCATTAAATTCCAAAACCAATAACAAGTCGCGAACAAGCCCTAAGCTCTGGTCAACTTTCACTAGAAAGCAATCACGCGCCGATTAAGGATGAGAACAAAATAATAAATTTAAAAATCGAACATACCCAAAATAAAAGCCTCATGGTATCCAAAAATACACTTTGGGGTGGAATAAAAAAAACAGGCACGACACAGGCGCGATCGCGCGCGCTTTCTTTACAACTGCGTCTATGGCTGTGCGCATACAGCCTCCCCCCCAAAGAAAGTTCCATCCAACCTTCACATTCGGATTATGTAAAGCTAAAAACGTACTCTATGTACGAGAGGAAAATAGGATAAGGTCGTTTAAAAATTGTAAAAACGAGATTAAAAATATTCACACAGCGTTACGAAAAGTGTCTAATTAGACGATAAGAAAATCTAATCTGAAGTCGCTTTTCGCGTGAGAATTGATTCAATGAAATCTAATATGAAAATGTAGAAACGATCTTTCAAAATCTAGCTGTGTAGTTTCTAGATTGCCTAAGTAGGTATAACGAAACACACTAACAGAGAATCTTATTTACAATGCATACGTACGTAAGTGTTTATAAAATAATAACTAACATTTCGTAGAAATTATTGCACGACATTTGTCATTATTAGTCAAATCTAATTTTTGTAAACCTGTATTTTTATCTTATTATAAACTGAATAATAACATAATTTAGTAACTGTATTATTTTTGGCTGTGTTATTGTTTTAGGAATACTAATACTTAAATTAAATAAATAACTATTTAAATGTGGAATAAGAAAATTTTTGTAACCTCAGTGTTAGAAATGTGCAGTTTTAGCTTTCAATCCTGATGTCGTCCCCTTTTTTTACAGAACTCTTCTGATGTTAAGTAATACTGCCCATCGACACGCAATGCCAGAGGGCTCGCCGTTTCGTTGCCGACTTTTTAAGTTTTAGTACGCTCTAAGTCAAATTTGTTCAATCTTTCAATGATGTCCAAATTACCAAATATTGCCTTTGAAATGGGATGACTTCCAAGATAATTTCTGGGATGGAATTTTCCAAGATAATTTTATTTCATTTATTTCCGACAGCAAACTTAAATCATAAATAACAAAAAGCAAATATTAGAAAATGCAATAAATAATATAAACTAAAAGTTTAAATTAAAAACCAGGTAAGGAAAACTCAACGAAAAATATAAAAACGTAATACCCAATTCGGCTGCGTTGTGTGATGGTAAACAGATATGAGTTTGTACGGGAGTGTGTGTACATGGGGGATGGTCATGATAAAGGTTATTTAACTATGGATATTCTAAAAAATATTAAGCATGTGCCGTGATAGCTTAAACAAGTTGAGGCATAGGCGTCGTATGTAGTTGCTGTTAACATATCACAATTCATTTAATATTATTTAAAGTTAAGAAACGTTAAGTGGATTTTAATTGTCTAAAGAGTCGACGTTATTGCAATGCAATACGCTTTAGTTTAAATCAAGGTAATTCCTTTCATATTAATAAAAAAGCCAAACTAATATTGTTGAGGTCCTTACGTCATAGTCTAGAATGATATCGGTTTTTAGTCAGAAGCTTTGTCATCGGCGGATTTTCCGCAATTATAAACCTAGGTGGTAATAATGCCTGGGCATGAATAGGGTCTTGCTTCATCACTATTAAATTATTTTGTAAGAAACTATTTAGACAAAAATCGTTTTTAAAATATTATATAAATAATATATGTATATACAATAGTCTATTTAAGTAAAGTTTTACTAACTTTGACTGCGTGATCCCTCCAATGTGAACTTTAGATTCCCTTGTTTCTTGTTGGTTAAGACCATAATGCATATAATGGACCGATACAACTACTTTTAAAATTGCCACCAAGAAACAGAAACAAATGACCTATTAATGCAATATTATCCCATAACCAAAGAGTTAAAAAAAGAGTACGAACAATCATTATAAAAATAAGGTTCCATTAATGATGTTTCTAACTGGCCGGTTATAATTCTTATAGTACCATGTAGGTAGAAAAATGTAATATGAAAAAAATAATAACTAATAGCTGATATTTTTACTACAATAGTACAGGATATAGTTTCTGGAAGAAGTCAAAGATTTTGAAATACTAATATTATAGTAGGTTTATAATAATAGTATACCAGATTCTTGTAATTAATATTTGGGCTTCTCGGAGATCGGAATGAAAGACGATAGGACTTCCACTTGCCACTATTGCATTATCTGTTATAAGGAATTGCATCCATGCTTTCATCATTACAATATGGACTATTGAGTAATTTTTAACAATCTCAATTTACGCCGATGGACTGTACTAGAATTACGAATTTTGCCTTGGTAACTTAAGTTTACTTTTATTAAGTTTTTAGCGTATTTGTTATTTTTAGTGAAAATGTTATATGTAATTTATTTAAATTAAACCGTGTTAATGTGTATAAACTATAAGTTAAATAAATATATAAAAATGATTAAAAACTTAATATACAATTTCTTTATCGAGACACAAAAAAATTAACATGATACTTTCAACATACATTTTACTACTTCTTACAGTTTGTGTGTTAACGGTCTGTTTATAAAGTATTTTTCTGTATATATGTGTTAATGTTAAACATGCTCCAACTATTTAAAGACGAATAAGACAGTAACTTTCAAGTATTTGAGTAATGCACACGAACTCACTACAAGATTTAATTAGATTGAAAAGGTCAAAATGCTAAGACTAGATTTAATCATTTGTTTAAGCCAATTTTCAATAACTTGTGGATTTATTTAACATTTTACAACTCATACTCAAAGTATTTTTATGTAACTTACAAAATAAAATTTTGACCAATGTATGAATCTATAACATTATTTACATCTCCACCTTACAAGTGCGGATGTCGTTGTCAACCATCGGTCAGAATCTCGCTAATACGTACTTTTAAATGAGAACTCGCACACACCAAAGACAATATTGTCCATGGCTTTAAAGCCGCTAACTTTTAGAATAATCTATGTAGACAAAAGATTTTTCTATTAAAGTATGATGGTTTTATTCGGAACGCTGTTAACCCCGCTTGAAGACGTGGTGATATCACCATTATTAGCAGGATTATTTTATTACAACTTTGCAATCGAAGTGGAAGTCAAATATATTGGTGTCATTAATAATATAATTAAAAGTATTTTCTGTAAACTGATTACATAAAGATATGACATTCCAGTAACATTTAAGAAATATATATATTAATAAAAAAATTAAATTAATTACAGGAGTAGATAAAGAGAAAATACAATAGTTTTTTACACATCATTTGCTAAATTTTAAATTGTCAAATGTCAACCAGTCCCCGAATGCACTTTTTGAACAGATTTTTCTAAGCGAATGTTTTTATGAGGAATTAATATTTCAATTAAAATGCAATACAATGCCAAAATATATAAATGTGGCAGGAGGCTTTGACAGCCAAGCGGTAAATACTTTCTTAGTAGAGGTTAGTATTTTCAACCTTAAATAAATAAAAAAGATAAAGATATATTCATTATTAACAATTCATATGTAATATTTGGGAACCCTTTTAAGTAGTTTCCAGCTCTTCCATAACTCGTAGTATCATATTATCGCGTATATGGAGGCTTTTCTTAGGTTAAAATTTGAAGTGAGATATTGCGATTGGCCATAAGTGAAGTATCGATAAGCAGTCCAAGGTTTGATACCTTTCGGATTGCGAAGACTCGTCTGTGAGCGGTAAATGCGCTAAATCGTTAATGGTCTTTTCCGCCCGAAGCAACTTACCAAAGAAACTAACAAAAAGTGTCTAGGCTAATTTTATAAACATCTAAACATTAACCGACTTCAATAAAAAGTACGTATTGTTAGATTTAAGTAATATTTAGGTTTCCAAGCACATATATGTGTGTTAATCCACATTTTATTCTGTTCCTTAAAATATTCTATAATAAATCTAAAAGTATAATATTGTTAAACGGTCAGTTTCTTAAAAATCGGCTCAGTAGTTTTTATATATGTATATCCAAGAGTTTGTAGATATGTGTGATATAGGTACCTTTATTGATATCTCTCACATCTCTCTCTGGGATCGCTCTCACATTCTACCGAAACCTCAAAGGCACGTTAAACGCTCAAAAACTCGGGTACAGTACGAGTATATAGGAGGTAGAAGATGGGCATAATATCTTCTTCTATTAACTCCCGGTCTTCTAGACCTAGGATTCGTCCTAGAGCACTCCCACTTTCTTTCTGCTGTCTCCTTCTGTAGCTTTATTTGTTCACTGAAGATCATACGTGACAGGTATTTGAATTTTTCATAATTACTTTATTTCCATACATGTTCTCAATCTAAGTCATCATCACGAAGCTTTATTTAGTAGTGTGTGTAATATTACCTCATTTTCATTACAGAAAATTGATATTTCCAATACTAACCTAATTGTATGCGTCTTCCCGATCGAATTACGTAAGTATTATGTTTATCCAAAGCAGACAGACTACTTTCAGTTTTGTAATATGTTGCGGGGTCAAAAGCCGATTATATATGCAATTATGGGCAGTATACATACGATTAGATGTTGATTTAGTAAAGATAGAAGAGAAGAGACTTTTCTAAAATTATTTGCATAAAAATATAGTCTATGTTACTTGAGTTAGTGGTGAAAGAATTTTATAAGTCGGTTTTGAGTTTATTCCTTTCAAACGAAATTCATAGACTTTTCTATTATATTTCCTAGAAGCTTTTTAACTTTCTCTTATCCTACATACAAAGTAATACTATTCCAATTTTCTTCTTCTGTAGCATTTTTCAGTACAAATGATCGTGTTAGTGGCACCGCACAACATCCTGCATTCTCCCCTTTCCTTTGCGAATGGGTGATGGTAACTTTCTGGATCTCTTCGTGTTACATGTCCAAGAAACTAACGTTTTCGTTATTCTTGCATAGTGTATAGCAAAAATGTTACGGATTATTTATATGTTATTAACTTTACTGGTCTTGTTATATAATTTAAAAAAATATATATTTTATTTTTTAATCACTTTTAACTATCCTCAAATAGTCTTTTCATCAACTTTGATTTTGCTTCCTTTGAAATAGAGATTTTTGGGACGTGAATTTTCTAATGCTCAGGCGATTACAGTGCGTCTGGTAGAAGATAGTACTAAGTACGATGTAAGACCCTGGTAGAAGATAGTACTTAGTACGAATAGTACGTAGCTCATGCTTTCCTCGCTCAACGTATAAGTATGTACTTGCAATACAGCGAGGAAATGCTGCCAGCGTTGAAGGTACACCGCCACAGACCAAACTTTTTACAGTTGTTTAAATTTTCTATTCATCAATCTTTAATTATTATTGTTATTATTACTATGTTTATTGAGAATATTGTTAATAAAGTATTGTGTATTGGAAATAAATTAATATCACCTTTGTGTAAGTTAAATGATAATATTATATGTATTTCACAATAACATAAATTGGCATATTAGCAAGACTACGAAATTATTCGTTCATACTACATTACATATTTTGTAATAACTAATAACATAAGCAAATATATTTAGTAACATACATTACTATTCTGTTGGTTATTACAGATGTGTTCAACGAATTTTAATGATGGAAAGCCGCAGAACAACCTTGTATCCGTCACGAATTTTATGTTAAATTAATACTTAAATTAGATACAATTTCATAAGTTACTTATATATGTAGCTGTGATTGAAGGTTTTTAGACACCAGTGATGCAAAAACCACGCTACCGAAGGTGTTCTAAAGCTTTTTCATAATACAGAATTATTTATCATCTTTATTATCTTTTGTCGATCCGAAGTGGTGGAGGCCTGATGACCTGTAACAGAGGTGCTCAACCTTTAGCAGGCATCAGTCTCACATAAACAATAACTATTCCTCAAAAGAAGAATGACAATTATTTACATACATTAATAAATAGTTGTAACTTATCATGTATAAAGTTTTTGTGAGAAAATAAAAATAAAGATTGCTAAATAAAGATTTATATACATGCAATAGACATAAGTGTATAGTTTCACTGGCTATGTTCTTTAAGCATGGGTCTTAGAAACAAATATTGTTTGTCTTGAATTCCGACAAACAATATTTGTATCTTGGTAGGAATAAATTAATAGTTGAGAGTTCACTTTGACAATTAAATAGAAGATTTTACTTGGTACATGGTGCTTCGACAACGATTTGCTTTTTTTAAAGAGTACCGAGAGTTTTTTACGCCGGCTTTTCCTCTCGGCCTACACCTTCTTTGCCGATGATTGTATTTAATGACGTGGAATAGAGACAGCTATATCTTATATTCCAAAATAAACAAATTTTTTAACGGTTCCGGCTTCTTCAAGTCATCATGATGAACAAGGTCGAGGGGAAAAACGCGCTTGCAGAAGAAGCAAGTCATGGAGAGGCACCACAAGAAAAAGAAGAAGGAATAAATAATCACTTTATTAAGACGTTTTTACGAATAGTTACGATGCAACAGTGTCAAGTGGAAACACTAAAGAAGGTTTTTAAAATGAGGTTGCATAAACACTTCAGTTTCGTTTCATGATTAAGCGACAATTTGGAAATTCGCAACATTATCTATTGTGCGAACTAAATGACCTATTACGATGAGGTAATACAGTTAGTCCCTTTCATGAAATAAGTCGGGGTTAGACGGGTCAACGAGACACTGTCTCGTAAAAAGATTGTGCAATGTGTTGAAAATTGTGTATTATTTCAAGAAACAAAACGATGCTTTCCTTTGTGTAAAATAATAGCTAGTACTCAAATGTTATATCATTAATTAAGTTTTCTAGAAAGTTAATAAGTTAATAACGCAGCTAGAACCTGGCTGGGTTTCTTTGCTTGTTCTCCTTGGTTGTTCTTCTCTTCATGTAGCACTGCACTCGAAGAACTTTTCTTAAGATTTTTCATGTAAATCGTAGAGCAGGTGATCGTAGAATTACGAACTTTCCGTATATCATAATATGTTTTATGGGGAAAATTGTGCATATTTCATTTACCACTTTTCTTCGCAGATAGAGAAGTCTTATTCAAGTAATAAGACTTCCTATCAAATACAAGACATATTACAACACGTCGTAACGGAATCAGCGAAATTGTCAATACATTATCACAAATCTGAAGTAAAGTCGTGAAGAGATATGCATTCATTTTAATAAATCGATTCGACCAATATATAAGTTCCTTTCGATCGCTGATTCGCAAGTCGTGATGTATAGACACGATATTAAAAAGAGATCGTGCGTGAACTACTTGCAATTATTAATCTCGCCTATTGCAATTTGTAACCTCGTTAGATGAGGGCGATAAAATTACTTTTACATTCCTTTGTTTTATGGAACCTTCGAAGAAGATACAATTAATATCAAAATTAATTACAGTTTTTTTTTTGTATAATTCTTCAGTGGGCAGCTGGTTTCACAAAGCGGTGGTGCACGGCAAAAATTGTCTTGAAAAACGCCCATTTTAACTACAAAGACAATATTATCACCTGATAAGACTAATTGAAAAAGCTCTTTACGAATGAAGTTACGTGTTTGCCACAAAAGCTTTGTGAAAGGGATAGTTTACGCAATTAACCATTATCTAACTTTATCACGGATTTACAACTTCAAATTGTTTGTTGTTATAACAAATATTTTTCGTTTATCTTTATGATTCAGTGTTACGTAATCGACTTCATAAGTGGATGGGCATTCGAATTTCGTCTGCGGTTTTGACTCGGACTATAATTGCGTTAAGGGTCCAGTACAAATTCTTAAGCTTGTAATTTAAACTAGGAGAAAATATTGATTGCTTTAAAAATATTATACTATCGGATATGTATGATATACATGGGATAATGCATCATTCTTATTCATTTTTGTGTTTACTTGTTTCAAAAATAAAATATTTTTCTCTTTTTGTATTACAATCTGGATTAATATTTTCTCTTTGATAGCCTACATTTAATGCAATCCTTCTATGGTTCAAAAAATTACGTCATTCACATAACTGTTTATTCATGTTTATATCACTTACATTGACTTTCCATCCTTCCATCATTTATTCTATAAAAAAAGGTTATAAAATACATTAATTTTAAAAAATATATAATTTTAAACGAACTCCAAAGTTAAGTTACCCCAAGACTTCTTAACGAATAAAACGTGATTTAATTTTGTTTAACAGAAATTTTAAGAAATTAAACTGTATCAAGTTATGCTATTGGGCGTCCGCGACTCTATCTAGAATCATAGCCATATGTTTTTCCCCATCCACACAATAAAATCAGGTTTAAAACTTTCGAATAAAGTGTTGTTTTATGTGATAATTTTTCATTCAGAATGGCCATTACATGTTGGTCATTCAAATTCCTTTGGCAGACGCGTGGCGAATCGAAAGGTGCGGTGAAAGTGCGTCCTTGTGTGACGCACCTGGTTTATTTAAGGGTCAATAAACATAATTCAAAGTCATTAATCCCGGAGTTATGGTTATTATTGCATTATTTTTAGCTTTAGATGCGCTCAAGTGCGTAACCAATCCAGGAATCATATCCAAATTAAACTGATCTTCAAATATTAAGGGCCTGTTTCACAATGTCCGGTTAAGTTCCAAATAAGCTATTTATTACTTATTGGTAGGATAAATAGTATTTTTGCGTTTCACGACTGTCAGACAGCGCTATACGTCATGAAATTTGAAGTATCTTATTCGGAACTTTTATCTTTCGAATAATTTATGTGTTGCATAGCTATTTGGCACTTTATCCATACATTGTGAAACAGGCCCTAATTATCCTTACGATTTAGTATTATCAAGGATATTTAACACAAGAAAGTGTGCAATGCACTTCCAGTCTATATTAAGGGGTAAGAGACTCTCAGTAAAGACAGTCTTTTTTTGAGTAAAAAAATTCCACTTTCCACTGTTGTTGTACTAATTTGAAAGGTGTCTTATTCAATTTTTTTCACTAGACCCGTGTTGTCAAAAAGTTCTTTATTAATTAATTTGTTATTCAGGTCCTGTAATGGGGAACCAGCGACTCAGTTGTGAAATTTGTTCTAATTAAAATAAATAGCTACTTATGTAGACATATTAGATATGCCTCACCTCTCTTGGATAAGCTCAGGGCTGCTGCATAGCGGGGAAATTACCAGAGCAACATCGATTTTTTCCCCTTAGTCGATTAAGGTGCAAGTCATATATTGAAGTTACTGTCTACTAGACAGAGCAGACACTCAGAGATGGTGTTATGGTGAAATCCCAGAAGATGTAACAGCTTTTAGGTTACTCTAAGGGAACTTAATAATATCTTTGTTTTTTTATTTATTTCTATGTAGAGTTTCGATTTTTTTTACGCGGACCCCTAAATCCTAGCCTATCAGGCACGCAATAAGGCAGATATGTGACCAAGTGGCTAAGCACAAAAAAGGGACATTTTAACGTACAGGCCTGGTTTTAATGGACAGTCTCCCTCCGGGCCCGGGCGACAACTACTCCGGAAAGAGATTATGTTAAGTTTCTGTTTTATATATTATTAGATTTTATAATATATTAAACATGTATATATATTTAGATGTATAAAAATTATTTAATATTTAACTTAGAAATAATAATAATAACGCCGGTTTAATTTCCAACGATGAGAAAAAGATATAATAAACAGCTTAGTTTCTTTACATTTTATACATTATTTTTATCTTGTTATCCTTAATATACTTTCAGTACCTACCGTCGCGTCGATCGGAACAACGTAAGGCCTCAGTTAAAGCCCTCCTAAGGCTTTTTCCAACTGACTCTATGACTTTTTTTTTCTATTTCCGCTACCGCTTTTATTTCTGCGATCCACTTTTGTAACATAAATAAAACCCCAATATTACATATTAGATGAGTCAAACGCATTCTTCCAGTAAGACGTCAGTTTGGTAATCGGATATCATTATTAACTAATTCTATGTTCTTAAAACTGATTGACCAATTAGTATGTATCATATAATATAAATGTATAAGATTATAGGTGTTGTCTTTGATCGTGTCTATGGGCGGTCGAGCCGAGGTGAAAGGATGCGACCACTGTTAGGTAACATACCGGTTACCACAGACTGTGACAGATAACTATCGCTGGCCTGTCTTCTCACGTTTTTGTAAGTTATAAGTACGGCCGGTATTTGAAAAGAAAATATCAACTGTATTAAAAAATAAGGGAGAAGACTATGTCCAGAAGTTGTGCGGAGTATTACTACAGCTGAGTTTCATCATCGGACGTCAAGGTAAAATACAAGTTAACATTCCTATTGCCTCGAAGTCTGTCGTTTTACAACTGAGCATTTCTTAAGGCAGCTTTTGTCGCTCGCCAATCGACATTACTGTAAGGATAGGTACCCACTGGATTATTCGAAACAATTCGACTTAGGGTTCGTCAAGAAAAGAGTTACTAGTTCTTAAAAGGCCGGCCACACTGGCGAGCCTTCTGCCAATCTGAGTGTCCATGGTCGGTGGCATTTACATTACATGAGCCTCTTGCCCGTTTACCCCCTGTTACATAAAAAATAACTCTGCCAGCAATATTCATAGAATTCCCTTAGCATTTTAAGGGAGTATTTAATGTGAATCATATTTATTGTCCTAGCGATATTATATATAATATATCAAATAGTTGTAACTTATCATGTATGAAGTTTTGTGAGAAAATAAAGATTATTATTATATATCCAAAAAACTATCTACGGCGAAGTACAAAAGAATTTTAAATCTGCTTATACGTGCATTTTCCTTGAGTCATAAGTGTGGGCGTCAAATCTCTCACATTCGAAAAGAGATTGCCTCGTTTTTGTATACCGTTCACCAATTCGCGGTTATTTGATGCCGTGGGACGAACTGACCAGTTCTTTATAAATAAGTCCAATTGTTAAGTAACAAAATTCACACGTAAAGACAGATCGCTACAAGCTAATCCCATTTCGTAATCGATCTTGATGTGAAACGTTTCCATTGTTACCTCCATTTCATGAAAAGTCTAGAGTATCGGAATAATATTTTCTGAAGTTTACACGAGTACACATTAAAATAAAACTTCTTTAAAGAATATAAACGCGAATTGATTTCCACCCCACCATGATTGCTGAAAAGCACTTGAAATCGCTAATACAAGTTGATCTAAAAAAAAAGTGTTTTCCATCACAGGAAATGATGGTAAGTTAGTCTAAGTTCCTACACGTTCATTGGTACATGAGCCATCAGAAGAGTAATCGAGGTTGGCAGTCAAAACTTCACTCACGCCGGTTGGAGGAGGTCTATACATATATAGATAACATAATATTTTTAATTATTTTGGCCTTTTCATTCTAAAACCTATTAAATAACGACGTTGATCATTTGACGTAGAACGGCCTCCTACAGCCTGGTAGAAGCAACACTAGTCCACATGCC
The DNA here is from genome assembly GCF_905147795.1 of Pieris rapae. NCBI lineage: Eukaryota > Metazoa > Arthropoda > Insecta > Lepidoptera > Pieridae > Pieris > Pieris rapae. The sequence goes on along the minus strand of NC_059509.1, from coordinate 2,215,796 downwards.
ACCCGCTATATACATAATATATTATATTATACATATATTATATTATACATATATAATATTATATCAGTAAAGTATGTTCTTTGATGGCAATGGAAACATTAAAAAATGTCAAAACATCTATCATGTTGGTCAGAATATTCCGTAATGCTATTGTCTTGAATCTATAACGAAACTCTGCAAGAAACTTATTGCATAGGTATCAGCAAGCGTTTGTTTTTGAAATAAAAGTCGCTACTAACTTTGCAATCAAGATTTATTATCTTTGTCTTAACTTAACGATCTTAGACACAAAAGCTCATAGTCATAGAAAAATGATTGTTAAGTGTATAACATTGTTCAAATATATAATAGATTTTAAGCTAGAGTATTGAGTAATTACTGTATGCAATGTGCAAGTCACTCCTTGCATTTTCGTTCTCGTTACATTGAGTGCAACAATAATAATATTAAGTGTTACGTACAAATGAAACAATTACAGTGTCGGAACTGTAACAATGACAGTCATTTCGACACGGTCATGTAATCGGTGCATCATTATCATTCTTAATAATAATCACTTCCTTAACTTCCCTCGAATTAACGCTTTTATGTGTACAATTCAACCTTCTTGTTTTTTTATAACATCTATAAATCCCACTTATTAAACTTAAAAACATTTTAAAATTAGAACATGTCCGGGATATTGTGTTCTAATTTTAAAATGTTTTTTACAATTGTTTAATTTTAATTTTTTTAAGTTTGTTACTCTATTACTTTTAGTCAGCTTTAATCAATATCTAAAGAATTATTAAAGAAAGGCTTTAAACATTATGAGGAAACTTAGAGCCATTTCCGTATTGGTTATGACGTCTTCTGCATATTTTTAACATAACACAATTTGGTAAAAACAATAAGATTCTTAAAACGAATAATCTTTTCAAAACGTATTAAATATCAATATAATTTAAATATAATAATAATTAAAATAAAAAATATATAATTAATTTAATATAATATATTAGACGTATTTCTATGGTTATTTTATACCGAACTAAGAATGAATAGGTGTATTTAAATGTTGTTTAATAATTATGTAAGAAAGCAATAGACTAAATTGATCGTAAAAATGTCACTGGCCGACAAAACGCTACATTAGGGAAATTATACTTTATTGAATTAATTAGTTACATTACATTACATTTGATTATGGTAGAGTTACGTGATCGTCAAAAGTTGTCTGCGAGACGAGTAGCGAGGTCAAACCCATTAAAATAAGGTTTTTTTCCATTCGCCTGCAACTACCTACCACCAACCTAAGCTGGATGTAGAGTCGTGAGTTACCGTTAAAAACCTATTACTCCCCCGTATAGGGGAGTCACACTCAACTTGAGTCTCGACTCTGAGGGTAGACCGACAGCAAGCTATCATAAAAAATCATATTAAAATAACAGACTATTTGAACCTGAAGCGACACCTTCAAACATTGCGATCATGACTCCCTCAGAGACTGATCCAGAGTTCTGACCGCTCTATGCTTTTTATCAGATGCGCCCCCTTATCCTTATATTTGTTTAAATATAATAGTTAGTAAAAAATCACTTTCTTTGTAAATTAGCAAGAGCTCTGCAAGTTTTTGCTGACGGAGTGTGGAGCGCAAGTAACTTTTTACTCTTTTAAGTGCTGGAAAAGACCAGAGGTAACAGTCATTGTCAAAAAAAGATCAATTTTATATCCACATTCGGGGACTTGTATGAATTATTAAAAGTTCATTTACTTCACTTTTTATTAAGAGTACATTTAGTGTTTTGTCTCGGTATAGTTGAAATATGCAGGGAATGATGCATAGCAACTAGCAAAGACGCATTTTAAGCGCGCCCACACCCCCCTACATCGTCGCGCCCTAGGCTGCAGCCTAATTAGCATAAGGATTCAGACCCTGCATATACTGTAACAACCTCAGGGGCCTTCGTGCAATTCAGTTAGTGGATAAGACTGATCGATGATCCTCTCAGTACGTCGATCGAGCAACACAGTCCTTGCAAAAACCTTAAACTAAATCTAGGGTGTATTAAAGTTGTCTTTTATATTATAGTATAGAAAGTGAAGATGATATATATATATACATATATATAATTTTGTCAAGTTTATTATGTTATTGCAACGAAAGTATTAATAAGTAATGTAAATACCTCGGCTACAAACTACAAAGCAAATTTTTAACTATATGCATGAAGCATGTAGATCTTGATAAATTTCATAACAGGCGAATATTTCGGAATATATCCTTCACAATTTATTAACATTTTAATCAATATACGTGAATCTGTTAAGTACATAACTAAATAGCGTAGGCACCACTTTTGTAATTCCAACTTTATTTAAGTTACGTTTCGAATCGTAGGCGTAATTCAAGGTTAAATAATGCAGTTTATACGTCATACTTATATAAGCTGAAGTAGATACAATTCTTCCATTACCAAAGAATTCCGTTATTAAGTCCACAATATTCAACTTTTACTTAAAAAAAACAAGCTAGCTATTCCAGAGGGAACGTACCTAAGTAACACTGAAAATGTTTAGAAAATGAAAAACGGCTTAATGTAGAAAGTTGAAAAAAAAAATATTGTTTTTCGAAGTAATCTCCGTTCCTCCTCTACACATCGTCCGATTCGATGGATCCACTGAGAAAAGCAGTGGGCCCATTCTTCCATAGCGGTCTCTTCTATGTTATTTTCGTACTCTCGTAAAGCGAATACCTCGAATTTTGCCTAAAAGGACTACTTTTAATTTATATATTTTAAAGTTTATGTTAAATTAGGAACAATAAGTTGCTAACATTTTATTTATATATATACTAGCAGACTCGGCCAAGCGTTGCTGCGAATATTACATAGTATGTAGTAAACTATTCAAGGGAAATGGTAGGAGAGCTTATGTGAAACGTTGGTACTTTTAACACAGCGCCATCTGTTAGAATTGTATCAATAATAAACAAACGTTGCAATAAAATAAAATTGCGACAATGCGACAATAAGTAGAGATCTAAGCTATCCTATCTCTTTAAGTTGGCACCGCTGACGGTGTGCCAATTTAATTTAAAAACGGTTAAGTAGTTTAGGAGCCAATCGCAGACAAACATCGTGACAGGAGACATATATATTAAGAGAGATTTATATGTATTAAATTCCTATCACTTTTACAATGAAACGTGACAAATTTCCTTTTTGTAATTATTTTGAAATATAAATCGACTTAATTTCATAACAAAAGACACATTTTATTAATGATTTGTACAACATTACCAAAATGCCTTGTACACTTACATATGATTCACACACATCATCCATATGATTTTCCACTAACAAATATATCTTGAGATGTATCATAAAAACAATTGTATATATACACCATTAAAAATGATGAAACCTGAGAGAATTAACCGACTGGAAAATCGGGGTTTATGTCATAATTATCAAACTCAGTTCAGCGCAAAATAAAACACAAATATATCACAATAAAAAATTTATTATCTATAACATAACATCGGATTGCAACCATTAGATATACGAAACTCGAGTTTACAAAATAAAGTTGCTACCCATAAAATGAATTTTAACTCCTGTTTGATAAATTAGAGCCGATGAATTGTAACAAAACTCTTTAAATATCGGAATTAAAATTCAAATTATAATATGTGCTCTCTAAGCATTGGTGGTAGAATGTTTTTGTATTTGGAAAAAAATATGCAATTTTCACACTTACAAATAATTTGTAAATATTGTACTATACTTAAACAGAATGGTTAAACAATATTGGGCTCAGAGAGCAAAAAGTTGTTAGTTGTTCACATGAAGTCGTCAAAGTCGTCATCAAAGTTCCCATATGCATCATATTGATTTAGATGGGCCTGGAACAAATAATATATTATATTGATAATATTTTAAAAACAGCTACCCAAAAAGCTTATTCCTCTCTTCTGTTGCATGGACGATTTAAGGTAAGAGATGATCTTCTATGTTAATTTGCAGCAAATCCAAAGATCTCTGGTTTATATCTAAGCTATGGTACTATGTTAGGAGATTTAAAATAAGTACATAAAAATGGTAAAATAACTTATATGCATTGTATGTACTATGCCATATGCATTGTTATATGTAATCAATGACAAATCGTAGTAACTATGACTCGTTTAGTATAAATAATCGGAGCCATTTTCATTGAAAAAAAAGAAAATTATTAATCTTGAAACATTAAGTATGAAATTAAAAAAACATACAACAATCAAGGCTTCATTAAGGTATTGCGCATTTATTGCACAGATAATACAAACTGGTATAAAAATACTCACATTGTCTCCTTCCACTTTTAATTTCGCCTTGCCCTTTCCTTTGTTAGGTTTCTTTGACTTATCATTTTTCTCTGCCTTTTGTTTTTCAATATACAGATTGTCTATTGTCATTTTTATTCTTCTTATATCAGCAGATGACACTGTAAATAATGATAAATAAAAAATAATTACATTTCATCATTATCAGAGATAAGTATGCTTTGTTAATTCTAATATCTATAAGTTTTGTTTTGGTTTGAAAGGTATGATTAAAACATTTTAAATTGTCTATTGTTAAAATAATTAAGTCCGATCCTAAGTGAAAAATGAAAACTTACTATTAACTACAATATCTTTAACAAGATCATCAACAAAAGCTGGGAACTCTTCTTTCGCTTTGTAGTAATTGATTTTCTTGCATAGCAATTCTCCAAATTCTGTGAATTCTTCCTTATTTGTAGGGTGGAAACTGTCTAACTTGCCACCACCAGTTTCTGTTACACCTGTAACATAAGTGAATTAAATTGAAGTAAAATTTGGATCCATAACTCTCTTTAGAATAATTGAAATTCAATTGTTTTACAATCACATTCTTTATAAATTTTTAACAAATTTCCTATACATATATTATGGATAAATTTAAGATCTAATAAAAGTAAACCCTTTTTAGAGCCACCAACATATATACAGTATTTTTATGACAAAATTTATTATAATACTTAATACAGATAAGTAACATTTAAGGCAGACCAATATTGAGGCATCTCATGTTTAAGGTATGGAAACTTTAATCCCTCACTTATTGTGTCAAATTCGATGTTCATGTATTAGTATTTAGGAGCATTTAAGAGACATTTCTTCATTAAGCACACTAATAAATGTAATGCATAATATAATAATTTACGCATAATTGAAACAGTATTTAAAAGTTGGTATGCTATTTAAAAGATTAGGGTACCAAATGTCTCCATGGCAAGTCTTAAATCAGATTCTTCTTGTAACTTCTGTCGACGAAGCTTCTCAGCAAGCTTCTGTTCTGGGGTTAACTCCTCTTCTTTTTCAACTGCAAGCCGCTCAGCTTTCTCACGTTCCAGACGCTGCAAGAGAAGTTCAATTAAGTTTATGTACGTTACAATTTTATTATACTAAATATAATAAACTCAGTATATACTTTATGCTGTTATATAAGTATTAAACCAACACATGCTGTGGAGCATGCTACTGAGAGTGAGTAGAAGGTTTAAGATTTTTTTACTATAATCAAAAAATATATGAAATATTACAACTGCAGTAAATTGAAGAAATATTATTTAAGACTAGATGACACGGTGAACTTTGTAATACCTACATATATATATTATCATCTGTAAAATATGGAAACGCTTCAAAAAAAGATAAATTTCTACACAAACCTAAAAGATCTGACAACCAAGAGATAATTTTTAATTCTGAAAAAAAAACAAAAGACACCAAATGTTTTAAAGCTAGAACCAATTGTATTGAAAAATTAAATAATTTATGCTTGTTTTTTTATAACATTATTATACTTATTTCTCAATTATAATATATAATTATACAATGTTTAAAGCTTCCCTGAACTGACAAGAATATTTCAACAAACAGAAATTAATTGTAAAATGCATGTAGAATTTAAGAATTCATGAAAATAAAATAGGCACCTTAAGGTTTAGAAGTTAGATGATGATCAGTTTATAATGGATCTTTGTGAATTTCTTGAGTACCACTAACACTATGACATAATGCTTAGTTCCCATGAGAATTAAAAACATGTCCTTCAAGCTTTATGATAGGTCTCTCACATGTGTTAGTTTATGATGATGATATCTTATAATACCAGTGCAGTTATCACAAAGAAGCTGTTTTTATTCAACATAAAATATTAGGTATTTTAAACTGAACATTATATCTTACACATAATATCTATGTGCTAGAAGGTCATACTATTCAAGGCTGAATAATAATATATATCAGGTAGCTTTTAAACAGTTTCCTTAAATAGTGCATTACAATCCATATTATACAATTTATGCTTTTATTTACCCCTGTTAGTCTTGATAATGGTCTTATCAATTCAAATGGTAAAGGTCAAAGTAAAATTACACACCTCTTTTTCAGCTATTTTATCTTGTATCTTCTTTTTAGGCTTAGCTGGTGCAGGAGTTGTCTCCTTTTTTTCTTCATCTTTCTTTTCTTCTTCTTCATCTTCCCAACTCTCCTGCAAAATAAGCTGACGTCAACACGTACGCAATCGTTTGAGGTTATAAGCGAAAGTTGGCACTAACATAAATTGATATTGAATTATATTGATATAATAAACATTACAGCACTTCTTGGCAACAGTTCATAATACCTTGACATTATCATCTTCGTCTTCGCCCTCCCATTTGGAAGTCGCCAACGTGGTCGGAAGTTTGGGCTCGAAGTTATCTGCGTCTAGAAAAAATCCATTCACTTTAAAGACAACACTAAAACTCGCTTTTAATATTCACAGAAAGTAAGGTATACACACCCCAAGAAACGTCCATGGTTACGGACTTTTAAAGCGCCGATACAAATGCTTGCTTTTCACGTGAAAGACAAATTCAGACAGGCTACTTGCGCCTTTACAAACACAAGATGTCTCCCGAATCGACGAGATTTAGTAACCGACAATATTCTCAGGCGAATTTTGTCAAACGAACGATAGTTTTTTGTAATGCACACGAACGGACTGAGAAGCAACACGAAAATGACATAATTTCGAACAATTTTCCACAGTTTCACTATCAGTATTTTTAGAGAAAAAATATGACTCCATTGCAAACGATAATTTCTGAATTACTAAAATTTTCAATATGGCTGTTTGACATTGACAGTTGTTCTATAAATTTCTATGAGTTTGCCATATTAGAAAATGTTATGATAAAGTTTTTGTATGGGTTCTACGCTATTATAAAATAAAATCTAATTTTTCTAGTAGTAAAATTACCCATTCAAATATAATAAATTTTAGATTTTAAAATCTATACATATATATTTATTTTGAATTAGCGCTATGAGTGTCGACATTACATTTGCTATTGTGTGTAAAGGTGGCGCTTAAACAATGCTTTTGAGTTAAAGTATAAATGTTCTCAGAATTTTAGAACATTCTTTTTCGATAGTTTTAAAATCGTCAATAAAAACATACAAATACTGTAATTCATAATCCCATGCTTTAATTAAGTTACGAATAAAAATCAATTTGTTTTTTGAAACTACGCAAATTCATAAGACCGAAGTGTCTGGACTGAAATAACTAAGCATTGGTCATATATATAAATTTCGTGTATAGCTATTATACCTAAAATAATTATTACATTCATGACCATCGTGAAATCATTCAATTATATATATGTTCTTAACAGAGGTGTATACTGCACAAAACACTAAAATATGGCTAAAAAGAAGCAAATTCAATTATTTATTGATATAAACAATCAAAGAGAGTTTGACTACATGCTTGAACATAACTTAGATAGAATAATCTGTGAGTATTTTGTAATCTGGTAGTGGGAGTCGAACCCATTCTACTCATCTATGAGACATCGAAATCACTTTGCGCTAGGTGTGAACTCTAAAAGCAGTCTTTAGTTCTTACAAGGGACATTTCACTTCAAGGGTAACTTTTCCGGGTTGGAAACCCTACTTTCCAACTAGCTGAGGTAGCTGGTGATCGCCACACAGTTGGCCCAAGATTATTGATACATAATATATAAAGTGTATCAAGGTTTGGGAGTAAGTCAAGTTAATTTTTTGTTAATACAGCGTCGCAAGTCGCAACCCCACTACCCCTAATGTTATCTCAGTTATAAGCTCATGTTTTAAACAATTAAACCCTGTTGTTACGCAACTTTAAGCAAATTGTTTCATTTAACATAATTACATAACATTGTAACATATAGCGTTCATACTACAACCGCCACCGAAATTAACTCGCGTATTTAAAAAAAAATGTATTATGGTGATATTACGTTATTTACTTACGATAGTGTTACGAGTGTGTATTGTTTTAGATAACTTAACTTCCAAATTTTTAGTTGTAAAAACTTTCTAACATAAACTTTCATGCTTATATAAGTATAATATGCTTACATATTATGCTTATATAATTTTTTTATCTATGCAGAATCATAGATGGATTTTAAAGCCAATGATTTACAGATAACAATATCCAGTGTTATTATTTATTTAGGTGTGGAAGTATTTTGTGAATTCTCAGGACCTTGCACGGCTTTGGACCACCTGTTTATCAGGATGAAGCTTGATTGGAGCGATGGTCAAATGGTTCTTTTAAGGGTGAATTTTTCAATTAATTTTGATTAACTTATTTATTATTAATTAGGACAGTATACAACTTATCTTGACGTAGGGCAATAAAATTTTGGCAATGCACATGACATTTCTTTCTAAGTGCTTGTCTATGGTATGTACTGTGTTAAAAGAATATTTTCATCGGCATCACCTTGGTAGCTTGAAGTCTGCCACGCTTCGATATACAAGACGCTTTCTTTGATGAACCAGCGAACTGTGGAATCATTTTCTGGGGTTTTCCCTGGGAGATGTGACCTCCAATTGTTTGCAAAAATCTTCCTTTCTCAAATGCCGGTAAAGCGCCTACTAAAATGCGTGTCTATGGGCTGCGAAAACAGCCCTTTTGACCGCCCCGGAGTCTCGTTTTCCTCCCTATTCTATAAAAAAATATTTGGAAGCTATTTTTGGCGCTTTAGCTTATATTAGATTATATTTAAATTAATTGACTTTGTTTAAATTTACAGGTCTTAGCTGATGAAGTAGACTCATTACGCAGGTTTAGATATCAAAGTCAACCCGTCTATTTATTTATATTGGTATGATTTCAGAATGATAATTTATGTTATGTTATTTATTTAAGTTTACCACATAATACATAATGATATATTTACAGTATATGTTACAACCTATAATTTTTAATCTACAGTAAATGTAACAAAAAGATATATTAGTAATGTTAACAAGAAAAAACTAAACAAAAATACCAAAAAAACAGCGGATTAGGTATGGGAACAGTTATCAATGTTTTCTTTTAAATTGACCTCTACCGAATATATCCAGCTCCAGATACATGCCTACTATTTAATCCATTAAAATCGCGAAGAAAACGAACGAGACGTGCGTAGTCCTAGATGGTTTTTGCTGACGGGATTCGAAAATTTCTACTGATTTTAAGCCTGGAATAAATAAGGGAATGTTAATTATTAAGCCACTGTGGTCTGGATCTTATCGAGGAACGCGTATACGCCTTATGGTAAAATAATATCTTCACGCAATGTATTATTAAAGCCCTCATAACATTATCTAAAAACAAAATACAATTGTTATAAGGACATGCATTACAGCTCCCAGCAGCCAAGGCTTCCCGCTCTACCAGCACAAAACACAATTATTATTTCTATATATTTTGTATCTATCATATTACTTGTGGTACTAATGAGTTTTTATCTTTCAGAACAAAAGAATAACATCGGTTTTCCGAGGTGTGGACAACATAACATTTGCGGAGATGGCTAAGAGAGAAATCGATCTTTACAAACAACACCAGAAGGGTATCAGCATTGAACGACCGACTTATGAGATTAGTGAACCCATGCCGGAAGATCTTGTAAGGAAATACTTTAATACAATATTATTTAAAACATTATGGATAGATAGATAATTAGAGAGTTCTTTGTTTCAAGTAAGTAGTTTGGAGTACAGTTAAACAGGTACTTAATTTAAAATGATTCGATTGGATGGATTCATTTATTGCATATTATATTGCATTTTAATCTTCTCTACTATCGAGTTTTAATGAAATCTCATTAAAAGGAAACTATTTTTCTATTATAGTTGTGTTCTGTATATTTTTTGGTTACCTACGAATGTTGAGTACTAATCAGACTTAAAAATGGTGAATCTCCAAATATTGTATACTTAGGAATGGCAAGCTAAGTACGCCGAAGAAAAGGAGCTTGAAATTCAACAGCAAGAAGCCCGTCGAGCAGCACGTCAAGCGGATCGAAAACGGCATCGGGCTGAGCTGATGATTCCTCACCTGCAGCAGCTAAACTTTGTGCTGTACTGGCCCCATGCCAAGCACGCACACCCAGAACTTTACGAACGTTGGGATTTAAATAGTAAGTGGCTGAATTATTAAAGTATTAAGCGGGTTTGACTAGTAGTAGATATAGTATATAATATTATTTTAGTTATATAGTATCTGCAAAATTTATTATAAATAATACATAATTGCATATACGACGGACCTGAGTTACTATATAATGATCCATCAAAACTCACATAACATCACAGACTAAATTTCGTAGATATAATAATGGTAGGACGCGAAGAAATAAATCTGGACCGAACTATAGCTGAAGATATACTGTACGCCGGCGACGCAGACAGAAATGAAGCTTCCATGCACATGTTAACAGCAGCACCAGCCCTGGCCATATGCTTTAGACTACTGGATCTTGATAAGCACTTTGTCAGTAAGTGGTAATTTTTTAGAGTTTTGTTTTCCTATTTTGTTTGTGTAAAACTATCCTTTCAACGGAATTTTTTGGAAGTGTTGAACTCATAAAGAACTTTATTGCTTGTGCGCAACGGAACTACATCTGTAGTTTTTCCTTTATAGGAAAATAGGTGAAGGCTGAAACAAGCTATCCATTTTTCGTTCTTAGTCGTGCTGATTTCCGCATTTATTCTACCAAATACAAGTTAGACCAGCAAATATTGACACAGATTATTGGTTCATATGAACCAGTATGGCGGTTCTTCAGTAGATTACGCAATTAAAAAAATAATAATGATGGTCCTAGCGATGGTCCGGCTGCCCAATCGCGTGTTATTTGAAGTTCTCAGATTAATTACGAGTGTCAAATAATTTGTTCCATAAAATTCTAGTATTCTATATATATCCCTGTATTATCCCTGATGTCGTGTGTTCGAATCACGGCTCCGCACCAATGGAATTTTATTTACATAATATGCGCAATTTAGCACTTGCTATGGGGAAGACAAATATCGTTGCAAAACAGGCATGACTATGACCCAAAAATCGATGACATGTGTCAAACTCGGTGCCTAGGCTATTTAACCGATTTGCCTATACAATAAAAAATACAAATAAACAGAGATAATCTGAGGTTCTGCTTTCTTTTATTCTCTATGTCTGTAAACGTATGAGTAGTGAGGCTTATAGGCTAAAGAAAAACGAATCTCAAAAAATTTATTTGATACCTATTGAAACCTGAGGTTAGGTTTATTGTTCCATTATTATTATTCACTTAATTATTAACTTTTCGAACAATCCATTGCTGACAAGCGATCTCTTCTAGACCCTTGTAAATCTAATCTATTGGGACGAAGTGCGAATCTGAGTTCGGAAAAAATATAAATAACATAATATAGAAAATCCAATATCTAGATAGGATCTAACCCTAGGGTTAATTTAGTAGATATTTATATAATGCTAAATTTTTAGCTTTAGTCCGCAAAATACTTTATGAAGATATAACTCCTTCGGACACAAAAGAACAACAGCAGACAGCTTTCGATAAATACAAGTCTTTCAGTCCTACTAAAGAAGAGATATCGGAACGTAAGCTTGTGGAAAGACAGAGAAAACAGGTTATATGTTACAATAAATTATGTAAAATCATACCGGCTCCGATGACGTTTCGCGCGAATTGCGTTATTAAAATTATATGAAAATCAATGTTTCCATTACATTATATGTCGTTACTTGAGTAAACTCTTTAAGTTGTCCATCGTCTCTTATATCCATCAAATAATATTTAGACAACAATAAAAAGAGTTTTTTAGTTGTTTAGTTAAAACGGTGTGATATTACAGATTTCTTTATTTTTAAATATGTTGATCATACTATTGAACTATATATTATATCATCAATATTTAATCACCTTCCTAGAAGTTATAGATCACTGACGTGCAATTCTTTCAGCAGGTTATGAAATTTTTAAAGGCAAGGTGTTTTTATAGCGTGCTGCTTGGGCCAGTACCTATATTATAAGTTTGGCACCAATTTTAAATACCTTACCTATTATGATATTATGTTAATGTTTGTATTATTTGACATTATAAAATTAATATGACATTTGCATGCCATATTAATGCCATAATATGGCGGATTGTGCGGAATTTGTATAATAAACGATTTCGTTTCATTTCATTTCATATACACCAAATTATGAAAATAATGGTGCACTCCTATGATTTTAGGTAGTGTTAAAAGTTGCACTGCCGTGAAGAGGACTTTTTCAAATTAATCATTAACAATTTTAATCATATTATTAATAATATTTTTTTTAAATAACAGCAGCGCTCCTTTTTTTTTCTGTTCATCAATGAGCTGTCTATGAGACAAGCCATCAACTTATTGAGTCTTTGGTAATCTTGTTTCCTCACGATGTTTCACTTCACAAACGAACAAGTGTAATACACAGACAGTCCATTGGTGCACAGACGGGATTCGAACCCACGTCCTGAGGGATGAGAGTCACGCTGAATTAACTAGACTAATACTGCTGATACTATTTAAGCATAATAAATACCCTTCTAACATAATTTCAGGAAGAAGCAATAGAGAAGCGAGCTCGTCGCCTCTCTGAGATGCAACGATTAGCTCGCCAAGCTATTCAGGACGCTCTTGAAGCTAGACGACTTGAGAAAGAGCAACGGAAATTAGAGCTTTTAAAGGCTGGGGTTAGTAGGCTGTTTAAGCTTGACTAAATATGAACGTGACTTTGAAACCATTAAGTTGTAGATTAATAAAATTTAAGCTTTCGAGAGCTTTAAGCTCATTTAAATATTTCTCATAGCATAAGTATTTGTTACGTTTGTATAGCTTTGAACTTAAAAATTATTTGCGAGTATACGTGTCGACTGGCTAACTTTTATGTAAGGAAGTCGAAACAAAAAGTTGTCTTATCTTGGTTTTAATTTTATTTATGTGAATATATATGTACGATGTAATTAATGCCAATAATCCTTAATCATTTGAGACTATGTCCCATTATTATCAGTTTCTATCATTATACGTAAAGGCAGAATGATGACGCACACGTTTCTGTATCATTCGAATTACTTCCGAACCATTTTTACTGACGTCACATCAAAAGGCCGACAACGCATACAGCTGTAACTGTAACAAGAGCGGATAACCGGTTATATGTATCTAGATACTTTATTCTTAGTTATTCTTGTTATTTAATTTCAGAACTTGTTAGCTTTGGATAAACTAAAACAAGAACCTGACGATGAAAAGGTGGATATTACGATACCCGAGGTGATAATTTAATATAAAAATTCATAAATATATGTTATGAAATTAGAATTGTGTTCAATTCACGCATGTGTGCGTATCGTTAAATTGTGATTGGTCAACAGTATTTTCAATGCAATAGGCGTTGACACGTGACATGGTGCGTCATCCCCTTGTCCAATCACAATTAAGAGTGTTTTGTCCATAGCTTGTCACACATTTTCAGCCCCTGGTATAATTTTCATTTATGTTCACCTGTGAAATGGGTTTTGTAACCTGAAACATAGTTTCAGTGTATAAAATTAAAATAATTATTTTGTATAAAAACGATGAACGATCTTCAATTAAATATTAAAGAACACTGGTCTACAGACGAAATTTTTATTTGTTTTAGTAAAATTAACTGAGTGCTTTATAAAGGGAAACGCGCGGACGCATTATTTATTTATAAATTTTTACTTTTACTGATGAAAATCAAACCAATAAACGCTGAAATATATCTGCCAATAGCCGTTCAGCTGATGAGACTGCCACCAAAAAAACACATGGCTAACATAGATATTATGTTTCGGTGTTAGCCATATTTAATGGGTTTTAGAAATATAACGTGAACTATAAGTAAAACACAAACACATTCCACATTAGGTGTTGCCTGATGACGATGAATCCGTCAGTTCAGAAGACGAGAATGAGTACTTTCCACCTCCCGGTCTTCTTATTCCAGGTTTTTATGCACCGTCAAATGACATTGCCAAGACAAATGGACTTGCTATACTGTTTCCTAAGGTAAAGTGACTATTAAAATTGTAAAAAAACGTTCCCTGTTTCGTTCTCAACTTTGAATATCTTTGCTCATCTGTGGTGATCAGCCTATCTTAATATATATATTTCTTGTGTGCGTGTGTATGTGACTGAACTCCTCCTAAACGACTGGACCAATTTTGATGAAATTTTTTGTGTGTGTTCGTGGAGATTCGAGAATGGTTTAGATTCACAATTTTGTCCGCTGGACAATGTTTTTTTTAATTAATTAGTAGTTGTTGATTTTGGAATGTTTTACATGGGATCCGACAGACGGCGCTACCATCGCACTGTCAAATTTTAAATAATATTCGAATTTTAATTTTAGTCTGTCCCGACAGTTAGCGCTGCGATCAAATTAAAAAAAAGTTTTATTATCATTGTGTTATTGTAGACCATGTGCTGGATCGTTAGATATTGTCATAACATTTGAATAATAATTTTCATCAAAATGGTCCAGAATGTTTTAAATTATTAAAAAAAAATTGAAATTTTCAAATTAAAGACGTATAGACAGGACAACGTCTGTCGGATCCGCTAGTGTCTCAATAAGTCCTTTACTGTGAATGAAAATGTACAACTAAAAAAAAATCACACTCGTGAAAAATAATGGTTCTAAATTTAAATTTTCTGCCAGTTCTCCGTAGAACGGACGAGAAGAACTGGCAATTAACTGTACATCACTTTAAACCTTGAAGGTTTTTGTTTAATAAAGTCTTTGCATAGAGCTGTAATTATTTATAATAATAAAAGGTTATACATGATGAAATAAATATTATTTTAGAGATTCGAGTTGGTATAAGTTTTCGAGTTGGATGGACGTAGGTAACAAGTGATATTAAATATTCGCCCATTCCATTATAAGGCGTCATATACCTATGTAAAGATGATACCAGCTTTCGTCACTTTTAATTTTTATTTTTTATACATTTGCTCTTCTTTTACTATTTTCTCTCTGTAAGTCTTTATTGATATTGAGATTTTAATAGATGTTTTTCTCTTGCACTTCTTCAAATTTTATTTTAGTTTATTGGTAATATATTTATTTATTTCTTTGTTCAGATTGTCCGTGAACATGTAATACCGGAGCCAGAGTTTCTGCCACCACACGTATTGGTTTTACTCGACATTACAAAAAGGCATAAAGCAGTGAAAATCTTATCTAAATACAGACAGGCGATATTACACGTAAGTAAAGGAAATGCGTGGAACTGGATTTCTTCGGTTTTAGAATTCGGTTAGAAACAGGTTTTGTTAGAAAAACGTTACTTCCATTGGTAGGTACATTGCACAGATGCGGTGAAATATCATGTCTAGTTAAATATGTTTTTTTGTTCTTGATGTTAAGTGATATCGCCGCCTATCGAAATTACCAGGAGGCTCGCAAGTGCGTTGCCGACCTATTACAAATTGGTACGCTCTTGTGTTGAAGGACCCTAAGTCGAATTGGTTCACAATGAATTAATAGTAATAATAATATCCTTATTAGTCCATTTACGCAATCATGTAATTTTTTTCTTCTCTCATTATTAAATCAATTCATAATTTAATTTATTTTCACTGGTTCCTAAATTTCTAAGATTTTTAAAATAAATTTATCCAAAACATAAGCATAGAACTGTAAAAAGCATTATGCATATTTCTGTACATGATACATAGAAATAGCTCCAAAAGTACTGCATCGTTTGTTATAAATAAGAAATTCCGGGGAACAAAATTGATTATTAACTATTGAATAAATAGGAATCTGTTGCGTAATGAAATAGATTTTTTGTGTTCAAATTTCAAGTATTTAATTGTCAGGTTTTATTTGTACTCAATAATGGTTAAAAAAATCTATGTAATAAATTTCATAGGTAAGTGTAAGATTCCTACGATTTATATATTTTATATTTCAGATGGGTATATTCAAGTTGACAACAGCTTACGACGCATATCATATTGCATTCAGCGTTAAGCAATACGATTCTTTGAATTCTTCGTATGATGTGTTAGTATTATTATAGCAATCACAGCATGCTAGCGAAATGTACCTCGGAACTTCGCACATGACACACACCAACAAATATTAGAATAGATTACTTTATTCGTTTAGTGAGCATGTGTGGGTATAGGGTCCAAATTCTAGTTGTCCACACGTTTTATGTAAGAAAACTTTTTTATAACCCTGAAATGGTAAAAATGTATTAGTCTGAGTGCACTTGTGTCTACAATATAACGCATTGGTCGCATCATGGAAAAAAATATTGCAATTCAAAGCGTGTTCGTAACGAAGCAATGTTTATGTCGCAGTCAACTAGCTTAATTAGCCGTTCAATGAACAGCCTAGCCTTTTAACTAAACAGCATCTGAAATTAGAGGCCTGAAAGATATTCGGCTGTAGCATTTTATAAACTGGCTGTCTAATGCTTAGGCCATTCGTAGGATAGAGTTATCATGTGACAGAAATAAGAAAGATTAAAAATCTGACAAAAATCATTTTCTTTAAAAATTAAATTGTTTGAGTCGGTCACAGCTAAGTTCACATTACTATTATCCCTTGAAGAGTACTTTACTTGTACTTGTTTTCATAAACCTTTTGAAATCACTATAAAAGTTGTGATTTACAGACGCCATATTGACAGTTTGAAGAGTTTTGATGCTAGCTTTAGTTTCACTTTCTGTCACCTAGCAGAGAACTAAATTAAAATTAACAGTCAACAGGCAAGTTATGAAATGTCATCGATTCAATTCATCGATCAAAACTGGCTAAATATTTTTCAGCCTGCGAGTTAAACGGCCCTTTTTTGTTAATAGCCAGTTAGCCTGTTGATTTAATGGCTAATTAATTGGCTGCGACATTTATACCATATTTTCTCTTCCCTTGCTTGCTGTTGTTGAAATATTCTCGTAGTATATGCAATGTTGTCGCCAATGAGTTTACTTACTTTTTCCGACTTACCAATGGCATAACCGGCCGCATGAGCAATAACAGCGAGAGTTACTTGTTAATAGACTGAAGGCCTCCTCCAAGGAACTCTAAATATATTGGTAGGGGTTTTTGCAATGTCGTCCGCCCATCTCGTGATCAGTCTTCCTCTGTATCGTTTCCCAATCGGGCTACCCCACCGAGTATGGTCTCTTCACCCCTATGGTCTCTCTATCGTCATAGTCTTGCTGCATGCCCTGCCCATCTCCATTTAAGCTTTAGGGCATAGTTCAGCTATTCAGTAGCTTTAGTAACGATTCTTATTTTTGAGTATCTTATTTTATTATTTTTTTTTATTGAATTTTTCTAATGTTAAGCATGTTCCGTTCTAGTCCCCTTTCACAAGTTTCGATTTCGAACGCACGAGTCCATAAGTTTCTACATAACCTGTTTAAACGAGATATATTATTGTTCTGGACGTTTAATTGGCTTCACTGAACTAACTATCCATTTTACATATTAGATTTATAATGCTACTGGATATAAGTAGGTATTTTCTTTTTCATATTATTAACTCATTTCACTTATGAACGTCAACAAATAATATGTTAAATTGATTCTAAATGGTTGAAGTAGCATTTATGTTGCCAATTCTTTTAAATTATATTGATTATTTTCAGTGAGAATGTAAACATTGCGTTTATGATTTCAACTTATAATGACCTGGCATTGCTAGAGTTGATGGACATTAGTCCTTCGTATGTTAGTAAGGACGAGATTGTCGGAGAAGAGGAATGCGGTGCGATTTTTCCCGTTGACTACGGAGACAAATACCCGGAGTTTGAAGATTTTGATATTTCTGAAAGCATCTCATATTAATGGTGATACATTCTTAATATCTTTATTTGTCATATAAAATGGATAACTTAATAAAAAAATCAATATGTATGTATCAATTATGTCAAATAATCTAGCATAATGACTCAATAAAATTAACTAAATTGTCAAAATAATATTAATTATATTAAAAATTAAATAAATTATCATTTAACCAAAACGTAATTAAATATTTAAAAGGATAGCTTAGCTTATATATAAAAAATGAAAAACTCATTGAGCGAAGTGACGCGTGAGACTATTAATCCTGAGGTCGAACATTCGAGCCCCGGATGTAAAAATATATGTTTCTTTCCATTTAAGAGAACAAATAACATTAGATTTTAAGGTATATATATAAAACCTTAAATTATACTGTGAAAGCTTTGCACGAACTCGATTAGTACAACACTTTATTCGTTTGTTCCATTCATCGTTTAATATACAGAAATATGTGATCAGTCTTCTGTGCCTACAACTCCAAAATAGGTTTCTTAAGAAATCAATATTCGCCATGTGCGTTATCATTAAGCCAGGGAAACTAGAAACTTCAGTTTTAAAAAAGCTATTCTATATATATATCCCTGTCTATTAATCAACATAATTTATTAATGTATTACTTCTAGCCAAAGCACAAAATAATTAGTTTTATTATAAAAGGTATGTTTCAAGTAAATAAAAAACAAATGTATTTAGTTTCATTTATTATTATAATATAAATGATAACACCAGTGTTTATTTAACCCCTAGTTATAATTTTTTAATTTTGAAATAAAGCTTACTTAGTTGATTTTGCGTTTCTCTCCGCGTCTTGTAATACGAAACGCCAAATGTGTTTCTTTAAGAAGGAAGTCTGCTCCTGAACAGCTTCTAATATCTTCTGATTTGTCACCAGAAGCCTCTCATCAGCTATCATGTAATTTTTGTTCGGCTCTACAAAATTCCCCACGTCTTGTTTGCAAGGAATTCCCTCAATAGAATGTCCAGTAAATGTTGTCTTCAAAACGGTGGGTCGCATTTTAGAGTAGCCATTATTATTATCACTCAAAGCTTCAGCCAACCAATCACAGGAGAAGCTGTTTCCATCCAGGTAAATCCTTAAGTTCTGCTTATGCGCAAACCAACTGCTGTGATCTATATAGAAGAGGTCATTATTCCGCAACGACAAGACACTTAACATTTTTAAATCCATTAGTGTCTTCGAATCCAATCTTCCAATGTTATTATAAGACAGATCGAGATTTACTAGTGCAGCCAGTCCTTCGAAAGCACCGAACTCCACAGAAGCAAGTTTGTTATGAGATAGCCGAAGTGTCTTTAAGTGGACGACTCGGTGGAAGGAGGATGGGCCGATCCTTTGTATCAAGTTGTAGCTCAAATCTAAAATTCCTAACGTAATAGGTAGCTGTAAAGATTCCTCATCTAGTTCTTCGATCAAATTGTAGCTCATATCGAGATGAACAAGAGTCGGTTGTTGGTTAAGTTTTATCAAAAAGGGTTCAGTTATATTATTTGAACGTAATATCAATATAGTGAGGCCGTAAGCATCGCCTGGTGATAGATTTAAAACAGAAATTCCATTATTGGTAAGATCTAATACACCACCATCGCGGTTAAACGTTATTCGCATGCGCCGAATTTCTACAACTTCATTGTATGTCATATTTATAAGTTTCAATTGGTGGTTGTTCATCAATGATTGATCGGGAATAAAGTCCATATTGTTGTTAGACAAATCAAGATTCTGTAAATTGATCATAGAAGCAAAACTACTGTAATGCAATGTTTGAAGGAAGTTTTTACTCAGATTAAGATACTTCACGTATCGTAAATCGTTGGGGTTAACTGTAAAACTTATCAACCTATTACATGATATATCTAAAGAATTTAACTGGACGATGGACTGGAATGCATTAAACTCCACGTGAGTTATAGAGTTCTGGGACAAATCAAGTTCGGTGAAAATATTCATTACTTTATGTTGATGCGAATTCCTGATTAGGCGGGTCTTAAACTCTGGAACTACTGTGGCATTAGGAACGTACGATATATGGTTTTGGGACAGTTTAATTTTACAAATCGAATGATCATCAAAGTGGTTCCAATGTCTTGAAAATAAGTTTGTTTTTAAATTATCCAATCGGTTTTTAGATATATCTATAGTCTCGAGGTGATAGATAATCTTTATTGATTGCTCTTCTATGTTTTCTATATGATTGTGTGCCAAATACAAGTGTTTCAAATTGAAAAGATTATTCATTGCACCGTTCAGATTCTTTATATTGTTGTGGTTTAGTTTCAAAATGACAAGGTTTGTCAAGTTTGAAAATGGTTCTTCGTACAACTCTGTAATTGAGTTGTAGGAAAGATCTAGCTCCTTTAGGTTTGTGAGTTCAAAAAATGTGTCACCGGGTATCTCTTGAATGGCATTATGTGAGAGGGACAATTTTTTCAATTTGTTTGGGTAAGAGTCAAATTGAAATAATTCCTCAATATGAGAGAGCTGATTTCCTGACAAATTTAAATCCTCCAATCTGGACAAATGACGAAAAGGGCTGTCGTAAATCATTTTGATGTCATTGTTTTTGAGATGTAACGCCTTGAGTCTGTACATATTATCTAAGAAAGTAAGTTTTGTTTCGGACCAATTTCCGGATACTTTTAGAGATGTAATCAAAGACAAAAATTCTGGATCTGATATTGTATCGAATTGATCAGTAGCATCGACAAGTGTGACATCTACAATGACATCGTAATTAGTTGAGCCAAAACATTCCCGCGATATACTTCCTGCAGTTATATTGTGAAAGCATTGGAGATAAAACACACAATGATCCAAGGTGTGAACTCTGTCCGCGGGGCAGTTGCAGCAAACAAGTGGCGCCATTATTATGACCAACAGTATTATTCCTGAAATGAAATGAAACTATATTAATCACATAACACGTGGAACCAGGTCGTCGGGGTCGGTGCTATCTTGGGATCTTAAGGGTCATCAAATAGACAGTTATCTTTCAATACAGACTTACGAGAGAACAGTTTCTTAAATGCTTTAAAAATGGCATTGGATACTATTCACTATACTCCGGTATATACTATATAATCACTTGAATGCACGCAAATGATGAATTAAAATGAAAATGTTATCTCATTGTTTGACTTATTAAATCAAGAATTTTTCTAAAGTCTCGGAACGTAGAATATTATTCGAACCACTTGGGCATCTCAATGTGCTTAGTTTAGGCAAGAACCTACTTGCCTGAAAAGATAAAAGTTATTGAAAGTTTATAGGAGGTATTAAAGCCCTTACCTAACTTCATGTTGTTGTATCACTAGAGTTTTCCAAGAAAACCTGAAAGTATATAATGGAATAGCTTAAAAAAACCGACAAAAATTGTTTATAATACTTATATTTATAGTGATATTATATATATAATATAGTTAATATATATATTAAAAAGTTCCTTATTTTCAATTCAATACTTTTGAAATCTAGTTCTATAAATATTTTTTAACTATTAAATTTAGTTTCATTCTTTATAAATTTTGTTATATAAATATATTTTGGTCAAGAAATTTATACCGTGAAAACTGGCTCTGTGTACATTACACGGGAATCTTTAAAAAAGCAGATTGTTAAAATAAATAACCCAATTTTTTTTAAAATAATTTAGACTTACCATTTATAATAAACACAACTGGTAAACTGCTCCAACTATCACTGAGTAAAGTCCATTTGATGAGCACTTAACTTGGTGCCAAGTTTTGCTGAATTAACGAAATGGGAATCACACAGGTATTCGGTCAAAGATAAACGAAGATGTGGCTAACTTAACGTTTCTGTACGTTCATAGTTTATTATGACCCAGAAACGAAAAAACACCAATGACTTGGAAATAACCACCCCTAACTCCGAAGGAATTTATGGCGATTCCATCCGCCCGTAAGAGCATGGTCTGCTATATAAGCTAGCTAGCTGGCTATATAAAATGTACGAAGAACTGTATAACATTTAATAAAAGATACTTGTGATACTTATTATAACTTTTTATTAAACACCTCATATTTATTAATATTAACAACGTTGAAAGTTTTTGCCATAGATATTGTATCGTTCATATCTATATTAGTTATAGCATTAATCTTTGACTCAGATCCACAAGGTGTTGAATTTTGTTTATATACGATATCATAGCTTAAAAATAACATAAGTACAATATACATAAGTACTTTATGTCATAGAAAACAACTATCTCTAGATTTTTTTTATATAGAACAGGGGCAAACGGGCAGGAGGCTCACCTGATGTTAAGTGATACCGCCGCACATGGACACTCTCAATGCCAGAGGGCTCGCGAGTGCGTTGCCGGCCTTTTAAGAATTGATACGCTCCTTTCTTGAAGGACCCTAAGTTGAATTGGTTCGGAAATACTTCAGTCGGCAGCTGGTTCCACAAAGTGGTGGTGCGCGGCACAAACTGCCTAGAAAAACGCGCAGTTGTGGAACGATGGACGTCTAGTTTAATTGTGTTCATTTTTTAATATCGAACTTTTGAAAAATGAAAAATTGAAAATTTACGAACCAAAATGCAAGCTTTGAAATCCAAGAGTGTATTTAATGTATATTAAAGCTCCGTTCGTAAACCTCGGGCTGGATCGAGATGGTGGGAGAGAGAGAAAAATCATATATAAAAAAAAGTCCATACATTAATTATTGATTCTCTTAATAATATAACTTTCTGTGTTGAGGCTGTACTGGCTGAATTAATGTGGTAACGTTCTGCGTTGCAGCTTCAGCAGCTTCAATTTGTCGCACAATTGCCTTCATACTTTTAAATGCAAAAAAAATATTTTTGGCCAGTCTTATGGGATCGCAGACGATTTTGTTGCTCGTTCGTATAAAACTTTAGTAAATCAGTAGATGTTCCTCACTTCCTCCAACAAAAGCTGAAAGTTTATCTGTATAATATGTCTTCTACACAGGTAAGAGCTACCAGCGACTATAGAGATAGATTTTGGCTACAGTAAAGGTTTGTAAATTGTCAATAGTTTCCATAGCGATATAGGAATTTTTATTAAATTTCATTCTATTGAAATTTCATCAAGACCTTAACTTTTTCAATATTCTGTGGTCTATGTTTTATATATATAAGGGAGAAATTTTTTTAATCGGTTTATTTCGGAGCCTTTGAATAGATTGAACCCAGTTTATCCGGAGCTGGATATATTCGGTAGAGGGCTCATCAGTTTTAGAGAACGCATTGTTGGGTGCCTTTCGCGATCCTAATTTGGTGTTTTGCTGATGAATGTTTTTTTCTACTTTTAATACCAACAATTACTGGTAATTTTATTGTGTGCTTATCTATATTAGATATGTTTTAAATTTTTTTGCAAAACTTATGTTTCGCATTCTTGTATTGTATCTATATTACATATGTTTTAATTTTTTTTGCAAAACTTATGTTTCGTATTCTTGTTTCAATACATTTTAGATGTAAGATTTTGTACAATATTCAGTAGACTTTGAATTATGTATGATGTCGTAAACTCAATAAATAAATAAGCCTTAGTTACAAACAATCAAAATATTCCTCTTCATTATATTAGTATACATTTCAGAGTCTGTTATATATAATTTAAATACTTGATTAATTATATGAACAAAGTGTGCCTACTTATTATATCTAGCAGCTATTCAACTTTTTATGGAAGGTCAAATATCTGTATCTTGCCAATTGGGTCCCGTTAACGTAAAATGTTCATAATAAACGCGTCGCGTTTCTGAATCTTAGACTAAGTTACGGCAGCTTCTGTTAGGTTTTCTTTTACCGTTCATAATTTATTCGTGAATAATTTAGGATTATCGTTCGTGATATTATTAAAAATATAGCTAAAAATTAGTAGGTATTATCAAACTTTACTATCGAGTTTGACTAAGTATGTAATGACAATGTATACATTGTCATTACCTTATCATTAATTATTAAACAGGGCTGCTGTATAAAAAAAACCCAATCGTACATTGATACAACATATTTTCTATTGATAATTGTGGTATATAAAACAGGGAGTTTTCTGATTTTTTAAGAACAGTTTCGTGACATTTATTTTTTGTAACGGGTGTGTCATTTGGAAGACCTTCTGTGCCTGACACACGCTGACTTTTTGCTAAAAAAAGGCAGGTGGATTTCCTGAAGTTCGGCATCATTGTATGAGCGAGTATTAAATTTGCATACAGACAGAGAGTTCATTTGTGTAGAGCCGGCGTTCGAAAGTAAAGGATTAAAGCCGCACTCTGAAGACACGAGGCCAACACCGCTAAAAGTATTATATATATAATATTTCAAAGTTGTTCTAAAAAATGTTGTTTTAAATTAAGCTAAAAAATAATCTTATTATTTTTAATTTTTGGCAACCCTTTAGGGAAGTGAACATCCTGGAGATATGTTTAATCGGTAAAGAGTGCTGCTGGTGCAATTGGTTCGGTACTCCATTTTTAATTCGCTAAATGGATTTAGCGATTTATATATAATACATTCATTATCTTTTATAGACATTTTTTAATATACTAGAAGCAAATGGAGGGCTCATCTGAAATTAAGTGATATGCCCATGGACAATTAAAATGCCAAAGGGCTTGCAAGTTTAAGTAAGCATTTTCAATGTTACCCACTTATACAGAATAAAACAGAGTTCGGAATAGGACTCGTTACGTCGATGACGACCTTGATGATCTGGTTAGCGAAAAAGTTATAGACTCGGTTGCATAATTTCTTAGAGCGTAAGTAGACTGGAAGATCGAAGGCTTTTGCTATATTCAGAACAACCGCTAGCCCCTTCCGTTGTTTGTTCTTGCATCTGCGCACCTATGTGTAAGCTATACAAGAAGGTCACCAGTTTAGCGAGCAACTGGTGGCTGTCAAGATATCTCAGGAGCTGGCCGTTGATATTGACTTACTTTTGACTTTCAACTACTTACTTTCAAGACTACCTTAAGAGTTATGGCTTTTGGATATTTAGACGAGTTCTGACCCGTCTAAATCACTTTAATACATTTTACAGCAGTTTACGACAGTACAGAAGCAAAAGCGCGGAGTAAAATTAAAGGAAGACACCGTGCCTGGTTAAAATATGAATGTCCAAAGAGCATAAGATTTTTTGAGCTATACCACCGACAGCGGGGCATTAGATAGCCGGAGACCTGGTCTCCAGGGACCTCACACTTCGTATGAAGCGCGAGTACAATAAGTTGAACCTATTGCATTACTTTGCCGGTTTTCTCCGATACTGTGGTTCCCCGGTCGTGCCTGCCTATTTGGCTGCATCCCGAAAACAATAGCATGGCACTCCCACTAGGAAGAGAGTTGACTGATGGCACTGGTGAAATAACCTCGTCCCGACGCTAATAAAATCTAACACGTTTTTTAATATTGGATCTAATCGTAAATATAACTAGAATGGTCGGATCATTGGTGGGCACCGCAAATCACTTAGTTGATACCAAGACCACGATATGGATTAGTTTTTGGTCCTTGAACATGAATAATTTTAAACTCAGTTTGTTAATTTGAATGACGTAATTTGTGTAAATTTTTTCGCTTTTGCAAGACATTACTCACGGAATTCTAACTCGTAGTCCTGTACTACCATTATTATATTGAGCTGCGTTGTTCGTCTGCTCGTTAGTTCACTTGCAAGTGTAATATATCGTTGACAGTAACTAAAAATGTGATTTGATTGATTAATGGGATCGAGTAATATCAGTAAACCTCCAATATCAGTATAGTTTTCGACATCAACAATACTATTGCGTCGTACTACATTAACACAATTATGATGAATTTGTGGAGTAAGTACCTACTCATTAACATAAATAAAGGATACTATATTAGTATAAAGCAAATATATCCAAAGGTCATCCAGGTCATTCTGACTATAAACCAAGATTAAAGATCAATTGGCAGAACATTACTAATTACAGTTTTATTTCCAGAGTTAACCATTGTAATCATTTTCCTACAATCGAATAACAACGTATCTGAAGCTGTATGTACCCATATAATAAACAAAACACTCTGCTTAGATGTAGCAGTATGTACACAAAACGTTGAAGTTGAATACTATGAAAATAATGGGTATTACAATAGATATAATTCATATAATCCATATAATCCATGTAATTCACATGTAATTGACGGTCGGTACGCCTTGGATATGTCACTGACTTATTCAGAACATGGATCTGACGGAAATACAAACACTCCTGCAGTATATAATAGCAGGATTTTAAACACAATTAAAATTCTCAACATAAGCTATAATCAGTATGAATCATTTCCGATATTAGCTGAAATGAAAAATTTGGTAAATGTGTGTGTTTCCCACAATGAGCTTACTTCCGCAAAATTAAGTTCTCGTTACTCTTTTTCACATTTGAATGAAATGGATCTCTCTTACAATTTAATTCAAGATATCGAAATTAATGATGCAGAATATGTGTTCTCTAACCTATTCAGACTAAATATGTCTCATAATAGTATCGCCCAAATACAAGACACAATTTTTTCTGACTTTGGCCATTTACAATACTTAGATTTGTCATATAATAACCTGGACGCACTAAATACGGTTACCTTTGAAGGCCTTAAAAATCTACTTCATTTAAATTTAGAACATAATAATATAAAAGAAATTGGTTTATCATTGTTTAGATGTAGTCAACTTCAATATCTATATCTTAATAACAACGAAATAAAGACACTTCTGCATAAAGATTTTAACAAATTGCTTCAACTTAAAGAAGTATACTTGAGTCATAATGCTATCACCTTCATAGAAAACACTACTTTTGATAATATGGGGCACCTGTCACGCATAGATTTAAATCACAATGAGTTAAAAACGTTAGAACATAACTTATTCAAAGATACTGCATTAACGGAAATTGATTTATCAGCAAATAATTTACAAAGTTTACCAAAATATATTTTTAAAGACAAATATATAACGTACTTTGACTTGAGGGAAAATAACTTGGAGAATGAGTTATCTAAAGGCATTTTTGAAGGGCTAACTGACATCCTCGATTTAGATTTGAGTTACCAAAGCATAGCATCTCTTCAAGATTTTGCTTTTTATGGTCTTAAAAAGTTACAAATTCTTATGCTGAATAATAATGTCTTGCGCAGTATATCCGAAAAATCATTCCATTCCTTAGACACACTACTACGTCTAGATTTATCACACAACCAGATAACTGCTTTAAATTTTGACATAAAAGGTCTTGTTAACCTAGAGCATTTTTCGATAACATCAAATGTAATAAATTCAGTTTCACAATTCTTTTTCAAAGGAACAGAAAAATTAAATTATTTAGACATTTCCTATAACAACATATCGAATATAATACCACATACATTTATGAAATTGTCATACCTAGAAAACTTAGATATAACCAATAACAATTTATCAAGTGTTTTAGATGAATATGCATTTGAAGGCTTACGGGCTTTACCAATTCTAGATATTTCTTTTAGCTATGTTACTGAAATTAAAAATAATTCTTTCGATCACATGATAAGCCTTCTTACTCTGAATATTTCGCACAGTACAGTGAAAGAGATTAGTTATAATAGTTTTGATAATACAGGTAAACTACAAATTATTGATTTATCTTACAATTTACTCACAACATTTAATGTTAATTTAAGAAGTTTAAATTCTGTAAGAATACTAAATCTCGGCCATAATTTAATTGCTACGTTGTCACCCATTTCAGGTCTTACCATGTTAACTAATATAAATTTGTCTTATAATAATTTAACAATGATAAATGATGATTCTTTATGTAATTTAAATGAACTGTCATATCTTGATTTCTCTTACAATAATAATCTGAAAGCCAATTTAACACTGAAAAATATCCAAAACATAAAAAATCTTATAATACCAGGTATATCAAGTATAATTGAATTTGACCTAAGTATACCATTAATGTTATTGGATATGTCAAAACTAAACATATCAAATGTATCGTCATTGGGAATAACTCATCTGTATAACTTACGTATTGTAATGTTGCGTAATAATAATATTCAAAACTTAGAAATGGGAGCATTTAAGAATTTAACACAGCTTCAGACATTAGACTTAAGTTTTAACCAATTAAGATACATACAACC
Organism: Pieris rapae; assembly: GCF_905147795.1. Lineage (NCBI taxonomy): Eukaryota > Metazoa > Arthropoda > Insecta > Lepidoptera > Pieridae > Pieris > Pieris rapae. The sequence goes on along the minus strand of NC_059509.1, from coordinate 2,187,379 downwards.
AGGTGTGTTTAAAGATAACAGCTATTTGAAAACTCTTAACATTTCTCATAATCACTTAATATCCGTAAACTATGGTATATTTCATGGATTAGTAAGTTTAAATGTCCTCGATATTTCATACAATGAGTTAGAAGAATTACAAAGTGAACGTTTTTATGATATACAAACTTTACGGACTTTGATTGCTGATTTTAATCATATTTCTAGAATTGGGCTTGAAGAATTTTCACTTTTCCTTTCGTTTTTAAGTATTGGCGGTAATCCTATTTCCTGTAACGATTTGATGAGATTCAAAAATAAATATAAAAATACAAAAGTAAGTGCTTTAAAATCAGCTGAAGTGGGTGATAATATTATTGATGGTGTGGCATGTTCTGGTCGTATTATATACAAAAACCATCAAAATAAAGACAATATAAATACAGCCGATAATATCCTTACTGAAATACGTGATGTTTTGATAAGTATGTCTTCAAAACGCGCTAGCGATAACGTTGACACTGAAACTGAAATGGCAAGAAATATACATTCAACAAAGTTGGATATGATTATTGACTCTTTTAAGGAGACTAAAACTACATTGCAAGACTTAAGTCTCGCTCTTAATGTAAGCAGTGTCTTAATGACAACGTATTTAAACATTACTGGATATCCTTCCTATAATAATCTTCAAAACAATAACTTAACAAACACTTTGCTTGATAAAATCTTGCAGGTTTTAGGTACAAAAAACTCGTCTATATCAGAAGTTCATCAAGATATAAAAGTTAAAAGTACAAGCGATAATTTACCATATATAAATAAACTGAAACAGGAAATGGAGCATTCAATTATGACTCAGAAAGAAAATATTCTTTCAGAAATTAATGACAAGATATCCCTCATTAGTAAGAAAGTAGAAAGTGTTTCCTCACCAAAACCTTTAAGTGACAAAGTTGTGCAAGACTCCAAATTAAATCCACGTTTATTGTATACAGAGATCTCAACATCTCTTATACTGGTTATTTTCTTATCATTCACAGTTTATAAAATATATATGCGGGTGTCTTCAAGCCGGAGGTCAATAAGCACACAGCATATTAGTACCATTATGGAGAGCTCTAACTTATAACATTTGTATATTATTGTAAAATATACATTAAAAGTTTTTACATTACAAACTTAAGTTAATTTTAATTTATTTAAAACTATCACCTGTAATCTGATGAATGTATATTATCTTACCATTATAAAAAAGCACGTAAATAAGGCATTATTATTTGATATTGAATAAGTGTTGTATAAAACTTAAATAAAGTTTCTACATTTTTAAATTATGTTTTTATTTATCCCACTCTTTGTGCCATCATCCATTCGTTACAAATGATTACAGCCGTGGTATTGGTTGTAATATAAGCTTCATAATTACTTTTCAACCCTTCTTTAGTTTTTTAATAATAATAATTTATTTAGTTTACATACACTTTAAGTGAGAGATTACAGGTACCGTTCAACCGATGCGGTTAATCGAAGCCTGAGTGTATAAAGGCCTAGCATCTTTCTTACCAATATCTGTCGTATGTAAAGTTATTATGTGTCAAATTACCAATATGTAAACCAATATGAATATACTAGGAAATGTAAAATGTTAATTAAATGTATAAAACTGCTATGTAAGAAACAATATAATAATAATAATAAATAAACAAAATTGTAAATAAATGAATTAATGAACAAATAAATAAAGCAAAACAAGGTCCCTGATAAGCAAAAGTCAGGGGTGCGTTCGCAGCTCCCAAAAAAAAAAATCTGTCGTCTTCAATTTAGTTTTTATAATTCGGACCTATTGCAAATTGCTGCATGTTGTAATCACATGACTTAACCATCCAGTTCCAGGATGGTCCACTTCCACAGGTGGAGGAATTGTGCTTGATCATTTGTAAAAAAACTCGATTTCATAACCGAGTTGTTTTTTTTAATCGGTAAAATTACGTATCATTAAAATAAAATTCGTTTCACTGCTTTCATTCAACGGATCTCTAATTTGTTAATATATATTTTACATAGATACTTGCGAGATCAGCTATTTATACGTCTGTTATTTTCCTTGCGAAGCTGTATTTATTGTGTAAAAATTGTTACATTGCCACGTTTGGACAGAGTTAATTTTTGTTTTGCGAGTTATGAAAATTTAAGAGGTAAGAAATTTTATCTTATTTAATTTATAGTGAAAGACGTTTTGAATAATACAACCTACCTTAAGTTTACAATACTACAATAAATTAGAAGAGTTGATTATAACTTTCTATATAATGGTTTATATTTGCGAGTGTGTATGAAAGTTACATAAATGATTTTGCGAGTACTGCGAAAACTATTGAATAAATACAGCGAGGGACTGCTTCTGAAATGATGTGCTCACCCGCACCACTAAATTTGACAAATTTGTTTGTTTGTTTGTTCCTTTTTGTAAATCTTTTTAGTTATAACATATCATGTATTCCATCTGTGGCTATGTTCTCGGTGTATTTGTTTGATATTATATGTGTTTTGTGTTAGCTGTAGGAGTACAAAAAATAAAAATAATAAAAAATAAAATTTACTGCGATTTTTTTTTTACTTTTGGGCATATTAAAATTTTTATATGCCTGTGCTATTTGATTATTATAATAAGAATAAAATTATGATTTAGTAAATATAAGGTTAGCTATACGCAGTAAATTTTAAATGATTTTTCAAGTACGATTTTTTCCTATTATAAAACCCTTCGTTCATGTGCGAGAACTAAAACGCCTGTCTATGTTGCTTATTATGAAAGAAAAACTAATGTATTAATCTAGCGACGCTATAAGCCTGTATGGGTATAGACAAAATGGGGTCTTCGACTTTACGTTATTGAAAATATTAGATATTCCTAGATGTTCTTGAAACATACCACATGAACTAATAGCGCATATAGATAGATATTTCTATTGGTGCACAGCTGAAATTCGAACGCCCGATCTTAGGGATGTGGGTCGCTGGCTTAAGCCACTAGGCCGACATCACTCTAATTATAATCTATAAACCTTTATATTTATTTGATCTAAATAATTTATTTCACAGATTTATTCACAATGAAGTCCTTTTTGTGTAAGTATACTTAGAAAACTTATTATAATTGATCATGCATGAAAATTGTATATGTATATGTCATGAATGTTTTTCCTGTTTGTACAAAAAATATGTGAAAATAAAATAATTATAACAGAACATGATACCTATAGCTTAGAAAGATTTAAATATAATTATTATATTGATAGTAGTTCACGTCCTTAAAACATGACCACAGTGATTTTGCAATCTTGTTTAATTAATCTAATTTAGGCCAAATCAATATTAATTTTTGATTGTTGTATTATATTATGTAAACTATACTTTGAAACGCTTATCGTTGAATACAATTACGTCTATCTATATTATATGTATTTCTAAAATTCGGATGTAACATACATAATTTTTAATATCTAAAATAGTTAAGAAACTTAAATGGTAGGTTTGAGGAAGAAATTACTTGGAAATTGTTCACGAAACACAAGTAGATTTTGAAACATATAATGAAAAACTGACATTCCGAATAATAATTTAAAAATAACTTCCAATAGCTCCATTTAATAATCAAATTTCACCTCTGCGGGGCGTGGGCCTTATGTTTTAATTCTAAACACAAATTCAGTGTTATTTAAATTTTTTGTCAAATTCTGTCCAATTATTTTATTAATTTTACTTTAAATGAAAACACGTAAATAAAACTTTAATAATTGACGATTTCTTAGGTTATAATTTTTACGGGTAAACGAAATTTATTGTTTTAATTTATATCGTTTTCTGAACCCTCTCCATGGTAAAACCGATAGGAGATGCAGAGCCCATATTCTAACGTCAAAGGATCAAGCCGTTCCATAATTGGCCGGTCGTTGACGAATTAAATCGCTCTTCGTTGAATACGGACAAGTAGAAGGAGCTGGTACTGGGGAACTCCTTAATAGTAGTAGTAGTAGTACAAGCGCTTCCTAGAGCTTCATACCTTTGCGTTTCATAGAGTTGCAGGAGGAATCCCGTAGATAAATACCGTTTCCATTTGCTAAGTACACTAAGCTTCTTAGAGGATATTTTAGCCTTTCCTTTCAAATAACCGCGACGCTGAATGTTATCCAATGTGGCCAGTATTCCAGTTCCGGCTTAGACTATAAAGAGGGAGAAGGGTGTTTTTAGTAGAAAAGGTGCAAACTCCTGAAGAAATTATATCATATCATAGATTAAATAGACCTGAGTTCAAGACTCCATGTAGTTCGACTTCAAACATTAGTTTGTCCCGACCAGCGTAAAGGTAATATGATGCAACGTCACCCGTCTATTAAAAAGCTGGCCCTCTGGATACCTCAGAAGCTAGCCGTTAATAATGGTTTCTATTATTTGTACTCTTCAACAGATAGCAACTAAGCGTAATAAATAAACAACACAGTACTATAACTTTTAACCCATTCACATTAAATAGAAGAAGAAACGATATAGTATTTAAACAAATTCATCATTGCTCAACTACTTGTGCACAAGGATTTTTCTCCTTTCTAGGTCCCTACACATACAATAAAGTTAATAAAATATTAAATATACATAGATATAATAGAGTAGGTATGGAGTAAAAAGGAAGTCACTAAATGGTTACAAAGCCTCAATTACGATAAAACTGAGGAACTCTTGATTATTAATGAATAGATATAACTACTTGTAGAAATAACTTTGCGACATGATTAATATATAGAAATTGAAAGGCATTTATTTATTATATTATTTATGTACAGATATAATATATTAATAGTATTTTTTGAGTAATATAGTATTTACTATTTAACACACTCTCCCACACACACACATACACCCTCTCACCTTACAGAGAGAACACTTGACCACTTCACACCATAATAGAATTACTTGTTAAATTGATTGTAAATTATAACATATATACATATAAGTTTCGCCAATGAGTCATGTACTTGATGCTAGAGTTTTTGTCTAATATATTTAAGGGCTTAGGCGCTGTATGCTGAAATACAGGTTCACACCTAGTTCAGCGTCAGATAAACCTGACTAATTTTGTTTATATAAGTAACTGACGTAATTAGATATTAGTTTTTCCTGTGAAAAAAACTTTAAATAAATAATAATAATTAATATTATTTATTATTAATATTGGCGAACAATTTTGATGTTAGAGTTGGGCCCCTAACGTTGGTAAAGTCCACGGTGAGTGTCAAAGGGGTTGCCGCCACGTGACTGACGTATAGTAATTATTAGTATTTATCCCATGTTATTTAACTCAATTACACTTTACAATTTTTTACATTTAATTTTTTGTGGGCCATGGTCAATTTTATTAAATAACTTAAAATGTTTCAGGGACGATGCTGATAAACTACATATGGCTGCAATCAAAAACAAATGCAGAATGTACAATACGCTATGATGAAGAAAGGTGCATAGAAGAAAAAGAGTGTACGGGCAATGTAGATCCTGACACAATAAATTATGATGATCCCATTATGCAAAATTGCCGAGAATCCAGAATTTATATTTCTAATTACAATTCTTATTGCCTACCATCATACTTAACTATTGTGAATTCTATGTTTGAATTGAATGGTTACACCAATTGGTATGGCAATTGTATAAAATCACTGGATATAAGTGACAATCAGTATGTTGAAATCCCCACATTGCCAGCTATGAATATTTTGGCAATTTTAAATATATCATGTAATCTTATAACGACAGCTAAGCTTAGTTCACTGAATCGTATCCCGGTTTTGTCCGAAATTGATATTTCCAACAATTTGATAACTGAAATTCAAATTGATAATGATGAATTTGCTTTTACTAGTCTAACAAAAATTAATATGTCTCATAATAGACTGTTGGACATAAGAGATGCATATTTCAATGTTTTCTCTGAATTACAATATTTAGATTTGTCACACAATGAAATATCAATAATAAATGCATTCTCTTTCGAAGGAGTGAAAAATCTTTTGTATTTAAATTTAGCTCATAATAAAATAAAAGAAATAAGCTCGTCTCTGTTTAGATTTACAAAACTTGAATATCTGTACTTAAATAACAATGAATTATCAAGCATACTATTAGCTGACTTAAGATATTTAAACGAAGTAATCGAAATAGATCTAAGCTATAATGTAATTTCTTTAATAGAAAAAAATGTCTTTGATAATATGCCTTACTTAAAAATTCTTAATATCAAGAAGAATTTAGTAAATTCAATGGATCCACGTATGTTTTTTAACACAACTGCTTTAAAATCTATTGATTTGTCATTGAATGAGATTCGTAAGCTGCCTAAATGTATTTTTAAGGGGAAAAGTATATCTTTCTTTGATATAAGACAAAATCTTTTGGAAGGAGAATTGGTAAAGGGTACTTTCGAAGGTTTATTTTTTATAGTTGAACTAGACATCAGCCACCAAAGGTTAACATCTATTGGAGACTTTGCTTTTGTTGGACTGGATATGTTAGAAGTTCTCATGCTTAATAATAACAAAATACAAAATGTATCAAAAAGTTCATTTGATTCGTTACGGAATTTACGGCGTTTAGATCTATCAGATAACCAAATCCACGATTTGAATTTTGAGGTATTTTACCTTTTGAAACTGCAATTTTTATCCATAAGAGGTAATTTTTTAAGAATTATAGGAAAGGGACATTTTGATAGTTTAAATTTAATGGAAATTTTAGATGTTTCTAACAACAATATTTCAGAAGTTGAATCTTTTTCATTTAAGGACTTAAATGAACTTATAAGTTTTGATATAAGTAACAACCCTCTATCTCAGGCATTGGAAAACAATACATTTATGGGATTGATTTCTTTGCCTGCTCTGGATATATCGTGTACGTCACTTACAGTCATCAAAAATAATTCATTTAATGAAATGGCCAGCCTTCATACTCTGAATATTTCACACAGCACTCTCAATGAAGTTAGTTTTAATAGTTTTATTAATACCGGGAATATAAATGTTCTTGATTTATCGCACAATTTATTAAGCGAATTTAGTATCAATAGAACAACTTTGATTAATCTGAGAGTGTTATACCTTGACCATAACTTAATTGAAATTGTAGCACACGACTTTGTGGCTAATTTAAGCATGCTTCATGAGATTAACTTAGCCCACAATAAAATAGTTTTTTTATATGATGAAACATTCTGTGATTTGAAACGGCTTGTCTCATTCGACATATCATATAATACAAATATACGATTCAATTCTACTCTTTTAGATAAAATTCCAACCGTGCAAAAACTTAACATGTCAGGAATTGGAAAAGCTCTAACTTTTAACGAAAACACACAGTTAACAATAACTGATCTGGACTTGTCCAAATGTAATATAAATAATGTTACCACCCTTCGATTAAGAAGTTTACAAGACCTAAATTCTTTAAGTCTCAATAACAATGAAGTGCAAAAATTAGAAGTTGGAGCCTTCACTAACTTAACAAGATTAAGGTTTTTAGATTTGAGCCATAATAATTTGTTTTTTGTACAACCCGGTGTCTTTAAAGATAATTATAATTTAAATGTCCTAAAAATTTCTCATAACAATTTGAATACAATCAGTTATGGTATCTTTAGTGGTTTATCCTATTTAGCTGAACTTGATTTATCTTACAACAAGCTGGTAGAGTTGAAAAGTGAAAGATTTTATGGAGTTCAAAAATTGAATACGCTGATCGCTGATTTTAATAAGATTTCTAGTATCGAAGTCGAGGAATTTCCACTTTATCTATCAGTCCTGAGTATAGGAGGTAATCTTATTCATTGCGACAATTTAATGAAACTAAAACAGAAATCAAGTATGACTATAACTGCAATCACTTTAGATGTGAGTAATAATGAAAATATAGATGGAGTTTCCTGTATTGGTCATGATATAAATAAAAGAAACTTCTATGAAATGAATGGCACTGATAATATTCTTATCGATATAAGAGATATCTTACTAAATTTATCAGTAGCGAATAGAATTTTTCCAAAGAGAGTAAATGAAGATGATGAGACATATATTAAATTAGATTCACTAGAAACATTGTTGAATCAAACAATAAGGACGGCTCCTAACGAAAATAATGGCCAGGATACCAGTGAGTTGATACGCGTCTTTACTCAGTCGTTAAAAAATATAACCCACGAGGTTGCACACGAACAAAGCGTTAGTAATTCTTTGTTAGAGAGAATATTAAAAATGATCGTTACTCTTAATACTGCTTCTCAAACAACATCTTTACCAGTACAAAAATACAATACTACCAACGAAAGTATAGCCTACATGGCTAGACTTAAGCAAGATTTTGATAGTGCTCTAACAATTGAAAAAGAAAAGATTTTAGCAGAAGTAAGTGATAAAATATTACTTGTAAATAAAAAAATTGATGGGATACCAACAGTCAAGCCATCAGAGAAACTAACTGTAAACCGCGAACTCAAAGCATATAATTCAAGTTCTCTGTTTACAGAAATCTGCGTTGCTTTAATTCTAACAATTTTGTTGTGTTTTACTACGTTTAAAATTTATAAACACGTCATACTATCATCTAGACAAAGATCGTATAGCACACAACATATTACAGACTCCATTGGAAATTCGAACTTATAATAGAAATGTTTCCAATTGTGACCTGATTTTACCTTAGCACATACTTTGGTGATTTATATGAGTATAATACCCGTAGTTATATCGATGTTAGATTCTTGACATAATAGTAAATGTTATATTACCTATTATTTTTTAAATGTTTTGATATAATATGGGAGGATCCCACTTACTAGCCCAGAGGTCCAGGTCGATAAGTTGGTTATATACGGTTATAAAGCGCTAAGGAGTGGTTGCAGTAGCTTTGCAACCACACTGATTTATAAACGCACAATTTATATTTAAAATTATTTGTAATACAAGATTACTATAATATAATATTGAAGAAGGTATTTTATGTATAATTTAAAGCAATAGCAAACACATTTTTATAAACTTATTCCTATGAAAAAGCACTTAATATAATTGGTATTTTTGTCAGTTTTGTTTTACTTAGTCTGCTTTAGAAAGCGATCTTAATTAGTATGTATAATCAATATTGTATGAATAATAAAATTATAATTTAATTGATCTTGTTTATTTGATTTTTATTCTCCTTTCAACGTACTCAATGGAACTGAACTATGAATAGGTTAATAATAATGTTAATAAGAGCATAATATAATATCAATCATAACAGATATGATATGCTTAGGTATAGTTTTGACTATAATGTAAGTATGTGCTCATGTTTCACGTTGGCTATATTTATTTTTAGGATTCATTGCGTCAATACGTCATATATAGCGATGTGCAGTAGTTATTATGATATACTGAATTGACCATTGTCGTGATGTTACCTATAGGAATATATTTTGATTTTTATTAGGTATAATTCATGAAACGTTGCCTCCCTTATGGGGTACAATGATTTCTGGTGTCTTTAATTACATATCAATCTTAATAATGCTGTTTTAATTGCAGTAATTTTGTGCCAAATTGCGTTTACGCTGTGATTAAAAAAGACAGCTAGACAAATCAAGCTTGTTATTGATATATAAGAGGCTTTACAAACTTTGGTAGATCTTGGTTTTAGCAAGCCTAGCCTTCTGTTGACACACACCATTGTATTAGCGTTATGGTAACTTGCGAATTATTTCTATGTGACTTGACTTAGCCATGACATCAAGACGACAACATAAGAAATACAGTATATACCTACACATTTATCTGTAAACTATATATACATCGTTGCATTTAAAGAAGTGCAAAAAAAATAAAAAAAAATTCAAAACCTAATTCTTTTCTAGATCACAACGAATACAATTATCCGCCTGTTCTATTTAACTTGAAATAAATGTTTGTAAAGTTGCGATTAAAAGTTATATAGTATATAGTCTCTAACAAGTTATATATATGTCATTTAAATTGCCTTAGATATTTCGCCCGGATTTGAATAAACGATATTTTGGCCAAGTCTGAAGGCGTTGTAAATTTCTGATCTTGTAATAAAGTATTTAAAAAATGACCATTTATTAAAGCATACTTAAAAATAATTTTACCATAAATGTGACGCTAATAATACTCGTGTGATTGCTTACTTTGCTCCATAATCAGTATTATCGTAGCTTGAGTGGGCTAATGATAAAACTGTTTACATTGCTTCTTCCTTCGTTGATGTTTCGGGGAAGTCCCGTCTATAAAATAGATGGTGTAACTTTGTAATTTGATTTAGGTATAAAACGAAAAAAAAATCTTTCTACGTTATCTGTGGATCGAAGTTTATATTTGAGTCAAATTAATCATGACCAATAAATGCTAATCGCAGATAATAAAAATATATACTTTATCCGCTTTCGATAAGACTTATTTAAATATAAAACATTGTATAATCCTTCAATAATTTATTGATTTAATTAATATAATATTTTAGATAAGTAGACCCCAGTTAATAAGTCAAATTACGGAATGAATAATAACATTTTCACTGTAGGAATATTCCGTTGCCGTCTGTGACGGATCAAAGATAATACATTATTTTAGTCTTTGATTCATAACATAATCTGTGTTTGTTTACAAAAGACTAGTTGCACAGTTATATATTTTTAAAGTTTAATGAGTTTCGGCGCTCTGTCTTTAATATTTTCTCTTGGATGAAAACGTACTAACACCCCAATTTAAGCTATATTCATTGTTAAGGAAACGAAAGTAAGTAAACAAATAATTAAAAATTAAAGGTTATAAGTATTTTTTAAACCGTAAAACGATAAAAAATAATATTGTTTGAGATGGTATACTAGGTACCTACTAGTTAGCCTACCTTACTTACTAGTTATTTTATAGTAAAAAGGCATAATAAAAGCAAATTTTTATCCGATGTAGAGGCACAAAGAAAATTAATAATAATAATAATAATAAAATTTTTATTGTTTCTCAAATTTTTAACATCATTAAATGAGTATGAGACAACCCCCGTAAGTAGTCAAGAGACACTTGTGTTGGGGTTGGCTCGCTACTTCCCTTAACTAAACAAACTTTAACTAAATCTAAATCTAAATTAACTTAATCTATGAATGTGTGAATGTGTGTGTATGTGTGCATGTGTGTGAATGTGTGTGTAGGTGTGCATGTGTGTGCTGTGTGTGAGCGAGTGTGCACGCTGTCAAGTTCATAATACGGCCCGTCTCAAACTAGCGAATTCGCACCAAAATGTGCTCAGTTTCCTCGTATGTTAGAGTTCTCAGCCACCCTACTACAACCTTTTTACAATCATACAAAACTCTATGATGAAGTCGGAGTTTAGAGTTCAATTGGTTGTAAATATATGCAGACTGACTCACGTACTGACGGCTGGCAAAATTTGAATGGACCATTACGGAGCGGGCCACATTACCACTCCGTCTTGTATCCTGGCTAGCAGAATTAAAAGGAACACATTTATGCAGATATAAGGTGACATTTAAAAGATATAATTGCCTTACCGATAACAATCCACTTGATCTGTACAAGTTAACTGTGGGATATCGATATGGTTTAAAATACATCACTTTTATTAGAGACCGCTGCGCTCTTTCCAGCTCAAGAAGTTTAGTTTTTGTGGCACCACCCCATACTGGTATGCAATACGTAATTACTGATTGAGCTAATGCAACGTAAACATTACTCAGTATCACAGGAGACATCACATGGCGTAGCGTCTTGAAAATCCATATCAATTTCCTGACTCGTGATATAATAGTAGAAATGTGTGAGTGCCATGATAGACATTCATCAATAATGATGCCCAAGTATCTTGTAGAGGTAACTTTCTGAATAATTTGACAGTTGCACTTCTGTGTATAGTGGTCCGCACACTCATGTATCCCAAGCCCAAAAGTAGCACCCGGTTTAGATCTCCGACTTGGAGAAAAACAAATGAAGTTGGTTTTTGGAATATTTAGGGTCAGCAAATTAGCCTTTAGCCAGTCAAATATAACGGCAAGACCTCGTTCAGCATTCTGGCGTACGGATTCCCAAGTTTCTCCATGGAAGACAATAGCTGTATCGTCCGCATAGGAGAATATTTTCCCTCCGCTGCCCAGCAGGTTACATAGTTCGTTAATGTACACCAGGAACAGCGTTGGGCCAAGCACACTCCCCTGCGGCACACCAAATAAAACATTTTCTTCTTCACTGTAAAGGTTTCCTATTTTAACTTGTTGAGTCCGATCTCGAAGATAGCTGTCAAAAAGACACAGAGCTGTGCCTCTTATACCCATCGCCTCAAGTCTCTGCACAAGGATGGGGATCGAAACGGTGTCAAAAGCTTTCTTTAAATCCAGGAATACTGTCAAGCATTTATATCCTTTGTCTACCCTACCTACAATCTCAGTTGTCAGTGCTGTAATAGCGTCCTGTGTCGAGCGTCCTTGTCTAAATCCATATTGCGAGTCAGAAAGTATATTATATTTGTTCAAGTAGCTAATAAGTCTTTTATTTAATAGTTTTTCTATAATTTTAGAAATAGCAGGTAAGACAGATATGGGTCTGTAAGTGTTGACATCACCCGTGTCCCCCCCCTTGTGCACGGGCGTAATGATGGAACGCTTCAATGCTTTCGGAAATATTCCCGATTCGAAACATAAATTGGCCAGTTGACATATAAGAGGAACTACGACGTCCCTAGACAATTTAAGGAAGCCTATAGGTATATCGTCCCATCCGGATGCACTTCCCGAATCAAGAGCCATGAGTATGCAGTCCACTTCCACTGGATCAGTCTCCAACAATACAAAAGAGGAGTTCTGTGAGCCAGAATTAGAAATCATAACTGAACTAGGACGAAACCCAGTCGAAGTCATTATGTCTTCTGCTAGTGTTTTACCAATTGTGACAAAAAAATTATTGACACGGTTTAAGGAATCTGGAGGATGTGGTGTGATTTGAAGAAGACGTACATTAGATGATTTCGGTTTTTTAAAATGAGTTATACTATTGATATTTTGCCAGAGCTTTTTCGGATTTTTTATAGAACATGCAATTAGTTTTTTATGATAATCTCTTTTTAATTTCTTAATCAGGTTAGAGCAAAACGTACGAAAGCGCTTATAGGTTACTCTTATTATAATATTAAATGGATCCTTTCTGGCTTGCAACTGCATTCTATTTCTAAGCCTGATACATCTCAGGGCCCCTGTAGATATCCAGGGTTTTAAAGTACGCTTGGAGCTGGTAACTGATTTGGTTTTAGTGTTAAGAAGGAGAGCTGTTTTTATCACATCTATTATCCTGTCAGCAAGAGTATTTGGGTCAACGTATGTGTTGAAGAAAGATATATCTGCACTCTCTAGGTATTGATATGCTTTTTCAAAGTTAGTAATAGTAATAGTTTTTTTATTGGATGTAGCTTGGTATGTGTGGGATATGGTCAATAGTACCGTTAAGTGATCAGTTATGGATGTATTCAGAATTGCGACTAATGCAGAGTTTTTAGTTTTATCCAACTTTAAGAGCATATGATTAAACATTACGATGTAGCCTAACTAAGGACTATTGTAATTTAAAACTAACCTTATTTATATATAATACTAGCTGACCTGGCGAACTTTGTTCCGCCTTAATGGCAATAAATAAGCAGTTTGGGTTTTTTTATTGGAAAATATACAAAAAAATTAAATACCTACATTAATCATTCATTATTATTTCTGTATTTTAGTACATAGGTTGCTCTTCACTTAAGTACCTTGTGATACACATTTTTTAATTTTTTGTTTTATTATCAGGCGCAAAAACAAACAACGCTGATGGTCTTCCGACCCGTGAACATGCCACGTATAATTGACCATGGGAAAAACATGAATGTTCTAGATTTAAACCACAAACTTTTAAGGATTGGCCTTGTGATTTGTTGATGGTCATGGCAAATGCAAGACGTATCGGAAATTGAAGTCTTTTAAATTCAAACGGCATATCGGTTGGGATCATCGGGATCCTCGGAATAAGAACTTCCTCACCTTTGAATTTTCCTATCATTATCGTAGCGTAAATTACATTGTTCTTCAATTTTCTAACCACCAAACGCATACCATTATGTAGTTCAGGTCATCTACATCTTTATTCTTTTTCTTCTTTTTTATCAGTAAGCAATGTAACTCTCATGTTTGTTGTCAGCTGCAGTTTCGTCACATAGCGCCATAGATTTGACGATTTGAGGCAAGCGTTTATTTCGTCGACAGCCGTAGATCTTGGAATTACTGGCAGTATTTGGCGGAAATCGCCAGACAGTAAAATCATTGCTCCTCCAAAACATCTCGATTCATTGCGTAAATCTTTTAATGTTCGGTTAAGTGCTTCCAATGCACGTTTATGCGCCATTGTGCATTCGTCCCAGATGATGATTTTCGATGCCGCTAAAACTTTGGCCATTGCTGAGTGTTTTGCAATATTACACGTTGGTTCTCCAATAGTTTGAAGATTTAACGGTAATTTTAATTCTGAATGAGCCGTACGGCATCCTTCTAACAATGTGGCTGCTATTTCAGAAGAAGCAACTGCAACCGCTATGTTGGATCTCGCCCGAACAGTTGCTAAAACTAATGACATGAGGAATGTCTTGCCAGTTCCACCAAGGGCATCTAGGAAATATAAACCACCATTTTCATCATCGTTTGCCTTCATTAAAGTATCATAAACTTCCTTTTGTTGGTATTTCAACAGGGGTACATTCGTTTGAACTACTAAATCTAATTCCTGGTGATCATATTCACGTTCCCGTTCCAATACTCGATTAAATGCGTCATTCGACAACAACAACAAATAGAAACATTCATCATTCTTTGGATGAACTGTATACATACGACAATACCGAGTTTTATAGTTCTCTTCACTGTTTATACGAATGGGCAATAGCACTATCATTATAATTAAATTGTAAATTGTAAAAATAATTAAACGTATTTATTTAATAGAAATATTTTGAATATTGATTTCTTACAAATATCAAATTGTCATATATACGTCATTACACAGCTGTCATTATACGTCAATTACATAGCTATCATTTGCGTTTTATTATTCCAAGTCTGATTCTTATTTGTTATACCACTTTTTATAGTGACTGACGTTTCATGTCAAGTCCCACGGGAACGCTGTCGAACGGGATAAAAAGTATCCTATGTCCGTCTCCTGGCTCTAAGCTACCTCCATACCAATTTTCACTCAAATCTGTTCTTTCGTTCTTGAGTTATAAGTGGTGTAACTAACACGACTTTCTTTTATATATATAGACAAGCTGCCCCGGCGAACTTTGTTCCGCCTTAATGGCAATAAATAAGCAGTTTGTTTTTTTTATTGGAAAAAATACAAAAAAATTAAATACCTACATTAATCATTCATTATTATTTCTGTATTTTAGTACATGGGTTGTTCTTCACTTAAGTACCTTGTGATACACGACATTTTTTGTTTTATTATCAGGCGCAAAAACAAACAACGCTGATGGTCTTCCGACCCATGAACAGGCCACGTATAATTGACCATGGGAAAAACATGAATGTTCTAGATTTAAACCACAAACTTTTAAGGATTGGCCTTGTGATTTGTTGATGGTCATGGCAAATGCAAGACGTATCGGAAATTGAAGTCTTTTAAATTCAAACGGCATATCGGTTGGGATCATCGGGATCCTCGGAATAAGAACTTCCTCACCTTTGAGATTTCCTATCATTATCGTAGCGTAAATTACATTGTTCTTCAATTTTCTAACCACCAAACGCATACCGTTGCAAAACTGTGCAACGGTTGGTTTATGTTTCGAAGCATGATTACTACGGAGCCAACCGTTAGGCGTAAATTGTGCGGTGGTAAGCCAGGAACGTCCAAAGAGTTTAAAAATTCAATTGGATAGTTGGTGGCTTCATCTTCATTTGTGACGCAGTCAATAGATTTGAATGAAGCATTGTTCCAATGATCTTATTTTGAATTATGTAGTTCAGGTCATCTACATCTTTATTCTTAGCCGCTAAAATTGCTCGCTCACTCAACCATTCATTATTTTTGTAGTTAGAAATAATGTTTGGAAACACATTGTTAATAAGTTCGTCTTTTGATTCCATTCATCGACAGGTACTTGACCATTACCGATAGTCAGCAATTGCTCCGAGAAATCTTCAGCAGATGTATCATTAAGCAATGTAACTCTCATGTTTGTTGTCAGCTGCAGTTTCTTCACATAGCGCCATAGGTTTGACGATTTGAGGCAAGTGTTTATTTCGTCGACAGCCGTAGATCTTGGAATTACTGGCAGTATTTGGCGGAAATCGCCAGACAGTAAAATCATTGCTCCTCCAAAACATCTTGAGTCATTGCGTAAATCTTTTAATGTTCGGTTAAGTGCTTCTAATGCACGTTTATGCGCCATTGTGCATTCGTCCCAGATGATGATTTTCGATGCCGCTAAAACTTTTGCCATTGCTGAGTGTTTTGCAATATTACACGTTGGTTCTTCAATAGTTTGAAGATTTAACGGTAATTTTAATTCTGAATGAGCCGTACGGCATCCTTCTAACAATGTGACTGCTATTTCAGAAGAAGCAACTGCAACCGCTATGTTGGATCTCGCCCGAACAGTTGCTAAAACTAATGACATGAGGAATGTCTTGCCATTTTCATCATCGTTTGCCTTCATTAAAGTATCATAAACTTGCTTTTGTTGGTAATTCAACAGGGTTACATTCGTTTGAACTACTAAATCTAATTCCTGGTGATCATATTCACGTTCCCGCTCCAATACTCGATTAAATGCGTCTTTCGACAACAACAACAAATAGAAACATTAATCATTCTTTGGATGAACTGAATACATACGACCATGTCGAGTTTTATAGTTCTCTTCACTGTTTATACGAATGGGCAATGGCACTATCATTACATTTAATTATTTATTTAATAGAAATATTTTGAATATTGATTTCTTACAAATATCAAATTGTCATATATACGTCATTACATAGCTGTCATTATACGTCAATTACATAGCTATCATTTGCGTTTTATTATTCTTTTTTGTTATACCACGTTTTATAGTGACTGACGTTTCATGTCAAGTCCCACGGGAACGCTGTCGAACGGGATAAAAAGTATCCTATGTCCGTCTCCTGGCTCTAAGCTACCTCCATTCCAATTTTCACCCAAATCTGTTCTTCCGTTCTTGAGTTATAAGTGGTGTAACTAACACGACTTTCTTTTATATATATAAAGAGATAAAAAAACACTCAAAAACACTATATTCTTTTGTATTATTAAAAAAAATGTAATAAATTTAAGTTTTGACCCTTGATACTTGATACATTCCGTCTTTTGCCATGTATCAGATTAAAGTGAACCTATATCTTAATATATTTAAATTACATGTGAATCAATCTCTGAAACAGAAATCATACAATCATACATACTGTAGTTAAAACACTGAAATTTTACGAGGTATATGTACTTTAACTTTTTTTTGTCAAAACAGGCAAGGGTATGAAGATCCAGTGAAGCAATTTTGGGTGGCAAGAATGCGAGTTTTTTATATTTTCACCATAACGCTGCGGAAAGCAATAATTTTACATTCCAATGATACTAGAAATAGTTATTTCTAATGCACATATCTTACGATTACAATTTGGACCCACCCTAAGTTTAAGTAAGGTCAAAGGGACAAATAACGAATACCTGTAATGGGGGTCAGTAAAACGCGCTATTTACGGCTCGTATGGCTTTGGGATACATAAATGAGTAGTTTGCGGTATCCTAAATTGCTTGTAAAGGCTTCATTTAACCGATGGTATTGTTTGAATAAACACAAGAAACGTTGTTTTCATATATTATGTAGTCGAAAAGAAGAATATAGCTTCTAACAATAACATATTGTTAATTAAGTTCAAAAAAATTCTAATGTTTGACTATCTAGATATGAAAACATATTTCAAGCTTACATCAAATAAACCATATATTTAAAAAAACAGGACAAAAGTAGTGGTTTTAGTCGTGCACTTTTGCCTAGTTACTTGATATTTTAGACAATTCACACATATTTATATTAATTATTGTAGCCTCATCCATCATCAAATCCATTAAGTAGTTTTACGTGAAAGAGTAACAAACATACTTATATACTATATACTATACAACTATACTTACAAACTTTCACGATTCTAATATAAGTAGGATTTGTTTGTTGGAAATATCATATACACATAAATCAAGAGAGTCGAATAAATTCACGGAGACTTCATTTTCTATTGGAAATATGCCTATTCCCTATGTTAGTAAATAAGACACAACATGGGTGTGAATTTGAAGTGAATTTCTGAAGTAAATACAATTAATAGCAAACAGAGCTTTTCAGTACTCAGTGAATTCTCTATGGAATCCGGTTTGAGCTAAGTGAGAAAGATTGCTTTATACTCAAGAGATGTTCCGTTTACATTGAGCTAGTCATTGTGCATAGTTAAAAAAAAATATTTCACCGTATGCAGGTTTAAAATCGAACGCATTCATCTTACTACTTGAGACCTTCCGTCTCAATTAGATTCCATAGTATTTCTATGTACAAGAGCGGAGATGTTGCGATATAATTATTAATAATACATAGATAAGGTTAATTTAGTTGTTATAACTTTACAATGGAATAGATGCAATTTATTAGGAAGGGCTTTAGGAGCTTCAACTAACACCAATATTGTTACAAAATTGTATTCATATCTATTTTATTTAATGAATGTAAATAGGATATGGAAGAATAAAGGTTTATTATTATCTATTAATTTTTTTTCATTTAAGATAAAACTGCCACAGGTACCAAACTTTTTAAATTTGCTTTTATTAATTTTTAACAATTATAGTATCAAGACTTCCTATCTTAGCTACTGCAACTATTACATTCCCAATCAGCCACCTAGATCCATTAATACCAGAATGGATATCTATTGTATTTGATGGTGATTTCTTTTTCAAGTACTAAGCGAAGTTTAAAGGGAGCATATCAATGTAAAAGGTTTTCCTGATACAATATTAATCTCAAAGGACGCGCCATTACACGAGAAATTAATTTATATACTACCACGTATCTCACTTCTTGATTAGGAAAATGCATGGTCCACTTTAAAATTACAGGTTAATTTTCTTGAGTAAAAAACATTTGGCACAGCGTAACAGGAACAGTTGAATTTATTTCTCTAAAAGTCTTTGTGAGGTGGAACAAAATATGATAGCGGGGTCCACTGACGAAATGTATCAGAAATTCATAACAATCGGCTGTTACTATAAGGACAATATGATTACAAAGTCCAAAAAGCTAAATTAACTATATTACAAATGACGGAATTTGTAAACATATAATTAATTTGTAGAGCATTGATAGTTCTAATTTATGTAAAATTATATCGATCCACAACTAAGCGATTTCTTAAGGCAGTTTTTGCCGCGCACCACCTTACGTCACCACCGTTTGGTACCAGCTGTCCAGTGACGTATTTCCAAATCGACTTAGGGTCCCTCAAGAAAAGGCCAGCAACGCACTTGCGAGGCTTCTGGATATATGAGTGACCATGTTACATAAAAAGGCGTCGGTTAAATTTAAATTATGTTTAAATAATTATAAGTTTACAATAATACATAACTTTAATCCGTAAAAAAGTGTTTTCTTTAAAAAGGCTTTTACAAAACGCAAAATTAGCCCTAACTAAAGAGCAACTGTATATGATAATCTGTGGTGCTTTCTGCCATAAACTTGGAGTGAAAATATTCTTTGTTCTATGCGCATGGATATACTTTAATTTTGAAATATTCCGCTCAAGAAATAATAAACCAACATTACAATATACCGGCGGTCAACGTTTATAAGTAAATCGCTTAATTTGCCATGGATCTACAACAATCAGCAGTGGTGGCCCTGTTTCTTTGTAATCTACCATATCAATTCAATTTCATAAATTATAAATAGTCGAATAAACCGATAATTTTTCATTTCATTTAAGTCGTACATTATTTCCTAGAATGTGACAAATGTATAAAACTAAACACGTTTTTAAAGCCGTTTTTAAAAAAAAAATAGGTTCATTACGAGAAAACTAACCTATTAAACGAAATGTAACTTTTGTTGTTATATGGATGTGAATCAGAAAATTCTATACATCACAGATGATCTAAGTTTGATATCACCAATTAAAGTGTTAAACTACACAAGGCTGCCTCGACTCGTTACGGCCAAGTTGCTTTAATTACAAAGTTTTAGCAGCGAGAGGTTGTCAATATTTAATATAGCTTTATTGAAAACTACTTAAAGGAATAAAAAAAATATTCTCTCTTCCGTGTCTCTAAATGAGTCAACAAACCTAATTAATTATTAATTGATGTGACAATTAAAATTATGCACTTTTAACGTAAGATTCCTTTCATCCAAAACAATTAGATCTGCATTGATAAATATAAGAGAAAAAAAGGAAACGGGAAATTGGAATAAGATGTTTTACCCTAAAAAGAGCCATACAATACTAGGCCACCAAAAACTAACTTAAATATTTACTTTAACATAATACTAACACAACTCTGTCACTAATAAATATTAATAAACCAATATTTAAATGGATTCATTAATACAGCTCTAATAATAATAATCATGTACAAATGCTCAGAAGTCAAATTTGCTCGCTAGAATATCCAGAATATAAAACAATTATAACGAACATAATATACTTAAAAACAATATGCAATAACTGTAAACTACGTCGTATTACCAAGCATTTCAAAACTGAGTCGTAGATACTGTTTCGCAAATGTAATTGATTTAAACTACCCTCTGGTAGTTAAAATATCTTTATATTTAAACTGGATTCTGAATATGTTACCTTAACATTTAAACTAAGAACACAAACCTAAACCATTTCATAATTAATTAACTAGTGATAATAAAAATAATTAAAAAATAATATAAAGAAAATTGAAGCAATTTTAAAACGTTTGATTCCTGTGTAAAATTTAATTTACGTAATACCTTTAACGCTGGCAGTACGTAGGTAAAGAAAATTGTAAATACTGTGTATTTGATTGTTATGATTACTATTAAATGTTATTAATTATTATAAATAATAACTAAATATATCTGTGTATTGCGACCGCTTACTACGCGGAGTATAATTAGCTTGTTTCCAAATTCTGTAGAAAGTGACAAAAAATCTGCTTTGTTTCAGGACTGCATTACTCTTTTCGCAGGACTATGTGATATGTGCTGTTCTTTTGGTGGAGGGCTATGTCAAACTCGCTACTGTACATACCTACTGAAGAACAGCATTAGCAATCCCCCAAGGGCAGAACGTATTCTATAACACATAGCCTTGTCCGCATAGATTAAAGAAGATGTGATATAAAGCAAGCCATGCTTTGTATCACCTCTTCTATGTTAATAATGTAAAGGATAAAGATTTGTATAAATTCCATTTCAAATTCAAAACCATTTATTCGTTATGTGAGAGAATGTACACTTATAAACGTCAATAAAGAAATACATAATAAATGCTTTTAATTTTACAATTACTGCCAGTTCTCAAATCAAGGGCGTAGAACGGACAAGAAGAACTGGAAATAAAATCTTCGCCACTCTTCTCAATCGCCAAGTTTTTTGTTTCACAAAATTTCTGTAAACATATCAACATGTTCCACATATTTGTAACGAATGAAGTGAACGTGTGATTCAAGACTTCTATTACCATAATAATGCTACATTGTCCACGAGTAAAATAGATCCGATACGAGAGGATAGGTAGCTAGTTCACAATCACTTTTTTAGAGGAAGGCATGACGGCTTATTGAATTTTTTATAGGGCATGTTCCACAAAAAAAGCGAGCAGACAGCTCATCTGATGGTACACCATGGACTCTCTCAATACCAAAATGCTCGCAAATTTAATTAATTGACCTATACCATAATATACTTACATTACTATCGATATCGCTTGCCAATTATCAAGGAGATATTTTTCCTTATATAAGTCTGTCTCATTAAGTGTTATTGTTTAATAATTTTCTGTTTTTTGAGCACAACACAGTGATTATACAGTAAATCTCTTTATATAAACGGTGCAATCATACTGAATTAGTTTTTATATTATGTTTACAATAAATTACAAATTTTAGGAGGACATTCTCTTTTGGGGTTTACAAAACATGTGTGCCTGCTATATTCTGTGTATATATGTATATGTGCCATATATGTATGTATTACTATCAGTGACACGGCAATGTTGAATAAATTGATAAACACTAATTCATAAAAATTAAATCAGTGTTATCATGCTGTCAAATTGAATGAAAGCTGTGATAAAAACAATATAGGCCAATTTTTGTTAACTAGACCGAATAGTAATAACATTTTTTCTGGTACCATTAATGCCGTCCATCTCTTAAATGATGTAAAGTTATGAATTTATGCGAGTCTCTAGACATCGTTGCAATTTTCTTCTTCGAGTGCTTGCGAGATGGCTTTCAGGCATTGGGGATCCGGTGGAAATTTTCCTAGTTATATATACATTAGTATTCCTAAATTTAACGAGTACTATAATAGTAATAACAATAACCACATTTTTAGGACTTTGAGCTGATTCCCAGTTGTTTTATTTGAATTTTCATTAATTCAGATTTACTCAAAAAAAAAAAACACATTACAATTTTCCTTTTTTTCGAAGCACTTGTTAATTTCCGTAATTTTATGTCAAATTATGTTTTATATTTGGCAGAGCGCTGATTCATATCATACTTTAAACGATTTGTACATCATTGTTGCTATGTTCATACTTTACAGGTGAATATAGTTTTTTTACAATAAGGATATTGTTGTATCTGTATCAAAATGAACCTACTGGAGCTATGTAGTCTGTGTAATGTAAGCTAAAGCTGTCATTGTGTTATAAAAGAATAAAGTTTGTCTATTGTTGTATGCACTGAATAACCATCGTGTTTTATTTAGAGATATTAGTTGGGCATGCTTGTAAGATCTATAATACAAAACGCAGTTATTTACGTCCAAATATCTTATAATATTTAGAAATATACCATTGTACTGCAAAACTCAATTTGTACAACGTAGATGGGTTTTTGATAAAGAACACAATACTTCCTTAAAAATACTCGTATAAAAGCGCATCCGGCATCAAAATTCTGTCTAGGAGTGCAATAACTGTGAAATATGGTCGCTTTTGACTCAAAAATGATATTGTTTCTGGAGATGTGGTGTAATTTAATTCTTATAACGATGTCCTGTTAGAGTTGAATTGTAAGTAAAGTATAAAACATAAATCAGTGGCGCTACAACATCTTTAGGTCTTGCCCTCAGATTTCTGAATATGTTTCATGATTATTTTTAAATCTATTAGGCAAGTAATCTCCAAAGTAGCCTCCAGTACCTGACACACGTCGTCGACTTTTTGGGTCTAAGACATGTCGATTTCCTCACGATGTTTTCCTTCACCGTTCGAGAAAATGTTAAGAAAGTCCATTGGTGCACAGCCCGGGATCGAACCTACGACCTCAGGTATGAGAGTCGCACACTGAAGCCACTAGGCCAACACTGCTCTCAGGTAAAGTATAGTATTAGTATTGCCGAACCACAGTTGATAAATGGAACAGCTACTGATCGACGATTGCATTAATGATTTTTCCTGGAAGTCGAA
This sequence comes from Pieris rapae, assembly GCF_905147795.1. Classification (NCBI taxonomy): domain Eukaryota; kingdom Metazoa; phylum Arthropoda; class Insecta; order Lepidoptera; family Pieridae; genus Pieris; species Pieris rapae. The sequence continues at coordinate 2,163,582 of NC_059509.1, read as the reverse complement.
CCTTCATTAACAAAACAAAAATTGTATGGAAAGATGTATAACAGTAAGAAGAAAATAAATTTAAGCAATATTAAATAAAAACAAAATTTAAAGGTTAATAAATTTAAAATACGAATGATTAAAATAAATTGGTACAGAACCAAAAACGTTTTTAAATATTCTGGTGCTTATCAAAATGTTGTTGACGTAGTCATATTTTCTCTACCTTTTGTCAGCTACGTATTATTTCGGCTTATTTCCTGTATGATATCATAGTGTTATTACATAATAGCTTTTATTACAAGCGATTAAAAAGAGTGGCGGAGAGTTTACTGTCAGTTCTTCTCTTCCGTTCTACGCCTTTGATTTGAGAACTAAATACATAAATGTAAAATTAGAAGCATTATACTTTACACGTTTATTACTTTTCTGAGGTTCATAAGTGTATTGTGTTACCTACATGAATAAATAATTTTCCATTTGATTTGATTTGGGCTACTTTCACAGACACTGCACTAGGTCCATAAGAGGCACGCAAGCTGCAAAAAATTCTTTTTTGATTTTTTTGCGTGCGTTGCATTTTTACCTTTTTTTGAAGTAAAATTTTAAAATGTATCGAATTCATCATTATATTCACTCATCTTGACAGTCCGAAAAGCAAATAAAAATCACAAATTTTCCCATTTTGAATATGGTATTAATTTCTTTAAAAACTAAACTTTTATTGATGGCAAAACCAAATCAAAGAGATTTGATTACAATTTCATGTATACTATAATGCGAAAAGACTTTTTCGCCAACCTAATATTTGACCACTTACAAGTTACCGTGTTCAATCGACTTCCAGGAAACTGGTTATTCAATAAAGGCTTACTAATTTGGAAAAAGAACACTAGGTATAGGTTTCAAGTTGCCGTTAGCCTACTTTCTGAATAGCGCATTGTTCCACAGACTAAACACGAGAGATACAAAGTTAATTTTTTCTCTGCCCGATGAAAAGACCCCATTGGCTGTTTGTTCAATAGATCGATTCAATGGCGGAAAAAGTGGCGTATCTGTAAGGTAAACAGCCCATACACTGGCCAGGTAATTAAATAACATTGTAGCAAATGTTATTGATGAAAAATATTTTTATACGAATATATATTGGTACGAAACACTATTTAAATTATCATACCGAACTCGATTCTTCCCAAGAAATTGAGAAATACCACACACGATAACTTCACTTTAGCTTTGTAGCTAATTTGATAATGATGATGATGAGTCGTAGGTACTTATAGTAATTTTATTGAACTAATAACATTTCGGTCGCATCCAAACCCTTGGTGCAGTAACATTATTAATGCATTTACATTTGTCACTTGAGTGACAACTTGTGAGTAATAGGTATATATGACATGTACGAACTGTTGTATATTATACAATTGGAGAGTTAAAAAATTTTGATTAACAAATTGAATAGTAGAAATTTATGCAAGACCACAAAATAAAAGTTAATCTCTCTAGTTACCACAGGAGTTTTAAAAAACATACGACTTTCTTTATTAATGTAGCCATTCAAATATTTGTCATAAAAATACATCTAGAAACTGTAATTAAAAACGTCTAATATCAAAAGCGTGCGACGCTAAGCCCTCGTACGTATTATTTTAATCAAAATTTTAATGAAACGCACCTTTGTATCTCGTTAGCTCGTTTCGAGTTTCATAACGTTAAAAATGAACGTAATAAATTGTCACTAGTAACAAGAGCACTTACCCTATTCCGTATAGTGAGTATGGTAGTGAAGGGTTGAAATGACGCGGAGAGATAGCTAATTGGCTCCATTCAGATAACTTGTCGATGCCTTCATTTGTAGAGTTATCTTGTCAATCGAATGGAATGGATATCATCGAACATCGCTTGTATGGTACTCTGTGCATACAAATTTGATGCTTAGAAAACCTTCGCCGATGGACAAATTGATCATTGTGACACGAATAATTAGATAGTGTTCATATATGACGGTAATATACATACGTTTTAAGAAATGGAGTGTAGAATTTAACTAAATTAAGTGGTGACTTATTAATGCAAGTTATAGATTCGATTTTAGACGAATGTTTATTCCAAATGGCAGATGTTAGAGACACCTACAAATTACAGCTGAAATTCGATGTGAAGTACTCTTATATACGCTTACAAATTAATTCCGACCGCTAATATAATATGCGACTTCTGACCATAGTCACCGGAGACTGTGCCAACGAGTAAGTGGTCAGACAGGTCGAAGGAAGAGCAGTAATATATGCGAGTAGATTTATCTAGTGTAAAAGAAATGCTGATAGGCCAGATTATTTTCTAAAAGTTAAAATATATTTCGTGGACAAAACAGTGTCCAACAATACTTAAACGGTCAAATATACAGGTCCATTAAACGAAGCCGAGTGCGTAGTTAAGTTTCAAGTTAAGCCGTTTGAATTCATTTGCGCTTAAATTATTCACTTTAATTGTTACAGTTTTTGTTCGAGAAAGTTCTGTAATTATTTCCATTGCTCCCTTTTTGTCGCGTTCTCCATGCAAACGTTGGATTTTCGACTTTTACTTTTATAGTTCATACAATTGCATAACTTAGGTTATGCAACGGTGTTTTTATCAAGACAAGATTTACAGCCAAGATCTCAGCACCCATTAAAAAAAAATAGCTGTTTTATATTATAATGTGTGTGTATATATATTATGATGGTAAACATTAACAGACATTTAGAAAATTTAGAAAAATGAAAGCGCAGAGTCATACAATATACACACACATTATAATATAAAACAGCAGTTCAACATAGTCATGTTTTTGGCCACAGATTTCTGCTTGTTTCCTTGATAGGTAATCATTCTTTTTCGGCAAGTAAGTGAGCAGAATGAGTTGATTTCGACCTTGAGGTTGGGTCGTGCATTTAGGCAGTAGTCTACACATTACATACATACATAAAAAAACATATTTTTAATCCAAATTATAACTTCTGTGCTGTGGTATAATAGATTCCCACAAAATATAAAAAGTGCAGGCAGCTTAGCAATATTTAAAATATTAAAAGACCATCTATTGAGTGGTTCCCAAGTTCTACCAACACCATCACGTGATAAGTGTTCTCGTGTGAGTGACTCAAGTCTTATGAGAAAGGTCTTTAAACCTAACTTAACCTTTATGTTTAAAAAATAAATAAACCAATGGCGCGATAACCTTTTTAGATCTGGGTCTCATATTTTTTTATCTGTTTTCATAATCATTTGTTAATCTAATAGCCAAGTAGGTGATCAGCCTCTTCCTCACAATGTTTTCCCTCACCGTGCGAGCGAATGTATAATGCGCACATAGAAATAAAGTTCATTGGTGCACGGCCGGGGTTCAAACCTACGACCTTAGTGACGAGAGTCGCACGCTGAAGCCAATACTGCTCATTAATTAATTATAAATATATATAAATATATCGATACTAATATATTTACGTATTGAAATGGTTACAAAGCCAAACAGTTGCTCAACTAGTTAATCCATTGTTTTCACAGACACTTCGTGTTCCGATGACAGATCTAAGCTGGGCCCTTGTCAACTGGTTTTAGTCTGTGGTTTTGCGTTTTCGAACTGTGTGTGATGGTCTATATGATTAATTGCTTAGTAATATAAGCATATTTTTGCGTGAATTTTTTAGGGTATCTTTAATATTTAAAATTTTAGTCGAGGGCTGGATGTTTTCCCCGGTCCACTTCATAAGAACTAGCGAACAACGGAATCGTCCCTCAATAGCTGGCAACTGTATTAAAATGGGTGTATATGGGCTGTGACGTACACCCGAAGTTATACTTGTTTGACGTAACGAGATAAAAATCTTTATTTCTTATCTTTCGCCTTATTCTAAGTAGAAAAAACGACGAAACGAAAAAAAAAATATTTTTTACATTAAAAGGTTTATTATAACGCATTACCGTGCCGTGAAGGAAACATGGTAAGGAATAATTGATATCTAAAATGGCGACGGCGTGTGTCGAAGGCACAGAAGATAGATCACAGAGTACTTAAAAACAAATATCACGAAATAGAAATCTGAGGCATGAAGCGTATTTTGTGTGGCGAGATTATACAGAAATACTTAAGGAATGTACTAAAATAAAAAAAATAAAAAACGTTTATTTTTGAATTAATTAGAAGTATCCTGCCCAGCACTAACTAGTCCCAGGCCTTCTTAATTGGAAATTGCAGCCTGCGACTATGCGAAATGACTGCAGTAAAAGAGAACCGTTAGACAAAGATGCTTCACATCTTAGACACTTAAAACCTTATTTATGTATGTAAGGAACAAATATCAGTAACCCAGTTTATAAATGAAGACATAATAAAACCATAATTATGTAACCACGAATGGCGGTGTACCCGTTGGTTGCGAAAATTTTCGTTTAATTACACAAAACGAACATTTCTCTAACAATGGGTATTTCGTAAATTTAAAACGAAGTGAACCCGTAATTTGTTACTTGGTGTCAAGTTGACATTGGGTCACTTTTCCAACTTTTCCCTTAACCTTTTCCGTATAAGATACTTTTATGTGTTTATATATCATCCCTACATAGAACTACGTTTATTTAAAAATATTATAATTATATTAAATGTCTTTACAAATTTATAAAACCATAAATTTTATTTTTAACTATGATGTAATTGAATATAATCTAAATAGACAATTTTTAAGTTTTATTATTTGTGAATAGAAAATTAATAATATATAATTTAATCTCTTTTCACTATTATCGAGAATTACCGAGTAGGTAATTTTTTTCTTTTTCTAATATTTTGAAGACGTATTTATATTGTACTTGAGAAAGTGTCGCGGACGTGGCTTATACAATTCCCAGCCTCAGAAACTTCACGATAGATTTTCTTTCCCCGTTAACACTTATTAAACCTCGCTTGTATGGTTAAGGAATCCAGACTACACCGGTATATCATAGGATCAGATTTGAGTCGAACTATTTACACTTAAGACTACAGCTCTCATTTATCAGAATCCTTATTATTCAGTCTTACTGTACCTTACCTAAGAATCGACAATTTTTTTATGCACGGAAATCTATATCGACTTATTACATGTTTTAAAATGGATAAAAAAGTATTGGTTGTGAAAAATTAAATCTATGAGTAGTCCACTAGATACATGGTACATGTTTCAAACAGTTTTTTGAGAAAAGGTAGGTTTAATGATACAATTAATCAAACAAGACATTACGGGCCTTTTTCACAATGAATAGCGCTATCTGACAGTCTTGAAACGCAAAAATACTGTTTATCCTACCAATAAGAACCGATCCGGACATTGTGAAATTGTGTAAGTTGGGTTATATCGCAGCCGTTTAATTAACAGCCTGGCCTCTCATGGAAAAATCGCTGTTTAATAAGCGGCCTGAAAGATATTTAGTAGTAGATATTTACGAAAGTAGTAGGCAAGTAGTTACTTGCCTAGGCTGTCGCCTCTTTTTTTTATAGATCAGGGGGCAAACGTGCAGGTGGCTCACCTGATGTTAAGTTTATTTAAATTTAGATCCACTTTCTGCCACTCTGTCACACACTTCCATAACTGTCAATATGACGTCGGAAAACCATAACTTTGATCGTGATTTCCAATATTTTTTCAGTGCAACAAAAGAGGGAAGTGGCAATATTCCCTAATGTGAATGAAGCTGTGACTGACTCAAGCAATTATTAAACAAATATTTATTTATTATTTCGCCACATAGTCACTCTACGAATACGAATAGCCAAAGCCATCCAGGGGATCTAGCATTAGGGGCTCGGGCATTAGGGGCTCATTAAGTTAGTTGGCCGCGACAGATACATAAGTGTTATTAGAATGAATACACAAAGCGAGCTGCTCCAAAATGCTATTGAAACTGCCGATCGTCCGAATCAATGTTTCAATGCTGACTCATTAAACTATAGGATATCTTAGATATATTTGTAGTAGGAAGTATGGAAGGAAGTCGAGAAGTATGTTATTCGAGGAAGAACTTGACGCGTGCAAGCGAAGTTCGGGACTCAGTCCTCAAGTCACGTATGACCTGGATGCGCCAGGGACGAACTTTGGCTTTTAGGAGCCCTGAGACCGTCTTTGCAATTAAAGAGCGGGCATTAACCAAAATCATTAATCAAATTTGATTTTATCTATGTATTGATCTTCTGTATATTTTTAATGGTTGACTCGAATTAAAAACACAGTAACATAATATACATTCCTCGATACAAAAAATCTAAGTCACCAATAACTTTTAAACCTAATAACTTTAGCCAAACAATTTTTTAAATTTCATCTAGTCTATTTTATTTATAATTATATTTAAAGTAATAATAGAAATAATTGTAAATAATTATAATGAAAATCAAAAGAAATTCGAAAAATTTTTCGTACATTTAACGCTAGCAGTATTTCCTCGCTGTATTGCGATATTTATTCGTTGAGCCAGAAAAGTGCCAGCTCTGGGGTCACCGGTACTATCTACTAGGCACCAACTTAATTCTTTAATAAGCGCCTGTGCACTTGCACCAACTCCAAAGGGAATAAAAGCAAAGAAAGAAAGAATTTGTGCCGTTTATAATATTTTATTATACTTGATTTTAAATAAAATATAATTAAGTAAAGTTTTTTTTTATTTTGTTATTCCGAAAAACACTACATCGTCCGTCTCATCTGACGCGAACTCATTCATACGTTTGTTTCACTCACTCACACTTCTACGCACCACCATATTGAACCACGTGCCCATTGAAAGATTTCCGAACCAATTTTATTTCGGTCCTTAAGAGCGTATCAATTCTTAAAGGCCGCAACGCATTCGCGAGCCTTCTGGCAACGTGAGTGTCCATGGGTGGCATATACGATAATTTTCCAACACGTGTGTTCTTCGTGTAACGCAGGAGTAGGCACTTGACGAACATCGCAAAGTTCCTGATATAGGCCTACATACAAAGCAAAATATTTTTAGGCCCTACCCGGAATAAAAAGATAAACTTAAGCTGGGGCCCCGTATTTACATTCTATGATTCACTTAAGTATAAAATTTCAGCTCTGCTAAGTTTGAAGCAAGTTTATATTTGAGTCCGTCTGCGATGAATTTCAAATAGATTCTTGCATTCATGGATTGTCGATTTTGACTACTAAAGGACTGAGTATGGTTAGTTTAGTAGGAAATTTATGCGCATTATTTATTAAAAGCGAATGTATGAACAAATTTCAGCATAACATATTTAAAATGTTTATACAATTAAGTTTTTTTCAAAAATTATCTTCTTATATATTATATGTGTTAAATATATATAATGTTTTTTATTTTTATTTATATTATTTGTGTTTGGGTTTCTGAGAAAAACTTCTTTCAGCAGTATTTATTTTAAATAAAGTGTTATCTTAATATATATAAATCTCCTGTCACGATATTTGTCCGCGATGGACTCCTAAACTACTTAACCGATTTTAAATTAAATTGGCACACCGTAATTAGTCTGATTTAAATAAAGAGATAGGATAGCTTAGAACTTTAATTATAGTCGGAATTTTTTTTTATTGCAAATTATTTGTCGATAATTAATTGACTGTCACAATTATCTGTTAGCTCCAAAAGATTATAACATATGTCTATACTTTTCGACTGGATTGAGTAAGTAATCAATAGATGGCACTGCTATGGTAAACCGACAAACGTGTCTATACTTATGTTGTCTTAGCTTAAACATTTTCAGGATATTATACTTTATTGGCAAAACAACAGGCGCAAATAAGTCGCCAATCGCCGCCTATACGCCTATGCAGCTATATTATATTAAACTGCAACAACAGAAGGCTTGTGAGAGCGTTGCCAGCTGTCACAGAAGAGGTACGATCTTCTCTTGAGCTAATGAGAAAGATTTTTTATATCTATAACTACGTTATAATATCAGTTATAGACTAAGCATCTCAAACTAAAAATATTGTAATAAAAGAATTGGGACTATTTTATTTATTCACGTTGTTGAAGGAAGCTCAGAATACGACAGTAACTCCACTTCCTCAAGAAAAAAAAATAAAACAAAAAGCGTCCGGTTTTTTGTATATGATGCGTCTATCCCGACATAAAGGCACTATGCTACTTTTAAAGATATTTATGTGATATCGCTTGTTGCCCTTTTCATGTTCGTCACGCAAAAATAGATCCAAACATAAATAACATAGAGTTGCTTTCACGGCAAACGATGTCTTCTTGTTATCCAGCTATTATATGCTAGTGTTTATTGAAAACCAACTTTGTGTAGTATCACATAAAGTGTAAATTGGAATATCATAGATTATTCCAGGATGTACAATCCTGCACCAGAGATGTTTGCAGTCTATTCAAGATGACGAGACGTGTAGGAATGGTTCATAACTGTCATAAGCGATTTTAAAATGTATATTAATATGTATCTAATTCGCTCATGAAGGAATTATTAGCAACAATTAATGTTATTTACCTAAATAAGAATTCTTTTCTTCTCGGTCCTGGGGGCTTTCATAGAAAAGTATTTTGTACTTATCGATATACGTACAAACGAAGCAAAAAGTGAACTATAAAAATAAGTCGTATTGTAAGTATAGTACAAGAAACCATAAGACCATTATTATTTATAGCCATCTACAATAAGATTATTAATTACTTCAATGCTTAAATCACAAAACCTCTAATTACAGTTACTAGGCATAATTCTTTCTCGTGAAATACACAAAATACTTGCAAATTTTTCGGTTCAGAAGTTATATGTTTGTTTCCTTTAATTAGGCTTTTGATGTTGTTTTAATGAATTCTTCTTCAGATTTATACCTGCAACTGAATTAATTCTAAACCGAAAAATTCGACTTAGGGTCATTAAACGAGCGTACCAATTTTTAAAAGGCTGGCAACGCACTTGCCTCTGACATTAAGTGTCCATGGGCAGCGGTGTCACTTAACATCAGGCAAGCCTCCGTTTGTCCATTATCTATACTGATTATTATATTTTATTAAATGTTTCTCGAGATTATCGTATTGGCATAGGCTGTAAGGATAAAGTATGTATTTCTGTAATAAATAAATAAATAAATTTACGGTAAAGGAACCAGCAGTTTTTATAAATGGCAGTTGTTTATGTTCCCCCTGGGAAATTGGATATCACAAAGTGTTTAATGTAAGGTTATTTCCGATTGGCAATATCGGTGGTTGTTATTGCGACTGAGCCGAAGCTGATGAAAATTAGATTTTTTTCTTTTATGCGGACACGTTACCCAAGAGTCCTTCATCTGACTAAATGTTAATAGAATGCTATGTAGAATAAAATAATTACAAGCCAAGAAGGTGATGTAAACTTTCATAAGATAAAACGCTCCTTCCATTTGCAATGGCCGCACCTTTACTCTCAGCTAATGAGTGAGTAGTGAGTACCTGACTCAGCGGTGAACACTAATGAGTGAGTCATACATACATCTTAATACCATCAAAGCGACTGCCACTAAGATGCTGCTTAGCCGGTATAATTAAACTCTATTATCACAGAGGTATTTGCCTTGCGTATATAAACTATTTTTTATCCTTTAATATAAACTTTTAAAGAGTTTGAGAGGCTAAATCAGGTACAGCAATCGAACTATAGAAAAAAAATCGGAACGATAGTATTTTTTTCGAATTGCTACGATATATTTAATATTAAGCAGCAGTGCTGGCCTAGTGGATTCAGCGTGCGACGCTCATTACAGAGTTCGTAAGTTCGATCCCCGGGTGTGCATCGATCAATTGCTCGAACGGTGAAATAAAACATCGTGAGGAATCCGGTTTGCCTTTATAAGTTATAATATTTTTTATTACAATTAATAATAATACTGGAATATTGTACAAAGCTGTGTAAGGTCGTCAGTGAAAAATTATCTTTAAAGGAATTTTACATTTTATATTATTAGTTATATTGGTTTCGATACGACCCCTTCTCGAACAAGACAAATACATCCTTGTAAAAGCAATTTGTTGTTAAAGACCACAAATAAAATACATTTGAAACATTGAACCTCCTTTTTAGACACAGTTAATAAAATGAATGAGATTTTAAATAGAGAAAGCAATATTATAAAGTAGCAAAAGATTCCGCAGCTTAGAGCGGAATCACCCTGACAGTTCAACATTAAATACCTCCCTCGGAGGATCTCAAATGTTTTAAAGTAATGAAAATGGAAGATTTTAAGCCACCGGGATTTGTTATAAATTAGAATCATTAATATTTTGTTATTAACTGGCTCTGTATGATATTAAAAATGATAAACTTAATTCATTTCTAACAGAAATTTTGTTGTAAATAGTGTTATATAATTTTGTACTAGTGTTATAAAAAAGTTATTAGAATTATATTACTTATACATCAATATTTGAAGCAGATGTATTATACGTAAAAACCTTGCAAACACAGTCTTGATGTCTGCGTTTAGGTTCCATAAGCTTAATATAGTTTGGCTTTATTATAAAACCAAAGAACTCTATTAACTTAATAATCTCTAGTCTATCAAATTGTGTTTACTTTCTGATGAAAAGATACAAATAAATACGTTTGACAAAATCCGTTCACATACAAAACATCTATACAAAAAAATGTAATGTTATAATGCTTTTTTATACTAAATGTATATTCATACAATAATATGTCGCACGTCAATCACAATCACGTTTACATTACTTTTTATATTCTTACTGTCTTCCTGATTACGAAAATAATACTTCATGATTGCTGGCAGATGCGAGTCAACTGCATTGCATCGGTGACTATCTTTATAAAGTAAAAAATATTACTAAATGGCTTCCATCAACGAGACCCTTCAATAGCTCAGTTGTATTTTCAACGTTTTCTTTTGATTTTTTATTGAAATTTTAATAGAAATCCAAGTTTCACCGCATTCATTCTCCCAACGCTGGTATAAAATTTATCTAACCTATTCGTTACATTCTGAATTTGACAGATAATTGCAATTCATAGTTAAATCTTGGTTGAATGAATTCTATGTTTGTCTTACTAAATACGTTCGTTAAAGCTCCATTGTTAAATTAGAAATGGCTCTGTTTCGTAAATGCTGCCGTTAAATTATGACAAACCTGGCCGAAACTTAAATCAGCCACTCAAGTAATTATATCGTTGCTGTTACACAGAGTATAACATATAACGAGTTCCTTAGTACACAATTTGTACTGTTTATATAACCTAAATTATGTATTGTAACCAAACAATCTACGCTTTAAATCACTGCGATGACGTCAAACCCTGAATCGTGCTAATAAACTTCGCGAACTTAGCCCCTAGGATAGTCAGTGGCTAACCAGGTCGAAGTTATTTTCTTAATCAAGCGCGACATCTTTACTTTAAAGTAATATTTAACCAAATAAAATACATTAAAATCTGTATGTTGTATGTCAAACCATCGTTTAACATATTTTAAAAGTTCTTTACATAAAACCTTTTACATAAAATTTCGATTTATTCAACATTATACTTGTTATATATTATATAGTAATTGTTTTATTCAGTTTTAATGAAGTAGTTACGTAAGCTAAAAATGTAATTGATTTTGGTTTGAATACTTTATAGGTTTCAATATAAATTTAAATTTAAACGCGATTAATCGAAATATACAAATTTTCTAATTGAGCGGCAACGTATTTAAGCTTTTGCGAGCTTTTGTTTTAAGCAAATGGCCTATGTAAATATAAAAGGATTTTTGGGAAGTATTTGTATTCTCATTCCCTTTTTAATTTATTTAATTAGCCTGACTGTTGAACTAGTTTCTGAACTCGGTCAAAGTACATCAAAAGTAAACCGTTTATTTATGGAACAATAAACAAATGAAAAAACGTTGTTTTAAGCGTTTTATGCAAATTGTTTAATGTATGGGACCTTAAACATTTTATTATATCACTTTTATATATATTTATCATATTTTATTTTATATCTATAACTGTATCTATATATTTTATTTGATAAAAACATCAAAATATCTTCTCTTCGGTGCAATATTTTTCTGATGTATATTATAGTTAGAGCTACAATCCCATTTTTTTACGAACATGATTCAGTAGTAAAAATATATCTTCAAAATTATAAATATGCAAAGCTCGCAGGAAGCTTTCAATGTATGTATATGAACGAACCAATGTAATAAAACAAAGTTGATCACCGCATCATGTGGTTAAGGTTTTTCGTGATAAATTTAAAAAAAAGATTTTATAGCAGTGAACTAATTAATATGATCTACGTATAATATTGAACATAACGACATTCGAAAGTGTTGGAAAAAGGCAAAGCTCCTGAGAGTTTTTTAAGATAAAACAAAAGAATGTGTGACAGGGTATTGACTTTAATATATCTACAAAACATATTAAAATTAAATTGAAATACGTCAGCCCCAAGGTGTACGTGCGCGGCGAATAACATTTTTAAATTGACTTTTCTTGCAGTCCCATAAAAAAACATGTAGGCAAAATGTCCACCTAATTAAATAACTAAATTTAAATTTTGTACCAACCCGTTTTAGTATTTGAAACTTCGTTTCAATTACAAAATGAACTTTAGAACTGAACTTTGGAATGCGGATTTTTTGCTGGTCGTTCACAACAATTCGAGTGAATCAAAATCGACTCTATCCATCGACTTGAATGTGACTCGTTAAAATGAGAAAACTCGTTTCGGTTTCAATCCCAAGTTAACTGTAACATTGTTTTTTCCTTTTTAGATTGAGATTTCGGTTAGATTCTTGTTCAAATATAGTTTATTAGGGTACACAGTATCATAAAATTCAGTCGTTGTGTTGTATATCTTTGTTTGTATAATAACGATTTTCATCACCTAGATAGTATTAATTATTTAAATTGGAAAAAGGCGTGACAAAAGGTGAATAAATAAAAAGGAGTTCAGATAGATACATGACAGATTCACCGACGGACTGACCATTAATTATAATAATTTCCTGATTGACAGCATGACTAAACTTGCGCAGATGCGCTACCGGCCTTTTTAGATTTTGGTACGCTCTTTTCTCGAAGGCCCCTAAATCGAATTGGTTCGGAAATACTTCAATAGGCAGCTGGTTCCACAAAGCGGTGCACGGCAAAAAATGGTTCTGAAAAACGCTCAGTTGTAGAACGGCGGACGTCGAAGTGATACAGGTGGAATTTCGTATTCTGCTTCGACGTCCAATGATGAAATTTACTGTAGGTATTAATCCGAACTACTCCTCTAAACACTCCATGTTAAATGCGGTAGAAGATACAGATTGACCCCACATCTCTACGCAATTCGACCAGATATTTCACTCTGATATTGAAGATAGCTACTTAACTTCAATATGTTGAACTTTCCAACGGGTTTTTAAGGTTTTTTAAACATTATTTATTTTATTTTTGAATCAAATCAATCAATCGGGAAGTAATGTTCCTTTTATTACAATTTAATATGCAAGTAGAATTTTAAATTGAATACCGGATTTGGTAATCTATTAAAAATCATCATGGTTATACAGCCCCTTGTGGGCCTTAGCCTTCTCATACAATTCGCGATCGCGATCTATCTAGTGCTTCCCGCGTCCACTTGCGAACCCCTATTGTTGTTAAAAATCTAAATCGTCCTATTTATGTCAGTTTATACCGCGCACCTCTGAACGAACGAACTACGAACTTTTCAGCTCACCTACTATGTCATCTCACAATATTTCAAGCATCAAGAATTCGAAGATAAATTCATTCGCTTCGGTTCACGGCAAGAAATAATAAAAGTATCTTTATCACAGAAAAAGGACTTGTTATCGCAACGTAACCTAAACAAGGCTTTTAATTTGAATGATAAATGATATTTTCCATAAATAGCTCGAGGGTGAGAATAATAATGTCGTTCTTGGTAATTTACGCGCTGACTTGCATCTGGTCACAATCTTCTGCCATTGGCTTTAAATCCTTGACATACTTTGTATTTAGTAGGAATTTATTATTTTAATATACGTTAAATCGATTTTAAACCAACACACAAGTAAACAATATTATTAATTCACATAGTATTCACAATTTAAAATGTCAAACAGTAAATGAATGTGATTTTTTCTGAAATGAATTACTTGGCTTGCTATAAAATATATCGTGTCGATTTCAATATCATGTTCCATATAAATTTTCATCATAAAATAGAATTGAAAGTGTCAAAAATTGGCTATGTTTGTTTTTTTCCTATAGAGCGAAATTATTAAAATCGTCTTTTGGACACAACCGATCCGTTGTGCTACTTTAAGAAAAGATGACAAAAAATCGAAAGAAACAATATTGTGCTCTTTTTTAGTTTTACTTTATGAAAAAGATTTTTGGTAAATTCATTAGAATTTGACCAGCTGCCCACTGAAGTAATTACTAGCCAATTGGAGTCACTCAAGAAATAGATGTACCTAGATATTAAAAGCCTTTTGGTTTTTCAGAGTGTCAAAGGGCGGCGGGTATCTGTTAATGTTAGGTTTGACCCGTTACCAAACATATAATGTTCACAAATTAATTAGAGACCAAATTGTGTGTTTTAACTATAGTTTGATAAAATAGCGCTTTTAAAATATTATTTTAGTAGTCAATGATTCTGATAAAAAAATTTACTTACTATGAATAAATGACTAAAGGAAGAACCTCTATCTCAAAGAAATTAGCCGACCCATAATTCAAACTCATGTTACATTATGTGAATATTAAAAGCGTATCTTATTAGCTACGTTGATAGGAGTGGGTCATAATAGGTACGTCATTTTCAGTCGCTGTTACTGTAAGTCACTGTGATAAAATACTAGCTAGTTTTTTCGAACTAGTCTTAGTACCTTATTTTAACTTTAATTACTTACAATTGCATAATTGATGTTGTGTTTTTTTTATTTTCAATGAATCACTGTAAAGTATTTTGACCAAGTAAAGATGTTTTAAATTTTTTCACATAATCCATAAAATTTTTAACGCATACCGTTTTTAAACTATCAAAGTATAGTTAAACATGAAGCTGTTTCATAGAACAAACCAAGCTCAAACTATGACGTTTATTATACTTAAAATATTTTAAGTCTATGCCCTCAAAAACGGAACCAATCACCAAATACAATAATTTTTAAGTATTTATTATGTATTTATTAGAGCTTTATTAATGAATCCATACAAAAATTTGTTAATTAACATGTATTAATGAGTATTAGTGGTGTAAGTAAAAACTTAAGTTAGATTTTTGTGGTCTAACATGGTATTTTAGGTCTTATTTAAGGGTAAAAGCCTCCTCCGTATTTTCCATTCATATTATGTCCTTTCGTTATGTCATCCTTGTGTTGCGGTTTATTTTCAAATGGTGATTTGGATTGTGATCGTTTTATTTTAGAGTCTGGTGATCTGGTAAATAAGGTAAACGAGATCTGGCTTCTCGTTTACCTTATTTATACCTTATGAATGAGATTTATGCACTTTTCTCTACCTGTTCTTTATTTTGTTTTAGATCCTTACAAACCCTTAAATTATGACGATTAAATAACTATATATGTATAGCACCTAATCTTAACTATAAAATTAAATAACTCTCTCCATAGTAACTTATCATTAAAATAATCATCAATCAATCATTCATATCAAAAAAATCTAATACGCAACTACAGGCAATACACGTCGAGCGAGTTTGATTATCTTGCCGAAGACGCGTACAAATTATTTGAAGAAGTCTAGAGGGTGTTGCAATTATTTCATCAATTACCATCTAAAATTCGAAATATTGGTGCGTTTGACAAAGAGGCATTAAAGATGCATGTTAGAGTTAGTTAACTTGAGACGGCTAATGGCGACGTGTAAGGGCCTCATAGCCTAGCGGTCTTTGTATGTGGCCGCTGTGGTGAGGGGTACTGGGTTCGATTCCCGGTTCGAGGATAAGTTTTCAATTTATCCTCGGCCTTTGGTAGGGTTGTACGGTACCGGGCGAGTGCTTAAACCGTACATGGTGGGCACGGTTGAATTTCTATAGAATGCAGTGGGCAACTATAGAAAGGATACTGTGTAGGTTTAGAACGTAGCAATACGTTCTAGGCCGAGGATGGTAATTACAGTGGTCAGTAATTCAACATTCCTTTTTAAGGGCCTCATAGCCTAGCGGTCTTTGTATGTGGCCGCTGTGGTGAGGGGTACTGGGTTCGATTCCCGGTTCGAGGATAAGTTTTCAATTTATCCTCGGCCTTTGGTAGGGTTGTACGGTACCGGGCGAGTGCTTAAACCGTACATGGTGGGCACGGTTGAATTTCTATAGTATGCAGAGGGCATGGAACTATAGAAAGGATACTGTGTAGGTTTAGAACGTAGCAATACGTTCTAGGCCGAGGATGGTAATTACAGTGGTCAGTAATTCAACATTCCTTTTTGGAGTCGCGTCCAACGCGCCTACAGAATGCACGTGTGGTACGCGCTCTGCATGCGCTTAGTTATTTGTGAATGCGTAAGCGCGTGATGTGTTTTATGTGTTATTTACGTGCTGGAGTGACCATTCTATGTGTCTGTATGGTCCAGATTAAATCATTGCAAGGAATTTATTAAGACCTTGGTGTCTGGATGGAGCTGGACACAATAAATATTATATCTGTGTCTGCGCGTGACGATAGTGTCTTGAAGCGCGAAGATTTATAATAAGTTGTGTGGTATCTACACTTTGTGTAAGGGACAGTGACCCACTGTGTGCGAGTATTGGTCCTTATTAAGAAATAACCACTACTGTTGAAGCGATTGGTCATTGGATTAGTCGTTGGCGGCCTGGTGGAACCGGGGGTGAATTACGCCATCTGCGCGTATTGCGTCATCCAAGGGCGTGGCGTAATAAGCTGTGTGTGTATATATATTTGTATAAGGGATAGAGACCCATTGTGTGTGTCAGTTGCGGCTGGGAGGAATTGGCGGTACCCCATTTGTGTGTGATTACGTCATCTCGACTAGCGGCGGTGATTTCAGTTTAAGCGTATGAATTCTAAGTGTGTATAGATTAAGATTTTAGAATTTAAGTTTATAGTATTTATATTGTTTAGATAGTAAGCTTTTTCTTCTTTCTTTCTCTTGGTAATGGGTCTTACACTAATTTTGGTGTGATAGTGAAAGACACATTACTGGACGGGCAAGGCCAGGTCTCCATAAGGGGCCTGGACCAATTTTTGGCGGCAAGATGGCCGAGAGTGACAGAAGGAGTAGGTCTCGCTCTGGATCCCGGAGGCGGGAATTTATACGTGACCTGTCGCCCCCCTCTGTTGTGGTGAAGGCGAGTAAGAAGAAGGCTGCGAAACACGCAGTTGGTCTCGAGGAGGCTGAGCGGGAGATGGTGGAGCAAGTGGCTCATTCAGCTTTGGAACGCCAATTGCGGAGTGCTCGTAGGGAGGCTAGGCGCAAGGAAGAGGCGGATGTTTCTGAGGGCGCCTCAGGCGCTGCCTTAGAGGCTGAGAGGACGGGAACCACGTCATTAATGTCTAGTGACATTAATGACGTGATTTTTAAAGAGGTGCCTGAACTGAGGGAACGGATGGTGGCCCAGGTTCGTCGTATTGTGGAGATTGCGGCGAAGTCGAAGAACCTAAAAGGGGACTTTGTCCGTGACCTCAAGGTCGCAGCAAAAGACCTGGGCGAGATTGTGGAAAACCTTGCAGAACGGTGCTTGGAGGGTGATGAGGGGAGGCGTCTCGAAAGAGATAATAACCGGCTGAGGGCCCGAGTGTCTGACCTTGAGTCGGAAATTTGTGCCCTTAGACGGGACTTTACCGAGCGTACAGCCCGTTCTGTAGAACAGGAAAAGCAAATGGTCGCTCTAAGAATGGAGATGTCGAGAGGAAACAAGCAGTCGGACGAATTAGCGGGTCTATCGGTGAATGGACTCCGCGAAATTATGGCGGGGTTTGTATCGGAAGTTAAAGGGGAGTTGTTGGCGGACATGATGCGGGCGGTGGGAGGCATGATGGATGCTAAGCTAGCTGGAATTGGAGATCGCCTCCTCCCGAGGCCGACCATTCGTCCTCCACTGGCGGCTTCGCGGGGGTGGGATGTGGGTTCTTTTGGTGGAGTCGAGGGGCCTGCAGCGCGGCGGGAGACATCTGAGGTAGGCAATGTTGTCATGGAGGTGACTGAGAATTGGTCGACGGTGACGGGGAAAAAGGGAAAGAAATCAAAGGCGGTTTCCACATCTAAACACACTTGCGGGACATCTGGTGTGGCATCCTCTGCAACGCCCCTGGTGAAGGCCGTGCCTCCTGAACCATTGAGGCTGCCAGTTGGAGGACTATCCCAAGCAAAACCTGGTCTGAGGCAAAATGGTCTTGGGGGTGTAAAGTATGGGCAGGCTGAGCGCAATACTACGCGGACGCTCGTGGAGCCTACTACTGCTGCTGTTGTTCTAACGTTGCGGAAGGAGGCGGCAGAAAGGGGCCACACGTACGCCGCCCTTCTGTCCAGAGCCAAGCAGGACATCAGCCTGACAGGTTTGGGCATTGAAAGGGTGAGCGTGCGTACAACTGCTACAGGGGCGCGGATGCTAGAAATCCCGGGTTCCCAGAGGGGGGAAAAGGCCGACCGCCTCGCGGCGAGCCTTCGGGAGGTGCTGGCGGACGTGGCTCGAGTGGAGAGACCCGTCAAATGTGCGGATCTTTACATCCGAAACCTCGACGACAGCATTACCGTTGAGGAGGTGGTGGCAGCCGTGGCAGCTAAGGGTGGTTGCTCTGCTCACCAAATAAAGCCCGGGCAAATTCTTAGGCGTGACAATGGTATGGGGGACATATTTATCTTATGTCCCATCTCTGCTGCCAAGAAGGTAGCCGAAGGGAGGCTTCTTATTGGGTGGAGCTCGGCCACAGTAGAGATACGCGAAGAACGACCTCTAAGATGTTTTAAATGCATGCGACTGGGGCATACAAGAGAAGTGTGTACATCAGAAGTGGATTTAGGAATGGCCTGTTATAGGTGCGGGAAGGTTGGACATAAGGCTGGTGATTGCGGTTTGCAGGCACATTGCGTGGTCTGTGCTTCGGCTGGAGTACCAGCGGGGCATAAAATGGGTGGACGGGCTTGCAAGCCTCCACCGATTAGCAAAGGGGGTTTTATTGTGGCTGCGGAGCATTCTTCGCCGGAGGTGTTCATCCCTGGGGAGTCTGGTGCAATGTCTGATTAATATGGATAGAAATTGCACCAGCTTCCTACAAGGGAACCTAAACCATTGCGCTGCGGCGCAAGACTTGTTCTTGCAGTCCATGGCGGAGCTGGGGGCGAAAGTTGCGGTTGTTTCTGAACCATACTACGTGGCTCAGCGGAGCCACTGGATGGGAGACACTTTGGGGGTGGTGGCTGTTATCGTAAGTCCGATGGATATGGCTATTACCCTTAGAGAAAGGGGGCCTGGGTTTGTCATGGTTGACTGGGGGCTTTGTTCGGTAATAGGCCCTTATTTCTCCCCTAACAAGCCGCTTAGAGATTTCGAAAGCTTTATTGGTGACTTGGGTCGTGCGATCCAGCGGGCCTTGCCTAGGCCAGTTATCCTGATGGGAGATTTAAATGCTAGGTCCACCGCCTGGGGTGACACTTCTGTAAACCCAAGGGGGCCGCTTCTGGAGGAGTGGGCGGCGGAGTTAGGGCTTATATTTATAAATAGGGGGACGGAGCCTACATGTGTACGACCACAGGGAGTGTCACGGGTAGATGTCACGCTTGCTTCCTCAAACTTCGCATGGAGGTTGTCTGGATGGGAGGTAATGAGGGATTTGGAGACGTTTTCAGATCACCGTTACATTAGGTTTGTCGTAAATGCTTCTTTAGGACCACCTCTGAGGTCGCGGACCAGTCGTCGGACTTTTCCGCGTTGGACTGTTGGTCGACTTAACCGGGAGCGAGCGGAAGAGGTTGCCATTGTTCAGGCGTGGTGTGCGGATTCAACCCCGGTTGAATGCGTAGAAGAAGGCGTCCGCAGACTCCAACGGAACATGACTGAGGTGTGCAACGCCTCCATGCCTAAGTGGAGACCGCCACCTCTACGGAAGGCAGTCTACTGGTGGACTCGGGAAATCGAAGAGCTTCGCAGGGTATGTAGTAGTGCTAGGAGGACTTATCTTAGGAGTTGCCGACGAAGAAGTGATGATCCGCAGGTCAGAGAGGGATTGCGGTTGGCCTACTGTAGACACAAGAAGGTTCTTCAGGTGGCCATCTTAGACGCCAAGAACGAGGCACATAAAATGTTCTTAAAGGAGTTAGACAGTGATCCCTGGGGGCGCCCTTACCGAGCAGCTCGGAAAAGGCTGAAGGGCGCAGGGGCTCCACTAACAGAGACTCTTGAGCCCACCTTGCTTGATAATGTGATCTCGGGGCTTTTCCCTTTGCCTCCGAACATCGTCCTTCCAAGAATGGTGACCTCGGAGGTGGTGGGGGACGTCGATAGAGAGCAAGCTCCTGAGGTGACTGACCCAGAAATAGAGTCCATACTTTGTCGCCTGAAGAGCAGAAAGAAGGCACCAGGTCCAGATGGCTTGCATGCTAGGGTCTTAGCGGTAACTTTTCCCCACATGGGGGAAACCATTCGGGGTCTGTTTAACTTATGTCTACGTAGTGGACGGTTCCCGATAGCATGGAAGGAGGGCCAATTGTGTCTCATCCGAAAGGAAGGTCGTGCGCCGAACAGCCCTGGAGCTTACCGGCCCATAATTCTCTTAGACGAAGCTGGTAAGGCGTTGGAATGGATTATTGCCTCTCGTTTGGGCCGTCACCTCTCGATCGTCGGGCCGGACCTGGACGAAGCCCAATATGGCTTCCGGGCTGGTCGCTCTACAATCGATGCTCTCACGGACCTAAAACAGCACACCAAGAGTGTAGTCGAGCGGGGTGGGAGGGCGTTAGCAGTGTCTCTCGACATTGCCAATGCCTTTAATAGCCTTCCATTTGGCGTGATCAGAGAGGCCCTTAAATTTTTCGAGGTTCCCCTGTACTTGCGCCGAATAGTAGGGAGCTATCTGGAAGGACGACAGGTCGCTATTGTGAACGGACAGGGAGAAATCGTTCGCTATCCGGTGATGTGCGGAGTTCCACAGGGATCAGTTCTTGGACCGTTTCTGTGGAATATTAGCTATGATTGGGTGCTGCGAGGTGCACTGCTTCCTGGGATGCGCCTCTTCTGCTATGCAGACGACACTCTAGTCGTAGCGAGCGGAGGGTCATTTGGGGAGGTGGCTCAGCTTGCGATGGCCGGTACAAGGCTTGTTGTTAGGCGGATCCAGGCCCTGGGTCTCAAGGTGTCCCTTGACAAAACGGAAGCCCTGCTATTTCATGGCCCAAAGATGGGTCCTCCTTCGGGGGCGGCATTGGTGATTGAAGGCCTTAGGATTCCGGTGGCCCCCTCCATGAAATATCTTGGTCTTGTTTTAGATGGTCGCTGGAATTTCGAGCCCCATTTTAAATCTCTCGAGGGGAGACTTGTGAGGGCGGCAGGAGCACTTGGCACGCTCTTGCCTAACCTTGGAGGCCCATGCCAGAGCGTGCGCCGGCTGTACTGCGGAATCATTCGCAGTATGGCCCTGTACGGGGCCCCCATTTGGGACGACGCGCTGAGCAGGCGGACGAACCGTATGCTTATACGGAGGCCGCAGCGAGTGATCGCGGCTCGGGCAGCTCGCTGCTACCGTACAGTATCGTTTGAGGCGGCCTGTGTGTTAGCTGGTACTCCTCCTTGGGAGCGGGAGGTAGAAGTGATTGCTGCCTCATACCGCGCGAAGGCCGAGGTAATGGATAGCGGGAACGTCACATGGGGGGAAATAGCGGGGCATGTGAGGCGTCATGCCAGAGACATTCTTTTTAAAAGGTGGTCTGACGATCTTGCTACGCCCCGCGCTGGTGCATTGACGGTAGGGGCAATCCGCCCAGTCCTAAAAGACTGGGTGAATAGACATTGGGGTGCTGTGACGTTTCGGCTATCGCAGATATTGTCTGGGCATGGATGCTTTGGTCGGTATTTACATAAGGTGCCTAGAAGGGAGATGCATCCGTTGTGCCACCACTGCGGCGCTCCAAATGACACGGCGGAGCATACTGTGGCTGAGTGTGTCACCTGGACTAGGGAGCGTCATGACCTGGTATCGGTTATAGGGGCGGACCTCACTTTACCGGGAATTATAATAGCCATGCTAGGGAGCGAGGAGGCCTGGAGTGCAATGGTCTCCTTCTGCGAGCATGTAATGCTGCAGAAGGAGGCAGCTGAGCGACTGAGGGAGAGGTCTGGGGATGATTGTAGAAGGACCGGTAGTTCAAGGTTGGGGGCTCGACCTCGAGTAGCCCGGAACCGCAGGTCATGATTAGCTCTCTATGTCGGATATAAGCCCGGGTCCCTTGGGTAGAATGCCTAAAGCGAACCCCGAGGGCCCATCTTAAGGGCGTGTGATGGGCTGAGGTGGTTTTAGTGGGTAGGGTCTCGCTACCCCTCTGAATAGCAGAGGGTTTTGAGTGTAGATCCAGCCCCACAGTCCCCGCGTTAAGTTCGATTCTTGATGCGGGCCTGCAGAAGTGCATTTCCACCTCATTAAAAAAAAAAAAAAAAAAAAAAAAAAAAAATGGCGACGTGTATCTCGCTCGTTTATACGTATTAATATTCACATGTAAATAATTTTTTTTTTTAATGAGAAATAAAGTTCTTTAAACATTAAAACTTTTTTATATTACTTTTTAGAATAGTCAATCAACAATTAGAGGAAAGTTTTACCTGTAAGTATGATTTAGTATTAAAGTATGCTATTTGTATGAGATTCTCATCCCTATTATTTTAGCAAACTACAAAGGTGTGCAAATAAATTACAATTTATCTACATGATATAATATTCTAAGAAAGGGGATTCTTTGTCGAGTGCCTTGGCTTTATTTTACGTTAGCTCAACCTTTACGTTATTAGATTTCGGCAGAAAATGTCAGATCCTTATCTAACGGATTTCTTGATTATTCTGTTTAAGGCTGGTATATGAAAAAAGGAGGCGCGCGTGTCTCTGCACTGGATTTGGAGCAACAGTTTTATCTCGATCAAACTAAAAACTATAGATAAATAGACTATTTAGTAAAGTACACCAAGTAATTCATTTTCTACAGTTTAAAATATGAGACAATTACGGTGAATATTAATAAAAAAATTTAATTAAAATATTACACTTCCCACTCTACATTTTAGATATATAGTAACGTTTTGCTTAACAGTTCGGATTTGGTATCAAATTGGCACTTTGACGATGCTTCTTTTAAAATTAATGAACCCACTAAGTTGAACACTTCTTGATAAATTTATAGTTTAATCTAAAGTGTGAATACCATTTAAGATGCGTGTCTGAAAACCGTACTCTTAACTTGACCGTAGTATTTAGATGGAAACTTAAAAAAAAACAAACGATAAACCTCTTTGTGACGAAACACTCTCCATACTTGGGAGCCTCTTTGTTGTGGGTGACTAGTTTTAATACTTCCGTGGTAAATTGTGCATATTTCAAATTAAATAAGTAAAACTTATACGAAGATATTATTTAAGAAAAGTAATTCTTAATCTTAAATCTAATCCAATAGGCAATCGTGTAAGATCTTACGTGTGCGTCAGTGTAAGATTATGAATGTGTATGTGTGTGTAAATTATACAATGTATTTCAGAGTGTGTCCACGGTTTGTTATAGTGCACTGTCTTGTTTACACTTTAATATTTGAGGAATTATGCATGCTCGAAATACAATTATACGATTATGAGTAGAAAAAATATTAAATGAGCTTATATAATTTGTTACTTTACCAAATATTACTAAAATTTACAAATTTTCCCTATTATAATTTCTGTTAAATATATGAAGACAACGTGAAAATATGGATCTAGAATGACAAATTACATGTTCATATTAATTTTGCAGTTCGCCAACACGATGTGTTATGGTAACAAGTGAAGATACGCCAAATTGGACGTGAGCCACAGTTTACAAAACAAATTAATTTAATTTGTGTGTGTTTTAAAGATCCAAACATTTTAAAGAACTAAAAGTTCTTTTAAATTTTTTCATGACTGCTAGGGTGATTCTGAGTCGTCATAGTAAGACTGTGTTGCGGTCAAGCCATAATCGTAATCAAAAACATTCTTCTACTCCACCTTTGCTAAGTCTGGTTTCTATTGATTTTGGCATGAGATGTCGCTTAAGTTGTATAATTTTGTTTTGAATCAAAAGTGAAGTACAAATGTTGCTATATAACTGTCTCAGCCGAAACAGCGCCGTTTACGTAAACGGGACGCCCGGAATTATATATTTTTTTATTTCTTGACCACCTTAGAATTCAGAGTAAGCGCTAATTCTAGACTATGAAGGCAAAATCTTTGGGAATCACTAGTAACGCATTACACCGCACAGTAATCCTGTGTAAACATTTTTAGGAATGGTTTTCGTTGTTAAAAATAATTGGGACCAACTGCTTTCGTTATCACACTGTGGTAGAAGCCCGTATACTAATACGAGCAAATAAAACCGCAGGGCGTACCCGTTGATAATTTATATCTCGCCTCACAATACCTTGTTTAGTTAAAAGGGTTGCTACTTTATATTAAGGGAGATATTTTTATGTGACAACACTGTAGAGTTATTAACTTCTGACAATAAAATGGCAATAGAATAGTAATAATAAAATATAATAGTATAGTATATAGAATTAATAGGCCAAGTGTTCGAATCTCAGCTTTTCTTTCTTCTTCTTTCTACGTGCGCAATTAAGATTTTCTGTCTCGCTCGCTCGGCAGTTTGGTAAACGACTTCATTAGGCAATCGGCATGCGTCATGCCGACTACTATCAGAAAATATCACAAAGTAGACACAGAAATCTGGAGCCAAGAACTTGGGCTGTAGCGCTACTGTTGTTTTTATGATAGTAAAAAAAATCATAACATCTAGATATAAAAGAATCTGTACCTTGATGCCACATCCTTCGTGATAAAGGTTAAGGGTTCGTGGACTCAGTTGCCACTCTCAGACTCTCACTTGGTCTGTTGTGTGTAAAGTTCTGGTCCTTCCAGCAGCACATAAGTCTTCAAGGCATTTTGAAGGCCTCACTGCTCCGAGGAGGTTTGTACTTTGATAAGCCATAGCCACGCATACCAGGACTACGTGGCTGTCGCGCCTAGTCATTGTCCGAGTAAGTTAGTGTGCTACTCCACCCTGGTATCCTCAATTTTGAAACCATCCTAAAAGTTTCCATTCAATGGTGGAATATGACATTAAAATAGTATTACTATCAAGTGTCTCCTGCTGATAAAGCACAAATCTTTATTTTTAATTTATTTTATTATTATTAGATAAGATGTCATATGGAACATGGTGTAATGGTTGCAGCTTCTTACAAGGTTGTTTACAACAAAAACTTTGAGATTAATATATAAATGATTTTGAATTTGAAGTTGCAAGTGACACTACAACTAAGGAACTTGGCCGAAGATTGCACCCTTCTTCTTATTATTATTAATTTATTCTTTATTATTTCTAAAGACAAGTCGGTGAATAGAATACTCTAACCAGTCCTGGACTTTTGGGTTTTAAGACTTGCCGATATCCTCACGATGTTTGCCTGCACTGTAAAAGCAGATGTTCAATGTTTTTCAGGGGCGGTAAAGTTATGGACTTTTATATATAATTAAAAAATATATAGCAAACATATATTTCTAAATTTAAGTAATTCATTGGGCAACAAAACGTTCATTGTTAAAATATTTTTAAACATATTCTGATTCTAACAAAGCTTTCCTTCAAATCCATTTCCGCGAATTAAAGGATAATACCTTCATTTGTGTAATAAACGAAAGGATCACTGATGTTTTGAAATCGCTGTCTTTGTATCAAAAGAGTCTTCAGAAAGTATATTTTTGTACAGATGTCTTGGGTTCTATTGAAATACAATAGCTTTATTGCGTAACAAACATACAGAATACAATTTTGATTTAAGAGATTTTATATTCAGGCTCTTGGAAATCAAGCCCACGACTAAAACACAGAACACACAGTGACGGAGAGGACTATATTTATTATTGCTACATTCTTGAACTGACTCGAATTCGATGTAAAATTATGCGTAGTTTTATCAACAGGTGGCACCACTTCCTGTTGGATTCGTAAAATCATTAATTAATTTATTGTAAGTCGAAAACTTATCCGATATTTTATTCCTTGTTCTGCTATACGGAGCGGAGAAAAATCAATCAAAAAAGAGATAACTAGCATCGGTCCAGCCGATCTTCAGTTATAAGTGGTGTTATTAGTATATACACGACTTTGTTTTATATATTTAGATATATATCAAAACCTTAAAAAAATATAACGTAAAGAAGATTTATAGATCTAAAATTTCGTCTTGATTAAATCAGTAAATTTATTTGTAGATTTGTATGTTAGATGTCAAAGGTTTGTGTTCTTCAATATATGAAGACTCTAATATATATTGCAAAAAAGAGGCAATCAGCCAACCTCGCTGTGTTCAACTGTTAAAAAAATCACAAACTCAAAATAACTTTATTCACATAGTAACCAAGTACACTTAAAACGTTAGCAGAAAAGATGTTACATTGATTCTAAAGTTTACGTTCAGTTCGCAAGTCAAGGGCGTTGAGCAGGCAAGGAAAACTGACCAGAAACTCTCGAGAACTCTTTCAAATCACAAAGTTTTGAGTCATACAAATTGTTTGTAGGGCAGAGCAGCCATATATATTTGAACTGGAGCAAATCAATCCCAAGGATTAGTATCATTTAAATAATCGACAAATTTATAAAAAAACTTTATTGATTAATTTACGTTTATTATAAAACAAATGTTTCTTGATCATTTTTGCAAGTCAACTTTTCGTGCCTACACGATGTCGTTTAAAAAAAATCAGTGGCGCTACAACCTCTTTAGGTCTTCGCCTCAGATTTCAGAATTTGTTCCATGATCATTTTTTAATCTAATTGGCAAGTAGGTGATCAGCTTCCAGTGACAAACGTCGTCGACTTTTTGGGCCTAAGAGATGTTGGTTTCCTCACGATGTTTCCCTTCACCGTTCCAGTAAATGTTAAATGCGCACATAGAAAGAAAGTCCATTGGTGCATGGCCGGGGATCGAACCTACGACATCAGGTATGAGAGTCGCACGCTGACACCACTAGGCCAACACTGCTCATTTTAGAAAACCTTACCAAAAACGACAGAAGTGTTAAATGCACATAGAAATGTCCATGTCTCTAGGTGGGCTGTAGAGGATCGAAACTACTTTCAGTTGTCCACCGATACCACTAGTCCACTACTCTTTCAAGGTTTTGATTAAATATTAGTGTTTATGTAAATGTAGCAAAATCTTTTTTAATACCAGATAAAATAATATATTTTAAATTAATCTCTGTACCAGCAGTGTACTGAAAGATATCAAACTGTATGAAACAATAAGGCAGTGGATGTTCTAATATCTTGTATCCTGCATTTGAATATTAACTTGCATTTGTGGCAGCTGTGGGTTATACCCTGTAGCATTTATGAAAATACACAAAGAGCTATTTGCTCTTAATGCGAGCGAATATAAGATCTATGGCGTGGTTTAAACAACAGTTTCATCAAGTATTTATTTGTTTCATTAAACATCACATTACATATGACAATCATAGTGAATATAAATTATATTTTTTTATTTGATAAATTTGCCTAATGCGGAAAGGGCACTAGATTTAACAATGCTCTTTTTAATTGATCAGTCTACTAATCAACATAATGCAAATATTGTATACCCTCTCTGAATAAATACCGTTCATTCTGTTGCATTTGCGAAAAACCTATACGGTTATGTAATCATTTTATGTTTGACGACAAAATGTCGGCGGCTTATGAAATTACTACATACTTTAAAAACTTCAAACGCTGCATGTTTGACCTGCCATTTAGCTTCAAATACAATTTTTTTACATTTATGACGCTGTTTAAGGCAAGATTAATTAGATTTAGTTTTTTTTATGAACTAGAGACAAGCTGTTATGATGTTAAGAGTCATAAAAAATAAAAATACGTTTATTTTGGAACATAAGATCATCAAGGTATCACTTATTCCATGTCATTAAATTCGAACCTGTAGGCATCCCTACTCATCGGCAAAGCAAAAAGCCGGCGTAAAAAACTCTCAGTACTCTTTTAGACACTCATATTGCTAGAAGACACGCTAGTGCGTTGCCTTTATTAAAATATCCAAGTAAAGTCATTAAAGTCAAGTTATCTATCATCTTGCACTTTTCCATGAGGGTCAAATCTTGTATCTTCCCTTGATGAACACGTTTTATTATCATACCTTAATGTAGGAAAAATATAAGCTTTTTAGTTAGAGATAAGGGATGTATGAAACTATAATGTGAATTTATTTTTATTAATCCTTTACAATCTTTATATTTATTTTGAGCATCAATAAAATCGTACAAGTATTAAGCTCCAAGAACCATATTTATTAATTTATCTGCAGTGGACTTTTATTCCGCCGTATGAAATATATTGTAAGGATGAATATGGCTTTTGAACTGATAAATCGTGCATTTTCCTGATCGCGATTACTTCCTGACATATCTTATGAACTTCTCGAAAGGTATTTATACATATATAATCTACTTATTGTTGAGTTTATAACATATTGTTACATAGTATTGATAGAATTTGTTTTCCGATAAAAATTCGTTTAGATTTTTGTTAATAACTTTAGGTAGTCCGTTGAAAAATTATTGAACTCGTTTTTCCATTACAATTTGTTTGGTCATAAGCTAGATGCATAACTGGTGAGGGTCGTGCAGCGGAACTCTAACAGTATGCTGGCGTTGAAGGCTGGATTGTCCGTCGGTCATTGCAAAATAAACAGTGTGTGGTGGTGTGGCGGTGATGTATGCAAAGTTAATTTTATTTTATAAATAACCATACGGACTTATAGTCCTCTGCTTAAATAAATAAGTAAATCAGTGGCGCTACAACCTCTTTAGGTTTTGGCCTCAGATTTCTGAATCTGTTTCATGATAATTTTTTTAAACCTAAGAGGCAAGTAGGTGATCAGCCTACAGTGCCTGACACACGTCGTCGACTTTTGGGTCTAAGATATTATGTCGGTTTCTTCACGATGTTTTCCTTCACCGTTCGAGCAAATTTTAAATGCGCACATAGAACGAAATTCTATTGGTGCAGCCGGGGATCGAACCTACGACCTCAGGTATGAGAGTCGCACGCTGAAGCCACCAGGCCAACACTGCTCTTAAAATAAATAATAATAATTAATATAAAACTACCACAAAGACAATATCAATACTTCTATGAAAAACATGGAGAAATCGACTTATAATTCCCATGTAAGTAAAAACAGACAGAAGATGAGCGTCAAAATACAATATCCCACATACGCCTAACTTAGTTTGTTCGAAAGAAATTGGTGGAGTTCAGACATCTATTACTCCCTTTTGTGATCGACAAACTTTTGTTATTGAAAATATTTAGATCTATCGCGAGACATGCCAAGTTTCTATTTGAAGTGTGCCGAAGTTATTCCCACGTGATATTCGGGGCATATAACTTTGTAAATGTATTCGGCTGGTTCTTTAAAGTATAGGTTTATGAAGCACATGGCTCAGTGAACATTTGGTTGTGAGATTTACATTCGATTTTAGACGACTAATATTTCGGCGATATATTATGTGTTTGGTAAAGAACGGTGCGAAATGTACTTAGATTGAATGTATGACTATTGACTAATTAGAGTGGGACAGAGAGAGTCTACAGTACTCTTCCATCACCGCGATTAATGTCCCACCAGATAACTTTGTTTTATCTGCAATGCATTGGTTCTATAACAGGTTTAAGATTATGATCTTTAAAAAGCTGCAAATAGAAATCACTCAATGAATGTATCTTCTATACAATATAGAAGTATATTATGTATAATGCTAACCACACTGAGTGTTGTATTTAGAATGTAAAGTTTGTTTTAAGTCAAATAAAGTAATTTTTTTTTATTTTTAAGAGTATATTAGAGGTTTATTATTTTCCGGCTGAAATTAGGAATTGTGTATTTATTATTTATATAGTGTTTAGACATTAGTACCTAAAGCATTGTATTGTTTAATCTAATTAATGCGCCTAAAAATCTATTCCAGCCGGTAAGTTCCGTAAGCACGAAGTTCGGTGAATGGGATTCGTACGTTTAGTTCAATATAATTCTTGGGCAAGCCGTCTTGTTTGCCTTCAAAACGGAAACATTTATTGTGTTTCCCCGAGAATCGAGACATCCGGGCATTCAAAGCATTTAGCTTTGAATACATCAAAGTTATACAGAATAGAGAGAGGTATACAGATTATTCAATCCTGACCACCTAAAGGTACTAGAAAATTTAAATAGTAACAATATTTCTTGTCAACTCAAGTAAAAGAAATTAAAAAAATGCTGTCTATTTGTCTTGTTTCATTGTAAATAATAAACGTTTTTAAGGACTCAATAAAAAAATATTTAGAGTATATATGTCAATAGTTTCGTATAGTTCTTTGATCGGGGCATCGTGACACTTTTAGGCGATATTTTACGATCCGAAAGAGTTATTGTATCAAGAATAGAACCTATTAGCAAGATTAAGGGCCTGTTTCACAATGTATTGATAAAGTACCAAATAGCTATGCAACACATAAATTATTTGGAAGATAAAAAATCCGAATAAGAAACCTCTCTCATCTGCGATCTGACAGTCGTGAAACGCAACAAACACTAGTTTATTCTACCAATAAGTAATAAATAGCTTATTTGGAACTTATCCGGACATTGTGAAACAGACCCCAATTATATTAAATGCGTAAATATAAATGTATTTAATAAACAAATGCTATAAGTAACAAAATGCGCTGCTATATAATCGACATACTAATAAGTAGAGCGGAAACGCTATTCATACTTTCAACGAGGCGCCCGTATCGCTTCCCACCAATTTTTATTTAAAGGCATAAGTGGAAAGCAAACGACTCATTTCCAAGCAAAAAGTCCGCTAAAATCTTGAAGCTCTTAAATTTTTAATGTACCTACCTGGATTATTAAACAAGCGCTGAATTTTCCAACGGTATTTTATTCTGTAACTTTTCGAGTCCCCGAGCGCAAGCGAGACCTCCGTCAGAATTCTAGATTTATAACTAGCATAGTTATTTATATACCCCAGTTCTCAGTAACTTTTACAGGGTTCTAGAGCATTTATTTAATGGTTAAGGAATAGTTTTTTTTAGTTTTTATTAGAGACTTTAATCCTACAAAAGTATTGCAGTGTTCGTCTAGGTCCAATCCCCGGCTCTGCACCAATGGACTTTCTTTCTATGTGCGCATTTCATATCGCTCGAACGGTGAAGGAAAACATCGTAAGGAAACCGGCTTGCCTTAAACTTAAACAGTTAACGGCTTATTAGATTGACAAATGACAAAATCTGAACCAAACAAAGATTGCATACAAATATATTAGTGAGATCTGATATATACGCCGCTGTATAGAGCGTGATTATAACTAGATAAGTTGTACAATTTTAATGTAGCAAAGATTTCCGTCCGTAGACTTTTGCATGTATAATGTGGAATGTTATGAACTGCACTGGTACTCTGTAGCGTCCAATGGCGATAGAACAACCGATTGCAACGTGTTTTTATGAAGTTCCGATTTAAGTTTTCCAATATCGAGCTGAATACGTAACCTCAGTCGTGTGGTACAATTTTAACATTGAAAACAGGATCGCAATGACGGTATTAGGAGTTAAGAAGTATGAGAGTGGTTTTTGATACCATGATTCCTAAACTTGTAACGAAAAACTAGTACTTCTAACATATCAATGCAATAATAATTTCTATAACAACTTCTACAAATATATTTGTCATAAATGTATGGGCACAGCTACTTTTAAGCGGAAACCAAACTTGGTTGGAGGCCTGCCATTCTCCTTTGTTTTATTGTAGTCTCAAGTTAATTAGTAGCTTTTGTCATTATTTTCTTTGTTCCTGTATAATTATGTATTTACAGTGTATATTCGTTGCTTGACGTAGAAACCGTCCTCAATACAAAGAGTCTCCTTAGTTTGTATATATCGTGGGCTACTCGATTGTAAGCATGTTGTATGGAGTTCGATAGCGTTGCGCCTTAAGTTCTCTAAGCATGTTATCGTCCTTTTTATACCATGGGTCATGTTTTTTTTTATAGAACAGGGGACAAACGGGCAGGCTCATAATGTTATGTGATATCGTCGCTCCTGGACACTCTCAAAGCCAGAGGGCTCGCGAGTGCGTTGCCGGGCTTTTTAGATTTGGTACGCTCTTTTCTTGAAGGATGTTTGAGAGCAAAAATAAACTCTAAGTGAAATGTATATGAATTAACTTGTTTCCTTTAATTTCAATTACACTTGATTACATCTATATCTCCTATCCAAAATTCTAGTCTAGTTACTTCAATATAATTTTAATATAACTTTAAGTAGAACCGTGAAAAAACAAATCTAACTAAACTTTTGTCCAAAATTTCGATGTAACTTCCCCAATTCAAAAAGGAAAATTAAAGTTAACCAAAAAGTAATTTGGTGAGAATTTTATAAAAAGGGGCGAGGGTTGATAAGATTTAGTTAGGATTGTGTTTGAAAAACTTATTAAAATATAACCTTTTGCGTTATGATTCGATCTTGAAATATTATTTTCGGCAACCTTTAAATATAATTTATTTTCGTGTATATGTTGGAATTATAATCTACGTATGATATTATGTTGTGACAAATCATTACCTAGTAGTAAATAAATATTTTAATTGATAATTCCCAAAAATAGCTAAGCGTGTCTATTATCCATTTTAATAATTACAAACATATATAATTCTAACTTGTATCTATAATCTGTGGTAACAAAACAAGCGGTAAATACAGATTTTTTTAAATAATTTATTTACGAATGGCTATATCATGAACCGACCATGCAATTAGTCATCCATTAATTGATATGGCCTGGTCAACCATTTTGTGAAATCAATTCTACGATCGGACAGGACTATACTCGTAAATTACAGTTATGTTTTAAGTTCAAAGAATTTCATTATAAATTTCGTAGCAAATTCGATACCTTACTCAAAGGAGCAATTGAATTATTCCAGTTCGAACCGCAGCAGTCTTTAGGGAGTGACATATTAGTAACTAATTAAAAAGTAATTCACCGTTAGATGTTTCCCAGACGAGACGAGTGGGAACAAAGCCTTTAATTAAGGATACCTCTGTATATTGCTAGAAACAGACATATGTCGACCTACCCTTTTCATTGTTTCTGACGTTGGCAGTACTATGAACCTTTGCAAACGAGTATTGATCGAAAATCATAATATACATAATTAAATTAGTCATAATATACATAAAAATTTAGAATTGTTTAAACACATAATTTACGCTTTGGCCGTCGGCCGGTCTGCTCTAATCTAAGTATCATATAGTGCAACTTGGTCGAAGTTTTCTCTTGTACCGAAGGCCTACCTTTAAGTTATTTTTACTTAAAATCATAAACACCTCAAGTATTACAGAACAAAATTGAAATTTAAATCGTGCTTCAAACTCTAGATGAGTATCGTATTTTTACTGGAGGTCAGTTATCGAAAACAATAGTTAATTTTAGTATATTTGTTTTCGTGAGCGATTTCGAGGCGATAGTAGGGGCAAACCTAATCGTCATGTCACGTTAACTGAATATTGTTTAGCCGAACCATAGATCTGCGTCTAAATTTAACTTCGCATATCCTTACATGGTATTTTACGTTTAAAAGGCTTATCACGTGGCGTTATTATATATAAACATGAAAATCTATTATATTGAGTCTATTAAAGTACAACCAAAGAAAATTATACAATTTAATAAAATACATATTTTAATAGGATAAGTTACAAATTAATTTCTATTATTAGAGGAAAATATGTTTCTACACTTCTAAATAGTTTAAGGATCAAAGTATTTCATCTGTTTTCAATAAAATTTAAGCACAAGAACTGTAACAATGAAACTGGAATACAATTTAATAATTCTGAAAACTATAGTTTTAAGCAAAAGCGCTACCTTTGACATATGTGTAGTTATACTTCCTTTCCTATATCTACAAAAAAATACCTTTAAAGAATATCGTACTCTACATAATCTTTTAAAAATGGCGTACCAGTGGATGAGCAACATATTCTTAACATAAAATTATATATAAAATAAGGTGCAGGTTACATTTTTAAAAATAAAAATATATTAATATTTGTACGAACTGCTATATCGTAGTCGTGTGCTTAAAGAAAAGCAGTCTTCAGCGTTCTTTTAAACCGATTTTCTAACTATTTCTATCATTATTAGTGAACAAAGAAAATTATAAAATACCAAAACATTATGTACTTATAAAACAGCGTAGCCGACAGCGCTACAAACTGCTACGACGTAGACACCGTTACATTGATCTTGGGAAAACAGTATTGTACATATAATATCTATAATAGTTGCTGTCCACTATGTTGTGTATATATCGCGTATTCATGGTTATTTAATTTTCTTGGTGAAAAAAGGATAATGTACCACTTCACCTTTGCATCTATGCTTCCTGCTACTATTATTTTTGAGAGCTTTGCTTACTTTTGCTGACAAGAGAAGCCCCCCCCCTTATCCAATATAAATTGCCGTAAATCTGAAATTATTAAAACATTGGGCAGTAAAATCTTATTGCGCTCTTTTAAAAAACTCTTTCGGCCTGTTCTGTCAAATTCTATTTATCTGCGATGAAAACAGATGCATGAGCTCTTTATTTAAAACGATTCCATTAGTTTGATTATACGATAAAAAAGCCCAATAGTTAGTATAATTATACAATGCAATATTATGTTTGTTTTAGATACATGGAAGCTCGCTCGGAAATGTTGGTACAGGTAACAAACGAGAAAAACAAACATCTGCAGGTATCCGCAATTTGGTTGATTGCTGATACAACGTATCATTTTACGTGAAAACAAGCTTGATATAAATTTCTTACGTCGTAAATCATTATTTGTGATACTATTATCATAATTTGTATGAAACACTATTGGACATTAAAAACCAGATTTGCAAACAATATATTTTAATGAATTTTAATTTATTCTCCTTAACATTATCTACAGTTATGTGGCGTGTCTTTTAAGATATTTCTTAATAAATAGCGACGCATACTCGAGATAACAACATTTGGTACTAGGGCAGTGACCCAAAGTCGTGTAAAGAATAGCAAAACTAATATAACAATAAAAAATCTAATAACTATATATATACCTAATAACCTTAAAATGTAATAATTGAAATATATTATTAAAAAGAGTCCCTTTAGGCAAGGTTCCGAAGATACTGGCAGCGTTCCCCCTTTGAATAGACTAATTCTTTGTCCGAGGTAGCTGCCAGCTCTTCGGTCTACTGTGATGTCGAATAACCTTTTTGATATTTCCCTAAAACCCTTATAGCGCTAGGACCCCACGGACCAAGGTGTCTTAACACCGAATTATTTAATTAAAGTATTTAATCGAGACCCAGACAATGACCTCTATCAGTTAAAAGAGGCTTTATAAATGTGTCTAGAAATAATATAACCTTAAAGAATCGTGAGTCTATCGTGGTTCATTAAAAACTAATTAAAATACATAGTTTACATCAGGTAATATAATACTTGGGTGGAATAAATTATTATTTAAAGTAAGGCTAAGTAAAGTTTCATTAAGCTATAGCAGCTACCAGCGTACGATGAATTTACAATTTTCTTTGCTTTGGAAAAACTGGAAAATTTCAACCACTTCACTTTTTCGCATTAAAAATTAAGCGAGGAAAGTAAAAGAGTTTACTGGAGCAAGCGAGGATATTTGGTAGAACTAATTGGTAAACTAAAGACTGCAGAATTTTACATAATACGATTTTTGTATTTTTACGTAGGTACATACTTCTTCGAAACGGCTCGACCGATTCTTATGAAAATTTTATAAGCATATTCAGTAAGTTTGAGAATCGGCTACTATCTATATACTACTTCGATGATATGGGATGTCCACCCAAAAATTTTATTTTTAGACAATTTTATTTTTGCTTTTATTTTTTTATGATACAACATACAAAAATACATACAAACCTTAATTTTCACCCCTCCACGATTAACCCATATTTTTTTATTTCTTAGTTAAAAACTTATGACTTATGATATCTGAGGTTTATATTGAGAAAAATTACAGAAAAACTTAAAACCGAAGTCTCATAGCATAATGTTCCACGTTGGTATGTATTAAAACAGTAGGTTAGGCATTAATGTGAAACGTAGTTCGCGGGCGCAGCCAGTAATAACTGAAATTACAAATAGTACGGTGACGAGGCCCCTTGCGTACATTCAAAGACATCTGTCAGCTATATGTCTAGTGAAAGTAGATTTTTTATATAACATAAAACAACGCTCGTGTTAGTGGGTGCGTTGCCAGTCTTTTAATATAAGCCTTAACTTCGTAACGCACTGTGCATTATCTGTCACATCTTCTAATACAAAAGAATTATGCTCTAAAAAGAAATGGTTTAAAGTTTAATGACTATTTTTTCAGGTGAAACTGATTAGACAACTAGCAATTGACAACTACGATAATTTAAAGCCGAGAATCAAGACTACAGGGGAGGGTGTCATCTCCCTTTTATAAAAAGGGTCTTCATTAATTTATGCTTGGTTAAGGTACAGAATACAGAGGATACAGTGATTTTCGCAAACCTTTTAGTTTGCCCGAATAGAATTCACCGACACAACACACAAACAAATTTATTATTTTTAAAACGAGTTTAATGAGAATTCAATTTAGCTCCCGAAACAAAACAGTAAATGCAAGTTTGTCCCACTTTCAAAACTTTATATGTAAATGCAATAAAGAGAAAATAAAGAAAACAAAAACGAGTTCACAGTTAGCAAGTTGTAGCATCTAACGACGTGAGAGGAATTACAAGAAACTTTGAGTCACTGAAAGTTACCTCAACTATGTTCAATTTGGTATTTCTCATGTTGTAATCGTTATAATTTCTTCCTGATAAATACAATACGATAAATTAGCATGTTCGATATGTTTCATTTTAAAGATAAGATTAATGAACATAACACAGAACGCGCATCTGCTTCGACTACAATCAGTACGATGACATCATCATGGAGCTATCAAAAATTCTGAGCCGATCAGTCTATGGTTAGAGTGGTTACAGATACTCCATAGGTTGTGTATGTGTGCGGAGCATTTACCAGCAGAGCTCGAAAAAAAAGTTATGGCAGCACACACAATAGTTATATAGTTCTTATAGTTTTTAGAGGTTGGATAATAAGAAATTCTTGTATTTCCTTTTCTTCTGTATTGTATTGCTATTCATAAATCCGTGAGATTCAGTTTTTTAGATTTTTGTTTAATATTAATATTTTTTTGTATTACTTTTGTGTTTAAAGTTCCTTATTTTTTTTTATAAAATATTTGGTTATTACTTCTAAAATTCATCATTTGGTTACTACTTCTTGAACTTTACTGATTTTTCATTTTAGTTTTTCTCTTACAGGGAATCCTGGAAGAGATCGTTTGTTTTCAATAAGAACGCCCGTTGCATTCCTTGTAATTTTTATGCATTGTATAATTATTTGTATTTTTTTTAATGCAACGAAGTGTAAATTAAAAAAAATATAAGAGGATTCGAAGGTATCGCATCACATCATGAGCAATTGAGAGACAACGTCCCAACTGAGTACTTTACAGTACATGACCACAAGTTTTCGAACTTCATATATGAAACATTTTATATTTAATATTTAATACGTATATTAGCTAACTATTACGTAGTTCTACTAACTTGATAACTATTTGAACTTTTGTCTTCCGGTTGACCTAACCAAGCAAACAAACCACTGGGTGTGGTTGTGATAATATCAACAATATATATTAATGCAGTGTACCTACATTGTGTTGTTATCTACAATTTACCTCTCACATTGAGGATAAAATCATCTTTTGAGAGTAATAAATCAAACCTAACCTCATTATC
Source organism: Pieris rapae (assembly GCF_905147795.1). Classification (NCBI taxonomy): domain Eukaryota; kingdom Metazoa; phylum Arthropoda; class Insecta; order Lepidoptera; family Pieridae; genus Pieris; species Pieris rapae. The sequence goes on along the minus strand of NC_059509.1, from coordinate 2,125,461 downwards.
AGATCAGATATTTTGGTACGCATATGTTTTTATCACAACCAAATGAAGTATTAAATTTAACGTCCATTTTAAAATATTCTTATCCATAATATATTTTCAAATGGACGTTAAATCTTAATATATATATTTCTTGTGTGCGTGTGTATGTGACTGAACTCCTCCTAAACGACTGGACCGATTCAGACGAAATTTTTTGTGTGACAATTTTGTCCGCTGGACAATGTTTTTTTAATTAATTTTCAATTTATTAGTTGTTGTTGATTTTGGAATGTTTTACATTGGATCCGACAGACGGCGCTACCATCGCAGTGTCAAATTTTAAATAATATTCGAATTTTAATTTTAGTCTGTCCCGAAATTTAAAAAAAGTTTTGTTATCATTGTGTTATATCGTGTGTGACCATGTGCTGGATCGTTAGATATTGTCATAACATTTGAATAATAATTTTCATCAAAATGGCTTATTAAAAATTGAAATTTTGAAATTAAAGACGTGTAGACAGGACAACGTCTGTCGGATCCGCTAGTAGATATATAATATCTTAACATGATTTAATGGTAATATAATATAACAAGTCATATAACAGCTATAATACCATATTTTGTATTTATCTTGAGGAATACCATTTATTTTTTATCTTCTAGTATTGAGGGTAAATAAGGAGGACCTCACAGCAGAGCAGGTTCGGAAATACCTCGATGAGCAGCTGGTTCTAAAAGCGTGGAACTATGGTCCTGGACGTGGAATTCAACGTCAGGTCAGTTCAATTATCAGATGATGAAAGGTATATTTCCGAACAACTCCTCCTAGTACTCAGGGTAAACGCGTTAGAGAACGCAAAGTGACTCGAAGTGAAAGGAAGAAACTGGAGAACTCCCGCCTGGAGGTGAGGTACTCTGGTTGCTATACGTGTCTAGCATATACTACGAAAAACGTTTTATACAATAATAATGATGCAATACAGGCGAGGCTCACATTATATCATTACACAGCATTTCATCATTAAATTAAATTTAATACACAGTTTAATAAAGGTAAAAATTAATTATACACTGTAACATACAAAACCGCAGACTACATTGCATCAAACATTCATCGAGTTCGATGTGTTCGGCAGTGAAGCTCTCTGGAGGGTTTAGTTCCTAGATGATTTGTAGAGTAATACAATATCAATATTCCCTTTGTAGCCATACACATCATATGTATGTAATAGGATACTTGTGCCTCATAATATTTCATGCATATCTGGTAAGTCTGGTAATTATTGCAGAGTAGTGTTGGCCTAGTGGCTTCAGCGTGCGACTCTGAAACCTGAGGTCGTAGGTTCGATCCCCGGCTGTGCACCAATGAACTTTCCTTCTATGTGCGCATTTAACATTTGCTCGAACGGTGAGGGAAAACATCGTGAGGAAACCGACATTTACCGTCTTAGACCCATAAGTCGACGTCGTATGTCATTGGATTCAGAAATCTGAGGCCAAGACCTAAAGAGTTTGTAGCGCCACAGATTTTTTTATATAACTATTGTAGTTAAGCCTATTTCAGATAACTCTCAATAATCTCATAGGAATTAAATTGATGAATTACAGAGATATTATACCTATAATGAACAGGAATGCTGGTTTAAAGTGCAAGATTATGAAAATTAATATCCCTAAGGGATACCCCGTACCATGACATCCAGATGTTATTAAAAAACATGACTAACTAGCGAATATTATGAAGCGAGTGAACCGGGTTTGTAAAAATGTAAATTTTATTGCCCGAAACTGCCCGCGTCGGAATAAATATTTGAGCCAAGCTTCGCTGCAATCGGGCATGCGCACCGCGTATTTGACGGTCCGTGTTTACACCGATTTTATATATTATTAACATAATAAAATATCATGGTCTTACAAGCAACCCCTGCGTCCACGAACGTTAACATATTTGATTCTGTCAAACTATTACTGACTAAATAGGCGGAACAACAAATTTTAGCTTGTAATTAAATTAATATCTAACCTTGATGTTTTGTCACATAATACCGTAGATAATACTAAGCATCGATGACATAGGGTTGCGTAAAAGACTTGTTGATTTATGCAAAATTATATAAAAGTTATGAATAAAAAATTGCAATATCTAAATCTAAAAAACATTAAACTTAAAAAAAAATGTTTTACAAAAAAAATAATAAATAGAGTAAGTATGAACTTTCTTGCCCAATTTTGTAACACGCCGTTTACCCTGGATTTTACCCATTATAATTAGTCGATGGAGGTGGTAGCGGTCATGGCGCAAAACGTGGCCCAGGTACGGAACTTTCCGCTGTTTAATGTTCTGCATAAGTTTTTTCATCGTTCCAACCCGTTTCAGAACCTTCTCGTTAGAGACCTTTTCAATCCAGCTTATATGAAGCATGCGACGATAGCACCACATCTCAAATGCTTCTCAAATTTTGTATATTAGATGTACTTTTGTTATAGTACGAAACAGAAATTACAAAAATATATTTGAGTAAATATTGAAAAACAATCTATCAAACTTCGGTGTAAGAGTGTGCCACAATAGCATGTGCATTTATATCACTGTCCATGAAACGTGCCTCCTTATGCGTCGTTAATCTTGTTTATTATACTATTTATTATCTTGAAACAGCGCAGACGCATCCCGGCCAAGACGAGCCAACTTCTAACTGCAATTGTTGAGAAACATAATGACATGACTTTGAACGACTCTCATCTCATTTTATACGTGGACAGAGCTTCGCTAATAGTAAACATTGTGATTTAGTATGACGAAATGATATTAGAAACGATATCGAGAATCAATATTGCTATTAAAATATCTTTTATTGACGCAAACACAAAATGGTTCAATAAAATTATTTATTTATTTACACTTCGTTGCAAAGAAATAAAACAATACATAAAAATTACAAGGGATGCAAAGGGCGGCCTTATCGCGAACGAGCTCTCTAATCCTACAATTATTAATAATATTAATAATTAATAATCCTACAATTGACTAAATTTTTGTATGCATATTTAGTAAGTCAGAGAATCGGCTACACTAACTTAGACTTTCCTGCAAGACTGATTTCTAAAAGAGGGGATATCCCTTGGCCCCCACGTAACTAAGTTAAAGCCGTAGATATTAAAGCAATTGAAAATAAATCTTTACCCTTCATTTACCGTGGAGTATGTACCAACATTTTCTGTTCTGGGTATGACAATTAAGTTCCAATGTAAATTCGATATGTATTTTCAATTGGTCTATGATTTCCCCTCAGTTTCGATACAGTAACAAGTATCACGTTACCAATTAAGCAACGCGTTTCGTTGCATTTAATTGCAATACAAGCATTGCGTGAAATTTCGATTCAGTGTACTGGATCATTTTAATTGCTTTAATTTATAGTAAACTTGTAAGCGATTGTGTTTTTTACGCGAATAAAGGTGTTATAGAGAATAAAAAGATATAGTGACGATTAGTTTGGTCGTGAAAGGTCGTGTATTGAAATTCTGACTCTGTTAAAAAGCAACAAAAAGCCACTGGCGTATGACTATAATAAAAGTAATGTTTAAAGAACTTTATTTCTAATTACAAAAAAAAAATTACATGAGAAACTTAATATTAATATGTATTTATACGAGCGAGATACACGTCGCCATAAGCCGTCTTAATTTTAGTCAACTGTGTTCATTATAACATTTGCATCTTTACTGCCTTTTTGAATTTATAATTGCAAAGTAAAATTGATTTTATGTAACAATAATAATTCCGACCGGTTAGTTAGCTTTCGCTCACTGAGAGTGTTACAGTACTAATTTTAAAAAATCATTATTTGAAGAAGGGCGAGAAATAAGGATAATATGTATTTTTAATACAAAAAGAGTAAAAAAGTAACTTATGACCTACCAAACCACTTCGGACTTGGTTACATGATAATTTTATTATCGACTAGGTGCCCCCGCTAACGTCGTTCCGCCTCAATGTGATTATTTCACTTAGTGGCTACATAATATATGGAACTATGTTCTATGCTACCCCATAGAAACTGAAAACTTTTCCCGAAAAAAAAAAAAAAAAAATACAATTAGATTTCCAATTACATAATATTAAAAATAAAAATAAAATTATACGCGCTCATGGACACTGATAGAAGGCTCGCAAGCACGCTGTCGTCCATCTCAGAATTGGCACGCTCTTTTCTTAAAGGACTACTGATGAATTGTCTCGGAAATACCACAAACAAGAACACCAAAGCCGCTCTTTTTGAGCCGGAAAGACTTGGAGCGTGGTGAAATACGAGCCTCAAGACTAAACGCAATGGAGACTTAATGTGGTAGTCTTCTGCCCCATCTAGGGGTTATAGGGCATTCAGTAGTAAGGAAATAAGGGCACCAGCTGCCTACTGAAGTATTTCCAAACCAATTCTGTTTTACTATGTCCCAGTTGTGGGCTCCCTATCGCTCCCTCCCTATCTATCTATTTATCTATTTTATTAATGTCAACAACAATACGGATAAAAAACGTGGTCGTTTAAAAACAGTCCTTCATCCTCTTCTGCTTTATTACTTTTATTTAAGTTGATTTATAAATTTCAAACGTTTCTCCATAAAAAATCATAAATCTGCCAATTGTTCGAGCGTTGCGAACTAAATAAAGTAAATAACGTTATTTAAAATAGTTAAACGTACAAAGCATAATTTGTGAGCAAATTGAAGTCAAAGTTATAACTTGTATGCGGTAAAGTTAGAACGGGTAGGTAATTCTCTAAAGTAATTTTGTATTTATGACGAGGCGACGCCCGCGTATTTGTCTGCGTAATTCACATTCAATTTTATATGATATGATATAGATCAATATATAAACACTATATAAATACTTATATAATCACTTCCTATATGGCTAAAAAATCGACAAACGCAAAATATATGAATTTTTTAGTACTGAATGATTTATTATCCATTCATATAAATCAACCCATTTATTTATAAAAACTAAGTCAGTTTACTTGCACTTCTTTAATTAAACTTTTTCGTTGATTTCTTTCAAATGTGTTTTTATACTATGATGAATAGAGAGACACGTACAGTTTTATTTTATATGGAAGGTGATATTTGTATCAAACAAATGCAATCATATTTATATTTTTTCCATGTATTACTAGTTTCGTTTAGTATACATTATTTCACTGTTTGATTAAAAAAAAGTGCAAAAGCACGCCATGTCCGGGCGCTAATTACGCAAATACAATTAAAATGCAGTCAGTCTTTTTATTAACCCCACAGTGCGCTTGTTGGCTCAAAAGACCGCATACAATACTTTAGTTGAAATTATATTTTAGATGTTGACCACAACGCTTTTGTTGCAACCAAAATTACTGCAGCTAAACCACATCGCGTCTCTTTACAGCGCAAGCCTATCTCAATTAATGGCAATGTAAAATTTAACTAACCGCCATGTTTGAGGACAGTTTGATAATTCGGCCAAAATATGCACGCCATTTTAGATAATGCAATCGAGAGAGCAGTGTCCTTAACAAATATATATGGAAAATGATAATAGACACTACAAACCTCTGTCTTTCTCAGATTTCAGAATCTGTGTCACTGACCATTTTGTATGGAAGTAGACTTTCTGTTTTTGACATTTGTGGGTGTGTGGGACTGATGTATATGTCAGTTTCATCACCATATTTTTCCGCACCGGATGGTTTGAGTGAATACTAAATGTATCACTGGTTTTACACTCCGAATTTAATTAATGAAAATGGCTGCCGAAATGATTATTGAAAATCTTTACGTCACAGTATAAAAGTGTATATAAATGCAAAAATATCGGAACATAATTAACAAAAGCTTTCGATCCAATTACATGAAAGATTAATGATATTTATTAATTTATAAAGTACATTAGGTCGTGTAATTTGCTCGTATTTTGTCCGTTAATCGAGTGGCATTGTTCAGCCATGGTCTCTGAGGCCACTGGCGTGGGGAGTGACAGTTTAATAACACTAAATCAAGTAACGATCGCATTGGCGGGTTAATGGAACTTTATTATGAAAACGTTATTGTGCTTTTTGAAAGTTTATCGATATGAAATCGTTTAGGTAATATATAATTCTTAATATGCAATAACATGGAAGATCCCAAATAAAACAACAGTGAAATGTGTATATGAAAGTAATATTTTTCTGTTTATGTTACCTACGCAATCTTTGTTCAATTTAATCTTTTGCATACAATGAACATTAAATAAAATACTTTTGACATAATAGAATACCTATTATGTCAAACGTTTTTTATTTAATGTACTTGACGGTCCGACTATGATTTATACGTGCAATATATATAACAAGGGCTAAAAAGTTAGTAGGCTGATATATAGATGATACTTGTAAGTAATAAATCAATATGATTTACGTTAGCCTTAACCTTTTAAAGACACATGTATAAATTTGAAAATTGTATTCTTTTGTATAGTATTTTGAATGAAGGAAATCTTGTTTACTTAAAAAAATGGATAAAAAGGAATTTCGTATGTTAATAAATCGTAATCACTGAAACAAATCTAACAGTTTACCTACTTAATATATATAAATCCCGAAGAAGTTTATTTGTAATGTAATTGTTAAAATGAGTTGAAAATAATTTAGCAATTAGGACAATAAATTTAGGATTGGTTTGGAATCGAGCTGTATCGTAAACATCGGTGGTCTGCGGTTATTGAATACTGGAAACCGATGCATGCTGAATAAATACAAGTTATCCAATATAAATTAACGGCTTAGAACATGGATTTTTATATAATGTAGTAAGCCCGCAGTAGTGATAAATATTTAAGAGATCATAGAGCATTTCAGCTTTTATTTAAGGTATTTTAAAATCAACACCACACGCTGCTGAATTGAGTTAAAGGCCAACACAGCGCCATCTGTTAGAATTGTATCAAATAAAAACAAAAAATTTGCAATAAAATAAAATTGCGACTATAATTAAAGATCTAAGCTATCTCTTAAGTTGGACGAGACTGCTCACGGTCTGACAATTCTATTTAAAATCGGTTAAGTAGTTTAGGAGGCCATCGCGGACAAACATCGTGGCAGGAGATTTATATATATATCAAGATATGCAGGAATATCAGACCGGAATTCGTAAATGTCAAAAGGATGAAATGTAAATATTCATTTATTTAGTCGAAGAGATTACATAACATTCATAGAATGAAATACATAGTAATACTTAAATAACGTTAGAAACACACCATATTATTTAAAAAAACCGGTAAGAATGGAAAGGAGCCGTAGTTGATGTAAAAGAATCTTGAAAAGTTTCTTAAAAATCGCTATTTTGTATAATTGAAACTAAAATAGTCTCTGCCTGGCTTAAACCATTTAAAATTACAAGGAGCTTTCAGGAATTTCTCATACAGCTCATTCGTTTTAGTGATGTATTGCACTTTTCACATCGTATTTTATTCACTAGTAAGTTACGAACGATAAATAAGTGAAAATCAATTGAAATAAAAAGAGTTTTCTCTCTTAATTATTATTAAACTAGGTTGTTTATTAATCCTTTTACAATATAGATAAGACCTTATAATTTCGATGAAAATTAGTAGTTGTTAATTAGGTAAACTAAAAATATATTATAGTTTTAGTAATTAAGAATGCGAATTATAAAACATACAATTTGGTAAAAGAAACATTGCTAGGGGACACCCGGATTTGAACCGGGGGCCTATCGATCTGCAGTCGATTGCTCTGCCACTGAGCTATATCCCCGATTGATAAAATTCTAAAATTAGACTTATGAATCCTTTGCGAAGATTGTTTTCTACCCAAAAAAATATTTGTTGATAATTCTATCCAAACTTGATTTCTACTATATTGTAACTGAATTATTATTTGACTACAAACACCAAATTCATAATTCTACGTTTTGGACTCCTATACTCCATGTAATGAGAGTCAAAGGTTGTGAGTTCAAGGCCCATCTGTGAACTTATTGATGTTTCTTTGTATATGTGTAATTAACACTTAGTGGTGCGATGAATATTAACTATTTTGATTTCTGACTTAGGGTAACTGAATTATTATTTGACTACAACCACCAAATTCTTAATTCTACGTTTTGTACTCCTATACTCCATGTAATGAGATTCAGAGGTTGTGAGTTCAAGGCCCGGCTGTGAACTAATTGATGTTTCTTTGAATATGTGTAATTAACACTTAGTGGCGCGATGAATATTAACTGTTTTGGTTTCTGCTTTATCGTAACTGAATTATTATTTGACTACAATCCCCAAATACATAATTCTACGTTTTGTACTTCTATTACTCTATGTAATGAGAGTCAGAGGTGAGTTTAAGGCCCGGCTGTGTACTAATTGATGTTTATTTGTATATGTGCAATCAACACTTAGTGGTGCGATGAATATTAACTATTTTGATTTCTGACTGAGGATTAGCTCATATATTCTCGCACGTACACAGGGGATCTTTATTCCGTATATCAAAAAAGTATTAGATTAATATATGGCAGTTTTAAGTCTCCATATTAGACAATAATAAGAGTCAGAGATTCAAAGCCCCCCGGATTAAAGTTTCATTTATTTTCTATTACAAAAGATACAAAACAAAGTGCATTCTTCTAAAGTGTAAGGATTATAATTATGTACATAATGATGCCTTAAAAGCTTTTCTGCCTTATAAGCGATATTAATATAATATTAAGCATCTAAGCGGAAGTGAAAAATCGTGTTACATTGCGGTTTACGGAATGCTACATAATGTTGTGTCTTGGTTGAATATTACGTAAGATTTTCAATTTTTTCAATAAGCACCTTAAAAAAATTGAAAAAAAAAACTGTGGAGAGTATCTCGCCAGTTCCTTTAGTCCAGAGTTCTCCAAACTTTTTTGTGTCGTAGACCCCTAGCCATGTTTTTCCGTGTTGGGTAGAATTACCTGATATTGATTTCCTGTGAATTTCTAACTGTAGTGAAGCTTAGTGTTAAAACTAAAAAAATTATAAATGTGTAAAAAACACATGTTAATTTACACATTTATAAATTGTTTTTGTTTTAATTACACAATTTTATAATCATATATAATATATTTTTTACTTCATAGGTACTTTTACAAATAATGTATACATATGTTTTGATATTATAAGATAGTATGATGTAAGTAAATAGGTACTATCAGTGTATGTGTTGAGATCCACTATCGTGGACCGCCATTTTCATTTCATGGACCCAAAAGTTTTTTTCTCTGGCGTAGACCCCTTGCAGGTTGTCATAGACCCCTAGTCGTCGATATAGACCACTTTAGGAATCATGGCTTTAGTCCTTTCCTGCTCATGATTTGAAATTTTACATATAATTTTCGAATCCTATTTCAAAGTTGTTTCTATAAAATAAATGATGTTTTGAATCGTTAAGATGTTGTTAATCCCGCGAAATCTTCACGCTAGCTCAGCAAACTTGACACTTGATGTAGCTTCGTTTTGTTTTTGTTGGCATTTGATCAATATATTTAAAAACTCAAAGTCATTAACCGTCCTAAATGCAAAGTTAATCTCCAATTTAACCATAATATTATTGTCTAATATTATATATTTGTCTTTTGTTAACATAACTTTACACTTTTTTAAGAACCCTGTAGTTTATTTATTAAAATTTAATTTAATTAACTCCGGGGAAATAATATATACAGATTTTTCTACAGCTGTGTAGCATACTTTTTCAAATTCAACACCTTTTGTATTCAGTCACCGTGACCACGCACGCTGTAAAGCACGTGAAACGTCGGAAATTTTTAAAATTATGTAAAATAATTATAAGTTTAGTTTTAATTAATCCGTTAAAAAAGTTTTTTTCTTTTCATATCTCTAATAAGCAATGTCATCCAAATGAAAAGCAATGTAATACAGAAAATGGTGATGAAGTTAATATGCGAATTTCACACATCTAAATTAGTAATACCATATGCACAAGAACAAATGTATAAAACTACACAAATATTAGATACACAAATATCAACATTCGACTGATCCTCCACAATTTCCATCACAAAATGGCTGCGCAGTCCTTTGAAAGTGGATTTTATTTACTGTTATTTTTATAAGCGAATAGGAACAGCTTATATAACCTGGTTTCATTGAAAATCGCGTGCTCGGGGATTGAGCCTTCAATCTGCAACGCGTAAACAAAACATTGACTGTACTGGCTTATAGGTTATACGTGGTAAGGGCAAATATACACGTACGACTGGCCGTAGCTATGTAAATCGGACCGTTTATGGGTATGACTATGGATCAATAAATATAATTCTTAATTATTACTACACAATACATTAAAGTAAAAATATTGTTTTTACTTTAAAACACGTTGTTCCGAATTTTAACCATTCTGTATAACTGAGAGTAAACAAGGGATTCAAACCAAATATATAATGTTGATAATGTTTTTTGATTCATGATATTTGATACATATAGGCAAAGTATACGAGCTGACGCTAACACCTAGTTGCGTTTGATCCAGGACTTTTCTGCCATCCTGTATATTCCTGATACTTATCTTTATACCTGATAGATATCTTTTCTTTAACATGTAAGCATTAATGCCATAAAAATATAGATGGCAGGGAATGCTGGGGTTATAAGGAAATGCTAAGATCGAGTCAATTGACTATTAATTTTTATTATTGCTTTGGTAAATCTTTGAGATTCCTTCTATCATTTTGTTTTATTATTACTTTAACAGAATTAACACAAATATTGTTATGAGCAATCAGAGCTGAGAAAGTGTCTGGAGTGGATTCGAGGTGCCATTTCGACTTTAGGGTGTGCGTTCAGGAAATGCAAGATGGTACTTATTCAGTGAAGTCTTGTGGTGATGAGACGTTGGACCGAATAGGGTCTATGTGATTTTTGGTTGGATTGTGATTAAAAGTGTTATCGATACTCGGTAATTTAATTTAATAATAAGATCACTTTTTGCCTTGCTTACCGTATGTTTACTAAATTTGGTATTACTTTCAATTTAATTGTATTGTCTTAATATTTGTAGAGATTTTATATTTATAAAATGTGTTACAATTTTGTTGGCTGTATGAATATTGGGTGGATTTTAGCATTAAACCTTGTTAATTTGTTGCTTTTGAACACATAAAAATAATATAAATAAAGGTTTATATATTTAAGAGGAAACACAAACATTCCTCTGTTTGGTATATCACATGCATTCTATACAGTTTTGATTTTCACCTCAGCTACACATAAACATTCAGATTAAAAATTAATCTGGTTAAGGACCAACTAATTGTACTTTCTGGTATGTACTCTTTCGTCTCTTTCTGTTGAATTGTGTTTACGTTAAGATGAAAAGAAAGAGATGTGTGTACGATGCTATTTAACAGAATATAGGGGATATAAAGTTCAAGGTCTTACAACTGTTGTAAGCCTTAGCCATTCACGAGTTTAGAGTAACTAGTTTCAGGCCCCTTTGCGTTTTGGCGTCACGTTTTTTAAATAATCTTCGTTCGGCTGCCGCATACAAATCATATATTTTGTTAGTACTGTTCGCAAAATAACTAAGAACTGTATGAAGTTCCGGTGTAGAGTTCATATAATATGTTTGATATAGTTCTTTTACATTTAATTTGCTTTACGTAATGTATTTAAATATTGGTTTATTTCAACTATTTATTTTATATTATTTAATGAATGAACTTAAGTAAAAGTAAAATCATGTTTTGCAAAGTTTTAAATTAACAATTAGTTTATGAGAAAGTATCATAATAGCTGATGGTTTTTGATACTACGATACTACTGTAGCACATAAAAACTCAAACAATATCTTGTTAAGCTGTCCTATACTGATACAGAAAACATTCTTATCGCACAAAAATAGTATAGATATAAATGTGTTATGTAGAATTCATTAAGCAATACTGTTTAGATGTGAAAAGGAAGAGACTGGCTGCCCACAACACAGGGAATCCTAGTATGGGGGCCAGTGCACTCTACTTTATCGAAACATTCCTGTATATTGTGTGTCTAATAAATAAATAAATATAGTTGGTAAGGAACTAGGAATATTAACAGTTTAAACAAAAGAGTGCAATGTAGGTAACGATAGCGGATGAAATTGGTTTGATTTGTGAAACCATTAAAAATACCCATTACATTGAACAATTTATCGTTCAAGAGAAAAAAACTTCTATTTTAGTAAAGTATTTTTCAGACCATACAATAACATCAAAGGGAGCGATTTAGTTATTCGGGTGTACAGAAAAATTGCATCGATTTTAAAAAGCCATTTCACGGGCTCACGTAGACACTACAGCGTAGAATAGTTTTACAGCTTTTGCGTTTACTAAAATATCACGAGCGTAAACAAATCATTCATCCGTTTTGAAATATTAAGAATTCTTTATGTGTGGCGCCGCAACAATTTGCTTCAGATATATAAGCATATATTATCTGAAAGTGTAGTAGTGAACAAAGACTAAGTAAATATATATAAAAAACGTGTTTTTATATAGAGAAGTAGGTTATCAATAATTCGAAACACAATGTTGTTTTTTTTTGGATCTAAACCATACTGGTTTCCTGGAAATTTTTCAAACGTACTTGTTTTGGATATATCGCACTTAAAATATGGGTATTTGTTAAAAAGTATGACACCAATGAAGTTAGGATTAATAATTTTTATAGATGTAGAAATTAGTTTGAATCCAATGCACAATTAATAAATAAAATTATTATAGGTTATCTATATTGTATTTCTCATATATAAATAGGTAAATGAATTAGCCAGAAGCCAGTGATCTGCAATGTTTTGGGGAAATAGTGTAAAATCATTAATTAAGATAGGCCTTCACATCGTGGCCACAGGTCAAAGGAAAAATTTCATACAAAACTCATACGAAAACCAATACACGGCCAAACTGAGGACATTTGGAGATATAGCCAAGTTAATATGCTCTAAATGCCTAATAACCCAGCTTGTTTGCTCGGTTGAAATATGAGGTTAATTTGGCGGTAAACAGGCAAACTTATTGTATGGCTTTGATAGTTATTAATTTATGAATAGCTATTTTCATATTTCCTTTATACGATGGTAAGATAGTCAATAGTTTATTGATTGCTTAAATAAACATGTATTTGGTGATAACTTTTCGAGAACTGTGTCTTATCTCCAAATGGCACTCAAAGCTGCAAACTATATCAGAAATTAACTAACTAAATATAGCCGGGGAGACCAATCTTAGATAATAATAAGAAAAAAAGTCATATATGTTTACGTTTTCATTAATTTCCTACGTAATTTTAATAATGTACGTATATTAATCTGATTGTTTGCATGATGGATGTCGTACGTTAGGGTTGAAAATGAGAAAAAAGAATTTAATCGGATTTAATCAGATGAACCTAAAAATAAGCTATCATCTAATAATCTGACGTTTTGGATGTGACGCAAATTCGCGAGCATTATTAGAATTTGCAAAAAAATCGCCATTTTGAAATACTCAAAGGTTCTACAGTGAGAAATACATTTTCATCTTGTAAACGTATTATTCATTTGTTTTCGCTCGGGGCTTCTCTTTGATTATATTAATAAAGCTTTCTGTATTACATTCTCAGAGTAACTTTAGCCAAAAATTAATTTATTTTTATCCAGATTCAATTCAATAATTCACTTTATTGTTGTATTGTTTTCTTATTCATAACTTTGATCTACGGCTTCTACCAATTCATTACAGTCGAAGGCTTTTATTACATTTGGTTAAGTTCAACTACTATTAGACCGATTTACTTACCTACTTAAGCACTTGCCTTCTGGTTTTATGTGTGTGTCCTTGGGCGGTGGTATCACTTAACATCAGATGAGCCTCTAGTCTGATTGCTTTTTCAAAAAAATAATTTTAAAAAGGCTAAACTCATATTAAAAGAAAAGAGCGTACCAATTCTTAAAAGGCCGGCAACGCACTCGCGAGCCCTCTGGCATTGAGAGTCATTGGGCGGCGGTATCACTTAATATCAAGTGAGCCTCCTGCCCGTTTGCCCCCTGTTCTATAAAAAAAAACTACTGACCAAATGTGTTAAGCCTCGAAACCGTAACACAATAACAATTCGTTAATTAAAAGTAAATCAAACACTAGATAATGATTGAATCGTTGTGTTGATTGATATCCAGTTTCATGTTTAATTTATTTGGATATTCCCGATAATTATTACTTTTATTCGTTCTCAAAATAATTATTGTATTTTATTACTTTCAGTAAAGTGTTGATTAAGATAACAAAAGTATCTCCTCATTGAATATTTTATGTTAATAAGTTTTGAATATATATGCGTTAATAAACACAGAATAATAGATACCGGAACGTTAGATTAGTTTGTAGACAGGAATGTAATAATTCAAATATTGAAATATATTCTCATTATAGACACTGTTTTTAAAAACATAAACACTATTCGGCGGCAAGAAACAAATGAATTACAGTTAATGTGTTTGTTACCATGGTAACGATGTTATATATATATTAAATGAATTGGTAGGCACTACAGCCTTAAAAGTCTGGGTCTTAGATTTCTGTATCTTTTACACATTTATATTTGTCTAACTTATAGGCAAGTTGGCAATCACCCTCCTGTGCCTGACACACGCCGTCGACTTTATGGGTCTCAGGCAAGCCATTAATCACGGTGTTAACCGTAATTATATTAAATGAAATAAAAAAAAAGTCCGTTGGTGCACAGCTGGTGATCGAACTACAAGGATGAGAGTCGCACGCTAGAGGTACTAAGCCAGCACTGCTCTTTTGCATTACATTTGTATAAAAAGTCAACAATTAACGAACGTTTTATAATTGTAGCTTAATTTTGTTTCCTTAATCTAAAAAATGTAAATCATGTACACGAGGAAGCAATAATGATACAACTAAATTAAACGAAGATACCGGAGACATAATATTAGTGAAACTATCTTAATATGTCATACCCGGGATAATGGTTGCCCGGGCAGGATCCGGGTAATAGGAAAACGTCCAATCGTCCGGGTGAAACATTGCTCTTCCATGAAATGGTATGGAAATTTCCTTATTTAATGATTTTATTTGTTTGTATTATTTTTCAGGTAGTACGGTCTTATAACTTAATAATAATTGTTCTCTTTTAACTAAAGTGCTTTTTCATTCGGTCGAATTGTTTGTATGCTGTTATGAAAAAGACAGATGATGTTTTTATATAAAAAAAACATTTTTCGGATCCGAGTGGTGGATGGCAATGCTTTCAAAAATTAACGAGACCCTCACACGGATCCGAGTGGGCGGCACCGCTACTATGGCCCCGCTCCATTCAGATCCGAGAAAAGAAGACTTAATGGTTTTTTGGATAACCCTTTGATGAAGGAATATTCTAGAGTGAAATTTCTAGATGTGACTCAAGGATATCGCGGATAATACGCGAAAGGGAGGGATGATCCGAACCCTTCTCGCCAGCCTGAACATTCTAGAACGCGGTATGACAAAAAGTCGGAAAGAAATAATACTTATGTGTTAGAATTGTGTGATAAGCATAGAACATCAGCTACTCAGTACCACTCCTGCCTAGAAAGTTCTCGAATATCTTTTACGATTATTCCCAGGAAGCCGAAACGCGACCAGTTAATTCAATGCTGAGTGCTATTCTGAGATTAACCTCAAGAGGTAAAAGTGGGGATAGTGAAGACAAGTGATAAAATGCTGTGTGAAGTGCGCCTAATTGAAGTAATTAGTGACGGAATTTGGTGCATTTAAAGTGTATTTCTCTGTGTAATTTCTGTCTTTTGAGTACAATTAAATTCCACGTTGATTATTTGAAAAATAAAGCTTTGTAGAGATTAACGGCGTTTTCTATCCGATCCCCTAGTTCGTGACAATATTTTATTTCAGTGTAAATTGTTGGAACATTTGTATTCCAAATATAAAACGATTAGAATTTACATTTACTACTAGTTACAGTACGAATTAGCAAGAAACTCTTCGCCCTTCTAAAACTCTAAAAAACTTTGCTATTAAATGTTTTTTGTTTTATAATTAGTCTGAGAGCTGCCACCATTACATTCTGAAACAAAATCGTATTCTTATAAATAAATATAATTAACGGTTTATCGATTTCAACAAATCGTAGTAATGACTACTCACTTAATTAACTGACTTCCCGGATACAATTACAGTATACTAGCGTGAATTTCTTATTAATGAAGCTAAAGTTATTTTTACTGCCGGTAAATAAATCTCTAGTCTCACTGTAAGCAAGTACATAAACTTAAAGTTCATCCGAACTGAAACAGCTTGAAATATGCTTGCTTATCTAAATGAACTTTTAAAAATATTATCTAAGAATTTCACGAAAGAAATGAGACTAAAGTTATCCTTTGAGTTATTACCTAGTCGTTAAACTACGATTTCAAGATAACTGTAGGGTATCATCTGAAGATTTTAATAAATTATAGATAATTTTTAAATAAGCTTTTAAAGAAAACTTATCTTTACTATTCAATATATTTTTAAAACCTTTCATGAGACTAAAAGCTTCTAGTTTAACTACTACTAAGGTAACATTAGCTTTGTTTAGCCTCAGAATACTGTTTACTCTGTGATCATTTGTTAATCATATTCGCAAATAGGTATCAGCCTCCTGTGCCTAATTTTGTCAAAGGCAAGACAGAAAATGTATTGGTGAAGAGCCGGGACTCTAACCTACGACCTCAGACATGACACACACTCATGACAGTCAAACGCTGAAGCGAATAGGAAAAGATTCTGTTGTGTAATTGTTTTGTATTTTTTTTTAACTTGCAACTAGGTTGTCACTTGTATATTTCCAACAACAAGAAATTATTAATGTAACTGCTCCTATAGAAAGTAACAATATGGGGATAATTGGAATCATTATTTCTGAAAATACAATATTTTATATAATACTTTTTTTTTATTTACGTGTAAACTTCCTTACTAATTAACGCTCTTTAAATAAAACTAAAACTAACCTTGTACAAAAATTACAGTTTTTAGTGGCCTACCCGAATTAATGGGCATGACGTTATGATTCACAAATTTAAATTTATAATTGTGATCATTGTTCATATTATATTGATTAAAATGTAAGTTTAATTGGTGTATAACAAAGTTAGCCGTTTTGCATCTATTGCTTTCATTTGTATGCAAATGAGTATAGAGCATCTCTTGTTAACTTTAATAGTGCCAGTGTTATTATACCATGTTACAGAATGAAATTAATTTAAATAAAAATAGGCGCAACAGAGGCCCAATTTGATTAATATTTGTATCACCAGCTTCATAAAAAATAATTCAATATACACTGTCTAAAATAAAATAATCGTTGAGAAAATTGTGTTTACGCTATATTCGTGTTTTTGTTAAACATTGTAAATTAAATTAGTCTTTAATAGGATCTTTTTTTATAAAATAATATGAAATTACTATTTAAATTGTTGGTGATTTATAACTTATTATTGTGTACGGTACGGAGCGATTTTCACTGGTGTATAACACACTTGGTTTGGATTGGTTCTCGGCCCGTTCCGGCTTCACACGGGTAGAAACTTATTTTTAAACATTTTGGCGTAAATGTACAGTAAAGGCGAACATACCAAAATAATAATGTATTTGGCAATTTTTTTTTTATAGAACAGGGGGTAAACGAGCAGGAGGCTCACCTGATGTTAAGTGATACTGCCGCCCACTCTCAATGGCAGAGGGTTAGCGAGTGCGTTGCCGGCCTTTTAAGAATTGGTACGCTCTTTTCTTGAAGGACCCTAAGTCGAATTGGTTCGGAGATACTTTAGTGGGCAGCTGGTTTCTTAAAGTTTATCGCTCATTCCCTTTGCGTACGGGTCTTGATGAACCCAAAATGATAAAATAAATGACATCAATGGCTAATTTTAAAAACATTTCAATGTGGTTTAGAACATGTATCTTTTTTTGTTGCAATTAATAAAGTAATTTTAAAATCAGTCGAGTACCTTTTGAGTATTAAATATACATACAAATCTTTCCTCTGTATTGATATTTACGAAAAACAATAGGTTACACTTTCACGGGTGAGTAATTTCAAGGTTGGTATTTTAAAGGCTTAAGTTAGGCTTTGATTCTCCAGAATTTCAGTATAAAAATTATTCAGAAAAAAAGCAAAACAAGTGGAGCAAGTTAAGCTGTATAAGCCTATCTGTAGCAATGCAGAGCCCCCAGTCGCCATGAAATCAGCGATTTAATAAAAATACATATCAATATTATGAGCAAGTTTATAATATATTTTATTTATTTATTTACAATAAATATGCCTTAAAGAATTAAGAAATTGTATTAAAAATAATATCTATCGTCTTTCAGGCGATCTTATCTTTTGGTGCGGCCCATTAGACTCTAATAAGTATCTCTTTGTTTCTTAACCGTCAAAATATTATATACACATAACTTATTGGGCGCGATACTATGCCGTATTTTACGGAAGACTAATGCTTAATAAAAATACGCTGCTGTCTTGGCCACAATTAAGAACTCCCGCTAGACTGATTTCTTGTTCATCCGAAATAGAGCCACTTTGTATTCACAGGGACGCTTCCCCAAACGTGGAGATATTAAAACTATGTGTGGTTTTCAAGCTTATATGTTTTATTATCAAAATAATACATGTGAACTAATTTAATCTGTTTTAATTTTTATTTGGCTATGTGAAAAACGTCAAAGAGCTATGAATATATAAAAATAATCATCGTTCTATGTCGATATTAAATAAAATTCGCTCGAAATTTGGCCTTATTTAACTTTAATTGGTCAAACTTAAACTCAAACTATCTTTTTTCATATAGATAACAAGTGCACATATGAACGTGAAAAAAAAAAGATTTCAGTCAGTACAGTATAGACTTTCTCTACTAAGCTGTATTTTTTTTTCACCAATATAAAAGAGAATATAATTTAAAAGAAAGGACCTCCTTGAACATATTCATTCAAAAACACGTATATATACTCGGAAGTGTAGTAACAGTTTAAATTAAATGTGGAAATAAACTGTTGAAATTCTATACATAAGCTTATTCAACACCAAACTAGGAACGAAATTATAAACTTGTGTGGACTAATTGCGCTCTCGTTGCGGTAAATTCTACGTAACGTAAGTTTCTTTCACACAACAAGAAGTCCTTATAATTATAACTCCAGGCGAGTTGAGTTTGCCACAGATTTCTTCATATGTTTTAGAAATATTTGTTAGTGGAAGCCGTTCGCCTTCAGACCCTACTAGCAAGGTTTCTTTCGCTGATAAAACAAAAACATTTTTTATATCTTTTAAATTTACGGGGTACAATACGATAATTTGAATAGATGATATGACTAACCTTCTCGAACATAATATACGTCAGAAGAATAGCGTTCCTATCAGATGTCAATGTCATTATGTCACGTGTATTATTATCTCCTCATTTTGTCATAACTGACCTTCTCCTCAATCATATAATAATAATTATCATTATTATTAAGCCTCATATTTACAAAAGATACTACTACCTTACTTATGCAAAGTATATTATTTTTTAAGAACCTTTTACAGGGTATAGAACTTCAACTAGTTCCATCTCTCTCTATCTTGAGCATTTTTCTCCCAAACTTCCCCACTAACTTATATAATATTAATGGACCATCGTGCAAGAGGGAAACCTCGCGTTCTTCCTATGTAGCCCTGATCACCTTATTATCCTGTTTGTCCATCTGTTGTTCATGGTAGCGGCGTCGCCTTCCCAATTCCACTTCAGATCCTTACAATGGGAAAGTGCATCAATAATTGCTGTTTTATTTCTAGTTATATTTAGTTTTAAATTTAGTAGACCCTATTCTATTCCACGTTCACAAGTTGTTATTGTTTTGTTTTAGTTGAAGCCATACTTGATTGACTACTGTCATATACGGAATCATCTGTAATATACCATCATATACATAATAATACAGCAAAAT
Source organism: Pieris rapae (assembly GCF_905147795.1). Lineage (NCBI taxonomy): Eukaryota > Metazoa > Arthropoda > Insecta > Lepidoptera > Pieridae > Pieris > Pieris rapae. The sequence goes on along the minus strand of NC_059509.1, from coordinate 2,105,445 downwards.
CATTTAATATACGTCCAAAAGCTTAGAACGTCCGTCTCGAATGATTTTTATAGTGCGTCTATGAAATGTTAGTTCTATCGAATAATCGATAGCAAAGTAGCGCCGTACTGATGTATCGATCATTTAAGTAAAACTGTACGTGACAAAATTTTGATAGTAGTACATTACGAAAATATTTAGTGTAGTATTTTCTATAATATGTAAATTCTAGTGCAGGGAGCAGTAGTGGCTACTGGCTTAAGCGTGCAACTCTCATCCCTGATGTCCTAGGTTCGATCCCCGGCTGTGGAACTTCTGTCAATGCGCATCTAAAATTCGGTGAAGAAGAACATCACGAGGAAACCAGCTGGTTTTAGACTCAAGAAAAAGTCTAAGAATGAAGAAGAGGGAGAATATATAGTGTAAATAATTGTAGTATTGTAATTGTTGTTTTAATTGCTATTACATATACATATATAATAATATAGAAATAATAATTCACGAATTTTGACCAAACTCTTATTTGGTCCACCAAAACACCAAACATTATTTACTTGAGTACCCCTCCCCCTCGTGGTAATTTAAATTCTTATTATTTAAACTTGCATATATAATTACGCCATGGCAAGGACTACTTTAAACATATTATTTTCTCACATCACAACCTTGAAAACATATATTCATTGTCATATAAGTCATGATTACGTAGGCAGAAATCCAGACTCAACTGCTAGAACACTCCAACTCTAAATTCCAAACAAAACAAACATACCGAACAAATCCATGGCTTATCTGTCCATTGCTGACTTAGTAAAGACTTTTGTGCCGATGAGAATATACTCCCTACCAGCGAACGAATTGCAATGCAAAATTAAGTGGTTGTCGATAACATCGAAATTGCAACTTTAGTGTCTTGTCATAGAATCCAATTTTAACTAACAAAAAACATTACGGGAGGCAGTAATTCTCAGATTTCAAAGGAAATAGACCTATAAAAGTAAAATCAATCTAAAATTACAGATAGTTGAATTGTTTGCGAGTGTGTCGTAATTGATTTTAAACGATGAAACAATTGAAAGCTATTAAATTGATATTCGATAGGATTTTTACTAGCATTGAAGTACCGAATGCCGGCAACGCACTCGCGAGCCGTGCCAGCCGGCTCGCGTGTGCGTTGCCGGCGTGTTGGGGTGTCTGTGGGCAGTTTCTCTTGTGGTGAGCCTCTTGTGCGTTTGCGGTTTTTTTTATTCTATAAAAATTGTTTTATTAATGATTTTACAAAATTTAAATCTTATTAAATGATACGAAAATACTACAGCGATATTGGTTATATAAATACTTATATATTATTTCTAAACTCTACTGAATACGTTTCCACTATTCGTTAATAATTAATCTAGCAAACATTGATGTACCGGAAAGTTACTAGACAGTTCTTCTTGTTAGTTCAAGCCCTTGCTTTGAGAAATGGAAAAAATGTAATATGTCATTGCTTTTTTTCTCTTTATCCGTATTGGTACCATAATATCTATGAACGTCAAATTTACTTCGGATGTATCGAGTTTCTAAAGCTCGCAGTGTTAGCTTATACCTCCGGATATATATCTTGCTTATTGCATAGTGGAAACGGGCGGCGCAAATGGCAACATTTATAAAATCCCGCTTTAATTTCTACTGCGGCCGCGTCTAACACATCCCGCAGCGAAATACTAGAGAAACAGAAAAGTGGAGCAAGAAAGTAATACTTTCTGTACTTCTGTGCCAAAGGCAAAAGAGGACGACAATTTAGAAAGTAGATAGACTAGATTAACTTAACACCAATTGGTACATGGCAGTGTGCACAGTTCAGACAGTAATGGATTTGGAAGAGGCATTTGCCAACACACAGATATCTATAAATAAATGAGATATAAATAAGCCTTTATTCAAACATAAACTTTACAGAAATTTTAATCTTAAACTATTGTCTCTGGTGAGTCGGAGACACCGACAACATTGGCAAAGGCCTCCTTCATTTCTTTCACCTCTGCTCTGCTGAGCTTTCCTAGTCAATATTTTCAGTTAGGGTTTTTATTTCGTCTTCCCAGCTTCAAAACTGTCTACCTCGTTTTCTTACCTTATTTTTGGGTACCAATATATAATATTTAAATGTAACGTGTAGAAGGTTTGTATTATAAATTTATATAGACTCACTATAAACAATGAATGAAATATAAATATACTTGTTCGGAATACCACACAATATTAAAGCTTATTTATAACTAAAAAGAGCAGACATAGCTTCATAGACAAAAAATGTATGACATATATATTAGATCGTGTTCTAATAGACTGACATAACTGTAATTATATGTTGACGTAACTGTTCTTGAAATATGTTACGCAATTTTAGTTTTGAAATAAAAGTTGTACACAATAGTCCCTAATCATCTTATCGTACACCTTTATTTATTTTTATTCACAATAAAATACAAAATAATAACTCAAATAACAAGTAGTACAGAGATGACGGGCCTTCTGGACATAAATCTGTGTTACTTTGTACTAAACCGTGTGTACCCAACAAATTGCCAAAAGTATTATTTTAATTAGATCCAAATTCTTCCGTTCCTTTCCAATGTGGTTAGTATTGATTACTTATCGGTAGTAATATGTCGCATGTATTTTAAAGAAGCGACATTAGCAAAAAGTACAGACAAAAACATAACGACATTTATGATCTAAGCCAAGAAATTAATAGCTTGCCACAGGATAGTTACATTTTTCGTTAACAACAAAAATATAAATATTGTGCTGTTTTTTTTTTGACTAAAAATCATCGACTTTCAACCTAAAAATAGTATTCCACATAATGCATTTTCCTACACTATATAGTGTAACGGTATGATTTCGCACTTGTAAGTTGCCATGGTTACCTCAAAGTAAAATTTGATGACTACTTGATCTGTACTTTGATCTAAGTAGTGATCAAAGCACCCTTAGGGATCATTCACCTGGCTTTTGTTTCTTTTAAGTACCTGCGCATAATATATTATGCCCTGATAGATTGAATCTTCATAAAAGCTTTTCAATATTTGTTTAGAAGGTTTTAAATAAAAATAGAAGTTATGATCCCAAATTAAATATAACTAAAAATATGTTATACTAACAAGATTCTTCATGTTTGTTGTTTTGTCAGAGAATGAAATTTACTGACGAAACAACAATATAATATGAATAATATATAAATAATATAAAATTACATAATAATAATAAAATGTATCTTCGGTGACTGAAATTTTATATCGAGTAACAGTTCAATAATTACTAGTAAGTACCGTTACTTGATGTAGTAGTTGTATAAAATAAAATAAATCAGTGGCGCTACAACATCTTTATGTCCTAGCCTCAGATTTCTGAATCTGTTACATGATCATTTTTAAATCTAATAGGCAAGTAGGTGATAAGCCTCCTCTGAGGCCTAAGAAGGTTGTACCGCCACTGATCTATTTATTTTTTATCATATTTTAATCGACCAAACAATAAGAAGTGATCGGAAATAAAAACAAGGACTTTCTTCTATTTGGAAAGGACGAGACCACGCCCTACAGAGGAGTATTTTCCAAACAACCTTCAACAATAATATTCTCTATTCGTGGTATATTGGCAAACTGGCAAAAACATCCAAAAACAAATCCAAGTATTTTCACATATTTATCACCTGTCAGGACAGATAAGCAAGATATACGATATTTATGACAATAAATATTAATACAGCAATTTAGCTATTTCCTAGTATGGATAGTTTCAAGAATACTAAAGTTACTGACACCCTACACATCGAAGATAACAAACTTAAGTTTTAATTGAAAACTGCTTGCGACTGTGAAATTTTATTGTCAGTTATGTTCTCTGTTATCTTTGATTGGAGGTTTAAGTATATACTTAATAAGCTTACGTCCAATCGTATTCTAATCTCTTTAATGCTTAGTTAAAGAGTGTTTAGTTTTGTTGAAATCAAATCAGGTATAAGTTAACGGTTTTAAACTCATTTGGGTTTGGTGTTGTTAATTTATATAGTCGGTGACATAACGACCATGGCAGTTGACAGTGATGCCATTTCTCTGACATACGTTATATGATTATACGTGTAAATAAATAATTATAATTCTTTGACATTGTTAATTATCTGTCATGTGCCAAAGCTGACGTTTGAATTCATTGTAGCATTAAAAGTTTGTTAGCCTGTGGAAACAGACGCGGGTTATGTTTTGTAACTTGAATTTATTCAAGAAATTTAGTTAGAATTTTCGGATTTTAATTAGGACTTAGATTAAAATAGTTGTTTGAAGATCTTTTATGAAATAATAAACTTTACATATTGTTTATATAATTTATTTATATTATTTAGGTTATTGTTCAATTATTAGTTATTATCCTTGACGTCACATATATTATGCAGATTTGGTATTTGAGATTTATTGATTAAAAAAACTGAGGTTAGAATAAAACTGTAATTATATATTGTGCCCAACTAATTGCTCTAATTGTAAGGGAAAATATTAGTATTGCCTACAAAGAAGAAATATTCAGGAAACAGACAAAGAAATCAGCTTACGGCAATTTTTTTTTCTACTAATGTCGTTTTATCTGTCTATCTAATAATTATTCTAAAAATAAAATATTCCTAGTTTCCCATCTGGATACATAAACTACAATTGTTTGGTGCATTGTATTTGGTTTCCATCCATCTGTGTGTCGGTTTCCTTTTTTCATTTTAATAATAGTAATAGGTAATTTATGTAAACGTATCCATATAAGTTTATGATAAGGCAAATAGTTATATGAAATACGCCTCCGTGCGTGTAAAGGTAAATATTTATGCATATATACATTTACAATGTTCAATCATCGGACGTCAAAGCAGAATACTAAATACCATTTGTATCATCTGGACGTCCGTCGATCCGTAACTGATGGTTTCGTTAGGAAGTTTTAGCTGCGTACCACCAGTAACTAGCTCGCTGAAGTAATTGCGAACAAATTCGACTTATCGTCTTTCAAGAAAAGAGCATTCCAGTTCTCAAAACGCCAATAATGCATGACGAGCCTTCTGGCAATGTGTGTGTGTAATGTCCATGGACGGCAGTATCACTTAACATATGGTGAGACTCCCGCCCGTTTGTTCTGTGTTCGGATTGATCTGAGATATTTTTTTTTTTTTTTTTTATAGAACAGGGGGCAAACGGGCAGGAGGCTCACCTGATGTTAAGTGATACCGCCGCCCATGGACACCCTCAATGCCAGAGGGCTCGCGAGTGCGTTGCAATAATATTTGAGGTATTTAATCATTCAGATCACAGCATCTCGTATATATGAACCACAAATATTCATATTTCATCCATCAAGGGTACTTGAACTCAAGATTTACATTCGGTTCGTAAACTATTAAGTTTCATAGATGTAGGAGATTTGGTTTTTTATTTACATAAGTTACAAGTAAAAGGTTTTACAAGACCATAAATATTGGAGCGTTATCTAAGGCTTTTGCGGCAATTTACGATGCTCTCGGGTTGAACTGAATGTTAATATGCCTTAAATGGACATTGATTTAAATATTCTAATTGAGGTTACCGTCGATAGGCGTGATTTTATATTATAAGGATTCCTACGGTAGTGAAAATGGTAACTAAGCCCACTCAATGTTCTATTTTCAATTTAGTTTGGTATATCGAAGTCACCTGCCATTGTATGTGTCACAGAGCTTAGAAAATTAACAGCGTCTTAGTTTAATTAAACCGCTTATAATCTTTAATACGATTGGTTTATTCGATTTGCCAATTTCACTAGATCTAAAAATTAACGACTATTAGATTGGCTGTAGTTATAGTTTTTTTTATCTCGAATTAGTGTCAGCTGTAACTGTCATTGTAATTAAATAATATCAAAGTGAAATAAATTTAAAACCGGAAGTACAATTAATTTGATTTAACAATGTTGCGAGATTTACAATATATTAATAGTGATTATAGCCACTATTATTATTAAAAGTAATTTATCACAGCTTTTAACAGAAAATATGAAAGTAATCATTTCTACTATTGCTGTATCTCTAACTGCAGATCCAGTTGATGTCAAAATTCAGGCCATGCCTTCTCATCTGTGTCTTTATCTGTGTCTCACTTCCAACCAGCTAATCTTAATATATTATATATATTAAGATTATATTAAATTTAAGGAAGTACAATTAATTTGATTTAACAATGTTGCGAGATTTACAATATATTAATAGTGATTAAAGCCACTATTATTATTAAAAGTAATTTATCACAGCTTTTAACAGACATTATACTTCTCAAGAAAAAATATTAAACACAACAAAAGAGTTTTCCAACACAACCAGATCTAACATCTTATTGGTTTTAAGGATCTAGATGATAAAACGGCGTCAGCGGCTTATAAGATTTATATGTTTATGTTTTTCGTTAAATTTGTCTTTACTTCATCCTAACATAATTGTTAACAGAATCTGCAGATATATTCGGAATAAATTCCGATTATACTACCTTAATATACTACTAATTACCATGCGAGTTAATATCTATTGCTGTACAAATGCAACTGAACTTTGAACTTTAAACCTTAAAAAATATTCAGAATCGCGCAAACCGTGAGAGATATGGTCTGGTGACCCGTTTAAGGTTCATAGCCCTAAAGGAAAAACAAGGGCAGACCAAACGAGAGCCGACGGCAAAGGATAAAATAAGGTGGAAAACATGAAAAGAAAAAAACAATTAAAATAATACGTCAATTATTTGTTGGTATAAAATCATATACAACTATAACTACTACATATTATAACTAAAAAATCTTAAAGGAAATATAATGTTTACTTTCCGCTTCGCTGTTTGCTGTGATCATGACTTTATAGTGTGTTATATGAAGTCGGAATTTCATACGAGATTGAAGTGAAGGCGTATGTCAAGGATATAAAATATTAGAAAAATAATATAATGTTATGGAACATATATTATTAGTTGTCCAATCTTATAAGATATATGTAGGACTTTCTTGCATGTATCGAAAACTAAATTTTTAATTTTAGAAATATAAACAACAGATATAAATAGAATAGCGGTCTTTGCTCGCTTGAAAGTTTCGTATTATTATAGCACAGACTACCAGATGCTAGTCCACAGATCAATAAAATGTTATGGAACCTCTTTATATTATGGCGGTTGAATTAAATATTAATGAATTTTTATAAATTTCAATTATTAGTTAAATAAATTAAATCACAATTAGTCAAATGTATTAAAAACTTTTATTTCTTTGTTCCCTTTTGTAAATCTTTTTGTTGTAAAATTTATCATGTATTCATCATATATTCCATCTTTGGCTATATTCTTTGTAATTATTTCTTTGTAATTATATATAATTTATGTTAGCTGTAGGGGTACTAAATAAATAAATAAATATTCAATTTAATTTCAATTAATAAATGTATAAATTATAACATATATATATTTATTTATATATGAGTAATGTAATTATCATACATTTAAAATCCACAATGTTTGTATTATCTAGTCATAGTTGCAGCTACATGAAAACTTTTAAGTCTTGAATAACACGGCACTGGGAATCTCCTATGTGTATAGAATACCTCTTTGCACGTTTGAATAATATGTTTTCAGAATAATAATGTTTAAAGTATGTTATCTCAGTAACCATAGACGCTGTAAATATATTCTTGTATAATCAGTAGTGATTGCCGTAGTTTATAACAGTTTATATTATGTAAAGCCTCGTTGCAAATTTGTGCGTCTCTTTGTGTGGTATAAATTAGCTACAAAAAGGATAGATGCGGTTTTTTGTGGTTTACTTCAATTAATGGTTTGTTCAGGCGTGTCGATGTCGTCAGCTCTCCTTTTTTAGCTGCGGCATCTTCTTATAAACACTTCTTTTTCTCATTCGGTACGCTCTTGCCAGAGCGGTCGTGATCACTACGTGGTAGAAGGTACAGATGTGATGCGCTTCACGAAGCTCCGCCACCGTATTACACCGTATTACACACACACATAATATATAAAAACAAAACGAAAGTTCTAACGCGTAAAACCCATGTATGCTGGTACAACTGAGGTACTTTGTTGTAATACGTACAAAAGTCTGATTACCTCGTTGCCTAATTACCAATTACATAAATAATTTAATGGGGCTTGTTACGGACAACGAACAATGCATATTAGAAAGCTGGTAAACGAAGCTGCCAGCCAGATGTTATTCTACGAAACGGTCGGCGGCTACGCAGGTATCAAAAGGGACGGTCGGCCCCTTTTACCAGCGTGTAGTTTTAAGGCTTAGTTTTAAGTTATTATTTGTATACTTTAGATAGATTTACGCAGCCGTGCCGGACGGACGTTAGTCATAAGCTTGCTTCGCTTTATAATTGTGTTTCACCATCACTAACGTTCGACCAATATACGGAACAATTAATACTCCATTTCGAGTTTCATTTCGAGATAGCGGCGGTGCTTCAGAACGAGGCGCCGTACGCTTATAGGGCTAATATACCTCGTAGAAACATAAGTGGATTTATAAATACTATATTACATATAACTAAAAAACAAAACATTTTAAGTTCGCTATATCACGTAGCGCCTCGTAGAGAGCCTACGGGTCGTTCTACGTCTTTTTTTGTAGCACTCCAATTCAATAAACCTCATTCCGATATTTATAAAATATGCCTATTTATTTAGAAAAATCCTTAAGCAAGCTTACACCTGCCTTTTTTGAAAATAAATGTTTTAATAGTAATAATGACCTTTAAACTGTAGGATTAATAAAAAAGCTATACCTATCTCGTTAAGTACGCGCAAATTTACAGAAAAAGCCAACAAGTCCAAATTAAAATGATCTCCGACATTCAGTTGAACTCAAGCACAACCCATACTATTTATGAAGATACCTGAAGTGTCAGGAGTTCTTAGTACACTGGCTGGCTTTTATAATACGGTAAAACATAAAAGGAATTTAATTAATGTAATTTCTTAAGCTTCGGGTATATTTTGCGTTAATGTAAAATGCTTGTATAAAGTAATGTTAAGTATTTAAAAGATATTTAGTAAATTTTTTATAGGAAAATCTATGCTAGAGATGGTCAAAGACAGTTTAGAATCGATACAGATTATGCGTAGGTTACTAGGTAGGTACAGAAAAAATTATAATATTCTTTTTTTCATGTTTTGGTCCAATTTATTGAGTTGAAATTTGAAATTATTCATTCAAAAATTTAATCACGGCTATACAAGTGATAGATTAACCAATTAAAATTAAATTTAGAAATTTAGGTATGATTTCTAAGAAAATTCATCTCTATAGTAAAATAACTATCTTATACTAGGGTGTAGTAATCTTAGATGCCCACTAAAGACGCCAAGAATTCACTTTGTACATAATACTTGAGTACACTATGTTGCATTGTACAGAAATTCCTCAACTCAAAACATGCATTAATTTACGAGGTATGCTATTACTTATACTATTTTGTAGTACCTACAATAAACTTGGCAGCTAATTACATATTTTCTACTTATGACAAGCATCATCGTACGTTCTGAACCAAAATCATAGATAGAACAAAGTGTTTTATATTGATAATGAATATAAAATAAATAAATAATAAAAAATCGTGTCGTATTGTTGCGGTTTTTTTAAGATTTTTCAGTCATTTGCTTTCTTATGTCAACTTTGTATTTTTATTGAGACTGGTTTTTAAAATGAAACTTTTATTACATCGTCTCAAACTTTATGGTCTGTGTGGCGCATGTCGAGTGACGGTCGGCCGCGGAGTAGGGATAAATTGAAAGGCGCTCGTCATAGCCAAGGCCAATATGGCGGCGCACCTAGTTCGCAGCAGCTGACCGTGTAGTGTATTGACTATTATTCATTTGTGCCACTGCTCCACGCTATTTAAATATGTGTATATAAACTAAGTAATTGTTAAGTATTAAGGTTAGAATAACTTTATTTCTCATATAAATTATGTACAACAATTCGCTTACTGAGAAAACATTATAGTAAGTATTATGTATGTCGTACTCTCTAAGACACAGAATTCATTAAAAATATTAGTTGGAGACTTAGTCTTATTTTATTAGTCCCATGAGCATTCCAATATTATTCCAAAAAAAATTTAGTTAAATATCTATAATGTGAAAAAAAGTTTTACTTTTACAGTGGTTTCATAAAACAACCCAATTTTTTTTTCTACTGAAGCTACCCGGATTCAGCCGGTTCTAACCCCACGATCTACAATCAAACGTAGCTTTTAATTATTTATTTATGACAAATTTAATATTGCATTAATAACAGAGTATTTGAAATCGCTTAAAATACTTTCCTTGTATATCATCTTTATGCTATTACCTAAATTTCGGGACTTAACATTAATGGTTCTGCTCGTTAGCGGTCGAAAGATTAACGAAATATCTATAATGTATTTATAAAAGGGACATTTAGCACAATTATAAACAGTACTAGGCGATAATAATCTCTTGATGAGGGTTAAGTTTCTATTTGGATATTATTATTTTTGTGATTGCTTGTTTAATTTTTCCTTACTAGCTTGCAAGGTCTAATAAAATTAATGTGTATGAGTGTAAAATTTTTTGTTCACATTGTTTTAGAACCTATAAATGATTAAATTCTATTGTTCTTCAAAAACTTCTATATTACGGTTAATTTAAATTTTCTATACGAATTTTCTTAAGTATCTAGCCTTAAGCAACGCATGTTACTTGACATATTGTTGAAGGCAAGTTTAAAGGTACGGAATATGTGTCTTTGTAAAATTAAGGACAAATAGAATATATATAAAGGAATGGTAAATGTGAAATAAATCTGTCCAAATCGCATCCAAAGCTAGACAATAAATTGAAAAGGAATAATCTACTAATTTAAAGAATACGGCTGCGAAAGGAAGTTAAAAGAACTTGTCATTTGAATTAAAGAGAACATAAAACTTTGACTAAATATCATAAGAATTCGTAATGTGATTTGAACATACTCGGAGTACGCCTCTATTAAGTATTAGATATACATAGTTAAAAAAGAGTATATTTAATATAAATAAAATCACATTATTTTGCATAAACCATTTAAATAAGTCAAGTATCTTTATGCGAAGACACTCATCTCTCGACTCGTGCGGGCTCTACAGGAAATGCTACACATTTTTTATTAAGGAAGGAAATTTTACGTTCTTCATCTTAAAAATAAAATATATCCTCGAATACTTACTAGCGTAGGAATATATTTTTTGTATTTACAAACTGGGTATTAAATTAAATTATCGTTTTTCTAGGCAGTTTTTGCCGCGCACCACCACTTTGTGGTACCAGCTGCCAACTGAAGTATTTCCGAACCAATTCGACTTAGGGTCCTTCAAGATAAAATGTACCAATTCTTAAAAGGCCGGCAACGCACTCACGAGCCCTCTGGCATTGAGTGACCATGGGCGGCGGTATCACTTACTATCAGGTGGGCCCGTTTGCCCCCTGTTCTTTAAAAAAAAAGATAGACAATTGGAGATAGGGAATATAATATTTAAATTATAGGCAAGAGCAGGCAACCAATAGGGAGTTAAAAATAATTTCTAATTTCATTCGTGATCAAAAATACCAAACAATTACGACCTAAAGGGTTTTTTGTTGCAAAGTTTTAAAAATAATATTTTTTTCAAAATTCGAATCATAAAACGTGCACAGGCCAGATAAATGAAAGGTCATTTATCTCGCCGTAACTTCAATAATATTTATTTGAATTTAATCTTTTGATTTAACGGCTAAAATATTCAATACTCCATTACTTCCTTGTTGATATTGTGTCTACTATTAGTTAAGCTGCCTTTATAGATAAACGTACGGAGTCAATTTCCACTACTATGGGCATAGTGAAGATAAGCTTATACGCAACCTTGCTGAACATACTCCTACAATATATTGCCTTAGTTGGAACTTAATTACAATTGCTATGCCAGGAATGTCGGGCGCCTTGCACCATAATTGACTTATAGCTTCTATATTCATTTTACGATGCGAAATCTCGTTTTGGTATATCACGTACAAAAGGCCGATGCAAAGATGAATTTCTGCTTCAATTTATTTAGTTATTTATTTTTAAATAGAACAGGGGCAAACTGCAGAAGCTCACTTTATTTTAAGTGATACTGCCCATGGATACTCAATGATAGAGGGCTCGTGAATGCGTTGCCGGCCTTATAAGAATCGGTACTCTCTTTCTTGAAGGACCCTGAGTTGAATTAATACGAATTATAACTTTGTAAAGTATACTCTATTTGTTTGATTTGATTTGTAACCTATACTTTTAAAATAGTAACTTGCACAAAAGAGTTCTAACAATCTATATATATAAAAGAAAGTCGTGTTAGTTACACCACTTATAACTCAAGAACGGAAGAACAGATTTGGGTGAAAATTGGAATGGAGGTAGCTTAGAGCCAGGAGACGGACATAGGATACTTTTTATCCCGTTCGGCAGCGTTCCCGTGGGACTTGACATGAAACGTCAGTCACTATAAAACGTGGTATAACAAAAAAGAATAATAAAACGCAAATGATAGCTATGTAATTGACGTATAATGACAGCTATGTAATGACGTATATATGACAATTTGATATTTGTAAGAAATCAATATTCAAAATATTTCTATTAAATAAATAATTAAATGTAATGATAGTGCCATTGCCCATTCGTATAAACAGTGAAGAGAACTATAAAACTCGACATGGTCGTATGTATTCAGTTCATCCAAAGAATGATTAATGTTTCTATTTGTTGTTGTTGTCGAAAGACGCATTTAATCGAGTATTGGAGCGGGAACGTGAATATGATCACCAGGAATTAGATTTAGTAGTTCAAACGAATGTAACCCTGTTGAATTACCAACAAAAGCAAGTTTATGATACTTTAATGAAGGCAAACGATGATGAAAATGGCAAGACATTCCTCATGTCATTAGTTTTAGCAACTGTTCGGGCGAGATCCAACATAGCGGTTGCAGTTGCTTCTTCTGAAATAGCAGTCACATTGTTAGAAGGATGCCGTACGGCTCATTCAGAATTAAAATTACCGTTAAATCTTCAAACTATTGAAGAACCAACGTGTAATATTGCAAAACACTCAGCAATGGCAAAAGTTTTAGCGGCATCGAAAATCATCATCTGGGACGAATGCACAATGGCGCATAAACGTGCATTAGAAGCACTTAACCGAACATTAAAAGATTTACGCAATGACTCAAGATGTTTTGGAGGAGCAATGATTTTACTGTCTGGCGATTTCCGCCAAATACTGCCAGTAATTCCAAGATCTACGGCTGTCGACGAAATAAACACTTGCCTCAAATCGTCAAACCTATGGCGCTATGTGAAGAAACTGCAGCTGACAACAAACATGAGAGTTACATTGCTTAATGATACATCTGCTGAAGATTTCTCGGAGCAATTGCTGACTATCGGTAATGGTCAAGTACCTGTCGATGAATGGAATCAAAAGACGAACTTATTAACAATGTGTTTCCAAACATTATTTCTAACTACAAAAATAATGAATGGTTGAGTGAGCGAGCAATTTTAGCGGCTAAGAATAAAGATGTAGATGACCTGAACTACATAATTCAAAATAAGATCATTGGAACAATGCTTCATTCAAATCTATTGACTGCGTCACAAATGAAGATGAAGCCACCAACTATCCAATTGAATTTTTAAACTCTTTGGACGTGCCTGGCTTACCACCGCACAATTTACGCCTAAAGGTTGGCTCCGTAGTAATCATGCTTCGAAACATAAACCAACCGTTGCACTGTTTTGCAACGGTATGCGTTTGGTGGTTAGAAAATTGAAGAACAATGTAATTTACGCTACGATAATGATAGGAAATCTCAAAGGTGAGGAAGTTCTTATTCCGAGGATCCCGATGATCCCAACCGATATGCCGTTTGAATTTAAAAGACTTCAATTTCCGATACGTCTTGCATTTGCCATGACCATCAACAAATCACAAGGCCAATCCTTAAAAGTTTGTGGTTTAAATCTAGAACATTCATGTTTTTCCCATGGTCAATTATACGTGGCATGTTCACGGGTCGGAAGACCATCAGCGTTGTTTGTTTTTGCGCCTGATAATAAAACAAAAAATGTCGTGTATCACAAGGTACTTAAGTGAAGAACAACCTATGTACTAAAATACAGAAATAATAATGAATGATTAATGTAGGTATTTAATTTTTTTGTATTTTTTCCAATAAAAAAAACAAACTGCTTATTTATTGCCATTAAGGCGGAACAAAGTTCGCCGGGGCAGCTTGTAATATATAAAATACTAGCTGCCCCGCGAACTTCGTTTCTCCTTCGTTTCGCAAAATAATTTTAATTTAAACTTTAGCCTCAATAACACGTGGTATGGTCATGATATTGAATTGTAGATTATATGACACGTGTGTCGGTTTACGATAGCAATGCCATCTCAATCCAGTCGAAAAGTTTCGACATCTGTTAGAATCATTTGGATTAAACAGATAATTGTGACTGTCAATTAATTATAGACAAATAATTTGAAATAAAATAAAATTGCAAGTATAATTAAAGATCTATACTATCCTATCTCTTAAGTTGGACCAGGCTCACGGTGTCCAATTTAATTTAAAATCGGTTAAGTAGTTTAGGAGTCCATGGCGGACAAACACCGTGACAGGAGATTTATATATTATATTAAGATGATTTTAGAGGTTTCTTAAACATAATATCTTTATTGTCTTACACGATTAAGAACATAGTTAATTTTCGTTTAAAGAAGGAAGGAAAGGATACAGTAATTAATTGCTACTTAATAAATCATCCACGTTGAGGCACTTTTTAAAATATAGCTGTAATCCTGTTAGTGAGAAAACAGCACATCTTCAGTTGTTTTTCGCCGAGTTGGAACGTGACTTCAATGCAGAATCATGCATTTCTCAGATAAATATACAATTATTTATCACCCAACAACTGGTGACATCAAAATAGGGATTTAAATTTATTTACGTGGTTATAAGTCTATTGTGAGTTTCATAGTATTTTATTTTGTAAAAATTGATGGTGATATACATTAGTGCCTGTACAATTATGGCAAGTATGTTATGTATCTTATCCGCTCTACGTCCCCTGACTTGCGAACTGGAAGTAAATGTTAATTTACAATAAATTCAATTTTTTTTACCTTCATAAGTGTACTTGTTTACCTATATCAATAAAGATATTTTTTGTTGTTATACATATTTTTATAGTATAGCGTTTTCGAAAAACCCTAAACTACCAAATTAAGTTTTAAATTAGTCTGACGGAATTTCATTTCTAGATAATCTGGATATAATCTTAGTAATAATTGCTCCTTCCCCCTGTTATCGAACCCTGAAATACCTGATCTCTGGTATCGAAAACATATAAGATGTTTGTTATAAGAATACGAAAAAATCTTAAGCATTTACTTATTTAACGGTGGGAAAATGTGAATGAACTCACTATATCAAACGACAGAGATATAATATTATAATGTAATTTATAGCATCCTCGTCTAGTCTAGTCGTATAAAGCGTCTACGTTTAAGTAAATTCATTTTAAGAAAATATTTATTTTATAAATGATGTTACTAGAATTAAAGATTTATTATTACTTAGGAAAAAGGCGTTGGTAGTCACATTTAAATATGCTTTGTTTATTGACATTACAGTACATTAGAGCAGTGTTGGCCTAGTGTCTTCAGCGTGCGACTCTCATACCTGTGGTCGTAGGTTCGATCCCCGGCTGTGCATCAATAGTTTATTTCTATGTGCACATTTAACATTTGCTCGAACGGTAAAGGAAAACATCGTGAGGAAACCGACATGACTTAGATCCAAAAAGTCGACGACGTGGGTCAGGCACTGGTGGCTGATCACCTACTTGCCTATTACATTTAAAAATGATCGTGAAACAGATTCAGAAATCTGAGGCCAAAACCTAAAGAGGTTGTAGCGCCACTGATTTTTTTTATTGACATTACAATATAAATTAATAATGGCCAGCCAATGGTTCGTTAGATTTTAGCTTATCATTTTTTTTATATAGAACAAGGGGCAAATGAGCAGGAGGCTCACCTGATGTTAAGTGATACCGCCGCCCATGGACACTCTCAATGCCAGAGGGCTCGCGAGTTCGTTGCCGGCCTTTTAAGAATTGGTACGCTCTTTTCTTGAAGGACCCTATCATACAACAAAACAATACCATTCGGTATATAGTCAGTCAAATACCTTATCAGGCATGTTTCAGTTTTTTTTATTTCAACATTACACTTTAATATTATACTTGAGTAAGATAGGCTTTATTTATTTTAAGAATCTAAAAAATACAATGTTAGTAAAAATGTATATTTCAAACAAATTTTAGTGCAAGTACAAAATTCATTTAACACTTACAAGTATACGGGATCTACTGTATATGTAGGACACAACAGAGCTATAAACCGAATGAAATGTATTCTTGTACTAACGTAAGGCTTTCTCGTAAAACCGGTGAAAAATTTGACTGTCTGAAAAATTCAGCTCACCTGCAGCGTGCGTGCGTCTACCTTTAACATTTGAATATTACACGAAGCTTCGAAAAATCGTTATAAGTGAAACCTCCGCCCAGACTATTGCAGCTAAGTAGTCTGAATGTTTTGACAATTGGCATTTATTTGTTTCGTGATATACAATCTATTTATACAAATGCCATACAAGTACACAACACCTAGATAACTTCTACATTAGTACAAAGTCTACATTAGTATATATTATGTCAAAAGTGTAACTTCTCTGTAAATGATTATAAGGTAAAAGCCCCAATAGATGACCGGTATATTATCATCACTCCATGTATTTATATACCTATATTCACACTGTTTACCCACTACAAACGTGCTAATGATACCTATTATAAATAAATAAAATCTGCGTTTACAGCACAAGACGTTATGCGACAGAATTGCCATCTAAACTTCTAATATGTAACTACTAAACTGACATATCTATGAGATAGAGGGAGATAGAGAATATACGTATATTCTCTATCTCCCTCTATCTCCCTTTCAATCGGTCACAAACGCTCTCTCTTTTCTTCGACAAAAACGCTGCACATCTTCGTGACGTTTAATCTTATATCTAATCTAATAACTAGCCAACCATTCTTATGAATTTTGCCAGAGGGCAAACAAATAGGTATCCATATAAACTTTATCATAACATTTATCGAGGTATAGCATGTGGGTGCACGTTCTCTCTCTCTCAAGTTAAGTTCAGAAACTGGGTTAACATGAGGATCACATAGTTTTATACCATGAGAAGGTATTAATATATGTGTCTGACAAAAATTTAACAGTAATACAAAAGCGTGTTAACAATAATAACGGTTGTTTAAAATTGTATACATTTGACGTATCTTATATAGGCCTTATGTCGTAGAAAGCTACGACACAAGTTAGTAGTTTTAATTAGGCTTTCTTAACACTACTTAAAGTACGGTTCGTCTGACAAAATCTAGTCACAGCTTACAAAAAGATCACTCACGGAAGGTTTGATTTTCTTTGATGACATCGTAATTATTTACTTTTTTACACATATTACCCGAGCATTGCCTATGCTTGAAAAGAAAATGCATTTTTGAGGATACCTAACTAACAATTTATGTTCTTTTATATTGAGAGCTTTGCTTACTTTTCTAGACAAGAGGAGGAGAGGGGGATAAATTGCAGTGACTCTACTTACATAATACTTGCACTTGGTTCCATAATAAAATAGTTATATAACATAACTGATTTTTAATATATATTAAAACATCCGAATAAAGTACACCTGTGAGATTGGATAACCAAGGCGTATCCAATTCTTAGTAGGCAGAGTACATACGCTCGGTTGAAAGTCAAGATTTTTATGAATAATTTATGTAACACCCCGTTTTTATCGCAGTCGGTATTCGTTCGATATTCTCGTGTTTACACTTAAGATTCGCTGGTACATTTGTGAATATTTTCATTTATGTACTGCGAGATGTGGTGTATATGTATATGTTACGGGACGATGTCCGAAACATATGCTCTGAGGTTTAATTTTCTATTTCAATTATTGTTTTTATTTTGTTTGCTTATTTAATTTTTCCCTTGATCGCTTATTTATGTTATTATATGATTTATGTGTATATGTGTTAAATTTGAGAATCATATTTTGTTATATATTATTGTTATTTTTACACGTGTTATAATCAACAATGTTCGTCATTAAAACCCTTAAATGAGGAACCATGCTGATATGTAGAAAATACTTTTTATAGAGATAGACATATTTTATTTTACTCAAGTTAATAATCTAGTTATTCGTTCGTATTTAGATTTTTTTATTACTTGTTTATTATGTATAAGTTATCAAGGTGTAGGCATTGCGTAGCTCTGTCGTATTGGTTAACAGTAAAGATAAAATAATTATCTGTAAATAAATAAATGTCAATAGTCAACTTCAATTCAGTAGTAATTGTAAGCCTTTTCGATAAATATTGAAACAAACTCGGCAGCTCTGAAACGATCATGTTCAATCGATCGGGATTTAAAGGGTTAAGGTGAAT
Organism: Pieris rapae; assembly: GCF_905147795.1. NCBI lineage: Eukaryota > Metazoa > Arthropoda > Insecta > Lepidoptera > Pieridae > Pieris > Pieris rapae. Next base: position 2,086,792 of record NC_059509.1, on the reverse strand, counting down.
CAGATTTCACTCGTCTGCGTGTATCTGTAGTCTGGTAGAACTGTTGTTCTCAAATTAATACATCAGGTGAGCCTCCTGCCCGTTTGCCCCCTGTTCTATAAAAAAAAAAAGAAACAAAACAACGCGAATTCGCAAGTCATGTTCGAGACCATAATACATTTATTTGGCCTTTCTATGGCAATTTTAGAGCCATTATATTCTAGTTTCAGTGGAAAACTACTAAACAATTATTGGGGTTGCGGAATTCTCATTAAAACCGGTCAGAAATTGCCAGCAATAAAATCGGACATTACAACCGCGGGCTAATGTACTTCAGAAGGTCAAATCCCAGAAATTCACCAAGTTTTATGGCGGAAATCTTGTCGTATACAGAATTACATGTACGCTTGTTGTACATTGTACATATTAAAGAACATACAACATAGTAATAATGTGTATAAAAGTTCCTGATTCACACATATTGTTTCAATGTGGTGCCAGACGTCATTCATTCAGAATGGATGATACTGGCACTGCAGGCGATATGGAGGGTTCAGGAGGAATTTTTAGTGGGTCGGGTTTCTCCTCTCTAATTTGCGGAGGGATAAGAGTTAACCATCCCCACAGTCCCCGCAATAGCGACTGCATACGCTCGCAGGCCTGCATTTGTGCATTTTAACCTCTTTTATAAAAAAAAGCCACTAGGCTGACACTGCTATTTTAAATAAATTAAAAACTAACAATTTATATGAATTCATGAATTTATTATAATTAAATCACTATATAACTGATAAATATACATAATAATGTAGGTCAATATTTGTTATTCTTGTAACCTTCTAACCTATTCCAAGAAATACATATTTTCTTCACAAAATAAATAAACGAACTCAAAGTAGAAATTATAGTCTTTAGCTTTTGAATAAATAAGCGAATAGGAACGAAAAGGAATTTCTTATACGGAATTGTGGAAGGTCTTTAGATTGGAATGACTACTTGGCAGCAAAGTAGCATACCGCCGCCGCATTTTTAGTCCATTCACTCGACCAAAAATCTAGTATTTTTGGTTCATTAAACTTGCTAAGAACATTCGTTTAGCTTCTATATCTAAGTTCTACATGGTGTAATGATTGCAGCTCCTTACGAACATTGTGTAAAAAAAACTTGGCGATTAAAAAGAGTGACGGAGAGTTTATTGCCAGTTCTTCTCTTCCGTTCAACGCCCTTGATTTGAGAACTGGCAGTAAATGGAAAATTAGAATCATTTAATGTAAATTTCTTTTTTTTGACATTAATAAGTGTACATTATGTTACCTATATGAATAAATGATTTTTGATTTGATTTGATCTATGTATAATGCTTTGGAAATACCAAAGCTTGGCGATAGAATGCTGTATGATAACGTCGTCAAATCGTCGACCACCAGTCTCCTTCCGAGCGTCTTGATCCCTTGACATTGCGTAGAGATATGGTATCTGTCTGCATCTTCAACCGCAGTTACCAAGGAAAATGCTTAGAGGAGTTCGGTTAGTTACCTGCAGCTCAGGTTTATCATCGAAGTTTTTGCGGTTCTTGCCGCGCACCACCCTTATGTAGAACTAGCTGCCCACTGAAGTATTTATAAACCAATTTCTCTTAGTATAATGTAAGCCCGTTTGCCTGGTATATCAAAAAAAAACTAAAATTGTAAAATTTATTGTGTTAAAGTTAATCTTATCGTTGACATTTGGAATTAATCGCTCTAAAATATATATGTACATTAATTAAGGTTAAGTTACATAACTCACGTCATGGCTAAACATGGCTGAAACATAACCTTTGATTAGATGTCACATTGACATTGAGCTGTCAGGTGTCAACGGTGAAGACCCAAATTGTAAGTAAATTACAACTAACGTGAGCTATTTTATTCAGATTACTTTACAGATTGTTTCAAATGTAAAAAATAAAAAAATACTAAATAATAAAATTTATTCTTAAAGGTTGCGAGAGTCTTCTGAAAAGTCCTACACGTTAAATAAAAAAATAATGATAAATATTGCAACAGAGAACCTAAACTATACTACTTACACTGGTTATGGTAAAGGTTCTGAAGTATTAGGTAATCTTTCTCTTTGGTACAGCCCTGCATGTATATCCAAAAGAAGCCCTTGACCCGAGGTGCAGTTGTTTCAAACAAACGACTTTTTTAATTTTGAGTTTTGGGACCCTCGTAATTCAAATAATTATTATCAATATGAATTTTGTTTCAAAAATTGTTATAATTACAACGTTAAAACGTAAGTTTTGCTACAACAAAGCAAAAAACTTTTTTTTTCCTTTTTAGACTTTAAATTGTTACCTTTTTAGTCGATCTAACACATTTCTTCCTTTAGGTATCAAATGCCTAATAATTTTAAATATTCCTTCTGTTGTTGTTTTATTTACGGACTTCTATAATATGGATATTATCTAATTTCACAGGTATGTGAACCGTATCGAATGGAAGATAAATAGTGCTCGTGTTACAATCATTAGTCATGCCCGCTTTTATCGGATTACCCGGGTTTAACAGGACAGTGTACAGGCTGATTTGTAGTTTAGTTGTATTGTCTATATAAGCCATAGTAAAATGATTTATTACCTAACTGAAGTTAAATGTTTGAAAAAAGTCAATTTCATAGGCCACATCTCACAAAATATCACATGGGATCGTGGCGAAGCACGAGTAGGCTAATTGCTATAAAAATATTTAAGCCTTTACATTTTTTTAATCATTATCTTGATATTACTGACGTTAGATTGACAAATTATTTGCACTATGAGTTTTTGAGGTTGTGACAAATCTTATTTCCTATATATAAAATCTCTCTTGCAGGGCTAAAGATGCCATGACACGTAAAGGCAACATCTGGAAGAAAAGAGGAATTGGTATCAAAACCAAGATAAAAGGGATACGGGTTCTAGTATTAACTACAGTAGGACGGAGAAATAAAATAAAAATAAAATACGTTTATTTTGGAAAATAAGATCATCATGGTATCACTTATTCCACGTCATTAAATTCGAGCCTGTTGGCATCCCTACTGAGAAATCTCCATACTCCATACGGGCTTTAGTTTTTTTCTAGAATGAAGTTCTTAGAAGGGAGAGCGACTTTACATAAATTACAATCTAATCTATGCAATGGCTTATAAGTAATATTAAATTGTTTTAAGTTTCTACAATTCTAGTCAACAGCTTTAACTCAGGTCATGTTCAACAGTCTAATAGTGTCAAAACATTATAGGACATGTTTTGACACTATGAATGTGCGAGATACCGTACCTTAACTACACTAGGTTTATTCACTCAAATGGTTTAGTTCTCTTTAGGCGTCTTGCTCCTATTGTGTCAAGAAGTGGGATTGCCTCAGTATTCAGAGAGTTATGTAGCCCGTTTAAGTAAGCTTAGGCAATCTGTTTACTGTATTTAATTTTATATACTTACATTAAGATCCTTGTTGATACTTTAATTTTTTAAATCACATGGTGGACTGTGTATGGCCCATTTTACCAAAAGATATCGTTTGGTTTTAATTACCACACCTACCGCTTGGATTTCCATTTGTTCGTTTTTATAATATTCATAGTATTTATTTTTTCTGTAATTTAAATAAACAATTATACTAAGAATATAGCCAGAGACGGAACACAAAATATTAACCATTTACCTTACAAAAGGGGAAAAAACAATAAAATATTATGACAGAACTTTTCGTTACAGGCTATAACATAGTATATATATATATATGTATATATATACATGTTTATATGTTATACATATAGCATGGCTGAAAATATAAGATGTTTCCATGTAATTATATTGTTTTGTATTTCAAATTACAAGTTGCAAGGTATGTTATTAAAACTTTACTGTACGAGTAATCTTTCTTCTTGTTTACCAACATTACATTCATGTTTATAAAGGCTGCGAACACAAACAATGTTCATGTTATTTAAATCCAAACTAAGGGACAATGTTTTCGTATAGACAAATGCAAACTCTGGGAATTACTGACAATGTTTGTGGCTTTAGCATATTTACTCATTTGCTTTAAAATTGCTTCAACGCTTTTTGCTATAACATATGTAAGAAACTATGCTGAATATGTATTTACACTAACCGAAAATGTAAGTTATCTCCGAACGAGTCTTTATAACAGCTAGCCTTCTGAGATATGTGAAATGGTCGTAGACTCATTCCGCACACGCCTGCCAAGTTTTAAATAGATTTTTTAGTAGTTTTTGTGAATACGCACCATATGAATCAACTGCCTACTGAAGTGTTCCTAACCCAGTTCGACTTAGGCTCCTTCAAAAGCGTACTAATTATTACAAGGCTGGCAATGATTCACCAGCCCTCGGGGTTTGAGAGTGTCCATGGGCGGTATCACTGAACATCAGATGAGCCTGTCCGTTTGTTCTGTAAAAAAAAAACGTGCTCGTAATCGTTGATATGTATAGAAAACCAAGCACGGTTTTCCAATAAAAAACTGTATTACATTAACACATACTATTTGCCAAGGGTTGATGAAAACTGGCCTGTTTATTATTAACGAATATGGAAATGGGAAATGGAAAATGTAGGGTAAAGAAATCAAATTATTAAAGGCATCAACATCAAACATATCCGTAATATCGAGAAACATTGACGCTTAAATATTCAAGTAAAGGAAATTCCATAATATTCAACGTACGAGATGTGCCTATATTTTTATTTCATTTCCCATTTTCGCGAGTCATCTGAGATAATGCCTTCTTACTTCGAAGTAAATACACTCACAACTAAATTGGCTTAGTGTAAGCCGTGTTTTCTGTTTTAGTATTATGGATTTTTCACTACATGTGCGAAGAATTAGCGATTATTATGGATGAATACTGCAATACAATTGTGTTTATATTGGTTAAAGAAGTTGTTCATTGTCAATACAACAAAATAATATAATTCAATACATCATAAGATTCACGTGAATAATCCATTTTTCCAGTTTTTATAATTTCTTCGTGCGTCTTTTGTTTTTATTAACAGTTTTATATATAAAAGCTTTTTGAAATTTGATTGAATTCACAAATACATATGCTTCCATATTATAAAAAAAAAATCTCCCGACCGCGTCTTTTGCGTATAAACGCGCGAATTCTAAACAAATATTTTTTTGTAATCAATAGTTTTCTGGGGAAAAATAACGGAAATAAACTAATGGCAAGTAGTTATAACTATACGAGTAATAAAATTACTATACTTCCAACCTCTAACCATTTTCAGTTCGAAAAACAACTTTTCCAATTACTAACGCAACAGTTCCTAACAAAGTAAACACTTACGAACAATTACCATTTATAATGTCGGAAATTGAGTATTATAGGGCGTTTATTAAACACTCATTATAAGTTCTTAGTAATATAGGAAGTTCATGTTCGGTTACTATAGTTATATAATAAACTAAGTTTGACTAATACATAAGCGACAATGTGTTTTTCAAATATTTAACTTGGCCATTAGATAGTTGGCGAAATATATAAAAAATGCCTCAGATGAAAACATAAATCTGTCTTGCTTCAAAGATACAGATGTCAGACAGCCGTCTTAGCGTAGTGAGTGTTGTGGAAGCGAAAGTGCACTTGTGTCTGACTTGTATTTTATATCTTTAGCTTATAGCGCGTCCTAGGAAGCCTTTGTGACCGAGACATGGTGAACATTATTACTTCTTACAATAGGATATTTTTTGGTAGTAAATCGTGCGATGGTTCGTAATTGCCTTCAAAGTTATCTCTTCTAAACTGTGATTCTAAGGTATTCAATAATTTATTCGCCTTTATTTTTCTGTAGACTAGACAAAACTTATTAAAAAATGGTCGCGATAATAAATATTTTCAATTGTATTAAAACAAAGGAAAATAAATAAATCCATCCGAGGCTGTCTCCAGCAAGCTAGGCTGTAACCTAGATATATATCACTAGATAATTACTAAAAACATATTCAAAACATAAAATAGTCCTTATTTCTATTTATTAAACAGGAACTACGAATAGAAATATTTCCGAATCAATACAACTTAGGGGCCTTCCATAGCGTTCGTTTCCTCAAAACCAGCAACATACCCGTTATCTTCCGGTATTGCACGTGCAATATAAACATAGTGCAATCTTTTGTCTCCTGTATGGGACAGGAAAAACCAATAACCTTTGAACGAAATCTATTTCAGTTCTTTGACGCTTCAAGCTAAGCTCCAAGTCGTGCCCGGACAAGAATAGCTGGATCATAAGAATTCGAGGTCTAAGCTCAGATGCCGGTAGGTACTCATATGAGCATAGAGTGACATGACTGAAGTGTTATAGAAGAGTTTGGGTAACCAAAGCTTGTCAAATAATACTAGTTCAGAATGTATGTGTAGCGGCAAAAACCAGTGTCTTCCAGTATTATATCGCATTGTCACAACGTATGGTCCATACATCATTGGGCCAGTGCCGTCAGCGCTGGTCGAATAAATCTTATTTTAGCACCCTTTAACGATCACAACCTGAAATTTGTTTATCTCGCCTCCACAAAGTCACGAATTTGTCTCTTTCCGTATTGTTTCTGATAGATTTACCGTCAGCATTTCGAATGTATTATGCACATTTATTTCATGCTCCGTCCAACTGCATGTGGGGCGTTTTTATTCAACTTTTGAAATAAAACTCTGGTATATTTGTAGAATAGATAAATATTTTTTATGTTAAGATATTATAATTATAACCCTTATTCATAAAATCATCACAAGTCTTTACTTCTTATTATTTAAATCATCAAAATTGTCGGCACATTCTGCTTTGATGATCAAACTTAGCTGCAGGTATTGGTAAAAATCTGATATTAAGATTTTATTGCATATTGATATAAAAAAATGATCACAATGCAGATACAGAAATCTGAAACCAAGATATAGCATAACTTTTTGTCCTCATTAAAAGCACTAACTGCGAAAACGAACAAAATGTAAAAACTGAGAGAGGACATCAAAGAAGGTATCTTGTAGACGTAATATTTAAAAAATTATTTTACATAAACTTGCTAACATTAAAATAAGTACTTTGATAATAGTAAATTAGTTAATTTTAATATTAAATTAAACATCTGTACTTAGATCATAATATTACTTGAATATGTAAAGACTTAAGTGGGTTCGTAATAGATATTATTTAAATAAGCTATTAACTATTACCAAGAGATATTTTAATGACTTAACGACGAAAAAATGTGTTTCAATTCAATCTTGAAATATAAAGTTTTCCAAAGTGAGTGAGTCAGCCTAGACAGTAAGAAAACACTTTTATTCCATTTGCGACAGCCAAATGGCTACTGAAAGTGGTAGACCTACACCATTTCTTAGTCTTAGTATTCCAGAGTGGCGTCGTAACCCAATTGGCGTAGTCCCCACACTGAGCACGTATTTCTCGTAGATCGAGGGCTCCAGGAAATCCTAGAGATCGTTTTAAACGAAATGCATCAAAGGAGTGCTTTTAGCGAGGTTTTTCCTTTGAAGGTGCAAAATAAAATAAAGCATTTTTATTTGAAAAGTAGTATAGAGATAATTAAAGTTCTTATATCTTTTGGTAGTTGGAATGATAACAAAAATTATACCTGTAATTCCTTATACAATTATCTTAATTAGCCAACTTTAACGAGTGCTATAACTGTCGATAGATGAAATCCTACCTGTACTTTCCATCGTACATTACATCGTCTATACTATGTGCACGTTTAAATACTTGTTTGGTGAAAGATGAAATACACTGATGATATGAAAAAACAAAATCACAATTCAAGAAAGAAGAATTGTAAAAATATAGAATTAAAAAAAATATAAGATGTGCAGAAATTTATACAATTGTTGAATTTTATTTATAAATGAAAAGTAGATTCGTTTGAATTGTTATATACTTGATTCATAGTATGTCATCATGTTTGCCTTATGTGATTACGGTACTTTATATAATATACAAGAAATGGGTAAACTAATTAATAGTTACTATTGAAATTTGGCCTAATTACGCACTCTTGTTTGACACATCAATAAATTTGCTTATAGCAGATTCAAGTTGGAATTTATAATATATTGTCGAAGCTGGCTTCGCACGGGTTATATTTAACCGTACCTTGAAAAAGTATGTACTATTTAATCATATTTAATTCTTACAGTTGGTAAAACATCACGAAGTTTTTGAGTTTATCCCGAACACTGATACAGAAATACATACGTCGGGGAATTTGCTTTTTTTAATATAAAAGTTAAGATTTAGTTATCATCAAGCTCTAAAAATTTTCTCAAAAGCTTAATCAAATATCTGTCAACGTCCGTTACAAACTTTTTTCTCTAAAAGTTTTTTCATTTGTCACATTTACAGATAACGTGGCTGTCTATTGGAAATAGGATTTTTAAAATCAGTTCAGTAGCTCTAGAGATTCCTCCTACAACTCTCCTACCCTTTAATCACACACATTAAGTCAATATAATATTAGTAGATATGTATATAGAAGCCCACGAAAAAATCAGTTTAAATTATTGTATAAAATATATAGATGAATATTAATTTGTTTTTATAGATAATAATATATTCAACGTAGACACGCGGTGTCTACTGATTTATTATCTGTATAATATAGTATACTTCTATATGACTATATACTTGACTGTTAACCGCGAGATTAATTAATAATGCTTGATACTAATGATCTATTGTTCTTAATTAGATAAATAATTCCCTTAATTAAGTGTTAAAGAGATGCATGCTTTTGTATCCGTTTTACAAGTATTATGTATAGTAGTAACTGAAAAATATTATAATTTTATTCTAAATCTCGCAGTGTTGGAATTTTAAAGCATTCATTTTTAAATGTTCATTTAGTACTTTTATATGCGTATAAATTATAATTAATACTTCAACAACGTCTCAGAACTTCTATGCCTGGGTATTTTACAAAAATGCGCTTTGTGGTACACCATAAAGAAAAGTCGAGTGAATTTTTTTTATATTACTGGTGTAATACAGAATGAAATGCTCTGCTAGTCAACAAGTTCAAAAACGTGTAAAATAGAGATAAAGGTCCTAAAAATATGAGCGAAGACTCATTCGATTCGGAATCACCTCTAGAAAAATGTTATAATTATAATTAGACTATAATTTTTTTCTTTATTAGACTATTATTTGTTACATTAAAATCTCGATTTATTAGGCTTTTGTACAGTATAGTTATATTGGTTTTTAGGCAAGAATTATTATTTACCTTATACTTTTTACAGCCATTAATAAACAAACGTTATTTTGTCATGTCAATCCAACTACAGTGACCAGAATCGCAGAAGGCCAAAGAAGTCTTGTAACGCAATAATCGAAGTTACTTGGTAAATGTCAAAGTTTTGTATAACTCTGAAGTTGTGCCAGCCAGTTCGGCTTCTATGGCACTGATCAGATTTGCATACTTAATATTCTTGTAATATACAACGATGTTACAAATTCGTATCCAATTATTCTTCGAAAGACGATACTTATAAGACTCAAGAAGTTATTTATGTTTGAGTACTAGTGATGAGCGAAGGAACCCGCCATCAATAAATAAAAGGATTTTTGTATTTGTTTCCGTAAATTGTGTGTGTCTGGACTTACATAGATCCTAAATGATTAGCTGCAAAATTGTATTTACTGTGATTCCAATACAAATGTTGTTCTAATATAATATATCTCATATAGGTAACGTTTATAATTTTTTATGTAAATCAAATAAGGATCTTTATTGTATATTTTAAAAATATTTTTATTTATTATTTATAAAATAAGTACAGTCTTTCAGTACAAAGCAATTCTAAAGACTTCAATACGAAAATATATTTTATAATCTATATATATAAAAATCAATCGCTGTTCGTTAGTCTCGCTAAAACTCGAGAACGGCTGAACGGATTTATCTTATCTTGGCCTTGAATTATTCGTGGAGGTCTAGGGAAGGTTTAAAAGGTGAGAAAAATTCGAATAATTGCCGGGAAAATCCTCAAAACAGCATATTTCTATTTCCCATACAAACGTTTTCTAAATAAAATGGAGAGTCAATTTGTAATTTATTACCGCTGCATAAAGTTCAAATTCGCGTGCGCGTTGGAGGACCTAATATCGCGTTCTGAAACTCAAAAGAAGTGACAGTGAATCTCGAACGCGACAAAATTGCATAGTCTCAAAATACATAGTACATAAATAAACACAATTTTAGCTAACTTCAGTTGTTACTCTGTCCGATTATTTTTTTATTTTAGCTAACTTAAGTTGTTACTCTGTCCGAAATTTTTTTTAATAAGACTATATAGAAATCGAAAGATAAATCAATAATAATAAAGACAAATTAAATTATAAATCTTAAGTTAAATTCTGAACGCAATCTCAATATGTATTTGACATTAGATTTGACAACCAACTGATATGTCATTCCATCCTGTTGCATTTCAGAGCACGGAAAAAATTATATTATCGTTATATCTATCTTTGTGGCTACGTGCGCGAGAACTTTCTTTACTTTGGTGATCCTTTGTGATAGTGACATTCCAAGTAATGTGTTCTTTTTTGTGATAGTGACACTTTACTGCTAAATGAGCGGGAAATTTTCTCACTTTGATTAATTACAATTTACGATGCCGAGGAGAAGACGAAACACCAATTTGCAACATCGCCAAAAATATCGCAATGGCCAAGATCCTACAGGTATGCAAATTAATTGTTTGGGATGAATGCACAATGGCCCATAAGAGGTCACTGGAGGCACTGGACAGAACGTTGAAAGATCTTCGTGACAACCAAAATATTTTCGGTGGGGCCATGATTCTGTTGTCAGGTGATTTTCGTCAGACTCTTCCAGTTATTCCCCGATCAACTGTTGCTGAGGAACTAAATGCATGCCTAAAATCATCAAATTTGTGGCAGTACGTAAAGACACTCCACTTAACAACTAACATGCGAGTATTTTTGCAACAAGATGAAACTGCTAATGTGTTTGCGAAGCAGTTGTTAGACATTGGAAATAATAAAGTTGCAGTGGACACCTCGACCGGATTCATCACATTACCTACACATTTCTGTCACATCACAGACTCAAAAGTGGAGCTTATTCAGCGAGTTTTCCCAGATATAGCGCAAAAGTTCAATAACCATAATTGGCTGGGTGAACGAGCAATATTAGCAGCGAAAAATAATGATGTAGAGGATCTTAATGCGACCATTCAGAATTTTCTTCCAGGACAGTTGGTTTCCTTCAAATCAGTCGACACCGTAATGAACCAGGATGACGTAATCAACTATCCCACTGAGTTTTTAAATTCACTGGAATTGCCTGGATTACCACCTCACAATTTGCAGTTAAAAGTAGGATCAGTTGTCATCATGCTGCGTAACATTAATCAACCTCGACTATGCAATGGAACAAGACTGGCTGTGAAAAGACTGATGAATAACGTCATTGAGGCGACAATCATAAAAGGAAAATACAAAGGAGAGGATGTCTTGATCCCGCGGATACCGATGATTCCAACGGACTTACCATTCGATTTTAAACGCTTACAATTTCCAGTACGTCTGGCAAAGCGATGACCATAAATAAATCGCAAGGACAGTCTTTAGAAGTTTGTGGAATCAACTTGGAGTTTCCCTGTTTCGCGCATGGACAATTATACGTCGCGTGTTCGCGCGTCGGAAAACCGTCTTCTTTGTTTATTTACGCACCACAAAACGAAACAAAAAATATAGTTTATGAGAAAGCTTTAAATTAATTAACAGACTGTATTTTCACAGTGTGTGTCTTTGAATATCAAATTTAAACCTTATAAATAGCCAGTATTTCAGGAAAACTCTGATTTCTAAGTAAGCAACATGATGTATCGAAAATAATAATAAAACTTCATGCTTTATTCAATAAATGCTTTTTCATTAATAATTATTTTGTTTGTTTTAAAATCATTTTATACAAAAGATTAGGTCTTTTATTTATCGATGAGGCAGTACGAAGTCTGCCGGGTCAGCTAGTATATAATAAGAAAAAATATTTTCTTATTTATGATTTTATTTGAAAAGCCTTATAACCATCATCAATAGCAAGTCGATAAATGACATAAGCGAAACAAAGCGTTTCTTTGGTTTTAAATTATTTCAATACCTGGAAAAAATAACTCTTCACTTACGCTATTTATTTTCCCATCGGATTCCCGTGAAGGCGTAAAAACTGGTAACAAATGAGGCAGAAGCGAGTCAGATATACTGACAACACTGAAACGAGGCCAGGGCTGAACTCATGTGTGAGTATTTTTATTATATTTTATTAGTCATAATATTTTAAAACGTATCATACGTATCCCAGGTTTAATTAAGATATTATTCAGTAGTTCTTGATATAAAATTAACTACCAATCTTGTGTGATGAGCATAAAATAATCCTCTTATCCTCCTACCATCATTTCACTATAGAAACCGGATATAACCGGGGTAAACCGGATGTAAATAGGGAGTTTAACAGCCGTCAAATGCGGTCGGGATATCGCTAAACTATAAACGTCGCGTCTTTCATCTTCATGTAACCACGAATGCAGAGCTCAAACATATGAAATCTAGGTTAATGAAGTAGGCTAAATCCGTTTAAATAATCGGCTTACATATGCCAACTAAATAATGTGGAAATTTAATGAGGTATGTCATTAATTTTTGTAAATAATGACGTAACGTTTTTATCATAACTTATTTAACACTTATCATCGTCTTTAAAATTCATATATTTTTTTGCTTTATTCGAACTGATGTGGTATACTTGTTGCGTACCTCATCCATTGTGTCACCAAAAAAAGTGCGTCTATTTATGAGTTAATTTAGAAGGTGAATATTTTTTCACTATCGAGGTGAAAACTGTTCAGCTATTGTTAAATGTAAACTATGCTTAACAATGCGGGCAAATTCAAGACATCACTCGGTGTCATTTAGCAAAAGTTATAATAACTAATTTAAATTGTTCTTTGATTTTCAAAGAACGTTACGATATTGTATTCTTTTCCTTTAACTATTACATAAGTTTTTTTATATACAAACAGACGTGCAATGTTTTATAAAAACACAGATTATAGACAACATGGACTTAGAAAATACTCTCACTGTTTATAAGAAATGTACAAGGAAAGGAAAATAATGTTACCTTGCTCCAGCTATTTGTCTGAAATGGGGCTTCCGGTCCTTAAAACAAAGGACTCCGCCTTATAATCTGGGGCATATCATTTACATAAGGCGTGAGCGGCGACGTAAAGGTGAACCGTGATCTGATCTCTAATGTAGACATGACGAAACTGCCAATTTTCGTTTTTAATACGGGTATGTTTTTTAAATTCAATTATTATTACGATAAACTGTAATCCCATCTCCACCATACGATCCATTATAATATATGACGAGGGTATTTATGCATCTGTAATATAACAGCTGTCAGTTATAAAAGTAATTTAAATCGTCAAAATGTCAACTGAATTTATAAATACGTGTCCCAAAAACTACTGCAGCTACTAAAACTGATAATATATCCGTGTTAATTTTATTCATCTTTATATGGCTTAGTTTCAAAGAAAATCGTGAACCATTTGAATCGATTAAATTCAATTTAAAATCATTTATTCAGTTAGGTATATTACTTATGAACGTAAATAAAGAACTACATATTAAATACTAAAAATTTTACATTTGCCAGTTCTCAAATAAAGGACTTAGAACGAACCAGAAGAACTGTCAATAAACTATCCATCACGTTTTTTAATCGCAGTTTTATGTTTTATACAATTTTTTAAGGTGCTGAAATAATTACACCATATTCCACATGAAATATTAAGTAATTACTTGTTAATTAATAATAAAAACATGTGGCACTCGGGAACTGTCGCGGTAAAACTACTGCATAGAATTTGCAACATCAACTTGTGCAATAATATTTATTATGCAATATTTTTGCTTATATTACGTCTATATTACGTTATCGTGTATTTGGTTTTGATTTTCGTTACGGAATTTATTGATTCGGTCGCCGCACTCAAAGACCGCTACAAAATCTATGAAATAACTTTAAAAAATTTAAAACAAAGATCTGTCCTCTATCAGCAGTAATCATTCTTACTTATCCTAAATATCCTTTTACGTAGGAAAATGTATAATTTAACATTAATAACCATGGTTATAAAAAGACCTGAATTTAAAAATGTTTACCATAATAATCGTATTGAATCTATAAGAAAGGAAACAAATAATAATCATCGCTGTAGACTTGAGCCGAAACGATACAATAATATATATCTTCTACGTCTTGGCCTGAGATCTCTGTATCTAGTCCGTCATCGTTTCTTATAAGTGTTTCAAATAGGTGTTCAACCGTCTGTGCAATACATACACCGCTCACTTTTTGATTCTAATGCATGACGGTTTAATCATACAATATACTTAAAGTATACAAAATACATGAACTGTATTAGATAAACCCTTGGCAGATTGTTAGATTATCAATTTTATCCCAAGCAGTGTTTAAGTTATTCATGGATTAATTTAATATTGATGTTAGAACGGTGCTGTCAAAAGTTGTGGGCTACTCGAAACTTCATATTAAATTGGTTCTAAACAGCTTAAGTGATTTTAATTAACTAGCTGCTGCCTGCAGCTTTATCTACATAGGATTATAATAAATCTTTAATTGGTTTTAAAATTGATAGTTTACATGATCTCATCATCAGTATATAATATTTGGATAAGTTATTCAATATATGTATGTGTCAAAGTATGTACAATTGTTTATTATATAAGAATAGGATAAAACACCGATAAGAATAGGATTTCCTACAACCTCCAATTATCAAAATTAGAGTATACTCCACCCACAAAGGCCGCAACGCAACTACTAAAAATAGGCTTTTTGACTGCCCTTTGCGTCCCGTAGTCTTGTTTTCCCTCTTATCATATACAAAATATTATTCTAGTCTTTATCGCTATTAAAGATAACTTAAAAGCATTATTTGTTTGATCGTGGCTAATATTGACTCAGCAGTAAGATAGCTTGGGACACATTGACACCAACTGAGTCACCTAGTTTTTTAACGTTCATAAAGTACGTACATGAATATTTCAGTTTGGGTATACAAATATTATTATATTATAAAAATCCATAGTAACAGTCTCTGTAACTAATAAAACCCTAGAGCTGGTGATTTCCTCGCTCAACCAATTAGTATTATATTGTATTGGAGCGAGGAATAGCTGCCAGCGTTAAAGGTACACTGCCAGGGCTCAACCTTTTAAGAATATTGTAAATACATAGTTATATTGTTTTCATTATAATAAAATAAAATTACATTATAATAAATAATATTATTAATTTTATTAGTTCTCACTTTACTTATCAGTGCTGGCTTCAGAGTGCGACTTTCATGTGCGCAATTAATTCGCTCGACAGCTGAAGGAAAACATCGTGTGGAAACCATCTAAGACTAACAGTCGACGGCGTGTGTTAGGAAGATCTACTTGCCTATTAGATTGATAAATTATCATGAAACAGATATAGAAATCTGACTCCCAGATTGTAGACTATAAAATGTTGTAGTACTGGTATTTTTATTGTAAGTTCTACACAGTCTTTTTGACATTTAACAAACAAAATTATCAGTTACAATTTCACCCCAATATTCGTAACAATAAGAAAGCCAATACCTACAAAATACATTTCTTAAACCCGTTTTGTCAGGTTATAAAATGTTCGCAAGCTGCTAAGCATCATTTATCCTGGCAATAAAAAGATCGCAGTGGGGTGGCTAATAAATTTGTAGCAACACCTGTGATCGATCCTTTAAAATTTTACCCTCAGGAACTGGCGATAAGAAGTAATATTTTGTGATGATAGAGAGTATTAAATAAAATGGTTGGACTTAGTGATTCAACAATTACAATAAGCAAAGGCAAAATTCGTTGGCCAATCGTGTATTGCATGTATAAGAAAAAAATAAATCAGTGGCGCTACAACCTCTTTAGGTCTTGGCCTTAAATTTTAAATCTGTTTCATGACCATATTTTAAATCTAATAGGCAAGAACGTGATCAGCCTCCAGTGCCTGACACACGTCGTCGACTTTTTGGGTCGAAGGGATGTCGGTTTCCTCACGAGCAAATGTTAAATGCGCACTTAGAAAGAAAATCCATTGATGCACAGCCGGGGTTCAAACCTACGACATCAGGTACGAGAGTCGCACGCTGAAGCCGCTAGGCCAACACTGCTCTATAAGAAAGAAGTTAAGTAAAAAGGTAAATCTCTCCTATTGTAGGAACTACGTAATTTTTAAATTTATAAGAACTAAATTATTAACGTCATACTCAATTTTAACTTAAATCTCTTTTCATCAAAGCCTAAAATAGAATAAAGTGAGAAATGAGTATTATCGAAAGTATATTTTTGTAAAGAGATTAAAGAAACTTTAAATGTGTACTAACTTCCGGCTGTCAAATGGATATAGGATTGACAGGTAGGATTATATTCAAACTTATTAATCTTAGCTTTACATTCCGAGACAAGTTTAGGCGCGATTTAATCTTGAATAACTTCTTACATCTGTCAAAATCCAATGTCGCAATGACAGCGCCACAGATAGTTCACGCTTTGAATCTAGACGTATTGTCATAAGCAAAACGAAATTGTATATTATTACGGCTTTTACCGTGTTACCATGGTAACCATTATTACGTATAAAAGAACTTTGTAACAATGGTAACAGTTTTAGTTCACATTTTGTAATAAGACCATTAAAGTCTAAAACGCCCACGATTAAACGCGGAATGCGTTTGCGAACGTCGACTGGTTTATTTAAAAAACTGTTGCAGTAAAATTTGAATACTGTTCTATTTAATATCTACTTTTATTACCCATTATCTTTAGCCTTGTTGATTTTTTTTACTGTACTGTTTAGATACCTTGTCCAGCTCTGCCTTTTTGATTTATATGAAGTAAACAATAGACCTGGACGTCTGAATTTTTTATGCGAGTACTCGAGTATGGGAGACTCGATTCATTAGATACCTTCTTTCTTCCGTTGACTGAGTAAAAGTCTATAGTTTATAGCAGACGGAATTACGTATATAAAACAGCATTTAATTTATTTGAAAGCATATATTTCTTACATACCAACAAAAAGAGTATATCGAACTCCCATCAAGATAAATTGGAATCGAATTCTACGATATACTATCTTTTAGGGGCACAGTCACGAAAAGTCTTCTGCCTCTATTATTAAATAATTTTAATTGTATCATGTAAAGTGGCTGGTTACATAACTATAAAATCAATATACGCATTATAATATCTTAGGCCCTGATAGCGGAGAATTGGTGTGTTATCAGAAACGACATCTTTGACTTTTGTCCTAATAAATTAGATTTAAGTTAAAATATTCAAAGTAATTCAAATGCATGAATACAAAAAGAAATAAGGCGTCAGTCAAATAATATATGTCGGAGTTTTTGACGCCATTATATGCTTTTCTGCTTTTATGAAAAACAGGACCTGAATTTTTAAAAATTCAGGTCTTGTTTTCTTTATATTGTGCCTAGTTTTCCTTCTGTCCACTTTGTATGTTTCACCCTGTTATCACATTGTCTTCATCTTTCCCCCTTATCTTATCGGCTCACTTCATATAGACATAATGAAAACGCAGCTTTTACCCGGTTCGGGTTTAATACTCCTAAACAAATTCTTTGATTGATCATCTGTCAGCAAGTGTCGTGAGCTGATGGAGAGACCGACAAGAGCACTCTAATTGATAAGGTTACAATTATCAAGTTTAATTGTGTTTATGTAGCCATTGCTGATAATGAAACATTTACTGCCTTGAAAGTATATTATAGTCTAATTGCACTATTTTAAACTGAGATGAAATAATACGATTAATTTTCTTAGACTCAATTATAGGTTTTAATGAATCATTTCTAGATACGAGTTATAAAATGAGGCGAATGCAGTTATCTAATAAAGCGTATTATTATTTATTTATTTTTATTTTTATAGAACAGGCAGGAGGCTCACCTGATGTTAAGTGATACCGCCGCCAATGGACACTCAATGCCAGAGGGCTCGCGAGGGCGTTGCCGGCCTTTTAAGAATTAGTACGCTCTTTTCTTGAAGGACTCTAAGCAATGTAGCTTTATTTAAAACGATTATAAAATGTCATGAGTTAATTCAAATACAGTTTGAACATTTTCAGAGCTCAAAGTAAGATTGAAGAATTGGTCCACACGAAGTGTAATTCACAACTAAGCGATATCTGATACATAAAACCATATCGGAAACCGCTGTTAAACCGTAATCAGACGCATAAAATCCCTTTTACTCAGCGAGCCAAAAACGTCGTCACTAATAAAAGTTTTAAGAACCGCGTGATTGCCATAACTGAGGGCACGGCGAATATTTACGAGACAATTTGGCAACAATGGGGCTATGGGGGTATTACATGGATGTGGGTGGGTTACGATCTGCGAACGAGTGCGCCGAATGATTTATATTTTTCTGTGTAAATGGCTGGGCTAAATAGAGGAATTTAAGCAGACAACTCACTGCGCAAGGCTTTAAGTCAAAAAATGTACAAAAACAATTGTTTTTGTACCAATTATTTGTATTTTCAAATATAATTTGGGAAATTTTGTATTCCTATCAAATGGATAGAGTAATACAATAATATATATATAATTCTATTGTATTACTCAATCCACTACTTACTTACTATATATACTACATTGTTATGTTGGCGACCTCAATAATTGTCAAAGCCTAGAGATAATAAAATAGTATTTATGTAATTGATATATAATCGACACTAATACGTGCCATAAAATTTCGATTAAGGGCTATGCGTAAATCCTATCAAATGGAATTGGCTTGCTTGCTTATTAATTATACGTTAATCCTCTGCGTAGTACGTCAACCACCTAATCTTAAGCAATATTTTCATACTGTTTACTAGTTACGATTCAATAACGTGTTGAAATGGTCTATTTTCAATGTTTATTTGCACTTTTTAATCATGTTGAATTCAATAAAGAATTTATGGAACCTTATTTACTCACTAAAAAAGATCTACTTTGCTTTGAATTATATCTTCTAAGCACCTGTTCACATGACTGTCGTTTCTTAGATTAGTTATGTGTAGTTACAAGTAGTATACTAATAACCATCTTCTCATATGGCTATGGCATCATCATAATGGCTATTTTAATTTTGGATGCCTCCCTTCTAAACAATGGCTTGGTGCTTTGACCAAACCACTGTCTCAAGTTATTCAACCAGGACGTACGTCTGCGGCTATTTCTCCTTCTACTTGCCACTTTGACTTGTATGATTAGTTAAAGGAGCTCGTATTTTTGTAGTTACGTAAAACGGGTCCGAAATACTCAAGTTTCAATACTAATTACCAATAATTCCAATCAAAGTTATGCATACTCGGCGTAATGAAGACCGCGGTACAATTCAGTACGATTTACTTAGAATTTTGATATAATCTAGATTTGTAAGAAACCCAACTTGTGCAGCATCGAGTTGCCACACTTTATAATTAAATTATAAGTTTATTTTAATTAAAATAATTAAAAGAGCTTGTTTTTTTTTGGGACCTCCAGCGGCAACTAACGTTATTGGCTATGTATATACTATTTCTTGTGTATGACCGTATATTATGTGTTGTTAATATTTATGATTTTGTTATATGCCGCATTTACATTCAGCCGTAATGAGCAGGGAAGTGGGCAGGGATGATGTCGTTAAAGAAGTCGCCTTGCCCATTTCCCTGCTCACTACGACTGAATGTTAATGCGGTGATAGAATCTGTAGACAGGCCCACACATGATTAAAATGGGTAAATTCCAAAGTTTTGCTCCCACGAGACTTTAAATTTTAACTATTTATAAACATATATTTATGAACAATAGCAACAAATAATTTTTTTTTATATAGAACAAGGGGCAAACGGGCAGGAGTCTCACCTGATGTTAAGTGATACCGCCGCCCATGGACACTACATATAAGATAAATGATTGTTTTTAATAAAATTCTTAAAAGACCGGCAACACACTCGCGAGCCCTCTGGCATTGAGAGTGTCCATGGGCGGCGGTATGATTTAACATCAGGTGAGCCTCCTGCCCGTTTGCGCCCTGTTCAATATAAAAAATAATAATAATAATCATTTATATTATAAAATGTGCATTATCTAGCCAAGTCTTGTCATAAACGGTTCAACTCACTCTTGTATTGTTCTCTAAAACATGTTAAAACGTTTGTTGAGAACTGTGAAAATATTAACACTACTTAATGTAATGAGAAAATCAAAGAGAATGCTTAATTCAATATTTGCAAGTGAAATTCGCGCTGATTAAATGTATGTAATTTATTATACCTTACGTGATTTTATATAAAAGTTGTGTTTCGTTTGCACTGGTTTAATAAGGATTGTTTTGTATGGGTACTTAAAGATAGCCAGGCATTACCATTAAGGCTTAATTTGGACTCTCGAACTCAATAAAAATACCAACAAACACTTATTTTTTGTTAAAGTGATTTCTTTTGCATCTACAAGTTG
This sequence comes from Pieris rapae, assembly GCF_905147795.1. Classification (NCBI taxonomy): domain Eukaryota; kingdom Metazoa; phylum Arthropoda; class Insecta; order Lepidoptera; family Pieridae; genus Pieris; species Pieris rapae. The sequence goes on along the minus strand of NC_059509.1, from coordinate 2,066,152 downwards.
ACGCCCAAAAACTTATAATTGAAGATGGGATCGCAATATGACAGCCTTTCGATTACAAAGTGTGATCAATGATTTAAAATAGAGAAAACAATTTGTAGGGCAATAGATTGGGACGTCTGTTAAATATACATAAACGATAAATAATGTGGAGGCCTGATGACCTGTAACACAGGTGCACAACCTTTAACAGGCATCAGTCTCACTTAAGCAATAGCAGTTGCTCCAAAGAAGAATGACAATTATTGTATATGTTTTTGTGAGAAATAAAATAAATATATTATTATTATTATTAATGTAAATGTGTCTTTTGAATCGACCCAATAAGTTTAAAATTGTTTATTTTATACCTTATATATACTGGCAGTGTTGGAATAGTGGCTTCAGTGTGCGACTCTCATACCCGAGGTCGTAGGTTCGATTCCGGGCTGTGCACGAATGGACTTTCTTTCTATGAGCGCATTTAACATTTGCTCGAACGGTGAAGGAAAACATCGTGAGGAAACCGACATGTCTTAGACCCAAAAAGTCGAAGACGTGTGTCAGGCACTGGTGGCTGATCACCTATTTGCCTATTAGATTTAAAAATGATCATGAAACAGATTCAGAAATCTGAGGCCAGGACCTTAAGAGGTTGTAGCGCCACTGATTATTTTTTTATATACTGGAATCATATGTCTACCCTTTTAAGTTAATACAAATTGTTTATGCTATAAAAAAACTTCTTAGCTTAGTGGTTGCGTTCTTGATGGCGAAGTATATAGATTTAACTATTCAACTTGATTTGGCCAAAAATAAAATATTTTACCTTCTTTGTTCACTTAAACTTATTTTTCCCAAGTTAAATATACAAAACAAAACATAAATATATAGTAATACAAAGAGAACAAATAAATAATGCTTATCGAATAATGCTTATGCGAATCAGAAATACAGTATCGTTTTTTGAACCACGGCTGTGCAAAAATTCTTCTATAATCGCAATAAATACTTGTTCTTGCATAGCGAGGAAATTGTGTCTGTAAAGTTAGCTGAGCTCCAAACATTGGAGTTCTAATAGCACACAAAATAGTTCTAGAGTTCCTGATAGTTTTTGAACAAGTTCTGGCCATTTTGGTCCAGGAAATTATTTTTTAAAGCGTAAAATAACAGGATTTATGGATGCAGATAAATTTCGTCTCATTAAAATAAAACATATAAATTAAATAGTTCCCTTTAGTTTACAAATTAATAAATAAGAGTGAGAAAAAACAAAAAAAAACTTAGCGGTTTACATTTCTAGAATCAATAGAACTATTGTTTGTGCTCTGTTGGTAAGTGCTCTGCTAACTTCATAGACCCGACGAAATCAGTTTACTTTGGAGCCAGACAGGCGTTCTTATAGTCAAGTAAAACCTGACCACCAACTTGCTATGAACTTTCTATGAACATTGGTTTACAGCGATTCGATGCAGCCATCGTCATAGTTATTGATACACTACAACTCACTGGAACTTGCACTGGTCGAGCAATAAATTCTAGCCCGTCCAATTTCATAGTTTTCTATCCTAAGTCCTGCTCTTATATATAAATATCATCTTGTATAAGCCTTCCACCATTCGGCCAACGTGGTTAGCCTATTTCAAGCTGCAAGATTTTCACCATATCTCGATTACCATACAAGGTAACCATACCTCAATAAATAATCATAGAATTTAATTTTTCACAGCCTAGAATAAATTTTCAGAACTTGTAAAAAGTAGAGTAAAAGCAAATCCCCTGTCAGCGAGTATCCGTACTTAAAAGTCGAAAACAATTCAGTCACGAAGTTATTCACACCTAATATTGGATTTCACAAAGACACGTTCACAGATACACGTCAGCCATACAAAGTGTTCAAAAACCCTTTGGAATTTTCACGGGTGAAAATCAATACGCAATACTGACAAAAGGTATTGACTTCAGCTGTCGCGTGAAACTTGCGAATTTCTAATATTGAACATAGCTTTTTAACCCACTTCAAAAAAAGAGGTCGTCATCAACTATTACGGACTTGCGTCCGTATGTTTCGCTAAAATGGAATTTTTTGATGATTTATTTCAGTCATACCTAGTTATCTACAGTTTCATCGGTCTAATGGCTAACGTCTACTCCAGGTCATGGAGTCACGGGGTTCGATTTCTCGGTGGGTAAAAAGATGTTTCGTCTTTCCAACAAACATTTCAATTACCAAAGTTTGGAAGTATGTGGATTAGCATATGCTACTGAGACCATACTAAATAATTTAAATATAAATTCCCATGAAAAACTGACTAACTACTTAAAGGGACTAGGTTAAGTTTCTCTATATTTGCGAAGAACATCAGTGGGTTGATACCAATTATTTGAGCAAGAAAAGAGCGTACCAATTCATAAAAGGCATCATTGCCACGTATACAGTGTATAAACTGTGTGAATATAGATATACAAATATATGGAGTGATGATATACTGGTACATGATATCATCATCTATTGGGGCTTTTATATTTGTAGTAATTAATTTTCAAAGAAGTTTCAGTTCTGACTTGTGTACTTTGTACGCACAAACTTTTATAGAATAAATTTTGTATCGACGGCCACCGAACCGTTCTCTGTGGTACATGTATACTTTAACACTTATCATGTATTCGTCACTACAACTGTCACACACATGTTAATTGTACTATGAGAAACCACTTTCAATCTGTTCAAACATACTTGCATATCAATGAAAATGTGTTTTATCAGAAACAATTGGTAGAATTTAAACTACAATATAACGAACTAGTTTTACAATTTGAAATTAGTTTATCTTTTAGTGAGTTTACACATTTACACACTACTACTCAATTGTACTTACATATCACATACAATAACTGTTATTGTTAAGAGACTTTTTAACTAATTAAATAACTACTGATTTGGTGCACTCCCGCAGTGACCAAACTTTTAAAATTCGCTTGAATTATTTTTATTTTTGTTTGATGATTGATTATAGAGTGATCTGATTAAGTTTAGTTAAATAAAAAAAAAATAACTTTTAATGAAAAACGTTTAGTAGACCTGTCATTGGTAGACCTCTATGATGATATATCATATCACATTCCGTTGATTTTCATATTACTTTGTTGAAAATTGAGTTAGTAAGTTACACCAATTCGTATTAAATACTTAAATGATCGTCATCGTTCGTCATTCAAAAAGTGTTTTTTGTATTTTAAATTCAATTAAAATACAGCGTTTATGAAAGTATTTCATTGAACAATTTTGTGAAAGAATGACTGAATCATTAGTTTTATTTAGTGTTGGATAAATTTATACTAATTATTTTCATCTTGTATTTTTTTATATAAAATATTGACTTTCTATATTTTATAGGTTCCGTTTCCTGTAATATTTGCACTCATGGTTGATATCGTTTGCCGCGTCGGTATCGTATAATATAAATCCCAACATGTGTGTTGAATGTTATTTTAGAATTGAAATAGTTCTGAATACTATCTCGCATTGTCTGAAAAAGAGCATTTGAATAGTAAACGTTATTTGAAATTATGTTGATTTTGTGAGACCTCTGAATTTACTGTATATATAAAAAAATACACTTTGGGAAATTGTACGATTTGCTTTTATTAGAGAAAATAGTAAAATTTCGCTTTCCAAAATTAGCTTCAATAGTTTTTTGTCTAACATGTACTCAACAAGAATACTCTACGTACGCTCTTTTCTTGGAAGACCTTGGATCTTGGAAGTCGAATTGGTTCAGTGGGCAGATGGTTCCATATAGTGGTGCGGACGACGGACGTCGAGCTGAAACGAATTGTGTTCATTTAGTGTTTGAGGTACACCAATGCAAACGGAAATAGGCATTCACTATCTTTATTGAAAGCACCACAATAACATAGGGCGACTGACCTGATCCAGGTGCCAAATAGAATTAAGAAATAAACATACGTAATTACGTAAACAACATATGGAATAACGAAATTTCTGTATAGACATAATTACACCACTTACACGTTATTAAAAAACAAAGTTAATTCGAATAATTCCATAATCTGAAAATTTATTAGATTTTTGACATCAGATAACAAAAAAAACAATGTAGCCTTCTTCATATTCTAGTTTAAATAATTTTTTTATTAATAATTAATATCACTACATCTAGTTCTCAAATCTTACGCAGAATTATACAGATTTGTGTTAACTTTATTAATTTCGGTCTTCATTACCGAAGTCAAGGCAACAGGCAATAGTCTTTTTTGAAAAGCTGATACTGGGAGTTGCTGTCTTCACAGTGCTAGTGCAATTTTAAGACCCTTAATTATCTTAATTTGGTGAGACAAATGGGTGGATGATCGAAGCCGATCTACTGCTATCACTTCACCCTACTATTATCAGACGCGAGACTTCCAGTTCTCGTCAGTCATCGCAAATCAGCTAAGAACGAAGTGGGAACCGCAATATTATCCTCCCACACCTCAAATCCCTGTATATTATGTTTGTTATATAAGTAACTTTCTTTATTTTCATTAGAAACTAAGTGCAAACCTTCACAAAAGCTGCAAAAACTTCTTCAGATGAATTATAACTCATTCTAATTTAAATTTAGCTTATAAATAACAGCAATAAAGCCGCAAACGTACAAAAGTATAACTTAATTAAAGTTTATTTCAAGAAACAATATAATACTCCACAACTTCAAGGCAACTTATTAAGCGTTTTGTAAAAAATCACAGACCCAAGAGTTTACAGTTGAATGAGAATTTTTTGAATCGACCCGTGATTCGCTTTTGTCCGCATCCTAGGTTATTCATATCGGATCGAAATTGGCATTTTTTTCCTTTGTAGGTGGAGGCAATAAAAAATCTACAGTTTGAATTCTAGTTATAGAAAACGACGTATGCTTTTCAGCGTGTTTAAAAAACAAATGAACGACTGTTTTTTTATATCTTAAACTGGCTTGCATTGCGTTTGCACCCTCTGCTTATTGTTTGTATCGTTTGTATCTAGGCTTCTTTAATAAATTGAGTGTCAAATACAATTATAAGGGCCTGTTTCACAATGTCCGGATAAGTTCCAAATAAGCTATTTGTTACTTATTGGTATGATAAATAGTATTTTTGCGTTTCACGACTGTCAGATAGCGAAATATGTCATGAAATTCGAAGTATCTTATTTGGAACTTTTATCTTTCGAATAATTTATGTGTTGCATAGCTATTTGGCACTTTATCCATACATTGTGAAACAGGCCCTAAATGTAATTCGATGTCATGAGCTATTTATGTTTTTATTTCCAACCAACATAATTCTTTTTTCAGTGCTGGAGGTACGATTCATAACATAAACATTACGATACTATCATATGAATAACGATGACGCATTTTGCTTGATTGTATTTGCTATTTGCATGGCTAGACAATTGACCTAAGCAATTACAAATTAATTTTTGGTCTTTGTTGTTTTTATAACAACCATACAAATCATCATCAAAAAAAAAATCATCTTTAAGACAGAATGATCAACGTATGTTACCACAGCCAAAGTGTGTTTTTTTAACATAAACGACGCTTCAAGATTTCACAAGACATAAAGTTTATCGTAATAAGTCTTAATAGGGCGTGGCCTATTTTCTGTATGTTCACATAGATTTGGTTTGAGCAGCTCAAATTGTAAGTACAATTGAGGGGTAGAATCTGCACTCAACGTAGTTCTTAAGTGCCCGAGTTACGAGACCAGGAAATATCTAGATCAGACAGGAGTATGACTAAGAAAACGTTTAGCTGAGTCAGAACAGACAAGGCGTCCTTATCGTATCAAAAGATGCTGTAAGCTTAAATTGTGGCATTTAATAATGATACATAGCTATGATTTCATAATAATAATGTAAGATGCTTATTTAACTAAAAGCCAATTAAAATTCGTAGCCTGAAAATGTTGTAGGTTATTATCACATTTTTATTTGTTTGGAATCCAATTACATATACTAAGAAACTTTTCAATAGAACTTAATACTGAAAAACATTTGTTTTATGTAGAAAAGCTTACGTATTGTTCATGTCTCAAAACGATGTCTTATAACTCGTATTTTATCATTTACAGTGAAAAGTTTTTTAATTATACCATTCTGAGTTGTATACTAGCTTCAGCGAATAGGCTTTACGAAAAGAATATCGAAACTCGAAACGAATAAAGGTCTCGAAAATATATTTGCTTCATACTGATACATAATATGTGCCATAAAATTTATAAAGAGACGATCGAAATGGCTTAGATACGATTAGTCCCTTGATTTCCTTAATGCAAGGAATTTTCAAGTGTCAGTCACGTGGTGTCTACGAGACTACCAGCACTTTAGGACTAAACAACGCAGCAAAGAATAAATATCTTATATCATTTTATTTACATAGATTAGCTTTACAGCTGAGAAATAAAGGTGAAAAGCTTAATTTCAAAATGTCACCGTTAAATCGTAAGCAAACTGTACACAATGCGTCGAGGCACGTACGTCGATAATTTCTATTGTTTGCACGTGGGTGGCTGAATAAATAATACCTACATCTTTTGCTCAGGAATCCCTGGAAAAATGATATAAACGTTCAAGAACTTGTTACGACAACGAAGTTTTATATGAATAAAGGAAGTAAAATGTATTAATTCTACACATACGTAATTTAGATTTTACATTTAAGTGGGTTTTTGTTAGTGGATATGAATGGAACATGGTGTAATTGTTGCAGCTCCTTACAAACGCTATGTAAAATAAAAACTTTGCATCTTTATTGGGTTCAATAATACATTTTCGAGTAAATATTTGTACTTAACTTTCGTATTAACTAACTTTTATTGTCAGTTCTTCTCTTCCGTTCTACGCCCTTGATTTAAGAACTGGCAGTTAATGTAAATTCACAATTAATTTAATTTTGTTGACGGTCATAAGTGTACTTGTTCACCTATATGAATAAATATATTTAGGTTTGTTTGTTTGTTTATGAGCGAAATAAGTGATCACAACAAATTGAGTCGAGCGCATTCATAAATTGACACACCCTTCAATTCTTCCAAAGTAATTGCCCCATTTTTTATTGCATTGTAAATAAGGACGCTTTGATTCACATAATGTTGGAGGTGATAAAATGTAATTTTCAATTTACAAAAAATGTGTCGGGTTTTACGATCCTTATAATTTTTCAATTTTCCTCGTTTTCATTTATGCTTTATGTAGCAAGACGAACGTTTTTTTATTAGCCTTTTTTTTCCTATACCCTTTGGTGCAATGATGAGTGTATATTTGCCAGAAACGCGTTTTTTTATACAAACAAACAGACCGCTGGCTTATCTAATGTTAATGACACAACTATGCACACTTACTCTGCCAAGAGGCTCACAAGTGCGTTGCCGGACTTTTAGAAATTATCACGTTCATATACGTGAACTTGGACTTGACTTGATGTTACGTAAAGAATTCAATTTCTACAAAGAACTAAAAAAAATCCAGAAACAATCTGTTGTTTTTCTTACACCGTGATAGAAACGAACAATGGAATTATCACAACTAACAAAGGACGAACCTTATATCTTAACATTATATGATAGACGACCCAGTGAACTTCGTATCACCTTTTATTTCAACTAATACAAGATAAAGTTTACAAAAATATATATGTATATAAAAAAAAGTTCTTTTAGAATGTTTTATAGCACAGCTGTCCTCTTGTACCGCTTGCATTTGTGCCACAAAGCTGAGCACAGAGCTGTTTCCAGCTCCAGCTATTTCCAGTGCTTCCTATCCCTGGCAAGTCTTTGCCACAGAGGACCGGTAACTTTTATAAAGTCATCACACCGCTCACATGGTCTTCCTCTCTTTCGCTTGGTATTGTAGCGAAGTGTCCATTGGTTCATTTCATTGATTGTGACTTTTTTCGACGATTTTGCTCTCTGGCCTGAAGCAGGTGTCCTGTCGATCTCCATTTAAACCTTTTGGCTCTGGTCATCTTCCCAGTTGGTTTTTCAATCTATTTAACTTCTATCTAGCAGTTTTATGGTGAAGTACATGCTGGAGCTGAAATCCAGCAATTGGCGGAAAGTGGAACAGGACACGCACTGGACGATTCTGATTTCGGAGGTCAAACAATTTTTGGGTCACAGAGCCAGCGTAGTGAGTGAGTTTTTATATTTACCATTTATTATAATCTGTGTAATAAATGGTTACCAATTGATCATATTAAACATATTTTACACACAACATTCATGAAACAAAATAATGTCTCTACCAAATTACAAACTAAAATATCTAAAGCAACAGAATGTGTTTAGCAACTTATTAGTTCTGTGGAAAGTGCTGTCTGTTCACATTTAATTCCCAGAGCAAAACATGAAAGCAATATAATTACAACTTAGAACTGTGTTAAACTGGATTTAAACGGGTTATAAGTTTAATGTATTTTTAATATCGGAAGTTGGTTATTGGCAAGCAATCTCATTGCTTCTTTCAAACTGCATCTATTATAATAGCAACTCGAGGTCTAGCTTACGTATATACGTATTTATCTTAAACTAGTATACGCCCCAGACGTTCTGCACAGACGTCTAAAATACAACCAACAAAAAAAACGTGTCGTCTCAAATCCACTTAAACTCACAAGAATTTCATCAAAATCGGACCGCTTTGGACCGGACCGGATGAAAGCCGTTCAGGAGGAGTTTATTTGTAAACAGAGATTTATAATAAATGTTCGTAAAGATACACGAAACATACCCTTAAAGGAAGCCAACCTAGATTAAACAACAGTATTTAATAATTTATAAGTCCTAAAACAACATATATGCTTAAAATATACAATAAAATAAAACTTCATAAATTGTATACGGTTGACACATAAATAATATTAGAATATAAAAATTTCAAACTAGCTAGGAATTAAATACGAGCAAAAATCAAACTAAATAGAAACTTAAACCTCATTAAGAGAAAATAAAATTACGGTAGGTATTGTTGAGAAATATATCAACATTTTCATCAAGGTTAGTCATTCTGTCGTAAGAGCGAGATAGCATATTCACTGGACTAGATAGGGATAGAACAGATAAGCGAGACGTAAGTAGGTATAGATTTTTAGTTCTAATAAATGTGAGAGATACAAGCACAATTGAATTATTAGATATTATTTATTTTCTTATCTTCATTTATCGGACTATTACTTGTATAGCGCATTCGCAAATAATAAATGTCAAAAATCCACTTGGTTCAAGTTTTCTTATTTGTATAAAAAAATGTACGCACTCGCGAGCCCTCTAGCATTGAGAGATGGGTGGCGGTATCACTTAACATCAGGTGAGCCTCCTGCCCGTTTGACCCCTGTTATATATTTAAAAAACATGTAGTTTGTATACGTCACAGAATTTGAGTTTTTTTTTAATAATAAATTTTAACATACATGCACGCTTCGTTTTGCGCACTTTTTATCCACCACTATTTTTATGAATTTATATCTGTAGAAAATAAATTAAGATAAAGTCTAAATTGTTTTACATAGACAATTTTTTTTATATATAAATAACTTGCGTAATGTCGACCGAGTTTTATAATATCTAACAAAAATATGACATTGCGTCTCAACCTTCATAAACTCTCCGGAAGGCCATCTTATTTACTTTATAGGCTTTATAGGCTTTTTCACATGTGCGTAAAACGTAAGCTTTTAAGTCACCATGGTTTACTTAGTATTTTTTTGTAAAAGCTTAAGACTTGCAAAATTTTCCTAATTTTCTTCGAGTTGGAGAAGAACAAGCAAAGAACAGTAGTGTCTTATATTTTAATTTGTCACGAGACTTAATATTATAATTTCCAACTAAAAATTGAACAAATCACAATTCACATTTTAGTTAGTTAGTTCATGTCCTATAACCCCTAGGTGGGGCAGAGGGCGTCCACAGCGAGTCTCCATCGCGTTCGGTCTTGGGCCTCGTATTTCACCTCGCTCCAAGTCTTACCAGCTCTCATTGCCTCATCCGCTACTGTACGGCGCCAGGTTTGTTTGGGACGTCCACGCTTTCGCTTTCCTTGCGGGTTCCAATCAAGCGCCTGCTTGGGAATATTATTGGGATCCCTATCAATTGTCATTTTACAAGCCCTAAATTTTCTTTATGAAAGACATTAACACATATTTATGCACCCGTTTCATTGCTTTTTAAGTCAAGTTAGAAGTAGCTTGTGTCTCTCCAACAAGAACTTCCATATATCGGTTATGTTTTTTTTTATAGAACAGGCTCGAGACTCATCTAATGTTAAGTAATAACGCCGTCCGTAGACGCCCTCGATACCTAAGGTCCCACGAATGAAAACTCTTTGAAATTTAATTGCGTACAATGCAATAAACTTTAAAATGTTATACGCACACCCAAGTTTCGAATTGATAAATGACTGACAAGTTCGCCTTACTATGATATAAAAAGCTTGAGGTATTAACTAAATCCGTCTATTGCTAGAACACTTAAATTGTGTTAGATGCGAAAAGAATGTTGTTACTTTCTTATTTTCTTTCACGCGTTATCCCTTTGTGAACGAGAAACTCTTTCAACAGAGAAAATGTTTTGTTATTCGTGGCTTAAGAGTAACCGCAGATTATAAATAAAATTATATAACACTAAAATACAGATATTGTTTAATGTATTACGATCACTATGGCTTTGTTACGGTAGTAGTGAATATTTACTTATAAGTTTATCTTAATATATATATATTTCTTGTGTGCGTGTGTATGTGACTGAACTCCTCCTAAACGACTGGACCGATTTAGGCGAAATTTTTTGTGTGTGTTCAAGGGGATCTGGGAATGGTTTAGATTCACAATTTTGTCCGCTGGACAATGTTTTTTTAATTAATTTTCAATTTATTAGTTGTTGTTAATTTTGGAATGTTTTACATTGGATCCGACAGACGGCGCTACCATCGCAGTGTCAAATTTTAAATAATATTCGAATTTTAATTTTAGTCTGTCCCGAAATTTAAAAAAAGTTTTGTTATCATTGTGTTATATCGTGTGTGACCATGTGCTGGATCGTTAGATATTGTCATAACATTTGAATAATAATTTTCATCAAAATGGCTTATTAAAAATTGAAATTTTAAAATTAAAGACGTGTAGACAGGACAACGTCTGTCGGATCCGCTAGTATATAAATAAAATCTTAAAAACTTTTAAAACTTTATTTTGGGGCAATAGTAATTTTTCTTCATCATACTCGTACTTTGGGCTGTGGTGCAAAGGCATTTCATATTAACATTAATATTTTTACATTTATCATTTATATTTATAAAGCCATTATAATTGAAATAATCAGACTTTCTTAGCAACACATGATCGGTAAAACAATGTCCATTACCACATTTTAATCTCGAACCTTCATCACTTAACGGATTAATAATCACATGAAATAATATCCAATTTCAACCCTTCCAGCGAATTAGCACGAAATCGTCATAACGATCAAAATCACACAATTTACCACACAATGAAATATTTCGTGGATAAAATCTCGAATGTCGGTTTCGTTACACTATAAAAACCAAACAGAGCAAACTTCATAATTCCGCTACGTCCCAAACGTTATAAAATATGAAACGGAACCAACCCTTGGTGAAGAAGGCGCTATCCGAGCGCTTGTACTGGGGTGGTCTGTTAATTTAATGATATCGTTATGACACAATTTACTTGTCCGATATGTTACCGTATACGTTGTCAAATCATATAAATTAGTATCATGTATATTAGTAACGTAATTCGAGAAGTTCCTGGAACGTTGAAGATAACTTTAATGCAGTTATAATTTTTTTTAACTTAATATAAGAACAAAAACTGAATTCGGAACAGTCAAGTATTTAAATGATATATTCTATGATCCCGAGAACTTGACTTATTTAATTTTTTTCATCGGAGAAATAAAAGCTTTTGTCACTTCAAACAATGTTTCAGTTAACGTGGTAGCGCTATATTTGTTGAAAAGCGCAGTTAACTTACACCAGATGACGCTAAAAGCGCTGAATTGGTGGTACTGATTTTGCTTAGCCCAACCGATGTAAAATGTGAAACGGATAGTGTCCGTCCCGCTCAATCGGGCATGCTCGGTTTCGCTCGGGGGGTATCGTTCCGCCGTAGCGGTAGTCTCGTAGCAGCGGATCGTGTGCTACGCCGTGCCACGACTTTCTATCCGGACAAAACTCTGGTTAAGTGTACAGTGATTTTGAGTGCGAAACAGATAGTGGGATTATGTGCTGTGTACAGTGTTATGAGTAATCAAGGTTTTGGAAAATGGTAAATAGTTATTTTTAATAATTATAAAAATATAAGTGTTATTGATAATTTTTTCAGAGTCATCGGTTTATGGGTCGGTTCCGTTTGACATAGTGAAAATACTTTCGCCTATTGTTGACTGTTCTATACAATTTATATAGGTCTTGCGTGCCAGTGAGTCCATGGGAGCATACAATTTATTCACGCATGAACAAGTTAACTGTTGAAATATTTTATTAATTTGACATAACTTATTAGCAGTGTAATTAATTGAACCGAAAGTAATTATACTTGACCTACTAATGGGGGGTGTATTTGGTTGAAAATGAATGATAAAATTAAATTTACAAAATTTTGTTTGCTTTATAAAACAAACTTCATTGTGCAGTTGTATTATTTTACATACATACTATTATATTTCATTTTTATACCCGTAAAAACAAATAACATTTTTTTTAAAGAAATCCTATAGTTTTAGTATTAATCGTTATATAATATTATGTATTACATGACTTAAAACAGTAAAATGATTAAATTTGTTATGATAATAATAATTAAACATTTTTTTATATTTTTGGCCACACTTACTTTTTATTTTTTTCTTTAATTTTTTCTTGGGTCACCCTAACACTGAAAATCAAGATTGACTATGTTATATCAACTTATTTTTTAAAATAATAATTATATAATACAATTGCTAAATTTGTCGAAGCTTCCATAGCTCATGTCATATTCAGAATCGCGTGAGCAAGTCTTTCATGACAATACAAAAATTAGCATGCAATATTTTCTGAATACACCGCTAAAAGACAACAAATCACTGAAATTATCTGGTAGCTCTGATAATTTTAGGTCGTTCATGAGTCTAATAAAAGAAATAATTGATATTCAATGATTTATTACGGAGACTATAGATGGCGTTAGAACTTCACAATTCCACGATTCTACAATTCAACAAATATAACTAAAGTAGATATAACTAAATAAAAGTAGATATAACTATTATATCTGCATGTCTTGATTACTATTATTAACCATGAATGCTCAAAATCACTCATCTGCATTTTCTACCCTATTTGCCATGGACAGTGTTCAGAGGAGTCGTTTGGTAAATAATACCTACAACTGAGTTTCATCATCTCACGTTGAGGCAGAATACGATAATAAATATAAATTCTACCCCTATCACCGCGATGTACGTCGTTCCAAATCTCAGCGTTAAATATATATTTTGCCACGCACCACTACTATAACTCACCACTCGAATTACATAAAGCATATCAATTCTTAGAAAGCTGACAACGCACTCGCGAATCCTCTGGCATTGAGAGTGTCCATGGGCGGTATCACTAAACATCAGATGAGCCTATTACGCGTTTGCCCCTGTTCTATAAAAAAACAAATTTGATACTACTATTATTTATTACAAAAACTGAAATGTTTGTCAAATGTTTAGTTCACTATTACTATATACAAATGGCTTGGTGACTGAAGAAACCGGGTGTCATTTGAAAATACTATGTAGTCACGTGACTGCACAATTTGTATGAAAATTGTTGATAGAACATTCATCATAGCGTACCCACAACTTGACAGGAAAAAACAAATGAGTACCTACTTTACTTAAACAATAAAATATGTTTTATTTAGTTTTGTTACCTTATTTAGACAAAATCAAAAGAAATAAAGTTATAAACCACTTTGAGTTGTAGTTTTTCATATTCCTTTTTGGTTTCGATAAATATTTAGTATGTGCCTACAAGTTTTAGGAACATACATGACCTAGGGCACTTACAAATTCTATGATCTTTCATATAAATACGTTCAGCGCATTTAAATTATTTATATTGATTATTATTTACGCAGAGCTGTTAAATTTATTATAACAAATCAATTAACAAAATCCGCTTTGAAATTAACGTACTTCTATACGATGTTAATTATTACTATACGTTTATTATCATACATTTAAAAAACAAAACCATTATTAGAAATATTTTCTACGAACTATTTATTTGAATTCGTTTGAATACCATACATATAGGTAATGTACCTACTCAAGCACGAACGAGAAATTCAATACGTCATTCTGATACTATTATAATTAGCATATTACTTTAACAATAATGTGTCTTATTTATTCTGATTATTTATTCTAGTTGAGTTTAAGAATTTTTTGTTTTCATTTTTGTGTTTGATATTGGCACAGTTTAACTATCATTTTCATAAAAAGTCTATCCACAATCACAAAGGATAACTTGTATTGACATATGGCTATTACAATCCGTTAATTGGTTATTGGCACACCTTTCTAAATATTTGGATTAAGATGTCAATCTCAGATGGTCAAAAATGAATTGAGATAGGTTATTGGGTTTGGGCGTATATTGGCATTATAATCAACACAATTCACATCGCTAGTTACATTTAAGGTAATCTAGAATTGCCCGTCATCCCTAGAGGCGTTTGGTGGTCTGGCTACTTTACTACTAAAAACGTACACTTTATTCTTTGAAATTGTTTTCTGTCTTCTATATATTTTTCATCTATAGGTTCAATGTCATCTATGGATGAATATTCTCAACCAATATCAAATAAATGAACGTCGTTTAACATTGCTTTGATGTTCGAAAGACTTCATCATAGTGATTTAAATTAAAGGACTATTTGAATTGAAATCGACGGGACGAGCAAAGCAAAATTAATTAATTTACAAAGGTTTAATTTCGTGTATTTTCTCTAATAAAGCTCTTTTAATTCAGTTAAAAAGGTCTTCGCTTATTAGCTCTAATTTTTAGTAATGAAATTTTATAAATGAAGGTAGGTATGAAGGCTTAGGTGAGTGGAATTGATCATCTTTTACAGATCTCTGTTGGTTTATAGGATTACCGGATTAATAGGCTCACAATTTGATAATTTTAATTTATTATTACTTATTATCATGACTAAGTCTACTATTTTTGTAAGTTAACTATTATTTGATGCAGGAAATAGTATATAATGTAATGCCTAGGTACGGTCCCCAGCTCTGATCAAAGACCGTTCTCTTTAGTACACATTTAAAACTCATACGGTGAAGAAGAAAACATCGTGTCGTTTCGACATGGACATTCGAGGCATGCCTGAGACCCAAGAAGTTGACGCTATGTATCAACTGTAAAGCACAAAAGATTGATCACCTAGTTTCCTATTAAAAATTATCAGAGATTTAGATTCAGGAAGCTGAAGTCCTATGAAGTTGCAGTGCCATTGGCGTAAATAAAATTATATTTTAGTAAGGAACAACTCTTATATATCAACTTATCGAATAACCAAAACTTCGCGTTTTAATAAAACAATTGTTACAATTTGTAGGCATATAAAACTACTAGCTGACCCGGCAAACGTCGTTATGCCAAGTATATCATTTATTATAAACAATAAGGGTTGATCTTAGAGGGGTGAAAATAAGGGGTTGTATGTGTTTTTTAATGCTGTTAAAAAAAAAAAACATTTTATCTAAAATTTAAAAAAAAATTAGGGATGGATTACCCTAAACAAGAAAAATAGATGTGGTCCGATTCTCAGACCTACCTAATATGCACACAAAATTTAATGATAATTGGTCAAGCCGTTTCGAAGGAGTTTAACCACAAACACCGCGACACGAGAATTTTATATCAAAGATTTAGAAATGTGACCTCTTACATTAACGTATGATTTAATCAAATCTTTACAATTTCCTACACTTTAGTGCTATTGAAAATACTCTCAGATTGTTTTTATCAGTCTGTACATGAACCTTAATATGCCCAATCCTAGGATTTTGAACTAGTCCTTTTTTACTTATAAGAGGGTGAATTACACAATAATTCTGAAAATTTATTTTTACATGATTGAAAATATTATGTTCAATCCTGGTATATATCAGGTGTGATTAAAATGTGATGACGTCAAGATGAATTTGGAACAAGCAGATTTTAATCAAAGTGGTACGAAAAATCTTGATAACAAAGTCTGGAAAGTAAATTCTCTAATTCATTTTAATTAAAGGTCAATAAGAAGCAAAAATAGAAAAGAAATATTTGACAGATACTTAAAATTGTTAATAATATATTTTAATAATACGCTTCATTGAAAAATATGACTTTGTAATTGTATATGGGAGTATAATAATATAGTTTACAACCAACAATTTACATATCTAAAATTTATTTTATACTGAAGTTTAATTAAACATAACGACTAAAATATATTCAATTTGAGTAATCTAGAGCTTATATTAAAAACAATATGAGAAGTTCTACAATTTTTCCATTCTACAATTCTACCATTGTTTTATGTGCCATCTCATTGAACCCAAAGGTCAAAGGTCAGCAAAACATTACTATTTCATCGCGCCAATTTATATCGTGCAATCTAAATCTAGATAAAACTCAATCTTCATCAACTATTAAATATGTTTATTATGGCGATTAGCTACGGCGTAGCAGTTGCGTAGCAGTTTCGACGAAATCGTTAACCTAGCGATCAAATTTTATTGCGATCCATTTGTAATTATCTTAAAACACTTGCAAGATAAACGTTAAAATATTGTATTGTTTAAGCTTTTTACTCTTATTTACTAAACGAAAAAAAACACTTCTGTATGAATACTCGCTATATCTTCATCATCTATTTATGTGGAGTACACATATTACAAATAAAGCCGCTTTTAATAATGTATTGTTTTTTTTAACACATCCAGTCATATCATTATTACCTACATATATATTTAAAAGAATGAATGTGAACTAAGGTCAGGGGATTAGAGTAGCTCAAACAAACCGTTTAACTGCTCATTATAATTTTATAAAAGATATTGTTCAAACGTCTTTATTTGAAGGCGTTTGCGTTATACATACACAAAATTTATTTATCAAGAAAACATATTTTTTTACACAGAGCAATAGAGCATACACGGCAATCACCATCCGTCACTATTTTTATCAAGCCTAAATGATAATCAATCGCAATATGTTAATACACATTGTAATTGTGACATACATTACTGACGCTTTGATAAAGCCAGATTGTATTAAGTCAAACAACATATTTTCAGTCTCTGCTTAAAACAATATGCATTCATTAGTTAAATCACTAAAAAAGCAACCAATCGTTAATTAACGTTTAGTCACTGCGAATTGAATCGTTATAATTAATACATACGTAATTAGAATGGCAGACTTAAATAAAGTGCAATGCGATTTTACTGAAGTATATACTTTAAGTAAAACATATTGATATTTTAAATTACCTGCCTTATTCAAATATATTCTTCACTTTTACTCTCACATTTATAATTGGATGCTCTATCTCTTTCTACGTCTATTCATAATTGTGCAATGATGTTTTATCTATTTTATTTACTATATACACATATTGTATCGCCGTGTAGCATTTTTGCTAATGAACGTTAAGTCTATACTTTCGTCTATCTATTTTAGAATAAATAATGATAGTATTGTCTTTTATTAACATAACTTTTACACATTAAAAAAACACTTTTTTACGGATTTAAGTTATGTATTATTGTATTGTTTAATACATTGTTTAAATAAATGAATGAAATAAAAAATATAATTTAGTTATATTTGTCTTCCATGTTAAATTTTTTAAATTTATTTTATCGCACTGTGCAACAGTTTAGTACTTGAATATCAAAACGTCAATTTTAAAATTGGAATGACTCTTCACGAGTTCGAAGTTTTCAAAGAAAAATTATTAAAACTGAAGCTGAACCTTAACGAGCTTTGGACGTCACCGAGAAACTGTATTCTGAGGAAGGCTCCAACTTTGTCTATACTTTGAATTTTTAATTGTGTTATGACAAGTTAAATTGTACTTCTATATCATAAAGGACAGGCGGGATGGACTATTTTTAAGAAGTTTGCCTTTTACATGAACTTATATAGTGTTTTTTATTAAATAATTATAATTATAAAAACTAATACGTAGTACGTAACAATACGTATACGTATTGTTTACTAGTTCGATTTTTGTGAAGTTGCTTTAAAAAAGTGAAACTGCCGCATATCACTGCAAGACGGCTTTCTAAATGGACCCTAAATCTAAAAAAAATAATAAATAAAATAGATACAGTATAACTAATTAAAACTTTAAGCCCTTATTATTTTAATGCTATTTTATGTGTATATTTTTTTACAAGTTATAGAAACGGATATAAGATTTATTTTTCAAGCAATTATTATAATTAATTTCTTAGTGGTTCACTACCAATTTTCAATATAACACAGGACACTTAGATTTAACACGTGTACGTTTTGTATATTAGACGTTAGTAAAAAAGCTTATGAAAATGAACATTAGCTTTAAATTATGTTCACCAATAGCTAAAATATAAGTTTTGAAATACTCAGGAATTGGATTTGTCTCCATAGGGCTAGGATTATATAAAACATGGAATCGGTTTTTATTTCATTCATAAACCAGTCATTTTAAAATTAATTTTTAAAACCTCTATATAATAATGTACGTTCTTTAAAAATAAAATATAGTCTAAAAACTCTCATGAATCTGACATCTCTGTGATTAATTTAAGAATTCTGACTGAAAGAATTAAATTGTGTAATTTCAAACTCTTAACGATTCGTGAGAATTTCAACATGTAATATGTAACGATTGGTAATAGGATAGTCCTGCGACTCAACTCTGTTTTCAAATCTTTCTTCTCTGAGCACAATTCACATGAAATTATTCATACTTAAATTGATATATATATTTTAAGAACATTTGTCTCATTTTGCCTGTAATATGTAAAATGAGGAATCCCTGTGTCAATATCCGAATCTAATCTGAATCCAGTATCAGAAATGAGTATTTTTTTATAATGACTTTAATTTGTGCCAACAGGGCACAAGGTACTTCGCCAGTGTCATGTAGATGCAGCAGGCACGAAGGAGATTGTATTATGTAGGTGATCGTTATGTATCGCCAGAGAATAATATTTGTCATATCGTATTTTTAATTTACCCACACCGGTATAGCCAATGTTCAATGTTCAACTGTATTGTGTTACCAAGAAAAGGACTGATTTGAAAGTCCACAATTGAACTGGCCTTATTGCTGACTGTACTAATGAAAGCGTTTGCAGTCGACCGCTGACATGCGGTTACGGTGCCTCAAATTCGTTGATTTCCTGTCTAGGATTTAACGACATGTCTTTGGCCTTAGTGGTGACAAATGGTAAAGCTTTGAATGTAAGTCTATGACTATAAGATTGTTTTGTTCATACAAATATTTTCTATAGTTTCTTACTGAATAAGTTTTGTATTTTAATTTGTATAATATATTTGGTAATAAATTGTTTTACACTATATTATATAAAACCACATAAATTAAACATAAAGATAATGTAAAAAGTTATTTTCAAGTTATTAAGACCATATTTGGGTCTTAATTGATATTGATTATGATATACATTGGCTTCAGGCTTCTTTCTCCTTTCATTCAAGTTATAAACTAATATTATTCATTTATTTAAAAAAGAAATAAAAGTTTCAAGTCAATTTCATAAAAAAAATATTTTATGTAAATCTTCGAATTAACATTTCTCTTTGTGCACATAAAATTTTAACTGTCACTGAATAATGGAAACATTTAATCGGATTTCCATGTATGATTCAAAAGTACGAATTAGAAATATTCGTAGTCACTAACTAAGCCATTTGTAGAGAGCATTTAATTAAGTCTATAAGCGTACCGACATTTTTAATTAGACTTAAATCCGCACAAGGAATATTTTAGTTATGTGGGTTATGATTCGATCGTGATTTTACCGATGGCTGTTGCTTTGGATGAAAAGAACACACATTTATGTAATATTTATTTAATTGGTTTATTAACACTTCGTTGCATACATATATATAATACAATTGAAATAATTAAATGAAAAGGATAGCAACTCACGGTTTTATCGCTTTCGAGAGATGTCTTCCAGGCAACCACTCATTTGTGCTATATGTTAAATTTGTATGGTTGTAGGTACAGGAACTTAATTTGTGGGTATTTCATTTGTATGAAAGTATTTCAATATATACTGCAATAGTTATATAGTCATTATTTTAAATTTGGCTAAAATTTAAAATTATAAAACTCGTTGGTGGCATCCTTGACGCCATCTTAAGCATTCGTGTACCAAAACGTACAATGGTTTGGTAAATTAACCTCTTTAACTAAATGCGCATCATAGATTATTCATTATTTTCAGCAGGTTTTACCAAATAGAAACTACGTGGAAATAGTATATAACATATTATCAATTAGGTGTTTGTCAGCCTGACGTGGCAAATTCTGACCACACCGAAAATCACCGCGGAGTTATGTAATTAATATATATTACGATATATTAAATTTTCATTCATATCCGATAAAGTATTTCACAATAATATATAAAAGGTCTTACTTACGAACCTATGTAATTGGGAATCCGGAATACATATTTAATTATCTATGGATTGGCGCGTAATTTACAATTCAAATAAATACGAAATCCGTGTGATTGTATTTCGAATTCAGTCATTTGTTCTTATTTTTTTATATTGTGTTAGTTTTAGGCGCCGTGAAAGTCGTGTATGGGCCTAACACTGCATTAATACGGTTTATTATATTAAATCGTTTTAAATTTGGATTTTTTTGTTGAAGAGTGGTTGGCCATTGACCATTGATGACAACTACGAATTGAAGGCATTAATGGAAGCGAATCTAATTCAATCTACGGCTGAGCTCGTTGCTGGCTGGATATTTAGGTGCCACACGAACTAGCGACCGGCAACAAGACATGCGTCGAAGCATGCATTACTGAATCTGCTTATAAATGAGGAAGGAATAAATCAATTTGTCTGAAATCAATGAAAAGTGGATCCTATTCAACAAACGTAAGTATTCAGCTAAGTGCGTGGACCCGGGAGTATAACTTAATCAATGCGTTTAAAAGACTTAAGAGGTGTCAAGGGACACCCGGATGGAACGAAGTTCCTTTCGATGAATTAGTGAAGGAATTGGTTTTTTTTTTAATTTGTACTTGCTAAAATTACCTAAGCATTGTCTGTTTAAAATCTCTTCTTACCTATCTCCATCAGCAATATCCGGAAAATATGCAGAAACACGGTCAAGATTCATGATTTATTATGTACAAAAAATCTGTACACAAAAAAATTAATTGTCGCGACACCACACTGTTCAATGCGATATAGAGAGACGAAAAAAAATACTGGCTTGCTTTCTATCAGAGAGGGAGAGAGTGAGACAGACAGATACATGCAACATTGTATAGATATCTTGAGCAACTACTTTAATTAGCTCAATTATATATATGATTGGTAAAAATCGAATAACGCTTCAAAATTATCACATACGTTTTCAGCAATATCTTCGCTCTTTAAGCCGCTTTAAAATGCATACTTAAGATATCCTTTGACATTAAGCTGCGTACTAAGCCATTTCTAACGGATTATTCAAGCACTATCGGCTAAGTCATAATGTAATTAATTGATCATACAGTTAATTACATTTTATCGCTTAATCTTAGCGACTGGCGCAGTGACGGGCGATTTTTCACGTTTGCCGACAG
Organism: Pieris rapae; assembly: GCF_905147795.1. Taxonomy (NCBI): domain Eukaryota; kingdom Metazoa; phylum Arthropoda; class Insecta; order Lepidoptera; family Pieridae; genus Pieris; species Pieris rapae. The sequence continues at coordinate 2,044,255 of NC_059509.1, read as the reverse complement.
ATCATTATTTTAAACGTCCAGTGTCTTGAATGAGAATTGGCTATTTTGTTGTTTATTAGCGTTATTTATTTTGACCGTCTAATCGCTCCCGTTCCATTATTGTAATACATATATGAGTATGAAATATTCTATACAGCATATTTTAATTAATTCTATCGATTTAAAGTCCAAAAACCTTCATCACTCGTCACCAATCATGATACTCGATTTCGTGGAGTTAGGAAGGAATATAATTATTCTCGTTTTGCTCATATGATATCAAATTTATATTTAAGTAATAATGATGGTTTAAGATATATTGGATTTATCCTTATTTTTATATATTAAAAGCCGATATACTACTCATCTAATATAATTTCTCAATCATCAGAGTAGTTCAAATGATAAGTCAAATATGTTTGCAAATAAAGTAATAACTTATTATGCGTGTTAGTATTCCGTAAAAAAAGATCTCAAAACTCTTAAAATACTAGTAGGGTAGAAGGGGGTTTGCAAGGTGCTGTGAGTGGAAACGCAGCCGGTCTTCTCTAAGTTCGGTACCTCTGCTTGTTGTATGTCTAAAGGATATCAAGAACCTTTGGGAACACACTGAAGACGAGTTGTTTTATAGTGATACATCTAAATATATAAATAAAGATGTCTTAGTTACACGACTTATAAATCAAGATCGGCTGGACCGATGCTAGTTATATCTTTTTTGGTGGTTTCTTCCTCATTCCAAATAGTAGAATAAGTAATAAAATATCGGAAAAGTTATCGAATCACAATAAATTAATTAATAAACTTTACAAATGCAAACAGGATGTGGTGCTATCTGTTGACAAAACTACGCACCATTTTCGACGAAATCATGTCAGTTTACGAATTGCGATCTTAAGGCGAATGAGGAGATGCATAACCAGGCTTTGATCTTGCTTAATGTGTAAAACTGCCAGTCTTCTTTCGCAATGGCAAGTTCTATTAATGTTATAACCTTAATGAAATCTTAAAGTAACAATGATATTATTCGACTGTACGGCGGAACGAAATAAGCCATAACCGAGTAAGGTTTATTTGGATTTTTGATATGAACAGAAATTTTTATTTATTTATTGTCCCAATAGCTCTTGAAACTACTACAAATTCATTGTTATGAGTAACAGTATCTACAATGTAATTACTCCACTACAACAATGAATAATTACCAATCGGCATGATTTGACAAACGAGGTTATATCGCAAGGCATTACATTAATTAAAGTTTGATGCTTGACACGCCCGTCTTGCTTTAATCACTGGAAATAGGCTTTCAAGGAATATTACAGGATTAAAGTCTATTACAAAGTATTCATGTCGGTAACGAGAAGCGTGCAACTCTCATCCCTGAGGTGATAGGTTTGATCCCCGGCAGTGCACCATTTGAGTTTATTTCTATGATAGCATTTAACATTTGCTCAAACGGTGAAGGAAAACATCGTGAGGGAACCGACATGTCTTAGACCCAAAAGTTGACGGGGTGTGGCACTGGAGGCTGATCTCCTACTTGCCTATTGAAAAATTATATTGAAACAGTTTCAAAATTCTGAGGCCCAGACCTCAAGAGGTTATAGCACCACTAATTTATTTTATTTTTTAAAGCTGGTAACCTTCATGTCTTTCTCGGTAACTTTTAATAGCGATAGTGCGATCAAGAAAACAGACGCAGAAATATGTTCGTTTCTGCTGATTACAGGACTCACTACAATTTATTTGAAGAGTCCCGTGCCAGGTAGCAAACGCAATTAAATATTTCTAATGCGGAGTTTATAAAAACAGGAGGGAAGTTATAAACGCGACGGCCGTCGCGTTAATATACATTTATATTCAGAGAGGGGACGCTTAACGCCTTGTCAAATCCAGTTTTTCTTAGCGTTTTTTATTTACTTTTTAATGGAAAAGAATTAAAAAACATCTGGAGTCTAACAGTTTAAGCATAGGGATTATTTGACGAAACATTATATTTTATGAAGTCTTAATGGGGTAGACGTAATTTTACATCGTTCTTATTAATTTTCTATTTAACTAAATAGTTTTTATAGTTGAGATATGTTGAATTTAAAGTCATTACAAATAATTTCGAATATTCACGAAAAAATAAGTCTCTTTTATCAGATCGTAAACACTGTTTTATAGAGACTAAGATATAAACTTTAGTTAAAAGAATGAAATAGGAGGAAGTTAATTTTTATTAACAACGGACTAAAAATAAAATGGAACCAGCTGCCCACTGAAGTATTGGCGAACCAATTCGACTTAGGGTCCTTCAAGAAAAGAATGTACCAATTCTTAAAAGGCCGGCAACGAACTCGCGAGCCCATTGGCATTGAGAGTGTCCATGGGCGGCGGTATCACTTAACATCAGGTGAGCCTCCTGCCCGTTTGCCTCCTGTTCTATAAAAAAAATATATATTTAGTCCAGTTAATAGTTGATAGATATATGATCTAATATGGCAAACTGTATAAAGTGTCGTTTATATAATTATTTCAATACGTTTGGTGCAATGCGACATCGGATCCTACTGTAAATTAGCACTCATTCGAAATGTAAATCAACGCTGATCCTGGATCAATTATCGTAATACATGTAAAATGTAAATACGAAGATCGTTGAATAATTTAATAGCAAATAACTGTACAAATACAAAATTCTCTGCATATTGCCTGAAAGCCCATCAGCAACCACTTTACTTTAATTGACTTCAAAAACACTGCCATTAGGTAATAATATTCTTAAGTTTTACGGTAACATTTTCAAGGAGTTTTTAATGGTATAAAATAAAATTTCTCAGAAAATATCATCACCTCCATTGCTTTATTTGAAACACCCAAATATCGTATTTGATTCGATTCCGGCTGAAATAATTTTGCTTTGTAAACGATAAATCTGTTTTACATCAATCTTAGATATTCTTAGGTAACCTGTGTTTTGACTGCCCACTGAAGTATTTCCGAACCAATTCAACATAGAAATCAATTCTTCAAGAAAAGAGCGTACCAAGCCTTAAACTTGCGAAACTTCTAGCAATTTCTTCTTCTATCTTCCATAGCTTCTAGTATCACTTAACATCGGTTGATCTAACTGCCTATTGCATAAAAAACCAGTGCCACAAATGTACTCATTACGTTTAGCTTAGTAGTGTCTTATACGGAGATTTAGTAGACTCTGAACTAAACTACAAAATGTATGCTCTTGCAAACCATTCTCCATATATTAATTCATTAAAGAAAAATACTTCACTAAACTTCCAAGCGTGATAAAACATTTATTTCTCAAGTGAATGTATTTTGTAATTAAATTGACGCGAGTCTCAGTCGTCCTTCTAATTATTGTGAATGTTTAATGTATTTTCTTTTTGTTAATTACGTTACCAGAGTTATTTACTGCCCCATACACTTGATTTAGATGTTTCGTTTTTGCGTAAATCTTGGCAAAGCAGCAGAGCAGCATAAATTGGCAAACCATTAATGTTAATAAATAAACATTAATGGTTTACCAATTTAAGTAGTTTAAATATTTAGTGTTTTGCACTACATTTCAGTTTCACAACAGAAAAAGTATGACTTTTGAAGTTGTGTGTTTGTAGAACTCACAGAGTGATGTTATAGTATTTAAATGTTTATATTTTAAAAAATTAAAATGTTATAACAAATGTAAACAACATTGATTAAACTTTTAACTAGTTCTATCTTTATTATGATAGAGAGATGTTTTAGTGTTTTAGGTGTAGGAATGTGTCTGCACACATGCTGACGCATCAATGCAAGAGTGTTGTGCCTAGGTCCGTCATTTGCCACCCATGACTTTTCGGTGTCATGATTTCATGGCGGAAGTTGGACAAAGCTACGCTACTTTCGTGTCCTGCCTTGGGGGATTGCAGATAAGGCTTTAGTGGCAGTAGCAAGTCCGACATAACCCTCCACCACAAAGCAATCACGACACGGACGGCTTTGCGTAACCCACATCACTACGAAAAAAGTGATTAACGCATACTCCGAGCAATCACTATATAATTCAAAATACGTAGTAAGAATATTAGAAAGTTTTTTGTAAAAAATACGCAATATATATTTTTTTGGAAATTCATAAAAATATTGCTTAAATATTATGAAATTCGTAATATGATTAATAAACAAAAGTAACTTATATTAAATAGTAAATTTAGCGGTAAACATCAATCCATGGTTTCAATAAACTAATGAAAACAATTAATTTAATGAACTTCATGATAACATCTAAATTAATAGGAAATATAATAACACTTCATTTGTTATTATTATATAACAGTATTGAATTTAGATATAGTAACCTCTAATCAGTAGTAGATTTTTATGATGTTATAATTTTAATGCAAGTTAAAATTATTTGCCTTGTTTTAAAACCTTGTTTAATTCTATCAACTGACGTACTTATCAACTTGAATTAATAACGTCGTGACTTATACTTAATGATAATCATAAGTTTGGTTTATTATTTATCTGTGCCGAGCCTGCATTAATATTTTTGTAAAGTATTTTAGGTTAAAAGTAACAAATAATACTAGCCTTACCAGTTTATAAAATGGAATTGCTGGTAATTTCGTTGTTACACACTTCATAACTTTTTTTTAAGAATTGCGAGAGATATGAAGAAGATTTACTTTTTATTGTATTTATTTATTGCCTTTCATTCATCTGCCGGTACAAAAATATAAATGAAATAGACAAAGAGCTGTTGTACACCTTTGAACGAACGGGAATTTTTATACTCCTACGCCAAGGACACATACCACATTACCAGAAACTGACATAAGCCTTTTATATCTGTCTCTATCTTCTATGAAGCTGTCTGACCGTGTGTTACAAAGAAGTAATTAAAACCTATAATAATCTTTCCTTCAAACAGAGTTAGGGTCAGTCTACATAAACAGGCTTCCCGGCTGACCATTATTTTATATCCAGAGTTAGTTAGTTTTAATATAAATACATCAAAAGTGTGAAGGAGACAGATTCGCAGATTTAATATTGGAGCCAAATAACTTATTATCCAAACATCTTGAATCCCGTTTCGGAGCTAAAATGTTTACTTCGCTCCTTTAGGTTTAAGAAAGTAAATAAAAGAAATGTAAAGCATTTTACGTGGGCTTATAAAAAGATTTTATCTTTAACGATGCTAGTTATAGGGAGCCCATTAAGGCAACGACGAAATTATAAATTACTTGCTTCTTGATAACTTGACGAAATAAAAGCAAAATTACTACTGAGTTTTTTTTTGTGTATCGGTATTTTTTAAAGACTTAGTAATATTTTTACGAATAAAGCCTTTTATTAAAGTGATTCTTTTATGAATATAAAATTAATAAACACTTTATTATACACATACATATATAGATCACAAAACATTTTTGTTTTTAAAATTTCGCATAACAAACTGCGATACTTATATAAATTTTGAACAGAGATGGCATATTGGCTACAGCGTACGTCTCTCATGTCTGTGGTCATAGGTTCGAGCCCCAGCTGTGTACCAATAGACTTTCTTTTTTATGGTGCTCATACAAATTCTTAAAAGGCCGGCAACGCACTCGCGAGCCCTCTAGCATCGAGAGTGTCCATTGACGGCGGTATCACTTAACATCTGGTGAGCCTCCTGCCCATTTTCCCCCTGTTCTATAAAAAAAACATTGCCGTCATAATATGTTGAGTAACGTTAGTAGACATTTGTTAGCAAACATTAAATTACAAATGTTAAAAAACGTTTTTATGTTAGAAAATGTTTACAATCATTTTCTAACGGTAATGTGGGACCACCATAAAACCAAAAAGTCGACAGTCTGACTTCAAAAATCGGTTCCACGAAATATATACTGTGACTCTCATAATGACCAACAGTCACCACAAGATAATCGCGATTGTCTTAACGATGCTCCATGTTGTCCTGTCAGTAATTAATAGAGTTGGCCTAGCCCTGACCCGATCATTGGTCCGTAACTCTTTAACACAACTGACCTATAAAATCAACATTCGATATAAATATTATATTCCCGTTATATTCACGTTATCTTGTGGATTTTCAGAAATTCTGTATACTACTATTTGTACTGTATGATTTTTGTAAATTGTTCCAGACGTTTTAATTGTTGCCATTAGTTTTTTTAGTAGTTATAAATTATAGTCTACTCCCCTGCCATTGTGTCCAGGGACTATCGCTCAAATGTTTCCAAAAAAGCAAGCTACATTATTTTAATTACAATAGACTAGTTCAAAAATGGTGTGTTAAATATATGTATATGTTAAATTGACCACATTTGATAGTAAGCATGACTTACTTTTGACTTGATGTCCTGTAAGCCCTAGATGGGGAAGGGGGAGTCCACAGTCCTCCTCACGTCCACGTCTTCCATCTTATTGCTTCCAAGTCTTTCCGGCTTTCTTGCGTCATCTGCAACTGTACGGCCGCCACGCCAAGTTTATATAGAAATTGGCTTGCTTTCTACCAATTAAATATTAATTATTCGCGCGCAATTGTGATCGATATACAAAACGATACGACCGCTAAAAGTGTATCACTAAAACATTAATTAGCCTGCTTAATTGTCCGAAGATATTTTGCTGAGAGCGATGCCTCAATTGCAAGACAAAAAATTGGAATACAGCCAAGAAGGCTTAAGCCTCCAAAGGAGCCAAACGAGTTGCCATTATGCTGAATTACTAAAATATAGCAGTGAAATATGTAAAATAGTGGAACAATATTTTTAAGACAGTTATTACGTTTCAACGAAACCACTTCGCGATTTCATTTTATCTGCTATCATTATAAGTCGGTGCGATCAGATTTTAAATGCATTTTATATTTTGATGCATTAAAATGTTATGTTTTGATATGTTTGCAAATCAAGTTCTACTGCTATTTTATGATAATATAATAATTAATGGATATTTCTGAGAAAAGTTATTCGCTATTAAAAAGTTTTTAACATACGATGTGTTAAATATTTTATTAAATTATAGTACTATTAGTAAAATTTATGTATTGTAGATACCTACAAAACCTATGCCTACATATCTAGCGTAACTTAAGACTAACAAGTAATTTAGAACTAATCTTATTTACTTCTGAAACTGAATTAATTTACTAAAAAGAACATTTAACAGGACTCTCTATTAAATATTATTAACTCACTATTAAAGGGAAGACACTACCAAGTTACCGACTTACCAAGCTTACTTTAAACTACTTACCTCTGTTAGTGCACTTTAATAAATAAAAAATAAGCGTATGGACCTCATGAGCACATGGTTACAGAGTTGGGAAATGCATTCTGAACACTGACACTGTAGCTATATATATATATACATATCTACTAGCGGATCCGACAGACGTTGTCCTGTCTACACGTCTTCAATTTCAAAATTTCAATTTTTAATAAGCCATTTTGATGAAAATTATTATTCAAATGTTATGACAATATCTAACGATCCAGCACATGGTCACACACGATATAACACAATGATAACAAAACTTTTTTTAAATTTCGGGACAGACTAAAATTAAAATTCGAATATTATTTAAAATTTGACACTGCGATGGTAGCGCCGTCTATCGGATCCAATGTAAAACATTCCAAAATCAACAACAACTAATAAATTGAAAATTAATTAAAAAAACATTGCCCAGCGGACAAAATTGTGAATCTAAACCATTCCCAGATCCCCTTGAACACACACAAAAAATTTCGTCTTAATCGGTCCAGTCGTTTAGGAGGAGTTCAGTCACATACACACGCACACAAGAAATATATATATTAAGATATATATATATATATATATATATATATATATATTTACGGACTAATATATATATATATATTTACGGACTAATATATATATACGATGTTAGTTTTTCATTGGCTAAGTCTAATTAAACACGATCAGAGTCAAGATAAAAAAGATAAGTATACTTCACAGATAATTAATGAGATTCCCGATATCAAGAATGCAATTAAAATAATAATTAAGTCGAGTTCTGATCAGTGTTACATTAATTGGAAAACAAACTAAACACTGACAATAAATGTTTTATTCAACGATATTTTTTTTTCCTGTGTGTTCAGATTTCATTTGAACATTAACCAACTTCTGCCATAGTTCATGTGGTTGTTCTAAATTTTACCAGCTGAAGATACGCGTTACACCAATATGTCACAAGAATAATATAATGTTTGTGTAAATAGGTGTTATTAGTATTTAACATATGGTTTTAAAACAATAAATCAGATTTGAATATTGCTTGATCTTATTCATTTCTCACTTCATCTCAAAATGGCGAAGAATATATCAAGCCCATCATTAACGTGGTGAGCATGTCCGATATCTTTGAGATAATCCCACCACCTTGAACATTTGACCTACCCATTGTACCAAAATAAAGTTGGCGATTAAAAAGAGTGGCGGAGAGTTCATTGCCAGTTCTTCTCTTCCATTCTACGCTCGATTTGAGAACTGGCAGTATATGTAAAATTAGAAGCATTTAAGCCATAGAATATAAGCTATATAATTTTATATATAAATAAAGAAACATCTTTTCACCGCGTAAAAGCAAGTCCTAAATCTAACATCAAACATATTCCTATTATTAAATATTCACACGTCAAGTTGTGTTTAGTTATAAAGAGATAACGCTCCTCACAAGTCCATTCACTTCGTACATCCACACTGACCCAGTTTCGTTCAAAGCGTTTCACTGGAAAAATATTCAACGTTTCGGTATGTTTCAAACTTCAATAGATGCTTTTATTTGGTTAGATGTTGCACGCCCTTGACTCGGTTGCGTTTTACATCTTTGCTCTTTGCAGTTGCAGTTTTTTGATATTAATGTGCTAACTTTGTTAGCCTCTAGTCTTAACACACAATAAAAATAAGAAACCCTTCTAAGAAAACCAGTGTTCTTAGCTTGCTCTTCACAAATACGGGCGTATTCAAACATACCATCAATACACATGTGATGGCCTAATTATCAGACAGAGATGAGCAATTATTACTATAAATAAGTAAAGTAGTTTATCATGTTTTTTCTTTATCCATAGGGATCGTGTAATAATGATATGACATAACGAGCATTTAATTATCAAACAATATTTAGAAGCCACTGGGGAGATGGGACATTTTCCCTCTAATTAATTATACATCATGACCTAACCCAACCCTTTTATCTTTTAGCGTGGCTTAGATTATTCGTCAGTAAAATAATAATTTCTAAATCTACTTTCAAATTATTCACGATGACAAGAGATGGATCATGGAAGATGGGCCGGCTGCTGGTATGGAATGCCACCTATTCAGGCACACCGGCCCCTTCCTATCATGGAACTACCAACAGAGCTGGTGCGGCTTGTTATGCGGCTGAAAAAGCTAAAGCCTGCAAATACAGGGGTCTATATGATTTTGTCCCATTCGGTGTCGAGACCCTTGGTCCGTGGGGTCCTAGCGCTATAAGGCTTTTTAGGAAAATATCAAAATGATGGCTGGAAATCTTCCACAGTCCGCTTCACAAGGCATTTTTTTTGGGAACTAGCGAACTGTGGAATCGACTACCAGCGGGGGTCGTCCCTACTTCCAAAAATTCAAAATTCGAGAGTACTTCTCCCTTAAAGGCCGGCAACGCACCCACTAAAAATTTGTATCTATGGGCTGCGACGATCGCTTTTTGGGCGCCCCGCTTGCTCGTTTACCCCTCCTATAATTCAAACCCTTTGAATTAAAGGTTGCCAGTATCTTCGGAACCTTGCCTAAAGGGACTCCATCTAATAATATATTTTAGTTGCTACATTTTAAAGTTAGTTATTTCATTAGAATTATTCATTTTAATTATAGATATCGAATATAATATGTAATTAATTCTCACGTACGTTGAATTTTGTATGTAAATTTTGTGGAACTGCAGAAACAATCGAGTTCTTGTTCGAGTTTGTAGGTGTTTAAAATTGTCTAGCTTGAGCTTGGAACTTTTAGCGGTTCGTGTAATTTTACCGTCGCTTCTTGGATATAAAATATTTTGCATAGTTTGAGTTTCTCAGATAGTTTTTACTTGTTTGTCAAAGTATGCTCTGTATTAGTGGTTCCACTAACAAGATTTTTAGGGTTGTTGTTGGGTTTTTTAATAACAATTTTCTAGATAATTCCCCGACTATGTAATAGTCGGAGGTATTAAATAGCTTACGGAAGTGGTATTGGTAACTCGGATGATAAAACACTAGTAGTAGTGTCTACTATTCCTTTTAACTACTTTTTGTATGACCTTTACAGCAAATCCCAAAAAGATGCCTTTTAATTGAATGTTGAACATTATTTCCTTTAAATTCGTCTCCGTTACTTTTATGCCCATAGCTTGCTCAGTGTTAAACCTATCGTATCCATACATTGGACAGTCGGTCAGAACTAGTGTTGTTGTTGCAGCAAACCGAAACATCAATTGCGTCCAGTGATAACTTACCTCGACACTAATATGAACGAACCAGTTTTACTATTTCCATTTTATTCGAACAAATATTACCTTATACTAGATGTGTATTGGCTTTATATATCACCTACAAAAAGGTTAAAGGTTATTGGGGTTACACCGATTAATCAACCGAGTTTTTCATTGTGTGATATAATGCTATCTTCCCTCATCTCGCCTTAATTTAAATGCCTATTAGAGTTAACGAACTGAACTCTTTCAAATTTATATGATTAATTCAACCAATATATCGGCTATATGAAGGTTTTTTCGGTTCAAAGATTTTTTTATGTTTATATCAAATCTAAAGTTTTAAAGTAATACTAATACTTTATTTCTAATAATGTTGAGTTATTAAGTGGTCAAATTAGTTATTAGTATCAGCCCTTTCTAAGCAGTGGGCATCGACTAATCTTGATTTTTCGGCAGCGTTCCCAAAGTTGCAATCAGGCCAACTTCCCGGGCCAGGATGCCCAAAATACGAAAACGTCGTTTGACGAAGACTTGGAGCTGATGGAAGCAGTCTAAATAGTAGCAAGACGACAAAATGTCAGAAATATTGTGTGAAAAAATATTCATAAGTATTAATATTATATAAATATTATACACAATAATAAACGGACTGAAAGTCAGTACAGGCTTCGCTCCAGCTGTTTCTATCTATGTAATATGCCACACTTTTCTATAAAAAGACTACTGCCTCTATTAGCCCACCTACATACTTAGAAACATCCACCATATAATTTTTTATGAAAAATTGTTTTCTACCCTTAAAAGCCATTTTATAAACTCGGCATTTCTTTATCCCACCCTCTCATAGGGATGAATTGGTTTCGAAAATTTTCGTTCTGAAGGGTTAGGTAAGTTTACACATAAGATTAAGATACAAGATTCCCTTCATATAATATTACCTATCGCAATGAATTATACAGGGTGTGATGGGCGTTCACTGTCCCTAATCTGTTATAATTCCATTCACTTTGTATATAGTTGTAGTGGGATTATACTATTTGCATTATATTAGTAAATTAATATTCTAACTACTATATACAGGCAAGCTAGTGGATTAATTCTCATTAAAAAGAACATTTTTGTCGAAATTTTTTTAACATCGCATATAGAAAACTCAATCTAAATAGAGGCTTAAAAGTCGAAACACTCTTAGACTATAACGAGTTTTTTTCGGTTAGTGTTTTTAATTTTGTAAATATTTTCTAAAATGTTAATAATAAACATACTTTTCTTAGTATGTTAAATAATAATTTACCATTGAGGTTCGTCAATGATAAAGAGGGTGATTAGTATGTGCTAACTCGAAGCAGTAATTTTTTGCTGCGAACTGAAGCGTTTGATACGAGCTTTAAGCTCGCACGGTATACTAGAAACGGTTGAATGAATGAATGAACGAACTATTTATTTCAAACAACTAAGTTCTTACATCTACTAACTAATCTTATGAATTTACATATTTTGATATTTATATTAGTCTCTTCGTTCTCGAGTTCTCGGTGTTTGCTTGTCTTACGACATAACCCTCCTCCATAACCAGTCCATCCTAAGCTATCCATCTCCATAGTGGACCTGCTATCATCTTCCCATTGGATCAATGTTTTTCCTTGGTTTTCTTTGCCTTATATACCATTCTACAGTATCTTAAGTCCATTTACAAGTATTAGTTCTTATCGTATGAGGCACACATCGCCTTTTTAATTGTTTCACACTGTATATATGTATTTTTTAGTTTTACCCTCTTACTTATTTTTGTTAGTTTTACTTTGTCTCGTCATTTGATTTTTAACATGTTACATTCAATCCCTAAGTGACACGGCGCTATAAACAGTCATTGATAAGTTAATATATTTTTTATTGAATACGGAAACCCCACCCAAGTTAATTTTCCAAAAATTAATATTTTATCATAAAAAGTTCTTATCCCCTCCATAAGCTCAGTTTTATAGAAAAACTTCCTCTTTGTTCCTCTTAATGACCTTTTTGTATTTTATTAGGGACGTGAGGGACCCCTAACTTAACAAAATGATGTGTTACGAATTACTTTTTTATTACTATATACATACTATAGTTTAAAAGTAACATTTTGTTTTAGTATTGCCAAGTAAATTGTCATAAAACATATAAATTAAAAGTCGGTAAAAGACTAATTAACATAAAATTTAACAGAATACTTCCTCTCTCAATAAATAAAATATCAAATACTTTGTGAATATATTGAACAGTCTTTTGTTCTTTTTATTCAGTGTCATATGATTTAAAAATCTAACGATTTTCAATCTATTGTTACGCAAAACTTGCCTCGACAAAAGATCCAATTTGGAATAATCCTGCCGTAGGTATATATCCATATATTTCTTTTTTAACTATTACATATACCTATATGGTATTTTCTTTATAAACAAGATTCACTTATAGATTATATCGTATCGAATATCTCGATACGTAAGCAAAGTCGCTATCATCAGCTTGTTATAAAGCTAACTATACCCTTGTCCATGAAATAAGGATTCACCCACATAAAGAGGCTGATATTTTGAGAGACTCCAATGAAGTGCTCTCAGGGCTCTCCTTTTTAAAAAGGGTCATTCATAAGACCTTTTGGATGAGAAATTCAATTTGTTGGAAGTATAATTTATTTGTTACGGCCCACGGATATTATAACAATTTTTATATTAGTATTTCATATGAGTTACATGTTTTGAACTAATACGAGCTGGAGAAACATATTGCATTTTGACATCCGGGATCGTAATTCACAACCGATGTGACATAAGTACCTTCAAGAAAGGAAACGTATCATTCACTGGAAGGTCGACAACACATCCGCTAGCCCCCGGCACTGTAGGTGTCCACGAGGTTATCATTATATTCAAACCTACCTGCTCTGTTTTGCCTATCTCATAAAAAGACCTCCTATTACATTGTCTTTTGATGTATACAATACTAATTAAATATTGCTATGATGTCACCCAAAGATTAATATTCTATGTTATACAAAAAAAAGGAAATATTTTTACAAATTAACATATTATTTTTATTTATTAGAGAAAAAAATATTTATTTATATATAACAAAAAACAATGCAAAAAGGTTCAATAATTTACAAAAGGAAATTATATTCTTTCACAACAAGTTAAACTGTAGGTGATAATTAAATCAGTTTTATTATAAAATGTAAAATGACGCAATTTTCGTGGCATTTGGGTCAACTTAAGTCATTATCAATAGATCATAACTGAAACTTAATTATGAATCCCGAACTCGTTATTGGTTGAATGGCTTTGGATAATTCCCATTTGGCTGCAATTCACACTTCCACAATCTTAAAGTTTATCACATAAAACATTAACGCTCGATTTCAGTATTTAACGAACGGATATCGAGCTGTAAAAGGAGTCTGTAGCTTAAAAAAACATGTGTGTCACATCTACATACGTGAAAAGTTATACGTCATTACAGTTATACTTCGTAACAAGATAAAAATCTTCTCAAAAAATTTGTAGAAAAAACAAAAGAAAAAAGCTTTTAAAAGTTTTATTATAACGCATTATCTAGTTTGGTTTCAACAAAATCTGCTAACCATTAATATCTCAAAAATATCTTATGTAATATTCAGGGCGAAAAATAAAATCATTCCTATCTTTCAACCGCTTAAAGTTCAAGACGTTGAAATAAGTAACAATAATTGGTAGAAAGATTTGGGTCTTAAAATAGATACATATTTAAAGTGGATCGTTCATATATCATGCATACTAAACTAAAATCACTTATAGGCAGATTTTGGTTAATATCAAAATGTATTCCGCAATCCGTACGTCATTTAATTTATAATTGTTTAATCAAGCCACATTTCATATTTCTAATTGAACTGAGGGGTACAGCAAGCAACAACAAAATTTTTAACTTACAAACACTACATAATAAATTAATAAAAGCATTATTTAGATACAATTTCTTAACACAGACTAGTAAAATCTACCAAGAAACCAAAATTATGACGTTTCTTAATTTAAAAAAAATTAACTAACTCTCTCCATAGTAATCATGAAAAAAAACAAACACACAAATACACGTAATACTCGTCGAGCGAGTTTGCTTATCTTGTCGAAGCCGCGGACAAATTATTTGAAGAAGTCTATTAGGTATTAGGATGTGCAATTATTTAATCAATTACTGGCTAAAATTCGCAATATTAGCACGTTTAACTAATTCAAAAAGCCATTAAAGATGTATGTTAGAATGAACATAGTAGACTAAAATTGGAACGGCTAATGGCGAAGTGTATCTCGCTCGTATATACTTACAGATTCAGCTTCTTTAAATAAAATACATTGATGCAATGAGAAATAAAGTTCATTTAAATATCACAAAATTAAATGTTGACTATAGCTGACTTCAGGGTGTCTGTATTTGAGACGGTGTGCGCGCGCATTGTAAAAACAATTAACTCTTATAATTTTTCAAAAAATAACTATAACTACCAAAAATTAAAAGATCTAACTGTCTTTAAATAACATATAAAATAAATAGAGGTCAGACTAAGAAGCTCTCATATTTCCTCAATAAGCAGTTTTAAAAGTTTTGCCTGCGTGTGAGGAATAACTTAACAATATAACCTACTTTCAAAAAGAAAATTGTTCTGAAGACGGAAAGTTTTTGAATGTAATAATTTATACTACTTATTCTGGTAAATTTGGGCATTATAAAATGATAATATAATAGACAGTAATGTATTGATAACATTCTGTCAGACACATTTGTATATTTTGTTTATTTAGACAATAAGGCCGTATCTCAAATACGACGAGTTTAAGTCTCATAGATTGTTTTCATCTAGACCATATAATATGTATGGTATAGATGCACAATTAGGCGTCAAACACACGTCCCCAGAATTGAGATTTGTTAAGTAATATTTGTCTACAATCAGCAAAATTAATAAAACAAAATCAAGACAGGGATTCTTATTAAACGGGCAATGAATATGTGTTTTTGCATTGTTGATATAAGCTTACCGACGCTAGCCACACTAGTTGATTGGTAGGATAATCACAATATATAATTTTAAATATGACATGAACTTATAGGCAAACATTCTACACGAATTCTACACGAATATATAATACATATATTAAACAACACAATCAAAATAACAGCCTATAAATTGATATTTAATTGTGAGGAAAGCAACTATGTATATCCAGACCTAGCACGTTTATCAGAATGATCAATCTGGATATTGGTGAGCTTTCACCAAAAGAAGGGATAAATGGAAAGATTGTTATTGTTAATGTCGATATTTTTAACCCGCAACAATACAATACTCATTTATACAATATGTCGTCGATACAATTAAAATGTCTAGACTTTCATGCCCCTGTATTTAAAAGCCTCCATTGTTTGTATAATTCAACACCGGAAGAGAGGTGTCTAGATTAAAAACGAAAGAGCTTTCATTTGTGTGATATTCTTTTAATATTTTGATTATTTATGGTTATTGAACGATGTCAACAAATATAAAATAGATTTAAGATTTAAAAGTCCACGACTGCTCATCGTGCTTAAATTCTCTGTGGAGAGAATAAAAGTAAAATTTAATATAATATTATGGTGTGAATTCATTTAGATGTGATTCTGTAGCGACACTGCTACAATCACTGTGATGACGTCATACCCATATTCGCTTACGGAGTTAATCCAGCTATATAACTATAGCCGCCGTCAGTCATTGGTAAGACTGGTCGATGCAAGACCTCAACCACCCTTTAGGTTGGAGGAAGAGTAGTTTCCTGCACAATTGTAACTCAATGAAATACATGGATAAAAATACATAATATATAATTTAGGTTGAACTCTAGTTATTGTAAGCATTCCCAAGAAGCACGCTTAATCAAACATTTACATATTTTTTAACATTTTGTTTATATATAACAATATCAGTGGTCAACTACAAGAAGCGCATCTTAATAAAAAATTAAGAATCATCAACCAAAATTTTAATTAATTCAATGTAATAAAAATATAATCTAAAAAGTTAATTTTACGAATTCATGAATTGCGATGCAAAGGAATTTTTTATTGAATATAAGAATTTTACATAACTCGTATCATCTCCACGTTCACCAACACTGAGTGCATTTTAAGGCGCACCAACACTCATCAATCGAATCAACTGGCTCAAGTAACCGAATCAATTTAACTCAGAGGTGATAAAAAAGCTTCTGGCAGTGCGATGGGCTCACATAACACAAAAGCGTGCTGACCGTTAGCGCATAATACGGAACTATTAAAAAAACTTAAATCAAACAATTTAGTACTAAAACATGGGTAAATTTTAAATGAAACAAGTTTATAAGGGTCTAGAGAAAACATACTTATCTCGGCTTGGTAGCTTCCGACCGAAATCATTTCCTGTTTGTTTAACCTTATCTCGCGAGGAGCCAGTGATTTATTTTAAGTCTTTGGGGAGAGCACGCTCAAAATTTACAATTTTTAGCTATTTACCGAGGACTGGATGTATTTGATAACGATTTACGTAATACATTTTAAGACTGTGTTCAATATTTTGCTGATAACGTTAAAACACCGATTCCGCTAATTATGTTTGGGGGAATTTTAACAGATTTTGAATGAAGTAACGATTGCCACTGTAGTTAAAGTAAAATAGTGTAGTAGTGTTTGTAAATGCGAGCATACTATATCAGACAATAGTATAGCTCGCATTTACAAACACTTTAGTATCATGATTAAAAAAGATATTCATGATTAATTATAGTTCATTTTATATTGACATTGATACTCCAATAAATTAAATACATCATCTCATCCTTTTTCATTGGCATGTATAATTTTCCAGTACATGCTAGGCTCTGACGAGCCTTCAATTCTTGACATACGTAGTTGAGTTTTGGACCCTAAGACATCCTTCTCGATGGCTTCCTTTATTGTACCAGCAAATGTCAAATGCCAACTAAGCAGAAGAAAGTCCATTTGTTCACAATGTTTCAAACAAACGATCACTGCTAACGCTATAACATTAATACATTAGAGCAAATATTTCTACTTAATAACATTGACGATAAACGATACTCCATTTCGTTTATTAATTATCTATTAATATTTAATGCTATATGGTCCAAAAATCTAATATTATTCCCGTATAACTTCTAAAATATAATATCAAGATTTTCTACGCGAAGTTCCGGAAACGGAAGGAATTCAAAACCGGAAGTAAAATCTGTGACGAATCTCACTACTTCACTCCCTAACATCATGTACGCGTATAATAAAGCAACTCATCATAATAAAACCGTATAAAGCACCATGCATGAGGTGCCACGGTAATAACTAGTATAATAAAATAACCGACGAACATTCTTTATAATACTCCGCCCACTGACCAAACATAGGGCTGGCGGACGACAAAAGTTAAATAATTTGATACTTTTTATTAAAAATTATAAAATACTTTTTATTTTTATATTTAACAAGTACAAGATATTAATGTTCAGAAATCCTCAGAGCAGTAATGTTGTTGTTGAAGTGCTCCGCAATAGGTGTCCAGGAGGTTTCTATAATTCTGGAAGGAGCTTGGCTGGCTTAGCTGGCAATGGACCTGGTAAGAGTCTTAGCGCGAGAACTGAGTCCACCAGCCTTTTAAGATTATTTTTATTATTTTGTGATAGACATTTATCTATATGCCTAAAGAAAAATCATAGGCATGTTTATAACCAATGAATTTTTATTTTTAAAATTTTGTGTAAAAATCGTGCAATGCATAAAATTCCATGCCAGTTTACATTATGTGTACATAAGACCATATTTATATTGTAGACAAATATATATATATATACCCTCCTTTATGTGTTTCAATTTCTCTAGTAAGTTTTTATAACAAGTATTGAAAACATGTTTTTAATGGGGAAGGTTTTGTAACGTACCCTAATAAAATTTGTTGAATTTATTTGGGTCAAAAATAAATTTTTTGTCAGCCCTACCGAGCCGTAATTTACTTTGTTTCAATTGTAAAGAAAAAAAGATTTATTCGACAGCTTCCTGGATCCTTTGTGAGGTCTGACGAGTTTTACTTAAGGAATATAATTCATCTGTGATTTACGACTTAATTAAGAATTCTCACTGAAGTTATTAAATTGTTTAATTTCAATATGAAATCAAAAGCTTAACCTACTTTGAGTAGAAACAAATGAACAATCACTCATTAGATGAAAGGGAAAGAATTGACCTTTGAAATAACTTCACGGCGCTTTTGTAGCAAATGCTAATGGGCAAGATGCACCTAATCTTAAATATTACCGATGGTATACCCAAACCCAGCCAGAAGTCGTTATTTTAAGAATTTTGTATTTAGTTATATTTATATGAAACATGTTCAATAAAAGCTTTCTTTATAAAATTCGACTTAGGGTCCTTCAAGAAAAGAGCGTACCAATTCTTAAAAGGCCGGCAACGCACTCGCGAGCCCTCTGGCATTGAGAGTGTCCATGGGCGGCAGTATCACTTAACATCAGGTCAGCCTCCTGCCCGTTTGCCCCCTGTTCTATAAAAAAAAATGGACTATTGAACAAAAAATAATTTTAATACGAACTAAGAGTCATCAACTAAACAGAGTTTTCAATTTCTCGATATAATAGATTTATTTACTCAAAAAAGACCACTTCTATCAAAATAAGAAAGAAGTACTCTCATTTGTGCTTTTCCTAGAGGCTTAAAGCATTGTCTTTGAGAGTGAAATAGGGTCAAAGTGTTGTTACGTGAAGGCTCACAAAGTCTCTAAGCTGTGGTTAAATAAATGAATGTACAGAGATGTCAGGCTCCGAGGCGCTAGACGTTTAATTTAACTCATAGATTAATTAACAGTTTATAATGTGTATTGTTTTTATGAGTAAAACCATTCAACACATTTCACGAGCTTGCATCGTCACGAGTGAGATTGAGGCGGCTTTTTAATTTTAAACTGTCTTATTTTAAATTATAAAGCGTGTTTACTGTTTCTTGATTTATAAATATATACTTATAACATAACATAGTGCACCACTTGGGGTAGTAAATATAACAATTAGATATTTTTAAATGAAACAAAGTGTAAGTAAGAAACGTTTTAGGGCATGGTTGGCCTAGTGGCTTCGGCGTGCCACTCTCATTCCTGAGGTCGTTGGTTCGATACCCGGCTGTGCACCAATAGATTTTCTTTCTAAAACGTGCGAAAACCGGCTTGCCTAAGAACCAACACGGTGACGGCCTATGTCTTGTCTATTACATTGATAAATAATCATGAAACAGATACAGAAATAAAAAAGGTAATGCCCAAACCTAACAAAAGTTGTACCACCACTGATTTATTTTTATTTCATATACCGTTTAGCATCTAATAAATTTTACCACCGTCAAATTAAGCGTGTGGAACAAAACATTCTTTTCATATGACTTTAACACATGAATTTGATTCTAAAACGACCGTAAATTACTATTCGAATCGCGCTTCCATCAACGCAGCCACAGGCATATTAATAATTCTCTCTGGTACTACAGATACCTTTCAAAATATTCAACACTCAATCAAAAGGCGCGCATAATGATGAGCCGAATCGAATTCAATTCCAAACGGAAACGGATACATATGGCGGCCATTTTAATTACGAACATGGTTGTCCGCGTTCTCGATGTCACGAACAAAAATCTTCACGCAATTTCAAAACCAATCACAATGAAAAAAGGATTATTGTTGTGCGAACACTCCCAAGAGGTCACGATCGTTATGGGCGAATATTTGCTTAAATTTCTACACTTGGTTTCACAATTATCATTTGTCGTAGCGTTATAAATTTACAGTTCAATAATTGCTTTCAATTTACGAATCAGACGAATTAAATTATTTATTATCCTGGGTATTTTATTACTAACATTCAGTGAACGCCACTGGAGTTTTCAATTAATAATATAATTGTTTAGTTATCTTGTAACTCGTAAGTATTAATTTGAAGTATTAATTTGTAACTGGAAAAATTCACTTTAAAATTTATCCCGTTAATTTGTGAACGTGTTTTTAATTTTCTGTGGCAGCTTAGTAAAATATATTTTCAAAAATAGAACTTATATATCTTTTAAATTTTTTATTTTAAATTTATTTTTATACAAATTCTAATAAATTATTTTTTCTTATTTTATTTTTTAGAACTTTAATTTATATTTCATCTAACTCATGATTAGGATATTGAAAAGGATTAGAAATTATTTTATTGAGATTTATCCCCCTAATTTTTGTTTTTGAACAAAAAATTTACTAAATAATCGAAGGTTAATTTTTTTAACCACTGAAGTCAACATAACTTTTTTAATGTTGAAGCATATTACTTTTTAAAGTCCAATCACAATATTGACGAGGCAGACATATATTCGATGATTTGTTTTTAAGTAAGCTCTAGTATGCAATCTGTACTAAAAATATTGTTTTGAAATTAATCAAATAAATATTATTTAAAACTAACAATTTTCAAAAGTAACTTTTGCATTGTTCCATCATTGGTAGAACGATGTATTGTCACAATAATAATATTTGGACAGTCAGTATTTTTTAAAATCTGTAAAACGAGATAGAAATAAAAAACATTATCTTTAAATATGAAAAGGGTCCGACCACGAAGCCCTGGTAAAATTTTACCACAAATTTCTTGAACCTTTTTAACATTGTTGCTTGTGTGTTTAAACTTTCATCTGAAGTATGCTTTTAGAGAATTTAAGCACTAACTACAAAAGTCGATCTTCGTGCCTAGGTGGCATGCGAATAATAAACTAGTAGTTTCGGTTATACGTGAAACATTTTTTTCTGAATATGTGTTTCAGAAGATGTGTTTTAAAAACTTAGAAATTAAGAAGTCATTCTCATTGAATTCTTAAAAGGCCGGCAACCCACTCGCGCTCCCTCTGGCATTGAGAGTCTCCATGGGCGGCGGTATCACTTTACATCAGGTGAGCCTCCTGCCCGTTTGCCCCCTGTTCTATAAAAAAAAATATTCTCCAATAACGTAGTATAGTTTGTATACAAAAATAAAATATTTCGATCACGAAAACCTGTTCTACGCTTTATACACTTTTCCTTCAAAACCTTTCGCCACCTCAGACACTACGAAGGGATGTTTAGGATATTTCCGTAACGATAAAATTGCCCTCATCGTGTTTTCGCAACGACAATGACGTTAGCTATTTTTCCAACTCTCTTTTTTCTTGACACTTAATTTGTTCAGTCGTAGTGAATGCTTATGACCACTATTTTAAAAATCGAATTGATAGTTTTTCAGATTTATAGTAATATATAAAAATAATTATTATTTGTTTGTGATTGACTAGGTTAGGAACGATTTAAATAAATTGATGTAATTAATATTAATAATAATAACTAAGGAAGTAAGTTAATTTAAATTAATTGTAATTATTGCTGTGAGATATTATTTGTAAATGTATAATTGTATGTATTTTTTAATCTAATTGTAATTTATGACTTAATAAGCAAGCTTAAGTGCTTCTAGATTTTTTGAAGTGAAACTTCTTTAAATTATAATTAATATTTAATAAATTCCTCTTCCCCCGGACCGCCGATAGGTGTAGACGTGTAGTGGACCCCTTGTAAAAGTTTATTTAAATATTAAATTATAAATTTGGTAACACTAAATTCAAAGAAGAAAATAGGAGCGCATAAAATCACAAGAGGTAACCGGCGTGTGAAGATACCCAACGTGTGAAGACTACGTAGACAGAGAAACGATCCTGCCACCCTGGTACCTGAGATCGGCGACAACAAACCAGCGCCTGCGCAGCGAACAAGAAGTACGGGTAACACACCTAATTATTAACTATTGGTCATACGTGACCTTGAAGGCGACCACTCACCGCTAAGCTCCACCTTTCACAAGCGCCACTGGATAATTACCTAATTAGCGACACCCCTTTCGCTAATTACCTTGTGACTAATTGGCCCGTTGTAAGATACGCATTAGTGGTTACTTTGCTGTGCATTATTCCCTGGTACAATGTCCGCAACACAGTTAAATAAGTCGTTATCTGACAGTAACATAAATGAAGCAGGTATTGAAAGTACACCACCGAATTTTAATTCCATGCGAAATAGTAGGGTCAATAAAAGGTGCAGAGTAGAAAGAGAACAGGAAATGCATACTTCACCCGCTGAACCTTCGGATTTTTCTCAATTTAAATTATACATGAAAGAATTGTTCGCGTCATTTACGAAGACTCAGCAACAAGAACTTAGAGAAATTAATAACAATCTCAAGGAAATGCAATTAACTAACAGTAACATAGAAACATCAATCACGCGTTTGTTTGCTCAACAAGAAGAGTTTCAGAAGAAGATAGAATCACTAGAGGTACAGACTAAGAAAGATAGGGAGTATATTAATATCCTAGAAGATAAAATAGAGGATCTGCAAAGGACAACTCGGAAGACATGTATTGAAATTAAAAATGTGCCAAAGAACGGAAACGAAAATAGAGACGACTTAATTAATATGGTATTGTGTCTCTCAAAATCTGTAAATTTTAATATGAGCCAGCAAGACATAAAAGATATTTACAGAATCCAGAGTAGAAAGTCTGGGGTAAATAACACCCCCATAATTGTCGAACTAGCCTCATCGATTCTTAAAATGGATTTACTTCTGAAAGTCAAGAGCTACAATATTAAAAATAAAACAAAGATACAGGCTAAACATCTCGGATTTACCAAAAATGAAGAAACCCCTGTCTTTATATCGGAACAGTTAACATCAAAAGGAGCCCGACTATTTTTCCTGGCCCGAGACCTTACAAAATCAAAAGAGTACAAATTCTGCTGGACTAAACATGGCCGAGTCTTCGTCAAGAAAGATGAAAATTCTCGGGTTATCCTCATTAACAGCGAAGCCCAGGTACACCTTTTGCTACAGGAAACGTGACTATACTGTGAAACTTCTTTTTATTTCTTACTATTCTTATCGCTTATTTTTTGTGCATGTATTAGTATTAAGAAAATAATTATTAGTCTATTCATACTTAAAGTTTTAGCATTTATAATTAACCTACATTGTTTTGATAAACCAAGTAACAGTAGTTCAAAAAGTTGTAATCTACGGTATCTAAAAGTATTATTCAGTGTAAAATCCCTTTTTTACGGACATACATACACACTTAAACACACATACACAAAATCATACACACTCTTACACAATAAGTTTAACTGTCTCAATAGCACTATATGTACTCTCAAAACATCGTTATCCTGCAACGGTACTTACATGCAATTATTCAATAGAGTAAAGGGCAAGCTACGCCATTCTGCACGCGTAACTGAATATGGATAATCATTTAAACACCTTATGGGAACTAGATAATACAGAAATTAGTAACTCAAAAATAATTGACATCGAAGAATTTAGTAACTACGTTGAGCAAAATAATTTCACTGTCTTGACACAAAATATTAGAAGTATTTACAGTAATTTTGACGACCTTCAGGTAAATTTACAGCAAATGAATCATGATGTGGATGTAATGATCCTTACAGAGTGCAGACTAAATAATAGTAAACGCTTACCACTCCTCCGTAATTACTCTTCATATCATACTACAAATCAGCTCAATCAAAATGATGGCGTTGTAGCATACATAAAAAACAACCATCTCTGTCGGGTAACAGAAGTTTCACTCTCGCACGCCTCGGCTATACAGCTAATTATCGCCGAATACGTTATTATAGGTATATATCGTTCCCCATCACACGCCTGTGCAGATAATTTCATAACTTCCCTAAATAGTTATCTCGATACTATTACTACACCTAAAAATATTATAATAACTGGGGATATAAACATCAACCTAATAGGTAGAGAGTCTGAATCCTTACAACAGCGTCACAATAGATTAAATTATTTAAACATGCTGGCAGGACATGGGCTGCTTCCCGGGCACTGTCTACCTACTAGAGAGTCGAACTGCCTCGACCATGTTTTTCTGAAATTCGATAAACTTAAGAGCTCTGCTTTTGTGGCTGTCTTGACTACAACTATCACGGACCATGCCATGGTAGTATTAAACCTAGCACAAAAAACTGTAACTAGAAACTGCCATAGGTATTCAACTTCTATTGACTTTGAAAACGCGTGTAAAGACGTCTTATTTAACTCAGACATGTCATTTTTCAATATTTACAATGATCCGGAGACCTTGGCTAATAAATTTATCCATGAAATAAAAACCATATTACTTTGTAACACTAAAACTAAGACAATCTCTAATAGCAAGCGAATTCTTAAACCTTGGATATCACTAGGAGCCCTACGCTGTATTAAACTTCGCAATAAAATGCAACTTAAACTAAAGAAAAATCCTTTTAACGTAATCTTAAAAATAACATTTAGACGCTTTCGTAACTTCTGTTCAAACTTAATTAAAAAACTTAAACGACAATTTCATAAAACTCAAATAGCTAACTCAGTTAAAAATCCTAAACAGCTTTGGATAAAAATTAATGAAGTAACTCAATTTAAAACCCCCAAATCCTCAAATACATGTCTACTGAATATTACTCCGAATCCGCTTGACTCACTAAACCGTATCAACCAATTCTTTGTTAAAATAGGGTCAACTTTAGCTGAGGACATTTTACTTAACTTCGGTAACCCAACAACTACAGACATTTGTTCTCGGGTGTCTTCGTTTGTTCTTCTTGAGACTAGTCCTCGTGAGGTGGATGCTATACTCATGGGTCTCGATTCTGGGAGCGCACCTGGTTGGGATGGTATACCCACAAAGTTTTTGAAAATGTCCAGAGACTTTATTGTCCCGCTCATTAGCCAGCTGGCTAATTCCTGCTTCAAAACAGGAATATTTCCAGCCGTATTTAAGAGATCGTTGATTACGCCTGTGCATAAGAGTGGGGACCTGAACGACGTCAATAACTACCGTCCTATATCCGTACTGCCATGTATCTCTAAAATATTAGAAAAGTTACTGAACAATAGACTGGTCAATTACTTAAATAAATTCAAAATTTTATCCAACACACAATACGGATTTAGGAAGGGCCTGTCTACACAAGATGCCGTGACTGCACTTACTAATGACATAATTGATAATGTAGACAGAGGTATTAAATGCGTAACAATATTCTTGGACCTTAAAAAGGCATTTGATACCGTTTCCGTTCCCATTCTTCTGCGCAGGCTGGAAGCCATAGGAATTCGTGATACAGCTCTCTCCCTTTTTAGAAGTTATCTACAAGGTCGAAAACAACAAGTTAAAATTAATAATTTGATAAGTGAAGAAGAAACCGTGGAATATGGCGTCCCGCAGGGAAGCGTGCTTGGCCCGACATTGTTCCTGATATATATAAATGACCTTTGTAATATTCGGAGCAATGGCGGACGGATCTACTCATACGCGGATGATACCGCGATTGTGTACACGGGAGCGACTTGGATGGCTGTGAAATCCGCAGCTGAACTAGGTCTGGCTGAAGTAGCTGGCTGGCTTAATACCAACTTACTTTCACTTAATGTTAATAAAACAAATTTTATATGTTTTACTGCGAATCAAAGATCTCAGCCGGGTTACGACTTTGGAGTTAGGATTCATAGGTGTGGTGATCCGATTGCCCAGAATTGTAGCTGTCAGACCATAGAACGTGTCAACTCTACCAAATATCTTGGAGTTACAGTGGACCAAAGGTTATCATGGCACTTACACATCGAAACAATTATGGCCCGGGTTAGAAAACTTATTTGGATATTTAAAAACTTACGCTACGTCATGCCCGCGTCATTGCTTAATAAAGTTTATCTAGCCCTGGCTCAATCTATTATAATATACTGCATTCCCGTATGGGGAGGAGCAACTAAAACTAAGTTTTTAGATTTAGAGAGATCTCAAAGGGCCCTTATTAAAGTAATGAACTACAAACCATATAGATACTCTACCGATGACCTTTACAGAAATAGTGGCTTATTGAGCGTTAGAAAATTATACATTTTGCATATCACCCTACGTATGCACAAAACACTACCATTTAGTCCAGGTAAACTAAAGAAGAGACGTAAAGATATTGTAGCATACGCCCCACGCGTGCACACAGTTTTTGCTCAACGTCAATATACTACACAGGCTGCCTACATCTATAATAAACTGAATCAGAAATTAAATATATATCCGATGTTATTATATAATTGTAAGAATACCGTAACTGGGTGGTTGAAAACTATCACATATGAAGAAACAGAATTAATTTTGACGAGAATCAGATAAACACACACACACACACACACACACACAAACACACACACACGCACGCACGCACACACACACACACACACACACGCACACACAAACACACAAACACACACACACACACACACACACACAAAAACACATGCACGCACTCACACGCACGCACGCAAAGACCGTGCGTTATTATTTGTTTAATTTAGTTAGTTTTTAATTCAAAAATAAATAAATAGAAAAATAATACATTTTGTAACTAAGTTTGTCAAGTCATATTTCAGTTGTTTTGGTCCAAACATTGTAATCTATAATTTAAGGGAAGTTGCGAGGTTGCTCCATCACAAGTATTATTTAACTTACTGGGGCTACCTCAATTTTACATGTATGTTAATGTTTGTGATTCAATAAAATACTTTTTGTTTTTTGTTTTGTTTTAATTAAAATTACGTCGACGTATGGGAGAAATTTTGTAAGAAAACGTCACGTTTTTCGGTTACGCGCCATGTTGCTTTTTATATCGAAGTTTAGTATAGTGACATAAATAATATAATGTTATATATGATAATAATAACAACAATATATTAGTTTTGAAGTTAGGTTTGAAATAAGAAAAACAATATATTAATTTGAAAGTTATAAAATAAAAAGACTTGTTCAAATTTAAGTGAATTTACAAGAAACGTGAGAGTGATTATACATTTCGTTTTAGAAATTCATCACGTATGAGCATGATTTTAATATTTATTTGAGGTTAACCTCACTTTTTGATTGTAAGTATCAGTCAATGTATATAAATCTGTTTTTTAAAGTATTAATATAACTGAAAAACTTGTTTTTCATATAAGGCTTAAGCCTTATCTACCCCATTTTCGTGAAGTTGCAAATAATAGAAAAATGATATGTCGTAAAGAAGTTTCACTTCTTACCTGTGTACTCTGGTACACACACATATTTTTTTTTTTTTTAGTTTTGTATTGTATTGTATTGTGTAAGTCTAGATAGATATCTGTAATTTTATTTTCTTAGGAAATAAGATAATTTAATGTATTATAGAACGAAACGAAATAACTATTCAGATAACGAAAATAAAGAAGGCAAGGCAGTAAGTAAAAATATTCTTATATATAACCATTATATTATAATTACAAGATCAAAATAAAAATCAAATTGCTAGATTCTAAAATACATAAAAATATATATTTACAAACAAATATCGTATACCCACAAAATTCGTGTTTTCTTATATAATGTAGAATCCACAAAAATAGAGCTTTCTCTTACTAAAGTGTATAAACTCGTAGTACACATAACTCATATCTATATATATTTATACCTACTGGGTAACATTTCATGTTATACGTTTAAACCAGACATATGCTATTAAGCCAAATGTATTATGTTCAGAAGTTCCGAACTTAGTTTCCTGGTAAAGACTAAGGTTATTGGAATCAAGATGAATAATGCAGACGCCTGTTCGCCGTACTGAAAGTTCAATTTTGCATTCTGCTCAAACTGCTTGTTTTAATCGAGTTTCTATTTCTGATCTGACATTATTATGTCTGTTTCGTTTAGAGTGAGAAGCAGCGAGGCTACAACTTCTTTAGAGCCTCAGATTTCTGATTCTGTTTCATGGTTATTTTTAAATCTAATAGGCAAGGATCAGTGACTGACTGATCTATATTATACTTTATCATTCTATCCTATCCTCTAGGAGTCTATCCTACACTAATATAAGACAAGACTAAGACAGGAAAATCTGTAAAACTACAACTCATAGTCAATAATAAAAAACATGGTGGCCCGATAATCACAATCTCCATTACTTTTTATGAATTTATTATACTCAACTTTCAGTCCAAAAATTGAATTGAAATGAATTGTTGTTGTAAAAGAATTGGGTTTGTGGGTAGGTTTTAATATTTGAATCGCTGTTCTTAGAATATTTCACTAAAATAACATCTTAACGATTAAGTCCATTGAAGATGGCTGAAATCAGATTAAGGGAAAAGTTTTAAATTTTCTATAGGTGTTTTGAACTCTACAAGGTTTTACCCTTAGGCCATTCAAACCTTGTTATTCAATAACGAAATATTCACGTTCAAAGTAAATTTTTCTTAAAAGATAATATCTAAAATCCTCATCAAAAGTTGTACTCAACTTCAATTAATAAATATTTTATTAAAACCTAATCAAATCGGAACGTTACTATTTCATGTGTCTTCAAGGTTCCTTCATTATCAAGGCACCAAAAAGGAATCAAAGAAAAAGAAGCAAATTACACAAACTAAAACCCCCTAATAGGATTTTTATAGTATACTAGCAGATTCGGCCAAGCGTTGCTGTGGCTATGGTTTTTGTTATATTACATAGTAGTAAACTATTCAAGGGAAACGGTAAGCTTATCTTTTAAGTTAGATCAAACTGCACACGGTGTGCAAATTTGATTGATATCGGCTCGGTAGTTTAGGAGTCCATCGCGGACAAACATCGTGACAGGAGATTTATATATATTAAGACTAGCCGATCCGACAGACGTTGTCCTGTCTACACGTCTTTAATTTCAAAATTTCAATTTTTAATAAGCCATTTTGATGAAAATTATTATTCAAATGTTATGACAATATCTAACGATCCAGCACATGGTCACACACGATATAACACAATGATAACAAAACTTTTTTTAAATTTCGGGACAGACTAAAATTAAAATTCGAATATTATTTAAAATTTGACACTGCGATGGTAGCGCCGTCTGTCGGATCCAATGTAAAACATTCCAAAATCAACAACAACTAATAAATTGAAAATTAATTAAAAAAACATTGTCCAGCGGACAAAATTGTGAATCTAAACCATTCCCAGATCCTCTTGAACACACACAAAAAATTTCGTCTAAATCGGTCCAGTCGTTTAGGAGGAGTTCAGTCACATACACACGCACACGATGATTAAGATGTAAGAATTGAAATATAGTTAAAAAATTATAAAAAAAATTAAAATGTTAAATTACTTAATTAAACAAACAATTACTTAAAAAAAATTAAATTACTTAAAAATTTAACCAATAAAAATGAGGTGATGAGTTTCTTGTTTTAAATAATTATAAAATGTGTTTTAATTCACACCAAACATTCATAAATATACCATAGAAATCGCACGTCAAAATGAGTTTACGATACTTGACATAATTTCGACTTGAATGCTAGCGAAATGTGGACGAAAATGCTATTTTCTCGTTTCCCAAATAATTCTTCCTGATTACCTTATACCCCTCATTACCTCAAAAGACAAAGGAACTCGAATGCTCACAATTTTCATTTACATTTACTTTGGAAAATCGATGGGCCTGAGGCTTTTCTTAAGTACGGGGATCCGTTTATAAGACCTATACACATAATTTTTGTCTATATCCTACAAGAATTAAGTTCATTGGCATCGGTTGTTGTATGGATATAATCAGATATATGTTAAATGAAACACTTTTGAAGCAAGGTAATAACTGAATTTAATGGTTTATAATATGAGCTTATTAACATTAAATTAGGGTTTGCGACTCTACCAAAAACTAACTATCTAATCTAAGGGTTTATAAATCAAAGTTACACTTTAATACAAGTATCGACATATGAGACCTATTACAGGAAACGAGAGTGTTAAACAATTTATGAGTGTGGTAAAAACTAAAGGGCTCATTTTGACTTCGAGTGAGCGATCATTGCTAACATTTTCTTTACGCTTACAATGAAATTAATATATATTTATTTATTTATATCGTCCTACAGCTATATATATGTACATAACTCAAGTCGAAACGTTTTTTAATAATGTGTTATATAATTTATATGCGAGCATTCGTAGAAAGTTTTGTTATACCAAGCAATAAATGATCAAGTTGATTTGTTTATAAACAAAGCATTATGTTACAATAATTGGATAATGTTTTTAAGTTATTGAATGTTCATTTTATCTAGTTATACCAGTTTTAACATAATGTTCATACTTTAATAAAAGAAACTAAACATATAACAACGATTAAAAAATTATAGTTGTAATGTTAAAAAAGAAATGAGGTCGTTTTCTTTCGATAAATTTCAAGACAGCCTGTGAATTTCTTAAAACTAGTGTCGCAGTTATATAAAGTTTTTACAAAGTTCCGGACGCTATCTAAAGTCCAAGTTTATTTGAAAAGAAAAATGCTTCGATTTTATTGATGTTTACATTTATTTTAATGAAAAGCTTTAATGAATGGACGTTTTTCGTTTTCGTTTTATGTTAGCGAGAATATTTATTGATTCATTAGTCCGCTCTCTTTTGCTCGTACACCTGGAAGTATGGCCTGGCCGTTTCCATTACAGCTGTAAGGCGTGGGTTAGCACATCTATATAATATATCTTAGTCTTCGCCCTGATGTACACCATTGATCTCCGGGGACTAAGTACTAAGGACTTCAACGTCATTATATCCATAAACGTCCAGGATTCGCTCCAGTATACTAAGCATGTGGAAATATTCATAAACAATTTGATAATAAGATATATAGTATATAGTATTGTCTTTTACTAACATTACTTTTACACATTTTAAGAAAACACTTTTTTACCGGATTGAAGCTATGTATTATTACTATAGAGAACGCGAAACTTCGGATAAATTTAAAATTACTTTAAATATATATAAAATACAATAATATATAGCTTCAATCCGGTAAAAAGTGTTTTCTTTGAATTAGACATCTATTAGTGACGGCATTTATGAGCTAAGCGTCAATATGAATGTTGGATTTTAAACCAGCGTTCTTTCTTGATCGTTTGCAATCCCGTATATTATGACGTAGTCCTCTCAATATCGGTAGCGATGATGACGAAGTTGTTCTCGATCTTACGTCTGGCATACCTAGTCACTGATTTGAACGACGAAATCATGACGCGTTTCGCTAGTGTAAATTAGACTTAAAAAAATCGTATAGCGTGTGTTTTTCAACCAAAGCGCACATAATATAATTTTGTATTTTTAGGTATTTTTTCAACGGTTTTAGTCATGCAAATTTGAAAATAGACTGGCAAAACCTATTTCCCAAAGAGATGTTAATGGAAATTGGCATGACAACCAGTGCCGTGCTAATATTAACAACGCTTTTTGATTTCGAAGAAAATTCTAAATTTACCGCAATTAAAGCGAATGCACATCTAATCAAATTAACTGTTAAAACCAAATATATATAAATATACCTTTCAAATTATGTATTAATGAGAAAGATAGACAAATTATTCATATAGGTCTCAAAGACTCTTAATAACATGATTTTAATATTTTCATTATCATTATTTTATATGAATATTCAACACTCATGAATAATACATAGTAAGGTAGTGACACACCTGTCGGTTTGGAAATATATTTTATATCGTGGACGCGGACGCCTATTATTTATTCATTCAAAAGCTATCCCTGTCAATTTTGTATTTACATACATTATGCCACTGATTATAATATTTTATTTACCAAAGTATCATATATTCAATACTGTTGTCGTGGTAAATATTGATACATAACTTATGTATAAGGGGCCTTAATTTTTCTCTCGCCGATCATCGAGATCGGGATTTTAAACAAAAGAAAGATTCAAATTAATTGTTTTTGGAGCAAACAATTAATTAATGATATTCCAAGAAGGCCTTGGAATGTTAATTTCCTTTTGGGCTATTCTATTCTCACCCTGGCACCGTCTTCTTTGTTTATCTTTGGAATTAAATTCTCATACGTCTTTTTTCCATTATATATCTAAATGTATGAAACAAAGTCGTGTTAGTTACACAACTTATAACTCAAGATCGGTTGGACCGATGTTATGTATCTCTTTTTGGTGGATTCTTCTTCGCTCCAAATAACATACATAGTAAGTAATAAAATATCGGATAAGTTATCGAATAGTATAGTAAATAAATTAATTAATTTTACGAATGCAAACAGCATGTGGTGCCATCTCTTGACAAAACATTTCTGTATTTGCAAAAACGTTATTTACTTCATGAAATCATAAAGTAACTTAAGTTTACGCGATTTTGTTAGTCTTTCAGGCGGAACAAAGTTCACCGGGTCAGCTAGTTAATTACATATAAACACTTGTATTGCGTAAAAAACTTTCGTAATATTAAATGTGACGTTTATATTAAGATGTTTCCGGTACTTTTCCGGTTACGGGGTACCAGGCTTGCTATGACAATCGTTTCATACTTCTCAGAAATCCAACGGAATATTGCAATTACCAACTTCAAGGCATGTGGAAACATTTCAATAGACAGTAATTATTATTATGAACTATTTGATATTCAAATAGCTATCTATCAACTTCATATATTGAAGGAAATTGTAACGCGCTTATATCTACTAAAAATTGTATTTTAAAGTTGGGAATCAAATAAAAATACATCATTCGAAAGTTTGAATACAGCGAAATAGAGAAAAAATCATCAAATACTTCTCTTGAATACAAAATGAAACAATAATACGGAATTCATTGTTCCACGACACTATTGACTCAAATGCATTGAAATTACTTGTTTTTTCGTATGAATGCCAATGTTATAACACTTCCGAATAATATTTTAACAAATTTTGTATATCATATTTTGTATGTTTGCAGAGTGTGATGAGAGAGCCTAGTGGCTTCAGTGTGCGACTCTCATACCTGAGGTCGTAGGTTCGATCCCCGGCTGTGCACTAATGGAATTTATTTCTATGTGCGTATATAACATTAGCTCGAACGGTGACGGAAAACATCGTGAGGAAACCGACATGTCTTAGACCCAAAAAGTCGACGGCGTGTGTCAGGTACTGGAGGCTGATCACCTACTTAGATTAAAAATGATCATGAAACAGATTCAGAAATCTGAGGCCAAGACCTAAAGAGGTTGTAGCACAACTGATTTATTTATTTTTATATATTTGCTTGCATTTTTTTATACATACACGTATCTAAAGAATTCAATGAATTTAGCAAATTGTGCTTATTTCTGTGTATTTCTTTAGTATTATTTATTGCAGTGCATTATGAAGTTGGGTTTATATTTCGGTTTGTATTGTTATACTTTTACGTTATGTGCGACGGTTTTGTTTTAGTTTGAGACTTGTTCACGTAAATTTATTTTTTTTCATTTCGAGAGGTTTTTGATAAGTTCACCGCGTTACATATCATGGTTATATTATAAATTTGTTTGACATGAATTAAATAAGCTTATAAAATAAATGACTGGACTTTACTATACACAAACAAAATTTTCGTGTAAATGATTAAATATCAAATATAATAATGAAAGAAAATTTTATAATCAGACGATGCCAGGGGAGTACCTATAGAAAATATTTTAAAAGCCGCTCAAAAGAAAAATAGCGTGTACTACCTACCACCTTTGAATCGACAAGATATTGAACGCAAAAAACCTTTCCTAATAAGATTTCCGGACTAAGGGAATTCCGCTAAATGGACCTACATACATTTACCTTTTTGCCAATCTTGCTGAATATAAAAATTGGATATAAGGTGTTATGTACTCCGCAAACTTGGAGTTACGTAATCGTTTTGTATACGTGCAGAACAGCAAGGATGTTCTATAAAATATAAATGTAACAGGGGACTTCTCTGTTATCATGTGTGAGACGTTTATTCATATCTGTGCCATGGTCATTTTAATCCTTCTACTTACGGATCCAAATATTCAGAATTGTGAGTTACCGCTTAGTATATTATCTGGCAAATACTGAATCCTTACTAATGAATGTTACCCTTACTAATTAATGCCGATTTACTAAAGTTAGATCTAACTGGATCGTTTACAATTTAATCGTCAACTTATCATGGTTTATCATAAATTGCGAAATATCACAAGGGGCCCCCCCTTGTGATATTGTTACAGTAAAATATCACATATACTTATTTTTTCGTCAAACGTAACAATTTCTCGATGGATTATATTTTAAAATATTTCAGAAAGATTTTTATTTTTGTATGTTTTTACGAATAAACTCAAATATATACTAATGCTCCGTTATCAGAAAGTAAAATACGCTTAATATTTTCAATATTTAAAATAAGCCCAGGTCAACAAAACTAGCAATCAATAAAACATAATTAAAATAAATAAAACCCTTCACCCTTTCATTTTTTTGCCTTAATGAGTTTTCATACAAAATGAAATTAAAAATGATGTGAGCAAAGTAACGATGAAAGTTAAAAACTGTAGATAAGGCGATGTTAGCTGATAAAAATAAAAACCATATTTCTCTGTTGTTCTATTTTTATAAGCCTGGGCTAAATGTTTTTTTTTTTTCAAAGGGTGATGGTGTGATGTGAATACACTATGTAATGTATGTTATTATAATATGTATGCGCACGTCTTAAAGATGGGAGGCAAATATTTAGTAAGAAAATTGTATTGATACAACACATCTGGGAATATTCATATTTTGAGATTGGTTTTGTCAGATAAATTGTTAGAAATATTACAACATATACGTAATTTTGACTTTAGTGCTTAATCTAAATATTTATGCGTATGCTTAGACTAAGATAATATTTTTTGTAGAGTCCTGCCTATTATTAAAAAAATTATATAAAGAATTTTTACAGTTTTTGTCGTCACTTCCTCGTAGCAAAATGTCGCACAGTACTACCGTCCAACGTGTTACATTAATTACAAGCTCTGGTTTTTAACCAATGACACTTCGTATCTAACAAAAAAAACAAGAGATGTTTGTTCAGAACCATTATTTATTTTATTTCCTATATTACAACAAATCATATGTTATATATTGTTCCAGATCCTAATCACAAGAAAGTCGCTTGAGCTCCAAATTCTATCACATAGAATGTAACCACAAATAATCAAGGTATGTACATATTATTTTGTGTGGTTATGTGTGTGTGTTTTGTTTGTAATAAATGATGTCTGTCTGTACAAATAAAAGATTTCAAAAATGGTGTCAGATAATCTCGAAAATAATTTTACACCTTTTTATGAAACTTGAACTATTTCCTAAGTTGAAATATGCAAAATTCAAGCGATATGGATGTAATTAGTATTCTTAACATTTCCATACAAACTAAAATTACAACGTTCAAACTTTAAAAATCCAAGTGATCTATGTGAAAATTTATAATAATAATCAATTATTATTTAACTGCATCATCACATGCATATCGCACATTAATTGTATGTTAAAAATAATATTTACTTAGCCTGTATTTCGTTCCCTACATAAATAAGGCTTTTACATAAATCGTATACGATACGTAAAGCGAATTAACAACGATCTAATTCATACAACCTTAAAGAGCTTTGAATACACGTAAGCCGGAAGTAAATGTACAGGCTTAATAAGGAAGTTCAAGATATACGGAAACGGTGCTAAATACGATTATCTTCAAATGCTCTCCAAATGTCGTTAGCAAAGAATGTTTCGCTAGAAGCTTTAATGCGAAAGTATATAAGCTCTTCTCTTTAATTAAATGTTTGAATTGTAATTGGATCAATTGTATACGAAATGTCTTACAAGAGACCGTAATTTTAAATAGTTAATAAAATAATTTTTCGATATTGTTTCACTGTTGACAGCAGTTTTGTAGCACGCAGTTCTCATAATATAAAGGAATTGATTGATAATCAACATGGGTAGAAATATTTTCTAGTAGTATATGGGTAGACGTATTTTGGATTGTTACACTTGATAATTATTACCAAGACTAAGAACAAATATTTCTGAAAGGCTCACAACAATAAAACCTTGCAAGGGTGATATATTAAAATAATAGCTAACTATTAAAACTATATTTTAAATTATTTGCAATTAAAAATTATAACGATCATGAAACATCCTTCAAAACCTACATTCAAACGTAATTCTATCCGTAAATAGAAGAGGTTATAGGTGAATGTTACTTAAGGGAATCCAAACCATTCATTTAAATTCCCTTAGACTACAAAATGCTACATTACATACTCAGGGGGATAAAAATAAAAGACACACTCGTCACGAAAGTCGCTTTTCAGGATTTGTCTCGTTATTCCGATCTTGACAGTTTTCCCTTCGGGTGAATAAGTTGAAGGATGTTTTCAGTTCCTTCATATTTTAACAGAACTTCTCATATATGGTACATTATGTATGTATTTTGAAAGCAAGGGCTTATCAAGACATGAATGTTTGTTAATAAGTAAAAGGAGAATAAGTCTTTAAAGTAACGTTTAACATATAATATTACATATATTTTTCTTAGTAATTGGAGAGATATTCTCTTTCATTCTTTAACGCTTCAGATCCCTAAGGGTAGCTTGGATGATTATGCATTTAGTTGCAGGAGTAAGTGGGATACACACCAGAATCTGCAATTCAGAGCTTGGGTGAACAGTAACCACTAAAATCACACCAAGTAGTCGCTCTTGTATTCTACCGGGACCATATAGGCATGTTACTCTCAAAAACCTTTGCTTCACTGCACACTACAGAGGGGGCTGAAGATGGGCATATCTTCTTCTATTTACTCCGCTTCTTCCAACCCTAGATTTCGTTCTGTGACAGCAGTAATGCTATACAAGGATTCTGTATAGCATTACTGTATCTGTAGATTCACGTTTTTGCTCACAGATTACTACTGCATTCCAGTCGCCATACCTCGTCGCTGCCGACCACTTTTTGGAAAACACAAGGCAAAGACTACCTATTCTCCACCACAGAAAATATTATGTTATATTCCAGAATTGTATTGCCATTTACAAATGTTTTTAAAGACAATTCTTTCTTAATACAATAATACTATTTGTTGATAAAGTAGAGAATGTGTGGGAACATAATATGAGATGATAAAACCAACGATGTTTATAAAATTTTAATAAAAGTCGGACTTCTTCTTCTCATTCGTTTCGCTCTTGGCAGAGCGGTCGTGATCGCTATGTAGTAGAAGTAGAAGGCGCAGATGTAATGCGCTTCACGACGCTCCGCCACCGCTGCCTATTGGAGGTCATCCTGCTGCACTGATTCAGTGTTTCTCCTACGGCGGACTTAATCTGATCGGTCCAGCGTGTAGGTGACCTGCCGCGCGGTCTAGCGCCTTCCACCTTCCCCTGGACGACAAGGCGTTCTAGGGACTGATCGCCACGCCGAGATACGTGACCGAAGAATGTTTCCAGTAGCATTATCTCCACGTGGAGCCTGGTCTCTAACTCCAACATGGCCGGTAGTCCATTTCCCACCGCTCGCCCCGGACGCGGCGCTGCGCCGCTGGCTAGGCGGTTCGCATGGCAATCGTGATTCTATTGTGTGTACTTCCATAGCGATTGTCTTGGGAGATAAGCTGCAGTGGTTTCCCGTTGCCTTCTGCGCCAGTTCTTTTAGGGGTTATTTGAACCCCAAGGCCACTGTAGCCTCTTCTGACCTCTGGTCAGGAATGTGGTTATACCGCCACGGCTCGGTCGCCATTGCCTCGTCCGTTATCTAGCAGGGGGACCACGGTATAGGAATACCGCCGCGGATGATATGTTGTCCGCGCGTGCAGGTGAGGTTGACAGTTGGGGCCGGAAAGATGTTGAGTCCGTTCTCCCCCATTACCCCCCAAAAATTGGACTAAGACAGAAAAATTCAGACTCTTAAAGTATATTAAATAACAATAAAACTGAAAAAACCAACACGTCATATTTCCCAGCCCATTAAGGCACTGAGTGAAAACTGCAATAATTATACAGATAATAAATTTGTGAATAATGAAACTGTTTACAAAGTACCAGTTATTAAGCGCGAAAGCTGTTCAGTGGCCAATTTATAGTTTTAATTATCTCTTGTCACGCTTTCGAAAGCTATTGTTTTTATTGTGATAATGAAAATGGAAGATATGCATTGTTCTGTTTAGTTCAAATGAAATGCGGAGTACATACGTATCCAATTTGTTATTAATGTAATTTACTATGAAATGCTATAAGTATCACAAAACAAATGAAAATTTAGCTATAGTTTTAAAGGAATTTAGTATTAAATATGTGTAAGGTAACCAATATTTTTAAATCTTAGCTTAGTTTAAACACTTATTTAAAAAAGATGATACATTGAAAATCAATTTAAATGTATGTGAAGATACGTCATTCTGTCTAAGGATTGTAACATCTATGAACATGAACGTGATTCTCGATAGCCTAAGACGTGAGAATTGTGGAAGGCACTAGACTTTTCTATTATTCACACTCACTCACACTCACTCACACACACTCAACAGACAAAATTAAGGTTGTATTAATCGATTAGCAAGAAATATTGCACAGTGCAAAATCGCCGAAGTTTGTGTAATACTGTTTCAATGATCAATAGTAATTTTTGTTCACTGCGTCAGCCGAGTTTTTAACTCACACGTTATAAGGCATACTCGTACTAAAGACAGAATAAGTGATAGGTGTTGTCCTATTAAGACCTTATGCAATAAATAACGTAACCAAAGAAAAGAGAGATCTTTAATAAAAATAAAATAAAAATTACTTTATTTGACTCAAAAAAACATTAAATTCAAAATACAGTATTCACTGTAACCTTATATATAATTTACTTCTATAAGCACCAGCGTTTAAACTATACCTAGCCTGAAGCTTAAAGTCTAGTTTCTTCCAGTGTCGTTAAGATATTGGATAAGGTTTTTGCCATTAGATGTTTATTGATTTTTATTGTTTATTGAACTAAATGAAGGTATATACATATCTATTTAGGTTGTTGCAATTGGTTAAACCGTAGTAAGTGTGAACTTCGACAATGATTTTTAAGATAAGATGAGAAACTTTCATACGAATGAAGATATGAATTAAGTGTCGTTATTTAGGTAAGTATAGTAGGGGAGCCCAAGAGGGGATTTCGGGATTTACTCAAGCGCGGCAGATTAATATACAGGGGGATACCTTGTACCCTGTTAAGTACCTCCACCAAATATGAGGCCCATATATAAGGCCGCCCGTGAAGGATACAGGATCAGATTAGTAAAAAAAAATTGATCATCAGACATTCTCGAGCGCGTCAGATTAAGGTAGTGTGAGTTAATCACATCCTAAAAAGTGTATATTCCACTAATCTGACAATTTGAGAGTGACGTAAAGAGAGGGGAGGGCAGCAAAGTTGTAAAAAAAAACGTCATCTTGACATTCTCGAGCGTAGCTAATTTTTTTTTATTTTGAATGAAATAATTCAAGAATATTGAAAAATATATAATCTGACGATTTGCGCAAGCCGAAATAACAAAATTTCGTCGATAAAGTTCGTGCGATCGGATTATCGTTTTTTATGAAATTAAATAATTAGAGCTTAAAAAATGCGTCGATCGCCGTCAACCGCGCGAAAATTGCTTGATCCATTCAAAAGTTATTGGGGTTTGAAAATTTCAAAAATAGTGTTCTATGAAACTTCTATCAGATTTTCGAGCTGGGAGAACTCAAACGCATAGAAATATTATTTCTTTGAACTCAGCGAGCTCATAAGTACAATTTTAAGCGCCCAGGAATGGAATTGCAGGCATGGCCTTTAGGGTGAACCGTTTTTCTAAAATTTTTTTTGTCAGATCAGGCAAATCCCTCTAGATAATCGTCAGATTATGAGACAGTACGTATAGAATATAAATCAGAATATATATCTTAATCTGACGCGCTCGAGTATTTCAAAATGGCGATTTTTTTTGCACATTATAATAATGGCTGCGAGTTTGCGTCAGATCGAAATCGTCAGATTATTGAATGAGAGCTTTTTTTTTGGTGCACTTAACACCCCCTTAGAAAACCTGACGCGCTCGATTAAATTTTTTTTTTCATTTTTAACTCTTACGTACAACCACCCCCATCATGCAAATGATCAGATTAACATACGTACATTATTAAAAATACGTAGGACATTGATGCTATCAATATCTGACGCGCTCGAGTATGTCCATGCAACAGTTTTTTTTTACATATTTAAACATCTATAGCCGCTTTCCCCACCGATGAAAAGGTATATATCATATAACATTTTTTTCTTCTTATCATCTAAGCTTTGCAACCCAATAGGTCTCCACGACGCTCGAGTAAATCCCCATTTAGCATCGTGGGCTCCCCTACCATAAAAAATATTCATTGATAAATAGTGGTCAATTAAATTTTTAAACTATAATACAGACTGAAGTTAGAAATTTGAAAAAGCCTAATTTTATTATTTTATATTACCAAACAAGTTTTATATTTCATTATATTTTTGAGTTTTTAGCCATTCTACTAGTTTTATTTTTCATTCGTAGATATAAAGGGGATAAATATTCATCTTGTTCAGCTTATAGTACAACATGGGGCCTGTATAAAAGTGGAATATTTGAATATGTGTTCTAGTTTGTATAGTGAGACAGACTCTGTGTTCGTTACTGGCGATGGCATTATCATAAATGAATTATGGTGATGATTATTAATTTCGTATTATTTCAAGTTCATCAGTGTATTTTTTTGCGTGCGTAGTTAATGAGTGTTTAAGTAACTAAGATAGTATTGGCGTGACTTTTTGTGTGATCGGTCAGCGACTTTATATTAAAAATCTCATTACCGAATGACTGTTTACGCGGTAAAAAATTGTGCGATAATTTTTGTCATAACTGTGCGATAAAGCAATTACAGGAAGTTTGAAGGCGGCAACTTCGTAAATTGTTTGGTGTACGTCGACCCGAACTTTTTGCAGCGGAATATAAATTTGTTTTTGTTTTAAAATAACTCAACTCCACAACGTTGTGTTATTTTTAATTAGCAATTTGTGGTTTGAATTTTTTCGTTTTTAAACGTTTTTTTTTGCTTAGAATTGTTGTATTCGCGATTTTAGAATAAGAATAAATTTAGAATACTAAATGAATGTTCGGATATTTTTCAAAACTTTGAAC
Organism: Pieris rapae; assembly: GCF_905147795.1. NCBI lineage: Eukaryota > Metazoa > Arthropoda > Insecta > Lepidoptera > Pieridae > Pieris > Pieris rapae. The sequence goes on along the minus strand of NC_059509.1, from coordinate 2,002,559 downwards.
ATTAATTAAATTTTGATTTGTCATTTTAAATAAATGTTTATGCTTGTGTTTTATTCTTACTTGTATGGCTTATGTGTTATTAACTAGCTTTTGGAATAATTAATTAATTAGAAGCAATTTCTTGATCAAAATCTGTTATTCATAATATATTATACATCATTCAAAATTCAAACAAGATGTCTCCTCTGACCTCTGTTTAAGCATAACTTGAAGAAATAAATCCTAAAAGAAAATATAGCAAATGGTTGTTAAGTTGATGCTCATCGCAAGACTGTTATCGAGATATAGCTTCAATAAACAGATATTGGTGATTCATAAAAGCAGTGATACAATCTCTACTGTCATCGCATATCTGAGGTCTGATACGATCAAATGGGCCAAGATGTTGCCGGGAAAACAGTTTTCCGCATGGTGCGTGATATTAACTCTGTGTTTTCTGTTTAATATAAAACTACGTTTATGTATTTATTTATTTATATTGCTATATGCTATAATAAGCTGTAAAAAGTCAAGTGACGTGTAGCAGTGGGGTATACTGGACTAAACTGGTTTTCAGGCTATATAAGCACGGCGCGCTGTATGGTCGAGCGCACTTCTTCGACGCTCGCACTAGATATAGGACGTTACTATTGTTGTTGAATTTGTGGTTAATTTCGTGTAATTTAATTTGGTTATTTTTCGTAATTTTATTTGTTAATTTCTTACTTCAGAAGTGGGATTCGTTCTCATTTCTGATTAGTTTAAATTAACGCCCACGTGGTTTTATTTTAGTCAGTTTGAAACGCGAGTGATATACGTTTAATAAAAATAATGGAGGGTAGGCGGTGAACTCGTAAAAAAAAGACGGTGTGCCCGTCTCTGGGCTTGAAGAAACGTTACAGTCGATATTAAACCGTCAACCGACGCAAGCGACTGAGCTATGTCCACCAGTGGTGTCACCACAACTGTGCTCAGCAACACCACCGCGAGGGGGTCGGCCCTTTGCACCGACATGCGCAACACCATCGGATTTGCTGCTTTCTTCCTTAAGCGACACTCGTTACCACCTGGTACTGACGGTTCGCACAATGGTACTGCAAACGCTCCGGTGCCAAGTTCAAGCAGCGCATGCGAGTCAAACACTGATCTGGTACTTAATCAGGTGACCGACAAACTAGTAAGTGCGTTGAGCACAATTCTGGTAAGATCTAACTCCATTTATATTTCTAATTTTGACCCGTCTTTCAAATATTTCGATATATGATTTGAGGAGGAAGACTGCGCGGTTGTCTAATTATTGGGATGACCGTGAGTGTGTATCTCTGATTGGATATTGTTTGAAAGGGGATGCTAAAGTGTGGCTAAATGAGTGGCTTAGTAATGATCATAGTTGAGAGAATTTAAATAGCTTTTTCCGTAGCGAGTAGACTTAGCAAATATTTTATTCGACGTAATGACAACAGACTCTGATAGTTATCTCACGTATTGCGTGTTGTACGAGGAATGAGTGAAGAGTTAATTGTCGCAGTAGTTATTTGGGGTATTAAGGACCCACAAGTTCGCGCCGCCGCGACTAGTGCTAATTTATCATCGGTAGGCTTAGATAAATTCCTTTCATTATATACCAAGCCCCTAGAACTGCGCTCTATAATACAAAATCACGTTAAAAGGACAAATGTTTTCAAGAGGAAGGTGATTGGGTTCTTAAACACAAGGTGTTTTTATAGCGTAGGCGACTACCTAGATCATAGATTTGAAATTAACGCGGGGAACATCACTTCAGATGTTATTAAATACAAGAAAAATAAGCCTAACGTTTAAATCGTTGTATTTTTTGGATAGGAATTTTTACAAATATTGGTGTCTAACTAGCTCTACGCTGTCATTTTTCTAAATGTGTTTTTCTAAATGTGGGATTTGATAACTAGTCTTATTATTCAATAGATCAAATAAATAAAATATAAGATGACATTTGCATGCCTATTCATATGTGGCGGATTTTTGTAATTTATGTAACTAAAATTTGCGAAATAATTCCCGAAAACGAGATAATTTTCAGTCTAATATTAACTGTTTTTCATCTGGGGAAATTGGTCATATACAAATTTTGTGTCCTAAAAAAAACTAAGTATGAAACCGCACCAGAGACCCAATCTACAAACAATTCAAGTTTAGAAAAAGGCAGTTTTCTAATATCAAAATTATTTGCACATTTTGTAAGAAGGTAGGACATAAAACGGAGGACTGTTTTGTTCGATAGCGTTCCGAGTCGAGCGGTAGGCTAAATTAGTTATAATTTACCGCCCTTATAAAATGTCGTATGATGAAAAATTACGCGTTAGAGATATCATAAAAGATGTGTTGAATCAATAAATAATTAGAGATAGAGATTTGTAAAGAAAAAAGCGATTCAGATAGGCTTTGTGTCGACTTTAAACTTAAAACTCAAAGACAGTTAAAATACCCGCTTCCGTTAATTGAGGACCATATTGTTTGGCTAGGTAAAGCTACCTATTATATTTACTTTGATATGGCTACTGGCTTTCACCAGATAAAATTAAATAAAAAACATCGACACCACTCCGAGATTCGTAACACCTGAGGGTCACTATGAGACATGAGTACATAAAGATGCCATAAGAATTAGGCAATGCACAGGTTGTATATCAACGAATTATATCAAATACGTTACGATTTTACATAGATTCAGGCAGAGCCCTTGTGTGTTGTAATTGTGTATATGACGTATTATTACCTAGTAAAACAATAGAAGAGGGTTTAGGTACATTACATGATGCGTCAGAGATGGGGGTAAGGGTAAGGGACCCAGACAGGCTTTTCCATTAATTTAAAAAAAAATGTAACTTTCAGACTACGGAGATCGAGTATCTATGCCGAGTCATTAGCAATGGTCAAGATATGAAGACATCGTGCATTGCGAGGTTGACTCGCAAGGGTGTGCATTTCAATGGCGGCGATTTTGTATTTGTGCCAAGCTGTTGGTAAGCTAGACTCCTGTATGCGCGGACCATATGTGGTTTTAGCGACGTTGTCGCAGGACAGATATGAACTAAAATTAGTCGCTGGTTCTTATGGTAAAGCTGCCGCGGAATACATGTTGCCCTGGCGCGGGGAGTGGACCCCTGATGTGTGTGCCGCATTCTTTGAGAGTAAGTAATTTTTACTTGCCTTTTCAAAACTTATGTATGTTGATAAATGTTTGTGAGAACTGTAATTTTATTAGGACTGCTTATCATATAAGTACCTAGTACCTATTTTGGTAAAGACCTGCGGGAGTCTTGTGTGATAGTAATGGAGTCGCTCTTACTATCAATAGCAATGGATTCGCTCTTGCTTAGTGTGATGTACAGTAATGGAGTCGCTCTTACTGTTAAAGCAATGGAGTCGCTCTTGCTTAGTGTGATGTACAGTAATGGAGTCGCTCTTACTGTTAAAGCAATGGAGTCGCTCTTGCTTAGTGTGATGTACAGTAATGGAGTCGCTCTTACTGTTAAAGCAATGGATTCGCTCTTGCTTAGTGTGATGTACAGTAATGGAGTCGCTCTTACTGTTAAAGCAATGGAGTCGCTCTTGCTTAGTGTGATGTACAGTAATGGAGTCGCTCTTACTGTTAAAGCAATGGAGTCGCTCTTGCTTAGTGTGATGTACAGTAATGGAGTCACTCTTACTGTTGATAGCAATGGAGACGCTCTTGCTATGTAAAAAAAAAAAAAGAACTAATGTTGTGTCGAGAGTAATGGATGCGCTCTTACTTTCGATGAAGTTATGTTAATTTAACGTTATAATAACAAAAATGATGTAATTTTTAGGTGGCGCTGATGATGACGATAGTCCTTCACCACAACCACCGCACGTGATACAAGAGTCATCAGCAGGTCAAGTTTCAACATGCCAACCTGCCTATCATCACACGGGCGAGGACGCACCGTCGCCAGGAGAGGCCGAATAAGCTGTAAAAAGTCAAGTGACGTGTAGCAGTGGGGTATACTGGACTAAACTGGTTTTCAGGCTATATAAGCACGGCGCGCTGTATGGTCGAGCGCACTTCTTCGACGCTCGCACTAGATATAGGACGTTACTATTGTTGTTGAATTTGTGGTTAATTTCGTGTAATTTAATTTGGTTATTTTTCGTAATTTTATTTGTTAATTTCTTACTCTATATTAATAGGAACCTGTTCTTGACGACAATTCTCGTTCCAACACACGTAAGTTTCTGTATTCGAATATGAATTAAATCACTATGATGTCTGATTAGCATAGTTTTTGTTATATATATATATATATATATATATCTTATAATTGTTTGATGTATATAATATATTTTTTAATTAAAATTTAATATTGTTCTTGGTATACTAGTAAGAAGTGAAGCTAGTAGCGAGTTTATTAAATTTGGAATAATATAGTCTAAGTCTATAGTCTTTCGTCGTCGTCGTCTTTCGTTCTACTTGCTTGATTTGAGAATCAATGTAATTTTGTAAGCATACACTTTTATACCGACGTTCAGAAGTGTGAATTATGAATAATGTTTGGACTTTATGATTTATTTATAATGCTGATATTTGTATATTTTAGTACATAGAATATTTGACCTTCATTGACTACTAATCAGGCTTTTACTATCACAATGACGTGAAGAGCTCGCTAGAGGAAATTGTGATTAGGATACTTCATGGAGGCTCGTTAAATGAACTTAGTGATACGACAACATAGCAGTGTTTCTATATACATATTAGAGAAACGGTGACCTGGTAGACCTGGTGACGTGTATACGTAAATTAAATCAAGTACATATATTTTTCCGATGATGATGAATTTATTCTATAAACTTCAACTATATACAAGTTGTGTGTGTAAGGGTTTCGGTCATTTTAAAGATGAAACTGTAAAAATAGCTTTTTCAACTCCTCTCAGCCGAAATCTTAGCAATTAGTGGTAGTGGGTACTTAGCAAGCTACAATGTCTAAGAGAAAAACTCAGTTACAGGAAATTCAGCACGTTTTGATAAAGCTTACCAAACTCGGGCTTTGCGTCGCGGTAACTGCATTTAGTACTTTGTGATAAAATAGTTTTGGTAAAATTTCCTATAGATCCAACTATGTAGGTACAATGTAATGTTTTTAAAATAAAGTTACTTTATAGCTTTAATTCAAAGTTTTTAGTGTCACAGGAATGAGGTTAGTAAGTCAAATTTTCGCATGACTCAACTTTAAACTAGGGTTATAAAAACTTTTGCATTTCTGCTTCCTGAATGTTCTTGGAGACTTTCTAATAAGTATTCTTTTGAACAACTTACAGACTATGATACTTTATGCCCGAGAGTACCACGAAGATGAAGAGCTAACATGCTATTCTCTCCACTACCAAATGTAATTCTACGCGAATAACAACAACAACAAGAAAATATCTTTATTCATATAGGTAAACAAGTACACTTATGAACGTCAAAAAAAATTAAATGAATTGTAAATTTACATTTATTACCAGTTCGCAAGTCAAGGGCGTACAGCGGGCAAGAATGACACATGTCAGCGTCATTTTTGGTTGTCCAATATGAAGTTTTACTTTGCCGTACGACGCAAGAGTCAGAAATAAGTATCGCACCAAAATTAAGATCAATATAAAACGTCGTCGAGGTTACGAAATTCCACCGGCATCACCTCAACTTCCGTTGTTCCACAACTAAGCGTTTCTTAAAACCACAGCGCACCACTATGTGGAACCAGCTGTCCTCTGGAGTATTGTGAAACCTATTCGACTTAGGATTCCTCTTAAAAAAAAGGTGGTTGCCAAATTCGTAAAGGATGGCAAAGGAAGAGTATCCAACATTAGGTGAGCCTCCTGCCTGTTTGCCCCCTGTTATATAAAAACTTAATAAAGGCACAATTTTGTGGCTTAGAGCGCGAGGGTTTATGTGATTCACATGTGCTTACGATTTTATTGCGCCGTGACGATATCATCGCATTCTTTCTAATGAATGCATGGGAAGCTATTGATTTTTATTTTTCTGTCTTGAAACTCCAAAGTTTCAATATATTTGGGCAATATTGTCAGACCAATACCAGAGAACAAAACTGGCCTCGTCTTATGTTGAATATTTTTTTAAGGAAATAAAAGCCACATATTCTATTCTATTGGAGATCGTAATCCACCTTTCAACTCTGGTATTAGTAAAATATAATTTTGTTGAGCTAGTATTATTAAAATAAGTATGTCATCATTCACAATACTGGATTTTATTAAAAACATTTAAAATGAGTTCCATTTATAGTACAATGTCAACAAAATTTATTAAAACGCATTGTACGTACTGTTAACAAGAATGTTTTTAAATATTTTTCAATGAGATTGAATGAATTTATGCGAAATTAACTGGTGTAGAAGAACTCAGATGAAATTTTGTATGGAGATACGTTGCGTTATATAGTCGTAATATAAATTGTGTTGTTTTATTTTTAACTTTGTTTTTATTATAAGGATGTTTCTGTTTGGTTTCCGAATAAATAAATAAATATATAAAAAAAATGTGAGGTAAAGCCTGACACCACGGAGAACGTTTTTAGTTTTTCGTTCCTATTTTTCCCTTACATAGAAAATACTTTGACTTGATATCCGCAATCAATATAATATGGGCCTTTATATGAAGAGAGACTGTGTCTCCAATCTGAACAAAATATTTCAACGCTATAAATCGAGAGAATGTCAAGGTCAATCAACCATTTGTCATATAAATCGTTCAGACTTAGACGGCTCTAGCTATCCTGACTGCTAAATCTATAGTGTTATTAGGTACACATCGCTTGAAATATCTCAAGCGAACTGCGAGAGATACTACGTCAGATATGTGTAAAAGTCTTTAACATATATCAGGCGTCATATCTATATATATATAATGAAAATGGTCTTCGTTTGAGGCTCTTTCACGCCTAAACCACTGATCGTATCGACATGAAACTACCACTATTCGATGCGAAATTTTTCCTAGATGGTTTATGGCTATTTATTTTTCGAATTCTAACGTTTTCGTTTTTTATTGCTGTTTTACTTTTATGAACATTTATCCCGCTAATTGCAAGCATTTTCTCTCGATTTTTTTGTTTCCATGGCAACGGAGTTTACTAAACGGATAATGTTCTTTTACATTCAGCTAAGAATTCCAATTTCTATAGTTACTCATCACGAAATCTCGGGAACTATAGGACTTAGAAATGTGAAACTTGGTAGGAATATTACTTTCGTTATGTAGAGGTCAACTAAAAACGGATTTTAAGAAATTCATCCCCCCAAGGGGATTGCGGGGGCGTTAACAATTCCCGTTTTTAAACTATAGCTCCTATAAATTCCAAATTTGGTAGGAATCTTCTGTAAGAGATCTAGAAATAGTCTATGAACGAATTTTACGGTAGCTCACCCCACAGTAGGTTGCGGGGGTGGTTTAACAATGAAAATTTTTATTTTTTAAGGCGTAGCTCCTACAGACTCCAAATTTAGCTAGAGTCGTCTATATGTGATGCAGAAATTATTTAAGAGCGGATTTTACAACAACCCACCGCCGAAAAAGATTGCGGTAGTGGGTGTTAAAATGTGAAATTTCTATTTCCAAACTGTAACCTCTATAGACTTTAAATTTGGTAGTAATCTTTTATTTTTCATGCAGAAATCATCTCAAATAGGATTTTACGAAATTCTATTTCCAACAGGGATTGCGGGGGTGGGTGTGAGAATGTTAAATTTATGTTTCCAAACTGTAACTTCTACAGACTCCAAATGATTATTAGTACAAAAGGATAGGAAAGTAGAATCATTTTGCGACTAGAACACAAATAGTCGTGGCAATAAAGATTGTCATCTGATTCAATGTCTAAATCTTGGTCTATCAAAACCACAGAGCGGTTGAAAAGCCTTTTCGAAGCCTCATACATAATTGATAAGTCTAATAAAGATTCTGCCCTACATAAGGCTGAGTAGAAGTGAGTTTTAATATACCGTTTAGATAGGTATCACGACCTCGATACTTTTCAGTATATTTTGACGAAAATCTTGTTTCTGTAGTATTTTTTTATTGAACGTAAAATACTTACAAAATTTCTGAAACAAAAACTTATTTTTCTTGATGACTTGTTCTTATATTCAGATATATATAATGTACTATTGATTTTGCGATAAAATATCGACTGTTGTTGATCAACGTTGTATACAATTTGAAGAACTTTATTTAAGAGGAACACATTATAATAGCATTATTCATACAATAAACATTAAAAATTGCTTTATATTATATGGTCTCCTATCCTGTACATGGATAAGTCAAGTGCAGACTCACCTCGTGGATCTATCGATCCGCGCAACACTTAACTTTCTCGCCCGAAGACCGCTAGCTACAAGCTAATTGCAGCTGATACGTACTAACGTCATTCATACTAAAAGAAACCACATCTTGTATGATATGAACCTCTATGATAGCCCAGGTGCAAGTGTAGTAAGAGAATACATCATTTAAAAAGTATGATACAAAAAATTCAACTATGAACTTGCCGAAAAGAAATGGATTACTTACATGTACGGCCGAGATTAACTTCTAGTAATAATAATAATAAAATAGTAATGACACTATTGAAACAGGATCTTTATATGTATAATTCTATTATTATTATGTACGTGTGTATGTCACTGAACTCCTCTTAAACCGCAGGATAGATTTGTTTAAAATTTGTATGTGTTTGGGCGGCGCCCTGGATGGTTCAGATTAACAAATCAATCTGGTAGATAGCGTCCGGTAGAAATCGGTACTTTCATACTTTGTTTAGTACCCTAATCGCTTTAAATATCATGCAGAGCAACGTTTATATTGTATGTGGAAACTAACGTAGACTTAATGTTGTTTGAAATGCCTGCTAATAATATTCACAGAGTTGAGAGAAGGGCGAAAACAAATGAGTAACAGACTTGACATAAAATACAACTCAAGTCAATGAAGCAAAAGGTGCGAAATTTAAATAATGCAAACTTAAATAAGGATAATCGGAATATTTAAACAAAGGCGTTTAAAAATATATGTGGTGAAGGAAACATTGCGTTATCGAACTTTGTGCTTCTCAGCCCTAGTTTCTATATTAACCAGGCCAGTATATATTGCAAAAACGGATACTACTACTATTCTCTACTACTAAACTCTAGACTCCTTTTGCATACACTTTTACACTAATAAAATTCAAGATGAAAAAAGCTAGATCTAAATTTACTAAAAGTACCAAATGAAGTAAGGAAAAAGGACGAGGAAAACTGACAAAAAACTCTCCACAACTCTTTTTAATCACTAAGTTTTGGTGAATTGTATAACGGCATGCTTCACATGACAATTTGACAAAAAAATGTCTTAATAATATATCAACAAACGCTTATACGCAGCCTTATACATGAAGTAATAACTATTTCGCTCCATCATAGTTAAAAGTTAAAATTACATGGATCATTAAGCTGAGAAAGAGATATTACGGGTTTATTTAAACAAAGGGTTGATATCCAAACCTCGCAACAATTGGCCTTTGTGCACACTTTCCGGGGTATGTTCCGTACATACATACATACATTTTGTCCATATTACTGAAAGGAAATTGATTTTTTAATCTAAAATAATGTTTGATTTCGGACAAGGACTTTGGGAATATTCAGATTAACTTCAAGCGATTTTATTTCGTAAATATTTTTATAATGGATCCATATATTTAATACATGTATTATAAAATAGAAAATCTTATCAGACTTAATTAGTGTTGAAGAACATAGATATTATGTTCTCTCCTAAAATTTTACATTAAATCTACCAGCCAAATAAACCTATGGGACTCTGATAACCCTATATTTAACACCATCTTCGTCAATCTTATAGGTAAGTTTGCTACCGATTTATTGGATATAAGGCAAGCCGGTTTCGTCGTGATGTTTTCCTTCATTGCTTGAGCGAATCTTAAATGAATACATAGACATAGTCTGCACAGTCGGGATAGAACTTACGACTTCAAAGAGTTTCACGGTGGAGACACTAGGCCAACACTGCTGCTGAAATACATCTACACGATCATCCATTTCATGAAGATTTAAATTATATTTAACAAATGACCTAATAAAGTTTTAACCTAGAACACTTTATTTCTAAACAAGTGAAGCATTAAAATTGGCCAATGACTACTATTCTAAGTAAATGTACCGTACAAAAGATAATAAGCGTATGTCAGTTCCGCGAACCCAATTGTGGGACTGCATGATGTTGCAAATTCGTAAATATGTTTTCATTTAGTTCGGAAAGCTTTCCAAAGACCACAAAATATCATTTAACCTGAAGTTAACATATAACTTTTATACTTTATTCTGCGCTGGCAGCTAAGCTTTTTCAGAGAATTGTATTACACCAGCTTGAAGATATTAAATGTCGTAGAATTGTTAGAAAACTTGTTTGACGAATTACATTAATTGTTCTAACTGATCTAAAATCATCGTGATTCATGTGCAGTTTTTCTTTTTGATGTGTCCTTTTTGTATAATGTCCTGTTCCACTTTTTACACATATTTTAATAGTTTAATTTCCTCCATAAGTTTTGTCTAAATATCTATATGTCTTATGTGTTTTTGTACTTTTTGCTGAGTTGAGTACTGTTGTTGAGAAGGTTTCTCTTATTACATTTTAATGGTGGCTTGGAAGAAACTCCTCGAATGTGTCCTACTTTTCATGAATGCTAATTGTATTATGTTTTTGAACGCAAGGTTATAACAGCAAAATTTTGCTATAATAACTTTGAAATGTGGATAGAATACAATAACTTTTTAAAATACTATAATGCGAAATACAGTTATCAGCGTGTTCTGAAGCAGATACTAGCAAAGATCAAATAAGAATGGTCATATTTGAGATAACATAGATTTTCTAACAAGAATGTAATTATCATACATTTCTCAGCGATCTTTGCTCTACATATTTATGTAAATATTTTATTTTTCCACGTTTTTCTCTCTAACCTTGGAATTCTGTAAATGTTGACTTCTCAACATCAAGATATTGTATTAATTATTGTGACATATATAGGTCCAGTGCAGAGTGATTTAAAAGTATTGATTTTAAGTAGTGACTAAATAATATATTTACATGATGCGTATAACTAATATAGAAAGACAAGCAGAAATCCTTCGTAGCTAATGTAGCTGAAAATATTATTTTCAATGCTGTTTTGCAATGAAGTTTTATTGCTTAGAGAGACAGAGAGTTTTTATTGCTTAGAGAGAGAGTACTGAACGTATTATCCCGTAGATTTTTGGGGTTTAGTAAAGTCTATTAATAAATTGCCTATTGGATTGCGCATCAACCAAATTGGCGCTGTGAAAAGCTTAAGCTTACACGTTATTTAATATTCTCTCGTTACAAAATTTACGTACAATCTCTGCTTATTGTTGTTAATGTATCCAGAATCTTCCCTAAAACTGTGCTGTTAATCCAAGTATACTTATTGATCAAAATATTTATATTGTATAGAAATCTGACGCATTAAAACTCCTGTCCTTCACTCATTAAACTTTTTAATATTGTGTTACTGCCTTTCAGAAAACTTCCTGCCAAGGGTGCAGAGTAATTATGAACTTTATGAGTTTTTTAAGACTGTTAAATTGATTTTATTAAACACTACCTTCCTGGCATGAAATAAAATGAGAACATCAAATAATTTGATGTTTTTTTTTATAAAAAGTAATATTTAAAAAAATTGCGTTAAAAATCGCTCAGTTTTCATACGATCGAAGTCGAGGTAATTTCGTATTCTGCCTCGACGTCCGATGATACAGTACATATACTCTCTATAGTCAATGTACTGTAATAAAAAAATGTACTGTAGTAAAACTGTAGAAGATTCAGAAGGGGTGTTAAATTCGATTCCTTGGTGATAATTGCGTAACATTCGCCTAACGTGAGGCTTTACTTAATTTTTAACTCAACTTTAGTACAGTAACTTGCGTAGATTACGCAATCCGTGATTAACTTTTATGCTACTATATAAAATAACATTTATTTACGTTTCTATTATTCATGAATGAAGGTGAACTTTTATGGCTGAAAAGCTACTTCATCGCCAATCTGCCCTCTGTCTTCTGTATTTTGATATTCTGTCTTTAGAACAAACTTATATGATTACGGGATGAGGAAGCAGATGATTGCAGGTTAATAAAAAAAATAACTGTTTTAATATATTTACAAGTTATTCACTTTTTCTTCGGCAAGAACAAAGATACCGAAGTTATACCTGAAAAAAATTCAACCGTAAGAATTTTGTAAAAATATTAGCAATTTTTTTTAATTTAATTAAACTTAAAAATATTTTATATAGAATATGGAAACAATATTATTACGAAGTTTTTGTGGCTTTTATAATTATAGATTAGAAAAGCCACACAGACTTGGTAACAACTTAATATTTTTTTTTTAATGCAACGTACCAATTAAGAGAGCAGCTAACGTGAAGAAGGGCACAACACAGCCCATACTCAGTAATATCGGAAACATGATATTCCCGACTAACGTTCCTGTACGACCAGACATCATTATAAAGCTAATCGCTAGCGACCTGTAATAAAAACTTATTAAAATAAATAATAATTAATTACACAAAATAGTTTGAATCATGGTTTAAATTTTTTCTCAACCATTTTTTTGTGCCATACCCGCCATTCTTATGTAAAATGCAACATACAGATTTAATTTTAGAATTTAAATGTTTACATAAAAAACTTAAATTAGGGTTTAGGAAGAAATATCTAGGAAATTTAATCTAGTTGCTATATAAAAACGAATTCTCACCTGCCACTAGTTGGAAAATACTCCAGCACCATAGTCTGTGTCAGGCTTATCATTGCCCTCGCACTAGACACGACAGTGGCATACAAAGATACCAACTCAGTTTTTGACATTGCCCATCGCAACCCCACAGTACACCCGACACATATCAGACCGCAAATTACAAGAAGATTCTTCTTTCCAACATGTTTCACTAAAATACTCGTTATGATGTTGGGAAGAAGGCAAACTATACCTATTATAACTGCGTTTATGTAGGTTTCAGTACCACTGCGTACCTGAAAATAAGATATTTTTATAAAGTGCTGGGCGTTGATCATCGCATATTCAGCATTTAGCGGTGGATGCAGAGGCTGCCCTTTCTATTCTGGGGCAAAACTGCGCTGATTACTAGAAATCTTATGAAAGGTCTCACAAGGCCGTTAACGCACGCGAGCCCATTGGCATTGAGAGTGTCCTTGGGCGGCGGTATTACTTAAGAGCAGCTGAGCGTTCTGCCAGTTTGTATTGCAGACGTACGGATAATGTTTAAATTTCTAAGATTTAGACCTTATACGATTAGAAATTTGTATTTACCATGTTTTTGCATCATATCCTTTTCCGGATTCACCCATGTGTATATTGTATTATTAATAATTAATATCGAGGATGGCTATCGTTATTAATAGTGAGAGATTTTATTGGTCAACTAATTGAAGCGTTGGTTGCTGGTCAATTAATTACTAAACAAAAATCGGTCGTCTGTGAACGTGAAAACGTTATAAGAAAATACTGATAGAATGGTTGCTTTAACAAAAGAAAATTTTAGTTTTATATTTTTGATAGATATTTTGTATGGATATAGAGAAGGAGGTAAGTGGAAATCATAATTGAATTGATCAAGTTACATTTATTTGAAATTTGATTGAATTGATCAAGCTTTAAATGGAACGCATCAGAGGTAACGCCGCGCTGCGAGGTAACGCTGCATGAGTCATGTTTTTTCGTGCCTACAGCCGGCTTCATCGAATTATAAGACGTTGTCAAGTCAAAAAATTCATTGGATTAGAATACATTTTATTGTAACATTATTATGTGAAGGTGTATATAACTGAAGGGTTATTAAAACAACTAGGATATAGAGGATAAAAAATACATCACTATAACTATTATTAACTATTTCAATAAATCCTATGAATATCACTCTTCGTTGCTCATTCTCAGAAGCAATATGTTAAGAAATAGGCAAGGTGCTTTAATCTAATTGAGTGGATTGCTGTGTAGTTGCTACTGATTAACTATGCGTTGTAACACAGTTAATAATCATTCAAGGAGTATTATCGTTGGAATATTGCTTTTTTTTACCTCTCCAAGGAATTTTAATATGTTACTCTCATATTTTCCTCAATGGTTTAATGAATGTTAAGGTTTTATTTTTATAAATACATGGTTTTGACTACAACTGTATTAACACTAGAAAGACGGGAAAATCTATCTACCTACAAAGACGGCGACCGGTCAAATGACTCCTCCAATATATTAAACCTTTTTTATTATTTTAGCTGTTAGAAATGGTAACTATAGTTATAAAACAGGGTTTGATGTATTATTAATTATAATATTTATACACATATTTTACATTTTAACATTTTCTTTACATTACAAGAGCCGCAAAGTGGCTTTTTACAAGTGTCTTTATTAGTTTTATTTTTGCACTTTTGTACATAACATTTTCCGAGTTTCCGGATTTGAGTAGAAAATCGAGAAGAATTGAAAAAATGTACGGCCACCTTCGAGATGCCGCTTTGACACTATGATTTTATGCCATCTGGTAAGCCACATCCACGCCGTACTTGGTAGCATTGTAAAAAGGCACAGTTTTTGGCTTTTTCTTAGGGTGATTGGAGTCTATTTCAACATTGTTATGTAACGTGCTAAGGAATAACACGTTCTTTTTTCGTTTTCCTTGAGAAATTGTGAGTGTACATCTATCGGATTTCAGGATTTTTGTTTCAAACAAAATCATATGAAATGATTTTGACGTAAGGTGGAATCTCTCGTAGTGCCCTGTTCATAGTTCCTACAATCGTAGTGCGTTTTGCAAGCAAGTTATTTACCAAGCTTATCGATGTAAAGAAGTTGTCAGTAGTTATATTTCGGCCAGTATTTGCAAAAGGTTCCACGAGACGCATAACAACGGATTCACCAAGGCTTTGGTTTTGTGGCCTGCTTTCGTCCTTTCCTAAATAAGGAAAGCCGTTGAGCACAAACTTTGAATCCACATCGACACAAGCAAGAAATTTTATTCCAAACTTATCAGGCTTGTTAGCAATGTAATGAAGAAACCTGCATGTAACCTTAGTAGAAAACAGTTGTTCGTCTACTGTAAAATTTTCTCCTGGCTTGTAGCATGATAAGCAGTTCTCAATAAATTTCTTCCAAATGTCTGATATTAGTGCAAATTTGTCTAGTTGAAGTGACCACGACGTACCGTCGGTAGAGGTGATAAGACCTTGAAGCTCAGAAACTTATAAACACTTATCGGATCTCAGCCGTCAAATGACTGCCGCCGTCTTTGTCGGTATATCAAGATTTTAAATAATAAACAAAAGCGATGTGAGTTATTTTCATACATAGTTTCATTTAACTACTAATATTAATAAAAGTCACAAAGTTTCAATACGTTACGTCAAATGGTTTGTGAATTATTCAACACTAAATTCAAATTGACAGTCAAATGACTGCTCCCGTCTTTCTAGTGTTAATAGTTTTAAAATGGCTTCGATATATCCTATCCCAGTACATTATGCATTGTATTTATTTTTGATATGTATCGGCTTTTTTACTTTAACTTTTTGAAATCTTTAAGCAAATTCTACGTATCCTTTTATGGTTATAAATAATAATAAGGTTTTATTAGCTCTACAATTTAACATGCATTGTTTTGTATTTGTGCATATCAAAATATCTCCGTGTAAGTTAATTGTGAAGTTGTAAATACAAATAAGTCGCAATTGAAAAAAACTTTAAAAAAAACATAATTGCAACGATATCTGTGCCAGCGTGGCACGTCAATTATTGTATACAATAACTCAATAATTTGTTATTGTAACCACTAGAGTATATTATAGCAATTATTTCATTTACCGGCTAATAAGAGAATTTTCTGCCCAATTAATGTTATAAATTATTTTGCATCAAATTATTTATGCAAGTTGTTATCGGTTAATTAATGCGTGTTAATTATTCATCACATGTAATTTAAATACACACAGCCATACTATCATTTTTTTTACTTTTAATGTAATTATAAAATTCGGCTTCCAAAAATGAATGTATGTATTTATACTCAAATTATCTCGCTACTAGTGCACGTTACGCTAATTCGAAACAACGTGTTAATGATCGCTTAAAATTACTCGTAGTTTCGCTTCAGATATTAGATTTAACAAATTTATATCGCACACTTATATTGTTGTAATGGCAATTAAGGCTGATATATTTATCGATATTAGCAATACGGGTTATACTGACAATATTTTTATATATAATACTTGAGAAATGATTACAATAAGAGTTCACAATGTATAACGATAACATTAAAACAAAATAGTTGCGTCACAACTTTTTTTTTATAGAACAGGGGGCAAACGGGCAGGAGGCTCACCTGATGTTAGATACCGCCGCCCAGGGACACTCTCAATGCCAAAGGGCTCGCCAGTGCGTCGCCGGCGTTTTAAGAATTGGTACGCTCTTTTCTTGAAGGACCCTAACTGTCAAGTATTTGTTTTCTATTAAGAAATATTCGGTGATCGGCCTTCTGTGACAGACATACACAATCAATTTTGGGTGTGTGTCGGATTCCTCGCGATTTTCTTTTTACAGGACGAGCAGTGATACGAAACAAAACACCCACGGAAGAACAGGCATCGATCCGTTTATTACCTGTAGGTATTTTTATTTTAACTTTCACTTTTAACAGATAATTTTTTTGACTTAAATAACTAAATACTTTACTAAATCTGAATAAAATAATTAGACTTTTGATAAGTATCACTTTTACACAAATTGTCTATTTTAATATATTTACTATGGTATATTACATAATGTCTATCTAATTTTAAATATCTTCATAAATAATAGATATAATTATATATAATAATTTAAATAAAAATAAAGAAGCCTATTTATTTAAACCTATTTAGCAAAGAACAAATTAAACTTAATACTATTTATTATATATATTTTTTATTTAAGAATCTATTATTTGTTATTGTTATGATTGAAATAAAAATGACAATGATTAAAAAAACATACATACAGGAACACACTCTGCTACGCTAAACGTAGAGTTGGCTGTTCTCGCTGTAAGATTTCCAGTGTAAGTGTCCAACATATCACACAAGTCTGCACCATCTCGTCTATAGTGTTCTACTATTGTTGATAATTGAGGGAACCATAATCTTAAAACGTTATATCTGTAATAAGTTAATTAAATCTTCAGTGATATAGCCAAGTTAGAGGCCCAAACATTCGTCCGTAAAGAATGTAATAAAAAATTGGCTAAATGTTATTTGACTAGAAAAAAATAAATATCTGTGAATTATGTACAAAAAAATTTATTGCAATAGGATTTTGACATAACACATGAGAAGCATGCAAGCAAGTCTTAAAAACATTTGAAAATAGTAGTTTCCAATGTATGATGATGATGAGCTTTTAGATGGGAAAGAGGCTCATCAGATGTTAAATGATACCACAATAGACACATTTCCAGAGGCTCGTAAGTAAGTTTTACACTGTTTTCTTGAAGGACCCAAAGCTAAATTTTCTATGGGTAATTAAATTATTATTTTTGCGTCTATGTATTTTCATGGATGTAAAATAAATCAGTGGCGCTACAACCTCTTTAGGTCTTGGCCTCTGATTTCTGAATCGGTTTCGTGATCATTTTTAAATGTAATAGGCAAGTAGGTGATCAGCCTCCAGTGCCTGACACACGTTGTCGACTTTTTGAGTCTAAGACATGTCGGTTTCCTCACGATGTTTTTACTCCACCGTTCGAGCATATGTTAAATGCGCACGTAGAAATAAACTCCATTGGTGCACAGCCGGGGATTGAACCTACGACCTCAGGTATGAGAGTCACACGCTGAAGCCATTAGGCCAACACTGCTCTATTTTCATAGGTTTATTTATTCAAATAAAACTTAAAACTGCAAATAAAAACTAAAACCTAGCGGAATAACATACATAATTCAAATCTTGTAAACAAAGAAGACTTTGAAACCTTTCACAAATAGTGCCCTTTAAGTTGTATTCGGTTTAGTTATCTTAAGTTTAAATATTGCATGAATTTATTTTAGTTTAGAAATTCCAAGCATTCGTACTTACTGTTGCATAGTAAAGAAGTTTATCGAACAAAAGAATAAAAGATAGAATAACAAGGGTTTCCGGAAGATAGGTTTAATGTTTTCAAAACCGGCAGATAGTTTGCTTTTCATACTCGTCTCCTCAGAGTTGTCAGTAATATCCTTTGTTTTGTCTTTGAACAAATTGATATACTGGAAAGAAAGAACCATTAAACTTCATTACAGATTCTTAGCTTAACTTTCAAATATTGTAGTTATTTTATATAATATGCAATCAAAAACATAAATTCAAACCAAAACAAGTCTCGCCCCGCTGTTGTTTTACTATAAAAATTTGTATATATGTAATAGTTAGTTAATTTATTCAGTCCCTAGTTTCTTTGTTAAGTTATTACATAATTAGCTGACCTCACAACTTATAATGACCATATCTATATTACAATGTTTTAAATAAATACATTGACATGTACTGTCGCTTTTTGCCGCGACTTGGCGGGCGAACTACCGTACCAACAGATAATTAAAGACAGAAATGAATACAACAAGCACTATATTATAGCTAGGGCCTGATTAACCCTTAGGGCATAGGCTAATACCTAGGGTGCAACGATCTAGGGGGGCGCGCTGAAATCGCATCTTCTAGATCCTATGCATCAATTTCAATTAGAGCGAGACCAAACACTGAATTATTTGTGAACTGGATCTACAAGCAGATGGGAAATTTTAGTATTTAAACTAGATGAAGAATCGATGGTCAAAAACATCTGTGAAATCATCTGTTACCAACTGCAGCTGCAAAGGTCTTTTTCAGTACTAAAAACAGTTTAAAGTTACTTGCGCTCCACACTCCGCCAGCAAAAACTAACAGCGCTTTCGCTAATGAATACAGAAAGTGAATTTTAGAAACTATTGAATTAAAAATAAAATAAGAGGGCGCATCCCGATAAATAGCCTGGGGCGGTCAGAACTCTCGATCCGTTTCTGATTATAGCGTACAGATATCTGATCTTTCACATTAAAACGTCACAATTAAGCTATATTAAATATATTTTCCATAATTATTCCACTTAAATAGCAAATAAGACATAAAAATATCATACCTTAAAACTGTCAGCCGATTTTCCTGTATTTTCTTTATATACTTGAATCAAAACGGCACGTGCTTCGTCATATCGCTGTTGCGTGACAAAATATTTAGGGCTTTCTGGCAGAAATGCGTACAGTATTGTAGCAAATAAGGCCCAAGTTGAAAATATCAGCAAGTAGAAATTCCATATATGAAGCACTGAAAATCAATATTCTTGTTACAGTTTCTAGGAAGTTTGTCCAATTGTTAACTCGAATCCAGGTGATATCGATATATGGATTTTATCCATATCTGTTTGAGTAGTTATGAATCGCCTTCATGGCTTTCTTTAATAAACTAGATTCAATTATATTTTATTTTAAAACTGTCTAATTTTATAACACTCTAAATTTGATGATTAACGCAATACCTTTAATAAACTACTATTATGTTAAGCAAGAACGAATATAATATATAACAAATATTATCTTTTCAATAATACATATATTATCTATGTATGTGCAGTGTTGGCCTAGTGACATGTACCAAACTGAGGTCGTAGGTTCAATCTCTGGCTGGACTTTATTTCTATGTGCGTATTTAAAATTCGGGGGAACGGTGAGTAAACCGGCTTGCCTTAGACCAACGTCAACGACGTCTATCAGATTAACGAATTGTCATAAAACAAATACAGAAATCTGAGGAGCAGACTAAAAAAGGTTGCAGAGTCATTGATTTATTTATATTATTGTGTATTCCATATTTTCAATAAGATAATTTTATATTAAATAAACGTATTTTTGATAAAAATTTGTAACGTCTTAAAAGTGTATATTTGTATAGAAGAGATGGAAAGCCTGACAATTTTTCACTTAAAAGGGTCCGGTTAGATTTCTAACAGTTGTTAGGCATATTATACCTTCCTACGACCCTTTATAGAAACAAAATATTTGTAAATTTATATACCGTTACTTTATTTTAATTTTAATTATTAAAGTAACTCTTTCTCTTTCAGGTGAGTGGTGACGCAAGGGGTAAACAGTATCAAATGCAGTAAAAATAAAATAAATCAGTGGCACTACAACCTCCACTCTGCTAACCAAAATATCCATTAAAAAGTGTTGTGTTCCAATCGAAGCTAAGTATGCCCCAGGATTTCAGAGCAACAACAACTTGTCCTAAGGAAACAAAAGACGATTGCACCAACATGACTCTATCTCTGTTTCCAGGGTGACAGAATTCGGATGTAAGCGTTAAAAGCGGACTAAATGACATTGCAAATCTGAAAAAAAAATCTCATTAAAGTATTTCCTAGAATCTCTATGTATGTACATACATAATCTACAACAAGGCTCTAACTTAAAGCCGGGTTTTATAACTGGCGAAACAATTTGTCTCAGTTTGGTAGATATTGAAGGCTTGGTGTACAAATATCGTAAAAACTATAATCTCAATAAAAAATGACAATTCTAACATACTTTTAAAATTACTTTTATCTAAACATCAACAGTCAGTACATACTACATATACGGAATCTTATCGCAAACATAGGTTAGTTTTAGTTATCTATGAAGGCAATCATAGTCTAGCAGTCTTCTTAAGTCGCATCTAGGTGAGGGGTACAGGGTTCGATTCCCGGTTCGAGGGCAAGTTTTAATTTAAATTTTTTTTTCTCGGTCTCTTGTATCGGAAGATTGCTGAAACCGTACAGGGAGAGTACGGTCTAATTTATAAAGCAAGCAGTGAGGTATGCTACCTATAAATATACTGAAGTATAGAATATATTATGTTTACAGTATATCCTGAGCAGAGAATGGTAATTATAAGTGGTTGGTAATTCAACATTATATACTTTTGTCTCCTGGATTGAAATATGTGCGGCCCCCGACGAGCTCAATGCGGCTGTTTTTTTTTAAGGTTAGACCTTTTTTTTTTATAGAACCGGGGGCAAACGGGCCCTGTAACTTTAACTTTAACTTTCTGTAGTAAGTCTCAAACCTATATTGAGACTTACTAAAGAAACAGTTCTATCATTTTGTTACTAACGTAAACCCTGAACTTATATAACAAAATACCATACAAATAAAAAAAAATGAGATACTTGCAAAAATCCTTCTAAGAACTTTGACGTTATCAAAATTTCATAAGTCTGACTGAGGCCGGAAGTCATTGAGAATATAAATAGACCCCCAAAGCCTAATAATAGAAACATCTTGCGTCCAAAAGTGTCGGTAAGGAAGCCTGCTACTACACACGACGCTATCATGCCTAAAACACGTGTTATGTCATAAATATTTTTGTGATGACAACCTACCATGAAAAATATTAATTATAATGGAGAAGTAAGAAGATATTTGTAAAGTGTAAGTTAAACATATTAATCTTATCAGAATGCTCTTGTTAATTTAATATTGGTTTGTTATGCATTATGTAAAGAGGTATATTTTCTGTTTTTGAAGTAGGAAATCAAACGATATAGAATTATTTCACGTAGATATAATTATCAAATAATACCAAAAACAAAATAATGTAATATTTTTGCCGCGCACCACCACTATGTGGAACCAGCTGAATTATTTCCGAACCAATTCAACTTAGGGTCCTTCAAAAAGAGCGTACCAATTCTTAAACGACCGGCAACGCAATTGCGAGCCTTCGGGCACTTTGAGTGTCCATGGGCGGTGGCGGTATCACTTAGCATCAAGGGTGGCTCCCTTGATCCGTTAAAATTTGTAAAATCCAAATATTATAATAGCAATTCACATTGTGAATCCACATAAGTTAAATATATACACGCACATACATGGGTGTAGTACTCGATACTGCAACTGATAATGAATTGTTTTAATTAATTAATACAAGTTTAATTTAAACCCCTAAATTATTAATTGTACTTTTTGATTACAAATATATTTGAAGCACTCACCTAGATAAGGTATTGCGTTTAGAACTCCCTTTTCCACCAAATTCATATTGAGATCACACTCAGCTATTGGTAATATGTATGGCGTGGTAGCCGTAGCTATAACCCCAGCAGTGTGCGCGACAAAAGATGAAAACAGAAGTCTGAAATGAAATTTGCCAAAACCGCATTCCTTCAATGCTAAATTTACCATACCCATATCCGTTGGCGGTTTTTTCTCCACATTTTCAGCTAAAGGAAACAGAAAACATTGTCAAATATTTCTATGAATATATATTATACAAATACTTATGCGGAAAAAGTACTTCACAGGGTCTTTAATTAATCGTAATAAAATTTCTTAAAATGTAAGTAGATAATTTATAGGATTATGAGTTAATCATCAATCAGAGAAAATATAATAGGTTATAAATAAATTATCTTGGTTATGAATAATTAATATCGCTTTCCCAAGTGCATATGCGCAATTATTTTATTCGTTAACATATATTTTCCATCAAATGAATTTTCCAATAAGAAAAAACTGTTCAAAGCAAATGTTACTTGTATGTCATATATTTTAGATTATTAGATATTATTTATAGATATTTTAGATGTATTGAGAAATTTTTATTTTAGCTCTAGTATGAAGGTCGATCTCTGTGAAATGTTTTAGTTGTAATAAAACGTTGACACAAATAGATGTAGGTGAAGGATAGGGTGATTTATTCATTATTTAACCAAGAAATAAAACCTTCAATCGTATCATCTACTAGCAACCAAATACCGACGTAACAAAATTAGTTCACATCCAACAATGTTTTTTGATTATCGTACCAGATTTAAAATTATACAAAACTACAGTATTATATAACTTTTGACATACCTTCATCCTTATCAATGATTTCGAATTCAACCATTTTAATTAAAAAATATATTGATTAAATGCACGTCATCACTCTACGCGTAACAGCGAAGGAATGTGTACCTGATTAACTGGTATCACTCCTGCGCACATTAATTATCATCAAAACAATATTTTGAAGATCTCTATTAAAATATTGAACCACTCCTAATTCATTTACAGCCATAAAACGGGCAGCTCAACTATAATTGGTTCGTATATTAGCTTTAGATAAAATTATCAGAACCACGTTTTAAATTAAATGCAAATACCTTTCGCCATCTCTTTGCGTATCTGATGAAATTTGTGTATTTCAGAAGTAATAACTATGACTTATTATTATACTCTCGTCTAAGAAACGCCGCCGGCAGACTTCTATGTTTATTGTTTGTACAATGAAAACCTAAGGTCCTACAAAAAATCTAAATAGTGTGATCTATATTAACTACATCGAAGTAGCATACAAGAAGTTGTGGTGTATATCGCTATCGCTACTGGTGCGAGTTGAATTGCTAAAGGGGCAAATTATCAGTCTTTGATGTAGGGTACACAAATACATTGCCAGGAAAATTATCAGGGATATAGATATATAAACCTAAGGCCAGATAAAATATAGTTTCTTTAAACAACTGTGGACAACTGTTTGACTGAAAATAGTTTACTCAATATTAAAAAAAACTAATAAAATATTAATATAAATACCTAGCTAGCACTCTTGTTAGTCAAGATAGTCATTTTATTTGATCTCTGTTATTTTTATCTTAATAGAACCATAAAACCATACAATTAATTAATCACTAATCTGCGATTAATTTTAACAATGATACATTATTTTATCAACGACGTGTTGCAATAAATTATATGGATTAACCGCAACCTACAATAGCGAAAACGTTTAAAGTTTGAATTAAATATTTTGTAGAACTTAAAGTATTTAACTA
This sequence comes from Pieris rapae, assembly GCF_905147795.1. Lineage (NCBI taxonomy): Eukaryota > Metazoa > Arthropoda > Insecta > Lepidoptera > Pieridae > Pieris > Pieris rapae. The sequence continues at coordinate 1,978,558 of NC_059509.1, read as the reverse complement.
ACTTTGAACTTATGACCCTTGAAGTTTCTGCATCTACTGATCATTTAAGTACGTAGTCAGCCATGCATGGCAGCCTCCAGGTTGGACGCAATAAACTAAGAACGTAAACAAGTCACAGTGATGGCTATAGAATGGAAATTTATACAAGTTGGATAATTCATGCGCACAGATACCGCAGAAATTTCTGGCTAACTATGTACAACTTTGGGGCATAATTTGAAAAGACTTGTTGGTTTGGTTACTAAGGTTAATTAAATAATGAAACATATTGAATCTATAAAAGATTTATTGATGTAATTATATATCAATTCTTGTGTTTATTAATGTTTTGTATTGTATTGCAAATCACAAACCCGTGAAATTAGAATTTTAATTTGTAGTTTGTTTTAGGATATTTTTTGTTTTATTTTAGATTCAGATTCAGTTTGATGATTCTATAATTCTTTTATAAGATTTGGCTATGCACCACCTATATATTACCCATAATATATATTTTTAGTTGTTTTTACTACAGTGGCCTTGAAGATATGGCCCGTTAGATTCCTTATATGTTTATGTTATTTGCTTTACTATAAATGTGACGAAGTGTAAAAAAAATAATAAAATAATTCAGTTAATATCATAAGTATAACCAATTTAACTCTTTTATTAATAAATAATTAAACCATTTTTACTGCAGTTCTATTTTTACAGGCACCCTTTAAACTAATGCAATTAGCGAGATCACATTTTTTGTAGGAGGACCACTTCAAGTAGGTTTAGTTTTTATAAAAAAGGAACTTTGATGTAACATTTTTTTACACTTTTCAACAAATAATTAATCAAATCATTTGATTCCTTGGAATCGTTTTAGAACTTGTAACCTTTTTTAAGGACCTAGCCGATCGCCAACCTTTAAAAAAGTAGATTGTTGTTTCTTAAAGTAGGAAATGGAAAAATATATGGTGGAGTTGAGTAGATTATGTATCCATTTTGAAATATCGATATACGATTTAAATAACTTCGCTAGGTAGAAAAAATCCAAACATAGTCCATTTTTGACACTTTGAATTCTATTTATGACGAAAATTTATATAGAATATGATTTTGAAATTTACTCGATATATTTTACCGCGAGCCAAATAATCTATTTCAGAAAGAAAATTATCAAATTAAAATGAATAAAATTTATTTATTTAATAATTTAATGTTTTACATAACTAATTGTTCTGCGCATCGCAGTCCACCCCGAGACTAATAATTTCACATCTAAGCATGCATGGTTTAAAAAAAGTCGAATACTCAGTACTTTCACAATACTTTTTAATAAAAATCATATCACTATAATAAATAACAACACTATCAAATACATCGTCTTACTATACACACATTTGTTAAATATTTTGTCATTACCACTTTAATATAACAACACAAACGTATTTTATTTCTTTCAATTTAAAGTAGGGGTTTATTCTTTTTTCGATGAGATCAAAAACGCCAATCCTGTCGTGACTGTAAAAAAGAAAAGAATATAAATACCATTTGGCTTGAGTTCGAATAATGCCTATGCACCAATATATTTCATTTATGTGTGCGCAATTAACTTTTACTCATAATTCGAAGGCAATAATCGTCAACCAGTCTAAACTCCAATACGATGGCATGTCAGGCATAGGAGGTCTATTACATTAGTAATAGGTATTTAATAAGTACTTAGTTGTGTATTTTATATAGACGTCCTATACACACGTCTTAAATACAAAAAAACATGTTATTGTAATTGATAATTATAATTGTAAATCTTTATAAAAATGAAATAATTTAAATTTAATTGATTCCAGCCGTTGAAGAAAATAATAATTATTTATTATATTAATGTATACACACATATGTATGTATTGTTTGCTAAACAGCGTTATAGAAACATTATATTATATTTTACACGACTACCAATTATTTTATTAAAATAGTACGGAGTCGCTGTACCAGTTATCGAACAATCGCTAGTAACATATGTATTTGATTAGAAGTCAGATATCTTACCGCCAACTAAAGCTGCTAATGAAAAGAAAGGAACAGCGCATCCCATGTCTAATAGTATTGGAAACAATATATTTCCAGATACACAGCCAGTTCGGCCCATCGTCATCACAATAGCGACAGCTAACGATCTGCAAAATTGAATAAATATTAAAGTGTCGATGCTTGAGGAAGTAAGACTAGTATTGTCTTTTATTAACATAACTTTTACACATTTAATAAAACACTTTTTTACGGATTATAGTTATGTGCGTTGTCACGGTGACTCACGCTGTAAAGCACGCGAAACGTCGGTTTAAATTTAAAATTATGTCCAAATAATTATAAGTTTAAATACAATAATACATAACTATAATCCGTAAAAAAGTGTTTTATTAGAAGTAAGACTATTCAAACTATGCGCAAATCGGGTTTGTGCTCTTCTTCACCATGCCTCCTGCTGATATAGGACAAATCTTTGTTTTTAATTTATTTTATTATTCTTTATTACTCAAGATGTCATATGGAACTTGGTGTAATGATTGCAGCTCCTTACAAACATCATGTAAAAGCGGAGAGTTTATTGCCAGTTCTTCTCTTCCATTCTACGCCCTTGATTTGGAAACTGGCAGTAAATGTAAAATTAGTATCATTTAATGAATTATTTCCTTTTTTTTGACGTTCATAAGTGTACATTATGTTACCTTTATGAATAAATGATGTTTGTTTGTTTGTTTGTTTGTTCTTAAAATAAAAATACCTTATATTATGTGGTTACATGTCTCCTAAAATTTACTCTTTTTTGAATAAGCTTTGTTTACTATAAACTGCCAGATAATACAAATAATGGCAGAATACGAAATTCCATCATCACCTAGACGCTCGTCGTTCCAAAACTGAGCGTTTTTCAAGACAATTTTTGCCGCGCATCACCACTATGTGGAACCAGCTGCCCACTGAAGTATTTCTGTACCCGTTCTTAAAAAGCCGGCAACGCACTCGCGAGATCTCTGGCATTGAGTGTCCATTGGCGGCGGTATCACTTAAAATTAACTGAGCCTCCTGCCCGTTGTATTAAAAAATAAAATAAAATGTAGCAGATAAGAAAACTCGCGGGTAACGATAGTCTATTATGACATTCATAAAATAATATCAACCCAGTTTTATTGCGTTGGAATTAATTAAAAATAAAGTATGAAATACATTTTAAAATGACTGAAATCCATTTTGCTGGCGTTTTAATTACGTAGACGCGGTGATTTCGGTGAAAACCTTTTACGAAACTAGATCGAAATCCCAACTGTATCTAGGAAAAATATCGGAAAAATAGATTAGAAATGATACTATAAAGTTTATTTTCTTGTTCTATTTGTGTCACGGTTATTTCTGATATATAAATACTAGGGATATATATATATATATTTCTCGCAACGTTGAGTAAATTTAGTTCAAACCATAAATAATTACATACCGAAATTTTATTCAGGAATTCAATAATGATTTTATTTCATACATATAGTCAGACACGACCGAGAGATGTAAGGATATATTTTAATTTTAATTAAATTATATAAAAATAATGTTGTCTATTCCAAGTCTATAGCGAGCATAGCATAGCAGTAGCTTTAAGAGTAAACAGTGGTTAGTGTTTAGGCGTGTAGTTATCGGCCCTAGGGGTTGAGATTACACAGAAAGAAACATGATGTGCGAGTTTTGTAACCTGACATTAGTAATGTACATACACATATTGTATTCAATAATTGCAGCTTATATGAGCCTTTTAGTTTTTACCACACTCATAAATTGTTATTTAACATTCTCGTTTCCGATAATATCTACTAACTATCACTTAGATTTATGAACTCAAGTTTTATACAATTAAAGCCAGTTGTTGCCCAGCTTCAAACAAACTGTTTTATTTAACATATATCTGAATATATCCATACAAAAACCGCCAGCAAACTTAATCACGTTTTGCTTAAATCTGACCTGTCAATAGCATATCTTGTCCAATCATAGACACGCGACCATCGACCATTCATTCACCAACTATCCACCAAAGAACATTTAGCTCACAGAATAATTTTGAAGAATTGTAAAGCTCCTTAGTTTTCTACACCACGTTTTTGTTACCTTTGATAAAACGCATTTGGCTCACGGTGGCACAAATTGAGATTTTGTTACGTAAGTTGTAGACTAAATTTATATTTCGAATTCAGAAGAATTCGACGTGCAAAGATTTTATTTTACAAAAGCTTCATCATTCGCGAGCTTAAAGCTTAAAACACTTATCGTGTAATAAGGAGCTGAAACTTTTATGGCGTCACTTCAACCAAAAGAAAATACGTTAAAACACTTTAAGTAATACGCTTGTACTTATAAATAATACAATCTAGTTAATTTCATACTTTTTTAAACATGAAATACTACAATTATTTAAGAAAAATTATATTTTGTTTATACAAGATTATTGCATGTGCACAAAATATTGCAAAAGGTGATGAGTGTTTGTGTCATTTAAAGTTAAACCAATTATTTGTAATACTTAGTAATAACGAATTGAATTCGAATAGCGTCTTAATACATATGCGTAAAGGTCTAATTATATTTATGTTTATTGCTTCCTGCATTTGCTCCCCTCTCTGGCCTGAATTATATCTCTGTTGAATTTTCAAAACAGTTTATTTACTTAAAATAAGTTGTATTACCTTGTGTTGGTCGGAAAATACTGTAGTACCATAGTCTGTGTCAAACTGGCCATTAAAGTTGATATGGCGACGTCTGTTGAAAACAGCGCTACCATAGCAATCTTAGAGTTGGTCCATCTCATTGCTATACTCAGGGCCATGGCTATAAATCCACAGACTATATATAGGTTCCGTTTACCGACTTTGTTTACTAGTACACCGCTGATTATAGGTGGTATACAGCAAACAGAGCCTAGAATGACACTATTGATGTAAGATTCAGAACCACTCCGCGCCTGAAAATGTTATAGTTTTAGTTGTATTTCATTAAAATAGCAATTCTTAAAAGGCCGGCAACGCACTCGCGAGCCCTCTGGCATTGAGAGTGTCCATGGGCGGCGGTATCACTTAACATCAGGTGAGCCTTCTGCCCGTTTGCCCCTGTTCTATTAAAAAAAATAATAATAATGAAATAGTCATAACAAAAACCAGATCAATGTAGTCGGTAAAATGAAAAGAAAGTAAAAAAAAATTAGCTACAATAAGATCACGTACAATACACCACAGTATATTATTATAAAATTATGTATGCCAAATAAAAAAACAGAGGTCAAAATTCAACACAATGGATCCAGATGATGAATGGCTGGATGAGGATCGATGCATGATGAGGAGCATGTGATCGATTACAGGCGGAAATATAGAAATACTAGTGACCCGCCCCAGCTTCGCACGGGTGCAATGCTGATGAAATGCAGGTTTTTATTATGTATTGTTATTTCCGTCGCTGGAAAGCTCCGATAATATACGCGTTCGATCGCTGCTAAATAAGCTGTAATGGGCTGTATTGATCTATATGAAATGAACAATGTATTCAAGGTATTTAATTGGTTAAGGATTAATACTGTATTGGTTAAAATCACTTCGAAAATTTGCCATTATTTGTCGTAAAAAGTAAATGACAAAAAAAGTTATTGTGGGTTATCCATAAGAGATAGACATATATCATCGTAAACTTTTCTGTAGACCTTTTTAATGTGTACAATACTTAGTACATTATTTTGATAAAACTCGTGGGGTTCAGCCTGCGTTTGCAATGTAAGTGGAAAAAATGTAATTATTTACGACATCACATTAGAAACCTCAAAAATAACAGTAATTCTCCACTATTTAATAGATGTTATTATACACATTAACCTTTCTCTTAAATTATTCTATCTATTAAAGAAAACCGCATCAAAATCCGTAGCGTAGTTTCAAAGATTTAAGCATACAAAAGGACATAGGGACAGACAAAGCGACTTTGTATTATACTATGTAGTGATGATGATGATAAAATCCTTTAATGCATATAGACAGTATTGTTAGTATGTTGGTTGTTAGTTTTAAATAAAATTTGTATACTCATAGTAATAATTTAATAAAACACTCACTGGTATGCAAACTTCATCTCTTTCAGGGAGAGTTTTCAGTTTTAAGTCTTTGGAGTAAGAATCTATGATGACGCAGATATCACTACTACCACTTGAATAATGTTCAAACATGGCAGATACCTGTGGGAACCACATTCTCAGTACTGTGTATCTGAAAAAAAAATTATATTATTTTTTCTTTTATTACCGCAATATTCGAACTACGCAGACTACAGAATGATTTTTAGAATAAAGCATTAATTATATAAAGTTAATGTGAATTTCAGTTATTTTATTAAACACAAAGTATCACATTTATAAAAAAAATCTTATCTCAATATTGTAACAGACGTTTCGCGTGTTTTGAAGGCATGACTTACATAATTAATTTAAAAAGTGTCTACGCGTAATAAAGCCGTAGATTATCAATGTTTGTATGGAGTGACTTTTTTTACATTTACTACAGTAAGTCGTTAATGTAAATACAAGTACAGTTATATAAAAGCCTTTTGTTAAAATTAATCTATTTTAACTTTATTTAACCAATTTCTGTGAAGTTGCAGTAGATCATTTTTCGAAAAATAGGGTCATAAAGTGCTACACCCGAACGTTGCAGAGGTATATGGGATTCGATCCACACCAGAATCTCTGTTATTTAGAGAATGAGTGAGCATTACCTACCAAAACCACAATAGATCCTACAAAATCATGTTATAGAAGACCTTTTTTTTATAGAACAGTGGGCAAACGGGCAGTAGGCTCACCTGATGTTAAGTGATACCGCCGCCTATGGACCCTCACAATGCCAGAAGGCTCGCGAGTGCGTTGCCGGCCTTGTAAGAATTGGTACGCTCTTTACCTAAGTTCGCTCTCGCATTCCACAGGGACCTCTACGGCATGTTACACTCAAAAACCTCCATTGCAGTACATACTACATAGGAGGTAGGATATGGGCATTTCTTCTCCTATTTACTTACCATCTTCAACCTAGGATTCGGCCTAAAGCGCTGCCTCTCCCGTTTAACGGTATCCAATAGCATAACTTATTCATACGAGGATACCACATATTAATATTGTTCACTTATATATGCTCGATTTAGATTATGTATAAAACTTTCGACAGAGTTCATCTAGAGGAAAAGGAAAACCTAAAAAGTTTTCATTACAGAAAACCGAAATTCTCTGGGGTAGCATAGCAAAATGTTCCATGTTGGTATGTACTAAAACGCTAAGTAAAATCACATTAAGAAGAAACTAAGTTAACGGGGGCAGCTAGTAAACATATAAATAAATAGCCAAAGTGGCCATCATTTATTTAATATCCATTCTAAAGGTTTGATACAGAGCCGTCAAATTTACGACTCCCGTATGTCAAAATAAAGTTTCTCTTAGTACGCCTGTGACTCATATTAACTCAAATTAGCTAAGTATTTTAGTCCCGTTTATATATAGGAGCAATAAAACGGATTAAATATTCAAAAGCTATGAAGGCTTGTGGTATGTTTCTAATCAAGGGATTAATATTAGGTTTACTAATTGGACAATGTGGGAAAAGCGATGAATGAATCCCTCACTTATGAATAACAAACAAGAAAGTTATAAAAAAAAGACAATCACAGATAAAAAAACATAAATGAAAAAAATGGAGGAGCCTTTTGCCCTAAATAATCAAACTTAAAGTCTTTGCTAACACAACTCATACTCATAATAAAAAATGTTTACTAACCAAATTCTTTCTAATAAAGATATAATAAATTAATTAATTGGACAATGAATCGTAAAGACAGGTAATACAGCGTCCGTAAGAGCGTGGATATTCATCCGAAAAAATTCCACCAATACGTAACAAAAGAAAGGCACATGTCGTATACGTACGATTACCGTTGTATAATTAGGAAAATACTGGAATAAAAATGTCTTAGTCCCATTCCTGCGTTATGGGGTTTAAAACAAAACAGTTTCAAAGTTATATTTGATAAATCAAACAATAAAAACTCAAGTTAAAATTGCAATGACCACGCGATTTATCATCAGTAATTCGAGTTTAAACTGCGTGGTTTGTGCAGAATGTGCATAATTTATAACAAACCCTTTGTTATCCTGTAACCATCGCAAATAGGAATTGTTTTCACAATCAGTTAGATTATTTATATCATTTTTTCCTAATTTTTTTATGAACTTACAGATACTGTGCTGCGTTCGGTGTGTTTTAATGTACCAAATATTTTTTGTAAACAATAAAACGTGTGCCGGGAACTCGGGGACTACCGCTGTAAAGCATATATTATTATGTTGTTTTTCATCAATTTATTTTTTACTTTTGCCGTTTTTTTTATTACTTGATATTCTACAAAGACAATCTACCACTCTACCAGACTCAGACTAACACGCCTATATAGTTTGTCTCACTCTAACGCGTAGAGGCTGCACCTGCCGCGCTATGTCACCGATCTCGTCAGAGAGTTGCGAATATGCAGAATGTGTTATGTCCCGCTCTAACGCGTATTGGCCGCACCTATATTACGTCATCGTGTGTTATGTTTCTTTTCGTTACGGCATTTCTTGATTCGGTCGCCGCGCTCAAAGCCCGCGATAAAATCTATTCAATAGCTTAGTACTGAAATGATACAAAAAATAGTCTATCTAGACTGTTTTTTGTATCATTATTTCAAAAATAATAATATTGGATTTCTAAATTTCTATTTGTCTGTTAAGTCACCTGACTCCTTTAAGGTTTAACCTTTTACCCGCTTGTCCACTAAAATGTTTATAGCTTAACACAAAAGCAAAAGCTTATTAGGTTTAAAAAAATAATAATAATACATACAATGTCATTGAAATAAAGTTCAGCACACAAAATAGAGCGAGGTATCCCAGAAGAGGCGTGCGGAACATTGGCCTGATGTTATGGAAAGCATTTGACAGTTGACTTGCTGGTGATATTGATGAACGCTGCATTAACAAGTGTTTGTCCTTCCACAGGTCTTTGTACTGAAAATAATATAATATGTAATGACAATTTACAAAAAATATGAATAGTCGCGTCCACACGCGGCCAGATTCATGCATGTAGTTTTTTTATTCCTCTAAGGAAGGTTTTTATACAAAAGTTAGGAAACTTGAGGATTAAATCCGAGAAACATTTTTATTCCAGCTTGGTAACGTACTTGACGTATTGGTTCACGATGAATTTCAGGTGATCCAGTTATAGCCGACAAAAGGCTAATTCAAAGAACAACAAAACATTTTGTCACAAAAAAAAACACGCCGTATTTATAATTTGACAGAGAAATTATAAATTTGCCTATTTTCCATTAGTAGTAGGTCATGTGTGTAGGTGTGGTAAAATTTTTCTAAGATACGAGGAAAATGTGCTGCGAAAACGTGCATGTTCAAGAGGATTACGGGTGTGTTATCGGCTTTTAAAGGAATGGACTTCCTTGTATTTAAGGCCCTTAGTCAAATGTAAATATGATTACAGTATGTTTCATAATTAAATTTGGAAAAAAATTACTTGGGCGAAGATTAAATCAACGCTCACTACACCAACAGCCCCTAAATTGATAATTTTACTACCGTGAAATTAATTTCATTACCTATTAAAGACTCCTACATAGAAGCACAGATTGATATTAACAGTAATCGACTATACTAGCAAAATACGGCGTTGCGTATACGTTCAGTCTTTGTATTTATTTATTTAATGACAGCATATTTGCCAAACAACTTACATACTAACCTTTTATCTACTTAAAAAACAACAACATATATTCTATTTCTCAGTCTTTCCAAACCTATCACAAATATATTCAAATCTGGTACAGAACTTAGGGAACGGAGATGATGGATGAAATGCCGACAGCATGCTTCCAGGATCTGAAATACTTTTCAGGCACATAGACTAAGCAATACCGGAAGCAGTCTGCAGTCTGTTCTACCTCTCGAAATATTATATGCAAAGAAATTTGCCGATTTCTCTTTCCGTAGTTAAAGTTATTGATACCCCACCCGACGTGCCCAGCAAGAAACGCATGGGTTAATGATAGTAAAGTTGTAATAATTATCTTAAAACCACAACCACACGAAAGTAAATGTCGTGACTAATATTTAATATATTATGTTTGTCTATATATTCATTATCTTTATATATAATACTAGCGGATCCGACAGACGTTGTCCTGTCTATACGTCTTTAATTTGAAAATTTCAAACTTTTTTTAATAAGCTAAAACATTCTGGACCATTTTGATGAAAATTATTATTCAAATGTTATGACAATATCTAACGATCCAGCACATGGTCTACAATAACACAATGATAACAAAACTTTTTTTTAATTTGATCGCAGCGCTAACTGTCGGGACAGACTAAAATTAAAATTCGAATATTATTTAAATTTTGACAGTGCGATGGTAGCGCCGTCTGTCGGATCCAATGTAAAACATTCCAAAATCAACAACTACTAATTAATTAAAAAAAACATTGTCCAGCGGACAAAATTGTGAATCTAAACCATTCTCGAATCTCCACGCACACACACAAAAAATTTCATCAAAATCGGTCCAGTCGTTTAGGAGGAGTTCAGTCACATACACACGCACACAAGAAATATATATATTAAGATATATTTATGTAAATATATGTATTTCCTTTGAAAGAGACACTTAGGCCATGACACATAGGTTCAAGTGCAAAGGCGCTAATTAACGAATTAATTGAAAAGAGAAGGAAGTTGGCGCCTGGAAGATAGTACCAGAGACCCTAGAGCTGGTACTGTTTAAGTAACAACAAATAAGTATTATTATGTCAGCAAATATACACACACTGACACATATATATGTGTCAGTAATGCTGCCAGCAATATATTTGACCTATGTATTTCAAGACATATTGACGTACTGATATAATCATTCTGTGATATCGTGGTAGAATGTAATCATGAAAAAATGGCGCTTGTCACACCGACACGTAACATTAAATTAACGACGTCCAATTTAGTAGGATAGTCGGATTTATTTTATCTTCAGACGAATTATCTAATAGGGGTTTTATCACTTTGGTTTAACTAAGTGTTGCTTATGTTCCGATTCCTTAACGTATATTTGCTATTCACGATGTATATTATCAAGTATTTGAAGTGATGAGTCGGGTTGACTCTCACCCTAAAATATGGCGAGGGGGCCGATGGCTAATGCGTCATACTCGTGAACGGGTGCTACTTGTGGTGACTGGTCGGACTTGAATTCGTTACTTATTTCGACTATGTACTTGCGTGTTGTTACTACGAGAATGTAAATGCGTGCTCCTATTTACCAATGCCTATTGCTGATAGAGGACAAATGTTTGCCTTTATTTTATTTATTTTTTGGCGGAGAGAATATTTACCGTTCTTCTCGTACATTCTACGCCCTTGATTTGAGAACGTAAATGTAAAATATAAATAAAGATAAAAATAGAAATTTATCATTAAATATGTATTTCTTTATTGCCGTTCATAAGTACATTGTGTTACATAAATAAATAAATGATTTTGAATGTTTTATTAGAAACTAATTTCAATTATTTTTTTATGTAATAGGAGGCAAACGGACATGATGTAAAATCGTACCGCCGCCAATGGACAACCACATTTCCAGAAAGTTCGTGTGTTGCCGGCCTTTTAAGAATTGGTATTTTCTTTTCTTGAAGGACCTTAAGTCGAATTGATTCGGAAATACTTTAATAGGCAGCTGGTTTAAGAAACTGTCTCAAGAAACGGTCAGTTGTAGAACGACAGAAGTTGAGGTGATACGGATGCTATTTTGTATTCTGCCTTGACGATGATGAAATTCACCTGAAGATTGTTTTATAGATTGATAATAAAAAGTGTGCATGTGTGTGGTTAAAACATAAACTGGTTTTCTGTCCTGAACGTCGAGCTTAATTTTTAAACCCAATGACATAAATCATAATTAATTATTTATAAAAAAACATGTACTATGTTTTTACATGTACATAGTACAGCGGCAAATTAAGACAACTGAATTAAATATGTTCAAAACTTTGTTTAAAACAAATTAAAATTATAATGGATTACTACGTATGTCAGTATTTTTTTTAATGTTTCGTGATTGTTAAGTCTATATATATAGGCTGAGAACAGGGTCCCATGTAATATCACAGGATGCGTTTGTCTTTTTAAAATGGAAGTAATTTAAAAAATACGTGGCATTGATTTTTTTGGTAATTGTCTGGGGTTTATTAAAACCTACTCTATCACCCAACATTAGCTTGACCTTTGTCATAATGTATAAACACTACAATACATCACAGTATAAGAATATATACTTATGAAAAATGTTTTTGGTATTCCCAGCAAAAAGTTGGAAGCTTAAATCGAATATAAGCCTCCGTAAATAAAGAGGATTAAAATTTTACGTAGCATGTTCGTTCCGTACTAAATCGTGATTGGAGACATCGCCTGAATTATGAACTCGGATTACAGTAAGATTTATAAAATCCGAGCAACGATTTTGTGGATTACATATTCAAGGACGCGGCTATTCTTTGCTCGTAGTTTTATTGAGTTAGATGATGTTTTTTATTGATTTAGATACTAGAAATACAAATCGCTTACAGAGTATAGCTTTCAATTTTCTTAGCACTTTGAGTTTTTTATGTATCTAGTTTTCCCGTATCACCAACTGAGCGTTTTTCTTGGCAGTTTTTGCAGCGCACCACCACTTTGTGGAACCAGCTGCCCACTGAAGTATTTCCGAACCAATTCGACTTAGGGTCCTTCAAGAAAAGTGCATACCAATTCTTAAAAGGCCGGCAACGCACTCGCGAGCCCTCTGGCATTGGGAGTGTCCATGGGTGGCGGTATCACTTAACATCAGGTGAGCCTCCTGCCCGTTTGCCTATTCTATATATAAAAAAATAGTTCCTTAAAACGAATGAATAGTATATGTATAGTGAATATGAAAGTTCAAAATTAGAGATTTATATCGCCTAACAATAGAAAAAAATAATTAACTCATAATCATATCAGATTTCTGTTTCATAAGTAAGGCAAGTAAGGGATCAAATTAAATGCATTTATTCAAATCGGCACACTAATGATTGTCAATATTATAATAGTCTAAAATTTACATTTACGAAGAAGAACTGGCAAAACTCTCCGCTATACTTTTTAATTGACAATTTTTTGGTTTATGTCGAGTGTTAAATTACTGACGTAAAAAATCTTACTGGCCAGGATTTTACCGCAGAACGTAGTAATTAACCGCTGCACTATTGAGTTAAAAGTTAGATCGTTTAAGGTCGAATGAATCATAATTTATCAATATTAAAGGCCTAAGATTGTTTCAGTGAAGTTTCAAAGTTAAATATTCGCATGAAAGATCACAGCAGGTCGCGAGTGAATACATTTTAATAATAATCAATACGATCGGGGCCTTGCTGAAGCGTTATTAAAATATTTTATTTTATCTAAAAAGGTTTTACATGGACTTTCTTGATTTAAATGAAAATGTTCTGCGTTAACTAATGTATGGTCTGTCTAAGCCGCACAGGAAGGAGAAAGAACGGTAATTTATTTTAAATGTAGATGATTTTGTTTTCGTAAGATTATCTATATACGAGATAAAACTATCAATTAAAAAACAAAACGTTTATTGTATTTTTTATTCATCGGTACAAATGAATCGTTCATGATAATATAATAAGAGTTTACAAAACTTTTGTTATAATAATTTTATGTTTTGTAAATTTCTCGTTTTCTTTTTCATCGCTCTAAAGCCTCGTTTATGTATAATAAGTATTATTTCTAAATTAAAATAGTGAGACAAATTATTCAAAAAAACATTGAACACAATTATTCTAACCCCAACTTAAAATTCAAACCGAAGTTGCGACCACGAAAACAAGAAACCTCGCTGACGTAACTGATAAATTATATCCGTACTAAAATCCACGGCTGTAACTCAGCTAAATGGGACATAAAAACACATTTTAGTTGGTCGTGCAATTACATAATCATTGCCAAGGTGATTCTGGAGAATGGCCAACTATTTTTTGGTTTGAGGAAGCCGCGAGATCGCTGCGTTCTGTTAGAGTGCTTACGTGATTAAGGAGATGTACTTGCCTATTTGTACAAGAACGTCAAGAGTATTATGGAATTAAGTTTACTTTACCCCTTTATTTATTAGAACTAAAATAAGGCTTGGTTTCAAAGCTTTCAAAGCTATTAATAATGTGTACTTTTGATTTGTATACTTAATAATAAAAATTAAAAAATAAATCAGTGGCACTATAACCTCTTTAGGTCTTGGCCTCAGATGTCTGAATCTGATTCATTATCAATTTTTAAATCTAATAGGCAAGTAGGTGATCAGCCTCTAGAGCCTGACACACGTCGACTTTTTGACTCTAAGGCATGTCGGTTTCCTCACGATGTTTTCTTTCACCGTTCAAGCAAATGTTAAAGCCCAACTCTGCTCTTATATTATATGCTGCTATACTGCAATTATACTCAATAATAATGTACATTATATTTTGGTGCGTATTGATATACAAGCTAAAGTAAGGTAATTCAATTATATCACGATTAACTGATTGAATAAATATTTTAATCGATAATTTTTCTTTTATATTATTTATAGAGTTGAACTATTATATTCTAAACATACAATTCTAAAGGTTTGAATGTCAATATAAACAAATTTATTTAAATGTATTTACAAATAATTTGTACAAGTAAACTTACCTTAAATGTTTCAGCTGGTTTTCCCGTATTTTCCTTATATATTTTAATTAATACCTCTCTCGCTTTATCGTACTTTTGTTGGGAAATATAGTACATTGGACTCTCTGGCAGTAATATATATTGAATCGTTCCAGCCAATGCCCAAAGAGAAACAATAAGGAAATAGTAGTTCCAAGTATGAAGTACTGAAAACAAATACGAACTAAGTTATCTATAATAAAGGTACCAAAAGGTATCTCTATATTAAAGGTACATTAAGTTTACATATTGATAATTTTCAGACAGCCTTACAAACGACAATTTAATTTACCATGAATCAAACTACAACAAGTGCTAAGTATAATATTTAGAGTTGAGACAGCGTGGTTTATTTACAAGTACATACACATATACATACATATTACCTTAAATCAAAGCATGTAATCATCATAGCATTGTTACAATGTATACTATGGCTTCTGTGATACAATACGTTCAATATAACATAGAACTCTTGGAAATGCTTATTGCGAAAGAAATATTACCGCGATTACTCTTCACATGTTTATGACAGGCATATTTGATATCCTAGGCATCGTCTGATGTCTAGAAGTCACGTTAGTACTGATAGCAAATACAATATTCTTTTGTTTATGTATAAAATTGTGTTTAAAACTAAACTTTTATTAAAAGGCTTGAGCAATTTTAATGTATATTCGGTAGATCTGAAAACACGTCATAAACGTGTTTTATATTAAGTGAAAACATAGCAAGTTTTGGCTTTATGAGTACAACTCGCCTCCCTGATGTCGTATGTTCAATCCGCGGTAGTACACCAATATACTTATTTTTGAGTGCGCTTTTAAAACTTACTAGTATTGTAAAACATAGTAAAGGAACCGCCATTGCTTAGAACTCGACGACGTGTATCAGGCACAAATGGCCTACACTAAGCGTCGTAGAATATAACTATTAAATAATATCTTCCGTCGTGACTAGTAATCTAATAATATTTTTATAGCAAAACAACGTCAGCCGGGTCAGCTAGTTTTAAAATGAATTATATGTTGCAATGAGAGCTGTAAAGCCGTCCCTTTCCAAAGCATGGTAAAGACATGCTTCTATTTCATCAACACACCTCTTCTGCGTAATGTTGAACCAACAAAATGTTTTGTACTTTTTATTTAGATTATACTTTTGGATGAAACAAATTCCTGTGCCTGTTTCATTTTGTGACCCATAGTGGCTTTCACAACTTGATCGACTAAACAGTAAAAGAGTTATCTGTTCAAAATAACAAGATTTTAAACTACGTTTAATTGTCCAAGCCACGAGTTCAGACGGACTAGCTGTAATTTATAAATAAGCTCTCAGTTTTGGAAACGTTATTTAGAGGTTTGAATAATAGATTCGCACTATAAAGGCACTTGATGTTTCCAAGAACTCATACAAAGTAAATTTCCAGAGGCGACAGACAAGAGCTATATTCATTCTTGGAACTGTATACATTCACTACACCTTTAGAATGTTGAAAATACCCATACATCAGTTCTTTTTAATAGAATATTAAACATTTGAAAGACGATTTATTTTAAAATATCGCATTGTATATTATACACAGATTGTTCTCTATTCTGATCTAAATCTAATTATGCAACATTTCATTCAAACCTGAGAAGATTATTTACGTTTCTATACATATACAAATAATATTATATTGACTATATAAAATAGATTTTTGTGATGATGCTAGCCAAAAAATAACAAAAATAGTTGTAAAATAATTTCACTCACCAAACGCCCCGTCAAAGAACGAAACTTTCCAATCTTGAATCAGTATGCCCCACGACATAAGAGCGACAATCACTTGGCCCAAAGGAATCGCAGCAGCTGCAATCAGCATTATCCGATCTCTTACTCCATCGTGATAGAACTCAGATGTCAATGTCAATATGGAACTATACGCTCCGGCGAAACTGCGGCATATATTTTTTAATTATTATAATATATATAATATTATAATATATATAATATCATAATTTAAATAAATGGAAGGTGTATATTATAATGCTTAAAGTATTTTATAGGAAAATTTAATTCAGATAATTTTTACATATAGCTTACACATTTAATTGATAAACTCAAGATTTGAGAATATTAATTACTATTTACCGAAGGTTGGCTAGGGCTTTTGTTGGACTTTTATTGAAAAAAATCATTTATTTCAGACCAATTAATAAGTCCATATTTAGTTACTATATTGAAACTTATAACTATATTAGTAAAATTATTAAATAAAATCAAAATAAATCAGTCACGCTACAACTTCTTCAGGACCTGGCCTCAGATTTCTGAATCTGTTTCATGATCATTTTTAAATATAATAGGCAAGTAGGTGATCAGCCTCCAGTGCCTGACACACGTCGTCGACTTTTTTGGGTCAAAGACATGTCGGTTTCCTGACAATGTTTTCCTTCAGCGTTCGAAATGCAAATGCAGCAAATGTTAAGCGCACATAGAAAGAAAGTCCATTGGTGCACAGCACGGGATCGAACCTACGACCTCAGGTATGAGAATCGCACGCTGAAGCCACTAGGCGAACACTGCTACTGCTGCAGTAAAATTATTAAAAACATTTTAATATTCAATTCATAAGTCTACGTTGATTTGAGACACCAGGTACATATTATATGAACCCAGTGTCTCAAAACAGCACATTCGAACTTATTTGCTATAACCATCAGGATGTTACAATTAATAATTTACGGTTAAATATATTATTCTACACATTATACTCCGATTCTAGAGTACCTTATTTAAGGGTCCCAGCGTCCAATTATTATTATTCGTATCTTGTTACCTCTACAGGTCTAAAAGTAACAAGTGAATAAAGTAAAAATATTATAAAGAAAAACATCCCCAAAGTTACATGGTGTACTTAAACTCAATAATTTCATCCAAAGTTAGAGTATTTTATCTTTTCTATTTCTCTTAAGCCGGATAATTTGATTTGTCACTTTCTTTCTTCCGAAATGAAATTTATTTTCGATTTATATTGCTGACGCTACGTAACGGAGTGTGTGGATGGGGACAGATACTTTTCCTACCGAACGGTGTTTCTCGAGCAAATATAAAATATAGGTGACATTGATTTACATAGCCCATTAAATTTAAACATTTTGACTAAAGAATCGTTTTTATCTTCTATCAAATTGAACTGTGATGGTAAGGGACTTATTAGCGTAACAAAACCTACTTTATTTAGTTTTTAGTTATTAAGATTCTATTTTTTTTCCTATTCTTACTAGGGTTGCCTGGAAGAGATCGATTAGAGAGATAGGTTTAAAAAAAACTACAATAAAAGAAAAGAAGTTAAGCGATACGCTAAGATTGTGCAATGAAATTTATTTCAGAGAATTAGATCAATAATTTTCTTTAGTTGATTTAAGCTCGACCCGCCGAATTTAATGATAGTGATATTATTATGCATTGTTAGTAGTAACTATACCAGAATCGAATTAAGTTGTAGTAAAGTTACACTTCTTGTTTAGGTCTTCAATTATTCAATATTTCGAATCAATTTTTATTCACATATTATTGAATGTCGCTATTTTTTTAAAAGTCGTAGGTGATATGTCAAAAGACTCGATTTTATTAATAATAAAATATTATGATGGTCCAATCTTAACTCCGCGGTCCGCTTACATAAATAGTTATATATAGTCAATTCTTACATCATTTATCACTGCATCGTCACATTATTAAAATGTGTTATTACAGTATCAAATTAATTTTAATACTTATTATAATATTCCACTGAAATAACTCTAGTTGGAAGATCTATAGATGCTTTTAGTTAATTATTATTAACCTTGATTGCCATACTTGAAATGTTTCGTTTACGGTGCCAGATTCATATTTAGCACACCTTACTTCCGCTGGAATAAAGTTTTTTTTTTATAGAAAGACTTTTCTTGAAGGACGCTAAGTCATGCTTATTGATTATTAACTTGTGTTTAATCATGTATCGTGGCGCAAATCGCGTAAACTTGGGAGAAAACTTTCCTAAAATGTTAAGAGAATACTTTTCTACAAAACTTCGTTGCAACTGCGTTCGTTCGTTTGGTCCTTCAAGTATTACATGGCACCATGGAGGGAGGGTCTGTGATTTCGTATTCGGTGATTACATCAACAGTAATTATTTGCTTTGTTACACTTATTACTTGAAAACTAAATGTATATTAGATAATTCCTACAAAAATAATATGTTTATGTACTATTGATACTATTTTTGAGAGGTTTGTTAACTTTTGCTTACATGAAGATGCCCCCCCCCCCCATATGCAATAAATCTGCTTACGTAATACTCCCACTCAGGTTGAGCTAAACTCGCCAAAACAGCCCGTGCTGAGCTGAAAATGACCTTAAGCCCAACAGCGAGATTTCTTACAAAAAAAATGGCCCCAATATGCTAAGGCTGAAATATCTTACTCAAGTATATACTTACAAAACTCCTTCGCAAAATTTGGCCATGGTTAACATTAGGTAGGTTTGACTAAGACCAGATATAAACGTGAAGATGAACGTTCCACCGCAGCCGAGGACAACAAATGTCTTCCTTCCAAACGCGTCCGTAAGGAAGCCGGCAATTATTGAAGATGTTAACATCCCTAAAATTAAGCATTATTATAAATTGAAACAGTATCTCTAAAACAGAAAAGTGGAGCAAAAACCTACTAAACTGGTCCCTAAGGTACAGCAATCGGGAAAAAGAGTAGAAGATATTCAGAAGGTGGATAGACCAAATAAATGCAACAGCAGGTGGTACATGGTAGAAAGTGAGTTTTGGAGGAGGCCTCTGCCAAAAGAAGGCATAAATGTATATGAATATAGGCTATTATTATTAATTGTGTGGTACAAGAACTCAACATTAGGGTTTTAATCGCGATCGCTATCGCTATTAGGAGTTACACAATACCGATGGAGAAGCTGAGAAAGATATGTAGAAATATAAATTGGTTAATAAAACATTCACACCTAAATAAGGCATAGCATTCAACACGCCCTTATCCACTAGATCCAAATCAAAATCACACTCGGCCTCCGACAAGATATATGATGCACTGGATCCCATTAAAACACCCACGACCAGGCCCACCAGGACCGCGAGCATCAGTCGCACATGGAAGAAGCCATAACCACATTCTTTTAAGGCAAGGTTAACTTCCTCCACAGCAAACTGTGATTTAGACTCAGCCGCAGCGCGACCTGTAATCAAATATTCAATTTAATTAAAACCTCAAAAAGTCTGATAATAATAAAGCATAGCGCAAACGTTGATAGGCACATGAGCAGTGACAATTTTTGTCAATTTTAAATAAGTGGCGTAAAAACGTATAAAGAAATTTGTTTTCAAAATCAACCAACTTCAAAATGGATTTGTTATGAACTTAAATCGATGGAGCAAAGTTTATTAAATACTAAATTAGCCTAATAACCATTTAAAAGTGAAAGCGCCTATTTGTCTGTCAGATAGTGTTTATATGGTGATCTGTATTTTAGTTACATAATAACATTAATTCTATCAAACCTAAGGTTATCTAGTAAAATGACATTTTGCTTTTCATACAAGTTTGTCTCCTTAAAATAACGATGTAAAAAATGAAATAACTTCAAAAAAAATTCCCAAATAAAGTTTAATTGCCACATATCATGTACATTTTTATTTGTTCAACACAATGTAAAAAGTAGGGGTCTATTTAAACTGGCTGGTGCACTTCGAGTATACTCACGCCGAGATGTCTGCAAACATGTCCATGATATGCAAATTTAATGTACCATCCGGTCACGACCCTTTGAAGATGTATACATCAAGTCTGTTCATACATGTTTAGTATTACAGTCTAGTCAAATTATATTTGTGTATGTTGTGTAGTATAGATACCAGCCATGTTAGCTGTACGAATTAATATACAATTTTCATTGCTCTAGGAAGATGACGTCTTTGAGAAGTTTTATTGCAGTAGTTGTAATTCCACTTAGGGTTCTTCAAGGTAAGAGCGTACCAATTCTTAAAAGGACGGCAACGCACTTGCGAGCTCTGGCATTTAAAATGTCCATGGGCGGCGGTATTATTTAACATCAAATTAGCCTCCTGCCCATTTCCCCTGTTCTATAAAAAAGAGTAAAATATCGCAATTGGTATCTTATTAAGATTAAATCCTACATGAAAAATAAAGTTACTTTGTTTTATAATTTTAAAAAATAAATATGCTGTCAGGTAACTTTAAAACAAGTTTATATAATATTTTGAAACGAAATTGTTGCGCCGAAGCGATAATTTCATTTTTCAGTCAGTTTCACGTGAATTTATACAGTCAAGAATATATAACACCACTTAATTGATCGAGCGGCTGTTTGCTTACATTTCATGAATTAATAGATGACCTATAAGCCTATAAACTTGTAAAATATTTTTTATAGAATCAAATGCATTACTTAAGCCTTTTGAAAGTTCTTTACTATACGAACATACATTGAACTCCTAAACAAATTTATCTTATATTATTAGATATCCGAATGCTAGTCAATCCTAAATATATGGAAGAGGAAGGAATAAGAATGAATAACTTATTACACACAATAAAGGATGTATAGTTAAAAATTAACTGTGTGTTTGTGTAATAGCTATTCACATACATTTGATATGACGTAATAAGTACTATATAAATAAGTATTCCATATAAACGAGTAAACGGTGCAATTACGAAGTCTGTTTTAAGAATAAGTTCAGTGAAATCTGTCTTACCTTAACACATTAAGTGCTATTTTCTCGGATCCGAGTGGAGCGGGGCCACCCACTCGGATCAGTGTGATCATCCCGTTCATTTTTTAAAGACATTCCTAGCTCTCTCTCGCTCTCAGGATCCGAGTATTCAGCACTCAACATGCTGTATGCCAACCACTCGGATCTGATCAGATATTTATAATAAAAATAATAATATACATTTATACAGAATTATATATTGAAAACTTTCATATTTACGTAATAAAAATTCACTATAAAAAGTTTTAGTTTCCGGTTATTACTTTTAAGATGTCAGAGAACTAGTTTCATTTTCTCTTAAGCTAAAGTAACCCTTAAACCTTAATGTACTTCTTCAAGCTAAGCCGTAAGTACTTGCATTGACGGAGGTTAGGAAATGGCTGAAGGACTGTATCGTAGAGGCCGGTCAATCTTACGATTGGCATTTTTTTGGTCACATGCCAAATAGGCTTGAATTTAGGACGTGTTTTTGTCAATGTAAAACAAAAAAATAATGAATTTCTGGAACCGGGACAGGCTAATAAGGAAAGTAATTCTAGCTTTGGATATCCCTTTTATATTTTCTTTTTGTTGTGTCATTAATATTGTCTCTAGATTGTTGTCCTTGGATATTTTACTGTTTTCTAATTCTAATAATAGTTATTTAAAATTAACGCACAAATTATGTGCGTATTCCTATTTCATCATGCCATGCTCATAGAGGACCAATCGTTGTTTTTAATTTATTTAATACTACTAAAGATGTCAAACAGAATATGGTGTAATGGTTGGAAAAAACTTGGCCATTAAAAAGAGTGACAGAGAGTTTCCTGCCAGTTCTTCTCCTCCATTCTACGCCCTTGATTTGAGAACTGCCAGTAAATGTATAATTAGAAGCATTCAATGTATACATTACTTTTTTAACGTTCATATGTGTACATTATGTTACCTACAGGAATACATATTTTTTTATCTTTTGACTACATGTAACTGGGGTTAATTATCTTGTATCTTCTTAACATAATAAAAACCACATGGACTTCTAATTGTTTTAAAATTATTATATATAATAAATTATTCATGCACTT
The DNA here is from genome assembly GCF_905147795.1 of Pieris rapae. Taxonomy (NCBI): domain Eukaryota; kingdom Metazoa; phylum Arthropoda; class Insecta; order Lepidoptera; family Pieridae; genus Pieris; species Pieris rapae. The sequence continues at coordinate 1,955,843 of NC_059509.1, read as the reverse complement.
ACTACAGAACACAGGGCTGTAACCTAGGTCTGCGCCTCAAAAGCCTGGTAACTATATCGTGATTACTTTATAATTAGTAAAGCGGTAATTAGCCTCCTGTGGCGTCGACTTTTTGTATCGAAAGAATGCCGATGGTTACAATGTTTACCTTCCCCGTTCGAGCGAGTGTTAAGGACACACATAGACAGAACATCTTTTACAACACAGGGTACCAAACCTAGGTCCTCAGGAATGAGAGTTGAACGGTGAACGCTACTAGATCAACACTATTTCAACCTAAACAAACAGTTTTTCCCCGAATTGATCTCGTAGAATATTTAAAAAAAAACTTTTGTGTGATTTTTAATATTGTGTATCTCAAATAGAAGTTATAAAGGAAACTTTGACTGAATTTTAGATAAAAATAGGTTTTGGTAATAAAATAGGTATGGTAAAACCATTCAAAAATCGAATACAAATTCTATAAGAGAACGCAAAACAGAATCTGGTGAGAGTTTAATTAGATCAAAGTGATAGTAAAACTAAAAACTTGTTCTATATATTTCTCACAAATCAATATGTATATATTAGTAAAATCTGAGGTCACATTTACAATAAATGTTTGTGGTGTAAGATTTTTTATTTCAAAATAAACTTTAAACATCAGATGAACTGCTACTAAGAATCTCGATAAAGTTGTTTTGTCAGCGATTTCAGAAAGACTGTATTAAATTAATTCAGATGTACGTGCAGTTGCTTTAAACATTGCAAAGATATATGGAGGAGTTTGTCATATAATACGTGAGATCACGATAAACACAATATCACTACGTCTTGTAAATAAGATCTCCATTTAATCAAAGGTTCTATAACCACTCATTCAACCATATTCAATATACGTTCTCACAAACAATGCGGTTCGTTCTATAGGCCCCTCCTGCCTCACATAGATACAATTTAATAGCAACTTGTATTTGACTCAGTAAACACTGGGTTAGAATTGCTTCAAGATGAACCAAAGGTTTAAATGCAGTTCATTTATTAACATCAAGAATGTATTATTGTGAATATATCGCGAACATTTTAGAACCATATTCTTGTAAATTATTATTATACGTAAGACGTTTCTCAATAATTTTCACATACAAAAATCGCCCATTACTTTTATATCGAAAATCGACATTTCCATAGTTTTTAATTGTATTCTGTGTTTATTGGCCATTCCTGAAAAATATATCAAAGCAAAACTCGGCGATATTATACCATTTACGCGATACGCGTGGCAAATAGAATTCAAACTAAAATTCCCATCGACTAAATCTATAAAGCTTAGTTTACACTAGGGATTTTTCCGCACAATTGCCGAATAAAGAACGTACAGCTCTTAGCAATTTTCGATAGACGATTATTTTTGGGAGCGAACCGGGTTTTTTGAGAGCCGCACAATGCTTCCCATATTTTTCGTTCGCAAAAAGTATTCCAGTCTGTTGCACACTTCAGGGGGATTTATCCGGAAAAAGTGACCGCACTTTGATGCTGTGACGCAATTAGCTCGAGTGAAAAACGCAGTTAGGATCACTGCAGTTTCCCGTATATGAGCTTAATTAACTGACGACTATTAACCACTGAAATCGTGATACAAATCGATGCTCTTAATTCAAACGAAGTTGTTAAGCGTCATTAGCTTATATCTCAATAATTTTTCACATGAAAAATCATTAAAACATTCTAAAAAACAAGTGCTTAAAATACAGACAAAAGCCAAGTTGTCTTATAAATACTTGAAGTTATTGTATCTTACATTTTTATTGATAGTCATAATCAACAATTTAACTACACACATACACACACCGATATGTAGTAATAGATTTATTAACCTCTATTGCTAGAAAAATATTCAACTAAAACGCCAAGAAAATTTACATACACAAACATAAAGTTCATTGAGAATAGAGTATTTATGTTGAAGTCTAATTCATATTCAAATATATTCAATGATCTTATTGGATCGCTTATGAACCATTTTGCCTTAATTAAATGTTGTGTTACATTCGAAACGCTATTCCAACTAACTCATAATACTTTAGAGTTTACAAGCAATTATTGTTCAGAAAATTATTTAGTTGACAAAATTAGTTCTATTATAATATATACATTGTATTGGTCTAAATTCTGAATTTAGTTATGATTTCCTTTAAGTATTAGTTTATGAGTAATCAACTTAAACGTGAAGTGAGTCATTGAATACGAAATTTTTTTTTCAAAATGTCGAGACAGATAATGATTGTAAAAATACATTGAAAGAGATATGCTTGTATTTGAGCCAGAACCGACGAAAACAAGCTTTTACAATTACTTCATGCAATACTGTCGCAGAAAGCAATAACTTTTATGCCTTTTATAGATGCAATATAAACATCAAAAACGATAAATATTGTATAAAAATCCAATTTACTAGAGCCTCGCCTTGCAAGTGCGTTGCTTTGTAAGTAAGCACTTTTCTTGAATTTGAATTAGTTCGAAAATACTCCACAGGTTATATTTAGTCATGGTGTGTGTAGAAAACTGGCAAAAAAGTGCTCAGTTGTGGAATGTCTTGACGTTTGATTATGAAATTGAATTATTAATCTAAGCAATGGTAAATGCGGTAGAAAAGCTCTTCATTGCATGCGGTCAAATGGAAGGAGATGGTAGTAGGTAGCTCTTGCCGAGAAGTGAGAATAGAACTCCATGTGGGTTCGTATTAGCGCCTTATAGCTATTATAACATATATGGCCGGATCAGAGGACCAGCGTACAGGTGCCGTAAAAGAAAAGTTAGGACTCAACAAGCTTGCCAATATCTTGCCGAATCTGGGATACTCTGAGATTGCCATAGCAATTTCCAGTTTGAAGGAAATTTGGCTGTGTTTTATTCTTTTTTGAGTTTGCATATAGTCGCCCCTTCACAGACACACTTCACTTCACAGTACAGACATGCGTAGAATCGCAGTGTACGCGTAACTAGAAGTTAAATAGGTCATAACTTTTGTAAAGTACACGGAGTGTTTGGAAGAAGGTTCCTTGCTCCGTATACCCCGATATCGATAAATAACTCATTGATGTTATTAGTCATAGACTAGCCTCCCCCACCCCCAGAAGGGCAGGGGTAGTCCATGTTTTAACCCTGTTTTATTCTGGACTCTTCTTGTAAAGCAGAAAGCCAGTTTGAATTGATGCAAGAGTCTATTGAATAAATCTATTGCATCAAAACAAGCTTGCTTTCTGCGAGACTTACTGCCTTACCTGTTTGTCTACCAAATGCAATATTAGCGAAGTGTAAAAAATAAATGATTTACACACTGATAGTAAAACTTAAAAACTTTTATCATAGTACATATACACAATAGGTATATAACAAGGGCATAATAACGATAAAAACATGATTTACTCACCGGTTTTAGCTAATGTTGGTAAATCAACTTCACTCATTTTAGCATATCAATGTTTGATCAAAATATTTTACACGTCTTTTCACTTCATATACAAAGCGACTGATTTAAATTTGATTATGAATAATAATATAAACAAAAAATTATCTGCATTACCTTGATTTAAATAACCAATCAAATATGAGCTATCGTTTTCGCTGTATCAACATAATGTTGGAATAACTTCGTGTACAATATAGTTCATTTTATAATGGTTTTGTATAACTAGTAGTTTATTTTGCTAGATATATGTACTGCAAGTAAATATTATTTGTTGATTCATTTAATATGGGGTGGAGCAACACATTATTTAACACTTGCAGGATAAATTTGTTTTGATAAATTATAAAAAAACATAAGCCCAGACGCTAATCAATGATTTATTAAACATCTAGTAGATAATATATTTAGTTATTAAACAGAATTTGCAACGCCAGCAAGGGTGAGTACGTTGATACAGGATTCACGCTTTTTTATCATTCGTTTATAGCACGTACTATATGTGTTCGGAGAAGCAATATACCAACAGGTTAATCTGATATACCGTCCCAATTTTTAAATCTATTTACTTCTGTGCAATGTTTTTCAAATAAAAATAACAGTTTAACCGCGTGACTATGAAACATGCAGTCGCGCGCTCTAATTCTGACGGCACTATTGTTTTCTTTCTAAGTGCAATATTAAATGTACAGTGAAGGCGTCATTATGCATTTTAGACGAAAAAACAGTTGACGACATGTCAGGCACAGATTGACACATACTTGTCTATAAAGCAAAGACATAAATAAATGCAATCTAAAATCATAAAGGTGTACTGTCATATCACAATATATAAATATTTGTTATTATCAAGTTAAATTAAACACCATATACTTCAGCTGAGGTAAATTTCACAAGATATTTCGTGGCACCATCATTATTTACTTTATATTTGTTAATCAAACATAATACTCTGATAAATCGTATTTTATGTAAGAAGCAAGAGTTTTCTGTTTGAATAAAAGTGGAAAAGTGGTCCTAGCTCCGCAGGCAACTTCGTCCGGATGAGTTTTTTCTACGATGCTTCGACCTTCAATGATAATTATTTGAGCTAATTCACAAAAAAAAAAACACAATTGCTTTTTCCTCCACATGCCTTGCTCAGTAATCACTATATATTGGTGATAACAGCATATCATCCGCATGATGGTTTTTTAGTTGACCGCTTTGCTACAAACATAGTCTATAATATGTGAAGATTTGATGTCTGGCATCAAAAAGACATTGAGGAGAAGTTTAAATCAATAAAGTAAAACGAATTCGCATCATTCCTAAGTAGAAAATTTATCGACGGAAATAATTTCTTGTAGGCCGTATATTCTCGCTAAGCGAGCTAAGTTTCTTCATCCAGCATACCATTTCTTTGGAACTCATCCTATTCTTTAATTTCAATGTATAAATGGATCATTAGTCGTAATGGGGGTTTCTACGTTCGTGGGTTCCAGTAGTCTTTTTAATTAGTGGCGACGTCCTCTACATTAGGGTCCCGAAGACCTTAAATCTTCCGCTTTATCCTCCGTCAATAGGTTTTTTCTGTACGCAAACACCTTCCCGGAAAATAATAGATTACCTGGATTTTTATACCCCTTTTTAAAAGCCTTTTACACAAAGTCCAGGGTTATTTAATATTGTGGTACACGTCATGCAGCATGTTTCTATTAACTTCGAATGTAACCACGAGGGAATGTTGCCTTGTAAGTGCAGTTCTGCAGACTCGAGATATCAAGTTAAATTACAATTCAAATCCAAAGGGAAGTGCGCATGTAATATGGTTTGTCAAAGATGTTTGTTTACGAACTTCAAGTCAATTCCTAATAATTGTACGTATAATCGTATATAAACTAAGTATTTATCGTACCGTGGTAGACAAGTACTGTTTCAGTAATTTTTTTCGTGCTGTTTCACTACAGAGAGTCTAAATAGGACTCGAAACACCGGAATCAAGATATAAACTGATTTACTCTCTAATAATATGTCATGTAGGGAATACCAGAGCCCGTATTAGTCTTATTTTGATTTTGATACGAATTCCACTTTTCTTCCAGATGTTGCTAAAACGTGTTTAGCCTATTCGCCTATTTGCCTATTTGCCTATTCGCCTTTTTATCTGGGGGCAGAGTTAGAATTTTAAAAGATCCCAGATATTAGAAGCGGTCATCGATACTATAATACAACACCAAATTATCGTTGTTTTTATGACTGATAGTGAATAATATTTTCAAACAATAAATATTTAATCCAAATAACAAAGAATGATCGAATGACGATTTTTGTTAATAAACATTATAAACGCCAAATCTTCTTAGACGTGTAAACTTTAAAGATTTCACCAAAATATAAGCCGTAATAGTGTTTATATATTTGTAGAATTTTAAAGGTCTCTACAAATCTGGACGTTTGCCAAGGCAAGGTTCAAATGACATTTTTTCGGGTCAAAATAAAAATGTGAGTGAAAAAGTTTTACTTATTTATTGAGATAACTCGGCTTTGCCGCTTTAATATTAAACTATTTGTTTAAGACCAATATATATACAGCGATGTACTCTCTTTTCTGAAATCGTAGCTTAGTGCACCAATTGACTGTCTGTCTATGCGAGCATCTAGCACCTGTTAGAAAACCGGGATGCCTTAGACCCGTTAGAAAAAAAACAGACACAGATGTATAAGGCTCATAACAATCACCACTGATTAAAGATAACCTTTTTTAAAAAATCCTTTCAATGTTGTTAACGTTGGGTATAAACACATACGTAATAACTAAACATCACTGGATATTAAAATCTAAGCGTAAAGCCGACCTAAACACAAGACAGAATAAAATATTATATTTCTATATTCATACATCATCCAGTAGTGCTATATCAATTGGCTACTGATATATGTGATAATATTTGTTAAGGGCAATCTTACAGTCAGATTCAAAGACTAGATCTATATCTTGCTCTCGAGTGTAACTCTAGTGTTGTGGTTAAGCGTACGGTTGGACTTGAACAGCCAGTGCATTCTTTCTGCAGTTCCTTCATGAAGCGTTAATAACAAGCTCTTACATTTGCGAGAGTCACAAACATATTAGATTCGACTAATAGTCATACTTAGCTCTTAGTCTAGAGAAAGGCTTGATCAGTTTCATACACGTATAAGCAAGTGCTTTACTCATAGAAGACGCATTGGTACACAGTTCGTATGCACTGGCTTCTAAGCCTAAGGATCGATTAGCCACTGTATAATTCTCTCTCTTTGTCTTCAAACAGTGGCTAATGGTCGTCGTGGTCAACAAAGAAACATCTTGCCCGCTCTGCGTTTATGATTTGCGAACTGCAAATAAATATTAATTTGGAATTTTTTGACGTTCATAAGTGTACTTGAATAAAGTACAATATAAATAATTTTGAGTTTGGACCAGATGGTTTCCACGGGTTCCTGTTAAGTACCTCTCTAACATCTATAGTTGTGAAAATGTTAAGTTTCACTTCATCGCTTTAGCTTGAATTGCTGGTAAGACAGAAGACAAACGACCACGTGGCCGTTTGTCTTCTGTCTTACCAACCACGATCAATTTCTCCAAGTTGTCATCATCATCATGTCATATCAAAAGTGAGTCCGTGGTGGGATGCGGAGTTGGGTAACGATCAATATGCGCTTCGCATAAATACATTGCATTATTTGGAAATACAATTTAAGAAAGATTTCATTAAAACCCCATTTAATATTCATCGCAGCCGGAAAGTTAAATTCGCATTAAGCAAATATCAGAGTTAAAAATCGTTCGAATGCTCTAGAATCGTCGGTCGTAAAGCCTGAATTGCCTGCAGCTGTAGCACACTCACAAGTATTTAGGTACCCTAGATAGATCTCTTGAAAGCGTAATGTCTACATAATGGAAAAGACTCATATTTTCTTAAGACTAAAATTTTTAAATTATTACTAACGAGTGGGATTGGCTTGTAGCTTACGTGTGAACGAAATTACTTTTGCACGATATTTTTTTGGGCTAATCTACTTTATGTTTTCGGTTTTTCGAAGTAAACTCTTCTTCTTCGAATCTTTGGGTTTTATGTTAATAAGTTTTTATATTGCTACTTTAAACAACAAACTGCAAAATGGACTGCAAGGAATTGGTGTGGCTCGTAGAAAATATAAATTCTTACTAATGAATTATAACAGGACATAAATAAATATGTAAATAAAATATGTATAAATTGTAGACTTTTAATAAAAAGATTCATACTTATAATTCAAGAAAAATTGCAGATACAAAGATACTTTGATTAGACAACTTTATTTTCCTCAAGTTTTTTAATTACGGTTAAGACTTCTTTCTTTGGAATTAGGTCGAATAACATTTATTTTTTGTAAACTTGTAGTTAAATCAAACTATCATATCTTGCATACTTCTCTAAAAAACAATAATATAAAAATAATAAATGATAATAATTTGTTTATGACACTGATATCTTGGAAGCTATTTCAATGGCTGATTAATCAACTGTTAGTAATGTATTTGAACTCAGGGAAAAATAAATAGGTCGAGCCCTTTTTTCTAGTAATATGGATAGATTGCTATTTAATTAAGAGAGAATATTTGTGTTTTTATAGAATATAATTGACACTCATTTGGGAAAATATTTTATATTCTAATATATAAAATTCTCGTGTCACAATGTTCGTTCCCATACTCTTTCGAAACGGCTGGACCGATTCTCATGGATTTTTTGTGCATATTCAAATGATAAGGTGTGTCCATACCGAACTATTTTTTTTAGACGAAATCTTTTGTTTTTATTTGTTTATGATAACAGCATACAAAAATACATCCAATCCTTAATTTTCATCTACACTTTACGATCGACCCCTATTTCTTATTTGTTAGTTGAAAACTTATAACATGAAATCTGAGATGTATATAGAGAAAATTCACAAAACACCGAAAAAGTTTTCATATTGGCATGTACTAAAAAGGTAGGCTAAGTAAAATCAAATTAAAAAAGCGAAGAACTTCTTCGAGAAAAACTTCGAGAAACGAAGATCGCGGGGGCGGCTAGTATAAAAATAACATCATATAAAAATAACTTCATATAAAATCATATAAAAATAAGTCAATGAGTAGATTATATGATGATCTTCTCTGGAAAACACCAGCTTGGTGAATGACGTCAGTAAGTACGTAAGTTTTGATACTTGGCGGGTCGTTATTTCGGGCTGTCCCCTTGGTCTCTTTCCATCAATTTTCCCGACCATGATAGTAAACATTGTTAATTAAATATTTCATGTTTTAACAAGGTTATAGCGGTACGCTTCTGTCCATTTTCATGGTATGTGGCAGAATATAATTACTATTATTGCAGCGCAAGGAGAAAAAAATAAAAGATTTTTTTTTCTAGTGTTATTATTTCTTAACTTATTTTTTACTGTCAACGAAAAAATATTTATTCTTTGATACTTCTTTTCATTCCTATATCTATTTCTATAACTGGCCACAAATGAACCGTTCAACACAATATTTGTTTGATTGTCAATTGTCAGTATCTCTTGCGATATGGCACTTATATCTTTCCGTTCGTTCATCATAATCGTGAAATGCGCCGTCTTCTTTTGTTTTATTCAACACTGGTGTTTATAAAAAACTCAATGGCTTTAAAATGCCATTAAATTTACTCTGAATATTTATTTATTCTACACAATCTTATCCAGACACAATATGACCAGGAGACCTAATATAATTCACCAACAATAAAAAAAAGACACGAAGCAAAAAACAAACATTAGAAATTAATTAGGGAAAACAAGCCAAAGAATTACATAATACCATTCGTATCGACAATTGTGTCGTTCCACATCTAAGCTGTTCTCGCTAATCCCGCGCACCACCACTATGTGGAATAAGCTGCTCACTGAAGTGTTTCCAAACCAATTCGACTTAGCGTCCTTCAAGAAAAGAGCGTACTAATTTGTAAAAGGCTGGCACCGCACTTGGCACTTGTGAACCTTCTGGCAATTTTAGTGTCTATGGGCGGTAGTATTACTTTACTGCAGTTGAGTCTCCCCCCTGTTTGCCTTCATACATTAAAAAACAAAAAAAAAGGTCTTAATCGTGTCACGTTGTTTGTCCGCGATGGACTCCTAAACTCCCGAACCGATATCAATCAATTTTGCACACCGTGCACCGTTTGACCGTAGGATAGCTGACATCTCAAATTATACCCGCAATATTATTTTATTGCAAATAATTGTTTATTAGTTGATACAATTCCAACAGATGGCGCTGTATGTATAATAACATCCATTAAATAGTGGAGAAGTACTGTTATTTTTGAGGTTTCTATTGTGATGTCGTAAATAATTAAATTTTTTCCGCTTACATTGCAAACGCAGGCTGAACCCTAGGAGTTTTATCAAAATAATGTACTAAGTATTGTACACATTGAAAAGGTCTACAGAAAAGTCCGTGATGGTATATGTCTATGTCTTATGGATAACCCACATTTTTATATACAACGTTCACAGATTTTCTGTAGTGTATTTAGTATTAGCATTGCACCTGTGCGAAGCCGGGGCGGGTCGCTAGTATACCTATATAACTAACTTCTATAGAGACAAAGACGTTTGTCACTTCGCTCAACGAAGAAACTTATACCATAGACTAATCTTATTTCAAATAAATGAGTTTAAGAAAATACTTAATGAATATTATAAAAATAAAATTCTAAGTAAATAACTTAAAATTATAACGAAGTAAAATATCTTGGAGCACGTCCACTTAGTATTAATTTACATAATTTGTTGGACTGGCTAAGATTTACTTGGAGTTTTTAAGATACCTAGCAAGGTAGAGCTTAGTGTATAATGATTTTTAAATGTCTCGTTTAGTTTTCTAGAGAATTATATAGTCATAATTAATGACACTAAAAAGCAAACTTAAATTTATATTCAACATTGAGTGACTTTTCTAAGACTAGTGTAAAAATTGTCTGAATATCTTTTTTTAAACATGTGTTTTATTATCCCTTTCACTGTTTACATATTCAATGGGTCTGTTTTGTTTAATTATTTTTTTCTAAGTAAATTTAGGTCTAATGTAGTCTGATATTTATCTAATTTAACTTGTTTTCTCATAATGGTTGCCCGGAAGATATCGCCGGAAAGCCGGCCACCTGTTGCCCTCATTTTTGTTTAATTAATTTATTGTATGGTGTTTTTGTATACAACGAAATGTATTAAATATATAAATTAATTAATGTTTAAAGAACTTTATTTCTCATTAGAAAAAAAAAACATGATAAACTTAATATTAATATGTACATATGCGACATACACGAGATGCGAGATACACGTCGTCGTGACTAAAATTTACTGTGTTCATTCTAACATGCATCTTTACTGCCTTTTTGAATTTGTCAAACACTGCAATATTGCGGATTGAGATGGTAATTTATTAAATAATTGCACACCCTCATCCCTAATAGATTTCTTCAAATAATTTGTACGGGGCTTCAGCATCATTAAAATAACTTATCTTTAAAAAAATTTCATTTAAATTTGGTTTCAATAAAGTTGGCCTTTTGAATATTTGATCATCGCTTATTAAACTCATACTATACAACTATACTATACTATACAATAGACAATAAATGGTCCTCGAGGTTAAGTGGAAACCACTTAGGGAGCACTAATGATTATATTATGTGTAATTAGATCTCCTTGGACCTGTGTGTGACAGATTAGATAAAATTTCACTTTGCGGTCAATGCAATTACAATTTCCAAGGGTGGGGAAGCTTCTTGCCAGTTCCTTTCACCGCTCTACGATTTGGGAATTGGTAGTAAATTTAAATTTAGAACATTGCTATTTAATGAAAACATTGTGGTTCATAAGGATACTTGGTTAACTATGAAGAAATGTAAGTACGAAACTGATCACCCTAGTTGGTTATAATAATTAGAATAATTTATTCATTATATCCAACCATTAAATCCAAAAGTCTATTAGACCCATTTATAAAACAATTAAAAGTGCGTGCGTATAAAGAACACATGTTTGAAGTGAAACTTCTTTGTAAATTTTTTATTACAAAGGTAAAAGCCCTAATAGATGATGTACCAGTTTATGATCACTCCATGTATTTGTATTTCTATATTTACAGGTGCTAATGATAATATAAATAAATAAAAATCTGCTTTTACTGCACAAGACGTCATGCAACAGAGTTGCCATCTAAAGTTCTAATATGTAACTACTAAACGAATCCATCTACCAATAAAAAACCGGTAAAAATACGTGCAGTATTATTTTCTTGATCTCCCGTTCTCACTCTCTCTCAGTCGGTCTCAATCGCTCTCTTCCTTTTCTTCGACAAAAACGCTGCATATCTGCGTGACGTTTCATCCGTAAAAATTTACCCTCGTGTGTCTAGAAGTTTCACTTCAGTAATCCAAATTATTCGTTCTAATTATACGCAATTTTGAAAATTCACTAACACAGAGCGTACGTGCTGGTATTTTATAAAAATCAGCCATATTTAAAATAAAAATAAAAACAAATAAATGAAAAAGTATTTTTTTACTTAGCAACCAGTTTTACAGTCAGTGTGTCTTTTTATTGTCGGTTTTCTTCCCAGGCCTTTTCGGTAGTTAATTTAGTAAGATCCAATTCAACATCATTACAAATATTACAATTAAATGCTTACAAGAAAATTTTCTTCATCACCTATATCATACAGCAATATGCTTATAGTATGTAAATTCAAGCATAATTTGCAGTTAAGCTGAGGAATTCTCGTTATTTGGCAACGCTTAGCTAATTTAAAGCTATTTGCTAATTAAGTTTCTTTGGTATGCTATTATTTGAGTACTTAACGCTTCAAATATAGTTTCATAAAATGAACTGAATTGTTTATAGTCTACCCTTATTTGTTGGATGATTTGCTTTTTTAAAAAAGTACCGAGAGATTTTTACGCCGGCTTCTTTGCCGATGAGTACGGATGCCTACAGGTTCGAATTTAATGACGTGGAATAAGTTATACCTTGATGATCTTATTTTCCAAAATAAACTTACTTTTTATTTCAAATCTAGATTTTTAATTTGATTTTTTGGAAGGTATTAAATTCTTTTAATGAGTGTACACACACACTTTGTATATCAATTTTAATTAATATTATTATTAATATAGTTAAACAGTGGTTAAAATATTGATAATTAATAATGATGATAATTCAAATAACTTATAAATTCGAAACATTTACAGTTTCGCCAGGAATCGCCCGAAGGCGATGTTATATGCCACATACGTAAACTACTGAAGTTATATGTAAAGACCTAGTAATGTATCTAACAGCTTCCGAGCATTCCTAAGCGGGAGTACTATATTGTTGTTGTTATGTTTCCTCTTTGTCCCTGCCACAGAATATGTCAAAAATAAAATGTCTACAAGGCGAAATTTTCATTAATATTTACTAATTTGCTAATGGACATTATAGCAACCACCTGGGACTGACGGTGTTCGTAACATAGTAATACTTTGGTAGAATGACTATGTTTTAAAAATATGAATAAAATTTTATAATTTAAGTACGCTGTATGGTGTACGGAAAACTATGAACGTATCTGCATTTAACTCGCTGCTGACAAAGAACATTACTTTTAGTACTGATTCGACTGCCGGTCGTGGCCAATATTACATTTATATTTTTTTAAACGTCGGAGATTAGGATTCGAACAGAAATTCCTTAGTCACTAAAGAGATACTAGACGGGCTCTTAAAGCAGAAACCCTTTTTAAAGTATTATTATTATATATTAAGTAGTATTATATTTTTTAGTACGACTTAAACAAAGTCGTACTAAAAATATCAAAAATATGGTCACCACAGTTAACACTAAATTGCAGCGCGTTGTTAAGAACGAAAACATGTGGTCCATAAAATGTTGTGTTCGGACGTGAACAAGCAATATATATTATAGGGTTACATTTTCAGTGTTAAATGAGCCGAATTCAACCCTTTGTTTGCAACACGATTACTTTGTGGCCATAAAGTTCTGCGTTAATGTAGGACTCGTCTATGCTCTATACAAACAATCACAATTTCAATTGTTGAACAATCATTTGTTCATAATAGACCTTTGAAAGACTACATCTAACGGGTAAATGTAACGTATACTTGGAATTCCGGAATTAGTCCGCTCCTTTATATAGATCGCAGATTTTTAATACATATAAACGATATAATATTTTACTACTGTCGACGTTATTAGATGCAGAGTTCTTGCGTTTAATAGGGTTAATACATATGAGAATCGTTAAATTAAGATGATCTTGAAGTAAAATTCGTGTAATATTAAAGATATATGTAGAAGTTTTCTTCTGAGTGTAGTAATGGCCAGTGGCGTAATTATATATTTTCAAGTTTTTTGCCGCCTTTGCGTCTACAATTCACACGTTCTACTCTTTCCTATGACTCCTATGATTTTTGATCACAAAATTATACACAAATCATCCAGTTTGCAGCTTCTAACCAGTAGTAGAAATTATATGTATGGGTTAATAGGGACTTACATTTTCTGCAATTTTGCTCTTTTCTCTCGTACAAAGTGTAAGATGAGGACGCAGAGGTAGGTAGAATATTGAAGTCCAATATTACTACACCGAATGTACAGTGACAAGTTACAGAGAAAGAGAGGGGAAAGTCAGAATTTTTTGCTCTATCTGTCAAACAGCAGAAAACCGTCATGCAGAAATCTTTTTAATTTCTATGAGGTAGCAAAAAAATGTGCCACTCCAAAAATCTGCTGCCCTAGACTTCAGTCTAGCTGGTGCCAGGCTGAATTTGGCTATGGGGCTGTGTATATCAAAGTTAGCTCCTTATACAAGATAATTAAAATATGTTAAACTAAATAATATATTATACGTATATTGTTTTCTTGTTTAAAAAAAATATTTTATTGTTCCTTACACTTGCGTCTCACTTTATCATGTACTAATTTGAAACTACACTAGGGGTACACAGGTTAATGTTTAAAGAATTTTAATATTACGCTCTGTTTATCTATTCATACATAAATAATAGGCCAACCACAGTACAGTTGACCCCATATCTGATCACAGTAGATAAGTTTGGTTCAAATGTCGACGAATTAGTGTGTTATAAATATTCATTTTAGCAAGTCAGGCTTTACACCGGTCACTGTAAATAACTAGGTTTCCAGGTAGCGTTTAAATTTTTTTGTACTATATACGGTAGACCTGTCAATTTTACACTTGTCACGCCATACAATTTCAACAATTACGAGAATTTTTCGCAAAATTTTAAAACGATGTTGTTCTATTTTTAAATAGTTTTTTCGGCTTTATTCAAAGACCAATCGCGACACTTTAATGTCGTCCATATCAATGCTCAAAGCGTTCCTGCTCACCATTTGGACTTGTTGACAACCTTTGTATCCAACGAAATTATCTATATATATATAAAAATAAATAAATAAATGGTTTCAATTGTTACAAGTGTTACATGTGCTAAGTTATTTACGAGCTTAAATTGTTAAGTGTTAGGAAGTTTTTCAAGTTGACTTTACACAAGCGTTGGATATAGTAGACCTCTTTATAATGAAAAGAACAAGTGTGTGTACTTATGTACACAAAAAATTAACTTTCGCCTTATTCTACATTTGTTACGACACTTACAATAGAAAAAAGGTTTTATTATAACGCATAATCTAATTAAATAATGTTTATTTAAATATCAAAAATCTACATAATTAAAGAAATTGTCATTGAAATTTAAAATTTTAAACCAAACTTTATATTGTCGGTTTTTGTGCCGGTGTGCCGGTGTCGCACTTTCGCGCCAAAAGTAGTGTAACTTCAATAATATTTCGAGAAAGTATGACATAACCTCAATAATGAAAGTATACTCACATTTTCTGATTTATAAAGTCACGAGTATACGTACATACTAATATAAAATATATCTTACCCGTATCACGTATGATGAGACGATAAAAATAAAGCTTCTGTAACAGATACTATAGATAGATAGATTATTTTTTTCATCTTACACATTAATTGTAGATATATAAATATTCTTACGTTAATGGTTCGCACGCTAGAACAACACTTATCTTCGCCATGAGATAAGGGCAAGATGCTGCCCATCTAAAGCTTATAGTATATTATGAGAGAATAAAAATATAGAGGAAAATTATCTTCAACCGGGGTGACGCTAAAAAATAGGCTACTTAACATAAAAAAGAACGCGTAGGGTATCCAAATAAACTCGTATACTACCCACGTATCATTAACTCGGATTGATATCTGGAGCGGAGTCATCTCCGCGGAAGAAAAGGAAATTGAGATATAAAACTCGGGTTATACCACAGTGGATGGAATTTGTAGTAATAATATTCGTAGTGAGAGGTTTATAATAATTATAAACATGTTAAGAAACTTATTTATATAATTCTAATAATTCTTAGATTAATTATATTTTCTAGATATACAAATACAACCCTACTATTTTGCCCTACCTTTTAAAGTCTGGGCCATAAATTATAGTATCTGTTTCGTGATAACATTATCGTTAAATACGAAACTAGAAAGTTGGTGCATAATCGGGGATCGAACAATACGGCTCACGACCTCAGAGAGGACGTTGAAACCTTCTCTAGTAAAAACATGTTTTTCATGTTTGCCTCTAAGTGCTTGTCATATTAAAAATTAAATAAGAACGTGATAAAGACGTTATCGTTTTGTTCGTACGTAGTACGTTTCTAAATAACCAAATCAAATGAGTTCAATAATTGGACAAAGGGTTTCTTCATTCACAATTCAAATTTTTGGAATGTAATATTTGAAATTAAAAATCAACATAAAATCGATAATTTACAACTAGTTATACATACTACTTTGACGAATTGGGACAACTATCAATAAAGCGATCGGATTTAAAATTTAATTGATTTTTATTTTACGCGATCTATCACAAATTTCACCACTACACGTTAATGTGCTGCATATTTGTGAAGGGTTGGAGACAGTTACCCTCATAAAGCATTTTCTATTAAACAGACACAGCCTGTGGCTGCTCCCGTCTACTTTTTGTCGGCCACAACGTTTAATAAATTAGCATTCCATAGAATCCTCTTAGACATTATATAACAACGGAAAGGGGCTATGAAAATGAAAATTGTTGTGGTTTTTCTCTTGTTATGGGGATTTTATTAGGTTTAAAATATCACTCGTGCGCTTCTGGTTACTTGTAATTGTATTAAAAAAAATATTCTTTATAGAATTTCAACATGATATAGTTAATTTTATCATTTCGCCTACTAGGGCTAGTGACATATACACTATAACATTATGATCAATAAACCATTAAAATTGCACTTTTGCAATTGGATCACTAATATAGATATGAAAGAATGCTGAAAGTGTGGTGAGAGTGGCTCGTGATCTAAGATCCGGCTGCAATTGCGTTCAACGGTATTTGCTAAAAGTCAAAGTTTTATGTATATTTATAATTAGAAGAATGGCCGCTAGACAGCTTGATAAAGATTAAAAAAAAACACGGGTGCCGTATACACCTGGCCGCTCTTCTTCGAAGCCTGGTAAGCTGGAAGCTCTGGTTCGAAAACTGGTATGATTTCGATACATTTATACGAATAATGATGTATATAACAATATGGTGAGGTCCATATATAGGAATGCCAGGCGATAAAATAGTTGCTTTAACAGAAGCATATAATTTTAATTAAGTTTTTATTATTTATTTATAATTATTTAATTAAAATAAGAAATTTAATTTTAAGATTTTTGATAAAGCACAAGAAATTAAGCTTTTATCAAAGATTACCTATTATATTTTAAAAGGTATCATAATTTATAACAGATGCGCGTAAATGTTTTTCCCCAATGACACGTCAGCCATTTTGAAATTATAAATTTGAATTTACAAACCTTTTAGAACACTGTATTCACTTACCTTTGAGCGCATACAACGAACTATGCACTTCAAGAGATTTTCTCTAAGTGGCTTTGAGGTTTTTAAGGTTTCAAAGGGTGTGCAGTAAATTGGTCCCTTTATACACAACACGATGCTTCATAAAGATTTTTAATCTCTTTGACGATTTCACTCGTTTATATCTGACAATATGACATGCAAAGCAAAATTTTGGACAAAATTTTAAAATATATACTTTTTCCATTTTTTTTTAAATTATAAAATAGGCCACGATCAAGTTAATTCAATACTAGCTGTATTGGCGGTTTAAACTTAATATGCTTTTGTGTAGTTAATATAAGCTAGCTTAACCCATGCCTTTTCTTCTCGAATTGTTGTTAATTTAAATTAAAAATGTAATACTTATAATATACAGTAGTAAGTTTATCACCATCAAGAAATATTGTTATACAACAGTAAAACTTATGTATTTATTATAGAGTTAGGATAATATTAGGCAAGATTTCCAATTTTATGCTATTTTCAAAAGTTGACTAACCGACTAAGTTTACGGCTGCTAAAATTATTTCCAATCAGATTTTCGCAAATTTAGATTTATAGATGTAAAAATTCGAACTGTCGAATTCAAAGACATTTTACAAAAACGATCCACCGATTGGCTATTAAAAAGTATTTTATAAGAAATTGATTAAAATATGAATCTTTAGTAGTAAATACATTTAGTAGTAACTAAAAATTGGATTGAGATTGAGTAAAGCGGCAGGATGGTAAAAAAAATGTTCTCAATGAAAAATTTTCAATGATACATCTTACAAACTTATCGTACATCTCTCCGTATTTTACTCGGAGTTTTCTTAATTACGGTATAAAATCGTATACGCCATTTAGCGGTGAAATATCTAAAACTTTAAACATTTAGTCAAAGTAAAGTCCTTTGGGAACGACTCGTTATATTCGGTTTGATGTTAATTTCTACTTTGTCTAAAATTATAGGTCATCAGCGACTGGTCGTTCTTGGTTATTGTATGAAAATTTTCAAGAACCTGTATAAAATGACATCTGTAGGAGTCATTAAACTATATTGTCATGAAATAATCTTATTAATAATTCAATGTTTATACAAGCTCTCTTCATTACTCATTACATTGTGTTACCTGTATGAATAAATATATTTGTTTTTGATTAATATAATTTAATTGGGTATTCTGTAGCAAGTAAAAAAAAATGAAGTCTAAAGTCAAAGGTTTATGGGTATGTGAGTAATTGTACGTTTTTGAACATAAAATTTAAAATACTTAAATTTGTGAATTTAACGTTACATTTACGCCCAGTTATTAAATCATGAATGAAAAAAGAACTAGCATTTAATTGTACGTCACTCATTTTTATAACCAGCCATTTTATATTTCAAGATGCATGAAGAAATATTTAACAACAACGATATACCAATGCCGGTACAACCTATCAGGTGTAGGCCTCAAATTTCTGTATATGTTCCGTTATGATTTCTGACACTTTTCGTATTAGATATAATTATGGAACCATCCTTCTATCATCCTATGTAATCAACCTTCTCTATATGAAACACAACGTCGACTTATTGGATCTAAAGCATGCTGGTTACCTTGCTATGTGTTCCTTCACCGTACGAGTGAGTGTTAAATACGTAGATAGAAAGTCCATTGGTGCACAGCCGGGGTTCATCCCTGCGACAGCAAGGATATGCATGTACGGACATTGAAACCACAGCACAGCTTGTTGCATTACATTAGCAATATATTAAAAAAGCTACGTAAAGTAAATATTTCAAACCCAAAAAATTGTCACCTCAATTATCTAGATTGCTCTACCCAACGAAGTGTACCATTACTTAAATATAGTTCCCATAACAAACCTCCTTCGTCGTATTTTATAGGGTTTTTACGCTGGTCTAGCTGTAATAATGTCCTAATTAGTTTATTTTTTATTTATTTACATTTAACTTCAACTCACTAGTATCAGACAGTTATGTCTAATTCATTATTCTTCTAATTATTAAGTTTTCGCGTAATAATCTCTTTTAGCCACCCCAAGCCATTTTGAGCATTGAAAATGATCAAAAAGTTAATCCGAGAAGACAACATTTTTCATGTAAATAGCCCCGGACTCGACAAAGATGTGATTGATCACTTTCCATCATCGTGACGTCTTTTTCCCTAATGTGCTTTCAAATATTACCAGATTTTGAATACACCATTAGTCGTTATTCACAGATAAAGGGGAATTATAATATACAAAAAAACTGATATTTTATATTTCGGTTGTGTCCAGCGTGGATTTCAATTGTTTAGGTTAGGTTTCGAAAGAGCGTACCTATTCTTAAAAACCGAACGCATTCGCGAACCTTCTAGACCTGAGATTGCCCATAGGCGTTATAAATTTATATCAGTTGATGCTCTGTTCTATAAAAAAAAAAGATTTAATTACATATAAATTACCTATGAGATGTTAACCCTTGTTCATAATAAAGAAGTCTAATTACACTGTAACTCTATATTGTCTTTCGTCTTTTGCTGTCAAATTGTGTTTACGCTGTGTTTAAAAGAGACATACGATACTTTTGATAAAACGGTGCAATTGTACTTTAGTTTGTATGCACTATAACGCAATACGTTATCGTTCGTACAATATTTGTTGATGGCTGGCGATAATAAAAGTAGTATTATGGTATTAAAACCCCACTTTCGGATTAATTACATGATTATATTTACTTATACAAACTTACTAATCTTTTTAGGATTGAGTCTTTTACGTGAATAATGGTGGCTATGTTACAATAGACTTGCGTAAGTTTTGCGTTCTATTCCTGGGGAACCAATCTTTTTTCTTCTAAGCAACCTACCTAGGTTCTGAATAAACAATGCTAGTCAACCACTATTAAACAATCTTTTGGCTTATCTTAATGCAGTGTATTGATTTACATCTTAATATATATAAATCTCGTGTCACAATGTTTGTCCTCAATGGACTCCTAAACCACTTAACCAATTATAATAAAATTCGCACACCATGTGCAGTTAGATCCAACTTGAGAGATAGGATAGGTAAGATCTTTAATTATAGTCGCAGTTTTATTTTATTGCAAATTATTTGTTTATTATTTGATACAATTCTAACAGATGGCGCTGAGTTAAAGGTAGTTTAGTTTAGGTCCGTGTCGTGGTACCAACGTTTCACATAAGTTCTCCTACGGTTTCCCTTGATTAATTTACTACTATGTAATATAACAAAAACCTTAGCCACAGCAACGCTAGGCCGAGTCTGCTAGTTTCATTATATATTTTTGAAAATCCTAAAATATTGTATGTTTTATTTTTGTATATATAGTTGAAAAATACATTAATGAATGAATGTTTTATTCTCAAACCTTTATGCTAAAAGCATAACACGCCTTAAAAATATAACTTAGCTTTTACAATATTTTTGGAAAATGTTACACGTTGAACCTCTAGCATAAATTAAATTTGGAAAGGCGAGAGAGGCACTTCCGGTTCCGGTCCTTTGCTTATACTCACTGTTCTCCATTAGGCTAGTATTCATTATTAAATACCGATTTTTTTGTCTAAGGCTATTAGTTGAAATTTTTAGTTTTTGAAATCGATCTTATATGTTTCTGATCATTTATTCTAAGAATTAAATTGCTTTAACCTGATCATAGAATATAATCGTAAAATTTAAAAAAAACCTCTTTTATTACTATTATTCCGTCGTGTCGTTTAAACTGTTCTTCTCAAAAAAGACATTGTCCGCTCTCATATACTATTAAAAAGTTTTTAAAATTGGCTAGCTTTGCTTTGCATTGTACTGAAACTTCTTAATACAAAAACGAGTAAAAAGTCAGTTTCAGTATGCGCAATTTTCTTTTAAAAGTCTCAAAATCTAATAATTATATGACAACAGGCAATAATTCACAAAAATAGACATTTAATTAAAATCAAAACATTTATCTTTACTTCGCAGGGACGAAGTTATTTTATATTCAAATTGATCTTCGATATTGAAGTGTTTTAATGAAACTGGCTTCATAAATCTTTTGATGCCATGCAATAATCAATATTTGAATTGCGATTCGAAATTTAAACTTGATTGTAAATAAAATAAGACTTACCGCTTCGCGAGGAACGTAATTACATAGATTTTTTATACTACAAAGTAAAGCTCGTAAATATTCATTATATTTCGTTTAGTGTTTAGTGATTTTTTAAATAAGGCGCTAAGGTCGAATCGAATTAGTAGTAACTGTTAAGATAGAAAAATGAAGTGGAATAAATAAATAAATATCACGAAGAGGAGATCCCACCAATTCCACAAATAAACTTCTTTTTGATCATCATCCATATATACATGCTACTACTAGCGATATTTCAATATATATATGACACCCCTAATATATAATAATAATAATAAAATATATAATAAATATGTTACATTTAACATATAACTGACAGCGCATTTAGCACTTCAGCGTACGGTGAACAAAAACATAGTGATACCTCACTTGCCTTACACAATAAAAATGATTGCAGACACAGAAATGTAAAACCCTAAAATGTTGAATCGCCCCTTTTTTTGTTTTTTTCTATATTTGAGAATATTACAGTCTCCTGCAATAATTGTGTCTCACATCCATTTCAATGTGTGCGTAAATTAAAATATCATTTATCATTCAATGAATATTTCTTTTTTTTTGACGTTCATAAGTGTACATTATGTTACCTATATGAATAAATGATTTTTGTTTTTGTTTTTAATAATTGTTAGTGGCAACTTAATCACTATAAATTCCCTTATCTAGCCGTAGTTAGTTAATTGAATCAATGCTCAATAGCAGTTACATAGTAAGCAAACGAGGTTTAATCCTGGATTATCCAAGTTTGCTTACACTGACACCGGTGGTCCGTCTGCGCTAAAGAACGATGAACTTGTCTAGACAATGTGTTCTATAATATTTTTTATACGAAGACAATTTAGACATTATCTTACAGCTACATTTATTAAAAATAATATTTGTTTAATTAAACAAACTTTGTGTCAGGTATGTAACTAGCGATATTTCAAAGGTAAATGATAAAGGTTGTTTCTAAGGACGACGGCGGCCTTGTTTCAGTTTAAGTGTTCATGGCAGCCTATTTCATATTGATTTATTAATACTTTGTTGTGTTTTTAGGACATATAACATAAATTATTAAGGAGGCAATTATTAGCCTTAACGCTAACTAGCTGTTACTTCCAGACAACTCTAGAAAGGAAAAATTAATATATTTACAATAACAAAAGTCAGGATTTAAGGGTATGGCTACTTGTTTATCTAGGAGACTTTTAAAAGGCGGATATCCTAAAAATAATTATCTATATATGGAATTTCCAAAATGAAATCAGAGAGACGTAATATATTAAAAGTTCAGACGAACAGGAAGAGCTCTCAGAGCATTAGAAGCGATGTACAATTTGCGGCAGGGATTTTTGACGTGATGAGACAAGGACATAGTTTGGTCGAAGGAAATGAGAAGATTTTTTTAATGTTTTTTTTAGTAAGTTATTTTGTTAATACCCTTCGACTGCGTAAGTGTTGAGCGAGAAATAGTTGACCGGCGGAATGGAGTTTGAATTGATAATAGTTTTTGCTTACGCGTTTTGTCGAAGCAGATGTATGAAAATCATCGTTACAAGTATAGCGGAGTCCGTAATGAGTCCGTTCCGCATTGGAATGCTGGCATAAAGCCTAGCCTGCCAGAAGATAAATTTTTAAACCGAAATGACCTCGAAGTCTTCAAGGAAAGAGCTTACCCTTACCTGAGGCCACACCCTCTAGCACCTCTGTACCCCGGACATTGCAGGTGTCCAGGGCCGGCTATCACATTATTCAAAGTGACCAAGAGAGTATTGCTTATTTGCGTCAGGAGTGTATTTGGTATTCTCAAATAAATATCTTAAAAATAGAGAATATAATATTATTACCGTCTCAAAGTCAATTCTTTTGTAAAGCTTCCACAGAATAGTTTTACTAATGTTACCACGTGTTTGATTATAACATATGAAGTGTCTTTCATACATCTAAAGTAGTATAAAAGAAACATGAAAGAAGCGAGATCAAAAAGGACAGTGTCCAACTTAGGACAAACAAGTGATCCCAAACTTGAAGAATTCGACGTTAGAAGACAAATTGTATTAAGTTTGAGGACGGAAAAGGTTTTGATAACAAATAGTGCTCAAATCGGTAAAAGAATATATTTTTTGTGAATATGTTACCCATTTAAATGTGTGGCATTTGTTTTGCTTTTTCTTACTTTAGACCTTTTCTTACCTACCTGGATGACCGAATTATTAAATTCGGTCATCCAGGTAGGTACTATAGTTTACTTGTGAAATTTAAAATGTACGTTTCTTGGGTAAAAAGGGATCCCTTAAATCTATACTCTATACTAATATTATAAAGAGGAAAGGTTTGATTTTTTGTTTGTTTGTTTGTTTGTATGAATTGAATAGGCTCCGAAACTACTTGGCAGATTTGAAAAATTCTTTCACTGTTGGAAAGCTACATCATTCCTGAGTGACATAGGCTATATTTCATTTTCAAAAAAAAAAGGCATCCTTACTAAAATTACGATAACATTAACATTTGTTTATTATTTGATACAATTCTAACAGATGGCGCTGAGTTAAAGGTAGTTTAGTTTAGGTCCGTGTCGTGGTACCAACGTTTCACATAAGTTCTCCTACGGTTTCCCTTGATTAATTTACTACTATGTAATATAACAAAAACCTTAGCCACAGCAACGCTAGGCCGAGTCTGCTAGTTATTTATAAAAAAATAAATAAATCAGTAGCGCTTCAGATTTTTGAATCTGTTATCATTATATCATATGTTTCAATCTAATAGGCAGGTAGGTGATCAGCCTGCAGTGCCTGACACACGTCGTCGACTTTTTTTGGGTCTAAGACATGTCGGTTTCCTCACGATGTTTTCCCTCACCGTTCGAGCAAATATTAAATGAGCACATAGAAAGAAAGTCCATTGGTGCACGGCCGGGGATCGAACTTACGACCTAAGGTCGTCGCATGCTGAAGCCAACAGGCCAACACTGCTCAAATTATTTATACTTAAGTAAAATAAAAGATATGCTAATGATTGCTGACTGCCTATATCCTACTATCTCTGGGTTCAATTTTGACAAATTTGTCACACTTATAAAAGTACTAAAACCCGCGTAAGCAGAAGCACAATAAAAATCATCACAGACACAGAAATCTAAAACCCTAAAATGTTGAATAGCCACTGCTTTTTTTCTATATTCAAGAATAAATAAATTAACAAACAATTAACAATTTAAACAAAGTATAAATAAATAAACAAATTACAGTCTCCTGCAATACTTGTGTCTCACACTCAACTCAATATCTGGTAAGTAATTGTTAATGGAAACTTAAACACTATAAATTCCCATATCTAGCCGTAGTTTGTTTATTGAATCAATGCTCAATAGCATTATATAAAAGTAATAAATCTCCTGTAAGCAAAAGCCTTGATTCGTATGGTATATAAAATAAAATCGTTTAATACTTTCTCAGAAAGTTGTCAATTGCTTTTCCCAAAGCAAAATTTCATAATATTTTCTGCGGCTGGAATATAAAATCCAGATGACAACACGCAGATATGAATGAAAATATTCAACACATACCGAGCGGAACCATCAAACGAAGTCTCGTTGAAATAACAAAAAACATTATGAAAACGTTATATAAAGCTCTTGTTTTCCAACGCTGTCGTTATAGAAAATAGTTTGAAGCCCTTTCAAACTTTTCAAATAGCTTTCAAAGTTATGTTGAACGCACCTGAATAACTCTGGGATGTAATGTGAAAAAACCTTTTTAATGTTAACCAGTTTTATACTCAAATGTCACGTGTTCATTAAAAGTTTCAGCCGTTGTCTGTTATTTTTTGTTTAAATTTGTTTGGCATAGCAAGTAAACGTGGAAGTATTTATAAATAAATATGTATCCAATTGTTTTATTTATTTATAGCCGCATCAAAGATAAAAAAAATAAACAAATTATAAAAATGTAGCGTCGGTAATAGCTGACTATTTGCACAAGCCTATTGGTTACCATATAATAATTTACAAAAACCATAGGAATCAAAAGATCTTATCACGTGTAACGAAGATTCCCGCTAGTTATTACAAAACAAAACCTGAAGCTCGGCGCTTGTCGATATACAGTACATGACATAAATCAATGTTATAATTAAAGAGAGTGAAGTGGATCGGTCATTACACCCTCTGTCGCAATACACAGGTGAAAAGCACAGAATATCCTCTTTCCCGATAAAACAATTTACACAATTGAAGAACAATAAGGAAAAAGAGTACGTTGATAGTTCTAAAGAAGCTGCTCAAGTGATCAAAAAGTACAACGTGGTCATCATTCTGTATCAGTGATGGTTTCAGTCACTGTCACGTATGTCAGTCACAAAACTAAAGTATTGTGAAAAAGGAGTCAAAACTTCAGTCAAAGTGTATCCAGACAATCTTGGATTATGTTGTGATACCTCTGAGCAATACACTTTTTAAAAATTCACCGTCGACTGTACAGCAGGATTTTGCACCAGGTCACAATACACAATTAAATATATGTATGTAATAAGTTGAGAGTTTATTTGAACACTTAAGAATGTTAATCGAAGAGATATCGAATTGGCTTTTACTACCCACAATCTTATCTGTCAGGCCTGTTGGGAATTTAAAAACCGTTTCGAAGTTTAATTAAGGATCAAGCGAGATCTTGGTCAAGAGAAATCATATTGAAATTCGGTACGAATATACAAATTCCTTAATTAGAAACTTTACTGGAAGATCGTTAGCTCTTGTTTTGATTATTCGATCCACGTACTTTTGTTAAGTTTTACTGAACTAAGAATAAAATGCCTGTGACGTTAACTTTAAATTTAATCCAAGAAAAATTATATTTGGAATAGTATATTTTAAAATTTCTCATCCACGCCGTAACCATGTAGTAGACTACGACGTAGCTGTAAAGGAGCTACGTCGTAGACTAGAGTGTCTCCTTTATTGATGTGTCCATTTTGGCGAACTGAGCTAAGTTAAGCTAAGCGTTTCATCTGTCGGTAACGTTAAGTTATCTACAAATTTCTAACTGAATTAATTTCAGGAATCCATCTATCTGTCTAAGACAATAGATTTCCAATGATATTCTGCATATAATGGAGAGACTGGGTATACGGGTACCAAGTAGGAACCTGAGGCTTACGTCTAAACTTGTGGATGTACCACGCACGCACATTCGAACTTGGCTAGCAAAGGGCCACTCTCACCAGCAATACAAATAATTAACAAAATTTCTAAGGAGGTAGACCTATTTTGTGCACTTTGTACACTGTACTACTTTGTGTACAGTTTGTACACTGGCTGAGTTCACAAGAGTTGCTTTCTATATTGTTAGTTATTTATATATAATAAGATTATAAAGTATTATTGATTAATAATTTTACATAATAATAAAAATCTTATTAGTGTTGGAAGTGAAGAAGACGCTCAAGCCTAGTGGCTTGAGCGTCTTTCGAATCACGGCTGTGTAATAGATTTTTCACTCTAAGTGCGCATTAAATACTCGCTCGTACGATGAAAAAATTTTCTCAGAAAGTTGTCATGTCACAGTCGAGTACTTAAAATGAATAAATTATCACGAAACAGATTAAGCAATAAAATTTAGACCCTGGGTTTCAGATCCACTCTTTTTTTAATATCGTTTTATATACGTGACTCAAATAAGAATGCTTAAAACCAAGAAAGTAATTAAAGTTGTGATCTATTTAGCTATGAATGAAAATCTTCAAGAATATGGCTGATATACAAAACATGTAAGTATTTTACTATCTTTAAGTAAAATGTAAACGCTTTAAAAATCCTTCCAATCCATTGGAAGTATGCAATTTTATTAGAACACTTGATATTGGCACGACATTGCGACAATAATTTTGTTACCGAATGCGACACGCTTGTATTATCTGTGCCAGTTTCTTAAGATATACTGCCTACTTTCGAATATCTATCAATTTTTTAACTTCGTGGAGCCTACATGTATAGTATTTATTTAGTCAATAGTTTATATGTAAATCTGTGTTACTAATCTATATAGTTCTACTGGCAAGAATGGATGTCGAGGATATAATTCGACCTAGATATAGACTATACACTTGTATATAGATATAGTTCTGTTTGTGTTCAGTTTGAAGTTCTTCTAGATGATGAAAGTATAACAAGGAGTTGCAAGTACATAAAAGAGATACTGGTCCCTGAAACTGAGACTGAGACTTAAAAGCAAAAGCAAACCTTTAAGAGCATAAAAATTATGGCTTAATTAATTGATTCTATCTAACTTATTTTCATGCAGCAGTTTCTTCTTTCTTATTTGAAAAAAAACTTCCAGCTATACACAGAAAATCAAAATTTTAAAATCCAATATGTCGTCAAACTTGTATAAAGTTGCTATATAACTTAAATACTTTTTTTTATTTAATCGCTATTTTACAAAATAATACAATATATCACAGTATGTCACATTAGAAAACCGCTGCGGTTAGTATTAAAGTAACCATATCAGTCTTGTTTAGGCGCGCGACAAATGCATATAAAAGTAGTACATATTATATTATCATATGTAATATGTATGTTCTCATTTGTTAGTCTTACAACTACACACATACATTTATTTGATACATAAGAATGACAAATAATAGTTAATATAAAATTTCAAAACCTCTAAACTATTCAGTACGTTATGGTTCCACATAAAAGCAAATTGAGTCATAGAGTAAAACAACTATGGTGGCAATTTTCTTTGTCTATCTTAAATATTGTAGCAGTTGCCAGTTTATTAGGGTTAATAGCGTCTCCTTCCGTGTCAAAATGGTCTTTATTTGTGTAGTCACGCGTTTTGTTTCCTGTACACGTTAAATCGTCCATAACCAAGCCTTTGTTTACGAAAAACTTGCTGCCCAATGATTAAAAAGCGGAAAATATTGAAATATTATAGTTTCCGCTTGGAAAAAATGTGGTGACGTTATGTAAATGAGCGAGGCAAATGAATTAATCGTGCGTATTTGACGTTTTGGTTTTAATATATTTTATTCCTACTTCATTTATAACATATAAAATTTAATGGTGCAACGCATCTAAGCCAATCATCTGTCATTTCCTTACAGTAATTTTCATGATTTTATAAATTTAACTAGCAGACTCGGCCAAGCGTTGCTATGGCTAAGGTTTAATTACATATAAAGAAAGAAACGTAGATAGATAGCTTATGTGAAACGTTGGTACTTTTAACACAGCGCCATCTGTTAGAATTGTATCAAATAATTTGCAATAAAATAAAATTGCGACTATAAATAAAGATCTAAGCTATCCTATCTCTTAAGTTGGACCAGACTGCTCACGGTGTGCCAATTTAATTTAAAATCGGTTAAGTAGTTTAGGAGTCCATCGCGGACAAATATCGTGACTGGAGATTTATATATTAAGATTATTAGACAAACTGTACGAAAATTCAAATATTTCATATCGTCGTTTATTTTATCGAACTTATAGATTCCTACTGTTTTACTTCTTACTATGAAATATTTAAAATTTTAAATAAAGTAAGTATTTAAGAGCCTTTACCCATGTCAATAATATAACGTATTAATTATATCATATCAATTCCTGACCACACATATACTTATACCTGTGGGTTCTTGAATATCAGTTAATATTCAAATCCGCGCTTATTCAGTTTGTATGGCATAAAGCAACATCGCCTCAGGACAAACTCGTTAGCCCGTAACGCATTGATAGTGTTTGCATTTATCGCTTAACGAGCTCAATACTAGCAGAAAGCTCCCATACAATAGCTGGAAATATTTCAAAAGCTTAGGTCATTTTAACCCTAGTCAAATAAGGCCGGTTTAATTCTTTCTCGTTTATAAAATATTCTTTAAGTTGCCGATACATTTTGCGTATTTTTAATTTATGATGAAACTGAATCGTACTAATTTAGATTAATAAAAATTTAAGCGTGTGGACTTTATCTTAAATGGTGTTAACTCGAAAGTATATTGGATACGGGATCTTATGCTATAAACCATGAAGACATCAAATTCAAATTCAAAATCATTTATTCATATAGGTAACATAAGGTACACTTATGAGCGTCAAAAAAGAAATATATGTATATAAAATGCTTCTTATTTTAATTGCCAGTTCTCAAATCAAGAGCGTAGATCGGAAGAGAGGAATTGACAATGAACTCTCCGCCACTCGTTTTATTCGCCAAGTTTTGCTTTCAAGTCGAAGTAATTCTAACTGTATAACTCAATTAAGCATTATACTACTGTATGAGGTCAACATATACCCTTGGCAGTTTTTACCGCGTACCACCCATTTGTGGAACCAGCTTCCATTAGAGGTATGGTATGGAAGGAGGAGGTTTTCCAAACTCATGCCTCAACCCTGCAACTTGTCGTTAACACACCCGGTAGCACGGCGTTGCAGTGTGATTGTTGCGTGGGCCTCCTATCCCTTTCCCAAAAATAGAATGTAAATATCTCATTGGCGCTCTGTGCTAAAGGTAAATTCTAGATTAATAGAATCATTTATAGGAAAAATTCAAATTAATTTCTTAGCATATGATTGTATCCATCTATAAACGGTCAGGCTCTTGATAAGTTGGATAACATTCAAGGTACCTTGAACAAAGTTAACCGTAAAATAATTATTATTAGTCCTGGCCTTGTACCGGCCTGATAATCATGCGTCCGCTTGGCTTTTTCATGTCCGCAATGGTAGGGGAGCCCACGATGCTAAATGGGGATTTACTCGAGCGTCGTGGAGACCTATTGGGTTGCAAAGCTTAGATGATAGGAAGAAAAAAATGTTATATGATATATACCTTTTCATCGGTGGGGAAAGCGGCTCTAGATGTTTAAATATGTAAAAAAAAACTGTTGCATGGACATACTCGAGCGCGTCAGATATTGATAGCATCAATGTCCTACGTATTTTTAATAATATACGTATGTTAATCTGATCATTTGCATGATGGGGGTGGTTGTACGTAAGGGTTAAAAATGAAAAAAAAAAAAATTTAATCGAGCGCGTCAGGTTTTCTAAGGGGGTGTTAAGTGCACCAAAAAAAAAGCTCTCATTCAATAATCTGACGATTTCGATATGACGCAAACTCGCAGTTATTATTATAATGTGCAAAAAAAATTCGCCATTTTGAAATACTCGAGCGCGTCAGATTAAGATATATATGGTTCAGATTTATATTCTAAACATACTGTCTCATAATCTGACGATTATCTAGAGGGATTTGCCTGATCTGACAAAAAAAATATTAGAAAAACGGTTCACCCTAAAGGCCATCCCTGCAATTCCATTCCTGGGCGCTTAAAATTGTACTTATGAGCTCGCTGAGTTCAAAGAAATAATATTTGTATGTGTTTGAGTTCTCCCAGCTCGAAAGTCTGATAGAAGTTTCATAGAACACTATTTTTGAAATTTTCAAACCCCAATAACTTTTGAATGGATCAAGCAATTTTCCCGCGGTTGACGGCGATCGACGCATTTTTTAAGCTCTAATTATTTAATTTCATCAAAAACGATAATCCGATATGAAATGTCGAAGTTATGTGATAGAAACACTTTTTTCGGTTTTCTTTCGTTCACGATATCTCTCGAACGAATCAACCGATTTTGACCAATTTGGTGGCGATCGACGTCGTTTTTCAAGCTTAAAGGTGGATTTTTGAAGTTGATGGATAAAGCCGTTTAAAAGTTATTGCAAAAAAACACTTTCAAAAAAACAAATTGTTATTTTTTTGGATTTTCAAAATTTCTCAAAATCTATCGGTCCGAATCGGTTCAAATTCACATGAAATCTAATTTTGAGGGAAACGCGGAGAAGGAAATGTATGCATCACGCAGCTGCACGCGTTTATCGTACGAACTTTATCGACGAAATTTTGTTATTTCGGCTTGCGGAAATCGTCAGATTATATATTTTTCAATATTCTTGAATTATTTCATTCAAAATAAAAAAAAAATTAGCTACGCTCGAGAATGTCAAGATGACGTTTTTTTTTTACAACTTTGCTGCCCTCCCCTCTCTTTACGTCACTCTCAAATTGTCAGATTAGTGGAATATACACTTTTTAGGATGTGATTAACTCACACTACTTTAATCTGACGCGCTCGAGAATGTCTGATGATCAATTTTTTTTTACTAATCTGATCCTGTATCCTTCACGGGCGGCCTTATATATGGGCCTCATATTTGGTGGAGGTACTTAACCGGGTACAAGGTATCCCCCTGTATATTAATCTGCCGCGCTTCAGTAAATCCCGAAATCCCCTCTTGGGCTCCCCTACTACAATGAATGTTCATTCACAATCGTGAAGCAACCTATTTGCTTATGAAAACGATTATAAGCGATAAAGAAACCAGAATAGATTTTTTAAATATTTGTTGAAATATCGTATGTATTTTAATACATAACCATATTTTAACAATAATTTCGCTATAAGGGAAAAAACTACAAGCTTTTAGTATCGCGAATTAAATCATTCCTCTACACTACTGTGACAAATACATGGACAATTTGTGTCACTTGAAGTGATATATTGGTTTTCTTAAGTGCTAACGAGATAAACCATAGATAATATATTATTATAGAAGTGAAAGACATAAATTTAACTTTAACTAAACGTAGTTATAAAGCTAAAATACGTGGCACAATTTCGTTATTATTATTATTATACAGTTTATTAAATATTTTTATCAAATTAACGTATCAATAAAAGTCACTAGTATTTTATACATGGGTTTCGCATTTCTGTAATCATATTACGCGTTTATAGCAGAAATACTAATAATACCTAATTAAATAATCCAGCCGCGCTTATTTCTTTCTTTGGTCATTTTTATTTTTAAAACATAAGAAGCCAATCAGCCTTTTGTGCCTGACAGATGTCTTAGATGCTTCGTTTTTAAGTCATTCCGGTTACCTTACAAATTCATTGACAAATTCATTGGTACACAGCAGTTTCTAACAAATCACCTTAGTGATGAGGATCGGACGCTCAAGCCACTAGGCTAACACTAGTGTTTCTATAATTGACCTGATTGACAAATAAAGTTTTTTGGCAAATACGTTTCAGCGTCAGCCTACACATGTAACCTTATTCCGGCGAAATTGGATCCAGTATGTTATTTATAAACGTCTCGTTAGCAACTTACCCCTAGGCAGAATTTCGTTGTTTGTACCATGTCATAGTTCAGTGTTTAGTTCTTACATTGCTTAAAAATGGGATTTTAAGGCAGAATACAAATTACCATCCGTATCACCTTGACGTCCATCGTTCCACATTTGAGGAAATTTTTTTTTTTGAAATTAAGGAAATTTCTGCCGCACACCACCTGCCCACTGAATTATTTCCTTATCAATTCAACTTAGTCCATGGGCGGCGGTATCACTTAACATCCGGTGAGCCTCCTGCCCGTTTGTCTCCTATAACATTAAAAAAAACAATCTTAAGTTAGCTTTAGCTATGTTTCAAGTACTAATTTTACGCATAAGTCCTGTCCTCAGTCAAGATTGGGTCAATGACCGTTCAATATGTAAACTGAACACTGTAGTGGGCATTCCGCCAGAGGCCGCTGCTGCGAAAGCAAACTTTGAATTTCTAGTGTCCCACTTGTTATATATGGGCCCATAAGTTAGTACGACTGAATTTTGTGTACATTCCCTTAACCACACTTTAATAAGTAATAATAATAATAATCTTTATTTATTTTCTCACAAAACTTCATACATGATAAGTTACAGCTATTATTATGTGTGTTATTTATTAATGTGTGTAAATAATTGTCATTCTTCTTTTGAGGAATAATTATTCTTTATGTGAGACTGACGCCTGCTAAAGGTTACAGCACCTGTGTTACAGGTCAACAGCTCTCCACCACTTCGGATCGACAAATGATAACAAATAATAGAGAATATACAATTATGGTTATAGTAGGCTGTAACGTTAACAAAATAAAATACATACATATATCTATAATAGTATTTACTTAAGGAATGTAAACATTATAAGTAAAACACATGAGGTATGTGTATATATGTGAGTCTGTTTTCTTTAAAACTATTTGTTTGTAAGCCTTCTATAAATAACAAAATTATTATAACTTAAATATATATGCTAGGAATGATGAAATGATGTTAATATTTTGCATTTGTGAACCGGCGCGTATATTGTAAGTATTTGTCTATTACTGTAAGCATTTGGATATTTTATTCCTGTAACTAAAGATAACAATCAAATATAAAATATTTACACTTTTCTTAGCCTACATAGTAATTATAAAGTAATAAAAAATTAATAAAAGGAAAATTAAAACAAATGACAACAGATCAGCATTTAGATAAAGTAACTTAAAACGTAGTTTAATTCATACTGTAGTATTGTTTTTATAAAGAACCAAAACGAGAAAGAAGACAAAGACAATCTTTTTGGGTCTCCAAACCATGATTTATGTGAGAAATCGTCTTGCCCTTTCAATGTTATCTTGACCGTGTGAGAGACAGATATTTCTTTACACATTTCCTTTTTTCTTCTGGTGTAGCTGTGGATGCCTGCCATTAAAGCTTATACAAGCTGACCATGAGTATATGTAGTGGCAAAACCAGTTATCTAATCTTTAGAACTCTGCATATACTATGAGTAAACTTTAAACTTCTGACCTCAAAACTTCGCATGTAGGATTAAGGGATTCTTATCGCGTGCGGATTTTAGTTTTCAATGTGCGATTAAAGCAATTTCTACTGAAAGACGTGCACGATATTATATCATACATTCTTGATTTTATTATTTTTAGACATTTTACAAAGATTATTTAGTAGATTTATCGAAAATGATGTAGTCCAACTAAGCGTTTTTAAGGTAGTTTTATCCGCGCTAATATGTGGAACCACACCCACATAAGTATTTCCAATTCGACAATCGGCAATTCAATAAAAGAGAGTACAAATTCTTAAAAGGGCTCAATGTAATCGCAAGACAGTGTTAGTAAGGGCGCCGATCACTTCAAATCAGCCTGTTTGCCATATTATAAAAAGATAAATGGCAGTTTTAAAATGGAGTACAACGCTGTGCCTTGGATATAGTAAAGGTTTCCTGCGCATGATTTACTTTAATACATACACTTGCATATACTAGCAGATTCGGCCAAGTGTTGCTGTGGCTAAGGTTTTTGTTATATTACATGGTAGTTATTATTCAAGGGAAACGGTGGGAAAACTTATGTAAAAGGTAGATAGCTTAGGTGAAACGTTGGTACTTTTAACACAGAGCCATCTGTTAGAATTGTATCAAATAATAAACAAATATTTGCAATAAAATAATATTGCGGGTATAAATTGAGATGTAGGCTATCCTATCTTTTAAGTAAGATCAAACTGCACACGGTGTGAAAATTTAATTGATATCGGTTAGGTAGTTTAAGATTACATACACATAGTGGTATATTAAGATTACATAGTAGCCTATACTTTTTAATAATTCCATTATGTCATTGAAACATATAAGGTTTTTATTAAACCTATAAAGTCCACAATTCTGGGATGAACACTGCATATTTTACCTTAATTACAACTGTCCATCGCTAGGTTACATTTAACAGACGAAAGCTAAATTCACAACCGATTTCTCTGCATTTGACGCGAAACCAAAATTCAATTTACATGAGACTAGAATACCTTCAACCAATTGAATTGACCGAAACGAGCCTGAGCTTGAATCGATAATTGAAAATTAATGAAATTACTAACAGCCCTTTTGATTAGGTTACACTAACAGCAGTGAATTCATCAGATTTACAGATAAGTATTTTTCCAACCCAGGAAGATCTTCGATAGTCTAATGATTTTCTGAAAGGCTATCTTGACTGATGTCGAGGGTAAATGCGAAAGTGAAAGATTTTTCACTGCCATACGCCACAAACTCAATAAACCTCTACGCTCATTTTTGCTAAATTTAGATAATGGTGTTAAGCCTTTTGTGCGTGACTGTCTAACTATAACTCCAATTAAATTAATAATGATATTTATCTAAATATATAGTGACAGCTGACGTCACAAACTGTGCCTGATTCACGTCATCTTTTTAAATATAGAACATAAGGCAGGAAGCTCATCTAATGTTTAGTGATACCAGTAACCATGGGCACTCCATGCCAGAGGGCTCGCCTTTTAAGAATTGGCACGCTCTTTATTTATGGGCCCTAAGTCGAATTGGTTTGGAAATAATTCAGTGGGTAGTGTAGTGCATGGCAAAAACTCATGGGTGGAATTTTGTATTCTATCTCAATGTACAATGATGAAACTAAGCTGCAGGTATTAATATGAATCACTTCTGTCTATGGTAAATGTGGCAGAAGATGCAGAGAGAACACCCTACCCTCCCCATCGCTACGAAAAACCTATTAAAATCTTTATGGATTTCCGTTATGCATAATTCTCTGCATAATCGCAAATAATCCAATAGAAAAATTGCCCTAATTATGTTATGAAACAAAACATATTTGGTTCACAGATTTACTTTAAAGTTTCTCATTAAAGTCAGTGAACACTTAGAAATGATTTTGAAATTATTGAAATTGAACATAGCAATACATTTTGTTTAAGTTAAGATCTGTTTCTATTAGTGACGGCTCACAGATTTCTGAATGTTACTTAAGAGTTGCGAAGTATTTATAGGGCTGCCAATTAAATAACTAGCTTTCTTATTATTTGTTTAAAATTGAATCTATATCGTTAAAATTGATTTTAACGATATAGATTCATTTTAATTGATTTGTATTTGTTTTATTTATTATAGCTTAAATTAGGTATTGCTGTCTAGAGACAGATTTGGTTGGGGCATATCTATTTTAAGTAGTGTTGGTTTAGTGATTTTAACGAGCGACTCTCATCGTAAAGGAAAACTTTGTATAACCGGTGGAAACCAGGCATGGCTAAGCCATATAGAAGGTTTACCGCAAACCTGCTTATTAGAAAAAAAAATATGACGGGTACAGTGCAAGAAGTGCCAAATCTTAATAAAAAATACTACAAAAAATATTTATTAAACAAACTAAAATTCATAAGAATAAGAAATACAGGATTAAAACAGTCAAGATGGAACAGGCTAGGAAATGGTCAAGAAATATTTATGCAGAACAGTTAAACCTCATACCTGAAAATTATCCTAAAGAAAAATATTTGCTAATATGGGCGTTGGTAGCCCTATCGTAAGCTCGTCGTACAACGGACATAAAGTATGCAACGTGAGCGCTCATAATGTATCCGCTAAAAGCATCGGATCCATGCAAGATACCTTTAAATTAGGCAACTGCCTAACTAACTTAGCCTCTTTACTGAATTTCCCTTTGACTAAAGTTTGTTCGAGTTTTCCTTTTCATGATAACCTTGCGAAGAGCTTATTCAATGTAGGTTTATTACCAGGGCTGTCCAAGGCTAAATTTATTTATTTACAAATTTTGAATAAGAATATAATTAGAAAATTTAATTAAGAACAGTAAAGTAGTATGTGAATGCTCGTCACTGTGATACTACGTTAGCTTAAAATGATACAAATATTTTTTTATTTAGTTCAGTCTTAATTATTGTAGCAAAGTAAAGTTATTTAAAAACAGTTTTGGTTTTTTGGGATTCATTCATTCTACATATTGTCATTTATTAATTCTCAACCATACTTCTCAACTGCTTAAGGCTGAAAAGACAGTATTTCGTAATAGGCCTTAAATAACGAGGAACTTTGCATAATCGATTCGTGACGTCCTTGAGGCATATTGAATTTTAGATTCCGCGTCGAATTTCTTTGCCTAAATATATCGGCACGTATCTTGGTAGGAATTTTATGGGGAAAGTTCGCGCAAAAACTTTCAACCAATGCCGTGAATTATAAGAATGTGAGGTATTCTTCTTCATTTAGCTTTATTACTAATTAGTTTCTTCAGCTGAAATCATATTTACAACTTGTGTTGTGTATTCTATACGATGTATTTTCCATATCTGTGGAGTTATATTGTTTCAAATGAAAACCAATAACGCTTCCACCCTTTTGGGTTTGTTTGCCTTCAGATTTGTGTATCTGCTTTGTGATGTTGAGGCTCATGTGTCTGACACACGCCATTGTGGTTTACCGTGTAAGTGGGTGTTAATTGAAACGAAGAAAAAAGTCCAACTCTTTTAGAACAAAGTTAGTATAAAGGATCCTAGGTTTTAGTTTAAACAATCGTTCTCCAAAAACGTTGTCTTAGATGACTAGATTATCAAAATGACACCAGAAACATTTCAACACTCGTTTTTTATGTAACTCCAGTGATTTAGTATTCACGCTTTTCTTTCTCCATTAATTTCAATTTTTAACAACGCCCATCAACTACAGAGTGATGATTAGAAAAAATGATTCCTATTCTATAGCTTTATATTTTAATCGAAACCGAGCATGGAGACTAATCAACAACTGGCCTTAAATTAATAAATTAAGCTTATCAAACTAGAACTCTTACTGTTTAAATTTTATGTACAATGAGTTTATTTAATCTATTTATTAAATTGCAGATTAGGAAACCTAGACCTCGTTTTCCACTCAATGCAAGTTAGAACTTCTATCATTCCCATATAGTTTGTATTCATCACGATAAAACGAAAAATATTATATGATGTTTATACGTAGGTGTAACAAAACGCTACTATAAAAATGAAATCTACATATCAACTTAAATATAAAGAGCTTTCTGTATTTGATAACCTCGTTTTCTCTGCCCACACAGGTTCCGTAATTATGAATATTTTATGCAAATATCTAATATTGGGTAAGATATGACCACATATGACCCAGCTTCAAAGACCCTAATGTAATATTTTAAGCCCCACATCGAGGCATAAAGTACACCCGCGTCCTTTAAAGCTTTTAAAAGGGTTCTTCTTGTTAATAGATGCCTATATACTTAGTGACAATTTCTTCTGCGAGTCGTTGAACAAAAGCTTATCAATATGTTCTATGCTGAAAAGAAGATATTCTGATTGTGCAATAATATTTAAATTATAAAATGTAAGTGTTGTATATATTATTGTCGAGTATCCTTTACATGCCAAAAGAATGACACTAGCTGTCCACGACACAGGGAATCCCAGTGGGGCTTAGTGCAATTTATCATTTACAGCTTATGGATTAAAGGTGAGCTATATCAATGAAAATATTTTGTATTTTGTAATATACTTGTTTAAATATAGAGGATAAAAAAAACAATTTAGAAAACCTAATTATTTTTATTTAAAGTACCAATTGAAATAAATACATAATAACACTTTATACAAAAAATCTAGTTATAGTAACATTTTCTAGAGAACAAAATAATAACATTTATATTTGCTTATAAGTTATAGTTAACACAGGTTAACAGTTCATAACGTAAGAATAATAAAGATTTTTAAACTGATCCATATCTAAGGTTATTGTTTCATCAAATCAATGCCACAATTATAAAATTTAGATTTTTTTATTAATTCAAACGATTCAAAAATGGATCTAGAAAACTAGATCAGAAACTATAACATTATAATATTAACTAACTTGGGTAAAGTAGTTTAATTTAAAAGATTACCTTGAAAGTCAGAAATGCTAGTATCCATAGAATGCCTCATTTGCAATCTGGATTCTGAATGCATATTACCTTTAAGTTTATAAACTACGTAACCCGCTAGAACTATAAACGCAACTACTAAAATTGTAAGTAAAATGCCTACAGAGACTGACAATCCAGATATGTTTGATTGAGATTCAGTCTCTTTAATCTTCGTTGTAGAGTTGGTGTAATCCGCATCTCCACATTTAATACCATGGACGTTATCTTCGTGATATATTTTGTCAACAGATGTCACCTGTACAATCCGGATTGTATCCGAAGCTTTTTGCATTGTGGAATCAGTTAAGTTTTTAATACTGCGAACAATTTCTTTACATTCAATTGGATTGCCCCCAATGCTCACTGTATCGAGGGAAGGTGATATACTTATTAACTGTTCTATATTGAAGGATTTTAGTTCATTATAATCAACTACTAAACGTTTCAATGCAATACATTCATGAAATACATGAACATCTATCTCAGATATTGCATTTCTTGATAAATCTAGTACTTCAACTGTGTGTAAGCCCCTAAACGTTCCAAATCTAAGATTTATTAATGAATTAGATGACATATTTAAGAGTTTAAGAACTTTTAAGTTTGTGAATGTGCCTGGAAGTATTGATGTTATGTTATTATTGCTAATATCTAAAGACTGTAAGAAATCTAAGTTTTGTAAAAATGTACTGTTTATAGTACTGATACAATTATGACTTATGTCCAAACTAGTTAAATTCTTGAAATAACTAATATTTAAAGAATAAATTAGATTGTGTGACAAATTGAGGTCTGAAAGGTCTTTTAATGTATTAGTGTATAGGTTATTAAAAGAGTTCAATGAATTGTGCGATAAATGGAGAACGCGTAGACTATGAAACGATCTGAATATAGGGAGTGATATGTTATCAATTTCATTATTAGATATATCTAAATATACAATCCCAGTCAGGTTTGCACTTGGAAGAACTTTAAGTTTATTATTATTCAAATACATTGCCTGAGTACCACCCAATGATGAAATATTTAATTCAAATTTTGATAATTGATTATAAGAGACATCTAAGTTTATCATATTTGCAGTTGTTTGAAAATTATCAGGGTCTATTTCTTCAATTGCATTATGTGACACGTTCAGTCTAACTAGAACAGGCAAATTAATAAATGCTTGCTTTTCTATTTTTGTAATATTAAAATTATTTAAATCCAGAAATCGTAAAAGTTTTGCTGGACTGAATACGTCTTTTTTTATTGGTCCACTTAGATTATTACCAGCGAGATAGAGGTATTGCAGGCTTGATAATGGCAATGATAAAGGTTCAATGCTAACAATATTATTCATGGATAAATCTAAAGATTTCAAATGCATGTGCTTTGAAAATAATCCCTGTTCGACTTTTGTTAGCTTATTATTATTAAGAAATAGAACAGTAACATTTGGTAATGAATTCCTAAAAAAACTTATATCAGATATGTTATTATGTGATAGATCCAAATTATATATAATGTTTGAAGATGAAAAGGTGGTACTATGGACTGAGTTTATTTGATTGCTACTTAAATTCAGATGTTGCAAGTTTTTCATACCAGAAAACGCATTATCGGTTAAATTCTTAAACCTTTGTCCAGATAAATCTAAAAATGTGACGTTCTCTAATCCCTTCCAAGTAGTTTCAGTTATTTTCGCATCTATATTGTTGTTTTGAAGATTAATGAACGCAATTGAACTGTGTTTAAAAATGCCGTCTTGAATTTTTGTAATATTATTGTTTTCAAAATTAACATAACTCAAATTATGATTATTTATAAACATCACATTTTCTAACTCAGATTTTATAAAATTGTTTTGAAAATCAACTGATAACAGATTAAAAGCCCGATTAAAACAATTAGATTCCAGTGTTTCAATAATATTATTTGACATATTCAATCTTTCTAGAGATGTGAGCCTATTTAATTCATAATCAGAAATTGATTTAATGTAATTGAAAGACAAATCTAAATTTTGCAACATTTTCAGATTTACCAATGTCATATTAATTGAATCTAATTTATTATGTTTTAAATTAAGACTTACCAAGCTATTCAAACTTCCAAACTCATTATCCTCAATATAAATAATATTATTATAATTTAAAT
Source organism: Pieris rapae (assembly GCF_905147795.1). Classification (NCBI taxonomy): domain Eukaryota; kingdom Metazoa; phylum Arthropoda; class Insecta; order Lepidoptera; family Pieridae; genus Pieris; species Pieris rapae. The sequence continues at coordinate 1,914,482 of NC_059509.1, read as the reverse complement.
ATAATTCCTCCAAATTAGACAAGTACTTAAATGCATTTGTTGTAATATTAGCAATTCTATTATATGACAGATCAACAACTTTCAATGAAGATATTCGATTCTCAGTCGCCAACAAAGAAGCACTCGGTAATGTTTGAATATAATTTCTCGACAGATTTAAACTTTTTAAAGATAGTAGATTTTTGAATGCATAGTTCTTAACGTGCTGAATACGGTTATTGGAAAAATCGATGACTTCCGCTTTAGTAAAATATCTGATTGACGATTCTTCTATATGCGCCCATGTATTGTCTTCAGCTTGTATTTTTCTGACACGCGAGTCGAAATTTGTTGCGCCAAAAAATCCAGCAGTCAGGTACTCGAGGTAGGAGTTTTTAATTATAAAAGTGACGTAGGGATCAAGTGAGCACGATGGGTTTGGTGCAGAACCAGCATATTGCTCACAAATGATTGTGTAGTAGCAGTCGACACGCGTTTGGTCATCTATATGGCAGTTGTTTGTTGCTAAGGACACGTGCCAAAATGCTGCCATGTCTGAAAAAAAAATTTAGTCATCGTGAAGTTACAATCTAACTGAATTAAGTTTTGTTATTTAAAATATTGCCAAGCATTCTCAATGCTTTTAAAGAAATTCATTGTCATCAATAAAAATATTTTAATATCGTTCTATAATCTTAAGAGTACCATGTTAATAAAAATAAAAGTAGAAATATATTTTAATAGTTTCTGAAATTAATACAGAAACATTACAATCACCACATCCAAGACGGCTAGTCACTGCGGGGCCACCGCACCCCCTATCACAAAAACAAAAGACGAAAACAAAAATAATTAATAAAACTGATTAACCTAAACAGCTGCGATGAAAATCACCTCATGCTAGTTAACATCTAGACATATTGAAGAATATGGTTTATATTAAACAAATTTTGGGGTTATCATAAACATCGCATTTACATCCGTACATAGACCACTCTGATCTTAACAACAACAAAGACATCACAAAAAATAAAATCCATAAAGGAAGACCTCAACTATTAGTTATACTAAAGAACCTCCATATAAAATAAAATATAAATAGAATATCGAAGTACAAAAAAACCAAAGCAAGACAAGATGTTGTCAAACCACAAAATTTTATCAAGATTTATATAAAAGAAATGACAAGGACTTGATCCTTATCATTTCTTTTCAGCGTCATCAATGTGACAGAAATAAATACAGTTAAAATTGACAAGGGATAAGTTTACATAATAAAGTTAAAAAGCGAAAGATCTAATTAGGGCACTGATTCTTCTTCAAAATATAACTAAGCTCTTCAACTGGGTACTAAGGACAGAATAGACACCATAACAATGGTAAATGTCCGCTACCGAGGCAATCTACAAAGAAAACGAACCTATAGGAAATTACAGACCTATTAGCCTGTTGTGGCTTGCTAAGAGAATTTTTTAAAGAAATCAGTACTTAAAGAGTTGCCTCCCAATATGTGTATGAAAATAATATGCACGTTTATAAAAAAAAATTGTGACAGTCACAATTTAAACACAAGAAGAATGAAAGGAATTTTCCAGCTTTCAGACTTCGTACAATTATATATATATATATATATATATTTATATAGTATTTATGGGGAAATGTATGAAATATACCAACATTTCAAATCATATTATATAACTTCCGTAACATAAGTTTAAACTTTACAACAAGGAAACCCTAGTGAAAAAAGCATGTTACAATGTTAAAGAATACATAACTTTAATCCGTTAAAAAAGTGTTTTCTTTAAATGTGTAAAAGTTATGTTAATAAAAGACTATATACATAGATAACACTAATGCCGCTATAAGATAGTAAGGTGAGATGGCGTATATTTGACATGCATGACTGTACAAATTGTACCTAAATGAATAAATGACTTGAATTTCAAATTTTCTTAGCGACTATGTTAAACTCATGGAAAGAAAAAAAAAACATGGAAAAAACGACTACAGTTCTTGAAATTAGTCTGCGCTACAGGTAGAAGAAAATAGGGGAGGTCGAAAAAAAAAATGAACCAGGCGTTTAAACTTTGTTGCATAACTTTTCGTGGTAGTTTTCAAAATGATAATATACAGGAATTTAGATTAATCTTTAGATTAGGCATCTTACTCATCTAAAGTTTGCGTATGACGTCACTTATGGCAATATATTCTTAAAGAATTAGAAGCAAGAGTTAAGTCCCTAGACGAAGCGAGTTCTAATATTGTTTTATACTTCAACCAAGACAAAGGAGGACAATTTTACTCAAAAGGTTGCAAGGCAAAACAGTGAAAATAATAGTAACTAAAACAAGACTAAATGTGTGATAGATCCCATTTGATATGTAAATTATATTCTGTATATGCTTATATATAAAATCTATAAAAATAATAAATTTTCTATTCGCAAATTATAGACATCATTTTTCAGAAGAACATATTAAATAAACTTAAATAACTTACATAACAGTAAACTCATAGTACCAAAACAATGCTCCATTATAAAACTTCACTGTATCAATATTCTTATTAACTACTAGGTGTTAACTCTCTGACAAACACTGATAAACTGAGAAATTTAAGTAACATTAAATGACACTTAAATTTTTAATTGATAATATAATTTTTGAAAATGGGAAATACCCAGCTCATAAACTTCCGGCGCTGGGTTGTGTATAAATAAATACATTTTGCATTCCTATTCTCTTAATAACCAAAGAGAATATAGAAATATAGGGAGTGATTTACATTATTTATTTCACTTGAAGTGATCGACATAATATGTTAAAGCTATATCATCTCATATTATATCATCAATCAAAAGAGAATTAATGAAGAAATTAATTAAAGAATAAAGAAAACAAAATCTATTTATTTGTTACTTTTAAGTTATCAAGTGCAAATGGAATAACACATCGTGGCTATTATAAACAATTATAAATATATTACTATAAAACTTATACAACATAACTTTAAATATTTGAAGGCAATCCTCAATAATATGAAATTTTGCTTTTGATACAAACATAAAAAAAATAGAATGTGTAAGTATGCCGACTCCACAAATTTTTAGTTTTAACATAAATATTAAATATCATACAGACTGCTCTAACAACTTCCCTGTTCTGTACTATTTAGACAGGATACCATTATCTGAGTGTCCAAGCGATAATGGTATTGGAACAATGGACAAGAGAACAGTGGATATTCCACTTTTGTTTGATATCTCGTATCAGCGTGACTCGCTAATACAAAAAAATATTGTCAACGGTCATGTGTGTATGTAATAATAACAGCTTTTAGAACGAACAAAACAAGTTACAAAAATCAATTTTCTACAATCCATTGAGCTATAACGGTGAAATCTTTTTTTTATAACAAGGAAGTTGTTACAAGTGATAATTGATTTAAAAAAAGAAAGTTTCTTATTAGAGTTCAAAGATACCAATATTACATACAATTAAAAAAAATGAATTTTGTCTTAATTATCATTATTTATTCAAATAATGTGTCTGTAATAATAGACTTTGTTTTTTCTATCAGTGAAATATGTCGCTCCCATATCATTAATTATAGCATGTTTCTTATGAAGGATTAAAATGAACGGCAAAATTACTCTCCATAGAAAAACGACAAAAACACGTTGCAGGCTCAACAGCAAATAAGCCTTTTAAAAAAAAGCGAAAAGCGCTTTCCACGATAGCGTCTAACGAACCAGTTTGTTAGTGAAAACAACGACGATCCATAACGCTTGGCTAAAGCTCAGTTTAAGCTTTGAAGCTTAAATATTCACTATTGAAATTCTGAAAACCCTGTAACAACAGAAACTTTTAGAGTTACAAATTTACGCTTCTAATATAATTAAAGACTTCACACGAGACCGTCCTTCTAAAAGATAATAATTTCAGGCCACGGAATTTTGAGATATTTAAAAAGAACCAAATGAAAAGGATTTTCTCTCGATAACTTGTTTGTAATATGAGGATTCGTTTTCCAAATTCAGTGTAAAATAAAGATATTTTTAAATAAATACAAATTACTGAACCTAAAAATATACATAATTCGAGAATGATGCCAGCTGGCCCGTATCCGCTCCTTCCCTTGCCCCTTTCATAAGCATGGACCTTAATTCGCTAAACATCCACAACTCCAACACCGCCCGTGGTTGTGAAACGTGGACTGCAGACAGTCCTAAATGGGTCTGCCAGCAGTTAAGCCCCTAGTGACGCAAAGCCTCAAAGAACTAATCTCAAACAATTATAGGGACAATTACGAGTCACTTAATACACCTTGTCCTATGCGCGACAGAAATGTGCAGATGCCGTTTTAGCGCAGAGAAATCCGTCACCCATGTTGTACTGCGTGGTTCTGGCTTCCCAACGTACAGAAATCCTTGGAAGACAGACTTTTGTGCTTCTTGAAGGAGATAGGTATGCTCAGCTAGCCAGGACTTTACTCACAACGGTCATAATCAGCGTCTTAGTGCGTATTATTATGTACCATTTCGAAAAAAAAATACAGTACGTAAACATTTTTTATTAAAACATTGGCTTAACATTACTTCACCACTAAAAGTTAGACTCTTTAGATTAGCAGCATTAAAAAAATATCATTCATTCTGACATGCTTCAAGATAATTTCGCCAGCGCTGAACTGATAAAAACTAAGTTTGTTTAAGTATTCGAAATATATGTGTATTTTGGGTACTTTACTTGAACGAGTCTTTGGGGGAAAATTCCTTGAATTTACGCAATGTACTAAATTTATGCCTTACGTATGGACGTGGGAACAATTACAAGACCGCTTAATTTATATGTAAACAAAATATTTATTTATTTATTTATTACAAAAATACATACATTACCCTTACAGACTATGCATATACGATATTGTCGAGAATCATTTAATAAAATATAATGAAGTGAATATATATAATATACACAATATCGCTACTATGAATTCACTCTGCGAACATACAAATATGTCGATAGTGTTGGAGACAGCATTTAGTAGGCGTAACGTTCTGGATAAATATATATGCATACAGTTAATTTTGTATACAATAACAAACTTATGTTATAAGGCCCGGCAACGCGCTGGCGAGATCTTTGGCATTGAGAATCTCCATGGGGTATTTCCTACCGAAATCAAATCCTGCCCGTTTTCATAAAAAAATTACATAAAAATCTCTGCGCACCTCTCTATCTTATACTCTAGAACATCTACGTAGACATTCATATAATTTCAATAAAGATGGACACAGAACCGAAATGGAAAAAACCCACCAAAAAAAAATACATTGAATTTAACTATTATTATAAACTTATAATTATTTCACATAATTTTATTTTTTTACGGCGTTTCCGCTTTACAGCACGTCATCTTTTAGTCGATTCGATATCAATATATACAGATGATAACTATTTCTACAGTTTGATACCTTTTGACATTCATTTTTTTTTTCATTCAAGAGTTGTCTTCAGTCAACACGCACGCTGTTAAGGACACGAAATGTTGGTAAAATTTTAAATTATGAAAAAAAAAAACTACATTTTTGAACCTATATATACTGAGACTGATTGACGACGATTGCTGAATAACACAACGAAAAGACTTATAAAATACCGGGCTTCGCACAAGTCACTTGTTTTATTATAGTCTAAAGCCTATGTTTATCAAGTATTATGTAGAATTCTAATGGTTAAACAATTATTTAATACCTATTCAATTCAACCATACAATCAATTATTTAGTCTTTTAATATTAGTGTAATAAGTATTTATATTTTTAACACATATTTTCTTATATTAACTAAATTCTAAAAACAAATGTTAAACGCGACGCTAGATTCGAAATCGATCATTATAAATGCAGAAACTAAATTAAATACCTTAATAACTATTCAACAAAGCTTTTAAACCCAAGTAACCCTGAGTAATTTAAGCAGCATATTTGTAAAGTTGCGATAAAATACTTCTATTCACATTTCTAGGCACTAAACTGACCTAGAAACGTAATTGTGAACGTTTTCTCGAAAGATATCTGAAGTGACGGTAACATTAGCCATTGTGTGGGATATCTATCGCCCACGCAATCCAATATACCAGCAATAGATCTCGGAATTCTAGAATTTATAACTTATCTGAAGCCAGCGGGAATATGGTACAATTTTCACATTTTATATATCTGACGTTTACATACATTTCTGTATGTTACGTAAAATCATTTTTCATGAAGACTTGTAACACTTTATTAATACATAAATATATACGGAGATAGTGTGGTCTTTCAATTATGTGTCGGAGAAAGGGCACTGGTCAAATTTGATTCCATAGTCGTTCTTACTAAAACTTATGTACCAATGGAACAATGACAGTATCAGCTGCAATTGGCATTATAATTCAATAATATTAAAGTCAAATTAGTTCAGAACCGTTACACAGTGGTTATTTGATTTGTCAATGTGTCTAGATCTATAAATTATCAACTATTCAATGGTCGATTATAATAGTTATTTTATAGTCATTATTATTATTGGAAGTAATTTTTTGACATCTTTAAACTTAAAGTCAGTAAATAACAATAATCATTTAACAGTTGTCCTGCTCCTCAGAACTAAGAAAGAAACCTTTAAAAAGTACACTCTACTGTCAAAATTTAACACTACCAAACTAATTTTTCTTTAATTTATTCATGATTTTTCTGCATGTCCTGTTATATTTTCAACTTAATCTTCGGGTTCTCGTAATATAATAAAAACAAAAATCGATTTCTTTTTGAAAAAATAGGTGGCAATAGGAGGCTGGTAAAAATGTGTAAACAACACTTAAGGACACTACTATAAGGAATACGAGTGTATTTGGGGACGTTTAATAGGTTTCGTTAAGAGATAAATGGTTTTAACAAATAATTAAGAATTAAATAATAATTATTATAGAAGTACTAACGTAGCAGTACAGTGGGCGATTCTCCTGTTGTCATGGGGGTCGGTAGGACGATCGCGGACAATGTATAATAATGGATTTTTCTATGCGATCAAATACGTGAAAGAAAACTAATAGGCAAAGTTCTGCCTTTATTTCTGAAAATATAAAAGTGCAAGTTTATGTAGACATTATTCATTTATGACTAAAAAAATAAAACAAAAAAAGCAGATTTGGGTAGATGTATCTAACCCAAACTTTATAGGTTATATCATCGTAAAATTGTTTCACAAACATTTATTTATGTTACATTATTATGGAAAGGGTTAAACAATGCTTATAAAAGGCTTCTAAACAAAACGTTAAAACATACGTAAGAAACAACCCCTATCCTACATAATAATATTGTTAAAGCATTTCACGGTTTTTTGGCCTCTACCGCGTTATATTGCTGCTGCTATGTGGCCTATAAAAACAAACGAAATATCCACGATTACTGTTATCGTTTAATATTGATTTTTGTTGCTGTGGTTTATTCAAATATGTGGTAAATATAACACAACAATTTTTATTGAACAGGGGCAAACGGGCAGGAGGCTCACCTGATGTTAAGTGATACCGCCGCCCATGGACACTCTCAATGCCAGAGGGCTCGCGAGTGCGTTGCCGGTCTTCTAAGAATTGGTACGCTCTTTTCTTGAAGGACCCGAAGAAGGAGGACTTGAAGGAGTCGAATTGGTTCGGAAATACTTCAGTGGGTAACTGGTTCCACAAAATGGTAGTGCGCGGCAAAAAACTTTCCCTCGATGTCCATATTATAAATAAAATGTTAAAAATTTCATGATTCAGTTGTTTCAATTTCGAAGTATCATACCTTAATTAACTATGGAATAGTTATTCAATTTGGAAACCATATTCTTATTTCATTACATTGTTATATGGGCCTGCATTACTCTCGGCAAGTGTCTGAGCTTCTTCGAGGAGCAGAGTTAGCTTAATTAGCAAGCTAAGAACAAAAAAGACGTCGCTACAAAAGGAATTCACATCTCATGCAATTTTGCTTTTACTCGTAATTATCGTTGGATGACGAATTTTGCGATGAGTTATTATCATTTGACGGCAAAAAATAATAGCAAATTTTTGGTTCTTTCCTCCTTTTGATACACATTTATTAATTGTGTGTGTTAATATCAACAACTGTAATTCTAAATACTGTAATGTAAGCTTGTAATTGGTTTACTTTTTTCATACATACAATATTAAATAACGAATTTAGTCCTGGCTAAGTCATAGCTCAGTCTTAGCTTGGCCTTATTTTATAGAACGCCCCCGAACAGGTAAGCCTTTACATGATATTTTGTGATGCCGCCGCCCATGGGCACTCATTGCCAGAGCACTCGTGAGTGCATTCCCGACCTTTTAAGAATGGGTACGAAGGACCCTAATTCATACTGGTTCAAAAATACATCGTTGGTTCCATAGTGGTGGTGCGCAATAAAAACTCGATATGGTTGTCAAATGTGGGAAATGTGAATTTTTGACGAAATACAGTTGTGCGTTGTATGGAAAGAATCTTTGCATACAACGATAGCTATTTACTAAGCTGATTAAGATGCGTTGCGATCATCATTGTAACTCACAAACATTAACGAAATAGTATATTTACGCTACATCTTCGCGCAGACGCAATATCGTTAAGGTTTATCCAAAATGCAATTATTGCTTTATTTATTTACACTTAGCAAATTAACGAACGTACTGTATTACTACTACGCGATCTGGGCAAGCGTAAAAGATGACTGTAATATAAAAAAATGTGTATGCACAAAAAAGCAAAATGTAGTCATAATATTCACTCAATGAATACTTTCCTTTCGGTTTATGGGTTTTGATGATAAATTAAAATAATTGTAGACTAACACAACATTCAAAATAATTACATAACTCCAGTATAGGTCATTACTAGAGTATTAAACAACGAAAGTTCAAAAGTGATGTCGAAAGTTATTCAGTAATGTAATTATTAAAATATGTTGTAAAAATAAACCTTAATATAAATTTTATTGATAAGCGAGGCTTCCTTGACACATCTAATTAAAACTTAATACTTCAAAGTAACGATCCTAAACTAACAGTGTCTACTTCATTATTAATTACTAACAAATGTCATTGATCTGAAATTACATCAGTATTTTTTTATTTAGCTTTCCCGCGATCTTCTTTTTAGAATTCTTAACTTGCGAGCTCTATGCCATTGAGAGTGTCCATGGGCGGCGGTATCACTTAACATCAAGTGAGCCTCCTGCCCGTTCGCCAGAATCGATGTGGAAAAAATTTTAACCAACGAAATGCGGCCTTAACAAATAATTATATCCTGTAATATTTTTTTTATGTAGGGTTTATAAACCTATTTTTTTACGCCAAGAGAGTTCCACACATCTCCGATATACACCCCATTCAAGAACCGCGACTTCAAGCTGCTTAGGACTTCTTTAAAACTATATGAAGCATTCTAGCTGTGACTTTTTGGGTATAGTTTTTTATTAGATGTTCATTTCCCCTTTGATATACCGTGAAAGTTTACTCGTTATAATTTAGATGATAATGCTAGAGATTCATAGATTTTATTACCGTGTTTTCAACGAAATGAGTAGAACTTCAATATTGTAGGCTCATAAACTCAAGCGTGACTCGTAAATTGGGAAATCTGCTCAGCTCGCCATAAAATTAACGAAGTTTTATGTCATAAACTCAGTATATAAATAGATCATGATTTTTTATAACTTATCTATTTTTGTCTTAAAGCGAGTTTATCGGGTAACTTCGTTTCATCAAGATTATGCTTATGATACGAAACGGGAGGATTGTTGATTGCAGGTGATTTTTTGAAACCATCATGACACGAGTAAACAGAAGCAAAGCGAAATTAACGAAATTAAACACGCTTCAATACGCTATTTTCGGCATCAAGTGACTAGATCACATTAAATTTCGCATAAACCTAATTTCTCGAATTAAAAAAAAATAATTTCTAATAATTATATTCAGAATAATTTCTAACATCATTTAATAAGTATACTTTGATTACTGTACGGTGATGGTAAACATGTGTTGGCACAAAAAGCTGATAAAATAATCTGATCATAGAAACAGATAATGAAATTTTAGACCAAGATAACTGCATAACTTTTTAATAACACTTAGCGCCTGTTTCACAATGTATGGATAAAGTGTCAAATAGCTATGCAACACATAAATTATTCGAAAGATAAAAGTTCCAAATAAGATACTTCGAATTTCATGACGTATAGCGCTATCTGACAGTCGTGAAACGCAAAAATACTATTTATCCTACCAATAAGTAATAAATAGCTTATTTGGAACTTATCCGGACATTGTGAAACAGGCCCTTAGTTGACTACGTTGCACGCAAAGGCGTCAGAAATGCTTCGGGATGTCTTCTTATCTGCCTCGTGCCTTTCTTTCTCCGACTCTACGTCTGTTTCTGTAAATTTCAGTAAAGTTGCAAGTAGGTGATCTTCTCTTTCTAACGGCTTACTCTTCTATTTTTCAGATTCCGAGTTGAGACTTAGCGTGAACTATGAACTGTACAACAAAATCCAATACATGACATCGTTTGTCACGTGTATTGAAGTGGCGGCGTCCATGCGTCTTGTCTCTCTCTCTAAAATATGGCGAGGGGGCCGATGGCCGGCCATGCGTCATACTCGTGAACGGGTGCTATTTGTGGTGACTGTCGTACTTGAATTCGTGTATGCGGTGATATTAGTTGTTTCTACTACGTACTTGCGTGTTGTTCTCACGCGTTTTTAAGTGCGTGCTTCTATTTCACTATGCCTCCTGATAGAGGACAAATCTTTATTTTTAATTTATTTTTTTATACTTAATTACTCAAGATGTCATATGGAACATGGTGTAATAGTTGCAACTCCTTACAAACATTTGTGTAAAAGAAAAAAAATGGCGATTAAAAAGACAGGCGGAGAGTTTATTGCCAGTTCTTTTCTTCCTTTCTACGCCCTTGATTTGAGAACTGGCAGTAAATGTAAATTTACAATTAATTTAATTTTTTTGACGTTCAGAAGTGTACTAGTTTACCTCACTGAATAAAGATATTTCGTTTGTTTGTTAGAATGTTTAATAAATTTAAGTAAACAAACGCTTTTAGAAGCCTGTACAAATTTAAGGCAATAAAACGTAACATTCTTAAAGTAATAAAAGTAATCATTTTTAGACCTTCCAAAATTATGGCATTTAACGGTGTTACGGAAATTTCGTGTGAAATATTTACGCCGGACAAAGCTCGTATACCGAGCGCATTAAGCTCATAATAATACTAAATTGCCATGTGGTCACAGGAGATTGCTTCTGCTCGTGTTGTCGTTGATATTTTTACACACACATGTAAAGTACCAGATTATGTATTATGAATGTATACAAATATATATGCTGTACACCTTTTAACCAATAATTAAGATTTGGTTATATAACTATCAAAGACAAAACATTAAAAACACATTTTTTTTCTGTGCATGGACACTCACATCGCCAGAGGGTTCGCATGTGCGTCGCCGGCCTTTAAAGACTTGGTATGCCCTTTTCTTGAAGGCCCCTAACTCGACCTAGTTGGGAAATACTTCAGTGGGTAGCTGGTTCCACATATGGATCGAAGCGGCAAGAAACGCTTTTAAAAACGCTCAGTAGTGGAACAACGGACGTCAAGGTGATACGGATGATATTTTGTAGTCTGCCGTGACGTACGGTGATGAAACTAAGCTGCAGGTATTAGTCAAAAAAACTCCTCTAAACACTACATAGTAAATGCTTTAGAATAGAGACTCCACAACGCCAAGGGAACGTTCGGTATGTGACTGGTCCTTGACGATTGGATCGTTCTTCGCTCTTCAATCTTCTTTTAGGTATCTGTGACTGTGGAATTTTCCTCCAAATTTCTTAACTACCTATAATAAAGGTTTTTAAAACACCTGATATTGCAGTGTTTATTATTATGTAACATTGTACTTGATAAACAGAACACAAACAATTTCAACGGGAAATATTTGAAACGTGCTTAAACACAAATTTGTTTTAATGAAAATTACAGTATTGCGCATTTAGACGGCTCCAGTAACTTTAAATACAGTTTTTACTGAATTAATGAAAACATAAACTTACTGAGTGACACAACTGCGTATTTGAATAATATTTATTGTTATTTGTTATTCATATTCACTTCATACAAAATACAAAAATTACACTACATTAAACTTATTTCATCGATTTTCTTTTTTATTTCTGTGTACACAGAAATGAATTTTGTCATACATTTGCACGGATACTGAAAAGCGGAGAGATCGTGATAAGAGGTTTGACGATTTATTGCTATCAAGATATAGTTACTGAGTGAATTTTAGAACCCTCAGAGTACCCGCGAACGCTTTTAAATCAATTCTTGGCGGAAGTAATGTTTTTATTATATATCTTTTAGACTCATATAGTTATGTATGTGTATGTTTATTAACGAAAACTAATCAAACTAATTCAATCGTTTAAATTACTCTTTCGTTTATTTATGTCAAACTGTGGTTCCAATATTATGAAAGGAGATATATTATTCAGTTAAATGGTTAACTACCGGTCTCCTTGCGAGATACAACCTCCAATCTTCCCTAAAATGCCGATAACGTACCCACTAAAATAGATGCCTTTGAGCCTAACTGGCCTTTTGTATTGCTAACTTTTTGATTTAACTGCCTTACCATTGCATAAGTTGAAAAAAAAACAATATTTATTTATAATGAACTCATAAAAGCATACTCATACAACCATATACTCATAAAACATTCATATAAAATAGATCTAACTATAATTGATAATCTATCTTTCTCTCCCTCCTTCTCTTTGTCTAATACACAAGTTGTATATATTTTAGATTACTTACTATCCCGTATTTTCTGCTAATATAACTGTGTAATCTCAATCATGACTATGTTATGTTTATGTGTGTATATCTGTTTCAGGTATTTTTATTATAACAACACACAAACGTAAGTAAAATAATATGAGGTACTTCCTTTATTCATACAATAAATTATCATATTCATATAATTATTCTTGTTATTATTCCGGAGTTCTCCCAACTAATAAGATTTTCACTATTTTGTATTAGCACATTATAATATGACGTTCTTTATTTAAAAATATTCTTAACCTAAATTGTATGAACGCCATCACAATTATTAAACATTTCTGAAGTCCATGGCGTCACATGTGAATGTCGAAGCTATTTAATTTCTTGACACCTACATCTACAGAGAAGACTGAAAAGGACAAACCCATTCGAATTAGTGAATTAGTGTAAGTGCACTTTAGTCTTAAGTGCTTAACCGTCGTTTGTCGATAACAAATAATAAACAAGAACAGAGTGTCTTAATAGAAAATTTAAGCAGTGTTATTGGACACTTTCTTATGTTAGTAACTCGAGTTAGTTTTAAACTACTAATTAATCTTAAGTAAGACTAGATCGCAATATTAAATTGTGTCTTTGTGCAGAGAATAAATAAAAAATGGCATAAAGATTAATTTTACTGATATTTTTACCTCTTATGTATTGTTATTAGTCTAAATATGGATCCCGAATGTCATTAACCTTTAAATATGAATACACAATTTTTAGAAATGTTAAATAATAGACTCCCACAAAATATAATAAGAGCAGGCCGCCTAGCAATATTTACATTAAGATTAAAAGACCATCTATTGAGTGATCCCAATCTACGGAAATATAAGTTCATCCAAGTTCTACTTCGCTAATTCCTCCATGAAGCTCTTCAATGATGATGTCATACATTGTTTCTTTAGCATATAAGTTCTCATGTAAGTGAGTAATATCTATTATAAATGTCTTTAAATCTAAAATGGAGTCTATGAAACACACGCAATGAAAATTTATTTATTTTATTGAACATTTTATAATTTGTATAATAAACAACGAGGAAAACAAAATAATCCTAGCAATTGAATTAGTAATATAATGCATCGTGTAATTTGTTTCAGAATGTTATTTCTAGCTGAAGGCTCTAGCAAACACAATATTCTTAACTCTAAAAAAGATATTATAAATTAATCCCCTATTTTAACCTAGAATTTATTTATTTCGTAATCCTACAGCTAACATAAATTATATAAAACAATTATACAAAATATATAGCTTAAGATAAAAACTAAAATACCTAATAAATACAAAAAGGTTTAAACTATTACAATAAGAAAAATCAAATAAAAAATATCAAATACTTTTTTAATTTAACTAAGTAACATCCTTTATTCACATTCTGATGACGTGAAAGTGTGGGTGTGTGAGGCTGCCCAATTCATTATTCAAACTTACAAACTCTCCACCTTTGTAAAATTAGTATACTATACATGGGCTCTCAATATTCGATCAATATTTGCATCTAGTTAGCTCGTTAAAGCAGAAACCGTCCCAGGGCGCCTTTTGTGGAATACGCGATTACTTCAAGTCTAGATTATGCATGTATCGTGTCGGGAATATATAAGTAATGTTGTTACAGCTCTTCATTTCCAACTAATGTACAAAGTTGCATCGTTCCTGTCTAATACATAATTTTTAAAACTTTTAACCTTTTTATTAGATTGCTTTATTTATTGGCTCCGGTCGGTCTTACGTGCGTCAATGCATCGTATTAAGTAAATATTATGTATGGTTACAAACAAATTTGTGTAATATTTTCCATTTAATAGTTACTGTTTAATTGCTTAGGTACGTCTTTTCTCGTACCTTGGAGTATCTGGTCACCCACAACACATAGACATCCTGGAATGTTTTTATATTAAAACAGTAATGTGATTGATATAAATGAATATGACACTTGTATCTGTTCTAAGCCCTTGATTTGAGAACTGGCAGTAAATGTAAAATTAGAAGCATTTAATGTATATTTCTTTTTTCTGACGTTCATAAGTGTACATTATGTTAACTATATGAATAAATGATTTTTGATTTGATTTGTCTTGTTACATATCCATTGCACTCCCTTTGCCTTGCATAACTAATACCGGTACCCCTCTGACGCAACACCATAATAAAAAGAGATGGACATATTTGATAATTGATGATAATTGTCATATTTAGTGAAGTCATTAATTATTGTAGAAATTTAATTAAAGTATTTAAATGCATTTTGTTTTTTTTTTGGGGTTCACCGCTGGCCCTCATTTTATTCACTACAATCGAAATCATTTTAAAAGTGATAAAGTGCTCGGTGAGCTGTCACTTTTTCGCGTGTTTCATAAACATTTCGGTTATGTTATGGTTATTAACAACAAATGAACAAATATGAAATTTTCAATAAGTTGTTTTATTATTTTTCTTCGTGTATGTAAACAAACGGGCTACAAACAAAAATATATTTTAAATCAAATTAACGATAATGTATGTGTTATTATGCATAAATTTGAGTAACAATATATTTTTACGACATCACACAAAGCTCCGTTATTTGAAGCGTATTTTGTCTACGAGATTATTAGTATAATAACAACCCTTCGTCCATATTACTTAAATTACTACGGTAATGAAACAATTTTATGTATAGGATTATTCTCCCCCAACACATTCAAAAGTAGAATTAAAAAACGTAATATTGAAACTAAGAAAAACTTATACTGTGTATACACTTACAAATTGAATAAAACAACCTTCGAACATATTAATTCGCAATTCAAAATCATTTATTCATGTAGGTAACACAATGTGCTCTTATGAACGTCAATCAAGAAATACATATTAAATACTTCTAATTTAATATTCACTGCCATGTCTCAAAACAAGGGAACAGATGAGAAAAACTGGCAATAAACTCGCCGCCACTCTTTTTAACCGTCAGGTTTTTTGTTTTACATAGTATTTGTAGAGTTATACCATGTTGTATATGACATCTTAGTAATTAATAGTTAATTATTAAAAACAAAGATTAGTTCTCTATCAGTAGTAGGCATGAGAAGGAGGAGCACGCACTTACATTCTCGTGGGAACAACACGCAAATATTCCATAAGTAACAAAAGTAAATTTTATATCACATTTGCTTAACAGACCTTGCTTCTGCCACTGACGAATATATATGTATTCAACTTAATCTATTAGCAATCGACTAGAAACAAAGAAATGTCCCCTCCTTCTGCGACAAACAATAATGTGCCATAAAAAACTGAATTCGAATTTAGATATATACATACTTCTTGAATATTAAATATAATTATTATCTGGAACGGAGATCCATGGATATTTTTGAATAATAATTGTGATAAGCATTTTTATTTTAAGAAATCTTGCATCTATATTAAGTTTCGTAGTATGGGCAACGGAATCATCCATTCGACCTTGTACCGAATGCGGGCGAACTAATAAGCCTGTGTTTACTTAGAGGTCGTGAGAATTACACGATAATTTGGTACACTTTGTTACATACATTCGTTATGCCACTTGGGATTAAATGACAAATGTGCCTTTTGTTGTAGAAGTCTTTAAGACTGTCACAAACTACAGTTACGAAAGACATAAACAGTTTTTTCATTGTTTATTATACATTTATATTTATGTTTATCAATAAGGGTAATAATCTCAAAAAATGTTGCGGGTAAGTAACTATGACACGAATTAGATTACACAGAAAGATCGCTGACGGGCTTCAAGGAATCGTTTTGCTGTTTCATCATTACCGCGTTTTATTAATTTTAATTCAATGAAATATGTTAGCAATATATTCTTATCTAGCATCTATAACGGATGTAGTCTTTGTAATTTAAATATAAGCTTATTAATAAATAGTAATATAATTATTGTTTTTTTGGGTCCGGGCTGTCGAATTAATGTTGTCAAAGCAATATAAAACGAATTCGGTTTTCGCCGTCTTAACTTTTCGCTATTACGTAACGGCCTTTAATGCGATTTCCATCAATAAATATGTCTTATGTTGTGATATTTTAAAAGCAAAGATATCCATTGCACTATTACTAAATAAATCAACTAATTTATTTGGTACTTGTTTTTTATAGATAAACTTGCAAATAAATCCTTCCTGCATAAATCATCTAGAGCACTACAACTTAACGCTAACTTAACATTGTCGTAGGGATCTATTGGATTCTTTGTTTCTTTATAATTTTAGCAAAATTATTATAACTCGCTGTCTTTAAGGGCCTACACATCTCAGCCCGGAACTCGGAATGGGCGTTGTCCCGCGACTCGGCTTGAGTCGTCGCACGATGGTTATCCGCCTGAAGGGCAGGACGGAAGCTCACCGGAGTGATTGAAGTACGAAGTAAAGGTTCACTTCACTAATTACGTTTGAGTCGTGCAACAACTTTCTGGGCTCACCTCATATCTTGTTTTAAATGAGCATTTTTGCTCCTAGACGATTTTTTTTTACAATAAATCATTATAATCCGGATATTAAAGAGTAATATTATAATTATTACATAAATTTAAATTGCAAGACGTGACGGGAAATAATAATAATAATAAATTTATTTTTCTCCCTTAAACATTAACAATAATAATTCATTAGTTTGACGTTGACGAAGCGGATACTTTTTTATCTTGTTTATAATACAGGAGGCGAATTATTCACCTGATGTTTAGTGATACCTATGGATTGGGGATCTACGCTCCACTAAACATAACTAGACTATTCAGTCGGATGCAGGGTCCGAACAATCTTGATTAGTGGATCGCCCACTGATTACAAGAAGGCATTCTTTCATCAATATCTTATGTATTTTCGCTATACTTTATTTTTTAACGTCCTTTGTTTTGTAATCATTTAGTTATATTTGTCTTAGTAATCTTTTTCTTTCTTCTTTTTGTTATTTTGTCACCTTGTTGGCGCGGTATTAAATAAATAAATAAATGAAGTACGAATCCATAAGCTATTATTATATAATTAAAACGAAAATATGTCGTATCTCTGTCAGTAAAGACTGAATGCTATTTTTATTTTATAATTTAGTTAACTTATTGTTGTGTAATGTGAATTGTTAGACTTGTTATTCAAGAACCTTAACACGCGGTATAAAGGAACTAAATTTAATTAAGAAAAGAAAGTATTAATTAATAATGATTTTTATTATTAAAATAATGACAACGATTGGCTAGGAATTTCGGTGACTTTTTATTTGTTGTCTTAATTACCGGCTTTGGTAATACACAAACAATTAAATAACCACCCAGCTAAAATGTTTCTTAACAAAAAATCTTTGTTAAATGAAACAAAACAATTTTCCTGAAAATATTATTTATTTTCCTTTGTTTCACTTTTCCTGTGTTTGTCGTAGTACCTTGATAAAATATTGTTTGATAAATATAATCTAAGGAGGTACTATACAGATAAACATATATATTAAATAAAAAAATCGCTTTGTATTACAGCATAAACCAAATTTCGCAGATAGAGGCGAAATAGTACCGTAATTAACATAATATTATAATTACTTCGTGCGTAAATAAAAAATACACAATCGTTGCAAACCGTTTAAGCATCTATGATCTTATAACATTGATTTATTAATAACAAGATACGCATTCATATAGAAAATATACTATGTTATTGTGTATATATTATTATTTATTATAGTTTTATTGGAGACAGTTACGGTTATGGCTCTAGATAAGTATTGAGATCTAATAAAGCAGATATTTACTGTTTCTTTATACCTTATAAGAAACTTCAAGGAAAAGCTATGTATATTATATTTATTTATAGCTGTGGGGGCTACAACCCTTTAGACATCTTCACCGCCTATTTGAGTTGTATGTTAAAAACATTCTCTAAAGTTTATTGCGATAAATTCGCTTTATTTTCTTTATAAAAATACTATATAATATTATTGAAGTTACACTTCTTTTGGTAAGTGAGGAAAAAATGACGAGACTAAATTTTTACACATAAAAAACAGACACATTGAAGTTAGCTTTAGTAAACATTTTATTTTTATGTGATATTTAAATATATTTTGTGTAACGAAAAAATATTCTTCTATCATTATCTATAATCTATATCTATAAGTAATACTTCTATATAATGTGCACATAAACACACACGTTTTTAATAAATATTACTTTCCGACCAATATTCAATACATTACGTTTCATATATATTATATAGCTTATTGAAAAGCGAAGTAAAAAATGCAGATCAACCAGACTAAATATAAACCTAACCTATACTAATTACAAAAAAGAATAAACAAAATTCCCTTTAATATTCTTTCATAAATATCCTGTTATATGCAAAAGCGCGCTGAGAACGCCAAAATTTTTCTCATTAAAATTAATATTTGTCAGCAACACAGGAATTATTGCAGAGTACAAAAAACGCTTACTCAGCAGTCGCTGGGAAACAATGAAAAAACAATTTTCACGTCGAAAGAATAAAGGTACAAAGAGTACTAATAACATTTTTGTTTTAACTTGCGTTAATATAGGGGTTTTTGTTTTATAATAATCTTTTATAGAAAAACACTTTTTAACGGATTATAGTTATGTATTATTGTATTTAAACCGAAGTTTAAATACAATAATACATAACTATAATCAGTTAAAAAGTGTTTTTCTTTAAATGTGTAAAAGTTATGTTAATAAAAGACAATACTTTATAATAATCTTTAAGTTGGCATAGAACGTGCCCGGACGGGATTTGGATGTCTGTTACATTGCTTTTGGCAGACATATTTCTGTGTCTTTTTAATGGTCTTTCTCGGCAGCATGATTAGCTTCTTGAAACCAAACCCGTTATTTCAAATCTCAACCAGATATGCTATTTTATTTTACTGTATAAATGTATTTCTATATATACATTATATCAATTGGTTAATTCAGACTTTGTCCAGCCGGTTTCAGATGGCGTTACAGAAAAGGTTACTAATTTAATAGTTACTTTAAAATCTAACATAAACTACTAATGGTGAATAAACAAAAGCTGTGGTGGCTGGTAAAATAGGCACATTCAGCGCGATTCTACGACTCTAGCCGAAACATTTCTTCTAGACGACGGGAATGCAAGTGAGAGCACTGAGAACTAGAAAATAAGAGAATTGGATCAAATGGTAAATGCGGAGGATGATAATATAAGACCCATCATTTAACATATAGGAATAAAAAATCTGCTAAATCTTTCACATACAGCACCAGGTAAAGATAACTATGACCCCGAAGAAAACAAATTGTTCACACCGTAAAATATATCTAACTTAAGAGCTCTTGTAAACATAAACAAAATATTTATAATAAAAAGCAGAAATGGATCAAATATTTAAAATATTTACAATATTTTAAAATGGTTGACACAAGTTTACATAAAACAAGGACAATTTTATCGTATCCCTGTGTTTCTTGTATGGAGGCTGTAATTAGCGAATATAATCTCTATATGAATTTAAGCTTCAGTTTCGGAAACCATATACGTTTTGTTCATGTGAGCATATAAGCAACTTAGCTCAGTTCAAGCCTTGGAACAATAAAACTAAATTAATCCCCACCAATGAAAACCGATCAAAACCTACACTTCAAAACAAAATTCTGAATGCAAGAGTCTGAATTCAAATGAAATTTAATATACTTATTAATATACTAGTTGAGAATTGACAGATTCGATGTGAGGTATCAGATCAAAAGCTGTCGATGTATGTTGTCAACTTCCTTTTATAATGATGTTGCATCTGAGGGGTACACTGACAAAGGGAGTTCAATATACAAAATAAATATATCAAAAAGATGACATGTGAATATACGATTTTTTTAAATATTAATAAAAACCTTAACTTAGACTTCAAACTCAAAATAACTATTCATAACCCTTAGCCGATATTTTTCAGCCAGCCTCAGCTAGCATCGGAGTGCTAGGCTTTGACATATCGAATGACGTTCAGTTTGTCAGTCATTTGGAAGATTCTTAAATTATCCTTGGAATTAGCCTTGCTTGACTTGGTGTACTCAGCAAGGTAATACGGTACTTCGAGCCACCGCTTGCAACTTTACAGAGCGCAAATTCGGCCTCCCAAGAAGTACTGTTCTCACCTCTGGACGTGAGCTCCCCAAGTACCAGCTCCTTCCGCTTGACCGTATTCAGTGTTTGAGGCAGTTTCTGGCGCAGACCACCATGGACCTATGTGGAAACAGCTGCCCACTGAAGTATTTTCGAACCAATAGACTAAGGGTCCTAAGGGCTGGCAACGGCCTTGCGAGGTTTCTGGCAATGTGAGTGACCATGGGCGGCGGTAACACTTATCATCGTGACCTTTTACCTTCTGTAACATAAAAAACGAACATAAACAGAAAAGATTATCAATTGATATATATTCACTATGCTTACAACAACTATATGATGACATGATTATTTCAAAATTATAATCATTTCAACATAGTAAACAAATTATTAGCCTCAACACAATTTATTAAAATGCCATTTAATAAAAGGTTGCAATACTAATAAACAGTAGTGCATAAAACATCGATTGTTGTTCAATCAGCTATTAAAGCACGTTCAATGGCCACATTATGGAGCGGTAATCGTCCAATGCGTAAATTGGACCATTACAACGCTTCATTTAAGATATTTAAGCTGGTTCTAAAATTAAAAATTACAGTGAAGTAACGTTTAAATTTAGAATTTTTTGGATAATTCGAATTACAAATTCGTTTTTTAAATTTTAATTCAGTTTCCGCTTTGCAAGCTTTGTTTCTTAGAACACAATACACTTACACAATCGTAGGTTTATAGTAATTTGATAAGTACATAATTAAATTAAGAAAACACCCTTACTTTTCAAGTTGACTGTTTTATTTCTTTCAATTTCCACAAAA
Source organism: Pieris rapae (assembly GCF_905147795.1). Lineage (NCBI taxonomy): Eukaryota > Metazoa > Arthropoda > Insecta > Lepidoptera > Pieridae > Pieris > Pieris rapae. The sequence continues at coordinate 1,892,638 of NC_059509.1, read as the reverse complement.
ACATCTGAAATATAAACAAAAATGTAGCGGACTTATTAATTTAACAAGGTGAAACTATAAATTGAATTAGTCGCTTCGCTTGTTTTCTTGTGTGTTATTAACGTATCTAAATTGTTTTTTGTATTTTTTTTTTCTGTTCTTTCTGATATTTTATTTATGAGAGTTTGTATTGTGTTCAACTTGGAACGTTGAAAAAACTTATGCACAACATGAAAAGACGGAAAGTGGGAGCTGGGCCAAACTCGTATCTATCGCCCCCGGCGTATATTAATGTTAGATTGTCTACCAAAAACTGAATTATAATTAGATATATGTGTTTGTTCAGACACCGTACTCCTTATTTCATTAAGAGATATATGCGACCATAGATGAAACTTTTCGCATTCTTCATCCTATTACGTTCTCTTACATCGTAAATAGCCACAAAATGGCTAATCTTAATCGTGATTAATTGTATCAAATAATAAACAAATATTTGCAATAAAATAATATTGCGGTTATAAATTGAGATGTAAGCTATCTTATCTTTTAAGTTAGATCAAACTGCACACGATGTGCAAATTTGATTGATATCGGTTCGGTAATTTATTATATCGGTATTTATAGTCCATCGCGGAGAAACATCGTGACAGGAGATTTATATATATTAAGAAAAAGACAAAAAGGAATTGAAATAATTTTAATCCATAATTTACATTAGCCACGCTTTCATGATTAAATCAATATCTTAATGCCATACAAAAGAGAAGCCAGAGCAACTCCATTGATTGACGTAATTGTTTCAAATCCATTCAAAGTTGGCCAAACATCTGGTATGCTTTACAATGGTTCGGTTCAACTTTGAATTGAATAGCAAAATGTTTGTGACACCTTTATATAGAAACTTTAAAACTCATTTGAAGAACTTTACTTGAAACTTATTAATCAGACTTATTAAAGTTGGGATGAACAAGAAACTTTCTTACTGTGCGTCTGTTTTGCTTTGTATTTCTGGGAAAGAAACACTAAATATTAGCTGAAGTTAACCGTTCAGACAATGGCTGTGAAACGATGAGGTTTTTAATTACCTAATTTATATAAATACAGAAAAACAGGGCATCTGCTAATATGTTTAATTCTTGATTGGAAGGTTTTATTCCGGAAAATTTTATATTCATGTTGATAAGGCAATCAATATTTTTATAAATTTTAATACTTGTTTAAAATAATAAAGAAATCGAACCTAGGAATTTTTTACCCGGAATATAACTACTAAATTACCAAGACAGACAGCCTTGATTTGTTTTTTCTATAAATTATATAAATTTCTCGTTTGCCCCGTTTGCCCGCACTCTGAATGCCCGAGGGCTCGCGAGTGCGTTGCCGGTCTTTTAAGAATTGGTACGCTCTTTTCTTGAAGGACCCTAAGTGGAATTGATTCGGAAATACTTCAGTGGGCAGCTGGTTCCACAAAGTCTTAATAATAATTTTCAATCAAAAAATAAAATTGCGTAATTCTTAATACACTCGGCTTAATTAGCCCAGTCATATTTCACGTAGAAATGAAAAAGCGCTTTATAATCATTCATTGTATCTAACTTGTGACACGGGTCTGAGTCTCGACTGGAATAAACAAAGATAAATTAATGTTTGTTCTTGCCTTTGCCTTGCGTGCTTGTAATTCTCCGTGTTTACTTTACTAGGGAACAGGAAATATGCAGAGTCGAGCCAACACTTTACACATGTGCTAGAGAATAGTGTGCAGTGCATAATAGGAATGTATTTTGAAGACGCTTGAAAAGGCGAAATTTTGAACAAATTATAAAAGATTGCAGATGTGCAAGTTACAAATATTTTGTTTCAAACGCAAGTTTTTTATGTTTGATTTTAAAATTTTAACGATAATCTGGGTGAATGAAGGCTTTATTTTCCGTCATTATTTACACATAAAATAACAAATAATTGGAGAATTGATTTTTTAGCAACTACTTTTATGGTTAGGTTTTCTTCTGCTTCTATACAAAAAATAAAGAAAAAGACAAATGTATGTGGCGTTCTATAAAATATAAAAAAATAAAATGAAACTGGGTTGGGGTTTATATCTAAGAGAAGGCAAAAGAAGAAGGGACGTCAAGTAAAACGATGAACCGATGTCTGGCGTAGAGATGGAGCAGGCTAGCCTAGAATAGATAAGAATGGGCGTAATATTTAAAGAAATAAAATGTACCACGTAATACTGACGCTACCGTTCTTTAGTTACCAACAAAACAGGACCTCCCTAGTATGAGGACTAGCGATATTTAAACATTGTCAGAGAATTATTTAAATGTTCAGTCCTAGTATAAATGAAAGACCATTACGTATATAAGCCATTGTTATATAGTCAAAAACTAAATAAAAAGCGTATAATTTAATTTGTGAAATATATTAACAAATGTCTTTAGTTTTTGAAGCCAAGGCTCAGTTTGAATCGCTGCGCCAGAGTACTAAGGATTAAGATATGTAGACGTACTAGCTTAAGCTTGCAACTTTCATCCCTCAACAGTAAAAGCTTCTTCAAAAGCGTCCAAATCATGATTATGTACCAAAAGATACCATGTCCTAGACCTTTGTCAACTGTACTTCCCAAGATAGAATGAAACAGGTGCAATTAACAAAAAACATTAAAAAGGTGCAATGCAAGTCACGTCGCACTGACATATATTAACATATTGAAAAACTAATATTGGTAACTATATTTTAAAGGTTTCTAAAGTAAAACCAATTTTTGCCATTTTCATTTCATGTATATTGAGATAAAATGCAGTTTTCGCACTCACGTTTATCTGATCTCATTAGCCGAGATAGTATCAGTAATATAGTTAATTTTTAATGAAATCTCACCGCCTGTATAGCGCAGTTGGCATTAAAAACAAAATTTGGTTTAGTGCCAATATAACTTGTTACAAACGTGACCGTTTGGGTTTCATTTTAAGCAGACATTATTATGTATTTTTTGGTACTTTACGTATATAGAACTGTACGCTTATTACATGAGTAAGTACTGTGTCAGGCTTTAGTATATATATTAAATACTAGCTGACCCGGCAGACTTCGTACTGCCTCATCGATAAATAAAAGACCTAATCTTTTGTATAAAATGAATTTAAAACAAACAAAATAATTATTAATGAAAATGCATTTATTGAATAAAGCATGAAGTTTTATTATTATTTTCGATACATCATGTTGCTTACTTAGAAATCAGAGTTTTCCTGAAATACTGGCTATTTATAAGGTTTAAATTTGATATTCACAGACACACACTGTGAAAATACAGTCTGTTAATTAATTTAAAGCTTTCTCATAAACTATATTTTTGTTTTGTTTTGTGGTGCGTAAATAAACAAAGAAGACGGTTTTCCGACGCGCGAACACGCGACGTATAAATGTCCATGCGCGAAACAGGGAAACTCCAAGTTGATTCCACAAACTTCTAAAGACTGTCCTTGCGATTTATTTATGGTCATCGCAAAGGCCAGACGTACTGGAAATTGTAAGCGTTTAAAATCGAATGGTAAGTCCGTTGGAATCATCGGTATCCGCGGGATCAAGACATCCTCTCCTTTGTATTTTCCATTTATGATTGTCGCCTCAATGACGTTATTCATCAGTCTTTTCACAGCCAGTCTTGTTCCATTGCATAGTCGAGGTTGATTAATGTTACGCAGCATGATGACAACTGATCCTACTTTTAACTGCAAATTGTGAGGTGGTAATCCAGGCAATTCCAGTGAATTTAAAAACTCAGTGGGATAGTTGATTACGTCATCCTTCATTACGGTGTCGACTGATTTGAAGGAAACCATAATTTAATTTGTCTTTATTATTATTGATTTATCTTTCGATTTCTATATAGTCTTATTAAAAAAATAATCGGACAGAGTAACAACTTAAGTTAGCTAAAATAAAAAAATAATCGGACAGAGTAACAACTGAAGTTAGCTAAAATTGTGTTTATTTATGTACTATTTTGAGACTATGCAATTTTGTCGCGTTCGCGATTCACTTTCACTTTTGTTGAGTTTCAGAACGCGATATTGGGTCCTCCAACGCGCACGCGAATTTGAACTTTATGCAGCGGTAATAAATTACAAATTGACTCTCCATTTTATTTAGAAAACGTTTGTATGGGAAATAGAAAAATGCTGTTTTGAGGATTTTCCCGGCAATTATTCGAATTTTTCTCACCTTTTAAACCTTCCCTAGACCTCCACGAATAATTCAAGACCAAGATAAGATAAATCCGTTCAGCCGTTCTCGAGTTTTAGCGAGACTAACGAACAGCAATTGATTTTTATATATATAGATAAAATTTAGCTCTGAATTTAAAAGACAGAATTTTCAAACAAAAGTACACACTATAAAAGTTCAAGTTCACTTACAATACAATAACGTATAATATGTTAACAAAAACCTGTTAATTACCAGCTTTTTAATAAACAGTTTCTTTCCTTAGTTTCCTTGTAATATGACTTATTAAATATTTCCCTGAATGACGAGCTTTCTGTGGCTTCTAATGTAAAACAATTGTTTGACCAGGAGCAAACAATATTGAAATCGCAATAGAACAGTTTTCTTTATGGTTTTTGCAATACGTTTAATAAAATCTACGTATAATAAATACTATGTGTAGAAAAACACCTGGCAGCGACTAAAACCCTATTTATAATGAGAAGCTTTCAAACTGTCCTTATCTAACTCGCATCACTTCATAAGGGAATAAACGAGATGGAATATTTTTGTTTAAATGTAAATTGACGTATTTTACCTATTACATATATATATATCTTAATACTTTGACTTAGTTATATTTTTAGGCTAGATTATTATCACTATTAAGAATTATTAGTCTGTCAAAATGTATTATTAAAATCTTTAGTAAATAGTTTAAAAATATCGACTAAAGCGAGCACGCTAGAGAATATTAAATCGTCATACTTTAGTATTTCGTGAAAACGTAATACGTTACTTTACAGCGAGTGATTGATGATAGCGAAGTTTTATTACGAAATGTCACAGCCTAACTTTGTTCACAATTTTATCTACTTTATTATCAGAAAATAGCTAAGTTCTTTGGCGGAAGTATTTTTCATACTTGTATGTATAGCTTTTTTGTATTTCTCCATATAATAGATATACACATCCGAATCACAATCACTCAATCACACACAATCTTTTACTTGATGTAGTACATACACATTCGACTTATACTAGAGGCTTTACTGTCCACTTATCAGTGGTAGCTTAAAAATAAAATGTATAATAGACATAAAGTAATACTACTACTACTAATAAAAGTGAAAAGCGTTATACGAGGAGACTAACATACTAGTATTTAGTCATTATTATTTTGCCTTATGAAAATATGTGCAAAATAATGACGACATATGGTCCATTTTGGGAAGGTTATTAATAACAGGGTATCTCTTAAAAGTAGAAACTATATTGACTACTTCCAAGCTAATTTAACCTAACAGTTTAATATAAAACTATCTTCATGAAAATGGTGATACATGAAGCTCCTTATAAACACTTTGAAACACCAAAAATTTCTATTAAAAAGGGTAACAGAGAGTTTATTACTAGTTCTTGTCCGTTCTCGCCCCTTGCTTTGAGTATTTGCATTTTTTTATTTGTAGACCATAAAGTATGACTTTATACTGGCTTCATTAAAAACAATGACTGAATGATGATCAAGCACAGAAAGCCAAATCTTCTCGTCATATTTTAAAACTGTCAATATAACTCCACTTTCATTTTAATTATTATCTTTGTTTTCTATACATTTAATGGAACAAATTTCATATTAGAAGTAGTAGAAACAAAACTCATGGTTACAACCTTTTGAAATTGAATGAATCATCCAGTTAATAATGAAAAGGTCCCATTGCACACCAATGTCAAATAACATTAAGCCGTAATTATAATTAATGAAAACGAGTCGGACGTTAAAATTATAGCGAGGACAATTATTGTAATTATTTCTTGTCAATGTCAATGGTTCGATAGTATAGTTATTTTGTTTATCTATGAAAGTTCTCCAATTTCGGTATGATTCCATTCATTCATTGTTTAATTGTTTATCAATGCTTTTACAAAATTCTTGATAAACAAAATCTATTCTTGGACATACAACTCTAAACCTCCACAAATAGAAAATTAAAAATTGTAAAACTGTATATTTAATTACTAAAGGAAGTAGCGAGAGAGAAAAAGTAAAAAAATACTACACATCGCAAAAAACATGGCGTTATGGATTTTGTTGCGAACACATTTAGAAGGCTACACGCGAAATGTACAAACCTGATCTCTTTTGTTCCAGTTTTTAATAAAACAGCTAAACATTTCCGCCGGCACAGTTTTATCGCACAGTAAAGGGAACGCTGACGCAAGGTTTTCAAGCACATCAACGATTTTACTAACTTTCCACTGTATTTGTCGTTTCACACTGAAATAACGCTTTAAACTTCATGCTTCGTTCAATGCTATGCATTGTGGTTAGCTTTTGTTTGATGCTCATTTGTCTATGAAATGCCCTTTAATTTACGACGGGAATTACTTTTCAAAGCCAAATCACTGCAATTAAATCTATATAAAGTAAAAAAAAATATATAAATACTTAAAGCGTAGACTAAACTTATATAATATTCTCGAGGATGCTTGTAATGCCAGATATCTCAAGTCGGTTGATATTTATTAGTAATTTTTTTAAGTAATGAGAATAGAGAAACGTATGTGAATCAACAATTGTTTATAATTTTTCCGTCCACCTAAACGTCGAAATTAAGCAGAATCTTAATATATATATTTCTTGTGTGCGTGTGTATGTGACTGAACTCCTCCTAAACGACTGGACCGATTTAGACGAAATTTTTTGTGTGTGTTCAAGGGGATCTGGGAATGGTTTAGATTCACAATTTTGTCCGCTGGACAATGTTTTTTTAATTAATTTTCAATTTATTAGTTGTTGTTGATTTTGGAATATTTTACATTGGATCCAACAGACGGCGCTACCATCGCAGTGTCAAATTTTAAATAATATTCGAATTTAAATTTTAGTCTGTCCCGAAATTTAAAAAAAGTTTTGTTATCATTGTGTTATATCGTGTGTGACCATGTGCTGGATCGTTAGATATTGTCATAACATTTGAATAATAATTTTCATCAAAATGGCTTATTAAAAATTGAAATTTTGAAATTAAAGACGTGTAGACAGGACAACGTCTGTCGGATCCGCTAGTAATATTATAAAACTTAAAACAAAATTAAACACTAGAATTTATTACTAATTTCTTTAAAATCAAATTTAATATTCACCATCTTGTTACAAAGTTTGGTACGTCCTTTTTTGAAGATCCCTATGTCAAGTCAAACATAATATTATATGTGATTCTATATAGTTCATGTTCGTGGTAAAAATGTTTATTTATTAAACGATAAGTAAATTAGATTCTACTTCTATGTCCAATGATGAAACTTAGCTGAAGGTTTAGCCTTCTACCCGAAATATTGATTCAACGCAAATCAGACTGACCCGCCGATTAGATTTTTTATATTCATGAATGACAAAAGTTAATATTTACCTAAGGGTGAAGCTTAGAATAAATAAAAATAAATAAATAGATAGATAAATCTGTCGTTTAGAATTAATAAATTAATCAATTAATATTAATCATATTAATACAATTAAACAGAGCCTGTGGATTATTCTATTTATTATATAAGAATATATATTACGTAAATAATGCGATATAATGATAGACAATTTCAGAAATGAAGCCAAAAAAATTTATGACAGCAAAAACCAATAAAATATCGGGGCAAGTGTCTTATCAATAGCTTTGATTTTTCATTTGCTTGTAAAAAATTATTTTTCTCCCCAATAGCCGACCGGAAGGGAGGTTTCCGATGAAAAATTTATGTAAGCAAAGAAAAAACAAGGAAAATACACAGCTCATTTGGGGCTCCGAGCTCATAATAGATTTTTATGGAAGTTCTTTGTGGAAATGCGTACAAAATAACATTGTTTTTAGACTCTTTGAAAATTGTTTTGATATTCTAAATAATAGGCGATTGGTCCGGGATAAAATTTAAAATAAGGACACTTAAAACATTGCTTACATAGGTTATGAATACATACATAGGCTAAACAGCAATCTATAAGTATTATTATTGTGTGTAATGTGTAATGTGTATCTATGGTTTCTGTTACCATGGTTACCACATTTTTTACTAGTCATTGTAAACAAGGTGAAAATACAATACAATTATTCAGGCCATAAGAGTTGGACTACTAATAGTACTGGTTATTATAGTGTTAGAAGGAAATAAAATAATTTATTTTCCTCTTTATGTCTATATATGTATAGGTAAGTCTCATTATACCAAGAACTCTTCAATAATAATAAACTTTGATGAAAATTGACAGATGAGCACCTTGCTTAAAACAGTTGCGGTGTAAATAGAGTGATTTGATTTTTTTTTAATATATAAAATGTTTGTTATGAATAGATAAACTCTACATACTCTATAGCCTATCAATTGTCATGTCAGAAGTATTGGAGATAGAGATAGATATCTACGAAACATACCATGTAGTTGTCTCATCAAATACGATGAAGCTTCAGTTAAAATATTTTCCTTATGTTTTTGTTTAAATATTTACCTAATACTAAAACTTTTATTTACAAGGAATGCATTACAAGAATTCGCACCATCAATTTCAAATCAATTTTGACTTGATTGACTTGCAGAGGTGATATATAATGAAAAACAGTAAATTTAACTTTCACACAACATCAGTTTGTAAAAAATTATATACCAAAAATTTATTTTAAGTGCCTTCAAGTATGTTTTAGGTACTGATGAATTTTATGTTTTTAGGCTATAATTCTATTAAAAGCTTTAATCGCGGAAAGCAATAAAAGTATTGTTATTCATATAGACATTGTCTCACCTATATACGTGAATATTTACATATATACAACTAGCTACGTATTGATAAGTACTGATTTTTCGTTGGTCACATTCCAACTCAATAAACTCAACACACATTTTGTACGACTTTCGCAAATCAATGGTGTACGATTCTAAGATAGATTGAAGTGCTTAGGATAATTAGATTAAAGTATAATTAATTATATAAAAAAATTCAAGTATTGAATTTTTGAAAAAGTCGAAGTTTTGGCAGAATACTCGAGATTTACGACGCTAATAAAATCGCAAAGAATTCGGGCTCTTCATAAAATGAAGTAATAATACTCAATCACTAAAACGATGATCTGTTGCTTGGCAACCATAAATAATATCACAAATCGGTATCTTATCAGCCGATGGAAGCTTTACTTCACGGGCCATCGGACGTAAGTAGAAATGGACTCGATCAATCTTTATTTTCCTCTCTGATATCATTTATTAAGTTCAATCAATGGTCATCGTTGTGGAACGAAAATTATAAGGTAGAAGCGATTGATAAATCTCTCTGGTGAATTGTGTAGGGAAAGTAAAGGAAACTGATTTTCTTTATTTAAATAAGGCGTTTAAAGCATTTTTAGCGTGGCCAAATAGTCCTATTTGGTCATGACAAATGATTAGGCTGTAGTAAAGGAAAAAAACTTTCAATACTTTTTAAGTATTTACTGTCAAGCTGTTGGTATAGTCTACACTTACTGGGTGAACAATTAATTGTTTCCGGTTACTCCTTGTTCTTAGGAATGATCACAATAAGGATTAGTAATTACTTAATAAATATTAAGGATTTGTTATGAAACAGTAAAAAAATAGTAAAAAATGAAAGAATATTTGTTAACTTTATATTTATATTTATATTTTTTATTTTCTTAAACATGTTGGAAGGTGCTGTTCACATATAATTGTTTATGATGCACTACGTTTGAATTTTGATTATGTTTTCTTTACTTTTGATTTGTGTATATTTTCTCTTATACAAATAAACACAATATTACAAGTATTACTAACGTTTTATTTAATTGCTATAGCCACCCTATCAGAACAATGTTTCCTATGTATGTTTGTATGCCTATGGTCTCGATTCCGGCGAATAAATGATTTTAAAAAAATGTTTCCTACCTAAAGAAGTACAGACCGCATAGATAAGGTTAAAAACGTACTTAGATGGATAGACGAGGTCGAATACATGATTTTAGAGTTGAGAATCACATGCTTATTACGCGTATACTGAACTTAAAAGGAATGATTATACCATATTCAAGTACCAAAACATTTTAGTCCGTTCTTTTTTTGCTCTCATCACGATGGTTTGATCAGGAAGATCTTTTGTCTCTCTCATTCATATCATTTTAATTATTCAAAACTTATAATACTTAAAATATTTTTTATATTATGTTTGTTTCATTTCATTAGACCTTTAGCTTTGAGCCTACCAAAACAAAACAATTATTGTTTCATCAGAAACGAAAACTTCATTATAAAGTTTCATTAATATTTCTACAAACCATCTTTTTGTAAATGGATACTTCAACTTACAACAACTTCTTTCTTTTCGTATACATTAGTATAAGACGCGAGTACTACATCTACGCTATTACATTTTTAAATATAGAAACTCTAAATCACATCGCTTGGACCACGTAATCCTAATATTTCTTCATAAAATATTGAGGATCCTGTCTGCTACGCTCTGTAATCTTTGCTTCGCAATCACATTGGAAATAAAGGTTTGTCAAGTACCCGTGTGAACTTATAAGAATATGTTATATAACTTACAGGAATAGATTCTTTACTGGTATATAATAAAACTAGTAGGTATATAAAGTATATAATTTATATAGCGATGATTGTTAAATAACAGCAAATTTAAATAAATTTAAAAACATAGAAAATATGTCAAAACGCACCTATATCGAATAATTTTCACGCCGTTTCAATTCTAGAAGCGACGGAATTTAGAATAATTTATTATATTTTTAATGTGCCTATGTTTTATTCCAAACCACCGTCCAATAATCATGAATAAACCTGAAAATGTCATTACTTCTACTGGCTTGGTCATTAAGCCGGCCGTGCTCAATTGCCAGTGCTCATACGACCGCCGACCTACTGATTAGGTACGTGCCAATGCAACCAAGCCTGCACTAGTTAACGGTTTATTAGCCCTCTACTTGCGCAACGAAAATCACTGCTTAAATCACTGTGATTTCAGATACTAATTACGACAGGTCAGGTTCCATCATAGCTTACTAAACCTTGGTGTATAGGAGCGAGGGGGCCGATTGCTGGCCATGCGTCATACTCGTGAACGGGTGCTACTTGTGGTGACTGGTCGTACTTGAATTCGTGTATGCGGTGATGTTAGTTGTTTCGACTATGTATTTGCGTGACGTTACTACGAGGATGTAACTTACAAACGGTGTTAAAAAAAGTGGTGGAGAGTTTATTGCCAGTTTTTCTCTTCCGTTATATGTATGTATGTATGTGTATGTGTATTGGCAAGCATTAAATAACTTAATATTATTGAGGCTGAGTCCTAACAACCCCACGGATTGCCGAGATCAGCAGATGTACCCCAATACATAAATAGTGAATATAATTAAGTATGGAATGTCTGCAGCAAGAGACCAAAGCTAACAGACGAAGCTCTACAAGTAGGATCAAAGGTCCGAGGTGGTGGGATTATTGCAAAGCTACCGGGCAGGCTCAGCAGGATAATTAAGGGCTTGAAGGTGTCTTCGCCGCTTTGAGAAGTTGCGTGAAATGAATACGACAGAGAAATAATTCTTTCCGATTTATAATTATAAAATACCATCTTAACACATTAAGTGCTCTTTTTTTGGACCCCAGTGTTGCGGGGTCATAGGAGCGGTGCCGCGCACTCCCGAGCGTCCCGTTCAATTTTTAAGCATTGCCATTCCTAGATCTCGGATCCGAGTATTGAGGACTCAACATGCTGTAAGCCGACTACTCGGATCCGCTACAATTTAGAACAACCACGTAAGCCGTGTGTCGTGGTTAATGTTCAAATATTTACATTTTTAAAATTACTCTTGTGAGCTGTCGGTATATTGCATCTTGAGCTATTAAAATTTGGAACTAGCCATATAAGAACTTGGTCAAAGTTTCAGCGAAATCTGAACACTGAGTATTGAAGTAAATCGTAGTTGTACACAATCTATCTGTACGTTTTAAAACCATACTCGAAGTATCTTTGTGCCCGTTGTAAATCACATCACTGCTATGGTATTTCACAGTGATTTCGCCCATTCCTACGGGATTTAGGCGTATTCGCTGACTCATTGCGCTAAAATATACGTGTACGAAATTAATGGGTTCATATTTTATAAATCACTAAACCTCGCACATTTTGCAATGTTTAATCGTACATGGTTGATTAGACACGTGTAATTAATACTGTTTTGAATAACGCTTTACTAAATAGGAAATAGGAAATTTTCATTGAAGCTTATTAATATTCAGTTCTATCGAGCCAAACACAGCATGCATACCAAACGATTAATAATAGTTTAATATAAGTACAAAACAAAATTAACAATAAATTAGATGATTCTTATGCTTGCTTACCATGTCTTATATATATTTGTGTCTCCATTATTTATTTAATATTAATTTGTTTTTTTAAACCTACATTTACAACTTTCTCTCCAAACATGCAGTATTCACGACTTTCTTAAACTAGATAGTAATAAAAAAATAATATAAGGAAAATTGAAACAAATTTAAAAAGTTAAGTCCTTCGCCAGTGTAACTTTAACGCTAGTGAAATATCCTCGCTGTATTGCGATACTTATTCGTTGAGCGAGAAAATCACCCGCTCTGGGCTCACCAGTACTACCTACCAGATGCAAATTTAAATATTTTATTAAGGCCTGTACACTTGAACCTCATGGCCCAATAGTCTCTACTCCAAAGGGAACAAATCTAAGTTGGAGGAAAGATTATATTTGAGCCTTTTATTTATTTTAATGTATTTATTCACTGTGATCACATCAACAAAAAAAGACGTTCAGATAAAATACAAATGAAAATTTAAGCTAAATATTTCTGTGGTATAGAGAGTTATTGATTAAACGCGAATATTATACGCCATTGTACTAGTATTATAAACAGAAAAGATTTCTCCAATTAAATATGTGTGTGTATAACGAAGAAGTAACTACTGCATTAATGTTGTAAATTAACCATTTCAATCCTACATTACCCCTAAACCACTCGCATTACATAAATATATTAAATAATTATATAGACAGGCCTACTAACAATGTTTGTTTTTTAAATTATTCAATATAACCCAAATTTTGCTTTAAACTTTTTTAACCATGATATTATTACAATCAATTCTTCTAATCTTTCTCTATCAAAAGTCAACCGTTTAATGTGATTAACATGCCATTAAACCCCATACCGACCAAAAAACAACTACGTTTCTCTATCATTTTTTTTTATAACTGTTTTTATAGTTCACTAGTCAGCACGCAACTTTTATTGTATATACCAATATAAGGAACTTCACGTCATATATTTTGCATAAAAGGGATTCGAAATGTAGGTATTTTTTTCATCCAAATATTCAGTAATATTTATTAATCGCATTTAATATTCAGTCGAACTGTGAAGAAAAACACTATGAGGAAACCTGCTTGCTTTAGACGAACTTAACCAACAATAACATTATTCGATGATTTTCCAGTTTCATATATTTTATTTAAATACCGTCGAGTTTCCAAATATTTCTGTAAAATATTTCGTTTTGATCTCAACATTTAGACATTTTAATTCCCGGCTTTGAGTTAAATATTCAAATAATTCCGTTTTCATGTTTTCATTTGTAATTACAATTTGTAATTATTTTTTTAATCCTAAATCTCCTTTATAGGGATTTTAATAAATAAAAGAGAAATATATATAAACGTACCATGTCATTAAATTAATAAAACTTATTTAAATAAAAACACCAAATTCGCATTGTTTCGCTTTCTTAACTTGAAGCTAATTATGGTGATAAATAACATATATTTTCGCAGATATAGTAAGGGTTAATATATTGTTAGGCATGGGCAAAGTTTACAGTTGTCAACGATTTTTGGAACAATTTCTATTTTTTTATATCGTGTGTAAACTATGTCTAATATATAATCGGCTTCCAGTGCTTTTAAACTACTTACTGTCTTCATGGATTGTCACGTTGAAGTGATCAAAACTTCCATGCCTTAGATTTGTATTTAAAACCGTTGGTCCTATAACTCGCGTTCTTTGTTCGAGTCAAACAGATCCATCAAGATTATCGTTATAGAGAATAATCGTGACTTGCACTTAGACAAAAAAATATATATGCCGTAGTCAATATTAGGGTTTCATTTAAAACAAACGTATTTTAATTTAGTAGGTTTCAAATTTAAATATGTTCAAATATTTCGCTGTAAAATAACACACAAGGCATATCGTACGTTCGTTAGGGTATAGGCACAATATCACTAATATACTTCTTAAACAATACATTTCAAATAAAACTTAATTTTGACTTATCCGTTACAAAAGGATTCGTTTAATTGTACCGGCTTGCCCTAAATTGCCTTTAGAATTCGCGTGAAATTAATGAGAATGGATTCTGTTCTATAGAATGCTAAGTCAGCCTTTTATCTGAGTGATTATAACGTTTACCAAATGATAATGCTAAATTGTTGGCATTATCCTTGATATAATTAGTTTGGAATGATTTTTGAAGCGTAACACAAGGTGAACACAAATATTTTTTGGAAAATTACATAAATTACAATCCGTCACAGACAATGAGCCCAAATATAAAGAAAGATGTAAGTTAGGAATACTTGATATTTCGTCCTACGATAGAGCGAACCACACATGACTATAATAAATGTCTAAAATTTTATTCACCTAAACATATCCCAAGCACTTAAAATCATGTAAATAAACCAAGAACAAAATTCTTAACCTATATTATATTTATTTCGACGCTCAAACATTTCAATGTTACACTCAAAAGATTTTGGGTATAACGCAGAGAACCCAAAAAGAAAACTTAATATAACACTTCGTTTATAATTATTTAAACTAATTTATATTTAATCAAATTTGATATTTATATTATGAGGATGTCTATGGGCGGCGGTTTGACTTAACATCAGGTGAGCCTCCTGTTCTATAAAAAAATATATTATTCTCTTCAGCGTTAACACTGGAGTTCATACAGGACCGTGTATCTATATACAAAATGCATAATAATTCACAATAAAGTACAACATCACTTCAGTTTATTTATTTGTAAATACCTCTTTCCGTAAGATTTATTTTCAATAAATCGAGCCCACAATATAGTTAATTCGCTTTATATTGTTAGTTTTTTCTAGGTCAAACCTTTTGTAAAAGACAAAGAACAATAAGACACTTTCAAGAATACTTGGGTACCGGGTCAGTTTATTAAGTTATAACGGTATAGCCGCTTATACAGCTGAAATAGGCCGTGAATTGGCTTCATTATAAATTGTTGAATAAATGTTTGCTTAATTTAGATAGCATTTAAGTATGATTATAATTAAGGCATAACACGCAATTCCCTATCAGAACCTGCTATGTATTCACGCGATAATAATTAAATTATTTATTACAATTTCACCCTTATTGTAACTAATAAATTGACGTGTACTGCAATGTTATCTTTAGCTACGACGCTACACCGTAGACTTAACGACATATCAGCTACGACGGAAATAGCCTACGGCGTAGCCGATGCTGCAAATTGCCAGCTTAGCTACACCGCATTCTGTAGCGTCAGGAAATATCGCTTTTCTTAGAAATTATTATATCAGAAACCACAATAAAAGATTGTAGAAAGTACATTAGTGCAGAGGAAACAGAGGAAATGGGGGCAGTATGGTCGAACGAACAAGAAATGTGAGATCTATTTTATTTGTCGAACTCAGGCAGTACGTTTAGCACGGTAGAGAGAACTAAACTTAAGGATGATTCTATTATTTATTGACCTGTGCTTTTATAACGCTAACATTTAAAATGTATCTTTATTTATTACCTCATAGGCTAGTAGAACAAAATAACACATCAAAATATTTAAATCAAAGCATCTTCTGATTTTTTTTTAATTTTAACACTCATTAGTAAAAGCAACGTAATATGCAATACTTTTTGTCGGTATATTTAAATGTAAAAAAATCCTTAAGATATTTTATTAATACGTCTTTTATTCACATGTGTTAAACGAACGTTATAAATAAAATCTGTAATAATATTGTATTAGAATTATAATATAATTCAGTAATATTTACTGTCATTTTAATGTCGTATTATCTGTTTAACGTACAGATAGTCATTGAAACCGCAAACTATCGACTGATAGTAATGTAATCCAGTTAGATTGCTTCAAACCACTGTTTGATCTTACATATCATATATAAAGTATTATATACGGTAATACGATAAATGTTCGTTAGATTCCACGTATTCATGATCAAAATTAGATTTGCACAAACGGCTTATGCCAATTGAATCGTGATGTTTATTTCCACTTGATACGAATTATCAAGTAAAGTATTTGTGTATTCTGCAAATAAGCTAATTTTATGTATCTCTATTATAATAGAGAATTTACTAGCGTCCTCTAAGTTTTCTGAGATAACTCGGCTCCTATACAGTGTATCAAGATAAAACATGTACTGTTTTACCTCAACTAGGTTGAGAGTTTCAAAGTTTAAAATGACCGCACACTATATTCGTACTATTTTGTATCAGTTTAACTACAAACATTCTGCTTGACTTAGGCCCTTAAAACTCAGGTAACTAAAAACAAACGAGACAAGGCGAGTTACTGTAACTGTACTTGTTCGTGGCCGGTGTATTATTATATACATATAACAATAAAATACAATCAGATTCAGATCAGTCTCAAAAAAAATTGTAAAATTGATATATGTTTGTGAGTTTGTGGTTTATAACTTATTATATATTATTTTACTTTATATCTAAAAAAATAGAGTTTTGTTTTTGCTAATAAATATTTGTTGTTTGTGTTGGTAATAAATAGTCTTAAAAAAACATTTAGTATAAAAATTGTTTCACAAAAATAATTGTTATCTGCGTCTGTGAATGGCGAGTACGGAATTATTTCATAAAGCCGATCCGCTTCAATCGTCATAATTATCTTTGAAGGACAAAGCTCTTAGGGAAAGTTAAATAAAATTAAAGAGAAAACTTTGATAATTTCCATTCATTTCTTTTATCGCTTTTTACGCATTAGTTACCATTGGATATTTTTTATGTCTTTAAGTATTTGCTGAGAGTTTGTCTTTAAATAAGCAATGTTAGCCTAGTGACTTCAGCGTGCGACTCTCTTACCTGAGGACGTAGGTTTGATCCCCGGCTGTGCACCAATGGAGTTTCTTTCTATGTGCGTATTTGACAGTTGCTCGAACGGTGAAAGAAAACATCGCGAGGACCGACATGTCTTAGATCCAAAAAGCCGACGACCTGTGTCAGGCACTGGAGGCTGATCACCTACTTGCCTTAGATTCAAAAATGATCATGAAACAAATTCCAAAATCTGAGGAGGATAAAAGAGGTTGTAGCACCACTGATTATTATTATTATTATTTTTCTTTTAGTATTGGAGAGATGCAAGGTTTTAACTGGCTTCCTTAGAAACCTTTTAACTGATCTCAACAGTAAAATTATTGAATTTCATCTACCGTTTTCGACATCAAATTTCGAATAAGAATCTCACATTTTTCAAACGATTTAAAAAAAATTTATCTTTAGAGAATATTCAATTTGAAGGTAAGCCTATATAAAGGTATACCATCTTTACGGCAGAAAGTAATTTGCTGCAATTGCAGTAAATTTGTATGAGACAAGGTGATCTATTTTGTTCTATCCCAATCCAAATCAGTATTTTCATAAATATGATCATATGAAAGAATAATTTATATCAAACACAAAAATTCATGGAACTAATGGTTGTTCTCAAAAAACATTGTTTTCTTTAATTAATTGTCTAAAATTGGGATTCTTTGTAATAAACCTCCTTTCGTAAATGTTTGAACCGTTTGGTGTATTATATATGTATTCCATCTTAAGCTCCTACTTATCTTTAGTATAATTGTTTTTGGTTATGTATAATTTATGTTAGACATTTACGAATTCTGCTTAAGAGAAAGTAATTTTCTTGAACATTCTAGAATTCTAGAATGTTCAAGAAAATTCAGCATACGAGAACGAAGCAAGTAAACAACGTAAAGTAATAAAATGTAACCAATCTAACACCAAAGGTGTGAAGGCTTTGATCGTTGGAGCGTAGCCTTCCTCGTCTGAGTAAACTGTGTCAACTTATGTTAACTAATTACCTGAGATTATTTGGTTAGTTTATTATAGAAGGAACATTAGCATTTATTTAGGTGACGTATATCTTAGTAATGTTATGTAATGTAAATATTTTCAAACCATTATATTTTAACAAAATTAAATATATACATTATGCACGAAATCAACTCGGCATTGGAACACACAATGGTATTTTGTGATGTCTACATAATACCATAACTGTAGTGGTTGGACATATAGTATTACGGACTTTTTTTGTAGAAATTGTCTGTATAAAATTGTATTAATTAAAGTTTCCATATATAGGGATTTATCACACCTTAAGTTATACTTGCGTATAGGGGAATTCAAGCCGATTCCTATTTATTAAGGAATATTCTTTAGCTTTAGTTTTTAAAGGATTCTAATTAATTGCCAATAAGTCCAGCAAACAATCAAATATTTTCTGTTAATTATATAAAGATTTGATTGCATTTAATTGATCTGTAATTTACAGATTATATAACAAAACCTATTAACGAATTAGAATATTTCAAGTAAATTAAAAAATACATATTATAATTATTGTAATTGTACACATATAACATATCTGGAGAACAATAGGGAAAAAAACTATCTGAAAATGCGTTTTTTTAATATTCTGCTCAAGTAAAAAATTGCTCATAATAAATAATTAATTTTTAACATAAAATATCGATTATTATTAAAGCATTTTGCAATACAACCTAGTTACTAATTACTGTATTATCAAAATTGATGGCAAGTGTCAAACGAACACTATCAAAATTAACTAAGAGCGTTTTACTTGTTTACGAAATGATTACCATTATGCGATCTCTTAGAAGCGCCAACATGAAAATATTTTCAAAACAATTTTCTTTTTCATAGTCCATTAACGCCAATCTGTTTTATTAGAGAGGCCTTAAATTGCAATTTTGCTTTTCTTTGATAATTTTCACGATATTTTCGATTTCCATTGATGGCAAGGGAATGAACTCGTTATATCCAGTCACGTTCTCGGGGAAAATCAGTATTTTAACTGCACTTAAAATGCTGAGCTCCTATTTTCCGAAGTTGATCATTTTTACGGCGTCAGAGATGTATGGGGTGGTGAGATCTTTATAATTTATGCTGTATGGGTACGTAAAAGTAAGTTAATACCATATGTAAGATGTCAATGAAGACCAAAAAAAACTCGTGCAAAGCTAGGACAGGCCGCTAGTATATTATTTACATTGTATACTATTGCACATAAGTCATACTTTATGGTATACTAATACACAAGCAGCTACACTGCAAATTACTTTGACCACAGGTTGACAATCACAACTGATATATAGTCGTAGTTAGTTATCTTTAATCTGGGTTTAACAAAGAATTTCAGAACTAATTAAAAGCTTAATTATAACAAAGTTGTTTAATTTCAAAATGATATCGGCGGATGATTGGTCCATATTTGTAATTTTAGATGGTACATAAAGTAAGTGAAATTTCTCCCGTTACTTATAATTGAAAAGTTTTAATAAGTTAAACAGTGTATAATTATACACTGTTTAATAATGTATACAGTTTACATACGCCCTAACCCAATAATTTATCCACAATCTCAGATTGAAAATAATCTGACATCAGACAGTGACAGTCGATCGATCTCCTATCTGCATCCCAATAACCAAACCTTACGAAGACAATCTGTTTTTGGCGAATGCAATCTCTTCGCTCTTTACACTCATATTTCATAATCAATATAAACCAAATAAAATATTTCAACCGTACAAATAATAGTAAAATATATATTTGTAGTAGTAGTTGTTGTAGTGTATTATAGTTGAATTGTCATTTTTATACAAATGTCTATCCATATACAGCGATCCGACCTACCATGGATAACTTGTATCGACAGATGGCTATTACAATCCGTCGATTGGTTATTAGCACATATTTATCACTATTTAAATAAGATATTATGTATCTGAGATGGTCAAAAATGAATTGAGATGGGTTTGGGCGATAAGCACTGAAGTCGCTATTTACAAAAACTTGCAATACGAATTAGGATGTTTTATTTGCCATTATTTATAGTATGGGTATTATATGCCCAATAAGGCGATCGATTATAGTCTTTCAAAATAAAAAAGCCAATTCAAACACATGATTTTGCGGTTAGGAATTCTACACTGAATTGGCATAATATGATGTATCGGTTCTATAGAAATCCTTAAATGAAACGAAATTATTACATAGCCCTATTTCAGGTCAAGTTTCTTCTGTCTATTGCTGGGTGTGAAGTTCTATATTTGTAATATTTTTATTACATTAATCAGCAGCTTAACTAATATTGTCAACCAAATAAAAACATATAATTTTATATTGATGTATAAATTTATTTCTTTTTATTTGGCAAAAAATATCTTTTATTTAAAGATGAAATTTAATTATTTTTAATGCTAAGCCGAATTTGAATATATATGTTTCTCTGTGCCACATGTTTTCATAATCGATATACATCCATACAAAAGTGTATTAACAGTTGTAACAATTTACATCTAAAATTATGACAATTACCTTGGACTAAACTACGCGTTCAAAATGTGTGAAAGCAAAATTACTGTAATTTAAATTCTCGTGACCTTACCACACTTTCATTAAGAGTATTTGGGCCATTAAATAATTTTTAACATACCTATTAATGAAAAAAGGACTGTAAAAATCGTTTGTGTATTATTTAAAATAAATTTGACAATTTTTCTGATAGTTCTCCTATTTTTGTCATCTGTTGACTGATTGTGCTGAATTAAATAGATTTTAATAACTATTTTATTCATAAATCTGCCATACAATTAGTTTGAAACTCATTTTCCAAAAAACGAGACATGTTTTATTAGTTTTAGTTATTATTTATATTAATAGTTATTGTGAATAATTTGTTTTATATTCTATTTTTGTTTATTTTGTAGTCGTTTCTTTAGTTCCTTTGATATATTGCTTATGTTCTAATGTATGTGATGTGTATGTCGTGTTAAATTTGTGATGTCATATTTTCTTGTATTTTTTAGGCATATATATATATATATATATATATATATATATAATACAATTTTCGTACAAACAGACCTAATTCATACTACATTATATAAAAACTGCAAATATCGTTAATCTTTGATAACATGGCAAACAGGATCGTCATTCATAGTCTAACAGAATATTTGATTGCAATATTGCGTGTTCAATTTTTTCCTGTATTCGTTGTGAGCGCACGTTTCATAAATATTCTATTTGATCGTATATCAACTTTGACACTAGAATTAATTGTATACAGTTATTTAAACTAGATTATTTTTATTCATATTAAAAGTGCTGTAAAGAACTATGACAGAGCAGTGTTGGCCTTGTGGGTTTAGTGTATGTCATAGTTTCAATCCCCGGCTGTGCACCAATATAATTTTTATGTTTATTTAACATTTGCTCGAATGGTAAAGGAAAACATCGTGAGGAAACCGACTTCTGTGTCGTGCACATGAGGCTGATCACATACTTGCCTATTAGATTGACAAATTATCATGAAACAGGTACAGAATTCTGAGGCTTAGATCTAAACCAGATGTAGTTCCACTGATTTATTTCTTATATAAAATGTACAAGGCAAAAATAGTAAAATAATAACTAGGCCAATTCTAAAAATGAATACGTTTACTGTATACATACAAACAAATCAGTGTTTAACTAACTATTATTACTATTAAATTGAAATATTTAAATATATTATTATTATTAATATTATTATTAACTCTTTTAACTAACGTTCTCTTTTTCACTTCAATTACAGTTGGCCTAATATTAGTGTGAGGTCTCTTGACACTCCGTTTTAAGGGTTGTGCGACGTGTGTGTATCTGCGACGGCGAAGGCTGGTGGTTATTTGCGATACCAAGGGCTCTTGCCAGAACCATTCTGTTGCACAGATCCCTGTTATCGAAGACGCTGCTCCTACTGAATACTGTCTCCGACACTATCGAAATATTTATATGTTCGCGAGTAAATTCACAGTAGCGATATTGTGTATGTCGGCGCGAAGCGCCTGTAAATAACGAATCCAGATTAATTAAAGCTGTCATTAAATTATTGAAGATAATGACGTCAGTTATACTGGTGTCATAGATTAGTTTGTTGGCATCTGCCATTTAATTTCGACATTAGAGTCTACACTTTAAAGGCTTCTGCTTGGTTCGACCGCTCAATCGAACTGAGGCTCGCACCAATCAGTTCCTGTATTTATAACAACCAGAATTTGTAATAAACAAGCTTCGTAACATTTCGGGTACTCGTTCCACGACCGAACCCGAATAGACCACAGAGTCAAACAGAGTCGTAGGAACGAGTGTCAAAGATTACTTTAATATTTATTGTTATTAAGTCTCTAATATTTAAAATTATGATAAATAACTTTCCATAATAATAATTATGACTATGGAGTCATAATTATTATCGATCATTGAATAGTGATTTATTATAAGATCTAGCAACATTGACAAGTTAAATGAACTAGTCATATTAACGGTTTTAAAGAGATTTGACTTCGATGTCATTAAAATATGATAATGACAGTGGCAGCTGACACTAACACGCCATTGCTGTAACATAAATAATAAAGAATATAAAATTACTACAGACTATCATAAAATATGAATCCCAAACATTATTAATATTTTTCGTAACAATATATAAATTTGCGCCGATATGTACATTATGTGTTTAATATACTGCTTCTTTATATGTAGGTAATGCTACTTACTACTATGGTATGTATTTCTGTTATAAATAAATAAATCTTTCTCAATAGAATTGTGTGTTCATGGCAATAGGAGAAGATGGGAACTTCAGGTACAGGAGTGCAATTAGACTAATTTATGTATTGCGAGTTTATTCTCACTATTAGTGTGACGTGTATTAGTATAGAAGCTAAACATTACAAATTTTAATCAGAAGTGATCGTGAATTGTGATCTAAATTCATACCATGTGGAGTAAGGTGGCAATGTACCACCACTATGTGAAACCAGCTGCACACTGAAGTACTTATAGCCAATTCGACGTCCTTCAAAAAACCGGCAACCCACTCGTGAGCCCTCTGGCATTGACAGTGTCCATGGTCATTTTACTGAGATATGATTTATTTTACGTTCATAAGTATATAAAAGTTACTCATATATGATTTTGATATATTTTATAATTATATATATATAACTGTCATACTACCAAGGGATGGATATTTGGGATAACCTAGTATCTTGACAGGCGCAGTCAATATTAACTCGACTGCGGTGTTATTTTTTCAATCCTACATATTTATTTCATTTTTACTGTTAATTATAACTAGCAGAAATGTATTCTGTTATAAACGTAAGTAAATTATTAAATATTTGTTAATATTATGTTACCAAATTTGTTGATATTTCAAACTCAAACTCAAAATAACCCTAATTGATATAGGCAACCATTTTTTTTTTTTTTTGTTATTCGAGGTGGAAATGCATTTGCGCATCCCCTGCCCTAGGAAGTTGCAGGGGTATGTGGGACTCGACCCACACCAAAATCTCTGCTATTCAGAGACTGGGTGAACAATACCCACTAAAAACACCTCGACAAATACCTACAAAGCCGCGTTACAGAGGCTCCGGGGTCGCTATTGCATTCTACCGGGACCTCAACGGCATAATACACTCAAAAAGCTTCGGTGCAATACACTACATAGGAGGTAAGAGATGGGCATATCTTCTCCTATTTCCTCCCCGTCTTCTACCCCTAGGATTCGTCCTAAAGCCCTCCCTTTCTCGTTCTGCTGACTCCTTCTGTAGCATTACATGCTCACAGAAGGATACCACTGCATTCCATACCTCGTCACTGCCGAGCATTTTATTTACAACACAAGGTAAAGCAAGATTATAACCCACCACAGAAGGATATAGGCAACCAAGTACGCTTATTAAAGTCAACAGAAATATATTAAATTGGTTTTAAATTTACATTTACTAACAGTTCGCAAGTAAAGGGCTTACAGCGGGCAAGAAACCTTCGCCACTCTTTTTAATTGCCAAGTTTTTAGTCAATTGTTTGAACTGGATCAAATCAATCACAATGAATAGAATCATTTGGATTGTCGAATTTAAAAAAAAAAAAAAAAAAACCTTTATTCATTTATTTATGTTTAACGTGAATTTATTCAGTGATCTATTTGACTAAGGTATCTTTAAGGTTAGTTAAACAACTGATTACTTTGATACATTATATATATATATATATATATTTATCCAAAAATTCAAAGTTCCAATTAATTGATTTTTCCATAAAATTTGTGTGTTACACTAATACTCTTGACGTGTGTTCGCGCTCCCATTTAGTTCCCACGCACAAGCTCTGTATAATTTTCGAAAACATTTTGTGTTATTATTATTATATTAACTAGTCAATGTTAGCGTTCGTGCTACGGGTGCAGAATAGCCTAACTTTACGAAAACAGAATTTTGATTATCTAAATTTATGCACATTACATACTTGGATTTTTTTATTTAAACTAGTGGATTAGTCTTAGTGCACGTTAGCAACAGAAGGCTCTTTTATAAAGACACTAAGTAGTGTTATTGGACATATGTTTTTTTTTATGGGACCCCTACATCCAACATATCACGCGATTAGGCAGATATGTGACCGTGCGGCTAAGCAGCAGGGTAGTGTCGAAATCTCCCCTTTACAAAAAAGGGACATTATTAACATGAGATAGAAGAAGGATGGTGTTTCCCGCCACATATTAGTCTTAAGCTAGACTAGAACGTAATGTTCCATGATGTGTTGGTGTGGACAGAAAAAAACATACTTGGACAGTTTCTGATGTGCCTAAACTTAGTATTTTTGTTTATAGTGACGATGGCAAATGATATGTTCTGTAACAACATAATACACATTTTCTTTGTATATGCTTCATAGTTCATTAAACACAACGTTTGTTTTATTAATAAACCAATGTTATCATAAGGTAAAGTAATTCGATCCACCCAAATATCTTTCAGTATAGCTACAATTATGAAATAAAATAAATAATTGAGAAGCAAAAATAATACTGAATAAACACAATTGCGAGATTGCGGATAACTGAAGCGAAATAAATACAGTCGGTTTAAATAAAAGTCAAACTGATTTGTCTTGATAAAATCTGTATTCATGAAAAAAAATCCGATTTCTTTCTTTAATAGCTATAGAAATTTATAAGATCTTTTTAAAGGTTCTTGTGATTACCAGAATGAGAGTAAAGTTTTTACGATGTGCGCACACACCGTGACAAAAAAACCGACACCCTGAAGTTAGCATAGTCAAGAACAAATAAAAAATGTCTATTTCTTTAATTAAGTAGAAATAATATTTTGTGATATTTATTATCTTGATTTAACCAGACAATGCGTTATAATAAAACTTGAAGTGTATAAAATATTTTTTTTCTATTGCTAGTGTCGTTTCTTTTACACACATAGAATAAGGCGATTTTTTTGTAAATATTGTTATCTTGCTACCCCTAAGAAGTATTACTTCTAACGCGTGTACATACGTACACACACATTTTTTGTGTAATTACTTTTACTTTTTGCCGACTTTAGAGAATTCCAATTATGATTATTTACATAAATCTGGGCTATAGGTATTTTTAGCAACCCACTGACCACGCTTATAGAACTTTTTTAAAAATTACAAATATCGTAAGCTTTATTGAATGAAAAGATATGGATAAAATGTACTGTTTTTTACAGTTTTCACTTTGAAGTTACGAAATTTTTGTAACTTCAAAGAGAAATCAAATGAATTAACATTTATAGCGGTAAAATATTATATTTGATTAATGGAAAGATTTAATTTAACATATTTGTTTGAAATGCTATATAACTTTGTATATTTCAATAAAATTAAACTAGCTATTACTAACTACACACACACACACACATATACACTTACCCCATGTGGTTTCCTTATAATATATACATTACTTATGTATATACTATTATAGATATATGTTATATATTTTCTTCTTTTGTTAATGTTACAGCCTGCTACAACCATAATTGTTTATTCTCTATTATATATCAGCTTTTGTCGATCCGAAGTAATGGAGGCCTGATAAACTGTAACACTGGTTCTCTAACCATTAGCAGGCATCAGACTCATATAAACAAAAAAATTCCCTCAAAAGAAGAATGACAATTATTTACATACATTAATGAATAGTTGTAACTTATCATGTTTGAAATTATGTGAGAAAAAAAAGATTATTATTATTAACTATCTGTCTCTCTTAGAAGAATCGCTTGTGATGATCCACTTTTATTGTAAGCCCTATCCATACTTCAAGAACTCAATCCATACTTCAAGTACTCAACAAACTACAAAACCAATAAACTATAATAACAACGCTGAAGTAAACGCGAACTAACAAAAGATTCCATCCAACTTTCTTATAACTAAATTTATCTTTGGAAAATCACTTCAATCCATTGAAGTCGGTCAGAGCTTCACGCACTTAAAAAGGTTAATTGAATATTGATTATTTGCCAGGGGAGAAGGCCCCACAATTAATGTACAACTCATCAAATATTCATTTGCAACGGGCTTAGAATCGTGTTGAAATTAACAAATTTAGCGTGTGTTTATAATGCACACAAATATTATAAAATAATCTTGTTGGTTAAGTAAATGATTTAATTTTGCAATCTGACGCGTTATTTATCTGCAATACATTATTTTTACTAGAATAAATATAATATAGATTCTATTTTATAACAATTACATGAATCATCTCGAACTCCATAATCTTCTCAGAATCAAATTGCTGACGTTGCTACTAGCAAATCATGATAATTCCGAGACAAAATATTACAACATTTGCTCGTTATGATTAAATGTGTTAATAACTAGTTGTCCCCTCAACCCGTCAATACTATTATGTATTGAAGTCTGTTAAAACCGAACATCATTTTACTCGATAATTTAATACAGTCAAAATCTGTTGTAACGACATCAAAATGACTACTCATATTTGGTCGTAAAAACCGATAGTCGTAATAGCCGATGACATTACTATTAAGTACAATAGAATTCAGCCGGGACCTTTGATTTTGCTATTTTTAAGTTAGACAGTATAACAGTCAGTATTATAATGTGCGAAGATATTATGTGTTAAAAATATGTGTGATACTGAACTTATTAATACTTTTACAAGTATGAGGAACTCAACTCACTGAAGGTGAACCCCTTGCTACCAAACAGGGTAACCGCGACCTTGGATATCTACAGGATAGCCACATTCATAGGCTTTTCACTCTACCGTAGGTTAAAACATAACCAAGCCATAGCATATTAAATATACGAATATGCCGAATATATATATACCTTTTACATATTAGAGCTATTCTCATTAACTCTTGTCAAAAGTACTAAAATGTTTTAGTAACGTTAAAACTTCTTGTTAACCAAAATATAAAGTTTGCGTTAAATTGTCTGTGAAATTGCAACCCTGAAGAACAAAAATAAACACCGACAAGTCCTAGCCACGTTTAGCTTGTGAAAGACAAGATAATTAGTTTGTGGAACTATTTGTAGCAAATACGGTGCTATTAAGGTCTGCTGTTTCATACAATTTGTCTACAATTCGTAAAATACATTGAATCATTTAAGAGAGTACTTTTAACTGAGCGTACTAGCCTTAAAAAGCAACAGCAGTATAGTAGATTATAGTTTCTAACTATAAAGGCCACAAAAGAGAGAGCGACTACGAATTACAACGTGAATCTGCAACGTCTTTTTTAAAGTTAACTTATTATTATGAAACATAAATTGATTTAAATTTGCCTATTAATTTATTTCATAATAAATTCTTTGTTTCTACATAGCAGGGATGTATCATTGACGCCCAAATGTCTTTAAACTAAGAAGAAAATTATTATTATCAACATTACATAAACAATATGGCGAGCAATATGGTATGATAAACAACGACTTATTAGACGAGTCTTGTGTTAAAAGATAGTTAATAAAAAGAGAGAAAATTCAAAACCAGGAATTGGTTGGAAATTCTCACATCCGCGAAATAAATACAAATTAAAGTAATTTACTTCAAGTCGTGTGACTACGAACAGAAGGAATTTCGTTAAAATCCATACAAAGAACACGTATTTTCGTTTCATTGTGAATGTACAATGGCGCAATACACGAGTAAATTTTAATTAAAACTTTTAACTGCTCAGCGTTTTTCTTTAATCTTTAAAGCATTCGATTGTTATTTTTTCTCATTTGTATACAATTGTTTAATTAAATGGAAAGTTTTAGTCTCGTAGTTGCCTACGGCACGGCAGCTTTTACATCGTTAACGCCTTTGAAATCGAAACAATTTTATTTAGACAGGAATCTTACCAAATTAATATTAACTAAGTTTTTGATAACTTTTTTTTTATAGAACAGGGGGCAATGGGTAGGAGGCTTATCTATATACCGCCGCCCATAGACACTCTCGATGCCAGAGGGCTCGCGAGTGCGTTGCCGGCCTTTTAAGAATTTGTACGCAATTATTATTTCAAAGAGCTAAATCTCCTTAAAAAATTTCCAACAACGAATTCTTAAACATCTTTACGCTTATAGCTTATATATTAATCTAAACATGGCTAAAATCAATAAGCTAAGTCCACAAACAACGATTCTGGATATTATTCAGTATCTTAAGGAATAACTTTCAACCTGAAACGATAGATTCGTCAGAACTCCAGGCTATTTGCGTGTACTTCAATAACGGAGTAATGATACATTTTGTGAGGTGCATCTAAACCTAGGATTTCTTAAAGTTCCTTAATCCTAAATTGTATTTCTTAATTAATTAAGACGCAAAGCGTATCTTTATACACTGATTCATGAACAGTTCTTGCTAACTTTGAAAGTTATGAAAGCTCCGTCCAACTCCTAATGATTGCGGCGAGGCCGTCCAATATTTGAGAAATGTTCTATTAATTTCTGTATTTACCCGCAATGTAAAGGTATTTCCGGTATTTACTTCTGTTGCTACTATTTAAAATCTCTAAGGGCTATACAGCTTAAACTCGGAGGATGAAATCTGAAAATACTTATAACCTTTCAATATGCCATATCATTGCCATTCTTTGATATTTTACTCACACTTAAAATATTACAAAACAAAACAAAACAAAAATCTTGTTTATATTTTAATACAAACAGTATTAAATATATATATATATATATATATATATATACAATTCCGAATGCATACATACAACATGTTCACATAATAACTCCTACATACGATAATATACGTTTACAAAAGGCATATTATACAATGTTTATTCATAATAAACTATCAAATCACATACTATAAATCTATAAGTTCAATAAATATTACAAAGAACTAAAAACACTTTCTCCGCTGTGTAATTAATAAGAAATTACGGCTAATTGCGATGGTTGTTCGTGATTCTTGACTCGCGTGATGTTTTCGTTATAAATGATAGGTATTATACTTTGTAAAGATACGGCTTTTATAGCACTAACGACTCCCACACGACAGAGCTTACATAATTTTATTGACTTGAGATTAATGGACAGTTAAATCGATGTTTTTAATCAGATTTTTGTCTGTAATACATGTGTACAAAAGTTATCATCTACTTTAGACGCTATCGATCATATGCGTTTAATAGGCCTTGGCAGGCATGCTAGGAGTTTGATTCCCAGTTGTGAATCAATATAAATTTCTGTTCATAAGGTTAAATATAAAAAAGTATCTAAAAGCAGATAATAGACTTGTACTTCAACAAAACAGATGCAGATATCTATAGCCTGAGAAAGCGTAATATACCTGTTTTTTTCATACCAGTCTATGTAATTAAATATCAAATAAAAGGATATTAGTTTTTTTTTTATATTATGTAGAACAGGGGGCAAACAGACAAGAGGCACATCTGATGTTAAGTGATACCGCCGCCCATGGGCACTCTCAATGTTATTACTTTTTTATATTATAAAAATGGCACCCCATAGACACCAATTTTTACTGGGTGCGTTGCCGGCCTTTAAGGGAGGAGTACGCTCGAATTTTGAATTTTGAAGGATGAGGTTAGAGGGTTCTTAATTGATACTCTCTTTTCTTTAAGACCCTAGTCGCATTGGTTTGGAAATACTTCAGCGGGTAGCTGGTTCCACATAGTGGTGGTGCACAAATACAGAAGCACTGGTAATAGCTGGAGATATTGAATTTATACGTTTACTTCAATGTTAAATCTCGCCAGTAACATTTTTATCTTGCCAGTAACATTTTTATATCATACATTTTACAAGGCGATTCGATTTCAATTTTCAACGACTACGCGTCCCTAGAGCATATCCTCGACTGAGACACAACTTAAACCGCTGTAGCAATATTTATTTAAGGATATAAATCATGGATGAATTCGAGTGCCAGTACTAGACTGGTGCATTCATCAACCAAAATTGAAAAAACTGGCTTACATATTCTCGTGCAATAGAATCTATCAGCGCCATATAGTCGTAGAGTCGTTTGCTTAAACTTTTAATGAGTTCACCGTAAATTTCCAACCAATTTCTGCTCTTACCAAATTCATGCGTTATTTATTAAACCTTGTATCTGGATTGCATCTTTACTTCTATACATAATATAAACAACAATCTAATATCTCTGGTTAGGGCAGCACCTACTGCAAAAATACCGAAAAAGAACTTTAACAAAAATATCGCGTCCTATATGTCGCCAGATAATAAACTAATTAATAAATTTTAATTAGTTTCTTAACTTTCTAATTTTTTTTAAGTTTTATTTAAATATTGTATTTATATTATAAGAGTTAGTGTAAATCGTGACGGAAAGTATCTATAAATAATTTTGATATTATTACAAAAACAATTAAATGGTGTTAATTATTATACTACTGTTATCACATTATTCTTAATAAATAAATAATTTACAAAAGCAACTAGACATTATTTTAATATCGATGAAACAATGTATGTATGGTGCCAAAACTAAAAAATCCGTAAAAAATAAATACGTTATTATAAAATAGACACGCCGCGGGACATGTATAGCGATCCAAACTACTATATAAATGAATAATATTTTTTTTACGTCTTAAGTCTAGTCTTAAAATAAACACTGTAAAACTATTCAGCCAACATTTAATGAACATCAAATAACAGAACTACAATTGATTGAGTTTACGACGGAAGCTTTTCTAACTTCATCTCCCCTCGCTTTGATTCTCTTTTGTTTTCATTTTACTCCATGTTTATGTTTTGTGAGTTACACGAGCTTTGAGATAAGCACACAACACAAATGAGTTCTGAAAGAAAAAACACACACATTGTAAATATATGAACCTTTTTCAATGCCTACGGTTATAAATTACTTTTATAATTTAACTTAAGATAAAAATTATTATTGAATTTAAGGTTGAGACAACATTTAGTTTTATAACCACTTTGTTAATATGTGTGTACGAAATTAATGTTGTTTTTTTTTTAATTTTATGGCAATAATTAATGTTGTTTAAAGCCGGTGACTGACCTGTAACATTTTATCGTAACGTAACGTTACGACTTAAATGTTACAGGTCCGTACAGCGAGCCAATCCGCTCGCCCTGTGCTCCACTCGATTGTCGGTATTTTTTCCGAATAACTTTGAGTGTAACATTACGCCTTAATTTTATCATATTGTTCGCCAAGAGCCTTCGTACAGGTCAGTCAGGTAATGAGGTAACGTAACACGCTCGCCTTGAATGTTACGATACGCCCAAGAGCTGATGTCAGTCGCCATCTTTAGATTGACTTAAATTGTATTATGAGGTAAACTAAATTTTCTATTCGCTAGTAATTACGTTATCCTATGATCGATTTCGATCGATCGACAAAACGGTTAATTCGTCACGGAAACGGCAATTAAATGTGGAGATAAGCCGCATAGTCTTTTTTAAAGACATAATTATTCGAAGTGTTCAGAATACAGATTTTTTTGGTTTCAGTTCACCATTTGTGAAGTGTGTTTATTGCAAATATTGAAAGTGAAATCTATTAGCGCACAGCCGGACTTGAACCTCAATTAAAACACTTTTCTAAAGACAAAGACTTGTTCTTACATAAAATAGAGAATCTAAAAACCCGCCCTGTGACGGCAATTTTAGGGAATCGGGTCATCGTGTGCCGATATTTCTGGATATGCCCACGTGAATTAGACGCTAGATGAAAATAAAATATCCCTCAATTTACTATGCTTTTTAAAACTTATGTGATTAGAATTTCAACTAATTTCCTACAAAATGCTATGTGAGATTTGTGTTTAGGTTCACCATCGGACGTTGAGGCAGAATACGAAATACCATCCGTATTACCACAACGTCCGTCGTTCCACAACTGACCATTTCGAAGGCAGGTTTTGCCTAATCCTGCCAATTGAAAAATTTCCAAATAAATAGACATTGACATTTATCCTTCAAGGAAAGAATATACCAATTCTTAAAGGGCCGGCAACGCCCTCGCTAGCCCTCTGGCATTAAGAGTGTCCACTTAACAACTGGTAATGGTTATTCTATAAAAAATAGTATTTTGCGACTTATCGATTACGGTTTCATTATTTAGATTTCAGGTTGTTGATAAGTGTTGTTTTGAATATGAATGAATGAAGCCCTATATTTAATACCATGAACTAATCAGAAATAAATGTAAACTTTTTTTTTTTTCAGATGAAATGGGGAGTGGCGAGCGGAATGGGCGTTTCGCTTGCTGCTGCTGTGCTCCTTATGCTGCCGCTTTTCACGTCATCCACAGGAGATATACGTAAGTTACTTTATGTATGTATACAAGTAAATTAATATAGTAATTACAGTTAGCGTGGATAACCTAGTCGTGGAGTCAAAATTATTATACAAGGAGACATGCATACCTATGTATAGACATATCTATGTCACGTATAATAATATTAAAGATTTATTTTCGAGAAATCAAACACTCATATTTGTAATAACACTCAAAAAGTAGCTAAAATTAATACAGACAAATTAATTTACCTACCTTTTGTTAAAGCTGTAATTAGTAAAGTAAATTTCGCAATCATTAAATATCTAGCTAAATAGAGAGCAACTATTGATATTAAAGATAGGAATAAATTACTTATTATGAATACGTTAAAGCCTCCAGACTTATACGATTTGTGTATAATGTTGGCTTATTTTGTTGTGAAGTGAATCATTACTAAAACAAAACATCACTCATTTTCAATCACATTGATTGGAAAATTGTTGTACCCGGTTATTCAATTCCTCCCCCCCATCCAATCCTATATGTGATAGGCCACCGAAAATGTACAATCATGGTTTTATTAATTTTCAAACTTCAATACAGTTGTAACAAAGCGTTGTCTATCACAGATCTATTGTTACAAGAACACAATCACATTCTTTTGTGAGAATATTGTAAAACAGAATTCTAAAAAGTCCATCAAACAGAAGGCCATGACCTCAATAAAAGCGGTTAGCGAAAAATTTTGCACCGCCTGTGCAATACCGGTTATGTACGATTTGGAAGCCAATACGTTAGACTGTGGCTTTCGATATAGCGTCTTGTTCCAATATAATTAAATATGTGAAACTTATGAACAGTATCACTGAGAGTGACTGTTTTGGTTGCGATTGTAAATTATCACAAAATACAACAAAGGGTTAGGGCAAAAAAACAATAAGTATGTTTTTTTAATTATTTAAGTAATACATTGTTTCTATAAAGTGTTATTGACCGAGTTATATCAGGAATTGTACCTTTTACATAGGGGCGGACTAGTTAAGGTCCTATGGGCCTAGTAAAGAATAGGCCATATTTTGAATTTAAAAAAATATCTGATTCTTTTTTTAATCCAATCAATAGGTTCGTTTCCCTGAGATCAATTATTAATCCATGTGCGATGCGTGTCTATCGTAGGGGACGGGGAATTCCTCAACGCTTGTTTTCAGTCGGTGTATTGTTCGTATGTTACGGGGGCCCACATATTCACAATCCGCCCATGCACAGAGGCATGAATTGGATAAATGGAAATAGGGTTAAAAATTACCTAAAATTGAAATAAAATGCCGACTGCAATTACTAATTGAGAATTAATTGTCAAGAAGCAAAAAGTGAAGCGGTCTGTCTATAGTAATCGCTATTGTCGTGAACAGAGCGCCATGGTTTTATACGCGAGCGTCAAACGGATTAAATTTAAGGTGCGTTAAGCTTTACGTCAAGAGCCAGGAAACGTTGGAGATTTAATTTAGACACCCCTGTTGAATCTCGGAGTAGATTAGGAAAATTAACCTTATTTTACACTTCGAAGCTTAGCATGCATATTTTATGGTTTTATGCAAAACATAAAAGAAAGTTGACATAAAGTTAAATGATATAGCTAGTTATACAAACATTAAAGCATGATGAAGGACAGCGAATGAAGTCTGGTACGTCTAAGACTTGCTTAGTATATAACAACTATTTCTATTTATGTATCGTTTAAATCATTTGACAGAATGTCTAACAGATAATCACTTCTAGGCCTGCCAACAAAAAGGAAAAAAAAATATTACGGAAAAAGTGTTAGTAGTAACTTACTTATTACGCATATAAAATTATTAATGAAACAGAACCAATGCCAGCTTTATTGCAAGCGGACGATACTTCGTAAATATAAGATTTGATCAAGATATTTCCAATCACCGCTTTATCGCGGAGTACTACAGGTCGTTGTTTAAAAAAATGTGGTTTTGTACACAGTTGCAATTCAGTTAACAATTTTATCCGCGCGTGACAATCCAGTTAAACTTGTTAGCACTCAATAACTTAAACCGTTTCATAACTTTCCACTTTACATTTCGATATTGACCAAAAATGGAAATTCTATATTCGGTTTATTTTTGGCGATGCGTGAAGTGTACACGCAAAATAAACAAGGAAACTTATTGATAACTAAATCAGTCCAGTTACAAACATATACAGCGCCTCTTTTCCTTCTCTAAATAAACATAATTAGACAAATGATAGTTGTATTTTTATTGCGCTTTTATGAAAAAATAATAATTCGTAGTCCCTTACGTTTTTACTGTATTTAAAAAAGTTTATATGAATCTTATTCAGTTGTCAATAAATTTATTTCGAGTGGCGTAATGCTTACATAAAAAATTTTTCATATCAAGATTTAGAAGAATTAAATGAAGAAAAAATAAATATGTGTGCGTGTACTAGTTTACACTATTACTATAACTAGTACACGCACAGATAATTCTTTACGACCTTATTGTTCGATCTACTTACTATCTGCAACTTTACATATTACTTTACTTTAATTGATTAAATAAAGTTAAATTAGATAAAGTTTAACAAAAGGCTTTTATTATCATAGACATGAATACAAATAATACAATTATTTCATTTACCTTATTACTACTGAGATTATAACAAAATTTCATTGTATTAGAATTTTTAACATCATTGTTATCGTTATAATATATTTTTGTTATTAATGGCTTCGAATCTCTTCGAATTCACCGCGATAAAAAAGATGGCGCTTAACGGAGAAATGTAACAGTATTTGTTTTCCAACGTCGATAAAGAAGATTCACTTCATAAATTTAAAGAATTTTGCTTGTCTGGACATCAAAATGGTGGCCAAATTAGAGACACAAAAATCGTGATGAATCTACATTAAAAAAATATTGCACTATTTGTACAAAAAGTACAAGCGGAACAATTCCCTAGCACGATGAGCAAAATAAAACCTTAAAGTTTCGTACCATTCTGCAAGTTCATCAACTATTTCTCATTGAACGCCTTAATCTTCCAAACGGCTTTCTTTGTCAGAAGATATGAAAATGTTCCAAGTTAGTAACGACGGTAGCAATTCCAGCGACTTATCTGTTCTCACAGCAACCACAGGTGGTTTCAGAGATTATATTTAAAACGTGGAAAGCCGAATAGTTTATTTGGAAGTTTGGACACATATTTGAGTTAGAAATAGGCTAAATGAAGTGAAATAAATGTTACCGAACTATCCTTGCTTTTAAATAAGCGATAACAAATCAATTTTATGAATTATTTAAGTTATATGAATAATCAAGGAAGCTTAAAAAACCACTGAACAACTGTGATATTGTATTGGTGAAATGAGTGAGTTTGGAGGTTCACTTTGGCCGCTTCCTGTTCCGCAAGGACCCCCAATTGGAGGCGAGGTTTTGGTCCTTCGAATAGTGCAGCTTGCAACGTTGGGGGCGCGAGAGCATCGTTCAATACTACCTGACTAAGCATCGACTTATAACCGCTTAGATTAACTATTAATGATCGGCTATAAGGTCTTAAAGGGTCAATAGAAAGGTTATATTATGTGGACAATGGAATTGTACATGGCTGGCGTACATGTACAATTCATACCCATTGTGACCCACTTCTGTCGAACATTTGAAACGAAACAAAATTGATTTGAAAACTGTTTTGGTTTGCTGATTTTAGTTTGTTTTTGTAGCTATATTTTAATTTCAGGTATACTACGTTTAATTTGAAGAACATGTAGTCATTATTATTCTAAAACAATAAGCTATCTGTATATGAAACCCGATGATAATTATAAAATGCATGTATATATGACTAGTATATATACATAATTATATAGTAAGCATGCACTTTTTGATGGTTTAATGGTAAAAATGTTATATTGTACATTATGGCACTGTCTTTAGTATGTATATAAGTTAATTATTTAAATATGTTCGACGTTTTGATGGAAAGAAAACCTGTGTCCAATTTGTGTTTCCACCACACCAACTTCATTCTATGTAAGATTATGTATACAATATATAAATAAAATCATGAAATAAGTAAAATAAATAAAATAAATAAATAAATGAAGAAGAATAAGAATGACATCCTTTAGAATTAAGTATTAATACAGAGTGCACAATTACATTACACTAATTAAAGATAATGAAATATGTAAATTGCTTTAAATTACCAAAATTTTTATTGAAATATTGTTATTCAAATAACGCGTTGTGAGATTCAATTACAGAGACGTAATTATATTTTTCTTTATAAGATTATGTGTGCCAGGGCACAACTCTAATTAAACAAAGCCCTGAGATGTAAGCTTGTAGGTAAGACAGCTTATGATGAGTGGTAGCGTTTCAAAGAATACCTTTTTTATTTCTTAATAAGAAGTAATTTGTTTTAACTTCTTGTACTTTGATTTAAAGAATATTATTCCTATATATTTTTCGATAGGTTTGAGTTGCAATAAAATAAAAATACTTTATTATTTTTGATATTAGTATTGATATATTTTCAGGACATCACGGTGCATCGAAAGCCCGTGGTTGGCGTGGCAGTGTTGCACCAGCAGATGTTACAGCGAACAACTCAGTCAGCAATGTCACAGCACAGCTGGGGGGCACAGCGTATCTCCACTGCCTTGTGGGGCACTTAAATGAACGAGGGGTGAGAAATCTTACTTATTAAACTTTAATAAAATAAGTTTGACAGAAATTCGAACTACGACTGTGCAACAATTATCACAGGATAATGGATAACAATAAGTTTTAATAAGTGATGAACCATGTTTCTGACCGTTAAAGTATCTTTTGCTATATTTTATTTTATGTATGTAATTATATATATGTCATTATTTTTTAATATTTATCTTTATACACTTATTAAAACCATCTTGTTTGTGGCTTCCACAAGCACTCTTTGACAAACAGAGAAAAACAACTTTTGTGTTGACTCTTATTAAAAAACTATTTTATTGAGGGCCCATCTCTAAAATATTATTATAGCTGTTTATATTAAAATTAGAATATAATTTTTATATTTATTTTTCACAACTAAGCGTTTCTTAAAGCAGTTTTTGTCGCGCACCAATCAGCTTCTGACTGAAGTATTTTCGAACCAACTCTAATTCTAAAAATACTAGCAATACACTTGTGAGCCTTCTGGCAATGTGAAGGCCCATGGGCGGCAGAATCACTAAACATGACGCTTCTTGTTTATCATGCTCTTAAAGAGATTTAAGTTTTCTTTTAGTTTTAGTTATTATTAATGTTATATTTTAGTTTTTATTTTTTGTTTTAATTTTTTCCTTTGATACTTATGTTCAAATTAAATTGGTGTGTGTTAAATGTCATATATTTTTTATACATTTTTTTTAGAACGAATAAATAAATCTGATGAGCCTCCTGCACAAAAAATTGTAGTACAAATAACAAAGCATTTTTTACTAGCACAGTTGATATTACAAATTTTCAATAGTATTACAAAATTTGTGAGTTCAAAGCATGAATACATCAATCAATCCAAATAGCCTTTCATTCAAACAAATTGCTGTCACAATATTCCATATCTGGAAATTCTAAATATCAAGTGGACGTGCGCGATATGCAAATTGTACTGCAAGTCAGATTGTAATTGTGCCAACTTGCCAGCTATGAGCTTAGCAAGCGTTTTACAGCTGAAAATTTTATATAACTTGAATTCCTGCATTCCGGTACAAACTGGTTACAACTGGGTATGTATGAAACTAATTATATGAGTCACTCAACTAATCTTCATTAAGGTTCGTGTAAATATATGTTGTTTGTTTCGGATTTTCTGTGTTTGGTGGTAATTGATTATGCGCAATATTGCTATGCATTTTAGAGGTTGCGTTAATTAAAAAACTTCCTTATTAATTTCAGAAAAAAGCTTAAATTTCCTATATGTACTTGGAGATTTTACTTATGCCGATTCTAGATTTATGCCTTTCACATGAGTTGTAATTTAACTGGTTAGGTTAGGTTTTTATATAAAAAAGTCATTATCATTAGTCAATTTAAAACTCGTGTATTGAACGTGTGTAACATTGATTAC
Source organism: Pieris rapae (assembly GCF_905147795.1). NCBI lineage: Eukaryota > Metazoa > Arthropoda > Insecta > Lepidoptera > Pieridae > Pieris > Pieris rapae. The sequence continues at coordinate 1,853,316 of NC_059509.1, read as the reverse complement.
AGATAATAATTGTGTGTCAAGCAATATTGATGTATTTTAATAAATTGTATGTATTTGTATTACTAAATATCTGTATATATTGTGTTTCTTGTATAAACAAAATAAGGTACTTCGTACTATTGACTAATATGACGTACATTTGCGTCATTAAAGATTTTTTACTTTTAGATTTACTTAATTGTATAAACTATTACATGGTAGCGGTGAAACGACGAACAGACATTTTTTATTGATAATTATCTGATCTAAAATTTTTGTCTGAGCTAATTTTGTGATAAAACTATGATTTTGCTGAAAATCGCGAAAAACTTTTTTTGTGACCTTTGACCCCGAGTAAATTTTTTTGCGCGTCCCGGATCCATGAGGACTTTCTCACATTTCCCTTATAATAGTGTATTAAATAATCCTACCAATATTTTTGTAACCTAGAAGTCTAAATTGACCGGACTATATTGTGTTATTTTTTTATCCTAATACAATAATTTAGAGATAGGTTCATAACATACCTATACTCTCTCTCTCTTCAAATACGAATGCGTTATACGATACACCCCAAACTGGAATACCAGACAACGATATCAAAGCCTAAATACGCAAACAAATAAGGCCCTCCAACCTTTTGCAGATAAACTTCAAATTGATTTTTTTTAAGTTTGAACCTATTCTCTATAAAACTATTGGTGCACAGGAGGATTCAACGTACACACACACACATAAAATACTAAAAGCCGTAATAACTCCCTTTTTTAATTTCATAAACTTACGAGTTGTAATAGCTTTTCATTTTTCAAGCAGAGTGTTGGGTGAGATGACAATATATTAATGGTCTATTTCGTTTACAGCAAGTGTCCTGGATTAGAAAACGCGACTGGCATATCTTGAGCTCCGGAAAATTCACCTATACCAATGATGAACGGTTTCAGGTAAGATTAGTGAGACACACATATTTATGTGAATATTTTGATATAAGATATAAGATGATAGAAGATGGGTATCCAAGAAGAGCAAATACAATGAAAAAAAATAGAATCACCAATCTAAATCTATACCAACACATTTTTTTCATGACCTGCAATCAATTACAAAAGATTTATTATAACGTGCGTACAAAGTAGTGAAACTTCTTTGTAAATAAATTATTACTAATATAAAAGCCCATGTATTTGTATATCTATATTAACTCTCATTACACACTGTTTACGTGCTAATTATAAAATAATTAAATAAATAAAAATTGCGTTTACTGCATAAATCTTTGCGACAGAATTTCCATCTAAAGTATGATATATAATATGTATATATATATATATGTAAATACTAAGCGAATACTTTAAAAAATTGCAAAAATACCTGAAAAAATACATTTTCGAGTACGAAATCTAATATATAAGGTAGCTATGCTTATCAGTCGTAACTTAAAAATAATACAGTCGTTAATTTTACTCTATGTTTAATTTAATTTCAACAATTTAGCTGACGTTTCAAATTTTAAAAACTTGAATATCGCGCTAAAAAGACCCTTTGCTACACAAAGCACTGAAAGGATTTTATCACATTAAGCTATACAGTTAGTCAAATTAAAACTAATCTGCAGCCGTTTGCAGTAGCAGAATAAAGCGGAAATTCTGCTGAAAGTATTATTCTTGATCCAGATTAGCAGCTTAGTGAATATGCATGAGGTCCCACTAGCTAAGTGGAGCGCCCTGGAAACTTCCTTAATATTTTCATATGTAAATTTCCGTGGTAGCCAAGAATTGCGCATTATAACTTTTTATTTGCTAATTAGCCTCCTGATACACACATTCAAGGACGCAAACATAAGATTAGAGCCTGTTTATTTATCTACTGTTAAGCACAAACATTTATAAATACGATTATTATACCGTGTTTAGATTTGTAAAAGCATTTTTAAATTATATACATTATTATGCTACACTAACACATTTTTATATATATGAAGACTGTTTAAGTGAACGAAATTTAAGTGATGGATTAAAAGTATTATTTTACTAAAAACTTTTTTTAATAACAAAAGCCTAGCGGATCCTACTGACTTTGTCCTGTACAGGTCTTACTTTTATATTTGATAATGTAAATCATTCTTGACTCCATTTGAACACACAAACATTTTTATCAAAATCTGTCCAGAGATTAAAGGGTCTAATTACGAACACACGCATAGAAGATTTCTATATACCATCTGTTTATTTGCCGAATAGATAAATAACCTAGAAGCCGACTGCAGCACCATCTGTCAGGCTAATTTTTGAATCTAAACCATCTAGAACGCCATCCGAACACATTCATTCAAATCGGTCCAGCCGTTAAGAGTTTAACAAATTTACGTTTAAATTTACAATATCCATCATTTTTCATCATCATCATCAAACCGCTAGACACCAACATACGTAATGTGCAGAAGTGTCTGTATCTGTTAATATTATTCTTGCATAGCTTTCACGCCTGACTTTTGCATGACATGCATATTTACGATGTTTTCTGCCGTCCAAGTAAGTGTTAAATGCGGAAGGAAAATCTATTAGTGTAATCCGTGAATCGAAATAGCCACAAGGCTAATCCTGCTAATTCTTCACTCGATTTAGAACTCATAAACACACCGATACCCGTAACTATGATACACCTTTATCGACAGTTCGGATAGGAAGATTGATTAAACGGAATATTAGTGGATGCCGTATCGGATATCCAATGTAAAATTTCCTAGCTAAAAGTTTCGCTCACTCATTTTATTACTCACATTCATCATATCGCCGGTAACAAATTTGACGCGCAGTATTTCTTTTAACTTATTTAATATGAAAATGGAAGTGACATTTTTACTAAAGGTAATTTTATATAAATAAAAACGTGTGAAACTCAAGTGATTTAGACAAAATATTAAGCAAATCATTTACGGTGTTTCTGTAGGGGTTTTTAAAAATTAACTTTTCAATGGAAAGCTTTTAAATTTTTAATTAATTTAACCATAAATCCCAATTAGAGAATACTATACTTTCTTAAATCCGCGGTTAACTAATCGGGCGTTAAGTTTAGTATGATTTGACGTGTACAGATTTGTACCTTTATTTAAATAATTAATAAAAAAATAAGAAAAAGTTTTTTTTTAATATTTATATAATATGTAAATTCCATAATATAAGATACAGGTATCACTTATTAAACGTCATTAAAGCTATAATACCGAGGTCCAGGCAGCAGGATCTTTCTGCTGTTAAGTGATACTGCTGCCAATGGATACTATGACAATGCCAAAGGGATCCCAATTGCCTTGTCTGCCTTTAATTCTATGACTCAAGACTATAATTTCAACACCTGTTTCACACCGGAGCAAAATCTTAGATGGATAACAATGATACTCAAAAATGCCCCCCATTTTTGAGTATCATTGTTATCCATCTAAGATTTTGACGTGCATATCAGCCCGATGTTCTCAAGCATGGAGGCTATGCGTCATTTGTGTTAAGCAATAAGTCGTTGTTTCCAAGATAATATTAAAAATAAAGCTTTACACTTGACTTTCCCCAAGGCTTTCTCGTTCCATTTTCCTTATTCTGCCGTTTGTCAAACAAAGAAATAAAGTGTCAGATTTTATTTTACGTGGAATTCGTCTCGGAACACGAATCAAGGAAAAGTTAAAGAGAATTTACTATGTTTTCTTTAGTGTGTTGTTTCATATAAAATTGATTTATCTTTCAAAACTAAAATTTTAATGGTGCCTCAATATCAGACCTATTTTTGCCGCGCACCACCACTATGTGGAACCAACTACCCACAGAAGTATGCCTACTTCTACATAGGTACAGTAAAAAAAGAGCGTACCAATTCGTAATAGGTCAGCAGCGCAATTTCGAGCCTTCTTGCAATGTGAGTGTCCATGGGCGTCGGTACCACTTAACTTCAAGCCAGGAGGTTCACATGATGTTAAGTGATATCTATTATATAAAAAATATATAATTTGTTTAGACATCGAGTAAAACTAATCCACCTAAGTAATACTAAAAATAACTTATATTTTTAAAGTTCGAACACTAATACTGATTGCCATCAAACAATGAACTTTCAATTAACTTTGAGAGCTCGTAAAGTATTGATAGGATTCGCCGAAACCTCTTAAGTTGGTTGTCATTAACAATTTTCAACTTACCTGATCTGCCAACATCTTCAAACTCTCAAAACTTTGCGGTCTAGTACAATTACAAGTAACACAAGCCGTGTTTAAATTGTTAGATTACTTAGACTCTATTATTAGCATATTATGGATTATTTGTTACTGTGTACAAAATAAATATACAGTCATATTGTGTTATAACGACATCGAAGGCACTACACATATTTGGTCCTAAAATTATATTAAGAAGATCTTCGTGAAAAGTTATCTTCGTGATTTTTATTATACTAACCTTAAAAACATTTACATACAAAATAAATAAAATAGTATTGAAACACAGCGATATCTCCAGTGAACCTTCGTTAATTTTGCCTATAATTTACAAATAACTACGTATGTCATTTTGTCTTATTGTAGTTTTGCTATAATAAATGGGACAGAACATTGTTTTTATTATAAACGGTGTAAAAAAACTGTTTCATAATTACGTAGTCAAAATAAATCTCTTGCCAAAACAAGTGAACAAATATTACAAAAACAGTATACAAAATATGTATGCATAATAGACCAAATTAACTGTACAACTTTAAGCATTAATTATAATAACAGTCCAAAGTTTTCTTAATAAATAGTGGTGCTTAATAAAGCTTTGTGAAACTACAATTTCCTTATTGTAAAGTCTTTTTCAATATTCCATAGAGAATCAATTAATAAAAGTTTACTTCGATGCTTTGGTTCCATTTTAGAAGTAACCAGTAAACTACTACGTACTACACACACTTCTGTATTTTCACCAAGTATGTATTTTGTAAAAATTAAAAATCGTTTTAATACAAGTATACAATTCACCGAAATTGTATATTAGTTTTTGTATACAATTTCGATGAATTACCTCTATTATTACTTACTTATTATTTATTACGATTATCAAAGTCACCATTAAAGCCAGAATTAGAAGTTACAAAGTACTAACTCTAGTGTCCCAGTTGGCACAAATTAAAGCCATTAAAAAAAACTCTAGTGTACAAATATTAATATACTGTTAATAAAATTACAGGTTCTTCACGGAGAGGGTTCTGAGGACTGGACCCTTCAAATCAAGTTTGTACAGAAGCGAGACAATGGCACTTATGAATGTCAGGTATGGCTTTTCATTATTTTCATAATGTAGTATCTGTAAAAGACTGTCACTGAAATTCTATGTACGAGCCAAGGCTGTAGATTTTGCTGACATAGACTTTCTTAGTTTTAGAAGCATGACGTTTTCCTAAATCGTGGGAGTTACGCCCCGAGAGTATAGCCAGACGGTATACTGTCTTGAACTGTTAAATTGCATTCATTCGTTACAGTAATTAGCATTTCATAATGTACTGATTGAAGTGTGGGCTAACGAAAGTCACACATGGTTTTAAGATTTTTATTTATATAACACTGATAGATTTACAAAAAATATAATTATGATTATTCGTTAAACCAATCTGTAAGATTTGGAAACTCATTTGAGTAATAAACACCAGTCAGGGTTCCCAGCTCTTCCATAACAAACTTAATTATTAATTCCATTAAAGTATTATTTAAGTATATAATAAAAAGTTTAATATAATAAAGGCCTATATCAAGGATAGCAAATTAAACAATCTATTAATTACATGATTCAGTATAATACACTTCACTGATCACATATTCATTCACAGAAACTGTATCACGTCCAAGTCAGACGAAGAATGTCTGTATGCATGTGTGTGGACGTAAATTCGTAAACAACAAATTAATAAAATAAACAAATAGCACATGAGCTTATATTAAGATACTTGAGAACATATTTATGTTTTATTAAATTACAAAATTTAATCAAATAATTATTAAGATTTGTTTAAAAATATTAAAAGACAAACTTATATCTCTTACATGTATTGCCTAAAAATTAGATTTTAACTTATTTAAAACCCAAATTTGGCCAAATTTCAGTGAATTTATGAGACACGAATTGGTTCCAATTTCCCCGTCCACCGAAGATTCTACATTCATTCACAATAGTTAGTATATATCTTAGCTTACTGCATGAGATTTTAATAACCAAGACAGTAATTCATACTACGTCATCATAAACTACTCAATAACAAGAATTATCGTATCAGGCCACGTCTAAATTACTGCATCATAAATTACTGTAACTAATACTCAATATCCAAGGCGATGTCTTAAATCAAATTATAGGTTATCACTGATACTAATCTTGATACCGTCCGACGTTGTTTCCTGCTTAATTAATTGCATCTATACATAAAGCAGTGTTTCTGCTACGAACGTACATCATGAGAATATAATATCTTAATCATAAACCATAGGTTTAGGCACAAATAACAGTTGCAATCTGAGACCAATATCTAAATTAGGCGTGATTAGATACTATACATAAGAAACATTTAAAATTTAATTGTATATTTTAGACTGATTATTATGAGATTAAACAGCTTCTGTGATATTTAAATATACCCAAATATTAAACTATATGCGTTCCCCGTCCAGAATATTTTTTTTTACTTATATACATTCTTTATAAATTATATGTTCATAGAGAAGAAGTTTTACTTGCTTGATCGTGCTCTTAACAATGAAGTCATTAGCTTGAATTATGGCTATGTACCAATAGGCACTCCTTCTATATGTGCAACTCGCCTTATGAAGAAAATCATAGTGTAGAAACCGGCCTTAATTACGAAACTTGACGTGTGTCAGGCACAGGGCTGACGAAAGATCGAGAAACAAAAATCTAATGACCCATGCATATTGTATACTCGGAATAATGTCGTATATAAACAGAGAGACTGTTAAAAGGAATTTTATATCACATAGTATTTTCACAACAAAGGGTGGAAGCGAGGATTCCGATATTTCTCACACTAAATATATTTTGGACGTATTAGGATGTTTACAAACGGTGAGCCTTTTCGTTATTTTGGATGAAAATCTCTTTGCCAAGGATTGTTTGAAGTGAAAATCGTTCTTATTATCAAGGGGTATTATAATTTTGAAATATTTATGTATTCTTTATATACAATATAAAAACGCCTTGACCTAGCTCTATCCGTTACATGTGAGTTAGAGTTAATGAAGAATGAAGAGGAATAAAAATAGGAATAGCGAAAAAGATAACCGGCCACAAAATTATATCAAAATATAGTCAAATGTTTAACTAAACCAAGAGAAAAGATATTTAGTTATAATAATCACGACAAGTGTCTAATATGGTATTTCACCATAGGGATGCTTGCTTTTTTATGTCTCACACCAGACGGAAAAATAATTATATATGTACTTGTTTTTAATAAGGTTTTAGCAGATTATGTTTTGAACTTGATTCTCATTCGGTTTGAGCAGACACTTTTATGATCACCTATACCGAAACATATTTTGTTGAACACTATTTCTAACATACCTAAAATTTTGGTGTAGAAAACGTTTTGGTGTACTGTTAAAAGTTTCGTCTATTTGTCGCGAATTTTCTGTTTGCACAGCATGCAATTTCTATGATTGTGTCAACAGTACGTGAAAGTTGCGAGATTGACCTGAAACAGTTGAAAAGCGTTGCAATATGTTTAATAAAAAAAATAAACAAAAACAAAGAAGTCTATTATAAAAAAAATATGTTAATGTTTTCTACCGCAAAACTGTTTCTGCTTTAATAAAACCTCCTAGATTTTTTATGATCGTCAATTGTTTTATCAAGAATAATATGTATCAATTCTTAAAAGGCCGGCAACGCACTCGCGAGCCTTCTGGCATTGTCGATCTAATATGTTAAATTAAGTAATTTAATGAGACATGTTATTTGTTTCCTATAAATTAATACATATCAGATGAACCTTCTGCCCGCTTCTTCCTTACCCTATAAAATTATACTACAATATTCGTAAGAATAACTACATTTTAAAAGAAACAATAACGTACAGTGGCGTTCACAGGTAGGTACATTTTACCTTTTTTCACCGAGTTTCCATCTATTCCGATAATTTACTCTCCCGAATTCGTTCTCGGTATAATCCGATTTGACCATGTCGACTACTTTTTCTTATTAAAACGAGAGGATACGCTTTGATGCGTTGTCTAGCTTAGGACGAGGCCAACTTGGCTTAGTGTAACAAAGAAGATTAGCGTTATCATTATTGAATAATTCTAGAGATTCTATAAATTTAATGACGCATCAATCAACTTGCAGTTGCAGTGCGGAAAAGGATTTAAATGCTTGTTGGTAATCTCCTAGTTACAGTTGCCATACTATTGTGATCATCTGTCAAGCAGACTGTCAACGGCGTCTGCTGACACACGCCGTTGACTTGTGGTTTTTCCTTTACAGTTCAAGAAAAGAGCGTATTCTTAAAAGGCCGGCAACGCACTCGCGAGCCCTCTGGCATTGAGTGGGTGAGCCGCCTGCCCGTTTCCACCTTGTTCTATAAAAAAACCTATCTAACTCTTGTATGTTTTTTTATGTCTACAGTATGTAGTAAAACAAACAGTTATCTTTCATTATTTTATTAGAGAGATTAAATATGTATTTACAGCAAGCAAGCAACATACCAACCATGAAGAAATTATTATTAAGTTGCATAAATCTTTACTACTTTATGATCGTCTCTAAGAACGGATGTATGGGCATATGATTTCGTAATTAAATTAAATAAATACTTAGTTGTTTTATATCAAGGTATTTTATTCATAAAAGTTTATATACGCAGTCATAAAACATATTGCTACCTTATATGAAGAAAATATATTCCAGTTTTAAATGGACATTTTAAACTTACAGTATACAAGTTAAACCTTTTGCGTTTAAAGAACTAGCCATGTTGAAAAGTGTTCTCGGGCAGAATAAAATATTCATAAGTCTAAATTATTCAACATGACGTGTCAACTTGATACATTTTAATGTTCAACACTTGACTAACGATTAATATGTACGGAGCAGTTTGTTATGGTTTCATTTAAGGATATATTTTTTACAACAAAAATTTCGTAAACTTTTGTATTTTGTATCTATCTTTAAGGAAGATTAAGTCTTGTTTATCTTTAGACATCTAAGATTTTTTTTAAATCTATTAACTAAGCAAATGCAGAATTCTCTTCTTACTTTTTTGCCATATATTTGTAGATTGCGTCATAAGTGGTCCTTCTGTCACATTCTGTTGAAAAATAATGGCAGCTGATTCCAACGTCATAACTATGCAAACTTGTTTATTATTTCATAAGATGATTGATCCGTCATTATTAACGTTAATATAAATAAATATTCAGATATTCTTATTCATACATACCGAGAGATATATTATTTTAATATCGTCATACTTATATTACCACAAATTCCCTTTACATTCGAAAAGCAGGCAAATAAAATTATATTTGTAAATCGCAGCTTGGAATTACTTTGATTTCATTGGGAAAATTTTATTCCAAGAGTTTGTTAAAGACCTCGATATTTACTTATGCGCTGTTTCTCCAGAAACATTCGTGTTTACGATAATATTTGAATAGAATTTTCATTATTATGAATATTTTCGTCGGTTAGCGTTGATATTGTAGTGATAAAAACAAAAAAGGTTTCTTGTATTACAAGCATATTTTGCGCTTTGAAAGGCAATTTCGTTTTACGTTTAGCCGTATTGGGTTAGGATTACGTATTCCTATTTTATCAGATATCAAATGTTTTGTTTGCAACGTGGGAATACCTTTCACATATTCTATTTAGATATTGGGTTTTAGTCATATATTTAAATACGATATATTTTTGAAGTAGTGTTTCGTCTGGAAGAAACTGCTCTGAGAAGAAATACCTTTTAACGTTTTAAATTTAGAACGGGGCTTATTAAATTTAAAATTAAAAAGAGTCTAATTACACTCTTTAAAAACCAAATGAATTCTATTCTAGAAGCCGTGTACTCAAGTAATATTTACATGTATACGGTGATAAATCAGCGACATATCAGCGACATGTGTCAGGCAGAGAAGGCTTATCCTATAAAGGCATAATATATGAATGAAAAGGAACCTCTGAGGTCAAGGCTTTTTTGCCGTTGATTTTTAAAGATTAATATCAGTTCTTAACGTTTTTTTTATTGTATACGGATATACTAAACGGCTTAGTTTTGCTCTTTCGCGAATTTTGTAAACGTTTTTGACATTCATAAGCATGCCTTAAGTCGCATCTAAACTGAATAAATAAATTTTGATTGATTGATTGATTGCTTGACAGAATCGCACCTTAAATATCTAGTATTAATAAATATAAATAAAGTAATACTATTAATATCAATAATTGCTAGAAAAACCCGATAAGATATTGTGGTACTAGAAGCTTTGCTTCTTTCATTTTATAATCCGGATTCTAAATGCATCAGAGCTACAGATATTGTGAGACATCGTGATTGCATACAAAAAACATCGTATTGCAATCTCTATCCAGACTACCAGCGCTGGAAGCAAGAGCGTGAAGCGGAAGATACAGAAAAATAGCGTTCATAGATACTTGTTTATGAAGTAACTGCGCCCTGCCAAGCTTTGCTGTGGTACATTGTGATTGAATAGTTGAGAAATGAGAAATAATACAAAGAATACATTTCATATAAAGTATTTTTGCAATACAATATTTTTTGTTTCTCCACTGTCTGCGTAGATATAAAGATCTATCTGGTTTTCCGACTCGGGAATACGCAACATACGATCTAATAAGACTGCGCCATTTCTATTGCGGTTGTCAGCGAGTGTTTTCATCGATTCCGGCAGATGGCGCGGTCACTGGTACACAGCTGATCGTTAAAAAACTTTTTTTTTTAAAGAGATAAAAACAATCATTCATGTGGATTATATGTTACGCTAAAATTTCATCGATCAGTGCAGAACTTTTTAATATTTGAAGCGTACAACCAACATAATATTTTTATATATACCTAGATTGTGCAGTTACTGACTGATAATTTAAACTAACAGACATATTTTTCTAATACAGTAGTTATTGAAAACGTTACTACTATAACTACTACTATAAATGTAAAATAATACGGTTCAAAATCCTTTACATTTTCTTTACTTTTAACAATGATAAAAAATACAAGATAAATAGATTTAGCGCCAACGTCGCATCCCTATTAAACCCATTTGGCGAGTGTAGTGTTTTATTTATTTTAGCACTTCCATTAGCGTGATCTGAATCCGAGAACACTTGGAGTTGACTTGTTTACTCACTTTTAAAGTAAATTGCACCGCATTAATGCAACTTCAAAGAGTCTTCTCATTTAGTTTGAGGTTGCAAGTTACTCGCCTCGCTTTCTTAATGTTTTCATTGTACACTTATTTATGACGGGCTTAAATTTTGTATGAAGTTTGAGTGTTATTTACGAAGATTTTTAAGCTTTGAAGATACGCGTTAGCGTTGAATTAATATTGACTTTGTTGTCTTACACCCAAACCCAATAATTAATCCATAAACTCAGATTGAAAACAATCTGAGATCATACCATTACAGTCGATCGATCTGCATCCTTATAACCAAACCCTACGAAGACAATCCATTTTTGGTGACGGATAGAATGCAATCTCCTCGCTCTTTACACTTATTTGATAAACAAAATAAAGTAATTAAAACCGTACAAATAATATTAAAATGTACATGTATATGTTTAAAAAATATTAATTTTTAATTGTTTTAAAAACTGTTATAAGTTAAATCTTAATCCACATACACCGATCCGCCCTACCATGGATAGCTTGTAGCGACAGATGGCTAATACAATCGATTGGTTCACTATCATCAATATTTAGATTAAAATATCTATCTCAGATGGTCAAAAATGGATTGACATTGGTTATTGGGTTGCGTAAATCTACGTTTTAACCTACCATCAATTTCGCGATTTCATTAATGATTAACAAGTTATTTTTAAATTTGTCTGTTTTACCTCAGTATTATCTTACCCAAGAGACTTCTTGTTTAACGGTAGCAGACCGTTGAAAACCCACTCCATAGATAATAAGTCACAATTAAAAACACTCTGCGTGTATGTTTTCATTACGGTTTCTATGGCTCTAATTAAAAAGCTACAATGGGCACTAAAACCCAGACAGTCGAATTAAGTTTTCCTGAATTTTCCATTTTCCAAATACAACGTGAAACGAAACAAAAGGCGGTTCAACGAGGCCCTCTGAATTTTTTAGCGCTCAGAGATGGCTCAGCTATTTACATAAAATTATTCCTATCGGGTTCCACAATTCTCACTTGAAACAAAAGAATATTTGCGGTATCTTGTAGGGTTTACATATGTTATACAATGGAAGTGTTTTAAGCGATAGAAAAGAACCACAGAATTTCTTTTATAGAAAGAGAGATTCCATCCGCAATGCCTTAAATATTGTATGTAAAATTAGTATGCATAGTTATGATGTTGGAATCAGCTGTCAATCGAGATTTTTCAACGCAATCTGACTATCAATAATGGACTTCAACACTTCTCTAAAGATTCATGCACGCAGCATTACCTGTGAGTTTTAATTGACTATATTTATAGCCAACTATATCATACCATAAATAATAAATCCATCTGCTATGCGACCACTGCCTCTTAATAAGGAAGTATCTTGAATTCAGTGAAACAGTTTAATCTATACAGCAAGGGTAAAATCAGACGCGCTTTTTCTTAAAATAAGTTAAGTTTGGCAACCCTATCAAGGGTCACAGAAAGGGCGACTCTTCAACAAATAACGTGTCATGAATCATCTCTAAGGGTCAGCACAAAGGATCGCTTAGCGGTAGCCGTCTTTGCAAAACATTCTTAATGGAACTATGCTGGAGAAACTTTTGACGTCCAAGTCGTCGTAAATCATCAGTAACAAGATTATAGTGTGGTCGGCACTAAATATATCGTCAAGATATATATTTGGGGGATGTCTCATGTATAATATATGAGTTTAGCAACTAATATATAAAAATACGATGTTTTTAGACTACCTGTATTGTTTGGTTTATTTCTTATTATTTTTTGAGATCGATTTTTGAGATATAATATATACTATTTCCTAAAGTGTGTGCTTTTGTATAAATATTATAATTATTTTGATACTAAATTGTCGAATTTGGTAAACCTGTAACTAGTTACAACCTATGTTATATATTTATTTATTTATTGAACGCTGAAGTTTTCCAAATAGGTTAGCAGAGTCCATGAAGCACTCTCTCGCTTCATCCACTTTCATGACATTCACCATGTCAAATTTAAAATCATTTATTCATATAGGTAACACAATGTACACTTACGAATGTCATGCATGCTAGTCTGCCTCTTCTACTGCATTTAAGTGTTTCAGAGGTGTTCAGATTAAGACCTGCAGCTAAGTTTTATTATCGGACGTCAAGGCAGAATAGAAAATAACATCCGCATCACTATGACGTCCGTCGCTCCACAACTGAGCATTGTTTAAGGCAATTTACCACCACAATGTGGAACTAGCTGCCCACTGAAGTATTTCCTAATTAATATGGACTTAGGAGCGTGAAAGCGTAGCAATTCCTAAAACCGTCAGCGCGCGTGCGAGCCTTCTGGCAGTGCTAGTGCCCATGGGCGGTGTCACTTAACATCAGGTGAGGCGCCAGCCTGTTTGCCACCTGTAATATAAAAGAAATAGTCGTGTGGAACTTTTGATTTGTCCCTTCTCTAGCACCTGCATTTGGTCCATTTGTATACTCTACTAGTTAGCTTCTCATTCATTCGTTCTACATGGCCAAACCACCTAAGTATTTCCTTTCATCCCTGTCATTACATCCTCATTAGTGAAATTATATATAACAAAATATAAACAATCATCGCAGTCTTGAAGCCAATATGAGCCCTTTAGTTTTTACAACATTCATAAATTTTAATATAACAATTTTGTTTCCATAATGTCCAATAATATGAGCGTTACTTAACTTTACGAACTCTGCAATAAGTCAAGTTATTTTTTGTTTGATCCAGCGTCGCAAAACTATAAGTCCTAATGTTATCTCAGTTATTAGCTCATGTTTTAAATAATTAAATCCAAATGTTACCCAGCTTCAAACAATGTATTTCCTTAAATGTAAATCTGCATATATCAATACAACAATTCGTGTTAGAGAATTATTATTATCGTACGTAATCGATGTATAATAACTACTGTTGATGAACAAACAAATACGTCAATAACAAGGGAACGCAACTAACCAATTAATAATACAAAGAAAACAAAACAATGACATATAATCAATGTAATAGAAATGGTGTATAGTATGAGAATTCGAATATTGTTTTCAGTATCATTAATTGTCTAACTAAAATAAAAACACGAACTTATCGAATGTATTCGGTAACTTGATAAAACGATTGTTATGTTCAATATGTTGTTTCGTATTCATTCGTTATGTAGATTTGTAACACATGGAAATTGCATTAGCTTTTTTTTGTTATATATAAGTTGTAGAAAGATTGAATAATTTATATGCAAGTTTTTTTTAACCGAGGTTAAATGGGCAGGAGGCTCACCTGATGTTAAGTGATACCGCCGCCCATGGACACTCTCAATGCCAGAGAGCTCGCGAGTGCGTTGCTGTCCTTTTCAGAATTGGTACGCTCTTTTCTTGAAGGACCCTAAGTCGAATTAGTTCGGAAATACCTCAGTGGGCAGCTAGTTTCACAAAGTTGTAGTGCGCGGTAAAATGGCCTTAAAAAACGCACAGCTGTATGTTGTGTGCGTATTTAAATAAATACAATATTTATTAAATTGCTTTCATAATTGGTATGACGCATGGCGTATGAACAGATTTATGTGACTTCCTTGGCAATATTGATGGGCACAGGAGACCTGGATATCACGCCAGGAAACTAAATAAAATATATATTAAAAATAGTTTTACTTTACTTTTTACAGTGCTAAAATTGTTTACAAGGTCACAAATAAGAAAAGAAAACGCCCTGACATTTTTTCGCTGGGGATCAAACTTTTAACCTCCGGCATTTGTAACAAAGCCATTTGGGTAGAAATGTTCAAACACCTTTATAGTTCATACATATTTGTAATACATTGAGAATTCTCGTGGTTCAGCCGCGTAAAATATTCAATGCAATTCGTTATTTAAAAAATAGTCTCTTGTCCTAGATGTAAATTTCCTCACCTATTTTCCTAATACATATAACATAGCCAGTTATAAAGTTCTCAACTAAATCATAAAGTAAAAGAGCAAAACGTTTACCCAGTCGACGCCACAGCATATATAGAGTCGCTTACATTCAGGTCACGTAGCAAAGTGATTGTTTGCGTATTACACTGCTCTGTGGAATGTTTGGACAAGGAATTGTGTAGGAATTAAGAAGTCGTTATTTCTGATTAAACCTCTTCTATTCCTCTTATCTTGCGTGTTTGGATTTAATTAGGCAAGCGGTAAAATTTAATTAAATGTTTAACGAGCTTCGAGGAATCACGCAGTTTATTTGTAGATAGTTTGTTACAATGCATTGAAGTTACACAAGCAAGGTAGTATTTATTAATAATTAAGGGAAGTTTAAAATGTATAAATTACAAAAATAACTAAATACCACCCAACAGATTTCTTGTTACATTTTTGTGGTGTAAAACATATATATATCACCTTTATATACCATTCTCGATACATGGACTATCAAACACTAAAAAAAATCTTATTTGTCGTTATAATTTAAACCCAAAGCACCCACATAAGTGAGTGTCCATGGGCAAAATGCAGTTCACTTTTTTGGCGTCCCGTAGGCTTGTTAGAATGTTGCCAAAATATTGAACAGTTGATGAAATAGGCCAACACATTCAGTCCGCATTTACCTTGAAAATATTTTATTTATTACAAAATTCATGGTGATTAACATACAATTAAAAACATAATAATTCAGTATATATTTATAAGCATTGGAATGAAGAATTAAGAAGAATTGAAGAATGATAAAATAAGACGAAAACCAAAGTTATAGATGTCTAACATTATTCCATAAAACAGACGTGGCTAATCGCATATAGAAGATATAGAATCGTTGGCAGGAAGTGACTGAAGAGAGAAAGCCATGGATAGAGAAATTTAGTAAAAAATTAGAATATCAAGTAACAAGAAAAAAAATGGCAACTTAACTGTACATTGTCAAAATTTGTAACATTTGAAAATTGAGGCTTTAAATCGGAGATAGACTTAAGCGTACACTAATATCTTTATCCGGAACACCTCGTCTGAATGCTAAAAATATTTATCATCTCATTATGAAGCCACACCCAAACTCAAGTTAATAATTCCAGGTGTCAACCCGTACCGGCATCGTGTCGCATTACGTCCGACTGCAGATAGTGGTCCCCGAGGCTTTCATCCTGGGGTCGGGTGAACATCATGTCGACCTCGGCAGCGTTATACACCTCATATGCATTGTTGAAAAGGTACGTTTATTGAGATTATGTATGTATGTTGTAGGCACGCTGTGTAAAGTTGATTTTTATCTTTACATAGAACGCCATCAAAAACATAACTTGTAAAAAACGTTAAAATACTGGGTTTGTACACACACGTAAGCACGAATTGGATTACCGTTGGAGTTGTGACATCTATGTGATACTAAGTCGGTTATTTTTTCTCAGTCCCTATTAAGGGACCTGTCTTACATTTTTTAGTAATAAGCTAACAACATAAGATGTCATGTTAGGTTACTACAACAAGAAGGTTAGTGACCTTACTGATATCAATATCAAAAATCTTTTGTGTCTTTAATGTAAATATTGGCTTGGCAGAACACAGAGTTTACACAGAGGAGTATTTCGATACGAGTTGTAATTTACAAGACTTTTGTAAATATACAATCTTTAGCACACGTGCTTGGGAATTGTACATATGCCAATAAGTTTTCAACCCGCAAAACGGAACAGTCTCTGGGAAGGCATAGCAAAATGTTCCATGTTGGTATGTACTATAAACGTAGGCTAAGTAAAAGGAGATTTCATTTTAAGGAGAAACGAAGTTCGCGGAAGCAGCTAGTAATTCACAATAATTAAATATATTTTAATATCACTTCAGAGTCCGACACCACCACAATACGTATTCTGGTACCACAATGACCGTATGATTAACTACGACGCGACGCGAGGAGGAATCACGGTGGAGACGGAGCCGGGAGCAAGGACTCAATCAAGACTTACAGTACGAGGAGCCACCTTGAAGGATTCAGGAAATTACACTTGCAGTGCGAGTAATACCGAGCCGGCGTCTATACACGTTTTTGTATCGGAAGGCAGTGAGTATTCTTTAATTACAAGTCGCTCTTATGGGAAGTAAATATATAACGGACGCTTGGTGCTAAGTTAACAATTGAAAAATCTTTAACTGACAATAACAAATGATACTCTTAATTTTTTTATTTTACAAAATTAATAAAATTTTTACACTTAACTACAAAGTTGTTTTTACTAAAATAACTGCTAAACAACGCTTTTTTTATCGATCGCCTACTATTGAATATATAAGGCTCTAAATGAGTAGCTTTATTATGTTGTTTTCGTGAAGATTGGTTTTACATACGAAATTTGGAAGTTTTTGTTATATTCTGTAAAAGGGTTACTTTGTGTTTGACCATTTAACAATTTGTATTAGATTTAAAAATGTATTTTCTTTCTTTCCGGATCCATTTATGCCTAGTTTCTATACCTATGCGTATCTTAGTACCAGTCATACTTTATGCCTCAGAGTCGTTGATATTTCTGCACAAAGCTTCTACCAATTACATGATCTAATCTATCAGATAAAGGAAATAGAACAGAAATATATTGATTTGAATTACGTAATTTACAGGTAACAAAATGGCGGCAATTCTAAGACGCAACACTAGCGCCATCCATGGTATTACTTCAAGCGTGACGTGTATTCTTCTTCTAGCCTCTGTGTTGGTGCACTTCGTCGTACGATGACGGTAAATTGTCAAAAAAGTAAAGGAGTTTTTCTTTAAATATTACTTTTGTGAAAATCTTACTGCCAAATATTTTGACGCTGTATTGTTACAAGTATCGATACGTAAGTTGGCAGGAATTGCGCAAGAATAAATTGACACCATTATATTTATTAATAATTTTAAACTATTTATATAATTATTTAAATGTAACATTAATTATAAGGCAGTGAGACATGAGAGATGACCGCTTAATTAATTTGACAGTTCAATACGGAAACATCAAGGCGATATATTACATTTAAAATATAACTACATACAAGCAAAATCATGTCAAGTTACGAACCGATACAAGATATTGCATAAATATTGATGTGGTCCTTATTGATTAAAATAACTAAATAAATACATTATTTTTAAAAAATTAATTTTAAAATTATTAGTTATACTTTACTTGCAATATAATATATATCATATGTAAAAATTTGAGGCTAACCTAATTACATGTTATTCTTAGTTTTAAAATTTAAACGTTTTCCTTCTGTACACTTTAATACAAATAATCTTTCTACAAGTGTTGCTTTGATGAATAAATGTTTAGTCAGTTTCCTAAGCAAAATGTGAACGCTAAATATGTATTTCTAACTTTATAAAAATGTATTTTGTATGAAGCAGCGAGTTAGCCCATTAGGTTGATCTCAGCGTTTTTGTCATTGGTTGGCATAGTAGAGACGTAGCTCAATCGATGATGGTATGTTTCTTCTTAATTTTTTTTTAATACAACAGAAGAAGGAACCTATCAAATCTATATCAGGTTTTTTAATTATTATATCCTTATACCAGAGATAATGTTATCACAAGACATTAATACTAAAAAAAATTCTTGTTTTGTTGCTTTATTTCCCAATTGGAATATATTTTTAATTATACAGAACTGTATAAAACTGTCATCTGTCAAAATATAAAGTATGGTTAATATAGTTTAAGCAGAATATTTCCTTTAAAATTATAACCCTCTGTACATATGAAACTGCGTTAATGTACATTGACTTAATACTAAAGTTATACGTAAAAGTAGATATTGTAACGTAGGTAGTAACTGAAATATTGAATTATACATACGTTAACATTATTTGAGATATTAGAATAGATTGAAATTGTATTGGGTTGGTTTTCGAATTTTATAATCGTTTTTTCTAAACAACTGTCAACAAAGGCTTTGTTGACTAAGTAATTAATTCCGAGACGGTTAAGCAAGTTCATGAAAAAAAATGTGTTAATTCATTGAAAACTACATTATGTGAAAGGTTTGGGAGCCCTTTTAAGTAAAATAATAACTGTGTGGGTGAATTACTCTTCTGATAAAACAAAATCAGTAATTCGGTCAATTTCATTGATTACAAAGTATAGCTGGAAATCTTTCACAGTACGTATCTCGAGGCAATTACAACTAACTCATGTGGACTCGGCACCCACCGGTCTCTAAGAGATGCGAGATTTCGCTGCCCCCACATGACACAACAGTGTAATCAGACATCAGACATTTTTTGTATCAATGGGGATGTGAGTCTTAATTGTGTCCGGTTGTAAGTCAAGCTAGTTTTAATTTATTTAGAGTAAGAAATTGATTATTTGTATTACAAAATGTTAAAATTTGAAAACCAATCATTCCTAGTAAACCTAGTTATAATTCTGTAAAATACATTTTTGATATCACTGTACATAGTCACCGTTGCGTCAATTGTGTACAAATTTGACAATTTACATGTTTTGATAGCCAATAAAAAACTGATTTTCTTGCACAGATCTCTCCAAATTAACTAAGAAATTTCAATATTTCCTTTTCAAATCAGTTTTATATATATTATGTACGTGAATAATTCCAAAGATATTTCCGAGTTGAGCTTGAGGGCTTAGATTGAAATTATTATGGTTATTTGATTTTATAACTCATTAAAAGACCCTATATAGACCCTGACGGAATTATCAATCTCATTAAACTGTCAATATAAATACTATTTGCTAATCTTTCAAGTCGTTCCTAAATTAATATTTTTCGATAAAACTTTATACTTTTTTTGCGTCAGTTTTCTCTCAAAATTAATATGGTGAATTCTGTTATATGAAGATTGACAAAATTGATATAATTATAGGCCTTTAGAAAATATTGTGCAAAAAATTTTTAATATAGTTTTCAAAAGCGCAACATGAAAGTAGGTTTACGCAAATTCCCAGGAAATAAAATGTAGGCTAGATTTAAACTTAGCAATAAGTATAAAAGTAATTTATGTAAACTTAAAATCAAATATTAATTTCTCATGTTTCATAGAAAACAATTGGTTATTAAAAAAAAATTTCAGTTAGTAGTAAATTGAACAAAAAAATTACCATATTTGGTAGTTGTTTAACTTATCCAAGATTATTATTTAAAAAATCTACTGTGTGATAATATAAATTTGAATTTAACCTGAATTATATTCTAAAAAATGTTTGTAAATAATTATAGTAATGTAAATAACTTGTCAGTGTTATTCAAACTATTATTGTACAAATAATTTTGGTGATTCTGTATGCAATAAAGATTTCTTCGGATGATTGATGTTTTTAGTCTATGGCTGATTTTGTCATTTGAGTATCAAGCGCGCACACAGAAGTTATTTCAGGTGTCGAAATCATAAAGTTTTGCTAAAACAAGCCTTATATCGTTAAGAGGCAAAAAATATTTACGTAACACACAATTTTATAGAAAGAAAAGCACGCATATATAAAATACAAACAAACACTAATCAAAAATTGGCCCAACTCGGCTTTAAAGCTGCTTGTTGCACCAGCAAAACTGATTTTCAGTGGACCGATACTATCTTCCAGTTACACACATACTTCCAGGACACAACATTTTTAACAATAAAAATGAAATAAAAAAATATTAGAAAATAGAAAGGAAAAATAAATTTCAAACACAAACATACAATATAAAAGCTGAGACATTACATCTAAATTCCTAACCCAATCGACTAACAATCCAAAGTACTCTGTTTTTGTTTACGATTCATGCACTGATTTACGAATCTGAGTGGACAGAATGTAACACAAATGTCAAAACAATTCAGCGTGCCGTTCGATTGTCATTGGTCAACAGCATCTATAGTCCAATATGTCAACAAGTGACACATGACACGACATCAACAATCTCTGGCAGTGTTTTACTTTTTTTTTTGGACTACGGTTACGGTACGGTACTATGCTTAATCATTGTTGGCGTTGGCGTGATCTGTCTGCTGTTCGCGCTAAGCCTGCATGCCCCACTCACAGCGCCATTTTGACGATAAGTCACCGAATAATATTAATCACATTTTTACAAAACATGTTCTAAAGAGTTTATGTATTATATTAAGTTATACAGACAAGTTAAAAAAAAAATCAGAACATATCAAAGGGGCCTATAACGGAGCATGCAAAACACTAATAGACACAATAGTACATATATTAGTAAAAAAACACATTGGTTTAAAATATATATTTTTTTAATTATAATAGGATTAAATTAACTTTTGCAAGAAATAAAATGCTTTTTTATTTATTAAGGTTAAATCTAGCTTTTAGCTAGCTGTTTACTCGCTATTAAAAAATGCTATATATAAAATCTCTACGAAGTTCTAGTAAGACTATTAAATGCCCATTATGTATGGTCTAAAAAACAAAAGAATTGGTAATTTTATGAGCTTTTTTCACACGTGGTCAGTTAGCCACTGCATACAACTGTTCAACAACATACTGGTCATAGGAAAATAAAACGATTTACGATTCAACATAGTATTTAATGTTTCAACTTAAAATACATCTCATACTATAATTAAATGATTTCCAATATATTTTCATTATACATCACATCCAAAAAGTGTCATTCTCATGTAGACAAGACGCGTTTCACATAATACCGTGACACTAATAATTTAACCAAAACATTTTCCATACAAAAATCCATTTCTCTATATAACAAAAATAAATAAAAAAATTGTTCTACTTATTCTATATTCATAACGAACGGTTGTCGGTTTCATGATCTTGTTGCTTTATTAGATTCCAATAATGTCCTTTCTGTTTCTTCAATTGGTCATGAGTTCCCATCTGTAAATTATGTAACCTGTTAATCATCATGTCAATATCTGTTACGACATCGAAGGGACAACCCATATTTAGTCTTAAATCCAATAGTCTTAACAGCCACTGACGTCGTTGGCTCTCTCCCTCTCGGAAGCCTTCTCTCTCATACTCTATTTGCCCTGGTTTGCTTAGGAGAAAAATGGGTAGAGGCTCAACTGATGTTAAGAGATGCTCATGCCGATGTACATTGCCAGAAGGTACGCAAGTGCGTTGCCGGCCTTTTTAGAATTGGTACGCTCTTTTCTTAAAGGACCCTAAGTCGAATTGGTTCGGAAATATTTTAGTGGGCAGCTAGTTTCCAAGTATTAAACAATTAGTCTGTTTTATTTCTCATCATCATTTTGATCAAAAATATCAAAAAAATATTTAAGGTAATATACTGATTATTGTATGATGTCATATTTGTAGATGTGTAGGAAACGGCGGCAAATATTTTAAATCACTAACTTTAACGTACACGTACTGGACGTCATTTAGCGTATACATCTTTCAATAAATCACGAATGAAAATGATTTAAAAGATTAAAAAAATACAATAATAAAAACACTCTTTTTATTTTATTTATATAACGACAAAAATATCTTGTTTCTAGTGATATAAAAATAATTTATAAAGATATGAGTTAATTTACTTACTTCAACAACACTTCCTTTGTTTAGTACCACAATCAGATCCGCATTAATAATTGTCGAGAGTCGATGCGCGATCACCAACACTGTGCGCCCCTTCGATGCTGTCTCGAGCGCAGTCTGGACCACTTTCTCACTCGTTGCGTCTAACGCACTGAAAACATACGAAATTACGTTTATGCGATAGTATTGGATTCGATTGTTATTGGTCTACTGCCTTTCTTCGCCAATAGGCGTTGACACGAGTTAGACACGGCATGTAATATGAAACCAACCCAATAAAAATGTGAAATAAAAGTGTGCGTACTTATGTACACACGTTAGAAGTTATACGTTCTTTGGCGTATAACAAGATAAAAATCTTTTATTTTTTATCTTTCGCCTTATTCTACGTTGGTAGAAAAAACGATGTTAAACAATAGGAAAAAATTACTCTCAACATGTTTCCCTAACGCACCAAAAGTATAACTTCAAAACTAAAATGTTGACTGTAGCTAACTTCAGGGTGTCAGCCTTTTGTGATGATGTGCGCGCAAGGGTAAAAAAATACTTTCATCATATTTCACGAACGTGCCAAAAGAAGTATAACATCAAAACTAAAATGTTAACTGTAACGAACGTAAGGATGTCGGTTTTTTGTAATGGTGCGCATGCGCATGTTGAAAAATTACTCTCAACGTTTTTCTCTAACACGCCAAAAGAACTTCAAAAAGCATCAATTATTATGTTAGAATTTTAGTCCAACTTAAATTTTTTTTTTTCTATCTGTTTGTTTCCTATTAGTATAAACATTGCATTACCTAGTAGCCTCATCTAGTATCATAACAGGTGGGTCTTTCAAGACGGCTCTAGCGATAGCAATGCGCTGCTTCTGCCCTCCGCTGAGCGACATTCCCCTTTCCCCTACCATTGTGTCGTACCCATCTGGGAAGTTGCGTATGAACTCGTCCGCGTTTGAGGTTTGTGCGGCCCTGTATACCTGAAAATGTCCTTCACATTATTATCTATTGTAATTGACGAGTGTCTAGAGATACTCAGACAGAGGAGAGAATCAGAGAGAGGAATCGCACAGTACACAAAAAACTAAACTCTAACGTTTAATTCTGACATTTCATAAGTGTTGCTACTAAAAAAGTTCCCCACCGAAAAAGGCACAATAATGATTGCCATGTGAAAAATAAATATACCTTCATTATGTTTTTTTAAATATAAAACAAGGGCTAAACGGGCAGTAGGCTCTTGTGATGTTGTGATACCGTCGCCCATGAATGCCAGAGGGCTCGCCAGTGCGTTGCCGGCCTTTTTGTCTTTTTTCCATTCACAGTATTAAACTAGCTGATTTATTATTATTTTCGAACGTGTACCTGCTAAGCAGACTCAAGTCTATAATCTAATTCGTATCTCAACTCGTCTTCTCTGTCAAATGTGTCAAACTTGATACAGAAAAATTCGTTTGAGACATCTTAAAACTAGATAAGTTTGATTCCACATAATCTTACCTCTGCATCAGTGGCATCCGGTTTCCCGTAACGAATATTTTCTTTAACCGTAGTTGCGAACAACACTGGCTCTTGGCTAATCAGCCCAATGGCGCGACCCCGAAGCCAGTTCCCATTCATCTCGCGTACATCCACGCCATCTATTGTCACCTTACCCTTATTTACATCGTAGAACCTGTAAATTTTAGTTTCTTAAACATATCATAGATGGCGTTATAGGCAAATTTAATAGAGAAGAAAATTCTTGTTTGTTTCGTGCCTTCTGTGTCTGACACATACTAACTAGCTGACTTTTTGAGTCTAACAGATGCCGGTTTCCTCTCGATCCTTGTCTTTCACCATACGTGTGTTTTCTTTATAAATAGCTTCATGCAGAGCGTATTGCCACAGACAAAATTAAAGAAACGGAATAGTAAAGAAAAATAATTTTACATCGAGCGAAAAGTACATCGGATAACAATTGAGTGTTTAATGTGCAAATGGAAATAATGCCCAAGTCACTAACAACACAGCTCTTATAACAGAGATTTTCATACAATTTTAGTTCCTTCTATAAAATGCATGTAAAACTTACGAAATATCACCTCAATTAAGTCCTCGATATTTATATAGAACATTTGTAATAAGACTTACTTTAGAAAAAAAATAGTATTTTGCCTATATAAACCGGATAGTCAATAATAAATTACCTTTCCAATAAAGCGGCAATAGTTGACTTCCCATTTCCGGAACTACCGACTATTGCAACTGTCTTCCCCGCTGGTATTTTTAAATTGAAGTTATTTAATACTACCTGAAATTCATAAATAAAGCTTACAAACAAAAACTCTATATTCGGTAACGGTTAATAAGACCGTAAAATCATACGCGTACTGCGTATCATACGCGTATTACCCGAGTGGCGAGTATTATAATGCGGAACTTCATACATTTCCTAAATTCCAAAAAAGGGCCATATACGATCATGATATTGTACCGTATCGACTTTTTTCCCTACATCCAAATTATATATTTTAGCAAGAAAATATTTATCGATTATAAAATATGGTATATCAAAAAACAAATTGAATGTATTGCCAGTTCTCTTCATTTCTAAACCCTCGCAATTCGAGAACTGGGAATAATTGAAATTTAGAAGCATTTAATTTTTTTTTTTGAGAGTACAAAAACACTTACCGCATCAGGTCTGGTCGGATATGCGAAGGTGACGTCTTTGAATTCTATATCACCATGAAACTCATGATATTTGATTGTCTTGGTACCAGATGTGTCCATTTGAGGCTCCTTGTTTATGTACTGAATATTAAATACACAAACTTTATATATCTTATATTTATTACCATAAATTATAGTCATGTTGAATAATATGGTTTCTAAACTAAATTAATATTTTTTTCTGTGTAGCACTATAATTACTTGTACCTAGTTATTTATATTCACCAGTTATAGTTTAATACACCTGATGGTAATTGATACCGACACCGTCAATGCCTGAGGGCTCGCGAGTGCATTGCCGGCTTTTTAAGAATTGGTACGCTTCTTTCTTGAAGGACCCTAAGCCGAATTAATTAGGAAATACTTTAGTTTAAATAAATTTTCGTAGTGATAAAGTGGAAAATATATTAGAACATTTTTATGCGTTTTTTTTTGCAAAATAAACATCCCTTTCATTATAAAAAGCTACCTTCATTAAAAGTTTTATTCCTTAGAGGGCTTGAAAAAAATGCACATCATTTTCCTATTGCAGAGTGAACAACCCATGGGACAAACCTCAAAAACCCGTCCTCCAGCACTGATGCCCTTAATGACAGATCCAAATAGCAACGATATCTGTGCCACCGACCGTTGTATAGTCTGTGCATTCACAAGGAAAGCCATGACATCACCCGCTGACATCTGTCCGGTTGACATTAGGTGACCACCCAAAAACATTGTTCCTAACACCATACTGAAATATTACAAAAATAAAAAATTTATAACCTACCTTTTTTTCATTCATACAAATATATACATTTAAAAACATGAAGCCAACATTAAATATCTGTTAACATT
Source organism: Pieris rapae (assembly GCF_905147795.1). Classification (NCBI taxonomy): domain Eukaryota; kingdom Metazoa; phylum Arthropoda; class Insecta; order Lepidoptera; family Pieridae; genus Pieris; species Pieris rapae. The sequence continues at coordinate 1,826,896 of NC_059509.1, read as the reverse complement.
ATTAACCTATTATCATAGCCATAGTTGAATGCGTGCAAGCGAAAATTTAATCCCTACTTGAAATCAAATAATCGACCATCAATTGACTATGATTGACTCCTTATTTGTAAAAAAAAAGAAAACGCATCAAAACAAAAAAAAAATAAGTAAATTTGCGCCGAATTACAAATAACAAAATTACGGTTCTTTAGTGAATAAAAACAATCAGTAAGAAATAAGTTGAAGGGACCAAACACAGCTTCTTTAACGATTTCAAGCAATTTTTTCACATAGCATATAAATATAATTACCCATTCAGAAACAAATTAGTTCCCGCCTGGAAAAGTCCAACACCCAACCCCAGTTCCATACTAAGATTTGCAGCAGATTCGCATTCTTCCGCGAACATTTGCGCCTCATTCTCTTCACCGGCAAACGCTCGCACTGTTCGCATATTCGAGATCGCTTCTTCAGCTACTAATGTTGCTTTTTCTATCTAGAAATAAGTTTTTATTAGAATTGTTAACATTAAATTCAAATTGAAATATTTCGGGCATATAACGTTAAGAGATATGTCATATGTCATTTTACATTTTGACACTTTGATAGACTATTAGTCGAAAAATAAGGTATACTTTTGTCATATATATCATAATTTGTTGACAGTTCACATCACCAGTGAATATGTTAAAGTTAAGTTATTTACAATTTATGGAGCAGATATTACAAAATAAAACAAAATACAGACAAATACCGACAACTCAAAGCCAACATTATTCAAGCATTTACCACTTAAGATAGTCAAATACTAATTTTAACTACATAATCATCAATTACGCTGTATTATTGGAGGATAAATGATCCCTAATTAATCTTTTTTTAAACAAATTAAATTAAATCGAACCTGAGACTGTGCTTCTCTGGATAATTTCCTCAATAGTGATCCAATAAAAGTCCCTCCAATAACAACTGTGGGTACACATAGCATTGTGAGACCAGTTAACTGAGGTGATATTACTAGGAGACTCACTGCTGATCCCACAACCTGCAAAGTACATATAACATTATATTCAAAGGTGTAAATTAGCCTAACTACTAATGTTTTTAAAACAATATTATTACTGACAACATGTAATATTTAAAATATCTTAAATGAGACGCAGAGTTTCTTGCCAGTTACACCTTTGATTTGAGAATTGGCAATATACATAGAATAGTTGCATAGGAGAGACATGTCTTAAGCCAATATTTTTCTATGTATATTCCTTTATCTATTAAATTATGTATCTACATATAAGCATATACCTTTAAAGAAAAACACTTTTTTAACGGATTATAGTTATGTATTTGTATTTAAACTTATAATTATTTGTACATAATTTTAAATTTAAACCGACGTTTCATAACTATAATCCATTAAAAAAGTGTTTTTCTTTAAATGTGTAAAAGTTATGTAAATAAAAGACAATACTAAGCATATACCTGTGTAATAGCTCTAAGTCCTCCTGATATTGTTTGCTTAAATGAACTCTTGAAGTCTTGTACATCAACAGTTATTCTGAAATTACACCAATAGACAAATAGTTTAAACCTTTTTCTTTGCAAGCCAGCTTAAAAATCCAATTTAAGAAAATATAATTCAATATTGTTTAATTTTTTAAATAAATTTTATAACTACAGGCATGGATCCAGTACATTTTAGTTTGCTATTATTTACACACCTATTAACTAATTCTCCAGTCCTTTCCTTATCAAAAAAAGCCATGTCTTGATTTAATATAGACACAAATAGATCCTGTTTCATTTGTGCCGCTACTTTTTCGCCTACTTGTGCTAACAGATGTATATAGAAGAATGTAAATAAAGCCTGAAAAATTTATATATTTATTTTTATTAACAATTTAATAAATGAGATTGCTGATCTACTGATATTATTAATGTGTAAAATCAAACAGTAATAAACTGACAAATAGTAAAGCTTACAAATAGTAAAGCTTACCTGTCCAATATATAAAGAGACCATTTTAAAAGCCGGATATTTGATCTGCTCAATAAAGTCCAGAGATGGATTGTGTTTTAATTCAGCTAATATATTAACAATTACTCCTAACATAGCAGGAATATAAATATTCAGGAATGCCACTGTCATAGCTGACTGTAAAGAACAATTTCTGTTAATTATGTATGCAATAAAAACATTTTTTTAAATTAATTACTGTAATTACTCTTACATAATACTATAATTTAACAAGCCTTGAACTACTTAGCTGAATGTAAGTGTATAGACAATAAACAATTTCTGTGAAAACTATATATTGTTATTATAGAAATTATTATTAATAAATAGCTAGTTCTTACTTCCTTCCTCAAACATGGATGGATAGATACTTACAGCTACTGCAGCAACTAACAACCATTTATGTGGTTTAAGGTATTCCAAGAACTTTGACCAGTCAAACCTTCCAGTATCATCGAGAACATTTGGCCTTCTTTGTATAATTCTTGAATGTGTTTGAGCTTTACATAATACTGTATCACTTAAAAATAAACGTGCGCATAATCCTACACTGATGCCTGTACCAAGTTTCCAAGGGGCAATTTGAAAAACTTTAAGTTCATTTTCTGTACAATTCTTTGAAATATATCTTTTCACCGCATCCGATGGTTTCGTTTTTAATAAGTTCAAGTAATGTCCATTACTCCTAAAAGCAGCAAGCCTAAAAACATTTTTATTATAATTAAAGAATTTCCTGTTTAATTTGAATGTAGTTATCTAACCAAAACTTTGTTATATGAAACAATTACTAACCTTTGTTTTATTAATTGGCAGGACTGTGAATTTAATAAATGCCACATAGTAAACGAATTTGAAAATTGAATGGATAATTCAAAATGTTATGTCATCATTTTATTACTGGGTTGTAAATAAAAATTATTGTAATCAATTCAAAATTGTTTTGAATTAAAATTTGGCGCAGAGTGCGTCGATCGAATGTCAATATACAATTATTTGTCATGTTATTGTAGTAGACCCAATAGATTTTTGATAGTCTGTCCTTAAATGACAAGCAGACTAAAAATTCAAAATAGGATAATAGGTGGCGGTGTAGACAGTAATATATAGTAATGAGATTGTATAGATGGCAACAATAACGTCTGCAGTAAAGGATAGAGTGCAAACTTAATAATGGTTTACCTTGTAATAATATCTATAAATAATATAGCAATCAGCCATCACCAACTTAAAAAAATCATTTTAAATTTTATTGCTACAATGTATATAATGGAACATATATTGTATATATCTAATAGAAAAACATGGTATTATTTTATAGATCCACGTGAAATACACGATGAGTAGATGTAGATGAAATTTACTCAATGGAAATGTATCGAACGTCTTTTTTTTAAAGTTACATTAATATGCAATTAGTGACTATTGCGATAGGCAAACACAATTAAAGCAGTTTATTTTAATTGTAGGCATTTGCTACAAATAATTCTTAGAAAAACGGAATTGGCGCCGAAGACTTTAAAAAAAACACTAAAAAATATTATATATATCTAACGTAATAAATAATCTAGGTATTAGTTGGTGTGAATATAGCAACGCAAAATGTCCTCAGCTCAAAATTTTAATGAAGTTAGTACCTTTTTATATCGAGACATAATAAATTCTATACCGTAGTGGAGAACAATAAAATCGATTCTCCCCTTAGCAATCACAGATGGTCAAGAGGAGAGCGCATTCTGATTCTTACAAGCCTTTTGTTTATTTCAAGTGGAGCTTAATACGTTTATTCGTTTATTGCTGTTTTATTAGATTTTAAACATTTAAAATTCTGATACGAAAATCATTATGCCGCATTCTAGTTCGCGATACAAGCATGATTGTTTTATTTAAATTCCCCCCCTCCCATACCTACGTACCAACTATATAATTAAACAACTGTTACACAAGACGAATGCTTTCCGTTTTAGTGTAGAACAGGTAGCTGAAAAAAGGTACTTTCATATAAGAAATTATATGTAGGTTTGCATTCTGTATGATGTGGTGAAGTTGGTGTTTTATTAAAAAAGTCAGCATATTTTCATTAAGTATTTAACCGGTAGTAGTTTCGTTTCATATTAAAAGTAAATTTTAATTTCTACGAGTATAAATAGAAATATTAAGAATATCCATAGCGCTAAATCACTTGCATCATACGCAAACACCACAAACACACCCTCAGTTTCACACCATCACATTGCATAGACAAATGAGATTTTACTAATTTAATAATTATTAAAGACGTGATAGTATCTCATTATTTGTTATTAGTTATTGATTTTTTCTTTTCGTATTTTTTTTATATATTATCTATTCCATATTTGGCTGTTTAGTATAATTGCTTATCTAATTTAAGTTAGCTGTAATTAGAAAATAAATCGTAAAGGAGTAAAACGTATGAATGAATAAAGTTCATAACATGTATTTATAAGTTCTAAATCAATATGTATGTATAAAATTATTCAAAAAAATATGATATCACAAATTATACACACATACACACCAATAATATTAGAACATAAGTAAGGAGAAAAATTAAACAAGCAACCATAAAATTTAAAAAAATTAAAATAATAGCTAAAATAAAATAACAATGACTTAAATCCAATAGAGACTCATAAGAGCGTGATAAACAAAGTTATTAAGTTCATAAGTTGTAATAGCGAGATAGGCTATTCACTAGACCATTGAAAGTAGCAAAAACGCGAGACGTAGGTACTTATAGAAGACTTTTAGTTCTAGTATCTCTAGGATTACAAAGGAAGAACACCATTGGTTTGTTGCATCATGTTCCATATGACATCTTAAGTAATAAAAAATTAATAAAATAAGTTAAAAACAAAGATTTGTCTTCTATCAGAAGGAGGCATGTTGAAATAGGAGTACGCACTTACATAATCGTGGGAACAACACGCAATTACATAGTAGAAACCACTAACATCACCGCAAACACGAATTCAAGAAATCAATGGTTGTAATGCCATGCTTATTTATTAAAGGACGATCTATAGTATAAAAGTAAACCTGCAAATATTTCATTTCGATTTTAAATCCCATGGATTATGCGAATATGGAAGAATTAAATAAATTGTCTGTCCACATGTCCACTATTGTAATAATGGAAACCAATAAATAGCAAATATCGCCTAATACCATAATTTATTGTTTGTGGTGACATCGAAATATGCAAACGTTTAACGCCACACAGAATATTAAAAACAGTTAGTACGAGATCCGACTGCAGGATTAGTGCGTTCATCTGTTATTTGCTAAAGACTAATGTTTATGCATATTTATAAGTGTGGTAAATGTAAATTTACGATTAATTTAATTTGTTGTTTTTTGACGTTCATAAGTGTACAATGTACCTACATGTTTACCAAAATGAATAAAGATATTTTGATTTGATTTGAAAACTATGCATATTTACAGGTATGACTTCCATTCATTTATAACATATAATTATCAATTATATATATTATATATTTCTCACATTGAAGCTATTTCTTTTCTATTAATTAACAAATATGGGTAACTAATTATTAAATCTGGTCGCAAATAAAGGTTGCTGGTTGTAAAAGATGATAAATATTTAAGGTAGAGAAAAAGAGTTAACGCGTAACATCATTTGTCAGACGAGACGAGACTTTGAAAAGATGCGCTTAGTCCTACTGTTATAAATTGTTCTGTGGTTAAACCACCCTAAACGTAAGGGCGTGATGCTGAATGATAAGAGATTATTAACTATAGCTGATGATTCATATAAATTAAATGTGGGTTTAGATGGGCTTTTAAAATTCAAGTCAATTCCATATGAACTAATATTAGGGACACAACTTTAATTTATCCATTGTGTATATGTGTAAATATTTAGAGTCAAAACTTAGCGCTAAGACACATGAATGTCAAAATCAAAGAGGATTTTGACATACATGGCTCAAGGAAATCTAAGTATTTTTATGTTTATAAATTGTTTTGTATGTAAATACCGCAAAGCAGAAGAGAAAGCGCAAATTACATGCAGTTCTGTGACTTATTTTTTTTTCATAACTCATCAACTTTCATAACATTTAATTGTAGTAGACTAAAATTGGGACAGTTAATAGCGAAGTGTATCTCGCTCGTATATACAATATATTAAGTTTCTCATATAAATAAATTTTTTGTAAGGAGACTATTGTAATAACCATAGAGTAATTGATGTTTACTTATATCTCTTTGTCACAAAGTAATGAAGAACAGTGTAGATATAAAATCAACTTATAAACTAAGATCTAGTAGAGCACATAATCTCGCCAGCGTGACATCACTATCCTAATCCTATTACGAACACTTGTCCTATGCAAGTGTTTAATGAATCAGATTATAAAGGATTCGATTCCTGTGATAGTATTTTAGGGGGCGCTAAAATTGTGCTTTGGGTGCCATATTAATGACTGTTTGATATTTTTTCTAAAGCAAGTAATACGGCTCATCGTGTCATACCAGTTTTGATATAGTTTCCTCCCATCAATTTGTGTATAAACTAAACATTTATTGATCGCAATAAATTGAAGATTTAAATATGTTAATTGTCTTTGTTTAGATATAGATTAGTATTTTTTTTAATTTCTCGTTTAACATTGCTGTATATAAAAAAATGTATTCATAATAAACTATGGAATACTAGCATACAGTTAAAGTTGTACAACTAATTCACTTCGAATTAAATGAAGCACAATTTTAGTGCCCGTTGTCATCCCAGTTGGTAATGCCCACCCGCAAGTTCATACTTACTACTACAAAATTATACATCATTTAAAATTCAATCTTATTCCCGCTGCACAGGGTCCAAAACCAATAAAACGATTTCAAACTGCCGACAGATGGCGCGTTAGAGGATAATACTAGTCATAACGTCTGATCGAGGATGCTTTATGAGCAATAAAATATTTGTTTGTTTTACAATCGATATGACTTGAGCAAGCAAATTGTTTAATACATTTATTTAATAAAAAAAATGTATCTATTTATAAATTATCTATATGGTAACGTATAGACTATAGATAATTTATGAGTCAACAACAGACTACACATGCAGTTGGGATTTAATTTGTAAACAATAGATTGAATGTATTAGAAAGTTTGTATGCAATACATGACATGCAATCATCATGTATGTTAAAAATAATCTCTCATCATGATGTAAAAATATATAATTATTATTATATTGCTTATTTTTAAAAACAGCACCTGATGTTAAATGATACCGCCATGGACAATCTCTATCTCAGAGACCTCGCGAGTGCTTTGCCGGCATTTTCAGAATTTGTTCAGGGCAGAGTTGCCATATTATGTCAGATTCTTGATACATATTTTAAACAATATAATTTTGTTTTAGAAATATAATGAGTCTTTATTTTTATGAAACCGCAAACCCATTCAAATCACGTAAAAAGCCAGATTTAGACGGGTCGAAATTAGCAACACTATGTGAATGTCAAATCGAAAGTGTAATAAAATTATACGAAGGAATGTGGCTTCAATAATCTAGTAGAGTACTATAATACCATTTGATCAAACACATGTTGTATAAATATTTACGTTGAGGGTTAAGCGAGCGATTATGAGATTTTTATTGTGAGAAAATTCATCGTAATAACCCTTTAAGAGTCTACAACTGTTCGCGTTTAAACAAAGGATATTGTTTTTAATTATTCGAGATTATCTATCTATTGTGATTCCATATTTAAAAGTTTCAGATCTATTCATAGACAGTAAGCTTTGTTATAAATTATAGAGCTAATAATGATTATTACGAAATACATATATTTATTTCGATGTCCCGCCCACATATTATATAAATTATTATAAAAAAAGGTTATATTAAAGATGAAGCCAAATATGGAATACATGATAACAAAAACTGTCTTTTTGTACATACAGAGACACAGAGATAACACTTACTATTAGACACACACACAAAATATTAATAATAACTGTCATAAAAGAAAAATAACAAAACATTACTATCTTATTGCACTTAGATATAAATTAATCTCAGCAAAATAAAGAGTCGACAGAACACATTAGCTAACATGATGCTTGCTAGTGATTTACTGGTTTAGAGAAATTGCAATTGGTTGTACGTTCAAACCCCGATTACCTACCTACTAAGGATCACGCAATTATCTTTTTTTTCAATGTTAGTGCTTTACATTTCAACTTAATAACTATGTATAAACTTCTTCCAATCAAAAATTGTCTTTAAAAAAATGATGTACCGCGGCAACTGTCATCGTCTATATGGCCCCTGAGTTGTTTCTCTAACCACGGAAATAGGTTTCTACCAGATCTTTCTACTACTAGACGCAAGATCTTGTGATTGTGGCAGGATGTATCAATTCGGAGCCAGCTTCTTGAATGGCGGCCATCGGGACTTGTGCGCCTTATCTTGCTGAAACATAACAAATTTGGTCGCTTGCGTACTTCCCCAAGTTATTTGATATTACCCGTGTGCAAGGTCCCTGTACTAGTAGGTCCATGACTAAGGAATTCTATCATTACCACCCCTTGTCTGTCCCAGAAAAAAATAACCCATAATATTACTGGCGAATAAATCTCCAGAATTGTCGTCGTTGCCTTTGTGGGTCTAAGGTATGGCGGATTCCTCACAATGCTTTCCTTATCCGAGAGAATGTTAAATGAGCATAGAAAGAAAATCCAGTGGTGTACAACCGGGGATCGAACCTACGACCTCATGTCAACACTGCTCAATTTTATTTAATACTTTGTAATTATTCTAACTTAATTTAAATGCTTCACATACAGGAAGCGACTAAGGGTATTTTAAGAAAAGAGGGTACCAATTCATAAAAGGCCGATGAGGAATTCCCGAGCCCTCTCGCATAAAGAGTGTTCATGGCGGCGGTATCAAATAATATCAGATAAGAACCTCCTGCCTATTTCTTCCCTATTATATAAAAAAACAATAAACAAGATTTACAAAAAGTATATCTTGGTGACATTATTATTGTAAAATTATTATTAGCAAACGCATTCCACATTATTTTAACTATTATTGACCTTTTTATAAATAGGCAGAGAGTAGTTATACATATAGAAAAACATGTTAATATATTTTAGTGCGGATTTGGATGACACGGATTTTTTGATAAATTTTTAATCTGCACATATATCTTAGCCAACGAAGGACCTCTTGCTCTTAAAACGAGTGATTGCCTTGTTGCTTGCTTTTTTAATACACTTTTCGTATATATATCTATCATCAGCTATATAAATTATTATCTTAACAGACAAAACAGAAGTCATAAATTAAAAAAAGTAAAGACAAAAACAAAGTACAAACTACCTCCTTGCATGACACCTATAAAACATCTCAAATTAAGCATAAAATAGAAAAAGGACGTAAACCTCTCAAGGCGGCCTCAAGTTCCAAGTCCCTCGCGTCAAAGTTCACCGAGCACCTACTTTCATTTGCAAATGGGAGCGTAATTCCGAGCTAGCCCTTTGACTCAGCCGTGTATCAAATTCATAATAATTTGAGGAACAATTAACATCCCCTTTCATCTCTACACCTTTGTGGTTCAAGCCCATTGCGTCCTATTTGGCTTTGAGCGTTTAATAGAGAGTAACCTCAAAGAAAAATGTACTTACCAACAATTACACCTACGTATGTAACTATAAGGCACTTGCTTGAGCTGAGTCAGACGGATGTGATGGGAGTTGTCGATGAACGTGCTACGACGTAGCCGCGCTACGTATCATTGTGATACCGTAGCTATTGATCATCCTCTTTTATTATATTAAAGAAAAGTTTATTTACGAATCTGTTTTAAGAATAAAACCAACTTTTGCAAATTCTTTCTCGTGAGTATACTTTATATTACATGAGTTAAATTTCATTTAAATAAATATACATATTTATAAAATAATTATATTCCTTTATATTTCTAAGGCGTGGCTAACCAGCTGCTTTTTTTTACAGGATAGAGGAGTAAACGATACTACACAACGGGCACAAATTTTAGTGGATATGTTACTAGGTTTTGGGGCACGAATATGCTCTTTTTTTAACTGGAGAACGTATCTTCCAGTGAGTATCAGGTGTCAATATATTTCAACGCGGATGAAGTTTTAAAAACAATTAACATGATATAAAAATTGCTACACTGTCACAGATCATTTATAAGATTAAAACTCGTTTCATTATAAGAATTTTAACATCATGTATTTAAAATAAAATTTGTTCCAACGCCTCACATATTAATAGGTTTGCTTTAAATAAATTTGTCAAAATATAAAATATAAAAAAAATAAAATTACTGAAAAGATAATCTATTCATATTGATTTTAAACGACACTGAATACGCCATAAAATTCATAAGATTACGCCATAATATCTTACTTAGATAAGCAATAAAATTTGCGTTGCAAAAGAATAATATAACGTAGAATGTAATTTGTTATGACACTATAAATTAAAATATTTTATCGATAAGGAAAGTGCAAGACGCGGCCCAACACTATTCGTCTCAGGCGGGTGGCTTTTGTGGAGCCTCTCCAATATTCGCTTTGTTACTCGGAAAAATGTTCTCTTGGCCGCATCGCTCATAATACTTCGTCGACTTAAATGTTTTCCTTTATAATAAATACATCATCATAATATTTCAATAAAAGGTTCTTGAAATACTATTTATACAAAATTGTTTATTTATTTTGATGATATTTTTTGATGTTGTCTTTTGTATATACTACAAATTACAATACAATTAGTATTTGATACCAATGCATTGCTACAAAAGTAATGACAACTCTTGTAGCAATGCATTGGTATCAAATAGAACATAATATTAGTCTTTTTAGCAACTGTGGCAACCTTCGAGTTCCATCATCAGATCAACTCAAAATGTTTGTTAGATTAAAGCTGCAGCTAAAAAGCTGACCAGGAAACGTTCAAACAGATCTTCATAAATTGGTGCTAGAATCCAAACAGTTAGCTACAGAAAACACATCGGTATCTATCCATTCATTTAGGTTATCAGATAAGCTAATATATCACATTTAAAACCCCACTCCTTTTAGATAGAGGTTTAACTTAAATGGTCTTGTTCATAGTGCAATAAGCCTATATATGGTTTACATAATGTATATAATTAATATAATTAAACTTAAAGTATATTACGTAGGGTTCAAGCGCACAGACGCTAATTAAAGATAGGAGCCTGGTACGTAACGGTAACCCAGACCTGGTGCTTTCCTCGCTCGAGAATAAGTATGGCAATACAGCTAGTATTTGCTGCCAGTGGCTACAGTGTTTAAATTTTCTATATATCAATTTAAATTATTTACATTAGTATCGTGACTGCGCGAATTATGAATCGCACTTGTTATATATAAATCAAATACGTTTTTGACATACGGAGGTAATCTAATTTTCGTTTCTGAAACTTACACTGAATCGAGGCTTAGCGCGAAAAGTGGTATTTCAAAATTCAAAACCTAATAATAATTTTGTCCCACCCTTAATATTAAGTAGAACTTTCTGTGAGTAATTCTAACAAATGTTTTTACAATATTATCCGTTGAAAAGCTTTTCGTTTGTTATTAGAAGTGGCCATAGCCGATATATAGATAGGACAAAGGGTCAACAAGATGGCCCCCTCAACATTTGCGCGTGTTCTCAAGATTGTCGGCAATATCGCGATGGCCGGCGGCTCATTTAATCACGCGACGGAATGTGCTAGTATACTGGACTCCGAAGGCTCGCAAGATATGGAGATGGAACATTATGCCTTTTTTATTTTATGCACGATGCCCTAAGTAATATCACTAATGAAACAACTTGAACAAGTATGACTTGAATAAAAGATCTTCATTAATAAAATATATACAGATTACTAATAAATGCCTTTTTTTCAATTCCACTCATGAGATCTTCTCTTATTTTATTGTAATACGAACAAGTCACCAACACAATTTTTATTACCTTACTTCACTTAATGTTCTATATCCCTGCGATGGGGCAGAGGGCATCTAAAGTGGATGTCCATCGCATTCGGTCTGGAGCCTCGTATTTCACCTCCCTGAAAGTAATTCTGGTTAACTTTGCCTCATCTGCAATTTTACGATGCCAGGTTTGTTTGCGATGGGCACGCTTCCGCTTTCCTTGCGGGTTCCAATCAAGCCCTTGCTTGGGGATATGATTAGAATCTCTTCGGAGTGACTTATCCATGTGCATCGTTTGATCTACTTATTATTCGGGGTTTCTCAGCAGCTCTCCCAAAGTTGCTCGTTAGAGAGTTTCTCGAGCCAGAAGATAAGAACGAAACGAAGATAAAATACGGTGAATTCAGCGGTTGACGAAGGCTTGAAGTCGATGCGAGATGTCTTTAGTGACGTTCCACATTCCATAGAGTAACACATTTGACGTTGGATTCGAAAATTTTAAGCTTGATTCGACGCGTCAACATCCGTGACTGCCATATGCGCCGAAGTTGTGCGAAAGTTGCTCGGGCCTTGGCAACGCGTTAAAATTTATTAGGATTAGGTATACACGAGGGAAAAATAAGAAACTATTTCACTAAGTGGCTAATAAAGCCACTGTTAGGGATGGAATTATGGAAAGCAAAATAGGAATAACGTACATTTTAAGTGTGTAATGTGTATGTGTTGTGGTAGTAACTGGTCCTGGCTCAGCACCATGTAGAGCAGACGTGTTCCACAGCGCTCTGTCACTCTGCCACGATGAGAAGATGATTCTATAAAAGTATATAGTAAATAAAAAAATATGAATAATTGTTACTAAAACTTCATTAAGAAATTAATAAATAAATATATTCGTGTGGGTTTAAAAACTAGATTTCGTGAGATTTTATATAATTAGATATACTTTACTAACTACGACGAAAATGTATTTTAGTTACTGTATGCAGTATGTACTTTCAAAAATAATCTATTACCTTTTTAACTTAAACGGATATGCCCTGATGGGTACTAAACGTCGACACGGAATATTACAAGCCCGTTATTGTTCTTTTTAAAAATCCCTCTCCATGTTATGCTGGCAGAAGCTGACAAAAGGCGTTGTAGCGTCCACGTTTATTGGAGGAGTCAATAATGTAAGGTCCGGGCTGGGACATGCCGACAGCATACTTGTGTAGCAATAAGCGTTGTCAACGATAATATTGGCGTGTACAAATGCCAAATTGATTCGTATTAGGTTTTTGAATATGAACGAATATTAACCGTGGTATTACCGTTGAAAACATAATTGACTTAATGTGTGGAGTAAATCTTTATAAGAGGTATATAATGTTACATTTATTTAATACATAAATGAAGTTTACTAGCAATAGTTATTGTAATTAGGTTACTAAATTAAAAGAAGCCTTAAATGACTTAAACGTAATAAAATATTGGTCCCTGAATATTAGCTTTTCCTTAGACAAAGCATACCATTTTTTTTTTGTATTACGTGTACCTGCATTTTATTTTTTTTCTATGGACAGAATATAATTTTATAAAATATTACACTTATAAAATACTACTTACGTATGTGTTTAGTTATAACAACTTATGTTAAAATTAATGTGTTTTCATTTAAGTATATATAATGTAAATAATATCAAGTAGATAAACGACACAAGTTGAATGTAAAGATTTTTAAAACTATACATTGCATGGCTGAATTGTATCCATTGTCCAATATATTTTTACACAAAAGAAATCTTCGGTCACATAAAGAACTCCTCAAAGCGTTTCATTGACTGTCTTCACGCTTTTAAGAGGCTAATCCTCTGAAAATCGTCACCATTCTCCGGCGAGACAGGACATTAATCCTGCCTTTGGAAGACAAGAGATATCCATCAATTGTCAACATTGGACTGGCGGGGCGCATCCCTACTTGGCTCCCCTAACTCCCCACACCCCACGCACACAGGGGAAGGACATAGATTAAACTAAACTCGGAAGATGCGATACAATTTTATTTAAAAACATTAAAATGCGTAAAAATAATATACTTTTATTTTAGACTTTTTTAGTTCACACATCCTCCTCAAATATCTTGATCGGGTGTGTGGGTGTTTTTTGGCAGAAGACAGTATAATAACTCAGACAATACAAGGTGCTTTTAAGTAAATTAATTAGCTTAGATCGTCACAAATAATTATTCGCTTGTGCAACGTATATATCCCGTTTTCTTTTTAACAAATAAAATTCTAATCTAATTCTATTTAAAAGTCAACAGTCATTTGTGTTAATTAAGATCGGCGACGACTGGTTTTATACATGATGTTACTATCAATTCCTGGATTGTGTTACTATTTTTTATTGTAATTCACTCATCTACAGTCTTAATTATAAAGGCACGAACTAAATATCTAAAATAAGTACTTTAATTACACACACATTTAATATGATCGATGAATTATCTGTAATGTAACAGTGTAGAAATTCTACTATGGAAATATCATCTTTCTTAACAACCACTGTAAAATAAGGTCTTATGAGGACTTCGGAACTAAAATTGTTTGTTGTTGTTGCTTTGTTTGTTAGGTAAGGTTACCATGGTAACGCTGATAGCTAGTCTGTGTTTTATAATTTTGTGACAAATATTGGAGGTGAAAAATTTAAATCGCAAAACTATTGTCAATCGAAAACACAAAGGTACAAGTTCATGTCTATGATTAACACGTTTAAACAAAAATAAATATGCTCCAAGTTGTCATAAGCCGTGAGAAATATTTAAAAAATAAAAATGATCTTTGACCTCCTCACAACATAGGTATAAGAGAGCTAGTGATTGTCAAAATTTGGCTTCGTAGAACAAAGCGTTATTTACCAAACGGGGTGGGCCTTCCTTTGTGCGGCATTACACCACTCTACATAATATTGTGAAAGTTCTAACAATACACTGTTTGCTACGGACCTATTATGAGGCTTTTTGTTTGAAAACGCGACTTGTTTCAATCTTTCAGGCGCCTGTGATTAGTTTTCAAGCCTTTGCTGAGTTTGCGTTTCCGCGCTCTTAATTATTGAAATTCGTGGTTTAATTTTATTTTTGTTTAGATTTTGCGACTTTATGCACAAATTGTGGGATTTACTTAGTATGTGATGAGACCATTAGGTTAATATTGTGGTTAATATTTTCGAATTATTGAATGAGTTTTATGTATATGTACAAGTTCTGAATAATTGTATTACCTCGTATGAGGGGTACCAATCTCATAGTCACCCCAACCTGTTATAATCAATTAAATAACAATAAAGCCGAATAGATTCGGTGCGGTTTAAACCAAATTATGCCGAAATTAATTGGCCGAAAACCCGTTTCGAAATTCAAACACACGTTCGAAAAGCTCGGCTTCGAAATTCAAATGAGGCGGCACGCCCCACCCCCAGCTCCGCCCCGGCGCCATCTTGAAACCTAGCGGGGGTCTGGGGGGCTATTAAATTATTTCATTCCACATCGGGCTGTACTAGCTATCGGATTAAAATAATTGCCAGCGAAAGCGTAAACGGATAATGATTTTTGAGAACAAAATAATATGAAATTCAATTTTAATGTTTCACGTCTGGCAAGTGGAAAATGAAATCATTTAAAATTTTAGCTGTTAGTTAAAGGGGTTTTAATTTATGCGAGCATTTAGGTACTTCAACGTATAGGGTTTGTATCTTTAAATATATCACTGGCTTTATTAAGATGCATAGCATATTTTTTAATGTTAGTTTTATTTTAATAAGCCGCTATCTAAAAATACAATATCAATATTCCGGAAATTAAAACTAAAATGCTTAGACCACACATATTTCTTTCATAAAAAGTTCTTTAAAATATATGATACATAAATATGACTTTGAAAACAAGACACGTTCCTCACAACTCGAAGAAGCGACCTGAAATTTCAAAAACTGGGAACAACTCCGACTTCAGTTGCTAAACTTGCGGCGTCGGCTGCGCCGAGGTGACGAAACAGTTTATAGTGGCGAACATTTGCGGTACTTGAGGCATTAATGTAATGTTGCTCTACTTTAATATTATTTAGACCCTTTCGTTTCTATAATAACAGCCCAATATTGTTTTATTACTAATTATATTTTTGACTTAATGTCTTGCTACTTCCAAATGTGGAAAAGACACAAATAAACGAGTATCAAAAATAAAGTCCAATTAGAACATTTAGAAACTCCTAAATACTTTATCTATTGTAATAACGCGGTAGGTACAGGTAATCGTGTTGTAGGAGTATTTCAAAAATTAGGAAGATTAATTTAATTAAGTTATGTAGTTAAATTTAAAGAAGCAATTCAAACAAGTTCAAAGGTCTACAAACCTAATTATAGACTAAAACAAATTATAAATGACACACTACTACAGGGATTACATTATTTATTTAGTATAAGATTAGTCATCAATCAAAACATTAGATTCATACTTATAATTTAAACAAATACGGTTGCTGTGACAACCAAGTTCACACTTACTCTGTGACTGAAAATATAAAATTTTCGTTAATATCCATGAACTTTGTATTTGAATAATAAAACCAGAGACAATGTATACTAATAAGCTCTACAAAGCGAATTAAAGAAATAGAGCAACATTCACCTCATAACGCTAGTCAGGTGCGAATTGAACACGATTTAGCCATCAGCCCGACGTCGTCAGTCGCATGTACCCCCTCCCCTTGTCTCGTCACATTCAATCGAGCTGCAGCGCCTCATGGCTCGGGTGCACTGGGGCAGATCGCTGATATTAAGTTCGAGTGACTTTCTATCATATAACAACTTTGTTCAGTTTGATATTACGTATACAAATTGTAAATTACTTGCGTAAGGTACACGATACTTAGTGTCGAATCTTTATAAGAATAATTATGTTAGTGTAAATTGTATAGACATATGTTCGTATGTGGACAAAGGTTGCCTGAAAAGATCGCTCGAAATCAATCTGTACTGTAATTATATGTAAATAAATAAAGAAAACTTTTCGTAGTTCGTTACGTGGTTAGTTCGTTCTTTCTTCCAGTATTCAACTCAGACGTAAATCTAAACTTTTAAAATAAATCTTGTAAAGGATTTAAAAATTTTGCAGAGATAAATGCAAAACGTGTGTGTGTTATTTGAATTTTATTTATATGATTTATGCATCGAAGACTGTCACAAAATTTATTAAAAATTGTAATAGTTAATAAAATATGCTCCCATATAAAAAATAAGTAATTTTGTAATGTATTGGAGCTTTCAACAAGAACAGATTGACTTTATAGGTTAATTTTTTTATGTTAACTCGTAATCATGTTATGAATGTATTTCCTTCTCTGTAGTAATAAAATTGTTTTGGATATTTTCCACACGCGCGTTATACTATTAAATAGATCTTCTTTTCATGACTATAAGTCAAATTAATAGACAGTCCCATTTATAAAAGGCAGAAAAATATATATAAGTTTAATATGCGTAACCGAACATATATTTATTTTAAATGTTTAGATTTACGTCTGGGTTGAGTAACAACGAACTAACTACGAACTGTGAAAGCTTTTATCGGTGATGTTAATAAAATATTTATTTTATAAATTAATATATACTAAAGATATATCTATAGCTATGGTTCATGGAGATATAGAACGCTAAAACCTCATGTATAATGCAGACAAGCGGACAAATCACTTAGTGAAACCGATCGGGCGTTGTGCGTCTATTGTATCTAAACGTATCTCTATGTACAAAGCATTACATAGGACCACTGTTTGAGTTGATTATTGGGATAAGTATATGTCTAGAAATGCATGTATACCAAAAACTACTGAACCGATGTAGATGATACTAGGTACAGTACGTATCATCTAATCCATTCATCCATAAAAAATACAATAAATAGGTAGGTTCTTTTTTTATATACACTTATGAACGTCAAAAAAGAAATATACATTGAAAGCTTCTAATTTTCCATTTACTGCCAGTTCTCAAATCAAGTTAAAATCATCAGCTTTTAATTTTAATAGAAATGTGTGTACAAACATAGACCTACTATTTTAGTGCCTCGACTCATTATCATAACTTTACTTTGCATAAGGAGCCCATATCAATTATATTTCTAAGTATTCGGAAGACATAAAATTTCCCTAAGTGTCAGATATTCGCTGATAAAGAAAATATATACACACACACAAATATATACAGACACATGGAACCAGTATAAAAACATTAAAAAAACAATATTATAGAATAGTTTACGTCCTACCGACGTAACACTATGTCACTTGAAAGTAACCGTTGCCAATGGATGATATCAACGAAATGTGGTACCGTTTTCTAAACAGTAGGTATAGAGTAGAAATATATACGATACGACTGTATTAGTTACCCCATTGTTAACCAAGAAATTCCTGGTAAAGACTAAAATTGAAAGTGCATTTTTTGTAATGACGGTCTCTGTAATTGTATTTTAGAATCAACATATCACATATACTGTAGAAAATGCTTATTAATATTATATGTTACTGAATAAAAATAAATAATTCAGTTTGGCAAATATATTTTAAATATTGTACGCGTTTAAAAATAATCCAAACATCTACCAAAGTTTCAAACAAAAAACGCTAAAATTGTCTACAGCATTTATTATTGAAGTTATTCGAACTAACTACGGAATGTATTCAGGAAGAGCGCAATTCACTGAAAACTGAACGATGAAGGCTCTGCATCATTAATTCGATTGAATGGACCCGCTGTGCTCCCCAGCCGAACATAATTATTTATTCTCCGTTCGATTCCATACAACTAGCATATATACTTAGCCTATAGGGACAGAGACACAATTTGTTCCACAGATAATTTTTTAATAGACAACTGTCAACCACTATTTTCATACACTCTAAATGTGAAATTCATAATTCCAAGTATGAAACGTTATTTAACTGTTTAATAACTTTTTAGAGATATACTGGTAAGGCAGAGATAAGAAGAACGAAAACGTAATTTTAGTTCTTACTAGTATCGGATCCAAGATATGCCATGAGGCAATAAGTAACAATCTAAGACGTGACTTCTTAACTAATATATTAGTTATCCATAAGATAAATAAACTTATAGATTAACTACTTCAGTTTAGTATAGGTAGTTAATACATAGTGCAATTTATAAAAGATATTTAATCTGTCATCGATTCATGACATCATGCAAGGCGAGGGAAAGACTAACCCCTTTAAGATGGATTTGTGATCAATTTGAATGTACTTATTTTTATATATGCATTATTTAAATGAGAAATAGCACAGTTGCGGCCATACAGGTTTAGGAACGTATGTACCAATTATACAGAACCATCTGCCCACCGATGTAATTCCGAACCAATTCCCAAAAGGCCGGAAACATACTCGCGAGCCCTCTGTAACAGACAGTCCATGGGCGGTATCACTTAACATCAGATGAGCCCCCTGTTACAGACCAACATTCACAAATATAAATTCAAAAGTAAAAAACCATTAGAATTTATGAACCTGTTTGTGCACGTGAGTCTTAAATGCTAAACAATGGTACCTAAGTGAACACAAGAACAGAGTGTCTTCTCCTTAAGCACATTCTTATGTAAAATATACATATAAGTAATTAGGTTCAATTTTTCATATATTAATCTAGATTGTAATGTTTCATGATGTCTCTGTGAAGACATATGATTTAACTAAAACTCCGTGTTAGGCAATTCGTTTAGGATCTCCACCAAGTTGTGGAACAGGCTGCCCGACTCCATGCTATTGGCCTCCCAAACATCTTTTAAAATTTCTGCATAAGTAAATATTTCTTAACCATATCCTATACTGCTCAGTCGTGACTTTTGTAATTCTTGTTTTTCTTATTATTTTGTATTGTGATTGATGAATTCATTGTATTAGCTTTTTAGTACAGTTGATTAATTGTATTTCATTATTTTAGATTAAGGTTGTAGATTATATGATTTTTTTAAAAGTATTTTCCCTTACTACGGTTTCCCGGCAGAGATCGCTTGATACCGATAACGCCGCCCGTTGCGTCCTTTAAGTATAATGTATAATCCTTATCCTTATAAGTTTTACGTATTTGTTTTTGTATAAATGTAACGAAGTATAAATGAATAAACCAAAAATAAAAGAAGCAGAGAGATCTGAGATCGGATCGGATCTATCGGTAGAGATCGATAATATCTAAATCTAAGTCTATATTAATAACTAACCTGAAAACTTAAATAATTAAAATATATTATTAAAAGGAGTCCCTTTAGGCCAGGTTCCGAAGATACTGGCAGCGTTATATTTTGTGTGATGACAACGTTGACGTCTAATATATTAGACTCTGTAAGTGTTATATCAAAAGAAATTTTCCTAAATGAATTGATAAACGTAAGCACTCAATAAAAATTCTTAAAACAATAGCTTTGAAAAAAGCCGTCGGATTCTTTAAAATGGACATTCTTCATTAGAAAAGTGAGGCGTTCAAGAATGTGAGACCTTTTCTTTCAAACGGATAAAGTCTTAATGAAATACCTTTTTGATGAAGTTCGCAGACGTTTTTTTGCGAGCTTCGTTGTAATATTGATTTTATAGCGATGTCTGTTAATCAAAGAAATAACTAAGGAAATAATAATATTATTATTAAGCCTTTATTGCTGACACCCAGTATAATATATACGGTCGGCGACGCACTTGCGATGCTTCTGCCAATGTGAGTGTTCATGTGAGCAGTATCACTTAGCATCAGGTAAGCCTCAGTTAGTTTGCCCTTATATAAAAAAGAAATAATAATTACCATAATCGATAATTTAGATTAAATCGTTATACAGATAATTTGAAAAGGTTTGTCTTTCAATTTGCTTTTTGATTCAATTTTATGACAAATTAATTTCGTTAATACATTGGATTGTATTACAAACAAAAGTAGTTTCTAATATTAAATTAAATAAGAAATAAATACTTTGTTGAACCGAGTTGGTCCAGTACAATAAACAAATCTTTTTATATTTTTTTGTGTTAAAAATAATTTTAAAAATTCTTATTTTTTTAAGTTTTATACGCTGGCTTTTTCACTCGGCCTAAACCCTCTGTCTTCTTTGTCCATAAGTAGGGATGTCTACGATACAAATTTAATGACGTGGAATAAATGATACCTATATCTTTTATTCCATAATAAACATAGGTATTATATTTTATTTTTATAAATCAATGTAAATACGATTATCGTTAAGACCAACAAAATCCTAATACCATTTCCATGAGAATTGGCATCCAGTACTCAAAGAATATTCTCAAATAGTGCGCCACTCTACAGAACAGCAATATCCTATGTGCAAACTACAAAACAAAATTACCTTTACAACTATATTACACACCTTTTCTAAATGAACTCTATTACAATCCTTTAGAGCTCAAATTCACGTGTTACGTCAAATTTGATTCTACATAAAATTGTTTTATATTGATACAATGTTGACAACTTTTGAAAGGGCGTTTAGGCAAATAAAAAACTAATATTGCGAGCCCGGCCACGTGCCATGGACAATATTCAATATTGAGATGGTGTCGTGATAATTGACATTTAATTTCATGTTAGTACATGTTGTCGTTTGATCCATTATCGAAAAGAGATTGTAATGAAGTTAGTAACATTTTTTATATTGAAGAGCTTATGTACTATGTCGCAGCCCGCTGGGGTTATAACGTGGTTACTTCATTTAAGGTATGGGTCTCAGGTTCCTGTATCTGTTACGTGATAGTTTCTTTCTTATTGGCAGGTAACGCCCGAACCCAATTACCTATCTCAATCCATTTTTGACCATCTGAGATAGATATTTTAATCTAAATATTGATAAAAGTGTGCCAATAACCAATCGACGTATTGTAATAGCCTTCTATAATACAAGCTATCCATGGTAGGACGGATCGGTGTGTGAAGATAGACCTTTGTATGAAAATGACAGTTCAACTGTGCCAATCTCCAAATCTTAAGATTTTAAGTTAGAAGAAGTTTTAAGAACTAGTTTTTATAATAATGAAAAATCTATTTGATTTGTTTTTAACATAGACATGTATATTTTAATATTATTTGTACGGTTTTATTTACTTTATTTGGTTTATATTGATTATCAAATATAAGTGTAAAGAGAGAAGAGATTGCACTCCATCATTCGCCAAAAATGGATTGTCTTCGTAAGATTTGGTTATTGGGATGCGATAGGAGAGAGAAGATCGCCTGTAACGGTCTGATCTTAGATTGTATTCAATCTGAGATTGTGGATTGTGGATCCAACTGACAAACGCGGTCGTTTTTTGGGTTTAGGTATATTCTAGTATTCTCACAAACTTTTTCTCACCGTGCGAGTTTTAAATAAATATTTATATTTCAATTATTAATATAATATTATTTATTTAAGCTTCAGTGCGTAAAGACACATGTCGTAAGGTTTGAAATCTCTGCAGTGCTAAACTAATGTGGAGAAACAATACTTTTACGTCATTATAGTTTGTCAGAAACCATAGCAAATAAACCATAATAGATTAGTAAAAATACGCAGCATCATCGGAAAATACAAAAAACCATCCGTATCACATCGACGTCCATAGTTCCATAACTGAGTTTCTTTTTTGCCGCGCATCACCATTATGTGGAACCAGCTGCCCACTGAAGTATTTCCGAGCTAATTCAACTTAGGGTCCTTCAAGAAAATACCGTCCTAAAAGGCCGGCAATGAACTTGCGAGCCCCCTGGCAATGTGAGTGTCCAATGTCCATGGGCGGCGGTATCACTTAACGTCAGATGAGCCTCCTGTTTGTTTGCCTCTTCACTACATAGTATAAAACAAAGTCGCTTTCTCTGTCCCTATGTCCCTTTGTATGCTTAAATCTTTGAAACTACCCAACGGATTTTGATGCGGTTTTTTTAATAGATAGAGTGATTCAAGAGAAAGGTTTATGTATATGTATAATAACATCCATTAAAGAGTGGAGAAGTACTGTTATTTTTGAGGTTTCTAATGTGATGTCGTAAATAATTACATTTTTCCGCTTACATTGCAAACGCTGAACCCTACGAGTCTTATCAAAATAATGTAATAAGTATTGTACACATTGAAAAGGTCTACAGAAAAGTCCGTGATGGTATATGTCTATCTCTTATGGATAACCCACATTTTTATATACAACGTTCACAGATTTTCTGTAGTGTATTTAGCATCAGCATTGCACCCGTGCGAAGCCGGGGCGGGTAGCTAGTATTACATAAAAAAGGTGTAGCAAAGAATTATAAGTAACGAAGATTCTCTTTCCGATCAGTCTGTTCTCATTCCAAGGTCACTTAATTTGTGAAATTCCATCGAATTATGAACGAAACAAATTCCTTTAAACGAAACCTTCTAAAGGCCTCCCTATATTTTCATTTTTCATTCACGCAATATCATTCAGCGGAGGGACAATTATAAATATTTCAATTATATACCAGACGGATTCCCGTTTTTCATTGTCGTTCACACTATGTGACTATCAATTAATTATACATATTTTTATGAATAGTTTTTATGAATATGCAACCCTGAGAGAGTGTCAACGTGTGACTCTCATCCCTGAGGTCGTAGGTTCGATCCCCGCCTGTGCACCATTGGATTTTTTTTCTATGTGCGCATTAACATTCGGTAGAACGGCGAAGGAAAGCATTGTGAGGAAATCGGCTTGCCGTAGACCGAAACAGTTGATGGCGAGTGTCAGGCACAGGAGGCTTGCCAATAAGAAATCTGAGGCCTCCACCTAAGAAAGTTGTAGCGCTGCTGATTTATTTAAAATTTATACAATCCTAAGATTGAGTTACAATCTGTTGGGTCAAAATATAGATTTCTATGGCATACTTTAGACCCAAAATAGAATTTCGTTTCTTTGCCAGGTATAATAATATTTGAAAGAATTATAAATCAAAAAAATAAAGATGCAAAAATGATAGGCCAATATCTATTGTTTTTTATTATAATAATTTTTAAAAATTTAAAGAACACACTTTTTTAACGGATTGAAGCTATATTATTATAAACTTATAATAATGTATTTTACACAATTTTAAATTCTTCTCGACGTTTCGCGTGTTTCACAGCATGCGAGGTCATTGCTTCAATCCTAAAAAAAGTGTTTTCTTTAAATGCTAAATATCTACTAAATAGTTTACATACTATAAAGGAGTATTTAAGGCATCGTTATCAGTCAGTGGCAGGAACAGGAGGTAGCAGTTATATTAAAAATTAATATTTTGTTTTATCACGCTCAAATGAATGATAATACGAATTAAAAAAATAGTATGAACTTATAGAATAATATATACGATAAATATACGAATTTTGATTACATTCCCTGTGGAGTAGAGACTCTTGAGCCGTGGACTCACAGTTGCTAATTAAATATATAAGTTGGCAACTGGTGGTGGTACCGGTGACCCAAGAGCTGGTGACCCAAGAGCTTCGCGTTTTAAAGGTATGCCACAGGGACCAAACTTTGTAATTTTGTTTTATTTTTTATTTATTTTATACATTTCTTATATATTTTAATTTTAATTCATTATTACTACATAGCTTAAGCATAGTTTAAAATTGTAAATACTGAAGGGTTTTAGTAGTTTATGCTTAGATATTAACATTTAAAAGCCAAGTTATCAATACAGTTAAAAGTTCAGTACCTATTTTTACTAACAGTTTACCTACAAGTGTAGAGTGAAAACTTTAAAATAAAACAACTCGACGTTAGAGTTTTGAACTTTATAAGACGAGAAGTTGCAACACAAAGCTTTTACTGTTCTCTAAAAATACACATTTTCATGTACAAATATAAGATAATTCTTATATTTATACAATCGTTCTATATCTCAAAAGCTATGAGATATAGAATTGTCTTTGAGCCATATAACCAAATGTTTTTAAAACCCTTTTTCCAACTAGTTTGCCTACGAAAATACCTCAACAGGTAACTGGTTAGTCCTCAGTACGACTTATTCAAAATAATGACTTGGCAAAAATAATAACTTCCATAAACCAAAAAAGCAATTCGGCTGATTGAGTGTCCATCGGCGGGATCACTTAGTAACAGGCCTGCCTTCAGCCTATTTGAACCCTATTTCAGTCTACTTATAATAGGTCTTTCGGTTTCCTCTCTATAAAATAATATTTTTATCTTGAAAACATTTATTTCTTAATAACTCTGTATATGACAGTTAGCGACCAAAAATGTTATTGTAAGCTAATTAAATTGTTCATATTACAATCGTTTTATTTTAATAATTAATAGTACATTTTTTTGTCTATAGAAAAAAATTGCTTCAAAATAAATAAAGACGCGTTCTGTGCAAAATATAGGTATCGAAGTATGAACATGGAACGAAGAAAGGGAATGAATAATTTTCATTATCCAGGAGTTAACTTTCGCGCCATTACGCGGACAACTTAATTCATTCCGACTTTATTCATATTTAATGCTTTGTAAATAAAATTAAAAAATTACGAGTGAATGTTATTAATATAAAATTAAAAATTTATATCGATTTATTTCTATCCTTTAACCAATAGGGCAAGGGGCAGTCTCATTGCGCCTATTACATTAATTTTGGGTAGTTATTCGTTCACCGGAAACTCAATATCCACCAGTTATACGCCCCTTACGAAGACAGCAAAATTGTACTTTAATGCAAATTTTAATAATATTTTTTTTACTTTGATATTCTATATAAAATCGTAATTAAAAAATGGAAACAAAGAAAACAAATATTTTACGTAATTCTATATATATATACATATATATAATATGTTAATAAAGCAATCGCTATTGCACTTCAGTATCCACGAGCTTGACTCGATCCTCCATCCCCGACTCCACCAATCTTTCTAAGGAAAATATCATAAGAAAACCGGCATGCCTTAGACCCAAAAATTCAGCTGTTTAGATTAACATATGATCATGAATACGTAAACTAAACTAATTCAGTTGTATTTAAACAGTTCACACTCTATCATGCAAATGCTACAAGCGGTTAAAAATAATATATTAGTCACTTTTTAAAGCATATACCTTCACATTAGTAGGAAGGTGATTAAGTTTTTAAAGGCAAGGTGGTTTTATAGCGTGGGCGAGTATCTAGATTATAAGTTTAACACCAATTCTAATTAAATTAACTTTCCTATTATTACAAAATTATGTTAATGCTTCTATTATGTGACATAATAAAATTAATGGAATTTGCATGCCGATTTATATATGGCGGATTGTGCGGATTTTTATAATAATTGTATCTAATTGTACCACTATCTTAGCCAATAAACGATTTCATTTCATTTCACGTCTCAGTTATGAGTTTACCATTTAAAAAACTTGAATATACAGCTATCTGAGGCCCAGATATATAAAAAGGCGCCACAGATCATTTTTACTTTTCTATACTCATCCCACAGGACTATTCTTGAGACTTAGAGGGTGTAAGGTCACATTATGGCGTTACTACAAACAAACTCAAACTAAATCTCTATCACCGTGTAATATCGCGAAGTGCATTGTTTGTTGCAATAAAGGCGTCAATTGATTACGCCAGTCACGTGTCGGGCGAGTGACGATTACACGTATCAATGATCACACGAAATTGATCGCTTATGAAACACTCCGTGTGTTATTGTAATTATTTTATTAGTTTCTTGTTATTGGCATGTTTTGGCTTAAAGTTTCCTACACTGGTTTATTAGATATCTGATTTTTGTTGTAAAGATATAAAAAAACGTTTTTTGATACACACACATGTAAAGAAATAATTATGTATATTTCTTGGATTAGATTATGAAGATTATTAATTATACATTAACTGATGTTTCATTAAATTTATTCGTAAGCGTGTGAAAAGATGCTGGTTTTGCCTTATTATTTAAATCTAATTCGAAATCGGATTGTAAAAAACTGGATTAATGTGATTATTTTCAAGTAAATAAGCAAACTCTAAACGTTTTTTTGTTGAAATATATATTTCAGCAACACGTTTCATTCATCATATACATATAAAAGGAATACAACCACAATCATGTTAACTTTTATTTAGAAATAACATTTTATCGCAAACTGTTTGAAACACTAGTTTCAAACCTGTATGGTTTTTTATTTCTACAGTTGTGGCCATTTTTTTCTTATTAAACCAGATTGTTGACCTGCTTTATCTGCCTGCCTCGTAATAGTTCAGTGATTTTTCGTGATTTTTTCTTCACCGAGCGATTAATCAATTACGTAAAACTTTTACGACCCTCAGTGTGCTACGAGCTACGGCGTAGCAATTGATTGATTTAAAACTTATATTCACTATTAGTAACAGCCTTTGTCTATCCCTATGAGTAGGTATACAGAGAACAAAACTAAAGCGTCACTAATCTCTCTTATCTCGCTAAGTCGCGTCTAAAACGTGTCATCTACTGAAAAGCACTATTTTCATACGAATCTAGGCAACACAGTACGCTCACTATAAGGAGGCGTTTCTTTTAATACCACATTAAAACTCGGCTGACTTTAACTATTACTGCCGAGTATTAGGAATAGCGAGCGATGATGGGCTTTCTATAAATTAGACAGAAAGACACTACGACACATTGATATCGGAAGAGATCAAATTCGCGGCAAAAAGTAATCTAAAAACACTCACTTGTCAGCTAGTAATTACTTGTATTTATAGTTTCGATTTTTGCATGCTTTATCTTATTAAAACGCCTCACACTCACACTTATACAAATACAATACAACACATTAATATAAAGAATAAGAAGTACATGTAACCTATATTATTATAATTTTAAAAACAAAAAAAAATTACCGCTAATTCTTTCTTTTAATGATTCAAGTTTGCCAACTGGTACGCTGTTACATTACTAAAAGCACAATATACAATGGTTAATGTGAAAAGCACCTGAACATGACATACACGAAGAGATCATACAAATATTAAAAACATTAAATAAAACAAAAAAAAAATACTAACCAAGAAAAGAAAATAACAGAAATACTAAAAAACTAATTCTCTTACCTATACCGTTCTAGTTTCTCCAAGTTTATTCTATTTCGTCCTACCTTGCGTCATTGCATGTTGGCTGAAGTATAAGCTGTCAGCGTTGGATCCGCTTTATTTGCGCTTATATTGTGCTCCCGATACTTGTGGAGATCATGTCGCCGGTGAGATCTTCACTCGACATCCCTTTGTATACGCAATCTCTATATACATAGTAACGAACGGAAGCTATCTAAAGCCAAAACTCATAGTTATAGAATTTTGTCACAAATCAAACGAACCAAACAACAATATACACACTATAATAACTTTACAATTGTTATTCTATTAGGTGGATGA
Organism: Pieris rapae; assembly: GCF_905147795.1. Lineage (NCBI taxonomy): Eukaryota > Metazoa > Arthropoda > Insecta > Lepidoptera > Pieridae > Pieris > Pieris rapae. The sequence goes on along the minus strand of NC_059509.1, from coordinate 1,798,494 downwards.
AAAATGCGTAGGCTAACTGCTATTATTAATTTCATTAATCAATATTCTTGCCAGCTTGATACAAGGACTATAGCGGTCTTACAATTTTTCAATATCATTTTTATAGGATTTGTCTTTAACGTCAAAATAGGCTTCAGTTTCGGTGATTACCTCTTCATCAGAGCATTCTATACAGCAAGTATACTCTGAGGACAGAGCAAAGCTAGGGCCAAGTTGGAGTGAATGCGGATGTTACTCGAAGCCTAATACATGGGATTTTGCCTTGCATTGTCTTGTTGAACGAGAGCTTTCTTCTTTTTCAAATATGGTAGTTTTTAGGGCATGATAGCCAATGAGCCTAATTGATGATTAAGCAAAAGACCAACTGCGGTCGACTTTGTGCAAAAAAAAAAAATATAAATCAACTTTACATCTTGCAGTTTTTCTAAGTCGATTAAAAATTGTGCGAGTTAGATATAAAATATCTCTAATTTATTTATGAAAGCGTGATGAACAAAATAATTAATAGTGACATTAAAATAACTAGTAGTCCTACAAAGTTTTAGTCTTGGGCCTCAGTATGTTTAGTTATCATTTTGTTTCTTAATCGGTCTGGCTAGGCTAAACTTTTTCAAATTTATTTCTAAATATTTAAAAAAAAGCTTAGCGATTGAAATTCAAAATAGAACGATTAAAAAATATTTAAAACGAATTAAAAACTAAATCTCGCCCACCTAACATTTGTCACTATTTGGCGAAGTGATTTGAACCCACGACACTCCTGGGAATGCACAACTGTAAGCTGCTTCGCAAACAGTTCTCCCTTTATATTTTATTCGTGAAATTTTAGCGAATCGCACCGTAATAAACCCTAAGTGAGGCTAATTATCTTTTGAATACATTCTTTTGTTTGCGTTTTGAATAGAGAAAATAAAAAGGTTGTTTAAGGAACAAGTGTTTAATGCGTAGTATTTTTTAGAAATATACGTCTGCTGCATTCTTGTTTGTTAATTTGGAACGTTTTTTAAACTGTCCAATAGAAAAATTATAATTCATATTATGACTGCCGCCCGTGCTGTGCTTCTGAGCGAACCAATTTTTAAAAGACATAGACAAAACATTTATTGCTAACAAAACACATACACAGTAACATAAAAATTAACAGTAAAAAAAAGAAAAATAAGAGCTAACAATAAAAAAAACAATGTACGTTTTAAGCAGTGTTGGTCTAGTGGCTCTAGCGTGCGACTCTCATACCTGAGGTCGTAGGTTCGATCCCCGGCTGTGTATCAATGGACTTTCTTTCTATGTGCGCATTTAACATTTGCTCGAACGGTGAAGGAAAACATCGTGAGGAACCGACGAAAGTCAACGACGTGTGTCAGGCACTCAAGGCTGATCACCTACTTGCCTATTAGATTTAAAAAATGATCATGAAACAGATTCAGAAATCAGAGGTTGAAGGTTGAGGTCTAAAGAGTTTGTAGTGCCACTGATTTTTATTGTACGTTTTAAGTATGTTATGCGTGTGTGCTGTGGTTGTAATTGGCCCTGACAGCATTATGCTGAGAGTCTTCCGTAGCGCTGGTCATTCTGCCAGAGACCACAGCAGGCATTTAGTTATAGTAAGCTAATATTTCATTTCACTGACAAATCTGAGACCTCATTCAGTACTTCACACAACCTACGATTTATTGTATTTCCCCCGAGCAAACAGTATGACAAATGGCAGCCGGCGGCCACTCATTTCAATCTTATTTGTAGTTTTAAGTTTGCAAAGTCAACAGATATGTTTGTACTGCTTTGGGGGCGTTCGAGCTTCAAATTAAAACTTGTGGGAAGATTGACATCGGTTGACAAACACTTTTGTTAATCGACAATGTTTGTTGCACTTTCACGCTTAACGTGAAGCGATTTTGATTAATTTCTCTCGAGTTCTAGAACGTTCAGTTCTGTCTAAGACAAGCTTATGAGTTTGAGAACATGGTGTAATGGTTGCAGCTAACACAAACGTTGTGTAAAAGAAAAAAACTTGGCGATTATAAAGAGTGGCGGAGAGTTTATTGCTTGTTCTCTTCCGTTCTACGCACTTGATTTGAGAACTGGCAGTAAATGTAAAATTAGAAACATTTAATGTATATTTCTCTTTTTTGACGTTCATAACTGTATTTTACCTATATGAATAAATGATTTTTGAATTTGAATTGAATTTGAAAGTTGGAAAACACAGGACCTACCTACACACATTTACATGAACCTGCACACATATAAACAGTATGATTCGAAACATACAAACACAGAATTATCACACCCCAGTTTTTCGCGTTTAATATTCAAACGTATACCCGCAGTAAAATTAATACTTAACCGACTTATATTAATAGGAGCTGGCTCAATTTGAGCGCTGCGTTTCTTACGAAATTAAGAGACCCAGTGACAATGAACGAATTACTATTCTCACCCCTTAAGCTGTGCAATTAAGTGCAATTTTGAACCTTAACACATTGGCTTACGGTAGTTTTATTCGCAGCTATAGTTGACAATGAAACTGTTTGATCGCGACATTATCTCGACAATAGTGCCTCGTATTGAATCTCATGGCTTATTTTCGTATATAATTTTGAACTTTATTCTGTAAGTGATAAAGGTTGGTTTTCAGTGTGATAGTTGATAATAACACGACGGGAGCTCAAAAATCCGGCCCTCGACTGTGACGCCCCATGAAGTGAGCTATGATCTGTTTCTACACCATGTTACAGATAAACAATGTCAACAAATTTAAAACAGTTTAGTAATTGGCTAAATTCGTTTATTTTAGTTAATGGTTATGATTTTTTTCCATCAATTAATAGAAAAGGACGAAATTACTTTTATGTTTTACATACAAATAAAATGTAGCAATTTACAACTGATTAGCTTATTTACTTAAATAATTCTACAATCAAAAAATAAAATATAATTGCAAAATAATAATTAGCACCATTGTACATGTCAAAAGTAACGTAAGCGAAAATCGCATTCAATCTTAAAAATTCTTTCAAAATTCAATCATAAAATTTACATAAATTTTAAATTTAGATAGAAATTTTATAAAAGTTCCGACACTTCTATTTAAACTACAGCACAGATTAGAGTCCATGAATAGGAGTAATGAAATAAATATTTTGCCGGTGGGGCAAATTCGATAACGCCCGGCTGCGCTAACCCCCAATTTGTGCCCGGCTATTTCATAAAACGTCTGAATTGTTTGCGGTAAAGAAGCGTGAATATTGTCCAATGCATGTGATTGGGCGGAAACTTTGCGGTTTTTTAAATGACACTCGCTTTTATTGCTGTTTTGTCAATTGTCAAAAATCATGACAGCTGAAAAAAAATAACGAAAGGAACTTTTTATTTTACATTAGCTTAATCATAAACCAAATGTCTTACAATGCTATTGAACTAAACACAGACTTTTCATGATGCTAATGAGTTTAATACCATAACTTACATAAGCACACAAAACTCGGCGTTTAAAAATATTCCAGTTCTTTTCTTCCTTTCTTGATTTGGGAACTGACATTAAAATTATAAGCATTTAATATGTAATTTTTTTGTCGTTTATAAGTGTATATTGTGTTGCCTACATGAATAAATGATTTTGGATGAAACAATGATGAAACTCACCTGCAGGCATTAATCCGAACAACTCCTCTAAACACTCTCCATGGTAAATGTAGAAGATGCAGATTGACCCCACATCTCTACGCAGTTTCTGAAAATATTTGATAAAAAACAACCAAGTAGACGAAGTATTATCTTTCTACAAAGCGATATCCTGTAAGACTTTTTACAATTTTTGCTCGCTTACTATTTGAAGTATTTATAACAACAATTTCGTGTTTATAAAACAAGAAACATTCGTGTCGTATTTTCCTTAAATAAATAGATTCCCAAGATCCAATATAACACACAAACGTTTCTGACATATAATTCAAATTGTTTCTAAGTTCCAGAGTTTATTAGATTTGGATCCTTTTGTTCGGTTTATATTATGTAATTTACATTGCAAAATCGTTAAGGGAAGGGTCTGAATTCTAAATAGTTTTATTGCTCGCTGATATAAGTCGATTTGGATGTTCGAAATTTAAATAGAATTTAAATTTGTTTTTAACCGTTTTCTGGTTCCCAGTCAATACTTTGGGGAAACCTTATGAATTACCACAGACAATTTTATCTTCAAGAAGTTTGAATAAGAATCATTTCTATCAAAAAATGGATACGATGTTTGTCACTAATCTTTCGAGTGTGTCCGTGTTTTTCAAAAAGCAGTTTCGAAATTACATGTGCCTATATCAAAGTAAAATCGTTTATTCATATAGGTAACACAATTTACACTTATGAACGTCAAAAAAAGAAATATACATTAAATGCTTCTAATTTTACATCTCCTGCCAGTTTTCAAATCGAGCGCGTAGAACGGAAGTGAAGAACTAGCAATAAAATTTACCATTTGCATGTATAAAAAATATTACAGCACCATTAATACTACAATGGCATTCAAAACACAAATTATTCCAAATACACCACTCAAACATTAAATACAATTACTCACTTAACAGCGGGGACACTCGAAAACACGACAAAAACATCTCCAACGAATTCAATAAGAATCGTATCGGCTACCCATGTGGTTGAGGGCCATTGTCAACCACTCCACTTCAATGCACCCGTCATAATATAGAGATGTTACATTTGTACTTGCATAATTGATATGTAAAAATTATAGGGGCACAGCGGGTGATTTATACGCCATAGCTTATATTTCTATTATGATAAAATGCCAGAGAGAATGGAATCATCGTGAGGAGACATTCACTATCTTAAACAACATCTTCCTACGCTTTAATGGAAAGTATTCTTCTAGTGCAACAATAGTTTAATAATAAATTGTAAGTGTAAAGTAGAATCTACCTCAAGTAGCTAACACTGTTAATGTCAAATGGAAGAGACTGGCTGCCCACGACACAGGAAATCCTAGTGTGAGGTCCAGTGCACTTCATGTTTTAACTAAAAATCCTTTTTAGGTAAGAAAGTCTTTAACTATGTGTTACCTATTTTAAGTATGCAATTGTAGTATAACCGTATACATTTGCAGAAGAATGGGCACGGGATTTCAGATAGTTAAATATTAGTCGGTAAGCTTATACTAGTGTATATTTATAAGCCTGAAGTCAATTCTTGCAATTTTTGGAGTTATATTTCTTTTGGCGCGTTAAGGAAAATTTGTGAGAGTAATTTTTTACGATGCTCTGTATAATACACTGTCACAAAAAACTTGAACCTGAAGTTAGCTATAGTCAAAATTTTAGTTTTTGTGATATTTAAATTAAACTTTATTTAACTAGATAATGCGTCATATTAAAACTTATAACGTATTAAATACCTTTTTTCTATGGTTGGTGTAATTTTTTCTACAAACGGAGAATACGATTTTTGAAAAAAAAATTATTTTGTTACACCAAAGAAGTATAACTAACGCGTGTACATAGGTCACATATTTTTTTTAATTATTGTGTAACTCTTTTAAATCAGGTACATGACCAAACAGAAAAAGTCGCCAATGTACGCGTTAACTTTGAGGGTCTGATATGAAGTTTCAAATTTAAAATGTTAATTTTAACTACGGATGTTAGAGTTAGAGTCAGTAAGTCCTAGTATAATATGAATTTATATCAAAACAAAGAAATATACAAAACCGAATTGCTAAAATAAAAATATAAACTGCGGTCGTGGTACTTCTGCATATACATATTCTATTAATATTGTAAAAATTAACCAAAGCGTACAGTGCTACGCGGTCAATAACGCGTGTGATCGTAAGCAGTGCTTTGTTAGGCTTTGTGTTTCTTCAACTTTAACTTAAGCTTGTCGAAATGTAAAGATCAATGTGAATAATATTTACTTGAATTTTACTTTATAGACAAAGAGCTGGGTAAAGATCTACTAATTAGGTGACTCTCAAACCATTCTATCTACCGTTCGAATCATAGTTTTGCACCAACGCATAAAATCTAAATTAGCCAGTTATCAAATCAGCAGGTAGTGTAGGAACTCAGTTTCTGAGCTTTGATGCCTATGGTAGGTCGAGAAGAACAGTCAAGATACTCTCTGGAACTTCCTCTAATTGCCAAGAATTTTGTTTTACAAGTATATACTGTAGGATCTGCAAACATTATACCTTTCCACAGGATGTGGAATGATTCTATGATAAATCACTGCATATTATAAAACAAAGTCGCTTTCTCTGTCCCTATGTCCCTTTGTATGCTTAAATCTTTGAAACTACGCAACGGATTTTGATGCGGTTTTTTTTAATAGGTAGAGTGATTCAAGAGGAGGTTTATATGTATAATAACATCCATTAAATAGTGGAGAAGTACTGTTATTTTTGAGGTTTCTAATGTGATGTCGTAAATAATTACATGTTTTCCGCTTACATTGCAAACGCAGGCTGAACCCTACGAGTTTTATCAAAATAATGTACTAAGTATTACACATTGAAAAGGTCTACAGAAAAGTCCGTGATGGTATATGTCTATCTCTTATGGATAACCCACATTTTTAAATACAACGTTCACAGTTTTTCTGTAGTGTATTTATCAGCATTGCCACCTCCACCCGAAGCCGGGGCGGGTCGCTAGTATAATATATATATACTTCTTCCACTTACGCATCACTCCATCTATTGTTGAAAATTAGAATCACAAACGAAGACGACTTTGTTTTGTTCGAAAGTTGTCAAACTTGTCTATGTTTGGTATGTAAAAGTGTAATTGAAATTTTCAAGTAGGTATCTTAATATATATATTTCTTGTGTGCGTGTGTATGTGACTGAACTCCTCCTAAACGACTGGACCGATTTAGACGAAATTTTTTGTGTGTGTTCAAGGGGATCTGGGAACGGTTTAGATTCACAATTTTGTCCGCTGGACAATGTTTTTTTAATTAATTTTCAATTTATTAGTTGTTGTTGATTTTGGAATGTTTTACATTGGATCCGACAGACGGCGCTACCATCGCAGTGTCAAATTTTAAATAATATTCGAATTTTAATTTTAGTCTGTCCCGAAATTAAAAAAAAGTTTTGTTATCATTGTGTTATATCGTGTGTGACCATGTGCTGGATCGTTAGATATTGTCATAACATTTGAATAATAATTTTCATCAAAATGGCTTATTAAAAATTGAAATTTTGAAATTAAAGACGTGTAGACAGGACAACGTCTGTCGGATCCGCTAGTAGTATATGAAAATTTAAAGACCACCCAATTGGACCTTACGTGACGTAATGAACGTCTTATCGTAAGCCCGGGCTCATCGTTTTTGTACTCGTCAGTTTGTCTGTTTGTTTAATATTACCTCACACGTCGTCGTTTAGTAGATATTTGGAAAACTGTTGTAGAAAGCTGTTCATCGAAAGCTAGTATGTTGGTATGTTGAAGTATAAAGTCTAGATTAGAACACTGATAATTTGGTAAAGGTAACAGGTTATTGACGATAAAAAGGAAAGGAGTTAAAATATCGTATTTTTATATCAAATATTAAATTATTATTATTTACTACACTTATTATTAACGAGGCTATAATAATTATTGACATATTAAATAATTTTCACTACGGACGCAAGGTATGTATTGGTAAAGTGACCGGCTAATTTCGATACAGTGAGGTAACAACAAATTTATTTAATGTATGCATAACGGTGTATGCTTTTGATTTGCTCATGAAAATAGCGATGTTTAGGGGTAAATATATTATGGAACAATTGAAAATTTTAGGAAATTAAATTATGCCTATTAAACCGATATCAGGACTCTTGGAGACTCGCTGTGGACATCCTCTGCCCCATCTAGGGGTTATAGGACATGAGAGAGTGAGAGAGAAACCGATATCAGACAGTAATAATTTTATAAACCAGTTAAATCAAGCAAAATTTTTAAATATTTGTTGCAATCATATTTTGTTTTCCATAATTTTTCTATTGCTATGATATTATTTGTGAATAAGTTTCATGTCGAGATTCGATGACTCTCATATCTCAAAGCGATTTTGACATAATTATCGCTAAGCGTCGACTCGAATTTTACCTTAACATTTAAATACTTTTACATAGAAAAGAAGATAAACAAGTAGCATACATCAGGTGATATGAACATTTATGCACCAGGTGCGCGAGTGGGTAGAAGTTTTTATAGTAGATAGGTACGCCTTTTTTCTAGAACATTTCCAGAGATGAGGGGTCAGATAGTTTTTATGTGTTAAGATTTTTTTTTTCAGATTATTTACTACCTAAGGTATCTAAGGTTACAATAAACATATATTGGTAACTTCCCTTTATAGTATTGAAAGGTCTAAGGGGCTGTTCATTGCATTGGTGATTACGTCAACAGTAGTTATTTACTTTCTTACACATATTACCCATGCCTTGTCTATGCTTGAAAACGATATGTATTTTCGAGGATTCCTACCAAAAAATAATACGTTTATGTACTATTATGAGAGCTTTGCTTACTTATACTGACAAGAGTGAGGGAGGGGGGGTATAAATTCGAGTAAATCTGCTTTCGAAATACTCGAACGGCAAATTTTAATAATATTAAAATTTATTATATTTCATAAACAAAAGCTATTTTTTTATTATATTGCGCCAGTTTGAAATGCCACTGTAAGACATAGTAGCACTCCTCTCGGTGTGCTTCTTGACCGTACTAATAAGTAGGCACTTATACAAATCTGCAAAATGCACTTATATTGATAGACTTCAGGGTTTATCAACACTCGTTAAAAACAGCGGTGGTTTCTGAATAGGCGATCGAACTTCTGAGTTCACACGGCAACGACTTTTTGAGGCCGATTTCTCGACTGTTTTCCACCATATAAAATGCACACATCACATCACACATGCAGTCGACCTCCAATAGGCCAACACTGGTCTCAGTCATAGCTTTCCTAGATAATAACAGTCATACAATTCTTATATTTTCTGTTTTCCTAAGATTTATGTTGTTTATGGAAATTTGCGTTTTTATTTCAACAGCAAAATATTATATGAGTTTTCGTAATTACTCAAAATGATAATTTGTCTAACATTAAAGATAAAACGGATGTCCCATTTTTCTAAGCTCAAGAATGTTATCAGATATCATAGTTTATTTGAATTTGTTTAGACAACGTTGTGGAGTAATTTATTACTTGGTTTTAGGATTATGTGTCATTTGTGAGTTCTAAATTGGGCACGCGACACCGATAATTCGTTCCATTTTATAAATCAGTTTTTGCCACGCACCACCACTTTCAACTTCCAACCAATTCGACGGTCCTACAAGAAAAGAGCGTACCTACCAATTCTTAAAAGGCCGGCACCGCACTCGCGGCCTTTTGGTATTGAGAGTGTCCATGGGCGGCGGCATAACATCAGGTTAAGGCTCACCTGCCCGTTTAACCGCTGTTCTTTAAAAAAAAATATTAAAATAACGTAACTACAAATAAACTACCCACTAACTAGTAAGGAACTAACAAATTAACCTATGCCATTAAAACAATTGAATAACGAATAAACAATGACACATAATTACTCTGATTCTATTTCTTTCCGTTTCTTCAATAGAAGAATATATTATATGCTCCTTTAAATGTAAGTTACTTTCTTTTAATGGTCTGTGGAATTTTATGAATCGTTCGATCTAGGCTTGGTAATATGACATACATAGTGTATTTTTATCGTATACTTTAGTGCGGAGTTTTTGTAAACGACATCTATGATATTTATTAAAATCACTCACTGCAAAGCCTGTTTTGTACGAAATATTTTTTGAATCCTATATCAATATTGAAAATCCTTTTTACCTTTTTACTATGCAATTATTTCATACAAGCTCTTACTTACACTGAAATTAATAACTATTATATATATATACTAAATAGATTAAATATAATAAAAGAGCGTACCGATTCTTAAAAGGCCGGCAGCGCGCTTACGAACCTTCTGGCAGTGCGAGTGCCCATGGGCGGCGGTGTCACTTAACATCAAAACTCAAAAATATCTTTATTTATGCGTTTGCCTCCTGTAATATAAAAAAAATATTATTACTTCTCAATCTGTCCTCTGCTGATTTATTAGTATTTATTTATTATTTTTATTTATTTTATTTAATTCGGCTCGGTTGTGTAATGTATGAAAGAGAGGGTATGTGTGTAAGTATGTGTATTTATGGTTGCTTTCGGTCCCTGAGGAATACGTGTTTTTTCTTTTGAATATTTTAGCTACGCCGTCTTTATTTTCTATTAAATTGATATAACAGGATTAAAATACAATAACGTAATAATATTATTTATTACACACAAAAAGATATACATACAGTTTAAGCAAAATATCTGCGATATTTTTAAAAAGAAAATATATTTCATTGCCTTTATGGAGTATATAGTGATGACTTTTAAATATATTTCATTATATAGAGTGTTCAAATAAAAATTAATAAAATCAGTGGCGCTACAACCTTAGTTTCAGGCCTTAGATTTCTGAATCTCTCTTTCTGTTTCATGATCATTGGTCAATCGAATAGGCAAGTTACTGGTTATCCTTCTGTACCTGAAACAAGCCATTGACTTTTTGTGTATGAGGCACGCCTGTTTTCTCAACTTGTTGTCCTTCACCGTTCGAGCAAATGTTATGAGCTCATAGAATAAAAATCCGTTGATGCTCAGCTGGGAATCGAATCTATGACCTGGGGGATGCGAGTCTCACGCTGAAGCTCTGCCCGATCGTGCATATAGGTGACCGTTATTTATCCTGCACTACCTGAGACAAGTTTTTCCATCGAAGAAAGTTATATACAAGACTGAACTATACCTGCGCAAACATCTTTTAGCAAAGTTATTCTGAATATAATAGCCGTGGAACAAACGACGACGTATAAATCCTTGCTATTCAACTTTAATTGGATTTACAATTGATCTAATGAACACATCATTTAAAGATTTCTATTTCACTAAAATTGACGTTAATTTAATTAAATAACAACCTAGGAAAATTCACTTGACAACGTAAAACAAAAGACGAAACGGGTTACAGTCTGCTTAGTCTTACTGCTCTTATCAGAAAAAGAGTGTCCATGGGTCCATATCACTTCACATCACTTGACCCTGCCCGTATGCCCCTGTTCTGAAGGAAAGCCAAGTATAAAATGATAATAAGAATACTTATATATATTATATACTGCGGGTAAATTCTCGTACTTTCATAGTATGTATTGAATCACCTGTATATTACCTTAAAACAATGTTTCAGTATAATTAATGTCAAATAAAGCAAAGAATAAACATTTATCTCGACAATTTGCAGAGGCGATGATTTGTTTGAGTTAGCTAATTTTGTTATTGCACATCGTACAATGTTGCTGAAACTAGGGTTATGCCGTGGCATATATTATAACTAAATCAATTTACAACAAAGTCGGACAGTTTTTTGAGCTGCTTGAAGGTGGAGCCGTAGGTTATGTAACCTAACTTTAGTTAAATTACATGTATCTATTTCAGGTAATAAGAAGCATGAACTAATTGTAAACTATGAAGCCAATAGTAAGCCCTTTGCCACACTTATAAATTGTATTTTAATATTCTGGTCTTCGATAATGTCAAATAAAATGTGTCATTTAGATTTGTTAACCCTCAGATAAGCCAAGTTTGTTCCCGTCTACCAGTAATTTTGCGTTAGTTGTCATAAAGCATTAAATTCAGTTGTTACCCAGCTTCAAACAAAGAGTTTTATTCATAGTAAAACCGCGTCCATACTTCGGAATTCAACAACTTACCCAATTTTTACGCAAAGTAACTTATAGGAAACAATCCGTAGTTTTTTATCAGAAAATGTTTCCGTTATTAATGAAACATTAAATATCAATGTATAAAAATAAACTTGTACACATAGAAGAGAATAGCGTCTGCAATTTTGTTCGTAATCCCTCTGGCATTGAGAGTGTCCATGGGCGGAGGTATTACTTAACATCAGGTGAGCCTGCTTTTCAATGTTTCAACACTATCAGAAATATCTTGTAATATATTTAAGTCAAATTGTAGTAAACTCCTCCGAAACGGCTTGACCGATGCTCATGAAATGTTGTGTGCGTATCGGACAACATCTATTTTTCATCCCTCTGAATGTTAAGGGTCCCCTTATGTTTTATTTTTGAAGATAATGTTTTTTAATGATACATCATTAAAAAATACATACAATCCAAAATTTTCAACCTTCTACGATCAAGCCCTAATTTTTATTATAAATGATATATATAGCAAAACGACATTTGCCAGATCAGCTAGTATTATATAAAAAGAGACTTCAAACTTCATACAATAATTTCGCGATCGAAATTAATATGAAGTATTTGTAAAATATTACAACTTATAACCCTAACTCGGCGCAAACGCACAAAATAAATGTTTGCTATGTAATCTGTGGAGAAATTACATACACAATACAGTTTATTTTGATTTATCAAAGCCTCGAATCTTGTCATATTACATTGAGTGACGTACCATTTGCCTGTTTGCTTATCTGTTTCTAACGATTATGATAAGTTATGTTTAACTTAACTTCATGATGCATTCATAAAATTATTTACACAGGCATTAGATATAACAAATATATAGATTACATAGATTTTCGTACTCACTTTTTATATTTCACAATATTTTTTTGTTTTAGGAGTTACACAATAACAAGTCTGTTCTAATAAGAAATGCAGCCCCAACACTACGCTTATAGAACAACAAAACAAAATTTTGAGGCACTTCTACATCTTACATCTTGGGATGTACAGTGTGTACCTACTCATTTATTTTTGGTTCTGTGGGCAACAACGTGCTTAGAGTATGCCGAGAATTCGCGCTTTTGGTGTACTTCATAAATTTTTACATGGCAAGGGCAATTAATTAAAAGTTATTAAAATTAGGAGTAATTCCACAGTAGGTACTTCAGCTTAGCTTCATCGTACCTGTACGTCAGAAAGCGTAACCTTCCGCCGTTGCTTTTTGTTCTCACAGCCAGGACTATCCTGAAAATGGCACTTATGATTTGTTGTAATTTAGTTAACCTACGATTAACGGACCTTTTTCATAGTCCGATGAGTGAACTGTAAAAGTTCTATTATTTGTGTGCCTATAGTAGTTAAATTTATTGTATATTTTATGCTGATTATTTGCGTATATTTCATAAGTTTTATTCCCAGTGCACTCTTGTCAATTTAGGGTCGCCTGTTAAGGCAGGAGTGTTGTTATAAATAAAATAAATACTTTAAACATAATTGAGTGTTAAAATTCAATTGACTCGTTATATGCCGGTATAAAGTGAAATATGACCGTCAAATCAAGGCTGATAGAACATTACTTTAAAAATACAAAGCAACGGAATACAAAATCAAATGAAATTCTAACTGTGGTAATAATAGCTGTGGGATTGCAGACTCGTATATGTTTGACAACTAAAGTAAAAAAAAATTGTTTTAATAGGTGTGAGCATGACGTATTATATGCATTTCCTTACAGTTTCCAGATAAATCAAAACTTGGAGATTAATAAGAATGCTTGTTGGTTGACCTTGATTTGGGAACAGGTGGTAAATGATAGATCTATTTCTAATAGTTTAAACAATGAAGAAATATTCATAAGCATAGTAAAATAAATAAGTTAGGAATCGATTTGAATCCCGTGAAATATGCCTAATGTCTGTATTCCAATTGATTAAAAATTTAATAAGTCCTAAGTAATGTTTTTGGAGATCTAAACTAAAAACTTTTATTTATTTTATTAAGTTGAACTTGCAAGTTTATTTGCAAAAAATGTGCATAATTTAATTAAATATATAACGTAAACCTAATAGATATTGGAACAAAAGCCTTAAAAATCAACCTCTTAATATAATTTTACCCCTACAATGTTGAAATCCATTTTGTGTTTAAGTTGTAGTCAAAAATAAAAACAATACAATATAGAGTATTTTTAGTTTATATTTTTACAGCTTAACACTAAGATACATAAGTTACTACAGATAATATACAAGAAGTATTTGGCAAAATATGAAGTAACTCTATTCACTACTCTAATAAATTTTACAATTATTTACAATATTTTTACATTTACTTTGTACATAGTGACTAGACATTGTATCGCATCATATAACGTAAAAATATAACAAATGCTCAATTAGATGCATAATAAAATGCGTAAACACATTTTTTCATTACGACTATAATGACGCATTCCAAATATATGAAAAAATAACATAGATGAAAACGAAATAAATAATAGAATATAATAATTATTTTTTTAAGTTACTGTGCTACTAAATCGGACGAACTTTAAACTTACAATATTCTACAAATATTCTATTTTATTAACATTATTAGTACTTACACCACTTAAACCGATGCAAAATACGTAAATAGATTAAAATACTGGTAACTGCTTTGGTCAATTGGCAATTTGTCGGCTGGACAACTTTATAAATTTACATACGAGTATGACCGTTAACACACAATATGATTTAGTCCAAGTCTTAAACTATCGGGACGTTTAAAAGTAATTAGCAACGCACCCGTTTTCATACATTCATCTAGCCCAGTCATCCGGCGGGCTAGATCCTAAATGAAGCGGCGAAAACGCACTACGTCGCGGTTCAACGGCCTCGCTCTCTTGAGACCCTATTATTGACTCTATCGAGAAACCATTCCTTGATCTTTTACATCGAGTGTCAGTCATTTCTGGAACTCGCGGCGGCAGCGGCACAGGGCGTAATGTTGCCGGCGGCGGGCGCGGCAACGATAATAAAGGCGTCGGCGGCAAATAACATGGCAAAGGCAAGAGCGGAGCGTAAGCCTCTCTCGCTAACATCGCCACCACGGCGTGAGCATGTTGAAGCGACGGCGCTGGCCTCTTGTACCTCTTCCTACGCCGCAAGAAGCTCCCATTGTCGAACATATCCTCAGCCATCGGATCCAACGTCCAGTAGTTCCCTTTCCCTGGATTCCCCGGCTCCCGTGGTATCTTTATGAAACAATCGTTGAGGCTTAAGTTATGCCGAATCGAGTTCTGCCAGGCTGGAAATTTTTCCCGGTAATATGGAAAGCGTGTCATGATGAATTCACATATACCACTTAATGTTAATTTCTTATGCGGCGATTGGAGTATCGCCATCGTGATCAGCGCTATGTACGAGTACGGGGGTTTGATTAACTGGGACGAAGATTTCTGTTTTGGTTTCTTTGGTGAGCTCGGTTTGGTATCGATGGGGCTGGACGCGTCGTATCTCTCGGAGTCACTGGACGGTGGCGGGTGTTCTGGTGTGTCTTCGTCGACGGATACGTAGGTGTCATCCTGCTGGTATTCCTCCCTGTCGTCGCGGAGATAGTGAGGTAGGTAGAGTCTAGGCGGTGGACGCAAGTCGAGAGGCAAATCTCCCTCGATTATCATATCGCGGTAGCGGTTGAGATCACAATCTTCCATGCTGTCGTCACATGTCAGAGGTGCGTTGCAGCGCGCGGCGCGTTTGGGACTGCACTGGCGCGAGGTCGTAAGCGGAGGCCGGGCCGAGACTCCGCCCCCCGGGGGGGGCCCACTCCACGCGTTTACGTTTCAGTAAACACAACAATTGTCGTTATTATTACTGCGGGTCGGAGCTTTGTGCATGAATTTCAGGCCGTTGACTAATAATTATTAGTCTTCGTATCGATTCAACTTTGTTGTGGTATTTATTTTCTGTTACTGGCTTTATGCCAAATTGATACTGTTGTTGTCAATTTTTAGGGTTAAACTATACTTTATTATTTTAACGTTTAAACGACAATTCTTGAATTCTAAGATAATTTACATGTAAACGTACAAACTTCTTCAGAATAGATCTTAAGTGATTTTATACAATTCGAAACTATTCATTAAATCTGTACGTGTTTTAAGATTTATATTTCACTACCTTGAGCGTGATCTCTAGTCTACACGACTGCTAAATTACGGTAACATGAAATGTAAAAAATAAAAATCTTCATAGAATAAACGTAGAAAACTGAATAGAATCATAAAGCCGTGTAAAGGAAACGTTTACAAAGATATAGCGATCCTTTAATCCACAGCTAAAGGACTGTCTATTGAAAAAATCTCATAAAGAGAAATTCTTACACACCATTCAGGTATCTTCAAATAAAACGAGCTTAAAAAATATTCTCTGAGCGAATCGTTTCAACAATACGCAGCTCTAGAAACCCTCGTATGTGTTTCCTACCAAAACATTTACCCCTCGGGCGTTGAAGGAAAAGCTATACGTGCGAGAGGGACGCGCTATAGCGAGGATAGAGACGCAATCCGCCCGCAGCCAATAGAGAAGTGTGCCTCTTTGGGCGGGGCGCGGCAAAGCTAAAATGTCAGGGCGGGGCATTAGATCCTATTATTGTCTGGCAAGGCAAATAATATTTTGCACAATGTACACATTGGGTACGAGGGGGTGGTGGGTGGTTGCTAATTTATTCTCAACTTCGGTTACGGGTTGTTTTTCAGCTTTGCGAGGTTGTTATTTAAATTGGACGTTGCCTGTTATTTGTATGCGTCTATAGGCATTGTACTGTAATGAAGGAATTTTGCGTTTGTTTGCCATTGAATTTTACGATCTCGCTTCTCGCGGTTTTTGTCTTATTTTTGGTTACTTTGTACTGTAATACATATGTATGTGTAATACAACTTAGCTAGGCCTTTTCTTTAAATATCTAATAACTATCAATGGAATATAATAACAATCTTAAATATTTTTGTTAGGGTGTTGTACCAGTTTATTGTATATAATAACTTTGTTTTACTCAGATTTGGGAACTGATTTATAAATGTAAAATTTATTTCGTGTATTAGTCTCATTTCCTCCATTTCAAAGACATAATTAAATATAAAGTGTAGGAATCCTAAATTCTCACAACCATTTAAAAGAAGTATGGTTTATAGTATGTTATCTTTAAAAATCTATATTTTAATAACGTAGTAGGTATTATTTTGGAGTGTTTAAATGTATTTTTTTCACGAAAACCCCAAGCAATTTGGGAATATCAATTATACAAAAGAAACAAAACATAATAAAAACAAACGAAGATATTATTAATTGAATATTAACAGTAGCTTATGATTAGACAGATTCATCGTTCAAGCTGACTAGACTACCTCCTTCTTGTTACTGCAGTATAGCCGTCAGTCTCAGGAACCTCTTGTACGGCTAATCTTCCGTCTTTCCCTATATGATAAATAAATAAATTAACAATACGAAAGTTGTATAATCACAAAATCAGGATACAGATATTACATATAAAAGCGATAAAATTATAGTTTCAGTGTGTACGTCAAAAACTATAATGTAAGAACACTCTCGGATTAGAACAGGCGGCCTACAACCAGATATTATTGCGAGCGTATTGACAACCTATAGCCGTAAAAATCCCCTCGACGTCCGTCTTTCCACAAATGAGCTTTAAGTTTTACGCACTACCACTATGTGGAGATGCCCCGGGTCCACTAGGGTCCGAATAAAGCGGGCCAATTAAAACGGCTGACGATGCACTTTCCAACATTCTGAAAATGTGAGTGTTGTGGGCGGTGTCACTTTAACTTTTATTTTAAGATTTTCAGAAATGATTTATCAGAGATTACAAATATCAAATACTTTAAGTGTTATGGCGTATTTTGTGCATACAGCGTGGCGCTTATTAAACATGGAATTTAATTATGTACAAATATATTTTAAGTAATTTATAATTAAGTTATGGAAGAGCTGGAAACCCTGACACAGGTATTTTTAACTTAAAAGGGTTCCCAAATCTTACACATTGTCATCGTCCTTAAAATGAAAAAAAAAAACCATTTTTATTTATAATATAAGTAAATTTAATTATTTGGAAAATCGAGTAACAAATAAAGACTAAAACATCAATATATAACAAAATCTCAAAAATATTATGGAAACTCTTTTTTCGAACAAAACTAGAGCCTAAACTTCAAGTACTTAAGCTTACAAAGGACAGGCTAATCTGAACAAGCTAGCTTATCTATCGTACAGAAATGTTTGCTGCGAGATCCAAGCATCTTTGACGGATTACGAAGCCCACCGTCTTGTTAGCTATTAGATTATGCTTGGAAATAATATGCAAAACATGTTTGTGTTTATCCAATATATGACCTTGTAGAGGTTACTTGTATTAGTAGGAAAGGAGGATAGAAAATTATTTTAATAATTCATTTTCTTAATATATCGTATGGGTTGTTTACATGACTTCTTAATACAATCCTTTATTAATTACGAATGTATCTTATAACTATATGAAAGCTGTTTCGTTTTACTGCATAATAATTAATAAATAACAAAAGGACTGTATGCCATTTCGATGTCGTGCTCTCAATAACCGTAGGGCTATTGTCGCGACCTTGAGATCGAGCGATACAAAAGCTCGCATGGCTTTTGGATTTTCTCTATCGGAAAAATAATATTCACCAATTAAAAACAGTTATTAATTTGAACTTTTTACTTTTTTTAAATTAACAACAAACAAAATGATTTATTACTTTACCGACACTTTTCTGATTAGACATTAAATAATATTAACAAATGCAATAAAGCCCTTTACAAATTAAAATATGTAATACCAAAAAGTTGGATTTAAGTGACGGCTGCATTAATTTTATTTTATTAATTGCCCTCTATCGATGTGTTGTAACACTAACATCTATTAGTATTAGGTTGTAAATTTTTATCTGTTACAGCGCCCTCTAGCAAAATATAACGTCTATGTGGATGTCTATATGAACATTTTGTCTGCATAACAACCAGTGAGAGCTATATATATTATTTTTAAAGTAAACCTAGATGGCAGTATAAACCAATTTAAAAAGATACTAATAATTATGAAAATGGAATTCAATGACAATAATAATTATTAATCTAAGGCTACTATGTAAGCTCTTCAAACACATAAAAATTACTTGAAAATTGGTAAGTAAATATAATATTGAAAAATGTAAATCAGAACGTGTATTATCATAAATTCTTGCTATTTATTATACTTTTGTTCGACATATTTTGTCAAATATAATAATTATGTCATTATTATTCATAAACTAATTACTTCCACATCTTAATGTATGAACTTGTACGAGCAATACTTAATAATCTATATGGTATATCTTTAATTAAGTAATGTTTCTGTAATTAAGTTATTAATTAAGTTACAGCGCCCTCTAGCAAAATATAACGTCTATGTGGATGTCTATATGAACATTTTGTCTGCATAACAACCAGTGAGAGCTATATATATTATTTTTAAAGTAAACCTAGATGGCAGTATAAACCAATTTAAAAAGATACTAATAATTATGAAAATGGAATTCAATGACAATAATAATTATTAATCTAAGGCTACTATGTAAGCTCTTCAAACACATAAAAATTACTTGAAAATTGGTAAGTAAATATAATATTGAAAAATGTAAATCAGAACGTGTATTATCATAAATTCTTGCTATTTATTATACTTTTGTTCGACATATTTTGTCAAATATAATAATTATGTCATTATTATTCATAAACTAATTACTTCCACATCTTAATGTATGAACTTGTACGAGCAATACTTAATAATCTATATGGTATATCTTTAATTAAGTAATGTTTCTGTAATTAAGTAGTTCTCAAAGGCCTGATAGCGTAATAGCGAAACTGCGGCTATTAGTTATGCAGTTCGTTTTTGACGCTCGTCTCTGCTTTTACCGTGTAGCTTCTCGCTACTCGTTATTGGGCGCTATCGTGGGGCACTGGGCAGTCGATACACGCATGCGCGTGTAATTTGACGTGTTTAAGTTGACGTTTCGATTTTCGCGCTTTGAAAACCAGTTTCATTGACGTTTCGTACGGTTGTGGTGCATTTTAAAGTAAAAGTGTAACAAAATTATAATTATTACGCGTTATTTAAATAAATTATAAATAAAAATGGAGAGAAATGAACGTAAAACTAATTCGCGTACTCATTCAATCACCTTGGATCGTGATTCTAAGTTTTTATTGCGAAAAGTTCTCATGGATTTCGCTGTACTTTTTATCGGTAAGTTTGTTTATATTTTTTTTGCTTTAATGAATGCCGCGTCGTATAAGTTAATACGTTTTGAGTTTATCATAAAACGCCAGATATATACTTATTTATCAAAACAGTAAAACACATGCAATTAGAGATAGTACGTGAATAATGCAGCCCTTATTTTATGTAACATTTTAGTTTTTAATGTCGCACTATTTATATCATTTACATTTTCATATGTAATGAGTGCTCATAATGGTAACTAGAACGGATACTAGTTACAATTTTTGCGATTCATATCATTAACAACAACCTTCAATATTGTATCAATACATTATTTTTTAATTTTTAATACTTCATACCTACACTCAAGGAGTTAAATTAAATGATAATACATATGTAAAACTGTAGTATGATAATTCACATTAAATTAATAATTATTGTTATATTACCTTATCTGCAACCAAATAAAAGTTATTATATTTAATACAAGTTAAGTGAATAGTTTGTTGCAGTAAAAATGCTGCAGTTGCATTACTACTTGTCTGGATCGATGCTAAAATATTTATTATATTACATTTTGTTGTTATTTTAGATTTATTGTTATAATTTTAAAATTGCTGAAAATATAAAAAAAACTGTATTTGCCTTTCACAATATATTATTTAAAAATTATATAGTTAATTATATAGTAAGTATATTAAAATTTCTTTCTTGAAACAAATTTTGGTACATATCTTCAACTAGTATTTGATTTTGTATATGTATAATGTATCAGTATAGGAGCAAAATGTTTAATTTAGTTATAATTACTACAATAAATATTATATATAAATTGTTAAGAATTTGTGATGCAGTCTAAAATTTCTTATATTCAAGTATTTTTCAAGGGGTATGTAAATATGTATATATTTAATATGTAAAAGTTATTGATTTTGTGAGTAGGATCAATTATCATAACTTTAGAATCAACCTAGGAAAAAAAAATTACATAAGAAAGCTACACTGTGGCATATTTGATTGAGAAAATTTTTAATCTTGTATTGGACATTTTAGTAATATGTTTACCTTTTAAATTAAAATTTAAAATTTTTAATCACTCTCCCATAATATATTGAACTATTTTTATTGACTTGCAACATGAAATATAATTTATTTTATATACTTGAGTACCAAACAGTGACATTTAAGATTAAAATTTTTGTAATATCTCATTTTACCAATCTGGTATATAATTTACACCAAAAAAAAACATTGTTGACTCTGAAAATATAGTTAGACTAATATATAATGTAAAAATAAATTTAAAAATATCAATCGTTCAAAATCCTAAACATAAAATTATTTTGCCCAGTTCATATTCCTTGTAACATAATGTACTTGAACCAATCAATGCCCTCATTGTACGATGGGAACTTCGACACCGTGTGTGCAACATGCATTAATGCGTCAGTGTAAACTCGGTTAATGCACGATTCGGTTAATTCGATGTTCTGTTGCATTGTAATTAGTGGCCAGCATGAATTAAAAATTAAAAAAAAAAACTTGTCGTGCGTTCGCTGTTTTTCGTTATTTAAAATGGTATCTTTATACTTCCTTGGCGTTTCTTTGATCGTCTGACGCCTCCGCACCTATCACTGAATCCTCGCGCTGGTACTTTACTATAATAAATGTGTTATTAAAATATTGATAAGTTTTCTGATTTCTACTCTTTTTTTTATAGAACAGGGGGGCAAACGGGCAGGAGGCTCACCTTATGTTAAATGATACCGCCGCCCGTGGACCCTCTCAATGCCAGAGGGCTCGCGAGTGCGTTACTGTCCTTTTAAGAATATAAAGGGCTTCCTGATTAATCTTCCGCTTAGTTACATCAAAATGTATCAAATTTGACATACGTGAACCGTTTTAGTTCTCGTTTCTGAATCTCACGCAGAGATTTGGCACTAAGTGTGACTCTACGTACATACTACTGGTACGAAAAACGAAATGGATTTTATATACGGAAGTATTTTGGAGTTTTACATAGAACAGGAGGTGTTTACCTACTCGTTTGAGTAAAACTTGATGTGAAGTAAATTGCGGGCTGTAAACAATCACTCCTTGCACACTTGAACTCTCAACCCCGTAGTGTATATATATAAAAAATATTTTTTACGCAAGATATTTGTATAACGGCGTAATAATAGTGAAACATTCATGATCAACAATAGTCTTAGCTCGAACTATAGACTGTATTAAAATATTATTATAGTCTTTAATTTTAAAAATCTTCCCGTCTGCCAAACTTCCTGCACGGTCGACGCCTTAGGGGTGATGTTGACCTGTCAAAGGTCCCTGAGAGGTCATTCTTTCATTAGAATTTCTCGTTAACATACAAAAAAATATAAATTATCTCATACCTAATTTCTATATGCCAAAAAGTAATCGTAAATTTAATTTAACTAATAAAGTGTACGCATATGTCATGAGAAACGCATTTTAGAGCCGGTCAAGAAACAGAAAAATTACCAAATAATATTTAGACATTTAAGAAGTAGAATAATTTTTATATATATATATATATATATACTATACTACTATATTATAAGGACCATACCCTATCGTTTGCCTATATTTGACTAATATCAATGTTAATAAGGTTCGATCCCCGGCTCTGCACCAATAGAATTTCTTTCTATGCTCGCATTTAACACTCGCTCGAACGGTGAAGGAAAACATCGTGAGGAACCGGCTTGCTTAGACCCAAAAAGTACACACACAGACGGCGGATGACTTGCCTATTAGATTGACAAATGACCGTGAAATAGACACAGAAATCTGTGTTTCAGATCTAACAATGTAGCGCCACTGGTTCATTTCATATGTCGATAACTCTTCTATAAACATGCAAAACAAAGAAATCGGTGTCGGTTTCTGACTTTTAATATAACACAATACTATTATTGTTTTGTTTATTGTTCATAATAGGATTACGCCCGATAAAGGTTACAGTGAATGAAATTAAAAATTATACCCGATAAGCAATGAAAAGCGCCACTGAACTGGCGATTATTATTACTAGCGACCCGCCCCGGCTTCGCACGGGTGCAATGCTGATACTAAATACACTACAGAAAATCTGAACGTTGTATATAAAAATGTGGGTTATCCATAAGAGATAGATGAAGAAATAGAAAAAAATAGACTTTTCTGTAGACCAGACCTTTTTCAATGTTTACAATACTTAGCACATTATTTTGATAAAACTCGTAGAGTTCAGCCTGCGTTTGCAATGTAAGCGGAAAAAATGTAATTATTTACGACATCACATTAGAAACCTCAAAAATAACAGTAATTCTCCACTATTTAATGTATGTTATTATACATATAAACCTTGAATCACTCTATCTATTAAAATTTTTGAAAAACCGCATCAAAATCCGTTGCGTAGTTTCAAAGATTTAAGCATACAAAGGGACATAGGGACAGAGAAAGCGACTTTGTTTTATACTATGTAGTGATAAGCAATCAAAAGCGCCACTGAACTGGCGATTATTATATGCATATTATTCAACGTTCGTTTTAAAAATTTGGAACTAAACATATTTCAGTATTGGCGGGATTTTCAAAGTAGTTTTTCAAAAGAGGTGTTTTATTTATCGCTTTTGTAAATTAAAAAATAAAATACTTATGCCTAGGTTTTAGACCTTACACAAATTACTATAGGTTTAATAGTAGACTTAGAAGGATTGCAAACACTAAGGTTAGGTTAAAAAAGACGAGTAAACAGTAGTAGTTTAAAAAGAATACTATTCTCTCGGCCTACACCCTCTGTCTTCTTTGCCGATGAGTAAGGATGCCTACAGTTTCAAATTTAATGACGTGGTTTAAGTGATACCTGTCTATCTTATGTTCCATAGTAAACCTGTTTATTTATTTTTATTTTAAACATACTTAGTGGTAGCACTACTAAATATTTTGAGCAGAGCTGTGTTGACCTAGTGGCTTCAACCCGGAAGTCGTAGGTTTGATCTCCGGTCGTGCACCAATGGAATGTCTTTGTATACGCATTTAACATTCGCTCGAACAGTGTGAAGACGGCGTGTGTCAGGCATAGGGGGCCGATCTGCTTGCTTATTCGATTCACAAGAGATCGTTTAACAGATACATAAATCTGAGGCCTAGACTTAAAAAGGGATGCGCCACTGAATTTTTTTAACGAAATTTTACCAAGATCCAAAAAAGCTTAAGTAATTTTTAATTTTGCTTCAAAATCGGTCCGCCATCTCTCTGATCCATTCTACTTGAAGCCGACTGCTAATATGAAATCTGTTTTACCACGAATAATTTCGCGTCAAAACACGCTCGTTATCATTTTAATCCCAGGTTGTGGCAGGAGCCCGCAGGATGTGAACGTGAGTGGCAGGTAATTGCCCCACTGTCAAAACATCCGACGAGATTCGCCTGTCAGATTAACCGTATCCGCTAAAGAGTCCTGCTGGAACTTAAAAATGGTAACCCAGAAATAATGACGTTTGATTGACGCTGTGGTCTTTTAAATAACCAGGAGCAAATAACTTGAAAATGTAAAGACAATCTGTATCATCTTCATCTTTCTGATAAACGAGCTAGGTCTGGATATCACACATTAAAATCGATTTGTATTTAGTTTTTTGTAAAGAAAAATTTATTAGTAATTTTTTTTAATATTTGTATGATTGAGAGCCTGCCTCTGGATTTCTGAATCATGATCATTTTTCAATCTAATAGACAAGTAGGCAACCTGAGCAAGTCTCCATTACCTGACACACGCCGTTGACTTTTTGGGTCTAAGGCATGTGGGTTTCCTCACGATGTATTCTATCACAGTTCTAGCGAATATTAAATGCGCACATTGAAATAAAGGCAATTGGTACACAGGCGGGGATCGAACCTACGACCTCAGGAATGAGAGTCTCACGCTGAATTCTGAAACCACGAGCCTAACACCGCTTCTACAGCGTCATTTGTTTTTACTCGCAGAATAAACGCTCACTTAGATTATAAGTGGCATCGCAATCGCAATGATGCCTTATCTTTATTGTAAGAACATGTTGCCTCAACCAATTAGCGGTAAAACTTATTTAAACATGAATCTTTAACACACTTAAATTACTATTTACGATAAGACAATTATCAAAGTACCAATATGGTTTTAACTTGAAGTGATTTTTAAATGTTTTTTCTAGCTCCTGATTTGAGTAAAGGTTTTAATGAAAAAAGAAATATTGCCTAATCTTTGATAATCCATGCTGTAGGTTTTATTGAATGATATTAAAACATATGTTGTTTTTGAAATAGAAAATATATATTTTGAAAAATACATAATATGCCACAGTTTGATAGTTTGCTAGTTACAGAGGGAAAACAAATTATTGGATTTTCCCCAATTGCCCCAAAATCAGTCTGATTGCAGATGGTTTAAACAGACATAGATCTGTCTGAAACATATTAATTGTCCCGTAAATAGTTCCGAGTAATTAATAAAACAATCATAAAAAAATAATGTTGGCCTATTAGCGACAATTATATTTGCTAAGAATAATTACACGAATTAATTTGGAGTGTAATTAATTAATTAATTAAATAATTTATCGTTGTGACAACATTTCATGGACAATTAACGTATCCACTATTTTTCCGAACATTATTTTTGTCAGAAATCTATTCCTTCAAATGTACTTATTTTGACGGGCAGAAAAACCTTATAATAAAAAAACTGCCAATTCGTATTTTGAATATAGAAGCTGTACGTTCCACAGATAATTAACTTGGTTGATTGAACTTGGAAGGTATTTTGTACTGGCGTAATTGCGTCCAAAGTTCTCACGTACTTTGTCAATATATGGCTCCTATATCCTTACCACTTAACATCTGGTCCCTTTGATGTGTGCAAATACTTAATGACGAGATAACGCATCCTTGAGTACAAGTGTTTAATTTGTAGGCCAGTTGTCGCTTGGAGTGTTATTAACAATATCGATTTTAAACACATAAAAGGTTTTCTTAGTAAATTTAAGTTAATACATATTGGCTTCGAAAGTATGTTTGGATCTCAATTATGTTGTGGTCTAAAAAGATATTTCACCGTTTCTATTTGTGTTTTTTTTAAACGGATGGACATAGAACAGAAAATTTGTTAGTCATTTGAGATCTAGGTAGACTCTTAATTAAGTTATTTTTGTTTGTTACCTTAGTTTAGTCATAGTATATAATCATCTCTGTGTATACTTTCTATCCAGATAGTGACCTGTTACCACAGGACATTTATATGCCCATTATAGGCACCAGCCTCTCACACAGATGGTTAATTTTAACCTGCAACATTTACACCTGTAAAATACAATGTTGTGAAGAGGCAAATTAGCTTTTCCTAGAAAACGAATATATTTCTGTTACAGACTCATCACTGTTTTCATATTTTACATACAGGTCGTAATTACTACAAATCGTTAATATATATATAGCGTACACATTTACAATTATTTTCTTTATTGAAGCTGCGACTCTACGATCACGACTTAGTCACTGTAAGAGTAACATTACGTCGCGTGAATTTGCAATATTCTGTATTTTGAAATATAGCTAAATCACGTCGGACAAAGATCATAAATAATGTTCGTAAGAAATGAGAAATAGAGTCACTGTAATGATAAATGATATGCTCGATTCAATATTTCATTCACTTAGATTTGTGTGAGATGGTCCTATCTTGACAATTTTGATCTATGGATTCTATCCATAGCATTTTATTTAAGCAAATTTTAAACTGGACCATGCCTATTGAATATGCTGTGAAAGATCGTGCTGCGTCAGACTTGCACCAGATATGTCTTTATTATTCAATTTTACATATGAATAAAAGTGATCATAAATATGATGAATCATAGATACTATTCACTTGTAAATAGAACTCAGTAGTGCGCTAAATAAACGACTGTCTATGGTAAGCAATGATACGACTGTAAGATAGATGTATGATCGGATTTGTTTTTAGTAAAAATTAAACTATGGAGTACCTAACAGTGTATGTAGTCTGTAGCCGTCTCAAGTATTGCATTTGCATTTGCAATTCTTACTAAAATAGACACATAAATTACCATATTATGTTGAGAATACATTAACTGTAATTTACTTTCTGTAACAGATAAAATGGGATTTTATAATTTTCGTTTCTGGTCTATAAGCCGTGGTCTGATATAAAAATTATAAAATGTTTCTCTAACTATGAACGTGTGATTCGAATACGTAAATTTCTTTCGCCTTGGGTGTTTCATAATTCGTACATTATCATTCTCTTCAATCCTTCCAACGACCCAACTCATTACTCACTCGTGTCTTGAATGACCTGACGAAATAGAACGTGTAACCCTGCCCTTTATAAAATACTAGCAGACTCGGCCAAGCGTTGCTGTGGCTAAGGTTTTTGTTATATTACATAGTAGTAAATTAATCAAGGGAAACCGTAGGAGAACTTATGTGAAACGTTGGTACCACGACACGGACCTAAACTAAACTACCTTTAACTCAGCGCCATCTGTTAGAATTGTATCAAATAATAAACAAATGTTAATGTTATCGTAATTTTAGTAAGGATGCCTATTTTTTTAGAAAATGAAATATAGCCTATGTCACTCAGGAATGATGTAGCTTTCCAACAGTGAAAGAATTTTTCAAATCTGCCAAGTAGTTTCGGAGCCTATTCAATTCATACAAACAAACAAAAAATCAAACCTTTCCTCTTTATAATATTAGTATAGACTAGTGATTTTTCGTGACTGATCTACACTAATATTATAAAGAGGAAAACTTTGTTTGTTTGTTTGATTGTAATGAATAATAGGCTCATAAACTACTGGACCGATTTTAAAAATTCTTTCACCATTCGAAAGCTACATTATCCACGAGTAATATAGGGTTCCGTAAAATATTAAGGTTTTTCGGACACAAGGTGTAAAAAATCAACCAAAAAAGTTACTTATTATGCGTACCCTGCCTAAACAATTAAATATAGAACCATACAATGTTCTAAGTAATTGTAGATCTTATAAATATCTACAAAAAAGTCCGCGACACACTATCTATGTCGAGTGAGGCACAATAACCATAAATGATATACATGGCAAAACGTCGTTAGCCAGCTCAGCTAGTAAATGAATAAGGTAATATGCAATACTCCAATATTACAAGGACAAATAACATTTGTCGTAACAGCGTAGGAAGGAGAGAGTACAGGTGGAAATGAGCTCTGCAATTTCTAACAATTCTAGTTTTAATGAGCATTACGACTATTATGCCTTTGTCTGGCCTGTTAATTAAAGAAGTTTCTCTTTTGACTGATTGAGTTTTGGCAACTCGCCATTTCAAGTGCTGTGATGTTCAATAGACAACAGACTTTAGTGTCTTTCAATATCCGTTCAACAATAGTCACTTTCGCGATTTTAGCAATAAAACATATTATTACATACTACGACAACATAATTTTGAGAGTGTAGAGATAACGAGAGATAATACTACAATACTACTATTACTAATAGTTATAAAACAGGTATTATAATTATCTTATTTACTTACTTATCAATGTACAAGCAAAGACCTGAAAAATGAATTTTTAACCACAAATATTTAGGCGAGTAGTATAATATGTCTACAAACTTTAAATGTAATAATGTAAAGGTCGTAATTTGATACCTAACATGACTGAAACTTTCAAATCACATCAATGTTTACAACTTGGTTTAACAGGTAGCCATAAGCTACTAGCTTTTATATAAAAAAATCGCTTAACGATAGGGCTGACAGTGTGTTAATGAAATTAAATTTCTCTGTTCAGTGAATTATATCATGTAACATTGATATTCGGTATTTTAATAGTTTTTGACATGTGATAGCTTCACTGCACTTGAGGGTTTCATTTTATTTATGCTCTTTAATTCAAACTTAATATAACTTCATTAATATAGGTAAATAAGGACACTTATTAATGTCAACAAAAAAGATGATTCCAAATTTACATTTACAACCAGTTTGCAAGTCAAGGGTGTAGAGCGGGAAAGGAGAACTGGCAAAAACTCTCCGCCACTCTTTTTAATCGAAATTTTTTAGATCCGAACAAAACATCGATAGTACAGTGAACATCATACTATAATTTTAGTCTAGGGTGATGCAACATTATTAAAAAAAGTGTGGGTATAATTTTGGCGTTCTATCGAATTAGTAGTAACTGTTAAAATAGAATAATGTAGTGGAATAAATAAATAAAGAATAAAAAAGAGTGTGTGTACTTATGTACACGCGTTAGAAGTTATATTTCATTGGCGTATGGAAAAAAATAACTAAAATGCAGTAGTGATTAACGATAAATATTAAAATTCTTAATTAAAAATAATTTATTTACTTACTTACTTAATTAAATAAATTACTAAAATAATATTTATTTATTCACACTGTTTAATTGTACTGTTACGATGTCTAAATATAAAAATACTAGAATATATAACTTGTTATCGATTTTCATGCCACCTAGACTAACTTCACGACGTAGAATTCAGGTGCCGGTGTGCGCGCATCGTAAAAATTCACTCTCATCATTTTTCTCCATCGCCCCAAAAGAAGTATAACTTCATAGATTTTATAAAGTTCAAGTTATATTTAGTAGTTTGCAGTGCATTAATTAGCCACAAACAGCATCCGTACAAGGCACGTATTTTGTTTCGCATATTCCTAGCTAATTTTGTCTAGAGTCAAGTTTCATATGCCCGCTTTAACTAAACGCAGGATGGCACAGTTTAAATTTATGCGAAACGTGTTAAAACCATTTCCTTATTGTTCCATGAAATGGGAGCTCGGATTCTTTTACACTTAATTTTATCGCGTTTATATGGGTTGTTGATGAAATTCGTATAATAGGGAGCTATAAAATCTGCTAGCAACAACATTTAAGTTTGTTCCAAAATATTAAAGACATTAACAGTGTTTAACCAATAACTGTATGGGTAAGTATAAGATCAAATGATGAGCCTTTTTATATTTTTAGAATTGATAATATAATTAAAAATCCAGTGGCGTAAAGTTTTTAGTCAGAGTTCTGTATGTATCTGTTTCATGATCATTAGTCCATCTAATAGGCAAGTAGATGATCAGCCTCCGGTGATACACGCCGTCGATTTTTTGGGTCTAAAGCAAGCTGGTTTCTTCTCGATTTAATTTCTTCACCGTTCGTGCTAATGTTAATTGTGCACATAGAAAGGCAGTGCATTTAGTGCACATCCGGGGTCGAACCTAGGACCTCAGGGATGAGAGTCGCACACTGAAGCCATTAGGCCAATACTGCTCTTAAAATACATTTACTTACATATAAAAATAAAAAAAACAGTTCTATATCTGTTTCATGATCAATTGCCGATATAATAGGCGAGTAGGTGATAAATGATAATATTATTATTAGTTAGAGGCCTCACTTACATATAGTTTAAGTGAGGCTGATCCAAGTTGATGGCTGATGCTAGATTAAAAGCTTAGTTATTATGATTTTAATTGTGATTTCCATAAGATTTATGATAACAAATAAATGAGAAACTTTACGCATATGTTAATTTTCTTACATTAATTAGCATTCTCATCAGTCCCTAGTTTTACTTATCAGCCCCTAGATCCCTAAATTATATAGACTATAGTAGTTAGTTGTCTTATCAGTACTTTGCTATTCCCGTCAGTCCATAAACGCTCAGATTTGTAAAACTGTAAATTTCTCGTACTTAATAGTATATATTTGTTGTGACTTGTTCTTTTAATAATGGTACAGTTATTTAAATATGTATCATAAATAGCAGTTAGCGATCTATTTTGAATTAAAAAGTTATTTTTTAAGTTACCCTATTTCTATGTGGTGTGTGGTGGTGTGGTGTGAGTATTATTAGCCTATATGAAACGTAGCTCAAATGTAACTCGTGCTTAATTAAAATACTGTAACATAATTATTCAATTAAAATACCTGCCATAAAAGGTGAACAAACCAGTGTCAAGGTAACCGATATTTTACATAATGTTCTATTTAACTGGGACCACCAACGAATCGGAATCGATTTTCAAATGAGTTCCTATTAAGGATCGATTGCTATAGAATCGATACATGTTACGAACAGCCATAAATATATATTGGATAGAAAAATGTAATTGTATAAGGTTTGATGTATAGTCGTTAAAAAGGTTGTTTATTGTATATCGAAATATTGATATTGCTGTACTGTGTAAATGGATACGTCTTGTAGAGATGTTTGGACTCTGCATCTTCTACCGCATTTATATGAGCCTTCAGAGTTGTTTGCATACCTGCAGCTGAGCCGGCTTTTTCACGTGGGTGATATTAAATGCTCGTTTGCCCCTGTTATATTAAAAAAACACGAACGGCGAAAAAAATCGTTAAGAAAAGAAATCTGAGTTAGGTCAAAGAAAGCCTGCAAATACAGCGGTCTAGGCTCTGAATATGATTTTGTCCCATTCGGTGTCCTAGTGCTATATAAACTAAAATTATATTTTTAACTTATTATATAGGTCAGAATTATCATTAACTTAATATATATATATATATTATTATAATTAAATCTTATATAATATGATTATATCGTTTTGTGCCCATATCTATGTAGCCATACATTACCTAGGAACCCCAATTTAGTGCATTTCTCATATACACTAGATTGCCCCTAATGTGTGGGAAGTGAAGAAATTAGCGCATCCCCGGAGGATAATTGCATAGGCCAATTCGTTCAGCATCGTTGCCTTTACGATGTAAACGCTTGAAATTGTTTCTAATAGCTTTTTGATTGTATACTTTATTTAAATTGATCTATAGGATATATTTAATAGATAATGGACCATAAAAAGATTAATAGACAATTTGTCGATTTAGAAAATTTAACATAAAAACAAAAGAAAGCTGAGAGTAGTGTTTATTGCCATATCTAATTTTTTGTAAAGTGGAATCATGTTTTTATACATTCATTCGTTACATAGCAATTAACATTTAATTATTTGGCTTATATTATGTTGTTGTACGCGAGTGATTTGAGTGATATATAGAGTAAAACTAAAATCCTCTATTAAAGCACCCAAGAACCCAACAATTCCGATGGACTGGCCAAGTCTATAAGTCTACAAAACACGAGGGAAGATGACGGAGATTTGCTATATTAATATGTATTTCGAAATAAATTCACAATTAATAAAATGATCCTATTATTTAAATACAGAACTTAAATTGAAATATTTTATTTTAAATAACAATATCTATTTGACATAATGACCTGAGATTCGTGTAATGGCACAATTTAAATATCTTGCATTAAAATGCTTTGATTTCGTCTCATGTTTTATCGTAAAATATGCCTTGATGTTATCTGTTATCAGTACAATTTAAATAATAAACACGACAGATCAAGGTAACGACGAAAAAGGTTAGTTTATTACGCACATCTAAAGATCTATTTTTGTACGTATTTTATTAAATGTTTAGTCTGCGTATTACATATTACAACTATATAATATAACGACTAGTAATTTGGTAACTCTCGTCTCTGGATCCTTAGAACCGTCAATTTGTTTATTTATTGTATACATAATCGGAAAAAAAGAAGTAAATTACAATAGTGTGGTGAAAGCATAATCTGGATTCTGGACATTGTTTTTAACCAATAGGTACTTAAGAACCAAATCGACTTACATTTCTCAAAGAAAAGAGCGTATTCTTAATACTTAAAAGGCCGGCAACGCACTCGAGAACCCTCTTGCATTGAGGGTGTCTCTGAGCGGCAGTTTCACTTACCATGAGGTGAGCCTTTCCCGTTTGCACCCAGTTGTATACAAGAATATTACCTCCACGTCAATTTGTCGTAATTAAAAAAGAATCGTCGTAATTTATTTTGAAAAAATTCTAAGAGCTGTCGCGATGTTCCCATCGCAAAATATTGATGTCAGCAATCGCTATTGATAATTAGAACTCCGAAGTAAAAGCAAAAGCTAGTACTTAGCTAATAGCCGACACGGCTATTAACAAATCAATCAACACTAGGTGATAATAGAACCAACCAGGGTGGCGGCGAGAAATGACATTATTGCATGAATACAAAACTTAATCAAATAAAAAACTTTATCAAGATACAGATTGAAAGTAATGAAACAATCTCGGTGTTATGGCTTGGTCAGAATTTATGGCTTCTTAATGCTTCACACCCACGAAGATGGAAATATTAGAAAAGTTTTATGTATTTGTGTATATGAAGAATTTTAATCATATGTATATCTATACGTAGTTTTGTGACAGGTTATACAATAATCTATAAATGTCAAAAAAGTCAAAAAGTCAAAAATCGTTTATTCATATAGGTAACATAATAAAAAAAAATTACACTTATAAACGTCAAAAAAAAGAAATAGACATTAAATGCTCCTAATTTTACATATACTGCCAGTTCTCAAATCGAGGGCGTAGAATGGAAGAGAAGGACTGGCAATAAACTCTCCGCCACTCTTTTTTATCGCCAAGTTTTTTCTTTTACACAACGTTAGTAAGTAGCTGCAATCATTACACCATGTTCCATATGACATCTTGAGTAATAAAGAATAATAAAATAAATTAAAAACAAAGATTTGTCCTCCATCAGCAGAAGGCATAGTGAAACGGGAGCACGCACTTACATACTCGTGAGAACAACACACAAATACGTAGTAGAAACAACTATTATCACCGCATACACGAATTCAAGTACGACCAGTCACCACAAGTAGCACCCGTTCACGACGTATGCATGGCCAGACATCGGCCACCTCGCCATATTTTAGGGAGAGAGGCAACCCGACGCATGGATCGCAATGTTGTCGAGAATATAGAAAATTCCATAAATATTATATTGGTAAATAGTAAAAAAATGTTACTAGCAGCTTCTCAATCCGATGCGTAATCCGGTCAATAATCATTTTTATGTTTTAAAACTGTCTGTAGGATGTTAATAATTATATAATACTAGCGGTCCGTTCCGGCTTCGCACGGGTGCATATTTATGTTTTAACCATTTCTAAAAATACAGTATATACGGGCATTCCTACGTAATATTGTTTTTAGCAATAGTGTATCGCTGGCTGGATGACATCCACGGGTAATTTCTAAAAAGATCTTATCGTCAGTGAAATTCCCTGATTTCACTTTCAAATTTCAATCACAGACAAATTTCTTGCAATTAAAATAGCCTATATGAATCAGTGTTAATCTTGCATTCTAATGTTGAAAGAATTTTTTAAATCCATATGTAATTATTGGATGTACCAATTTTCTTTATTTTCTTTTTTTGAGCTGTTGTAATATTCCCACCTTAAGCTGTTGGCTACTTAAATTGTAGGTTACGTGAATTCGACTGCACACAGCGGGAATTTATTAATTTATTGCAAAGATAATGATTGCCCATGCTAAAGTGTGAGGTCTGATATATGAAAGCAATAAATGAAAAACATTACAATTAATTTCAAAACGCACTCCTTTACAATTATCCTCGCCTTAATCGTCGATCATAAATACGGCAGTGGATTTATTTAATAAACGAAAACAATCGCGTAAAGCAATGAATTTTTTTTAAAGAACTATGAACTTTCCTACAATATAGATACGGTTTCAATTCATTTGTCTCTTTCCCGAGGTGCATTGATGCATGTTGAAATGGACCTAAGGTTAATGCAGCAAGGTTTAATTTTGCGAAACGTCTAAAGATTTACTATTAACGATTTGGTCAAACTGACGCGAATAAAATGGCAACTTAAAAAATACTGAAATTTCCTAATTGAATTATTTAATACTAATTTTATTAAGTGTGTGTTTTTTTAAATTGGAATTAAGAATAAACATATGTTATTATTTGGGAAAGGAAGTATCAGACGTTTGTAGCGACATCTTTACCTGTATTTTGAATAGATTAAAAAAACTATTTGAAAAGCCATCACCTGTCAACGCACACCATAAACTTGTACCTTGGTGATCATTGTTAGCGTCACAGTTGTGCAAATTCTTAAGAAAGGACATGTCTGATTTATCAAAGCGTCTTCTATTATTTCGCAATATCTCATGGTTTTTACTTTGGCTTTGTGATGAAGCCCTGGCAAGACATGCTATATATACCTACATATATATACCTACCACGATAAGGGTATCATAATACCAAATCTAAAGATTTTTTCATCATTGTGTAAATAAAAGTTCACGAAAATCTGAATTATAATAATTTTGTTTGAAATTGACCAAAAATATAGTGTTATTATTTCGATACTTTTACTGAGCTTACATTGCAAGTAATAACGTCTAATAAGGCAAAAAACGATAGTCGGACGAAACCAAACTTTCTAACTCGATACGATTAGTAATTACAGTAATCACTGCTATAATAAGCTGACCGCAGGAAGTAAAAGTCGATACTCAATGGGTTGTGGTTGAAATCGATACTTGACAGTGTTATTCGGGAAACGCGAACGAGTACGATACTTCGACCATATTTATTAGTAATCTTAGAGCTACAAATTGTAGATGAAAACACGGATAAAATTCCTATACAAAATATTCTAAACAAGTAAACTAAGTACATTTACAGATATAAAAAAAAATGTTAGCTTATTTATTTATTCACACTTCGTTGCCAAGAAACACAAATAACATAATACATAAAAATTACAAGGGATGCAACGGGCGGCCTTATCGCTAACAAGCGTTCTCTTCCAGGCCACCGTAGCTTAGTAACGTCATAAACTTGACATCCCCTCTTCTTTTTGCTTTTTCTTGGATACTATTCTAATAATTGCCAATTTCTCTTGTCTTCTTATAATGTGCCTGCTACGAGTACATGAATTTAAATCTATAAGATAATATTGCTGATCGCTGAGATGACAAATTTTCGGAAAGGTTCCTTGATTTGTCTATGCACGCACGGCGTCTATCCGACCAATAACAACTCCACGTCTTGCCCCTCCATCTTATTTATTTTATAGTTTCACTCCCATTTCAAACTCGTTATTTCTCACTAAATGTTTTGTATGTACTATAGACTCACATAAATTTGTTCATGTTCATTGTATTGCATGCCTTTTTGTGTAGCAGTTATTAATGTAAGGGCCGGATTGAACACGCCTCGCCGCCTCCGCAGACATAAATAAACGTAAGATACCTTACAGCAATGGTGTTAAATGCATTAATAATATTTGTATCGTGTATTGTTAAGGTTTTATATGAATATGCCTATACTAGTATTGAAGTAAACAAATACGACAAAGCTAGTCGTTAAGTGTCCAATTCTACCAATTCGACTTAGGGTCCTTCAAGAAAAGAGCGTACCAATTCTTAAAAGGCCGGCAACGCACTCGCGAGCCCTCTGGCATTGAGGGTGTCCATGGGCGGCGGTATCACTTAACATCAGGTGATCCTCCTGCCCGTTTGCCCCCTGTTCTATAAAAAAAAAAAAGTGTAATATTAACTATTCAAATCAGTTCAACTTCCGTCGTTCCACAACTGGGCGTTTCAACGGCAGCTTTTGCCGAGAACCACCGCTATTTGATACCAGCTGCCCACTACTATTTCCTTAGCGTACCAATTCTTAAAAAAGCGGAATAGCATGTGCCTGTGACTTAAAAAAAGATTCTTCTGAGCGTTTTAATTTCGATTTACTTATGATTCTCATACAGTAACGAATATGCAGAAATTGTAAATTAATAGTAACTAGTTAGTTAATAAGAATGTTACTTAACATCAGGTGAGCCTCCTGCTCGTCTGTCTCCTGTAACATAAAAAAAATAAACACGAGAAATTCAGAAAATCTTAAATATCATATTGAGATTCCGGAAGTGAGTGGAGATTATACTGAATACGTAATTTCGTGATTTTCAGACTTGTTCGAAACGAATTACAGTGAAAATTGTTAAGCCTTGTTGAGGTTCAATTGCGCATAACCAGCACTAGAGTAAACTGCAAATACATAATTGTATCTTGTATGGGGAATGATTCTAGGTTTGTGCACACAGTGCGATGGCTTTTGAAGGCATTTGCACGATTTTTCTTTGCTCAATTAAAATTAAACGAAAGACTCATGGTATTTACTACGGAATTGCTTCACAATTAATTTTAAATAATCCTTCGTTAAGGACAGGAAAATCATAAGTTTTTGCTGATCTGTTTCTTCGCCGTTATAAATGTTGGCAGTTAGTATCGTGATTGTAATAAAATTTTATTTGATTACAATTGTATGTATATAGTGACTACATTATACATATTTTATAGTAGATGGAATAATAATATCCTTACGGAAACCTTACGGAAATCTTATAAATTGAGCTGTATACAAATCAATATAAAAAATAATTGATTATATTTGAGAATGGTTCAGATTAACAATTAGTTAATGTTTTATTTATAATTGTTTTAGCATTTAAAACGCAATGGACAACGTCTTAGTCCGCTAGTGTAGCCTACTATTTTGATATGCTATAATGCTACTTGTGTAGCTAGTGTATCCTGATAATGAATTTCGCCCGAGCGTAAAGCCGTCAATGTATTGTATATTTTATTACTCACATTTTGTCTCCCTTATAATGAAACGTTAAAGCTTTTACCGGCTCTGAAATTTTTGGCTTTGCAAGTAAATCATTCGTCAAACGAGGCGGTAATAATTTATGCTAACTAAAACCACATCATTTTTTTCATCCGAATTAATTCGCAATTTACGAAAGTAATGACGAAAATATTTGCGTTTTCTTTTGTTTTAAGCTTAAATACTATTTTCAACGAGAAAAGAACATAATTTAAACATTAATCAGTTTAATGTCTTAATTAAGCATTTCTCTTTACAAGATCGTATCAATGTTTTCCGAGTAAATATACTGATTTAACAAGCATGTAATTAACATGTTATTACAGTACGTATTTATGACGATTATAGTATTATTTTGCCTAGCGGTAGAATAATATCATATTTTGCAAATGCATGACTTTCCCTAGCCCGCAAAATCTTGCCAATATACACCGGGAATAGTTATAATTACGCCATGTATTGGGCATACATCTATGAGATCTCATAATCAGATCAGAATATGTTCGATTGTTAACGTGAGATTTTCGATGTATTTTGTAGATTTTAGAGAGACATTCTGTATACTACTTTATAACTGAAGTACTTTTTTGTAATATTTAGGTATGTAACCTTTTTAATAGACCCAAAAAGTCAACAGCGTATCAGGCCCAGAAGGCGTATCACCTACTTGCCTATTAGATTGACAAATGATCATTAAACTGATACAGAAATCTGAGGCCCAAACCTAAAAAGCTTGTTTCAACTTTTTAGTTATCATTATTATATTATAAGTGTTTGTACGCGTCGGTGGTATTACCACACACATATTAGAGGTGTGGCACATTGGTAATAATTTGTTTCACTTGTTTCTTGCTATAAATAAGTATGTAATTTCGAATGAGCCTGTGATGACGCCCAGCGGAATCACATACGTACGTAAAGATATTGAGGAACATCTAGAGGTAGTAGAGAAAAAAACTTAACATTTTTTAATTTTTTTTTTTACTTTGTACAATCAGGTTATTTTGCCGCGCAAACAAAT
The DNA here is from genome assembly GCF_905147795.1 of Pieris rapae. Lineage (NCBI taxonomy): Eukaryota > Metazoa > Arthropoda > Insecta > Lepidoptera > Pieridae > Pieris > Pieris rapae. Next base: position 1,759,729 of record NC_059509.1, on the reverse strand, counting down.
TATTTATTTGTCAATATATTTACTATATTGCTTTTAATTATTGCATTTTTCTTATTGTGTGTAATAGTCCCAGTGTGTAATAAAGTTATTTTGATTCGCGTTATTTTGTTTTAAAATTTGTTCTTGAGCTTACAAGTTGTACTTTCTGTCTGTTTTTGTTATAAAGTCTATCATGGATTTTTTTCATCGAGGACCTAGTAATTGGGCACATCAATCAATTGCACAGTCTATATTCAAACGCAGTTACCTCAGCGTTGAGTCAGCACTCTTGTATCTTCTTCCATAATTCCTTATATCATAGACGTAAAGTACTCTACCATATTTTTCCCATTATCGCTTCTAAAAATATCCCAGTTTCCATATTTAGTTTGCTTCCTACATTTAATAGGATATTTTAACAACCAACTTATTCTTAAGAGGATTTGTTTACGACGCTACTTTACGATCGCTGATTTTCCAATGGAATTATCATAATACTTTTGACTTTGTCTGACTAATTAGGATAAGTAGGCAGTTTTTAACAAATATATAAAATAAAAGTAAAGATTTCTAGATTTCTATTTTTGTGTGTTTGTCGATTTTGATAGTTATATTTACTATAGATTTTTGGGGCGCTAAAGTTCATTGGGTCCTGTCGAGCAAGAATCTCTAGAATCTCTATCTCTATATATTTGTCCTTTTAAGTTCGTGGTTCCTTAACCTAATAATTTATAATCAAATGTATTATATTGAAACGCACCTGCAGGTATTAATCTAAACAACTCCTCTGAACATCTCCATTGTAAATGCGGTAGAAGATGTGTGATCCCACATCTCTACGCAACGCCACTGAATGTTTAATGTGATGTCGTTCAACTGTCGTCTGAACGAATTAAAATCATTTAATAAAGCCACTTATAAGAGTTTTTCAATCGATTGCAATTAATACTGACGAGCTCATATATGGAGAAAGACAATGTTAATATGTTAGTGATTAAATAATTACTCTCAACAATTGATAAAAGAAATGCTCAATCGCACCGACTTCTCGACAATTAATCAGTGTTCACACATTAATTATATCTTGGAATTGTTAAAGAACATGTTTGTTTAAATTGATGGATTTTTTGCTGTATGTTTTAACAATATATAACGTTTATATGTTGCAAATTAGTACCTTAACAATATAAATCCGTTATTATAATATTAGTGTAATGAATGGTTACGCTCTGGTAGAGAATTTGTGATCAATTAAAGTTATACCGTCACATTGCCTTTTATTTTTCGTTAAATAAATAAAAATATATATCAGCATAACCTTATGATTAAGAATGTTTTTATTAAAAGGCTGTGGAATGAGAACTAACGGTATTTAATTAGGGATATAATTACTCGCTTTATATTTTAATTAATGACAGTAGGATTTATTTTTCAATCTCCTTTGAGCGTCGGATTTATTTAATAATCTTCAAGTGTCAACACGGTTTAATTAATAAGTTCAATTTAAACAAATTTATAAAATTTTCCACTTAATCGCGTTTCGGGTAGACACAATTTTTAGACGAAACTAGGTACCTACTTACCTCTCTTGTCTTTAAAACTAATAATTTTAGTAACAGGCCAAAATATGCTTCGTTATACATATTATTGAATTCATGATTTTTTCTACGTGCGTATTGTGTACTAGAGCAGTTTTACCCAAGGGGCTTAGAGGCGTTTTAGAATTAGGTCACGCAATTTTTGGAGATCTTGACACCCCCCCCCCCCCCCATGTAACGCGCCGTAACGTTTTCTTCTGTACTCTGTAGTTTCGTGACCACCCAGTGACTCTTTATACCTAAAAGTTTCGATGCTCATCCCTGCAGATTATTCGGCGAAAACTAAAATCGTAAGGAAACGTGGAGATATGGGTCTCCAACACCAAAATCGATAACGCAGAAGGTTACTACCTACTTCTCTATAGAATTAAAATAAAGATCTGAGGCTAAGACCTATTTAGGGTTGCCGCGCCACTGGATTTGATGGATAATTCATGCGTTCTGTCATTTGTTTTAAGAAGAAATTCCAATGTTTTCTTTAAAATTCTATGTTGATCACTCGTTAACATATTGTATGACCTTTAGTTAAAAAATAAAACAACTTATCGTTTAAAAAATAATGAAGGCTTGTAGTTGCAAATGAGGCTTTCGAAGCAGCTGTACTTAACATACATTATAACAATGACTCGTTTGAAACAATGCCTGTTTTGGCTAACAATGCGATAAATTATTACTGACTACCCTCCTTAAAACTGCTTTGTCATTTCAAGCTTTTAACGCATTATCTGCTAATGAATTATTTAATTTCTAATATTTCTACCCACTAACGTGGTTTCTACCAAGAATGTAAACATACCATAGTCATAATTATCATACTGTACTGTACTGATTTTTATAACGATGTGTTTTATTCGGATAATGATATGAGAAAATGATCGTACTAAGTTGATGTCACTGTGTGCTTAGGACGAGTTAAGGTTATTTATTGGGGCTATGACATCATTTATTCGTCCGCTGTGTAGGCGTAAGTTTGAGAAGCTATTAGACTTAAAAAAAACAGTGCGTCATATTCACGTTTATTGGTTGGAAATATGTTTTTTATTGCCATATAAACGTTATTTCTGTTTACTTAGATTTTATCTAATATAATTTTTTATTGCTTATGATGAAGAGCATCATATAATAGGAGCTATACTATTGGAGCTATACAAGCAGTTTAAAAAAATAAACTGGCTATTTAGAGAAGAGTCAGTATTTCCTACCAGTAATTCTCGTCCGTTTTACGCCCTTGATACTAAAAGCCCACTGTCTATCTATATGAATAAATTTGTATATGGTACAAACCCTAGAAGCTGATAATAAATCAGACGTGCGATTTGGGCTTGCCCAATGACGTACATAACGTAGTAGGTAATTATATTTATTTCACTCCCGCAAATTTTGGTTTTGGATTGACAAATTTTGGCACAGAACGAGAATCATCATGAAGGCAATGGTCGTCCGACAGTTGGAGATTAATTACGGCAACATTTAGTCGTAATTCACAATGTTGAGTGTTCATTCATCAGTTCATTACTGCTTTCCGGTGGAATGAGACATGTTACGGTCTGGCAGATATAAATCGATTGTATTTTTTGATTCGATTAATGAAAAATGGTTTACAAATATTCTTTTGCGTTTTTATACTATTATATGTGTCTGTCATAGGCTTCAGGCATTATTAGCACGTATATGTGTACGTATATGTGTAAACAGTGATCATATACTGGTAAATTATCATGTATTGGGGCTTTTTCCTTAGCAATAATTAATTTACAAAGAAGTTTCACTTCATATTCATACATGTTATTTGTACGCATGCACTCTTTATATATATTAATTTAAACCTAAATATATTTAATACCGATTTTCTATACAATTGTGTAATTTTTCTTTAACATTTATAATAAGCGCGACAAATTTCTGTTCTTTTAAACTTCACTTAACGGTAACTGTTATCAGCGGCTGTAAATTCCTTTAGTATTTATTCAACTGCTATTTGAAGACATTTTTCAACACATCTGCTTTTGTCAACGTAAAATTAGAGAAAAGTATTTTTTAAACAATGTATGTTTATGTTAAGGAAAATCGACGAAGATGCCAGAATTAGGCTCAGAAATTATTTTTTTTGCGATGTTTTTCTTTATTCTACGAGGGTTTAAATTTGTGCACGAAGAAAGGAAATGTCGTTGCACATCCGGGATAAGACACGACCTTCAGAGTCGCACGTTCAATTCTCATATATTATAATATTTTAATTACGTAACCCGTAGAATATATTTAAAAAAACGTTCTAGAAATACGCGTCCGTCTATAGTTTCAATATATCAAATTATTGTTTATGAAAACCTAACATTGTATAATGTCTTATGTAAGAGGTCATTCACCTTTGTTCGTGTTGATAGTGACTCACGTATGCAAGGCTTAAATCTCCATACTGCATTTTGGTTACCGAAAAATATATTTCAGTGTAAAAACACATACATATATTTGCTTGTATTTCTAATTTTCTTAGTCGGTGAATTATGGAGTTTATAGTTTAGAACATACGAAATCTTGTGTTATATTTCAGAGATGATAAATTTATCGAAACACAATACAAGGCATTCAACTCTTTATCGGTCAGGTACAGTGATTGCAATATATTGATAAAACCTATGTTTTGATCCGATCTTTCAATCGATGCAATATTTTATTTATAGACCAAGAAACATAAAGTTTCGATTGGATAAAAATGACGGAACTTCTGAAGTTACAGTAATTGTGAATAGAAAATTATTCATTTTACGTTGTCAAAATTATAATATGTATATATCAATAAAATATATGTTAAATTTTAATTAAGTAATAAATTACTGAAAGTTGATATATGAATGCAGCACTATTAATTAAGTCAATATGTCATAGTTGTACCTACATCATATAGATACTTCTACTCTTTACAAATTTCGATCAATGTATCCGCAACTACGCATTTTTTTAAATATTTGTTATATCTTAAGTTTTCATTACAATTACTATATTTCTAATTAAAAGTTTCGGGCTGAAACATATCTTTATAGTAAGACTTAATTACTTAATCCCATTTCGTAATTAAGTCACGCTGTTCCAGTAATACGTAAACACTATAGGGGGAGAGGGGGCTTTGATTTTCGTGTTTAATGATTACGTCTACGGTAATTATTTATCCATACATTGCTTAGAAACACTTATTATTTTTGAGAGCTTTGCTTACATTTTCTATAAAGAAGGGGGGGGGGGCGGAATCAACTGCAATAAATCTGCCGACATTATACTCAAACTTCTCCAAGCATAAACATTAATCACAATACAGATATTGTGATTAATGCTAAGTTTGCTTATAAATATGTTAATACTATTACGACCTCTTTACTATTGAGAAGCTTTTCTTTATTAAAAACAGTATTTACACTTACTAGTATGTATGTTTATTATTCAAAGTTTGCGGAGGACAGTGGATACTAAAATATAAACTTAAAAAGTAACTTACAATAATTCTCTTAGCAGAGATCGTAAAAGCTGTAGACAGCAGTGATTTGAACAAAGTGAACGATAATGGAGTGTGTGTTGTTTTAGTACGGAATACGGATCAATAACAAAGGGGAACGCGGTTTCATATAACTACTGGATATGATTTTTAATATGACTACAGATTCTACGTTAGGATGGAAATAATAATTTGGCTTTATTCATAAGGTTTATTAGATTTGATACATATGACAAATTTGAGTTAATAAATTGTGGTAAATCACATATGTATTTTTTTTATTATTACATAGGATATATAAAGGATAAGCAAAGGATAAACAAACTATCGCATTTCTATTAGCTAACTACTGCACGAGTAGATATATATTTTGTCACAATGGTCGTTTACGGTCGTGGCTTTGAAGACTGATCATGTGATGCGGACTAGCGTACGGTGTTTTAGTTGGTATGGACAGCAACGAGTCCCACATGACTCCCTTACCATAAAGCAGTCGCGCCGCAGGAGGATATTAGTAACGCAATACGCACGTTACCAGAAAATACCATACTTTATTGACTTTACTTTTAGGTCTCAAAAAGGATTTTGAGCACCAGTATTTTTTTAAATAATTATAATCAGAAAAATATTTATTAATTTATACTTTGGTATCTTATACAAAAACATACATATAAAAAGCAGGTTCATAAGTTATTAGGCAACGGGCGGCGTTCTTATCAAACAAAAAAAAACGCATACAGAGGGTAAAGTACAAGAAGTGCATAAATAATGAATAAAAAATAACACGTAACTAAAACTAGAAGGGATTAAAAACTTTTAGAAAAGATAAAATTATGAAAAATATAAAAGATAATCCACAATTAATATAAATATAAGAGACAATAAATAAATGATCAAAAAGAAGAATTTTAAATAAACTAAGTGCACGGTAAAAGTCAAATATATGATCTTGTGCTCACCTCAAAAATCTATTAATTTGTCCCAAACCCTTCAATTATCTCTATGTCATACCTGCTGTTTTTTGTCCGTCCCTCGATTGTTTGGAAACGAAACAATCCGTAAAACAATAGTTAATTCAAATGGGATCACTCTTCACCAATTTAAATTTTTTATTGCCTTTTTAGGGGTTTTTAGATTTATAACCGATGTGCTGTTAATATCCTTGTTGGTGTTACAACTTTGTGGATGTTCTAAAAAATGTGTTAACTGTGGTCGATGGTATGGAGAACATGCCACAGATAATAGATTTTAAAATTGGAACAATGTTGGCGGATTATATTCTTTGAAGTATATTATGAATAGTTCTGTGTTTAAATTTACTTGTAAATATTAATTTATTTATAAACTTATACCAATATTTCAGATGAAAGTTAGTCTATATTAATTTTTAAGTAAAATACATTTTGTGAAATGTCTTAAGTGCGTTAGTATCGTTTAAACTTTACTACAGAGATTTATTTACCTCACAAATGCGTGTAATAATTTAATTTTTGTTACAGTCGGCTTCCTGATCCTCGCCTTCTACTTATGGGGAGCTCCGTATGAACGAGGCTTCTTCTGCGATGACGAGTCCCTCAAGCACCCGTACAAAGAATCTACGGTCACCAACATTATGCTATACATCATTGGACTTGGTCTACCAGTATTCACGGTAAGTTAATCTTCATCTATGACAAAATTATAGATTATTTAAAAGGCCTGAAATACAAACGAATTTACTTGCAGATTGGGCAATGATGATTTTAGGACTTTAAATATAAGTTTGATTATATAATCATACTTCATACATTTCTCATGAAGAAATGCAATGCTACTTCTAGGAAATATATCGACCCAGTCTATTGATTCTGGGGTATTTCAAAACCTATGAGTCGGTGATTGAAAAATGCTATCAGCTGATATAATTTTCATTATTGTTGTTTTTTATTAAAATGTGAGCCTGCGGGTCAGACAAAGGCCATATCCGTCCATAGTGATGTCGTCCTTTGAAACTCTCTTAATTAAAGAAAACAAAAGAAAAATTATATTATGATAATAGGATGTTTAGTTAAAAAATAATAAAAACGTGTGTGTACTCATGTACTTCTTTGGTGTAAAGATAAAAATCTTTTCAGACATTTTACCTAACGTAGAGACGTTTGTAGAAATATCGACTCTATCAATAGAAAAAACTAAAATGTTGACTATAGCTAACTTCAGGGTGTCGGTTTATTGTGACTGTGCGCGCGCATCAAAATTTACTCCATCATCCATCTCAGAATCCTTGTTTGGTGGGCTAGTCTCTGTCATTTGACATATTAACGGTACGTGATATAAATCATTAAGTACTACAAAACACTTTCAATTTTATAATTACTACTGAAGCACAACAGAACAGGAAAAATGTAGGTAGGTAAAAAATATGTTATGAAAAGTAAAGAAAGAAATAAATATTATGTTTAAATTTAAAACTCTGTCAATTTACACTTTACCTTTGACAATTTACACTTTGACATTACCTTTCTCAGTAACCGAAGTGTGACTTCTTGGAGCCGATCATCGGCGGTCAATATTGACCAATTGAAATGTTTGAGTATCCATTAGGTATTGTCACCTTTTGCTTATGTTATATATTACTAAGGTCTTGTAAACTCTGTAGGCACACTTATTGCCAGATATATAATCCTATAATTATATATACAGTAAATTATTTTATATAATATTTAAGTTTTTATGGTAAATATTGAAATAATTCTAAACTCATATCGACCGCAAAAGTCTATATAATTTAAAAATAAACTCTATCTAAATTACTATAAATTATTAATTAAAAATATTTCTTTGATTAAACGATAATGTTATTAGAAAAACCCTTTCTTTCCTATTCGCTATTACAGGCTTTCATGTCGTTCTTGCAGGCTTATTTTCGCCATCCCTTGACGAATCTCCCATTTGGGGTTCTCTTTGTCTTCTTCCGTTTCTAGAATACAATTATATAATGTTTTCAAACATTAATTAAAAACATATATATAGTATATTACGTGCGTAACGTTTATTATGAGCGACTGCCTTCGTGGTTCTTAGGTTTAATCAGTTATTATTTCGATTTAATTATATTTAATAAATTCACTTTACAAAATTAAACGATTCATTTTTTTTTAGAAAAACAAAGTTTGTAATATGTTTTATCAAATACATGTTTATATTTGATTGTTTCAGTGGTAGAAAAACTAGGGTATCTAACATTATTCACTGTAGAATGTAAAGATACATTCTAATTGAGTGTATTCTTATTAATTAAAATCCTATATGGTATTAAAACGTCAGACTAACAATGCTTTATCGCACACGTTGATTGACACATCTGTTACACTATGTTCAGTTATTTGCACCTGGCTTTACGCAAGGCTGAGCGTGTTATGCGTAGATATAAAATATTTTTTGGTTTGCGTCACTAACCACTCAGTCAAATAAAAACTGAATACAGAAATAGCTTAAAATACATTACCTAAGTTAAAATAAACTCTAAATAACAACTCTTTCTACCTTACGGCATAATAACATACATACATAGTAGTATATGTAGCATATTTTTATTGTAGTCTTCTTTGCATAACACACGCCGTCGATTTTTGGGTCTAAGGTAAAAAAAGTCAAGAAACTCTGCTGGTTTAAATTTGTTTCCACCAATCATCATCATCATCAATGGTTATACAGGCCCTGGTGGGCCTTAGCCTCCTCAATTACACTTCGCCATCGCGATCAATCTAGTGCTTCCCGCGTCCGATTACGACCCCCTATTGCTTCGAGGTTCTTGACAACTCCATCCCACCGACGCAGCCTCGGTCTACCGGGTTTTCTTTTGCCATCGGGTTGTGAGTTTAGTAAGGACCTTGGGGTTCTGTCGTTCGCTATTCGGTGCACATGGTCCAACCACCATTATCATCATTCATCATTTGAAAGAGGAGTAATTCTCTGAACGAGACTTTCCTAATTCCATTAACTTTAGTACAGATTATCGGTTTATATTTGACACTGGTTCGATTATGGAATCGCGTTATCAGATGATATTGACTTGATAACAGTTATCTATGATCGGACTTGTCTCTGAACCCTAATGTAAATTAAGATTAATAGCTACTGTGTTATTTTAACAATAAATGCTAATGTGGGTTTTGGGCAACTAGTATGGGATCACAGTTTTATGTTTTTTTTTTTTAATTTGAATTTATGTGTCCCTAGAGGAATGGAACGGTTTTATTGAAAGTTAAAGGAAAAGTAAAGGCAATCTCATAAGGCTTTATACAATGCCAAAAAATGCAATAAATGAAAATGCCTATAATATTTGGTTACCATGGTTACGATGTTTCCATAGGAAAGGTAACTATAGTAGTAGTAGCAGGGTAGTAACGACTAAGAGATCTAATAGAATATTATTACGATTTTCTGAACTGTCCCATTTAGTGCTTGTTTAAGTTTGTATTCATATATAAAACATTTTATTTTGTATGTAATTTTTTACTTTAAAAAAACCTTTTCTGTCAATTTAACAACAGTTTCTTTAACTGAACCTAAAAATGTGAGATTACTATCACTACTGGTTTATTTTATTACAAGAACTCGGTAATAGATTCCATGATTTAAATGTTTATGTCTTTTTTATTGGTGTGAGAATGGTTTGTTACACTGTCGGTGTTACCTGTTACAAGAATACCTATTCTCTAACTATTATAAATTTAACAATTTTTCTGTTACTACCGTCATGATCTTATTGTTTATACGATATGCGTATATATTTTAGTAAATTCACATAAAACTCTATCTATTTATAAATTTAGGAGTTTAAACATTAAATTTTTTCTTATTAGTAAGAACCTTAAATAAGTAAAACTGTATAAATATCAGTTAAGTAGTTTTTGAGTTCATACAGCCTCATTTTACGTAACGTATTATTAATTTACGCAAGAAACAAATATAAAACTCAGAAATAAATCAAGAGGCCTAGTGCAGTCTAATAACACAATCCTACATACACAACACACGATATACTTACCACATTTATTGATTATGTATATTGATTTTTCCTTCCTAAGTTTTGTAAATGTTTGAACCTTTTTATACATATAATGTATTCCATATTTGGCTATATTTTTAGTATAATTGTTTTTTGTTGTAATTAGATGCCTGGGTTGCCTAACAAAACGATAGATAATATATAAAACATAAAAAGAAGTGAAGAAAATAGTAAAAATAATTTATAGGCTGCTGACAATTTGATAACATCTTTAACACACAATATCTCACAATCTCACAGAGCAGGTAGTGGTTAGACCGGTATACCTCCTTTTTCCATATTTGTCGAGTTTCATTCATGAATTCCTTTTACGATCATTTGACATTAATTGAATTGGAACCCGTGTAATTACTCCATGTAACTTGGAATGAATTATAATATCCTATCCCATAGACACTAAAAATATATTTATGGCCCTTTTCGATTAAAAAACGATTCAATCAAAATCAAATTATCTATATATATAAAAGAAAGTCGTGTTAGTTACACCACTTATAACTCAAGAACGGAAGAACAGATTTGGGTGAAAATTGGAATGGAGGTAGCTTAGAGCCAGGAGACGGACATAGGATACTTTTTATCCCGTTCGGCAGCGTTCCCGTGGGACTTGACATGAAACGTCAGTCACTATAAAACGTGGTATAACAAAAAAGAATAATAAAACGCAAATGATAGCTATGTAATTGACGTATAATGACAGCTATGTAATGACGTATATATGACAATTTGATATTTGTAAGAAATCAATATTCAAAATATTTCTATTAAATAAATAATTAAATGTAATGATAGTGCCATTGCCCATTCGTATAAACAGTGAAGAGAACTATAAAACTCGACATGGTCGTTTGTATTCAGTTCATCCAAATAATGATTAATGTTTCTATTTGTTGTTGTTGTCGAAAGACGCATTTAATCGAGTATTGGAGCGGGAACGTGAATATGATCACCAGGAATTAGATTTAGTAGTTCAAACGAATGTAACCCTGTTGAATTACCAACAAAAGCAAGTTTATGATACTTTAATGAAGGCAAACGATGATGAAAATGGCAAGACATTCCTCATGTCATTAGTTTTAGCAACTGTTCGGGCGAGATCCAACATAGCGGTTGCAGTTGCTTCTTCTGAAATAGCAGTCACATTGTTAGAAGGATGCCGTACGGCTCATTCAGAATTAAAATTACCGTTAAATCTTCAAACTATTGAAGAACCAACGTGTAATATTGCAAAACACTCAGCAATGGCAAAAGTTTTAGCGGCATCGAAAATCATCATCTGGGACGAATGCACAATGGCGCATAAACGTGCATTAGAAGCACTTAACCGAACATTAAAAGATTTACGCAATGACTCAAGATGTTTTGGAGGAGCAATGATTTTACTGTCTGGCGATTTCCGCCAAATACTGCCAGTAATTCCAAGATCTACGGCTGTCGACGAAATAAACACTTGCCTCAAGTCGTCAAACCTATGGCGCTATGTGAAGAAACTGCAGCTGACAACAAACATGAGAGTTACATTGCTTAATGATACATCTGCTGAAGATTTCTCGGAGCAATTGCTGACTATCGGTAATGGTCAAGTACCTGTCGATGAATGGAATCAAAAGACGATTTTATTAACAATGTGTTTCCAAACATTATTTCTAACTACAAAAATAATGAATGGTTGAGTGAGCGAGCAATTTTAGCGGCTAAGAATAAAGATGTAGATGACCTGAACTACATAATTCAAAATAAGATCATTGGAACAATGCTTCATTCAAATCTATTGACTGCGTCACAAATGAAGATGAAGCCACCAACTATCCCATTGAATTTTTAAACTCTTTGGACGTGCCTGGCTTACCACCGCACAATTTACGCCTAAAGGTTGGCTCCGTAGTAATCATGCTTCGAAACATAAACCAACCGTTGCACAGTTTTGCAACGGTATGCGTTTGGTGGTTAGAAAATTGAAGAACAATGTAATTTACGCTACGATAATGATAGGAAATCTCAAAGGTGAGGAAGTTCTTATTCCGAGGATCCCGATGATCCCAACCGATATGCCGTTTGAATTTAAAAGACTTCAATTTCCGATACGTCTTGCATTTGCCATGACCATCAACAAATCACAAGGCCAATCCTTAAAAGTTTGTGGTTTAAATCTAGAACATTCATGTTTTTCCCATGGTCAATTATACGTGGCATGTTCACGGGTCGGAAGACCATCAGCGTTGTTTGTTTTTGCGCCTGATAATAAAACAAAAAATGTCGTGTATCACAAGGTACTTAAGTGAAGAACAACCTATGTACTAAAATACAGAAATAATAATGAATGATTAATGTAGGTATTTAATTTTTTTGTATTTTTTCCAATAAAAAAAACAAACTGCTTATTTATTGCCATTAAGGCGGAACAAAGTTCGCCGGGGCAGCTAGTCGTTTATATAAAGAAAAATGATTCTAAATTTAAATTTAGAACCTGTTCTCAAAAAGGGCGTGGACCACGAGAATAACTCGTAATAAACCACGTCAGAAGGTTTTTGTACAATATGTTTGTAATCAATCCTTCACATGAAAACAATTAATACAAAGAAATAGCAATTCGTTAATTATGTGTTAGGTTACAATTAATATACTAGTTCTATCAACGCCAAATAAAAATTGAGCGCAGTCTTTAATTTTTGTTAATAAAATAAATAAATAAAAATGTGTTTATAAGCTTTGAGTTTATTTATTAGTTCTGTGGATTACTATTTAGTATACAGTATTTACAATGTTCTTAACCTACAGTTATTATTATATTATTAAAAAATATAAAGTTATAAGTAGATATGCATTACTATGTGTAAGATGTGCAAACTCTTTCAAATAAAAAAAATACTTGTGTTATACCCAGCCCAAAGTATATATATATATAAATTATATGTTTTTATATCACAATTGTTTTTAATAGTAGATTAATTAAAATTAATTAAAGCACTAATTAAATTATGTACAACGGAAACTCCATTTTCCATTAATAAAATTAATGGCTTTCTTAAAGTAAACAAGGTAATATAATAAAAATTTCCCTTTCATTGACGGTTCAATTTCCTTGAGCCGTGATCGGAGGTGACTAATTCATCTAATGACGTTTGATTAATGGATTCCCGCTCGCTATATCTTACGTTAATCAAGTATTTGATTAAAATATTGAGTAATATCATAAGGGAACTGTTAATTGTCTCGTAATTGTTTGACAGTAAATACCATGGTTAGCGCGTTGTACACTTTATACGAATCAATACGTAAAGAGCGTTGATAACAAGTCGTATTGGTTCGGAACTGCAAATTCTGCGTAATGTTCGTGCGCGTCTGAAAGTGCTTTTGCGAACAGTTAAATTTTTATATTTTATTATGGTTATCTATTACATTATTTATTTGTCTAGACAAAAAATCTCTTTTAGTATCAGATATCCTTATTTGACCTTGACTATTATGTTGGCAGTCTGCCAGACATTATGTTTACGCGAACTCTGATATTTTTATTTATTATTATTGCTATTTTTTCTTTGATTTTGTTTTATTATATTCAATTAGTTATAGTAACGCATGTTCTAAGTTTAAGTTCTTAGTTTTTTTGTTTTTTTGTTGCTTTTGTTAATTGATTTTTTTTGTACTCTACCCTCTGATGGTTTTTCTTTAACGTTGTGTTTCTCATTAGGGTTGCCTGGAAGAAATCGCTTGTAAGCGATAAGGCCGCCCTTTGCCTTATATCTTTTGTTACTGTTTTTTTTATTTTTTATTTTTTTGTTATGTGTGTTTTTGTATAAGGCAATAAAGGATTAATAAATAAATAAATAAATAAATATTTTGTTGATATTTTTATTTTATTACGGCAAGTTTATTTCGAAAGCTCTTCTCATATTAAATATCAGTTTATTTGTCTATGCCTAACAAATTTAAGTGTTATTTTAGTTGTGGCTCTACAAACGATTACTTAATTGTAACAATGAAGTTCGGCTGATATTTGCGAATTGCCATTGAAGGAACAAAAAAAGACTTCAGCAACACGTCAACTCACTTCGGGCCTCTTGGAAACGGCGGACTCCGTGTTTCGGCTGAGAAGGACGAGACTTGTCGCAGTTTGATAGTTTGCGAATTATTTGCTGAAAATCATATAAAATCTGATAGAAGCCAAGAGGCTGATTGCGAATGGGTGAAAAAAAAGTTTTTTTACTTTAATCTAATCCTTTTAATTTACAGTCATTGCATTTATTTAGAGACAGAAATCCGCATTGTTTATTTACGTTCGAGATGTAAATTATAGGTAGGCATATATAAGTAGTTTAAAACAAACCTGACAACCAAATAAATACTATTAATGTAATTAAATTAGTATTAGATCTATCAAAAGAATTAACAAAATCCAAAGGTTTCACGTTTTACATCTCCACTAAATAAAAAAAATGCAGTCTTTAAGCAGTAAATATATTTGGACTTGTACTTACTACATTCGTTTAAACCAAGAAATCCTTACATAAGTAAAGATATTTGTACTAAAGTCATTCCTTAAACTCACTCTTAGGAGTGTACAAAATTTGTCATACTGAAGTCTCGTCTCTGGGTAGCAAGGTGTATCTTAGACACTTGCTCACATTGCCCTACATTAATTTTTATTGCAATAAACCTAAACAAAATATAATTTTTTTGAAGCCTAAACATATTTATGTAGGAAGCGTTCATAAATTTGACTGTTCACACAGAAATCTTATCAGTCTTATCTAGACGTACACACTCAACCGTTAATGACCTTAAAGACACGTGCGATTCGACTCGTGGATGTGGTAATATGTTATAGCATAGCATTATATATACCACAGTTGTATAACAAAACGTGATCCCTTAGTAATGACCCTGAGTCTTTCAACTTTACTCCTTAAAAGGGCAACGCACTCGCGAGCTTTATAACAGTGGGCCTTCTACAATAAGTTTTATATAAAATTCCTTCAGTATAAGACGGACATTTTTGTATAAGTTTAATTGATATACCATCACTAATAAGTGATGAGGCCCTCAAATAGCAGTATCAAAACGTGTGTATGTCAAAAATTTTACGATTAAAAACAGTGGCGGAGAGATTCTTGTCAATTTTTCTTGCCCGCTCAACACTTTAACAATTCACTCATTTTCTGTTGAGTTCACAAGTGTACTGTGTTACCTATATGAATAAAGTTATTACAAAAAATGCTAGGCCGCGTGCGTGCGTTCAGAAACCCTGGTACAACTTGCTGGTTAACAGGAAGCATCCGGTTATATTTGACTAATATGTAAGCATATAATTGTGTTTTCATATAAACAACAATTAATAAATCTCTTATGAAATATTGCAGATTGATAAATGTACAATGTCAACGAGAATGAACCTAGTCATCAATGTCGTCATTTGTCATTCTAGATAAAGCCCATAATATTTAACATATTTTAAGTATGTAATTTTTTTTATAATGAGGTAACCGGGCAGGGGCTCACTGATGTTAAGTGATACCTTCGCCCATGGACCACTGCTAGGAGGCTCGCAAGCGCGCTGCCGGCCTTTTAAGAATCGGTACGCTCTTTTCTTGAAGGACCCTAAGTCGAATTGGTTCGGAAATACTTTATAGTGTAGCGTTCCGATTTAACAGTAACACAATCAAACCTAGTCAAATACTTAAAAGTATTTAAATATTCTAGAGTCAGGCTAAGGAATGTAGTATTACTTGCAACTCTTTAGATATATAATTATTAATCTTTTAACACATAAATTAATAGACAACTCCGAGCCCGTGTCAGTCACTTCATCAGCTAGTTCTCTTATTTATGTCCTCTATTTTAATACTCAAAAGGGACCACCAACAGAGAGAGGCTTTGACGTGTAAATCTTGATTTAAGTATGTTATCTGCAACAAGTGTTGCCTCAACCGTCAAAAAACCTTGTATCAATTTAAACAAATGTTATCTGCGACAGAATCCATTAGCACCTTAAGGTTTTGTCTGAATTATCTGGTTTAGAACGGTACGGTTTGTTGTTCTTAATTCCTAATTCTTTTGATTATTTTGATTTTGAACCTTTTTTTTTAATTTTGAATCCAATTAATATTATCTAGTTCTAACATTATTTGTAGGTGTTATTTAAACCATTCTTGTGTCATACTCGTAATGATGTCGTCGTCGTATTAAAGCTTTGACAGCCAGCGTTGTTATACCTTATGATAGTCTGTGGTGTTTGGTCTATTATATATTATATACTATACCAAACACTATAACTATGTAAAAATTGACCACCTGAAAGCACCTTTAAGAATGTGTAGACAGCCCATTACGCATATTTGTTTTCCATTAACGTGTTTGTCATGGCCGTGGTAAGTTTGATAGCGTCCAAAAAACTACGTTTGTTCACATTATCGGCTATTAGTCTAGTTTTGGTATTGTATTTGTTTATTTTATCGTTAGCGTTGCTTCTTGGGGGTTTTGAACTGTGCTATCATACTGCATTATACTAATTTATGAAGTCGTATTCTTCATCTTTTCAAATGACTTTCTTGTTTCAAATTTAATCCTAAGACATCTTTAGATATTCTATTTTTTACTGAAGTGCATTTGCTATAAGAATAAGAAACTATAACTAAAATAAAATCTGAATCAAAAATCGATTTTCACTTTGTAATTATTTTAAGTCAAAACTTGTCCAATTCAGATATATTATTGGCGAATGTCAATAACAGAATTGTTTACGTGGTCGTATCGAAACTAGCTTCAAAATCCATCAAATCGTTACTCGTATATTATATAACGAATTGTCGAAATTTAGTGAAGGACGCAATTAATGTCGGGAACTCGTTAATCGTGTCATTGCCGGTGTTCCGATGTCTAAATTTAGCTGACATGCGGGTTGTATCTCAGCAACGCGGCTATCGCTATAAATAAACGTTATCAATGTGATTTCTAAATTACATCAGCTGTCACGTATGGGTCAATTTGATAATTCTTCCTATCTTTTTGTTCTTTATTAGCTCGTTACGAAATCCCTTAATTATTTTCAAGATTGATTCGATTGGTAATTGTTTTGTCTTCAGAAACTTTAGCATCGTCTTCAGTTTTAGAATTAATTTTCTCTTCGTTTGTTTTATATTTATCTATTTATTTTTTGTTTATCTAATCAACATCACCTAATCGATCAAATCTTCTATACACGTCATAAATAAAAGATTTCTGCATTGGTTGTCATATTCTACAGTATTTCCTTTTGTTATAGTATGGATTATGTCGACATCTTATTTAAAGATACCGAAGATGACAATTAATCACAAGGTTTTACGAAATAGCATTCCTTTATATCTTTTAAGTTGGACAGAAATAGTACACTATATCCAAATTTATGTTAGGTTTAGGAATGATAATCCTTTTTGTACGTTTTTGGGACAGCAATAAAATGTGGCCATAAAGATAGTGATGCGGTAATGCGTTCAAATGGTAAGGCACGAGTAAATTGCCTATGGCTAAAGGTTGACAAAAAAACTTTTATAACATATCAACTGTTGCGACCACACTGAAACTAATAAGAATGTTCGAATACCTTCGAAATTACCCTAAGGGTCTAGTGTACTACAGGGCTAAATATTAGAAATTAATAGTATGGTGCCGCGGATTCTTTGTTACTCACGAAATCTCTTTTAGAGTCATATGATTACCATACCATAAAAAACTTAACGCTGTATCAGTACCTACTTCAGAAAAACGGTTCAAGATATTATTTGTATTAATTCCTGTTTATAAATTAAATTATTTATAGTAATTATGAATTTAAATTAATAATCAAATCCCCGGTGACTTGGTCAAAACCACTTGTTTTGAAACACAAACTTGTTTTGAAATGCAAATCACCTAAAGTTAATAATATTTTCTACAAATTGTGTTCGTGTGAATTCATATGAATGAACACTTTGTTATATTGTGTAAATATATTTAGCAATTTAAATTAACAATGCGCCATAAACAGGTATTAAACATAATGATTGAGATTAAATGACCTTCAATATTATTAGCATATTTGTTTTTATTATCTCATTTTATGATAATTTCCATAATACTTTTTTAAACGCCTTGACTGCATGGATATTGCTAAACGATAGACACGCTGCACGCAATGCTGCATTTCTAAAATAAATTCCTTTAATAAAAACCTACACTAAAACGCATTAAACAAATTAATAACAATATTTCTTACAGGTTTTTAATTAAATGTTAAAAGTGTTTTATCATGTGTCATAAATACATACAACCTTTAATTTTAATCTACTCTCTACGATTAAGGCTTTTTTTATTTGATACTTGAGAACTTAGGACTTGAAATTGGTTTATATAGAGAAAATCACAGAAAAACCTAAAATTTCCAATTTGATACGTTATTAAGTAAAATCGCATTTAAAAGAAACAAAGTTCGCGGGAGCAGGTAGTTTCTATATCAAGCCTATATTTTATTATATTTTTGGTAGACGTTTAAAAATTATGCTTATTAATCTCAACTAAAATCTTAACTAAATTTTTTACATACAAAAGTAGAAAACTGTAGAAAATTCATAAGCTATAATCATATCATCTCTTTTAATCAACACAATAAATATTTTTACATACGTCTCATAATTGTCAATAACTACTAATTTTTTAACTACGAAAGGAAATGAGTCATTGTATTTTCCACTTATCATTTTCATGATTCTGTGAAAAGCCAGAACACTAATTAAGATATAATTAGTCTTGTTCTTTAGTATGTTATTTTGCACATATTTAAAAAAGAGGTAGGAAGTTAAATAATATAATTACTTCCGTTAGTAGTTAACCTCCATGTTCAAGGAATTTTCAGGCTATTGGAATGTGGCTTACGAATGATGCAGAAAAAAATACATCATTGTTGTGTTGTAGTCATAAAATTCGTATCAACATTGAAACATATTTTCACAGTTGCTATTCCATTTTGTAAGAAATAGGTGTTTTGTAAATTTTACTATTTTATTGTATTTTTTGCTATGGTTTAATGTATATTGTAATATGCATTAAACCATTAATGTGTGTATTGTTTTGTATGTAGTTATGAGTGTAAAGATTCCCGATCAATATTTTTCACCATTGTTTTTGAAGTTATACTTCTTTTGGAAAAAATAGTGAAAGTAATGTTTGACCATGTAAACACCGTCACAAAAAAATCGACGTCCGCACTCCTTCACAAAAAACCGACACCCCGACACCCTTAACGTATCTTAACTCGCATTGTTAAGATACGTTTATTTTAGGTACAATTTAAAAACATTTAAAAGTATTCTACGGGATTCGAAGTCTGCTAATAAAGTCATAACCAAAACTTAATGGTACCACTATGGAAAAATAATATATTGATAAGCTAATAACGAAGCGGGTAGTATCTAGTTAAATATCCTTAAACCTATCTTGTTTAGTTTTACGTATTTTTCAACGGACTTTCTCTCGTTTACAGTTGTTTATCTGATGGCGTGTCAATCGTATGCAATGTTTGATTCATGATCAGTATCAGCACACATGTCAATGGGGGCGTGGCGATGTTTTTGCATAGCGTATGTAAATTAGTTGATTGACTGAAAGTAGGTGGAACAAGTGGCATTTATGCTGACTCAGCTGTTATTGAATCAATACTACAAAGAATATTATATATGAATGCGGTAACAAAGGTATTTTAATAGTTGTTAGTAGT
This sequence comes from Pieris rapae, assembly GCF_905147795.1. Classification (NCBI taxonomy): domain Eukaryota; kingdom Metazoa; phylum Arthropoda; class Insecta; order Lepidoptera; family Pieridae; genus Pieris; species Pieris rapae. The sequence continues at coordinate 1,739,882 of NC_059509.1, read as the reverse complement.
TAAATGTGAAATGGATATTTCATGGGGATTTAAGATATAACAAGTCGGTGACAAAATGCGGAGACATTGCTCCATCAATTTCATGACGATAAGACTATCAATTATCTACTTTATTTAAAACAACGTTTTAAAACTCGCATTACATACGTTCATAAAAAAATTGAACAACATCTTGTGAACGTGTCCTATGCCGATACAAAAATATTTCTATTGTGCAAAATTTGTTTAAATATAAAATGTAGAAATAATAGTCAGAGAGACTGGCTGCCTATAACACAGGGAATCTAGTGCACTTTTTAGTAGTATTTTACCTAAAATATCCTGTTTATTCTGAATAATGAATTGTTTTCTTTCAAAAAAATATATGAATGATATTCTACATTAGAAGCAGAAGTAAATATAGGTATATCGATACCTATAGTTTTGTTAAGAAGAACTAAAAAGTGACGTAGATAATAAAGTTAGGGCCTGTTTCACAATGTCCGGATAAGTTCCAAATAAGCTGATAAATAGTATTTTTGCGTTTCACGACTGTCAGATAGCGCTATACGTCATGAAATTCGAAGTATCTTATTTGGAACTTTTATCTTTCGAATAATTTATGTGTTGCATAGCTATTTGGCACTTTATCCATACATTGTGAAACAGGCTCTTAGAGTACTATTTTAAAATTCGTAATTCTCTCATATGAAACCTTTTTGAAATCTTTCTCAAGGGCTTATAACTCAAGTCGTGCGTTCACCGCTCATCATCTAATTAACACATTTTATTGACACTTGTCTGCATCTCACCTCGACCTGTCCAAGATTATATATGAATTGTATCATAGTGTGAGTTTTACGCCTTCACACCGCCTAATTGAATATTATAAGCCCTCCGAAAGGGAGAAATAAACAATTCATATGTATAAGCTAACATTTACAAGCCTCTGGACTGTCTCTAGGTTAAAACGTCAAACATTTGTTATACACCGTGTGCAGTTTGATCTTATTTACAAGATAGGACAGCTTACTAGCTAAGCTACTGTACGTGTGTATGTCACTTAACGCGTTTTAAACGGCTGGACCGATTTGAATGATTTTTTTTTGTTTGCGTTTGGGACGCGCCCTGGATGGTTTAGATTCACAAATCAGCCTGGCAGTCGGTACTTTCATACTTTGTTTAATATTCTTATCACTTGAAATATCGCGCAGTACAACGTCCGTCGGGCCCGCTAGTAATTTATTTTAATAAACATGTAATAAAAGTTGCATGGTAATAATTTAAATAAAGAACTTTTATCCATTTATTTATTTATTTTATATTTATGTAAAAAGCTATAATGATGCAAGGAACGAAATGTATCAAATAGCCGCTGCTTCCTTACGCATTTATTATTCTGTGTAACATTATTGCTTAGCTCAAAACACAACTGCCAATTTTACATATAAAAATTTAAGGCAGGATTTTTTAATTGCATCTTTTCATACTTGATGAATGCAGTGTGTGGAAATGTAATAGTATCTTCCTATAGTAGTTTATACGTCATAGATTTGCTTGTTAAAACCTGTCATTAGAACAGGTTCAAAACCTTACGTCAACTTGACGACAGTAAAAGTAATAGGACTTTAAAAACGTGACAAGAATTAATTCTCACACTTGCATTACCGCAGAATATTCTAGAGTCGTATGTTTTAATTGTTATATCTCTATAAAAACGGACTATATTTTCCATGGAAAAGAAAATATTTCAGTAATAAAATATCCCAAATTTGTGCAATTACAGTCAAAATCTGTTATTACGACATCGAATCTTTTAATCTTCTTCTAATGCATCTGTGTGACAAGGGCCTCCTCCAAATCCCGCCATTCCTCTCTGCACTGTGCCACTCTATAATTTGGTGTCTTATTTGGTCTATCCACCTTTTAAGTGGTCTCCCTCTTTTCCATTTGCTGTACCTTGGGCAGTTTAGAAGATTTTTACCCCACTTCTCTTTGAAGACTATTACCCTTCAAATATATTGATAACAGCCTTAAACTTTACTCGGCTTCTGACTCATTCTCTTGATACGGTCAATGTTTTTAAGACATTGACATTTCAATTCCCACTCTCTCAAGCCTCGATTTAAAATGTTCAATGTCGAGGCTACGACCTTTTATGCGTATTATTTCCTGCAATAATATGTTTTTTATTGCTTTCTAAAAAAGGTAAACAAGTAGTTTTTAATTTATTTATTAACATTTCGTTACATTATAATATAAAAATTGAACATAATTAATTGAAAAGGAGGGCAACTGGCGGCCTTGTCGCTTTCGAGCGATTTCTTCCATTCCAGACAACCACTTTAGTAATAAATATTTGTATAAGATTGTGATGGAATTATCGATAACTTTGTTTTCGGTACAAACTCTTTAATAAACTTCTTTATCTAATATTAATGCGAATATAATATATGTGTTAGATTGTATCAAACATTATATAGTTACTTAACGCTTCTAATTATGGACATGTTTCCGATTTATACAAAGCACATTTTAGACGTTATTTTGTATTGAAAAATCTGTATCTCATAGTTTAATATTATATTTGATAGGTTTTACTGGTTTTATTTTAATTTCGTTTGGAGTGAAGATAACACCACATTTTGGAGTTGCAGATGTCAACGCTTGTATGGAATTCGTTTCAAACTGTTCCAATTTCATTAATAGAATATAATTACTACCGATATTTTCTTTGATATTCAAATATTTATATTATCAACAGATGTGTCTGACGGAGTGGATCCGCCTACGTGACTACAAGGGCGGCCGGTCCCGCGTCATCCTTGGCACGGAAATCCCGGCGTGGGTCTGGGAGGCCTATCGCGTGATCGGCGTGTTCCTCTTCGGCTGTGCCTGTCAGCAGCTCACCACGGACGTCGCCAAGTACACTATAGGCAGGCTACGGCCGCACTTTTTTGAGGTAAGTTCCGATTGGGACACCCATTTCATTTATGTAAACCGTTTTTCTAAGGAAGCCATAGAGATCTTGTTAGTATGTTTTGTTTTAAACTATTTCTCCTTGGCCTGTTTCTGATTTTGAAAGGTAATTATTAAAACGACATAATCTTGCTGAAAAAAAGTAGTGATGGCCTGGCTTAATATTATCACTCTACTTCGAATTAAGGCACCAATAGGTAGATAGTTTCTTTCTAAGTGCGCAATTAACATTTGCTTTAACATCAAGGACTTGCTGACAATCTTTGTTTATAAAATATGATTAAAGAAACTGATGCAATATACCACATATCGTTATATTTCTGTATTAAAATATTACCTTAATATTGTATATAAGTACATACTATCACTGTAGACATTACACAATATGTAACCTACTTTTAGTATTCTAGTTGACAATTGTTCAAATGTTTACATTCATAATTTGTGCAAAGTGCACATTACAGACTGAGTTACGAAATTGTTCACCTGCTTTTGTATAGAAATAGAAAATCTTATTTCTTTTAGTAGTAGACTTGGTGATTAATGTGCTTAATAAAAGGCTATTAAAACATGTCAGCGTGGGTAGACATACCTCACAAACAAATGATTCATTATATTTGGACTGTTCCCTAACTTGGAATATGATTTAAGTAATATAGCAATGACTTTAGATCTTCTGTTACACCGAGAAATTTTTTGACAAACAATAAATCCCGTTTGTTCTAACTTTATAATTATTAACATATACAGTTTAAATTTGTTATAATACATTTGTTTTTTGTTATGTGTTATTCTAACTTTTTTCTGTACCATTCATCGGATTCCATTCCGGGTATACTCCCGCTTTTTCCAGATTCCTATTAATCCATTCGCTTTGTACTATAGTGCCCTATCCATCCACTCACCCCCTTTGGGCGCCCTCTTCTGTAGACTAACATACACTAAGCAACTTAAAAACGTGCTTGTAAGCCAAAATACATTTTCATCTTATTATCCGTCTCCTAAAATACAACAGTATACAGGTCAAACTGACTGGTTTAAAAACAAACCAGTCATATTTTTGAAAAAACATCATTCAAAATCAAAATCAAATGCTTATGAATGTCAAAAACGTTTACAAAATTCGCGAAAGAGCTATGCCATCCGCCATCAATTACAAAGTAATCCTAAAAATTTCGTGTTTATATAACAATTTAAAAACAAGTACGTCTCAAATGCAAAATAATAAAAATACACCTTGAATATAAAATCTGTTATTGATCTAAAATTGAAATGAAACAAAATTTATTCAAACTATTGCGAAAGGTTTTACAGTTTGCGTGCCATGATAATATCCATCTTGTCATTGCGCTGCATAATTCTATTGAGTAAAGCAATTATCTAATTGGTGTCACTTATTGTGAACTAGATGTGGAATTATACTAGCTGAAGCTTGAGTATCAGAATCAAGTGAACTATACAGTCGATAGCCATTGCTAAAATAAAATACGTTTATTTTGGAACATATGATCATCAAGGTATCACTTATTCCACGTCATTAAATTTGAACCTGTAGGGATCCTTACTCATCGCAAAGAAGATAGAGGGTGTATGTACGCCGAGAGAAAAAGCCGGCGTAAAAAACTCTAGGTACTCTTTTGAAAAGGAAATCATCAAGCAATATTTACTTTAAAATGGCTTTAGATTGTATAAATGTAACTCCAATAGTGAAAACAATTCGTGCTAAAACGTGGACAGAGTGGAATGTCCCAAGCTAAAGATAAATCTAGATTCGAACGATCAAGAGTTAATTAGTACCTAATCACTAAGAATAATGTTCAAACAAAAGTTTATTTTTTGTAAGTTCATTAAATGCAATAACCAAGGAATTATAGACAGAGCAACTTTGTTTATAATTAATATTACTCATATTGCCTTTTTTTTCTTTATATTCAATAGTTACATTACTTTTTTAGTAATTCACATAGACAGACCGATATAAATATATCTATATTCTCCGATATATCTTTAGAATTTTATATTGGCAATAGCGATACATTTTACTTAAATTTAAAACTTTTTTTAAATTAAAAGATTTTCCTTGTAAAACCTATAAACGAATGCACAATGTCTGCCCCAGGCCTGTGAGGCCACGTTAAATCTATAGGCTATGTTAGCGATCCAATATTGATTTAAAATCTGTGTTTAAAGTAAACAACCTGAAGGCATTTTATAAGATAAGCATCGTTATTTTGTACATCGTATAATTTACCAGCAATTTCCAATAAACCTGTAGATTATCGCTCGACGGGTCCTTTGAATATTAATAACCAATTTACTGCTTCCTACATACGCTAATTTACACTTTTATCTTAAATACATTACGGAAATTATTAACCAAAGATACATTCAAGATAATTTTATACAAGACTTAGCTCTAACTATACGATAATTCGTTTAACATTGTTTCAGTTTTTGAAAGGTCGAACATGCCTTTCCATACAATGTGTGGGTTCCATACTTTTTGGTAGGATATTGTGTCCTATAAGTTCCTAATATAGAGTGTAATGTTTACGTACGTAAAAAACGTTATTATTCGATTACGATAGTAATTCGATTTGACGTATTCGTGTACTTAGTGACGTAAATAAGCAATCATTCTTTTTTTCAAATGTACATCTAACTCAACAGTTTAAACCAACAAATCCACTGAAGCGAATCCCATTTATTTTAATCTCACTCTATATTTACTCGTGTATGGTTTTATTAAACGTTTTATAGTCTGGGTGGTTCGTCACACCCTCACATAAACATACGGGATGCGATTTTGTACGAAAACTTAAACATATAATATTTTTAACATCTGAGGCATTTGTGTATAGTATTAGAAGACATCGATTACAGTTTTTAATTAATCTTTGATATTTTTAAAATGTACGATCATCCTTTTGCGTATACGAAAATTTATGCGTCTGTGATATCTCTTACCGTTGTCTCTCTCTCTCTCTCTAAACACTGCATGTAGAAAGACAATCCATTAATTCATAGTCGACGTTAGAACGCGTCGTCACGCCGTGAGAGTCGCACGTTTCTACACTAACTTCGCTATGAATCCAAGTCACCCTTATAAAATATTTACATTGCTTCAAGTAATAAGTAATAATAATAAGACTTCCTTCACCTGCTTTTAAGGCCGGCAATGCACTTGCTAGCCCTCTGGCATTGGGAGACTCCATGGGCGGAGGTATCACTTAACAATATAGTTATTCTTAAGTTATGGTTGAAGATATTCTTTTTTTACAATGTTTGTATGTTGTCTATTATTTGGTTTGCCTTTAGATTTATTTACACCGCCGCTCCGCCCCTTGGACGCGACATTATAATAAGCATAAGCTTTTCAAAACAGCCTATTTCTCACGACCTCTAGTGCTTTTTAAAGTTAAATTAAAGAGGAATTTATTACTGTTTATAAAATTAACAGCCATGTTAAAATCATTACCTACTTTCCATACGTTATCGGTTAATTATGTGTTAGTGACGATAATTTATAGCTATAAACGTTAACTGCTAAATCGCATAACGGGTTTATGGCGTCCAATTAATCCAGGTATCATTGCATACCAGGCATGTAGGTTTCAAAGATTGCGTTGTGTAATGTAAGTTCTCATGATTGAACGCCTTACTATAAGTTTGACAAAGTAAGCGCACTTTAGTTAGATATATGAAAATATATCAATATGAAAGTAAGGGTGTTAGTCGAGCGGAACTCCTTTATGTAAAAACTAACTGGATTTGCGTCTAAGCGTGGGTGCGTTGCCGGCCTTTGATGGAAGAGTATACTTAATTTTTGAACAGTTGAAGGTCTTATCCCTCGTGGAAGATAGTGATGTGATGATCGTGATGTTGATGAAATTTCGTATTGATATGGCTCGAACGATGTTTAACGAGACAGTAAGGATTCAGCCAAACAATTTTCCACTTACCATACACTTTGTAGAAAACGCATAGATACGCAATGTCTCTGCGTAAGGAGAGAGTCAAGCCGATCAGTAATACGTTGGAGATTGACAATTGGACAAGCCCTATGCTGACATTGGTAAATTTGATCAAAAAGCTTAGAATCCAGTCTAGAATCCAGTCTGAATTTGTGTTGTTATTTGATACAATTCTTACAGACGGCGCTGTGTTTAAAGTTTCACATAGGTAAGCTATCTAACTTTCACATAAGTTCTCCTACCATTTCCCTTGAATACATTACTACTATGTGATATAACAAAAACCTTAGCCACAGCAACGCTTGGCCGAGTGTGCTAGTAACATATATATTTAAAACAACTTCAGGCATGTCAATTTAATATATTTTTTATATAGTGATTTCGAATATAGTTCCAGAGAATCGAACGCGAACGCTCTGTGCGTTATAAGTGATAAAGGCTGTTAGTAGTTAACAAATATGCTAAACGATATGAATCTTTTCAAGCGGAAAATGTGTGACGTTGATGGGCTCTGATTGGCATTTTCCGCTTCAAGCGCCTATTAGAGAAAACGCAATTTCCATGTTAATATTTGCATACAAATGCTACTGTTAAAATAGCTGGATTATTCACTATTTACTTAGTATGTTTTTGTAAAGAAAGGCTATCGTGCGATTTATATAGTAAATCTAATAATGTATTTATAATCGAACCTAACTTTTGTATTCCCGTATTTCCTTCATTATTTATTTATATAGTACAATTATAATTTTTATTGTTGAAAAACACAGAACTGAGTAGTTCTAATGCCATTTAACTTTTGCTTTTTGTCAAAACATGAGATTCTGAAGGGTGTATTAAAAAAAATATGTTGGGAAATTTCAAACGTACGCGTTTTTAAGCAACTATATGCTCTATTAGTCAGCATAAATAATTTTATTTAACTTTCCGTTCTAACTTCAAAACTTTTGATTTTTCAAGGACATAACATCTTCATATACCACCATACAATACAAAAAAAATGTAAAAATGTTTAAATTGTAGATACAATTTTTTTTTCAGAAATATAGTTATTTACATACATATTATAGTACGAAACTAACCGGGTTATGAAATAATTTTATAAATATGTTTTCAAGCGTCTAAACCCCGGAATAGAAGCCGTATACAACACATCGTATCATCAGTTAAGCCACGCTCCGACGCGATGTAATTTTGACGTGTTTGTGTTAAGTTTAAATTGCAAATCCACGGTCATTATTAACGGTACACTTAATTGCACGAACGCGTCACTTATGTTTGATAAATAGGGATTATTTCTAGCCATAATGGTCTAACTGGTTTTAGGTATTAAGAGAAATATTAATAAAACAAACATTGAATTTTACTGTTAAAGACCGAAGCCTTTCTGTAATCCTTAGTAAGTATAAAACTAAGAAGCGCGATGAGTCACCAATAATGTGGTTCTGGAGGAAGCTTTACGTATATTATGGTTTTATTTGAAGACGTCGTAAAGATCTTGCCAAACTACACATTGTTGCCATTTTATTAAAATTGATCAGCTCTTAATTTTATTCAGTTGTGTGGATAAAACCCATTTATGTTATCTATATTGTAAAACGATATTAAAATTAGCTCGCAAATGATTTTCATTCAATTCCAAGTGGGCGGCACTAATTCACAATTGAAAATGGCACACTATTATACAACCCACTCTAATTGAAGAACTGGGTCCTGACATATAATTTCTGCAATACGTTGCAATTGTACACGATGAATTATTGTTTATAGAAAGCCTTTGACAGATCCATTTAGAGAAATTGTGGCAATCGAACTGTTTGATATTGTTTGCTGTATATTGTAGGTATTTTAATATTTTAAAATACGACCAAGAATCGATCATTTAAAATGCCACATACTTTTCTTCGCCGGCGGCTGAAATTGGTACTACGTGTACTGTCGCCATTTTGAAATGGCAGACTGACATAGTCCATTTGTTGGTATGTACAATAAATAAGTTTACCATCAACCAACATTTAATAGAAATTTTATTCCTTGCATTATTAACAATGGCAAAGTTTTAATTATGCAACAATAGTACAGGTAACAAAACCTATCATATCAGTTGATTTTAAGTATGTGACACATTTATTTAAGCCTAGAACTGTGTTCAGCCAGTTTACATTGTTTTATTGACATTTTAATAAATTACTATGTTAGCCTGCATGACTTCAAATTATTCCTCTTATAATGGTTACTTTACATTTACTGGCAATACTAATAATCATGGCAGCGAGACTCTTACCTACCAAGAAAAGTATGTGGCACTGAACTCGTTTCGTTTTATTCTGATTAGTCGATTGGAATGACGAATGTCGCTTGTCCGTGATTGGACTAAGGTGCTACAGCCCTAAGTGAAGGCTTCAGATTTCTGTATAAGTTTCGTGATCATTTTTTTCGGTCTCACGATGATTCTTCATACGAGCGAATATTAATGGGTATATAAAAGAAAAAGTGCCACGCTAAAAGCTAACACTGATCAGTTTTTGATAGATTATGATTTATTGCATAGTAATAGATATAAATAAAAAGAGTAAGACAAACACAATAATAACAGCGTAGGCGAATGAAACCGATGTCATGGACCGAATACGACGTGCTTCATTAATCTTAACTCATTGATTGATGATCAAAGCAAGCTTATCACTATGCATTAGCCTTATTAATGATCTACTTAGTCTGATAAGCGTACATAGATTTCCATTTTACGACGGAAAACTGGCGTTTCTCCAAGTATAGGTGGTCAGTGAACTTATATGGCAATAAAGGTAATCTTATTTGATATATGGGAATTTATGGATTACATAATTGAGTCAATTTGTGAAGGTTGTGTGATTACAAAAGATATTAAATAAGAAATACAATGAAATAATGTAATAATGTAATAGATTTTTACTTCCATTATACAGTATTTATAATGTTCTTAACCTATATAAATATAAAACAAAATAATAATCAATTGATAAAAATATATTGATTTTTATTGTTTATAATATAATTAGTTTTCAACTATATTATCATGTTTACCTATCGCGTCTCTTCACTACGCCGGTACTAAATTTCCACACACTTTCTGATACGTTTGTAAATATTTAAAATTTATTATTAAATAAAACAGTCAGATGAATCGTTTTAACTTGATGCAATTTTTACAAAGATGACATTTAAGATATTGCGTGACAAGGCAAACATCTAAGGACAAAAGGATTTAAAAAAATATAGCGTGACTGATGAGATGAGATGCGCCAACGCAAAACAAACTTGGCACTTGCCAGTGGCTTACAGTTTAGTTTTATTACTTTTGTACACCTGTATCGCCATTTGTAGATAGGAATTTGATTATTATTACTTTTAAGTTTACAGGATTAATAAAAGTAATTCAAAGTCTCTCATAATATTTGCGACCACAATTCCCACACATCGGCGTTACTACGAGAAAAAAAAAGATTTCAGCTTCGTAAAAGAAAAACTTGCATCATATAGCTGAAACAAAACTAGAAAATTCTTACCCATTAAAAATAATCACATTATGCGACTATAATGCAAAATTGTTTCATGAAATAGTATATTTCATTACAAGTGCGGAAAGCCTGTCATTGCAACGAGTTCCGACGAATGTCTACCCGAGCCGAGGCGCAGCCGAAGGTGAGGGTTGACAGTCGGAACAAGTTGCAATGACGGTTCCGCACATGTACTGAACGACTATTTTTAATACAGTTGCGAAAAAATTAAGCAATTTAATTAAACTATTTGCTTTTTTTTCTCTTCTCTCTACGGAATAAATTCGTTGCACGTAGATATGTAGCGACTTATATGTTTCCGGTAAATTGTTCTCCGAAGCATTTTATGCAATAATACTGCGTTCGGGTGGTATTCATTCAAATAAAATATCGTCGAAATTACTCATTTTGTGCAACAAATAACTCAACTCGAAAGAACATTTTTGGAAAATGGCGCCAACCGCAAAGAATAGCGCAAAAGAAGAGCAAAGCTTGTTTTTTCTTTTCTTCACCCATTCAGGGTAGGCAAAGGGAACTTGGCCCATACAGCCAATTCTTCAGTAGACTATTTTTATTGAAAGAAAACCAAATCTAACTCATTGAGTCCAATCATTAAATCTGATATTGAAACAAATAGTAGCTTCTTTTTAAAATATTTGCATGAATCATAAAAACTTCTGTGATTTTTTTTAGTAAAAACTTCATGGTTAGTTTTTTCTTTTTAATATTTTTTTTATTGATATGAAATAAAATAAACCTAACCTAACTTATTGAATCCAATTATTAGTAAACTTTTTAAAAATACGTATTTGCATATATTATAAAATTCTTTTTAATATTTTTTTAATTGATATGAAATGAAAAGAAACCTAATCGAACTTATTGAATCCAATTATTTTAATATTTAGAAATCATATATCATAAAAACTTCTATGAATCTTTTTAATAAAACCTTCGTGGTTGGTTTTATCTTTTTAATACACATTGTTTTGACAGTTGGCAAAGAAAACGCACGAGTGCGGGAATGGCAAAGAAAAAGCACGAGTGTGTAATAGCCCACTTTCCGAACGCTATACCTCCCTGCAATATGCCACTTTTTGAGCAACTGTATTAAAAAATACTTATTGTATGCCAGTTACAATGCTTTGGAAATCGAACCTTTTTTTTTAATTTTATTAAAATCTAAGATAATATTATTTGATTAACAACGATGACTAATCATTGCTTATTAAAAATTAACATTTTATATCTAACTACTGTATTAAAGTAACGAGCGTAAATATTTATAAAGAGATGCAATAAAAATTAAAACGCTTAGCAGATACCGGATGCAAGCAAAAAGCTTGCTTCTTCGAATCGTTTATTGAACACATGACAAGTCTCATTTGTGTGCTTTCGCGAGCTTAAAATAGAACGAACCTATTTAAAGACTTGAGTTACGATATTTTGATATACGCTTATTAATACTGGCCTATAATAAGGAAGTAGCATTGAGACAACGAAGTTTAACAAATAAATAAGAATTTAAGTGTTACCACCATAATACTTTCTACAACTGATACTTTTTTTTTGACATTCGCACAAAGCACGCGAAAAGTCGGATAAATTTAAAATTATGTTTAAATAATTATACATTAGTAGTAGGGATTCACGGGTTCTGCCTCACTCGCTGCCTCAGTCAACCTAACCCCCCGTGCCGGGGACTGCCTCACTCGCTGCCTCAGTCAACCTAACCCCCCGTGTGTTTCTGGCTCAGCGGCAGTCCCCGCCTAAAAAAAAAAAAAAAAAAAAAAAGTTTGGTCTCTTTCCCCACTAAACAGACCGTGCTGAGTCGATAGCACTCACTCCCGAAGCGATATTTCTCTCTGTTTCGAAGTTAGGTTTTGCTATACGCAAATTAATCGATTTACTAATCACCTCATAATAAGAATGTAACGTCTCGTCCAAATCCTCATTTACTAATCACCGAGTCAGTTTCGTATCTATAATTAGCAAATTACCATGCGCATTTACCTGCAAATGCACCAGGACAGATGGGAAAAGGATTTACTGAACATTAAAAATATGATTTCCGTGTTTTATGTGTTTATTTGCATTATGTTACAATACAACTTTACTAGTGTCATGTCATTTCTTGGCGAGTCATACGAAAAATTTCTGAGGTAATCTTCCAAGCTGAAACCCCAGAACTTGTAGTACAAATATACTACACAATACTCCCCACAAAAGGCAGAATAGATGTCCTGAACGCTAGCTGTATTATAGCTCCATACCCGACAATTTCTTCTTAAAAAATCCGCTATTACTCTAATAGGCTTACGTCCAAATGAATCAAAATATTCTCCAACTTTTTCGTGGTTGATATGAATAGCTACCCAATGAGATCCTGGTTGTGAGTCAGGGTCGAGATTGCATATAATAAATGTGGGTAAGTGTACGTGCATTGGTAGGCGATTCGAGGGGTACACGCTATACTGGATGCTGGGATGTATTTTATGGAGACTCATTTGCAGGTTTAATGTATTCATTTTTATTCCAACGCGTTTGACCTTCTACTCTTATATATTGCACTAAATACAATTCCAATTCCTATCAATCATCCACCTCAACTAACATCACGTTGTATTGTCATCCCAACATATGTGATATCTTATATGCATTTATTTAGAAAAGTAGGGAAATTATAAATGAGAAACCATATTTTTATTTATTATATTTCATTCCGTTTATTATTCTCAATTTAATCATAAGTACATAAAAGTCATTTCTTAACTACTATAATCCACACATACATTTCTGTTCTTATCTATTTCTATAATGTTTGAAAACTCTGCATAAACTACACAGTTAATTGTTTCAGTCAATGCGTTCTCGAATCTTACTTCCATTCTCACACTACCATGACGAATGAGATTCCAGTGAATATTAGAGTTAGCTGATAAGTCGGGGGTTAAATCAAAGGCTAGTAAACAGTATCCATCTGAGTATTGCTCCCTCGATATCCCATTACCTTCGTTAAGAAAATGTATACCGGTACCTGAGTACCGGTCTTAAGCTCTTAATTTATTTGCTATTTCATTGAGTTTTAATTTGTTTTTAACGACAACATTAGGATGATAATGAATTTATAATTGTTTAATAAATATTTGAGGTAACAATCGATTAACATTAATTTATTAAATACAGATATTGTAAAGAAAAATATAGTATTGTGGTATGAATCACAGGACAACGTGTAGAAAGTGTGTAGTGTTCTAATATCAAAAATGGAGGTGAGTTATTTATATTTTTAAAATTTGTTTTCCAAGGTTTCTTTAATAAAATCTTATTAATTTTTTTAAAATACATTTTGATTTGTTAATGTTATATTTCAGCCTTCATACAACCTGAAAGATGTGGAAAAATGTTTCAGACCCTATAATTATTATGTTTTATCTGATGAAGAAGAGGTTTCGAACATACACGTAAATAAAAATAAGGGGACCAGTCGTTTAGATGACTTTTTTATTCAAGAACCAGACCGAAAGAAGAAAAAAGCTAGACTTTCTTCAACTGTTGGCCGTGCAGGAAAGGAGGGGAACATTCAATATATATCAACAGACAAAGATGATGGAATGGACGCTGACATACTTGTGAAAATCGACTTGTATAGTTTAAAAAAGTTAAAAGAAATCCCGGTCTCACAACATTGGAAAAATGCAGATATTCGTGTTAAATATTACATGAAAAACGATTCCAACATTGATCTTCAGATAAAAGACGTAGTATATAACATAACAAAGGAAATATCCGAGGAAGATAATGTAAAACATTATAGTTTTAAAAATTAGGTTCCTTTAGTATCTTTACGTGATAACCTTATTAGTAATTAATTAACTTACTATCAAATTCTAATACCATACGTTATATAATTAAGTAATGTTTCAGTTGTCCTCTAGTATAAATATTATGTTGCATTGTACAAAGTCAATCATTGTGAATTGTGTTGAAGACCTTTGCGCATTAAGGTAAAAAGTGTGTTACGAAATAAATAGTTGTGAAACGAATATATATATTTACAATGTCTCAAGAATGTGTTAGTGTCTTTTTTGAAGAAATGGATCATGAATTTGAAAACATTGATACAATTGAACTTTTTAATGTTTGTGATGAAATAGAAAGAGGTGATTTAAATAACTCATTTTATGATCAAAGAATGATGGAGCTATGTGAGGAATTCGAAAGAGAACTGTGAGTATATTTAATAATCATATTTCTTATTTTTTGTTATGATTAAGTATGTCTATTCGCAAGTCTAACAGTTAAATAAATCAAAATTTTATTCGATAGGGTTGATCAAATGGGTTGCGGAACCAAAAGGAAAGCAGATGTTGATATTAACTCTGTTGATATCAAAAGAATAAAATCTGGACCTACCATGGATTTTTCACGGTCTTCACAAGAGCCATCAACATCGAATGAAGGTAATAATTCTAACACGAAATTTTGTTGTATTTGTAATACAAATTTTTCCAAAAAATATTTCGCTAGTCATCTAAGGAGCAATGCACACAAAAATAATGTAGATAAAATACAACATTCGATAAAACCCAATGTTAAGATAATTGAGACTGCGTTCGGTAATAGAATAATAACCTATAGAGTAACTTCAGAAAATCAAAATGATTTACAGTTTGAGACACCAGATTCATTTCTCGCGTCAGTTAAAGATACAATATTTACAATAATAAATAAATCTATAGAAGACCACACAATTTTAAAAATAAATTTCATTTTATATGGTGACTTTGTTCAGGAGACAAAACAGATAAACAACACTTTTGATTTCCAATCAATGAATTTTATTGTTGGTATTGGTGATGATTTGAATATATTTTATACAACTCTCACGAATTCTCTAATAAACTATGTAAATTCATTCGAGAGAAAGGATAGTGGGTGGAGTCTGAAAAAAATTTTACATTTGGATATGAATTTGAATCAATTTAACCCTTTAAGAGGAAAATCCTTTATTGAATTACCACATGACATAAAAATAAAAAAAGCTGTGATAAATGTTAAAAACAGCGATGACGCCTGTTTTAAGTGGGCACTGTTATCTGCTTTATTTCCAATGCACAAAAATTCGGATAGAGTATCATCATACACCAAATACAGTCATAAATTAAAATTTGGTAATATTAAATTTCCAGTTAAATTAAGCGATATTCACAAAATTGAAAGTCTCAATAATATTAGCATTAATGTTTTTGGATTGGAATATAATGAACAAAGAAAAAAACATTGTATTGTCGGGCCATTGTTTTTTACAAAGAATAAAATGCCGACTCATATAAATTTACTATATTTGACACAGGGTAAAATCGGTCATTATTGTTATATAAAAAATATGTCAAGGTTAATAAGTAGTCAAATTTCGAAATCCAAGGAAGCTATATATCTTTGCGACTTTTGTTTACAATATTTTTCAACATCTGAACGTTTAAATAACCATCAAAAAAATGATTGCAGACATATTTGTACACAAATACCAAACGCAGATAAAAATAAAAAAAATTGGTGGGGTGATATTGTATCTGAAAGTAAATTAAGTTTTGATAAATTTCAACGTAAATTGATGTTACCTTTTGTTATATATGCGGATTTTGAGGCTTTTTTGAGCCCTTTAGCATCATGTTCAAACGATCCTTCAAAATCACATACAATAAATGTACAAAAACATAATGTATATAGTTTTGGATACTACATTAAATGCTCATTCGATGATAAGTTGTCTAAATATGTAACATATACTGGTGAAAATTGTGCTTTAAAATTTATGGAATCACTTAAAGATAATTTGAAAACAATTGTTAAAAAAATTGGTTTTCAAAAAGTTGCAAGTAAAATATCACCAATACAACAAGATATAATTAGCAAATCTAATCATTGTTATATTTGTGATAAAATTTTGGGTGGGGATTCAATGATTTACCACGATTGGTTTACTGGTGAATTTGTTGGGGTCGTACATAAACTTTGTTCAGAAAAATTTAGAGTACCTTACACTGTACCAGTCTTCTTGCACAATTTAAGTCATTATGATGCACATTTTATCGTACACGCCTTAAACTTTGATGAAGGTCAGGTAGAAGTACTCCCGCAAAATAAAGAAAAATACATATCATTTTCAAAGGTACTTAAAATAAATAACAGTAATGTAACTTTACGTTTTGTGGATTCCCTAAAATTTTTACCCAGTAGCTTAGATACTTTAGCAAAAAATTTAAACAATAATAATTTTAAAGAATTATCAAAATGCTTTCCCAATTCAGAAGACTTTAAACGACTGACTAAAAAAGGTGTATTTCCATATGAATTTATTAAAGATTTTGATACATTAAACTACAATCAACTTCCAGAACTTTCACACTTTTATAGTACTCTCACAGATTCCATTATTTCTAATGAAGATTATAACCACGCCAAAGATGTTTGGAAACATTTCAACTGTAAAAATATGTTAGATTATTCAAATCTTTATTTAAAAACGGATGTTTTATTATTAGCAGATATTTTTGAAAATTTTAGGAGTGTTTGTATTAAAACATACGATTTAGATCCGGCTCATTACTATACAGCACCTGGATTAAGTTGGGATGCCATGTTAAAACATACTCAAACAGAAATTGAATTACTTACTGATATAGATATGATTGCTTTTATTAAATCAGGAATTCGTGGAGGTGTTTCGCAATGTAGCACTCGCTATGCAAAAGCCAATAATGTTTACATGTCTGACTATAATGCGAAAGATAAAGAGTCATTCTTAATGTATTTCGATGCCAATAATCTTTATGGTTGGGCAATGTCACAATATCTACCTACAGGTGGTTTTGAATGGGTTAGTGCTGATACAGATTTTAATGTAAGCTGTTCATCAGAAATAGGTTTTATATTAGAAGTAGATCTGGAGTATCCGGTGGATTTACATAATGAACATTCGGATTTACCTCTTTGTCCAGAAAATATACCAGTTGGGGATGCTAAGGAAATTAGATTGATTCCAAACTTAAACAATAAATCCAAATATATTATTCATTATCGAAATTTAATTCAATGTTTGAAAATGGGTTTAAAATTATTAAAAGTTCATAGAATATTAAAATTTAAGCAGAGTCCATGGTTAAATAAATATATAGACCTTAATACACAATTAAGAACCCAAGCTAATTCTGATTTTGAGAAAGATTTCTATAAACTCATGAACAACGCTGTTTTTGGTAAGACTATGGAAAATATTGAGAAACGTGTAAACGTTAAACTATTAACCCACTGGGAAAATAGGGGCAAAGTATTAGGAGCTGGGGATTTAATTGCTCAACCAAATTTTCACAGTGTCTCAATATTTTCTGATAGTCTTGTTGCAATTCAATTAAATAAAATGAAGTTAATATATAATAAACCTATTTATCTCGGATTTTGTATATTAGATATATCTAAAACGCTTATGTATGATTTCCACTATAATTACATGAAAGAGAAATTTACTTCCAATCTGAAGCTACTGTACACAGATACCGACAGTCTCATTTATCAAATATTTACTAGTAACTTTTATAATGATATAAAACCAGACATTTGTACACATTTCGATACATCAGATTATGATGCAAATAATGTTTTTAACTTTCCTAAATTAAATAAGAAAAAAATAGGTTATTTCAAAGATGAAAATTGTGGTAAAATCTTTACAGAATTTGTAGGTTTGCGATCAAAAATGTATGCATTACAGGTAGATGATAAAATTATTACTAAGGCGAAGGGTGTTAACAAATGTGTCACAAAAAAATTAACGTTAGACAATTATAAGTCATGTTTATTTAATAAAAATATTCAATTTTGTAAAATGTATCGATTTAAATCGTTAAAACATACAATTTTCACCCAAGAAATTAATAAAACATGTTTATCTTTTAATGATACCAAGCGACACATTCTCCCAAATAATATAGATACGATACCACTAGGCCATTATAAACTCGTTAGCAATTCCAAGTAAAAAACAAAAGAAAAATGTGAACTAAATTATTAATAATATGTTTATGAAATTTAGTTGTAGATAATTTCATTACTCATTATTATTTATTTATGTGTTTTATAATATTTTGTAAGATAATGTTTTCATATTATTGTTTTATTTAGATATTACCTTAGTTTATGCAGAGTTTTCAAACATTATAGAAATAGATAAGAACAGAAATGTATGTGTGGATTATAGTAGTTAAGAAATGACTTTTATGTACTTATGATTAAATTGAGAATAATAAACGGAATGAAATATAATAAATAAAAATATGGTTTCTCATTTATAATTTCCCTACTTTTCTAAATAAATGCATATAAGATATCACATATGTTGGGATGACAATACAACGTGATGTTAGTTGAGGTGGATGATTGATAGGAATTGGAATTGTATTTAGTGCAATATATAAGAGTAGAAGGTCAAACGCGTTGGAATAAAAATGAATACATTAAACCTGCAAATGAGTCTCCATAAAATACATCCCAGCATCCAGTATAGCGTGTACCCCTCGAATCGCCTACCAATGCACGTACACTTACCCACATTTATTATATGCAATCTCGACCCTGACTCACAACCAGGATCTCATTGGGTAGCTATTCATATCAACCACGAAAAAGTTGGAGAATATTTTGATTCATTTGGACGTAAGCCTATTAGAGTAATAGCGGATTTTTTAAGAAGAAATTGTCGGGTATGGAGCTATAATACAGCTAGCGTTCAGGACATCTATTCTGCCTTTTGTGGGGAGTATTGTGTAGTATATTTGTACTACAAGTTCTGGGGTTTCAGCTTGGAAGATTACCTCAGAAATTTTTCGTATGACTCGCCAAGAAATGACATGACACTAGTAAAGTTGTATTGTAACATAATGCAAATAAACACATAAAACACGGAAATCATATTTTTAATGTTCAGTAAATCCTTTTCCCATCTGTCCTGGTGCATTTGCAGGTAAATGCGCATGGTAATTTGCTAATTATAGATACGAAACTGACTCGGTGATTAGTAAATGAGGATTTGGACGAGACGTTACATTCTTATTATGAGGTGATTAGTAAATCGATTAATTTGCGTATAGCAAAACCTAACTTCGAAACAGAGAGAAATATCGCTTCGGGAGTGAGTGCTATCGACTCAGCACGGTCTGTTTAGTGGGGAAAGAGACCAAACTTTTTTTTTTTTTTTTTTTTTTTTTTTTTTTTAGGCGGGGACTGCCGCTGAGCCAGAAACACACGGGGGGTTAGGTTGACTGAGGCAGCGAGTGAGGCAGTCCCCGGCACGGGGGGTTAGGTTGACTGAGGCAGCGAGTGAGGCAGAACCCGTGAATCCCTACTACTTACATTTACAATAATATATAGCTACAATCCGGTAAAAAAGTGTTTTCTTTAAATGTGTAAAAGGTATGTTAATAAATAACAAGCAAAACAAATAATTTTCATACAATTGTTTGATGCAGACATTTTTTGACAGTTCAAGGGTTTCCAGATTTTGAATATATGGTTATATCTCCAAATAGCTTTGCTTTTCAATTTATATTCACAATACCTATAGTTACTTTAAGCGGCGCGAAAAATAATATAAAATATTATATTAGGCGCTCTTAACTAATTTTAACCAGCAAAACAAACATATTTCACACAAATATTTGACGCAGACATTTCCGGGAAAAATTTAATGTTTTGTTAGTTTGTTTTCTAGTTTTTCCATATATGCCGATATCTTTATTAGCTTTTTTCTATTACCAAAACCAAAAACTTTCACAAAAATACCCAAACAATTCGACATGATTATTATATTAACAACAGACTAAATTTCAAACCGTTTTTTTCCACAATATGGCGGACCCTAACTGTATTGCGTGCTTGCAATTCCAGGCACTTTTTCGATAAAGTCTGATAATACTGAGAACTTAACTAACCAAACCTTGTGCCCTAGTTTTGCCTTCATTGCAGGGCAATTGAGACCTATATTGAGTTCTGTTTCATCTGAACATTGTTATGTTAACAAGCTTAATGGAGTAATGTTTTAATACGTTTTTATGCCGGAAATCCCACTTGGTAACGAGATTATGTATGGCCCGTTACATTCAGATGTAGAGCAAGTGAACGATCGCTTACTATAATTTTATTTGAAATATTTTCCTGTTTGATTGATAGTTTTTTTTTTTGGGTGTGTCATCATCTCATTATTTGTAATGGTACTTTAGATAGACAAAAAGAGATTTTTTTAATATTTTCGAATTTTAAATCCAAATTATTTAATCGTGAATTATTTATAAATGACAAATACTTACGACGATAGGATCCTTGAAGAAAACTGCGTATTTTATAAGACCGGCTACGCACTCGCAAACGTTCTGGCATTGAGTGTGTTCATGGGCAGCGGTATCACTTAACATTAGAATCGCCTCTTGGACTTTTGCTTGATATCCGTAACAGCACATTATAAAAACGCACCAACAAACTCTACCTATAACCAATATCTTATAAAAATATATAAATAGTCTCACAGAAGTAGTAGGGATTCACGGGTTCTGCCTCACTCGCTGCCTCAGTCAACCTAACCCCCCGTGCCGGGTTCTGCCTCACTCGCTGCCTCAGTCAACCTAACCCCCCGTGCCGGGGACTGCCTCACTCGCTGCCTCAGTCAACCTAACCCCCCGTGCCGGGTTCTGCCTCACTCGCTGCCTCAGTCAACCTAACCCCCCGTGCCGGGGACTGCCTCACTCGCTGCCTCAGTCAACCTAACCCCCCGTGTGTTTCTGGCTCAGCGGCAGTCCCCGCCTAAAAAAAAAAAAAAAAAAAAAAAAAGTTTGGTCTCTTTCCCCACTAAACAGACCGTGCTGAGTCGATAGCACTCACTCCCGAAGCGATATTTCTCTCTGTTTCGAAGTTAGGTTTTGCTATACGTTGCAAATTAATCGATTTACTAATCACCTCATAATAAGAATGTAACGTCTCGTCCAAATCCTCATTTACTAATCACCGAGTCAGTTTCGTATCCATAATTAGCAAATTACCATTACGCATACGCATTTACCTGCAAATGCACCAGGACAGATGGGAAAAGGATTTACTGAACATTAAAAATATGATTTCCGTGTTTTATGTGTTTATTTGCATTATGTTACAATACAACTTTACTAGTGTCATGTCATTTCTTGGCGAGTCATACGAAAAATTTCTGAGGTAATCTTCCAAGCTGAAACCCCAGAACTTGTAGTACAAATATACTACACAATACTCCCCACAAAAGGCAGAATAGATGTCCTGAATGCTAGCTGTATTATAGCTCCATACCCGACAATTTCTTCTTAAAAAATCCGCTATTACTCTAATAGGCTTACGTCCAAATGAATCAAAATATTCTCCAACTTTTTCGTGGTTGATATGAATAGCTACCCAATGAGATCCTGGTTGTGAGTCAGGATCGAGATTGCATATAATAAATGTGGGTAAGTGTACGTGCATTGGTAGGCGATTCGAGGGGTACACGCTATACTGGATGCTGGGATGTATTTTATGGAGACTCATTTGCAGGTTTAATGTATTCATTTTTATTCCAACGCGTTTGACCTTCTACTCTTATATATTGCACTAAATACAATTCCAATTCCTATCAATCATCCACCTCAACTAACATCTCGTTGTATTGTCATCCCAATATATGTGATATCTTATATGCATTTATTTAGAAAAGTAGGGAAACTATTAATGAGAAACCATATTTTTATTTATTATATTTCATTCCGTTTATTATTCTCAATTTAATCATAAGTACATAAAAGTCATTTCTTAACTACTATAATCCACACATACATTTCTGTTCTTATCTATTTCTATAATGTTTGAAAACTCTGCATAAACTACACAGTTAATTGTTTCAGTCAATGCGTTCTCGAATCTTACTTCCATTCTCACACTACCATGACGAATGAGATTCCAGTGAATATTAGAGTTAGCTGATAAGTCGGGGGTTAAATCAAAGGCTAGTAAACAGTATCCATCTGAGTATTGCTCCCTCGATATCCCATTACCTTCGTTAAGAAAATGTATACCGGTACCTGAGTACAGTGTGTGGTATGCGCTGGCAAATACATCGTTTGGGAATGATGGTTGTAATGATTTTGATGGTATTTGTTGACCGTCTATATATAAACTAAAGGAGCAAATACCGAAGTTTTCAAAGTTGAATGGGTTTTTATTATAACTACCATTGAAGGCGGTATTATTAACAAAACCAATGATACATCTCTTAGGAACCTGTCCTAAAAATATATTGTCCAGTGTCTTACCCTGCACACCAGATGGTATGGTCAGGACTTTCACTTCGCCTCTTGTTATAGGATATTTAGCTGTAGTAGTGGCAAGAACCTTTTGATGGGCTATTAGTATTGATGGATTAATTTTTGCTCTGCGTATTATTAAAGTTGCATCTGTGATACAGACTTTGTACTTATTATCTGCATTCTGTGACATGAGGTTAAATGTTTCTCTCGATCTCACTAATTTTATAGATAGTTCGACCCCGTTAATGAGGAATTTATCTTGATTGAATATATCCCCATGTAAATGTCCAATCATTTCGACATCCTTACCATCCTTTGAAAGTTGTTGTCTTTTGTAAAAGCCCTTATTTGCCTCATTAGTTTCATTCATTTTACCAGCTGTATCCTCGTACCATAAACCACATGTCAAATGTGATTTTTTGGCAGATGATGAATAATTTAATAGAGTTTCTATGAAAGCACGATATGCATAAGTATTATTTGGGGGTGACACGAGTTTTTGGTTTAGGTAAACATCCAATTGGTTAAATAAAGAATGTAACCAATTATTGACTGGTGCCACTACATTAGCTGCATTAACTACAGAACCGTCTTGATTTTTAATTTGAGCCTTGAGATGGAGTAGTGTATGCGAAAGGTCTATGTAGTCGTCTCCTGTACCAGGTACTTGGAATTCGATGGGTCCATCATCGCTTAATGAAGAAATTGGTTTGTAGTGTATCCAGTGCCCATATTCGATACTTGTTTGTGTGGAAGGAAGAGCAAATAGGTCCAATTCAGATTTAACACACTCACATGAATGATTATGAATAAATGACATTATAATTAGTTTGAAAATATATCTTTGGAAATATTAATATTTTTGTTCCTTGTTTTCCTTAAAGCGTCTTTCTTCTTAAGAGGTGAAACTCGAATGAGCTCATTTCTATATTTTCGTCTTTTATTAACACCCGATCCAGTCATAAGTTCATCAATTTTGGTATCAACTTTGTGTTTAAGGTTAGAACTAGCACTTTTCAAACGATTTTTAATTGATTCTTTAATGGGGCGACTAGCTACAACATCTGACAAAAGCCCAATACCACTGTTAAGTGCTTCTTTTCCAATCACCTTAGCACCACTAGTGAGTAAAGGTAGCACACTTCGAAATAACCCCCCAAGAAAACTGCCGATACCATGACCACGTTGATGTAAGGCTCCTTTGTAGATTACATTAATACCAGATCCAGCTTGTTGCGAATAATAATGTTCATAAGGACATATAATAGTATCTTGAGGTGTATACATTTCAAAAAAGATATAAAGATTATATTTTTTTAAAATGAAGTTTCACACACGATGTACCGTATTGAAATGGTACCGCATTTCCCGTGGTTGTTCTTATATCTACCTCAATAACATCAAATTCTCTTCTCATAACAGGTAAATAATGTGGTGGTGAAAATATATGCATTTTATTTGAACCATATATGTATTTAGCAGGATCTAAGGGTATAATTCTCAACAGGGGTGTCATGACATCACCAACAATTTGTGGTTCTATAATATCACAATACACAAATAATTGTGATGGTAACCCTAAATGTAGATTAGCAGGGCGTTTACTGATATTTTGATTTACTAGATTGGTATCTGGCTCAAACCCAAGTTGAAAACTCAAATTAGGTGATAGAGATAATGAAATTATTGATGGATCCTTTACTGCAACAGAGACAAACTTTGACACGGTGTCCTGGCGAAAACTAACTTTCTCTTTCGAATTTAAAGCTATAAGAATATTTTGTATATTATCATAGTTGGTGGCCGGTATATGGTTCTTATACATTAGTGTGGTCTCTTCGTTATTGATGGTAGTTTTTTTACTTATGTACATAATATTTTCATGTTCTTGCACGGAGAACATAGTAGAGGGATATTGGAACTCAACTATACCTACCATCCATTCTCCTTCTAATGTAATGGGCTTAGGTAGTTTTGTAGAAAAATTTGAAGTCATATTTCCCGGAAAATATTGTGTGGAACTATTGCTGAGTAAAGTTAAATAAAAACTTTCCTTCATTGTAAAGTTTTGATAGAAGATAATAATACCCAAGAATTAAATTTGTTTGGGTACCCTTTCCACTTGACTAATGCTTCTTTTCTGAGTCCAGAGTTACGATACCTTAAGATTTTATCAATTTTATAATCAGAAGTGGGGGAAAATGTAACTTTTTGTAATTCTTTCTCATAAAATGTGCCTGTTATAGATTCATTTTCCAAATCCATCAAAGTGTATACAACACATGGTGAGCGATCTATAACTGAAGTTATAATAAATATTTCATCACTCCAATTACTTTCATAACCTTTTTGAAATGTATGTTTTTGTTTAGTAATTCTTACATGGTCACCGACTTTAAACTTGGGTAACTTTTTCAAATTTGAGTTACATGAAATTCCATCAAAATATAGATTCCTCCAAACTTTCATAATGTTTTGGTTATTAACATCACATGGTCTCATTTTTATACTAGAATGCACACTGTGATTATATGAACTAACTAAATCTTGTAAGATATCTATATAGCGATGTGTATTTTTATATGTAAAATAACGCCACATTTTCATTTTTAAAGTTCTCTGAAATCTTTCTACTATACTTGCTTTAATATCCGGATTATTTGTAGTATAATAATTTATATTTTTATTTTTTAAATAACTTTGGACATCTTTAGATACAAATTCTGTACCTTTATCTGATTGTATATGTCTAGGAACAGTTTTAGCTTCATCAAAAATGCTAGTAAAACACTGTTTTATTGTAACAGAATCTTTCTTTTTTATTGCTCTAACATACGCATATTTGCTAAAAACATCAATGACACATAAAATATACTTATATCCATTATTATCCTGTTCGTAAGTTCTTAAATCACTCAAGTCAGCTTGCCACAACTCATTAAAATTTGATAAAATGTACTTATTTCGCAGAAATCTTTTTCGAACTGGCTTATGTAACGTATATGTTTCTTGAGACTGCAACCACGTCTCTACATCTGTTTTAGAAAGTTTTCCATTCATCGCTTTTGTTAATGTATTCACATTACTGTAACCGGCAGGATGTGAAATATCATAATATATTTGATGAAGCTTTAATATGGGGTCCATTTATCCCAATCAATTTTGTTTTTTATTTTACTGTTATGATTTGATTGAGTCGGAGAAGTGTAATCGATGCTTGATTCTTGGATCGGTAGTGTGTGATGTTTTTTAAGATTGCCAATATATTTAAGTCTTTTGAGATTACCAATGTATGTCAGTGGTATATTTATATCATTTAAAAATTTTGAGAATGTTTCCCAACCGATGGGATCTGCTTTCTTTGAGGGTCTTAATGCATCATTTACTAAATCAATAATATTACTTCCAGGAATTTCTTTTCCACTAATTACCACTGTACCATATTTATTCCATTGTAATTTATCACTATGGTTTTGAATGGATTCCATCAATAATTCTCCTTTCTTTATATAAGTTTTCGGAATCAAATTTAATATGTCCTGTGTTGACAACTGAAACGAGACGTCTTTACCCAACGACGGTTGTTCACCACCTACCACTTTTTCATTTTCATTTTCATTTTCGTTATCAGTGAAATTAATTTTACCATCTTCATAAGTTTTATTATTTACTGTTTTTTCAGTAAATATTATTTCTTGAGGTTGACGTTCTACCATAGAAAAATGAAGGTATCTTTGTAAAATTTGTTGGTAAAGGGCCCATTTCTCACGATCTCCTAATTTGCTTGACATTATTTTTTCCATTTCACTGTCTAATCGACTTCGTGGTGTAACTTTATTTTCATTTTGTTGATGTGTTATTTTATCAACAAAATCGTGTTCAATAATCAGCATTTTTTTAGTATTCATAGTGGTTTATTAGTAAAACAACTTATAAGACTACTTAGAACAGTACCTAATATTATTGGAAGAAAGGAACCTCCTTTTTGAATTAATATATTTTTTCTATATTCAAAACTTTTTCCTCTGCTTACTAGCTTACGTAAGGTATTTTTTAGGTTTTTAAGTTTAGACTTCTCTGCTCCTTTCAATGGTACTTTTCCTTTCAAAACGTTATAAATACACTCACAAAGACAGTTTATTTCTTGATTATTGCAGGTTTTCAGTAATACCTTCCGATGTCTTGGTTTTAATGTGTGTAGAGCTGACAATAAATCTTTATGTGTTGTTACTCGATGATACATAGTTTAAAACTGACTCAAAATCGTTGATTACAAAGATATTTATATGCTTTCATGGTGATATATAATGTACAATAGTGAGTGTTTTCAAAAATGTTTGATTTTATCCGGTGTGTATCATCAGTATTTTGTTTTAAATCAATCATCAAATATCCGTGAGCAACTTTTGTAGCATCTGCATATGATTCTTCGATAAATTTAGTGTTCTCAGGCGAAACCTGTCTGGCTAGAAATTTAATTTGTGTTTTATCACGGGGATTTTTGAAATAAATGATGTAACTTGAATTAAGGGAAATGTCACGTTGTCCTCTTCCTTGATGAAATAAGTTTTGTGTTATATAAAAAACACTTAAATTTCTATGGTGACTTCCTTTTGTAAATATATCAACAACTCTACCGTCAGATTCTCTCATTAAATCATCTATTATTATTAAATGAGGATTTTTACCATCGAACATATGCAAATCAGGCAACCCTTGATGATAATTCACTCCAGGTATATTATATAGTGGCTGCATTTCATCATAACACCATGTTATTTCAGAAAAAGACTCATTACATGCACTACCCCTATGTTTAATGAATTGTGCTACAAAGTTTGATTTTCCACATCCTGTTGGACCTGCTATGATTGCAGCAAAAGGATGAATAAAATGAATCATTTTTTTATACTTCTTTCTTCTTTGGGTATCCAAATAAAACTGAATATTTTTCTTTAAAAGATGTTATTTATACATTAAAGTTACTCTAAAATATAAATAAGGTAATATCTAAATAAAACAATAATATGAAAACATTATCTTACAAAATATTATAAAACACTAGAAATTATCTACAACTAAATTTCATAAACATATTATTAATAATTTAGTTCACATTTTTCTTTTATTTTTTTTACTTGGAATTGCTAACGAGTTTATAATGGCCCAGTGGTATCGTATCTATATTATTTGGTAGAATGTGTCGCTTGGTATCATTAAAAGATAAACATGTTTTATTAATTTCTTGGGTGAAAATTATATGTTTTAACGATTTAAATCGATACATTTTACAAAATTGAATATTAAATTTATTAAATAAACATGACTTATAATTGTCTAACGTTAATTTTTGTGACACATTTGTTAACACCCTTCGCCTTAGTAATAATTTTAGAATACAAAGTCTGTATCACAGATGCAACTTTAATAATACGCAGAGCAAAAATTAATCCATCAATACTAATAGCCCATCAAAAGGTTCTTGCCACTACTACAGCTAAATATCCTATAACAAGAGGCGAAGTGAAAGTCCTGACCATACCATCTGGTGTGCAGGGTAAGACACTGGACAATATATTTTTAGGACAGGTTCCTAAGAGATGTATCATTGGTTTTGTTAATAATACCGCCTTCAATGGTAGTTATAATAAAAACCCATTCAACTTTGAAAACTTCGGTATTTGCTCCTTTAGTTTATATATAGACGGTCAACAAATACCATCAAAATCATTACAACCATCATTCCCAAACGATGTATTTGCCAGCGCATACCACACACTGTACTCAGGTACCGGTATACATTTTCTTAACGAAGGTAATGGGATATCGAGGGAGCAATACTCAGATGGATACTGTTTACTAGCCTTTGATTTAACCCCCGACTTATCAGCTAACTCTAATATTCACTGGAATCTCATTCGTCATGGTAGTGTGAGAATGGAAGTAAGATTCGAGAACGCATTGACTGAAACAATTAACTGTGTAGTTTATGCAGAGTTTTCAAACATTATAGAAATAGATAAGAACAGAAATGTATGTGTGGATTATAGTAGTTAAGAAATGACTTTTATGTACTTATGATTAAATTGAGAATAATAAACGGAATGAAATATAATAAATAAAAATATGGTTTCTCATTAATAGTTTCCCTACTTTTCTAAATAAATGCATATAAGATATCACATATATTGGGATGACAATACAACGAGATGTTAGTTGAGGTGGATGATTGATAGGAATTGGAATTGTATTTAGTGCAATATATAAGAGTAGAAGGTCAAACGCGTTGGAATAAAAATGAATACATTAAACCTGCAAATGAGTCTCCATAAAATACATCCCAGCATCCAGTATAGCGTGTACCCCTCGAATCGCCTACCAATGCACGTACACTTACCCACATTTATTATATGCAATCTCGATCCTGACTCACAACCAGGATCTCATTGGGTAGCTATTCATATCAACCACGAAAAAGTTGGAGAATATTTTGATTCATTTGGACGTAAGCCTATTAGAGTAATAGCGGATTTTTTAAGAAGAAATTGTCGGGTATGGAGCTATAATACAGCTAGCATTCAGGACATCTATTCTGCCTTTTGTGGGGAGTATTGTGTAGTATATTTGTACTACAAGTTCTGGGGTTTCAGCTTGGAAGATTACCTCAGAAATTTTTCGTATGACTCGCCAAGAAATGACATGACACTAGTAAAGTTGTATTGTAACATAATGCAAATAAACACATAAAACACGGAAATCATATTTTTAATGTTCAGTAAATCCTTTTCCCATCTGTCCTGGTGCATTTGCAGGTAAATGCGTATGCGTAATGGTAATTTGCTAATTATGGATACGAAACTGACTCGGTGATTAGTAAATGAGGATTTGGACGAGACGTTACATTCTTATTATGAGGTGATTAGTAAATCGATTAATTTGCAACGTATAGCAAAACCTAACTTCGAAACAGAGAGAAATATCGCTTCGGGAGTGAGTGCTATCGACTCAGCACGGTCTGTTTAGTGGGGAAAGAGACCAAACTTTTTTTTTTTTTTTTTTTTTTAGGCGGGGACTGCCGCTGAGCCAGAAACACACGGGGGGTTAGGTTGACTGAGGCAGCGAGTGAGGCAGTCCCCGGCACGGGGGGTTAGGTTGACTGAGGCAGCGAGTGAGGCAGAACCCGGCACGGGGGGTTAGGTTGACTGAGGCAGCGAGTGAGGCAGTCCCCGGCACGGGGGGTTAGGTTGACTGAGGCAGCGAGTGAGGCAGTCCCCGGCACGGGGGGTTAGGTTGACTGAGGCAGCGAGTGAGGCAGAACCCGGCACGGGGGGTTAGGTTGACTGAGGCAGCGAGTGAGGCAGTCCCCGGCACGGGGGGTTAGGTTGACTGAGGCAGCGAGTGAGGCAGAACCCGGCACGGGGGGTTAGGTTGACTGAGGCAGCGAGTGAGGCAGAACCCGTGAATCCCTACTACTCACAGATGCTATACATATTGCATACTGGATGTAATCGAATATTTTTTCTTCTTCTTCAGACGTATTTAAGTGAGTGTCAAATAGATTTACAAAAGCAATGTAAAATTAGCTGTGCCAAAAAATAATCTGAAATTGTATAGGAAAACCACCTTTCGTATAGCAATCAAGGCTTATAGTTTAACAAAAACAATCTAAGATCTTCTTAATACATAGTATTTTAAAAAATTGACTTAATGTATTACTCTGGAAATAAATCATTGTTTGCGTGAAACATTATAATTAAATGACATTTTATCACTACAAAAAATATAAGAAATAACTAATTGACGGTACTCATAATATATAATATCTATGTAAAATTCTTTTTCAGACAAATTTGTACGTAATATGCGTATTTACAATTGTACCAGCATAGCATTTTTATACCATATTATTGCATTTAAATTATTATTATTCTTAACAAATTCAAACATTCTTTGCGTTTTGATTAACGATCCGATAAGTATTCAAACCACTTCGCATAAAATATTAAGTGGTTGATTAAGTTCTCAACTTATTTACGATGTGGATATTTTGGATTGCGAACGTGCGATTAATATTAATTTATTGATTGTACAGATTTTTAAATTCATTTTAAACGATGTAAGTCCTCCCGCGTGATTCGGATTCTTTTAGTGTTCAGTTCTGGCCTACCTCAATGTACAAAAAATGATGTAATGTTTTTATTGGTTTATTATATTAAAATCGCTTTTTAAAGGCGTGTGCGGGCTGAGATGTTTTTAGATGGTGTAAGCAGCATTCGGCATCCCTGCAACCAGCAAAGGGCTTTCAATGTCAGCCGCATCAGGTCTCCGAAACGAGAAACTTCCAGGGGTTCATGTCCTGATCACCACTAATTGCTGGCTTTCAGGCTGGACCTATGTAAAAATATTAAAATAAAATTATCCTAATACAACAAGACACCATATTGCATATAATTTTAACATCATACAATAAGTATGTCATACTGACAGATTTATACCCAAAAGGAGTCAATATATGTTCATTTAATAAGTTACATGAATGAATGATGCCATAAATCACTTGTCACTTAATACTCTTGTGAGATCAAAGATAGCATTTTGAATGCATAGCCACCGAGATCATGGGTTATTGAACTATATATTTATTGCGCCCGCGCATTAGCGGTGCTTCAAACAGCCAATTAGAAGTATCTGTTTGGTGACGATTGAAATCCCATCTGTTTGGGGATTAGGGATTGAGATTTTTATTATGATGCAGGATTACTCTGTAATAGGCATAGAATCGATTCAGTAGTTGGTTGAAGTTGCTATTACTTAAATAATGACCAATTTCGATGTAGTTTAATGTAGAAGTAATACGTATTTACGCATTTCATTAATTGACACACTCACTTGCATCCATACTTATTTACTATACTATACTAACACCCATCCAACACACCCAGACACTCTCAAGTTTTATAAACAGTTGAAAAATAAAAACTAAAATAAAATACTTAATTTAATTATTTAAAAGGAATTTATTATTAATAAGTTTTTTATGGCAGACCTGGGAACCCTGACAAAGCTAGTTTTTTTTTTACTTAAAAGGGTTCCCAAACCTTACACATAATTACAAAAACATTAATAAGTACATCTGTACTTATAAGATTAAACACATTACTATAGTTTATTTTTTTATGAGGTCAAAAACTTGGAATCGAGCACCTTGGAATCTTTTCATTGAAATAAAAATATAATCTAGTTTTGGAATTACCAAATATATATAATGTTAACACTAATATGTTACTTTATCAGCACTTTCTTACTATAATCATAATGAATCAAACTTATGATTTTTGATAGACTCTAATTTTGAAATTGACTAGTAATAAATAAATAAATCGTCTATTTGTAAAGAGTGGTACATTTAGATCGATTCATTATAAAAAAATCCACTTTATAACTGTTGTCAAACTAATGGTCTAAATAGTCGCGCTATAGATTTATTATTAATTAAAAAAAATAGTTTTATATGGGTAAATCGCTTTCGCTTCTAAATTACAACGACTACTTTGTATGTAATTTATAAGGTAACTATAATTAAATTTGATAGGGCTAATGTAGGAGAAACTTAATTTATATAGGCATAATATTGTTATCAGTTTAAAGCATTTAAATGAGGTTTTATCATTTAAAACAGAACGGAGTAGAGCCTACAACGTGCCAATTAAGATTGTTTTTTTATTACCTTAAACATTGGCCTTAGATATAGTATTTAGTTCACTATACTTATCAGCTTAAAAGTTTAAAGTTTTATATATTTTTATATAAGTACCTACATCTGTGCGTTCTAATAATAATAATTATTAATCTTTGTTTATAATGTTTTCTCAGTAAGCGAATTTTTGTACATAATTCATATGAGAAATAAAGTTATTCTAACTGTAAGTTTTATATATGTATTTTCCAGTTATGCTACTCTTAACGGGCTTCCATACGCACTTCAAGTGAAATCAAAAACTGACGTTTGAATAATTCACAAATTGTGACTATGCCAAGTTAAACGGTTCTTTCAGCTCGTTACAAGCCTGTTGAAAACTTAGTGATTAAAACTGTGATGGAGTTTCTTTTCGGTAGGTCTATTGGTTTGATTTAAAAACTAGTAGTAAATGTAATATTAATTTCCTGACATTATTTGTATAATCATATCAAGAACATTTATTCATTTAGGTAACACAATGTATACATAAGTGTTTTTTTTACAATTTTTTTGTAAGGAGCTGCAACCATTACACATGTTCCGCATAACATCTTTAAGTAATTTATAGTTTTTTTAATAGTTTATTTTTATAATATATATATATATATTATAAAAATAAAATAAAAAATAACAAAGATTTGTCCTCTATCAGCGTGAGGCATAGTGAAATAGGAGCACGCACTTATATTCTCATGCACAACAACAAGCAAATACATAATAAGTATACATTATGTTGAAGCAATGGTGAACAAGAACCCAGTCAGTTCTATGCTGTTTCATGCTTCGGGGTTTCGCTTTTTGACAGTGCATATAATAAGAAACGAACCTATATCTTTTAAAGATTGTCAAACTTTAAATAGCATATAATGAATGGTTCTATGATATTCGAATATATCACAATGATATGGACGAGATTAATCTAATTTTTCAGTGCAATTGCCCATTTAGGTCGACATAACGACCATTTTCTAATCTCGATAGAGCTCTTATAGGAACTGGTTCTCGAAGGCATTAGTTACATTTATTTACGATGCGATTCTACAATTTGATGTAATTAATTCAAAATGTACATGAATATATTTATACAATTAACAAAGGAGTTTTTTGTTATCTCCAATATTGTTATTGGTCTTGCATTTTTTTAAATTGTAACTTTAGGGTGTGATGAGGGTACAATTTTTACGCAATAATAATAATATTAGCGTGACGAAGATGTGCAGCGTTTTTGTCCAAGAAAAGAGAAAGCGATTGAGACTGATTGATAGAGAGTGAGAAAGGGACGTAGCATGAACCAAATAGTCATGGAGCGAGTGTAGGGAGCAAGAAAATTAGAAAGATTGAGAGAGAGTGAGATAGAGAGTAAGCATAAAAATACACGCTAATGGTTGATGTATTTGTTTAGTAATTACATATTAGAACTTTAGATGGTAATTCTGTCGCATAACGCTTGTGCAGTAAACAGTGTGAATATAGTGATCATACACTGGTACATGATCATCTATTGGGGATATTACCTGGGTAATAATTAAATTTTTCCGCTGATTATTTAAAAAATAGTTGTAACTTATCATGTCTGAAGTTTTTGTGAGAAAATAAATAAATATTATTATTATTATTTTTAACACCCCGGAAATCGGCATTTAATCGCAATTGTTTAGGTACAAAGCACAGTAGGAATTCACAATAAAGTATGATCAATTAAACACGTACAAATGTATCTGCCCTATATGAGGTTTTCGGACTAAAAGCATTCCAAGGAGCCTTAAATCGATTAATAATTTATTTAAATTAATTATAATTAACAGAGCAAACTTAGTACATAATAATTGTAAGAATCGAAAGTACTAAATCCGTCTCCTTTGTACGTTTTTCAAAACTGTCACATCTGTAACAGATTTAATTAGCAGAAGCTTAACAAACAAACAACATTTGCATCTGTCATCTGCTTTCATTTATTGTCTGTCAACGCGTCAACAATAATGTCAAGAATTCATCATTTCTTTGTTTTCCCAAATCTTTTATATTTTTGCTACCGTAAACAAAGGGGATAATAAAATATTTATTTTGGTGATGTATTATTTATTTTCGAAACGGTAGTTTGCATTATTACATATTTAACTCTTAAAAATATATAATATTTTAAGAGTTATAGTATAGCAGACTCGGCCAAGCGTTGCTGTGGCTAAGGTTTTTGTTATATTACATAGTAGTAAACTATTCAAGGGAAACGGTAGGAGAACTTATGTGAAAGGTTGGTAATTTTAACACAGCGCCATCTGTTAGAATTGTATCAAATAATAAACAAATAATTTGCAATAAAATCAAATTGCGACTATAATTAAAGATCTAAGCTATCCTATCTCTTAAGTTGGACCAGACTGCTCATGGTTTCCCAATTTAATTTAAAATCGGTTAAGTAGTTTAGGAGTCCATCGCGGACAAACATCCTGACAGGAGATTTATATATATTAAGATTGTGATATGTTAATTTCAGAAATATATAAATACTTTTGTTTGTTTTTCCAAAATTTCGTAGTTTTGCTGGCCAAAAATAAAGCGTTTTAAGGAAAGTATTTTTAAAAGATTTGCATATATTTAGACTAATGATTAAAATGAAGTAATATTGGCAATGCTGCCAGCATTAAAACACACAATTACAATTTATTGAAGGTAAACTTCGTTTTCGTTAGGGAAGTATTATGAGATTTTTTTTACGATGCGCGCGCATCTTCACATAAAACCGACACTATGAAGTTAGCTATAGTCAACATTTTAGTTCTTAGTGAGGTTCTCCAAACGTAGAATAAAATTTTTGAAAAGATGTTTATCTTGTTAAGCCAAGAAGTATAACTTCTAACATAGACACACATTTTTTTTAGTTTTCTTTTTGTAGATTTTGAATTATTAAAATGAATGTATAATTTATTTGGCAAAAATATCTTTTGCCGATTTTTTTTTTTTCTATATAGCCTTGCAGGCCAAGTATACACTTCCCTATTATTTTTTTATTTGTACGGAGGCCTCTGTCATAAACATTTTACTGTCATTTAACTTCAGTTACATCTTGGGTCAGATGCCGCTTCCACAGCTTTACGATTAACTCAATGACTATAAAACTGAATTTGTTTGTTTTAAATTTAAATTGTGTCTTTGATCATTTTAATTTCGTGGATTTGATTACTTAGTGTATGAAGTTTTGCTTATGATATTAAAATAATGTTATCTTGATCTTAAATTCGTGATAAATTAATAAACGTTGATAAATTAACTAAATTGAAACGTAGAAAATAGTTATTATTTTTTTATGTAATAGAAAAAATAACTATTTTCTTTTTTTAGGCAGGAGGCTCACCGCTCCATGGAAATTAATATTGCCAGAAGGCTCGCAATTGTGTTTCCGGCCTTTTAAGAATTGGTTCGCTCTTACGTTTTACGGTTATTTCTTGGTACATAAATTATGCTATTATAATATTTTCAATACTTTCTTAAACAAATCAATCTCCGAGTTGAAATGACTGTGAAATTCGTATAAAAATAATAATTATTATTATTTTACCATTATTTTAAATTTATTTCCAACACACGAATATATCGTTTTTACATTATTGTTGTTCATATGTGTATATCTAAAAAGTTTAACAAACTTATTAAAATAAAATTGTATATCTTAACAATTTTGTTAAATATATTGAATAGAATTTATATTATTCTAACGCGTGTGAATAGTTCCCAGCCCTTCAAGTTATCGAAATTTATGATTATAACCATAACCATTTACTAGAATCAATTACACGGGTAATATTTATTATAACGCCTTCAAGCCCCATATTATTGACACCCCAATAAGCCCTGTTAACGAGAAGAATAATAGTTCCCCGTCTAAGGTCAAAGGCCCTAGGTTCGGTTCGTGTAATTTTTCTACGGCTAGTATTTGCTTAATGTGTACTCGATTTTATTCATCGTTATAAACTAAACCATATACGCCCTACGAAGATAAGTACCTACTAACATTTAATATAGAAGCATGACTTGATATTTTCCTTATGTGTACTCGTAGTGTTTGTGTTCCTTAGTGTTGAATGAATCTATAATGACATTGTCTTTTAAATTCAATTGAGATGGTATGCAGCGATAAGTGGCTGACTGAGATAATATTGTTGAGTGTGAAGTACGTTGCAACATAGAGGAAGTTATTGAGAAATGCAAATACATTAATTCTATTTTTGTAAATCTACTGTGAACTCTGCATATTTTGAAAATGGAACGTTAGCAAATGGTTGTTAGAATTATTTTCTCTTATGAGCATGAATATAATTAGTTTTCATAATTTATTTCACTTTAGTTGGTGGCAGTGTGTAGACATAGACATTATCATAGACGTTATGTTGCCAATTTGGGGTTTTGGCCTGTGACTGTTATTTTTTAGTCTAAGTTGATTTGTGCCAGTCTCGCCAAGTACAAGTTGATGCATGATGATTCTATTTATATTTCGGTTTATTTTTAGTAGGTATTCTGTATGTACCCGGGAGCTTTTGTGTGTATGCTATTATTATATATATATATATATATATATATATGCTAAAAGGATAGCGTCAAACGTTTATTATTAACATATAAGATTATGAATACCGATGGAAAAGCTATTGTTGAAACACCACCGACTTAAGTTGTGTCGTTTTAAGTACTTAGATCTCAAGAGGATTAAGCAAGACAGGTGAAGCATACCCCTTATAAAAAAAAAATTGTCTCGTATAACTGTGTATATATTCCAATATCAATCAATCAATTCAAATCTATTAAAGCAAGATTCATTGTTATAAATAATATACATAAAATATAATTTTTGTTATTTAGCTTTAGTTTGAAACTATATAAAATAATATCTAGTATCTTGCAAATCTTACGTTCAATTCTCAATGATCTTTTAAAGGAACCTTACAGATACATTTTCAAAAACGTAGTATAAACCACGTGACAATCGTTCCGTCTGTGATATAAGATAGATATACATATGTATATTTGATACATAGTTTTGTATTAGATTTTATGTGAAGATGTTCGATATATCATCAATAAAAAATAATTACCTCACGTCCGCGGCTAAACAACAAATAAATAACTCTCAATCCATTTGTGTCGACAATCAAAAGCAATTGTTATCAATAAACGATGCACTCGTACGTACAAATCACTTAACACCAACACTAAGTTAATCACATCAGAGGAAGACAATATATTAACTTCTATTTTCTGCGCGACTCGGAATGCTTTAACTGCTAATTTGTTGGACTATGTACAAAAGAACATTGTTGGTCTAGTAGCTTAAGCGCTTTCTCATCCATGAGGCCGTAGGTTTGATCTCCGGCCGTGCACCGGCCTTTCTATTTGCGCATTTAACATTCGCTAAAATCGTGAAGGAAATCATCAAAACCAACCAACCAAATTGTCGACGCCTATTAAGAAAAATAAATGATCACTGGTTATGTTTGAAATCCTTTAGACTTACAGTAGGTTATGTTCAGTCGATAAATTTATTTTTATTTCTTTGTCATTTGTATCTCGATAGGTGACCCGGGAGAAATGTTTTTATTCTTGTTTGTTTAGCTATAGATTTTAAATGGATTAAATTAAAGGCAGTATAATGTAAGTTCCGAAAAATCTTCCTTCATTTGACGTTTTAAAAACGTAGAAATGAGCTTGTTATATAACATTGCCTATTTCTTAATTTGAAAAACTGTTTTACAGCGATATACAAAGTGAGAGTACTGAGCCAACCAGGGCTTGTTAAGGACAGAGGAAGTAAATAATAGCATACTAGGCACTTCATTACAATCGGTATTTATCTTTATTCTGTACTACCGGTAGCCCGAACCGTATATTGCCGACAAAAGCTCAAGTCTTATTAAAAATTCCCTCAGGTACCCTTATATATTTTAAATGATTTGAGAATCACAAAAAATTATATATTGTTGCAGGTGCATTCGTGTACAAAAAAATCAATATAAGGCGAGAGTTTTTTACTCAGTCATGCGTAAATTAAATGCTACGTTACCACTAATCCCCTATCAGGCAATGACACCAGGGAATAAAAGAAAAGAGACATGTCGGCTTCCATTCATAAAGCATATTGTTAGGATTAAAAATGTCCAGTATTAAAGACCTCCGAAACGTTAACAACACAATAGTATTATGAAACAACGCGAGGTCATGATATATTTGCCGTGATAGGGTAGGGGAACACCAACAA
Source organism: Pieris rapae (assembly GCF_905147795.1). Taxonomy (NCBI): domain Eukaryota; kingdom Metazoa; phylum Arthropoda; class Insecta; order Lepidoptera; family Pieridae; genus Pieris; species Pieris rapae. The sequence continues at coordinate 1,701,066 of NC_059509.1, read as the reverse complement.
ATCAACGTATTAAAATGTAAGGTCATAATAGAAGCATGCGTCACAGGTTTTAATTAAAATGCTTTAGTAGAATCAGCTGTCATATATTGAGTAGAAATTGATAGGAATGAGGGGCTGATTATTGAAATGGGATACGTGACATGCATTTTTTAGAACCGTCAAATTGTGATACTAGATTTCAGAGTTAGGTTTAAATTTAAGTTAAAAAAATATACTATTGTTATGTTGCTTATGTTTTTGCATAAAATAGATAATGTAAATGATTTACATGTTGACTGCTGAATGACTAAGCACGTATAGAACAAATATTAGATCTCTTGAAACGTTCTACCGTTATCTAGTCTTTGTCGATATAAATATTGACTTAACTCATTGAAATATGTTGACGTCTCACATAATATACGTCTAGCGAATTGCTATCACTGTGTATATATGTCACTTGTGTTTGTTAAATATTATATCTTGGCTTCTATGTATCATTAGCAGATCCTTTTATATGCTAAGTGGAAATGCTTTGCATGACCCCGAAAGTAATAAAGGTGTGTGGGACAGATTCTCTTCTATTCAGAGACTGTGTAAGTAATACACACAAAAACCGCCTCGGGTGTCGGGGCCGCATCAGAGGCTCCGGGGCTCTCGTATTCTACCAGGGGAACTTAAAAAATTCCGTAGCTAGACAAATTCACTTGACAAAAGCGCACTTGATTGATGTGAATCAGTTTCATTTTTTTAAATAATATTATATTTAGTTATGAGCAGTGTTGGCCTGGTGACTTCAGCGTACAATTTTTATCATGGGGGTCGTAGGTTCGTTCCCCGGCTATGCAACAATCGACCTTCTTTCTTTGTGCGCATAACATTCGCCCGAACGGTGAAGAAAAGCATAACAACAAGAATAACGACTTGCTTTAGACTCAGAAGTTTAACGTCCAAACCCAATAACCTATCTCAATCCATTTTTGATAATCTGAATCTTAATAACAATATTGAAAAAAGTTGTTTTCAATCTGAGATTGTGGATTAAATATTGTTCGGCCGTAAGACTGTCAGGGATAGGAGGCCAAATGAACACAAATTCATTAAATAAACAGTATACTTTTGTTTCATTAAGTTATAAATTTCCTTGTTAGTTCAAATCTAATTAGTTGGGGTACTAATTTTTCATTTCTTTCTTTAATATATTGCATATAACTGTAATACTTGTTATTGTACCGCAATATTAACTAAGGTACATTAAGTAATATTATGTTAACTCACAAATTATAGTATTTATATACTCAGATATTAGGCTAATTAATTGCTAATATTAAATGTCACATGAAATCGCTTTGAGGCACGTTTCAATTGTTAAAAAAGCAATCGTTTGAAAATTGACCGCTATCAATTTCATTGATACATTGTTTTGGATTCATTCACGTTTTGTAAATGGATCGTCTGCAATTAATTTATTGATATACACACACACATATATGTATATATATCAATCAATTTTAAGTTTTACTAGAATTACGTTTTTTTCTCTCAGCGAATAGTTAAAGTTGACATAATGATCAGCTGCAGAAATTTATATCTGATATTGGATCCTGATTATCAATACTGGAGAAGTGTTAATAAAAATCAGTTTCGATTATATACATATAAAGAAAGTCCATTGGTGAACAGCCGGAGCTCGAACGTAGCTCGTAACGTCGAGGTCGTAACCTCAGGGATGTGAGTCGCACGCTGAAACCACTAGGCCAACACTGATGAATTTTAACGTACAAACTAGAGTTAAATACAGAAACAAAAGAGCTTCTTATCCGAGGATCGAACGACCTGAGAAAAGTCGCTGTTCCAACATTGCTCATTCAAATGCGTAATATTTAACGAGGTGATTGCCACTAATCCGCCATAATGTTTTATCGTTCATTCATTCGATCAATCATTCGCCCATTGTATATCACTGCTTTGAAACCATTGAGATATCACTCTTTGATTGATGATTTGAATACGTAATGCTATTGTATCAAAGCTAAGTACTAGAGTATATTCTAAATAGGATAATTTGATCATTCTGTATTCATATTATATTAAAGTGTTTTCTTGACTTCCGTCGTGCCACAACTGCGCAATTTTTAAGGCAGTTTCTGCCGCTTTACACTACGATGTGGAACTAGCCCACAAGTATTTCCTTACCAATTGTACTTAAGGTCCTTTAAGAAAAATAACAGTTAGTAAATGGCCCGCTACGCACTTGCGAAGGCTCGCAAGTGGGCAATGTGAGTGTTCGTGGGTTGTCATTTAACATCAAAAGAGCCGCTTGTTTTGCCCGTTATATAACAAAAAATATAAAAATTCTTATTTATCATTATTTTCCTTGGAATTATGAAGCCGCTTTAATATACAAGTCTACGTTTCTGATCCCAAAAGCTATCGTATTGTTAAGCTATCCCACGCTATATCCGCGTGGAAAATAGTAGTAGACTTCTAGAAAAGAAAAGAATCTTCTAGAAATTCTTTTAATCATCATTTGTCTGCTATTTAATTAGCTCATGATGCAGCCATGTAGAATGGAACTACTTATAAAATCGTTTTATACAACTTTATATAACTGAACTGACAATTATTGCGCATGCTAGGAAATTTGTTTATTTTTATGAACTGTTGTTTAGACTGTGGTTGCCCAAGGAAAGTGTTCCCCAGCAGTTTAAGCCCATACCGGGCAACAGCGAGATTCCATCCAATTATTTTATTTTTAATTCTATGCACTTTAAAGAAAGGAAAAAAGGATTTAGCGTAGGTTATTTGGTTAGGTAGGTGACTCTAAATTGACACGAGTGAACAACAGTAATATACTTTACAGACGAAACACAATAAAACAAACATATGAAATAACATAATAAAAATACACGAAATTTACTAACTATAGGCAAAATAATATAACTTTTGCCAGCTCACTCAACGGACAATGAAAAAGGTCCGCTAACCTATTTATTTTGTTAAGTAAATTAATATACCGAATAACATGTGCCCTTTGCAGAAGGTTAGTCCTTAATAATAATAAATTAAAATTATCTAAAAAATATTGATAGAGAAGTTATAAATGATCTTGTAAATAACTATCGAACCGAATTAAGATACAGATTATTACAAATTAAACCAATATATCTAAATGAGCTGTAAATTTATTGCTCTCCGTTCCGCTATTATCGTTGAATAAATTTTGCAATCATAGATTTAATTCCTTGCGAAAACCGGTTGGATCAAAGGCGCCGCTTGCATTTCTTAATGTTGATATAAAATTATGTTGGTGTAATTATGTACGAAAAGTTTTATTTACTATGGAGTATAATAATAGACCGACAGGTTTTTCACGCGTCTTAGAGACAGGGAACAATTTTTATGGACAGGGACTATGACAAGACAGGCTTATGTTATTTATATAGTAAGGGTTAGGAGGGTGATTTTATACAAGGGAAAATCTCAAATGAACTATGAGGCAAATAAGTTGGACAAATATTCTTCTTCAAATTTAAGAACCGGGCTCTTGTCTGATGATTAATCGCCACTGAGTGCGGTTTAATTAAGAAAAAGTCGTACAAGTATTTATTTTTAATGTAATTTAAAAAATATTAAAAAACCCCGGTTTAAAAAAACAAGCGCTAGCAAATGGTAAATACTATAACTAAATAGAAACTTAAACCTCATTAAGAGAGTATATAAAATCAATAAAAATTATGGTAAGTAAGAAGATTCGTGAAAATTATCAATATTAACATTAATTTTAGTATTAAATTGTAACAGCTTTTTCACATGAGAAATTTATTTATTTATCGCCTTATCTAAGTAAAAAACCAATTATACTATTTTTTTTTATTTTTTTTTATTGATTTTGCCAACTGCCAAACATGTTATATACAAAAAGATTCATACATTTACAAAAGGAAAAAAATCGATAAAAATTATTAATTACATTTAAGTATTTTGGGATGTGTTCATGATACAGGCTACTAAGCGCTATGGATATTCATAATTCTCCTTATAAGGAAATTTCGCGAAAGCTAACTCAAGGCTTACATTATGATCGCTGTATGTCCAATTGAGGTTTGTAATTAAAAGTAGCCCTCTAGGTTACGGCATGCCCCAAGAAGCTGATTATAAACAAATTGTATGCGCAATAAAGGCAAAGAGAAACAATGAAAATTGTTAACACTTCCTGTATTTCTTCCATAGAAAACCCGACCGCCATCTCAGAAAACCATAAAATGCGGTAATGCACGCGGAAGTTATTTGAGCCGAGACAACTGTGTCTCTTAAGATATTTTTAGTCCTTGCATGTATATAATATATATTTCACTTCGTTACATTACAATATAATAATTGAACATAATTAAATGGAATTAAAAAAAGGGCAACTGGCGGTCTTATTTTAAGGCGATCTCTTCCAGGCAACCACTGTATAATTTGACTTAAAGTTTAAATACTTCAATTTTGACAATTGAAAAATGATATTTTTTTGGTGTAAAATTATTTTCTGACGTAAAACTGTTTATTCTTATTCTATATTAACTAACAAAATGAAATTTATTTTACGTATGTGTTGGGTAGTACAAAATTTTAGCCGATCCATTACCTAAACCCTAGTAAAGAACTGTATGAGATGTGTATGTAAAATTTAAGTTTTTACTACAACATCTTATTTTACATAGTTTGACGTGTTGAGGATGGAAATTCTCAAAATTTCTTATATTAGGAATACGAATAAATAATTTATTTTTGACATTTGGCAAATTTAAAAAATGTGGCATTTTTTCAGATTTAAATTTATTTTCTTACATAAAACTCGGGAATATAAAGAAATAGACAAAATTTAAAACAAACAAAAAACCCACTACTTTAACAAACGTCACATTTAATTGTCGGATGGGTTGTGCTACAAAGTATTTCCTACTCCGTTATACCTATCTCCATAAAGTGATAGTATAGAAGAAACTATATATTGCTAATTAAACTAGGTTAGCTAAGAAATCTTACAATTATAACGATCTAAGAACAGTGCATCAATTACTCACCCAATTCGTTATTTACATACAATTGTGAACATTCATTAGCATTTTATTAGTACGTGTTATTGCTACGATAATGTATCGAACAATTTGTTTCGGTCACGTTTTGCGATACAGCCTTTTATGCTTAGAGACGGTTGGCTCTTCCGCAAAAGTTATTTAAAATTTATTAAAATGTTGTTATACATTTAAATAACCCATCACTCGTTACTATATCTATCATCTCGATGGCTGGAGGCCGTACAAGGTCCATTTCTGTGCATGTTCATAAACTAGAGAACTACCGGTTATTTGTAATGAGAGCTATATCCTCGCTATATCCTGAAAAGCCCGCATAGTGAGCTATGACCATTGCCTTTTGCCTGTCCCGTAGGCTCGAGTGCCCCCATTTTCACTATTATATAAATGACATTTTCCTACGTATTTTTTCTGTATTGGTAGCTTTCTGTAAAGAATACTCTGTAGACAATTGAATTTGGAATATTTAAGATCCAAATGTTCCAAATTCAATTTTTTTAATTTACAACCTTAAAACAATAAAATAGTTAGTTTAGTATGTCTTTTAAAATCCCGTATAATATACATTCTATGTCTAAAAAGTCAATAGGATTAGGATAAAACGCAAGACGACATATATGTATTGCAACCATGGACTGCCAGTAGTTGTGGGGCCCTACGTATGATAAGGCAAGAAATTCAGTCAAATTTCGGAGAAAATTTGTTACAAATCTTACAATACTTAAATATTTCTTGAATCGTGAAAAGTAAGTTTGTACTTGTTAACCGTCGCTGATTGGATGATTGCTGTCCATAAAAAATGTCGTAATAATACGTTGGAACCCCTTATTAATATTAACCAGTTCGTAACTACTATGTATTCAAGTCAGTTTCTTTGTAATTTTCCAGTATACAATGAAAATTGTATATTATTCCACAACTTGTTAAGTAAACTCATGTAGCATAAAATCTAGTATGATTAAGTTCTTATTTATTTACAATATAAATGTTTTGATGTTTATCCTATAGTATAGTATTATAAGTATGGGTCATACGTGAATTCATTGACAACTGTGATTTGATATCTGTGTACACGATATATTGTTTGTGGAAAGTAACTGTCATTACAAATTGTCATTACAAATGCAAGCGTAAAGATTCGCATTCCTTAGTAGTTTTTAATCACGATTACATACGCAATAGATTACCAAGGAATGCATTAATATTCTTCTTAAGGTAATAATAACAGAACAATACTTAATGGTCCAGATATTCATATACATAATTATGCATTGTGTGGGTTCTAAGAATGAAATATTTACTGTTTATATGCATATTCTTAATTATAATAAATTTCTTGGAACTTAAAAAACAATGAAATTTCCGTTTCCTTATAACAATAGAAATTTTCATTGGAAAATCTTGCGCATTATTTATATCGTTCGAGCCTTTCTTTCATCGGCTGTATAGACGGTTAGGCTTAAATTTTTAGTCACCCACGATGGACTTATAGTACATTGTATATTTAATATAGGAATTTCTTCATTATTTAGAAACGTCACCAATACTTAGATCAATACAATAACTTAACTTTAAACTTCTTAGCTTCAGCTGATATAAATCAAACAGTCGAATCTTTATACATTTAATCAATTTTATACCTTTATTTTTTAAAGTAATTTATAAACTCGTATTTATTCGTATGCATCAAAGCCGGATCAAGTTTGACGTGCATTCAAGTATTCCTTTGAATAATCGTTTTAAAACAAAAGGTACCTCACGTTCCAAAGATAGCATTGTTAAACAAATTGCACCTTAAACCGCCTGCAAGAATAGGGCTGCATTGTATTGTTAAATTCCTTTTGATTCGCGCGTTATTAATTGAGATGTTGTATAGAAGATTTAAATGCTTCATAAGTATACGGAAAAAGTTGTGAGAACCATCTAATACCAAGTCGGTTTATTTGTTCAGTCCCTACTTAAGAGACCTTATGTATTAACTTATTACGGAATCTGACCTGATGGAAATTTTCGTTTTCCATTCTAAATTTGAATTTTATGTCTGCTAGAAGTGCCGTAGAGTTTTGATCGTCGGTCAGTGAGTGAGTGACAAAATTAAGAAATTTTTGACATAAATTAGAAATATACCGTGCTTGTACGGTAAAGAGGCTTCTAATTTTATCCACAACAACAAGTTGTAGTCGAAAATAACCTTAACTCCTTCGAGAAAATGATACGGCCGTGACGCCTTTTTGGGCGCATTGTTATTTTAAACATACGCGAGTCGTACTTACCGCTAACTGTCGATTCTGAGTCCGTTAAAGTCAGCAGTGACTCCCGACCACTAGTTTAAAATATATAACATAAATGAATTAGTAGTAGGAATGTGACTGACCCTGATAAAAGTTTGGTAGGTTTGTTTCACGTGAAATTCAAGACTTTTTTATATTAATTCTCTCGTTGCCAACCCTATAGCCCCGAGCAATGCAAGTACTCAGCCATCAGTCAAACGCTCCTCAAACTGGGTTTAAAAATATTAATTGACTGACAATTTACGACCGGTTAAAAGTAAATGGATAATTGGAACTCGTTATGTTGAAAATGCAAAATTTATGTTTATAGGACAATATATAATGAGCAAATAAAAATACATGGCGTTGAATATATAAAGCTAGTTAGTACTTACGTATAAAGTATACACACTGTACTTTGATTTTGTCTCAAGGACGGAATTATATTTTTTATGATTCACATTTTTTGAAACGGGCAGGCTTACCTGATGCAAAGTGATACCGCATCCCATGGACACTCAAAGCCAGAAGGCTCGCAAGTGCGTTGCCATTCTTTTAGAAATTTTCTCGAAAGACCCTATGTCGAATTGATTCGGAAATACTTCAGTGTGTAGCTGGTTCCATGTAGTGGTAGTGCACGGCAAAAATTGCCTTAGAAAACGCTCCGTTGTGGAACGGCGGATGTCAAGTTGATACGGATGGTACTTCGTATTCTGCCTCAATTAATAATATTAATATAACATATTTTTATTATAAATACTATCAATAACACTTATAATAACAGTACTGTAACTTGCTGTGTGTGCTGCTTGGTGAGCGAGCTACTTGTCGGATGATACAGTCTTCCATCTATTATTAACTCAAGCCTTTAATTCTAGCCTTTAAACACACAAACCAAACTTCATTTTCCGCTAAAAAATCCGTTTGCAATAATCTATTTAATATAAAAAACAAAGTCGGGTTTGTTCGAACATATAACTCGAGAACGGCTAGACAATTTACGAAAAAATAAAAGAAAACTCCAATACAAAATGGTGATAGGTTTCCTAAGTGTTACATTTAATGTTCATCTCGTCGGTACGGTAAAGTCTCAATAAGATATATGTATGTGCAATATTCGGATGACATTTTATAGTTCAAAGGACTGACATAATGTATTGTGTGTCAAATATTTATGCGTACGGTTAAAAATTTATTTTGTATAAAGGAAAATATAACGAGCTACATAAATATTTAAAAAAAGATATTTTTGTGTTATTTTCGTATTAACACCTGATGTTAGTGGCGGTATCAGTTAACATCAGGTGAGCCTCCTGCCCGTTTGCCCCCTATTCTATAAAAAAAAAGCTAATCTGTACAGTGTACACGATATTCATTGGTACTAAGTTCGTCGGATCAGCTATTATTATATCTAAAAACTTGTTCTTAATATTAAATTCCTTTGTCAGGTGTGTAATCCGGACATCGACTGCACTCTCCCGGAGAATAGATGGCGTTACATTGAGAAATTCACGTGTCTCGGAGAAAACAAGAAACTGCTTAAAGAAATGAGGCTCTCCTTCCCTAGTGGGCACTCCTCTTTCTCGGCCTACACCATGATTTACTTTGCTGTAAGTATCTATATAGCTTAGCTGGGATTCTTGTAACTTATAATAGTGATAGCAATTTCAATAATGAGGCTTTGTAGTCTATTGCTTTATTAACAAAACAAAAACTCAATATTATGTTCGCGTTGAGTTGTGTATCTAAGATTATGAAAACTCTGTATTACTTTGTCGGAGAAGAGAAACTTTTTGTATTTGTAATATCTGTCAAATGTTTAAATTAGAATCATATATAAAAACATTGCGACTGCCTAAAAATCATAAACTTAAATTATTAGATAGTATAATGAAATAAATAAATGATTTGTGAATTTTCCTTTACGGCAGTCATACGCTGATACACTAAGGTCACCACCTCTTATCTCATGCTCTCTCTCTCTCTCTTGAGCGCTGTCAAACTACATACCAGAAAATGGTTTGACAGCTTTTGACACAAGTAAAAGTTTGATTAACGTTCTAGAAAGCGGGCCTAGATGTTAAATGTTATCTCTAAGGCAAAATAACCAATATTTTCTCATATTTGCGAATATCCTTTCAGTTATATCTTCATAAACGCTTCGTCTGGCGCGGGTCCAAACTCCTGCGTCACTTCATACAATTCGTATTGATTATGATGGCGTGGTACACAGTGATGACCCGAGTGTCGGACTACAAACACCATTGGAGTGATGTACTGGCTGGTTTCAGTATTGGACTCCTTGCTGCTATTGTTGTGGTGAGACTTCTTTCATTTATCATAGCCTGGTACTTTTAACGGATTTTTTCTTTATTTATTCGAAAATATTAACTAGTCTGTATGTAATAAATACGAAAGTACGGTAATAATTTGTAAAACACACAATAATAAGTTTATTTTATTTTACAACTTGTTAACTTTGTCTATAATCATCAAATTTCTTGTCCACAGTTCGCATTTATCTCAGACCTACGCAAAACGTCGCGCCGTCAAAACGGTTGCCATGACAACGAGTTGACCACCAACGGCACCACTCGCACGGCCCCCAGTTGGCAGGTTTGACCTTCAACCACTCAACCAGATAGCGTGGTTGATGGTGGACGACCCACAACCACCGTCTCCCAGATTTATACAGACTTTTGAAACCAGGGGTTTATAAATCCTATAAGGCCCAAAGGCTAAGAAATTTAAATTTGGAAGTTTTGGATGGCCATACACAAACCATAGAGAACTGTTTAGAATTGTGGTAATAAATAGTTGTTTAATTTGGCTTGTGACAATTGACTTGGTTTTCATACTAAATTTTAATTTGGAATAATGTAAATATTAGATGGCTGGAAAAGTAAGATTTTTAATATTTAAACAAATTATTTATTTATAAGTTAAGTTTGGTACAATGTAGTTGTAATCTCAAGGAAGAGGAATATTTGCACTAAAAATTTTCAAAACTTGACAAAATCATAGCAAATCGGTAAGCCAAGATCAAATTATTATTTACATCAATTTGTATGAGTCTTCCATTACATAAGACCTGTCGAACTATTTTATCGAAAAGACGACGTTATATATTAGGATTATTGTTGATTAGAATTTATTTTACCAAGAAAAGTTGGTTTACGTCCATGAAGTAAGCAATATATTTGCTAATTTTCATTCGCCGTGAAATTAGGCGATATTTTATACCTAATAACATTTTTATCAACCAGTATTGTAGCGATTTAGCACGCACTACTTAATTTGCACTATTTTTAAGTAATTGTCAATTTTAATGCAATTATAGACGATCTATAAGAATTCAAACGCATAATAAAAATAATGAACTTTCATACTTATGAGAGCCTGGTACTGTCAAGACTGGAAAACAAATGATTAAAAACAAAAATTATATAAAACGAATGATTTGAGATTAGGTTCATAGGCACTTTGAAAGATCGCTCGTATTTTTATTTATTTTTAGATATAGGATTCCCGGTTTTTAAGACTGGGAATGTATTTTACTCTGTGATATAGAAGTGTAAATATTGCAGTATGAACTAGGTGCTTGTCTACATAAAGCTCTGATAATATTCCTATCTCTTTTACTACCTTTGTAGAGAAAGAGACAGCAATATAAACTCGCAATTTTCTGTGTAACCAGTTCGGTGCTACGTTTGCTAATTTAAAGTTGCCATTTTAAAAAATGCAATTTTCCCTGCACTTATTTGTACTGAAAGCCTTGCGTTGTCGAATGTTTTGTTCGTATTTAAGGCTTTTACGTCTAGTATACAATACTTATATAATTTATTACTTGTTGCAATGCATAATAAAAGTACACCAGCACCATTTTAGGGGATTCACTGCCTTTAGTTTTACGGCAGCTATTTATTTAAGTTAAGGCAATATAAAGCATAATAAAAATGATTCTTATTTAATTTTGTTTTAATTACATTTGAACTTATTCACTAAATCTATCAGATGCACCTTCTCTGCATCTTTCTGACATATTTTGTTGATGCTATGATGAAAAGAAATGCCCAAGAACGGTGCAATTAGATGAAATTCGTTTTACAAATTAATACTTATGGTATGAGGTAACGTAATAACTTGATACATATAATATTAGGAAAACATTCAAAGTTTGTCACGTATAAAGTACTTTTCAGAGGCTTCCTATATCTGTTTAATTAATTTTTTTTTTGATCTAAAGTAAAGCTGTGAGCAGTTTCCATGGTCCAAAACTTAACTGATGTGGTTTGTCATGTTGGAGCTACACAAATAATGGATATCAGATTTCTGCCTAATCATTATAAAGTTGGTGTTTAAAAGCTTCTGGGGCCGTTCAAGTATCAGCACTATTAAGGGAAGATTATTTGAAGATTAGGTAAAGTTATTATAAACTTTTTACACATATTACCCACACATTGTCTATGCTTGAAAACGAAATGCATTTTCGGGGATTCCTATAAAAAATGGGTGCTATTATTTTGAGAGCTTGCTTACTTTTGCCGACAAGAGGAAAGGGGGGATAAATTGCAGTAAATGCTTACGTACTTAACGACCCTTCTGCAGTCAGAATGTCATGTTTGGTAATTATCATTGAGGGATATTTTGTAGGGTGTTTTTTTTTCAGTTACATATTTCTTGTAATTGTATGCCTATCAGTTCATAGGCCGCGGCAGTGCTTGTGACTCCATTAGCGCCGAGTAGCGGGTGCCGAGGCTCAGTGGCTTGTAGAGGTATGCAAACTGAAAAAAAAATCATTTTCAAAACACTGTGTCCTCGAACCCTCTTTAACTTGAAAGTATAGAAAGAAGTGGGCGGAAGAGAACCGAAGTACCTTTTGGAAGGGGCGACTAGAGTTATTATTTTTTAATATTTTAAACTTGTAATTTTGACCCTCAAAGGTGCCTTTTTAATATGCTTAAATGAAATAAATGATTTGAGTTTGACTTTTCAGCAAACATACGCACTTATTTTATTATTAAATGCCAGGGTGTAATTTAATAAATTATCTGTTTATTTATTCACACTTCGTTACATTTAAACAAAAACAATTAACACAATATATAAAAATTATAAGGGATGCCATGGGCGGCCTTGGTTAACAAGCGATCTCTTGACAGGCAACCCTAGTAAGGAAAATACTAAAAAAAATTATCGCACGTTAATCTAAAATATTAATTCGAGCTATGTAAATAATACTAAATTTGCGTTAAAATCCATTAAGAATGTATTATTTAAGATGTCCAAACTATCTTCGTTATATTATATTTTTTTTTCCATATAACGTAGACTGTGAGAGAAATTTAAATAACAAAACATTGAACCAGAAACTTGGCAGAAATTTTGGTTACTTACTATGGTGACTGCGTAAAAGAATCCAATGAGGAAACCACCAAGGACGTCACCCCAGTGGTGTTTATTGTCGGAGACTCGTGAGAGGCAGGTGTACCAGGCCATCATAATGACTATGAGCTGCATGATGTGTCGTAGGAGCTTAGATCCTTTCCATGTAAAGCGCGCTTGTAGGTAAAGCTGGAATTAAGATTCGAAAATTGTAAGAGCAAGGCGAACTACCCAAATGTTCTCCAAGAACCCGGGGTTTTGTACCTAGGGGATAAGTGTGACGGCGAAGGCCAACGTTGTTTGCGATACCAGTATGTTGCACAGCTCCCCGTTAACAAAGAGGTTGCGTGTACTAAATGCTTATATGTATATGAACAGATACATATGTAAATATTGACGCCTGAAGAATTTATCCAAGCAATAGCATGGAACTGAATATAAATAACTAATAATACAAATAAAATTTTACGCACAAGAAAGGTATACTTTCAATTATGATTATCTATAATGTGTTATTATGTGTGTAAAACAGTCTCTTGTTTGAACGGTAAAGGAAAACATTGTGAGGAAACAGACATGGCTGATTACCTTTACATAAAACTGGTAAACAGTTGTACACAGTCCTGCCGTTGCTGCTATAAGAACAGCTGTTGAATGATATTTTAGTGAGATTAGCAAATAAAATATTTTTTATATTGGTTTTTATTTTTTTGTAAGTACTATAGGTTTCTTATTTAGTGATTACGTCAACGTAAAAAAATAAGAAGTTAAACTTTTTACTTTTAAACGAGGATTTCGAGGATTTCTTCCAAAAAAATAATACGTAATAGACGTACTATTATTTTGAAGAGATTTGCTTACTATTGCTGACAAGATGATGGGGGGGGGGGGGGAGATAAATTGCAGTAAATCTGCTTACGTAATAGAACGGCCACCTTTATAACAAATATTGGCAGGACAGCTACGAAACATTGTATAAAGAAATCATAACTTACCGCCAAAAATATCATTGAGAAGACTGAGAAGGAAGAGTGTCCACTGGGGAAAGAGAGTCGCATCTCCTTAAGCAACTTCTTATTTGTTCCTAAGCACGTGAAGGACTCGATGTAACGATTTCGGTTTTCTGGCAGAGAGCAATCTATTGTAGGATTGCATACCTGTAAAAAAGATTTGTGTATAGCAGGCAGCGGGTGGAAGACTTATCTGATAAGTGATATCGCGGCCAAACATCGCCAGATTCGCAATTGTATTGTCGACGTTTTAAGAATTTAAATACTGTTTTCCTGCAGGACCCTAATCCATTGTTATATATAGTCATTATTCTATATTAATATTATATGTACACAGAAGAACATAAAAAAATATTATTATTAGTAATTTGCCTCGAATAAGACCGAATAATATGCGGTCGGGTTAGAAAACTTTGTAATTGATGTTGGTCCACTACGTACTCAAGCATATCCAGTTCAAGACATTAAAGGAATCTACCAGGAGAGTTCTCCCGTAACTTCCTTCCTTAAAACTACCTCAAAGGGTGCTAGGTGATGTATTACTGATATACTACACCTTCAAGAGCCTACCCTCACTACCGTCACACAAGACAGCCAAATTAGGTATTGCTTAGTTAAATGTATTGAATATTTATTATTGTATTTTCCTTTTGGTAAATTATGTATTTCAACTTTGGGTATGTTTTTAGTGTAATTTGGTATTACATACGATTATGTAGGACTATGTAAAAAATAAAAATAAACATTAGGGGCATTTCATAAAATACGTCACACTGAAATCAGCTCTTTTTGACCCCCTCCCCCCCCATTGTCACGCTGTGTCACACTTTTTGTGACCCCCCCTAGAAATATTTCGTCACAAAAACTAAGACCCCCCCCCCCCTGCTGAGTATGATAAATTCTAGAGAAATAGTATTTTCATTTGTTACTGAATCGAGAGCGCAGGTATGTGGAAACGTTACTCTCTCAAGTATTGGAAAAACAAAGAAACCCGTTGTGAGCGCTCATGTCATGTAATAAACGGCGAACGTCACGCTGCCCTATACCCCCCTCCCCCTTGTCACATCTTGTCACACTCAGCCAGACCCCTCCCCCCCCCTTGTATGCGAACGTATTTTATGAAGGGCCCCTTATCAAAGGTAGGAAGATTTTCTAAAATAACTTATTACAATAATTAAAACTTACTTCAAAGAAGTGGGGCCGCAGTCTACCAACGGTATATTTGGCGACATCCGTGGTGAGCTGCTGACAGGCGCAACCGAAGAGGAACACTCCGACACATCGATATAACTCCCAGACCCACGCGGGTATCTCCAGGCCCAGAATGACACGTTCTCCGCCCTTGTAGTCGCGTAGGCGGATCCATTCCGTCAAACACATCTGAATAGGGAAATTAATATTTCAATTTAACTCATAACATATTGAGTTAATGTTACAAAAAAATTGTATTAGTTGAGATTTAGTAGTGTTTTATATAGATACTAGCGACCCGCCCGGCGTCGCACGGGTGCAATACTAAATACACTGTGAACGTTGTATATAAAAATGTGGGTTATCCATAAGAGATTGACATATACCATGACGGACTTTTCTGTAGACCTTTTCAATGTGTACAATACTTAGTTCATTATTTTGATAAAACTCGTAGGGTTCGGCCTGCGTTTGCAATGTAAGCGGAAAAAATGTAATTATTTACGACATCACATTAGAAACCTCAAAAATAACAGTACCTCTCCACTATTTAATGGATGTTATTATACATAATATACTTCCTCTTGAATCACGCTATTTATTAAAAGAAATCGCATCAAAATCCGTTGCGTAGTTTCAAAGATTTAAGCATACAAAGGGACATAGAGACAGAGAAAGCGACTTTGTTTTATAATATGTAGTGATTCACATCATCACGTCTACGGCATTTACCAGCTTTACAGCTCTGAAGCTGAGTTACATTATCGGACGTCGGCGGAATACGAAATTCCACCCGTATCACCTCGACGTCAGTCGTTCCACAAATCAACGTGTTTAAAGCAATTTTTGCCGCGCACAACCACTATCCGGAACCAGCTGCCCACTGGAGTATTTCCGAACCAATAAGACTTAGGGTCCTTCACGAAAAGAGTGTACCAATTCTTGAAAGGCCGGCAACTCAATTGCAAACCTTCTGGCAATGTCAGTGTCCATGGGCGGCGGTATCATTTAACATCTAACAACATGAGCCTCCTCCCGTTTGCCCCCTGTTCTATTAAAAAAGTTTTCGCTAAAACAAGTAAATCAGATTTTTTTTCTTTGTATTTAATTATGTCAATTGTATTATATAATATCTTCACAGTGCACAGGTAACGAAATAAATACATATATATGACAGTGTTATTTCTTATTATTTAGTACTTTCTTATAATAATTTACGTGCGATGGTATTGAATGAAGGAAAAGTCGATACAGTCAGTTTAAACTATTCTTTTCTTTAATTTTTCCACGTAATCGGGTTTATCGTCTTTCAGATCAGACGATTTTCAGTAGTATTTTTGATATTGCTTCTGTCAGTATTTTTATAAGTCCTAATATATTTAGATTATATATACTGACTGACTGAATATTGCCCTGCAGTTATATACGTGCTAGTTAGTTCAGGCTCGATAAATATGACCACAAACATAATTTTTCTTTTCACTGTTCGAATCAATAGTTCCTAAGGTTGCAGTAACTTTTAACTCTTCAGTTATAAAAGTAAGTATAGATTTTTTTTCCTACTATACAAATTGGTAGACTATATCCGACGCCATACAGCACACCACTCGTGATAGTAGAATTTTTGAGGCTGTACTTCAGAGATTCATCGTCGCAGAAGAAACCTCGTTCATTTGCCGATCCAATAAAGTAGAAAAGCAGTATCGGGATGCCAACTGTAACAATAAGAAAATGACGTGAATTCAAAAAATTTAATAAAAATCATTATTTTATACTTAGCGTAACTAATGAGAACAGTTATAGTTAATTTATTAAACTATTTTTTTTTAAACAATTTGTCGCTTTTGAAGGGGAAATCACCGTATTCCCGTGGAAACATAATTTTAAACCAAACAAAGTTCC
The DNA here is from genome assembly GCF_905147795.1 of Pieris rapae. NCBI lineage: Eukaryota > Metazoa > Arthropoda > Insecta > Lepidoptera > Pieridae > Pieris > Pieris rapae. The sequence goes on along the minus strand of NC_059509.1, from coordinate 1,684,245 downwards.
TCCTATTTCTACTATCCTTATCATTTTCTATTATGTGTAAAATAAATAGTTAAATTTTCGTTTAAATATCCAATTTTATAAAATAAATCAATTCAATTTTTTTGTGTACCTAACAAATAAAGATACTGAACGAAATCTTTTTTTCCTTATTAGTTTATGTAGATAATAATAGATGGCGCATATACAAATAGCATATTAGACGCACAGGGCCCAAACATTGAAAACATAAAATACATAACCTCAAAAAGTTTTATAAAGAATATAATTGCCCGGGATACAATGGTAATACATATAACTTTTGCTAATAAAAACATGAGATATTATTATTATCCTGTATATGGCTAGTTACAGTAAAAACTTTAATCTATCAACAATTGATCCTGATTGCTTATTAATTTTAAACTTAAAGTCGGTTAGAAGTATACATGTAGGTAAATTAAAAACGATACTCACCAATACATAAGACAATTACATCAATAACCATTTTTCTTAAAAGAAAACAATTGTTTTTTTGCACATCCATTTTTATGAATTAAACTGTTAAAATCCTGCCTAAAAGACACTCGACCAACTAGATTAACTTCCTTTGAAATACATACATGTCAACGCATCAGGACGCAGATAAGAGTTTTATCTATTTCAATCGATATCCATGATTCATTATTTAAACAGTAAATTCCAAAAAAATAACAAATCATAGCATTATTACACATGTTTTATTGACAGGTTTTCAAATCATAATAGTATTTTATCCTCGTAAATTTTACACAATTTAATAAACCGACATCTGGGGAATAATTGAAGTCTAAAAGTTATAAATTTCAACACTAGATGGCGCTAAATGAAAACCAATATTTCTGCTACCTGTGAATTTTTTCCAGGAAATTTTCGCGCACTATAAAGAATATTACTCATCGTTTCGACTACCTACACTTTGTATTACTCTTTATTATGACAGATGACATATAATTTAAATGAATCACATCTACCTTCACCTGTTTTATGTTCGCATTATCTCACTTTATCAGTACGTATTTGTTTCCAAAGCGCGCACCTAGATAAATTTGCTGAATTATAATCAATGTTGGGCGATTTCTGTCAAATGGAATATATTGTTATGCCTCGTGATTGTGTTAATTAATTGTGTCTTTTGGAAATCTTGAAAATGTCGGAACATAATTTGTTAATAAAAATTTGTTTAGATGTCATAGCTCTCTTGATCGGTGAGTTTTCCATTTCGTTTGAATTCGTTATTAGAATTGTAACTTTTATTGCCACATGTATGAGAAGAATCTTAATGCATAATTTAGTTAAAGTAGCAATAAATAATATATTTTAGTTAACCTACCTTATTTAAAAAAAAACAATGTTTTATACAAATTTAGCTTAAATTAAATTTCTCTCGATAAAAAAACAATTTAGTTTTTAAATATAGGTATTTAAACCCTAAATGGTACCTTTGAAGTATGTTAAATTTGCAGTACTTCGGGCAGGTATTACTTTTATACGCTGACAATAATATTCTGTATAATTACATAATTAAATTTACGTTTGCTTAAAAGACATATTATAATTTCCTATTTTCTGTGTTACAAATTTTTTATAAGGTACACATTTAACACAAAAATCCTTTAGTCATGAGTACATTACTGTAATAATATAAATATAACCTGACTTGAAGTAGGTACTTTGATATTGGATTTCTTAAGGACAATTGCGTCCTCTTTTATCAAAAAAAAATAATTTGAATAGCACTTAACTTAAGCTTAACTTTTTTGACTCTTTCAGTTATATTGTTATTTATACTATACAAATACAAATCCTTGCTTTAAACGGTGTTACTCTGATTATACTTTTATGAATAAATATACATAATATAATATAGGTGAAGATAATAAAGCAGAAAATACAAAGATTATAGTAAATCTGGCATAGAGAGAAAACAAGTGAATTTCTTTATTTTATATTCAAAAATGTAATGCTGATGTAATAAATACAAATAAAGAACAAAAAAAAAACAATAACCAACCTTAAAATGTAATAACTAATATATATTATTTATTTTAAATATGTATGAATATTATACGGCATACCGTAAGTATATATTGTGTATGTACGTAATGATTACTAGGGTCTGTGTTTTTATATGTGTATCACATAAAATAGTCTATACTATGGTTTTCGCAATCTTTATTTAGTTTCTCAACTGTAAAATCTGTTTTTCTATATATTTCTATATATACTTATTTTTTAATTTAACGATTTTATTTTTACGGTTCATAAACATTTCCTTGATTTCTCTTTAATCCAAGGTTGTTACAGCTCAATGATAAGTTGAGAAAACAGATTCTTTACACTACAATGGTTAGATAAAAACGATTCAGCCAGGGTACCACGTAACTTCATTTCAATACTTATGCGATATTTATTGTTCTGTTAGATGTCCCTAAAGCGTTACGTCACAATTCTTTTTTTTTCTCTGCGGTAATTTGCAATCAGCCCTAAGGCTATGGGCGAATTTGTTCTGTGGTCTGAGTGACTTCCCATTAGAAGCATCTACTTGTCTTCTGCCTAGAGCTACTGCCAATCTTCTAGCTCTAGAATATGGCGACGTTTTAGTCGACTCACATACTGTCTAATGGTGAGTTGGCGAGCAACGTAACTATTCTAAAATTGAGTATTGCTATTACATTACGTATATAGTTATTACAGAGTGCCAGTCATTGCAATTGTTGTGGTTATCTAACTGTTAAAAAGAAAGTACTCACTAATGAGCAAATAATATTTAAAATATATTTCTACTATATACTTCATGAACTGGCTGTGCCGTAATTCATTTCGCAAAGTCAATTAGAGAAAGTTGCTATTTAATTCGTTCTAGGCGTGTTTAACTTCTCTCTACAGATTGTTTTGGTGATGAACGAAAATTGCTTGTTGGAGGAAAGTATAATAGCGAAACCAGAATATATTGAAATTAAAAGTATCAGGCACAGAAGGCGTAATCATTTCATTAAATGTAGAATTTTGCGCTGTTAGGTTGTCGGCCTTAGGGCTTGGTGAACAGGGCAACCGTCCGGGGCCTCGCGCAACAACCCAAGAAAATTTGAAAAATATCGAAACTATTTTTTTAAGCTTTTGAATGTGATTTGATGACTAATTAAAATAAAGCTAAACTAATTTCTTCAGTCAATACATAATTGAAGAAATTCATTATGACATATATCTAAACGAAACAAGCAGACCTAATTTCGTATATACTTTTTAAGAACAAAGAAAAAAGGCCTTCCGTCCGGAGCGTCGCACAGGGCCGTCTCTGCTAATAATAAATTGTCATAAATATATTGTTTTATTTCAGTTGGATTCGCTTGGCTCGCTCTGCTTCTGTGGGCCAAACCTTATGAGCGAGGTTATTTCCAAAATGATCAGTCACTTAGTCTTCCGTTTAAAGAAGAAGCTATCTCCGAAACTCTGCTTGCAGGCCTTGGATTTGCTTTATTAATCATCACTGTAAGTTGCCAATCCATAATATAATCTTCGTTAAAATACTTTTGCCAAAGTATTCATACAAACATATTCCACAATTAAGGATTCTTTAGCAGAGTTAGCTAAGAGTTGAGTTATTAAAAAAATAATTTTCAGTTTGTCTCTAAAATGACTCTTATTAAGGAATACCAAATCCATTGCAAATTTAATTGAAAAGGAAAATATTTCTTACTTTGCAGTAGCTTACTTACGATTTCAGGTGAAAACACTACTGGTTCGCCCAATATGGATCGAATAATCTTTTGACCTTGACTTGACCCTGCTAATAGCGTACTTTAAAATTGATAGTTTCAAAAAGATTTATACAAAAAAATTTCTTGAGAAAACGCTGGAACATTATTGAAATTATTTCAATTTTTCAGATACTAATTGTTGAAATAATACGAAATATCAAGGGCAAGTCAGTCTCGGATAAGTCACTTTGCGGTACTGAGATTCCTGGATGGGTGTGGGAGTCATATGTGGCCATTGGGTTGTTCACATTTGGGGCCGCTTGTCAACAACTATTGGTCACCATGACCAAATATGTCATTGGACGGTTGAGACCACATTTCTTTGATGTAAGTACAAAACCGTATAGAACCATTACTCTAGGCTTCTGTACCGAGTACTGCACCCAAATATTTATTGCGTACATAAAAGCATTGTATTTAAGTGAACCATCCCATGTAATATTTCAGTATGGACTTCGATATAGCATCGATCGACTACTAATGCAAAAAGATGCTACGCGTTAAACAGTATCCCATAAATATTAAACACTGCCGTTATTAGACCAATGCTAACTTGTGGAGCCTTGGTTTGGGGCCGAGGACGGAACCCCGAATGACAATCTCAAAACTAGAGCGCTTCCAACGGCTCGCCTTGTCCGCCGAGTACGGTTGCTCCATGAAGCCTGTATGGAGCTAGGCTGGCTTAATTAGGCAGTACATATCGCGAACCTAATATGTGTCTAAACGCGGTAACTCCACACTAATATATAATTTAGTCGAAACTGAAGGCGGCCTATAACTTTCATATCTAGTACGGGCTGAGAAATGTAAATATATATAGAATATGAAACTTTGGGTTACATCCAGAAATCGTGAAGGACACAGGTGAAGCCAGTCCATTTGCCTATGACAAAATAGAATTCTATAAAATGCATCGTGTCTGATGCGAGATTTTAAGTATACAATATAACATCCGTAGAATTCAAAAATAAGATGGTTTACAACACCAACATGAATCACGGAAATATACAATTTACAAATGGAAAGTCCCGTCTTATCAATCCCAAATTCAATGTATGTGTAATACTTAAAAGCAATTGACCGATTTCAAAGTACGTATTCGTAATTGATAAAGATATACAAAAATTCACAAATTTATTTCGTAGCGGCTTATTACAAAATACTATAATTTGAATTAAGGAATTTCGTACGATATATGTTAATACTAAAGACACTGATAAGTGTCTTTATCACACAGTACTTATTATATAAATTTTATCAAATTGTGTGATATTACAATTTTAATAATTCTAATTGATTTTCTTCCTGAAGCACTATTTCAAAACTCTGACCAATATCAAAAACAAATGAAAATAACCCAAGTTGGTTTCTTATACTGGATTCTTCAATTTTGAAAATAAAATTCTTCTAAATTTAGGTTTGAAGTGCGTATTAAATTAGGTAGTATGTACCTGAAAAATGTGTCGCGAGTGCGTGGCTGGCCTTGTAAGAATTGGTACGATCTTTTATTGAAGGACCCTAAGTCGTATTGGTTCGGAAATACCTCTATGGGCAGCTGGTTCCACATTGCGGTGGTGCGTAGCCAAAACTGCCTTAAGTTGCGGAACGACGGAAGCCGAGGTGATACGAATGGTATTTTGTATTCTTCCTTGATGATGATGAAACTCAGCGGCAGGTATTAGTCCAAACATCTCCTCTGAACACTGTTCAAGGTAGATACGGCAGAAGATGCAGAGAGAAACCACTCTACGCAACGCCAAGGGGTCAAGGCATATGGAAAGTGACTGGTCGTCGACGATTCGAATTAAACTTAGTTGAATGTGGTCAAGTGGAAGGGTAGCTCCAGGTCCAGCAATTAGTTTAGTAAAGTTTATTTATTTATTATTTATTAACACTTCGTAGGTAGGTAGGTGGACTCATTTTCCGCAACTAGTCTCAAATTTGGTCCGTTTTGCATAAACTACACACTTGATACTTCGTTGCATTAACATTGTCGTTTTCGCGCGATTCAGACAACTACTGTGAAATAAATAATTATGTATTATGTTTTTATAATCGTTTTAATAATTTCTCTCTTTACAGCTATGTGTGCCTTCGATCTTGAGTACTACCAGACAAGGTTACGTGTCAGAGTTTTCCTGCGCCGGCGCAGGGGGTGCAGCAAAATTGAAAGACATGCGTCTTTCCTTCCCCAGTGCGCACGCCAGCTTTTCCATGTACTGTGCCGTTTTCTTCATAGTATGTGACTTTATATTTATTACTTTAGGACATAATATAGTATAGATACTATTAATATAGTTTAATAGCTCTTTAGGCTATTGAATAAGATCTAGATTTAGAACCTAAATGTTTGTCCTAATACCTAACCAACCAAAGAAAAAAATATATTAAAGTTTTTTATTATAATAAAAAACATAATAACGAATAAATTCGTAATATATTTTTATTTACAAAAAATATATATTTTGAAGACATAGAATACAATTCTCTGTTTCCAATTTAAAAACAACGTTTTCTTTGAGTCAAACACAACATGCTTCTTGTATTGATTTAGGTAAATGTTTTATTTTCAGTTGTACATACAAGTGAGCGCTAGATGGCGCGGATCGAAATTGTTGCGTCACGTGGCACAGTTTGTTGTTCTACTCGCCGCGTGGTACGTGGGTCTTTCCCGTGTGGTAGACAACATGCACCATCCCAGTGACGTTGCCGTCGGGTTCACAGTTGGAGCGGTGGCAGCGCTAATTACTGTAAGCATTTGTATACAGATTAATATACATACAGGGGCATACCTTGTACTTAACCGGGTACAAGGTATCCCCCTGTATATTAATCTGCCGCGCTTTAGTAAATACCGAAATCCCCTCTTGGGCTCCCTTACTATTATGGACTAATTTTGAAATTGAATTTTGAATTGAAATTTCATTGCGTAATTTTCAACCAAACAGTCTCTGGTATGTTCCGTTTTGGTATGTACTAAACAGTTAGGCTAAGTAAAATCACAGTACGAAATGAAGTTCGCCGGGGTAGCTAGTATCAATATATACAAAATGTCAAATAAAGCTACAACAAAAAATATACATGTACTTATATAATTATATATATATATATTGTTTCTAATACCTCTTAAACTTTTTTTCAGTTCGCATACTTGTACAAGCCGAAGATTGTCGAGCGTCGTACGTCATGGCTCACCGAGCCTTCGACCCAACCGGAATTCCTACCAAGACCTGTATTAATGACGCGTAATAATTAAGACTGAATACAATAAACGATTATATTAAAACAATATTTTACATAAAAATAAACATTGGATAAGAAATTACCACCAAAGCTCAACAAGACGGGAAGTTTCTCGAAACTACGGTTTGAGTAGTTTTTAATTAGTGTTAAAAGCTTATGCTGGCTTTGAAACGGCCTTTTGAAGACACTATGATATTTTATGTGTCACTAAAAAAGTTTATAGCTTAAATAGGCTAGATACAATTAATAATAAATTACCGGGACATTTAAAGAATGAAACTAATCACTGGAGGTTTACCAAATTGTATTTATTGTCCTTTTCGCAACATGAGGTCAAAGCAAAAATAAATATAATAAATATTGTATAAGAATAGAATTAACTATACTAAAGCCGTCCAACATTGATGTGCCTAAGTGATCCTTCTTGTAACAAAATTATAACATGTGTCCTGTAAAGTACAAACAAGGAAATTCACTATTAATAAATAAAACTTATTTTTGTTTTTTAATGAGTAGTGTTGGCCTAGTGGCTTCAGCGTGCGACTCTCATACCTGAAGTCGTAGGTTTGATCCCGGGCTATGCACCAATAGACTATAACTACTTCTTTCTATGCGCGTATTTAACATTTGCTCGAACGGAGAAGGAAAACATCGTGAGGAAACCGACATGTCTTAGACCCAAAAAGTCGACGACGTGTGTCAGGTACTGGAGGCTACTTTGGAGATTACTTGCCTAATAGATTTAAAAATAATCATGAAACATATTCAGAAATCTGATGCCAGGACCTAAAGAGGTTGTAGCGCCACTGATTTATTTTATTTTTTATTGAAAAAATCTAATCTTATGCGATACCGACAAACAATTATATAGGAATAAAATATACTACCAATTAGTAATTATTATTATAATGTAATTAGGATGTAATTAAATGCACGGCTAGCTTTTCCGCTCAGATAACACCAACGCGTAGGGGATGAACTTGCGACCTTTGTACTTTCATTATACTCGTATTACTATCAGTATATTGCCGCATAATATTTGTGCTTTATTGTTGAGATTGGTTTTATCAGTGCGCAATTAATTAGATCAGCCTCACAAGCAATAGTATTAATGAGGCGCAAGACCCGCCTAATTATAAAAATAATAAAATACGTTTATTTTGGAACATAAGATCATCAAGGTATCAGTTATTCCTCGTCATTAAATTCGAACCTGTAGGCATCCGTACTCATCGGCAAAGAAGACGGAGGGTGTAGGCCGAGAGAAAATGCCGGCGTAAAAAACTCTCGGTACTCTTTTAAAAAAGCAAATCATCAAACAATACTACAATATTTAAAACAATTATAGTAAATTAATTAAACATTGCTTCCATTTCCATTTGTACGAGCTTGCAATCGCGACCTTACCTTGCCTCGCTGAGTGTGATTATTTGGCTCTCATAGTCCCAGTCTTACCAACATTTCCGGAAAATAAGTATTAGTTTCACAATTGGAGATGCTGCATGATATTCCAAACATACACTGAACGTCAACGCAAGAATCTTTCTCAAACAAAGAGAAGGAATTGGAGAGAAGTGATCTTTTGACAGATGACTTACAGCATTTACAGTGCTTTAATTGAAATTCGTAGAAATATTTAGCAAACCTCACATCAAAAACTTTCTGAGCGCTTATTTATTCCTTGGGATGGAATAACATATGTTTATTGTATTTAGGTTATATACAGTGACTGATTTACCAGTCTAATGGTCAGTTTCACAATGTATGGAAAAAGTAAGAAATAGCAATGCAACACATAAGTTATTCGGAAGATAAAAGTTCCATAAGAAACTTCGCGTTTCATGACGAATAGCGCTATCTGACGGTCGTAAAACGCAACAATAGTGTTTATCCTACAATAAGTAATAAATATTTGGAACTTTTACATTGTGTACCCCTTAATAGGATGGAGTCCAGATCAGCTAAAATAGGTCAATTTTTTTGCGAATACTAAAATACTTCAAAGTAATTCTTAATTTGCTGAGAAATAAATTCAAATACTATTTATTGAGTAAATTTCACAAAATCCTGAGTTGTAAGAATAACCTAATCCTCTGCTTAGCTGTTTCATCAACTGGCTAAACATCTTTCAGGCCGCTGGTTAAACAGCGCTATTTACTTACGAGACTAGGCTGTTGATTAAACTTGTAAATTTTTCTTTTATAATTTTATTATTAAATAAGATTTTTAATGTATATATGAAATAGTTAAAAATAGCATTTTATCATTATTCCGATACAGAACGATATATATTATATTATCTATTAAGAGTTTCCTTAAACAAAATTAATGTTACATCACTTACTTATCTACTGTTGACGTCATTTGTAATTTATGTATTCTAAATATACGCAAACACATTTCAACCTACTTGGCTTAGTGGTGATTTATTAAAATACCATGTAAACCATTTTTATATTATTTTCAACTAAATGCAACGGTTTCTTGAGATATACAGAGAGATAGTTGAGAATTGGTTTAAGCATGGCTGATTTAAAATGGTTGTTAATTTTGTTGTAATTATAACGGCTGTTTTAATTAACATCAGATATTGATTGTATTCATAGGTCGGTTACACATTGTTAATGATTTCATTTACCTTTTCAGCTGGTGTGTTTACTCCATGTCAGTTATAAATATGTTTCTATACTTCAGTTCATTCGATGGTAATAAATTTTAATTTTCTTTAGATTATTTTTTAGAGATATAAAGTTATCGCTGTCTTTTTTTACAGCGTTATAAGTGAAAGAAACAGCTATATACGCTTTTACACTCCAACACCAAGGTGATAAAGGCCAATAAATATGTTCACAAATAAACAATTTATTGAACTTGTAAAAACAAATTAATCTTTCATAGTATTAAGATCTTGTTCAAAATGTATGGCTAAAATTACAGGAATTGTTCGGATTAATAACTGATCTGAGCATCTGAGTTTCATTATCGGACGTCGAGGCAGAATACGAAATTCCACCCGTATTACCTCGACGTCCGTCGTTCCACTACTGAGGGATTTTTTGGGGCAGTTTTTGCTGCGAACCACCATACCACCACTATGTGCATCCAGCTGCCCACTGAAGTATTTTCAAACCAATTCGACTTAGGGTCACGAAAAGAGCGTCTCAATACTTAAAAAGCTGTTGACGCACTCGCAAGACCTCTGGCATTGGCACTTTACATCATGCGAGCGTCCGGCCCGTTTACCCCCTATCCAATAAAAAATAACATTACGATTACATTATTTCAACGATTGGGCCGCTAAAAAAACTGGACGCCCTAATTTAATTTTTCATAAATATTAATCACCCACTGCCACAACCTCTTATGTATGCAAGTCTGTGATCACATTTAGTAATTGCTTTAAAACACGCCATTTCCTTGCCATATTAATGTCATTTGGTTAAAAATCGCTACTCGAAATATACATGCGGCGCATGTGTTTCTTGATAACGATTATCTTGCGAACACGCCTCCACAACTCACGAATCACACTATTGCGGCTATTTTCTCGCATGTAATAGTGGACTTTTGTGATAAAAACACTTGTTGCCACGGATTAGTTATCTGTGACAGGTGTGCCCTGAATGTATCATTTAGCTATTGACCACAGTTTTGCGTAATTCTATTGGTATAAAATTAATTTTAATTATTACATAGCATCCTCCTCTTGAGCGGTGTTGGCCGCCTTCAGCGACCGATTGTTAGCTTTTAGGTCGTACATTCGCACCAAAGGACCTTCTCTCTATGTGCACATTTAACATTCACTCAAACGGAGAAGGAAAACATCGTGAGGAAGCCGACCCATGTCGACGGTGACGATGGCTGAAACACACTTGCCTTTTTAATCGATTATGAAATATATACATAAATCTTAGGCCTACTTAAAAATATTGTAGAGCCACTGATTTCAGCGACACTGATGATACATGGTGTAATGGTTGCAGCTCCTTATAAACATTGTGTAAAAAAAACTTGGCGATTAAAAAGAGTGGCGGAGAGTTTATTGCCAGTTCTTCTCTTCCGTTCTACGCCCTTGAGAACTGGCAGTAAATGATTAGATTCATTTAATGTATTTTTTTTTTGACGTTCATAAGTGTACATTGTGTTATCTATTTGAATAAATGATTTTTGATTTGATTTGATTTTATTGAATCCTTTGCCCAAGTGTATACCCGAGTCAAAACGTTGGCCAAGCTTCCAATATGTGTACAAATGATGGTGGAGGGAAGGTGATCGTACTGACATCTAGTATGGGCGTCAACCGGCTGTAACGAACGAAGTATATTGCTGCAGAAAATATTAATCACTCAGAAGTTGTCATAATTGATGATCATCAGTAATAATTTTACCGTCACCAATTTGTTCGAATAAGAAAGGATCTAGTTTCGATACACGGAGACAATAAATTGCTAACCTTCGTTTTTTTAGTTTGTTAATGAGCATTCTAACTATAAAAAATACTTGAAAATTTTTAAACTGGTTTTACTAAGGTATTTTGAAACAATGTAAAAATAAAATTAAATCTATATAAAACTATTCAATAACTTTAACCTACATATATTTATTATCAATTAGATCAGCGTAAATACGCTATTTTTGTGGGACGGACGTCATTTGACATGTTATTATTAAAGTAATACATATTATTCAGATAAAACATATATGTAGTTAACTACATGAATTGCGAATAGGTTAATAAACTCGGTTTAAATTTAAACGATAACATTACATTAAAAATAACACGCATACATTTTTCTGTTTATTCTTTTCTGGCTTTTAAAATGATAATAACGTAAACAATTCATTTTAAAAGTGGAATTTTTCTGCATTAAACATTACGAGTAATACAGTTAAAAATAAACTATGACAATACCAATTCATAATATATGTTATTACCACCATTACTAGAGTGATGATGATTTAATTGTAAGCAAAAATTACCACTGCACTGATTACCAGTAAGCCCCAAATTCAGACATAAAACATACATAAAGACACCCTATATATTAATAATCTATATGAGTAACATTGGGTGCATTAATATGAAAAAATCCATCCGTACAAACTCAAAGTAACAAATTATTATTTATGGCCACAAAAAAACACTATTAGAAGATACTATAACTTAACAATTTTATTAGAGTACTTTTTAATTCAAATATATACATCTATACCGAAGCTTTACGTGCTTGTATGTACCCCATATATTAATTTTGTGAATTATTCAACCAAAATTGTTCTCGCCTTCGTATTTTATTTTATGGTACAAATGAATTATTCTGTGTGATAGATACAGGAGAAATAAAATTAGAATACTATTGAAAATAGATAATAAAGTAACACGAAAAATATTTTACGTCAGTAAGCAAAACAGGACGAATATTAAACCATCATCCTAATAAAGATAGTAATCTTGCACCAGCTACATAAATACCGTACGAGGAATGGTTGGCTCAGTCCATCTGCTCTGTGTACGTCAAGATGTCGCGAGAAGAGAGATCTCTGCATATGCTGAGAAAATTCGTTATCGACTGCTTTTGTATTTGTGCACGTGAGTTAAAAATATATTCCTGTGTTAAGCTTAAAATTCCTTTAAGTATGATCTTAGAACTTTCTTTATTTTTATTTATTTTTTACATTTTAGTATATTCCTAATTCCAAACCTTAAAATAATACTTTGAAATATTTATTTATAAAATAATATCACTCATCATATTTTTCTCCTCGCATTTATTCGTTTTTTAGTTGTTACAAATAAATATATTTGAAAATTTTTTTTTTTTAATTTCTATATATATTTGAATGTGATATGATTCGTACTTAAATGTGTTATTCTATTTTTTTCTTGATAGGCAAGTAGATAATTAACCTTTTTCGCCCGCCATCAAACCCCGGTTGAACGAAATCCAAGAACTTGAAAAAAATACAAAAATTACAATTCGTCTTTTAGATCATAAAATTAAAATTCACCAAACACATATGAAGCGACATAATGATTTTGTAATCGTGGTATTTTACGCCACTTAAAACCTTTTTTGTGGTCTATATTCCACTTGTCGTTGAATTTTTAAAAACATTACGATTACAATATTTCCTGCCTTCGTAACATGGTAATGATGACCAGACACTAACGCATTTTGATCACAGATTTCTATATTTTGTTTCTTTGTAGAACTTTATTGATGTCTTGAAACGCTGTCGATTTTTTCGCTCTTAGGCATGGTATGAATGATCTATTGCACAGCTGGGTATATAACCCACAATCGCAAAGTTGATGGTTCTAGTCACTCCTTGGCTCAGTGCTTATGGCACTTAGCTAGTAGATCGAACCAACGCCATAACTGTTTCGGATTAGTAAGCAATTTTACCTACAAATTGATTTATGTGTGCGTGATAATTTTCACTTTATATGAAAATGTTATTCATGCATTTTTTACAAACTCTGAAAGCGAAATTATATTTTCTCTCACTAAATTATTACCAATCGTCTGGTCAAAAGTAATTTTCATCGGGTTTCTCCTTAGGAAAACTAATTTAGTTGACTTAAAAGTGATTACCTATACAAGTTGAGAGTATAAGAAACATACTTATTTCTTTAAATTTGTAATAATTGATCTAGTGTTAATATAATAAGTAGATTAATGGTATTTTTTACTTAAATATTTACAAATTCTAACACGTTGTATTATAAAAATAAACTGATTTGATTGTATTTTTGTTTATTTGAAATGTAACAAAATATAAACAAATTATAAATGTTACACACAATATTTATTTAAGTTTTCCAATAGGTATTACAATAAAACATTTATTACCACTCTAAAGAGCAAAATAAATAGTTATTTTGCTATCTACGTAAAGACATAGATTAGAAAATTGACAAAAAAATCCATTACAAAATGTTAATGAGTTTTGTAACTGTCAATTAAACTATTATTGAATATTTTTCGCATCAAAAAGGCTATAATAATAATATAAAGACAACATTAAGGTTTTACATGTATATATAGTCAAATGTGTGCGTTCAGGCACTTATTTCATTTCATGTTCATTTCTAGTAGTAGTTCACAGTAGTAGTGAACTTTATGTTTTTAATCATTGCATCACTTTTCGGTTAAATTTTTTTGTAACACAACATTCATTGACTGTTAGGCGCTACACACATATACAAATGAATTATATTAGAATATAAGCAAGCTAGCAACGGATAACTAAACAATCCGCCACAAAAAATCATTATGAATAAAATTATAATTACTAAAACTAAATAGAAAATTAAACCTCATTATTATTATAGCCAAAGTCATGTTTAGTTGGAAGATTGTGTTAAATATATCATTTTAAATAAGTATTAATTTAAGATTATGAAAATCGTCCAACAAAATTACACTTGTAATATATCAATGGATAGTACTCGTAGATGAAGACATTCAAACCATTATATTATGATCTCTAAAATAAACACGTTTTAAAGAAAAACACTTTTTTAACGGATTATAGATATGTATTGTTTATTTTGAGATTTTAATTTGGATATTATTGGATCCCAGGTGTTTGATAATTTTAGGCCGTCCTCTCTATTGAAATTGGCGTGTTTTTTGATTTCAATGGCTTCGCGTACCAATCTTGGGAAGCCATTGAAATCAAAAAACACGCCAATTTCAATAGAGAGGACGGCCTAAAATTATCAAACACCTGGGATCCAATAATATCCAAATTAAAATCTCAAAATAAACAACCCGCGAAAATGGAGGACACCGTGAGCAATTTCTGCAAAAACCCTACATCTTTTAGTCGATACCAACTCCGGGGAAATAAATACAGATAACACAACATTTTCTGCAGCTGTAATACTTTTTGACATTTAACACCTTTGTCTTCAGTCACCGTGACCACGCACGCTGTAAAGCACGCGAAACGTCGGTTTAAATTTAAAATTATGTACAAATAATTATAAGTTTAAATATAATAATACATATCTATAATCCGTTAAAAAAGTGTTTTTCTTTAAATGTGTAAAAGTTATGTAAATAAAAGACAATACTAAACACGTTTTACATATTTAGGAATAGAATACAAATATCTTTGCTTGGGGTCAATACTGTCATGGACAAATTACTATTAATCTTAGGAAGAGTCATGCATCGATTCCTCGTTTGATATTAATACGTATGCCGATAAGAATATCTTATTATAGAATTGTTGTATTATAATTGTATACCACTTCCTTTTGTACCTTATACTACACGACTAGCGACCCGCCCGGGCTTCGCACGGGTGCAATGCTAATACTAAATACACTACAGAAAATCTGTAAACGTTGTATATAAAAATGTGGGTTATCCATAAGACATAGACATATACCATCACGGACTTTTCTGTAGACCTTTTCAATGTGTACAATACTTAGTGCATTTTGATATAACTCGTAGGGTTCAGCCTGCGTTTGCAATGTAAGCGGAATAATTATTTACGGCATCACATTAGAAACCTCAAAAATAACAGTACTTCTCCACTATTTAATGGATGTTATTATACATATAAACCTTCTTCTTGAATCACTCTATCTATTAAAAAAAACGCATCAAAATCCGTTGCGTAGTTTCAAAGATTTAAGCATACAAAGGGACATAGGGACAGAGAAAGCGACTTTGTTTTATAATATGTAGTGATAGCAATATTATTTTATGGAAATTCAATTCTTATTTCGAAAATGAGCTATACAAAATCTTTCTAACAACTTCGATTCGAGTCACTTGAGCCGTGGGCTTAAAGTGCGCAGGCGCTACATAAAGATTTAAGTTGGCGCCTGGTAGATAGTACCGGTGACCCCAATTTAACGTGACAACTTAATAAAAATACATTGAAGAAATGTTTGCATACGTTTATGGAAGAAGGAATGAATCACTAACACAGGCCAATCGAGTGAAAAAGAGATAGATGCGGCGCAAGCGTACAATGAGCGTAATGGGACAATTAGTTCGTATTTCGTGCGCGGCTGTCATCGATTTATGAGACGTTGTCACCTCAAAATTAAGTTAAAAACTTCTCTCTAGAACTCCATCATATTACATCTTTCGTTCAGCATTCCTAAGACAGGTTTTGCTGGACTTTTTTTCTCCGACTTACTTTGTAAATGTGCTAGCCGTACTTGAGTAAAAATTACTTATGACATTCACAAATACCGTGCTCTTCTCATGGTAAAAGGACTTTAATAACCCGTTCTGTAGATCAAGAGATACAACCTTAAACATAATAACTTAAAACATTAAATGTTTATATTTCCAGTGATTGCGCTGGTAATTGTAACGAGAGATGTATGGCAGGGATTTAAACGTGGTTTCTTCTGCGGCGATGAGAGCCTTATGTACCCCTACAAACCTGACACGGTTTCAACCGATATGCTGAGACTGTTTGGAATAGGCCTCCCCGCTATAGCGGTAAGAGATGAACTGAAAACTTTTTATAACTAATATCTGTGATGTGATGTGATGTCATTACAATTATCAAATTTAGTTTGGCGTAAAAAGCGTAAGCGTAAAAAGTTAATAAACTATTGCATGTTTCAATTGCTTTGGTTTGGTTCATTAGTTTTTTCTTTTGGTTTGGTTCATTAGTTTTTTCTAAGTAGTTTTGCACTTCTTGCGCTCACCTTATCTAAGTTTTTCTCTTATTGGTTTCCTGGAAGAGATCGTTTGAAAGCCATACGGGCGCCAGTTGCTCTCCTGTTAATTTAAATATTTTAATTGCATTTCTGTATACTTGCAACGAACTTTTAATAAATAAAATATGTAATGTCACACTGTCGTTCTGATGTTATTTATATTTGTGATACAAAGAGTGTACCAGTTTGTAAAAAAGAATATTTGTTCTTAATTTATTCGGTTACTCAAAGTAAAAAATATACAATTGCGACCCTTCGTCATTTTAAGAGAGTTATTCTTCCAGATTCTATTTTGCGAATGGATGTTACTTCGGAAAGAAGATGATGAGCCATGCTTCAAGTTTCCTCTGCCTTTGTGGATGAGAGGATTCTATTGCGTCTTTGCTTGCTTCTCATATGGGATCTGTTTTGTTGAGCTGACTACAAATGTTGCGAAGAACGTCATCGGAAGACCACGACCTCATTTCTTTGATGTAAGTAATTGATTTTCAATCTGGAAGTCAATTTACACGTTTACAGGAACTAAACTTTTTAAATTTGTTATAAATTTAATCATTTTTATTTCTGTAGGTTAAATATATTGTAAATATTCTAATTAATAATTTCTCAATAAAGATAAAGTAAATATTTAGAGAATTAAATTTATGAAGTTTATTTACAGTACATATAAATATCATGTTTATAGTAATAAAGCTTGCTATTATGTAAATATGTGAACATAGTTCTATGTTTTTAACTGATATTAAATAACTGATAATAAAATTATTAAAAATGAATACCAAGTTTGGGCCTCAGGTTTCTGTATTTGTTTCTTGTTTCATATTCTCTGTCAATCTTATAAGCAAGTAGGTGATAAGCCTCCTGCGCCTGACCCACGTCGTCGACGCTTTGATATAAAGAAAGGCACATAGAAAGAAAGTCAATTGGTGCACAGCGCGGGTTTGAACCTACGACCTTAGGGATGATAGTTAAAAGAAGCTTCATCACCTACTATTACAAGTTTTAAGCCTTTCTGAGCGAAGGTCCATTCGACATCATTAATGGCCTCAGAGGACCGTGAGTTTTAACGGCTGATCGCGTGTCTGGATGCGAACAAGGCTAAGCTGTTACCGTGTCCTGCCTCGGGGTTTTTTTGGGAATTGGGAAAGGGAATTTTCGGCGCCGTGGGGTTTTAGTGGGTATGCCCAGTGGGGAGTCCCACATAACACTTCACCACCGGGCAACCGTGCCGCGGGAGGGTATGCGTAACGCATTTCCCCACGAAAAAAACCTTCTAGAAATGATCACGGAACAGATATATAAATCTGAGGCCCAGACCTCAAATTTGTAGCTCTATTTATATTGGTATACAAATTCGTATTTAATAGTGTTTGTTTTAGTCTATATATAAATAAATAAACTCTTTGTCAAAAAATTTGATTATAAATTTCATTTGATAAATCTCCCAACATAAATAAAACTCAAAACGGTTTACATTTTATCTTTCAGCTTTGCCGTCCAAATGTTAATTGCAGTTTGTCACAGTGGCAACATCGTTACATAGAGAGCCATGAGTTCGAATGTACTGGCAATAATTATACTGATAAGTTCAATGACATGCACATGTCCTTCTTAAGTGGTCACTCCTCATTGTCAGCGTATACTATGATATATTTAGCTGTGAGTATATTTGTTAATAGTCCGGGATAAAGGGTCCTTTGAGGCAATACTTTCTTAAAAAACAATATAAGTTAAATAATTTTATTGAGTAATTTTCAAGAAAATTAAAATTTTCAAGAAAATTAAAATTTTCAGAACTACAGAGGTTAAAATTGTTAATAACTATAACCCGGTGAACTTCGTATCGCCTACACATGTGTCATGTGTTTTTTTTAAACAGACCAAATATCGTAGTTATATTTTTTGCCATGTTTAGGTTTCAATAATGATAACTGAAGTTTTATAATTTCTAAAAAAACAAAATTCATCAAATACATTCCAGCGAGAAGTTTTTATTGGAAAATATACTTATGTATTTATTTATGTTTCCATTTAAACATTTCCTGCACTTCCAAAATCTTCACGATCATAATTAATGGAATCGGTTCTGCCATTCTTGAGTTTTAGCCTTGCACACCAATGCATTCTTATATTTATAAATTAATACGTTCGCTGTCCACCTTACATCAGTCACATTTTGATGAAATAATCTAATTGTATTACAATAAATAGATGTTAATTTAATTTTGCTCAACTCTCAGCTCTACCTGGAAAAACGGATGGTCTGGCGCAGCACAAGGATCTTCCGCCATGTCCTCCAGTTCTCAGCTGTCATGTTGAGTTGGTTCACGGCCCTATCACGTGTAACAGACTACAAACACCACTGGAGTGATGTTCTCGCTGGGTACTTCACCGGTCTCGCTTTTGCCGTTCTCGTTGTAAGTTCATTGTAATCTTCTACATTACTTCTAAATTATAAGCTTTCAAATTCATGACAGTTTTCGTAAATGATCTCACTCACTCTTGATGAACATGGAAACATCTGGAGCGGATAATCTGTTTCCATCGGTTTCTGCTCAGTGTTAATAACAGTGCTATGTACACACCCAAAATGATTCTCACTAACCCACAATTTCCACCTTATAAACACAGTTAAAGCTATAAAGATATTACATGTTTAGAAAATGCAGTGCTCCTACCAGCCCCTTGTAATAGAATATTTATGGAAATATCAACTATTAATAATTTTGCTCACCTAATCTTCCAAGCCGAAATTTCTTTTTTTTTGTACCCAACTTGTCTATCACAACTATCCGATTTAGCGTTCTATGCACATAAACAAGAGTTGTAATTTATAAATCATCAAATAATATAGATAAGGAAACATATTACTCAGTATATTCAGGTTATAAAATGAAAATGACCGCATTTTAAAAGTTCAATGCGATAGTAGAAATATACGGTTTTTACACGTAGTGTGATTTATGATGAAAGTTATATAATAATAATAATGTATTTATTCAAGCGGATTTCATATGGTTATTATTGTCTTAGTAGTAGGTAGTAATATTCTACAAATATAATGTTATTAGGTTGCCTTTAAAGTATATTAAATCGTGAAATTAAAAAAGGTACGTGTAGTTCATTGCAATAACCCATGTATTTACTGAAATTTAACGAATATTGTTAAAGAGATCACATGAAACCTTCTCGGGCGGGATGTTATATTGTATAAGTATTAATTGTATTCAATTTTATTTACAGTGGACCTGGGGTACAGACCTCTTGCAGCCGAAGAGTAAGCACCAACTAGTTTTACAACACGAAATCTGTTCACAACAACAAAAAGCGGAATCAGCATAAAGTACAAAAATATCGAACTGGTTTACTGTTATTAATTTAAAAGATGTGCGAATAATTTACGTAAAATAAGAAAAAATAAATCTTTATTACGCATTTTTAGACACAAAAAAATACACACAAAAATTAGAAATTGCACTAGCCGCCACACTAAGATTCCCTTTTCTGTGAATAGCCTCTTTCATTCGGCTTATTAATTGTTTGAGGTATGTACTTGACATAATTCTATATAAGGCTTACAATTATAATTAAGCTACTGTAGCAAATATAAAACTTTCGGTTTCAGCATAGGTTTCAAGCTTGATCTTTAAGATTCTTGTTTCTTTCTAAATACATGGAAGTTTTTATATAAAATTTTCACCAATTTCGGATTTAAGCGCGCCTAATTTACAGGATTAAGTATTTACTAACCGATTCAACGTTTTTAAACAAAAGAGGGTGTTAAATCTTAGATAGGTAAAGCACTCGCGACATGGCAATGTATGCTTGTATGGTAGCCCTGAGCATCAAGTCAGCATTTATGATTAAAATCGTTCCTGACGTTATTACTATAGCAATTGTGTAACAAGAAAAATTATTTTATATGATGCACACAAAAATCAAAATTGTCAAAAATCAGAAGAAAAGTAAAACAAAGTGGTTAAATGTAAAATGTTGTATAGATAGTTCTTAATAATGCAATCACATAGTATTTATTTTACCAACTTAGTTTTAAGAATAAATAAGGATCTCAATTAACGCCTAGTGAAAAACATCGGCAAATATTTTGTTTGTTTTTGAATAAATATTTTGTTTTAAGCAATAAAATATTGTATGAAATTTAACGACATTGTTATCGATATTATATAATATGTTCTATTCTGGAGTTATGAGTTTTCGAAGGAATCCAACAAAATTCAATACTCTATTATAAAATATATTCATTATCATGTTAATTTCTACCAATAAATAAATTTGAAGCAAATATGTGTTTAATTGCGTTTAAATGAATTTATTAAAAAAAACTTTATGCGCGTTGATATCTTTTATATGGACTGAATAACGAACTTCGGCAAATCAAGCCTTTTCGAAATACTTATACTGTTTGAGATTTAAATTTTAAATAATATAAAATAACTAAATACTTAATTAAATTACTGTAAATGATGTATATATAATAAATAACGTTAATTAAATCTTCAATCACGCATATTTCTAACATACTCATATAGAACCTGCTTATATTTAAATTTAGATTCTAAATTCAAATTCCATTAACAGCTTGCAGGTATTACTTCACCTGTAGTGCCATGACTTCGTGATTTCGATTTCGATCCATTTCAGACTTTGTAAAATGATAATAAGGTACAATTTTCAATGCATAAGTATAAGGCTGTTATAATCGTAGTTTACTTTCTCCAGCGGGCGATTTAGTTCGGAATGCCCCGTTGTGGCCCGCGCCGCTTCTTGTGAATCTCTCCTCAAAGATAAATGTATAAATGTGCTATTTTAAATAAATCATGTAACAAAAACGTAAAAGATAATAAAATAAGTAATAGATTTAAGTTGGGCTCTTCAGATATTAATCACATTATAGATGTATTTAATTTAAATGTAATTTCTTTATATTTAAATTTTTTTATACAAGTAAATTTATCCATATTTTTTATTTTGTTACTTAGAGTAAAACTCGATTAATCAATAAGATAAACAAGATTATCTTTCCTAAAATAACGGACATATATACCAGCAAAATCAGCCTCACAGAGTCATATTGCTAAGTACGCAAAGCCTTCTGCGACTTGCCTGTTGATTCTTTGACATTTCGACGCAACACTGGCCGTAAACAATTGCGGGCGGCCAGTGTTCGACCGGCCCCCGCAAGCGGCGCGCGTTCCGCGAATAATCTTACACCTGTCAAATTAAAAAGTATGTGAAACGCCATAGACAAGATTCGTTCTTTTTTTCAAAAGTGAGCACGTATTCTAATCATTTATTGCCTGTGTCAGTGTTTTTTATTGTGAAATTGGTTGCCAGTGCCACAGCGTTATACGAAATGAGGTTTTGTTAAAAAAGGTTTATAGATTGCGATCTTATTAGATTCTTACGTAGGATAAATTTGCCGCCACTGCCATTAACTGTGTCTAATCTAAATTCAAAATCGTAATGTTAACATTAAAATATATATTACTTGTAAAATATGCCGGTTTTATCACGTAACTAAGACAGAACGTTAATTAAAATTGTCTTAAAGATATTAAAACCCGCATAAAACATCCAAAAAGTATTTTATTAGTCATTGTTTGCGATGTGTTAATTTGACTTAGGTTCAGCGTAAATACCAATCGTAATCGAAGCGAGGCGTAGAATTTCATCCTATTAACCACTAGTATTTTTAATATATGAGACGTTTTTTGCCTTACACAAGTTGGTCTTCTATGGTAAATATCGTACCCTGATGACGTCACTATGAAATTCTTAACCAAAACTCTGCATCTTATGTTCAGTAGTTCTATAAGACCTACAAAATTTAGAAGTCTAACGTTTGATTCTTTAGGTTAGGCAAATCCTGACCACATATTTAGCTGCGCAATTAACGCTCATAGTGCCAAATACCGCGGAAAAACCGGCGTTATAGACACAAATAGCATTCGGTATCAAAAGAAAGATTGTCGATGAAAGAGGATGAAATACACACACACATATACACCATGAAACAGCTATTTGTATAGCCAAAGGTTTTTATGACCGAAATTGGTCATTTATAAGTTGGTACACCGCCCTCGCTTATTTGGACTTAGCAAATAACCATTTTGGTAACCTGATCTTTAGCCGCATATAGATTCGTCACAGTGGTATATATTAAAACTTGATACAGTATACTACACGGTAGATTGGTTCCTCGTTGTAGGAGTCATTCTCACATAACGCGTTTATGACCCCATATAACGCGTTATAGGGTTAACTTTTCTCATTAAAGGAGTTTAAAATTATTTTATTTTTAATAAAAAATTCTGTTACGAAATATTTGTATGTGCGTACATTAAAAATGTCACAGTACAGATATATAACGTGTGCAATCCCCGCGTTATATAGGGAACTAAAGTCGCGTTATATGAATATATAGTTAATATATGCTTAAAATTATAATCGGTCCAGTAGCTTTTTCGTTATAGAAATATGTGCAAATCTTTTCACCTGTATATTTTAGTTTATAAAACGACCTGGGCTTTATCTATTGGGATCAACACACGGCGTTTTCGCTAACAAGCAAATTCCACCAGAAAAAAAAAATATAAAAAAGATCCTAGATAATTTAATGAATAGGGTAGCGTCGTTGATGCATATACATTTTCTGTAAACTATAAATTAAATATAAATCTATCGGGTAGTAAAGGTTAAAGCGTTTTAAATGGAGGAAAATCAGTTTTACATATATGTATATGATTTAGACTTACTTCTTTCTTAAATATATTTTCTAGCTAATTCCCCGACTATATAGTAGTAATACATACATAAAAATACAGACATAATAAAGTCAAAAAAGTTTCACATCTTATTTGTGGACATGCACACATTTTTTGTTGGAGTGTTTGTAAACACACAAACAAATAAGTTTATCCATACAAACAAATATTTCGTTGAAGTTCTGATGCTTTTAAGATGTCAATAATTAATTATGGTATTTGATTTAATATTGATATTAGGCAAATCCAATTTGTGAGTATCTTACCTCACCTTGCAAAACGATAATGCAGCAAGTAGTTTTCATGAATGGTCCATTGATATAGTAAAAGTACCTCATCCCACGACAAGCCTACATGCGTTGACCAACACCAAAATCACCTCCCACTTAAATGTGAAGGAAGCAATAAAAATGAAATCGACTTATGTAACTTTATTCAGAAACGTAACGATTTTTCTGAAGGTCAAATTTAAAACGATAATTTAATGATATGTATATTGTAATATATATATATATATATTTTAAATGAATATACTTTATTCAAAATAAATAACATAATACATAAAAATATACCTAATAACTAACCTTAAAATTTACTCATTAAAAAATATTAATAAAAGGAGTCTTTAGGCAAGGTTCCGAAGATACTGACAGCGATCCCCCTTTGAATAGTTAGACTAATTCTTTGTGCGAGGTAGCTGCCAGCTCTTCGTTCTCCTGTGATGTCGACTAAATATAAATTTAAACTCTAATTTTTAAATTAGAATTTTGTTGTAATTTTAACATTTATTTTTAAAATAACAGGGTGCAGGTCAGAAAGCTTACTGATGTTAAGTGATACCGCCAACCATAGACACTCAAAAGGAGCTTTTAAGAATTATTATTATTTATTTATATCCTTGCGAAGCTCGGCACGCAGATTCTCAAGAAAAACGTAATGCAAGATCTAATATCACAAACACTAATAAATAAGTTTGAAAAAATTAAATACAACATTTTTTATATAATGATATAATTTTTTTTTCAAAATGTGAGCATATGCAGACCTAGCTCGTTTATCAAATTGCTAAATTTGGACATTGGTGAGTTTTGGACAAAACACGTTCTTCTGAAAGCAGGGACAAAAATAATGATCGGATGCCTGTGGTATTAAGAGGGTGCACGCACGCACGCAATTCGCAATATTCATTTGACAAATTCAAAAAGGCATTAAAGATGCAAGTTACAGTGAACATAGTAGGCTAAAGTTGGGACGGCTAATGGCGGCATGTTTCTCGCTCGTATATACATATTATTAAGATTCTCAGTAAAAAAATATTTTTTTTGTAATGAGAAATATAGTTCTTTAAACATTAACACGAAATTTAAACGTTTAACTTAAAGCAATTGAGTGATTTAGACACTTGCGATTTATTCATACATTAAATAAGACATACATACATACATAGCAGAAGAAAAAAACGATGTTCAGTTTGTTGAGTTGTTCAAATATCACTTTCTAAGGTAGAAACTGGGCTGATTATACAGACGTATAGTTCAATAGAATTGAGTAACAAGAAAAATTACGAAACTGCTCCCAATCTACTAACACTTGGTTTTTATAATGAATTGAATTATTTTAATGTATTAGAAGTCAGACGGCTCACTAGATGTTAAGTGATACATGGTCAAGTCCGTTATCGGCCTTTTAAGAATTGGTACGCTTCTCTTGAAGGACCATAAGTCTAATTGTTTCGGAAATACTTCAGCTGGGACGGACGTCGATGTGATACGGGTGGAATTTCGTATTCTGCCTCGACGTCCGATGATGAATCTCAGCTGCAGATTAATCCTAAAATCTCCTCTGAACCCTTTCTAAACAGTATTGTAATATCTCTTGGTGATATACTAACTAATATTAAATTTTTTATCATAATCTTATTCTTAAAATTTGCGCATATTGTTTTCAAAGATGACATCACTACAAATAAAACCATAAATGTTTGAAAACCGGTCACATTTGTGTCGCCTTTCTTAAAATTCATAGACCACCTACAACATAATAGAATTGAATATCGAATAAAAGCATATTTTTTAATATTAGAATTTCTTATATATAAGATAATGGCATGTTATAAAAAACATAATATTTTTTTTTGTAAGAATATGGTGGAATTTTTACCAATTTTAAAAGGTTAGCAACCAACTTCCGAGCCTTCTGGCAATTTATGTCCATGAGTCCGTGGTATCATTTAACATCAGATAAGCCCCATATTCCATAAAAAAATATACGCAATAAACTATACAATTTTAAGTGAATATAAAAATTAATATTGATTTGATGTAGGTGGCAGCCGTGGAACTAGATAGAAATTAACAGGATATCGCCTATTCTGTTATATGTAAATCATCATCGTCATCGCTTCAAGTCATTTACCTAGTTGTTTGATCAACTAGCTGAATATCTTTCAGGCCGCTAGTTAAACGACGCCGTTTACTTAAATGCTAGGCTGTTAATTAAACGGCTAATTAAGCTAGTTGGCTGCGACATATACATAAAATGATAAATCACAAAACTGACTAATAATTACACTTATCAACACATTTGACTTCAAAGCAAGGAAATTCTAAATTTAAGGTCGTTAAGGAGAAAAACTGACATCAAAAAGTTTGCTTTTCATTTAGGTCGGTCGGTATAAGCGAACAAGAGTGATCAAAATTTGGTTTCAAAAATTAGTATTAATACAAAAGCAACCTTTACCTTAGCATAATAAATTTAATAACTTTAGGCCATTTATTTAATAAACTTAAGGCCAAAAACAATTTTTTGGTACAATCGGTTATCATACACACATTTGTAAATCTCCTTCAACTTAATTGTTACAAAACGCATTTGTTTCATTTAAAATACACAGTACAATTAACAATCGTTTATAGCTGAGTATGGAATGCAGCTACGTACAAGGAATACAACGCACAGATGAAC
Source organism: Pieris rapae (assembly GCF_905147795.1). Lineage (NCBI taxonomy): Eukaryota > Metazoa > Arthropoda > Insecta > Lepidoptera > Pieridae > Pieris > Pieris rapae. The sequence goes on along the minus strand of NC_059509.1, from coordinate 1,657,774 downwards.
GCTATGGTCTATCATTATATCGGCACGCTCCAATAGTTATGCCTTCAACGTATGGAGCAAGTTATATGATATCCGCCGTTTCGGAAACAAAAAATATTTATGAAAAAAAAATTAAAATCTTACTAAAAAGACGGCAATTTCGTAATATCTTTGTAACGTTGCGTTTAAGAAACGTAAATAATAGGATCTATATAAATACAAATGTATTTGTATATAATTCATATGTAAAAAATATTTTTTCTAAAAATAGCGTTCGATATTAGCATAAAAATGTTGACGTAGTAGCTTAAGCCTTGAGGTCGTAGGTTCAATCCGGCTATAAACCAATCGATTGTCCTTCTATATGTGCATTTAACGGCCACAAAACGTCGACGGCGCGTGTCAGGCATAGGAATCTAATCCCCTACCCAATTGGCTATTTGATTGCCAAATTATCATAAAACAGATAGAGAAATCTGAAGCTTAGCCTTAATGACGTTGCATCGCCACTGATTTATTTAATGGCAAAAAGGCATCATTCTTTTTTCCCCGTTTGTTTTAAGTGTATTATATTTAGATATAATTGTTTAATCCTTGTGCCCTGGAATCCAATTAGGTCTCCGAGCATTTACGGTAAATTTTGTATATTATATTACTCTTTTGACGTGGCTATGTCTTATAAGTCGATTAACGCCAGCTATACGCACGAAAAAGCATGACTCATTGTCCCGTTACGCTCATTGTACGCTATCGCCGCATCTATCTCTCTTCCACTCGATTGGTCGTCCGAGGATTCACTCCTTTGTATCCATACAAAAAAGTGATAAATCAAAAAAAATCATTTTATTTTATTTTGTTATGACGTTATCACGTTAAACTGTCATCAAAAAACCAATCTTACAGACAACCATTTTTTTTAAATATATACTAGGTACTATTTAAAAATCCATTTCATGAAATCTTATTTGATGAAAATGCCTAAGGAAGTTGATATTTGAACACTTTTAATAGCTTTTTCGATATTACTCCTATATTAAAAGATATCACTCGTTCCCGTCATCTTATGACTTAGACTACTCTAAGCCTAGCCGTTTGCAAGCACTGATTTACTAATAAACACCAGTTATTTCTGAAGAGAAACGGAAAACAATTGCTGATCACTTAGCTGCTCAATGTTATACTTGAAAAATTATCTAGAACATTTACGAGTATTAAACACATTTACAAGTATTAAACACATTTTGTATGTGTATTTTATATTATTTTTGATTCCCGTAAACAAATACAATTTATACCTATTGTATACAAAAATGTTATTAAATTCGTCGTCAAAAGAAATGAAACGTTATGAACTAAGAAGTTAAGAGATTCGTCACATGCTAATTAAATAGGCTTTTAACAAAAATTAATTAAAACTTACGACAATAATTTCGACACGAAATTGGCTTTCGATATTTGTGTATGCTGTATTTAAATTTTATCAGTTTCTAAATAAACATGATATATCTTATATCATATAAATATATGTTTATATGGTATTGCTACGATATTTACTCATATAATACAAGACTTTCGAGAGAATTTTTGAAATACACAAAGACTAGGGAGACGTATGTTTATTAAAATATTCCCAGCCTACAAAAGTCGGTATTTCCTAAAGTGCGTAGCGTGATATACATATAAAGGCATACCGAGGGGTCTTTTAATCAATACAAACGCTATTATTAAAGCAAGGAAATGTTAGTTCATATGCTTTTAGTTGTGTTAAGTTGACCGACATCGTACATAATGTCCGTTTTTTTATTTCATTGGTTATTCTTCTTTATCCCCATATTTATAAGAATTTTTCTTAAAACCTTACATGCAAACCTATTTGATGAATTTAAAAGCATAGTTTCTAGACATTTTTGTTAAGCTTCTTTAGGTAAAATTATAAACTATTACAGTATATCAAAAACATTTAGGACACCAATTAGACGCAACGTTTTTATCGACAATGTCAGAGCGTAGGTTTTACCGACGAAAAATTCTTAGAAAGGTCGATTAGAAAATTTCCTTTTTAAGTTAAATTTGTTGTGTTAAAAATAGAAAAATTATAAGTTTATTAATTTTGGTAAAAAATAGTAAAAACCTTTTTATAAAAAACAATCGCAAATTTCAGGGGTACAGTACGAATCATATTAAAGTGAAGTGCAAGTGAAGTGAAATTATGTCGTAAGTGTCACAATGTACCGACCAAACTTTTACGAAAGCACCTGCTTTCGGTGCAACGAGATTGTGTACCAAGTGGACAGAGTTGGACCGCTGAAGGACTTTACATTTTTCCACAGTGGATGCTTCAAGTGCGCTGTGTGTGGCACAAAATTGACTTTGAAGGTTAGTAAATACATACACAATTTAATCTATTTTTAAAGTTATACTTCTTTTGGCGCCTTAAGGAAAATGATGAGAGTAAATTTTTACGACACACCGTCACAAAAAACCGACACCCGCACACCGTCACACAACACCATGAAGTTAGCATAGTCAACATTAAAATAAAAACATTAATGTAGAATTATTTTGTTTGACATATTTAAATAAACTTCATTTAACTAGATAATGCGTTAAAATAATTTTATTTTTTTCTATTGCTTATATTCTCTGATTAATATACAGCATTACTTAACTGATCCATTTTCTTTAAAAATACGCATCTATGGTATTACCTACTTCAAAATAAGTGAAAATATTATTTGAAGGCGAACACTAACTAAAAATAACTTTCAATAAAAGTAAAAGGGCGGGTAAATTTACTATCTTACTTTCCGTCTTCCTAATTTCACAATAGCTGTATAGTTTAGGTCATCTGGTAGAAACTGCTTTTAGCAGTACGACCGCCCATTTTCATTTATTTAAATTTTGTTCTTTTTTGTGTTATTGTAATATAAATAAAGTATTGTTATTATTTTATTTAAAATGTTCATATTATTATATCAAAATAATAAATGATTTCTCTTTCCGTGATAACATTATATCATCACGAATTCACGATTTGTGGCATTTAGATGACCTTGTACGGATATTGTCTTGCAATTTTCGTTTCCTACAATTAGCCTACTATGTAACAAAACCTGTTCTTGTCGCACAAAGTAACAAACAACTTTATGTTTGTTTTTTATATATAATGGATTGTATTTTCGTATAATTCGTGAAGGTAAAAGTTTCTACAATGTAAAAGGAGGATTTAGTCTAACTAGGGACTGGTCGGAAAGCCTCAATTTATCGTGAGGGATAATATGGAATTCCAACCGTCCGTTCCACAACTGAGCGTTTTTAAGGCAGTTTTTGCGCACACCACTACGTCAAATCCCACCACTGAAGTATTTCTGTATCAATTCAACTTTACAAAAGAGCGTACCACTTCTTAAAAGGCGGGCAACACACTCACAAACCTTCTAGAATTGAAAGTGTCCATGAGTATCACTCAACATCAGGTGAGTAGGGTAACGGTAGGCGTCGTATGTTCTAAAAAATTCAAAATATTTTGTGTGTATGTTATGACAAGTCAAATCAAATAGAATATTGAGATATATACAATTACTATATCCTGCATGAGGTTTAAAACTGACATTATACTACTCTGTTCCTTATATTATACCGCGATCGACGGTACTGTATGGAATTTTGATATTTTTAAAATTAGTTAGTACCGGTGCTGAAACGTATTGAATACAATAAGTCGGTGTCATTGAATTTCAAAGTAAATAAATGTGAGTAATTCAGATCAGATGTTCTTGTGACTCACCAGTTATTAACCTGAATTATTACTCATGTCTTATGTAATTCATATTTATTTACTGTTACAAAATTTCAAGGCTTGGTGCTATTGTGAAAATTTTAATGACTTCCACGTTTTTTTTAATAATTTTACTCGTGTTACATAAATCAATGAAAAAATAAATGGCTTAACTTTAAGAGCGCTTGGGCTGTGGGGTTCAAGTGTATAGGTGCTAATGAAAGATTTAAGTTGGCGTCTAGTAGATAGTACCGGTATCGGACCCCAGAGCTGGTTGTTTCCTCGTTTAACGAATTTCTATTGATTCAGTATAAACTATTATTATTACTATGTAGATTAATAAATGAGTAAATACTTTTATTTATTTATTTATTCCAATACATTATTCTACCTTAACAGTTATTATTAATTCCATAGAACTCCAAAATAATACCCACACCAATTATCCTACATAAAAAACATTAATTATACTTATATGCCTTAATCTTATAACTAACAATACAACAGCAACTCTAGTGAACTCAGCCAGTGTACGAACAAATAGGTCTAGCTCAATAGAAATTTTGTTCATTATTTTTTAAACTTATACTGTTTATTTAATTAAAATAAAACTATATAAAATGTTTTAACATCTTTCAAGAGATAGGAAAATGGGTGATGCTCTTCTAACTCGCAAAGTGCGTGTGGACTCCCTTCTGCATACACACATGGGTATATACGAAACAAAATATCAATTTTGTACAACAACTTCTCTTATTTCAACAATGAACCTGTCTGTCTGTGTTGGGTTTGTAAAGTTCTTATTCCAGAAAAAAAAAATTATAATCGACAAATTTGTTAGCATTTTTTATTGTTGGGAAATCTAGTTCGATCCCGCACTGGCCGGTGCAACGTCTGCACGGGGTCGAAATATTTCTCTAAAAATATACGTGCAATTAAAAATAAACGAAAAAGACGACAACTTACAAGGTTGACAGACCAAACTAAGAAACAGCAGTGGTACAAGGCATAGTGGGCACAGTAAACCGTAAAAACAGTTATGTCAGGATTCAGAGACTTTTTCCAAAAATAGCACAGAGATACCTAATATCGTTTTAAATTATAAATGAATGAAGTTCAGAATTTTGCATCATAATTCGATACAGACTTAATTTTCGAATAAATGCAAGCGAAATGAATGAAAACGGTAATATAACACGGTCAGTGGCACAGCGTTAAAGGTTTCGAATTAAATTTTATTGTCCACGATAACTAAGCGTATCACAAACATTATTTCATTAGCTTACAACCAGTATTGTCTGACCTCTCGTGACCTCTACGACGATGTCACTTTTATTATTACCTGCTTGTACATAGTTTCGTCTATCTAACTTGATATTTCTAGACGTATAAATCATAATCAATTGAATTTATATTCAAATAAAAATGGAAGGCGACAGTTAGGATATTATATATTTCCAATGATGGTAGAAACGTTAAAAATAATACTATTTGTTATAGATAAAAACTGCTGCTTATAGTTCAGATCATAGGTTAATTGTTTTACAAAAAATAATTTGAAAAATTAAATTAATATTGTGAAAAAACAATTAAAAATTACTTCAAAGAATTTGTAAAGAATGTATTTATATTTGTATTACGTATTTGAATCGTATTTGTGCACGGGGTCATTTTACAATGGCCGATTACTTATTGTGTCCGTGAATGAGCTTCAAACGACTGTAACATGGCCTTTGTAATCGAGCCTCAATGGAAAACAATATCTATTGAATATTGATTTAGATACGTTTAAAAATCATTGTTTACCCATTACCCACTTTGTTTTCTGACTTTTTAAGTGTTCACATATAGTTTCGCATCTACAGGTCGCTAAACTATTCAACTTGTTGAAACACACTTATAGAACAAGAAGCCTCCTTTCAGAAGAATGCGTTTTAGCTAAAACTGACCGACATCGAGATTGAGCATTCTAAACGAGCTGGGTTTGGATATCCATAGTCGCCACACTTTAAGTTCAATTTTACTTAAGTTTTTTTTTAACTCTTCATGTTTGTATTGTCTGTCAAGTGCATGTCGAATTAAAACACAATAATTTTTCTTGTATCAGTGTGCCAAGCGTTAGCTAGTTATAAATAAATAGCCCCTTAGGATCATGCATATATTGTATATACATAAACAAAGTTTAAAATACATATCATATCGTACCTACTGGCTAAACATTTAACTTTTAATGTTTATGATTCAATGAATTAGACAAGCATAAACAATAAGAAAAATTCATAGTGGTCATCTTGCCATCATACATTAAGTAAATTTCGTAGAATAATTTTATGATTTTTTAAAGTCATGTAAATAAACCTTCAATTACCTTTCACTGAACAATAACGACGTTTCCGTTTTCTCACGGCCAGTCACATTTTCATTTTCTCTCCGGATTCTAAATTCAAATATTTATTTCCATTTCTACTTTCAATTTTTTTAATCATTATCACCTACTTTATATTCTTCTTATACCTTACTTCATCCCTCAACTTTGATGTGATATTCTCTATTAACATTTTTTCTTCTTTTCAGACATACTACAATAACCAACACTGGACAGAGGATAAAGAAGTATACTGTTCGAGCCATGTTCCTAAAATCGGTCCTGGCCATCTTGACAACTCATCCGTGGGCATCAGAAGTGCACTGAACGTTCCCAAAAGTAACAACTATGTGAACGAACAGATCAGAGGACACGCTAGAAACAGTCATGAAACTGAACGTAAGTATATATGTATATATTGTTTAGACATATAAGAATTAATAATTCATCATATGCTGCTGCTGTGTGTTATGTGTTGTGATCCCGATTTAGCGCTCTTAAAATATAAAAATCGGAATAAACGCATCCATAAATGTATATGAGTGTCTATTTTTCAGAACGTCTGCACAGAATAAAATTTTAATCAAATTTTTAAATTTTATCAATAGATACATACATAATAGTTTGTTATTGTTATTCGTAAAAATGTGCTCACATTTTTTGGCTATTCCAATATATTGATTGAACCTTAAAAATATACATTATCTTTTTTCTGAATATAAATTAATTGGTTCATCAGGGACTTAACTGTAACTTTTTGATACACCTCAAGCATAATTTGATTTTTTAATACGCGTGACTCTCAAACCTGAGATCATTTGTTTGAGCTGCGGCTGTGCACAACATTTGCTTGAACAGTATTTAAACCAAAAAGTCGACGGCGTGGGTCAGGCCGATCATCTTCTTGCGTATTGGATTGACAAATGAAAAGATATAGAAATCTGAGGCCCAAAACTACGTTGAGTAAATCTTGATAAGGCATTTGAATTCAATTTACAGACTAAATTTCAAAGACATCATCTATTTTTTATCTATAACCATTTGACAGTTGACAATTTACTTGTCTATGAATCCTACCGAGATTACCGCCGTCTATTCCTTATACGCTATTAGACCTCTTTATACCAACAACTATATGGGTCTGTCATACTATCGATGCCAATGTTCTTAGACCATAAACATTGAAACAATACAACTAACCTTGTATTTCAAGGCTCGTCACGGTTCACTGACCACACAGAGGCTAAACTTAAAATAAACAAGACATCAAAAATCCAAGTCATCTAGGTCTAATTGATGTAATAACGCACATAATTGTTATTTTAATGCATGAACTTGTGCCTGATTGGTTGGTTGGTTTTGATTGGGATTTGATTTCACGGATGTATTTACGTATGTAATCGAAAATTACGTATGTAAGTAATAATAATAATAAAAGCCCTTATTGCTGTAAAATACCTATCCTAGTATATACCAATGTGAAGTACTATAAAGACTCATAATTAATCGGCAAACCGGTTAATTTGCGTTTTATAGCTCGTCCTTGGAGATACGCCCAGTCTAAGAGCTCCCACTCTTCTCTTTATCTAGCTTTATAGCCACATAGCTACTCTACTTCAATCTACCCATCTTTTAATTTGTCTTCCTCTTTTTCTTTTGCCATAGCAAGGAAGCTATTCTTTCGCTTTTTTCCTCCATTTATCTGTGTCTTTTGCCATAATGTGTCCTGCGCATTTCCAATTCAATATTTTAATAGAAGTAACAGAATTTGTAAACTTTGTCATGTCTTTTGTTTCTTCTACTTTTACTATATTTTTCAGACCTAGAATACTTATTTCGATTCTATTTATTACATACTCTTAGTTTGTTTTCTTGTTTATGAGTAAGTGAGAAAAAAAGGGCTACATTCAATCACTTGCAATAAACGGTAAAACTTTTAAAAATTTAGACAAATATAAGCAATTTCTTGCATTATTCTATCCACAGCTGAGATATCAAAAGCTAATTAATGTAAACAGAGACATTCACAGTTAAGTTATTTATGACATTCTGTTCTGCTGTTTATTTCGTTAATTGTATGGACAAAAACAATTGAACCAAGTTTGTACACAGCCTGTATCAAGAACTTCGCCTAAACTTCTGAATACATTTTCAAAGAATTTAGTAACGTGCAAGCACTTAGAATGTAAACGCCACAATAAATCTCTAACTATCTCAAATCAGTGAAGCAAGAATCCAGTCGGACTTCCGAAGAAGGCACCAGCGGTTAGCACTCGGAACTCGTCAATTCTCGCCAGTCCTCGGCATTAAGAGAGACATAACCCATACGAGCGAAAGAGATAGAACTTGCAAGAAGGCCGCATTCCTCAATACAGCCCAGTGACCTAAAGCTAGATTGTGGACCTGTGTTTTGACCTATGCTAAAACGTGGCGTGAGAAACAGTCATTTCACGCCCAATTTTATTAACAGCTGCTTTTAATTGTATTAAGAAAATGTAAGCTTGGGCAACGCGATCTATATATTCCATGAAATTTTTACTTTTATTGCACGCGTACCTATATGAGAATGTTGTGTGTGCTTCATTAACTACTCAAGGGCATTTACTGCGTACACTAAGATCACTTGTGGAACATCCTTACGGAAATGGGAGTTCTAAATTTAGAACGGCACATCGGTTGTGAGGATCAACGATATGATTTTCAATCCAATTATGCCCGAAAGGGGAGTGCGCCAAGGCTACATACTATCTCCATTATTGTTTAGTATTCGTAGTAGCTCAAAATAGATGGGAGGGAGAATGGAGTATCCATTGGCGGAGTAAAAATCACCAAATAAATTATAATTTTCAACATTGTAAACAACTGTGACAAGCTTGTGATTCTACTTAATTTCTGTTAGAAAAAGCATCTTAAATTAAATTACGTTTATCATGATTAAAGAAGGAAAGCGAAACAAAAAATTATAAACGACAAACGAAAAACAGAAATTACATAGAACCTGAAAAATTATAATTAGGTATACAATATACATAGTAAAACCTAAAAACCGTAATAAAAATTTCGGAAGTTATATAAGTAGCCATTCACTTACGTACTCGAATAGCGTATCGTTCTATAGTATGTTTGTAAACAATTACCATAAAAATCACGTTACCACTTTTTAGATTAAAAAAAAACCAATTGCATAGTTTCACAAGAAAGTTATGATATAAAAACTAGACGAATGCTTGCATACATCTTTGTAATGACCACTTACATACACGCACATTGATACTAAAATATGTTTAACAATAATATTCATTTAAATATGGCCGAGTTTTGTCATCTCGCATCCTTACAATCTTCGGACACGTATTTAGCTGTGGATCAGTCTATACGCCTTGTCGTCCAAGGAAAATTGGAAGGCTATAGACCGCGCGGAAGGTCACCTAGGCGTTGGACTGACCAGATCAAGTCACTTGAGTGCAGCAGGATATTTTTTTTTTTATAGAACCGGGGGCAAAGGGGCAGGAGGCTCACCTGATGTTAAGTGATACCGCCGCCCATGGACACTCTCAGTGCCAGAGGGCTCGCGAGTGCGTAACCGACCTTTTAAGAATTGGTACGCTCACAGCTGGTTCCACAAAGTGGTATATATATATATATATATATATATAGGGGTATATCCTCTAAGCAACGGTCGTGGAACGTCTTGACACGCATCATATCTGCCCCTTCTAATATTACTACTTCCTAACGATAACGACCGCTGTTTCAAAAGTATACTGGATTGCTATTTGTGGGACGAGTGGAGTGAGCTGAGGTGTTCTCTATTGAGTAGGGCTCTGAGTGTAGGCCCAGAGTAATCAGACCATATCGATGAAAGTTCAACTTCCGTATCGCAGGGCAACGTCAGTCTTAATAAAAAAAGTACTATTTTCATCGAGGCCCCGACTACATTTGTAAGACTTTCTGTAGAAACATACTCGTAGGGTGAAGAGGAACTGTTGAAATCCGACCGAAATAACAGCTACTTACCCATTACTATATATAAATATATAAAGTTCTAAATTTAGCTTTACATTACATTTACTATTAATCGTTGTTTAATAATAAGTAAATATTTATCTCGGCGCAAATAAAAAAATGCAGGATATATCAATTTAATTGCTTGTCATTAAATTTAAATTTTAACATCCTCTTTCGTAAGATCACCCACTAAGGGCCGCATTCCTAAATGTGTATTTTGTAAAATACTCTAAATAAATTTACACAACTTGACCGGCTTAAAAACCTAACAAGGTATTATGCCTTCCTAGAACGTGAGCTTATGGTCTATGGATATCTTAACCACAGTGTATAGACATTAGAGATTACACTAGAAATACGATATGTGATATAGATATTTGATCTTATCATTGGGTAATAGGAATATCTCTTTCAAATTCATAATGGTTTTTATTTCAAGAGAGAGCAAATTCTACAAAAGAAAGGCTTCAAATTAATTATGGCTACTTCCTCTGAGTTAATTTTCTGTTAATTTCAACATAAAATGTGAGAACTTTTCGTTTGATTTCATGTTTTTTTTTATTACAAGTATTTTCTATTTTCAGAGGTATTAAATAGCTGACACAAGTGGTATTGGTAACTCCGATGATAAAACACCACTACCTATTTCTTTTTGATTTCATGTTTATAAAAAGTTTACTGTTTATGAACACTTGTACATCTATAAATTTTAGCACTATGATCATGTGCTTTAGATATCTACTGACACTTATATTCAGTACTTTACCCTAAGTTTTATTTAAATGTCATGTTTCTGTGGTACCAAGAAGTTGCTTCTGTATTCTTTTTAAATTCTTCTTCTTCTTCAGTTGTTCTTTATTTCTGAACCTCGTGTTAGTGGCGCTGCACAACTTCCTCAACTCTCCGCTGTCATCAGCAATTCGTTTAGATAAGCGAACATATTGTAAAAATGTTAAATGCTTTAAACATAAGAAAACCATTACAATATAACAAACAAACAATAACGTTTTGTATACGTATTTGCTTGCTTGATGTGAAAATATAAAGTAAATTTAGTTATATAGAAGCGACAAATGTTCTAGTATTCAAATTTGTTTAGCTATGAAAATCATAACAATCTCTATCTTAAACAAAATCCCATACAATTTTTTTATTAGATTTATCTTTCTTAATACGATATCATAAATGAAACCTGCTCTTGTACAACTATAAATCAGTAAACTATATCCGAACGGTCGTTGGCACGATTCAAACCGCTAAACGAAACTGATACTTCAATCAATTTATCAAGACTCATATTTCTTTAAATAACTTGAAATGTTTACGTAACGTAAAGTATGCTAGTAGTACCTTAGTTTTGAATGGAGGTTCTGGTTAACTCTTATTTCTGTTATGAAACATAGTATGGAGAAATATTCATTTGAATAAAAAAAAAATATTTAGAAACAATGTTTTAATGTCTGTCCTTCTCAGACGAAACACGCAGTCTGCCGTTTCCAAGAGGCCCGAAGCTAAGGGGTTGACGTGTTGCTAAAGTTTTCTTTGTGGAAAGCGGTTGATCTTAAAATGTCTTCCTTTACAGTGGCAATTCCCAAATATTTATGGCATTCAGCATTTCGTGGTAATCATTTCGCATTGCTTTGTTTTCTAACTGCGTACCTCTGGATCGATGGATGGAAAGGGATGACTAAAAAGATTTAAGGGTTGCAATCATCTTTTATCGGGTTTTATTAAGAATATAGAAGTGTATCAATATAGAGCAGTAACCTAAAGGCAGTCGCACATGTTTCATTGTCATTCGTATAATCGGTATTTCTCTTCAGTGACATATGTCGTTGATTTTTAAGTTCTAATATGCGCCGACTTTTCTTTGGCGTGCGAGCAAGGGTTACAAGTATAAAGAAATACTATTACACGCCAGTGATTAACAAATAGTTTTACGTTATAAAATAAACTACTATTATGTAACAAAAATCCTTTTTCAGTGTCACCAATCAGAGCTACAAATGGCAACAGCGTGCAGGCCTCCCCAGCGCGTGAGTTGTCAAGAGATACACCAGACTACCAATATGGAAGGTTCGACGCAAGCGCACTACATATCGCACACGCTCTCAAACAAACAGAGCTGCAGAAGGCCTACCACAGACCGAGAGAGAAACCAATTGACTGCTATTTGGTAAGTCATTAACCATTCCTTTTTTGAACTAACTGCGCCATTTGCCAACATTGCATAGTGTTTTTTTAATCCCCTATGCAAAAATTAATTTCTTTTGTGATTGATAAAAAATACGTTACAAAATTCTTATGTTAATTTTCTGGAATTCATTATTACCAGATGTCGGCTTGAACTTGAAATATTTATATGAATTTAAAGAAAATTTGATTAGTTTTTAATTTGTGGACTCAGTTTCCGCACTTAGACGCTCAATAAGTCCACTGTACGTAAAGTCCTGACAAAATTAGCCAGCCTCACTCCTTTCAAAAGCACAGAAGCCTCTATGGCACTTCGCAGAGTTCATGGAGCGACTTCATTGTTCCGAAGAATTTTGCACGTGAATTTAAAGCTAACTCTTTCTAGTCATGTTCTATCCGCAGTTTTCGTGTCCATATTATGTTGTCTCTCAGTGACATAAAAACATAATGTAATTCTATGTATGTAATTAATAAGGAAATTATTTCGCATTCATAGGTTAATTATAATTCTAAACACGTTTCGCGTTGCATTAACATCAGGTGAAATAAATTAAGATTAAAATTGGCCTAGGTTGGCCAATTTGAGAAATCGTGATGAAAAGCTTAAATCGTAATGGTATTTTAGTATTAGCGAAAACGAAAAGCTCTATCTATAATAATAGATATAACTAATTATTTATATCTTAATTCATCGCCTATCTTTTTAAATAAAGCTACGATTTTACATAATATACAAAAATGTAAGCACTTTATATTAGTAATCAAATATAAACAAACCAACAACTGAAAATAATAATATAATGCGTAATATTACCCAAACGAAAAGTTCGCCGACGCAGGAAAGTTTTCAAATGATTTCTTAATATTTAAGGCTTTTCTTTGAAATTATTGCTCACCTACTACCTCAATCACTTAATTATTATTTATATATATGTATATAGATAATATATATTTAATCAATCATATTATGTAGCAATGCTATCTATACACTTTTTTCATCTTATAGGTTGATCACTTTACTAGAAAATTATTCGAACGGGAATCAATAAATTCTTAGTTGCGGTTCCGACTGCCCCAAGGGAATTGTATTTTTAACTTTGTAAGAAGTTATCCAAATTAAAATGTTATTCTGTGCGAGGAATTATTTCTCAAAATAATACATTATTACAATTGTTTATTATTAATTATCTATTTAATTAACTATTAATAAACTATTATAATTTCTATAAACCCCTTATTGGTGGGTGGAGACTTCCAGGCGTTTCGCTCCCTGTTTGTTATTCACATCCTTTCCTCTACGAATATACGCAAAACGATTTAAAATAATCTACAACATATGCTATCATTTTTGGCGCTAGTGAATAATCATGCAAAACTCTTGCGGTGAAAACCGGACAAAGATGTTTTCTATTTGATAAAGTTAATACCTTGTGAATGAATCATTCAGTGTCGTCGAAGTAATGAAGATTCCAGTGAGGTTCTTTGAAATCGCAGTTCCGTTAACAAGTAGATCTTGTACTACTCTCATGTTACTACATAAAATTGTTGAAATAATTAACATACAGTAATAAAGTGTCCACTTATTTAGCACGACTGCGTATCTAGTTATAATCTACGTATAAGTAGAGAAGTGAATTTTTGTTTTTAATTACAGACACAACATTTATTACTAATGAAAAACACACACAAAATAATAGTAATCATAAAAGAAAAATAACAAAAAAAATTGGAATAAGGAGATAATAATAATCAAAATTAACAGTGTAAGAATAAAAGATTTGTGTGTAAAAGTATTAACCGGATAAAAAAAACGCAGGGTTGCACTCCGGTAGTGCTGGCAGAAGCGAAAACTTGAATATTAACGATGTGTTTTTTTTTAAATTTTGGTATGGTTAGTGAATAATTTTGCACGAATTGCTTTAATTTTCAGTATTAAAGTTCTATCATTTATGTGGTAGAATACAATATTTATTGATTGCGCTATCGTACACAAACATGACAATTTATATTACATTAAATACGCCGCGCCAGCTGTCTACTCTACATCCGTCTTACGAATTTTCGATCAGGTAACGTGTCCTGACGCTTTAACATTTTTTACCCATTCCAAAAAAGTGTACAACGTCGCTAAAGAAGTTTTCACTTCAACATAAAAATAATTGTTACTAAAACTACTATACGAAATAGATAAATTATTGCATTTTATTTCTTTACAAGTATATTTATATTATTCAAATGTGGTATGCAATTTAAGCAAAAGATGTTATAAAAAAGGCGTCCGCTATGTAAACCTAAACGGTATTTTATTTACGAAAGCCAACCTAACCTAAAATTTAGGTTAATCACACAAATGCATAATCTAAACATTTAATTGTCCTTGTTATGAACAAAAAAATTCTTAAGAGTCAGAATTTACAATCGTTTATGTAATGTAAAAATATAATTAAGGAGTCGTAGAGTATATTGGCACATAACATAGCAAAATTCAGGTGTGGTAGGAAAAAACTTAAAAACTACAATGCTGTTTATTTGTGAAAAAAACATCATGTTCCCCGCCCTAATTCGATCGTAGCAAACAGCTTAAAACCTTTTCAAAAATAAAAAGAGTAATTGGACCTATTTTTTTTATTACTTTCCGAGTAAATATAATCTTTAAAATAGTAGGATCTATGAATTGCTTCCGTAACCGATTTTTTGCAATACATGTTTCTTATGATACCTTTGTAAATTACAATCACAGGCAGCAACAAATTTTGACATTGACCTTACTCTCTCCCTTGTCGCTGTCATTGTTTATTGGGTGTACCAAACTTCCATCTGTGCATTCAGTTCACACTTTATAAAAAAGGAAAATTGCAAAAAAACGTAAGTCCCTTTTTCCTCTACTCCTCAACCCATACATGTCGGTCCTACAGTGTCATGTGGTGGGAGGCTGCAAACTGTTTGGTTTGTGTAACCAACCAGTTTGTAACCCAAAAATTATTTTACGTGCAATTTCAATAAAATTGTTAGATTGTAAAAATAATCTAGGATATTTGTAGATGCAAGGGTGCCCAAAACTTCACATCCTATTTCTTGAAAATCTGTATATCGGCCACTGATCACAGACTGTATTAGTAGAAAATATTACATATAATGAAAGTTGTATAAAGAAAGTGTCACCTATGTGACATCTGGACAGCTCAGTCAAGGTTGATTTGTGTTAGTTTCACTGTCGTTAAAGTGGTAATTGGTTTTAATTTTATGTCAGTCATACTCGCAGATCTTTTCGCGATAACTGCGAAGAAGTTATATACGATAGCTTTAATTTTCAATCACTAAGCAATGTAAAATAGTTTTTATATAGAGAAAACCGTATTCTCAGGCCAGTATTAAAATGTTATAGACATTATTACATGTTGCATAGAAGAGAACGTTATTTGTGTTCTTGGAATACGAAGACCGCTTTGAAGATAAAAAAAAATTATATGTTATTTGGTAGATGAATCGAAGACGAAAAATATTCATTCAGTCAAATATGTCGTGCCCCAAAAGTTTGTGATCCAAAATGTGTCTGAAACGAGGAACTTCCAGGATTTTTTTTATCATACGCTATTTATAACGAAGTGTTATTATTCTTGTCGTTATGGCAACTACAGTCAACAGAAACAAATACATTGTTGCCTGCAACTGCGAAGTCGCCCACATATTTGGAACTAGATCAAATGTCACCCGGTGCAGGCCGTGTTTGAGTGGGTACACGGCCTTGCGCCTACGCATAATTTAATTCACGCTCTACGAAAAAGCAAAATACTATTTTAATTGATATTTAAATTATTAGTGACCCTACAAGTTTTTTTTTTATTCACACATTGTTGCAATACTTATTATACATACTAATAAAAGATACACAAATAACACAATACATACATAAAAATTACAAGGAATGCAACGGGCGGCCTTATCGCCATTCGCCAATGAGCGTCCTCTTCTAAGCAACCCTAGTAAAAAACTATATTTTTTATTATTATTAATAAAATATATTTTTTATATATGTTCCATCGGGGTGTAGGCCGAGAGAAAAAGCCGGCGTAAAAATCTCTCGATACTAAGAAAAGAACTAAAAAAGTAAAAATGATGAGTGCAAGAAATGCATAACCAAATGTTGTATAAATTTTTTTTTGATCTGGGCTTCAGATTTCTGTATCTGTTTCATGAACATTTCACAATCTAATTGGCAAGTAGGTGATCCTGTGCCTGACACAGGCTTTCGACTCTGATGCTGAATCCACTAGGCCAGGCTGTATATTTAAATAAGAATAGAAAGTATCATCGTAAAAAGGTAAGATATTTTAAGTATAGGGAATAACAGACATTACAGTTTGTAATGTCTGTTTCTATATAGCAGGTTGGCTAATGTTATCAAAAATAAACAAATAAATATATTACCGCTTAAATTAACAATAATAACTTTTTTATGTATGTAATGCGTCTGTGCTGTGGTTGTAATGAATTATGCTGAGGATCAGAGTATTCCACTTCATTACACCAATGATTTCAAGTAATTTTTATTACAAAGACTTTCAATCAAAGTCGTTCAATAAGATGTTATATAAGGTCAGATCTATGCGAGGTTCATTACGTGGTGTAATACAATCCATTGTTATGATACCGTTAGCGTAGTAGCGGAGCGTATAGCGGCATATCATATCTGACCTCGTTCGCAAATACTTTTTGGTTGTTTTGTTGAGTTTGACGTTTAGAAAAAGAAGACATTTATACTTTGATATAAATTTTATTAAAAACGTATCAGGTTTTTTTAATAAATTAGGAGCTACAAATTAAATACAGCCTGTATGTTTCGTGGATAATTTATTTGCAGACAAGTCAGTTTCTGTGTTTTCAAAATACTTAGACAATTATAATAATCCAGTGGCGCTGCAACCCTATATTATAGATTCACAGACTCAATCCGATTGTTATAGTGATTATTTTTGTATCATAGACAAGAAGGTGATCATTGTCTGACATTTGTCATCGATTTTGAAATTGAATTTAAATATAAATATAAAAATATTAGAATACTACATTTATTGACATTCAATTCAATAAGTTGTAGTTTTTTTACTTAAATTTTGTAAAATTCCGCAAAGCACATTCAAATTATTTACATAAATAATTAGTAGGAAACCATGGGTATTTTCTATTATAATATAATGTATTTATTATGTAAGGCTAAACTGGTAGATGAGAATGTTTTAGCGAGTAGAAGCATCTCAAGAGAAAGAATACTAAGATGTCTTTTTTATTTCTTGCACAAAATTATTGTAAAGAGATAATTTAATAAAATTTAAACTACGACGCTCACTCCAGACAGTGAATTATATAAGCTGCGTAAACCAGAAATTAAATAAGATGTCTCACAAACAATATATACGATTTTTTATATAAGATTTATTCGTCAATCAATCATTTATCGTTTAATAATTCATCTTTAACTTGTATTACTAATAATTCACATCTGAAAACATTATACACGAACACCCGGCGTGCCGTGAGAACTGTGTACCGTTATACAAACGTATAATTCATATGCCTGAGCTTCTACAAAAGCAGGAAACTGTTGGAATGTCAGTAAAAAAATATATTGTCATAATGTCCAGTGTATTCGCACGTTTTTATAAAAGCGTCGGGAGTTATCGTCGGGAGGAAAATGAAATATTGCAAGGGATATATTTAACTAGCCTTTTAGTTACTGCTTTAATTGATAATATGAAAAAAAAATCAAACCTTACCGCTATTAATAAATTTTAAGCTTTAGGTGGACATTTTATTTATTTTATTTTTTAATTTTTACATTTAGGTACAAAAACAGAAAACTGATTGATAAGATACATACAGTTATAACACACTAAACAACATTTGAAAACCTGAAATCCAATTACATCTGTACATTTTACACTAAATATCAACCACACAAAATACAAATATTAAAATTAATTACAAAAAATAATAATAATAAAAATAAGTAATTTAGGTTGCAAGTCTTCACCGTGAATAATCTTTTTGAATTCACAAATACTATTGTGTAAAATGTCAACTTCAGAACACAGCATTATTGAAAGCTCCTTATTAATAAGTGTTAGTCTAAACTAAATTACTCAATCGGCTCTTTCTAAGGACTAAAAGATGGACGTATTTATCCAGGACTACAAAACAAGGAACATGTTTTATAACAAAGTTAATTTCTTATATAAAACATAGTAGTGTATTTCAGGCACAGTAGGTGTTTTAAAAGAAAAGTATCTGCCCCATGATTCCCTATTTAACGTCCTATAAGCCCTAGTTGGGGCAGTGAGTCTCCATGATATTAAGTCTTGAGCCTCGTATTTCACCTCGCTCCAAGATCTTCCGGCTCTTCGCCTTATCTGCAACTGTTCAACGCCAGGTTTACATGGGACGGAATCTCTTCAGAGTATATGTCCTATCCATTTCCATTTGTGTCGCCCGATCAATGATTGTTTCATAACAGTAACATTAAGATTCAGATGTTTTTCAGACTTTATTAATTGTACACATTAGGACTTTAAAGCGAATTGTTGTTAGCGATGTTTTTTGTTACCTAGTTTACCTGCCTACTTCACTACAATTAGCTATGAAGGCGGTATATAAGATATTAATTACAATATAACATAATTCAAGTAGAAACATGTAGATTTGATAATCGCAAGTATAAAGCGCCGATAATATCGTGGGTGCAATTTAATTGGCAAATGAATATAATTTAAATACATGTAATATGAAGGCTTTGGGAAAATATCCTTGCTTATTTTGAAGCCTATTTCCTGTTAAAGTTAAATGATTTCAACGAACTGCAATTCAATTTTATAAGGGCTGAAGGCATGACTTTTATTATTATTATTTAGTTGACATACTAGCAGTGAAATGTTTAATTTGGTTAAAAGGCCAGGGAATTCATTCTATAGCATCACTCTTAGGGAAGAAGTTAAATAAAGTTTGCCATTACATTGTTCGGTGTTTAATGTAGTCTAAGATTCTATAGACACTCATTTCATTTTAAAAAAAAATATTCTAAATATGTATAATATATTATATAGTATTTTAATAGCCCGAAAGAAATTTGTTTCTATTAGGTTTTCTCTTTGTCGTCTGTTGCTAATGCTAATGTTAAATATTTGTGTAAAAAATATCTCTTTAAATAAATATGTGTTTTTTATTATTAGTAGATATGCATAACAATGTGTTAGATTTTGTAACTATTTTAAGTAAAACATAACATAACAATTATTACTGACGGAACACACACAAAATAGTAACAAAAAATTATGGGAGAAAAGGAATAAGGTAAATTTTAAGCATTTAATCTGTGTGTGCGTTGTGGTTGTAATTATACAAAATATCTGTGTCTAGCTGCCCTCTACCATAACAAAGTATACAAATATTTTTTTTTATTTCTCATAACTTTAATATTATACGCAATGCGTACATGCATTTCTGCATGAGTGAGTGTATGGGTGCATGTGAATGAATGAGTGGGTGTAACGAAAATCTAAGAATATTATTCAATCAAAGATTCCAGTGTTATATATTTAATGAAGATAATTAATTATTACTAACCTTGGCAAGAACAAGAAATCACGGATTGATTTCAATAGATGCACTGTTTTGCTATTTAAATTAGCATTCGTAGGTCATTTCTAGTCTTGGAACACATCTGCTCTTTGTATGCAAATATTAGATGTGATAGTCATTATTCATTTTATAGTGTGCGAGTGTTTCCTTGACTATTAAGCTGTTAAGATAATAAGTTATATATATGCACTGTCATAAAAAAAACAAAAGAACCGCTAAAACCCTTTGCCTCTTCTGTTTAGTGATCATTTTGTTTTTTCTAATAGACAAGAACCTTCTTATGTGCCTGACACACGCTGTCGACTAAGTGTTAGATATGCCGGTTTCCTCACGATGTACTTATTCCTTCGCCGTCAGAGACTTCAATGCGCGCATCGACAAAGTTCTAGGTGTACGACCGTACTAAACTATATCTTCAGAGATGAGAGTCGTGCAAAAAAGGGCAATCACGTAAGAGATTAGACGTAAAGACGTAATGTTATACAACCTACTTCGATAAATTACCTATCTTATACAATAGTGTTATCTACAATTCAATTCGAACCGGCAGTTCCTGGTATTATACCTTGATACCATTAGTATAAGATCAAAATTAGCTTATAGGCTTATAGAGGAAGGCTTATATAATATTGTTGCATTTTTATTTCAGTTAAACACTTTACTAAATAAATAAATCTTAAAGTGAAAATCATGATTTTAGATTGTATTAGATTGAATACTTGTATATATTTTTACGTAATAGCCTCTGGCCTAAATAACCAGAATTCTCAAAACAACTTAGTCTAAAGTATTTTTCCATGTTACAATTTTTAAAACGGATTTACGATATCTCGGCTAATTTTTCAATCGATTAAATAAATTGCACCTTAATTGAGATAAAAATTAAGAGTGAATTGAAGATTTGTGTTAATGACGAACATTTGATAGGTTCTAATTATTTATTTATGTTTTTATATAGAATACAAATTACGTAGTATGCATACATAGTAAATTTTTAAATATTTTAAACTAAATCAGTTTCACTGTTTTCACTCATTGTATTTTACTTTTTTATAATGAAGTGAAAATGCGCTTACTCAGGCCCGTGCCATGGGCTGGGTCCATACTCAAAGCCCTGTCCTATTCAGAGGGGGAGGGAGACCTTACCAAAAATAATATATTATATGTTCACTACATCGCCTGGATTTTACGTAACTTTACTAAACTAGTGGAAAGAGTGCAGTTTATCGGGTTCGGTTATTTTTATGAATATATTTAGCTTACAAGTCTTGAGGCTTTAAGAAATTCTATATTTGAATAACTTATAAGTTTTAATTTTCAAATAAATACATATGAATTAATGTTAGGTTTACAAACTGTCAGTCCGAGCTATTGTCATCATCTATGGGTGAGGTTTTGAAACATCGGCATAGTGTACCACCTGTTCTACAAACATGGATTTGACACAATTGATATATTACAGTGCATTGTATTATTGTTTTAAATATTCGTGGGCACGTGTATGTTGATTTCATTATTTATTACAATGATAATACAAGGTGGCGCATACAACGCCTTTATATAACCTTTTACATTCTATAACCAGCTGGACGCCTTATGCATTACCCCATTACCTTGCTTCTTTGGTTGCGCTAAATTTGTCAAAATTGTAGATAAAAACCCTTAACAAATAGTATAATTATATAGTGCACACGTATTAAGACATTAAATTTCTCAATGCACATGTTCTCTTACGAACAGTTTCATGTCATTATTACGTTCATTAGTTATAACATAGATAATTACTTTCCCGCCAAAAGCGCACGTTATTTATTAACTGTCATATTTTATCTGTTACATTCGGTTGCACAATCGGACGCCAATCACTACGTTAATTAACTTTCTCGAAGTCGTTGATCCCGGGGTAATATAAGATTCCTAAACACGTAAACAAAAGAAAAAATACATAAATAATACCCTCCACACTTTCTAAGCTTTGAAAATTTGGTTTAAAATTTAAATATAGATGTTTTCTCTTTGCTGCGAAAAATAAAATACTGCAATTATAATATTTATAAAACAATTGTTTTATAATCATATTTAAAAAAAAGATATACGATCAAATTTAGTAAACAAAAACATTAATCGCATTATTTTTACTGTGTAAAGGTTGTCATATCTAATAGACAACTAAGTTTTTTACGATTATCACTTGTACTGGCCATGTAAACTATAATTGTCTTTGGTGATATAGATAGATGACAGTTTTCAATTGGGAATTGAATAAAAACGTTATCTGTAATTGATCACAGCTATTACAGCACAAAATGATAAAATTAGAAGCAGGGCATGTCCATTCGGCATATTAATCGGTAATTATCTAGTTAGTGTGCGCATCATGGATGGTTTCTTATGAAGAATTCCGTGTAAAAAACATACCACCGTGCTTGGAAAGCGTAAAGATGTAACATGCGGTATTTATGATGTATAGTAGATCATTTATGACTGTCTATGGTATTTTAAATATCGGTTCGATTTGATTCGAACACTCTATTGTCAATTGTTATTTCTCTGTGGTGATATGTACAAATTGCAACTTATTTACTATTATATGATTTAAAAACCGGTGACTCGAGAAAATATTAAATATAAAAAAGTATATAATACTCGACACCTAATATACATAATATCGCTACTGTGAATTCACTCTGCAAACATATAAAGATGTCGATAGTGTCGGAGACAGCATTCAGTAGGCGCAACGTATTTGTCAACGGGGAGGATTTGTTATGTGGAACCGACTGGTTCTGGCCCTTGGTATTGCAATCAACCTTAACACATATCCTCTAGCTTTAAAGAACGAATATACTAGTAATACTCATGGGTTGCACATCAACCCCCAAGAACGTAACTAAGTAACCACCAAGCAATTATATCCTATTTATCTGCAAAAATTAATAAAACAAAACACAAAAAATAATAAAAAATCCCAAAATTTAATAAAAGCAATAAGTTTTGAGTTCTCTTTGCTGATTTAAAAAAACCATGACCCAATTGTAATCAGTCTGCGTTGCGGTTAAACAAAAACACTTGACTTCACAACAGAACAACCGTTGTATCTAACATGTGAATCGTAGCGTAGTCGGTGCGTACATTTGCATATAAATGTAGTCGCGGATATTGTTTTTGTAGCGCCATTGTTCTTGTTATGATTGCGGTGAACATTCTCTTTCGATTGTCATTAAACTTTAGAACCCTATTTGTCAATTGTCAACGTCAACGACATTGTCTTAGTAGCAAAGAGTGCGTCATTCTATTAGATTAGGATTTTCCTAATTCTATTTTACGAGATTTACGACGACAAAACAGAAGAAAGTTTGGTCATTCCTAGGAGAGATAATAATAATAATAACAAATAATAGAAAAAAAAATATTTTTAGATCAGAGTGAATTTTTGAATGAGACTTGACAGACGTTATCCTGTCCTGACATCTTAAATCCACTTGAGACACAAATTTCATGAAAATCGGTCCAGCAGTTTAGGTGGAGTTTCATTAAAACATCCGCAGAAGATTTAGATATACATATATAAAGATTATATTTTAATGTTCACTGGTCAAATATTGTGAAAAGAAAGAGCCTTCTAGAGATACTCTTAGATATTGTGCACTCTTGTCAATTTAGGGTCACCTGTTAGGGCAGGAGTGTTTTTATAAATAAATAAATAACAAAAATAATTTTATTGCACTTGCGTTACAGATATTGTTTAAGAACATTATATACTAAGATCTTATATTATGAGATTGTGTAACAGATACGTTAAAGTATTAAACTTCTATATGTAATTTGTATATCAGTCTTGAATTGGTACATACCACTGATAAGAGAATTTACATTAATTAACTTATCTTACATTCTGAATACACCAAATTTACTCTCTTTAAATGGCGCATTTAATGCCGCAGACAAACTAAGTCCTATTACTTTTCTTGTATCCCTTGGAGCGAGGATTCCGTCGTCCCATATTCTGGCCGTACTATAGTATGGCTTGCCTTCCATTTCGAATTGATTTTCTAAAGGCGCTCTAACTTTCCTGTCATCTTCTTCAGTCCATACCTTGCCCGACCTCTCAGCTTTATCTTTAGACACTAGAGACAACACAGTTGCTGCCTGAGGACCACCCATCACCGAAATTCTCGCATTTGGCCACATATATAGGAAACTCGGGGAATAAGCCCGACCGCACATACCATAATTCCCAGCTCCAAAACTGCCTCCAACAAGAACAGTTATTTTAGGGCCCTTGAAACAACTCACGGCGGTCACCATTTTCGCACCATTCTTAGCAATACCACCAGCCTCCGCTTCCCTTCCCACCATAAAACCGGTTATATTCTGAAGGAATAACAACGGTATTTTACGTGCCGCGCAAAGCTGAATGAAATGTGAGCCTTTCAATGCAGCTTCCGATTGCAATACACCATTATTTCCTATTACACCAACTGGATGCCCATAAATAGAAGCGAAGCCGCATACTAAAGTCTCTCCATAGAGTTGTTTGAATTCGTGGAATCTACTGCCGTCAACAACACGGGCTATAACTTCTCGGATGTCAAAAGGTCGTTGTATATTTGCTCCTACAATGCCGTGAAGATCGTCGATATCGTGAACGGGTTCATCGACATTCGTAGGGTAAATCCTTGCTTTTTGTTCATTGTTCCAGTTTAAATTTGCGACTACATTCCTTGCTAAAGATAGAGAATGTTCATCATCTAATGCGTAGTGATCTGTGACTCCCGACTGCCGACAATGCAGGTCAGCGCCACCTAAGTCTTCAGATGTCACGGTCTCACCTGTGGCTGCTTTGACTAATGGGGGGCCAGCTAAGAAAATAGTTCCCTGTTCCTTAATAATTATACTCTCATCGGACATACTCGGTATGTAAGCTCCTCCTGCTGTGCACGATCCCATTACAACGGAAATCTGAGGTATTCCATCCGCTGACATATTGGCTTGGTTATAAAAAATTCTGCCAAAGTGTTCTCTATCCGGAAACACATCAGCCTGGTCCGGTAAATGCGCGCCGCCCGAGTCGACAAGATAAATACACGGAAGTCGACATTCCTGTGCAATTGCTTGCGCCCGTAGATGCTTCTTCACGGTAATTGGAAAGTATGTTCCGGCTTTGACTGTCGCGTCATTCGCGACGATCATACAATCGCGACCCTGAACTTTGCCAATAGCTGTGACTATTCCCGCGCTCGGAACCTGGCCTTTGTATAAGCCGTCAGCGGCTAACGTGCTTAGTTCTAAGACATCACTCCCTTCGTCCACTAACCGGTTAATCCTGTCGCGTACAAGCAATTTTCCTCTCGCCGTGTGCCTTTTTATCGCCTCATCGGGTCCGCCTTTGACAGCAACGTTTGTTTTTTGACGAAGTTCCTCAACAAGTTCGTCCATTCTAGCCTTATTTTCTTGGTAGTAGGGGTCATTTTTGTTCGGCTCGCTGCCTATAACTGTAGCGCCGTGATATTGCCGATTTTGGTTCTTTAATCGCCGTATCCCTCTGAGTAGTTTGAGCATTTTCTCGTTGTGAATTATAATTATTATACACGACCGGTTGACAAGTTGTTGGCCCGCTACTGACGATAATAAGTACCGTTATCAGACTGATTAAATCGTACAAAAACAAATTCGTCGCTCGGGTCGCGGACTTGATAAAAACTCGCATAATGAATGATAATGCCTGCTATTGTTAATATAATTTATGTAATATTTACGGTCACGATTTGGTCTCCATTAGGTTATTTTATAGCGTTAAAGAGTTTCAATTATTAGCAATGAGTCGAATGTAAAGAGTAATGTCTAAATAATATTTATCATGCGTGTTTATGACTATAATTATCCTTTTTGTATTCATAACAAATATGTTCATTCACAATGGCCCGCAATGACCTACATATGTCGCCAATGATGTAATGACTATTTTGACCAACGTAAAGAATATATAAAACCTTGAATGGTACATAACTGGAGAATATGTAACCGATGAGTTACGTCACTGTACTTATCATCGCGTCATAACCTTGCTTATTTAATTAATTAAATACATTGAATAATAAATATCAATTAAACACACAGTTAATAACATTTAATTGTTTCTCTTCTGTTCTGTATTTAAAGCTTTATATGGGTCGTTGCTCCACGACATTTTTTAGCGTACAAGGGATACACATGGGAAAGATGTCATAATTATAAAAGAAATTAAAATGTTAACAAGTTATTTAATTACTTCATGTAACCTCTTTAATCGATGACCGCCTGATAATGGCAATTTAAAATTTATATGTATGCTTCGTAAGTATGTACATGCATTGTTTTAGTATATAGTTTATAGTATTATCGAGTAGCTACTGACACTAGTATGGCCGGACAAATCATTAATTATTATTTTCGGTTCAATTCTTTATCAAATTAATGTCTTTGAAACCTCTAAAGTATTTAAAAGAGTGGCGAAGATTTTCGTGTTACTTACTCGTACTTGTATTGACAATACGAGTAAGTGTACTTTACATAACGTACGTATAACTTGTATTTATTTATTAATATTCATTAATAACTGCTTCTATGGCATTCATGAACTGACAATTTGCGTAAATTGTTGCAAAGTAAACTTTCACATCTTTTCATGGTCAATTTACTTCGAAGGAAATTATGCTTAGGTAGATGTAGAGAGTGGAATTTTTATTACCACCTGAAGGCGGACTGTAGTGTCATACGGTAAATAACTGTGCAGTTAAAACGAACATTTCATCTGAAATCATAAAATTGTACTTTCGCGCGATTCTGGCACTTTGATGGATGGCTAATCTTACAAAATAAAATACTTTAAAGCGAACAAACGTACGATTTGTTTTAATTGCTGTATGCAAATTAAGTTACCTTTCGTTTTAGGTAAAGAGCATTCAATGATTTGTGAAATTATATTTTTCTATACGTAAAATCTTACATATTACCAGCTTATTTATTCGTTCAGATAAAATTTCTCTTAATTGGTCAAAGTTAGTAAATAGATAAACAAATCAGGCGTAAAAGTAATATTAAACTTTAAAACCTAATTCAAAAAAGTTATTAAATGCCTTTTACAGGTAAAAGTAAAATTATAAAATTTTACTGGTAAACTGCAAGATTCTGGCTTCTAAACAAGATTTTCATGCTGAGATGCTTCACAAACTGATTTTCATAGTGAAAAACTGATGAATAAGAATATATTTTATTTCTGTATCATTAGAAAATTATGTTCTTCATTTTTCACATATAATTCCAATCACATGTCCATGTCTAAAAAGGGCACTTAAAAACATCGGTCTCATTAAATTTCACTTTTATCATTCAAGGAAATCAAAGTTAAAATCAGTGCAGATTATACACATTTCACATGGTTTAGGAAGTACAATTGCTTGGGAGTTAGGACAAAATACTGCGCCCATTATTGTTACGGCTGTTCACACGCAATCTCTTTCTTGTGTCATCAATCAAGACACGCATTTCGTAAACATAGAAAGTTAAATTAAAAAGTGTATTCTGGCTAAAAGTCTCAACACGATTCCTAGCGATAGATAAAACTGATTTACGCGCTAAACTTGACTGACTCGTGCTGACCACGACTAAGCGCTACTCGAAACCAATAATGGAAATAAAGGTATAAATATTATGGTCATATTAATTGACCTCTAAGCTTACATAAACCAACTGTCCACTGAAGTATTTCCGAACCAACTTGACGATGGGTCCTTCACGGAAAGAGCGTCCCAATTCTTAAAAGGCCAGCAACGCAATCGCGAGTCTACTGGTGTTCCTGTGAGCCTCCCGTCCTTGTTCTTTAAAAAAATGTCATATCATATCTAATGTGTCGAGTTTTGAATTTTAGACATGACAGTTCACGATGTTTTCCTTGTTTGGTGACGTGGTAGAAAGGAAAATCTGTTTGTCTACAACTGGAATTAGAAAAATGTAATAGAATTAATTTAATTATATATTTACAGGATCGAGATGAACAGACGAAGCTTGAAATGAAACACAGACAGGAAGAAGACGACCTATATAGAAAATTCTCAAAACACAGAGAAGAAGAGAATAGAAGAATACGGGAGGAGATACAGGTAAAGAATGGTTTTCAAAAATATATTTTTAGACTTAAAGCCAGAATCTTGCCCGATTTAAAGAGAATTTTATATAGAAAATATTTAATATATAAAAAAATTCTTCCAGGATGAGTGGGAAAGAGAGCTAGAACGATTGACGAACAGATTTCAACAAGAGATGCAGGTAAAGAAAAGAAGACCTGATTCAGAATTGGGTGCGTTAACGTTACGGCATCAACAGGAAAGAGCGGATCTAGAGAAGAATATGACTTTAAGGAGAGATAAGAAAAAAGAGAGTCTAACTAGGAAGATGCTGGAACATGAAAGGTAAAATATACGTAGATAATAAATAATATTAAATAATATTTTTCTAGCTTTTGTTTGTGTTTAAATCCTCTAGAAATACGTTTAATGTCTGTAGAAATTAAAATTAAAATCTCTTTAGACATAGACATGACTCTGTAAGCAAAGCATGGGTTTATTTATGTATAGCTGAAACCTTTGTTTAAAATAGAGTTCGGTAAAATAAAATATTTCCAGATTTCTAATTATTTATTTTTTTAAACATAGCTCAAATAATAGTACTACAAATTAAAATCAGAAAAAAGGATTCGATGATTATGAAGTGCGATTTCCAGACAACTCTAGTAGGAAAACGTAATAATTATCATAGTCAAAATGAAAATATAAATTTCAGAGCTGCGACGGCTGCGTTGGTAGAAAAGCAGAGTCACGAAATGATGGAGCTGATACAGGAGCGAAGGTCTGAATACATGGCAGAATCCTCTCTATACCTCGACGGAGAAGAAGCACCGCCCTACCCTGCTAGGGCTCCACCACCTCAACCACCTTTAGTCTCTAAGTTCCACATATACACAGACCCTATGGAGTTTTCAGATGTCGATAAAATTGCAATTTCTGTAAGTATACATGATATATATATAATAAAAATAAAAATACATTTATTCACTTGAATCACATGATCACTATTATAACTAAGTCAACTCTACCGCCTGTTCGGAATTGCGAGTAAAAATGCGATATATATCACTTAAAAACTAATAAGAATCGCAAAACAGCGAGGAAATGTCACCTGCATTAAAGATTCTTCTATGTTTTTATTCATTCATTGTTTATGGTTAAGAAAAGTAGAAATATTGTATATTTGATAGTGATGTTTAGGTTTTAATTAATAATATATGCATTCAGTAATTAAAATCAAACATTCGGCCTTAAATTTGTAAATTTTGTTAAATTTCCCAACATTACATTATTTTTCATTTTATTTGTATTTAAAAATTGAGTTGTAAATATATACTTCTCATTTTTTGTTATAAACGCAAGTAATACCGTTAATTCTTAATTTTTAGGTGGCTCAAGAGGATCAAAAGACATTCACAGATCTAGTCCGGCAGTTGGTTGGTAGGTGTGCGACGGACGTAGAAAAGGCGCGAACAATCTTCCGTTGGATAACTGTCAAAAATCTCAACAACATACAGTTTGATGACAACCTACGTGGAGATTCGCCTTTGGGCCTACTACGAGGCATCAAACACGGCACAGAAAGTTACCATGTCCTCTTTAAGAGGCTTTGCAGGTAATTTAAAATCCACAGATCATTGATCAAACATTTTTAATCTGTGAAACTATATTTTTCTTTCATAATTTATAAGTTACATAGATAACGTATTACATAGACTAGAGAACTGTTAGGAGAAATTTCACGTATAAGAATGCAGACGCTGCATATTTAATCACCTTCCTAGAAGATCACTGCCGTGTAATGCATTCAAGAAGAGAATTTTTAAAGCCAAGGTGCTTTTAAAGCGTCGGAGAGTATTTAGATCATAAGTATTGACAATAATTATTATAATTAACTGTTCTTATTATTATGACATCATGATAATTAATATGACATTTGCATGCCTATTTTAGTATGACTGACTGTGTGATTCATAAGTTATAGAAAGAAAGATCATTCTATAACTTATGAATCTGTATGTACTACTTTTTTGCAAATAAACAATTTATTGAAGATAAATTTCAATGGCTATAATTCCTTTCATGTCACACTAGTAAATGTAGAAAGTTAAATTTAAAAAGAAATAATATTCAAATAACTATAAAAACGAACTTTTCAGCTACGCTGGTCTCCATTGTGTAGTGATAAAAGGCTACAGCAAGTCAGCTGGTTACCAGCCAGGGGTGCGCTTTGAAGATAACCGCTTCAGAAATTCCTGGAACGCGGTGTATGTGGCAGGTGCCTGGAGATTCGTCCAGTGCAACTGGGGTGCGAGACATCTCGTCAATGCTAAGGATGCACCTAAACCCGGCAATAGAGGAAAAAGTGATAGTTTGAGGTGAGTTTGTTTTTAAGCTATTGCATAGATTTTATCGCGGGCCTTGAGCGTAGGGACCGAATCCAGAAATTCCGTAACGAAAAAAACCTAACACCCCCCACTCCGACCGGCACAGCGGTGATACTTTTTAGACACGAGACATACTATATAGGCTTGTCAGTCTGAGTCTGGTAGATTGAATTAATGTAAAAAAAAAATTGCATAAATAAAAAATTAATAAACAACCATGCCACACGTTTCTTTTTATTTTTTAATTAAAAAAAAATATTTTAAAGTTTTGAATTTTTTTGCTGTGAAATCAATGCTAGTTAAACACAATATTGGCCGCAATTTCAAGTTGTCTAACATCGTCATTATTCTAATTTATTATATAGATTCCATCTAATTACGTAATCACAAATTTTAGGTAGAAAATAAGGTTATACATTTTTACAAAATCCGTTTTACAGGTACGAATATGATGATCACTACTTCCTAACGGACCCACGGGAGTTCATCTACGAGTTTTACCCGCTGCAGCCGGACTGGCAGCTTCTGAAGACACCCATCACTCTTCACGACTTTGAGGAGCTGCCCTTCGTCAGGTCTTTGTTCTTCAGATATGGACTTTACTTTAGCGATCCTAACACAAAAGCTGTTATGTTTACAGACTCAACTGGTAAGTTAAAATTCCATTGAAATAATTCAGTATTCTTAGATAATTCCGAATCAACAAAATCCTATTGAAATTGATTGACCCTGAAAACAATTTTTTCATCTTTTTATGTAACAGAGGAGCATTTGAAGGCTCGCAAGTGCGTAGCGGGTCTTTTAAGAAAATTTGTTCTTAAAGGACCCTAAGGGCAATAGGTTCGGAAATGCTTCAGTGTTCCACATAGTGGTGGTAAATTGCCTAAACAAACGCTTCATTGTGGAATGACGGACGTCGTAGTAGTCGTTGTCTGTAGTCCAATCAGAGGCGGGACTCGATTTGTTCCACAAAAACACACACCAATGATAATCAGTCGAAACGTGCTATTAATAACATTTTTACACTTCCTTGTCAGGTGCGGCGACTATGCGAATAGCCATGCCGGCACACATGCAGAGCTCTCTCATCTTCCACTACAACCTCAAGTTCTACGACACTGAGGGAGACGGCTTCGACGGAGTTAGTCTTAAGAGATTTGTCATGCAGGTACATGAATAAAGTAATTTACATTACTATAAACTTCATTTCGTGGGCCTAAATCAGTTTTACTAAATAGCGGAAAGAGACTTGTTTGTAATTTTATCCAAATTGAACGTACACATGTGTATTAAATTTTTTTTGCGCTATGGTTTCGTAATTGTATTACATTCTTGGCATTTTACTCGGTTAGTTTCTAACTTCCATGCTTCCTTTAATATTTATTATTCTAAGTTTTTGTCGTTTATTTTAATTCCTATTTATTTTCTCATTGTAATATTTCGTGTTTCGTAAGTATGTATTTCGTTAGTGTCTTTTTAAAATAAATAATTTAACATTTAGTACTTTTAGTCCGTAGTTGGCAACATCGTGTCGTTCCGTGTTCACGCACCCTGCAGCGGAGCTTTCTTGCTGGACATCTTCGCGAACGCTGTCACACCTCGGGAATACCTTACAGGGGAACCTATGAAGTTCAAGAGCGTCTGCAAATTTAAGGTAATTATATCATGGACAAAATAAATGTATTAATTTATAGAGTAGCCTATAGAAATGTGTGAAGCACACTTTAAGTGTTTTTTATAGAACGGGGCTCGCGAGTACGTTGCCGGCCTTTTAATCTAATCCCGGAGTAGTCTCAAATTAATTGCGACGATAACTCAATATACGCAAGAACTAAATGAAATTTGAATAAATATTTTGATAAATTAAATTTAAAAAATGCATTAGTTAATTGCTATTATGAAATAATGGATAAAATAACTTAAGGAAAATAGTTTTAAATAAAATGTTCAACGCAGATATGCTGTGCAGAGCTGCAGACAGTTATGGTACCACTACCAGATTGCGCGAGCGGTGAGTGGGGCCCCACAAAGGCTACTAGGCTTTTTGGACTCGTCCCTATAACGCACCAGGTAATGGGTTATTAAGTGCTTAAAAATTGAATTTTGTATAAAAAAATTAGCTATTTCTTTTTTTTTATTAATATTTTCTAGATAATTCCCCGACGAGTCGTCGGAGGTATTAAATAGCTTACGTAAATAGTATTGGTAACTCGGATGATAAAACACTACTACCTTCTTTTAACTACTTTTTGTTGATTCTTTGTTTTGTTCAATAGATTTAGCTTGATTCAATTGAAAACAATAATTTTTTTTCTATATATAATAATCTGAGACATTAAAAAAATTGTGCCAATTCTTTCATAGATGTGTCTATAGTTAAGTGTTTGTCTATCAACAGGAAGCATTAGTATTTGCGGGGCGAGAACTAGAGATACAATTCCGCATGTCGCGCCCTCTGGCGGACTTCATGGCGACCTTACACAAGAACGGAGTTGATGAGAAGCGCCTCTCAAAGTATGTCCATCAGAACGTGTCTGATGACATTGTGTCCTTCTATATTACTTTCCCGGAAGAAGGTGAGCAATTACTGTTATTACTCTTAAGACAAGTTATCCAGAAATCTGAACGAAATCTTTTTTGGGTTCATAGGAACATCATATTAACCGCATCTTCAAAATTATAAGCCTCCAAACTTAAATCATCTTTCAAGATTTGTTCTGGAGTCTGAGTATATGTTAATTGTTAGGTATAATCTTTATTTGGACGAAAAGTTATTTTTCTACAGTCTTGTAAAAAACTTTTTACTAGGCTTGTTGCAAAATATCAAATCACACTGACCCCACTGACGAAATATCGTCATTACAGTTCAAAGTAATCTTGATTGAGTATGGAAAACTTATAAGTATATTTTTGTGAAGAAATGAAATGACACGTAGCAAATAAGTATTATATTAATAGGCATAAACTCCGATTATCTTTTCCTACAGACTCAAAGACAAGACAAAAATGTATACTTTATATAAATTGTATATCTTTTACGGCCCATTCTGAACCCATTGGTTAATAACATAATATGATTCACAGGTCAATATGGCTTGGATATCTACACCCGCGAGCGAAATGGTCCAACAGCGATACATCAAAACGGTTCAACAGAGAAAGAGAAACACTTGCTGACACATTGTTGTAAATACCTCATTAACAGCAGCAAACGGAATTAGTATAAGTTTCTTGTATCTTTTAGAAGCTGGCTCTCATACTTACTACACCATTGTAGGCTTTAAGCGTATTATGTTATGGTTCATAATTGAATAGTGTGTGATCTGAATTAAATATCAGTATAAAAGGCGTTAAGTATTTAAAACATATTACAGCGCCACCTATTGAGGATTTTTAAAACTAAAGCATTTGGTAATCCATAGTGTCAATGCATAAAAGTTTAAACGCTGGTTAACAGTGAGCTAACATTGCAATAATATTATATAATAAGTTATTAATAGGAGTTATTAAGAAATATATCCAAATGTAGATAAATAAAACAACCCGTCCTTAAGAGATTCCATTTATTTTCATAAATTGTAAATTTAATCTAGGTTGTGCTTAGGCAATTGAATTGCTAAATTAGGCTTAAATAACCGATTTCCAATAATAAATTACGGATACAAAATCTGTAAGTTATTAGTTGAAACCGGTATTCGTCCGTAGTTTAAGTACTATATAATATCAATTTTAAAAATCTAAAAATTT
Source organism: Pieris rapae (assembly GCF_905147795.1). Lineage (NCBI taxonomy): Eukaryota > Metazoa > Arthropoda > Insecta > Lepidoptera > Pieridae > Pieris > Pieris rapae. The sequence goes on along the minus strand of NC_059509.1, from coordinate 1,623,580 downwards.
TATATAAAAAGAATGTTTGGCTAATAAGTTTATATTGAGTGTAATTTTTACCACCACCGGTCGAGAAAGTGTTCTTATATAAAACCGTATTGAAAAAAATATTTTTTTTTACATTCAACAAATATCACATTATTCATAGTATTTTCGTATTTAGGAATAAGAGATCGCAGTTTTCTGTTGAATTCAAAAGCGGGTAAAAATAAAATATGACAAGGATACACTTCTTCTTCCGGTGGTGTCTAATTTTTTTACTCTGTAAATATTTTTTTTATTTAAAAGAAACGCACATTCTATACTTATAGGTTGCCCAAACGCTTAACCTAAATAATATATTTTAATATAACTTATATGTGTATGTAAATTTATACAAATTATATCGCATGTTACTTTTATAAATGTGTTTTTTTTTTTCTAATTAAAGCTTATATTATTGAGCACCAATGGACGGCGAATGTTACACAACTGTTTATAAGTATACAGAAAAATATCAGGTGGGTATGCACAACAAAAAAATTGTAAGGTATTTACAAAAACTATCTAAATTATATACTACTACTTTGAGGGTAGATACAGAATTTGAGTAACCAATACAGGTGAGTATCTATGTTATAATAAGAACCGTAAGCGATTCTTCTATGGTCATTTAGCTGATACTTATAAAAACTTAAGGAATCTCAAATTGTTGTTGAGATCAAAGAAATCAGATCTACGTTTATCTAATTCATTGATAATTTAAACTTACATTTTAAGCACAAAGAAAAATTGACAATTTACATACTATGCATAAGTAGGTCCAGCCATTAAAATAAGAAAAGTCTTTAAATTAACGTCAATGTCATCTTAAAATTATAAGTTCATTCAATTAGTGAAAATTAATTTATATAATGCGTATAAAACACGCTAGTAAAAAACAATCTATTTTGGAATGTCAAAATATCACAAAATTGTTATGTCATACATAAATAATATTTCAGTCACTTGTACAGAGAATCTAAGAAGGCTTAGAATTAGAAGCCTACCGCGAACTATGATTTTCGTATGTTTTGTGTATACGTGTACTGGATTTAGTTTTTGTCATACGTCACTCGTCAAAGTCCGGTTTATAAGTTGTCATAATTTCAACACAAAGTTTTTACTTTGAAAAGTTTTAATATTAAGTCATTCTAAAACTGTCAACGTCAAGTCTCAACTTCTTCACAGAAATGGACGTCTAAATTAATTTGTCACATAGAGAATATATAATATTTAATCCTAATTTTACAACCATAAGCCATACGAATTATTAGTTTATACTTTTAAAGTCTATCTTTTTGTTTTTATTTTTACTCTATGTTTTGTAATGTGCCTTATGAAGCTTAATTCATTATTTCTCTACAAACATTATTAAATAAGTTTGTTGTAATGACACAATTACAACAAAATTATTTAATAATGTTTCTTAATTTTAGACATTTTAACACAACTTTTAAAAGAAAATTGATTTACACCATCCCTTTGGAATTAAAGGTTGCTCTTTGTTCAACTCCCCGAATCAAAGAGCCGAGTAACCCTTCCATTTCTGTTGCCGTCTCCCTTAACTGACTGTTGTCAAAGCAGGATTCTGAAAATAATAAAAATTTATTTTATTTATATATTCACGCTTATTTCCGAAAGGGGTAGACAGGGACGACGAATCTCCACTTGCTATGATCCTGACATATGTCTATCGCTTTGTCCTGTCATCTATGTTCTCTGGTCCTGACATATATGTCTCGCCTAAGCCTATCTTTCTTCTTTATTATAGCCACTAGTTTTTCGTTCTTCTGAATTATAAATTTTGTGTTGTCATGTTTTGTTGTACTTGTTTAATGTAAATAAAAATTAAATTAATTAAATAACGTTTAGATGTAAAAGGAAGAGACTGGCTGCCCACAACACAGGGAATCCTAGTGTGGGCACTCTACTTTATAGAAACAGTAATGTATTTTGTGTCTAATAAAGTTCTTTCTTTCTTTCTTTCTTAATGTATAATTTATTTTTGAAGTGAAACTTCTTTAGAATCGTTGTGATTTCAAACCGGATGCAACGAAAAAGCGACAGTAAAAAGAGACAGAAACATTAATTCATATGATTTAACGTGGGAGAAAATGAGATAGATAAACTTCTTTCGAATCGTCGTGATTTCAAACCGGATGCAGCGGTAAAGAGAGACAGAAACATCAATTCATCATATGATTTAACGTGGGAGAAAATGAGATAGCAGGCATTATACAGCCTCTATTTACTGCCGCTTTTTTTTTGATCGAATTTCAAACTTTCGTTGTTTTAGTTTTTGTCAAATTAAAGATTTATATTAAACTTATAAATTAAAATGTATAATTAAAATATACTGTTTTTAAAGAACACACACATTTAGATAGTGGAAAATGATTAATTTATATTTGTTTTTGAAGGTTTCACTTCTACCATGTGTGAATTGCACAAATGTTTTTTATCAGTGAAACTTGTGGATGTATCCAGTATATTTATTTTATGTTTTATTTATTATTACTTTTTTAATGAGATGTCTGTTTTGTTTCGTTTCTTTTATAAATAATTAAATATCCATTTTCACGACAATTATCATGTTATGGGTACTTTTTAACCTTATACCATTCCTGGATTTGGTCCAGGTAGGTGCAACAAAACCTAACCAACCGGATTTCACCATCCACGCCTCTCATTCTACATAGCCAAACCACCTAAGCATTCTGTTGGTATCATTGACAGTACGTTCTTTTACCTACGTCATCCATTGGAACGCCATACAATTATAATTTAAAATATAACTTAAATGTCACCTAACTGAAGTGTTCCCAAACAGTATGTTTTCCACTATAGTGCAAAATATGTGTGCTGTCAAATTTCTGACAGCTCAAGCAAAGCAAAATTTCAATAAACACAATTTAATAAGCCACTCATTTCTCTCTATTTAAGCATCATCTTTCTCTTAATATGTTTTTGTAAAAATTCCTCTAACACCAACTAATGTTTTAGAGTATTATCTCTGTTGAACACTGTGCCGCTCAGTTCAGCAGACTGGTGGAATCCCACATTTAGGTTCATATTTAAGAAATAAAATCAAACTTGAATCTAGTTTTAAGAACTGTTAAACCACCTATCAGTTTGACGTTTGACATATGTCAGCACTCAAGATTGTAACTTGTCATACGAATTAAAATATGGACCTACGTAAAATAAAATGGTGGCAATCAAAGATAAGACAGACAGGCAGATAGACTATAACGTTGTGTCATTTTAAATATAACTTACCATCTACAGTAAAATTATGCGTCAAAATCTGTTGTAATCTGTCCAACACTGTGTCAAGGTCAGCGTTCAACTCCTTCATCTTGTCATTGCTCTGTTCGACTGAACGCATGTCCGCCGAAAACCGCTGCTCGTTTATTGATAAGTTTTGACACGTTTGGTTGAGACCTTTCGTTGGGCGCTTTGATACTGTGTCTGGAAAATTATCAGTAAAGAAAAATTTATTAACAATATTTAATTGTAGTGTATACAGAAATTGTCAATAAGGGTTGTTAAAACATAGTTGACTAGGCAATGGATTTTAATAGGTATTTCTTATGTTTCATACAGTTTATCTAACAAATAATTGTAAGAATCGCTCCTAAATGAAAATATGCCACAGAACTTTTTTTTTTTAAACAAAAAGAAAACTTGAAAAATATTGTCCAAGTTATCACATGCTGTTCAGTTCATGCAAAATATTAAAACTGGAAAGGAAAGAAAGAATAGAAAGGAGATCATTTCCTATAAATTACTTTAGTTGTACATAGTAAATAGATAGTATATCTGTTTGTTTTAAATTGTACATAGCCATTATCGCAAGCTATCAATAAAAATGCAGTAATAGAAGTCAGGCGAAAATAACAGACTATACGCAATAGCCTTTAAATAAGAATTATATTTTATGTAATTACTGACACTAGTCTGAAATAAACTTTTTATTTTTTTAATTCTGACAGATTTAGTAACTTCAGTGTCGTTATACAGAGTTTAGAGTGTAATTGAATTGTATGTTTTAATTCCGACACTCTATGTTGGAATAAGAAAAAATGTATAGATTTTTATGTAATACTAAAACTATCAGTTAAAATAATCAGTAATTTAAGCTGTTATCAATACTTTACTAACCATTATACCAATTACTCATATCATTCATAGAAACCGCTGATATACTGTCCGATGTGACTTGGACCACGGGTTTTAATTCATCTCCGGCCATTGTAACATGATTATGCTTCGAAGCCACTGAGAAGTTTCCAGAATCCATACTTAAAACTCGAGGCTGGTTAAGGTTGGTTATCTTGGCCTGCTTTTCATCCATCGGTATAGGGCTGAAGAGGTCAAATGCTTGCGGTCGCTCCAATTTGTCAGTTTTCTCTTCCAAATTTAGGTTTTCCTGGAATAGGATGTTTAAGTTAACTAATATAATTAAACTATAATTATAAAATAAAGAATCCAGAATCACTTAAATAGTCGAAGGCATTGTTTATGTTAATTATGAATTTTAAAAAAATATAAAAATTCTCATGTATGTTTTTTGCCTTCATTATTTATAACTGAAAATAAACCGAAATTTCCAAGTAAAGCAAGCTAACATAATCAGTCATTCTTAATAAAAATTGGGTTTTAATACCTTTAACTCCTTAAGCCTACTAATCTGTGCTGATATTTGATTATAATGCGTGTCCACTTTTGATTTAAATTCGTCATCACATTCCTTTGCAACTTCTTTTAATTGACAGGATATTTCCTTGAGGGCTCTGAAACAGTAAACAAATGTAATGGTCAATCTTCATAATATGCCAAATATCCTGAAATATATTAAATCTAACACATTTTTTACAGCCACTGTCCACTGTGACATGTAATCATCAACAGGAGACAAAAAAATTCTAAGTAGTTTTTTGTTTCTTTTTAATTGTGTTTTGTTTTCAATTAATTTTATGGAAATTATCATCTTTAATTTACTACAAATTCTAATTTTGATCTGTTTTTTTGTTTGAAATAGTTTACAGTTTTTAAGTATTATTGAAGAGCTAAGAAAACATCATTCATGATGTTTTAATTTTGATAAATCGCCTGTTTTAAATTTTTATTATAAATGATGATATGATATAAATGATATAAATTTATGAAATTACATTTTATACTTATTTTGAATAAGAAATACAACAAGAAAAAACACAATTCAAAACTGGTACTTTTGAATGAATGCTAATGATATGGAGGTTAAAGAAAATCTATCATCATAAATCTAATTGTATACCTACTTAGTCTGATTTTCCAATTGTGAAATAATGTCTTGCAATGTATTTGCTGGATTATTTGCAGTATTGCCCGAAGCTTTACCAACTGTTGATGTAAATATGGTTGGTTTGCTCTTCCTCCGAACCGAGGCTTGTCTTACTTTTTCAGTCCTTTTTGCACCTTTTGCCTTCTTCTTACCAGTCTTTGTACAGAAGAAGAAACGTTTTATGCCCTTTATAAAACTAAGGCATTCTGTGGGTTTGATCTAAAAGATGTAATAAAATAATTTTTAAATTTAATTAGAAGTAAGCGGAAGTAACAATACTCAAAGTGATGTTTATGAATTTAATTTCATAATGGTATTCAGATTCATATTTTAAATTTAAATGTATTTAAATAAAATTTCTTAAACGGATATAAACGCGAACGAAAATAGATAGACGGCAAACCTATTGCTGATAAAGACCACACATCTATTTCAAACATTCACACAAGCCCAAACCACATGAAATGTGTCATGTATGTTCAATGTGTTAAGCAATCATTTTCTGTAAATTTTTATTATTGCTTACCTCTGCATGAACATTTTCATAGATTTTATAAAGCCTTGAACTCATAGCTAACCAAAATATTTAAAAAATCTTATCATTTCTCCATTTAATATTGACAACAATAAATTCATAATTTTTAAGTTCATACTTACTTCTCCATCATTTACTTCATACACTATATGTGTCTTCTTGTGACCTGTTATATTATTTAAATCTTTGTCATACAAATAGCACTTCTCACAGAAATATAAATCTGTGCACTTTGAGCATTTAAATTTCAGAACCTGCAAATTTGGTGTGATATGTTACATTTATTGATGTAATGCAAATCATGTCTTAAGTTCATTAATTTGAGAACCTCAGTTTCAATTTGGGACAAATGAGAGGTAACTTTATAATTTTAACTTTATTCATCAGTTTCATATTTAGGTAACATATTTTTGACTGAATCAATGCTTAAATATTTTTTCTATGTTTGCGGTTATACATTTATGTTGTAATTTTACCTGTATAAGTGGTTGAACACAAACAACACATGTAGCATTAGCTGTAGCACAATTCCGGCTTGACACCACTTGTTGTACAACTATTAGCCAACGAGTACTAGCACAACTGCAGGCTCCCCATTCTGCTACTAAACGACAGCTTATTCCCAGCATTCCAGCACTCTGTAAACATATTTCCTTCCATGATTTAGTACAGTCTTATTATCAAATAGTAATTATAAAACTGATGAATGTAAAAGATATGTTTAAGTCATAAATATTACTTTCTCCTCTGACCATTTCCTATAGTCAGACCCACTAAAATATTAATATAATTATAAAATAACTATTCGTGAACTTTTAATACACAATAATCATACATAATCATATATCAATAATCATCATCATAATCAACCCCAATTGACACTTGATTTAAACTCAGTTTTGTATCAAACTTACCTTACTAAAACAAGCATCAATATCAGTCTGGACTTGATCACATTTACCACCCAAATACTTAGTCAAAGTAACTACATGATGTAATAAGGCAGATAACCTTTTTGGAGACACACAACCATTGTGGTCTGCACAACAGTTGGCTAAAGCCAGCCATTTGTCCTTAACCGACTCTTCGCTCAATAAAATTAATAATGTTTTAGCTGCAAGAACTCTTATGGGAGCATTTCTTTTCCTAAAATAAGTTTACATAATATTGCAAATGTAATATTATTTTTAACACACAGTATAAATGTAAAAAGAACTAAATTTAAATTGTTCTTAATTGTAAAGAAACATTAGATTAAGATGAAGATAGAGAAAATATTTTTTTTTATAACAATCTAATTATGTATGTCAATTTATTTAATCACCTTTAAGGTTTAAAAAAACTATAACAATTTTTTTTAATTGCCCCCACCATATAAACCAAAAGAACTTACTCATCATAAACATTTAGGAGTAGATTAATAACAAGATCTACAGTCAAGTCAACATCACCAACAAACAATCCTTCCTTCTCTGCTGCAAAATAAATATCAGCAAGAACAGCCTCCAATTCTGCTGTGTCTAGTGATAAACTACTCTCGGAAAGACTTAGTTGATGTCTGGCAAACACACCAGAACATATCCGAAGTGGCGGTACTAAAAAGAACATTCAGAATACAAAGTCTGTGTTAAAGATTAAAGCGATGGTGATACGCTATACGAAATACCTTTTAGTTGTCTTTGCAGAGTAAATATTTTGAATGCTACTTTATACGCACTATACTTAATATCTTCATATTCATCAAGTAAACAAAGGATTTTGTTAAACGTTGGGTGATTGAAGTCCTTTTCACCACTAATTTCGCTAAAAGTAAAAAGTTTAATATTATTTTTTGAAAAAAACTTTAGAACCGATCTAAAGGGAAAGCTGCTGGCGTACTCAATGTAGCACGGATATCCATCTTCATTTTCTACCTTGCGCCAGTTTTTGGAACCCATTATAATACTTTTACACTGATTGCATGTCCTGGTTTGATTTCAAATTTATTCAACAAAAAAAAATTGATTGTAACTCCTATTCCTTTAACCGTCTTTAATTATTCAAAAAACTTTTTTGAAAAAGTTGAAGTCCTTGGATTTGGCATTTGACAACATTTATAACGGAATATATCGATAGATTAAACGTTAAATTTTGAAAATAAAAAAAACAGAAGTTAAACAAGCAAAAAAATAAATGTTGAAGACTAATATATATATATATAATAATTATATATTTTTATAATTGTTATAATTATTTAAAGTAAATGCATTAAATTTACTTTCTTTATGCCTGCTTCTAACATCATCTATTCGTAGAATGGAATGAATCAAAAAATAAGTCTGTCTCGTCTACAAGCTTGTGTATCGCAAATGAAAACAACCAATTATAAAGCGGCTATCCTTGTTTACATCATATTTCGTCCAATCAAAAGTTAAATTGATAGTCTGTTTCTCGCATCATTTTACCTGTGTAAGAGAGACGCCATTTTGCAAGCGTCATTTGGCGGCGTGTTGGGTTTAGTGTTTAACGCTAATTTCATTAAAACTAAATAAAAATAGTGCATTCTTATCAATTAAAATGTCATATCAGTCGAGTGTAGCGCAAGACTCGCTGGCTGCAGCACAGTTAGAGATGGCCGGTAACCCTAATACTTTGGCGCTTCGTCGACCATTCGACCCTGTAGCTCACGACTTGGAAGCAAGTTTTCGACTTACAAGATTCGCCGATCTCAAGGGAAGAAGTTGTAAAGTACCTCAAGATGTATTGTCTAAACTTGTCGAGTCACTGCAGCAAGACTATTCCCAACAAGATGACCAATTTATGCATGTGGCGATTCCACGCATTGGAATTGGTTTGGATTGCTCAGTTACTCCGCTCCGCCACGGAGGATTGTGTTTGGTTCAAACTACAGACTTCTTTTATCCGTTGGTTGATGACCCCTACATGATGGGGAAAATAGCTTGTGCCAATGTCCTTAGTGATTTGTATGCTATGGGTGTAACTGAATGTGACAATATGTTAATGCTATTGGGTGTCTCTACTAAAATGACTGAAAAGGAGCGCGATGTTGTTATCCCTCTTATCATGCGTGGCTTCAAAGATTCTGCTTTGGAAGCAGGAACATCTGTTACTGGTGGTCAAACTGTTATCAATCCATGGTGCACTATTGGAGGGGTAGCAACCACTATCTGCCAGCCCAATGAATATATAGTACCAGACAATGCAGTAATGGGAGATGTTCTTGTTCTAACTAAACCTCTTGGAACTCAAGTTGCAGTAAATGCTCACCAATGGCTAGACCAACCTGAACGTTGGAATAGAATTAAACTGGTAGTATCTGAGGAAGATGTTCGAAAAGCATATCATCGTGCAATGGATTCTATGAGCAGGCTCAATAGAATTGCTGCTCGCCTTATGCATAAGTATAACGCTCATGGATCAACCGATGTGACTGGATTTGGCTTGCTTGGTCACGCTCAAAACCTTGCTTCACATCAGAAAAATGAAGTTTCATTTGTTATCCATAACCTTCCTGTGATTGCTAAAATGGCAGCAGTTGCCAAAGCTTGTGGCAATATGTTTCAGTTGTTACAAGGCCATGCACCTGAAACTTCTGGTGGACTTCTTATTTGCTTGCCAAGAGAACAGGCCGCAGCTTACTGTAAAGATATTGAGAAACAGGAAGGTTTCCAAGCTTGGATAATTGGCATTGTAGAAAAGGGTAATCGCACAGCAAGAATTATTGACAAACCAAGAGTGATTGAGGTTCCAGCTAAAGATTAGATTTAAGTTTTGAGACATTGAATATCATTTGAAAAAAAATAAGTACTGATTTTTTGAAATGCATATTAAACTACTGTTACAACCAGAAATTTTATGTTTATTAGTAAAAACTATCAAGTATACATATTATCTGTCTTAAGTTTTATTCCTAATAATGCTTTTATGTACTAGTAACTTGGTGTTTAGATTTGTAAGTAAAAATATTATAATTATAATATTAAGATGATTCAAATTTCCACTAGATACAGAGTTTTGAAGTGTTTGCAGTATAATTTTCTGCAATTTGTGGAGTAAGTATAATTTTAAAATAAAGTTATTTTCATTCTACATGTTGTTTTATTTAAAACCTTGACATTGAAATTATGCATCTACTTTATGGTAAAGTATTAAAACACATAGTTTGTCTAAAACATATTTTTTAAGAAATTAAAGAATGAATACAAAAATATTCTTCTATGAAGCAAAATACTATGTAATCAAATCATACATATATCAATCATGAGGCATAAGCATCTTAGTGTAAATCAAATCTAATTTCAGGATCTATCAAACCATTTTTTTATAATTATGAGGTTTTAAAAGCAGTTGAGATAAAATTGTTGCTTTGGGTAATAATCCTGAATATAAGCCTCAGATTTATACAAATATAGACAAGCAATCCACCCTTGATACCTGCTATTACATATAACCTTACCCTCTTGATTACCAAGAAAACCAAAAATCCTTTTAGAATAAAACATCATACAAAGGTAATTATGTTATTGCTTAATAGTACATTACTGATACTGTATAATATAATTTCTCAGGGGTAAGAAGTTTGTTTATAATTAACTTCATATGCTATTATTATCTACTACTATGTCATTTTAAAATTAACAATACATGTAATAATGTAAAGTTTAATTTAAATGTCATAATAAAATAATTGGTTCAAAGTATAAACTTTAACTAGCATACTCAATAAAATTTTGCATTGTTTATCAATGATGCTTAATAATGAGAAATTAAGATTGAAAACATTAGTTAGTTTAATGGCGAATTCAGCCGTGGTCTTTTACGGGCATTCCTTTCATCTCCATTTTGTTCAACACTACTCAGATCCCGTTTCTTAGGAGAAGTGTTATTATTCTGAAAAAAAACATATATAAGGGAAAATCATAATATGTTGCCATGAGTAGTTAATATAATAACAAGTGGTAATGTTTCATAAGCTGTTACAGTTAAGAGTTATATATACTACTACTGCTACGTATTTGGCCACAGATTACATCCCTTTCTTTGATCAGAAGGTAATCAGCCGACACAATATGTGTAGTTATGAGCTTAAATGTTAAATATGCACATAGAAAGTACATTACATAAGTGCATGGCCAGGGATGAATCCTACTACCTTGGGATGAGATTAACACCCTAAAGCCACTAGGCCAACACTGCATATATCTTTGGAATCATTTATGAATAAATAAATAAAATATAAAGATCTATAAAATATTACCTTTTTTTCCCATTGCTGGTGTAAGTATCTTAACAATATATTTGTTTTTTCTGTAACAATTACTGAAATAAAAAGATTAAATTAAAAAAATTGTATCATGTCTTAAAAAGTTGTTGAATAAATGATAATATGTATTATAATATAATTCTGGAAAAACAGAATTACTCAACTTTGTTCAGAAGGAATGTCTTTTGTAGGTAGGTATATTGAAGGCCTCTTGGAACTATTTCTAATGCCATTGTCAGTATTAAACAACGTAAAATTTTGTTCATTGTAAGATGGTAGGTCCTTTAAAAATTCCAACACCGACTGAAAGAAATGGTAATAATAAGTGTGTCAATTTCTACACATTGGTATGGAGCATAATTAGAACAATACTTACCATTTTATATGATATTTGTGTTGTCTTTACTAAGCTAATACAGTTTTTCGTACAAAACGTTAAATAATGGAAATATTATGTTCAATTTACGCTTTAATTTATTCAATATTTTCAGCGACACAGTTTTAGTTGACAGATCACAGAAGTATGTAGTATGTAAATTGTAATAGAAATACTAACTCACATTTCACGAGTAAAAGTTAAAACTGACAGTGACAACTACAATACTAATCAATGTTATGTATGAATGTTAGGGATGCACTAATAGTAATCACTTTTGGCCACAATGCACATACTGTGCCGGCCGTATATGAAAAAAATAGTCACTTTTTTTTAAGGTAACCATAAATAATTCCTAAATGAAATATATATTTTTATCATAGCTCATTACTTGGCTTTTCCATACCACTTTATGTATTTTATTCGTTTGTCACTAATTCTCCTAGTTCGATTTCGATTTTATTAAAGTTACGGAAAAATTAATTAGATCAAGTGTACCTATTTATATATTAATACTATATATTTATAACCACAGTATATACAAACATAATTTAGTGACCTAATCATAAGTCTATAATTGTTTACTTTATCTACACCGTGAAGAAAGGAAATTAATAGAAAGGGCGGCATATATTATAAGCGGGAAATTAGACAAGCGTTAAAATATTTCAATTACGTTTCTCTCGTATATGACAAAATTACTATGTATAGTTTAGTAAACTCAAACTATAACCGCACTTACAATCCAAACGGCAAGCAAAATGCTTTGTCTGACTTAAAAAGACTGCTTACTTCAAGAGACATAAACGCTCAAAGTAAAGCTTGTGGTTATTTGATAGAAGTTCTAAGTCGATATGACAAAAATTCAGAGGATAGAATTCATTTAGTGCAATATTTGCTCGATAATGACATAACTGTTTTCTTGTCTGAAGTAACTTGTAACTTGGATTTTAATTTATTAAGGTAGGTGAAAGTACATTGATATCTACACTAATATTATAAAGAGGAAAACTTTGTTTGTTTGTAATGATTTGAATTCATAAACTATACTGGACCGATTTTAAAAATTCTTTCACCATTCGAAAGCTACATTATCCACGAGTAATATAGGCTATATTTAATTTTGAACAAAAATAGGGATCCGTAAGATATTAGGGTTTTTCGGACACAAGGTGTAAAAAATAAACCAAAAAATAAAAAAGGGGGTAGCATAGCAAAATGTTCCATGTTGGCATGTACTAAAAAGGTAGGCTAGGCATTAAGGAGAAACAAAGTTCGCGGAAGCAGCTAGTCTGTAATAAAATAATAATAAGCAATAAAACATCTATAAATGTTTCTACTTAGGTCAGTTTTGAAATGCTTACGACTCGTCTCGTCTTTGCCAAGTTTCTACAGCGAGGACCATGCACCTCACGCTATGTCTGCTGTCTTGCGTGCTATGAACCACTTTCTTGCAACCAACCTAAACGCAGTGGAATCTTGCTTACATTTCCTTTGTGATTTATTAAATGGGTGAATGTTTCGTTTAAATTAATTACACTAATCACTTTATCTAAATATTTACTCCCCATTAAATATTTGTTGACTGAAAATGACCTGTGAACGAATAGTAATTTATCTTGGAATTAGTTAATGTTTGAGTCTTCAAGAACCCGGGTCTCAAAAACTACTATTGATCGAATTATAAAACTTGTACTGTTCAAAAGTTGAAATATATCTTTATATTTAATCTACCATTTACATTATCTCGATATCATATAGTTTAGTTTGTAACCTAAATACGAAATTTAGTAATTGATTTTTGTCTATATAGACATTAGACCTGTATGAGTAATAATACACGTAGAGTTCAAACTAATATTATGTGGACATATTTTGAGATTTACATAAATTATTTACAAGAATATCTTATTAATAATTTTACTTAATCACTATAATAACAATAAAATATTTCCGTTTAGGATTAGAGCAAACAAAACACCTTCACCCCTTGCCCACCAAAGCGCTTACAGCACTGATCAATTACTCGCTTCGTTCAGCACTTTAGCTACTCGTATTAACGCTATAGCTGATACCAAAAGTATTTTATCGAGCGCTTTAGTGCTTCAAGAGCTGATATCCTATCAGCCTGACGATCTTACTATACCGAGTAGTATAGCCAAGTATTTAGTAAATGTCGTAAATAAGTGGTTGGAGTTATTATTGGCTGGGTTAAATCATATTGCGTTAGCTGGTAAGGCGGACGAACTTGGAATGCACTTCGTCGTTACATGCCAAATAGGGATGGATTGTTTAGGGTATGTAACATGTATAAAAAATCTGGATTCATTTAAAAAAAACGCGCTATTGATTTTTACAAAGATATGATGTATTTTTAATTCTAAGTTTACAAAACGTGTATTTTATTAAACTCCTATTATGATTTACATTTTAACCGCCTTTAATAAATCAAGAGCAATGTTCTCTAGATCATACATCATCATCATTGTTTAAGAAAAGTACTTATTTATAAGTATTCCAGGGACACCTTAAACTGCCTAACGTACTCTTTAAGGTTTGTTCTAGGAAAAATAGCATCCAATCTAGTATTTTATAAAATTGACTTTGATGTAGCTAAATTCTTCAGACACGAAATATTGATGGAGATCGTTTAGATGTTTCCAATACATACAGTCTTCGTTGTCATTCTAAGTTGATTAAGAGTAAACTAGATATACATTTGCTACTAAAATAGAAACACTTCATACGAATTCTTCATATCAACGTAACGTTAAGCGTACGAGGAAAATATTTCAAGAATTATTGAATAAGTGAATTTTGAAAAAGGTAGAAGAAAGACTGACTGACTGGATGCGACTGATGTATCTGAGTACATGTTGCCATTTGTCACATAAACACATTATTATTATTAAGTTATGAACATATTACTTTTAGACTTGCAAAGATTTTTGACCAAGCGAAGCCTCCAACGGCATATGTTACCAAAATCCTTGCGGATAATAAAGAGATCGATAATTTAAAGGATTGCTCAAAATTTATGAAACTTCACATACATCGAACGCTCAATGACTTGGTGATATTTGTTAAGGTAATATTAAATAATTACAACATTATTAACTCAGCTGCAGGATTAATACCTGCAGCTTAAATGCAATTAACTATATTTTATTCTATGATACTTTTAGGATAACATACAAGATATAGCAACTGAGGTATACAGTACTTTCATCAAATTGGTTTTAAAATTTTACCACCAAGTAGACTCCGAAATGTTGTTCGATTTTAGTGAACTTTTATTATCTAAGGGGTACTTGGCCATTCTACCTCAAGTACAAATTGTAAGGTAGATATTTTTTAATTTATATATCTAAAGGTAAACATACGAAAAAACAACTATATGTGCATTTAGATTTGACCAGCACGTGATATGAACAGTCATTTAATGAAATTAATATGTTACGTTGTATCTTTTTAATTTATAAAGTCTTATTTAAAGCCGAGTGATGGAAACATTAATTTCCACCACCAGGACGTGGAACATGAAAATTGCTTAACAGTTTTGAAACAACGTACCTACATATAGTTATTCCAATCTTCTGACTGAATTCAATTTCAGTTGTAATTCCTAACAGCATCGTAATTAAATAGGAAAAGTCGTTGCAATCCATAGAAGCCTACTACAGTTTATCACCTCAGAACATAGATCGGTTTATTCACAACAAGCCACGTTTATTAAACGCTTGCAATCCAGTCTCCTTATCTACTGTAATTACTGTGTATCAGAAGCCCGTGAATTCGCAGCATAAGCGATTTAAAATTCTTAAATAGTTTATGCTGGGAAGTCCCAGGTCATATTACGAAGGCTTACAAAATCCATTTCTCAGAAACGATATCACAGTGCGAAAAGTAAGTACATTGGTACTTGGTGAATTACTTAAAGTCCTCGCTGAGAAATATTTATACGTGCAAGAAACAAGCTGTAAGGAAATATGTTCCAAGGAAATTCATGTAAGTGCATATTTTATTTTAAAACTGTTAAATGACGGATTGATGACATTGAGGGTGTTTTATCTGTGATGTATAATGACAGTGACAACTGACAGTAATGCCATCGCTGCGACAAAAATAAACGTCCACTTTGTAACAAGGAGTTTTAACTAAATAGCCTTTTCAATTAAATTAAAACTAAATAGATTAAATTACTCATTGTGGATGCATATTTATATTAGTATGTATTGATAGACGAAAACAAGAACTTGTTCGTAAAATAATATTTCAATATGAGAAGTGTTGTATGAATTTCTTATTTATTCAAATACCTTTTAAAATGTTTTAGCCGATTGGTAAAAATGTATTTCTCTTGTGTTTGCGTTTTTGCAAATATACGTCCAATGTATTTATAATTGGAAAGTACTTCGTATAGAAAGTGAATAAAGTAAAAAGAGGAAGCACAGTATTTAATTTGGGAGAGGAAGCCAATTAATATGAAACTTTATGACGTATCTGGGTCACATTGATCTTAACCGTGTGAATATCCGTTAATCACAAACTTACCATTTCATTGTTAGAAATTAATAATAATCTAGTGGCATTACTAAATTGGGTTCTAGGTCCTAGATTGTATGATTGTATGTTAACTTTAATTTTAGATGGGTCTGATTGAACTTCAAAATGGATTAGAGAAACCGCAAAATATCGGACTACAGTTGCAAAAGAATCACCCATATACATTATTGATTTATATTTACTTTTACTGCCAGTCCACGGAGAAGTAATATTTTATAACAATATTTAAACTTTTTTTAATATAAAATCCCACCTAAGTCTTCAATTGACCTTTTAACAGACTAAAACCTTTTTTTTTATTTAATGAAATGAGAATGACACCTATTTTCTTAAATTCCGTTTAATAATTTAAGGACTTTTTTTTTAATTTTGCCCGGGCGAAAAGACGAAGCCTGTACAATTGCTGTCTAGACCAATCACATTCAAGTGGAATTGTTAGTTTTTTTTTAATCGTTTTATTAAACTCGGAGATAAATCGCCAAATCATTGATAAGAAAAATTTATAGAAATTAATTGTCTTCCAGCCCTGAATCAGCGACGGCATCTTTACTTCCAAATCTAGTGCAATATATTTTGCGTTTACCGGAAATGTTCAAGCCTCCATCGTACATAATAAAGGCTCTATGGCTAGTTTTTGCTGTATGTATCTCGAAATTTGATTTTTTTACATCCATTTTATTTTATGGATAACAATAAATTAGCCCTTTATGGAAAAAAAATACACACAAACACAACATTGAGTCGCAGCTCTATTTATAAAAACACACATATGAAACTAAATTCAAAATATAACGAACAATCGCGTGTGTTAGTAAACTCCTAAACGGCTGGACCGAGTTTGAGGATGTTTTTGATTATTTGTAGATAACGTCTGTCGCCCGCTTGTATTTCATAATACTTCTTGTGTTATAAAATACAAGCAATACTACTAATAAGACACACACCAATACATACTTTATATTGCATAAGAAAAATTAATTTTAATACACACAACATTGTCAATTATGTTTTTGTTTCATTGCAACAACGCTATATACAGATAACTATGCAATATGCATACATATTACACTTTACATTACTTGCAACAGTACCATCGATATTCTAATGACCTTAACAACACATATATTATGTTTAGCATATAGATACACGCGCTTTTGCAAAATTAAATCATTCACAGATGTCTACTTTATCAAACGGTTCATTAGAGTCGTTGGACCAAAGAGTTTACTTGGAGAAGGCATCAGATCGTCTAGTGTCAATGTTGCAGCCAGATCCAGCTGCTTTTTATACCCATAACCCAGCTATTTTGTTCTGGGCTTTCACGTCGTTAAGGAGTCCGCAAAATATTAGATATGTTGTGGTACGTATTCTATTTAGTGTTTTGTGTTTCATTACATTTGGTAATTTAATACTTTTATGACCATTTATAATTACTGTTTCGTCAGGAGTCGAACCCATTTTAACGGACACTTTTCAAAAGTGATAACCGTCGCCCATGGACACCTGCAACGCCTAGCGGGTGTGTTGCCGGTCTTTCAGGGACTAGTACGCTCTTTTGTTGAAGGCTCCTAAGTTGTATCGGTTTAGAAATACCTCTACTGGCAGCTGGTTCCTCAAAGAGGTGGGAAAAATGCCGTACAAAGCCCTGTGATGTGGAATGCTAGGAGGTGGAAATTTTCATTCTACTTCGACTTCCAATGATGAAATTGAATTTTTATGTTTTAAATGTGTATTTGTTTTTCGATGAGACAAGCCCTCGACTACTCGTTTCTTCTATTTCCAAATTTTTACACACAAATCTAGTAAAAAAGATACAGATTTCTCAACAGTACGAAGATAAACGTAACACAGTACTAAGAATATTAAAAATTCCTCAAATTTGCAAAACGAAAAAAATTCAAAGATCGTAGTACAAATTGAAATCCTTACGATCACAAATAAGCTTAGAATCTCTAAACCGGTTTTCCTTAACACTAGAAAGTAAAACAATTACCTAGCGGTTATTAACTTGAACATAGGTTATTATTACATAAATGTAATGTAATATAATAATTGATCGATGTATTTTCAAACCGAATAGACATCGAGAATAAAGGCCGACAACGGACTTGCTAACCTCTCAGTGTAGCGGGTGGCCTTCTGCAGGGGTTAACACTAAATGCGACTGTTTGATTTTGTTTTGCCTTTTAAAAATCTAACTAAAAGAATAGTCTAATTGCACTTTTTATCAAATTGTGTTTACGCTGTGATGAGAAGTTATAGAAGAATATAATAAGATATAAAAATACTATAGTTAAAACGATGTGTAATTAGTCTAATTTTGTCATAATTAATGCAAAATGTTAGTCGCAAAATAAATAATAATCTAGTATCGCTACATACCTAAATGGATCACGGCCATAGATTAAGGATTATTTTTATTTTATAAACGAAACAAGTATATGATCAGCCTCCCGTATCACCTCGTCGTCCGTCATTTTACAACGGAACGGAACGAATGTTTTTGCCGCGCATCACCAATAGTGCAACCACTATAGTACATTTCATTACAAGTGCGGAAAGCCTGTCATTGCAACGAGTTCCGACGAATGTCTACCCGAGCCGAGGCGCAGCCGAAGGTGAGGGTTGACAGTCGGGACAAGTTGCAATGACGGTACCGCACGTGTACTGAACGACTATTTTTAATACAGTTGCGAAAAAATTAAGCAATTTAATTAAACTATTTGCTTTTTTTCTATTCTCTCTACGGAATAAATTCGTTGCACGTAGATATGTAGCGACTTATATGTTTCCGGTAAATTGTTCTCCGAAGCATTTTGTGCAATTATACTGCGTTCGGGTGGTATTCATTCAAATAAAATATCGTCGAAATTACTCATTTTGTGCAACAAATAACTCAACTCGAAAGAACATTTTTGGAAAATGGCGCCAACCGCAAAGAATATGAGCAAAGCTTGATTTTTCTTTTCTTCACCCATTCTGGGTAGGCAAAGGGAACTTGGCCCATACAGCCAATTCTTCAGTAAACTATTTTTATTGAAAGAAAACCAAATCTAACTCATTGAGTCCAATCATTAAATCTGATATTGAAACAAATAGTAGCTTCTTTTAAAAATATTTGAATGAATCATAAAAACTTCTGTGATTTTTTTTAGTAAAAACTTCATAGTTAGTTTTTTCTTTTTAATATTTTTTTATTGATATGAAATAAAATAAACCTAACCTAACTTATTGAATCCAATTATTAGTAAACTTTTTAAAAATACGTATTTGTATATATTATAAAATTCTTTTTAATATTTTTTTAATTGATAAGAAATGAAAAGAAACCTAACCGACCTTATTGAATCCAATTTTTATAATATTTAGAAATCATATATCATAAAAACTTCTATGAATCTTTTTAATAAAACCTTCGTGGTTGGTTTTTTCTTTTTAATACACATTGTTTTGACAGTTGGCAAAGAAAACGCACGAGTGCGGGAATGGCAAAGAAAAAGCACGAGTGTGTAATAGCCCACTTTCCGAACGCTATACCTCCCTGCAATATGCCACTTTTTGAGCAACTGTATTAAAAAAGTATTTCCGAACCAATTTGACTTAGGCTCCTTCGAGAAAAGATCGCATTAACTCTTAAAAGACCGGTAACTCGTGAATGATCTGAGAGTGATCTATTATTTTCAAGAAAACAAATAATCACTATCCAAAAATACGTCAAATCATAGTTTTGACCTTAATTTAAGTTTCATCAAAAGATATTCATTTCTTACCAGCGACCTCTAATTAAGAATATTTTAGTTTTGCCAATGGCTTAAAACTGAAACAACATTGCCTGAAGAGATAGCCAATGAACCGATAGTATGGGAGATACTCTTAGATGTAATTTTACAATCGAAGGATGTGAATATCGTAGCGAATTGTATGAAAGCCCTCTCCAATTGTATGGAGGAAGGCGATAGTGAGTTAAAAGAGGAATTTGGTGGAACTATATGGGCTATGTTACCTAAAGTATTGTCTAAAACTTTAATTGACTGTGAAAATGATATTGGTACGTATTTGTAGCTAAGTCAGAAAAATTATGTATATCTTTATATATATAATTCTACTGTACCTGTGACTGAAATCCTTTTAAACGGCTGGACTGATTTGAATGAATTTTTTGATAATTAAGTATCTAGGTTATTTATCTATACAGTAAATAAACAGCAAGGAAACATTTAATATTCTGGGCATGTGATCGTAATTAAATACCTAAACGGCTAGACAGATTTTGATTGAATTATTTGTGTGTTCAAGTGGAGTCTAGAATCATTTACATCATTTCCATTATTAGATGTTTTTCTATGTAAGTTTGTAACATCAGGTGAGCCTCGATCCGTTGCCTCCTACTAGTCTTCTTTCTTCTTTCTTCTGTGTTTTTCTGTAATGCTTCATTTTCAAATGTCAGTTGTAGGATGTTTCAAATTACTCTGTGTATTGAAAGTAGTAACATATAAGACATATTTCAGACACAAAAATATGTCACATACTGGACGTAGCAATAAGTCTACCTCCAGCCGAGTTAGACCAAAGTATATGTTACAAAACAGCTGTACTAATTACATCGTTATATTCTAAAACAATAACTGAAAATATAGAATATGAAACCAAATGTCAATACAACTATGTTTGCTTAAACTTAAGCCTCCTGCTTTTGAAGTTTTCCTGTGACAAGAGTGAATCGAAAGGTTTGTGTATTGTCTTTTATTTATTTATTTCGTAATCCTACAGCTAACATAAATTATATATAATTACAAACAAATACACTGAAAATATAGCCAAAGATGGAATGCATCATACATTTTACAACAAAAAGATTTACAAAAGGGAACAAACAAACAAAAAGTATACAATACATTTAACTAATTGTGATTCAATTTATTTAACTAAGCCTAATTTGGTTGTGTTGTGTGATGGTGTAAAAGTGTGGGTATGTACGTGATGGTGTGTATTGTATGTGGGGTGTGCTCATGATGCAGGTGATTTTGCGCTATGGATATTCTTAATACACTTTTTAACCACATTCCGCGATAGCCTAAACAAGTCAAGGCTTAAATAGTGGTTATTGTATGTCCGGGCTGCGCGATACAAACCTGAGTTTGCATAGTTAGTGTTGATGTGAGGAACATGAAGCAAAGAACACGATTACCAGTCTTGTAGGCAGGACCAAAGAAGGGCAAGTTTTCTAGAAGGGAGCTGCAATTAATTTTATTTGAGATAATGTCATGTAGTAGCAATAAATCGATTTTGTAGTAGTTTTTATCATTACTAGCTGGATGCAGTTTCCTCCACATTAATTAGCCATAGCATGCCTACGTTGATATATTTCTAGTCTGGTCTTATGATACATAAAAAGTTTGTATAGTGTTTTCCATTTCAGTTATCGTCTGTCTCTAACTAGATAAGAGATTCCGCACTTTCCTACTTTCTATTAATTTTTAATAGCACTACTCTAGAAAAATAATTTTTCTTTGGCCTAAAGTTTATTGAAGTTATACTTCTTTCGTACGTTTTTACGACGCCGCGCACACCGTCACAAAAAACCGACACTTGACGTGAGAACTAACAATTGTATTCACGATATTTATTTATTTCTACAAACGTTTAATAAGGTGAAATAAAAAAAATTAAAAGATCCTTGATACGCCGAAGAAGTATTACTTCTTAACTAAAAACCCCGAAATTCTAATTCAAAGTCAAATTTTGTCTCGTGCAATCAGTGTACAATACAATACAATACAATAAGTCTTTATTCATTTAAGTTGGTACATTTTTCTTTTCATAGTGTAAGATTTGGGAACCCTTTTAAGTAAATATACCTGTGTTAGGGTTCCCAGCTCTTCCATAACAAAGTTAATTACATAAAATAATTTATCCAGTTCATTTCCTTTTTATTTTTTACTTGTTAAACCGTTATGTATTGTTCCTGCAATACATTTACAGTGATCCTCACATTTACAAATAAGCCAGTGTTTTTGGCAAATGTAATAACAAGTACAAGTAGTACGGACGAAGAAGTCGCCTGCGCAGCTTTACGTCTACTTTCATACTTGGTCCATTACTACCACAAGAATAACTATCAAGTGAGTTTTAGAATAAAAAATCACTGACTTTGTTGAATCTGTATTCTTTTTCAAGGCGATCAGCTTTCTGTGTCACATGTCGTCTCTATTTTTTGGTGGACGTACCAATTTCCTGGTTATATTCATTATTAATGTATAAGCATAGGACACTTACGGAAAAAAATAAAAGGGTTCGATCGCACGATTCGATTTCAGGGTGTATGTCGTGTTAAAATAACAATATTTTATTTTAAATTATATTTATTAATAATAGGTCTAAATAAAAAAGTTTGTAATAGCACACTGCATTCATTCTTTATTTAAAGTTTTCATAATTATTGAAAAACAAAAACTTTATTGAGGAAGATATTAAATTTCTTGGAAAATTTTCTAAAAATCACAATACGTCTATGAGAAACGAATTAGTTATCTAATGACACTATTGCTGGATCTTTTCTAGATAAACATACGTTCATAAAAATGTTTCTTTCAGCCAAAATCCTTTCTTCAAATAAAAACAGATTTTATAATAAAATCCCTTCGTTTGGACAACTCTAATGAGCATACAGTTACCCTGCACCAATTCATACATACAGTACTAGCTTCCGGTTTTAACACCCCAATTATTCTTACTAACACTTCTGCAGAGAATCAACAATACGATGCGTTTAGGGCATTGATGTTTAGAGTCCAGATTACTTTATGCAATACGGTAAGTATATATTACTGACATATTTTACGCCTAGAAACTAGCGACTCATGTCAAATGTATACATATAAAGAAATTCATATAGGCTATCCAAAAGCTTAAAATATTATGAACAGTTGTATTTATTTAGTACTTTTGTTGTAATGTGATAATGATAAAAGTGCCCATTCCTTTGTGAAATGGCGGATTGCATACAAAGTAATCTGGATATGAAAGGATGGAACTGCGTTTCTTCCGATCTTAGAGAAGGATCGACTAGTCGAACCACTACTCCAATGTCTGATGTAGATGTTGCAGATATCCGATTGGAAACAGTTTGTAAACGGTATTTAGGGTATGACATTATCACACTGATTGATATTATCACATTGACATGAGATCTAATGACGATCTTCTGATGTTTTTCAGTTATCGGCAAAATATGTTGTCCCCTCTCACTTATGCTCTCGGTATTGCAAACTTCTATATTCTAGAGTAAAACAGCTAGATCGCTGCTCATGAACCAATAATAGACTTCTGCACCTTCAGCTCACAATATTAAACGAACAAAATTTCAGAAAATGTATTTCCCTGTCAATCCTACTACTGACTGTCGCAGCCAAGATGGTTTGTGTATATCAAAAATCATACCATTAACATAATTTCACGTCCAATTCTTATAGTGAGTGTTATATTGGAAAAATAATCTTGGACATAACAATTGTAGACGAAAGGGCGACACAAACGCAACAAAATTTGCAAAACCGTCACTGATTGCATTTCTTATCATATCTATATTCTAGGACTCGAAGAATCGCACATCAACTGGTTGGACAACACTTAGTACTATATTCCGCCACGCTATAGTGTACAAAAATGACCCCGACTTAGTTGCAATACTAACATCCCAACCATGGATATTTACGCTTATAAGATTTCAAGTTGCCCAAGAAATTACAGTAGAGTTTATTAATTTTCTTAAAAACTGGTTGAACCTATTTAAAATTGCAATTAAGAAGGGTAAAGAAGAGAGGAAGTGTCGTATATCGAATTATGGTCTAGTTCCTCGTACTATGGCGTTGTTGAAGAAGACCTTAGGAGAAGATTACTCCGACACATCGAAGATAGTGGACGATATTTTGGAAGAATGTTTTAATAGAAAGTAATTGTTGGTTTCTATAATAATTATCCGCCTTTTAAATAAACTCCATTTTTAATATTTCTTATACGTAGATATAATTTCATTTAATTTAATTTAATGTTTTATAAGAATTTCATTAATAAATTATTTCCGTACTGTTTTATTATTTCATATTGTATCTAGAATATATTACTACATTTGTAGAATATACATACTATATTTTATATCAAGAGGCTAATTAAAAAAAAATGCGTCAAACTATTTATGGCGGAAGAAGATATCAGATAGCCGCTTCTTTCATGTCTTTATACTTCTGTGTATTGTGAAGCTAAAAGGCTCATGCAAAACTCAAACGCCGCTAAGAATATAAAAAACTGTCTGTGGCGTCTGCAATTATGTTTGACAGAAGGTATTCATAATCATATCATTGATAATTTAAAATTTACTCTAGATTATTTCACATATTTTCATCAATTAAGTTCACCTTTACCAAAAATGTTTTATCAGAGAAATCATAAATTGTCAGTCTTAATTTTGGCAAGTTATTTAAGGTTATGTACAAGAAATGAGATATGATCCTTACTGCTTACAAGTATTATCCTCCATCCTTATGTATAAAGTCTGTGAAACTAAAGCCGTGATACAATAGAGTTATCTATTATTACTTCGGAATCCGGAATTAAGTAACGAATGTCCGGTATTGATTAGATAATATCGGTAATGTGAGGAAAATTACTTTTAATATTTCCTTGTGTTATGAATATTCTTGCATAATCACGTTGTGTTTCAGCTGTAATTCAGCTACATGCATATATGCTGTAATTTAATTATTTAATGTTGTCTTAGTTTGTTAATAGGATAATCAAAAAATAAAACATTAGGAATATAACACCGACTAAAGTAAAAAAAAAAGTTTTTTTTTGGTATTTGATTCGCCATCCTTGTCTGAGTGAACGCAAAATGAAATAATAACTTCTGGAGAGGAGACACTGCCAGCTAAGATAAAATTGCGCAAGAATTTTTTGATTCTATAAATAAGGGAGTCAACAATTTTGTTTTGGTGAAAGAAATTGTTTCCTATTTGATCTGTGTTTAATTACGTACACTATACATATACATAACACGTCATAGTTATATAAATTCTGAACAAGGACAACAATAAGCATACGTAATAATTTAATTACAACTTTCTATTTTATCGGCTGCCCAAATATACTGGAATCACTTTCCATACATTTTATATTCAGCCGGGAGAAATTATAGAATCACATGTTAACCGCCATGAATAGAAATCATTATGAAAGTAAGTTCCATAGATTATAATATATTGAAACGAGCCATGGCCATTATTCTATTCTAAGGGCCTATAAGTTTCGTAACTTTATTGCCATATGCATTTCAAGCTCCTTTTTCAATTTTGTTGTGCGTTCTAAATAAAATTTATTTTTAATTAAAAATAAAATTTATACAAGTAGCCCTAGTAAGCTAGCAATAGATTTGCAATTAAATAGATTTTCGTTTAGGATTATTTTATTGAAAACAATATACCTATTTTATACATCATAAATTAATATGGCCGCTTAAATTATTTGGTACTTAAGATGAACTCGAGAGCGACAATTTAATTTAGCTAATTATTTACTTATTTATAAAAAGTATTTCATACCGCGTGAAACCATAAGACGCAGACGCAAATTTTCTTCACTACATTTATTCTGCTGTAAGCAAGACTAAACAAAAATCTAAAAACATTCACTACAAGAAACATATATCGCCAATACTATACTTAAGTCAAAGCGATTGTTTACATAATTATGTATGTCGCACCTATAAGCTTGCAAGTACAGCAAATACTTTACTGTTGATTCATCACAAGCCAATTTTAGTTACATTTCGATGCAATGAAAACGAACTCAATAGTTACTTTTCCCACCCCAGTGGTTTTGCTACCATCGTCTTAAGCATTCGAAGTCAGTTAGCATCGCGACCTGCGCGCGCTGTGATAGTGTTGTGATAGTGATGCGAGCGTGTATATCAAGCCTAATTTTGTGATCATGTGTCGAAGCCGTAGGAAAATGAACGGTAAGTCTACAAAATAAAGATATAATTTAAAAAAAAACTCAGTACATAAACCTCTTTCTTTCCTGTCCGATTTGCCTGATCCTAACCCACGTAAACACGATGAATTAATTGTATCAATTTTATTTTTATAAAGCAAAAACAAAAATAGGTTAAGTATAGGTATTCTATTGTTTAAAAAAAGTTACTTTCATCTCGTGAATATTCAATAGGATAATATACCTTTATGTAAATATAGCCGTTATCAATAAATAGAGCGGAAATTATAATTCAATGCAAACACTTGTTAACATATTAAACTACTTAATTCTATTTAATCATAAATTCTATACCAGTGGATACTGTAGAAATTTAATTAGACTTCAAAAATATTGAGTTTCTAACTACTGGCTTCAATAAAAACGGTTAAATTTTAAATTTAGAGACATTTTTATATATGACTTATTATTATGAAAATATTATAAAATAATTATCGTGTATTTTCGAGAAACATAACTCTTCTGTGTTATAAATTAATGAATAAAAATTCAAATCGTTTATCTTAAAAGCTGACTGAATATCTAAACTCTAATATAAAATTTTCGAAAATCGAAATGGTTCGATAAAATTTACTAAAATAAAAATATCAAATAATATAAGAACTATCTAATAAAGGCTTGTGACCCATTCTATCTAACCAGTACGCAGAGCATATCGATGATAAAAACTTATTCTTTATAATTTCTACCGGAAATCAGAATCACTATGCATTTCCTGGCAACTGGGTGAACGTCTTTCTAACGATGGAAAATAATCGTAAATTATATATTAATTCACATTATATGTAATTATTGGGGTAGAGGCACAAGAACGTGTATGACCGGCTTAAATTAGCATTATGATTCGACTTTTTATCTGCTTAACGGTGAATCTAAACTTAACTAGTGAATACATGTTTAACATTTATTTTGATGTTTATTGTCACTAGGATGTCAAAATTACTCAATAAGAAAAAGAAACAGATTTTTTTTTCTATTTGTCAATTATATCGAATCTATGCCTTGACAATCTATCCAACTCGGAGTATCAGTCAGTCATTACCTAAAATTATATATAATTACTATTACATTTTGATATTCAGGACATTCAGGCAAATTTAGATTAAAAAAAATTAAAACAAAGCGAGCTTATGAAACAATATTGTCACGAGAAAAATTTAAAAATAGAAAGCAAAACGTGATCAATTATTCAGTTTCACTTCTTTGTCACTATTTGCGGTAATTTAAATCAATAGTGTTTTATTTATTGTGGCAAAAACGTGATAATAACACCATTCATTTTCTTAGACTTTTAGTCTTGAAGGCATTGTATTTGGTTATACTTACTTCTACAAGAGATTCGCCATGAATAATTCCAAAGCCGTAAAGTGAAATGGTTACAAGTTTTCTTAATTAGATTTTCATATTATGTCCATCGATGTTTATATTGTGAGATCTCTCTCACTGAAGGTGATCCTTATTGGTGGGCGTCATCACAACCTTTTTTTAGGGACTTATTCGCACGAAATCTAAAATATCAACTAGTAATACAAAATTATTAGGCATTTAGGTCCTGGATATTAAATATAATTGATGCAATTTTTAAGAAAGCACGGCGCATTGTAGATTAAAACCGAACACTGTTATTGTACTATCAAGATATCGGTCGATAACTATATGTCTTCGAAATAACAAAGGAAGGAAAGGAAATGGAGTGAAACATACCGTGCAGCATGACACCGAATTATAATATAGGTTACGCCCGGAAGTGTACTAATGACTGTTTTTAGGAAATGGTTTGAACTACTTTTGATTTATTAAATGCTTTTAGTTATTAAATCAGTTCGATTTCTGGTAAAGAAATTATTGCGGCTAAGGAGACACTTTTTTTATATAGAACCTGGGGCAAACGGGTAGGGGGCTCATCTGATATTACGTGATACCGCCGCCCATGGACACTCAACGCCAGACGGCTCGCGAGTGCGTTGCCGGCCTTTTTAGAATCTGTACGCTCTTTTCTTAAAAGGACCCTGAGTCGAATTGGTTCGGAAATACTTCAGTGGGCAGCTGGTTCAACAAAGTGGTGGTGCGCGGCAAAAACTTTCATGGGTTATACAAAGTTAACACTGTTTTCACGGGGTACACGGAAAACCAGCAAACCATAGGTGTATGGGATTATTGATTATCTGTTTGGATGAACGCAAAAAACTAAAAACGATACTTGATTTTGTTTTTCCGCCCAAAAGATGGTCTTCTTCTTAAAAAAGATTAATATGTATAATTCATTGAAATTTTATGTAAGTTTTATTTTGAGAGTATTATTGAATAGGTCCCAAAAAGTTTGAAAGTTAATAAAAAAGATACTTTACTCAAAATGAGTCTCTAAATAGACCGATATTTTGTGATCTAAAAGAATCTGTACCCAAAAGTAAGGAAATTAATTATTCACATTCTAGTGGCTATAAACAAACGTTTCTCTCGCAAGTTCCAAGGTAATTCTAAGGAAAATGTAACTAGTGTGTAATACTAGTAGGTTCGAATTTCGCAACAATATTTCCCACACACGCCATAAGCTTCTAACAGTCTGACACAGTAATTCGCTCCATTTTCGGCTTATTATCATTAACTTTCGCTAAAGAAAAGCGTTTGTTTAAAATTGGTAGTGTTTTGTAACCACGCGTGCGTATCGTACTATTTTATGGGACCTTAAGTGTTTATTACGTCATTTACGAACCTTATTGTTACAACTGTACATGACTTAACTATTATATGTAATGTGATACGACATTTCATTATATAATTCATTAACTTAAATATCAAGGCATTTATTTATACTTCGTTACCGTAATATACAAAATAATACATATTAAAAAAAAAACAAAAAAAGGTTACATAGGTAATATGTAGCCTTATCGCTAACAAGCGATTTCTTTCAGGCAACCTTAATTGGAATAACAAAAAAGAAACACCTACATAGAGTAAAGTACAATAAGTGCAAAAACTAAAAGAAACTCAAAATAACATCTAACTAAAATTAAATTATATCCAAAGAAAAATATAAATAAATCTATTAACAAAAACATAAATTTTTTTTTAATTAATGTTCAATATATACAAATTTCTACACATCAGCTCTTTAAATCTAACACCTGCACCAAGCACCTTTTGATTTACTTACAAAACGTTTTCCGCCTAGCTCAGTTGGTAGAATCGTTCCCCCTTAGTTTTAGGATAAGGGTAGAGTTTTTAAGATGTTGGTACTACTCACTTATGCACTATATCTTTCGCTGGATTCAGTTTCAATAGAAATTTACCGTCTGAGTGCTTAGAATACTCTGGCGCAACTTACGGTACTTCAAACACATTGAAATTTTCTATATAGTAAGAGTCAAATTTTTCAAATTACATTAATGTGTGTCATGAGTCACAGGTCAGTTTGATTTGATGATGCATTATTCTATACAATTTGTGTCTGTAATAAAATTTCACTTGTGCGATAAGCAACTTATTTAAATGCCAAATGTGTCAGGTTATTATATTGCAAAATGCATGAGAAAGTAAGACATGGTTTGAATAAATTCATTTTTGCAACGTGTATAATAGATTTGAGGAAGTAGTACAAGCAAAAGATTGATAAAAACTGAAAATAAATGATAAGAAGTCCTTGTTCTGCAACGAGTTTCCTTTTGATACATTTAATGTTACACTTACATCATACTTTATTAGAAATATAATAATTTACTATCTTTTAGGCGAGTAGCACACAAGAAAATTGATTTAATCAGCGTATCGTTAGATATTCTTATAATATATCTCTATATAATGTACTCTATCTTTAAAGGCATAGAAAACGATTTTTAAGGGAAATTAAAAATAAAGAAATCTAAAAATGTTTGTTAATATCGGAAATCGTGTAATACTAAACATCTGAAACTGTAGTACAATAACTATTGAGCCTTTATAAAGAGTTACAAATATGTATACAATATAAAAAAAAACATTCCTCCGAAAGCCTTAAAATAAGGATACAAAGTGCAACAACCTTAGCTCAATCGCAATATTTGGAAGAAAGTGAATTGGCATAGCTGTAGTCGGGTCACGTTGTTATGGAAAGTGACCAGCGAAGGTCACGGGCGGTGAATCGTAATGAGGGCTTGCTCGTTCCGGTACTCGTCGTCATTACATGCTCATTAGGTGTCGTATTAGATGCATTATTGCTTTTGGATTCTTTGCTAGTACCAACAAACGAGTCAAAATTAATTGTTTTATAGCTCACTACTAGAGAAATTGATTATATTAGTAGCATGTTATTTGTTTTAAGTCTTCCGGCATCGTAGGAGTTGGCTACTACTCAAGGCAACCAATTTGTACCGATTCAAAACAATTTTATTGCTCGTAATCGTTTTTTAATAATATAAATTAAAAAAAAATTAACAGTAATAAATTAAGAAATTTATCCATAATTTTTTTAGTACGTTATGTCAGTTTACATATGAAAACATAAATTAATATTTATATATATTATGTTCAAAACCTTGCCTGAAGGGAATAATATATTTTCAGGTTAGTTATTGTTTGCTGTTATATTAAGTTAATTTATTATTTTATTATCTGTGTTTTATTATTTTTTTACAAAAAAACCTTCGTCATTAATTATATAATTTTTACAAAGGAAACACTATACTACCAGTTCTACACGGATAATTGCATATTACTTAATAGATTGAATAAACTTTTACAACAACAAAACACGGTATTCCCACAAGCTGAAGAATGGTCTTCGAAAGTGACAGTGACAATGACATCTATCAATTTGTGTGTGAAATTGAAAATTACGGCTATAAAAATCAAGGAAGTATCTGTGGGATAGCTTATTTGCATGTTATAATAGCGTATTTTTAAGGAAATACAATCGTTATAACTTTATGCCAGTAAAAGGTAGGGAAACAGCACGCAAGAAGAAATAAATAAACATATCAAAAGGCAACAAACTGATAAGCTAGTTAAAACATATTTTGTACATAAATATTCAATCTTAATATTATTATTGATTATGAAAAAAGATAATACATTATTATTAAATAAAGGATAAAGCAACAGGCAGGATATTTTAGTCGGAAAAGGAAAATGTAGTAATTGTAAGGAATTCAGAAAAGTGCGGTCACATCTTACAAGCGTAGAACTAAAGAAGCCAATAAGAGTCTTGACCTCAGTGCGATGCCTTCTGTACAAATATCAAACCTAAGTCTAAGATATACATTCTCCACATTTTCCTATATTATAAGCAAGTGTACTAAATAGAAAAGCTATTGATCGAACATGCAACCTTTCAAAACTAAATTAACAGTGATCTATATAATATAACAAAGATAACATACATATAAACTAAACAAGCATGATTGGAGTTTTAAATAGTTTAAAAATGATACTAGTAATAAAAAC
This sequence comes from Pieris rapae, assembly GCF_905147795.1. Taxonomy (NCBI): domain Eukaryota; kingdom Metazoa; phylum Arthropoda; class Insecta; order Lepidoptera; family Pieridae; genus Pieris; species Pieris rapae. The sequence continues at coordinate 1,592,031 of NC_059509.1, read as the reverse complement.
AAAAAGCTACTTTCAGAGCTTAGATAGAAATATACCCAAAAATGTTAACAGTTCAATAAAATCTAACTATATTAATAATAATATAAAATTTCGTAATTTAAAAAAAATATGTTAGTAGGTAACCTAGATATGTTATTGTAACAATTAAATACATATAAATACGTAACAATTAAATGTGGTGTGAAAATCAATTTATCGGTATAAAATCACTCCGTAGCAACGCGATGGTAGCACGGACTGGCCATACAGCGAGTTCAACGCGCTCTATTCAATACGTTGACTTTTTTATGCTCCACATATAAAATGTATATAATATACACTTTTTACCATATATTTCATGGATAGACGTCTAAAATGTTGGTTGTAAACATCCGTAATTATTCTAAGGCAGTAAGGGCGCACATTAAATTGGCACTGAAATTGTTGGTATTTCTTTAAGAAAGAGCAATTTCAAGCTTCCAAATCTAACGTGTTAGTTGAAAATTCACTGTAACTGCCTTTAGGTTATATCGTATACTTCACTGACATAATTGAAAATCGTTTTAGGTTGACAATACTGAGGTCACGAAGAGACAAATGCGACGATTATTCCCTTCCAAAAGACGGACATACAATTATTTCTAATGCAAGCTATATAAAAGTATTATATTTTTAACTGAGTTTCTCTTCCATTCAAATTTGAACAGTGTATTAAAAATGTTTCTTTTTTATTACTTTCAAACATAGTTTTATTAGGCACTTGTATATTTAACGACGCTAAAACTAATATAAAACATCCGTACTATAGAGTTTATTTAGTTTAATAATAAAGTAAAATTTTGAATTGTTTTCTATACATGTATATTATAAACTACATCTCATAATCACACAAATCAAGATAATGATGGCAGTGATTAGCTTCGAACGCATGCATACAGTATCATTACATGAAAATCACTTTTAATTTCAGCCTTTTAAAGTGCACTTTTATTTGTAGACGCTCTCTCGTGTGGCTGCGGCATAAAAATGTATTTTCTCGTAGCAAATAGCTGGAGTGAAACGTGCTACGGTCCGAAGAACATTGCGAGCAAGCGGGATGTCATATAGTACATTGCAAAATTAACAATAATCATGGATAAATTAAGAGCATTTTTTTTTTGTAAAACAAGGGGCAAACGGGCATGAGGCTCACCTAATGTTAAGTGCCCATAGTCACTCTCAATGCCAAAAGGTTCGCGAGTGCGTAGTGGGCCTTTAAAGAATTGGTAATAAATAAAACTAATTAGCATACCTTCCACAAAAATATTGTCATTTAAGAAAGCTTTATTATATTATCAAAGCATTTGCAATTTGCGTTATTTCTACAAATTGAATCTACTATCTAATGATACCATGAAAAGTCAGTAATTAATTTGCTATATATAGGAAGAAATAAATAATAGATTAATTTAATAGACGACATGGCTAAAACTTGATGAAAATAAACGATACAACCAACATTTGTTGACATTGTAAATATGTCATAAAGTAACAAATTCTACAATCGGTCCACCGAACCTGTGAGGCTAATGTGAGTTAAAAATTGTTTTCACATGTTTAGGTATAGGCAGCATAGCCTGTGGGATTAGACTTTAGAAGGAGGCAAACATATCTTTCCACGTTGTCCTCCCCAGTTAGCATTGATAGAGCTTTATTTTCTAAGGCACTCTGTGGCGTTATGTGTATATTTTGCACATTATCAATGCGGTATTTCGTTGCACGAATTGTTAGCTGTCTAAGAGATGTCACCGCAAACAAAAACGTGCAATTATATTTTCTATTTTCCAATGTTACGTGATCGAATTTTCACACGTCGCAAAAGAAATCGTTATCCTTAATATGCAACATAACGCAGCACAGGCATCGATAAGAAGAATTAAGATCCAAAAATATTTGTATAACAAAGTTGATTTGTGCAATATTTTATGACATTATACAACATATAATAAAATCGTTTAATTGTATGACTCTTATAAAAGTCAGAAGACATACAGTATATTCAAGACAGTTAATATCATATATTTAAATTATCTGAAATATAACATTAAGGCAATATATATATACAGGCTTTTTAATATTCTTTACTATGTAAGTAATAATCATAATTAAAAATTGATAAAATTAAAACAAATATATATTTTGTTATCATATTCAAAATAGCTGGTGAATTCTACGATCTATCGCGCCAATTTGACGAAATGGAAATCCAATCGAGAAGCGCCCCAGGCCAAGATTTTTAAACAATTTTATGCTTAGAATATAAAAAATAGCTTTCAGTAAGATCAATCGTAGTGATTAGGTTGGCTGTCATGGTGCGTGCCCAACGCGAACGCACACCCAAACGACGTCTCCATTCTATAGAGTTCTTGATAAATTCTTTGGATTTAATTATAAATCTATGTATGTACTGTTATCGGAATGTAACCTGATGTCTCGTGATTCATTCATTTGAAAGATTCATTTCAGGATAGTGTCATCCATAGTCACTCTATAATTGATAAAATAGGAATCACAATGATCCAACGAGACATAGAAAAATATTAGAGCGTAATTTAATATTTTCACCGGTAAAACCGGTACCGATAACGCTGTACAATTAAAACAACGATATAATGAAACTCTATGAACGTCCATTCTAATTTACATGTTATTTCAGTAAAATATTTTTCAAATAGGGATTTTTTTATTTAATATTTATATTATAATAAGTATACATACGTTAAAGACTTTGATATTTTTTATAATTAACACAACTTTTAATACAACTAGCAAAATAGAACGGAAATCTTTTTTTATAGAATGTGGCAAACGGGCAAGGAATCACCTGATGTTAAGTAATACCGCCGCCCATAACACTCTCAATCCCAAAGGACGCGTGAATGCTTTGCCGGCCTTTTAAGATTGGTTCGAAAATCCTTCAGTGAGCATCTGGTTCCACAAAGTGGTGGTGCGCGGCAATATCTGTCTTGAAAAATGCTCAGTTGTGGAACGGTGGACGTCGAGGTTATACGGGTGGAATTTCGTATTATGCCTCGATCTCTAATCTAATCTAATACAACTACAACTACAAAAAATAAAGAAACAAGCTAAGCGTTTTATAACCAATTGATAATAGAGGCGGACGTATTTCAACAACATAATGCTTACAACTGAAACAAATGTGAAATAGATTATGTGCTTGTAAATTTACCACGTACATTTTACATATGTCACACGACGACCATATTGTCAAGAGTACCATGCACACACGTCAGGTAACTTTCGGTGTCATTGCCCATTCAAAACAGCTCCCATAGTTATGGCGTAATAAACCCCGTGCAACATTAACAATGTGTGGTAAATGCTACATAGAAAGCCACTATTCATTAGCCACACTTCTTTTACATGCCAGTATATATTGCATGAAATTTTTTAATCATGCTATAATTGAATCTGTCTATATGAACTTTTTCTGTCAAATAGCGATTACTTGTGATTAAAGTATGTAAGGATTATTTACAATGGTGCAAATGTAGTGTTTTATTTATATTAATAAATGGGTTTGATATTAATTTTACATGTGGTAAAATTAATAAAAAAAATTAAAAATTTACCTTGCCTCCATTCCTGAAATTTTGTATAGATACAAAATTTGATAGTTTATATTACATATGTATATATTTAGTACGAATCTATTTAATCCAGCCAGCAAAGAAATCCACTACATTTGCAACGGAACTTTAGTAATTGTATATAAATTTTTCAATCACTCTTATTTTCTAACTTAAACAAACTAAATTAGAATAAAAAGATAGAAAATAACTATGGCTAAATTTCGTGGGAACGAAAACTTCACGGTCAAATTCAGTTCCGCTCTACATATATTTATATTTTTCAACGTATAGGCGAGTTCAATCGATTTGGCAAGCTTAAAACTGATATAGTTTTGAAATACGCGTATTGTCGATAATGTTTTTACGCTACACCTATATTCTCACGTCATGTTTTACATAATACACGTTGTTTACGCCATTTTATAATCCATTACCTAAGATCCTCTCTGTCCTCATTTTCTGTCCTAACCGCACCTTTTCGTCAAACAACACTCTGTCTCTTTTGAGAGGAGACCATTCTACATGCACCCGCGCTTCAGAGAAGACCCTACCGCCAAGCGTAAGCACACGTGTGACCTCGCGTCGGCGGTTGAGTATCGCAAGAGACAGAGTGGTGTTTGAGGAATGGATGCGGTAAAGACAGAGAGGACCTTAGATAATGGATTAAATGGATGGCGTCAACACACGTAATCGATCAATTTCTTAATTTAAACAATTGTAGGAAAGCCAAAAAGTTTAGGAATTATTTCTATATGAAGTTTTATTAATGAAAAGCGTTATTAAAATTCATATTGGTAATACAGTTTTTGTTACGATTAATTATAATTCATTTTAATTACTCTAAGCTTTATAAAAAAAAATCCACACAATATTATTTAGTAGATTGATTTATAAAAAAAATATATTGGCTTATACTAATAGAGTATTATTTTCAGATGTGCGGCTATGGGTGTCGTTGCTGCTTTTGCAAAGTTTAGTTTTGTCTGTAGTAAGCACTAAACACCTTCGTCGGTCTATGGCATCACATTCGGTAATTTTATTTTAAAGAAAAAAGTCTACTGTGATAAATATTATATTTGCTTTACAAAGTTTTTGTATTCCAGCATTTGCCCGTATCAAAAAGTGGATGGAGACCTGTTGTCGGTTCCAGCGGACTATTATATGGCTCACTGAACACCGCACCACTCCACGCCCCTTACAAACAACCAATCCAGGATTACTATCAATCAACTGGACGCCCTGTTGCAACGAGAGATGCCACCAAACTAACTTCAATAGCACAATCATACCGACCAACAACTTTACGGACGGTGCCAGTTTCTCCCGCCCAAAACCAAGCAATCAATTCATACCTCAATCCATTTGCTTTACCTAATAATGGTTTATCTCAATATAAATTTGTTCAGAACTATCCCACCGACAATATATTTAGAAATACACACAACCCCTACCTTTCACGCCCGGTTTATCAACAGAAGCAACAGGCAAAGCAGAAACTGCCTCAGCAATATCATAATAACATTCTCCAAACACTGACTAGTGTCCAACCTATTAATTTTGGACAGTATTCTACACCGACCCCGGTAAATATTCTTGGAAACCCAGTCCAAGTTTACGCAAGACCTGATGGTAAGCGACCTCAGTCGGGCACTGAAATCTACAAGCAAGAGGTGTATAAATTACAGGACAATGATCCAGTGTCTCAGTCTGTAACGCAGCAAGTTAAAACCGCTCAGCAGCAGTCTATTGGCACCCTGAACTTTCCTAACAGACCTTACTTCCAATACTCACTCCAGGATTTAGCTGGAATACAGCAGTTGCCTCCGAGTATAATAGGTGTGTATTTTATAAGCAGACAAGAAAACTTTCATTTATTATTATAAGCCCATAAATCAATATATAGGTAATTTGTTTCTATTACAGCGTGATATATTTTATCATCACGTATTATTTGTTTCAGGTTCTTTTGGACCTTTCGCAGTGCAGACAGTGAAAACTAGAGACCCAGCATATCCAACTACAAAGGCTACTTACCAACAATCTCAACAACCGCTTCCAACTAAACAGACTTTCTTTAGTCCATATAACTTCCCACAAACCATTAAAACTACACCTACAATTTACTCATCCACTCCAAAAGTACAACCGGCTCAGAATCAGTTATTCTTTAGCTCTACGTTTAATGACTTGGCTAACGTACCCACGCCAAGAACAAAACCTATAGCCCCGACAAAAATCGACCCGAATTCTGGAAAGAAAACCGGTGGCGGTGGTTTTAAGCCCAGCCCACAAGATCCCTTCTCCAAGCAGCAAACAGAATTCAATAAGATCACCACGTATAATCCTCAAGCTACACCGATTACACAGGTTACATCGGCTCCTAATCAATATTATGACATTCAATCTCCCAATCACTATCAATATAATTTCAACATTCCAAATACACAGCAGTTAAATTATGATCAGCAGACTGGAAATATTAACTACAATCAGCAACAGCAATTTTATGATAATATTGGCCTAAATCAGCAAGTAAATCAACAATACATAAATGCACCCGGAGCATCAAGCTTATTTGGAGCCGTAAACTCGGTATCATATCAACCAACATATGAAGTAACTGATAAAGAAGCAGACGACGTTACTCATGCGTCGACTGGAGGTTGGCTACCCGATACTTACGAAACAAATCAAAAAGTGACTGAAGAGACTATATCAAAACCAGATCAATCCAGTGCGCTGTTCACTAACCCAACCACTGTGATACCTGAACCACCCGAAGAATACGCTATTGTAACTGAACCAGAAACAAACTATGAAAATGGATATAACTATGAAAGTAATTACGACACTCAAAGCAGGCGACCATTAGGCGATGATTTTGAGCCCATCGGTCAACATAAACTTAAAGATTATTACTATAAAGTATCAACTCCTTCAACAAGGCGTACTAAAAAGCCGTCCAAGGTTATACAAGAAGGGGTCACAGAGGCGACAGTTGTAAGTGAAGAACCTGTAGAAGCCCTACCAACTTTGCCACCGAATCAACATTTTAGGCGCCCGAGTGCTTCTGAAGCCGTCGATAAAGACAAAATTCGTAAAAGAAACAAAATAAGACGGCGGCGACCAATAGGCAGTAGAATCAAAGAAGAATCTACCACAGCTAAAATAACCACGACAACAACTGATCCTGTTCCTCAAACAACTGAAGAAGTACATACAATCAGGCCTAGAATCAGACCAGTAAAATCAAGGACAGAATCTCCTGTAACAACAGTAAGTGCAACTACTGATTTAACTACAAGTGCTTTGCCAACCATATCACCTACCACACCTACTGTGATGAAGAAGAAACTTAGCCATCAAAGATTTCTTGCAACTACAACTGGAAAAACTGAAACGACTACCCACACAACCAGAGATTTTGATCACAACAAAGAGTCACCTATTATGAAAATAGCAAATAGACCTCCAACAACAAAACATTCATATGAATACAAGACAAGCGAAGTTCCAGATTATAGTCATAAGCAAGATGAAAAAGATACTCCAACTAGCGATATTGCCGTAAGTTTGGCCGATTCCTTTAAAAATACCGCTGATATTCTGAAAGAGTTTTCATTTCATAGAGACGTGAGGCCCATGGAAATTACTACTGTTGCTCACGAGAATACTGAAGCTGAAACAACCACTACCTCGACAACAGCGAGACCAGAAACCACAAGAAATATTGGTAAAATACAAAGGCCAAAATTAAAGCTTAAGCATGACCGACCTAAATTTAGTGTTAAAGACTACAGGAACCGGCTCAGCTCAACTACAAGTAGCACGGAAAAATCAGTAGAAAATACACCCAAACCTAGACCACAAAGAAAAAACCCATATGCTGAAATTAATGTTGAAATAGAAACTACAACAGAAAGAAAACGATTTACGCCAAAAGAACCACGGCACAAGCTAAATAGAACTGAAAATAATGAGCAGGAAATACATTCACGCCTACACAACAGACAAAAGACGACTGACACAGCAGAAAGTACAACACAAAAAATCTCAGCACGTATAAGGAACGGCCAACGACGACCGAAGCCCACGGAAGAAACAATTGAAACATCAAGCACCATCGCCGGCAAAAGACCTTTGAGGAAGAAAATCAAAGACTCTGAAACCGGAGAATCCGTTCAAGACGTCTCTATAAACGAAACACTCGCTGACAAAAACGACATAACTTCAGAGAGAACGAGGTCTGAGAGTGCTATAATGAAAATAGCGGATAAAAAGCATCAAGACCATATAGAGCGTCTATTCGAGCATTCTAAACGCGTTTCAGATTTGACCCTAGCAGCTAGTAAAGACTACAACACGCCAGGCATGTTCAAAACAGTGTCATCGAATAGCAGACGAATACCGAATTACTTTACGATAGCAACTGACGACCCCATTCTTCCAATACAAGCATTTTTCCCTCAGCTCAACCAAAAGAAGGAATCCTAACGTTCCTAGCTAGTTTATTGTTAAACCAAACCTACTTGTCTGCCAAAGCGTCATTCTTTTCTATAAGTTTAGCATAATTATTAACTATATCAACAGCGAAATTCAAATTAATGAGAGATTGGAGATTAATTAAGTATGATACTAGTTGTTTTCTTGGGTTTGTGTTGAATTTCGCGCACAAGATGGCGTTGAACATAAAAATCGAAACTTAAGTAAAAACTTTTAATTTTTTTTCGCTTAAAACTCAATAAACAGGCAACTTAATCGGTTTAAGACCCCACCTGCATTTCCCTTTTTCGGTGCTCTTAATATTAAGTTAATACGAAGTATTATGTGAAAATGTTTTTAGTTCGTTAAAAACTCTTGGTACAACTGAATTATTCATAGATTAAAACTAGAATAACATTATTTTATGACCAAGACTTTTTGACAAACTGCATACATTTTGTGTGTGTATAAGTGTGTTTCGACTATTTATTTAGATTTAAGGATTATTGTAAATAAAAATTCTTTTAACACATCTTTTTATTTATTCAGTTATATAATTACAAAGTTAAGCTGCATTCGCTTGTTCTGCTTCTATTTTTGACATTTTCTGTAAACATTTGAGCGCGGCTTGATGTATTGACTTATCCAAAGTCCCTGAAAGCACAAAAAAATAGGTTTTTTTTAATTCGATCACAGCAAACATTTACGTTGGTTAGAACAACTTACAACAATATTAATACTTACATATTTTATGTTGCCCTTTGACGGGGAAGCGCAGACGCAGACTGACGGGGTTCGAACACACGAACACATACGGACTGTCACTATCACCGTCTGGGTATCTAAATCGAAATTAATAAAACATATAAATAAGATTCAATTAACTCTCTGATTAAACTACTTTACTACGACATATACTTTGACCGCGAAGCTAAAATCAAATTTACATACTGTTTTTGAAACTCTTCTTGCGGTAAACAGTCATCTACGTTGACGCAACCGAGCAGACACGCCGTTGGGTAGAAAGACGGAAATTTAAATTGTTTATCTGAAAATAATTTATTGATACTTTAAACATTTAAAGTAATTCGGATGTGAAGAATACAGTTTATAATAAAAATCAAGTTCAGTTTAACAAAGTTAGTTCGCCATGAATAGAATACATCCAAACAAAACAAAATCAGTGCAGTTAATTTAAAAAAAAAACACGATAACGATTTTTCAAAGATTTTAAAATTTCATACGTAAAATTATATTCATTTTTCAATTTCAAACCTTTTCCCTATAATTCAGGACGTTAAATAAATTTATTCGATATATTAACTCAAATCACAATATTAACATAGTAACATAGTACCTGGATAAAGTACTCTATATCTGTTCTCGATCTCCCTCACAAGGCTTTGTTCTGGTGGTTTCGCGGTGGAAGCTATCCACAGCCGGCCGCGGTGGTTTGAGTACCAGGTTCGACCTTCAGAGCTAAAACATATTTTTGTTCAAAAAACATATTATTTTTAATGAAATGTAAAAAGTATCCTAAAATTTTCTCACATCGTTATCGATTATATATGTATGTCTAATGACCACCTTAAAGTACTTTCAGCTTCAAAGGATTGGTGGGCCGAAGGAAGGGTACTTTATCTGCTACCGCCATACTAATACGAAAATGGAGACACCACTATTTGAAAATAGAATGTAAGACGCATTACCCTTTTTTTTTTTAACTATGGCAATATGTATAAAAATCTTCTATAAAACTGTAGTATTTTACTCTATTGTCAATAGTGTACACAACGTCCCCGATATTTGTATTGGTATTTTTACCCCTTGCATTACATTACTTAAGTTTTCATTGTCGGATTTTAATGGTGAAAGAACTACTAGACTATTCAATGAAAAAATGCAAATATTTCTACTGTAAATGTAATCAAATTTTGGCTATTATGTACACCGATGAAAGTCGATATTAAAAACTATTACAATATATTATATCATTATTGCAATATGTATATAATGAATATCATTACTATAAATAAGTAAGTATTTTCAATACAAGAATTAATTAAGGTTATCAATTTGACCTGTACTCATTTGATAATGTTTAAATTTAATATTTAAATATATTTATGCTTAAAAATGATGTACTAAATTTCGTAAATATATGTATGATTTGCCACGATTTCTCGAAATCTTATCAAGAATTCCTCAGTAAATCATAATTTACATACATAAGTTTTCTTTTCAGTTGACAGGTATTAAAAGTAGATTTATTAATTACTCATTATCTAGTTAAAGCCACACTCCTACACGTATTAACAGAGTCCTTACAGTTTGATCCCCTCAACCAACAAGGAGGCCCAGGGCTGATGCATGGACAGACATTTCCCACCATCCGTCATTTCTTGCAATTGGGAGTCTTGTACGCGAGATTCCCTGGACCAACCCTTAGTAACATTAGAGTAGTCACAGCCCACAGTATCATCGAACTGAAACAAAAGAAAGAAAAATTCCAAAGAGGTATGGTAAAATAGAGGATGATGACGAGTATGGAATAATTGTTTCAACTAAAATCAATTTTTTTACTATTACTATTACTCAACAATAATCTCACAATATATAGTTTTTAATCCGTCCAAAAGTATTTATTTAAATCTATATTTATTAATCTGTTAATGTGTTATGTTCTTAACAGTTTTTTTTTTCACAAGAATTACACTGCTAACTTTTACTATTATTAGCATCATTACATTCTTACTCTTTTTCGACTGAGGCGCTAACTAGCTGCTGAGGTCTGGCAGAATGACCAGCGCTGTGGCACACTCTGCTCCTCAGCATAATGCTGAGCCAGGGCCAATTACAACCACAACACACACGCATTACAAACTTAAAACATACCTTGTTCTTTAGAAAAAAAATCTCTCATTCTTTTTTTTATTTTACTATTTTTTTTCTTTTATTGTTGTTATTCTGTATGTTTCTGTGTGTCTGTTTTATTAGTGTCATCTCATGTCTATATCTATGTTTCTTTCCAAAATAATTAAACTATATAAAAATTAAAACAAATGCATAAATTTGCATGACCCAGAATTGTTATTATGTATTTAAACACACTGGCAGCTTAATAGCTGATGCGCGCGTATTTTGAGATTTGGAGAACATATCCAATGGATTTTAAGAAGAATTCAATGATAATGTTTAGTATTATTATTTAAAATTAACAAGTCTTGATTGTAAGCCTTATACCTGTAATAAATTAGCGTTGACTCCAGGAGCGACGTCCCGGTCGGTCGAAGAGTCGGCCAACAAATCCGTTCTTAGGAATTGCCCACCCTGGGCGTTCCCGGTTGTAATATTCCTAATTTGTTCTTCGTCCACCTCATAATCTATTGTATTGTCTTCAATCACTTGGCGACCTGTTTTAGTTTAGAACTACATAGTTAAATTATTCTCAAAGCGTTTCTACGAGCGAAATTCCAGAAACAATAATGATAATTACTAAATATTAATAAAAAATAAAATGTCAAAGCTCGTGGACGCTTTAAATTGTAATCAGTTATTTTATTTTTGATATATTTCACAGTTTGATGTCCATTAGTATAATAAAATAAAAAGCTAAGCTTTTCGATGAGCTTAAAAATCAAATGATTGTAATAGTGGTTTGTGCAACTGATGACTGAGCAAAAGGTGAATTTGAACGTGGAATTTTTCTTATACTAGAATATTTTATTGTGTATTTGTGTAATATATATTGTGTATTTTTAATATTACACATTTAGTTTTTATTCAAATTCTAAAAACGACACCAGTTTCTACTTTCTATAAATAAAAAGAAAACGAATGCGGAATGAACTCAACGAAGTGCGTGCCCACGTAATGTTGATAAATAACATACTCTATATCGACTAGAAATAATTGATTAGATTTAAGATAATATAGTATATTATGCATTGCACAGTATTGAGTATAGTATATCAACTATACAAATTAATAATAGAATAAAAAGCCACTCAGACAGCGACAGTACCCCACGCTTCTTCGCAAGCGAAGAAGTGAACGATCATCGAGGGCTAATGATTTACATCATCGCCAGCCTCACGCTCAGGGTACCGCGCCACGTCTCTTCATCATGGCTGGATATTTCCCACGTGTTGTGAGAAGTTGCGTGAAGAGCTTACTATAGAAATGATCCTATGAAGTAAGGTCTTGTCGAATTAAAATAATCCAACGTATATATATAAATTTCAAATCATTTAGATACTGCCTTTCAGAATTAGAGTAAGTAACATGGCGACATCTGTGTGTGATAATATCCACATGTAAACCAAGCGTCCCAGCCAGACCGTGCCATCTTACGGCGATAAGATAATGAATAAGAACAAGATAAGCGACATCTAGTGGCATAGATCCTATTTTTCTTATATTCACAAACAGGGCTAGTTTGTATGAAATATCCTAATTTTTTAGTTTTCGCACTTTATACATACCAGCAAAATCAAATGTCATCTTTTTATTGAGTCTAGATGTGTGCTTCTTTTCATGGAGTGATAGCTGATACTTTTGCAGTTTTTCCTTTTCACTAGCACTAAGCCAGACACTGTTTGCATTGAAATAATCGCTATCATCGTCTGTTACCCGCGTACGACGTTCGCTATTAACAAAGATTTAAATATGAAGTACAACTTGAAACTTATTTAGTTTCTGTCCAATATAAGTGAATAGTTTTATTTATTGTTGACATTTAAATCATTAACATCTATTATCTCACTTTTAAATATTAATTAATTAATAATGAATATTTTGACTAACCTAGTGCGATCATATTCCAAAAGCTTATTTCTGTGTGTAACAGCTGCTTCCCAGCCTTTAGGCCGGCTTCTATCCATTAAAGATTCCATTAGTTTGGCACTGGCTTTAGTCTTAGCATTCAATTCTTTTTGCTCTTGGGGTGTACACACCTAAACAAATTATTTAATAAATATGGTATTACTAGATTATCACTTATTAATTCTACTTATAACTAATTCAAATAAATTTTTAACTAGTTCTGCCAAAAAAAATTACCAAATTTCCACAAAAAAGGCATGGCCCAGAACCTTCTTGTTTGCAAACTATTCGGCCACAGTGCAAACAATTGTTAATTAGTTCATGTTTTGATGCTTGACACTCACAGTGATGTCTGCCTGTAAATTAAATTGGGTAAAACTTAAATCAAGCCAAATTCAGTATTATATAATAAACTTAAATGGTAATGTAAGTTCTAAACAAATAAAAGAGGGCCTCAATATTTAACAACAACAGAAACATTACCTTTAATCAAGATAGTTTGGGCATTCTTGCCTTCTTGTGAATAAAGATTAACATATTTTGTTTTCTTTTTAGTTTTTGATTCTTCTGCATTTGGTGTTGGTATCGGTTTTTCCTGCAGCACATCAGGCTGCTGTTTATTTTTTGAAATTTTTTTCTTGAGTTGTCTTGGTAAGGAAGACCCTAAAAGTGAAATATTCTGTATACTACATGCCAAATTTTGTTAGCTAAATCCTTCAAAATTTACATTTAATAGTTACCTTTTGAGGGAAATTTTCTGTTACAAAGTTCTCGAAAAAAGGATTTGTGTTCTGGATTTTCAAAATTAATTAAAGTTTTCATATATTCAGTTATATCTGCTTCATTCTCCATTGATAAAACATATCTATAAAAATATTTTTTAATTACAGCATATAAAAATCACAATATTTTACATGATATAGGAATCAAGAACCAACGTTATTAGATCGGGAGGCACTTCGAAATCTAAAACTTTTGATAAACTTTCTTTAAGCCACTCCTCCATTTTTATATAAAATCAAATATAATCAATTGGATTTGGCCAGATTAAGTAACTAGTAAAAAATTTAATGCAAACTTGCTCGCAATAATATTGTAGATAAGTATTTCCTCTTCTAAGTAATTGCCAGCTGTTCCAACTTCAAATTTAAACTGTTTCTGTCATCTGTAGTCAATAGTCACCGAACGTCATTAGTCGTAACCTCATCGATGATTAGTTTTAGTTCGATTTGATCACCGAATAATGATATTTTAAATGGCATGGCATTTAATAATCATCTAAGATCCGGCTGCAAGATATTTGTTAAAAACCCAATTCTTTATATTATGTATTCATAATTAAGAGAATGTATTTGATTAACAAATACAAAATATGGGTTTTCCCAAAAATCTATTCAAAATAATTTAATTATAAATACTAGCGGCCAAATTTTAAAAAGCAACTTGGTAGATATGCGTTTTTCTAATTATAAATACACATTAAAAAAAGTTTTTTTAGCAAATAACCGATGAGCGTACTAATCCTGTAGCCGGATCTCGTACTAAGTATAACTTAGAATGTAAATTATACATTTATAAAAAAACCCGAGTCAGGTACCATTATGACGTGTATTGTTTTTCATATTGACACTGTACCTACGTTATTTAGGAGGTTAGAGGAGACTGGATCTATTTCATAGGAATGTTTTGATAACATAACCTAACCTTCGTATTTACACCCATCAAGGAAATTTTTGGAAAATATCAACTTGACGAACATATAATGAAAATATACCATGAAATATACTCAGATTCTGCAAAACTCGGAGATTGTTATGGGTAGGCCATTGGTGCAAATGCCTTAGAGCAGACCTCCAAACACCATGACTCAGTGGATGCCACAGTAGAAGAAAAGGGTAATGCTAATTGCAGGAAGGGATGAGAAAATTGCATCGAAGAGGACTTAAGAGTCATGGAAAGTATTCAAACTGGAAATGAGTCACAAAGGATCGAATCCTGGGGAGAAGGCCTAGACCACCCATTACAGGTTGTAGACTGTAGCATCACTGGATGATGATGATGATGTTCTTCTGTATGTCCGTTGAGTTTAATTCAGATAATATTTGTAATATCTTTATGTTAATATAGATGTTACAAATATTACTCCTATCATCACTACGGTCTACGCAATACGGCGTATGGAGACATTGACTTTGACGTAAGCTACTGTATGTGACGTGAATGAACTTCAATATCAGCTGTAAATACATTTAAATTTCGAAACTTAACTTTGCGATAAACAAGTACTATTAATTTAACACATACAGGTAATGTTTAAAAAAACACTATAAAAACCATGAAAAGGCCATCAACATATAGTAACTTGGGAAATTACTTTACTAATTTGTTTACGTAACTCTAACCCTATTATTTTAGTAACAAAATGTCGATTTCTCCTTTCCTACGTACACCGTTTACTGATGTCACCGGAGGGCTGGTATCTCATCAAATGTTGGGTACATGCCAAAAAGAGGAAATGCGCTACATGGATTGCCTGGAAGCGTACGGCTTAGAACGCGGCCGTAGAAAATGCGTTAACTTAATTGAGGATTTTCAGGAATGTCAAACAAAGACTAAACAGTTCAAGAGATTTATGGTTAGTACTATAGTTAATTAACGCCTCTAGTTTACAAAGTACATTAAGAGTTTAAAGTACTGCACACAGTTCCGACCCATCTGAAAAGTACGCGAAATCCAGTGGTTCCTACTCATTAAACTTCTGTATCCGATTTTTTTCGGTCTAAGAAAGTATGATCATATCTGCGTTCCGTAAGTGGCTAGGTTGGTTACCCATTCGACAGCGACGTGATGCTCATATTCTCCATCTCCTATATTCCATCCTGTTCAATCCTAAAACTCCTTCTTATCTCAAAAATGATTTCAAATTTTTGGGTTCACATAATTATAGTTTACGCTCTTCCGAAAACTATACCCTTGAAATCCCATCTCATAACTCCTCTTTTCTTGGCGATTCCTTTAAGGTTTCAGCAGTTCGGCTATGGAATTCACTTCCCGTCACTATTCGCTTAGCTCCTTCTCTATCTTCCTTTAAATTTCTGCTTTATAAACATTACCTGTCCATGTCATATCACTAACTACTAACTGACGTGAGACCGATCTTCTTCATCTTAGATTGTCATGATTCATGTGCACTGTTTACTTTTTGTTTTGTTTTATGTAACTTGTATCAGTTTAGTTTATTTTTATTTCTTTTTGTTTCTGTTAAGTATGTTTTTTTTTTCCCTTTTTTATTTTTGCACTTCTTGCCTACCTTATCTAATATACTCATAGTGGTTTTTTCCTTTACTAACAGTGGTTGTCTGGAAGAAATCCCTCTAAAGCGATAAGGCCGCCAGTTGCTTGTCATTAAATTATGTTTAATATTTTCCTTTTATGTAATGCAACAAAGTGTTAATAAATAATAAATAAATAAAATCTCAGAGAACCAGCCTCCACCAGAGAACCTCTGCCTTTTATTCTTTAAAGGCCAGCAACACACTCGCAAGCCATATGGCATTGAGTGTCTAGGGGCGGAGGTATTACTTAGTATCAAGGGAGCCTACTGACCGTTTGCTGTCTATTCCATAAAAAAAAATTGTTACACTTAGGGCCTGTTTCACAATGTCCGGATAAGTTCCAAATAAGCTATTTGTTACTTATTGGTATGATAAATAGTATTTTTGCGTTTCACGACTGTCAGATAGCGCTATACGTCATGAAATTCGAGTATCTTATTTGGAACTTTTATCTTTCGAATAATTTATATGTTGCATATTCTATTTGGCACTTTATCCATACATTGTAAAACAGGCCCTTAAGATACTGCATTCTTAATATTTTACATATCTAAAACCATTTAAATATTAAAATGGATTATTGTTTTAGGCTATGAGAAAGGAACGTGAAAGACAAATTGCTGAAGGAAAGTTAACTGGGGACAAAAAGTATGTTACTCCCAGAATTGATAGTTACTAAGTGAATTAAAACCATGGATTGTATAATTAATTAGGTAATATAGCTGTTTACTGCATTGTGAGTTATTAATAATATTCCTGTGGTCCTACATGCTCCATTTCTGAGACTAGCCTGTCCTTTTTATTATAAATTTTTATTTTATCAGGAGTAAGTTGAAACTTCTATGCCGCATAGACATACCTGATTATTAGGGTTATAGTTATTTTGTCTGTGCTATCTGTGAATAAACTCTATTATAAGTGAAAATAGGAAAAACATTGTGAACTCTGTATCTCTTGGAATGTTATTACCTAATTTATATACAGTGATAGGGTAAGTATTTGAATATTAAGATATTTGAGTTAAACACATTTGTATGGCTTAATAGTATTTTTTTTATTACAATTCTGTTATTATTATGTATAAACAACTTTGCTATTAATTTTAATAAGACGCAATGTATTATTGAAATCAATTTATATGTATTATACATATGCAAATAGGGTTCCTACGTAGAGACACTTACAATATATAATCACTGATATGACTTCATACCCAATCGAGTTAATAAAGCTAAGGATAAATACATCTCGATGTTAGCCACTACAGCCTTGCGTCGGCCAGTTGTTATACTCGGCGAGAATCCTCTCATTGGGTCGGAGGATCAAAAACGTTATTTGTAATTTAATAGATAAGTTTAAAAACCAGAATTATAATTAAAATAGTTTATAGTTTGTCTCAAAAATTTGCTTAGTTAAATTTACTGATTGATAATAAAGAGGAATAAATTTTAAGGTTTTATATTTTATTAAAAAGATATGAGACGTCACACGTCAATATCCTTGCTTTAACACATTTACTGAGACAGTCACCAAGTTTAAAATTAATTTTGTTATATTAATATAAAAAATGTCGCATATATCACCAGCTATACGTACAATTTTTACGGATATAACTGGGCCTATGTCTGATTACCAAATGTTGGGGCGCTGCGCTAAGCCAGAAGCGGATATGATGGGATGTCTTGAAGCATATGGTTTAGACAGGGGTCTTCGCAAATGTCAGCATTTGATTGACGAATTTTATGAATGTCAAACGTTAAAGAAACAGTTCGCAAGATACATGGTATGTAATACGGTTGTTTTGACAATTAATGTAGTCGTTAAGGGTCTTTTTGGAACCTAACCAAACTAGATAATAATTCGTTTTTTGGACTTAGATTCGTACATACTCAGTATAATCCAATTCAAGGTATTGAATTGTAAACCCAACCCGTCTTTTTGACTACATTTTTATTCTGTAGAGTAGAGAAACTAAAGTAGTATCTTCGCCTGTTCCGAACGTTGAACAACGTTAACAACTTTTTCTAGGCAATGCGCAAAGAGCGAGAAAGACAGATTGCCTGTGGAATACTAACAGGAGATAAAAAATATGTATCACCAAGAATCGACAGTTATTAGTACTTAGCATTAGTTTACTACGTATGCGTTTTGACTAAATTCAAACAGGTAAACTTGAAGGTGTTTTATAAGCTCTAGACTAGTACCAAAAGGTGATTATAAACTTACTTAATAGTCCCAAATATTTTATTTGCCAATATAGTGGTATAGTATATAATATACACATTAACATAATGTCAAATAAAAATTTAATCACCTTCCCCTTGAATCAAATTACATGTCAGTGTAGAGAACATAATATAGATCTTCTAGGAAGGTGATAAAATAGTTTTATAGCGTAACAATTTTTTGGATACAACATACCGAGTTGGGTTCCTCGGTATATACATACAAATGTTGATGTTTTTTTAAGCAGTCATAACTGCTTCAAGGATATAAACTTGGTACTGTCAAAATGCCGAGTTCGTAAAAAAATAGTCTATAGCTTACAAATGGGACTTAGAGACATTTATAACACTGTAGAATTACCGATTATACACCATATTTCTAAAAGGTATTTTGACATACGGAAGTTATAGTTAACTAAGTCTCAACTCTAGATCTTACCCTAATCCAATATAATTCTGTACAATATATTGTCGAATTCTTTAATCTGTAACTTTTCAATTAAATCTTAATAAACATAGATATGCGTATATATATTATTTGTTTGTTCGTTCAATAACTCAAGTTTTTGTGCCAACTTTAAAGTCACGGTCGGTCGTAGTTTTTTATGCGGAATTTTGGCGCCAAAGTACTTTGATTCTAAACAACTCATGATTTCCAAATATGCTGGCGATTATTATTTATAGGATGTTACTTTTGTAAGGATTAAATATGTATATATTTAAATTTATAAGTCAGGCCGTACACTGAAGGCTAAAAAACAAAAAGTCAATACAAGTAAGTAATCGAACTGTTACCAAATATGTTGATTTTCTAAAGTATCAGTGTTTTTTTCCGTTGTTGATTATTATGGCGCATAAAAAGCAACCTTCATAAGGCGGCAAACAAAATATTAACCTTAAGTAACGTACAATAATAAACCCTGTATATTCAACGCTAAAGATATCACGCCACTGATCGTAAAAAAGTGTTTGTATAGTACACCAGGTTTAGAGTCCTTTGCTGTCAATTTGATTAGTTGTCTAGTATATAACGGGGTCACTGGCCGGCCTTTCCTAACGAAATACCTGCGAAGGTTACATCAGACTCCTGGTTGCTGAATGGCGCGCTGCCCTCTGAAGTACAAGCAAAAACTTATGGAATTTTACTAAGTATTGTTGGTAATGTAAACAGAACCTTATTGACGCTCGTATATATTGTGTTGTTACAATTTACTGTATCGTTTACAAGTACGTGTATTTTATGAATGGGCTTTAAAATTACTAAGATTGTTAGGGACCTAAAGTGTTATGAGAACATCAATTGTTCGGCAAAGGAAAGATATTGTGACGAAATCAGCGTGTATTAGATGCAAATATCGAGGCACAGAAGGCGGATAACCTAATTGTCTACAAAATTTTCTACAGATACCGGCAAACATCTTGAACAAATGTTTTTGCCTGAAGCGATTTTTAGGTGGGGGGGGGGGCGGCTCCCGGAGTGACGTGTAGAGCGCGTGATTGGTAAATCAGTTGACGTTTGTGTCCGGCGCTGCGATACGATGCGCAAACTTTCCTTCACTCCCTTGTTTACTGCTCAAGAAGTTTGACGGTATCTGTATGTCACTGAACATTTCTAGACGTGTGCGTCTATCAATCAATCAATCAGTGCGCAAAGGCGCTTGACCCTGTATTACGATTAAAATGGTACATGTAACATATAATTTCTTAAAAATGCAGCATGATTAAATAAACAAGAGTTAAATACCTTTACATAATCAATAATGGTTTGGGGTCAATAAAGATATTCGAAAATGTGGACCATGATAAATGTATATTTTTTATATATATTTGGAATTCCCGTAAAATGTATTATCATTGCGATGCTGTGACCGATATTTTTTTCTAAACAATTAATATGTATTTGGAATTCAAAAAGAAAAACATTTAGACTTAACAAATATTACTAATTACTAACATACAGAAACACACAAAATTACAATAATCAATGAAAAAAATAAATATTTTTTTTTAAAGAATAACGTACGCTTTAAGTGTGTGTAGGTATGTATGTATAATGCGTGTGTGCTGTATGTAATCTAATTGTAAATCCACACCGGGACTCGCATCGTCTTGATCGTTACCAAAAAAATTAAATATAAAAATACAATTTAGTTGCAAAAACACGCGAAGGTTATAACATACATATTATATATTTTTTTATAACATTAGATATATATTATCAGTTGGTTGATTGTAGAGCATATAATTCTTTTTAGGTCAAATAAAAACATAGTAAATTCTTAAACACTTAGTGACGATATATAAATGGTAAATTTTAAAACAACATATATACATTATCATATTAAAATATATTGCCGAATCGATCATTCGGTGGTTTTATCAATATGAAATGGATCAATTAATTATACATACGGCCGATTCTGACTGGCAAATAGGTCGAACATAAAATATCCGTTACGTTCGTGTCGTGTATCAAAATTAAAAACTTAAACGTCTGTTAAAAAGTCTAAGCTTTGACAAAATAAATTTAATAAACTTGTATGAATTTATAACAAGTTATCATTATCTTTTGAATCTTACTTTACAACTTAATCAGTAAGATTTCAGGGGTGTTATCGGCCCTATAAAATTTGATATGCTCTTTTCTTGAAGGATCCTGAGTCGAACTCATTCAGAAATACGTCAGTATCGTCGTCGCGGTGGTACGCGAAAATTTGTCTTACCGCTAAGTTCTGGAACGATCGACGTCAAGGTTATACGGGTGGTATTTTAAAGTACCCAGTATACTGAAGTAAAAAAAACTAACATTTCAGTATACTGGGTACAAAATCATTTGCATTTATATAAAGTCTTATTGTTTCATAAATCGGAATAAGCTGTAGACGCTGATAAATATTTTATTTTGAGAGGTATTAAGAATATCAAAGGGAGCCTAGAAAAAATTGTGACACGGAACAACCATCTTGTTAATAAAAAAAAAGCGAACACTGGTGAAAAGTTTTTGCAAGCTTCTCTCGTCTGTTCTACGCCCTTTATTTGAACTAATATTAAACGTAAATTTAGCAGCATTAATTTTGAATGAATTCCATAAGAGTAAATTTTGTTACCAAAATTACTAAATTATATTTTTATTTTTAAATGGCTTGACCACGGAAAACTTCAGTAGTTTTCGGTAAATAAGTTGGACAGTGCACATGCGCAGATGTTGTTTTTGTTTTAACCAAAATCTGGTTAAATTACGTACTGAGATTTTTACAATATGGCCGCTGATTGATCTGCATATAATTAGAATAGTGAAATTCAACTTAAAATTATCCACTCTTAAACCATATTGTTTTTGTATTTGGAAAGGTGTTAGTGTGGTTATTGCATACAATGTTAAAAACGTAAAAATAGAAGTAAATAAAATATAGTGTATGCAATTGAAACAGTTGAAAATTAAGCGATCGTATATTAAACACAATAAAAATAACTTTCTTGTCATTATCTTTACTATATGGTTACCGTTTAATTGTTTTTAAATTCGTTCAATAACGCGAGATTACAAATTTAATCGGCTCGTGATAACGCCATTCAAGTCAGTAGATACAGATTCGTAATAATATGTCGTTTAGTATCTACCTAGTAACTGCTGCCCACAGTCACTTTGTTATAAGCAATGTAGAAGTTAACTATGATATGAATATGAGATAGAAGCCTCTTAAATTATTGTCTGTGATGAATATCCGTTGCATAACATTAAACAATAAAAAAGTGTATCTACAGATGACAGACAGAAAGCCAACCCGATTCCACACATCTCACTTATACATATTCTGATAACAAACTTAAAATTGTCTTCTGTGGGAATGGACAATTCACACCTGAAGAATTAGAAATTTAAATGAATTCTCGATCTTGTTATGACCAAGTTTTGCCTTCAAACCAATGATTTTAAATGTAGTATCAAATTTTGTATTCTATCGAAGATTGGGACTTTTAAAATTTTTGAATATCTCTAAATATATGATGGAAAAGCCGATTCGATGAATTGGTACTCTTCTGTCTGTAACTTCTTTAGTTGTGTCCACCGCTGTTTATCTTTAAGAATGTTTATCGTGAATTAATTTTCTGTCGCGAACTAGCGAACTGTGGAATCGACTCCCGGTGAAGGTCCTCCCTGAGAGATACGATAACCAATTCAAAATTCGAGCGTACTCCTCCCTCAAAAGCCGGCAACTCACCCACCAAGAATAGGTGTCTATGGGCTGTGATGACTGCTCTAGGGGGTCCCGCAGGCTCGTTTGTTTATATAAAATATCGTGAAATAAATAGTGGATTCCCGTATTCACTAGGAAATAAGGCACACTTCTCTGGTTCCGAAGATAGCCAAAATGCGCTTTATGCAATGGCGAACACATTTTTTTCTTCAAAATCATTTTATGTGGTTCGCTATATCTTGAAATGACGTTTATTTTGCGTAATCATTTCCTATATTGCGAATTATAAAAAGTTTGTTCCGGATTTACCGGTCATATATTATATTAGTTATGCAACCGATTAGACTCTAATTTGGGGCCAAAGGAAAGTTACAATTACTAAATATCGACAATAAGGCTTGGCTCAACATGATACTATTTAAATAAACATAATCCATCTTTTTCAGAAAATATTTCAAGATAGATAAGATTTTGTTAACATTTTCAGTCAATTTTTTTAATATAATTATTGACTGATAGTACTATAATAAATTCAAGATTTACTATACCGACAGACTATTTTTTTTGCAAATATATAGTTGCACATTGAAAATTCTGAATATGATTAAAGATTATCAAGGTTAATAAAATAACACTAGCAGGTAGAATATTCCTCCCGTAAGCTTATAAGCTGCGCTCCAGTTACAATACGAGGTTCAATCATACCGAGCGCGAGTACCGCGAATAAGGCGCACACGTGTGGTCTATGAATTTCGAAAATAAAAAAATAATTTTGTCATTTGACATATGTGAACCATAGACAATAAAACAAACAATAATTTTTTTGGCGATTTTATGGGAATTAATTTGTAATACAAGTGACGATTTCATAATATTTAATTACATTCAACGAATAAGATGACGAAAATTTTTATTTGCACCGAATATTGTTTTCATTAAGCCGATGTTATTAAAGTATGTGTGATAATGCGTAAACTAAGTTATCGATAAGAAATACTATTGTTGTAAAATATTTCCGCCAAAGTCATTGATAAAATGCATTTAAAGATAAATGAATGGTTGTTAATTATTAAAACTTGTGCCTTTTTGCCGGGGTTATTTGCGAATACTTTGTTTAATAATTTACCATTAACAGAAGAACAGATTGAGGAGCTAGCGAATGATGTGTGTCATGATATTTTCTACGAACCGGTGAGTATGATTTTATACCTACTTAAAATAAATTATTTTAGAAACATATTATATTGTATTAAATAATAATCAAATATTTATTTTATTTCAAAATTGATTATTTACTTAAAAGTACCCACTATTGGTTTATATTACAAATTGCTGCTTAATGCTCTTGTTCACGGGTTAGATAGAATTTATAGCAAAAGTACTCGTAAATTTGAGAATTATTTGGCTGATCCTAAGATCTCGGATTTTTGCAATGCGCATCAGATTCTCGCCAAACATCTACAGATTTTAATACAAATACGGAATAAAATCGAATGCTCAAGATTGTGCACAATTTTTAACCACCTTCAAAAAAAGGTATCAATGGTATCTGTACATATGTGGTATATTGTCGAAATTATATTTGAGTTCGATTATATAGGCTTTTAAATATATATTTTAAATTTGTGTTTTTTTATATAACACGGGAGACCTCATGTTTAAGTATACCACCGCACATGGACCAACCATAGATATGGCCAAAAGAGCGTGGCGTTGCGAATTAGCGAATTTTGAGTTACTTATATATTGTAGACCTTAGCCAGGATATTGTGTCTTAGACCTAAAAGTGTGTCTCATATATGTGTGTCAGGCAGAGATCAGCTTCCTTTAAAGGAAGGAAGTTCTATCAATAGAACAAATTCAAAAACTGTTTCGTTTTAGAGGGTTTCGGGGCAAAATATGTACATATAATATCTTAACTTCAATTTTGGAAAGGAATATATAAGTCCTTTCCTAAATTCTTAAACTTCAAGGTAATTACTGCAGAAAGCTTCAATTTTTCCTTCAGCCATAAATAATAGAACAAATCAAATTTGGTTTTTAGGATAGATTAAATTTAATCCTTGATGTATTCGAATATTGGCGTCTAGGGTTCGATTCCAAGCCGGAATGCTATATATAATAAATTTACTGGAGTCCGCCAATAGTGGGAGGATGAATAGTATCTTACACGGTGAAAACGGTAAATTTTTACGTTTAGGTTAAGTTAGCTAGCCTATTCAACCCTATATAATATTATTTCACACATAATATATCAATCTGTTTATATGATATTTAGCGACGCATCATTTTTTATACATACGGCGCGCTGTCTCCATCGCTTAGTTATATAATTATAGTAACTAGAGATATAAATATCTCTTATTATACACAAATTATCACATTTCTTTATTATTAGGACACAAGTTAGCTTTATTTTTTAGCCTTTAAAATACCAGAAAACCACTGTTTGTAACAACCTCAAGCGAAATATAAAATCAAAGGATGTTTTCGGTTTTCAATGTAAGCTAAATATGACGTGCTTATTATATTAAATATAGTAGCAGTGTATGGTATAAAAGCGGCGACCTTTATGGCTTTGTCAGCTATCTGAGGCAAGATATCGTAATCCATAATGGACTCACTCAATCACCATAGATTGGGAATATTTCCCTTATAACGATAAAAATTAAACATTGCGTTTTGTATAGTAAGAAATAGGAATTTCTCAGCGTTGCTCTTTCTTAGGCTCTTTCTAATGTTTAGGATAACTAGATATACGATTTATTAATTGTAAGATCCAGTTGAGCATTACTGCTCAGAAGAAAAAGCTGCTCAAGAAGGCAAACTGGCAAAACGCTCATCTGGTGTTTAGTGATACCGCATGGACACTCACATTGCCAGAATTCTCGCAAGTGCGTTGCCGGCCTATTAGGAATAGGTTCGGAAATACTTGAGTTGGCAGCTAGTTCCACATAGTGGTGGTGCGCGGAAAAATTGCCCTAAGAAACGCTCGGTTGTGGACTTATAAAAGTAAAATAGTATTTTAAATAAATAATATAAATTCTCGTCTATCTCATCTCTGCCTATCTTAGTTATTGATGTAAGTTGTCAATAAAATCACACCAAAGATTTTATACGTATAGCGCGAGTTTTTTAATATACTTTATAGCTGACCTACTAATATAATACTATTATAACGTCTATGTTTTTGCTAGGTTGACCGATCAAGTTTATTATGCCTACCTACATTTTTGTTGCTGTTTTTGTTTTGTAAATTTTATATACGTACCTACATATGTGCGTTCTAATAATTATTAATCTTAGTTTATAATGTTTCTCAGTAAGCGATTTTTTGTAGATAATTCTTTTGAGAAATAAAGTTATTCTTAACCTAGCTAACAACTTGGGCACTATTGTAACATTAATAACCCACATAGATGGGCTTGTGAGGGTCTGCTTAATTAAATACATTAATATTATTATAAAAGATGTGTATTTAGTTATAAAAAGATAGTGGCTGGACATTTATTGATCTGTTTCGTGATCAATTATTGTGTCAAAACACGCTGTCGACTTTTTATGTCTTACGCCCAAAACCAATAACCTATCTCGATCCATTTTGACCATCTGAGATAGAAATATTCAAAGAAACCAATCGACGGATTGTAATAGCCTTCTGTCAATACTAGCTGTCCATGGTGGGTAGGATCGGTGTATGTGGATAGACCTTTGTATGAAAATGACAGTTCAACTG
Source organism: Pieris rapae (assembly GCF_905147795.1). Classification (NCBI taxonomy): domain Eukaryota; kingdom Metazoa; phylum Arthropoda; class Insecta; order Lepidoptera; family Pieridae; genus Pieris; species Pieris rapae. The sequence continues at coordinate 1,565,619 of NC_059509.1, read as the reverse complement.
TGCCAATATCGTATCTTAAGATTTTTCTTACACCAGTTTTTTAAAATAATTATAAAGCTACTTGATATGTTTTAAACATAGACATGTGTTAATATTATTTGTACGATTTTATTTACTTTATTTGGTTTATATTGATTATCAAATAAGAGTGTAAAGAGCTAAGAGATTGCATTCTATCCGTCGTCAAAAATTGATTATGTTCGTAGCGTTTGGTTATTGGGATGCAGATAGAAGATCGATCGACTGTCACGGTCTGATCTCAGATTATTTTCAAACTGATATTGTGGATTATTTATGGAGTTCGGGCGTATGGTATGTCGGTTTCCTTACGTTGAATATATATTGATCAACAGCTGGGATTCGAACCTACGACCGAGAGCCGCACGCTGAAACCGCTAGACCCAATCAGATATATATATTCATAAATTCATAACACTACTATATATATGAACAAAATAATATATGATACACAGATAGAATGGGGGTAAACAATGTTCATTCAAGGAAATACAAGTTGTATTTTCTTTCGCGGTTTCCCGTATAGGTGTACCGCGTCCACAATACCAGGTAAAAAGCCGTTAAAAAGCTTTAAACTCGCTATGAATTAGTATTAAAAGCTGCGGCTTACAGGGCGCGGTGCATTTGTTTTACTATAATAGAAAATTCCACGGCTTAACCGTACAATGCTTGATTTTTTTTATAGTGTCAAAAAATATTCTGTATTTCTAATGTGAAAATATATTTTCCGCTTTTTATTCAAAAACTATTTTAAGAATTTTCTATTTACTTACGTAAATAAAAATTGTTACACATTTTGGTTAGCTGAAATAAGAAAATTCTTACTATGCATTGCTAGGTTTGCGAAGATTCTTACGTCGGCCGACAAAAGGTGTCTTTAAACGAACAGTAGACTGAATTACTTTGATTGTACAAGATTGTAAGCCATGTAGGGTTGAAGTTCGATTACCTCACAGATGCCAGTTATATAAGCTAACATAGAGAAACTTCACACAGAAAAATCTCTGTTTTTAATTTAATTTAAAATTATTAATTTCTTAAGATGTCATGTGAAACATGGTGTAATGGTTGCAGCTTCTTACAAAGACAGATACGAGTGGCAGAGAGATTATTGCCAGTTATTATTTTCTGTTCTACGCCCTTGGTTTGAAAATAAGCAGTAAATGTAAAATTTGAAGAATTAAATGTGTTTCTTTTTGGATTTTTCATAAAACAATCCAATATTACCTGGGGTTCTAGACATGGTGTCGGTGCAGGAAATAAAAGTGGTGGTGGTTCCAAATTATTTTCCAAATGAAATGGAACTGTTTTCATTCATGTTTTCAAATGGAATTTATTGTGAGCCAGGTATAAATTCTTTTATTAGGTCTGTATTGTGAAGATCCTCTTTTGTGGAGGCCCCGGGGTAATAGCTCTGATTGCCCTGGAATACAGGGCTGATGTGTCAGGTTTCTTCAATATTAAATAAGTGTACTATCACTAAACAATTTTTCAATTGGGACTTACTTGTCTCGTTTCAAATTGCATGCAAGCGATCGAATATTTTTTTAATATTATTGAAACAATCTATACAATCGAGACGTAATACCAAAAAACAGCTCTTATTTAAGTAAAAAATTATGTTTTGTACAATAGCCTGTTGAAGCGTGACCACTAAACACTTGACACGGTTTTTTGTTCGAATGCCCGATACTTGGGTTATTCAACTCCTCATAACTTAACAAAGACCTCTGTTTGTCTCAATTATATTATTTTTTTGCCACTTATCGATTGTAATTAAAGTTTAATCGCAAGTATTTATTGATGATCAATTTGTTTGAATGTTTTGTTCTTGAAGCTTTGATCATAGGTTTTAAATTAATATGCTATCTGACCATCTTTGTATGAAGTTTGTTTTGTACTTTTCTCGACGCAACTATTAAATAAAATTGAGAGATCTAGATTTCGCGTCAGAGGGGGGAGCGATCACACAGTCAAAGTTAGTACTCGTATAGTTCTACCGAACACATGGTTAATAAAATGGGAAATAAAATTTTGTTATGGGCAACATTTAAATGATCTTGATACTATTTTTTATTTATGTATTTAGTATTAATGACCTATAATTTACTCAGGACCTCTATTTCCGGGCTTCTTCTTCCGCTCTTGAATGAGGCAATAAATATATCTTCTCTTTAGTTACGATCTGATAAGTATATTTTTAACACACGCTTTATTCAGACAAGTCTTGAATAAGAAATATAACAACGAAACTCCCCCACAATTCGGTATAGAATAGCAAACCTTATTAAATTTAACATACAGGAATATATTTTTTTTTAAGAAATGAAATACTAAAGGTGATGATTTATTACCGTGTGTTGATTTGTTTATAAACAGGTGCTGTGGAGGTGACTCAATCACGGCTTGAGCTCGCACTATTAACATCAACCGTTAAAATTTGTTTATTTATTTTGCTAAAAGTCCTATGGTGCGTGGGAAACGGTTCTGATGTAATTTTTCTTATAATTTCAAATTCATATGTCGAAGAGGATGTCTCAGCTACGTCCAGTCCAGTCGGTATTGGGTGAAACGATATTTTGTCTTAAGAGTATGATGTATAATTAATGTCGCGCTATTGTGATGCAGTTAGATGTTAAAGCCCATAACGTTCTAATGAAAAAAAAAGAGAGACCAGTGCAGTGTACCAAACCTGGTGCATATTTCATGTGTGGCAAAGGATGTTTTTAAGTTAAAATGTAAAGCGGTTACATTCATTATTTATATAAAAGTTGGGTACAGAATATGTAATTTGATCAATAAGTCATATTAACCTCACCATATGTTTATTTTCAGAAAGCAACGGCATGTACGAATAAATTTTTTGGTATGTTTAAATTTTTTTTACATTATTTCTTTTCTGTGCGCAATTCTCTGTGAAACTAATGTGTGAATGTCTTTAAGGAAACCGGTACGAAACAAATACAGAACCTCCCTCTGTGCAAGTGAAATGCAGGGCAGAACAAAAACTCACCTTCGCAGTGCCACAGTCTAAAGATTGGCAGCTCGTGGTTTTAATACCTGAAGAAGTTGACATGATGGAGTATGTAAGTACCTATACGAAAAGCTTTACAGCTGTCACAAACATATTTAGATTTTCGAAATGAATTCAAAAGTTAACATTTTTCAATATACAGAACAAGCAGCTATCAACTACTTCATAATATAATTTTTTCATCATCACGGGAGTAAGTTATGGGGTTGTGGCCCCCCTCAAATGCCTCATTTTCAAATAAATGTAACACAGTTAAGTGTCAATATAAGGTTCAGAACTTATGACGAACATTAAATTAGCGATAATAGGTATTTAAAACTACACGTGAGTCATCTATTACCTATTACGAATATTAGTAGAGGTAATTTATCTCACATAGCTGAATATTAGTAGGATGTATTTGGATACAAGTGGATATTCGTCAAAATTAGCTATATTTTTTTTAAATTTAATTGTTTATTTCGGAAAACGAATTTCCATAACAATGTTAGTAATTACAACTTAATAACTTAAATCGAAGTGTTAGTAGGTTTACATTATATTCATACCGGAACCATTCCGCATGAAATAGCGGAACAGTCATTGGGGTATGGGCAATACTCCTGTGGGAGATATATCCAATCGCAACACACTACAATGTCTTTGTTGCCAATAGGTTAAATGCTTTAAAAAAAAAGTGGTGACATATATTTAGGTCCTCAGCTTTCTGTATCTGTTTCATGATCGTCATTTGTCAATCTAATAGGAAGTGGGTATCTAATGATCAACTTCTTGTGCCTGACACACGCCGTCGCCTTTATATCTAAGGCAAGCCGATTTACTCACGTTTTTCTTAATCTAACAAACGTTCAATGCGCAGAAACATCATTCGTACACAGCCGGGGATCGAACCTACGACCTCAAGCATGAGAGTCTGAGCCACTAGGCCAACGCTCCTCCCAACCAATGTCCAAATTTATATTTATCCTGAGTGCAAAAGGGGTCGGTGGAATAAAAATAGATTCATTGACTGCGTAGTGCGCAATGAGGAACTGTCAAAACAATCGAATCAATCAAACAGCAAAAATATACATTTGTTTACTACTTCATATCGTCTACACGTGATCATTACGGCGAAGGAAAAACTGATTGCAATTTAATTTTATATAACTGCAGTTTTTGTATCTGTTCTGATTGAATATTTTATGTTGGATAGTCTTTTTATCAAAGGCTACGACCGATTTGACGCCGTTGAATCAGCGAGGCTACGAAGCTACGCTTCAGTAGAATTGATGTATTGACTAGACAATAAATCTCAAAAAATAAAAGTTTTAGAGTTTTAATATTGTCTCTGGTTTACATAAACATTGAAGCAAGGGTCACTCGTGGTCAAGTCAAGAAAAGAAGAAGAAAGAAAAAGAAAATAGAAACAAGAAGTTATTATATTATATTAAATTAATTAAAAATTGAAGATATGTAATTACTTAAATTATTAGGTTCAATTGGTGGTCAACTTAAGTCCTGGAACCACCTCAGGGGGTTCATGACCACCCCCGGGATCCGCCTATGCATTGAAGTATAACTTATAAACGCGAAACATTTTGTACATAACTATTTACAGATAAGCGAGAAACGACTGTATCTGTATTAAACTCACGTTTATATCTGATGAAACAGTTTACAAAAGCAGTTAACTATAATATAGAATTATGGTCTAATTAAATAAAACACAACTAACTTCAAGTAGGTGTTAAATTTGCCAAATATATAATTTAATCCCTTTTTAGTTTATATTCAATGCGATGGAACCTGCAAGAGAAATTGGGTCTATTTATACACCACCTGGGCCTTTTACACTTTGGTCGGCACTGGTAAATGATTTAGGGAGTCCCTCTGTTTGGAAGAAGAGTTCCATATTAGAAGCCTGGAATGAAACAGTTGCTGACAATCAGGAAAGGAATTATGAAGTTAATTATACATTTTTATTTGACAATTTTGACAATACTACGGCGGATCTTGACGTGAAATTAACATGGAATGCCACGGATCGTGAGTATTTGTAACACAAATTATACCTTGCCAAACCAGCAAATTTATTTTGTGGAAAAAAATAAAGTATTTTTTTTTAGCAAGTGATTCCTGCTTCGAGGTTTACAATCGTTGCAACAGTAAGACACTTGGGAACGTATTGCATAGGAGTATAGGGGTGAGTGCATCTGTCTTTATTATTTCCGCTTGCCCGCGAGTCTTGTTTTTTTGTTTCAATATCAAGTGATAATAATATTTAATTTATATAAGGATACAATCATATGTAGTTGTTGTTGTGTTAGTTACGTTATTGTCCTATTATATAAGTAGGTTAGCTTTGAGGTGTATTTAATCATACAATTAAAATTTAATTATAATATCACCACACACATCAACACAACAAAACCACACAAACAGCTTTTTCCTCATTTATATTTACCATAATTGTCATATATTCAAAACAATTAGCTTTCTGTTTGATGTGATGGTGTTATACATAAATAAGCCTCACCAGCTCGCTTGCGCATTGTGGTTACTAATAAGTACTAATATATAATACACTTTTATGTTTAATACTGTTACTAGTATAGTAGTAGTATAGTATTTAACAGATAAAAGTGGCAAATAACACAATCTTTATTCAAGAGAAGACACTCTGTTCTAGTGTTATATTTTTTCATTGACAGAACAGAGTAAATGCACTTAAGAATATCGAGCACTAACACTAATTAGTGAATTAGTGTCAAATGGTTTTGTCGTTTTCAATCTTCTTAATAGGCCCGTGGTGTGAAGAGATCGAATAGAGCCTCAAGAATTATATTTATAGATAAACTATAATCGTTATATATCAGTAAATTAACATAAAATCATAAAGTGTTAACAAAACCTTAGAAAGCACACGATCTATTGGTTATATAGTAGCCGGCAAACATCTTGAACAAATATTCTTGCCTGCCTTCCTTGCCTAAAAATCGCAGAAGCAATATTTAGGTATCACGTGATTGGTTAATCAGTTGACGTTTGTGTCCCGCGTTGCGAAACGAATTCAATGCTTAAGTTGTTTGCCGGTATCTGTGCAAAAAACCCGCAGGTAATAATTTCATGTAAAACCCTATATAAAAATATATTGTCTATCATTCTAGCCAGACAAGAGCAAATCTTTAATAGCAACAGTGCCGCTGGATGATAAATGCACAATACTAGTGAAGGGGAAATATGGAACTACGAAATTTGAATATCAAACTCCGTCATGTTATGACCTACCGGGATGCAAGTATTGTGAGTATCTTAGAATATTTGAGACATTACTGAGTGACTCGTAATCGTGCTTTGTTTCTCGTTCCTCACTGAAACATCAACTATGCAAAATGCTCAGTTTAGTACCGCGCAGCCCATACATACAACGACTACTGTTTATGCCTGGTCTTGTTAGAGCTATCGCAGAACATGCTTTTTTAAGCGTGTTCCGGAGTATGAAGAATTTCTATTGCACTTATAACTTTTACACAACACAGACGAATTATGTCTAACATAGTTAAATGTATTTAGTAGTTCTTTTTGATCGTTTCGTAAATGCTTGAACCCGTTTTGTATTGATATACTATGTATTCAATCTTTGGTTATATCATTAGTATAATTGATATTTTTTATGTAGAATTTATGTTGGCTAAAGGATTATGAAATACATTAACTTTACAAGCTATACCATGAGTTTGAAACAAGCGTAACCTTTATATAATGTTTAGTTTTGCATCCGAGGCGCTGTACTTTTCATAAATGTATTTTACGCCGATACAGAATTAATAGTTTTTCATTGTATTACATTATTTCAATACAAACATTGTTTTGCCTGATAAGGCACATTACACTATTAATATCGCTGTTAAAATGGATGTTCCGGTAAAAGAGTGAAGAGTTTTATGAATATATTTTATAACGAGAAGAAAAAAAATTATAACTAGTCCGGCTATAACATTTGTTACAAATGAAAATGTATTTTTTACAACTTTTTAATTATCTTGAAACACGCATATTATTTAAAAAATTGCAATAAATAAGTTGGTATTAATTTTAATAATATTACATTACTTCAATGAAAAAAATTGCATTTTCATTTGTAACTGATCCTATGGCTGGTATCAATTATTTACTCTTTTACCTATCACATAAATAATAGATATTTACTTCCTTCTGTACTTTATGTAATATTATTGAAATGTCTTTACACTTTCCTATATATTGCTATATCTAATTACTTAATGCATGTAATGTATTTCCGTTGTCACAGTGCCTGAAAAACCGGAAAATGTAACATTAACGGCTAAACGAAATGGTGATTCCTGGCTTGTTAGTGTCAAGTGGAAGCCGCCGAAATTCCCTCCCGCCTACTACAATGTAACACTTCGAGCGGATAAAGTATACACTATAAACGCGTCATATGTAAGTATTTCTGTAACTTATTAAGATATTAAGTTCATATATGTTCATATATGCATTATTCAACACTTTGATTTTTCTACAAATTATTAGCATAGAAGACTCATAGAAGTATACATAATATACTCTTCTATGAGTCTTATATGCTACAGACAAACATATATGCCCTATTTTTTATACATAGAAGTATATTATGTATACTTCTATGTTTAAAAAATAGGGGTTAATTGTATAGGGGTAAAAATTAAAGGGTTGTTTGTATTTTTGTATCCGTATCAAAAAAAAAAACATAAGCAATTGTCTAAAAATTAAAAAATACATTATTGGGCTGGACAGTAGACACTCCTTATCGCTTAGGGGTTCGATAGATGTAGACGATTGTCAGACCTACTGACTATGCATAATAAATTTCGTAAAAACGAACGTACGAACATACTGCCTAGAAACGAAACAAAAAAGCAATAAATTTCAGATGGAATAAAAGAAATTGTTGATAGTCAAATCCCAATAATATTTAGTGTTGAAAATACCAATTGCACCAATGCATCGTAGAGACCTTGTGTGTGAAAATAGCCGAGGGATTTGTCAATAGATCCATTAATTCTGGAAATTCAGTTTCAATGTTGCAATGGATTATAACACACTATAATAAATCACATCCTATTATGCATAACTATACTGGGTTATTGAAATTATTCCCTTTACGAGGTGATGGGGGTATATATGCATTATGCAAAAACTTTAATAATACATATCAATTTTAACCTTTCTTTTTATTTATAAAAAGGATAAAACCCTAGTTGTTTATCATTAATTTTAAATTACAATTATCAGTCCATCGTTATAAATGTGAGACGAAAAACGATTTTATTTCAATAGTTATTGAGTTTTCTTTCCAGTTAATAAAGAACATTTTTTCCAGTTAATAACAAACACATGCCTTTTAAATAAAAAAATATTTGGAAACTTGGTCTGCTAATTATTTAAAAAAAACCGCTTTGTTAGCTCTTTAACAATACATCTCTAGAAACTTATTTCAAAGAAACTGAAATAAATAATAGTTACAAGCAGGCGGAAATTCGTATGCGAACATAGTATTTATTAGTGTTCCTATATTTTATTTACATTGTAGTAGGACTGTTCTTATTAATTCGAAAATGCGTGTCTATATTTTTAATTATTATTATTTGGAAGAAGAGAGACAATTTTGTAAGAAGTTAAATTAATATTTAAAAAAATATATACATTTTTAAATTTAAACTTTCAGTTGTCATCTGAAGCTAACTTTATGAATGTAACTGGCAGAGGATATTATAATGTAACGGTAGATGCAATTAACAAAATTGGCCACGCTCTTACATTCCGGAGAAGTATATTTCCGCGTGAGTATCATAACCTAAATATAACGCCTTGACTAAATATAGTGATAATATATAGTATAGTTATTAAAAACGATATATTTGCATTCACATGATTGAATAATATCAACCCGCACAGACGCGTTAAAAATTAAAACAATTAATTAATAATAATTTCTTTATTAAAATTAAGATAAACGCTGTTTCTATCTGTACAACAATGTTAATTAAAAGTAGTTTACGTTTTCCAATTTGTTAAATTATGTACAGTAGTCACGAATGTTCATTTAGTAAACAACTGCTATGGAAAGAGGCGAATGCCGTTATGAATTAATTAAAATGTGTGCACTGAAAATCGTTTTATTATAATTTTCTTACATTGGAAAGTACATGAGGATGCACCCTTCTTGAAAAATAATTAATAAATACCGCAGTTCCTCTCATACTTTAGCTAGCATAGGAGGATATAGACAATAGATTTTTAGAATTAAATGTTTCAGCCGTTGAAGAGAATGCGTCATTGAGTTTGTTGATTGGCGCGTGGGCTGAACTTATCGTGATATCAACAATAATCGCAACGTTTTCTGTCTGGTGGAAGCGACGACGCGACACTAAGAAGAGGAACATGTATTTTCCGGTATTTAATCATAATAAACCCTGTATATTTCCAATTTTAACAAATGTTGAAAAACAGTTTAGCTCTGTAATATACATGTACTGTACTTTCTTCCGTGTGACTTCTTTCTCCATTCGCTTCCTGATAACTTTCATTTTTTTTCGATTTTTGTGTTAATATAATTATTTTAATATAAATGTTTAATTGTAAGTTACTTTTTGTATCTAATACTGTTTTTTTAGAATATATGAGTTTAACTTGCGCAAATAAAAATCAGACAGTCAGAGTTAGAGATGTGTAATCAAATGAAAACCTGGTACTCATTCATAAATTTGATAACAGGGCGTTAGGGAAAAAGGTTTAAAAGACGGCGAGTTGGAGATCTGTTGCGTAGAATCCGGCTCTGAGGAGCAGTGGGAAGTGAAGCCTGAACGCCTGCTCCTTCATGAGGTTATTGGCGAAGGCGCTTTCGGAGTTGTGAGAAGAGGAACCCTGTCTCCTGAGGATAAGATTGTGGCTGTGAAAATGCTGAAAGGTAGGTAGCACATAGATAATAAATTAAATAAAATACTGTACATACCAAACCCTACGAAGACAATCCATTTTTGGCGACGGATAAAATGCAATCTCTTCCCTCTTTGTCGTTCCATTTTACCGAGTTTTGTTGTTTGTACATTGTTTTTTTTGCATTCACAAACTGTAAAAAAATTAAGATAGGATATTGGCATAGTTGGACTGATATCCACAGATACCGATCCGACCTACCATGGACAGCTTGTATCCTCAGATGGCTGTTACAATGCGTCGATTGGTTATTGGCGCACTTTTAACAACATTGGATTAAGATGCCAATCTCAGACGGTCAAAAATGGATTGAGATAGGTTATTGGGTTTGGGCTTTAATCATTGGCGTTACGCCCCGAGAGTATACACGTAGGGACTCTCTTCAACTGTTACCTTGCATTTATTTGTCGCATAATAATTAACATTAAATATTTCGCTTATATTCTTTTGTTGTACGCGAGTGCTTAATATAAAGTAACAAAAATCCTCTATTGTTTAAAGCACCCCGATGACCCACATATTGTATAGTATTTTATTTATTGTTAATGTATCGAGGCGGATTTATCGCAGCCTTTATCGTCTCTTTACTGCTTTGTGATGGTAACTGTGAAGTGTTAACAGTTAAACCCAATACGTTAAATGATGGAAATTTGTCTTGGAAATTGCGCTTATTTTTGCTGTATTATTAAAAATCTTTAACGTTCGTGATTTTTTATTAGTAAATAGATTAATGTACGATGAATATATTACGATGCGTAACTAATAGAACATAATATTTAACTTTGTCGACAGTGCCGGATTAGCCACGTAGCGAGTGTAGCAAATGCTACGGGCCCCGCGAATTTGGGGGCCCCGCACTTGAACTTACCCGAATATAAAAATACCCGTAACCCTCATAAAGATATATTATTTTACATAGCAGCGTAATATATCTCACCTCTCTTCCACTTAAAAATCTAAAACTCGATTTCGTAACTTTGAATATTAAAAATAAAAAAAAGGTATTTTACAAACTTTGTTGTAAACTTCACTTTCAATAAAGACTTGTTTAAGCTGATGATTTGGTTTGCTTAATATTATAAGTGTTACTATCTCTATGCCGATAATATATTTAAAAAAAGGATATTTGTAACGGTTTTCTTTTATTTAATACCCTAAACTTGAGGGGAGATAGAATTCGCTACAGGCCCCGCGACTTAATTCGGCACTGTTTGTTGACTGTCCTTATAGTATCAGCGTTGGTGTATTAGATTTAAACCCTAAAGTTTTATACTTAAAATATTTCTCTGAGTTTGATAATATATTAGAAAAAACAACTTGAGTTTTTAGTATATAAGATTGGGATAAACAAGATTTTGCCTTGAACAGATTTTCCCTCAGTAGAAGAGATCAGGTCGTTCAGAGCTGAGATGGAATTGATGAAGAGTGTGGGGAGTCATCCGCACGTTGTGAGTCTAGTGGGTTGCTTCAGGGGACGGAAACCCTTCATCATTGCGGAGTACTGCAGCAGGGGAGATTTGCTTACTTTTCTTCGGTACGTGACCTAAAAAAAATTAAGTCTAATATTGTAGTCTAATGTGACTTACAATATTAGACTTAATTTTTTTCGACCAACAGCAAATGTGTACAAAGGAAAAAATGCAAATATAATTTTTTTATGAAGATTTTTTTTTTTAAGAAAAAAAAATTATTTTCTTGTTCATTGGTATAACGAAAATGAGTTTATTAAAACTAAATTCAATTTCCCTCGGTCTAGCAAAAAGGCTGGAGGCGGCCGTAGAGCAGGCGGAAAATAATAAACGGCTGAAAGAGCCTTTCCTCCAACATCGATTTTGTTTTCTTTGGAGTAGAGACTCTTGAGCCGTGGGGTTCTAGTGAGAAGGCGCTTATAAAAGACTTAATTGGCGCCTGGTAGATAGTACCGCTGACCCAAAGCCGGTGGTTCCTCCCTCAACGAATTAGCATATGGTTTATTAAACTACCTGCTCATAATTATATTTTCCATTTTTTGGTTTTTGTCGTCATTGTTTGACGCTTTTGTTCAGATGCTCCTGGGACTTAATGGTAACTCGCCGCAATGCAAACTACAACAACAATGAAGAACAGGATTATCGAGACATCAAAACCAAGGATTCCCAGCTCGTAATTAACAGACTTTACGATCTACAGGGAATTTGCGACACGGAACTAACAGTTCTAGATCTCCTTTCCTTCTGTAGACAAATCGCTATGGGCATGGAGTTTCTGGCCTCGAATCGAGTAGTTCACAGGGATCTGGCAGCGAGAAATATCCTGGTAACTGCGGATAGGACCCTGAAAATAGCAGATTTTGGGCTTTCAAGAGACGTGTACCAAGAAAACCAGTATAAACAGAAGGGTAACGGAAAGATGCCGGTAAAATGGATGGCTTTAGAGTCACTCACGCATAGGATTTATACAACCTTGAGTGATGTGTAAGTTATATTATAATTTATAACTAGGGATGCATCGATACGCATTTTTGCCGATACGATACCGATACCCTTATAGACATATCGCCGCTACCGATACCGATACTAATACCAACGCTTTTTGAATTAATATTTAAATAAGGTATAAATATATAAATTTGGTTTAAAGTTAAAACTATAAACAGTCACAATCTTGTAATAGGATTAAAGGTTTAGTTATTAAAATTCAGAATTTAGAGTGATAATTGAATTTAAGTAAAATAAATAACTGTTAATATTTATAATTAAGGTAATATTTTTGTAATTCTGTATTTTATTTAATTTGGTGTCGAAAAAATAATACGCGCGATAAAAACAAACTAAAGTGTCTATCGAAATGGAATACGCAATACAAAGCTGGTGAGAGTTTGCATCGGACTAGATGAAACAATATTCGCGTTTACATTAATTTTTAAGACTCTAACATACCGCACACCCAGATCAATACTGCACTAAGTCAAAATATAACTTTTTTGAGTATCGACTAAAAACTGTTTTATCATATAAGATGTAAAGTTATTACTAAGATTTTTTAAATATTGTGTAAATAACCAAATGCTTATCAATAAACATTAGTTAATTACTGTAAAAAACTCACATAAAGTGTTTAATCCTTACTTTTCGAGTTAATTCACTGTTGTAAAACTATTGAACCAATAAAATAAAAATTATTTCTATTTACTCCGTTCTTACTGATTGATTCTGAAATAATGCAGTGTAATCCTATCATAATATATTTGGTCGTAAATATTCAACAAAGAATTATCTGTTTCAATTTCAAGAATGTATTCATAAAACAGTAAATAAAACAATGGAATCTATGAAAATCAGCATGCACTTTTATTATATACTGTGACAGTGTGATCAGCTATATTATGTTATGAAGAAAAACAGTCTTACATGTTTGGGGTCTAAAAAAAAGCAATCTTAAACCAAAAATTAATGTAACATCACAAGTTTACTTTCATAATTATCTATTGACTACCTTAAACTTTCTATAAAAAATAAAATAATCACAGGATACTTAGATATGAAATTTTCAATTCAATGAAGGAAATTACGTTTCCTGTAAGTGCTGTGCTACTCTAAATTCAATGCTGTCTTGTAACTGAGTTGACATAATTAGTAGGAAAAATATATTTTTTAATTAATTCCATTATATCGCTCTTTTTGTTTTCAGCCACAGGTTGTTTTTCTGTATATGCTTTAAGAAATTGCGGAGAAAAGTTTTGATCTTTGTAGCGCCTTCTAACACAAACTTTCTTAAAATTAGTCTCACTGTACGATGTTTTATAGAAGAAACTCAAAGGATATTGCTTTTCAACGCGAAGTTGCTTGATGTCAATCCACTTGACTTGGTTATTGTCCTCATCCACATTAAAATTATTGCCCCAAGATTCCTGAAGGGCTTTCAGGTCATAAAAGTTATTGTGTAAAAGTTCTTTTACATGGTACGGCTCTCCTGTTTTCTTCGCAGTACGAATTAAAGTAGCATATTGCTGTGGGCAATAAATAGGAACAGATTTTAAGTATCTTTTAATCTATTTTTCTATTACACTGTGGACGTTGTCCCCTTCGTTTCGAGAATGCCCGCGGAAGAAATTATGTCTTATGGAATTAACTCTAAGCATGTTGTTAACTGCGTAAGCATAGAAAGATAGTCAGTATTTGTTTTTTTGTTGCCGAAAGCAATTGTCGCTATAGAATATGACATCACATCATTATTAGGATCCTTTTTTGCAAGTATCAACTCAATGTATGCAAGGACACAACTCCCGATCTCACTTGCACCGCGCTCCGCTTCGGTTTCGGGTATCTTCTGCCGAAGGGCCTGGTCTATTGGATTCATTGTCAGATGAGCACTTTGAGCTGCTAGAGCTTGATGACGATGAGCCTGAGTCTGAAGAGGTACTTGAGCAGGAAGACGAAGATACCCGTCTAGGTATTACAAGTGGCCGGAATTTTTGTATTTTTCGGATAGAAAAAGTAGGATCCGTTCCGATCCGAAGCATCTATAAAATCTCTTTCATTACTCTTTTCGGGTGTCAAAGACTTATTGGAAGCTACAATAGATGATACCTCGAGAGCTGATGCTGCAACAGGTGATACCGTGATAGTTAATCATGTAACTGGTGATACCACGATTGATGATGGTGATGCATCTAAATTTTTGCTTCATTTTCAACACAAATTTCTATTTTTCTTTGTGAAGTGGTTGACGCAGCCTCGATTGCCGTTGCTTCCAATGCCTTTTCAAGCAACAATAGACCCCGACCCTTCATCATCTGCCAAATAACATAAAATATTCAATTTCATTCACTAATACTGCATTATCTCAAAAATTATGTTAAATCTTCTTAAAAATAAATTCTAAAACCAATTTTCAAAAGTATTCTTTTAGTTTAGATAATAAGTAGTAATTCTGAGTATTAAAAAATAATGTATTGCTCTATTTCCAGAAATTATAACATTATTCACGTTTACCATCAATAGTGCATTATTTAACTAATTTTCAGCTTTATCAAACAACACTGTACTATTTATGAATAATTAAAAAAATATAACATACCCTCGTCACCAATACAGTATTATTTAGAAATACTATCAAAACAGCAGAAGCAGGAAATTCACCAACACTGCATTAAATCTAAATAATTCGGAGTAATTTTCTACTTCATTCAACAATACTTAACCATTACAAAATAATTCACTGTTACGTAACGTCACTATATGCTGCTTCTATAAAGGAACAAGTTGCAACTCGAATTAGATTCTTATTCGTGGTACGACTAGGCAGTTATTCATTCACCAAAAGAGACTTAGCACGACATCTGTTGGCTGTTTTAGCAAATAAAGATATGGCTGTCTTTGTGGTATGTGCGGGAAAAAAATGCCTATTTAACTATATAAATAAGTCGATTCGGGGATTTTTTGACTTAGTGCAGTATTGATCTGGGTGTGCGATACGCCGATGACTTTGAGGATTTGACCTCTACTACAAACAATAATTTACTAACGCCATCTAGTCTAACAAAATAGTGAATAGTCTAACAAAACTACGTGAATACGAAACCAATTATTAGCTAAATATAAAAATTTATAAATAAATATTGGTCTAGAAAAAATGGTGGCTGCCAATTATTTAACTAGTACATACATGATTTTTTTACATGTTTAATTCGTTCTGAGGTTAAAACTTTTTAATGTCAGTATTGCTAAAATACCGAAACCGAGTCATCATCATCAGCTGACGATGGACTCTGATGGTTGGTACTGGATCTCGAGGATAGTAAGCAGTAGACATACCGTCATTGAGCTCGTTGTAATCAGCTCAGCGAAACGATACTAGAAATGTGACTATATGAACCTGATGATGGACTCCGAAGGTGAGCAGTGGATCTCGAGGATGGTAAGCAGCAGACATACCGTCATTGAGCTCGTTGTAATCAGCTCAGCGAAACGATACTAGAAATGTGACTATATGAACCTGATGATGGACTCCGAAGGTGAGCAGTGGATCTCGAGGATGGTAAGCAGCAGACATACCGTCATTGAGCTCGTTGTAATCAGCTCAGCGAAACGATACTAGAAATGTGACTATATGAACCTGATGATGGACTCCGAAGGTGGGTACTCGGTCTCGAGGATGGTAAGCAGTAGACATACCGTCATTGAGCTCGTTGTAATCAGCTCAGCGAGACGATACTAGAAATGTGACTATATGAACCTGATAATGGACTCCGAAGGTGGGTACTGGATCTCGAGGATGGTTAGCAGTAGACATACCGTCATTGAGCTCGTTGTAATCAGCTCAGCGAGACGATACGAGAAATGTGACTATATGAACCTGATAATGGACTCCGAAGGTGGGTACTGGATCTCGAGGATGGAAGCCTTAAAGCGCGAAATTGAAAAAGTATCGTTGTATCGGCTATTAATACATCGCATATACCTTGGGTTTGTCGATATATCGGTATCGATATCGGATGTATCCCTAATTATAACATGATGCTATAAATAAGTTATCTTTCCCTTAAATTACTTTGTGTTATATAGGAATATACAAAATACTTAATCACATTTTTATTACCAGTTGGTCATTCGGTGTGGTAATGTGGGAGATTGTGACCGTGGGCGGTGCCCCATACCCGTCAGTGGGTGCTGCCCGACTGCCTCGGTTGCTTCGAGCCGGGTACCGCATGCCCAGGCCTTCTAATTGTTCGGCTCAACTGTAAGTGCCTTTTTCATTTACTTGGGTTTTTTATTTGTTTATTATTAACAGGTAACTAACATATTATAAAAGACGTTCAAATCAAATCGTTTATTTGCTAGAATAGTCTTACAATTAGTTAGCAAAAATCCGCCACATATGAATAGGCATGCAAATGTCATCTTATATTTTATTTATTTATTTATTTACATAAATACATTTATTATTCTTTCAGACATGTATGTACTGACAGTATAGTTACAATGACAGTAAAGAAAGCAAAAACAGATTATATAGATAAACAATATATATAAAACAGAACACACTAATTAACGAAAAGAAAACTGAAATTTATTAACACTTCGTTACATTGTACATACATACAACAAAAAATTGAACATAATTAGTGTCATACTTAAACAGTTTCATTGCTTTGAACCTGATTTATATCTTCTAAGACCAATGCAAAATGTATTTATATTAATACATGTATTTAGTTAATTCCTATTTGAAATTCATCTTTTACAGCTATGAGTTAATGCTATCCTGTTGGAATGAGCGCCCCCGATCTCGTCCTACATTCACGGAGCTGCATCGAGCATTGGATGGTTTATTATGCGCCAGCGCACACCACTACCTCGATTTACAACTTCCGCCGGAACCGGCGTATCCGCGACCTACGACACAAAGATACGTACGGATGATTATGCGGTAAGTTCTGTTTCAGCCTTAATTTAAAATAAGAAAAATTTAAAAAAGACCAGACACTGTCCTGTCTTAACAAAATTAAATCGTTTTAAAAATCTTACTGAATTTTTTTCTTGAATTTGAAAATGCTCCCTTTTTTAACCCAACCTAATGTTCTGTCAATAAAAGACAACAAAAAATAAATTAGCAAAATTGTTCCATTCCTTCAAGCGTGATGCGATGACCAAGGGAAATAGATATTCATTGTTATAGACATAGATCTTAAATATAAACTTCTCGTGTCGCGGTAATTGTGGTTAAACTCCTCCGAAACGGCTTTCCTGATTCTCATGTAATTTTGTGTGCATATTGGGTAGGTCTGAAAATCGGACAACATCTATATTTTTTTATGATATAAGAGCATTAGTAAATACATATAACCCTGAATTTTCAACCTTTTACGATCAATCCCTATTGTTTATTATAAATGATATACATGGCAAAATGACGTTTGCTGGATCAGCTAGTAACTATGTATAAATGAATAATGACGATAAAAAGGTATTTCTATTTACCGACCCTTCGTGTATGTTTTATGCGAAAATTTTGCAACTTTCAGTTTGAAAACCCATTCTGTATATTATGAAGAACAACGAAACTAAATGCCAAAATAAATTACAAATACAAATTAATAATGTAAAAATTAATTTTTCAAATACAAATTAATAATGTAAAAATTAATTTTTCAAATACAAATTAATAATGTAAAAATTAATTTTTCAAATACAAATTAATAATGTAAAAATTTTTCAGAGGCAAGTGGCCGTGGACGAACCGCTACCAACGTTCTCTCACAACCAAATACGCTTCAGCTGTAAATAATTAACTAACGACTTCAAATACAATATAGCTTTGACAAATTGACACAAATCCCCTTGACGAAAGGTGTTACTGCGTTCATGTGCGTCCAAATCTAAGAAAATTGGTTCAAAAGACACTTACTTAAGACTCCCGAATATCATCCTAATGAAAAAGTGGAAATATTTTTTACAAATTTAATAGTTTTACTTGCCTTACAGCATTTAATTTAAAATTATTGTCTATTAATATTTGTTGTGTATTTCGCAGCCAACCAGCTTAATTAGCCCTTTAATTTTAATAGCGCCGTTTAGTTAAACGGCTAGGTGATTAACTAACGGCCTGAAAGATATTCAGCCATAGCGTTTGCTACATTTAATAAACTAATGCTTAGGCCATACGATAGAGTTATTATTTGGCAGAAATAAAAAAAAATAGTATGTGTACTTATTTACCGTTACTTGGTTTGGACCAAGCTCGCTGCATATCACATTAATCGCATAACTTCAGTCATACGTCATACGCCTTAAACCCACTGAAAATCAATTAACGTTTAACACTGTTTTAACTAAGGCGTACGTTTATTTAAAAATATGTATATTTGTATTTGATTGTACATAGGCAGTTTTAAAGTATTAATTAAAATGTTCCTATGATCTCGGTGTATTAATAAGGTTATATTTTTATACTGCGTAGTTATAAGAATTGACTATTACAAACAAACTAATAAGACTATTTTTATATATTTTGTATTGACTAATTTGATAAAATATAGTTTAAGTTATTCTGTAAGCGATATGTGTAATTATTGAATAAAATAGTTGTGATGAAATTTAATTATTGTAATTATTTTTTCTAATAAACGATATAATTTGCACCAGCCTTCACTTATAATTAAAATTACTGACCTAAAATGAAGAATTTCAAATGACTTGATATTTATTTAAAAGAATCCCGATCTAATATATATGGCTTATAAAATAAATAAAATTTAAAAAAACCGATCTGAACAATTTTTTATTTAAATATGTATATTGATAGACAAATTGACTACAAAATGTGTTCAATTCACAATTCAGGTTCTTTATGCTAATTAAATTAATGCAGATTATAAATTACAATTTAATTTCATTACGTTCAGTCACAGAACATAAAATATGATATAACTAGTCTGACCATTTTCAATAAAAATATACATAATATTAATAAAACAATAGAAATAAAACAGCTCTATTACAATTATCGTTTAATATATTACTATACATTGATATTCCTTAAATCTACATATAAAAATATTAAATATCATTCCATAGAACATAGGTTCTTCCGGCGTCCTTTATCACCCTTCTAATCCTTTAAACATATTTACACGAATACAAATTCTTAAGCAACAAAATCAAACGTGTTTTACAACAGAGCCTTATGACTTTAACAAGACTGCTTCATTAATACTTTGATTTGCCGCGAATGAGTGTTAGTGTTGCAATGCACAAAAATGTTGTGTCAGTCTTGCTTTGACGGTTATGCTATCGTTTGCGATGTTTTTATATTTCCTTAATGGTGCAACGATAAACGAACAGGTCAATTGTCAATATGGAATGCCAACATTAAAAAAACTTTTAATATTATCTCAATTTTGAATAAACAAAACGTTTCCTTTAAACCATCATTTTATCATCGGACATCGAGGCAGAGGCGAGGCCTATAACCTCGATGTCCGTTGTTCCACATTTGAGCGTTTCCTAAGGCACTCATTACCGCGCACATTTACTATGTGGAACCAGCAACCCGTCGAGGTATTACTGCAGCAATTTGAATTAGGCCTCATCAAGAAAAGGAGCATACTAATTCTTAAGAGACTGGCAACGCATTCGCGAGATTTCCGAAGTGTCCATGGGCGGCGGTATGACTCAACATCAGATGAGGCTCCGGCCCATTTGTTATATAAAAAACGAATTTATAAATCATAGACAATTATAATTCAATTGAAACGATTAAGTATTGACATTGGACAGTTCCGGCTAAATCTTGCAGTTGAGGTCGAACAGATGGCGCCATAAGAAAATTCGTTGCACAAATGTAAGATAGGATCAATCAGAGAACCCATACGATCTTATGCTAGATATAACTAAGCACTAAATTGTTAAACATAATAATATCACACATATAGCGAGAAGCAACATACAATTAACAAAAAAAAAGTATTTATTACAATTTCTAATGGGTTTGCAACTAAAATGTAGTATTATCAAATTAATTTTTAGCGATGGCAAGAAAAAGAAATCTGTGACAGGCGTCAGCGCACTAACAACAAACCAATTCTTTTAGTTTAGGTAAAGCCTGTCGTAAGCTAATTTTGTCCTAGATAATATGTTAAAATTAATTGCAAGCAAATTAAGGAGATCTTATGAGTATGTACAGAAATCTCATCTTTACACGTTTTTTTTGTCAGATGTATGACATATATATTTGTTATATGATAAATCTTTAATCTATAAAAAAATATCGATCGATCATTCTAAACTTATATATTTCAGCACGTTGCGCTTCTCTCAATTAATTATCTTGTTATTCCGGCCGATAACCATTTGTATTCATTTATTTAAAATTCGTATATTTAAAAAAATTAGATGTTATGTTACAATAAATTATTATTATAACATTGTTGCATTGACAATTTAGAAATAAAATTCTTATGCGATCGTTACATAAAACTGATAACACTGTATTTTTTTAGATATGTACTTTAAATATACGTCGAATAAGACGAATTTCACGATAAGATAAAATGTTCACTTTTTAGTTTCAATGCAGGTTGATCGGTTTCAAGTATATTATCTAAGAACCCAAAATAAATTTTCAAATGATTTCATTTACTTATTTGCGGTAATAGACAACTTTGCGAAAAGTAATACATAAAACTCTCATACATACTAATAATACATGTAATTTATATAGTGATATGATTTCCAAAGCACTGATAATATAATTTTAATTAAAACATTTAGACCTCTTCAAAAGAAACAATGATTAAATAATGACATTATTACTATAACATTAAAATTACAATAAGAAATACACGACGACTTCTCACAAATGTACTGGATTAAAAAACAATAAGTTCGCGCGTTGTTATATCTTATATACTGGCAGTAACTGTTATCTATATTAATCGTTTATTGGCTGAAAAATTATGGAGCGTACTCAGCCTTAGCTCAGGCCAACATACTCCAAGGTCTGCGTAAGATTAGAATTTAACTTGCTCAGGCAAATATTTACATGTATCACATAACAAGTTTATAAGGTATTCAAAGGTACAAAGATACCGGCAAACTTCTTGAGCATTAATCAAGGGAGTGGGGCAAAGTTTGCGCATCGCAGCGCAGGACACAAATATCAACTGATTTACGAATCCCGCGATCTACACGTCACTCCCCCCCCCCCCTCTAAAAATCGCTTTTGCGCAGGCCATTTGTTCAAGATGTTTGCCGGTATCTGTATCGTCTCCTGTATTCCAAAACTTATTGGACATAGGGGATTCAATGTTTGCGCCTTTCCGCCTGTCAGAGTTGTACAATCTCAATACCCTTTATTAAAAAATCGACGCCAAAGTCTTGCAACTACTAATATTAATTGAAAATCGTAATTTATTTACATATTTATATCTATTTAATAAGTAATGCTGTTAAATATATCACTTCAATTATTGTTTTTTAATGTTTGAAATTGAATATGCACGTGTACAATTTAGTAGAAAGTCATTGTTTTGTGTATTAATTAATATGAAACTATTTCAATGTGTAGACCGTAAATTTAGATTTTTATGTGCCTGCAAATATTATCTATAACAATGTTATACCAATAAATCTATAACGAAATTATGAAATATTTAATTATAGATTTTTCGACCGCCATAACTGATTTTAATAATACAGTGTAAACTCTATGTAACATGTCTCGATTTAACAACAAATCCCACAAAAGCGTCGAAAAAATTAGTTAAAACGGCGGAGCTGGGTACGTTATTTTGTCGCTTTGATGTCCTAGTCCTTAATAAACTCGACTACAGGCATCAAAAGTACCGAACTTTCTAAGAAATCCGATGTTGTTTACGATTTGGGATTACTTGAACATGCTTTATCACAAAGATCGCAAGATATTAATAAAATGAGTAAAAAAACAACATAATTTCTAGCGCAGCAAAAGAAGTCAGTCGAAAATAACAGACTATAAGCAATAGCATTCAAAAAATAATTGTGTTTTATGTAATTAATAAAACTAGTCTGAAATAAATTCTAATATATCTATTCCATTTAACGACAACTTGGTGTAAGTGTCAAAATTTGCAAACTATCTTTCGATTGACGTTATATAGAGTTTACAGTGTATTTTACAAAAACAATTTTTTATTGATAAAAATACTTTGATTAAGGTCCTATACCATGGACCTTTGTGATATTTCATTACAATCATGTATTTTACGATGTGATGTACTCTAAATAAAATAAATTTATGTATATAATGATGTTTATTCTATATAAAACTGTGTACATATTAAGTACTCAACAAAATTTCTAGGATTTCTTTAAAACGTTGACTTCAATATTAATGACAAAAGACAGTCAATTATATTAGCTATTCCAAAATATAATCGTTATAAATACACTTAAATATGATTTAGTAAATTTTGATATCGTTACAACTGAAGAGAATATAAAAATAACCAGCCGGACCATACACTAAAACAGAGTATGTTTTGATAAATCTATTTTACTGCATTGAAACGTTCATTATAGCACTTATTTAAAATTAAAAAGCCTGCCTGAACATGAGTGGATTCTAACAAAAAGTCGGCGAAATATGAAACTTTAACATCTAAAATATCGAATTGTAAAACTAATAATTTTAATCGATTAATATTTTTAAAAATTTAATATGAAAAAAAATGAAATACTAAATTTTACTAAAGCACGTGATTATGAAATCAACTCATATTACGTGTCTGTTGTCCGAATACATATACTCAAAATGACGGTAGCCGTATTTACTAAAAATCAATCCAAATCAGTCGTCTTCTAAATATTTTAATAAACATATTAGTAGGATAAAGCGTACTAGAGAGGATGCGCCAGAAGTGAGACGTGCGTACGTCAGTCTATGGGCGGTGGCTGTGCAGGAATGTTGACGGGCGGGGCTGTCAAGTAACCCGCTGAATGAGGGGCGGCTGAAATGAAAATAATTTTTAAATATCGAACTGAAAATTAATAAATCAATCGTAATAAGGTCCTACATTTACAGCAACGACGGTTTCCGATTGAACAAAAATTCATCAATTAAATTAAACTAAAACTGTAAACACAAACACATAGCAAACTTATTCAAAGATTTCATTGTGCATTTAACAGGAAATTTATATATTTTTGGCTCAAATTTAATAAGGAATTCCGTCGATATTTGCTTTTTAGCATGTGTAGAATCAATACTTTGTACAAAATAACCTAATATATCTGACTAGAGCAAATTAGAGTCGGCCGTAAATTATTAAGATTCAAGTTTCAGTTCAATCACGAAAGAACGTAAGATCATTTTGGCCACAGATTCTTTACACATTTATATATCTTTAAAACCAATTAGATGACTCTCCTGACACACGATATATTGATTATCAAATTGTGGAAGAAAAATTATCTATGTATACTCAGAGTTCGCACGTATGATAGTGCACCTTGCACGCTGCAAGTTTCTCTATACGTGTAATTAATTAATGGTGTAATCCACTTTCAATACTCATTTCGAATAATATTTTTGTAGATTGATATTTCAATTCATTTACGTTAAAATTACATTTCTAAATCAATCATCGATTTAGATTTAATTAGTGTCCATGGGCGGCGGTATCACTTAACATCAGGTGAGCCTCCTGCCCGTTTGCCTCCTGTTCTATAAAAAAAAATCAGTCTGTTTTTGTAAACTAGAGAAAACAAGTAAAAAGAACTAGCGATTTGTAAGTATTTCTGGATTACTGCGTGAAAATATTCTAAGATTTTAGAACAGAGATGCCGGAGAGCAATAATGTCGCATAAAATCTTGATGACAAACGATTTAAGAAATATTTATTTATTTACATATAAGAAATTAAAAATATGAAACTAAGCCGTACAAAAGAAATTCGACGAAATGCACCAGCTATAATTAACATACCTGTAAGCGAATGTTGATTAGGCACAGACGTAATAAACAGATCGTGTTTCTGCGCAGAATACTGTTCCCATATACGTGATCTAGCGAGCGTCGTACGTACGCGTTCTCCGTACACGTTCGAACGGGCCATCGCTTTGAGTGCGTTCACTAGTCTTGCCGCTGTTTCACCTTCTATACCACTTTCTAGAAGGGATAGAAGCTCTCCTATTAGGTCGGAGTCTAAAGCCTGTAAAAATACGTTTTAATACATTGATCAGAAATAACTTTTGTTAAGACGGCATACTTAAAATATTCTTAGTTTACCGTTAAAAACTTTTTTCATAGTACGTTTTTACTTTATTCAAATTTTATTATATATAAAATATATAATATAAAATACATAAGGTAACATTCTTTCGACATTATCGTATTGACTTATTTCTGTAAGGATAGTCTAAATTTGTGAATAAACAATTATTTTAAATACCATCACTACCTCCATCTATGAGTACAATACTATACAATTGAGGAGGCTGGATGATACAGTTCAGTAATATTTCTGCCCCGTAAAACAATAAAAATAATACCTGCGAAACTAGTTTATCGGTGTTAGCCGAGCTGTTAAATATAGCAGCGAGCGCCTCACAGACACCGCCGACCACTTCGCGACAACTCTTCACAGCCGTCTTAAGCCCCGACATCACTTCAGTTTGGGACAACGCCGCTACACAAGCCTGAAATATTTTATTATTTAAGCACGTGTTCATTTGTAGGAATCCCTGGTATTAAATATTAAAAATCTCTTTTACCAAATACACGTGAATTTTATATTTCGTAACTTTGAACAGTTGAAGGTCGTATTTCTTAGGGAAGACCCCCACCGGGATTCGATTTCACAGTTTGCTAGTTCGCAAAAGAAAGCCTAAAATGCTTGGCATCTGCCTTCGCGATCACTTGCCAAATGAGGCAATTCGTGAAAAAACCGTCATGAAAGACGTTGACACGTCAACAACAACATCTAAAATTTATTAACTTAAAATATCCCAAAGAGCCACATTTATATTGAAATATGATCGCTATCTGTACATGTCAATTGTCAAATATTGTCAATTTTACAATATACACTTAATCTAAACTATTTTATATTCACCTGTGAATTAGCCAAAGCAGCCAGTACGGGCACGGCGTGTATCGGACACGAAGTGAGCAGGCGGGTGAGTCTCGGCACTTCGCCCAACTGCGCACAAGCCTCCGCCAACGTCGGCTGAGATCGGACCAACACCGCTAAAGCCTTCGCGCATATGTCACCGCGACTGCCCTGAATTGGTATATAGGCTCCAGTAGACATAAATTGCACATTTGTATTTCTTAATCTATACTCTAATTTTTAATTCCATAGAATTCTGACAGCTATCATTTTTTGACATGTCAGAGATTACAAACCTTTTTGGCCGCGCACAGTTTTCAATTTCAATAAGAGTCTGAACGTCTATTACATATATTTAATTAGTAAGTGAAGTGCGGTGCTCCGCATTAAAAGTGGTTTAACGGTGAGTGATAATTACAGCCCTTTTCATGACAAACACTAAAAAAATCACAAGTAAAGATAACATTCATAATGTTTACGAAACCTACAATTAGTAATGCCAGTACCAGTGATGGCAGCCAAAGAATAAAATAAAGTAATTAAAGTAATATTGTTGGTGATTTTTCATTTTTTTCATTTCATTTCATTTAAGTCTTTATTCATTTAAGTTGGTACATCTTTCTTTTCATATTGTAAGATTTGGGAACCCTTTTAAGTAAATATACCTGTGTTAGGGTTCCCAGCTCTTCCATAACAATCTTAATTACTTAAAATAATTTAACAAATTCATTTCCTTTTTATTTTTTACTTTTTAAACCGTTATCATCACACCTGATTGTGTGCATGAGTAAGTGTGTGAGAGAGTGAATGAGTGAGTAAGTGAGTGAATGAGTGAGTGAGTAAGTGAGTGAATGAGTAACGTGTATTTAAATCGTGGGTCTCAAAAGCAGTTCTAATACTGCATAAGGCGTGATCATAAGCCAGTCTTTTATTCGGGTTTTTAGGTTGAAGGCGGTGAGAGGGTAGATGTTAAGCAGCCTATTTAATTTATTATAGATATAGGCTGCTTGCATATTGCGTCTAGCGAAGTCGGTCCTTACGGTCTGACCGACTACAACATCCCTATTTCTTTCCAGCCTACTCTCAAACGGGAGCGCTCTGTGGGTTTTTAAAATTAGATTCAGGACAAACAGCTTCCTAACGGAAAGCAATTTGCTAAGATGATAGAGCTCTTCCGATGGGAATCTGTATGGCCGGGACAGCATCACTTTTAAAAGAGCCTTATGTCCCCGTTCCAATTCCAAAAATTTTGTTTTATTGGCCGCACCCCATATGTTTATGCAATATGTTAATACGGTCTGAACGAGTGCTGTGTAAATTCTTGCAAGTATTACATACGATGTGATGTGTCGCAAAATTTTAAAGATGTATGTAAATTTCCGTAATCTACCAGTCATGGACTCTATATGTGTGATACTGATATATTTGTTATTTTTGTATAAGTCAAATAAGTAAACGGAGCAAACAGTTCAACATTCTTCTAGAAGCTCACCTCTGAAGTATCCTTAGCCAATGCCGTAACAGTTTCGCTGAGCAGTTCCTGTAGGAACCTCTTGGGGCTTCGTAGGGACCAATGGGGATTCTGTAGATAGAGTTTGAGATATACATCTCCGACTACGATTTCACCAGGGGGCGCCCATCGTACTTCGTTTCTGTCATTTGCTTCACGGTCTTCAAAGTGAACGGACGGATCGCGGACTTGTCTTGAGAAGTGTCTAGAATGACGAGAAGAAAATGTTTTATGTATTATGAATCCAATGGCGGAGATAAAATAATATCGCACTGTATTGAGAGCTCTGAAAGCAGCTACTAACACACACACAGAGACAAAGTGGTCAATAATATATGTCGGAGCCAAGGCGCTGGTATCAATAAATATCATCTATGTCAAATTAATTCAAAAACGTTATTTTTTTTAATTTCCAATATTATTTATTTACTGTCATAAAATTTTCATATTTAATACTATGAATAATAACTTTTGATAATAATAATAACAACTTTTTTTTTATATGGAACAGGGGGCAAACGGGCAGGAGGCTCACCTGATGTTAAGTGATACCGCCGCCGCCCATGGACACTCTCAATGCCAGAGAGCTCGCGAGTGCGTATTATTATTATCAACCATTTAATAGTTGTTTATTTATAGATCTCGCAGTATTAACAAAATAAATAAGTTCGTATTAACGGGTTCGAACTAATTTGAATTATAATAAAAATGCCAGCTTACAATATGGTAAAATATAACGCAGGGAAGCTGTTCGGGTATTAGAAGATGAAGTATAGACAGTAGAGTAGTTCAATTATGTAATATTCGTATAGCGTATTTGAGCAACAACTAACGAACGCGCACGTAATCCTACGTATGAATCAACGGGTATTTCATTATTTTTAGTACTTTATTACACGGAAACCACTAATAAAGCTAACATAATATAAAACAATTAGGTATATATTAAATATACATACTGATCTCTCAGCTGGGCAACGTGATGCCGAACCCGCTGTCTTGATTCGTCGCTCCACACAAGTTCTGGATGCTCGTGACTAGCGTCAAACATGTGAACGGCACTCACTCCCCCCGCTTCCCGCATGGCTTCGGCAAACACGCCAGGGATGTACCGGGATATACTTAGGCGGACCTATATTAATAATAAGTCTTTGTAAATGCATAGAAAGTGCTAAGAATTAATTACAAAAAAAAAATCCGTCGAATTATTATGTAATAGTCAAACACAGTTGAATGATTTATGTCATAATACTCGTCAATATGTGAAAACTTGTCACTAAGAACTAGTGCGCATTATAAAAATTAGTACCCCTAAATTATTTTTTAGATACATATATAAAAATCCTCTTGCGGAAATTGATAGAGCAAAAATTAAAAAAAAAAGCAGCAAAACAAGAACAGCTTTCTGAATTATTTTAAATGCGTATTAGAATTTTAACCAAGTCAAAATTTTAGTAGAATCCAACAATTAATTAGTAATTATGAAACGTAATTTATTCAAACTCAGCTGAGAATCTCAGCCTGGCGATAAACGCTGTTAACATCTATAAGCTTTTAATGATACAAAAGTAAATCATAATTTTTCTATATTTTAATACTACAAAAACCTCTATATTGTAAATAAAAATTTCAGTATTTAGTAATCTGTGTCATATAGCATACCTTAGGTCCATGCAACTTGTCAGACATCATTCTAGCTAACAAATCTATAGCAGCCTCTCTCATCTCTGGTAACTTGCTATTGCAGAAGAGGTCAAGAAGGTAAATCACAGCCCCTGAAAAAGGTCCATGTTAGTAGTGATTTGGCAGAGTTACCAAATTTTACTTTCCAGGAAGAAGTAACGTGTCCTTGTGACATTAAATAATGTCAATTCACATATCATCTATGAACTAATTAAATAAACGAATACCCAAAAAGTATAAACTCTTTTGTTATAGATAAATAACCAAAACATTATTTAACTTAATCTAAATTATTGTTACGAAGACGGGTTGACTACACTAGAACGCCGTACGACAAGGACGGAGCAATGTGCGCGAAAGAGAAAGATATATATACGTCATTATAGAATTGTGCAATCGCTACTCAGTAGATCTCCTGCCTAGAGAGTTCTCGAAGACCGTTCAAGATTATTCCCAGCGAGCTGAATCACAACCGATTGATTCAGTTTTGAATGCGAGATCCAACACCGTAGAGATAAAGTGCGAATAAAGTGAACACAAGTGATAAAGAACTGTGTTAAGTGTGCGTTATTAAAGTGATTAGTGACAGTATTTTGTTTTGTGTGTGTGAGTGAATTTCTGCGAGTTATTTCCGGTTAATTTGTGTATATAAATTCCTCATTGATTTATTTTAGAAATAAACCCTTGACATCAACGAATGATCATCGTTAGTTCCTTTAAATTTAATATTAAGATTATGGTATTAGCCTTTACAAACCTTTTGCCAACGCCTCTCTAACAAGCGCAGTACTGGCAAGCAAAGCGGACAATGCGGTCACGGCCTCAACCTGTTGCGAGGCCACAAGGAGCGGCAACAAATGTCCCAAAAGGCCGCTAGCGGCAACATCTTCGACGCACTCGCGGCAACCAGCCGTAGCCGAGACGCAGCGGAGGGCCGCAATGCAAACAGGTGGGTGGGACCGAGCAGATAAAAGGCCGAAGATTAAACCGAACTGGCCGTTGCATTGTATTTCTACGCCTGGAATATTTAGTTTAATTCACTTATATATAGTACAATATTTCTACAAAAACTTTGTTATTTAATTGAATTACAATATGTTTTACAACGAGTCAGACACATTTTGTACGGCCTCTTATAGCAAGCACTAAGCAAAGCAAAAATTATCTACAGATCGGTCAAAACTAGAATTTAAACGACGATTAAATTAGAATTTAAAATTAAAGAATTTAGCTCCAAAATTATGTATTATTTCTATAAATTTAAGGTGTTTAAAAAACATTTTTGAAAAGAGGTGGTTTTGAAATTTTATGTCAATCTGCGTAAGTTGAGCAATAAATGACGAGCGTACACAGTTCTTAAACGCGGACGAAAAACTTAAAAAAAACAATCATTTTACTACTCGCCTACCTCGACGTCCAATGGTGAACTCGGCTGAACAATAAACAAAGCCTCTAGAGGATATACTAACCTGGATTCTTGATAACACAGTGGGCGAGCGAATTCAACGCGAGGGTTATATGTTCTGCTCTTTCAGCAGTCAAGTCTTTTCGTATTTCGCCTTCTACGAACTTCAACAAGTCTAAAACGAATTGTTGAGGATTCTGCAAGTAAGCAATACATCAAGTTGTTACTGAGACAGTATACGATGGTCAAAATGTGAAGTTATGTTCGACTCGTATATAAAAATCAATAATAAATAATTATGCAATTTATATTGTCATTGTGTTGGTGATATAACAGATATATAATAACATATGTTATCCAATGTTTTAGCTTCAGAGGAATTGCTGGACAAACAGACATCTACGGAATACACATATCATGAAATTGTCAACTTGTCAAACTGACAGAACCATTTTCCATTTTGAAGTTAGAAGTTTAAAAAATAACTCACCTCAATAGTAAACTCTGGCTGCTCGTTGTATATGTGCAAGTAGACCCCGCCGACAAGTAACAAACGCTCATGGGCAGAATATTCGAATGGTGTTATAAGAGGTTCATCATCACTAAAGTAGCGATAATCGCGAAGCATCTCTCGCAGTTCTGCCCTTGTACTGTTATCCCATACAAGATATGGCGTTCTCCAGTTGGATGTTAGGGTTTTTAGGAGCTGAAAATTTATACGAAATAATATTAGTCTACTAAACTTATTTACTATAGACTCTTTAGCAAATAAATAGTATTGTTAGCTAAAAAGTTAGTGGAACGGGCTAATCTCAGAAATTGCTGACCAATATTTGTGTGACCATAAAATCGCGATCATAAATGTTTAGCTTAATAAGAAAATTTACCTCATGCGAATCAGGATTGGCAAGTTTGGAGCAAAGGTATGGTGTCAGGAGAAGATGTAGGGCTTCTTTAACATTGTCGTCCATTGCGGAAGTCTCTTCGTGAGGTCCATATAACGCGGACAATGCGCGTACACATTGTACGGCTAGGCGGTTAGCGATCTCCTACAAAGTAAAGCATTGTATAATTTTCCAAAAAAATAAGTACAATAAAATGGAGTGTACGTCAGATGTTAATTTTTTTTTTAATACCTAGGATCAGCCTTTTGTGCCAGAATTATCACGCTTAGAGAATCTCAGGTACTCATAAACTATATAGAAGTTATACGTAATTTTTAAAAAAAATACAAACTCAAATCAGTTTCAAGAGTTGTCCAACCACTTTCTGTATGAACTTTGACATATTTGACAGCGCACAAAACGAGATTGTGACTCGAGATACGGGTAAAGATGGACTTTAGCGATCACAATAAGATTCATATTCAAAAGGTATCGTCATATTCGATCCACCGTTTCACTTTATCTTTTAAACATTTGCCCCATTCGTCATCAAAAATAAATTTATCACTTCACTCTTCATTAAAATCTTAGATCTCGTTATATTAGAGATAGAGAATATATTCAAACCCAAGTGAAATATTAAATAATCACAATTTTACGACTCTCGGTTAAAGCTGTACTAAAACAAAACCCCTTAGGAAAAGGCAACACGTACGTGTGTACGTATACGTACGTGTGTTTAAAAATGTGTTTTATTTATTTATTTATTGTGTAAATAATCTTAAATAGAAGAAGTTGGTGTGGTGGAAATTCAAACTGGACACAGTTTTTCTGTCCACCAGGACGTCGAAAATATTTAGTTAATTAACTTATATACATACTAAGGCCAGTAACATAATATACAACATATACTTTAAGTTTATATTAATGAATGAAATACCTGTTTGCTAGCCGCTTTTTCCGTGTCCATACCACTTTCGGTGAGCGTGTAGTCGTACTGCAGAACGGGCAGCAACAGCGCGTGAACAGCACCGGCCTTCGCCAGTAAAACGCGACACGTCGGTTCTGCTGATAACGCCGCTACGGCTTCTGCGCCCGCGCATGCCGTATCACCCAATTGCTGTCATTTTTATTTTAAATCATTATCAATGAAACTTAAGTTGAGAATTTGAATGTGTTTAATTTGTTAGAGCTTGTCGCCAGTTGTGCCTTATTTATCATGTATACGCTGTTACGTACTTTACGTATACGTTTAAAAAGAGTGCAGTGTCTAAAGTGTCGTAAAAATTATATATAACATAGAACAGAACTAATGTTGTGTGAGTATTTTAATCAAAAGAAGAAACTTGTTTTATATATGTCACCGTATTCTAAAAAACTGATTTCTAAATACCGGTAGGTTGTAATCTATCTCGCGAGATTGTGAACCTCAACGTACTGCTCACAATTTAACGTAATATTTATTTATTTATTTAATTATAAGTAATGTAACAGCTTATACTTATACATGTTATAATACAAAACACTAAGACAATACAGAAAGCCAAAACAGATTACATAGATAAACAATTTATGTATATAAAACAGAAAACAAGCAAGTGCATTAATAGATAAAGATTTTACAAAAAAAAAACAAAGTAAACTGAAATTTAACATTTAAAAACAACGAAAAATACTTAGAATTTAAAACTACTACTCAAACAAAATCAGTCTTCCCGCTTCTTCAAGTACTTCTTGACATCTCTCTTTTTGAGGTGGAAAAGATCAATATCTTAGCTACTATTTTAATTAGTGTATTGTTGTAACTGACTTAAACCTACATTGTTATAAGATCTTACCGGCCGTTTGAGCAATGGCACTAGATCTCCAGCAAGATTTGGCAGAGCAGCAGCAGCAGCCCGACAAGAAGGAAAACCGGCGGCAACAGCGAAGCTACGGGCGCAATGCGCGCACACGCGGGCCGCTGTACTGTCCGCTTTACTTCCGCCCAACACTGATACACAGCGAGATAGAGCTGAACTTAGAACCTGTCAATCATAAAGAAATTACTTTCCGAAAGTGGTATTTTTAGTTACACCTTACGTAAGTTTTAAGAGCTTTGATATACAGCTTGCTCTATAATCTGATAAAGCGCTAAAAAATGGAAAAAAAAAAATAGATGGAAAATTTTTGTATGGTTGGTTTGGATACACAAATTAGCCCGGCGGATGGCGTTAGTAGGTCTTGGAATCCATTATCTATCCATACAACAAAAAACCAGACAGAATATATGAATCTTTTGTGCATGTTTAATTTAACTCCTCACGGCTGGACAGGTTTTGATAAACTTTTTGTGTGTTCAAAGCGAGTCGAGAGAGAGAGAGAGATTTCAAAGTTTATCATAGAATATCACATTAACAAACAAGAAAGTGTATTACCTTTTTTCTATTGTGTCATTTTTTCTACAAACTAAAAAATATTGTTCTTTTATCTTGTTACGCCAATGAAGTACAACTTCCAACGCGTGTACATAACAGACTTTTTTGTTAATACCATAAGATTGAATTACAATCAATAACATTTGATAAAGGTAACATTTCAATTTATACCTGCAAGCCATCCTCGCGGCACAATTCCTCCGCATTCAATGCGGAACAGTGTACAGTCGCATGCGCAAGTTCCGCAGCGGCGGGCAACAGGGCCACAGATGCATCTTGTTCCGCGAACAATTGCTCACCCTCTGTCTCCAACTGCATGGTGCGCAGGAGTTGTTTGTAACCCGCGTATTTGTATGGGGCTAGTACTGTAATTAATATAATCGGCTTTATTATGTACTGTCTTATTAAAGATAACAATCAGTGGCGCTGCAGCCTATTTAGGCCTGGGCCTCAGAGTTATGTTTCATGATCTGAACTGACTCAATCTAAAAGGCAAGTAGGTGATCAGCCTC
The DNA here is from genome assembly GCF_905147795.1 of Pieris rapae. Classification (NCBI taxonomy): domain Eukaryota; kingdom Metazoa; phylum Arthropoda; class Insecta; order Lepidoptera; family Pieridae; genus Pieris; species Pieris rapae. Next base: position 1,531,604 of record NC_059509.1, on the reverse strand, counting down.
TTATACCTGACTGCTGTCGATTTTTTGGGTCTAAGACATGTCGGTTTCTTTTTGGGTCAAATACATCGTGATAGTGATATGATCTTAATGTAACACTAATTATGTAGTACTCTTAAATTTAGTTTTTTTTTTGGAGTTAATAAATACTTTTTTGGCGCGTTAGGGGAAAATTATTAGAGCAATTTTTACGATGTTAAATAACTATATATCAACAGTTTCCTTTACCTTCAGAATATCTCTTGAATAATATGGTCTGAGTGCGTAATATGAGCAGAATGTTATTCGTGTTCGGTCCGTCACCCGACCACACGTTGCGACTGCAGAGGAACTCGTACGCGTGATTCACGGCCTCAAAACGATCCTGTGAAAATATTAAAATAACATTTCCTTCAGATAACCTTAGCATGGAAAAATAAATAAGAAGCACCTACTGAAAGTCAAGTACAAAAAGTGCATCAATAACTAAGAAAAAAAACATAAAATAAAAACACTGGAATTATACAATACTAAACTAAAATCTTCCCGTTTTTGACGCGTCTAATCAAAAACGAACGATTATGAGTTTCAGGATCGATAATAACATTGTCCCTTAGACAGGATTACACCATAAAGTTAAATGAAAAATATATGTAATCAGCCCATAAATTGTTGATGAAATAAGAATAACATGTTACAAACGAATAAATGACCGATTCTTATGTCAAAGCGGCATTAATATGTCAATCACTTACCCGCCCTTCGGGGTTCTTATCAGGGTGATACTGCTGAGCCAATTTGTAATATGCTTTCCGAACAGCCGCTTCATCATGTGGCCCACTCCCAATTAGCCCCAGCACCATATACGCTTGTTCCGCTGTCATCGACGCTGGCTTTTTATCTACCTCGCGACGCCACGCTTCTAACACGTCCTTTAGAAGACCCACCTAGTAAAAATTTCAATAATAAAATTAATATTACATACATGACAGACAGACATAACATTCATTACAAACAAAACACACACACATAACCACACAAAATAACAATAATCAAAGAAAAAACTAAAATGAACAATAAAAAAAGTCTATTCCCATTCTGTAAGTTTTAGATGTGTAATGACATGACATCTCTCGTGCACGCTAGTGTTACGTATACGTTTGAATTTTTTTTTAAATACATACCGGATCCGGTATTGGCCAATCCGGGAACTTGTGCTCGTCGCACAAATGGCGCAAGTAGAACATATTGCAGAACAACTCGTGACTGAGTTGAGGGTATCTGACAGCTGGAATCGCCAAGTACGGGTAACGGGCCGCTATGTGTGCTCTTAGCCGCGGCGTAAATTCCCCTATGTGCGCTGACACCTTCATTATAAGCATGCGTCTGGAACGATGAATTCTTAAATTAGTCCAATTGCAATTCAATCTGTCTCTTTTCCTCACAGCGTAGACAAAATTCGACAGAAAGAGACGGAAGACTCTTTTACTTAAGACACTTAACAATAACACTCAATCCGAGTGTAACACAATTTTGCCGTAAATCGAAATCAGGGAGACCAGAGTTGTATTCTGTTATTGCCTTTAAGATAAAAAACTCAATTTTAAAAATCCATGTATACTAAAAATACTGTCACTTTACACTTAAAAATGTATGAATGTTATGCCTCATAAACAGTCCATAAATACCATTATTTCGGTATTAAACACGACACGTTACTCGTTTCATAATAAGAGCAATGTTGGTCTATTAACTTGAACCTGAACTCTCATCCGTTCTTTCAAATTCTTATTTTCAATACTAAAAATAAAGATAAAATTCATAGCTAGTCTTTCGGATTAACACAGTTCAAACTTATTTTATGTTAAATGCTATATATATATTTTATATTAAAATACCTCATTTCGGAGTTCCATATTGCCTCAGGCGTATCCCACTCGCCCAAGAAGATTTGGGCGAACTTCTCAGAGCCATGATTCTCCAGATAACAGACCATCGCCTCAGGCAATAATTGACCAAGAATCGATCTCTGCATTATATCTGATGTCGACTGGAAACAAGAAAATATATCAAAATAAAAAATTTAAAAACTTAATATATCCTTATAAAGTTTTAAAGATGTGTTTCTCATACAAAGTTCACTTACATTAGAATTTATTTTTATATTAATACGACTGCAATCCCCTTACATATATATTGAGATATGTCAAAATAAATATTATTAATAAAATATATGCTAAAGAAATCAAATACATGTATATAAAGGATTATGTATTCTACGATGGCAATCAAACTCGAATTCAGTTTCAACATCTGTCAAACTAATTTTCTGTACGAAGCGTGACATTTGACAGATACAAATTTGATAGTTATAGTCTCAAAATCACTAGTTAAAAAGATTTACTTGTGTTTAATTACCTGATCTGCTCTAAAAGCTTGCTTCATATGCGTAAGTCGCAAGAACCGGGCGATCGGCAATAAATTGGAACCAGTATAGAGCAACATGAAGTAAAATACTCCGGTGAGGTAAAGCTTCGAAATTTCTGGGTTGTCTTGCATCACTTCGTATAGGAGTGTTGCCACCTGACAAAATAAACCATTTTATATATGAAAATTCCAAAATTCAAAGAAAGTTTCGAGATTTTTCATTAATTCCTTGGGAATACAAAAAAGGAAAGATTTAGCTGTAATTACAAAGCAAACAGTCTCTATGGGGTAGAATAGCAAAATTTTCCATATGTTGGTATGTAGCTACTGAAAAATATTAAGGCGAAACGAAGTTCGTAAAGTCAGGTGTTTAAATAGTGTTGTAAATTGAAGCAATAATGTTCTTGAGATCAAACGTTATCTTTGACTTTGATTATCATTAAAAACAATTAAATTTCCCTTTAAGGGTTCCCCTAGAATTACAGGAGATGTATTTTTATATATAATCGGATACATTGTGCGGATTTTATAACTAATCGATAAATGTAACTCTACTTTCTTCACTAACTCCCCATAAAGTCTTTCACCACAGAAGTCACAAATCGCCACCTTATACATTAAAAAAACCTTAAGCCCTCTTAATACGACCACAACTTAATACTTTTCAACAGAATATTTATGAAATCTCAAACCCACCTTTTCAACAAGTATAGGGTCAAATGTCAATAAGAGTTGTACGACGTGCGCCAAACAAGCCGGTTCCGATAACAGCCGCTTCACCCTCGGAAGAGGTCTTATTACTGCGTCTTCATCATCTCTAAAATTAGATCGTAATTTAGAATCACAGTACAGTAAGGGCCTGTTTCACAATGTATGGATAAAGTGCCAAATAGCTATGTAACACATAAATTATTCGAAAGATAAAAGTTCCAAATAAGATACTTCGAATTTCATGACGTATAGCGCTATCTGACAGTCGTGAAACGCAAAAATACTATTTATCCTACCAATAAGTAATAAATAGCTTATTTGGAACTTATCCGGACATTGTGAAACAGGCCCTAAACAAGTCAAGTCAAAGTCAAAAATAATTTATTCATATAGGTAACATAATGTACACTTATGAACGTCAAAAAAAGAAAAGAAATATAAAATGATTCTAATTTTACATTTACTGCCAGTTCTCAAATCAAGGGCGTAGAACGGAAGAGAAGAACTGGCAATAAACTCTCCGCCACATATTTTAATCGCCAAGTTTTTTGTTTTACACAATGTTTGTAAGGTTGCAACCACTACACCATGTTCCATATGACATCTTGAGTAATAAAGAATAATAAAATAAATTAAAAACGTTCAGTAAGTCTAAGTTCAGGCATCTCTATTTCCAATTCTTCAACTCAAAATAAAACATTTATATAGGTAAATAAGTACACTTATGAAAACAACAGAAAAGATGTTAAATTGATTCTAAGTTTACATTTACTACCAGTTCGCAAGTCAAGGACGTAGAGCGGACAAGAAATGGCTAGAAACTGTCCGCCACTCTTTGTAATCGCCAACTTTTGAGTCATACAAAATGTTTGAACTGGATTTAAACGGATTAAACAGTACTTATCCGGAGCTAGATATATTCGGTAGTGGGCCGATAAATTATAAAAAAAAACATTGTTAAGTGCCTATCACATAGCTAATCCGCTGTTTTGCTGATATTTTTTTGTTTATCAAAATGTCTAGTAAAATAAAACTTATTTTTGTATGATTTATGTTTACCAAAATTGTCATTATATCAAAAATAAATGAAAGACATATACCGTAGAAACAGTGTTATGCAAACATAATACTGTATCTACAGTGTTCAAAATGTGGAAAACTTTTATTAATATTAGAAACATCAAGACTTTCCAACAGAAGTTTCATAGACAATGAGTCACAGATTATCATAACATATGCTAATAGTACAGTCGCGTACACTTACCTGCTAGGATAATACTTGGAGCAGGTTATAAGTAAGTCAAGTACAGTCGCTGCCAACTCCGTCTCCGTGAGGGCCGGTGGTCCCCGAGCGGCGATGCTCCATCTGAGTTGTGGTATACCAGCAACTGCCCTCCAACCTTCCATGCTGTTGGCCCAGCATTTTGTCTTGTTGTTGATTTCCCCTGATTTGTATAGATCTTTTAGCTGGAATAAACAGTTTTGTGAGATCATCTGGTGTTATTCATTATTATTTATTTATTTATATATAGCCTTATATCAGAATACAAATCATATACATTATAACTATTGTTTTCTTATTCTACGATAACTTATTCTGTGTGCCCACAGGCAAAGGCCTCCCCCATTGTCCTCAATTGTTCCTTATTGTATATCAATCTCGTCCAGGTCTTTCAGGCCAATTCCACGATTTCATCGACCCACCTATATTATTTTTTTAATAGGCTTTAAAAAACGGTTTTTGGAACATCATATACCTGTCTTATACTATACATATCCTCCCCAAAAATTCTTAGACTAGGTCTGCTTCCTATGTTGCAATAATTTAGTTACCTTTTGATTCCTATGAACGAACATACTATTTAGCATTTTTTTTAAATATGAACTTGTTTTTAAATATTTCTACTAATACTGTAAATTAACACTGACTATTTTCTTCTTGTATCTGTATTATCTGTTTGTATCAAAAATAAAACACCACTTTATACCTGTTGAAAACTAACAGGCCCCTTTCTGACGACCTTCTCTCCTTTCTCCAGATTATAATACCACTCTCTATCTCCATCGCTCGTCTGCGCTGGGCCTTCGATGACGTTTGATTGTGTTGGCACCATTGCGCGTGATGTATGTAAATGGGCCAAAGTCATGAGGTCAACTAGAATTCTGAAAAATAATCCACTATTTAATATACACCTTTATAAATGCGTAATATACGGGAGCCTTCAAGTATTACGTTACGTATTTTGGGGGGGGGGAGGTTGTGTAAGACTTGAACGCTCCCTAGTTACAAAAATATATGTGAAAACCATACTGATGAGTTGAAACACAAGGCTCAAGACCAAACGCAATGGAGACTTACAGTGGACGCCCTTTGCCCCATCTAGGGGTTTCAAGACATTAAGTCATTACAGAAGCTACTTAAAAACTTTTTTTATCAATTATTTATTCATTTATTTATACTTCGTTACCATAATATAAGTAATAAGTTATTAGGCATCGGGCGGTCTCATCGCTAAAAAGCGATTTCTTCTAGGCAACCCTAATATGGAACAATAAAAAAAGAAACACCTACCGAAGGTAAAGTATAAGAAGTGCATAATTAATAAACAAAAAGAATACATACCGTATACCATTCCATTCTAAAATTTCACTAACATTCTTCTTATGTAATATTAATTTCGCTAGGAACTGAACCAGTCTATCCCTCTCCATTCTATCGCATGTCTGAAATACAATATTAATTAATATATTTAAAAAAAAATCTTATTTCCGTTAAGCCAACATAATAACAAGTTAAAATCTTATATAAATAATCAAAACGAACTCGATAAGCAAAGATACACCGTCACAAAAAAGCGACACCCTGAAGTTAGCATAGTCAAAATTTTAAACTAAAAACTTTTAAATATTAAAAACTTGTTTCTTATGTCCGCTACTCTTTTCAATCGCCAAGTTTTGAGTTCTACAAATTGTTTGAATTGGAGCAAATCTATCTCAATGATTAGGATTATTTAAATAATCGCCAAATTTATAAAAAGCTTTATTGATCAATTGGTTTTGGAATTTGCGATTGCCATTGGTGCGTTGCGTGCTAACTTCAGGGTGTCGGTTTTTTGTGACGGTGTACGCGCGCATCGTATAAATTTACTCTAATAATTTTACCCAAACTCGCCAAAAGAAGTATAACTTCAATAATTGAATATCATTGATATTCCTAAATTCACTTACTCTATCTAACATTTGGACGATGTATTTAGTATCAGCGAATGGGCCTATGTCCTCGTAGTACCGCCCATACACAATAGTCATCGCTTGCAAACACATACATTTCATTTCCACTTTTGGGGTTGACAAAAACCGGTGATAGAGATCATTGAAGAATTCGTACCTTAAATAAAATTTGTGTTACACTTGTGGATTCGTATATTTCTGTTTTGGGAAGACCGAAACATGTTCATACGTCAAGCGAGTACATACATATCTTATAAAAGCCATCTACGTAAAAGTTACAAAAAAAATTTAAAGCCTTTAAAAAAAAACCAACCTCGTTATACGGTTTTGAAAATATTATTTCTTAAACTTGATGCAGTGTTTGACTTTGGTTTATAAATACTAGAACCACTTTATATATGATGTTATAAATATTACACTTAATTTTATTAGAAATTACAAACAGCAGACATGAAAAACGCCAATTTTAAAGTAATAGCATTCTGGTGTGCAGGGCAGCCCTAACAAAGGAAAACATCGTGAGGAAACCGACGATGTCTTAGTCCCAAAAAGTCGACAGCGTGTGTCAGGCACAGGAGGCTGACAAATGATTAACAAACGATCTTGAAACAGATACAGAAATTTGAAGCCCAGATCTAAAAAGAAGTAGCGCCACTGATTTAGTTTTTATTTGAGTTAATGAAGATACAATTTTAAGCATCAAAATAAGCCGTAATTTAAAAACTTAAATATTGACAAAACAAGTACGGAAAACATCAACTTACGACTTCCGTATAGGACTGTCATCATTATCCTTCTGTTCCAGAAGTATCCTCAAATAGTAGTCACCAATTTTGACCTCATTCTGAAGGCACTGGTAGTGCACTTCCAGCTCGGCATGATTCCAGGACGTGAGAGTAGTTCCAGCTACTTCTCTATCAGCCGTGAAGTCACGGAGCTCTTTTTCAAGTGCATTCCGAAGTTCCTCTCTTGTCTGAAAGATATTTGTCATCGTGCTACATTCTACATATTCTATTAGAGAATTTCTATTACATAAATAGTTTGTAAATGAAATGTTTAAAAACATGGGCAAAGTGACTTCTTACACAGTCAAGTTAAAGAAGAAAAGATCAGCCAGCGACATTATTATAATTTAAATATATGTTGTGGGATTTGAGAACGCAGCAGTACAAAATTATCTTTAATTATTATGTGGACAATATTATTTTAATTAATATATTGTATCTTTTTATTAAAAGTTTAAGTAATAAAAAAAAACACTGTTACGTCATTATAGTGACAGTAATCATATAAATACTACTACTGCTACATATTGTTACTTAATATTAAAAAATTGTAAGTAGATATTTTTGTGAATAAATGAAATTACGCATACAAGAAGAAGAAGTAGAAGTTCTCAAGGGCCATGCTCTCTCATCTTTCGTTTGATAAGTATAATTAATTATCGTGCTATGAAAACTGTTATTTTCTAATACTACGTAAAATCTTCTTTATATATGTAATTCTACGGTACAGTTGTAAGTCACCGAACTCCTCTTAAACGGCTGGATCGATTTGAATAAACTTTTTGTATGCATTTTGGCGCTGCAAACGGTACTTTCATAATTCAGACTTTGTTTATTTATTTATTTATTTAATAACCTAATCGCTTGAAATGTCATGTAGGAAAACTTACGGTATGATTCCAAATGAGATTAGGCAGAGCATGATCCTTATGAAACTGGTAGTAGAATAACGGCCAATTAGCAGTTGATTTGAGTCGTTCCCTGCGTCTGCGCAATACCACGGGACGCGCTTGTATTTCCTTCCGAGGGTCCGTACTGCGAGCCCTTTGGGCCCAGTGCTGCAGAGCCATTGATGCGTAATGCTGCAAAAACTCTTTGCTAAAGTAAAGGTTCTCGTTCGTATGGCAACTTTGTTAATGCCAAGTGTCAGTGTCAGTGGCGCTGAAGGGGTTATACCTCTTTAGCTCTGAGCCTCAGATTTCTGTATCTGTATCATGATCATCTGTTCATCTTATAGGCAAGTAGGTGTCAGCCTCCAGTGCCTTACACACGTTGTCGACTTTTTAGGTCTAAGGCAATCCGGTTTCCTCATGATGTTTTCCTTTTTTTAAAGTATATTAAAGACCATTGCAATGGGCCATGTATGGGCAATCTAGTCTTCTCGATATTACCCAGCACACCAGAGATGCAGTATTTACTTTAAACTTGCGTTTTTCATGTCTGCTGTTTGTAATTCTATGTTCTAATATCTATGAAACAGATACAGAAATTTGGAGCGCATATCCAAACAGGAGTAGCGCCACTGATTTATTTACAAAATTCAATTGTTTATTGTTTTAGCCGCAGTTTCCTGAGGAAACTCTATGTGTCTTAGAAAAACACTTAAAACACATTTTTTTCCTTCAAATAACATATTTTATAATGTGCAATAAAAAATGACTACTACAGTCTGCTAAGTGTAAGTTGGCATGTGGTAAAAAATAATTCTCAACGTTTGGTCGTCTTGCAAGCGTCGTTTGGTTATCAATTAAACATTACCTTACACCAATATATTATTTTGAAGAGCTTAGCGAAAATAATGAAATTTAGTAACAAATACAGTGTGTAAGCGGCGCCTCAGAACGGCCAAGTTATACTCGACAGCCTGTAAACTCACCTCCAAATGTTTCTCCACGTACTTGACAGCGTCCCAATGTTTGCCCGTCCGCGGTTTCGTCACCGCCTGAGCCAATTGTAAGTTATCTCGCTCCTGCAATGCTTCCTCCTCCAACACAGCCGCTGGTGGAGCATCAGCCGATTCCAGAAACGCTAGAAGACCTGATGGCTGGAAAAATAATTAGCGCTGCAATTTTTTATTTATTTATGTATATTTATATCGTTTTTTACTTCAATATCTAATCATTTTATCAGGAAACAGTTATTATACATACATTTATATGTCAAAATATATATTATGCTTTTTTATAAATATTTCGGATCAATTGATTTTTCTACTTTAATATTTTATTGGGATATTAAGACGGTTAAGAAAGTTATGTGTACAACTCTCAAACTATCACTATTTTAAAATTGAAATATATTTTCGTTTAGTCAAACATTTGACAGATGACGCTGTGGTCAGGATTCAAAGTTTTAAGAATATGTACATATAAAAAAAAATATTTATATTAAGTTTAGGCGTAATTTATCTGACTTGCCACCCTCACCATGATTCTCCTCAACAAATCCGCTGCAGGTGGATGATCAACCAGCCACAACGCAACCAGATGTCGTGCCAAATGTCTATGGTGTAATCTGGCCAGGTTGCCATGCCGCGGTCTGGTCTGGTCGTATAGAGCTGTTAGCAAATGTCTGGGCAGGGCCGCTTCGGCTAACGCCAAGCCTTGAATCCTGGTTCCAACTCCACCGCTGCCTTCTTCGACTAACGCCCTCGTTACTAGTCCAGCACCTTTCACTATCGCATGAGACGGGTGCTGAAATATTAGTCCAATAAAATCTCAAGATATGGTTCCCCTAAGCATGTGAGTATGTGACAGCCCTGAATCAAGTTTCCGCCCATTATTTAAAAAAAGTATATATTTTTTAATATTGATTTATACCATTCACTTGTTATTGACGTAGTCCGCCCCAAGGTTTTGTCATAAATGGAAATAATGATAAACTAAATTACTGATCAGTTTTTAATGAGTGGTATATCAATTTATAGTTAATGTTCAGTTCTATTCTTGTGTTCAACACTTGAGTCTTCATTGTACCTATCAATAGTACGGTACACAAACCTAGCTAAAATATATACATATACAAATTTTTGAGCAACTTAGAAATGGTACTCGGCGAGTGCCCACAGCGGTACAAAGCAATCACAGTGAAACGGAAAGTGATTGTTTTTTGTTTTAAAAGAATAGTGAAACATTCAAAAATAGAATGCAATATTTTTTTTTATAAAATCATGTTCGAAATTTAAAAACATTTAAAATTTCAATGTGCCACTGACAGAACTTCGGGACCAACTACGTATGTTACAAAATTTCAGGCCAAACGGGCGGTTCCAGCATTTCCTTACCTCAAAAAGTCTAAATATAACCCGTCCCCTTGTAGCGACCATTTCCAGAAGCTGGTCAAACTGTTTTCCGTCTGTAGTCTCACTGTATGGCACGCATAGCGCGAACGTAAGGAAATCCAACATTGCTCCTACTACAAGGGCTCCGCTACCTGCAGTCTGATTTTTAAAATTATTTAGTAAATATTTTAAGTAGTAAATATTTTAAAAAATTATCAGAAAAATTATATTTAAAATTACATTATTATAAAAAAGTGCGTGCGTACAAAGTACGCATGGCAGAAGTGAAACTTCTTTGTAAATTAATTATTACTAAGGTCAAAACCCCAATAGATAATCATGTACCAGTATATGATCACTTCATGTATTGTATATCTATATTCACACTGTTTACACGCTGTATCATAATAATAAAAAAAACTGTGTTTACTGCACAAGACGTTATGCAACAGAATCGCCATCTAAAGTTCAAATATGTAACTACTAAACGAATACATCAACAAAGGGCGTGTACTTTTTCTCAATCTCCCTTTCTCACCCTCTTTTAATCGGTCTCAAACGTTCTCTCGCTTTTCTTCGACAAAAACGCTGCACATCTTCGTGACGTTTCATCCATAAAAAAATTACCCTCATACGCCGAAAGGATTACCACTTCCAAAAATTACCATTCCTAGAAATGAATAAAAAATATATACTTACAATATGCTGTGCCCACATAGATAGTAGTCCCTCCAGGAATGGCTGAGAGGAAAGCATACTGGCTTTATTTAGCTGTTCCTGTCTCAGATCGGGTTCTGCGTGCATCGGTTGCAAGAGTGCACATACAGCTTCTAAAGCAGCGTGCGAACACGCGGCAGATTCGCGTCTCAATGCAGATACAACGGCACTGCCTATCCATTCGCGAAAACTATGGAAATTATAACAAATTGTACAAATAAAGAATATAAAGAAGGAAAGAAAATTATTTTTTTAAGGACCCTTATTCTCCCTACGTATAAATTCTAACTGATGCCTATAGTTGGTTTAAATATATTTTTTTTTAATTATCTTACAATGCCACACCAAGGAAGGATCTTGTTTTTGAAGTTTCACAAACATTATTTAACATTATAAAATTAACTTTAACTCAATAAAATAAATACACGTCTACAATTCACGTACATTACATATTAATTTTTAAATTCTAAAATTATGAAAAATGGTTATCACTAGCTCATTAGGAGTCTACGAATCTAGAACCGTCTTTCAAATGAAAGACATAGCATGTTAAATGTAGGTATGCAAATAAAACTTTACCTATAACAAAAGTGAATGTAGTCAATAACGAAACGAGAGAAAAAATAATGCGACATAACAATATTTTATTTTAAAGAACAAGGTATGTTTTAAGTAAATAATGCGTGTCTGCTGTGGTTGTAATATTACTTTTATACATTAAAATCATACCCAGGCAACGCAGTAAACGCAGCGAACCCAACTTTACTAGCGCACAATCGTCTTAGTGCATGAAACTGTGCTTCCAATTCACGCGGCGTAAGATTAGACCCAGAGGGCGCACTACTGACCAACGCCGTCAGTGCACCAGTTATTAACTTTTCTTTGTTCTCCGAAAAGAGACGCTGCCAACAAAAAAATCTAGTTAAATTCAGCCAAGATTACATGTTCTAGGAAATTTCTTAATAGTTGGTGTGAATACATATTTTGAAAAGAGGACCAAAGACGAACGAGAGTCATGTGTATCATATACATTTTGTACTTTCAAAACATAAAAAAATAAATAAAAAAAAATATAAAAAAAACCTATCGAATGTTAAGCATTTTTCATTATATGTACATGAATAGGCTAACTTTAAATTAATTGTATTTATAATAATTTGGTTTAAATTCTAGCGTAAATATTGTAGTCACGCCTTCTTTATGAAATTAATAAAAAATTAAGAGAAAAATTATTCTTGGGACGGAGAAAAGACAATATAAAATCACCAGAACCTGTTAATGAGATATTTTAATAAAGTTTTATAAACGTTTATATACTATCGTAACTTTATAGATTTCAAAGTTTCACGCTTCAAACCGATCATAAGAAATCAATTTTGAGAAATTTATTATAATAAATTGCTCAAGACATGCCTTGATAATTACAGGGCCAAATACTTTTCTTAGCCGGCCGCTGAAATTGATACTACTGCCGCCATTTTGAAATGCCAGGCTGACATTGACAAATTCTTGGTGCGTAAAATAAATAATTTTACGAACTACCAACATTTAATAGAAATTTTATTCCTTGCATTAACAATGGCCAAGTTTTAATTATGAAACGGTTATGATTGCTAGGTATCTTAAAAGATATTATATTAATAGTACAGGTATCATACCAATTGCTCTTAAGTTTGTTGTTTTAAGAAATTTCAATAAATTATTAAGTTAGCCTGCATGATTTCAAATTATTCTCTTTATAATTGTTAATTTTTATTTACTGGCAATACTAATATCTATGACAGCGATGCTATATGTGGCCAAAAAAAGTATGTGGCACTGTAGATAGTTATGATTATCAGTAGAATCTTATTGGATATAGATAATACTAGATAGACACACACAAACGTCAAAAATTAATATGATTATATAAGTGAATGCATTTTAATAGCCATTCTACCAATACGCAACCTAAAGTTAATTTAAACCTATTAATGAAAAAAATGTATATATACACATGCGTTTAGAAAGAGATTCCCAATAGAAACATAAAACATGAGGGACTTACAAGATCCCAGGTAAGAAACAGCCACAACACGGGACGAGCCTATAAGGCAACAACACAAAATTTACATGCCACTTGATGATTAAATGATATAAGCTGTGCTCATGATAATCTGTATGCGTAATAAGCCTTTAACTACTTAGTTTTCATCAACACAAAGAAGTTAGTGCTACTAAATACAAAAAAATCAACAAAATTATATAAGTCAATATAATTGTAATTTTCAAATTATGAAACACCTGTATCAACCCTTAACCATGCTTGTAGGAAATGAGATATTATAATCGAGTAAAATTAATTTTTCAGTAGATTCTTCAGTTAGATTTTTTAAATAATAATAATAATTTATTTGCAAGAATATGCTACACAAAATGTTTGGTACAAGCTAAAGTTTGCATAATATGCTGCCACACATAATGGTGTGCAAATTTGTCTTAAAAGGAATTTTACATAGAAGTTATATACATTACGAGTCCTATCAATTAGTCAATTCTTATATTTGCTTTTTGTTTAAGACAAGTTTATACAGACCCACAATTCCACCTATAGTTAAGTGAGATGCGGCCTATAAGTTGGCACGGCAGTTCAGGAGATGCCTGTTTAATTCAAGGATTTGTAACCCTATAATATTATTTTTTTTTTGATACTAAATGATGAGACGTAATAAAACGTATAACTATCCTTTGAATATTAACTGAAATCATAAATACAACATGCTTCTTGCCAACTGTTAAAAAAAAATAAGCAAAAATGGCAATGAAAAATTTACGCTTTTGTGTGATTTATTGTCATTATATAAAAATTATTCTTACGTCTTGACTGACTGAGTATATGAGGCCGCTGTATCCAATGTTTGAGTTGAAACGTTCAATTACTTCCACTCGTGACATACCCACTGGATTTTGGAAAAGCCTGTAAAAATCAGTTTTTACAAAATTCCCAGAGTGGTAGGTTTAATACTCGACTAGTGGTTTTTCATAGTACAGTTAATCTTCACTGAGCTTCGATTGAAATCTCTATTCTTCCGTCGATAGGTATATATTAAGTAATGTGATGGAATTAGCTATCACTATTTTATAGTACTACTCTTCATCTCTAAATAGATCATTTGAATGTATAAAATAATTAAATATAGCACTTACCGCAAATGATTTGACTCCGTTTCCTCATCAACGGGCTGATGTAACGGGCCCAATCGATAGCCGCGCGGCGTACGCGTCATACGTACGTGTACGTCCCGTTGACCGGAGCCACGTACACCGTCTAGTAGTGACGCTAGCAATGCATCTCTAAGGAAATAAATCTTCTTTATATGCTGTGTCGGTTAGTACGGGCTAACATCTTCTCATATTTTAGTGATTCGGTAATCATTTATATTATAAATACGACGGTTTATGGTCCTTCGAACCGGAAAATACCTTGATCGGGATGACGGGAAAATTTAACGAGGAAAATAAATATAGTATCATTTGAGATTGTAAAATGCGTAAACATATTATGCACAGTCAATAAAAAAACAAAAAAAAGCAATATGCATCTTCAACGAAAAGAAACACGAGTGTTCTATTATCTGAGATGTAATATATTCAGCAGTACCTTTCTCCTGCGAGATATGTTCTCATTTGTCCGTTTAAATACTCAATAGAAAACTTTTGTGGATGATCAGGGTCTCGTACCAGTGCAAATACGTCACTTAACGGTCGCAAACAAACCACCTGAAAGAAAAAAAAAATTAAAATAAGAAAAATTTGGGATACATTAAGACTTTAAAAGATTGCATATATTTTCTATTTATATTATGCTTATATACTTACAGAATAAGTTTGTGGATCTCTTTCCAAAATACAAGTATCAGATAGACATAACGTGCGCCGCATTGGTTCCATGTGTCTGGCAGGATTCACTTTATGTACTAAAAATTCACTCAAAGATGTCTGATGTTGGTCGCCACTGAAATTATATTTTCTCTTAATGTGTTCTATCACTTTTCTAACGTATTAAATAATCAATGCTACTTTTATCAAGAGGAAAGATTTGTATGTAAGTATATTTACAACAAATTGTCTCAAAATGCACTGGACCAATTTTAAAAATTCTTTCACTGTTTTAATGCTACATTATCGCTTAATAATAGAGGCTAACTTTAATTGCAAGAAAAAACTATAATAATGTTACTCAAGGTGTAAAAAAGATGCATATAAAATATCTTTCATCGCATGCGCTGCGAAAACGATTGATAAAAGAAGAAAATAATCTGCCACAATATTTAAGAAAATAGCATTGTTTACAAAAAATGTTTAAAAAATAAATGTCAAAGCAAATGTAAATGTTGCTAAAATAACGGATTTTATTGTATTTTTCTTTAGTAGAATATTAAATTATTGTACATCAAACAATATAATCATATACAAAAATTATACAACAGTAGGCGGCCTTATCCATCTGTACTATACTGCCCATATCATCGATAAGTTACAGATACTATAAGAATTTAGTTTTTATATCATAATTTGTATTTATTTTATTGTATAAATAATCTTAAATAGTAGAAGTTGGTGTGGTGGAAACACAAACTGGACACAGTTTTTCTGTCCACCAGGACGTCGAAAATATTTAGTTAATTAACTTATATATATACTAAGGCCAGTGACATAATATACAACAAAACACCTGTGTGTGCTCTAATATTCAAATATGAATTAAATGACGATGTCTGATTTTTGTTATGCGTAATTTATAATTGTTTGCTTTATGTAATAATTTTTTAATTTAAATTTAATATTGTTTCTAGTTATATTAGTAAATAGTGTAGCTGGTAGCGAGTTTATTAAATTTGGAATAATATAGTCTAATGTTTTTTTTCCATATAAATTATTGTATTTGGGTAATAGAAATGCATTTTTTAATTTTCTACATGTTGAATAGTGATAGTGAGTTTTAATTGTTTTAAGATAATTTTCTGTAAAGTAGTTTTTTAGTGTAGGTAAATATAGTAATACTTGAGGCAGCATTTGTTATATGTTTTTTTTTTATACTTTTAGTTTTTGTTAAAAAAGGTATTTTGTTGATATGTTTTGCAATTTTTACAAATAGTAATCACAAGCAAAATTATGCATTATGTTAATGCTAAACAGAATTTTAATAAGATAAGCTCTATGACTAATAATTGTTGACACAATTTGAATGCCATGTTAACTAGATAAAATCACAGATTATAGATTATTCTTGTTGAAGGATGAATAAATCAAATTACAACAATACAATTATATTTCTATTATTGATTGCATTTCTTATTTTTCTCTACAGTGCACTTTATTAAAGTTAAACAAACCAGTGAGACGTTTTTTGTGTCAAAGTGTAAGATTATTCATACACTTTTTTCGGGAGGACTGTTTGTTTCATAAAAAACATAGAATTTTTGTTATGTATTCTACAGATATCTACTACAAATTGTAAGCAATGATTATAGAAACTAATTATTAACATTACCTATACTTTCCAAATCTCTGATTGTGGCAGTCATCAAGTGTGATCATGGCTGATAGAACTTTAATGCTTATATTGAGTGTAAGATTTGCCATTTCCAACATCTTATTTACAATTCCTTGATGATCCATTACATTGGAGAACATGTGTAAGCGACTATATCCCCCAAGAGCTATCACAAAACCACCGGGAACATCTTTAACAGGTAGTATTCCTTGGATATCATTATATGGGTAGCTGGCAAGTAATGTGTGCGTAGATGGATCCAGTTGTTCTAGAGAGCAGGGTCCTACTTCAAGCACAATAGGTAGACGAGTGCCACTCCAATGGTGTTTATAAGCTTGATATCTCTACAATAAACAGTTAAAGCTAAATTAAATAATAATAGTTTTAATGTTTTTGTCATACCTAAGGAAAGGAAATTAATTATAGTGAAATAGTTGAAAACCACAAATACTAGAAAAATAAATCACAGAATATTATATGTGATAATTATTTTATACAATAATGGAGATAAACTCTATTTTATTAAGTGGTTAAGTGTCAAATATTAAGAGGTACTAAATTATAGAAAGACAAAACATACATATACATCCTTTGGTTTTTCAGCAAACTGGTTTCTATATTTAAAAGCTTCTGTTAGAATAAGACATTTATGTTCAGAGGAAAATTTCATAGAATCTATTTTCTTTTCCTTCTTCATAACCAGAGTAAAGTCATGATTAGTTGTAGAGTTAGAATGCTTTGATGAAGAAATTGTAACTACATCAGAATACAACCATTTATTAGTTACTTCTAATCTATCTGGGTTATAGGTTGTGATACCATGAGTTCCAATAGAAAACACTCTTTTATACTTCCCCTTCCACGAGTGTTTGGTGACAAGAAATGATGCAACATCTTGATTATCTTTTAATGGAATCATTTTAGCATCTGAAATAAAAATCACCTTTTGGAATAGCTTATAATTCAATATTATAAAATTTGTTTTTCTTTAAGATTGTAAAACACACTACATTATTGTACTTAATCCACAATAATTTATAATAATAAATATTATTTGAATTATGTACAAAATAAGTAGTTCATGAGTAAATTAAAACAACTAATAACGACATGCTACAACTAATAAGATTTACACAAGGTTTAAGGAAATGTTATCGAATATAATACTTAATAACTATAGATGAGTAATACATAAATCTTTATTTAATCTTATTAGAACAAATAATAAATCCTGTATTACTTATCCATAAATTAACTTTACTACTTACTCTGAACGCTACTTTTGAAACATATAAATTTGATTGAATCCTCCCCTTTGTAAATAGAAGAATTTAAGACGTGTAAACAATGATTGTTAACAGTTTTTAAATAAAAAAGCGAAAGCGACGTTTTTAAAAACTTACATTTGTATGAGATCCTTTGTTTTTAACTGCATTTGACACTTACTTTTACAAAGATCCACATAATACACAAAACATTTAACAGAAATCAGAATCTAATTTTTACCGAGATGCAAAAATTGTTAATTTCAGCTTTGCCGACCGTCGGTAAATTTGACATTTCATTTTCACTATTTTGACAATATATCTTTCTCATAGATCATTTTGCGTTGGCATCTCAACAGACAATTGTCACAAACGGGATCTTTCGAATACGGCAGTCGGCAAATTGCATTTAGGATTGTAGTCTACTCAGGATATAATATCGTTTTCATTTTTCAAATAAGATCAAATTAAATTCTTCTTTCTCTCAACTCGCAGCCAACTCATTTTAAATAAATTTTAAAACAATGGTTTTAGACTTAGATCTATTCAGAGCCGATAAAGATGGTGATCCAGATAAAATTCGTGAGAATCAACGCAAGCGGTACAAGGATGTGGCACTCGTGGATACTGTAGTAGAACAAGACACACTTTGGAGAAAGTTGCGTCATGATGCGGATAACTTTAATAAACTGAAAAATGTGTGCAGTAAAGAAATTGGGTTGAAGATGAAAAACAAAGAGCCAGTCGGGCCTGAAGATGATCCAGTTCCATCTGAAGTAGCAGATAACCTTATTAATATTTCAAATGAACAGCTAAAGCCATTGACTGTTAATCAAATTAAGAAGGTAAGAAATTTAATTTTGATTTCTTTTACCTTACCTATTACATTCAGTTAACAAGTCACCAATCTCTCCATATGGTGGTAACCTTTTAATGGGGAATATATGAAAATACATATGTGATATATTAATTTATACTATTTCCTTATATTATTTTTGTTACTATTAGGTCCGTGTCCTAATTGACGAAGCTATTACAAAAAATGAGCAAAATCTTTTAGCCGCTGAGAAGCTTCGTTCATCTGCCTTAAGAGAGGTTGGTAACCATCTGCATGAATCGGTACCTGTTGATGATGATGAAGATCATAATGCTGTAGAAAGAACCTTTGGTGACTGTACCATGAAGAAAAATTACTCTCATGTTGATCTTATATGCATGATTGATGGTAAGCAAAAGGTTCATTTTCATATTTGTAGGTGTAATGTTATCACATTTGATAATATAAAACATTATTAACATTCATACAAGACTATTGAATCACTTGTACAAATATTATTTATGCTTGCTTAACAGTATTAAATATATTAAGTTTGCCAAAGTAAATCCATATGCTTACACACATTCATTATATTTGCTTTATTACATTTCTAGGTATGGATGGAGAAAGAGGGTCTGCTGTAGCTGGTGGCAGGGGATACTACCTCAAAGGCCCAGCTGTATTTTTAGAGCAAGCTTTAGTACAATTGTCCCTAAGAATTTTATTTCACAAAGGATATACTCCATTATACACCCCATTCTTTATGAGAAAAGAGGTAATTATTTATAATCTAAATTATCCTATTACAATTTTTCATATTTATTCAATAATTTAAATAATAAATTTGTTATAGGTGATGCAAGAAGTAGCTCAACTTGCACAATTTGATGAAGAACTTTATAAAGTAATTGGAAAGGGTTCTGAAAACAAAGGAGACAATAGCATTGATGAGAAGTATTTGATTGCTACATCAGAACAACCAATTGCAGCTTACCACCGGGATGAGTGGCTCCCAGAATCTGCATTACCTATTAGGTATAAAATATTTCTTATTTAAAAAAACATTATTGTGGTATTCCTATGTCCAACAATAATAAATTACTTCAAATTTATTTCAATCATTGATTATATTTATTTTAGGTATGCAGGTATATCAACATGTTTTAGACAAGAGGCCGGTTCTCATGGCCGTGACACACGAGGTATATTCAGAGTTCATCAATTTGAAAAGGTATTTTTTCCTTTCATTAACTTTTAAACAAACCTCCAGCACAATACATGTCCACACAGACTCCCTCTATTTCCAAAACTTCGAAAATTTGTTTAGCAAAATTTTATTATAATTGTCTTGCAAACTATTAACACATTAAGACTTATTCAAGTCAGTCAATAGTGAAGTAATACAAAAAAAAATTATAGTATAAACAATGCATTCTTTGTGTTTTCAGATAGAACAATTTGTCCTGACATCCCCACATGATAACAAATCTTGGGAGATAATGGAGGAAATGATAAGCAATGCTGAAAACTTTTACAAAACACTAGGCATTCCATACAGAGTGGTTAACATAGTGTCTGGGGCACTCAACCATGCAGCTTCTAAAAAGCTGGATTTAGAAGCTTGGTTCCCTGGATCAGGAGCATTTAGGGAGCTAGTTTCCTGCAGT
The DNA here is from genome assembly GCF_905147795.1 of Pieris rapae. NCBI lineage: Eukaryota > Metazoa > Arthropoda > Insecta > Lepidoptera > Pieridae > Pieris > Pieris rapae. The sequence goes on along the minus strand of NC_059509.1, from coordinate 1,511,192 downwards.
AATTGCTTGGAGTACCAGGCCAGGAGATTGCTTGTTCGGTTTGTAATTTTAATCTACATAAATGAGCCATTATTCTGCATGTACAAAAAAATTTAATCAATCCTGCATTGTTTCTATAAAAGATCACATCTTCTGTGTTAATGTATAATTACAGACTATGGAGTAAAACATAGTGCTAATACATAATAACTCAAAACAAAAATTTATTTAATTTATTGCTATTAAAGGTATGGTCAAACAAAGAAAATGAATGCAGCAACAGAGTATGTGCACATGCTCAATGCAACAATGTGTGCCACTACGCGAGTTATTTGTGCTTTACTTGAAGTTCACCAAACTGAGGATGGCATTCAGGTATTAGAAAACTACTTTGAGGATAAAAGAACATGTACTAACTATTGTAAATAACTATAATAGTTATTTACAATAGTTAGTACATGTTCTCAATAATTGAGAACTAAATTGATTATTCCATATTGTAAATTTAATCTTGAATTACCAAATTAATTATGTAGACTATAGAGTCAATCATAATATAATATTTCAGGTACCAGAAGCATTAAAACAATGGATGCCTGAACAGTATCAAGAAATAATACCATTTGTGAAACCAGCGCCTATTGATTTAGAAGCTGCAGCCGCTGCCAAAAAGGGAAAGAAGAAATAAATTCACTGGTCTTTATATATCTGAAAAAGCATTTTATTTATTTTGCTAAGCATACTTTTATATTTTATTTGAATAAATTATGTGCCTATATTAGGACTATGAAATAAATGAGCTGCCTTCCCATGACCTTATGCATGTTTGTTTTAGGTGTTGATAATTTTATAAATACAAGAAATATAATCGGTTTGTCATATAAATGTGAGCTACATAATATTCAGTATGTGACTATAATTAGCACTATCAAATTAGTTAATACAGGATAAATACAAAAGCTAATGCTTAGTTGTTGCATATTCTGCATATTCTTCAGGACCCATGGATGAAAAATCTTATATTTTTCCAATTTTATTTAGATAAAACATTATATCTAGTGATTATAATATGCACATTTACGTATCTAAACAATATATTACAGTTTTTGTGAGATTACATAGAGACATGTTTTTTTTACTTGTATTTTATAATACAATTACATTTATTTTCAGACACCTTTTATAATTTGGTATCTTATTTCAATATTTCACAAATAATATTTTATTGTGTATATTTGTAATAATTAACATAATACATATATGTTTTGGCAATTGTTATGTTAAACTCCTGTAAATACTCTGGGCAACTCCTGGACATAAGCAATGTATAAAAAAAATTATATTTGTTTTATGATAAATAAACTCAAATGATCTACTCTCATTTTGAAAAGTATTCTACAGTTCTTACAATACTATTGTATTATTATACATAATATTGACTTAAGTATGAACTACATGTGTATGATACACTGCACTAGACGTCTCTACAATATCAAATGGCAGTAATTCTGAAGGACAAACTTTTAGGTTTGTATTTTCTTCAGATAAACCAATTTGTGAATATTTTATGTTTATGTAATTGCATAAAAAACCTAAATATGGTAAATACATACACAAATAAAAGCCTGTGCTCCACAACAATTATGCAGCCTTCTCAGTGTAGTCTTATTGTCTATGTAATACAAACCTTATTACATGTAAATTAAACTATCTCTCGTGCATTACATTTAATGATATAGGAAATAAACAACCCCTGATATGTTAGGGTAATTATTAAAAGCTGATTCAAAAACATAGCACTAATATGGTTTATAAAATTTATTTGGTTTAACTAACCAAACAGCAGAACCATTTAAGCAATAATGTGGCATATATCATTAAATAATTCTACTCAAGTAAATAGCAGTATGATTAAAACTAAACTAACATAAATACAAGCCCAGCTTATCATGTGAGTAATATGGTAGTACAGATAACAAAATGTTCCATTAACAAGCCAATTGTGCCTTTTGCCTGCACTTATGCATTAGGGCCCTCAAAGTAAATTGACGTCGTGCTAGGGTACGCACCTGTTTCAGAAATGTATCTAAATCAATAACTTCTTTTCGTAAGGCTTCTCCCATATAATAAATTGCATCTTCAAGTGTTGCTTCTTCCGCAAATGCATTTAATAGCTGTGAGTACAGGGGTGCTGTAGTAACTACTGCTTCATCAACATCTATACCCTCTTGTGCTCCTAGTCTTTCAACAGCCGATTGCAATTCTTTCTCTTTTTCTTGTAAAGTCGCTACATTCTTATCTAAATCTGTTCTTTCTCGTTGTAAACGACCAAGTATATCTTCAAGCCTGGTTTTTCCTTCACGTAACTCTTGCTGTGTTCTACGTAATGTTTCAAGCTCAGCTTGTGATTGTTGTGATTGTTCTTTTAGCCTTCTCCTTAGTTTATCTTCTACAGCTGATAGTAGAGAAGCCTTAATGTGTTCTTCTGTTATTGTACCACCTGCTACATCAGGGGTTGGACCATAGCTTGTTGCTGGAGGAAAATTTGGAGGATAAGGAGTGCCATTCATATTAGCTGGTCCTGGATAAGGAGTGCCAAAATTAGGATATGGTAAGTTTGATGTTGCAGGATAAGGGCTAGGTGTTGGATATGGAGTTTGGTTAGGTGGTCCTGGAAGCTGTACATATGGGTACCCTGAAGGCTGTGGCATAAACGGCCCAGCAGGGTATGGTGCACGAACCTCATTTCTTGGTTTCGAGTAAACAGGGGGCAATTCACCAAAAGCAGTAATCATACATTGGACAAGGTTCTGTAGGGTTGACCCATTCGGCTTCCACTCATGTAAATAAGGCAAGTACACCTTGCCATTGCTATCTACGAATTTAGAGACCTTAATCGACATGTCTGGAGTTGGTTTCACGAAACATAAAGGGGCGTTTTGTGGATGAGTGTCCATCAACCAAATGCATACTGGTATATTATAATAAGCGCCTTTGTAATTCACAGGAATAGTACCTTCCAGATTAAGCAAATCCTTTCTTGCTCCATTGTTGAATACAAAAGCTTCTAGACGATAAGTCAAGCCCCGATATACTTGTATAAGACTTGTAACTTCTTTGGAGGTAAAGTCACGATACTTATATTTTGTAAGAAATCCTTTTAGAGCATTTTCTTCGTTAGACATTTTGATGTAATAATAATTTAGATTGAGGCAAGAAATTAGGCAGATGAAACTTATTTCAATAGTGATTGTTACCAATTTAATATTAGTTGATTTGTCATCATCTCGGTAAAATCACAATTTTCATGTAGATTTCTACTATCTATCACACAAACTAAAAAGTCAAAACTGTATATTGACGTTTGACAATACGCTATAAATACAATAATGAGTGAACACCGCTATTGCCACACAGAAAAGAAAGCGTTAACTCTCGTGTGGGCGATGGAACATTTCCACATATTCCTTTATGGTAAAAGATTTCAACTCTTAACAGACCACAAGCCGTTGGAGATAATATTTGGTCCTAAATCTAAAGTATGTGTAAGGATAGAGATCAAGAAAGAAAACAAATAGGAAAAAGAAAACGGAGACAGGAAACGAAAGGCTGAAGAGTGTGATTTAATACCAGGAGACAAAGACAAAAATACTTATAAAAAATATGAATAAAGAAAATAAACCAAGCTTAGACTACAATCCAGAAACACACACAGTGGAAAACACGAAAGGAGGAGATATCACGGTAAGAAACGATGAAACCGGTCAGATTCGAAGAAGGAACGTTGTGCATTTGAAAAGAGTTCAAAGGGAATGGAGAGTCTGCCAAGATCAAAATGAATTAACGATGAGGAAATGAATGTCGAAACTTGACCCGAGTGTAGCTGCATAAAACTTGAATTTCATTAAATATGTTTGATTCATGTAAAATCCATTATATACATAAAGCGTAGTATAAGTTACATTAATAAGTATTAAGAGAGATTGAATCAATAAAAAAAACAAAAAAGAGATGTAGTGTATTGGCTAAATAAAGTGTTGCTTGGTTGTCTCATGCGCCTACGTCACGAATCAGTCCGGCAGTGTTCACAACCGTACGATAATTATCGTACATGTACGATAATTTCATAGCTACGTACGATGTACGATCGTACGCAGATTGTACGATAATTTCCGTTCTGATAAAAAATTTGATAATTACACAGATAGCCCAATAATAATTACAGTTTTTAGTGTAAGTGCCATCTATTGGCTCATTGTTTTATTGGGATCACATGCCGTTGCTTCATGGCGTAATCCTTTCATTGGTTATTACTGTTGTTCAATATAAATTCGAAATGTTGGCATGTTCATGACACTCGAAGTGCCCTCGTCCGACGTCCACTCCCAGCTCAGGTCTTGCCATACGTCGAACATTTAATTTGAATTATTTTTTTTTCAATTTAAAAAACACACACAACACACAAAGTTTACAAGATTTAAAGTATAAACCAAGACTACTCGGCAAAAATACAAAGACTGGCCATACCATGAATCGTTACTTTTTTCTGCGGAAAAGTTTTTTTTGAGGTTGTAAATCATATTTTGGAGCTAAGACGACTAGACGATTGAAGTGTCAGTGTGTAGCAGTGTCAGTTCCGGCGTGGTTTATATACCAGCGTTGGCAGCGGAGCACAGGCGTAGCAGTTTTTCGTTTTCAATACCAGCTTTCAGCCAGCTCGGTACAAGGATTTCTGAGTGGCCGTCTAACATCCCTGTTCAGGTTGTGAACACTGCTCACTGCTCAGTCGTCAACCGTCACCCGAAGGGAGCGGTTGTGTTTAGGACGACTGTATAGTGTTGTGGTGTTGGTGAGCCATAAAATACTCCAAGAGGCAGGACATTACAAATACATTCAATATTCAACGTTTAAAGTGAATAAAACTGTAAATTCATTTTGGAGTTCATATTTTGTGAATTTTCGGATGAATAATAACAAATTATTTTTTTATTAGAAAGAAGAAAGAAAAAAAGAAGTTTCACTTCAGTCGTTTGGTCATAAGCACAATAGTTTTTTTATGTTACAGGAGGCAGACGGGCAGGAGGGTCACCTGATGTTAAGTGACACCGCCGCCCATGGACACTCGCACTGCTAGAAGGCTCGCAAGCGCGCTTCCGGCCTATTAAGAATCAGTACGCTCTTTTCTTGAAGGACCCTAAGTCGAAATGGTTCGGAAATACTTCAGTGGGCAGCTGGTTCCACATCGTGGTGGTGTGCTGCAGAAATTGCCTTAAGAATTGCTTAGTTGTGGAACGACGGACGTCAAGGTGATACGGATGGTATTTTGTATTCTGCCTTGACGTCCGATGATGAAACTCAGCTTTCAGCAGATAAGTCCGTACAACTCCTCTGACCACTCTCCACGGTAAATGCGGTAGAAGATGCAGAGAGATCCCACATCTACACGCAACGCCAATGGATCAAGCCGCTCGAAAAGTGACGGGTCGTCGACAATTCGAATCGCTCTTCGTAGAAGTGGTTGGAGGGTAACCTCCGCCGCCAATACGAGCGATGTTTTTCTAATTTTTTACCGGTTTATAACCGCCACCTTCTTTTATACCAAGCTCCAAAAACTTTTTTCACAGAAGACTGAGATTACAATGATTTGGCGGCAATTTGATGACCTTGTGAAACAGCATGGCTGTTTTAGTAATTTTTCAACTAAGTAAAGGTGGTGGGTTTGTTTTCTTTGACTTTTAGCCTCAATGTTTCTCGAGATTCAGTTCACTAAAAAATCTGCGAAAATCCATTAGATTCATATAATGGATTTTCGCAGTTCTGCTAGCGTTCTTATCGTTGGAACCGTTTGATATTCAAACTGAGATTTTCAAGTTCAAATTTCCCCCTTTTTCATTATCATCGAAATAAGTTCGTATTTGTTTTTCATTATTATAGAGACCTACGATTGTTGTTTAAGTGCAAAAAAAACATCGATTTTTGTATAAAATATTAAAATTGAAGTATGAATCAGAAGATAAAATTAGATTTATATTGATCCTATTTTTATGAACATGTTAAATGACAGCTCAAATAAGGCTCTTGCATACGCAATACGCACTTAAGAGGTTAAAATTATCAAAATATACCTACAACGAATTACCAATAAACTTCTTGTTTTTTTTTTTAATTTCGGTTTGACTTTTTGATGAATGAAATGTCAAGAACAAATAGTCCAGGATCCATCGCCCATTTTTGAACTTGATTACTATCAAGCTAATTTTCCGTGAGTAGCTTTATTTTGATGAGACGCCCAATAATTTTCTATACGAAACTCTCGATTGTGGTAGCTAACAGAGGTAGCAAGGATAAAATATGTTGATTTGATGATTCTCAAATATTTATTAATAACTGAATTTTTTTTCAGAAATTGTTAATACCACAAGACCATTTTTCTCTTTACTAACTGTAGGACAAAAATATCATATAATAGGTTAGTGTGTTCTCTGCCCAAATGAAACAACGTCCTACAAGAAAACAGTTATGTATCACTAGTCCGATACGAATTGTAATTTTTTCGTTTTTTGTTTTTGTAAAATAAGATACAGTGAAAAAATCTTTTTTAAAATTTAAATAACTTTATTTTTTAGTAATAATAATAATAATAATTTATTTATTTTTCTCCCTTAAACATTAACAATAATAATTCATAATATAGTGACAGTATTGGGAGACTGGTTTCCAAACTAGGTAAGAACCTGTAATATGGATAACCAGGCTTCCATTCCATAGCAAGTCATATACATAACAAAAAGGAAGTTTGTAAGGGATTGTGTGTGTATTTGTGTGTGATAGTGGGGAAGGGTACGCATGCGTGTATTAGTGAGTGTTAAAGGGTGTTTGACATGACAAGAACATATTATGTGAAAATTATTATTTTATTACTTCTAGTAGAATTTCAGTTTCATCATAGCTCAAAGTACTTAAAAATTTATGAATTGTTTGCTTTACACATTTTTTTGTTTTAGCATATATATTCAGAGTTTTGTTGAGTTTGTTATACAAGTAACAGCCAAGAAAAGAGAACGATCGTTGAGAAAAATTAGAAAAAGATGGGGTTGTACAAACGTTATATTTGCGACGTTTGTCCAATATAGCGGTATCAAAGAATAACAGCGAATGTTGTTTAAGAATAGCGTATAAGATAAATAGTTGACGAACTGTAAGTACAGAACAGGTTTTATAACGTTCATCAGTAGGGAATCGGAAGGGGAGAGACAATGAGGTTTTAAGAACTGCTCGTTGGGCTCGCTCAAGTTTCAGGAGAGAGGTTTTATAGGTGCCTCCCAGACACAGTAAATTAGCAGGGATTGGAAAAGCGACTCGTACACCATTCTAATTGTAGTAGAGTCAGCAACCCCACGCAGGCTCCTGAATACATACATTAGCTTACGCAAGCGTCCCGAAAGCAATGTGACCATTATAGCTAAGATTATGGTCTATAGGTACATTATTGTGCTAACGTTTTGCAGCCGTGGGCAGTCGCACGAACCATTCGAGCGTTGCAGACGGGGGCAGCAATGAGTCACGATTGTCCACTGATGTTGTGGATGGCACCCTCGTTTTGTAAATGCCATGTATTTTGTTTTGTCTGCATTGAGCGTTAAGACATTGTCGCTAAGCCAATCCGTCACCCTATCCAGGCCAGATTGGGCGTGAGCGTAAACCTCCCTCCAAGTCGGTGCATTAAATAATAAAGCCGTGTCATCCGCAAAGGTTACAATGGTTCCATTGGTTAACTGTAGGTTGCATAGCTGATTAATATACACTAAAAACAGGGTAGGACCCAATACGCTACCCTGCGGGACACCGTATCGAACAGGAAGGTCCTCGCTCACACTATCACCAATCTTTGTGGCCTGGGTCCTATTGCTCAAATAGTCACTGAATAGTCCCAATTGGGCCCCTCTCACACCAGTATTCTCAAGTTCTTTTTAATAGGATTTCGATAGAAACCGTGTCAAAAGCAATGCACTTTATGCCCCCCTCTAGTTACCGTACCGTCGTCTGTCGTACCGCGCAATTTGTAGGACAATATGTCTGTTAAATTACATGAATATTAACTAAGTAAAAGAAAAAAAAACAGCTGGTTAGTAATCATTTATGATGACCTCGTTATCGATACATGTCGGAAAGAGGGGACTCTTTGATCAAACCATAGATTTTGTAGGACAAATATTTTTTCGAATAATTTAGATAATTGTCTTGAGATTTAACAAAAAAAAAACCAGTTAGTAATAAATATTTGAGAATCATCAAATCAATATATTTTATCATTGCTACCTCTGTTAGCTACCATAATTGAGAATTTTCGCATAGGAAATTGTTGGGCGACTCATCGAAACGAAAGCTATTGACAAAGATTCAGCTTGATAGTAAATATTTTTACATCAAGGATCTGTACTACTACTTTTGAGCGTAGGACCAGGATAACGTACCGCGCAATTTGTAGGACAATATGTCTGTTAAATTACATGAATATTAACTAAGTAAAAAAAAAAATCAGCTAGTTAGTAATCATTTATGATGACTTCGTTATCGATACATGTCGGAAAGAGGGGACTCTGATCAAATCATAGATTTTGTAGGACAAATATTTTTTCGAATAATTTAGATAATTGTCTTGAGATTTAACAAAAAAAAATTCCGTTAGTAATAAATATTTGAGAATCATCAAATCAACATATTTTATCCTTGCTACCTCTGTTAGCTACCACAATCGAGTTTCGTATAGGAAATTATTGGGCGTCTCATCAAAATAAAGCTACTGACGAAAATTAGCTTGATAGTATAGTAATCAAGTTCAAAAATGGGCGATGGATCCTGGACTAAAAAAAATATATTAGTTTAAAACTTATAAGCCCACCTAATATAATTATTTCAATGAAATGCTACTACTTTCTCAAAAAAAACCTCGCATTTTCGTGGCTTAACTTGCAGTAAACTGTGTTACAGGATTTTGTCTATCCTGTATTATAAATGTAAGCCTGTTTTGCATTTTAGTTCCACTGTCTTTTTTTTACTAAGATAGAAGTTAATCAAATAAATAATTTTCTGTAACGGACATTCTTTGCCTAAAACTATCCATATAAATTGATATGCTATCACTCCACATATTTTTAACTTACCAAAAACTAATATTTACCACAAATTTTTATATGTATATTTTTCCAGACAGTAAATCTTACATGATATGATAACATTTTATTTATTATGTACTAGCAGTTTTGATACAAAAAAGGTTACAATAGAATACAATAAAACAGAAATAAGATTATTTTAAAGTTTATTCATCAATAGTAAGAGCACCACTGTTGATGTCATTAATAAGGTCATGTGGTGGTCTACCATCTATTGTGCAGCCAACAGATTGAGCTGTACCAAGGATTTCTTTAACTGTTCCTGACAGATAACGTGCCATTGACCTGGCCCTCATGACTTTAGCAATACCAATGACATCTTCTAAGGTGATGTTTCCACTGTGTTTAACTGAAAAAAGATAAATCTTCTTTACAAAATTTGACTTTAAATATGAATGAATTTAAACTGTTATTCTTTCCACTTATAAAAAACATTTATTAAAAGAATTGATATAAATAAAATACATACTGTTCTTTTGCTTCTTGCGGTCACGTGGGGGTTCTTTTAAAGCTCTTATGATCAGGGCAGCAGCAGAAGGCACAACAGAGATCTGTGCTTGTCTGTTTTGTACTATCAACTGCACAGTAATCTTTAGTCCTTTCCAGTCACTAGTTGCCTTTGCTATGTCATCCCCCACTTTTTTTGGGGACTATAACACAAACAAAACATTATGAAAATGAAAGAATTAGCTCTTGTTGTACAAAATATTATCTTTTTATATAGTAGTAGAACTCAAAAAGCCAACCTACAGCAATCTAGACCTTAATAGGAATTATAGTTATTAAGTATAATCAGTCATCTCATAACAATTTCTCATTGAACACTAATTTTGGATAATTTATTTCGTTGTGTTAGAGTCCTTTACAACAAATAAATTAACTGAATCTCTACTACAGCCTACTCACAAGTCAAGCCAGACTAATAACACATGGTAATCGCGGCAGTCATACAGCCTGGTCCGCGACTCCTTATTGGGCATTCGGAGTAGCCGCGACAGGGAAACCGGTATCCTGAGTCGCGGGTTCCTTCCATCCGCCACCCGGAAGGACGCGCCTGGTAGGGGGGCACCCCCCAGGATCATACATCACACAACATGACAACAAGCCAATTATAATCAAAGTTTACTATGTAATGATTATGAACTTAAAACGCCCAATTTCGTATATAAACTAAAAGATTATAATTGTCTCTATATCGCATACCATAGAGGTACACAGTATTTGCCGAATATGACTGCCACGCGAAATTATGAGGTTATGTTTAAGATTGGACATGGGAAAATAGTAACGAAGTTTTACTTACGAGACCAAGAGGACCGATCTTAGGAGCTAAAGACGATGTAGCTCCAACTTCCCCTCCAATACATCTCAAGTTCACTGAAACAACACCACAAAACTTATTAACCGAAAATACACTTGTAATAATCGTCTATTAAGACCCACATCGATTACTTACCGACTTTAATTTCGTTAGGGTCGAATTTGGGCGGCATTTTAAACTATTATTTTGTATTATTTAGAAAAAAATAATTGGAATCGGTAGTGATAACTACGGATTAAATAGGCGAACCGTCCGTGGAACGTTCCGCAAACGGTGACAGCTCGCCGTAAAAGAATTATTAAATTTGAAGTGTTTCAGATGAGTAGTCTTTGTCATTATCGTTTGTTAATTGTCAGTTGTCATACGTCCTTTTATGATAATGTATAATACTTTCTACGGCACACCCTAAGTCTGGGGACTTATTCAAGATGCCTTAACAGTGCATGTAGAAAGTCGATAACTAAATTTATATTAAATTGGTTTTTGAATGATTCTCTAGTTTACAGTTGTTTTATAGACATACTAGCTGACCCGGCATACGTTTTGCCGTGTCAGTAATGTATGTTATTTCTAGGAAACATATTTTGATGTAAAGAACATCTATAGCCGCACGTAAAACTGATTTCTGGCGTGGCGATGCATGCCGTGGCGACGCGTCGCCACGCTATATGATATACAGTCTAAATGCAGTAGTAAATTTCACATTAAAAATATATAATGAAAATAATGTTTATTCAACAAATAGTCATCGTTATCTGGAAAAAAATCGTAATATTTTATTTTATCATTATAACATATTTAGTTCCTATCAAATTTTGTTCTTTTCTGCATATTACTTTTACAAAATAATGTCGATGTTTCACATCTGCCAGGCGTCCCGTGACGGCTCACATTTTTATTTTTATTCTACTACAATTATAATATAAATTGATTGCCATCTTGAAACCTTATTGCGGATCTGTGGATATATTAAACAAAATTAAATATCGGGATGTAAAAATAGAGCTTGATCGTATAAGAGTGTGTAGCCTATCGTAGATACGCACTAAAATGTACATACTATATGGTGTAGTATTTTCTATACGATTTTAATGTATGTGGCAATATAAATACAGGACACTTAGAAAAGAAGAAAACAGACGTCACTCAGAACAGACTTTGAAGACGAGTGAGCATGTATTTTTTCCTATGAACTTTTCTATAAGAATATAAATTCATTACCGTTGTTTGTTAAGAAATATATCAATTTAACAAAGATAAAAATGGGTTGTGATGTATAAATATAGAACATCCCATAAGTGAAAATTGAATTTTTTTTTTTTAATTTTGCCAAAAAATTATAGTTTATAATTAACAAATAAAAATAAAGGTTGATCGTAGAGGGGTGAAAATTTAGGGTTGCATGTATTTTTGTATGGTGTATCGTTAAAAAACGAAAACGAAAAAAAATTAGGGGTTACCCGTAACATTTAGGGGGATGAAAAATATATGTCCGATTGGCCTACCCAATATGCACACAAAATCTCATGAGAATCGGGAAAGCCGTTTCGGAGGAGTTTAACTACAAACACCGCGACACGAGAATTTTATATATAAGATTTATTAGGACTGTATGCTTTTTTATTGAACTGGCGACTTATACTTCTCTGTGGTCTCAAGTTACTAAAACGGCAACTCTAAACTGTACATTGTCAAACTACAAATAATTGGTAACCAAAGTGTTGTCAACACCGTTCCCTCCAAGCAGAAATGTCAAAATGGCGTCAACGCAGGACGCTTGGTATATTTCTTTACTTGGTTTAGCAGAACATTTTCGTACATCTAATCCCCCTGACATAAAAAGTTGTATTCAATGCTTACAAGCTGTTTTTAATTTCAAGCCACCTCAAAGAGTTGAAGCCAGAACCCATTTACAACTTGGGAATATCCTTTTGACACACACTAAAAACATCGACTTGGCGAGAACTCATTTAGAGCAAAGTGTAAGTTTTTCCGTATTTCTTTTCTAGGTATCAAGACGTTTTGTTAGTGTAGTGGTAACGACTGAATATATATAGTTCGAATCTTAGTTGAGGTATTTGTAGAAGGTATCCCTAATGTAAAATATAAACAATGTTTTCGATGTGGGTCATTAAAAATATTTAATTTTCCTTTCAGTGGTGTTTATCTCAAAGTATCAATGGATTTGACGATGTTAAGTTTGAAGCAGCGAGTGTACTTGCTGATTTGTTTGAACAACAGGGTCAGCCAACTCATTCAAAGCCTATATTACGAAAGGCGATTGAATTATCACAACACAGTGTTTACTGGCACTGCAGGCTCATATTCCAACTAGCAGTGAGTATTTTATTTTATCAAGTTATTATACAATATTAATTGAAATTTTACTCAGCTTGTTTAGTTAAATTTAATTTAAATACTTTAATGTATATGTGAAATTGATAGTTTTTCAGTAAAATTCTTATGAAAAATACTGCATATTTTTCATATGATTACAAAGACATCATACCAATTTTACTATACATATTTAGAGGGTTCTTGGCTCATACCAGTATAAATATCATGATTATATATTGAATTTCAGCAAATTCATGCAACAGAAAAAGAATATGAAGTAGCAAGTAGTCTACTAGGAGTAGGTGTGGATTATGCCCAAATATCAAATGCTGCTTATACAAGGGTGCTCTTTCTCTTAAGTAGGGTTATGGTATGTAAATTTTTTGTTAGCTTTCTTGTTAATACTATTATAAATTAATTGATATACTCTTACTTTGTACCAATGTTGTCTGTAAAATACCCAAACTATAGATAGAAATATAAGAAGCATATGATATGTAATATAAAATGTAGGCTGTAATACAAAAAATTAGATTGATTAATCATGAAAAAGAGACAAACATTTTAACAAGATTGTATTTATAATCTACACTTGCAGCATAACACATACTTTGTAATGTAATTGCATTGTAGTCATCAACTTAGCTCTATTGCTATTATATGAAGTAACTGTAACTGTGAATTAATATAGTAAATATTATTGTTTTTAGTATACTTTTTATACTAAAAACAACTTTTACTTTTATTAAATTTAATTTTAAGACTATGCAATTTGGTTACAGTTACTGTTAATAGATAAGAAGATTCAAGAAGTTTTACCATTATTAAATCAAGCTGGACATCTTGTGGAGTCCTGGGTCGGAAGTCCACACCAAAAGGAATACCTTAAAGTATTCTTTCTTGTTTTACAAGTAAGTATTTACATTTTTGTATTTTAATTATCAACTGGGATAATTTTGGAAACAATGTTATGCAGATGACATACTTTTGTGCCCTACATAATTGGTCTCAAAGTTCTGTAATAAATGGAAGTAATGATAAAAACAAAAGTACCAATCAGTATTTAATGAGTGATATTTTAATTTATAGTACATAAATAGGAATAGAAATAGCATAATTATATTTTATTCGTCAAAATAACCTCCCTTATTTTAATAGAGGGTCTTAAGCAGCCAGTCGTCTATTGCAGCATACACCATATTCAGTCGATTTTAGTAACTGCTTTATTAAAGATGACTTCAGACTCTTTCTGCCAAATTTTATAGTCCAAAGAATCAAGGTTCAGTGGTCCTTGAAGAAGGCCAATCCTCATGTCTAATTAAGTCAATGTTTTGACGCTCCAACCAGGCCTCAGTGGTCTTGGCTTTGTGTGCAGGCGCAGAGTCCTGCTGGAATATGAAGTGATATCCTGCAACGCTTGCTGTGTAGGTCTCTGACAAGCCAATCCAAAAAAATCCAGTCAGTTGGCCCGTAAAAGGACACTCCCAAATAGACCATTACTGATGTTGGATGATGTCCACGTTGCACCCTCGGAACTTTATTTCTAGCTTCTTCAGAACTCTTAATAATTTATAATTCTGTTTATTGTACTTCTCTTCAATATGGAAATTTTTTCGTCCGTTAAGAGGATATCACGGTGTCAGCTTTTCGCATACCGCTTTATCTATTCCCGCGATCTCTTAAGCCTGCATTGCTAGATGAGCATAAAGTAAGCTCCCACTCTGTTTTTTTGTATGCTCGACATATGATCAAGCAAGATACAAATATTTCCTTTCAGTGAAATAGTTTCTTTTCAACCTCTAATACCTAATTTAACATCTATGTTTATTTGTATACATCAATATGAATAAAAGCCTATTTATTTATTATTATATTCATGTGAAAAATAATTGCATGTTTATTTAAAGCTTCATTATTTACTTGGCATATTCTAAATACAGTTCGTAAATAACACGAAAAATAAATTTATGCTTCAAGTTTATTAAAGATATTTATGAAATTTATTTGTTTAGTTATTGATTTATATTTATAAGTATTTTTAACATGGATTTAAGTAAAAAAAAATATATTTTTATTATTATATATTAAAACATAATTATAATTATTCTATTCTTGTTTCAGGTGTGTCACTATTTAATGGCTGGACAAGTCAAGAGTGTCAAACCCTGTCTAAAGCAATTACAACAAAGCATTCAGACAATTATGGCACCAACGTGGCCTGATGATGACAGTGAGTTTATAAAAATATAATCTAAAGACATATTAGATTATTAGTGTGCTTTTATAGTATATATCTAATTGCCATGTTTAAAGAAGAGGCTAATTTCTTAATATTAAAACTCAACAGTTCAGGTTCCTAAGAATAATATCCTGAGTCAAATTCTATTTTTGACAACATTCCTGTATGTCAAACATATATTGGATTTTAAATATTGGGGTTAAATAAGTCAGTCTGAATTTCACCCTAAATGTAACCCTATTGTAACATTTATAGTTACAATTAGAATTCAGATTAGATTTCTATGATAGCTCAATGAATTAGTACCTTCAGAATACAGCATGTGGTGGTGTCACTGCCGAACTAAGCCATCGCGTGGCCTGTAGTATATTCTATCAAGTGGTCCTCACGGGCGACACAAAAATATTTATTGCTTCTTAATTATTCTTATCTAGTTTATTCTAGATTATTCCTTAATTTTGCCTATATATAAGCGGGTGGTACCATAAATATTATTATCACTTCTAAAAAATGCATTTGCACGCTAAAGTTTGGCCCTCAACATGTCAAAGGTTTGTCCAGACCTGGTTTAAACCAAAGTACCCGGTGTTCCAGCTGTGTGCGGCGGCAGTCCCGGAGGCGAATCCTTCGTGTGGCTGTCTCGGCAGCAGCTGTACGTGCTGGTCTACTTGGTAACGGTGATGCATTCGGCGCAGGCCGGCTACATGGACAAGGCGCACAAGTACACTGAGAAAGCCTTGGCTCAGATCGACAAGCTCAATTGTGAGTAATTTTTTTTTTTTTTTAATGAACCGGTGGCAAATGGGCAGGAGGCTCACCAGGCTCAGGATGTTAAGTGATACCGCCGCCCATGGACACTCTCAATGCCAGAGGGCTCGCGAGTGCGTTGCCGACCTTTTAAGAATTGGTACGCTCTTTTCTTGAAGGACCCTAAGTCGAATTGGTTCGGAAATACTTCAGTCGGCAGCTGATTCCACAAAGTGGTAGTGCGCGGCAAAAACTGCCTAGAAAAACTTATTTAGAATTCATCAGCTTTTTTGAAGTTGGTAATAAATGGTGGCGCCACTTCATGCAATTTAAAGAAAAACAGGGGAAAAAACGAGGGGCGTTACAACCTTTTTGGTCTGGGACTCAGATTTCTGTCTCTGTTTCATGATCATTTGTCAATTTAATAGGTAAGATAATCAGCCATCTTTAAATTTTTTCCTTCATCATACAGGTGAATGTTAAATGTGCACAGAGCCTGAAAATCCATTTGTTCACAGCCAAGGGTCGAACTTACAACCTCAGAATACAATACTATTTATTAAAAATTGGAGTTTTATTGAATTGAACGTCAGCAATCATGAAAAAAAAAAGGTTTTCCAAGCATAGACCAAAGACCAAAAATAATAATTGCAGGTAACGAAGAGCCAGGGTTGGTCAACGCGGGTCGTGGTGCCGGCCGTCGAGGGGGCGCAGCCCTGGCCTGGCGTCTACGCATGGCTCTGGTGGAGCACGCAGCCCTATGCCGCCTCGTGGCCGGAGGCAAAGCTCACGCGTTGCACGAGATTGCGCGGGCTGCCCATCTGCTCACGCACCCCCCGGATGGTGAGCATTTTATGATTGCATTAATTTAAATTAACACGATTTGCTTATCAATAAAACGCATGCTTTTTACAGACTAATTTCTCAGTCTTACGGACTAGCTTTGGGGTGAGGGGAAGTCTTTTTTTCTGATTTTCTGATTTGGTGATTATGTCAACATTAATTATTTACGTTTTCACCTTAATATTTAATTTAATGTTTATTTGTTTTTGGAGAGCTTTGCTTACTTTTGCTAACAAGAGGAGTAATTTTTTTTTTAAATTTATTTATTAGCTGGATACAAAGTCCATTGGCAAAGTTATAATCTAGATACTCGCCCATGCTATAAAAGTAACTTGCCTTTAAAAATATAAGGCTTTGCCATTATTTATTCTTTCTACTGTTGAGTACTTTTCATTTTATCTAGTCTATACTTTATTCCTGCAATTTCAGCCCAGTGCGCAGCGGCTCATACTCCCCAACTGCACTGCCTGCTGGGCCTGTACGCCATGTCCATGAACTGCATGGACGCCGCCGAGGCGCAGTTCCACACCGCCATACACGTGAGTGTTCGCCTTTATTCCCTTGATTCCCTCATTGCATTATTTTATTGGCTGTTTGATAGTATGATATTCTTACGAGCTGAGGGGATCGTATATATATCTCTTCAAGTTTTGTTTCTCAATAAATGTTGTATATTGAGTGGGTTTGGGTTCTTGTAAATAAATTGAGTCCGAGTTGCAAGAAATGTTTGTTTAATTTGAACAGTCTTTCAAAAGGCACCTTTTGAATCATTTAACAATACTTTCACAAGACGATTATTTAAATATTTCACAATACTAATAAGAATTCAGACAAAACTTTGTAGCTACTTTCTTTACAGTTTTACTTGCTTGCTCCCTGACAATGAAGTAAAATGCTAATGTCATTTGTCAACTACATAATAGGGATGGGATTGGGTAAAGTCAGCTGTCAGTTGATCAAACTTCAACAATAAATCAATGAGAAATTAACAGTAATTAAATGGAATTAAGTCGCAGAAATGCACTTATTACACACAAAACAAATTAATGTGATTAAGTGATTAGTGACAGTAATTTGTTTTGAGTGAAGAGTGAAGGCCTCCTCCAAATTCTTCCACTGGTTTTACTATCTATCTCTTTTATTTAATCGTCTTTAATTATTTTATTGAATTTCAGATGTCACAAGAGAGAGATCTGTGGATGTTTGCGAAATTGAATCTGGCTATTGTGTATCTACGAGGACGGAGAGATAATGATCTAGCCCAAATTATGGAACAGGTAATCAAGAATCTAATCTAAGATTTATAATTATCTTGATTAGATTAATTATCTAATATGTGATAACTGACGATTTATTTAATGTTTCCGCACCGTCCGTGTGGATTTCGTGTATTTCGCATATTTTCCGGACGTCAAGGCAGAATACAAAATACAACACGTATCACAGTTTTTGCCGCGCACCACCAAAATTTGAAACCAGCTGCCCACTGAAGTATTTCCGAACCAAAAAGTAAAATCTTAAAAGGGCAGCAACACACTTGCGAACGTTCTGGCAATGTAAGTGCGGTATCACTTAACAACAAGCCTTCTATCCGTTTGCCTTCTACTATATAAAAAACTACTATTTCGCTGTCGCCGGGGTTACCTGGCCGCGCCTGGCCCGCGACAGACGCGAGTGGAACCGGAAGGAGGAGGCCTATGTCCAACGGTGGACAAACCAAAACTTAACTGAATGACGTTTTATCATCCCTAAATTTTAAAGTTTTTTGGAAATAAAGGCTATTATTATTATTATTTCGCTAATGGTGAATCAGTAGTTTTAGGATTGATCATATTCTAACCAACAGACATGCGTATTCATTTTGTTAAATGTAATCATTGTGATTTTTTTTAGGTGCGACCTGAAGCATTACCCGCGTACGCGCACGGCCTTCGGGCAGCGTCTTACTACGTACTAGGTCTACAAGCATTCTTCCAGGCGAGATATAATGAAGCAAAGTTTGTATATTTTTATTTAATTATTTGATAATTTAAAATATTATTTTATAAGTAGAATTCTTTTAAAAAATTAACCAAAAGTTAAGTCAAATGACTGTACATGTTATTTTTTTAAATTCACACGGCCACACCATTATTTTTTAAAGAAAACAGATTAATATAGCTATTTAAAAATAAGTTATAAAGAAAGGAAATAATCACTATTTTTTTAGCCATAAATAATCGCAAGAATATCATAACTTGTGTTTCTTTTAAATTTTAATTGTACGGGCAAACGGGCAAGAGGCTCTGATTTATTTATTTATTTCGTAATTCTACAGCTTACATAAATTATATATACATAGTAACAATCAATTACACTAAATATAAAGATATAGATATGAAATAATATATAAATAACTAATGTTAAGAGATACCGCCCATGGACACTCACATTGCTAGTAGGCTCGTAAGTGCGTTGATACGAGACTGAAAATCAGCGAACATAGTTTTTTATGTATGTCAATATTTTAATTTTAATATTTTTCAGACGGTATCTACGTGAAACGTTGAAGATGGCGAACGCCGAAGACCTAAATCGTCTTACGTCCTGCTCACTCGTACTCTTGGGCCATATCTTCCTCTCTATCAACAATTCCCGCGAAAGCATGAATATGGTGACACCTGCTATGCAATTGGCGAGTAAAATACCGGACGTGCACGTGCAATTGTGGGCGTCGGCTATTCTCAAAGGTATAATTTTTTAAATACATTAATCATATAAAACCCGCGTGCTAGTCGCATCCATTGTCACGTCTATGATCGTAAGTTCGATGCCCGGCAGTGCACCCTTGGAATCAGTCAGGCAAAAATCTCCAAAAATTGCGTGACGCTATATGTACGTGTGTTAAATTTGTGATATCATTTTCTTGTATTTTTAGGCATACATTACATACATTGTTTTAGAACGTATAAAAAAATAAAATTGCCTATCGTTTGCTATTATCTCAAACTAGCGATCCGCCCCGGCTTCGTACGGGTGCCATACTGATACTAAATACACTACAGAAAATCTGTGAACGTTGTATATAAAAATGTGGGTTATCCATAAGAGATAGACATATACCATTACAGACTTTTCTGTAGACCTTTTCAATGTGTACAATACTTAGTACATTATTTTGATAAAACTCGTAGGGTTCAGCCTGCGTTTGCAATGTAAGCGGAAAATATGTAATTATTTACGGCATCACATTAGAAACCTCAAAAATAACAGTACTTCTCCACTATTTAATCAATGTTATTATACATATAAATCTTCCTCTTGAATACTCTATCTATTAAAAAACAGCATCAAAATCCGTTGCGTAGTTTCAAAGATTTAAGCATACAAAGGGACATAGGGACAGAGAAAGCGACTTTGTTTTATACTATATAGTGATTTGCCAATTCTCTTCCAGACCTCTACCGTCTCGCGGGTGACACGGAGCGCGAGAACGAAGCGTATCAAATGCACTGCAATTTCTCCCAGGCGCTGCTCAAAGACCATTTCCAGGCCACGCAGCTCCCACAACACGCCCTTGTGAATTGGACTAGCGGCCCACCCCCGGCGTTGCCCGCCCCTAGCGTTAGTCACACGTAGCCAAATCGCTGAGACAGCAGCCAATATGGATATCATTGAATTTCCGGATTTGGCTTGAATGTGCCAACCGGTGAAGTCTGGAAAATCTATTAATTTCGCGATAAAGAATTGTTATATTGTCAGACTGATATATTAACTTGTTTTTAACGTAACAAAATCAATTTTAACGCTCTCGATGTTTTAATAACAAATAGCGAACACGTGCGAACGTTTTTGTCAGATGGATGAAGATTTTTTAACTTGAAAATTTAAAAAAAATTTTAAAGCAATTTTTAATTGGGTTATAAGAAACTACAATAATATATTCCGCTGTGCTGTAGAGGAAATGAGCACAGGACAGTTAAACTTTGGGTCGTGACCTTTTTTTTTTTATAGAACAAACTTTTTTTTTCACCTTTACACCGGTCTGTTAAAATCTATTACTTATTTTTGTTTTTCTACCATATCTTTTAATATACTAAGTTTCTCGATTGAATTAACAATAGGGATATTGCATTAAATCAATTAACAAAGACAGTACAAACTTAGTATGTATGCGACAGACTGATTTTGTGATATTTGTATGGCTGATAACAGAAGCTAGTATAAATTGGCCCGTCTAACACCCAAACCCAATAACCTAACTCAACACATTTTTGACCATATGAGATAGACATCTTTATCCCAATGTTGATAAAAATGTGTCAATATCCAATCGACGGATTGTTATAGCTATCTATGGTAGGTCGGATCGGTGTATGTGAAATGTGAATAGACCTTTGTATGAAAATGACAGTTTGACTGTGCTAATATCCAATCTTAAGATTTTAACTTACATCAGTTTTTAAAATAATTAAAAAACTACTTGATATATTTTAAACATGGACATGTATTTTTTAATATTATTTATGCAGTTTTATTTACTTCATTTGGTTTATATTTTATCAAATATGAGTGTAAAGATCGAAGAGATTGCATTCTATCCATCGCCAAAAATTTATTGTCTTTGTAGGGTTTGGTATTTGGAATGCAGATAGGAGATTTATCGATTCACAGTCTGATCTCAGATTGTTTTCAATCTGAGGTTGTGGATTAACTATTGGGTTCGGGCGTAAGTTTAATTATTGAATTAACGAACCTAAAACGCCGACATGTTAATTGATTTAAAATTAGCGATTGACCAATAATTTATTAAATTTGGCAATAAATAGTAGTAGATCTCTTGTAACCTTGCACTTTTAAGCTACGTGTTATATTTCGACTTAGGTTTTCCCATATTTTGCACAATCTACGGAAAAACTAATATCAGTCGAATGCGGCTGTTTGTAAATATTATCGATTAAAGAACAAAGACGTCTCATATTTATTTTAGCGACATTTAGTTGACGATCGTCTGAACTGTGTATGGTATTACACGTACGCGTACGTAAATGGCACGTACGCGTACGCTACGGATACCGTACACGGGCTTGGTTAATTAATTTTAATGTTTTAATGGACGGATTCGCTTTGTATAGTTACGTCACAATATCGTAGTTATATTTTTTATTAGATTGGAGTAATTCTTCCATAGATCTGTCCATTAAAACACCTCGGAGACGAGAATTGTAAATTAACATGTATACATTTATGTGATTATTCCGATAGACAGTGTAATGCGGCCTTACGCGTGGGTACATTTGCTGTTGTTAATATGTAAATAAAAGTTGAACTATTGTAAATAATAAAATATATGTTTTTTGCTATAAATGTGTCTTTATTTATTACACTTCTATAAAATATATTTTCTTTCCTATTGGGCACAAAATAGATATAAAAAATACATCATAAGGAAAACAAAGTTAGATGTTTCAAGAAAATTAAGTGGAAATGGGCGGGGCAAATGGTAAGAGGAACAGAAAAGTGGAGCAAGAAAGTATTTAACTGGTGCTCAAGGTAAGACCAGGTTAAGAAAACAGAAGGTACATGACAAGAAAGGGCACACAGTTAGCTAAGAAGAATGAAATGATAGAAATGAAATTGTGTTTGTTTCTGAAATAAAAGGCTTTTATTATTATTATTAAAATGTCTGAAATTTAGCTTTTAGAGAAATGAAGGAATTAAAACATTTTTGCTTATCCAATGGTTAATCTTAACAGTTTTTAATTGAAATGACACGAATATTCGCTGCAAATCGATATTTCGCCACCGGCAGGTTGCGAATAATGTATGGGATCTGGTGCCAGATTGTTTTTACGATAGAACGTATCCCGTAGTATTGCACAACGACCATGATTTACGTCTCGAGTTACTCGACCCTGCTTCTGTTGCCATCCATAGTCAAAGTTGGTTGCGACACGGAAATAAAACCTTGAACAGTAATTTTTTAACATGTACTCATTAGAGAACAAGAAACAGTATCGACTTAGCCGATACTATTTAAATAAGATTTTAAAGTGCGTGCGTACAAAGTAGTCAGAAGTGAAAATTCTTTGTAAATAAATTATTACTAATAAACCCTAATAGATGACCATGTACTAGTATATGATCACTGCATGATGTATATCTATATTCACACTGTTTACATACTGTATACGTGTTAATGATAATATAATAAATAAAAAATAGCACTGCGACAGAATTGCAATTTCAAAATTCTAATATGTAACTACTAAACAAATACATCAACCAATAGCGTGTATCTTTTCGATATCCCTATCACTCTCTCTTTTCTTCGTGACGATTTCAATTCAAACACGTAAATTCACGTCATGGGCGCATTTTTACGAGAATTCGCCGGTGAATGAGAATCTTTGCTAATATTTTTCACGAATCAATCATTTAACTATTCTAGAATATGCCTCAGCGTTTATTTTTGATAATGACACCTGTAAATACTGGTAACAATTTCTTTATACTTATTTTGCCCACAGTTTACAAGACAGCTATTTTTTGTTTATTTTTCTAACAGTAATTTAATTGAGTTGTCTTATAGATTACATTAAGTTTATGTTATTATTGTATGTTATATTAGTACAAGACCTCGATCGGAGATAAGGCCTAGAAATTCTTACAAAAAAATTATTTATCAAGAACGTTAAGGTAATACTTACTTATCTTCGGGTGCCTTCTTATACCTAGCCTTAAGATATCTCTCAGCGGCACCCTTTTCTGTGCTTCCATACAATAAATTCAGCACTTCGGGTTCAATAGGCTTCATCAGATTGAGATCGTCACTTTGTTCCACAACACGAGGACTCACGGGTATTGCTTTCGCAGCCGGTTCATTATATATCTATACGTAAACAGGTAAATACGTACTAGATTATAAGAAATCATTTTAGGTAAAGTTTTGTATCTAAGCGGTCTGCGACAGGCAAGCTTAAGAATAGCTTTTTGTGTACAAATAAAAATCGTACTCTTATACTGAGATGCCCAGTGACATGTTATATATTTATATATACACGTTCTCAACCATTGAAAGTGTCTATCAAACTAAATCTTTACAAAATAAAACTATTATTGGCAGGATTAGATAGATTAAGTAGATACCAAGGCGTCTGTGTCCTTTGCAATTATGTTTTCAAAAAGTTTATTTTGTAAAAAATCCGATTAAATACTTACATCAATTAATTCTTGCGTCATACCTATGAGAGTGTCGATATCTCGAACCCGATTCTCTTTCGCGGCCAGCAGAGCCGGCATCAAATGTTCTGTGTACCATACTCTTTGTCGCCTATTTGATTTTCTCCACGCGTCCGCGTAATATGCGTGTGTCATTTTATATTTTAAGATTTTCTATAGATATATCACTAATAATTTTAAAATGTTACAAATAATTTAAGTAATTGTCAAAACTGGTAGAGACAAAAAAGTTTAGATTTTTTTTTTACTTTTAATGAATTGGTTTAGTTTTTTTTAATGCATTTAAACTATAGCTTATTATAATCTGTTGATTTATTTTATTGGATATAATTGAACTTAGAATTAGTCTATGAAAAAATTTATTTTGAAATGTTAGCTTTTTGGTGTTTCAATCAATCAATCAAATCATTTATTCCAATTCCTAGCATTTTTGAACGTTAAATAAAATATAGATGATTCTAGTTGCAAAAGGTAGTTTCGTGTGGAGAAGATTGAGCATGAAACTCCACACTTACTCTTTTAAAGCAGGATTTACAATATATGTATACATTAGTTATATAATTATATGTAAAGACAATGTACTCCCAGAATAAAATTACTATATCTTTATAAAGCTTGTTTAGATTGTCTATTATATAAAAGAAATCAGTGGCGCTACAACCTCTTTAGGTCTTGGCCTCAGATTTTTGAATCTGTTTCATGATCCTTTTTCCATTTAATAGGCAAGTAGGTGATCAGCCTCCGGTGCCTGACACACGTCGATGTTTTGGGTCTAAGACTGTTCGGTTTCCTCACGATGTTTTCCTTCACCTTTCAAGCAAATTTTAAATGCGCACATAAAAAGAAGTCTGCTGGTGCACAGCCGGGGATCGAACCTACGACCTCAGGTATGTGAGTCACTAGGCCAATACGGCTCTTATTTTTATTTAAGTTATTTAGTATTAATTTAAATCTAAAACTGAATACTAGCCGACTTTATAAAAGATCTTATATGACTTTATAAATTATCGACGTTATATATATATATATAGATAGTGATAGAGATTTGAAACAAAGTATTTTTATAATCAATTTAATGTTCACTAATCAATATTACATTACAAATAACGCACGGCGCAAAAATCATACAAATACTAAATAAATACCTTAAAAATTAAATAACTTTCTATTAGCGTCATTCCTAGAGTTTTCATCAATGTCTTTGGATGCTTCGGAAATGGTAGAGAGATTAGGTACAGCGCAAGTAATTGGAAATATTTGGTTTAAATTTGCACCATAGCTGTTGTATTGACTATTTTTCTCTTGTAGAGTGGTAGAATTTTCTTCTTCGGAGAGCAAATACCAGTTAGATGATCTTGGAGTCGTGATTTCCTCAGAAAGGTCATCAGTGAGAAGGCTATTTGATATCTCTGAGGAAGAGCGGATCTTGGCTAATGCTGTAAATAAATACCGTAAGATTACAAAATTGGTTTATAAAATATTTTTATTTTAGACCTGAGAAAAATCAACAGTCAATGAGATGCTGTGTCCACTGCATCAATAATGCAATTAGAATTCATAAAGACACTATGACCACCGGTTGAATTGAAGTGAAACTTCTCTAGACGCATGAGGGTAGAATTTTTACGGAACGTCACAAAGCTGTGCAGCGTTTTTGTCGGGGAAAAGAGAGAGAGCGATTGAGTCCGATTAAGAGAGAGAGAGAGAGAGCACCAACGCAGATTTTATATTTATTATTATTATCATAAGCACGTACGTGTAAACAGATATACAAATACATGGAGTGATAATATACTGGTACATGATCATCTATTGGGATTTTACCTTAGTAATAATTAATTTACAAAGAAGTTTCACTTCTGACATGTATACTTTGTACACTTCTTTTAATATATGCAAATAAATACCTGCAATTAAATCCGTGCCATCTTGAGCGTTTTGGTTAATCATTTCAACAGCAACATTTTTGTCCATCACAGTGTTATATTCGTCGTTACGCCCGGAATCCGATTCGATAGTTATAATCGATTTTTGCGACGGTTCTATTATTTCCAAACTGTCGTTTATACATTCATGAGCTTTACAACACGAGTCCGAATGATTGTGTATCAATTCAACGCTATCATTGAACCCTTGAAGGAAAATACCGGATTCCGTATCATTACTAACGCCCACATCTTCTGTTGATTTAGATATATCAGTCTTTCGTCTAGAGACCACTTTGGGCAACTTTACTTTGATGATATCCTTCTTGGGTTTTCCTCTTCCCCTGGTTACTTTTTTCGTTTGATTATTCTGGGGTGGTTCCGAATCTACACATGTAATTTTTATAATTGGTGTCTGAGATCGGTTCACGGCCCTGGAACAAGTTTCAGTATGTTCTTCAATACAGGGGTCAGAAAGGGGGGATTTTAATGCGCGCGTACTATGTCTCTTTCTAGGCGTCGAAGACCGCTTCTTTGCTTTCGCCTTTTTGTTATCTGCTTTTGGCTTCTCGGCTATTATCGGCTCATTGAGAACTTCCACTAATTTAACTTTCGCAGCATCTTTCTTTGCACTTTCAATAACTAAGTTTCTAAGTTTTGTACTAATCGAATTAGGCACATCTTCAATTTGTACTGTGCTCACTTTGTTTACGATAGAATCGGAAATAGATTGATCTCTCAAATTGTAATGAAATTGTGTTCCATCCTCACTTTTTTTCTTAACTTCATAGTTGGATTCCATTAGAGGCATAGATACATCTACTGCAGGCATGAGGTTATTAAGTGTAATTGGTTCGCTTTTATCACTTTCATCTAAGTTACTAAGAAGACTCTTGTTTACAGAAAAGTTTTCTACAATTGAAAGTACGGGAGATGTCGGTAGCGATAAATCGCAGGATTGGTCTTTATCATTGAAATTGTTTGGATTATCGAAATTATCTTCAGCTCCAAAACTGTTCATACTAGGCAATTCATCTTCATTGGAATTAATTGAAAATTCTTCAATCTTCTCTAAATAATTAGATGCTTTAGCTTTCGGCATTAGGAGCTGGTAGGAATCCGTCCTATAGATCTGACTGCTTAGACTGGAGTTACTGAACGTTTGTGTTTGAATAGGTGCAGCAACTAAAGAGGATTCACTAGAGAGATCTTCAGTGATGCTAGGAATAGATTTTTTACGGTAGCGGCTAGGTCTGCGTGACACAATGCTGGTTTTTCTTTTCTTTCGTAAGCATATGATTGGACTGCAGTCTGTATCTATGTAACCTTGTGTTTCTTCAGAATGAAGCGAAAGGTGATCGGGAGAGGAGTAGATTCTTGCGGTTTTTAAAGTGCTGTTAAAGAACACATGCATTTAGCCGATGGTAAAGTGCGGGATGGAAGCAGGTAGAGATGCCATGATAAGCTGCAAGCTTGGAATACAAACGAAAGCATTGCACAACTAAACATATAATACACAAGAAAAAATTAGAAAACTAATATTAACACAAATATTGAATACAAAACACATTTTTACTGATAAAATTTTATTTAAAACACCTGCTCCCATTTAAAGAACGAAATGTGACTTAAAAATAAAACATTTCACTACATTATTCACGTTTACAATAATTCGATATTACATTAGAAATAAAAGTCATAATATATAAAAATATGTCTAAAGGTTGATTTGAAACAATTGTACTTTAAATTTTGTACAAGACTTAATATTATGAATCTAAAACCACACTAAGTAAGTTTTAAGTAATTATAAATGCCATAATCTGGAGAAAATATGGAAAAATACTCGTTTTGAGATATTCTAAACAATATACAAACTTATACAGTTAATGAAATAGTTATTTTTAAAATAGAAAATCAGTGATTTATATTATTGAAGCTAATATGTGTAAGAATAAATAATAAAAAGATTAAGTTCGATTACCAGTGTGATTATCAAATATTATGATTGTACACGGGTCTGGTAATTGGAAAGTATTCATTAATATATGTATATATATATAAATATGAATTTAATGTTTATTTTATTTATATGTCATTAAATTTCTCATGATATTCAAAGTCTTTATTAGAAATTTCAGACCAATAAAGAATCATCCAGTCAAGATATGTGAAACATATATATGTAAAGAGAAGTCCATATTTCTCATATAAAGTAAACAAGAATGTATATATTTACTAGAAAAATAAAATTTGACAAATTAATCTTAAAGCAAAAATACGATAAAAAAGAAGAAAAGAGGTCGTACAAGTTAAATCCGTACTTTTTTCGATCTGTCAAATTCAGTTAACCATTTGACAGATGACAGTTGGCGCATAAACTTGTCTCTGGCTCATGGTCATGAAAACATGCAGAAAGTACATCATCAGTAGAATATAATCATTACTCCATTAAAAGTTAAGAAAGAAGATATGGCTGTTTTCCCAGACAAATATTGAGAAAATATTACCTAGGAAATTAAATGCAAAGATGTTAAGGCCTATACATAATACCATTTATAGGCAACGTCTAGTAGAATTTTTCCTGTGCATTCAACAATCTACGAGTCGTATCAATTACTGATAGTTTATATAATCTTTATAATCTGCTTTAAGATCAATGCTGTATGTATGTATAAATAACTCACTATCTGGGCCTTGGTGGCGCCCTCTTAGTGCGGTTTGACTCTCTTGGGGGTGAGGGGAACTTGTATAAAATGTCTTCTTCTTGCTCTTGATTTTCCGACTTATTAGAGTTTCTTTTATTCGTTATATTTGCCGTTAATGGGGAATCTGTAAATAATTAAAAGTAACACTTAGCCATAACCAACCTATAGACAAAAATATTTTATGTCCACGCCTAACACATTTCTTCATAAATCATTAAAAAGCCAGTGTGTCTCTCCTATACTTAGTAATTACGTTTACCGTAAATTCCTTAAGGAATAATCTTTATACATATAAAATTTTCGTGTCACAATGTTAGTTCTCATACTCCTGCGAAACGGCTCGACCGATTCTTATGAAATTTATGATGCATATTCAGTAGGTCTGAGAATCGGCTACTATCTATCTTTCGAACCCCAAAGCGATAAGGGCTGTTAGGCCCAATATTTATTATTATTTCTCCAATTTTTTTTATACGGCATACAAAAATAAATACAACCCTGGATTAATTCCCCATTTTTTATTTGTTAATTAAAATCTAATGACTTGGACTCATAATGTTTATTCATAAAAAATAAATAGTTTTCATTCCGGAAATTCATTATTTCTATATATATTATAATATATATATAACATATATTCATAAGTCATTCTGATAAAACATATTACACACAGCTTACCATTTGTATTGTCTTTAATTTTTCTAGGTGTTCGGGTGCGTCTGGTGAGTACTTTTGAATTGTCCGTCTTAGTTTCATTAACTTTCGCTTTTTTCGGACTGGACGCAACTTTACTTGCGGAAACATTTCTTTTTCTTGTAACTTTTCTGAAAATTACAACTTCATTATGTGTTTGTTTCATGTTAGTATAAAAGCTAGTCTTGATAGTTCATATCTAAAGGATTTCCAAGTGAAATAAAAAATTAAATGGTAGTTTGATTTGATGAAACCATTTAATGTTTTTACATACATATTATAGCTCTGATGCACTTATAAAAATAAATTATATACTATTATAATTTGTCAATTTTGTATATATAAGTTATCGTCTTGACTTTAGTGATTACATATTCATAATAATTTGTATTTGTGTACTAATACATTTATAATAATTATACTATTCATAAATGTACCAGTCTATTTAGAAGTCTTATACTCGATTACCGAGGAAAAAAATATCAGGACAGACAGATGGAGAAATGCCTCATACACAATTGCACATATATAAAATAATACCTAGTTGTAGTCTCCGCTTTATTTTCAGTCTCTTTCTGTATCTCCGGTTCTTCTTTTTCTGCTTTATCAATCTCTTCTATCTCTTTAAAGATCTCTTTTTCCATTTCTGCTACTCGCTTT
Organism: Pieris rapae; assembly: GCF_905147795.1. Lineage (NCBI taxonomy): Eukaryota > Metazoa > Arthropoda > Insecta > Lepidoptera > Pieridae > Pieris > Pieris rapae. The sequence continues at coordinate 1,481,343 of NC_059509.1, read as the reverse complement.
GCAGCTGAAATACACATAAATTTAATTATGAGCAATGCAAAATAACGATAAATATAATACTATCAACTGAAGTTAAAAAACCTTTATTACCTCTATTACGAGGACCTTGCATTAATAAAACTGATCATTATGTAAGGGAAATATTTATTTCTTTAACCCATGTTCTATACAATAATTAAATAATAGGCCAACACCCTATCTTCCGAGCCATCTCTTCCAGGCAAATGATATTTATATAGTTAATTAAAGTGAGCGCAAGAAGTGAACTTATAACAGAACAAAGCAATTAAAACATGTAGACAATGACAATCGACAGAAAGTAGAGATTGAAAATAAGACAGAGAAGGAGCTAAGAGGAAGAGGGACGGAAGGTGTAAATCCATAGCCATAAGAATTCGCAAAAAAAAATTATAAAAGTGATTTGCTTACGCAATAAAAAGTTTCACCGTGATTCGAACCGATTTATGGACACTTTTTTGGACAATAATTATATAGAAGTGCCTAACTTAGTTTATGATAAAAACAAAATGAAAGTTTAAAAAAACTCACAACTTTCAGCAGGTGAAGATATCCCGCTAAGAGCAATGAGGTCCAAAGAGCTTCTTCTGGCTTTGGTGACTGGAACATGTTCTGTGTCTTTCATCATTTGGACAACCTGCTCCAACACTGGGTTGATGCAGGACCAGGGACCTTCCACTTGGACTTCCTGTAATTATTACTCATATGATCCAAGAAATCCATTTTTGTCCATGAAACAAATAATTTGGCTGAGACAGTATCCTATCGCAAGGCTTGAGAAGAAAGAAAGACAAAAAAAGTGCGTGCATACACATGTAGTAAGTGAAACTTTATTGTAAATTAATTATTACTAATGTAAAAGCTCCAATAGATGATAATGTACCAGTATATAATTTGTATATTTATATTCACACACACACTGTATATGTGCTAATGAATATAAATAAATAAAAAATCTGCGTTTACTGCACAAGATTTTATGCGAAAGAACTGCCATCTAAAGTTCTAATATGTAACTATTAAAGGAATACACCAATAGTGTGTATTCTTTTTCCATCTCCCTTTCTCGCTCTCTCTTAATCTGTCTCAATCATTCTCTCCCTTTTTTTCATCAAAAACGCTGCACGTCTTCGTGACGTTTCATACGTCAAAATGTTACCAAAAATACATATATTAATCTAACTATTAGATGTGTTTATGAGTAAGGTGTAATAAACGGATTGACATTTTATTTGAATATAATAACAAATATGTATACATACTTTTTCATTGTTCGTGATTTTGATTTTGATGGATTTTTCATCAGTTGCCTTTGATACTGGAATGGACTTAGAACATGTTTCATCTGAAAATTTTAGAAAACGTGAGAATGCAATAATAAAACAAACGATTACCGGGCTTACAAATATATTTACCTATTCCCTGTTGCTTAGCGATTTCTTTGGGAGCATATCTGAAAATAATTACCAGTATTTTATTAACTGTATTTATTTACACTTCTCTACTTTACACATACATAAAAAAACAGGCTTGCAACTTTTGACTGCTGTCTCTGTGTGCATTTAACAATTATTCAAACGGTGAAGGCTTGCCTTAGACCCAAAAAGTCGAAGAGGTTTGTCAGGCACGGAAGACTTATCACCTACTTGCCTATTATATTTCCAAATCATGAAACAGATTCAGAAATCTATGGATCTATAAAGATTGATTAATTTATTTAATATTTTGTAGTAACTGTAAACTATAGTGATAAGTATTACAATCCGAATTAATGTTTAATTTTATTTATGACATATACACAAACACAAAAAAATACTTACACATTCGTGGTATTTTCAACAGGAACAACGCTACTCTCCTTAGCTATTGCTTTTGTGAAAATTTCCAATTGCCTATAAAATAAAATATATTATAATAATTATTTGAATATTGATAATAAAATTTAGTCAAAAAATGTATGACTCGTTATAAGTACTGACTTGGCAAGTTCCGTTGCTTTTTTCCTTTCTTCGACATACTTCAACTTCCAATACGATTCTTCATTGTCAGATTGTCCTGAAATATTGCAATAACCGTAAAAGACCGATAGTGTCACAGAGCATATGAAATATAACTCAATAAAATTAATCGATATATACGAGAGTTAAGTCCGGTACCGTTTGTTGTAGATATATTTTATTAACTGTGTGTATATATATATATATATATGTGTGTGTGTGTGTTAATCCATATAAAACGTATGACAAATGAGGTAAACATAACTGTTATAAAAAATAAAAAAATCAATTAAAACATATATAAGATAAAAAAAGGTTACCAGAAATTTTTGGTAAAGCAGAAAAAAACATCAATAAAACAGTGAATTAGGTTCGAGAAAGGAACCTAACAATGCTTGAATTAGCTTATATGTGCATATAACATAATTTAAAAACTTTAATCATAGGGTTCATAAATCAGACACTTATCACAGTGTCACATAATATAACAGATTCATGACCTCTATGATTAACCAATTTAGTTTTTGGACATTATCGGAAACGATTTTAATTTATTAGTATGGGGAAAAGTAAAGGGCTCGGTTTGGCTTCTATTATGATTGCTAACATTTGGTTTGTGCTTCCAATTATTAATGATGATATACATAATTAACTAAAGTTAAGTTACATAACTGGAATATGATTTATTATTCAAAAGTAACGAAGTTCTTATGTAATTGATGTGTGTTAAATTTGTGATGTCATATTTTGTTGTATTTTTAGGCATACACACTGTTTTAGAATGTACATTTGAATAAATAAATAAAAACTCTTTCATATAACTAATATTGTATTGCTTAGCTTGATAAGAGAAATACCAAATTTGAAATGAAACACACTTCACCTTCTAAATCGACTTTTACTTACCATTATTATTAATACTGGATCACCACACCTGTTTCATTACAAAGTCATTACCAAGAAAAATGATGACTCACCATCTGAAGAGTAATTCACGTATGTCTTTAAAGCCCTTCCATTCTTTATAACTGGATATATTTTCTTCCCATTCATAACAAATAGAGTGCCTTCTTCTCCGAGTGAAAGGATTTTATGAGATTCAGGTTTCCTAAATAGACATTATTACTTAAGTCTTTAGATACTTTATAAACCAAGCAAAATCAATTATTAAGAAATGTCTCGAGATTTTTTTAAAATTACATATTTGATGCTTACACTATACTAACATAGCTAATTTACTATGCCTATGATATTAAATGTTTAAAAATATCTGTTTCAAAAAGATTTTCACCTATCAAGTTTGATTAATACTTACAAATATTTTCTATGTCTTTTGTGGTTGCCTCTCGGCGGTGACACGAAATCTGACTCAGTATCATAACTCGAGGAACTAGAATCCGAGGATATTTCGCTGAAAAGCAGATAAAAGTTAAAACAGTTCATGCTGTGCTATGGATTTCTTCAAGTTTCATATGTTATTGATTATAATAATAATAAAAGTGTTTATTCCTTTTAAGTAGGTACATTTTCATTCCTAGGTGTAAGATTTGGAAACTCTTTTAAGTAAAAAATACCTGTCTCAGGGTTCCCAGCTCTTCCATAAACAAACATAATTCTTAATTACTTAAAATAATTACATAATTTAACCTTATTTTTATTTATCTATTTTCAACCGTTATCAATACGCCTGAGTATATAAGTGTGTGGGTGCAAATGTGTGAGTGAGTGAGTGAGTGAATGAGTGAGTGAGTGAGTAAAGTGTGTATTTACATATTAGGTCTTAGAAGCAGCTCTAACACTGCATAGGGCGTGTTCATAAGACAGTCCTTTATTGGGTTTTTAGGTTGTAGACGGTGAGCGGGTAGATATTAAGCAGTCTATTTAATTAACAATAGTAGTTAGTTAAGGCTTACATTTTCTTGTGAGAACTTGGCCGTCTTTTATTGTAGCTGACGCTTCTTTTCCGATTGCGAGGGCCATCTATAACAAATTAAATTTGAGTAATTGCTACATATATGTAAAGTCCAAACCATGCAATGCGTGCTGTGTGAAATAAAGTGGTAAAAGGGATAAAGAAGGTTGGAAAAGCTGTAAATTTCAATAACAACTTACTACTTGAAAAACCAATCGCCCGTGCTAATGCATTCTCCCGAAGTTTCTTCTCGACGATTCTCAAATTCGATTTGTTAGGCACATCTGTACTGGAGGAACGAATAACTTGTATGTTTTCTTTGGGCCTCTGCGGTGGTATAGCTTCATTTTTCTTTGGTGGATCCTTTTTATTTTTCTCCGCCTGCTGATCATCGGAGTCACTGTATATTGTGCACGAGAATTGTTCTTCATACAAATTTACGCTTTTCAGACAGGGATTTTCAATTTCTGGAGTAACTTGTATTTGTCCGCACTGGGAATTTTCATCGTTCGCGTCCACCACTTCATTGCTTGTGACTTGGGCATTGTGACTAACTTCAATTTGGTTTTCGGGATTCTCTTTCAGGTTTTCCGAATGTGTTTCTTTATCAACGACCATGTTGAGGTCCTTACTAACGACAGACTTTTCCTGTTGTGTTTCACAATTTGTAACTTCCGCTTGTTTTTCTTCTATTTTACAGTTTTTTACAGCATCTGTGTCAGATACTGATTTTTGCTTAATCTTCTTGCGTTTCGTTGGTACGGTTTCGGATGTCGCTCTATTACTTCTTTTACGGTCAAGCGATAATTTATTTACTTTCTTTGCAGTTTCGATTTTTTCAGATACTTTAAGTTCTTCTGGATTATTGGGAAGTTGCGTATCAATTGTTGTACTTGAACTGCTTTGCGTTGTATTCTTACTTTTATCAAGATTTTCTTTATTTTCCACCAGATTTTTAGATTGGTCTGCATCATTTGAGGTTAAAATTGAATTTGAAGTATTTTTAGGATTATTATTATCCATGGTTTGATCATGTTCCTTTGTGCCAGTTTCATTGTCGATATTTTTTGATTCTGGTTGTTGTTTTTCTTCTGAGTCTGAGATTTCTATAGGAAGTTGATTTTGCTCTTCTACCGTATCATTAATATCATCATTTATTTTATCATTGTTTTCACAATCTGCAGCAGAATCCTGCTCCAGAAGGTCATTTTGTTTTTGATCATCTTTTGGTGTAGCTTTATTTTGTTCATTATCGTTTTCTAAATCTTTTCGGATATCGTCAGCAGTATGATAGCAAGGCTCCAGTACTAGTGTCTCTGTAGAATCTCTAATATTGTTTAAGTTTTCAGAAATTTTAACATGGCCCTCACCTGATTGTTCTTCACCATTCTCTTTATTTTCTTGTTTTTTATCACCATCTTCTGCTTTTTCACCATTATGACCATTTTCTAAAAAAATATTTTGGAATGACAAACTTAAAAACAAATTTAATAAATTTGTTATGAAACTTTTGCTCTTTTTTATTTTATGTTAGCAGGCAGATGGGCAGGAGGCTCACCCGATCTTAAGTTATCTACCGCTCATGGACACTTGCACTGCCAGAAGGCTCGCAAGCATGTTGCCAGTCTATTTGAAATTGGTGTGCCCTTATACTATGTAGTATAGAAAATAATGCTTTATAAACGCAATAATATATCATACCTTTAGAAGTACCAGGTATAGGTTGATTGTTCACAGGTTCAACATCAAGCTTGTTATCCAGCTTTGATTCTATGTCTAATCTACAAAACAACATTTTAATAAGACATATTATATAATCATAGTTTTTAAAAGCAGACAGGTTTCCTTAAACAAATGATAGCAAGCAAGTGGCTTAATATTAAAACTTACCCCTGTTTAAAACTTGCAATTTCTACAAGAGATAGTTTATAATATGGGTTGTGTATATCTGGTAAAATTCTTTTTAGGAATGTTTCCTTCAAACTTTGCCAAGTTCGCGTTGTATCCTAAAATTTATTACAAATTAATGATTAAAAAATATTTTATATGCAAACATATTTTTATTTTCTAAAAAACTCATGCTCTAGCTAAAAACCAATGTATGTGAGGCAATGACGGACCAATGACTGATGGCGACACTTGAAATAAGGTGCACCTTGAGACTTTAAACAAATCAAAATATTTTACCTTGGAACTGGCAAAATCCATCCACATTTTTCTACCACGTATTTCACTGAAGGCTTTATGTTCTACTAAATAGTTGACAATAGCCTTCATTTCCTTCATAGTGTAAGCTTTTCTGCAAATTTAATTACAAAATAAATGATTTATTTGGGTGAGTATAAACAGAAAACAGTAGTTAATTAAGTTGAACATCATGGGGATTATTTTAATGATCTGTAAGGCAAGGGTGGGTAGGTGATTTTTTTAATTATGTATATATACCAGAATATTTATTATAATTTAATTAATTATAATATTCTGGTAAAGAGGACCCTTCTATATATTTTCTAGTTTGATAACTAAAGCCAGTATTATTAGGCTTTAAGAAGAATAAACAATCTGTTTATTTCAAATTTTATATGGTTGTTCAATAAAACCCTAATAAACAACAAAAATTGTTTTTTTACTACGTGATTGCCAGTTAATAAAGTAAAGTCCATTTACTAAACTACTTTTACAAGATATTCATTGCTTGATTTTAGAAATGGCTCCATTTTGGTTTATTTCAGTTAAAGTACCAACAATAATACAACCGTAAATAAAATTTAATAATGCTTGATAAGTATATAGAGTTATTAGTGTCCAACAATTGAAATTACGTCGAAATACTGTACTTAAATAAGTGTAGGAATATAAAAAAAATATCAATATTTATTACTTTGTAAAATAAGGTTGAGCTTACCCGGTCATTGTGATCTTAATTTATTTAACGATTGTTGAAACACAGTAATCCTTTAATAAGTGTCAACCACAAAGTTAGTCCTCAGTTGAATTTCATTTTAACAAATAATAGTTGACTGTAGCGTTTATTTCGTTAACCAAAATCTGCCGGGAGTCATGACCGCGAAGCGCCAAACTCTTTTATTTGCAATTTAGTTAATTTGACATTTGACCGCCGCTGGCCACAGTGTTCTTTTTTTTTAATTTATTTATTAGCACGATACAAAGTCCATTGGCATGCCACAGTGTTCCTAAAAACAGGGTTACCAGGCACAATTGTCATCCACCCATCCTAATTTATTGATAAATAGTGAAAACCGTAATTTGGTTGGTTTGAAATTCTTAAAATTTGGAGAATTTTATTTTTTGAATAATTTTTATTATTTTAAAGCGAGGGATTTTTGCATTAATCTGAGAAGTGTGGGGATGTGTTACTTCTTAATTATCGGATGTATCACAATTCACAAATAAACTTGCTGAAGAATAATAGTAGCCTTTAATTTTTTTAATAGTGGTGTTAAATAATATTCTCAGAATTAGAATAAGAGGTACCTAAATTAACAACTTTACACTTATAACTTTAGAAAACTGTTTGTGTACCTGCTGTAGTATATTATTTTTAAAACATTATAGGGTTACCTCTTTTGGAGTTGGTATCTTTGGTCATAATAAATCATATACAAGTTATTTATATTATCTTTACCTTTTTATATTTTATTTAAATTAGTTGCCAAAACTAAGCAATGAATTCTACATTTTTACTTTAACACAAAAGTAATGAAGAACATGACAGGTCCTTGATCAAGTTTGGAAACTAAAGTATAAAATTTTTATTTAATTTACAGCCTTTGTTGTTAAGTAAAGGTTATATTCTGAATAAGCATTATTGATCTTCTTAATACTAAATACTGTGTTTATTGTTATGTAATTAAAATACAATCAATTTTGGCTATGTGATCTTCCTGACTTTCTGCCCATAACAGGGCTACCTCCCATTTGACGCAATAGACCACGTAACCCTTTTGCTTCTCTCAATCCACTGTCTAAGTGCTCTGTGGGTATTGCAGAGAAATCATCAATTAAAGGTAAAGGGCCGCTTAGCCGCTCTGAATATTGAGCTAGTCGAGATTGATGACCACTTGGTGAAATCTTTTCATTTGGCTGTAGTGACTAGAAATAAATAATAAAATTAAAGATACATATACTAAGTCAAATTGAAAATAATAATAGCGATGAAATATATATTAATTCATAAATTTTTTAAATGAAAATCAAGCATTATACATATTTTAATATAGTCACATTCAGCTCTGGGTAAAATTTGTTCTTTTAAATCAAAGAATATGTTAATAATTCCAAAATCCGTTAAATTGTCACTTACTCAATTCTATTGATTTCTATTGATGTTACAACATTGACACTAGTTTTATAAGATATAGATGATTTTAAAATAATTCCTGTTTTGTTTTGTTTTCATAAAAAAAATGCTACAAGCCTACCTTTCCTTTTAAAGTAGAAATTTCCTCCTGCAGTCTCTTTACTAATGCTGCATCACTTTCATAACTTGTAAGTGTTGGTTGAGGCATACATTGAAAGACGGTTGCTAGTAAATTGTGCAGTGATACCAATACACTGTCTTGCCAGGCCCTTGTAAAGTATAAGCTAAATGAGGGATTCTCTTCAGGTTTTTGAATGTATGGTAACACTAAAAAAAGGGGTTATAATGAAATGAAATTCTATTAATAATTAATTTGAAGAAAGAAATACCGTGAAATGTTGATTTTAACTACCATACTATTAATAGAAAAAATTTCTTACTAAACCAATCTCTCCATTCACTTTGACCCTGGAGCTCAGGAAGCATTTTGGAAAAGAAATCTGTAACTTTTTCATTTCTGACTCCTCCTGTACTTTGTGCAGCAATTACTAAGTAAAGTTTGTACAGGCTGTATTCAATTTTACGAACAGCTGTAACAGAAATATTGTTATTTTTAAAATATAGCTGATACAGGTCAACAAATCATTTTTAACTTACCAGGTTGAACATGAACTTCAAGTTTTGTAAAAACTAAAGTGTCGAGATGAGTCCAATAGTCTTTAAATCCGTATAAGTCGGAAACGTTTATATAATGCATTATTTGTTCTACAATTTTATCAACTCTAAATCCTTTGTCTTTATCAGCCTTCAAATCATTCTCGAATGCTTTTACGGTAGATGCAAATCCTCTGAACAATAAATATTCGCGAACCAGTTCATCCACAAATTGTAAATGCGCCATCGTAAAATTGTTTTAAAAACAATTAAACCTATAATATAGAACGTTAAGCTGAGCTAGTTTAAAGATAATGGTTTAAACTATCATGTTTATATATAATCAAAACACATTAATGTTTATTGTTTACTGTCTTGTACACAAGAATGAAGAGTTCTAAAAAGTCAAGTGTCAACTCCGGAACCTTTTTTTAATGGCAATAGCTTTAACTTTATGCCAGCAGCCAGATTCAAGTAAAACTCCGGAAGTTTGAAGTTTTCATCATTACTTATTAAGAAAATTGTCAGTTGTCAAGTCTACGAACCTTGAATTTTTTCATTAATCAGCTGTAGATTTGCGACTTTTTTATTTGTTTTAAATTATAATATTAGGCCAATATATACTTAAAGATGAATAAACTGTGTCCTAAATGGAGTGGAATTTAATGTCTTACCATTAACGTGAGCAAGGTGGTGGTTTTGGGCGGCGGTCTTTGCGGATGGCGGGCGAGGAGTTTGTCGAGTGACCGCGGCGGGCGCGGCTCGGCTGGGCCCCCGAGCACGCAGGCATGCAGCGGTATGACAGAGGCAGCGGGCACGTCGCGTGGCCTTCGCGTCTACAAGATTGTGGTCCTTGGCGACGGTGGGGTGGGCAAGTCCGCGGTCACCCTCCAGTTTGTCAGTCATAGCTTCCTTGATTACCATGATCCCACCATTGGTAAGCATAACAGCGGGTAATGCATTATCAGAAGCAAGAGCCTTATTATCATGGCTTGATTGAAGGAATAAAATAGAATAATAAGGATATTGTTGTTGTTACCATAACTAATAGTTTTATTTTTAGTATAACTTCTGCACTTCTTGCACCCATCATTTTTTTTTATTTTTTTCTATTCTTACTAGGGTTGCCTGGAAGAGATCGCTTGTTAGCGATAAGGCCGCCCGTTGCATCCCTTGTAATTTATATATTTTGTGTTATTTGTATTTCTTTAGCAACAAAGTGTAAATAAATAAAAAAAATAAAAAAATAATAGAAATAAGCAAATTCTTATCAATTGAGACAAAAATAATCCTATAAACAAGGACAAAGCCAAATCACTTATTCCAATTAGAAAATATAAATATGATTCTAGTTGCCCCTTCCAAATGGTAGATTCATGTGGAGAAATTTGGGCAAGAAACTGCTCACCTACTCTCTTAAAATAGGATTTACAATATCTGTATACATATCAGTTAAAGAATTATATGTGAAGACAATGAACTCCTAGAATAAAAGTACTATACAGGTCGATTATTGTATTATTAGTGTAGACATTCCTCACATATTTACAAATATCGAACAAACGAACGTTGAGGGCCTTTCAAGGTTGATGCATTAAATAGGGTCCTTACATAACTACAATAATATGTTTTGTTCATAGCAAAACATTTTTTACAGAAGACTCATACCAACAACAAGCAGTAATTGATGGAGAACCTGCCTTACTTGATATTTTGGATACTGCAGGACAGGTGTGTGTCCTTTAAGTATGAATTAAACTGTTCCAATAACTCACAATACTTTACAGATGGTTTATAGGTTTTGTTTTTAGAAATAAATTATTAATTTATAAACCCATGTATAAAGTATTAAACTTAAACTTTGCACCCTCAGTAATACAAAGGTATAATTCAAAAAGAAAAACAGGGATATTACAGTTACACATTTTAAATAAAATGCTTATTAAATTCTTGGTTATGATACTTTATACATTTTATTCTTTGATTATATATAATAAAAGAATATATATGTACTCAGCTTTGAAAATAATTTTTAATTATTTGATAAAGCAAGATTTATTAAGAAAAGCTAAGCTGGGCCCATTTAGTACAAAGAATATCACTACAGTTAAGCCTACCTTCCTACCTTGTAACTACTGCAGTTTTTGGCAATATAGGGATTTAAATAAAAGATCCACTATATAACTACATTTCGTATAATATATAGAATGAAATAGGTTCTAAATGGTTGTACAGAAATTCACTTGTTTTTTTTGAGTGGTGGAACTTTTTAAAATAAGAAATACTTGACTAATTTGTAACATATGTATATATGTAACAGTAAAATACACTCCAGGTGTAAGAGAGGCTCTAATATGTTTACACAGTTATTGTTGTCCTTTTTCTTTTTCTCCCAGTGCTTACAGACTCCAGCGGTTGGAGAATTTTAGTTTATGCCCATAGCATTTAAAATCTATCTTTATAAAAAAATAGTTAGGTCCTTGTATTGCTGAGTGTGAGAGTGTATGGTAGTCATAGACGGTGAAAACTTTCAGGTTGAATTCACAGCTATGAGGGAACAGTACATGAGATGTGGAGAAGGTTTTATGCTTTGTTACTCTGTGACAGACAAAAGATCATTTAGAGCAGCATCAGAGTATAAAAGGTTGTTGGCACAGGCAAGACCATCCGAAACGCTGCCTTTGGTATTGGTTGGTAATAAACTGGATTTGGCTCCTAGATTTAGACAGGTTAGTTATATGAACATTTTTGGATGGTAATATTCTAATTAAAAAGAAAAACATAAATTAAATTTCACCATGCTAATATGACCACTGATAAATATAAATTTATACACACATTTTGTAGTTAACAACAATAAAAAGGAATACATTCTGATGTTGTTTGTCTTAAAACTAGGCGTTGATTGATTGAGTTTTTAGTTCATCCATTGCTGTGATAACAATAATTGAATTGATTTTGCAAATGTGGAATGAAATTTAGTGTCAAACACTGATTTGAGTGCATAATTCAAGCCTTTTTCAACCCTTTTATAAAACATGGTAATATCTATGATTTTTTTATAGGTAACTACAGAAGAGGGTAAAGCACTCGCTACACAACTGGGTTGCCCATTCTTCGAAACTTCAGCCGCGTTGCGTCACTTCGTTGATGATGCTTTCCACGCATTGGTCAGGGAGGTTCGCCGACTTGAAAGACAAAGACAGGTAAACTAACTATTGTAGTATCTCAAATGAACTTATCTATATACACAAATATATATGCCATATGCACAATAATAAATTCAGTTTAAAAAATGTAATTGTCTTTACATTGCACATTTCTTAGCTTTATCGTAGACTATATCATAGTGTTAACAGTAAAAGAATTAAAATAATATTATAGTTTTTGGACCAAATATTTAATCGTTGGTAAAGTTTACATTTACTGTATATCATAAGACATAGATAGGTATCTCACAGTAAGAACAGTGTTGGCCTAGTGGCTTCTGCTTGCGACTCTTATAGCTGAGGTCGCAGGTTCGATCCCCAGATTAATATTGTAAAGGAAATCATCGTGAGGAAACACTGACACAGATACAAAAATCTGATCCCAGATCTTCAAAAGGTTGTAGTACCGCTGATTTATTTTTATTTTACGTCACAGTATAAACACAAAAGTAAACCACTACATTAACACAGGGCTCTACAACTGATTTCTTTTTTATGAGTATTACTTAAACTATCTCTGTATCAATTTTCCACGGCGTATAAATGTCTAGAAAGACAAGACAAAGACGCTGTGGAAATTACGGTTAATCTGTCTTCAGTTATATTATTGAATATTCACCTTCATACTTTTTCTAGTCATCCCTAGTTGGTACCGGAATATCGACAGGCGGTGGCCGCCGACGTTGGCGACGCCTGCGCAGTATATTTGCACTCGTCTTTCGACGGCGCAGACGTACAATTGAATCCTAAATGGTAACTGCAAACTCATGTAAAACTTTTTCCCAAGAATCGCTTTATTTAATCTTATTTCAAATTTATAGGTGATCACGAGATCTTTTTTTTCAATCAACTCTATAGACAAATAAATTTCAGTTAGTTGCTGTCTATATTTTTCCAATTGTTTTTTAAGTTTATTTAAAAGTGGCCACGTTTTATCTCGACTAAAACCTTAGAGGTTTTAATTTACTTGTGCTTTTAATGCGGAAATTGCATTTATTATGGAAAATTTGTTTTTATAAGTTTCGCGCATATTTACGTTGAGATTATGGATTGGTTAAAAGGTACCTCTGATACTGAGTTTATATTAATAAATTAAGTTCATTCTGTCTAATATCCCGTGTACAGGTTCTAAGAAATACTAGGATACTAGGAGGCTTAAGATCTATGCTGTTTCGGCTTCTAATACCCTAGTATTTATTCAGTGCAACCTTGATAGAACAAATCGGAAGGGAAATAAATATTCGTAATAAATTAATTCGTTGAACTGAGGTTGGGTTGAGTTGGTCTAAAATTCGTGTTCGTAAAAAAATAAATTTTAGCAAAAATACCTTTTATGTTTCAAAGCCATTAAATCTTAAATTACTTACTACTTTAAAAAAATACCAATCAAACAACAATGATTGTTTTACGAAAACAGCCTCTCGGAACTGTCTCAATATGAATCACAATAATAATAATAATAAAGCCTTTTATTTCCAAAAAAGTGATACATAATATACTTGTTTAAGGTAAACAATTAGGTACGGGTATGTAGCGTCATTTTATATTACGTCTCACAATTCTCTCCATTGTTTTCTATCCTCTGCGACTGGTCCAGTATGGTCTCAAAGTCAGGCTGATGTCCTCTTTCCATGTGTCTGATTCCTGGTGACCCTGACTAACTGACCCTGTTGTTTGCTCATCATAGTGAATGACATAAATAACACACTATAAGATAAAAAGTCATATTATATTGGTGGGAACCTTATGGTTTTTAAACTATAACAATTCAAGGGGATTATGAAGAATTTGTTAAATCCAGTAATTCGTTATATTGAGGTACGTTATATTAAGGTTGCACTGTAGTTATAGTCCTAAGGCTTAAAATAACTTATTTATATACCTTTCACTACCTCATATTTATCCTTAGCTGTCTACATATTGTGTTCCGAATAGTTTAAGCACACCCTGTATTATTTAGGACTTTCTGCCTTCCAAGGCCTAGTTTTTCTTTAAGGCCTAATCAAGTTACTATTGCGAGGATTAAATTTTCAAAATAAAAAGAGATTATAATATAAAACATGAACCAAGGAAGGAATATAGGGATTTATTAATAAAAAATAAATAATTCAACCAAAAATGTATGTATTCTTCTGTCTGTTATCTGATTTTTTTAAATCGAAATTTTACAAATATTTTGAATCTGTCAAAAAAATTTAGAAGATTTCAATTTTCTTTAATATTTTTTAGATCCTTAATCTGGTTGAATTTTTTTTTTTTTTTTACTAATTTAAGTACATTGTGGTTACCATTATTTTTAAAATCTGTATAGACTTCAAAGATTACAGTGTAATAGAATCATTTAAATTTCGTCTTACAAAAACATGTAACTCTTGAAAATGAAGCACAAAGTCTTCCGTGAGTCCAAACAAGCAATAATAAAATTATAAAATTGCCTAATGACGACGCGTGGTCGATTTGCATAGTGATAACTGCATTTTTGTAAGATCCATAATAGATAACCCGTAGAAATCCTAATTGTCACTAGTTTAATATAGTTGTAATCATATTAAAACGGAATTGATAATATAGTTCTTTAGGGCGTTATAATCCGCCCAATACGCGATGTAATCGTGAGATATCTCTCAAGTCTCAACCCGAGATTTGTTCGACCCATACACAAACCATGACCATAAACGATATAACTGGCAACACTAAACGTTTTCATACATTTAGTGTGTAGTCTATTATCAGACTAAAAGACTTGTATCCATCGTAATAAAAATGGATTTAAAAACGAAATTGCGTGCCCTGTAGTTCTAAAATATACGCTGCTTTAAGCTGCGTTAAAAAAAAATTCACAACCCCTTGTAGAGAGATATCTAACGGCTCGCATAATCGGCCCATAGTTTTTCGATATAGTGAGATTATACCCCACATATATAGTGTGTAATGTTATTTTGATGTATATTTTATTTGGAGTATTTAAGACGGTTACCTTTATATTTTGGTATAATGGGCTATTTGACAAGGTTTTAAAAATCATTTTAGATTATTTATAAGTGACTATAAACTGTTTTTTTAAAACTTTGAAGTATTGGCTTTAAAAAATATCAAGACAGAGTAGTCCCTGTTCAAGTTTCAAGTTTTTTACTTATAAAGTATATTTCTTAAATTATACAAATATAAAGCATGCTATGTCGTCGATTTAGACAAATCAGTTTAAGTTAGTTTAAAATAAGTTTGTTTTCTTTCATGTTAATGACATATGAAACTCATTATTTTAAATTATAGATATATTATTAATTTATTTTTTGTTTATAGTATATAACGCTTTTGAATGCTCGTTTTCTACAGATTATATCAATAACACTTTATTTGTTATACTGTCAAATGGCCTATTATTCGGTTTTTATAATTTAAATGTACTTGATGGCGTTATAGTGCCATATATGACGATTGACATATAGTTTAAACCCCATAGAATTTATGTTATGATGAATATGATGTCATATTATGGCACTAACGTAATGTTTTGATGTATATAAAAAGTATTGATTGTTATATATTTGAAGTATTTATTGTCTTATACATAAATTGAAATTAGGAATTCGTAGGAGTTTTAAAATTTCACTGTAGTGTTGCCATTTCATTAGGTTTTAATTACCATAAAGTACAATTAAGTGTATAAGTGAGATCAAATGAGCTCCTTAATCTGTGTGACAGAGACAGCAATAAGATAAAGAATTATATATTTATATGGTAAATTAATTTGATGTGTGTTTATTAGTGTTTAATGTTGATAACGTAATTTAGGTCGATACGCACAAATTTTAACGTAGTCTCTACCGAGTGTAGGTATAAGGGCTGGGTATCATTTGTTGTATCACTTACGACTTAGTTCATCTAAAAAAACGTAGTTGGTACGAGTATATTATTTTATACTTAATTGATATTAATTAATTTATTACAAATTTTATTTTGTACTCCTTCCAAGACTTCCAGAGTAAATAAAATAAATACAATAATAAGTATTTAACTAAATATGGAAGCGCAATAGTGCTGACAATGTGTTGCCATTTAACAAAACACTGTGCTTTTATCCCCGCTTTATATTATACAACAGGTGAGTGTTTACGACAACTCATACCTAGATTAATCTACTGTAAATCAGAGTGAATTCACTCAAGTGCAATAACATCGTGTCAAAGTAGATTTAGTGTTTGTATTCCGTGACAATAGTTGTCAAATCATTTTTTCCCAAGATGTCCTAACTGGGATATATTTTAGAATAAGCGTTCAAAGTATTTATCTTCTGATTTATACCAAATTATGACAAATTTATTATAAAACTTAGCTTTATTTACTGTGACTCTCCGAATATAATGTTGAAAGTTCACCGGACGTAAGAGGTACTAAAAAAAGCGTGCATCAATAATTTTTACTTTTGTCTATGGTAAATTCTAATGTTGTTTAACACAGAAATTTTTTGTTGACCAAAAAGGTCAACTTATAAAATGACATTGCACAGACTAAACAGTTAAATAGTAATAGTGGAGGAGGAATAATTTTTGAAAGTCAATAGTAGCTGGTATATATCATAACGTCATATAAACATTGTCATATTTATTCGTATTATTTGAATGTGTGAATACGAAGCTTTGACATTTAATAATTTAACCTAAACTCAGTAATGTCAAATATGCATTTAATTTAAATATTCCGTGGGTTAGTTAGTAGTGTTTGTATGGTCTATGTCTAGTCATTGTTTTAGTTGTTATGGAATGTATCGTAGATGATAGGTATAGAACCCCAAGGCCTGAAAACACCCCTAGAAGGCTTAAGTGTTAAGATTTATGAATATGGACTCCAGCAAAGTAGGCGAGGTTAGAGAATTATCGATGTGTTCTGTAGACTGGTCGTTGTAAAGGTTTTCAGAATTAGTTTTTTCTAAATAATTAACACAATAGTTGTGTGTTTGGTCACGCTGTGTACAGAAATTGCAGACCAAGGAGCGAGATCGTGTACACATATAGTCTACTTCTCGATGGTATTTTAAAGATGCGTACGGACCTCTTGTGTTTTTCATTAAAAAAATGTAACAGTACTATTTTATTACGATGGCTATTAAAATTTACATATTTGGTTGTCTACGGGCAACGGTTTGCAAAAGGGGCTAATAATTTAGATGCAAGAAAGTCTACGTTCTAATAAAATTCAAGGTCTGGAGCAATTATACATAATTTTTTTACTCACCAAGTTTCGGACTAAATATATACTTAAAATAATATATGTATTAATTAATAGTAACTATCAGAAACCAGGCCCTACAAAAAAAACTCTTAAATCATTGCAATACATAATATAGCGTAACCCCAATATGTTTAAAGGCCTAAAATGTATTGAATTATATAATTCTTTATTTAAAATGGTGCATATATTTTAAATCGTGAGTTACCAGTATTGGGAACTACCATGACTATCAAAGAGTTAAGCTTTTTTACTATCGCGTCTTGTAAAATAGAACATATGGAATAAACCCCATTACACTACGAGAATTCATATAGTGAAACTATACAAAAATTGTCATTGTATAAAATCAGCAAAAGTTAAGATTTAGAAACAAGATTTTGTGCCGGTTTGCTTATGTCAGAATCCAATTCATTTTAGAAGTACGTGAGTCTCGTTTCTGAATCTTCCCTTCCCCCTGTCTGTATTTTTTAAATACTATGTTCCATAGGCATTAGCGTTCTGCATTTATTTGTTGTTTGACTTGACATTTAATAGTGATATTTGACAGTTTGGCGCTAAGTCACAACTCACATTACATATATATTTTTTTTTTGTTAATAACGTTTGTATTCAAAGATTTTATTTTTGTTTGTGTTTAATGTTGTATACCTATATTGTTTTATATAATTATTATTGAACACGGTACCTTGTATGTAAGAAAATATTTTATGTATAGTGTGTAAAAGTGTGTAGAGGTTTTGTTGAATAAATGTCATGTTGAAAATGTGTTTTATTTTTAATAATAAGCATCCTTAAGGACCGGGAAATCCCGTGAATTCCAAACAAGGCTGTAGGCCTCCGGTTTCATTGCTATTTTTTCTTGGAGCCAAAAATCTAGGTGCAAGACTACTGTTCATACATCAATAATGTCGGTGGTGTCTTTTCTTTTACCCAAATAGAGTTCGGCGCAAAGCGACAGCCTAGTAGACATGTGCTCTGTTGTATTACTGAGAGCAAATTTCGATCGTCAATCGAACAAGTCAAGTTTATTCAATCAGTTTAAACTGATTAAAAGCGGTGTAGACGCCTATTAGTGTTATATGTATCAGTCTAGCCACTTGAAATATTTTTAATAATAATAATTTATTTGCAAAATGTTATTATGGTACAATGTAAAGTTTGCTTGTTGCCACCTATAATAATGCCTAGTCCACACGCTTGGCGTTCGCCGCAAACTTCAAACCTCTACAAACGCTTGGCAAACTTCGTTATCCACACGTTTGCGAGCTTGTCAGTGTGTTCAGGAGACACAAGCATGATGGACGTCGAGGTCTGCCATAACGGCTTGCAAATTTGTCACAAAAATGAATTTTACATAGAAGTTACACTATGAGTCATAGTCAATTTTTTATTATTTATAGACACAATATCAGTATATTCAAATAAGTTATTACGTTTACAAATTAATAATAATCATTAATAGAATAATACATTTATTCCAAAAGTAGTACAATATTAGACTATTATGCCAGTCGGGTTTAAATGTTGGTTATTTTGTAGAGATATAGTTTCAGTATTAGGTATGAATTATCTCAAATTCGCAATATTGGAGTGTTTGACAAATTCAAAAAGGCAGTAAAGATGCAAGTTAGAATGAAAACAGTTGACTAAAATTAAGACGGCTAATGGCGACGTGTATCTCGCTCGTATATATACATATTAATATTAAATTTCTCATGTAAATAAAATATTTTTTTGTAAAGAGAAATAAAGTTCTTTAAACTTTAGGTATAAAAATACAAAAAACTTAAACTTAAAAATACTTAGCTAGTTTTACTGTCGCACGAGTTAACGCATAATAAAATAGACCTATTTTGACCTTCATATGAAAGTTGAGTGGTCTTTAACGCATCGATTATAACTAACTATAAAACTAGACAGCTCAGCAATAAAATCACGCTAACCGTTGTTCTCAAGATGGACACTCGCTCGTAAACTTTGAAATAATAGTCTCCAGTGTCCACTGACTCGTGCACGACGCTCTTAGTTCACACTCCAAGTGTTTTATGAAGGAATTATCTAATGGCACATCCGGTTATGGAGTATAGAAATGTAATGCTTTAATGTAACATCTTTAATTCCTTATAAAAAGGTTTTAACCGATTTAAAAATTATAAGTATCCGCGGTGGAATTCGTTGATTGCAGTAAATTAATAATATAATAATTATAAATAAATGTCTCTCGACACTGTGATCGACCCCGACAGTGTGCCTACCGTTAGATATTTGTATTGACGCAAATGGGAATACATCAAAAATGTGATAAAATAAATATTTCGGGCATAAAATACTGATATTAGTATTTTTTGAAGTCAAACTTCAGGAGTTGCTCAAGCTGCTAAACACTCAGTTGTGAACGACAGCCGTCGAGTAGATACGAATGGTATTTTGTATTCTATCAAATCGCAATCTATTGCCAAGACATGGTTATAGTAATAACAAATGTTTTCATTAAGTATGTCAAATAATTGTTTTATTACAGTCTAATAAGAAATAAATTACAATGATAAATCAGCAATGATTCTGTTAGTCGTGACTAAAGCTAATAAAAGATAGTAAACCTAATGGCTTTTGACCTCCACAAGAACCATTATGAGTGGTTCTGATATCTAACCATTAAATGCAGAAATACTTCAGTTTAGGTTGGCAGTTAAATGACATTTAACGATAACATCCCATAACCATTATTCGCGTTATTACAAAAACAAAATTTACAACAGAACACTTTTACCAAATAAATACCCCTTTACGGTTAGGTTATAAGTTTAGTTCAATTTTAAGAATTAAAAATGTAAATGTTTGTGCTCGTTAATCAGATTTCATAGGTACTATAAATAAACTAAATATATTCATTATATAATATAATGCAAGGCATGTAATTGAGTAATTTGCATACTTAGGGAATGTGTCACAATGTCCGGTTAGGAACCACATAAGCTATTTATTACTTATTGGTAGGATAAACAGTTTTTTTGCGTTTCACGACTGTCAGATAGCGCTATTCGTCATGAAACGCGAAGTATCTTTTTTGGAACTTTTATCTTTCGAATAATCTATGTGTTGCATAGCTTTTTGGTACTTTATCCATACATTGTGAAACAGGCCCTTATACTGTATTGTGTAGAACTCTTAATAATGATTGGGGGAACAAATCGCTTTGTTATAATACTTACTTTGTTTTAGATTATAACAATATATAAATAAATAATACTTATACTTAATTGGAGGATAGGTAGCTTGTGACACAAGATGGAATATGTTACAGGACTGAGCCACGTGTTATATTATGATGAAGCTTACACGATTTATGTTATGTTTATGCATATGTTTCTTAGACTGGGAACTTCTCAATATGTTTAGAATAATTTCGTCATTGTGTTACAGGTGTGGTACCTTTACTATATTTACGCTTAAACCTATGGCTACAGAAAGACTGAGGCGCAAGCATAATTTATTTATTTATAAGTTCTAAAACAATGTGTTAGCATAAAATTATACAAAAAAATGATATTATAAATTTTATACACAAACACATCAATTAAATTAGAACATAAGAAATCTAGCAAGGGAAAGAAAACAAACAACCACAAAATAATAACTAAAAAAGTAATAATAATAGCAAACACAAAGATACTGAAACTAAATGAAAACTTAAACGTCATTAAAATCATTATAAACAAAGTTACGGTAAGTGGGAAGACTGTTGAAAATATATAAATATTTTCATCAATATTAGTTATTAAATTGCAAGAGCGAGATTCACTGGACCATTAAAAGTAGCAGATAAGCGACCCGTAGGTATCGAAGACTTTTAGTTCTAGTAACACAAGGATCACAAAGAAAGGAAAATTATTTAAGAAGGTTATATGTATTGTATAAAATAAATAGCGTTGTATATTCGCCCACAACCTATATTGAAACATGTAATTTTTGCAATCATTCCGGAATGAATGTTTCCCTAATGAACACACAATTTCACTTTTCACAGACGAATGGCGGGAATCAACAAGTGCGCATCTTTTACCAAACAATGGTTCCAGAATGCTTTCAGTTTCCCACAACCTCGCTGAAAGACGGTCGCGTCCACAACTCGAATATAAACTTTTTGTAAATTCCCGCGCATTTTATAAAATGTATTTAATAAAGCTGTCCCGTTTGTTTCTATTGGCATTTATTATAAAGCGTATATTGACAGATCGAACTGTTTATAAGGTTGGGGTTCTGATGGCTTCCCGATTAGATTCCCCATTTGACCTGGAACGATGTGGTCCGGCCGTTGATATTGCTTTAGATACAGTTAACGAAAAGTTCTTGGCGCATCATAATGTTGAACTGCAAAAAGTCCAGGAGAGGTGAGATATCTATGTGAATGATGATTTGTTGATTATTGAACGGACAACAAAATTAAAACTAAAATAAATTATGACAGAAAACATATATTTTATAACGGATGTTTGAGTGGCAATGTTTATTAGATATTAAATTGCACATTGCTTTGCCATATAAATTAGTTCTAGTGAGGATTTTGGTAAAGTTAAAATAGGAAGTGACACAAGATTTTTTATGTTTTTATAGATTATACCTAGTCTTAATTTATTTCTAAAGAAATTTATATACAAATATAATGTTACTTTTATATACATACGAGATAATTCTTTATACTAGATTCTATTTATCATATTATGTATAATATATAATATTATAAATACTTACCATATACGTTTCATACAAAATAAAGAATTGAATAACTCAGGCAATAAATAAATTAAATTTATAATTTTTAAATATTTTGTTTACACTTAATGTGACATAAAATAATAATTTCATACTCTAATTGAAAAAACTGTCAGCACTTCTAGCCCTTCACTTATAATAAGAGTCATTATTAGAAATACACAACAACACAACCTTACAATATTAATAGTTCTGCAGTTACGTGTACTCTTGACATAGGACACCTTCAACTGTTTCCATTGCTTCTTATCAGACGCGCCCTACGCGTGATACGAATATCGTCTTACCGCGCGTCCCTGTTTCTTGCCCATTTTGGCAATTAATACGCAATAAATCCACAACTATGATAAACCTTCTCAAAAGGTCACAAATTAATCGGTGCATAAATGTAGTTTTAAATTATATGTGGTTAACGGATCTTTTTTATTGTCTGTTGAGTGAACTGACAACAGCGATATTATTTGTTAGTGCCCATAGCAGTTAGTTAACTTTATATGTGTTTATTTCGTCTGTACATTTTATTCACTTGTCAATTAACAGGTGACCCTACCAGTTAGGATAGGAGTGTTTATAAACAAATAAAACTTTCGTTTCCCTATATCTGATTTTTTTTTATAACTAAACCTATATCCTAACATGCCACTCATTAAGTTTCTTTTATCTTACTAGGAATGCCTGAAAAATTCGATTGTTAGCGATTGAATATATTAGTTTAATGACAGGAAATCAATTTAATAAATTTATTATATTCAAACCAAAAGTGTTACTTATGTTCTTTGACAATCTTTTTGCATACTCTATGAATAAAATATCTTTGATATGCGTAATATGCATAATCTGATAGGATATTTTTCACGAAGAAGAAAAAGCCGCGGTTTATGCATACATATATATCTTTAGACTTTGTGGATCATATATTATCTGCATTAACTTTTTACAACGGTCGCGGTTATAGTTTCTAATTATAGTGCCGCTTTTCTACAGTTACATTTTACAGTCTCTGTGAAGATATCGTTCATGGTGTTCCCCGATGGTGTGATCCCGGCGAAACAATAATTTCGAGTTAGTACTAACAAAAGGCTCACTGTCGAATGCAGCTAGTACTCACATTAGTTTTAGTTAGTAATGCTTTCCTTGAGCCATGATGGGGAAATATAGCCCCCGTATTCAGACTTGTATTTTAACATCGGATAACAGCTAAATTTGAAGTAAAAAATTGAAGTATTAATAAAATCCTAGAGGCTCTTTGATCTCTGCCTTTTAATAAATTTAAGAAATGTATTAAAGAAAAGCTACACAGCTTACTGTAAAGTTAGCGATTATCTAGTTGATAAAAGAGCCTGGGACTAGTGCTGGGCAGGCTTCTTCTAATCAATTTGCTATATTTGTTTTATGATTTGCTTTTTTTAAAAGAGTACCGAGAGTTTTTTACGCCGGCTTTTTCTCTCGGCCTATGGCCCTTTGCCTTCTTTGCCGATGAATAGGGATGCCTACAGGTTCGAATTTAATGACGTGGAATAAGTGATACCTTGATGATCTTATGTTCCAAAATAAACGTATTTTATTTTATTGATATTAAACACATTACGACGTAAATAACCAAGTAAACTTTCGCAATTATTAATTTAAATGTTCACCTCTTTTCAACCTTCAAAGAATCTTCATAAAAACTCATATCTCGCGGTATCGCACATTAACGAATCACCTTTCACGTTGGCTTCATAAAGTGCCTGTAAAACCCTCTCGCCTTTTCCACTTGTTTTACAACCTTTCGCGTGAAATTAAAGTCAACAGCTTTCTAAGTCATCGTTATTTTTATACACGTTAAAGTAATGTAAAGGTACTTTGTCGGGTCTAATTTATTTAGAAAGCGCTTCCAAAAAATTAATTTATGACAAGGATTCAACAATATAGCATCTGTTTCGTGATTATGTTTAATAAGCAAGTATTAACCGGTCAAGTTCTCAACTAGTAATGAGTCCATATTATAGGTTATTTGTCGTGCACCTTATATTGGGCCAATTCAATAGTGATATTTAGTAGAATCTTAATTATGGTAGTAATTAAAATTTAATTTGGTTTTCACCACTGGCTCCCACGCCATTGTCTCTTCTGGGTCTAAGGCATACGAGCGAGTGTTAAAAGCGCTCTTAGACAGAAAATCCTTAAGTACACAGCCGGGGTTCAAACCAGCGATCATAGGGATGAAAATCTCACTGAAGCCAAAACTGCTCACAGTAGTTCTTTTGCTGGAAATGATTCTGTAGCAAATGAATAAAAACTTGGAAGAAATACTAATCAAGTTCAAATAAATATGTAAAACGGAATACAACAAATGTGTTCCAAAAACATTTATTTTAAGAAACAAAATTTAGAGTTTGTTATTTCAGTTGAAAATGACTTTTATCCTATTTCTTTTATAAATAATCCAAAATATAGTCACAACAAAAACTTCCATCCAAAAACGAACATTCAATCATCTATTTAATATCTCTCTATATCTGTAAAACATAATTTTTATTTTTATTATTTAAAGTTTGTATATTATATCGTGTTTTGCTTCGATTCAAGATAGAATATTTATTTATTATTTTACATATACAACTGTCAGAAAAGAAGCGCTGGACAGATACCTACAGGTTGAAACAGATAGTTCGTTCCAGATGCTTCCTTGCTGACCACGACGTTCAAATAGGAGCTGCCGATTGAACCAAGAACCTAACCTAAACAAAGATAAAATCATAAAGTGTAGACCTACACATTCGTAGGCCAAACGCTACGGGCCTCTATGATCTATGTGATTCACAGGTCTACGGGCGTAGCATAAAAAAAAGAGTGTGTGTACACTTATACTTCGTATGGAAAAAAATAACTAAAATGCAGTAGTGATTAACGATAAATATTAAAATTAATAAAAAAATATTTTTTTAAAATAAAAATGTAAATAAATTAGATTTACCCTCAAATCTATAAATGCACTCAAAACAGTTTATTCAAATCAGTTTTGTCACTAATATTCAATATATATAGATATACTTATAAATTGTTAGTAAATACTATCACCGTCGTATTTGAAATTGATTGATTTAATAAAAACACTAAAATAATATTTATTTATTCACATTGTTTAATTGTACTGTTACGAAACACGTGTTCTAAAAATAAAAATACTAGAATATACAACTTGAACATAGTTATCGATTTTCATGCCACCTAGAACGAACTTTACGATGTTGTATTCAGGTGTCGGTGTGCGCGCGCATCGTAAAAATTCACTCTTATCATTTTTCACGATTGCGCCAAAAGAAATATAACTTCAACAATTGGCTTTCATAGCCCAATACAGTAATTTTCTCTAACTGAAAATATAGGAATAAGTTTTAATAAAAATGTAGGCAAGTATAAAACGCGTCTTGTAATTCTACATCACATAGAAAGATATAGAAAGGCTCTTCTAACATTATTTATCTATGAATGATTTACATAGACGACTCTTCGATACATTGTAATAACATTCGCTTTATACAATAACAACACAGTATTTTTTTTATAGCTACCCAACGTGTTCAGGCGCGTTAGCCCCAGGTCTGGCAGCAGATATGCACTTCAAGGATGACGTCATAGCATTTATTGGGCCTGCATGTGCCTTTGCCTTGGAGCCAGTTGCCCGCCTCGCTGCTTACTGGAATACGCCTATAATTACGGGAATGGGAGATCAGGTAACTTCTTTTTATTACACACAGGTATTAAAATATATATAAATTAGTAAGTAATAACCATTTAAGCATTTATGCCTAACCTATATATATTCGTAATTAGTAATTAATTTTATTCCATCTGCAATCTGCCTCTTAAGAAATGATGGCAATTTGGTAACGCAAATCCAATATTTTTTTTATTCCCTCCGTAATTCGTAAACTGTCAGACTGCGGCAAGTTTCGCCCTTTTCAGCCGATACGCACTGTTCATTGTTTCCAAGAGAAGAGAGAGTTGATCTTTTAATGTCTTCCTCGATAGTGGCAATTCCCAAATATTTATGGACTTCAGCATTTCGTGTTAACCACGCACCGCTTATATTTCACAGTGTTTTGTTTTGTAGCCGCTGCAGGATTTCGATATTAGAGCGGCTTGCTGACCCCCAGAGCTGTATCCCATAGAACCATATTGGTTTTTATTACAGTTTTGTAGATGAGAAGTTTATATTCCAAACTGATTGCGGCATTCCTACCTACGTTCAATTTATATATTTAAAATGAAAAAGCTTTCTACTATGAGTTGAAAACGTACAAAAACAACTTAGAATTAGGTGAAATTATAGGGAAATGCTGCGTTTCACATGGATATAATTGGTCAAACAAAAGAAAAACTTGTCGCGAATCTATGAATGGTATACCCTGTTCTTCAATCTCGGTTTCGTTTTTCTTACATTAAGGTTTGGTATAAACACGCACCACCGCTTTGTGGAACCACCTGCGGACTGAAGTATTTCAAGAAAAGAGCGTACCAATTCTTAAAGGGCCGGCAACGCACTCGCGAGCCCTCTGGCATTGAAAGTGTCCATGAGCGGCGGTATCACTTAACATCAGGTGAGCCTCCTGCCCGTTTGCCCCCTGTTCTATAAATAAAAAAAACACAGTCAGTAACAATGTAAACAGTGAGTAATCAATGGTTTAATTCTCATTCAATTTCAGCAAAACGAATAAGTGTGAAGCACGATGCCATTGCCCTGTAACTTCGTTATAAGACACGTTAGATGCACGTTCCCCCCAAACTATAGTTCTGTTTGAATTTTGAGATGCTTATGAAATACGAAAGGAAAACAAGAGCTTATTTTCCTTGAAAATAGATTTACAATACTAGATCTAATATGGTGCGAAACATAATATAAATAAAATGAAATAAAATTAGTAATTTTATTGTGGAAAAAAAACACTTTATCCTATTTATAATCAATCCAAAATGAACTAACTTTAAAAATTACGTATTCAAATTAAAATGACTGACTCTTGATACATACCTTATAGAGAAATGCTCTTCTAAAATTATTTTATTTAGTTAGGCAATATATGATATATTATATTAAGCCTCTCTTTTGTCGTTCTTTTGTAATAAAAGCAATGCTAATTCATAAATACTAGTCATTTTTATAATATATAAGTATTGTTAGACAATAATATTTATTGTAAATTATCATACAGTAATTGTTATTTAACTTATTACATTTGTGATTACGCAAGAGTAAGGAAACTAAATACAAAGTTGAACCGTTTATCTGTTAGTACATATCCATTATTCTTAAGGGTAGTTAAAAACAAATTACCTAAATGGAAAAAAGGTCCAACCTTTGGAAATTTAAGTTGATGTTTTTCACTTTAAGAAAAAGTTACCTTTAATCATCAAAGCGAACTGATTAGAGGAAATACGAACCCGCCTCTCCAGGCCGCTTGGGCTTAATTACAGACACAGATTATAGCAATTTGTTAATGTTACTAAATTGAACTGCCCATAAATACTTTGTATATATAGTATTTTTACAATTTTTTTTAGTGTAACAGCTTTCTTTCAGTTCCTACAAAATCCAGTCTAGTTAAATTCATTAAAACTGTTATTTAAGAAGCACTTTAATAGTGAAGTGTTAGTAGTTGGTTGACCAATTGATAAGTAAAATACACAGATTTGGGAAACATGTTTCAGATGTATACTTGTAAACAATTGAAACTGAAGTATTTTACTTCGAATTGTTTATGAATGAATATTCGTATTTCGTATATATATGTATTTTATCATGTAGCAAACAACAACAAACAAAACAGACACACCTCTGCATCTGTATTGTGATATTTTCTAATAAGCAATAGGCTGTGCCTTCACACGCCGTTGACATTTTTGGTCTAGTACATGGGGATTACAGGGCTATCCCTGTAATAAGAGCATACTATTATGCTCAAGCCTACTAGACAGATAACTGTGAGCTGATCATATAATTTAAAATAATTTCAAAATAACTATGAAAAACAAAAAAAATTAAAGTAAAAACCTCGATTAAAAACTTTATACGAACAAAGTATCGATGTTTTGATGTGCACATTCTACCAAAATCATCGCTGTTAACAGTCCCAACGGGTATTATGTAAATTTTACTAGTGGGAATAAATGTATTTACTAGTGAAAATTCTATACAAAATAAAACGTTAGTAATAATGAAGTTTATATAAATATGTATTTATAATACTTCAAAAAGGCTCTTCTAGCTTTTATTTGTGTACTGTGAACGAGCGTTTAAAAAATGATTTCTATTCAATAATCACATAATGCATACTGTAATATGCAACCTACCTGTACTTTTGTAAAAAATATTGTACATATTGCTAGAAACTAATATTTTTATTTTATATCTTATTTTCAAATAATTTCATAACCAATTCTAAATTTTCTCGCTAAGTGAATGTAATTCTTTGAGAAAAAAATATCTTTGCCTAAATTTATTTGCAATTATGAAGGCTGGAAATTTTACATAGTTAATTTCACAAGACACTTTCTTTTGCGAAATACCAAACTGTGGTGTCTGGTGTAGGTCTTCCCTGAGAGATCTACAACTAATCAAAGTATACTCCTTCCTCAAAGGCTGGCAACGCCTCACTGAATATAGGTCCCCATGGGCTGCAAAGACCCTTTTCGAGCGTACCGTATGCCCGCCTTTATTATATAAAAAAAATGTATATCTATGTCTCTGAGGAATGAATAATCTAAGAACGCAAGCAGTAACAAATCCGGGTCGAATATAACCTATTCTACACAACTTGATAGGTGTATTAACTTTATTGTATTATTCCTACGAAACTTTAGCTAAACTTAATGTTCAATTAAACGAATGAATAATTAGTGAGACGTTAGTTTCTCATGAGCGTCGAGAGAATCTCGTGCCCGACATTGAAAATTTAATCAAGGTGTTCATTATCCTTACGGCCAAGGTTAGTTTATAGAATTAAAACATTAAGCGTACCTTGTTAAAAGCTTGCACGGGTTGGTTACCCGAGTAATGCGAAGAGTCGAAAGCCGTAATGAGATAGTACGTCACTGAATTCCGAAAAGAGAATCATTTTTCTGAGAAATGTAGGAAATATGAGGGAACTAGCACGTGATCGACATCGTTGTGTGTCAATTTGTACGTCAATAATAATTATATTTTATTTATTTATTTATTTACATAAATACATTTATTATCCTTTCAGACATGTATGTACTTCTGTTCATGTTCTTATTTTCTACCTTTGTTTATTCATTGGTTTTATTCATTATGACACACTTATAAATGCCGTAGACAAGTAATAATTATGAATAACAAGACTTATATAATAGCCTTTATTACTGTAAAATATATATTCGTAAAAATGTATATGTATGAAGTATAGCCGGTTAATTTCTATTTTACAGCTTTGCAGAGAAAGATAGAACATCAGTGATTGTTTTTTTTCAGATATCTGTATTTCTAATTTCTATTCTGTATATTTTGTATACTTGATGCCAAAGTAACTTTTCTCTATTCTTCTTTGTGGCGTCTGGAATATCTAATATAGATCAAGCAATAGATTGTTTTATATGACAGGTGTTAATATGACATAAAACAGATATAGCAATTCTGAATGAATTTGTCGATCTGTAATCGTATTTCAGAGGCTTTTAAGTGTCGTAGATTTTAATCCTCCAAATGATGTATTTATTTTATTTGCAGAATTAAATTGTACTAAGAACTATGTTTTTTTTATTCTCTCTTTGTTCGGAAGGGATTATCTTAATCCGGGAAAATCTTTTCTAATTGGGGGCTACGTAAATATTTTGTAATACCACTTACTAGAGATGGTGACCAACCTTTTTTGTTCTCTTATTATTATATATGTCGAAGTAATGGCGCTGGTATCAGCTGCCATTTACATTATAATTTAATAACATCAAAGTCAAATGAGTTTAATTAATTAAAAAACTACAACATTTTAATAATTATAATAATAATAACTACAGAGTCATTATTATTCTCGACCATTGAATAGTCGTTAATGTATTGATCCAGCAACATATTACCACTTCTACCAGCGCCATTAATCCGACATATATTATGTTACTGTATTTACGGGGTGATATTATATTCATATGTGTAAAAATCAATAATTAAGGATTATTATGTTTTTGTTTGGAAGGCAATAATACTGTATTTATGAACAAAACCATGAAAAATAGCAACAAGTTAATATTTGCAGATGCCAGTACAATTTATTTCATGGTTACAAATCACTTGTATTTATTACCTCCGCCATTGTTCTTTAGGCCCAATAATTAATTTTGATTACGTATTTCTCAAGTATTCATTTAGATTTCGTAAATAATGGTTATAGATTATGAATATAATAGTTATTTATTTATTTGGAAACAACACAGATACATCTGTTTGTTTGTTGTTGTTGTTATATATACAATAAAAGTTAAAAATAAAACATAAAATAAACACAATAGGTTTAGCTAATTATGATGATATAGTAAATTAAGAACAATTGTAACACGAACATAAATCATCGAAGTTTTGACACTTACCTCGAAACTCCATATTACAACGTTCACCCGTGTAATATGGAGTCATAAACAAAATATTGTATTGTTATATTCTTCATAAATCTGTCCATATTTGTTCATACATATTAAAATGTCGCAAAGCTACCTCTTATCGTGAATTACTTTTTTGCTTTTTTCATGTGTCGTTTCATAAATCGATCAACTGTTCATGTGAATTCCATTGTTTATTACAACAAAAATTGCAGCTAAGTTAATGCTTGCATTTTAAGAATTTGATTAGCGATTTAATGTCATGTATTTGTTCCTTGTTATTAAGCAACGATTGGAATTAACAAGTATGTGTGAATTAATTTCGTTTAACTCGTTCTTTGGATTACAAAAATAATCATAATGTACCTCTAATAATTCAATTCAATTCGTACAAGTATGCAATTTTTTAGTAATTTTTTATTATGACGTTTATGTTTGTATGTATTAATGTAACCAAAGAAGACTTGTTTAGGAGTCAACGTTAGGCTATCTACTAACTGACTGGTTAGTCAACTGATAATTTTGATTCATATGACACTATTGTAAAGTCAACGGTATTTTCAGGAAGTGTAGCTAAATATCAGAAGCAAACTTACCACAAAATCCAAACCACATTTTAATATATGTTCAAGG
Source organism: Pieris rapae (assembly GCF_905147795.1). Classification (NCBI taxonomy): domain Eukaryota; kingdom Metazoa; phylum Arthropoda; class Insecta; order Lepidoptera; family Pieridae; genus Pieris; species Pieris rapae. The sequence goes on along the minus strand of NC_059509.1, from coordinate 1,449,999 downwards.
ATTGAATGACATACATCCAATAATATATTAGTGCGTCACCCAAGCGTCTGTGCGTCCATAATTATTATTTCTTTAGTTTTGTTGGTGCGGCTTAAAAAAAAACGCTATTTCATCCTAAAAGGTCATCTTTTTGCGTATAACTTCAATCACGTCAGCAAATATTGACAATCCTTTCAACACAAACCTCAGTGCGCAATAAATCGGTCGACTACGCAAATGGTCAAGGGCATAAACAAATCAGTTTAAAAGCAAGTGGACACATCACTAGATGCGAACTTGGCATTGAGGATATCTATATATATATATGTGTATCGTAATGGATTGCATTGTGATGTAATGAGAAGGGAGAACTATCTGATAAGGTTGGGATTTCTTTGGAATTGATTGTTTTTATAGCTCTAAGCTAAAGGTCCACTATGAACTATGTAAATAACGATATATAAAAGACTAGCAGACCCGACAGATGTTGTCCTATACAAATATTTTACATACAAAATTTCAAACTGAAAAAACAATAAAAAATATCTAATTGCTCAAAATACTTCGTACTTTTAACATTCGTACTTCTTTACATTTGCATGCCTATTTATATATAGCTGATTGTGTGAATTTTTATAATTAATCTATCCACACTATATTAGAAAATAAACGTTTTCATTTTATTTCACGTTTTATACTTTTATTGGAACAATAAATATACATAAACGAGAACAATATTACGTAGTTATTAAATACTGGGTCTGTGGTTACGATACAAAAATATATAAATAGGTCAAAATATTTAAAAGAATTTATAAGTCAAAGGAAAATGAAGACGGTTTATTTGGTATACAATTGTAGGGTTTCATCTCTTTGTTTTGTAATAAATATTGTTTTAAAGCATAACAAAAACATTTTTAAATGGCAATAAAAATTCCATCATTCTGAATTATACCTACTACCAGATCCTTAAAATAAGGCCTAGAACACGTAAGAAAATCTTTATAAAAACATCTTTACTTGAGTCTAATAGAGTAAAACTGAGGTTAATATTTCAAATCGGAAAACCTTACATTGTACATATAAGTACTTTAGGCCTTGGCCTCAGAGTTTAGAATCTTTTTCATGATAATTTTTTAAAATCTAATAGGCAAGTAGGTGATCAGCCTCTAGTACCTGACACACGTCGTCGACTTTTTGGGTCTAAGACATGTCGGTTTCCTCAAGATGTTTTCCTTCACCGTTCGAGCAAATGTTAAATGCGCACCGCACATAGAAAGAAATCGATTGGTGCACAGCCGGGTATCGAACCTACGACCTCAGGTATGTGAGTCCCTAGGCCAACACTGCTCTTATTTTAATTTAAGTTATTTAGTATTGGTTATTGTCTAAAACTGAATACTAGCCGACGTTATAAAGGCATCTTGCCTTTAAAAATTTAATCATATTCCCCTTAAAAGAATTAATCTATAACTAGGAAATTAAATAGTTTATTAGCTATGTCGTAATATTTTTTTTTAACATAACCAAAAATAAACATAACTTTGCAATAAATAAACAGTTAACTACAATATTAACGCAATATTTAACTGTCGAATGTAAGAATAATTTTTTAGATGATAGGCCAACATTGCTTATATATACGGCGCTATGAGTACAGTATAAACCGAATTATTATTAACGTTGATCCCAAGATTACATTCTCTTTGTTTCTCGTAATAACTGAAACTGGTTTTCAGAAAACCTTCGCTCCTTGACATCTAAATTACAGTACGAAGTCGTCTCTTTGGATAGCACTAATGAAATATTCAGGATCCCTCTATTGTACATTGCTTAGTTTCAACGTGAGAACGTTGGGTCCCAAAGCCTTTTTTTATACATTTAAATTTTTTATCTTATATTGAGATAATCTAAATAATATTTAGTGTTGCTTTTTTTATAGAACATGGGACAAACGGGCAGGAAGCTCACCTGATGTTAAGTGATACCGCCGCACATGGACACTCTCAATGCCAGAGGGCTCGCGAGCGCGTTGCCGGCCTTTTTTTTTTTTTTGGAAAAGGTTCAATCCATCACAATGTAACGTTGGTTAAAAATTATTGTGACAACACTTGAAACATTACTTGTACGTAGCTTAGCTTGTAATCAGTCGTTATTATGGATATATTCAGTCATTGCCGGGAACTTGACCTCTATTGAAAGTCAAATGCAGGCAGCCAACGCGTTTTTTTTTATTATTTCTATACATACAAGCTTAATGTTGATAAACCCTTTGATATTTTTCGCTCACTAAATGTTTACATTTAAGTGAGCGAAAAATAGAAATACATAAATATATTCAATTCTTGTATTCTTATAATAAGAAAATACAGAATGAATTTTTCAAATACCTCTACTCATTGTATTGCTTTATATCGAAGGTTGTGTGTTTGCAAAGTTTATTTGTATTGATATCCAGATTAAAGGTAAGGTTCTATTGTTAGAGAAGCTTATTTTTGTCCTTCATTCGTTCGGTCACCTTTTTATCAGTGCTGAAATCTTAATCACTTTTTACTAAAGAAGGCATTTAGTGCAAATATAAAAACCTCTTTTATGGATAAAATATTGATTATGTATAGTATCAGTATATAATAGGATACCTATAACATACGTATGCGTATATGTAACGCCTTATCCTACGCCATTTTCTATAATATCCTCCAAGCACAATAACTCCACCATCAGTCAGCATCATATATATTCCGATTAAAAAGGTATATCGTAGCGTTAGAATGTTCTAGACCGTCTATTTGATTAATCGGTTCCGAATTCTCAGCTCCGCTCTGTGCTATTGTGACTTCTTCTTGTTTAGCCTATTCCATTATAATTCTTTTTCGGGATTGTCAATAATTGTCGTGGTTCGCTCGTCCATGCTACTGCTACTGAAATGTAACTGTAAACTGATGAGTTCTAGTCAAACCTAAAATCATTTATTCCAATTACACCACCTAAAATGCCACTTTTGAACGTTAAATAAAATATTAAAATGATTTTAGTTGCCCCTTCCAAAAGTAAGTTTCATGTAGAGAAGAATGGGCAAGAAACTTCACACTTACTCTTTTAAAATAGGTTGTATTTTGTATAGATGAGTTAAATAATTATTTGTGAAGACTCCAAGAATAAAACTACTATACTAAAATAGGCACAAACTTACTAATAAAGCAATGCAGCGGATACGTCAATTATTGTGTTTTTATTATACATGTTCCTCGCATACACACATATATTGAAACCACAGAATATTATATTTTAAAGTGTAATAATAAAAGAAAACAATAAAACAGTGTGTTAAATAAAAATCAAATGTTTACAGTTTGTAGTACATATTATGAAATAAAAATAACAAAATATGTACTTGATACTACATATCCAATTTGATTTTGTCAAGACTGTTTTATTCAACATTGTTTAATTCAACAGTACAGAATGTTTCCGATCTTGATATAATCCTCTAATTTGCAATAAGCTTGTTTACAAAATGTATCAATGCAGTAGCATTGATAATATCATTATCATAGCATTGGGAATATAAAATTATGAACTATTACAGCCACCATCTGAAGGAGAGCTCGCCGCTCCTGCGAGTGTGGTTAGCCGTATGCATAGGCTTAGAAATCTTCGAAAAGGAACTAGAGTAAGTAATAAATCGTCATTTAAATTTATTTTATGTTTGAAAAGTAAATGGTAGTTTCTTATCTTAGTTTTCACTGCAATTATTTTGAAAATTATTTGGTCTATTATGTGGTCGAAATTGATCATTATTTATAATAAACAAAGAGTAAAAATAAATAAGCAATTTTGTATTAAAACAATGTAATAGTTTATGTTTTTTTAGCCACAGACACTATTCAATGACAAGGGAAAATATCCAACATTAACACGAATGTCCTACTGCCAATGTCGGCTACCTCGCGTTTTTACCAGCGTATTCGAGCGGTTTGGTTGGACACATGTGGCGTTGTTGCTCGACAAATCGGATCTCTTCTCTCTAACAGTTGGTGAGTATTTTTTTCGTCTAGTTGGCTTAAGTTTTATGACAGTACCGATTGTTCTAATGTCGTAGGATTAATATATTTAGCAAAATGTCATTATATTTAAATTTCTTTGCAAATCATAGGAATGGTAAGGAGACGCCATTTTTTCACATAATATTGACTTTAATATACTTTACAATTTTGTAAATTTAAATGTTAAAATATTTTATATATAAAATTACAATATTAAGCTGGAATATAAGCAATACCTCGAAATTACCACGAAGGTCAAAATATCCAATTTCGTCAGATTATAAAATAAAATAGATCCAATTTTTGTGCTCCGACACCAACCATACTTTTTAGTACTTTTATACTAGCTGTATTATCCGTATTTTTATTAAAGTTTTTCATTATTCCCAACAAAAATGGGTGTTTATTAAAAGTTTTGGCTCACTGTTATATAGGTAAAAGTTTGGAATGGGGCTTGCGGAAAGAGGGAGTGTTGAAAGCTGTTCGAGAATTAGACGGTAATGAGCGCGAATCATGTGAAGCTCTGCTGCGAGATGTCAGTATGTATGCACGAGGTAAATTGTCAATCGTTAAACGTCATTAATTTAAGATAATACATTATTATAGAAAACCTACTTGTGTGGCACGTGACTTTTAAAGGAGGATAAAATCGTTTTCTTTTTGATTTGCTAACATTGTGAAGTATAATTTACAAAAATAAATAATTATTTTGCAAATTGAAGCGACTTGAAACATTTATCCTGACATTTAGACGACTGTTCGCGCCATTTCACGTTGACGATAAATTTATGACGTAGCTATGAATATTTATGATTAATGCTTGCATCTTGCATTTAATATGCAACTGTTTCTTTGGTCTAGCTTAGATATGTTGATGAATTTCGGGTGGATATCTCATTTTGATTAAACAAAATAGCAGATTTTTCTTTTTTTGCAGAATTTTTTTTAATGACGGCTAGTTGACCCAAACTCTTGCATGCTTATAGAAGTATTAAATAAAACGATTAAAAGTGTATGTCGTCTCAAGGTGGTAGTAGGTACTCTTTTAAAGCGTTTCGAGTATTTATATAATGAATAAACGTAATTTATTTATAAGTTCTAAAACAACATGTATGCATAAAATTATACAAGAAAATATGACATCACAAATTTTACACACATACACATCCATCATGTTATAAAACCAGTAAGCTAACAAGGCGTAAATTAAAAAAAAACATAAAATACAAAACAAAAAAATATGTGGTCATAGATTAGACAATTATAAGTAAATTACTACTCAGTATGACTTATCGTATTCTGACCTATGGCCACAGAAATAAGTAATAACTAAAATACAAAATAGTAATAATATCCAAAAGTAAATAGAAATAAATAGATCATGATAAACAAATTAACAGGATGTTGTTGTGAAATATATCAATATTTTGAACAATGTTAGTAATTCGTTACTTTTATAAAATAGAATAACTTCGAGAGCCGCATTTCATAGCAATTACAAGGAACAAAACATGTTTCATTTATATTTTTCCTTATCTTTCGTGTACAGTTGTTATACTGAGTGTTCGAGGCTCGCTGGTCCGCGAGTTCCTGTTGGCCGCCCACTCCCTAGGCATGACGAGAGGAGAATGGGCTTTTCTTGACGTTGAGATATTTCAGGTATTTATTTAATTTTCAGAAATAATTTCAATAATTATTATTTTATAAATAAAAATTACGTAAATGCGCTCGATTCAAGAATACAAAGGTAGATTAAAGAAGACAAAAATGTGGTTTCCCAATTAAAACATATTTATTAATCAAAAAAATCCTGCTAGACCCGCAAAAGGTATGCAGGATGCTTACCTGATGTTAAGTGATAGAGACTCACATTGTCAGAGGGCTCGTAATTCCGTAGCCGGCTTTTTAATAATTTTCGCAGTTTTCTTGAAGGACCCTTAGTCGAATTGGTTCGGAAATACATCGGCAGCTGGTTCCACACTGGTCGTGAATTTTCGAAAGAAATCCCGCGTAAGTCTATCGTTCTGATTTGGTAATCAATATTCGACGAAAATAACATCCGTTGCGAAGTTTATCTTGTCTTAATAATAAAAATTATATAGGACTTCTTCAAGTAATATCAGGAGATCACTTATAATAAAATTATTCTTCATTATAATACGGAACGCGTTGTTAATGAGTCTTAAATAAAGACGGTTGAAAGCAATTTACAATTGGGGAGAAAATTGAATTGATAAAATAAAATCTAATTAATACATTCGGTAATTTAGTAGTTGTCATACAAAGAAAAACTAAACATGTATATATCGTATTAAGCTTATCGAGTTTGTTTAGGTCTATTAACGACAATTAAGTTTATTAACGTACACGTTATAATTTCAAATAGTAACAAATTATATTATGTACATTATATAAATATCGCTTATATCACACGTTCGTTCGTTCGTTCGTAAATAATCACACAAAATTTAATGGCTCATTACAATTATTTAGTTTATTTTAACTTTAAAGATAACATATCTAAATATTATAATAATATGTTCGCTTATTAATATTAAATTGGAAGACACAGGCAAAGTTTTTGCGTACAAATAAAAGTGGGACAGATTGGTTTGGAGTAGGATTCAAGTGATTCTTTCTGTTACTCAACAGAAAGAATCACTTGAAACTTATATTGTTACTTTATTTTTATATTTGATGTATCTCTTCTAATTAGTTCAACCTTCATAGCTAGGTAATCACTTATTTGTAATATAGGTGGATCAATCATCAAATCAAATCTCTGGATATTATATAATATATAAGTAAAATAGTTACCAAAACAATTTTGTCTTAAAGGCGGTCAACAAGGAAATTGAGTATTATTCTTTTTTATCCAAGGTATTTCGAGTATAACGATTCAAAAAAGGCGATCCATCAAATGCTTTATACTCTACCTTTCAAATCCCTTTATATTTTGGATTTATGTCGACGTTCTGATATCGATATTCAGCATGGCAGGGAAATCTTTATTAGATTTTATGTAAGATTTGTCGAATTTCTTATGTTTTATACATCCTTTTAAAAATATGCATAATTTATTTTCAAACAGCAAAGTTTTTAATTTTTTTTTAATTTTATTTTTTTAATAGTTAACTTTTTTGATTATTATGATTTATTTGCTTGTTATGATTGCTAATAAAGATTGTCATATTTACTATTAATTTATTATTTATATTTAAAATATCACATAGCATAAATTAAGATTTAGTTTGTAGTGTAAGTGTTCTCACTTATAACTAAGTAACTATTATCACTTGTAACATGTATGGATCCCTACAGTTGAGTCACATCATTAGACTTCGAGACTGATCACGAAATTTCACCAATATCACCTCAACCTTCGCGTTCCACAACTGTGCGTGTTTCAAAGCAGTTTCTGCCGTACAAATGAAACCATCTGCCCACTGAAGTATTTCCTAACCAATTTGACTTGGCCTCCATCAAGAAGAGTATACACATGCAAAAAAGGCCGGCGAGCCCTCTGGCATTGAGTGTCCATGGGCGGCGGTATCACTTAACATCGGGTGAGAACCTCTGAAAAACCCCTCTATTTCTCATATATAGTTAACGATCATGCAACTTCAAAAATAATATTGTAAAGCCGTTTTGATACATAAATTTGCTATTTAATAGCAGGTAATTTTTTGTGGTGAAACCCGTTATTAGCCAGTTAAAGAATTATTAACTTTTCTCGTTAATTTAAGTATTAAAATCAATCTTTTTCTAATCTATCTGTATTAGTAATATAAAAACAATTAATTTCGAACTCTCGGTCCATTTGTGTATGCAAATTGTCTCGATATTAATCTTACAATTTGAGTCTTGGAACTGGTTAATTATTTCGTGAAAATCTCGCGCGTTAGTGAATTTTCAAATTAGTTCAGAATCTAGTTTAATTTTACGTTTAGTTTCCGTTACAATTATTATTTATGCATAAATTTACTTAGAAGAAAGTGCGAAATTTATCAATACACAAAGAAAATCTGATAAACACAATTTTATTAAAAAAATCTCACTAACTGGGATTAGCACTCCAAACATAATTTTTAAATAATATCTGCATAAACAAAAGACAAAACAAAAAGGTTTTTTTTGATTAAGGGTGGATATTGGGGTGAAACGGGATGGGCTGCCGGCGATGAACGCGATGCAGCAGCCCGCGCGGCCTATGAAGCCTTACTTCGCGTTTCACTCAAGTTGCCGACGGGTGACAGATTTGATGAATTTGCGGATACAGTACGCAATAGAGCAAAACTGCACTATAACTACACTTTCTCGGACGGTGAAGAGGTAAGTTTGATTTGTGTAATGGGGACATTGATTATTGAACCTAAACATAATTAACATTTTTTTGAAAAGTACATTAAACCAGAAATAATTGCAATAATTAAATGCGTTTTAATTCAGTGATTATATTCATTTATTAATTTTTATTTATTAACACTTCGATACATTACAATATAAAGATTGAACATAATTAAATGAAAAGGAGGGCAACTACTCTATCTATAAACTAGTCGCGTAACATACTATATAACAAGATGAGTTTACCTAATAGAAATAGAAGCCCATATGGCTTAAGTTAAGGCTTCAGTCCATACCTTATCTCTACGATTATAATAGATAAGATAGAAAATTATGTGTCTACGTGCTACGCCGTACCGCGTAGGCTTTCAAGTCGCAAATTAGATGTATACTGTCTAAACTGATCTTGTCTTTAAGGTAAATTTCTTCATTGGGGCTTTTTATGATGGTGTATATTTGCTTGGTATGGCTCTGAATGAGACTCTGACTGAGGGGGGAGACATTCGCGACGGAAGAAATATTACTCGTCGTATGTGGGGTCGGGATTTTCATGGTGAGTACGATTTAATTTTCATAATTTTGTGGATTACACTTTTATCTGCCTATTTGTGGTCTGTTATTAAAGGGGGTTTCTCAGTTTTATTTCCCTATAGTGTATATCTCAATAGAGTCCAGACTTTTTTGACCAGTTGGTAGAAGATTTGGTCTTAGATATTATAGAACAACATATAGGCACATAAGATTGTCTGTTACCCCATTTGACAGATATTAAAAATGTATAAACAGTGCATTGGTATTTTAAAGGTATAATTATTTCTACAAGAAACAAATATCCTGTTTATACCGAGTAATTTACTCAAATAAGCAGACTTGGTGCAATATATTATGGGTTACACAGTTCAATTTAAAACAAAGATACACCTTTTCTTATTCTTCGGAAAGAAAATATTATTAAGTATATTATATTAATTTAATAGGTATAACTGGACACGTGCGAATCGACGCTGTGGGGGACCGAGATGCTGACTACGCCATTCTTGACTTAGATCCGGTCACCGGAAAATTTGAGGTAAGTATTGTTCCGAACCACTTTCGTGACTCAGCAACATTTAAGACAGTAGGGCAACTACCAGCAACTTCAGAGTCGGAAAAAGTATCGATATGAAGTAGATAGACACATAACATACTTCCTAAAAAATTTTTTATAGAATAGGAGCCAAATGGGTAGAAGGATCATCTGATGTTAAGTGATACCGCCGACCATGGGCACTCTCAATGGTCTCACGAGTGTGTTGCCGGCTTTTATTACTTTTGTAGCGCCAAAGCTCATCATGCTCCATGCTAGCTAGTAAGACGAAGTATTATTTCCTTTTCCTTCAGTATTGGGTACAAGGGTGCATTAAAAATGTTTTGCTACACATAGATTATGACTATTTTTTCACTGTAGGTTGTGGCATTCTACCACGGTCTCAATATGAGCTATAAGCCAGTAGCTGGCAAAGCAATTCATTGGCCTGGGGGTCGTCGAAGTCCACCTCCAGATAAACCACGCTGTGGCTTCCTTGGAAACGATCCTTTGTGTCAAGGAGGTAAAGAACTTATTAATATGTGCAAGAAGTTTTACCAATTATTTATAATCCATATTGGACTGTTCTTTCTTATAACTAAACAGTACTACATGTGCGTAATTTGTTTAATACCTCCAACGATAACATAGATTAGATAATTAAAAAGAAAACACCGTAGATTATATTTCAATTTATGTATAACATATATGTATTTTTACTACCCAATGGGTTGTTTTGAAATCTTCATATGCAATATACAGAACATTACACCATCGTGTATTGCTCGAAGTTTTTAACCCTTAGTTTAACTTTGTATATAATTTTAATTGGATAACTTTTATCGTCTAAGTCGGGTCAAGTTAATGAATATTTATGGTTTGCACGCTGCTCAGAAGCACAGACTGTTATAATATATGGTTTTATCGGACTCGCTGTGTTTTTTACACTAGCGGTTACTGCATCTTGTATTGCATACAAGTAAGTATATTTTGTTTTTTATATAACTTCTGGTTATGCACTTCTTGCACTCATCATTTTTTATTTATTGTTTTCTTTTCTTACTAGGGTTGCCTGGAAGAGATCGCTTGTTAGCGATAAGGCCGCCTGTTGCATCCCTTGTAATTTATATGTATTGTGTTATTTGTGTTTCTTTCTAGCAACGTGTAAATAAATAAATAAATAAAATGAAGTAAGTAACAACAAAATCTTATACAAAATAAATATTTACACGTCGAATAGTTAGTATAATTATATATACATCCTGTTTCGGTGTTAAGTTAGCACAGTAAGTCGTTTTGGAATTAATTTAATTATGTTTAATATAAAGATAAACATAGAACCGTCAACAGAGAACAAAAAAAAATCACGTCGAATCAAATTAAAAAGTTTTAAAGTGCATCTTAAGTTATTCAAATTAATTCTTAAAGGCAGATGAAAATCGATGCGGAATTGAACAACACAGCATGGCGTGTGAGGCCTGAAGAGGTTCTTGTTGAAGTGGCCACTGGCATTGGAACTACTCCCGTTCTTCACAGCATTAATGAGGTGTTAAAGGTAAACTTATCAGCATTTACAATAATAATAAATGCCTGCTTAGAGTGTTGTAATAAATATTCAAATTAATTAATTAATTTAAATTCACCGTCAACGATTTTTTATATATTCGATGATTCTAATAATTTCCGCTTTAATTTTTGTGCATAAAGCACTCTTATAGCTATCTATAACGCCACTATACATATTAAACTTTTAACAAACTACTTCAACATTAAGTTAACTAATACATAACTAGTAACTATCGTCTAGTATTCGGGCTCAAAAATTTAAGATTATATCGAATCCAAATATGGTTAAAATATAATGTATTCACTTGTGAACATCGATTCAATTCAATGGTTCTACAGCGCATGAGAAGAACTTGTACGAAACTTTGCGCCATACATTTACTGATAAACATGTTTATGAATGAATGTTTATTACTTTAGTATTCTCAAAGTCATACTTCAATAAACTTGCGTGCACTTTCGGATATGACATTTACCGGATATATTGTCGCAGTAATATTTCTTTCCTTTTGAGGGACCAACAGGAGTTAAAAAAAACAATGAAACCATGATGCGTATCGATGACTTTTGTTTTCCTAGGAATTTGCAAGCAATACAATATCGTTAAATGAACAACTGCGTAGAATATAAAACATGTCTAATACACTTTCAATTAATTAATTTGATGGCATTGTTAAAGGGATCGTATGAAGTGAATAGAGTTAATTTAATTTAACAGTCAGTAAGTGCATTGTGTTTTATTGTTTGTTCCTCGGGCACCAATTAAACGAAGCCTTCTAGTAATTGAAGTGAAAAGTAATTTGCAATTACCTAGAACTATTCGAAATGGGAACATAGATAAGCGTATATATTGGTACTTCTTTACATGTTTGAGACTTTACTGCTTAGTGGTATTAAACTAACGGAGTGCGGGTTGCATAGACAAAAACACCAATTTTCGTTCTTCCGGTAGTCCATAAAGTACAGATTGACTTCTGTTAGCGACCTGTCTTTATTTTAAATATAGAAAGTTAAAAAAGACACGACCAATAATTCTAGAATATTTGTTTTCTATTTGCTTTTAGAAGTATACTTATGTAATGAAATATAGGTATAGGTTTTCTAAGCCTATTGATTCTTCGAAGAATTGTTGGCCTTGTTTGCAACGACGGCGTTTGACGTTTCCGCTTCAGTGAAGATTTTTATAACGTCCTTGACGAAGCCAATATCGTCCAATTCATAAAACGCCTCGAGTGATTGGAACATGTCCTAAACACGACAGAATCTCAAGGTCCTTACTTAACTAACAACCTGGTGGCAAGAGAAACCCTGGTAGACCGAGGTTGCATTGGTCGGATATTGTTGTTAGACCACGAAACAAAAGGTGACGCAAGAAGCACGAGATATATTGCGATGATGAAAGGTCTCTTCAGTAGCTGAAGCGCTGTATTGATGATGATGATTATTCTCATCAAAACTATTTTTCAATTACAGATATTCTTTTTTTAATTGGCATGATTGCGTTGCTCTCTTATAAATACAATGAAATGGATTTTGAGTCGCTAATACTTTGAGGGGTGTTTCAATATCTTGTTTCGTTTTTAGCTATCTCTAGGTTGGAACATACGCAACACAAATTCAGTCGGCACTCAGTCGATAACATTGTCATCATTTACCGTTGGTCTATATAAGGGAAACAGAGTCGCTGTGAAGAAGATACATAGAAAGAAATTGGATTTAAATAAAAAACTTTTGTGGGAGATAAAACAGGTCAGTTTTTTGGAATAATGGTTATTTACTTAAATACGTTTATTTTTGAACTATAAGATCATCAAGGTATCACTTATTCCGCGTCATTAAATTCGTACTTGTAGGCATCCCTACTCATCGGCAAAGAAGACAGAGGGTGTAGGCCGAGAGAAAAAGCCGGCGTAAAAAACTCTCGGTACTCTTTTAAAAAAGAAAATCATCAAACAATACTACACTATTTTAAACAAATATAGCAAATTAATAAGAAGTATTTATTTATTTTAGTTATACTTAATATCTAACCAAAGATGGACTAAATAATACATAAAGGTATTTTTCAAGGCCAAATATTTAAGAAACTTAAAAAAATATATATATAAAATACATAAAACTAAGTAATACTTAATTCGGCTGTGTTGTGGACCTGGAGGGTGTGTATATGGGGTGTGCTTATAATATAGTATATTCTTAATACTTCTTTTATGCATATTAAACTTAAATTGTGGTCTTGTATGCCATTCTTAAAAAGGTTGCATTGTTTTTTTACCTTGTATATGTCCAATATCAGCGACATATACAAAAACTATAGTTTACTGTACACAGTGCATATTTTCAGGCACGCAATGTGTCTCATGAAAACACAGCGCGCTTTATCGGTGCATGTGTGGACTGCCCCTTGGTGTTTATTCTCACTGAGTACTGTCCTAAGGGCTCCTTGAAGGATGTTCTTGCGAATGAGGAGTTACAACTCGATTGGAACTTTAGGACATCGCTCGTACATGATATTGTTCAGGTACTGGTTATTTCTTTATACGGGTAGCATATATGCTATAAAATATAAAAGACTTATAACTCTCATGGACTAAATTCACAATAAGACGTTCTGGAGGAAGTCTTAACTTATGCATAAACGTAATCAATATGGGTAAGATTGAAAGCCAAGTCTAGATAAATCTAAAGCTTTATCTTTTTTATTTATGAAGTATACTAATGAAAAAAAACATTGTTTATTTCTTTAATATTCTCTACGAATTTTATACACATTTTTGACATATGGAAGTCCTATTTAGTGCTAAAATTCGACTCTGAATTTCTCTGATATTGTCGTTTAGCTCGAAAGGGGTCTTAATACTTTATTTCTTAAGAAACTCTTCCGTCAAGAAAAATTCAACGCTGTGTGTCCATAATTTGCTATTTACCCAATAATATTTTCAGTAAAAGTACTAATTAAATTGTAATCTTTACATCTCCAGGGTATGTGCTACCTGCACAGTGGACTAGGAGCACACGGCAAACTCCGTTCGTCGAATTGTTTGATTGACGGACGCTTCGTGCTCAAAATATCCGACTACGGACTTAACACACTATGCACGCCCACTGACTTGATAAAGGATGACTCTTATTACTACAGTAAGTTAACATAAACAAATATAGTTTAAATAATTTTATTTCTGTTGCGATTGAAAATCATAATAATGAGGAGGAAAGCCGACTGCTTTCCTCCTACTTCGATTCTGGTCCTCTTGGAGAAGAGACTAGAAGAGGCTGTGGGGTTCTTAAGCGATAATTAAAGACCTAAGTTGGCGCCTTGTATATAGCACCGGTAACCCCAAAGTTGGTGCTTTCCTCTCTCAACGAATTATCGCAATACATATAGCGTCAGGAAATGCAGTCAGTGCTAGCGAAAGATATAATTTTCTTTTTATTAATATGTAATTATTTTTATTATTACTATGTGGGTAAAGAAAACTGTCACCACATTATATATCAACAACAATATATTCGAATGGTGTTTCAATTAATATGACTATCAGTTATACAAATCCCAAAGCAAATTAAGATTTTTCATTGATTTAATTTCATATATCGTGTAATACGAGAACAAGCTGTATTCAACTTAATACGAGCAAGTATTTATTTTTAAATATTCTGCTTTATCACTTAAAAGCCACAACACGATCAAAGTTAATTTTGACGATTACCTTGTCTCGACTTAAAGACGTTTATATATCAGTTATATCCTGTACTATAAAAAGGTAAAGTATTTTAATCTGTAGAAAATCATTCCTGAAACTACTAAACAGATTGTCGATTGCTATAAAAGTTATATTACTTGGCCAGAGGCTTAGTCGCGTATTTGATTTGAACCGTCAAATGCGTAACCAAATAACTGAGGCGGCAGGTAAAGTTATATTTCTTTTGAAACTCTTTTTCGAGGGAAAACGTAACTATATTTACATAAGGCGCTTATAAGATTTTCCTTAAGTATACGCCCATAATATACTTATTCTTTTAGGAATAAATTTAAAAATGTCTTTTGGGTTATGGATTTTACGTGATTTTTGCTATTTAAACGTTCATAAGTCAAGTAATGCCTTATATATATAATGCTGATATTCAATCGACTTTAAACTTATTCTCTTAAAACGCGCTACCGTTGTGTCGGGCACCTCCCTCAAAGGCCGGCAACTCACCCACCTGCCTACCCTTTTTGGGCGTCCCGCAGGCTCGGTTGCATGTGGCAATTATAGGCCGGCTTATACTCCCGGGATTGAGAGTGTCCATGGGCGACGGTTTGACGATGGGACTGATGGGGTCACTTAACATCAGGTGAGCCCAGTACCGTTCGCCTCAACGATGCATCAAGATTTAAGATGTAACTTTTAATCATCCCTAATTATTTTATGTACTACGCTTGCCTTACAGCCCATTCTGAGCTGACGAATAGGGGATTGTGTAAATTTTTATTTCTTCTTAGGGCCAACATTTAAAATACTACAAATACTTTCATGGTTTTCAAGGTTTATCTTGAGATAGATAATCCTTGATCATCAAAGATATCAAAGAGAAAACATGTAGGTATTATTCTAAGAATAATTCATATTAATTTGATAAAGTAATAATATATTTATTAATGTGATATTTTATCACTACAAATAATATAAAAATTGACTATAATGATATGTATGTAAAATTCATTTTAAAATAAATTTGCACGCCATAAGGTGTTATATAAAAAATAAATTACTATGATTATTATTAAAACATTTAATATCCCAAGTTCAACTCCCAACATTACTATTTTATGTTAAATCTCAAAAGGTGTAAAAGATAATTGCCTAAATTTAATAAGATACCAAACCTTGATTGCTATTGAAACTGTTAGAACTTTGTAAAGTAATAATGATTTTATGGTTATTACGTTTGGGATATTCTGTGGAACTTTTATAGTTTCAAAATTCGTTGTACATTTGGGACGACATTATGTAAAAGTACTTAAAAAATCTGTATTCATATAGGTAGTCATAGTCATAGTCATAGTCATAATATCTTTATTCATTTAGGTAAACAAGTACACTTATGAACGTCAAAAAAAAATTAAATAAATTGTTAATTTACATTTACTGCCAGTTCTCAAATCAAGGGCGTAGAACGGAACAGACGAACTGGCAATAAAGTCTCCGCCACTCTTTTTAATCGCCAAGTATTTTCTTTTACACAACGGAGCTGCAACCATTACACCAGGTTCCATGTGACATCTTGAGATACAAGAAATTAATATAAATTAAAAACGAATATTTGTCCTCTATCAGCAGGAGGCATGGTGAAATAGTAAAATAAAGTATTCGTAAGCCTGAATTTGGGAGAATTTAAGAGAAATCAAAGTTTATTCTTAGACTTCACGAAAATTACAGATATTATGAAAAGCTTTCTTCTCATTTTATTTAAATTATATATTTTTTGTTCCTACTAATATTAGCAAAAAGGTCGACATCACAGGAGACCGAAGAGCTGTCTCTATGCTGCCTCAAAGATTATTCTAGCTATTTAAAGAGGGAATTTTAGTATCTTCAGAACCTTGCCTAAATGGACTCCTTTTAATAATACATATATTTTCGGTGGCGGAACGTGGTGAAGCGCATCACATCTGCGCCTTCTACAACATAGCGATCATGACCGCTCTCTCAAGAGCGTACCGAATAAGAAGAATATTTGATTATATTTTTTGGTTTTTCGTTTTAGACTGGTTTTTTTTTTGTTTCTTGTTTTCGTTGAATCTTGTATTTAATACTAAAGCAATGTTCCTGATTATTCTTCAGAATTATTATGGACAGCGCCGGAACTTGTGGCAGGAAGTGTGTATCCCGGCATAGTAGCCTCGCTGAAAGGGGACGTATACAGTTTCGGAATAATATTAGAAGAGATTGTGCTGAGAGCAGGCCCATTTCACCATTACACTTCTAGTATGTCGAATAAAGGTATGGTCTGTGTTTTCATTTCTATTGTCTATATTTCCTACAATATCATTGCTATTACGCTTCTGTGGAGTTAAGATAGTAAATATAGTGCATCCTTAATATACCTAAATCAACGACTTCCACGATTTAAACAATTCTTTTTAATCCCCTTGAATTATCCATAAGATTCAATGTAAAACATCAATTTACGTTACGAACATTTTTCTGAACAACCTCTTTATAACGAATTTTCAACTATCAAGAAAAAGTATAGAAGCGTACTTCTCCCTTAAAAGCCAGCAACGCACCCACTAAAATGGGTGTCTATGGGCTGCGATGACTTCCTTTTTGGGTGTACCGTAGGCTCGTTTGCCCCCCTTTGTAAAAGAAATGTGTGCCTTACTAATGTATATTTGTAGAAATAGTGTCTCGTGTGTGTGCCCACGAGTGCCCCCCTTTTCGACCCGTAGTGGGGGTAACTGAACCAGCGGCTAATGGAGGAGGGGGTGCGGCCACTGAGCTACTGGAACTGGCCGCCCGATGCTGGGTAGAGTCGCCCGATGAAAGACCGACATTTGATGTCATTAATACTAATTATATTAAGTAAGTAGAAATTATTTTAATATTGATAAATATTAAACATCTAAAATATAGGTTCCTTAATATTAGATACCATATACAAAGATTTATCTCGAAACTTTAATATTGTTGCGTCTTCTGCGTATGAAGACGTCTTCATCTTTTATTATCAAAGCTTAAAAATATTGAGTATTAAAAAAAATCCATATTTTTTTGACAAGAAATCAAGTACTCTTCTGTACCCTGATGATGAAATCATACTTAAAAATATATTATAATGGATGTGGAGATAATGATCAAAGTATTTAGAGTATTAGTTCACCACTGGTCGCCCACACATATATTTCCCACCTTAGTAAACAGCGTACGCATATCAAAGAGAAAAACCCAAATATGAAAAGCATTTATTATTTGCAGAGGCTACTGCGATAATCTCATGGATGATCTTTTGAGCCGAATGGAGCAGTATGCTAATAACTTGGAGTCACTTGTTGAAGAAAAAACTGAACAGTTATCGTTAGAGAAGAAACGATCAGAGGAGTTATTATACCAGGTTTTGCCAAGGTGATGATAATTCAATGTATTTATAAGGATTTTTCAATCTATAGCTAGGTTCAAAAGGAACCACGTATATAAGTTAACTTTAAGCTAAGAGGCTTCGATTTCCGACCAAACTTTAATTGCTTTTGTGATAGCTTATAAAAATTAACAGTTTTGTCCATGTTATATATAGTTATGTAAATAAGATCTTCATTACATTTTCTGTTATGTAGTATTCTTTCTACATTTCCAAAGATTAATACAGATTTTTAAAAGATTTTTTTTTAAATTAATACAGATATTATATTATATAAATTAGACTTTTTTCACTATCTAAATGTAGTATTAGACTTTCCTTTAAAATACTTTTTTTTATTTCAATCTTTAATTTATCAAATTTTTAAAAACCCATTTTTCGTCATTGTAGTCTTTATCAAAATTAATAATAATGGATATTAAACTTATAAATTAAAATTATATTCGTCTCATATATGATAAAGTTTATACATATATAATACTTCCTATCTCATTTTCCACCCGTTAAATCTTATGAATATAATATGTGTCCATCTCGTTTTATTGTCGCTTTTACGTTTCATCCAACTTCTGATCATAACGATTTCATTCACTTAAATAAAAACTTATGATATAAAAAAAAAACAAGCCAAATGTTTATAGTATTAAAAATAAAAATAAATATCTTTCTAGGCCAGTCGCTCAGCAGCTTATGGCAGGCGAAGTGGTCCAACCAGAGAGCTTCGAATGTGTGACAGTATACTTCAGTGACATTGTAGGCTTTACCGAACTCTGCGCGGCCTCCACACCTATTCAAGTTGTGGATCTGCTTAACGATCTGTATAGCACCTTTGACCGGATCATCGGGTTTTATGACGTTTATAAAGTATGTATATTTTATAGAACATGCATGTCTGTGTGTTTTTGATGCCTTGTACATGAATGACAAGGGTGATTACTATATGTATGCAAAAAACTATAAGAATTTTGTATCAGTTTCGTGATCATTTCTTCTGAGCTCGACACACGCCGGCTTTCTAACGCATGCCGGTTTCCTTACAATCTTCATCGAAAGAGCAACTGTTAAACCACCATCTTCATGTGGGACCAGCTGCCTACTGAAATATTTCCGAACGAACTCGACTTAGGTTCAAAGAAAAGAGGCACCGGCGCTAACATCTTAAGCCTGCCCGTTTGCCCTGTTTTATTAATTTTAATAGAAATGCGGTTATGAACAAACACCAGGGTCTCGATCCGCCAATGATGGCGCATGACAGTCACACGTTAAAGTCACCACTGCTCATACAAGCAATACCATAATAAATCTTGAATGCCTATATAATGTTCAAATTCCGGCATAGCACCATGTTATCACTTCACATGTGAATTCTCTCCCGGATTTTCTATTCGGTTGCTCTAACCTTGAATATTAACATTTTGTGTTGTTGTTGATTCGAAAACTGGCAGTAAATGTAAAATTAATACCATTTAATGTATATATTATTTTTTTGACATTTATAAGTGTACATTGTGTTACTTACTTACTTAGTGTACATTTTTGACTTTCACATTTATAGGTAGAAACTATTGGTGATGCGTATATGGTGGTATCTGGTCTACCAGAACGCAACGGAGATCAGCATGCAAGAGAAATATGTCTCATGGCACTCGCTATAGTAGAGGCTGTCAGAACTTTTGTCGTCCGCCATCGTCCCACACATAGGCTTGAGGTAATTCACCGTAAATTGCTTCCAAGAGCATAAAATTGGTGTGTCTTGGAGAAAAGCAAATAAAGAATATAGAAGTATGAATTACCGGTGAAAAAAATTTTCACACGAAACAAGTATTTATCTAATAGATTTATAAGAAATAATTTAACGTTTCTAGGTGAGGATAGGTATTCATTCTGGGCCAGTGTGTGCAGGTGTGGTGGGTGTGAAGATGCCACACTACTGTCTCTTTGGAGACACTGTTAATACTGCTAGTCGTATGGAGTCTACTGGACAACGTAAGTTCTGTTTAAATAACTTAACATTGATGGTTCAAGCCAAGATGATTCAAGATGGTTTAAGAACACAATAACCAAAATATAAGTTTGGAACCTGGTAGATAGTACTGGTGAACCAAGAGCTGGTGAGTTCCTCGCAATGCATATTACGCGAGGAAATGCTGCCATCATTAAAGGTACACTGCCACAGAGAACACCACTACAATTACAAAAAAATGTTTTGAATCATTTATCTATCTCTTTTTTTGCATTATTATTAGTATTTTTACTATGTAGGTTAAGTATATTATAAAAACTGAATATTTATGTGTTGGAAATAAATATTCATATTTAAACAAGAGTTGCTGTATACAAAATGCCATAAAATACTAAGTATATTCATACATACATAGTATATGTCATATGTGACGTTTGCAATTTTGACACGTGTCAGGTACTGATGCAGCGTTAAGAATATTCTTAATTTTGAAAATATATTTAAATAAAAACAATATTGTATAATCAGTTAGTTAATTGTATTGAATACTTTGTTTGTTTGTTCCTTTTTGTAAATCTTTTTAGTTATAACATATCATGTTTTTATCTGTGGCTATGTTTTCGGTGTATTTGTTTACTATTATATGTATTCTGTGTTAGCTGTAGGAGTACAAAAAATAAAAATAAAATAAATAAAAATAAAATAATTATTATTTACAGCACTCCGCATACATCTAAGCGAAAGTACGCGGTCACTTCTGGATCAATGGGGCACATTTGTGGTCGAGCGTCGTGGCGATGTCGAACTAAAGGGACGCGGTAGAATGCTAACACATTGGCTGGTCCACTGCTCGGAGCCAGAAGCCCGTCTGGTTCATGAACCACAGCCACCGCCCCAGTACCCCATTTTGTTCCCCGCTATACAACCCCCAATCATACACACGCCTTATTTAGTAGTTGAGCCGCCTACAATTGCAGCTTAAACGATGCTACTGACTTTATTGTTATACTTTCTTATTTTTGTTAATAATTTCTAATTTATTTATATTCTCGGAATAAAGAATTTATTTAGATTATTATGTGTTGTTTAAGAAAATAACTAAAAGGTTAGTTGACATTACAGAAGGTCAAAGACCTGGCAGCTACCACAGACAAAGAATTAGTCTAGCTATTTAAAAAGGGAACGCTGCCAGTATCTTCGGAACCTTGCCTAAAGAAACTCCTTTTAATAATAAAATTTAGGTATTTTATTATATTTTTTAAGATTGTTAAGTATTACTTTTATATTCTGTAATTTGATTGTTGTATACTATAAAGTTTAATTAATTAATTCATGTTATTGGTGTAACGTGATGCGTTTATAAATATTATATTAGTTTCGCTATCTCAATTACTCTGCTTTTTATATTAAGACGTGTATTATTATTAGTGATGTGTACAACAAGCATAGTAGAAAACAAAATTAAAATATATATTATATTATGAGTATAATATTGTCTTTAGTAATAATAAAATATTACTATATGTTCTGTAATAATTATTTTTAATTCATCATTTCAGCACATGCACAAATTTTACCCTGGTAGCAATGCTTTACATGTAATCGAAAATTTTAAGATATATCGTTTAGCCCCCAACCGAATATATAAACAACGAGTAATGAAGACTTCGCAAAAGGTCATTAATCTTAATATCTACAAGGCTCTGTAAACATAAATTAACATTAATTAAAGGGATCGTGTTACCGTGTCTAATGAGGAAATCTTTTGTTAAGAATATTTAGTGAAAATTGACTAAATTCGATCAATAGCAAATGTAATATTTAGTTTTATAACACAAATTATATTTTTATACGAAACTTTATAGATTTACAACTTATAGACATAACTCGATTATTTATTTTTTCATAATTACTGACTTACTTTACTTCATACGAATATTATTATTTAAACAAAATTTGAAATAATTGCGTTTCTTCATCAATGCTATAAAGAAAATCTATTCTCATAGTCATTGTTTTGCATAATGTTAGCTTTAAAACTATGTCAAATTAATGTTTTATTACTTATCTAGATATGTTATATGTCTATTGAAGTTAATGTAAAATAAATTATTTACTATTGAACTTTGACTTTAATTAACCTTTCTACAAGTTATCTACGCCATCGAACAATTAAAATCTCAACCACAAAAACAATCACTGATAATATATAACCGAGGATAAGAAAAATAAAGTAGCTACTTGCTTGTCTTTGAGTAAGAGGAGAAGTATCTGATGCTTTAACATCTTTCAATGGCTTTTGTTCTGCGTCCTTAATCAATAACCCACTTTCTAGAAGTCTCGGTAACCACACTGATAGCGGTTTCATAAAAGGAGAACTCTTTTGCATCCAAACAACAAGAGGGACCATCAAAATGGAATCCGGCAAAACATAGCCGCACTGCTCTTCGCTGATCGCATCTGCTAAACATAACGTCCAAGCATATTCCAACGACGTTGCTATGACGAATTTCTTTTTACAATCTAAAACGTCGCGGAATATCTGTTCGTAATCGGTGTCTGTTATAACTTTAAAACCTTCTCTAAACAATGGATCATGCTCGAAATAATCCAAAATTCCTGATCTTTCACCATAAGTGAACCCCTCATCGAAAGCTTCTTGCAAATTAGCAAAATTGCCAACAATTGTATCTGTTTTTAACGCTCCTATTAAAACACTCTGGTAAGCACTCCTTACGAAAAATGTAAACCATAACCATAAACCGATAATATAGAAATCTCTATACTTTCTGGGCGTGACGCGGATAGGCTGACCCATCAAAACACCCCAGGTTCTAAACGTAACACTATTAAGTTTTTTAAACCCTTAAAATAACGATAACTAAAATTTCTGATGGGCTTAAATCTCATACCATATGGAACGAACTTAACAAAAAGAGTGACGACATGAAGACCGAGCCACAAATAACCGTTTAACGGGGCTAGAAGTTTCCACAACATTGTTCCAGTGGTAGTAGTTGGTGGCGCGATCCAAGCCAGGCGTATTCTAAAATAGGGTGCGGAATAATCAAGAAGATTTGCCTTTTCGTATCCTAGGGCGGCAGTGGAAGTGGAAATATTCGCCGCACCAGCGATTACATCATTGAGCGATTTCGTCCAATTCACAGCACCGTCTGAGTCTATACTTATATATTTTTTATTGCTTATTACAGGCTTGAAATTCATTATGTCCCCCAATATATGATGCATGGATTTTTTTATCATTTGCAACGGAATTTTCCTTTCAGTAGCTGGATGGTAGACCTTGGTTGTTGATATGAATAAAGGACAACCGTTCATGTTAGACATCTTGTCTGGATAGAAATCATTTGGGTCTATATCAGTTTCTCCCCAGAGTCCTATCAAACTAGGCTGTACACTTTCGCAGCTCGACGGGTTTTTATACGGAAAATATGTGTACAAGGCGATCTTGTCCATTTTAGTAAAGACGATAACCAATACATCGACAGCATAATAGCTTCACATATGACTAAAAATTCGTTTAAGTCGTTTTGGTTTCGAGAATAAAACTATTAAAAATTTTGCTCCGCCATGTAGTATTGTTTTTCCTGTTAAATCTGGTTTCAAAACACCAAAGAGCTTTACGAATCAAAAATACGAATTTAATAACAAGACAACTTGTTTTGGTACTTTATCTTTGGCTTCGACTATAAAAACCTTTAAACTCCTTCAAAAAATTGTTGATCAGTGAACTATTAACATCTCTCGCAATAACAGTAGTTTTCGTTCTATATTCAAAGTCGATATTTGCTACTTGAACTACTGTTTGAATAATTTTCTCTTCTTTACTTTTTGCAACAATTCCATAGGAATGAGACGTCATTAAAATCCACGCACAAAGTATAAGGAGACGGTAATGAGGAGAAAGATCTCTTAAACGTATTAGCATACTTATGTTAAAAGTATTAAATAATAAAAGTCACAATTAATTAATAGTGATCATAAAATAATTTTTACTTGCAAAATTGATAAGCCTAGCACCATTACATTGTTGTGACTGGGTCTTCCATTTGAATTATTCGCAAAATGAATTGTTCATAAAACAGTTTAATTGCTATGCTTTCAGGATCAAACGATTAATCATGTATTGTGTACAAGTTGTCTCAATGGAAATAACAATAGAGAGACATAGAAAGAAAGAAAGAAAGAAATAACTTTATTAGCCACAAAATACATTAATTGTTTCTATAAAGTAGAGTGCACTGGCCCCCACACTAGGATTCCCTGTGTTGTGGGCAGCCAGTCTCTTCCTTTTACATCTAGACGTTACTTAATTAATTAATTCTACTTAACAAATTTATACCTACACTATTTTTGTACGATTAGAATGTTTTCTGTGTTAGTATAGGACAGCTTGACAAGATATTTTTTGAGTTGTTTAGTGAAAGTATGAAGTGTGATTTTTGAAATGTTAGTGATAATTTTATTTTTAATAAGGTGGTTAAAGATGAAAGGACCTCGGAAGGAGAAAAAGCGTTGAGCGAAAAAAGTGCGATTTTTAGGTTGCTTATATAAAGGTTTGCGTTTGGTTAGATTTGGTGTAGGGGGTGTTAGTTTCCAAAAAAGCCTGCATATTGCTATTAAATAAAGTTGTCTTACAGTTAGGAGCCCTGCTTCGCTGTACAATTTTGATGTTGAGTAGCGGAAAGGTTTTTTAAAGGATATTTTAAGAATGGCACGTTGGGTGCGCTCAATTTTCAGCATCGGGGACAATGCCGCTCCACCCCATACCGATATGCAGTAAGATAATATCGACTGGCATAATGCAGTATACACTATCTTGGTTGTATGTGGGTCAGAAGGTTTTCTAAGGCGTTTGAAAACATTTATAAGTTTGCGAACTCGTGAACATAGATAGTTTATTTGAGGGCTCCAACAAAGCCTTGAATCTATAATTTCCTTTATCGTATATATATTGTTGAAGTTAAAAAAGGAGACCCGTAAATTTTTTTAGATGATAACGAAACTGTTGTCTGAAAAAAGCCAGGGTCAAGAAGATGTGGAGGAAGGATGCCCCAAAGGCCCCAGAAGCAAACTTCAAAAGGTTCTCAGTTCACTCAACGATGTGAACACTTTATCGCAACTATCAATTAAAGTGCCATTTGTAGATACGCTAGAAAGAAATACTAAATAGGAGAAAGACAACTGTAATAATTAATTTGTTAATTTTAAATAGTTAATTCGTTTAAATATTTATTATCAAATTTATTTACAAGTCTCACAGTATTAAATAAAGTGCAGATAGAACTATACCGATACATACATCGTTAATTTCAAATCGCGTGAAGTTATAACGTTGCTAAGCAACAGTTACCATCATGAAAACAAATGAAAATTAATTGTGTTTTGTTTTCATATGATTTATTGAGTGTAATATGAATATAGTTTATCTTTTGTTTTTCTTTGTGTTACAAGTCTCAGGGTATAGATTATCCAACTTGTGTAAAACTGGAGAATATTATGATTCGATTGGAATGGATTGTCGATCTTGTAACACCAATGTTTCTCTGGTACCTGCAGATGATGGTATGTACTCTATTTATGTTCCTAAAAATGTATTTCTTGAAGTAAGTTAATCACTAATAGGTACTACTGCATATAGTAGATACCTAATGATTATCTTTTTGGCTTTTTGGATTATAAGAACGAGATTTCCAAATCAATATGTCTTTAATAGATTGACAAATATATTTTATTTCTAAGGTTTTGGTTGCACCTGTGCACCCGACAGCATCCAAAAAAGTGTCAATATGTGTCAGCCATGTAGTGCAACAGAATTGATATCTGCCGATGGTACTACTTGTGTGCCTCGAAGGTGCCAAAAGTCAGGTGGACGAGTCGTTTGCAGGAGGTGCTCCGCTGATTACATATCCGGTAGGTAAATCGATTAGTTTAAATTTTTTAACTTTAAATCATTCAAAGGAAATAAAAGTGTATGCTTTCTTACGTACAGTCAAAAAGCAATATTTTATTAGAACACGAAATGCCTTTTCATCATATTATTAAAATAAACAACAGTTGCTTTACATACAATATCTCACAAACTAACAGTGCGTCAGTTTTCGAATTTAACACGTTTCTTTTAAGCTTAAGACTAGCAAAAATTATAGGATATAATACTAGTAGCGCCATCTATGTGTCAGTCCTACCAACTTTTCAACCGACCGAACAACCAAACAAAACGAACATAGATTTTTTCCTGCGTATAATTTTGAGAAGTCTCTTTATAGAAATTTTAATAATTGCAGACACATCGTCTGATATAAAAGGTTTTAAAAATTGTCAAACTATGTCCGTTTCGATATAAATTTAATGAATTAAAAGATACAGAAACTTTTAAACTATGTTGTTATTTACAGTCACACAAAACTTCGACGGATCGCCAATGAAAGAAGTAACATGTTTTAAGTGCCATCGCGGGTACAAAGCTCACGATAACAAATGTCTTAAGTGCGACGTCTGTTCATGTGGGAGAAATGAGATGGCCGTTAGTGGAAAATGTCTGCCCAAGAAATATGTTATGGAGAGGCCGAAATATAGTGATAATAAATTACATCCAAATGCTCTCCTGGATATTATTAAACTGGAGTATTTATGTATGGTTGGTTTATATTAATATTCGAATGACTCTATAAGTTCTATTTCTTTTAGAAAATTGGGTACCCAATTGAGTTGACAGAGTTTAAAAATCGTGTACTTTTTTATAAGAATTAGTACTCGTATTCATGTCATCACACAAGATGATATGCCGTAATTTTATTTCATCTAATCAAAATTAAACGCAATTCTATCGTTACATTCTAACCACCAAGGTTTCTTGTTTCCAGTTCTAGATATCTTAATCAATGTTTACAATAGTATAGTTAAATAAACGTCTTCGCAAAAAAGAACAAATATAAAAACCATACTACAAAACAATTTTTTTTTACCTTTTTTTAGCAAGCAGATATCAGAGCGTGTCACGCTCTAGCAAGGGAGTGTGTCAAATATTTATACCCCACAGACTTGGCAGGACCATGTAGACTTTGGCTTCAGAAAAATAGCGCTTATAAAGGTAAATAAAATGTGTATAGGTATTAGCAAACTTTAGACTTTATCTCTTAATATAATGAATTCCGAAGTTCTATCTTCCCACGAATTGTAAAGATTGCTCTAGGTACACGTAATCTGTCTATCCTATTTTGTATTAATTATTTTATTTATTTAGTTATAAGACTCCTCTTAATGTTTTCATTCATCGATCTATATAATAAAGGCCTTTAATAATTCTTATTTCATGATGATCGTTGATTCTTGGGTCACACATGATGGTAATTTTTCTTGTAATAAGTAATTTGTCTTTGTAGGTAATTAATAGATACATTGACTTTGTATCGTCACTTATCTTGTATATATTCTCTACTAGACTACAATGCATCTCATGATGTATAAAACCTTTTCAGCTGAAAGCTATACTTGATTCGTCTTGATCTTTAACAGATTTTAATTATATTATTCACGAATTTATATATACATGAGCACAATTTTTTGGTGAAATTAATTTTTCAATTTTTTTTAAAGGTCTCCCAAATCTGGTATACGAGTCTCATAAAAAGGAGATTTCTCTACGCCGCGGAATGGTAAGATTAAACGCTAAACATTAACATAACATTTTCAATAATGTTTATTATTTACCAATTTTTTATTAATTTATTAACATCTGCAAATTTAATAGAAAACTCAGACTTAATCAAACCTTGCATATCTTAATGAGGTTTAAGATATCACTTAGTTTAGGTTATTATTTATCTTTTTAGTTTTAGTTTCTTTTTTATTTTCGATTTTAAGTTTTCATAATAATAATAATAAAATTCATTATAATAATAATATAATATAATTGATGTGTATATGTGTAAAATTTGGGATGTCATATTTTCTTGTATTTTTTAGGCATACTTACGCATAGTTTTTAGAAAGTATGTAAACATAATAAAAAAAATAAGATGCTAGCGCACTGGAATCATTTCGTAATTTCAGAGCCTGTGTTCCTAATTCGGGAATGACGCATTTGAATGAAGCCTATAAAAGTTATTTGTCAAACTTTAGTTAAACGATTATTTTCGGTTTGTTTTTATATCTGAGGATATAATTGATGGCCAGGTTCATGTTATCATTGACTGAGCTTTATTAGTGGAAATAACTTCATGAAATTCATTAAGACATTGTAACGAGTTAGGGGATTGGATAGAAAATCCTCTGGTTCATTCAAGGGTTTATTTCTTGATAAATAAATGAGGAATTTATTACACAAATTGCTGTCACTAATTAATTGATATTACGCGCACTTCACGCAGTATTTTATCACTTGTCTTCACTTTATTCGCACTATATCTCTTCGGTATTTATCTTTTGAAATCGCATTCGGGATTGAACTAAACTAAATTGATCGCGATTGGGCCGCATCAATTTAGTTTAGTTCTATGAATAATCTTGAAGAATATTCGAGAATTTTCGACAGGATTGGATTGATAACAGTGCACAATTCTAGAACGACTTACTTTCTATCTCTTTTATACATTGCTCCGTCCTTGTCGAACGGCGTTCTAGTATGTTCAGCCTGGCGTCGAAAAATCTTTTGATCTTCTCTCTCTTTCACGTATCGTTCCATCCTTGTCCCACACCCAGACAATTCGGTCTAGAATATTCCATCTCATTTCCATTTCCAAAGGGGTATAACTAGTCCTGAAAACATCACTCGATTACACATGTTCTGAAACTGCCCAAATAAATGTTTCATCGTCCTGAAAACTAGGATAGCAT
Organism: Pieris rapae; assembly: GCF_905147795.1. Classification (NCBI taxonomy): domain Eukaryota; kingdom Metazoa; phylum Arthropoda; class Insecta; order Lepidoptera; family Pieridae; genus Pieris; species Pieris rapae. The sequence goes on along the minus strand of NC_059509.1, from coordinate 1,421,051 downwards.
TATGTAAATTACAGTATTCTAATATTTGATTGACCCTCTCCTGAAAAGGTAAGAAATCACATTTCAGTCTGCTGAAAAGTTCTCTAACTAGTGAAAAAGAAGTCAACCCGTCTTCGTAACAAATCCAGAAGGCCATGATATTTGTTAGTTCACCGCTTATTCCATCTTTATAACTTATATCTTATACTCTTCAGAACACATTATTGTTAGGAATGGCGATATACTCTCCCAATGGGGCTCTACAATTACTTCAAGATGAAACACAAGGAATATTCTCTTGCTTACCACCGATATTAATTAAAGTTGGAGAGCGATATTCGTAAGTAACTTTGAGATTAACAATGAACCAATTAATGTTTTTTTAATGACGTAGCTGGCGGATATATAATTTATTCTTAATACACTGTGATGGTTGTAATCAGATCTCTTTTTTTTAAATATGTAATTATACAAATTATGAAGTATTGCACTTCTAGCGCTTTGTAAAACATAATTGATATAGTTATACTTCCATTTTCAGTGTTGATTGTACGAAAAATATTACGGATCTTAATTCGGATTTTGGAAAATTATATGAGCTTTTTATACCTGGTGAAAAGTATAAGGCGTTCCCAATATCCATTCTAAAACCCGATGGTAACTTTGTTCAGGTAGGGTAATCATTTGATCGAAGTAAATGTTAGTTAGTTGTGAAATAAATGTTTATGTATTCATATGTCTCAGTGGCTACAACGTCTAGCTTCAACTACTTCTTCTATTTCTGTGATCATTTTTATTTCATAGATAAGCAAATATAAATTAAATCTGATTTTATTATAATTTAATTTACTGAATCACAATGCTAGACGCAATACTAAGTATATAAAATAATCTTTTGTTTCAGAAGGATTCATGGCCTCGATCAAAATTTAGAAAGATATTTTTGATCGATAAGATTCTTTCTACGACCACAAATATGACAACAATAGTCTACTTGAGAAAACTTCTGATTACGTTTCGGTATTTCTTTTTCTAATAGGAAAGAATATGAAAGCGAGTCACGCAATTAGCTTTCAATATTCATTTGTAAAAAATATTTTGTCAGTAATTTAAAATTATACAACACTGGACAGCGATTGGCTATCTATCTCTCGAGCACTTTGAAGCAGGCTTGTCAAAGAGAGCCTATTTATTCTGAAACCTTGAATATGTTCTATGAATACAAGGATTTCCACTGCTCTGTTTCAAAAATACGGACCAAATCGTATAATAAAAAAGAACGGGTGGAATTCCTATGTGCATACAATATTTAGAATAATGCAATATTTATTAAATACATCGTTTAAATTTTGCTGTAAAAAAGTATTTCACCTTCTTAAAAATATTTATAAAATATAATAATTAATAAAATTTTACAGAATTGAAAGAGAATTAAAAGGATCGTTAAAGCTTTACGTCAACACTGAAGCACATTTTGCTATAAAATCACCTTTGGTCCAACAAATAACAACGACTCTACTTGTTGATCACGAAATGCCGTATGCTAGCGTTTATCGCGGATTAGAAGTAAGGATGCATATATTCAGCACAATAATATTAATATACGGAATATATCAATTTATCATGCTACATATGTATAATTTGTAATTACAATTTTCTTGAGTTACAAAGTAATCATAAAAATTATTTAAAAGTATTTTAAAACAAATTTAAAAAGATTAGTCCCCTTAGCAGTGTATCTTTACTGCTGGCAGCATAGCCTCGCTGTATTGCGACACTTATAAGCTCTGGGGTCATCAGTACTATCTACCAGGTGCCAACTTTAATATTTAATTAGTGCCCATGTGCACTTGAATTGCGCGGCCCAAAGTCGTGTCCGAGGAAGGTGAGACGCGGCAAGTACTACTCGTGTGGACATGTTACAGTGGATATATTATGTTACATAATATATGACAATTATAGTAAACATAAATAATACAAAAAATATTTATTTTTGCTTTTTATTAGGAAAAAGTACCAGCTAAACCGCGGGTAAAGATAGGCACTTAACATAGATAAAATAGATTAGATAAGTTAATTTCTCAAATAAGATGCATAAAAAAATTACCAATATTATTGACGCGGAATCGAGTTTTGCCGATATAAATAAGTTAAAGATTTTACCGCGTGCCTGCCAAAGTTGGGACGTAATGTACGTAATAAACCAGTAGTGCTACTGTCTAGGTCTTTTTCGGAATCGTTTATTTTTTCATAGAATTTTCTGTCCAAAGCGTTCCGATTTCTTTTACCGTACGAGAGTTTACAGCCAACATTAACATATTAGAATATTGATAGGTATCGTTCCTTTAATAGAAATATAAAATCACATTCGATTATTGTTAACGTATTTTTCAGCGTTTACGAACTTCGTTGCTAGTAAGGACCGAATTTTTAATTGTAAATACAATTTAAACAAAAGTAGTAGACGTATGATTTGTTTTTACAGATTTGGGGAGCTATCGTTAGCTCATTGTTCTGCATATATGCCCTTGTTCAATGGCGTGGCGTTATGCGTAGAGGTGGATTATTTATTTCAATCATTCCTTTAATGGCATCTGCTATAGCTGACGGCATATATTTTGTAAGTATTTTTGTAAATTAAACGCTAATTGACCGATGATTTTGGTTTTTTAAGTCGATAGAGGAACCAAAATACTGTTCATTGATGGAGTACGCTCCCAGTCGAAATAATATATGTCGTAGCCAACTAGCTTAATAAGCCGTTCAATTGACATCCTAGCCATTTAACTAAACGCTGCAGTTTATTGTCACTACTCTCTTCCATTGTACTTGTTGTTTTTCATGAAAGTTTGTAAATCACAATAAAAGTTGCGGTTTGCCGACATATATTTCTTTAATAATCTACCCCCGTATGTGACCAGATATTTACAATTGTTCCATAAGCCTTGTACGAATAAATATCTGCGCGATTCGGCAACGAATTGGTTTTTAACTTACAACAATACAACGTATGAAGATTTAAATTTTCCACCTTATATAGGTATACTAGCGGATCCGACAGACGTTGTCCTGTCTATACGTCTTTAATTTGAAAATTTCAAACTTTTTTTAATAAGCTAAAACATTCTGGACCATTTTGATGAAAATTATTATTCAAATGTTATGACAATATCTAACGATCCAGCACATGGTCTACAATAACACAATGATAACAAAACTTTTTTTTAATTTGATCGCAGCGCTAACTGTCGGGACAGACTAAAATTAAAATTCGAATATTATTTAAAATTTGACAGTGCGATGGTAGCGCCGTCTGTCGGATCCAATGTAAAACATTCCAAAATCAACAACTACTAATTAATTAAAAAAAACATTGTCCAGCGGACAAAATTGTGAATCTAAACCATTCTCGAATCTCCACGAACACACACAAAAAATTTCATCAAAATTGGTCCAGTCGTTTAGGAGGAGTTCAGTCACATACACACGCACACAAGAAATATATATATTAAGATAAATACAAAACCACTTTGCTAATCAGCTGGAATTCGGTTAATCAGGATTACATTAATATAATTACACATATGAATACTTTATATTAAACTGTGTTTTCATATTAATTTTAGGCAACTTCATTCTCAACTCTACACGCATTGGCTGCTGAAGCGGGAAACATTGGAATAACATTACCTCTCTCACAAACAGAAGAAAACATAATTAAAATCGTATTGTATTCAGTAATCATTTTAAAGGTAATTTATTATTTTTAAACATAAATTAAACTTAAATCTTTATTTACGGGGCAGAGCTATATCTACGTCTCTTTCTTGAATCAGCACTACACATGAATGTAATAATATGATTGTTTCTCCGAGAATCAAATCTTTGGTAATACCGCGCTATCAGGGACTATGCTTTTGATAACGCTTACTTGAATATTTATATACATTTTTTTTATTTCAGTAGAGTTTAAAAGTAGTGTGGATAAACTGGAATCAATGTAGAGTTGATGTATTTTTTATAGACTGGTCACAACGTCATTTCTCGATCTCAGGTAGGTACATATTAATTAATTAATTACAGTGTTATTCGTTTAATTTTAAAGCAAAAACTGCATTTTAGTTGTTGTCTTGAGGCCTCCAGTCATCTGTATCTGGCTTTGATTTTATTTGTGATATTTAGCTTGGAGACTAAGCAAATTTCTATACGTTTTTAGTAACGGCTCCAAATTTCAACCCTAAATTACACCTTAATTTGTTATTTAAAATAGTGAGTCGTATTACTTAAACGATCAACGCTTGCTTTCTGCTGTGCTATATATTTAGCTGTCTATTTTAATGTAATAATATATCAATAAATTCTCTCTTCGAGACACAATATACGTAAATTAAATCTAAAAGTGCTGCCAATAGAAAAGTCTTGGTAACTCACAATTGTCAAGAAAATGTTTGATTTACTCTATTAGGTGTTATGACTATAATTATGTTTTTTAGATTCGCCAAACACTGGAAGTAGTGACCACTGGAGATCGATTTTGCTTGCTAAAGAGTGGATGGAGTGGCAGACCAAACGGAGATCATCACCAATTGCTACAGTTATTTGTACTCTTGGAATATTGCAAGTATGTTTTAGAAAGAATGGAATGCTGTATAATTAAAAAAAAAAACTGTGAGAAATTGGATAGATGTAAATAATGCATTACAAAATTATATAATAAACGAGGGAGTTTTACATTTGACAATTAGTTAGCTTATATTACGATACAATTAGTAAATTGTTATTTCAATCTGCCATGAATCAATTCTTAAAAATATAATAGTATTTTATTATTATGTTTATCAAATTAAGTTAAACATAACTTAGGGTCCTTCAAGAAAAGAGCGTACCAATTCTTAAAAGGCCGGCAACGCACTCGCGAGCCCTCTGGCATTGAGGGTGTCCATGGGCGGCGGTATCACTTAACATCAGGTGAGCCTCCTGCCCGTTTGCCCCCTGTTCTATAAAAAAAAAAAAAAAACAAAGTGGTTTGGTAATGCCTCATTAAAATTATTAGTAATCATAACAAACAAATATACAGTAATTAAAATTTTCTTAATCTACATCATAAAAATTAATAAAAAGAAAATTAAATGAAATTTTAAAACTTTGGTCCCTGTGAAGTATCTTTAACGCTTAATTAACGTCTGTGCACCTGATTCCCACGGCCGGGCCGGGCCCAAAAGTATACCCCAATTCCCACCTGCCACCCGGCCGCTTGCCATTGTCTCTAGTGATGCCAAGTTAAACATTTAAATTTAAACACTGAAGTTTTTACATTATTCTTATTACAAAAATATCTATAGAACTATATATTATATAATATAATATTAACTACCTAGTCTTCATTTTTAATTTACTTCGAATTCATACAAGGGGCCGTTCTTCAAGTGTTACGTAAGCTCTATCGGGTCACGGGGACTTCTTAAATGGTGATTACGTAATTATTTACGTTTTTACATTATTACCCACACATTGCTATGCTTGAAAACGAAATTCGAGGTTTCCTACAATTAATACCTTAATATTATTTTTGAGAGCTTTGCTTACTTTTGCTGACAATAGGGGGGGGAATAAATTTCAGTAAATTTGGTTACTTAATACTTGAACGGCCCTGATGCCGGCTTTGTGTGTTTTACTTCACCATACGAGTGTTTAATGCCCACAGAAGTCAAGGCCAACACTGCTTGCTTATATACAATATATGCTGTCTATAAACAAAAAAAAATCTTATTTTCTATCAGGTTACAGAGCTGTGGAACTCCTATATGCCTAAAAGCAATGGATATAAATGGATTATTGCGACTATAGTTTGGTGGCTTTCATATACCATAATTTTCTTCATAAATTGGATAAAACATAGATATCTCGAAAAGCCAATGAGTTTATTAAGTGTATGTTCAGGGGCAGAACTATCACTTATAGTATTTCAAGAGGAGTTTTATGCGCATTATGTTCATGGGAGGTAACGGTTAAATTAGAAAAATTGGATACATTATATTTATAAGGATTGGATTGGATACATTATATGTATTACATTACTATGTATAAGGGTTAACAGTGCTTTTATAAATTCAATATTTCCTTTTTAATTTTTTTAGTACTTTAGTATTTATGAAGCGCGTTAGTTAAGACATGTATTAAAACCATTCTAATATTTGATTAGAATATACAAATTTGGAGAAGTATAAGTGAAGGAATTTTTACAAAACATTTAAACACATGACAAGAGCTATGAGGTTTTGCTTATATTATAATTTCAGTCAGTTTAACTAGAAAGTAGTTAGACTTAATTCAAATTCAAAATCATTTTCATATAGGTAACACAATGAATACTTATGAAAGTCAAAAACAGAAATGTGTATGAAATTTTCCTTAACACAAAGCTGGTATATTTAAAAAAAATGCTTGGTATATTTAAAAAAATCTCATTTAAGTATAGATTTTTTTGGAAGTGCATTCCAACGCAAAGATTTTTCGGATTGTCCAAATCATAATAAATAAAAATATTAAGATTTAATATTTATATAAATATTATATTCTTAACTAGCTTATCCCTTTCTTTCCTTTTGATGTGTTACTTAATTTTTCTCGCGTGTAGTTTCCCTACCTTTTACTTGAAACTGGCATAAAGTTATAACTTTTGCAATAAATTAAACAAAAAACATTGTTCAAATATCTAAAACGCTTTTTTTATAGAAATGAAGACTGTGACTCTAGTATGAATTTTCCGGGCCCCCTCGCAACATGTCGGGTCGTGTTTGCAACACAAATAAGGTACTAGTAGGTAACTAGTAATAAAACAATAATCTCTACATAAAGGCGGCAAATAAAACAGAAAGAGCGGGTCTCGCGGGGAATTGCGCCCCGGCTCGCCCATGAATATTGTTAATAAAAATATTACCGATGTAGTCGGGGCGTAATTCCCGACGCGTTAAATAGTAGCAGTGATATATAAAGTCCCTGGACACTATGGCAGGGGAGTAGAGTGAAAATTAATAAAAAACAAAACTAGTAATAATAAACTGATCTAACGATAGTCCCCACACTAGGGAGCGAGTGCGAGATAACACTCTTTCCGTATAATACTTGTTTGTATTATATTATTATTACAATACATTATATATATACATACTGTATGTGAAAGTGTGATTGAATCATTATATATATGTTTATATCTTTTCAGAACTGTTTACAAAAAGCTTGCACACAATGGTGAAGGTAAATATTAAGTTATTGAGACTTTTATTGAAATAATTATTTTATAGATTTAGCTGTAACACAAGTATTTTTGCAGATTTATTTCGGCAAGACAACGAGTCGAACCGTCTACTCTTATCAAAGTTTCTTTCGTCTTTCTTTGAAAGGGTTAGTAATCTGAGGAAAATATTATAAAAAGTTTATAAGCAAGAAAATACAGTACCCATAAAAAAACAATGCTTTTTCCTTATTCTAATCAAACTCTGCTCTAGGTTTTGATTCAACTGTTGGGGCACAAACCTGCTAGGGGCTTAGTTAAGATGCCTTGGCAAGTACATACATAGGGAATAATCACGCTTATACTAAAGCCTGAGTGAGTTATTTTCATACAAATTTAGTTTTCGACTTTTCGACATACACTACTTTTAAGGCATCTTGACTAAGCCCCCTGGTTTGTTTTCAAGTGTATGTGAATGTATTGTGTACTGTAAACATATTCGTATCCACGAATATGTTTAATTGTAATGCATAGTACCTGAAAAGTTATAATTATTTTAACATATTTATTAATTATTTTTAGCCATTAAATAAGAAGTTTAATCATTCTAGGCTCTTGATGGTTTAAGTTGGGTGGCGATTGAACGTACAATACTAGAAAGGCTTCTTGATGTAGAGATAACAAACAGAGAAGGAAGCAATGTGAGCATTTTACTGTATGACATCAATGACAACACGCCATCTTGTTTGGCTTTAACATGGTAAAGTATAAAAAGAACGTATTTAGCTCGGAGGTCCTAAAGTCGATTTACATCGAAAATATTAATATGTATAATTTCTTCGGATTCGTCGGCCAGTTTGGCGAACCGGAAAGCTTTTAAAGAAAAACACTTTTTTAAGGATTATAGTTATGTATTATTGTATTTAAACTTATAATTATTCAGACATAATTTTAAATTTAAAATGTGTAAAAGTTATGTTAATAAAAGACAATACTATGAACCGGACAGCTGTTAACTTTTTAAATGATAAAACATCAAAAACTTAGTCAACCTCATTAGTACCTAGGTACTTAGTTTTTGTTACATATACCTATTATCTCAGCGATGCATTACTTAAACCCTGCAAATATTGTCATAGATCACTACAGCTTATGGGCCTGCAGTTAATCGAAGTTCTATAATCAAAAGGGGTATGGTGTGAATTTATCGGTTTCAATAAAATAACTAAACAGAACCTCTTTTTGTACCTTCCTTAATATTTCCCTTTTGTTTCTATGGAAAGAAACCTTTGCGTTAGAAATAAATACTCTAAATTCATTACCACCAGCTGTATGGCTCATAGAATATAAAGAGTAAAATAACCGTAAAATTAACTTTCAGGTGGGGTGAAGAATGGACGCTGGCGACATTCGACTGTATGCTATTTGGTTCGATTTTCGTTGGTACTGATAATTTGTTACTTGCAGCTGTAACAACTATTGTAATATACCAAGTAGGTTTATAATTATTTTATTTGTTTATTTATTTATAACAAATATATTAATTGTTTTTATTCTAGAGTTTTAGCTAGTTAGTTAATAAACTTAGTTTATTAATAAACTTCATTTCTTCGAGTCATGGATTAGGCAAACATGACAAAAATATTTTTCATTGCTATTTTTCTTTACTATATGGGAGGTGATGTTTTTGTCTTAAAGGATATTCAAACTTTACTTATCGCGAACTATGTCTCTCATATTATGTCAAATTCCAGTACGTTTCTGACATATAATAGTGATTCTTAAGTACCACTAAGTATTGACTATGAACCTTACCTCCACTGGTTCTCTACTTTCGTTGTTGATTTTTTCCTTCACAAATGCGCCAACAAAAAAGTCCCAATAGGTACAACTTGATTTTGAATGGATGATTTTGGTCACATTATTGAGAAAACACGTAAATAAATAAGACGTTAAATATTTATGTATATCTTTCCAGATGCTGAAAGACTTGCGACTGTGGTTTGGGTTTAGAAATCTCAAGCAAAAAACTGGCATTAAAGTCTAACGATGGCCGCCATTTTAGCAATTTTAATTTTTCTAATTAATTTCAATATAATTCCAATACCACTTGCTGCTTCTATAGTCGATGATGTTTCATCATTGAGATTATCATCTCCAACTAAACCTATTGGTCCATTCTACGATCTTATTACCAATATTTGTGATGTTCTATTGGAAGACTTTTCCAATTCCAGGATTCCAAGATACATGAAAGTACTTAGCAAAAGTCTTAAACGTTTGGGGTCTGGATTTCTACTCAAATTACAGATAAAACGATTTCGAAAACAACTTTTGAAGCTGTCTTCATACAATGGCAGAATAATAAGACCAAAAATAAAACAATTCCAAAATATAATAACAGAGGAAAAACCACTTCGACACGACTTATTTGTGGCTTTAAATAATATCTTTACTGTTTACCAAGATAACAAAATGGACGATTATATTTATTATTTGAAAAAATTTGGATATAAGAGAAAGGAAAATATTTATGTAAGAACTAGAAGACTTTTTGAAGATGTAATATTTCGTACAATTGAGAAACAAGATGAAAGAGTTAAGGACGATATTGAATTAAAATTTAAATTGGCAGTCATTGAATACATGGAAGGCGAAAATCTAAAACTTAGTAAGTAATTGAAATTAAATTGATCGTTGATTGGAATGCACTCCGTTAAATTAACAAAATACGATAAATATTGCTTTATTGAAAATGTGGTCTTATTTTATATTACTGATTTTTCTTAATATTTGCAAAAGTGAAAACAATACAAAAACAGACAATTTAAAACATTCTTTAATACAAATTAATCTAAACATTGCAAGATCAAAAGACATATTTGAATCATTTCTCAAGGAACTTGTAGATTTACTCACAACGCCCGAATTTCAAGCAAAGAAACTAAAAAAATATTGCAAGATTTTATATAAAGAATTAAGATATTCCGAATACCGCATAGCCAGAAAATTTGGCAAACATTTTAAAAGTCTCTGTCGAAAATATCAAGATGAATTAATCGGAGAACTCGAGTTTTATAGACGAGAGCTGGATAAAACAACAACGCTAAGAGCTGATTTTTTCTCAGCAATTAATGAAGCATTTACCCTTCAACAAAGAGCGTTTTTCACCAATTATTTATATGATTTGAGAGATTTTGGTACTGACGATAAGCTAAAAATAAATGAAGAAACAAAGAAGCTCATTAACTACATTATTATAGGCAGTATTTTAAAGTTAAATTCAAAGGCACAAAACGACATTGCTTCGAAATTAAAAAAGGTTTTAAAGGAATTCAATTCACGGAAGTAAAAAATATTTCTCTTTCTAAACCTACTAGCTTTTCTCTATGATTTATTCGAGAAGTATCTATTGGTATATGTGCATCCCAAAGCCAGTAACCCCACTCAACTAAACAATAATAATGATTATAATTGGCTCATCCTAACAAGGAAACATAATGACATCAATACCAATACACGAGATCCAATTCCGATGGTTCATAATAACTGTTGAACTGACGTTGTAATTTTAAGAATTTAAGCCGGCAGGCGGTACTGAAAGTGGGTATGCTGCAGGTGGTTGCATTAATTTAAGATAAATTATATATAAAAAAAAATATGAAATTGAATATAAATTAAAACAATCGCCTAATTTTATTTTTAATGACCATAATATACTACTTGACCTAGTACCTACGCTTCATATTGTTTTCCTACTATGAATGTGACAAATTAATTTAATTATTATTAAACGTCTGCATAACAAGGTTGTTGAATACTTTGTCACATATATGGCAAAGCTACATAATTGTAAATAGTTATGAATTTATGATAGTTAATTCCTAGTATAACATTTTAGATGTATTAACATAATATTATACATCAAGTCCAAAGTCCAAAACTTGGGATACTGAGAAGTTCAGAAGTAAGATGCATAATACATATTATTACTATCTGACAGTTTGATCACAGACTAGAAAGACTCAATATCTATGCTAGAAGTGGTATCAAAAAAAATTCTTAAAGGTAAAATACTTGTAGGTTTTGATTATTTTTATTTATTTACGCCATCATACATAATACTACGTGTACAATTAGTACTATGTATGATGTACTGTAAACAATTAAAACATACACAAGACAAGATAAGCATGCAATAAAATAAAATATTACCTACTACCAGAAATGTTTGGTACTTAAAGCAGAAACAAAAAATCACCAGCAAAACAGTGAATTATTAGGTTCGAGAAAGGCACCCAACAATGCTGTCTCTAAAACTTATCAGCCCACTACCGAATATATCCAGCTCCGGATAAGCTGTGTTCAATACGCTACGCAATAAGCTCGCGAAAAATTCGAACGAGAGATGCCTGAATTTCTAGGTTGGTTTTGGCAGAAGGAAATTGGAAAAAAATTGCTGATTTTAGACTTAGGGAATGAATAAGGGACAACAATTTTATTATCCTGCAAGAGGTCACTGCTCTGTACATGATTCGATGATCGTAATGATATCATACTGAACCTCCTTCAATGGCGCGCCGTGAAGCTCATACACATTTTTTCTTGTGTATTTAATATGACAGCAATTGTTTATTGTGGATATTTCAAGATATAACTCTGCAGTAAGTAAATATTTATAATTGCTATTATTTCATTCACAGGCAATGTGCATTATTCTTTAGCAAATATAAGGGGAGATTTAGAGACGTTAATAGTAGAAATAATATAGGAACCAAAAATATAAATGTGTCATAGACAACTTTCAAGTAACCTGTACTCTGTTTCATTTTTATATTTTCATGTATGGCAATATCCTAAAATATCGACAGAACAAATGAAATACGGCAACGTCACGCTTTCATGAAGTGTTAAAACTTGAAGTGAATAGTCATTCGGCGTTTTTAAAATTGTATAAAATTATTTAAAACTTTATATTCTTCACAAAATGGCTGATAACAAAAGGTAAGATCAATTTTAATCAAATTTCGATGTTAAAAATGAATACTGCGTACTTATTCATATCTTTATGTGATAACATAGCAACAAAACTTTGAAAATTGGCTTGTCATCATGTCTAACAATGGTCTAAATGTAAAATTTTTACAAATCATCACAGTTTTTATTCCAAATTTGTTTCTTATATTTAGTTATAGGTAGCTGACAATTAATTAGGAGACTAAAATTTCACATCTGTAATAGTAACCCACAGGGGCGAGTAACAACAATTAACGCTAGTAAATTGCTTTAAGCATATATATATATATCTTATTATGTATTTGTAACAGTCCCGATGATCTCTCCACCGCGATTCTCCGGCGTAAGGACAGACCTAACCGCTTGATCGTCGAAGAAGCCGTCAGCGATGATAATTCAGTGGTGGCGTTATCACAGGTTAGTCACCTTTGTCATATTAGTTATGCCACTGCTAAAATATAACTCCAATTGGAGAACCTTAAACTGCAAATAGGTAATTTCAAAGGACATGAAAGAATTACCTGACATTAGGATGTCTTTTCAGGACATTGACCTTAAGCTTATATATTTTAACAAAGGCTTTAGCTTAACTTTACTTGATATAGAAGTATAGTTTATTAAATTTAAATATCTATGTGGAAATATTAGAATTAGCTGTTTCTTGCCAAGTCATATGATGAAATACCCAGCAGTAACTATAAATAATATAGTCTAGAATGTTTTATTCTAAAATTATATAAGAATAGAATTTACCTGCATATATTTAATCATAGGCAAAAATGGAGCAGCTCCAACTCTTCAGAGGTGACACAGTGTTGTTGAAGGGAAAGCGCCGTAAAGAGACAGTATGTATTGTACTCTCAGATGACAATTGCCCTGATGAGAAAATTCGCATGAATCGTGTTGTCAGAAACAATTTAAGAGTTCGGCTGTCTGATGTTGTATCAATAGCACCATGCCCATCAGTCAAGTATGGAAAGCGAGTACACATTTTGCCGATTGATGATTCAGTTGAAGGATTAACAGGGTAAGCTTATTTTGTAAAAAAAAAATTACTTTTTATTGTTGAATGAATTACAATGAAGTCTGACTCATCACATTTGGATTTACAACTAAGTTCTCTTTAGTCATTAAAATAGGATATCAAGAAAGGTAGTATAATATAAACAAATGATACTTTGTTTAGTTTAATAGAATGTAATGCTGTATAAGGTAATTGTTTAATTCCTATAATACTTGCATATTATCTTTATAGTTGTAGTATATGAGATTTTAAATTATTTTTATCGCCCATTCCTTGCCTTGACAGTTTATCACATTTGTTGATAATCTGTAATAATATATGAAATTAATATTTTTTATGCTATTGATTGATGGAGTCATCTGTGATGTATTGTATTTGTATATACAATGCATGAAAATTCCTGCTGACAGCATGTAAATAAATAACATTATTTACAGAAATCTGTTTGAAGTGTTCCTGAAGCCATACTTCATGGAAGCCTACCGACCCATACACCGAGATGATACATTTATGGTTCGTGGTGGGATGCGCGCCGTCGAATTTAAAGTGGTAGAGACAGACCCCGCTCCATACTGCATTGTAGCACCTGACACTGTTATACATTGTGAGGGTGATCCCATCAAGCGTGAGGTCAGTAATTAAAATTCTGTTCTATAATAGATAAGGATCTCTGCAAAAAGAACAAAAAAACCTTTTTATGGTATTTTATTGTTTAGTGTGTTTTTAGGATAGTAGTAAATATTTAATCTATTGTAGCTATACGTTATGTTCTTTAAAATAGCCTTATTTTATTGAAATCTTTGATCCATAGGAAGAGGAGGAGGCACTTAACGCTGTGGGCTATGACGACATTGGTGGGTGCCGTAAGCAGCTTGCTCAGATCAAAGAGATGGTTGAGCTGCCACTGCGACACCCGTCTCTCTTCAAAGCTATTGGTGTGAAACCGCCACGTGGTATTCTCATGTATGGACCACCTGGAACTGGAAAGACTCTCATTGCACGAGCTGTTGCTAATGAAACAGGTAAGAAAGAGACTCGCTTACTACTTTAAATTGTGGATTTGAATTTGTTTGAATTGCTTCAAGAGCTTCCGTGTTAAAAAAATCTGTGGCGCTACAAAAACTTTCAGCCTCAGATTTTCCATTACTCTGATCATGATCATTTCTAAATCTAATAGGCAAGTAGGTAATCAGCCTCTTATGCCTTGACACACAGCGTCAACTTTTTTTTGGATCTAAGACATGTCGGTTTCCTCACTGTTTCTCTTTACCATACATCAAGTGTTAAATGGGCATAAATGCAAGTCAAAGTCAATTGGTGCACAGCCTGGGATCAAACCTACAACCTCAGTGATGATAGTCACTTGCTGAAGCCACTATGCCCAAAACTGCTCGAAGCTTCAAGAGTTTACTCTCAAATATATTGTTGTTTATTTATAAAACACAAGTGTCACAACACAAGTCTTTAGACATCACAAAAAAATTCTTACTACAAATAACATACACAGTATTGACTTACAAACTATTTGTTATAGGTGCATTCTTCTTCCTAATCAACGGTCCTGAAATTATGTCCAAGCTTGCTGGTGAATCTGAGTCCAACCTGCGTAAGGCTTTTGAGGAGGCAGACAAGAACTCCCCAGCCATCATCTTCATTGATGAATTGGATGCTATTGCCCCTAAGAGGGAGAAGACTCACGGTGAAGTCGAAAGACGTATTGTTTCACAGCTGTTGACTCTCATGGATGGTATGTTGTATTTATTAATTAGAAGTTTTTACCTTCTTATTATATATTTAGTTTAGTATAAAAAAAATCAGGTGCAACTTTTTAGGTCTAAGCCTCAAATTTATTTATCTGTTTCATAATCATTTGTTATTTGTTTAAGTCGAGCCAGTTTTCTTACGCTGTTTAAACTTAGTGGTAGACAGTCATAAAATATATTTAAACAAATTTGGTAATATGTCTTTAAGTAAATGATGAACATGTTATCTTAATACAGATACATTCAAAATTATTTACGACGACATCACTTAGAACAACATTAGTTATATTGACCAAAATCAAAGGGAGAATTTTGTTGTATATTAGGTTTATATTAGGTTCTTAAAAACAAATTCATCGGCTGTTAGGACTCGGTTTTATGACTATATAAGTAGTCCCTTTAATGTCGTAATAATAGATTTTGACTGTACATTAAGTATAAATTATCTATGTTTATATTTTTTTTTAATTCCTATAAAAAACGTCTTAACTTCAAGAAAAATATTTAACACCGATAGGTATGAAAAAGTCATCCCACGTGATCGTAATGGCGGCGACCAACCGCCCCAACTCGATTGACGCGGCATTACGTCGCTTCGGGCGGTTCGACCGCGAAATTGATATCGGAATCCCGGACGCCACTGGCCGCCTTGAAATCCTACGTATACACACCAAGAACATGAAGCTGGGAGATGATGTCGATTTGGAACAGGTATTATTTCTTTTACATAACCGTTTACATAGTGAATTTTACAGGAACACTTCAAGAGAAGAGAATAATATATTTAATTATATCTAATAGTATAGAACCAATACCAACCAAATTTAAATTCAGATTAAAAGACCATCTTTTAAGGAGATCCTAGTTATCTACAGAAATGAAAGTCCAACCAAGTTCTATCACCACCATGTGATAAATTGTAACTTTAGCATATAAGTGTTTTCATGTCGACTATTGTCTATTATGACAATAAATATCTTAAATATAGACTTTTTTTTAAAAGATTTTTTTAAATTTATTTCCACTTCATTACATAAAAACTCTTATAACATAATACAAACAAACTATAAAGGATGCAACGGGCGGTCTTATCGCCATCAAGCGATTTCTTCCAGACCTTAATAAAGTATTATGTATTTTTTCTCTTTGTGTTAACAGATAGCAGCAGAATCTCACGGGCATGTTGGTGCTGATTTGGCTTCGCTGTGCTCAGAGGCTGCTCTGCAACAAATCAGAGAGAAGATGGATCTTATTGACCTTGAGGACGACCAGATTGATGCTGAGGTGCTCAACTCTTTGGCTGTCTCCATGGACAACTTCCGTGTAAGTTTTCATTCTTGGTGATTTGTTATATATAGCCTAGTATATTTACAGCGTAGTAATTTTAGGGATCATAGATAAGTGCTTTATTTCTGAAGTGAAACTTCTTTTGGCGCATGAGGGCAATTTTTTAGGGAAACGTCACGAATATGTGCAGCGTTTTTGTCGAAGAAGGGAGAGAGCGATTGAGAGAGAGTGAGCGAACTATCGGTTGATGTATTCGTTTAGTTACATATTAGAACTTTAGATAGCAATTCTGTCACATAAAATCTTGTGCAGTAAACGCAGATTTTTTATTTGTTTATATTATCATTAGCACATATACAGTGTGTGTGAATATAAATAAACAAATCATATACTGGTATATGATCATCTATTGGGGCTTTTTTACCTTAGTAATAATTAATTTACAAAGAAGTTTCACTTCTGACATGTACCTTGTACGCACGCACTTTTATTTTTACTAAAACAATTCGCAAGAATCGGCTCAAATGATAATATCATTATCATATTAAAATTTCAGTACGCTATGACGAAGTCGTCGCCATCTGCTCTCCGTGAGACCGTTGTGGAGGTGCCCAACGTATCATGGACCGACATCGGAGGTCTCCAGAACGTTAAGAGGGAGCTCCAAGAGCTGGTTCAGTACCCGGTGGAACACCCTGACAAGTTCTTGAAGTTTGGTATGCAGCCATCTCGCGGAGTTCTGTTCTATGGCCCGCCTGGTTGTGGTAAGTTTTCGATATTTTTTTAATAATACTACAAAACAAGAGCATACCTCAGGTACAAAATATATGGTTCATTGTATTATATTATAGTACCTGGATGTCCGAGTCTTGCTCGGTATTTTTTTTTATAAATTGTGTCTTTTGAAAATTATATTTAAGTACGAATTACAACCTAATAAAATGATGAAATATGAATAATATTTTTCGTTCTTACTAAAAACGTAAGTTTATGTTTAAGTTGATAAAACACGAATAAAATAACATTTTTTAAGAAATGATTCCTAGCTAGATCAATTTATCGCCCCCGAAACCCCCCATATACTAAATTTCATGAAAATCGTTGGAGCCGATTCCGAGATTCCAATTATATATATATACAAGAATTGCTCGTTTAAAGATATTAGATATATAAAAAAGGAAATGCGTTAAGGTGTTAGTTACACTATTTATAATTCAAGAACGGCTGAATTGTTTTGGCTGCAAAACCTATTTCCGCTGTTTTCATGGGACGTGACATAAATCGGGATTAAGTTATCAACGGAGAAACAAACACAACGTTCTTTTAAATATTTATAGATTTCAATTTTCAATATAATATTTCAATAATTGTTTGAGAGATTTTTAAATATCACATCTTTACCTTGTGAACTGACATTAACGGTTTAATTTTTAATATTAATAATGCTTTCATTTACCCGGTATTTAAGCAAAGCAATAGTGTTAATGGAACACAAAATGTTTTGTTAGCCTTCTTTTTTGCGTGTCGGAACTTTTCCCGTATAGAATTGGGCAAATAAATGACGATAATATTATCATTGTACAGGTAAGACCCTGCTGGCCAAGGCAATTGCCAACGAGTGTCAGGCTAACTTCATCTCGGTGAAAGGCCCCGAACTACTCACCATGTGGTTTGGTGAATCCGAGGCCAATGTGCGAGATATCTTCGACAAGGTAAAAGAAATCAATTTTTAAATGATCATTTGGTTTTGAGGTTTGTAGTAAATTAATTTTTAGATGATTTTTTTTGTCTTTTAACATAACTTTTACATATTTAAGAAAACACCTTTTCAATGGATTGAAGTTATGTATAAATATTATAAACTTATAATTATTTAACATAATTTAAAAAATTTAAGTTTCGCGTGGTTTACAGCGTGCGTGGTCACGGTGACTGAAGACAAAAGGTGCTGAATGTCAAAAAAAATATATATGATAGCTGTAGAAAAAAATTATATTATCTGAATTTATTTCCCGAGAGTTGATATTGTCTGAAAGATTTGGGGTTTTTTGATTTTTAGGTTTTTGCAGAATTGACTCATGGTTTATTTATTATACATAACTTCAATCCGTTGAAACAGTGTTTTATTTGATTTTTTCTTAATATTCCATTTGATGTGTTATTTTATTAATTAACTGATTTCATTCTTAGGCCCGTTCTGCCTCCCCCTGCGTGCTGTTCTTCGACGAGCTGGACTCGATCGCCAAATCCCGAGGGGGCTCCGTGTCGGATGCCGGAGGAGCTGCAGACAGGGTCATCAACCAGATTCTCACAGAGATGGACGGCATGGGGGCTAAGAAGAATGTCTTCATCATCGGTGAGTAGACCCAACCTATTCTACTAAAACATGAATATATCTAGAAATAACATTTATTTAATTTTATATTTTAATAGCCGTACTTAGAATTCATTATGTTAACAGTTTCTTCAATCAAGTAGATTAAAATATATTTAACAATCTGATGAAAAAGTCCTTCATGTGCCCATGTATTTTTATTTATAAAATATCTTATGGACTCAATTTCAAATTCAAAATCATTTATTTAGGTAAAACAATGTACACTTATGAACGTCAATAAAGAAATACATAAAAGGGGTGTCTATGAATATGTTTTTATTTTTTTATGAAACATGTAAAAAAATACATCACTCCTAATTTTTATTTGTTAGTTAAGAACATATAACTTAAACTATGAGGTTTATATAGAGAAAAGTCCCAAGTACCCAAAAAGTTTTTATTCCGGAAAACAGAACAGTCTGGGGTAGCATAGCAAAATGTTCCATGTTGGTATGTACTAAAAAGAAAGGCTATCTTTTAAGTACATACCAACATGGATGAAGGAGAATCGAAGTTCGCGGGGGCATCTAGTAATCTATAAAATAATGAAGACAGGATTCAACGAACATGGCTAACGATAGTTTAATAATTTAGGCGCTACAAACCGTCCGGACATAATCGATCCGGCTATTCTGCGTCCGGGTCGTCTGGACCAGCTGATCTACATTCCTCTGCCTGACGAGAAGTCCCGCGAGGCCATTCTGCGAGCCAATCTCCGCAAGTCGCCTATCGCCAAGGATGTTGATCTTACTTACATCGCTAAGGTATAATATACTTTACTTTTTAGCTAGGTGTATCTCTCAAACTATGTTTATTCAATGAGAAAGTGATATGTACACCGTGATTTTTATTACATAATAGCATTACGTATTTTTAAGGGCGGTTTTAGACTAGCGTTTTTACTCGTATATATATAACTCGTCTTTAGAAGGTCGTTCTCAATTCTAGGTATAGTGTATTAAAGTGATTGGTTCTGTCTTGATGAACCAATGACAATTGACAACCAGCATTTTTTTCGTCTTCTCAGTTGGTGGCGTAAAAGAAACGCAAATAGTAATGTTCCTTCGTCAGGATCCATGTTGATACTGACACAATGCCACTACCGGTTTGAGCGAGCACGCCTTAATATAGTAATAGTTTACGCGCGTCCAGACTTTTGAAGCGTGTATGCTAAAATGACCCAATATGCTCAGAAAATACGCTAGCCTTTAACCGCCCTAAAATGTAAATTTTTATAATTAGAACTTTCCACATTCCAAATAGTTGGTCGCTTTTGGATTTTATCGATAAAGAAATCAACGTCAACGTGCGTCCATTCTTTATGAAAGCGCTCGTTCGAATGTACAACAAAATGGCCGCTAATGTCTCGCTCTTATTTTACATTTACTGCCAGTTATTTTTGTTAATAAGTTAAAACTTCATACTTTTCTCAATTTCTTTTTACCATAGGAAATGTATAATACCTAAAGCTAGTCGCAAAATTAAGTATAATAGTTAGTGGCAATATTTCTTTGGAACTAAAAATATTTTTATAACAGGTTACCCAAGGATTCAGTGGTGCGGATCTGACAGAGATATGCCAACGCGCGTGCAAGCTGGCCATCAGACAGGCCATCGAAGCTGACATTCAGAAGGAGAGGTCGCGCCAACAGCAGACTGCCGCTGCAGTTATGGATGTGAGTGTATTTACGATAGAGTGTAACACAATAACAGACTAGGCAAGTAATGAAACGTCATCGATTCATGTCATTTGCCTAGCTGTTTGATCAACTGACTGAACATCTTTCAGGCCGCTAATTAAACGGCTAATTAAGCTAGTTGGCTGCGGCATTTGTAATTGGGCCTTGTAACTTTTTTTTCGGAATCTTGACTATACTAGAAACACTTATACATCATTGGTACATTAAGAAAAATAATACATGTAACACAAATATATC
Source organism: Pieris rapae (assembly GCF_905147795.1). Lineage (NCBI taxonomy): Eukaryota > Metazoa > Arthropoda > Insecta > Lepidoptera > Pieridae > Pieris > Pieris rapae. The sequence goes on along the minus strand of NC_059509.1, from coordinate 1,400,434 downwards.
CACCAATTAATATATTCTATCTTATAAAATCTTATGATTCTGATGGCTAGTCGTGTTCATATCACGTGACCCCATATTGAAAAGAATTAGTTCATAAACAGTAAACTATTTAGTACTTTTGACTGACAATCCCACGTATCGTGTTAGATGGACGAAGAAGATCCGGTGCCGGAGATCAGCCGCGCCCACTTCGAAGAGGCCATGAAGTTCGCACGTCGCTCGGTGTCAGACAACGACATTCGCAAGTACGAGATGTTCGCGCAGACGCTGCAGCAAAGCCGTGGTTTTGGCACTAACTTCAGGTAATTTAAAATAGTAATAATATCAAATAGGTACTTTTGATTTAATTGATATAGAAAATATGTATATAAATACTACTTATTCATAATAATAAAGTAAATTTATAATTTTTCCCTAAGTATTTTTAACGTAAAAATCACAGAAAGACTATGTCACCGGAATATAATAAAATCCGTTATTAAATAAAATAACGGATTTTAAGAGAAATAATTTCATAGGGATAAATTACCGCAATCACGCGTAAAATAATAAGAAAGCGATAACTAAACGTCCGCTCCGATTGTTTAAATAAGTCACTAACCTAACCTAACAATTTAGAATCTTACGAATATCCGTACGTTTATAAGCAAGATAAATTTGCGAGAATGTGAGCGTAAGATAATACAATTTATCTCTCGTTTACAATAGGGAAATTTTAAACTCGCGGATTTTGTTATGTTTTGTATTCAAAACATTTATAGCTAGCTGACCCGGCAAACATTGTTTTGCCATGTTTTTGTGCCAAAAAATTAAAGTTTATAATTAACAAAAAAAACATAAGGGATGATTGTAGAGGGGTGAAAATTTAGGGTTGCATGTATTTTTGTACGGTGTATCGTAAAAAAATAAAAACGAAAAATTTTGTCTAAAAAATAAATAAAAAAATTTAGGTAACATTTAGGGGGATGAAAAATAGATGTTGTTCGATTCTCAGACCTACCCAATACGCACACAAAATTTCATGAGAATCGGTCGAGCCGTTTCGGAGGAGTTCGGTTACTAACCCCGTGACACAAGAATTTTATATATTAGATGAAAGTCAACACCATAATAATTTGTAACTATTCACAGATTCCCAACAAGCGGCGGTGCGTCAGGCGGAACGGGCACTTCGGGTGGAGACCAGCCCACCTTCCAAGAAGAAGGCGCAGACGATGATCTCTATAGCTAGATCCATTTAGAAAGACGGACTTACATACATGTGGGAGGGGATAGTACCTTTGTTTGCCTAAGAAATAAAGTTTGGATAGACGATGTTGTTTTGATCGAAAGCGCGATTTTCTTCAATTCTCCTCTCATGTCTTCGGCATTTGTCCGGATTTAACGCCAGTATTTCACATTTAAATAAAACTCTTACGTATTTTTTTTTATTTAACATATAATAACTCGGAGACGCCGAGTTTAAATAATAAAATAAATTCTCGTTTATATCCGACCATTTGGAAGATGCATTTAAATTACGGAAATTGATCAGTTGGTACAGAAATGTTCGAGAAATTCCAATCCAAACAATTGAGATTATGTGTATGTTTGGCCGTCAGTATCGTCGAAAATGAATGACATCCTCGAATAACCACTTGGATCGTTGATTTTTGATTTTTCAGTTATAGGATATATTTAAGAAATGTATAAGGGTTCAATCACGAGCGTTAGGTGCAAATACCTGCACAATACTTATTGTATTTATATTTGGCCGAATGTCACAAAAACACGTATTGTCAACGCGAAGCCGAAACAGGCATTACACAGTATCGCAGTGATTTTTAATTAAAGATTTTATAGATCTAATGATGTTTTATTTCTTAACACTACCAGTGGATTGCATTCTAAAATTCTTATGACACCTATCCCTATTCAATATAATTTTTATATAACTAATTGAATTATTCACTTAAGAAACTTTAAATAATAGGTTTTAGGAGGAAATTACTAGTAAATTGTTAACGAAAAACAGTGAAATTCCAAGTAATTTTGAATTCCCCCCTTAATAGAATTGTCTACAAATGGAAACGTGGCGTTGAGAAACTGGTCTATACTATGTAGGGAACAGTTCGATGTTATTGCAATGTAGGACCATTGTCATTTTAAATTATATAAAAACGCTAGAGCCGTACTTAATAAATATAAACGTTACCTCTACAAGAGACATTCGGAGGGATCGTAAATTATGACCAGGCTATCTATACCTGAGAAGAGAGGGCTATATGAGTATACTTATTTAGGATTCCTACGAGTCGTTTGCATTATGTAGATAACATAGAGACGGCCGAGTCTATGCAAGAATATGAGTAGAAAATACCAACTGTTATATGTACGCGCGCACACAAGTGTGACGATACGATGTTTCACGAACGACAAATGTAATTAATAAGGTTTCTATGGAGGTAGACCTATTTCTTTGTACTTCGGTTGAGAAAACAAGAGTTGCTTGTTTCATTAAATATAAAATTATCGAAGTGTAGGTATTATTATGTAAGTAATTCATTCGCATTAGTAATAACGGTATTGTTTTAATAATTTTGTTAGAAATAAATAAATGTTTAATTCTGTGTAAGGCATATTGTTCCGTTGAGACCATGCTGAATTATGCTTATTTAAAATGTTAGGTGATTTAATTTCCGGGGAACCCAAAATATTTCAGAAGGATTCGGAAATAGGCATTGAGGCATATTGCCAGTTACTAATTACTTTGTATTTGAAAATAAATTACCAATGATATTTTTTGTTGAAGATTACGTGTGCCTATCTACATACAAGGTTTATATTTGTAAAATGTCAAAGTACCAACTCACTGTCAAGAGAACAAAAAATATGCCTTTTATAATTTTACACGAACAACACGCTCCTTAGGTTTTTTTAAATATGCCCAAATTTAGTGACAACTATTACCAGCGCAAATGTTTCTTCGAACGAGATCAAGTGCCAACGCAGAGCGTGATGAGGAATAAAATGACACCTCCTCTGGCTGAAGTATATTTTAAATCCATGACACCAAAACTTAAAGTTCTAGCTGGTCTTGAACCACCCATGAAGGGAGGCGGGACTGACTGGTATGTGCCACCTCAAGACATCCTACAAGGAAAAGCTGTTTTAAAGCCAGAGAAAAAAGAACATCTTGCAAAACTGGGATTTATTGGTATCGACTTTTTTGGAGACCAGTTAGTCAAACAACATTACAAAAACATGGATGAGGAAGAAAAACAAGTACTAGAAGAAAATGACGCAAATTGGAAAAGAAAAGTGGAAATATGTTCACGACAACAATGGGAAGAGACATCCAAAGACGCCGCGAACAGCAATACAAACAAAATACGAAATGCATTTGAAGAATTTAGGATAATATATACTAGCTCAATTAATAACGTTGAAGCTTTGCTATTTGACGCAGCTATTAAAGAAATAGATACAGTAAGTGATGCTGCACACAAAAAGATGGAGGCGAGATTTAAAAAGTTCATAAAGCAACAAGCAGCGACATTATACGACTTATATGCAAATATTTTAGATAAAGAAAAAACAAGACTGAAAAATACTTTTTTGGAAAACATAGAAAAATCTCGTACGAATACAACAAATCATTTACACAATATAAATTTAGATAAACATGTAGCAGTAGAAAAATTACGTCTTTTTGTTGAGTGCCAAAATTTAGCATGCCAAGCTTATGTTGCTCTAAAGGAAAGAGAGGAATGTAGATTAGATATGGAAAAATCTGAGAATGTACACCAGAAAAAAATAAAAAAGTTAAAGGAAGAAATTGCTTTGAAAGAATTCGAAATTGAACTTTCCAAAGAGAAGGAAAAGAAAAGGCAAGAGTTTATTAAAGTTTGGAAGAAAAAGGTGTGCCACGTTGTCAAAAAATTTCAAGTGTTCGTTGGTTATTGCTTAAAATTATTACCGAACCATGCTGATTTCTTTATTAATATGGAGAAACTGATGTTATTACATCTAAGCGACGCTATGGAAAATCCTAGCTCTGAAAGTATTTTCAGCCCGGAGCCTGAATCGGATAAGGATCCAGTGGCAAGACCGCATCCTTTTTATGTATTTTGTGATAAAGGCTTTAAGCCTAAAATAGATCAGAATCTCTGTCCGAAACATTGTACTTCCAGTGCGTCGCATTTCCCGGTAGTTATAGTAAACAACAAATTGATTTACACTAAATGCGACAACTTTGATACGTTTCCGGAACAAATTAAGATGTTTATTGATGGAAATCGAGGACAGGACAGTGATGTGCTTGATGACCATGATTATACATACGATATACCCGTGAAAAGTACATCATCCCAGCAGATTCTTGAACTAAAGCTGGAAAGCTCTATAATGCAGATATTACAAAAAGAAATACCAAATATAAGGAATGTTCCCACCAAGTGTTGCTATTGTAAAATTCCGTACTGCTTCTGTAGTCCTTTGCACGCTTCAGAAATTTCAATCAAAAAACCAATTCAGGCGGACAAACGCAGTGTAGTAGCAGAAGTATCATCGGGTGAAAAAATCACTACGCGTAAAGTTGAGTTAGATCATCAACGTGAGCCTAAATGGGATAGTTATATGAAATACGTCGAACCACAAAAGTGCAAATGCGGAAAAAGAGCTAAGAAACATCTGGAAGAACATTTGCCGGCATACATGAGAAAACTGTCAGCATTTGAAGAGGTGGATTTGCCAAACTATGAAACATGTCCTCTCGAAACATTAAAGGTTTTAGTAAAACAGGCAAGAGGAAAGAAAACTCCTCCATCTACTCCTGAGAAGGTGGAATCTAAGACTAAGAATGTATGTACGCAATATTCTGATTTAGAATTTGAAGAGTTGTGTACTTGTTTCTCAGATGAAGGAATAGAAAAATTATTCCAGAAGTTAATCGTTGAATCCAGGCTATTTGATAAAGCCGCTGAACCAAAGTTCAAGATCGTGGATGGCTCTATAGCTGGATCAGATTTAGATAAAAACCCCAGTTCCTTCGCCGAAAACAGAGCATATTCATTACGGAACTTGATTCACGAATCGCCGATTTTAGAGGAGTTATTTAAAAAGGAGGACTGTAAATTTTAGATACTTTTATTAATTTGTCAAATTAATATTGACGATTTAGGGCTCGCAACTTTGTATGACTTGTATTTAATATTACTATTATATATTATTATATGTAATTTAATAAAATAAAACCACAAAAACATATAGTAATGGAGATAAACGTATACACTTATGAACAGAAAGATATCGGGATCAATTTATGACATAGTTATTAAGTAAAACCAGAGCACTGATTAAAATATTTATATTTTTATAAAACTATAAACATCTTATAGCTAATAAATTCAGTCCGTTACGTAACTTCATTAACTGCCATCTGTTGGAGAAGGTTCATGACGTGGCAGAACCTTTCTTTGACCTCAGTCTGCGAACGATGCGGCAGCAGCTCGCACACTCGTTCTAGCACCTTATCTGACCCACCTTCCCCTTTCAAAACCTCTAGCATCGTCTTATCTTCTTCTCTCGTCCAACTCTTCATTTCATTTTTAGCATCTTTTGGCTTTCTGTCTTCTTTTTTTAAACTCATTTTTAATTCTTTACCCCTTTTATCATTCACTTTCTTTTTATCGTTAGTTTTCCCTTTTACTTTTATCTGCTTGATATCCTTTTTTGTGTTATCATTAACGTCTTTAACAGTTTTTGTTGGTGATTTGGTCTGTTTTCTGGATTTTTTGGGTGGAACTTTGGGATTTTTGTTCCTTTTAGTAGATCTTTCTTCTTCAGAGTCTGTGGGGGAGATAAATGTGTTGGGAGCCAGCCGCCTCCAGTGGACTCGATAAGGTTCTTTGCTGTAGGGATATGTAACGCAGGCGGATCTTAATAACCTACCGTGTTGCAGGAAAACCCGTCCATGAAGGTACTGGAACAAGTAATAGTGTCACTTACGCTTTTTTAGACTTAAAAACAATATAAGATTTTTAATTTACCTACTGAATCTGTATGTCATAAGGGCTAAATTAGCTCCGTATAATATTTTGAAGAGCCAAGTTAGAAAATGTACCGGAAAATGCAGCCGAAACGAAATAATATCGCTAAACTGTACATACTCATAGTATACAAAATCTATTACGACTGTAAACCCCGGGCAGCGCTCAAAACCCGGCTCTACCCAATGTATTTATGTGTAAAACTAATTCATGGAATCCACATGTTATTTAACACTTTAAAATATCAAAAAAGCGTACATAAATCTAAGGCTAAGGTAAAGGGTTCATTATTATTTAATTGACGCAATTCTTTTTATAAGATGTAAGTGTTATATGAATTTAACAAGAAGCTTCGTTAATTGAGGGTAGACATTCAATACTTACAGCTGAATCAAGACCATCTTTCACATCCAGTTGTCTTTTCTTATCTTCCAGCTCAAATTCCCATACATCATAGCCCTTATCGCATTCCAGGCAGCTTTCATCCATAAGATCCGTACTACCCTCATAAGCACTGAAAATCAATATTTTATATTTATACAATCTCTACTATCATTATTATTTTAAGAAGACATTTTTAAAAGAATTATCCTAAATATTATGAAAGAGTATTAAATTAGAGATCTTCATTATTGATAATGTGATGCTAACTCATCAGAAACAGTTAAACTTTGACAATAAACAAAAATATTTATGTATTTCGTAATACAACAGCTAACATAAATTATATATAATTACAAACAAATACACTGAAAATATAGCCAAAGATGGAATACATGATACATTTTACTACAAAAAGATTTACAAAAGGGTACAAACAAACAAAAAGTATTTAATACATTTACCTAACTAATTGTGATTTAATTTATTTAACTAAGCCTAATTTGGTTGTGTTGTGTGATGGTGTAAAAAGAAATTCTCTTCTTAAGAATAATTAATAAGAATGTTTATAGTATAAATTTTTATGTGACTAAGTGCGAAAAAATACGTGATGATATTGTGTGAATAAAAATTGTTGGTACTCTCTCAATAACAGTTACATTACATTTATCGATATGCATTAATAATTGTTTTACAAAACCAAAATAGAAATAGTCATGGATGAATTTATCAAATAATACCTATCAGGCGGACGTTCATCGGGAAACAGAGACTTAAACATCTGTGCAAGCTTAGGATTTGACCGGAGATGAGGCAGCACCCGACTCTTCATTTCCTGGCTTGATCCGTTGTTAATGCCAGCGGTGATAGCTCGTAAGATTTTTCGGTACACTGTAGGTTTTCGTCCTATTGTTTTCTAGAAATAAAAGTGTTATGAATAAATTAAAGTCTTTAATTTATTTATTTCTTTACACTTCTTTATTATACAAGGAATCTAGTTCATCTTCTTTTGGTTGTTAAGTGTGAGATGGACATGAATGGAGACCTTATCGAAACATCACTATAATTTTTTGCCTGCTAATTATTTTTTTGCTTTGTAATTATTAGGTTGGTCATATTTTTATCACTTTAGAAGTGTACATTTATCAAGACTAATTTTGAGAAAAAATTTAATTTTCCACATACTAGGCCTAAATGCATATTATGTAGGTTTGGTAAACAAAAGTTTTTTACTTTTAGTTCTATGCGTAGTCAAAATGTATGCACCTATGAGTAAAGGGAATACAAGAAAGAAATATATACACATTTATATAACTTATTAAACATCAAAACAACTTAATTAACAGGTTATATACACAGGTGTTGGAATTGTCTGTTAAGTCAAAGCAGCAATTAGTTAACTATTTATTATTAATTTAACACTAACCCTAATTCATAAAACTTTAAGCAGTCTTAATACTTACTTTAATCAGTATTATAAGACAATGCCAAAAACTTACAATGGTGTTATAGATTTATTAAGAAATACACTTATCTGCAATTGTACAGAAAAAGGAATAAGTGTGTAAGTTATAATGTGCAACATAAGACTGATTTAGAAATCCACAATGTCTTACTGATTTGAAAATATTAGTACTTTAAATTTAATAAACTTTTTAGCTTGGCACTTAGTTAATAATAAGATAAATCAATATAAATCATATTACAAAATAATTTTTAAATTAAGACAATTCCTCCTTGTTAATTCTAATAATAATGATAGAAATTCAAAAACTTATATAAATAAGGTTAGAGGAAATGATATTGTTTTAGATAGATAAACCAATTTATGGGCAAGGAAAGCTAAGCCTAAAGTTAAATCATTCGCATAGCAATCATAAGTAAAATACCTGCAATAAAACTATAAAACTGGTCAATTGTGTCAGCACAAAATGGTCCATAAATCTACCAACTTCAGCTGCTTGTCCTGGTTTTAAAAATAATAGAAATTCTTCAACTATATCTTTGTGTTCATCACCAAACAGTTCCTCTATCTTTCTATATAAATCCACAGGAGTTTCCTTCCCAGGATCGAATGCTTTTAATATCATACGAAACTGTGCAAACTTATTCACTGGTAATGATGAACTTGAAAAGCGGGATCTGACTTTTGAATAGTATGATCTGACCAATGCTGTAAAGAATCAGAATTGTTTGCTTAAGATCATTTAAATGCTGTTTACAAAAGAATAACAAGTTTCATTTAAACATATGTTGATATTATATTGTATATATAACAGTACAAGCTTCCAATAATTAGAATATAAAATAATTTAGGAATACAAAACTAAACCCATAATTGTCATAGCTTAAAGCTTCATTATATTTTCGTATTTTGAGTCTTTATTAATGTCTGAAGATTATTAGTAGCATTAAAAAAAGACATCAATATAAGTTAACAATGAAATAAAATCATTTTAAAACAACTATAATTCACGTAGTAAGTTTAAAGTTATTCTAATTACTAAGCATTGTTTATACCTGTTTCCAGCTGATTTTCATTAACTTTTGGTTTGTCTGATTCATTTTTGATTTTACCAATAGGTTCCTTTGATTCTTTGGGCCTTTCATTTGAAGTTCCAGCACCATTGATTAATATATGTGTCTGAAATAATAATCTGATTGAGAAATTTTAAAATGGCAGCCACTTACCTAATGTCAGAAATTTGTTAAGGTTTATCAGTGGTGTACATCTGAATTTTCGAGGTTTTAACCGCTTTAAATCCTTGACCTGGATTTTGTGTACCACTGACACAAATTAGTTTTGTAACTATTCCTAATATAACTCGCAAAAGTTACATAAAAATATCACGTACTCCCTGACTCACCTCTTGTTTATAGGGCGTTTTTGTTAATATATTCTGGGGTAAAAAGGTTGTTGTTGGCTCCAATTTATTTCCAAATGCATCCTGACTCTCTTTGCTGAATAATACAGGCATAGAAGGTAACATTTGTACAAATAATATATCTTCGTCGCAGTTCTTTGAATAAAATGTTCACAATATATCACTAATCTACTTCTTGATTTAAGTTCCATAAACCAATCACTTTATTATACCAAAAGTTTGAAACTTTGAGACAAGCTTGTGCAATAAATACATAATTTAATATTGAATACGTATACAAGAATTAAAAAACAAATCGTACAAAAACTGGGAATATTTTTATTTGACAGACAACAAGAACGACGCGAGTCACAACACGCAAGGCGCGAGCGGCGAAGTTTCGAAAATTCAGACGTTTCATTATATGTTTTATTAAATGATATTAGGTTTATAATTTGACAATTAATACAATTATTTATAAAAAAAATTATTATACTGTATAAAGAATGTTAAAATGAATTATTTAAGTTTTAAGTAATCAGCATTAATTACTATATGGAAGTAGAGAAATGAAACGTGGTGATGCGCGCGCGCCAGTTCCTATATAATTATTGTACCTAATCAAATTCATTTTATCAATCTTTACCGTTTATTAGATTTCCATTCACCCAATGAAACACACATAACTTTCTAAATAAACAATAATTCTAAAAAGGATTATTGCATGTAGTAAGAATTTAAAACTTATATCTAACCGTATCCAAGGTATCTTGAGACTTGAAGAAGAGTTACCTACCTAGACAGTTAGGTAATATTGGCTGTTGTCTTTTCACTTGTATGCTTACTTTCCTTACCGTTATTGCAAGTATTATTATAGTATGTACTATTTCTTGTTAATAATTGGTTAAAGTTTAATGTAACACAATAAAGAGTATGTACCATATTTACGGCAATACTACAATAATAATGAAGTCGTTCATTATGTAAATGGTGACTTAAAAAATTGAGCCATTAGTAATAAAATTAATAAGTCTAAAATATAAAAGATATTTCTGTGCCCTTCGCATCGATCCCATTGAGAATAATTTTTAAAATCTCACTATAGATAATTTAAAAGCGTACGACTCTGAGTAAGGCTGTTAAAATTTTTGTGTTGTTAAAGCGGTTGTCTAGATACCGCATCGACCGAAGGCCATAATGCGATGCTCTTTATCATTTTTAATTTAAATTCCTTTAACAAAAGCGTGTCATGAAAGTAAAGTAAGCTACTCATTGAATCATGGCTGCTATAATACCTATGGGATTAAATGGGGTAAGAGTTTACCTTTAATTGGTGTATATAATTAAAAATATGTTTAAGGTCTCAGTCACAGTAGCAATATGTTTAATTTTAGAATACAAAGACAAGTATATTAAGCATAAAACAATAGTAATAAATTATAGGATATATTAAGAACGCTTAAGGTTTAGGATAGTCGATAAATGATAGACAATTACGAATATTCAGTATGACCTTTAAAATCGATTAGTTAAGATAGAAACTGTTTTGTTAATGATTCCTTGCAATTATACAATATTTGTTCTCTGTGTAATCCACAGTGTAATTAGTTTCGTGCGTGTGTCCGGATTTTTACTGGCCTCGTTACGCAGGAAACCGAAATTTATGCTAAAATATTATGTTTATATCAATGCAGTTTAATTTTACACGTACTTCGGTTAACACGATTAAAAGTTGTAAAGATGTCCGAGGAAAAATCTGGAAAAAGTGAGGGCGCGAAAAAGACGATAGCGTCGAATGAAGTGAATTTTGAGCAGATGTCTATTCAGGAGGGGTCTTCTACGGAAGTGTGTATTTTCTAGTCCATTCGAATTTCGAACAAAAAATATTGTTAGTAGTAAAAAGACATATCATAAATGAGGCATTATATTATTCTACTATCTTGTATTCGAAAAGAATAGTCTGTTAACTTTTAAAATCCTGTAGCTATACTATGAATACGGACATTAATTATAATGATTGCTGAGAAAACTTCAACAATGTTTCTTAGCTTATGGCACTTCAATTTAAATTCCATTCACACGGTTCCATTCTTTAGAAATTAAAACTTGAATATTTGTCTAAATTTAAAATTGTAATTTTTTGAGTCTATGAATCTGTATTTAAAATTTCCCATAGATATTCATTTCTAGGAACATTGCTCTACATTAGTAACAATGCCAGAGACACTTCTAAACACAGACTATTTTTTAAGAACTATTATAAAAGTTAATATTCTTTACAGATTAAAGGATTAGATGCTAACCGTTACGCGACAAAGAAGACCGTTGCACAAGGCTTGCTGGACATAGCTTTGTTGACATCGAATGCATCGCAGCTGAAATATATTCTCCAAGTTGGCAGCAAGCATGAGTTCTATACGCTGCTCATCACCCTCATCACGATATCTATCATTTTACAGGTAAGACATTAGCCATATATTTAGGCCCGTTGAAGAGAATTAGCTCATATTAAAATTGAATTGTGCAGAACATTCGCGCACATATTATGTTCTCCATTTTTGGTGACGGTTTTGACAGCACGTTCTAAGGTGAATAAGGGCAATCCAACAAATAACAATACCGTTAGAAAATTTTGACTTTTTTATCATTTCGAGATACATTTTAATAATTTTGATTAATTATTTAGATTTGTTGAGGTCTTGCCTTGCTTGATTCTCATAAACTTCGTACTTTGCTCGTTCAATATTAACTAAGGTATGGCAGAATGAAAGGCCAGGAGACTCACAGACTTTAAGACAATGAGAAAATTATTAGCCAGCCATGATTCACAGGGCTGGGCCTTGATCGATGCAGGCAGATATCTAGACAAAAGTATTTTAAAAATAACAGTTATTTCACGCCTACTACGCGCTTTTAAATCTCATATATTGTTAGTGTTAAAAAAAATTAGGTGCTGATGGGGCTGGTACTGCTGTCTTTAAACCTGCTGCACGACTGCTGCTTCCACAAGCCTCGCTACAGAACTTCAGCTAATAATATTAACTATGTCACTACAGCGACAGCATTTATTATCACGGCAATCAATATTTTAATATCTTCTTTCGATTCATCTCTTGCCATGTATCTGCAGTTCGATGAATTGTAAAGTACTGTAAGTACTCGAGAGGGCAAGACTCATTTAATTGATAGTTGAAAGCAAGTTGCAGCTTTCATTACTCGTCACAATTATTGTATTGTTATATGCCCGAACCTAATGATAATTAATGCACAATCTCTGATTGTTTTCAATCTAAAATCAGACCGTGACAGTCGATCGATCTCCTATCTGCATCCCAATAACCAAACCCTACGAAGTCAAATCCATTTTTGGCGACGGATAGAATGCAATATCTTCGCTCTTTACACTCATATTTGATCATCAATGTAAACCAAATAAAGTAAATAAAAGTGTAAAAATAATATAAAAGTATAAATGTTTATGTTTAAAACATATCAAGTAGCTTTTTAAATATTTTAAAAACTCGTGTAAGTTAAAATCTTAAGATAGGATATTGGCACAGTGGCACTGTCATTTTCATACAAAGGTCTATCCACATACACCAATCCGACCTACCTTGGATAGCTTGTATCGACAGATGGCTATTACAATTGGTCGATAGGTTATTGGCACACATTTATTAATATTTGAGATAGGTTAGTGGGTTTGGACGATAGATAATGTATGTTACTGTGGGATCTGTATTTAACTTCTGAATAACTCTTTGTTTATTTTTTTTTCTTCTTATTCTAGGATTCATTCTTTAAATAATAACAGGATTTCTAAAGTTATCTAATTTTTGTACAATTAGTCAAGAATGTAAATAAAAAAGATTATGCCACGGGAACAATCGATCAAACAAAAAACGGCGGATGTAAAGAATTTATTGAATTTAGCGATGCGTGTTATTAACAATAGTTATCGTGCAGTAATTAATTTCAATAAAACAATACAATAAATTTAATACTTATTTAAAAATTAGATCTTGCGTGTATGACTATACATTATCATTTATAATATGTATGTGGGTTATACAGACTTCACGGTCAAATTTAATTAGATACATCTTCGTGTTATACCTTCCTTATTCATAGACACATATGAATTTTTCCAAAAAAGGAGTAAGTACCCACTCATTCGCATCTCTGTCAAATTCATGTCATTCCAAAAATTCAGGTTGAGTTATGAGTAAGGAGGGAAAGCGTAAGTTTGTATTTAGCTAAGTATGATGTCGTTGACATACACGTATTAGATTTTGACATACGCAAGTCATAGTTCGTGCTATTCATTTGTCAATATGTAATTGTTTTAGCTTGTGGTCGGATTGCTATTTGTTTTAATCGGAGGATTGGATCTCAATGACCACCTGGACCAGCCATCAGCTGTCATTCTCAATGACATCATTGTTATATTTATTTTCGTCATATCCGTTATTAATATCGTGATATCCGCTTTTGGAATAGAATATTCAAACAACCCATTGGTTTTGGAACGTTTAAAATATTTGAATAATGGATATTTAAAAAGAGCAAACTCGACGCTTTAACGAGGAATTTAGTTTTAATTTATGGAATGTGGTTATAACTTATTATTTATATTTTATTAAGAAGTTTTTTATTGTCACAGGTAAGCGCAGGGATCCTGGCCCTCATAACATCGTCATTGAACGCTGATAGCCATAAGAAGATCACAAACTGGCTAAATCAAATATCTGTAGGTCTGATGACGGGCGTTATTTTCTGTGACGTCATCAAAATGAATTTTGGCCTCGATCCTGCGCTATCTGAGCATGATTATTTAAAAAATATTAGTTTAAGTTTAACTACATCGTAAGAGAGGGATCTCAAATTTTCGCACTATATTATTTGTCTTATTTTCTGTTACTTTTTTATTTATTTTATTATTATTTTTAGGTACTTTCATCCATTGGTTCAGTGATTCTTGGTTTTATTTTCGACATCAATCACCAACCCCACCATAAACGCGCCGAAATATTAAATAATCTTTATTTGGGCACTAAAACAGTTAGCACTGTAGTAAATGTGATGATTTCGGTATTTTATTCCCTGGATGTAACTGGAAATGGAGTTCCTGGTCCCATAACAACAACTTTAAATGCAGTAATATAGCCATTCTCTCTTTTTTCTGTAAACAAAACATAAACGCATATATATTTTTCTGTACTAAAATTATTTTCAGTTTGTTAAAAATATTAGAACAATTTTTTATGGATGTATAGTTTAATATAATAGACTAAATTGTATTTTATATAAGATATAATTGATTTATACTACTACGATCATCATTGATAGGACAAAATTTTTGTTTAATAAATCTCTTCACTCTTAAAATAACTTTTTATTTCAATCTTTCTTGTTAAGTGTCATTTACATTTTATATGGAGGGAAAAATTAAAAACTAAAGGAACGCAAAGACAAACACTTGATTGTAACCATAGACTCATAAAAGATAGTTGACAACGAAAAAAAATATAAGATTTATACGTCATTATTTTTAAAAGCTGAAATAAATTATTTTATCTGCATACGATATTAATAAAATAACTAACCAGTCAAATAAGAATCGACAGTTTAAATGACAATTAACAGCTTATGTCATAATCTGTATAGTAATTAGTAGTATAATATAAAAAAAAAATAAACTAAGTTGAAAGTAAACCAAACCAAAATCATATTTTATATTTACATACTTGAACACTAATTACGTTGTCTCTCTCTCGGAACTGGTGAATGGTTAAGTGATTGTCGAGGTTACCATTTAACCGCACTGCACGGTATCTGCTCCCTACCAACTATATCGATCTTTTCACTTAGCTTCGGACTTCGGCGGTATCATAGGCCACTTGTTAGTTGACGAAAAGTCGCCGCGAAACTTAGACGTGACAATGGCAAGTGGGAGAATTATAGTTTACGGTGGCCGTGGTGCATTAGGTTCTGCATGTATTAACCACTTCAAAAATGCAAACTTCTGGGTTGCAAACGTTGATCTTAACCCAAATGACAAGGCAGACGTAAATATAACTGTCCCCAAAGACGGTTCCTGGTTACAGCAAGAAGAGCACGTAGTCAACGAATTGGGCGCTGCACTACAAGGTCAGAAAGTGAATGCTGTGATTTGTGTCGCGGGAGGCTGGGCCGGCGGCAATGCTGCTAAGGACTTGAGTAAACAAGCTGATTTAATGTGGAGACAATCTGTATGGAGTTCAACTATAGCCGCAACTCTGGCTTCGAAATACCTGTCTCCTGGTGGCTTGTTAGCTTTAACTGGTGCTAAAGCAGCTCTGGAAGCTACTCCTGGTATGATTGGTTATGGCCTTGGTAAAGCTGCAGTGCATCAACTCACTAAATCCTTAGGTGCTAAGGATTCTGGTTTACCGGAGAACTCTTTAGCTGTTGCTATTCTGCCAATAACATTAGATACAGAAATGAACAGAAAGTGGATGCCCAAAGCCGATTTCAGTACATGGACACCATTAAGCTTTGTTGCTGAGCTGTTTGATAAATGGTTAAAAGGAGAAAACCGGCCTGAGAGTGGAAGTCTTGTAGCATTAGTTACTAAGAATAATATTACTGAAGCTGTTGTCCAATAATCTTGCCACAATACTAATATATCTATTGAGATTACTTATGATTGATATTTAATGTGCTGATGACTATATTAATAACCCACAAATGTATTTTCCATTAGATGGTAATTGCTTGACTATACAGCATTTATTTATAAGTGTAAAGGGAACAATCTCATTATGTTAAGCTCAAAAGTTAATATGTGATTATATGTTTTATATATATTAAATGTTGTTAAAGATTTATTTGTTTTAATACATACACTTTGATACCTGATACAAATACTTTGAGGGAGCAAAAATCTTTATTTCCAATTTACTCTATAAATGCTATATTTTTAAAGATATTCTTACATTTTTATCAGCCAGTAAGTAACAAGGCCAAGGTTAACTGATAGAAATAATAAGTATGACCTTACAGATTGACCCTTCAATTAAAACAAGTTGAAACTGAGTACATATTTTTACTTAAATATATCTTGCTTAATAAATAATACGTCATATAAACTAATTCTTTGTTTGATACGAATTCTAATGTAATGTGTCACTTTATGGGTAAATCCGCGAGACTGGAATTCCCAAATAACAGATTATTATATCTTTTAACAATGAAGTTACAGAGACAAAATTATACAAGGAAAATAGATTATGTGACTTAAATAATTTCTCCGTGTTTTTCGTACATCCCAACGTGGGTTAGTTGCTAAACAATAATTAATATTGTTAGGTTCGATCTTCTGGAAATTATAATTGTTGCGAATTGGTCAGCACATAAAACGTACCTTACGTATAACGGACCTATTGAGCTTCTAAGTGCGGAAACAGCGTCCACATACCATACCATACCTAACAACCTCTTTCTTTACATGCTTCGAAACTGTTGTGGCTATTTATATAGTTTTTTGTAAAGGAACAAAAATTAGTTCTTTTAGAGCTGATTAATCAACAAGTTTTTCCGGTTCCACCAAAAAACATTCGCATAATTAGTTCAGGAAGTAACTATATACTTCCTTCTCGGAACACTTATGTAGGTACTGTAAGCAAATAAATAATTAAATTGTTTTCCACTTGATCTATTACGTTTATACAAAATCGTAGTTTATAGAAAAGTAATGAACGGCTTTCCAGAACTTTTGTACTTAACGAATATTTTATATTAACGTCTAATTTTTTAGAAAAAATTATATCAAGTTCGAATTCAACCTTAAATCTAGAAAATATAACACTTCACATAATCAAGGTTTGAAGGATTATGGGTCGTTTATCAAAGAAACGATAGTAATTAGCACAAATATAACTTTTTATTTGGTAAGAAGATGAATGACAGCAAGAACACTTAGTTACAATAAACCTTCATATATAGTGTTGCCACCTAGTTAAATTTTCAAAAACTATTTTACTTAAATTGCTCAATACTCCCACTAAAATTTAAACTAGGTACAAATATAAAAAAAAATAAACTCCTACTGAAATTAGAGTTGTGAAAAGAAAAACAAAATGTGATCTCTTAAATAGATAAAAGCTTGAGTTGGTAACGCTTTAGTTAACATATCTGCTAATTGACTGTTACTCGGAATATAATTTAGTTCAATTACACCCAACTCAACCTTTTCCCTTATAAAATTAAATTTCACATCTATGTGTTTGGTTTTCTTATGATAAACAGGATTGCTAATTAACTTAATTGCACTCTGATTATCAACATACAATGGAACAGATGTAATATTTTCACCTAAATCTAATAATAATTGCTGTAACCATAATATCTCTTTTGCAGCTTCACAAGCAGCTACAAATTCTGCTTCAGTTGTGGAGAGAGCAGTAGTCTTCTGTTTCTGGCTACACCATGTCCCCCATTCATATTAAAAATATAACCTGTAGTAGACTTACGCGTGTCTACATCACCTGCAAAATCTGAATCCGAATAGCCAGTGAGATCACTACTTTCTCCATAACATATACATAAATCTTTAGTATTTATTAGGTATCTAATAACACGTTTAATGGCATTTACATGTTGTTGACTTGGATCGTTTACATATCTACTCAAAACATTTACAGCAAAAGAAATGTCAGGCCTTGAAACAGAGCTCAAAAATAACAAGGACCCTATAGCTTCTCTGTATGGAAAATTAATAATATTTTCATCCATTTTCTTTGAAATAACAACATTTACATCTGCAGGGGTACTGGCAGGATTTGAATCACTCATACAAAACTTCTCTATTAATTTTTCAATGTAATCTCTTTGATAAATACAGATACAATTATTTACTCTCTCTATTTCCATTCCCACAAAATATTTCAATTTTAATTCTTTTATTTTAAATGTTTGTTTCAAATATTCTATAACTCTTTTAATCATTGAGGAACTGGAAGAGACTACAAGTGCATCATCAACATAAATTATTATGAATACTTTCACCCCATTGAAAATACCTACATAAACACAACTGTCAGCCTGAGATTGCACAAAACTATATTTTATTAAAAACTCAGTGAATCTTCTATTCCAACAACGAGACGCCTGTTTAAGTCCATACAGTGATTTATTAAGTTTTAGGATACAATCATTTTTAAATGAAATTCCTTCTGGTACTTCTATAAAAATATTCTCTTCCAAATACCCGTTCAAAAAAGCAGTCTTTACATCAAACTGTTGAATTTCTAAATTATATTTAGCTGCAATAGAAAGGATAATTCTTATAGAGTCATATCTCGTTGTTGGAGAGAATATTTCTTGATAGTCAATATCTTTTATTTGATTAAATCCGCGTGCACATAAACGAGCTTTAAACCGTTTTACCTGATCATTTTCATCCTTTTTTATAGCAAAAACCCACTTTGTAGTAAGCGTACGTTGACCAGACCTCTCTACTGGAGTCCAAGTATTATTCTCTTCATGTGCAAGCAATTCTTCATCAATAGCTTTCAACCAGTCGTTTCTTTGTGGACTTTTCATTGCTTCAGCATACGTTTGTGGCAGTGACAGTTCAATTAGGTTTGCTTCAAAACGTCTATTAATCCTTGGTCTCAAATTTATGTTGCTTTGAATTAAATCATCATCTAATTCTTGAGAAGGTTCATATGTAGGGTCATTACTATTACAACTCAACATGGTATCTTCATTCTCTGATGATGAAGTTTCCACAAGAGTATCCTCTACATTTGTTTCTTGCATTTGATTTTGTTGTCCTAATGTCTTCACTTCATCGTCAATGTATATTTGTGTAATATTCTTCCTTATCTCTGGAACATTATGTTCTTCAAAAATTACATTTCTTGATATTTTAACCTTTTTGGTTTCTGGATTGAACATCCTGTAATTGTTATTATCATACCCAATTAGTATCATTTTCTCACTCTTTTTGTCAAGTTTAGTTCTTAGCTGATTAGGAATATGGACATATCCAATACTTCCAAACACCTTCACATGGCCTATATGAGGTTTGATGCCGTTCCATAATTCAAATGGTGTTTTCTTAGGAGTTTGGCTGGAGGAAGTCCGGTTTAATAAATATACTGCACAATTCACAGCCTCAGCCCATAATTCCAGTGACACATCCCTTGCGTACAACATTGAACGTGCACTCTCCACAATGGTACGGTTCTCTCTTTCAGCACGCCCATTTTGTTCTGGTGTATATGGCGCAGTACACTCATGAATTATACCTTCTTTGCTGAGATAGTCATTGAAGGTTTTATTCACATACTCTCTTCCATTATCAGTATGCAATATTCTGACACTATGCATGTACTTATTTTTGATCAAAGCATTGTATTTCATGAATATGTCCATCACATCACTTTTATGTTTGACAAAATATACATGCCTGTAACTTGTAGCAGCATCCTTAAATAATATAAAGTATCTCATACCTTGGATAGATGTATGACTCATAGGTCCACAGACATCACTATATACAAGGTCACCTGGCTGTAGTTCTCCTCGTATAGATTTGTGAAATGGAAATCTGCACTGCTTTCCATATGCACATGCTTCACAAACAAAATCAGTTTTATCACTGTTATTCAGTTTCAAGCCTTCTACCACATTATCAGCACTCATACTCTTGATTTGTTTTAGGTTAACATGTCCCAGTCTTTCATGCCACATTTTAATGTTATTTTGATCACTTTGAACTAAGTTACATGTATCTGAGACCACAGCTTTAATTTTCAATTCGTATAAATTATTTTCTGTTATTGTTGCACACATTACCAAGTCATTTCCTTTGTAAATGAATGCACCAGAGTCTTTCTTGATAATGATATATGATTTACGCATTATCACACCTTCTGAGAACAGATTTCGTCGCAAATTCGGAACATACAATACATCATGTAGTTCACTGTTCTCCCACTGTCCATTGACACATCTCTTTATTAACACCTTGCCAATGCCAGCCACTTCCACTGATTGTTTGTTTCCTAAAGTCAATGATTTCTGGTTACATTCCAATAGTTCTACAAAGAACTCCTTTCTATAGGTCATATGTGCAGAGGCACCACTGTCTAAAATCCACACATTGTCTTCAGCTTCATGGAATTTGGTTTCTACATTAAACGCTAACAAGTCTGCACCTTCCTGTTGAGGTTTTCTATACTTGGATTTCTTTGGAGCACGACATTCTCGAGAAAAATGTCCTCGTTTCCCACAATTATAACATTCAAATCTGTGTTTACTGTTTTTATTTTGATTTGAATTACTAGCATTTCTATTCAGCTCACTTTGTTTTGGGCTATTTTTACATCCTTTCTTAGCCACAAGAAGAGCGGTTTCTTGTTCTTCTTCACACTGTAAACTAGCTTCTTCATCTAACAAACGAGCAGTGAGATTGACAAGAGTCTGTTGCTCTGGATCCAAAGACATCCACGCTTGACGGAGTGATCTATACTTATGAGGCAGTGTTCCAAGTATTTTTGTTATCACAGCCATTTCACTAATACTTTCGCCACTTTCTTTTAACTGCTTGACCAATGATTCCACTTTAGAAATGTGTTGAGCTACACTGTCATTTGTAGACATTTTATACTGGTAAAACTTTTCATGGATCAACATTTTACATAATTCACTCTTCTGTTCGTATATTGATTCAAGTTTTGTCATTATTTCCTTAGCAGTTTCACAATTTTCTATTAAAGTTATTTGTTTGAAGTCCATCGAAGATGTTATAATAAACATGGCCATGCCATCATTCTTTGTCCATTCAACATTATTTCCAGCCGGTTTAGGCACTGAAATATCAATCCCTTTTGCTTTTAGGGCACACTTTATCTGGAATTTCCATTGCCTAAAGTTATTTCCATCAAATTTTTCTAAGTTTATTGACCGCATTGAATCCATTTTGAGGTTATTTTGTCAATTTCTTCACAATACGATTGTAACTTTTTCTTTGCTATTTTTCTTAAAACTTTCAATTGCAGAATCTACTGGGCCCATAACCTGAAGGATTATGGGTCGTTTATCAAAGAAACGATAGTAATTAGCACAAATATAACTTTTTATTTGGTAAGAAGATGAATGACAGCAAGAACACTTAGTTACAATAAACCTTCATATATAGTGTTGCCACCTAGTTAAATTTTCAAAAACTATTTTACTTAAATTGCTCAATAAGGTTGATCTAAGCGTTATGACGCAATGTATAAATTACAATTTCCCAGAAATGGCTGGTGTATGAAGTCCCATAAAGCGCAATTTCGTCGAGAGGCAGGCATATTCGTTATGATAAGGTATCTTTTTTAATTTACATATTAGTGATGCTTTATACATGTCGCATTTCTGTTGGCACAGTCAGGGTTATAACCTCTACTTAACTGTAGGCTAGGAATAAAATGCATGTTGCATGGGTTATGGATTTATGGACTCCCTAATTGAAGCTCTTACTGCCTAAACATACGGGCCAGAGTTGTCGTTTCCCGTATATTAATAAAAACACTACTTCTTACACGACTACATAGTATTGCTTGCAAAATGTATAAGGCGCTTTATTATTCGTTCAGTTTGAGTTGTCGTTACCTACCAGTTATAAAACGTGTGTAATTATAAAACAGAGAACTCGTTGACATAGAAACTTAGTAGGTAGTTCACCTGGGCTTGGTATAACTGCTTAGAGTTTGCTAAAAACACAAATTTAATATATATACGACTTCGATATTATATCCATACATACCATTCCATTTACATATTAAATTAATATTATATAATCTTAAACACATAATATACACAATATCGATACTGTGAATTCACTCTACGAACTATGTCGAAAGTGTCTGAGACAGAATTCAGTAGGCGCAACGTCTTGGATAACGGGGATCTGTGCAGCACACTGGTTCAAGCCTAGGTATCGCAAATAACCTAGGCCTTCACCGTCGCACATATCCCGTAGGTACAAAGAAACTCAGTTCTTGGAGAAACACTCGGGTTCAACACTACACCTCTTAAGACTTTCAGTATTAGGCCAACTGTAAATCCCGTCTGGTTTCCAATTTATTGTAACCCACCATCCCTAAGATAAATAATGTTGGGTACGTTAAAGGAAAGTAAGGATAGGCGACATACAGTCTGTTGTAGAGGTATCGTGCAAATTTATTCTGTATGCGCTCCCAGATAAGGCGGTTTTTAGCCTCTTGAAGCGGATTAGGTTTTGCTGTTACCAGATCCTGCCTAAGGAGATTGTTGGTGGCACCTTAGGGTTTTAGTGGGCACCCTGACGCATCAAGCAGTTGCACCGCGGTATGCACAATGCATTCCCCCAAGTAAAAAAAAAAACTTGCGGAGCCCAAACAGTCGAGTTACACTCTAACATAATTCTAACCAATTCTCTTACTAACGTTTTGTTAGTAAATAATGCTACCTTAATGAAATATGTAAATATGTAGTGATATTTTTATTGAATATAATTAAGGCTAGTCTCCATGTACTGTTAATGAAAGACATGTGGGATTTATAAAATTTTAATTCTCACTGTAGCTATTTTACTTATTACATTGCCTAAATATTACACAAAGAAGGTTTTATTATTTTTCTATGAATAACATTTCTTAATTTGTACGAATAATATATATATATAAATAATTTAACAGCTAACCTAATTTAAGATTGCATTTATATCTAACATTGTCATGACCGTAAATCCATTTAATTGTTGTAGTCAAATTGTACATATGCATAGTCTTAATTACTAAAAATCTCACAAAACGACTCCAAAGCAATCAATTATTATAAGTACAGATATTTATTGTAAAATACTATTTTCTCCCATACACCACTCGAAAGTAAATTAACTTGACAGGCATAAACAAAATAACCGCATGGTAAGAATCACTTTCAGACAAATCTGAATAAAGAAGATAACCTCAAAAATAAGTTTATATGTTTTGGCTTTATAGGATACTCTTTTCTTTTAAATTCAAATAAAGTTACTTTTAAATAATTTGTATTATTACATAACAAAAATTCTCTTAATTGTATAAGGATTTACCCCTTATTGATAAAACCTACATATTATTATGTAAATGTTTTTCGACACGTCTTATTGCACTCTTTTAACTAAAGTACTTTTTGGTCAGTCCTATAATTGTTAAATATAATTGCAATGAAAAGACACGAGTTCTTTAGTTAATACGGCGCTATGACATATAAATAAGGCTAATAAAAATATTTCTGAGGCGTTTTAAATGGCAAAACGAAACGTAATCTCAATAATCTAACATGACAACTGACAGTTGCTGTTCAGTAAACGTCACCCGACGACAGCTCGAACGGTATTCTTCAAGATGTCAGTCACTAGTTCTGTTGTCCTGATGATTTTGATCCCAATCTGGTCAATGAATGTGATTGCGGTTGTGTATGCCTCTTCTATCTTTGGGTTTCTCGTCGTCATGCCTTGGCCAGCCGTCGCCCAGCTTACCGGTGTTGGTCTGAAACGACATAATAAATCTTAATTATATCAATATAATTGTTGGCGAAGTGGCTTTGATGTACGATATTTGTACCTGATTGAGCACGGTCGTGCGTTCGAATCATGTGTACGAATGAAATTTTCTTTCTATGTGCATGATTGCTCCTACTGCGAAGGCAAACCTCGTAAGGAAACCGGCATGTAACAAACCCAAAAATCGATGATTTGTGTCAGACACCGGAGGCTGATCACCTACTTTATTCTGAGATCAATTTAGAATTGTAGCGACACAGTTTTTATTATGTATTCCATCACATACATATTTAAAATTCCACCACAGATTGCACAACTTAAAAATAATTTTATTTTTATGAAAATTCCCTAAAATAAATCCTTGACATACTATATCCTTTTATTACCTACTTTGACGTAAAACAAGAAGGATAAACTTTAGAAACACGATTTTGCCATTAGAATACACAACTTTGTATTGCATAAATACAAAGAAGAATTTTGGTGATGACTGATTTTAATTTTTTTATATAAAAAATTGGGCACGTAAGGGAAATTACGTTCTAAGGATGATTTCTGTAAATTAAATGAAATTTAATTGTCAGACGTAGTCTGTTCACTTATCGTGTACAAGTAGGTATATAGACTACGATAATAACATAATTATAATCAGATGTTTTTATTATTCTATGTTAATTTTTTTAAACCGATTTAAACGAACACGAAAGTTCGAAGCAATCGGCAATAAAGCCGAGATTTAATAAAGTTACAAATTTGAACCTCCTATTGCCAAAATGCTTGAATCTGTACATGCTTTTTACGATGTTTTTAGAAATGTTTTGAGAATTACGTTTCCACCCTTCTGCAATTACTACTTTTAAAAACTGGTTCGAGAAAAGGATAGTCCGTACTTTTTTGGCCGACTTGGCTGACAGTGCCCTCAAAACAAAAAACAAAACAATGGGGTACGGGTATGGCAATAATTTTAAAGCGAATACATTACTAATTATTGTTTTGAGAAAATATAACTTTTTTACTATAGATGCAATTATAAATTAATTGAATAACGTAAGTTAGCCGTGTGATAAAAAGTTTATTATATAATAAATCGGTTGGCCAATAGAATAATTTATGTTGTATATTATAATATAATTAAATTATTATATAATGGTTATCTTTTCTGTGATAAATCGAAAAAAAGGATATTTTAATGTTTTTTATCCATGAATGATATACCTACGTATCTCTAGTTACAATAAATGTTAAGAATCATTTTTAAATAGGATTTGAAGACATGCTGTAATTTTTCTGCTTTTGGTGTAAAGTAAGTGTTAGTGATTATTTATTGCTTAATGCAAACTTACATAGGTTATGTATCAAATCAAAGCAAGACGGAAATTTTATCCCATTGTAAATTATAATCTTTGCATAGTCATTTAATTGCTTTGGATTCTGAATAGTTAAAGACTGTTTTGAGCTCATGCCATTAATGTACGTACATTTAATTGCTACACAAAGCTATTATGGGAAATTGAGGTTCCAAAAATTAACACACACAGAGCGCTTACACACCCATTCAAACACTCACACATTCACTCATACTTAATGTCATAAAGACATAGTTGTAACACTAAAGTTACTCATAAAAATGTACCACGGAATACTTGTTATCTAGTTACCCACAACACTAGCTAGCAATATATGAATTTTGTCACAACCCTTATGTCATGAATATAGTTATTATTATTATTAAAAGTATTGTAAATATATAAAAAAATACTATGACTAATTTGAAATTATTCTTATATCTCTCTATCTATCTTCATAATTTAGATGTCTAAAGAACAATCTCGACATTAGCCACTAGGCATTTTAATAAAACGTATGTCGTCAATAATTGTATGTCTGTTAAAGTTTAATTACATTAAGCAATAAATATTTAAACGCAATTCAAGTAACTAATGAATATCATGCAATGTATTTTGAAACTGTTTCTATCAGATATTTTCCCTTGATAATACGGAAGTTGCGGATCACAATCATTGTTAAGTTCTATAGTTTCACAATGGTTAATGCATTATGTTATCTGTGACAATTTAATTTTAACCCTTACAACACTTTTAGATAGTTAAGTTATTTAAAATCATAATTACTGTGGCGTCACGATGATTTTTTGGATATGGCCTAACATATGTCTATTTTGCTTTCTATGGCTCTATGCGATATTAATAATTTTAAGGACCAAATTCCAAAAATACATTGTTTCTGTTAGTCTATAAATTTTAAATTAGGCGCTTTCAGCAATAATTATAGAATACATCACTTGTTGTCTATGATATATCTATGATTTGCTCTGTGTATAAACTTACTTCCTTTTTCGCCATTGTTAACAATAAAATATAATTAACACAGTGATTAATAAAATACTCGTTTCATTTAACAGTTTCTTTTCACTTTGATTTCCATGATGACAAAATGATTACTTGCAGTAGGGAGAATGGAAATATATGGTGGAGTTGAGTAGTTTATGTATCCATTTTGATAGATCGATACACGATTTAAATAACTTCGTTTGATAGAAATCAGGATCAATCAGCGATCCTGGATCAGCGAAGGGTATAACATTAAGATACTCCCTGATATCGTGTATAAAATATACATTTTACTTGTAAAGACAACGAACCCATTAAAGTTTTAATCAGGTTTATGTTTTATTGAAATATTTTGAGACGTTTCGTTTACACCAGAAAGATATAAATACACCCTTTTTTGGGTTGAATGAACTGAAGGCATATGCTAATAATAATCTCAAACCCAAAGGATATTTTCAACATTAAAGAATAAAATGAGAGATATATAACTCACAGATTTGGAATGTAAAATTAATAAAAAAATAACAAAAATTTAGCAAAATATAAATATAAATAAACTAAGAAAATATAGAATTTAAATAAAGAAAACTAGTAAATGTAAAATGTTAATTAAATGTATAAAACTGCTATGTAAGAAACATAATATAAAAATAATAATAAGAAATAAAAAAATGTAAATAAATGAATTAATGAACAAATAAATAAAACAAAACAAGGTCCCTGATAAGCAAAAGTCAGGGGTGGGTTCGCAGTTCCATTAAAAAAAAAACTCACAGGTTTGAGATTCATGACCGACCTAATATTATCCAATTATTTATTATTAAACTTACCTCGCTGGCCGTGTAGGTAGAACGGTAGACCACATTGGCGGCAGAGTTGTGCGCTGAGTAGCCACTCCTGACGATGGACTACCCACCATTAGCTCTCCTTCATCACCAAATCTAAAAATACATTATGAAACAATAAAGCCTATTCCTCAACAGACGCTATGGGTTTCATATAGATGTCCCTTATATGTATCAATTTTTATATAAAAAACAATAGTATTTACAAAAGGCCGTGAGAACTAATTAATGAAGTTTCACAATTTTTTGTCAAAGAATCTTATTTTGTTAGTTTGACTTGGTAAATTTGTTATCAATGTCTGTCCGAAAGTCAAGCCAAGTAGAATTGTTGTTACTGGAGGGTACACATTTTATTTAAATTAAAAAAAAAATAGAAAAGCCTTAATGATCGTATAATATAAAGTAAAATATGATAGTATAAAATTGTACATATCCTTGAATGTAACATATGAATTAGATTATTTTGTATTTTAATTACCACAAGTGGTTTATGAGAAATGGATTGAAATATCAATCTCCAGTAGTAAAAATGAAATTTGGATTGAGTAAAGAAAGCGGCTGTAAATCTATGAAGCATGAATTTTGGTCCCATAGCACTCGTTTGCCTTCATTCCATCATTAATTGTTTCATAGTAACTACTGAGATTTAAAAAATAGTAATATATTAATTGAAAAAAATATATTTTAATTAAATTTTTTCCTTCTCTCTCTTCTCTATTTTCCTTGCTGTTATGAACTACTTATTGCTTTAAAAAAAATATTTGCACTTTACATTTATTAATACATAGATACAAGATTAAAGTTGAACTGTATAATTTAATCTTCAAAGTATAAAAAATCAGTTGTCAGTTGTCATGTCGCGAGGACTTGTTTTAATTTTGACTCAAAGTAAGTTACATGATAATCAATTATCTGTAATTATATACATAAGAAAAATATCCTGACATTCAAAATACAGATATAATTACAAAATCAATTTAAAATTATAAAGAATTTAAACGTTTTCCTTAGTTTTTTTTCTAATAATTGTATGCAAATATTTTAATCCGCACAGCTTTATTGGATATTATAAATTGATTACTAATTGATGCCGCCACACTGGAGCCAAAATATAGACAGAATAGTGTTTATAAAAAAGATCTATATTTTTCAAGCACACACAATTTAAAATAGGTAAGTTTTTACCTGTCAAAAGTTTAGTTCTAACTAATACCAGGCTATAGGAGATAGGGAAGAGAGTAAAGTCTTAAAAAAATAGTAATTTTATTCCCTGATTTTGGTCTCGTAAGGGCAAGAAAGCTGTTGATCGAATCTGTTTCGACACTGTTTATTAGACAAGTGATTAGGATATACCAATATTTACAAAAATAATTGTTCTTTATACTAGAATATTTTAAAAGGGTTAATCAAGTAAGTACCTGTTGAGTAGAAGAGGTCTAGGCGGAGTTGGTGTTGTGACGGGTTCTTGTGACGTCACTGGAGGAGACGTGGGTGGTGCTGGCGGCGGCGAGGCGGACGGCATCTCGACGCCTGAAAGATTATACGGTGGGTAAGAATCGTTTAGTTTGCGCTTATCTGAAAATATATACATTAAATAGCAAGTATGTTTCTGCTCACTCAGGTTGCATTCAACCTGTTGTTCCCTTCAAGAAAAGATCGTACAAATTAAAAGGCCGGCCACGCACTCGCGAGCCCTCTAGCATCGAGAGTGTGCACGGGCGGCGGTATCACTTAACATCAGGTGAGCCTTCTGCCCGTTTGCCCACTGTTCTATATATAAAAAAAAGTGTAGAAATGTACAATAGAGAATAAATAAATTCAATAAAAAAATTTTTTTTTGAACTTTTACATCCGTTTTTTGTATGTTTATAATATCTCTCGTGTATCGGCACCTCATGGACAGGGCTATCTGTTTCCACCGGTTTCAGTTCGCGCCTCTTTTATGACAATGTACAGTTTTGATGACGATAAGACATTCACTGAATCGGTCGATCTATTTGGTGAACGGCTACTTGATGCTCTGCCTTTTGTGTTACCAAGCACGATCCGTTTTTCCAAGTTCTGATCGCCTCTGCCCGTTATTTATAATACTAATTTAAAATTTAAACAATTTATCATTCGGTCAATGTTGTCGTGTCGTGTTTTTGTACCAGGCAATTTAACGCAAAAATTATAGTATTTTTTGTTCACTACGTTCGTCTGTTAATATTTTTAATTGAACCAATCATTTGTAATTTCGAACCAATATATGTTTGTATGTTAAATTGTGTTATTAATACGCAAATTAATTTTTAGACTTTTTTCAATAAACGCTGGGTTATAAAAACATTTGATGGCATCGACTTCCAGTCTATTTAGAGTACTATGTCTTCATAATGAGCTATTTCTTTCCCATATCACCGCGGCGTCCGTCGGTCCAACACCGAGCGCTTTTTAAGGCAGTTTTTGACGTGCACCCCTATGTGGAACCAGCAGCAGACCGATGTATTTCGGAACCAATTCAACTTGGGATCCCTCTAACAGCATACAGCATATATAAAAGGCTGTCAAACGCGGCGGTATCGCTTAATATCAGATGAGCGTCCTTTCCATTTGTCCATGTTACATTAATATGATACTATGTATGTATGTATGATAATAAACAAGAGAAACATATATAATCTGGTAATATGTAAGACTTAAGATCCGGCATAAAACATTCAATGCTAAAACCGTGCCATATAGCTTTATATATGAACCTCAACCCGTTTTAATTACCATAACAATGTAAACATACTATTATCGTATTTTTCGTGGAAATAACAACGTAATGACAAAAAATATATTTTTAATTTTAAATAAAAACAAAAATACATTGTGTTTTTTATAAACAATCTTAGGTCTTACTAAGGTGAAATTTGAAGGATTCGTTACCTGGTTAGAGAATCTTAATAATTCTGTGTGATTGTACCCCAACCTCGGTAATTATTTTTCTAGGCCACTTACACTATATGTGTAACATCTAAGATAATACTTTGTATGATTTAATAAAATTATAAAGCATTCGAAATAGTGGTAAAACTACTTACTGCTGCTCGGGATAGCATTAAATTGTTCGTTCGCCAGATACACTTCGAAATATCTGGTGAAGTCTCCAGTGGGATCCCATTTTGAGGCTAACTTCGCCCATTCTTCAGGATACTCGTATTTCAGCCGCTTTATAATCTTCACGGCTGTTCTCTTCTGTCTCTCCGTGCACCTGACGCATTTCGTTCTTAATGCTTCTGGAAGGAGCCCTGAAAAAGTACAAAACTATTTCAATAATCATATGAACAGGCTTTATTAAAACACTAATGGTAATCACGTGTCACATGTAAAATATTAATATAAGAAATAAGGATAAAGTAAAATCTTTATAGTAGTTAAAGTTTAATAATTTTATATCAAAAATTTGTATGTTTTTTGTATACAATTTTATTACTTTAGTTGAAATAGATACTTATACTTATAATAAAATAATTATAACCGACATGACACGTGTTTGAATGCATGATTTTCTGATAAATATTATCACCCAGTCAAGTTTTGAGCGATTCAGAGCTGCTTTGCACGCATAGAGAGAAATAGTGTAGAAAATATTTGCTTATTCATAGCTACTAAGCTAGGGTTTGTTGCAAACCGTCTCCCGTATATCAAATTCATCACTTTTTTGGAACTCTGACTTGGCGTTAAGCATCGACATTTAATTAACGTTAAAGCGTGTGACTGATATGTCAAAAAACCTAATTTAAAAAATTACATAATTAGTCTTAATGAGATATGGTTTTTTGGTAGACCAAAGGCTGGCATGCA
Organism: Pieris rapae; assembly: GCF_905147795.1. Lineage (NCBI taxonomy): Eukaryota > Metazoa > Arthropoda > Insecta > Lepidoptera > Pieridae > Pieris > Pieris rapae. Next base: position 1,369,570 of record NC_059509.1, on the reverse strand, counting down.
GTTTAATTAAAATTAAATATATATTTACAGTTTGTGTATAAGTGTTATCGTCGAGTTTGGAGGAGGCCTTTGCCAAAAAAGGGCACACAGATGCACCTGAATTAGATTAAAATGAAAATTTGTTTAAATGTATAAAATATGTAATGTAGATTATCTGAATAAAGGCTATTATTATTATTATTATATATATTTACAGTTTAATTGCAACTTAAAAAATCAGATACATAATTCCATAATTAATGGCCGAAACTGACATTATAAAAATAACATTATACTTTATTATAACTGGTTTCAAATACCAGCGAATAACAACTGAGTTATAAATTTAATAATCGTCGTAATGAATTCGATCATAATTTGCTTCTTGATGAGTTTTTTAAAGGTTAGGTTTTTATTTGAGGTATTCTTTCCAGAAAAATATTAGTTAAATCTTAGAGTAACTAGACCTTTAGCTATTGTAAATAATACTCAGAAAACGAATGGCTATGACATTGATTGTAAAAGGAATTATTGTGTAGTAAAGAACTTGTTAATACATAAACAAAATGTGTATAAACGGGAGACTACCCTAAAGATGCCATCTGTATGTTATGACCACAAAAAAATAAAACTTATTTTTTTTCATATCAAGTATTCTTAACAAACCATTTTTTTATGGATTCATTAATAAAGCTCTATTAATGATAAAAAGGAACTTATTTTTCAACATAGGCGTAGATAAATTTATATGATGTTAATATACTCATAACATCATTTTGAGTCCAATTCTATTCAATATATTGTTTTTTATATTACAGAGATACCGCCATCCATGGACACTCGCACTGGCAGAAGGCTCGCAAGCGCACTGCCACTCTTTTAAGAATTCGTACCCTTTTCTTGAAGGACCCTAAGTCGAATTGGTTCGGAAATACTTCAGTGGGCAGCTGAGTATTTGAGCGGCAAAAACTGCCTAGAAAAACTCTCAGTTGTGGAATGGCGGACGTCAAGGTGAATTCGGTAGAAGACGCAGAGTATCCCCATACTATGACTGATTTGACGTCATCGCAACAATGCACCAAGTACAATGCGTGTTATGTAATAAATGATTGAACTTGTCCTTAGCACAATAACTTTTCGTTTGGTATAAAACGTATTGGACACCAGACACACTACTGCAAGCTTATCATTGCAAGAAATATTAGAGTATTTCGATCGCAAGAAACAAAAACAAATGAAGGTTTCATTTGTTTTTATTAACCATGTAATGTCCAAAGTAAAATAATTTTATAAACAATTTTTAGTTAGGCGTCGTTAGTTTTTTATATTGTTTTTAATCTCGCTCATGATAGAGCCATTTGCGTGACCTACTTGAATGTGTTTAACTACATTCTAAATAATATAGCTCTTATCGCGATAAACATTTGTAATATTTATAAAAACATGTAATTCTCCTGCAATCTTGTTCTTAATGAAGCTGTGGTAATATTGCATATGATTTATGATTACTAGTAAGCATTGTAACTGGAAGCCGCGTGGGATGGCTTTTTATGTGAAGTCATTGACTTTTATTGCTGCTGAGGACTAGTTTACTTTTTCTCTACTTTTTTATTACTCATTCCTCATACCTAACGATTGAAACCTCCGTACCGCTAACGGAATTTAAGTAAAGTAAGGTTTTTAAATACTTTAATTGCCACACAAATCAGTGATATTTAACGCCTACTTGTATTTGACACATTCCTAGTATAGATGCTATGTTAATCAAAGTAAATCACGCTTTTAAAGACAGAATCTCTCTGCGTGTATTTAATTTTTATTTATTATTTTTGGTCATCAAATACTGTTTTTTATGTAACTTAAAATTTATGTTGGCGCTTGGTAGGTAGTATCGGTGACCCCAGACCTGGTGCTTTTCTGGATAAACGAATAGGTATCGTAATACAGCGATAAAATGCTGCCAGCGTTAAAGGCACACTGCTACAGGCACAAAACATCCTGGGAATCCAGAGCAACTGTGATAATGTGATAATTTAAACTTGTCATGATGCTTCATCACGTCCGTACAGTAGTCTGATTTTTCTACGTGTACGGTGTACGGTCGTGTACGGTGAAGAATAACATCGCAGGGAAACTAAAACATCTATGGCGTGTGCCAGGTTACGGCTTACTTACTTGCTTATTTTAATAGACAAATAATCAATTTGCCCCCTGTTGGCCTGTTCTAGAAAAAAAAATCACGAAACATATACAGATAATTGGGGCCATAACGAGGGATTGTAGCTCTACATTTTCTTAAGTCTTTAAGCGGTGGAGTCTGAAAATTTCTTCACACTTGTGAATTAGACGCGATTGAACCCGATACCTTTTTAGAAATCACTAATATGATTGCATACAACGTGTGCGATGCTAGACGAACTTAAACTTATAGGTATTATGAAAATTACAATTACACATGACTAAACATTATTAAACACTATGGGAACAATTTTCTCTACACATACCGTGAGAAAACCGTTTTAAAGCTATTTTCCCATTAGGACACATTAATACACAAAACACCACTGACTTTCCATTTCCAGAATGGTATTTCGTAAACAATGTACAAATAACATTAAAATCATGTTACGTCGTTGCATTGGTATTCTGAAGATGTATGCTGTGAATAAAATAATAGTTAAGCGAGCGACATCGAATTTTAACAATTTCCTTGTTGAATAGGATAATAAGGGCTTGTAAACATGTGTAAATAATTATTGACGTACACGTGTATCTAATGAACGCCAGAAATACTTTTGTTCCAAATTCGATGCTGATCAAGGGTACTGGAGATAGTAAAAAATCCTTAAGTAGACGTCTACTGGATAGATTTTAACAGTAGGCAAACGGGTAGTACGCTCACATGATGTTAAGTGGTACCGTCGCCTATGGACTCTTGCTAAAAGGCAGTTAACTGCGTTAAGAATTGGTACGCTCTCTTCTTGAAGGACCCTAAACATTTCATTTTATTTTGAAGCAATTATCTCTATTAACATTTTACAGGAATCGTGGTGAGCAAGACTTTCACTGTTTAGCACTTAGATATGTAATGTAAATAATGTAATTTAATTTTCAAATGCACATCGTCAAATCAAAATATCTTTATTCATATTGGTTAACTTGTACACTTAAGAACGTCAAGAAAGATTTATATGAGTAATACTCTCCTAAACAAAACCAATGTCTATAAATGGTTTGTAAATTAGATACAAATGTAAACAAACTATGACTGACTCAATTTTTCTCTTAAGTCTGAGTAGTTGTTGCGTTCGATGCATGACAATGAGATCGTAAAATGACATGATTTTTTGTGGTGAGATGTTATAGAAGAATAATATTTGATCGAACATAAAAAGTAGTTTGAAAACTTACATAGAAAACACCGAAACCATCAAGAAATGTAGATTATTTCATTTAAGATATTTATAAATGAATCTATGTCTATTATGGTATTAGGTACAGTTCTGGAGTAGGTCGCGACGCAGGTCCCTCGACTGGGCAGTTGGCAGCCGCAAAGAAGACTGTCAGGGTTACTTCAGGGTTCGCTCACTCCGCCGAAAACTGCCGCAGTGGTCATCACACTGCGGAGGGAGGCGGTAGAGCGAGCGTTGGGTAACGTAAGCGGACGTTCTGACCAAGGCCAGGACGGCCTGCCTGACCTGGGAATTGCCATGATCAGCATCCGGCTAAAGGCGACGGGAGCTTTTGACGGCGATTCAGAATGTGTGTAGTCTAGCACCGCAGGCGGTATGGAGGGTTCAGGAGGAAATTTTAGTGGGTCGGGCTTCTCCCCTCTGGTTAGCAGAGGGATTAAGAGATAGCCACCCCACAGTCCCTGCGATAGGGACTGCATACGCTCACGGGCCGGCATTTGTATATTTTTACCTCCTTCATAAAAAAAATGTGAGCCGTCACGGGACGCCTGGTAGATGTGAAACATCGACATTATTTTGTAAAACTAATATGCAGAAAAGAACAGACTGATAGGAACTAAATATGTCATAATGATAAAATAAAATATTACGATTTTTTTCCAAATAACGATGACTATTTGTTGAATAAACATTATTTTCATTAAATATTTTTAATGTGAAATTTACTACTGCATTTAGAATTAATATCATATAGCGTGGCGACGCGTCGCCACGGCATGCGTCGCCACGCCAGAAATCGGTGATACGTGCGGCCATAGATGTTTCACATCAAAAAAAAAATGGTGTGGTAAGCAATGACTCATATAGGAAGGTTATGAGCCTGTGGCTCACCGCAGACATAAATGTTTGTGGCGACGTCCATTCAATATTTTTTAAAGTATTTTCTATTAATATGAACGTTTTGTTAAATCTTTATTATACATATAATTTTATGACTAATTTAAACTGTACCACAAAGAACGATTCGGTGGCCGTCGATACATAATTTTATACTAAAGTAAGTCCTAGTACATTCCTCGTTATACTGCTCCTTAGTACAAAGAGGTATGTACGAAAGGCACACAATAATGTCAGCCGTAAGAATATGGAGAAATTGTTACTTTTGGAACAAAGATAGGTTAGACCTTAGTTAGATGCTGTACCTTGCCTTACAATAATAGTTCACGAACACGCACAAAACACTCACTATAAATGTCTAAATGGAGGACGTAACTATTGTAAAGAAATTACCGTATCCATATATAAAAATGTATTTAACGTTACCCAAGTAAATCTCAACAATGACTGATAAAATATGTGCGGATCGGCCGAGTAAATATTTTTGTGATAACCCTCATTAAATATTATAAAATAAAAATTATCTATTTCGAACTTAAACATTTAATTTTATAAGAGCAGTCCCAACATTGATAAACATGAAAAATTGTGTTGTCTGTGAGATTGTGGTAATAATACTACTTTTAATCTTTATATGACTGGGGTCAGTTTGTAGTTAGTTCTGCCATAAACCATGTCTATGCTGTTGCAACAACCTACATAAATTATTCCTATTAAACCTTATGAATTGTAATTGTATGTTTATAATTCTACATTACAAATTTCGTAAGGTTTTATTCGACGTTAAAAAAGACCTTGAATCAACTTTAATTTTAGAGTTATCAAAATCTAGAATATTCTTAAAAAATTCTTACGTAATAATGATGATAAAAATGGCCAAAATGATTATAACACAAATCGATATGAAGACTTCTTTAATTAAATGTTTGTTTAAAATAATATTTGATATCGGCCAGTTACACAAAACAGTTTGTGCACGTCATAAAATACGTAACCGTTATGGAGTACCATAGAGAAAATATGTAAGTAATTAAGGTCCACAGACAAGTTCAAGGTAAGGCATCGAACTCGTTTAATCTACTGTTATATATTTATAAATATGCAACAATCGAAACAGTATTTTGTCTTAAGAATAATTGATGCATTTAAATCTCATAAGATTCAATATGGGTTGTAATAGTACACCATTGGAACTCATTGAAATTTGCTTAAATTTGCGATCTTAGTCATGACTAACTTTGCTCTGGCACATCCTGTAGACTAAGCATTATATGTAAACAAAATTATTGTTTTATAAGTGAAATCGATGAATTGCCATATTTTCAGTTGTTCCGAGAGCAGACCAGACAGATTATATACAATTCAATCTGAGCTTCTATTAGTATGTTCTATAGCTATGAAAGATTCTTTTTCTTTTCGATAATATTGCCTTCGGAGACATTGTATTAGATTTCTAAGATTATAGTGTTATGGGCCATTGACATTTGGCACGAAACCATAAACGCTAGTCAACCATACAAAAGCATATAACAGTTAATGACCTACAATCCTTTTATGTCAAAGTGTCAATCAGGTGTGAATAACCGGCGATTTTGACATAAATATATTTAGTTGTCATTTCTTATACCGCTTCAGACGAAACAATTCGTGTCGATAAAGTATTTAAAACTTATTTAAAGGCAACTAAATATAAGGACAGGAAAAGAAGAAGAGAACGCTTTAAAAAAGGTGAGTGAAAAATATTGAAGCGTTAGCAGCGAATGGAGAAAGAAAGCCATGGATAGATAAATATATAGAGGGATATATGAAAACACCCGAGTATACCCTCTAACTCTATAACTTCGGGTAATAAAAAAACATATGTAAAGATTGGAAATAAACAGCCTTTTTTTTAACATATTATTAAACAATAAATTCTACACCTTAAAAAGAATGTTGTATTCACAAAATAGTTTTAACTATAAAGCCTTATATAACTTTATATTAATTAGAAAACATGGTTTAGGTATAAATCTATACTAAACTGTATAACGTAAATGAATTACTGAATTTCGAACAGAAGTTGCAATAAGGATTTTGTTAGTACAACCTAATACGATATAACAGGAATAATATTTATAAAATTAAGATTTATAATAAAAACCTCTTGACATTCCAGGAAAAAGAAGTTGTTTCATCTCTATTACAAGCACCCTTCTAGCTATAGACTTTATTAAAAGTCTTCTCTCGGTAAAAGTATAATATTTGTAATAGCTGACACCAATCTTATTGATCTGTAAACTATACTTATATCTCTATTTCTAAGTATTAATTTTAAACTATTATATAAAATTACATCGCGACGATTAATAAAGAATACTAAGATTTATCAAGGTTTCTCTTATCGTCTGTTGTCTGAAGTGGCACGAAACGTATTATTTCTTAACCTATGATTTAAAAAAATTTGAAGAATTTAAGTTATTTATGTCATTGTTCGGTCACGTAGTCGAGAGCTTTGCATTGGTAATCCTTGTACTTCCGTGAGAATGGTTCCGCATCACAATATAATGTTTGTTTTTAAATTAACTTTTTTTAAACTGTAAACAATGGAAAACCAAGGATACAAGTAGGAAATCTTAAAATCAATACAAAAAATATTAAAAATATGATATTATTAAAGATTTATAAAATTGTATTGTTTAAAATGTTTTAAAGTGGTCAAAATTATATTTTAGTTTCTCTGATGCTTTAAATGGAATTTAGAGGAATGTCATCATAATGTCACCCTGTCAATCTAAAGCCATCAACGAATATTTCGTGTTACTAAAATAAACTTAGCACGTTCGTTCTTAGCTTAGGCGTGGATTTAGTTTTTAAATACATTGGTTAGTACGTATAAGTCACATCTTTCTACTCACGCTAATAAAAATTCCAGTTACTCAATTATACATTTATATGTTTTTAATAACTTTATTTATATCGGGACCCAAAAATATCAACGTCAACAGAAAAAATCTTAAAAATTGATTCTAAATTTATATTTACCAGTTCGCAAGTCAAGGCCAAGAATAACTATCTAGAAACTCTTTAACACTCTTTTTAGTCGCCAAGTCTTGAGTCATACAATATACATGTTAAGTTCAGACTCTTCAAATCATCAAGCCGCTATTTGAGGTCATACAACGTACTTAAAACATGTTCCAATCCTAGTCGGTAACAATCTTTTAGAACAGGGTGCAAGCCGACAAGAGGCTCACCTGATCTTAAGAAACACCTCACCTGATCTTACAGCTCATGGACACTCTCAATGCCAGAGGGAGTTACCAGCCTTTTAAGAATTGGTACTTATTTTTTTTCTCGAATCGATCAAACAAAAAGGTTTCAGTTTGTAAAAGTAGAAAAAAAGAATGATCAAGATCTCTGTCAATTATGAATGAAAGACTTTTCCTTCATCAATGTACTTACTTAATTTTCAAAAACTAAAATGACTAAAGATTGTCTTTCATCTTCATATCATATCTATAACGCGATGTGGGTTATAATGTTGCAACCGATAGATTTTATCGTAAAAATTTCATCCATATTCAATAGAGTAACAATTGAATAAACTAGGCCACATAAACAAGAACAATTTACATATTTATAGGTGAGATATTTTCATTTATATTTTGATGATTTAAAAAATCATGTATTTATACATTGAATTTTTTCTGTCTATCATCTTAAAAAAATATTCTGACTACTAAAATTAAAAATTCAGATTGCGTATACGAATTACGCATTATTTATTTATTTTTTCCACTACATTTTTCTATCTTAACAGTTATTACTAATTTGATTCCCACACCAATTATCCTACATAAAAACACATAAAAATTAAACTTATACGCCTAAATCTTATAACTAACAATATAGAGTTATTAATAATGAATTATGTTAGAGCGAGTACTTACAAAAATATATAAGACGTATCTCAAAATCTATGATATCGGTTTTGATTAACTGTTGATCTTGTAATATATCTGATACAAATAAAATAGCTCTTATTTTCTAAAATTTGTCGAAAACACACGTGCACTAAATAGGCATCATACTCAAATATTAACCATTTTAACATGAGTAAAACCAAATAAAAACGTTTCATGTGCAAATGGAATCACTGTGTACATGTAGTATACATATATAACACTGTCAAGCATAGTGTTTCATGAAAGAGAAATTTTAAAGAAAGTTACGACCAATGCCTCTACAGTTTTTACTTTAAAATAAATATTTTTACATTACGTGTGTTTTTTATTAATTACTTATGAATGTATTAATGAAAAATGACGTTTGGTGAAACTTACTTACGTTACTAATTATTAATAAACAGCTAAGAAATATGAAACCGTGATAAATAATACAATTAAATTAAAAAATATTTTTTTTGTTTCAATAATTTAGAATTAATATCTAGGGACTTAGGAAATGATTTTTAAATAAATACGTATTTATTCTTTATTTTAGATTTGAAAACAACACTTTGTTGTAAAACAAATAAATTAAAGCTTTTTCCGACGTTACGTACGATCCGTGATATTAGGTAAATATTATATACAATTGATTAGTTTAAGCATAAAATAAATTTTCATATTTTTATATATACTAATATTAACCCTTTGGTAGGAAGTAAATATAGGAATTATTTCAATATTTTCAAAATAAATCCAGCTACTAAATAAATACCGGTGACACAGTTTAGGTGAAAGATTGAGATGACTTGTAATTCCTTGGATTATTTTGAGCTAATTCTCACGAGGATTTTCAACATTACGTGTAGTTTATTGCTGTTTTTAGTTAACAACGCGAATACTCTTGTAACGGTGATCGGTGTTTAGGCATATAATATAATAAATAATGTATAGTTGTTAATGGCTCGCTTATGTCTACAAAATTTGACAGAAAAAACCCTAATTCATAAAAATCACTTACTCACACACTAACGACCCATGTTACGCAAAGTAAACTTTCCATTTCGAGCACATATTTCTAAAATAATATCTGCGGAAGTGTATTGGTAACATTTCCGTACTGTGACTTCTACTGCTAAAAACGAGGTTTAGATAATTTAATATCCATGTGTAAAGTATGTAGTTTTCTATTTATTTATTTATTTGTTTCTATTTCTCTATAAATATAACCTTCGTTATATTTATAGAGAAATAGAAACTATAAGTGATGCAACGGACGGCCTTATCGATAACAAGCGATCCAGGCAACCGTAGCAAAAAACTAAAAAAATTAAGTATGATTGGTAAATCTTATAAAAAATTATAAAATCAACCAACCTTACTCTTAAATAATACAAAATAAATAGCATATTGTTTTATGAGAAAGACTTTAATAAATATAAAGGTATAAATTTTATTAATAATTTAGATACATGGTCATATATTTATTATTTAAATTACATCCATATAATATTCCCACAGTGGGGTATAGCAAATTTGAAGTGAATTATTATAACCGTTAATTCATATGAATAAATCAATGACACTACAACCTTCTTAAGTCTCGGCCTCAGATTTCTGTATGTTTCATGACCAGTTTTTTGTCAGTCTAATATGCAAGTAGGTGATCAGCCTCCTATGCCTGATACATGCCGTCGAATTTATAGCAAGACGATGCTTTCTTCATCGTTCGAGCGAATGTTAAATGCGCACATAGAAATAAGTCCATTGGTGCACAGCCGGGAATCGAACCTACGACCTCAGGGGTGAGTTTCGCACGCTTAAGCCACAATTAAATGGTACGTTATTTCTTATACAAAATGATTTACAAACTGTAATTACACAAATAAAATATGTTTGTAACCTATTAAAAATGATATGTCAAGATTAAACTAATTTATTTCTATGGAAAATAAACCACGCCCGAAGAGTAGCCGTCGGCGGCCGGAAATTGATATATTTACTCAAAACGTTTAAGGAAATGACCAGTATGTATAATTTATCATATAAATAATTCCATGTTTGTGAACAAGATGATTTTTAATAAATGCATAGGTTCATGTTTCTCTATTATCCGTTACATAATAATAACATTGCTTTAATAATGCAACTTCACGGGTAACGACACAACTTTCTTTATTTATTTAATTATTAGCAATCATAGAGCTTAAATACATATTATATAACAAAACACTAAGACAATACAAAACGCTGAACCAGATTACATAGATAAACCATATATATGAAACAGAATACACGTATAAAGTACATTAATAGACAAAGATGCATTAAAAAAATCTAAAGAAACCTGAAATTTAACATTTAAAACAAAATATAATACTTAATATTTCAAATTACTACTTAAACAAAATCAGAGTCTTGCCGCCTCTTCGAGTACATCCTCACACCTTTTTTTGAGTTGGAAATCAATCTCCTGGTAATTGGTGTCATAGTTCGATAAAACCCGAAACAATGGCGAAATATGCAGGTAATAAATGCAGAGTTTGTACGTGGCAGATGGAACAATTTTATGTATTTTGTCGCATAACTATGTTTCCTTTATCGGCATTTGTACCTTATTAAAACCATATCCATCAAAGTATTGTCTACCATAAAGATACTGTAGTGTCGATCCAAACAATATTGATTTATTACTCTTGATAATTTGATCACTGCTTATGTTGATTGTTACATACATGACCTTTTTTATATCAAGCAAAGCATCTTCATGACAGGAAAATATGACTCAATGTTGTTATCTACTTTTAGGTTTGCTGATAGAAGAGTTGAAAAAACAGATTGGCTGCAGCCAGCGTATTTCAACCCAGAGGTGTACAGCTGAACACCAATGGATTTTTTGTCTTCACATCGTCAGGAAACCGGCATGTCTTACACCTAGAAGATGCCAAAGTAGTCGCGTAGAGGGAGAAGGAGAGAGAGAGGGCAGAAGGGAACAGAAGAAACGGATGACATCTAAGGCCAATAAACGGTTGGAGCACCAATTTTGTGCCGTGCAAAGTGGCAAATTATTAAAAATACAACTTTCTTGTAAGCGGTTAACATCCGAAAAGAATTGCATAACACGATGTCATAAAGAAAGGCATAACTTTCACAAATCAAATGTTTTGATGTGAAACCAGTATTTTACATTCAACTAGTGGTTTGTGAACTGGTTACGGATGGTTTGATTAATCGTTACGTCGTATTATCTATGTGCGAAACATTATTTGCGTAATTCTAGGCTAAATACTGTATGCGATATTAAAAAATAGCTTTTTTGCCAAAGCGGCTATACGTACATACGTGCTCCGTTTACTCAAAGATTTCCGGACTAGATTTGTTTTTGAATAAACTAGACTGTTAATCTGTACTAAAGAAGTCATTTCTGCCCAATTGTTTAAATAAAACTAAAACTACATATCGATATTTAAAAGGCCGGCAACGCAATCGTGAGCCCTCTGGTATTGAGTGTCCATGGGCGGTATTACTTAACATCAGGTCTCCTGCCCGTTTACCCCCTGTTCTATAAAAAAAAACAATCCGATCTCAGTTGCTAGTTTGTATTAAAACAAAAACACTTCTATTGTGGGGACAAAATGCCGACATTTAAAGATAATTTTGTTGCGTGTTCTTTGTAATTAACACATTCAGGATCCATTGGGTGCTATGCCTAGCACGATGCATCAAGGTCAAGGGCTCTTTTCCGAATGAAGGCATTAAAACCTTCCGTTCGCGTACATAACAGAGGCACTGCAGAATCTGGGCAAGGCCAAAGCCTAAACGTGTTGTTCAACGAATTCTGGATAAAAGGGGCCCATAGGCTGTGGTAAGGATAGATAAATAATTAGGAAGAGGACTATAATCTGTATAATTAGAAATCGTTATTAATCAGAATTCTATTTTAACAAAACAACCAAAACTATTTTAGTTAACAACAAATATAGTTAAACCAATATACACGCATAGCTATTATTTCTTTATTTTTATTTATTTATTACATAAACATAGTTTTAATATAAAAAATATACATATCTTACACGCATTTCGTAAATCAATTACTTGATCATTGTAATTAAGTTAATTATGCTTTTATAACATTAATACTTTGTTACGTAATTATCTAATTAGTTTAATGTATGCCGATTTGTCTCCGTTAAAGACGCAATTAAATGATATCAATGAAAATAGTTAATAATTTGTCTTACTATGCTGTAATCAGCACTTCATTGAGCTACTTAGCAAAATGACCAGACATTGGTGAACTATTTGTATCTAACACTTAGTTAATTAATTTTTCATTCAGTCTAGTACTTCAAACGCCTTTAAGATCATGACATAGTGACATGCCATCTTATCTCGTTATTTATCACGCATTCGTTTGTTTTACAAGCAGTTAATTGCGCGTAAATTTTTGCTCTCAATTATCACACATGTTTAAACTATGGACAATCGGATACTTATTATATACTTATTATATACTTAGAAATATCTTATGATATGGATATAAATGTATTAAAATGACACTGGAACTGAAGAAGGGGTACCGCTAACTACACGAGTATATTCATGCAACTTCCATGCAATCTTTCCAGCAAAATCGCAGCATACAACAAGAGGGGACTCATAACAGTAAAGAAATCGCATGGGTCCGCCGAGATGAGTATACGGATCGCATACATCACTGAGTTTAATTTGAATGATTTATGTAAATCAATTCATATTGATTTGCAGTAAAATCTATGAAATATAATTAAAAATATGTTTTATGGATTTAATATGGAATTATAATTTACGATGCACTTTGACCGCCATTAATGATTGCCATTGCGAATTCGAAGAACCTGGATTCAATACTGTTGAAACATATTGACATAACATAAACGAACATAATAAAATCATTGACACACGTCAATGTATTAAATTGAGGCTACTTGGGCAAAATCGCTCGAGGAACATAAACTCCACTAAGTTAAGTATAATTCACGTGAATGAGAATTAAAACTGGTATTGACTGTTCTTATCAGTATTAATATTGACAGCAGAATATTTCCTCCAACCTTCGAGACCCTATAAGGTAGGCAAGGACTCATGGAAGGCTCGGTCATCTTGATTTATACAAAATATTATTTAATAATCTCTTATTCTATAATTTCGTATAAGTTGGATTAAAAAGGTCTGTAACGAGAAGGTTCTTAAACGAGTTGGAATGTCGGTATGTTTTGTACCTAGTACCTGCTTTAATTAATTATGATGGGTTAAACGTTGGAAGAAGGAAGACAACATGGCTTTGCAACATTAGGGAGCGGACAGGTATTGCGACTGCGGAAAAGTTAATCATCTGGCACTGGAAGAAGCATCAAGAGAATAAAAGGGAGGCACTAAAAGAAGTTATTCTATTTAATTTCAGCAAACTCGGAATGTACCATTCATATGAAAAGATAAGAGTAGAGACTTCGAGGACTGTATATGAAATAGTTTCACATTTAACTACAAAATATTTTAGAGAATAAAGCCGGGACAGACTTTGATATATAAAATAGTACTAATGAATAAAATTATAAGATGGGTCATCATCGACAAAAATGGAACTAAGATTAAACAACAATATTTATTTACATAAATAAAATAAAAATATAAAAAAGCACGTATAATAACTTAGTAAAGAAATAGTGTAAATGTGAAATAATTATATTACTTAATATTATAGATTATTGAGCAAGTACTTACTCTGTTTCGTAATGTCTGAATACATCTTTATATTTTATAAAAAACATAATTTCAATAGGTGACCGTCAATCAACAAGAATGCAATACCAAGAATAAAATTACAATTACATAAGAAATTAATAAGGAATAGCAAAATCATATAACAAAAATTAACTAACTGCTACGGGCATTGACAATAGACAAAAAGTCTGTTCACTCAACGGACAATAAAAATGGCCTGTTAACCTATGTAATTAACTAAAGTAATAAAGCGAATCATATGTGCCCTTTTCAGAAGGTTACTTCTAGCTGCGGGCGTATAAGTGAGCTCGGGCGAAAGTATCTCTGACGTATTCAGTAGGCACATTGAAGATAAGGCACTGCCAAATTAGTCATTGCCATGTAAGATTTTTATAAAGTATCACAAGCGCGAATTCTCGGCATATTCTAAGCTCGTTGTAGCTGAACCAAGAATAAACTTGTAATACTGGAATATAATGTTGTCGGTAATCAACCCTTTGCTCTGACTAACGTTACTGAAATCTATGCTTAAGTCGATTTTTGGCGCTACGTATAAATTTCGTATGTCAACAATATATATGTATATATATGTATTTGACCTATTATGTAATTTAATATCCTTTTAAGCTCAACACGACAATTGGTTTGAAAGATTCTGTCGTCTGTTTGACGAGATATAAAAAATTAACAACCGGAAATGAATTTTGCCTCAAAGCAATATAGAACACACTTATTTTTATTATTAGTGACGTGAAACGGAAAAATTGATGCAGTGGCAAATGCATTGACAAATACAGTGGCAAATGCAGTGAAAAATGATGGCCATGAGCTCTGGATATGGCTCTGCTGTTACCGCATTCTGCCTATGGCGATTGTTGGTGCCGCGGTTTAGTGGGAATGCACAATCCCAAGTCCCAAATAACCCTATCGCACTAAGCAGTGCGAGCGCGGTGGTTAATGCATTTCCCCAATTAAAAAATTAGGCCATAATTTACTGAGCATCATTTAACTGTCTGATTCTAAAGAACATAACAGTTTCCTAAGTATTTAATATTATCTTAAAAGTTTTATTACGTATTGTTTGACCTTCACTTAAAAATAATAGCGGTCGTACAAAAAATTTAATTAGAGTAGCTCGCGTTCTATTGATGGCTTTTTATAACTGAGATTTATATAACAATCTTAAATAAATTGTTAATTTTCGATTTAAACTAAAAACGTTTAACTATTTATAGGAATGAGATCGATTATGCTTTATTACTCACTTTTCAAAGCTTTTCCTTCAGGTGTGCACCTTAGTCCATTAATTAAACACTCCACGTAATTTCTGACTAGTCTTTTACTATTAAAAAGTGCATCTACATCTAAATAATCATATCGAGCGTCATATTTGGGCATATTTTTCATAGCTTCAATGTCTTGACCCGAAACGTCGTACACCGCACTGGCACAGAAACACAACACTATTAACAGCCGCATTGTGGGAAAATGTGTTCGTCAATTGTCAAAAAACTACTTCGCGGTTTCCCGCGCAAATGTTGGTGACATTCGTGCGTTCGCGTCGAGATTGTGTTTTGTTGTGTTGCGCGCGCAACTCGACCGGTAGTTTAAAAACAAGTGACCGCTTTACGCCTGCTGAGCAAGAAATCAAGGGCAAAAGGATTCAGTGAAGGGTTATATATGGCGGATCTTTGATTCTAAAAATAAAACAAAATTAAATACTAGAAGCAGGAGAACTATGATTGTTAAAAAAACGTTTAAATCTTAAGCAAAAATTGTTTGTTTTAATGCAATAATTGTTAAATTTGAGAGGTGTATTGGTCAAGTGGCTTCAACGTGTCTCATGTCTGAGGTCGTAGGTTCGATTCCCGGCTGTGCACCAATTGACTTTTCGTCTATGTGCGCATTTATGATTTGCTTGAACTGTGAAGGAAAACATCGTGAGTAAACCGGCTTTAGACCCATTAAAATGGTATTGAATCCAATATCCAACTCTCTGGGCCTTATCCAATAAATGTAAAAAAATGCGTGAACGATTCTGTAACGGTAACTGTAATTTACCGTATAGAAACCACTTGTAATAAGATAAATAATCCTTTTTAATTAATAAAAAAACAATATTAAAAACTAGGGCTATAAAAATAAAATTTAATCTGTGATTCAAAATTATAATATTTCGATTCCATCTAGACAGCCCCTATATATAAAATGTATAATCGTATAATAAATATTCCATAGCTTAAATTTATCACTTATTTTTAAACTTCAATAACAACTTTTCATACTGGCATTGACATAATTTAAAATTTCATTTCACGACAACACAATTCAATAAAAACTTATTATATCTTTAAACACGAGAATCATCGAACTCTATTATCTATTTATTTATTTTTTGTAAAAGGAGGCAAACGGGCAGATGGCTCACCTAATCTTAAGATACGTGAATGGACATTGCCTACTCTACAACTCCTCTGAACAACATGGTAAATGCGGTAGAAGTTGCAGAATGATCCCACATCTCTAATCATCGTTTACCGATAAACAAGTGATACAAATATATCTTCGTTTTCTTTGACATACTAGCGAAAACTTCTTTAAGTCATTAAACGATTGCTAAATGTTACATTAACTTTCGATTATGCATTTAAAACATCACACATTCAGTAGATGACTAAATAATTATAGATTCACAAAGCGATTAAGTCTAGGAAGTTCTATTGTACTAGATCAGCCATTCGGAACAGCAATCAGGCTTAGAAGATTACATACGAACTGAACTGTCTGCATGAACGTGACTGATATTCTTTATTTATTTACACTTCGTTACCATAATATTCAAATTCATACATATAGAAAATAAGCAGTATAAATAAGTTAGGTAACGGGCGGTCGTATCGCTTACAAGCGATTTCTTTCAGGCAACCCTAATATGGAACTGATGAAGTGCATAATTAATTAACAGAAAATATAAATGGTAATATGTATAAACATGCATGTAAAAGCTCTACCAAAGGTTAATTGACTGACAATTAATATGTATGTATAATTAGTAGGTAATTATGAGGCAGAAGAAAAATAATCGAAAAGAAGATTTTTTAAATTAATTTAAAGACAGCTCGTCTGATATCAATAGGTTAGTTGGTTTTAATGTTGTTTTAATTATTATTGAAATAGTCGAATAAAATCTTGTCATCGATTAGTATGAGGGAGACGAGTATGTAAAAAGAACGTGTGTGTTTATGTACACGCGTTAGAAGATATGCTTCTTTGGCGTAAGAAGATAAAAATCTTTTCAAAAATTTTAGTCCACGTTTGTAGAAAAACGACACTCACAACAGAAAAAGGGTATTTAATACATTTAAAGTTTTATTAACAGATAATCTAGTTAAATAAAGTTTATTTAAATATCACAAAAAACTTAAATGTTGACTATAGGGTTTGTGAGGGCGTATCGTAAAAATTCACTCTCATAATTTTCCCTAACGCGCCAAACGAAGTGTAACTTCGTTTGAAAAAGCAACAAAAGAAAATCGCGTAACAATAAAATGAAATTTTTTGAATACAAAAACGGTAAATATTTAGAAAGTTTACTGTATTATATGTTTGTATAAGTACTTATTACGCTTTTAACCTTCTAACCTACTGCACTATGTGGAATATTAATTATCTGTTGCAAATAACTGTTAAGTATGAAAATTTATATTAAATGACCGAGTTCTCGCCAACAAAAATTACGACTATTTTGCTGACACTGTTCGGGTAGATTCTGAGAAAGCGTATTTTATTTATTTATAAAATAAAATAAGACTCATTGAGACATAACATTAATGTATAATTCAGATTCCTTTGATTATGACTACAAAATAACTAAATAAATATATATTATATATAACTAAACAAATAAATATTAACCGTATAAGGCACAACTTGGACCAGAAGAGCTAACATTAGAAAATAATGGAAGCAGCTGGAAGAGGCCTATGTGACACAGGACATGCCGATTACCCAAAATAGGTCAAGTGCTGTATTAGATTAAGTTTTATTTATGTATTAGAATTAAGTTTTTATGTATGTATGTGTTAGTATATCTGTGTGTCAGCAATAAAGGCTAATAAATAAATGCGTTTTATTTCAATGTACACCATAAGATAAATAACATATTCACAGTTCTTCGTTCAAGCGACAGACAGAAAAACTAATTAGTTTTCTATTCCAGTCTAGTTTAGCGTTAATGAAGTGGGATACGTTCAGGTGTATTTATTTTCCTTTGATTTTCCGGGGTTTTCTTCATAAAAGTTGATTAACATCAAATAAGTATACTAGTTACAAGTGTAACTAGAAAGAAATTAAGTAATTTCTGCCAACTTTTTGTTCATACGAAAATCCAAGGGAATTACACATAATTTTTAAAATATTTTAACATTTAGTCTCGCTATTTTATACTGATTAACGGTAAAGGAAACAAACAAATGATTTTAATCTAAATTATTTTTATGGAAATGTGTTTCTTTGGATCAAAATGAACTTCATATGTTAAGTTCATTTTTTTCTGGCTACTTGAATGTTATTTAGTTTTATTTGATTATTCCACCTTTCAAAATTTGTTCAACATACTAATTGATGTACATAATTGTGTAATGTTTTATTAATAACAGAAGAATTAGTAATCATCAAAGTATTTATAACATAAAATCGGACCCAGAGGATCTATTTTATTTATTTATTTATTTATAACGAGAGAGGACTGGCTGTCTTCGGAGGAGGCCTTGACCTATAGAGTTTCTACAGAATAATATTAGTTTAAAAGTAGGAAAAACTAACACAACTAAATTTAGGATACAAATTTAATTTCTAACAAAACTAACACTAGTATGTAAGTAAACTTAATTATACAACTTCTTCTTCTGCTGTAAGAAATAAAAGGCTTTTTTATTTTATTATTTATTTATAAAAACACTCCTGCCTTAACAGGTGACCCTAAATTGACACGAGTGAATAATAATAATACACTTTACAGACGAAACACAAAAAAACAAACATGAAATTACAAAATAAAAAACAAGAAATTTATTAACTAACTGTAGGAACTAACAAATAATATTAGTTTGGCCAGCAGCCACTCAACGGACAATGAAAAAGGTCCGCTAACTTATGTATTTTCTTAAGTAAATAAGCACACCGAATAACATGTGCTTTGCAGAAGGTTAGTAAGCTGTGGGCAGATAAAGTAGCACATTGAAGCTAAGGTACTGCAGTACTGCCGAATTACTCTCCTTGCCATGTACCAACTTTATTAAGTACATCACAAGCGCGAATTCTCGGCGTACTTACAGAACCAAGAATAAATCATGTTGGATAAATGAAAATGACCTCCTGGGGCCTAGAAGTAAAACATCTTAACTAAAGATAATCTCCAAAAATAAAAATTTCTTCAAACTTTAATTGTTGCTTGACAAATAAGTAAATTAGTATATATGCATTTAAAGAGACGCCAGTATGGCCTTTAGTTAATTTTCCTTCCTTGTCTAGTGATTTGTTTAGTCTCTAATTAATTAAGGTTACCAATTAATTGACTAGTGTTCAATGAGATGTCTTTTCAATGACATTATTATTAAGACTTTGCTTAAAAATAATATATATAATCCGACCGCGGCTGATAAATTTTTATGAATATAACCAAAATGATCCAATTGTGTACGACTACCATTGGTTTTGGTACCAAAGCAAAGTTCACAACTAATAATTACGTTCTGCTGATAAGAGTGCTATTATGCGCATATGCGTCATTCTTGCTGGGGTTACTGGTATTTTGGGGTTGTCCCATTTCAGTTGCAATTGTGGAGGAGTTTATTATAGTTATTCCTCATCAGTTAACGGAACGTTATGGTAGCTGAGAGCATATGCAACAGGTACTGAGGACACCCTCATGTAATCACATGCTTTACGTGACATTCGTGCCTTACGCCAAGTTGCAGTGACTAAAGATTGCATTATCAGTGCTGATCAGAGTAAGTTTTGGAAGGTAACGTCTCTTAACGTAGTTGGAAACGGTAACCACAAGTTATGCATCCTTCAGGTGCTTCCAACGACTTTAGTACCTAGAGTTATTATCTTAAACCGAAAGATTAAACTATCACACAACTTTCGAACGGTCACAAGCCGTAGTTGGAATTTTTGGCGAGCCCAAGATCATATATAACTATTCCAAGCAGCTTCGAGCAGAGTTTTACTTCAGCAGATTTATGCAGCATTTAAGCAACGTGGCGATCACGGCCATGTCTTTCTTGGTTTGAGTTGTCTTGTTCTCCAGTATCCTGTGGAGGATGTCGTTCTTTTCCCTGTCGTTTTTGGCCATCTGATTGAGGGCACTGGTAAACTCCTGCAAACAACAGAAAGAACGTTCATTAGAGATTTGAAAATGCTTAGCGACACGGTAACACATTCGGGGATGAGATTGAAGCTTTAACATCAAAACAACAAATGTTTGTTGTTTTGATGTTAACAGTTTTGTTCAGTTTTGATGTAAGCAGTTATACAATGTAATGTATAACTGCTGTGCTAGATTAAGACTTTCTTCCGTCTATTTATTTATTTATTTATTACATTACATTGTTGATATTCGTTCTTAAATACAAAATACAATGATTTTTCATACTATTCCCATTAAAGCTATGCCTTGGGCCAATCAATTATAGTACTTAGTACTTAATAACATTTGAAGTGATGTTCCCCGCGTTAATTTCAAACTTATGATCTAGGTAGTCGCCCACGCTATAAAAGCACCTTGCCTTTAAGAACCCAAAACCCTATTTTCCCGTATGTACTTCAAAACTCCACAGAGACATGGAAAGGCCACAATAGATATTTTTGTTGTACCAATCAATTAGTTACATCGTTGGGTACATAGCAGCAGTCGCACGGCGTTGTAAGTAATATATAAAAAGGTACAGGTATTTTTTCAAATGGTTGATTTTACGGAAAAAATACTTGTCGTGGCGCATAGTCAAAGTCAAAGTCAAAATTCATTTATTTAGGTAACATAATGTACACTTATGAACGTCAAAAAAAAAATTAAATTAATCTAATTTTATTTATTTATTCACACTTCGTCGCAAGAAACACAAATAACACAATACATATAAATTACAAGGGATGCAACGGGCGGCCTTATCACTAACAAGCGATCTCTTCCAGGCAACCCCAGTAAGAAAAGAAAACAATAAATAAAAATGATGAGTGCAAGAAGTGCATAACCAGAAGTTATATAAAAAACAAAATATATTTATATTAATCTATAGAACCGTAATCTAGAGAAAATAAAAAAAAAACAATATTAATTACTAACTAAAACTAAAAAGCTAATCTCACAGATTCAAGAATAGCAAATAGTGAATTACATAATATACAAAAAGAATTTTACATTTACTGCCAGTTCTCAAATCAAGGGCGTAGAACGGAAGAGGAGAACTGGCAATAAACTCTCTGCATCTCATACAACAGTCATATTGGATGAAGTTTATAAGTAAATTATTTTTTTCTGTACCAGATGAATTATTGTTTATTTAGGTCGTACACTAACAACGGAAACTATTTTTTAACGAAATTAATAAGTAATTAAGCAACTGATGCGCACGTTCGGGTACGGGGTTGAGAATACGACCAAATAGTTCCCGTATCGCACTGTTACGAAATAATAATTAAGTAAGGACACCGGCAACATAGGTGTCTCTTTTTCACTTGTACGAATACTTGAAAAAAGTCACCCCCCCGCACGGAGAGCGAACCAAGGAAAACTAGCTGCCACACAGAGCGAAACTCAATTACAACCAAATACTTCTCGTAACGCAGTGAATGTGTTAAACAACTACTTTAAATCCATACCTCCATGTAAGCTTGTCGTCGCACGCCCAGAGGCACGAAGCCTGACCCCATTACTCGCTGCCGCTTGGCTGGTGTTGCCTTATCTGAAAAACGAAACGTTCGTTCTAACAAATAGCATTTTCCAGATGAGCATAGCAAAACGAGATAATCGTATAACGATGCTTACGGTTCTTTATGGTTTTTGGTGTCTTCGCCTTGTTACCGGAGACTCGACGACAAGGGCGAGATGGAGGGGTTCTGGTGGAGCCTATAATAAAACACAAACGAAAAATGATACGTTACTGATATGATCCAAAAACGTTA
This sequence comes from Pieris rapae, assembly GCF_905147795.1. Lineage (NCBI taxonomy): Eukaryota > Metazoa > Arthropoda > Insecta > Lepidoptera > Pieridae > Pieris > Pieris rapae. Next base: position 1,347,399 of record NC_059509.1, on the reverse strand, counting down.
ATTGTTATGGTGGGTGATAGAGCGTGAAGATCCAAAAACTCACCCGAATTATCCGAATTACTGGGCCTCTTAGGAGCGAGCTTGAGGTTCGGGGAATGAACGTCAACTTTTGTGAGCATTTCACTGGCCCTCTGTGTAGTAGTTCCTTTCTCGCTTGGTGTCTGTAACGATTAAAGATAAAACATTCAAGATTTACATTTACCACAGTTTCAGTTTCATAAAACTACTGACTGCAGAATATTTATTTACCGATTTTTCCTGGAAGCTCTGTTGTCGCGTTGCCGGCCTGTCGTCCACGTCGTTGCTCGAGTCGATGAGCGACAAAATCCTCCGGTTTCGCTCGTTCAGCTGCGACCGAACATGGATGAAGTCTTGTGAGGCAGCCTTCTCCACTTTCTGCTTCACCAATTTCTTTTGGACGGCCCATATCTACAAAATGTTCAGTAGGTTTATCATCATCAGTTACAGAAGTATATTACAGCTGGAAGACCAGATTTGCAGATCGACTTACGGTCCTCCACGTTTCAGCGTTTTTCGGCGTCGTGGTTTTTGACATTCCGTTTAGAATGTTCGCCAGCTTCTCCCACGCAGCGTTTGTATCTTCTCTGTAGCACGGCGTTTCGCATCTTTTGTTGACCATATGAGGATTCAACTCGAGGTACCTAATCATGCAGTCCAATTGGAAAGAAGTTGCGGCCGACTGTCGCATCGGAATAACCACCCTTCCTTCATTCCTAAAGAAATAAAATAAACAAAAATGTCATTAAAATTATAAATTAGTTAAACATTAGGAAATCTGGTGGAAGGTTTATAATTTTGCTGCTTAAGAACACGTACCGTGGTTGTGATGTCGATAGCCTCGAGAACGAATGTTGCAGCTGGGACTGAGTTGAAGAATCCATTGGAGAGATTGGTTGAAGAACTGTTTGATAAAAACGTTGTACACCTTGTGATGTTTAGATGAGACTGGCACAGCACTATCAAATTTTTTCTTATAACAGATTTCGTTATCAATTGAAATTGAAGTAGTGACGACATTCGAACTTACAAGTTGATAACGCGTATATTCCCCAACCCCAGTTGACCTTTTCATTTTGAGAACTTCCCCAAACTCAATAGATAATAACAGTTATAATACTGATTCTATTCTTGTATCTGTTTATAGTTTGGGGAATTTATCGCTTTTTGGGTCCATTCCAATTCCAAGAGATTGAAGTTATAATTTTCCCCAATTTTTTGAAGTGCCTTGATAGATAAGCCGTTGTACTATTTTTTAAGATGCGATCATCGAGTATGGGATAGAGCGAGCCTATGCAACTCCGCTAATGGCGATTGAAATATTCTTATATGTACTAATCCGGATCGTAGGCTCCTCACCAGGCAACGACCATGCCGGGTGGCCCCAGTCGACCTCAGGATGGACGTCGCGACCCAATCGCACCTCGCAGAGCCACCGAATACAAAAAACGTCGCGGGCCCACCGAATAGGACAATTGCCCACCTGGGACAACCCCAGGTGGACAATTGTCCTCTTCGGCGCTCGCGGTCACAACGCCGCTCCTTGTCGGCGATGTACATCTGTCGCTACAAACAGCAAGAGAAGAAAAGGCAAAAATAATTGAACAAATAAAAATTTAAAACTGCAGAAATAAAATTCTACGCGATTAAAACACGATGAAAACTCTCCCCGTATACGCGCATGACACAGTCATATGCAATGTCCATGAGTGATTATTCTCATCACTCATGGATTATTCATATCACTTCATTTTTTATGTTTTTTTTTTAATAAACGAACAACGTTACTCTTCAAGGCGTTTTAATTTAAGGCCATCTATCGAGACTTTAAAGTTTAAATAAAAGTATAAAACACAGCTTAGTCACTTTTCTCGTAGATTCAGTCTTCAGTGCATGTTTAGGGGAAACGTGTCTAGAACCGATTCTCCTGCCTCCTCCTGCCTGTAGCTGTTTACATGTACATTGCTGGAAAATCTGAGCAGACGCTGAGTGCGAAAATGTCTTTCCAACGTCTCACAGATATCTCCGTCGCGAGATGGCTGGTACGTTCTTATGGCACAGACTGTAATCTAATAAATCTGATGAACCAGTTTTGTTCATGTTATTTTCTAATGTTACGAGTAACTCTTCTTCGTCTGGCCATCTATTTTTTTTAATATAGGTAACATAATGTACACTTATGAACGTCAAAAAAATTGCTCAGTCTTTCTCATTCCCTTTTTCTATCTCGTGATGTAAGGTTTTTATGTTATTTAAATGTAAGGTCTCTTTGCTATGACGTCTACAGCCTATTTAAATATATTGCCAGGATAAATCAGTCTTATACCCAGTTTATAGATCTCATTTTATAAATTATTAGTCATATTATCAGCTGAAATACTTTTTAAAAATGTAACATAAAGTTTAACATTAAAACTTAAAACTTTACTTTAATAAGTCATATAATTTATTTAATTAATATAAATATTAAATGTGCAGGGTTTTTATTAACATTGTGAATATATTCTGTTATGTAAATAGGCTAAGCCATAATTACTCGTTAATTTATTTTATTTTTATTTTTACATTTTGGTACAAAAACAGAAAACAGGTTTATTATCCAATTACATCAGTTCCCAGCATTTTTCATTTTTCAAAGCAAACCAAATCAAAATGTCTTTATTCATCTAGGTAAACAAGTACACTCATGAACGTCAAAAAATTTAATTAATTGTAAATTTACATTTACTACCAGTTCGAAAATCAAGGGCGTACAGCGGGCAAGGAGAACCAAATCCTACGAAGACAATCCATTTTTGGCGACGGATAGAATGCAATATCTTCACTCTTTACACTCATAAGTAATAAATAAATAAAAACGTACAAATAATATTAATTTATACATGTCTATGTTCAAAACATATCAAAGCTTTTTAATTATTTTAAAAACTTGTGTAAGTTAGAATCTTAAGATAGGATATTGGTACATTTGAACTGTCATTTTCATACAACAGTCTATTCAGATACAGCAATCCGACCTACTTTGGATAGCTTGTATCGACAGATGGCTATTACAATCCGTCGATTAGTTATTGGCACAGTTTTTCTATTTTTGTATGAAGATGTCTATCTCAGATGGTCAAAAGATTGGCTGCCATTTTTTGATTACTTAATGTGTATTTTTTGCATTATAACAGTACATTGCCCGTTGTAATTTTACATAAACATTGTTACAGGAAGTCTTAATTATCTAACAATTACAGACCAGTTCTACTTAAGAATGTCACCGCAATTACAGAAGCAAATTGATGTTTATCTATTCAATAAATGGAAAAAATAAACAACTGGCCTATCAGCAAATTTTTAAAATAAAAACTGAAATTATTTTATAAAAACTTAGTAAATGTAAGTTAGTAGTAAGTTTAAGTAGTAAGTAAGTTTTCGTAAAGAAAAGAGACAGGTAATCTTTGTTTAATTTTGTTCTAGTTCTTAAGAGTAAACTTATATTTTGATTAACCGATTGCAATAGCCACCTGTCGATACAAGCTATCCATGAAAGGTCGGATCGATGCAGCGACCCATACAGCATGAAAGATTGATGACAAGACGATGGCAAGCGGCCGGATGGAATGTCGCGAGGAAATGCTGACAGCGTTAAAGGGAACTAACGTTTTAAATTTGTTTTCATTTAACATTTATTAATATTAATTTTTTTGATTATTATTAAGCTATATAGGTTAATAAGAATATTGTAAATGCAACACAATTAAATTTTGTTTAAATAAAAATCATATCTATACTGATATTATAAAGAGTAAATATTTGTATTTTTGAAAACTCCAGAACTGCCGATTCTTTGATTCTTTGACCATTAACCCTGATTATTTATTTTCAAAATATTTTAAAGGTAGTAAGAAAATGCATTGTTGACCTTAGTGGCTTCAGCGTGCGACTCTCATACCTGAGGTCGTAGGTTCGAGCCCGGGCTGTGCACAAATGTACTTTCTTTCTATGTGCGCATTTAACATTTGCTCGAACGGTGAAAGAAAACATCGTGAGGAAACCGACAAGTCTTAGATCCAAAAAGTCGACGACGTGTGTCAGGCACTGGAGGCTGATCACCTACTTGCCTATTAGATTTAAAAATGATCATGAAACGGATTCAGAAATCTGAAGCCAGGACCTAAAGGGGTTGTAGCGCCACTGATTTATTTATTTTTAAAATAGTGCATTAAAAAACCACGCTTCATTAGATATAGTTTAATAATGGTACACATTTATCAGATAACACGAACATTACGTGAACACCAAATCTGATGGAGTAACATGCAATATTTCAAATTAGTTGTGGTCGAAATCACTTCCTTATCCGTCACAATGTCTATGAATTTACATTGACCTTTATCGCACTTCCAGGTTTTCTGAATTTGAATTTTAGATTGGCACTTTTCGGTACTCGTGGGTTTATTTTAAGATTTTAATATAAAAAATAGCTTGTCTTATAATACCTGAATTATTCCAATAATATATTATAATAGTACCACCATTGATATGTGTTGGCGTATATTTAACACCTTGACTAGCTTTTTAACTTATTTTTATTTTTAACTGATTCCCAAGCCGGATTAAGCAGTGTAGTTACGTGGGGAGTGTGTGGCTACGGGCCTAGAATGCAATGAACGCGTCCTACGGCATACTTAGGAGGGCTGGTAAAAGCGAGGACTATCTAACCACCGAGTTCGTGCACTGACTTGGAAAGCGCGATTCTGACGTCATGGTATTAGTTAAATATCATAGATGTTGGTACAGAACCAACATTTGGGGTATTTTTTTTTCTAATGTTACAGGAGGCAGACTAGCAGGTGGCTCACCTGATGTTATGTGACACCGCCGCCCACGGACGCACTGTCAGAAAGCTCGCAAGCGCGCTGCCGGCCTTTTAAGAATCGGTACGCTCTTTTCTTGTAATTTCTCTTGTTTGAGTCCAGCTATCTGAGGAATCATTGACAATAATTGAAGAGGAGACAACTAATCTGATGCTGAAGTTTTTCCTTCCGTAAAACAGACGGGAAATAATACAACATGCAATATTCTTCAGAAAAAACCATGGCGGCACAATCTTTCTTTTTCCGTGTATAAAAAGTACATAGGCATAGATTGAGCTTTTTGTCACCGTTGTTTTGTTTAAATGACCTCCAAAATATAAAGCTTTTAAGTCAAGGAGACGTTCAATGGCATTGCAGGCAATCCATCAACGTCTGAGACGACTGCTTAATAAGTCTTGAATGATGTCAATCGATGATACAAGGAACTAATCTCGATTTAAATACGCCTATTATAGTAATGTCTTAATAATACAGGTAATATTATGTAGCCGCTTGGATAACATTTATACTAAGAGACGAATGAAACAAGGTATTTATGTTGAATTTTTTTTTTTTTAATTTAACGCTCATTTTAATAGTAACAATCAAATATATTGTATAAACAACGTACACATTCCTTAAAAGCCGGTAACGTACTTGCGAGACTTTTGGCAATGTGAGTGTCTATTAGTACTAACATCAGGTAAGCCTCCTAATACATTAAAAAAATATATAAATTTTACACTATTTACACATCGTGGTCAACGAGTAGCTTATGTGGCTTAAAAAATATATAAAGTATCGATACACAATAAAAGATAACAAGACCATGGCAAGCGGCTGGGAATTGGGATGGGAGTTATTATTATTTTAATTTAACGCCCATTTTAATAGTAATAATCAAATATACAGTACATATTTACAATTTTCTTAATCTACATAGTAATAACAAACATAATTAAAAAATTATAAGAAAGAAATTTACATCACCAGTTCTGGGGTCAGTGGTACACAGTGGTTGAACCACTCGGCTCAAGACTCTCTACTCCAAAAGGAAGAACGTCGAACTTGTAGAAAACAATTGACTGGAATTGCTAGAGACGATGACAAGAGACCGGACGGTATGAGTTTGATTCCATGGAAGATGGGTCGGGTTTTGGTATGGGATGCCACCTGTTCAGACACACTGGCCCCTTCCAATCTTAATGGAACTAACAAGAGAGCTGGTGCAGCTTGTGATGCGGCTGAAAAAGCTGCAAATACAGGGGTCTAGACTCTGAATATGATTTTGTCCCATTCGGTGTCAAGACCCTTGGTCCGTGGGGTCCTAGCGCATTAAAGCTTTTTAGGGAAATATCAAAAAGGAGAGGCGACATCACTAGAGACCGAAGAGCTGGCAGCTACCTCGCACAAAGAATTAGTCTAGCTATTCAAAGGGGGAACGCTGCCAGTATCTTCGGAACCTTGCCTAAAGACTCCTTTTAATAATATTTTTTAATAATGAAATTTTGAGGTTATGTTATTTGTTTTGAAAACAATTGTACTTTACACCTGCTCTGCGGCCACCCCAGTTTTTTTGCTTGTCTGAGAGAGGTGAGACGGGGCAAACGTGTCGTCACAAGCTTCACAATCTATTTAATTATGTACACATCTAGGTAAATAGAAGATATGATGTTAATGGCTGAAGGTGTCGGGCGGACGAGGCTTCGGTGTGAACAGAAATCTAGAGAACAGAAGAAAATAGTTTTTTTATATCTTTTGATTAACTAAGTACGTAATAAAATAGCATACGTAAATTGTAGGATTGTTAATCGCATTTCTTATATGTATTAAATTGAAGATGCATCGTGCAATATAACACGTTATAATGTTTTATACACGCATTACGAATACATTAGTGCATCGTGCACATGTGTGCACAACAACATACATACAACTGTACACACACAGTACAACTGGTGTGTATTGCAAATATAAAAAATAAACTTACAATAAACATGAACTACTTTAGATTATATGTATATCAGTATAAGAAAAAATAATCACCAAAGGGGGAACGCTGCCAGTATCTTCAGAACCTTGCCTAAAGGGACTGCTTTTAATAATATATTTTAATTATTAAATTTAAAGATTAGTTTTTAGGTATATTAGAATATCTATATGTACAATTTGTTTCAATTAATATCACCAAAATATATCTACGACTACATAAGATAGCTATATTTTTTCCATTCGTAATTGTCAGAACATAGTTCGTATTAAACATAATTAACAAAATAAATGTTATTAAGTCTCATAATAATACAAGAGGTATGAGTGAATGAATGACTATGAGATCTTCAATATTGACATAATAATAATAGTATTTTTTTGAGGATAACTACCGAACTATCTGGGGTTATAACAGCTGGTATATAACAGGGGGTAATTGACTTGGTATAACAAGTAAGCCTCCTAGCCGAGTGCCTCCTATTACATAAAAAATACATACAGAGTAGTTGATCTATATATTAAAGGAACTTGTTATAAGGTGTAAATAGCGTGAATAAATTGGCTCAATTGATGCGCTCATGTTAGCAATAAAACATCATATTAATTGGCGGAATAAATTATTATCCAACTGCGTAGTTTCTTGTTAACGCATTACACGGTAAAGTATTTAAAGCATTTATGCGTACGTGATATATTTGCATTGTGATTTTCTTAGTGGTTGCATTATATGGGGCGGTATTACGGAAATATAAGTCTTTAAGTTTTTGTAAACGCGAGAATGTAGTGATGTACGATTAATATATTCCTTTAGTTTTTGCGCTATATTAGAACCGATAAAGATAACTGTTTTATTGATAAAATTTCTATTTAGTAAGTAATTATATTATAGGGACCAGTTTTGCGGAAAACTAAACATTGGTTTAAATTTGGTCAATCAATCAAGTCAATGAAAAAACAACACTTTTTAAGGTTATTTATTTAGAAAAAGTTTGAAAGTTACGAATCATAAAATATAGGTCCCCAAAATGTTAAGTTATATTTATATTTATCAGAAGAACAATTTTCATAGAGATTGTGACGATTTCAATTAAGAATGAAATTCTTGGTACTTTTTTTATTTTGCTGCTCGAATAGTTGCGCAGTTTCTGAAAACGGGACTGTTTTGCATCCCACAATTTATTTCGGGGACACCGGGACTCATAATTGGAAAAATGGACAGTCCCTTTATAAAACGGGATGTCTGGTCACGTTATGAGTGATGAAGTTCTTAAATATATCACTTTAGTTTTTATTTATTTATTTATCACTACATTTTTCTATCTTAACAGTAATTACTAATACGATAGAATTCAAAAATCCCACACCAACTATTCTAGATAAAAACATTAAAAAATTAAACTTATATTCCTAAATCTATCTATCCATAACTAACAATATAGCTAGCAACTCTTGTGAACTCAGCCAGTGTACAAACAAATAGGTCCACCTCAATAGAAACTCTGTTCACCATCCGTATTGCCCGCGTGAGTGGCGCTTTGCTAAACAAGTTGGAATGTGCGCGCGGTACATACAAAAGTTTAGACGTAAGTCTCAGGTTTCTACTTGGTACCCGTAGACCCAGCCTCTCTTCGTAAGAATCTTAAATAAATAAACTGACACAGCTAGCTCTCTTCTGAGGCCTAGCTGGTCGTATCCCACCATACCCAGAACAAACAGGGTCGGGTACATAAGCGGATACAAGGGATACACTCCATACAGTCTCTTGTAGAGGTAGCGAGTGAATTTATTTTGTACTCGCTCTAACATGAGACTGTATTTAGCCTCATATGGGGCCCACACCATTGCGTTGCACTCCAAGTGACTTCTCACTAGCGCGTTGTATAAGATTTTTCCGTATATAACCTATATTAACATCAGGTGAGCCTCCTGCCGGTTTGCCCCGGTTCTAGATAAAAAAAAATTAATTAATGTACCTAAATTGCTAATTAGCCATGAAACGAATCGCTCCAAACCTACCAATAAAATTATTGTGAACCCTTTTTATGTTAGTAATTATTAGAAATCTCTAGTAAAATTTACTAAACTATCTATATTATCTAGCTTAAATAAGCACGTACATTTAAAATTAATTTCTTATTTACTGAAATAATGAGGTTAATGTTTTATTTAAAATTCACACCTTCATTAATAAGTGAAAGCGAGTGAAAGTTGTATCCTTTCTGTGTTAAGATTTTTCTTAATTATTATCTTTTAGCCTTTTAGCTTCTTATAAAAACATTGGATGTTGGTTTGTCTGGAGAAATGTTCGCACTTTTAAGTCTCAAAGATTCACTTAATTCAACAAAAGTCGTGTAGTGGACTCGTTTGCCTGTAAGAGTTTTCATAATAAACTTATTTTATATACCCATATAACAAATAACAATAACTGAAACATATTATTAAAAGAAGTCCTTTAAGACAAGATTCCGAAGATACTGGCATAGTATTTGACCTTTTTATAGCTAGGCTAAATCTTTGTACGTCGACTACTACGTCTCCTGTCATGTCGACTAATCTTTTCACTATTTTAAAATAATTTATTGTATCAACAGTTTAATTCATATTTATGAGTGGCTTTTTAATAAATAGTTTTTAATTATATGTTGCATCATTGCAACATTTATCAGCTGTTCGTGGTTTCACACACATTGCTTCTTTTTTTTATTGATGAAAGCTTGTCAACGGCATACTGTTGCATCGGTAAAAAGAAAATACATAGTATTTTTAATGTGACAAGCAGTTATAGGCAAACAAGACATACACGAAGAGATCATACAAATATTAAACAAAACAAACATTAATATAAACCATTGATTACTATTGTAGAAATGTATGTGTGCGGTCGCGGTTAAGTAATAGGCATATTAAATTTTGCGGCTTTGCTGCTAGACATGCGACAAGTTAGACCGCTCGGTGTATCTGCATAAATATATTTTTTGAATATAAATTAAATGTAAAATTTTCTTAAAATAGATAATCTGATCATAAATATACTTATTACGTATTTACAATATTCTAACCTACATGGTTATAATAATAATAATTTAGAATTGATAAATAGAAAACTTGTATCGAACCTTGCATCTAATATGTATATAGGCGATGTTAATGCCAAAACGGGCCAGCCAACAACAGACGAGATATCAGAAGATCCTTGACGGAGGCCTTCACCTGTGGATTCTTCAGTGGGTTCTTCAATGTTCAAAGTAATTAGGAAAAGGATATAACTAAGTGATAAAAAATAGTAAAACAAAATAGTGTAATGTATTTAAAATATATATAAAAGAATAAGTTTACTTTACTTTTTGCAAGAAATATAAAGGCTTTTTTTATATTTATATGTTATAAAACAAATTTAAAAAGTTTGGTCCCAGTCCCAGTGTCACTTTAATACAACTAATAACACAAATAATATACATCTACCTAAAATCAGATATCTGTTCAGATACGGGAAATAGCTAGGGAGGGAGCTTTTTGGTAGATGGAATCTAATACAATGATCCGAAACGTAATATATTTTTATTTTAAGGTATTTTTCCCGCAAGGAACAGAACCAATCAATTTATTTTAATTTGATTATTTCAGCATAGGATAAAAATTATTATTAATAATACAAAAACGTATTAATATTACCGTGAATAATTACAATACATTTTGAAAAGGTTTCCAAAGAACTTTTAAGTGTTAATATCAACATACTATGAATTGCACGAAAACTGAGTGTTTCCAAGAAATAAATTACCGATTTTCCTCTTAAGTATAGTCTGAATTATTTTGAATGATATATTTTTTAAGGTTAATTAATTAAATTTAAAATAAAAATAAATTTAATTAGAATTCAAAACTTCCTTCCTAGAACTCTTAAATTTTTCATTTTTGCCTCCGCCCATTTATGTTTGCTTTTTATAAATGTATATTATTGCTGATTTGTGTTCGTGAATTTCAAATATTTATATTTTTATATAAATTCAGCCCACCTTTTTAGTACAAAGATTTTGCTATACAAAGACTTTTTCACATTTATTCACTTTGTAACGAAAACATTTTATTTATTATCATATAATCTTTGAAATGTTCTTGAGACTGTTCGGTTTTTCGGAATGAAAACTTTCTAGGTTTTTCTGTGAATTTTTCTCCATACTATAAACTTCATAGTCATAAGTTTTAAAATTAACAAATAAAAAATAGGGCTTGATCGTGGAGTGTCACTCCGCCCTAAATTGAGGGTTGTATGTACATATTATTGTATGCTGTATCATAAAAAACAAAACAATAAATTTATCTAAAAAAATTTATATAGGTGTGTACCAACATGTAGGGCTTTGAAAAATAGATGTTGTCTGATTCGCAGACCAAAATTTCATCAATCGAGCCTATTCGAAGGAGATTAATGACAAACACCGTGAGACGAGAGTTAGTGAAGCCAAAGAAACTGAAACAAGATGCGTTAAAAATGCATTATAGGGCAATGACTTGTGAATCAAGATCTGACGAAGGTTCTTATAGTCTTACATTAAGAACTAATTAAACTTTTTGTTTATTAAGATCAAAAGAATTGTATGAAGATTCTTCTTAAATTTTGGACAATGTTTTTAACAGAAAATAATCATTGTTCCATTTACTTATTGTTTTCTTTACAAAAGCTATTAAAGTGTGAGGTGGGTTCCATAGTTAGTTAGTAGTCACATCCAGACCCGGTTCGTTAATCAGAATGTCCAATCTAGACATAGAAAGAAGGGTTAGGTTAAGGAAATGTAATGATGGGATACCTAGTGAATCAAGAGGTAAGCGAAATTTTGTTTTTTTTTTTTTTTTTTTTTTTTTAGAACAGGGGGCAAACGGGCAGGAGGCTCACCTGATGTTAAGTGATACCGCCGCCCATGGACACCCTCAATGCCAGAGGGCTCGCGAGTGCGTTGCCGGCCTTTTAAGAATTGGTACGCTCTTTTCTTGAAGGACCCTATATATTATATGAAGAATCATAATATGTTGGTTGAATGTTCATTTTCGAAACTCAAATGTATCTATTTAACTAAATAGGGTGCTTTATTCAAATGTATAACAGAGCGATCTGTTATTTTAAAAGTATATGACATGTTTTTATAAATTGACTAAAAATTATAATTATAATTCAAATTCAAAATCATTGATTCATATAGGTAACACAATATGAACGACAAAAACAGAAACGTATATACAATGCTTGTTAGTTTACAATGCCTGTATCTACTCAAATCCAGGGCTGGAACGGAAGAGACGAACTGGCAATAACCTCTAAGTAACTCTTTTTATTCTGCTTTCCGCTACTCTATTTAAAGAGCTGCAACCATTACATCATGTTCCACATGACACCTTAAGTAATTAATAATAATTTTTTAAAAAAAATCGAGCACGTACTTACATTCCCGTGGGAACAACACGCAAATGCGTAGTCAAGAAAAAACAAATCTAATATCTATAAAGACTCAAGTTGGAGCCTGGTAGGGAGTACTGGTGACCCTAGAGCTGGTGTTTTCCTCGCTCAAGATCGAAATACTGAAGAAATGAATTAATAGATTATGGTTCTATATATTAATATAAATTTATTTTGTTTTTTATATAACTTCTGGTTATGCACTTCTTGCACCCATCTTTTTTTTTATTTATATCTTTTCTTACTGGGGTTGCCTGGAAGAGATCGCTTGTTAGCGATAAGGCCGCCCGTTGCATCCCTTGTAATTTATATATATTGTGTTATTTGTATTTCTATAGCAACGAAGTGTAAATAAATAAATAAATGTTAAAGGTACACCGTCACCAGGACCAAGACTATGTTAGAATACTAATTAAGATCACATAGGTACAATATACGATCAGAAATAAATATCTATAATACTAATAACGATATTTGGACAGATTATATTTGTATAGTTTAGTAATAAAAAAAAATATACTGTTGTCTATTCATCGAAATTATGACTAAATCCAAGTTTATTAGAAGTTACACTAAGTCCTACCAATAGTACATGATCTTGACAAACAAGCTTTGTACCTACGCCTACGAGTAGGTAAACATGGCAATGCAAGCCTTTTTGTACTTTTACCTGCAATAACTAGTTCCATAGCATTCTTATCAGTTCACTAGTTGGACGGCCTTACTATTTCATTGCCAAGAGCAAAATTATATACATTGCACGAAATGTGTCATTTTTACTAGTGACCTTATCGATTAATGTTTTATGACACATGAATTTACTTTAATTATTTACCACAGCCTCAAATAGATTTATATTTGGTCCAGTGGCCAGTAATGCAAGTGAACGTAAGAAAAAATCTTTAGCTGTATTATGTTGTTGTTTATCAAGGTTAGGACAATTTCATTTTTTCTCGTAAGTCTTTCGTAAACCGAGAATTAAATAAACTGTGTGAGAATTATGCATTTTTGTAATAATCTAGGTCATTTTATATGATGTATAGTGGCTTAGCATGCTACTCTTACCCTGTTGTCATAGGTTCGATTCCCTGCTGTGCACCAATGCAACCAGCATTTTTTTCAAACGGTGACAGAAAACATCGTGAGAAAACCGGCTTGCCTTAGACACAAAAATTCATCGGCGTGTGTGAGGCACAGGAGGCTGATGACCTACTGAAGGCTGAGGTCCAGAACTAAACATATTGTAGCACCACTAATTATTTTTTTATGTACCTCAGTACCGCCGCCCATTGTCTCACATTGCCAAAAGGCTCGTAAGTGCGTTATCGGCCTATGAGAATAGGTAAGATATGTTTATTTTTATACTAAGTTAATTCCTCTAAATAATTAATCAACATAGATGGCAGTCCTTTTTATTGAACGCCACTCATTTCAAGATTAACATTGAAATAGGGGTGGCATTTAATGACACTAAGATCTAGTTAATGTTCTTCGCATGTTAAAATAATACAAATAAAGGCCTTGCAAACCTGTTAAAGTGTCTGGGCAACCCACAAAACATTTGTTGACTCAAGGGAGTCAACTTTCGACAAAACAGGTAAATTGTATTATTTACCTTAAACTATGATACCTAAACTGTGCTTACAGTCTAAAAATAAAGCAATTTAGTAATGTTACAAAATTTCACCACATATTTAGTTATATACAGCCCATATATGGCCAACTATTATACAATTAAGCCACCTTTACACAGAACTTTAAAACGATAGAAAACTTAGGACAGAACAGGCGGTGTATCTCTGTGGCACATTAAGAATTTTATAAATATATCTGGCTATGTTGTTGGCGAAATATTAAAAGTTAAAGTATTTTTATTTTTTTATATAATAGGGGGTCAAACGAGCCTGCGGGACGCCCATAGACAACCACTTTTAGTGGGTGCGTTGCCAGCCTTTAAGGAAGGAGGAGTACGCTCGAATTTTGAATAGTTGGAGGTCGTATCTCTCAGGAAAGACCCCCACTGATAGTTAATTTCACAGCTCGCTAGTTTGCAAAAGAAAATGCCTTGTGAAACGAACTGTGGAAGAACCATCAAGCTCATACTTTCAATAAGATAAATATATTTTCATCTCCAATTACTGTTTATGATATTTTTTATTTTACGACGTGTTTTCACATAAACATATCCAAAATTACGTGTAAAATTATTTTCGTCTGTCTTCGTAAATTTTTGTTATTAAGCAATCGATGTTTGTACTGTCAGTTAATTTACTTTATAACTTTATTAAAATATATTCAACCAACAATTATTCCAATTTAAAGAAATGATTTCGTTCACAGGCTGTAGGCCAACCAGTAATGGACAGAAGAAAGAAATTATGGTATATAGTATACTATAAGGGGGAAATTCAGAAGCGGGACGTTTTTCTACGATTGTTTTTTTTTTATAGAACAGGGGCCAAACAGGCAAGAGACACATCTGATGACTATGTGATAGCCCATGGACACTCTCAATTCCAGAGGGCTCGAAAGTGCGTTGCCGGCCTTTTAAAACGTTGTTGTGTGTGAAAATCCGATGAATTTTTAGGTCCATTTCCATTCTGAATCTTACTCTTACAGTTCTGATTTATAACACATATACAAATATAATTTTTTTTATATTAAGCGACAGTGTAGTATCTGGTACTCACATCCCAGATGCAATTAATCCAAACACTTTCTACTGTCTGGTTATTGCAAGAGAAGAAACAGAGATCTACAAATGTAGCATGCGTCTCTGATTTTTGTATCTCTTTCATGATTAATTTGTCAATCTAATAGGCAAGTAGGTGATTAGCGTCCTGTCTGACAGACGCCGTCGACTTTCACCGTCCGAGCGAATGTTAAATGCGTATATGAAAAGAAAGTCTATTGGTGCACAGCTGATCCAACCTACTACTAACCACTGCTCTGCTGCTGTATACAACATAGTTAACTTAACACAAGGCGCAATTTTAGCATTAAGTACGTATTTTCACACTATAAAGCACGTCAGATGTCGAATAATCCAAGACATAGGGATGGTAATGGTTTAAAAAATGAGCGGTACGCTCGCACCGAGTGGGCGGCACCGCTACTATGAGAAAAGAGAACTTAATGTGTTAACATAACATGTATTTAATATAGGTGCAAACTGTGGTACATATTTTGTATTACTTTAGTTAACTATTAAACACAATGTACACTTATCAACGTCAATAAAGAAATAATTTATAAAATAATAACTGACCCTTAAATGTAATAACTAAAATTTATTATTAAAAGGAGTCCCTTTAGGCAAGGTTCCGAAGATAATGGCAGCGTTCCCCCTTTGAATAGTCGTTATTTAACGTCGTTGTGGGTGTAATGCTATGTAGACTGTATGGCATTGTATGGGAGTCAAGCTAAACCAACCAAAGGCGAGTGAATTCGACAGTTTAGGGTGTTAGTCGTTCAACCGAGGAACATTACATGGAGTTTACACTGTTGAAAATCAATGTAAATAATTATAATAATTAAAATAAGCAATATCATCATTCACATTTACCCCCCGTAGGTTTATTACAGACGTCCGTAAAGTATGTTAAGCAAATATTTGTATAACGTGACAAATAAATCTGTTTTGTATCGTAAATAAGCTAACGAGCCTAATAAAAATGCCCGATCGAGATATTGCAACACATTGCAATGCACTTATGCGTCTGTTACATTGGTACTACGTAGACTAAATAGCGATTTTGCTAATTTATTCAGCTAGCATAGATTTCAGTTTAATATTCTACATCAAAATTTATATTAATATAGTAACAGATAAACTATCTGAAAAAACAAAACTTAAAAATATTTGGGCTTTGTTTGCCTTGTGGCTTTAACTTTCATCCCTGAGGTAGTAGGTTCGATCCTTGGTTGTACCAATGGACTGTCTTTCTATGTGCGGATTTTATTCGCTCGAACGGTGAAGAAATATCGTGAAGAAACCGGCTTGCCTTAGACCCAAAAAGTCGAGGGCGTGTGTCAGGCTGATCACCTACTTGCCTATTAGATTGACAAATGATCATGAAACAGTTACAGAATTCTGAAGCCCAGACCTAAGTAGGTTGTGGCGCCTTTGTACCTAATCAGTTTCTATAGTTGTATCATGAAATTAGACCTGGCCTCCTGTCCAGGTACATTGGTGGAAGCTTTAAAATAGCAGCTTCACTATTAGACTAGGGTACAGTGGGCTAAGTGGGCTTGCCTGAAAAACATCGATTCAAGAAACGATGGAGACTCGCTGTCGACGCCCTCTGCCCCACCTAGGGGTTATAGGACATTAACTAACATTGGTGGATATGGTCTCTGTATTTTCTCCCGCAAAACCAGACCACCAGCTGCAGCTGGTCCGCGGTTACCATGGAGAGTGTTCAGATTAATTGCATCTGACTGTCATCATAGGACGTCGATTCAGAATATTACATTCCATCTGTATCATCTCAACGTCATACAACTGGGCATTTTTAGAGCACTTTTTGCCGCGTAACACCGCTATGAGGAACCAGCTACCCACTGAAGTATTTCCGAACCTAATCGACTTAAAATGCTCTGCCCTTAAAATGACCTGCGATAAAAGAGCGTAGGTACCACATTGAAAAGTCTGCAACGAATGTGCAAGCTTACTGGCAGCATTTGTCCATGGGCGGAGGCATTAGCCGAGCCTTTTGACCTCATAAAAAAGGATTATTATTTATAGATATAAGAAGAATTTATCGAGATATGTATGGGTATTTGAATGTTCATTAATAAAAATTAATATGACTATGTATTTAGAGCAATAAAAAGCTATTTGTCAAATATGTATTTGCATAAGTAATCGTTATGGTCATTCATAGTTACGTTAATTTTTTGTGAATATAACTGTTCAGGTATTTTAATTAATAAATATTATTAATTTCTAATGAGGTCGTATAATCGTTTTATTGGTTAGCTGTTGGTTGAGTATATTAAAAACTTGGGACAAAAACTCGAGGCTTTAAACAGGTGGATTTTTTGTAGACGGATATTTATAATTTACATGTGTAGACCTCTTTTCAACTAACCAGAATATATAGCTCGTAATTCAAAACAAGAGAATTGAAAAAGATAGCCATGGAAAAATTTGGCTGCAGTAGGCCTTTTCCGCAGTAGGAGTTTTTGATCAATGATCCGAGTGGGCGGCACTTCTACTATGACTCCACTCCACTCGGATCCAAGAAAAGAGTACTTAACATGTTAAGGAAGTTAAATTAGAGTAACAAACAAGTAACTGTATATTCAATAGTATTGTAAAGATTGGAATTAAACACGCTTCATTATTATTATTCTAAGTCACTATCTCGTATTGGTCTCGTAAAGAAAACATAGTTAAATAGTACTTAAAATATGATTTTATGACATATACATAACCCTTAATAAAAGTAAAAAATAATTAAATAATAAGGATAGAAATAATAGACGAAACATGTTCGCATAATTTGCTTAGAAAGCATCTTATCTTCGAATCAAGATATATTTTATAAACCCTTTGATAAACCTTTTTTAGTCATCACATTCACTGGTTTGTTAAAATGACATTGTGTGGTTTTAACTTATTAAAATTGACCATGTCATACTGCTATATCTACAGTATAGTTTACAAGTTATCTTTTCTAACTCATGACAATTATGGTATAAATATAAATATATATATAGTACAACATACAAACAATACATATAAACAATTTAAAGTCAATAAACAAAAAAACACTAGCAGAACAGCGGATTAGGTATCAGATAGGCACTTAAAAATGTTTTTTTTTAATTTTAAAGAAGTATTAAAAATAAAAGATGGTATTATATGAATTCGGTTTTAAGAGGTTCTACACCAATTTCCACCGCTAATTTGTTGTACGACTCGATTTGGGCTTGAGGATAGATGATTGTTCCCCTCTCTCTTGTTATAGATTCATTCTCTTTCTCTTTGTCACCTGGAGCTAAGACTGGAAGCGCTGGGTCAACCTGAAATTGTAAAGCAATTTATGCGTAGTGTTAATTGTATCACGCGAAACGTTTGAAAAGTATTTAATTTCGAAATAAATCCAAAAAATATAGACGTTGCAGCCTGTGAACTGTCATTTCAATGGGAGCGTCGTCGGCGCTATGGGAGGCATATGCTTTTTTAAACAATTGGATCGTTGTATCTACCAGGGAAAACGCCCATCGGGGGTTGATTCGACTGTTCACAACTACACGCACAAATCAATTTGGCACCTGGCTGGAATGTGCTTCCCCCTCCCACCACACTGTCTTGTGAAGAGGAAAGTGGAAAATCTATTTAAAAAGTTTTCCATACAAAATATCTATAATTCAAAATCTATTTATACTTTTAAATAAAAAATCATTTACCTGAAACCAAATACATAAACATTTAGTCACATCTATTTGTAATTTTAAAGTGCTAAATAAAAATGTAAGAATTAAGGATAGTAATAGAATCTAATGAAACGTGCCAAAACATTCAGTATATTGATAATAATATTATTTATATGCCATTAGAACATTTAAATAAATATCATATGTTGAAATCAAGATTCCCTTGGCCCTTACTATCACGATTCTAGATAAACCTATGTTTAACACGTCAAATAAAATATATATTTAAGGTATTTTGCCGTACTTCGTGCATTAAAATAATTATAATTGTAAATTGATTATTATATTTCATTAATAGCAAAAGGATGACGCAATTTTTACCTACTAAACATGTGGGCACTTAGAAGTTTTTTTATAGAAATGGGGCTAAACTTGCAGAAGACTCACTTGGTGCTTACGGCCCATAGACACACATGTGTAACGCACAATATTGTACGTAATTTTTTTATTTGTACATACGTACAATATGTGATCTAAGAACATTTGTATACTTCTACACATCTACGGCAGTTAATAGGAAATTAATCAATTATCATAGACTATTGTCAACCTGAGTAAGAGTTTAAATTTTTTAAAATAATATGATGATTTTTTTGGTTTGGGTGAGATGCTACCTTGAAATATAAAATTTTATTGAAAGACAATAAACCTTTATATAAATATTAAATAAATTGCCATAAAACAATCGTTGGATTTCTAATATTGGTTCGCGATCGCGCGAAATAAATATCGCCTATTTTACTCAGGGATAATAAAATGTTGGTTGATTTTGGGAATCGGCTCAGTGCCTTTTAAGTTAATATGTAAGGGAAAATGACTCCTTTTAGAATGTTTTCTACAATTCTATAAAGGGAAAATGGGAAATGATAAATTACTTTAACATTGAAACTCTAGTAGGTACGGAATGGTTACTGTATTAATCACAGCTATTATTGCATTTGCACAGTTTTCCTGTATCAAGCTATTAATATATAACAATTTTATATATGTCACTATAATTTCATACAAGTAAGTAATAAGTTCACGCACGCACGGCTTCACTTAAATATTTATTGTATACGATAAATGTTTAATATTTAACAACTAAAAAACAAATTTATTAAACAATATTAAAACTAAATAAACAGCCCACTTAAAAACTAGCATTGGATGAGAAACAAGAGAAGTACGAACTCGTTCCGCGACCGAACCCAAATTGTCTACAGAGTAGAGTCAAACAGCAGTCGTAGAAACGAGCTTCAAATGATTACTTTAATATTGACGCTCTCTTAGTTCCAAAGGTTTAAAGCATTAACATAATAAATAAAGACATAAAAAATAACAAGCATTAACATAATAAATAAAGACGTCATTTATAAATCTAGCTATAAACAACTAGTATTAACAGTTTGTGAGTATTTAGACTATATTGTTAATAAATTATTCCAATATAATTGTGCATAGGATTAAAATAGTTAATTTTATCCAGCGGATCTTGATGTCGTTTCGTCTTGAGACTTTCTATGTCCTAGGTCACGTTTTTAAGCGGATCTTTCATGGCTCAACGTATGCCAAAAGAAAGTTGGCATTGGCTCTAATGATTGTTAAAGCCTTACATAGTTATAATGTATGAATTATTCAAGAGTATTTACATGAAGTACGTGAATCATTATAACTATATATAACATATCTATCCTACATAACTATGTCAAAGTCAAAAATCATTTAAAAATTTAGGTAAAATAATGTACACTTGTTAAGGTCAAAAAAGATAGACATTAAGAGCTTCTAATTTTACATTTACTGCCAGTTCTCAAATTAAGGGCGTAGAACAGAAGAGAAGAACTGGCAATAAACTCTCCGCCACTCTTTTTAATCGCAAAGTTTTTTCTTTAACACAATGTTTGTAAGGAGCTGCAACCATTACACCATGATGAGTAATAAAGAATAATAAAATAAATTAAAAACAGAGATTTGTCCTCTATCAGCAGGAGGCATGGTTAAATTCTTATTTATGCTCCTGCACGCACTTACTCGTGAGAACAACACGCAAATACGTTGGTAACGCAAATCCAAAATAATTAATCATAGGGCTGAAAGGTATGACAAAACCTCGATTGAAAAAAAAATACTATAAACATATTTATATTTCTAAAATTGCCATCGTCTTCTTCATATTCTTCCTTTGTCGTGGATAGAAAGTGAAAGTAATTTTGTAAAATAATTAGTAACGTGAAATCCACTGTATCGCAGTAACCAACTGCATCAAAGCGATATTTTTCTACATTCAATGTAGCTAAAGAAGTACTTACCTATTTAATTAAAAAAAATACTATTAACTATTAGGAAAAAAGACGTTGGTGCATTCGAGAATAGCCGCTAATTTCGTGACATTAGTTTTACCTTGGTAAATCTAGTTTTAATGTGTAATTTAATATTTTCATAATTCATGCATTAATTTCATGAATGAATGAAACTTTCGTCCCTGCGCGATTTTTTGGGGAAAGAAATTAGTTTCATGCAACTATTTTCATAATGTAATTCTAGCTTAAGACAGACCGTTAAAGCGACATCTACAATCTCTGTGATGATGTCTTTAAACGCGCTCATTAAGTTCATCGGGCCGCTCAGGATCCAACTTCTCTATCTTAGCCAGTGGTGCCTTCGGGCTGACCAGTTTAGGTCGGAGGCAGTCCAGCGCCTTCCTTCGTCTACGCCATTAGTGGTCAAATGAAGTGTTACATTTCTCACCGAACGCTTTTACCCCTTTAGACCTCGTTTAGTGATTATTTTTTGGTAGATTTGCATCGGGAAGCTAAACTTCTAAATAAACAACTTGGCTTCGTCAAACGTGTATGCAAATCTTTCAATAACATAAATTGTTTAAAATGTCTATACTTTGCTTTTGTTCGGAGTACACTAGAATATGCAAGCACTGTTTGGTCCCCCAGTTACAAGAAATACATTGAAGCAATAGAAAACATTCAAAAAAAGTTCCTTAAGTTTTTAAGTTTTAAGGATTTCCAAAAGTTTAGTAGCTACTTGGATTCCTGCAAGTACTTTGGTATTGAATCCCTTGAATGTAGACGTAAACAATGCGACCTTATATTTTTACATGCTATTTGCAATGGTTTTATTGACTGCCCTGACTTGTTATCGCTTTTACTATTTAAGACCCCTTCATCACCCAATTCGAAATTCCTCGTTCCAAGACCAACTATTTACGAAACTCGGTTATGCATCGCATACCTACAGATTACAACATAAATTACCAGCAAATCGATATATTTAATGTGACTAAAAAATTCTTAAAAAAATATTTAAAAAAATTCAGGTAACTTTTACTAATAATGACTTTGTTTGTTGTTTCTTACAACTGTGCTTTATGTTTCTGTTTATATGTGTATTCCGTTTTGGCTTTTGTGTGTAATGTAATTGTTTGGATATTGTTTAATGATTAGCTGTAGGAATACTTAAATAAATAAAATAAAAAAAATAAAAATAAAAACAAACTTTACTGACTACGATCTTAGAAAGAGATAGAATACTAGTATTATCTACAACTGGTACTTACTGGTTCCAGACTTCTGTAATGATCCAGGCAATCTTTAACTCTGCCTTGGAAGCCAGGTGCGAATCGTTCTGGGTCGATAGCCACAAAGCATTGACCCATGTTGGGAGGTTGAGTCTGTGTGTATGACCAACCGGAAACCTTATGAGATGGGTTCGACCCTGAAAGTTCCGAAGATAACAGATTTAATAAATAATACGAAAATAATCATAGTTCTATTGTTAATTTTATAATTCACGCTCGCATTTTTCTAATATTATTATTACAAAAGTTTTATTATTGAATCCATACAATTATTGGTTAGTATACATTTCTTTAGTATAAGTTCTAAAAAATTTATTAATATTTAGTTTTAAATAAAAGATGGTTACTTGAAATAACAAAATGGACTGCATCTACTCTAAAGAGATGTATAGGACGATAAAAGTAAATTGTTAATTGGTAATAGTTAAAAGTGTTAACTGTGTTTTATGTTTTTGTTTGAATGTGTATTTCGATTTGGCTTTTGTGTGTAATATAATATAGATATATATATTGTAGTAGTATGTAAGTAGCTACTGACAGGCAAATAAATAAACTTTGTATGCGCACACACATGTATGCCATACACAACTGCACGCTTATAAAAATCGCTTAAGTTTAAATAACTTTATTTCTCATTACAAAATACTAACTAATTACTTAATGTGTATATAATGTACGAGCGAGATACACGTCGCCAGTAGTCGTCTCATTTTAAGTCTATGTTCACTCTGACATTATATCTTTCATGCCTTTTTGAATCTGTTAAACGCGCCAACATTGTGAACTTTAGACCGTAATTGATTAAATAATCGCACCTTACTTACCAGATAGACCACTACAAAACTGTTCCACCATTACACTTAAACCATAGCCCTTGTAACCGCTGGTTTGCTCGAAACCACCGAGCGGCATAAGTCTGCCAGATACAAACGCCTGCAATAAATTGTGAACAAACTTATGTTACGTCATGTTAAATTTGTAATGCTTCTTGACAGGAGTTAGTATTTATCATAGTTGAAAATTAATGTTTATTTTGGTCGTTAATAAACTAAAACAACTCTAGTATTCAAATGGCTGGGTCCCAAAGGTTGGTAAGTTTGTATGGTCAAAATTTTCAATCAAGCTGTGCACCTGTGTGTGTGAATTTTCTTCTTGGCGATTTATTAAGAAGAAAACTAAGTTATACAGACAGAAGTGGATCACCTACTTGTGCGTTAACAAAAATTATTAATGATATAAATGGAGTATACCAGTTCTGCATCTGTAGTTGGCTTAGCGTCTGGCCCGAGCGCCCAGCCTTCTGGTATCTTTTCTCCTTTACGCATTTGTATTTCCACCTAAAATATTTTAACAAAACAATTCTAAATCTTATGCTGTCGATTGAAATTGAAAAATGCTAAGAAACAAGTAGAGATGAGTAGACCGTTGAAAAATCTTCATTTTATTTTGACCTATATATATTAATATTTATAATATTACAGTTTTATAAATAGCTTGATGCAGTTAGGTTGACATGTACAGATATTTATCTTATATTAAATATGGTCATTAATGAAATCGAAATGCACTTGTTACAGTGATGACACGTTACCTTGCCCATAGCAGCCGCGGTGGTTGCCATATCAACCACTAATGAGTCGCCGTCACCTGCTGGTGCTGCCATGGCGATGGGGTTCGTACCATTTGCGCTCTATAATATAAATTGTTTCAGCATTCCGGTAATGGCTAATCAAAATATGTTTCTAAAGTCACAGTATTACTACGAGTAGTCCATAAAGATAAAGAAAAACAATCCTTTTCTGTGTACAATGCCTCATCTCATTTCTCTATTATAAGGAATTTCAAGATAGTTTTTTTTCCGAGACAATTTTTCTTTTTATATTTTTGTAAGTGTGAATCCTTCTTTATGTGACTGTTATGAAATATTTACGCATGTAACGTAGTTTAATATAACTTTAATAATTAATAAAAATTAAACCTTACATTCTTAGACCTCGTTGGCGTCATAATCGGCGCAGAATTGGTAAAAGCCATGCCGATCAGACCTTCACGCTCTGCCTTTAGAGCCCAGTAGCCAGCCATGCCAAAATGGTTACATCCTACCCAAAGTAACATAGTATATGTATAAAAGGCTATTAAAAGAATGTCGCTTATATGTTAAATAATTAAGGCTCATTTGGCTTAATTGATCATGGGCAGTGAAGAGATGGACTTGAAGTACGATACTTTTGTTGGGAAAGGCATGGGAGGTCTTCACAGTAAGTTCTCCCGACGGTCAAGTTATGCAACATGCTCCTACCCATAAAGTACCTACATATTTTTTTTCTGGACGTTTAAGTCGTTATAGAATTTTTTTTTCATTACGACGTCAATAAATCGTGTTTTGAAATCAGCTATATCAAATACCTGAGAAGTATTGACATTAATCTTTATAATCTACATATATTGTTATGCATTTATATTTATTTAACAATAGGCAGAATTGTTTTCCCAGTAGTAATTACAGCGGACAACAATCGTCAATAATCGATGACAAATCTTACCTTTAGCTGAGACCCATCCTACTCCGCTTTCTTTTGCCTTCTGAATGGCTAAATCCATACAGAAGTTTCCCACTGTAGCACCCAAAGCATGCGCTCCATCCACCCAAGCTGTTGCGGCAGATTCCTTTAATATCACCGGTCTTGCAGCTGGCTTACAAATACCGTTCTTCATGTCATTGATATAGAGTTCTGTATTCAAGAATAAATCACATAAGAAATGCATTACCTAGTTATCATCAGTCATTATTGACTAGGTACTCTAGGATTATACTACGCTTATATAGATTGAACTGTACATATATTAATGCCAACATATCATTTCTGGAACTTTTAATTCTTCTTTAATTTTTACTGTCTTAATTTTAAACATACAGATAATAAAAATTCCAAATATATTTTTATCTGAAATAACATTTTCTATTCGCTTTTATTAATAAAATTAGATCTAGAAAATTTGTCATATCAGAATTATTATTTAATAAGAAACTCACCGAGACGATTGAGGCCGTGGCTAAAGTGGCCGACTAAATCGGCATGGATCAAGAGATCCGCTTGGGCCTTCGCCTCCGCCAGTGGAGCCCCCGCAGCTGCTAAACTTTCCTCCATAAATCTAAGAACTTCATCAATGCTAACTGCCATCTTCGAATATCATCAGCGTTTAACTGATTTGTCGCATATCAATCTGCTTTAAATACATTGTTGAGTGTATCACGATAAGTAACTTTGGGTTCATTACATAATAGTATTTATATTTTGTTTGATAGCAAAGTTCACATTGTTTTTGTATTAATCGTGTTGTGTAGTATTCTTTAATATTTTTAGTTTTGTGATTGTAATTTTTATCAAGCATTCCTATCATTTTACGGCACGATATTTCCGTCGTATTCATTTAAATGAATCAATTCAATTTATAAGACAAAATGAATTGTTTAAGAGAGAATCAGTTTTGGTTCGTATTCAAATCAAATCAAAAATCATTTATTCATATAGGTAACATAATGTACACTTATGAAAGTCAAAAAAAGAAATATACATTAAATGCTCTAATTTAACACTGGCAATAAACTCTTCGTCACTTTTTTTAAATTACAAGCTGTTTTTACAAAGACCTTCTTTGTAGCTTTACGCCGTTTCACAAAGAATCTCCAAAATTCTGGCAATTGGTTTTTAGATCAGACAAGTGAATCAATTGTTTCCTTGTTTGTTAATCACGCTTATTACTTCTCAATTATTCTGCTAATTTATTCTAATGACTCTGTTACAGTTTAATGTGTATTGAATGCTTTTAGTGGTGGCGCACGCATAATTGACGCGGCGGGTAATTCTAGGTTCATTTCCGGGCTAACTTATTGTTTCGTGTGAGGTACAGAATGTATTAAGTCATGTATTTTGTTGTATTCCTAAGTAAACTAAGTAAACATTTTTTATCAAATTATAACTATTTATTCATTTTTTACATGTGCAGGTTTTTTATTTCTTTGATATTTGTTTAATCTACCTACACTCTACAAGTATAATGAGTACCGCCTGCACCGGCCGCACTTACGCTACGTCACCGATCTCGACAGAGAGATGTGAATACGCAGTATACTTTCTGTCCCACTCTAACGCAACTATATTACGTCAACGTGTGATAGGTTTATTTTCGTTACTGAATTTCTTCATTCGGTCGCCGCGCTCAAAGCCTGCGATAAAATCTATGCAATAGCTAAATATGTTCTATTCTGAGGAGTATACTTAGCGTACGTACTGGGCGTAGTCGCTAGGAAGTTGAATCTCTTTATCATTCAAAGTAAAGGTTATTAACTTAATATTTGTTTATACTTAAGATAATGCATAAATATAAATATATATGTTATTGCAACTGTAAGTGCGGTGCTGTATAGTCATATTTTATTAGTTTATACACAATAGTTGCCATGGAGGAGAGTCAAGGTAAAATATACAATATATTTAGTTAATAAGTGCTTAGGGAATGATTAAGAATCGTTAAATATGGACTCCCATGTGTAAAAATTTAATACATTTTAGACTCCCCTAAGTTTGCTACAGTATGTCAAAAATGTATTGTAATCTTGAGTCTATTAAATTACAATTTTTATGGCAAGTAGAAGATCTGCAATCTGAAAAATAAATGTTTATCAAGGTTATTCAGATAATGATTATGGCTTTAGAGTATTGTAAGACCATAAAGCATAAGTAAACCATAGCCAAAAAGTGGTCGCTTTATTTGAAGTGTCGCAATCTTCTTATGGAGTTTATATTAATAATATATTCATCAATCAGCTTATGTATGCAGTTCTTTATAATATTGAATTGTATTCAACAAATATCCTTTTACACTTATACTGGAATTGCATTAATCTTTTTGTTGAACACAAACGCATCATGGCGGCCTATTAGGTAGGAGTAAGCTCTTTTTTAAATATTTGGAGCTCGCTAGACAAGGTCCAGCTCCTTAACAGTATAAAGAATATTTTATAGAGCTTCATATTTCTCAATTTACCTAATTGCTTTTTAATTTTATCAGGCGCAAAAACTGTAAGGCTGTATTATTGTTATTAATTTTTTTGTACATTAAAACATAGGTATAGGTTTCGTAAATAGGAAAAAGGAAAAATACCTACATTTAGTTTGTCATACACTTACAATAAACGTATAGGAACATTATTATATTTATTTTAAATGGAAGTCTCATAATTGTTTATTACATTATTCAGTTTGATAAACCCAATGATGATATTATTATGTACCGTGCTTTGTGTTTATACAATACATATAATATATATATATAAATATATATATGTGTGTGTGTGTATTAACGTATCTTGTTTACGATGTAAGTAGTAGTAATGTTATATTATGTATACAACCTACACTAAAAGGAATCGAAGAAAAAATTATTTTTTGGTCGGTATTTTTTTTGCTTATGCTTTATATTACTAAGCGGTTTGCTATCCACACTCCACAGTATGTGACTGTAGTGTTCAATGAAGGTAGAATTGTGTTTCTTTAGAACAGCGTTTTTGTTATTGAAAAAAATACAACTAGGAATACTCCTAAAATCAATTTTACAAAAAAAACGGAATAAATGCATGAGTAATTGTTACTTTAGAATTAAAAAGCTATTTTCGGATTAGCTTGTATATGTGTAATATAATATATACAGTACGTAACATAATGAAGTTTGCAGTTTGTAGTGCGTTGTAGTTGGCCGTTGCTAACTTCAGTAGTAAAACTAATGCATTGTCGACGGACGTGTTATCGCTATCAATAGTTTGTTTATCTATTATATATATTGATTTGTTTGTTACTACTATCTTTGAAGTAAGTGTCTATTTGGTAATTATATTTTAGTAGTAAAATTATTGTGAATAGGTGTGATTTTGAAAAATATTCTTATTTATCCTCATTATGTCCTCCGTCTAACTATAGCTAAATTTGCGGCATTATGTTATGGAAGAGTTTACTCAACTATCTAGCAGCAATAGTTCTCGAAGTCTATTTTTTTATCCTTTAAATATATCGCTATAGTTTCAGTAATCATTATAATAGTTTGAATATAAAACCTTTGTGTTAAAAACAAATATTCTGAATAATTAATTCTATTAAAAACATCAAATCGCAAATAATTACATTATCAAATCTCTATTACTAGGTACCTATTCATTTTTGAGAAGAAATTTTTTTTTGTATTATTTGATGCAATCAATCGTTATTTACGCTTTAACTTTTTTAAAAGCAAAAACACAAATTACAAAAGTGTAATAATTACTTAACTGTAATTGTAATGATATTTATTTACATTGGAATCATGTTTGCAAGCACAGTTTAATTATTCAACTTTTCGAATTGTGCTGTTCCAACCGGTTTCAATTTGTGAAATAATGTTTCCTCTGTATAACATATGTAATATATATGGCTACGTGACATCTGTGTTAATAAATATAGTTATATTTACCCAGGAAAATACAATAAGAAATTAGCTTGTGGTTCAATTTATCCTCAAATAAATATAAATCAATAAATGGTGAAGGAAAGTTGGTGGCATGCTTTAGGCCCAATGAGTAGTGACCATTTATTTTTTGACGCAAGACGGGACATTGTTTTAATTTTGGTCAAATAATAAATACACAATGAAAAAAAGGAAAAAAAATATTTTATTTTTCGAAAAATGTAGTTGACTTGAAACTTACGAATCAGAAATTATAGGTACCTGTCCAAAATGTTTAGTTATTTATCAGAAGAACAATTTTTTTTTAAAGATGGTGAGGATTTCAAATAAGAATGATACTCTTGACACGTTTTTTCTCTATTCTGCTGCTTAAATTTTCGCGCGGGTTCTGAAAACTGGACAATTTTGCGTCTGCTCACGTTACCAATGAGTCGATGGCGTGTCAGGCAAGGCTGAAGGCACTACAGATACCGGCAAACATCTTTTAGGTATCACTGAGAATTAAAAAGTGATTGGTAAATCAGTTGACGTTTGTGTGATGTGTCCTGCGCTGCGAAACGATGCGCAAACTTTGCCCCACTCCCTTGTTTATTGCTCAAGAAGTTTGCCGGTATATGTACTTGCCCGTACGTACGTACTTAATACTTATTTCGGGATACAAACTGTAAGGGGCTTTAAAATTGTATTACGAATACGATACTACATATACCACAATTAGTATTTCTATTTATACTTAGTTTATTTCGATATAATTGATATAAAACTACCTATCGTATTTTATAATGAGATAATTATTAAGGCGCAAATCACGCAGAGTAGTAAATCTACTGTTTAAATTTTCAAATTTTTAAAAAAAGAAGTTCAAATTCTTTTAGCAAAAATGCATGACAATTTAAAAATCATTAAACAATACAACTAAAATTCAATACACGTTAATATAAAAATACCAGAACGTATGTAAGAAAATCACCAGGACAACAAATGGATTACGATCGAGATGGTATGGTATGGTATGATGGTATGCTCACATAAATGGTATTGGTGACTCCGATGATAAAACACTACTACCTTTTTCTTTTAGCGACTTTTTGTAGGATCTTTACAGCAAATTCCAAAAAGATGCCTCTTAATTAAATGTTGAACATTATTTCCTTTAAATTCGTCTCCGTTACCTTTATGCCCATACCATAAACCTATCGTATCCATACATTGGACAGTCTGGAGATTACTATAATGGGCCTTATGTCTTCATAAGTACTGTTTAATTCGTTAAAATAGCGAAGAATTCGAAAGTGAATAAAAAAACACTTCTATTGTAAACCTCACATTTGTTCTTAATATCCCACGAAGGCGCTGACCGCTGCGCAGAAACCGCTTGATCTGTATACTTGATACACCAATACCCAGTGATTTACACAATAAATACGAGTTTGTTATAAACCAGGAATTTTATTAATAGTAAGTAATAATAAATTAATATAATAAAATTTATGTACGTTTAATATAGTTTTATTATTAGCAGTTTTATTTACCACGACTCGTTGAATTTTCTCGATAAGTGACGCGGGAAATGTCGCGTTCCTTCAACTTTCTTAAAAATTATAAAATTTCCATAAACTAGGTGATTCAAATCAAAATATCTTTATTCATATAGGTAAAACAAGTACACTTATGAACGTTAAAATTAAATTAATTTTAAATATAAATGTAGTAGTTCGCAAGTCAAGGGCGTAGAGCGGGCAAGAAGAACTGTCAAGAAACTCTCCGCCACTCTATTCAATCGCCAAGTTTTTAATACAAATTATTTGAACTGGAGCAAATTAATCCCAAGGATCATTTAAGTATTCGTAACATTTGTAAAAAGCTTTATTAATTAATTTACTTTTAACGAGGGCTTTGAGTTTATTTAGTGATAATTCTCTTATTACGCTTGGGAGTTTGTTGTAAAAACGAATACAATTTCCATATAAGGAATGGGTTATCTTCTGGAGCCTGGTTGGACTTATACTCAAATTATTTCTATTTCGCGTATTATACTGGTGAAAGTCACTATTTGTTTTAAAACCATTTAAATTCTTTTGTACATACAACAAGGCAATTGCTAAACAGAATATAGTGTTCTTTAGTTAAAATGGGTAGAGTCGCGACCAGGGAAGCGTTGCGGTTCATGACAGACTGCCTCAAAGCCGCTGGCGCATCAGCTAAAGCAGCGGAACAGCAGGCGGATTTGCTGCTTCAAGCTGACAGAATGGGACATCCAAGCCATGGACTTAATAGATTAGGTATTAGTCGACTGAAATCTTATTTCTATTATATACTAACGTATTTATATACGGATTCACACACACGAACAAAACCAATGCTATTTATTTTTGTTCCTGTTACAATACACTGGTTTTAGCTCAAACTTTCCATTTTTAACTAGCGATATCCTTTTTCAGAGTTGTATGTAAACGATATTCTATCTGGTGCTTGTACACCAAACAATCGACCAAAGATCCTGAAAGAGACACCGTCTACGGCTTGGGTTGATGCAAATAATGTCCTAGGAGCGACGGCAAGTCATTTCGCAATGGACATTGCTATTAAAAAGGCGAAGGAGACGGGAGTTGGCTGGGTGACAGTTAAAGGTAATAAAAAAAATACTAATTTGCTTTAATAG
This sequence comes from Pieris rapae, assembly GCF_905147795.1. NCBI lineage: Eukaryota > Metazoa > Arthropoda > Insecta > Lepidoptera > Pieridae > Pieris > Pieris rapae. The sequence continues at coordinate 1,315,915 of NC_059509.1, read as the reverse complement.
ATTACAACAAAACAAGTATGTAAGAACAATGTAATAGCCTACGTAACATAGCGATTAGTAAAATGAAAAAAAAAACTAGAACTCAATTTTTACAGGATCTAATCACAATGGGATGGCAGGCTATTGGGGGAAAAAAGCAGCAGACAACTGTCTTATAGGTATGGCATACACCAACACATCACCATTACTAGCTCCAACGAGAAGCAAAAAGGTACCTATATATTTCTTAGTTTCATTTAAATTAGTGTTTACTTACTAGACTTCGATTTTTCATTACCCGATATCAAGTTCTAAATTAACTGTAATTATAATCTTTTATATATAAAACCTAAACATAATAATCAAATATACAGTCGTTACAATTTTCTTTATACATAGTAATAATAAAATGAAAATTAAAAATATCTATATAAATCAAATATAAAAAAATCTTTCATATAAATTTCATTTCTTTTGTTTAAATATTATTTATGGCATACGTTTTTCAGGCTGCACTTGGTACAAATCCTTTAGCAGTGATTGCTCCAGCATCAGACGGTGAATCCTTCTATTTGGATATGGCTACTACCGCTGTCGCCGTCGGAAAGGTATTATTATTTATAAGATTAAGTTATTTTTATTAAAATAAATAAAACTATATCATATATTTCAGATAGAAATGCAAATGCGTAAAGGCGAACCTTTGCCGAGCGGCTGGGCTCAAGGCCCGGACGGCAAAGACACAAAAGATGCAACTTTAGTATGTACCCAATTCCTAATTCTAAATCTAACACAATCGATACCTCATAATAACTCAGAGAGTTAGCCTGCCCCAACTTGTCAACTCTTAATCATTACAGTGGATATGTTGTAGCCAACTGGTTTAATTAGCCATTTAATCAACTGCCTAGTCTCTTTACTAAACAAGGCCGTTCAACTAGCGGCATGTTCAGCCATTTAATCAAACACAAAGGCGATTTAAATCGATCTATTTAGTTCCAATTTCTACCATCAACACCAAACTGTAATTACAGAATCTTTTACAAAAAATATTTTGACACTTAGAGTTGTCATTACATTGTAAGTTAAGTACTAATATGTTACATTCTATATGAATTTCGTTAGCCAGGTAGTTTATTGTATGTAAAAAGTAAAAAAAACTCCGCTGAATGTTATTTAGGCCGCTAGTAAAACGGCGCTTTTTAGTAAAGAGGCTAGGCTGTTAATGAACGGCTAATTAAATTAGTTTGCTGCGACAGATGAAACGTACAAGTGAGTTTTATTTTTTCGTCACTAGGTGCGCTGACCTCCCTAGTCTATGCTATTATAACGTGATAAAGTGAAATGCAGTAAATGATTATATTAAAACATTGGTTAGCAAGAAATTTATGAGTTAAATTAAAAATATTGGACCAACAATTTTATACAAATTGAGTTTTCGACTTTGACCTGGGTTAGCCTCTGTAGGAACTGTTCAGTCTTATAATTTTCACTTATACATTTTTATTTATGAAAAGAATAATTTAAAAAAATATGAATAATAGGCCTTCAATACCGGATGTTTGATGCCACTTGGAGGCGGAGAACATACTTCCGGTCACAAAGGGTATGGATTAGCAGCTATGGTGGAACTTTTTTGTGGAATACTATCAGGTAAATTATTTATCTAATGTACTATAATCGTATGTTATACACTCTTAAAATAAATACTTTTCACCGATTAAACGTGTATTTAAAAAATGTCAAACCTGATCACTCACAGACAAACAAGATAACAAACTAAGGGCCTGTTTCACAATGTCCGGATAAGTTCCAAATAAGCTATTTATTACTTATTGGTAGGATAAATAGTATTTTTTCGTTTCACGACTGTCAGATAGCGCTATACGTCATGAAATGTGAAGTATCTTATTTGGAACTTTTATCTTTCGAATAATTTATGTGTTGCATAGCTATTTGGCACTTTATCCATACATTGTGAAACAGGGCCTAAGAGTATGTCAAAATACTTGTAGTATTGAAAGGAGTGTTCTATGTTTCAAATTGAAAGAGTAAAACTAGAAGAAATCAATGTTTACTTGGAAATGGAAATGGGTAGGACCTATAATGAGGGAAGACAATGATAAATGGTCGAAAAAACGACGGAATGACAAAAGGCAACGAGGAAGACAAATAAAAAGATGGGAGGACGATATAAGGTTCCAAATATTAACCGGCTAGTCGTTTAGTGATACGTCTTTAAAATACACAATCACATTTTTATGTACTAGGTACTAGGTAATAAGTGTTTAACACTAATAAAGGCTTTTATTGACTTTTTTTACTACTTTTTTTATAAACTTTAAGTATTAGTTGTTACAATTTATGTTTTTTTTTCAGAAACAAAATGTTATATGTTTTAGGTTCAAACTACGGTCACCACATACGATCCTGGTCGCACACAGGCAAAGGTGGGCCTGCGAATTTAGGCCACTGTTTCGTCGCATTGGACCCAGAATGCTTTGCACCCGGTTTTTCTGACAGACTCACAGACTGCATACAGTATTGGCGGACATTAGAGCCGGTATCTATCTATCTATCTAGTTCAATCCGTTTACATCGAATATCGACCCCCATTTAGATTAGGTAGACGGCTGTTTTAGTTAAATACAAAAAGTACCTACTGAAGCGTAAAATTCCATGTAAGCCATACACAAAGAGCAAACAATAATTGTTTCTGATTTCAAATCAAATCAAAATATGTATCTTTATTCATATAGGTAAACATGTTTATAAAAATATAGAACATCCCATAAATGGTGACCCCGACAAACAGGATGATGCTGGTGTCTTTTCCAAAATTCCTGAGGAGCATGCTGAACACCTTCGCTCATTGTTCCGAAGATTTTCAGAATATGGCATTGTCGTTAATTCATCGAAGCGCATATTTGGCACCAAGGAGGACTGTTCACAGTATGAAGCGATCCAACATTTTCGACATTCTCGAAGCATAATCTGCCACTATTTATACGGACCATAAGCCGTTGATTTATGCATTTTCCCAGCGCCAAGAAAAACTTACCCCGGTACAACTCAATCAACTTTCATTTATTTCTCAATTCACTACTGATATCAGACACGTAAATGGAAAAGAAGATGTAGTTGTGGACGCGATGTCACGCATGGAGACAATATCGATTGAAAAAGATTATGAAGCTCTTTTGAAGTCCAAAGAGTCTGATCCAGAGCTCTCTACCATCTTAGTTTCAACTTTCTAAGGTTAATATTCCTGCAACACATATCTCTATTATTTATGGGATGTTCTATATTTTTATAAATCACTACCCATTTTTATCTTTGTTAAATTGATATATTTCTTCACATACAACGGTAATTAATTTATATTCTTATAGAAAAGTTCATAGGAAAAAATACATGCTCACTCGTCTTAAAAGTATGACGTTCTGAGTGACGTCTGTTTTCTTCTTTTCTAAGTGTCCTGTATTTATGTTGCCACATACATCAAAATCGTATAGAAAATACTACCCCATATATGTAGTATGTACATTTTAGTGCGTATCTACGATACGCTACACATGTACACTTATGAACGTCAAGAATTTGCAAAAAAAGCCATCTACTTGCATTTAAAATGATAGAGACGCTGTATTTTTTTCACTACAGGTGTCTTAATAAATCTATATATAAATATAAATCCGTATTTCCCTTGAAAATGGCATCACGCGTGAACGGCTGGACCGATTTCGCTAAAAATAAAAAAAATATAATATATAAATTTATAACTTTATTGAAATATTACTACATTGCATCACATATTTAAACTATACTGTATAATTTTACTGTGCGTGTATGCCACGGAATTCCTTTTAAACGGCTGGATCGATTAGAATGTTTTTTTTGTATGCGTAAGTGGCACCGTTAAGATTCACAAATTAGACCGGTAGATGGCGCTGCAGTCGGTATCTAGGTTATTTATTTATACTGCAACTAAATATCTGGTTGTTTAATTTCCTAATTGCTTGACATGCAGGACGTCAGTAGGGTGTAAGTTGATGTAATAAAATTTAATTGCTTTAATCAATCATTGCAGCAATGTATAGCGTCAGTTATATCGTATACCCATCGTTAACGATTTTCAGACTGATCCGAAATATCCGGTAATGGCACCAGGAGATAAGGAAAAGGAAGCGGCGAAAGCAACAGACGAAAGGGGGACTGTTTCATATGTGAAGCAACAAATCGAGTCAAGCGCAGCATTGGCTGAACGTCTGAAAGTTACGCCCATGGACGTTAAATCAGATTAACTTATTTGAAGCCTATTTTATAAATTAGAATTTTATATTATAATCTATTTTTCTTTTTTGAAAATATCGCTGTATTGATTTTGAAACTTCCTTTTATACTTCTGCTTGTACACAAATGTCAACTAATGAAATATACAAAATGTTATTATATTCATTAGTTTTAATGTTAAGTTTGAATTGTATAGTGATGCTATTTGCAATGTTAATATAATCTTTTCAATCCTTTCAATTTGTAATTTTTTGTTCAATTCCAATGTCACTCTGTTTTGTTTTTTTTATGGAACAGCAAACGGGTTAGATGTTAGTGATACCGCCGCTTATGGACACTCACACTGCTAATATTCACAAGTGCGTCGTCAGTCATTTAGGAATAGATACGCTCTTATCTTTAAGGAATATCTTTCTTGGAATTGGTTCGAATATACTTCAGTGGGCAGTTGATTCTACATAGTGGTAGAGAGCTGTATAAAGTGCCTTAAAAAGCTGATGCATGTTGAATTTCGTATTCTGTCTCGACCGATAATGAGTTTCATCATAGAGATACGTTTCTCTTCGCAACGCTAAGCGGATCAAGCCCCTCGGAAAGTGACCGGTCATAGACGCTCCCGATGACTCGTGGTTTTACAAAATAATCAATAAAAGATATTTGCTATAGACGTCTTTGTTATAGAAGGAATTTTTTACGTGATGATAGCAAAATAAACGAATAATAATCAGGAACAAGCTAATTATTCGATGCATAAACGAAACCTAAGCGTCTATTAAATATGTAGCTATAGGTTTCGCGGTATAAACAATAAGCACAGGATTTACGATTATTATTGACGATTTAAAAACAAGTTAACAGTACAGTTATTTGCTTTGTTTAAATTTTGTTACCGATGTAACTGTTCATATATCTATCTACCGGATCAAATGAGTATTGTTTAAATACCGTTAAAACATAACCGCGACCATCTCATCCATTGTATTATATTTTATTCAACACTATTATAACTGTAACTAATCAAAGTAGGGTGTTTATAAAATATATTCAGTTATTAATTTGTGTTACGGTAAGAAAGTTAAGAAGAATAGAGAATTCTGGGCTCTAAAGCAAGATAACAATGATACTATTAATGGATACGATTGTAGTTTTTTAGTCTGTGAGAATATCGTCGTTGACCGTCGTAGTTACATATTTTTTGACAGTAGTGAACTGATGACTGACAGTCGACAAGATGTCAGAGGTACAATTACAATATAGTGTTTTCAATTCGCTGATTGTTGAATGTTGATTATAATTTCACTGGTCAATTTATTTTTGTAATTTTATATGCAGTTGATTAGTATGAAGAATGAATTGCGATTTTATTTTAAAATCTACGCCAACTTCGTGTTTCGCTTTTAATGACAATTTTCGAGAGGTTATCAAAAACTTATTGAAATTTATATTGAACAGTTTCCAACATATTCTTGTTTTGTAATTACAAACCATAAATAAAAATAGAACTTTCGCTTCAGGGAGATTCGTTAGAGCAGGTATATATTGTGATTATGCGAGGAAAGTGATAATTGTGTTTAATTAAAACATTTGTGTTTATTTTTGAAATAAATATTTTGTGGTTTTCAATAACACTTCGCAGGCACAGGTAAGATTTTTTCCGTCATTAATTAACATTAATGTGTGCTAAACAGCTTTAGCAAGTGTTACAAAAACAAAAAGCTAACTAACTACCTACAGTCACTTTTACCCACACAACTTCATAATGTACCTACTTAAACATAAAATAATGGAACATAATCTTTATTTACTGCAGAATATTGATACTTTCAATATTTATAAAATACTTGTTTTAAATTTTTTCTCTGAAGAATGCAACCTATTTAGATATAATTCTTTCATTAACCGTAATACAAAAAATCTGTGTTGTTTTTTTATATTTAACAAGAAACAAATTTATTAATTATTTTTATAAGAAAGACATTTAATATATATATTTTCTACAGTTAATTAAAATATTTAAACTTCTTATCAAGAAATTTGCATTTACAATTGTGATTAATATTACAAATATATAAGTAGTATTATAATAAAAAAAATGAATTAAGTGTATTTTGTTCAGATATTTAAGTAATTTTCTTTCTATTCTGGAATTACTTTATATTTCTTATACTATTAAATAACCATAAATTAATATAAGCCAATTTCATTTAATAAATATAATAAAATTAACTATTATTGCTTAGAGATAAAAACCAATAAAGATAACATGACATGTGTTGCATATTATAAAATAATAAATAACTGATAATGGAACTTATCTGTGCTACTGTTATACATATCACCCATATTATTTGATGTACTGCATTCTTAAACATAGCTCAATTTTTTTTATGATTACACTGACATCATTCTGAGGCATTTGGCATGTTTATTTCTTTCTTGTTTAAATATTTTATTTTCATGTTTGCTAAATGCAACAAAAATAAAGTATTGTCGTTATACTTTGGTAATGTTTTGTTATTTATGGTAAAAAGTTTTATTAATTTACTTCAATTTTAATTTATTATATTATTGGAATTAGGTTTGTCTCAAGTTAAATACAAAAACACACCTTTATAATCTTTGTCATCGTTTGGCATCCTACTTCTGTATATTTGTTAAAGTATAGTTGTAAATAGTCATAAAAAATACTACAGACCATTAGTTATCATTATTTATGAAAAGATCCAATTAGAATTAACTTATTCATTAACATGAAAAGAAACACATAAAATTAAATTTGTAGAACCTATATGGCTTTAGGATTGGTATATAAAATCTATGTATATCAACTCGGTATTTAATAATTATAAATATCAAATTGACATGCAAGAATCAAGACTAGTTGTGTCAGATAGGTTAACTAAGAATACCTAGGAGAAGTGAACAAGAAAACATGATGACGTCACTATTGTGCAAAAATCTTCCTTATACATATATGTATTATGCACACAATAAATATATATATATATTTATTGTGTGTGTATTGTATATATATATAATTATATTTATTAATATTATATATATATATTTTAATTAATATATAATAACAAAAGACTTGTTATGCCATTGCAATAACTCTTCAAAATTGTATTATAATAATCATAATATAATAGTAAAGTTGTATAATAATATCACTGCTTAACAGCCATTATACCTTTAAATGGACAATGCATCAATTGTTGTATTTTATTCATAAAAGTTGAATCAGGTCTTTCATTATACTTCATGCGAATGGCCTAATCATATGTCTGACAATGCATATTACAAGTTTGTTTTCAAAAGGGCCTACATAACTTATTTTTAGCATATCAAAATAAAATATTAGTAAAATAACTAATATTAATTAGGTAAGTAATTTTTTCCTTAAAGTTGTCAATTTTAACACGCTTATCACACTTCTAGCTTATCCACATTTTGATATTATTTTTGAAATAAACTATTTATCATATATGGGGCCATGTCAGTATATATTATTAACCAATCATTCACAATGGTTTTAATATTGATAACAATTACAGATAATCATAGATGATCATATGGAAGAACAGATCAGATGGAATTCACTTATAAATTTCTTCTGAATTCCTGGATTACCTATGATTAAATTATTGTATAGTATTTTTAACAATAAATCATGTTTACCACAAAAAAAATTATAATTTGAAAGCTGTGTTTGCTCATTTTTAGGAGGCTAATTGCCTGCATACTGAATTTAACTGCTTTGCTGATAAACAAGCAAACATTTGTTTCAGTATGGTGTGTTTGAAAAACTATGTACACAATATTATCATTATGTGAAGTGACACATGGTTTAATGGTAGCAGTAGCTAATCTCTTTTAATAACCAAGCCCAAGAACTTGGTGATTAAAAAAGTGGTGGAGAATTTTGGCCACATTAACACCCTTAATTTGGGAGCTGATCGTATGCGTGTGTATGTGACTGAACTCCTCCTAAACGACTGGACCAATTTTGATGAAATTTTTTGTGTGTGTTCGTGGGGATTCGAGAATGGTTTAGATTCACAATTTTGTCCGCTGGACAATGTTTTTTTTAATTAATTAGTAGTTGTTGATTTTGGAATGTTTTACATTGGATCCGACAGACGGCGCTACCATCGCACTGTCAAATTTTAAATAATATTCGAATTTTAATTTTAGTCTGTCCCGACAGTTAGCGCTGCGATCAAATTAAAAAAAAGTTTTGTTATCATAGTGTTATTGTAGACCATGTGCTGGATCGTTAGATATTGTCATAACATTTGAATAATAATTTTCATCAAAATGGTCCAGAATGTTTTAGCTTATTAAAAAAAGTTTGAAATTTTCAAATTAAAGACGTATAGACAGGACAACGTCTGTCGGATCCGCTAGTATATAAATAAATTTTCATATTCTACCACGCGCAATGCATATTAAACATATGGTTTATCTAACTCCGGATATGTTTAAACAAGCGATATTGTAATAAACTATGATGTGAGTTGTAAAAATTACGTCTAGGCCTTAGCTTCGAAGGTTTATCCACTTATCTGAAATGTGATTAAGGTAATCAAATAAGTGAACATAGCCTTTGATATATTACACGTCAAAATGACTTTTTGCCTTATCAGCATACTTTGAAGAACAGTCGAGGCCATACGTTACAATACTTGAACACGTTTCGATATTTTCGCGTAGGTATTTCTTAATTAGCCTGTGGGAAGTCAGCAGTATATGATGGGTTATGCATATAATTTTATGTGCGAAAATATGAGTATAAAAACTTACGTGTGAATACATAAATACATTACTGTTTTTTGTAAGAGTTCTATGTTAAAAGGCTGTCAAATGTAGGTACATGAACCGGATTTAAGTGTATGACTGAGGGTCTGTTTCATAATGTACGGATAAGTTCCAAATAATTATTTTTAGCTATTTATTAATTATTGGTAGGATAAATAGTATTTTTGGGTTTCACGACTGTCAGATAGCGCTATTCGTCATGAAGAGCGACGTTTCTTATTCGGAACTTTTATCTTTTGAATAATTTATGACGTGTTATTTGGTAATTTATCCATACATTTATTACATTTATTACATTTACATTATTGGTATTTGACATACATAAGTCGTTGTTTGCGCAAAGTCTCAGTTCTGAATCATTGTTGATATTTGTGTAGGAATCTCTCTTCCACTTTCTACACCATGATCTAATCAAGACTGTTTTTATAACATACATATGTGAAATAATTATTTTTTATTAAATTATTACAAAACTGTTATGCAATGTCTATGTTTATACATGTCCTACAAGAGGAGCTTAACTTGATAGTAATAAATTTCGTAACTTAACGAAAATAAGAGTGTTGCATCTGAAATTTGTATACACTGTTCATTTACATACTTTACTCTTCCTGCTTTAATGCCTTTTCTAATGAGATAAATATTTCCCAACATTTTTTGACAAACATCTTATGTGACATACATAATTTCTATTATACAATCTTATTGTTCACTTAAGATATTTAAATGTTTTAGAATGGTTTTAGAAAATCACGAAATCACTGACAATATGTTAATGAAACAACAACTATCAAAACATAATAAAAACTGGAATTCAAATTCGAAATAGTTTTAATAAAGATTGTTACTATATTAATTATTGCACAGAGATTTTATAATTGGATCCAATTTGTTTAGCTTCAGTCTCAAGTCTCCCCGTTTAGTTAAATCTGACTGATCCCCTTTACAATCAAATTAAATAAATAAAATAAAAATGAAAAAGCCTCTTATTTCCAGTATTTAACCTAAATTATACCTAAATTTCTATATGTTATTTACTGGAACCCCAAATTGGGTGTAGGCCTCCTCCAGTGACGGCCATTTATCTCTGTCTTCAGCTACTTTACTCCAATTTTGACCAGCTATCGCTTTAATGTCGTTTTCCCATCGTGTAATAGGTCTACAATCAAATTACACCCCTTTCATTAATACTTAAAATCTTGAAACTATGTAAAATATTACGAGTATATTGTATGCAACAATGAGTGTTCACTTATGATGTGACTAATTGCAATAAGTAACCAGTAGCACCGTAGAGCATGATCCCAATTACTGTTAATTGGCCGTACGTTATGTAAATATTTCAGACTAGTGATTCGCCCCGGCTTCGCACGGGTGCAATGCTGATGAAAAGCACGTTTTATTAAGTACTATTTTTTTTGAAAATGAAATATAGCCTATGTCACTCAGGAATGATATAGCTTTCCAACAGTGAAAGAATTTTTCAAATCTGCCAAGTAGTTTCGGAGCCTATTCAATTCATACAAACAAACAAACAAACAAAAAATCAAACCTTTCCTCTTTATAATATTAGTATAGATAGGTATTATGTTGGAAATATATATTTTTTAAACAGATGGAAACAATACAATACTTTCAATATTTCAAAAAATAATGTATAAAAACACACGATATTGAATTGATTGAAAAACTTCTATTTTTATGAGGTTTGTATATAATTCAAATCGTTTTTTACTATACAGGCGCTGCAAAGCTTCGTTTGGATGTATAGGTTTGTTTTAGTTTTTGAATACTTGTACCGAGTTGTTCGGATTAATGCCTCCGAAATTGAGGGTGTGTAGGCAGTTTTTACCGCCCACCACCACTATGCAAAACTAGCTGCCTACTGAAGTATTTCAGAACCAATTATACTTAAGCTCCTTCGTGAAAAGCGCATGCCTATTTTAAAGAAGGCCATCATGCCTATAAAATATCTTTCATCGCACGCGCTGTGAAAACTATAATAGAAAAATAAAATGTTCCACAATATTAAAGAAGATAGCAATATCTACAAAAAATGTCTACCCATGCGAAGCCGGGACGGACCGCTAGTTTGAAAATAAATCATTGAAATAATTCTCACTACCTATACAGCTTTGTTTCAAGTTAATTGCAAATTATGCGTAGAAACAATCAGAGCAAAATGAAACATAACTCTTTATCGCTTTTCGTCGTAAATATTAACTAGAAAATTGCTAAAGCAATAAACAACTAGTTGGTCATAAAATAGATTGCTTTGAAACAATAACCAGTGAAAATCTTAACTTGTTGGGACGGAAAATAAATTTGTTTAAAACAGGTTCAATTTTATAGGTTCGCATTATAGGACCTTAATTTATATTAAGTCGTATGTATTATTTGTAAAGAGAAATAAATTATCTGTATTGGTTGATACACACAGGCTTTCTTGGTTTTGTAAGCGTGGCGATTTTCTAAATCGTCGGTGTCACGCCCCCAGAGTATAGATGTAGGTACTCTCTTCAACTGTTACAATGCATTCAATCGTTACATAGCAATCGACATTAAATTATTTCCCTTGTAGTAGGTGAGCCCAAGAGCGGATCTCGGGATTCACTCCAGTGTGTCAGATTAATATATAGGGTATATATACTAAAAAATATTAATCATCAGAAATGCGCGAGTGCGTCAGATTTTTTTTTTTTTTTGCTAGTGGGCCTACCTCCCCGGCGACTTACGCCCCGGGGCCGAGGAAGCTAAGCTTAAATGAATTTATTCAGTACACTTGTTTTATTATTGGTGTTAAAAATATTACAATTGGACATAGGTGAGGTGGTTGAGGGCGAGTTTTGCTATTTGATACATGTTCTTTCCCTCAACCACCTGCGTGGAGTCTGCGTCTTAAAAACTAACTTATCTCACTTTACAAAAGGACATATTGAAAGGTTTATAATAATATGTTTTAAAAATATAGTTACAATGAGTGCGTCAGATTAAGATAGGGTTGAGTTAATTTCATGGTAAAAAGTGTATATTTTACTAATCAGGCAATTTGCAAGTGACGTAAAGATAGGGGAAGGCTGCAAAGTTGTAAAAAAATGTCATCTTGACACTCTCGAGCGTGGCTGTTTTTTTTATTTTGAAGGAAATAATTCAAGGATGACGAAAAATATATATTCTATTATTATATATACGATTTCCACAAGCCGAAGTAAGAAACATTCGTCGCTGAAGTATACGTGTGGCTGCATGATGTCTATATTACTTTTAAAATATTTAATTAATATTACATTCCATTGCTGTAAGGGTATACAGCATACATACAGATAGAGTAACAATAAAATCATCTATTATTTAAATCAGATTAATTTATTTGACGAAGGAATCTTACAATATTTTATTTTTGTATTAGTGGTTATTAGTTACAGAAAAATACACTTTTGCTAGATTAATACAGTAATTTGTATAAATAAATATGAAATTTATTAATTCAAAGTTTAGCGTAGAGACCTTGCCGATTCAGTTGTATGTAATTTCAAATTAAACTATGATAAATTGGTAATTTATTGCCGTTTATATCGTTAATTGAATTTTTTATTGAACATATCATTCGTGATGAAGAAAGATTTATTTATATTATATATTTATCTTAAATACAATTGTATCTTTTGGTCTGCCCATGATTCTTGACCCTTTCGTGCCAGTCCAGTCGGTTACACTTTTTGACCATCTTCCTTTATCCGTATGCCGAGATAGAGATGTAGGGCAACGTATAGTAATTCAAAATTCAGAAGTTTAATTCTATTATTCTTATTATGAATTTCTATGTTATTCTCCTTCCTCTAAAAAAATGTTCTTCGAGGGCTAAGTAAACAAAAATCGTATTTGATTTGACAGAAGAAAGATAGCGATTAATTATCTCTTATCTTAAAGGCTATCGTAGTAGTAGTAAAATCTAACTAATCAATAACCTGATATTTATTCCCCTATTTGTATTAAATTACAGATTATGAAACGTATGTAGGTCTGCTCGTGCAAATGGTAAAAAGTACTATGGAAAGGCAAATAACGCCATCTATCAGATTTTATTGAAACTTAGGTGAAACTTTCAGGCTTTGGGGATGCAGGCAGGGAGCTACTTAGGGGCCATAATTGTTCAAACTTTTGACACTAGGTGGCGTTATAATTTATATTTTAAGCATCTTAATAAATATTGTATACAGTTTAGTTTATATGAACCACATATGTTTCCATATTCATTTATGGTCTCTTGTTTTGGTATATTTGAGTTTATTATATGAATGTGCGATTACTGAATCGAATATTTATTAAACATTTAAAAAAACTTTGTAAAATTTAAATAGGGATTAACTTGGTTTATTGTTTAAACGTAAAACAGAACCGTCATATACTTCACGCCATTGTTTGTGGTACAAATATATTGAAATCTTTCTTTGTGCAATAAAGTTTACTCGCAGTTAACGGCATGTTTTTCCGTGCATCACCACAATGTTGAGCCAGCTGCCCACTGAAGTATTTCCAAACCAATTCGACTTGGTGTAATAATAGGCCGGCAACGCACTTGCGAACCTCTAGCAATTGGATTATCCACGGGCGGCGGTATCAATTAATATCAGATGACCCTCTTGGCCGTTTACCCGTTGCCCGGAATAGGACGCATTAATAAAAGATAATTCTAGTATTAACTCCAAACTTCAACGTTCTCGTCGTTAAACACTGAATATTCGCAAGCGTACCAAAGTACGTAGGATCATTATTCAAATTCATAAGATGATTACGTTCTGATATGAGAGGAAATAAGTTTTGTTCGTAAAACAGACGCGTTCTCATATGGCGGATGTAGATAAGCAAGTATTTTACTGGTATATAGAAATTTTAGATCTTCATAAATGTTTCTAATTTATAAACTTTTAATATGACACGTGAAATTTGTAATATGTTACATGTGTGTGTAATGTATGTGAGACAGATTTTTATTTTATAATAATGTTTTTGTTAAATGCCAAAAAAATATAACAAACACGTATTCCATGCTCCTAATGTATTGAGAAATTAATATGCAAAAAAATTTAAAATCTATGAACTATTATGAACGATTATATAGTTAGCTGTTCTTAATTCACTTTAAAAGTGACATAATATATTCTGTACGTGCATCTAAAGTCTGCATTTTGCACTTTTCACTCATTATTTCAACGCGGTTGTCATCTGACTACTTAATTTTATTACGACTCTTTTGTTTGCCGACTTTTTCCACTTGAGACTTTTATTAAAAAATATTGTGGGAACTTAATATTAATTAAAATGCGCCGTTTAGGACTTAAAAGTATTTTTCTGCAGTTTTGTGATGTTGCTTCTTTAATAATTTGCAATGAGCCTGATGGTCTAGTGACATGAGCTGCGACTCACATTCCTGAGGTCGTTGGTTCCAACCGCAATTGTTTCAAAGGATTTTTTCTATTTGCGGATTTAGCATTCTCTAGTACACAGGAAAACATCGTGAAGAAACTGGCATAACTTATCCAATGAAAGGTTAGCCGCCTCCAAGTCTTGATAAAAAAAAAAAACAAAAACCTGGTGTTTTAAGCTTTAATCAAAGAAACTACTGCCTTTTAAAGTCGTAATTCTTTGCTCTATCATTTTCTTTAAGATTGTTGACCATTTATTTAATCAAATAAGTAAGCATAATAAAATGTGAAATATACTTAAATCAATTTAATTAGGTCTGTATTTGTTCGTTGCTATTAATATCCGGGAGTAATGCAAATATAATAAAATGCGTACAGCCGTGCCAATCAATTGGATATAAATATTTTTGTTATCATTTTAGCTTTAACTAGAAAGATATCTTTAGGTGACCGAATATATTGTATGTAATTGAATCTCAGTATCTGACTGTTGTTAGAATATAGAAGAGCTTTTATAAAAAAGACTTAATTTATATTTTGTAAGATCTATAAACATGAGTGAATTTGCTCACCAACTCACCATAGAACAGTATATATGATGACTAAAACGTATTTTAGTGCTAGAAAACCGGCATCAGCTCTAGGCAGTAGATGCCTTCGATAGAAGCCACTCCACATGGCGGCACCACATCACTGATTCGCTAAGAGTCATGGGGTTGATTGCAACGCGCAGTAGAAAAAATATACTTATCTATAAAAACCAATCGAATTATACTGAAGAACTGAAGCATTGAAATATTCAAGTATTCAAAATGTATACAAAAATGTAATAAAATTGTGTATTTCATACTACAATCAATATCAAATTCATGTATTATAAAAAAGAAAGAAAGAGTCTTAAAAATATGTCTTTTCGACTTTCTTCACTTTAAAAAGGATTGTTCTTCATTTATTTACTTAAAATAATCTTCATATATTTTTATTTTTTAAGTTCACCACATATATAATGCTATATCTGCAGTATGTTATAAGCTATCTTCCCTGAAATACATGTAATGTCAATAATAGCAAACATAAATGTTACGAAAAATCGAATTACAATAAAAATATGAATCCATATAGATTTAACATTTAAAATAGCGTTTTAGGTATCAAGGATATAGGTATATTTAAGGAAGTACTAACAAAGTCTAAAAACATTGTTATACTAGACGTGGCCAAAATTCAAAGAGTCTTAAGATGAATGTAGTGTGTATGAAAAGATAATAAATCTCTTTCCCTTTCGACTCAATTGTAGCAACTATTATTGTGATAATAACTTATTTTCCATTTTCATTTTGTTGGACACTATTCTCATATATAATTTACCTTTAAATAAACCCAAAGGAAGGATTATGCTGGTTTGAATTCACGTTTCTAACTGTAAGTTTCTTTTTTGTTTATTTTTTCCATCCATTATCCTGTCTTTACTTTTTCAATTCTCATCTCTTCACATCATTAGACATTACAATGTAACCTAATGTAAGATTAATAATATTTGATATTATAGTGTCCAGTGAAAAAAAAATCACTGACTACAACCTTTTTGAGTCTGGGCTTTAGATTTACTTATCTATTTCATGATCATTTGTCAATCTAATCATCAGCAGGTGATCAGCCTTCTGTGCCTGACACACGCCGTCGGCTTTTTGCATATAAGACCGAAACTACAACCTCAGAGTTGAGTGTCCCACGCTAAAGCCACTAGTCCAACACTGCTCCATCACAGTTTTATTTAATTATATTTAATTTTCTAGCGACATGAAGTATGTTACGCTTCGTAGATTATAAAACCTCTATTTATCTATGTTACTTAAATGCATAGAACAGATAATACTGTATAAACGCAAACATAATAAACATATATATATGTTTGAGTAAAATTACGCTAAAATCATAGCTGAGTTTATATTAAATTATTATTAATTGTAACTGTTTTATTGAACGATATATTCTTTATGCAAGTAGGTATTCGATGTACTGAAACGGGAAATTTAAAGCTTAATCAGATTCAGAGCAAGGAAATGCTCTTACATCCTGACGAACTTGTGGAAAATCTAATAAACTTACAAACTGTGAGGTCAAATTTCAGAATACATGAGAACAATTTTAGAAGAAAATGTTTCAATAACGTATTCTGATATTTTAATTTTCTCAATAGCTGGTGCAAGATGTCTGTACTAAGACCTTGAATTTTGTACGTATAAGTAATGAACATTTAAATATATAATTATTAAAGATATAGGAGCTGGTTTTTAACAGGGCTAACATGAAAAACATTTCAAATATTACAAATAATTATATCTAGAAATAAAAGGTAATAAAACTTAAATTCATTAAATTATATTTATTACTGATAATGGATGGATATGGTTTCCTGGTACATATTAAAAAGAAATCGTACGGCGTCTTTGACCTCAACATTCTGTAACAGTTTCTTGTCATTATTTCTTACTGCAGGTGCTCGGATTTCTGCTTGGCACGCGACATCGATTTTTGGGCGCGCGAAGCGAATGTTAATTGTGCAAAGAAAAGTTCAAAAGTCCTGTGTTACACAGCCGTAATTTGAACGCAAGACTTCGCCGTTAAGAGTCTGTTATAAAGAAAGCACTTTTTACCGGATTGAAGCTATGTATTATTAAACTTATAAGTATTTAAAATGCTGGTAGAAATCGCTTGTTAGCGATAAGGCCATTGCCATAATAACCTTAGTAACAACTTATGTAACCTGCTTTTTTATATGTATTCTTTTATATATGGTAACGAAGTTTCAATAAAATAATAAATAAAACTCCTATAACACGTCAACATCTGTGCGCAGACAAACTTCTATTCTTTTCTTCATTAAATGAGAAGTCATAACTCGGGTTGTTTATGACGGACTTTGCGGACGTTGGTAACGACAACATATTAATGAATGTTACCTCTTAAGTAGTATTTAAACTTTGAACTTTCAAGCTAATTAACCGTTAAAAGTTGAGGACGTCGGAATTAGCGAGATCAGGCCTTCCTGTTTGTAATTACTTATTTAATTCACGACCAAGTTTATTTCTCACGGCGGAAATTGTCACTAGTTGGAGATAGCTACAGATTTAATTAACTCTTATCAGTAAAGGTTGTGTTTTGCTTATAAATATAGGAACTGTCATCCATGGAATTATGAACATTTTATCAACTTGGTGGAATTTCTATTGAAGCAAGAAAAGTGGTAATAGTGAATGTTATTTTTTTTAATAAATTGTCTTTGCCCAAAGATATCATTAAAGATTACGATCTAGCCTAGTGTTTTTACTTACTTACTTTTTGTGTCATGCCTCACCCTAGTCTTTCTTATGACCGTCCCTCCATACTATGTAAATTAACTTGAGAAACTTAAATGAAAAGGTTTTAGGAAGAAATTACTTGGAAACTTAACAAGACACAGTATAATAAATAATGATTATTACATTTCGATTAGCCCCCATTTACTATCAAATTGCCCCCCCCCCCCCTGTGGGGCGTGGGAAAGGTTGGGAAACACTGATCTACCCTAACTTAATTCTAATAAGTAAGATTAAAGCTTATTTACTAAAATGTATATTTAACATAAGAAAGTGTCCAATAACAGAACTTACAGTCTCTATTATGAGGCCTTACTACGTATTTTGAAATGACTGATGCTCAAAAGCTAACACTCTCAAAGACATGTGTATACACACCCATTCACATTCACTTGTTCACTCACTCTTAATTTTTAACACTACAATTATTATTATTTTTATTCTACTTTTTTTAACTGTTTTAACATATGTACCATATACGACGGAATAATAGTCTTCTGAGTTACCCTCAACACAGGGCTTCCCTAGTATGAGTTTGAGAATTGCATTATTTTAAGTGTTTACAGACCACCAAGTGCATCCTACGATTTTTTTGAAGAAAAGTTGGAGGAAATATTGTGTAAAGTTAGTTTTAAGAACAATAAGTATATTATTGTATGTGGTGACTTCAATATAAATTTATTAGAAAATACCTCCATTAGTAAAAAATTCAATATTTTATTAAAATCCTACAATCTTGTAAACTTGTTTCTCGAGCCCACTAGAATTACAAGTTCCACTGCTACATGTATAGATAATGTATTTACAGATGCAGAGGCAATGCAAACCTCAATTACAACAAATCTTAGCTCAGATCACTGTGGACAGTTAGTGGCGCTAAAATGTAAAGTGGTGAAACAAGTAAAAAAGAGCAGTGTGTTTGTTCCAGTAAATAAAAAGCGAATGGTGAGATTTAGACATAATATAGGTAAACACCTACCTCTATTACCGGTAGGTACTACCGTTGATACACAATACAACAATCTAAGTGATTGTATAAATAAGGAGTTCAAAACCATCTTTACCCCAAAGAAAGTCTCTGATTCGCAGTGTAAATCGTTCAGTGATTGGGCGACAGCGGGAATTTATAAAAGTAGACAACGGTTGTTTGACCTTTACGCTGAAAAGTCATACAATCATAATGAAGAATTTACTCTCTATGTTAGAAATTATTCTAAATTATTTAAAAAAGTTTGTTACGCGGCCAAGTCCTTATATATAAAAAACAAGATTGAAAATAGTACAAATAAAACTAAAATGACTTGGAAGATAATTGATAGTGAAACTGGAAGAGTCAAAGATCGCAATCGTGACATCGAACTATGTGTCGGTAACACTATAATCAAATCTAACGAAGAGATAGCGACTGTTTTTGATAAGTACTTTTCTGACATTCCAATTTCGACTACCAAGTCTCTTAAATCGTCTCCCGCTCTCGCTGAATCGCTGCTCAAAGATAATGTAAACGAGTGCAAGGTCAGTTTTACATTCCGACCCATTGGTGCCGACGATATAGTTAGAATATTTAGAACTATTGATATTAAGAACACTACCGATCTTTGGGGTATTTCTGTAAAAATAATTAGTAGCATAATTGATATAATTGCCCCCCATCTAGCTATAATTTTCAACAATTGTATCGAAAGTGGGGAGTTTCCCGATCTTATGAAACATAGTAAAGTAATTCCTTTATTTAAAGCAGGTAATATGTCCGACCCCAGTAACTTTAGACCTATTTCCGTACTACCTACCTGTAGTAAAATCTTTGAAAAAACTATATTAAATCAACTTGTAAGTCATTTTAACGCAAACAAATTATTACACAATAATCAGTTCGGTTTTACCAAGGGTCGCTCGACAGCCGATGCCGGCGTTGAGTTATATAGATATATAGTTAAGGCTTGGGAGGAGTCGCATGACGCCTTAGGTGTTTTCTGCGACTTATCCAAAGCATTTGATTGTGTCCAACACGAGACCTTAATCGGGAAACTCCGCCACTATGGCATCAAGAATACCGCACTGAATCTTCTGACTTCGTACTTACATGGTAGAACTCAGAAGGTCGAAGTGAATGGTAAGAGGTCCTCTGGGTCGGCAGTGGATATGGGGGTACCACAGGGCTCAATTCTTGGCCCTTTCCTCTTTCTTGTTTATATAAATGATCTACCTTTCATGGTAGAGAAAAAACATCAGATAGTTTTGTTTGCAGATGATACGTCCTTGATTTTTAAAATCAAAAGACAAATAACCAATTTTGACGATGTGAACAACGCTCTCTCTTCGATTGTCCATTGGTTTAGTATGAATAACCTTCTGCTTAATGCTAAGAAAACGAAATGCATTAAATTTTGTGCAAGAAATGCGAGGGTTATGGGTACTAGACCAACTATAAATAATGAAGAATTGAATCTGGATGATACAACTGTATTTCTTGGGATCACCTTGGATTCAAAACTTCAGTGGTCCCCTCATATCAACGGATTGGCGAAGAGACTTAGTTCTGCAGCTTACGCGGTTAAAAAAATTCGCTCACTGACTGATGTCGATACAGCTAAACTTGTTTATTTTAGTTACTTTCACAGCCTAATGACTTATGGCTTATTGTTATGGGGTCACGCTGCTGATGTCGAATCTGTTTTCATTCTGCAGAAGAGGGCTATTCGTGCAATCTATAATTTAAAATGTAGGGAATCTCTCAGAGATAAATTCAAGGAAATTAATATACTTACCTTTCCCTCGCAATATATTTATGAAAATATTATGTTTGTATACAAAAATAGTGATAAATATACTAGATTAGAACATACGCACAATGTCAATACTCGGAACAAACGCAGGCTGCAATTTCCCCGTACTAGACTGTGTAAAGTTAGTAATTCTTTTTTGGGGAAAGGGATACTCTTCTTTAATAAAATCCCAGAGGCTCTTTTATCTCTGCCTTTTAATAAATTTAAGAAATGTATTAAAGAAAAGCTGTGTAAAAAGGCTTACTATAAAGTTATTGATTATCTAGTTGATAAAAGGGCCTGGGACTAGTGCTGGGCAGGCTGCCTCTAATTAATTTGATATGTTTGTTTTAAATATTGTTTGATGATTTGCTTTTTTAAAAGAGTACCGAGAGTTTTTTACGCCGGCTTTTTCTCTCGGCCTACACCCTCTGTCTTTGCCGATGAGTAGGGATGCCTACAAGTTTGAATTGATTGACGTGGAATAAGTGATACCTAGAAGATCTTATGTTCCAAAATAAACGTATTTTATTTATTTATTTATTTATTTATGGGGACTAGCGATATATTAATCTTGACACAACCCTTTTGTCATAAAAAAAGTTATTAAGTATTATTATTTATGAGGAAGACCTTCTATTCTTGTGTCCATTTTATAAATTATTACGCTAATGTTATAATATTACCTTTTAACCCCATCCATTAAAACGACTCTTGCTGACTCTTAACTAAAGCAAATCTCTTTCTCTCAAATCGTTTTTACGTTATGGTGAAAAAGGACAGATGACATAAGTTTAAACGGTAAAAATAGACCTTTGCAAATGATATTTCCAGCAGGGTATTAAAATGTACTCTTGTCTTAAATGTTAAAGTGGATGAGACTAGGGGTTTATTGCAGCTCCCAGACAGACCTTCCCACCCCACGACACTGAACACTATACATTTGTCAATTGTCAAATGTTCTTTTATATTTATATTATTTATTCGGTCGCAGTAGTATTTTTATATGTTCTCTCTGCGAATTCGCTAAAACCACATTAAACATACGATGTAACGGTAATTTTTCTTGTCCTAAATTCTAAATTATTTATTCATATAAGAGTTAGCACAAAGTTAATGCAACACTGTTGAACGTCAAAATCAGATATGAAATGCTTCTAATTTTACATTTAGTGCCAGTACTCAAATCAAGGGTGTAGTACGGAAAAGAAGAACTGGCAATAAACTGTCCGCCACTCTTTTTTTCTTGGTTAATAAATAAATAGAAATTATTAATTTTACCTAGAAACAGGCGTTAATTAACCTTGTACTTTTAGACTCAATGTTCAGATTTTAACTTGAGAAACGACTTAAGACGATATTATGTTATTGACGATTATGCTTAGACGACGATTCTTTTGAAACCTAGATCGTAGATAATTTGAAGAGCGGTCTAGATATTTCTGGCGAATTAAATTTGTATTTTTGTGATACATTTTTAGTTTTAATATTATTATTGAAGTGAAACTTCTTAAATCGCATTAGGGGAACGTCACCAAGATGAGCAGCGTTTTTGTCGAAAAAAAGGAGAGATGGGTTGAGACTGATTTAGAGAGAGAGAGAGAGTGAGAAAGGAAGATCGAGATAAGATACACGCTATATATATTTTGTTGATGTATTCGTTTAGTAGTTACATATTAGAACTTTAGATGGAAAATCTGTCGTATAACGTAATAACGTCTTGTGCAGTAAACGCGGATTTTTTATTGATTTATAATATTATTAGCTCGTATTTGTACCAGTATAATCTATTGGGGCTTTTACCTGTAATAATTAATTTACAAAGTTTCAATTCTGACATGTGTATTGTGTACTTTATACGCACGCACTTTTTTATTTGTCTTTATTATATTTGTATGTACTGTAAATTACTTAAGAATTATTAATGAGGTCGAATGGAATATAACAGAATTATAAGACGTTAAAAATCTTAGCGGAGCAGTGTAAGTCTAATGAATAGGACTCTTAAAACAAGACAAACATTCTTCGTAAAACGCATAAAAATGAGCTTACGCAGGCCCGTGCCGTTATTCCAGAACAGTTGTTAAAGCACTTTCTACGCACCACCACTACGTGGAATCAGCCACCCACCGAAGTATCTCGACTTACGATCATTCAATAACGAGCAAATAAATTTTTATGAGGCCGGCAGTGCACTTGCAATGTTAGTGTCCATGGGCGGCTATATCACTTACACAGGTGAGCATCCTGCTTTCTTTCTTTTGATTCTGTTATATTAAAAAAACAGACAGTTATCGAGTGGCTTATTTATATTATAGAAGTGTACGGTCAAGATAAATATTGGATCTATAGATCCTTTTTACAACCTTAAGGGTGTGCTTGACGAGAAGCCAATTAATTTAGAAATCGAAGTCATCAAGAGGTCGAAAAAAACGCGTTTTAATACAGTAATGGCACTTGAGCACTCGAAACGCGAATGGCCTAAAGCTTTTCAAATTTTTACCGCTGTAAAGCCCTTTATTTACGTTCCATTTTTCATCAGTCATTTTTATGTGAAAAAAAAAACGTATTTATCTCTTGTAACCGCCGGATGAAGAGAGGTTTCAGAGCTCTAATTTTTATACAATCTTGTTTTTGCTTTGCCATATAAAGTGATCGGTTATTAATGTAGGGGAAGATTATTGTAGTAGTATTATAGGTATTAAAAGATGGGGTTTGGTGGTGGAAGGATGAAAATTATAAGTTTAAAGGACGACAAGTGACAACGCCCTCGCGAGATTCATGTACTCATTGACTCTGAGCATTGTTGCGCGGAAATATGATGTAATTCGGCACATGGTATATGTGTAATAAATTTGTGATGTCATATTTTCTTGTAATTTATTAGGCGTTCAAATTAAAATTCAAAATCCATTTATTCATATAGGTAACATAACATGTACACTTATGAACGTCAAAAAAGAAATATGCATTAAATGCTTCTAATTTACATTTACTGCCAGTTCTCAAATCAAGGGTGTAAAACGAAAGAGAAGAACTGGCAATAAACTCTCCGCCACTCTTTTAATCGCCAAGTTTTTTTTTACACAAAGTTTGTAAGGGGCTACAACCATTTCACCATGTTCCATATGACATCTTGAGTAATCAAGTATAATAAAATAAATTAAAAACAAAGATTCGTCATCTATCACTGTTTTAAAATGTATACATAAATAAACAAATTCGAGATTGTTATGTTATTTTGTAAAATAATAACACGTAATTTTTTTAGCTTTTTTGATATCGTTAAAAAGTATTTTTAATGTCTTATAAAATTTTATCTAAATAGCGTATAAGCCGTTAGTGTGCTTATAAGCCGGTAGCTTTGTCGATTCTCGCCTTACATATAAGATTTATCCTCCCTTTCAAAGTGTTGTGCTTACAGGTATCATTTTCTTATACCCAAAATACGCTTAGACCCAAGCTTTCCCTATTCGTTGGTCAGTTAATCTGATTTAAGTTGTGCAAAACACGAATATTCGGGAGCTTAGCGTCAAGCTCCAAATGTGACTGTGATATACAGTATATATGAAAATTGAATGAACCTTTGCAAATTATTCAATTATATTTATTTATATATACATTCTAAAACAATATGTGTGACCAAAAAATACAAGAAAATATGAATTCACAAATTTAACGCACTTACACATACCCATCAATTACATTAGAATTTAACAATATATATCAAAGAAAAAAACTATAGAAACGACCACAAAATAAACAAAATATGTAATAACGAAAACTAAAAGATAAAAATAACAGTAATAAACAAACAAAATTAAAACTTAAACCACATTGAGATTTAAGAGCCTGCAAAACAAAGTTACGGTATGTTGGTAGACATTTGTAAAACATAATACATATTAATGTTTGTAATAAAGTTGTAAGAGCGAGATAGCCTATTCACTGGACCATTAAAACTAGCACATAAGCGAGCCGTAGGTACGTATACCTAGTAGACTATTTGGTTAGAAGATTAGCGTGAATATTAAAGTTAAATATTTTATATAAATAAACTATATCAATGAAGTCACGTCTGAGTTTTAGAGTATCGAACTTGATATAGTCCAAACGAGCCTCTAACTTTGCAATACACCACGCAAGTGTAGACAATTGCAAATATAATTATGAATAATGCTATCCTTGTAAATTCTTCAATAAGCGATTAAATAAATCAGTCTCAGATGCAATATTATTGAAATTGTTATCGACTTTCTAAAATTATCACTATTGTATGTAAAGTTCATTGTATGATTAATTACTGAATTACGTTGATATATTAATACATTTTAATTGCTTTGTTTTGTTTGAGTTTTGTATGAGTAATTATTGTGTCTTATGTAGTTTCCCACTTCTTGCTCTATAATTTAATTATTTTTCTGACAGTGTCTGGAAGAGTAGCCCTCATTTCTATTTAATTATTTTTATTTAATGTACACATTATAACAGTGTCCTTATCCAGAAATGTATAATACGATCTAGCCCATTGTTTCCCAACGCCCCACTAGGGGCTATTGTTAAATAGAAATTTATTAAAATTATTTTGAATTTGAATTTTAGCTTTACGTATACATACATTATAAGTTTTGAAAATTACCTAAGTAACTAGTGATTTTTTCCTAAACCAACTTTTTGAGTTTCTTAAGTAAACAATCAAGTAATAACGGGACTAGCCTAACTTAAGATTAATTAAGACATATAGAAATAAGATTAAGGCAATAAAAGTTTAATAAAATTTAATTTTAAGCCATATTTACTAAATATTTTACATAAGAAAGTCTCCAATAACACTACTTATAGTCTCTATTAAGCGGAAGACACTGTTCTATTTTTAAGTGTAAATAAATAAATATATAAATTATAATATTACTCGTAGAGGGATTAAAATTTATAAACTACTTCGTGAATTTAATTTAAAAACAAACATTTCATAAAATATATCTTTAAAGTTCACCGGAGTACGAAATTGGCAATATCCTTGGACAAGAGATTTTAAGAGCTCTTAATTTTCTCATGCCTGGAGCTGTGTCATATGTTGAAGGGTCAAACTGCAGATATACTAAGGTGTTGAACAATTAATTTATTACAAGTAGAGGTTGAAAAAATACAAATTCAAAAAGGCATTATAGATGTATATTA
Organism: Pieris rapae; assembly: GCF_905147795.1. NCBI lineage: Eukaryota > Metazoa > Arthropoda > Insecta > Lepidoptera > Pieridae > Pieris > Pieris rapae. Next base: position 1,290,091 of record NC_059509.1, on the reverse strand, counting down.
GAGTGAACACAGTAGACTAAAATTTACGGTTAATGGCGACGTGTATATCGCTCGTATTTTTTTTTTAGAACAGGGGGCAAACGGGCAAGAGGCTCACCTGATGTTAAGTGATACCGCCGCCCATCGACACTCTCAATACCAAAGGGCTCGTGAGTGCGTTGCCGGCCTTTAAAGAATTGGTACGGTCTTTTCTTGAAGGACCCTGAGTCGACTCATTGCTATGTTAAAACTCAAATCTTGCGATATGATTTTAAATTATCTTATTGGTTTTTTTATGAATGATTATCATATAATGAATAGAATGTCCAAATATTCAACACAAGTATTTAAGACATACTATTCTCATTCAGTATTGATTAGAATTACAAAAAAAAACATTAATCATAATAACAATAGTCGAGTAACAATACCGTCGCAGCATAATAGCTTTTCTAGCGAGAGAATTGATATTTCAAATCAATAATAAAGTATTTGACATTGCATTGGGTACGTACTATCAGCAAATGAATATTTTATTTTTGTTAAGTAGCTAGCTAGGTAGGTAGAAAAATTACATTTGAAATTAGGATTTGTGTAACTGCCTGCTTTTTTGTGTCATTTGTAAAGTTCCGTAAGTAAATGACCAAACCAAACAACACCTGAGCTTCAGGAAGAACCTCAGAAGTTTCCTCGCTAAGTTGCAGGCTTCACGGAACTCACCTCACTGCTCCTTTCAATTTCTTGCTAAGCTTTTCTTGATACGTTTACGCTGAAGAGCTTCAAACCCATGTCAAACAAAACACGACATAGGAACGCATTCTCGAAATACACGTATCGCGTATATTATAGCAGTCGAACAAAGTTTTATGCGTTCGAAATTTAAAAAATCCATTAAAACAAATGACAATCCTGGAAGCATCTTGCTGATTGTACATATTGCGAAACATACTTTGAACGTCAAACAAACTCATTAAAAATCAATTATTGTACAGAACATATGATTACTGCTTAGCTCATGTGGAAATTATTATAGAGCAATGCACGCTCCTAAATTGTAATGTTTGTGAACGTATTGTTATTTTATCAGCTGTATTATCTATAATGTAAACTCATGCATCTGTGAGTTTTCAAATGATATTATACATGGCAAGTAATCGCTTTAATTGACTTGTTATTTTATGAAATTTATTTATTGCGTAATCCTACAGCTAACATAAATTATATATAATTACAAACAAATACACTGAAAATATAGCCAAAGATGGAATACATGATACATTTTACTACAAAAAGATTTTAAAAAGGGAACAAACAAACAAAAGTCTTTAATAGATTTAACTAAGCCTAATTCGTTTGTATTGAGTGATGGTGTAAAATTTTTTTAAAGTACCATTGCACTTCTGCCGTATTATAGGCTGTTCATTGATGCCTTTATAAAAAAAACATTCGGACGTGGATCAATAATGTTTGAAGGCGGTTTCGACTGCCCGATAGATTTTACGACAAAAAAGTTACTTAAAGTTTGTAATGGTAATAATGGTAATAATAATTAAAAACGGTAATCTGTTTAAGCGAGGTCCGCAGAGGATGATGGATGTCATAGACATTCCAATATACCCTTTATATTTTAATTTGATAGTACTGTGCAGTGTGTGGTCTAATATAATCGATCTTTTTTATAAACATGTCTTTACATAATGGAATATGACGATCTAGCCTAACTTAGGTAATAAGTAATTTACGTGTAACCTAATTTATTCCTAAGGATATTTAACGTGTCTAATAACACTACTTACAGTTTCTAATAAATGGAAGACACTGTCTTCTTGTGTTCTATTATTACCTATAAATACATATTTTTGTTACAGATATTTCTACCTTTCCGCTGATTATGTGAAAATGAATTGTAAGTAGACTAGCATTTGTTTAATTCAAACATACTTAATTACGTATGAATGTAATGAAACAATTTACATTTGTTAATACGTATCGAAGCCTCAATAATTTGATGCGGCAAAATTAAATAGATCCGCGATAGATTTCACTAACCGCAAATTGACACCGAAACAAAATGAATTGTGCCGACCGAATTGCGATACGTCAGGAAATGAATATGAAGAATTATTACAACTGCCTGATATATTTATTTTTTTAGAACTAGGCAAACGGACATGAAAGGTCTCGCGAGTGCGTTGCCGGCCTTTTAAAAATTGGTACCCTTTTTTCTCGCAGGTCAAGTCGAATTGGTTCGGTAATACTTCATTGGGCAGCTGGTTCCACAAAGCGGTGATGCGCAAGAATTGTCCTGAAAAATTTCATAGTAAATCTTTAGTAGTCTCCACTGCAGTATGGGCCTCTTCTAAATCTCTGTATCACATGTCCTATTTGATCTACATTCATTGTTTCCTTTGGCCATGCGTTTTCAAGTCGATTTAATTATCAGTTGAGGAAGTCGAAAGTGTGAACTATAAACTCCTAGCTAGTGTGCATTATATGATCACAGTTCTCCTCTTGCTAAAGTCCTCTCTCACTTCATCCGCCTTCATTTAATTTGTTTTTTGTGTATACAATGAGGTGCGTTTAAATTGGCACATTTAATATCAATTGCAACATTAATTCAATTTATTCGGTCAGCCATTTGAAAGGCTAGGTCTAGTGCTACGGAAGTCGAATCGGCTTCTCTCTTTGAAATCTTTATCGTACCCGCCGACCCGTTTCATTTCTATAAGTAACGTCAAAATACTAACTGTATATGTTCTTTAATTACTTCTAATATATCATTTTGATGTTATTTAAATAAGTCAGAAATAAAACTGTTTGGTGATACCCATTCTATTTATTAGTAATCAGTAATGAGCTAAAGTACATATTATAAAAGAAACAACACTTATATAATATACAAAGCTATAACAGATAAAACTAAAACAATGTATCTGAAACAAATTCAATTGAAAGTCAAAATCAAGGGCGAAGAACAGAAGAGAAAAACTGGCAATAAACTGTCCACTCTTTTTTTTAAACATAAGTAAGTTAACGAAAAAGAGTACAGAGAGTTTTTTACACCGGCTTTTTCTCTCGGCCTACACCCTCTGTCTTCTTTGCCGATGAGTAGGGATGCCTACAGGTGCAAAATAAATGACGTGGAATAAGTGATACCTGTCTATCTTATGTTCCATAATAAACGTATTATTTTTTTTTTATTTTAAACGTAATAGACAAAAAGAAAGAAAAGTAAATTATTTACCTAAAACGACACTTCACAAGTGTCTCTTGAATTACGTTTTAGTATATTATACCCATATAAGAGAAATTCGCGCTTTAAGCGGTCATAGGCTTGTAGCATTTGAATTCTTTAACCTCAATACCAATAAATCCTCAATAATGGCACGTATAAAACAGTTATTAATACAAACAAAACATGAAAAACACTTGAATTTCTTTTGTTCGAAATTGATGTACAACGAATAAAGATCAACGTTATTTGCGATTTTTGCGTTGTTATTCTGAATAAAACACCGGAACCCTCGTACTTGGGCACAATGTAATACAAATTGAGGCGTAAACCGAGTGTTAATACAAGTGGAACGTATTGTTTTATAAGTAGGATTGAGGCTGAGACGCCGGTGTTCGAGGAGTCTTTGTTCTATAAACGTTCTAGGAATCCTGCTTTGCGCAAAAATGTTACCAGGGTTATAAAAACAAAACAAAGCATTTTGTTTTATTGACGCGCTAATATTGCGATTTTTTGACGGTAGTTGATTAAATAATTGCACACCCTAATAGACGTCTTCAAATAATTTGTATGCGGCTTCGGCAAGATAAGCAAACCCGCTCCACGAGTATTGCGTGTAGTTGTGTAGTTGTGTATTTGAATTTTGTAAATAATAATCTACTATTTTTTATTAAGATACAGATGCTATACACATATCGATACTAAACTATATCTAATTTCTAATTCGTTTGAAAGAAGGCCTCCACCATTGTTTAAATACCTTTACATAAAGTTACATAAACTAAATAAAATCCAATGATTTTGAGCAAAGTTAGGCCGTGGAATTAAATTTAAAAAAAAAGAATTTTATTAAAATAGTAGTTACGATACAAAAATTAGACAACCGCTCTAAAAATGATACACACAGACTAACTGAAGTCACTAGTCAACGTAATTCTCTAAAAGTCTGCATTGATGATGTAGATGAAGAGTTAGCATTATGGGTAACAATCTAGGGATGTAACAACACCATAGTGCACGCTTAAACGAAACAACTTTTTTTTTAACAATTGGCATTGAGAGTGTCCATGGGCGGCGGTATCACATATTATCAGATGAGCCTCCTGCCCGTTTGCCCCCTGCCTTTGCCCCTTCTATATAAAAAAAAACAATTTACAAATTAGCTGCCTAAATATGTTGGAACCTTTACTTTATTATATATCCTAACCAGTTTAAACAGTTTTCCCCAAGTCGAAATTTGTGCTATGTGAAGTGACGAATCTAATTCAAGTCGGTCCTTAAAAAGAAACGCTTCGTCGAATATGTATAAATCTGTGTTTTGAAAAATGTTTAAGACCTCATGAGTCACAGAATTTCGTTATAAATGAAAAGGCCCTTTTCCTTTATTTTTTTCATTTATTTCGTATATGAGAAGTAGATTAAATAAATATTTTCTTTAATAATCATCAAGAATTTATTGCATTTACTCAACGTTGTGAATGTTTTAGCAGTGGCCAGACAGTGTCGCACTTCATTTACAAACAGTTGAGTATATAATCGAGTTTCGTTTAACATATCATGTTTTTATCACAATTTTTTGGTTTCTTGTTTTTCATTTCGTGCTAAAAAACGTGAGATAAACCAGACGTAACATTTCTAAAACATTCATAAAAGTCAAATAACGGGGCTGTCTGCGCTATTCATTAAAAGTTTCATTACAATTAAAAATAGCATTTTATATCATTTACCTTCACAAACAAATATTATTCGCAAAGTAGTTTATGACAATGTCGTATAATGGATTTAGAAAATCCTTCAAACAAAATTTATTTGATATAATAAAAGTTCCTTCCTAATCTAATGATTGCATAAAGCTTTTCCATCATGGATCAATGATCAAGGAACGTCATACTCACTTAAATGTAATTGATTGTGGGGACGTCCAGGTGTCGGGTTGTCTCTCTTCCTAAAATATTACGATCCAAAGCAATACACCCTCTCTCGCGAGCCATCTTTATACGTAACAATTCTTTGGTTCTGTGATTCAAGAGGAGGAGAGGAAACTCTCATACCTTAAAAGAGAGTAATAAACATTCTGAAACCCTTAAATATTAATTTCCTTTATGACTTATGTCGTAGAGTATGTTTAGACCAGTGTTTCTCAAACTGTTTTGTGCTATGCCCCACCTTAGCTACCTAAAATTCTTATGCCTCGTCTATGTAACATACATAATTTATGTACTTAAAAATTGGATTGTTCACTTAAGAGTTAAAATGATTTATTTTAGGAAAAAATACTCTTTAGAAAATTGTTAAGTAATTTTCAAAACATATTGAAAAACTGAAATTCAAATTCCAAATAATGAAAATAAAGATTTTTATTAATTTAGTTAGTTCTGCACAGAGATTTTATATTATCTTCCAATTGAGTTATCTTCAGTCTCCCCGTCCTGCTGAAATCGATTGCCTCTTTAAAAATCGAATTGCCCACCTGTGGGGCGTAGGCCCCACGTTGGGAAACACTGGTTTAGACCATATTGTCCCTCAGCTACGTGAGCGTAAAGGTCACAACTAAAGGTCGTGTTTTGTTTATTTATTTATTTATTTCACTACATTTTTCTATCTTAACAGTAATTACTAATACGATAGAATTCCAAAATCCCACACCAACTATTCTAGATAAAAACATTAAAAATTAAACTTATATTCCTAAATCTATCTATCCATAACTAACAATATAGTTAGTCAAATGATATGGGTTATTTGCTTAAAAAATACTTTTCTTCGCTGCCACCGACTTGGAAATGTTCGGATTGGATTTTTTACTAGATGTGGCATTGATGGCATAGTCTGATATAATAATATTAGATCAGACATTTAATACTTATAGTAGTTGCATTTGCGATGCAATTTGATACATAAAAACAAAGAGAATGGTACGTATGAGTTTTATCCAGTAGTAAAGATGACGAGTGCAATAAAACTGCAACTGCAAAACTTGACTCGGCCAATCTATAAAAAGCGTTTTTATGTTGAAGTTATAAAGTTCCCAATAATAGTTGAAGTGCAATCACATTTGATATAAAAAGACTCATTGATGGTGCATTCCGTAGCGTATTAAAAAGTGATTGAATACTTTTCAACTAAATTCATATTTATTTATTTGCTTATCTGTAATCATGCAGCTGATTATACAAAAACATTCAATTATTTCCGAACCAATTCGACTAAGAGTCCTTCAAGAAAAGAGCGTTCCAATTCTTAAAAGGCCGGCAGCGCGCTTGTGAGCCTTATGGCAGTGCGAATGTCCATGGGTCTGCCTCCTAAAGAAAAACAAACAAAATACAATAACAATTATTACATTAATATAATGAATTGTAAAATGCTTTTATTATAATATATTCAATATAAAAAGATAACAAAGCCATTATATCTAATAAAGGATACCAGAATTTTTTATAATATTCTTTAAGCATTTTTAACTACTATAAATATATTTTAACACAAAATGGAGGAGGCCTTTTCCCGTAGATGGGTCCATATTGATTTATTATATTGATTATCTTTAAATTTATAGACATTGAAATTACTAATTATGATTGGAATTCAAATTTAAGGAGAAATAAAATACTAATAGTTTATTTTTTGATGCATGCACATGTTATGTACTTAATAATTAATCATATGATATACTTGTTTAAAATATATTATTCATAATGTAAATAAAGAGGCTATAATAATAATTATTTTGTTTTAAAATCTGAAGATACATGACTGAGTTACGTAAATAGATTGTGGGGGAATGTGAAATTATTATAAAACATCGTCTGCGTATAATAAAAACTTACTGTATTTAATATTATCTCACCTTAGCTAATGGTATACTGAATTAAATTTCCAATTGTCACGCTATATATTGCTTTTTATTATTAACGGCATTTTCATACGTTTTAATATATTTGTTGAATCATCGATAATGCACAGTAGGATGCCTTATGAACGAAAATATGAGCGGCTTATAGAAATAGTACAAAGAATAATCCGGCGTAACTACTTATATGTATTACCCCATTTTGTATGTTTTTGTTGGACGCTTGTATGAATCACTTGAACTACAGAGAGAGCAGTCAGCAATGTATACGTTCTTTGCACTAAATGTTTTAAGGTTAGAACAGACTTAAAGGGCCTGCTTCCGGCATTCATTGGGCTGTATGTGCCTGAAAATTATTTCAGTTCTCGGAGCCTTGTAGTTCTGTAGAATGGAGCTAACTAACAGTATATCGCCAGCAGTCACCAATTGCGCGCATGATTTCGCTATTTAACCGTTTTCTCTGTTACAGACCGGTAGTGGATATTTTTTTGACAGCCTAGGGAAGACTTAGTATCATATGTTTTTATAGAGTAATATCATTTGTTATTTGTCTATACTTTATATTAATGGATTGGTAATTTTGCTGTAAATACATAAAGAAATAATGCGCGTGTTGCGTGACTTTCGAGACTATCTTATATATGCTTATGTATGTAAATTGTACTTAAAAGCAATATCCAATATCGAGTGAGAATGATTATTATTTGATTCACGAGGGTACGTATTATTTTGGGTTAAAAATGTTCACATTAAATAATAATAATAATATATTTATTTTCTCACAAAAACAAAAACATATAAAAACATATACAATAATTGTCATTCTTATTTGGACCACTGCTATTGCTTAAGTGAGACTGATGCCTGTTAAAGGTTGTGCACCTGTGTTACAGGTCATCAGGCCTCCACCACTTCGTATCGACAAAATGATAATATGTAAAGAATAGACAATTATATTAATTATAAGGAAACCACATGGTGTATGCGTGTGTGTTTGTGTATGTGTGTGTTTGTGTATGTGTGTCTGTGCATGTGTGTGTTCTGAATAATTGACGTAAAAATATTGCACATTTATACTCCAAATAATTATTAACTAAAATTTACATAAAATTTGATTAAATAAAAGACAAATACAGTAATAAATACATTATATTTTCTACAAGCACGTATCTTAGGTACTTTTATAATTATTTACATGACTACCCGTGGCTAAAATACGCAGTTGGTAACATGTGTAGGTAAATTAGACAAAATGCGAATGAAAGACGCATTGTGGGTAATTGACATTTGAAATGCTTCTGTGTCGTCCACAGAGCGACAATATTCCAGAACGTTTGGTATATGTGTTCATGGTTATCATTGCAATAAGTTCTGTATCTGACAACTTCATGAACGTCGGTCCACTTTAAAGTTTAGTTTTTAGTCTAGTTTCAAGCAATGGTTCAACACAATCTTTTTTTAAGTTTCCTAACCGTGCTGGAAACGAGATGTGATTTAGGATAAGCTGTTGAAAGTTTTCAGCATCTTTTCTGTGTACAATACAATGTAATGAATTATTAAAAATACAATACCGCAAGCTTTAATTATTATATCATTGCTCTAACAAACAGTTATCATGTTCATTACAGATCAACTTACTTTTAATTAATAAACTAATGTTTTGAATGTAATATGCTATGCAGGGATTCGTATCGGGATGGTGTTAATTACAGCCGTAATTAATTATTTACTAACAGATAAAAATTGCAACAAAGATTTATGTGACGGTAGATTATATATTGATTTAATTTTACCAGTCAACTGTAACGTCGATTTACCTTACAATAATAGTAATACGTTTATACAATAAAGTATTTTACTAAAACTACTCATGCCGGGATATATTGCGTAAGTACTTCTTGCTGAAAATAAATGAGAATTCAGTTCAGACGTACGTTTTATTAATTTAAAGAAAATAATCAGCAGCGACATTCACATACGCTTCCCACTTCACTGCCTAGTACATGATAATAGTTGTGAACATAATATCGAATAAATGTCTTATAATATTACAATGCCATTCTATGTTTTATATAATCTTAGACTAGTCATAAGAGTCAATATTACCGTTACATCTAGACACCTAAAAATAAGCTCAAACTTATGTGTGACTGATAGCGTTTAAGGCCTGCATCAAATCATGTAACCAGCTGGTACCACTTTTTAGAAGTTGGAATTAAATAAATATATGGAACCAAGAATTTATCTTTTACGTTTAGCTAAGCCTGTTCAGTAATTTTGGAACGGCTTAAGCAAGAATGATGCAACATTACTATCTTTGTACATATAGTCAACTAAAATAAAGTAATATGAACCTATAATTCACGATAATTCAAAGTTACATTTGTTCAGTTTTACTGAATCGGGTACTCTATCCACGACATAAGCTACATTTATATGTTATGAAAACTTCGACTGGTGTACTGTCTGCCAACTTCGTGTGTAAGTATTCTAAATGTCGAAAATAATCTTAACAGTATGTATCCATTGGAATACCTTAGTATGATACTACCAAAAACTTTTTATCCAATTGAATTTTCGTATTTTAAAAAATCACTTTTGCAAACATAAATACAAAAAATTATCCTTATAATTATGTTTTTTTTAATTGAAAGAAGATTTTCGTCTTGAATACATTTTAACAAAAGTCACATATACACAAAAACTACAGAAAGTATAGGCATTAAACATAGTACACTAAACTTAACAAACGAATCTATGGCCATAGATCAGATAATGATATGTACATTTTAGCTCAGTATGGCTTATTAATATATCGAGAGTTTATATTTTAATATTGCCTTCAAAAATTTTTAATAATTTAATTGCTCATCCTGTAAAGTAATGAAACTGCACTTATCATATTCTGACCTAATGCCACAGATATAATTATTAATTCCTAACATTTTGAACAGTCTGTAAATCAATCAATCAATTTCTTGCTCTTCCTACTATATATTGAATAATGTATGCATACGCCACCACATCATGGCGACTAATAATTTCTGGTGCATCGAACTTCACAACATTAAATGTGTTAATTATACAAAACAATCAAACCGGTGTAGCATTAAACCTAGTTCAGCGTGGGTTAAATTAGTTCCGAATCGGTGTTTTAATAATTAAACTTTGGTGTGGGAATATGTTGTTCGAAATTTTCATAAGCGGTCTTATAATATGTGGAATATAGTCTTTGTCACTATTTAAATTAAGCTTATTAAATTAAATAAATCAGTATAGATACTTTATTAAAATTGGGTCAGAGATTTCTGAATCAAAAAAAATGAAAAATTTGTCAATTTAATAGGCACACGCCAACGACTTTTGGGGTTTAATGAGCCTATGTTTAATGCGCACATAGAAAGTACTACGACCTCAGGGATGAGAGTCGATGTTTTTTTTTTAATGTTAACATAAACTGAGGCCCAGACCTATAGTTTTGGCTATGGTTTTATGTTTCTCTGTGACAAAGACGCATTGGAAAGCGTATAGAAATTATATATGTAGGAGCAGTACTATACTAGTTTATTTAGTTAGCCAATATTGCCAGATCTATAAATTATTATTAATGTTTTTTAAACAGGCAATGTCTTATATGATGTTAAGTGATTAACGAGTGAGTGAGCAATAGTTAATTGTCAATGTCAGTCAATCATGTGACTGGGGTCGCCATTAAAATTTTAAAAATGGAACGCCGACCCATTTCGGGTTGCGGTTATGCACCTATCTGAAATAATAACTTTGTGCTGTTCGATCTATTTATAAATGACAATAGCTTAAATAATTGTGTATGTTCTATTTATTATAACCTAGTGTCTTTTAATAAGACGGCCGCTTCGTACGAAGGCAGTTCACTATCTGTCTTCACTTTGTGGCAACGCGGGCACGCTTCAGAGACCACCTCCTGAAATTAATAGACTTCTATTAAGGCTCATTCAATCGAGTTAGGCTTTAGTATATTTTAAAATAGAATTAATACATTTTAAAGAATTATATCATTCATTCAAAGCTTTTTATAAATTTGACGAATATTTAAATGATCCTTATCCTTAGGATTTTTGCTCGGAAATTTGCTCCAGTTCAAAAAATAAAAAACTTATCGTTTAAAAAAAGTGGCGGAAAGTTTCTTGCCAGTTCTTCTTGCCCGCTCTACGCCCTTGACTTGCGAAGTGATAGTAAATGCAAATTATTGATTTGACTTATTTTCTGACGTTCAGAAGTGTACTTGTTTAACGATATGAATAAAATTATTTTGACTTTGATATTAAGTGACTTTGATACTAAGTACCCATGGACACTTTCTATGCCAGTTAGCTCGCGTTTGAGTTGCCGGCGTTTTCAAAATTTGGTACATTCTTTAAGCGTGTAAGTAGTTCCTAGATCGTACGTAGTAAATTTTTAGGTATGTCGTACCTCTAATGTTATACAATCCTTGTGTGATGAATCTGCAACCACCAGATCATAAGCTGGTGGTGGTCCAGCAACCTCCTCTTGTTGTACCTGGAACATTACGTTGTTAATATAAAGCTATACTTAGCTATGAAGTAGGATGGTTTTGTATAAATTAATTTATTTATTTGCGTTTTTAAGTATTAATTAATCAATAATTTATTAAGAAATGTTTTCTATATTATTCCACACTGATCCTGACACTAGAACATTCCTGTGTGGGTGACCATATTCCTACCGTTTTTTAAACTTTTAACTTAACTTTTACGGAAAGCTTCACTACATATGAAGGTTTCGCTAAACCGCATTCAACCAATAAACTGAACAATTATAGCTCCAATTGGAGTTTCATTTCGAAAGTACTTCGGTGGTTCAGATAGAGCCATCGTTATGAATATCTTTTATCAAAAGTTTCGTGATTTTTACGCTGATGAATTGAGTGTACTGTGTGTATATTGACGTTTGATTGGTTGATTGGCCGTGCTGTCTAAACAAATCAAACGAATTCGTTGTTTCAATATTTTCAGCTTAGATTTTTGGATAACAGCCTCACGTCATCTGTAAATCAGTCTTGTTTTGTTGAAGTGAAACTTCTTTATTGGCGTCTGGAAAAAAATACCGTCACATATTTCAGTTACGCGTCACAGTTTTCCGTTACGCGCTACCTTAAACAATATAATTCATATTTCAGTTACTATAAGCCACTGATAACAAAAATTTATAATAATGATTTAAATTATAGTAATAATTCTATTACAATTAATGAAATTCTATAATATTCTTTAAGTACTTAATTAAAAGGTAAAATAAATTAATTGTATAATATATGATGTCTATGATAATAAAAGCTTTTTATTAAACTTTATCGTATTTATCTTTATTTGACAAATTTCTGTACAGTTGCATATTCATCATTGTTTGTATCATTTTTCAAAATAAAGAAGTTTCACTTCTTACGTATATACACTAGTTATTTAGTAACACTTTATAATAACACTTAAAAAAATTGTTCATATTCAAATTTAAAAAAAAACTATTAATATGGTTCAAAATCTTGATACAAAATACTGTTCTACTTTCTTGAGAATAAATTTTTTTTTTCAATAAATGTGGCTATGGAATCATTAAAATAGAATAAGTATATGTTTCAGACAGGTATTATTTGCGCTCATTAACTAGTATTCATTAAACGAACAGTTAAAAGGTTAAAAAAAAACTCAGCTGAGCAAATAAACGATGTTTTGATAACACTCCCGCTAGAGTTGGAATTAAACGGTAATAGAACCCTCATTCGACTTAAAATAATAATTAATCAAGTACATTCAACATTTATTCTAATGTGTCTGTCGCAGTAAAATAGGTGAATGAGAGAGTTAATTGAATCTCTAGACAGTTGATTACAGATCGTTATTCAATAGATACACTAGAAGGGGATTGAAATAGAATTGTGTCAAAATGTTACTGTATCTGAATTATAGGCTTTTATCATAATTATTATTCTGTTTTTTTTTCTTTTTAAATTGGACAACTAAAAGCATTAAAAGTATTTTTTACATATATTAATTGTTTCCACATACGTTGGCATACACTAACTAATAAATATATACCTAATAATATTTTTATCAAGGCTTTATTTGTGTTTAACATAAAATATTTTTCTTTTTCAGATGCACAAAGCTGATGTTATTGGCATATCTTTAACTTATTTGTCATGGTGAGTATTTCAATGAAAATTATTGAGAGTAGGATAAAAAAATGAAGATCTAAGACCAAGCAAGCTTGGTGATACCCTCAGAAGTAACAGCCTACTTGACCAGTTTTCTCAGGACGAACATGGGTTTGTCCAAAGAAATGGTTGATAACCATCAGTGATCTGGTGTAGCAGTTCGTAACCAGAAAATAAGGAGATACGTTTAGACAGCTTTATTAATTTTCGTTTAGTAAAATAGTTCTGAAGTTTTAGTGAAATCTATTTACATGCATACATTTTACGTTAATAGCCTTTTTTTAAGGAGGTGGAAATGCACTAATGCAGGCCCGCATCAAGAATATCGAACTTGACGCGGGGACTGTGGGGCTGGATCTACACTCAAAACCCTCTGCTATTCAGAGGGGTAGCCCTACCCTCTAAAAACACCTCAGCCCATCACACGCCCTTAAGATGGGCCCTCGGGGTTCGCTAGGCATTCTACCCAAGGAACGTTAATAGCCTAGTCCAACATCTACTTAGGTACCTTCTGTGCCTAACAACGAAAAAATTGTTTTTTAATCAAACCCAGGCTTTTTTGTTACATATGCCTTGTCAGTCACTGAGCAGGTGTGGTATAACGAAATGGAAGATAATTTAGTGTTAAATGAGACGTCACTCATTAATTTAAACGAATTACTGAAATTGACATGGAATTCCCATTTACCGTGTAATGTATTTTAAATTTACTTTTGTAATTATAAAACAAATTGGTTCGGATTTTACAAATGTAAATGAAGACGATAACATGTGCGTACCTACGAACAAAGTATTTGATAGTAAAACAAGCCTTTAAACGAGTTCATTATGATGTCTGTTGTCCATAAATCAAGGACTATTTTATAGTTTAAGGGTCAAAATTCTCTACAGTTTTGACGTACGTAAAAAATTGCGATCTAACGTTAAAGTTTTATTCTAGTAGACCAAAATCCCAGGGCAGAATTATTTGACTAATTTACTTGACTTTATACAAATATGGTAAATTCTTTTTTAAATTGTAAGTTTGGCGTTTCTTGCCCATTCTTCTCTACATGAAACTACCTTAGGAAGGGGCAACTAGAATCATATCTATATTTTATTTATCAAAATTGCCATTTTAAGTGACCTAATTGGAAATAATGATTTTATTTGATTTAACATAAATGTTAATCACTGTTAAACATAATGAATTATAACATAAAAATTCATCACACTATATTTTTTTTTTAATAATAGGGATGTGTTTTCTCTATTGGTGATATAAGAAGTAAAACAATCGATTCATTAATTTTAGTATGAACAACATGTTCGAAGTTGGTACACAATAGTCTGGCGCAGTATTTATAGGACTATACTAGGAAGACTAAGGTGGTGCACGCTACAATAACACCTTAGTCTAGGAGCCATTAGGAAATGGCTAGGCTATGTAGGTAATATACATAATTTGTTAAATTAAAGAAAATTATTGTTCACTTAAGAAACTTAAATGATGGCTATAAAGAATAAATTACTAGGATTTTTTTAACGAAACACAGTATGTACATTTTTAAAACATAGGTAATGAAAAAATTATTTCGTAATCCTACAGCGTAATCTTTACATAAATTATATATAATAACAAACGGATACACTGAAAATATAGCCAGATATGAAATACATAATACATTTTAGTACAAAAAGGTTTAAAAATTAACAAAAGGAAATCATTCGATACATGTAACATTGTGTAAAACTGAGGGGTAGTACGTGAAGGTGGTGTATATGGGGTATGCTCATGTTGCATTTGATTTTGCGCTATGAATATTCTACAAGAAAATTAATTTTTGATACCCTTAAGAATCAAATTGCCTCCTTGTAAGAATCACTGGTCTTGAAAGTCTCAAGCTACAAACACAGTTCTCAGTACAATAAGAATCTGGGATACTTGATCGTTACTTCACCTGTTATGGGCTATCACAAGAAACATCAAATTCCGTCCAATGTTCCAAACATTGCATATTTGTTATCTAAATAGATTTAAGGTATCTTTAAAATTGATTAAAAAATGCAGATGGCATCAGCAAACTTCTATTCTTTGTGTGATCTATCAAAGCGAGTGGCGAGTTCGAGTATACCTATTATTACCTCCACTTGAATAAATTAAAATAAGTAATTTTACACACGAAATTTGCATATAAATTGTTTCACCCACTAGTCAATGTTATTAATATATTGTTGATATTATAACATGTAAAAAACAGTAGTTTATACGAATATTAATGACGCATTCTTTAAGGATAACAAGTATTTAGTATAAACCGAAACAACCCAAGACTCAATGTCGCCGTGTCGTCTAGGTAATGTCAGGTAATGTCCTCTTAAACTGATCATAATTTGAAGTCTAAAGAGTTGAGGTCTGGGCGTCATGAGGGTCAGTCTTCAGTTATTATAAAGTCCGGTTTCAAGCCACGTTTGGGTAGTTCGTGCCCTGTGATCCAGGATACAGGGTGTGTCAGGCACCGGAGGCTGATCATCTACTTATCTATTAGATTGAATAATAATCATGAAACAGATTTAGACATTTGAGGCCCAGGCCTAAAAACAGTAGTGCTTAATTTTTTTAATAATTGAAATCATAGAGATTCTCATCTATGATTTCAATTTTTCAGTTAAGTAAATAATGAAATTAGCTTTTGTTTATAACTTCTAATGAAAACAAACGATACGCTGTTCTTTTGGACGTAGGCCTCCTCCGGCCTTCTCCAACTCGACTGACACTTTTGCCATTTAAATTCCAAAAGCCACACTAACAATACCAGATAGTGCTCGCGTAGAATACTAAATGTACACATTTTTCGCTTGAAATATAATCTCGCTCTAGTATCAATTAGGGATAATGTGATTTGGATCAAGACTCCCCAAGCGAGGTATGCGAATTGTTATTGTGGGTCGGGGAAATCACGGAGAGATCCTTATGAAATACTAATGACCAATAACGATATGTAGAATGCGTTATTATAAGTATTCTTTGGAACGTGTGTTATAGTATGTAGATTCTTATGAGACCTTGTGATAGAGATTGTATATAGCATTTTACGGATTTTATGATTTTAAGGATACCTACGTAACGAAAAATGTTATCTTACACATTGACTATATTGCCTTATATCTTTTGTAACTGTTTTTTTTATTTCTGTTATGTGTGTTTTTGTATAAGGCGATAAAGGATAAATAAATAAATATGTGTATGTGTAAAAATATAAACTAAAAACAAATACTAAGCGTTAAACCAGATTCCAGAAGATAAACGTATGTAAAAACGAGTACAATTTTCATATAAGGATTTCATTATCTTACTTTCAATAGAAATCAATATCTACAAAAGAGTACGCAATACCAGATGTCTAATAAAAAATATTTTGCATTTAAAAGTCTGTTTACCCAAAGCTTTAGGCTATAAAAAATCGTACTACGATCGAATTAATACTGGCGAAGAGCACAGCAACCACCTGTACCTGTGATAAGTGTATTCCTTAAATATTACAGGAATATCAATTCATTGAGAGAAGTGGAAAATTTAGTAAAATTGTACATTCATGAAGGCATCTTTCATCTTATCAACAAGGTGTTTGGGGTAAAGAAAATTTAAAACCCATAAGTAATGGACAGGGCTGCGTCCATTTCTATTTCCATAACGACTTTAAAAGCCGAGGTTTATTATAAGCAAATAAAAGCCTACTGGATGCCTAAAAGGGTGAGTCATCGCAGCCTATTTAACTGGATGCGTTTGCGGCCTTTGCGGGACGAGTCTGCTCTTTTTAGAATTGCCGGTGGTGCGTCATTGTGCTTTGATTCTTTGTCAGGATAGAAAAGTTTAAGAAGGCAATCAATAATACAGAGCAGAAAGTTCAAAAAGGTTCTATGTTGATTACAATTAAAAACATACCAAAAGCAAAAGTTTTATGACATAATTCAGCGAAGACGGGCACAAATAACACTTCATTAACGCTAAAGACGCTGCTAATTGCAGTCCTCACTTTTTGCAGGACTAGTGGAGCTTTAAATAAGTTTACTTAAGTCATTCAGACATCGACTTAAACAAATGCTTGTTAAGGCATATTCAGTTATAAAGTGTGTAGTGTTAATTGTTTTAATTTGACAAGTAGTGTCCCTCATTAACGCTCAATTAATTGCAGGCGCTGTTTTGTATTATAAATATAAGTAATAAATCACTGGTACTACAATCTTTTTAGAACTGGGCCTCGTATTTCTGTAAGTTATTCATGATTATTTATTATTCTTATAGGTTTCTTGTTCCTTATTCTAATAGATGCCGTCGACTTTTTAAATCTACGGCAAGCCGATTTCTTCACGATGTTTCCCTTCACCGCTCGAGCTAATTTTAAATGCACACATAGACAAAAAAGACAGCCGGAGATCGAACCTACGACTCGTGAGAGTCGCACGCTGAAGCCACTAGACAAACTCTTGCATGACTTAAATGAATTATCATCACTGTTGTTATTACTTATAAAACTAAAGGAATGTAGGATCATATAAATTAAGACATAATATATTGTATATTATATGCACACACACTCATTTAAATACACAATCATTCTGGCACACTATAGGTCTTATACGACTAATGTTTAATTAGATGTAACACTTAGACTAAATTTTCTTTAAAGATAAACCATGCACCAGTAATTATAATCTAGTTACTCAACACAGAGGCTCCCTGGTGTGGGATTAGCCATAGATATGAACTTGATCTATGGCTAATCCCACACCACAACCATATTTGTTATGAATATGTATATTATTTTTTACATAAGAAATTCGATGACAAACAAAAATCTTCGTTAATACCATTAATTGAAGTGGAAAATATTTGGAATTACATTCTACGAGTAGTATCGGAAAAATAATATTCTAATACCTTTGAGTATTTTACTGTTTGTAATAAAAAGGAAATATCGAGAGATCTTGGAAAATATTATTTTTAATCTCAAGTCCGTCATAGCATGTACTGCAATCATATTAAAACCAGAATTCCCGAGTTTAATGATATTTTCAAGATACGACATGATTATTTCTGTAATTACTTGATATTTTATTGATACTATATTTGTTTGGATTATGTTTAATAATTCCGTAGATTAATAAATTACTGCAGTTGTACCAGTTTAAGATTTACACCCGAACCCAATAATGTATCCACAATCTTAGATTGAAAACAATTTAATGTGAGACCGTGACAGTCGATCGATCGCCTATCTGCATCCCAATAACCAAACCCTACGAAGACAATCCATCTTTGGCGACGGATAGAATGCAATCTCTTCGCTCTTTAGACTCATATTTGATAATCAATATAAAGTAAATAAAACCATACAAATAATATTAAAATATACATGTCCATGTTTAAAACAAATGAAATAGCTTTTTAGTTATTTTAAAAATTGGTGTAAGTTAAAATGTTAAGATAGGATCTGAAAGTCTATCCACATACACCGATCCGACTTGTTACGCTTTTTTTTGAAGGACCCTAGCCGAATTGGCTCAGAAATACTTCAGTGGGAAGCTGGTTCCAGATAGTGGTGGTGCGTGGCAAGAACTGCCTTAAAAAACCCTCACTTACGGACGGACCGACATAAATTAAATAAAACATTGCTATGCTATCTCTAAGTAACATGTTATTTCTCTTGTAAGTCCTTGGCCCGTTTCAAATGAAAGTTTGAAATATAATTTAATCCAACGTTATGAAAATCTCAAAAGTCAAAGTTTTAATTAGGTGCATTAAGGAAATTGTATCAAAATACTTGGGAACTAAGTTAAATGTAATTTAATTGTTACCTTGGCAAGTTTTATTTAAATATTTTTCGAATTTATTAGTGTTATAATTTAATGCAGAGCTAGGTAACTCGTTTTTTTTTTTCTTTTTGTATCATGGGAGTGAATCTTTATTATTAATGACAACACCCATTCCTGAAGTCAATTTCAATCAATTTTTCTGTCAATGTGCACATTAATAGTCGCACGATGACAGAAAGACATCGTGATAATGGTAGGGGAGCCCACGATGCTAAATGGGGATTTACTCGAGCGTCGTGGAGACCTATTGGGTTGCAAAGCTTAGATGATAAGAAGAAAAAAATGTTATATGATATATACCTTTTCATCGGTGGGGAAAGCGGCTATAGATGTTTAAATATGTAAAAAAAAACTGTTGCATGGACATACTCGAGCGCGTCAGACATTGATAGCATCAATGTCCTACGTATTTTTAATAATGTACGTATGTTAATCTGATCATTTGCATGATGGGGGTGGTTGTACGTAAGGGTTAAAAATGAAAAAAAAAAAAATTTAATCGAGCGCGTCAGGTTTTCTAAGGGGGTGTTAAGTGCACCAAAACAAAAGCTCTCATTCAATAATCTGACGATTTCGATCTGACGCAAACTCGCAGCCATTATTATAATGTGCAAAAAAAATTCGCCATTTTGAAATACTCGAGCGCGTCAGATTAAGATATATATGGTTCAGATTTATATTCTAAACGTACTGTCTCATAATCTGACGATTATCTAGAGGGATTTGCCTGATCTGACAAAAAAAAATATTAGAAAAACGGTTCACCCTAAAGGCCATCCCTGCAATTCCATTCTTGGGCGCTTAAAATTGTACTTATGAGCTCGCTGAGTTCAAAGAAATAATATTTCTATGCGTTTGAGTTCTCCCAGCTCGAAAGTCTGATAGAAGTTTCATAGAACACTATTTTTGAAATTTTCAAACCCCAATAACTTTTGAATGGATCAAGCAATTTTCCCGCGGTTGACGGCGATCGACGCATTTTTTAAGCTCTAATTATTTAATTTCATCAAAAACGATAATCCGATATGAAATGTTGAAGTTATGTGATAGAAACACTTTTTTCGGTTTTCTTTCGTTCACGATATCTCTCGAACGAATCAACCGATTTTGACCAGTTTGGTGGCGATCGACGTCGTTTTTCAAGCTTAAAGGTAGATTAGTTTTTGAAGTTGATGGATAAAGCCGTTTAAAAGTTATTGCAAAAAAACACTTTCAAAAAAACAAATTGTTATTTTTTTAGATTTTTCAAAATTTCTCAAAATCTATCGCTCCGAATTAGTTCAAATTCACATGAAATCTAATTTTGAGGGAAACCCGGAGAAGGAAATGTAGGCATCACGCAGCTGCACGCGTTTATCGCACGAACTTTATCGACGAAATTTTGTTATTTCGGCTTGCGGAAATCGTCAGATTATATATTTTTCAATATTCTTGAATTATTTAATTCAAAATAAATAAAAAATTAGCTACGCTCGAGAATGTCAAGATGACGTTTTTTTTTTACAACTTTGCTGCCCTCCCCTCTCTTTACGTCACTCTCAAATTGTCAGATTAGAGGAATATACACTTTTTAGGATGTGATTAACTCACACTACCTTAATCTGACGCGCTCGAGAATGTCTGATGATCAATTTTTTTTTACTAATCTGATCCTGTATCCTTTACGGGCGGCCTTATATATGGGCCTCATATTTGGTGGAGGTACTTAACCGGGTACAAGGTATCCCCCTGTATATTAATCTGCCGCGCTTGAGTAAATCCCGAAATCCCCTCTTGGGCTCCCCTACTATAAAACAAGCGTGCTGTAGACGCAAAATGTTCACGGGTATCAGGCACAGAACGTTGATCAAAATCGAAAGACAATAAATATACAAGAGACAGGTGCAGCAATCAAAGTTCAAGACAAGCTTGTAGCGCCAAGGCCTATTCACTGGACCATTAAAACTAGCAGGTAAGCGAGCCGTGGTTACGTATAGAAGACTTTTAGTTCGAGTAACTCTAGGATTACAATGAAAGGAAAATTTGTAGGCAATATCGTTTACCCCATTTTTTTTTAGCGTTTTTTAACCATAACCTCTGGCAGGCTTCGTATTTATTGATCTGAAAGGAAGTTGCCCTCCAATCTCCATGCTCGAAATAATTATTGTTTGAGGCATAGGACTCAGCAGCTTCGAGTTATGAGCGCAAACTCAACGGCAAAGGTTTTTTATGAGTTCCGTATTTTAAGCACTGTACCTAACAGTAAAAGTAAAAATGTATTATAGACAATAGAACAATAGTTTCTATTTAAAGGTCCGTCTCGGGGTTCAATTGGAAAAATGGATTGTCTGAAAATAGCGAGACGTGTTAATAATACACTTGGGAAGGTTAACGTAGGAAGTTGGAAAGGTTTTGTGAATCGAAAGGGTTGTAACGAAATAACAGAATTTAAAATTACATACGAATTTATACGATATTATTGAAGGCTGATCTTCATTATCATAAATTGTTTGTTTAAAATGAGTATATGATATCTGTTATATGCAGTATTTTCATATTATATATTTGTTTTTTGATATTTTAACATACATTATTTTTTATAATTACCTACGTAAGCAATACCACCAAAAATCCATGGTAAATGCTTCGAAGATGAGACAATAGGTCAAATTGTTATGATGTTTAAGCTTCTAATTCTACACGCCCGTACTCCACAACTAATACTCGATACTAGTATCAAAACAGAACTAACCTAACCACCAACAAGGCTCCAGAAGATAAACCACTCCTTGTATGGAAATTGTATTCGTTTTTACAACAAACTACAAACAGTATTTGTTAATTGTGAAAATCGATACTTAACATGGCATTGAGATAACCGTATCAGGATAACGCCATTAACGAAACGAAGAGGAACTCAACAAGAGTGCGTCATCGCAAACTGGCCTTAATTCATCCGAAATTGATTAGCTGTTTTTAACCACACTCATTTTATTGTTTGCCTTGTCGTCGTGATTGATTATTATTTACTAACACATTAAATAGCAGTGTTGGTCTAGTGGCTTCAACCTGCGATTCTCTTCCTTGGGGTCGTAGATTCGGGCTTACATGGAATTTCTGTCTATGTGCGCATTGAACATCGCTCGAACAGTAAAGGAAAACATCGTGAGAACACCGGATTGCCTTAGACACAAAACGTCGACAGCGTGTACCAGGCGCAAGAGGCTGATCACCCCTTACCTAGACTCAGATATGATCAAGACAGATACCGAAATTATAGGGCTAAAAAGAATGTAGCGCCATTGTTTTATATTGCTATAAGTAGATAAATAATAATCCAATAATAGTTAATTCTTCAGTTTCGCTATGTCAATATGTATTTCCAAATCAAGACAGGCATCTACTTAAATGATACTAATATTATGAATTAAATGTGTTGCCTTGTAAATAGTATACTTGTAGGTACATGTAACTATTTTCAGCTAGATCTCATCCTCGTTCGAGCATGTAAACCGTTCATCGAAGCGAATCCAATTATCGTGAGCGTGGTTTTTATTTCGACCAACATCGTTAATTCCGCAGACGTTCAACAATGACTCTTTAGCACTTCTGTTCCCCTAGTACTATTACCTATACCGCCAAGTAGTTGTAAAATAGGCATTTTAGAGTAACGGGGTATTTTAACCGACAACAAAAACGATCGGAGTTGGAGGTTATCGTTTTCAAATTAAAAAATATATATAAGGGTAAAAAAAATGAGATTTACCAAAACAAAACCCTAAGATGTATCAGTTCTATTAATGCAAATTTTGCCTAATACAATAATGCTGCACTAAGTTGATGAGGTATTATATATTCTTGATATTGCATTTATTAATACTCTCCATTCCCGACGAAGCCACCATAATACGATATTGCAAGTACACGACTTGGCTCCCTCTATTCGTGAATATTTAATTCGCATTAATTCTGACAGGACGTAAATTCTCAGATCATTTAACGTGGCTCAGGTTAGGACAGGGTAATGTGCTGTGAATGCAGGCATGTGAGATGCATCTCGAATTGTTCCTAAACTTGCAAGTGGAATTTGTATAGCTCCTGGGATTTTGTATCTTCCTTCATTTATGCGCTCCTGGTATTTGCTTTGCACGTTTGTTGGGTTTACTGGATATCGTTTAAAAGTTTAAATTAAAGGAGCTTTTTAAGTTTAAAAGACCTGGTCTATTTTTAAACGTGTCCAAAGTATATTTTTTTTTTATAATATATAACATGGTGATTGTTCATAAAAAACAAATTTCCTCTTTGAGGCTTATTTCTGACCGAGCCAATATGTCCCACTTTCAAAAGTTAAAGCTTTACTAAGCTGTCATTGTATTGAAAATAAATCGAGGCGTAAGTAATATGAACAGAATATTCGATTTTAGTTGAAAATCGACACGTATCGATATATATGTATATATATTCGACCTTTAACAACATTTTCCTTGAAAAGATAGTAATCGCTAATTAACATGAAAGAAGCGACTTTGTACAGCGCAATAGAAATTATCAAATGTTTAATTGCATGAAACTGCTGACTACATACAAATTATACCGTACATACAGATTCCTACTACGATAAAAACTATTGATTTCTATAAAATGAAAGCACAAAAATGTGTAACTTTTAATTAGCTTCATACGTTAGTTTTTTTATATTTATCGTTTGATTTCCAGGAAGCCTCATTGCTTCATACCGATGTTTATATTTAAAATATATGAAATGATTATAGCCTATGGTCACCCATATGATAATAAGGCATTCTAACGGTGAAATTTTAAGTTTATTCGATACAAACATTTCCATATATTTCTGGACTGGCAGTAGTAAAAGTCAAAGGAACTGGTAATGATGACATCATGAGCAATATTTTCATCTTTTTTGCTTGAAAAATAGATGACACTTAACTCGTTAGGTCACATTGATGAAGGCACGTCTAGAAAGATTTAACACCTAGTCATAGTGGATTGTATCAGAAAAAAGTTTGAACTTATGCATTTCAAAGATATAAAACAAAAGAACTAAAATGGAAATGGGCTGGACATACTATAAAAGGAGCAGATAAATGGAGAAAAATTGTAACACTATGACAAGCAAGAGGCCATAAAAGACACCTAGGTAATTTAAAAGGTGGCCGACGAAATTGTGGAAATGGCTGGAAAGACCTGGACGAGATTGATATACAATAAGGAAAAATGGAGGAAAATGGGGGAGGCCTTTGCCTGTGGGCAGACAGAATCAATTATTGAGATTAAAAAAAACAATAGCTTGTATTCTGATATAAGGCAATAAATAAATAAATTTCACTGATCGGTTACTTTGTTTTTTATATAGCCTCAGACGTGATATCCATCTATATGTATATACTTAATCTATTTGTATCGTTATTAACTTAATACGGTAAAAGCAAAATAGTGTTAAATGATACAGTTGAATTCAGGTATGGACGAAATAATGAAACATTTTCAAAGATTTTATATAACGTTTATCATACATCATACATCATATCATTTCATAGATTTAATGTACAGAAAAATAACAAAACTATTCCACCGATAATTTAATCTATAATTATCGGTGGAATAGTTTTTTATTATTATTAATAATTAACTTATTATTTAATTTAACTACACATTACACATTAACTTTGGCTAAGTTCCAGTAAGTTAAAAAGCAATTTTTCTACATGTTAAATAAAAAAATCTTTATTATTTTCAAATAGTATAAGTTTAGATGGTTAGCGTATCTAGCACGTGTAATGTTGCCATCAATACCTTTTTGTTCGAAGCTTTTAAAAGATGTTTACAAAAACGTTTCATTAGCGGGATTAAAATAACTTTCTTCGTATCCGATCGTAGTTTAATAGCGTAGAAAATAGTCGTAGGTAAAAATAGCTTACAATCAATTCAAAATGGGACTATGACTGAGGAAGGTGATTAAATTTTTAATTAAAAAGTATTAAAACTAATGTTCAATTTCTTTCAAAAATACATTTTTTCCCCATGAATTTCGTTTGTTTCAAGGATTTTTTCAACCCAAAACTGTAATCATAATATTGTGCAACGCGTGCGTCAATCATTTGTGTTTTCCAAATCGTTGCCAAACCTACACACGCCAGTGTATAAATACTTAGCAATTAAAATAAATAATATGATCCACTTGAATATTACAATGTTTACGTTTGATTTTCAGTATAAATCGTATTATATTTATTATACTTGATTAATTAATATCCAATGTTTGATTTGAAACTACATTGTTTGGAGTAATTGTTATTGAAATCTTTCTTGTGGCAAAATCATTCATTTCCCCTTTTTTTATTACTGGTTTTTAGTATCCTATCATATGTGAGCTGAGCTATACCTACGCAAAACACTAATTTAATTACAAACCCGCAAATTAATATTTAAAAAAAAATTATGAAAAATAAAAGGGATACTTTTTAGTGTTTGTAACTAGACCTGGCACAGCATTATGCTGTGGAGCAGACGTATTCCACAGCGACCAAAACAGTTAGCTTAACGTAATAATAATAATAATATGGAAAAAAAAATAGAAAAAAAAAACACCTTGGACAGTTCTAATGCGACCGCAAGAGGCCTTTTACGTTGTTAGGACCTCAGCGGTTTCGACATACGTGACGTCACAGCGTGAACTACATAAATAGCAAGACACACTTCTTAAAGAAGTTGGTTTCATAGTAGTAAGGTAACAAAAGCTTTAAGGGTTAATATTCCAATTCACAAATTATTGTCGATTTAAAACGTATTGCCCTCTTCCTGCCTTGCACCCTCGAAAATTGTGTCTAGTGCTCCTTAACCGGATCAAAGGAGGCAGGTACAAAGGATTTACATTTAAGATTCACCATAAAGGATGAGCCTTGAATTAAGTAAGCGTTTATATAATTTTATATAATAGTGTTATATATTTTTTAGAACAGAGGGCAAACAGGCAGGATGCTGCCAAGTGTTAAGTTTTCGTATTTTCAGGGCTTATAAGATTGGTAGTCCACGCATTATAATAATATTTATCTTTAACAAATTACAGTTTCAAGCGAATCGATCGGTACAAACAGAGAAATACAGGTTCCAGATTTTGGGGCAAAGTCCAATGTGCTTCAATATCACATTTACAGTAATATCTTATTTATCAAAGCTGTACAACATCGTTTAATCCTCACTGAGCTTCCGGAACTTCTGGGTAATGTTTATTCCAAATAATTAAGAAACGAAGCAAGTTTAATTATGAGTAATTTGAAATTAGTATGAATCGTGACGATGCTGTAAGCGAGGTCGGGATATTTTTTATTCTAAGTCAGTTAAATAGGTCGGTAAAGAAAAGTAAAAAAAAAACACGTTAATTTTGAATATAGTTTTTCTCTTCCTTGTCTTACTTTAAACGCGGAAAACCGAGAGGATAAGTTAACAATAATTGTGATAATCAAGTGTATTTTTGTTCATCATGAAATTGTGTCTCGAACAATCACATTTCTTTGTATCAAATAATGAACTGTATTTTAAATCAAATTGAAGTAAACAGAGGAAATGCTATCTGGCAACGCTCACAGTACGAAGACACAATTTCCTTGATAAAACTGTGGATAAATGAAAGACGACAATTTCTGACAGTAAAACGAATCAATACAAAGATTATATTCAGTTCATCTGTTTTTTTTAAAGTATATTCTCTGTAAAAAGTTCAAAAACAATTATAAAAATAAATTTGCGTTTATGATAAAGAAAATGTTAACAATCGTGACGATGTGATATTTATCTCTTGGATCTTATAATGAAAATAGGTTATGTATTTTTTAATGTTGAAAAACCGATTTTCGGCTTTCGCAATGGAAAGCCAAGCCACACATTAGCCAGGACAAGTCAATACTTGTCCCTATTTCCTCATCATTAAAAATGCAGGTTATTCTACTTTCTCAGAAATTTTATTCATGTTATAGAAGTTGAGATGTATCCGGCTCTTCCGAGAAACCCGTCAAAGATATTGATTCTCGTTAGTCTTATAATTTGTCTGCTAATGCTAGCGTTTATGATTTTATTATTGATTCATTTCTTTCAATATGTCAAGTGAGGATAAAACCAAAGACTTGGCGACTAAAGAGTTTCTTGTCTGTTATTCTCGTCCGTACTTATACCCTTGATTGGGAACTAGCAGGAATTAGTAGGTAAATGATTATGCACTTCTTGCACTCATCATTATTATTTTATATTTATTTTTACTATGGTTGCCTGGAAGGGATCGTTTGTTAGCGATAATGCCGCCCGTTGCATCCCTTGTAATGTTTAAATATTGTGTTATATGTGGTTCTTTGCAGCCAAGTGTGAATAAATAAATAAATAAAATAAATGTAAATATTATTCTTTAAATTTTAATGTGCATACGTGTACATAGTTGCCTACATAAATAGAATTTATTTGCCACAAAAGTTCGTTATAATCACTATCCAAACCCTTTTATTTTTCACTTCCGTCAAGATAACTTTGACGGATTCACCCGAAATTTTCACCGTAATAAAGTCTAAAACAGTTCCACTATCTGACACTTGTGAGCCTCACGGCGCGGCTAGTTGCCTCGTAAAAACCTCGAAAGCCTCCGGAATAGTTTGATAAAGTTCTATTGAGCTTTTAATCTGTATGGTTGAGTTGATTACTATTTGCATTATTTCTAAATATAATTTGATTTAATGAGAGCTGTCCACTGAAGTATTTCCGATTCAATTCGACTTAGGGATCCTAAGTAGGAGGCAGACGGGCACGAGCTCATCTGATGATAAGAGACAGCGCCGCCCATGGACACTCGCACTGCCAAAAGGCTCGCAAGCGCATTGCCGGCCTTTTAAGAATTTGTACACACTTTTCTTGTACGAATCTAAGTCGAATTGGTTCGGAAACACTGCGAACCACATAGTATTAGTTCGTGGCAGAAATTTTCTAAAGCTTAGTTGTGGAATGACAGACGTAAAGGTGTGTTCTATTGTGAGATTGTCCTTACAGCAGGACAATCTCACAATAGAACACACCTTGACTAAGTTAAATTATATTCATGAATACTGGTTCAATGTGAAATCTTCTAAGTTTTTATATTATGAAGGATGCTATATATAACTGAGTTGGCAATCCCGATTCGACCTCAAAGTCAACGACGGAACAACAATCACGAGGCGGAAGCCGCGGTAAATGCGTTACAGCGCCGCCTAGCTATTCCATAAATAGTCACTGCCTTATAACGTTGGTATTTCGCTTTTATAACCTTATTATGTATGAAGGATAATTTGATTCTCATATGGGAAAGGGCGCCTGTAATGTTGCGAGTGTTTGTTACCGTTACCATAGTGATGATTTGCTTTTTTAAAAGAGTACCGAGGGTTTTTTACGCTGGCTTTTTCTCTCGGCCTACATCCTCTGTCTTCTTTGTCGATGAGTAGGGATGCAGGTTCAAATTTAATGACGTGGAATAGGTGATACCTGCATATCATATGTTCCATACTAAACATATATTTTTTTAGTTATTAGACAATATTTTATTTGTACTTCGTGCTGTGTATACTCTCCTTATATAGAATACGTTTTCCATGCTCTCAGTTGAAATTTTCTTCTACGAAAAGAAGATACGAAAAAAAAACAAATATATATATATATTTTTTAGCTCTAATTTTCTATTCTAATTCAATGAACACAGTTAAATCCGTCTCAAATCACCACAAATCTGATTTCATGAACTCTAATTTTTTTTAGTAATTATAAACCGTTAAACTCCCGACAAAATGAGACGTGGAAGGTGGTAGGAAGCTACTGAAAAAATCACACTAAAATTGCCAATATTGGAAAAAGTTTTGGCGTGTTTAAATTTGCTTTCAATTAGCCGATTGTGGTTAAAGCAGTGGCAAATTCGTGATTAGCACAGTGAAATGGCGTTTCTAATTAATAACGCAAACTCAGTCGGAAATATAGGAATACTAAATAGATCGAATGTAAGTACTGATGTTTGGTAAATTATATCTGCTGGACTAGTAAACATCGAATCAATATCTAACATTTTGAATAATTGTGAACCTTTTTAATATTTGACAATAACTAAATTTTGCTTATTTCTACATAATTATATAAGTACTAGCGGATCCGACAGACGTTGTCCTGTCTACACGTCTTTAATTTCAAAATTTCAATTTTTAATAAGCCATTTTGATGAAAATTATTATTCAAATGTTATGACAATATCTAACGATCCAGCACATGGTCACACACGATATAACACAATGATAACAAAACTTTTTTTAAATTTCGGGACAGACTAAAATTAAAATTTGAATATTATTTAAAATTTGACACTGCGATGGTAGCGCCGTCTGTCGGATCCAATGTAAAACATTCCAAAATCAACAACAACTAATAAATTGAAAATTAATTAAAAAAACATTGTCCAGCGGACAAAATTGTGAATCTAAAGCATTCCCAGATCCCCTTGAACACACACAAAAAATTTCGTCTTAATCGGTCCAGTCGTTTAGGAGGAGTTCAGTCACATACACACGCACACAAGAAATATATATATTAAGATTTACAGTGCATACTCGCGGATACTTGGCGATTAATTTCGATCGAGACTATTTCGAGACTACTCGATCGTTAGGGATGCATGGATCTGGTTAGCGCCTTTAAAGTTTTCGTATTGTTTTCATTCATGTATCCTTTACATGATGTGCCCGGTGTAGCATGAGCTTTGAGAGAAAAAATAAAAAAAATATTAATTATTATGTATTTAAGTACGTTTAACCAAGAGACAACTTTTTATAAATAAAATATATTATATTTGACGTTCTAAATTTTTTATACTAGTTTCTTTAAAATAAAATATAGTTATGTTACCTTATTAATCTTTACTATTTAAACTATTTATGGACATTTAATGACTAAAAATACGCAACGAGCATCACTTTTATTAAAGAGGCACTCAAATCCAAAAGGTTGAATTTTATACAACTCTGATGATTTGAGTGGCCGCCGGACTTGAATTTGCTTGACTTGGCTTAATTAATGGGTTTAAATGAACATTGTATTGTCTTTTATTTACATAACTTTTACACATTTAAAGAAAAACACTTTTTTAACGGATTATAGATATGTATTATTATATTTAAACTTATAATTATTTGTACATAATTTTAAATTTAAACCGACGTTTCGCGTGCTTTACAGCGTGCGTGGTCACGGTGACTGAAGACAAAGGTGTTAAATGTCAAAAAGTATTACAGCTGCAGAAAATGTTGTGTTATCTGTATTTATTTCCCCGGAGTTGGTATCGACTAAAAGATGTAGGGTTTTTGCAGAAATTGCTCACGGTGTCCTCCATTTTCGCGGGTTGTTTATTTTGAGATTTTAATTTGGATATTATTGGATCCCAGGTGTTTGATAATTTTAGGCCGTCCTCTCTATTGAAATTAGCGTGTTTTTTGATTTCAATGGCTTCGCGTACCAATCTTGGGAAGAATCTTTTTTCTTTCGCAAGTACTTTCGGTTGGTCAAAGCGTATGTAGTGATTAGGCCTATCTAGTGTGTGTTCACAGACTGCTGATTTTGTGTGTCGTCTATGTCTTATGTCCGCGATGTGTTCCTTGAGTCTGCTGGACATATTGCGTTTAGTTTGCCCTATGTAAGACAGGCCACAGTCGCAATCCAGTTTGTATATACCTGCATCTTGCAATGGGGTGTTACTTTTGATTGGTCTTAGGAATTGCTGAATCTTCTTGTGCGGCTTGAAAATTGTATTAATGGAAGCTCGTTTTAGGACCCGGCTAATTCTATCTGTAACTCCCTTCACATATGGCAGGTAAGCTGGCTGGCGAGGAACTGTTTGTGTCTTGTTTTTGTTTCTGTGATGCAGCCGGGGGATGCGCAACTTGTTTCGGTGTAGCACCTGTTTGACATGCTGTAGTTCCTCCTTGAGGTGGGCCGCATCACAAAGACGTTGGGCTCTCTGAAACAAACATTTACCGACAGAGAGCAGTTGTGACGGGTGGTGGTGGGATTCACCATTGAGGTACCTATCTGTGTGGGTTGCCTTTCTGTGTATTGTGTGACCTAGTGTGCCATCTGCTTTGCGTATAATTAAAATGTCCAAAAAGGGCAGACAGTTGTTGTTTTCTTTTTCAACAGTAAATTTAATGTTCTTGTGTATTGAATTTAAATGCGCTAGAAATGTAGATATTTTGTCATTGGGGAGTACTACAAATGTGTCATCGACATATCTCTTGTACAGTCTAGGTTTAACCGGGGCATTGGCCAAAGCTCTCTCCTCAAAGTCCTCCATGAAGATGTCAGCGACTATAGGTGACACCGGAGAACCCATGGCTACTCCATCAACCTGCACATAGAACTCATCTTTCCACATTAAGTACCCTGATGTGAGACAGTGTTTTACAATATCTACATAATCTGGTGACATGTTCTGTTCCTTAAGTCTTTTTGAAATTATATCTAGGCAGTCATTTAGTGGTAAGTTTGTAAATAGTGACTCAACATCAAAACTCACCATAGTTTCGTTGTGGAGTAATTTGAGATCTCTACATGTTTCCACAAAATGGTAAGAGTCCTTGACATAAGCACTAGTGTGCCCCCTGAGAGGGGATAATATTGATGCTAAGTGTTTGGCTAATTTGTATGTGGGTGAGTCGATATGACTGACTATTGGTCTTAAAGGATTGTTGAGTTTGTGTATTTTTGGCAATCCATACATTTTTGGAGGTTTTACACAGGCTGTTGCTAAGGATTTAACATCTAGTGATAGTGTTTTAGAATATTTAGTAAGAAGGCTGGATGTTTGTTTCTATCAATGTATGGATTGCCAAAAATACACAAACTCAACAATCCTTTAAGACCAATAGTCAGTCATATCGACTCACCCACATACAAATTAGCCAAACACTTAGCATCAATATTATCCCCTCTCAGGGGGCACACTAGTGCTTATGTCAAGGACTCTTACCATTTTGTGGAAACATGTAGAGATCTCAAATTACTCCACAACGAAACTATGGTGAGTTTTGATGTTGAGTCACTATTTACAAACTTACCACTAAATGACTGCCTAGATATAATTTCAAAAAGACTTAAGGAACAGAACATGTCACCAGATTATGTAGATATTGTAAAACACTGTCTCACATCAGGGTACTTAATGTGGAAAGATGAGTTCTATGTGCAGGTTGATGGAGTAGCCATGGGTTCTCCGGTGTCACCTATAGTCGCTGACATCTTCATGGAGGACTTTGAGGAGAGAGCTTTGGCCAATGCCCCGGTTAAACCTAGACTGTACAAGAGATATGTCGATGACACATTTGTAGTACTCCCCAATGACAAAATATCTACATTTCTAGCGCATTTAAATTCAATACACAAGAACATTAAATTTACTGTTGAAAAAGAAAACAACAACTGTCTGCCCTTTTTGGACATTTTAATTATACGCAAAGCAGATGGCACACTAGGTCACACAATACACAGAAAGGCAACCCACACAGATAGGTACCTCAATGGTGAATCCCACCACCACCCGTCACAACTGCTCTCTGTCGGTAAATGTTTGTTTCAGAGAGCCCAACGTCTTTGTGATGCGGCCCACCTCAAGGAGGAACTACAGCATGTCAAACAGGTGCTACACCGAAACAAGTTGCGCATCCCCCGGCTGCATCACAGAAACAAAAACAAGACACAAACAGTTCCTCGCCAGCCAGCTTACCTGCCATATGTGAAGGGAGTTACAGATAGAATTAGCCGGGTCCTAAAACGAGCTTCCATTAATACAATTTTCAAGCCGCACAAGAAGATTCAGCAATTCCTAAGACCAATCAAAAGTAACACCCCATTGCAAGATGCAGGTATATACAAACTGGATTGCGACTGTGGCCTGTCTTACATAGGGCAAACTAAACGCAATATGTCCAGCAGACTCAAGGAACACATCGCGGACATAAGACATAGACGACACACAAAATCAGCAGTCTGTGAACACACACTAGATAGGCCTAATCACTACATACGCTTTGACCAACCGAAAGTACTTGCGAAAGAAAAAAGATTCTTCCCAAGATTGGTACGCGAAGCCATTGAAATCAAAAAACACGCTAATTTCAATAGAGAGGACGGCCTAAAATTATCAAACACCTGGGATCCAATAATATCCAAATTAAAATCTCAAAATAAACAACCCGCGAAAATGGAGGACACCGTGAGCAATTTCTGCAAAAACCCTACATCTTTTAGTCGATACCAACTCCGGGGAAATAAATACAGATAACACAACATTTTCTGCAGCTGTAATACTTTTTGACATTTAACACCTTTGTCTTCAGTCACCGTGACCACGCACGCTGTAAAGCACGCGAAACGTCGGTTTAAATTTAAAATTATGTACAAATAATTATAAGTTTAAATATAATAATACATATCTATAATCCGTTAAAAAAGTGTTTTTCTTTAAATGAACATTTTCAAATACAAATTGAACGTGTTTAAAATAATCAAGTTCATATTTGCGGTATAACGTATAGTGAAAGTGTCAAACGGAAGACGAAACGATGACGCGTTTCGTTTGATTGCTATTGGTCATAGAGATGTCGCGTGTTTGTGATTGGACTAAAAATTTTATTCCTATGCATCCGCTTCTGATGTATTGTTAACGGACTATATGGTCGATTGATGAAAGTGGAACACGTGTCAGTTTGAGATTAGTCTTAGACTAATAAAGGCAATTACGCGATTCTCTGGTGAATCGTATGTCTAAGGCGCTTATAGTAGAATGCTTATCGTCTTCGGGTTTAAGATACGCGGGGTGAAGCCTATAGCTATGTCTTTTGTTGTCATATTCACGGGGCATTTTTATTCAAAGTGATATTCAATGTAAATATAATCCGTCATGCAAACTCAATACTAACCGTTTGTTTCACAATGTATGGATAAAGTACCAAATAGTTATGCAACACATTAATTATTTGGAAGATAAAAGTTCTGAATGAGTTCTGAACTTTGCGTTTCATAACGAATAGCGCTATCTGACAGTCGTGAAACGCAACAAACACTAGTTTATCCTGCCAATAAGTAATAAATAGATTATTTGGAACTTATCCGGACATTGTGACACAGGCCCTAATACTTTTAAACGAAGAATTATTATTTTATTTATTTATTCCATATCAAATTGATAAGTCGAATGTTATAGAATTGCGTTTCTATTTTTAAAAATAGCAACTTTGAAGTCAGACGTTTTAACACAATTAAAATGGATTCTAAGAATTTTCAAGATGCTTTACACTTAAATGCTCTAGGCTTTGACACACGCCACAAAGCGACGCTATAATGATTGCGATCTTTGCTCTTTTTAATATATATGTACACCTTTTAGCCAAGTAATTGGAATTTTAACGGACGGGAATAAGTTGCGGATTATAGTCGAAGAGACTAGACTTATGTAAATGAAACAATAATATTAGGATGATTTCTGTATGTCAAAATTAAATACATTCTAACAATTATTTGTCTTCGGAATGGTGGGGTACAATAAATTGGTAACCAGACGGGACCTACTGTTGATCTACTACGTACTGAAAAAGTTGAAGGGTGCAACCTAAGAACCTAAGAACTTCAAGAACTGGGTTTCTTTGTACCTATGGGATATGTGCGACGGCGAAAGCCAAGGTTATCTGCGATACCAAAGACAAGAATCAGTCTGTTGCACACATCCCCGTTATCCAGAACGTTGCGCCTAATGAATGCTGTATCCGGCACTATCGACATATATATTAGTATGTTCGCAGAGTGAATTCACAGTAGCGATATTGTGTATATTATGTGTTTAGTTTATATGTACTTTATTATAATTTATTATAGTTTCTCGACATTATCGTATTGGCAAAGGCTGTAAGGATATGTATATTTCTGAAATAAATAACAAGTCAAAGTTATATAAGGAACTATAAATGCTTCTAAGGATACACGGTTACTTTTTAACTCATACAGTTTATTTGATATATATAATACTAAATATGTTTATTTATCCATACAAGTCACTAACCTGATTCAATCGTGCATCTCCACTAACAGTGTAAATTCCTCTGCATTCTGTCACTTCCTCTGGTTTATCCGTTGATCTATTTCTACGGCAACATGCGGCACACACCGCTACAAGTACACCACACAGCGTAGCACTGGAAAACAAATCTACGATGTAGCTGTTGCTAAAATAACATAGGTCACAACAAAGAACAATATGCTACGGCGTAGATAGTGCTACGTCATATTTTAAAAGGATAACGATGTTGTGAGTGATGCACTACGCTTTCTAGTAGATTTGAAACTTTTTATTTTACTTTGTATTTCCTGAATTAGTGTTGAAATGTCATCATTGGATATATGAGACAATCATACGTTTTATTTATTTATAATGAACGTTTGGAAGCACTTAATCTTACTGATTCAGGCAGTAAGCGATTAAGAGGAAATCCCATTGAAGCCTATAAAATCCTTACTAAACACTTTAATATTCCTGGAATCTAGAAGCTCTTTATTCTAAGTGAAAATACACATTTGAGGGGTAGTTCTTTAAAACTTCAGACAACTCAACATAACACAAATTCCCTAAAAAACTTTCTCCCAAACCGGGTAGTGGCCGGCTGGAATAGGCTTCCGGAAACTGTAATATATGTATAAACAAACAAATAAAAAACAAAGAATTGTCTTTTATTAACATAACTTTTACACATTTAAATAATACACACAACACTATGATACTTTTTTGACATTTAACACCTTTTGTCTTCAGTGTTTTCTTTAAAAAAACAAAGATTTTTCCTATATTTCACAATGATTTTATGAAGTTAAAAAGCTTAAGGACTCATAACGCTGGTGTCAATTAATAGTAGATTATAAAATGATGACCGAGACTACATTTTATTCTTTCTTTAGAAATTTTACCCATAATAAGACTCGGTATTACCCACATTAATTACGTTGTTATAAAAACCCTTTTAGCTCAGGGAATGTAATCCCGGTTTTTATAATAAGGGCTTTCAATAAATTAAAAAGGCTTAGTGGTTCCCCTAATTGAAAAACAATCAACGCTGTCAAAATTCTAATATGAAAATTACGTTTACGTAATAGCTGCCCCGTGGATTAGTGGTTAACGCACATGACCGGAAGTCATATAATTGCCAGTGAAACAACAATTTTTGTATGCCAATATTTAATTTTGGATGAGACTTTTACATACTCAGATATGTTATTTGTTAAAAACTATATATAAGCAAATAATATTTTAATATGTTATTTGTTGGGATGTTGTAACAACCACCAAGTAAGATGAGAATAAAGTATTGTCTTTAAAATAAAGATTAATGATAATTTGTCTATCTAATAAGCAAGATCAGAATTCTGTGCCTGACATACGCTATCATGTTTTTGTGTCTAAGGCAAGCCGGTTTCCTCCCGATGTTATCACCGTTTACACCGACCGAATGTTAAATGCGCACATATACATTGTGCTCGGGGCTCGAACCTACGACATCAGAGATGAGAGTCGCACGCTGAAGCCTCTAGGCCAACACAGCTCTTAATTAAGGCCGTATAGTATAAGACATATAGCTCATAGTATAGTTCTTCTTAACTTAATACAAATTATTAAAATTTTGTTTCGAACACATATAAAATGAACTAGTTTAGGAAATACCCGTTCTTAATGGAACGGAAAAATTTCGCATACTTTAAATCGCGCAGATGAAAGTAAATATTGCACGCTCGCTGTAAACCAACTAATTGGACATACTGACGCGAGGCGTTCAACGTCACGTCGATGTATTATTGCCAAAGGCTTTTTCTATAAATTATGGGGATTTTTTTGTTTACTATGTTAAATTTAATCTGAATCAGATTAAAGTTAAATTCAATTAAAAATAATAATTGATGAATTATTAAACCTTAGCTTGTATTTTCCTTAATACTGCGTGTATTGATTTTGGATATCATGTTAAGACAGAGTCTTCTTTGTAAATAAATAAATAAATATTCATCATAATTTGTGACATCAGGCTTTCATGTGTTACACTGATACAAGTACTAAAACATTCGTTTATAACAAAAATTAAGTTTGATCCCTTTTTTTCAATGAGTGGTATTATAACGGTATATAAAACTGAGTAACTAAAACTATATATTCACCCTGGCGTTATAATATAAATAAATTGTTAGACTCGGATACATTTATTCAGATGAATCTGCATATAAAAAGATATGGAAGTACAAACAAAGTGTAATGAAATGTCAACGCTAAAATTCTTTTAAGTTCCAATAACGGCCGAATTAAGGCAGAATATGGGCTTATTCATACCGAAAATTGAAATTTTATCTAGTTGACGCCGGCATTTATCCAGTTTCATCAGTTTTTTTTAAATATTTTTATTAGATAGCTTTCATACGTGTAAAATACTTGCGTTTTTTTATAGAACAGAGGGCAATCTAGCAGGAGGCTCACCTCGTGTTACGTGATATGCCCTCTCAATGCCAGAGGTCTTGCGATTGCGTTGCCGGCCTTTTAATTTGATTTTGCGATTTATTTATTTAGTTTGAATTACGTGTTTATTTTATACATAGTAAGTATACAGGATGTGTGTGGTTAACACATTTTTTAAGACATCACGTGAGATAGGTTTTCTGCCCATAAGAACGTCAAATTTAACTACTGATAATACCAATGATAATATGTTGTTCACACAACTAAATTAATGTAGTGTGTGGTAATCGGGTCCAGTTGTATCTCCCCCTAAAATATGGCGAAGTGATCGATGGCTGGCCATGCGTCATACTTGTGAACGGGCGCTACTTGTGGTGACTGGTCGTACTTAAATACGTGTATGTGGCGATGTTAGTTATTTCGACTATGTAGTTGCATGTTGTTCCCACGAGAATTTAATTGCGAGCTCCTATTTCATCGTGCCTCCTGCTGATAGAGGACAAATCTTAAGATACTGTTAACGATTTGAGGATCTGGCGTTTTGCATCACCGGCGTTGCAGATATTCTAGGCCAGTTACAATTTATTGTTGATTCCGGTCAGACTAGACTAGACATGTAATTTTCTATTATTGTTTGAATACCCTGATATGATGATGATAAAAAAAATATTAGTTAGATAAAAAGTAATTCTATAGATAAGATACTTAATGACGTATCACGATAACGATTCATAATAATGTGATGCACTTGACTATTTGAAGTTCAAACCTTTGCAGAATTCTTTAATAAAACTTCGTTATATTACAAATAAATAAATCACATCGTATAATTTTCGTATTAACTGATCTAAAATTATTATAAATTATGTACACTTTTTTTTAACAATATCCTGATATTTACATGTTTTAATTTCTTTGTTTTGTGAAAAAAAACTATGTTTTACGTCTTTTTGCACTTCTTGCTTGCTTTATAAATTTTTTTTTCACACTGGATGAGATCGCTCGAAAGCGATAAAGCCTTTTTTTATATTTAATTATGTCAATTGTATTGTATTTCGGTATGCAACATAGTGCTTATAAATACATAAAAAAAATACAAGTGCAAAGTGTATGTAGTGCATAATTAAATTAAAAATAATAATGATGATGAATTGTGATACCGATCCTGTTTTAATCGGACTATTTAAATATAATAATTAAATTTTTTAATCGTGTTTTGACGTACGGTAAGTTATAAATATACTATGGTAAATTTAAATTTCATCAACATCAATAGAAATGAATTCTATGTTGTATAATTCTCTTTCGTCCCTTTTGTCGCTTATAAATCACAAGCAGGTGATTTTGTGAACTTTAACTTTGCCTTGTGTGATTAGTTTAAGCAGCTCGTATTATTAACGATACGTAAGTCGCGTCCGAAATATTGAAGTTTCCTTTTTTTAACTGGTTGTATTTCGTATGCGGTCTGTTAAAGAAATTTTAAGCTTACGTCGGTAAACCCAGATATTGATCGATTCCAGTTTTTTGGACATACCCTCTGTTAGGTTCCAAGATTCAGTGCCGTAGAGCAGCATAGTGAAGACATTACAATACTTGCCGTAAATCTACTGATATTTTTCTTTAACAAAATGTATGAGATATTAACACTCCTACTTCATTATCCTAACAAAAGTTTTGTTTGTTTCGTAGAACAAAAAGATTTAACCCAGTTACAAGGCGATAATTGAAATTAACACATTCATTAATTCATGCACGGGATGTCGGGGCAAAGCGAATGTATTCAGAATACGAATT
This sequence comes from Pieris rapae, assembly GCF_905147795.1. Taxonomy (NCBI): domain Eukaryota; kingdom Metazoa; phylum Arthropoda; class Insecta; order Lepidoptera; family Pieridae; genus Pieris; species Pieris rapae. The sequence goes on along the minus strand of NC_059509.1, from coordinate 1,250,637 downwards.
TAGTGAGGAAGGTCAGGGATTCGGGAACATCACTTGTGTAATGATTTTTTTTTGGAGTTCGCTGTTTCATAAATACTATCCTCCACTTGGGCACGGCCAGGATGTAAACGAATCAGCGTTGAGATTAGCATTATAGGCCAACACAGTTTCAACTGATATGTTAGATGCCGATTTATGTGTTTTAATGTAATTTATTAAACGTAATAATTGTCAGCTTTGTTAGACATATCAGGTACTCTCTGATTTGCATATAAGTTGTAAGTCAACGTTAACAGCGCACGTGACAAAAATGTTACGCGCTTATCATTGGTTAAGAGGAGACTCGACGAAAATAAACCAGTAATCTTAATGTTAACGTTTAACGTCAAATTTGTCCCATTTTCCCCTTTCTTATTTTCTGTTAGGAAATAAATAGGAGTGAAAACTCAGTGTCAGTATGCCTTAGTCATTATTGGTGAGTGTTATTTTATTATTTTAGAATTAGACCTCCAAGCTGCCCACCAGTGTACTTCCGAACCTATTTGATTTAGGATCTTTCAAGAACTCTTTTCTTTCGGTTTTTGCGAGCCCTCTGGCATTGTGTGTCCATGGTCGGCGGTATCACTTAACATCAGGTGAGCCTTCCGGGCCGTTTCTTTAATGACCCCAAAAAAATCGCATACATGTCGCGGTTCCGGCAAAAACAAACGAACGATAATGCATACTCCCATATCCTACGATTTTGTAAAAAGTACTAAACTAGAGAAATGAAAAATTTTATAGACCAGTGCCGAAGCCTTCAAAAATAGTAAAAAATGAAAAAAAATTACAGTAGGATGAAACCCATTAGAAATGCAGGGGAATATGATCAAAATGAAAGGAAAAATAAATTACGGTCGATCCGAGTTCGGGAAGTGGGAGGGGGGTGACTTTTAAGGGGGAAATATTGTTTTTCTTGATTTCCGGCGAAACTACCAGTCCTATGGAAAAAAGTTAAATGGCAAAGTTGTAGGTCATAAAAAGATCTACAACTTTGGTATTTACAATTTTTTCACATAACCTCAAAATTTAGGTGAAAAATTCAAAAAACCAAGTTTTTGGTTTTTTATTTATATCTTTTTTTAAAAGTTTTTTTTTTTTCTACGAAATTTGGTGAAAACTTACCTTATTATGTCCCAAATATACTGTAATTTATTTGATTAAAAATATTTATTTTTTCGCCTGATTTTAACTTAATATCAAAAAAGCACCCTAATTTTCAATCGAAAATTCTGACGTCAAAATTTCAGCTTTTTTCAAAAAGTTTGGGGGCTTTTTGTTCGTTGAAATATCTACTTTCTGATGGTGTAAAAAAAATTATACATTACCATAGGAAATATTATTAGAAAATGCAAAAAATTGAAAAAACCTCAAATTCGAAAATTTTCTTTTAATTATGTACAATTTTGAGGTATTTATTAAAATTTACACTTTAATTACTCAAAAAACGTAAGATTTCATGCTTCATTGATAAACGAAAAAATTGCCAATTAAAATATACTTCTATAATTAACAAACAAATAAGTTAATATTTAATAAGACATCTACAATATTTTGAAAAAGTTGTAGAATCTTCTGTAAATAATATTTGTAGATGCCTATTTATTGCTGTTTTAGGATAATTTATATACCTGAGTGACCTTCGGTGAATTTTGAATTTCTCTTTGAATAAAGTAAATTTCTCACAAATCACTTAGAGTAACTCAGCCTGCAGGTGTATTTTTAAAAACGATGTTGTACACTACTCTGTATCTCGAATACTGGCTAACGGTTTTTACAGCTGCTACGAAATAGCAGGTAGCAGTAAGGCCCAGACCCTCCTAGGTCCATCCCCACTTCTCAATGAAATAACTTACACTGGGCTAAAATTCACCGAAGGTCACTCAGGTATATAAATTATCTTAAAACAGCAATAAATAGGCATCTACAAATATTATTTACAGAAGATCCTACAACTTTTTCAAAATATTGTAGATGTCTTATTAAATATTAACTTATTTGTTTGTTAATTATAGAAGTATATTTTAATTGGCAATTTTTTCGTTTATCAATGAAGCATGAAATCTTACGTTTTTTGAGTAATTAAAGTGTAAATTTTAATAAATACCTCAAAATTGTACATAATTAAAAGAAAATTTTCGAATTTGAGGTTTTTTCAATTTTTTGCATTTTCTAATAATATTTCCTATGGTAATGTATAATTTTTTTTACACCATCAGAAAGTAGATATTTCAACGAACAAAAAGCCCCCAAACTTTTTGAAAAAAGCTGAAATTTTGACGTCAGAATTTTCGATTGAAAATTAGGGTGCTTTTTTGATATTAAGTTAAAATGAGGCGAAAAAATAAATATTTTTAATCAAATAAATTACAGTATATTTGGGACATAATAAGGTAAGTTTTCACCAAATTTCGTAGAAAAAAAAAACTTTTTAAAAAAGATATAAATAAAAAACCAAAAACTTGGTTTTTTGAATTTTTCACCTAAATTTTGAGGTTATGTGAAAAAATTGTAAATACCAAAGTTGTAGATCTTTTTATGACCTACAAATTTGCCATTTAACTTTTTTCCATAGGACTGGTAGTTTCGCCGGAAATCAAGATAAACAATTTTTCCCCCTTAAAAGTCACCCTCCTACTTCCCGAACTCGGATCGACCGTAATTTATTTTTCCTTTCATTTTGATCATATTCCCCTGCATTTCTAATGGGTTTCATCCTACTGTAATTTTTTTTTGTTTCAAAAATTATCGACACTGGTCTATTATTCCTTCACTCAATACAGAAATTGAATCAAATATTCAAAACATGAATTTGATTAGTTTTTCACGTTGAAAAGGAAACTATTGTTTTAGCATTCATAAATGTTTTCTTTACTTTTTTGTCTATTTGTTTACTATTTGATGACCGAGTTCGGAAATGGTGATCGATAAACGATTTGTACTGTTTTAGTGAGTTTATCGTTCAACAAATCAGATTTATATGTTATTTATCACGCTTTTTTTCCGGAAGGGGTAGGCAGAGGATCTTCACTTGCATCAGTCCTGACATACAACGCTTTACTTCACGACAATCACCATGCATGCTCGTCGTTTATGGGTACTCTTAACTTATCTCTTCTCCAGTATCTCCTGGATTTGGTCCAGGTAAGTAAGACAAGGCCTACCCAAAACGACATTACCGTACACGGTTGCCTTGTACACGTTTATCCTATGGGAATTGCATTTTGTTTGTATTCATTGTTGTGTTATATTTTTAATTATTATTTATTATTATTAGTGACTTACATAGATGGTTCTTTATCGGTCCCATTTTTGTATTTATTTCTTAAAGTTTCGCAGTATGCGTTCTGTCCCGCTCTAACTAGTATTGGCTGCACCTATCACGTCATAGTGTGTTAGGTTTATTTTGGTTACGGAATTCCTTGATTCGGTGCGCAAATATAATTTGTGCAATAGCCTAAAAATGTTTATTCTATAAACTAAACAATTTTATCTAAGTGTAAAGTATACTTAATATATCGAACAAATATATTAAATATTTTATTTTTTAAGTCTTCCTCCGGCGGTGGTGAACTTAATTTACTTAATATTTCCTTATACATTCAGTATATCAATGTTTGTGTTTCAAATTATCTGTCATAGCTAAAGTTGTCAAGTCGCACGTGTCAGTTATCAAATCAGCTGAGTAGTCCCATGGCAATTGTCACAACGTAATAGACTAAGACTGCAGAAGCTATGAAAATTTATGTCTATTATATGCCCCATCCATGCAATACTTTGACGTCTGATACCAATTTTATTTGTCAATCTGGTATAGGCTATTCGAAATCGTAAGCGTAAATCTCTTGAAGAATTATTACTGTAGTGAAAAATTGATTGCTTAATAAAGTTGGGATGACCAAGGGTTTATGTGACGGGATATAATCCAGATTTGAGTCTGTAAACACGATACTATACTTCAATTTTAAAGGGCTTACGTTGTTAACTGCTGGTTGTAACATTTTAGATTTAACCTAACTTTGTTTTTACATTTGATGTTTATTTTTAACCGAATAGAAGGAGGTTCTTAATTGTGCAAAACCTTTTTTTTTATTTATTTAAAATACGGTTATCGGAAAAGTTATTTTGCGTGTATGATATATTTTTATCTTTTTACATATGATATAAACTATATTTATTGAGAATGGTGCCTTTGTTTCAGATCCGACGAAATGGCAGGCCCTCTTCATAACAGTGGTAAGTTATCTTTATACCATTTATACTCTTTCTCGTAAACTGCCCGCAACCTGCTAAGTTTTACGTGTATTGCTAAAATGTAACTAACCTTACAAAGAAAATATTGATGTTATAATGCGTGGATGCGGTATGAACAACGCTGGGTTGAGTGTGGTTGTAATAATGTTTTGCGTGAGAGACTGCCGCAACAGCGGCTAGTCGCTGCGAGCTGCCCATTGCCCACCCTAAGGGGCTACGCTGAGCGCCCACGATGCTCGCCAAGACTATTTGGCTGAAGCAGCGCCAGCGATCCACCACCGCACTCAGCGGCGCCGCCTACGCGACAGCCGCAACTCGGATCCGAATCCCTTTTCGACAATTTTATCAGCTCGGATTTGATTTTGGCCACTTGGTACACGACATCTGTAACAAACGTTATTGTATGTGTTGTATTATTTTGAAATAGTAATCATATACTTTACTAAATCACTTAAATTCAAACGTTGATTTTATTCATTCCTTCTTTTATATATAATATATATAATTCTCGTATTGGTGTTTGAAGTTAAAATCTTTCGAAATTGCTCGACTGATTTTCGTGAAATTTTGTGTGCATATCTGTGAATCGGACAACATCTATTTTTTATCCCCCGTAAATGTTCTGAAATGGATGGATCACTCTTTAAATTAAGGGGGAACAACATCGCTAAATTTTAATTTGAATTGACATATCTTTTTAGATACAGCATACAAAAATACATACAACCCTTAATTAACGATGAACTCCTATTTTTTATTTGTTAATTAAAATCTAATTACTCGAACTCTTGAGGTTTATACAGAAAAAATTAAATAGTCTTCATTCCGGAAAACCGAATAGTATCTGGGATATTTTTTTTTTTTTTAACATAAGGTCATCAAGGTATCACTTATTCCACGTCATTAAATTCGAACCTGTAGGCATCCCTACTCATCTGCAAAATAGCAAATCAAAATGTTCCATGTTGGTATGTACTAGAAAGGTAGGCACAGTAAAATAACATAAAGAAGAAACGAAGTTCGCAAGGGTAGCTAGTATTCCTATAAATACATCGCTTAGCTAAAAAAGGTTTCTCTAGTCCCGCGTACGATATCCGTAAATCATTACTAGAAACGTGACGAAGCTTTCAATAGAATATTATTATTTGCACCATTCTAACTGTCAAGTTGTCGACACTAACTGGTAGCAATTAACATCACCCATTATTAATGAAGTGGCGACGAATAGCGCGTTAAAATTCTAATTACCATCATTTTATTGAGTTCGTAAAAATGCAAATTAAATGTTCCGAGTAAATTTAGAAAAAATCGCGGACCGCATATTGAGTGTATTTTGGATAATGGAACTCATTTCGGTTATTCATTAGATACTCTATTGAATTTCGTTTAGCATACTAATTAACTATATTTAATAAACTTGCACCGGAGAAGTGTAATCAGACTTATATTAAATCCTAATTATAAGAGTTAATTATTCTAAGAGCAACGCGACAACTTAAATAAATTCTAAGTGAAAATGTGCATTAACACTAGTTCGTTCGAAGGAGCACATCCTGATAGCGTAGAGTCAACGACGTTATCAGCCGCAGAAGGTACGTTGCCTGCTAGAAAAAATGGGCATTACTTCTCCTTATCGCAAATCATCTTGAAACAAGATCTAATGACAAGAGCTGTATGTAGCGAAAGTGGCTTTCTTTCTTCAGTGAATGAATTTCATTTGTTACAAAAGTAATGTTCTTATGAATCAGATTTAAATCAAACCAGCACATAACGAGGAAAGTACAAATGCTGGATGCAACATTGCTTATAAAAGTCAAAAAGTTATTTGTAAAAGCCCTAAGGCAAAATTAATTTATTTTTACATAATACTGTTTGAGATCTACATCAAAACTTTTAACTATTCATAAAATCGAAATGACTTCAATTACTCAGTTTGAATTAAAGGACTAATTTGTTCCTGTCTTTAAATAGCATACGTAAGTGTACCTAATAATACACATATAGATAATACCAATTAATTATATGGAAAAGTACTTACTCCACAAAAATCTATCGAAATCTAGAGTTTTTAGAGATTTTAATCCGCCCAAGAATATTTATGCATCTATTTCATGTAGTAGTTTTAGTTTTAATTAATTTTATTTTTTTAAATTACTTACTTTATATTTTTGCACAAATTTTTTTTAAGATTTCAATATTATAATTATTATTATTTTCATTTGAGGTGCAAACTTTTGTGGTCTCAGAATAATCAGCTCTGTGGAAAACGTCTGCTCCACAGAACTTCTACAACACACCCTTAAAATATTACTATTTTGTGTGATTCGTTAGTAATAAATGTTATTTCTGTCTAAAAAACGATTACTAGGCGGATCACTCATAAAACTTAGCTCTTTATAGGTAAGGGTAGTAATGGAGATTTTAAACGGCCATTAGAGAGTTAAGCACGTTCAAGATATAGTTATATTTCATTCGGATTATAAATAGAACATATGATATAACAAAAATTACATCAAAGTGTGTTGGCTCATGATGCAGTTAAAATTTACAGACGTATTTAATAGAATTTTGTTTAAAATTCTTATTTAGGGGTATATATATTTAATTTTCTTTGACACTACGTTATACTTAAAGAAAATCAAATAACACAATACCTTAATATAAGGTATGCAAAAGGCGACCTTATCGCTAACAAGCGATCTCTTCCAGACAACCATAGTAAAGAAAAATGCTAAAAAAATAAATATAGGTCTAGTGCAATAAGCGCATCGTACAGAAACTATTTTTATAAAATTTTAAATAGTTTTTTTTTTAAATATTTATATATGTCACCGTAAGATTGTAAACATCGTTATATTACAATCTATCCAGTAAGATTGTAAACTATCGATAGATTGTGAACCGTATCATTATGATTGCAATTTAACGCATTATTTTTCGCTTGATTGTAATCTATATAGACATATATATAAATAACTAGCTACTATATAATAAATATATACCTTCGATTAGAAGTCACAGTTTTATTGGCATTCTAAATTTTGTATTTCATTGTTTTGTGTTAAATGTTTCTTCGATTCGTGCGGTACATGGTTACTCAAAATTGCAAGTCACGCGATATGATACGTAACTATTTTATTGTAAAAATACACTGCAGGAAAATATTTAAGTGCATTTGAAAATGGAAGGTTTCTAAAAATAGACGAAGATATTTGATTTTCCAATGTCGCTTCAACGAAATCTCCTACAAGGAACCTAACTATTCCATTAGGGAATTAACGTGGCGTGTTATTTATAATGGCATGGAGGAGTGCTTTTGCCTGATATGAACCTGATAATAGGTGTTTATTTAAAAAAACATATACGCCAATAATGATAATGAGTTTTAAGTTCCCCTAACAATACCAAAGTAAAAGTAAGTAAGCTGAAGTATTGATGTGATTCTTCGTTCTCATTAGACATATTTCTAAAAAATATGATATTCTTTTTTTAATTAGTACCGATAAAACATATTAAAAATTATTTTCTTAATATTATAATTTGAGAAAAGAATTATTTTAATTTTGGGGACTTATCTGAATGCTACTAACATATAATTGTTAATTTAACTAATTCGATTTTATGCACCTTTGTTATTGTAACAAAACTAAAATAAACTTGTGTTTAAAGACTATGTAAAACTATTTAAAAACATTGAAATCGTACACACCTCCACAGATAATTTCAACGAGCAAAGTTTTCACTAGATTATTATCTGTGAACTATTGAAAATTACGTTTTATTTTAAAAATAGAACGGTTTCACGGACGCGGGAAAGTTTTATTGAGTCTCGGGAGCCCGCGCGCGACTCTCACCCCCAAGGCTTCAACACTGAGTGGTAAAACCGCCCGCCCTACGTATTTTACTGCTTGCCCAACGTGCGTACAATATCCGTATATTAGCTTTTATATTAAACATTATTTAAATAAACTCTCACGTATACAAAATAAAGGTTAATAACAAATACCTGTGTACACATATATAAAAAAACAAATTCATTTACGCTATGTTGGAATTAGAATCGTTAAATTGAATCTCTACCTGATGAAATCGTAATTATAAAATCCTAATATGCCTGGCAAGTCTCAACCAACGGTGGCCAAGCCTTGAATATTGGCGCCAATCCATAAACTCTATGTCACTTCGCGTGTAGCCGTTCCCAGCGCCGCCACTGAGTAAGTAATCGCTGACCTTCCCTCCCATGTCTGTCAACCTATTTTGAACCGTATAGTAATGCAGTAGCCTTCTATTTTGTGTGATATAATTTAATATTTTATTTCGTCTATCTTCGTGACTATTTCAATATAACCGCGTGTTCGTTAATTATTTATATTTTGGTTACAAATTAATGTGTAGTTTTTCTTTATGGTATTTCATTTTTCTTTAAGTATTCCTTTGTACCTTTCATTTGTGGGCATGCGCAGTCACAGTTGTAGTAACTATATTTATTTGTCTTAGTTATTTGGTATTATGTGTAAACAAACTTTTATGAATATAGTAGGCTTTTGCTTCCGTTGTACTAGGCTTGTAGTAATCGTAAGAGATAGGTTTATGTTTAAATTTGGAATGTTAGATCAAAAGATACTCGTGTACTTTAATTTGTTGTATTTATATTTTAAGATAGTTTATAATAACAGCGTTAATACCAGAATATACTAAAAGTATTTATATACTACACTGAACAGGGTATCTCGCTTTTACAATTTAATAACTAACATTTAAAATATGAAATATGAAAATATTGAGATATTTTACAAAAATCTTCCACCAAACTTACCGTAACTTTATTTATTAACTCTAAATTAAGATTTAAGTTTATATATTTTATTGTGTGGTTGTTTGTTTTTATTTTTCCTTGCTTGCTTATGTTCAAAAATATTTGATGTATATAATATGTGTAAAATTTTTAAAGTATAGCCGCCCGGTCACGAAAATAAATAATTGGAGAAGGCCGTATTTGACACATGTTTAGAACGTCTTCAAGATATCATAACTAGAGACTTACCTAGTCTTTGTTCGCTTTACTATTTTAGATTTTACTTATATATAAAAAACTCTATTAGATAAGATCCATAAATTAAGGTTTCAATACAGATGTGTAACCCATTTTAGTTTCGGACTAATACCAACTAACTATATCTAATTAGCTACAAGGTGCAGTCAGAAATAAAGAACGTTAACAAACGGACAATGTTCTTTATGCTATTTCGTAAAGGAAAAACCTTTTCTAGACCAAAACAAAAAGTCGACGGCGTTTGTTAGGCTCCGGAGGCTGATCACATATGATGATCACACATTTCTGCTTGAGGATGTGCATCCTTAGAAGACCCATAATTTGTTGTAATAGTGAGAGATTGTCTTGTAGGTTGCTTAACTTGAAAGAAATATTATAAATAAATTCATGAAACTTATAGGGCCAATAATAATAATAGCGCTCAAACCCTATGTGGGTTTTGGTCACATATATAAAATAAAAGTATCCTTTATACGAGTACACTTAAGTTACACTAAGTCCTTATCATTATTTTTTCAATAGTACTAGACCTCCGACGAAGTGAAGGCCTCCACCCAATTCTTCCACTATGGGCGTCCTCTCTTTTTTTCCCTCTGGGTCATTCCAATTAATGGTCTTTTTGACCACATACTACATCCCTTCATTTTTATTTCATAGACAAGTAGGTGATCAGTCTTCTGAGCCTGACACACTTCGACGATTTTTTCGGCCGGCTTCCACACTCAGCAAATATTTTGGATTGTACTAACTAATAATAAAATGTAAGGAAAGAATTTGTTTCAATTGTTTTTGAATTTTTAAGACATTCAAATCTTGCCGCTTCGTCATATTGGTTTAGATTACCACTACTATGTGGAACCTGCTGCCTACTGAAGTATTTCTCAACCAATTTAACTAAGGATCATTCGAGAATGTGCCAATTCTTAAAAGCCGGCAACGCACGAGCCCTTAATATGAGTGAGTGTCTATGAGCGACGGCGGAGTTGCCAGTTTGCCTGATATAAAATAAATAGTAATCATAGATAAACGCATTTATATAATTATTCACTCTTAACGTTTTGTGCCTGTGTGTGTTGCTTTTGACCGTTCTGTGTGTGAAAATTGTGTTATCCAAATGTTTACCCTCGTTCTGGGTCGCGTGTTAAATTGGATAGTTTTCGTGGTAGCTTGACGTCTGACGTCCCACTAATAAAAATTACGTCAATCTGTTTTACGTCAGTATGTATGCGATATCAGGGGAAGTATCAAGGATATTTGTGTATTTATTTTAATTACAACTAATTGTCTAAAATGCTGTCTTTTTATTAATTATCACAATGAAGTTTTCCGAAATAATTCGACTGAGGGTCAAGAAAAGAGCGTACAAATTCTTAAAAGGCCTGCAACGCACTTGCAAGCCCTTGGTTGCAATTGCTCACTGGCAAAGTTTGTATGTTGCATGCGTTATGTAAAAAACAAAGAAGGTGCCAATTCAAAGAAACACATTTGTTAAATTAACAAATACTTTATACAAGCTCATATAAGATATATATAAAACAATTCATTATAATTAACACATCATTAATGTTTTACTTATAAAAGTTTTTGTCACTTAATGAGTTAACTTGCGTGTTGTAGGCCGCGCTGCTTTATTACTGTTTGTAATGAGCAAGGTTGAATGTTGATAACGCTGGTCAGTAATTAGTGACAACGCCACAGCATATTTCAGGCCTTTAATTCCAAATTAAAAAGCTCTTTATGTGTTTTTTTTATGACCGTATTCTATAGGAAAGGGTTCCATTATGTTGAATAGGTATCGCAGGGATTTCTATTAATTATTATAGATGTTTAATGTTTGTGGTACATAAACAAACGGTAGATACAGATACAGAAGCGACTATTAAAGGTGAAATAACGTGTTTTTGTTTTTAATATATATGATAGGGCCAACGGAATAACCGTATGAGGCTATTGTGTAATTACTAATATATAGTCTAAGAGTGCGGAGACTCCCGTGTTATCAACTTTATAGGGAGAAAAGCGCTTTTTGACGTGACAACGTCTTGTAATACGATGGAGCCGGCTACACGCACGAAAAAACACGACTCATGCGGCGTGGCCTCGCTCTGAGGCGTTCCATTTACCTCCTCTATATCCATACAAAATATCTAGCAATCAAATTAAATTAAATTATTCTTATGACGTTGTCACGTTCAACTATCGTCAGTAAACTGACTTTACAGACAACCGATTTTTTTTTTAAATTTGGAGGTCGTATCTCTCATGGAAGATCACTGGAAGCTGATTCCAGAGCTCGCTAGTACGCAATAGTAAATGCCGAAAAAACCGGACCCGTGCGCGATTATTTTAAGTAGTTAGTTGTACATCTACGCGTATACACACACAGACACAGCCCATCTGCAAGTAGGCAAAAATCTTAATTTTTTCAGAAACTAAAAAAAATAAGTATTTAGTTTTGTTTTTTAGTTCATCGTTTAAAAGGGTTCCATAAGTACAATTTCAGGCTCAAAACGATAAAACTACGACAATTAAACGTTTTGGCTTGACCGATATAGAGTAGGCGAAACAAAACAAAACAATATCGACTCAAGTTGTAACAAAATAAAGTAAATCTCGCAAAACTTTGGTATATTCTGCTATTACTCAGCATCAACAAAAGCCGGAAAGTTCTCACAATAGTAAGAATTCCAATCTACATCATATGAACGTATTGTGTATTGACCCATTCATAGCTATTCACTAAAGACCTAGGTGCATTCTTTAGAAATATTTCGTAATATAACTAAAATAAGATGTTAGAAGAATGTGTGCGTATATAGCCATCCCATATATGGAGCCCTTTAAGTATTATGTAAGCAGATTCACTGAAATTTATCCAACCCTAATTGTCAGCAAAAGTAAGCAAAGCTTTCAAAAATACATAAATGTACGTATAGTACATACATTTTGTTTAAATATTTTTTTGGAATAATCCTCAAAAATGCAATTCGTTTTTTTGCATAGCGGGTAATATGTGTAAAAAAGTAAATAGTTACTGTTGACGTAATCACCAAATAAGAAAATTAAAGATTATAGTGATTTGAATATACCTACTTCTTAAGGTAGATAGATCGAGTATCACTTTCATAAAAAAACTTAATCCATCTTTTACTAGGAACTAATTAAATTGGCGTTTTGTATGGGAGATTTTTTTTAATAGAATATATTTAATTAATCACAGTATGTATTATTGCTGTAAAAAAATCTATGTCTATATATCTAATATATACTATCTAATCTATAAAAACTTTGTTTGTGCGGTTTTGACTGCCCTCTCAGCGATATTTCATGTTTTCCATTTTATCAATAGTGACGCAAAGAAAAAAAATAAACAAAACATGAAATGAATCATAGTATACGAAAAACAAATGCACGAATGCCGAGCTGTAAGAAATTGAATTTGGAATTCTTAAACAAAGAGGTTTTTCGGTCAAAGTGTAGTACGACAAAACGCCAATTTCAAATGTAAGGGCCTAATATTACAATTCAGACCAGGTTTTTTTGTCGGGTTCAAAAATTCGTCACACTTTTTCGTTAATTCAACTGAAACTTGAAAAATATTCCAAATTTAAATTGTAAATAGGAATTTCCGTTTATCCAGTTTCGCGCGATCACGTAGGGAACGTTTCTTGTATAATTTATAACCCACTATCTTTACCCGCGGTGTTCCCTGCATATTACAAATTATACAAGTCTATTGTTATCCCAATGTAAATGCACTGTACTAAAATTTAATGTACAGCTGGTCATTATAGTGCATATTTCTAGTGCATTAACTTCGCAGGCGTTAGGTATCATGTCAATAATTAGGCATCAGAACGTGTCTGACGTGTCCACAGAACGCTGAACAACCTGCGACTGGTAAAAACCTATTATGTAAAAACAATGTTCTATAGTATTGTCTTTTATTAACATAGCTTTTACACATTTAAAGAATACACTTTGTACCGGATTAAAGCTATGTATTATTAAACTTATAATTATTTAACATAATTTTATTTTTTTCCGACGTTTCACGTGCTTTACAGCGTACGTGGTTTCAAGATTGGTACGCGAAGCCATTAAAATCAAAAAATACCCCAATTTAAATAGAGAAGATGGCCTAAAATTATCAATCACCAGGGATCCAATAATATCCAAATTAAAATCTTAAAACAAACAATTCGCGAAAGTGGAGGACACCGTGAGCAATTTCTGCAAAAATCCTTCATCGTTTAGTCATCAACTCCGGGGAAAAAACACAGTAATGTAACTTTTTCTACAGCTGTGATATTTTTTGACATTCAAGACCTTTTGTCTTCAGTCACCGTGACCATGCACTGTAAAGCACGCGAAACGTCGGAATAATTTAAAATTATGTTAAATAATTATAAGTTTAATACATAGCTTCAATCCGGTAAAAAGTGTTTTCTTTAATAATGTTCTATTTGACAAATATGCCCGATGTACGCTAACAATAATTTCTTTGAAGATATATTGATCGATTGCTGTGAATTATATATTATGTCGTATCGCTCGGTCAGGTGGGCCACGTAGGTCTAACTAACGTGACGCAAGTTATTATCGCTGTTGTAGTGATTACATTTAATTTATTATGGTATTTTTTAGTATTCGAACAGTAAGTAATATAGAGGTCAATAATATAAAGGATAATTATATTATTTCGAAACAAAATACTCGATCATTAACGTATAATTATGTACCCGAAATAATTAGAACATTCCGTAACAGAGAAATAACAAGTACATCGAATGTATTAATGATATCATGTAGCATCATACCCATGTATCTCGTAGATACCGTAGACATCGTAGACCCTCGCAGACACGTAGCCGTAGAGGCGTAGCTAAAAGCTCGCTACGAAGTTGCTTTTATTCTTACATATTTTACTACCGTTATAGTTGAAAAATGTTGTATCTACTTTTTATTGTTTGGGAGTTTTGAGGATATGTAAGGTAAGGCCTTCGTCTGTATGGATTAGGTGTATAGCTTATTGTTTAAATGATAACTTTATAATATTTATTATAAATAAATAATTGTCTTTCTTCTATAAATGCTTGTTTATCTGAGCCTGATGCCTGCTAATGGTACAAATAATTAGGCCCCCACCACTTCGGATCGACATAATGTCTTAAAAAGTAGAGAAAACTTAGAGAGAATTAACAATTATTATTATTAAAGATTGTAACATTAACAAAACATTTATATATAAGGGTATGTGTATATGTGTGAGTGTGTGTATGTGTGTGTGTGCCCTTGTATGTATTATCAAAAATTTACACTATAAATTATTACCTAACATTTAACATCAGATGAGCCTCCTGCCCGTTTTATAAAAAAAAAACATAAATTTAGTGTCATCTTAATACTTAACTATGTATGGTTTACATACATAGCTAATTGCCCAGATAAGTAAGTAAACTTTTAAATCTGTTATCGTATTTGTAGAATGAAGCCATTAAAGTTATTGGTTTAATAATTGGAAATCCATTCGGATATTAAAAGCTCCATCTTTATTGATTTAGAAACGACGAAAATAGATTACAATTTGTGTTAACTTTTCAATGGTGTGCTATTCTAGTGTGTAACCTTTTACGTCGATTCATTGAATTTAAATTCTTATTAACTTTAAACAATGTAATAATGTAGGATGCACTCAACAATTTTCTGATAGTTTTACAATTACGGTTTTAAATATACTACCGGAGAAATAACAATAGTAACGCACAGCTGTAAATATAAAAATATATATTGGCAGCTGTAAACAAATTTAATTAACTTCTTAACATCTCATTACATGACAAACTTACTTACAAAAGTATAAAATATACAAAACTACTACATCTACAAAACTTACTGTAGTTACAAATATTCATGGTTTTATTTCTTTTATTTACCTAAATACATATTTACCGACTTGTACAAATATAAAGTCAATTTTTAAAGACCTTTGTGTACCTTGACATTTGGTATGGGCATCAATAATAGGTTTCAACAGTCGCATTTTCTACCAATTGTTATTCCTTGTTTGAATTTTTTATTGTTAATTGTTTTAAGTTATACGAGTATTGTAATAAATGTTGACGCTTCGGTCGGAGAATTTGTGTTTCAGTGACACATGACATTCTATTTTTGTTAAATAAATACAATAGAAAGCTTTTGCTATTTAACCACCCGCTGCCTTCTTTAAAATGTATGCTCTTACTAAACAGTTTTGATGATATAAAACAAGGATTCTTTTTTCGTGGGGAAATGCGTTACGCATACCATCCCGCGGCACGGTTGCCTGGTGGTAAAGGGTTATGGTGGGACTCGCTATTGTGCATACACACTAAAACCCCACGGCGCCACCAACAATCGCCCGAGGCAGGACACATCGGCCAATGCGCCCTGTTTTATGATGCTGGAGAAGGCCGGGTATAATGCTTGCAGGACAAAACAAGGATTCTAATACAGCTTCTTTTAACTGTCGCAAACACATTCAGTTAATAAGGTCACGAACTTTATTTATTCTACTTACTGATTAGTTAATGTTGGCAGTCAGCCGTTTATAGTAGATAGTGACATACAAACAACAGGTTAAGTTTAGCCAATCCATCGAAGTTAACAGACAGATTAGACTTTGAAGTGAAACTAGCGGATCAACCTTGCTAAGTTTCTACAGAAGTTTAAGTTCCAAGAGCCGAGTGTTGCTTACCAAAATCACGAGAATGCATGAGCTGTTATGCAGTACAATTTGCTAAATGCTCGTAGTGCTTCTGTGATGAATTATAAGGCAAGCAGGTTTCCTCAAGATGTTTTCCTTTACAGTTCCTTCAAATGTTAAATGCGCACATAGATTAAAAACAAAAGTCTTACACTTGTCCTTCTATAATTTATTTCTGTGTGTCCTTTTTTTGTAAAAGCTTTCTCCAAACCACCATAGACCTAGCTCACAAATGATGCAAATCTTAACAATCCATGGGGCATGCTGAATACCTGCACAGATTTGGCTGGAAGTCAGATCTGTCGTGTACGTGCGACTTACAAACAAGACAGTGATACAAATAATTATAGAATGTCCTGTAGTTGGAGCCTCCAGGTGCGACCTCGAGCAACAAATCGATTTAATGGTAAACCAAGCATTTATCGGAAATATTAAGAAACTTCAGATCGCAGCTGGAAGATTTCTGCGGTTTGGTAGTGAGATGTGTCACTCACTGCAACAATAGCGTAGCATAGGTGTGACGTTCCCCCACTAGCCCATGAATATAAAATAGAAATATGTAGAAATATATGTATTTATATGTATGGATACATATTGGGAAATTTCTTAATGTAAATATAATATATAAGAAAGAAATTACTAAAAATAACCAAATTAGATTACACAAAATTAACCACACAATTTCTATTAATTATTACACAACAAATAACCAAAAATTCAACAACAATTAGTAACGTCCTATATCTAATGCGAGCGTCGAAGAAGTCCGCCTGATCATACAGCGCGCCGTACTTATATAGCCTGAAAACCAGTTTAGTCCAGTATAACCCACTGCTACACTTCACTTGACTTTACAGCTTATTATATATATATTTGTGTAAAATAAGGTCTACAAGTCGCACCACACCACACCACACCACACCGCACCACAAGAGTCGGGATATTGGGAAATTCCAACATAATTGTCTGCACGTTGCTATTCTTTGACACGTACCACCTGCTGTTTTCTTAATCTAGTCTATCAACCTTCTAAATTGTCTTCCTCTTTGACATTTTCTTGGTCCACTTATCTGTTCCTCTTGCCATGTGCTTCGCTCATTTATACTTAAGTTTGGCTACATATTATATAACATAGCTAATTAGTATTATTTCCTTTCTGGAATTGGATATGGTTTGCTTTTCATTCATTCTAAGACCGACAATTCTTGTTTCTGAGTCAAGTTTTGAGAACTAGCTCCGAATCTTTTGTGATTAACACGAGACAAAAGCTATTTGTTCCGATTTAACCACTTAGCCGACATTCGTGCGGATGAAAGACTGATTGATTTCGATACCTTTGACGAACTAGAAAGTTTAAGGTCCATTGTTTTGACCTATTTTCTTTGTTTGTATAAAACATCTGTATAAAACAAAATTAATTTAAACAAATCTTAGACAATACATATATATAAACAGTTTTCGCGTTATGAAAGGCATATATATACACGTTGAATGTATGTACAGTTTAATACGCTAATAGAAAAATTATGTTTGATCGATCAAGACAAGCTAGAGGCAGGTGGCAATTCTCTAGAGACGATACCATATGCTTGACTTTATTATGCATGCGTCATACAAAGGCTAGGCTAATTTTCTTCTTTAATATTCATTGTTGGAATATGCGTGATATATGAATTTAGAGGTTTTATTTACGAAAATATAGTTGACATAATTATAAACCGAGGTGGCGACCAAACTTTTAAACAAATTCTGTACATTACGCGTTACATCACCCTCTGCATGTTTTATGGTTGCCTGGTACATGCCTGCTTATTTATTAACTATAATTTACATAATCACATATGTATATATTATTATTATAACACTAAATTTGTGTACATCATCCATTATTAAATAGTTTTTTTCCACTTACCTTAAGAATAAGAAAATATTGTTCAAAAATTGCATGTATGGTGCGCGTGGCGTATTTTATGAAAACAACTGTAGAAGTAAAAGTATACCAGGCCATGTTTTGTGCGATAGCTGTTGGTCGTCCCGCGTGTCTGTCTTGGATTAGTGATTGTTGTCCAAAAATTATTACTAATCGTAATTCTTTTGTCTGTTATTAATTTAAATGCTTCCAGTTTTAAATTACGAAACTTTATTGAAAAATCGTAAACAAAAATTGCTTATATGCCGTAAATATGAAGGATTATGGTACCTGTCGTTGCATTACAAGTTCTACCTCGTAACTTTCGCTTCAAGAATTTACTTTGAGTGCATAGTTGAATCGCTTTTGTAACCTTCATACTTAACATAGTTGTTAGGAGATACTTATCAGTTAACAAGGATAGTCGAAATAAAACTTTATCCTTCAATGATAATTAAGAATTGCTTTAACTTAACGACATTGTGTGTTTGAATTTCGGCTGTAAACAATAATTGTGCGCAAATAACAAATGCTCAATAGCGGATCGTTATCTTATCGGCTCGTCCGGAATTACCACGACTATCAAATTAAGAGGACATGCAAAAATATCATGACAGAGATATTGTCTATTGATATCTTCCATTGATTAGAAGAATTCATAATGTCTAACTCAGATTAAATTTACCAACTTAACTTTATTTAAATAAGTAACCAAAAGTAAAAGTCACTATAAAAGATGTTAAATTGATTCTAAATTTACATTTACTACCAATTCGCAAGTCAAGGGCGTGGTGCGGGCTTTTGATTGTTTTGCAAGAAACTCTCCGCTACTCTTTTTAATCGCAAAGATTTTAAGTCATTCAATTTGTGTAAACTAGAGCAAACCAAGGCCAAGGATTAGGAACATTTACACAATCTAATTAATAAAAGGTCGTATAGTATAGTCTAATACATATATATTAGTCTCTAGTGTAGTTTTGGTTTGTTGTGATGTTCTATAGAAGTTTACTAAGCTAATATAATGCAAGCATATTTGCGTGCGCCCATTGCTCCTAATACATTCACGTTGTGCTTTTCAATTTGCTACTTCTAAACCAGTTTGATTTAACTATTATATACCATTAAATCGATAGTTTTGTGCCTGCTAATAATCAATAATGCATCCAACCTGGAGTCACTTCTCTCAGAAGTTAACGCGCTCTGCATACTTGATGCAAGCCTGGTACGACCTCGCTTATAAAAACGAAACCTCCATTCACCTAAGCTGAAAGGTATTATAGAATATTCATTGAATTTCCCCACGATTAATTTTATATTTTTCAGTTTAGATGTAAAACTCTTATAAATATCTCGGTCCATTATTGACATTTGTATATTTAAAACTAGCTGGTGCCCGCGATTTCGTCTGCGCAGGATTGAAATAGTATCTGTCCAAATGATGTAGCGAAAGACATGTTTTAACGATAAAAGTATCTATTTTCATTTAGGAATCATTTTAATGGCAAAAGTGCATTTGAAATTATTTATTCTAATACAAAAATAACAATAAGAATAATCAATTTTTATTGTAATTTTTGTTTACTATATTGGCTATAAAGACTTACACATAACACATAGATATATATATACGCGGGCTTTTGTGCAGGACTATTTAAAATAGTCATTTCCATCGTATACTACATGTGTGTAACTTTAGCGGCTATTGCAGCGCCCGCCAGATTTGCTCGCAGATGGTAGACTTTTTCCTACTTACTTGATAGTTCCAATTCATACAATATCTTTGTAAATTATAGCCTTTGTTTTATTATGATGTATAAGATATATTATTATAAAGTTTCATTAAAATCCATTCAGTTGTTTTCCCGTGAAAGAGTATCAAACATCCATCAATACTTCCAAACTTTCTTGTTTATAATATTAGTAGGATAAAATAAATTCAAGTTTTTGTTGACAACAACACGGAACTAAATTACTAATTGAATTAACCAAAGGTAAAATATTCTTTATGAGTCTTAATGAACGTTGAATACCCGTACTCGAGTCGTTCATTAAGAGTTTCGTTTGCTTAAGTCATTTAATATAGATTGAAATAAGATCAAGATGCAATTGAAAGCTAAATTCATTTATCGCCCAGTGCTTAAATCAGTAAGCCAAATCAGTAAACTTGGTATATCATAAGTTATTAAAATTCATGTCCATTTCTATATATGCTCGTTTAAAAGACAGTAGCTAATTTATAACATAATATTTTGTTTTATACTGTTTACACTCCGTAAAGATAATCAATAGATTTAACTTATTGAATCCAATTTTATGATAATCCCTACTATAATTCTGATATGATAAATATTAACAACAGTTCGAGATTAATCAACATACTATAAAAAAAAATATTTTATAATAATTGTACAAACTGAGCAATTTGTGCCCGAAAAATAGTCTGGGCGGTATTTCGCCTGGGTATAAAAAAATACTATTTATTAATTTCTCATGTGCAATACGAGAAAGGTTGCCATTAAACCACGGTTAAGCGACTTCCGTTTGAAGTACTCATATGAGAAATACTATATCAACTATATTAATGAAAAGGCTTGGTTGAAAGGAATTTTGTGCCTCAAACTTTTGAGACCAAATAAAATATGTAGGCGCCCTAGAAAAGACACGAACTTCAATCAGGAACTTTAAGACTGCAAAATATTGCATATATAACGAATCTATTGTAGTATGAATCCTAAACAAATATAGAATTTTGATTTTTTTTGTAGTACCTTTAAGATGCAGCTGTTTTCAAGTTTTTATTCTAATCAAAGTTCTCTATCGTATCTTCTTTCCGATCACCTATAGTTTATTACTTGGGGAAATGCATTGCGCATACCCTTCCGGGGCGGGACTGCTTTTTGCGAGAGGGTTACGGGTCTCACTATTGCACATAACCACAAAAACCCCAAGGCATACTCACTAGGTGGGATGTGGTGATAGCAGAGCCTTATCCGGTTAATAACTTAGTTCTGTCAATTTTGATTATTTAATTCATTTACGCACACATTGCACCCGAAGCGCAATTTGAATACTGGTCTAAATTTCAATTACCATGTTTGAATTTTGTTTGATCAATAAATATACCAGCTGTGTTTGTTTATGTAACATGTATAATGTATGTTGTTGCATTACACGCTATAAAATAAAAGGGATGCACAATACAAACCTGGGAACATTAAATAAAAGAGGGCGGGGAAAGATCGGAAAATATTACCGAAGTTAAGAAACAGGTGGAAGTATTTGAATTGGACGGCTTTACTACGTCGGAGGTCCTGTCTAGTATTGAATTAAGATTACCTTAATTATAGAATAATGGCTGTTTTTATTATAAAAAAGGGGATTCTGTAGTCGTAAATGTAATAATATGAAACAATTTCAAGATGGAACTAACCATCCGCCTGTTTATTTCGTGCTCTAGGGATCTCGTATTCGGTAGTGTTTTTGGAAACATAACGCATAGTCGACGTCTCGTTTAAAGTGAAGGTATTATTTTAATATACCCAGACTGTAAATGACCAAATATTATTTGTTTAACATAATCTGTCTCGCTCTTCGTGTTGGAAACGTCGTCGTAGTGTGAACTGTCGGAATATTAGTGTTAGGGCCTGTCTCACAATGTCCGGATAAGTTCTAAATAAGCTATCTATTACTTATTGGTAGGATAAACAGTATTTTTGCGTTTCACGACTGTCAGATAGCGCTATTCGTCATGAAACGCAAAGTATCTTATTCTTTTATCTTTCGAATAATTTAGGTGTTGCATAGCTATTTGGTACTTTATCCATACATTGTGAAACAGGCCCTTAGCGTATGGCTTACCATCTACTACGACTACGTCTTGTCACCTCCCGCTGTGCAACCCAATTGTCCTCCAAGCACTCGGTATCTTTGTACCTACGGGATATGGGCGACAAAGAAGACCTATATTGATATCTATATCAAAGGCCAGAACCAGTATGTTGCACATATATTCGTTAATAAGGATGTTGCGTATACTGAATGTTGTCTCGGACAAATATTTTTTTAAATTTAATTTTTTACTACGACACAGTAGTAACGTAACGTGAGTGAATAAATTATTAAAATTATTACCCAAACCCAGATATTATTATCAAAAGTAAATTTACATTCGTAATTTGGTTGCTTTGTGAAAATTGACTGTGACTATATGAATTTCCTTTTTAATTGGTTTGATTGTATCTCGTTGTGAATGAAACGGTAAATATATATTTATTTACTCCTATAAAAGTTAGAAGAAGAAGCCATAAGACAGTTTAATGGACAACATTTGATCCCCGCACTGACGATATGACCCAAATAGAAGCGTCTGGAAGCTTTTAACTTGTCTCAGTATAGAAATAGATACCGACTATCTTGGGGATACACGAAATGGAGGGCCCTATTAATACTTTTCTTATACATACAACTAATTTCTTATGTAAATTTATTAACGTATTGCATGCATTATAGTGAGTACTTTTTTGTATACTATGAGTTTATACTTAAATTGGTTTAGTAATAAAATACCATAATAACATACATAATAATATTGGTTACATAAGTTATTAGGCAACGGGCGGTCTTATCGCTAACAAGCTATTTCAAAATAGTTTTAAATGTAAAGAAACTCAGTCAAAGACATGGAAATCTTATCCGGATTGATCGAGTCTTAGACGTAAGTAAATTAAAAATAATAAATCAGATCTCAGATTTATGTTTTATTGTCAATTGTCAATGTCGTGCGTGACACGCCGTCAACTTATTGGGTCTAAGGTTTCCCCACGCTGTTTTACTTCACCGTTCGAGCGAATGTTTCATACGCACATAAATAGAAAATTCATTGGTGCACAGCCGGGAATCAAACCTGTCATACGTTGAAAGTCGCTGAAGTCACTAGAACACTGCTCCTTAGAAGTAAATACATTTATGAAATCTAATAATCCATATCGCATAATAATGTTGCTCCTTATACGCTTATAGAAATCTCGGCTTTCAGAATGCAAATTTATACTCATGGTTATTGCAATACACAATCTGGTAACGTGGATTACGCACTGCATTAAATTTTAAAATAGATTCAATATTCATAACATTGTAGGGTCTGATTATTATTTGTATTTATGCGTTTTATATTATAATATATAATGAATATGCTTTTTTTTGTATGATGGCTAGAAGCTCACTTGATACTATGTGATACCGCCCATAGGTACGCTCTTTTTTTGAACGACCTTTAGTCGAATTGATTCATCAGTGGGCTGCGGTAAGAAATGTCATAAAAACACTCAGTCGTGGAACGATGATAAACTCAGCGGCAGGTTTCAATCCGAACAACTCCTCTGAAAACTCTGCATGGTAAATGTTGTAGAATATGCACAGTGATTCCACATCTCTAAATAACGCCAACGGGATTAATCAGATCGGAAAGGAAGTTGTCGATTGACAACAACCTTGCTCTCTTTTACATTTAATTATTTTTATTAATTGTATTTATATTTCTGTTATAATAAATAAATACAGAAACAATGAAACAATAGACAACATTGTTTGCCCTTATATATTTTTACGTATATATTTATGTAAAAAACTTCACTAATTTTTAATGTTTATGTTATTTGTGTTAGGGTTGTCTGAAAGAGTCTTTTAGCAGTAAGACCGCCCGTTTAGATATTTGTTCTTCTTCATTTATTTAATCTTATTTATATCCTGGTTCGTATTATTGTGATGTAAATGAAGTATAATGATTTCTGTCACAATGAAAAAAGTTTGCACAAATGATGTTTTAAGTAATAATAACCTACCCGTTAAAACAGTTTTATCAATTGTTAATGTGTGTTTCAGCTGTTTTGTTGACAATGAAGTCGTGGGGTGAAGCGCTAGTGCGGAATGCGTCTGCTCATTTCATGCGTGTGGGCAGGCTCCGACGGGCGATGTTCCTTCTCGCTGTGGTTGCTTGTACCGGGGTTGCGCTACTGTATTGGCGGCAACAGACTGCCGATCAGGCGCACAGACCAATACACAGTCTTTACTCGTAAGTTTCTCGTTTCTAAACTATGTTTAAATAATTTACTTAGAATGGAACTATAGGTAAATATATTTATAGCAAAAAACAAATCAGTAAGTAGTACTATAAAGTTTTTGGGTCTCCTCAATTTCTGTATCTGTTTTATGATCATCTTTCAATATACATGTAATTGATACACGCCGTTGAATTATTGGGTCTGAGGCAAGCCGATTTCCTCACGATGTTTTTCTTCACATTTCGAGCGAATGTTAAATGCGTATATAGAAAGTCCATGGCTTCACAGCCGCGGATCTAACCTGGGACCGGAACTACTACGGGAGGAGTGTAGTACGCTAAAGATACCATTATAATGAAATTGTTAAACAAAGAGTGAGATGATATAGTAATTTAGACATGAATAAATACATAGATAAATAAGCATCATTTAATAATTTAATAGATCAAATCTATTCATAAAGTTATTCTAACTTTTCAGAGGTATTGAGCCGCAATGGTCCTGGGTATGTAGAAACGAGCGCTGCGAAAGACTCCTTGCAGCAGAAACAACGTTGCTTCAGTCTCTGGCTACGTGTAACATGCTGTGCGCGTCAACGCAATTGTGGCCGCAACCCACTGGTCCAGTCAGCTTAGCGACTGCCGCAGTACCCGTCAGAGCTGATTCGATCACCCTGCAAATACGATCCTCACCATCGCGTGAAGTCTCCAATTACCTTACCGGTGCCTTCTCACTGTTCATCAAAGACTTGAAAGCGTTAGAGAGGAATGGGAATACGGAAAGTCGAAGAAACGACATTGGTGCCACGAGAGACGTTGTTGTTCGTGTTGCTGTTAATGGCTCCGTCGATCCGCGACTACTTCTCAGTACCAACGAGAGTTATAAGCTGACCATGCGTCCCTCTGACAACGTCCTCTATGTCGACATCACCGCGTACTCGTTTTGTGGCGCTAGACATGGCTACGAAACGCTCTCACAGTTGATATGGATAGACCCGTACGCGGGCTCACTTTTGGCTCTTGAAGCTGCGAGTATTGAGGATTCCCCAAAATTCAAATTCCGTGGCCTCTTGCTGGATACGGCTCGCAATTTCTTCCCTGTCAACGAAATTATTCGGACAATTGACGCTATGGCTGCGAATAAATTGAACACGTTCCATTGGCATATCAGTGATTCACAATCGTTTCCTTTCAAACTTAATAGTGTTCCTGAGTTAACACAACATGGCGCATATGGCCCTGGTGCTATTTATACATCTGACGATGTCCGAAATGTAGTGAAAAGAGCTAAGCTACGTGGTATTAGGGTGCTCATAGAAGTGGATACTCCAGCCCATGTGGGACGTGCCTGGTCATGGGGACCAGCGGCAGGGCTTGGACCTCTAGCGCATTGCGTAGAAGTTGAACCTTGGAGTGCGTACTGCGGCGAACCACCATGCGGCCAACTCAATCCCAAAAACCCTCACGTCTATAAAATCCTAGAAAAAGTATACTCTGAAATCATTCAGTTGACTGGTGTTGATGACATATTCCACCTTGGTGGTGATGAAGTCTCTGAACGGTGCTGGACGCAGCACTTCAACGATACGGATCCAATGGATTTGTGGCTTGAGTTTACAAACCGAGCTATGACGTCGTTGCAACGAGCTAATGGTGGTAAATTACCAGAAGTTACTTTATTGTGGTCTTCACGGCTGACTCGGTCCCCGTACTTGGAAAGATTGGATAAGAAACGGTTTGCTATTCAAATTTGGGGAGCCTCGCGGTGGCCTGAATCCCGAGCGGTTTTAGATTCTGGCTTTAGATCTATTCTCTCGCACGTCGATGCATGGTATTTGGATTGTGGGTTTGGTTCCTGGCGAGATAGCTCAGATGGACATTGCGGGCCATATAGATCGTGGCAGCAAATTTACGAGCACAGACCTTGGATAGAAGAAATGATCGGCATGGCCACTGGGGCAGAACCCTGGCGAATCGATGGTGGAGAAGTATGTCTGTGGACAGAGCAATCCGGTCCGGGTGGAGTCGACGCTCGTCTGTGGCCAAGGTCAGCTGCAGTCGCAGAAAGACTGTGGTCTGATAGACCAGAAGGTGCAACTGCTGATGTTTATCTTAGACTAGACACCCAACGCTCAAGGATGTTAGCCAAAGGAGTGGAGGCTATGCCTCTATGGCCAAGATGGTGCACGCACAATCCTAACGCTTGCCTGTAACGCACTTGAAATCTCTTTATACAAGTTTGAACAGGATAACTAAATTTTGTCTTTGAACAAATAATATGATGCTAAAATGGTTATCATAGAACGGTTAAATTATCTTTAACTTGGCGTTTCGAGGGAAAAACGAAGTCGATAATACGATAATAAATAATGTGTGCGATGTCGAGATATGCGAGACCAAGTATTTCAGGTAGAAAGGCTAATTAACTTAAATCAATGTACATAATCTATGTTTTGTACAGAATTGTAATTAAGCGTAAGAAATTATTAGACTAAGCACTAACTTAGATAGTTCAATACGTTCAAATGTATCCGTACTGCCAAGTAGGTCACAAAATTTGCTTAAATTATCAATATTAGTTGTGAATCTATAAATCAATTTTTTATTACGTTATTTTTGTTCGTATGTTTAAGGCTGATTAGTGTCACGATAATCGTCGGCACTGATATTTCAGAATGTATGACTGTCCTAAAAGCTTTATAAAGGTCTGATCGGCACTGATAAACTGCTTGATACTAAAATAAGTCAAGTAAGTAAGATTATTTAGGAAATCAATTTATTAGTAATGTTGTCAAAACGAATGATACTCATTATTTTAGAGTAGGGTTGTAATTTTGATGAAAATTATTTATAAAAGTAGAGTTTAGGTGTTGTGTTAGGTTTTAATATTCTATAAACTCGTAACTACAAAACTGCATTCCTTTCCACCGTCCCAATGTATTCTTTTCAAATTTAACAATTATTTCATTGTTCCCTTTTTAAAACTAATGAAATATAGCAGACCTAATAATATACCTTGAGACAGATCAATATAAACAAATAAATTATATTAAGTAATAATAAATCAATTTTGCTTTACGCAGTAGGTAACCCTGTTCTAGTTTTGTAGTATCTTTATTATGATTATCAATTTATAACAAAAAAAATTTGTATACAAAATTATTTATTTTTTATCATATTGTTTTTATAGCGTTCTTATTTGAGATTTTATGAGATTATTTTTAGACACTAAACGAATGAACCACAAACAATTACGGAAAACAAGAATAAAAAATGCTTTATGTATGAACCGTATTGTATACAGAAATTATTTAAGCGTGTCTGGTATAACGCAGCAACTGCACAGGTACTCTGTAAGTTTGCAGTTTTCTTTCAATATACTGCGCTGTTGTCGCAAATGTATGGTATTGTACAAAACTCAATGTCAGGATTTGCTATTTGTAATAACAGAGTACCGGTGCTGATTTGAAAAAACTTGAAATTAATCTACACCGTGTTTTGTTTATAATTTTATAAATATGAATTTCAATTTCATCAAAGTACAAAATTACGTTAATATAAACGAATCTGTTATTTTCCCTTTCTATAAAGTTGTATACGCTGTGATGAAAAGAAATAGTTCTTTGAGTGATTTTTTTTAATGTCATAGTTTTTAGCCTATTCGTGTGTTAATACGTTAACAAGCACAACTTTGTACGTTTTGTAAGTAATGTTTTGGTGCTAAAAGCAATTTTGTTGTGTACTTCTATTGAATAAAAACAGTTTAATCGACAAAATGTTTTATTAAATCCAAATACAATAAATTAATATATTAAAACAGTGAAATTATTTTTTTCTGAAAATGTTGCTCAGACGTCTGGCCCGCGGTGTGGACTGCAAAAGACATAAAATTAAGAAGTTAAGAAATATTTCTTTGCTGAC
Source organism: Pieris rapae (assembly GCF_905147795.1). Taxonomy (NCBI): domain Eukaryota; kingdom Metazoa; phylum Arthropoda; class Insecta; order Lepidoptera; family Pieridae; genus Pieris; species Pieris rapae. Next base: position 1,222,679 of record NC_059509.1, on the reverse strand, counting down.
TATTTGCATGAAGAAAATCTTAATTTAAGACAATGTGACACATTTATTTATGACAAATGACTAACAAAACTGTGTCCCATATCCATTGAGAGATTATGAAAACTATCTTTATAATATATATCAGATTTATTGCTCATATATATTTTATTGCAAACGTAATTAAAAATATATGTAATATTGAAAAACAAAAGACTTTGTAGCTATCAACAACAAAATTTTAAACTAGAGCAAGTAAAATTAAAAAAAAACAATTAATATAAAAAAATCATACAGCTTTTAGGATAAATTATGAATTCGACGTGTTAATAATAAATTAAGTACCTAATTAATTTGGCATGCCAAACTATTTGAGACTGATACTAGCTTTACAAGCCGATTCTGTCGAATAATAAATGATCCTAAAGCTTACATCAACAAACCACAGACATTCGCTATGTTCCACAGAAAATAAATAGATAAATAAACAATGGAATGTCAGTTTCACTCACTTCGGTGGTATCGTTCTTGTTGGTACGGAATAACGAGCGAAGACGCGAAGGAGTACTAGTCTTGCGAGAGGCGTTGGGCTCAGCTTCCACACGAAGAGACTCTCGCAATTCAGAGTCCTGGAATATCAATTTTTCAATACTCAAATTGCCATTAAAATAACAGTCCCATTAAAAGAACTTGTTTGACTTCCGATCTAAATAGATGAGACTAAAACACGATTTTTAAAATTAAAATGTTAGATTGAACTTAATTAAGATTGGACAACAGAGTCATCCAATCACAGCCAAGGGATCCACCTTTTTTTCTTAAACAAAAACGTAGTTTTAAAAACAAAAGCTAGACATCATTTCATTTATTCACGTAAATTATATTATTTAAATAATTTTATATTGCGTATCGAAATCCTACGACAGCTCTCTTTCCGATGACAAGTAATGGATCAAATGGAACGACGATTGGGCTAGTGATGCTGATGCCCGATCACAGGAAATATACTCACAGTGGCTGAGAGTCTTCCGGCCTGTTTGCTTGGCGTTGGTGGTCCAGGCTTCTTATACGCCGTGATGCCCACTTCTTTGCGCACCCCTCTACCACCCAGGGACATTGAACCCATCTGAAATAATTATGTAACATGATTGTGAAAATAATAATTGAATTCAAAGAAATAATAACTTTCGTTAGATAATAAAACAAACTTCTAAATAATCTATAAGTTTGATTTAACAATATTGGCCGAATGAACTTGAATTCTGGTTTCCTGGTGATGTTTTCCTTCAGTTTGAGAGACACATTCTGTAAGGTTTATTTTTTTTTATTATTTATTTATTAAGTCTACAACATCATACATATTGATAATTTTATAAAATCTTATATCTAATATGTATGACAATACATGTAAACATAAGTTATGCTAAAAAAAAATACAAAATTAGAAACATAAACAAAATAAGATAATTACACAATAAAATAAAATTACAAAGAACGTTGGACTGGACTGGAAAAAAGGTTATATAAAGACTTCTTTATTTTGATTTTTAACAAGAGACCAAAGCCATACATACTTTTATATCCTCCTCTTGTAAAGCGTGCACGAACTGAGTTTCAGCCGGATAAGAACTCTTAAGATGAGGCGGACAAAGTGAGTTCCTCCACTTCAATTCGGACAATCGTTGACCATTATTTGGCACTTTCTCCTTCAAGGGCGTAGATTGCAACTCTTTCAACCATCTGTTGTCGAAAACCTCACCTTCTTCGTCTAACATGTGGACGCCACGGGTTTCTGAAGAAGTTAAAACTGATAAGAATTATAAAATTTAGTTTTTCTATACTATCGCTTTTATATACTAACGCAATAAAAATATTCATATAGGTAAACAAGTCAACTTTTAAACGTCAATAGAAAAGATCTTGAATTCATTCTAAATTTACATTTTACTAGTTTTCAAGTCAAGAGCTTAAAGCGGGCAAGAAGAACTGGCAAGAAACTCTCCGCCACTGTTTTGTATCTTTAAGTTTTACATTGCTAATATATATAATTAATAATTCAATAAAACGCGTGAACTACAAATTTAATTGCCAAAAAACAATTTAAATTTAATTATACTATGAAATAAATGCTAACACAACCATTTCAGTCAGTTGATGTCGAAGAACTCGAAAAGTTTATTACGAAAGCATTTCCTCGGGCAACCTTGAAATATCATTAAGTTCTTTAGTTTTAGACATGTATTTGATCAATATTAGCACAGCACGCCATCTGCCTGTCATCGTAACATCAACCGACTGAACTCTTGAATAAAATAAGCAAGAAAATTTGTATAATTTTGAAGTATATCCAGCATAATAAACAAATAAGTACGTCGAGTACTAAACACAAAAATGTTCGAATGAAAAAGAATTTAAAAAAAAATATTCGATCACCAACGATATCATTAGTACAATAATGATTTTCAATTTGAAAAATTCTTTATATAGAGTGTACATTATTTCCATGAATATAACAAACTTATAAGACTAAATATATAATAAATAAATATATAAACACGTTTTAATGGCGTTTTACTTTTTTTAAATCTTATAAAACATGTAACAGTAAAGTTGTAATGTTTCGCAAGGTACCTTACCTAATTTAACTATGGAAACTAAGCAATCTTTAGGTTAGACATACATTTCGAAATACCTAGATTAAAGAAAGGCATTATTGTTAAGTTTATAGACATGAATTTTTTGAATGATTCACATTATTGCCAAATGTACCTTTAGTGTTGTTGGTGACGGGCAGAGAGCGCAACGAATGACAATCTGAAGGTCTGGATGGCTCCTCTTGGTGAGCTACGAGACCAGACTGAAACAATTAAGAGATTAATATATTATTAAGAATATATCAACTGTTTTGCAGACCCCAGCATTATCAACTTTCTAAGCGGGGACTAACGAATAATTTACAAATTTATAACCAAAAGTCAAAAAGGATAAATAAATTCTCAAAATCATTTTTGATGTATGTAAGGTTGTCTTACCGAATGCACGTGTTGAAGGGACATAAGAGAACCAGACCGCTGGGTCTTCCTCAGCCATTCCGCCTCATCCTTTTTCATCAAGAACTTCTCTCCGACATTCCATAGCTCGGTGGTCAACGACCTTATATGTTCCTGGTAAGTCCTACTCGACTCCTCGAGCTTATTACGAGTCTCTTCCAACTCTTTCTCCAATGCAGATACCTCTTCTTTTTGTCTCTCTTTGAATATGGAAATTTGCTCTTGGTACAGTTGTTTCTGAAATATCGATACATGTAATGGCAATAGCTAACATATATTATACATGCTGTCAGTTTGGTATACTCCATGTTACATATAATAAATAAATACATAACATGCCCATGCAGTATAAAAACAATTACCTTGAAGGGTGCAGAAGCAAACTAAACTACATACATGTTTTAATGAACGCAAATAAAACAAAATAACCATTAAAACGTTTATTTAATAAATAACATGTCACATAAAGCCACTCAATAATCCATCTGTAGATAGAACCACCACACAACCTGGTATAATAATATCAACAACAGTAGGGGGGCTATACTGACCATTTTAGCCTTCATCCGGTTGAGTTTGTCTTCGTATTCCGCCCGAACCTCCATCAACGTCACAGATTGCGCATCCTTCGCCCCATCTCCGCTCTTAGCCGAGGTTACTTCCTCCAAAAGCTTCTGGAACGAATTCTCCAGCTCTCCCAGTTGAACCTCTAGACTCGCATTCTGGTAACCCGACGAAGATAGCGATAGTCTATCCATTTCACTGGTAAAAGCCTGCTTAATCTTCTCGGAAGATATCGTTCGACCGATACATCGCTCCACCCATCTCTCCATGTTCATTGCGCACTCCGACAAATCCTGCATCACAGCGGCATAACCTCTTTCTAATTTACACATAGTCGCGTCGGTTATGTGACCGTCCAAGTTGAGAATTTCCCGTCTAACCGTCCGTTGTAAAGAGACGACTCGACTCAATTTCTGACTGTAGAGCTCCTTCATGGAGTTAAATGTCTTCACACTAACAGACAGCTCCGTCAAAAACTTTCTCATATTGATAACTTCGGATTCGTTTATCCTATTCACTTCCGACAATCTATCTCTCTCTTTTTGAAGAGCGATCTGCTTTTCCGAACATCTCTTGAGATGTCTATCTGTAGTTTCCAAAAAGTTCTCGAGATCTTCCATGGTTATTGTTCCCGCATTGAGATTTCGCCTGATATCATTGTCGCTGCTTGTGGAATTGCCAAAGTTGGACAGTTCTTTTAAGATGCTGTTGCTTTTAATTTCGGCGACTCTTTTAAGGATCATAGCTTGATATCTGGCCGAGAGTTTAATAATCTGCGTGGCTCTATTTTCTGTTACGCTCATTTTGGACACTTGCTTCTTGAGGTCGGCGATTTCTTCGTTCTTCTGGTAGACTATTTTCTTGATCTGACAAGAGAGTTGCTGGCAGTTTTCTTTACTGAGCTCCAAATCTTTGGAGACGTCGAGAAGTTTGTTTTCCGATTCAGCGAGAAGAGATTTGAGGTATGTAATATCGCTTTGTAGAGAGGTGATAGTGCGATTTTTGTCTTGGAGAATTATCTCCAGGTCTGAAATGGTTTTGTAACTGTCCGTGGAGGTGTGTGAGTCTGTGGAGTTATTATCTACCTGATTGTGAAGTTGACGGAGTTCCATTTCCACTTGATGTCTGTGAGGTGATTTTTCTCGGCTAGTTGCTGCAACTGAAAAGATAAGTGTTTTTAGTTTGATATTTTGCAACAATACAATCTTTTCGTACAAGTTAATAAATGCTTAAATATAAAAAATTAGTTGTCATATTCATGCATTATATAATATTCTAAATACTCACATGTTTCTCTTTGTCCAACAAGTTGAATCAATTCCTCATTCTCCTTTCTTAGTACATTCACAACCTCCAAATCTGACTTTGCATCATCTAAACGCTGTCTCAAATCTCCAACATCTGAGTTCAAAGCCTTTATTTCTCTCAAATAATGTTCTTTTGCACTTTTCTCTTCTATAAATTTCCTAGTAATTTCGTTTATTTCTAAATTTGTATTGTTGATTGACAAAATAGCGTTGTCTCTTTCACCTCTTAACATTTCTATACCCTTTTGCAATACGTCTATCTCTTTTTGTTTCCTCTCTAGTTCTACTAACGCTTTATCGTGATATTCTTGTAGGAGATTACATTTATTAATAAGGTTTTGCTTTTCTTTATCTAATGTTTGAGAGAATCGTTTATTTTCATCCAATTTGGAGTCGAAACGTGATTTCATATCTTTTATTTCTGTAAAAAATACGATCTTTTATTTAAATTCTTCCCTTACCAGATCATATTTAAAAGTCAGGAACGACAGCTAAAGTATAAGTAAAGTAGCTAAAGTAAAGCCTATGCTAGGATGGATGCTAGGAATAAAGTCGAGACATTCTCTAGACAACAAACTCCATATAGTAGTCATCTTAAATCCCATTTGGCATATAGCCTCCAAACTGTGGAGAAGCGTACGTGATACAAACATAAATATACTCCTCCAGCGACAACAGAACAGACGAAGTTCACGAACACCTTAAAATGAGAACTATCAAAGAGAACATCCGGCGACTGGCAGCTAAATACAAAGATACCTGTCACGATGTTTTACTTCTAGGAAGATGAGTAGATGCTTCCAATAGGATGCATGACAGCACCACAGAATTGATTCGCTCTTAGGCTGATTGCAAATAATTGCAGAAGAAAAAAATCTTCCCTAAAGTGTGTCTATTACTTACACTCGCTCAAAAGGTATGTGTGCATTTATTTTAAATTTTCGAAATATACATAATATTAAGTATTGTTAATTATGAAACTTACCCATTTCTTTGTTTTTTAATTCTTCTTCTAATTCCGCTCTTATCTTGACCAACTCAATATTTTTTTCCTCAATTACAATATTTTCTTCGAGTTTAACATTTAATTCGTTAATCTGTTTTATCAATTCCCCCTTTTCTCGTTGCAAAATGGATCTGTCTCTTTCCAAATTCGTGACTTTGTTAAGAATATCGGTGTGACTTTGTATTTTCTCTTGCAATAAGCTGTTATTAATTTTGAGTTCACACAAGTCTTTATTAAGTGAATCACGCTCTTTTTCCACTCCATCCAACTTGATTTTTAGTTCATTATTTTCTTCATCTTTGCAAACAATATCTGCAACAATACACATGGTTTCTTATAAGTTTTCTGTGGGAACTTCAACATTAGTAGAACAATCATAGTATATAAGTCCATACCTTTTTTACATTTCTCAAATTCCTCATATAAACTACCCTTTTCAACCGTAAGTTGAGTCACTTGGTTCTGAAAACCACTTATCTCTGATTCCAGTTTAGTCTCCAAATTTTGCTTTTCCTTTCTCAAATTATCTAAATCTCTAAATAGTGCTTCAAATGCTTGATCTTTTTCATTAAGTTTGCCGAGGGAATTATTTTTTTCAACATTAATTAATTCTTTTAACGTTGCTATTTCTCCTTCTAACGCGTCGATTGTTTTGACGTGAACATTAATAACTTTATTGAGACTCGTCTTTTGATCCTCCATAACTGATTCAGTTACTGTAACCATGTTTTTGAGTACTTGCCTCTCTGATTCAAATTCGCTTATTAACTTCTCTTGAATTTGTTTATGGGTCTTGATTTCTTCTTCCAATGACTTTATGGCTAAAATAATATTACGATTTAATTTTTTCTAGCAATCCTATATTTTTATATATATTATACTAGCCTTTATATTGTAAAATAGCAAACATATATCAAAAATTTATAAATAATATATTTTATTTAAATAGCATGCAAATTTAGTACGTAAAAATTACCTTGGTTGTTTTTATCAATGGTCTCTTGTAATTTATCTCTTTCATTTCTTACACCATCCAGTTCTACTGCCTTATCTTTTAAATAATTAGTCAATTTTGTTACCATCATGTTTAAGTTGTCTATTTGACATTCATATGTTTCTTTTAATTTATCAGTCAAATTTTCGTTATCAATTAGTTTGTCTTTCAACGAGTGTACTTTTTCATCTAATTGTATTCTTACTCCAGTCAATTCATTGCGAAGTGAATCATTGTCTTTTTGTAGTCTATTAATTTCTCCTGTTTTTGATTCTAACATTTCACTTTGTTGACTAATTTCTGAAATAAAAAAAGACTTACGGCATATGGTACAATGTGTGAGAGAGCTATATTAACGGCGATAATTTCTTATTTGTCGACTATAGTCGACGCATTATGAACCGAGGCTTCGGGCCTATTAATATAAATCATATTTATCTGTCTCGCTCGTACTTACAAGTCTTATCGAGAAGTGTAGTAATGTGCGTAAGAATGATAGAAGTGAATATCGCTATTAGTATCCTAATACGGTACGATTGATATATTAATTATGTAAAGTATATATAGTAAGAATTTTATTTATTTTAAAATTGAGGCAAGCTTCAGGGGTCTGGGGTCTTGGGGTCAGTTTCAAAAATCCGATCCAAAGTATCCATAACGGGTTGCATCGCGTGCACCTACTGTCAGTGCTATTTATTTGCCGACACCGATAACATTTTTTAAATATATTAAGCAAATGTGGTTAAACTCAGTGTGGTTAAAGAAATTATAAAGGAAAAAAATGAAATTAACTTACTTATTTTGTATTCACCAATACCTTTAAGAAGATTCTGTATATCTTCTTCAAGTGTTAAAACTTTTTGCTTATGTTCATCTCTGGCCTCTTTTAATGTTTTAATTTCCTGATTTAAATCATTTTCATTTTTCTTTGAAATAGTCAATTCTTGAATGAGAGATTTAGCTACGTCCAAAATACTAGTAAATTTCTCTGCTAAATTGAGATCTTTAGATTTTAAATTATGTTCAATTAAATTGGCAAAGTTTTTAGTAGTTACTATTTCTATAAATGCATCGAAGCCACTATTTAATGCGGAAGCAATTTGATCATGCGCACCTTTTAAGTCTGAAATCGAATGTTCAATCAATATTTTTTTTTTAATTTAAAATACATAAATATCAACAGGAAAATAATTGATACATACGTTTGTAATCAGATTGAAGATGTTTGAATTCTGATGTTATATTTTTTATTTCTTCATCTGAATTTACTGTGGCTACAGAGTATTTTTGACTTATTTCTTCAAATCGCTGATTAATTTGATCTTTTTCACTTGTCATGTCATCCAGTTTTTGTTTCATTCCATTTGATATCTTCGTAAGTAATAGTTTTTCTTGAATTATATCGGTTTTTTCCTGCATCAAATCGTTTTTGACTTTTGTTAGCTCCATCATTTTATTTTTTAAAAGTTCGATTTGAGCGAGAGACTCTTCTTTTTCTACTATAAAGCTTTCCGCCTGCTGGTAAAGTTTAGATTTTTCGTTCTCAAGCGCATTTATCATTGTTTTAAGCTTCGATACTTCCTCTGTTAAGTTTCCATTTTCAATGGTCAGTTGGTTAAATTGTTTTTCAAGATGCATTCTATTTAATATCTCTGTTGCTAATTTTTCATCTAATTCTGCTTTATTATCAGCTATGTTGCCTTTTTCTTGTTCCAACATTTTTTTATTTAAACCTTCATCAATAAGTTTCTGTGTTAGGCATTCTTTTTCTTCAATTAATGTTTCCTTAATTTTCTTTAAACTGTCTAATTGTTCTATCACTTGCTTCTTTTGCAAAGATATGGTCTCTTTTTCTTCTTCAACCATTTTCCTCACATATTTTTCTTCCAGCAGTTCTTGAATCATTATAGCTTTTTCGTTTAGCAACGAGTCTCGTTCAGCTTCCAATACTCTGTAAGATGTTTGATCATCTAAAGTTTTTTGAAGCAAAATGCTATTTTCCTCCAATAAGTTTTTCTTTTCTGATTCTAACGAATCTCTAACTGCTTTCTCGGTAGTAAGGGTATGTTTTAAATCGTTACTTTCTTGATCACACGCTTTTTTCAGTTCAACAATCTCTTTATTCATTTCCCTAATAATCTCCAGATTGATATTATTTTGTGCACTAATATCAGCAATAGCGTTTTCTCTTTCAACAATTACTTCATTTAGAGATTTAACAATGTCAATATATTCATGAATCTGTTTATCTTTTTGATTATTTAGTTGCTCTAACTCAGATATCAGTTTCTCCCATTTCTTTGTGTCAGAGTTATAATTTTGTTTTTCTACTTCTAACTGTTGCACTAAAGACTGCACATTTTTTTCCAAATCTTCAATCAAGCTATTCTTTTCCTTGACGATCACTTCATGGCTAATGTTATCCTCTTCTAAGGTATATTGTAGTTGTACATTTTCTCGCTGTAAAGCGTCGAAAGCTTGTTCTTTCATTTCAGTTTCTGTTTTTAGTTTATTTTGCAATTCTGTGTTGATCAACTTTAATTGTTCGACCGAACATTGTAAATTATAAATTTCAGATTCCTTCTGCAAAATTATTTCTTTATGATTTATAACAGCTTGTGATATGTCACCTTCTAATTTCTTTAATTCTGAAAAATATAAAAATTTACAAACTTTTCCTTTATGGTTTGAAGTATTATAGGGTATACACTTACCAGCACTTTTTTTTGTGTTGTCAGTCTCCATTTCCTTTACAACTTTAGAAAGTTGAGCAATTTCTGATTTATTTTTTAAAATCTCTTCACTGTACTGAGATGTTATATTATTAAACAAGTCACATTTTTTAAGATACTCTTTTTCAATGCTACTTTTTCGACTGGTTTCTTCAGTAAGTTTCTGAAGTAATAATGTTTTTTCGCTTTCAACAACAGCAAGTGTTTCACGTTCATCCTGTATCATTTTATTAAGGCATTCTTTTTCTACTTTTAATGTTTGGATAGTCAGTTCGTATTTCTCATTTGCGCAATTAGACTTAAATTTAAATTCTTTAAGTGATTTTTCTGTATCAGTAAGTTTAACTGCTAATTTAGATGTTTCAGTGTTAAAATCGTGTTGTAATTCATCAAACAGTTTTTTGTTAACTGCAGCAGAATCTTCAAATTGCTTAATTACTGCAAAACCAACCATATATTACATTATATAAGAAAAAAGTGTAAAGCTGTGCATTAAAAATATTATATCATTTGACTACTAAATAAATCACATAAAACACCTATAAGTATGAACACGTTACCTGTGCATTTTTCTTCGAGAAGCCTTGTAAATTTATTAATTTCTTCATGTAAAGATGCTATGATTGTAGACTTTTCCTCCAATACTTTTTGGAGGTTGTCATTTTTTTTGTACAATAAAATATTTTTTTCTTGTTCTTTAATTTTTTCTTGTTCTTCAGACTGAAGTTTATCTTGCATATCTTTCAAAATTGAAGCTTGTTCTGCTTTAAGAGTTTTTATGAATGTTTTTTTCTCAGTTATGTCATTTGTAAGTTGATCCAATTTCTCCTTAAAGATTGATTTTTCAGTAACAAAATTTTCATGTATTTCTTTTAATTTTAATTCCTTTTCAGTAATTGTATTATCTCTCTCTGCTATTATATTTTCTAGTTCGCATATTCTGTTCTGCAAACCTAATTTGTATTTTATTTCATCATGCAATTGACTTTTAAGGGTATTAATTGTAGCTTGAGATTCATTTAAATCACATGTCAGTTTGGTTTTCATTTCATCATAACCACTTTCCAGACTGTCTATGTCTTTTTCTAATTTTTCAATTTTAGAGTCGCGGTTTTTAATCTCATCTAGCAATTTCTCTCTATTTTCTTCTAAGATTTTGCACTCCTCTTGAGATTTAGTATAACTATTGTTTACACATTCCAACTCTGTCTTTAACTCTTCATTAGCATCAGTATATTGTTTTAGCTGAATATGTGCATCTAAAAGTTCACGACATTTATTTTGTAGTTCTTTTTCAAGGGCTGACCTTTGTGTAGCAAGGTTCATTAAATCATTATTATGTTTATTGGATATGTCATCCTTAATTTCTTTTTCTGATTTTAGCTGCATTTGAAGATTCTCAATCATTTCACCATTTTCATTAATTTTATCTTGCAATTCAAATAACTCATTATTCCTGTTGAGTGCTTTGTCATTCAATAACATTATTGTTGTTTCATATTCTTCTCTCAATTTATTTTTGGACGACTTTTCAGTTTCAATGTCAACTTGAAGATTTTTAATAACATTTTCTAGTTTTGCTACTTCACTTTGTAGACTCTCTAGAAGAGATAGTTTTTCTTCTTGTAATGTTTGAATTTCCTGCATCTTTGTGGCAATAACTCTTTTTGATGTTTCATTACTTTCCTTTAATTTTATTTGCATCTCATCAAGGTCACTGCTTAGTTTATTTATTTCATTATCAAAATGTAATTTTATGGAATTTTTTACTTCTAACTCTTCATTAATTATGTGGTTTAGGTTTTGTATTTCAGTATCTTTCTGGGATACAGTCACACGAAAAGCTTTATTTTCATTTTCCAACTTTTTGCTCAAGTCAGTTAATTTGGTCTATAAAAATGGTATTTAAAGAGTTTGAGTTAATATATAACAGTTTAAGATTTTGTAGCCTGTTTATATTGAAGGCAATTATAATTAATTTATTTTAAATATTTACCTCAAGTTCTTTAATTTGTGTTTCAAGGACAACAATCTTTGCTCGCTCCTCTCCAAGTTGGACTTCAATAACATTTGCACAGGCTTCACTGCAAATAGCTAAAACATAAGAAGTCATTGTACATAATATGTATTAATTTATATTTAACAAACTGACTAATTTATAATAATTTTCCAACACTCACATGTATTATTCAAACGACAGTGTACACTAATGTCATTATCATCACATTCCAGTTGACTACTCTCTAAATCATTTAAACGATTATGTTGCCTTAATTCTGACACTAACTCTTGAAGAGATTGTGTCCTTAGTCTTTCATTTTCTAACTCTTCAGTTAACTGGTTAGCTCGGATTGCCTCTTGTTGATTCAGGTTAAGTAAAATATCATATTGGTGTTTGGTTTCATCCAACTACAAATAAAAAAAATAATAAATACAGGTATTTGTGCATTACAAAGAAGGTTCAGTCATTACATCAAGGTCAGAATACAAATTAAATTAAATTACATTTAGGAGTTTTTTTGACAGTAAATGTGAACTTCAGCCTCTAAAGTCAGCTTAAATATATTGATTAAATAATAAAATATGTTTAAAAATATTGAAATATATATTTATCTATAAGTAGAATGTTAAATATATACATACCTTACTCTTATATACATCTCTTTCATGTTGCAAATCATCCATTTGTTCCTGAACATTAACCAAACATTGTTCCGTTTCTTCCAATTGCTTCATTAATTTAGCAGAATTATTTTTCTCCGGCTCTAAAATCTTGGCCTCCTGTTTTTGACCACAACATAGTGATATTTTGGCTTTTAAATTAAGAACCTCCAACTTATAATTTTCTTTATCTTTGACTGAAAAGTTTTAATTTAGAATGTTATTAAAAAATTATTTTAATTTTTATAAATACATCTCTCTCAATATTTTAAAAGTACCAAGTTTTTCAAGCTTCAAGTTAGTCCTGCTAAGCTCTTCTTGAAGAAAATTTCGATCAAATCTTTCAGCATCTAAAGATGCTTGCAAACGTCGCACTTCAGTATGAAGTGAACGTAATGCTGGTGGAGTTTGAGATACTGAAAACTGCTCCAAGCTTGACCCTGGAATAGCTTGAATGCAAGACTCTGAAATTAAAAAATAAGTATGAAAAATATGTATTGAACAATTATCAAATGATATGAAAATATTATTATACCTTTAATAGCTATGCAAACATTATCAAGTGAAATATTGGAGCATGCCATCAAGCATTTAGTGAAGTTTAATATTATTTCTTGATCTTCTGTTTGAAGATTTTTGCACATGGCACTCCTAATATATACATCTTTGGAGTTGACACACACAAAATATAACAGTAATGAAGCAGCTGTATACACCTCATCTTCTGATTCTGGTTCTGTTGATCCATTTTCAAATTTAAAATTAGGAAACTTTTCTATTATAAACTCTTGCACTGTGTGAGCATCCAACAATGATGATTTTGATTCATCCAAACTAAAATTATCCCTCAAATGGGATATTATACCAACAAGGGTTTCCAAATTTACTTGTAAGATTTTTTTGTTCTCATCATTAAAGTAACAATTTATCTGAAATAAAAATTTATGATATAAACAAAAGAATAAAGAAAAGGATGTTTCAATACGGAACTGTGACTACAAATTTAGTATGGATTAAAAGTCAAGCAAAACATCTGGCGGCAACAGCTGCGCACCTGGCCCTATAGACCCAACGGTTGTTATAACGAACACAAGCGAATTGATATTATAATTACCCAAATACAAATATAACTATCAGTGTAACAGGTTTATAATATCTTTATCACAATAAATTCTATGAAATATTCATGAAAATGCTTACCCAGTTTGTTATAATAATTTTCCACTTTTTCAACATTGTCAACGTTCTGTTTCAATGTCGCACTGATTAAGTAAACACAAATTAAAAATTGCACCGCATTAAACACTAGTCCTAGAAGGATAATACCACATAATTTATTTTTAAAAATTAGAAGTCGTTACCTAAAAATCCATGTTGTAATGTTGATCACAAGCCTGAAGCCGTTGCAGTTTGAAAATAAGTTGTTTTTTGATTCGGTAATCGGTATTCTTTTTCAAATCTCCAAAGAAACGTTAAAAATGTTGACAGTTGGTTGGTTACAGATATACCTAATTTCTTTAAAATACTGAACCGGTTGTTATTTTTAAAATATGATTAAACTTATAATAGACCTTACAACATTTTTTTTGTAATTTGAAAAAAATATTTTGCATTATAAGATTCCCGAAAAAAATAGTTTTTAAATTATAACATGAAAAATGAAATAAAATCCGTTCTTTACGTTCATAGACAGTGTACATAAGTACAGTAATCAGAATTAAGAAACTTTGACAATTAACACCAACAAATATCGAAAAGAAGTTTGTTTATTTACTATATTATCCCAATTTTATGGAATTTAATGTATGACTCGATAATTCGATATAAGTATTTTCGAATGAAAATTTGAGTTCCTTTGCACACGAAAATAAGACATTTATTTAGTGTCACGAAAAAGGTAACCCGGAATGGAAATATTCCTCTCTCAAGTTTAAATGATTTATTAGCTATAAATATAAGTAATTAGTTATTAAACGGAAAAAACTCTAAAATCTTATTACAACTGTTTTCTTTTCTTGTTAACCAGAGCACTATTGCACAATAAGCTTAATCCAAGGTAACAATGTAAGTAATTCAATTATAACATATTATTATATTTGCATTTCCTTTTCAGAACAAGATTATGTCGCCGACACGAGCTGCAGGTTTAGTTATATACAGATACTCTAATGAGTTAATACAGTTTCTTCTCTTACAAACCTCATATGGCATACATCATTGGACTCCTCCTAAAGGTACAACAATAAGTAATTATATTTTTGAATGTTTATTAGTTTTATAATTTACTGTGTATGATTAAATTTTTTTAGGTCATGTTGATCCAGGGGAATCTGACTGGGAGACAGCTTTACGAGAGACACAAGAAGAAGCTGGTTACATAAAGGATGATTTAGAGGTAATTTTCTGTTATATTAGTAGTATTAAAGTGGTATTTAGAAATTCTGTTGAATTTAAGGGAGTCATTATAAGTACTAAAGGAAAGGTGATCCTTAAAGTATATTTCGAGACATTAAATTTTCCATAGTTCAGATTTCAATAATAAAGTTTTTTATAGTTAAGTTTAAATGACATTACAGATTGATCAAACCTCAAAGAAAGTTCTCTCTTATGAAGTAAATGGAAAGCCCAAAGAAGTAGTATATTGGCTAGCAAAATTAATTAACCCAGAAGCACCAGTGAAACTTTCAGATGAACATCAGGATTTCAAATGGCTACCTTTACCACAAGCCCAAGACTTGTCAGGTTATGATGATATGAAACAATTACTTTCTGAGTATTATGGATTAGCATCAAGTAAATTGAAACAATGAAGGTTAAGTTAGGCCAATATTTATTGGCAATGATGTAAGAATCAAATTGAATTATCCAAATCAATGAAAATATGAATAAATATATCATAATACCCATTAGGTTCCTATTTTTTAATATTCATTGCTTGACATGTAGGTAGAAATAATTATGCATTTTTATTTCTTCTAGGTTGTTATTGTTCATCCAATTATATCTATTTTTTTATTAATTTGAGCCCCTTTTAGTCTTTTGTCCTCCTCCTTACTCCCCCTTTTATACGCGTCCAGGGTAGTATAATAAGTGAGCCTTCAAATGCGTACATCGCTACTTATTAATGAAAGTGGGTCTGGCGATTTGTGGTTTTTGATTTTCCGAAAACATTGATTGTTTTGAAACCGAAACAATTGAACTTTTAAATGATACTAATAATGATAGGGTACAGGAAGGATCTTAGGAGTTATAATAGCTTGACACGAATTTTAGTAAAGGTGCGATTTTTTGACGCCAAGTGTTAAATGTAGTAATGTAAGTAAAATGTAGCTTGTCGCTGCTATCGTCGTTTCCCATGTGACTCCATAGCCAAACAAAGTTCAACAGATTCAGTATGGATGTGTTGGAGCAGCCAGTCAGGATCGCAAAAGATTGCTGTTGGAATCTTTTTTATGGAGTCTCGCGAGTACGTTGCCGGCCATTATTTTTTATCGATCGACCTAGTACTGTTCACGCTCAACCGAACGCGATCTTGTAATATGGATCGCGGGATCGCCGATCTATTTTCGATCGTCCGGTGTGGATGCGGCTATTGGTTATTGGCTACGTTGATTAGATAATCCAGATCCGATAGAACGTGTCGGGGTCTCCTTTAGGCCATAGGCAAATTTTGTCCGAAAGGTGATCTGCGTATTACTTTATAATTTATATGTAATTTGTTTCACTTCATTAACTATGTATAAAAAAGGTGATCAAAATCGATTTAGGTTTAAGATGTTATTTACAGCGAGACATCAAAAATGTACGTTTTTAAATAATAAATTACATTAATGAATCGTAATTAAGACTCCTTCTTATATATCATTAAATAGTATTAGTGTTATTCAAGTTAGATTTATTAGACGAGCCCATTTTGATCTGGTTTTACTGACTTACTGTATTTATAGGTTATCGAATAAACAGATGCTATAATCTGTGATGGCAATTCGTCTTTAACTCTGTGAAGATAACATTCGGCGCACTACAGTATGGCATATGACATATGAATTATAAACACAAAATTAATAAATTAGGATTTTCTATTATTATTTGACTGATTGAAATAAAAATATGAAATATTTATTTAAGTAAATAGTCGTTTAAATACAATGGATTCAGGAACGCCTGATGAGGCTTCCCAGAATGTTTTAAACGAGTCAAGCGACGATATCACAATAACAAACAAATTCAAAAGCCGAGCAAAGAAGAGAAAACGGTTTGTTTTTCGAAATATTTTTTTTATAAATTCATGTTATGCTTCGTTTAATATTATTATTGATTAAATAATAAGTGGAAACATTTTAGAGAGTCTAGTACAGAGGACGATGTCCTTCCAGATAATACTCTTGAAATGGAGAAAAATCTTCACGCCTCAGCTGTAAGAAATAATTTAGACGATACCAGTGTGAAAAAAATACTAAAAGTAAGTTGTCTAGTTGTCGATTAATGTGCTAAAATTAAATGCTATACAATTAATTCTTAACACCTCTGTATTTCATAGAAAGTGGTAACAAATGATCATGTACTGGCTTTCGTCAAAATGCGTGAAAAAGAAGAAACGGTAGAGGCTGGAGAAAATGTGCAACCAATCACCAGGGCTAAAGCCAAGTAAGTTGTGTAAAAATGCTCCCCTAAAGAGTACATTTTTTTAAATAATATTAAAATACTCATAAAAATAATCAATTTTTTTTTCAAACCAATAATATACTTGTCTTAGAAATCTAAAGTAAAATAATATGATTATTTTAATGAATTATCTTGCTAAAAAAACTATTCAACACAGGTCAAATAGGTAAAATAAATCTAAACTTTTAATAATATTGTTGAAGGATGAATCACAGTGCTACATGTTATATGAGATAAAGTTCATGAATCATTTATTACTTACTATATAATTGCTCTCAACAGGGAATTGATGAAAGCCTCACCTAAATCAGCACCATGGAATTTAGAATTGACACCAATTAAACATATACATGTTAAAACAAGACCAGAGGTAAAAGCTCTCATTGCTCAAGAGCTACCCGATGATGAAGATGATGAAGAGTATCAGCCAACTAATGATGAAGTTCAGGTAATAACAAATTTGACTTGAAACTAAAAAAAAGTTCAGTAATATACCTCTATATGAGGTCAATTTATTTTAAATGAGTTGATTGTAGGTTGTTATCTGTGTAGGCAAAACTTAATCTAGACATTTTCAGAGTGATGATGACCATGCTACTTGTAGTGACATTGATTCTCTCCCGGCTACACCTTCCACACCTAAAAGCCAAACAAAATCTGAATCTACAGTTATCACAGATGGACCATTTAAAGTTCCACAGGTAAATAGATATTAGTTTGTTTCAAATAATGACTACTTAGGTTTATCATAAATTTATCAAAATTAACACAATTTCTACTGTTAAAGACCTATTATTTTGTCTGCATTTTTAATGCAAAAAATTATGGATTATTTTATTATTGATTATATTGATAGCTTAAGTCCCAACAAAAAGGAAACCAGTATTTTTTTATTATTCTTAACCATATTTATATAAAACTTTTGATACCAAATACTATCTATAGAGCCACACAGACATATCTTCTATCACAGCAAATACAATGACATTTTAGGAGACAGTTTCCCAGGCTCGCAGACAACTCGTTCTGGAAGAGGAAGCTACAATAGCTCTTCGAACTCGCTCCAAACTGAGCCTTTCAGAAACTCCGATAGAGCATATAGAGAGTTCTTTTGTACCGCCAGATGATATACCACACCCAGATGTTGACGATTTGTGGAATGACTTCTTAAAGGAGTGCCTCAACCCAGCAGCCAATACTAGAAATGA
Source organism: Pieris rapae (assembly GCF_905147795.1). Lineage (NCBI taxonomy): Eukaryota > Metazoa > Arthropoda > Insecta > Lepidoptera > Pieridae > Pieris > Pieris rapae. The sequence goes on along the minus strand of NC_059509.1, from coordinate 1,204,516 downwards.
GGATGATGATGAAACTGACCCAGAGTATAATGTGGCTGCTGATCCCGATGCAGGTAAACTTCAATAAGTAATATCATTTATTTATTAATTCAATAAAAATAATTCTATATTTATATTTAAACTCTTACAACCTCACAACTTAGACTCAGTTACAAAATTACTAATAATACATCTGTACTTCAGTACTTGTATGTGTTTATTAAAAGTAAAAAACACATACATTGATATCTACAATGTGCCTACTGTGCCCCAGCAACTGATTTTAATACTAACTGCATGTCAGTTGCATTTGTATTTAATATTAAGTGTATTTTTCTTAATTTTTTTATGAATTTAGGTATTATTTCAGCAGTCTTGCACTTTCTTAGTTTATTAAATTTTTTTATTTTTACATTTAGGTACAGAAACAGAAAACAGATTGATTAGATACATATAGTTATTACACACTAAACTACATTTGAAAATCTGAAACCCAATTACATCTGCACACAACATTTTACACTAAATAGGTTGATATTTACAGCATATAGACCAACATACAGATATTAAACTTAATGACAAAAAAGAAAAAAAAAATATATTAATTAATGAAAAATTTTTCTGCACAATATTATTAATTCAAGGAATTCATGTGTGTTATTCAATAAATTTTCCAGTTGAAGAAGATGAAGAATCCCTTGAGAACAGTCTGATAAAGATCTCGAAAAAGGAATTAAATGACTTGGTCACAGAACTGTTTAATGTAATGCCCGAATCAGAACTTACTCCAGAATTGAATAGCAGCGAACAAATTAATAATATTCAAATTAATGGAAAAGAGGTTAGTTGTATTTATAGTTTCTATCTATATGTACTTTATTGTACAAATATAGAAATAAAAAAAAATGTGGGTACAAAAGAAATGAAACTCCTTTACAAATTACCATATTTTTCGAAAAATTTTCTATTACTACTCGGATATGTAACTTTACATTACTTGGTTAAATAAAGTTAAAGAAGAGGCTTTTATTATCATATACAAAAATACAATTTTTTTCATTTTTACCTTATTACTACTAAGATTATTACAGAATTTCATTATTTGTAATAGTAGTATGATTTTTATTGTTACTATACTTTTTGTTATTAATGGCTTTTAATCTCTTCGAATTAACCGCGGTAGGGACAAGACAAAGATGGCCCGTAACGGAAAGAAGTTTTACTTCAAAAATTATATACTAAATGTTAGTTGATTGTTCAAATGTAATTTATTGTCTTACTTTTGTTGAGAGCGCAGAGTCCTGTAGGAAAAAAACACAAAGTTTTTATAATTAATCATACATAAATTAAACATTTTTCACTATCTGAATGTATTAAACTTTTCTTTAAAAACAGTGTATTTCAATGATAAATTTTAATTTATAAGTTTAATATAAATCTTTAATTTGGCCTAAACGAAAAGAACGAAAGTTTGAAATTCAATAAAATCAAAAAGCGGCAGTAAAAAGAGATTGTATAATGCCTCCTATCTCATTTTCTCCCACGTTAAAACATATGAATTTATTTTTCTCTTTATTATATAGTCTCTTTTTAATGTCGCTTTTTCCGTTGCATCCAGTTTGAAATCACAACGATTCTAAAGAAGTTTCTCTATCTATCTCATTTTCTTCCACGATAAAACATATGAATTTATGTTTCTGTCTCTTTTTACTGTCGCTTTTTCCCGTTGCATCCGGTTTGAAATCACAACGTTCCTAAAGAAGTTTCACTTAAAAAACTAATAATGAAGGAATCTCACTAATTTACCAAAGCAACAATAAAAATCAATGGTCACAATCATACCATTTCCTAATAATTACTATATATACTATTTTTTTTAAATATATATATATATATATGTCAAAACAAACAATTTCTAGCCGTCTTCCATATGGGAAGGTAAGCAAGAACCAATTTCCGACGAGGATCGGTCTTCCAAAAGACTTCAGTTTGAGAAAAATGATCCACCACGACTTTCTATTGGAAAGACAGAACACGAGGAAAACGAAGTGATTGGTGATATTTTTATGTATGTATACAAAATCCAAAAATATTATGTTTAGTACCATTTTTTGGTCTGGCAAAAAGAACTCCTTCATCCATAATTTAACAAAAAACAAATGTTCTCTATGGGCAGTAGGCATACAGTACACAATAGTATCGGCATTCTGTGCAGTTTAAGGGTTATTAAAATACAATATAAATTTATTCACTTTATCGCCTGTATGAAGGCAGAAGATATTTATTAATTTAGGTACAATTTATAATATACTCATGCACGTCAAATTTACGCTATCCGTTCATTTTTCTATGAGGAAGGCAAGAAGACTCGGCAAGTTCGTTCCTCACTTTTCATTGTTGATTTTTATCACGGGAAAGGTTCACAAGTTCAATAGCTCTAAGGGGAAAAAAATATACATGGTTTTGTTTTGTAAATGAAATCAAATGATTTTTCATTTAGCTAACACAATGTACACTTATGAACGTCAAAAAGAATTACCCATTAAATGCTTCATTTTACATTTACTGCCAGTTTCCAAATCAGGGGCGTAGTATGAAAGACAAGATAAAGCAATAAACTGTCTGCCACTCTTTTTAATCGCCAGTTTAAAGGCCAAAAAAAAAACAAAAAGCGTCGCCAAATTCACAAAATAATTTCAATAATAATTGAAGGATTATGGGTCGTTTATCAAAGAAACGATAGTAATTAGCACAAATATAACTTTTATTTGGTAAGAAGATGAATGACAGCAAGAACACTTAGTTACAATAAACCTTCATATAATATAGTGTTGCCACCTAGTTAAATTTTCAAAAACTATTTTACTTAAATTGCTCAATACTCCCACTAAAATTTAAACTAGGTACAAATATAAAAAAAATAAACTCCTACTGAAATTAGAGTTGTGAAAAGAAAAACAAAATGTGATCTCTTAAATAGATAAAAGCTTGAGTTGGTAACGCTTTAGTTAACATATCTGCTAATTGACTGTTACTAGGAATATAATTTAGTTTAATTACACCCAACTCAACCTTTTCCCTTATAAAATTAAATTTCACATCTATGTGTTTGGTTTTCTTATGATAAACAGGATTGCTAATTAACTTAATTGCACTCTGATTATCAACATACAATGGAACAGATGTAATATTTTCACCTAAATCTAATAATAATTGCTGTAACCATAATATCTCTTTTACAGCTTCACAAGCAGCTACAAATTCTGCTTCAGTTGTGGAGAGAGCAGTAGTCTTCTGTTTCTGGCTACACCATGTTATAGGTCCCCCATTCATATTAAAAATATAACCTGTAGTAGACTTACGCGTATCTACATCACCTGCAAAATCTGAATCCGAATAGCCAGTGAGATCACTACTTTCTCCATAACATATACATAAATCTTTAGTATTTATTAGGTATCTAATAACACGTTTAATGGCATTTACATGTTGTTGACTTGGATCGTTTACATATCTACTCAAAACATTTACAGCAAAAGAAATGTCAGGCCTTGAAACAGAGCTCAAAAATAACAAGGACCCTATAGCTTCTCTGTATGGAAAATTAATAATATTTTCATCCATTTTCTTTGAAATAACAACATTTACATCTGCAGGGGTACTGGCAGGATTTGAATCACTCATACAAAACTTCTCTATTAATTTTTCAATGTAATCTCTTTGATAAATACAGATACAATTATTTACTCTCTCTATTTCCATTCCCACAAAATATTTCAATTTTAATTCTTTTATTTTAAATGTTTGTTTCAAATATTCTATAACTCTTTTAATCATTGAGGAACTGGAAGAGACTACAAGTGCATCATCAACATAAATTATTATGAATACTTTCACCCCATTGAAAATACCTACATAAACACAACTGTCAGCCTGAGATTGCACAAAACCATATTTTATTAAAAACTCAGTGAATCTTCTATTCCAACAACGAGACGCCTGTTTAAGTCCATACAGTGATTTATTAAGATTTAGGATACAATCATTTTTAAATGAAATTCCTTCTGGTACTTCTATAAAAATATTCTCTTCCAAATACCCGTTCAAAAAAGCAGTCTTTACATCAAACTGTTGAATTTCTAAATTATATTTAGCTGCAATAGAAAGGATAATTCTTATAGAGTCATATCTCGTTGTTGGAGAGAATATTTCTTGATAGTCAATATCTTTTATTTGATTAAATCCGCGTGCACATAAACGAGCTTTAAACCGTTTTACCTGAACATTTTCATCCTTTTTTATAGCAAAAACCCACTTTGTAGTAAGCGTACGTTGACCAGACCTCTCTACTGGAGTCCAAGTATTATTCTCTTCATGTGCAAGCAATTCTTCATCAATAGCTTTCAACCAGTCGTTTCTTTGTGGACTTTTCATTGCTTCAGCATACGTTTGTGGCAGTGACAGTTCAATTAGGTTTGCTTCAAAACGTCTATTAATCCTTGGTCTCAAATTTATGTTGCTTTGAATTAAATCATCATCTAATTCTTGAGAAGGTTCATATGTAGGGTCATTACTATTACAACTCAACATGGTATCTTCATTCTCTGATGATGAAGTTTCCACAAGAGTATCCTCTACATTTGTTTCTTGCATTTGATTTTGTTGTCCTAATGTCTTCACTTCATCGTCAATGTATATTTGTGTAATATTCTTCCTTATCTCTGGAACATTATGTTCTTCAAAAATTACATTTCTTGATATTTTAACCTTTTTGGTTTCTGGATTGAACATCCTGTAATTGTTATTATCATACCCAATTAGTATCATTTTCTCACTCTTTTTGTCAAGTTTAGTTCTTAGCTGATTAGGAATATGGACATATCCAATACTTCCAAACACCTTCACATGGCCTATATGAGGTTTGATGCCGTTCCATAATTCAAATGGTGTTTTCTTAGGAGTTTGGCTGGAGGAAGTCCGGTTTAATAAATATACTGCACAATTCACAGCCTCAGCCCATAATTCCAGTGACACATCCCTTGCGTACAACATTGAACGTGCACTCTCCACAATGGTACGGTTCTCTCTTTCAGCACGCCCATTTTATTCTGGTGTATATGGCGCAGTACACTCATGAATTATACCTTCTTTGCTGAGATAGTCATTGAAGGTTTTATTCACATACTCTCTTCCATTATCAGTATGCAATATTCTGACACTATGCATGTACTTATTTTTGATCAAAGCATTGTATTTCATGAATATGTCCATCACATCACTTTTATGTTTGACAAAATATACATGCCTGTAACTTGTAGCAGCATCCTTAAATAATATAAAGTATCTCATACCTTGGATAGATGTATGACTCATAGGTCCACAGACATCACTATATACAAGGTCACCTGGCTGTAGTTCTCCTCGTATAGATTTGTGAAATGGAAATCTGCACTGCTTTCCATATGCACATGCTTCACAAACAAAATCAGTTTTATCACTGTTATTCAGTTTCAAGCCTTCTACCACATTATCAGCACTCATACTCTTGATTTGTTTTAGGTTAACATGTCCCAGTCTTTCATGCCACATTTTAATGTTATTTTGATCACTTTGAACTAAGTTACATGTATCTGAGACCACAGCTTTAATTTTCAATTCGTATAAATTATTTTCTGTTATTGTTGCACACATTACCAAGTCATTTCCTTTGTAAATGAATGCACCAGAGTCTTTCTTGATAATGATATATGATTTACGCATTATCACACCTTCTGAGAACAGATTTCGTCGCAAATTCGGAACATACAATACATCATGTAGTTCACTGTTCTCCCACTGTCCATTGACACATCTCTTTATTAACACCTTGCCAATGCCAGCCACTTCCACTGATTGTTTGTTTCCTAATGTCAATGATTTCTGGTTACATTCCAATAGTTCTACAAAGAACTCCTTTCTATAGGTCATATGTGCAGAGGCACCACTGTCTAAAATCCACACATTGTCTTCAGCTTCATGGAATTTGGTTTCTACATTAAACGCTAACAAGTCTGCACCTTCCTGTTGAGGTTTTCTATACTTGGATTTCTTTGGAGCACGACATTCTCGAGAAAAATGTCCTCGTTTCCCACAATTATAACATTCAAATCTGTGTTTACTGTTTTTATTTTGATTTGAATTACTAGCATTTCTATTCAGCTCACTTTGTTTTGGGCTATTTTTACACCCTTTCTTAGCCACAAGAAGAGCGGTTTCTTGTTCTTCTTCACACTGTAAACTAGCTTCTTCATCTAACAAACGAGCAGTGAGATTGACAAGAGTCTGTTGCTCTGGATCCAAAGACATCCACGCTTGACGGAGTGATCTATACTTATGAGGCAGTGTTCCAAGTATTTTTGTTATCACAGCCATTTCACTAATACTTTCGCCACTTTCTTTTAACTGCTTGGCCAATGATTCCACTTTAGAAATGTGTTGAGCTACACTGTCATTTGTAGACATTTTATACTGGTAAAACTTTTCATGGATCAACATTTTACATAATTCACTCTTCTGTTCGTATATTGATTCAAGTTTTGTCATTATTTCCTTAGCAGTTTCACAATTTTCTATTAAAGTTATTTGTTTGAAGTCCATCGAAGATGTTATAATAAACATGGCCATGCCATCATTCTTTGTCCATTCAACATTATTTCCAGCCGGTTTAGGCACTGAAATATCAATCCCTTTTGCTTTTAGGGCACACTTTATCTGGAATTTCCATTGCCTAAAGTTATTTCCATCAAATTTTTCTAAGTTTATTGACCGCATTGAATCCATTTTGAGGTTATTTTGTCAATTTCTTCACAATACGATTGTAACTTTTTCTTTGCTATTTTTCTTAAAACTTTCAATTGCAGAATCTACTGGGCCCATAACCTGAAGGATTATGGGTCGTTTATCAAAGAAACGATAGTAATTAGCACAAATATAACTTTTATTTGGTAAGAAGATGAATGACAGCAAGAACACTTAGTTACAATAAACCTTCATATAATATAGTGTTGCCACCTAGTTAAATTTTCAAAAACTATTTTACTTAAATTGCTCAATAATAATAAAATCTAACCAACAAAACCTACCCAAGCCATCTATTAATATTTAGTCAAGTGTGTGAAAATATATATATATTTATGGCTCTCGTTAATATTTGGAACCATCTAACCAGAGCAGGACCAATAACAGTAGACGTCAGAGAAGAGCAAGTAGAAGAGTCAATGGACGTGGTGGAACCGCCGCCAGCTGTTCGAGGTGCCATCGAACCCTCTGATAACACCCTGAAGGTTGTTATTGAAAACGATGTGGTGAGTTCATATATTTGCTATTTAGCTTGATTTGCTGTGAGACAAAAATTGTTTCATGAAAAAAGAAGAATTACCATCTATGCTTGATATACGCTATGGACTTTTTGGGTCTAAAGCAAGCGAGTGCTAAATGCCCATAGAAATTCAATTTGAATGGAGTCGAACCATTGACCTTAAGCTTCAGGCCAACACGGCTTTTACAATAATAATGTAAGTTTTATATGGAAATGAAGATCATAGTTTTATTTATCAAAAACGAATTGTAAAACTTGTGATTTTTTTTTATTTGTACCCTCTTTTTATGCATATTTTGGAATTAAAAAAATACTTTATCTAAATCCTTATTATACATATAAAAATTAAACGTTACGATTAATTTAATAAAAAATGGTAAGAAAATACATCTTTATTTTTAGATAACAGATGAGCAAATATTGATACTTCAACAACAGTTGCGCATGCACATACAAATAGCGACATCGAATTTTCTTTTGCTTTTTGTCAATCCAGCATATTGGACTTACGCGCCCAAATATAAGGAGTATTTGGTGAGTTTCAATTTTATTAATAAAGTATTTGGCAAGTTTTTTGTAGAGTTTATCATTTTAGTAAACAGGATAATGTTGTAAAAAATATTTCCTTTTTTGATAAATTGTGTCTGTGAATATTCATCAGGCAAACATAACACATAAAACCAAATAAAAATAAATCCACCATTTACCGAAGTAAAGCCCACCAGACCTACTTTAAATAAAAGCCTTTTTAAGGAAAAAAATAGTTTATATTTAGAAAAAATAATAACCATACAAAAAATATCTATTATTTATTTCATAGACTATAGAGAACATTGAACAACAACAAAAAAACATACAGTGCCACATACATACTTTTCTTAGCCGGTAACAGCGTCGCTGTCATGTATTGCCAGTAAATAAAAATTTGCCATTATAATGGGAATAATTTGAACTCATGCAACTTGATAATAAAACAATATATACTAGTATGTTGTAAAGTCATCTCTAGGCTTAAATAAATGTAATACAAATTGGGAACAACTGATATGATAGGTTTTCTTACCTGTTTTATTAATATAATATCTTTTAAATTTATCTAGCAATCAGAACTGTCCTACTGTAATTAAGTAAAAAACTTTGTAATTAATAATGCAAGGAAAAAAAAATTATTAGATCTTTGTAGATAGTAAACTTATTAATCGTAGGCGGCAAGAAATCACAGAAAATAAACACAGCATAATGGCGGCGGTAGAACCCATTTTACCCGCCGGCCATCAAAAGTATTTGGCACTGTAACACTCGCAGGGATAATATATAATGTTGGTAGGCTAATGTTACTAAAAATCAATTTTTTGCAACAGAGTATTATTTTGCAGGAAACCTTACAAGGTATGGTGGTAAAACAGGAGAACTCAGTCGCTAGAGTGTGTAACTTGTCGCCTGCCCTTGAACTTGTCAAAAGCTGGGAGGATTGTGTGTCAGAAGATACGCCTGAGAATAAGAAGATGGTTCAGTAAGTGGTAACATCGTGGTGGATTTTTTATTGGGATTAGATTGCGGCATCAACCGATTTGTTTCATGAACCGACCTTGTACCATGTGGCAGAAGTCAATTGTCAAAAGTAGACTTTCCAATTATGGGGATGCAAATTTAATTTAGAATTACACTTTTCTATGTATGCTATATGGTATTTGGAACAAGTGTTTAAAATATAAATTAAATATCAAAGAAAAACAATTATTTTTATAGCTGTAGCCGTCTTTTGGAAGAGAATGAACACCATCATTTTAAATAGCACAAGAAAATTCTAGAATGTGAATGTGTATGATTTTTTATTATTATAAACTAGATGAACCGGTGAACTGCGTATCGCCTACTTATACTTGCGTCAAATCTAATACAAACTTTTAAAAATAAACCAATGAAATGCAATTTTCCAAAGGCTACATCTATAACTAACCAAGTGACCATTTTATATTTTTGTAAAGACAAAAAATTCACTGTTTAACAGTTTTTATTGAAAACGTCGTTTTCACTATTTTTCTTTATGTATTATTTATGTTTTCGTTTTAACCTTCTCTGGATTTTCAAAAATAATTCAACACCAAAATTAGCCAAATCGATCCAGCCGTTCTCGAGTTTTAGCGAGACTAACGAACAGCAATTCATTTTAATATATGTATATAATAATGTATGGTAATTCAGATTATTTTGTTTCTCATTTATGCGTCTTATTTCAGATTCATTCAATCCGAGGCGGATAAAAGGTGAGATTAATTAATTGGTTAAAAAAATAAGATGATGCAATTTATGTAATTAACGAAAATCAATATATATTAGTAGAAAATATAAATTTAATCTGCTTTCCTGAGTACAATTAAATGTCGCTACATGTTATGTAGCGACATTAAGAGCGAATAGTATGTATGTTTTTTTTATAATAATAATTATGGACAAATTTTTTATTTAGCCGTCGAAGAAGCCTAGGAAAGAATTACTATCCGGGAGATTTCCCGGAGGAATTCAAGAAAGTCACCGCTAACAGTTCTGTGTTCCTCTACCCTTATTTGTTGCCTTCCGTGCCTTATCGGGGAGTTGAAATCAAGAGGCGAACATGTTATTTACCTTCTGAAGATAAGTAAGTAATAAAATCTATTTATTTTACAAATCATATTAAGTCATATGAACGACGTTCCATCTGTTTTTTTTTTTTGTTCAGAGACAATTTATAATAATAATAAAAAGTTAACTGGATTAGACCACAACTGCAGAAACATTTAATTTATTTATTGGTTATAAGCATTCCTGCTAGTTCTAATAATAATAGCTATAGAATAATAAATTAACCAATTCAAGGAAAGAGCGAACTATTTTTCAAGAGGCCGGCAGCGCACTTGCGAGCCTTCTGATAGTGCGCGTGTCCAGAGCCGGCGGTATCACTTAACACCTGGTCTTGCCTGGTGTAAAAAATATAAGGATCGAAATTGGAATAGGAATATAGGGAATATTACTATTTCAGATTAATAATCTTAGGGATAGACCAATTTTGGTCCTACGTAGAAGCGAATCCGGATTTGTACCCGCCCCCACCGATAAAAAACCTGCGTCATCGGTGGGGTATTGGAATCACATTAGACCTAGTGTGCAAGTATATGTTCCCTTGGATAAGCCCTAAGACCTTAGCAGGGCATGTTTCTGCAGTGAGGAAAAATAAACAGACTGATCACATGATTACCGTAAGTACAACCTAATACTCACAACCTCTTGTTTTACATGACCATGCATGATTAAGAGAAATGTCAAGACTGATAGAAAAAACAATAAGTTTTTGTTGAAAGAAATTTTATAATAAAGAGGTTATAAGGTTTTCCCTATTACAAAGTATTACTATAACAATTGTTTTTAAGTTCACTAATAAAGACTTACCATAGACAAATTTTGAAAGCGATATAGAACTAATAGTTTGATTGTTTTTGAATCCGCAATGGGATATTGTACCTACTTGTCTGCTACATTTTAAAAGGCTTTTGTGCCACGCATGATAAGGTGAACAAATTTCTTGTTATAGTTTCATTAAATAAAAGTGTTATATTATTAATCTTTGTGGTATCCGTGTAGCTTAGTACACAAACAAAGAACAAATCGTGTAGTTAAAAGTATTCTTAGTAATAATGTAATACGTACAAATTTCTGAGCTGTCTTAAAGTGACAATATTTTTATAATAGATAATATTAAGAGATATGTATCGTCAATATATTTTACATAATTGGGAAATAATAAAGCGATTTATCATATAAACCGTGTCAGGTTTTAGACTTTTTTTTAATTGTTTCTTAGTTATGTTTGTGAAATAAACTTGAAAACAGTATCGTAAAGTTTTTATCTCGTACAGTAATTTCGGGGTTTTTCAGAAATACTTCAAAACACGAGAAGTACCTAAAACAAAGCATGTCTTGATTCCGTTTAACGCAGAACTGACATTGTATGAGCAACCTGAATCAGAAATTCCATCAATCTGGGTACGATACCTGGCGAAAAGCAGTAAAAGATTTAGGGTAAGTTAGATAAAGTTTAGAAAATCTGTATTTCTATACTAATATTATAAAGAGGAAAGGTTTTATTTTTTGTTTGTTTGTATGAATTGAATAGGCTCCGAAACTACTTGGCAGATTTGAAAAATTCTTTCACTGTTGGAGAGCTACATCATTCCTGAGTGACATAGGCTATATTTCATTTTCAAAAAAAATAGGCATCCTTACTAAAATTACGATAACATTAACATTTGTTTATTATTTGATACAATTCTAACAGATGGCGCTGAGTTAAAGGTAGTTTAGTTTAGGTCCGTGTCGTGGTACCAACGTTTCACATAAGTTCTCCTACGGTTTCCCTTGATTAATTTACTACTATGTAATATAACAAAAACCTTAGCCACAGCAACGCTTGGCCGAGTCTGCTAGTATATATATACCTACGGAATCTTACAGTTACACATATTATAAACGAAAACAATTAGAATATTTGCAAAACTAGAACATTAATAAACAAAATATATGAAATAGAAAAAATACATTAATATATTGAAAGAAAAGACAACTGAAATTAATTAATCTAAATTGTAACTATTGTTAAATTCTTAGTCTTAAAATTTTTCCTTACATTGTCTTTGGTAAGGTGGAAAATGTCAACTTTTCATAAATTGTATTGTAGTAAAACCCGAAACAATAGTTTGTGTTCGTACGAGGCGCATGCAACAATAATTGTATATGAATATCATCTTAATTTTTTCTATAAATTAGTAACAATTGTGCAGATACTAAATAAAACATTATTCACTTACTTTAATCTATCATACTGGATAAAAATTTAAATAAAATAAATTTTCTGTTTTTTAAAGTTTCTAAGCGATGCTCTTTAACTAACACTCATAAATATATAACTATTTAAACACATACTTGTTCTGTTAAGCGAAAACAATTTTTTTTTGTAATTCCATAGAAACACTTGCAAAAGAAACGTCCAACGAATTTTCAACCGCCAAAAGGCATTGAAATATCCCAGGCCAATATCATTGAGAAACCAAAGCCTCCATTACCTATACAATTCACACAAGAGATCGTTTCTAACCGGATAAACTTGCATCCGGTAAAACCGGCTAACCCGGACAGAGTGGATATAGTAATAGAACAGCCAACAAACGAAATAGACCCCGAAAAAGATTTAGAGCCAATAGAAGAGCCAGAGGTCATTATGGACACGGAACATTGCTCATGTTGTGTGCTATTGAGGAAAATATCGAAATATAAACAGAAAAGAATAACTGAATATGTGAAGAAGTTTGTTGTTAAAATGCAGTGTCCCTGTCGGAGTATACGATATCCGAAAATGACGAATCGATTGAAAATATTGTTGAGTTATTATAAAAATTGTTCCAAGAATGTGTTTAGTGATTTGAAAAGTAGGATCGAAGCGGCCAAAAAGCCGGGAGTTTGTAAGTTAGGTATAGCTAAAGAAGCGGAGGAGAGACTCACTGATGCCAAAGATAGAGGTAAGATTTTGTTTAACAAGAAACTACTCGGTATTATATTTATTTGAAAAAATTCTTTAGGATTCACTAAAGTCTTCGTCCAATATTGTCGCCAAATCGTCTATAGCAAATATGGGTAAAGCTCTCATAAATATTAGTAGATAAAAGTATTATTTTATGAGGAATCTTCGAAAATGCATTTTGTTTTCAATTATAGGCAATGTGTGCGTAATATCTGTTAAGAAAGTTAATAGTTATTCTTTAAATAATCACCTAATAATATCAAGAACTGTCATACGGGAAATTATATATGTATCAATTTAATTAAATAGATTATAATATTGCAAGCCTTTTCTTTGCAGAATTTGTAAGAACATTTTTAATGAGATTATCCCTGCGTCAAAATAAAATTAGGAATACACGGACAAAGAGAACTCTGTTTACAATTCTGTCTCGATTTAAATCAGACGAAGACGATCCGCTTAAATTAATGGATGACATTTACAAAGCTTGCGACGTGGAGTTAGCGGACACGTATAATGAATTTTTGGGTTTCCTGAACCCCGAACAAGCGGACCAAATTGATAAATTTCGAGAGTATTTTATTAGCAATGCTATGGATGACTTGATTCAGAAGACTGAGGTAAGTTATGGCACAAACTTATGTTTTTTAGAACAGGCAAGAGAAATTTTCTATTTAATATCGATAGTTAATATCGAGTAAAAAAATTTTTTTTTTTCAGGAAATTGTAACTGATAAAAGCAATAAAATTAACATTTTGAAGTACTTGTCTACGTTGTCTCGTAATAGTCCATTGTCGTGTGTGATGTGCACTAAACTTATGGACAATATGCGCCAATACCCACAACTTGCTCGATATTGTTTCTCATTATTTCCACATCGAAGGAAAGTGTGAGTATCGAACTATTTGAAGATAGGTCAAACTTAAGTAATTTTCAATAATAGTGAATCATTTTCTTAGATTTAAATTCTTAGTGTTTAGTTTTAATTTGATTCGATTTTTTTCTCATAAAAATCATATTTACATTATTTTATATAATTTTTATGTATTAGTCTAGAATTTTGTCCAATGTTGGCTAATTATTTTACTTTTAAAACCCTAAATAATACAAGTTAAGCCCCAATCAAATATTTATTTTATAATTAAATAATTCTGTTTGCTCTAAGTCAAAATAATTTAAGACCAGAGAAAAACAGTTTATCAATAAATACTTTGACGTGGATAAAAATCTGATATTTCATTTTACATTTATACTTTAGGCGCATCGCGACAAGCGAAGAATTAAAGAGTAATTCCAAACAGACATCGCCACAATCTCAAATAGCACCAAATGAAACACTAAGCAGTAACGATAATGGGATTCTAAGTTCCAACAACACTGGTAATGGTAAAATTACGATTTTAAACAAAGACAAAATAAATGCACAGATCGTCCAACAAGTTCACACACAAGAAAATATAGCCCCAGATCAAATAAACAACGAAATTCAAAATAAGCAAATAAACAGCCAAGAAAGTGATAATACAGTTAGTAAAGATAATAAAGTGGAAGCAAGTAATGAAAATAGTGAATCAGAAAACGAAAATGAAAGTGGAACAGAAAATCAAGATCAAGAAATGAATGAATCTGACAATAGTGGTGGGGATGAAACTGAACAAGGGGCTTTAATGATATGTGAAGATAATGTTGATGTTATCTGCCTTTCTAGGTAAGTAAAAATGTAATTATATAATATCCAGGGCCATTATATGAAATAAAGCTACTGATATCTCATCTTCGAAAGTTGTATTAAGTGAAAATTTATTGAGCTTATAAAAAAACGTTTTAATACTATCATATTTTTTACAGTGATAAAAGTCATGACGATGAAGACGATTTTGAAGAAAAGCCATTGGTGGATATAAAAGTAAGTGTATTTAAAACTTGCGTGTTTGAGTGTATTGATTCTCAGAGCATATCATATGCGTAAAATTACAGAATATATTTTTGATAGAAACTCTTTGGTAAAACATAGGTCCTCGTTTACTTACAATATTTCTATGAAGTAAGTTAAGTACCTACTAAAACAATCAATTTACTTCTTTTCTACAAATACATTCCACATTAGAAATATTCTTAAACATATTAGCCGCGTGATTCTATGGTGATTTCAGCCTTTTGTAACCTAGCATATAGGATACATATTGTGTGTATTAATACAATGTTGAAAGAAAAAAATTGGATTAAATTATATGAAGAACGAAGGAATTCATTGTTACTCTTATTTCAGGAAGAAAAAAGCGATGATAACATTTGTGATAATATCGATGAAGAATTTATCCCAATCGATGAAAATAACCTAAAGACAGAGGTGGATCCACTAAGTGATTCTGATCAAAAAAATACAAAGGATGTTGAATGGGGCAGAGAGGAAGATAAATTAATTCTTGAAGTTCTCATACAGCTGAACCCAGAAGAGAGAACAGATAATTCAATTGATAAGATAGTTGAAATACTTGAAAAAAAGAATATTCCACAGATTATTGCAAAAACACTTACAAAGAAGTCATTGCATGATATTAGAGTTAGAATTTTGTATTTATTGCAAGTACTATTGAAATGAAATGATACAATATAATTTTATATGAAACTTTATTCAAATCATTACTTAGTTCATAAAATGAAAAACCCCTATGCATAATATGATTATAGCTCATATCCAGCTGTTAATTTCAAATAACTGGTGTTCGCAACGCTGCTTTATCTATAGTCTATTAGTTTACTACTAATACTACTTAATTTTTTTTTCTATTTTTTTATTCACAAAAACTAACTGCTTTTAACTTTGGAATAATTATGACGTAACAATGTTGTCAACATAGAAAATAAGTGCATCAACCTACGACTGTCTATTTTCCTTAGACCAAGAAAGATTATATCGCTTAGATTTACTGTCATATTTTCTCACGACTTGAGAATTGACACTTGACAGGAGATAGATTTTGTTCCGACAATGGTGTATGGGATTGTTTATATTTTTTAAATGTTGTTTTAAATAAATTACAATTAAATATTTATTTGTGTATCACAAAGAACGGTTCGGTGGCCGTCGATACGTAATCTTATACTAAAATAAGTCCTGAGTACATACTTCAAGGTTGCTCCTTGTTAGGGCGAAAGGCACAAAAAAACACGTCAGCCGTAAGGATGGATAGATTGTTAGTTTTGGGAACAAGAAATGTTAGGACTGATGCTGTACCTTGCCTTACAATAATAGTTCACGAATACGCACAAAAACACTCACTATAATAGTCTAAATGGAGGACGTAACTATTGACAAGAGATGCACAAAAAAACACTATAAAATTGCATCTAACTGTACGCAACGAATGTTCAACCACGACACGTTCACAAAGCGAATGCGCGGATCAGCCGAGTTAAAAATATTTTTGGGACCACCCTCATGGCCCTCAATTTATTTTATCAACTAAATATGATTCTATTCCGAACAGTCCCCCGTCCCAGTCAGGCTTAACATGACTGAGTCTAAAACCGGAGGCTGGTAGCAAAGGTTATGCCACTGGAAGACGTGACAAGCAGGCCAACAATTTTCGGGTTGGTACAGCCAACCTGGAGCCCACCATAAGGGATGGTCTAATATTACTGGAGCCTCACAACCTCGAGATGCACAGTCTGCCGGATTAAATTCTCCAGGTACATGCCTCCAATCCAAGGTCACAACAGATTGCTGAATTTGACAAACCCTATTTGCCACAAATACTTCCAAAACATGAACTGACGCTTGCAGCCATGCAAGAACTATCTGACTATCAGTCCAAGCAAAATACTTCTGAATATTCATTTTTTGGCCAAAAATGGATTTAACATGGTTTATCAAACGTGTCAATAGAACAGCACCTGATAACTCTAATTTAGGAATTGTTAAGCGTGTTCTTACCGGTGCAACCTTACTCTTTGCCATAACTAGTTTAACCGTTACAACACCAGATTGATTGACAGAACGAATATAAACTGCAGCAGCATAACCACTTTCCGATGCATCACAAAAACCATGAATATCCACTATGCATTTCCCTGGTGGCAATAAAGACCTATCAATTTTAATCAATTGAATTTCAGGAAGCGACGAAACAAACCTAACCCAAACACTTAACAATTCACCAACTAAAGGGGCATCCCATGTTAATCCTTGTAACCAAAGCTTTTGTATAAAACATTTTGCCCAAAAAACAACTGGAGCTAACCATCCATTAGGATCGTATATCCTGGCTACAGTTGAAAGTACTACACGCTTTGTCCAAGATTTAATTACATCTATGTCTTGCACTCGAAAGGTAAATATATCACCTAACGGTTGATACTGAATACCTAATACTGCAACAGCGTCAGGGTTGTCCACGTTCTGAAAAATATAAGGATGTTGTTGATGATCCTCGGGTAAACCAGCAAGAACAGCTTGTGAGTTAGACACCCATTTCCTTAACTCATATCCACCAGCCTTAAGAATCCCAATTAGCTTATCGCGTAGTATCAAGGCTTATTTCTCATTTGCAGCTCCAGTGCAAATGTCATCAACGAAAACATCACTATTCAAAACATCAGCTGCTCTTGGAAATTGCAAACGTTCTCGCTCAGCCAATTCTAACAATGTATGAATAGCAATATAAGGACTTGATCTGAGTCCGTATGTATTGGTATTTAATTCAAATACTGTAACTGGATCGGATTCCTTTTCACGCCACAAGATAAGTTGATAGCAACGGTCATCAGTATGAATTACAGTTTGCCTAAACATCATTTTAATATGTGCAACAAATACAATCTGATGTCTTCTAAAATTTGTTAAAATATCACCAATGTCACGATGTAACTTTGGGCCCGAATGCAAACATTGATTTAAAGAAACTCCATTGGAAGTAGGCGCTGAGCCATCAAAAAACCACTCTTATTTTACCACTTTTAAACACAGCATGATGTGGAATGAAGTAGTGCTCCTGTGTGCGCCAATCATAATCAGAAACTGACATATGTCCGAGCTTAAAGTACTCGTCCATAAACTCTATATACTTAGCACGAAAAGTAGAATCTCTCTTCATTCGTCTCTCCATGGATGTTAACCTTTTCTCAGCTAAAGACCTGGAGTGACCCAAAGGTGGTCGGGATGGTAAAAAAGGTAACCTCGTGACAAACCTACCCGAACGGAGACGACCAGTGTTATTCTGAAAAAACAATTCACATTCTTGGTGCTCCGGATTTTCACGAGCCGCTGTGGGAGGCTCTTCGACTTCCCAAAACCGTTGAATGGCTTCAGCAAGTGAGAGTCCCACACACAAGTTACCATCTTCAACGCTAAGAGATTCTATTGGAAACACAGGACCCATAATGACATCACCAAAATCAGTTGTGACTGCTACTAAACCCGCTGGTTGTAAAAGTGTGCTTTTACTTAGCCGCAACATTCCCAAAACTTCTGCTCCGAGTAGCAAATCGATTTGACCTGGAATATGAAATGTACAATCCGCTAAGTTTAGACTACGTGTAAAATCTAATATCTCCGATGGTAATTTAACAAGTGGGTGTCTGCCCATAACATTATCTAAAATTATGGCAGAAATTGTAATCTGTGGCTGAGAGCATTGAACAGGAGAAAAAGTAAGTGTAACTTGTCCCCGCAAACCAGCAATCTTAGAGCCACCTACACCAAATATACTCCCGCTAGCAGGGAAAATACGCAACTGTAACCTATCCACCAAATCCATTGACACCAAACTTCCCTGTGCTCCAGAATCCAAAATCGCACGCGTGGTTACCTGCTCACCTGATGGAGAACCAACACAAATCTGTGCGGTGGGTAACAAAACAGTAATAGGAGATGTAGGAGTTCTAGTAGGGACGTGACCTAGTCAATATCCTTCTGGTTCAGGGACCCGCTGGCCTAAACGAGGCCACTCAGAAAAGGGCAAAGGCCTTACAAAATCACGACGTTGCTGTTTAATAACAGGTGATGCACAAGAGTCATAATTATCTTTGCTCTTAGGAAGTTGTTGCTGATCAGAGGTGACACGAGTCCTGTCATGAGACCTTAAGTTTCCCCCGCCCCTGCAGGGTGGTGGCTGCCTCCGATGATAATCATAATAACCTGATCCTGTACGGTGCCTGGAAGCATGACCAAAACTACAGTGTCTAACCTTCACACCACCATTCCACTGATCACCTGTATTTTGCATATCTTCAACAAACTCCCGTGCCGGTGCAGCTGATTGGGGTGAACCATTCATATTACCACAAAGTATAATGTGATGATCGCCATTACATTGTTTGCATGGTCGTGACACTTGGCATTGTGATGCCAGGTGCTTACCTAAACAACCATAACACCACTTCCGCTGTCGGGCAATATTTCGCCGTGCTTGAAAACGTAACGCTAAAAACTTTTGACATGACACTACGGTGTGATCAGGGACTCGACAATAAACACAACATTTGCCTGAATGTTGAGTTGCCACGTTATAAACTCGCTGGTCAGGGCGTCGCATTAAGCGCATATGCTGTTGTCGCGGCCTAGTAGAAATTGGGGCCGGCGTCGTGGACGGCGCTGGAACATTATCCTGTCTGCGACACTCATCCTCTAAAAACAAGATCAATTCATCAAACGTGGGAAGATGAGTGGTTGAATCTCCACCATACGCCTGTTCAAATCGGGTGCGCATATCTAAATTTAGTTTTTGTAATGTAATATGCAACAAAATAAAAGACCAACTATCTACAGGCAAATTTAAACCCCTTAAGCCATTAATTGCCACTAATAAAGGATTTAAAACTTGAATTCTTAAGTTGTGGCTCTGCACATTACTATGTAAATTTAAAATGACATTTACGTGGCTATCCGCTAGCCTACGTATATTTTGATACCGCCTCATTAGTAAATCTCTGGCTATATCATAATTGTTGTCCACAAGTGCTAAATGTTGGACTAACCCTTTAGCCTCCCCGGTGAGACTAGCCAACAAATATGCCAACTTTTGCGCAGATGTTAAATCACCCCTTGAGTGCACTAAACTATCGAATAAATGTATAAACGCCACCCATTGGCTTAAGTCGCCACTAAAATGGGGCAAATCTAATTTGGGTAACCTACCTATAATACCACTTGAAGTTAAACTATCCTTCGATTGAAGGTTATTTGACTGAGTAGCCGAATTTAATTTAATAATACCAACGGCTTCCCTGATTTGATCAGCCAAATCCTCAGCCTGATCCATGTCTCCACAAACCTTGTCCATCACCTCCGGTTCCAAACCCAATTCAAGCAATGCCTGATACGATTTATATAAATCTTTCATCCTTTCCTCTAACGCGTCACTTCTTGATAGAAGGGCCTGTACGCGATCTTTTCGCGAAATATTTAAAACGGCCGATCCTAGCCACCGCAATACACCAGCTATTTGTGCCTTGTGCGAAACCGCCATTATATAAAAGTATAAAAGTACAAACAATAGCACAAAAATCAAATAAAAAGCAAATTATAATAAGCGGCTAATAACTTATTACAAACAACGATTTATAACACTATCAAAACACTATAATCCCTACAAACATAACAAGATATATGCATTAATAAGTTATGAACCCAGGACTTATATACCGAAAAATCATTAACTAAAATGGAACCACGCTCTGCTACCAACAAATTATGTATCACAAAGAACGGTTCGGTGGCCGTCGATACGTAATCTTATACTAAAATAAGTCCTGAGTACATACTTCAAGGTTGCTCCTTGTTAGGGCGAAAGGCACAAAAAAACACGTCAGCCGTAAGGATGGATAGATTGTTAGTTTTGGGAACAAGAAATGTTAGGACTGATGCTGTACCTTGCCTTACAATAATAGTTCACGAATACGCACAAAAACACTCACTATAATAGTCTAAATGGAGGACGTAACTATTGACAAGAGATGCACAAAAAAACACTATAAAATTGCATCTAACTGTACGCAACGAATGTTCAACCACGACACGTTCACAAAGCGAATGCGCGGATCAGCCGAGTTAAAAATATTTTTGGGACCACCCTCATGGCCCTCAATTTATTTTATCAACTAAATATGATTCTATTCCGAACAATTTGAGTACTTCGATATTTGGAAATTATTTGTCAATCAACAGAATTAGAATGGCCCGTTATAGTAACGAGACCGGAGATGGAAATATTGATCCAGCATCCATAGTTTCTAACGTTAAAAATAATATCAAGCAGGTACGTGCTGAATTCAAAATATATAGCGGGTATTGGATAATGCGTCATTTGATTGGGGCTTAACTACATTTGTGACGCTGTTATAGGAAATTATAAAAGAGCTTCTACATGGATCATTTCAAGACAATAAAACAAAGCTTGGTAACGATGCTCTAACTTTGGTTGTCGAAGTGGCAAAATGTCTTGTCACAGAAACTTGCCTTCGGGCATCTAGCCAAGCATTAAAAGAAAACTGCGACAAAGTTGACATTGAGCATGTTGAAAAATGTTTACCACAGCTGGTTAGTATTGCTCTTACAAAGAGTGGTTTCTAGGGTCATAATGTAAAATAAAAATATTCTTCATTTCAGATGCTGGACTTTCCATAACTGTGAAAAAAATTTCAAACTTTCTCATAGGTTTTTTTACACACATGACATCCAATATGTGCCATTATCATAATGTTCTACGAGTTAATTTATTTATGAGAATATATTTTCTAAATTGACTTATTTTTGTTAATGAGAATGGAGCCCAATATATAATATTAATAAATTATTATGTGGGAACTTGTAGTTTTATTAACCTAAGCAGTGTCTTCTACAACTAAGCAGCAGTAGGTGACTAATGAATGACAGTTTTCGTCACATAAAATGATAAGGTATGGAAACAATTTTTTTTTAAAACTTTATTTTACTTTTTTTTTAACAGTAGGACTGTACATAAACTACTCAGTAACAGTAAAAGCTTGTAAAAAATACTTTATTTGACAAGATATATTTTACAAATACAAGTTTTAACACTACCTAATTATTCATTCTTATTTAGGGAACTTTAATTAAAAACAAATTACTTGAAAAAAATTTCATGCTTGTAGTACAAAATAAAAAAAATGTTTTAAATTTTATTACTAATACAATATATATTTCTTTCGATAAAAATTACAGATTGTGTTAAGTTTTAATACAAAAATGTGTTTTCTTTCACACATAATTATACTTGACAGTACACATATTTATGAAATTTTTTTTTGTTCAAACAAAAACTATTTTATGAATTACATTTGTGCAGCAGTTTGAGGAAATAACTTTTAAAACAATTACAATGATTTTCAGGGTCTGTTTCACAATGTCTGCATAAGTTCCAAATAAGCTATTTATTACTTATTGATGATTAACACTATTGTTGCATTTCACAATTGTCAGATAGCACTATTCGTAAATGTGAAGGTTCTTATTCAGATCTTCAAATAATTTATGTGTTGCATAGCTATTTGGTACTTTATCCATACATTGTGAAACAGACCCTTAAACTTTGTAAGTTAGGTTAGTTAGGCCTATTACTCCCAAACATTAGTTATTTACCAAATAAGAATCACAATCAGTACATATTTGTATTGTCATACAAAATGTAACAATTTATTTTATGGCTTCACTGTTCACAAGTTCTATATTTAATATACCTACCAGTTGTTATCATAGTATTTAACATGTTTTGAATGAAATGTGACTGGTAGATTGGATATAGAATTCAGAATAAGAAAACAGTAGTGTTAAAAGTAGTGTGTCTAAAATTTAATCCTTATTTATGGTACACATTTTATTCTACACAGACATGTAATATTACTGCTTAGTTCGTATTATTTTTACATGTAACAATGTACAAATAATAGCACTTGACAACTAGTTCTAAGGCAGGCAAATGGGCCGCAGTAGAAAAATCACAGCCTGATAGTTGCACAGTAACAATACTCTGCTCATTTCATTCTAGCATCAATGGCCTAGCACAACATAGCCTTCATTGATAACAACCATACCAAAACCAAGAAGATATAACCAACAAAATTATTTAAATAAGTTTGTCTCCATATTGGTGCTCAAGCCATGCAAAAATGAGAAATATTGTAGCAGCCATTTAATTTAATAAGTTTCTATCAAAATTGTCTGAACTATGTCATTGACCTGATCAGATCATTGTTACTTATAATGGAAACATCGCAACTCAAGTGTGAAATAAATTTAACTAGTTTAACTATACAATTATGTCACTTTCGATAAAACATAACAAACAGATCAAACAATATAAATTGGTTATTTACTTTCCATTTTGGGGCATATCATAACTATTTATAGCACTATTGCATTTATAATTTAAGCATCTAGCACTTTTAATGGTACGTTCATAATACCAAATGATGCTCATAATTAACAACACTTAATCACATATCACAATACTTCAGAGCATATCCATATCATCATTACACATCACTTCAAGGTAATCATCATCATCATAGGCTTGTATTGGTCGAGTATCAGGTATTGGTGATGAGGGCCTAATAGGTGATGGTTGCTGCTCATGCTCGGTATGAGTGTCAGTGTCGCTTGAACATTCTCGAGCATCTGTAGCTGGAGATGGTGGTGGATTTGAACCATGTTCAGTTTGTACGGTTGCTTCTCCTCTTGAAAGAAGAGATGGTAGTTCAGAATCTGAAATTTAAAAATAACAGTATTGTATCAATTCACTTAAACTGGTATAAGTTAGTGTTTGTAGACACCAAAATAGGCAAAGCTGTCACACCCTCCTAACTGTAGTTGATATTTGTAAGGCATTGAGGTAAGATTACTCATTATTGGCACTTAATAAAACATACCTGTTAGACTTTGTTTTAATTGTTCCATTACTTTTTGACGACTCTTAGCACGCTTCTTTTTAATTTTTCGTGTCGTTTCTTTACGGTCTTCATTAAATATCTGATTTATCATAGCCTGTGACACATCATCATGTTTCTTCAACAGAAAGAAATAAACACCACCTGGTGTACGTCGACGTGTACCATTCTGAAATGTGAATTAGATTTTTAAAATCTAAATTGATAAATATAAGAGACACATATTTAAATGTATCTCAATATACATACCATTACCAGCATTCCCCCTTCAGACTCAACTTTTTGTGTCTCTTGATAAATTTCAATAGCCTTACTGGCACCAAGCACTTCTACAATTCTAGCTGTAAGGAAGAAAAGGGATTATAGAAATACTCAGCAAATATTTTTCTTACTTTGTTTGTTTGTAATATGTAAGATGTGTATATGATGATGTACATACAGTCCTTTAATTTCACTTGACAATTAGTTTTGGAAGCCAAGATGTCATATAAAATGATAATAGTTTTTGTCATAATATTTTATTCTCCTGATATAGAAACCTGCCATGAATTCAAAATTGAATGTACCAGTGTTTACCCAAGAGTTCCTTTAGAGAAGTTTATATGAAAATGTAGTATAATTCCAAATCTGTATAAAGATTATTGGGCATTACTTACCAACTAAATCTTTCTTTTCTTCACCTAGCTTTTCAGCAATATCTGCTGCAAGGTTAGCAATAGAATCTTCTGATGTGACAACAAGGTCTGGTAAAAATCTTGGCTCTTGTTTCTCCTCTACAGGCTGGTGGCTGTTAACTCTTTTCCCCAATCTTAACTTTACATTCGATCTATCTGAATACTTTCTCTTATTTGTCTGGTTATAATCACTACTTGAAAATACTTTCTTAGAAATATATTTATCATCTAATCTATACTTAATAGTGTAATCATAAGATTCAACACCATATCTGCTTTTCTTTGAAACATCACAAGTGCCCATGTCCTCAGTCAAAAGGTCTTCCTGTAAATTTAAAATATAAAGTAAGAAACTATTGATAAATACTCATAATCTAGTTGAATCATATTAAGGGTGTAAAATTTCATAAAAAAGATATTGCTAATTAAAATCCCAAGAAATAATGACCTGTAGTGTTTGACACCATATATTGTATTTATTGTTGCGGCCAGATTGTTGTTGTTGTGGGCGTCGTGGCCTCACTTTAGTACGCTTTGCACGACGTCTTGGCTCTTCATCTGACTCTGAGCCTGAAGATTCAGCAAGTGAAGCTTCATCACTTTGCTCATCCTGTATTTGCATGTTTATAAGTGATGGCGGGTTAAAAACCTCCGGGCGCTCCAGGGGTATATAAGTCCCCTCTTCTACATCAGAGTCATCCAACTATAACAATGATTTGCAAACATCAATATTAATACTACTAACGCCAGTCTTAGTAAAATCATATAATTATAAACTGTTTCAGAAAGCATTACCTTAATATTTCTAAATTTATAATAATTTAATTACGTAATGGTTTTTAAATTAGAACTAACATATTAATTTTCAGCTCAAGTAATAATAATTAACAAGTTCTCTAACCTCGCCATCTTCCTTTTCATGAGATATTTCTATGTCCAATTCTCCCTCTGTTGTTGACATCATTATACAGAATTTAAATGAATCGTAAAGCACTTGTAACTATAAATATTTTGCACCTGTTAAATCAACAAAGTTTTCTCTTTTATGATTTCTAAGTTTGCGGTTTATAATTTTCACTTTTTACTTTTGCGTACTTCTAGTCAACGGCGATCGGCGGCAACTATTTCGTTGACTTTTGTGAATTGTCACTGTCAACTGTAAGCGATACTTCAGATGATAATTCAATAGGGAAAATAGCTTTTTTGTGATTAGGGACAGAACGAAACTAAATGCTGACAATCTTTATACAGTGGGTTATGCGGATGATATAGCTATTCTAATATCGGGTACCTTTGAAAGCACCTTATGCGACCTCATGAGAAAGGCTTTCAAAGTGATTGAGAGATGGTGCAACAAGCACGAGCTTTCCGTCAACCCCTCAAAAACAGAATTAATACTCTTCACAAACAGAAGAGTTCTTAGACCGTACAGACTTCCAAAACTCTTCAACACAGAACTCATACTAAAGAATGAAATCAAGTACCTAGGTGTGATTCTGGATAGTGAACTGCTCTGGAACAAACACCTAGAACACAAACTAAACAAAGCAACGATCGCCTTCTATCAATGCAAAAAGATGATGGGCGTGAGATGGGGCTTATCTCCGAAGATAACTATATGGCTATACACTGCCATTATCAGGCCAATGCTGGTCTATGGAGCCCTAGTTTGGTGGCCAAGAACAGAGCTTCAAACGGCAATCACGAAACTTGGACGCTTCCAAAGGCTTGCCTTGTCCGCTGCTAGCAGTTGCATGAGAACTACACCAACTGCAGCAATGGAGATAGCCCTAGGATTCGTACCTCTGTACCTACACATACAGCAGGAGGCAGCACTAGCTGCTAAAAGATAAACAGCAAACTAATACTGGAGTGTCATGAAGCACTGGAGGATTTAACACTAACCAATAGGGTTACCTTGCAGTGGATAAAAGAACACAGTGGCTCTCTTGGCAATGATGCTGCCGACGAACTTGCGAGAAGAGGCTCCGGAATGACGCCGGATGGCCCATATCCGCTCCTTCCCTTGCCCTTCTCGCTAGTTCGATCGTGGATTATCCGGAAATCCGTCGAAATCCAGAATGAACGATGGTCGCATAGTGCAGACTGTAGGCAGTCCAAAATGGCTCTGCCAGCAGTGAACCCACAACTGACTAAGCGACTTCTAAACTTAAACAGAACCGATCTCAAAACAATGATAGGGACAATTACCGGCCATTGTCTCCTTAGTAAACATCTATTTGTCCTAGGCGCGACAGACAGCCCCATGTGCAGAGGCTGTTTCAGCGCAGAGGAATCAGTCACCCACGTAGTTCTGGATTGCGAGGCTGTGGCTAAACAACGAACGAAAACCCTCGGAACAGTGAGGTCGCTCCGAGAAGCCTGTGAAGTGCCCAGGAGACTTCTGTGCTTCTGGAAGGAGCTGGGCTGGCTTAAGTAGCCAGGGCTTTACGCAAAACGGACCAATTGCGAGTCTAGTTGCGGAAACTGAGCCCACCTACCTTACCTTAACTTACCTTAGGGACAGAACGATCGATAAATGAATAAAATCTTCAATAAAAAATCTTTATTCACAAATGTAGGACATAACATTGTTCTTATGTACAACATTAACTGTTTACAAAACAATCAAAGTCATTGTGCTCAATGTATATTTTGTAGTTTATTCTGTAAGTCAAAATAAACGTCATAAATTATAAATTTACTTAGTTCCGAAATGTAAGATGCATAATATTCAATAATTGATTTTACCTTAATATTTACCTTAATTTTTTAACAATATATATTCCAGGGCCGCATTTGAGGCCGTAAGTAAACTTTCTGTTCGGCCTTTCGATCGGCAGTCGTTGATAGATTTTAGAGTAACTCAACTACCAGAAGAAAAGCCACCTAACGATGATTTTGATCCAAGGGACCACAGAGAACCCAAAGCTCCTATTAAGTACGTATTTTACTTCCGTAGGCGAACTGCTCGTTACACGCCGTAAAACGGCGCCGTTGATAGTGAAATAATAGTTACTTCGACGCAGAAATTTGTTTGAAATGGGGTAGTACTACGTCAATTCATTATTTTTAAAGAATTTTTTACGCAACAGTACAAGCACAATTAGTACAGAACAAAAGGTGGTGGACAGTGGTATTCGGAAATGATATACATATATAATATTAGCAACCTCAATTTACAAGAATTTTATATCGAAGTATTGAAACGGACCTCAAGCCTCACGTATTCATTATCACTGTTATTCTAATAACTTTATTATTTAGATTGTGTATTGACCAAGTTTTGATTAAATTAATTAAAAAAATATATTTCTACCGAAGGTAAATAAATGCTGTATAGTTTTAGTTTATTAAAATAACATAAGTCAAAAAATGGCTTTGTGGTCAGAGTAGAAATTAATACATACAATACAACAAATAACATTTTATCATTATATCTTATATCTTTAAACGAGCAATTCTTGTATATATATATAATTGGAATCTCGGAATCGGCTCCAACGATTTTCATGAAATTTAGTATACGGGGGGTTTCGGGGGCGATAAATCGACCTAGGAATCATTTCTAGAAAATGTAATTTTCTTCCTGTTTTATCAACTTAAACATAGAATTGCTCGTTTAAAGATGTCAGTCAAATAAAAACTTAAATTTAAATATAATTAATTATCTTTATTTGATAATTATATTCATATTTCATCATTTTATTAGTATGTTATTCGTACTTAAATATAATTTGCAAAAAACACAATAAAAAGAAAAAACTAGGTATCATCAGGTCATCCAGGTATTTTTTATAAAACGAAAATTGCAAAATGGCATCCCAGGCAGGTCATTCAGATTAAGCTGTAATAAAGGGATCTTGCGTGTGTTGTCAACCTTTGAGAAAATACGCGTCTTTCTTAATTCAAATTGCGGAAGCTACAAGAATAAATTAATGAGGTGCTAAAATGTTATATGGATGTCGGCTTGTTACTTGATAATTATTTCCGTAGGCGAAAAAAGGCAACTGAAACTCTGCGCTGCAAATTTATATGCCGGGAATTTTTTATAGAATTAGTTGCTGTAATGTTAGAAAATGTGTAAATGAAAAAGAAAACTATATTCGCAAATGAAAATGTGCTGTGTTTTCAAGACCGTGGATGGCGTATTTCAATCTCATGCGAACATTATGGGGCGCTGGTGTGCTGGGTCTGCCTTTAGCCGTTAGTCAAGCCGGTATCATTCTTGGACCCATAATGACAACTGCGTTGGGCCTTCTTATTATACACATGCATTTGACTTTGGTAAGATTCATTTCTTAATGAACAATTCTTTAAACAAGAATGTATCAAGCCTCTCAGTTACTAGCTGCCTGGGTAACTGAGTTCGATTCCTGATTACAGTTCTTGTTTTATAAAATTAAATTTTATATTTTTTTATAATAGGTTATGATTGTTCCGTAGGTGCATTGTGTATTTTCTATTTTAGCTATGGTGTCTTAATGAAATTAGTCGACAACTGAAGATTCCATACATATCATATAGGTATGGTTTTCGCGTAGCGCTTTTGCATGGACCTACCATTTTGCACAGAATCGGAGAAAGGGGCCCGTAAGTTGTCTAAAACGATTTTATGAAGTGATACAATTATTTTGAATTGTTGAGATTTCAAAAAGGATGCAACGGCAACGGAAAAAGCGACAGTAAAAAGGGACAGAAACATAAATTCATAAGATTTAACGTGGGAGAAACTAAATTATGAGGAGTTATATTTTTCTGTCGGAAGGATCGCTTACTGTGTAGTTTCCGCAATTTAAAAACAACAACAAACCGCGTTTTATAGTTCCATCGGCGCCATCTAGTGGAACTGATTTAAGTCAGTTTCTTGGTAGTATTTATTTAGGATAGCATTTACTCGTTTTATTTAATACTGATTCTTGTAATTAAGTTATTATAAGTATATTTATATTTAAAATAAAAATCCATACTAGTAACATGTGACCAAATTAAAATTCCACTAATGAGGGAAAGTTCACATCCTAGCTTGCTTTTGTTACACATACCGCTAGTTTTTTTCGCTTAATTTTGTATTTTACAATTTTGGAAGAAGTAAATTAATTCCAACTTACCTATCCTAAAAGTCTGATCTATTTTATATTTTTTTTTCCATTAGCTATCTATAATATCAAGTAAATGTATGTATATATATATAATGTATAGATGTACGTCTCTCTCCAAGTATACGTATATATAAATATCCTCTCTCCAGTCTGTAGCGTCGTGATCAGCAAAAAACATCTGGAGAGGACAATCTGTATATACCAGTTTCAGTCCAGCGCCTCTATTATTTTTAGGGCGATCCATGTGGTGGTGAACGCCCTAAATTAATATAAATTATTTAAAAATAGTTGACTCGGAACTTGGCATTCCTGTAACCAAATACTCCTTTGCAGAGAATTTAAAAAAGAGTTTGAATAAAATGTATATTTATTGTTTTCAGAATGATAATATCAATATTTATGCTTTTGAGTCAATTGGGGATTTGCACGGTTTTCGTCATATTTACAACCGATAGTTTAAGGGATGTTAGTATTTTCTTACACATCTAAAACATAAAATGATTAATACATTTAATGAAAACGCCGTTGTTATGTTAATTATTATAGATCATGGATTGGAAAACTTCAAAACCGGCTATATTGTCTCTGTTGATTCCGTATCTATTCCTACAATATTTTATGAAGACATTGTCAATTGTCAGCTATATATCAATGCTTGGTAAGTCGTTTGGCTATGATTAGAAAGTGTATCAAAGGCTGCTAATGTTTTTGTAAGCCTTCTGGCAACGTTGAGCGTAAAAAAAGTAATTTCTATCAATAGACAAGTACGGGATCAGGCTTCTAAGATTTTCCCGCGCGCCACCGCTCTGTGGAATCAGCTAACCACTGAACTATTTCCAAACCAATTCAATTTAGGGTCTTTCAAGAAAGGAGCGTACTAATTCTTAGAAGACTGGCAACGCCTTTGAACGCCTTTGAACGCCTTTGAGTCCATGGGCGTGGTATAAGTTAGATGAGCCTAATGCCTTACCCCCTTTTTATACAATGCATAAAATGCCTGAAGTAAAGAGAACAAATCCAGTAGTTTTTAAAGATATTCATTACAAATATACAAAAATATAAATATTTCTATTTATTTTAATTATTAGCATTGACATTTAAATTATCTTCCAAATTCTTTATAATGTCCCGCATTTTGTATTTGAAAAATGTTTCAGGTAATTACTTGAACATGGCGGGACTGGTACTGATAATATACCACATATTCTTAGCACCTCATGGAGTAATCGTATACGCGTGTACGGATCCTTTAGCTTTATTCTTCGTCATTGGAACTATCTTGTTTAACTTGAGCGCGGTTGCTGTTGTAAGTAATCGTATTTAAAATGTAAGAGCAAAAAGAATGGTACTATATGCACTATACTAAGTGCCGTTCCTTCTACATAAAGAATATACTCCAGTGGCTAAGTCTGAGTAGTTATATATGTGTCGTAGCTAACTAGCTTAATGAGCCATTATTCAACAGCTTAGCCGCTTTACTAAGCAGCGCCGTTTTACAAAGGGCAGAAATTATACATTTTTCTTTCAGATACTATCCATAGACAAGGCTTTAAAGGATCCAAAGGTATTGACGAAACCGTGCGGAATGCTCACAGTGGGCATGTTTATTCCAACCGTTTTTACAACTGTGTTCGGCGTGCTTGGTTACTGGTCCTTTGGCACGATGGAGGAAAATGTCCTAAGATCATTGCCATTCGATGATTAGTATGTAATCTTTAGTACGCTAGTATAGAAACACGCGCACACAGGCACACCTATTTATACTTTAGCTTACAAAAAATATACTATACATTTTCAGTTTAGCAATGGCATCGATTGGCTTATACCTTATTGCTATCGCCTTCGCGTACCCCATACAATGCTATCCGGCAATATCCATGATTGTAGATGTGATCAAAAATTGGCACCCACAAGACCCGCCATCCGATGAGATGTTAAAATGGATTGAGGCTGCAGCCAGACCCGTGTTTGTTATCACTTCATGTGTGTAATTAAATTTGTGTTATTTAATTGAGTATGTCTGAAGGCGCGTGCGAATCTGATCCCTGAGGTCTAGTGCACAAATGGAGCTCCTTTATAATATTATATGCGCATGGTGCAGGAAAACATCATGAGGAAACTGTCCTCTCTTAGACCCTAAAATTCGTCATTTAGTTAGTATTAGTATTTTTAATGTGGTAACTTCTTCTGGGAGGGTAAACCCCTTCGTTACGTAACGCGTTACGGCCAGTCTGTTTAGCTTCCCTTTCTCTCACGCATACGGCAGTGGTAGGCAGGCTCCTCCTCTCTCACTCAAACCCGCAGAGTAGTAGCCGTATTTCGGACAGATGCTTTCCCCTCTCTCTACGCAGTGTTAAGTATGTGTTAGAAAAAATATCACCGTTTTTGAAAGTGATTACAAAATATATGATGGATTAAGCAGTTGATCCTTGGAACATTAAAGACCTCCTAACATAAGGTTAGTTTAATATAATACGAGTTATCAATAACAAGCACGCAGCCAGTCTACCTTGATATATAGGTATAAGAGAAGACACCCTTCGTACGGTTTTCACATTTTTTTTCATGTATGAATCACACAGTGGTATATTTGAGATTCATATAAAAAAATAAGAAATGATTTCATCAGCTGATGTTTCAACCATAATTATTTTTCCCAATCTGCCCCAACAACGGGGCACCTTCGAACAATGTTGGGGTGCCTTCAAACGCTGTGGGGTAGTTCCGTATGTGCGATTTAAACGAAACATATAAATTACTATTATTATTTATATGTGTCGTTTATTTGTCGTTCGTTGTCGTTTATTACATATATTACAAAATTATTTTATTAGCAATGAAATAAAACACAAAAATAAAGATTCTATTTCTTTTCAACAGAAATAAAATATGTTTCTTACAATTAAAAAAAATTACATGTAAATATCAATAAAACTTCCTTCACTCAATATATCTATTTGAAGGTTAGGGCGATCTAAAATCATATTTCTTTAATACGAAAAGTTTAATTCGAAAACAGAGAGTGGGCTTTGTACAACTAAGTACTAGCCAAATTTTCTCCAATTATACAGAAGCACTTTAGCAATGAAGGGTAATATGTACTTCAAACCACTACTACGGAAAAGTCATTAGAGATAGGTGAGAAAGTGAATTTAGTAATTACTTCAATTAAACAAAAACAAATAAAACACAAAACTGAAAATGTTGCGATGAAATGCGGTTCAATATCCCTATGAAGATTGTCAGAATTGCCAAGATTATTGAAAATGAAATTGATAAAAACATCGGCTTTTATATAAATGAAATTTGTTTTTTTAATAAATGGTTATTTTGTTTACTTTATGAGTGGATGCTTCATTATATCCTTTGCATTTTTTAATCAAATAATTTATTCCAATTAGACCACCTAAAATAGCAGTTTTGAACGTGAAATATAATACATATAAAGATAAGAAAGAAGAAGATAAGAAAGTTGCCCCTTCTAAAAGGTTTCGTTTGGAGAAGACTGGGCAAGTAACTACACTCTTTTAAAATAGAATTTACAATGTCACATGTGTGAAGATAATGTACTCCTAGTATAAAACTACTATACTTACAGGTATATGGTTACTTACAGGAATGGGTTTAGGCAGTTATCGGTAAAGTAAAAGGTAAGGCCTTAGAAATCTCGCCCAGGATTCTCTAAATGCTTTACCCGGCACTGTTTTTAACGTATATAATAAATTAATAAATAAGTATTCAGAAGAAGAGCGTTTAGACAACGTGGTCGAAGCTCGGTCCCTGGAAAACAAAGAGTGGAAAACGATAAATTCGCGCACTGATATCATCTCTAATCAAGAATATTTCTTTTCAGTTTTCATATGCTACCTTATTCCCATACAAGGGGCGTTTGTGGCATTTGTCGGCAATTTATGCACCACCATGCTTGCTTTCGTATTTCCAGCTGTGATGGAACTCTGTATTTTGTACCCCAACGATTATGGATACTATAATGTATATTTGATCAAGGATCTTCTTATAGTGCTGTTTGGAATGACTTCGTTTTTAGTAGGAGTACCTTTGTGCGCTTATCTTATTTATGTGCGAGTACTTTCTTTGAAAGCTATCAATAATGTTGAATTTTATTGATCTAAGTTCAATAAAGTATTGAGATTTTGCATTTTTTTATTTAAAAAGCTCTTTCAATTTTTTTAAATTTATACGAGCTAGTGTTGAATGTGCACATACGATAATATATTATATTGGATACGTTCTGCATACCCGGGGTCTGAACCTTCGACCTCAGAGTCGAGTGTCTGCGTTGGACTGTGCGGCCGCATGTCTAGTAGGGATTTTTTTTCAATTGTAGAACAGGCATGCTACGGTAAAATTGTTTCGTGTAACTAATGTGAAACCTTTTTTATAATAACATATAACTTCCTATAATTATAATTCAAGTTGTCCCTATGAACATGGGTTCAAGCAAACCCGGATATGAAAAATCAATGATATATCTAATAATGCAAAATTATGTGTCTATGTAATTTTATTATTTATCTGTAAATTCTTTGAAAACAAAGTTACTTACATGAATGACACGTTTGTGTATTCTGGCGCGACATATAATACACATTTAGGTTTTCTTGATCTCCTATGCAGATATTTTAATTTCATAAAGTGTTTAAAATTATGTTAATTTGATTAAAGATGAATAAATTTATATGGTCATCTTTTGTATTATTCATCACAAATCGACTGGTTGGCAGCTTTTCATCGTAAGTATTTTGTTAGAAATTTATAATACTAGTGACCCGCCCCAGCTTCGCACGGGTGCAATGCTGATGAAAAGCAGGTTTTTATTATGTATTGTTATTTCCGTCGTTGGAAAGCTCCGATAATAAACGCGACATATACCATATAGACATATACCATCACGGACTTTTCTGTAGACCTTTCCAATGTGTACAATACATTCAGTTCAGCCTGCGTTTGCAATGTAAGCGGAAAAAATGTAATTATTTACGACATCACATTAGAAACCTCAAAAATAACAGTACTTCTCCACTATTTAATGGCTGTTATTATGCATATAAACCTTCCTCTTGAATCACTCTATCTAGTAAAAAAACTGCATCAAAATCCGTTGCGTAGTTTCAACGATTTAAGCATACAAAGGGACATAGGGACAGAGAAAGCGACTTTGTTTTATACTATGTATAGTGATTAGCTATTTGGACTCTTATTACAAAATACTTTAGGAACTCATAAGAGCAGATATTTCATATTACGATTAAATTTCTAGAGCGACCTTACCTCTATGGACTTGGGATTGTATCAACGATAAATGCGTCCCAACAAAAGCAACGCTCTCCGGAAGACTCCAGTCTCTAATGACTTGTAATATGCTATGCGCTTCTATGACTCTTTGGCCACAGCCTACTGGACAAGTTAGCTTATCAACATCTGCCGTACCAGTCCGGTCAGACTTATTTCACCTGCAAATATTATCGTTTCCATCAAGGTCCGTTCGGGAACACGTCAAGGGCGCATTTGAGATATTTCAGGGCGTCTTACGAAAAATGGAACACGACATACGTGTTTTTGAGGACTGGCGGACAGTTGCTGTGTATGTAGCTATAAGCGAGAGCGGGCAAGGAGATCCAAGACTGCGACTGGAGACCGACGAAAGTTATCGGTTTTCTCTTAGACCAAGAAACGGCACATCAAGGTCACTCCAAGTTGATATATCAGCTAATTCATTTAATGGAGTGCGTCATGCTTTTGAAACTGTTTCACAGCTTGTTTGGTTTGATCCATACGCTGGATCACTTTTCATGATGGAGGCAGCTAGCGTTGATGATGCCCCACGATTTAAATATCGTGGTCTGATGCTTGACACTGCTAGAAATTACTTTCCTGTTAGTGATCTACTCCTTACAATAGATGGAATGGCTTCCTGCAAACTTAATACATTTCATTGGCATGCTACTGATGCTCAATCCTTTCCTCTTGAGTTGGATAGTTTGCCACAATTAGCGCATTACGGTGCTTATGGTCCAGGAGCCATCTACACCACAGAAGATATACGCACTGTCATTCAGTACGCAAGATTACGTGGCATTCGCGTTTTGCTAGAGGTAGACTTGCCGGCTCACGTAAGTGCAGCATGGATGTGGCAGGGCAGAAAAATTGCTGATAATATTGTGCTTTGCTTGAAAAACAAACCATGGACTGAGTATTGTGACGAACCTCCATGTGGGCAATTAAATCCGCGAAGCGTTTTAGTGTATACAATGATCGAAAAGTTGTATGCGGAAATTATACAATTAACCGGTGTGGATGACGTTTTCCATATGGGTAACGGCGATGTATCACTACGTTGTTGGGCTGAGAAGTTTAATGCGACCGACCCTATGGATCTTTGGCTTGTGTTCACAACTAATGCACTACAACGATTAGAAACTGCAAATGAAAAACTACCAAACTTAATATTGTTCTGGGACTCCAAAATGAGGGATCGTATCAAATCGGATTTAAAACCATACTACCGCAATCTTGGATTACAAGTTAACGATTTAGCGTCGTCCCAGAAGTATCTAAGTGGGCTACGGTTAATTCTATCCCATCAAGATGCTTGGGATTTGAATGACGGCTACAGCAAATGGTATGAAGAAACTGGAAACTCAAATTTCAACTCATGGCAGAGAGTTTACGAACACAGGCCGTGGACTAGAAAAGCAATTAAATCCTTGGAAGGTGGTGAGGCAACGGTGTGGACATCCACTTTGAGTAAAGATGGATTAGATTCCAGAATTTGGCCAAGAGCAGCAGCATTGGCAGAAAGATTGTGGTCAGACCGAGCTGAATCTGCAACTCGACCAGTACACGCAAGACTTGATTTACATAATTTACGATTAAAACAACGTGGTATACAAACAACCCCACTGTGGTCAAACTGGTGTTCTCAGAATCCTTACACATGTTGATAAAAATATTGACAGCCCTACTTGCCCGGAAACGGTAGTGACGAAAACTATTATTTAAAATCACACCGATAAATCTGAAATAAAAATCAGCATCAAATGGATTTTATTAAAAGACAATGTAAAAAAATTGTGTTTTTTACAAAATACATAAAATTATAAAAAATAATTTATTTTTTTAGTATCGGTAAAATTTCTTGCATTGACTAAATTGGATATTCGTTGTGGCAATGAAATAAATTTAACTTTTTTTCCTTTATTACTCATGTTAGTTGGTTAGTTAATGAATTGTTTAATATATTTTACATTTTTTTATTAGTTTGATGCTCACAGACGTCATAATTTTAGCAATAACCAAGCTTAAAACCGAAAATATCTAATCGCCGACCAAATAAATATTTTGGACAGCCCTAATAGAGGAAACGGATATTACGTAATAGTCTAGCAATTGATTGTCTATGAAAATTTTATTAAAAATACTTACAATTCATTTAAAATAATAAGGAGTATTATTTTTGTGACTTAAACTAATTTATTTTAATTCAAACTATTCAATACCGTGTACCACTATACTGACCCTTTCTCGACCCAGTGTGAGTTTAACTTTCCGTTTTCATAGCATTGAACCGATATTAATCACAACATATGAGTTTGTCTATGCTCAAACCAATGTGGCGGACAGTCAGCTAGCGTCAAGTGAAGATCGTCAAGTTATGGCGTTTTGTGAAAGACATTGATATAGTAAATAACAACTTTTATAAGTGTGGTTAATGTCAGTGTATCTATAATAACTTAAAATTAATTATGAGTAGATATTACGATTATGGTAACGCTATATCATGGTAAGTAAACGTAGTTGTTGCCTTTCATTCATGTCGGTTCAAATTTGTAAACGTTTTCATACAATTCCATAATATTATGGTTGTTTACAAATTTATAAAATATGATTTTGAATGTAAATTTCAATAAGCAAATACCTTGAAATACCGAAGACGTTTGCTGCCGGTCAATGTTTACTAAATTTCAAACGTGGTTAGATCTGGAAATTGTATTAAAACTGCCTCAAGATGTACCAATGTGGATATTTAATAAGTTTCAGAACAATAATATTAATATATTTAATACTATATTGAGGTTAATAATTTTAAGGATCACAACTAATTAAAATAAAATATTGTAATAAGGAAGACTTTTGTTTAATACTAAGCAGTTTAACTCTAAAGCAATTTTATCAAATTTACTCAAAACCCTCCGATTATTATCCAAAAGTTTATATAAAATCTTAAACAAGTAATAAAAGTATAGTTATTAAATTAATTAGGTCATCGCATCACTGACTTTGACATGTACTCTCATTTCATTTTTTTTTCCTGAAGAACAAAAGCAAAATTTAAAAAATGCAATCCAATACTTATGATTATATTTTAGTTAGGTAGTATAAACAAGGCACAAGTAATATTAAAACGTAAAATGCATCTGAATAACATTTAACTCTTCATCCTGTAAAATTATTATTTTAAATGTTTTGTTAAGAACTTGCTTTGATGTATTTTTTTTGAGTAATGTAAATGCTGAAATAATAATGCATTTTTCAAAATTAGTTTATTATGTGTCAACCAGTTTGCAACTAAATAACAGTTGTTTGCTGAATTGCTATATTAAAAAATAATTCAAAGCTTTTAGAAAACCCTGTTTTCTTTATTTAATTGATGGAAATATTGTCTTTTAGAGTAATACTTGTTAAAAGTTTATTTTTTAGTATAGTGGTGGTCCTATCCTGTTTCCAAATATAAATATGCATTCATATATCCAGTTATAATTTGTATTTATAGTTAAAATAATTTCTGTACAAATCTGGAAAATTCCTTGGACAAAACATTCAACTTATTTCTCTTACTGATTCGCTCCTATCCCAAAAATATCCTCCTTTTCCGCTAATTAAGGATAACTATATTTTTCTCTCTAGCTTCACAGCTGCAGTGGAATAGTTAACTTTAAAAGTAGAGGACTGCCAATTTATTTTTTCTTTCCTTACGTCTTGGATTATTGAGGTTGATCTAATCAAGCTGTAAGACATGTTTTAACCATTGTAGACTTAATGGGTTATTATTCAATTGCAGATGTTTGAACCTTCCTTAGTCCCAGCTCATTGGTAAGAGAAATAAGGTGTTTTAAAGTCGAAAGTTTCCAGAACTTGTCTGCCTTAAGCTGTATTACAGTGTTGTCTGTCCGATTCCGGACACCTTAATTTCAGTTGACGCGATTTAACTCAGTCGTCAACAATGGTTAAAACAAGGTCTTCAGCGAGAGTAGTCACCACAGCCCAGGGTTCATCAGCTACAAATGGAAACTCATCTGATCTTAGAACGAAAAATAAAGGACATTCTAGGCAAGTTTCATTAATTTGCGATTGTGTCGCAATTCTGTCCCTTTGGTCTGATATTCTGATTGTCTATGGGCTCTAGCTTAGAGGATTTGTGGGCCATGTTTGTAGTAGATTAGAAATATCTACTCTCCTTTTATTTTAAGTGTTGTCAAATTTGCATGTTTGGTGGAGGACAATAAATCTGTATGTGCCATGTGCTATTATTCTGATCAAAGCTGAATGGTCAGTATGTTCGAATTAGCAAATACTTCACAGAGCAAGACATGCACTAGGGTTTTACAGTTTTATTTATAGAAATATCTCTTTCTTATTATTTCAATTTCGGAATCCTAATATTTATTGCAGGAACAACCAAGCAATACAATCTGGTGCAACCGGCACAGGTTCCCAAGGCAAAGATCCACTAGCATCAGGGATGCAGGGCTCCCGCAACATGTATGGCCAGCACCCAGTGGTCAGTGGCTACAGTATAGTCAATAACCCACAGGATTCTAGGACACAGAACCTACCTGTAACGGTTAGTGTATAGTGTCCTGTATTTTTTATATGAAATTCATTAGTTTTATATAGAATTAAGCAGTGTTGGCTTAGTTGCATCAGTTTGCGACTTCTATCCCTGAGGTTGTAGATTCACTCTTTGATTATGTCTACTTGACTTACTCGATAAAACTCTTTGAAGTTTGCCGCTAGTTTGCCGTTTAATGTATTTTGCCGTTAAATGTATAATATCTGTCGCAAAAATATTATTACTACTTAAAAATGAACTAAGTACTTTTAAATGTGGCCCGCGAACTTATACTACTACTTTACCCGCGAACTTTATTACTAAAGTTAGGCGCTCAATATATCAAAGGTTTTTTTTTTTATAGAGCCTCCTGCCCCCTGCAAACGGGCAGGAGGCTCACCTGATGTTTAGTGATACCGCCGCCCATGGACACTCTAGATGCTAGAGGGCTCTCGAGTGCGTTGCCGGCCTTTTAAGAATTTGTACGCTCTTTTGAAGGACCCTAAGTCGAATTGGTTCGGAAATACTTCAGTGGGCAGTTGGTTCCACATAGTGGTGGTGCGCGACAAAAACTGCCTTGCCAAGGTTGCCCATACCTGATATAAATAACAGTTTTGATTGAATTGGATAGGTAGCTCTATTATATGTTAAGGAATGGTTAAATGTTTGTCACGTGGCAGGGTCGCCAGAACCCGATGTACACGGGTAATATGTACCACGGATATGGCGGAGCGGGGGCAGCCACGTTGGCACCGATGCCTTCCCCCTCCCCCACCTCAGTCATGCCGCCGCCCTTCCCCGTACATCCTGATGTTAAGTTTAAAAAGTGAGTATACCTTTTGTTGATTATGGTTGCGCAATAAACGGTTCTGTCATAGAAAATTTGTCTTTGACACCGTAGGTCCTAAACGTATAGTTTATGATAGATTTTTATTTTATTTGAAAGCTGATCTAGCGGTGACAGCTCGGGTATAGATTAAAAGTTGTAATCATCAAATTTAAACTCAAAATAAACAGATATTATGTATCATTAATTTTAAATTTGCTAGCAGTTCGCAAATCAAGGGCGTAGAGCGAGCAAGAGCTGGCAATAAATTCTTCGCCACCATTTTAAATTTTTATTCTTGAGTCATACAAATTGAACTGGAGAAATCATTCCCAAAGATTACGATCATTTAAATAATCGTCAAATTTATAAAAAACTTTGTTGAATAATTTACGTTTAACGAGAGTTTTAAATTTATTCCGTAATAGATCTCTTATTTCGCTTTAGTACATTTTCCATATAAGGAGTGGTTTATCTTCTGGAGCCTGGCTAGTCGAAGGCTTAAATTTGTTCTGTTTCGATTATTGTACTGATATTGTACATACAACAAAGCTTAAAGATTATACTGACGAGATAGTGTCATAATATTTAATTCAATTTAAACACTGATTTAGACGTTTTCTCTTATACAAAGTTTGTTTAAATATATTCTGTAATTTACAAAAGAGTATTTTGTGGTAGGTTACCATTCTATGATGTGTTAGCGGAACTTATGAAGCCGTCAACAATGATGCCGATACAACCAGGCCGAATGCAAGAAGGCAGTTTTATATTCCACCTCACACCGCAACAAGCAACAGAAATCGCCACAGGAAAGGATATAGTTGGAACAAGCAATAAACTTGATTATGTCATACAAGTGAGTATACATTTAATATATGACAGTGTTTGCAGACTTGTGCAACGCCATCTGTTATGTCTAAATGTGAAAACCAACACGTGTTAGTTTTTTTTTTAATTTACATTGTATGTAAAAAAATTAAATTATAAAATAGTGAAATTTATTTTATTTTTATTTAACCACTTAAAGTTTACTGTTAGGTATCTGTTTTCTTAACGTCGGTTAAGTATTTGTCCATAAAACTGAACATTTTTTAGACGTTAAAAGCCTATTTGCTTATAAGAAACCAGACCTTTGTAACGCCACTGGCTACTTTTGGTTAAATATATGAAATATCATTTTTCAGGCACAATTAAGGTTTTGCCTGTTAGAGACATCGTGCGAACAAGAAGACTACTTTCCACCTAGTGTTAATGTTAAAGTAAACAATAAAATGTGTCCACTGCCAGTGAGTATATTTCACTTTACTTTATATTTATTTTAATGTATATATTATATAAATGTCGTCTTAATAACTAAGTATATAGTAAATGTTTTTACAAAATGCAAAAGCATGGATGAAGGTTTTGGGCGCTTAAAAAAGTCATAAAAAAACGAACATGAATGCTCTTCAATACCTGTATAGACCTATGGACCTCAAAGTTGGACGATGAACTTGGAAATACAAGACCAATATAGGCATTGCAGAAAACCTGACAAATGAAATGAATGAAAACTTTCAGTACAGCAGAGTTGTTGAATAACAGAACTCATGCTGATCTTCAAATAATTCTTTTGCTGTACCACTATGTTGCTGTTCTCAAAAATACTAGTTTATATTATTACTTCAAGTCACGAAGATAAAAAAATTGATAACAATTTTTGTTGTATACGTACGTTACGCTACTTTTAACCATACAAAACTCTCAGTTCCCATATGAAATGAAACGCCCAAGATATACCCCTCTAAACCGCAAAAAATCACTTCACTTAAATAATAATGAAATAAGATAATTAAACGTTTTACTCCATCGTTTTTGTGTTAAATTAAAATGAGTGTGTGTACTTATGTACACTCGTTAGAAGTTTTACTTCTTTGGCGTATGGAAATAACTAAAATGCAGTAGTGATTAACGATAAATATTAATATTAATCAAAAATATTTTATTTAAATAAATAAATAGTAAATCCTTTCACAGAATAATATTTATTTACCTGTTACGAAACACGTGTTCCAAATCTAAAAATACTAGAATATACAACTTGAACATAGTTATCGATTTCCATGCCACCTAGACCTAACTTTACGATGTCGAATTTAGGTGTTGGTATGTGCGCGCATCGTAAAAATTCACTCTCATCATTTTTTTCCATCGCGCCAAAAGAAGTATAACTTCAAAATGCAAATTTCTTTCATACTTGTATATTGTAGTTCGTTTTGGAACTCCTTCGTTTAAGTTTTGAAGTCATGAATTGTTTCAATGACAAGAATTTTTTTCCAGAATCCAATACCAACAAACAAA
Organism: Pieris rapae; assembly: GCF_905147795.1. Taxonomy (NCBI): domain Eukaryota; kingdom Metazoa; phylum Arthropoda; class Insecta; order Lepidoptera; family Pieridae; genus Pieris; species Pieris rapae. The sequence goes on along the minus strand of NC_059509.1, from coordinate 1,161,925 downwards.
CCAACTCCAGAGCCAAAGAGACCTCCACGGCCAGTCAATATCTCATCCCTAGTGAAACTGTCTCCGACTGTGGCGAACACCATCCAGGTGACATGGGCGGCAGACTTCACAAGGGCATACGTGTTAAGTGTTTTCATGGTGAAAAAGCTGACCTCTGCCGAGTTACTCATGAGGCTGAAGAATAAAGGCACCAAGAACGCTGATTATACTAGATCGCTTAGTAAGTTATTTTTAATATTTGTGTAGATTCAGTAGGTCTGAGACTGTTTTATATCCCTAACTGGTGAAGTCCAAATAGTGGAAGACAGAACCCCAAGGTCCATACTGAACTCAGAACCTGGTGGCAGTCCTTTCTTTTTTGACGTCTCTGTTTCTCTACTACTCCACTGTTTCTCTAGTGCCTGACACACGTCGTCGAATTTTTGAGTCTAAGACATGTCGGTTTCCTCACATGCGCACATAGAAAGACAATCCATTGGTGCACGAGCAGGGATCGAACTCCCGACCTCGGACAAGAGAGTCGCAAGCTGAAGCCACTTGGCCAACTCTGCTCTGCATTTAAAATACTTAAGGAGGGGGGGTAAGCACTAAAGGGGGGAGGAGGTACCTTCTTATTTTATGATTACGTTTATCTTGCACATTGTCTATGCTTGAAATTTGTATTTTCGAGGATTTCTACAAAAAAAAAAATACGTTTATGTACTACTTTTTAACTTTGCTTACTTTTGCAAGATGCGGGGGGGGGGGGGCTGGGGGGAAATTGCTTACGTAATACTTGAATGATAATGTTTTATGGTAAAACTTTAGATATTTTATTTATATAATTACTACTTAACAGTTAAAGAAAAGCTCGCGGAAGACTACGACAACGAAATTGCGACGACGTCACTCCGCGTGTCCCTGATGTGTCCGCTGGGCAAGATGCGGATGTCTTGTCCGTGTCGACCCGCGAATTGTCCGCACTTGCAGTGCTTCGACGCGTCTTTGTTCCTGCAAATGAATGAGAGGAAACCCACTTGGCTCTGTCCGGTCTGCGATAGGCCGGCGCCCTATGATTCGCTGGTTGTTGACGGGTGAGTTTTCAATTTAGATAGTAGTTGAATTGGATTAAGTATGAACTTTATTTATACACAGATAACATTTATAACTAAGAAAACACACAGAAACATACAAAATAACAATAATCATAGACAAAGAAAAAATATTAAAAAAAAGGAATGAGAGAACATTTTTTGGGTCTAAGGTTTTTGATTCAAGAACTATAAAAAATTATAATTTGTAATAGTTCTATAGTCAAAAATATAATCAGAGATTTTTAAGTATCTTGATCTCCGTTTCATTACAAACATAATTTTTGCTAGATAATTTTTTTTGTACACATACGATGTTTTTTTTTATAAACGCTTTTGGTCCAAATTAAAAGAACACTGCAAATGGCAGGTACTTCCAAGAGGTCCTGACCTCTCCCCGCTTAGCGACTGACTGCAATGAGATCCAACTTCTGGCAGACGGGAGCTGGTCGGCGCATTCCCCTCCTCCGCGAGTGCAGCAGGTGGCTCCTGTCGCGGAGCCTGTCACTCTCATACCGGACGAGTTGGGTGAGGTTTAATAATATTAAAGATTTAATATTTTATTATTATTATTTTTTTATTTTTTGGCTTTAATTTGTGCCAACTGGGCACAAGGTACTTCGCCAGTGTCGTGTAGAAGGAGAAGGCACGAAGGAGATTGATCGGTAAAATTTTAGGAGGAGATTGATAGGTAATTATGAACCTAAAAAAAATAGTTGGAATTCAATTGCTAGTTTAAAGACAGCAAAGACAACACAAACATGAGTAAAAACATGATTAAATACTATTTACTACTTATGAATAATTTATATATATATATACATTACAATTTAATTTTATTACTTGCTATATATTTACATAAAAATCTGCAATATGGATTAAACACAAACATTTACAAACATTTAACTCTTAAAGGACGGGGGACTTTAGGGGGAAGAACGTCATAGAGAGGATAGGTTAGTTTAGGACAGTTGAATAGTATGTGATATACAGTGCCTACATCTAAGCCAGAAAGGATTTAATATTAAATCTGCTTTCAAGAACTGTCAAATCACTTTTGCTATTTGATTATTGACTTTTTGACAGTTAAAGCGGAGACTTTTTTTTATAGAACAGGGGGCAAACGGGCAGGAGGCTCACCTGATGTTAAGTGATACCGTCATTTAAATATATTTGTTTGTTACAATCTTATACTGATGATATAAGATATGTGACATACAAATATATTAATACGGTGGCCTAGTGGTAGATTCGATCCCCGGCTTTGTATCAAAGGACTTTCTGTTTGTCTGTTTTTTTACATTTAATACGGCTTGGGAGCTTAAACAGAGAAGGAAAACATCGTGAGAAAATCACATGTGTCAGGCACAAGAGGCTGATCATGAAACACATACAGAAAAATTTAATTTAATTTCTATTTGCGCTGATTAATATTTGCTATGGAGAAAAAATAAATAAAATGATTGTGTAAATAAATACTACAAAAAATTATAAGGTATTATTTGAGTCAAATATTTATTTTATAGAAGTCATACCAATTGAAGGCAACAATGCAGCAAAGAAAGCGGCTGTAGGAGAAAATCGTACTCCTAAGCCGAATGAAGTCCTGGTAGATCTCACCTCCGACTCTGAAGATGAACTGCCTTTGAAAAGAAAGGTTCCAGCACCAAAGTTCACTCCTCCTATAGCTGATCAGACTCCGAAAGAAGAAAACTATAATACTAATAATGGTAATTTTTTAATTTCTTTTTTTTTATATTTTATTTAACTAACGATACTTTAATTAAAATAAAATATTATTGATTAATTTTCTGTTATATTAAAATACTCTGATTACAGGTCCTGATGCAGTATCATCAAGCGGGTACCGATCCCCGAGTAACAGTGGGGGCGTCATCTCGCTAGATAGCCCTTCGCCCCCCGCAGCGGAATCTCCGCAGCCTCGCGCCACCGATGCTAGGAGTGTCTCACCGGAACATTGTAAGTCGTTTTTGGCAGGAGACTCATTTGATATTTTTGTTTAAATACATAAATTGTTAAAATTTACTAATTTGATTCAATGTATTAAATAATTTTAGTTTATAAAACATATATTTGGTGTACATGTCACACTTTGTCATTGTCAATGTATGAATGGCGGCAGATGCGCAAAATGGCCGCTGCCACAGATAAGTAAAATCACAAAGTGCCATAGACATAAATGTGCGGCTACGAAGTTATTGGTGATATTACGTGGAAATTTTATTTATTAAAAATTATTAAAATTAATACTTAATGTATAAAAATCAATAGGTACCGAGGATCAATTAAAAAAGGTGCAAAAACGGAAAAAATGTCCTTTTTGAGATTTTCCTCAGATCGCTTCAAACTCAAATTCATACTCAAAATAACTGTTTTGATATGGTAACCAAGTACACTTATGACCGTCAACAGAAAAGATGTTAAATTAATACTAAATTTACATTTACTACCAGTTCGCAAGTCAAAGGCGTAGAGCGGGCAAGAAACTCCGCCACTTTAATCGCCTAGATTTGAGTCAGACAAATTGTTTTAACTGGAGCAAAACAATCCCAAGGACTAGGTTCATTTATTAGTCAAACTTATTATTACTTATTACTTAAGTTTGGTTGATGAAGCTATGCTGGTTTGAATTGAAAAATTCTCCAGCACAAACGTCCAATTATTTAGTTTATACAGCATACGTTTACGGCCAAATAACCCAGGTGTAACAGCAGAGCTAATAAAATAAATATTAATTATATAAAAATTATTTTAGGCACGAGTAATACTGAACGCGAGCAGAATGTATCGTCGCCGTCCCATTGGGCGCCTTACGCAGACGCAGAACAAAATGACAATTATAGAAGGTATCTTACGTATAATTTATTTTTATATACTATATACTCTGATTTTTCATTATGTAAAATTCTCACATGTCAGAAGTGTTGCTACTAAAAAAGTTCTCCTCTGAAAAGGGATAAATTTGACTCATTTGAGGGCAAGAAAAAGTTATATTTTACTTACAAGGTAAATCTAAAATTTAATTACTCAAATGACCTTATACAAAATTAACAAATGTCTCAATATCACGAACAATATATCGAATTAACTTAAATTCCTTTTTTTTAATTTTAATATAATAGTTATAACTTTATGCAGTTTCAAGTAAAAGGTAGGGATTGTCTACTAATTCTAGGTTTCGTAAACATTAAAGAATATTTCCCTGTGTGTATTTTACTGTTTCTTACGAAAAGGGATGTCATTATAAATCGCCGTAAAACCACATTCAATGTGAAGCACTGCACTTTATAAAATTGATATATTCACTAACAAATAACATATTTAATTTGAAGAATCTGGTTGGCCAAAACTGTTTGTCATTCCTAACATGTTAAAAAATTATAGCTGTCATAATTCTATGGAATTAAAAATCAGAGTAAAGTTTTCAATTAACATAATGTGTATATAAAAATCCTCTTACAGTATATATATAATTGTGTGCCTTTTCCCCAAATCAGCAAAATTTTCCAAATTTTTATTCTGCAAAAACAGGAGGATAGAGTATAGGAGGTTCAGTTCTTTCTAATTCTTCGCGATTTTAACTGATTAAACAGTAGATTCTTTATTCGGAGCTGGATTTATTTGGTAGGGGGCTGATCGGTTTTAAAGAAATTATTGTTAAGTGCAAATTTTGCTGGTAATTTTTATTTTATCTTGTATTGTATTTTTTTATATGTTGTGTAACACACCTTCATTCTCTTACATTTTCTATATGATAGATATAAATGTTATCCTGTTTCTGAATATTGAAAGAGATAAGGACAAAACATTCAATATCAGTGTCAGGTAGATGTTATGTATGGCACTTTTAATAAACAATTAAAATTGGAAATGGCTAATATTTAAGAATGATGATATATTTTGGTATTATGTTTCGGAGAATATATATGTTTGTCTAGATGCAGATTATTTATATATTTTGACTAGAAGAACATTCCTAAGTTTCATCAAAATCGGTTTCTAAGTATGCACAATTATATTTTTCTAATTAAAAAAAATATGTTTTTACAGATACTGACTCAGAGAGAAGAGTGGCCAATTATCATCCGGTCATTCTTCTGAGGACGAAACTTACGCTGAGGTGTCACTCATACAATCCTAGTACACTGAAAGATGAAAGATACGCGAATTAAGTCTTAAAATATTCCAAACTCTGCTATTTTGCATTAAAAACCCTATTTTGACTGATGCTAATTATAAGTGGCTTATAAATATGCTTACTTATAAACGGTAATCTCACTGATTTAGTTGCGTGACTTAAAACTCATTTTAACCCTTTCAAAACTGGCGTGCACAATTGTAGACATAAGATTTAATTAAAAAAATAAATATTAAACTCTTAAGCTTTCCGGTTGAAAACTGTTGTATTCATTTGTTCACTTATAAACTACACAATTTAGTACTAGTAACCCCATCTGTTACCATATTCTAGCGCTTTTTGACAAGTTGCGACCAGTGCCCGTTCGTGATTTGAACTATACAGGTAAGCTATATATTTTATTTTTTTTAAATAAAAATTAGTGCAAGAAATCATCTGGAAAAATTATAAATGGATATCTAGTATTATTAGGGTCATGTGTAACGTAATGTTTGTGTATTTTTTATCACCTTATATTAGTAATCTCGATTTTTATATTTGTGCTCAATTGTTCCCATCAGGACTCAACTGAGTTTTTCTCATTGTTAACGGTTTCTTACGAAAATATGTTTTGTTTTTATTTTTAACGTCTTTCTAATCATATAAATAAGAACAATGTATAAAATTAATTATGATATTGTTTAGGTATATTTTCAGATTCAAAAACACCAATATGTTTTCACCGGAGGCGTTACAAGCATTAGAAGAAGGAGATTTTTCTGACTTGTTGTTATCATCTGATGACGAAGATTATTCTTATGGAGATTCAATTTGTACAGCACCTTTAGCTGCTAGAGTTGGAGCAGATGTCATTCACCAAAACCAAAGGGAGTTATTTCCACCTGAATCTGATGACGATGAAGGACCTAGCCAATTTTATAAGATTACATTTAGCCACAGGAATATTTAGTTACCCTTGTTTGATAATGTACTGGGAGACAAACATTAGCATTCCCTCACAGCTAATATGACAAGGGACCGTTTTTTTGAATTACGAAATAATTTACATCTTGTTTACAACACGAAAATTCCGGCTGATTGCAAAGATGTACTTCATAAAGTGAGATCCATTTATGATGCTGTTCGGAATCGATGCTTAGAGTTACCACTTGAACGAGAACTTTGTGTTGATGAAAAGATGGTTCCTTTCACCGGAAAACATGTAGCCAAACAATATATAAAAGGAAAACCATGTCCATGGGGTCTCAAAATCTTTTTTTTATGTGGTACACATGGCCAAGCTTATGATTTCATTCTTTACCAGACCTCCTCTCCAGAACTTGACAGTAATATTGCAAAAAATATTGGCTATGGTGCTTCGATAGTTGTACATCTCGCAAAGAGAATCGGAGAGAGCCAGGGTCATGAGCTTTACTTTGATAATTATTTTTCATCATACCATTTACTACAAATCCTATTAGGCACACCAAACGACTTATTAGGCACACCAAAAAAGCAACGACTTACTTTGCTTTACTTTCGGCGTCGTTTGGCTGACAGTTTGGTGCTACAAGATAAATTTTCTATCGCCAAAAGAGATCGACCATCTAGCAGTAGTTCAACGATGCAAATTATACCAAGAAGGCCAGGAGAGATTCGCCCTACAGATGAAATTACTGGTGACAGTGTTGGGCATTTCCCTACACATGACGATGGAACTGGGACTAGGTGTAAAATGGTGGGATGCAAAGGAAAATCCCGTGTCAAATGCATAAAGTGTAAAGTACATGTATGCCTAACTAAAGACAAGAATTACTTCTTGGCCTTCCACACTAGATAAAAATATTTTTTTCCTAATTATTGTTCATGTGCCAATGACTAATTATGCCAAAAAAATAATAAATGTTTATTTTTATTTTATAGAAAGAATTAAACTATTTTAATTCATTTATAATTTGTAATAAAAATGTTTCCAAATTAATATTATTTAATTTCAGAACAACTTCGCATACCTTATTCTTATTACTATGTAGGACGAGAGTCCACAATTGTGCACATTAAGAAAAAATTGATTTTCCCGTAAAGTTTAAGGCTAATATTTTTTTATTTATTTTTTTAATAGTGTCCTGATTATACTTTAGACACATGGAATTTACCAAATCCATCAGATGAAAAAAAATAATTCAGGTCTGAAAGGGTTAAATTTGATAAAGTTTTAATTAAGTTATTAGAAAACATGGCAACAATTGTTGAATACTAAACTCCTTTTTTAAGATCGGAATTGTAGAGTCAATGGGTGTTTAAACAAAACCACTGCATGCTTCATTCGCTCCTAGTCCTTTTTTAGGTCAAATCAAAACTTCATCCAATAAATTACTTATTTGTACTGGGATTAAAGTATATTTTAATATGTAGGTAACTTATTGTACACGAATGAAAAAAAAATTAAATGCCTAAATTTACATTTCCTGCTTATTTTATTTGTACAAAGTGTTATTGCAGTTCATATATACGATATATATAGACCATTAATTTTACTATAGTCGACGCAACAGCAACACAAAAACGTAGGAACTGAGGCTTCGGATCTTTATATTTATCTGTCTCGCTCGCACTTGGTGTTATCGAGAGGTGTAGTGATGTGCGTAAGAATTGAGGTGCGTATCGATAACGGAATAGGTACGATCGATATGTTAAATTATGTTAAGTATTAATATATCTGATTTTTTTAATTTGTAATATAAAACGTTTGTTTCGACGTAATTATAGAGAAACTATATATCGTAATGTAGTCCGTTTTAGTTTTTCTAGAGATATTTTTTAGTTCATCAAATCCTCTTTCGTATCTGTATGTTAATTATCAGGAGTGGTGCTTGTTCGTTTAAAATACATAGACGTACCGACCTCGCGTGCGCAGATAGATCGATAAGGGGTTGCATTGAGTGCAAATCCAGTGACATTTATTGCCCGACGACTCAGTATGAAATGCGTCGACGTAATTTTTTAAGGTTCAACAGTAATCTTTTGTCTCTTTCTGTCAAATAGCATTAACGCTGTGAAGGAAAGTGACAGGTATATTATGAAGTATAGCATATACTGCATTTCGGTAGATTTAGATCAATATGATTTTTTTTAAAATATTTTTGTTGTCTTCATTAAATTTATGAAAGTGATTTAGTAGAATGATCATTGGGTTTTGTTAGAAGAATCTTTGATCCTTGAAATCCGTTACTGGGTTTATTTATATTTTAATATTCGCACCGGGAATTTATTTTTGGCTTTGTTGTTTATATAATGCTCCAATAAAACAATTAAGGTCTCTTTAAAGATATTCTTAAAGATCAGCGATTGATATTTAAATTATTGAAGTTTATATTTTATTAAATTTCATGGGTATTTGGGTTTTGAAGACAATTTTAATTGCTAGTAAATCTTTACAATTACTACGAATACATGTAGTTTATTACATGAGACACATCTATATTTCGTCTTATCAGATAGGAAAGTGGGCAGCATGTAAATAGGTCACTGCTGCTACTGCTATTGTCGCCTATGAGTCGATAGCTGAAAGAGAGTGAACATGAAGCTGCAAAGACAATATTAGCATCGGCAGGAGCCGTGTCATCAGAATTTTTTTCCATTAAAAAATAAATGTATTGATATCGCCAAATTAAATACAGGCAGGTTACTCTGTGAAACATATCCTCTTAACTCCATTTAATGCAGGTCAAATAAAATGCTTTTTTGTACAATTATATTAAATATCTCGAATATTGTAGAACACGAATATCTCTGCCATTTCTTTTCAATATTGTTTAATGAATTGAATCTAATTTGTATGTGGTGTAACTATTGTCGGGTTATTTACCAAATTAAGGGTCTGTTTCACAATGTTCGGATAAGTTCCAAAAAGCTATGTATTACTTATTAGTAGGATAAACAGTATTTTTGCGTTTCACGACTGTCAGATAGCGCTATTCGTCATGAAACGCGAAGTTTCTTATTTGGAACTTTTATCTTTCGATAATTTGTGTTGCATAGCTATTTGGTACTTTATCCATACCTTGTGAAACAGTCCCTAGCAATCTGCAATTTGACGGTTGCATGGTAATTAAGGTTTTACGTAAATTATTTTATAGCAAAAGCAGAGTTAGTGTTCGCGATCATTAGGTTTAACACCAACTAATATTTTGTGAGGAAACTTTTTATTAGCAGGCTCATGTCGAAACGGTATAGATATTACTTTAAAATTTGCGCGTAGTTTTGAGCCTGAATTTTTTATATCAAGCAAAATACGGATACTTCGCTAGATTTAAATTGATTGAAGAAAGTTGCATGTGGTGAACTTATATATCCAATAAGTCATCAAAGCATCTAATTTTGTAAAATTAAATGACTTAATATTAAGGAAATTTCTGTTTGTGGAGTTGTAAGTTGCCTTTGTAAATATATGTACTTCTATTTGATTATTTTAAAAATACGGCTATTTGCCAAATAACTGTAGTTGTTTTAATCCTATAATCTGTTTTTTTTTTAATTCGTGCGTCTTACCACAAAAGCATGATTAAAATGAAATGAGTGAAGTGGAATGAAGTGAAGAAGAGTGATGAATGAATGGTTTTTTATAAAAAGACCGCATTGGTAGTATGCCGGAGCGACCCCAAAATCTCTAAGCCGAGATTTTTAGTGGGTATTGCTCAACCAACTGTTACTTTTGAGGGGCAGATGCTTGGATATCGTAGGCGTACTGCAATGACGTCATTTAGAAGCAATTAGTACACATTCAACATCCATAAGTTTTGCAAAAAAGTTTAAAATAAGAATTCCTTATTAGTAGTCACTAATTGAATCCCATAGCAAATAATTATACCGGCTCATATCAGCTGTCAGCTTAAACTGTACTGTAACCTTCAATTAAACGTTTTGTTTTGTAGTACGTTTATGCAGAATTTGGTTGAAGATGCACGGAATATTTTTAATAGCAAGAAAGACGAAAGGACTACCTACTCGTAGATATTTTGCCTTACGCATACGTCTTGGTTTAGCGTTTTCATTAGTGTAAGTTAAATTATATAGGTATTTAAGATGTTTAAATTAAATTGTTTCAAGATTGTCTACGAAGCATTTGTGACACTTTCAAAGTGGTCTTTACAGACCACGAGATTACTCTAGTAATAAACCTGTAAATATGATGCATATTGTGTTTTATTTTAATCCTCATTTGTGTAAATTATTGATGCGAAATGGCTGGGCGAATTTCTTAAAAGTATTATTTTTTCTGCCATACCCTTTAGCAAGACAGTTTATTTTAGTGAGTGCGTGCGCATGAAAACGTTATACAAAGTTAGGCATTCGTTTTATTTTTCCTATTTAGTCCTAGTAACTTCAGTAAGAGGTCAATGACCGTACACGCAACTTATGCTAGATAATTTCAATTATAATGAATGAGCGTTCATGACTGCCACTGAGGACGCAATTGTTATCTATTTCATTCCGGTCCGTCTCCGGATTAAATCTCCGATAGTAAAATGCTGCGACAGACGCCGCCAGTCGTAATCAGTATGCGCCCTTTTCATCTACAGCCCGTAAAGTATTAGCTGTCCTTTCTTAACTTGTATACTAACAGGATAAGACCGTCCCGCTCGCTCCCATGTCGTACCGGTCTCGACACGTAGCGTTCCTCGCTTCAAGAGTTCCGCGGTCATCCGCCGACTCGAAGCGGCGCTGACGTGCACTACGCAAAACTAGTGTTTCTACCGTGAAATCATCAGTGTTATTTGTTTATACCTACTATGGATTTGATTACATGGCCCCAAGGATTGACTGGCGATTGTATGTTCTTTTGAACGTGAATGTGTGAAGTTCGAAACGATTTATATTGTGAAACGAGTCGGCCGTGTTCGTTTATGTGCTGAATGGTGATTAAAAGCAATTTACTTTGCTTTTACGGTGTGCTCGGTGCGTATCGATCGTATTGAAACAAAGCTGTGGATTGTTTTGGCGGTTGGACTGAGCCGGCTAAGCTTAAGGTGAGCTTTATGTATAGATTATCATATAGTAAATCGTTTTGCATCCAGGGTTTTAGATATAGGCAAGCGTAGTGCGGGATGTGGAAGTGGGGAGAGGGGGATCTCGTGTAAGTGGCTCGAAACTGAACCTTCTTATAACAAAGTATTGATAATTTTAAATCAGTTGTAAGATACACAAAGATTTAAATGTAGATACATAAAAATAACGTTGAAAATGTTGAGAGTAATTTATGCGTCTATCAGTAAGTTATGTCGAGTCAAAGCGGATAACACAACGTGGGTGAGTAATAACCCTTTCCAGTTCCTAATGGGCTTATGGCTCTGCCTTCGAAATATTTATAAAGCATCCGAATCACAGCGTGTCAACACGCGGTAGGCTGTTTGCCGTCCCATTAGACCACAAGGGAACCGAAAGCAAGCCTTCCCTAGACATACCTAAAGTAATTGCTTTGCTAACAAAGTCCTAACAAAACATAGGATATAGTTTCATTAAAAATAATTTTAACTATAGACATTCTATTACAGCTTTGTCAGAAATTATATTTCAAAATAAATGATAAATAACATCCCGATTAAATCTCGGAAGCCACAAAGAGTCATCAGTTTAAAATTCAGTAGTCTATCTTTATGTGATCGTTATTAACTAACCTAGTTTTAAGTATTTTTAAGAATAATATGAACTGAGACTCTAGGTTATATTGGCCGTGTAATTGACGTTTTACTGTATACAAACGCCGCTTTTAATCATAGGAATGAAAAAACGAACCTATAAATTTTAATCCGTACACAGATCAACAAAATACAACTAAATTAACTTTTTAATATTTTTATTATTATTATGTAAGTTATACTCTTAATGAAATATAAACCCTTCTTTTTATTACGGTTAAAAAAAGAAAACCTTATCATACTACTGAAATCTATAGGTAGTATTCGAAACAAAAGAAAATTGTACCTAGATAAGATCAGTTAATGTGTTGGAAGGCGACAGGCAAGATAAGAAAACAATATAATATTTGATTTATCTTACTTGAAAAATTACTTATTTAAAAACCTCAATTCTTTGTTTTTGTAAAAGCTCTTTCCATTATTTTTTGTTGAAAATGTGCAACGAATGCATTAAGTATTGTACGGTGTATCTACTACGAAAAGCAAACGTATGTAAAAATATTTCTGTAATCGAGTCTAAACTCCAATCGTATATATCATGAAAATTCATTCTTGACAAAATGAAATGTTTGAGATTTGCCGATAACGACAAAAAAATAAAATCTCATCTTTAGTCTAAAACACTTAAAATACAAATGTCAGTAAATCTATTGAATGCTTTCCCTATTACTCTCTTGTCATTTTAAAAATAAACGAAGGTGACAAAACATTCTAGCGCTATTTGCTTGTAGTATGTGTATACGTACGTATGTAAAAGGTATATATTACGTATTTTATTAAGAATAAGAGAAAAATCTTAATAAGACAGAAAAAAGAAAAGACCAATTTCTAAGGTCCCTTTTAAACAATCAAGACGTCTACATCGTTCGTTAACATCATAAAAACTTCATTTATCCGATTTTCGACCTTCGACATTGCAAGTTGAATTTACATTAATTTAAATATATTTGGAAATACCATGCCGTTAAATGAGGATACAAAATTAATATAAATATGCTAAATAATTCAAAACAATGATAAATATTGCACATTTAGTTAATTAATAGTCATATAATGAGAATAAGCCAAACGTTAAAATTCTTTTAGCATCTAAAAATAAACTCACTGTTATCAAAGCGATATTATAATCTTTACACATGGCTACATTCCATAATTTAACCTGGTATTTTATTATTATTTACGATATTAATAATAAATAATTGAAGACTTGTAAATTTCTTTTATTTGCGGGAGCATTTAAATAAATTTATTTTTCGCACTCTACCAGTTCAGTTTTTCAATTCACATTTATGGAAGTACTATAAGTTATTATTCTACTTAGCATAATAAACAGTTAATTTAATCTTCATAGAAACATTTTATTAGCATAATTAACTCGACACCTTATCCTGTTGATTAGACTGTGACATTTTACATTTTCCTTAAATACTTAAATGGCCTCAAGAATTTGCCATTTTATTGATAACTATTTTAGAAATGAATCCTTTTTTGTTGTTTTTTAAAGCAATTCTAAAAACTGTTTATTTAATATTTAGTTATTGGCAAATGGCAAGCTATAAGCTTGCGAAAAATATGCAAAAATTGAAGAAATTTGTTCGTCAAGCTTTATTTTAGGGTCGATCTTAGCAACACAGAGCCTGAATTTAAAAATCTTAAGTGTTGTATAGTTTATGGCATACACTCGCAAAGCTAGGTAGCTAATAGCTGTTGTTGTTATATATATCAATATTATACCTACTATAAGATAACACATCTTGGTACTCAGGCTAAGGGCGTTCCAATTACTTGCTACGCCATGAACGTCAAAGAACATTCATAAAAAGAAAAAAGAAATAAATATAAGTTTAAGATTAAAAATAAATAATTGCTGCAGAGCTGCGTGGGCGCTAATATTATATTTAAAATAGGCATTATTACCTAGTTGATTATGATATTAAGTTGCAAAATGGATTCATAGCTTAATCAGAAACATAAATCGAATGATTATCTAAATGACGTGCAATCATGAGCATGTTCGCGGTCAGTTGACTATCTGAATCCAATTAGTCACGTTGCTTTTTTATAAGCCGCGTCGTTAGTGCTCAACTCCGTGGATTTTTTGTTCGGGCTGCAGGGGGCGCTGCGGGCGGTCCGCGAAACAGAAACATTACGAGCTCTGTACACGAACTTTTGCTATTCGCTTTTATAGAATCGCCTATTGACGCGCACCACTTATTTCCTGAACAATATAACGCTGGAATGAAACAAATGTTGTCGCTCCGTGACCACTTTCGATGGATTTATTCCAAACACAAATACGTATTTTCTTTTTTTTATTATTGTGTCATTCGCGTCAGCTCCCAGACATTTATTTGCTTTCCATTGTTATTTAAAATTGAAAATCTATTTCGAATCTATTAATTCGTTATCAATCACCACCACCTAGTCTATTAAAATCACACTTGATTAGATTTCGATGTTCAATTTGAAGACTCCGCTGCGGTATGCACTCCTGGTATCCGACAGGTCGCGGCTCTAGAGCTCTCTACCTTTTCTTTTTGCTCCTTCATTTCCGTCCGATTCCACTTTGAAATTCTTTTGTCCCTTTTGTTTGAGTTTTCATATCCTTCTGTTTTCCGGGTGGATTAATTTTAATTTACATTCAAAGACTTTCTTTGTTTCGTGCTTTTTGTTAGGCATTCTCGACATTGAAATGTTTTATTGGTGGGAGGCATGCGAGTTAGATGGAATATTTATCGAGGGGTCGCGGGATCATATCGCCGCGCCGCCCACTGGCAATTTGCCGCGTGCCCGCGGCGCATCGCATCCAATGTTCAATTCCAAGACTTGTTCTTCAACTAAACGCTATGCTAATGTAATGGGGCTCCATTTAATCACGACCCACCAACAACATCAAATACTCAATGAGACTTCGAAAACACTTAGTTTTATTGCTTTCGATGAAGCTTACTTAACTTACTTACTTTATGTTTCTAAAAATGCCACGACATGAATCATCGTTAAATCAGGATTCTTTTGTTCTTGTTCTATTAAAAATCTACCTGAGTGTTTTGACAATTTGTTCTCAGAAGGATTTTAATGTGCGGATAGAGTTGTGAAGGTTATAAATTTGTTTATCGTTAGCAATATTAAAAAAGGTCGAAGAGTCGAGTCTTGTGACATTATTTGCTCTATAGGTGTTTGAAACACGTTTCTCGTGCCATGCAGTACTTGTTTAAATGGAATCATGCATTCATGTCCACACGTTTAGCATTCAATTCACGTCTTAAGGTTTGTCTTTTGGACCAAACCGGCTTCTACGAAGCGTTACCAGCCACAGAGTACTCGGATCGTAAATTACCATACCAGGCGGTAATGCGAGATAACAGCTCACTTGTTTTCCATTTCCCCAGAGAAATGTCTAAGGACATTACCGACTGACGTAACAAGCAATTACCGACATGAAATCTTACAATCTCATAAACGGCGACGACATTTTGTTCCCAACAAAGCCTTCTCATTATCTTTTCATAAATAACTCAATTTATGTTTAAACCACAAAGAGCTGAGAAGCGAGCCGTAAATAATACATGAATGAGTACTTATTCATGCTTTAAAAGGAGCCTTTTATTACGTTAACAAATGGCTGTAGTAAAACTTATAACGTAATGGCAGTAGACGAGTATAGATTACGATAATTTAGAATCGAGTGGATCCACAATTAAATTATTCAAGCAATAAAGTTTACTAATAGTTTCAATAGAACCGACATTGCCCCGAGCGGCACGCCATCTCGCTTGATTAAGACCAATTACGGCGTTCACGCGATTATACTGTCGCGATTCACGAATAACCCGCCGTTTAGACTGAGCACTCTTTCATTAGCCCAAAGTGCCACGCCACATCGGGATGTCTTTTCAAATTTACGCTTCTTTCTCCAGCGGCCAAAGTAACATCGACATACTTCGTACTTTTTGATTAACATATTATTTCTAATTATTTACTTTTTCCTTTAATCTTTCTTATGGGAAAAATTAAACTAGATTTTCCCATAATACAACAATGCTCCACGTTAATAATTTATCTGGATATAAATAAAGTATATGTTAGTTATCATAACCAGACGCCAGTGGAATGTAAATGTTATATGTATTGAGATAACTTCAAGTTATCATTAACATTAATGATAATTTATGGGTCATAATAATATTATTTAATTATGTATACACATATCCCGACAAATACAACTAGTTACGTCCTACAAAGTACTTATTATCATGAGTTTTCTAAATCTAATTAACCGATTATACCAAGCGATCATAACTTATTAACATGTTAAGACAATGCAATAGACGCTTTATTACGACTCCAAAGCGTTAGAACATTCCCGTCTCTTGACTCCTTGGAGAGTATAAATTTAAATGTTGAAGCAATGTGTAAATATACAAAAGATAGTACACGCCAGCGGCAAGGGCCAACGTAAGGGCCAGATCGTTCTGATAAGCCGCCCACTTACCGCATACAATGCGGATATAAATCGAATACGATTCCGATCATTTTTAAAACCTACATGGACGTTATTGTAAATATTGTATACAATGCGAGAAGTCATAGTATTTTGTGACGAGAAAACATTTTTGTTACGGCTTTGACATTCACGTCTTTAATCAGAAAAAGTTTTTGTTTTTTCTCTCAGTCAATTTGCGATGTTTTTGTTTCAAATTCATGACTCAGTTACATAAATAATATTTAATTGTTCGACTGTATGTTTAGTTAGTTACATTATTAACTAACATTATTTAGATTTTGTTTGGTCCATCATATTGATGAATATATAAAAAAATGATCGATTCTTAAAAACCGATCAGGTATACCGATCGGCAGTACCAGGGTAACATAAATGCGAGGCGTCAGGCAAGTCTTGAAGGTCGAAAGAACCAGTTTGGGACGAATCGACGCGCAAGGTGCCGGCCAGGTTAAGTTCACTGTATTAGCATCATCGCCCGCCCTTTTATGTTTCTTATCTCCTGGGTGATATAAATGAGCCTATTCAATTGCACCGTGAACACCTTCAGGTATTTAATGTAAATTACGCATTTAATTATGAGGACATAATTTATATTAATAACTGAAATGTGAAACTAAGTAACTAAATCGGTAATTAACAAATCGACGGGAAATTGAAAACACATTCACATACTAAAAATAGCAGACATTATTTTTGTTCGTGTTCCTACGAATCTTAATTATATTTGTTAATTTTATTATCGTGAAACGCTAAACGTTGTTTTTTTTCCTAAAATGCCGGATTTTCCACGGTCTGGCAGGTTTTACTGTTAGTACACGGTCCGATTTCGTATAATCTGTATACTTCCTCAATTAAACATGATATGCGTTGAGTTATAAAATGCTCAATGGGATTATAAATTTTAATTAATATGTTACACCTTGATTGCTGAGTTTTTTTATGTAATAGAAGGCAAACGGGCAGGAAGCTTACTGCCGCACATGGACACTTATATAATCTCTCTCTCTCTCTCGCAAGTGCGTTGCAGGTCCTTTCTGGAAGGAAACTGTCGAATTGGTTCGATGCGCGGGAAAAACTGCCTTAATAACGATCAGATTCACGGGCCTCAAGGTGATACGGAAAACACTGTTTCAATGATTCTATTTATCTTTAGTGATAGATATATTTATTTAAAAACATAAAAAAATCGTTTAATTTGTACCATAATCTTCAAAGAGCATGATAGTTACTATTTCATTAATCACAGTCAAGTTGGTGGTCAGTTGATTAGTTGGGTTTGACTTGCCGGTTTCCTCTGGTTTCCTTCACCATAAGATCATACACCCCCTAAGAGT
Source organism: Pieris rapae (assembly GCF_905147795.1). NCBI lineage: Eukaryota > Metazoa > Arthropoda > Insecta > Lepidoptera > Pieridae > Pieris > Pieris rapae. The sequence continues at coordinate 1,144,178 of NC_059509.1, read as the reverse complement.
TGACATTGAACACTCTAGCTTTACTAGAATTCAGGGTAAACCTACATTAGTTGTTATTCGTGCCTTTTATTTATCACAATATACCTCATATGTGGAACTAAAGAAACGGTGTCTATGAGAACATGACTATTGTAAATTATAAATTCATAAAACAAACAAAATTCCCTTGACTACACCAACTAAGTACTCGCTAACAAATTGTTCAATTGACAATTGACCCGTTATAAATAATGTCTATGAGGAGTGACCACTGTCTATGGCAGTCAAGTACTTGACGTACTAATGGCTCCTTCTAAACTGTGTCAGATATTATTATTTTTGCATATATTCCTTTTTATGTTTTATTTTGTATTGAAGTTTCTTCATGCCAACGAATACTGGCAGAATGTAGCGACAAAGTACGGAGCCACAGAAGCCATTTCGCCGCTATAAACTTATTAAAATGCAAGCCTCGTCTTACTGAACATGTATGCCACAAGATTTCTTAAGTAATTTGATCCAGTGTTGACATGACTGTTAATATGTAAAATAAGATACTATATAATTCTCAACACTTATTAACGAGGATTTCTTTCCAAAAAGTTTAAATGTTTATCTTCATATGTTTCATTGAGGATTAATGACGTAATTGAACATAAAAAACTTATTTCAATAGAATTATAAAAAGTAATTTCTTAGGAGTACCTTAAACTTAACTTGAAACTACTACCTAAAATACCTTTCCTTCCGCCATTTACACAGAATAATATATCTCTCTGTTCTTACATAAGATGCACATTACAAATTAATAGTTCTTATCTGTGTTTACATATAGTCTGTGACGTAAAGTTCACGGGTTCAAGTAAATCATTAAACCTTAAAGAGAAAACCCTATCAACCAAGTGACGCAAGTGGCGATATAATCTACTAAATATAAAGACATTATGAAGCAAGAATCGATTACGGACTAATGCCTTCATTGAGCCATGATGTAAGGCTTTGCTGGTGTCGCCTAACAAGATAATAACGTTGTACTGTAACTTGAAACTGATAATACGTGTATTTATAAATAAGGTCAGGCTCTATGGTTTTGTTTGAGTTGGCATAGAGTATATCGTCTGTGGTTTTAGTGTGTTGACACAGATTAACGACATGTATATGACGGCGTTTTGGTTTTAAAATTAGGATGTTATAGAATGTTCGATTTTATAGTTTGTAATAAGCATGATCTGTAGATAATAAGAAATAAGACATTTTTATTTATGCTATTACATAATATATCATATAATAATATGATAATCGTCTCTTTATGTTAAAAAGTGTGCTTTGTATGGTATATATAATATGCAGCTAATTTATTACTCAAAACTACGTAAATCCATACAAAAATCTTAAATAATTCTGATCCCGTACTGAATTTTAAAATATTAGTTTTCCTAAAAAAGCTGTGATACGCTTCAATTTAATAAAACAGTGATCTATATCAAGTCGAATACAATTTAAAATGCGACTCGTCTGATATGTCAATACGAAATAAAACGATAAAATTTAGATGAAAACAGCGCTCGACGCCAACGCTCAAACATCCATCACACTTTGAATAAATATTTTACGGTTTTACTAGAATTTCAACCGGCAACAAGTTTAACTATTTGTAAACCTGATCGAGTTGTAGCTTCATTTATTATTCACATTGCTTTAATTGCATGTAAGGGTTATTTTAGACAGCATAAACAATTTCGTAAACATTGACTCTAAGTATAGATCCAAATAGAAAGTTACAATTGCATCAGATATAATGTTTATTTAGTGTTGAAAGAACTTTATTTCTCATTACAAAAAATATTTTTTTTTTTACGTGAGAAACTTAATATGGCGAGATACACGTCGCCGATATTTGATTGGACATTATAAAAAAAAGTAAAAGAAAAAAAAGGATATCGGAGATACATAATTTACTAGACGACTTTGATAAATGTACTAGGAAGCTATAAGTTCAATAGAATGGTTTGGTACTTATGTATTCATTGTGACCATGGAGTGATAAACACAAAACATTCCATTGCTATTTGTGGTACGTTATCAATAAAACTGAAATCCCCTGTCAACTAAATGAGTTTATGAAACTGCAATGACTCTTTCGCATTGTCTTTAATCTGTCCACTGTGAAATAGTAATTGAATTTTGACAAATGTGAAAGGTAATATGCACAATTGTATTCTCAAATTTCTTTGTGAAAATATATTTTATGATTACACAACAAAAACATTCCCATGAGATGTAATGTAATAGCAGATTTATTGTTTTATTGTTGAGACTAAGTCTATGCTCTCCTGATACTATTTTTCTTATGTAATAGGAGGCAAACGGGCTGGAGGCTCACCTGATGTTAAGTGATACCGCCGCCCATGGACACTCACATTGCCAGGAGGCTCGCAAGTGCGTTGCCGGCCTTTCAAGAAATGGTACGCTCTTTTTTTGGTTCGGAAATACTTTAGTGGGCATCTGGTTCCATATAGCGGTGGTGCGCGGCAAAAACTGCCTTAGAAAACGCTCAGTTGTGAAACGACGGAAGTCGAGGTAATATGGATGGAATTTTGTATTTGGCCTTGACGTCCGATAACGAAACTCAGCTTCAAGTATTAGACCGAACAACTCCTCTGAACACTCCATGGTAGGAACGAAGTGCGAAGGATTTGTAACCTTATTAATGAAAAAAATGAAGTGGATGATAGATGATGATTGATTTTTGAAACGCGTGGACACGTTGTTAACCCCGGTTTATAAGTTCCCAGTAGAAATATTTAGTAACAAAAATATCTATAATAAAAATGGTTTAATGTATGTATTCAGAAAAATATCTCCATAGTCTAGTTACATAAAAATCATTGCAAAAAATTAAAAGCAGAGACAATTTTAATAGGTTGATCATTTTCTTTGTTACAATAATTATTGTAGCCAGGATCCAGTGGTTTATTCTCGCAAACGTCTGACTCAAGTGCAGCAATTAATTTCTCTTTTCCCAGAATTCGTTCATTGTTCTCGAAACGCATTTTACGAATAACGCCACATTTATTCGTCAAAAAATACAATAACTTCTACAAAAATTACGCAAACTTAATTTTAAATTTTGCGCTACCATAATATCATACACTGTCCTATCTTGGAATATAAATGTCATTTAAGAACTTAAAATAACAGATATTATTAGATGTAATATTAAAAAAAGGAATCTGAAATGAAATGTCAACCATAGGCCATGTTTAAAGATGTAGTAATATAATCTACGAAAGTATTTACCTAAAAACTATTCGTTTTTATATAATTTATATCTTCAAACATTATTACAGATAGTATATTATATCATTACATACTAGATTAAAAATCGTAGTTTTCTGCCTTTACTTAAGATTCTCTGGTTGGTTGTCTGGAAGTAATCGCTCTAAAGCGATAAGGCCGCCAGTTGCTTTTCATTAAATTATGTTTAATATTTTTCTTTTCCTTTTATGTAATGCAACGAAGTGTTAATAAATAAATAAATAAATTCTCTTTAATCTGTGCACTGTTCATTGTGTAATTCAATTGTCATTACCTATTCCGAGACCATCTTGTTTTCCCTTGGTTCTAAACCCAAGTTCGACAAACGACAACGATAAATGCGAATATATCAGATTTAACGTTCATCAACTTATTTGAATTATAGTCTATATTTTCATGTGTAATGTTTTTCGATTTCTAAACTTACTTTTTCTATGATGCAAATCAATTTAAGTATACTTAACGTATTATATAACTTCTAAATCACTGAATTAAAAATACGCTTTGTCTCAGAACAGCTTAAAACCACACCAGAAAATAGTATATTTCATTACAAGTGCGGAAAGCCTGTCATTGCAACGAGTTCCGACGAATGTCTACCCGAGCCGAGGCGCAGCCGAAGGTGAGGGTTGACAGTCGGAACAAGTTGCAATGACTGTACCGCACGTGTACTGAACGACTATTTTTAATACAGTTGCGAAAAAATAAAGCAATTTAATTAAACTATTTGCTTTTTTTCTATTCTCTCTATGGAATAAATTCGTTGCACGTAGATATGTAGCGACTTATATGTTTCCGGTAAATTGTTCTCCGAAGCATTTTATACAATTATACTGCGTTCGGGTGGTATTCATTCAAATAAAATATCGTCGAAATTACTCATTTTGTGCAACAAATAACTCAACTCGAAAGAACATTTTGGGAAAATGGCGCCAACCGCAAAGAATATGAGCAAAGCTTGTTTTTTCTTTTCTTCACCCATTCTGGGTAGACAAAGGGAACTTGGCCCATACAGCGAATTCTTCAGTAGACTATTTTTATTGAAAGAAAACCAAATCTACTTCATTGAGTCCAATCATTAAATCTGATATTGAAACAAATAGTAGCTTCTTTTTAAAATATTTGCATGAATCAGAAAAACTTCTGTGATTTTTTTAGTAAAAACTTCATGGTTAGTTTTTTCTTTTTAATATTTTTTTTATTGATATGAAATAAAATAAACCTAACCTAACTTATTGAATCCAATTATTAGTAAACTTTTTAAAAATACGTATTTGCATATATTATAAAATTCTTTTTAATATTTTTTTAATTGATATGAAATGAAAAGAAACATAACCGAAGTTATTGAATCCAATTATTATAATATTTAGAAATCATATATCATAAAAACTTCTATGAATCTTTTTAATAAAACCTTCGTGGTTGGTTTTTTCTTTTTAATACACATTGTTTTGACAGTTGGCAAAGAAAACGCACGAGTGCGGGAATGGCAAAGAAAAAGCACGAGTGTGTAATAGCCCACTTTCCGAACGCTATACCTCCCTGCAATATGCCACTTTTTGAGCAACTGTATTAAAAAATATTTTCCTTCATAAAGTGAGCATCTGTTTTTGCCTTTTTCTTGAAAATATTTTATCTGAGTTCGTAACACGATTTCGAGTTTATTCGCTTCAAAGGTTTAAGAAGATAGTTAAGTTTAATTAAATTGATTTTTGCTTAGGGAATTGCACAAATTTACAGGTACTTATTAGATTTCTTAATACTTAAATACCGTAACTGAAAAGTCACACATCTTTTTTGTCATAAGTATACTAAACGTAATTATATGATTACGCTTATTATAATTGTAAAGTGAAACACGTCCACAAAGACACATTATCTAATATATATTTGGTGCAAAAAATGTACTACAAAGAAACGTGTGGAGGTGTACTTATCGCTTGGAGCGATCTCATGTACTACGGTCTTTGATCTCTTATTAGTTATTAAGCTTGTATTTTTATGTCTGTACTAAAACGATTTACTTTTTATTGTTTATGATACTTTTGTCTGGATTCAGAACAACAATTTGGCGCTTTAATTCGCGAGGTTCTTATTATTTCATCGTTGAGATTGGATTAATCTTCGGATTAAAAATTCCATTTTTAAATCTCACGAAACGCTCTAGTGGAAACGAGACAGATGTATATCTGCATCTTACTCTCTTGTAAGCCATTTTATGCGATAAATTATTACATGATTATATTTTAACATAGTTAAACAATTGGCCAACATCACGTTTATTAGAAACGACCTCTTTTTTTCTATAAAATCTATTGTTAAACATTTCACGGTGCTACAATTTGATAATAGTTAATAGATTCCAAGACAATTTAATAATATTCAAGTGAATAATATAAGATTTTAAGCGAGTAAACCGATCAAGTTGATCTTAATAATCGCATTTCTAACGGATCCCGTAGGCCTTTGTGCCTGAAATTCGAGGGCCATTTCACGACTATATTGCGTTCCACTAATACTGATAGCGTTATGCGATCCTGGTTACTCGCAGAAGTATTAAACGTTGCAAGAAAGTAAAGATAAAATTACCAATTAAAACAAATTGATCAAGCGAGAATACTACTTACTATAAAGAACCTTAAGTTATTGCTTAAGTCGATAGTGATGGTGCATTCAGAAATCCCCAATTTCCAACTTAATTTATAATTACTGAACTTCGGGCACCTGAAAACGATATCCTTTGTTTAATTTAGTGTGACATTCGGTGAAATCTGACGGCGCGGGGTAGCTACGGTTTCCATAACAACACGCGCCTGGTGGTCCCCCCCGCGCCCCTCGCCGCGGTACCCCGCCCCCCGCCATATCGATCCCGGCTCCCCCTCCCCGCGACGCCCCAAATCAAATTACAGGAGCGGAGCGAGCGGATGGCTGCTGCCAACCGCGTTCCTCTCGCCGACTCAATCAACTTTGTATTGGCCTAATAGTATTTTAATTCCATTGCCACAGAACGAACATTCTTGTTTGTTAAATCTTTTAGCGATATCATGTCATTTAATTATGCTATCGCCACGCTCGATATATCTCACGCATTTAATCTATTATTGTTTCGTACAAAGAAAACGTTTTAAACCTTCATTTTTCTTGCTTATGAACGTGGTTGGACACAAAAGAATTGTTCAGCGCCTTTTCATAACTATGACGTTGATTGATGAAGACAAAAACATTTACCGTTTAATTTTATTGTAATTTTAATTCATTTTCTTAATATAAACATTTGAGCACATTCGATGGTAATATTTCGCTCTAAATGAGTTTGCGAGAAATATGATTGCGCAAAACTCTTAAAGTGTATTAAAAAATAAAAGTAATCGTTTAGAGGCAGCAGTTTGTGGATTCGGAGTTTTTTAAGTGCTTAGGGTGCACATTTTTTATCATAAATGGGGGAGGTGCAGGCGGATTCAAAGCAAATTTACTCGGAGAGCTGACTTCCCACCGACTACATTATTATGCAAGTAGACAGAGAACCGAGGATTTTGCTCGACTACCTTGCATATTATCTGTGAAACTATACAGCGTAGTAGGATCTGCATTAAATTATAAATGTTTCCAACTTAAATTTCCCGAATAAAATCTCATATATTGTTCATGCCAAATGTTGGATAATCATTTCAAATAGTATGCCAATACTTTTCTACATTACATCTGTGTTCATGAAGATATGTAGTGGTTAGAACATTAAAATAACTAATTTTGTGTGTATGTTTTTGAAGAGAACTACTTTAGGCGCATGAGTGTAATTTTTTTACGATTGAAACGTCACGAAGATGTGCAGCGTTTATGCCGAAGAAATGGGTGAAACCGATTGAGAGAGAGTGAGAAGTATATATTCGTTTAGTTAATATTAGAACATTAGATGGCAATTCTGTCGCATAATATCTTATGCAGTAAACGCAGTGTTTTTATTTATTTTATTTATCGTTAACACGTATAAATTGTGTGAAGAGTATAGATATACAGACACATGGAGTGATCATTTACTGTTACATCATCATCTATCGGGGCTTTTACCTTCGTAATAATAAATTTATAAAGTAGTTTCACTTCTGACATGTATAACTTGTACGCACGCACTTTTTTTATTAATATTGAGATTGTTTGGTTTACCTATCCTTACTATGATAGAGTTGTCCATATTTTTTGGCCAGCAAAAGATATTCTGAGGTAAATTTTAGGTTTTATCTGACTATGGTACTAATTATGAGAATATTGATGATGTGAGGACGAAAATGGATGTGAGGTAATATTTGAAGAGGCTTCCCGCCTCTTCAAACTTGACTTTGTTTAGCAGTAATAATCCAGTTTTTTTTATCTATAGAATCTGTTTTGGCTATGTAATATATTATTATTGTCTAAGAATTTTGTTTTTATGTTAACTATAAGATTTCGATTAAATATTCAAAATAAAAATGGTTTTATGTTAATTAACTGACATAATGACTGGTTAAAGTTAAGTGAAGGAATCTGTTAAAATACAACTGACAAATGGCGATCTAACTGGTACAAAATACGTTTTATAGTTTTTTAAATCTTGCAATTATGTAAGCTAACAAATATTATTTATAAAATTCAAGCCAGCTTAGAGGTTTTAGGACAACGATATATTATAAAATAATTAATTCAAATTGAAATGTTTATAAATTACATCTAGCAGCATTCGTTGCCAACAAATTAGTGCGATTAGTTATTCCGTCATATCATAATAAACCCGTGTTGAAATAATATGATGATTGATTTGCGGGCAACGGAGTTTGAAGTAAACCAACGTTTATCGTTTAGTTTATATCGTTCAGCAATAAAATCGATTATCGAATCGAAGGGGACGAAAGTCTACAGCCGTTGGGACGTTTTAATGAGGGAATGCCGTGAGCCGAGCGATATTTGTCTCCCCCGGAATAATGGAAAAAGATTTTTATCACATCAGCTGCTTTCGTGATCCATTTTATTGTTTCAGTAAAAAATCGGTACTATTAACACGTCAAAACAAATCAATCGTTAATATTTATCGTCGTGATTTTTCGTTAAAGTATGCTCGCGTATTGCGTTATTGTGATGAGTCTGGTTCGAAGCCAAGAATCTTTAAAAGACATGTCCGTGGGTATCGGGAAAATCTTTTTATTTACTCCCAGGTGATTCATAGACCCGTTACAAACGACACAATTCACGAAGTTGATATAATACGAATACTCAACCGCGAATTCCGTAGCGACTCCATTTTGGTCATGCAAGAATACTAAATCAGATAATATGATAGTGACGTTGGATATCCGCCAAATGTTACTTTGTTTTCCAAGTTAGCAAGAATGCGAAGGAAATAATACAGTTTTCTTATCTGTGTCGGCTTACGAAGCGGGTTACATCCGATAAATTAATTAGAAGTGGTCAGTGCGGCGGCCGAAACACGTGTAGTTAGCGTCGAGAATTCGAGATTAACGAAGCGATATCCAGCGACCTCAGTGGGTCGTGACTCGGGGGGCAATTCGGCCGGCTCTAGCGAACAATATCTACGTATAATCTAACTATCGAACACTAATAAACACCTACGACGCCACGCACGTACAAAGCCACTTCGTGCGGACACAAATTGCTTTTGTTCGCATTGGACGTGCTGTGATAGACCCGCTGCAATTATTTCCTTCTTATTGCGGTTGACGTGTGATGGATCTACAATAACCACCTCGTCTAAGATAATTACTAACCTCTTTGTTATATTTCGGATATATTGTCATTATCGTATTTAGTGGTTTGATTGCTTATCTAATTTGATATTGTAAAAACTTTTTGTGACTAACAAGTCAGTATCACCGATAAAATTTCTGATACGGAAAAAACATTAACTAAATGGATATTTCAAGATCAATAATATTTAGTTATTTTAACTTAATAATACATTTAAAGTTTATATTATCAATGATAACAACCTCTTTACGCTATTGTGTTTTTTATTTAATAAACAATAAAAAAAAACAAAGCCGCCATCAAATCTGTGACTCGATAACCAGGCAAGCATAAATACAAAGAGATTTGGCCAATAATACGATAATATCGTTGCTCTCGAGGTTTGGAAAACGACACGCGTGGGTGGATTTGATACTGATTTATCTCGAAGATTAATTTAAATTGAACATTATACCTATTATAACATATAAGCAGCTTAATTATGTTTCTGCCTTTTATTTTTGTTATAAAAATAAATTAGGTTTCATATGCAAACATAGCTACGTGGTATTTTAACAAGTAACGAGAACTTTGAATTGCCCGCAAGGATAGAAAGGGGTGACATGAACGCGGCAGGTGTAGTTTAATTACACATAATTTTCTAGTTGGCTCGCACCGTTCTATAAAACCTTTTAACTCAATAACCGCCTTTGCATAGTCATGAATAATTAAATAGAAATATTCCTTAAAAAATCTAATATCTCAATGAGGATAGAAGTTATTATTAATCGTTTAAAATTAGAAATAATTACGCTGAGTGTTAAAAACGGTTGGGAATGGAGGGTCGCGCTCGAAAGCTGTTCGCTGTATTGTCAAAATTGTTTGGGGCGTTAATAATTTGTTGTACGCTTCACTTCGCCACTTACCGTTACATTTAACATACAAAATCGTGGTAATTATTAAGTTTTCTTCGTTTAAAAACGTTGGCCTACACTATAAATTAAACTGAGACTATACGACGCTAATCTGTCTTGCCTTGTGTATGTTAAAGTGATTAACATATCGCATTAGTCATGTTTTATTTATCCAAATTATGTTGTTTTTTTTTGGATAATTAGATTCAACAATCCTACCAGCAGTTTTTTTTGTTTTTCTTTAAATGTATCTTTATCTATTACTAAATTAAAATATAAATTGTTTATCTATGTAATCTGTTTTGGCTTTCTGTATTGTCTTAGTGTTTTGTATTAAGTATAAGCTGTTAGATTACTTATAATTAAATAAATAAATAAAAACTGTAAAAAGAATAAAAAAATACAATTTAAAAAAAGCTAAATCTGTAACTATCAGGCACTCTGTAATAACCAGGCAAGCATAAATTATAAGTTCTTGCGTAACGTTGCGTGATTGGATAAGTAATGGTGATACGTGACTGTTCGTTAACAGACATTATGACAAGGGTACGAAAGGGAATCTTTAGGTGGTTTTGCTGGGTAAAACGACGGATTAATGAGAGAGAAGGCAACCTGGACAAGTCGGATAGGTCTTGTCGTACATACCTGGATTTATACAAGAGCAGGGACAAGTACAAATTGACGAGCATGAATGATGAATGTCAAGAAACAGGGTGATGCGAGAGATAGGTGAGACCTGTAAGTGGAGATTTAAAAAAAAAAGTTTTTACTACCGTAACTTCGGCGACGACAGTATGAATGACTTAATCAATAAAGTTTTATAATTCATAATAATATGAATACAACTACAATGACTGAATGATCCATTAATATAGCTTCTAAACATACAAATCGAATTTTAAGGTAATTTAATTAAATATCCTTTTCAATAAAATAATAATAATAATAGTCTTTAAATGGCGATATATATTTAGTAATACGAAAGATTTTATACCAGGACTTAATAAGTGTCAGCGATAATTCGAAATTGACACCGTGCCATCAATCATTGTAGAGTGGGTCGATATGGTGTTGAGTTGCAGTTGTGGTTATCGTGTACAAATTGCTGTCAGCTCAGTGATTAATAGTACACTAGTCTCCTTGATATTTTAAAATATTTCTTTACCGTTTATGTCCGTCTAGTAATTACTACTATTAGTACTATTCTAGTCGAATTGTTGAATCATTATGCCAACATACTTTTCCTACTAAATAATAAAAATATACATATTTAATAAAAGTTACAAGTAATACTTCAAAGGAAGATAACACATTGACAAGTAGAACCTTAGTGATTTGTTTCCGGTATACGTTACGTGCCATTGTGTGCATTGTTTGCTTGGGCGAGGAAGCTCCATCCGGCTGAGTTACGACGATTCTGAGAAAGCCAATTGTTTTGAGGTAACAGCGATAACATGATAAAGTTACAATCTAAACGGTTTCCATGAGTCATGGAACATGTTGTTAACTAAAGAAAACTAACAAGTACCTAAAATTGATTTTATTACACATTCTGCAATATTACTCAACCAAACGCGGTATCAAGTTTCAGTATCATTAATATAAATAACGATAAAGTACATTGTTGTAATAATTATATATTTCTTTGTAGTGGTACGAACACAAATAAACTTTACGAGTCGAACGTTGGAGCATTAATTTTTTATCGTTTCATGTGTTTTGTTGCAGACGCTCTTTTTTTATAAAAAAACAATATTTTACTATAGTATGCTTCGCTATATAAGTTGGCGCATTAGTTGGACTTAGTGACACATGACGTTTACATAAATGTACCTAAAAACACACTTGGCTATACCAAATATAATCAGAATTCTGTTAGCGATTTAGGCTCCCCGGACACATGCTACTTATTATATTAAATGTTTACATTTACGATATCGTTAAGTTTTTATAACTAGTACAAAATTATATATCCGCAATAATAATTTGCTGTAAATTAGTTTCGTTTTACATTGAGACGCAATGAATAAATCCGCTTCAATCAGAATGGTATAACAGCGGTAACATTTTGTTATCCCTTCATGCATAAATGTTTGTGTAATAATTTTGGAAGCCATGTTCTCGCCCGAGTCCCCCTTTTAACCCGCGCCTCCTCGCCACGTTGCACACGAAGCGCTGAATTCTTGTTATCTAGCATAAATATATATAATATAACACTTAAATAACATTACAAATTACATTAAAACACAAAAAATCCAATGAAACAATTACACTGGTAAGTTTGTTTTCCGCTATGGAAGTTTTATTATCAGCGTAATTTGTGACTTTACTCTTCAATTGAGTGAAGCGTGAAATGACTATTGCCGCTAGAGAATCGGCTGTGTATTTGAATTTCGAATACCACAACTCGGTGAACGAGCTACATCGCTTAAAGCGCTGTCTCTTCGCTCGCCGCAGCCGCTCAGTATCCGCCAAGCGTGCGTACATATCACGCGCTTGTTGTGTTCAAAGTCGTGCGTTTGAGTGCCCGGTGTTTTTGACGGTTTTTTTTTGTCTTTTGTAGGTGTATCGTGTTTCCTTGGAAGGCATGGAGTGTTGAGTGATGGTGCATTCGTGCTGCTAACCAAGTGATAGTGTTAACCAAAGTGTTAGTGCTGAATGGATTGTGTGGTTTTGGGATTGTCATCGCCAGTCACCGGTAGAACAAATTGGGAACGGTAAGAAATTATCAAGTATTTAACTTCTGATAACGTAATGGGCAAACAGTTTTATCTCTTGGATGGTGTAAGTTTAAGTTATTTGCGTAATTTTTGATGTACTTACATTACAAATAGCAAATATGTTTTGTATAAATAAGTGATATATTAAAGTCACATATTTAGGTGTCTTTGTGCTCATATGACACGTTGCAATGTTGGCTTTTCTCATTTAAGTGACGTCACGACGTCATAAACAAGTAATATTCTCTATTGTCTTTGGAAATACGCTCGTGTTTGGAGAACTGTGTAAATATTTTTTTGTCCACTCTAGGCTTCTGATAAATCGAATGTTGAACGTCAAAAGCCTTTTAAATTTTATTATGATTATCTTCCTTATGAGAAAAACACAGTGAGAATAATGCTTGACAGAGACAATCATGAGACAAACTCTCAAAACAATATTTTTTAAAGGATTTGATTGATCCCCGCATTGATTCTCAAGAGCGATTGATTGACATAGACTAAACATAGACAAAGCCATAAACAGACAGACATCAGATTCTCACAAAAAGATTGACACTGTCTAAAACTAAAACAGAAAAACAAACATAAAACTGTGTTTACCTTTGCGACGACGCCCTAAGGACATAATAAAATATTAATATTATTAATTTATTCAAACAAAAGACCAGATGGGGTAAATTGGTTTTTATAAGTCAGTTTTGCATGCCGTCATCAAAATTTCTGTCCTGTTTTCAAATGTTTCTTCTATTACAATATTAATTATGGTTCTACTTACACCCGGTTTCGCCAAAATACGAGTCATAATCTTAAATTTGGATGTAGAAATTGCACCGTTAGTTGTGGATCTCTTATATTAATAATTATTTTAAAAAATGCCAAATCCGAGTCTTATTCTTTAGTCTCGCCTCAGTATAAAAGTGAGCGGAACAGCACGATAAATTTCAACATGTCAGAAAGGGATGAGGAATGAGTGAACTCGGCTTACCGCTTTTTATTTTATGCTTTCATATTTGTTTTAAAAGAAAATCTGTTTTAAGTAATAAAAACTCTTTTGAATGGGATTAGATGGTTTTGGCTTAATAAGAGTTTCAAGTTAAATGAAGTTGTTAAGTTATTGTGATTAAGAAAAACTGTGCAACCCCATAAATATAGATCTAATGTTACATATTTCACAACTACACATATTTGTATTCAGATATGAATAATATTGTCTTTGGTTTGATCTAGTACTGTATTTTGTTTGCTAAAAAAAGCACTAAGCATGGTACTCTGAATTTTGGTCTTTCGCGTGCACATTTTTACATCCGTTTGCGTCTTTCTTTTCGATAATTTCAAGATAATCTTGTTTGGCGTTTCTCAAGCTTCACGCTTAACTTGATACTCGAGATGAGATGAATAGCCATCCAAATCAATTCACGCTCGCCTTCCTTACAAAGAAAATATTGCCTTCAAAGAAATTCGCTTTATTTCGGATTCACGCGTCCCTTTCACACGATTAAATAGTCCTCGAGGCAGAAAAGGACGTGTATAGCTTTTAATGTTTTGTACGTACAAAAAGGCGGTATAGGGTTTCCATATTGCTAGCTCAGGTAATCTTTGAATTCTTACTAAATTACGTGGCTTCAATTCAATCTGACATAAAGAATTGAATAATGACGCCATATTTAAGTATTTATACCAATAATGTAGCAAAAGAAAGAGTTTCTCACAACACGCATCGCAATTTTACTGTAATTTACAAACGTGAGATCTTTCGAGGCCATTATCACACTTTTGATCCCAGATTATCTTAACATTAACGGTAGTCGAGTAAATAAAGCTCCAAATGGCGTAATCATAAAAAGCTTTTAGATTTCATTTCTCGGAGCTCAAATGTTTATTTATCCCGGTATGTTGTTTGGTTTGATGATACTTTAACGTATTGAATTTATATTCTCTTTAAAACGAATGTTGAATTAATTATGTAAATCGAAATGTTAATTGTCATTATTGGACGTTTATAATACCTATTTCTTTTCTGTGATTACTCAGCTGAGGGGTAAGTAACCGAGTCCCTTTTAATATTACAAGCTGGAAAAGTTTTTTGCCATTAAATAACTCACAAACAGGGTATTAATTGTTATGTTAATTATAATTAGAAGCGTCTGTACCGGTCAAACTCCTAACTCTTTGTTGCTTTCAGTGTATAGACAAATTTAAATGTTTACAAATTCGTTCAGTGGCAGTTTATCAAACGGTTCTGGAGTTACTTCCGTACTCTAAATGCAAGCAGTTTGTTTGGCTGAACTAATTTTAAATTTTAATATACCAGAAAACTGCACTTTGCGTCACGGGCAATTTTTCTCCGACGGGTTCGATGCACGGGCGCAGCGCCAAGTAGTGCGGCTTGTCCGTAAATCACCGCGTACCAGGCTCGCAGCGTTTCGAGGAGGCCCCAATCAGCCGTGCTATTGACAAACATATAGCTCTGCTTTAATGGAATCGGCCACCATATCGTTTCTTTTCCATACCGATTTAAGCTCTTAAGATGAATAATGTTCAAAATTAGAGTTATTATTCGAATTCCTCGTGAATGTTTGAATAATAATGAACGTATTGTGCTTCCGAGCGGTTATTTATTGCCCGCGAATTCTAAATTTATAACGGTAATGTCATTAGCTCAATTTATATCCCATTGGGACATTTGAACTAATTGTGTTAAACAATAATACTAATTATAAATAATTAAACAATGATAATTAACAAGTGTTTATGCGGTGTAATTAACTATTATCTGATAACGTAATTGCTGATAATTGTGATGAATGTGAACGATACATTTTCTCCCGAAATAGAATTCTGGGTTAAACTTAAGTAAACAAAGAGTTTAGCATTGAGCGTCCTGTTAATCGTCATCTTTAAATGCATTCATAGATTTAGCATCATTTATAGAGATAATCTAAATTGAATGCGCCATTTGAAATGTCAATTGTCATCTTATTGGACATTTTTATCGCTTCTTAACTGTCATTATTTGATGCGGGATTTTAACAAATAGTTGATAATTATAACACTATTAATCGAATAAATTAGGGTTGGTGATATAATACATTTGTGACGCCAAATTATTTAAAAAAAATGTCACCCGTATGACTTGATCTCAGACCATACAAGTCAAATTCATAAAATTTTCGTTCGTACAAGAGATTTTTATACTTATACTACTATTTATGTATACGAATAAAGATCGATAATACATTTATTATTAACCAAAATAATGACTTAGAATATATACTGTTTCTTTGCTGTCAAACTTTTTGATTTATTCTTTTGATATATCTTCTTCACGAATCTTTACAATTTCGCATGCTAAAGTTGTCTCATAAAGACACGTTAAATATTTAATTGGATGCACGCAATGCAATTTAGGTGACAGGTGTAATTGACATTTATTTTTTAATTTTCAACTTCATGCATTTCATTTTATTTATTTATGTAACGGCTCTTGAGCACGCGACATAAATTCATTTGAGATAACTAACTGTTTTATGTACTTTATAATCTGTACAAAGAATCGGTACGTCACTGAAATTTGACAGTTGACGTACAGAATATGTCAGTTTAAAACTTATTGTGATGCCATCTTACAGAAGCACTATTTTGTCTCTCTGGATATATTGTTTAATGTCTATGTATAGAAAATTATTAAAAAATCTGCATCGCTTTCGTGATCATTTGCCTAAAAGGCAAGTAGGTGATCTAGCTTTATCACAAGCCATATATTTTTTGAGCATGTCCGCAGATAGACAGAAAAGTCCATTTGTGCACAGCGTAGTTCAAAGGTACGTACAGAAAAATATATTTAATAATTCTGTACTCATTGTTTTCATTAGTGGGCTGTAAAGTACCTCTCCTTGAACTAAGTCAAAATATTTAAAGTTTTATTGTTGTTGGCACGGTTTCGGTTTATAAATGAGGTTGTCGGGAAATTAGTTTCGTAATAATTTTAACATTTATGTTTCTTCATATGGCAATTTAAATATAATTTCAAAATTAAGTTTGGTTAAACGTAATTTATTTGAATAGTGTAACCCTGATTTTGATGATGACATGAAATTAACTGTCTATAATAACGTAACAACAGTTAATAGATTTGTGTAATCATTTTCTCCTTACTAAAAACAAGACTTAAAGGACACACTGGATAAAAAACCACCAAATACAATAGAAATTACTTAGTCAACACTCTTTTTATTTTTTCAATATTTTTTTTTCAAGCACCTTTTTCAACAAGGCATGGATGGTTGCAGAAATGTCATAGAGTTGATTGCCAGTTCTCGTCCGTTATGCACCCTTAATTTGAAAACTCGCAGTAAATGTAAATCAGAGCATATTGTATATTTTGAATTTAATTCGGTTATTGGCAAAATAAAAAAAATTGTTTTCGTTTATATAGTCCTGGTATTTTATTTTCGGTTTTTTATATATTTTTTATTTTGTTTCTCTCTCATAACTTTTTGGCAATTTGTTAGCAAATATAACAAGAAACTTGTATGTCAAATAATACAAATATACCAACAATATAATTCTCATAAACGCGCGGTAAACTAAAATTAACTGTTAAACGTTTTGAACAAATCCAAATAGTTATTTTTGAAGTTAAAACGTTTATTTTATCCAGATTGCATGAGCGCGACCCATATTAAAATTAACTGTCAGTTCCCGCAACGTAGTAACATTTAACTTTACCGAGCTAACTTTGTTCAGTGTTTATTAGTACACTGGTGAAACATAAAACTCGCAAACTGTACACGTAAGCTTAACCAACTGCCAATGGAAGCATTATTTCAATAGGTTAATTTATAAAATTTTCAGTGGGCAGCTCCACATAGTGGTGGTGCACGGCAAAAACTGCCCTGAGCTTAGTTATGTATATATATATAACTCATCTGAAAAGTCCATGGTAAATGTGGAAGAAGATTCAGAGTTTGAGGTCACTCTGTACGCAATGCATGGTTCTGGTTCACAAAACGCCAATGCACATAATCTTACTTATAATTTAAACCTTAGATTATAAGCGATAGTTTTAATTCGATAAAACTTAAATCTTTCGTAGATTCAATATACAGAAAAAGATGCATGGAAGGTGGTATTGACACATCGCAAAATAGCAGAAGAGGAAATTATAAAGAAAATAAGCCAATTGAAATGACGCTGGATCGGGCACATAGCTATAGATAGATAGATAGCAAGATTGATTTGAACAAAAACAACAGTATGGTAACCACGAGGTGGAGAAACAAAAAGAGGTACATAAAGAAAATGAAGGGCAGACAATGTAAAGAGAATAGGAGGCACAACTTAGACAAGATGAGCTAACATTAGTGAAGAATGGAAGCAGCTGAAAGAGGCGTATCAGACACAGAACTCGTTGATCACCAAAACTGGCACATCTGATCTATTAGATGAGGTTAGGTTTTGTAACTTAAACAAGTGTTTATTTGATACTGGGTGTCAACAATAAAGGCTTAATAATATTAATAAGATTTAATTTGAACCAAGAGACTAAGTTGATTCTACGAAATACAAGATATCCAATTAAATTTCTTAATCTACAGACTTAGAAGCGAAATTCCTGGAATATCTCTTGAAACTCGGAAGTGCATTGTAATTAAGGTCTTGATATGAAATCAATATTAGCGCTCATGACTCATCTGACTGACATATCTCTAATAATTACTCAATTGTTCGAAAATTAAAGTAAAACAGAGCAAAATACATATTATGAAATGTCAAGCTTGAGAACAAATCAATCATTGTTCTTGATATACATATTTCCTATTGATATCGATAATCAAATAAACCGATGAGGAATCTTATAAGGTACTTATTTTCTCACTCATGACTGCCTCTAGGTTTATTCAACAAGAATAAGCGTGCTTATCTGCGAGTTTTATGAGTATTTTACGATTATTGCCACTTCGAATTGGTAATAACTCCGGACGATATGAAATTTTCTATAGAGGTATATAATTTAAATGGATATGTTCATTTAAGTCTTTTATGGATCCATATTAATTTTTATAGCGGCTCAGAGGTCGAGGAATATCGAAACTCATTATATCGATAAAGGACGAACTCGTCCGTAATGCCATGCTAAATTAATTACGAGCTTTGATGTCATTGTCGTTTCTTTAAGCTCTTGGGAATCGAAGCTCGTAAATTGCCCGCTCCTTATTACTATGTCACCCTAGTATTTCGTTACCTAATCATACTGCTTAAGGTAGTTGTTGCTGGTGTTGATTCCTGGTTTTTTTATGTGGAATATGTGTGTTGTTGCAGGGCTACAATGGTGTGTGTGTGTGCGTGGCTGCGGGGGGCGGCGGCGGGTTGCCGGCGCGCATGGCGGCGCCAATGAGGGAGGGCGCGCCGGCCGGCGGAGCTCGCCCCGCGCCCCACGCGCCCCACGCGCCTCACGCGCCCCACGCCAACTTCGAGTACGATGACAACGAGTGGGACATCGGCATCGGAGACCTCATAATAGACCTCGATGCCGACATAGAGAAGACCGACGAGGCGGGCGGCATGGCGGCACGCGCCGAACCAGACGCGCAGCGCACCGCGCTCAAGATGAAGATCAAGCGCACCAAGCCCGGCACCAAGAGCTCCGAGGCAAAGCACGAGATCGTCAAGTCGAACGAAATGAACGGCGAACCCAAGACGGCCGCCGCGGCCGCCGCTCCGCCCGCCGCCGCTAAGCGCACCGGCGGTCACCGGCGGGACAAGGCACGTGACAAGCACCACCATCCCCACGCGCCGCACGACCTTAACGGCGTGCCGCGAGTGCCCCCGACGCCCAATGCGCCCGGCCCGCCTGCGCCATCGCAGCCCGCGCCGCACGCGCCCCACGTACCACACGTAGCCTCTCACGCGCCTACCCAGCCGCCCAAGCCGGACTCGAGGCCGGCGGCCCCGCGTGTCGAACCCAAGCCGGCGACGACGTCGGCGCCCGTGATACCCGTCCCTGTACCTCCCCCACCGCCCGCGCCCGCGCCTGTTGCCTCACCTGCCAAGCCAGAGCCGGACGACTCCCGGCAAGAACCGCCTAGTTCGCAACCGCCTGCAAAGAAACAGAAAACTGAGTCTAAGGTAAGTTCTAAATACTTTAAACTATACAATTACTGCCACCTTGTCTTCAGTACAATCAGAGCTAGGCGAGGCCATTCGGCCGGGCGAGCAATTCTTTAGAAGTTATAGTCGACACAAACCATTCTAATTGCTGTGTATATGACTTCAAGAACCTGACTTACAGGTGCGATAACGTTTTTGCATCGGTAGTGCGTTAAATAATTGTCAAGCGTAGGGCAGGTCATTTGTCTCTGTCATGTAATCAATCACTATTATATGCCGTGCCACTTGTTTTTCTAAACTTCTGTTGTGCGACATGTCATTTTAAAACCGTATGTCGTGTATGAATACTTAAAATATAACAACCAGTTATCTGAGAGCCTTGATCTAGTTTAGCGGAGAGTTGTCATGTTAGTTATCAATCAATGAGTATAATCAGCAGTTAATTGTCCGATTGCTCTTATCGGGCATGTATCCAATTGTTTCGGAGTGTATTTAATTGGCGGGGCTTAGGGCTGTTTGCTGGGTTGATTGAGTGCAAACGGGCGTTGTGGCGCGGGGTGTAATCCGCGTTCACACCCCGCATCGGTTCATTAAATCACCCCGCCGCCCGTCGCCCGACCACGTTCGCTGCACTCGACAAATTAATGATATTGTTGCCTTTGAGACACCGCAGATGTTACCGATAAGATTTGATTAGACTTAGCATTAACTGCTCCGTCGAACAAAGTCTGAACTGCTTAGGAATGTTAATAGATCATAACGGTTAGAAATAAATACGCCCGCATTGAACCGTCTACAATCTACATATTCATTGTGCTACGTGTAAACAAAGACCCTTTTATAGATAGTAGTTTTTGTAGAGCCAACGGCTTTCCGATGTCTAAGATGTTAATAGGTCATACTCATCAAGCCATAATAGGCATAATAAAAGCGCATTTCACCGCAATGTTGCAAGTGTCATTAATCAAATCGTGACATGCAATTGCAACATGTTTCTGCAACATTATCAAAAGAGCTGCCATCGCGTCAGACCGCATCAAATTATGGTGACAACTTGAGAAATAAACGTGTAATGTGAGATGAACGTACCAGATTTAAGATATCTATTTAGCTTTTGACTTTTTTTTTGGCCACGTAATTTCTTTTTAAGTTAAACATTGACCAAAATCCACATCACCCCTCTGTTTATATTGCAACTAAAAGTATTTTTAAATTACAGCCTAATCTAATCTTATTTTGTTAGGCAAGGCCAATCGATATATTCACTTATTTATTTAGAGTAATTACTCGAGTTTAGCAAGCGTCTAATAGAATTTGCGCTATAGATATTTTACTTTAAAATTGCCTGTTTGATATGGTTTAGTTTTTATCAATAACAGATTTCTTAGTTTATATCAAATTAAAGACTTGTTTTGCGTTAGTCATAACCCAAAATGTCAAATGTATTATTTTTAGAAATCAATTGAAACGCCAACCATGTATTCGTATTTGCATAATGAATAATGTTAAAGTTGAGCTCAGAAATGGTATTGTCTATTTTATTATGTGTGCAGATGGTTGCCACAATGTTTTATGAGCGTAGTAAATTGGATCGCTTTAGATATAAGACGAGTTTCGAGCATTTCAAGTGTAAAGATGGAAGGGTCGTCTCCCTTTGCTTTTCTTGTGAGGGCTCTCCGAAATTCCATTCATTAATCACTGTCGAGGACCCTAAAAACTTCTAAAGTATAAGCGGAATCAATTTTACGTTCCCCAACCGGGAACTTTCGCGATAATTAAAGGAGATATCAATTTCGTTTTAAAATGTAAGTGTTAGCACTTCACTGCTCTTTTGTTTCGCTTTTTCTGTAACTACTACCTTTCATGAACTTAAAAGAAAACTGGGGTTTAAAAAAGGAATCGATGTTTACCTAATGTATTTTATTAAATAGTATTTACCCTATTATTGGGATTAATTGATTTCGTCACGCCAAACAGTTTTTGTCAACAGCCATTTTGTTTGTTTGTTCGGAGCTACTCAACCAAAAAGCGTTTAATATTGCTAAGTAAGTTTATTAAAACAAGTAGTCGTTTAAATGTAATTCTGTGTGGCGGCCTTTGAATGTGACAAATTAATAAGATTTCTATCTTTGACCAGGGTAACATGATATTTAACATGTCTCGTTTCAAATGAGGTTAATATCCGTCGCGTTCGATTATACTGATCGCTCTGAATAAATTTACATGCTGATTAGTAGTTAGCTGATCAATGTTCTCAGTTAACTTGACTATTAAGCTGAAATACATTGATATTCAAAGTCGAATTGTAATTTTAACTCATTGAGAAAAACCAATAAAATAACCATGTTTTAATTATCTGCGTGCGTGTAGAGGATATTTGCGCAAGCCTTCACGAACATAAGTGATAAATTCGATTTTTTCGCTTCGACGATTTTATTTATATCTTGGAACGGACGTATCGTGTTACCTGCCTCGGGCGTATCCATCATTCATTTTACGAAAGGTTATTGCTTCAAATTAAGCGAAGTTCCTCTCATTTGTATACAATTGTACTGTAAACAAAGACTATTTTGTTTTGTTATACTATAACGCTCCGTTGGTACACTAGTATTCGATAGTCACAAGCAATAAATAAAAAACATTAAAATTTCCTTAAGAACCCATGCGGAAAGCATTCTCAATAGATCTGAGACCGATGCGCTTGGCTGAATTTCAAGTGATATTGATATTACAAAAGTATGTGCATACATTTCACTGAATAAATCTAAAATTCTGCTTGAACAAAAATAGCATTTTTTGATTTTATCTTTTACAGATAACGTATTAAACATATTTTTTATATAAATAAATAACAGGAATTGCGCGTATCTTAATTCGTTCTTGAATGGACAAGGCAACAGAAGGCGCAAGGAGGTGTCAGCTGCCAGTCGCGGCCTACTGGATAATTATTATTGGCGTAATTAGGATGTGAGGCCCGCGGCGCCATCTAACAAATGCCATTATTATTTCCGTTTCGCATTATGCCCCTGCGGTTAGTTAGCTACTCATGTCATGAACAATTTAGTATATAATTCACTCCATTACAAATTGATTCAAAATTAATTGCGCTCGCTGTTAGCCGTGTAGACTTTCGCGTTGACATATTTATTATTCATCATTTTTACAGTTACTTTAACGGTTTAAAATCTATTGAAATATGCCTTTTGAATAATTAAGACGTGCCGAGGGATATTTCGTTTCGGGATAGATATAAATTTTAGTCGACAAAGTCGTGCGACCGGTTGGTCGATTAGTGTGTTGGAGCAGTAATCCCCAGCTGGCGTGTACCTGGCCGGCTCTTTGTTCGAGTGGAAAGTTTCGAAACGGATTTGTCGCAGTAAATGCTCCCCAAATATATAAACACCAATGTTATTGCTAGTAAACGCTTTGAAAATGTTCAACTCCATTATGCTGAGTTTACTTCACCGTTATGTATAAGGGTATGATTAAAATAATGGCGTTTCAAGATAACATTCTTGACAATTTTACAACGCGTATTATCTATCTGTAGACAAATTAGGCAGTTAAATAAATAAACAATATTATTTTCTTAAGCCAATGACATTAAACTATTTATAAGTACTAGGTAGTTATAAATTAATTGACATGCTTTACGTGATTGTTGAAGCTCGATTTGTGGAATATAAATTAATATTATGTGGACTGTAATTTGTCATATGGATTGCCACAGAGTGCGCTAAATAAAACTCAAATAATGTACGAAAGACGATTACACAGAATCAACAAAAGTCGTCCGACCAGTCCGCAGACTAATAAAACCTTCACGAAATGCAATATAGGGGAGCCGAGGATCAAAAGCCGATTTTTTGTTACCTTTTTTATAAGCCGCTATTTTGCCCTCCTTTGCGCCCGTGTTGTTTACTAATGGGTTCTGTTGGGTTTGACTTAAGATAATAACTCTGTTTTTTCACTTCCATGTGTTGGGTTTTTGTCGGAAATGCGATGTTATTTTGTAGGATTAAAATATTTGTTGATCTTCTGGCTTAATAAAGGGAGGTTGCGTTTCATCGAGGGTTTGTTTTGTAAATTACCGCGGTATTTAATTACCGGAGTTCAACCGAAGTGTTACCCTTGTATTTTTCGAAATATCCCTGACGATAATCGTTATCGCCGCTTAATCAATCACCGCTCGCTTAATGCCCCAATATCCTGTGGTAACTAACAATTACATGAGGGGCCCGTATCACCACTGTCCAGGTCCGGGCAATAACATAAATTGTCACGAGCGTCCCTCTTCCCCCTCCGTCGCCCTCGCCCTCAGATTGCTGTCGAGTCGAGAATCGATATTCAATCTCTTTGCAGCTATTTACTCCCCCTTCTTACTTTGTGTTGGGCGTTTAAGATATGATTGAGACTGACGTGAAATTCCAATGCAACAATTTGCCGCCTATTTCATTTTCTGTAATTGCCACTGAACCTACTTGTTTCTTCTATAATTTATTTTGTTGATTTTACAAATTAAATTTAAAAATAAATTGAAATGTTCTCTCTCGTAAATTTTACATTGTTTGCCAAGCGCTTATTTGATATACTCGGTAAGCAGACTGTTGAAGGAGGTAATTAGGTATTGGAGGTATTAACGCTAATCTCGAGAGTATAATTGAAAGCTTTGTGTGGCCCAGAAGCTGAGTGTATCGTTAATAGCTGTGCATACGTAATTTGTTTGTGAAAGACGGTGGCGAATTATACCCGCTGTGAATAATTTAAATTCATCCCCTTGTAAGGGGTGGGCTGTATCGATTGTACCTTGTGTGCTGTTCATATTACCGGCACGTTGACTCTCTCGGGCCATGCTCCCCTAGTACCTGAGCTCGGAGACTAGTATGGCACACCGCAAAACCGCCTATCGTGGGAAAGCTTAGTTAGGTAGGCGTAATTTATCATCATCTACTTGCTTTCTTGATGAAAAGAAAACCAAGAAAAGCTCAATATAAAACAGACTATATGCAACCGGATATAACCTTAGGCCACATTTATTTTATTTGTATTCGTGTCTGTCTGCTCAAGAGCTTTTTAGGTTGTTTAAAGTTATATGATTAAAAAATGGGTTAGTTTAAGTATTTAGCGATCATAAGCGGTAAGGATGTTTGTCTCGGTCGAATAGCCCCAGTCGTTATAAATATAAAAATAACCGCGGATAAATTATTCATAGAATCCCCAGAGATTTTTGTTATGCAAATTTTATTCTGATTTCAATAATTGCATTCTAAACACGTTATTTAAATATAACCATAAAAAAATTAAAGAGTTCTTTTTATCTATTGCGGTGATAAAACCTATATCTCTGAATGAACAATATGTCCGAGAGAGATTGTTATCAAAAATATTTTTGTATTTCATGCGTCTATTTTGGTTGTTTACTGTAATTATTTTGATCTGGTAACTCCCACGCAACGGCTGATGTCTATTTACGTGGCGGTTTTCAGCCGGGACTTGCCAACTTCTTGGCTGTCATGTGAGCCGGGTACTTATTATTTTTAATAGTACAGTAGGTAGCACTAATATTTTGTTTAATTCTTTAAAACATTTATTTAATTTGTTTCCTAATTCACAAAAATGTCCCAGTTCTAGTGGCGTATTCGTACATTTAATATGTATGGCGATAATTCTAATGGCAAATTAATTAATTATTCAGATGGACAATTTTTGTTCTATTGTCATGCGTAATGAATGATAATAATAGTTTTATTACTTGGTTTGAATAAAAAATATATTCTTATGTTTATAATTAATAAATATATATAATAATATATATACATATAATAGTTTTTATTTATAAGCAACCAGAGAACGTTTGTTTGTACGTGTCTAATAAGCAATAAATATGGAATTAAGTAACATGAGTAAACTTAGCTAATTCCAGAAGCAAGCTAGGCATATGGCGGGCATGTGTGTGTGATCCCTATAGATTTTTATATCTTATCCAATCATGAAAAACTTATACGATTTTTTGTATATTATTACGGGTTGTTTAATACAAGGTTTCTCATTTATTTAATTCAGGCTAACATAACGAAATTGCTTCAAAAATAAACTTGTTTACTTTATTAATCATTATAAAAGATTACCAACTAATGAATTCTGCAGATCAATACATTGATTAATAGCTTGAATATTGTATAGCTAAATGAATTCTATTGAATAATTATGATTAACGTTATGATATTATAATAATAACGTCATGAGTCATTAAAGAAACAACATTTTTTATCTCCATGATATTGGAGTAATGGTCATATAATTATTAAATATACCTACCATTAATTAAAATATACACGGCTGTCAGAACTAATGCAGGAAATCTAATGAAGAAAATTTATTTAATCCTAATCCCTGACTGAATCAGTTAGAGGGTACTAAGTAGTTAAAGAAAAGCGAACTACGAATGCATGATATAGCATATAATATTTTTAATTAATTGTGTGAATTATTGGAATAAATTTCATACAAATATAAAAACCTTTTCAAATATTTAAACAGCAAAGTTAAACGCTTTATTAAATTAACTTCAATCTACGTATTTCGTTTGTGAAAATATGAACTATTTAATTTAATTATTCGCTTTACATTTCAGTAAAAAGAATGAAAGCACTGGAATTCCGCAATTATCTTTATCCAATTAATGTGAACCAAAATGAGCCGACGAAACGGTTTGATTACTTTGAATTGCAATTAATGCCTGAATAATGGAACAATAATTACAACAACATACCTCTATCATAACGATTGTAGCCTTTTGTCCAGTAAAATTATACAACAGATAAAAGCTTGTAAAAAACTAGCCTTTTATAAAAATCATTCAGAATATCATGAGCTGCATTAATATTGTGAAAAAATGAAGTGTTGATTCAAAATACAAATAACGGAACAGATGAAAACCGCTGTATATAAAATAACAAAGAGAAGCGCAGCGTCGAGTAACAAAAAGTGCAGTGAATGCCCGGCATTTCTGCAGCGTAAAATGCAAGTACATTTTCCGAAGACTTTCATTTCGTATGACTCGTGTAACGCCACATATAATTTAAAATTCCTCTTTTACTATTTCAAAGAGTACTTTATAAATAATCTGTATTAAGACTAGCATTTTAGCGCTGTATATTTAAAATAAATGCCATCTCATTACTTAAATAATAAATATTCATAATAACTTGATTTATTCAAACTATCCGTAGAATTCAAACAAATTTTATTAATCCTGCAATTTTCTATTGTGTGTGTACATTTTGTGGCAAAATACCAGGGTAGCAGAGAACGCGAGGAGGGTAACATTCGCAAATGAAGCGGAATTCGCGAGGGGTATAATTTCCTCGCACAGAGGGAGCGGTCGCGGGTTGAATAAAGTTTCGTAGCGTTAATTGCCAGCCGTCTGAACGCCGAGCACGTCTTTAATGAGACGGCTTCTTTAAATGAAAATACCAAAGTAACTTGTAATGCGAGCTGTTATACGAAACTACAAATATTTGAAGAACCTACGTCAAGTGATAATTAATAACTTTACTCTATGTTCTATTAAAATATGTGCGTAATTCTAAATTGTTAACTAAGTTTCAAACATATTTGTGATTTAAGAGATGGGGAGTATTTCAGATATACATATTGTTGTTGTTGTACCTTGGACAAACTTGTGAACCGAGATTTAATCAATAATAATATAATATATATAGATAAATCTGCGAAACGATAATAATGTTTGCTTAAGTGATCATAGACTTCCCTTGTAATTTATTTATTAGATACCAGGACTATATAAGATAGTAGAAACAATAAACTAAACAGTCGTTGGCGAGGCTTGTAAACTCGTGTAATTTCAATTAGATCTGAAACTATTAATAGTACAGAATCGTTCAGCAAATGAATGAACAGCGGTCTTCGCAACAATTACACAGATCGCCGACTGATAATTGAAATTGCTGGTACCTACTGCGAAAACCAGAATCAGTGGCGTAATGATCGTAATTTAATTCAGATTGTTATAATATTCATACTTTTAGTTTGGGCATTATGGGACCTGTTTTAAAGGATTTTGAAATAAACATTTATATTTGAAAGTAATATTAAATTCAAAGTAAAATGCGAGATGCTCACGAATTCGGTCAAGTTTACGTTTGTGTTATTAAAACTGTGTATGGAATTTCTAAAATCAATTTAGTTAATATATATTATATTTATTTAAATGGGTCATTAAATAGAAAATCAAAATTGTCGTATTATTTGTAACATTACACATTTTTTACTCATAAGAAAATAAATCTTGAAAAAATATAGTTTAGTTTCTATTAAATTACGTTGTAAAGTCCTTAAGGTAACTGTTATGTGTATAAACAATTCAGAAACCAGTCGGGCATTTTAATTTATAAATTAACCCCTTAATTATATGTCTGTTGGTCGTTTACGCCAGCGGGCCCCCATATAAAGTCTCGAGTCTGTCCAATTATATTGACATAAATTCTTTTAATAAATGTCATACCAAGCGAATATTAAACACATTTCTCTTAAGGTATGTCTATAAAAACTGCAAAATGAATATTGTAGATGCATAATTTGGAGATAATGGTTAGGATACTTTTACAAGGAAAGCTTTATCTTTCAAAAGCTTAGCGAATTTTCAATTAAAATGTTGTTGGATAAATCATGGAAAAATCAAGTGCCAATTTCGAAACATTTCCTTACTGCTTCTGTTGCCTTAGTGAAATTGTTTTTTTTATTTTATATTAATTTACAAATAAATTAAAAAGAAATGTAACCAATAGATAAATTTAATTAATTTATTAATATTATTCAATTGAAATACTTTCTGCCTTTTTTTATTATATTTTAAAAATGGAAACAATATTGAACCATATCCTCTTTCTTAGTAACAAATAAGAATTTAACCAAAAAGTACAATAATATTATATTTGCTAAAACACAAGGTGACAGTAATTAGTAACATTATTAGTAAATGTCATCACTCATTATCGTGAGGTAATAAAATTTGTTTTTACAAACAATATTTATATGGCTTGAACGATAACAACTTTTTATCATTACTTTGGTCATTATAAGAAGTACTTAATGATCATTAAATGTTTGATGCAGCTGCAAACATCTTACGTCTAAGTGAATTGAATAGTGGTAGCCCACCCGCAGTGATGCGACAAATTGACCCATAATTACTATATGATAAATGCAGCTTGATACGATTTCTAAGAACAAAAAACTTACAAGGAAGTAATACCACCTGCTTTTACAACATTAATGAACATTTAAAAATTATGCACAATATGCCTTTCGACTATGTTATTTTTGTAGACAATAATTTAATTTCTAATTAATTTTTTTAGATCGAAAATTGTCATTTGCTTTGGAAATTATGCAGATCGGCAGATTTATTTGAGTATATTATGAAGCATCAAGTATCAACCCGTGCCGGTACATAAATCCTATTTGTATATCGAGGTGAGCGGATCTCATCTGTCGCGAAGCATTTAAACAATGTAGGCGTCGAGAACAGCCATTATATCGTAAATCACTGCTGACGCGTCGCGGTAATTGGCTCGCCGCTGGCCGCGTCTCACTCGATCGCTTGATCATTCATGAACCCCTGGTAACAACGATTCGACATTGCCCTATCATGGATTTGATTGATTGCTTCAATTTTGTGTCATTTTTTCTAGCTTAACACTAGAAAGACGGGAGCAGTCATTTGACTGTAAATTTGAATTTAATGTTGAATAATTCACAAACCATTTGACGTAACGTATTGAAACTTTGTGACTTTTATTAATATTAGTAGTTAAATGAAACTATGTATCAAAATAACTCACATCGCTTTTGTTTATTATTTAAAATCTTGATATACCGACAAAGACGGCGGCAGTCATTTGACGGCTGAGATCCGATAAGTGTTTATAAGTTTCAAGTTTAAGTTTTTAAAAGTTTTTGAACTTCAAGGTCTTATCACCTCTACCGACAGTACGTCGTGGTCACTTCAACTAGACAAATTTGCACTAATATCAGACGTTTGGAAGAAATTTATTGAGAACTGCTTATCATGCTACAAGCCAGGAGAAAATTTTACAGTAGACGAACAACTGTTTTCTACTAAGGTTAGATGCAGGTTTCTTCATTACATTGCTAACAAGCCTGATAAGTTTGGAATAAAATTTCTTGCTTGTGTCGATGTGGATTCAAAGTTTGTGCTCAACGGCTTTCCTTATTTAGGAAAGGACGAAAGCAGGCCACAAAACCAAAGCCTTGGTGAATCCGTTGTTATGCGTCTCGTGGAACCTTTTGCAAATACTGTCCGAAATATAACTACTGACAACTTCTTTACATCGATAAGCTTTGTAAATAACTTGCTCGCAAAACGCACTACGATTGTAGGAACTATGAACAGGGCACTACGAGAGATTCCACCTTACGTCTCATCACTTCATATGATTTTGTTTGAAACAACAACCCTGAAATCCGATAGATGTACACTCACAATTTATCAAGGAAAACGAAAAAAGAACGTGTTATTCCTTAGCACGTTACATAACAATGTTGAAATAGACTCCAATCACCCTAAGAAAAAGCCAAAAACTGTGCCTTTTTACAATGCTACCAAGTACGGCGTGGATGTGGCTTACCAGATGGCATAAAATCATAGTGTCAAAGCGGCATCTCGAAGGTGGCCGTACATTTTTTCAATTCTTCTCGATCTTCTACTCAAAATCCGGAAATTCGGAAAATGTTATGTACAAAAGTACAAAAATAAAACTAATAAAACACTTGTAAAAAGCCACTTTGCGGCTCTTGTAATGTAAAGAAAATGTTAAAATGTAAAATATGTGTATAAATATTATAATTAATCATACATCAAACCCTGTTTTATTACTATAGTTACCATTTTTAACAGCTAAAATAATAAAAAAAGGTGTAATATATTGGAGGAGTCATTTGACCGGTCGCCGTCTTTGTAGGTAGATAGATTTTCCCGTCTTTCTAGTGTTAAAACATAAATAAAAAAACAAACATGCATGCATCATGAATGCATTCATGTTATAAAAATAGAAAATAAAAAAGAGCATCATTTATAATTTCAGTAATTAATTTATATTTTTCTGATAAAAAAATTGGTTATAATAAAAGTTTACTTACTCATTAATTAATTCTTCAAGATAAAATTTAATTTTTGGTGTAAATTGTTAATATAATAAATATCTCCATTTTTGTGAATGCGAAAAGAGAATCCGTTTCATATAAACAGCGAATAGCTTTATTTACAACGTTTTATTGCACTTAAGATTGCGCACTACATAATAGGATACTGAAAATTGAAACGAAATAGCTGAAAGGCAGTAGTCATAAAGACATTTGTGAACGGCTGGTCGGAATAGCCTCACGAAACAGAAACGGCTTCCATTGTCGAGCGTATTCCAGACCTTTGAGTACTTCCTTTGTTTTATTCGCAATACAGCCGGGCTTTGAAACGTTTCAAAAACCCTATAAAAACATGTTTTCGACGCAATCCGTTAGCCCACTACATTATCTGTGTGCCCTATTTTTGTTTTCATTATTGTGTTATCCAATTAAAAAAATAGTTATTATTATTGTTATCAGATATTTTATAAATAAGTTTATCAATATAAAACCATATGAGCATTGTGCAACGTGCGAAATGTTTAAATCATTGTCGTGTTTTCCAAGCACGGAGCAAGGCTAAGTTGTAATCAGAACTCGAGTCACGAAAGGCTAATATATCTAGCGAGCTACATCCACACAAATGGAGCCTCTATCCAAGTACTCAGTCAGATTGTTCACGGTCGAACACAAGTACAGCAAGTTAAATCGATTTTAGCACAGTTGGCTTTCACGGTATTGAATCCGTTTGCTTTATTTTAAAACTATTTTTTAATGCTTGCCAGTGCGAATGTTTCACTTAGTATTCTAAATTTAAATTGTATTTTAAAGATTGACATAGATGAGACAGACAAATTAAAACAAAATAATTATTAATAATACATATATTCAAACATTCTGGAGAAATGTCTGTTGGACACAAATAATAGATCTTGTATTTTTTATGCCTGTTGTCGGGAAAACACAATACTAAATTAATTAATCTACTACATTACTAAACTTCTTAAAAAAAATATTCGTTTTAAATTTTAATTGTCTTTTGTTTTTTGCAGGTAAGCGAGAGCGGCCAGGTGAGAGTGGTCATTTTCTACATATCTAGGTCAAAAAGTAGTTTATGCTAATATAATCTAGATTTGAAATAACAAAAAAATTACACACAACATTTTACGCAATTTCGGATAACGTTTCTATCGTAAAATGTCGTGTCAAGTAGTTTATTGTCTCGTTTTATTGTCGCCTGCACGCATTCAGTCCCCTAAATGTTGTTCACTAATGCGGCGTCGTTATATGCTCTATTGTCTTCTAATTTTACCTTAATATTTTTATGGAGTCCTAGTAACAACTTTTAATTGTTTTTTTTAAATTTAATTATATTTAATATATATATATTATATATTTATACCGATTTCAAATGTCTGGGTTTGCGGTCAAAAACCTAAGTCACGCAGCAATATTTGCTTAGTTTTGTTCTAAGAATCGTTTCGTTTTATTTATCATAACGCAAAACATTTCCATTGTTATAATTCGTAACATACTTTGTACATACATGTACGTGTATATTAACACTTCCCAATATCATTTTTATTTATTCCACATAATTTAAAAATCAATTTGAGCGTCTCACGTGAGTTTTACATTGAGTTTTTCGCGCTTCATCGGCATATTTACATTACTTACGCTGTGCAAATACGGAACTTCGCTCAAAATGATAAATTATGAGCCGTGAAGTGAAGAAAAAGTGTACTTTGTTCAGCGATGCGTGTGAACCTAACGTTATTCGTATTGTGTCTTTAGAACGTACTTTAAGGGTCATTAAGGGGCATTAAAAGTGCCTCGAGGCAAAGCGAGAAAAAACGGTCGACCCGTTTTAGTTCTCGAACTAATCTTATTAGGGTTATTGAATTATTTTCTTGAAAATGTGTATATGTTACTCGATATTAATGTTTTTAATGTAACATAACAGATCGAACTGTTCTGTTCTTCTGTGTGCGAATCATTTATTTTAAATGAATTTACTTTTTATGAAAAACAGTTCGATGCGAGGCAATTTTGTATGGTTTTTTTGGTGTAAGAGATCATGTACATATTTCTATTTGTATAGAGCATTTAGATATTGGTTTTTAGTTACTTTTATGTTAATAGTCAAGTTCAGATAAGAAAAACTTGTCAATTTAACAGCGCCATTTTTCTGTATTTACAAGACATGTTAGTACAAGAATTAAGTGTGCTAAAATAGTACATAACAGTGGTTTCTTGGAAGAGATCGATGGAAAGCGATAAGGCCCTCATTCTGCTGCTTTTCATTTAATTATGTCAATTGTATTATATTTTAGTATGCCATGTTACTGAATAAATAGTTAATTAATTTAGAATAAATAATTTTAATTAACTTTGTCAGAACTATCGCGTGACAATCGCCAGTTTTCACATGTCAAGTTGCTAAATACAGCTTGTACAGAACATATCTTTTGAACGTAAAGCGAAATGACGGAAAAGCTATTAGTGTTATTAGCTTAAGTTCAAGGAAGTAGCCGGGAATATTCGCAAGAACCGCTCTTTGATTACCCACGCCCGTGACTAACTGCCTAGACCCCGTGGGACCGTTTAACTTTGCAATTTACGACCTTAACAACGGCCAATCGTATTTATTGTGACGCAAACTCTAATGGCCGCCATAAATGTTTTTCCAACAAATTTATTACGGCTATGTATCATAAAACCTGGTTGGCATTTAGCAATTGAAAAATAGACGTTTAAATGAAAATACGGTTTCTAAGACATGATAAAAACCTTTAACTATCCGTTCAGTTCACCCAAAAATAGTTTTAAAGTACCCGGGAATTAGAAATGTTATATATGGCACCATGACGAATTAATTATAATGACTCCCGCTGCGTCCGTCTGAAAATAATTAACTGTCGAACGGGTTTTCGCAACGAGCTTTTGCGAGGTGTAAAATTAACTAAAATGTTACTAGAACTGTATAAATTCGGAGCAGGTTGCTTTTAATATGAGGCCCAAATTTGGATTTCTGTATATTCATAAAGTTTAAAGTACTTAAGACATTAATCTTCTATTTGTTCATATATCATTTAACACGTATAAAACATCTAAAGCCGACTAATAACGAAACAAAAACTTGGATAGATTCGCATCACGTTCGCGAGTCGATAATTCGATACAATCTCAATTCGAATGAAAACATTACAGACTACAATTAGTATCTTAGATCTTTGATCTAAGACGGCATGAATTGCTTCTTTGCATTTCAATATGTACGCTGGCGGTCGTTTTAATGGTTGAATCATCGTTTTCAATTGACTGTTGGATGTGTTATAAATTTAAAGCACCACTGTAAATTTCATAATGCCTTGGTAAAGTGGGCAGTGATTCTATTTGTCAATGGTCTACGAATTTTTTTTCCTAATAGAACTAACTTATTCTATAAATTAATTCAGCCATCGTAATTTGTAGTTTCACCATAATTTCATTTACTAAGTAAGGAATTAATTTAATTACCCAAGTAAACAAAATGAAATAGAAAAACTGTTTCACAACAAGTTTATTTTATGCATTGAATTTTAATATCATCCAATATCATGGTATAATTGACA
The DNA here is from genome assembly GCF_905147795.1 of Pieris rapae. Lineage (NCBI taxonomy): Eukaryota > Metazoa > Arthropoda > Insecta > Lepidoptera > Pieridae > Pieris > Pieris rapae. Next base: position 1,109,636 of record NC_059509.1, on the reverse strand, counting down.
AGAACTTGGTCCGATTAATTTTGCACACCGAAAGTATGTTTTCAAAAAATATTAGCGAAAATAATTGATGTGTCTGCGAAATTTCACATTTTCTATAAAAAATATAAGCAGATTACTAAATCTCTATATATTATTTCATTTTTTATTACACCCCAATTATATATTCCTTTCCGTGGCTGCCTACGATTGATCATTGCCCATGATTCTATTTATAATTTTATATATTTGTTTTGGGATCACTGCGCCGCCGGGTCTTAGTGGTTCAACATACAATTATAATAAGAAGAAACTTGCTTATTAACATATTATTTTTCACATTCAAATCAAACGTATTTTGCATAAATTTCTGTTAAGTTTTTTTTTTTATTGGACCACAAAATTAGGACAAACACATGTCAACATCAACTTACATACGAAAATATAAAAAAATGCGGTGCCGTCCCTAGAACATGTGGACACGACCAGCGAAATTAAGTGAATACAATAAAGCGTCAAAACAAAAAAACAAACAAAAATCTAAAAATAATAGCTATAAAGAATGAAAACACTATAAACAAGAAAAGAAATTATTGGTACTCCTAATTCTACTCTTTGCTGAGGCCAGCGAACCATGAAAAATGTCAAAACTCTGTGCAATATCATTATGGTGGCGACACAACCTATTAATTGGAGAGTTTCTGCCAACGTTTGTTCGACAGTGTGGGATGTGAAAACATTTACGATTTTTTAAACGACTCCCGGCCCGAGGAACTTCTATGGACACACGTTCTACAATTTCTGGGCAATCCACAAATCCGTTAACGACCTTAAAAAGGTATATCAAGTCGTTGTATACCCTACGAACACTCAGAGATTCCATATTATAAAAGTCTAACCGATCTTCATATTTAGGTAAAATTGCACATTTATCTTCCCACCCAGCCTCGTCGAATGGGTTAAGTACATCGGAGACCAGACGCAACTATTAAACTCCAATATGCTTCTGACGAGGCTGGTAAAGAGAGTTACAGCGACGCTAGGATCGGTAAGACTCCCCGTAATTCTGGAGATAAAACCAGAAAGCTTTGAGGATCTTTTTATAATACTGTCTATGTGCTCCCTAAAACTTAGTGAGCTATCCATAATAACCCCCAAATCTCTTATGCTGTTACCAAGCATTTTAATTTTCTTCGTTCGTAATTCTTGCTGTACCTACTCTCCTTTTGTTATTTACCCATTGCTTTTCGGACCATTCGTTATTTAAATACTGTCATCGGTTACTAAATGTTCAAAAATAAGTGGTTTAAATTAATGACAGTGTGAGAAATAATTAGTGAATGAAGCCGGCCGTTTCAAACGGGCACATGGCCGTCGGCATCCAGAATGCCGCTAATTACGGCTGCTAACTAATCACCCCAGAAGTAACCGTTCTATTTTTGTTATTTGTATCAATGAACACGACTTAATTGGACCAGGAACTTATAAACGTTGAAGCACTCGAAAATGTTTAGGGAGCTTATAGTGTAAGTGACACAAAGTATTATTTATTTAACTTTTGAACAAAAGGGCGTAAACTTTTGTTCATTAAAAACAGATTTGAATCCCGAGCTGAGGCGTCTCTCAATAAATTATATTAGCTGGAATTTCTTAACTTCGCGTCGTCAAATTAATAAAACTTTTAATTGAAATCAGACGAGAAACGATGTTATCGAGCGCGTTCTATTTTTAAAAAAAGATCTTGTAAATGGTGCGAAAATAAAATAAAAAAGTAATTCATCACTTAACGACCAAGTTATTAATTTTACATTAACGTCGTATAAAAAACATGTTCCAATTCTTTATTACTTAACCACTAGAGATCGTTTGAGGCATGACGTCGCTGGTGTGGATTTATTTTAATTTAAAATTCTTTGCTGAACACATCTTTTACAAATTTGATTATTGAAGCCCCAAGGTAAATTGCCCTAACAAGGAATACATTCTCGTGATTTGACTTCTCCCTTTGACAGAAATTCTCGACGGGCCGCAATCCGTCACGAGTACCGATGGCTATCTCAGTTCTTGCTAAATCACAGTCGCTTGTCTCGCTTCTTACATTCAACTTTATCGTCTATTGTATGGCTTCAAAGAACCTCTGAAGTATTCAAATATCCTTCGTTTTTGTGATATGAGCCCACTTTATTTACTCTTGGGCGTCTTCACGCTTCTAGTGCCCTGGTCACTATTGATTCGGGATGTTCAGGGTAAAATTAAGAAATTTAATTTAAAATCTAAATAAAACAGCTAAGTTTAAACCATCAAAATTAAATTGACATTAGACAGCCTACCAGCGGTTTGACATTCTAAACAGTTGTCTAGTTTAGTTAGCCGGCGTCTTATTTCATTTCATTACCTTAATTAAATATTTCAGAAAAAAGGTGCGACAAGAAAAAATAAATGACGCTTCACATACACATATGAAATGGGACGATTGTGAGTGCGATCGATCACAAAAGCGTTTGCAAGCGTTTTAGGGTGATACCGAGGATACTTGAGATTAATGTTTTTCCAGTCCCTTTGAAGTCACTAGGGGAATAAATTCTTAGCAACATTTTTAATTAAAACTTATATAGGATAATATATAATAAATAAATCTGTTTTTGTTTAGTTATTCTAATTACCATCTCTAGGTGTTTTAGCGCCGATGCTCATTTGTTATTCAAATTCTGTTTGTTTATGACTCCTAAATTCTCTTTAAGATCATAAGGTTATTGCGATTGTGTTTTATTGTTTTCTTTGTTTCTGTTTTATACAAAATTTACATAGCGATGGCTTGGCTTTATTTTATTTTATTTTCCATTACGAAAGATTAGTCATGTTTTGTTTTCTCCATCTTTAAAGAAATATAAATTTCAAAATTATTACTATCCTAAATTTACTTCAATAGGAAAAGTCCATTCTAAATTATGTATCGAATTCTAGAGAGACAACGTTTTTAACAATCCCAGCTCCTAGGGATTTAAGGACTAGTTCACTTAATCTATTGTACTAGGATAACATCGCTTACAATGTGATAAAGCCACGTCGCACTCTCTCGTTATAACTATAAACTATCAACCGCAACTACCGTCTTGTATTCGAGTCGATGAAATACCCACCTCTCCACCCCCGTATTCTCCCGACCCCTTGAAATGAACAGACGAGCTTTCGGAGCGTTCGTATTGTCTCAGTTTTCAAATAATATTTGTTCGACAGTGTTTTGTTATGTTTTTTTTAATTGAATGGATTTTTTATTTTGACAAAAATATAAACCGTAAGCGTGAGATATTGTTTATTGTAAAAATATAGTAACTACTGATAATATAATGTATATTTCTTATTATTACGGGATTGGGCAATGGCCATCTTTGTTGATGGATTATTAGGAAAAAAAGGTGTATTCAGTTGTCAATCAATCCGTCAGAATGTATTTAAAAACCTCATAAATAATTATCTTGGTACATACAAAATATTGTATGTAGATTTACTTAAAAACATGCAGTGAATGACGTGAAAAATACACATTAAATTATAATTCGTAAATATTTGTGCCGAAATTATTAAATATATTCAGACAAAAAAAAAAAACTAAAGCCAAAGAGAATGGACAAAAGACTTCAGCCTGCCCCCAAGGCAAATTAAAAAAATCATTAGTATGGAAGCCGCACGGCACTTTCTCGATAGCGCCGTATGAATTATTAATGCGGGATCTGACGATACCTTATTGCACATACACTTTTATACATCATTAGAGCTCCAACTAAAAGATCATTCAATGTAAATGTAAATAAAAAAATATGAATTTTTATTTTATACAGCTCGTCTCGCACCGTTTGCTGGAATTTTATTAAGTTCAACGAGGATCGGATACGGTTGACGTGTCTTAAGACGGGTTTGAGACAAGTTTAAGCGTGTTAATTTGCTTTACAATTTATTCATGTGTTATTAAGTAACTTATTTTTTCATCGGAATAATATTATGTCAGTTTATAGGGTGCGAACTATGGCTAAACATTTGAGCGCTATACAGACACTACAAATAGAATCATTTTAGAACAATGCCGTAATGTGTGTGGAAAGCATTGATCAATTACACAGGCGATTGGACCCTGCCCGTTTTACGCCGAGTAATGTATACCCGCAACACAAGTACGTAATGAGCTGAGTACACGCTGATTCACGCACGAATGCCTCTCCAAGCACTCGCTGTACCAGGCTGCTAGAGATTTGTGAAGCTTTCATATACAAAGTTGGCTATGCTGAAATAAATACTTGTCTAGGACTAGAGCATAGACAAGTATTATTTTTAAGAAACGACCTCTTCTGTGGTTGGCAAAAGAGGTTTATGGATTTTGTAACTTGTGTTCTTTATTTATTTATCATTTTCTTAATTTTCAAGTTTACGCTCAATTTGTCCCAGCTTTTCCCTTTATAAATGTTCATTACAAATAAATATGCATTTTTTTCATTACATAAAAGTAATTAACATTCGTAATTAACAGGACAAGTTAATTAACCATATTCGATCGATATCCGATAGGCCTTTGATAAATCGAAAGCGAGATTTGCATAAGATTAAGCCAAAATAAAGTTAAAATTACCATATGCAAATTCTTAAGACCCCGGCCTCTCCTAATGACACTTTGTACTTTATGGAAAAAAACTGTGGTACGTAATTTGACAGTTAATAGCTGTACGCAGCAGCCATGTTTTTTCGAAATAAAAATTAATTATTGTAAAGTGTAAATAATTTATGATGATGTTACCTATATCTTACAATAGATTAAAAGATATGATTATTAATGCTTTATTAAAATTCGTGTAACGCGTTTATAATTCTGTAAAAAATGGTTGGAGGACAAAAAGAGATTTAGAATTCTAACATATTTTTAGTTTATAAATGTATTTAGAAGAATTATCGTCTTGAAAGATTCAGTAAGTATTACAGTTATAATTTTTCCACATTTTAAAATCAGACATGTAGCAAACTGAATTGCGGGCTGGAAATTAAATAAGCTTAATCGCATAAGCAAATTAATACATAATTGTAATTGTAAATTTTAACTTATTAATTGTTTCATTTGTGCGCAAATAATAATAAAAACTTTATTCATGGCAGAAATATGGTTGTGACAAAATTCATCTATCGCTAGTAGCCACACTAGGAGAGCCCCCTAGTTATGGGGATTTAGTGTACAATAATTATTACGTGGAGCATTTCAAAAACATTTTTTTTATAATTAGTAGATTGGTTACAATTACATAATCAAATGCAAGTCATACAAGACATTAGACATAGACATAACATTTTTTACTAACAAAACACACTTACAGAACATATATTAAATAACAAAAATCAAAGAAATAAAAAAAGAATAAAAAAGAATGAGAGATAACTTTTTTCTTTTATAAATAACGAGGTACGTTAAGTTAATATGTATGCATTAAGTATACGTCAATGTGTTTGAGAGTGTGGCTGACTGTACTTGTACATTTTTTTCTAAATCTCTATTTAAACCCGTCTTAGTTAGTTTGTCTTTTGTGCGTATAAAGTTATTTTTCTTTGTAAGTACATATTCCACCCTTTCAACAAAATATAATTTTAATTGTGATTTTCGTTAGCGAATTGTAATCCCACAAACGCGGGCTGTGGTAATGTTGGTATTATCTTGTTATACAAATTGTATAATTATTTTTAACTGGCATTTGGTTACGCTGGCAATAAATTCCTATGAGATATTTCATTCTGCCTGTGCCGTAAACCCTTTAGTAGTCTTTGAGTTTGTGACTGCCGAAAATGTGATTGCTAAGACATTTGAATAGTTCATCATATTGTCGATAGATGACGTTGTTCTAAATTTATAATGCAGTACTTGAATTACAAATGTATTTACAAAACATTCGCTCATTAATTGTATCCTATTAATTAATTAGAATAATTATTAAGACTTAGAGATATTTTTATGCAGAATTTAAAGTTTTATTAATACACAAATAACACAAAGGACAAACAATAAAACCTGTAGGTATGTATATTAGTTTTTGGGTGCTCGAAGTACCTACAGACATTTCAGTACTGTTTATCTCGGATTTAGTATTTTTTAAACGAAAATACAAAATCCGTTTATTAAAGAATTTAGTTTGTTGATTTCTTGTATTTGTTGCACTTTAGGCAAAGGCCGAAAGAAGTTTCACTTCAAAAATTTGGAAAACACTGGTTTAGATGAAGGCGATCTATTAAACTTTTTAATAGATATATTCATCAAACAAATATACAGTATTTACAATATTCTTAAACTACATAGTAATAATATTTATTAATAGAAAATAAAAATTATTTTAAAAGTTTGGTCCCTGTGTACCTATAACGCTGGCAGCAGTTATTTTTAAACTAGTAACTTCATAGCAACAAAGCATTCTCAGAATACCGGACATCAAAGGATGTTTCCGGTTTTATTGCATTAATAACATTGAAATTTACAAACGCGATGTGTTAATTGGAACCGGTATTAATTAATACGCCAATAGTTAAATTACATTATTGGAAAACATGTTTAATTTTTTTTTAATTTATGAAAAGAAAATCCTGTCCTAACAGGTGACCCTAAATCCACAAGAAGTCCAATAAAAAATTACACAAAATAACTACTATGTATAGACATTAACAGTTTCTCATTTAATTTGATAAAAGTTGAAAAATTCCTTAATCGTTCTATTAATTAAACTCAAATCTTTATTGCATTCTTTGTTAATATTTTACATGTGACACGTTATAATTTATTACAATAAGGACCTTGGTTTGGCACAGCAATTGTGTGAGAGGACATGCTCCACCATAGTTAATCCATTTCTATTCTTACAAGATACTTTATTTATTTGGTATACTTGCTTTAGCTTCATATTGCGAAAAGAAGAATGTACTTAACATTATTAATAAACATGGCTTTTATAAAGAAATTAAAGTCTGTAATAGCGTAATAATATTTCTTATACAATAATTAATTTAATAATTTGGTAAACCTCAACTTTTAGTTTCGTTTTTCACATTTTCAGTTAATTTATTATATAATTTATTAAGGAGTCCTGATTGATGTAATCCCAATCTGGTATGTAGTCTGTTTCGAATCGTTTAGAAATACAGCGGGGAAAATAAAATAAACAGACGATATATTTAACCAACCAAACAAAATTTAATAATAGGCATTACAATAACAAATTATGGTTGATTGCGACCATTGAATAATTTACGTTTCTAAACGAAAAACCACAATTTGTTCGCCCAAATATGAAACATTCAATATGTCCGTTGAATGGCCCGCATGAATTCATGTAATGTCTGAACTTATCATAGAATCGAAGAAATGTCTTTTTCATGAACTGACCAATTTTAATGCTATATTTAAAATTATATATTGGAAGTATCCTCTTACCCAAAAAAAGAATTACTAACTTTAGATAGTTAAGTACAGGGAAATTGCAGCCGAATGATTTACAATCCGAATGACAGACTTTCTTTAAAGGAAAAGGTAGTGTTGAACTCCTTATTAATACAATCACTAAGATAGTTGTATTGTGTATCAACGGTAATAAAGGTAGGTAACTATATTATATCTAAATGTCACCATTCGCTTTTTATTCACTGGAACGAACACACTGCTTTCTATTATTTGTCCCACCACTTTATATTTTAGTCTACAATAAATGATCTGGGCTAAAAAAAATTGAGGTTTGCATTGCCATTAACTTGTAATTCTATAAAAAAAATTAAACGAAAATAAACGGAAATAAACGAAACATAGTGTGACACATTCTTTTGCTTATACGTGATTAAATATAAATTAATTGTGTATTTAAAAGTTTGTACCGTGAATCGAAGTGAAATTAGTTTCTTAAACCTTACTGAAACTGTTAGTGATGAAGTCTGTACCAGAACGGACGAGGAACTAAGCACAGCTCAAACAAAGTTAAGAGACCGTTAAAGCCAGTAAGTATTCTTGTATGTTTGACGGCATCAAGAAGTTCTTGTAATTTAATCAATTCACAAAACATTTGTTGTTGAAGGCTTTAAATAAGTTGTTTGAGTTCGGGTTTTATCGAACTATGACATCATCATCATTACATCCATTGATCTTTACCACCATAAAAAAAAGATGTCAAGAAGTACTTGAAGAAGCGAAAGACTCTAATTTTGTTTAAGTAGTACTTGCTTGTTTCTGTTTTATAAACATATACTGTTTATCTATGTAATCTGTTTTGGCTTTCTGTATGGTCTTAGTGTTTTGTATTATAATATGTATGAGTGTAAGCTGTTAAATTTTTTATAATTAAATAAATAAATAAATGAATTATAAGATAGAAACTAATGTTGCAACCTTAAACATCATGCTTACGTCATTCAGTGTTCTGGTGATTCTTAAGCCTTAATTCAAAGAAATACATTATTATTTAATATTAATCAATTCGTTTTCGGTCCGATACCCATCAGTGGTCACGAATGGCCCGAACATCTGCTGTAGATAAGAAAAACGGCAATCAATCAAAAAAGGCGTTGTATTGAAAAGGCATCATTAAAACCACCTGGAGCATTAAATGTGTACTGCCTTGTACCCGCATCTAATGTAATGATGATCTACGCATAAAATTGGCATAATGTATGCACGTATGCATAATAATGCACTTTTTTTCATCGCTTTCTGTGAAATTGTGTTTACGCTGTAATAAAAAAAGGCTTGGAAATTTTAGGGATAAATTTTAACCAATAAACAATTTTATTTCGTTTTTCTTAAACCGAAGATATGTACCAAAAATACTAAAGTCCAAATTGTTTACTAGTAAAACTTCGAAGAAAATTGAACTTGTGTAGCTGCTAGCTTTTCTTTACACGCGCCACGCTCATAATTTCATTTTCTTTACCAAGGAAACATGAAGCCACGCTTATTTTATAAGCTATAAAGCTTCCCTATCCTTTTCTAGCGGGTGGGAATGGACGTGTAAGACTATAAAAAATATTCTCATTGAAAGTTGAGCTCTAAGTCTATGAATATAGATGTATGTTTTGCTTAAATCCTCTTTACATAAAACGGGCGAAGTTTTCTGCTTCATTTATTAGTACTATGTCGACGCCGTACCTCGCCCTTAAGACGATTTATGAGAGCTCACTCTACTAATAGCACACCCCTAATTTCAATGTTAATTTTTAACAATTTGGGATTGTTTAACGAGTTTTGTGACTTGAAAGGATTTTTCGAAGCCGCAAAAAGGTTCACCGCAATAAAATTCAACTGTTATTACGCCTAGTTTACTTTCGTTTAGATAATGCTTTTTGCTTTTATTTTATTATAGTTTATAAAAACGATTTCAGCTAAGGCAATTTTCTCGGCATTAACTCGCTTCGTATTTCATTCATGACTGAGTTTTGTTATTAATAGCGGGCTTTGCAAGTGAATTATTTCGAAATTCGAATTAGCAAAGTAAATGCAACAAAGACCCTTATTTACGGATTTGACTATACATTTTAGAATCTATAACGAAGTAAGGATAAGCCAATTTGAAACCACTATCAAGCAATCTCGAACAAGGTGAAATAAAGATTTTTTAAATGATAAATGCAATTGAGCTGAATCGGACGTGTCGTTGGAAAACCGCCGACAATTTATTACTCACGGACTAATTGAATATCCATTACAAAAATATATTGTCCTCATGTTTTTATTAAATTTCACTGAATTCATTGCTTTATGAAAATATTTCTTTATACAATGTAATGACTTGTTTTATTGTAAGCTGTAATCATAAACAAATTACCCACAGTAGTAATAACACGAATTACTTTTGATTGTAGTTTGTTATTTTTACAGGTAAGTCACGAGCTGGTTTAAATGCTGTATAATTTACATCAATACCAGTCAAGCGATGGGTGAGTATGCGGTACATAATACATACATTAATTTCAATATATGTACAACATACCTTGTTTGCAAATCACAGAACTGATAGTAGTAGTATGATTTATATCATTGTTCATAAAGATTATAAAAACAATGTTTTGAATTGTCATAAATTTTGTAACAATTAAGTCATTTCACAAAAAGTTTTCACTGTAAGCCAGGCTTGCTTCTGATAAACAAACGGTGAGGCTGGGATTTGTGACTCAGTTTGCTGGTCCATAAATCAACTTCATAAATAAATTAATTAAGAAGGATCTTTTTCTATAAAAAAGGTCAGAGAAAAGTATTTTCACTCAAGGTAATTTCTACTTACCAGGGCCTCAGAAGATTAAAGAGACTTTCTTAAGCTATTGTCTTCGCATAAAAACGTTCATTGTTCTCTTAAAGGGGGCAAAACTATCATTATTAAATAATTAAAGGTTTAATTATCCCGTAATTGGGTTGTAATTAACAGAATTGGAATTCATTACACGTTCACAACAGCGACAGCTGTTAATTGTGTAATTATTTTTTGACCGCTGTTTGTTCACTTGCCTATAGAACGTTTATAATTTTCTAGCAAGGTTTTGTACTTTGGAACATCAATGATGTATACGATTTATTATATTCTGAATATAAACACATAATACACAAACATAATGAATATTTGAATCAAGTAATAGGTCCTATTTGTTGTATCACAATAATTGTGTTTACAAAATATAATAAAATTAAAACAGTGAAAAAATTAATTTAAAGATTTTTTGTTTCATAGTAGGTACCCTAGTCTTATATAAAAACATGTTATTGAAATGACGTAATAACATTTTTTTATCTTCGAAAAAATAGCAAAGAAACTTAAACGGTAATCTTTGGGGTAGAATTTCTCAATAGTAAAGTCGTTAGTAAAGTCAGTTGCCATGTATCAAATATCTCCTTTTATTTACGCGAGGGGAGATCAAAGGATCTTGCACCCTACATTTTCTTCGCTTTAATTATTTCGCCAGAAGCCTGGAGTGAATTTTAAGAGCTTGTCGCGAAATGGGCTCTTAATTACGACATTCAAGTATTATTTGTAATAATTAATAAGTTTCTCTTGGCTTTGTGAACCGGTAATTTTTGATGTCTTTCATAATCTTGTTGCTTTAAATTCGTTATAATATTTTTACAGTGTACACAATTTAACAATGTATGAACAACACAAAACACGTGATTTGTGACATTTTCATGAATAAATACGTTATTCATCAAAAATCATACTTTTAGATTATGCATATGTTCGTAAAAAAATGTTAGGTAAGGCGGCTTGTACTGGTTCTTAAATTATACAATTTTTACATATATTCTCTACATTCCCACATCAAATTATCATTATCGCTGGATTGAATTGCGTTTATGAATGTATTTGAAAATTCAAGTCGTATTTATTTAATCATATATTATTGAAGAAACAAGTTAAAAGTACCCATTACAGGAGCACGTACGTTATGGAAGATGATGAAGCGAGAGACGTATGTCGGGTAGCAAGTGGAGAGACAAGTGTGGTCTCTGCCTATCTCTTTGGGAAAAGGCTAAAAAAATACAAATTAAACGCAGAAGCACAATTTAAAAAGCCGTAAACGAATGTAATGAACAAAGCAATACAATTAACAAATAAAAACAATTTTAATGAACTCGGTCTTATATTATATGCATGATACGTATTTTAAAATTCAATAATGACATGAATAATATCAGATGAGCAGTTATTAAAGCGATATTAAAACTAATTGGAATCGTCTGCCTTCAGTTTAATTATACTATCAACATTCAGTTATTATCAACGATGGCAACATCGGTTATACCATCGACATTTAAATATCTTTACCTCATCGTAAACGTTAATCTGCATCAATAAAATGTTAATTGTAACGTTGACGTTTGACATTTGACAAATTTAATTGAATACATAATTTTTTATCGTGACCGGTAAGATCGTAAACCGTTTACGAAGAAAGGAATTAAATTGTTTTGATGTGTGTTAAATTTGCTGTTATTCTATATAAAATTACATCAACACAAATCCAATTAATGTAAATTTATTTGAGGGTTTAGCACTAGAATTCGTAACATTTTAAAATTGGAAATGTACACGTTCGGGCTGTCAAAAACACGCCATTTTGAAAATGTCACATACGCCAATTTGATTTTCTTATCTTCTTGGCCGGCATAGTCAATCTTGCCTGACATATTTCATTCGTTCGTCACAATAGCACAAGCAATTCACAATATTGTGGTTCAAAAATATTTAACAAAATCAATGGACAAGCGACAAACCTCCATATACTCTTAAGAAAATCATAATTAAAAGCCGTAATATGCACAATCGAGTCCGATCAAGAAATACAATGATAGCACACAAATATGAAGAAATTATTTATTTACGAAAAACAACTAGGAAGTCTGTTATAATAATTTTAAATCATGGTTCTTAGGAAATTGATTCCAGCGGCTATGAAAAAGTTGAGTGAAAAATGTTATCTAGCAACGACGTGAATAATATTACGAAATGCTCTCGTAAGTTTCTCGGGCCCTGGTACTATTATAATAAATAAATATATATATGTATAGGCTTTCCATTAATCTATGACAGTTACATATTAACCTCATATAACTTAATACTCTGTGGCTTTTCGTATTGGCGTATCGTCGAGTCATAAATACGATTACAGCCACAAAGGGTCACTCAATTCTGCCCTCTGGTCCTCTATAATCTTCGGTGATAAACGGTATTCGATTCGTTATATCTCGTTGGCAACATCGAAATACATACGTCCTAAAAATGATTGGGAATTTTTCTTATACCGTTATAAATAATACTTATTAGCTCTTTATTCGAAGGTTTCAGCAGTTTTATAAATTAAGAAATGTGTCATTTGAGACGGGCATCGTTTATGAAAATTATTTACGAAGTATTAAAGAATCTCTTGTTGAGTATATTTTCCGATCGACACCATCTTGAAACTACTTTTATTTTACGTTTAACTATGTCCACCGGACCATAAACATTAATATTACGAAGCCCCAAGGGTCACCATCACGCTAAAAGACTTATTGAAGCCAGACCCTGGGTGCTCGTTAAGGGTCTGCGATCAACTTAATCCATTACCATTTTATAACATCGTAAAGGTTTCATGGCACCGTCAAAACCTTATATCAAAATAATTTCCATGGCTCAGTCACGCCGTTATGGACCGGAAGTCGTTAATTAAATTCAAATGTTTTCTAAGCTTTTATTACGGTTGAATTCAAATTGAACTGATTCTTATATCATTTGTTTATTATGGCCTTTCTAATTTGCAAACGATTGCAGTTCCTGTAATTAAAAACATCGAGTAATTAGCATTGCAGTATTATTGATTACGTTTTAAAGATAATTTTTATCAATAATGTTAGTTAGTATCAAAAACAAATACATTTTAGTTGGATTTTTATTGTACGAACCAAAATGGTGTCGGTAATACCAATTTCAGTTGCCGCAATGTAAGTGGCACTGTTCATACATACATACATTCACATAGGCACAAACCTCGAAATTCCTTTTCCCCATTATTTAAAAAGAGAATCTTGGAACGTTTCTTGTAAGGAAAATAATCTGAACGTGTTTGGGAAGCGAAAAGGTACGAAGATCACACAAAATATACCAAGAGAACATAAACGTCTTGGAGCTCTATAGGGTTGCAAATTACCCGGTAACTCGGAGGGCAAGGTAATCTTGTTATCGGGTAGATATCCCAGTTGGTATGGGGAAACCGCAACTTTTGCGCTAAAAGCGAACCCTAGTTCGGGCTCCTAATTGTTTGTGTTAAGAGATTAGGTTTAATTAATGTAAATCGAGAAAGGTATATAAAACCCAACAAAAGAAATTCTGAAACGTCTTAAATCATTAATTCTGAGTGCATTAAAAATAAACAAGGCACGTGACAAATACGATTTTTACTTGGCTCGAGCAAAGATTATGTCGCGTGGGCGTTGACAGGCAGCTGCAATATCTGAAGTGTGTTTACGACTCATTTTCAGACTTCATAAAATAATATTTCGCATCAACGCTTTAATAATTCATAGGCGACTTGATAGTTAGATGTTTTAGTGTTGTTCGAGCGGAGGCAATTTGTTTTTCCCTGTAAGTGGAGAACAAAGGAAAGCTCGGAAAACCTTGTTAACTTTTTAAAACATTCGCGCTCATGCATTATTCAGTCGCGGTACGGTAGGTACGCGCGGAGTCGTGTAAATAGTGAATGAATGTCGTCGGCCGAGACTGTCCGGCTACCCTTTTCACAATTGTTGTCATGAAACTTCACGAAACACAACACAGTTTACCTTTGTTGTCATGAAACGCGAATTTCAATCGTGGCTAAAATTCCTACGCACAATTGTATAAAATTAAGTAATTACGACTTCCGAACTAATTCGAAGGTCCTTCTAAAGTATTTTCGAACCAAACCAAACTCGTACCAATTCCTATAGGGCGCTTGAGAGTCCTTGCGCAATGATTGCCCATGGGCATGTGAGTGAGTCTCCTGCCCGTTCTATATATCATTGTTCTGTTACAATTTTTACAAATAGCTTGTATTAGACAAGTCGAGTAGCTTATGTATGCTATGTATGTACGGCGTATGTTTTCTACAGAATTAAAAATAATTTACAATAAAGTGTTTACAAAGGAACGCGAGAGCCGTCAGAATTATTAAAAGCTTCGAGTGAGGGCAGAGTTGGCATCTTGTTTTATTAACGCTGGGTAAAGCTTCATGAATATTTACGTTACGCCAAGTTTTAAAGTGTATAATAATATAATTTAGCTTATGAGTTTTTAAAGTGAAACTCCTTTAGGCACATGAGGGTAAAATTTGATAGTACGAAGATGTGCAGCGTTTTTGTCGAAAAAAGGGAGAAAGTGATTGAGACCGATTGAGAAAGAGTGAGAAAAAAATACACGCTATTAGTTGATGTTTTCGTTTAGTACTTAGTTACATATTAGAAACTAGATGGCAATTCAGATCTCTTATTGATTTACATTATCATTAGCACGTATTCAGTGTGTTAACAGTTTGAATAAAGATATACAAATACATGGAGTGATCATGTACTGCTACATGGTCTCTATTCTATCTATCTATTGGGGCTTTTTATACCTTTGTTGGTATATAATTTACAAAGAATTTTCACTTCTGACACTTTGTACGCACGTACGTACACATACTTTATTCTATTATAAATGGGAGCTAATTTAATGTACGCTCTGAATAGGGAAGCATAAGTGGGGAAGAGGTTCGTTTATCTTCCCCTGAAGCGATAAAAATCGAGTTTCGATATTGTGCTTGTAAAACCGTTTGTCCGGAGTATAAATAACGTTGCCGGGTCAGGGATGCCATCTAACGAGGGTTGCCACTCACACAAGGGCTGTTGAAACTTACAAACTGCACGTTCCCTCCCCTCATACCCGTAGGATTTTTATCTCGAAGTTTTTAAGCGATCATTAAATGTTTAATGTGGGAATTTCAGTTCCTATCTCTTACGTCTGGGACATATATGGCAGACAGATGCACTTATGTAGGCATTCAAAGATAGGAGTTTTTTTAAAACAACACTCTTTAATCGCATTTACCACGGAGTGTTCAAAGCAGAATCCGCCGTCTGCCGTTCCAGAATTGAGCCTTTTTTAAAGCCGCTTTGAAGGCCCGTCAAGAAAATAACGTACCAATTCTTAAAAAGCCGGCCACGCACTCGCAAACCCTCTGGCATTTAAAGCGCATATATATAGTTGATTTAAAGTACCCATTTGGGCCCTGTTCCATAAAAAATAATTCTCGTTAAATCTCATAAAACCGAGATAAATTTACTAACTCAATATACCTGTCAATCAAGTACTCGTTATTAAATCAAAATTAATTTATCCCACAAAATATTATGTGTAGGTGTAGAACAATCAATTACGTCGACAGAGGTTATTACGAAACGAGATAACAGATTCCGCTGGCAAATAGATTTTATATTAACGTTTATGTTATATTAAATTTGGTATTTCGGTTATAAACCATTTTGTAAAATTCCTACTCGAATTGTCTTCATGTTTGTTTAATGTATTGTGTAATAAACAGCTGTATGAAAACAGATTGTTATTCGCATAAATTTAAACGAAAATGTTGTCTATTTAATACCTTCACCCATCTATGTCATCCTAGTAACAATTTATCACAATAAGTCAGTCCAAATTAATCGATTTTTTACTTTTTCTTCTAGTGAGTAGTGAATCGCAAGAACAAGAAACGCAATCGAGCACTTTCAAGCAAATATTTTTAATATTGAGCCCTCGCGCTGGCGGAATATAGAAAATGCTTTGTAGTTTCTCTTTCAAAGAGGATAATTAAAAGAGATTGTTTTGTATTGTTTTTGATATCACGGTATACAAATTGTTCGTCGCTTTTGTCTATTTTGTCGTTTTCGATTTATCCATCGTGGCTTTATTTCTGTGTAACTGGAA
Source organism: Pieris rapae (assembly GCF_905147795.1). Taxonomy (NCBI): domain Eukaryota; kingdom Metazoa; phylum Arthropoda; class Insecta; order Lepidoptera; family Pieridae; genus Pieris; species Pieris rapae. The sequence goes on along the minus strand of NC_059509.1, from coordinate 1,093,194 downwards.
TTTTCTTTTTGTCGTTACCATACTGCGCTATTTATTACTATTATTGTTCAAATATATAAAGAAAATTACAATAACTTGTAGAGCGTTAATAATAAATAACTAACAAATTTCCAGCAATTTAACGATTTCTATACAAATGCTTTTCTAACAAAAGTAAGTGTAGTGGTGATATTCGCTTGTATAAAAAGAACGATACTTATTTTTAGCTTTGCAAGCTTTGAGTGCATTTTGAGCGAGAATAACGGAAGCTTGACATACTGCACCATAGTGCACAGACTAAATTACTACATACCGCGCCATAGATAAATTCTTTTGAGCGACATAGAGTAGAGAGGAATGTTAAAAATGGAATAAAAGCGCATGCCGAAATCTTGGTTATATTATGTCAGCCCGAATGAATGACGTTATTTATGTTAAATATCTAATATATATTAAACTGAATGATTTAAACAAATTAATACTTCCGCCTTAGGTTGTTATGATACATACATCTTTATATAAACTAGTAAATTATTAACTGTCATAATTTATTTAATTAAACTTGAATGAATAAAACCGGCTTTCATTCAAATTAAGTCAAAATTAAAATCCACTGTAATAAAAAACATAATTTCTCTTTTAATTACCAGGTTGCCAAGAGATGGAAAGAGGTTTTATTTTTAATTAATATTGTTCGAGACTCCGTTGAGGGCGATTGTTTTACGAGGAAACAGTTCAATTTCGTTTCCAATGTTTACGCTGAATGCTAGTTAATTAGCGCACCGTAATTATTACGGACATTTCCTCGGCTTTGCAGAATTCCAAATGAATCAATTAAAAAACACGACATAAAATAATCAAACTGGTTGACTAGACGGTTAAAGAAGGAACTATGTGAACCGAAATAGAATGAAGTTGCGAATTCACATAAATTCATTGTAACAATAACTCGTGTAATAACGAAATAAAAATGATGAGATTAATTTTATCTGATCGAAGAACCAGTCGGTGCGTGAAGTTTTATTGTGGCGCGTGTTTTTGAAGTTACCTCGGTATAAGTTACCTCGGCTTAAATTAAAATTGAATTTTTATTGCTTATACATACTGTATACGTTTGGAAATAATAGATGCGATTGTGAAAAGATAAAGCTCTTTGTTGCATATCACAAAAATTAGGCTTGTCGGAGGTATAAAAGTATAGAACTTAAATATTTATATACCGACGATGTTGTCTTTATAACAAATAACGTTCAAATAGTATCGTTTAAAAATACTCCCCACCTGACATAAAAGAATTACCACAGATATATAAAACTGTAGAGAAAAATAGCGAAAAATCTGTTTATTTCGGTAGCGCGAGGGTGAAATAACTGTATTAAAACAGTTGCGCATCAAATCCAATTGTAGCCGCTTAATTAGTTGGGGTGTGTCAGCTTTCACTAACTCGAATGATATCTATACATACACTGTTTTTCGAGCACAGAACATTCAACGTATATTTAAATTTAACAAAAAAAAAATTAAAAAATTACCTACACCAATTGACGATTTTATGATTTAAAATAATTATCATACGCTTCTGATGTTCTGTGCATATCAGTGGGTCGTTATTACGGCAACATCGTCTATAATTAAATCCATTGAATGCAAATTAATTAATATGTATTTAAAGCTTTAATACAATTCAATTATGGCACCGATATGTTTGTGGTTCTGTCATTATCGATATATCTTGTTTAGCTGTCACAATTACAAATATAATTGCATTGGAATGATGTAGATAATTGCTTCAGTAATTCGCTAACTACAATGTATAAATAATAGAACGTTCGTCTTGAATGAATTAACGTAGTCTGTGGTTTTGATTATCGTGTATTTCGAGTAACATAATATATCCAACGAAGAAACTTTTAATGTCGTATTTGTGAACGGTTTGCGAGTTGTTATTTATTTTGTGTTTCATAACTTTGTAGGCTTAATAGTTTTCGTGCTAGCGCTTAAAACGTGAGCTCCATATCAGACAAGGTTTTCGTGCTAATACTAAAGTGTAAATGTGCGAAAGTTTACAGAATGGGACTACTATTGCCCGTAAAACGTTCTGGCTTTGTATAAAATCCTTACGGAGCGTTGTTAACTTTTACGGTAATGGATATTTAAGGCAAGTATGTAAAGTAGTGCTGTGATTATTTACTATGTTTTTTATTCTTAAGCTAAACGTGCCAAAGTAAGATTGTCAAATTTCAACAACACAATCAAAACAATCAAACGTCACTCTGGTCCATTGCAATTACTAAAAATCACGTAACAGTCTCTCGTCGTTGGTACTAAGGTTGCATAAATGCACAGAAGTTGTGTGAAATATAATCAAATGAAGCCATTTACATTCAGCGCCGATACGCGAGCAGGACAACCATTGCATTACCATCTCACTCACGCACACATTTAATGGCGTACCCAGCTCAACTCGAACTGGATCCCAAGAGTCGAAGAAATAACAAAATTTTATGTGAATTATTCGATCTTTCGTTCACGTTTCAGTAAGTACTGTGTAATAGACCGATTGAGAATTGATTTGTGTGACCCTTATAAATTCCGAGTATTATGGCGATAACAATGTTTATTTTAGTATATCGGAAAATGCTTGTCTAGATTAATAATCCGATAAACATAAATTCAAGTGTAGTATTTCATATATCAATGTTTGATTGAGTGTTTCACGATGATATAACAATGCTTTTTCTTTAAATTGTCGAATAGTCCAATTTTTAAATTTATGTGTAGAGCCATCTGAAACCTTAATTTAAACCCGCGAAATGACTACAGATTCTAAAGAAAAGACATCAAAAACCACACAGATAAAGCAAATTATTGATCTTTACCCACGCGGAGTGTATAAACGTTCATTGTTAGTGACAAATGTGCTTCTTACGCCCACAAGCGTTGAGACAATGCCGTATGTACAGTTGAGCCACAAACATTAATATTTCGACACGCCATGTCGCTATTAAATCCTTTATGGTTTTAAAGGGAGCTACGAGGGTTGAGCTATCCGATTTATTGAGTTTATAATTGATATTTCACGATAAATTTCACGTGACCGATAACCTTGTGTGAACTTTAAAGAATTATGCGATTACGTAAGCCTTTGATAAAGTCATGGATGCAATCTTTTTGTGTTCGTATTAATTAATATTTCACTATCTTATTAATTATCCGTTCGTGCCTTTTGTTTTGATCTGATAAAGTGAATGTTAAATATGTATTTCATAAAACAGTTTACATGAATAACTTTATTAAAGGCGTAGACGAATAGGACTCTATCTCCGCCATTTTTTAATCGCCATGTATTTGATGCATATACATGGAGTCTTTTAGGGCTTCCGTCAGCTGCCCCGAAACCTATTCACGTTAAGAGCACAAGTAATCTGGAGATGAAAAAGCATTCTTTTTTAAGTTTTTAAAACTGTTCAATCTGTCCACCTGTTTTCGTCCTACGTATGAACATAATGATACAGTTATCATAAACTAAAAAAAACTACATAAAACATATAGCAAACAATGGAATATATTATATAAAAAGGTATAAATATTTACAATTACAAAAAGAAATGATTAAATACGTGATAAATTTGGCTGTGTTGTGTGAAGGTGTGTGTGGTATATGTACATACTTACGTACCTGAGTGTGGGTATGTGAGGTGTAGTCATGATGCAGATGATTTTGCGATTGGTGATTAAAATCAGTACTGGAACAGATTTGTTTGACATCTAAATCCCATTGTGAGAGATTGCAGATGGGCCACAAATGGAAAGCGAGAGACACCTACATAGTAAATGAGTCGCAACGATGTCTCCGACCCCTGACTCATAATACGTGTAATTTACGCGGGGCTATAGACCGCGACAAATTGCGGTAGGAGATATTCCAGCTAAAGGGTACCTTTAAACGAATTGGAATCCAAATGGAATTGGAATGCTAGCGAGTTAATAAGTCTGTCGCTAATAATTTATGATTATTTATTAGTCACTAGGGCTTATCCTGGAAAGACAAGGACAACAAAATAAACAATGGAGAGACGTAATAACGGGGAAAAACTAGATGAAAGTTGCTTAAGACGGAAAATATGGAGGAGGCTTATCCCCTTAAGGCCCATACAAATACTAGAACACTAACAAAACTCATGTCTTTTAGAACTTATAAAAACAAAAGAATAAAGTATGGATTCATTAATAAAGCTTGGCGACTTATCCAAATTGTTATTTTAATTACAATTAAAATTTATTTCGACAATTTTAATTTCAACCCGCCAAGACGCTTCGTTACACAAGATGGCGTCGCACTCTATCACCATGCCTAAACTAATGTCAAGTTTTTTAATGACACTAATTATATTTCGATCACTAAGTCTTTGACGAAATTAAAGGATGTGTTTTAACAGGCTTTCGTCGATTCGAATAATCTGTGGCTGTTATGTGTCAAATGACGTATAAAATCCATATTTTGATGAGACAAATCTTTGTAGCCTTATGGCGGTATGTTAACTTGTATTTTACAATATACATAAATTGAAGACGTATTCAACTTGAGTCCCGGATCATTAATATAATTTAGGCAAACGGCACGTTTAGTGCTCGCGTTTATGGTGGCCTTTGGCGTGCCAAGGCAATAAATACCGGTGTCTTGTTTATATCGTGGAACGTTTATGCCGCTATTCCACGCGGAATCACTGGGATGCCGACAGCGTAATGCTTGATATTGCCAATTGACAAATTGAACGACTCAAATATGTCAAATGAATATATATATATATTGGTCTCTTTCTGTAACAAAACGGAAATCCAATATATGTATGTAATATGTATTTTCAGTGCGATTTCTTAGTAATGCTTATTATAAAATACTAGGATATCATAAAGATATTCAGGCATGTCTTGCAAGTCATATGTATTTTAAATATAATAATAATTGCAAGCGATTTAATACAGCAAATTACCTAAAATACCATTTACTACCATGAATATAGCTGAGTGAGGTTTAAAGTTCGTAATGGTTTGTATTTTTTGCTAGACTGCAATTGTCCGCTAACGATTGACTAGAAGAGCATCAGACTTAACAAAAACAGTGTTTTATTTGTTATAGAAAATGAATTACAATGGATAATTGGACATAACTTTATAAATTAAAATATACATATTAAATGATTACTTTCCTTTTAAGAGTTAACTCCTATCATTGTATACTTTCCAATTCTATCTATTACGAATATAGTGTAAACTCCATCTAACGATCTTCGAAATTTTTGGATTTGTATGGTTTAGATTGTCTTCCATATGATGATAATGACTGTACATTGCATTACGACCACTGTCAATAACGACATCAATTACTTTTAAAGTTGCTAAAATTTGTAAAAACTGCGCAGCTGTGTACACATTTTCGCTTTATTATCCTAGCCCGCAATAAACTCGACTGTCAGCATCATGCATACGAATTTTCTAAGAAATTCGTTCTTTTGTTTACAAATTGGGATCGCTTGCACGAATAGACATGTATGTTGTCGATGACTTATAGCCATATTGTTATAGGAGCCATGGATTATACGTCTCATATTCCTAGTTGCTCACCATCTTTAAAACTGTAAACATGGCTTGTAAAAGAAAACACTGTGTATTGATGAAAAAGTTTTACTGATACGCGCAACAGAAACGGGAGAAAAAATACGCGATGTTGGCAAACGCTTTGGATAATAATGGATTTAGTTGCTTTATCGTGTCCAGAATATGGAAAAACAAAGAAAAAGTTCCCCAAGCTAAGGGCGAGGGAAAATCTTTCAAAAAATTAAAGAAACCTAAATGCAATGCTAGATTTGGATCGAGCTATACTATCATGGATTTACCGACAGAAACGAAATCTTCTACACGTTTCAAGAAGAACATAAAGGGAGACATGTGACAAACAGTGCGTTGCCGGCCTTTTAAGAATTTGTGCGCTCTTTTATAAATATCTCATTTAGTAAACAACCATATATAAAGTGTATGTTAATGTCTTTACAAAAAAAATATTTGAATCTGTTTTATTTAAACTCGGCTCGGACTATAAAGTTTTATTTTTCAGTAATGTACTTTAGAGTATAAATACATTTTTATGTCGCGTTTATGAGAACGTTATTACGTGTTAGCTTTATATTGCTTTGAACTGAATTATTAAGAACTTTTATGTTTTAAATGTGAGTGTACGGTAAAAGGATTTTCGGTCTAAATACGTGAGTTTTAATTTACTTCATAATTACCATGTACAAATTCAAAACAACCTGGAATACATTATTGCCTATTGTATAATAAACCTTAACGAAAAGCAATAAAGATGCCATTGCAAATTACAAGTTATTTCTAATGTTCTTTAGAAATAAAATATATATTTTATACTAGTTACTAATTTGTTAGGGTCAACTGAATTAAGTATTAGATTATTTATAAAATGTGTATTTAAAAAAATATTTTTATTCACAGGAGACTGCGGAAGTGTGTGTAGGCACATCGGTGGGGACGATCACCGAACCAGACTGCCTGGGCCCATGCGAGCCTGGTACATCGGTCACGCTGGAGGGCATCGTGTGGCACGAAACGGAAGGTGGTGAGTTTGTTACTAGCGCACGAACGCACCGTAGCGCCTCATTACTTCCAGCACGCTTCTGCACGCCTAGTATTTGATCCCGCTTATTGCAAATCTTTCTCTTTAACATCGGGGCCACTCTTTTCTTGCCCAGACAGACTCCACATAAATAAAGCAAACCTTCTTGATATGGTTTTCTCAAAGTCGGTATAAAGTTTAATTAATAAAAATTCTATTGCACATGTAACCGCAAACAAAAACGAACTGTTTTTGTTTTCGTTCTTTTAAAAACGAAATATTTTAAAAAAAATTAAATAAACTCCTTTAAAAACTTCCAAATTAAACGGATATTGCAACAAATTATTAAAATGTTAGTATAAAAAATATTTCACTTCGAGCATCATTAAATAAACAAATTATGCTCGGCGCTGTTCCTCATTACTGCAGTCCCTCCCCGTTAATTAATTCTTAACGAAGTATCATAGAAAAGTAAAAAAGTGTAACGTAAAATAGACATGAATATCTGAAAGGCTTTACAGTAAGTAATTAGTAATTAAAATAACCTTTTAGAAATAACATTTTGAACAAAATTGCGTCCACAAGCTACATTTTTATAATGATATCAAAAAATACCGGTAAAAAAATGTCCAATGATGTTTAATCTTAATTCCTCACTTGGTTAAGTCAGTCCAAGGTTTGGTTATTACGATGCGAATAAAAAGTGCGTGCGTTAGGTACGCACGCACTTTTTATTATATTACTATATACGTCAAAAGTGACTTCTTTGTAAATTAATTATTACTAAGGTAGAATCCCAATAGATAATCATGTACCAGTATAATATGAACACTCCATATGTCGTACACACAGTTTACACACTGTATACGTGCTAATTTAAATATACATAAATAAAAATCTGTGTTTATTGCACAAGACGTTATGCGACAGAATAGCCAAAGTTCTACTAAACAAATCAACCAATAGAGTGTATTTTTTCTCGATCCCCCTTTTCTTCGACAATAACGCTGCTAATTTTCGATTCATCCGTAAAAAATTTACCCTCATGAGCTTAAAGAAGTTTCACTTCAAAATGTTTAAAAAATTAACGAAAGAACCGAATAACAATCTTAAATAAATCCCTAAAATAATCAGTATCATTGGATCTCTTCAGTAAGGGGTTAAACCTCCCTGACTCTCTGTAACCCCTAATTTGGTATAATTATTCGTATCAGTTATAATAAGGGCACACCTGGCGTTTTTGCAATTTTTGCCAAAGGGTACTCGCTATTAGCAGCGTGGAAATTAATAACCGTGAAACTTTCCATTAACATAGTCTTGATGTCAAATGAGCGCTTTCACTTTAAAATGACGAACACAGTTTTAATGTCTGTCACAAGTCATCGTAAACAGGAATCTATCCTACTCGGATTGAATTGAATGATGAAAAAACATCAAATAAACTAGAATATTTGCGAAATAATAACAGATTATACGCTATTAACAGCTAATACCAAATCTAACCGTCATGACACAAATTAAAAGAATATAACAATCTGTTGTTATATGCACACCAAGTGAATAAAGAAAATTGTGAACAACAGCCATTGGAATAGCATGTAAAAAAATAAAAATGTTTTATTTTTGAATAGATATGTATACATTTTATATAGCAAGGTAAATTCACGAACCAAGATAATTAAAATCGTATATAAATGACCGTTATATCTACATCTGTCATGAGATAATTTATTCATGACATACATAAAACAGAGTCAATGAGAATGGCCATATAAATTATGCGACGCTCAACGCAGGCGTCGCATCACTGAATTTTAATAAACCTATTAGCCGCGGCTCTTACATGTTTATGTTATCCTAGTATCCACCTCGTAAGTAACGGTTAGTTAACCCGTGTTTAATGAGTGCTAAAAATTACGTTTTATCAATCGCGTACCTCCTAAATAACGAATAATTTCTTATTCTCGTCGAAGGCAAGAAAGCACGTATTAAATTTGATAATATGCTATGTATTATTTGAATTTAATAGTAGGTAAACATAAAATTCTTCGTCAATTGAAAATACTTAAACATTTTTAGGTTAGTTTTAGTATAAGTTGCCACTTAGTATTTCAGTATGAAAGAAAGCAACATTTTTCTTGGAAAATTAAAGCGCGCTTTTAAACTGCATAAGGCTCTTACAAGTAATCAGGTCAACACTTTGACGTCTTCTCTTTGTTGCCTGGCAAACTTTTCGCAGCGCACGATATAACAGGCTTTTTATATAACTTTTACAGTCTTTGATGTTATTTAAAATATAAGCTAGCTCCAAACATTTTATAAACGGCCGGACATTGAAAATATGCACGTTGCAATGCTAAAGTTTTATAAGAAGTGAATTAAGTCTTTGTATGTATATAAAAACTCTTTTGAAGGGAAACATCTCTAGTAATTTTGAAGAAGGTAATTTTTTACGGATGAAACGTCACGAATATGTACAGCGTATTTTTTGTCGAAAAAAAGGGAGCGATTGAGACCGATTGAGAGAGTGAGAAAGAGTGATCGTAAAAAAACGAGCTATTTACGAGATATTAGATAGATATTAGTTGATGTACTCGTTTAGTTGTTATATATTAGAACTTAAGATGGCAATTCCGTCGCATAACGTCTTGGGCAGTAAACGCAGATTTTTTTTATGTTTTTGTTATCATTAGCACGTATTAGTAAGTATACAGTGTGTGTGTAAATATAGATATACAAATCATATACTGGTACGTGAGCATTTATTGGGGCTTTTTACCTCAGTAATAATTAATTTACAAAGAAGTGTCACCTCTGACATATTATTTACTTTGCACGTCTGCAATTTTTTATTAAAATGAACCGTTGTGACGTTTTTATGATAACTCAAGTAATCTCAAGAGATACACATATTTCTCAATAGACGTCATAATTGTTAAACATATATCTTCACGTCCAAAACTATCAATGAAGCTCGATTTAATACCCATCGAGTAACAATACATCACAGATAATAGAAATAAACGAAACGGTTTTCGTTCGTTATAAATACGGTCGCTTTTGGCGTGAACAATTTATGAAAATTGTTTGGTAGCCATTAGGGATCGTAAACAATGCCTCTGCGTAATTATGAAAGCTATAATAAATCACCATCTGCTTTCTGTTGCCACTTCCCAAATTGAACTAAGGAAGCGAGCTTTAACTATATTAAGGTTCTTTAAACAAAATGTACACGTTTATAAAGAAAGTGTTATTACATAAATCTTTTATTAAGATAACATAGATTTATTAGACACTTGAAATATGTTGAAATATTGCATAGAAAAATTTTGTTGTATACAAAGGCGAAGTATTCTTGGCGCTATCATTCAGTTGGAGTGAAAAATGCGATGCACTCGAAAGCAATAAGCATTTGTTTAGGGAGCAGGAACAAAGGCGATGCTAACCTATTGAATCTCTCATACAACGAGCTATGGCTATAATAATATCCTTTGTTGGTTCTTACAAACATCTTCTCTAACATAATTTCCTGGTACTTCATATATTTTGAACTAAAGTTTCAGTTACAAATATTGAGGTAACACATACATATTATATATACATCGCAGAGTAGATACAGAATTACAATCTATGGGTCGAATGATATTAAAGAGTAAATTTAAATACATACATCTGTGGTTAAAAAATACTTATAACATCGCATATCTACTCGATACAGAATTAAAATGTACTATAATCTGTGAATTATAGTATATGATAAAGATGACTTTGTCTGTGTTAACTACAAGAACACAAGTTGAACACAATATTATATTCCTAACAACACACAGTTAGTTCAAGTGTGTGTTAGGAATACATTTTAATAGCATTGTGCGCTAAGGATTATTATACAAACCGAGTGGGCGTCCGCCGGCTCTAATCAGACCTGCCCATTATTTCCCACACCGAACAAACTTCCGACCATTTCATTTACATCCATTCAGCGGCAAAGCAAACTTTACACTCTTAAAAGCTCGTCCACAAAGTTAATTAAAATAGCCGCCCCGAGCAAAGCTCTCAACTTAACGGGTTTATACTAACTACTCGGATAACGATATCTTTCATACTCATTTACATTTTATTTCCTTAATCGCATCTCCAGACTACACAGCACAATTTATATAACCGTTTAGACGCGTTAATAAACTTTTATAGTGGAATAATTGTTATCGGTGCCATCACATGTTCTCGTAATTAGGGGAGAGCATGCGTCGGCTTAATGTCGTGGAATTCATTATGAGTTCCAGATGAGCCTCAAAGCCGCCGCCTTTATTTGTGAATTGTGGACTCGAGCTCAATATTGATCCAATATCCTGCACAGACATCCTACATAAAGGAACAGTTAAGGAAATGTTTTGTATATTATATTTCTTTTACAAATTCACTTTTAAGATGTTTACTGGATTCATTTATTATCAATTCTTTTCGTTCTAAATAAGTTTTTTGAGTTATTTATTACGATACAGCTTCTACAACAATCAAAAGTTCGAATTTCGAAGATCAATACAAACTGACTTGCCACAGATAAAATAAACAACAATATTCACAGACTAAGCATACATCTCCCATATAAGACCGTAAGCATTGCGTGCAACTGTGTTTCGATAGTCTCACGTCCACTATAAATGTGCAAAACGTGTATTAGAATTTATGTATTGAAAGTTACAACCTTATACGGAAGGTTCCACTTTTAATTCAGATTTATCGATTAACAAAGTTCGTTGGAAATGCGTTTAAATTGTGCTAATGAGTTTTTTATGCTAACGTTTCCGCTACAAAGAAAGATTCACGGAATACAAATTGCACTTGTAATTACTATGGAACTTCATGTTGTTGGTTCGGCTTGTTAATTAATTATTCTAATTGAGTTGAAACTGTGTGCTGAATATAAATTTTTAATAGTTTACATCATCCTTTGTACATTGTTGCAATGTTATATGGCGGAGTTTCTTGCCAGTTCTTCTTGCCCCGCTTTACGCACTTGACTTGCGAACTGGTAGTAAATATAAATTTAGAATTAATTTAACATTAATTTAACCGATATGAATAAAGTTATTTTGACTTTGACTATCTATACATTTGGGGATATTTGTGGGACTTTTCACAATGATAATAAATAATATCTAAAGAAAAAAATATAGTAAAATAATACAATAAATATATACAATATATACTATTATAAAGTATACAAAATACTAAGGTCTTATAACAAAAAGGAGTTGAATTAATTTCTACGTTTACTTTGCCACTTGATTACGGCAGGTAATTAACACGTTAATTAGCCTTTTGCTACGCTTACAACTTCTTCGAATTCTAATCTCCTGGTGCGCATGTAACATTTAAAACATTTCATAATTGTATGACTTAAAATTGCGTGTGTGTGTGTGTGTATTATTCATGAAGTTTCACAGCAAATCTAATTTTACTAGAGGTCCAAAAGTTTTCCGCACTAGTTGACAAGGGTGCAAATAAGATTTAACATATACGAAACAAAAGAAAAGGGTCCCCGCCCTTTAATTTAACTTTGCTGAGAGTGGGGCCCGTTTTAACCCGTAAGTTACCCTAGTAGATTGAAAGGTTTAGCTTTGAAATATCATATAATTATCTTATTTTGTATTAACAAGGGAACAAGGAGCATATACTTATATGATTTGCTAGTTTTTCGTATTAATAGGAATTAAAGTTCGGACCCATACAACAAAATTGGCTTAATCTAATGCTTCCTCTCTTTAATCGCCAGTACATGTCTGATTGTCGTAGTCAACAGAATGGTATCTGGAGCGATCTATCTGTTTCCACTGGTTTTTGTACAACGCCTCTCTTACGCCCGAACCATAATTAATTCACAATCTCAGACTGAAAACAATCTGAGATCAGACCGTTGCAGTCGATCGATCGCCTATCTGCATCCCAATAACCAAACACTACGAAGACAATCCATTTTTGGTGACGGATAGAATGCAGTCTCTTCGCTCTTTACATTCATATTATTAATCAATATAAACCAAATTAATTTATTATTAGGCTATGGGTTTAAATCTGTAAAAAATCGATATTAAATCATTAGCTCGTAGAGGTAAAGTTCATTCGATTTATAAGAACCCTTTAAACTTACCAAAAAAATTACAGACATTTTATACTTTACTGACTTTCCATTACAGTTTGTTGAAGTCCGCGAATGAAAAAAACATGAAAAAGTAACAAATTATGTGACATTCTTGATTTTTTTCTGCGCAATATAAACAACACTTGGAGGCAGACGCGAGCCTATATCAAAAATCATAAATATCTTATACGTAATATGAATAATAAATTTATATCAATTGTTTTGAAGCACACTTCTTTTGAAACTCTCTTAATAGAAAACGCAGCGCTACCATGGTGGACTATTCTGCGGTCGATGGCATGGTTTCCAAACGAAAACTGTAGGTGTGGCCGAAGTGGTCCTTAATAAAACTTAAATATATTTATTTTGCTCGGCAGCTCCCTAGCTATAATTTTTAATTATACAGTTAAGTACCATTCGTTGGCCTTAAGATTTATGCAACCCGGATACTTCAGGTAAAAATTGCTCGAAAAAACAAAAACGTCTTTCTTCAATAATAATAATAATATATCTGAAATAGCCATCCTATTTAAGTTGAAATCATCTGCGGTGAATCGTCCAGCTAATCAATCGTTGACAATTTAATGCATCTATCATTTTCATGTCCATTGATTTATCTCGCTCATTTTATTCTAATAGCTAATAGAAATGTTTTATGTGTCCATTGTTCGTGGAACAATAAATGATGTTTGAGAATTATTGAGACGTTGCACGCGAAAAACTACTAAACCAAGTCTCCATTTTAGTTAAGATTTATTTTTCCACAAACTGATTAGTGTTTAATGTTTAGACGACGAGCGTGAGCCAATCATGTAATTTTTCATATTCGTAGTTTACTTATTTTGTAGTCTAATAATTAATTTACAAAGAGGTTTCACTTCTGACATGTGTACTTTGTACGCAAGCACTTTTTTAAATTTATCAGTTTTGAAAATTCGATGACAGGCCCACGCTTGATTAATCGACGACAAATTTTAACTGATCTGATTTCCTGTTTTCCGCATTAATATTTTTACTAACTACTTATCTACTAGTCTCCGACTAGTAGATAAGTAGTTAGTGCATGAAAGTATAGATTTTTAGATAATATGTACAAAGCATCGTGCTATTTGTCGTGTATTTTTATCGACTTAAGTAGAAAAGTTCTAAGATTTTTGATCTCTTTTTTGTAGACAGCAACACTTTACACCTCACCGCACCCTTAAAATTCGTCTTCTCTTTCTCTCCTACTTTCTACCCATTACATAGAATGTGATGCATATTTAAACAATCACTCTATCTTTATTCGGCCTCCCTTTTTTCCGCTGACATATTTATTTTATATTCCATTACAGTTTATGTTGCTCTAGTAACTGTAAGGGGCCCAAGGGGACAACCTAGTGGGGGACCAAAAAAATTGGCCCGGCTGCCACCCTACCAGCTACGCCCATTTTCATACTTTAATAACCGCTGTCGTGTTATAAAACATTTTTAAAATATCAGAAGCTTTACATCCTCCCTTAAAGATTAAAAGGATTATACTGACAGCATTTTATTTCTTACGGTTTATTAATATAGGGTCTTCAAAGGTTAAATTTTTTGTCATAAACTACTTTTGCTGATTTGCTACCCATGTTTAATTTAAATTTAATCTTCACTCTGAAACATTAATAAAATACTATATGTATTAATATGAAATTGGTTTTTGTATCTCGGCCATATTTCTTCACCTATATGGCTTATTATTTTATCTTTACACGGTTAGAACCTATCGCTGTAATGGCGGACAAACTCAAACTCACAACAGTAGCTTACATTATTTTAAAAGCAAAGTGAAAACAAAAAAAACGACAAGTGTTGATTGATGACATTTTAAATCTAAAGTCTGAAGTTAAGACTCAAACAATTATCTAAAAACTTTACACGAATGTCAGTGTTGATCCACATTGGACCAATTATACAAAAAAAAAGATACTAACATGATAAAAGCTATACCTGTTGTTACAAGATTAGCTATTACTCTACGATTTTAAAAACTTATCGTCATAACAGCAGATGACGTTTTTATTAAGAATCTAATACAATGGAATTAAGCCTTTGATTTTGGCCAATATATGTTCTTAATGGTTTTGGCTGTTATTATAAACTTAGCAATGTTCCAAGTGTGTGCTAAAAGTATCATTAAGGCTTATGCGACATTATTGTGTAGTAAAAAAATACGTTTTTAAAATTGCGAGCTGAGGCGGGTTAAATTGATTAATTAAATTAGCATAAGTTAGCACGCTAGCGATAAGCCCGGTCGGGTAACGCGCCTTCTATGCGGCTAAAGTCACGTTCTGAGGCAAGGGGGCGTCTATGCAAATGAGGCTCGTAACAAATTGGATCAGAACCGAGCTCCAATAGCTTCTAACTTCCTTTTCGAAGATCTTGTATATTCATAGATGTATTTTATCGCTTTTTTATTTTTCTTCAGGTCTTCTATTTCTATCCTTATTAAGTTTCGTTTAGCCCTTCTTAACAATCCCCCTGTGGGGCGTTGGTCCCACGTTTGGAAACACTGCTTCAGATATAATAAATATTTTCTTTAGGAATCTTTATTTGTTTTCCGTTTAGAAGTAAAAACATTTTCTATAATAATTTTTATTGTTTATAGGAGTGCTTGTGGTGAATGTAACGTGGCGAGGGAAGACATACGTTGGCACACTGCTTGACTGCACGAGACATGACTGGGCACCGCCGAGGTAATACCAATATGTTATGTGTCCCGTATGACTGAGTATGGTGAAATCCTCAAGCAAATATTACCCATAGATAACTTAAGGACTAAGAGTAGACTACATATTATGCAAGCTAATGATTTATATTTCATGTACTTTGTAAAAACTTTTAACTTTAGATTTTACTCACAAAATATTCCAATATGTTCAGAATTATTAGCTTTCCTCATCTCACTTCATAGTCTATCTACCTTCTTTAAGTTTTTATTTCATAAAATATTGATTTACAGATTCTGCGACTCACCGACCGAGGAGTTAGATGCGCGGACACCAAAAGGTCGGGCAAAACGTGGCCGCGGTGCAAACCCCACCGATATGATAAACTTCACAGAAACCCGTTCGTCGGTCCACAGCAAACTCCGAAATGGCGGGGCAAAGGGACGGCGGGCCCTCCCATCTCCCACGCCCTTCACTCCCCCACGACCAGACTCTAAGAGAAAACGCAACTCCGAGGCAGAGGAACGACCCCCCACTCCCAAGGCAAAACGACCCCCACCAACCCCCTCGTCACCCCCACCGGATCCAGTTCTCCTCGAATGTCCTGAACCGAATTGCTCCAAAAAGTACAAACACGCGAACGGCCTTAAATACCACCGGTCGCACGCGCACGGGACTCCTGATGACGAAGACAAAGATGAGTCAAGTTCTGAACAGGAAGAACCCACCCCAGAACCGGCTTCCCCAGCGCGGCCGCCTTCGGAGCCGGCGACCCCAGCCACGCCCGTCAAATCTCCTACCCCGACCAAGTCTCCTGAAGAGAAAAGTGATAAGAGTGAGGAGAAATCTCCGGAGAAAGCGGAACCTGTAGAATCACCGCCCCAACCTAGGTTCGAGGAGTTCGCAGCGACACCAGAGCCCACCCCTCCTGTGGAACCGCCTCAAACGCCGCCCGCCCCAGCCACGCCACCACCTGAGGCTTTACCCTTGCAGCCTACGCAGTTCAAGGTTCGTTGATTGGTTCAACGTCAATCAATCTGACATTCAAATAAATAATAATGAATTCCTTGCTTACCTTAATCTCTACGATTACAGGTAAAACCACGATCAGCCCTGATGCCTTCAGATGAACGGAAATCCACCGAGTCTCCTCCAGATGAGTCCCCAGGAAAGCGGCGGGCTCGACGGTCTCCCACACCTGGGGTCCGATCCCCAGCGTATTCAGACATATCAGATGACAACGCCCCTACAGAGGGAGCGCCTGAAAATGAACCTCAGCATCGGCCCTTCCCAGTGTTCCATCAGGTACTTGTCGCTTATGTTTCCCTAGTAGCTACAAAAATTTTTGCAAATATTTTTCAGCTGTATGTATTTTTTATTGGACAGGCGACATCTCTTGATAATTTATAAAGATAATAAATAAATAAAATTCAAATTAAATAATAAAAACTTAATTCATAATTTACATTCCAGTACTATGGTCAGCCGCCGTATCTGCCGCCTACGCATCCGGCAAACCAGCCGCCGCCTCCCAACTCCGATAAAGGCAAGGAAGACCTTAGTAAAGGAGATCCTAAAGTTGATCACAAGGTAAAGCTCCTTTATCTAAAAAATACGTCATCGCACAAATGTGCAGTGCCACACACATTTCTTGGCCGTCGCCATTTTAAAATGTCAGACTAACTTTGTTTATGTTCTGTAATTTTTGGTGTGGACAATAAAAAATGTTACCATATACCAATATCTAATGAAAATCCAACTAAAATATTTTTATTTTTATTCCTTGCAATTACAATGTCAGTTTTAATTTTCGAACGGTTCTGATTTCTAAGTATCTTAAAAGATATTATTAATAAAACATAATATCATATCAGATGTTACTTAGTTTGTGTCATATTTATTTAAACCTATAAATGTGTTTTTAAATAATAAGTATACAATTTTATTAAGACATTTCAATAAATTATTAAGTTAACTACTTCACTTCAAAATCCCCTTATAATGGTTAATTTTTATTTACTGGCAATATGTACTAATATCCAATACAGCGACTCTTTACTCTTATCGGCCAAGAAACGTATGTGGCTCTGTATTTCCTCCAATCCAATTAGGTACGAAGAATAAAAATATCTAAAAAATATATGTAATAAAGACAATCGTGTATCTATTTCTAATCCTGTGCTTTATCTAATTATGTCGTAACTTTTCAGGACGGAAAACCAGAAAGCGGACAGCAAAAAGTACTTCCACAGCACTTCTATCCTTACAACTACGTCCCGAATTTTCCATACAACGTAGAAACGGGCCCGCCGCCTGGACCCCCTCTAGATGACAAGGGAAAAGACCTGGACAGGTCCAAGACAACACCTAGTCCTCTGGACAAAAGCAAGCCTCGACCCGATGGAAAAGAGCCTCCCAGGCCAAACGATACGCATCAGATACTGAAAGAGAGCATTGAGATGAAAAACCAAATGGGTCCCTATGCCTTCCAGAGGCCACCTCACGCGAGAGAAGAGGAATTGAGAAGGTAGTTTTAAACTATATTTATATTTAATCATAATACATATATATTTTCCTACCGTCCCAAACCCTAACTTTACTTTAATTTTGACAGTACTACGAACGAACACTTACAAAATTTGAAAGACTAAATAAAATATACATATTATCATACTAATAGATTAAATTTCACCAATATCACATAATATAGTCTACTTGAAGTTAGTAAAATTGATTGAATTTTAAATAACTTTTTGTGATTTTGTGAAAAAGCAACAACGAATAGTAAAACTTCAATATTTTATCCATAATATGCCTTTTGTATCAAGGATTACAATAATTTACTATACAACTTCTTTCTACCAGAGTTTTTTAAAAACCTCCAAATGAATATTTGCGTGAAACTTTATAATAAATATTAATTTGATAAAAGTAATAGTATATCATAATAATGTGATGATGTGAATGAAACAATATATGAATTGACAGTAATAATATGACTCATAAGGTAATTGTAACCTCTTTTCTTTTTTTTTATTTATTTCTAATAAAATAACAAGTTTTTTTGAGGTTGAGAAAGGGAGATCGAGAAAAAATACACCCTATTGGTTGTTGTATATTTAGCTTATTTTGAGTTTTAGATGGCTCGCTCGTATATAATATATACATATTAATATTAAGTTTCTCATGTAAATAAAATATTTCTGTTTTGTAATGAGAAATAAAGTTCTTTAAACATTAGATGGCAATTCTGTCGCATATATATACTGGTATATTATACTGGCTTTTACCTTAGTAATAATTAATTGACAAGGATGTTTTACTTCTGACACGTCTACTTTGTACGCACGCTTTTTTCAAATTAGAAACTGATATTAAGATTATCTTATGCTTATATTTGTGTTTATTTTGTCAGATACTATATGAGCTTGGAACAGCGCCGTAAAGAGGGGGGCGACTCTAAATCGGGACCAGGGTCTGTAGGACCAGGAGGGGGGTCAGGACCTGGAGGGCGGCCTCCGCAGCCTGCACATAAAATGAAGGACAAAGATGACAAGCCAAAAGAGGAGGTCAAGGTAGGCTACTAGTTGTTTAATCAGGCTACCTTAAGAGTCTAAGAGTACTACTACTAAATGTAGTAAATATAAATAAATACTTTTAATATTAATTCTGTTTACGTCATAGTAAAATCGTTGACGTTCATATTGGTAATAACACGATACGATTTCTGTTAACATAATTGGATAATTGGAGTGTTCTCGTATAGTATAATATTTATTATTATTATTTCAGGTGAAACAGGAAGGGCAGAAGCCGACGACGGAGACGCAAGGGCCGCCCCCACCACCCACGTCCCAATACTACCTCCCGCCCTATATGCAAGCCCCGCATTACGGCGCTCTACCCTTCGACCCCGTCTATCGGGCCCCTTTGAGTCCCATGCTGGTCCCTGGTTTCGGGGGCGGTTGGACAGTCCCGCGGTACCACGCCCCGGAAGACCTGTCCAGGCCGGGGGCGCCTTCGAAACTGGATTTACTTCCCCCCGGCCATGGGGCGCAGTACTACGGCCCGCCCCACTCCGCCCCTCACAAGATTCACGAGCTGCAAGAGCACGCGAAATCCCCGCAGGGCAAACCTCCTCGTCCGGAGCCCCCCAAGGAGTCCCCGCGCTCCCCCCCACCGCAGAGACACGTCCATACCCATCACCATACCCACGTGGGGCTCGGATACCCGCTCTACCCTCCGCCTTATCCAGGTATGAACACGAACAAGTAGGTGTCGCATTTATAGCATTTGATGTTTCTACTCTTAATGAATTCAAATCATTTACAAACAATTCACATTCTTCCTTGAATTCAAAGAAATTTTGATTTTTACTTTTCCTCTTTTGGATTGAGTTGTTTATTTCTCGAATGCTTTCTTTTCCGTGGCTCGCGGCGCTAACTCGGTGTGATTGGTTGCAGGGGCTCGATAGCATCAGGCCGATAAGCGGCACAGTCCCGCGCAAGTATAGCGATACGCTAAAGATAGCATTCGGGAAAGAGATGAGTAGAATCGCTCTAATACAGGATTGTGTGTTGCAGCAGCGGCCGTTCTAGCGAGCACGCAGGCGGTCGTCAACTCCTTCCCGACTCCCCCTAAATGAGGGTAGTCGTGCGACGAATCGGACTAATTTCGCAACTACCCTCCCGGGTAGCAGTGACAGTGGACTAAACATAGTGAAGTCGATGGACATGTGAACTATCTATGCCAATAGCCATAATAAATACTGTGATCTCGTGTGAAAATGTGCTTTGAATGTGAGTGAACTGATAGATGATAGATACCCGAGTGCTGACGCAGTGGATGTGTACCGAAGGACGGTGTGTGCTTAGACTCTCTCGACTAGTGAATGCACAAACTAGTTTTGTACATATTAGTGTAACGTGTAAATTACCAATTAGTGTTTCGTATTGTAAAAACATCGAATACCGGGCATTGTACTGAAATTTGAAGCCCCCGAAACGTAAGATCTTTATTTATGAGCATTCCACAAACAAATGGAAACATACCTAGTTGTATAATTAATATTAGTTTAATTTTAAAGGCGTCAATGTGATGATATCGAGTCGTAGAATGCACAAATTACCCGATGAATGACTATTTATATTGTATTAACGTAGAGAGCATCCTATAGACCGTGGAGTGTGACGCTGTGCGTATGTATGTCTGGCTTTTAATGATAATATATAGTTCGATATCTCACACGAGGGATTAGACTATGACTTCCGTGCACCATAGTTAAGGACTGTATTTTTCTGCAACGTTATTTTTATCGATAAAATTCTTATTCTGAATATTCAGTTAAAACAGTCTTCCATTTGAGCATCAGTCGGGTTCTGATAGAGCTAGGTGTAGTAAAGAACAATGACCTATGTGATACAAAAATTCGTGTAATTGTTTGCGATATTGTAAATCTGTAAGCTTTAACATTCATGATAGTTTAATTAGCCGTTATACTCGGCTCAGTGAATTGTACTAATTCTCACCCTTTGCTGAATACAGATAAACACTTCATAACTGCCTATAGATATAAAATTATGCTCTCTGGACGTCTATGGTCGACTTGCAATTTCCGGGGCCCAGCCCATTGTGTTCGTTAACTCTTCCTAGAAACATTGTTGTCTTGTTGGCACGTTTAAATGTTACTGGTAATATTAAGAAAAGGCGATTGTGACACGCCGATTTGCATTTCAATATGTAGTTATATTTCATAGTTGGGAGCTATACAATTGCTTCCGATTTTAGACGTTTATTTAAATATAACATGTATGTCTGCTGCCTTGTTTGCTTCCCTACGCTAAGCGTAGCATCATCAATGTGGGAAGCGATTGTGAAGCTCCACTCGCTATTTCAACTTTAGTCAATGTACGCTTGTACCTGTTTCTGAAAATAAAATTAGTGGCCTAAATTATGTTTTAACCAGTGATTTGAGTAAATGTGACTTTTAATTTTCGTGTATTCAAAATGTATGATCTCGTACAACGCGGTGCATTGATTGTTATAGACTGAAATATTTAATGATTGGGCACGTTGTCTATGCTTTCATTATTTTGTACCAATCGGTTGCACAGAGAGCGTTGTATTATTGTATCGATTATATACATTTGTGTATTTTTTTCATGTAACTAAAGCAAAGTTTGATTTTCTTAGAAAAGAAATTCGAGACGTTAAAAAGGAATAAAAATAAATTATTTCTTATACAGTGTTTTATTTATCCTGATGATACAGATCGTCGTGCTTATTATGCAAAGTGACTAGGAGATAAGAAATTCCAAGGCGTGGCTGGTTTGTACCATGGAGAACGCTAGGATGCAGCTCGAACAGATTATACAAAATAAACTACTGAGCGCAGAACACACCGATAAATCAATATATAAAGCTTGGTCAAGATGTAGCAAAATCATAAACAATTTTTAAGACAAATTTAAAATTCCACTTAATGTCTCTTTCAACCACGCCTTAAAATCAGATAATTTTAGGTTCGTATCCTAAAACATATCGAGTCATAACCTTGTCTTAAGTACTGTCAAAAATGTTCATAGAGAAGAAATGGTTTGACAGTTATAAAGGCTAGATTTGACTCGCGTTTTAGAATAAGGTCCCATGTTTCGGACATAGTAGATATCGCATTCTTGATCGAAAATATTTACAGAGCGATTTAATGTTCAAACGCTTTAAATAATGTACCAAAATCTACGAATTTTGATTCATGATTAGACAAAGTGTTAGTAACATATCACAAATTATTCTTAAAAGAAATATAAAAAAGGTAACTTATGTTAGTTAAATTATAAATTAATGTTAAAAGTATAAATAACTTAAGAAAATACTGAGAAATAATTTCATTAAGGGGAATAAATGGTAGACTTAATCGAATATAAAAATCACAACCTAAAAATATAATTTTATCAATGCTTAGTTCATAAGTATTTTGGTAATAAACGAATTCTACATATAAGATAAATACAATCCACTAGAAAACGCTAAAAATATCTCTTAACCTAATCCAATAAATCAGTCGAAGGGTTTCTTTGGCTGTTATTTGTAAGAAAGGTTAAAGGTACGTTATCTTAAAATTAATATAAATTACTGGGCAAGACAGTTATTATAAAATACGTAATACTGAATATAAAATTATTACACACTGAAAATAACTAAATCTTCGACCGGATTCTAAATTCAAAATATGTATTTTATCCAAAGACTAAGAAGAGCGTCTGTCAAATTTACTTTCAAAAGAAAATCAATATTGACTAAGAACTCCGACAGTTAATTAATAAAAAGGGGTTTACATCTTAATTAAAATCTTAATCTTAAATAAGACAAGTCGTTATGGATATAACGAAATTGCACGCTAAATTTAACATCGTCAATACCACTGGTACTGCGGAGATCGTGTATTATCAGTCTATATCATTTGGTCGCAACTGTCTTTCGCCTTCACTCAGGAAGATATTCATAGCTTTGTACAATAAATACAAGCCTAGCATACGGCGTTCTTTGAGTGGCCATGAAGCTGCAACTCCATAGTAATTGCCAGTTTTAAGATTCTTCAAGTTCTGCAACCCTAGTACATCTATCATTGAGGCTTCGTATGTATACGCCTCAGCTGGGATGACATTTTGAAATATATGTAGACATATAACACCTACTTGGTCTGACCATATGTCAAGAATGTGTTGGACTTTTTTGTCTTTGGATTGTTTGAAGTCGCGTTTCCATAGAGTCAATGCTTGGTAGAGGTGCGAGTAGGGGCGGGATCGTTTGCCTGCAAAAAAATGGTTTATTTAAAGAACATCTTTAAAAAAATTAATGACTAATTTCTGAAATATCGATAAAATAAAATGTTATCAGGTGATATCTACAATACCACTAAAAGATTATCAATCATTATTATCTTATATTGACATTGTACTTGAATTATACAATTCATTTGATAAGCTATCAAAATCGTTTATAAGTCATAATATCCTCAAAACATACGACCATAATTAAACCGCAAATATTTTTCTTTTTCCAAAAAGCTTGTTTGTTACCAGGTCCAAGTTTAAGAAGAAAATTTACGAATTTGTATTAATACCAAAAACATATCAATTT
Source organism: Pieris rapae (assembly GCF_905147795.1). Taxonomy (NCBI): domain Eukaryota; kingdom Metazoa; phylum Arthropoda; class Insecta; order Lepidoptera; family Pieridae; genus Pieris; species Pieris rapae. Next base: position 1,069,607 of record NC_059509.1, on the reverse strand, counting down.
CTAAATTATTATATTAATACTAATAAATTTTAGATATTCCGCGAAACTTATTTGAATTATTCAAAATACCCGATTCAAATATTTTCCTTATACGAATGAAAGATTTGGCCTTTCCTCAATTTGTACGGCCCAATAAAGAACAGTTATTAAAAAATTGTGATAAATCAAGGATAAAATGTAACTGCATAAGTCGGTCAAAATTTAAAGCAAATGGCAACATTATTGTTTTAAATATTTACGAATCCTTAATGTTTCGACTATATTTATTCTGTTATAAACACCGGCAGAGTTTCGAGATTTTTTTGGGCATAATTTTGCTAACAATTTTTGTGATGATCCTAATAATCAATAATTTAGTTAAAATCACTTACCTTTTCCAACATAAAATATTGAGTTCACAAATGTGACCCACGACATATGTGGGTCAAGTTGACCAGCTCGCCCTGGAAGGTTGTTCGTCAATCGTGGGTCAAGTAATAGGTATGTAAAGGAGGTCTTTGCTGTGCCTTCCCTCCACTTTTTGTTCGGATTCAAAAAGTCCACTTTTGCCTTGTTTTCTAACTCTATGTATGGAGATAAATTCTGTATCCAATCATGGTTTCGAAGAGATCTTTCCAGTTCAACGCTATATGCTATAATAAAAATACATATATTAATTTATCTTTAAATAAGCCTTAATAATCGGAGTTTGATTCCCAATGAAACATTTCTAGTTAGTATTGCGATCACTTGCGTTTCTCTTATATCTAATATTAACATTTAACAGTGTAAAAATTTAGTAGGTATATTGTAAAAAAAAGTACCTTTAACACATAGCAAAGCTTTAAAACCCTTTAATTTTTTAATCGTCATTGGGTAAATATATAAAAAATAAAATATATCTAAAATTACATTTACAAAATATTACAAAACTGACAGTTTGTCAAATCATATTACATAGCAGAAATTATATTTGACCTATTTGTTTGATTTACTTTAAAAGAGTTCTTAATATATTGAAACCTACATAAGCTGAGATAAGATTAAAACAGTCTGTAAAACTAATTCCAATTTGTATGTTATATGATAATTGAAAAAGAGAAACCTCGATAATGTTATTTACGGCAAAGTATGTACGATAAATATTGGAATTGAGATGGAACAGCTAAATTTACGTAGTAGAATTGGAATAATTCCTCCCCCAAGTTCGAATCGTGTTATTTTGGCCGCAACATGTTGCTAATACTTGCGTGATAAAAATAACTTGAATTAACTTACAACATAAATTACCAGCACATCGATATATTTAATGTGACTAAAAAATTCTTAAAAATATTTTAAAAACTCAGGTATCTTTTACTAATAATGGCTTGGTTTGTTCCTTCATATTAAATATATATTTTAATGTACCAATCAATCAATCTTACAACTGTGCTTTGTAAAACTGTGCTTTATGTTTCTGTTTCAATGTGTATTCCATTTTGGCTTTTGTGTGTAATATAATTGTTTGGATATTATTTAGTGATTAGCTATAGGAATACTTAAATAAATAAAATAACTTACTTTTTCCTTGTTCATTCCGTTTTGATATTATAGGGTTTTTCTTCAACGCGTGAAGTTTCTTCAAGTATAGCGTTTTCGTATTTTCAAGTATAGGTCCGGGTTTGAATCCTAGCTTTGTCAATTCGGCTCTTAGCGTGTCCGTGTCATAGTCCATGGAGGGTGGAAGGGAGGAAGCCACTGAGAGAATCGTTTGGTCTGGAGATGTCTGGCCTTCCTCTATTGGTAACCTAAAAAAATCATAGATATTCTAGCTGCTCCTACAAACTTCGTTTCTTCTTAATGCTTAGCCTACTTTTTTAGTACATAGGAACATTTTGCTATGCTACCCCAGAGACTATTCGGTTTTCCGAAATGAAAACTCTTTAGGTTTTGCTGTGATTTTTCTCAATATAAACCTTAGAGTTAAGTTATAAGTTCTTAAGTAACAAATAAAAGAAAGGTTGATCGTAGAGGGTATATATAAAATGAATCACAAATGAATGAATGTGTTGCTAAGCTGGAATACGATAGACCAATTTGAGATTTTTTTTTATTTCTTGAACTTTACTGAAGTAAGTTTAGGAGAAAAATCTAAAAATCTGTTTCTTCTTTACCTTAGTGTGGGGACTAGCGAAATATGCGCTAATATATTATATACTATACTATAATAATTTTGTCACAACCCTTTTGTCTTAAATAAATTTTTAATTATTATTTTTATTGTCTAATTCTAAACGCGAGTCTCTATACAGAAGATCGTTAAACGTTCTATATGCTGGTATGTTACTGAAACTGTAGGCTAAGAAAGATCTTGGAGTGCGGGGGTCATTTGTCGAGGAAAAGAAAATATTCAATTATATTTCAGTGATTTTCTTCTAGCTTTAGTTGTGAAAAAATTGTATATTTTCTGAATAAAGGCTTATTTTGTTATTATTAAAACTTCTTAGTAATTTAAGGTTGTTATGATCACTATGAAATTGACCTAACAATACTTCCCAAATATACACGTAACGTATTATTAATAAGATACTTACACGATAGGCGAGACCCGAACCCTCCTTTCAATCAGCACAACATCCTCTTCCTTATCTTCGTATTTGAAATCTTCATGAACATTTGCCAACACTATGCTTCCAGAGAAGTTGCTACTGACACCGCTACTGGCTGATGATCTCCTGGTATTACAAACTCTTTTCTCCTCGCATGAGAGCCATTCATTTGTTTTATTTTGAACCACTATCATCGCTTTGTCCAACTCCCGGGTATCACGAAACAGATCTTTCTTCTTCAAACTACTTTTTGAATGATAATTGATATGTGTTATGTTCGGCGATCCCGGCAACGAGAAATTTTCATAGACACTCAGCCTCTGTTTTGTCTCTGTGCTTTGTGACTTCTCTACAGTTTGCTCTAAAGGCTGTATGCCGCTTATTTGAATGTCTTTGGATTTACAGGTCTTGTATGTATTGGTAGTGTCATCTAAGTCATTTGTCAAGTCGTCTAGCCAGGGCTCAGACTCATGGTCCAAGAGGTATGTCTCGCTTAGTATAGTTGGATATAATTTATTCATAGTAATAGTGTTTTTATCACACCAGTCGCGTACCATTTCAGACTTTCGTATGCTCATTCGGCTGAGTTGGTCATCCGTTATTGGCTCATATTCTGCCACTACCTGGTCGGTTGTCACTAAGATTTTGTCTAGAATAATACAAAATTAGGTTATACCTTTGAAACAAGAGAAACACTAATGTGTTTACACTTAACATCTCGTAGTAAAATTGTTAACACAGAATATTAATGAAATTGATTGTATGTAAAAATTACAGTAATCAACATATAAAACATAAGGAAGGAAAACTTTCAGATATTATTTAAATTTAATATAATATACATCTTTGGGTTTTGCCAATTTCAAGGACAAAAAGCAGGTTTTTCTAAACAACATTTTTAAAATAAGCAGTAGTCAATGAGTAAAAACTCCCAGATTTTATAAATGCATATTAAAAATGTTGCTTAATCACAATGTTTGCGGAGGCCGTATTCTTAATAGTTCGTTAATTAATATATTCCACCTACACAGTTCTAAGCGAATCAAGCTTGATTGGTTTGTTATTTATAAGTTCTGGAAAAAATATTATTTAAAAAAAAGAACGTTTCTGATATCCATTTCAATTTTGAACCAGAAACTAATCATTATTAGACTTGCAACGAATATTCGGTTAATATTAGGAATTCAGCCTATTCGGCTGCTTTTATTATATTCGGCCGAATACTTAAATATTCGGTATTCCGTATACCTACTGCCGAATATACTATTCGTTGCAAGTCTAATTATGATATATTTTTAATAAAAGACACTGTTTAAATGAAAACGAATGAATTTATAATATGCATCTATTACAAAATGTCAATAAAATCAATAGTTAAAGGTATATTATATCCAGCGAAGCCTTATTTAAGCACTTCACGTGTTTGCCTCAAACTCAAAAGGCGTGTAATATACATGTTAGCACTATTCAAACTTCCTCAGAGCTTTTGGTTTTGTTTGCGTTTCTCTTTTGCTTCAAGTAAATAATTATACACTGTGTAATGTTTATTTATCTGTGTTCATAATTTATCGTATGAGGTAAACTAAATAATAAATGATAGAAAATTGCTAAACAATGAGAACATGAAACATTTAATCTGTATAACTACATTATGAGACGAAATTACATAAAATGTAAACAATTAGCTGCATCACTCAATTGTTGTATCACTCACATTGCCATAAGGCTCGCAGGTGCGTTACTGGCCTTTCAAGGATTGTTTTATTTTTATTTTGAAGGACCCTAAGTCTAATTGGTTCGGAAATACTTCAGCGGACAGCTGGTTCCACATAGTGGTTGTGCGCATACTATGTTTAAAGTTTTCTATTAACTTAAAACTTGTAAAGAGAGACGTGTAATGATACCGTTGTTTGTAATAAATAATATGTCTATGTCTATACCTTTGTGTTCCTTACTCAAGTAATCAATGTTTTTTTTGCTTTGAGGGAATCGAACCGTAACCGAAGGGCGTCGATGAAGGTTGAAGGACCTCTTGCGTATTTCATATCGTGTTTTACTTTTAACAAGTAACTCGTCTGTATTGCATAATTATCTGAGATTTTTTTAGTTAAAGATATAGTATCTATGGTCTGAGCGATTTTATTTGGGCTGGACAGGTTCAAAAAGGTCAGTTGTGTAATTTAAAGTTTTGTTTATAACACCTGACAATACAGCCTAAACTACGAACCAACTTACGAATCACGATCTAATTTGATTTGCCGTTTTTTTGCGTGAAGTTTCAATTGATAATAGGTACTTTTAATGACACTATCTTTAATTCCTTATCGGTTAGGAAATCGAAACCGTGGGAAGTGAACTAAATACGTAACTTTCGCGAAATGCCACGCTATAATAAGCTTTAGAATGCAGTATTTCCCGCAATAACGTGTTTATTCCTGCACAAAGGAAGTTGACTCGTGAAACTTTGATACATCGTGACTCATACTTATAAGTGTTATGAATACATAATCTTACGAAATACCTATTCTCTCACGGCAGGTAAACAAAACACCAAGTACTTCTTCACAACTTCGAATGGGTAGAAACTTAGGGAGTACATACTAAATATTTCCAGCAATTTTTTTTATATTAGAACTAAATAGTTCACGGGCCTTTGTAAATGGCCATCATACATTAATTAAAATAAACTTTTAATTAATGTACAATGATAAAAATCTACTATTTATTGTATATTCATGAGTGTAATAAAATTAAAAAAAAATTGTTACTTCTTACACCATGCCGATTGGATAGTGAACTTAGATAAGTTATTTATCTTTGTTTAGATATATATATATATATGTAAACCTCCCTTAATAACCGTTAATAAGGGACTCTGAGTATAACTAACATAAAGTTAAAATATTGTAAACAAGATATATAAAAATATACCAGGAATGTATAAGAAATCAGCAGGTGCATGTTTGCAACATCTGGCTATTTATTGTTCTTATGGCACAAGCTGCATGCATTTAAACTTGATTGAGAGCACCTGTTCTGACTCATTCTATTCAGAGATGTAATAAGTGAAAGAAATTATTCCTTTCCGGAGAAAGGTTAATTTCATTCAGACCTTTAAATTAATCTAATCAGAGAAAGGTTAATTTTTTTATTAGCACTTATGATCCAATTCTACAAAATTTGACCCAAGGTTAATGTTAACAAGGTTGTTATGTTATTGCTAAAGAATTTTGCCATTTCTTTGTTCTTGATATAAACATTGATTTAATTATTTGTGCAATGAAGTAAAATGTTGTTAATTTATGGAAAAATAGTGTTAGAATGTTTCGGTACATTGTTATTTTCCTTAAAATTTTATACCAAATTTCCACAAGAAAATTAAAAAAAAATCCTATATTAATTGATAGTGTTGAAAATTTTTAAATTAAATAAGTTATGTTTCATAGAAAATAAATATAAATTCACTTTGTATTTGCCTTCTGCCAAGAAAATGTTTAAACAGAACTTTTAACAAATATTCTATTAAATTTAAATATTAATTACATTAATTGACAAACAGCCACATGCCAAGACCAAGCTCTTTAAATTTGTTTTAGTTCAGTCCTCCTTCCTTTGGTTCATCCCATTTATACATTTTAATTATTACAATTTATATTTAACTTACCTAAATCCAGCGTATAAGCACATTGTGATCCAAATGAGTCATCTGTTACATCAACCACATTACGTAGATAGTCAAAAACCTCCCATTGTTGTTCCCTGGCTGCATAGTCAAAAGCAGATATTCCATCAATATCTTTTCGAGATGGGTCTCCACCACAACCAATAAGAAGCTTAAGATTTTCCACTCTGCCCCATATTGCTGCTATATGGACCGGGCTTAGTCCATCGTCATTTCTAGAAATAATTATGGAAAAAAATTAAATAAAAAATGCTTAAAATTGTTACTATAGTTAATGTTATTACACCAAAATATTGCTAGTTGTTTGTGTAATTTAAATACTACAAGTTACAATAATGGTTAATAATATAAAAAAGTATGATAAAAACTTACATAATGTTAGGATCACCTCCATATTTAAGGATCATTTCTGTGCATATTTTTGATTTTTCTAATGGTTCTATGCCCACTGCTAAATGTAAAACTCCTATACCTTTGCATGGTAATATAATATTTAAATCAATAGTATTTTCCTTCAGGTACCGCTCCACAATACTGCAAAAATAATTAGAGCATGTAAATAAGTTATGGAAAGAAGCGTAGAATAATTGTAGAACGATTTTTTCACCTTGATTCCCCACATTGAATCAAATCGTATAATTTAAAAAGCTCTCTAAACGATGTGCCCATGATTTTCGCGAAAGGCAAACTAAATTAAAAGTCTACAAGTTCGCAACTTGTATGTCTTCATTTCCTGCAGGATTTCCTGTTGGCGATATCACGTCTCATTCCATATTACGAAAGCCAAAACACTCTCACATTATCATAATGTTCTTATTATTTTTTCATTGCACGAAACGTTGATAATAAATATTCTAAAAGTCAAAACATCGCAGAGTAGGAAGGCACGTTCGATCAACGCGCAAGCTCGATTGTTTTTGTAATTTTAAATTAACGTTAAACGCAGCACTACAGCACGAGTCTTTGTTTACGATTGGTTGCGACTCGCGTTCCTTTCTACGGTCTATGCGTTCACGTCAGGCGTATGTGACAAATGTTGCGTAATATTATTAATTTCTTTAAAAGTTCGGTAGGTTGATCTTTAATTATAATAAAAATTTGGCTATTTAAAACATCAATGTTCGCAAAATAGTTATCTGATTACACTTGATCAACTGGATTTTTTTAATAATACTTGATTTAATTTACCATTGTAGATTTAGTTTGAAATGGAGACTGGAAGAAACTCACATTTAGGTATTTTATATATTTTATTATAATACCCATAGTGAATAAAAAAATTTCAATGTAAATTGTTACCAATCTGGATCACAACAGTCGATACGGGTGGGTATCCCAAGGCTTTATTGGTTAACGGAATGTTTCAGCTAATCTCTGTGTGTGGGCTGTTGAATATTAACATATTATTATAATGTCTATTCATTTAATAAGTGTATCTCATTTTCTCTCTATATATTGTAAAAAAATATTTACGTAAACTGCCACAGGGACTTTATTTCTTACTTTGGTTAAATATTCTTTGATTTCTATAATATTAATTACGTTCATAGGTAACCTACTTAATATATATTTTTTACAACTAAATCTAATTATATAATGTTTTTTTAGATAAAATTTCAATAGAAAACTATTGTAAGTTTTTATTACCAAAACATAATAAAAAAATCACATAAATTGTTCCGTCCTCCCACACAATATGAATTAGGCTCAACCAATCTACATTTTGATGGAGAATTATGTTGAATCATGTAGAAAATCGTGTATACCACCATGGCCTAATAAATATATGGTATTCCTTTGTTCAATATATCATCAACTTTTGTATGAGCAAATTTGCTAAAAAAAATGTAGCAGAAATTAAATTTATTTTGAATAAACAATTTTTATCATTGAATAAGAGTATATAACAGCCATATTTGGCTTTAATATAATGTGGTAGTTATAATATTTATTACCTAGTATTACTAAAATGTAATTTGCTAAAAATGTCAAACACTTTATTTATTAATACTTTATTGCATTACATATTTGATCCATATACATTTAGATAAACATAAATTAATAAGCAAAGGGCGGTCTTGTCGCTAACAACTGATCTATTCAGAGCAAGGAATATAAATTAAGAAATACTAAGGGTAATCTGCAAAAACTGCGTAACAAAATTACAAAACTTTACAGATGTCGACCCTTACAATTACCAAATCTATATAAAATAAAACAAGTAAAAGATAAATGCTTATCTTAAAAGTCATGAATCACCATGCTTGCTACTGCTTCTGCTTGTTAAGACTCTAACATACGCCGATGACTTTGAGGATTTGACCTCTACTACAAACAATAATTTACTAACGCCATCTAGTCTAACAAAATAGTGAATAGTCTAACAAAACTACGTGAATACGAAACCAATTATTAGCTAAATATAAAAAATTATAAATAAATATTGGTCTAGAAAAAATGGTGGCTGCCAATTATTTAACTAGTACATACATGATTTTTTTACATGTTTAATTCGTTCTGAGGTTAAAACTTTTTAATGTCAGTATTGCTAAAATACCGAAACCGAGTCATCATCATCAGCTGACGATGGACTCTGATGGTTGGTACTGGATCTCGAGGATGGTAAGCAGTAGACATACCGTCATTGAGCTCGTTGTAATCAGCTCAGCGAAACGATACTAGAAATGTGACTATATGAACCTGATGATGGACTCCGAAGGTGAGTAGTGGATCTCGAGGATGGTAAGCAGCAGACATACCGTCATTGAGCTCGTTGTAATCAGCTCAGCGAGACGATACAAGAAATGTGAGTATATGAACCTGATGATGGACTCCGAAGGTGGGTACTCGGTCTCGAGGATGGTAAGCAGTAGACATACCGTCATTGAGCTCGTTGTAATCAGCTCAGCGAGACGATACAAGAAATGTGACTATATGAACCTGATGATGGACTCCGAAGGTGGGTACTCGGTCTCGAGGATGGTAAGCAGTAGACATACCGTCATTGAGCTCGTTGTAATCAGCTCAGCGAGACGATACAAGAAATGTGACTATATGAACCTGATGATGGACTCCGAAGGTGGGTACTGGGTCTCGAGGATGGTAAGCAGTAGACATACCGTCATTGAGCTCCTTGTAATCAGCTCAGCGAGACGATACTAGAAATGTGACTATATGAACCTGATAATGGACTCCGAAGGTGGGTACTGGATCTCGAGGATGGTTAGCAGTAGACATACCGTCATTGAGCTCGTTGTAATCAGCTCAGCGAGACGATACGAGAAATGTGACTATATGAACCTGATAATGGACTCCGAAGGTGGGTACTGGATCTCGAGGATGGTTAGCAGTAGACATACCGTCATTGAGCTCGTTGTAATCAGCTCAGCGAGACGATACGAGAAATGTGACTATATGAACCTGATAATGGACTCCGAAGGTGGGTACTGGATCTCGAGGATGGTTAGCAGTAGACATACCGTCATTGAGCTCGTTGTAATCAGCTCAGCGAGACGATACTAGAAATGTGACTATATGAAGCTGATGATAGACTCCGAAGGTGGGTACTGGGTCTCGAGGATGGTAAGCAGCAGACATACCGTCATTGAGCTCGTTGTAATCAGCTTAGCGAGACGATACTAAAAATGTGTTATATGAACCTGATAATGGACTCCGAAGGTGGGTACTGGATCTCGAGGATGGTAAGCAGTAGACATACCGTCATTGAGCTCCTTGTAATCAGCTCAGCGAGACGATACTAGAAATGTGACTATATGAACCTGATAATGGACTCCGAAGGTGGGTACTGGATCTCGAGGATGGTTAGCAGTAGACATACCGTCATTGAGCTCGTTGTAATCAGCTCAGCGAGACGATACGAGAAATGTGACTATATGAACTTATTAATATTTAATATTAAATAAATATTAGGTAATATTTACTATAATACCACTATATTTCTTTGAGTTTATTGAAAAAATAATCAATTTCAACGATTCGTCTTCCAGTTGAAATTTTAAATATTTTTCTTGGTTCTGAAACCTACGAGTGCAGCATGTTATATCTAAGCCCTAAAATGAAATCAGAGTCAATCAGACCCAGTACCCACCTTCGGAGTCCACCATCAGGTTCATATAGTCACATTTCTAGTATCGTCTCGCTGAGCTGATTACAACGAGCTCAATGATGGTATGTCTACTGCTTACCATCCTCGAGATCCGGTCCCCACCTTCGGAGACCATTATCAGGTTCATATAGTCAAATTTCTTGTATCGTCTCGCTGAGCTGATTACAACGAGCTCAATGACGGTATGTCTACTGTTTACCATCCTCGAGACTCAGTATCCACCTTCGGAGTCTATCATCAGGTTCATATAGTCACATTTCTAGTATCGTTTCGCTAAGCTGATTACAACGAGCTCAATGATGGTATGTCTAATGCTTATCATCCTCGAGACTCTGTACCCACCTTCGGAGTCCATCATCAGGTTCATATAGTCACATTTCTAGTATCGTCTCGCTGAGCTGATTACAACGAGCTCAATGACGGTATGTTTACTGCTTACCATCCTCGAGACCCAGTACCCACCTTCGGAGTCCATCATCAGGTTCATTTAGTCACATTTCTAGTATCGTCTCGCTGAGCTGATTACAACGAGCTCAATGACGGTATGTCTAATGCTTACCATCCTCGAGATCCAGTACCCACTTTCAGATTCCATCAGGTATCAGGTTCAGCAACATATTTTACTTGGTTGTACAAGTTGCACTTGAAACTTGACAACTCTAAATTTGAGTTTTGTTTGGGTAGGTACTTATATACATATACTTATAACATACAATAATTTCCGAAGTTCATGTCCTCGCCTCACTTGATATTTCTTTTTATATTTTGGCATTTCTAAAAAAATCCGCGGGTAAAAACTAAAATACGCAAATATTTAATTATTATTGGCTTCGACACACAAGCGTAGTCCTCCCGTCGCAAAGCGTTGAGGTGGACTGAAGACAAGCCGCATGCAGGGCTCGCGGGTGTGAAATTGCGGAGGGAAGCCCATTGCGCTTGAGTTTATTTACCTTTTATTACTTTCCATGCCCAGGAAACGAATTAATACAATTTTTTTTTTATCAAAATAATAATATATGCTATATCTAATAATACGTGTAAGATTAAAATAAATCGCATAAACCGTTTTGAAGCGAATTTGTAATTTATGTCTAATCTACGGTTCGATGGTAAATTTTTTTTTGGGAAATTGGTATTGCTTTTATCTTTTTTGATTTTATCAATCGATACAGTAGGCTTCAACCCACAATATATATTTTTTTCAAATGCATATGAGCGACAGTTCTTCTAACAATTTAATTTAAACTAGGGCTAGTTGACCGATTTGAGCACTGTTCAAGCCTTAAAATTAGCACACCATTTTTCTTCTACTATATACCTAGGTAGATACACGGTTGTTACAGATGTACGTGAGTTCAATGTCCGTGCCGGCATAAGCCATTAGAACAATGAACATAAAGAGAGCTCGTGATTATGAATAGTTGAGCAATTTACTTCACTACACGCAGCTTGTTTCTACAACGCATGTGAAAGATTACTTATCCTGCGGTAAAGCGAATTTATCGCATCTTACTTCCTAGTACCTTACACTCTATTTTAATGAAAATATGAGATATTCAGAGATGCAGCGCCAAAACTATAGATTAAATGTGGCCATTTTATAATAATTATTTTATCAACATATTTAACTACCAAAATACATCAATTTTTAATGTGTAAAATATAGTTGTCAATTTGATATTTTACAGTTTATGAATCCAATATATACGTTAGCAAGAGTTGCGCGGTGCCCTTTTTCTATTTAGTGCGCAATTTCCAATCCAATTTTCAAGTTAAAATGTCATTACTATAGTGAGAATGTGAAACCATAGACAAAGTAATGGCGCATTTCGCTTGATTTTGACAAGAGCATCTCAATTCTCGGGTCCAATCATACATAATGATTGTACTTATTTCTAATCAAACAAAACACGCCTCGTTTTGACTTTAATTTCACATGCTTATCCAAAAGGTGTTTTCGTGAATCACTTGTAATATTTAATACTGACAATAATTATTAGAGCATGAAAAATTATAGATTTTTTATATTATTATTACAAAAGTTTAACCCACTTTGTAAAGAGTACGCAACAATTTTAACAATTTATTTGTCTTCAATGGTTTGTGCGGTATCTTTTTGTGTACAGTACTTTGAAAATTCGAGTGCAGTGTGTAAGTAATGGAAACTTAGAGAGATAACTGCTACTGCGTTCCTAAAAAATTCCCTTGTTATCGCATTTCTAAACATATATATTGCGGTACACTCGAATGTTGTTTTCAAAACTCTGCTAAGGAGGTAAGTGCTAATATATTTGAAAATTTATTTTAATACAGTTTTTTAATTTAAGAACCGGAGTTTAAGTACGATGAATACATTTAAATGTAAATATTAAAATAGTTACGAATTATGGGGTTTGTACGTCGATGTATTTTAAACATTCTTAATCTTTATATATGTATATATATATCTTCTTTACGTGTTTGTAATTAAACTCCTCTTAAACGAATAAGATGAAATTTTTGTGTTAGTGTGGATTAGAGACTAGATTTCGATTTACTTTTTTGTATGTAAGACGTGCATAGGTAAAGTCTGACGGGTGCGCTAGTGCGTAAAAAAAATTGCATAATCTACCCACTTCGAAGTTCGAACAAGCCGTGTTTCTTTTTGCGCGTTAGGGAAAAATGATGAGAAATGAGAATACATTTCTACGATGCGCATGCACACCGTGAGAAAAAACCGACACTCTGAAGTTATATACAGTCAACAATATAGTTTATTCTGATATTTAACATTATTTTACTAGATAATACGTTTGAATTTTTTTCGTAACGAAAATTATAATTACCAGGGTCGCAGAAAACATGTAGATACTCATATTATTCATCGGACTCTATTACAAAACATGTGCAGTGGCTTTGGGGTTGTTCCTCGATGTCACACTGTTATTTCAATACCTTCGACATATTCTCGTGAGATGTTATGTAAATATTATGTTATGAAAATCCAAAAACATGCTTCCTATCTTTGTGTATTCTATACAGTATATTTTGAAACGTCGTCATCAAGACAGTAGGCGTAGGAAGTTTTATTAAGGTTAAAACGTGTGGGATGAATCTTTAATTCTTGCTACATAGTAAGGGCAATAAAAAAAGGCTTACTGATTGAGATAAGAGGTCAAACAGCCAAGAAAAATACTTTCTTAATTGAATACTACGTAGAAATAAGAGAGGCTGCTTCAAAATTGATTAAGAGTCCTATAATAATTCTAACAATGTTAATTGGCTTTTTTTGATTGCTTGTTTTAATTGATTGAGATAAAACGCAAAGGTCAAACTGCTAAAAAATAAACCCCAATTGAATACTACTTCTACTAATTGGTCGTGTGACGTTTCCACTGCTTTCGCCAATGCCCGTGTCACAGAAATAATGCTTCAAAATTCATTTACATCAATATAACCATTCTTACAACGTTAGTCTATTAAGCGTAAGATTTACTCGACACGGCGACGAAACGAACGAAGTTCCTGGAATCTGAGATTTGAAACTTCTCGACCTTAGCCACTGGTCGCTCCCCCCTTCCCGACAACAGGAGCACTCGAAATGTTTAAAGGAACCAGAAAGTCCCACCACGTTAGCCAATTATAAGCCATAAAGCTAATTCCGAATAGAGTAAAAAACCGACTTCTCATCTCTCCGCAAAGCCTGTGACCAGGAGACTTTTGCGCTTCTGGAAGGAGTTAGTGTGACTAAATTAGCCTGGACTTTATGCACAACGGACCAATTATGAATCTATGTGCGGAAAGTCCACCAACTTAAATCTTAAATCTATCACCAGTGGAATTGTAGACATTCCACTGTTAAGATTACTCCAGTTTCATATTAAATTAAAATAGCGTATAACGTAATATAATCGTTAAAAATAAAATCAATTAACTAAAGTAGGTATATTTCTGTCAAATTAAGTTTACGCTTTGATGAAAAGAGATATCATTTAGTTAAATTAGTTATTACAAATATTTAATCATACCTTAAACTATCGATTTTTTATCAAATATTAATTTCATTGGTCATCTGAATATAAGGTCAATAACCTTTGATAATAACAATCGGTTTACATATTAAAGTGGACATCGTTACGCTATAGACGTTTTCTTAGCAATACGATTGCAGTTCTAATAATTTAAATTTCACAGATGTATGTGCTTTTGGTATTTTGCGTGCTTGGCGTAACCTCGGCGTTGGAAAATGGACTGGCTTTGACTCCGCCTATGGGATGGTTGACATGGCAACGCTTTAGATGCATCACAGACTGCAAGATGTATCCGGATGAATGTATAAGGTAAAAGTAAAGATTCAAAGATACAGTGACTGATTTCGATCTAGCTTTTATAGTTTTGTTAACACTTAACGCGATTTATTACTCCCAAAGTTATGATCCAGATAAGATGTGATTTAATGTCGTTTGAAAGTCTAATTTTTTATTTTTTATTAATTTCAAGTAAATGTAATTTTATAGTATAAGACGGCCATTTCATAGTATGAGTTTTTATCTGTCTCTTATGCGCATAATAATATATTAATTAATGTAATGTCGGCGGTTATCTACACTAATATTATAAAGAGGAAAACTTTGTTTGTTTGTAATGAATAGGCTCATAAATTACAGGACCGATTTTAAAAATTCTTTCACCATTCGAAAGCTACATTAACCACGAGTAATATAGGTTATATTTAATTTTGAACAAAAATAGGGTTCCGTAAGATATTAGGGTTTTTCGGACACAGGGTGTAAAAAATCAACCAAAAAATAAAAAAGGGGGTAGCATAGCAAAATGTTCCATGTTGGCATGTACTAAAAAGGTAGGCTAGGCATTAAGGAGAATCGAAGTTCGCGGAAGCAGCTAGTAATAAATAATTACGTGTAGGAGGAAAACGAGGAATTGAAATTAATTACGAATAATAATAACTAATTAATGTTATAATAAAATTGTGGCACGGCAAATATTAGATAGTAAATTCGGCTTGTGGACCCCGAATATAAAACTACAGTAACTTGCAGCTTATTGTAGTACATTCCGTTGTAACTTCTATATCACGTCAATTAATACGATTGTTGAAAAGCAATGGAAACATTCAAGTAAATATTGTAATAAAATCGTTTATAATTAACATACAAATGTTGACTGAAAAGAAACCGAAATAAGTGTTAAATTGTTTTTTTTTATTGAAAATATATGTCTGTGTAATATAGGCTAACAACTTAATGTAAGCAATACTTAATTGTATCCTTAATTTATTAGTTATACTATTGTGTAGGACATCGGCATTGCTAAAACATTTATGACAGGCGTTTAAAAATTTTGTTGTGAAGTCCTCACCCAATGCGTCCTAAGTTGATTTAATAAGGCATTAAATTATGATAAGATCTTTAAATATTAGATTAAAACGTTTTATTGTTTTAAATATTTCCATTGAAATTAGGACTAATAAGTCTGATGTGAAAATAATTACAATTTAATGGTATACGTTTTAATTGCCTCACAAACTAAGGTTGTACATGTTTAAGTATTGCTCAATATAATATATGTTGCCCACATGAATTAAGAACACATCTCATCTATGAAGTAATTTAGTTATGATTTTATTTCTCTAAAACAAATGTCCTGTATCAACATTAGTCAGAATTCGGATTAGACATTAAAGTCACATATTCCCACATCATCATAATAATGTTGTTGCAGCGAAGCTTTAATAAGGCGTACAGCGGATAAAATGGTGAGCGACGGCTATCTGGCCGCGGGGTATAATTACGTCGGCATAGATGATTGTTGGATGGAGAAAGATCGTGATAAGGATGGCAGACTGGTGCCGGATGCTACACGTTTCCCTAATGGCATGAAGGCAATTGGTGATTATGTGAGAATCTGTACTAATATTACATATCTGAAGATTATTTGTTTGTTCAATGCGTGAATTAGTATTATTTATCGTGGAAAACTTTATTTATAATAACACTAGCTGACCCGGGTAACTACGTTCCACCTAACAGTATTATAATATCGTGTTAACTTTAATTAAACTTAGGATTTCATTAATTCAACTTTTTTTGCAAATACAGAAATATTTTTTTTACTTGCCATTGCGAAAGTAGAATGGCAGTTTTACACATTCGGCCTTATCAGATTTGGACATTTTTATTAATAACGTACGTAGTAACCAATATGAATAAATGAAGTTTGACTTGATAACATTACAGTACAAATTACAATTCGGGAGGTTATCGTTTATTATATAGTATTATTTTATAAGTATTAACAGTTATGGTCAAAATGATGGCCAGTTTATGAAATGGTTCGATTAAAATAATAGAATCGGCTCACGACTTACAAAATGGCGGAAAATATACTTAAGTTATTGTTCGAGTCTCTTCCGCCTTATGGAAGGTAAGATTAATAGACATTATTATAAATAAATTATATTTATTGCGAAATAGCCATTCAAGAGTTATATTTCTCATTTATGTCTTATTGGAATAAACTTTTTTACTGTATTTAAACAATCGACGAAGAAAAAAATAAATAGTTATATTATATCATTTAATTACTCAATATTTTTAATAAAATAACCTTATTTGTTAGTGATGAAATTGTAAAATAGTTTTTTTTCTCATAGATGCCGTTTCAGAAAAGCACAAAATATTTATTTGAAATCTTCGTTGAGTTTACTAAGAATATGACCGAATGAACATATAAATCTGCAGACTTTCTTCCTAACGCCGGTTACTTCTTTAATGTGAAGTTTAACAGAACTAACTACATAGAAATTAGATTACATAGTTAATTATTAGAATAGGCAATAAGTTAATGAGATAAATTATTAATTAATTGGAATGCCAGAATATACGAAGGCGTGAGAATGTGAAACGTAAGACGAAATAATAAAATAATTATAAAACATTATTTTTCAGCTTCATTCAAAAGGCTTGAAGTTCTTTCTATATCAAGACTATGGAAACAAGACATGTGCGGGCTACCCGGGCGTGTTAGGCCATGAAAAGACCGACGTGGACTCATTTGTAGGATGGGGAGTGGATTATATAAAATTGGATGGGTGTAATGTCGAACTGTCAAAAATGGATACAGGTAATATTTACTGCGATAAAATTAATTTAAAAAAGATTCCTTAGTACAATTAGCTTGCAATTTGAATTCGTTACATTAATTACAAGGACCACAGTGAAAGGTTTAATTAAAATTCTCTTCTATTAATTTAATTAAAATAAAATTGTATAATGTTAGGGTGTAACAATTTGATGTCGAAATTGACTGCGAAAATTTCGTTCGCATCGTGGGTACCAATGTTTTGGAAACATTAATATTTACGAAATCGATTAAAAAAAACTCAAGCTTTTCTATTTAAAAAAACTGTAAAAGGAAGCGACTTAATATAATTTAATCAAAGACGATACCAACTTACTTATTAAATTTCGTTTTACTTAATAAATTTTATTACGTAGGAATTATTTCATAGGAAATCAAACCAAAAGTTCCAGGGCCGTGTTGAACACAAAATTACAGCAATCTTTTTATATATTTTCTTATTATATATTTCTTTCAGGATATCCTGAATTTGGTAGAATAATGAATGAAAGTGGCCGACCAATGGTATACTCCTGCAGTTGGCCTGCGTATCAAGACAAAGTAAGTTGTAAAAGCGATATTTTATTTCAATTTTATGGGCTTTTTATTTATTAGTACAACAAAAATATAAACATATATATAGTATTTACAATTTTCTTTACCGACATATTAATAATAATAACAATAATGCAATTATTAATAGAATTACTATTAACCAATGTAAAAAGTTTTGTCTCTGTGGCAGTGTACCTTGTACGCTGGCAGCGTTTCCTCGCTGTATTGCGATACTTATTCGTTGAGCAAGGAAAGCACCAGACCTACCTGTCACCGGTACTATCTACCAGGCATCAACTTAATTCTTTAATTAGCGTCTACTCTTGAACCTCACGGCCCAAGAGTCTCTACTCCAAAGGGATCAAAATCGAAGTTGCATTAATTACTTTTATATTTTTGAGCCGTTTATTTTCCGCTTGCTCTGCGGCCGACCCAGTCTTTTTTTTACATATATAATCTAATAAAAAAACGGTATTTTCCTCGTAACACTAAACTCGATGTGTCTGAGACAAAAGGATGCAGAAAAAACCGATTTGGTTAAGTTACGCTCAGTACCAAATTAGATATTTGAAAGAATCTTTTGGATTTCTTACAAGTATTACATATCTTATCTATTAATATACATTTGAGGTCTAGACCTCAGATTGCTGCATCGATTTCGTCATCTATGACGTGAATCGTGTGATTTCGGCGTAATACTTCTGAGCCTGACAAACGCCGTCGTTTGGGAGTGAGGGGTCGTTCATTACTATAGGGGGGAAATTTTTTATAGGGGGGAGGGGTGGTATTTTTTTATTTGTCAACAGTAATTATTTAATATTTTACACATATTATCTATGCTTGAAAACGAAATGCATTTTCGAGGATTCATACAAATAATTAATACATTCATGTACTATCATTTTTTGAGAACTACTTTACTTTTCTACAAGAGATGGGGGGGGGGATAAATTGCAGTATTGCTGTAAACACAGTAATTGTAAATTTATATTGTATTTACAGCCCGACTACAAGTCGATTAAAGAACATTGCAATCTGTGGAGGAACACTGATGATATACAGGACTCCTGGGCTTCTCTCACCAGTATCATGGACTGGTTTGCGGAAAGACCTGAACTGGTGGAATTTGCAGGGCCTGGGCATTGGAATGACCCTGATATGGTACATATTCTTAAATTAAAAAAAAAATCCTGAAAGGTGTCAAGGTTCACCCGGATGGAATGAAGTTTCTTTCGAAGGAACTTCCAACACAAAGGAGGTAGTTCAGAAATAACCAGATTCTGATTACAGCTTTTAATCGGCAACTACGGCCTGTCTGTGGACCAGGCAAGGGTGCAGATGGCAGTCTGGTCGATCATGGCAGCACCTCTGATGATGAGCGTCGATCTGAATTCTATCAAAGACGAGTTCAAGAATATTCTACTTAATGATGGAGTTATTGCAGTTGATCAGGATGAAATGGGAAAACAGGGTATGCGGGTGTGGAATAAGTCTAAATGCGAGGTAAGATTTGGTAGTGAAGTGGGATTTTGGAAGTAGGATAATTTCAGGAGGAAATATAGAGCTTAAGCAATTAAGATAGTATTGCTTATTTCTTAAGAGTTTTTGTATCCAATTTCGAGAATATTCTTAAATTATTTAATTTGTTTACGGAAGTGCTGGAAACCCTGCCACGTGTATTTTTCACTTAAAACGATTCCATTTCTTGTATAAAAACAACACAAGGTTAATAAAGTATTTACATTTTCCTTAACCTACAAAGTAATAATAAAAATAATTAAAAATTTATTGTAAAGAAAATCAAAACAAAATAGTTTGGTCCCTGTGGCAGTGCACTGTATTCTTGATTGTAATAATGATTATATTAATATAATTAATAAATAAAATATTGACAAAAGGACAAACTATTTTGTGCATAGCAAACGCACATGATTCAATTCATTGTCAAAGTCAATAGACAAAACGTCAGTTAATCTATGTATCTCATACTTTCATACATTGTGTCATTTCGCTTTGAAATGCAACTTAAAGAGCTTTTCAATTCGCAGATTTGGAGTCGTGAATTGTCAAATGGTTACGCTGTGGCGTTTGTGAGCAGACGCGACGATGGCGCCCCCTACACTGTAGCCGCTACATTTGATGATATGCGGGTACCCGCACAGAACTACCATGTGGAGGTAGATAGCATTGTTATTAAATTAAAAGGACATACATAAAATTAAAAAAAAAACCATTTTAACGTAGACATTTGTATCGTCTAGATTCGTTTTTTGCAGCTAGGTTGTTTTTAAACCATACATTAGCTTAGCCTTTCTATCATTCTTATCTCTACCCTATACATAGATAATGTTTAATATTAATAAAAAATGTTAACGTAAGAAACTCTTACTCACTCTCTTGTTAAATAATAGGAAAACATAATGAAAAACTTAAATTCAAATTCCAAATTGTTTAAAGAAATTTTTAAATAGCCCCTTGCGGGGCGGTAACCCCACACTGAGAAACACTGGTCTAGATCGTTGTTTTTCTTACATACTTACGGCAAAATCTTTGAAGCCATTTTTCCATAGATAAGAATATTTACTTCTATCAAATTAGATTGAAATCGATTGTGTCTTAGCTGAATGCAATATCTACTAACATCAAAACCTTAAGAGTCAGCTTGCTGAAGAAATCTTGACTCCGAGTATGAAATTCTGAAAGGCGAACGGACTTCCATCTGTCAAAATTGACATACGGGCTTCGTACTTCCGGATAAAATACTGTATTTGTTGCATAAAGTCTTGTTTTTTGCAGGAGCTTTTTGACCAAGAAGCTTCACGGTCTTACGGAACAAAGGACAAAAAATTCACATCTAGAATTAATCCTTCGGGTAAGCATAATATTTAATGTTTATCAAATCAAAAATCTATTATTCATATAAGTAACATAATGTACACATACGAACGACAAAAAATGAAATATACATTTAATGATTCTAATTTTACATTTACTGCCAGTTCTCAAATGAAGGGCGTAGAACGGAAGAGAAGAACTTGCAACAAACTCTCCGCCACTCTTTTTTCCAATAGTTCACAGTAGTTTTCAGGTACATTCAATTAGTTTCTCTGTTGGTTCTTCAGAAGCGTATAATACTTTAAACAGATGCATTAGTAGCATAGTAATTCATAGCTTCTTACCTGAAACATGATAAAGTGACCGATAATCACAAGTTCTCACCTCTGGGTGTGAGCTCCCCAGAACCAGCTCCGTCCCACTGCACCGTATTCAACATAGAGTGATTCGAATCGTCGACGAACAGTCTCTTTCCGAACGGCTTGTTCCCTAGGCGTTGCGTAGAGATATTGTGTGGTCTCTCTACATGTTCTACCGAATTTACTATAGAGAGTGTCCAGAGGATTTGTTCGCATAACGTCGAAGCAGAATTTGTAATTCCACTCGTAACACCTACGTTCGTCGTTCCACAATTGAGCGTTTCATAAGACTTTGTTTGCCTTTCGAGCTCTGTGGCATTGTGAGTGTTCATAGGGTCACTTAACATCAGGTGAGCCGTCAGCCCGTTTGCCCCTTGTTGTATAAAAATAATACACATATATATAAAAAGTAACTTTATTTCAGAAATGTTGATCCAGCGTCTAATTACATTTAATAATATTTTTGTTGCAGGCGTCAAGTTTTACAAGTTTACACCAATGAAATTGAATGAAATAAAAGTCACCAGAATAACCAATCGTCAATGAAATTAATTATTAAGTACTTATTAAATAATATGATTTGACTGATTGTTTTATTTTATGTAAGCCTGGTAAACAATCGTGTGGTTTATAAATTTTTTATTTTTTTTTACCCATGTTTTTTAACAATGACATTTATAATAGATTTTTCTTTCTTTCCTGCCTAGTTACGGTGAAGGAAAATGTCGTATTGTTGTTTTTGTCCAAAACTCCGGCCCTCAATTATGTAACTTCCTTTAGCAACAGCGTTACCGCTACCGATATTCCTACGTTACTGTAAGCCAGTTTTATATAGTTCTCTCGATATGCGACATTTCTTGCCTACCTTGGCTGCCTTGGAATCGAGTGGAACTAAAACTCAATATTGATTCGGGGTTGCTCTTGGAATGTTGATAAATCCTCCTGCCTAGAAAGAATGTTTGAGTTTGACGTGTTAGCATTCGTCAGCGGTTCGTCGAACAAAAACATATAAAATAAATTTAATTGCAACTAGTCATTAATTTCGCTATTAATATTAAGTATAATTGTGTTCATTTGCGAGTTATTTTAATGGATTTTGCACGATTGTGCAATACAACTCAATATAACTTTATTCATTTATACGTATGTAACCAAGTACACTTAATCATAAACATTAACAAAAATGTGTTATATTGATTCTAAATGTACATTTTCTACCAGTTCGCAAGTCTAAGGTTCGCGTGACTTTAATTGCCAAATTTTGAGTCAAACAAATTGTTTGGACTGGAGCAAATCAATCCGAAGAATTTAAATAATCGTCAAATTTATGAAAAGCTTTTTCGAATGATTTACGTAAACAAGAGCTATGAATTTATAGAAATTTTGACAATATTATAGGAAATAAATCAACGTACTTAGGTACTATACGTGATAACATAATTCGACTGCGCCACTGAGACATCCCTGTGTCAATAAAAAAAACTGGCAAAAATACTGGCGGTAATTAATTACATAATAAAGATTAAATTTATATTTAATCTTTCCGAGTAATTAATTGTACATGATATTTTAAAGTTTATTGGTGTTGACGTAATCGACATATACCCAAATAGAAATGTTTGTGTTTCTTACAGCACAAAAAGTCTATATAGTTTAGCGACATAGACTTTTAATAATTCCCTATTCACGTCAAATTGTTACACACTCTTCGAGAAGTCGGTCAAAATCAAGTGGTGTGGCGCGTGGAATTTAAATAGGCGATACTGACCTTAAAGAGACCGTTACAACTGCTATAGTGAAAGTTAACGTAATATACGATATTTTATGAGCACAGTCAAACTAGAATGATGATCAAACACATAATTCTAGTCCATATTAGAAAGTATGAAATTGAAAAGTTCTAAAACAGTACATTGTCTATCATAGGAAAGCTGAAGTACGTAGTTATTAATATCATCAATCACATTTTTTAAAACGCTTTGATGTGGTACTGATACTGTCAGATTTTGTATGGAAATTGCCATTGCGATTTGTCTTATAAGAAATAAGGGCGCGCAAATTGCTGTGATCTCGCCGAACTGTACTCCAATTATCGGACACTTCCGTTCCATCGTGCTTTGCAGTCTAGGGAAGAGCGTCTGTTTCTGTATAAATAATATGCACTATTACATATATATCTCCTGCCTGAGCCATCGTGGAATAAGAATCAAATTAAATGACAAAATAGAGTTTGTATCGAGGTACTAATAAATGGAAAAATACTCATAAATTATATTTGGTGTATATGCGTTTCATATTAGTTTTGATAATTGTTTTTTTTTGTAGTAAGAAACAAGGGATCGCGATTGATTAGATTTCATGAACTTTGATCATATGTTGACATTTTCGGCTATAATAGCTGAAGATGCGATACACCGACAGCTCACAAAATTCATTTCAATACCTATGTATTATTTAAACATTGACAAACTTCTGACATGGCTCACGTGTTTTTTTCTAAATTCAAATGCTGAAGATGCGCGATACGATATACGATAAATACTCTTGACACTTGATTCATATAAATTTAACCATACATTTCACATACCACCAGCTGGCAAGTTGTACAGTGATCAGGATGGGTCGTGACTAAGTCAATAATATCCATACTTGAATAAGAAATCAATATCGGAAAGAGTACCCATGTAAATATTATTTTGAAAATAAACTTGATATATTATTCAATCTTAAGCCATTACAGTCTACACCGAAAGACGATAATATATGGAAATAAATATTAAATGAACGGAAGAGGGAATTGCTTAAGTAATCTGTACTACTTGAAAATTTTAAATAGGGTATCTTGATAACCTTTGAAACGTTGACACTGACAAACGGAAAAAGGTGACAAAAGTCGTAAATCAAAGTTCAAACGTCAAAATTTAAAAGTTCCTAGACTTGCAGAAATTAAAAATTTGAATTGAATGAAATTTTAATTGCACGTTGTGAAACAAAAGCATTAATGTAATTAAAGCGTAGTTATTTAATGGAGCATTTACGTATATAACCGGACATTTTGCATCACATTAACATTGTTATCGGTCAGCAGCGTAAGAGTAAAAGAAAGTTAGGTTAACGGTTTCGTAGTAGGTCAATGGTATGATGATCGCATACCGGCGGTATAGTCAATAGTGGTTGCGTCTGACGTCGACACTGAACGAGTTGTTGGCTGTTGCCGTAGCGAGTCTGAATCAAGACGCGACGTGAGTTAGTAGTCCGCGACGCAAGTTACAGTTATTTTCAAGAAAATTGTGTCAATATATAAGTGCTTCATCAGTTAACCTTATCGCAATGGGCAAAGGCAAAGTTGAAAACGTGGGTATCCACGCTATGGAAATTTACTTTCCCTCCCAATATGTTGATCAAGTGGAATTGGAAAAATTTGATGAAGTTGCTGCTGGCAAATATACAATTGGTTTAGGGCAAAGTAAAATGGCATTTTGCACAGACAGAGAAGATATTAACTCCATCTGCCTGACAGTGCTTCATAGACTTATTGAAAAGAACAACATTAATCTTCATGATATTGGACGGCTTGAGGTTGGTACTGAAACAATTATTGATAAAAGCAAAAGTGTAAAAACATTTCTTATGACCCTGTTTGCCAAAGAAGGTGCCACAGATATTGAAGGCATAGACACAACTAATGCCTGTTATGGAGGGACTGCAGCATTATTTAATGCTATTAATTGGGTTGAATCATCTTCATGGGATGGAAGGAAAGCTATTGTGGTTGCAGGTGATATTGCTGTCTATGGTAAAGGCCCAGCTAGACCTACTGGAGGAGCTGGAGCGGTTGCAATGCTCATAGCTCCTGATGCACCTTTAGTGTTTGATTGTGGTGTTCGTGCTTCATACATGACCCATGCCTATGATTTCTATAAACCCGATCTTGCATCTGAGTTTCCTTATGTTGATGGGAAGCTTTCTATTCAGTGCTACCTTAGTGCATTAGATAACTGCTATAATTTATTTTCTAAAAAAATGAGAGCAATAGATCCTAACTTTAAAGGTTTATTGAGTCTGGATGGAATGCTATTTCACTCACCATATTGTAAATTAGTTCAAAAATCTTTGGCTAGAGTGAGTTTTAATGATTTCCTAAATACACCTTATGAAGAAAGGGAAAGTAAATTCCCTGGACTCTCACAGTTCAATGAGTTCAAGAGGGAAAACACCTACTTTGATAGAGATGTTGAGAAGGCATTTATGACCTACAGTAAAGATTTATTTGAAGCAAAAACAAAACCTTCTTTACATTTAGCTCGAAATGTGGGTAATATGTACACTCCATCTTTATATGGAGGTCTTGTGTCCTATCTTGTAAGCAAGTCTCCAGAACAATTGATTGGAAAAAAATTTGCATTGTTCTCATACGGGTCAGGTTTAGCATCAACTATGTATTCAATTAATATTTGCAATGACATGAGTGCTGGATCAAAGTTGGAGAAATTAATTAATTCTGTTAATGAAAGTGTGTCACTATTAGAGAAACGTATGAGTGTAGAACCACAAAAGTTCTCAGATTATATGCAAGTTAGAACAGAAAACTACCACACTGCTCCTTATGAGCCCTCAGGTCCAGTGGACACACTTTTTCCAGGTACATACTACCTCATTAAAATTGATGACCAAAGAAGGCGTACATATAATAGAAAATTGTAGATATTTATTGAAGGGCTATTGTGCAAAGTATTCTTTATTAAGTCTAGTGTATGTATTTATAAAACTATTTAAATGGATTCATCAATTTAATCAAAAAAGGCTTATAAGGCCAAATAGTGTTTAATTTTAGTTATGCATGTTCAATTCTTAATTATTTCGAAATTGTTTATGTATATCAAAGCTATATGTTGGTTATGTTTTTTTTAAATATAGGAACAAATCAATAGCACTCTATTAGAATGTTTGTAATGTTAATCTATATTTTAAAGGGTTGTTGGTGGTTGTATGTATTTGAGGTTGGGAAGGAACTTATTAAAAATAGTCACTAAATATATTTTCGCATTTTATTTGTGGAAAACTATTACACTAATATTTATTGTAGAATTAGGGAACATATTCTTAACATTAAAAAGATATGTCATCACAAAGTGTTGTCAATATTTTATAAAATGTATTTGTTAATTCAATATTAAATTTGTGCAAAGAAGTTATGTTTTATTAATCCTACTTTTCTCTATTTAAACTTCATTGTTTCTATAGCATCTTTCTTGATTTTTTTTAATATTAAAAAACTATACTCTCACATTTGTTTACAAGTAGAAATTGTTACAGAAGAGTGTGAAATCCTTCTCACGGGACCAAGGTGCATACAGAAATATGTTTACACCACTTTTTCTAATAATTTATGTCTTAGACATTCTGTGCTTTAAAAAAAATACCCACGATAAAATACGATAAGGATCGTTTATACAATACATTAGGGTTAGGACATTTGGGTGAAAGAAATCTAACTAGAAATACTAAGTATCTTTTCACGCAATTGTTCCATGGATTTTTAATAATAATTACATATTTAATAATTAATAATTGCTTTTATGTAATAGGATTTTATACATCATATTTTAGTTCTTGATATTACGTTCATTGTTTGTAACAGCTGTTTGCGTACTTCGTCTAGTACGTATTCTCATAACATAATTCAATAAAACTTCGCTTTAATTAAATTTAACTATGTATAATAATCCTTCATTTAAATGACTGCTTGTTATTAATAAATTCCGTCGTACACACTTAAACCAAAAATCATATTACCCTATTATTAGCATACTATTCGTTTTTCTTCGACGGACGATCAGGGTCGTAAAAATAAATGCGTGACCTACAGGACATAAAACTTCATAGTTAAGATACCTACACACAGAAATAAGAGAGTAAACGATAACAAATATTATTTTCAAGGTATTTTTAAATATATCGTAATGTTTTTTTGCAAAATACCTACTTCAAATGTCAAAACTAAAATCTCGCCATTACGTGTGCATTCGATTATATCATTAACTAGCTAGGTATTGTAATGTCTCTTGTATATTATCCAGAGATATTAGTAATATTTATATCCATAATTTATTTTTGGGAAATTATGTCTATTTCGTTATTTTTGGTTCTACCGACGGCCGACCATAGATAAGAAAAGTTTTTTGGTTGTACAAAAAATAGATCGCCGGTCTATGTAAAGCGACATGTCAAAAATAGAAGTTTTCAGGAGAGCGTCATGAATGTTTGAATCTCTCTAGAAATGTATCTATTCATTTAAAAAAATTCTCAAATGAATTATAAGATATTTGAAGCTTATGATTATAGTAACCATTTGTATATTTAAACATATTTTTTAAAACTCGATAGATGACTGTTTATACATTATACATTTTATATAACCTTGTCGGTCAAGTCTAAGTTAACGGTTTATACTTAGGAGATATCAAATGAATAATACCAAATAGTTTTTTATTTAATTTATTTTAAAACGTATACTTATATTATTATAATGAAAGGTGGTATGACTTGAATAGTCTTACCCTTTACAATAAAAAATATACTTTTCTAGACATATCTCTTTATAGGGTTTTATTAAAGTATACATGCCTTAGGGGAATGTAAATAATGATATGTAATTAAAATAAAATAAAATATAAATAATAATCAGCATGATTTTTATTAATAAAGTAAAACATAAAATAAGCATATGCTATTTTTTGCTAAATAGAATATTCTTATTTTTCAATTATCATCTTATCTATTTTTTTAAAACAGACAGGATCTTAAAGTATAAAATAACGACGCATTTAATGCTTCAATTCTAAAAAGAGATTAACAATAAACTATTATAAATATTATAATAGGTTATTGTTAATTATTAGAAGCTGTAACTAATACAATTATCATTACAGCTTCTTTCAGACTGATTAGTATGATTATATAATTTATAAATTGTTTATTAATATTTTTTCAACATAGTAGCAAAAACATAAATGAATTAGTTTCTAAGTTATCTAATTAATCATCTTCGTTATCACCTTGGTATAACTTCATCACTTTCTTAGTAAGATGTTTTTATAAAATTCGTGATTCATGTGTGGAATTATCAGTGTCACACAAAGTAATCAAGTCCTTGTACTTTGATACAGTTATTGCAATAGGGTATTTGTATCTCTTGTACTGTCTTTTTTCTTGTTTTTGCGTATTTCAAATTGTAGTCACAGATCAGTTTTCTAGAGCTATCTTCAAAAACAGATTATATATTTAGATTCGAAAATGTAAGGAATTGTGCACTTGAATTTTAACTTTTGTTTCCGTTCCAAATAATTTACATAGATTTCGTATATTTTAGCCAGTATTTAGTATATATATTCTTTGAAATAAAAAATCCACTTCCACGACTGTATAGGGTGGGACATCCTGTTTAGCGTAACGATGCATCGTATACCATTCATCAGGTACATACATGATTTAGTTTCTTACTGTTCTTTCTATAAACGCATGAACTATTTGCCTCCTTTGGAGAATGACCTTTTTCAAAGGCACAAGTCTATCTTTAATTTGTTGCTTTCAAACAAGTACATAAATACAATACGATTGTGATTATGGCATTTAGTTGTCTGACCAGAATCTAAAATCTTTAACACCGGCTTCAACCTTAGCCTTAACCAAGGACAACAAACAAATTGCCACATCATTAGCGCCGCATAATGCTAATAATTAAAAAAATGAGAATTTTGACATGTCTTTCGTCGTAGGGAGTAGGGTCGTATCGTCGAGATAGCAGATGATTTAAAGAAATGGAAGTATGTTTGACGTTTATGTTTGTGATATTGGTGGACAATTCTAACAAAAGTTCTCAGATAATATGCTAGTTATAGTCACAAACCAATTGTAATATTCGGTATGACGGTGTCGTGTGCGCTAAATTTAGCATCTGATTTAGATTATCTTTTTTAGATTTAAATTCCACTTTAGGAATAGTTTACATCAAACTCAATCTAATAGTTTATGAGACTTGTACCTTAATAATTTTAACAAATTGACATGAATAAGTCGAAATTTCGAAAAATACAAACCCTTTATGTGTGGCATGTATTTAGGTGAATCTGAAGTGTATTGTAAATACTTAAGCCGTATATATATGTAAACTAATTTATGTAATAATTTATATGCATAAGGTCATGACTAGTTCATGCTCTTGGCTTTTCGATGATAATATTTTATAAAGAGAATGAAATAGACCAGACATTAGATAAAACTGAGTATAAACATTGTACAGTCCGTCTAATTAACTCTAATAGAAAATAATAATTATTTTAGGCCGGCAGCGCGCTTGCGAGCCTTCTGCCAGTGCACGGGCAGCGGTGTCACTTAACATCAGGTGAGCCTCCTGCCCGTCTGCCTCTTGAAACATTAAAAAAAATTGAAGAACAGAGCAGAAACGGTTGAAGGTAGGTGGACGCATTTTCCGCACCTACTCTTTAAGCTCCGTTGTGCGTAAGTCCTGGCTAACTAAGCCAGCCTAGCTCCCGCCACAAGCACAGAAGTCTCCTGGCACTTCGCTTTACGGAAAGAACGAATTTTTAATTATTAATTAATTTCCATAAACATTTCATAAACTATTAGTGTCACCTGGAAGAGAACGCTTAATAGCCATAAGGGGGAACGTTGATACTACTACTACAAATACTACCAACTACCTACGACTACCTAATGATTATTTTCATTTCATGTAATTTGTATTTTGTGCAATAAAGTGTGAATAAATTTATGTAGTGAAATAGTAATTTGTATCGTCTTTAAAACTAATACAATAGATATAAGATATTGATAATCGATACTGTAAGTTTGTATAGATTTCCTGAAAATTCCCTGAAATTTCCACAACTGAGCGTTTCTTGGCAGCAGCCATGCACCACTATGTGAAACCAGTTGCCCACTGAAGTATTTCCGACTTAGGGTCCTTCAAAAAAGAGTGTACCAATTCTTAAAAGGCCGGCTACGTACTTGCGAGACCTGTAGCAATGTGGGCGGCTGTATCACTTAACATTTGGTCTCTTTCTTGTTGTAATTAAAAAAATAGACAGTAATATAAATTTGGATTAGGCTCCTATCTTGAAATTAACTAAATAAATAATTTTACTTTCGATTTTGTTGATTATTATTTATGTTCGACGTCCTGGTGGACTGTGTTTCCACCACACCAACTTCTTTCTATGTAAGATTATGAATATTATAAATAATAAAATAAAATAAATCATTTTATAATTTCTTACTGGAGGTACAGAATTCCAAGTATGATTTTAAAAAATCAGAGGCTTTACAACCTCTTTAGGTCGGGGCCTATATCTGTATCTGTTTCATGTTCATTTTTTTAATCTAATAGGCAAGTAGCTGATCAGTCTTCTATGACCCACACTATCGACTTTTTGGGTCTAAGGCAAACCGGTTTCTTTACGACGCTTTTCTTCATCGTTCGACCGACTGTTAAGAGCGCACATTAAAAGTCATTTGATGCACAGCCGGGGATCGAACCTATGGACTCAAGGATGGGAATTAAGTAACTAAGCCTCGAACTATGATAGTCACCAATAAATTATTAATTTTTAATTATAAAAAAATACGTTTATTTTGGAACATAAGATCATCATGGTATCACTTATTCCACGTCAGTCTAAAATGTTGTCACATTAAGAAAAGTATATCACCGCAATACAGACGAGTATGTATCGACGCTACTTATCTCTGCAACGTGCACCTATCTATTCATCCTGCCTTTTAATCTTAGAACACGATAATAAAATGGTACAAAGTGTAAAATATGTAAAAAATTCTTTATCATTTAACAATACGTCGATCTGAGACCTTCCGTTCTATTATCTAAAATATATTTACATTTAAATAGCACATAGTTAATGTCATTTAAAGAACACCTCTCTGACTCAAGCTTCGTGAAGGGTATATTCGAGAGATTTTTAAAGAGATTTGTTTAGACCCAATTTTGTTTTATATACTTAGTTCCGCCTATAAGTCATTAAACTAAATTTAAGATTTCATTAAGGTTCAATTCAACATTTTTTTAACAGAAATGTTTTATTGCTTGTTACACACATTAGGCCTCTTCTCTCTAGCGCCAATATTGTGATACTGCATGTTAAAGCAATTTCTGATATACAACATTTATTGACGACACATGTCTTTGATCAAGATTCAATCCTGGTTATACATGTCCTATTTCACCTCAAGATCAGAATTTCTTGAACTGAAACGAAATCGATATAAAATTATGCGTAATTTTGTCAAAAGATGGCACCACATGCTATTTACATTTGTATAATCACTTAATTAATTGTTATTCGATAACTTATCCAATATTTTATTACTTATTTTGCTTTTCGGAGCGGAGTCTCCTCCGATCTACCAAAAACCTACCAAAAAAGAGATAACTAAGATCGGTCAAGCCGATCTTGAGTTACCGTAAGTGGTTGTAACTTTGTTTTATATATTTAGATATTATTTATACTGTATTTACAAATTATCATAACCTACGTAGTAAAAACAATAATAAATAGAAAATTTAAACAAATTTAGAAAGTTTCGTCCCTATAGCAGAGTACCTTTAATGCTGGCACAAGTAAAACACCGACTTTCTTAGCTGCAGTCACCGGTACAATCTACCAGGAGCTAACTTAAATATTTAATTAGCGTCTGTGCATTGCACCCCATAGTCCAAGAGTCTCTACCCCAAAGGGAATGAAATCGAAGTTTGAGGAAAGACTCTTATATTTGAGCCATTTATTATTTTCCACCTGCTCTGCGGTCGCACCAGCCCTTTAGAGTGCCAAAGTTGTACTTACGTACAGCGAAGAACATCGCATGGGAACCGGTATGTTTGACCCAATGTGATATTTGTCAGGCTGTCGCCTTATTTTCTACGCACATAATGTCATGTGTGCCCCATAACTAAATGCTACTAATAGTGCTACATATTTTTAGTTCTAGGCCACAGGTTTCGTGATCATTGTTTTTTTTTAATTGACAACAAAGTGATCCTTCTGTGCCTTATACACACCGTCCACTTGAACTAGTGTTAAATGCGCACATGGAAAGTTTATTGGTGCACAGCCGGGGATCCAAACTGTGACCCAAACAATGAGACGCCCGTGGAAACCACTAGGCCAACTGTTTCCAATTACTATATAAGATTAACAAAATTGACTTCGAATATCAAAACTCATACACTCTGAATACTATAGGTACGAAAACTAACAGTCGTTGAATACATGGATAACGTTTTAGGTATTTCCTTATTATATCTATAATGAAAAAACCTGCCAAGTTGTGTAATGATATCGTTGTGGTATTTACTTTAATGTCTACAAGTGAATACAACTTGTTACAACTTAACGAAAACAACGGGATAGATTGTACATAAGTTAAACTATAAAAATGTATTATAATATATGATGTGGTACTCTAATAAATAAATACATACTGATATCAACACGTTCTTGTCTACTATTCCTATTAAGTCAATAAATAACAAATGACAATATGAACACGATAGTAACAATGTACTAACACTAGTATGTACTAACAGTCAATGTGTAATTGAAATCGCTTATCATAAATTTTGATAATGAAACGATAATTCTTATTATTAAATCCAACTTAATCAAGAACCCTAAAAAGTATTGAAATTGTAAAATATGTTTATTGGTTATGGATAGCAATAGCACAAATATTTTGTTATATAAATAATTTCAACTCAACAAATTAAGTCAAGTAAAAAGAGTATCAATTTCATAGACCAGCAACGCACTCTTCAACTACCGGCCGTGAGTATTAGGGAATCTCGAGTCGAGATCGAATTAACGATGGTGGTATTAAGAATTACAATCTCGCCAGATCTCGGGATTTTTGAAAACGGCTGTGATGATGTTGGGTTTTTGAAGTACGACCATATCTTAAAGATAGAAGTAGTAACTCACATTTATTATAACTGTTTATATTATTAATTAACTATATTATAATAAACACGCAAAATATTCATTATTTAAAACAAGCCTTCGTAGTGGTGAATAAATAATTAATTCCATTACTCTCCCTATCCCCTCTCTATCTATATAGATTTTTATGAGTAACATTGAAATTAACTTCTTAAAAGCATCGAGTACCGAGAGTGATGTCTGATAAACGACATCTTTCGTCAGTCACTATGCACTTAACAGCTGAAAATCACCGGTGACACTCAAGTAATCTCTTATAACCCCGTAAAAGATTCATTTCTTATTCATTTCTTTATTTGAGCGAGTCTAATCTATCTAATCTCGCAAAAACACCTGAAGAACTTTTAGGTGCTCTCAGATTCTCGTTGTGTTAGTTTTTATAGCAGCAACACGTTAATTCACATCCTCTGTAATGATTGAAAGAGGCAATTCAACCAAACACTTGCGGTGTTAATCTCATTATCAGCCGTGGAGGCGATTAAAAGGGTATCTGACGATGTATTTGCTAGCCAAATTTAATTTAATCTTTAAATTCTCAAAAAAACAACGTTATTTTATACTACGAGATACGCTTATTCATTGAGGCAATTAATTTTCTGATACTACTGACATAATCCATTTAATCCCACGAGATCTCAATTTGCTTCAAGATTAATCTTGAGAAATCGCACGAGATCTCGCGAGATCGAGATTGCACTATAGTATTTTGGTAGAGGTTATTATTTTCAGTAGGTATGTCATTGTAGACCATTAGGATCTATAATTAATATTAAGTACATATGTTTTATGATATTTAAATTTATTGAGTTTTACATGCTATCTATCTACAAAATATCTAGTGCTATAATTTTATCATTTAACTCTCTAACGGTAGTTTGATTTGCGTTCATCTAATCTAATTTATTGTAATATAATTCTATATTCTAAAATCGAATTCTATCACTCCTCCTTCACTGTGAGAAGTATCCTTCTATGGAATTCCTTACATATTTATATCAGACCTGCTCAGTCTTTAAATTTATTTAAAAAAAGTCTTTTTAAACATTTTTCTTCTGCCTCGTAACAAGCTAACTACTTAATATAGTATATAAGTAAATAACATGAGTGATTATGAACCATTGGCAGAACTATTACATGTCTGTTTATACATATTATTATTTATATTTTATTTTATTTTAGCCAAAGTTGCATTTTATTTTGAGTTTTTTTTTGTTTATTAATTATGCACTTCTTGTAGGTACTTTACTCTCTGTAGGTATTTCATTTGTAACATTATGTGTACCATAATTGTCATGCATTTTATAATATATAACTTGTAAGATATAGTGAAGATAAAACAATATACATTATGTGGTGAACTTAAATAAATACATAAATATGAGGTAAAGATGACAATTGGAAGTAGGTCTTGCATCAACTGACGTATGATGTATCGGACTGGTCCTATCCTAATAAACAATATTTTCGAATTCGTAACGATTTTTCTGGAAACGGCTTTGAATGAAAAGCACGAAAGTCAGTGTGGATTTCTATAGATAGATATATCATCTTTAGGATTTCTCATCTTTAGGAATTTCTTTTGTCTCACATTTAAACCATTTCCGGTAGCAAAAGAATGTTCTCGAAATTAATGTATCATATCTATCATATCTAAAGTACGAGCAATTGAAGATATTTTATGATTTTATGAATTTATTCATTGTCCCGATAGGAGAATAAAAAGTATAAAAACCGGTGCATATTCAACACATTGTATTATTGCAAAATTGTGATCTAATTGTGAGTATTATTTTCTAATAATTGTTTATTTCCTTTAAATAAAAACAATATAATAAATGTAATTATTCTGTTGATTGTACAAATAAATTTTTCGAGCAAAAAATAATTAATATTGTTTTCTACTCTACTTAATTAACAATTGCTCATTTAATTATACACTTACATCATAATATTAATTGTATTGTTTATCAGGCAGTCACGCATTGACAAGCACTGAATTCATTTTCTTGTCGCGAAAAAATGAAACCAAAAATACTTTTGAAGTTAGTTACACTTTATTATGTGTTTAATATTATATTTTATTAAATGATTATCGTATTGTCATAGTCTGTAAGGATAATGTATATATTTTTGTAATAAATAAATAATTACAAATGTTTGGGCATAAAGAACGCCAAGGGTTAAATACATGTAAATTTACAAGAATGTAAACATTTATTGATTCTTTCATCAAACATACAATACAATTAAAATATCAGTCAAAATCAATTTTATAGGCTGACTATAGAATATTGTTGCAGGCAATTATGAAGTTCTTTATTGCGTTCGCTGCTCTGACTGCTTTGGCAGTTGCAGTTCCTGTGCAAAAGCCCATCAACCACAATGAGGCGCACCTCCAAGCCATCCTTGAAGCCATCAACAGCCCTCACACCGACCCCGCCACCGCTGCTCTTCTTGAACAGCAACTGGAAAGTATCTTGGGTGAACTGAAGCCTATTATTGACCAAAGCCCCGCTCTTGTGGAAGAGGCTGACAACATCAACATCGGGCCAGCTCTTTTAGATGAACATGAACCTATCTCAACTGACCCAGCTTTAATCGAAGGAGATGTCCCAGTTAGCGCTCCAGTGGTTCAAGTTATCATAAATGTCAATGCTGCCTCCAAGCCAGCGTTAAAACCTGAAGAAATTGACAATAGCCCCGCCATCATCCCTGAAAGTCCCATTATTCCAGACCCAATTAACGTTGGAGTCCCCATCCTGCCTGATCTTGCCATTAATCTTCCTGAAGAATTAAACTAATTCATTGGCAAAGAAACTTGACGATATTTGCAACAACAACGCTGTTTTTTTAAGTTAATAAAAATAAAGGTTTAATACTATTTTATTGCATTATTTAAGTAAAATCTTAATTTTATTCTAATATTTTCTTATGCTATAACTTTTACTCTATATCAATGATATGTACTAGAACTTAGAAATCTATATCTTTGAGATTTCGATTTTCAGTGAAAGAACGAAACGAAATCGCGCGAGTACTTGGAACTTCAAACAACTCAAAATTGTTAATTGCTACTTTGGTTCATTCACTGAGCACGTTCTACAAATTCTAGGAAAAATTATCAAACTCAATAACTATATACTTAATGCAATGTCAAAACACATAGTCTTTCTTCCAACTTTGATTTTGATTCCTTTTTAAAAGAGGGTTTTAAGTGTACGGGCGTTTATAAAAGACATAACTTGGCGCCTGGTCGACAGTATTGGTGACTATAGAACTGGTGCTATCCTTGCTAAACGTTTAATAAACTGAGGAACTCCAGGCGTTATTAAAAGTAAACTGCTATAGGCACCAAACTTATTAAGTACGTCAGTAAGTTAACTTGAAGAGATCTATTTATTGGTTAATTATTAGTATTGCAGTGCATCTTCTTTAGGCGCATGATGTAACGCATTAATAATACTATTAGCGTCACAAAGATGTGCAGTGTTTTTGTCGAAAAAATGGTAGAGAGCAAATGAGACTGATTGCGAGAGAGTGAGAAAGGGCGAAAGTAGTATGAAGCAAATAGTTAATGTGATTTTTCATTAGTCACGCCTGCCTAAAATATGGTCATTTGTTCTTCTCGTAATGTTAATTAAAAATCGTAAATTTCTCGCGCTTTAAAATCATCATTAGACGATGTAAAAACTGTACGAAATCAGATTAATGTAATAATTTACCTTATATGAAACGTTAGCAATATAGATAGTGGTAATGCTGCAAGCTTTCCTGTATCGATGGAAGGTCGCGTATTTCACTGCAAAAGCAGAGCTTTGTCTATTTAAGAAACTCCTACTATTTCAGGTAAGTAATCAAACAATAATATTAACTTGCGATAACAATCTAAAATTATACCTAAGAACGTCGTCGTATCAAATATCTTATTCTCTTTTCTCCTTAATTTTTTTGTTGTAAATTTAATATCTTATTTTTTGCTTAAGATAATTTGTTTTAAACTACGCTGGATATGAAGTGTTTAGATTCTCGAGTGATGGATTCCGTCGTTACACTGTAAATCATATTGAAATGTCATCAGCAAACTATCTGATTAAGCTCTTTTACCACGACATAAATAGGGTTGAGATAAGTTGATGAGGAAAAAAGTTCCAACAGACGATGATGTGAATTTAATAGTTTTATTATTTATTTTTTAAGGTACGAAAAAAGCGTGAAAATACATGTAATCAGTATTTTGACGCTTTTTTCGTAATGCCATTGTGTTAACAGTTTTTTTTGGGGTTATCTTTTTTTTGGGGTCTCGTATTTATTTTATGGGTTAGAAGACAAACGAGTAAGCGGGAAATAGGCCTAAGGCCCTAATAGTCGGGCGCGTCTTCGTGAATTGCACGATCTATATCTGTTTCAAGTACAAATATTGCTGTTTGAGCTTTCTATTCTGAGGAACTTAGAATTAAGTGCTTCATCATGTTGGGCTCCATGGGCTCCCGCCCTCGATCGTCTCGATTTTAGGCAAGGGTTTGTTATACCGATACTGCTGCGGACATCAACCTGAGAGTTATTTGCACCGCCGCGCCGGTGACAGACACGTCCCAGTGATTTTACATCGTGGATGGAGATAAAGTGTTGGGGACAGCGATAGAGTACTCCAGCGTTTATGGCTTTTAGTGCGGAACTTTCACCGTCAACTAGGATCTTGGTGTTTTGATTCCCTTCACGATTGCACGACTGGAATTTCTTCAAGGAGTGCTTTTGTATGTTTTAAACCGATCGAGCGCTTATGCTATACCCAACTAACCAGCCGGTGCCTTTTCTTTGGACTCCTATGGCTTCAACCGATCTCTGTTGAACTCTGAACTGACAACATACGCGCTATATTGTAAATTAAATACAGATCTTTCTATAGACATTTGGATGTTTTTTTTTAGTAATTTAAATGTTCTGTAATTTCATAGCAGCTAACTTTGCTATGAACTTCTGATTCCACATAGAAATCGTTTGCAATCAATAGGATGGCAGATGTTAAATAACATAATTTACAAAACTTTAGTTGTATCCAGTTAAATATCAATAATAATATAATAATAATAATTCGAATTCAGAATTTATTTATAGCTTATAGTCAGTATTTAAAGGGTTAAGATTCAACTATATACAAAACAAATATGTAGGTAAGTGGTATCAACTATTAGTGACAATATTTTATTTAAGTTAAGGAGACAGTTAAGTATGCTGTAATTATTTTATTCGAGAAATTTATAATAAGGATAAGCGAATATAAAAAAATATAATTTATTTGCGCTTAAATACTAATTTCATTACAGGTATAAATTTGGTTTGTTTGTGAATACAGTTATTTAGTGTAGTTCGTCAGGGAGATTCATGGCTAAGTCGGGAAGAACGGGATTTCCAATGTTGATTGGGTCTGGGATGAGAGGAAGTTCGGGTTGGGCAATGATGATTGGGTCTGGAATTATGGGAGTTTCAGGGATGATAGCGGGGCTGTTGTCAATGGCTTCAGGCTTCAAAGCTGGGCTTGAGGCGGACTTAATGTTGATGATAACTTGAACAAGTGGAGAACCAGCTGGAACAGGTTTGTCAACCAATGCAGGGTCAGTTGAGATTGGCTCGTTTTCATCAACTAGAGCTGGGTCGGTGTTGATGTTCTCGGTTTCGTCAACGAGAGCTGGGCCGATGTTGATGTTCTCGGTTTCGTCAACAAGTGCTGGGTCGGTGTTGATGTTCTCGGTTTCGTCAACAAGTGCTGGGCCGATGTTGATGTTCTCGGTTTCGTCAACAAGTGCTGGGTCGGTGTTGATGTTCTCGGTTTCGTCAACAAGGGCTGGGTCGGTGTTGATGTTCTCGGTTTCGTCAACAAGGGCTGGGTCGGTGTTGATGTTCTCGGTTTCGTCAACAAGGGCTGGGTCGGTGTTGATGTTCTCGGT
The DNA here is from genome assembly GCF_905147795.1 of Pieris rapae. NCBI lineage: Eukaryota > Metazoa > Arthropoda > Insecta > Lepidoptera > Pieridae > Pieris > Pieris rapae. The sequence continues at coordinate 1,030,384 of NC_059509.1, read as the reverse complement.
TTCGTCAACAAGTGCTGGGCCGATGTTGATGTTCTCGGCTTCGTCAACGAGAGCTGGGTCGGTGTTGATGTTCTCGGTTTCGTCAACAAGGGCTGGGTCGGTGTTGATGTTCTCGGTTTCGTCAACAAGGGCTGGGTCGGTGTTGATGTTCTCGGTTTCGTCAACAAGTGCTGGGCCGATGTTGATGTTCTCGGTTTCGTCAACAAGGGCTGGGTCGGTGTTGATGTTCTCGGTTTCGTCAACAAGTGCTGGGCCGATGTTGATGTTCTCTGGTTCTTCAATGATGGGTCCTGCGGTGTCAGGGATGAGCGAGCCACTCTTTGGAGGGCGGGCGGCCGCAATGGCAATGAGTGCAACAAAAACTAGGAATTTCATAGCTGAAAATTAAAAAGTTCCATTTAAAATTGTCTTTGGTATTAGCGCATAACAACATCGCAAGAGTCACCATCTTATTCACTTAGCATTTGATTAAAATGTTTAGTAAAGTGTTTGTTACTCTGCTTTGACAAATAGTGTAATAACTGGGTAGAGAAGACAGAATAGGCCTTAAGTGCTTTACCGAAACGACCCTATGTAGCTGCATGGTGTTGAAAACTAATTAAATTGTTGAATAAACTAAGCTTTAGTAGCGGGATATTATAATGACATGATGGTAAACTGCTTACCTATGCAGTTTCTTCTAAACTATAATATTTGTGCAAATTTTGTTAGATTTTATAGTATTTCATTATCAGAGAAGCTTATCAGAGAATTTTTGCTTTTCAACAAATATCGTCAGAGTATTATTTCACGATGATAATAAATAGATATGCTTTGATGTATTGCATGTATTTAAACTTAGAGAAAGTTTATATATAAGGGATACATTTATCATAGCTACCTAGTAGCTAAAACCTCCAAGATCAAGCCTTATAAGTTAACCGTACAACAACTTATTATTATTTTTACCAAATCATATCGAGATTTCCCCTCAAATGTTTTTCACAAAACCGATTCCGGTTAATCCGGATGTCTCATATTTTATACTAGGCAAGTAGAACACGCTCAGAAGTACACAGTCTCGAAATAAAAAACCCTTTCTAAAGATTTTTTCTCCAACATTCAGAGATATTAAGTAAATAAGATAAAAAATATTTAGAATGAATATTTAGAATAGTCTTTTGCAATAAACAGAATAAATATTTCAGTTTTTCAATCTGAATTTGAGCATTATAAGCTTGCAGATTTGCCTCATTAAAATTTATCACGCAATTTAAAAGCAAAGCAGCAAAATTAAGCTATTTACTTATAATATGAATAGTTTGTCTTAATCCCTATTTATATTATCACATCTACTTTTAATAATTCATAATTTATTACACCAAATTAATTCTTATTACACGTTTCAATAATTTATTGCTGTATTAACATCGTCAAACTATTAACGTCCTAATCATGATTAATAGCCTTCTAATTAAAAGGCAAGCCGCTTAGATAAAGCGATACGGCTTAGAAGTCAAATAAAACCTTTTTCGAAGATATCAATGACAACAGAAGGCTAATCAATTTTTAAAAGAAATTAAGGAATGCGGTCAATTTAGCCATACTGAGAGTAGTTGTAGTAGTAATTGGACAAACTCCAATGGTAAATTAACTTAGAATTACCTACTGAATAAAGTAAAGCCAGATTATTTCTAGCCCAAACGAACTAGCAGTTAATAACTAACCAGTATGTTAACTAGCAGTTAATATACAGGTTAGGCCTAGTTTAAACGCTAGTGCTCATATTAGAAGTATATTATGTATAAGGTTCACCACACTGAATATTGTATGCATAATGTAATGTTTGTTTTGAGTCAAATAAAGTATTTTTTTATAGGTTAAGTTTAGACTATTTTAAAACTTGATGTAGAATATCAGGGGCTATGATAAGACATGACAGTTTAGTTGTAGTCCGGTGATATTATTATAATTTATAACCTAGTCGTAAATAACACTAAGAAATAGTAAATCTTGTTTTGAACTTTTTCATATCTACAAAAAAGGTTATTTGGTGGAAGGTCAGACACGGGCTAATGTTGTAAGTCACGAATGCCTTAAATATGCTCATTTGCTCGTTCCCGTAATTAGAGTCATGTTATAATTAAGTTTTTAAAATCAATATCAAACAGTGGATTATGATGAACTGGAGGAAATCATATCCAAGTACTTTTACCATCATTTACCATATATTAAACCTTACTGTTCAAGTGCAAATGTTGCTGCTTGTACGGGCTAAGACTGTACATTTTGCTCACTCAGGTTAGTTCGGAGTTAAGCACCGAGGGTATAGCCAGACGTAGGCACTCTTTTCAACTGTTACTTTGCATTCATTAAAAGGCCGGCAACGCACTCGCGAGCCCTCTGGCATTGAGAGAGTCCATGGGCGGCGGTATCACTTAACATCAGGTGAGCCTCCTGCCCGTTTGCCCCCTGTTCTATAAAAAAAAAAAAAAAATTCAACAATTTCATAGCAATTAACAAAATCATGGCAGATACGCCCTGAGAGTGTATCTAGACGTAGGCACTCTCTTCAACTGTTACTTTGCATTCAACTTACTAATTTAGAAATTTTCCAATACTTTAATGTTTTTCGAAGTAATCCTCTCTACACATCGTCGCATTCGATGTAACCACTGAGAAAAGCAGTGGGCGCATTCTTCCTCAAGGGTTCTTCTTCCGCATTTTCACCGCATCTTCAGCGCTCGTAAAACGAATACCTTGAATTTTATATGTAGTTCTTGGACTGTATGGCGGATGACTCATTATCTCCACACCTGCCATAGTCAAATATTAAATATAATTTATATATAAATAGTCCGTTTTGCGGTTTGCGCTGAAGCATTGTCGTGGTGAAGGAGGATCCTGCTTCAAGGGCGTTACCGTCGACTTTCTTCCAAGACAACGGGCAAACAGCGATTAATATACCAGTCTGCAGTAACTGACCTTCCATCTTCTCGCACAAATGTCTATGAGTTGGCCGATCCTCGAAAGGTAAAACTTAACTAAGATTTGGCAACACCAGTCCATGCGAATGTGTTATTCTGATCGTCGGTTAAAGTATGGGGAATCCATCTGGTGCAAAGCTTCTTGATGACAAAATGTTCGTGTATATTATAATAATATTTTTGAGGCTTGCCCGTATCTGTTGATACGGGCAAAAATATTACTCTATATCTTTCTCTATCATGCGCCGCACAGCACTGATGCTATCTTCAGTAGTCGCTGTTAAAGGACATCCCTCACGCGTATCATCATTGAGATTGCTACGTCCACGCTTAAACTCGTTAAATTGTAAATAGTGGCATGAGATGGGCCTTCCTTAAGAAATACCAATCGCAGCCTACAACTAAAATCATAATAAATCATTAACCGAATATTTTCTCGGAATAGGTTCATTTTCACATGTAACAAAAGTTTTAGATTTGTCACCAATTCAGAAAAAAAATGACACCTGAATGCAATACTACATTAGGTTAGCAAGAGTTCTAAAATTGAAATTCAAATAAGTTTTCATTAGCAATGTTTCTAACTGGCCAGTTCTAAACATTTTCAGTGTTACCCACGTAGAAATAATCTTTAGCAATTTTAATTAATCTTGGCAGATGTTATAGAATGTGAATTTATTTCTTTATTTATATTTAGCTCATACTCGGTACTCACAGAGTCAAAATTCAAAACTATAGACAGCAAATCTGTATAGGCGATCAACTTGTACCGACTTAACACCTAGACAATCGTTTATTTATTATTATATCCGTTTTATCAGTAAATGAACTAAGAATCTTAAGGGAATGAAACCACACACCATTAATTCAAGAAGGCGGTTTAGTGTACTGTTTTTATTCGGGACATTTATAATTAAGGATAAGCGAATATAAAAATAATTATTTATTTGCAGTTGTACATGTTGTTTGTTTGTAAACAATGTTTAGTGTAGTTCCTCAGGGAGGTTGATGGCTAAGTCGGGAAGAACGGGAACTCCAATGTTGATTGGGTCGGGGATGAGAGGAAGGTCTGGTTGTCCGATGTTGATTGGGTCTGGAATTATGGGAGTTTCAGGGATGATAGCAGGGCTGTTGTCAATGTCTTCAGGCTTCAAAGCTGGGCTTGAGGCGGACTTAATGTTGATGATAACTTGAACAAGTGGAGAACCAGCTGGAACAGGTTTGTCAACCAAAGCAGGGTCAGTTGAGATTGGCTCGTTTTCATCAACTAGGGCTGGGCCGATGTTGATGTTCTCGGCTTCGTCAACCAGAGCGGGGTCAGTTGAGATTGGCTCGTTTTCGTCAACCAGGGCTGGGTCGGTGTTGATGTTCTCGGTTTCGTCAACAAGGGCTGGGTCGGTGTTGATGTTCTCGGTTTCGTCAACAAGGGCTGGGTCGGTGTTGATGTTCTCGGTTTCGTCAACAAGGGCTGGGTCGGTGTTGATGTTCTCGGTTTCGTCAACAAGGGCTGGGTCGGTGTTGATGTTCTCGGTTTCGTCAACAAGGGCTGGGTCGGTGTTGATGTTCTCGGTTTCGTCAACAAGGGCTGGGTCGGTGTTGATGTTCTCGGTTTCGTCAACAAGGGCTGGGTCGGTGTTGATGTTTTCGGTTTCGTCAACAAGGGCTGGGTCGGTGTTGATGTTCTCGGTTTCGTCAACAAGGGCTGGGTCGGTGTTGATGTTCTCGGTTTCGTCAACAAGGGCTGGGTCGGTGTTGATGTTCTCGGTTTCGTCAACAAGGGCTGGGTCGGTGTTGATGTTCTCGGTTTCGTCAACAAGGGCTGGGTCGGTGTTGATGTTCTCGGTTTCGTCAACAAGGGCTGGGTCGGTGTTGATGTTCTCGGTTTCGTCAACAAGGGCTGGGTCGGTGTTGATGTTCTCGGTTTCGTCAACAAGGGCTGGGTCGGTGTTGATGTTTTCGGTTTCGTCAACAAGGGCTGGGTCGGTGTTGATGTTTTCGGTTTCGTCAACAAGGGCTGGGTCGGTGTTGATGTTCTCGGTTTCGTCAACAAGGGCTGGGTTGGTGTTGATATTTTCTGGTTCTTCAATGATGGGTCCTGCGGTCTCAGGAATGAGCGAGCCACTCTTTGGAGGGCGGGCGGCCGCAATGGCAATGAGTGCAACGAATACTAGGAATTTCATATCTGAAAATTAGAAACTTCTTTATAAAATTGTCTTTGGCTTAAGCGAGGACATTTAATTAAAATATAATGATTTTACAAAAAAGAAAATATTTAGTGAATATGATTCTGACAATTCTGACTGTTTAGAAATTTTCTAAAAACTGGGTAGACATGACAGGCCTTTCGGGTTTTGCGAATCGAAACGATTCTATGTAGCTCCAAAGCGATGGAAACTAATTGAATAGTTGAATAGTTGAATAGTTGAAGCGCGATGTTATAATAACATGATGGTAAACTGCTTACCTATGCAGTATCTTTTAAACTATATTATTTGTGCAAATTTTGTTAGATTTTATAGTATTTCATTATCACAAGCTTATCAGAGAATTTTTGCTTTTCAACAAATATCGCCAAGGTATAATTCCACGATAATAATTAATTGATATGTTTTGATATATTGAATATATTAGAACTTTTATGCGAATAATTCGTAAGGGAGGCATTTTTCATAGCTAAAAAATCCAAGATCAAACTTTACACATTTAGTGTATAAAATTTAACTATTTATGTTTTAGTTTACTATTATTTTTAAGCAAAACATATAGATCTTATATATTAAACAGAACTATGTTTATGTTACAAAAGAAAGGGCTTAGGAGATTCCGGATATTCCGGATATGGCGGAAATATCTCTCTAAGTAAGAGGCAAGTAGAACACGTACAGAATGACACAGGATGTAGGCAATAAAACGATGCTTTCTAAAGATTTAGAGTAATTAATAAAAAAAGCTTAAAAAATAGTTTTTGTAAGATTCGCTGCTTTATACCTTAATATATCATACACCAATTCAGCTATTTACATTTCTATACTAATATGACAGGAATGATTTTTGAGTTTTATTTATGGGAGTGATTGTTTGTACGTACGTACGTTTGTAACTAATAGGCTTAACGAGATGGACCGATTTAAAAAATCTTTCACCATTTGAATGCTACATTATCACTATAATATAAAGAACGTATATTGTTTAAAAAATAAATTTCCATCCGTGTGAAGCCGGGACTGGCTGCTAGTATATGCATAGTTTTTAACTTAACGCTATTATTATGACCTCTTCAACTTTCAAAAATGCATAATTTCACTTATTAACACTTTTCAATAATTTATTGCTATCCTAATCATGATTAACAACCTTCTAATTAAGAGGCACGCCGTTCAGATAAGGCGATTAGGCTAAGGCATCAAAAAGAACTTTTTTGAAGATATCAATGAAAAATGCTAATATTTTTCTCCGAACGAAAGCAAATAAGCAATACTTATAGTTGCTCATTAAACAAACTCCAATTGATAAGATCAGACCGTGACAGTCGATCGATCTCTTATCTGCATCCCAATTACCAAACCCTACGAAGGCAATCCATTTTTGGCGATGGATAGAATGCAATCTCTTCGCTCTTTAATTATCTTAAAAAACTGGTATAAGTTAAAATCTTAAGATAGGATATTGACACTTGTCATTTTCATACAAAGGTTCCGTACCTACCATGGATAGGTTGTACCGACAGATGGCTATTACAAACCGTCAATTGGCTATTGGCACACTTTTATCAATATTTGGATTAAGATTTCTATCTCAGTTGGACAAATATGGATTGTGATATGGGTTTGGGCGTAAGGGTTCAGTGGAAAGGTCGTATTCATTCATTGAACTATCTGTAAATTCCTAGGAACGTACCTAAATGTTAAATTTAAATTATAATAAAATAATACATAAAAATATATCTAATAACTAACCTTAAAATTTAATTATTAAAAAATATTATTAAAAGAAGTCCCTTTAGGCAAGGTTCCCAAGATACTAGCAGCGTTCCCTCTTTGAATAGCTAGACTAATTCTTTGTGCGAGGTAGCTGCCAGCTCTTCGTTCTCCTGTGATGTCGACTAACCTTTTTGATAATTCCCTAAAAAGCTTTAATGCGCTAGGACCCCACGGACCAAGGGTCTCGACACCGAATGGGACAAAATCATATTCAGAGCCTAGACCCCTGTATTTGCAGACTTTAGCTTTTTCAATTAATTATAATTGTAATTCTTTAAGCTACTTACGTTTTAAGGTATCATAGAATAGCGTCGTCATGAATCGTGTCGTTTTTTAGTACTTGACTTAGTAACTTTATTTCAAAATGTTTTTGTTTAATTGATCAGAAATATTTATTTAAAGATTTTACTCAATGCTCAACAGATATTATGGGTCAAAAATTCGTGGGGTCAGAAGTGCTGCCCGTTTTGAATAACGGTGTGCAATTCACTCAAAAATAATAAATAGTACATAAACTTATTATTTTTTTGTAGCAAACTTCGTAAATGCATTTCGTTTTCAAGCATAGACAATGTGTGCGTATTATGTGTAAAAAGTAGATAATTACTGTTGACGTAATCACCAAATAAGAAAATCAACGAACTTATCCATAGTGCTTACATATTGAACGACCCCTATACAACTAAAGATTGTATGGTATCCTTGGAATCCACTTATTAATTATATAAGTTTATATTTAATTATATAATTATCTGTGTATTATTGTAATCGCTGTAAAGATCGAATAATATGGGAAATAAATATAAGAAAAGCAATGAGAGGATACAATGTTTGTGTGACATTTATTAACAGCTATTCTTTATTTAAAAGTAAACAAAAAATGGCGCCCTTGTATCAGCTGATTGACGATAATTTATCGAAACATAATTAAAATTTATGATCTTATTGTAAATACACAGTTGTAATCAGATATGATATAAAACCATAAATAATTTATAAACCTTTATAAAATCAATCATAAAATAGAAGCTTAATCCGATTCGCTATCATGTGTTAAAACGTGCAATATCTGTATTACACTATCAATAGGGAAATAGTGAGATGATAAGCATAATTTCGTTAACATGTGTCTTTCTAAAAAAACCTTCAAGATTGACATTAAACACACTATAATATATTCGATCTAAGTGAAAGGGAAATCTAAAATAAATATAAATAAATAAATAAATCAGTGGGGCTACAACCTTTTTAGGTCTGTACCTCAGAATATCTGTTTCATGATCATTGATGATCAAATGATCACGCCGTCGACGTTTTAGTTCTTAGGCAAGCCGGTTTCATCATGTTTTCCTTCACCGTTGGAATGTTAAATGCGCATAAAGAAAGTCCATTTGTGCATAGCCGGGGATAGAATCCACGACCTCACGGGATGAGTCACACGCTGAAGCCACTATTGGTCTAGTGGCAGAAGGAAGGGAAATCTAGTTGGCCGGAAACTAAGAAATTTTGTCTTTTTACTGATTCTACTCACATCTTGGTACTGGACTTTACCGTCTATATCGTCTGACATATACTTATAAGCATTAAGGTAATATTGAAATCAACTTAAGAGTATACACACTTATATTAAATTTATGTTATATGATTATATTTTTTTTCCATCTGCAATCAGCCTCTTGGCCTTTATCAGATTTTAATTTAGAGTAATGCCTAATAGGGAACGCAAACTCAATAAATTTTTGATTCCCTCCGTATTTCAACTATCAGATTGTGGCAGAAGTTTCGCCCTTTTCAGCCGATACACACTGTCTGTCGTTTCCGACTTCAGCATTTTGTGTGAACCACGGCGCAGCGCTTATATCTCGTAGTGTTTTGTTTTGTAGCCGCTGCAGGATTTCAATATTAGAGCGGCTTGCTGACACCCAGAGCTGTATTCCATAGAACCATATTGGTTTTATTACTGTTTTGTAGATGAGAAGTTTATTTTCCAAACTGAGTGTGGCATTTCTACCTGTGATTATATAGTCATGATATACAGGAGACATATTCCACGATAACTCTTTGAATCTAAGGCTTCAGAAGTCGTGTTTTGTTACTTAAGTCCCGTTACACATAGGATACCCGCTCTACGCCCTTGACTTGCGAACTGGTTGTAAATGTAAATTTACAATTAATTTAATTTGATTTTTTGACGTTCATAAGTGTACATGTTTACCTATATGAATAAGAATATTTTGAGTTTGAGTTTGATACAGTTACTATGTTACGTTTATAAGAACTCTCCGCAACAACGAAGTTATATGATAAGGTTCAAGAATATCCTGAAGGTGGGTGGTACTAAGACAAGGCCATGCTTAAATTAGTAAATGTAATTCACAGCTCTTGTTCCGATTTCAATCCATTGGGAACATTGGTCTAATTATTACTCAATTATAGTTTTATAATATTTCTCATTACAAACGAAAGTATCGAATTTAACAACATAATTATGTATATTGTATGTATTATCGGTCTTCTAATATTGCCACTATTAAATCCTGCCTTACGTAAAATAAAACTTATATTACTTCTGGGTATGACATTAATCCTAAGATAAACCTTTATGGAATATAGATTATTTTTTAATATAAAATACCAATAAGTCTATAGCCAGTTCAGTATTGGAAGAAAACTAAAAGTGAGTACAATATTATAAGTTGATCAAACTATTTTAGTATTAACATATTAACCATTAAAGTAGTAAATTTTCGAATAAAATGTTTCGTTACTAGTGGAAGAGTTGGTGTCTGTTTTATTATATCCAATGAAGTATACTTGAACATCACATCTCACATAATAGCATATGCCGTGGCTTGTTTCAGTGTCTCCGCTGGTAGCAATATTCATTAAAATTAGGAAGTTTTTACAGTATATTTATAAATAAATTTCATTTTACAGAAACCGCAAAAATGAAATTCCTAATCGTATTTGCTCTCATCGCCGTCGCTTCGGCAGTCCCTCTTAACCGTATCTCGGCAGCTGAGATCGAAGAGATCATCAGCGCTATCAACAGCCCCAGCACCAACCCAGCCACAGCTACTGCTTTACAGCAAATGCTCCACGATCTCCTCGGTGGACATGGACTAGACGACATTTCTGCTGGACCCGCTATCATCGATGAAACACCTGCACTTATTGACACCAACCCAGCTCTGGTTGAGGAACACGAGGATATCTCCGTCGGACCAGCTCTGGTTGAGGAACACGAGGATATCTCCGTCGGACCAGCTCTGGTTGAGGAACACGAGGATATCTCCGTCGGACCCGCTATCATTGAAGACCAGCCCGCCAGCGTCAAAGCACCCTTTGTACAGGTTGTCATAAATGTTGACGCATCCGCTGGTGACGTCACCGTAGACCAAGTTTACAACCCAGAGAACCCCGCTCTTATTCCTAGCCCCGTAGAAATCATTGATGGATCCCAACCCGAACTTATCCCCGACAACATCAATGTGATTGAAAACGAAATCATTCCCGACCCAATCCTTATTGTGGAGAACCCCAAGCCAGAGCTGGACGCTGAAAACATCAACATTGGCACACCTTTGATCCCTGACGGCGCCGTCATCCTCCCAGAGACCCTCAACTAGAAACGTAAAAAGATTGGGTATCCTGTTTTTTTATCTGTGCAATGAGGAATTTAAATACTAAATAAATAATTCATCCTATTATCTTGTTTTCTTATACGTGACTTTTTACTAATCTGTAAACTGCCTCAAAGGTGAATAACATCTATATATATAAAAGAAAGTCGTGTTAGTTACACCACTTATAACTCAAGAACGAAAGAACAGATTTGAGTGAAAATTGGTATGGAGGTAGCTTAGAGCCAGGAGACGGACATAGGATACTTTTTATCCCGTTCGACAGCGTTCCCGTGGGACTTGACATGAAACGTCAGTCACTATAAAAAGTGGTATAACAAATAAGAATCAGACTTGGAATAATAAAACGCAAATGATAGCTATGTAATTGACGTATAATGACAGCTATGTAATGACGTATATATGACAATTTGATATTTGTAAGAAATCAATATTCAAAATATTTCTATTAAATAAATACGTTTAATTATTTTTACAATTTACAATTTAATTATAATGATAGTGCTATTGCCCATTCGTATAAACAGTGAAGAGAACTATAAAACTCGGTATGGTCGTATGTATACAGTTCATCCAAAGAATGATGAATGTTTCTATTTGTTGTTGTTGTCGAATGACGCATTTAATCGAGTAAAGGAAGTTTATGATACTTTAATGAAGGCAAACGATGATGAAAATGGTGGTTTATATTTCCTAGATGCCCTTGGTGGAACTGGCAAGACATTCCTCATGTCATTAGTTTTAGCAACTGTTCGGGCGAGATCCAACATAGCGGTTGCAGTTGCTTCTTCTGAAATAGCAGCCACATTGTTAGAAGGATGCCGTACGGCTCATTCAGAATTAAAATTACCGTTAAATCTTCAAACTATTGGAGAACCAACGTGTAATATTGCAAAACACTCAGCAATGGCCAAAGTTTTAGCGGCATCGAAAATCATCATCTGGGACGAATGCACAATGGCGCATAAACGTGCATTGGAAGCACTTAACCGAACATTAAAAGATTTACGCAATGAATCGAGATGTTTTGGAGGAGCAATGATTTTACTGTCTGGCGATTTCCGCCAAATACTGCCAGTAATTCCAAGATCTACGGCTGTCGACGAAATAAACGCTTGCCTCAAATCGTCAAATCTATGGCGCTATGTGACGAAACTGCAGCTGACAACAAACATGAGAGTTACATTGCTTACTGATAAAAAAGAAGAAAAAGAATAAAGATGTAGATGACCTGAACTACATAATGGTATGCGTTTGGTGGTTAGAAAATTGAAGAACAATGTAATTTACGCTACGATAATGATAGGAAAATTCAAAGGTGAGGAAGTTCTTATTCCGAGGATCCCGATGATCCCAACCGATATGCCGTTTGAATTTAAAAGACTTCAATTTCCGATACGTCTTGCATTTGCCATGACCATCAACAAATCACAAGGCCAATCCTTAAAAGTTTGTGGTTTAAATCTAGAACATTCATGTTTTTCCCATGGTCAATTATACGTGGCATGTTCACGGGTCGGAAGACCATCAGCGTTGTTTGTTTTTGCGCCTGATAATAAAACAAAAAATGAAAAAATGTGTATCACAAGGTACTTAAGTGAAGAGCAACCTATGTACTAAAATACAGAAATAGTAATGAATGATTAATGTAGGTATTTAATTTTTTTGTATTTTTTCCAATAAAAAAACCCAAACTGCTTATTTATTGCCATTAAGGCGGAACAAAGTTCGCCGGGTCAACTAGTTATACTTATAACATTCAGTCTTATATTTATCCCGTATAATATAAGCTGATTAGAGTTATTCGAGGATATTACAGAAAAGTGAATAAAAGTGGTGCTGTCGGAACAAGCAGGTGTAGTAGGTACACTTTAAATAGAACTTTAATATAGATTCTATTTAAATGACTGGATGTTTCGATGTTAAGTATCAGTAATTATTTATTTTCACACTTTACACTTTCAACCTAATAAAAAATATTAATAAAAGACAAATAAACTAAAACAGTATCTATCGTTATTTACAGTGCAATAAAATATATCAGTCTCAGATGTATGCTGCAGCACAATTTCAATATCAGACGTCTAGAACAGAACGTTTCTTGAGGCAGTTTTTGCCGCGTCCCACCTCTCCTCTCATCCTTCAAAAAAAGAGCGTACCAATTCTTAAACTAGATGCTTCGTTGCTGACCACGACGCTCAGACATGAGCTGCGAGAGAGTGAAAGAGAGGGAATTCTTAAACAGCCGGCAACGCAAGTACTCAATGTGAGGCAATGTGAGTCTCTCTCTCGCTGGCCACGCTTGCTGAAAAGCCCTTGAATCATCTTGTTATGTAAATATTAATAAATTTGTAGTTTTATTTAAATATAAAAAATCATCAACGATTTAAAAAGACTCTTTACACGACTGCTAAAAATCTAGAGTTTTCTATTGTATTTTAATATCTTTTGTTATTGTATCTAACAATAAGTTTATATCGTAAAGAATGTAATATTTTAAAGTAATTTATGGGCCCTAATTTAATAAAATGTGTAATAAAATAAAATATATTCTTTAATCTCTACCTAAGCCGACATGCGTTCTCCTGCGTTCAAATCTGCCTGTGCAGTAATAGATTTTATCTATTATTTGGTCTGTGAGTAATATTCACAGAACCAGTCTGCGAAAGATGACTTCCATATGTCAAAAACGAATTGATTTTGACATACAGAAGGCTGAAACCTAATCATCTGGAAAACAGATAGGTACATGAATCTAAAATCAAGATTTGTAACGATTTTTTTAAAATCATTTCCATTTTTTAAAGATGAAGAAGATACGCAATTTTAAACTACACGAAGGATGTAAATTAATAGATTAATCCAAGTATAATCAAAGTGTCATATTATCTTTATAAAAATCTTCCTCCATGGTTTTTTTAGTTGATTATACTATTGTGTAAAAATTGTACACGCTGTACCTCGGTAGCGTAGGAGTATTAATACATTTCTTAATTCAATATTCAAGTTATATCTCTCAAGATTCAAGATACTCTTATCAATTACACTAAAAAAGTTAATCTTAAACTTTAACTTTTACCGAAAAACCGGTAAATTAACTTTCTAAAGTAAACATAGGTACCAGTTGTGAAATGTGATTGTTACAGCAGTCAAGGCAATTGTAAATACTATATAAATATCACAAATTACTGTGAGCTCTATATATTATCAAACGATAAAGTGGATTTAAATAATCATATTATAGATTAGGCTTAAAACCAAGTAATTATTTTCTTGGTATTTACTAAGCGTACAGATTCTTTAGACAGCCATCGACACTAACAATACCAAATAGTTTCGAAGTGCGTTGTTGGCCTTTTTGAAATTAATACCATCATACGTTCGGAAAAACTTAGATAGTTTCGTTAACAAAACTTTTGAAGCAAATTTCTAATCTTATTGCTTAGGCAATTTTTAATTCTTATTTGTTTTATTAGTCTTGTATAGATAGAAGGCCTGGGCCTGATTATGAAACTTACGAAGAAAAAGTTATAACGTTATTAAAACTTGAACGGAAGTGGCTAGTTAAAATAATTAGTATTAATAGTGTAGCGTATCGTAGATACGCACTAAAAATGTACATACTGTTTGGTGTAGTATTTTCTATACGATTTTGATGTATGTGGCAACATAAGTACAGGACACTAAGAAAAGAATAAAACAGACGTCACTCAGAACAGACTTTTAAGATGAGTGAGCATGTATTTTTTCCTATGAGCCTTTCTATAAGAATACTAGTTGACCCGGCGAACTTTGTTCCGCCTTAATGGCAATAAATAAGCAGTTTGGGTTTTTTTATTGGAAAAAATACAAAAAAATTAAATACCTACATTAATCATTCATTACTATTTCTGTATTTTAGTACATAGGTTGCTCTTCACTTAAGTACCTTGTGATACACATTTTTTCATTTTTTGTTTTATTATCAGGCGCAAAAACAAACAACGCTGATGGTCTTCCGACCCGTGAACATGCCACGTATAATTGACCATGGGAAAAACATGAATGTTCTAGATTTAAACCACAAACTTTTAAGGATTGGCCTTGTGATTTGTTGATGGTCATGGCAAATGCAAGACGTATCGGAAATTGAAGTCTTTTAAATTCAAACGGCATATCGGTTGGGATCATCGGGATCCTCGGAATAAGAACTTCCTCACCTTTGAATTTTCCTATCATTATCGTAGCGTAAATTACATTGTTCTTCAATTTTCTAACCACCAAACGCATACCATTATGTAGTTCAGGTCATCTACATCTTTATTCTTTTTCTTCTTTTTTATCAGTAAGCAATGTAACTCTCATGTTTGTTGTCAGCTGCAGTTTCGTCACATAGCGCCATAGATTTGACGATTTGAGGCAAGCGTTTATTTCGTCGACAGCCGTAGATCTTGGAATTACTGGCAGTATTTGGCGGAAATCGCCAGACAGTAAAATCATTGCTCCTCCAAAACATCTCGATTCATTGCGTAAATCTTTTAATGTTCGGTTAAGTGCTTCCAATGCACGTTTATGCGCCATTGTGCATTCGTCCCAGATGATGATTTTCGATGCCGCTAAAACTTTGGCCATTGCTGAGTGTTTTGCAATATTACACGTTGGTTCTCCAATAGTTTGAAGATTTAACGGTAATTTTAATTCTGAATGAGCCGTACGGCATCCTTCTAACAATGTGGCTGCTATTTCAGAAGAAGCAACTGCAACCGCTATGTTGGATCTCGCCCGAACAGTTGCTAAAACTAATGACATGAGGAATGTCTTGCCAGTTCCACCAAGGGCATCTAGGAAATATAAACCACCATTTTCATCATCGTTTGCCTTCATTAAAGTATCATAAACTTCCTTTACTCGATTAAATGCGTCATTCGACAACAACAACAAATAGAAACATTCATCATTCTTTGGATGAACTGTATACATACGACCATACCGAGTTTTATAGTTCTCTTCACTGTTTATACGAATGGGCAATAGCACTATCATTATAATTAAATTGTAAATTGTAAAAATAATTAAACGTATTTATTTAATAGAAATATTTTGAATATTGATTTCTTACAAATATCAAATTGTCATATATACGTCATTACATAGCTGTCATTATACGTCAATTACATAGCTATCATTTGCGTTTTATTATTCCAAGTCTGATTCTTATTTGTTATACCACTTTTTATAGTGACTGACGTTTCATGTCAAGTCCCACGGGAACGCTGTCGAACGGGATAAAAAGTATCCTATGTCCGTCTCCTGGCTCTAAGCTACCTCCATACCAATTTTCACTCAAATCTGTTCTTTCGTTCTTGAGTTATAAGTGGTGTAACTAACACGACTTTCTTTTATATATATAGATAAATTAATTACCGTTGTTTGTGAAGAAATATATCAATTTAACAAAGATAAAAATGGGTTGTGATTTATAAAAATATGGAACATCCCATAATAGCTATAATTTTACTATTCTTAAATTATAAATTGATAGTTTTTTTTTATGGCAATAGTTATAATTTTACGACATTTTATTTCACAAAATAATATTTTAATCTTCTGAGTCAGCTGATACTTGACAGATACTGTCAATGTAAATACGCATGTCACAAGAAAAATCCAAAAGTGACAACTGATAGATCTGAATAACATCTATATTTTAAAATACTCGGAACTTCTAAACTTAACCTTTCTTAAAATTTAAATGGATAAAAACTATTAAGTTATTAATTTACTATACAACATTTTGTAAATTTATTATTTAGAAATGAGGCTCCATATTCCCAATTTGGCCCCAAAAAGTACCCATGCAAGAAGATTTCAAACAGAGCCTGTACCATTTCAAATGTTACTCCCTCTTAAACTAAAGAAAGAAGTATCAGGTAAAAGCGATAAAACAAAAGAAGCAGCGTGTATGCAAGAAATGGCTGTGCTATTTGCTTGTTTCAAGAAATCAGAATTTGATCAAAAGCAGTGCCTAAAGGAAGTTACTGCATTCCAAACATGTTATAATGATTACAATCAGAAAGCTAAGGTTCAAAGAGAAATGGGCAAGAAAGGTATTCTTATTCCAGGCGAGAAGAAACTTACTCATAGACAGTTAAATCAACTCCTAAAGGGCTTTCCTCCATTATAATTTAGCTAATATTACAAGTAGTTTATGTTGTGAATATACCTGGTTAATAAATGTAGAATTAATATAATTGTCTTTTATATCAATGTTCCTTTTTAATCTATGCCTCTCAGTGTGTTCAGCACAGTATGGTAAGATTTAGTGTGGTTAGGGCAATTTTGCAAATATACTTAACTAAGAAATTTTTCTGGATGCACAGAAATCACATATCTCTATTATAGATTACTTATGTGCGATCCCATGACCTAGTCTTACCAATAAAAGGTTTCTTGTTACTCCATGATAACAAAACAAACAGAAGGTAATAAATCCTGTAAGGAGGTTTCTATATATTCTTAAAAAAAACTAAAAAAATAATATAATAATTATATTTCATAATTTTATGTCAATTTGTAAAATATAAAATAACACATCAATATCACTTTGGGGCAGTGTTGATCCACTGTGGTGAAGACACCTGAAGCTCAATGCGCCTTACAGTTATATATTCATCATCTACTTCATGTATGTTATAGAATCTCTCCAATTCTTCAATGGCTTTATCTTCAAGCTGAAAAAAATTCATATATATTGATATATATATAGTTTAAGCCTGCTGTTTAATATATAAAAATTTCATGATAAATTTTACTCCAGAGTATTAATCCTTCATTTGTCTATTTCACTAAGAAAATATAAGACTATAATGATATATAATTGGCTTCACATGGCATTATATTTTTTATAGGCAGGTAGCAATACATATTAGTTTGCGCACAATGTTTAATGCTATCCTATTGAGCCCATCAAACAAAACAAGTGTATAAAATGTAAGTATGTATAACGTAGGTAATGGACACCCAGTATGTAATGCATAACATAAGGAAAGAAAAACCAACCTGGGTCAATGTCAAAGACTTAGTCATAATCCGTGACGAATCATCCTTTTGTTTTTTCTGATCAGCAAGGATTTGATTAAACTCCAAACTTTTAGGTTTGCATGGGCTGCTGCTAGCAATTGGAGCTTCACAAATTTTCCAAGGGTTCTTTGGCTTATCCGTGGGCGATCCAAGTGTTAACTTATTAACTAGATAGTCGTCTAAAGTCTGGGGAGTCTGGTTGTCCATTGATGCTAATTTCTTTCTTTGCTTTTGGGACAATTTGGGACCAACATGGCTTATAACTAAATTCGTATGAGAACTCCGGCTATGGTCAATAGATGATTCCTTTGGAGATGTTGACATTTGGGATGTACTTGGTGTGTCAACTGGTGGGTTCTTTGACAATTTTGTGAATGAATTTGTTGGGGTTTCATTCATGATATCTCTCGCGGAAGATATTGCTTTCAAACGAGCCTGTACCAGTTTCTGTTGTGGTGATAACACTTGAGTCCAATTACTGTTTGACTTGTCAGTTTCTTTAGAAATTTCCTTTAGAGATAATGTTATATCACCCGAATCATTCAGATCAGACGATATAGAACTGACAGACTCATATCGCATTCTAGCTTTCTCATTCTCTGTATATTCAATTTTTTTGGACTTTGCTCTTTTGCTTGTTTTTGTTTGCACTTCAACAATACTTGTGTCTTTGATATATTCTTCATCAATAAAATCTAAATCTATGGTGAAATTTTTAGCAATTTCTTCCACCATTTCATCGGTAGGTGCAATTGAGAATGGTGTTATAATTCTTGATGACATAATAGGATTAAATTTGCAGTAGTATTTACTTATATCCTCTAATAATTCATTTTCTAAAAGATCTAAAGTCCGGTTTTCAAGAATATTAGCTATGTTCAGAGAAATATACTCCATGCAGTATTGTTTCAGTTGTGTTGCGTTATAGGTGTGTGCAAATTGGCAAAGTTCAGCACAGTTTTTTAATGTCACAAGGTTGGCAAGTGCAACTTCACACATTTCACGGATTCTACCAATGAAAAGCTGGTCAGCGACAATAAGCATACTGCATATAAAGTCAATGCTGTCTGATCTATCTATTTCGGGACATGTGTCTGTATAAAGGAAGTTTATAACTGGGAGAAGTATACTATGATTTATTGGTATAGTTACTTTTGATAACATTTTGCTCTGGAACAAAACAATTAACTGTTTAGAAATTAATAAAACATTTAATAATATACGACATAGTACAATCAAAACCGTTTATGACGACATCGTTTACAACAACATACCGGTTATATTGACCAAATCAAAGGTCCCGGCTGAATTCTATTGTACATATTAGGTTCTTAATAACAACGTCGTCAGCTGTTAGGATTATCAGTTTTTACGATTTTTTTTGGGGTGGCTATAGTTCTTACGTACGTACGAACGCATCCATATAATTAGCGAGATTAATTATTTTTAATAATAATAACTAACCTCAGTCCAAGAATGCAGGAACATTCCACTAAAATACTCCAAGCGAGCGGCTAACACACACTTATGCGCTGATAAAAGCACACCATCTTTTGAGCACACATTTGTATCCACTAATTCGGGATATGTCTGTCTGTCCCATGTCATTGTGTTTTTAGTGTATGTAGCACTGTCTCGGAGGCATACTGTACCGTTTTTGTAGCTAAAATAAATATTTTATTTGTTAAAATATTATAAAATAGTGCACATTGTTTAAGGCATTAAATAACCACTATTTAAATACAATTTTTTAAAACAGATGAATAAATCTACCAAGAAACTAAAATTATTAATTTAAAAAAAATTAAATAACTCTCTCCGTAGTAACTTATCATCTAAAAAAATCAAATACACAACTACTACTACTCGTCGAGCGAGATTGCTTATCTAGCCGAAGCCACATACAAATTATTTGAAGAAGTCTATAAGGTATGAGGGTGTGCAATTATTTAATCAATTACCGTCTAAAATTCGCAATATTAACGCGTTTAACAAATTCAAAAAGTATGTATGTTAGAGAGAAGTAAACTAAAATTGGGACAGCTAATGGCGACGTTTAATCTCATATATAAATCATATACATATTTGGTTTCTCACGTAAATAAATATTTTTTTTTTGTAATGGCAAATTAAGTTAAAATTAACGGTCTCGCCTCGATATTGCATTCCCTAGTTGGACCTCAAGTTCATACTTACTAGTACTTCTCAAGAAGTTTATGCAGGCCCATGACTTGCAACCTCTTGGCAGACGCTTGGACCATTTTAACAGGATCACAGTACAGCCTCTGTGTTTGTATGTTTGCATTGTTCTGTCGGCGTTTGTTATTTTTCCTCTTATCTTGCTCTTTGTACACCTCAAAAGCCGATATTTCCGATGGATTTTCTGTAAAAAAATTAGATTAATTTATAAGCGGAGCGTTGTATTCGATCATGGTAACTGAGAAAAAGGAGTTCCAAAGGATTAATTTAATTAAGTTTTTGCCAAGTATATGTGTAACATTTTTATAAAATAAATATAACATTAGGTGATGCCAGCACATGGCGTTTGGTTAAGTGGGAATAATGAAGAAAAAAGTGAAATCACATAATTGTAAAATGCTTAGGATAGATTCATTTCTGTGTCAGTTTTAAATTAAAATTAATAGTTTTTTAATTTAAAGTAAGTAGTAGCAATAAAAATATCCTGTTGAATGTAATATTGGATATGATACTTGTATATAGATGAAATTTTTTGTCGTGTATATCTTTTCAGACCATGCCAGTGCCAGGGGGTACTGGAGGAAAACGGAAGAGGCCCTTGTCCAGAAATGGACGAAATAAAAGAGGTGATGATGATGAGATACGGTTCAAAGTTTTGTCATTCTGATTGTACCAGGGAATCATAAGTCGTAAGAGATACAATTTAATGTTTAAAAATTTGAAGTTTACTCACCAATGACCTCTGTATTATCAATATCGACTTCTCTTTCTTTCTTATATGGAATCAAATCTTCCTTCCTTATCTTCAAACTGCACGGACCCAACTCGGCAACATCACATGAACCCGTATACATATATTTTAAGATCCTTTCAAATACTTCAGGGTGAACATTTTCTAATGTAATTGTAGGTTTTTCATCAATCAGTGTTGCCTCTTGATATAATTTGTATAGAAGTTCACTACTTGAGGCTACGATGAACATGTGCGCGGGGAAGAGTTTCGATCCAGCCTTTAAAAATATAATAATACTGATAAAGACTTTTTATACCCTCCTGATAGATGAGATCTGTGATGAGATAGTTTTTTGAAGTAAAACTTCTTTTGGTGCATGAGGGTATTTTTTTTACGGATGAAACGCAATAACGATAATAGTAGCGTCACGAAGATGTGCAGCGTTTATGTCGAAGACAAGGGAGAGAGCGATTGAGACCGTTCGCCCATGAAGCAAATAGCCATTGAGGCAGAGTAGGGAGCCAGCAAGTGAGAAAAATCGAAAGAGAGAAATATAGCTAACGTCGCAACACGTGAATGTCATATGGAGCAAGGGGTGGGAGAGAGCTATAGTGAGAAAGATTGAGAGAGAGAGAGAGATCCATGGAAATTCTGTCGCATAACGCCTGGGGCAGTAAACGCAGACTTTTTATTTATTTTTATTATCATTAGCACATATACAGTGTGTCAAAGGTGTGAATGTAGATATACAAATACATGAAATGATCATATACTGCTACATAATCATATATTGGGGCTTTTACCTGAGTCATAATTATTTTACAAAGAAGTTTAACTTCTGACGTGTGTACTTTGTAAGTCTTATAACTAATTCTGTCATATGTACCTTAAAGGTGACATCGTGTAAGATGTCATCATCGGCTGCTGTCTCAAACAATGTTTCCATGTGCTTGGATAGACAAGATGGCGAAAGTTCTGGTACTGATAGAAGCCCGCATGTTGGTTTATTCTGAAAAAAAAGATAACAAATAGAAAAATAACTTAACTGTGTTCAGATATCAGTTACCCAACCATATAAAGTTTTTGACAAATTACTGATGAAATCGAAGTTACAATTACCGCTTTTGTGTATCTTTCTTAAGGTAAAATAGCGACATAGATTATAAACATAGCAGGAATAGATATTAGATGAGAAATAAAAAAAATAAAATGATAGTGTTATTCGGGACAGCAATAGCTTGTGTTAACCGAATATTACATTGGAAAACTACTGTGTATTAATGTAACCATCAGCAGTCTGGTATGGTATCTCGGCAAATGCATATAAAAAATCGTAATCAATTGATAATATTAAGTTAGTATTAGTATGAAAAGAAATTAAAAAAATTTTTTTTAGTTTAATCTTAAAGTCTAATTCTAACAAATCTCTCTTTTTTAAGATTTTCCGAACATTTATCATCAACTACATGTATAGACCAACCTGTATACAGGCAAAATTAAGTCCCTCGCAGTCCACAGATATCGCGGTGGCTCTATGCACGTTTGGTATTTTTACGATCTTGACAGACGTATAGTCGTCTCTTTCTAAACTATTGACAATCGACTTGCCGTCCTTCTCCCTCTTCATGGTCGTGTCCTCTTTCTTCGACGGAGTTTTACGAGAAATATAACCGATGAACGCTTCACCATATTTAGTCGTGAAGTATAAAGCATCGTGCGTTAGTGCCATTTGTGTTATTTTTATTTGGTGATTGAGGCCAAACACGCACCTAAAGGGTAAATTATAAATACATGTTATTAACGCCCAAACCTAATAACCTATCTCAATCCATTTTGGACCATCTAAGATAGACATCTTAATCCAAATATTGATAAGTGTGCCAATAGCAAATCGACAGCTTGTAATAGCCATCTATCGATACAAGCTTTCCAAGTTAGGTCGGACCGGTGTATGTGAATAGACCTTTGTATGAAAATGACAGTTCGACTATGCCAATATTCAATCTTAAGATTTTAACATACAATAAAATTATCAATATAATTTAAAAGCTATTTCATATGTTTTAAAAATAGACAGGTATATTTGTACGGTTTTATTTACTTTATTTGGTTTATATATTGATTGTCAAATATCACTCATATTTGACAGAGCGAAGAGATTGCATTCTATCCGTCGCTAGGTAGGGTTTGGTTATTGGGATGCAGATAGGCGATCGGTTGACTGACACCGTCTGATCTTAGATTGGTTTCAATCTGAGATTGTGGATTAATTATTGGATTCGGGCGTAAGTGAAGCTATAAAATAGTAAAGGCCGGCAACGCATTCGAGCCCTCTGGCATTGAGTTACCATGGGCGGTATCCCTTAACATGATGAGCCTCCTGCCTGTTGTAATTTTAGCAGCAGTTTTATTTTTAAAATCATACCAATTAAAACAAGATTTTCGTATAATGTGTTCAATTTATAAGTTGGCTGGAAGAGATAACTCGGAAGCGACAAAGCTGCCAGTTGACATCCATTTTATTTAATTGTACTGTAATTCCGTATACTTGCAACGAATTATTAATTAAAAAACTGTTTAAACCTACATTGACGCACGTTTAGAGTCGACTTACCTATATTTAGGAATACAATAATTTTAATAATTAAATACCTTGTGAGTTTATTTGTTGTGTCCTGCCATATCATCAACTGTCCGACATTCGTAAGCAAAAGAACCGTGACTCGAGAATAGCTCCCCGCCTCACTAACCTTCGCTTCCACGCGCACTTGGTGAAGATTTATTTGCCTACAAATAACCATAAAGAAGGTCAATTGATAAACGACCAAATACCACGTGACCATTCTTAGAACATAACATTATTTTTAAATCAATTGCATATCATTTTACAGTGACTATATTAATTATATGATACTTTTAAGTACATATTGAAATTACTAAATTAAATATGTATAAAATAAAATAAAAATATTATGAATTAGGACATATTTTCATCAGTGTTGCTTCCAAAATGTTTTCCACCGAATGTGGCAAGAATTTGACCCACTTGACGACAGTAAAAAAAGTATTTTTACGTTTTACCTACAAAAAGATAAATATTTCTTTTCTAAGTCTAAATATTTACTTAAAAATAACGAATATTTCAATATCACGACCAATAAATGGAATTAACTTTAATTACTTTGCAAACGTTGTTTTGCCATGGACATTAGGACATTCTAGGAAAAAAAAATAGTTCAATAAAAATAACCATAACTACTATAAAAAAATAGGGGTTGATCGTAGAGGTGTGAAAATTTAGTGTTGTATGCATTTCTGTATTTTTTTTTAATTGTCTAAAATTAAAGAAAAATTGTGGTGGACATCCCTTATCACTTAAGGGTTTGAATTATAAATAGTAGCCGTTTCTCAGACTTACTAAATATGCATAGAAAAGAAAAATTTCATAAGAATCGGTCGAGCCATTTCGGAGGAGTATAGGAAGAAACATTGTGACACAAGAATTTATTTATATAGAGATATATTTTTGTAAACTTTCTTTTATACTAGTTGAAATAAAATTTTTGATTTGAACGTACGTCATAGAGACTGGTGCGACGCCATCTTGCCGCAGCGTATACAGTCTTTTTTATTGCCATTAATAAATTATCAATAATAGTTTATGGAATCTTGCCAATCAATCAATCAATGAAAATAGTCAATTGTGTAGAGGTCCCAACTTACTTAACAGCGATTTTCTTGCAGATATATTTATGCAGCAAATAAACATCTCCACGGCTGGTCGTAATCACCGTCGCAGCATCCGACGCGTCCACAAGTTCAAACTTTGTCTCCTCCTTACTATTCATAGATATCGCTACCTAAAATAAATAATTAATATATTTAAATCTCAAATCTCACGCTATGGTTGATATATTCGTTTAGTAGTTACAAATTAGAACTTAAGATGTGAATTCTGTCACATAACTGTCTTTATTGGATTTATATTATCATTAGCACATATACAGCGTGTGAACAGTGTGAATATAGATATAAAAATACATGGAAGGATCATATACTGGTACAGGAACAGCTATTGGGTTTTTACTATTGAATAATTAAGTACAAAGTAGTTTTACTTCTGACGTGTACTTTGTACAAACGCACTTTTTTGAGATATGAGTATCCCCGACTTTCCGAAGGGAACATATATAACACGGCTAACTAAAAAAATAATGTTGACAGGTATTAAACGTTTTAAAAAAAAAAATCACCTTTTTTGGTGTCGGCACAAATTTATCCTGATGTCCCAACTGTCCTATATTTTGTCCCCATGTGTACACACCCTTTGCGTTCCAAAGAACAACGTGGGACCGTCCCGCACAAACTCCAATTGGATGAGAGATTTGATATTTTGTTGTTCCCACTTTCGACGTTGATGTTGTATTATCTGAACTGTTAAAGGTGTATTGGATCATCTGAAATCATTATACATATGCGTTTTAGTTTTCCCTTCAAACTAGTCTAATTCAACTCTTTCGTCTTTAAGAAATCAATGAGTTGTCGCGCCACTGAAACTAGAGCAAGTGTGCAAGAGCAACTTTTATTATTAAAGATAACTCAGAAGCATATCATTATTATTAATTTCTTATTAGTGACAAGAATAATAATACTGAAGATTTTTATTGGATAAAATTAGTTACGTTCAGAAAATATATTTTGTTATTTTGGTGACAAGAATAATAATACTGGAGATTTTTATTGGATAAAATTACTTACGTTCAGAAAATATATTTTGTTATTTTGGTGACAAGAATAATAATACTGGTGATTTTTATTGGATAAAATTAGTTACGTTCAGAAAATATATTTTGTTATTAGTGACAAGAATAATAATACTGAAGATTTTTATTGGATAAAATCAGTTACGTTTATAAATATAATTTCTTATTAGTGACAAGATTAATAATACTGGAGATTTTTATTGGATAACATTAGTTTCGTTCAGAAAATATAATTTCTTATTAGTGACAAGGTTAATAATACTGGAGATTTTTATTGGATAAAATTAGTTTCGTTCAGAAAATATAATTTCTTATTAGTGACAAGATTAATAATACTGAAGGTTTTTATTGGATAAAATTAGTTACGTTTATACCATAGAGTTTATATTTCTAAACGTACCGCACCACTCTGCAGCAAGAACACTGTAGACGTCAGCGTCAACGCTATCTCCTTACAGGGCTCCGGTAGTCTCAATGGCGTGGGCCGAAGCGCCGTAGCCATGGAGCCACCGGCACGTGCCGGTTGTCCCGCGCACCAAACGGATCCAGATGCGCATAGCCATACACTATGGAATTTGCCCAAACAGACCTGAAAGATAGATTTTACTTAAGGAAATCAATGTCATACTTAATACGTTCTGTATATATTTTATTAATCTATTACTATTACTATCTATGTAACGTAAATAGGTGAGCCACCTGGTCATTTGCCTCCTTTTACATACAAACAGATAACAGTAGACTTGATAAATTAATGATTGTTACAATTAATGCTACTTTTTCGATTACGCGCCTAATACAATGAATACATTTGGGCATCAGCTAGCATATGTGTGACTCGTATCTATGACATAAACACAAATCTTGCCAAAATACACGAAACTCACAAGATATTACGAAAGCTACCTCATATTTGCTCTTTAATATCTTAAAAATATTGATAATACTATATATAAACAAAAAGAATGTTTTTAACGTTTTATTGTAAAGTATGACTTCTTATAGTCTGAGGATAATTCCCGCTATACATATTTGGCGTGAACTTGTATGTTTGTGCCGGGTTGATCGCTGACACGACCCTCACGACTTTCTTCGGTGGTTCTTCAACAAACATCATGTTATCGAGCGAAGAATTTGGAGTTAAATTCTCCACATTGTCTATGCGTTTTGGGACAAACGAGACCGGTTCTGCTATACCCAAAAGCGGTTCACCGCGAATTATACAATATGCGAAAAATATCACAACAGTATACGCTGAGAGCAGCAGAAATATGTAGAATATAATCAATCCCTTGTTATCTTTAATAGACTGCCGTAAAGCATCAAAACACCCGATATGGGCGTATGCTTGGACATCGAGAGATTGGGTACACGCCTTCGATACTGGGACGAAGTTTTTATCCATCACACAACAATGTTTAGGGTACAATTTATCCATATTATTCCTTTGCCACGCAGAATCTACAAAATCTTTATAATTGTTTACGCCACAACATTTGTATTCCACCATAATGTAATCGAACATATGAGTTACAAAATCATTTTCTTTGCCATAGTAAGTCTTTAAGGTTGATCGCAGATATTTTCTTGTTTTCGGATTGTCTGTGTATATATTATGGACACCAAATACAAAGAAGAGCCAAAAAGTTGATAACGATAACGCCGTTACAAGGAATATGTATGATTTTATCGCACATTTGGTCCTGCAACCAGCTCCTAAGAGCCCACAACACGATGTTAACATGGCCAAGCCAGCGATTGGTATTAGAATTGTCGTCATTGGAGTAAGCCATAGTTTTAAGTTTACGAAGTTGGCTATACTGGTTACAAAGGAGCTTTTGGTAATTGTATAATTTACATCTTTAAAAAAGTCAGTGTTTATCGCACACCAGACACAAATCAGCAATCCAACACTACCAAATATGAAGAAAAGTAAATTGGTGAAGCCGAGACAGGTTCGTGGTAGACCAGTTGAGTGCATTTTAATTTAAAAAGGATTTAAAAACATTACAAATGTCTGACGGTCCTCATACTTATATTTTTAATGTCACGGTGACATATGTCACAAACAGTTTAACAAGAAGGTGTAATTAAACTTTTTGACAAAGTTGTGAACATTGATATTTTAACATTAGCTAGACATTACTTTCAATCTCATATTAGTAATGTCTGTTAAACAGGCAATACAAATAATTTAATTTGATGTTTTTTCTTATTAACATAATTAATATACAGGAAGCTTCAGTTGTCAAAAATTTGCAAATCAAATCAAATGAAATATCTATATTCATTTAGGTAAACATGTACACTTATGAACGTCAAGAAAAACAAATTAAATTAATCGTAAATTTACATTTACCAATTTTACGCATTTTATAATAAATCTCAAAAACTACTGGACTGACTTTAATTTTTAACCATTAGAATGCTAGAATATCAATGAGTAACAGAAGACTTTATTTACAAAATAAATGTCCTGTCAAGGAATGCCAAAACAGGCAGCTATAATAAAAAATATAATTAAAAAATCTGGAGATGGGTAGGGGTAAACATTAGCCTATAACTCACTTGCTTAACATTCTCATTACTTCTACTGAAGCAAGAAAGGAGATCAGGCACATTTTTTGACTGCTGCGATCCAGTACCCAATGTATAATTAGTGTTGCTTCCCCATACATAGACATCACCAGGCATTTCATTCCCAACTTTACAGATGTATTGTCGGTCAAGCATTGCATGCTCTAACGCTTTGTAGTCATCTTTGTCTAAAATATCTGGGTATACTCCTGAAATTATACTCTTTAGGATAAAAGTCATAATATATTGTCAAAATTATGTATTACTAAATCTATTTCTTCAAGTACAAAAATCTATTTGAATAATAATTTTGGGGATTATGAAAGGAACTATACATTTTGAAATTCACTAATAGAATAATATAGTAAAAGTTAAAAGATAAGTGGGGACTTAACAAACAAAAATAACTCCATAGAGAACTTTCCAATTGCATTTAAAGAAATATTTTATTTCTTTGTAATGATTTAAATTCAGTTTAACTTAATTTACCTATTTTCATCAAAGCAACAGCAGTATGTACTTGTCCATAAAATATACTTCTATGTAGAGGTGTGTATCCAGACTCCCTGTCTTTAGCATTAACAAATGCTTCTGATGAATGATTTATAAGCCATTGCATAAGATTGTTTCTGCCCCTCGATGCGGCCATATGTAGAGCTGTGCGGCCCTTTAATCACAATAGATACATTAAGGCCACAATCCGTTTTTTATAATGCTGATAGTATTTAAATTGGAAATTTAATTCTCTTACCTCAAAATCAAAAGCCTTAGTGAAATTGCTGCAAGTTGCTCTAATAAAACTTGCAAGAGATATGTCATTTGTAGATCTCTTAGTGATAGCACTTGTTATGATTTGGCCATGACTTCTAGACTTACACTTAATTGTGCAATCAGCTTCAGGTGCCTTACTCATTTTATATAATAAATATTACTTCATATAATAGTATAAGAACTGTATATAGACTAATTAGCAGGTACGATGTAGATATGACACTTTTAATCTAAGATGAGCAAATCAAAGACAGAGGTCGGCTTCGCCAGACCCCTGTAGGGTCTTCCTTTCTCTAACACGACATAATTGTTTTTATGGCAAACTGCAAGAAAAAAACATATTATATTCCCTCAGGTATAAACCGTGTCAGAACATATATCAGATACCAGGAAAATATCATTCGCTGTAGGCCAATATGTATAAATATATATAAAAATAGAATTAGTGTAGAAACATACCCTTACAAGTAACCAGCTGCACAAAATTTACGAGCACTGAATAAGTAATATGACACCATAATTCACGTAAAATGGTAGAAACTTTGATGCATTTGATTTTAAAATTAATTGAAATCAAAACCGTTTAAGCAGTATTAAAAAATAATATTCGGCAAAATTATCAGTCACCTTGGAGCTCAAAAGTTAAAGCCTTATTTGAACTTTTCATCTAACAGTGTCAATATTCAAACAGATGAAGTTCACTTTGTAAGTCATCGTGACGGATTTGTATAACGTTACAGTGAAACGTCAATAGAAAGGCAAAACAAATCAAATGGCAAAAAAAGCCATAAAAAAACCTTCCTCAACTTTTGACATATTATACGAAAATCAAAAGTGACATATTACAATTTACATTTGAAATTGAAAAGTGTATCTTTCGAGTATCGATGAAAATTGTTGGATAATCACAAATTACAAAATTTAGGAACAAGAGCATCTTTTAAAGGTAGATCACCACAGGAAACATGCTTAAAGCTATTGCAACAGCGACACGGCTTTCCATGCCTACATTATCAAGGTAATATTGATTTTTTTATTAAAATCATTACTGTTATTTGAATTTAACTAATTCTTATAAACCATTACAACTCAGTAGGTCCCTACCTGCGTTTTCAACATCTTCGTCTCGATTTGCCAGCCGGGATCCTACATCACGGAAGGAAGCCCCAAAAATTGACACAGAAACCGTAATAGCCTTGCCTGAAGAAACCAAGGAGAAGCAGTTGTATGAATCACAAATTTGTGTACCAACTAAGGTTAGTAGGTTGAAATCTAATGCGTTTTAGTCTAGAGTTTGTTTTTAAGGAGAAAACCTAAGATTTAATTTATTTAAATTTAATTCATCCTAAGATTTGGGCCCCACCTTGGTAAAATTAACATAGTAGATGAATTTTTCTCACAATTTCTGTGATTTTAAACTAGAATACTAATATTAACCAAGATATTTTTGATATTGCCATGTTATTTTAAAACTTATATATAGAATACTTGTAGCTATTTGATTCCTATCGATTATAGGTAGACCTTTCACCAATTACTGGAGTACCTGAGGAACATGTCCGATGCCGCAGAGTTCGTATTTACCAACCACCCAAGAATTCTATGCAAAGTGGTACCAACAATATACACCACTGGGAAATGGAATTTGATACAAGGCAGCGTTGGGAGAATCCTCTCATGGGTTGGACGTCAACTGGTGACCCACTATCTAATATGAAACTCCAGTTCACAAACCCTGATGAAGCCATAGAGCACTGCGAAAAGAATGGTTGGGTGTGGTATCTTGATTGTCCCAAAACAGAGAAAGAATTCAAGACCAAGAGCTATGGACTTAACTTCTCGTGGAACCGTCGTACCCGAGTCTCCACCAAGTAGATTTAAATCACATTACAGTTTGTTGCTTAATTTTATAGAGTTTTAATATTCCTAGAACAATCTTAAAATTAAATAATAGAAATTTAATACTACTTTTATTAAATGTCAAGGGACATTATTTAAACATCTGTGTATTACTATTTATATTACATTCACATACTTTATGTTTAGTGAAGTATTTCTTTAATACATTCTGTACAACACAAGATTGTCACTTCCACTAGAGAGATAAAACTTTCAATGCTAATAACATCTTTAGTTTGAAATATTACAAGCAAACAACAACTTGTAAGGCTTATTAGAAGATTCTTATTTAGCAAAATATTTTTCTATAACTCTTCAAAGATGAAACTATATATAGATATGTGCAGACTGCATTTGACTTTTTTATATGATGCTCACTCAGGCAATGAATTATATCATCTTTGTCTTCTCATGTTCTCACACACCAAACAAAAAATATATTGGAATTATTATAACTGTATAATGAACACTGGGTACTGACCCAGTGTGTACAATTTTTTTTCCCTTTCTTGGCCTGCATGCAGTGTTGCCAACATGGATCAAAATCCAAATATATATACTAAATCCATACTAAATCTACTTTATTTTTTTTGAAAATAAAGTAGTTTTACTAAATCTACTTTATTTTCAAAAGGGTAGGTAAACCTGAATAAAGCAAGTTTTTTTTCATTATTATTTTCTGGTAAATTAAATTTGTATAATAAATGTTATTATTAAAAAGTTTAATATGATCTTGCGTTGGCACAGGGTTACTATTACAGTATGTTTCTTTATTAAAGAAAAAATATATAAAATTATAAAAATACGAACATTCTGTGAATGAAGTTCGTAGGTTTTCAGGATAGGCCTAAAATACGTGGATCTACGAAAAAAGACGTAGAAGATGAAGACGACGTTGGCAACGCTGTCTGTGTGTGTACAAATATTGTAGATGGTACTGTTATGTTTGCAATAGATTATAACTGTTTCTTTTTTAATTCCTTAAACTCTCATTTTTAAAAGAGTGTTTAGTATTATTTAGTTGATGTGTTAATAATATTAAATAGACGGTACAAAATATCAAACTATAGAGATATTATTAGTTCTAAATTATTCTCATTAGAATTAGCATTAATTTGTATCCAGAAATGCCCATTTACCGCCGGCTACGACAAATAAACTTTATCTTGCACCGTTCTGTGCATTGTTTAATTTATCTAAGCTAAATAGCGAGAAGCGCGGAAAGTTTTGTTTAATTCTATGTCAAGACAATGTATCTCAGATTCAGATTTACGGCTTTGAATTCGGTTTAACTACTTATGAGCTGATAAACTCTGACTATTACAAATCTAGAGAAGTAAGGGAAGGAATAAATAAATAATACAAAAGTTCATGTTTTTCTTTAATTATAGTTTTCAACATGGTTAATTTATATTTGTACCTCGGAAGAAAATTATATTTCGCAGTTTTTCTTAAACATTTATTTACATATTATACAGTATATTAAAATGATCATATGTCGTCAACACATGATTATAATGTAATTTCGCTAACTACAATTTTTTTAAATGTACATTGTACATTATAGAGTTAAAAAGTAATCTAATTTAAATTCTACTTAATATGATTTTTTATGAAATATTATTGCAGTAATTATTTACATAACGTTTGTAGAATGAGTCTGCATAGATAAAGTAGCATTGGAATAGACAAAAAATCAGGTTTATTATTAACCAATTTTCATAATTTAATAAATATTGCTTGACGTTGACGGTTATGACAAGTGTAACTTAAGTCAAGTTCAATATTTAACCAACTTTTACGTAAACTGTAAAGTAAAATGATAGATAACGACAAATCACTTCAAAATCTAGATTAGAATGAAGCGTTTTGAAAAATGTCTATTGTCTATATGCGGTTAAAGCAAGTTCGATTAAATTTGTATGCATAGAAAATAAAAACTAAAGCCAAAGTAATAAGGGCGCCATTACAATGCACGATTCAAACTAATAATGAACTAGCACGTTCATGTTTAACTAGTATTAAAAGATTTTAAAGACGCGCTTTAATCAGCGAACAATTCACCGAAGCGGCATCAAAAGTGCGATACGGTACTTTGAAATCTGAACACCATTTCACATAACCCCCAAACAGATTATAAATGGCGTATTGAATACTGACACAGAATACAAGAAAACGGCGTTTAAAAGCTTATCTAAGCCGTACTTGCTGAAAATGCTTTAAAGTAAGATATTTGGACGGGAATATAGATGAAAGCACTAGAAACATTGTAAAGATAAAAGGCAAGGTTGAAATTGACAGGATTTCGTTTAAATATCAGCCTACATTGGAATATTGTCGAATATAAAGCCCCACGCTTACACGCTATACATACCTGTACATCAAGTAACAATTTATGAATATAAAGAATTATATATCTCTGGAGGGACTGGTAACAGTCAATATTATATTAAAGTTTCTCCACACTGTAGAAGCGCCCATGTGTTGTTTCATTCCATCTAAGTACCTACCTATTGTCCTCTGTTCAGATTTTCTGTAGGAATAACAGTGTGTGGTGATTCCATATTTAATATTTATACACCGCATTCCACTTTCCCCTCGGTCTATTTTTTTGGTATTCGCTGCTACATTACTTTTGATCCTTCGAGCCGGAAATATTATTTTATTTATTCATTAAGACTGTCCGTGTTGACCAATTCAAACTAATCATACTGCAGATTTATATATAGCGTGTTTGCGAAGTGCATTTAATAAGTAAGCTTAATCTGAATTAATTACTATTATGGCTATTTCTAATAAATCGTAATTTGTGCGGTTTATTGCTATTAAAATTAAGTTTTTAATTTCTACGATTTGAGCTATTAAAATGGAGACTTCGCTGCTGCCTTTGATTTGTATAGTTTCAGTAAATGGAATTCGGAAAAAACAGAAATTTTTAGATTATATTTTAAAACTCCAAGTTCACGTTAGCTAGAAACACAAGGGAAATTTAAATCATGGTATATACGCTATATGTTACCTGTTAAATCTGGCAGCAGAGAAATCTTTACACATTCGCTGTGACGAGGTAAAGGCGGGGAATTTCGAAACTGTAGATACTAAACATGCAATTGCATTATAACTTTTAAAAACTATTTTTAAGGCAATCCTGTGGTTTAACTACTATCTGATTCGAACGGCATTGGTTTACCTATTAACGCGTTATGAATAATAACAAGCTATTAAATTTCGGCCACAGCTTAACCATTATATTTACAATAACAACTGTCAACTATACTATCGCAATCAAAACAGCCTCAAACGAATCAGCACTAAAAGCTGACAAAAACAATTTTAACAAAGTCATCTAACTAAGCAATTGTTTGCTCATCGAATTATTATATTATTGCATTTCGGAAGTTTATGTGTCAATCTTAATATTTGTTTAATACTTTATCGTCGCTAGTCTATCGAATCGAAATAATATCTATATCACTGAAATACCCGTGTCTGAACACAATATTCGATTTTGACACTCACTAAGTGTTTATTGGCTAGTTTGGAGCCGGCGGCTCTTCAGTTGTAGATCAGCTGGGTTGTTCGTCGCTCTCTCTGTGTACTAATACTTTGACGACGGTAGGGGGCGCTGATGGGGGTGGGACGGCGTCCGGAGACGCCTCGGTGACTAAAATGCTGACTAAGCTGTTCGCGTTGGGCGACGGAGTGCCGACTCTCGCTGGGGTTGTAGCTCGTCGCGCGGAATTTCGAGACGTTACCCGAAGGGAACCTGCAATTATGAGCTTAACAATTATGTGTTAAGGTGTAAAAGTTGTTTATGCGTAGAGCTTTTAATGTGATGTATTAATAATGTGATACAAGAATAAGGCGAGATAAGAAAGAGAACAGGGTGATGGATATTGTTATGTTAAATATTTTCCCATCTTATGAGCTTCCAGGGCTAAGCAAACATCCAAAGCATATAGGATCAGCGCCAAATATCAAGGCCGATCTGGGAGTATTTATAAAACAAGCATATACCACTTAAACATCTAAAGGGCGACAGAAGAGAAGAAGGTAGAAGAAAGGCTAAAATAATGCTGGTAATTTTTGCCATACTCTCTCTTCGGTCTTACCAAAGTTTTTATTGACGTTGTATTCAAATTCGACAACAGTGTCGATACATTTCGTAAACAATCCTATATTTTATGGTAGAGCAAAAATCGTCCAGCAATAAGCTACAATAAGGAAAGACACAAAAAGCCAAACATTACATATGAACCTGCTCGTTTCGGGCCACCGTCTTCATCTACGGCGTCTTGATGACGAAGAAACAGTGGCAAACCGTACGCTGACCTCCGTCGTGGGGGAGGACCCTCTGAACCGCTAGCCTAAAGACGATTAAACAAATGATAATGATTCTAAATGCTAATGGTCTAGCGTTTACACTAGGTTTTGAGGCATTTACTTGGTATTTTAATTTGAACCTGTGCTATGCAAAAAACTTCGGAATGTAAAGACTTTCCATAAGTTTTTGAAGTTATAATACTTCTTTTGGCGCATTAGGTAATAATTATGATAAATTTTTTGGATGTGCGCGCACACCGTCACAAAAAACCCACACCCTGAAGTTAGCTATAGTCAGCATTTTACGTAGTTGTGAAATTTAACTCAACTTTATTTCACTAGATAATGCGTTATAATAAAACTTTCCATGTATTAAATACCTTTTTTCTATTGTTAGCGTCGTTTTTTCTATAACCGTAAAATAAAATTTTCAATTTTTTTTTCGTTTGCACAAGTAAATGTCGCAAAAACATATTATTTTAATAAACAAAGTTTAAATGAACCATGCTAAACCCTTTATAACCTTACTCATCTAGAACACCTAGAAGTTTGACATGCGACTCCTATAAATTTTATGCTAACCTGGTCGCCTG
The DNA here is from genome assembly GCF_905147795.1 of Pieris rapae. Classification (NCBI taxonomy): domain Eukaryota; kingdom Metazoa; phylum Arthropoda; class Insecta; order Lepidoptera; family Pieridae; genus Pieris; species Pieris rapae. Next base: position 994,877 of record NC_059509.1, on the reverse strand, counting down.
GTGGCGCTCCAGGTAGCAGTAATAGCGGCAAGTTGAGCCAAGCGCCTCCAATCTCGCTGATATCGGAGGCGTCAGAGGCTCTAGAAGACTTTCTACTTGAAGCATGTGATCCCCTTCGTACGTGGAGCAAAGCACTAAGCCGGCCGCCCCAACCCCCGCCAGGCGACCATTTGGTACTCTCCTCCTCTTGCGATGGGCTGCGATTTTTACGCCTGAAATAGTTGTCTGTAATAAGCTTTCAGATACATTAATTTTTATAACAGGTTTTTGCATCTGTAGTATAACTACAATCACTGCGATGGCGTCATGCCCTGAAACGTCCTAAGGAATTTGTTCCGGCCGCAAAAATATTTTTTTTTGGCCATTATATATTATTATTATATATTAATGGCCAGCTTCTAAACACCGACTACCGTTTTATAATTTTTGATTTAACCTCACGTATGGAGGACCGCTTATTTTCTAATATATATAACCGACATATTGAAAATATTGATATATTTACAACAATCTTATTAGTTTAATTCTCTGTATCATGCTCTTAATGAGGTTTAAGTTCTATTTAGTTTATTGCTGTTTGCTTGTTTTTTTTTATCCAGAGTTTTGTATGGTGGCATTTAAATAATGAAATACTTTGATCGAAGGTGTCAAGATTCAGAACAAGATCTTAGAAACTCACGTAAAATTTATATATCCCTAGTTTGATTTGTTGTATGTTCTAATATAATTGACAAACAAAGTATGAGTGTGTAAAATTTGTGACGTCTTTTTTGTATGTTTAAAGCATACACGCTGTTATAAGACTTATAAATAAATCACTCAGAGATTACTACAGTCGATCGTCTATGGGTGTAGTAAGGTCTGTTTTTCCCCTGTTCTATAAAAAAAACTTACTTCTGGTAATCCCTCCACGTCCGCTGCACCGTGCGCGCGGCCTTATCCTCTCTCTTCCATATTCTCGTAGAAGAAACGATTTCCAATTCCTTCCTGGTCGGAAATTGCTTCTTGAACTTAATATCCATCTGCTCCTGTAGCTGTCGGAATGTGTCTGTTTCCTCCACGTGTCCTAACACGTGCTTCACAAGGGCATGTAATATGTCTAAACAATGGATTTTGTTACCCCTCGCGATGGGTAGGTTAAAACTGACTAACGCTACTGTATTTGGCTTAGAAATACCTAGAGGGGGATCTAAAGACGCTATAAAGTCTGATAGTTGAGCAAAACTTATGAATTGTGTTGCGTGGGGGTCGTACCTGGAAACATTCGTTACTTAATATAACCGGTTAGAACTGTGCTTAGCATTAAATAATCATTGACACTAGCAAATTAGATATTTGAAACTGCCTTATTAATCCATCTTCAAAATCAGTTTAAGAATCTTACTAACACACGTGATTCATAAATCACTGTAGAACAGTGTTTCCCAACGAGAGGTTCAGGCCTCACAGTGAGGGTGGGGTCAATTTGTTAAAAACCTTCGAAAACACTGCAATAATCATGAAACACATACAGAAACCTTAGGCTTAGACCTAAAATTACGATAACCATCTGTACGATGGCTATGTCAGTGCTTCATATTCTTTTTGTATGTTGATATTTTTTTTAATAACATTAATACTTACTTAGACCATCGAATATAAAACATTTCTAGGTCGTCTTCAACTATACCAATCTCTTCCTCTTGATGAGCTTGGTTAAAATTCTCTAGAATTATCGCTATGTACATGTTTATCACAATCATATAGCTAATAATAATGAATGACGTGAAGTATGTGATCGCTAAGAGGGGGCTTCCGCAGTTTCCATTTGAGTGACCATGATCACCGAGTTCACAGTCTGGGGGCTGAATCATAAGCGATTCCAGGACATCGTTCCATCCCGCTGATGTCATTAGACTGAAACGGTTAAAATTAAGATAAACTCGGAAATGTGTTTGTTTTGGAATATGATAAAGAAAGTTCAGCCAAGCGTCACCCATGGAGAGGATCTTTCTACGTACCATTAAGAGATTCATAACAAATCAACGATTGGTTTTATATTTAATTCCTTTTTTATATGTCAGAGAATGCTAGGATTCATTATTGCATTGGTTAATAATTGAGATTACTTTTAAGAATTATAATTTAATTATTGGTTTTGTTATTTTTAATTGTTTCATAGTTTTCAAACTTAACGAATAAAAGTACTAATATTGTTACGACCGATCAGAGCAGAGTGCTCTGAACATTACTGTTCGTTAAATTTTACGGTAGTATTATTAGTGTTGTTAAAAGGAATCTAAATTTAATATTGTACCGTATTTATTCACTCACACTCAACCCACATGACGCCCACTAAAACCGCTCTATATTACCGCAAATATATCAATATCGAACTCAAAATATCTTTATTAATATAGCTGACTATATACACTTAACAACGTCAACAGAAAATATGTTATTTGTTTCAAATTTACATTTACTACCAGTTCGCAAGTCAAGGGCGTAAAGCGGCAAGAAGTACCGGCAATAAACTCAGTCACTCTTTTTAACCGCCAAGTTTGAGCCATACAATTTGTTTGAACTGGGGAATCAATTCCAAGGATAGGGATCTTAACAGTAAAAATAATACAATATCCATATAAGGAGTGATTTATCTTCTAAAACCTGGTTACCTACGCTTATATTTGTTCGAATATATAAACTACTATAACATAAACTGTAGATAATAAATGAATATAAAACTCACCGAAAAAGTAATTGCATACTCCTACCAAACGTTTGAAAATTGACGATATCATCTAATGCACCTTGCTCTTTCACGTGGCCGAAAACAGACATCCCGATGATAGCGTAGATGAACGTTATCAATGATAGCAAGGCACCGATGTTGAAGAGGGCCGGTAGAGACACGACCAGTGCGAATAGCAGTTTCCTAATGCCCTTAGCGGCCTGCAAAACAACAAACAAACTATTTTTCTACTCAAAAATGGAAAATTTCATCATAGAAAGTCAAGGTGATGAGCGTTTTTAAGATAGTTTTTGCCAAATACCACTATTATGTGGAACCAGCTGCCCACTGAAGTATTTCCGAACCTATTCGACTGAGGGTTCTTTAAGAAAAGTTCATGCCAATTCTGAAAAGACCAGCACCGCGCTTGCGAGCCTTGACTTTGAGAGTCATGAGTTATACCGCTCTTAGACATGAGCGGTATAACTTAACATCATGATCCTCCTAGCCTAGTAGCCTGGACGTAGCCCGTAAACCGGAGCCTGGTTCCTCATAGTGATGGTGCCTCGGAAAAAACTATCTACTAATAAGTTTAGTTTAAAAAGGTCTACTTACTTTAATCAGTCTTAAAATTCTTCCTATGCGAAAAACTCTTACTACTCGTAATAGCGTGGGCGATATCGGTAAATCGATCATAATATCCTCCATTAATATACCTAATATTGAGGCCAAGACTAGAAGAAAGTCAAATACGTTCCACGGTACCGTGAAATAATGATACCTTAGACCTATAATTTTTACTATTGCCTCTGAAAAAATATATATTCATTAAATCATTACCCACAATTCACCTTCCCATTGGAGCTTTGGGAAGACGTATTTACCGTCACCCTTGTATATAACCCCAATGCTTATTCAAACCATGTGCATTAAGCAAGAAGAAAGAGAGAAACGTAAAAAACTTTATTTCTCATTACTCATTATTATCAAATCTGTGTTAGTTTTGTTATTACATTTGAATTTTTTTGTAATCGTTTGGATGGCGCCCTGGATAGTTTAGATTCAAAAATCAGCCCGGCAGATGGCGATGCAGTCGGTATTTAGTTTATTTATCTATATAGCAATGGTAAATATAATATATAAATCTTCTGTGCATGTGTTCGTAGTTAAACTTCTTAACGGCTGGACAGATTTTGATAACATCTTTCGTGTAATCAAATGGAGTCGAAAATTATTAGATATTATTTTTGTATTTAAGACGTCTGTCGGATCTTCTAGTTTTAGTGTAGCTTCAAAATCCAATTATAAAATTCAATAAAAGATAACTCACCTAATCCGAAAACCGTTGTAAAAAACGCGTTACTAACTTCTAGCACGAAGAATACGGAATGCGGTTGGTCATAATGCTCGATGCCCATCGTGAGCATATTCAAGAATATCAATACGAATATAGCTATTTCAAATCTACGCGAATTCGACAAATCGTAAAACATCGCTAAAAATTGATTTCTCGGCCTTTTTATTACTTTCTGTGGCTTTTTTCTACCCAACTTCTTCATTGCGGTGTAATAGTGCTTCTGGCTTTCCGTCAGAAACATCTCTAGCACACCTCCCTCGTACTATAACAAGAGAGCGGTTTATCAAAAATGTCAATTGTCAAATGTCAAACGTCAGGTGATTTGACAGCTGCCTTACCTTCTTTTTGAGCATATTGAAGTTATCTATAATTACTCCTATGAATAGATTAAGTGTGAAGAATGATCCGCATACAATGAAAATTATGAAGTAAATGTAGGCGTAGATGTTGGCTTCTCTCGCCGGTTGTAGGTCTACTCCTCTGGCGTCCACCGCGTCAGCCATAACCTCCATCCAACCCTCGAAAGTTGCAACTTGGAATAATGCTAAGTACGCTATACCAACGTGGTCGAAAGATATCTTAGAATTTATCCATGAAAAGTTGTTATAATAACACTCCCACTTGTCATTAACTATCTGAAAATATAAATTATTTTGAAAGATTTTTTCTGTTCGAAAAAAGTATGTCTTTTAATATCCAGATGTGTTGGAGCCCTAATAAGAGACTTATGTTTAATTGTTTTTTTTGACGGAAATTCAACCCATTAGGTATGTCATGAATGAATGGATAGTCAAATCAAAATGTACAGTCAATCCTGGATAAATGAGAGTTCAAGGGACTACGATCTCATTGTCTGTTATTGAGGTATTTCACTGAATAGGCAAATATCAATCTCACTTATCGAGGTTTCATAGAGGTTTTAAGAAGGCAATGACGGGACCCGGTATATACTCTCATTAATAGTTTTCTCGCTTACCCAGTTACTCATGTTTGATAGTAATTTATATTTATACATACCTCTAAGGGTAACAAATCTCCATCCTCATCCACACATTTAAAAAACTTCCCGCCAAAAAACTGCACTCCCATTATCGAAAAGATTAACCAAAACACTAGACAGACCAGCAATACATTGAAAATACTAGGTATTGCATACATGAGCGCATTGACTACAATCCTCATGCCTTGCCATCTCGAAATCGCTCTCAGAGGTCTCAAGGCTCGTAATGTTCTTAAAGATCGTAACACTTTTAAATTCTCATTCTCCTCTATCAATAAACTAAACACTGAAACCTGGAAAATGATTTTATTGGTTAAAACATTGGCTGAAACATATACTTACATTTAAAAGTGTGACAAATACAAAGGATGTAAATAAAGAATTTAATCCTAAAAAGAAAGTTAATCCTACATATGAAGTTAAGTTTTTTTTATAGAACTATTACATAGATGGTTTTTTACGTATATGTATGTTTTTAAGTATATGTATACTCACAAAAACTATCGTAAAATCTAAAAGCGTCCAGAAACTCGTAAAATATCTGTAGAACCCCAAAGCGATCCATTTGAAAAACATCTCGATCACAAAGATCATGCAGAAGCTCAGATTGGTCCAGTACAATATTTTCTTAAGTGGTATGTTCTTTTCCAAATGGATGTCTTCAAAACACAGAGTGATACTGGACGCGAAGATGAGCACCAAGACGAACCATTCGAACGCGGGTGTGTCCACGTAACGAAGGATGTACGTGCGAATGAACATCCACTTCTGGCCCAACTTTGTTTGTATGCATGCGTCCCAACAGGAACAGCTGTAAAATAATTAAAAACATCTTAAAATACTAACACTGTACACTGTACTGACAAGTATTTTACGGTCTATATAAAATATTGTGTAAAAGCGGCATCTAGTGGTCAGGAACAATACTAAAATGTTCAAGACAAATTGATGAGAACTCATTATGAACACATGAATATAACAAATAAATAAAACACTTATAGTATATACCATTTTTTTATAGAACAAACGAGCAAGAGGGTCATCTGATGTTAAATGATACCGCCGACCATGGACACTCATTGCCAGAGTGATCGCAATTGTGTTGCCGTCCTTTAAAGAATTGGAACGCTCTGTAGGACCCTAAGTCGAATTAAGTCGAAAATATTTTAGTTGGCAGCTGGTTGTACATAGTGGTGCGCAGCAAAAACTGATTGAAACAAGTTGTGGAATGGCGGACGTCGAGATAATAAGGGTCGAACTTCGTATTGCCTCGACGTCCGAAGATCAAACTCATCTACTTCTCGTCTGTATTTATTAAGGCAGTTTACGTAACAATTCTTTCAATTTAACTTTCACTCGTAAGAAAAACAGCTATGTTTTCCTTGCTAAAGCTTCCTTAGACTAAAATAGTCCACAGATGTCAGGCACAGACAGGCTGACTTGCCTTTTAGAATAAAATATGGAATGCCCGTGGAATGATAGAAGAAGTAGCATGTTTGACTTACGCTTTATAACATTGACGTGGAAAGCAATTTTCTGGATCTTTTGGTTCTTTCCGTTTACCAAATCCTGGAAATTTTCCCATCGGATCAGTGTATTGTCCCTGCGAGTTCTTCCTTCCGCCCACAGTTAACTCATCTACGTATGAGACCAAGGTTTGCCAGGGACGCTTCATGTCCTCTTCGCCGGGCTTCTTGATGATGTCTCTGGAAAGTTTTGCCAACTCTTGCCGTCGAGATTTCTCCGGGGTAGTCTTGCACGATATTTGGGTCATTTCATAGTGTTCATTGTCGTCTAAAATATTACTTGTACTGTATTAATACTATTTCGTGTGAACCTAATATTATCGATTCATATAACTCTGGACTAAATAGAAACTACAGTCATTAGTGAAGGAAAACATCGTTAGGAAACCGACGTGGGATTTTATTAAAGAAGAGTATCCCTTTTCCCAGAAAATCAATACTAACCTAAACTTTGTGCTTGTCTATAAAGTAAATGATCAAAACGTGTGTTACTTTACCCCTTGAATCAGATGGTTGTGTGTGATAACCCGAAGACATCTGATTAAGAAGCCTCTGAGCGGCAACTTGGTCTGTCGCATCATCGAGATTCTCCTTTGAATCCTCTCTGATACTGGTTATTTTATGTTCAGCCGCCAAATCCCGAACGTCTTTTAGTGTTTCTTGGCTGCCATGGTTACCCATTTGGTAGAGATTGGGATACGCAAAATCGGACCCTACAGAGATAGGCCTGTAACAAAATATATTATAAATAGAAAATAATATTTAATGTATAGTCGAGCAGCCAGACGTCAAACCGATAACCTTTTTCTGAAAAATCCATCATATCATCGTCTAACATCGTGGGGAGAGCGGCACGATGTACATCAAAATCGACGACATGTATCCAGAATAAGGTTGACCTACTTGCATATTGAGAAAAAAATGATCACGAAACTGGCATAAACTCAAGACCCTAGGGGTTGTAACGCCTTTTGTGTCTTTTGATAATATGTTATCCAAATCAAATCAAGATTTTATTTATAAAAGATATCATATCCTCATTTATAAATAAAATCTATTTCAGGGGCAAAAACATAATACATGCCTTAATGAGTTAAATAGGTTTTATAATGAATGAACATTAAATTTATTTATAATTGTTACCTGTTAAGTGCTTCCTGATAACTATGACTATAGATATTGTCGTGGGGGAATAATATGGTTTCCTGAATGGACCCCGAAAACCGATGTTCACTTGGAATTGAGGTTTTTGCCTCCTTCATGGTGCGATGTTGCAACATAAATTCGTTGACTAACTCTTCCAACTTGGATTTCTTCTCAGTCTCTTTACTTTTCGATATAAGGAAACCTTTTTTTCTCACTATTGAACGTAATCTATCGAAACTTTTAGCTAATTTTGAATCCTCTCCAACTTCCTAGAATGTTAATGTTTGTTATTATTTATTTATTACAAATTTACCACGTTACAAAAGATTTCTTTTTTATCGACAATTTATTAGTAGTCTTGTCTTGTTGTCAAGAACCCAAAAAACAGCGTTCAAACTTCAGTTATTTACCAAATATATCCATTTATATCTAATATTTAAAAATATGGCACGTTTTGACCCAAAATTCCATGAGTGCGACCCATTACGAGTAATGAAAAATAACCTAAGAAACGTGCCATTTAGACTATGAATACAGGGTGGTAGAATTGAAAATAGTTATTATATGACTTTTATATAGCAAGTAATACATAATATGTTGGTAACTGTTTAGTATTTAATGCGATCGATTCCCAGGTATAATAAGAGTATTTTCAGAAATGATTCAATGAATTGCATTTATCAAATTTTATTATGATAATATATTTTAACTTTGTATTAATTTAAATAAATAAAAACTTACTTCTTTCCTATTCTTCAACTCTTCGCTGTTAAAACTATTGAGCAGCAAGGCAAGAAAGAGATTAAGTACCATGAAATTGCCCATAACAAGTGCGGGAAGGAATATAAAGAAACAGCTTTCGGCACCGCTTGCCTGCTCCGCTCTCATACAGTCCCAAAGAGGCTCTATCCACTCACCACAAAGAATCCGAAAAATCATCATGAATGAATGAAAAAAATCGTTGAAGTTCCACCTAAAATTTTTGTTTAATTATTATTATCGAGATTAATGTGTGTCTGTGTGTGTGTGTGTGTGTAGTGTATATAACTCAACGGTGTGTGTCAGACACAGAAGGTTGATCATCTACTTGCCTATTAGATATTATCGCGGAATAGATACAGTAATGGCCCAGACCTAAAAGGCTATGCATATGTATTAAGATCAAATATAAAGTGTGCTTTGATGAAATATGTAAACAGTAATGAAATATTTAATTTTGCATAAAAAATATCGAAAAATATAAAAAAATATGGAAAAATATATATATATAATTACCTCGGTACTGGGTCTGGGTCGAATTTATCCGGTGTATAGGATTTTGAAAACAACTGCATACCGATAACGGCGAAAATGTATATCACTATAACTAACACGAATGTTAGGTTACCGAGAGCACCTATAGTTGATATTATAATACTCAACAACACTTTCATTGTCGTCCATGATTGAGCTAACTTTAACACTCGTAACTGTAAAAAAATAGCATCATGTAAGAATGTATGTGAACAAAGACGAATTTTAAAAACATAAGTCGATTTTAGATTTACGATATTTTACTAATTAATTAAAATGTTAAAATTATAATTTTACACTTCATTAAACTAGTCAGATCCATTTACGACGACATCGTTTAGAACAACATACTGGTTATATTGACCAAAAAGGTCCCGGCTGAATTCTATTGTTTTAGGTATTTAATAACAAAGTCATTTGATGTTACGACTAGGTATTAGATTTTACGACCAGATATGAGTAGTCCTTTTGATGTCGTTTTAACAGATTTTTAATTTCTCCTTTAAATTGTAGGACGCTAAAGATGGAAATTAATAAAACCTCTTTTAAATGTACTAGTTTTTTATTAAATTTATTTTTAATACGTACCAATCGCAAACCTCTCAAAACAGACAGCCCATCGACAAGTTCAAAGATGAGATCTAAAAGACTGGCCGATACAATGATCAAATCAAATATGTTCCAACCACATGCGAAGTAATCTTTACTCATTGCCATCACCTTCATTATACACTCTAAAGAAAAAATAGAAGTAAACACCTGCGAACAAAGAAGTTTCACATAAGACACAATTCATTAAAGAAATCTGTTTTAAGAAGACGTTTTTTCTATATATATATAGTCTTTACATATGAAATTCGCGTTTTGTATGGGAAGAAGCAAAAGTAGATTTTAAATAGATTTTATTTAATTAATCAAGGTATATAACATTGATGTATGCACTTTTGCCATCTTGTAGATAGTTCGTTGATCTATTTACTAAAAAACATTCGGACGGGAATCAATAAAATCTTTGAAGGCGGTTTCGCCTACCCATGATGGGGTATTGTGACGGGAGATGTATTTTTTGACGTTATCCAAATTTAGAAAAAAAATAATCCCTTGGAGCAAGGTCCTTTGAGTACGGATGTCTTAGACATTTCAATTGAAGCTGCTCTCATTCAGTAGCAGTCTGTTATGGTCAAAGTAGCCAAAATGTGAATTTCATATGTAAGGACCTAATATTAACAAATTTAATAATATTATTCCAAAAACTTAAAAAAGGGGAGAGAATGATAATTTTAGAATTCCAACAAATATTAGCAAAATTTTAAACTTCTCTTACCTTATTCCCTATATCTAAAGCTTGTCTAACATTCTCACTCATCCCATGGTGTTCTAAAGCAAGAAAGAGTGTGTTTAGAATTATACAAGTTGTAATGAACAACTCGAATAAAGGGTCTTTCACAATACCATACAATCCATTCTGGAATTGCAGCCAACCCTCATAGTCAATACAACATGTGACGCAGCATTCACAATTTCTATCCACAAGTTCATCTGCGATCAAAATGTTAAACGTTAATAAGAAACCACTATAAGGAACAAGCAATACACACCACAATGGATACAGGAAGAGCGAAGCGTCGTGAAGCGAAGATAAGTACAATGCAGAAGCGTATTCAAATCTAGAAAGTGCAAAAGAGCATGCATACAAGGGTTGAGGAAAAACGCAGGAAATGTACAACATCAAATTTCGTCGGGATCATATCAAAATGAATCGCATAGAAGTTCTGAAACACTTGAATGCGATTCGAACACTGAACACCAATAAACCAATCACCACCATCACCCTGCAGTCTTCCTGTTAGGAACAGGGGTGGACTGGGGGGCTGAAGCATTGGCGTCATTTACTAACCTGTGAAATAAGTGCAATTTTGCTCGTAATTGCCCATATGAGTTTTGTGCGTGGCTGCCAATAAACTGAGCTCATTAATTTTCGTCGCCTCCGCTTGGGGGAGTTCAGGCGCGTGCTTGTATGGCCAGTCCGCCCCTGACGATATTAATGAGGTAGAAGCGAAATTGCAAAGTGTCATTTAAATCCAACGGACGTCCAGCCCATGGACAGTGAAGCTAATGGTGATTACCAGCCACTAGACAACCATTCATTGTTTTTAGCGCCAATTAAATTGCGGATAATTTGAGCCAAATAAGACTGAGCCACTGGCCAATAGATCTCGGATAATATTTCAACGAAATGTTTAAACTATATCATTTAATCGTACACAATCCATGCAAATGACTGTGATGTGCATTAATGAAATATTTTCCCAAATCAAATTAAACGGAACGGTTGGAAACGTGGCTGCTTAACTGTGTAGCTGTTAATTTGCAAACGAACAGTTCCTATAACTTCGGTAGCTCGTTAGTGACGTATTAAATATTAATATATTAAGCCACCAAAGACGCCGCTTGGTTACGGATGGAACCAAAAACAAACGGCGTTATTTTAAAAGTTAATAACTAAAATAAGTTCTTACACAGTGCTTCATAAATCCAAAGAAAATATCATCTGATTGCAGATATAAATAAAAGAGTGATTAGAAATTGAACAATCAAAATACGTTAAATCCGAGAAAGATAAGGGTCTGTACATGAATTGTATGCATTTAATAGTTCAAGCAAGGAACAAAACCTAATAGTCCTAAGTCGAAACTTTGAAGTAGAAAAAGTCTTTGTGACATGCATTTAAAAAAAGTACTTTAAAACTATCAAGAAGTATTAAGAGAATTTAAAGTTCTGATGGTCCTTTGAGTGTTTGCGAAGCGCTCAATTTGTGTCTTCTTCATTGTGCTGATTAGTGTTGAAGCCGTGCCAATTTATTGAAGGAAATAATTTTGATAATGCTACCAAATTATTACATAGACTCCATAAGCCGAGATTTTAAATTATGCTAAAGGATTAAGGAAGATTTGGAGGGCTAACAGGCGAAAAATAGACTTGATAAATCGACTTAAAGAACTTGTAACATTAACAAAGTCTTTGGTAGCAATATTATATTTTGATATAGTATTTAAATATTTTACCTAGTACCACGATCTGGTTGAGGTAGTCGGGATTCAATGGATACCTTTCTTGAATGCTACATCTCTCTTTCTTCACTATATCAATATCTATTTCAGATTTTACGCTGTTCTTTTTCTTGGATTCCGGGTGTTTGGTTTCCTGGAAATAGTTTGTATATTTAATAATTTTCAAACACTATTATTTTGAAAATTGATACATGTATATTTGTAATAATTTTCAAAATAATATTGTCAAGAGTAAGGAGAGGTCAATAGAATAAAAGTTAATAAATAATTTTCATTTGGTTTGTAAATAATTTTAATTAAATTTACCTGGTAAGTGTAATTCTTAAATTTTATTATTTGTGGGCTTCATATTTTATTTTTGTATTAATTAAATTACCAGTTTTGTTGTAACAGTGATAGGTGGCGGGTGAGGCGGAGGTGGAAGCAAATGTCTTCTTGGCAGCGAATGAGGTGCTTGATCATCAGACGTGTGTTCTCCATCATCATGATCATCCACCACTCCAGAATCGTCAAGAGAGGATTCCCTATTATTGCTGTGGTCACTTAGCTGTCTGCCAGCGACACTTAATGCACCACGGCCTGATATAAATGGAAACGTGTTTATTCAAAATATATATTTTTATATTGATAGATCTAGATAGATAGATAGATATATTGTAAAAAGCTTAATCTAAATAATACATACCTAAAGCATTATCAGGATGTAATGTATGTGGTGGTGGTGGTGGAGGTTGTACTGGTGGTAGTGGTGGTGGGGAACCACTTGGAGTCACTGACCGCGATCGTGAGCGGGATCGCGATCTGAAACGTAAAAAATTACTGTAGGCTGTGTTTTAACGGGTCTGGCAGGAAGTGGTTCCAATATCTCCAGACGACAAAATTACCAAGGCCACAAAAGTGGTCAAGAGATACATATATACATAGCATAGTTTCCATGAATAAGTTTTGTTTAGAATTCAATAATGGTACGGTTTTGTATGCTTTTCAATTGCTATCCTTTTTGAATAAAAATATTATACATATCATAATAACGACACCGACGAGAAATAATTATTAGCTTTTATTCAAACAAATAACTATGCTTCTACCTTTTTATCTAATGCTATGTAATCAGATACTGTATATGTAATGGTTATTATTATTATAGCTTGATTAATGAACCCATACAAAAATTTATAAGTTAGGATTTCTCATGAGTATTACGTGTGTTAATATAAGTTGTAACTTTTTTGTGGTCTCATATTGAATGGTCCGTTTTAGGGTAAAAGCTCTTTTTTCGGATTTTCCCAATGATTCGTTCAGATTTCGCGATTTACAAGGCAGTTTTGGCCGTGCACCACCACTTTGTTGAACAAGCTGCCCATTGAAGTATTTCCGAACCGATTCGACTTCTTCGGTTCCTTAAAAATATAAAATAAAAACAATTATTGAAAGGATGGTAACGCACCTGCGAGCCTTCTGGCAATGTGAGTGATACAACGTATTATGTATTCAATTAATTTTTTACATTTTATGTAATTTCGTCTCATTATGTAGTCGTTCTACAGATAAAGTTAATGTAAATGGCATTTAGAGTGTCCATGGGCGGCGGTATCACTTAACATCAGATGAGCCTCCTACCCGTTTGTTTGCCCCCTGATCTATAAAAAAAGATTTAATTATCTTGTTTATGATAGTCTTGCGTTGAAAGTGCATAATTTTAGTTGTTGCAACGTGGAACGCCTTTTTTATAATTATTGCCTTTCGTTCGTCTATCGATCGTACTTCGTATCTTTTATGTTTAAGGCAATTTAAATGTATCGGTTAAAGTAAACACAGATTTAAGTACCAGGATCGAATAAATTGCGAGTTAGTTGGCAACTCTGACTAAATGTATGTATGCTAAGCACAAACTTACTATGCTAAATGGTGGTCCTTGTAAACATTATTATCATGCAAATTCTGCGCTTGTTTACGCTACATATAGGTCAAATGGGATGCGGGTCACAATACTTATTCATTATATCTTGCCTTAGTTCTACGCTAAGGAGGAGATAAAAGTAATTGTCAACATATACACGTTCCATATAAAGAAACGAATGTCGATAGAAGACTCATTATCTCTTGAGGCTTGTATTGTTTTATTGATTGACTCATTAATAATTTATACTGACGATGTCACTCTCCGGTCAGTTATTGTAGATATAAACTTAAAGAATTATTTTAACAGCTAGGTAAGTGCGATGGAACTATTGGAGGGTTCAAATAAATGAATAACTTTGGTCGAAGCTAACTCTCAACTGTCTTTGATAGTTTAAAGAATATAAGGACTAATGGTAGACGCTGGAATCACAAAACAGTGTTATTTCACTTTTAATAATAGTAATAAACATATTTAATTAAGGTATTTTTACATATATACAAACATGTTTCTAATTAAATTGTCTTTTTGGTATCTAATCTATCTTGTAGGGTCTTTTTGCATACATCTATGTATGTAGTTATGACATAATAATGACTAAAATGCTAATTTATTACTACTAAAACTGACCTTTTACTATTTATTGGCTACACTTTAAGATGATTAGTTTGCGTTTTATTTTATGACTAATTAAAATGTATCAATATATGTAACTCAACTAATGTAAGCATAACTGTCAGCAGATGTTTTTATAAACGACTTTAAAAAGCTAAAGTATAATCTGTGTTTTGTATATTTTTATTTTAGGTAACTCGCTCTGAAAGCTCTACTGCTCTTTCCTTAATAACTAAGAACACTATAAGTTCAATTAAAAATACCGTTCAAATCCATTACAGCCGATCGTTAAAGCCTTGTGCGTCATAATTAACGGCTGACACGGAAACCAGTACGACATTACGTCATTAAATAACGGTTTCGCAATCGATATCAAGCATCGCTCATGCAAGCAGTTTGCTCAAATCGAGCTCTTTCGCCTCACTGCCTTCGTGATGTAGCCTTAACTACAAGTAGGGCGTAGAACTAACAAATGCGGATTAACAAATTCGTTGGCAACAATTGTATTCGTAGGTAAACCATATTAGCTGGATTAAAAAAATCAGTAAAGTCGGTTTACTCACGACAGTTAAACGTGTTACATTTATTTGTACGCATAAATACAATTTTGTCAATTTTTTCAAAAACAACCATAAAATAAAAATACAAACTATAAGAATTAAACGATTTAAAGCGAGAAAAAAAATCATCGGTGTTGTGTCCAATTCTACTCTGAGCATTATAAGGTACAGGCGACTTATCAATTCATTTAGAATAAATCAATTATAACTAATACTGAAAATGGCAATAATATATATTTAAATGTCGAATGTCGTATGTGTTAATTGTATTCTAATGCAGATCTAATACATTATTATATATTATCACAAAAGTTTTGTAATCAGTTTATCTAGTGCGACGTATCCCGTCCCAGCCGGAAGATATGCAAATAATGTTAAGATTATTTTACATAGCAATGCAATCCCAACATCATCAATCAACCGTTGATTAGCTCACTAATTGTAGTTCCACAAACAGGTGAAATCGTTTAGGCTTCTAATTACCAATTTTAATTAGCTTCTGTAAATTTAAATTCTAATCTGTTATACACAAATTTGTTTTATATTTATAATTTAGTCTATTTTTGTCGGGTTTCATTCCCGGCTGTGCACCAATGGAGTTTGGTTATCACTTTGGGCGCATATAACAATCGCTCATATGACGAGAAATACATAAAGCTCACCAACTAAAGATACTTCTTGATTAGAAGATATTCAATAGAGCTCCCCAGAAGTTACAGATCACTACTGCCTTGTAATGCTTTCAAGCTGATTAAATCTTTAAAGATTTATTATTACGACTTTGTTGATGTTCTTATTATAACAATTATTGAAAGTTAATTTTTATATGGCTGATTGTGCGGATTTTTATAATTGATCCATCTAATTGTACTACTTTGTACCATGTAAAAATAAAATAGAATAAAATCGCATTCTTAACGAAAACAGGAAACTATGGCAAAACAAAAAATTAAACCAAGCATATAGTCATTTGTTTGATTAAAATCGAATATCTTGTTTCAATAACATCTCAAACTGATCCTAAACGCTGACCGCGAGATCCCCTGGCGCGGAAATCAAGCCTCGCCGCGCGCTCAACGGCCGGAATATTACGATTGAAAGATTTAGATATTTGTATGAAAAAACCTAGATTGTTCCTCTATCAAGCGAAACCGACAGAAGTGGGGCATGCTTTTCATTTTTCGTAATAGACACTTTGAAATATTGAATTTCTTATTAAAATTCTGTAAGGCAAAATGGAATTTTTATTAAAATGTTTTCTGTATTAAACAGTGCAAAGAAGCTCAATGCTATGTTAATATATATGAGTCTTCGCAATTACTAACAGTAATAAAAGTGTATGTTTGAAAGTCTACTACGTCTGATGAGGGTTAAACGAACACCAAAAAAAATCACTTGCTATATTCTTGATACACCTTTTGTAGCCTTCACCAATCTATTTTTAACTTGAATCATAGCCTTGAATCTGATCTATGATTTTTTTAAACAGAACTAGACAGACGTTTGGCCTTGATGTTAAATAAGATGTGGCCTATTCGAGGGCAATCCTGTCCAGTAGATGTCTGTTTAAAGGCCGAACCTCCTGGCTTGACTCCAATAAAAAACAGATTTAACTGCACAAGAAGCTGGTGATTTTAGAGGAAAATGATATGTAAATACTCCAAGTTAGAGACAAATCTGTATTAACTATAAATATTTTCAAATGTAAAAAAATAAATAAAAAATGCTACATCTCTTTTAAAACGCGGAAAATATGTGGAAAATTGCTCGTCGACCGGAATACTATCTCGAGTGTGAAGCATTTAGATATTTCTTTTGGGAATACAAAATTAAAATTTAAAAGAAATATTAGCTATGTATGAAAAAATCACAACTTCTATACAATAAGATACATGATCATTTTGAACGGTCTACAACAAAGTTCCGAGTATACATATATAGTATAGTAGATTCGAATCGGCGTCTTCGATAGTTTGATAAAAGAACCAATACATAGTTCAATATCGTAGTTTTTAGGATAATGTTAAAATTTTAAATGTTGTTTATTTAGTGGCTCTACGCGTAATAAACGTATAATGAAACCTTACATTGTCTGAAAGATGCACAGTAAAACGCGTTTTGATTCGATTTTTTTACACTGAAGCAAATTAAGTATGTTGCTTTGCTGAAACACGACAAACCATACATCGCATATAAAATTGTGGAAAGACGCCAAGAAATATCGTTCATTACGGGCATGTTTTAAGTGAAATTTCTTTACAATAGTTTGTCTTTTATAAATGTAAACTAAGATTTCAAGGGGGAATTGGGCATGCCAATAAAAATTCAGCAGGCCTAAACAACCTCTATTGAGGCCTTCTACGCACAAAATATCGTAGTGCAGATTGCATACTCTATTCAATAATTGCACGATGACACAGATGTCAAACACTAATGAGTAAGATCACTCTTAACGTTAGTATACAAAACTATATAAGGAATAGTTAACTTCCTACATTCTGTTAACTGGATGTTTTACTCTGTTCTTGCGGAACTTAATGATGTCATGCGGAAAACACGGTAACGGAATGCCAATCTTAAGTTATAGTAACAATAGTAAGTAAGTTTCAATGGGAATAGCATAAGTGGAGTTTAAGCTCATGCCAATCAGGACCTTTAAATATATGCCACAATTCTTTAAGGATAAATGTATTTTATAATTCATTATAATAATATATGTATACATTAGTTTATTGTATTCTTGCAAATTGTAAATTACTTACCAACCTCGCTCTTAAAATAGTTTTTGTTTTGTGATCAAAGGTCTTAAATTCAGTAATAGATTCTATTTGCAATATGGTTTATTGAATTTATTGTAATTGTTACTTCGTTTATGAATAAAAAAGTAACATAAATTATTAAGGACCTAATCGCTAACACGCGATCTCTTCCAGGCAACACTATGGAAAACCACTAAAAACGAAATTACAAGTAACACGGAAAAATTATACAATTACCAAACTTTATCTAAAATAAAAGAATTAATAAAGAAAATGAAGATTAAAAGCTCATCTCACATTCATAATGCAATACAAAATAATAAGAAAATTCATTAATTATCAAACATATTAGGTGTCTAAAACTCATGCGGAAAATAATCCTGGCATCGCATTAATTACATCAATTGTGATATAGTTTAACAACAACCAAATAAACAATTAATCCGATTACAGGAATTTTCTCGGATTAATTAAAATAATTTATTGTATTATACCTGTCCTTTTAGCACCGTCTCATTACTCAGTCCATGGCTTAACTTAATGATACTCGGCCGCAATCTCGTTATTTCGCATCGGCGAAGTAATGGGATAATACTAAGTAAAAATATCATTAGAAATGCGATTAACGTTATGTCATAAGCATATAAAAGGTTTTTATAGCGGTTACTATTACATGTTTCTGTTAAATTTGTAACTCTTTTTTATAGAGTAATAATAATAACATTAACCACAATTAATTAATCTAAATTGTCCCTCAAAGGCTTGCAGCGCATACAATAAAATTGGGCTATCCCTCCTGTGGTGACTGCCGTTTTTAGTGGTCATAAGTTATACCCATATCATATAAAAACTGGATAAATTGAACCAAAATCGTAAAAATTTCTCTCATCATTTTTCCCTAACGCGCCAAAAGAAAACTTCAAAAGCCTTTTTCGTGGTAGTCGGATTTACAAAGTAGATAATATAGAACTTGATAATGCCTATAAAATTCTGTCTGTCTATATCGTCTGTTTGCGATAAACTCAAAACAGACGGAAGTTATTGCGGTTAAGGATATGAAGAACACGATAAAGCTATTGAAACACCTATTAACTTTTATACGGTTAAAGAATCAAGTTAAAATAATATAAAGTAGTTAATTAAAATAAGCGGAATAATGTCGTATAAATTGTATTATGCTACAAGAGTAGGTACTAGACATCTAGATGATTATTAAATCCGAATTTTAACGTTGACATTTGTCCGATGAGACGTTGTTTTGGTATCCGATTTTGACAATAACTATATATACTTACCCCAATATTTATAGCTAGCAACATCGATGGAAAATCTGTTAACATAATGTAGCTCTCTCTTGATCACCATCACTACTGATACTTCGAGTATGTACATATTAATAAACAAATTTCGCTGATATTATCTGCTTTTAAACTCAAAAACTGTACAGAGATTCAAGCAGTTTTATGTGTAAATTACTTGAAATATTACGGTAATATTTATACAAAGTATTGGACTATTGGACGTTTCTAGGTTTAAGATGGTTATTTTGTGGTGGTTCAGTGGTAAAACAGATTTTCTTTCATCACCATCTTTTAATATGCTTATACTATGGGTCATATGTGTGTGGACATGTCAGTCACTGACCAGACAGTCGTCTGGTAGATTAAAAAGAACCAGTGTAGCACACCTTCAAAATGGCCTCGGTTGGTGGGCAAATATCTGAAAATCACGTCTGTAAGAGATTTATTCAATACAACAAAATAAAGTGCTCCAAAAACAGCATTATTAAATAACACGGCAATCTCATGAACGGATTAGCAGATGCAATTTGCTGCTTAATGCTCAAGTTGGATTAAATCGCTGATTTGAACATCTGCTACACAGGTGCTACGCTTTTGCTACGACGTCGCTACGCTTAATAGAATTAGTATTTAAACTACGAGTATTTATAATGCATCAATTCGGTCAATTGTTAAAGTAAGGTTCTAGGTTCTTTACATTATAACAATTAAGTTGATTAAGAGTCAACAGCAGCAGCATAGTGTCAAAGGCAAAAGCCTTGATTAGGCGTATGTGCAAACTAAGCGAATCAAGAATTTTTAATTGAGAATTTAGAAACATTGTTTTGTAACCCAACGGATGTCCTAAACTACCTAGACTCACCGTCATACATTGTGAAAACATCCTAAATGTGTTAATTACGAAGAATATCTTAACAAGACGGAATGCAGTCCGAAACTAACTAGCAACTTAGTACAAAATTTTACTCTAAGTAATCTGAAATAAATAAATTATTATAATTATTTTAATCAAGGGGTTGTTTAAAATATTACCAACCTCATAACTCACTCTAAGTTATCATAAAAGTTATATTTGAAAATTTAAAATTCAGTTATATTTTTTCCAAGGATTTGAATCCAATCTCAATCATCACTAAAACAATGGCTCAACCGACAGCAATTTATTTTATAAAACGCATTGCATTATTTTCATTGGAAATTTCTGTGATTATTTCACCAACAAAATTCTGAAATGTTTCTCGACTTTTCGTTCAAATTAACGGCCGTTATTGTAACGACGCGGTATTTTATCCCCAATATATTAGTCATATTAGTTTTATTACTCTTATGTACACGTATTTTGTTTAAGTATATTATATGAAGTGTTGCAATATTTGTAAACATGTTAGCATGTATCTACATTATAATTTAGTTAGCTGCTGCATTGTTTTTTATAACACCATGCGCCTATTTTGTTTTAGTATAGTAGTTTTAAATATAAATGTGATGACTATCAAAAGCGCCTTTATCATATAGGCCTAATTGAAATAATTTATTTGACTTTGACACAGGAAATCCCAGCGTGGCAAGTGCACTTTCTCTTTAAACTGTACATTTATTATTATGTCTAATAAGGATTGTCTAATGAGACTGATTTTTAATTGATGGGTAACAAGTAAAATCTTATCAATAAACTATATAGAACAGATTGAGGATAAAAATATGTACGTAATTTTCATTTATAAGGGTCTTTGTACATTGAAATTGATGTGTTTCCTTATGTCGGCCCGAGTAAAAAATACCTTTGAAACTTTACCATCGCAAGTGGACTTTGTTAGCCAAAATCAAGTATTCATCGTTATTACCCATTTAAAAGCTTTTTCAGGCTGAGTCATAAAAACTTTGTAGATCCTTGTGATATTTAAAGTAGCTAGTTAGTGTTCGTCTGAGAATATCAAATTTTATGTCATGATACCTTTTCTTTGTACTAAGGGGAAGGCATATTCATAGACTTAGACATAACATTTATTACTAACAGAACACGACACACAAAATAACAATAATCAAAGAAAAAAAAACAGAATGAGATATTTTTATTTAAAGAACTGACTCAGCATTATGCGGAGGAGCAAAATGTCCGCAGCGCTGGTCATGTTGCCAGAGACCACAGCAGCTAGTTTGCGCCTCAGTCGCAAAAAGATTAAGAATGTAATGATACTAACACTTAGTAGGACAAAAAATTAGTAAAATTAAATAAAAGTAATATTTAATTTAGCAGTGTAATGAAGTCTTGTATAAAAGTGACTAAAAATAAAATAAGAATAATTGTTGAGAAATAGATGAATAAATATTTTTGGGTCGATTAAAACTATATATTATGAGATTTTTGTTTAGTAAGTAGATTTTATTTATAACTGCAACGAAAATTTGGTTTTTATTGAAGATTTTTCAACAAAGGAGAAATATTTTTCCAACATTTGGTCACGCAATATTAAAAACTCTCACGAAATCTAGCCATCCGATGCTGGGGAATGGGGAGCTTCTGATTACAAAGCATTTTGTTCTTCATTAGCATTGTACTGAGACCCCAAGACTAGCTGCTGTAGAAACCATCTTCCATTAACTTGGAAATTACATTGACATTACATAATATATCAAGAAACCTATAACTTACTGAAATTTACACTAATACAGTGTTTACGCTTGACTGAACTTCAGAAAGTTACCCTTTCATTGAATTGCAAAATGCCGTCAATAACTCTCAATGCAATATAAATAATAGAATAGTTGTGTAATAATAAAAAAAGTCTGTGGCACTACAACCATTTAAGGTCTCAGATTTCTGTATCTGCTTGATGATCATTTGTGATTGTGATGATGAGCAGGTTAGGTAAGATCAGCCACCTGTGCCTGACACATGCCGTCGACTGCCGTTTTAAGGCAATATGTTTTCCCTCACCGTTCGAGCCAATGTTAAATGCGTGCACAGAAAGAAAGTCCAATAGTGCACAGTCAGTGATCGAACCTGCCACCTCAAGCCAATACTGTTCAATTAAGTAACAATTCAACGTTTAATATTTCTAAGTATTAATACGGATATCAGTACAGATTATAGTGAAAATACATACCTATTAGCTTCCTCAGGTCCTGTGACAGCGTGATGGACAGTCTTGCCTCGTTTGCGTCTCCGTGTTCTCTTTCTTGAGTAGGACGCCAATAAAAGACCCTTTCTCGCATCTATCCTCTTCTTTTTGTCTTTTCCGAGGGTCCGCACTGCCAGTGATGATGGATCGAAACTAAATGTTGAATCTTCGCGGTGTTCGTTCAAATCCTTCTTTCTTTCCTATTAATAAAAAAGTTATAGAGTATACATAATATCGAAAAGGTGAAGGTTCTATTCTAAAAGTTCGTATTGCTTTGATTTTTGAAATAAAAATTTAAATTTACATTAATTCGTAATTTTTTATCAGATCAACAATTATATCTTTATGTAAATAAGATAGGATTTATTTACTTGCTTATTTTAAATAACTTTGCATTTAAAAATTATTCTATATTTGTTTAACACAAACGTAATGAGATACACTTTGAAATGCCTATAAATAGAGATTTATTTATTACTCAAATTAAATAGGATTACCTCCTGTGTAATCTGAGATTCTTCTTCGTAGCTGAGCGCTACGACAGCCAACATCAAGTTAATGAGGTAGAAGGATCCAAAAAACACTACCACAGTGAAAAAAGACACAGACATTGGACCGCATGATGATAGCACCTGTAATGACACATGTAAACTTTGAAAGGCATTGCTGATTAACTATTAATTATCATGTCATAAATGTATTTTATGACAATGTACATATATACAATGTACTGGGTGGTGAAACAAAGTAACAAAGTAGTATACTTTTAATAATATTTGTAGTAAATAAACCACCATTGTTCGGTTTTATTGATATATTCTACAAAATGTATTTTTTCCTATTTTAAGTACGTATATTAGAGTATGAAAAGTTCTGTAAAAGTTATTTGTGTTTCATATTGCCTTGTATTCGTTTGAGGCTGTAATGCGAACCCAATTACCCTAAATTTGACTAATTCGGGTTCTCCGTAATAACTCATATTATCCTAATTTATTATGTACATTTAGAAGAGTACATATAAAGATTGAATTATTATATAAGGTAATTTATGTTTTGCA
Source organism: Pieris rapae (assembly GCF_905147795.1). Classification (NCBI taxonomy): domain Eukaryota; kingdom Metazoa; phylum Arthropoda; class Insecta; order Lepidoptera; family Pieridae; genus Pieris; species Pieris rapae. The sequence goes on along the minus strand of NC_059509.1, from coordinate 971,459 downwards.
CTGAAAGCTAATACTAATGCTTGATTTAATTTTATTAATTTTCGACACTTTTAATATTTTAATGACAATTTAATTCATTAACTTCTTAACATATTTTCCTTTTTTTCTCTTCCTCCAAGTCTCCGTAATCTAAAGTTTTAGATTTGTATAAATATGAACAAGACTTAAAAATTAGTTTCACTTCTGACATGTGCACTTTGTTTATACAAACGCACTTTATTTTGTAAATAAGTGTAATCTGAGATTTTTATATGAGAAAAGAAAAATGAGAAGCCTATCTCATATGACGTCGGTATTGATTAAACTCGAGTTTTAAATAATCCACAATGAGCCCATGACAAAAGATACATTAGGAACGTTAATTAATATCCATAAAGCCTTCGGTTACTGCCTTTGTTGCGGTAGGGTGAAAATGTAACAAGGAATTTGTACTTTATATCACAATTACTTCCGAGCTGTCACTCAAGCATGGAGGATTTGCGTTTTAATGTCCATTTGTTTGATATTTGCTCGAGTTTAAGACACATAAACGCCGAAAATGTTGTTAGTCGTTTAGTAGTCACAAATTAATGATTTATGACTTTGTAACTTGACAATAAAATCTCGCGTAGGTTAGGACTTGTTGACTGTTTTACAAACTTAGATGGAATGACACTAATGTCACCATTTATTTATTTCTAATTTTTTGATATATTATATAACTTTAACAAACAAAAAAAAACATTAAATAAATAATGTAACTTAAAACAACATTATCGGATAGAATAAGGAGCAGTGTTGGCCTAGTGGCTTCAGCGTGCGACTCTCATACCTGAGGTCGTAGGTTCGATCCCGGCTGTGCACCAATGGACTTTGTTTTTATGTGCGCATTTAACATTTGCTCGAACGGTGAAGGACAACATCTTGAGGAAACCGACATGTCTAAGACCCAAAAAGTCGACGACGTGTGTCAGGCACTGGAGGTTGATCACCTACTTGCCTATTAGATTTAAAAATGATCATGAAACAGATTCAGAAATCGGAGGCCAGGACCTAAAGAGCTTATAGCGCCACTGATTTATTTTGTATTTATTAAAAGAATATTATGTACACGAAATGTATGTCATGTATTAATAAAAACAAAACATAAAATCTTAATAACGATAATATTAAGTTTTACGATGCCGTGACTCCACAGAATATATAAATTAGGATTTAGGTCTAGAATAAATAAAATGTTACAAAGTCACCTACTACTACTGAAGTAAGAATTGTTTTTGATAGAACAGGGGGCAAACGGGCAGGAGGCTCACCTGATGATAAGTTATACCGCCGCCCATGGACACTCTCAATGCCAGAGGGCTCGCGAGTGCGTTGCCGGCCTTTTAAGAATTGGTACGCTCTTTTCTTGAAGGACCCTAAGTCGAATTGTTGAATTTAATATGTCGCAGGTTTAAATAATCCTACTTAAAAAAAATAAACAATACCTGTGGAAAACCGACATCTTTCATCAAGAAGATCTTTATATATTGGTAATATTTAAATAATATTTCAAAATATATGAACCATACCATATTATATACATTCTCCCAATAATCCAGGGTGATGAGTTGGAATGTTGTCAGCATGGACCAGAGGAAATTATCGAAGTTGGTGTAGCCATGGTTTGGGTTAGGCCCCACACAGAGACAGGTGTAACCTGCTGGACAGTGCCTAGCACCTGTGAGGTTCCCGCATAGGGTTGGAAGCTCGTCATCATTCATCATCCAATGGTCAGGTATCTTTATCCATCTGTAAACAGGAACAATGGTTTGAATACGTTATTTAGGTGCCCATATTCATTCATACACTTGTCTCAAATCAAAATCTTGTCTTTGTAGTCTGTCAAAACTGTTAAGATCATAGAAGAATAATTTGTGTGTGTAAAATTGTAGTGTGGTTAGGTTCGGTTAGAAAAAACAATTAATAAAAACATTGCAATGTAATTATTATTGGTGTCTTTTGTTCTCGCACTTTTTGAACGTTATGTGGGTCATAACGCTTACTAAACCCGCTAATGATGATGTCAAAAACGATGAAGACGATATTTCTCCCACAAATATTTTGACAGTGTATGAAGACTGTGGCTTGTTACTTTATACAATTCTTGCCAGGCCGCTTTTTATTTTTATTTTTTACGCCCTAAAAATGATTAATTTTATAACTATTATAGCACTCTCCCATAGTATAATATAAATAAAATAAATCAGGAGAATTATTATCATATTGACTTCAGTCCACCAGAACTTCGAACGAATCTACAACTTATTTCCTAAGAGCAATGAAACTCACTTATTTATGTCGTACTGGACGAGGCTATTTAAAAAAATAATTACTTCATTTTGCGGTAGTATCAAAGAAATGTCTTTTTACTTACTCGGCCCAAAGCTCATCAGTGAAGTTCTCTCCCACGGGTAACTCCAAATTCTTCACACATTTGTTTCTCAGTTCTCCCATGTACACTTGCAGTGCAAATAAAGCGAATACCATTAAACAGAATATTGTTAATGTCATTACTTCCGCAAGTTGTTTGAACGAGTGGAGAAGTGCGTTGATGATGGTTTTTAGACCTGCGCAAGATAATATAATTTATGTGAAAAAGAATGCAATGTAATATTTATTACCTTACAAAGGTGATAAAGATATGAAATGTGAATTGATAATAAAGACATGTTATCAATTTACATTTTGTACCAGTTCTTAAATTAAGTGCATAGAGCGGATGAAAAGAACTGGCAAAAAGTCACCGATACTAATGAGTTATAAATTTTTCAACAAAAACCGACATTGGGTATGTACAAATCAATTGCATTGCATTAGTGACAGAGTAACAAACTTTTAAATATTATTTTTTTAGACAAGACATAACATAAGGTAATATTTTTCTATCGAGCCTCAAGATTGCCCTCGTTAATTTAATATTAGTATGATGTTATAAAAGTTTTAACCTTCTTGAATAAACGGACTATTGAACATAAATCTTGTTTTCAATTTGAGCTAGTAGGGGAGCGCGGGGCTGGTACTAACAAATTCTGCATTATGATTTATATTTCCGTTGATAATAGACTTTTTCATTTTATTTTTTATTGTAAACATGCTTTGGTTATTCAGCTATGATATTAATAAAAAAAATCATCAGAAACGTAAGTGGTTCCAGAAAGAGAACCATGAAAACCAAAAAAGTCATTTGTTAATACATACCCCGCACGTGGGGCAAATATTAACGGAGCTGGGGTAAGTATTAACGTAAGGGGCGATTAATAACAGAGACTAAAATTTTATCAAATACTCAAATAAAATGTCACTGACATTAATGAAAATGTTTTATTGCCTTTAATGGTAAACAAATTAGTACTTTTTTATGATAGGAACTGAAAGAATTTAACAAATTATTTTAATCTACACACTTAAAAATAATCATTGCTACAGTTTCAATAATTTTAAGCCTTAAAAACATAGTTTAAACTTAATGTTTAAAAATTACTTAATTTTTTTAGGTTCAACAATCATTCAGTTTCTAAATAGTGTAGAAAAAATAGTATTATCTTATAAATCTGTTACAAACATTTTTTTTTAATAGTTTAAATATAATAATTAAATAAAAGTCACATAAACTTTTTAGTATCAACAGTCTTAAAGAATCAAAATGAGTTAAACAATAAAGTATTGTAAATCTACTTCGAAAATGAATGAAAGTTAGGTCGGTTGAAGGATGTTGTTCTGCTTAAGCTGGCCGCCTCAGGACTTCGAATAGGCAAGGATGCGCTGCGCTTCATAAAATCAGCAAAGTGATCTCTGCCAGCCTTTCCGTCTCTTTTCCAAGATTCTGGAATATTTATCTATCTTGTGTCGAATGGCAAGCTAATTTTTTGACATCGTCTGGTAGCAATCCAAAATAGATAGGTATTAGAACATTTTACTAAATAATCAGCTACCATTGTTTCTTGCTCAGAATTGAAAACTAGACGGTTTTTTTGTAACCCACTTCGACAGAAGTTCCCTCCTTTTTGTTCTTTACGTATTTAAACAGTGCTACGTGACAATAACATATTCAGTAGCAGCATTAATATTTATATATTTCCTGTTTTTACCAGAACTGTTTCAGCTGCCAGCTCAAATACTTTTTGAAACATAGACCCCCCTTGTACTCTTCGTTTTGTAATTTCTCATTCTATAAAAAAACATACTTATTAGAAAAACACTCGTTATTATAACATGTTAATACTGACCCCACTCAATTTGTTAATTTTAGCCCCCGGGTCACTTTTTATATTTAATCAATTACAGAAAATAAACTAATCAAAATAAATACAAACAAGTATAATAGTCTTATAATCAATATAATACAATTCCATTTAGGATTAAATTCGATTAAATTTAGCGAAAAAATACATCTTAAATCAATTTATTACGAAGTACGAAAAGTTGGTTTACCTGTCAATTCGAGGTGATTACGCATAACTATCACTATTGTCGGCCGATCGATAAGCGACAACTTAGGAAATGTTCGGCTGTGTATATAGTTATTCTAAACCTAGCCTCATTTTTTTATCACTTCACGTTTGGTGGGAATAAGCCTGTTAATTCTTACCCCCGTTAAAACCAGCCCCGCTCTCCCCTACTTCATTAAATATACCTATTTCCCATTAGGTTACCCCAGTATGAGCCAAGGCTGTACATTTTGTTCAGGCTTTCTTAGTTATAAGCGTGATGATTTCCTCAATCGATGGAGTTACGGCCCGAGAGTAAAGCCAGACGTAGAAATTCTAATTACATTTATGTGTTGCAGAGCATTCAACATTTCGCTCATATTCTATTGTTTTATGCGAGTGGTTAATAGAGTAAAACTAAAATCCTCTTTTGTGTTAAGCATCCCGATGACCTAGGAACCGTACAACGCCCATTATTTTTTACTAAATTTCTACTGTAATTTGATTCAAATTTACATGTAAAATTCAAACAAAAACAATTCTACCAATTCAAAATACTAATTAATAAAACAAGACCGTCCAATTTCGCTTCAATCCAAGACAATAGAATTGAAGAATCTTGAATTATATATGCAGGAGAATAAAATGGAAAAAAGGTTTTATTAGCGTGTTTTTCCCTATTGTTTATATTAATTTTTCCAGCGTAGAATACAAGACGAATAAAGAATTTTGATCATATATTATAGATGTTTTACTCGCTTAGTGTGTTTACAATACGAATCGTTAATGTCACGTTGTTTAAAAGTAATTTTCATAGATTAATCGGTCTTTAGATTATTACTAAGCCATTATTTATGACATACAGAGTAATATAATATATAAACATTGTTTTAGTTACATAACTTAACTTAATCTAATAAAGGGCTCTTTCAACTGCTTCCTTTTTTATAATGTTAGCTATTCTTGTCCGAGTTGTGTCTACTATTTTCTTTATATCGTTTGCTAATCTGTTACTCTGTATTCCTCTCTTTCTTTTTCCAGTGTTCTCAATGATAGACAGAGTGGCGATACAAAGTATATTATTTTCAATTGGGTTTTGACTAGCATATACTTAGTGCAGTAAAGTAAAGTATACTTTACTACACTAAAATATACTTTAGCTATACAGTAAAATATACTTTAGGTTCAATATTACAGTCGTTATTTACAAAATGATATTTTAAAGATACAAAGCTAGTGGCTAAAGCTTATCCCATTTCTTCAAGGAATATAAACATTAGTGAGTCAGCAAATTTGATCGCTCACAAACATCCCCGTATAAACTGGGGCTTAAAAGGGTCCTTTAAGAATCTTCAAAGTAAATCGAGAAATCCCTTTTCACCTAGAAGCTAAGTAGGATTTTCCTATTTAGAATCTGGTGATCTATTTTATATCTACAAAAAATTATTAAACTACCATAAATAAAAAAATTTAAATACTTGTTAATTATAATATAGTAGCTGCCAAGGCAAAGCTTTATACACTTAAATAAAATTTATCAACAAAATTAAAATAGTTTTTTCGTATATGTCGCAAGATATGTAACCTGACATTAGATTTTAAATTATAAGCGCGACCCAAATGTTAGCAACTATCGCATACTTCAAGCCAAAATGAGCCCTTTAATTTTTTCCACACTCATAAATTTAAAATAACATTTTCGTCTCCGATAATAGCCGATAGGTTGACTACACTTATATTCTTTATAGGTAACATAAGTGTTACTTAGATTTAAGAACCCTTCAATATTTCAAGTTATATACAGTTTCAGTTCACACACAGTTCAAATGAAGTGTTTCATTTAACATATAACAGAACACCTCTAGAACAACCTCCGCCAAACGTAACTCGCGTTGAATTATATTTTTTTTTTACTCGAAATAATGAATAAAATACAAAATAATCAGTTCTTAGTAAGTAATTACTTAACCGAAATAAAGTAATACATCTTATATATAAAACTTAAATTTGCCGATAAACAATATCAATAAAATTTGTTCAATTACAATACACATTTACATGACATTCGGCAATCTTTTAATTTAGGAATTATTTAAAAGTTACTACAACGCAAACCAAGGTCCAAATATCAGCTTATAATTACATGATAAAACTCACCAGGCATAATAGAAACCGTTTTCAGCGCTCGTAAAACACGAAATGTTCGTAAACCGGCCAAGTTTCCGACCTCCATGCCAATGGTGGCGTATCCAGATGTGATAACAACAAAATCCAGCCAATTCCACGGGTTCCGTAGGTACGTATACTTGTTTAATATGAAGCCTTTCGCTATGCACTTAATTATCATCTCCGCCGTATAGATCGCCAGGAAAATGTATCTGAAACAATATCACATTATTAGAAGTGAAATCAAGAACTTTTTGCGACTCCTCGTTAATCGTGTTATCCTAGTACTAATTTTCTTATGAAAACAACAGTCAGTTTGTTTGGCCTCCCTCATACCAAACCGTAGATTAAAACTAATTAATTAATCCTTATTTACTCTATGCCATTTAACCATGTACGGATCGTAAATTTGTGGGGCTCTGGGCTCGCGTGTGCCTTTATTACGGGGGTCTTTCCCCCTTCGAATATACCCCGACCGAAAACAAGCGACGGGGATTTACCCCCTTAATTCGATAGACGCGCATCGCACATGAGTTTATTTTTCTCAGGGATTCCTTATTTTTAAAATGGGCTAAATCATATGCAATATTACATTTGTGATATTTTTATATATTCTGTCGATGACTTATCACGTTCTGGCTTTAAAAATAAACCAGCCATTGTATTTTATTGAAGTGGACTATATATATGCCATGTATGCTTTAAATTCGTAAACAGACTTTTGATAATATATTTAAATAAATATTTTTAAGGTTAGTTTAGTCAGTTTTTTGTTATATTGATTGATAACTGTACGATTACTTTATACACCTTAAATACTTTGAAATTCCTATGTATAAGATGTATTATTATAAAAAAAACACTATTATTATTCAGCGAAATTAAAAGTATTCCGTGCTGTTAAACGCAATTTATTTTACCATAAAAGCCAGTATTAATAATAATAATAATTGATTTATTGAAAGAATATGGCACAAAATGTTTGTTGCGCATTTAGAGAGATCCATCTGCTATAACTTGAAACCACTCTGAGTTAGTATGTAATCATTTACTTTTAACAGTTAACGTTTAACTATGACAAACGCGTTTAAACGTTTATACTATAGTTCAGAGGTCGTGCAGTTAGTTGAACGAGAGAAACTTTATTAGCTACAAGCTATTATAAGAAAGATTTATGGTAAAACGCATGCAATATTATCATTAGTCTTTAAAACTTAAATTATTTGCAACAAGGGCATTAGGATAAAATTCTATATAAAAAAATCTTATGATGTAATATCACATACGGTTTCTATATGTTTAAATAAAACAACGTTATCGCAATGTTAATAATAATAATTCTTTATGGTAATACACTATTATCATTTAGTATTTCGCTAATTTCCTTATTATATATTCAACGGATATTTCGTTACAGATTTGTTGGTTAAGATAAATGGCAGAAGAACATTGTCAGAAGACTCGCATATGCGTTGCGGGCTTTTTAGAATTGGCACGCTCTATTGGATCTTTATATCCTATGATGTATAATGGTAAATTATATATCTGATAATATAAAAAAACGTTCAAGATCCACCATTTTTACTGGCACACAAAACCCTTGATGTTATGATTAAATATTTTTTCCATACGTCGGCCATATTTGACGTGCCCAAAATTGTTCACACATAAAAAATTTAAATTGATATCAAATTGTACCCGTTTTGCATATTTTAGAAGCAGAAGCAAAATTTCCAAACATAAATACTTATGTAAATATGCTATATAAATATAATATTGATAATCCGAGTTTTGTTCAACGAATTGTGCATTTTTCATACGAAACAATGCTTTTTAATTTATTTATAGCCAGTTCGCAAACTGTATAAGGAAATAGAATAAAAATGTGCAGAATATGCATTGTATTCGAAGCTCGATTTTGCTTGGACAATAAAATTTTAGGTTTATTTTGAAAATATGGCATTCGACAGCCTTAAAGCGATAAGCCGTGAGGTTTTAGAATGAATACAATTTCGATAGCATAGTAAAAAAAATAGTTTTAAAGTCAAGACGATATTGATAAAAGACACATTGACATTTTTAAAATAAACTTTTAAGCTTCTAAAATACTATGTTTGAGTCAACTACTATATAGTGTGGTGTCTTAGTTGGGTTTCTAAACTTTCACGCCAAGAGAACGCTTTCTCAAGTTTAAAGCTATTGCATAGAAGTTCGAGCACAGAATAAATAAAGTTATGATTAAACATTAGTCTCTAGCTCTAGTGGGAGACCATAGAGTGGAGTATAGATTGTAGAGCGCTCGGGGCACTTAAGCGTAACTAATTTAGTTATGTCTTTAGCCATCAAAGACTCGAGCTTGCTATTTTATTACTTTTACAATAAAGTAGTGAACCGTTTTTTTCATTTAGAATTAACTAAGAAAGCGACAGTAATGTGAACCAGTTGTAACCAGAAATAACCGATATTATAAGGTTTTAACATAATGTTCACATTTTAGTGTGGATTAGTATCTACGGCTCCGAGATTTGTAGGATTTAGGGAGAAACAATTGTTACAAATGGAAGCTTAAATAAACTGTCTTTAATAATAATAAGTTCAGCCTATTATAATTATTAAATCAGCCGTCACACATCGACTCCCCCATATATAGATATCCCCAAGATATTTTTCTTTGCTGTTCCAGTATTGTTTATATAATAAAACATGATTGATGGAGGATTCCAACGCCCGGCCTAAAGTTTCATTGTCATCTGTTTTGACAGCAATGAACTGCTTGTTCCAAATTTAAAAAAGTGTTCATTTGCCATACATACCTAAAATTATTTACATTTATGTATAACAGGAAATGTTATGATCGAGTCAATTGATCGTTGATATTGATAAACATTGAGATTTCTTTTATTACTCTTAAGAATTATAATTTAATTTTCTTTCATTTGTTGTTATATTCATTAATTGTTTCATACTTTGAAAAAATTCTTAAACTCAATAGATTAAAGGACGTACGTAGTGTACTTGGCGCCTCGAATGGGGTCGCCATCTTGACTTTTGAAAGTGCGTTCGGGGAACATGTGACAGTTCTGATTGAGTACTCAGTGGAGCATTGTGGTGATGAGAATCTCGACCGAGTTGGGTCTAGTAGGTTATGGATAAAATATATATTATAGATAAATGAACTCACTGCTCGTTATAATGTGTTAATTTTATTGTTAAAAGAAATCAATCTAAATTAAGTACTGTACGATATTATTCGTGTCTTTTAAAACGCCCACTGATCCCGCTAATCTCGATGTCAATATCGATGCGGTAACTCTCTTTGACAAATATATCTTTAGAGTTTTAAGTAGGTACTTAAAACTTCCCAACTCTTTAAGAGTTTATAGTCTCAAATCGATTTAACATTTCAAAAGTCAAAGTCAAATTCATTTATTTCAATTAGACCACCTACAATGGCACTTTTGAACATTAAATAAAATTTAAAAATGATTCTACTTAGTAGTAGTAGTTTCGTGTGGAAAAGAATGGCCAAGAATCTGCACACTTACTCTTTTTAAATAGGTTTTACAATATTATGTATACATTCGTTAGATAATTATATGTGAAGACAATGTACTCCTAAAATAAAACTACTACACAGACAGGTCTATTAATAAAAAAAAAATAGAGTGTGAGATAAAAATAAAATAATTATACTTTGTAGTATTATAAAACAAAAAATAACAAAACTAAGTAAAATTAGATCAGCAACCAATTGATATTGTCAAGGAATGAAACATCTGTTTCCCATTATATAACTATTAATAATACTGTAATTTAACTTAATGGTGAAACAATATTACCATACTAAACGAGTTTACTAAAAATATAAGGTTATCGACATTCGACCGCTACAGCTGATCAATATTACCTAGACGACGTACCACCCAAATAAGACCTTTTTTAATACAAATTAGTTAACATATTGAACGTTTTGTATTTATTTATCTATATTTAGATATTACTGTTCGGTAAAGTTCTACGTAATCTGCGACTTGTGCTGTATGATCAGGATTGTCAAATTGAGTGAGCTGAGTATGTTTAGAAATACGTTTTTTTTCATATAACAAGGGTAAATGGCTGGAGCCTCACCTGATGTTAAGTGATAGCGCCATACATGGGCACACACAGGCCTTCAAACGGACCAGTAAGTGGTTTGACTGATTGAGGAACCCCGGTTTAGGTTGCTGTTGCGTATACTTTATCGAGAAAGGCTAACTCTTCGCTCGCCACTCAACGCGGATAAATATCTGGGTACAATTAAGTGGGTATTTTGCAAGTTGATTCTAAACAATAGTTATCAATTCTATTTAACTTGCTTTTATCCTTAATAAATACATAATATTTAAATTTTGACAACTCTTACAGCAAAGTATTTTTTTATAAACAAACATGAATAAATACTAGAAGACACTTAAGACATCTTTAGTAAAATTATGTTTATGCTGTGTTGAAAAGAGACAGATCAGTAACTAAGTGTTAAAACGGTGTATTTAATTAATTTTTATATGTCAGGGCTATTTTGGCATCATACTTATCAAATAGCAGTTATGTGGACGACTAAAGACCATAAAAGAGGTTTTACTATGAACTTACTTTTGTATATATGTATTTCAAAAAAGATAAATAAAAAATCTGCGTTTAATGCACAAGACGTTATGCGACAGAATGGCCATCTAAAGTTCTAATATGTAACTGCTAAACGAATACATCAACCAATAGCATGAATTTTTTCTCGATCTCCCTTTCTCACTCGCTCTGAATTAGTCTCAATCGCTCTCTCCCTTTTCTTCGACAAAAACGCTGCATATCTTCCTGACGTACCGTAAAAATGTTACTCTTATGCGCCTAAAGAAGTTTCAGTTAAAAAAAAATCTTTGGCATTGAAACAAAACTTTTACTTTTTATTTTATGCCGGTATATTTGACTATAGTTTCTATTCAATTGTTGTAACCACTAACGCGGGTTCGGTGGCGGTTGTTGGAGGGATGTGGAAATGAATGAAATACTTTGTTTGAAGCTAAGTGTAATCTATACTCGTTTAAAACGAGAGTTTATAACTAACATAATATGTAGGTAATGGGGTATGAGGCTGGTCTATCAAAAACTGTAACTCTATGGGTTCATAAAACTTAGTGACTTTAAATGAACATGCTAGAAATCGAGAATGTTATAATTTATGAATATATAATACACTAAGGGCCTGTTTCACAATGTCCGGATCAGTTCCAAATAAGCTATTTGTTACTTATTGGTATGATAAATAGTATTTTTGCGTTTCACGACTGTCAGATAGCGCTATACGTCATGAAATTCGAAGTATCTTATTTGGAACTTTTATCTTTCGAATATTTTATGTGTTGCATAGCTATTTGGCACTTTATCCATACATTGTGAAACAGGCCCTTAATGACTCATTTATATCTAGCAAATCTGATTTTTTAAAATTTATTTTCAACTTATATACATATATGTAACATAATTAACGTTGGGTTCCATAATTCGCGTAAATTGTTAATCAATCGTCATTCAAGATTTTTCTATATTTTCTGAAAAAAATTGTGAATTGTGTATAAAAATATAAGCCTCTTTAATAAATTACAATAAATCGTATAAGATATCGGTGCGACGAGAGATCCAATTAAATTCAAGATATCTATGAATTTTAAACAAAATTCAAAAGAGATTGACTATCTAAAGGCGTTTTAGAATAAATTTACATAAATCACGGATCCGAGCGATCACTTTGGAATCTTGGTTGAGTCATAAAATTAATTTTGCCGAAACTTTTCTTTTGATAACTTTACTCCTGTTTTCAAAAGGAAACTTTTCGACGCTTATAAACCGTTCCTTGGCATTTCAAGAATTTGGTCAATCAAATGGTAATTAGTTATGTACATTTATAATCGCCTTACCATAAGGTGTTTTATATATATTTATTTACTTATTACAATAAAAATTCATGTACATACAATATAAAGAATAGTTCTAAAAGTACATTGTTTTGTGTGTGTTCTTTTTCGTGTATGCAACCTTATAATTATTATTATATCAATCTTATCTTATCTTACTGTCAACATATTATATCAGCGATATCTTACTACAAAACCCATTTTCTTTGGTTTTTATGTAATACAAGGCAAACGGGCCCGAGACTCATCTGATTTTAAGTGATACGGGCGGCGCTTGAACACTTGCTTTCTAGCAATGTGAGTTCAACGGCCATCTAGCTTGGCTCGCAAATGGGTTGCCAGCCTTTCAAAAATTTGTACGCTCCTTTAAAAACTGTAATTATAAAACGTCCAGTTGTGAAACATCGACGAAGATATATATGGTATTTTGTATTCTACCTTAGTGCCATAATGAAACTCAGCTGCAGGTATTAGTCCGAACAACTCCTCTGACCACTCACCAAGGCCTATTGGCCTTACCGAATACGGTAGAAGACACAAAGAGATCCCATTTTTTAAACTTTTGGATGAAAAACATACTTTTTCATGAGTAGTTTTTCAAGTACCTTATAATCTATCTGGTACTTTTAGAATTTATTGCATCTAGATTGACGCACTACCGATAGACGTTATAATATGGATGATTTTAATAACATCCATTTCAAATTGCAAACTTGGGTGTATTCCGTAATTTCTTTGCAAATTTCAATAAATCTTTTAGTACAAATAAGTTTCATGAAGCAATTGAACAACAGTTAAATAATACCCAGTCGTTTCGCTTTTAGCTAGTCGGCACTTCGCCAATATTGCAAACAAGTTTCACTGCACGAACGTAACAAAAACTTCACCTCGCAATTTTAAAAAGTAGCTTTAAAGAGTACTTTGAATTTAAGTCGCTTGCTAAAAAATTATTTTGTTTGCGTTTATTTTTACAAAATTGATTGAAATAGGCGAGTTGACTACGTTTACGTTTTTTGTCTATGGTCTATATTTTATGCTTTTCAAGGACTTAATAATACATAAGGGAACTCATCCAACACCGACCGATGCTTCTATTTCTCCCAATAAAACTATAGCGAGATTTCTGCGAGAATATATTCTATGTATGATAGTGGTTGTTGTTATTGGTACACTTATGGTTCAAATTACAAAAAAACGTGTGGCACTCGGGGACTGCCGCGGTATAGCTATTGCATAGCAATTTATATCAACGTAGGTATGCATTTATATATATATATATTTTTATTTAAGCAGCATTTTTTTCTTAGACATTAATTCAATCTACCACTGGGCTAACACGCCTATATAGTCTATCACACTCTAACGCGCAGTGGCTGCACCGGCCGCGCTTACGATACGACACCGTTCTCATTAGAGAGATGTGAGATGCAGCATGCGTTCTGTAGCGCTCTAACGTGTATCGGCCGCACCTATATGACGTCATCGTGTGTTAGGTTTATTTTCGTTACGGAATTTATTGATTCGGGCGCCGCGCTCAATGCCCGCGATAAAATCTATGCAATAGCTTAAGATCTATACAAATTTTGTGTATTCAAACCGTAGACATCATGCTTAAATAAAAAAAGTTCGATATAGTGCTACACTCTAACAAAATTATTTGAGGTTGAAAGTCATAAGTATTGCTCTGCCTTGGATAAAATATTGTCTCCTCTTGTCAAAAAACTTCCTATAGTTTAAAGTTGAAAATTAAATGTTTTTGGAAAGTATTTAAGCTTTTACCGATTACGCAATTGTTTTGTAAGTTTTCCGCGTTTTTCAATTGTTGAATGTTGAAGTTTAAACGTTACTTAACTGTTACCAGGGTCATTCTTAATGCTGTTTATAAATTACATTGCATTTAACTTTTCTTATATTTTTATTCGCAAATGCGATATTGCTTAGTTAATCATTAAAACGTATAATAATAATTAGTAGGTAAAAGAAATCCCTACAGCTTACAAAACTAACAAATGCTCCATGGACACCTAATTTAGCACTTATATCATCTGTATTAATAATATATACAAGTAATTTGTATGATAAGTTTATTATTATATTACCATCGCCGTGAGAGGGTAGACCTTTAATACATATGGTTATTTATTTAGGAGCAGCTTTAGATCTCTAATACGGTATATAGATGTAAGGCTTTTGTTGTAGGCTGAAAATCTTTTCACCAAAATGTATACACTATTCATATCTTTCTAAAGAGATTTTTGTCCAAAACAATATTATGTATTAAAACTGCATATGTTTTTACAATCAGTTGTAAAATCTTTTGTAAAGGATAGGTACTGTTACTGATGTGTTTTTTTTAATAAAAAAAATTACTTAATTTGACTCAAAACAAATATTACATTTTACTTATTACAATATTCAGTGTGGTTAACCTTATACATAATATACATCTATGTGCACTAGCTTAAACTAGGCCTAGCCTGTACATTAAACGCTAGTTTGGTTCCAGTGTCATTAAGAAATTGGTTAAACTGTTTGCCATTGGACGTTTATTTTTAATAGATAATTAATTTATAAAACCGTCGAGAGCTGGTGCAATCCTCGCTCAACTAATAAATATCACAATACAGCCAATAAATGTTGCCAGCGTTATAGGTATACTGCCACAGGGAAGAAACTTTTTAAATTTGTTTTAATTTTCTTTTCATTAATTTTCATTATTTATAAGTTGCGTTAATATATGAAAATAAATGAGATGTGGGCCTCAGAATTCTGTATCTATTTTATGTCAGTCTTATAGGCAAGTGGGTGATCAGTCTCCCATGCCTGACACACGCTGTCGACTTTTTGGTTTGAAGCAAAGTCCTAATTATGCGTTTAATTATTACAATGTCTATCTTGTCTTTACTTAAAAGCCTTCCTTGCGGTGTACTTTTAAATATCTAAGCACGAAGTTACTTTTTTACGGCATTGTTTAAGAAATTTTAAACTCCTTTTTTGTGTAATTATTAATCTTCGAATGTATAAATATTAATCCCGTTAAAATAAGCGTGGATAATATCAATATAGAAGCTATATGTTAGTTAACTCCCGTAAGCTCATAATTGGCAGATCGGATGATTGATTTCAGACAGTTGATGGCGCTCGCAGTTAGGAAATATTGGTTACATGAATATTCCAATACAATTTCACTAAGCTCTAAAATAATTTCATCGATATAATAGTCGAGTTGTTGCAAGACTATGGATTGTATTAACATATGTAACGGGTTTACGTATCAATAAACTTCAATAGTAAATATATAAATTCTTAAAAACCCTTTGATTTTAATTAAGGTGAGTAAAAAGTGCAATCTATGTCCAATTTCGAACCTCTATTGTTTTCAGGTCCTTCACAACTCCATCCGACCAACGCAGCCTCGGAGAGAGAGAGAGCGCGGAACGAGCGACGAAGAGGCACAATCGTTCGTTCGTTAAAAATGTACATAACTGTACTGTGTAACTTGATCAATTCAATTGTGATATCCAATTATTCCATCTCTATTGAAATTAAAAATTTCTTTTGAAAAATGCAACCATTCCATCAGTATTTTCTTACGACGTTGTCACGTTCAACTATCGTCGGTAAACCAACTTTACAGACAACCGTTTTTTAATGAAAAATGATTTGGATTATTCACACAATATGTTATGGTTCTTTCCATTTTTAACACATATTAACACACATATAAATTTGAGCTTGTCATTTATTGGTTTACCTACACTGGCATTATCACACCCAAGTACTTTCGTTTTCACTCGATAAAGAGTCCGTCAAGCAAAACGGATTAGCTTAACCGAACAATATGGCGGGTTCCGGTGATAATCGATACCTGTTGACTATCCAATCAACAGCTCGGACGAAAGATATCTGACATATTTTGCAAATAATAACAGGTGTTTGTGAATCACTTCATAACTTAGAAAGTGAATCCTTTTTGACCGTTGGTATGTCAATCGCTTTTTCTTGTTGAAAAGGGTCACTGCATTCTTTTGGCAGAGTATTTGTATAGTTTTCATAGTTGCGTGAATGTTCCATAACTTAGAGAGGGTCTAGTTCTAAATACTAAATAGTTTTTGTAAGTTTAGCACTTGATTAATATAAAAAGTATTGTATGAATAAGTAATGGAATATATTTGCAAATCTATAACTAAAATAACGAATTTCGTTATGGGCGCCCGGTGCCTAACAACTTATGTAACCTGAAAAAATATAAAGGTATATATTTGTATAATAAATGAAATAATAGTAACACTAAATAAACAAAGATTTACACACACAACTCAATAATACGTGTTTTTTTACATGATAAAAAGTGGGGAAAAGAAGCCTCCGGAGCAGCCTTCAAAGGCAGCTACGTGTTGCGTGCTTTTAATACAAAAGCTCTATTTTTAAAAGTTTGACTCCACTGGAAAATGATTCCACAGTTTGCCAGTTCGCAAAAGTAAATACCTAGAAAAGCGGACTGAAGAATACTTCCAGACTTCATTGTGGTGTGGATAAAACCTGGAGTTTTGTAGTGTGTGTACACATACCAACAAGCTGTTATCCTTTCTGTTCTAAATAACGGGATGACAAAAGTGACCAAATGTGAAGAAAATTTACATAAACATCGTATCCAAAGTTCTCCTTATCAAAGTCACACAACGTTAAAAGCAAATCCAGATTTGTCAAAGAAGTATTTGCAAATCCAACAGAAATTGCCATCACCTGGCTTGTCGCCAATGCCGAAAGTTCGGAAGTTACAATGTCAGTTCACTATGTACGGGTATTACAAAAGATCCGTGTTCTATTAGATCTTATCTGACTTCCAAACAAACAAGCCGAGTCATAAATTAGCACAGAAATACGACGCAGCTGAACTTGTCAACAACATATTTGGGCTCATGTTCTTTTGGTAGCTTTCTTAAAGAGATTTGTATTTTTGCAATGAATGAATTCAGAAACTATGGTTTCAAATAAAGTCTTACGTAAAACATTATATTGTTATCTCTAAGTATCTAAGTTTGTATTAATTTCGAAAGTAATTTCCAGATATGCGAACCTAATATGTATTAAGAAAATAATAAAATGTTTAATCTATATTTACTTTTTTTCTTTGTTAACGGATCGATTGATCCGCTAACAAATAGTACAAATACACTTTCTCTTCTTTCGCTTTACTTGGGTTGGTATGGTAAGAATTATTCGTCGTAATAATGACGATTTTATTACCTTTCTTAAGAACATTTACATGTAAATTGCGTACTCTACAATTAATAAAAACAATACATTTACTTCAAAATGTTGTGCAAAGCGTGTCAATTGCAGTACATTAACATTAAATTGGCGGGAAATACATATAATGTTGTCGCTGTCAATTTGACATATGCTTTATTTATTGTCATTGGTGTTTCAATGTGCAGTTTGGGAGCGGGAACATTGTGCAGATGACAATCAATATTATTCATTTTAAATTCGATTTCGGTCAATTCCGATTTATATTCACGTTTTATTCAGAGTTTTCAATTCCGGTGTTTTACAGCGCTTTCGTGTGATGAATTTTACTTTATTTTATTTTAGATATTGCTACTTTTATAGATTAATCTTAGTATGTATTTGTATTCTATTATCCTATGTGAATCTGAATTATCGCGTTTCTTTGATCGTCTATTATTTCGTGTATACACTCCAAAATCAAGGGAATAAATCTTACAAGTCCAAGATGTGATGATAAAAAAAATTCAATGATGTGGCACCTAGCGAGACCGGGTTTGTGATTTTGGCTCCAGAATTGCTGGCAATTTGATGCCAAAAAGTGTTGTACCACCAGCTCGCGGGAGTACCGCCCAGATCACCGCGGGGCATACAGTATATTTATATAACTAAATTAAAAAATCTCTAATTCAAATCATTACATGGAATATGAATATTAACGATCAACCAAATATTTGAAAATAAAATATGGCAACTTGAAGATGTTTTCTGAAGTGGCAATACATCTTCGAAGTGTTTTGCTAGTCATGTTTGCTATAAAGGATTGATAAATGTGACGTATAGCACTTAACTTCATATTTACAGATATTCTTATATAGGCTATACAAAATATTATTAGAATATTTTTTTACATATTCAAACGAAAACAACTAACCAAAACAGTCAATGTGTAGTGATATAATCAACCACAAGGTCTAATGGTTTTCTTTTTAGCAAGAAAGTGCATTGCTGGCCTTTTAAGAATTAATACCCTTTTTTAAGGGCCTTAGTCGAATTGGAATACGGAAATACATCAGTAGGTCTATAAAAAAAACGCGTGGCAAAAACTGCCCAAAGACTACGACGAGAAACAAAAAAAAAATGTCTTTGACATTGTTAAATAGCGCAAAAAACTGATTACATTTTATCTGTGGTTGTTAGCTTTTGTACACTTTGTTAAGCTTATCACGTTCTCACACTCAGTCTTCAAGTCGGGCCGTTAATTACTCAGTGTAATCATAGACTAAACGTTTATTAAACTTAGAAAACTCCGCTAGTTAACCATTGATTTACAACTTTACTTTTCCAACTTATTATTACTTTCGCAACCTTGGAGATTTTATAAATGAAATAGGCCGATTAATTTTTCTTTTTTTTGATTAATAGGTTTCTGGATATTACTAATATCAAAATAGTTGATAGTTTCTTAATTTTAAATATATCCGCTAGGATTAATTGAATTGTAGGTTCTATATGACCAAAATATATTGTTACGAAGACGGGTCAACTGCAATGTTTTTAGATTTTTCCACTAGTTAGAGAACTTTTATAAATATTAATTCATAAACCATGCACAATAATAATATTAACAATATTTTCTCAGATATTTATATTTTCAGGTATTTTAGTTCATAAAATTGTAAATCCATACAGTATAATTACCGTAACAAAGAACACATACAAAATTTGTTATATTAAAAAAATCTTAATGTTCATCACCTACTTGCATATAAAAATACATATATATACTCCGAAATCTGAAGCTAATCCATTGTTTTAAATCTACTATAGAAAAGTATAACCATAAATAACGTTCTATTTATATTCCGGCGTTAATCCCTCGATCGTTTTAATACAAGCTATGAATAAACGTAGTAAATTGACTCCAGTAACACAGTTGCATTAGTAGATTGGACCTCGTAAGTCTCCTGAGATGGGGAATAATCAAGAGTAACTAGTTAGGAGTTTCAGATATGATGTGATTTTGTGAGTTATTGAGAGGTTAACAAGATGCTTCTCTTACAGCATTAATTAGTAGTTTTATTCCAGAGTAAACCTTCACATACAATTATTTAAAATAATGTATACAACTATTGTAAATTCTATTTTAAAACAGTGGAGTTTCTTGCCCATTCTTCTCCATACGAAACGAAAACGTTAAGAACGAAATTGTTATATAATAAGCTATTGTATTCTACTTACTCAGCCTCTTCGATAGTCTCCGACATGGCGAGGAAGACACAATTGAGCAGAATGGTAGCCATGACGAAGTAATCGAAGTACTGGTTGGTTGAGAGGTACACGCAGGCCCGCCGCACCGGAGACCAGGGGGACCACCAGAAAAGCGATCTGGTGGCTGTGAACCGGTGTATGTAGTTCTTGCGAAATCTCTTCGACACCACGCAGAACGTCTGTAAAGCAATATATTTTGTTAGAATATGTTTTCCTCTAAACTAATATTATAAAACGATAGAAATTTTCGTATAATCATTAGAATGCTACCTATGTCACCTATGTATTGGAGTGACACGACCGAGTCTGCCGTAGGAGGTTTACTCAATGAGTGCAGCATGGTGACCTGTAATAGGCAACTATGGCGAAACGGCGTGAAGTGCGTTACATCAGCCCCTTATAATATGACTACTATGATTTTAGCTCGCTGAATTATTGAATTGTTATATGTATTATGTCATTATATCGACAATAATCACCTAGACTCTTTATATGAAATTAAAAGGATACTGAGACTATAAATAAGTATTATATTTGTTCAAATAGTGTAATATATAAATGACTTTAATGTTTTATTTTCGCGAAAAGCAAACTTTTACATTATATTTAAATTCAATATTTTAAAACCTTTGTGACCTTTACCTATAATCCAAATTATGATTATTAAAAGGGCATTAGCCCAGTGTGTATTTCATAATTATTACATTAGATCTAAGTTCGGTTTCCGTAAAAAAATGTTTTTCGTAGATTGCCCCTAAAATTGGGAATGTTAAATATCTTTCTAACAATATTGGAGCCATCTTGTAGCTATTTGTTTTCTTAACCATTTTTTGCATAAAACGATTAAAGCAGTCCCAAAATATCGCCGCACCCCATGGAATCTCTATTTGGAAACATGTATTATTTTAGTTAGAATTTTTAGTTAAAATATTTGAGTTGCCTGTATGGTATGTATAGTTGGCGTAGTGGCTTCAACATGCGACGATCGCTGAGGTCGTAGGTTCGATCCCCGGCTGGAATGGACCAATGGACCTTTATTCTATATACGCATTTAACTTTGGCCCGAACTGCCTTTGCCTGATCGTAATCGGAAACCGGGTTGACAAAGTTGACGACGGGTTTCAGGCACATGAGGTTGATCACCTACTAGATTGACAAGTCATTTGTCAAACTAGATTGACAAGTGATCATGAAACAGATTTAGAAATCTAAAGCCCAAACCTAAAAAGCTTGTAGCGATACTGATTTATTTTATTTTATGGCATTTGTTAGTTTTCGACACTATATATGTATATCCTATACATATACACAGATATTGGTTTATAAATATGTCCATAAATACATTATTATATCATCATGTTAAGAATTTTATACGCGTGAATATTATTTTTTAAATCAGTTTAACAAATCGGAATAAAGTACTCTTTATTGAGTATAAATCAGTTCCAATTGATAGTTCAGTATAGTGTGAAACTTCCGTATTTACGATCATGCTTTATTCGCTTGTACAAAGCTTTATGACCACAATAAATCCAATCTCATTAATTCCAGGCTATTCTAGGCTAAACTTTATGTGATAGCAACTAAAGCTTGCTGTCTGCGCCAAGCGTCGCTTCTAGTATATGAAATACTATTTTTAAATATAGATGGATTAAGTTGTTACTTGATTTCTCCAATAAAACTGTAATTGACATTGAAAGCTGAGAACTTTTAAATTGTACAGTTATCCGTTCTCAATCGAAAGCTCTATTTATTTAAAAGATTTCTCCTTTAAGTGATTAAGAAAGACGCCTCGTTTTCTGTTAAAAAGGTCTTTTTTAATATAAATCTACTGAGAGGCAAACTTAAGACTAATAAGTGATTTAAGTCTAACCTAATTTACTAAAAAGGAATTTTATCATAGCGAAGTGTCCATTACACTTACAGTCTCTATTAAAAAGAAGACACCATTCTTGTTTTCTTTTCTGTCACTTACCACTTACATTAATTTACAAATTCAAATTGTTATATAGTATATAATGTGTCGGTCAGATGCGACGACGCAGTGCATCGCGGTAGTGGGGCCTCGAACTTATGTGTAAATGGCCATGTGATCTTTTGCAGAAAGCAAGATAGACCGATGAAGTGAAAGATGTCCTCAAACTATACATTATCATAAGAGAGGCGCCGAGCAGAATGGTGAAAACAGATTGTCCGCTTCAGATGCTTCCTTGGTCAGTATGACCCTGACATGAGCTGCCGTTTAATTCATAGACATTTGTAGGCTACCCAATAACTACATCTCTAGAGTCTACATTTGGACGGTATTATTTTTAAGAAATAAATTCCCGAAATCTGTATAATGAATAAACACTTTTTTGATAAACGAATTACTTTTTTTGACGTGACAACGTCTTATAAGTTGATGGAGCCAGCTGCAATCATGAAAAAACATTGCATGCGGCGTTACCTCGCTCTGAGGCGTTCCATTTAAGGCTTGAAGTGCAAGGAGAGCACGGAACGAGTGATAAAGAGGCACAACCGGCCTCCGCGTTTGACAGCGTTCGTTCGTTAAAAAATTTACATAATTGTATTTATGCGTACAAGTAGTATGCGTACAAATATAACTTGATCAATTCAATTATTATTTCCATTTACAACCTTCTATTAACTATTCAAAATATCTATCAAACAAATAAACTTAAGATTTTTCTTTGAAAAATGCAACCATTTCATCAGCATTTTCATATGACATTGTCACGTACAACTATCGTCAGTAAACCGACTTTACAGACAACCGATTTTTTTAAATCGATCAATTGTATATTTCAGATATATAACAATTTAGACATGTATATTAATAAAGTATATACGATTGATTATGTTACCATAACTTAATTTACAAACTAACTCAAGCACTCAATCCCACTAAGACTAAAACTTGTTAGCTTCACACGGCAGCTGTCTCGCACATTGTTTACAAAATGACTTCGCTAACTTCGTGTTACCTGGCTGTTAGGGTACGGGTAGGTTCATGGTTGGAAAAGGTCCCATTATTCCTTTTGGGTTAATATTAATAATTAATATAGGTAATACATAATTTTATTACATGTAATGCAGCATTATTTCGTAAAATAAGATTCTGACAAATTGCCATACCGTAATCTTTGTTATATGGTACATCTACATACTACCACAACGTCACTTTGACAATTGTCTTTCCCATTGGAATTACATGTACGTGCATAGACTAGCTATTGTTTAATGTGTTCTGCGTAATAGAGTCTAGAGTTAAGTAAGATGGGTGACTCTTAATCATTTTCCCAGTTTGATATGAACGACGACTGATATGGGAACTCTAGTACGAAAATATATACAATTGACACAATTAAATGAAAATGTGAGAAAAAAATTTCATGAGATTAAGTAAGCAAGAAGTGCAAAAATATATAACTCATATATTTATTGAGACAAAACTAAAAAAATGACAAAACTAAACAAAAAAAGGGCACTTGTATTCTGCCCCGACGTCCGATGATGAAACTCAGCTGCAGGTATTAATCCGAACAACTCCTCTGAACACTCTCCATGGTAAATGCGGTAGAAAATACAGAATTCCCTTAAATCCTACGCCAAAGGATCAAGGAGCTCAGAGACATATTGGTTGTCGAAGATTCGAGCCACTCTTTATAGAATACGGCCTGATAAATGTCGGTTTTTATGTCTTATATTTGTCGGTTTCCATGCAAATAGAATAATTATTTTGCCAAAGCCATCAATCCGATACAGAACGTCACTCCATTCCACCAGCTTAATATCGATGTAGATTATATTACAACGGAACGCATTAAGCAATACCAGTAATTAAATGGAAAGTTCCATGTGTGTGTGTGTGTGGTTGAATGGCAAATATGTGCACAATATTAGAGGACAACCGCAGTCTGACCGCATACATTCGTCATATCGTTGATGATAATTAAAAAAGTGATTTCAATATTATAATTTCAAGTAGAAAAACAAATTACTACACTGTGATTATATTTTATTAGATATACACATAAAACTAAAAGATTTTTAATATTATTATTGTTTAGTGCTCCACAGCATAATGCTGACCAGCCAGGACCTGTTACAACCACTACATTCAAATATTATCAATTGCTAAGTAGATCCAGAATATATAGACTATGCTAAAAAAGTCAGTGGTGCTTTTTGGCATCAGTCAATAAACAGTTGGTATCTTCATATCATAGCTAGCATAGATTAGCTTACATAAGATAGAAGAAGTGAAATACCTACACTACCTACTATTTATTTATATAACAACAAAATAAGCTACCCTCACAGATTTCTCCAATGCGGTACATCATATAGAAAACAATACAAAAAAGACAAAAATAAAATAAGTACAAAAAGATCAATTATTTATTTCAAAATATTTATCATGTTTTGTTAAGGCAGCTAACTACAATAGTAACTTTCCAAAATAGCTTGTTTTTACAAATTTCTTTAAAAATATTTACAAAATTACGAAATAAAAAAAAATTAAAATGCCTATTACATCCTTCTCTATTAACAGTAATGATATATTGATGATCTTGTGTTAGTGTTTGAAAAACGTTCTTGAATTCTTTATCGTCCTGTAACATACTAAGTTTGGTTAAAATAATAGAACGTTTAAGGATATATTTTTCCGACAAATTTCCCAAAATTAAAGAGAACATCATTTATATTTTACGAATAACGAATCGTTATTTTCGTCAATTTGCATTAATTATCATTATTATATGTTGAAAGTAGTTTCATATTTAATAATTTGTTCGATTTTTTCCTGATCTTAACTCCTATTGACACGGAATTATTTCAATGGGCAGCTGCTTCCACATAATGGTGGTGTGCGGCAATAACTACTGGTATTTCGAATTCTGCCTTGACGTCCGTTGATGAAACTCAGCTGCAGGGATTTAATCTGATAAACTTCTCTGAACACTCTCCATGGTTAAAACCGGAAGACCAGAGACCGTATATCTCTACTCAACTCCAAGAGATCAAGCCGCTAGGAAGGTGACTGTTGTACGACTATTCGAATCACTCCTCGTTAAATACGGTCAAGTTTTTATTTAGAATTATTGGTAACTACTCAAAGATACCGATACATTTGTATTAACATACTCAAACGTCATTGTGATTTCTAAAGATAAATATAGGACGTAAACAAGTTTTACCCGTTATTAAACCAGTGGAAACAATAAGACCACCTCAGCAGACATCTGTTCATGCCCCGGATTAATCTCAGTGTTGCCACATGCCTCGGCCACAGAATGATAATAATATATTCTACATATATGCTTTACATTTTCGGTGTTGCAGAAATTTCAACGCTACACTGTTTATTCTGTCTTCAGATTTTGCATTTAATTAAATTTACATTTGAATTTTCTTTGAGCTTAATCTGCATATGCATCTTTTGCATTTAATCTTATTTGTACGTAAACTTTTATTACATTCTTTATTTTAAATTAAGTTAATTATGTTTTGTTTTTTTTTTAATATGTTTTGTTCAGTCGTCTTCACATTTTATAAGTTTCGTTAGACGAAGTCACAGACACGCGATAGCCTTATTCAAACAAAGTACGCTAGGCAGAGAAAATAATAAAATAAATTTACGTTATTACATGTACACTCTAATACTTAATTATAAAGCACGCGACTTATTAAAGTATGAATAGAAAATTCCTTCCGTTTTATATCTTTTATGATGTGATTTTTTAAAATATTTGAAGAGCCCTTCAAGCCTCTTAAGCGGTTGAATACAACCTTTTTTTTTGATGACAAGTTCAAACATTTTACATACGCAGCTTTTTATTGGTTTTAAATACTAATATGAGGGATATTTGTGCGGAATTCAATGATGTAAAGTCTTTATTATTTTTAGGAATATTTCGTATAAGCCTCATTTAGTTTTAGTCACAGTTTATTTATAAAAAATATTAAATTTATTTCTTATATTATAAGTATTTAAAATTTTCTTAACCTACAAAGTTATAATTGAAATAATTAAAAATAAATTAAAGGAAAATCAAAACAAATTTCAAACAAATTATTATTTGTTAAGTAAATATTTTTAATACAATAATTAATGTAATATAAATATATATAATACAAATTATTGCATTCGCGGAAACTCAAAGTATATTTGTTTATCATCAAACATATGTGTAGTGAAAATTCAGGTCCGTCCCTCCCAAGGATGTCAGTATAGAAATTGAAAAACTGAATTTGGATCAGGCTTTCAAGCAAACATCACTCTTGTATTTATTATCGAGGTACGCATTATGCCATGAGCGAATTCAGCCTACGAGGGAATGAAAACAAATGGCGCAACAGCAAAATTGGGCATAAAAATTCAGAATCTTCGCTAGATAAAGCAGTGTATAAAAGTAGCGTGATTCTTTGATTATTAATCAGCCTCATAATCACAAGAGTATGAATCCAAGAGGTCAGCCAGAGCATTAAAAATCTAGGTCAAGACGTCACTCACCTTGAAGCTTCTAATTTGAAAGAACTCTGAGAGGTCTTCACCTCAACTGACTTCAATGTGTAGGTGTGTTTTAATTAAAAAAGATGGTCATCGTTTGATGTATTCTTATCGGTCTCAAAGCGAGTGCAAAAATAAGTGTTAACTGTTGTTATTTTCTATTAGGTAAATTATATATTTATTGAATATTTGCGGTGGCTCCTGAGTTGGCTCAGTTCCTAATGCCTATTACGGTGCCTATAATCGTTGGGGATTATAAAAAAAAAAACTCTTTTTCCCCAACACACTTGTATTAAAGCCTTAGCGTGTATTTGAATACTGGGAGTTGACTTCGAATGGCGTAATTTGGAAGGCAACACTAAATTAGTCTCCACCACGCCTACATGTTCTCTGTTCTTAATTCTGGGCGGGAGTTCCCCAGTACAGCTTCATAAACTTCACCGTATTTAACGAAGAGTGATTCGAATAGTCGTACAACAGTCACCTTCCTAGCGGCTTGATCTCTTGGAGTTGAGTAGAGATATACGGCCTTTATGCTTCTTCTGGTTTTTACCATGGATAGTGTTAGGAGGAGTTGTTCGGATTAATTCCCTGCAGCTGAGTTTTATCAACGGAAGTCAAGGCAGAATTCAAAATACCAGCAGTTACTGCACCACCACCATTATGTGGAAGCAGCTGCCCATTGAAGTAATTCCGTGTCAATAAGAGTTAAGATCAGGAAATAATCGAACAAATTCCTCAATATCAAACTACTAACAATATATGATAATTAATGCGAATAGATTATCGCTCAAGTAAAAAATACAAATAACCAACTGGATCAGATATAAAAATGATCCCACAAAATATGTCGTGACTACTTCATTGGTTCACCACTTTCCCGAACACATTTTGGGGCAAAACTAATTTGTAAATAAAAATGAAAAACGCGTTCCCAACACGCGAAATTATTTCCGTGTTCAATTCTAATGCGTATAGTAAAGTTAAATTCGCATTTCGAATAATTCTCAAAACGAACTTTTATAATTTGTAATTTTTACAAACACTGTTAAAGATGTTAAGATTTATAACAAAGTCGTTAGTAATTGTTTTACTTAAAAAAATATTAAAAATGGTGCCCTCGCCACCTGCGTTTCGCCTTAATATGTTGTTTACTTAGCCTACCTATTTAGTTACTACATACCCTTTTAATAACACATGGAATACTCAGTTATGCTACCCCATAGAGACTGTCCGCTGTCTGTTCTATAATAAAAATCTTAATATATATATTTCTTGTGTGCGTGTGTATGTGACTGAACTCCTCCTAAACGACTGGACCGATTTAGACGAAATTTTTTGTGTGTGTTCAAGGGGATCTGGGAATGGTTTAGATTCACAATTTTGTCCGCTGGACAATGTTTTTTTAATTAATTTTCAATTTATTAGTTGTTGTTGATTTTGGAATGTTTTACATTGGATCCGACAGACGGCGCTACCATCGCAGTGTCAAATTTTAAATAATATTCGAATTTTAATTTTAGTCTGTCCCGAAATTTAAAAAAAGTTTTGTTATCATTGTGTTATATCGTGTGTGACCATGTGCTGGATCGTTAGATATTGTCATAACATTTGAATAATAATTTTCATCAAAATGGCTTATTAAAAATTGAAATTTTGAAATTAAAGACGTGTAGACAGGACAACGTCTGTCGGATCCGCTAGTATATATATATATATTTCCATTTTTGCTCTCCATACAATACCTTCCTTAGAGTTTAAGGAATTAATACATAAAGGAGCTTTGGGCTTTGCAACATATTTTGCGTAACGTTATTGTTTTTATAAATCATAATCCGTGTGAAGTTCGTGTATCACAGCGCAAACAAAAAGAACAAAAAGGAACGAATAAAAATCCTTTAACTAAAACTGTATTCTGGTTCATTCTTTATGAGAAAGGAAATTGACTTAAATTTACAAAAAAGAACCACTGTGCATAGGATATGAAGCTTAGCAATATAAAGAATCTATTTTATTAATGCAGAGAAAAGCTCTACGCCGTATCTCTAAGCAATACCAAACCGGAAAACAACATTATTTAGAATTTGTACCTTTTCAGATTATCCCCTTTCACTCTACTGAATTACGATTTGCCTTTACCTGAGAGGAATGTGAATAAAAATCATTGTCTTGTTACTAGAAACGATACAATTAAGATGATAAATACAAGGAAATAATGCCGTGCTATTAAGTATGAGTTATAACTTATAGAGGATTCCAAAACACTACAATATACCTACAGGAAAAAACTGTATAAATTTAATAAATGTTATAACATTTCTTTAAACTTGCTTAAAAATAGATTATGAGTCCATGGATATTTTCTTAACTGTCCTATATATCTCTAGGCTGTTGGAGTAAATAGAGCGCCCGATTGAAAAGAGATGTTATCGAACGCGAACAAATGAACTTGATGTAAATGTACAGAAAAATTAATATATTCTCGTATCAGACTACATATACAACATTTAAACAACAACTTGCATTATTATACAAAAAATATATAATAATGCAAGTCCTCGCTGCAGTACTTCAATTATATATAATGTACTTAATCCTAATTACTTTTTAAATTCAGAATATACACGTTAATTCATTGTTTCCGCTTGAATAGCGTTTGAAAAGGGTGAAAACTGTAGTTCTTTCAAAGTAAAACGAAATGGCGCCGGACAAAACCGCTCAGAATTGAATACGTTTTCATTCGGGTTCGCAAAGCTTGAAGAGCATTTAAATCATTAATTACAAAAATAATTAATTATAAAATTCTTATATAACAAATTGTAGACGGTGATTGATGTGTTTTCAGGTCCAAGTTGGCCGTGGCTGGGGCAGCAGTAGCATTCTACAAATCCTTACGGAATTCAGCTAATGGTTTTGTAAACAACTGCGAAATATTCATATGTGAATATAGTGTACCAATAAACTTGTACTGTAAAGGAGATAAATATCTTTTTTTTAGATATGGAATCTCGCTGAATCTCGCAGAAATGTGGTTATATAATTCAGAATAACATCCACTATTATTGTGATTCTTTTGTCTTTTTTGTGTCACATGTCATTATTGTTTTGTTAATTGCTCTTTGTTACCATTTGGTTGTTATTTTGCGAAGCCATTTCATAAATATTGTTAATTACAACAAAGTGTATTCAAATTGTTATCAATCTTACAAAGACAAAAGCTGACTGGTTTTTAAACAACAGCAGATGTTGTAATCGTAGAAAATACGTACATATAATCAATAAGTATGTTTATTAAACTCTTTACATACAAAACAAATATTCAGATTTTTTTCTAAATTAAAAGAATAATAATAAAAAGTTTTAACGCTGGCAACATTTTGGCAGTTATAACATAGTTATAATGCAGTGTATAAATAGTAGAAATATCAATTCTGTCGAGTGTCCGATTTTTTTTTCTATTTATGCAAACAACACTTGCTCGTATTGTAACGTAAAGTCGTGGAGTAAGGCACTTGGCTTGAGAACAAGGCATTGGAAGGATAACGTAATTATTGAAATGAATATGAGAATATACGAGAGAGAAACAGAGGCACAAATCTGAGGTAATTAATACTAATGCCTACTACAAACAGACATTGTTTTATAAAATCTAAACATCGATAAAAATTTTAACCCTTTCCTGGCTTAAGTGTCACTAAGTTGATTAAGTTGTGTCAATATGTCAATATCTTTATTAAATTTAAAAAAAATTAAACCGTTTCAAAAAGCAGATAAGAAAGCAAAGTACTTATCTCAATATCACGATTGCACAGTTTCAGCGGTACTCGGGAAGCTTGCTCTTAAATCTGCCAAATGAGCCAAATTGTTTTTGTCTCATTATTCAGTGTTTTGCATAAAGTTACAGATTTGAAGGATTATGACGTTTAATCAAATAATGTATAAAGATATTATTTCTTGCTTTTTGGCTGTTGAAAAACAACTAATCGATTTTACTAGATTTTGATGGCGTCGAATACTGTTTTAAATTTAAACTATTAAAAATTAAATTTAAAAAAAAAATTAAGTATTAAAACTGAAGGTTTTTTAGGTCGAGCCTAAAAAGTAAACTTACGTTCGTAGTAAATTTGATACAGCAACTTTTAAAGCATAAAAGCCATTGAGACTATATGATTACGGCTTCAAAGTAATATTTACAATCCATTTCAATAGATTCGTGATAAAGCCTGCTGTATAATGACTTTTATCCAGCTACGTAGCGCTACGTCGTAGCGTAGCTACGATGACGTCACGGCTACCGCAATGCCGACTCGGCGCGCCTCTACTAAAATTGAATATAGCGAACACTGCGAAGTGGGCACCTGTACACACATTAATTATGTGTGATCCTTGCCTTAGAGGTTTTTTTATTATATCCTAAATCTTTAACGAAATCTTAGATAGCTTTTATTTATTGATGATGTTTGTGTATAAGATAGGATTTTAAGGTACTTTGCCCCGTATGTATTGATTACTTTGTAGGGTTTAAATTATTAAGATGCTTCAGAAACACACTATATATACTTTCATACCAATTATGAAATGAATAATTTATGTTAGAACTAGAAATGACAGACAAACTTAGTTTACAATACAGGTTATAAAATATTGATTTACAGAAATATCAAATAGTTTTTATTTATATAAGTAACGGCAAGATTAAATATATTAACATCAGGTATAAATGTAAGCAGTATGGGTCTAGAGTCTTCTTGACTCTCATCCATGAGTTAGTGGGTTCGGTTCCCGGTCGTACACCACTGAAGTTTCTGTCAATGTAAGTATCTAACATTCGCTTACTGTGAAGAAAGCATAGGGAAAATCCGACGGTAAATTTTTTCCAAAGAAGCAGCTACTATCTGCCTATATATAGGGTGGTAGCGCCACTGTGTTATTATTATTATTAAAGCAGTTTGACATTTTACGCAAAAACATGAAACAATATTTGACTATCCCGAATAAATTTTCCGCACTATAATAAAACGAAATGGTAGTAAGAATGGGCTTCAACATAAAACTCCTGATAAAATTTATATCCGTCATAAATTTTATTGGAACAAGACATTCACTTGAACAGGCGTATTTTAGTGTCGTTCATTTGTAACTACTAATTTGTAGATTTCTCATCTGGTTCACACATCACAAGCCCTATGCTAGCTTACAAATAAAACATTTTTAATACTTCACCATAATCTACTTCATGTTATATTGTATAATATTCAAAGATGATGGCTCAGTTTGGATTTAGCAGAGTGAGTAAGTACCCTAAATGTTATTTAAGTTACATATGTATGTCATAGTTAATAATAAAAAGTGAAACAAACTGTAAATCATCTAACACTTAAAGCTTATAACGTAAAACGTCAATTTTGGTAGTGATAAATGAGCCTATTAGTTTTTAATACATACAATGTACAATAGGCCAACATCACTTATAATGATCATCATTACTTATAAAACAGTGGTATAGAGTTTACTGCCAGTTCTTCGCTTCCGTTTTCCGCCCTTATTTAAGAACTGGCAGTAAATGTGAAATTAGAAACATTTATTGTATATTTATTTTTTATATAAATAATTGATTTTGAATTTAAATAATCATATTATGTTCTGGTAACTTGTTACTTAGTTTTAGGATAGTCATTCGTTATAAACATATTCATAGTCATATTTTATACGAATAACGACAGTTGACTCATGGTTTTAAACAATTTCATTTATTTGAACATCCATCCAACAATCGCCATGAACTTATCTTCGGTCCTTGCAAGATTAAACCCAAGAAATTGATCTGTCTTTGTCAAACATTGTATTAATCCTGTAGCCTTGTACATAAACTGACGAATTTCAGTAATTTTGTTTGTAATTCTATTTGTTAAAAAACTAGTCAATGGATATTAGAGAGATTATAGAAAATCATTTTTTTACCGTATCAATTAACATTATACGTCATTAAGTATTTACTCAACTCTAATCAGGCTTTATTATATCTCTAGTTAATGTAGTGTAAAACTCCAAAAAGAAAAATACCACGATTATACAGTTTGTGCCAAAAATACATGAAAACATTTGTTAGCAAGCGTCGCTACCGATTCCGTCTCGAGCTCAGAGCGACGATCCAATTATCATATCAATATTTCACTTCAAAATAAGAAGCTTATTTCGACATAAAACTCTGTAATCTCTGAACACGACAGAGTTAAATCGCAGCTTTATATACAAATCTTTACTGACTTTATATTTTGTAGTTTTGCTTACTTGGTAAAAAATATCATAGGTTATATACGTTGTCTCTGATGCTCTATGGATCTCACTCACACATATTGTTTATTTGGTGGTTCATTATTTGTATGAATGAGAAAAACAATGTCTTAAAATTTTAAAAATAATAAAATCCTAAACTAAAAAAGCCTAACACCGTTTGACCGGTCATTATAAATATTAATAAAACTCGAATTGAAATTTAAGCATCAATGAACATTTTTTGCCAGTGGATAATTACGGCAAATATATCGATAGAAATTTTTCATTAGATCTCGTTTATTGCTAAATTTCTTCGGCCGCCTGCTATTGCTTCATTAGACGCGTCTGCATTTACGTTTTCAATAAACGAACATCGTAAGACGAAATTGTACGTAAAATTCGTTTCGATATTATATTTTGGAAAGAATGTTCAATAACAGCTTACTAATGACTAGGGATAAAATAATATAATAAGCTGTAAAAATTCAAGTGACGTGTAGCAGTGGGGTATACTGGACTAAACTGGTTTTCAGGCTATATAAGCACGGCGCGCTGTATGGTCGGGTGCACTTCTTCGACGCTCGCACTAGATATAGGACGTTACTATTGTTGTTAAATTTGTGGTTAATTTCGTGTAATTTAATTTGGTTATTTTTAGTAATTTTATTTGTTAATTTCTAACTATATAGTATTATTAGTTCTACCCTTCTTAAAAACCGTCTCAAGTTTTTTTAGTAGTACTTTAAGTTTTTTGGCTTTCCGTGGTCACATACAGATATAATTTGTTTTTCAAAATACTTTTCCAATATTGAGGAAAGTTGTTGCCACGAGCTACATTCACAGACCACAACATATCTATCTGTAAGTTACATATATATGTAACTTACATAGCTAAATATTAGCTAATAATTAGTACATATTGACCGTACTTTTTCAATATTTTCCAGAAAGAACTACATGACGTGTTCATACAATTATAATAAAAACTATTCTTTTCCATATTTCTATGGGAAAATAGCGTATTGCAAATCAAAGGGCCCCACTTACATAATAAAACACAATGTGACATATCATGAAAGACACGCCTTTTCAATGTTGAAATAGTTTTTTTAGTTTTTAATTATGTTTAAATAATTAATAAAAAAAGATTAAGAGTTATCTTGCGTTCTACGCCCTTGATTTGGGAACTGGCAGTAAATGTAAAAAATAGAAGCATTTAATGTATATTTCTTTTTTTTATGTTAATACGTGTACATTGTGTTACCTATATAAATAAATGATTTTTGACCTTTGACTATTAATAATAATATCTTTATTTACCTAATGTAAAAATTTTGCCTTAAACAAAAATACTTTTATAGTGGGGCATGTACACTATATTTTAAGATATGCGGGTTTTTTGTAATTAACATATTCAGGATACCATTGGTGCTATGCCTGAGGCAACAAGGCCACCCTTATCCGAATTATGACATTAAAACCGTCGCTCGGTTCTCGGCAATAACCTGACGTACACCTGGCAGAATAGCAATAACGTGTTCTTATACTTAATAAGCAGTGTATTCTTCTGTGTAAGGATGGCCGATAAACGCTTTGAACAGGAAAACATTGACTTCCTAAGAGGAAACCATCGGACCAGCATATTAGCCCTTACAGCTAACGCTTTCTCGCTCCAGTTCAGAGCCATTAGACCATATTCCATCACTCTATTGAGTGGTACACTATTAGCAACTGAGGTGGAACTGTATCCAGTTTATTAATTCATTGTACTAAGGTCGCATAAAGTGGTTGGATTGTCTCCGCAATTACTTTATTTTCTGTTTTTCTGATATATTAAAGGTTGAATCGTGTTTTGAAGCATAGTACGTCCCAATGAATTAAAAGAATACATAATTATTGCGGTCTGAATTATTTTTATTTTCCGTCAACGAATAGTCAAGTAATTTTTTACTTTTTTGACGTGGATGAAGCAGTTTTCAATTCCAAATAAAATAGCTGTATTTAATCTAGCTCCGAGTTAATTCAGATACGTAATTAATTGAAGCCCGGATTTCCATCGGTAGAGCTGATAATGGACGAAGCTAGGTCACATTTTACCTTTTTTGTGCTACGCCATCTATTGAAATATTATCGAATTATCTTTTGCGACTTTGCTCGGAGTTTACTTAGTAGTTAGAATCGTTTTTAGTGATGATATATAAATCACTTTATATACACACAAATTAATGATTTCTAGTTTAATCTAACATAAACTACAATTAATTAATATAAAGCACTGTCATTCATTTATTTTAATGTGCACACTAACGAATCACATAAAAATTTTGCTCTTTCGCGAATTCTGTAAACGTTTTTGACATTCATAAGCATGCCCTAAGACGCATCTAAATTGAATAAATGAGTTTTGATTTGATTTGATTCCTCGGAACACTCTCGGTGGTACCAACAACAAAATATATAGACATTATTTTACCAATATGTCGTTATCGTTAAATAAAGTGTCGTCATATCTAAGTTATGGTAGATCAGTCACATACATTTTTCGTAATGTGCCGGTAGCGCGAAATCGGTTGTCCCTGGTGTGTAATGAAATCTCACTGCTGAAGTGGAATTTGTGTAAGATTCTGAAATATGTAGAATAAGGTACAATATTATATTATACTGTAATACAATAACGCATCTCAGTTTCTAAAACCACAGTACTCTTATCGATAGGCTTTATTTAAGTTTCCTTTCCTCCTATCTTTTAAGTTAGATCAAACTGCACAGGTGTGCAAATTTGATTGATATCGGTTCGGTAGTTTAGGAGTCCATAGCGGACAAACAACGGGACACGTAATTTATATTTGTTAAGATTGATATATTTAAATAATTAATCTTTACTAAATACCATTGAAAGTCTATAATACTCTAAAAGCTTTAGTTCTAAACTGTATTTCAAACGACTCGCTATTCATATTTATTCAAAGTCTAAACGATTTAATCACATCCAGTAAATGCGATTCCGTGTTTGCCGTTGGCTACAAGTCTTTCCACTGCACCACATGAAACATGCATGTCTCGACACCGCATTAAATGACGTAACTCTAACACTTTGGCACGCTAAAATGAACTCTATGTACAGCGACTAAAACACATTTTCATTTTACGCAAATTACATTATCAACGACAATAAATAGTCCAATGTTAATCGCGAGTTTATTGAAAAATCCGGGCCAGATTAATTCGTGAAATTTGTTAGACAATGCGCCTTTTTGTGTTCGACTTAGTTCATTGTTTGTTCTTCGCATTGTGGCTTGTTCTGTTTTCCATAATTTTTACGCCCGTTTTTTCAGAATGTTTCTTACTAATCTTTTATACTTACAATGTATTCATACTATACTTTCAAATCTTAAGTTATAGAAATGCAAACGTTTCACTGTTGGTATAGAAAACTGTGTTTTAAAATAGAACAAATGCTTTTTGTTGATTTATTATAAGGCAAATTGAAATGTAATTAATCAATTTTGGAAACATCTTTGGAATTACTCAAGAAAATTTTAATCCAGTTTATTCGTGTTCAGATTTTTTAAGATGCCGCAATACAGTTAATATAAGTGATAATTTATACATTATTAATTATAACTTTGCAGCTGTACTGCGGCAATTACAGCGATTAATCATTAAACGTAATTCACAGCTGTACGTTACATTAGTAATGATAAAGAGATGTGATCGAATGCCGAAATGTGATATTAATGGTAATGGAAACGCCAATGGTAATTAACTACGTAATTTTTAATGTTAATCTACATTTCACCATCCAGATATGTAATTGACATTATATGACATACATGTAACATCACTCGATACGTTTATGCGACAACACAAAAGATGGTTTCTTCTTTATGTATGGCTACAAAGCAACAAAAACATACAATGGCCGACCTGGATCGCAGTTTTTGTTCTGAGCACCTAATTCCACATAATGCAGGGAATCTCTGCAATTTGATACGCCTAGGAAAATATGCTTGAATGTTGTCTCAAAATTAATTTTCAATATAAATAAAATGTAAAAACTCTTTTCTAAACTATAAGATTCAATGTAGTCTGTGGATATTCGGCTGATGAAAAATCTGTGGTAATTGGCGCCAAAATAGAAAGTAATTGCTATATATAAAAGTATTTTGTACATATTGCGAGTTGCGAGTTTTAATTAGCCAATTAATATTAGTTTTCATAATTGAGTCGTTTTGAAATATGAAAATATCTAGCTACTGCAAATCTCCAAATTTTAATAAGCTATATTTTTAATGTTGAGCGAGTTATAGAAAGACACTAATAAATGATCATCTTATCGCTCAATAAACTTTGGTTGGAGGGTTTGATGTGAAGGTTGAATAATTACCACACAATAGATTAATTATAACTATTAATTGTGTTTTGTCAATGACAGTCTACTGTCAGCCGCCTGGGTATGTGTTCTACTTAATAAAATATGACTTAATGAAGCATCATTGTAAATCAGAAAATCTCCTCGTTGTCTTATTTAATCATGGACCAAATACGTTTGTTCCAGTATTTTATTTTTAATATTTTTATAAATATTATTTGTAATAGGTTTGTAATATTTTTATAATAGGTGTAAATATTTTTATAGAAAGTGTATAATGTTACACATTGTAAGTGCATAAAGAAAGATCAGAGTAGCGTGTATCCTTCTATAACAGATATAATATTTATTTATTTCCTTTTTTTAAGTAACTTAATACTAAACAATAGAAAACTAAACTCAAAACATAGTATAAACATAACAAGTGAAAACTTAAAACCTAAACCATTTTATAACTAATTATAAATAATGCAATTCTTGTGAATTCAGCCAGTGTGCAACTAAATACATCTCTCATCGTCTCAGAAGCAATAATATTTAGGGTGCGCAAGACACGCGTAAATGGTGCTTTTTGAGTAGGTGTGCACGCGCCCGAGGCACTGCCATCACTTGATATCGCTTACCACCCCGAGTGTGGTTTTTGGCACACTTAGCCCCAGTCTCTCCAACATTTCTGCATTATATATTTTACCTCTAAGGACCTTTAAAAAGTATAATGTAGTAAATAAATATGATAAACATAATTATAAAATATAACTTTATACATGCCGGTTCCAAATATTTTACAACAGTATATTGTTTGAACCGGCAAAATAAACAAGAAATAAACAAGAATTTATTACCACACTTAACTTTTGGGAAAACCAGCTTTCCGAATGCAATTTTCGTGTCTAAAGCGAAACGCAATGAACAGTGATGTATAGTTTTCGTTGCACTGAGTAGTTTTGATACTTTATCTTTAAACTTTTCATTGTCTTTGGTCGTACCAAACTTTATCGTTGTATATCGATATTATATTACTATGTGGAACCTGCTGCCTTCTGTAGTATTTCCGAACCAATTCGACTTCGGGTCCTTCAAAAGAGCGTACCAATTCTTAAAAGGCCGGCAAAGCACTCGCGAGCTCTCTGGCATTGAGAGTGTCCATGAGCGGCGGTATCACTTAACATCAGGTGAGGCTCCTGCCCGATTGCCCCCTGTTCTATAAAAAAAATTATCACAAAACAAAGTATGTATGTCGAAACTAATCGTAAAAACTTAACAAATTAGTAACAAAATACCCTTCCTGTAATCGGATTATATTTCTTGTTAAAAACGCAATGTCATTTTATATTGAAGTGAAACTTCTTTAGAATCGTTGTGATTTCAAACCGGGTGCAACGGAAAAGCGACAGTAAAAAGAGACAGAAACATTAATTCATATGATTTAACGTGGGAGAAAATGAGATAGATAAACTTCTTTAGAATCGTCGTGATTTCAAACCGGATGCAGCGGTAAAGAGAGACAGAAACATCAATTCATAAGATTTAACGTGGGAGAAAATGAGATAGGAGGCATTATACAGCCTCTCTTTACTGCCGCTTTTTCATTTGATCGAATTTCAAACTTTCGCTGTTTTAGTTTTTGCCAAATTAAAGATTTATATTAAACTTATAAATTAAAATGTATCATTAAAATATACTGTTTTTAAAGAACACACACATTTAGATAGTGGAAAATGATTAATTTATATTTGATTAATTATAAAAACTTTGTTTTTGAAGGTTTCACTTCTACCATGTGTGAATTGCACATATTATGTTTTTTATCAGCTTAGTAAAGCACTGATTAGTTTGTATATAGGAGCGCAGTGCAGCCATAACTTTCGGTTTATGAACTTTATGTTCATAAAAGTTCAGAACGCATCATAAACCCGCGGGGTGTACTTCTGTTACATAAAATAATGTAAGGAAACTTATGACTTTGTATGCAATTAGTTAGTATAGCCTATGTTACTATAAGGAAGTTTGTGAATGCGGATTAAAAGTTAAAAGTAAATTAATTAATAAAGCCTTTAGTAAATGTGACGAATACTTAAATGATCCCAATCCTTGGGATTGATTTGCTCCAGTTCAAACAATTTGTATTTAAAACTTGGCGATTGAAAAGAGTGGCGGAAAGTTTCTTGCCAGTTCTTCTTACCCACTCTACGCCCTTGACTTGCGAACTGGTTGTAAATTTAAATTTACAATTAATTTAATTTGTTTTTTTGACGTTCATAAGTGTACATGTTTACCTATATGAATAAAAATATTTTTGAGTTTGAGTTTAAAACTATTTGTTGTTAAAAATCCTGAAAATTTATTTATACGTTACTCGCAACATAAGTGTGTGGGACTCGACTTCATTTAACTTAGGCAACCAAAAACACGACCGTGAGGGTTCCTAGATTTTACTATTAGATTATTTGCCATTTACATTTTTACTATCTTCAACATCATTGTTCAACTCATCTATATACTGTAAAGCATAACCTTATACAGTCATCTGAATGATTATATTGGATCCTAAGTTTTATATTCTACCTCACAGTGAATTCTATGGGTGACAGGAGACAGGAATATTACTTCCTGCTTAGACGTAGTTTTTATCAATCAGTGCCATTAACCTGCTCAATAAAAACTTGTAATAAATTACTGGAAAATTTAAAAAACGAACACTTGACGAATTCAAATTGTTAAAGGAATTATTATGTAAGAAATGTTATTACACCGGTACAGAGTGTCTGACTAATAGACTTAAATTTTTTTATGCAACGTGAAATTTCGCTTCACGTTGCGATAGAAAAAAAATATGTATCTACTTATAATATTCAAAATGTAGGAATTTAATTATCGAAGCAACATTGTTGTGCCTTGATAAGGACCTTATCGTAACAAAATCATGTCACCTGTAAAATATGATCATAAGGAATGCAATAATTCAGATGCTCGGTTGCTTGAATGTCATACGTTTCTGACCATATTGGGATTACCATATCACTAACATATGTCAGAATAGATGTAACTCAAAAATCGATGGCTTTAACCTGATTTAACCATTGTAAGAATACTAGTCTCTCTGGCATTGAGAGTTATTTTTCTGTCAGAAACAACCAAGCATAAATGAAAAGGTTGAAGTGAAATAATAGGACTAAAAGCAGAGCGATCGAGTCTAAACTCTGACTTGAACTCGACTGAAACTCATCTCTGAATGATACCCTAACAAGGGTCTCAAATTGCTGATTACCCTCAACAAAATGCAAAAACAACACTAATTTTGAACAACGAATTTAAGTCACAGTTATAATAATTCCGCTTTAATGGATTCGTAGCGGTCTACTATTTATTTTTCGCGGAAACAATAATTGTTTTTGAATGGTTAATATATTTATAAATCTTGATTAATAAATTGTTTACTATATTGAATCAAATTTTGTTTTTTTAAACTTTGAACTATAAACTTTTTGGGAAGGTTTCTTTCATTTCGCTTTGGGAAATGCCCTTAGATACGGTGTTCAATTTTAGGATAATAGATAAAAAATGTGTGCATACGATAAAAAACATAAGAACGCAAGATAAAATAGACCAAAAGTCCTTTTGACCCACTTTTATTAATTTAAGTGAAGGTTCAAATTTTGTTTTGTTTTAAATCAGTTATATTATTCTTTGTAGTTTTTATAAACATTCTGTACTCTTTTATTTATTATATATATAACCCATAATAATTAAAACACATTCCTCTTTCAATTTGGAAGCCAACAATGCAGCCACTTTCCATAATAAACAATTGTGTAAATTTGCGAAGCGAAATAAAGTAAAAAGCAATAAATAAAAATAAATGATGGCGGAGTAATTAGTAGATTTCAACGGAGATACCGATGCCGATAATAAATTGAAGATTTCTGAGTGCACTTCAATTATTCCCAATGTCTATACAAACGGTCTACGAATGAAACACTGAAATTGTGGTATTAAAATAATTTTCGAACTCGCTCTGATTTTATTAATTACTCGCGCCCGTGATTTCGTGACAAAGGTTTTAGCTTAGTTATTCAAAATAAATTCGAATTAAAATAACTTACAACAGCATTGATTGTGAACGTGTGAAAAAAAATATGCATTATTGCTGAACTCGTAGTAGAAAGTTGTAATGGGTTTTACAATTAGAAGGTGTCTTCCTTCTAATACACACACATTGACATTATTATAAGGTTAGTTCTAGTCGTGGGTATATATTTAAACCCTATTTTGGTTTAGCTATATAGAAAAGTTAATTAGCTTACGAGTAGGATGCACAGGGCTACCGTTTACCGTATCACCAGATCCAGGACGAACAAAGGCAGGAGGCTCCCCTAATGTTAAGCGATGGACATTCTCAATACCAGCGGGCTGGTGCTTTGTCGGCCTTCAAGTATCGAAGCGGTCTTCCAGAACTTCCAGACCGTTACAAGCGAGTACTTCTATCGAAAATGTCGCATTAGGACCGGAGCACAATTGTGGAGAATCCGTCAGGCCCGCTCGACGAATGAATGTCCAAAGAGTGAGTTTTGCAGACAGCACGTGGCCAGAATATGATTTGCGGCATCAAAGTAAGAAAAACAGAGAAAGGACAGGTCAATAGTACTTAAAACCGACGGTTATATGGAGGATGCCATGAAAGCAGAAGCAAGAGAAAAGGAGTCAATTTAATTAAATACTTTAAAAGTAAAATACAAATTTTAAATGTTGTATTTACACAATTACACCTCCAGTGGCGGTCATGTAAAATTGTTTCAGCTTGATAAACAAGCAATTAAAGTTCACAAAGGCTAGGCCCCGGAGGTTCGCGGTTGCAGAATCTTGTCACCTATTTTAATTCACGCCAAGCCACTGCAGAATATTAAAGACTATTCATACCGACCTAGATACAGCGGAAGTCTTCGTAATAGGGACACGGCTTGTGTACTGCGTTTTCTCTCGATGGTTGACGATCGTAATTAAAATGATCGATAACGCGTAAATGTTTATACGTACCTAAGTTATACAAGTGTGAAATAATATTTGAAGACATTTCTTTGAATACGTTTATGTAATATTGAAATGTGACGTCCATATTAAAATAATAGAAAGTAAAATTTAATATCAGTTCCAAAATCGTGGGCATAGGGGTAGTGGTAGTGGTGGGCACCCTAATTTGAGTATGCTACTGTGTCGATTCAAACGAGCCGATTTCATCCCCACCACCATTGTCCCGATATCGCTACTATTAGGGCTGTGTGTAGAAGCTTTAAGCCTACCTCTTATTAGCTACCATACCATACCATACATATGCTTAGTACTTAATAAAATAAAATGATGCCTGTTTTTCCAAAGAGTTCAAGAAAATAAAAACATTCAAATCGGTGCAGCCGTCTACGAGTCTTGTGCGTAGCTAAATATTTTGCAGTTTCAATTTATACAGATTTTACTTGGTACCATTGTGAACGAGTGCAATAATGTTTCAAATTACCTTAATTTGAAACGTTCAATAATTCCTTAGTAAAATACAATGCGAAAGGGTATAACGTAATAAAGTACAAAGGTATCTTCCATCCAGTCGTTAAATATTAAACTGAAGAAACATCATTAAAAATG
Organism: Pieris rapae; assembly: GCF_905147795.1. Classification (NCBI taxonomy): domain Eukaryota; kingdom Metazoa; phylum Arthropoda; class Insecta; order Lepidoptera; family Pieridae; genus Pieris; species Pieris rapae. Next base: position 928,595 of record NC_059509.1, on the reverse strand, counting down.
TACAGATTCGGGCAAAAATAATACCTTCGTTGCTATTACAATGGAATTTTTGACTTGGAAAATCCTTAAATAATATTTCACGCTTTATAGAATAAGCCGATTTTCATTTTGTGAATTTTATTCAATTTACGCCTATTAAACAATTTGAAGCAAACTTTAATACTTTTTAATGCCTACAAGGGCCATTTTAATGAATCGTAAGAAAATATATGTTTATTAACTAAATGGCCTTTTTATTACGAAAAAAAGACATGTTTGCGATTCAATATGAATAAAGTTGACATAACATTTTTCGCTATGTTGCAAAACTTGTAATACAACTTGAAGGCGATGAAGTCGTGAAACAAAACATATAAATCTCTTTAATGTTAATTCTTAGTCTCGGTTAGTTTCTCCGAGTCGAGAGCACGACGCCACCCACTTTTCAATTTTCCAAACTATTGAACCAGCGCTTTTAGTCATTCGTGGAAAGCTTCTTAATCTCTAACCTCTAGAATACATACCATTGACTTGAACTTTGATTAATATCTTTAAAGTATTCAGTCATACAATCTCACAGAAATTCTGTATCGTGTGTATTTCATAGAACATAATACCAAAAGACCTATCAAGTGAGCCTCCTGCCCGTTTGCCCCCTGTTCTATAAAAAAAAAACACAAACTAACCGAAGAAGTTTATTTGTTCAATCACATATATGATATATCTTATCTGAATGAAGTACACAACAACTGTAAAGCACTCGAATCATAGTTATATAAATCATTTTGAAAATAACATTGCGTTAATGAATGACATTATTTTTTATTACATATCTTTTCTAATTATTTTTATATTAACTATAACCCACTTCAGTCATCTTGGTTTTAGCAACCTTTACCCTGATATTGACGAGTTATTTGTTTCCCGCACAAATATACAATATTACAAGTTTATATATTAACAATTATCTTAACCTACTTAGTATTATTGCAAAAACGTACACTATCTTTACAGACTATGTCAATACGATAATATCGAGAATAATAAAATATAATATAGTATATATTATTAAACATATAATATATACAATCGGTACGGTGAACTTACTCTGATAACATATAAATATGTCGATACTGTAAAAGACAGCATTCCAGGCGACAACTTCACCTTAATTAAATTATTTTAATTTGTACACTTGTTATGAGTTAAATTACTTTCATATTTTTTCGGCAAGGGATGACTTTCTAAAATATATCTTCGTCCTTTGACGTATGATATGTGAAGTCATCAATGTTTTGTTTTCATGCATGTGTATAAAACTGTAGTTTCAATATTTCATATAAAAAGTGATCTATATTTATGTCACAGAACATTTATTATACATTATTATCTATTACGAGTAGTAAAAAAGTGATCGTTTCATCCAAAATATCAAAACTTAACAACACTAATAGAAATTTTATCGGAATTTATTTGTAACTTTCAATTAAAAACAAGCTGCAACGAACGTCGAATGATTGATCGAATAAAAATTTAGGTTTTGTGTGAAATTATTTTATATTCCCGTCGAAATAAAATCGGAAACGTTGACGTGTTATTTATTGCGAACTTTTGTCAAATAATTCAATACATTTATTCAGTTGTTTAACAAAACTTTTTTATAAGCGTAACTTGGTGCTTCACACAGGTGGAAAGTCTAAACTTCCTTCACCTTAACCATACCGTAAAAATGATAAGAGAAAGACTTCGATAGAATGATCTCGTAGTTGATATATTTTAAATATCTTCTTTAAAGGGGGTGAGAACATTTGCCCGATTGCACGGTTCTTGGTTGGCCCAATGTTGGACTCCTTGGAATCGGAATACCTGGAATAGGATTCCGGCGAATCAATACATCTTGTAGTAGTAGTAGTAGTAGTCACCATGACCACGCACGCTGTAAAGCACGCGAAACGTCGGATAAAAAAATATGTTAAGTAATTCTAAGTTTACAATAAAACAGCTTCAATCCGGTAAAAAAGTGTTTTCTTTAAACAATACATCTATTTTTATTTTGAAATCATTTTCAAAATTTTAAACAAACAATTTTCTGTTAAAGGCCTATAATATTTTGAATAAGGAAAGACTTGAATCAAATGTATAATATCAATCAGCAAAGCAATCACTAATTTAGTCACCACTTTAAAAAATATTAAACGAACGGGGACACGGAATAATTGAGAAAACATAACTTAAATTATAACGTTGTCCATTCAACGTTAAAAAGCTTGTTTAATTTTTAAATTCGTGAAAACAAAAGTAACGAAAATGTGAATAAAAATGCTGTGAATTATAATATACAGTGCGGTGCTTTTGATGCATATTTTCTACGTGAAATGGCGCTAATTGCAAAAAGCATTTATATGAATGTACTGCGCCTTAATGCTTCCGTACAATTCTACTTTATGTTTACTTTCCATGCTTTCACAGTTTGTCTACTCATATGAAATATTGCGCTTAATTTTATAGAACAGCAATGCGTTCTACCCAGAAGCGTTTAAAAAAAATGAGTTTTATAAGATCTTTCAAATGTAAATTAAAGATCGTAAAAACGAATATGTTTATTACATAAGCTATTTAAAAATGTACCTAATAACTAACCATAAAATTTAATAATTAAAAAATATTATTAAAAGGAGTTCCTTTAGGCAAGGTTCCGAAGATACTGGCAGCGTTCCCCCTTTGAATAGCTAGACTAATTCTTTGTGCGACGTAGCTGCCAGCTCTTCGTTCTCCTGTGATGTCGATTAACCTTTTTGATAATTTCCTAAAAAGCCTTAACGCGCTAGGACCCCACGGACCAAGGGTCTCGACACCGAATGGGACAAAATCATATTCAGAGCCTAGATAGGGATATAGTATTTCTGCAAATACAGGGGTATTTGCAGAAATACTATACTTATTAGCTATTTTATATGTTACATCGCACTTATCAGCTCGTTAATTTAGCGGACAGCTTAATGTATGATCTTTAATCATTGTGACTGAGATATCCTTCGCAGGACAGCGTTATCTGTAATCCCATCTGTAATTAAGTAGTGTATAGTGAATGCTATTTAAGTTCAAGAATAATCATCAAGAAAAAAATATTGTTATCTTCGAAAGTAAACTTATGTCGGACATAAGATAAAATTTATTGTTTAATTTTAATTACGTCTTCATTGTTAACACAAGTTAACGCGGTATCTGCAATTTTGCTACATTTTGTGATCGTAGTTAAAACAAATATATATTTTTTAATATTTTCCGGTTAACATATATTTTAAATATGTTTTATGTATTTTTGCCCTTCTTGCTTATCAATTTTTTTCTCACATAATTTAAATGGAAGAGATCGCTTGAAAACGATAAGCCCGCCAGTGCGCTCCTTGTCATTTAATTACGTAAATGTATTATATGTAACATTAGAACTGTTAAAAAATATATATTTCAAAATCGACATAATACTGGAAAATTTAATCGCTCAATCAACACAAAAAATACCAAAATTGTACTGCCAATTCAAACAAAAACTCGGTCAAATATCGGCAAGTCACAAAGTACAAATACCGCCAATGACTATCAACATTTTAACACTTTAAAGAACAATAGCTTTGAGAGTACTAAAGACGTGAAAAGAAAATCTACTTCACAAACCGATCAACTTAAACTTCAGCACTGAAATTCAAGTGGTCTCATAGTTGAGGGCCATGAATCTATGAATGTTGGCTTGGACGTGGTCCAAAAACGTTGCATTTTGATTTGAGGTGTAGTGGCCGTAAATATAGGCTCAATTTGTATGATTTACTGGAGTGGTTTTTACACACAAAATTAATAAACATTAATGCGTATTTATTGTACCATCGCTTACTAACTGGTTACAGCTAGATTTATTTAGTTACATTCACAACTTAATGACTTATGTTTTATTATAATGGTGAATCTATTTTTATTCTGCAGAAGAGACCGATTCGTGCAATCTATAATTTCAAATGTAGGGAATCTCTGAGAGATAAATTCAAGGAAATTAATATACTTACCTTCCTCTTGCAATATATTCATGAAAGTATTATGTATTTGTATAAGACTAGTGATAAGTTTACTAGAATAGAACATACGCACAATTTTAACTTGGAATAAACGCAGGCTGCGATTTTTCATCCGAACAAACTTGCTCGCTAACTCACCATTAGACAGTATGTCGAATAAAACGTCTCCATATTCTAGAGCTAGACCGGCAGTAGCTCTAGGCAGAAGATAAGTAGATACTTCTAATGGGAAGTCACTCCACATGACAGCACCACACAAATTCGCTCAAAGCCTTAGGGCTGATAAAAAAATGAAAGGGCCCCAGGAGGACAAGAAGCATTGGGTGAAGAAAATGCGATTTTTGATTTGCTTATTAGATTGTGTTTTGTTTAATTTGGTGCGGCGGGTGTTTGTTTCCAAAAAAAATGCATATTGCTATAATTTTCTTACAGGTTAAAGTTTTGTTTCATTGTACAATTTGGATGTTGAGTAGCGGAAAGGATTCCTATAGGATACCTTAAGAATTGCGTGTTGGGCAACTTTTATATTTTACTATTTTTAATTTATGTCTGATATAAATTCTACATTAAATTAAGATATTTTTTGCACGTATTTGTTCTTATATGAATTTATTAAAAAAACATCTAAAACAAAAAGCAAATTTATATTCCGAGCACGCACTCGCCCCCATTTGTTTTTTGCGAAAACCTCTTCGAAATTGTTTGGAGGAATAAAACTCAAGTATGTACTCTAAAAGTTTATTATAGGACCCAGGCTGAAGTTACTTCTTGATGGCTTTATGAAATTTATTATCTTGTAAGCTGTTGTTTTGATCGTAGCAAAGTATAGCGGTTTCATTAAAAAAAATCAAATGAATATTTCTTGTACACCTTGGGAGCCTCTGTGTTTAAACTTTAAACTGTCATAACCCCATATGATTGTGTAATAAATTAAATAATTAATCAATTCTCATAAATTTAATAAATCTTTAATATTATAATTAATTTGATTTGTTTTTACTGTAGGTGTACTTTTTCTAACATTATTTATCGGGAATCCATGCATGTTGTTTTCTACGAATCATTTGATTATACTCACAAATTAATTTCTTATATTGTAAATGATATAAAAGTATATTGCTCCAATTAGTAATAAAAAATCAGTGGCACAGATATAGATAAATAGGAAGTATATTTAGGTCTGGGTCTCATATTTCTGTATCTGTTTATTAGTCTTGTCTTATAGGCAAGTAGGTGATCAGCCCCCTGTGCCTGACACACGCCGTCGAGTTTTTGGTGCTAAAGCAAATATAATATAATAACCTGCATCATTTTCCTTACCTGGCATAAAGTTGTTAATTGTCATAAATAATTATATAAATTATTTTATATTTACTGCAGTGTTATATGTATATAATATGTATTTATGTAGTACTTTTTGTTTACAGTCGACTATTCATATTTTTTTACTAAAATTGTATATTAAAATTTCTAACGTATAAATCGAGTTTGTATAATATTAACACCTTTGGTAAAAGCTGGGGTGAAAATCCCGATCAAACGAAGCGCCATGAAATGGCTTTTGCATTTACAAAAGCGATGGTCGCAAATACTCGATGTCCATTCCTTTGAAACGTCCACGATAAGCCGCAAACAGAGGAAACATTTAGATAGCTGAGTTCCACTCAAATGGCTATAGCCCCTAAGTATCATATTAAACGTGAAGAGTATTGCTTGCAGCGCTAAATATTAATATTATCATTCCTTTATTTACTTTTACATGTCCATATTATTAAAAGAAAACGCGTTATGAATACACTAAGCCAAAACATTGATAAACAAAATATATGAAACAGAAAACATAAGTACAATAATGAACAAAAAACAAAACTGAAATTAAAACTGCTAAATTGTTAGTGCTGAACAAAATCTAGGTCTTCCCGCCTCTTCAATATTTCGTCATATCCTCTTTGGAAAAGGGAAAACATCAACATACTCATAATTAATGTCATAGCATAAACCCGAATCATAGGCGAAATACGATAATTCGTGTTTATACACGTGGAACTATTGCTAATGTGTTGTCGTTTATGGTAGTAATTTCTGTGGTGCTTCCGCTCTCATAGATAAATTTACGACAACTCGATACTCCAATGAGTCTTAATTAAAGTAGTTGCAAGAATCCGTACGCTTTCAAAATATTAATTCTGTTTAAAACTAAGGTATTTCATAAACTTTCCTGTATATTTTCTACATCTTTATTTAGTAAATGTTAAGACGACAGGTATGAGACGCCTAAAGGGAACTAAATCTTTGAGTTAGTAAAGCTACTGTAGTAGTTAGTGCAAGTACGGTATCTCAGACACAGGAACGTAGTGTCCAAATATTATAGAGCACTAAGACTGTTAATGAAGCTTGCCTGAGCAATAGGCTATTAATTAGTGTTGTAGAAAATTAAGTCAACATAATATTACTTATTAGCCATAATTATTGTAAGTCGCACTCTTTTTTGTGAACTTTATTTAAAAAGAATGTTAAATGACATTTTGAATTCGTGACAGATTAATGAAGAGATATTATACGTTACGATTAAAAGTGTTACAGATGTGTATCTAACGAAAATTTTACTCTAAATCGAATTTAAATCCAGTTATGGAATTGTATGTTAATTAAATATTAAAATAAGTCTTTTATATAGTGTGAAAATAACATATTAATTTTTAAATTTTATGATCAAGTTGTCTTCTTCCATAGGTTTCGCTAACATTTTTTTCCTCAGAATATATACACTTACATACATATGTAACTTAAGTAACATACAGTAAATTTACATTTACAATTAATTTAACTGCTTTTCTGACGTTCATTAGTGTAGTGTAAGTGTATATGAAAAAAGTTATTTTGAGTTTGAATCCTTTATTAAACAAATGTCTAAAAATTTTTGTCACTCATTAAAAGTCTCGAATGGTATATATGTCATTTGTCATTAATGTCTAAACTGTGTGGCCATTACTGGCCCTTCACATATAACCTCATTTGTACTGTTTATTTTCATCAATAAAAAAACGTATCTGATATTTTAAAATTTATTATGTACCTCATTACCTAATTTGAAACAAACGCATTTACTATCGTTAAACATGAAGGCAAGAGTCAGCAACGCAGAATGAAAATATTTCCTTTTGTGCACTGAAATAGATTAGATGCGACGGTTCAGCAAATAAATCCCTATTTACATTGAATTTTCTTTCTGTTTGTGCAACAGGTAAGCGGTCAGCCGATAAGCTCTGACATCCGTATCCGTTTTGTGAACTGTGGTTAACACAAATAGGTCTTTCCAATTTAAACGATAATATAAAACTAGTAATTCTTTACATCAACATGAGGGGCTCATTCTTTCAGTTCGCAATGAATCATCACCTGATGTTATATGATACCGCCTTCCGGATAATCTCAATGACTGAGGAATTGCGAGTTGCATAATTGGTACGGTCTTTTTTTGAAGGACCTGAAGTCGATTTGATGCGGAAATACTTTAGTGGGCAGCTGGTTCCACATAGCGATAGTACGCGACAGAAACTGCCTTCAAAAAAACCTACTTGTGAAAGGTAGATGTCGATATGATACCGTTGGAATTTCGTATTCAGCCTGCGAAACACAGCTGCAGGTATTAACTTGAAAAACTCCTCTGCACGCTCTTCATAGTAAATGCGGTGGAAAATGCATATCCCAACATCTCTACGCAACGCTTCGGGATTCAGCCCAAGCACGGATACATGTATACGATATCCATTCAAATTTTTAGAATTAGGCCTGCACATACGGAACGAAAATGAAGGTATTGCTATAAGTCAAACTAATCGCAATTGGCAAAGATGGTTAAAGTCACCTTTGCCGGTTCTAGAAGAGCTCGTATGTTACTTCCTGTCACCAGTGACCTTTACTCAGCTATAATATATATTATAACACATTATTTAAATAATAATCAAGGGCGTACTATACATATTACCTGAATTTTTATTTATGTATTATTAAAATTCAGTTATTCTTAATATTAAAAAAAAACATACTTTTATAGACATAATTCGATAAAATACATCTCGTTTCAGACCGATTAAGAGACATTACGGCCGGAACAGCTCGCAATTTTAGCCTGTAACGGCCGCGGCGTAACATCGTACGCACACTACGAAACATTTGCCGTAAAAACAAGTGCTTACATTACTTTTTATTGTATATACGTGTAAGAATATAATTCAATATCAGGTCTGGAATACTTCACAGTACTAAGAATACTTATTAAAAAGCATCTGTATGCAACATCATTCCGTTATAGTATAGAACATTTAAAATATTGTATGGAACATGAGCAGCTTCTTGGTACTAAACAGAAGCAAAATTACATCTCTATAGAATTTGATATTAGATAAGCATCAAACAGCTAATATTCTAATATAATAACCTTAAAAAGTAATAACTAAAATATATGATTAAAGGGAGTCGATTTAGGCAAGGTTCCGAAGATACTGGCAGCGTTCCCCCTTTGAATATCTAGACTTATTCTTTGTCCGAAGCAGCTGCCAGCTCTTCGGTCTCCTGTGATGTCGACTAACCTTTTTGATAATTCCCTAAAAAGGCTCAGTCTTATACCGGCAGCGTTCCCCCTTTAAATAGCAGGACTAATTATTTGACCAAGCTAGCTGCCAGCCCTCCGGTCTCCTGTGATGTTGACTAACCTTTTTGATAAATCACTAAAAAGCTTTAGGTATACCGATTGGGGTGGGAAGTTGGGGATGGTGTTGGTGGGAATCGCTGATGAAGTGAGGTCAGCATTGCCTATAAAAAGCCAAATAAAACCATCTGCTGTGTTATGTAGTGGAACACTAATGTAAGCAGAACCCCGGCCAGTCCGAGTCATCCACGTCCTAGTCGTCCACCCTGGGACCTGCTGCAGCCACGCTTCCGCGTGCCCACTACCTAGAGCTGCAGCTGAGCTAAGGATGCAGGGCAAAAGGCGAGCATTCTGCGCAGAATTAAAAAAAGATTAAAACAGAATCTACTCACTAGGGAGGTAACCCGCATAAAACCTGTCTGGAAGCTTTAAAGTGGCAGCCCCACTATCAGACTAGGGCACAGTGGGCTAATCTCCTGCTTGCCTGAAAAACAGCGATTCAAGAAAAAAAAAAAAAAAAAAAGGTGAAACACGAGGCGCAAGACCGAACGGGATGGATGCTCGCTGTGGACGCCCTCTGCCCCACCTAGGGGTTATAGGACATAAAGAAGATACCGATTGGGACAAAATACATTGGGACATATTTAGAGCCTAGAACCCTGTAGTTGTAGGCTTTGTTGTTGGTTCCGTGTAGATGGCAAGGGGCCAGTGTGTCTAAACAAGTTGCATCCCAAACCAGAACAAGGCCCATTGTCCATGGAATCAAAGTCATACTGTCCGGTCTCTTGCCATTGTCAAACAGCTTAGTTACCATAACAAACTTACCTAAAATATTACGAACTAAGCAATTGAGACTCGGAGATTTGGTCGTTGCGTCCGCGGACTAATTGTGTAATTTTTAATGCACCAAATAGTCATTTAGCATAAATACTAACTATTATATGTTCTAATCCACGGCGGGTCCACAGGGAAAAAGAAAGAGAGGTAGACCTGTGGCTAGCTGGAAAGACGAAATAAAAAACAGCTGGTCCCAACTGGATCTAGGCAGCCCAATGAGAGAAGACTGGCTATCTTTGGAGAAGGCCTTTACCTATAGACGAGTTTTTACAGAAGAATAATAATTTAAATGTAGGAAAAACTAACACTAGTATGTAAGTATAATTAATTGATTCAACTTCTTGTTCTGCTGTAAGAAATAAAAGGCTTTTTTATTTTTATTTTATTTATATGTTCTAATCACATTCTCGTAATATTGAGAATTTAAAAACTTCGATATATGAAATAATCAGAAACCTGAAATAATTCTGGACAGATATTTTCATTCTATTTATCGTGAATTCCAAAAGGGCACTTGACATATACGAGATATCTCTTGCTTCACTAATTTCTTCGCCCAGACGAAATCATTAAACGTGGGTACAAATATCATATCGCAAATGACGGTGGAACATGAGGTCAGTCCACTCTGTACAATCAATAGTAGGCGAGCGCTATTTCTGTTTTTATTTTTAGCTTTACGTTTAAGGGCTTTATTTCTCAAAAAAGTCACTTATATGAGAATTATACTTTACGTAAATATTACATTGTAGCTGTTTCTGTTTTTTATATTAAGTTTAGCTTTACGTTTTAGGTTTAATGACTTTATTTCTCAAAAAAGACAAAAAAATCACTTATATGAGAATTATACTTTACGTAAACATTACATTGTTCCCAAAATAATCACAATAAAACCATAGCAGCTTCAGGTTAATTGTGTTTTACTTAAAGCACTCATTTCAAATCTTTCATATTTTTTTATGTTTTTTTTAAATATATTGGTACAGAAACAGAAAACAGATTGATTAAATACATACCGTTATTACACACTAGATAACTTTTGAACATAATATGTGTACACAGCATTTTAGTGGCATCTTCAGTGCTGGTTTACCTACATATTAACCATTACATACAGTAGGTATACAATGATAAAAAAAATATTCAGGTTGAAAGTCTGCACCGCGACACTTTTTAAATTCATAAATACTATTGTGAAAAATATCAACATGAGAACACAGAATTATAATACTTATAATAGTAATGAGAGTCGAAAAAAATAGCTTTTGAATTTAATGGAGCCTTAATATATTTTTAGAAAATTGACGTACTAAACACTACACTTGGATAAAGAATATACTGCGTTTAAAAAAGTTAGATAAGGACAAAACATCATACAGAATTACAGAAAGTGATGTTGGCAAACAAATGAAGGCGAATATTATAAACTAGTTATAAATTAACTTAGGAACTAAACTTACCTCATCATAAATAAAATTATCGATCTCCTCCAGCGGTCGTCCATAGAGCTTGGGCGGGAACGGTTCATATTTCCTAGGCAGTCGAGCTCCGTCTTCCACGCTGAGTCGCCTCCGCGGCATGAAGCCGAACTCCCTGACCAATTGGGCACCACGGGACCCAGCTCGCTTAGCTGACTCACGCGTGAAAGGCGTGACAACCGCCCTAGGCTCATCGCCACGTCCCAGAGGCGGCTCTGAGAACGTGACATCCAAAGGAATCCGCAATTCCTCACGGCGAGGCTTCTCACATTCCGTATCGAGGGCATCCTTGGACTGTGAAGCTACCAGGGGCGCAGCGGCTTCGGGATTAGTAGCTTCTAGAGTCCGGACTATCTCCCCGAGGAGGCGAGACCCGTCTATCTCTTCCCCTGGCGAGTGGAGCGGCGCCGGAGGCGGAAACGAGAACCGCCGTTCGTCTTCCTCCATTACGTCAGCTCCATCGCCGCGGTCCGGCTATTTTCGTACTAATGACGCCATTGCGGCCACCTAAAAAGAATAAATCATTATTGTTTATCTCATTAGACTTCTATGTCATACATTTTCTTTTACTGTCCAAGTGATTTAGAGCAAAAACAATGTGCATGACTGGTATTTGTAAAATCAAACCGAAAAATTTTACACGAAAATTCCAATCACATTGAATAAATCTATCAATAGTCACACATTATGGCATTCCTACGCCAGTTTCCCACAGAAACTTAAACGGCGACGTTTATCAAGTACCTTTGCATCGTCATAACCTGCTCATAAAGAAATAATTAATGAGACATGGAAATGTGTTTGTCACAATTAAGGGGCTAATACATAGATTCAACGTACAAATGAAAATCTGCATTTTTACGAATAAAACTTTTTTCGCACTACTCAATATATTAATCCAAAGCAAATTTTGTGTTCGGCTAATTAAGCCTAGATATATCGGTCGCAGCAAATACACCATATTTATTTAAGTAGTTGTTTATCGCTGCAATTGCTATATTTCTCGGAACTTAATCACAATTCAATAGAAACAGCATTTAAAGTGGAATAAAATACAAAAAGTACACATCGTTAAACAGAATGCGTGGGTTGATTCACATAAAACTTTTATTAATTGGTATGAACACATGAGTAAATTATGTATCACGTTGTAGGAAATTGCATAGGGATATTCAAAGGTAATTTTTTTTATTAGTTTAATATTAAATTTAATATCGTTTCCTGGGCAATCCAATCAAATCCTTTCGATGTTCCAAAAACTGATAACTAAACAACAACGATAATTTGAATGTAATACATACTAATAAAACCCTCATATAAATTCATATTTGTTTTAACAATTTACCTACCATTTGGAGACTTTTCTCAAATAGCTATATAATTAACAAATGTTAATGTGTGTCATTTAAATTAGTTTTAAAGTAGGTAGGTAAACCTGAACTGAAGAATACGATCCTAGTAATTATTTTCTTTCATTAAAACTCCAAATTTCATAGTATTTCATAGTAGAATAATATTACTTAACTCCAAGATTTGGATTTTATTTTAAAATAATAAAAATCTATTATAGATTGGCTATTATAAAATTACTGGAATTACGTATAGCGTTCGTATTTGGCGAATCGTACGTGTGAATGACATCAAACAGAAACATAATATTATCAGCTCAACAGTTTCAGTCTGGGCACTTAATAGTACTGCATAAAATTGATCCTTGTTTGTTGAGTGATTTGCCTTTGATGATTTTTATACAAGTAGTATGAAACGAAATTATTCTAAGAGAAAAATCAAATATTTTTACGGTACCAAATTGTTTTACGTTTAATCCGATTTATTTTGTTTGCGGTTTTTAAATTACGAAAATGATATTGCTAATGTTTAAAATGTTCTTACTTAAATTATATATGTAAGATATAAATATACTATTTTTTGAAAGCGGGCAATCTACATACTGTACATACATAAAAAATATACAAAACTACAAACTTCCGACACGCGTTGGAAATTTATATATATTTTAGATAAAAGATATATCGGTATTACGATTTATCCTTCATCGTACAAGAAAAAGGTCAGATATAATCATATATATGTAATATTTAAAATTCTTTTTATCAATAAAAAAGACAAAACCTTGTCACATAATGCAAAAGGCAGCTTACACAATTACGAGATCTCATAACAAAAAAGAAACAAGTCTTGAATGTATAAGATACACATTTTCCGCTATTTTTAACTACGTTTACAATACTTCAAAGCTTTTACGAGTTGCGAAAGATTCGTGTCATTTCTTGCACATTTTCTTCGGTGCACTTATGAGCGTGGGTTGAATACAAAAGATAAATCAAATGGGAGGAGTGCGGGGAGAGATGAAATTCAATTTTGCGGTGTGATAAGTAGTTCCTACGCTTTGTTCTTTGCAATGCAATTTCGAGACGTTTGTGTGAATAGAATATTATAACAGTGACTTCGCAGCCTTTGGTTTAAACAATATTCTTGTTTTGTTAATATATAAACTAAATAACTCAAGTTAGATTTGATTTTCTGTAAAACAATTAATGATTGGTATGTACAGGTCACGGAACTTTAAATTTATTCTTAAATTAATTATTTTTTTTAATTACCATTCTTTTATACATTATGTGGGCTTTAGTTAAAGTGTTATCATGAAACATAAACAGAATTGCACAAGAGAATTGAGAAAATTCCGTGAAGGTATTAGATTGTATATTTTTTGTTCATTTTTAATTAAGACTGATGTGTGTGTCTTAAAAATTATGCACCTTTCCATTACGTCCTACGAATAATATAAATTTTGAAAATTTTAGCTTATGACTCTTGAATTCTTCAAGAAGAGAGCATACCAATTCTTAAAACACTGACATTTAGAGATCCCATGAATATAAGCCTTCTGCTGATTTGCGCCCTATTAAAAATATTAAATGCATTGAAACTTTACATTTAAAATGTGGCCTGGACCAAGCGTCCTCTAACAGATGAGCAATATTAAGAATTGCAATAAGATTGAACGCAGGCTCCATAAGTCAACAGTAGTATGTGATTAAGTTTATTATCTATAGTTATGTATCGTCTATAAATCAATGTCACGTAAGTCCACAAAGTATTATATAACCACATAAATAACAGACCCACGTCATTGTGTGTTCTACGTCTGTCTTTTGTTTACGCGCAATCAATTTCTCGCCTTTGCCCTTTACGCGGCTCGCTAGCTAAATTGAAATAATATTTTTAGAGGAAATGTGAAAAAATAATACTGCTATTCTATTTTTGTTGATTGCACATATATAACGCTGATAAAATAACTTTGATTTTGTTTGTGCATTACCCAAAGATTCTCGGGTCGATTTTCCGTGTAAGAATTTTGATAGACTTAAGTTTTATTATAAAATAATTGTATTCAGCATCAGACATCAACTGTCTCCTTAAGTAGTGATGTAACGTCTTAGTGAAACAAAAATCAACATATTTAATTATAATCTGCCAGGTTTGTTTAACAAGGCCAAACCTTTTAACAGACGTTGACACATTACACGTGTTAATTCACATGAAAGCTCCGCCTTCAATCAGGCATAAGACTGTTTCTTTGTCATTTTCATTTATAGGTTTAAAAGGACACAATGTTTTCTATCCGAGCATTGACGTGTATATAAAAATGCATAAGAAGGCAGCTAGAGTTCGAACCCAGGACTCCTGGGTTAAGAATCTTATACTCAAGGTTCACTCAGTATTATAAATGCTGAACCTACATAAAAAGTTACAAAGAGGTTTTAATGCTTATGATGACTTGTCACAATGACAACTGACAGGCGGCATGACAATACAAACAATGATATCAAACAAATATCATAAAACTAGAATATTGTGTGTCACAAGAGATATAATACAAGTTTAAATGAAAAATACGATGTCGCCTCTGGGAATGAAAACTCAACACTAATATTTTATTTCAAACTTTATTCTGTAAAGTTGCGCATTTTAAGAGGAATTGAATATTTTATCTATATTTTCGAAACGTTTCATATTATTAATCGAATAGTTTATTATATAATTACTTAAGAGTTAATTTTCACTTAATTTATATAGTAAAAATTAATTAAGTTCTTCGTAGGTAAGCTATAAACGGTATTTTTTTGCCATGTGCATATTACATATAATATATTATATATGCATCATATTATACCTGGGTAAACCGTATTGAAATTGAATCGTCATCTAATTAGCAACCAATATCTTACTGAGTTTATTTTTTATATGGATAGAATTAAGATTTAATTGGATAGAGTTCATTCACTTCTCATTCGAATTCTTCGCCAATATTCGAGGATTGATCAATTTAAAAAAAGCAATGTGACTATCTGATTCCTAATCAGCTGTTTTACTAATAATTTTTGCTAAGTAAATTCTGAAATCGGACGTGTAATAATTGTATTTTTTTAAAGAATTATATACCATATTTGTATGTGTTTTCTAAAAAATAGCTTGTAACATATACTGTAAATATAGCATTATGTCCCTATAACGTGCTGAACTTGAATAAATAAACACTAAGCTGTGTAAAATTCAAAAGCTTGGCGCGGAACGACCGACTGTGTTTTACTTTATCAAACTGCTGATTAAAGCGCATACAACTGATGATTATTTTAGTATAAAGTCAATTGATCGTATTCTAATTTGTCAGGAGACAATCTCATCTTGACAGTCGTCAAAACTATTATTTAAATATAGCTTATGTATGGCCAAATTTCAACTAAAAATATAGAACTACATATTAGTTTTTATAATTAACAGAAAATATTCTATTACTTTATCTTTTCTAAGCAGTGCCGCACTCTTCGCAGACGGACGCCAAGTTAATACGCCACCGAAATAAATTTGTTACACTTACACAATAACATATTTTTTGAAGTGGAGATTGCTAAGTAAGTCTTCCAAGATAATAGTTACGATATTGGTTTAATTTTACTTTGTTTGTCTGTCATTAATTTAAGATGATGCCGGAGGAGTTACGTCCGTCCCTCTTCCTGAATAAATAAGCGGAAGCAAACTGATTTTATCTATTTAGGAGAATAGATAAGTATATAAAACTGGAGAAAATTAACAAATAATTAAATAAAGTGTGTGTAATTTTTACGCCTTTTTTATCTTTCGCCTTATTCTACGTTTGTAGAAAAAACGACACTAACAACAGGAAAAAAAAAATGATGTCTATAATTTGTGACACTGCGCGCGCATCGAAAAAAATAACTCTCATCATGTTTCCCTAACGCGCCAAAAGAAGTATAACTTACGTTACTTAACTTACTTATAACTTACAAAAATACGTTGAAACATGACGATTCATAACAAAAGAAGCGCTTCATAGGTTTGGTGCACAGGTATTGCCGGGGTCGGTGCAGACCTCTATCTAAGTACATTCTTAAATCGTTTTATAATATTCTATCCATATTTCAGTTACATACAATCTTATAATTCAAATAGTAAAGCTCAACAAAAACACCCTTTGTTAGGCCCAATCTCAATGAATATTACCGACTATTGGATATAGATTATTCAAATCCGTCTTTAGAACTAAGTTTGCGAACGTTTCAACCGCAACGTTTACCTCGATCTTCGTCTCATTTGATTGACATATATTTACTCTACGCTTCTGCGGTCTGTGGTATTGTCTTTGATTACAATGATTATGATGAAAATGATTATGTATATTTAATACGATACTAAGAAACTCTTTAGCTTAACTTTGATAAGCGGCACTAACTTCAAATTTTCTCCAATTTTGGATTGAGGTTTCGTGTCGCATACACAAAAACGTTAATCAAAATGAAGAATAAAGCAGTCCCATTAACAGTAGTGTTTATGGATGTCTTTTAGATATTTTAACAATTTTGATAGACTGCCACTAGACAAATACTATTAAGGACCTTAAAGTTGGTTTATGTACTGGTCCTAACGAAAGTTAGCACTACGGTTGCAAACAAGTAAATTGTTCGGATTAATACATACAGTTAAGTTTCAGTTGAGGACGTCGAGGCAGATATGAACCCCTATCACCTCGACGTCTGTCGTTTCACAACTGAGCGTTTTAAGGTACTCTCTCACCACTATATGGAACCAGCTACCCAATTTGACTAACTGTTCTTCAAAAAAGAGCGTACCAAATCTTCAAAGGCCGGCACGCACTCGCGGGCCCACTGGCATTGATAGTGTATATAATACTTAACATCAGATGAGCCTTCTATAAATTAAAACAAAAGCTTGATCATCATTGATGATCTTGGAATCATAAGGGCTTAACGTTGGCACACTAATTTAGTATTGCATCATAATGGAGCTCACATTATTATGCTGCTATTACTATACGCTTTTTGACTGACATTGGCAATTCATGTCCATGTCTCACTTATGCATGCCAGACCTATCACTAGCAAAAGCAATCAGAACCTGAGTTTATGGAATGGAGTATGTTGAACGGAGACGTGACAGATGACCACAAAAATAAGGAAAATATATCCGATGTACTTATTAATAAAAATTAAATCCTTTTAGTAAATTAGGTAATTACATATTAGTCTTAAGTTAGGCTAGATTGTTATATTCCATGATGTCTTAGAAAAAAACGTGTAAACGATATAAACAAAAATCAAAAAACTTAAATGAGTTTGATAAATTGGGCATATCATGGGGTCGAAAGAAAAATGCACTAAAGACATCATAGAATGGTATCCCAGAGATGGGAGAAAAATAGAAAATGCCAGAAAGGTTGCCAAGATTGAGAAGAAGTTCATGAAAAACACAAGTGATATATTTAAAATGTATGTATTTGGTTATTAAATAAAGGATTTTGTTAAATAAATTAATGAAAACATAAAATATTTCCAAAACTAATTGAGGGTTTCTTTACACAGGGGTTGCCTAGGCACTTTCATTAATATTATATAAACTATACCTCTCACAATTTAAACATGAATGAAACATATCAGACCGTACATCTTTTGTACAAAATCCCAAATTTCTCTTGAGACAATCTTAAGAACGGGATGTAGGGTCACAAAGATGAAAGATTCAAATAATTACTCAAGATAACAGCAGCTTCATTCAAAAGTATCGAGTTCGCCTCGTTGAATCTCTATAAGCATAAGTATGTAAGTACACAAATCTCAAATATATAAGAGAAAATCAACATACACATAACATTTATTTCTAACGAAACATACAAAATAATGATAATAATAATAATAACATAAAAATGTGGATAGAAAAAAGGAATAAACTACATTTTAACTGTATAATTTGCTGTAGTTGTAACTACTATTATAATGCTGTATATCAGACGTGTTCCACAGCTCTGTTTATTCTACCAGAGACCACAACAGTTAGTTTGCGTCTCAGTAGAAAAAAAAATAAAAAAAATATAAGTGATGAGGTCTTGGAAGATTTGTGTTTAAAAGAATGTAGTAAACTGTCACAACACACACAACACAAATCTACAAAAATGGACAAGTTGAAAAACTCATCGAAAGTTTTCGAGGCTACATTTGTTTGTATGATTTGGGCAATCCTCAATACAAAAATGCGAGCCTTAAAATCAGATATACCCCTAGACTAATTTGATTTCCCCCAGAAATCCCCTGCCTTCAAATACAAATAAATAATATTTCTTGTGTAGTGTTAGTACTGAATTTTCATGTAATTTAAGAATTATTAAAATATTAATTAAAATCACTTTCTTAACAGCTCAAACGAACATACATTTAGTACGGTTAACCACAGGGATCCTATTCTTACGATATGTTTGTACAATTTAGTTCCAAAATCAGGAGCGTCATATACAAAAGCAGAAAACTGTATTCGTTTTAAAAAACCCTCAAATATTTTATCTCCCTATTCTACCCCTAACTCGGTTGAGAAACCTCTAATCTGGGGGAAATCCTCTGATCTGGCAACACTAAAACCACGCCGAGTGTGGCGGTTCGGCCGACGCGACGCTTGCAGGATCATCACGTCCGCGGTGTGATATGTGTGTAAAAAAGAGCAAAATTATAGCAATAAATCGAAAAATTACTACTCGAATTCAGTTTACATTTCAAGAATTTAGATTTTTGACACATGGAATGATGGAGTTCGAAGCTTTAATAACACATAAACACTGCTAATTTCAGTGAATGGTGTTTTGTATTGCCTTAAAAACATTTTAAATAATAACAGAAACATATCTGTCCTATTCCTAGAGTTATTTAAACATATACAATGGCGTAAATTTTTGGGATAAATATCCTTATTATCGGAGCTACAATTAATGCAATCTCCAATTTAAAAGAATTTATATAAAGCTTTTCAGCTCTTGCAATTGAGAAACACGGACGATAGAAGAGCTAAATCTCGTTACAAATTAATGAGTGGTTTAGCTAGAAACCGTCGTTTGTATTTCTTTTCATTTATTTTTTCAGTAAAAAGCTTTAAGTTGTCTGAGAAATGTGCTCTGGTATAAATGTCTTTTAGATGCGTTTATTTTAACGATTCAAAATCTCACTTTTTGTGTCTGCACAGTGTCTCTCTCTGTCATGTCTGTCCATCTTCTAAGTGGTCTTACTCTTTTCGGTGCGTTCTTTTTGGGCACCAGATTAATACTTTTCTATATAACTAATAAATGTTTAATAAAATTCTACTTATTATATTATATTTTGGCATCCAAAAGGTTTAAAGTATAACAAAAGAGGATATTTAACTTCTTTTTGATAATCTAAAATACAAAACATTTCTGTAAGTGTAAAATGATGCTTCAATAATAATCATCTTCATACAGTTTATTACATATTGTACCGTTGCCTCGTAGTACATAAAAACAAAAAGAAATTACGAGAACTCGGAACAAAGATCTCTAGTTTATGGCCAATTCACATTATTGCCCATATCCGAAAACGGCACGTATAAACTGTGTGTAAGCCGAATTTTTTTAAACGTACTCTGTAACATGGATTAGTTTTCCTTATTAATGGGTGTAGTAAGGATCATTATGCCATGAACAACTTAGGTTCAGCTGCAGCCGTAAATAAGGATACCCTGATCACGATCTAAACAAACTCGCAACCGCATCTATAAATCTTTATATTATTAATACCCTATGCCTTTGTCACATACTCTTTGTAGTATACAATAGTGAAATAAAACGAAATATAATTTATATTATTTGGTAACGTTTATATATGATGCAAATACATTTAAGAATTGACTAATTGATATGTCTGCATGCATACTTAATGTAAAATTTAAAATCCAATTAACGCAAATTTGCACATATGTGTTTCAGAATATGCGTTCGATGGTACCACCATGTTATTTTTGTACCATATTCTTGCAATAAATAATAATTATTAATTTTCAAAAAGCGTAACTGAGATAGATGAATATGGATAAGGAAAGCTCAGAACAGAGCTGAGTGGAGAGAAATGTAGGAGGCATTTGCCAAAGTTGGGCAAACAGTTTAAGATTATATTTTTGTAAAAAAATTTTATTACTATTACTAATAAACGTTATATACAATAAAAATATTTTTATAATAATATTATTATTACTAATAACGTTATATAAAGAATCATCCTACACAATTTCATTAACTTAAGATGCGGCCCCGACCGGAAGAAGTCCAATTTTTTCAACCTATTTTGTTTTTTGCCGACATCATCTATTTTTTGCCAGCAATGCTTTCAACATTAATAATACTTAAGGTTATTCCAGATAGCCGTAATTAACATATACGTAATTCTCTTATCACAGTGTTTTTAACCAAACCCCTCCGTAATAGCTAAATAGGTGGCAGCTTTTGCGTTGCAGTACAAACATTGTGTAAAAAAACCTTGGCGATTAAAAATAGTGGCGGAAAGTTTATTGCCAGTTCTTTTTTTCCGTTCTAGGCCCTTGATTTAAGAACTGGCAGTAAATGTAAAATTAGAAGCTATCTTGTTAGAAACTTAATGTATTTTGGACGTTCATACGTGTACATGAATAAATGATTTTTTACTTTGACTCGACAATATTTGAGTAAATAAAAACCTTCACAGATGTTATTAAATAGATTTTCCCTTCGTAGTTAGATTACCCCAAGCTGAGTTAATCTCAGTTTGACGTGTAGTTACAGGTTACCGGGTGAAGTTAAATGGCTAAATGGTTTTCCGATAACCTAAAAAGACGTCTTTAATAGCTTTAAAAATTAGAATATTGGCTTTTCGTGTCTGAGGACGTGATAGAATTATTAAAGTAAATTATACGTGTAGAGAACTTCTTCAGTCATTACTACTGCTATATAATAAAAGATTTTTTTTAGATACTTTAAATTCATTTATTTTTCTATCTTATCAGAAATTCTTAAGCGTGTTCCTTTTATAGGCAAAGGCGTCCTCCACATCCCGCAAAAAGTACAAAAAAATACCATCTGATGTTTACTTAATCTGGTCTGTCTTCTAAAAGGTCTTCCTTTTTTGTGTGAGTACCTTGGGCTTAATCTGTTATTTCTTTTTTTTTATAGAACAGGGGGTAAGCGGGCAGGAGGCTCACCTGATGTTAAGTGATACCGCCGCCCATGGACACTCTCAATGCCAGAGTGCGTTGCCGGCCTTTTAAGAATTGGTACGCTCTTTTCTTGAAGGACCCTAAGTCGAATTGAAATTAATACTTTATTTCACCACTTTTCTGTTCCTCTTGCCATGAGGCCGCTCATTTCCACTTACGTTTATATATCTTCATTGTGAGACCTATTCTTTACTTCCATATCATATATCGTTCCATCATTTGCACACCTGTAGTTTTGAATGCTGCTATCATGTTAATATATAATCATTTATTTTTTTCAGTAAAAGCTTTTGTCTGAGAAATGTGCTCCGGTGTAAATTTGTTTATTTTTACGAGTTTGGCGTATGTTAAATAATATTCATATCATGGAAGTAGTACTGTAGAATTTTAAAAATGCGGACTGACCAGGTCGGAATCACATTCGTCTTCATATGAATTACATATGTGGAAAAATAGTTTTAAATATGGCGTAAACAAATACTGTTTTTTTGCCGTAGAATAAATAAACTGTCACTGGTAGAAATCAATTGTAGGAAGTCTTTGCAAGTATGGCGTAAAAATAATATATACAATTTCTCCGTCTCACTAGTCTTTCAACTAGATACACGTTACTTCGTGATGTGAATCACGCGATCAGCAATGAGGTCATACCATGTTTTTAATATGGATTTCGTACTCAGATGACGTGTTTTGTGACTTGGTTTTCGGGAGTACCAATGCCAGCATAGCGAATTATTTAGTCTATCAGTCGTTGAGTAACGTTGAAAAACGGTTACCCAAAACGATAGGATTCTATCACAAAACTATTCAGTACACAGTGACCATAATCCTTCATCTTTTACCGGTGAAAAGTACCGGTAAAATATTTTGAAACCGCTTTCTATCTACCCTTGGGAATATACCTTAGTGCCATAGGAGCCTAAGCATACAAGATAAGGCTTAATTATATTCTACCCGTTTACATTAATTAGAGAACATCGTAAGTACAGTAAATTTAGTACAGTAGGGAGGCCTAATTTTCCTAAGTGTCTGTTTTTTCAGATAATAATTGTGTTCATTAATTCAATAATTAACATATAGATGAAGAAAGTTTTGGAATGGCTAGCTATGATTAATAAAACGAGGAAGACAAATAAAAAGATGGGAAGATGATTTGCGCAGAGTAGCTGGCCCTCATTGGTCGCTTTCCGATTAATTATTAGTATTTCTTTTTTTTATGCTATTTTTTTAGTATTTCACAGTTTTATCTACCTAATAAGTAAATATAGCAATAAAGGCTTTTATTAATATTAATGTACTGCGTTGGCAATTTGGTCTCGACACACCGTCGATTAACTACTAATGTATAGTTTTAAAAAAATGATTTTAATCTGGTAAAGTTCGTTTTCTTATGGCACTTAGCCGTTACAGATGGTTTAAAACAGTAACCAAATTGACTGGTCCAAACGGGAAAAGAACCGGGCCGACAGAAGATGGCACAAAATAAAATAGGGTGGAAAAAGTTAAAGCAAGCTGAACTGATGAATATGTTAACGTAACTAACTATAATATAATATATTTATTAAAACTGCGATAACATATAGTTAACTCCCGCTGTAGATATGTGTATAACATAGATAAATCATCAAATAGAGACAAGAAGAGAAGAAGAGTCACTAAGCTCAATGGTTAAAGAACTGTCTGTTTTAATAACTTAATTTGAAGTAACTTTGAAGATAAACCTAAACAGGGCAACCAAAAGCACTAGAAACTAATAATCTTCTTAAAACCGAACGTCACTTTATTAACTTTTAGTAAAATATAATTAGCTTACGAGATTTCCGTATTTAAATTCGTCAAATTTAATTTGAAAGCGTTTGACTAATTTACTGAAACCGAACATAAAACGTTTCGTTTTAAATTAAATTTCAAAACCAATGCAATGCTTTCTGTAAATGGGTAACTCTGCCTCGGTTTTAGTATAATGTTATCACATGTTGTGAGGTAGCTTTGGTTTGGGAAAGGTAAGGAAACGTTACATTAAACCAGCTTTTGACAACATCGAACAGAAATGTTTGTGGTAATGGATGCTAAGTTATTTCGACTGTTGTCCTAGAAACATTTTAGAATAACTTTGTCATGTGAGATCAGTAAAAAACTAAACTACACATGAAAACTCTTCACTATCCGAAATACGAGTATATAAATTATACAGTTTTTACTATATTAAACATAGTATATCTTGTATTAATCATACTTAATGAACTAGTTTTAATTAAAATATTGATTTTATATGTATTTATAAATAATTACGCACATCATACACACTTACGCGATTTTCTATGACATAATTATTTAATTAAAAATATTTCCAGCAGTCGTTCATATAAATTCTATTATTTAAATAAATTGTTTATTATTTTTGACTTAATATTATTAAAATTTAATGACTTTGTTCAAACTTGAGTTTTGCTGAGTTTGAATAAATGAAGGAAAATCTAATCGACCAAGGGAAGTCTTTATGCATTTTTAATTTGGACCAGACTAATTTACCAAACCTCTTGTTCATAAAGACTTTAAACCCAAGAAAATATTTGATTAATTTACGGTGTTTCTGAAATACAATTTTCAAACATTGTTTATGGTCTTTTGCGAACTAATTATTTAATTATAGTAAAGTCGAAAGTTTGTAAACTTATTAACCAATTTTGCATGGACTTTGCACATATGACAAAATTGTGTAGAAGTGATCGCTTGTTAGAAATATGGCTCTCCGATGTTTCAAATGAATGTAATAAGACAAAAAAAATACATATTCCTGGTGTTATAGAAATGTTATCAGTTTGATGTGTGTTATTTCAGTGATTGCCACACGAAGGACAGGAAGCTTGCAAATATGTTTCCGTTTTTAAGGTAATGGTACGCTAAAGGAAGAACCTTTAGTCATAACGATATCAATGTTTGTACATTAACTCAGTAACTAAGTAATATGGAGGCGATTCGATACTAACAGAGGGGCCGTTTAAGTATTACGTAAGCACTATGGGGGGAAGGGGGGTCTTTGATTTTTTTACTTGATGATTACATCAACAGTAATTATTTACTGTTATAAATTAAAATGTAATTAAAGTACGTATTACCCACACATTGTCTATGCTTAAAAACGAAATGCATTTTCCAGGATTCCTACAAACAATTAATACGTTTATGAACTATTATTTTTCAGAGCTTTGGTGACAAGAGGAAGGGGGGGGTAAATTTGCTTACGTAATACTAGAACGGCCCCTAATGGACCAATCGATATTATGTAAAATTCAGTTACTTAGTTAATAATTTCCAGTTAAAGTCAATTTTATAAAATGTACCTAACAAAATTTTGGTACAGAAATTAAAACGTTTTTCAAATGTAAATGCAAATAGCTATTGTGCTTCTAAGAATAGAAGAGCTCAACTAAGTGCCTTCTTAACAACTTTCAACCTAGATAATTTGTAAGAATTTATTTGTATATTCAAAACTATTTTAAAAGTATTGTAAACATATTCCTACGGAGATAATTTAGTAACATTTTTCCATTTTAACTGGCTGGGAAATCTTTTAAGTACTGAGTAGTGTGCTGCCTCAATTCGCCACCACACGAGCTGACGTCGCACCACTTGGATGGTTGGACATCTTCTATAGTTCGTTTTCTCCCCGTAGAAGTATTTCCAATTAAGGAACTCCAGGTAATTAAAGAAACAGCGTCCCCTTTTTTTAAAAGCCTGCAACGGATCCACTAACAAAATGGGCTTGCTGCAGTAGCGGCCTTTTATAACAGTCCGATAGGCTCATTTTACCCCATTTGTATATATAAGGGGTAGATTACCTAATATAACTGTAAGCCGAGTTTCCTTATTTGGTGGTAAATCTTTATATATAGAAATTTTAGCTCACAGTAAGAAGTACTAAAAACAAGAATTGCTTTTGCTCGATTGTGCTTTTCGGTACTATCCATTTAACCAATCACAAACCAGCGATATATATCACGTTGCGTTTTTGTTTTTGATATTATCGCCCCCGTGGCGAGCTTTAGTACAGAAGTACTATATTAGATGTGTTAGAAATGGTATAGTCAAATTTATATTGTGTCTAATTAGTATTTTGTTTGCGAGAGCAAAATTCCGAGTAACGACTCCATATAATTCCAAATGGTGTGGCTTGTTCGGAACAGTTATAGCTGTTTAGCAAATCACGAGCGAAATGCTCTTTGGATTGACTTTAATTATCCCAACACGGGAAATCTGTTTTATTGAACTGTGTACGGAGTTTGTTAAATTTTGGTTCGTTAACTCATTAATGATATAAATAAAGTTTGTAGTTCTACAAATATTTTTCTTTGGTTGTTAGAAATATGGTTACTGAAATGAAATCATTTATTTGCTAAGATAATGGTTTAATTATAAAATCAGCCCGATCAGTCATATATAAATAGGTATTCAAATGTCATATTAATTTTTATAATTTCATACATTAAGAACATTAACGTAAAAGCATAATAAGTTAAGTTTTTTAGAATTGGTGTCAAAATTATGGTCTAAGTAAGTACTCAGTCTGCAGTTGAGTACTTACAAGTATGGATAAATAAGAAAAAGAAAAGAAAAATAAGTCTTCTTGATTATTTCTCAATCTAATAGGCAAGTAGGTGATCAGTCTCATGTGCCTGACACACGCCGTCGACTTTTTTTTGACATCATCGAAGCAAGAAGTTCAGCACAACTCTAAAATATGATATTTAAAAATATTCACATATCCCGAGTGTAGAAGTTTACAAAATCTAAGAAGCCACACAAACTTTGGAAGCGATAAGTTTGGCCTCAACTTGAACATTTCCTCAGATGACTCCCACTACTTTAAAGTTAGTTGATTTTGAATTAAATTTTAAAACTATTTTCTATAAATATTAAACTGGATTATTTTTCTGATTTTTTTTAATAAAATTTTTATACGTGACACTAAACCAAAACCAAAACTAGAGCTGTTACTTCCACGGGCAATTCTTAGTACTTGTGCATACGCCTACAATTCTAACACGAATTGTAAAGAGGTACTAAAATATCAATTTTAAACCAGATGATTCAAGGACATCTGATGCTACAATTATAATATGTGAAAATACAGTACAATACATACAGTAGATATATCACTGGCAAGCTTAATTCCGTTCAATCAACAGCCTAGCCTCTTAACTAAACTGCGTTGTTTAACTAGCGGCCTAAATGATATTCAGCCATTTAATGAAACAGCTAGGCAAATGACTTGGATCGATGACGTTTCATTACTTGCCTAGCCTGTTGACTATTAATCTTTAGTTCCACTTTCTGCCACCCAGCGGTGAGCGTCGAAACTCTTCAAACTATAATATATGGAATCGGCACACCACAACTTAGATAGTATATTTCAAAGTTTAATGAAAAATAACAAGTAGGTACAATGGAAGTGTAGTGACAATAACAATGTGAATTTAGCTGTGACTGATTCAAGCATTTCAGTTTTTTTTAATATTTTTAAATGTCAGATGTTTCACCTTTGTTTATTTCTGCCACATAGTCACTGAATAGAATGATGACCTATGCATTAGCCAGACAGTTTAATAAATGTTTAACAAACGCTACGGTTGAATATCTTTAAGGCCGATAGTTAAATCGCGCTGTTTAGTAAAAGGATAGGCTTATTAAGGACTTATTAAGCTAGTCGGCGGCAACAGATATATTGGTAAAAATTATCCGATTCTCGTAGTGTTAGACATATATCACCTGCCACACAGCTAAAGACAAATGGGACAAATTGTGACACCTGCTGAAACAGTGACGGAGGAGATTTGTACGTTGCCTTAATGCAGGTTCCAAAGGGCAACTTCGAACAACCTCCAATAAGCCGCATATTATTTAGAAATAAATTTCATCGGGACATAATCTTAGTTGCTTTAAATAAATGACATAGATTCGTTCAATTTATAACAATAATTACAAAGCATGTCAGTAAACCAGCCATTTATAACCGTAATCGTTTAATTTCATCTAATTAGAATCTATTTCCCCCACTCTGCCTTCAGTTAGAGCAATTATCATTACTCATTCCACTGTAATCGTCCTCAAAATCTCGCTGCCTTTTAGCATTTTAATTAGTGTTTAGAAAATTATTCCCTTTATCAAGGCTCGTTCAAGATCGGTACAATGTTAATATTTAAAAAAACATTAGCAAACTGACACTGTCAAAATTTTTGAGTTTTTTGTTGTAACTGATTGTTGCGTTGCACGTTTTTACGTTCTTATTACATATTAAACTCTATACATCATCATAATTAGACCAAAAGGCAAAGCAATCCATTGAATATTGAATAGTAACTCCTAAATAAACAAAGTAAGTGTTCTTCCTAAATGGTTTTACGGTACAATTATAAGGAGAGATGCCAACTCACGCCCCATTTGTTAGAAGTTTGCTCGACAAAGCCGTAATCTTCTATTGTTTGCTACTTATTGAGGCAACCAAGTGAACATTATATATTTTCTTTTTGAATATCTATCCTATTGAATAAGAATAGATCTCGTTCTTGATAGGTTTGAGATCAGCTTTCTAACTCGGTACAATTATTGATTTGGTATTCAAGCCTTCACACATGTGCGGCATGAGTATATTGGGCAGCTAATAAGCCAGTTTTCATTCTGTGGTCATTAATTAAATATGCCATAAATAAACTGTCAACACACTAATTTGTGTATGGAATGTCATACGTCATGCATCACTATTGATCCCGCCGCCAAATTAACATCCTTATGGATTTATTATCTCCGATTCTGACTTTCAGATTTTAGAATAGTTCAAGTACGTTTCTTTTCTTGCCAAAGTCCGCTCTCTGCGTTATAATTATGGATGTATACAAGTGAAAAAAAACTTAATATCGCCATCATATAAATTAAATGATCATCAATATAGAGCTTAGTTTAAATAAATTTATCGA
This sequence comes from Pieris rapae, assembly GCF_905147795.1. Classification (NCBI taxonomy): domain Eukaryota; kingdom Metazoa; phylum Arthropoda; class Insecta; order Lepidoptera; family Pieridae; genus Pieris; species Pieris rapae. The sequence goes on along the minus strand of NC_059509.1, from coordinate 900,022 downwards.
TAGTCAAATAAAGATGTGACAAGCGTAATAACTATTTACATCTGTATATACTAATGATATATTGGGCCGGTATATTCACATAAAAATATATGAGTAATGTTATTGGCTATACACGTATTTAATATCAATATAGTGCCTCAGCGGGCTTGTTCAATCAGTCTCGCATCCGGCGGAAGCCCTCTCGAGAATTCCACAGAATATGCGACTATAAAGTGTTGTCTATACATTAACTAATATTGTACATTTGCATATTTACTTCATTGCTCATGCCATTATTGTAATTTCGATATTTAAACTATTAAAATTCAATTTAGTATTCATTGATCTGACATGGTCAATCAAACACTTCTAAACATTTTTTTTATAATAATAATATATTTGCAAGAATATGGTACAAAATATTGTGGTTGTTTAAAAAGTTCGCATATTTTTCCACACATAATTCGTCTTAGAAGGAATTTTGCATAGAAATTACATACATTGTGAGTCATGTCCTATATTATTTGAAGTTATAAAATATATAATAAGTTATGAAATGTATAACGTCTATTCATGTATATTGTCGTTTTGATAAAACTAATGCTAAATCGCAATGTACAGATATATATATATATATATATATATATGTATCCTGCTGCACCATGGACAAAACCAAACAAATAATTAAAAATACGATATAAAATGACCGAAATGAATAATTCATGAAGATATAAAAATTAAAGATCAAATGAAATCCGATCAAATAACAAACCACAAGATCATTCAACAATAAAAAAGCCGGTTTCACGCATTTTACGTCTGTATAAACATTTCGAATAAAAACAACACTAAAATGTTTCAATTTCATACAGAATTTTACGAACAAAATATTTTTTAGTTTACAACTGTAAGTGACCCACTAACCTCTTTGAAGGTATGCTAATTTCAGGTCAAGTATAATATAAGAGCTGGTTAAAAGTTGGTTTTTAGGCATTTTTCTGCCAGACTTTGAGGAGAACGGTCCTATTAGATGCGTCATCTTTAAGATGTTCTCTGTATTTTAAAACAATTTTAGAAGTAAGCTCAAACAGATTTTAGAACATAAAATAATATATTTGTACATCAATAAACACGATTAATTAAAAGTATTTAAATCTATTGTTTTTGTGTCTGGTCCTGTGATCATTTAAAATTTAAAATCGTTGAGGGATTTGAGGTCGCACTAGTTGTCAACATAGCCTCGTACTTTTTGTGAACAAATATGCTTGTCTAGCGAATCATCTCTTTACGCGTAGATTCTATCATAGTGAATGTTTCGTCATCAGAGATATGACAACGTCACTGATAACCTCGTATGTCAAAAACCCTTGGTATAATCTAAAGTGGGAATTATTTATGCTATTAATAAATAAGTCATTTTTACCATCCAAATCTGGACAAAAGCACCTAAGAATATTTTAACGAACATCGACGAAATTAAACATTTTTTACGTTTCCTGTAATGTTTGGTTCTCTGGACATACGAGGCCATTCTACAGCGACGATAATACTATTTGATATGTAATGTTCTAATGTACAATTACACTAAGTTTTTATAATACGATTTGGTGGATCTTTATTAAATTGATTTTAATAATGCCTAATCTAGTGTAAATAAGGAATATCATCTCTAAGCTGGCAATGTATAATTTATAGAAGTCTTTCTAACAAAGTCTTTTAAACTTTGAAAGCATATATATGAATTGTTGATTGTTTGTCTCGCTAAAACTTAATAATGCTTATCAAATTGGGTAATTATGATCTTGAAATTTCAGGGAGTTTTAAATAGTGGGATAATCATACATATAAAAATACTGAAAACGACAATTGAATTTAACAATAAAAACTATTCCTAGCTGGGAAATACTTTGATGTCATTCATTTGTTGTGAAATAAAAAAATGTTACTTGGTCGTCATATATTAATTACTCTTTAGAACGTAGTGTTCCAGACGTAGTACGAGGACCGATAATTGCGATCTGATTCAAAAAATTGTATCAAAGACACTAATATAATAGGTAGTGTTATTCACCACGTCAACGTATGTTATAAATACAAAAACGAATCCAATATAACTTTCTTTTAAACCTATATTAAACATGACGAAGCGCGTTGGCCAATCAACTAAGTCAACATAAATTATACATGAATATTGCTGATTACGCCACTGTTTTCCTACAGAATGAAAAATAAAAAGCCTTCGTAACAGTGCGGCGTATATACTCTGCATTATACCGCAATCCCTAATACAAAAAATATTCAATGGCGCCTTTCGCCCAGACACGTTAGGCTAATATTATAACTGTATTATTAAGATATATATACATATACAAATTGTTTATGGTTTTTATATTGCATTACATAAATTATACAAAACCGTAACCGACCTTGAAAAACAGTAACTAAAAATTATTACTAAAAGGAGTCCCTTTAGACAAGGTTCCGAAGGTACTGGCAGCGTTTCTCCTTTGAATAGCTAGACTAATTGTTTTATAAATCCGAGGTAGCTGCCAGCTCTTCGGTCACCTGTGATGTCGACTAACGTTTTTGCTATTTCCTTAACAAGTCTTACAATGCTCCATTATTTATTGAATATTTATCTACTGAGCACAGAGTTGTAAAATATAATTAAAAAATATTAAACCGTCTTCAAATATCTACATATTATTATTATTAAACTAATATTAATATTAAACAAATAATGTAAATTATTGGGGATGCAACGAGTGCATGCTAACAAACGATTTCTGCCAGGTAAGGAAAAATACAGGTAACAATGAAAAATTATACAATTACCAAACTTAATCTAAAATAAAAGTAATTAAAAAAGCAAAAGTACTTAAAGCTCTCACGGTTCATAAATTACAATGAAATACAAAACAATAAGAAAATATATGAATTACAAAAGGCACCATTGAGCAGGATACGATATAGTTAGGAATAGTTGAATTAACCTTTAATTTAATTTACCTTCTAGAATGCTTGTTACATACGTAGATATCTCAAAAATTACTGAAGCGGTGACACCGACTGATTTTGAATCTTGAATGGTTTCCTTAAATATACCTAAATCAATAATTCCCTTGATTTTTAGTTTCGATTTTAAAGTTGATAAAAAATATCAGTACATTTAATTTATCAGCAACCGTATAACATTGACAGCACATAAGCAAACCTTTATAACAACATAAAGCAATGAAAATGCATTTAAATAGCCTCATAAACAGAGTAATTAAAAAATACATAATGGATTCTCTGCTAAGCTTTAAGGTGATCGTAAAATTTTTGGGGTATTTTTATATATAACTTTGTGTGTTTCAAATATTTGTTACAGTTTTTGCCTTATTCCTTTTCGTGGTTTCAGTAAAGTACCACAACTACAAAAAATGTATTAAAAAAATTGTTAAATATATACAATCGTATAATTCTCTATAACCTCTTTATTTCCATAATGAATAGAAACTAGTATATCATATTATGATTAATTAGTTCATAATATGTGCATTTAAAAAAATCTAACTAATAATAATAAATTAAATGAATCCTTAAATTTAAATTTCCATCATAATTAATAATGTCCATGTATATAAATATTAAATAATAAATAAAAAAAAAAAATGAAAATCATAATTAATTCTTATAAATCATTTTGGACCAACGAAATGATTTATTAATATTCAAAGTAGGTCATAAAAACTGGAACTTGAAATGGCCCAGTGGGAAGAAAAAAGAGAGGACGCCCGATAGAATCTTGCGAAGATGGAATAAAAGAGATAAGGATTGGAAAATGGTGGAGAATAAGAGACTAGTGGAAAATTTGGAGAAACCATCACTCCGTCAGAGAAATTATGTAGAAGTCTAATAATGGAATTTTTTTAAATAATTAAATCGTAATCTTAAATTTTGTTAATACAGATTTATAATTATCATCGTGTGGAGGTTATTTATACTTTTTACATGTGATTAATTCGATCCGATTTATGCATTACATTGAAGAAAACATGTCTAATTCATTTTAACCTATTTTCCTGTAACAGTTAATATGAAAATCTATTTTGGTTTAAATAATGTTGGTTTTGTTTACATTTCAAAACAAAAATTCATTAAATATTTAAGAATCTTTACATTTAACGTGCGTTTAATTAGCAATAGTAAATAATTAATTCAATATACATAAGTGGAAAATTTTCCTTGACTACAAAGAAACTTATACAAATTATAATAAAATCACAAAATGCCGTTAGATACAAGACAATACAAGGAAAACAGACACAAAATTGTATTTATAGTCCAATTTTTCAAAAGCTTTTTCATCTTAGAATCTCATGTCGCATGTACTAGGAGGTCATAGAGGGCAAGGCGCTATCGACCGGGCTATACTCGACCATACAGCCCTCACGCGAATAAATGATTATGGAAACACCCTATTTACCCATTTCACAACAATGCCTACTAACACGGCTTCCGTATAGACGTCAAATACAGTAATTGACAGGAGTAAATTCTCTATGGTTATTTCTAATAGCCTAGATCTAATATCATTAAATTCTTACTTTTGACTTTATTGATACTTACGACATTTCGTAGCTGAGTTATCTATATATATATAAAAGAAAGTCGTGTTAGTTACACCACTTATAACTCAAGAACGGCAGAACAGATTTGAGTGAAAATTGGTATGGAGGTAGCTAAGAGCCAGGAGACGGACATAGGATACTTTTTATCCCGTTCGACAGCGTTCCTGTGGGACTTGACATGAAACGTCAGTCACTATAAAAAGTGGTATAACAAATAAGAATCAGACTTGGAATAATAAAACGCAAATGATAGCTATGTAATTGACGTATAATGACAGCTATGTAATGACGTATATATGACAATTTGATATTTGTAAGAAATCAATATTCAAAATATTTCTATTAAATAAATACGTTTAATTATTTTTACAATTTACAATTTAATTATAATGATAGTGCTATTGCCCATTCGTATAAACAGTGAAGAGAACTATAAAACTCGGTATTGTCGTATGTATACAGTTCATCCAAAGAATGATGAATGTTTCTATTTGTTGTTGTTGTCGAATGACGCATTTAATCGAGTATTGGAACGGGAACGTGAATATGATCACCAGGAATTAGATTTAGTAGTTCAAACGAATGTACCCCTGTTGAAATACCAACAAAAGGAAGTTTATGATACTTTAATGAAGGCAAACGATGATGAAAATGGTGGTTTATATTTCCTAGATGCCCTTGGTGGAACTGGCAAGACATTCCTCATGTCATTAGTTTTAGCAACTGTTCGGGCGAGATCCAACATAGCGGTTGCAGTTGCTTCTTCTGAAATAGCAGCCACATTGTTAGAAAGATGCCGTACGGCTCATTCAGAATTAAAATTACCGTTAAATCTTCAAACTATTGGAGAACCAACGTGTAATATTGCAAAACACTCAGCAATGGCCAAAGTTTTAGCGGCATCGAAAATCATCATCTGGGACGAATGCACAATGGCGCATAAACGTGCATTGGAAGCACTTAACCGAACATTAAAAGATTTACGCAATGAATCGAGATGTTTTGGAGGAGCAATGATTCTACTGTCTGGCGATTTCCGCCAAATACTGCCAGTAATTCCAAGATCTACGGCTGTCGACGAAATAAACGCTTGCCTCAAATCGTCAAATCTATGGCGCTATGTGACGAAACTGCAGCTGACAACAAACATTGCTTACTGATAAAAAAGAAGAAAAAGAATAAAGATGTAGATGACCTGAACTACATAATGGTATGCGTTTGGTGGTTAGAAAATTGAAGAACAATGTAATTTACGCTACGATAATGATAGGAAAATTCAAAGGTGAGGAAGTTCTTATTCCGAGGATCCCGATGATCCCAACCGATATGCCGTTTGAATTTAAAAGACTTCAATTTCCGATACGTCTTGCATTTGCCATGACCATCAACAAATCACAAGGCCAATCCTTAAAAGTTTGTGGTTTAAATCTAGAACATTCATGTTTTTCCCATGGTCAATTATACGTGGCATGTTCACGGGTCGGAAGACCATCAGCGTTGTTTGTTTTTGCGCCTGATAATAAAACAAAAAATGAAAAAATGTGTATCACAAGGTACTTAAGGGAAGAGCAACCTATGTACTAAAATACAGAAATAATAATGAATGATTAATGTAGGTATTTAATTTTTTTGTATTTTTTCCAATAAAAAAACCCAAACTGCTTATTTATTGCCATTAAGGCGGAACAAAGTTCGCCAGGTCAGCTAGTATACAATAAAATCTGATATTTTATTATTATTAATTAGATATTTTTCATTCAAATCGTTCAAGTTTTTTAGATTTCAGATCTATTCCAGCGGATGTAAATACTAGAAATGTTAAAAAGCTTTTAGGTATAACCTTGACGATTACGATAAACACTTCCCAAAATGAATTGATATACCTTATCAATCAAATACAGCAAAACCATTTTTTTAGATATGCACTTTAGATAGGATTAAACACTTCACAAATGATGATAACAATATTTTTTTTTTTATAGAACAGGGGGCAAACGGGCAGGAGGCTCACCTGATGTTAAGTGATACCGCCGCCCATGGACACCCTCAATGCCAGAGGGCTCGCGAGTGCGTTGCCGGCCTTTTAAGAATTGGTACGAAGGACCCTAAGTCGAATTGGTTCGGAAATACTTCAGTTGGCAGCTGGTGGGTGATTTATACTGATCTTTAGGTTACCTGTGTTTTACTCTTAGGCATTTTTCAAGTCTGAGCTTGTACGATCGTATTACAGCTGTTAATTATTATTAAGAGATGCTTGGTGACAAAAAAGTGAAATAGAGTATGTGACTTAAAAATCAGACAGACAGTTTTTTTTATATTTATTTTATTTTATCAAAACATACCGTTACATTTACAACAACGTTAAAAAATCGCCAAACTGACAATAACTATAACAGTTTGTTGTTTAAGGTTAACCTACTTGCCTTATACAAAAAACTTATCAAATAAAAACATTATGTTTTAATTACTAAGAGGTAGAAGTACTAAAAGAGTGATATGTTTATATCATTAGTAATGCTTGATTTAAAATACGTATGTATGTTGTCTTAGACTAGTATTTTGATTATAAAAATTCCCTAGTGAAATCAAAAGAAAGCGATTTAAAGTGTATATTACAATATGATGAATTTTATAAGCGATGTGAACAAAGCTTTTATATTTTAAGGAATTTTAGTGTCTATTAATACATATGTCTAACGTACAAAATGATGTTGGATAAATAAAATATAATGCAAAATGATTATTCAGAATCTGTAGAATTTTATTCAAAATTTCAGTGAATAGACAAACCGTAAATCTTCATCCGAATATAAAACAAGCAAATATAAAAGAAAATCCAAACACGACTTTTAAATATGTCAGGGTTATAATTTCAACCTTTCAGCCGTATAACATTTTTAGAATATTTGCGACGAGCCAGCTTTATACGCATTCCTGGAAAAATACCGCTTAATGCAAAGTTTAATAATAGGCTAAGAAATGTATATACTGTAGTTTAATATTAGGCTTACGAAGTGAATTATTTCTGAAAGTACTTATCCGGAAATCAAAGAATTCCAGACTCGATTTTCTCGTGTTTAGTAATAACTGACAAATTGTGTTAAAGCTTCGATGAAAAGAGACAGATAAGTACTTAAGTTAAAATAATTCAATGATTAGTTTTTAAATCATTTTTTATAGAGTCTTTATTTAATGTGCTTGAACTCAAAGTCAATTCTCTAGTGTGGCCAAAATTTCACTTTCTTGTATACTTTAAAATGATATCTTAGTTTTATTCACATTATATCATAACGTTGCTTGGTTACTCATTAAATAACGAAAACGGGTTACCGCTCAAAAACTTTACCATAAACAAATATTAATTAAACCAGCGTTTAAAGAGCTCGATCCCTAAACTTTGCACATGAAACTAAGGGATAGTTTAACCTTTGAAATTTGTTAAGTCAAAAAAAGCCAAGCAAATCAAGAATAGCGTTTTTTAATTTGTTCGAGTCTGCTAGTAGTCTATAAATTCACTCTATCTCACTCACACATTTGCACCCACACACCCAGTCACGCACTCAGGCGTGTTGATAACAGTTGAAAAAAAAACAAAAATAAATAAAATAAAATATTATATGGAAGAATATTATATGGTATATGGAAGAGGTCGGGAAAGTATTTTTTACTTAAAAGGGTTTCCAAATCTTACACATAGGAATGCAAATGAATTCATAAAATCCTTTCTCATAGTAAGTAGGTGATCAACTTCCTGAGCCGACTGAGACGACACACGACGGCTTTTTGTGACTAAAGCAAGCCAGTTTTCCTACGATGTTCACATAGAAAGAATGTTTATTGGTATACAGCCGGTGATCGAACATCATAAGGGATGAGAGCATCTTGAAGCTTCTTAATATGATATTTAATTCCACCATATATAACAAAATGCAAATTTGTAATGAAGGCACAAATATTACGATTTACAATATCGATTTCATACGAAAATTTCGTGCAAGATATGTCACGTGAAATAATACCACAAGATCAATTCTTGCTGCTGAATATAAAGTTGTCAAAAATGTAAAACTGCCATTTGATATTGGGACACGTACCATAAATTGAGTGCAATGGAGTGCGACTCGATGAAATGTTACCGTTAAGAATGACTGCAACGTGCTTTAATAATATTATTCATAACCTGCACTGCAGATGTCAATTGAGTACCAAGTTTTAAAAGAAGTCATGATACACCATATTCCAATTTTGAAGTGAAAGTGGTAAATTCTTTTCGGAACGTCTCGAATGTACGTTTTTCCTCCATTTGGTTCAATAAACAAAAATAAACGTCTAATGGCAAACAGTTTAACTAATTTCTTAATGACACTGGAAGAAACTAGCGTTTAAGTTACAGGCTAGGCCTAGTTTAAACGCTGGTGCTCATAGAAATTTATTATGTATAAGGTTACCCACACTGAATATTGTATGTAAAAGGTTATTATGTATACGTTTGTTCTGAGTCAAATAAAGTAATTTTTTATTTTATTTTTATTATTTTTTAATAAGAAAATAAAGATATACGAGCTGTCGCATAAGATATAGTGTAAGGCTGGCTCTAGTTACACTCAAATAATTACTGAAAAGGTCTGTTATGCATACTTTTCGAAACACATGCACATATTTTAAAGACTTGTTTTCAACATTTTCAGCGACGGAAAAATTATTATTTAAAAAGGCAATCGGCAGCTCTCTACTCAGTGCAGTTAACGCTAAAGCTAACAATTTCCTACAAAAATTGTCTATTGAAACAGACCTTTAGTGATATATATTTTGCTTATGGTCGTTAGTATATTAAGATTACACGGCTTAATTTGCTCATATCATCTAACTTAGTATTTATGCTTAAAGTAGAGAGTGGAAACGTCGACAGAAAATGAACAGGTGTTTTTCTACAAATACCAAGAAAAATTAGAAACGTTATTTCGGTATGGAAACTATTAAACTGCAGTCATAAATTAAAGAACATGGAGACAGTACCAGTGAGACGGTTAAAGTTTTTTTCTCATCCGGTAAGCGATTTCCTCTTAGTGAACATTCTGAACCAGTGACAATCAGTGCTTGCACTGTGAAAATTTCGTTCAAAGAACTGCAGGTTTGTAGCAATAAGAACATTGTTCAACCATTGTCTGGATTTATCTGGTTTTTATAAACCAGAAGAAGAGATTTATTTTTATGGGTTTTTTTATTAAAATTTGATAACAAAAGAAACATGATAAATCAAGCTTCACTTTTGCATAATCAACCAATCAATAAAAAATCATTTATTCGTAAAGGTAACATAATGTACATATCGGCGCAAATTTATATATTGTTACGAAAAATATTAATAATGTTTGGGATTCATATTTTATGATAGTCTGTAGTAATTTTATATTCTTTATTATTTATGTTACAGCAATGGCGTGTTAGTGTCAGCTGCCACTGTCATTATCATTTAATGACATCGAAGTCAAATCTCTTTAAAACCGTTAATATGACTAGTTCATTTAACTTGTCAATGTTGCTAGATCTTATAATTAATCACTATTCAATGATCGATAATAATTCTGACTCAATAGTCATAATTATTATTATGGAAAGTTATTTATCATAATTTTAAATATTGGAGACTAGATAACAATAAATATTAAAGTAATCTTTGACACTCGTTCTTATGACTCTGTTTGACTCTGTTGTCTTTTCGGGTTCGGTCGTGGAACGAGTACCCGAAATGTTACGAAGCTTGTTTATTACAAATTCTGGTTGTTATAAATACAGGAACTGATTGGTACGAGCCTCAGTTCGATTGAGCGGTCGAACCAAGCAGAAGCCTTTAAAGTGTAGACTCTAATGTCGAAATTAAATGGCAGATGCCAACAAACTAATCTATGACACCAGTATAACTGACGTCATTATCTTCAATAATTTAATGACAGTTTTAATTAATCTGGATTCGTTATTTACAGGCCCTTCGCGCCGACAGCAGCGGTGGGATCACACATCTCCAAGAGACTTCGGGAGAGCTGATCCATACGTTAGTGACGTGTAGAGTTTCGGTACGCGATTGACGTGCCGAAATGGCGCAACTACACTTCGGACCAAGCGAGCCGTTACGCAGAGTATGCTACAATGGCACGGACGTTTTTTTAAGAGGATTCGACCATATGCTACCGACGCCGACGCCGAGGTAATGGTTGCGGTGATCACAGGTATTTACCCTGAGTTTTTTCGAGCTGAGTAACTGAGAATTACCTCCGATTCACTAAATAAATTCTTATCAGTTCTTATAATATTTCGTAGGCGTAAAATCGAAAGTAGAGTAAATATAATGATATAACAAAGATCCCGTGTTATGGTATCTTCAAAATATCAATTCGTTCGTTTCACTTTCTTAAACCGGGTCGTTTGTCGTTGTCGTGTTACCGGGACCGCAAAGTGAGAAATCCGTCTAAGCATAACGTTATTTCGTCATAATTCAGTAACAACAATACCGGTTTTCATGGCACAGTTTATTAAATGAGATTTCTGCCGTTGTGTGGGTCATCTAGAGTAAAATTGCTACTACCGTCAAAATGACGAATGTAACTCGCTAAATTAAACTATTAAGTATTGTTCATTTATTAAACTTACTACAACAAAATATGTAATTAATTGTTCAAAGAAAGTTATAAGACTTTTTAAAACTATTAAAATTGTCCATTAATTCGAGAAAGTCATAATAAGATATGAATTTTATGAATCGAGAAAAAGAACGGGACGGACCAACTTTGCGTTGATTTTTGCGTGTTGAATTCAAGTGCGGTTAGAGATATTAGCAGACCAAATTTAGAGATTAGGCAGAGCCCGATATTACAGATGCTTAGATATAGCATCTGGCTTTCACGGAATTCCCTAATCAGATGACACTATTAAAAAAAAACAGCTTTTGTGTTTAATATTTTCGTATGTCTTTCGGTAAATTTATGTATTTTTACTTTTCGTCATCGCTGAAAGTGAAAAGAGAATTTTATATCGGTCATTATAAACATTCTCTAATATTTTGCACATATGGCAAAGTAAAATCCAAATCAAAGTTGTAAATATAAATTTGAACATTCAAATATTTGGAGACGTTAACTGCTCACAAAAAAAAAATTAAATTTGATTTGAGTGGTTTAGTTACTAATTCGTTTTGGGAAAAGGGATTCTCTTCTTTAATATAAAATCCCAGATGCTCTTGTATCTCTGTCTTTTAATAAATTTGGGAAATGTATTAAAAAGAGGAGCTGTGTAAAAAGGCTTACTATAAAGTCAGCGATTGTCTAGTTGATGAAAGGGCCTAGGACTAGTGCTGGGCAAGCTACTTCTAATTAATTTGCTATGAGCGTTGTAGTATTGTTTGATGACTTATTTTATTTTAAAAATTACCGAGAGTTTTTTACGTCGGCTTTTTCTCTCGGCCTACACCCTGTCTTCTTTGCCAATGAGTAGGGATGCCTACGGGATCGAATTTGGTGACGTGGAAAATGTGATACCTTGACGATCTTATGTTCCAAAATAAACGTGTTTTATTTTAATTTTATTCATAGTTGTCATAACAAATATCAACTTTGTATGAATACTCAATCCAAAACGCTTTCTCTTCAGCTCAGTTACATTCTACACATCAAAATGCAGTGATTTTTGTCTACCGTACGTTGCGTATTCGTTCTACCCACTTTTCGTTGTTATTCTATTTTGTTGGGTTTGGCCCATTACTAAAAACTTAAGTGTGCATTTTATATCAACCATCATAAGCGAAACATTCCATACGTTACAGATATGAGTAATTAAGATTTGAATTTAAGTTGTAAATGTAACTGTAAAAGTAATTGTAAAATTAAACCTTCTAATATTTTTGACGAACATCAGGTGCATGAATGTAATTTGATGTGAATAACTAATGTGATAATAGTGTGATGACAAAAAAAAATATATCAAGTATTTTGTGATACCATTTTACTGTGGGTTTTAATTTTTAATATATCTTTTTTTAAAGAGAACGGGTATCGGTATATTCTGTCATTAGACTGCTTTTGAGAAGAACTGCTTTATAATTCTTAGTCTAGATGTCAGCAGGCCGAGGCGGTTTACATGTTGTGGTTGGTTGAGTAACCAATTGGAGCAATTCTTTGAACGCCATGAGTTTATACTTCAGTCGAATTGACCGTATCGGCGGAAGATTTGTCGGAGAGTTTTATGTGAGGAGGCCTCGACCTCTTCTACTGACGTTTTTGGATCTAGGTAATTGCATTGAATTACTGAATAACTAATCTAATTAAAGGTAATAATTATTTTATGTATATGCATTGACATGTTTATGAAAAAATAAAAATGTGTTTTACCTATCCAATATCCTTCCTAAAACGCTGGCTGGCCACCATGCGTATCCTTGATCCTGGTCTTGTTGGCTGAACCCAGGATGAGTGATGCCTTGTGTGTGGGCTAGATCTCGTAATGAGTGATGCCTTGTGTGTGGGCTAGATCTCGTAATGAGTGATGCCTTGTGTGTGGGCTAGATCTCGTAATGAGTGATGCCTTTTGTTTTCCTATCCAATAACCTTCCTAAAACGCTGGCTGGCCACCATGCGTATCCTTGATCCTGGTCTTGTTGGCTGAACCCAGGATGGGTGATGCGTTACGTGTTGGCTAGATCTCGTCATGAGTGATGCCTTGTTTAAAGTTGTTGCAATATAAAACAGCGCAAGGGACGCGCTGGAGTCAGTATGGCCGTATCGGCGCAAATTTATATATTGTTACGAAAAATATTAATAATGTTTGGGATTCATATTTTATGATAGTCTGTAGTAATTTTATATTCTTTATTATTTATGTTACAGCAATGGCGTGTTAGTGTCAGCTGCCACTGTCATTATCATTTAATGACATCGAAGTCAAATCTCTTTAAAACCGTTAATATGACTAGTTCATTTAACTTGTCAATGTTGCTAGATCTTATAATTAATCACTATTCAATGATCGATAATAATTCTGACTCAATAGTCATAATTATTATTATGGAAAGTTATTTATCATAATTTTAAATATTGGAGACTAGATAACAATAAATATTAAAGTAATCTTTGACACTCGTTCTTATGACTCTGTTTGACTCTGTTGTCTTTTCGGGTTCGGTCGTGGAACGAGTACCCGAAATGTTACGAAGCTTGTTTATTACAAATTCTGGTTGTTATAAATACAGGAACTGATTGGTACGAGCCTCAGTTCGATTGAGCGGTCGAACCAAGCAGAAGCCTTTAAAGTGTAGACTCTAATGTCGAAATTAAATGGCAGATGCCAACAAACTAATCTATGACACCAGTATAACTGACGTCATTATCTTCAATAATTTAATGACAGTTTTAATTAATCTGGATTCGTTATTTACAGGCCCTTCGCGCCGACATACACTTATGAACGTCAAAAAAAGAAATGTACATTAAATGTTTCTAATTTTACATTTACTAGTAATTCTCAAATCAAGGGCGTAGAACGGAAGATAAAAACTGGCAATAAACTATCCTCCACTCTTTTATATTTATATACTTCAGTGTGCAACTGGTTCCACAAAGTGGTGGTGCGCGACAATAAATGTCTGGGTGGAATTTCATATTCTGCCTTGATGTCCGATGATGAAACTCAGCTGCAGGTATTATTCCGAACAGCTTAGTTATATGGGGTTTAAAATAATCACAAATAGTCGACCCTAAAACCCCTAACAGAAATGGGTTTAATTACCATCAACCCGTATATAATAACTGAGAATAATTGTCAACCAATATAAATATACAATTTAAAACGATTTCAATTACGTTTTCAAAACAATTAGTTTCAGCTATACATTCAGGCATTTTTAAATTAGTACGTACATTTGAAATAATTTATTCTCAGTTAAGTAGAATTTTAGCAATATTTGGACATGCTTTTAAACTCCACTGCATTGCGAAACTACATTTCAATCTGACGTTTTTTATTTTACGAATGTAGCGTAGTTCTATTCGCGTAGTACTAAGTAATTCTATCTAGAAAATAAGTAATTAAAAGCACAAACAACACAAACTTCGCGTTATTTTACCTTATAAAACTGATATAGACTTATTAAATAGAATTGTGAACTAGGTTAGAGCTAAATGAAGACACACATTATGCGTCTATGTGTTATCGGATATTTCTGGGTTATTGATTGGAATGGAAATAAAATCTAATTTGACGATAACTATAGAGGTCGTATCTTGACTTTGAGTGTCACTTTCTCTCCACAGATTTTTTCCAATTTCTCGATCTTTTGACAAATTAAAGAAGAAAATTCACCACGCTTGGGGACATAGACTACAAAGGATTCCACTAATTTCTTATCTGTCTGTGTTATGTTCTTCGTACATCTAGACAATTGGTATCATTAGGCTTCTAGAGAAAGACTATTAGTTAGAATCTATCTATAATGTTTTCACGGTTTCGGCGTTTTCCAATAATTAACAAGTAAAATGTCCACAACACACGACATATTAACGTCAATAACTCATTTCAAATAATATATCATCGACATTATTGTCAAAGCAAATAGCGGTGTTATTAAACGTAAGCCAATAAGCCATCAATTCACCCGTTCTGTTTATTTTTGTATTCCCTGACATTAAGGCTATCGGGTGTCCTGAAATATTACCATTGATTTTCCATGAAAAATATATTAACCATACAACCTCATAAAGCTTTTTACAGCAGAGTTACTACTCTTGTAGTGTGTATGAATATATAACCATACATATTGTAGTATAGTGTACATATCTCATTTCATTAAACTCATTAGTAAAAGAAAGAGCGGTTCGAATCGTCGACGACCATACGCTTTCCGAGCGTCTTGGTCCCTTGGAATTACGTAGATATGTGGGACCACTCTACATATTCTTCAACAAACCATAGAGTAGTTGTACAGAGGAGTTGTTCGGATTAATACTTGAGTTGAGTTTCATTATCGTTCTAAAACTGAGCGTTTTTAAGGCAGTTTTCGAGTGGTGCTGTTGCCCACTATAATATTTCCGAACGAATTATACTTTCAAGAAAAGAGCGTACCAATTCTTAAAAGGCCAGCAATGCACTCGCGAGCCCTTTGACGTGGATAGTGTCCGTGGGCGCTGGTATCAATAGCCCGCCTGTTCTAAAACAAGTTTAAATTATAAAAAAAGTAGACGATCCGTAATAACTTCTTATGTTGTTTGTAGGTACGAGCAAGAGTATATTAAAAATATATATTTTATAACAATGAACACATAAAAATAATCATTTGGTTAATGCTATCATACACGACTAGCTCTAAAACATTTTTAACATATGGGAGTTTAAATTCCATAGTGGATATGGAAAAACGTCTTATACTCCAAAACTATACCAAAACAAGTTTTTTGGGTTTGATTCACTTGGCGAAAATAAATACTTAAAAATTATAAAAACCTGTTATTGAAAAAATAATTATTTCGAAAGAATACACTAATTCTGCTAAAAATATCAAAGTAAAGTAAAAACTGATTTGTTGACGCGACAGTTTCGTCCAGCAATCGCAGAAAAGGTCCGAGCCATTATTTTATAGACAATAGACTGATATAGAAGTCAAATGGAATCATTATCCACTCGGGTATAGTCAGAACTGAAATCTGAACGATATCGCTTTGTCATTTAATGTATGACGCGTTCGTTTCATTAAAGAGGTCGTTGTGGTGACATACTTTTACTGCGGGTGATTTTTAATCTGTTTCAGAGCGTGGAATTCGAAATTTAAATTTTTAGAGGTGTAAAAAGTCTTCACAGTTCTCGTATGTAAGGTAAAAAGATTTTTGAGGTTTACGCGGAATATGCAGAAATTTTTTAAATATAATATTTGTACATTTATGCTTTGATATTTATTGTTTATAATATTTAAAACTACGATGCTTCTTCAATATGCATTAGATTCAAATAATGTCGAGGACAACTTTGTTTAAATTAAATAATTTTTGTGTGATAAGGATATGCAAGACATTGAATTACCCTAATGAATGTCATAAAATGAAATATTACAAACATAATTAAGTAATTACCTTAACCAAGTTAGCCTCTATGAGCTTTCAAATGAACTTACGGTTTCACACCACAGCTAAACTTAAGTTGTTGATATTGGCTTAGAAACTTTCAGATGTCGCGTTGACTTTATTAACCAGTGGTTATTTAAACTTTACCACTTAGAATAAACTATAGTTAATTACATTGTTCTCTACACTGTATGGATTACGAGTCAATTTTAAGATAAGTATATATTTTAACAGCGTACTCTTGAACAGCCAGCAACAAGCACGCAAATCTTTTAGCTTTGTGAGTGTCTGCATTTCATTTGAGCCTGTAGCTGTTTATTCTCACTTTTATAAAAATAATTTTCAGGATCTCAGTTTCGCTGAGAATCGAACCTAGGCCATCGATATTACGATAACTACTGAATTACTCAAGAAAATTATTTGCTAAAATCACCCATCTTTTTCTATTATAAATGATACAATTTAACAATAATGCACACATAACAATGGTACGCGCATGGTCTCGGTAAAACAACAGCATTGCTGATTTTCATAAACATTTTAATGTTACGCCAAATAATAGAGCCTTTATAAACAAAACTACCAGTCCTCGACACTACTAAACAAAACCTCCATAGTCAATAGAATGTCCTACCGAAAACAAAAGCCTTGTTTTTGCCAAAAATTATTCCTAAAAGTATGACATAATAGACATCGCTATTGTTGCTGTGAAAATCGAAATTGTGACACGAAACACTCCAAAACAGGCAGAATACTTTTGGCAAATGAAAGAGGAAAATTCCTTTTTTGAAATATGTGACATGATAGCCACGCTTAGTGACGGAGCTTACCACAAAGGCTGTCGCACTACATATACGAAAACATACAAAATAGTGCTGTAGTTGTTTTTCGAATGAAAGCCCATATATAGCGTAATACAGATAATTATTGTTTGTTTTTTTTTGTCTATGGCCAGAGATATACCAAAAAGACTTTATATTTACGTGGATCTTTCTTGTTAGAGATATGTAAGTATACAGTACAAGCTGTCAAGTATAACTTGGCGTTCTAGTGGCGGCGCCACTTACTCTTATGTCTTGGTACTTTTCATTATTTTCCACAAAACTCTCTTGAAAATTATACAAAAGAAGAAATTTTTACGCAAAACAAATTTAGTTGAATCCACTTGTTTTGTGTACAACAAATATTTATAAATGTCATACACTTGTCGTATGACATAAATGAGTGACTCTATTATTAATAGTCGACTAAATACAGGCAAGCGTTGGCCTGCCTATTCAAGTCACAAAAGTATTTAAGAGATATTAGGACGGTCTAGGCATGGCCTCTACTAAGCAAGATTAAATTATTTTTTACATAATGTAATACAACCATAAGATTATGATCGAATGCACACACAGAATATCTCGCTTCGCTAATTGTCGAACGTCTAATTCTTAAACTTAATAAACTGCAGTTACATTTATCATTACTAATTTATTTATTATTTCTAACAGATAACGATGGGGACTAGAAGTCTATTAAGATTGTATTTCATTAGTGATTAGATAAAATCCTGTAAGCAATAGATCAAACAAATAGTTAATGCGTAGTTCTCAACACTACGTTTGGCGTTCGACTACGGAAAAGTTATATTGTTATCCGATAATAGAAAAACGTATGACAATTGCAAAACGATTAGCTACACCTGCCTTCATGGTGAAATTATTAAAAAAAAGAGTGTGATATCAGAACTCGCAAAAAATATGAATACAGAGTATTTTATTTATTGATGTAAGATACATTTTGATTATTAAAACAGACAATCAAATAAACAAACTAGACGTATTTTTAAGTTTAAGCACACTAATTATTACATGAAATTTTGCATCAGGCTTACTTTTACTTTGCAGTAAAAATGACAACCTTACTATATTCTAGCGAATCTATATATATATAGGATAGCGAAATAAATTAGATAAATTTTTCGACTCTCGCGCATAATATATTTCATTGGATGAATACATTTCATAGATCCAATCTATACTGGCAAATCCCATTAGTCGCGGACTGCCTCCATTGCAAAGCCTGACATGACAGCTTGCGCCCGAGACATGGACTATTCTGTGCAAATAGCTAACGACTGAAGGCTGAATTTTCATAAGGTTCTAAACTGATGCTCGACTATTACCCTTGTCTGAATGAGTATTGTAAACGTATTAAATTATTACATAATTAAGAGCACTTTCGTTTTTACAAAGCTCCGAAAGCACATGAAAATTAGCTTTATGAGAATTCCAAAAGCGCGTTTTAACAACCTTTTTAATTCACTGTACATTTATTCACTGTGTCGGCTTTTTGTTTGAATATGACACTCCGTAGCTGTATTATACGCACATATCTTTATATCTTTTAAAAGTCATTTTTTCAATTAAAAAAACATTGTGGAGGTGTAATTATGTCTACATAGAAATTTCGTAATTCCATTAGTAATTATGTCTACGTATCATTATTTCGTAATTTTATTTGGCAAGTGGATCAGGTCGCCCTAAAACCGCCATGTATTACAGTGATTACAGTAAAGATAGTAAATGCCTATTTCGGTTCTCATTTGTGTAACTCAAACAATAAAACATTGTTTTGTCGAGAATTTTTTATTTAAAGTGTCTTTCATTATCCCTTAACTGCTTAACTTAATAAGTTTCATATACTATCTATCATTTATATAAACGTAAATTAAAAAACGAAATATATGTACGCTTTATTATTGCGTGTACATATTATTATTAAGGAAATAAATCAAAACTGAGAATTTCATTGATAAAACAATGGCACTCGGGAACTTTTAGTTTGAATTAAAAATTCTTTTTTTTTTATAATATCCGTCTTTTTTGTAAATGTTTGTGTACGCTGTAATAAAGACAACTGTGCTTTAAAAACTGTATAATTTTCGGTTTTTCTTAATATAATATCGAAGCGAAATGTAAGTTCAATCAAAAAATTAGATGACTAAACGAAAATCCTGCAAATAAATTATATTAATCCCAAGCTGTCTCGTTAGTGGGACCGAATACGTTTAACTAGCAAATTTCGGCAAAAACTTAATTACAAACGGTTCTCCACCCTGGCCGCTGTTTCTTGTCATTTCCCTCGTTCAAATACATTAAATATTAATAAACATTTCGGAAAAAACGCAAGCTGCAATTTCCCAGTACTAGACTATATAAAGTTAGTAATTCCTTCTTGGTAAGGGGATACTTTTCTTTAACAAAATCCCAGAAGCTCTATTACCTCTGCCTTTTAAGAAATTTAAGAAATGTATTGAAGAAAATCTGTGTAAAAAGGCTTACTATAAAGTTATTGATTATCTAGTTCATAAAAGGGCCTGGGACTAGTGCTGCGCAGGTCACTACTAACTAAATTGCGATATTTGTTTTAAAATAAGTGTTGTTTGCCATTTTGTATGATGATTGACTATTGTTGTTTTTTACGCCGGCTTTTTCTCTCGGCCAACAACCTCTGTCTTCTTTGCCGATGAGTAGGGATGCCAACTGGGTCGAATTTAATGACGGAAATATGTGACACCATGATGATCTTTATTCTTCAAACCGTTAAAAAAGTGTTTTTCTTTAAAAGTATTTTTTTATTATTAGTTATTTAGTAAAACAATGGACTAAGGATAAATGCCCCCACCTTATGATATACTACTGCTAATAGCATGAACGCTGTTTACACTACATTACATACATTTTCGGTATGAAAGGAACAATCTACACTCGTAAACTTTTCGAGTATATTGTTTGTGAACTAAATCGATTAACTTTATAAATACTCCATCGACTATTGAAATGAAACTTTTACACTGAATGCAAATTGTTTTATTTCCAACGAAATACTTTGGAAGCTTTCCTTTATTTCCGTTAACTCGATGTTTGTGTAAAAAACCTGTTTCTTTTATTTGTATTACGTCTCTTGATTTATAAATAACTTAATGCTTTAAATATATTATTATATTTATCCAACCTAGCAACCTTTTCTGCGGCGAAGAACTAACGAATTCTAAGGTCATGAAATGACTGTACGATATTTTTTTTAACTACAATCTTGCAGGCATAGTTATACATAGTTATGTAGCCTTGAGAGGTTTACTTAATTATAGAAAATTAAATTGGCAAACTAGCTGCTGTGGTCTCTGGCAGACCACATGACCAGCGCTGTGGAACACTGTGCTCCTCAGCATAATGCTGAGCCAGGGCCAATTACAACCACAGCAAATACGCCATATATGCTTAAAACATACCTGGGTATTAAAAAGAAACAGAATATCTTATCTTTCATTCTTATTTTTTATTTTATTTTTTTAATATTGTTAATTTGATGTATTTGTGCGTGTTTTTTGTAGTAATAATGTCTATGTAATTAAAAATGCCGCTCTAAATTCCTTTTTGAAGACCTTGCAAAGTGGACATGTCGATATCTGATATCGGATGCCGGAGATGTAAAGGCTTCACCCGTTGACGCCATTGGCTGAACCATGGCCTTTGAGAAGATAGAGTGACAAATAATTCAAATTAAATTTAGATTTACTCACTCCATTAAGTCAATCCAATTAAATGTTGAATGAGAGTATAATTGACCCAAAACGTAATATTAGGAACTTATCAATTCCCATTTATCTTGTTAGAATTCACTTTTCATCAGAATTTTTCGCATTTAAACCTTTGCCTTTGCGCCAGTCTGTATTTATAACAGACTTTGATATATAGCAGAATTTGTAATGATATTTGTTTAGTAAGTGTTTTTAGTAAACAATCCTTCCATGAAATTTATATGTATGAAATGTATTTGTAGTTTACCTCAACGCTTGTGTGGTACCACAACTGTTAACTTGAATGAAGGAAAACTCTTCTTAAAAAAATATTAAAAAAATATTTTGGTTAATTAATTTATATTGAGAGTGTCCATGGGCGGCGGTATCACTTAACATCAGGTGAGCTTCCTGTCCCATTGCCCCCTGTTCTATAAAAAAATATATGAAAAGCTTTAACTTAGACGTTTGATAGGCGTTGTTCCGCTTCCAATAAAACCATACAGACAATACTGTGTATAAATTGCGTGATCCATGTCAACAATTACAGGAACCAATAATCCTACATTACAATCACGAGTTGGAAAGCTATTATAAAATGTAGATATTAAAAATATTCGATATTTAATACGTTGTTTGTCATACTACTAAGTACATTTTTTGTATTTTTTTATACTTGGCAGTAAATATGTTTTCCACTTGGTAATGTATCTTATATAATCTATGGTAGGTTTTTGGGCGTGTAAGTCAATATCAAATTGAAGTTTTCAACATATGATAGGATCGTTAAGAATTCTAATAAACCAATGTACGTATCTAAACCAACACTTGCGCTACAACCTTTTAGAAATGGGCCTCAGATGTCTGTATCTTTTTTGTGAACATTTGTCTAATAGACACGAACAAAAAAAAATTAGCTATTAAAAAGAGTGGCGGAGAGTTTATTGCCAGTTCTCTTCCGTTTTACGCCCTTGATTTGAGAGTTGGCAGTCAATGTAAAATTAGAAGCACTTAATGTATATTTCATTTTTTAACGTTCATAAGTGTACATTATGTTACCTATATGAATAAATAATTATTGACTTTGACTGTGACATGCTTCGACTTTTTCGGTCTATACCTTGCCAGTTCCCTGACGATGTTTTACTTCACAGAGCGGACAGTCTATTAGTACACAGCTGGATATCGAACTTACGTTCCGTTCATTTCGTTACTTAGGAGTGAGAGTCACACGCAGGCATAACTACTCTGAAATTTTCGAATAGCGATTATATTTTTATTTTAACTGTAGCTTATTAATCAAGTAGAAAACTGTCTCAATACATGGCTTAATAAAAACAGTTTTTTCTTACAAATGCTCATTGAGACTATAGATTTACCAGCTTGCCTACAGTTTATCTGAGACAAGCCAAAGTGCAAATGAATAAGATTCCAGATTGTCATAAAATATGTTACGTTATACGTTCAAATTATTAAAAAAAAAACAATAATTATTTTTGTTCAGATATTGAAGATTTATTCGAGTTGATCACATTTACGGCTGCTAATATTCTTGAATTACCACCTGACTTGTATCCCGGACGTATCGTTTTTTAAGGTTTTATGAGTCTCTCTCTCTCTCTCTTCCTCAAAAATCTTTCTCTAGCTATCATGTATTTGGTAGCGAAATGATTCGCTTCGAAAGAATAGAAAGCATGAAAGCTTCTTTGAATGTTTAAGTATATATTTTTGCAGTAATTCCTATTACGATTGATGGCGAAAAAATAAAAGTTTTTAATAATATATTCAAACACATAATTTATAATTTCATACTTACTATATTTTTTATGACTACGAAGTATAGTTCTTTCAATGCATCCGAAACTATTCATACAAATTCTAAAAGTTTCGTTGAGAAGTTATTCATGCCGTGTTACCGGGTAAGGCCGGCTCATAAAAAAGATAAAACTTACCCCAAAAAATCCTATCGAATGAACACTGAACCAGGCATTTTAGGTCAGGATTCCATCATTTCTAACACTATCACTGCACCATAAAGACATTAATAGTCATAAGTGTTTGTGAATCGATGTTCCACGCAACAGTACGGTGGGTGGTTGAGGTGACGACGATTCCGGCGCGCGCAGAACGCGAGCTTCTGGCGCTGGACGCGAGGCAGACTGCCCGGGTCCCCGCGGAACGGGGTTGCCAGCTAATAACGCTTATTTTTCCTCAGAGCAATGATAGCTATCATAACTTATAATTGTTATTTAAGGAATTTCATTTTCAGGAATCAATTATATACAAGAGATTAATTTTTAACATTGTTTTTATCAATTTATGATAATATATCCCTTTCAGATACTGTACAAAACTTACCTCATGTTTATCTTATTATCAGCACCGCGGCTTTAGATTACTGCAGTATGCATACTCGATTTCGGGCCTCCATAATGATGAGATTGTACCTCTTCAATATATTTACAACTATCTATCTATGCATTTTCTATATATTTTTTACGCGTTGGTAACAGAGTTGCACGGTAACAGAGTGGTAAATTAAACATTCCATAACACATACATGAAAAATAAAGAGTAAATTATACTTCTTCTTTCATCTTTAGATTAATAATATTTAGATTGATAACATAATATAAAACAATGAACAATACGTTCTTTACTTACGCAAATAGGTGGGTAACAAAGTTGACGCAGGATAAAAAAAAGCAGCCTGTTTAACACTTTGCGGCCGCCTGACAATTCCTTATTCCTCTCCCCGCGCTCTATCGGTCAACACGTAATACAGACATCCCACCCTAACTAGCAAAAGTCTAAACAACCCATCTCTATTTGAAGTTGCGATTTACTCAGTAACTATAACAGTAATATAATTATATTATACAGATTCACATAGTACTTGGGACAAGTTTTAAAAAATCTTAATTTAAATACATTTCGATACATACCGCGTTTACGGCATATTTTATAAATACTCTATTTATGATTTCGTATAAAATGCAATTATTTTATATTTATTAAAACGGAGTGGTACCAGCGACATATAGAGTTTGTCAGGAAAACCTTTCTGTTACCAAAAATTACCAGTGTTAATTTAATAATAAAACTAAAAAAAACAAATCTATCTGTTTATTTACGTTTTGAATGTTTATTAATGCGATGTATTTTGTATTTCATATCAATTTTGAAATAGGTTTTAATAATTGTCAAAACAATAATCACAATTGAGGGTCTAATTTGACAATGACCCATGTAAGTACATAATTCTATATTTGCGTGTCTTTGTCTGTATTATTTTTGTTGTCATACATAAAAGGGTGATTCACGCCTAACTGGTAACCGATGTATCTTTACCGACTCTTTCAAGTAATGCGCATGCGTAAGTTATTGCAGGAGGTGCATAGCAATACCCTATACTGCGCTGTGATAATGTTTTTTCCCTAAAAATATGATGAGTATAAGCGCTGGTCACCCTAGCTAGGCCGCCGCCGCCGCCTCTCATTGCCCTAAATTCGCGCTCCAGAGGCAGCACAATAATTGTAACTGCAGCCACGACGGCCGCACTATCGACCGCGTACCTTTGTGAAAGTAAAAACTTATTCGATCGAATACAATGCGGTACTCCGTCACCGACGCGATCTCAAGCCTCTAGGTCACAAAATAGCTTAAACTTATCGATTATTTTTAAGTAAGTTTATAAATAACGCCTACGGTAACGTTTCCATTTCGTAGCGGCACATTTAAGCTTAGACGGAAGCTTTTTAACAGTTTATTTTAAACTTTTTTAGTACTTCAAGTATTTATTCGATAATTTTAAGACATATTTAATAATTCTGTATAATATTCATGATAATACATTCAATATACTGTTGAATATAATATCTGTTGTTAAGCTTTGACAAGTGAGGTCTACATTAATGCTACGAAGTTACGACTGTCTACAACTAAAAGCTACGACGTGCTACGCATACATCATTCGTTTGTTATGTAAATTCGTAGTTATTGCGAAATATTGCTGTCAACATTTCCTGAACGCAATTATTATTAAATTTGCTTTATTTGTAACGAGTATTCTTTTATTCATGGTGTTTATTGAATTATATTACAACCTTAGTTCATTATAATAAAGTATATTATTAATAAAAAAATGAATTACCCACGTTTAAAAAAAGCATGCATATACATTTAAAACATATTGTTTTTTGATTATGTATTTTAATACTCATACGTTAAGAGATCGCTTTATTTTCATATAAAATAGTATTTATTTGAATTAACGTAACATTCATACCGAATCATGGGAAAAATTATAATTATTTGTTGGCACAAAATTTGATTACTTTGATTCTTATTCTGTAAATCTAAAGAATACTTTTGAATTGATGCTTTTACAACGTTTTTTGTTGTATCCGATGATCGACATTTTACAGCACAAACAATATTTAATTTATCCAGGTTACATGTTAACATTTATTTTAATCAGGAATACATTATTATACCCTTAACGTACCAATGGATACCATGATTTAGCAAGCTTAAACACACTGCTTAGAATAGCTTTGAACAGACATCTAATTTTGTATGCAAAGCCCAAATTTATCCAGAGCAAGCGAGCTAATGCGAATAACCCGTTATCACTATATATTAATAACAGTTTAGGCAATCAAAATATAGGAGCTAAGTGCAAATTTTACACTAGGGACATTTAGGAAAATTATGTTTACAACGTACGCGTCCACGTTCCACAGAGCGCTTCAAAGTTAATATCGTTAACACACACATTATACTTGGCAAACACAAAAGTTATTCATATCAAATCATTTATTCCAATTAAACCACCTAAAATGGCATTTTTCAACTTTAAATAAACAATAAAGATGATTCTAGTTGCCCCTTCCAAAATGTAGTTTCGTGTAGAGAAGAATGGGTAAGAAACTCTACACTTACTCTTTATACATTAGTTAAATATGTAAAGACAATCTATAGAATAAAACTATTTTACAGGTTTATTATTGTAATGTTTGTATGTTATATTCCTGACATATTTACAAATATCGAAAACGTAGAAGTATACATTAAAGAGTAATAAAAAAACAATAAAACAGTGTGTGAGATGAAAAAAAATTAGTTGGTTGTATTATAAAACTAACTAAAAATAACGAAAATATGTAAAATTAAATCATCATCTAATTGGTTTTGTCAAGGCTCTATGATTGTCCTATGGAGCAGCATATATACTTATTGGTGTATTATCCAATTATAAAAAGGAGGCCAAATTCATAACCAAATAGACCCCACTTTACATACTACTGAATACTAATTTGTAAGTAGAAATTAAGGCTTATTAATTTATTGTTTAACAAAAAAACTTTACGACTAAAAAGTGTGGCGGAGAGTTTATTGCCAGTTCTTCTCTTCTGTTCTACGCACTTGATTTGAGAATTGGCGGTAAATGTAAAATTGGAAGCATTCAATGTATATTTCTTTTTTGGCGTACATATACACATTTTGTTACCTATATGAATTTTATTTTGTATTATTATTATTTAAATATAACCAAAAATGGGTTTCCATGGGCTGCGATGACTGCCCCATTTACAAATGAGCCACTGTCGTTGCGTAGGCTCATTTGTACCCTATTATATATATAAAAAAAATATTATCACTTTTATATGCATACTAAATAAAGAGGAAAGAGAAAAAAATATACTACAAATAAAACCAGGTCAAAAGAAACGACTTATTGCACTAAAGTTAACTAATTTTATATACTTATTTAACAACGAAATTCCTTTTTTAGTTTAACAAAATTCCTTGTATTACCATTATAATGGCGAGTACAGCATTACAGTCAACGATATCTGTGTTATATATTCGATCCTACTGCGCCTAATCGAAAATCATGTTGGCGTGTTGTAGCATGCGTTCACAACGCAACTACTTCTTACAACTAATGCGAGCTCCAAGTCCATACGGACATTCAGTTTTATATCTCATTGTGACAATTAATGCATATTACATTGAAAAACTTAAATAAATCTTTTGTTTTTCAACGTTATAAAAGTAATTTAGTAAGCTACGGTATTTTATGTTAATTATATTGTATAACCAACAACAGAGAAATAATTAGACACAAAAAACAACACGATATAATTAGACATGATATAACTACAACTAGTTCAGATATTTTAATAAGCAAGTAGCTTTAGAAAATAAACATAAAAAAACAGTCCTTGGTGATTCTTTTTTGCTTTGGTACAATAATTTTAAATTAATTTGCATATAATATGTAATAAAATAAAATGAAAAAATAAGAAGTATCAAATATGTATTTCTGTATTGACGTTCATAAGTGTACATTGTCTAACATTAATGAATTTTGAACTTGAATTTAAATAAACGTCGTTAACACATAAGTTAGGTGTTAGTGACAGACTGTCGCATCAAATTCACAGATAACTAATTGATATTACATTTTGAGTCTATTGTTATCTTGGCATAGTAATTGGTATCTTCATATTGTGGCACGTATCAGAAAGCGATGTGAAAAGGAACGTTAAAAACAACATGTAACTGAATGAAGCTACAACGACTTTGATGCGGCTCTTATGTTAACACATTGAATACTTTAACAATGGATATAAAGTAATAGCCGGAAACCAAGACTTTTGTATGGTGAATTTTGATTACCTAAGTAAATATAATGTTTGAAAATATGTATGAAAGTATATTATTATTTTTATTAAAAACGTACCGCGCAATGTGTAGGACAATATGTCTGTTAAATTACATGAATATTAACTAAGTAAAAAAAAATAATCAGCTGGTTAGTAATCATTTATGATGACCTCGTTATCGATACATGTCGGAAAGAGGGGACTCTTTGATCAAACCATAGATTTTGTAGGACAAATATTTTTTCGAATAATTTAGATAATTGTCTTGAGATTTATCAAAAAAAATTCAGTTAGTAATAAATATTTGAGAATCATCAAATCAACGTATTTTATCCTTGCTACCTCTGTTAGCTACCACAATCGAGAGTTTCGTATAGGAAATTATTGGGCGTCTCATCAAAATAAAGCTACTCACGGAAAATTAGCTTGATAGTAATCAAGTGCAAAAATGGGCGATGGATCCTGGACTATTTTCGGATCCGAGTGGTCGGCGTAAGTTCATTGGGTGGCGAAAACTCGGAACCGAGAATTTACAAAAAACTAACGGGACCCTCGCTCATCCGAGTGGGTGGCACCGCTACTATGACCCCGCAGGTGACTTCAACTTCAAGTTAGACGGTTAGACGTAAATTAATCAGTAAAATTAATCAAATTTCGAAATTTAATCAATTTAGGAAAATCGTATTATTACATCTGTAACCAATTAAAACAATATGTTAAATGATAACTTGGCTAGTAAAATCCGATTTCATTAAATTGTGTTTAGACATTTGCCTAAGCAAATAAGGTTCTTCTAGGTTTGAAAATTCTGTAGTTAGAGGCCGAAAATCTTCGTTTGCTTTGGCTTCCAAGTCAGACCGGAACGAGAACTTCGAGACTCACTATATCGAGTCATATTGTATTGTCGGAGTTTGTAGGAATGTATATGGAGTGAGAAAACCAAATATAAACTATCCTTTATTATATTAATCATAAAAATAACTTATAAACTAATGACAAATATATCTAAGGATTACTAGCAACAAAAACGAATACAGGAGTGAATTTTGGATCCCAACTACCATCGTTCACAGACTGTGGTGTCAAATCACCAGTTTTGTAGGTATCGCAGATTTTTCCAAAGATATCTTTGAATTTCTGATCCGCATCACTGTTTACTGCCGTTTCTACATCTCCTATTGTTGAACCGACTGGAAGCACTGTCTTTCCCGTTGTGTATGGTGTACTCTTGCCGTATTGAAGATCCATCCAGTCATTAAGAATTCCCTCTAAAACAGTCTTAACCTTGGGATCTTTTGCTGCCTCGATGGCATCGGAAAGGTCGTTGATGGTCACCTTTGGTACAGACATGATTGTATCTGCAAAAGATAACATTTTTGATTTACTGTAGGTACAGATAACAAGATAAATAATAAAATAAACATTTCAATCGAAATATATAATTTATTATAAGTGGCGTATTAGCTCAGTCAGAAATGATACATATTTATTTAAACCACATCTTTGGTTTTTTACATGCTAAATTTGTAAATAAAAATAATATTCATACAGATATTATATAACCGATATTTGTTTTATATACGTTTATACTTGAAAAACACCTGATATTATTTATTTAAAACATTAATTATACTTATAAAATCATTTGTTTTAATAGTATTTCTGCATAAACGTCTCATAGAAATTACGAGAAAAGTAAACTTTTGGAAAAATACGGGCCCGGAAAATAACTTTCAAAAATCGATTTTAAAGGAAATTTAATTGTCTGATTAATTTAATTGTTTTGTGTGTGCAGTTAATTCTGGTATTTTTTTTAATCAAGTTTGATGAGCTCTATATCAGTTCACGGTCTATTATTTTTAAATAGACTAAATTCCCCTAGTGCCCGTTTTTTTTCATGATAAAAATTTCATGTTTAAAATAAAAATAAATAAGTACCTATCTTAAATATATATACTTTTCTTTAGGACATTAATATTGAATAGTACAACTTGTTTCTTTAACACATACATACATAGAAATGTTGCCCCGATACCAAATACAAGTGAAGGGGTCTTCTGGCGTTTAATTTTATAATAATTTTGCGCACTTATATAGCAAATGTGCTTTCTTAAAATGTCGTTTTAAATTTACAACGACCAACTAAACGACCTAGTATATACATAATAAACATCTGATTCATTAGATTAGATAAATGGTAGCGCATATTATTAGGTGTTTTATCATTTACCCAGATTTATGATAGAAAAATATGCGAAGTTTCGAAATTAAATGTTCATTTTAGTAAAACAGAAGACTTGAAACTCAAACACCGAAATTATTTTCAAATTTAATTGTTACATAAATTTACAAGCAATTTAGTTGTATTAATATGTTTTAATAGCCAAGGATAGAGTATCAAGGCATGCCTTGGGGGAGTCTTTTACCCGAAAGGGGTCCATACACTTAATTTCAATAAATAATATATATATTTTTTTTGTTATGGAATCAAATAAAGCTTTATTATGATTATTATAATATGTTTTTGCTTAAGTCCTTTATTTCTGCATCTGTGACCGGAATATTACAATATATAAGAAGGTATGCAAGTAAATAAATAAAGTCTTACCTTCTAACGATATAGGCGTCGTCGTAAGCTCGCAAAATGTACTGATGTAATACAATCACTGACCCAACTTATAAATGGTGGGACAATCAACTTGAGATATGGGTGTGACTGGATAACGATCAGATCACACGGTGTAAAATAGCAATGTTTTCGCATCAATGCCCTAAATACCGGTGATAAATACGATAAAAGAAACTTCAACGGACCAGAAATCGCTTCATATTTGCACACCCACTTAACACATGGAATGCTTAAACAATTGATACAAAGTAATAACCGGAAACCAAATTTTTTTATGGCGAATTTTTATACGTAAATATGAATGTTTAAAAAAATTTATGTATGTGATTGTATATAATTATTTTTCGGATTCGAGTTGTCGGCATACAGCATTGGTTGTGGAACTCGGAACTGAGAGCAATGGTTTAGAAAAGTGAACGGGACGCTCGCACGGATCCGAGTGGGTGGTACCGCTACTGTGACCCCGCTTAGGCTAAGCTGAATTTATTCCGAAAAAATTGTGTAAAACAAAATGTTCGATTCACTTTATCGTAAATAAAATGTTATTTTATTACGCCCCTTTAAGTTTGACGAGGACAGATCCTCAAACTCTTCGTTTATAAAATACGTCCCGGCTTCGCACAGGTGGACTTTTTTAAACATTATTGTAGATATTGATATTTTCTATAAAATTATGGAACATTTTTTGTTCTATCTTCAATCTTTTTCGCAGAGCATGCGATGAAACATATTTATACGCATTTTTTACACCATGGGTTTACAATTGTAATTTTAGTAGGTATCCATATATTATTCTTGCAATCAAAATATATTAATCAGTGATAATGTAGCATTCAAAAGGTAAAAGTATTTTTTAAATCGATCCGGTACTTTTTGAGCCAGTTACAAACATACTTACATACAAATCTTTCCTCTTTATAATATTTGTATCAAAGACGTATAAAGTATATAAAAAAGACACATCAGTTATTAAAAAGTACACAGAAAGATTTTGAATGGAAGGGGCAAAACAGTAAAGAAAATAAATGAATATTGAAGAAAATTTTTAAGTTATTCATTCTGCGATTAAGGATGCTATGTGATATAGGCACTTGTGATAGGTAGAGCAAATATATTGCATGAGTAAAGAGACCTAGGAACGTGAAAGCTTATGATTTCAAAGGATAAAACTATTTTAAAAGCTACTTTACAGCCATAGAAGCTACGGCTTACATGAGATTGCTTAAATATCCTCATTTTTACTTGAAAAGTAGTTTCATTTTATTGACTTGCTGTTCACATTGCCAGGCTTATATTATTTCCTTCATGCACAATGTCTGATAAATTTGTGCATTAAGAACAAATACAAGATGCAATATGACACTATAGAAATATATTTGGGTACAATACTATATATCCTGTACGTCTAAATCAATTTTGTTTTGACATACGAAAGTCATACTTAACGTTAATTCTCTATTCTGGATACGATTATTCATGACCTGACTCACTGTTTCTAATAATCTTTGTCAAACTGCCACCTAATCTTATCATTTGAGCAATGCATTCTTGGGAATCTGAGATCATATCTAATCAACAGAATGAGCAAATGAACAAACTTATCTAGGAGAATATAAAATACCTATTTAGTTTTTCCTAAAGAGAGTGATTAATTGTTGCTCTCTTGTGCTATCTTACTTTGAAACGTTTTTCAGTAACAAATTAATATCTAAAATGACAGTTGAAACAAATTATCCTTGAGTATAATATAGGATTCTACATAGATTTTTAAACGTATTATGACATTTTGACAGCTATTATGTCTGAATTTTATCCTTACATCAAAACAAAATACCATCGCTGGAAGCGTATCTCCAAATATTGTAAAGTTTGAGATATGGGTGTGACTAGATAACGATCAGATCACATGGTGAAAAAACTGCCATGTTTTAGCATCAATGCCCTAAATACCGCATGATAAAATATGATAAAAGTGTATTTACTTTTCTACTATATATCAACTTACCAAAAATTGTCACATTTACATACGCACTTAAAAAACGAATAAGGCTGTCACTATGGCTGCCTTTTCTTTAACCAAGCAATAATGTATAAACCAAGATTTTTTATAAAGCAGTATCACACAGGGAATCACGGTGCTAAATTACTTTGTGTTACAGGAGGCAGACAGGCAGGAGGCTCACCTCTGCCTGTCTGCCTCTTGCCTCTGATGTTAAGTGATACCGCCTCCCATGGGCACTCGCACTGCCAGAAGGCTCACAAGCGCGCTAAGGCGGCGGTAGACGTATAGTTATGGAACTACGGAGGTCAAAGTGATACTTATGGTAATCTGCCTTGACGTCCGATGATAAAACTCAGCTGCGGCCTGCAGATATTAATCCGAACAACTCCTCTGTCCATGGTAAATGCGGTAGAAGATGCAGATAGATTCCACATCTCTACGCAACGCCAAACTTACGGTATTTTAAAATACATTTTAATTTTTCTTAACTACGTCCTTTAAACTACGTTTATCTAGTTAAATGATGAAGTTCCTTTACCCGCGAGGATGGAGAAGGCCATAACAATTCTATGGAATTCTAGGGAATATTCAAACTGTTTGCAAATTATATAAAATATAAATATAGATAGCTTAAATGTCATTGATAAATAACAACTTTATTCGTGTGAAAATGATAGACGAAAGCAAGTGTGTTATTAAATAACAAACTTCATTTGTTTATTCAAGAAGGAAACATAATTTTTAAGGTTATAAAGGGTTTAGCTTTCGTAGTCAAAATGATATTATTTATCCTTGTAGCTCTCTTGTATTTATACCTACTTTATTTGATTGTGCCTGGTAATTTACAATTAGCAATGTTGTATATAACAAATATTTACTACATCGCTATCAAGACTTGGATACTCGAGTAGGAATTTATGTTTTCTGTCAGCACAGTAAAACTCCCACTCCCAAAATTCTGAAGTTATAGAAACGTTTTACAGTAAAATATTTGTTTAATTCAGGTAAACAATTACCGACATTCACCCAAAAATGTATATCTATTAAAAAAAATCTAATTCATTGTGTTTTCGCACTTTATATTGCCAGGAATGTTATGATTATTAAAATTTAATGCCCTTACACTGGGAAGATATAGATGTGACAACATTTAAACTATCTTGAATCTTACCATTGTTTTTACATTTGATTCTATAACTCGCCGTTATTGCTTTATGATGAGCAGCGTTGACCTAGTAGCTTCAGCGTGCGACTCTCATACCTGAGGTCGTAGGTTCGATCCCCGGCTGCGCACCAATGGACTTTCTTTCTATGTGCGCAATTAACATTTGCTCAAAAGGTGAAGGAAAACATCAAAAAGTCGACGAAGTGTGTCAGGCACTGGAGACTGATCACCTACAGTAATCTGAGGCCAAGACCTAAAAGAGGTTGTAGCGCCACTGATTTTGTTTTTATTGCTTTGTGATACTGAAAAATATCCAATATGAAAATTTTAAGCTAACGATTTTAGCGACTTCATTGACTTTGATATATATATATAAAAAACTTAAATATAATCAGTCATGTACTTGTGAATCCTTGCAAGTACAATTTCATTCAATGTTCTGTAAAAACAACCGATAAGAGTGAAAAACTGATAATGCAAATATCTTGTATATAAGCTTAAAAGCTTAGGTTTAAGACCGATAGTAATAAATGTATATACATTTATAATGCTATAATGTGATCATACTATTGAATATGGCATGGAAACCATTATACAAAATACAAAACATTTATAATAATACTACCTATTTGTTTTATGATTATTCAATCATCATACATAGATACTGCCACCATATTCATAAATTATAAATTAGTTGAATTACATCGTTTCATTCGTTGTAATCTATCTCTTTTTTTGTTAGAGACAAATTGGACAGAAAGTAAAGAAGGTATAAAATACTTAAAATAGTTTATTCTTTCTTATCTGAAAAGACGCGGGAGAAAGTAAAAATATTTGACAGACCATGTTGGAAAAACTGTTTGAGCATCCTTCCTTCACATTATAGTATCTATGTTGCAGGGCTGAATCAACGATATGAATATTTCAACTCAGAGAGAGTTAAAGAAGGTTAGCGATAATCAATTCCTTAATCTTTTCTCTGGTTTATATTAACTTTTTAATCAGCCAGTATTATGTCAAACTTCATCTGAGCTCGCAGTTCCAGCAGTTAATCGTAGTTAAGGATAAACAAATTTACTGTTGTTTTTTTTTATATGCTTAACATAGGCTCCATGCTATCTTTCTTATTTAAAATACTATCAATACTATCAAAATATCGACTATCAATACAATACGACAAATTACAGTTAAAACTTCAACAGATAAAGTTCTATGAAGTAAACGTAAATGTTCATTATTAGGTTTCTGCACAGTTGCATCTAGGTTAATAATTTCATAATAACAATAATTTTGGATCCACTGAGTATACGCTTGTGTCAGCGTCGTAGTTAAAAATTTCATCAGAAACAGGTCTATCATACATTCACCACATATCGTAGGTATCAGTCACCGTCTGCGCCTTTGGAAGATCTGAATAAGCTTTGTTGTTCTAACGTAACGTTTTATAACTAAGACAACTAATGAAAGTATGAATAATATTCAGAGTAATATTTATTTAACATGGCTTCAAAATTTAGTTGAGGATGACGTCGATTGGGTTAGCAGGAGATGGTTCAGGGATGGAACCCACATCTACATCAGGTACCTGAAATGAATTATAATATTACAACTATGTAGATATTCGTTTAACATATTTGTAAGCGTCATATTTAGATTTAACCTGACCTGTCAAAATAACGGAATTAAATGCTAGTACAGGTTTAATATCAGAGATTATTTTACTACCGGAAATGAAGTCATGTACACAATCACCCGGAAACATCAATTCACGCACTGTATTATTACTTGATTATAAATATTATTACTTAATTCTCGTGAGAGATATATATTTGGAATTGCGATCTGTGTGCATGCGTAACTTACTGCTAACCACTACATGTACAAAATAAGTCGTCCTAATTTAAATTCCGGAAGAAACAAGACCGACTTATCACCTACTCGCCTGTCAGAACACACACATAGGCACAAATACGGTCTATTGAGTTTTAAGGGACTATAAAATATGGTACCTGTTGTTGTTGTTGTTGTTCCTTGTTGACGTTAATGATGACCTGGACAAGGGGTCCGGCAGATGGGATGGGGGCGGGTTCAGCGGGGCTTGGGATTGGGATTGGGACGGGGTCAATTGGGACTGGGCTGGGGTTAACTGGGAGTGGGGCAGGCTCAGGAATGATAGCTGGGTCTACGCCAATGGGGAGTTCGACGACAACGGTTTCCTGGAATTTAAAAGGAAATATTGTATTTGTTACATCTTTTTTCGTTTTATGTACTTACGACATTGCTTATTAACTCATATAAAAGTCTCTTGTTCATCACAATTTATGTCAAAAATCAGAAATATAAATAAATTCGCGTTTATATCATAAGCTGTTTTGTTGAATGATTTGTCTGATATAAAAAACATTTGCTAAACTTACAAGAGTCTGTCCGTTCATTAGAGCTTCCATGATCTTGTTAAGAGCAGCTTCCAACACGGGTCTTAGCATTGGAGCGAGGTCAGGGCTCTGCAGAGCATAGTCGATCTGTTGCAGGGACATCTCAACAGGGGCGGATGCCGCAAGGGCGAAGAGGGCGGATACCACGATGAAGAATTTCATTTTTACCTGAAAGGACGAAATTTGTTATTTCATACCATAACAGAGTGCAGATTATAAAACGTACAACAGGAAGATGAAAGTATAAACATTCTTAGCAAATTCATACAACGCTCAGTAAATTCTTAGCTTAGAATCGAAACTCACTGAAGTTTAGTGTGAAATATTAAATAGAGAAATAAGAAAAATCATGAAATCAATTGTTGAGTAACTCATATCTCAGTTTCTATCTTTTCACACAAAATTTGAGATAATACGATAAACTCATGATAATTGAACCAACTTTGTAATAAACAAGAACCCACATCTGATTTTTTAGCAAGATTTGCTTAATTTTTTACCTAGCACGATTATGTAGAATCATTCTTACTTCGTCTATGGTTTGGTCTTGTCACAAACCTTTAAAACTTTAACAAATGTGCTGCACTTTGAACGGTATAAATAAGACTAAAATTTTGAACTGATGTATGAGTATTTAATCAACGGGTTATATTATTAATTGTTTGAATAGATACCGTTACAAAGATCCAAAAACCCGTAAATATGTTTACTTTCATATTACCTCACAAATATAGTTAACCGTAAGTATATTAGCATATAAACTTGTCGAGTTTTAAGACCAGTTCCTTGAAGTAACAATTATGTAAAAACTTTATTGTTAGGATGGATGAAAGTGCACCTATAATGAATGATTGAAAAGAACTACGAACTTAGCCTGTTCAATAATTGTGATAGCTACAAGTCCAATCGAAAAAAAAATCGAATTGAACAATCAGGATTGTACCTCTGTAGTCATTATAAAACTAAACTACTGGCTAAACTACTGGTTTAATAGAAGTTTTAATAACTAAAGATGTACTCACCAAGTTGTTAAAACAAAGTATGAATGTTTGTGATATGTATTGTCTATTTATACAAACCTAAAAACTTGATACAGCTGATATCTAAAAGGGCTTATATATATTAATGATCCGCAATAAATTACGTAACGATTAATTCCGATTATTTTTAAAATCGGGCAAAACAAAAGCAAGCGTATTTCTGTAGGAATAAAATTAAAAATCGCTTCTAGTCCATACACGGAACCTTCTTAATAATTTGTTTTGACAGAGACAATCGAATTGTGATAACTACGATAAATTATTATTCTTCCATCTTTGCAATTTTTTAAAGAACCTTTTCTATAGAAAGTGAATAAATATATTCACTTGGGAAAAGCACATTGATGCCTCTAGGGTCGGAAACCTAATATCAGTATCATAACCTGTCAGTCCATTTTAACATACTAGACCTGCGTGGAGGAGAAGGGCTGCATCTTCACTTAATTAGTTGGAACATCGCTATCGCTACCGTTTAGATACCCGACAGTCAATCTCCAACCAGAAACAAAACCCTATTCAGTAACAAAGATATACATCGATCTCTTTTAGATATAATCCATCCAATCAACCCAAATACCACGGATTAATAAATCCGGACTCATCCAGGAACTAACGTTTATTATTCCCAACGCCAAAACGAAGGACTGTGTTTAGCCAACTTTTATTGCATTTTAAGCCTTCCTTAATAATACAGTTTCGCAATGTATAGATAAAAATTATGCTAGTCGAATTGTATTTCGATTCTGCAGAGGAGTTAAGACATTGGTTTGCTTTATGAACTCAGTTTCCGCACTTAGACTCTCAATACATCCGTTGTGCGTGAAACTAAGCGAGCCTTACTCCTTCCAACGGCACAGAAGCCTCCTGGGCACTTCGCAAACCTCACTGTTCGGGCCATAGTACATACTTTGGCTTGACTTTAAGGTTCCTAAACAGACAGCACACGTTTAGAACAAATCGCAGCCACACTCTCAAATACAGAGTACGTATACGCACACATATTCATACATTCGCGCGTACTTAACCTTGAACGAATTTTGTTTGATTTGAGGTAACATTTAGATTATTTTTTCTTAGAATACAAATTATTTTAAACGTGTACCTACCACATAATAATTGTAATCTAAGCCACAATGCAGGGGCTTCCTACTATGGCGACATTAGAGCATATTTCTGTCATAAAAAAGGTTAAATATTATATACTTTACAATATCCTCTTCCATTCGTTCGGTCCTTGCAATCAGTTGGAAGCTAAAAATTAACGAATTATCTGTCATACTACCATAGTTATATTTTAAATGAAAATATTACAGATATATTTTATTTTACATAGTAAAAAATCATAACACCTCATGAAATTTAAACTATGAATCTATATGTAAGAAAATGCATAATATAAGCGCAGGTTTTCCAATCAAGAACTTATTTAATAAGATTAAGGTTGGTTCTGAGTCTCCTAGTAGATTTCCGTTGCTTACTGTCAATTCGACCTCCAAGAAATAATCGTACATAGTCATTTGCGAGATAAGACATCGCAGCTAATAAATATCATACTTATTTCGGATTCAAGGATTAAGCGACGTTGATAGCATTTATGAGTGAACTAAAAGTGACAATAATCATATACGTGACGTTAGCGTGACTGCCACATTGTTTACATCCCTAAAATCGTTTAAAACGGTTTTACAGTAACATTACTTAATCATTTCCAATCCTGCTCAATTGTGTTGTAATTCATATAATATATCTTATTCATTTTAATTGCATTGCAATTCATGAATCCGTAGCACTAGATTTTCAGTTTATCTTTTATTTTAGACGCTCGCTTAAATGTCATTGCTTGTGGCAGCGTCCATGCGTCGGGTTATCTCTCTCACTAAAATATGGCGAGGGGGCCGACGGCTGGCCATGCGTCATACTCGTGAACGGGTGCTTCTTGTGGTGACTGGTCGTACTTGAATTCGTATATGCGGTGATGTTAGTTGTTTCTAGTATGTATTTGCGTGTTGCTGTGTTAGTTTTGTTCTCACAAGAATGTAAGTGCGTGCTCCTACTTTACCATGCCTCCTGGTGATAGAGGATAAATGTTTGTTTTAATTTATTTTATTATTATTTATTACTTAAGATGTCCTATGGAACATGGTGCAATGGTTACAGCTCATTACAAACTTTTGTGTAAAAGAAAAACTTGGCGATTAAAGAGTGGCGGAGAGTTTATTGCCAGTTCTTCTCTTCCGTTCTAACCCTTGATTCGAGAACTGGCAGTAAATGTAAAGTTATTAATTAGTTTATTTTTGATGTTACCTACATCAATAAATGATTTTGGAATTTGAATTTGAATTTATCATTTTTTTCATAAGACTTGGTTAGGCACAGTGTAAGAAGCACTTTAACCATAATATTTAGGTTAACTTATAATTTACAATATTTGATTTCTTTTAATATCACTAATACTACTGTACGAACTTATACGAAATTTGTACATAGGCCCGTTTATTTCGTGCTAATATTGTGCATAAATATTTTTAAATGTTAAAACAAATAATAAAAAAACGATTTGTGCTCCAATATATTTATTATCTTTAAAATGTCAATATCTTAAATATCATATTCAACTCCAAGGAACGTAATCTGTAAGAAAATAAAAACTGTTTAATAAATATAATATTTGTCAATGTAAGTTATATTAATGATTTCTTTACATTAATTGATTGAACAATTTTTATGAAATAACAAATTCTAAATGTTGTTTCTATGATTAATACTATATATTTCATATATTTAATTACTTAACTTGTCGCGGTTAGTTTGTGGTTAATGAATTTATGTTTAAAAACTAGAATAAATCTATAATTACTTTTATTAACACATTGGAGTTTGATTCTTCATATGTAAATGAGATTATTATAATAATTAATTATATTTGAATAGAAATAAATACTAACCATATTGTCTCTCAAGTTTCAGCCGCAGACACGGCTAATATTTTCTTGAATGAACCAGCAAGAGATCGCGATGCGAGCAACAATAACTCCCGCCTTGACACACCAGTCGCGGCTTCTTGCCAATGAGTATGTGGAACCTGTCAGTA
The DNA here is from genome assembly GCF_905147795.1 of Pieris rapae. Taxonomy (NCBI): domain Eukaryota; kingdom Metazoa; phylum Arthropoda; class Insecta; order Lepidoptera; family Pieridae; genus Pieris; species Pieris rapae. Next base: position 859,726 of record NC_059509.1, on the reverse strand, counting down.
TTTAAATAAATCCCTAATTATTTTAATTGTCACACGCAGTCGACAAATGACGAACTCAAAAACAAACCAACAACAGTGATGCATACACGAAAACATACATACACACAAGGAGATATATCAAATCAAATCAAAATATCTTCATTCATATAGGTAAACAAGTACACTTATGAACGTCAAGAAAAGCAAATTAAATTAAATGTAAATTTACATTTACAACCAGTTCACAAGTCAAGGGCGTAGAGCGGGTAAGAAGAACTGGCAAGAAACTTTCCACCACTCTTTTCAATCGCCAAGTTTTTAATACAAACTGTTTGAACTGGAGCAAATCAATCCCAAGGATTAGGATCATATAAAACATAAACACCTATTCAGGATTCAGGCATACAACAAACATAAATGGTCTACTTAAATGATGACATCACAACCAAAAGATTACCTGTAAATTCGTTGCCATAATCGATCCAACTGTCGTGCTATATCCAGTTTGGGCGTGAGCATAGTCTTTGGGCGTGGCTTCTCTCGCGGCCAACACTGCGGGACTTGGTACTGGCGTACCTTGGGACTGCACTTGTAATTCTATTCCGAGGGATGGCTGTGAGAGGACCAGCAGGGCTATGTCGTACCATCTACAAGAATAATCTGTTTCTAGAACATTCTCTTCACAGAGACATCATGGAACATTCGATCTACTCGAGGCTTCATTCGAATTATTTGCTCATGTAAACCCGCCCACTGAGTAGTGTTGTTTGTTGTAAGAGTACATTGCATTCACATATAATTATTTATTATTGTTTTTGTTTTGTAGTTTGATATACGTACCTACATCTGTGCGCTCTAATAATTATTAATCTTTTATATTGTTTCTCAGTAAGTGAATTATGTATGCAATTCTTATGAGATATAAAGTTATTCTTAACCTTAATTATTTAATGTATACAAATATTGTAAATCCTATTTTAGAAGAGCAAGTGTGGGGTTTCTTGCCCATTCTACTCCACACGAAACTACCGTTTGGAAGGGGCAACTAGACTTATCTTTATATTTTATTTAACGTTCAAAAGTGATATTTTAGGTGGTCTAATTGGAGTAAATGATTCCACTTGCCTCTCTGTTTACGCGACAATTCCAAAATTCGCGCTATAATTTAGAAACTTACCGATCGGGCATTACTTCCACAACAAAGCTCTCGATGGCGACGATGGGAACATTATTATTAAGAAGCGCGTTCACAGATCTCAAATGCGCGATTCGTTGTTTCGCCGACGCGTACGCAGATGCGTAGCTCACGGGCTGAGCCGCTGTTACGTCACTCTGCGAGGGTTCACCACTGAAAAATTTTATATTTACTTGTAAGATACAGTGTTATGCGAAACAAAAATGAAGTAAACACCAAATGCTTTTTATTTAAATTACACGTAATTAATAATATTTTTTTTTTATAAAAGCACTAGGAAGAGTAATAGCTGTGTACTATAATGTTTTTTTGGCTCCTTATTACTTGCCATGATCGAATAAAACCAAAAATAAGTAAAAGTTAGAGTTGAATCTGTTTTTTTTTTGAGGAATTTCATTTGTAGAGTCAACCATCAGTGGCTTCTTTGGATAAGTCGCCACATACATTAAAAAGCGCTGTAAAAATATCCTGTTGCCTACAATTAATCAAAAATACAAACAATACAGACATTTTTTTTTTATTTTCATAATTAAATAACTTAATCGAACTATAAAAAATAAAATACAGTAATTTCCCTATAAATGGTATCAAAATCAATTTTCCAATACGATGTTATCACCAACAAATAAACGCAAAATCTACTAAAGCGATTTCAAACTGTTCTGCATCAGAATATTACATTAGCAACGGCGTTCTTGATAACAAGGGGATATGTTTTTTTAATCATTTTTTATTCATTTATAAAATGAAAATAAAAACTTACACTACTGTAGCCTTCCCAAAGACAGTTTGGAATGCTTCTCTTACAGGCGATATTTTAACTTCTTTATCTGAAGCTACTACTATATACATGTCACCTCCACTGCCTGAAATATGAATACATATAATTCTATGCTAGTTATATTGAAAAAGCGACAAGCTGTGTGGATTCTTCTTATTTGATGATTATGAACATTTAAAAACTGTATTTTTCATACCAAAAATGTATTTTTTTACACTTGAGAAACTTAATACATACGAACAAGATACACGTCGCCACCACATTCATTCTACTAGGCTCATTCTCATATGTATCTTCAATACCCTTTTGAATTGGTCAAACACGTTAAATAACAAAATTTATACGGTAATTTATTGGCACATTAATTGACATCTTCCAATAATTTGTACGCGGCCTCGTTAAGTAACTCGCTCGAAGAGTATTTCGTGTGGTGAGTTTCATTTGTTTACTGATAAGCGACTATGGAGTGAGTAATTTATTTATTTATAAGTTCTAAAACAACGTGTATGCATAAAATGATACAAGAATCAGAAGTTTTACAAGAATCCGAAATTTTACACTCATACATATCAATTATATTAGAACACTAGCAGACTCGGCCAAGCGTTGCTGTGGCTAAGGTTTTTGTTATATTACATAGTAGTAAATTAATCAAGGGAAACCGTAGGAGAACTTATGTGAAACGTTGGTACCACGACACGGACCTAAACTAAACTACCTTTAACTCAGCGCCATCTGTTAGAATTGTATCAAATAATAAACAAATGTTAATGTTATCGTAATTTTAGTAAGGATGCCTATTTTTTTTGAAAATGAAATATAACCTATGTCACTCAGGAATGATGTAGCTTTCCAACAGTGAAAGAATTTTTCAAATCTGCCAAGTAGTTTCGGAGCCTATTCAATTCATACAAACAAACAAACAAACAAAAAATCAAACCTTTCCTCTTTATAATATTAGTATAGAAGTATAGATAAGCATAGCAAGGGAGAAAAATAAACAAGCAACAAAATATAAATAAATATAAACGAAACTAGATACTTATACATGCTGCCATGGTATAAGTATGGGTTTAATAAAACTATACATTTTATTGTATATGACGTGTTCAAATACTTTAGCAAAACTGTTTAGAATACAAATTAGCGTATAGTTGCATGTGTTAGATTATACTAATATTATATGGGTGTTTGGTGGAACAAACTAATCTTAGAAACTACTCAGGTTTCTATTATGGGTAGCTTTATCTTCCTTCATAGTTATCACGTCTAAAACCGCGGAATACAGTTGAGAATGGATAATATAACTTTTAATGGATTAACTTTAGAGAATAATTTATTTGATAGTAAAGTAAGCAATAAAAAATAATATATATTTGTTAATTAAGCTTTTCTATGTGGTTTCTATATCATACAACAAGCACACAATATGACTCCAGGCATTTATTTATAAGCAGGCTCTAGTATCTGGCTTTCTCTGAAATTGATTTTTTTCTGAGAAAAAATACCAGAAATGAAAATATTATTATTAGCCCACAAAGATAAATAACATATCCAAGCTAGCAAGTCCTTCAGTAATGCAGTTGTATCACTATGCATACAAAAATAAAATACTATAATTGTGAAGTGTTCGAATGTGTTTTACTCACGCAAATATTCCTTCATTTGTGGGTCCAAAGTTGTGATCATGGAGTCAACTGAGCTCTTGGCTTTTTCTGCAACTTTCTGTAAAATTCCACCGCTTGACATGGCTCCTTTCACCCATGTTATTAATCCACTTCCAGGCATTATGTCACCTATATAAAATTTAATTGGGAATAAGTAATAATATAAAAAAAAGGAAAAACTTGGCGATTAAAAAGAGTGGCGCAGAGTTTAATGCTAGTTCTTCTGTTCCATTTTACGATTGCTTTGATCGATCCCTTGATTTGAGAACTGGCAAAAAATGTAATTAATGTAGAAGCATTTAATGTATATTCCTTTTTTTTTCATGTTCATAAGTTTACATTATTTTACCTATATGAATAGATGATTTTTGATTTTGATATGATTTGTAGTACATTTTGTTAACAAGGTTAAGCTTAAACTAGCTAAGACTTTTAAGTTGAAGTTTTTTTTTTTCTCAAGTGACACCAATTATCAGGAAATTGATATTTTCCCATAAAAAAAAAAGATGTGAGGAAGTACCTACTTGAAGAAGTGGGAAGACTATGATTTTGTTGAAGTAGTAATTTGAAATTTTAAGTATAATTTGTTGTTTCAAATGTAAAATTTCAATTTCCTTTCGTTTTTTTAAATGTATATTTGTCTTTGAACATTGAAGATTACAAAAAGGCCGAGAGAATCTTTAACCGTCAGCTATGACAGCTAGCAATGAGGTGCTAATTGAAAACATTGAAAGTGGAAATGGGTGGGTCGTAAGGTATGGAGCGATCCAAGTAATTGTCAAGCAAGCCCTTGGAATTGTCAGAGCAAAAGGAAACAGTGCTGCCCAAAAAAAGACCTGGCAAAGACTCATCATTGCAGATACAAAGGAAGCTGGAAGTGTTTTCTACACTGTATACACTCTGCCCCATCTGGGGGACATAGGACTTTAAGTCAGAAAGTCAAATGCCTCAATTAAGTAACAACCATTGAAGCTTGTTTCAATAAACAACATAAGTTGTTGTAAATCCATGAGAGAATTTTGAGAACTATATTTACACACACAAAAATATTTACCAATTGCATCTAAATCAGGTACAGATTCTGGCAGAGATTCCGGTGATTGTGTAGTTTCTGACTCAACTGGAGATCGGATTGACACTGTTGGCTCTCCTTTTGATAATGGAATTGCTGGACTGAAAGTATAAAATAAAAATTGAGAGATGTTGTAAATACATTATATTCTACTTCATACAGCCTCCAGTTAATGATATATTATACACCCAGTATTTAACTTATATGAATTAATTAAGACAAAAAAATTATATTCACCTAAAATGTTCTGGCGATGGTGGTGACATTTCTGTTGCATTTGATGGTACCTCTTGTTTTTTAATCTGACTAGGAACAGAACTTTGAGCCTGAAACTGAATTTAAATAATGCTCAGATTTGCTTGATCATACTAACGATAATTGATGAAAACAAGCCTCTTACTTCGTTTTGAGTTGGTGGGCTGACGCTTGTTGTTATAAAGTTGGGTAATTCTGATGGTGGTGCAACACTTGATAACAGATTGCCTGTTGCAGCTAGGGTTGGGGCTGGTGGAATTTTGCCCTTTTTCTCCGAAATATTCATTTTTATTCCTTGAAATGTACTCTATGTATGTAAAATAAATGGAAATCTAATAATAACAATATTAAACTTAAATAAGGTTTTACTTTAAAATGTTTGTTTTGAAATTATTTGTTGGCAAATTGATAAGAAAAGAAAAACAATCAAACAGGCAATTTCGAAATGTCATGTCATATGTCATTGTGTAAAACTCACAAATGACAAATATGATGACGTGTCCTTGAACCGGTATTTAGAAATGACTGGTATAAAAATCTTTCTCGGGATTTTATACACTTCTAGAACTCATTTTCACACTTGCGTGTATAGATTTTTGTCACTCCGCTTACTTGATAAATAATAAAAATAATTACAGAGCCGAAACTATGCGGAATTTTAATGGTATTAAGTATTGACTATTCACTATTGTCAAACATGACATTACTCGCCAAACGTCGTAGCGTCATTTTTATGAGTAACGTCGGCCGTTGCTCTAAAGTATCTCTCATCAATTGTATTTCTATTAGTGCTGATAACTCGTTAAACGTTGTTTTCGGTCTTGATTAGTACGTGCTCTAGCGCTTTCACTCCTGTGATTTGATTTTTAATCAATATTCCATAATGTCGGAGGACTCGGTGGCACCTTTTAGTAGCGTCGATATCAACAATGAAAACAGGGATGACGAAGATCTTTTTGCTTCAGCGGTCCAGGTATCTAATAAGAATATGTATTCAATCATTTCCAGCGTCCGCCGGCCTATCAATTGGTGTTAACGCCCCTTTATATGATTTTTACATGCACTTTACGCCCTCGATTCTTTTACCGATGAGTCAATGAACATGTTAATTATCTGTTAATTAAATTAATGATAACTGCGCATCTTTGTATTGAATAAAAAATATTTTACGTGACTGTTGCTATACAGTAATATAATAATATAGTCTTGAGTATATCTTTTTATAGCTTTATTAAATTATTTTGTGCCACATCTAAGTTGTAAGATCATGTATATTTTTAAATAAAGTATTATCATTCTGTTTGAAATATTCGAATTGTCAAAAAAACTACATTTTGCATTTTTTAGGAAGTAAGTTTGGATCCTGAAGTAAATGGAGTAAGGGATAGTCTAGAAAAGATTAGCATTGTGGATGCTGCAGTATCAACAGCTTCTATTGGTAGCCCCATTATGGAGGAGGTAAACATAGTTCAACTTCCATATGTTTATGTATTTTTGCAACATATTGTATTATAATTGAAATAATTATCTTTCAGATTGTAACTGAACGTGCTAACAACATAATAGTTACTATAACTGAACCTCAGAAAATTGGGGAAGGAATGAGTTCCTATGTGGCATATAGAATTCTCACTAAGACTAATATGCCCATTTTTAACAAACATGAATTTGGAGTGTTACGCCGTTTCAGTGACTTTCTTGGTCTGCATGAAAAGCTCTCTGAAAAATATTTACGTTCTGGTAGAATAATACCACCTGCTCCTGAAAAAAGTATTGTTGGTAAGATAAAAATCTTTTGATATAGTAGTACTCTAGACAGTTGCTATAAGAAAATACCAAAAAATATTTTTTTTTATATATTGGATACAAAGGACTCTTAGTTCCACTGTAAACAGGGACTAAGTAGGCGATTTTTAAAATTTGAAAAAATTCCAATAGCCTAAATCCAAGTAACACATATGTTATTGGACACAAACGAGAGTATTAAAAACTAAATGGCTCATATTGTCTTCTAGTGTGTTACGATTGTTTACGAGTTTAATGATTAACTAAAATATATACAACATAACAAATGTTTACATAATACTCATATATATTAAGTATATACTCTTGTCAATAACAAAAATTATATTTATTAAAGGTACAACCAAACTTAAAATGTCATCAACATCGTCAACTGAGAGTATCAATGGTAATTCTGGATCAAATGTTCATACACAATTTGTTGAGCGTCGTCGTGCGGCACTTGAGCGATTCTTGAACAGATTAGCTCAACATCCAGTGTTATGCATAGACCCTGATTTTAGGGAATTTTTGGAATCTGGTATGAATAATTTATGTTATTTTGAATTAATATTTATTACTGTCTTAGTTATAGTTCATGTTCAGTGTATAATATTTGTAGGTACTTTCTTTATTTCACCAAAATACTAATTAATCTTATGAAAAAAAATCTGTATGTTTAAAATATGAGAATTTGATTATTATAATATTCATATCATTGGGTGTATAGTTTTGAGGACATGCACTAAAAGTATAGACTGGACAAAGTAATGGCTATGACTTCAAGTTCTTCCTAAATTGAGTGATGCTGGTATAAAGTCCTTGAGAATGTCTGGTCGTGGAATTCTTTTAGAAATAAATATAATTAATTTTTCATACATTCATCTTTTTTTCTAAATAATAGCAAGATTTTAACTTTGCATTTTGATTTGTACTGTAAGAGGATAATTTAATTATAATTATTGTTTTCAATTCACGTAACGTAACACGCGAGGTCACGATTTTTCAAATGAAATTAGCCTTATGCTAACTAACGTTTCGCAAATAACATAAAAATAATGTATATACTGAATAGTACCTCTTTACTTTAAAATCAAATCGAGATTAATTTTGATTATACATAAAAAAGTTTACAATAGAGTGTTGGAAGCATAAACTGAACACAGTGTTTCCGTCCACAGGCTTATATTTAACACTATTAACGTCCAAACCCAATAACCATTTTTGACTATTGAAATAGATATCTTGATACAAATATTGAACAAAATGTGCTTATAACCATTCGCCGGATTGTAATAGACATTTATCGATAAAGGCTATCCATGGTCGGATTGGTGTATTTGATAGACTTTTGTATGAAAATGACAGTTATTAAAATAATTAAAAAGCTTTTTGATATAAATGTTTATTTTACTATTAAACGTGTATATTTTAATATTATTTGTACGGTTTATTTATTTTATTTGGTTTATATTGATTATCAAATATGAGTATAAAGTGCCAAGAGATTGCATTCTAAACGTCGCCAAAAATGGTTTGTCTTTGTAAGGTTTGGTCATTTGGAGGCAGATCGACTGTCTAATCTCAGATTGAAAACAATCTGGAAGTATCTATTAATTATTGGGTTCGGGCGTAAGACCAATAATATATAAGACTATTTAAATGTAGTATTTAAAATCCTTTATGAAGAAGTCCTTTTATTTTGTTTATCTGAATGAAATCGCTTATTTCCGTCCCTTATATATTATGATTCTAATTTCAATTGTAGACTTATCTATTATATAATAACATATTTTTGTGTTGTTTTAAATGTATTTTAATAATTTTTAGACACGGAATTACCTAAAGCAACAAGTACATCTGCCTTAAGTGGAGCTGGTATGATGCGGCTCTTGAACAAAGTTGGAGAAACAGTTAATAAAATCACTTATCGCATGGATGAATCTGATCCTGTAAGTTGTTTTAGTAAATGTGCTTTATTTGTTGTAATTGTTTTCAGTTGTTAATAGTGCATAATAGAGCAATCAAAGTTAAAAAGGTATAAATACAATTATCTCAGTAATATAAAAAAAAATATGAATTATAGAGAATTGTTTATTAAAGAGGGGGATATATTGAAAAATAATCAAACTACATATAGGTACAAAAAATTCCTTAAAAATAGCGCTCTATGTAAATATAATATACAGTGACGTTTAACGGGTTCGTAAGACTGTTTTACTTAGATTTTTAGATTTTTGGCTTTTTCGTGGGTCGCGGGAAAAATGGTTGAAAAATGATGGCATACACTATACAGGATATAACTCGGAGATTCCATTTCCGGTAATTTTATTTCGTTTAGGGTTTGTTTGCACATTGCTGTAGAGAAACTTATTGAAATCCAAATTAGAGCCCTTGAGTGGCATGGCGATACGATGCAGGCATAACAATACTAAAAATATATAATGCCATGTGGGTATTATATTTTTTTAGCAGTAGAATTACTTAACAAATATCACATATGAAATTAAAGCAATTATTTATATTCAGTGGTTCGAAGAGCGCATAGCAAGAGTTGAATCACTGGAAGCGGGGTTGCGCAGACTGTGCGGTGCGTGCGAGGCATTGGCCAGCGAACGTCGCGAGCTGTCTGTGAGGTCGCACGAGGCAGCCCGATGTATCGCAGCCGCATCGGCCGCGGACCCACACGCGCCCCTCTCTAGGGCGTTGTCACATTTATCCGACCTATACGATAAGGTATCGTTTTCAGACATTAAAAGTATGTAAACATATTCGTCATAGATTTCTAGTCAGAAGAATGAAAATCGAGATAGTGGTTAACAAAGTCATTATAATTGCTCAAAATTAACATCATAAACAATATAATAATTTTTATTACTTTTTTAAACTATTATTATTATGGACTTGGATAAAACCTTTTTTTTTTCGACGCAGAGAATATTAAATTTTCTTATTATGACTTACATATATGATGTACCTATAATATTTGAGACATATATTTCTCCGATTTCAGGTTTAAATTGTAGGTATTTTAAATTCATAATTATTTACACACAAACTAATATATTATTTACACATATATATACATTTATATGCAGATAGAGCATTTAAGAGTGGAGCAATCGAACACCGACTTCTACGTGTTGACTGAACATATCAAGGACTATTTGGGTCTCATTGCTTCAATTAAAGATGTTTTCCACGAAAGAGTTAAGGTAATATGCCAATGTTATATTTTTAATCGCAAAATTATTTTTTTTATTAAATATAATTATTAACTATATGTTTCCAACTTTCTTAAAATATTAGTTATGTATTTCAGTATTTTTATCTAAAAAATTATAGAGTACACATTTATATAAAAAAACATATTTTAGTAACTGAAAAAAATACGTAGAAGATTATATGCATAATGTATATCTAGTAATTGAATCCCCTTTAGCGATAAATGCTTCGTAACTTTGTGTCTCGTAATACTACAAATTGACATTTGACAAGTCTATGCCTAGAATCTATGGAATCTAACAGAATTGTTTATTGTTTTATTATATACAATACAATGGATCATATAATGCAAGTTGATGTCATCTACACTGACTTTCAAAAGGCGTTTGACAAAGTTAACTATGAGATCCTTATTCGGAAGTTATCAGTTAGTTATATATTTTAAATATTGTATCTACTAATGTCTACCAACATTCCGTAACTTTGTTTTGCAGGCTCTTAAATCTTAATTTTTAATTTTGTTTGTTTATTACTGTTATTCTTATCCTTAAGTTTTAGTTATTATTAATGTTTGCTTTTGTTTTATTTTTGTTTATTTTGTGATCGTTTATTTAGTTTTTTCCTTTGATATATTGCTTAAGTTCTAATGTAATTGATGTGTATGTGTAAGTGTGTTAAATTTGTAATGTCATATTTTCTTGTATATTTAGGCATACACATTGTTTTAGAATATTTGTATGTAAATAAATAAATAATATCGATTCAAGTCTTTGTCAGGATTTATGACTTAAATGTTGGTTTAAAATCTTTTTTAGACACCCATGATAATATTGAGTAGTTATAGCGGTTCGGTTAGTAGTTTTATTTATTATTTAAATTTTTTCAGGTATTCCAAAACTGGCAACACGCTGAAATGCAACTGAACAAGAGGAGAGAAAATAAAGCCAAAGCGGAAATCGCCAACCGACCGGAGAAAATTGAACTTGCCTCCAATGAGATTATCGAGGTATTTAATTATATATATGAGATCATTATTTTTAAGGATGAACATATTTTATTTTTGTTTATTTATTTAAACTCATAAGAAACAAAAGAATTCAAATTAGAAAATGATTGTGTCTTGCTAGTAAAAAAGTTCTCCACCGAAAAGGGGGAAAAATTGACCCATTTGAAGGTAATAAAAAATTAAATGCTACGTATTTTTTATTTTACCTACAAAAATGAAAACCGAAATATTTACTTACTCAAGGGACCTAATACAAAAATTACAAATATTTCAATATCACGAACCATTATTTTATTCTTTAGTTGGCATCACTGCCTACTAATTCTAGGTTTTGTAAACTTTAAAAATGTATCTTCACTTGTTTTTCTTCACTTCACTTTTTACTTTATGTGGTGAAAAGGTACGGAATTATCTCTCGCCGTAAAAATAAGTGTTGTATGTTCAAACACGTAGTAAAATTGCAAAATGTTCCCGTCCGAAAAGGTTTGCCATCTCTGTCATGTCATGTCAAACATGACATGTCAAAAAATGATAGCTGTCAGAATTCTACGAAATAAAAAATCTGAGTATAACGAACGTCATTTTTTCAGTGGGAATCAAAAGTGGAGCGTTGTCACACAGAGTTTGATACAATCTCTCGCGTGATCAAGAAAGAGTTGGAGAGATGGGAGGAGATAAGAGTGGCGGAGTTGAGAACCACCATTTTGAGATACCTTGAGGAACATATGAAGCATCAGGCACAGGTAAATACTTTCCACATAATATGTATGTTTGGGATACACTCGAAACTACTGCACAGATTTCCTGCGCTTTGTTTGAATAGGTTTTAAGTGTTGCATACAAGTTAGAAGCGGTTAGATTTAAAAATTTAAAAAAAAATTAATACGGTCAATTTATTTTCTTTATGTTTGTGATTATATAAGATATCAAAAGTATATGTACACTTTTAAAATTTATATATTAAGTGTGTGTGAGCAGTGTTGGCCTAGTGGCTTTAGCGTCCGATTCTCATCACTGAGGTCGTAGGTTCTATCCCCGAATGTGCACCAATGTAATTTTTTTCCTATGTGCGTATTTAACATTGGCTCGAACAGTGAAGGAAAACATCGTGAGAAAATCGGCTTGCCTTAGACCAAAAAAGTCGACGGCGTTTGTCAGGCAGAGGAGGACTTTTATTTTTCTATTAAATGTGTATTAAAGGGAATTTACCGAAATGGTTTCCATTTATTTATATCTTCTACAAAAAAGTCAGAAGGAAAAGAAAAAAATTAAGATTTTTTTTTATTTCAGTCAATCAGGTACTGGGATGGTTTCCTCCCAGAAGCTCGCGCGATTAAATGAGGGAGGCCTCATGCCCGGAGTCGCGGCATTTTCAGAGTATACAAATATTAATAATGACACACGAATATTATATGTATTAAAATCCATATTCTTACTTTTCCTTCATTTTTATAATTTAATGTTTGCTCTACGTTGTCAGTGATTATTTAATAAAATCTACTACTCGTAACAATTACTAATGGTATGTTGAATTTGGAAACTGAATTTAAGCTATACTACTATGAAATAGATTAAAGTTTGTACTGACTTCATAATTTTATTTCAAATGTATGTAAAATGATTGTGGCGTACCTACGGCTATTGAGGTACCTGCATAATAAAGCCCCAGGTAGCATGAATAGGCAGGATAAATTGCAGACAGGCTATTGCTTGCCAGTGCTTTTTTACCAAAACCAAATCAATTACACTGTTTTAGCTAAATCACTTATTTATCTCTTTATAACAGTGCAGTCATTTTGACAGAAGGATAAATGGAGTAAAAATATTAATAAAAATGATTTAGTTTCGATAGAATTACTTAAATATAGTATATACGAAATCTAGCTTCAAAAACTAGTACACCCATGAACCAATCAGAGTGCTGCTTTGTATCTACGCGTTCTGATTGGTCGAAAATGTTCGTTCCATTTCACGGAACTAAAACTGAGCGAAATTCGTGTGTCGTTGTTAAAATAAGGCTATGCAGACGGTTTCAGAATGATGTATGGTATTTTTTATGTCCATTATATATCGAAACTGTATATATATACTAAATATATTGAAATTAGTTAATTTATCTATCTTATTGCCAATATTCAGATTCGTATCTCAAGACAATCTTTCTTCGAGAAACGGTCGAACGTTATTGTCGGTTTGATCGTCAAATATTTTAATTAAAAAAAGGTTTTATGCTATAGTTAAAAACTTAATGTATGGGCATAACATTTACCAATAACTATAATAATGTTGTTTCATATAAGTATAAATAAAGGGATTCTTTTGGCTATTAAAAAATTAATAAAATTAAGTTCATATTACAAGTTTGAAAAGGTACTTTTGAATGTTTACTGTTTTCTTTAAAACGATGGTTTATCTTTAATCAATAGTTTAATCAACGGGTTAAAAGTAAATGAACATATATCGTGGCGCTATATTTTGTTTTCTAATAAAATAATATTAGTCTATGTCCTGTAAAAATAAGATGTATAAATGATCTCTATTGTGAAGTCCAAAAATATAGTCTTCGAAATTAACTATGACACATAGCTAATGTGTTATTCTGTGTATATAAAGTTAAAAAATTGGTCATTAAATAGAGGAATTCGTCTAGAACATGTTTTTAAATAGTTAATTCTTGGAAGTTTTTCAAGACCTATTCATATATTATAAGCCTTATAATAAAAATGAATAGTTAGAATAGGTTCACCATGAAAATAAATTGAGGTTTTTAACGTGTACTTAGACCTCCCGAACGACATCCAAATTATGTCATTGAATAACTATAAGCCGTCAAAAAGATTGAAATTCTTTTTAAATGTGTCAAAAAATTATATAGGTAGAATAAATTGAGATTGCAAATAGTATATTCCAATGTAGTTATTCAAATGTACATAGATTCGGCATTATACATAACATTAGACTGCTAGCGAAATCATCTAAGGGGCATGGGGAAATGGGCTGCTTTGGCATATTTGTATCAGGATTTCCTTTTTGCGGTTTTTGCCTTTGCGCATAAGTGGAACTTCCAAAATGTCAGAATGGGGCATTTTACAGCTAAGCTGTCTTATATCTAAGAGGCACATTTTAATAAACCACATATGCTTTCGTTTGCTTGTAAAAGATTTAGTTACATTTGATCGAAAATTAGATTTTACTTAGTATTTTCTTACTTAATTATTTTATCAGTGAAAATCTAATTTCTGGTCAAATGTACATTTCTCTATATTTTTATAATTGTTATTTTTAATACATATTTTACTAGTAAATGTATTCCAATTTAGTTTAAGTCATATGGAGCGAAATTGTTGTCAATGTGTAAGTGAAGTGCTACAAGAAACTTGTCATTTGCTTGGTAAGTAAGGGCGTGGTTGCGATCAAAGCAAAGATTAGATAAACATAATAAGTTTGAGATGATTATATTTTGTTGTAATTCTTTGTGACTAAGTGTTAACATTTCAAACAGTGCCGTAAAATTGGCTCTAAACATTTAGTTAATATCACAACCACGTCAACAGTACTGGACGAAAATTAGTTTGAATGAATGTCGTCTATTATTTTTGTATTGCCAAATATATTTAGCGGTAATTTGGTATGATGTAAGAAATATTGTTCGTTTAAAATTATAAATTGTAATTTCCAAATATATTATTTACTTAAACCCTAAAAATCCTTCGTTTTATTTACCTATTCCTTTGAGTCAAATATAGCGCCGTTTAAATAGCGGCATGAAATTATATTATATGATATTCAGCCTATTGACTGTTAACTCGAAATGGAACTCTTCAAACTGTCAACATGACGTCGGCAAACCACAACTTTGATGGCGTTTTCCAAAATATTAATGTAAACAAGTACAATGGCTCTTCCATTCCTTGTAGTACACAATACAATAATAATGTGAATTTAGGTGGGACTGACTTGAACATTTTTAAAGAAATTTATATCAGATGTTTCACCTAACGTCCGAAGTAAACAAAATTATATCGCATAACTTAATATTATCTTCAATACACCCAATAAAGTATGTCTAACGTAAGGACTCGCCACCAATCTCGTGGATAATATGAAAAAGAGGTAGGTGTAGATTATTTCTACACCTATCAATAAGAATTTGTAAAAAAGTCAATTTTCTTAAAAAAATGCAAAATAAATTATAACTGCAGGGGTTGAGTTTAAGGATCTCCCGTACAACATTTTTAGCAGCTGACCCCATTAAAAATTATACCATCCGTCCGTATATCCCAAAATTATACCGCTGGTTATTTCCAGTACTTACGAGTAGTGCTCTCTCGGTTCGCACTTGTGCCTTCTGTCCTGTGTTCTATGATCTTTAAGGAAACTTAAACTAAAAACTAATTTACATACATTAGGGAGATAAGTGCGTAACAAAACAATACATCATGTTGTAGTATATGAAAACACACATAAATGATTGCAAAGTTTTATTTATCTTCTAGATTTTTAAATAACTTCTTAGAAATAATGTAAAAAAACATTCCATGTAATGTTACTCATTATTCGTAAATTGGGTATTTAGGTAAAACGTGGACAAATCACAAACAATTCTGATAAACTCTTATCTAACCCTATTCAAAGATTGCTTTGATTGTCTATATTGCAATCATATCGCTTGTAATCAAGAGAAATATCAGGTGAGTGGTCGTGTTTATAACAATCGATATAATTGTCTTTGTTTTCATATCGAATTTTTTATAATCATTTTCTCCATTTTAAATTATCTTTTAAAATTAATAAGAATTTTCAGACATGAAGCTATTCATAGTGCTCGCTTGTCTCACAGTAGCGTGGGCTGTGCCATTGGAGAATAATAATGTCCAAGAATTAGAAGCAATTCCTGAAGATGATGCAATTGATTCCTCTGCAGTGGAATCTGCGGCATATTTGCCTCAAATTATAGAAGTTGCAGATGTTCTTAGGGAATATGAAAGGGGTATTGGTAAGCCTATTGAAGATACTCAAAATATACCAGAAATTGAGCCGCTTAACGGACCAGAGGTGAATGTAGAGTTTCTTGAAGATGACAGTGCTGATGAACTACCTGATGTAGCAAATCTGATACCAATAATTGAGAATGACCAGGATGCGATTCAAATTGCAGCCCCATTTGTTAACGATGTAGACGAAAAATCTGAAGATGAAATTCAAATAGTCAATTTGGATGATTTTCGCGGAATAATGGGTATAGCGCCATCTGAACTTGATTCATTAAGAGTCTATTTTGATGATGACATGGCTCGCGAACTCAATGACGATAACGTGGCTCCGGCAATAGTACGACTTAACTATGATGACCCAAATTTACGTTAAGACTTCTTCTGTAATTTCTATTAACTTTTTAATAAACTTATATATATACTTGTGAAATAAAATATTATTAGAACACAATTAGTTAAGATATCCATATTGATAATATGTATTATCTATATAAATTAGATCATTCTATGAAAATGCTATTACCAGTATACTCACTCAATAACATTAACATTTAAATTGCAATATGTAATAGAATAAACTAACAAATTTCCTTGAAAAGTAGGTTTTGTACTTGTATAAAACATAGGGAGTAATAGAGTGGCAGTGTTAATAGTGAGACAAACTAGTAGGTACACTTCAGCCCTGAAACCTTGAAAATTGGTATGAATTTCATTAAAATAATTGGAAAAAGTTCAAGTTGTACATACAAATATTTGTAAGAAAACAAATACATGTTTCATACCAATAAAAATAACAGCGATAATTATTTTATTAATTATTTAATACATTACACAAAAATCTATTGAAATGATATTTCAACTATCTTTTTTGGTCATTGTCAAATTTTGCGCAGGTGACATAGTCCCCCAACTTTGATTTTGTTTAAATAGTTATAGAACCTCTTTCAAAATTTATATTAAACACAAAAAACATTTCATAAATAAAATACATTCAATACAAAAATAAAGAAATAGTTTTGATTTTTTGTGTTTTGGTTAAAGTAACATTATGGTAATTTTGGTAATAGGAACGTTTTACATACAAACTACATATATGTCCCGAGTACCACTCCGTTGTAATAAACATCCAATATTTTTATTGCATACTATATCAACCTACCTTAAGTACATTATTACCATAAAAAGAGTATTTTTGATATTTATAAAATATCCTGTAAGCGGTAGATATCGAAATTTAATTAAATATTATAATTTGTCTTTGGTATTTTAACTTTGTCCCACGTACTATTTAAATCTGTCAGGAATACTGTGTGGGTAAAGAAGTGTCAGTCGGGCGCGTAACGTTCAACCTGCCAACGTATTTTCATACTGCGTTAACTTTTTTGCCTATCTATTTACGTAAGTGAACAACGTATTTTTCATTATTTTAGAGACAATATGTTGTCAAATAGGTTGATAATCTATCAATCATGAAATAAAAAGTGTAACTTATTCTTTAATTTGTAATTTATGTGTTATGAATTGTTAAATTTACTACTCTGTTACTGTGTCATTATGTTACCAACGTGTTGAAAATGTGTAAATGGCTTGGCCATAAATGAAATTGCTGCTGCACATTGACTTTTTGATTGATTAAGCTTATTAAAAAAAACTTGTGTTTGAAATTGTGATTATAAGATGAAAGACAATTAACATCAATGCCAAAATACTTGGGACTGATTTGTTTCAATTCATAATAAAATGAAAAACATTATGTTTTATAACAAACTTGTATTTTTTACACCCTCCATCACAAAATCTGGAATATATCACAAATGTATAGTAAAAGACCACAGCTAACTGTAACAGCAAAAAGAGCAATTGTTTTAACGGGCACTAAAGTAACTCAAAGTCATGTTTTAGTATTATATTTTTTTAAAAGATTATTATTTTTAGTTGCAAAATTTCACAATGACCCTTTAATCAGGTGATGTAATGTTGCTCATGGGAATTTGATTATTAATAATTCCTATGTAAATAATAAAAATCTTGCGACTTGAACAGATTTATTATCTACACTTTATGACTAAAACCTAAAAATGATACAAATATTATCACTCATTTTAAAACATAATCACTTGGATACTCCATAACTTTGGGGAATTTTTGTACTTCTTCTTCAGGTATATGATCTAATCTAGTAGGCACTAAACGCAGTTGTCTGATTTGATTTGTTACATTTTGTTTCACATCATCTGGTATCTCTTCTCCTGGGTATATAAATAATCTTTGCATTGTGTGCCTTCTCTGAAGGTTGCCCTTCATTGCTCTGTATACTGCCTTTTTTATTATCTATAATAGCAATATTTAATTATAATAACTATTTCTACAGACACTATTTGTCCGTCCTAGCAAATAATAAGATAATTTTAATAAACTCTCACCATAGTTGGGTCCTTGTTATGAACTTCCCAAGCTAGGGTCCAAGAAGCTCCACCAGGGTAGCCTGTATGGTGGAAATATGCCCGTTTCCGCCATTCATCCCCTCTTAAAGCTATATCTCTACTATTGATACAAACAACAACATCTCCACAATCGTTCATAGGATGGTAAATCGGTTTATGTAAACCCATCAAATACTTTTTA
Source organism: Pieris rapae (assembly GCF_905147795.1). Lineage (NCBI taxonomy): Eukaryota > Metazoa > Arthropoda > Insecta > Lepidoptera > Pieridae > Pieris > Pieris rapae. Next base: position 841,145 of record NC_059509.1, on the reverse strand, counting down.
ATTAAATTGGCTGACTGGTATGGATCCTGCCACTTGCAATCAAAAACATGCCAAGTACGAGCAAAAGTAGCCCATTGCTAAAACAAATACAATCATAAGTTAATGAACACAGAAATATAATAGATCATTTTCCGTTGGTTACTACGTACCTGTACTCGCTTAGCTGCAGACATGTTTAATATTTATTATCTCTATTACTTATTGTGTATGTTATTTATAATATTACATGGATTATTAAAATTAGTATTTCAAAGTTTAATATTTCTAGGTTATTTACTATTTTAAATCTGCAAGTAGATGAAAACTTCACTTATTACCAGTGGCAAGTGGCAACTGGCACTTGGCAGTGACAATTGACAAAGCTTTATTTTCCAAATGGATTGATTTGATATGACCTGCCAATGTGTATGTCGTACATCTCTGATCTCTCAGGCCGCTAGTTTAACAGCGCCGGTTAGTTAAAAGGCTAGGCTGTTAATTGAAACTTGAACGGCTAATTAAGCTAGCTGGCTGCAACATAGTACAGATCAAGACCAAAAATGGCTAAACTTTTTATGTAGTTTATATTATTCTTTATATACTGTTAGGAGTGTTTCTTACGTTTACGTTTATTTTAAGGAAAATTTGTTTTTTTTTTTAAGTAAAACAAATTATCTGTGTGCATGTTCGATTTTTTTCGTAATTCTCAAGTAAAACAGCTTCAAACTCCAACTCCCAGGCTGCGTGCGCCTAATGCATCGCGCGACATCTATCAGATGTTGTTTCTGTAGCCCTAAGTTTATCGGGTTAGGGTCTTTCTTGTGGAAAGTTTTTATTTTAAATGCCTATTGTTTGGTAGATACATATTTCAAATACTTGAATAAATTAAGTCTTACCTACATTAATTTAGATTAATGCAATAAATAATATTGATTACATGGATATTTTACACCATTAACTTACTTAAAATATAAATGATAGCTGACCTGGCAAACGTCGTCTTGCCAAACTACTACCTTTAACTCAGCGCCATCTGTTAGAATTGTATCAAATAATAAACAAATGTTAATGTTATCGTAATTTTAGTAAGGATGCCTATTTTTTTGAAAATGAAATATAGCCTATGTCACTCAGGAATGATGTAGCTTTCCAACAGTGAAAGAATTTTTCAAATCTGCCAAGTAGTTTCGGAGCCTATTCAATTCATACAAACAAACAAACAAAAAATCAAACCTTTCCTCTTTATAATATTAGTATAGATTAAGAAATTTTTTTTTTCTTTTAATCCTTTTCTTGCAGCTGGTTCCACATAGGAGTAGTATCCGGAAAAATACTTAAAAGCACTTAGAATGTAAAATATGATTAATAAAATCATTTATTTAAAACAATACATTTGTATAATAGAAAACAGATTCCACAAATATTTACAGTATGCTGGTACAAAATCTACTCCTTGAGATGCAAGTCTTTTCTTAAAGTATAAGCCGATACATGCATCATATTTGGCTCGTTTTTGAGGAAATTTTCAACGGCTCTCTCTCTTACTGCTTCCCAATTATATAAATCTCTGTAGATAGGTCTGACATATTTCATGCGGCCTTGATTATTAACAAATTGCAGGGCTTCACTCAGTTTGCTTTCATCTCTGCTTCTTATACACAATCTCAGCCAACGGTAGACAATTTCAGAATTTTTGCTTGTGTCAATTTTGTACATTTTTCCCATATTCCTGAGTCTGTCTAGGGGAAGTGGGTCTTGATCAATGAGGGCTTGGAGGAAATTAATCATCTGTTGGGGAGTAAATGCAAGGACATCGCTGTACTCCAAATTACTGCTGGTATCGTTCACTTTGGCTAGAAGTACTGTAACGGCTTTAGTCATTGATGTGTCATACCTGGTAAGAAATATTAAATTTTTATAAAAATGTACCAGTGGGTCAAATTTGTCCCTTTTTCGGTCGAGAACTTTTAAATAGCAACACTTATGAAATGTCAGAATTCTACGGAATGAAAAATCAAAGTATAAAACAATATTTTGCGTAACTTACGCGGGAATAACTGGCGGCATTCCAGATTTGTGCAGCCATGTTGACCAGTCGACACCTTTCAGGGCTTCATTGTCTTTGAAATAGTCCAATAAGTAGGCTTTAAACTGGTCCGTGTCGATGGATTGTCGCTGGAATTTGTCCAGGTACGAACGGAGGAAATCATCAAATACCTCTGAAATATTAATATTTATTTTATAATACAAATGAAACATTTCTTAAATATCTTAAACTAAAATTTTATTTAAATATTTATGTCAGCTTAGCAACTAAATAAAAATATTCTACTTATATAGTAAACTATATAAATCTTGTTTTCGTATAACGCGATTGTCGTTATATAGCACGGAGATTTCTGGAGTTATATTTGGGATATCTTCGCGCTTCTTTAATTATGTTGCTATAAAATTAAAGTTAATAACTAAGTATATTAAATTCGTGTTCCTAGCTTTTGAATATTTCAAAAAAACGGTTTTACGAGAATACTCCTACACGCCTTTTTCCTATAACGCGCTATATATGAGTGTTTACTGTACATAAAATATAAATAAATAAATAATTTAAAAAAATATTGATAAATAAATGATTAAAAAAAAAATTATTTACTTCGATTTATGCATAAGTACTTCAGTAAGCATGAGAAAACTTTAGTTTTCCATGCTAGAGGGCTCGCAAGTAAGTAAGTCGAATTTTAAGTTAGAAGTTCGAATGTTAAGTCGTATCATATTCTTGCAAATAAATATATTATTATTATTATTGGTTCGCAATAAATACTTCAGTTGACCGCTGGTTCCACATAGTGGTGGTGCGCGGAAAAAAACCGCCTTAAAAACTGTCAATTGTGTAACGACGAACTTCAAGGTAATACGCGGATGGTATGTTGGCTATAAAAGTAAAAAAAATCACACGCTGCAATACCTGATCCACCGAGCAAATCCTCGAGATACCTAAGAAACAGCGAGCCTTTCTCATAGGGCACAGTCGAAAACGCGTCATCCGGGTGAACCCCGGCCAAATCGACCACTAAACTGGTCAGTGGATTTCTCTCGCCCAACTCAAATTTCACCTGAAACGTGGAGCTCAATCTTACCTGGTCCACCGACTAAATCTTCAAGATAACGAAGGAATAGAGATCCCTTCTCGTAGGGAACCCTCGAGAACGCGTCATCAGGGTGAGTGTTATTCAAATCTGGCACGAGTTGCGTGAGTGGACTTGTTGGACCGAGATTTTGGTTTATCTGCAACGCAGATTTTAAGTATTAGGAGCTTTTGCCAGTTTATAAAATGTCCACTATTACGGGGGGATTAAACAGGGGGGATTAAACAGGGAGTAAGACATACATGCAGCTATTGGGCTAATAGTTTGAAGAGACAGGTATTTAAACAATTCAATTTCGAAATAGATACAACAGTACAATATATTTTCTCGCAAATAAGTATAAACACATGGAACTTGAGATATGTCGAAATCATGACAAAAAAATTATTACTTTTAACTACTATAAACTATAATATTAGTCCAAATGAAAACCAGCAATATTTAATTGATTAAAAATCATTTTAAATAAAGTCACACTTTATGGAAATTTGGACATATAATTTTTGGTAAAATTTATGTTCACCATAACTGCCAAGTATTTTAGAATATATAGATACTATTATATATTATGTAGGTATAGCATTATATATGTGGAGTATTTTGATAAAATAAATTACGTATTTTACATATTACACGATGTTTTACATATTAACAAACCAAACTCACAGTTTCTGTAAGCTCTTGGAGGCCTAAAAGACTGCTAAAGTCCCTGCTTCGATGGGCTTCCTCTTTGTCCGCTATCAGGGAGGCTCCGACTTTTCTCTCAAGGAACACAGTGAAACCTTCATTTAACCAGAAATGTTCGAAGTTTCTGTTCGTCACCAGATTTCCCGTCCAACTATGCATTATTTCATGGACAATGACGTCTGCTTGGCTTCTGTCACCCGCCTATAAAAATTTATAAGTCAAAAGACCATTATAACGTGTCAATTATGCGCGTTTGTATCATAATAAATATAGGGCTTCTGTTGTCTCTTTCTGTCAAATTGTGTTCACACTGTCATGAAAAGAGATGGTAGAGTAACTTATTAGAACGGTGCAGTGAGACAGATTTAAAAAAATAAAACTTTAATAGACGATAAATGATTAGCCAACTGTGCCTGAAACAAGTAATTTTTTTTTGTAAAAATCCTTCACGATATGCTTTATCAAAAATAGTAACTCCTAAAGATTCAGAATTAAGACTTAATGGCGCAAAAACGACTGACATATGTCAAAACCGTTATTGCATATTGACATGTCATTTTAGCCATAAAGGTTTGACTTACAGGAGACGAACTTAGCGAAAAGTCCACTTTTAATCTTAACTAAATATCTAGCTAGCTGTTTTATGGTGATGTTTAGTTTGTCTTAAATAAATATTTCGTCAAATAATACGTTCACCCAAAAATATCATGGAAAAGTATACCTTCGAACTTTGTATGAACGAAAATGTGTGATGTTAGATTTTGTTATGTAACTGAGGATAGTAACTTTAATACTAGCTTCTAAATGTTATACCTAATCTGTGTTACTTAGCAAATATGCTAAAACATTATTTAACTAATTCATACTTATAGTAAGTTAACACGTATTGTAATTATTTTAGAAAAATTAATATAATTCTACACGTTTAAAAATTTATACTTAACAATAATGTTTACGAAATCTTATCTCACACACGTGTGCTAAAGTTAATGGAGCATAATAATTATTAAACCATGAAGTCTTTATTAAGTTCGTAATCATTCACGAACTTAATAACGACTTCATGGTTCTTCGCTACCACAGATACGACATAAATTAATTTTAGTTCTATGGAATTTAAAAAATCTGTTTATTTATACTAAAATAATTGTATGTTTGTTTACGTCGAATATCTGATTATTGTTAAGTGTATTTGTACTGTCCCGTCGATTGCGACGAGTTAAAAAATACTTAATCAACACTCGACTTTAAAAAACACACTTTTAATTATTATTAGAACTACATAATATTTGAAAATGTTGGATATTCTTTTCTTTTGAAAGCCTTAGTTTTAACTTTTAAGTAAATGGGTTTTGGTGTAATTTATGTTGTTTTAAGAATTCATTAAATATTAAAATTAAAAAAAAATTCATACTTACGAGTAAAGTGGGGGTCACAAATGTCAAACAGGGGTTCTCCATGCCCCCATAGGGGAAGGAAGGAGGTAATACGAGTAAATCGTACTGTGTCCATTGATAGGGACCACACAGTCTTTCAGCCGCTTGCAAGTACTTCTCGGTGTCCGCAAATTCCCAGGCACTTCTATCGATCTCCTCCTTTTCGGACCAAACGTGAGATCTGATGTTTTAAAAATATAATAATATATTAATAATTAAATATAATAATATAATAACATTGACCATCATACAATAACATAACATGTAACGCCACACTAAATTGTAGATCGTGGATAGGACTTTTGACAGCTGTCAGATGTATAAATTGTGGCGGATCGTAATCTGCCATTTTCATTATAATTTAATAACATAAATGTCAAATAAATTCAAAAACTTTACATGGTTTATTTTAATTGCTAATATTATTAGATCTACAGATTAACGACTATTTGATAGTCTATAGTAATTTCATGGTATTAAATATTTATGTTGAAATAATTTATGTACCGGCAAACTTCTTGAGCATTAAACAGGGACTCACAAACGTCAACTGAATTACCAATCACGCGATCGACACGTCACTCTCCCGCCGCCCCCCACCCCTCCCCTCAAAATGGCTTCTGCGCAGACAAGAACATTTGTTCAAGATGTTTGCCGGGTATCCTGTATATATGTATTTCAAAGAGTGTTAAATCCAAACACATACCTAGGTCCAAGCTCCCTAGACTCCAATACCGCCACAGCAATAGCGAGCAAATACGACGGAATAGGGACCGGTTGTCTAAAAGTCGCCTTTTCACTCGAATTCCCTTTAATCGCGCTCATAAGCACCGTAAATGGTTCGGGGGCAGTGACCTCTGCGTTGTACGTGAATTTGACAGCTGGCGAATCTTGGCATGGGAGTATTGACCGTGCGTGGATTGGCTAAGGGTTATAATAATTTTTAATAACGATTACAGTTTATTTGTTTTATATTATTACACTAACATATTAGTAGTTAACCTAAGAGGTATGATTTATATAATATATATGAATATAATTAATTAATTCTACACTCCCTATGTGTACGGTATAATTAACAAGACAATATAATATTCGATAACGTATTACTATTAAAAATAATTCTAATTTGAAATATAAAACATGACGTCGCCTATATAATATAACGCCAACTAGCTAGTTCAATCAACCAATGAAACGATGGCCTAAGCATTAGCCATATGATTGATTAAGTATAATTAACTACTGATAAGTATAATTAACTATTGATTAAGTATAATTAACTATTTGATTTATATAATTAATTATTGATTAAGTATAACTAATTTTATACTTATGACAAAAGTGTATTTGGAACATGATTTTAAAAGTTACACGATATATAATCGCAAGCCAAGTAAACCTTTTCCAAAAAATAATATAAAATTATTATTATTATAAAAATTATATATTTTTATTTATACCTGACATTGGCTGAACATGTATGGGTACTTCTTGCCCGAGGTTTGTTTCGGTTCCAACCATTGCAGGGCGGTCGCTGATGGTGATGTCTTGTATTTTATTCTTATTTTAAGGCTGAAATTGTTCATATATATTAGTGTTACAATAATGCTTATCAAATATTTTAATTTATTTTTCTATCCAACTTCAACTACTTTTAATTAAAACTTACTATTATTAAACATCTAATAAAAAAAGTTAATTAATGACATTGTTTTTAATAATGAAATGAGTTGAATTCTATCAATTTATGCTATTTGAAATTCCGACTAACATTATTCAAAATTGTGACATTAATGATTACAAATAAAAAATATTTTAAGTAGTGTTTAGCAAAAATATATATTACTTCTTTAACTTTAAATATTTTAGATTGTTTTTACGATGTGAATAAAGATTAGGATTTCAAAATCTATAACGCGTATCGATTAAATACTTTAACTTGAATGTTGGATGTTATGAGTCCATGGTTGAACTCAAACTAGAAATAACTTTATACATAAAGGTTAAAGTTAACCGAGTACATATATGAACGTAAATAGAAAAATTGTTAAATTGATTCTAAATTTACATTTACTATCAGTTCGCTAGGCAATTTCCTAGAGGAGAATTTCTAGCCAGTTCCTTTGAACTGGCTAGAAATTATCTTAGAGATAGAAACTCTCTGTCACTCTCTTAATCGCCAACTTTTGAGTCATACAAATTATTTGAATTAGAGCAAATCAATCCCAAGAAATCATTTAATATTAGTCAATTTTTGTAAAAAAAAATTCCCGGTCGTGCTTTAATACGTAATTAGAGTAATTAAATTTTATATAAATATGGAACTATGTAACTACTTTCGTCTACTTTTCTGGTAATTTTAGAAATTCTCACTGTCTGCTTTCGGAGCGGACGGTGTCCGAACTTTGCAGTACTCTAACACACATTGTGGAGGCCATGGATGTACTTTCAGACATTTCAAGTACCGGTTGATAAGTTAAACCATTAAACGTCATCATCATTGGTTCAGATGGAAGCTGTTTTCCGTCACGTTTCTTTTCTTCGATATTTATTTTAATAATAATAATAATAATAATAATAATAATTTATTTATTGCACGAATATGGTATAAAATGTCAAGGTGGTACAATTGTCAGTCGTTCGCATATTTAGGTTGCATACTTAGCGTCCTTTGAAATTATTTTAGTATAATTACCGAAAATTACGAATTGAAATTAAAAATTAATTTAAACAACTGTTAAACCTTTAAAAACTATGGACCTACATTGCCTGCCACATCACAATATATATTTTTTTTTTCTTTAAATCGCAATACAAGCTTAGATACAACACTACTTTGATGTATTACATCTAGATTAGAAAGTGGCATAATAAAGTAATTTTTAAGGGAAAAGTCCTACCCTAGTATACCCTGGCCAAAAATTAAACATCTTCACTTTTTAATTTAACAACTAATTTTTGTTGGAACCGGACTGATAAGGACCAATAGCGCCAGAAGTTGTATACTTACTTTTGGTCCGCTGTAGCAGGTTCCGGCAGTGGAATCGTCAACTTCGATCCATAATTAGGCACCGGATCATCCAATGTAAAGTTCAAGGTCTTGCCGTCCTCACTCTCAATTGATTCTATTGTTAGATTACTTGAGTCTAATATCTGTAAATTGAAAGTCATAAGAATATGAATGACAGGTTGAAGATGATGATAAGATCTCACTGACTCTCACTCACTGATATGGTCCGATTATGATGCTTTTATTGCAATATCTATTTTATTATATTGGAAATTGTATAAAACAGTCACTAAGGAAAAGTAAATGAATTCTCTGGTATTCAAGTTTAAATTCAAGTTAATTTACATGGTTAATACTGCATGGATAACATTTTATAAAACAAACTGCCTGTGTGCAAGGGCAGGTTGCTAGTATATTTTTAAATTAATATGTGACACATTATCACTGTTCACTATAACAACTGGTACAGGTTGTAGAATATATAGTAGGAAATAAGGAAATAAATAAATAATAAATTATATTACAATATTTTTCTTTTTCTTGTTGAGAAATATTTTTATTTGACCAAGCAATATTTTTATCATTTACATATAAATCAGTTTTGCAATCCCACAATTTTGTACTTGACTAGGTCAAATGAAAGTAGGCCAAGCCAACCAATATGTTGTGGATTACGGTTCTATTCACAAATGAATTAAAGGACCTATGACATATTATTACAATATAAAGTCATAACCCTTTACAGCGACATTGTTTAAAACAACATACCAATTATATTGACCACAGTCAAGGGTTCTGGCTGAATTCTATTGTATTAATAGGTTCTTAATAGAAACATCATTGACTTTATATTATGTTAAGACTACTGGTCTTTACAACCAAATATAAGTATGTAGTCTTATTAATGTTGTTATAACAGATTAATATATGTCAGAATTACCTAACTAAAAATAAAATACTCTAATTAAACAAATTTTTGCTTACTTACCAGTTCTTGAATAGAATCTAAGACATGAACAGTTAGTAGGGCTTCTCCAGTAAGTTGTTTATTTTCAAAGTCCACATTTAATTTCAGGTCTACATGTTTAACAACAGCTAATTCTAAAAGAGTACATTAATTTTCATGTATTTAATTAATTAAATTATAGTATTTATAAATATAATTAGAATAGAAAAGATACATACCTGGTCTTGAGTATGATGAAGGATCGAGTGGACTCAGAGCCATTGCGTCTAATTCTCTAGAAAAAATCACCAAATAAAATGTTAAAATAAGAAACAACTTAACAGGCAGCATACTGCACATGTAACTCTAACAGTATCAAGGCTATACTGAGAAGTTGTATCAATGATGGAGTTAGGCTCAATATGAAATAGTTTACAGAAAAATAAGCTTTATGGCAACAACATACAGTATAATATTGTATGAACAGAATCATTATGAATAGATCATAAAGAAATCACTTAGTTCAGAATTCAGATGTGAAATTAATTAGTTAATACAGATTCATAGGAATATGCTAAATCTATGCCACCAGACTAAGGAATATTGGTTAAAATAACTGTTTTATACTGTATATTAAAATATACTGTATAAGGTATACTGTTTATTTTAAGGATAGTGTGCTAATTCATAGCTACCCTAAGCATTATTTTAACTAACATAGTATCTTTTATTATCAGTACAACTAGTTGTAATAGCAACTTAATTAAGTAGCTTATATGTTTATATAGTTGTTGGCCTTTATAACATCAAGATTCTAGGACATCCCTGTTTAAACTATGCCCTGTTTATATTATACCTCCACTTGTGTGTATTTATATCTGGTTATAAAGGTGGTGTAAGAGTCGCTTTATCGTTATTATTAATGATAAGTTCGGCCGGTCTTAACCTGCAAATATTATATACAAAACAAACACCACACACCTTTTCACTAAATGTAATTTTCTTTTTAAAGTTGTATATTCCCAAGGCACTTTAAATTGTGTGGAATAGTGTGCAGTTTTAAAATTAATACTTAATACAGAATTATATCTAGTACGATTCTTGAGAAAGTGATGAATAGGCAATCGAAATTGTCTCGTGATCAATTTACTGATGACAAACATTTTTTCAGCTGTGGCCATTATCCTTGAATGGCTAGACATTGACAGAAAGATTTGATATTGATCGAATTTTTTTACAGATTATACAAACAAGTCGTCTTGACTTCATCTCTATAAAATAAAAACAGTGGCAGTCGCTCTGATGTCAAAATTTGAAACAACGGATCTAGAGTGCGCGCCAGGAAAGTTGGCGCGCGGCCAAAATTTGAAAAAATTGAATTAAAAAACCTAATCCAAAGCCGCCATGTTGTTGTTGTGACAGATGAAGTAAGCGTTTTGAGTATCTTGTGTTTTTATTCGTATTTATTAATCAAATTTTGTAATTATCATGCCAAAAGTCATTAAAAGAGCTTGTCGAGAGATTGCTTTAAAGTTGAAACGTTCTTGTTAAACAGAACGGGACAATAAGGGGCCAATTGTTCCATTTCTATAATATGGGCTCGGGTTGCTTTCTTGGCAGGTGATTTTTGGGGTGACCATTGCATGGTATTTTGCCTCCGTGTGAGGTGTTTTTGTAATATTAGCATATTGTTGGATATTGAAGGCAAGGAATGTCGCATATTGAGAGAACTATATAAAACTGGCTTACAGTAACGTACGGTACGGTACGGTAACGGTATCGCTGTTGCTAAAGGAAGTTACATAATTGAGGGCCGGAGTTTTGGACAAAAACAACAATACGACATTTTCCTTCACCGTAACTAGGCTGGAAAGAAAGAAAGAAAAATCTATTATTAACGTCATTGTTAAAAAAACATATGGGTAAAAAAAAAGTATAAATCGCTCGATTGTTTACCAGGCTTACATAAAAAAAACAACAGTAAAATCACATTATTTAATAGTTAATAATAACATTGATAGTGTTCGTCACTTATTTCATTTGATTTCATTGGTGTAAACTTGTAAAACTTGACGCCTGCAACAAAAACATTATTATGTAATTAGACGCTGGATCAACATTTCTGAATTATAGTTACTTTTTATGTATAGGTATTATTTTTATAAAACAAGGGGCAAACGGGCTCACGGCTCACCTGATGTTAAGTGACCCTATGAACACTCACAATGCCACAGAGCTCGAAAGGCAAACAAAGTCTTATGAAACGCTCAATTGTGGAACGACGAACGTAGGTGTTACGAGTGGAATTACAAATTCTGCTTCGACGTTATGCGAACAAATCCTTTGGACACTCTCTGTAGTAAATTCGGTAGAACATGTAGAGAGACCACACAATATCTCTACGCAACGCCTAGGGAACAAGCCGTTCGGAAAGAGACTGTTCGTCGACGATTCGAATCACTCTATGTTGAATACGGTGCAGTGGACGGAGCTGGTTCTGGGGAGCTCACACCCAGAGGTGAGAACTTGTAGTTATCGGTCACTTTATCATGTTTCAGGTAAAAAGCTATGAATTACTATGCTACTAATGCATCTGTTTAAAGTATCATACGATTCTTACGAATCAACAGAAAAACTGAATATAACTAAAAACTATTGGATAAACATTAAAGTATTATGCTTACCCAAAGGTTTAATTCTAGATCTGAATTTTCTGTCCATTGTTCCGTAACATCGCAAATATTCTTGGTCAAAAAGCTCCTGCAAAAAACCAAGACTGTTATGTGTGTGCAACAAATACAGTATTTATTCAGCAAGTCACTAATTATTTTAACATACGAAAGTAAATTCGCGCTTCAGAATTTTATCCTTAAAGTCAAGATCGGTTTGCATCTTACCCTGAATCTTGAAACAATCAATTTCTATCTAATTTGATAATTCTTAAAATTCAAATCGAAAAATATCAAAATAAAATATAAAGAAACAATTTATGTATGGGTTACTAATTTAATAGCAATGCCATCTACCTCCACATGGTAGTTCTGTGCGGGTACCCGCATATCATCAAATGTAGCGGCTACAGCGTAAGGGGCGCTATCGTTGCGTCTGTTCACAAACGCCACAGCGTAACCATTTGACAATTCACGACTCCAAATCTACGAATTGAAAAGCTCTCTAAGTTGTATTTCAAAACGAAATTAACAATGTATTAAAGTATGAGATCCATAGATTAACTGACGTATTAATTGTCTATTGACAATCAATTGAATAATATCAGTTTGCTATGTAGGAAATAGTTAGTCCCTTTGGCAATATTTTTATTTATTAATGTTAGTACTAATTATTATATGTTATAAGTAACCATATAATAATTAATACAATCAAGAATACAGGACACTGCCACTGGGACCACACTATTTAAATTTATTTTGTTTTTTTTCAAATAATTTTTATTATTACTTTGTAAGTTAAGAAAATAGTAAATACTTTATCAATGTTGTGTTGTTTTTTTATAGAATAAATATTAATGTTGTCTATTCATTTAACAATAGTTCATTATGTGTATGATTTCCTTTTATAGAATCCTTTTAAGTAAAATAGTATATTTCATTACAAGTGCGGAAAGCCTGTCATTGCAACGAGTTCCGACGAATGTCTACCCGAGCCGAGGCGCAGCCGAAGGTGAGGGTTGACAGTCGGGACAAGTTTCAATGACGGTACCGCACGTGTACTGAACGACTATTTTTAATACAGTTGCGAAAAAATTAAGCAATTTAATTAAAATATTTGCTTTTTTTCTATTCTCTCTAGGGAATAAATTCGTTGCACGTAGATATGTAGCGACTTATATGTTTCCGGTAAATTGTTCTCCGAAGCATTTTATGCAATTATACTGCGTTCGGGTGGTATTCATTCAAATAAAATATCGTCGAAATTACTCATTTTGTGCAAAAAATAACTCAACTCGAAAGAACATTTTTGGAAAATGGCGCCAACCGCAAGAATATGAGCAAAGCTTGTTTTTTCTTTTCTTCACCCATTCTGGGTAGGCAAAGGGAACTTGGCCCATACAGCCAATTCTTCAGTAGACTATTTTTATTGAAAGAAAACCAAATCTAACTCATTGAGTCCAATCATTAAATCTGATATTGAAACAAATAGTAGCTTCTTTTTAAAATATTTGCATGAATCATAAAAACTTCTGTGATTTTTTTAGTAAAAACTTCGTGGTTGGTTTTTTCTTTTTAATATTTTTTTATTGATATGAAACAAAATCCAATTATTAGTCAACTTTTTAGAAATACGTATTTGCATATATCATAAAATTCTTTTTAATATTTTTTTAATTGATATGAAATGAAAAGAAACCTAACCGAACTTATTGAATCCAATTATTATAATATTTAGAAATCATATATCATATAAACTTCTATGAATCATTTGAATAAAACCTTCGTGTTTGGTTTTTTCTTTTTAATACACATTGTTTTGACAGTTGGCAAAGAAAACGCACGAGTGCGGGAATGGCAAAGAAAAAGCACGAGTGTGTAATAGCCCACTTTCCGAACGCTATACCTCCCTGCAATATGCCACTTTTTGAGCAACTGTATTAAAAAATACCTATCAGTGTCTTGACGTTCATAAGTGTACATTATGTTACCTATATGAACAAATGATTGTTGACTTTTTACTTTGACATGCATGAATAATTTTAATTCAGTAAATCACAACACAGAATGGGAACGCTCCTTAGAATGGGAACTAGCAATAGAAGAATTTTGTCACAACCATATTTCTCTCATGAATAAAGTTTATATTATTATTTCATAATATGATCTTAGTAACGGTTGCTATTTATTTACTCTTGCAAAAGCTCTTGTAAGATATAAACAATATTTTCTTAATTGTTTAAGAATTTATATCTCCACCTGAATTCCTCCAATCTACTCCTGCGTACTGCGAAAAGAAAATCCAACTAACAAATCTTACCTCGCAATTAGACTTATTCCACACCCGCATACCCTGTTTTCCCATTTCATCCTGATCAACTGCAATAACTCTATCATTAAGTAGAATATGCTTGAACTCGTCTTTGATAGAATTCAGATCGACGCTCATAATCAGAGGTGCTGCCATGATCGACCAGACTGCCATCTGCACCCTTGCCTGATCCACAGACAGACCGTCGTTGCCGATTAAAAGCTGTAATCAGAATCTCGTTATTCCCAACTACCTCATTTATTTTTCGAACGAAGCCCCTCTTTGCGGGTTGCGAGAGGGGGCTAGACCGGAAAAATTTATATAAAATATCAAAAGTTTGCTATAGTTGTAAGCCGTGTAGCGTGAGTAAAAGGAACAGCAACGCACTTTCGGTTTAAAAATAATTTATTTAAATGAACAGAGTGATGGCTGGAGATTATGTCTATTTATTGTCGTATTTACACATTAAAATTACTTACTAAGTATTGGTCGTTGTTGACGCACGACCTACATTTGGTTTCATGCTAGCAAAGCATCTATTGGGTTGATACTCTTAACTCGTGTATCTCTGTCTGTCTCCCCCCCTCTCTCTCTCCCTCTCCCTCTCTCTCATAGAAAGCAAACCAGTTATTTTCGTTTCGTCTTTCTATTTCGCATTGAACAGTGTGTTGTTGCGATGATTATTTTTGTTGAAGTTTTTTGTACATAATAAATAATAAAAAATAATAACAATAATGAATCCTGACCGTGTTTCTGCACAAGTTCCGGATATTGCTAATGGAGTTAGGTAAGTACAGATTTTATACAGACAATAATAAATGCTTATGTTTTCAAACAAGTACGCATTATAATCATTACTACTGTGCTTTTTTTATAGAACAGGGGGCAAACGGGCAGGAGGCTCACCTGATGTTAAGTGATACCGCCGCCCATGGACACCCTCAATGCCATAGGGCTCGCGAGTGCGTTGCCGGCCTTTTAAGAATTGGTACGCTCTTTTCTTGAAGGACCCTAAGTCGAATTGGTAACCAAATATTATTATAATAAAAAAAATATTACAATTCCTTCACTGATTAATCGAAAAGAAACTTCGTTCCATCCGGGTGGACTATGGTCTATGACACCTCTCAAGTTTTTTTTTGTTAATTTAAGAATTAAGTTATACCATATCAGGGTCATTCCAATGCCCAGGCCCTGCAAATTCCACCAGTTCAGGCTTTTTTGCAAACCAGTCCATGATATCGGTGAGAGAAGCCCAGGAGTCCTGTATATCAAAAGTGTTCCTCCACAGATTGCAATGTTCTCTAATCGACTTGTAGTCGGGCTGTAAATACCATACAATTTACAATTACTGTAAATTTACAGAAATACTGCAATTTATCCCCTCACCTTGTAGAAAAGTAAATTAGCTCTCAAAAATAACAGTACATAAATGTATTAATTTTATTTGTATGAATCCTCGAAAATGCATTTCGTTTTCAAGCATAGATAATGTGAGGTAATAATTGTGTAAAGTAGTAAATAATAAAATAATTACTGTTGACGTAATCACCAAATAAAAAGTCAAAGACCCCCCTTCAACCTATAGCGTTTACGTAAATATATATAGGGACAAAACTTTTTAAATTGGTTATTAGTAATTTTATGAATAATTTAATAATTATTATGTAGGTTAAAAAAATTCTAAATACTTTGTTTGTATTTTGTGTTGTTTTAAGTACATACTAATAAAAATATATCAAAGCACATAAAATTGAAATAAAATATCGCCGTTACAACTTACTTTGCCTTGATACGCAGGCCAACTGCACGAATACACCATTGGTCGGCCACTTTCATTCATTAATCTACCAAATTCAGGATATCCTGAAAGAAATATATAATATTGTACATCTAACTAGGTATAGTCTAGAACTATAGTCGATTGCCGTAATTTTGATTTGATTATGATTTCTTTTAGACCGATTTCGCAAATATTAAGGTTTCCATAACATACGTACACACCAGGTAACTTATTCAAATTTGAGTTGCCTCAAGAAATTTTAAATTAATAGCAAAGGAATTTAATTTAACCTTTGACTGTGGTCCTCTTAATGAATGTAACGAATGTAAATTATAACTTTCATATACTAAATAATTTTATTGAATCAAATATTATCGCAGTTAATATTACCTGTATCCATTTTTGACGGTTCCACATTCATCCCAGCCAATTTTATATAATCTACTCCCCATCCTACAAATGAGTCCACGTCGGTCTTTTCATGGCCTAACACGCCCGGATAGCCCATAAGTGTCTTGTTTCCATAGTCTTGAAATAGAATGAATTTCAAGCCTTTTGAATGAATCTGAAAATTTTATAACAAATTAAGTTTTTCCCGCTGCACGTTGCATCATATCCAGTGACCCAATTATGACGATGTTATAATTGAAACGCCTTATTAGGGGAGGTGAATGTAACATGAAAGAAAGTCATTGGACAGATGGGCATCTGACGTATATTTCATGTGTCAACAGTGAACGATTTAAGATGTTCGTGACCAATCACAACCTGTGAAATCCAATTTAACCATTGGATTTCAAATCTTTCAAATAATCAATAAATCAATATTTGCAAAAAATTTGAATTTATAATCTTAAATTAAGTTCAACTAAAGTTAACACGATATACTGTTAGGTGGAACGAAGTTACCCGGGTCAGCTAGTATTATTATAAATAAAGTTTACAACGATTAATAATACTAATTCACGCATTAATAAAATAAAACAAATAATCTTCAGATATGTAATATTAATACAGATTCTCACATAATCACCAATTGCCTTCATGCCATTAGGGAAACGTGTAGCATCCGGCACCAGTCTGCCATCCTTATCACGATCTTTCTCCATCCAACAATCATCTATGCCCACGTAATTATACCCCGCGGCCAGATAGCCGTCGCTCACCATTTTATCCGCTGTACGCCTTATTAAAGCTTCGCTGCAACAACATTATTATGATGATGTGGGAATATGTAACTTTAATGTCTGATCCGAATTTTGACTAATGTTGATAAAGAACATTTGTTTTAGGGAAATAAAATCATAACTAAAGTACTTCATAGATAAGATGTGTTCTTAATATTCATGTGGGCAACACATATTATATTGAACAATACTTAAACATATTATTATACAATCGTAGTTTATATGGCAATTAAAACGTAAACCATTAAATTGTACTTAATTAATTCATTTATATATACATTGTAAAACAATGTGTATGCCTAAAAATGCAAGAAAATATGACATCACCAATTTACACACTTGCACATAAATTATATTCGAACTTAAGCAATATATCAAAGGAAAAAGCGACCACAAAATAAACAAAAATAAAATAAAACAAAATAAAATATTAATAATATAAATAATAACTAAAACTAAAAGATAAAAATACCAGTAATGAACAAAAAAAATTAAAACTTAAACCACATTAAGATTTAAGAGCTTGTAAAACAAAGTTACGTAATGTTGGTAGACTGTTGTAAAACACATCTATATTTTCATCAATAATTGTAAAAAACTTGTAAGAGCGAGATAGCCTATTCACTGGACCATTAAGCCTGGCAGCATACATATAGTTTCCTGATCTGAAATTCCGATTCGGAGGATATTCTTTGGGAGTAATAAATCGCATTTAGTGGTAAAAAAAACTAGATCTAACTAGATCTAAAGCTAGATAGAAATCAGTCAATCTATCTTCGAATCTTTACTTTTACCTTATACATTCATCCGGATACGTCTTGCAGTCTGTTTTGCATCTAAAGCGTTGCCATGTCAACCATCCCATAGGCGGAGTCAAAGCCAGTCCATTATCCAACGCCGAGGTTACGCTAAGAACGCAACATAACAAAAGCACATACATCTGTGAAATTTAAATTTTTAGAACTGCGATAGTATTGTTAAGAAATCGTCTATAGCGTAACGATGTCCACTTTAATATGTAACCGCACTGTATTATGTAATGTATGATTTTTGAGTTATTATCCAAGGTTATTGACCTTATATTCAGATGACCAATGAAATTAATATTTGATAAGAATGGATAGTTTAAGGTAATAAATTGTAATAACTAATTTAAATAAATAATATCTCTTTTCATCATAGCGTAATTTTTAATATGTCAGAAATATACATAGGTAATATAGTTAGTATAAGTACTTTAGTTGATTTTATTTTTAAAGATTATGTTATACGCTATTTTAATTTAATAAGAAACTGGAGTAATCTTTACAGTGGAATATCTACAATTCCACTGTTTTAAATATTTAAAAGAAAGAATATGAACTGAATATCTCAATAATAATTAATTGAAAGAGCAACCAGGCAAGCTACATCAGTTAGATTCAACGTTGAGACATGGGTACGATTGAGAAACGGGACGGGCTTTGAGCTGATTCACATTTCTATCTCCCCTTAGTATTGAAACGGCAGTACCTTCAGTCCTCCGACTAAAAGGGTGGATCCTCGTCAGTGTAACTGACTTTCCTGAAGACCCTAATTAAATTTAAAAAAAAATAAAAAGTGCCTTGATCGCTCGGGCTGTTTTGTCTAACTCTGCCGGAAATGGGCTATTTTCCACGACCATAGAGCATAAAGACATCCTCGGAAGGCTCGCACCTTAGGCGGTCAGAGGGTCAATCGCCTGAAAGTCATGACGGAAGCTCACTGGAGTGAGTAAAGAACGAAGTACTATCTCTTCTGGGAAGGCGGTTAGGTTTAGGTCGGTGGAGTCAGTTTCCGCACTCAGATTTATAATTGGTCCGTTGTGCGTAAAGTCCTGGATAATTTAGTCAAAAATTTAGTTTAAAATTTATTGTTGTTGACGTAATCGACATATACACCCAAATATAAATGTTTGTGTTTCTATTAAAAAGTTTATATGGTTTAGCGACATAGCCTTTTAATAATACCCTATACTATTTAAATTATGTAGAATTTATTATATAAATGGGAGATAAGGAAATAATGTAACTAGGTTAATCAAGTGAACTGCGACCAAATAATAATATATGTACCTACTGCTTTTTATAATATCAAGTCGATTTCACCATAGCTCAAGAACGCCTGGACCGATTTTAAGCGATTTGTACTTTAAAAATAAAAAAAAAACAACACAAAATATTTTTAGAATTTTTTTATTAGGCATCTAACGGAACTTTTAAATTTTGGATAAGTGTGGTCTTAAGTGGGTCAATGCCTTCCATTGTATTATTTGAATCTTCGCCTTCGCTTTTTTCCACGCGTTGACACACATCAATCCATCCCTCCGTAGTTATGGAACTAAACGCTGCTTCAGTTATTGAAGATATTTCACTTGTAGTTTGACTAACATATTTCTCCGCAATACGTCTTTTGGCTATAGCTCATATTTTTCAATTGGATTTAAATCACAATGATAGGGAGGTAAACGCACGATCTCATGTCCACGTTGATTTAATAAATATTCGACTTTATATACTGGGTCTCCTTTTTTTTTTTTAGCTACGTAGCTTTATCCAGTAATCGTCAAATGTAATTTGTAAGCATAGCTGCAATTCTACTTTTAAATGGCTCACTGTGGGTTCTTTGTTTATTTGTGTGCAATGGTATGGTGCATTATCCATAACCACGATACAGTCAGTCACGACAGAGTTATCCATCGCATGAAATGTTCACATTCATGTCATCATGATAATCGCTCGATTTTGATTGAGATTAGGAATTCAATATCCACAAATCCTGTTTTTCCACCAGCGTGAGGTACTATCCTATGTCAAAACACCTGGTTCTTCATTTGATTGCCAACATTTTTGAAAGTGATATGAGGCATGAATATATGCTTTTCTTGCTTAAAAATAAGCAAATCATCAAACAATTCTACAATATTTAAAACAAATATAGTAAATTAATTATTAGAAGTAGCCTGCCCAGCACTAGTCCCAGGCCCTTTTATCAACTAGATAATCACTAACTTTATAGTAAGCCTTTTTACATAGCTTTTCTTTAATTTCAAAAAAATTCTTAAATTAAGCCTTAAAGTCGTTTTGCGGTATTTGAAATCGATATCAGTTTTCAATACAAGCCAAAGCTTATAAACGGTCGGAATTCCTTTTTTTAACGAGTATCATAATATTATGCCTTATAGAACACTTATCAACATCGTCTATTTCTAAAAAATCTCTCGGTTTCTAGGTTTTCCTGGAGTAACAATTTTAGAAGTTGAAGCTTCAACTTTATTACCTTCTTGAGTTATTTGAGTGACAGTGCGTTCAGAAATACCTGAAACGAACACATGTATGAATATCCAACAATATTCTAATATATCAAAAATTTGTGCGTGGTATGCGTGGTATTCTGCCTCCGAGTGGGGTCACACGGAGGCAAAATACCACGCGATGGTCACAATGGTCAAAATTATCTTGACAGATAATTTTTGGGGGGATCACCCGAGCCCGTAATTTAGAAAATTGAACAATTGGCCTCTTATTGTCCCGTTCTGTTTCACCTTTAAAATAATCTCTCGCCCAGCACTTTTTATGACTTTTGGCATGATGATTACAAAATTTGATCAATACGAATAAAAACACAAGACACTCAAAACGCTTACTTCCCCTGTCACAACAACAACATGGCAGCCTGGGATTAGTTCAAATTTTGGCCTCGCGCAGACTTAACTGGAATAACTGGCTGTCACAGTGTGACCAGATTTAGCAGAATTCTGCGATTTTAGCAGAATATGACCTCCAATTCACAGCGTAGCATATTATGTCGCAGATTGGAAAAATTTGGCAGTAATTAGCAGAATTTAGAAAAATATTAGCATAACATTAGCATTATGCAAACTTAATAAGTTAACTTTTATATATTTCCAAAAGAAACAATAAAGTCTACCAATTACAATTTATTAAACACTATATATATTCATTAAAC
Organism: Pieris rapae; assembly: GCF_905147795.1. NCBI lineage: Eukaryota > Metazoa > Arthropoda > Insecta > Lepidoptera > Pieridae > Pieris > Pieris rapae. The sequence goes on along the minus strand of NC_059509.1, from coordinate 820,004 downwards.
TTTATTTTTATGCCCTATATTAAATTTTACCCATCCCAAATAAAATTAATGTAATATTTCGAGGGGAGTAGGTATTCCACAGCACAAAGATTCAGCCCATATGCTTAGTTGTTTTACTTCTAAGCTGTTATATAAAAACGACCTACTTGAAGAACACACATCCTTCGGACTTATTTACTTAATTTTTACCTTTAAAATATGATACCTATCTCGTAGTATAATATGTCAGTAAACTATTTAAAATATTAGCTCAAGATGCCAGACAAAAGACAGAAATCTTAACATTCCAGCAACGTATTCAATCATTTTTGATCCAACTTTGTGTTCAACTAAAACAACGTTTACCCCTGAATGAAGAGTTTGAGCAATTGCTCAAGTTCTGTGTATCAAGACATTGTAATTACAATGTCTTGATCCACAGAATGTTGTCTACAAGGATTTTTCAAGTCTTGCCGATTTGGTATCCCAATTTCCAAATTTGATCCATGAACCTGACGTACAAATTATTGACAGCGATAATACAGGGAGCTCTAATTGGATAAGGCAGTGAGTGAGCTGTTAGAATGAGGTGGAAGCTTTAACCACACGCCTATGAATACTAAACGATTTTTGGGCCACATTGCAAAAATGACTCGAGCAGATGGAAATAAGAAGTATACACATTTGGTTGATTTCGCGAAGGCCATGATGATTTTGCCAATGTCCAATACAGCTTGTGAAAGAATATTTTCTCAGGTGATTAATTTAAAAACAGACCAAAGGAACAGATTTAAAAATGAACATGTGTCTGCAATCCTACATGTAAAACAAGCTGTAAAAGATGCGTAAATTTTACGCCTACAAAAAATATGTTAAATATAGCCCAAAATTCAACTAAGTACACTTAATTCAAATATTGACGAGTCAGATGTCACGGAAAATTAAGAAATTTAAATTTTTCAATAAAAAAATGATACCTACAAGTATTAAACCTTTTATTTTATAAAATAGCAGAATTTTAACAGTTTTTAAAAAAAGGTTAGCAGATTTTGGCAGATTTTAACCAAGTAGCTAGCATAATGACAAATTTAAATATGGTCACACTAGTGTCACTATGACATGACATGACATGACAACAAAAACAATAATTTATTTTGGTTGTGAAGTTTGAGAAAACTTTAGAGCTCCATAGTGGAAAAACATTCAATCTACATAGTGCATGATAATTAATTGTTCTTAAATTGTATTTTTCCCTCATACATTTTGCAAACTCACTTGCTAAATTACCCAGTTACAGCTCTCCCATTCAAGAGACTGGAGTTGGATTCCTTTTTGTAGATAGCAAATAACTCGCTGTTCATATTTGGGTGGCGTGCTTCGCTTTTGTTGTTACCTGGGAGTTCCCAGTAGATACAAAAGCCAACTCTATGTTGTCCATCATGTTATCGAGGTTTCACCACTATCATGGATCAAATATTGTTTTATTCGAAGATAATACAGTGGCTTATCGAAAGACTAGTTTTGCTCATGGTTTAACATTTAGTGAAAGGCCCTTGTTACCAGGGGAAATATTCTTGGTGGAAATTGAAAAAACTGAACGGGGATGGAGTGGTCATATGCGTCTTGGCTTAACTTTACTTGATCCTCAAAGTACTGCAATGGGTGAGAAAGGTTTGCCTCAATATGCTTTACCTGATCTTGCAAACACAGGCATGTCATGGATATTTCCTATATCTAAGTCACAGAATAATGTCCTTATTGAATTGATTAACCAAGGAACAAGTGGGCGGCGAGATAATGAACCTAGGGTGTCCATTTTGGGAGATTCACATAATGTACACACACCTCGTGGATATGTGTCAAAGCACACTCTTCGCCCTCAAACTGTATCAAACAATGGCACCCCACAAGGCATCTTACCCATGGATGCTGGAAGCCGTATAGGAGTTATGTATGTGCCTTGTCCTAAAAAGAGTAAAGATGACCCTGATTTAGCTGAGATGCACTTTATAATAAATGGTGAAGAACAAGGTCCATGCACAAAAGCCATACCATACACAAGAGGTCCTTTACATGCTATTGTAGATGTGTATGGCACTACAAAGCAAGTTCGCATAATTCAGCTATATGGAGGTAAAAATTTATATCTGTTACACATAGTTAGTTTGTGAAATTGAGAATTTAGAAGCTATTTGAACTACATAACTTACTGTTCCACTTTGCCCTAATCAATATTTTGTAGAAATTAAAACCTATGAAAATTATGTAGATATTAATAAAAAATATTTGTTGCAGTTAAAACTTTACAAAATGTATGCAGAGATGCAATACTGCAATTCATCCGAGGAAACTCGGTGAAGTCATTGCCGCTCCCACAGTGCTTAAAAGATTTTTTGCTCTCATAAAAGTTTTATACATTGTAAATAGGCTCTAAATAATTTGCTTTGAATTGTAACATTCCTGGCTTGAGCCAATATATTATAATTTGATTGTAATTTTAAAAGTGTTTAAGTGTTATTGAGAAGAAATGAAGTGAAGTTGTGGTAGCTCTTCAGGATTTCATATGATACATTTTATACTGTGAATGTTTTTTTATGCAGAAAAAGAAAGGAATTGCCAACATTATGTTAATTGGTGATCATTCTGGCAAAATAGTTTGGTCAGGACTGAAATTACTGTTTTAAAATTTAAACCTCTTGCTAAAGTGCAGATTATAGAAATAGTGTTTTACAAGGAAAATTATCTTTATATTCTTCTTAATATTAAAAAAAGGAATAATCTTTTATAAAGTGAAATAAAATTAATATGTTAACCATGAATTTAGATTGCTACTTTGTAATACAGATCTGAATTTTGGGATGTTAAAAATGTAATGTATAAAAATAGACAATAGGTAATTACAATCTTTTGCATTAGACTGATATGCTTATTCCTTAACTGAAAAATTGCGTTAATTTAAATAATTAATAATGCTTAATTTTTTAAATTTAAAAAAGAATAATAAATAAAATTCAGTTTGTTGTTATTTCTCTTGAATAGAGCACAACAGAACATATAAAGGATTTATTTTATATATTTATATATGTATATTGTATTACTCCTTTTTTTTGTGTATTTATACTAAAAGCAGTTAGACCACATATATACAGTGCTTTTATAGGTAGGGCAAAGCAGATGTGAATGAAACCAAAAGCATAGAAGCAACTAAATTATATTTTTAACTGTTTTAAATTTTACTCTCAAAGAAAATAAAATGTTTCTTTATTACTTTATTACTCTTATTAAATTCATATAAATATTCTTGGAATAGGGAGGGTATATGGTATGATTTTCTTGCCCTTCTCAACTTCGAATGTCTTGTAATTGAGTACGGTGTCAGATTCCACATGTTCCGACCAATAATTTTCCAATCTAGGGTTGAGGGTTTGCTTCCAATTCTAAAATAAAATAAAAAATTATAACACTGCAAGTATTGCATTGAAACAACTTCCTGTTCCGGTTTTCTGAAATTGGTATTTTTTAGTTAAACAGTCACAATCTGTTACTGACATCGAATGGCCTAAGAATATTTGGTCAATATAATCTATGTATGTTGTTCTAAACGATGTCGTCGTAAACGGTTTTGACTGTTTTTCAATGTATTACTGAATCCTTAATATTCCGATTGGTTTTCATATTTCTTAGGAGAAATAACTGAGTTTAATATATACAATAATTCCATTTAAGTTCAATATGAGTTCATTGACTTGATTTAATGTTAGGTCAATTGAAAGGTCAGGGGCCTTAAAATTTTTCCTGATTGAGATCATGTGAACAACATAAGTACGCAATGTGCATACTTTGGATTCGTATTGGCAAAAAATGGATTTAGAAAAAGGTGACCTAAATAAAGATTCTAAGCTGGTTCGTTTGATGCGGGTAAATTGTGGATGACAAAGAGTTTGTGAAATAATTCATTCTTTATCAAAGCGTTTTATTCATGACCTGTAACAGAATACCTATACGTTTTTGTACCCGACTGCTCCAATGACAAGTGGAGCAGTCGTTTGCTACTTTTATTTTTTAACACTTTTATTGCATATTTAGCACATGCATGCATGCAGATTTAACGCAATATTAGTAGGCAATGGGCGATCAGGCAACCCTAAGTAAGGAAAAAGAAAAATAAGAAATAGGGGTAAAGTACAAAACTTGCGTAACCAAATTAATAAATACACAGTAACAAGTGACAGATAATAGAGTTGAAAAAAAAATTGTTTAGTAAAGTGAAAATTAATCCTAGATATTATTATAGTCACAATCCAGTGGTAAACAGTCCTATGGATCGATTCTGCAATTGTTTCAACGATATTTTTTTCCGCATGTTGTTAAGCCTACTCCATACGAGTAATTGCGCATATAAAAGGAAATTTTAGATTCCTTTAAAAAAATAACGTTTTATATACGCCTAATGGTTGGAATAGAATTGCTCTAAATTGTATAATAAACCATATATTATTATAATATCACTTACATGTTTATTATGTTCAATCCAAATTATCATTAATCTGTCTGAATATTTTTTTGCTATTTGTAAAGCCCTTTTTAGAGAATTGAAGGCACATTGTTTCTTGAGTCTTATGAAGTTATAATAGCCGTTGAGAAGATAATATCTAAAATTTTAATAATTATATATATTATGTATAATGTTTTTTTTTCTATATTTTATAAAATAATACAATATATGACAGTATGTCACAGAAAACCGCTGTGATTTATATTAATGTAACCATAGCAGTCTAGTTTATGAGCGCGACAAATGCATATAAAATTAGTTTTTTTAGAGTTTTTTGTTGGTGCGATAGGCTAACACGAATCTGCTGGAATACATCACAGTGTTGTCACTTAATATTTGGGAAAAGTACAATTTAATTCGGTAACACTTGTCTATATTAAAATGGTAGATATTACACCAGCTAAAGGGTGAACGCGAAATATAAGATAAAATACATAGTATTAAAATTAAAAAAAACGTCATAAATATTCTACAATTGTGCATGAAATTAAAGAATTGTAATAATCAAGCAATGTATGTGAAATTGTATTTACAGTTACCTTGATTGAAAGATTGGATAATGTTTACAAGAAACCATCAGTTTCGGCATTAGTGTCTTCAAAGTTTCAGCGATATACAAAACTTTCTTAATGTTTCTATTATTTAACTGCAAAATATTCACCATCAGAATTCTAAATACTTACCTTTTATTTTTATAGAACAGGGCGCAAACGGGCAGGAGGCTCACCTGATGTTAAGTGATGCCGCCGCCCATGGACAATCTCGATGCTTTATACAAGAAGATTTATTTATTCACCTTTATACTAGAAGCAAAATAGGTTAATAATAATTGAAGAAAGGCAGACCGAGAAATCGCTTAATCGAATCAAATTCAAATTTTATCAATGAGTATCTTAAAGTCCAGCCGTACTATGTCTCTGTCTAAATTGTATAATCATTCTTAAAATTATTATTCAAATGGGCTATACTGAATTTCTAGGAGATGTTTATGTATAAACCGTACCTCTCGTACTAAATCAATCATATACCCTTCTACCACCATCAACATCATTGATGTGTAATATTCATGTATTGTTGATTCCATCTTTTGGATTTCTTCGATTTTATCATTCCATATTACACTTTTCTCCCACATACCTACTCGTATAGTGCTGAGAAGAAACTGATTAGATACTACAATATTTTCAGTAATAAAAGGAAATAAATTGAAAAAAAATTAAACATTATAACGCGGATACTTAAAAGGAGTTGTGTTCACTCCTTTAAGAGACAGATACAGACAAGTAAAAATAAAAAAGTAAGTTTTTTTTAGTAAATTAGTCCTTACAAAAGCCACATGCTAGCATAGAAGTTCCACCCGGCTTCCGGAGTCTTGGACCTCAGAAATAAATCACCCTTCTTTATGTAAAATGTCTCACACGTTTTGTACGATTCAACACAATACCCAGTGTCCAAGAATATTGACATGGAATAGAAGTAGTACCAGACATCCGCTAAAAGTAAAAAAAAGACGAATTAAAGAAAAATAATCCTCTTCCAAAAGACCAAAAATGCTGATTTTTGGGGTATTATTTTTGAAGTTATACTTCTTATGGTGCGTTAGGGAAAGATGATGAGAGTAAATTTTCACGACGCGCACACCGTCACAGAAAACCGACACCCTGCAGTTAGTTATAGTCAATATTTGTAAATAATTTCCATAATATAATCAATATTTTTCATTTGCGTACAATCCCAAGAATCTACGACAGCTAAAAAATACTAACTGCTCACATCCATATGCTCCTGGTACATAAACTCCTTCATTATGGACACCATTTGGTGAATTCGTAACTCGGTAAGAAGTAGTTTTAATATCCAAAAATTTAGGGATTCTCTCGTTGTAATATCTGATAGATCTGTCATGATTCGCATTACAGAAAGACCGAATTCTAAACTCTCCATTTTATTTCCACGTTGGACACTGTTAATTGTAACATTAAATTAAATTAATTTAATTATTCATATATGTAGTAAACTATAGGATACGTAAATAGTTAATGAAAAAATATATATTTAAAGTTTATATTTAATACTTCTAGTCTATAAAACATTAAGTTTTAAATATGTATAGATACACTAGGTAGTGTATGTAGAAAGTCGAAAACTTAATTTGTAAGAAACATTAAGCTTTGGCTGCAAACAATGTGATTTTCTTTTGATGATCTTTTTGCATTATAAATTAAACTTAATTAATTATATTAAAAGTCTTATTTTTATATAATTAACACTCACTTGTAGAGAAATATGTTGGTATGAAGATGACCAACTGCATGCGCCTCCAGTAGGTCAACATGGCCGCACTTCCGGTTACATAATTCCCGCGCTTTATTTTCTACACGTTGGCATAATCTAAACTGAATGTTGAAAAAAATTGAAATCCTGTATCGTATACGAAACGTTTTATAGCGAATTTTGTTCAAATACTTTTTACAATTAGTAAATTAAAACCAGCAAAGAGTGAAAACGTAAGCATTCAAACAAAGAAATGTTATAGATATTTGTCAGGATTTTTCTATTTATTTACTCTGCGTTTTGTATATTTCCAGGCACTGAAATTGACCGAAGTTATTACGTTTCTTACTGAACTAGGTATATCCATCGCACATGCAAAGTTTGATACAGTTCGTATATGAAAATAATAAATTATTGGGTGTTGCAATCTCCAAAATAATACTTTTTAAATACCTTTTGCTGTTGGCGATAAATATTTATCACATTTCCATAGCTTGTGCAGAGAAGACGAAAGTTGCTGTCTGATTTAATAGCGTAATTGAGCGACCATATAGCAGCCAAAGCCGCGTTATGTTCTTCCTTTAATTCCTTTTTGTAGTAATAAAAATAGTATTACTATTATATAGTATAGACTGTGATTCTTATTTATTGTTAATAATAAGTAACTCCCTATGCGCCTTAACCAAAGTTTCTAATTACTTCTATAAACTGTAGTGGTAGATACAGAAGGGAGTCGACGGGTATTACGACTGCGGAAGAGTTGCTGCATCTCACACAGGACGGGACAAGCTTCACGAGACTGACAGCCAACCTCCAGCAATGGCACCAAAAGATACAGAAACTAGGTACACTTTGACAGCGCGAACTTTGACTCCCTTATGCCGCGCGGCAGGTCACCTACACGTTGGACTGATCAGATTAAGTCTGCCATAGGAGAATCATTAAATCAGTGCAGCAGGATGACCTCTAATAGGCAACGATGGCGGAACGTCGTGAAGCGCATCACATCTGCCCCTTCTTACCACATAGCAATCACGATCGCTCTGTCAAGAGTATACCCAATAAGAAGAAGATGTCAAAATCTACATGACGAACGAGTCAGGCTTAGGGTGAGATTAGAGGGCTCGCGAGTGCGTTGCCGGCATTTTAAAAATGGTACACTCTTGTCTTAAAGGGCCCTAAGTCGAATTGGTTGGCAAATACTTCAGTGTTTAACATTCTTAAGTTTAACATTCTTAAAAGACGCTCCGATGTTGAACAAGGGACGTCGATGGTCAAGGGTGGATTTTCGTTTTCTGTCTCAACTTCCGATGCTAAAACTCAGCTGCAGATATTAATCCGAACAACTCTAAACACTCTCCATGCGGTAGAAGACGCAGAGGGACCCCACATCTCTACGCAACGCCCAGGTATCAAACTGCTCGGATAGGGACGGTCGTCGACGATTCGAACCGCTCGAATAGTTGAATATACCCTGCACATAAACAAAAGTAAACTAACCTTGAATAATTTAAAAAGTCTGCATAAATTCCAAGCGATACTCTCAAAAAAGTCCGCAACGACCCCACTCTCAGTCCCCACATAAAACTTTGGAACGACATATAGTGCCATGACTTGGTTGACCGAGCATAGATAGTTTTGAAGCCTTTTAGAATTTCTGCAACGATAAACAACTTGATACATCTTATATGAGGTTTCTATTTATTGATATTTAATAAAATCAAAATTTATTTTACGTTTTAATATCTCTATCACCTATGGACACTTTTTAAGAAATTTGCTCTATTGAATTTTAAGAAATTCTTTTAAAAATGAATATGTTTTTAAAATTGACATATTTATTGGACCTACTTGCGTGTTTTATAAATTATACTAGCGGATCCGACAGACGTTGTCCTGTCTACACGTCTTTAATTTCAAAATTTCAATTTTTAATAAGCCATTTTGATGAAAATTATTATACAAATGTTATGACAATATCTAACGATCCAGCACATGGTCACACACGATATAACACAATGATAACAAAACTTTTTTTAAATTTCGGGACAGACTAAAATTAAAATTCGAATATTATTTAAAATTTGACACTGCGATGGTAGCGCCGTCTGTCGGATCCAATGTAAAACATTCCAAAATCAACAACAACTAATAAATTGAAAATTAATTAAAAAAACATTGTCCAGCGGACAAAATTGTGAATCTAAACCATTCCCAGATCCCCTGGAACACACACAAAAAATTTCGTCTAAATCGGTCCAGTCGTTTAGGAGGAGTTCAGTCACATACACACGCACACAAGAAATATATATATTAAGATTAGTAATGACTGTATTCTTTTTATTTTATCTTTATTATTAAATCGTAGTTAAGAAATTCTCCTAAAGGAGATGCAGTGTGTAGAGGAGACACGAAGATACACAAAAACATCTTCACTTGAACATTCAAAATTTTCCTTAAAATCTGTCCAGCCGATTAGGAGTTTAATTACGAACATATGTACAGAAGATTTATACATATATACCAGCGGCAAAAAAACCATATTCAAATCGGTCCAGCCGTTGAGGTGATCAGTGACATACAGATTACAGACGTTTAGTAGAATTGTATATTTAAACTTACGACTAACTAGTGACGCGTATATAATAGAATATTCTTTAATTACTTTGTCTCTGGAAATGGATCCTTAAAGAGTTTCATTGCGTAGTACAAATATTCGCGGGACTTCTTCAAATCCCCACACTCCAATAAACAAATGCCACGCAACGAATAGATCCTAGCCAACTTTGAGTCAAATAACCACTTTATGCATTTATCTTGATGATAATCATCACGCTGTAATTAAGTAACATTATTGCCACGTACCCTTAACAGACAGCTATTTGCTATTCTAATAAAAATGAACATATTAAATATGATTATTAAACACCACTCAAACCCCTCAGAGTTCTCTAATAGATTACCCAATTAAAACTTTGTATTGTCTTTATTAAAGCATAGACATATTGTTTAAACCAGTGTTTCCCATAGGGGCCACGCTATTAGATAATTTAATAACATTATTTGGAATTGGAAATGCATTGCATGCATGCATTTTACATACTGTGCTTTCGTTAACGATTTCCTAGTAATGTCTGTCTAAAATCTATCACAGAGTGTCTTTAAGCAATGCCATTTTTAGTATCATAAATTATATTAGATTCGATGGGCGAAGCACCGGTTTAAACAAATTCATAATGGCAACCTTAATTTAATGCTCCCTTGTTACCATAGTATATATATATGTTACAGCCAAAGTAATTAATCTGGATATTATGTATATTATCTAGCCATTATTTATAATGTCTACTCAATTTAGATAAAGTGATAATTGACACGGAATTAATTACATTAACTAGCAATTTTATATAATATCTTCAAAGACTTGGATAATGTAATAAAACAAGTAGGTACTGTTAAGGTTTATATTAAAAATTAAAATGACATTGCCATAGATAATAATTCTACATTAATTAACATTGTTATAATGTAATTAAACTTTATAAAGTAAACTTAAAGCTTACTAGCCGTTAAAAACAACAAAAAAAGAACAGATTAGTACAAGTATTTGGTATCTATCGTTGAAGACTACAATAATAAAATATTTAAAATGAACTGACATTCATTACCTGAGTCATAAGTGTTATTTTTGAGTCATAAGTATTATTATTATAGTCAGTTAGACCGTGTTTATTACTTTGGCTAACTTTGACCCGCTATTATGAATAATATCCGGATGAAGTGATTAATTTATCATATTGTCTAGTCAATTTTGTTAATATATATAATAACCAGTCATTATGTATAATATCTATTTAATCACTGTGACTGTAACATATATACTGATAAACAATGCCATCCGATAATCCAAACCGAAACAGTTTCCTAGTAATTATTTTCTTAGCGAAATAATCCATATCTATATTACACTTAGTAAAGTGGACATAATTCTACGATTAAAAGAGATTCCATCTGATCTGATTGATTACACATAATTACATATCTATCAAGTATTCAGAAAAATGCCTAACGGCTATGGAAGAGGCATTTTTTTGTAAATTATTTAAAACAACATACTTTTATTATCTCTTCGATTTCATACAGGAGATGTATCGCTTGGGGAATGTTAGCGTTCAATTTACTTATGTCGGCGTACTCTAAATATGCCTCGAACAACTTTTCACTATCACCTATGAAAATATTTTAACTAAATCTTTGATAGAAGAAAACAACTTTATTGCAGTAACAAATATTAAACGGACTATTATCCGGAAATTGCATATTCGTTAAAACAATCAACCCCTTTCAACTCATAGCTAATAGCTCAATTTATTTGTTACTTTTCTGAAATTCTTTTTTTCGAAATTTGGAGTAAGTTTTATCATACTTCAACAATATCATTATTATTAGTGTTATTAATAATAATAATAAGACAATATAATAATCTATAATTTTAACAAACTAAACGAAGTTTCGAAGATTATAGGAACATTATCAATTAATATAGTTTGACAAAAATAAAATCGGACTTAAACAAAATTTTTCTTACCAACCCAGAGACAGTGACCAATGCCTTGAGAATACGCAGTAAGTAGTATAGACATACATTCACAAGTGTTCAACTCAACTGATGAGAAAGATGGAATTTTCGTGTCTTTTCGGATTTGAATTGATCGACTGACGCGCCTCAAATCAGCTGAAATCATATTTCCCACATACACATGTTAACAGACACATATTAACAGTTTACTACTATAGAACTACATATACCTATACCGATAACTCCAAAATTAAAAAAATATATATTTATAACAAAGTCTCTCCATTATATCAATATATTTTTTTTTTTTTTTTTTTTTTATAGAACAGGGGGCAAACGGGCAGGAGGCTCACCTGATGTTGAGTGATACCGCCGCCCATGGACACCCTCAATGCCAGAGGGCTCGCGAGTGCGTTGCCGGCCTTTTAAGAATTGGTACGCTCTTTTCTTGAAGGACCCTAAGTCGAATTGGTTCGGAAATACTTCAGATGGCAGCTGGTTCCACAGAGTGGTGGTGCGCGGCAAAAACTGCCTGGAAAAACGCGCAGTTGTGGAACGGCGGACGTCGAGGTGATACGGGTGGAATTTCGTATTCTGCCTCGACGTCCGATGATGAAACTCAGCTGCAGGTATTAATCCGAACAACTCCTCTGAACACTCTCCATGGTAAATGCGGTAGAAGATGCAGAGAGACCCCACATCTCTACGCAACGCCAAAGGATCAAGCCGCTTGGAGAGATTTTGGTCGTCAACGATTCGAACCGCTCTTCGTTGAATACGGTCAAGTGGAAGAAGCTGGTACTGGGGAGCACCCGCCCAAAGGTGGGAACAGTACTCCATGTGGGGCCGAATTTGCGCTTTATATAGTTGCAAGCGGTGGCCCGGAGTGAAGTACCGTCTCGCCCTGCTGAGCACACCGAGCTTTTTGGAGGCTAATTTTGCCTTTCCCTCCAAGTGACCGCGAAACTGAACGTCGTTCGATATGTCAACGCCAAGTATTCCAATGCTGGCTGTGGCTTTAAGGAGAGTGTTTTCGAAAAGAGGAGTAGCGACAAAGGGTGTTTTTTTAGCGGAAAACGCGCAAACTTGTGTCTTTTTGGGGTTAAATTGGACTAGGTTTAGTCTGCCCCAGTCAGAGACTCCACGTAGTAGGGTTTCTACTTCAGACACAAGTTTGTTCCGGTACTCATCGACATCTGCCCGAGAAATACGTGCCCGGCCAGTGTAAAGAGTGTCCCCAGTGCTGTCATCCGCATAGCAGTGAATGTTGCTAAGTTGCAACATATCATTGATATGCAGAAGAAACAGGGTCGGGGATAAAACACAGCCTTGTGGGACCCCAGCGTTCACGGGTTTAAGGTCGGAACATGCTCCGTCGATGACGACCTTGATGCTCCGATCGGCCAGAAAGCTGGAGATCCAATCGCATAATTTCTCGGGAAGCCCATAGGCTGGAAGCTTCGAGAGCAGTGCTCTCCATTTTAGTAATAAATTATTAGGAAATTTTATGTCAACCAAGCAAAACATGTCTGAATTCATATTTCGTGTACCCTCTCGATACCCCAGGCATCCCATTATTCCTTTTGTCCCACCATTTCGTAGAACGCGTTTTTTTTAATTGTAACATAATTGTAACTTAATCTTTTCCGGGAATATCTTTATTTATTTTTTGGAAATAATTCAGCAGTATTCAATATTTACTGTTTTTCGATCATAAAATTTACTGGTAATATACATACCTAAGTACTGTTAAAACATTTAATCTTACCTTCTGATTCAGTTAGTGCCTTTGAATCGCGACGGCTACTTAACTGAAAAAGATGTACAAAAAAAAACGACAAATAAATACTCAATGGCTTCCTTTGTACAAAGTTTTTTTGTTTTTTTTTTCATTAAATTAAACAATTAAAACAATATTTCTTATTTCCATTGATCAATCTTCTGTTATCAAGGGACGACGTTATTTTTTTTATAGATCAGATATGAAGATCCTATAAATCCGTGTACCTACATATAAGGACTACAAGCTTAAACCTTCATAATATCAAAAAATAAAAAAATCGGGGAAAAAAAAAGCTTAATCTTTTAATATGACAAACAAAAATATGTAATTGTCAGAACTAATTGTAACATGTATGGAATTTATAATCATAAATAAATAAAGTCTGTCTTAATCTTGTTTACAGATGGAGGAAGTATGCCTGAAGATACACAATTAACACGTTAAATCGCTTACAAAAGTCACAGCCCATGGACACCTGCCTTACCGGCCTTTATACACTCTTACGTTCAACACTTGGAGGCTCTTTTTAACTTTAAATACATTAAAAAACTTACTCCACACTCGCTTAGATTTCCGATAGCGTTGTAAATATTACCCTCCGAGACTTTTGACTCTGCATTCAGAGTACGTATTTGTTCTCGCGTTTGTTTTAAATCTTCCGTTTCTTTCTTTAAGCCCTAAAATGAACAGGATTGAAAAGTATACATTTAACAGGTTTTAATTAATAAAATCTGATCAAAATATGATTCCAAAATAATTGTTGTCTACTCTAATCATTCAGTTAAACAAAATCAGTCTTGATACATTTTCAGTCATAGTATTCAAATAACTCCGTAATACAATAATGGCCTGGAAGTAAGGTAGATGAATCCGCCGGTTTTAGTTCTCAAAACTTCTAGAACTTACATCATCACACCTAAGTCCAAAAAGCCGTGAAAAGCAACCAGAACCACAAGACGAACATTTCCGTGTGTACCTCTCCAGATACAGCAAGGCACGTGAATGCATTTCTCTCTGAAACGTGTTTATAACTAATACTTCTTTTGGCGCGTTGGGGAAAAATTATAAGAGTAAGAGATTTTTGAAAAGATTTTTTCTTGAAACGCCAAAGAAGTTATAACTTCTAACGCGTCTTTTTTTTTTAAATGAGCTTGTCTCGAAAAAAATCTGTTCGCATTTCGTTTGTCGGCAGACCAAAGTTCATATAATGATTGCGTTTTATTAAAAATTGCTTATATTATATAGCTACTAAATCAAATTATAATTAGTAAATATGTTTCAATGCTTTTTAGCGTATGTCCCTCTGTGCCTGTCATGTGACTGCAGCGTTTCCACAATGGTAGGGACATTTACAATCTGTGGTAACAAATCACTGCGATGTCGACATACCCTAAACGCGCTAAGTTATTCCTACTGCTACAGATACATAAAACTTCTTAACAGGATTATTTAAATATAAGTTCAATAACCTTTTGACAATCAGTAAGCAGATCGTAGGTGGTACTTCTAAACAGCGTATGTCTAAACTTCATATAACCACAAAACGCAAAGGCGGGTAAATCATCGCAATCGCCTGAAATAAAACAATATAAAATGTAATTCTTTGCAAAGACATATTATAAGAAATCTATTTATTTCAAATACCTTTTATAATTATATAGGAAGGTAGTTTTGACACACTTGGCACTTACCAATTATTCAAAATTAGAACTAAGCGCTAACCAATTATTAAAAATCAGAACTAAGCGCAAGTCAATTATTCAAAATCAGAACTTAGCACTAACCAGGACTCCCGAGTGCCCAATGAAATGTGTTTTTGACATGAGTCGTACTTAGCGCTAATTAAGATTAAACCCTGTGTGTCACAGTGTGACAGATTAAATTGGGACCTATAACATCCGACAGTAAGGCTACTTACTCAATCGCTTAGTTCCCAGACAAAAACAAAAAGGCAGAACATATTCCTTGGAAACTGGTGCCGGATTAATAAGTACCCTCGAATGATCGCGAGTAAAATCACCGCCTTCGCATTCCAACACTCGTATAGAAAATAACTTTGCCACCGCTGTAAATAAATGGAACAGCTCGTGAGCACTAAGTTTCTAAAAAAAAAAAAAAAAAAGTATTTTATTGAATCACAAACATTAACATACATGTAAAATCTAATCCAATATTAGAATTTTCTTATTGAATAAAACCTAATAGTTACTTAGGAAAAGTACCTATATTTAAAAACCATTTTAACTAAACCTTGTAAAAAATCATCAAGCAACTACCTTCTGCAACTTTTCGCGGCGATTCACATTGCAGTAAATGTAGAAGCATCCTTCGAGAAAATACATCGCCCAGTACGGAACTGCATTTTAAAAGCATTTTCTCAAACGGCGTTAGAGAGTCGTAAGTTTTCAGTATTAAAACTGAAATTTTAAGAAAAAAACTCTAATTATAATTAGTATATCTTTTTATATATACTTAATTTGCTAACTTAAATAAATATATCACTGTTGGAAAATTATTATTATAGGCATTTCAAGTGCCCTTTTCCATCCTGAAAAAAAATCAGTGGCGCTACAACCTCTTTTTTTTAAGTTCAATCAAAAAAAAATTTTTTTTCGTGTCGCTCATTGCTATCGAATTATTTATAAAGACAATATTTAAATAAAATTAAAATGTACCGTCCATCTTCATGTCCACCTTGACATCGTCGAAATTATAATATTTGGATAGAACAGCCATCTGAATAATATCAGTTTGACGGTCTTCTCCAATACTGGCGTCACTACCCTTGTCTGGCTTAATCTAATCAAACAATTTTAAATACAAATACAAAAAACACAAGTAAATGGGTGGAAAATGATAACATCTACGATCGCGACTTTGTTCGCGTGACATGATACTTCTGATGAATTGTAAAATAACATTTTCCTATCTGTGTAATCACATAGGTTATCCACAAGAGAAACAAACCTACACATAGTATAGCTGGTAATAAAAAGTATGTATAAAGCAAAGTCAATCGTAGCATGTAAAGCAAATCGAGATATAAACAGAAAGAGTTCAGGGGGCTTAGCCAATATGACTTAACAGTATTATTATTATTATGTAGAAAGTCGAACGAATGAGAATGACAGATCGTGTCGACAAAGTTTCATACAAATTAAGTTTTTGTCTTTCTAAATACACTGTTTTGGCTTTTTGAAAACCCCCTCGGGCGCCCGACAGAGTAATCTCTAAAAATAATGTATTGTTTAACATAACAGTCTCTTAAAAGAATATATATTCTTATAATCACTACATAGTATAAAACAAAGTCGCTTTCTCTGTCCCTATGTCCCTTTGTATGCTTAATCTTTGAAACTACGCAACGGATTTTGATGCGGTTTTTTTTAATAGATAGAGTTCAAGTTCAATTCAAGAGCAAGGTTTATATGTATAATAACATCCATTAAATAGTGGAGAAGTACTGTTATTTTTGAGGTTTCTAATGTGATGTTGTAAATAATAACATTTTTTCCGCTTACATTGCAAACGCAGGCTGAACCCTACGAGTTTTTATCAAAATAATGTACTACGTATTGTACACATTGAAAAGGTCTACAGAAAAGTCCGTGATGGTATATCTCTTATGGATAACCCACAATAACTTTTGTCATTTACTTTTTACGACAAATAATGGCGCGATTCGAAGCGATTTTAACCAATACAGCATTAATCCTTAACCAATTAAATACCTTGAATACATTGTTCATTTAATATATATCTATACAGCCCATTACAGCTTATTTAGCAGCGATCGAACGCGTATATTATCGGAGCTTTCCAGCGACGGAAATAACAATACATATTAAAACCCTGCTTTTCATCGGCATTGCACCCGTGCGAAGCTGGGGCGGGTAACTAGTATCCTATATACGTATAGTGGCGTTAGTTACTTTACTGTACTTCTTTAACGCTAACATAATACTTACATAGCTCTCTGAAGATACACTAATTTTGTCATCGGGCTTCTTTAAAAGAAATGTGGGTGGAGTAAGTGCACCAGTATCTAAAGCCTGTGTTCGCGGTACTGTTACCATAGTCAACTGTTCCCTTTGAACCAGACAAATTAGAAAATTTTGAATCCAACCAGGAAGACCGTCGCTTGCACTCTCAATCACCCTTAAAATTTTGAAGTGTCAGTACACTCCCAAGATTCAACACAACGTGGCAAATCTTTATAAAGTACTACCGTCGACTAAAGGGAAGGGAAAAAAATCTAATTACCGAGAATCGACTGTATATTGAACTTTATAGATTTTATATGTCCCATAATAACAGCCAAGCCAGTCTAGTTCGTATTCATGTTTGTAGTTTGTTTATTAATATATCTCTGATTAGATAAGAAACCCAAATTCTTCAAAACGTTTTTGTTATATAAGTGCACGTGCCAAAAAATATAAATACTATTACTAGTATTGTTTATCATACATATCCTTTTTATGTTAAACACATTCCAAAGTAAGTCCACCTTTACCAAAATTTAGGATTAACTTGCAACGGTTTTTCGTTCAATCGAGAGTTTATAAGTACATCAACGTACTATGTTATATGTATTCTTAAAGACTAACTTATCAAGTTCAGAAGGTATAGCCTGCACATCCAATAATTGGCAAGCAAGGGCAGCAAGATATCGACGATCTATACCAGATATTTGCAACTTTACGATCATGTGGTTCCCTAAGGCAGAACGACCCACATCTGGAAAAAAAGTGAACCAGAAATGCAAAGATAATTCAACATTACAATTGCACCACAGTAACCCTTCAGAACAAACAGAGTTTAGAAGACAGGGACGCCTATACGCAAACACGGGCTTACCCGTGAGCCTAAAGCCTAGTAGGTACAGATACCGGCAAACATCTTGAACAAATGTCATCTTGAACAAATGTCAATTTGAACAAATGTCATCTTGAACAAATGTCAAAAATGATATGGGAGGGGAGCGGCGGGAGAGTGACGTGGCGATCGCGTGATTGGTAAATCAGTTGATTTCTTCACTCCCTTTTGTTCACTCCAGTTTGCCGGTATCTATCTTTATCATGTTTAAAAAAAGATACTGCATTGGTTCTGATACGAAATTTGGTCAAATTATCAAATTCTATCATCCGGAAACACATTTATTACATATTTTCTGCTTGTATAACGACACAATTATACCCCACATATAAAATCAATACTTAGTTACTTAATTTCCGAACCCTATTTATAAAATATCAGCAATGCTGGGATTTTCATAGGTGGCTGAAACATAGGCTACTATTTTAATACTATTAGTGATATTGTTTATATACAAATTGAGGCTGTTTAAGGTATTATTTTTAACAACATTAAAATCCTGTATAACGCTTATGTACATGAAAAATTTTGGATTTCGGAAAAGTCGATTTCATTTATCTTATAGTAGTATAAGTATACGATTTTTTATTCTTACGCGAAAGTTTATCTTCGTCTGTAACTGTGAGTAGAAGGAAGAAAATTTTATATTGAAGGATTAATAAGAGCACTTTCCAAGATTCATCATCAATGTGTTGAGCTTCTGCCACAGCCACCACTCGTAGTTGCTTGAAACTCTAAAAAGAGCGAAGATTAACACAGTAAGTGCTGTTTTGTCAGATCCGAGTGGAGTGCGATCATAGTAGCGGTGCCGCCACTCGAATCCGTGCGAGCGTCCCATTCATTTTTTTTAACCGCCAACGCCGCCGACCACTTGGATCCGAAAAATATCTTATTTAATAATAATATACATTCATACATATTTTGAAACATTCATATTTACTTCAATCAAAATTCGCCATAAAAAGTTTTGTTTTCTGGCTATTACTTTGTATCCATTGTTTAAGTGTTAATAATAGTTTTGATTCTTAGTTACTTCATCTGCTTATTAGTTTAGATTTATCCTATATTTTAATAGCAAATGCAAGCATCTACTATGCTGTTTTGTGTGTAATAAATTATAAAAAAGTGTGAATAGTGAATAAGATACGTACACAACATATTGAAAATACAATATATATTTTCATATTACTCGATTATGGGGTTTGTTCATTTTTATTGTAATTGCAAAACTAATTACCGCTTCAAAAATGTTCTGCATCAGAATTCGTACTTGATACTCTTTGAGTAAACCTTCACTGTCGTCGTAATGAAAGCTCTCTGGTAATGGGAAACGACAGTCAAAAATTGTATTGATGGCATAGATTTCTAGAGGCCGGAGTGATGTCATATCCACTCTATAAGTAAAAATATATATTTAATTTCGCCTTCTAACAAGTACTTAAGCAAAACTTCTCTTATTTAAGTTCTGAAAAATATATATTTCTAAAATTAAGATATGGATAACACTAACACCTGCTTATCTTAGTGTCAAATCATTTTTATTGATGGCAACTTAGAACTCGCCAAATTATTATTAGTAACGAAACTATATCCAAGGAAAAGGATTATAATGGTTAGAATGTTAACCAAGTGTTGATCTTACGTAAATCTTATTCTACTCTCTCGATTTTCCCGCGATGATCGGCCAATGCCTTTGAATAGCCGACCCATAATAAGTCTTAGTAATTGGTAGGGTACCTGCAAACATTTACAAAATCATTTATTCCTAAAGGTTACAATGTACACTTATGAAGGTCAAAAAAGAAATACATATTAAATTTTACATTTACAGCCAGTTCTCAAATCAAGGGCGTAGAACGGAAGAAAGGAACTGTAATCAAATTCACCGTAGCTCTTTTTAAGTAGTTAATTAGTAATAATAAAATAAATTAAAAACAAAGATTTGTCCTCTTACAGCAGAAGGCATAGTGAAATAGGAGCACGCACTTACATTCTTTTGGAAACAACACGCAACAGAAAAATAGAAGCAATACTAAGCATTGGATGTATTTATGTCTCAAATACAATACAAATATTTTTTCTTCTTTCCTTTTAGATTTATCCATGATATATCAAACATAGAGAAAATGTATGTAGTTCCCTATCTATTCTAACCATATATCTATTCTTATGGATAGAACCTATATTAAAAATTAATTACAACTAATAAATTAAATACATTAATTAATTAAAATACAACTCCTTATAAGATGTAAATTGTAAATTTAATCGCACAGTTCATCCTTTTATGGCAAATCTCCATGCGATTGGCTCTCTTAAAAGCCTCTTTTAAAAGTCTTCTTTATAAACAATTAAGCATAATATCCTATCCTGCTCAATCGAGACTTTTGTATTTTCGTAATTTGGAGTAGCTGTTGCAAATTTCAGAGTAGAGGCGAGAGCTATAAGTTTTAAGTTTATATTTATTTTATTTTTGATTAAATATAGTTACTTGTAATAGTATTTCTTTCCCTGGTATGTTTCCTATTTTTAAGTTTTCTTCCTTACTAGGGTCGGAGAAATCGCTCGTAAGGTGCCCGTTTCATCCCTAATCATTTTTGTTACTTGTTTTAACTATAAAATAGTAAGAGATAATTTCTTCTATTTCACTTTTCAATACCATGTACGACACGAATTAATGATGCAAATCGAGTATGCGAAGAATCTTCCTAATCACAATAGATAACTGTATAAAAATCTTACATTATCGTTTTCTGTGAGTATAATTTGATCTATCTCCACGAATTTAGGAGTAATATTAAGACACTCAGCCATCAAACGACTTTTGCCCGCCAATCTAGAACCCTGTAAAAATATTAATGATTTATTATTGTTTGACTATACATTTGATCCATTTCAACCTCTAAAAATAAAAAATAAAATCTCTTGTCATGTGAAAATAAATATTACAGATTGGCAAACACGAGACGAAAAAGGGGAAAAAGTAAGACAGAAACAGATGGGCAGACGATATATAGGATAAGAGGCACAACTTGGACTTGAAGAACCAGCATAAAATAATTAAAGGAGCTGGAAGAGGCCTATGAGTCACAGGACACGCTGATCACCAAAACCGGCACATCTGGTGATAAGTTAGGTTATGTAGCTCAAAGTGTTATATATATTTCAAGTTGTTCGCAATTTATTAAAAGCTACAAAAAATGATACATCAAAAAGTAATTACGACTATAGCCACTGCAAATTTATGGTCCCTATAACGCGTGAACTTCTTAGAGTACTCATCAATAGCCTTCCTCAGAGTAGATAGATAAACTTGTAGTTCCTCATCACGGCCCAATATTGGATGAGAATAGCTGACTCTCTTAGTGCTATAAACAAGATCACATACAGTTATAGTCTTGAATCGCGCCAAGATTTTGATAATATAATCCAGGTGTAAAACTGGTAGTTGTCATCAATAAAATAACTTGCCGTAACAAAACCTGGCAACGGAGTTGCTACTGTAAAAAGTTGAGTGATCTATGTAACCTTCAATCCCTACTTAAGGGACCTCCTTTCTCAAGTCATTACGTAATTAGCTACCTAACATATTAAACATTGGCTTGGCCATCGCATGGTAACACTCACAAGTACTAAATGTTTATTTAATGGGGTCGAAAATGACGATAGGGACCAAGTAAATAGGTATTAATTTTACCTAGAACGGTTAAATTCGTAAATAGGCCCAGGGTTAGTGAATCCCTTTAGAATTTTAGCTTCCATTAACTTGAAAAACTCTTGATCGAGTTTACTTCT
This sequence comes from Pieris rapae, assembly GCF_905147795.1. NCBI lineage: Eukaryota > Metazoa > Arthropoda > Insecta > Lepidoptera > Pieridae > Pieris > Pieris rapae. The sequence goes on along the minus strand of NC_059509.1, from coordinate 798,164 downwards.
TAGAAAAGTTTCTTTATCGCACGTAACTTTATTAGGGTACGCTATCATAAGTCGCGCTGCCTGTAATCACACCAATCAATGCCTAGTTTAGTATTTTGTTGGTCTTGCTGTGGAAACTTCACGAAGGCATCAGCAATTACCTAGGAGAAAATATGACGGACCAAAATCGGTTTATGCTGCATATTCGTGAGACAAGAACTCCTTATTAAAGTGGGATCATACCATGTTGGTACCTAGTTAGAGCCGTTTCAACAATTTTCTTACATGTTAACTACTGAATTCTTTTCATACCTTATTAACTGCAGATCCTATTACAGTATATTCGCGCCGTAATGCGTGACCCACTACTCCACAATAAGTGGAACCTTAAAATTATTTTATCAAGCATCATTTTCTATTGGTTCGTGGAATATGTTAAAAACCTATACCATCGTATAATAATTTTTTTTCATTACGTTCTTTATTACTGAAGATCGTTTTAATCATTGTGCATGAGAATTACATTTTTTAACTGAGTAGCTAACGCTTTTAAGGCCAGAAATTAAGATCTTTTAGTATTTCAATTTAATTGCAATTAAAGTGCTAATCTAGTTTAATTTATGAGATCGGGTCATGCAGAACTTTACGTCTACTTTATTATCCAACTTTAATATATTGGTTTTACTAAATAGAACGCATATTCATACAAAAATACGGGTAGTGGAAATTCCGAAGTTACATTGTATGTAAAATCTACATGTGACATAGGAACTTTTATCAGAAGATATATTAAAAGTATGTGCTCGTTTAATAGCGGGAATTAAATCTATAGTTCATCTCGTTTAAAAAGTGTTCACCTGACGTTACTCCCACGCTAACTGTTGTTATATTCACATCATTTAAGTGTTCTTTTAATTTGTTGGCACACAACAGAGCATTCTCAGCTTCATCTTCATGTTTTAAGCCACGAAGACCAAACACCATCAAAAACATCATATCTTTATCAAACATTGAGACTTTGTTTACGAGACCACCGGTTTTTGATGTTACACTAAAATTATACAAAGCACGTATTGTTTGTTTCATCAGCTTTATTAACTTATTACTAAAAGTAAACATCATTATAGCAATTTTTAATACAATATTTATTATACAACGTATTATCGGTCGGTCGGTCATCGGGGTGCTTTAAATAATAGAGGATGTGAGCATTAGGTATTATTTATTCTCGTACAACACTCTGCTCCTCAGCATAATGCTGAGCCAGTGCCAATTACAACCACAGCACACACGCATTAAAAACGTAAACCATACCTTGTTCTTAAAAAAAAATTGTTATCCCTTATTCTATTTTTTGTTTTATTATTTTTTTATGATCACTGTTATTTTGTATGTTTCTGTGTGATTTGTTAGTTATACATATATGTAATGTATATGCCTAAATTGTTATGTCACGAATGAATGCAATGTGACAGTTGAGAGTCCCTTCGTGGAGCTATACTCTCGGGGCGTAACATACATTTACATATACTTATTTTTGCATTAACTTATAAAAGCACATTTAATGTCTAAATTAAGACATAATGGTTTCCCCAGGATTTTCGTACATCTCTTTCTCTCTCCTTTAGCATCCTCTACACGTCAAGGCGATAAAAGGTAGCTAAAACTATTAGGTAGATTAAAAGGAAATCATAGAAAAAGACTGAAAATGCTGCTCTTGGTACTATAGATAAACAAATATACTGTTGAGTTTAATTAACCGGAAATACCTCTCACTCACCAGCAAACAATTTTGAAAGCATTATTCACGACTTCAATTAGCACATCCTCTGTGACGGTTCGTGTAATAATATTAAGAAACACCACCACAACATGGCGAATTTCCGTCAAAAAATCCATGGGTTCATCGTTATCTACCGCCCGTAGTATTGGCGGTGCCATGTAACGCCGAAGAGCTGACCACCAAGTACTACGCATTGCTGTTATCACAGCCGGCCTCACTAAATAATAATTTAATTGGGGATAAAACTATAATATATACTTTAAGAAAAAAGAAAGAAAGAATTTGGTTTTAACGGGGTGATTATCTCTGGCATTGAGAGTGTCCATGAGCGACTTAACATCAGGTGAGCCACCTGCCCGTTTGCCCCGTTTTATAAAAAAAATATAGGTAACTTTGATTAATCCTATAAAAAAAAACTATTTGTTCCGCCCATACAAAACACCAATGTCATATGAGAGGAGAGAATATATCGATTATAAAAAAAGGTAATGTTGAAATATTTTGAATTTTTGACTAAAGTTATAGCCTCAAGAGATAAGACTTACGTGGTTTCTAATTATTTTTAACAAGTTTAAGTTTATTTAATAAAGAGTTTTTAATTTTTTCTTACAGGAAAATTCTCTATAGTTAATTCCAGTTGTAGGACTTCCTTCGATTTGTGATGGACTGTCACAAGTTTTAAGGATCTCAGGATCTATAAATAGATATAATAATAGTGCTTATAAGGTCCTAATTTCAATTATACAGTCTAAGTGACAGCGTAGCTCGTAGCAGCTGCGGCGTAGATGTCGGCTTTAACATTTTAACTACATACTACTGATCGCAATATATTGCGTTCAACAGAAACCTACAAATATTTTATTGATAAATATTATAGTACTAAGAATAAGGACCTAATTACAATTACCAGTATGAACATTTACAGATGAGTGTAGCTTTTGAACTCGTTTCCATGTGGCCCCTACTCCCAATACCTACGAAAAGTTGTATTTATCTTTGTGTTAGTGGTTAAGTTGTTAACAACGTATGCCGTGGATGTTCAAAATAAGGCAGAAAAATATAACGGATTGATAGGCTCCGATGTTTGAACACACCTGCCTTCAGCCGTGTACCATGCCACTAAGGTGTATATTGAGCGATTTCACCTCCATACATTAATTAAAACTTACTTACCTACTTACTACTTAGTTTACTAGTTGGTAATGAGATTGTCATTTTATCACGCACTTGCTTAGACAATACACAATGGTTCAAAACCAAAACTAAATCCAAATTAAATTTTAAGAAAAATTATAAGTAAAACAGTTACTAACGCTGGTCTGTGAGTCATTTTTCGTAGAAAGTGGGGCAATGGGTAAGGAGGCTCGCGTGGTGTTAAGTGATACCGCCCATGGACACTCTCACTGCCAGAGGGCTCACGAGTGCGTTGCCTCTATTTTAATAATTGGTACCTTTTCTTGAAGGATTCATGTATTCATAAACTCAAGACTTCCAACTACTACTACTACTACAAATCCTTGCCTTTGTATGCCGCCCATCGCCACAGGGCTGCGTGCAGTAATCGGACTCATTAACATACATCCAAGCACTAGCTGATGTAAGAACATCTCCAGCGGTACTCATATACTCCGCTATTTTAACATCCCACACAGGCTGTCCCACCACCACATAGTGAGATTGGCATTGATCGTGACCACTGACAATGGAAAACTGGGACAAACCGGCAGCTATTGCAATCTTTACTATAAAAAACGGTGTAATATTGCTTCATAAATATAAACGCTAAAACTATTTAGTTAAAATATTTATGGCGGCTTTAGAATTACCATAATTAATTAATAATTCGCCAGATGTGGTCGCACCCTTAGATAAATGATTGTCTATTGATTAAGACTTAAATAATAAATTTAGTTTTCTGACCATTTATTTGATCTATACCTATAAGATAAAATATCTTGTAAGATGCAATATTGGGCAAACTAGATCCTATTTCTAAAAAGCACTCGTAATTTCCAACATCCAATCTTAAGTCACCTATTACAACCATTTTACATATATTTAATTAAAAATGAAATTCTCTTATACCTTTTAAAGTAACACCAACGTCTGTGTAATACCGACCATAATTCTTCTGAATCAACAGCCCACAATCAATAGCAGTGTGTACCACATCCTGCATATTCATCTTTGATGACTTCTTCCACATACAAAGGAAGGCATCACCCGAGAATTTTAATACGTCGCCTTTATGCGTCAGTATTTCCTGGACCATAGCCCCAATATACAGATTCAAAACTTGAGTGAGGCGTGACGGACCGCCGTGACCAGCTTTAGTATATGTTTCGCAAAGTTCAGTAAAACCTTAAAAACGCTTTTATCATAAGTCAATTAAAAAAGCTTTTTATAAACTTGACTTTAAAAGAACCTAATTGGTTTGGCTCCAGTTCAAGATGGCTGCTCTGCCTTAGAAACATTTGTATGACTCAAACCTTGGCGATTAAAAACTGGCGGAGAGTTTCTTGCCCAATCTACGCCCTTGACTTGCCAACTGATATTAAATGTAAAAATAGAATCAATTTAACATCTTTTCTATTGACGTTCATGGTTATAAGTATATTTTGAGTTTGAATAGATGTACTTAGTCCAGAAATAAAACGATATACATAAATAAACATATATCTTACTTACGTAGAATAAGTGGCTTCCCGTTTAAAAAAACTAAAATATTGCAAGTTGGATAGATGAGTAAAAAAAGCCTGGGCCCGTACGTCAGAAATATATTGGATTTTGTCATACAATAGCCTCCTTACCGATCCGGTGTGCATTGGCGAGTTAGTACCAAGTCATCTGAGTATTTTAAGTAAAAATCTGTCATTTTTTGAGAACTCAACCTATACAAATATGAAGGTAGATACTTTTTCCTCGCCTTAGTAAAACAGACATTTATTATATATTCTTACCAGAAACATCTATAAACATGAGTGCAGTTTCATATGGTCTAACAGAATAATCGGAATGTTTGTAAATTATTTCGTCAGGTACCAGAGAAGCTAAAATGGCTATACGTTTCGCTTCGCGGACGTCACTCCAGCTTCCAGTACCGTTATCTAACCTAAGAACGTGAGTAAAATTATTAAGTACTATTATGTCATCGCCGTCGTAGTAAAGCGTATAGTTATATACGAGGTTACTTCTTTTGTAAGAAAAATTCTGACCTAAATTCAAAAGCGAAACAAACGAAAGATTCAACTTCTTGATCAGTTTATAGAAGTTCTATGGTTAATTAAAAAAAAAACAATGTATATTACCTTGGTTCACCCAATTAATTCCTAAAACCTTCTTAATTGTAAGTTAAAAATGATTAGCAAAACTTATACATTTAACTGCATCTAAAATCATATCTTAACCATATTATTATTATGTAAGTATTTTATTTTGTATAAGAAATACATTTATATTGTGTAAGAGTGTTCCAAATCCGCTTAAAGTATACCACTAAAGGGCTTGTAACTTCGAATAGCAGCGATCAAGCTGCGTTCGCAACCTTGATATCGCGCCGAACAACTCATTGAGGTCGGAATCGCTAATGGAACATCCATGAGATTTCACTGAGAAAGGGATAAGGCCTGGAGCCTTATCTGTACGTGGTATGCTCCAAGATCGTTTTTAATTCAACAACTTACACAAATGTTTCTTCCTTTTGTCCTTTATTACGATATCGCTCCCTCGGCGGCATCATATCCTCTGGCAAGACGTTTCTGCTTATCGTTTGCCGGTGGATCCTTTTTAAGGCAGTTAGGTATGTTCTATTCTCAGATTCTGATGAAACTTTATCTGTTATAGGTTTTTCGGTAAGATATTTTTAAGAAACTACTATCCTCTGGGATTAGTTATTAGTTCATAGGTGTTTGTGGAGACCTAGCTAGCGTAAGGACGTCTGAATAAGGATTCAAAATTCTTAACTATACCACTAAGAGCATTACTTACTGGAATAATCTAAGACTGCAATGAATTAAATAATCAAATGAAATTGTTAATTAATATCAAGTTCTTTGAGATATTATACCTGTGTTTTCCATTTTCTCAACTAAGTAATGTTTAACAATGTATAAAATACACACTTCTGCTTGTCAATATGACTTTGACTGGACTTAAATACATATTTTACTTTTTATTACATTATAGTCTATTATAATGTTGAGAGTAAAATATTTATGTATTTAAATATGTATACTAGACTTTTAAAATACTTATGTATCCTAATTTTATACCCAGATCTCAATTAATATTTATGCAATTAAGTAAATGTATTTCGAAATTAAGTTATTTCTTTTGATTTATAGAAAAGTAATAAATTATTGCATTTATTTAAAAAATTAAGGGATTCGAACCCGGGCGCATCACGCCATGCAATTAATATGTATAAGAAAAAAAGGAGTATAATTATAATAATAAAAAAATATTATACTTTAATGTTTTATTTTATTTTTTACTAGACATTAACGATCTTAAGATTAAATTGGTCACTATCACATAACATGAGATCACTGCTGTGATAACTGAAATTAAAAATAACTTCAATTAGATAATTATATCTTAAATTAAAAATGATTGAGCATTCAAATTAAAAAATGAACCAATTTTATAATTGTGTTGTTGAAATTTAGGTAAATATGCCTATGCGGCTATCTGAATTTTACCAGGCTGTATTTTTATTACTTTTGTAATTGGTTCTGTGCTCACTCTGGTTTACACTTTAGTTTTTGAGACAAATCATCTATTTGTTTATATAGAAAAGCCATCACTGAAGTACTGTGGTAATTTACAAATATATCATACAAGACCAGAATATAAGATGTTAGCTGCTTTCTTTATAGGCATTAATTACTTATACTGGATGACTTATTAAAAAGGGTAGTTAATATAATTTAACTACTATTCACCATATATTTATTTTTGATAAACAATCTTAGATTCTCATTTCAGTAATTAAATTGATATTAATGAATGTAAACTTGAAAGAATCGTATTTAGGAAACTAATAATTTAACTAGCTTGTAAATACAATAAAACACAAATGGTACTAATCATTAGAAAGAATTATACTTACAAGAATACTTACCAATCCAATCCCTTGTTTTGTTTGGTATCAGCTATAAAAATGACAATGAACACCTATTTCTAAAGATACTCCCTATTTTTATAATATGTAATATATACTTACAGGTTTATTAAATAGATCAGTTTATGATTTAAAATAAAATTTACCATTAATAAAGAAGCCCATGATAGAAATTGGTTTTACTGAATTTGTTAATTAATTCTGTTATTCCTGTGCAAAAATCTATTTGAATTTTCTCATTTTTCTATTTCAAATTATCTACTCACAAATTTTCACCCACCTTTAGCACTAAAGTTTTCAATTTAAATATAGGGCTCACATCACAATAACCACTATTCACTTATTAAGAATGATTAATTGTTGACCTACTTCAGATAGTTAAATACACCTGCTATTTCACAGACACAATAACTGCACTATCACAACTCACAAGGTTTAAGAAAAAAACAAAATTATTTAATATAATCTATTTGTGTTCACACACTACACATCACCTAACTTACACTGATTACACTATAACTCATATTTGTTCCTAAATTACACATGTTCCAAAAATACTTTACTAAAATCAGATATATACTTTATCTTGTGATAGTTATTGCTTTACACATCAAACTGTGATAAACACAGCACACCCACATTTTTTAATGTTCACAATCTTTACATACACGTCACAATATGTCACTACACAACACAAGTTATATAATACAAAAGTATAGATTAGAAGTTTGAATATACTTATTCTAACTCTTTATCAACTAGATAAAATAAAAAAGATTGTTTTAGAGCTAAGCTGAACCTCCCCGAACAACAACAATTACTAAATGATCCTCTTTGAGGCTCTCTTCAGTCAAGTTATGACAAGTGCGTTTTAATAGTTCAGTTGAAAAGTCACATGGTGGAAAGGAGTACAGGACTCCTGTGGCTTCTGTCTCTTTATTGAGCAGAGATATTACACCGGCAGCTTCCTTTTGTTTTAGATATGAAACCAGATTTCTCATAGGTCGAGTTTGAATACTAGCATCATCATTTGTTATAGATGCTGTTGAACCCGCTACTCCCAGAAATATAGCATGAGAACTTGATGTAGCTATACGCTTTTGCACGTCATCTAACTTAGGCTGATCCAATCTTAGCCTCTGCGTTATTCTTAATTGATTTTTACCATCTTCATCTTTCATCAGGCTGTCAATTATGTCAGAATCGCCATCAGTTAAGTGCAACTTTGTTGGGAAAAGAGAGTTCTTAAGGATAAGAGCTCCATTCCAAGTTGTAAGAGCTTTACGTACAATTTCAGGAAGGGTTCTTGCTGAAGAAAGCATGCCACTACCTCTGCGAGGTGAACCATCAGAGTCACTATCAGGTGAACGGCGACGCGGTGTTCGAGATCGTGATCGATCCACTCCAGGTTCTCGAGACCCAGATCGACGTAAACGAGTATCATAATCACTGTCAGGAGGTCTTCGCCACTCGTCATCCCGGTAATCCCCAGCTCCATGATACACACCACGGTATGATCCACGTCCACGACCACGATGCCCACCGCGACCTCTATAGCCACTATAACCATAACTCTCATCCCATGTACCTTCATATCCTTCATAGCCTTCTACAGGTCTTCCATCTTCACCAACAGGGGGGACATACGGCTTGGGCCTGTAGGGGCCTCCATTTCCCACATCTGCAAAATCAATTCTCAGGCGACGTTCTGGTCCACCCAGGGGAAACCCTCTCATTTCTTTCACTGCTGCTTGTGCAGCATCAATAGAATCATACAAAATGTATGCATGAGGTTCCCCTTTAGCATATTCAATTTTCTTTATTGCCCCAAATCTGTCAAATTCTCTTTCTAGTTGAGCTACTGATGTCCATGGACCCAGACCACCAACCCAGACTCGTGTTGTGGGTGTGGCTTTACCATAGCCAATTTTACATTGAAATTTGCCAATGTACTGGCCTGACAGCTCAACCTTAGCCCTGTGAGCCATGTCCAATGTTTGGTAACGAACAAATGCAAAAGCATTTCCTGTACCTGGAGGAGGTCTTTTAATATCAATGTCTTCAACAATACCATAACGTCCAAATATACGACGCAACTCTTCATCTGATATGTTTATTTCTAGATTGCCTGCAAATAATGTCCTAGTGGCCAAAGGATCATCTTCAGGTTGGACATGATGCAAATAATTGGGAAACTTATCTTTTTTATTTTCACTCTTATCAAAAGGAGTGTGGTGAGGTCTAGGCATGTATGGCCTGGGCATGTAATGTGGATGGGGGGGATGGTGCATAGGAGGACGGTGGTGCATTGGAGGACCATGAGGGCCTGCCATGGGATATTCATGCATGGGAGGCCTAAAATCCCTGTGGTGAGGTGGTACAGTGGGAGGTATTCCATAAGCTCTATCTTCTGGAGGAGGTCTACGTCTTTCGGGTACTGGTGACCAAGCATAGGAATAAGGTCGATCGTAATCAGGAGGAGTTATGCTTCTTGGTCTACTTCTATACTCTGAACGGACCGGTTCATAAACTGGATCAACAATGGCAACCTTATCATACAGAATAATCCTGGGTTTGGCATGTTTAGCATCTCTAGCATCCTCAGCACTCCTGAAGCATACATATGCCACACGCTCGTCTAGTTCGTGGGAGATTTTGATACTGAAGTCGCCAAATTTTTTATACTCTCTATACAAAGTATCTTTCACTATTTCATCTGAAGCTTTGGGGTGTAATGCACTGACACAAAGCACCTTATAGTATGGGCGCACGGATTCTTCCCTCACTTCGCGTGACCTCACATAATCGTCTCTGTGAGGAGAAACGTACCTACCACGGGGACTAGGAGAACGAACTCGTCTGCGTACTCTATCTGGTGTGGCACGCTCATCGGAACTATCGTCGTACCTTCCTATACTACTACGCGTCCTTTTCGACCGGGGCAAACTGTCTCTGGAAGAACTCCTCTTCATATTGCGAATTTTCACCGTAATACGATCTCTATCTCTATCGCTACGCGGTAAGCCGATCATGAAAGCTCAGTTTGATGAACAACTATCTGAAATGCACAACATTACACGTCACTTCAAAATGTCGTTTTGTTCCAGAAAAATATAGCGGCTCACTTTTATTAAGTCTTACCACAAAAAAAACAGTTAACAGTACTTTTCTAAATTCACTCCACGCTAGTCTTACATAACACAAAGTAAACTGCACGAATTAAAATTCTGTAAGGTGGTCATTAAATCCAATACTGATAAACGTTTCCAAAACAAAATGGCTGCCGATGTGCCGAGAAGCGAGACCAGACTCGACACTTCACGATTCAGATTGACTTATCACGATTCACGATGGTCGATGATTGGTAATTACTACCCAAGTTCCGGTGCCAAATATAAAATAGATCATAACAGCGTTTTCGACTTCCGCCTATTCAGTCAGTGTAGCCATAAGGTAAATACAAATCACCATAGACTGAGAAACTTACGTATGTATTTCATATATTCGTCAACCAGATGTATGATAAACTTTGTAATTTAAAAAAATGGCTTAAGGAACGACTGAATTTTGGAAGCCAGTAATACATTTCTATTTATCTGTAAAAGTTCCTATTCTTAAATTGTAACAGTAATTAAGTGATATTGTTCTTGCAGAATATATTTTTTCCTTGAGTGTTTTTAAGTTCTTTTCTTAATTTAATTTAATGAAATTACAGGAGTATAAAATACAGGTATAAAAACAATAACTTACCTTAAAATAAAATACCTAAAACATATTATTAAAAAGAGTTCCTTTGAATAGTTAGACTGATTCTTTGTCCGAGGTAGCTGCCAGCTCTTCGGTCTCCTGTTATGTCAACTTAGGTATGTATTTATTAAAATTAATTACACCCAGCTAAGAATTATCATCTAACAACAATTATTCTGTGATAACCCCACTATGAGTTTTCTTTGTTTTTGTTCAACTTTTGTTCTTCATAGTCTGGGCCCACAGTAAGTACTGTGCAGCTGTGGCTATTGCCTATTGCTATGCTTTATCTCTACTAGAAAAATTTAAATCTGTGACTGTGCCTGTGTATCATCATATCATGTATGGGATAATATAGGTATATATTCTAGGTAATAAGCCCTATAGGTATTAGTTAAGTTGCAATATGTAATATATACATTTTTTAATCATGTTTTCTGGTTGATTAAATGTAATAATAGAACTAGCTAGACTTACTTACATGTAATAGATAACTGAAGACTTCTGACCCTTCTTTCTGGCTTTGGTAGTAGGTACTGAGTGGCGAGTGCACTGAAAAAAAATTACTGAATATAAAAACCTTAGACTACCATTAGGGCATTAGTCACAATCAAATTGTTGATAAAGTTACTATCAATATATTTTATGACTGATTGTATAACACAGTAAACAATTAAGTATTTTTGTTCTAAAGTTTTATCCTTATCTATTCATACTATCTCTCGCACCGATTTCTTATTTATATATTTATTATTGTATCCAGCAAGGTAATGTAATGATTATCAGCTCCAGCTTAAAAGCCATACAAACAGTCATAAAAACAAATTATACAATGATAGCTAAGTAATTATTTTCTGTTCCAGGCCTAATGTTCTTAAAGTTTGAATCTTAAAAAAGACAATAATGGATGTCCTTTTAAATGTAAATAATCAGTCTAATGGACGAGATAAACTTGCAAGGTCAGTAGTCCATACTGAGTTTTAAATTTCCACATTGCTTAGGATTTTTTGTATCTAACTGGAAGATGGTTTATGAACATTTTGTTTATGTTTTGTGTTTTATAGGCTAGTACAGTATGCCAGTAGACTAGTATGGCATCAGCTGGAAAAAAATCATGCTAATAAGTATTCCATTGAACGAATCAAAGGATTGGAAAATAATCTTAGTTCATTTAGAAAAGGTATGTACTCATTTGAGTAATTTATGTTATGTTACTTTGTTATAATATTAAATTACTTATTAAAAAATATTGTTACAGTTCTAAGATTAGGAAGGTGCATAGATATATCTTATGCAGCATTAAATACTATTCATATACAGGACCCATTCTTAAGAATATCCCTGACAGTTAGTAAAATAGCCCATGCATTGTTTTTGTATGCTGATCATATAGTGTGGTTAACACGAAGTGGTTTTCTTAAAACTGATTCAGACAAATGGAATCGCACAGCAAATAAATTTTGGCTATTGTCAATAACTGCAAATTTAGCAAGAGATGTATATGAAATATTACAAATCTTAGAGTTAAACCAAACTACATTGCTTAAACCGTCAGAATTATTAAGAGGACCTGTTAATAGTTTTGATGTTAATGCTTGCATTAAACATTTATATGCTTTTATTTATTGCCATAAAGATATCTTTATAGATACTTTAAAAAATTCATGTGATATTTTTATACCACTGACTGCACTGGGTTTAACTAAATTGAACCCATCAACCATTGGTGTTCTTGGCACAGTTTCTTCACTTGCTGCACTTATAACTATAGTAAAACCAATTACTAAACTTGTACCAGCCTAAGTTAACACTAAAAACTTTTAGCGCTGTTATAATAGTGGTTGTGGATTATAAGATTTCTACTGATTAATGTAATTAAGGAAAAGGGGTAGTGTATATCAAATATTTATTTATTATTTATTTATTAATCCTTTATTGCCTTATACAAAAACACACATAACAAAAAAATAAAAAAAACAGTAACAAAAGATATAAGGCAAAGGGCGGCCTTATCGCTTACAAGCGATTTCTTCCAGGCAACCCTAATGAGAAACACAACGTTAAAGAAAAACCATCAGAGGGTAGAGTACAAAAAAAATCAATTAACAAAAGCAACAAAAAAACAAAAAAACTAAAAACTTAAACTTAGAACATGCGTTACTATAACTAATTGAATATAATAAAACAAAATCAAAGAAAAAATAGCAATATTGTTCTCATATACCAAATTTTTTAATTAATTTTATATAAAATTCTTATAAATGTGGAATTGGGGGTAACATGGATAAGGCCTATACTGTAAAATTACTTAAACACAAAGTAATAACAAGTTACAAACAACTATGATATTTCACCCTTAAGAAATAAACGAATTCGCCTTATACAATTATTTTTATTGTATGATTACGTCCTAAACAAATATGAAAACGTTCTAATAGCCTTGCCTTGAGATGCAAATTAAAAAATAAGATGTACTGATAAAATTTTAAATATTGTAATTTAAAGAACATCATATTATCATTGGTAATAAAATAAACGAATCACAAAAATTTATGTGTGTTGCCAACGTTCTTAATCATATTTGTCTAATCTGTATTATTGTTACTACACTTTAACAACCTTGCCTTAGTCTCTGAAAACACTGTCAGTTGGTGTCTGCAGTCTGTTGTAGCCCGGATGAAAAGAAGAAACATCGATATCATAATCGAAAGCCCAACATGTTAGATATTCATCGAAAGCCGAATTTTTGCATTAATAATTGACAAAGAATTAAAATACAGTGAATTGGTTCGATTTATTAACAAACAGAACAAATTATTACATATTTCGATATTTTTTATCAACTGACTGAATTAAAAGTAATGTTGATAAAGAAGTATTTTTTTGTTGGTAGTGATGACTGATGAAGTGTGAGAGAGAAAGCGCGAGCGAGACTACACTACGCCTACTACCGCCACTACGTCTACCTGGGCGCAAATAATGAATACGTGTTCAAAATTTTAGTAAACCTGTCTCGTGTTCATAGAAGACATAGTTTGTTTCGTAAGTTGTATATTAATTGGTCGTGCGGGCGACCGTGAGTTAATATCGATGCTACGATATTTTTGGTATAGCAACATCGATGATCATCGAATATCGATGTTGTCTGCATCAACATCCCTAGTCTGTTGTGTAATTTGTAAACATTTTACTAGTAGAAATTGTTATAAATTAATCAAATAATTCCAGCAATGGCTAATAAAATTAAAGATGCTGCAAAAAAGTTTCTGTTATTAGGTCAGTGTGTACCCACAGTTAAACAAAATGCAACTAAAATACGGGTTAAGAGGTTAGAATTAGATGAAAATTTACTGATGGTATGTATTTTTAATCCATACATATTACTTGACGCTTAAGTTAGTAGAGAATTAATGCAGCTTTGATAGCTAAATATTTTTTAAAGAATATAAAATGTATTTTTATTTTTTCAGTATTTCAAAAAGGATGACTTCTACTACTGTTACGATCCAAATAAAATGTGTAAAACTGGTGATATTGTTTTAATTAAAGCTCTTCCCCATAAAATGACTAAATTAATAACACATGCCGTGGAGGAAGTAGTATATCCATTTGGAGATGTAACTGATCCAGTCACAGGCAAAAAAGTAGCCAAAGAAAGATACCGTGAAGATATTGATAGACAGTCAGAACTGTATGGAAAGTTAGATTCTGGCTTTGATTATAAAAAGGCACCTCCAAGGGGTTGGCAAGAAGGAAAAAAAGATTTCACATCAAAACCTACATATACAAGATTTCATGTTTTTGATAAAAATGATCCATATTCAATTTAAATTATACATAGACCTTATTGTAGCATAATTAAAGTAGATAATAAAAATTATGAAAATATGAAGACTGAATTTTTATTTATGTACAATATATTAATATATATTACAATATACTTTATGGGAAAATGAATAGATTTAACTATAAAAGACAATTTATTTAACCATATGTATATTTCTAATTGTTTGTGTTGACATCAGTCCTGTGCTAAAAACTCTCTTTCTAAAGCAGCTCCCATTAGATTCCAGGAACTGTCATCATCATCTGGTGGAATATCATCATCTGATGGGGTTGATGGTCTGGGCCTTTTTTTGGGTCGATCAGGATCTTTAAATTAATATTTAAGATTAGCTTTTAACATTAATTAGTAAAAACCTACAGTGGATTTAATTTAGATATATATATCGCCACTATAATATATAAGCCACCATTTATCTATAAAGATGAGTTTAGTACAAAATAATGGTTATAGTGACTTTGGATGAAATGCTGATTTTGGTTATAGTTACAGTGACTATTTTGTGTAACAACAAACTAGTATGCAGATATTGCCACCAGAGTGAGCCGCTAAAGTCACAATACTTTCATTTCAAAAACATTTTTTATCTTTTGTTTACATTGAGAGCAGATAATGTTATACAACAGTATATAAAAAATAACTAACCTGTATCTGAATCACTTGAATTTTCTTTTTCTTGTAATCTGTAAAAAAAAATACATTAACATAAAATTAATAAATCAAATAGAAAACTAAAATATGGATGCTCCTATTTACAAAAGTACCACATGTGATTATATATATATATATATATAAGTGTAATTGAAAATCAATTTCATTAAATTTCTGAAGAATCTTGTTGAACTATTTTCCAGATTGTTATACATAAATCTACTTTATATGGTGTACCAATGTACCTTTCCTGGGAGATATTTGTATTTTCTAGAGCAAGTAATCTGTCTTCAGACAGATTTTCTTCATCGTCATCATCATCTGCTGGTAGCTTGGCCTCTTCATCGGAAGAACTCTCATCGGATTCATTAAAGATATCTTCCACCTAGAAAGTAAGCAACACATGTAACACATTTTAGCTTCCATTGCACTATGTTTTTTTAACTGGATAATTGTTCTTTGCTAACTTAAAGAATTCATCATAAATATACATAACTCTCCAATAGTTTATAACAAAAAAAAATTTATAGCCTTACTTCTCTATCCATATCAGCTATATCATCACTTGAAAATGACATCAGCGGGTTAATTGTGTCCATGAATCGTCCGGAAGGGGTGCGCTTGCGCATAGCAGGCACAGGCGGGGCAGGGGGAGGACTGCTGCAGTGTGCAGGTGGGCGGCGGGCTAAACTCTGTCGAGGATACCAAGACTGTTACCTATGGCTTAGTTATTCAAAGGGAATTCAGAAGATCACAAGTTGTTTCCCAAATAATTTTCTATTTTAGACCACATTTATTACTTCTACAAATGCTATTTTAGTAAGTTGTTTAACCAACCATTAGTATGTCTTAATAGTAAAAAGGTATTCCACTATACCTGTCCTCCTCTTTGTAGAGGGTACAATCTTTCGTCTACTCTCTCCCACCTCTCAGCACACGCCCAAAGCCATTCTGGAGTAACGACGTGAACTTTCGTCTTAGCTTCACCCATTCTACGACTAGCGTTCACCTTTGCCGTTCCTATAAAAAATTGTTTTAATTACAATCAATTTACAATATTAAACTTTAGCTAATTATTTTGATAATTACATAAAAACCTTTTTTTAAATAGTAAATAAATCACATTCAGACATCCAGGTTAGCTACACCATGACGCCATAATAGAACCTATTATACCTGATCTGACAGCAACAAGATGAGTAGTTTTCTCTGTTAAATCCTGAGTGACCTCAGCCCCTAAACTTCTAGCGACCAAATATGCTCTAGAAGTTTCTAATTTCTGATGAGTTGGAACTAGACCACTGAAAACAAGGCTGCTGTTTGCAAGAACTTGACTCTTCACTTCAGGTATAATAAACTTTAGATCTGGTATATGATTGTTCCCCATCTTCTCATACACGTCGTAAAAGTGTCTGTAAACATATTATTTAAAAAAATTATAAAATAATTATTTAAAATATAAGCAAATGTATTACTAAATAATGTCCATAAATGTGACTGGACAGCAGTAACTATAACTGAGACTTAACATCAATTCTTTACATATTTTTGAAATAAAAATACAAATACATAAAATATTTCTTAAATGAATTTGAGACTTGTCTCCTAGAATGTTAAGGTATACACTGTCAAAGCAATTAATTTAAATGTAGATCTCGTATCTGTCTTCCTCAAAAGACTGAAATAAAGGAAGTCTTCAGTAGACCACAATCCTGTTTGGATTTTGTAGTGAAGTTACATATAAACTTGATTATGTAACTTGTATCTTAATCCAATATGATATTTAGATAAAGCTGGGTTGAAATTGGATGAATTTACTTAATTAACTTTGATACTCACAAATGAATCCTTTTCAGAATATCCTCCAAATATATTAAATAATCATCAGCATCTTCTATTTCTATTTGTC
The DNA here is from genome assembly GCF_905147795.1 of Pieris rapae. Lineage (NCBI taxonomy): Eukaryota > Metazoa > Arthropoda > Insecta > Lepidoptera > Pieridae > Pieris > Pieris rapae. The sequence goes on along the minus strand of NC_059509.1, from coordinate 781,129 downwards.
CGTCACATGTTTCCACCCATTTCGGTTCAGGTTCTGTTGAATTTTCAACCTCTGTTTTATTCTCATTTTTCTCTTGGGCGTTACTCCTATTTTCTTTACTGTCTATGGAAATGTCTCTTTTATCATTTGGTGTTTCTTGCTTTTCAGGTTCTGCTTCTAATGTTGGTAACTGAGTTGGGAGCAATCCATTTTTGCCACTTATCATTTTTGCTTTCTCATCGTCTGAAATTTATAAATACATTTACAACAATATTCTTCATAATCGAAATTTACTGTGGTAAAATTATGTAGTAATTAATACATACTGAGCGGCGGAGGCGCGTTAATGTCGCCTGTGGACTGGAAGAAAGAGTAAGGTCTGACTTGGATGAGATTGGCCGCGTGGCGCCACACGTCTTCCCGGTCGTCTATTATGCATACCATATTGTCACCACACGGGAACAACGCTCTGTATAAACATTATAAAATTATATTCATATAAAAATACAATTATATGCACAATGGACCTAACTTGAGTGTGTAAAGTCCACAAACCATTAATATAGTGCCTTATATTGGGACATGGTACACATTTTTGTTTGCTTTCCAGGGTTTATAAATTAGCTTTCTAAGCCTAACCTAAGCAGGGCATTAAACCAGGCCTTTGCCATGGGTAAACACCAATATAAATTAAATTTCATTAATCAATGAAGAATTAAAGCTGAAGTATTACTGTGAAGAAATAAATTGTTCAAATGCTATAAAAATTAAATATACAAAAAATATCAATTTGTTCTCTCAAAAACACTTACTTAATTCTTTGGATTTTGAAATATAGTCAGAAAAGAAAAATTTATGAAAACCAACATAATTTACTCAAATATTACCAAAATTTTATCTGCTTTTGTTTAAATTTCTTACTCTACATTTAATAGAATAAAAATACTTGCTTTAAATTAGCTGACTTTGTTCTAGCATCAAAGCACTCGTCTCTTGATAATATTCTATGAGAGAAGTATTTCTTCTCTGGATCTAATAATTCGGTCACTGCATGTGCATATTGCCTAGCTCCAAATGTACACACATGTAACTCATAATTCTTCGAGGCTGATTCAAGAAATTCCTGTGTCTTTGGCCTAAGTCTTGTATGACACCATCTTCCATGGCTACCGGGACCTCGTAAAAAGAAATGTAGGACACCCTATAACACAATATAAGTAAATTTTTATTTTAACCAATAAAAAAAAAGCTAAGAAATAACACTAATTCTGAGTATACACTTGATTTATTTAAAATAACAGTCTATGCAAGAACTAAATGTTACTCCTTACTATCATAGCATGTCCTATGTTAGTAAAAAAATTAGTAACTATAAATATATTAATAACTACAACGAAAAAACTTCTTAAAACAACTTAATGTTGTTGTGCCCCTTGACCAATACATGGCTATGACTCAATTATGTATGACAAATTAAATAATTTAATTAAACTATATCAATTAATATGCTTATAAAATTAGAAAAAAAAAACATATCAGACATCTAACAAGTTCAATCAATTATTATAATGAACTTGAGATAATCTATATACTTCAGTATCTAAGGGCATGATAAACACACCTTTAAATTAGGTGGTATGTCATCATTTGTAGTGTGAACTAATGTTTGATCAAGATCCACCAATAGAACTAATTTTCTGTCTTTTAGTAGCCGATCAGCATCCTCTCTGCCTAACTTTAAAGCCAATTCTTCAGAAACCTGTAATTAAAAGCAAAAAATTTCAATTTTGGTTTTTGTTAATAGTATAATAACTTGGTGTTTTTATTATTTCTCCAAGATTTAACAAACATATAATTATAAGTAATTACTTTTAGCTCAGGTACAGAATGCACCATTGGGACGCTCGCGACATCCTGCTTTTTTCTCTCGTCGGCCCGTAAATCTGCACCACATTCTGCACACATATCTTTCATAACTGTTGGATGACGACATTCTTCGATATCTGCTAGAGATTTCCTGAAATATGTATAGTAAAATCTTAATTATTTATTATGTCTTACAAGCTTTCGACGAAAACAAAATATGCTTTGTTTGTTATGATTCAGATTTGGCGCGCGCGCATGTCGCTGTTATTCAAGAGAGTACTTGTATAGTTAATTAAGTTTAAAATCACACAAAGTTTTGAATGTTATTATTTAACGTATTATTTTTTTTTGCTCATATTAAATATTAAGTAAGTGTTGGTTACGATTCCAGTCAAACATTAAAATGATAACCTAAAACTTTATTTATTACGACTGTGACGTCATGAAAACGTCACTTACCCGGGCTCGATAATGTCTCCTTCTTTCACCTTGATGGCGATTATAGTACCAGCGCGAACAGCCTTAAACTTCTTTAATCCAGTACTATTGCCTGATGAATCATTGTATAAAAATAATATCTGGCCTTGAGATACAAATGCGCCTTGTTTTACTTTCCACTTTTCTACTTTTATAGGTTTTTCACATGGAACAGAAATAGACATAGTTTTGTCCGCCATTTTGAACGGAAATTGCGCATTCCATGAAATTCTAATGCCGCTATTGGTGGATTAAGTAACATTTTGGCGGTTATTTAATAATGACCTATCACCAGCCAGTATGGTTTTTATTGACTAAATTTTGTCCAATTGAAAATTACTATCCCGGCCGCACATGTCGTTAGAGTTACCATTTACAATTATTGTACAAGCCTACTCTTTTCAACAGACTGCACAAGGTTTAAGGTTTGATTTGTTAAGCTCTGCTTAGTGTTTATTGTACTTGTCTATTAACTGTCACCATTTATCACAATCAAAGTTCAAAAAGCAAAACATTTTCGGTAGGTGTAACGAGATAGTGTTTTTATTACAAATATTTGTTTTAATTTTGTTAAATCATTTCGATTCGAATTTAAATTCAAACATGTCGGATGAAAATATAACTGTGAGTGACAATTCAGATTTAGAAGATATAGCTCCTCCGGAGTTGCGCGGATACTTGAGTAAATGGACGAATTATATACATGGGTGGCAAGATAGATTCATTGTGTTAAAAGATTCAACATTGTCCTATTACAAGAGTGAGCTGGAGAGTAATTTAGGATGTCGCGGTGCACTTTGTTTAAAAAAAGCTAAAGTCAAGGTAAGACTATCTTTAAATGGGTGACGATCGACGTCTGATTTGTATTTAATAGGAAAAAATTAATATGTCCTTGTCCTGTGTGACTTCTGAATGTTTTTAAAGTAAATTGTTATGGTCGAGCGAACGTTTAGACTATTCGTTCAATGCTATTTTTATTTTAGTACTTATATAAAAGCTTATATAGTTATCTAGTTTTTCCTTATTTTGATAGAATATTTAGCTTGTTTTTCATTGAATAATAACATATTTCAGCCACATGAATTTGATGACCGCAGATTTGATGTCTCTGTAAATGACTGTGTATGGTACTTAAGGGCGTCCAATCCTGAGGAGAAGCAACAATGGATTGATGTTTTGGAGTCATTTAAGGTAAGAAATTACCATTTTGGTTTTCTTAGAAACAATAATAATAAAGATACTATAGCAGAATCAATATTATTAGAAATTAAGGTTTTTAATTATCATAGGAGATAGAGTAGGTAGTTAATTTTCCTTAAATAGATCAAATAAAATATCAATATTTTAGGTCTTAGAAGACCAGGTAAATTATATTAAACTGCTGCCTTTTCCTTATTATATATATAAGTAAACACACTAGCAGCTTTTTAAGCTTATGCATATGGGTTGGTAAATTTGGAGAATTTATCCAGAGCCATGTTTTTAATTCAATCAAATGAAAGGCACTACTCTGTTTGCTTTTTGGGGATAGATTTATATTACAATAAAACTTTAGTAAAGTGTATTTTATTAATTTTATGATTAGTTTTTCTCAAAAATATTTATTATCTTAATATGCTCACATGTTTTTTGTAATTATGATTTCATTTCAATATTATCAGATTACATATTTATTGGTTATTGATAAGGCAGCACATTCCAATGTTGATTACATATAAATGGCATGTACCTTGTTAATTTTCTCATTATGGTAATTTTCATTTAGAAACAGAAAAAAAATAGAAATCTAAATAGTATAATAATCAAGATTAATAATTTAGTAATAAAGTTACTTATATTCAACTAAAAACTTTCGATAGTTGACTAATTCTAATATACAATCAAGTTTAAGTATTTGAGTTTTATAAGTGATTCATAATGGTTTTGGTTAATACAAAAAATTTTCAACTTTGTAAAGAATTGTATAAATACATTTTACTTTAAAATATTATCTAAATGCTGAAATACAATTCCTACCATTATAGGAAACAAGTGATAAAAATAATAAATCATTACTAATGTAACCTAATAATATAGCACAAGTTGAAAAACCTTTTCAATTGTATCCGTTAATGTTTGAGTTAGTTTCTCTCGTTTAACTCAGTTAATGTTAGTTTCATTTAAACAATATACAGTTTGATTTATATTCTATTTTACTAAATATGTAGATTATTTTATTTATTGGGTACTAAGATCTATTAAAATTACAGACAAAACCATTAACAGCAACATATTGTTTATATTGAGGAAAATTAAAGGTCCCGGCTGAATTCTATTGTATTATTTTCTTAATAACAATGTCATCGGCTGAATAGGCCCTTTGATGTTGATATAATAGATTTTAACTGTATAAATAAAATGTAAATGTGTAAAAAACATTATCTGCACAAATGTTATTGACATGCTTACAGTTCATATTTGTTTATTCATCTATATTTTATATGTTTCAGGTGGAATCAGGGTATGGGACAAATTCAGACAGCAGCTCTAATGGAGGTGGTCTCAGAAGACATGGATCTATTTCCTCTTTACAGTCTACTGGATCACATGGTTGGGACCTAATTTAAAATTCAAATCTTGCAGTTACAAAATACAGTACTTAATTTTTATCAGCAATCAAGCCTGATTAAAGATATTGTGATATGATATTATATAGGGCGGATTTCTTTACATTTTTACGCGTTTAAGTATTATGAAACGAATTTGGGGCGGGAAAAATACCTGTGGTAAAAACATTAAGAGCGCGGGCCTTGAATAACGCGTTATTTATCTGATTTATGTTATTGTTTTCCGGTTTTATCATTCAATTATATTCGTCTTTCCGGTATTTTCACGACAAATGGGTATTCTTTAGGTATAAAGAGTCACTGGTTGGTCACGTTTTACTATTGAGTACAGAAGAAAAACATTACGGCGCGTTATGGGGGGGGGGGGGGGGCAGGAGAGGCAAGAATCTTCAAAAATGAAAAAAAATGCGTGACGTAATAATTGGACGCTGCCTTAGAAGATTTTAATTTATTCTGTTTGTTTTCTTATCCAAAAAATCCATCGTTTTACGGTTGTACGGAAATTATTTGTTTTAAGTATATATTAGATTTTTTTATTGTTAAGAAGACGAGTTTAAAGTATTGTGTGTTTTGTTAGTAGAAAAACATATTTACTCCTTATCATTTTAACACTGAATATTCTTAATAGGCCGCACATCCCGCCGTCTGGCTGAAAAAATCGCGGAGCTCGAGACATACAATGATCTATTGTCAAAGCAAGCAATTCAACTGCAACACTATTTTGACTTTAGCATCGCCAGTTACCCACAGATTAACGATGACATTGCGGAAGCAATTGACGCTGTCAAATTGGCGGACAGTGAGTATATGTTTTATCATAATTAGTATACAAGTGTAAAATATTTGGATTTTTATTGTAGGTCAATTTTCCTATCCGCTTTGAAAATATGCAATAAATGCAAAAACTAGTTGATACTAAATGTAGGTTTGTTTACGGTTTTTATTGCATCTTCCCAAATTTCTGGTGGGCGTCCCCATTTTCTTCTTGCTACTGAGCTCTTCCTAGGAAGGGTATTCTTGACTCATCTGACATCACAAATGTTCTTTTTCCTTGATTATATTTATTTTGTATGGTTATGTGTGTGTGTGTGTTTTGTTTGTAGTAAATGTTATGTCTGTCTGTCTGTCAAAGTGACTGGCCCATTTTCACTTTTGTATGTGTTTCGTAGTCTTTTATAAAGAAATAAGCAAATCCTTCCCAATCAAACATAAAGTTTAAAAAGTAAACCAATTTAATTAAATCAATTAAAGTCCGGTTTCTTAAATGTTTGTAAATATGTATGACTTCACAGGTATAGATCAAAAGAAAAACCTGAATGAAGTGAGAGCGACCAGTAAATCATTCCGGGCGACTTGTAGCGCGACTATCGCCACGGTGCAACATTGTGTCGACTTGTTGAAGCGACGCGAGAAACAGGCGCGGTCCGCTGAAGAGTTATACATGTAAGTATATACTACAATTGTATATAATACTAACTATCTAATCTCTAAATCAAGTGTTAAATATTTAGTACAGTGTAAATAGAGTTTCTAAATGCCCAAATTTGTTAGTTATATCAGAATAGAAAATGTACTGACGCCATTTTGAAGTTTAAAAATTTACTATTGAAGTTTTATTAAAAAATCTCTCTGTTTTTAGTTTTACCTGTGTTTATATTATATGATATTTTTGGTAGAATATAGCGCCAAAACGCATCTGACTTCAAGATGGCATCGCTCTAGTCCCGGAGTGTAGAGAGTGACATACCAGGCTTAAAGTACCTTAACAAACGTCAAGTTACAGAAGTTAGTAACTTAACGGCCATACGTTAAGAAATTTCGGTTGCAAAAGGAGAGTCACTAAAACAGACGCAGAATTGTGTCTGCAATGCTAAACATATTGAGTGAGCAGTGTTGGCCTAGTTGCTTCAGCGTGTGACTCTCATCCCTGATCCCCAGATTTCGAGAATATACTATGTTTCTATGAGTATACATCGGGCGTGTGTCTGGCATAGGGAACTGATGAAAATGATTATAAAACAGATACAGAAATCTGAAGCCGAGACTTAAAAAGAGAATAATTCGATTTATTTAACAGGGCTTTGAAGAATCAGTTGAATGAAGCTCGCTTGGCGTCGAAACCCGGGCCGGATCACGAGGTAAGATTATTAATAAGTTTAAAAAATTATTAATTTCGAGATAAACCTAGGAAATGCTTTTTAAAAATTGTATAGAATTATTATCATACTCCCAATGTTTTATTATTGTTTAAAAGAGCAGCTATCCCTCCTCTGCGCCCGTGTCATAGGTAATCGCGTTCTATATTGTCATTAATTAAGTTAGTTTAATATCACAACAACGCAATTGAAACAGGTGCAAAGGCACGCAAAACTAATTATGGACAAATCAGTGTAAATTTGATACTACAGAATTATAACTTGTATTATATGGGGGACGGAATCGCGTTATATATTAAAATACAACGTCAAAGTTTGACTTGAAGTGTGTCTCACATTGGTCTGCTGTGATCGGTGACGTGGCGTAAGATCGGAAGTTGCAGCCGGTATGTGTTAGAGTGAGACGGACTATATAGGCGTGTCAGTCTGAGTCTGGTAGAGTGGTAGATCGAATAAATTTCAAAGAAAAAAAAATACTGCATAAATAAAAAATAAATAAATAATTATAATTGCATAAGTTTATAAAAAATGCTATGCAATAAAGCATAGTGCTTTACCGCGGCAGTCCCCGAGTGCCATACGTTTTCTATATCTATACTTCTATACTATATAATATAATATAATATAATATATAATAATAATATTATATTATAAAGAGGAAAGGTTTGATTTTTTGTTTGTTTGTATGAATTGAATAGGCTCCGAAACTACTTGGCAGATTTGAAAAATTCTTTCACTGTTGGAAAGCTACATCATTCCTGAGTGACATAGGCTATATTTCATTTTCAAAAAAAATAGGCATCCTTACTAAAATTACGATAACATTAACATTTGTTTATTATTTGATACAATTCTAACAGATGGCGCTGAGTTAAAGGTAGTTTAGTTTAGGTCCGTGTCGTGGTACCAACGTTTCACATAAGTTCTCCTACGGTTTCCCTTGATTAATTTACTACTATGTAATATAACAAAAACCTTAGCCACAGCAACGCTTGGCCGAGTCTGCTAGTTTTAAAATAAATTGTCTCTGCACAAAGACATCGTTAAACATTACGATCCGGTCAAACTTAAAACTAATAAGTCAAAATTACTATACGAATATTTAAGATGTTATGTTAAGTGTCCATTAACACTTCTTTCAGTGTCTATTAAAAAGAAGACACTATTCTTGTGTTCTTTTTTTTCATTTACCACTGTTTAGTACTTAAAACTAACGTGCACTAACACTAATTAAGTTTTCACTAGGCCCGTGATGCCAAGAGTGCCATCTGCCTTTGTTCGTGGGGTCCAGCAATCTTTGATTATTTGTCATGGATTTAAAGCATACTTTAGTAGAAAATTATGGCTATAGTGACTGTTTTTAACGAATCATTTAATCAGCCCCAGGTCTACCGAAACACTCTTATCTCTTGTTAAAAATACAGATGGTCAGCACATGTAAACGTTAATATTTTGTTTACGGAAATTGGTTCTATAACTTTGTAGCAAATGTGTTTCTACTAAGAATATGTGTCTTTATTTATCTATTTCGTAATCCTTCAGCTAACATAATTAAACAAAAATAACAAACTAAACATATATCCAAAGATGATACGTAAAGGGCCTCAAATTGTATTTACGAAAGGATTTCAAATTATTTAATACGCATTACCTAATTCGGCTATGTGATTGTGTGAATGTGAGGGATGTGATGATGATTTTTTTCTAGGCAAAGCTGACCCCGCTCCATCAGCGATTCCCACCAACACCATCCCGAACTTCCCACCCCAAATTCCTACCCTTGTAATGACGGATGCATGAGGGTGAAATTTTAATATTTTTTAAATAACGGGGCAAAGGGGCCATCCCATTAGTGATATTCCATAAACACTAGCATTGTCTGAGGGCTCGCAAGTGTGTTGCAGGCTCGATAAGAATTCAATTTCAATTCAATTTCAAAAATTCTTTATTTAATGTTCTGTAGAAATTAAAAGTGCTACATGTCCAGTGTACATTAATTCCTGGAATGTAGCAAACTTATAACTAACACGTTTTATTAAAAGCCGTATTGCTTTTTTTAAAAAACTTATGAGAAGGAACAGATAAAAACTAAAGATATAATAATTCGAGGTTTGGCATTGATAATGAGGTAAACTATGCAATCTTTAGCTGAGATTTGCGATTTTTGACATATCTAGATTTAACTAAATAATGAATTATAACTAACAATAAAAATAGGGTATAATTATAAAAATAAAATTAAAAATAGGGTATTATAGCACCGAGAACAAAGGAGCGGACGGCAAGCAATCATAATAGGAACAGTCACCCGCTAAAGGCGCGAGCATCGATAAGGCGACGCACGCGCATTCCGGCTCTATATCATTGATAATAAGATCGGAGGTCGCGCGCGACGCGATGACCAATACTCGCGCACCTGCGCAGGCCTGTCATTCATCGCACTCAAGAAACAAGTGATGGGGTAATTTGTATCGGTTGTATTTATCGATGTAAGGTAAATTTTTCTTCCGCGTTTTGCAAAGATTATTAATATATTTATTTATACTATGACGGTTGTTATGTAAATAGAATTTCTTAGATTGTTTGTATATGAACTCGTAAATAGTGGGAAACTTAATATTAATATGAAGATTTAGAAGGTTTGTTCGAAACGGAGTATTAAATGAGTATTTTAATGCTTTATTTTGGACAACTTGTAGGCTGTTTAAGTTAGTAGGGCATGTACTGCTCCATACTGGGCAGGCATATGTTATGCATGGTCGCACTAAAGTGCGATATACACTTAGCTTAGTTTTGCTACTGAGGCACGATCTTCTGTTAAGGATGGGGCTCAGTGCATTCAAAGCCTTCATGCTCTTGAGCCTAATGTGTTGCGTGTTGAGGGTCCAGTTGAGTTTATTGTCCAATATGACACCCAAGTACTTAACAGAGCGACTCCATGGAATCGCATAACCTTCAATGTTGAGGGTACGAGATGGTAGCGACCTAGTCCCGGAGAACATAATTGCCTCTGTTTTAGAGGCGTTAATTTTTAATTTCCACGTCTTAAAAAAATTAGTCAATAAATCGAGTGAAAGTTGGAGGCGACTTATTATCAAATCCAGGTCTTTGGAAGAGGTAAAGGATGCCGTATCATCGGCAAAACAGGCGAGATTGGTGCGGGTTTGTATAGGTATATCGTTAAGGTATAGTAAAAAGAGCTGGGGACCAAGAATTGATCCTTGGGGGACTCCGGCTAGGACCGATTTGGGGGAAGAGAGTGTGCTATTTATGTGCACCTTAAAAGATCTATGGGTTAAGTACGATTTCATTATTTTAATTATTGCTATAGGTACGCCAATTCTTAGTAGTTTGTGGATAAGGGCTTGGTGCCAGACTGTGTCAAAGGCTTTCTCAATATCAAGGAGGAACATGCCTGTCGACTCACGCAAATTGAGTCCATGAGACACAGTCTCGGCTACTCTAGCGAGTTGTTGGGTAGATGAATGACCTTCACGGAAGCCAAACTGCTCATCAATTATTATAAGCTCTGTCACTCGGCGAAGTCGGATGCATAAGATTTTTTCAAAAAGTTTTCCTAGGCATGGTAGGAGGCTAATTGGACGATAACCTGCAGGATCAGATGGATCTTTGCCCGGCTTGCGTATTGCGATAACTTTGGCTACTTTCCAGTCATTAGGGAAATATGCAGTCAGTAAGCAGGCATTAAATATTTTTGTAAGCAGCACAATACATTTTTGGGGTAAGTGTTTGATTAAGTGATTCGAGATTTCGTCCGGTCCAGCTGCTTTACGAGTTTTGAGAGAGGATATAAATTTAGCTACTTCAGCTGGTTTAACCAGTTGAATTTGATAACCATCTTGTTGGAGGCAGTCTAGAGAGTGCCAGGAGGCATCGACAACAGACTGCTCGTCGCTGGGCCAGTTATGGGTGAGCATCATATTGTTAGAAAAAGCATTAGCTAAAACTTCACACTGTTCCTTGATATTTGAGGTAGTGGAACCATCTTTAGTTTTAAGTGGGGCTAAAAGTGGGGTAGAAGTTGATTTCAGCCCTTTGGCAATGCGCCATAAATCGGCACAAGGATTGTCAACTTTTCTAAGTTTACGAACCCACAGGTTGTCATGGTGATTTATTATTGCAGCATTGATATCTTGTTGGAGGTATTTCACTTTACGGTTTATAAGTTTACGAGTTAGAATATTCGTTTCTCTAGCGGAATAACGTCTGAGACGATTTTTATTTCTTATTTTTCTTTTAATACTTCTTGGCAGTGAGGTCTCCCAAGGTTTAAGGGTTGTTACCGGAATATTGAAGTTTTTTGCAGAAATTATAGAGCTTTGAAGGTTTGAGATGGCGGAGTCAATATTATCGGGAGATTTAAAGGTAGTTTTGTGTAAAGATATATTTTTGTTTAAATATGAGCGGTAACCGTTCCAGTCAGCCCTTGCATAATTTAGCTTAACAATGGGCTTACGACGCGCTTTAATAGCGAGGCGTACGAATACTGGAAGGTGGTTAGAGGAGAGTGCATATATGGTCTCAACAGAGTCAACAGTATAAATGTTTTTAGTAAGTAACAAATCAGGGTTGGTAGGTAGCCTATTTTCATTGTAATGCACTAGAGTAGGCTCACTAGGGGCATGGACAATGACTTCGTCGTCGAGCATGAGTTTGTAGATTATATTACCGTGGGCGTTAGTTGGACCAGGTGACCAATAAGGGTGCCTAGCATTGAGATCACCCATAATTAGTATTTTATTTTCCGACGAAAATAGGGCGTTTAAATCACTAGTGAGCAAGGGCATATTGGGTGACTGGTAAACGGAATATATGGTAATTTTGCCGTGGTTAAAATAAAGGGATATTCCTATGGCCTCTAGGTTAAGGGTTGGCGGAGTTGAAAGAAGTTCGTGATCTAAATCGGCCCTAACCAAGATAGCAATACCCTGACCAGAGCCGTCGACCCGGCCATCGAGTCGATAGCAGAAAAAGCCTGGAATTTGGAGAGTAAGCCGCTTTGTTAATCTAGTTTCGTTGAGTGCGATGATGTCAACGTTAAGATCTCTTACCGCCAGCTCCGCGAGTTCCTGCTGCTTTTTGTGAATACCATCGGCATTCCAATATAATACACGTAGTTCATTAAAGTTAAACATAATGACCAAGGTGAGACAGAATTAATATTACTTTGTCCATGAAAGTATCACACTTTATGAAGTCCTTCTTGAGGGTTTTGATAGATGAGAGAATTTGAAGCATTTCACTAGTCGTTGAGTCTTGTTGGATGTTTGTGCGATCCTCACTCGTTGGGGCAGTCCTTGGGGGCACTCGTGGTGGCACTGGTTGCGAATCATGGCATTTAGGTGCCCCTGTTGCCTGGGCGGGAAACATTTGGGAGGGCACGCTATGCTTGGTAGCCGCGTGGGTTGGTTTCATGATGGCGTTGCGAAACGATTCTCTCTTGGACTTGATACGTTCAAGGTACTTAACCCGCTCCTTGCATTGCGAGAAATTAGCTGCGTGGTCTTGCCCACAATTGCAGCAACGAACAGTTTCTATAAAGCCCTTTTTGGGGCACTCTGAAGTAGGATGTGCCAGAGAGCATTTGACACATCTAGCGGGTCTATTGCAGTTTCGGGAAGCATGGCCGAAACCCTGGCAACGGTAGCACTGGGTACAGTTTTTACTACTAGTCCTGTAGCGCTCAATCACAACAACGCAGTTGGCCAGGTACTTGATTTGCTTGAACTTTGCCATGTCGGTCCCTGTAGGAAGCTGTATGATTACCGGGGGGCATTGAACGGGCTTACTCAGCTTTACTTGGGTGGCAGTGGTGCCAGCAAAGCCAAGTGACTCTAGCTCCGCTGGAAGGCAATCGATCAGGTTCGAAGGAAGACCTTTGATAACCACTTTAGGCATTTTTTCATCCTTCCTGGTGAACGTATGGAAAGATACATTTTCATTTAGGAGTCCATTTTTGACGACTTGATGACCCTCAGATGAGTAACATAGGATTTTAACTCGATTTCCACCCCTGTATTCAAGATGGTAGCTTTTGTTATATTTCTCAATGATATCCTTTAGTTTCTGGTGAGTCCAGTCTTCACGAAGTTCGATTACGATCGGCGGGACACGTCCAATCTTCTTCTTTTTAGAGGCATTTTTAAAAGGCTCTGAGATTTCATGGTCCTTATCCACTGGGAGGTTGCTGTAGCGGTTGCTTGTTGGAGTGACGGCGTCCCTCGAAAAACGCTTCGGAATGGCGATCCTCTTTGGATAATTCCATTTGTTTAAATCATCCCCACGTCTTTTGGCAGAATTACTAGCCAGATCTGGATTTGAAGATAAGAATTGGTACGGACTTTTAAAATTAGAAATGAATGAATTTATTAATGTATTTACTTGATAGGCCGAGCACTGGAACGCGCCCATTAAATACCGATAAAAGCAATATTTGGCGTAAGATACCACGTGTCTAACGATGTTAAACTGTAACGCGTTGTGTTGTGGGCAGATTATAATTTTAGGTTTATTAAGATCTGACTATTTTACGTATATTTTTACAAAAAAATTCTAATAATATTTGATTTGCAAGGATATGCTACAAAAATGTTATGATGGTACAATCTAGTTTGCATATTCGAAGTTACAATTACAATACATATGTGTATTCTAAAGTTACTTAAAGGATCTCAGTTCCTAAACTTCTAATGTTGAATTTTTTTTAATAATAGGCCGACGATGAAAATTTAGTTTTTTGAGAGATGAAAATGTTATTAACACTATCACTATCAATATTGCCTTAATTAAAAGTAAGTTGCCCATTTTAGTGGTTGCATTGCCGGCCTTTACTCTGGCTTTACTTTCTTTACTCTTTCTTTCATTATGTTTCATTGTGTATTGTATTTCCCAGGGTTTTTTTTCTTTCATCGATTCCAGAGCTCGCTAGTACGCAAAAGAAAGTTTATTTTGTAAAGGTGATGCGGATATGATTTAATACAGCTCGTACGGTGTTGAAAGGCAAAAGGGTTCAACCCAATCCACTCTTAATTACTTTAAAAAATTAATTGACTTCCCGATTTTGACATCCTAATTCCCAACGGTTATAATAGACGATATGAGAGTATGTATATTTCCTAGTCCTTTTATGATTCACCTGTTATTACATATCATCGACAACAATGCTGCAGTTTGTTTACGTAGGGATTTCAAAGTAAACGTATTCTCGGCATTCGTCGGTCGGCCGCGTCCCGAACCAGACGTCTCTATTTTATTCGCGAGTTAAAGTGTCAAGTGACTTATGGTGGTACATGATGAAGTTTAAGTTTTTCAAGAAAAACCAACCGAAGGTTCGATACCTGTTTACCATTTAACTATTAAATTAACGGTTTCTTTAGTTAAATCATTAACATTCAACTATTTCCGAACCAATTCGGGTTCTAATAGAGCGTATTCTTAAAAGGAAGGCATACTTTTGAGTCCTCTGGCATGGAGTGTCCATGGGCGGTACGCTTAACATCAGATGCTGTTTGTCCTTAGTTCTATAAAAATATATTTTTGTAGTTTTGTCTATGGTAGCAGTGTAGGATCGTGGTACAAATTCATGGAATTCGTTATTAGAAGATAAAGTGACCATTTATTCTTTGAATTAAAATCTTGGTTTAATTTAGGTCAAATAATAAGTAATCAATGAAATAAAACATTTAAAGTAGTATTTAGAAAGAGTTAATTGCCTTAAAAGTTACGACTTACAAAATATATGTACCCAATATGTTTCTCTTTAACAGAGGAATAAATTTGTTTTAATTTCGTGACGATTTCAAATACGAATTAAACTGCACGTTCGTTTTATATATTGATCAAATTTTCGCGCGATTTCTCAAAACGGGACAATTTTGTTTATTTCGGGGACACCGGGACTCGTAATTGGAAATAGGGACAGTCCCGTTCAAAGCGGGACGTCTGGTCAGGTTGGAGTTACCCCAACTTTAGGTCTTTAAACTTAGGCACGTTTCGATTTACCTTCATCCAATTTTCTAATTGATCATCAAAATATACGATTATTATAATTGCGTGACGAACCACTAATTAGTAGTTTAGGTAGATCGATCAATCATTATTTCAAATTGCAATAATTACAAATATAATGAGCACTGTGTTAACGTGATTTTAGTAATAATTGACTCTATATAAAATAAATTAGATTTTGTAAAATATTTTTGATATTTTGAACATTACAAATATATAGTTTTTACGAATATAGTACCATTGTTTAAATGTTGTTTAACGAACAGTATTGGCCTTGTAGCTTCAGCGTGCGACTCTCATCTTTGAGATCGTGGGTTCGATCCCCGCCTGTGCACAAACGGACTTGCTATGTTATTCGCTTGAACTGTGAAGGAAAACATAGTGAACCAGTTTGCCTTAGACCCAATAAGTCGATGGCGTGTAACAGGCAAAGGATAGTGTCTGGTCACCTACTTGCCTTTATTCCCAAATGATCACGAAACAGGTACAGAAATCTGAGGCTGAGACCTAAAAAGGTTGTAGCGTCACTGTTCTCTAAGTTTAAATAATTATAGTTTATGTTTAAAATAAATTTCTTACTAATAATGTACGACTAATAACATTATATAACATTACATAACGCCTATCTTTAAGGGTGGTGAAAGGAGCGATGTCGAAAATTACCGACCGATTTCAATACTCTCTGCAATCCCTAAAGTTCTGGAAAGATTAGTTCACCAACGCATTTATTCCAGTCTAAGGCATGTTATTATAGACCAACAGCACGGATTTGCAGCTGGTAAATCTACTCTCTCAAACCTCCTTGTTTTCAGTAATTATATTTTTAACGGTTTAGATAATAACCACCAGATAGACACAATCTACACAGACTTTCAGAAGGCATTTGATAAAGTTGACCATATGATGCTTTTACAAAAGCTGTCTTTTAATGGTATTAAGGGCAATCTTTTAAGATGGTTTACAGCATACCTACATAATCGTGTTCAATCGGTGGTTATAAATGGGTTTACTTCTTCTCAAATAGTAGTGACATCCGGCGTCCCCCAGGGCTCCATTCTTGGGCCGTTGCTCTTTTCCTTATATATTAATGACATATCCAAATGTTTCTTACACTGCAATTACTTGCTCTACGCAGACGATTTAAAGTTATACAGAAAGGTAGTTACACTTTCTGACGTGAAACTTATCCAGGAGGATCTCGATAGGCTTGATGACTACTGCCAGATAAACAAATTATTCTTGAAATATAGTAAGTGTCAGCATATCGTGTTTACAAGAAAAACACATAACACAATCACCGCCAACTTCACCCTTGGATACCATGCCCTCGAACGTGTGCGGTCTGTAAGGGATCTTGGTGTCCTTTTTGACTCCAAATTAACCCTAGATAAGCACATAGGCTTAATTATTAATAAAGCCTACCGCATGTTAGGTTTCATAACACGAGTCACCAGACCCTTCAAAGACAAAACCACATACATCCACCTTTATAGGACGCTCGTGCAATCCCAGTTGGAGTACGCCTGTCCAATCTGGAATCCGCATTACGCTATATATGTCGCACAACTGGAGGCTGTACAAAAGAAATTTTTACGCATTTTAAATTATCGGATGAATAGTGGTAGGGCTAATTACAAGGAACTTTTAAAAAGATATAAATTACCTTCTCTGAGTACTAGGCGTAATCTAATAGATTGTGTCACAGTGAGAAAAATATGCGTAAATGAAATAAGTTGTTCAGATCTTCTTGAACTCATACCATTTAATGTTCCTGCCAGGTCTCTACGCTTACATAGAACTTTTAATTTTCAGACTCCCAGAACCAACATTGGGTTCCGCGAGCCTCTTCACAGGATGTGTTCTTCCTTAGATTCAATCAAAAACATTGACCCTTTTTCGCACTCCACTACTGCTTTGTTTAAGAATAAAATAAAGCAACTCTTAATGTCTTAACTTTATATTACTATTAGTGTGTTGTTGTCATGTATTATTTTGTGTATCATATATAAGTGTAACCTGATGTGGATGCATCCCGTGTGTTTGTATTTGTTATATTTTTGACTTTGTTTTTATTAAGGATGTCTCTGTTTGGTTTCCCAATAAATAAATAAATAAATAAATAAATAAATAAATTCTGAAAGGATGAAAAACATATACAATTATAAAAAGCACACGTCCTTGGAAGCCTAAATAGATCGTCAAATATTATTTATTATAAAACTCTCTTTTTTAAAACCGTTAGCATTGTTCAGCTCTAATATTATTTATTAATATTAAAATATTTCTCGGATGCCGGAAATCCCATGTCGTCCTTGACTCAGTTGCGGTTCATTCGTAAATATAGAATTGATTACAAACCATTGTTACTAATCCATTTGAGTCAACCGAATTCACCGGAATTTTATGAGAGTAAATAAAACGTCATACTGATAAGGGTTATCTAGCGATCTTCGTCTTTGTGTGCTTTTAGAGATTTTTATTGACTGTTTTACGTATGAACATTTCGCGTGTTGTCTTGTGTGCAGAGACGAATTGCTTCAGAAATTTTAAATGTTAAAATCACACTTAAGTCCGTTGAATCATGGATCATTATCCCATGATATTTATCATGATTAAAATATAAACAATATTGAACTGTATAATTTTATAAAAATATAGTACAAAGTGTGCAATGTTGTGTACTTGGAACTTTAGCGACTCTCAAACGTCAAAAATTGATGTGTTTTTGACAGATGGGAGTCATAGTTCGATTTGACAATTTGACCTCGTTTCTGAATGTCACTTAGAGTAAGATTCGAGACATAGTAATCTGGTATATGACATGTATAACAGTGCATATCAATATGTAATATTTAGGAACGCATTTTAAGTATATAATACCTGTGTCAGGGTTCCCAGCGTAACCATAACAAACGTAATAGTTCAAAGTAACTTTTTTCTGTTTATTCAATTACATTTTAAAACTGTTTACAACACGCGTGTGGGTATGAGTGAGTGTTCTGTGTAACTATATGTTGGGAGGTGTCAGAAGCATCTCCAGATCTGAGTTTGTTGTGTTCATAAGCCAGCCATTCAACCGTTTTTTAAAATATAGGATTGATGTAAATCCTAATAAAAAAGGATATTACACAGTTCAAGAATACATAGATGATAATAATGTGTGAACACTAATGCCGCTATAAGATGGTCTGATGGCGTAAATTTGACGTGCCCATATGAATTGTACCTAGATGAGTAAATGACTTTTGAATTTGAATTGAATATTGCGTCTAGCGATGTCAGTCTTTACTGTCTGACAGACGTCAACATCCCTATATTAAGATATTCATTAAGTATATGGCTTTAGAGTTAATTTAGCTCAATTTTTTACTCCAGTATAATTATTGTCATACATTATGTATAAAACTATGTAAGACGAACCTATTTGCCTATATTATAAAGGGCTGATGGGAATATAATACTTCCGTCACTTGACACATATAGTGGATACAAAGTGTATTGTTGTGGTCTTGCTCCAAATGTAAGAAGTTTTTTAATAATTCACTAAAGGAAAAACCAGAGGTGCTATAACCTATTTAGGTCTAAGCCTCAGATTTTTGTATCAGCCTCCAGTATTTGACACGCCATCGGAATGTTGGGTCTAAGGGAAGCCGGTTTCATCACGATATTTTCTTTCACCGTCCCAAGGAATGTTAAATGGGCTCATAGAAAGTCCGTTGGTTCACAGTCGGGTATCGAACCTACGACCTCAAGAATGATTCGTACGCTAAAGCCACTGATATATTAAGGAAGATACTGTGAAAAGAATGATGAGGAAGATTATACAAAAACACCACAATTCTTAAATGTTGAATATATAAATCTTTCGAAAGTGTGCGTAAATTTCTGCGTATCGAGTATTTTCATAACATTCGATATCCAAGAATTCTGAGGCAGTACATATTTTCCTCGAGTGTCACTGGTATCGGATATCTATTACACTGTCGTTTCTAACTGTCACTTTGGTACTCGACGACAGATATTTTATTATATAATATAATATTTAATATATTAACAACTTCTTGTGAAAATAAATACAAAATAAAAATAATCCTCTACGTACTAAAATCTTAGCTTCCTTCATGGAGTTGCAGAATTCTGCACTTTCTACCGCATTTACAATGCAGAGTGTTAACAGGAGTTGTTTGGATTAATACTTGCAACTGTTTCATCTTCGGACGTTCAGGCAGTATACGAAATTCGACCCGTATCACCATAACTTCCATCGTTCCAAAACTGGGTGGTTATTAAGGAAATTTTTGCCGCGTACCACCACTATGTAGAACTAGCCCACTGTAGCATTTCCGAACCAATTCGACTTCCTTCAAAAAAGAGAGTACCAATACAAGGCCGGCAACGCATTCGGGAACCGTCTGGCAATGAGTGTCCATTATCACTTAACCCCTGTTCTATAAAAAACAAATTGTATTAGAAGGCTACATTTTTATGTATTGAGCAAATAAATAATTACGAAACTTTCGTCTCACCCAGGCTTCCTTTTCAGTGTCGCCTTTCTTAACTTTCCCTCAATGTCGAATATAAACACGAATGAATAAACGTGCAGGCATCTGATTGTAGCCGGTTTACGCGTTGACCTACAATTTGCACCTGTCTACCCTCCCTACGATGTTGCATTTTTCATTATACGACCAGATATAGAAGCCTTTAGTTAGTGTCTTAGGCTGAATATTGCATATGACTAACTAATTAAATAGTATAATAACAATAAAATACGTGGAGTATTACTGTGTTTTTAAATTGTAAAGTTTTAATGCGATGATACGAGTTATAAAAACTTGTTTATTTGCTCCACTTTCGGTGGTATTGGAAACTATCAAGTTTTAATTTTCAAGATAAAACCTTTTTAGGGAACTTTTTATCGGTAATGCATAATATTTCGAGTATTTTATAAGTATTGAATTGAAAGGGTTTTCTTACTTTCCAATATATATTTAGTTCTTGTAGTTCAATATGTATTGGATAATAACACGAATTGATTACATTATTTTCTTAATCAGCAATCGTTCAGACTTTTGTTCTTAAGAAGTGTTTTATATCCTTCGCTATATGTCGTTTGAGAATAGCTGCTATATGTGATAATTAGTCTGAATTTTACGGACCTGTGTCAATAAACTTGGGATGCATCGATACGCCTCCATCGGCAATTTAAATATCGGTATCGGTATCGAATGCATCCCTACGATAAACAAAAACGTAATTGCTACGGGCCGTTTCTAAAAGTGCACATGATTTGTTTATTTTTATAGCAAATACGACAACGCATAGAAACGAACCGTTTAATGGATATAGCAACAACCACTCCTACTTAAAGACAGTCGTCAATATATCTGTGCCTGTGGACATAGATTTATGACTTATTAAAAAATCGAGTGTTTCATATTATATGCCTCCAAGATTTCTTAATAATATAATTGCTTGTCCTGTAAAGTATGCAATTACATTTATCATATTCTGATCTATGGCCAATGGGCACAGAATTATAACAGTGCCATCAAAAATCGCTGACGCAAAAGGATGTCAGGCAATTGAAATTGAAAGTAATTGCTATATTCAAAGACCAAGAGAAAGCGGAACGTTTTTTTTTTGTAACAATCGCGTAGTTTTTGTTCGGATTACATAATCTAATGTATATAACATGACTGCGGTACGTTCACTCGCCTGGTTCAATTTGTTGCAAATTTTATTCTAATAAGTTGATTATATTAATGGGCAATGAGGGATTCTGAGAAAATATTGTTAATATGTCGTCACTGGATTAACATACATATTATGTTCAGTGCTGATACCGTACACGCATTGCCTAGGTCGTGTAATAACTGGTCGTTAGGTTCATTGCACTAGTGTAATCACATATTAATACGATGCATACCTATTTATATCAATTTTATTTAGAAAAATATAGCCCATATACAATATTGCGATCCGGGCTCGGATGTCGGATTATCTGCGTAAAATCTGTTTGAACAAGGGCATTAGAAACACGGATTTAATAAAGTTATTTAGTTTAATTTTATAACAATACAGTTGAAGGCGCACGAAAAGGTACGCAGAACTAATTATGGATTTGACGAATCATAAAATATGTAATTTGAGAAATATCCGTGATGTATGGGGATATTCTGTGTATACGGAAATCGCGTTATACGATAACGCGTTATAAGAGAGATTTTTTATTTTGATTATTTGATATTTGATTGACATAAAATTGATTCTTGAATTTGATCATCAGATTTTTTATATAATTTTTATGATCAACATTTAACATATTTTTTCGTGTGCGTTGAAATTTTAGGTAGATATATTACCAAGTTTAACGTACTAAAAAAGTAATTAAAATTAAAAAACCTGTTTAATCCGTTTTTTACGTAGTGGTGATAAAATGTAACAAATATGCTATAATTTCAATGACATTTAACATGTTGACGCCGAGCGATGAAATGCCGAGAAGTGTACGCTATTAAAATAAAACATAATAACTTAGATTGCGTTCAATTATAATTATACTTTTAACATAATTCTACATCTAGTTACAAATGAAATTACTTGTAGTTTCTGTTCGCATCCTTCTCGGAGTATTCAAAGCAATCGGCTATATATATGTATTTATTTGTTATTGTATTAAACTAAACAGGTATTTACATAAAATTTACAAAAGGGTTCAAATATTTACGAAAGGAAAAATGAATAAAAAATAAAAAAAATGCTTAATACCTAATTCGACTATGCTGTGCGATGTGAAGCTATGTTCGTAAGGGTGTTGTTTGTGGGATGAGCTCATGATGCTGGTTTAGCGCTATGGATATTCTTGGTCCTTTAAAGCATATTTTGCGATGAATTAGTATTTATCAAACCAGAGATTTTGGTGTAAATTCGCTAGTTTGAGACAGGCCTAATTGTATACTTGACAGCGTGCACACACAAAAACACACACAGCACACACACATGCATAGATTAAGTTTATAGCTATTCTTTTTAGAATTTTATAGATAAGGGAAGTAGCGAGTCAACCCCAACACAAGTGTCTTTTGACTACTTACGGGGGCTGTCTCATAGGTACTCATTATTGATGTAAAAATTTGAGATACAATAAAAAAAAATATTATTATTATTAGAGCAACTGACGTCGTTCCCGAAAACTGAACCCAAGACTCTATGTGAGTCAAAAGTTTCATAATTCGGTATGTTTTTATTAAATTAACGCTACGATAATTAATCCATAATTATAAAACAATTATGAAATTGTAATTTAACTGAAGCGATTTTCTAACAGCCAATTGTAATTATCGGGCTATTAATAAGTTTTGTGTTATTCTAATTATAAGTATTTATCTTGTGGAATATAGAAACATATTGTTATCAGTAAAATATGAAATGTTTTTAGCTTCGCCAATATAGAATATTTTACTTAATAAATAATGAATCAAATCAAAAATCATCATCAAGGTAACATAATGTACACTTATGAACGACAAAAAAATAAGTAATCTGATTCAGACAAATGTCAGACACAGTACAGAGTATACCGTGCACAGACACAAGTGTACTCATACGAACTCGTCTGCTTACCATATGACTATAGCGAATTGTATCTTGTTTCGGCCATACAATGCGCAGAGGCGACGAGAACTTGGAGACACTGCTGGTGGTTGCTAACACAGAAGGCAAAATTACATGGTCGTTCACCAACCAGATGGAACAAGCGAAAGACTCATCTTCGTCAAAACTGTCATAAGAGATGCGTAACCTATGGAAACAGATAGTCTTTTCCAGATGCTTTCTTGCTGGCCACGACGCTTCGACATGAGCAGCTAATTAAAGAGAGAGAGAAGCAAGTGCATTCTCTTTTCTATAACTCATATCTGGATGAGACAGTTGTCCGACAAGACTAGAGTGTACAGAACAGGATATCCGGATCTTTGCCGTACATGGCTTAGGTCATACCTGCGATCTGACCGGATGTTAAAACCGAGTTCTAAGAGCATAACTAAAAAAATTGCCAGTTAAAAAAAGTATACGCATTATCAGACGTGTTAAAAACGTCTCGTAGTATTTACTGTTAGTTAGTTATTTATAGTTAGTAAGCGTTGTTGCATACATTGATGTTGCTGCAATTTTCGATTTCTCGGAAATTACTACCGCTAGCTATGATTTGCAGTCTATTTACGGCCTTCATTGAAATTCAAAGGAATATATTCAGTACGTTAATTTCCAACGTAATCGTATCGGCAATAGAGCCTTGGAGGTAACCGGTGTTAAATAGCGTCCATGGGCAACGCTATCTAAGTGACCCACAGCCCAACTCCTGGAACAAGTAACTTTTGAAAATGTATACCAATACTAACTGATCCGCCAACCGGTTATTAATATCTTAACTATATAGAGATTGTCTCAGTACAAATATATATGTATATATTTGTGTTATATGTAATAAAAAAATAGGGTGGAAAAAAGGGGGAGGGTGGAGGCGTATAAAAATTACGACCTACAATATATTTATATATATTTGAACTTAATTTAAAATTGCATACTGACAAATCTGTAGCGATTAAATAATGATATTGGCGCAAAGATTTATGAACAAGAGTTGGCTGATGACTTTATGATTGGACTTCCGGAAATTATGCGGTCTTTCACTAGCCTTATCTCGCGTGTGGTGCTTACTTTAGCCTTATAACACACAACGCAACAAACATCGATGAAATATTTTTGAATTACATTTATTTCTTAATTATACAGGATTTATAGCGTTCTAGCGGGATCAGTGTAAAAATGTTCTTTAAATGGATTGTACATAAACAAAATGATTATTTATATTTTTTTATAGTCACAAAAGTGTTGGATGTAATGTAACGTGCTATAAAATAGAATGTGTTTATTATATTGACAACAGTTAGATACAGTTAGTTTCAGGGTTCCTTATACATAACAAACTTGATAGTAAATTCCATTAAAAAAAGAAATATTTTTCAACTATTCCCAACACGCCTGACTGACTGTGATTGACTGATTGAGTAAGTGTATGGGCGAATGTGGGTGAGTAAGTGAGTGAATAAAATGCGTAACTACATATTAGGTCTCAGGAGTATCTTCAACAATTTGTGTGTTAAAGCCAGTCCTGTTATGACATTAAACATAATTTGTTTTTAATTATATTTTGACATTTGCATGCTCATTTGAAGTAGCTAATTGCGTTAATGATGTGTTTTCCTGGCAAATCAAGGAGTTATTATAAATAAAGTTCCATAAATTTTTATATAACATGCTCCGATTCACCTATGTTTTATTATGTAAAAATAATTCAGTGGAATTATTATTATTATTTATTTAGTACAAAATATATATACCAAACACTTCTAGTCTAGATAACTACCTAATACTACTTTTATACTTTACATAAAAACCACATTCTATATTTTGATATTGACCTTGTTTCTTCTATTATCTATATTAGGAAGTGATAGAAGATCAACCTTCTGTGTCTGTGTTGCCGACTTTTGGATATAGTACACCAGTAGAATTAAGTCTTAATAATGTATGTAGAATGAAAATGTCCAAGCAGTGATTGGATAGGAAATTAAAAAAAAACCCACACACCCGCTTAAGCAGTGGCTCGTTCGTAGTTTTGTAGTCTCCAATTTATGTGTGACTATAATATAAAAAATATAACTTCTATGTGTCGCCATAGCCTATCGTATAAAACACAATTTTTCTTTATATCACACAGATAAAGGACACGTACAAAGGTAATACTTGATGGCATGACAACAAAGGGTTGGCTGTTACGTCAGCCATTAGGGAAGACAGTTATTGAGGGCACCCCTCGTCATGGTGGATGAGTTAATATAGCATGAGAGCTTAGTTAAATTGGATGACCTTTTTTTTACTGACTGGCTTTATGTTGTGTTTTGTTTTTGAAGTCATTGCTTTATTTTATCCGTACTTTGTTTGTTCGTTACAAGTTTTTCTTCTTATATTGGTTAAGATTATTTGTAGTGCAACTTGTTGTAATTGAATTCGTGTATGCGATGTATTTTAAATTTCAAATCAAAATCAAAAATAATTTATTCATGTAGGTAACATAATGTACACTTATGAACTACAAAAAATAATTATACATTGAATGCTTCTACTGCTAGTTCCCAAATCAAGGGCGTAGAAGGGAAGAGAAGAACTGGTAATAAACTCTCCGCAACTCTTTTTAATAGCCAAGTTTTTTTCTTTTTCACAACGTTTGTAAGGAGCTACAGCATTTAGCAAAATGCTGTGTGCAGTGGCAGTTAATGTAAAATTAGAAGCATTCAATATATGTATATTAATTAATATAATAATGTATTTCTTTTTGACGTTCATAAGTGTGCATTGTGTTGTGTTAATCTAGAATTTGAATTTCGAATTAAAGTATGCATTCGTCTTTTATACACTCAACACACAGCGAAATGTTTAAGATTGGTACTGAAATTAATTTTTCTTTGTTTTCAACTCTTTTCCTAACGTTTAGTTTCCGACAAACCCCGTCAGACATATGACGTCATTCATAATTTGGTTAGCCATCCCTTTGTTTCGAGGTCAGGGGTGTGTGTCTAGTCGTCAATTGTGTGTGTGGTAAGCAGGAATTAAATATATTATTTATTTATTGTGAAAATACATTTATCTGTCAGAGCGCAAAGTTTTGATTTTACAAATCTCATTGGTTATATTAGGTAATTTTAGAGATTACTTTTAGATATGCATTAGAGATTCAAGTTAGCACCAGTATTACAATTGATTTATTTAATATTTAAATGAATTCCTTGCCTTACACCCAACTGGCGTTTGTCAGGCACACCTGATCACCTAGTTGCCTTTTAGATTGACAAATGGTCACAAAACAGATTCAGAAATTTGCCACCCAGAACTATTTTTTTTGTTTATTTTTTTTTCATAATAATATAATATAATGACAAAAAAAGAAATTTATGTATAATCACAATATGTTACATTAGAAAACCAGTGAGGTTTGTAAATCTATTATTGTCTGAATGCTTCCAGGTTCTATATATGAGCTAGACGATAACAACCAAAAGTGTTAATATGTAATTCGTGAGGATATTAGCAGTTGCATAGAAAGTTATAGCTGGTAATTTAGCGGCTTCGTTAGCTGTTTGTCCATTTCCGGTGTTACAATGTTTTGTGACGTCACACCGGCTTTGATGTGCTAATTTCTTTATCTATGAACAAAGCTATTTTGTGACCTTGACTTTTGTGATATCTTTTTCAGGTGGTGATTTATGTGTTGTTCAGTAGGCATATATTACGTAAGATAACCATTAGTCTTGTCTCTTCTGTACCTGTTACGTGTTTATTTCCTAATCGGAAAGTTTGTGATATTTTTGTACGTACATGTGGGCCATGTCCACATAAACCTTCGACATCAGGGATGAGTTGCACGAACAAGCCTAATACTACTTGCAATGTTATTTACGACTAGAGTATTGTTAGTGTTTTTGTAAGGTATAACTTTGTAAACAATAACCAGTCTCCAGAAGAAAACACTCCTTATATGGAAATTGTATTTGTTTTTACATAAAGCTCCGAAGCGAGAGAATTATCACTACATAAATTCAAAACTCTCGTTAATCGTAAATTAATCAATAAAGCTGTTTATAAATTCACAATTATTAAAATGATCGTAATCTTTGGGATTGATTTGCTCCAGTTCAAATATTTATGGATGCATTACAAACAATTTGTATGACTCTAAACTTGGCGATTAAAAGAGTGGCGGAGAGTCTGTTGTCCGCTCAACGACTTTGCGAACTATAGTCGGGTCAATTACAACAACATTTGAAATATCAAAAATTCCCGGAAAGCTGAATTTTGGTGGAGACCTGGCGTTTACCATTAGGTATTTACTTGTCTTAAGTGCCTGATTATGTATCCACGTGGTTTATATGTGCATATTATGTGTAATGTGACTATTAGTATCGCGATATCTCAGAAATGGTAACTCTTAGGAGAATAATTGTAAATACCATTTTTGTAGATAATTTTTATAACTCTGGCATAAACGTTTTGTTGATAAAACTTACCGTTTTCGAGAAAAATTCAAAAACCTTAAATTAATGACCTTTGCCCCCGAATAACTTTTGTAGCACACATAGGATCGATGGGGATTTTAAAACTTAATTTGTGATGGTAAACAAAGCTCTCTACCTTTTTGGATTTCCGGGAATGTTTGTTATTTGGCCACTATTTTTATGTCTAAATTGACCAGACTACTAGTTGTAAATGTAAATTTACAATCAATTTAACATCTTTTCTGTTGACGTTATAAGTGTACTTGGTTACCTATATGAATAAAGTTATTTTGAGTTTATAAAGTAACTCAGTCGTTCGAGGGCACCTCAGACATTGTTATCATTTATGCTAAATCTATGTAAATACATTTTATCTTTAAACACGCGCTATCGTGTTGTGATACTGTCAGATGATGGTTTTTATATCACATTGAAGTGCAGTTCAAAGAGTTTGGCTGAGTATATATTTGGGATGTTTTGTGACGTCTATTCCTTTTTAAAGTGATGCGAGAGATAGAGATAGAGAATATAAATATAACATAGATATATTCTCTATATATAACAGCATTGCACCCGTGCGAAGCTGGGGCGGGTGACTAGTATATAAATATAACATTTAAAATTTGATTACGAAGAGTGGGATATATAAAGAATGTCCTTATTTTTCATTATATTTTGCGAATAAAGATAGTTTGTTAATTTAATTTTCTAATCGGTCTAGTGGTTTTTGATGTTATTACAAATAGAAATCAAACTTCAAAGGCGGCTGGATCAATTCAGGTTCACCGGGAAGGTTTTCACGGAGGAGGAATAATTTGAAAATATACATTTTATTTAGTGCTTTGGTTTTTATTCCGGAAAAGCTTATGCTTTTAAATTTATATTAACTCTATATTATAGTAGACAAAATGATTTAATTTAATACATTACATACAACATAAGAATTAATACAAGCGAGTCAGCAAGCCTAAGAAAGCCTTAGTGTAGTACTTTGTGAAACTAAGACTTAGCAACAAAACAACGCTTTTCGCATTCGTTCCGTGCGGTTAACTTTATGACGACTTGTCACACCCACTGCGAGTGAACCCATCCCCCAGTGACGTCAAAACCACACCCTTAAAAATACGTCGCTCTGTGCACCAAATGCTCTACATATCACCTGTATGACTTTATAATAATATTAAGAGAATATTTTTATTCTTGTACTAGCTGCCCTCGTGAACCACGTTTCGGTTTACTTAGCCTACCTTTTTTTTTTACATTGCAATGTATGGAACAATTTGCTATGCTACCCCATAGAAACAGTTCGCTTTTCCGGAATGAAAACCTTAGTGAAATATGTATTTTTTATATTTTTATCTATTTTTTGATGGAAGATGGAAGGAACTAGAAGATGGATGCATTGAAAAGTCAGAAGAAGTTAAACAACAGACCGAAACGAGAGGTTCTTTTAAGTCCTTACTGGAACAACATATGCAGAGATTCCCGATGTTAGGAGATATTTTTGTTATGGTTTAGTTACCGTTCTACCAATTTTATTTATTTATTTGCATATACATTATACAAGAATCAATAATTATGATGCCTAAAAATATATAACTCACTCCGCTGACGCAATAACCCTGAGTCTTGGCTTCCTTTGACGATCTTGCGCTACGGCTTGCCAGTCCCTCTATACGATTCCTGACTCCATCCATTCCTATTCACTCTTGCTTGGTCTGGATTTGGCCACATGATTGGGTTTATTTATAAGTTCTAAACAACGTGTATGCATAAAATTATTCAAGAAAATCACATCAAATTTTTTTTACACATTCACTATGCTTATGTACTAATACAATATTTTAGAACTTAAGCAGCTAGCAAAGGAAATAATTAAACAAGCAACCAAAAAAGAAACAAAGGTAGCGGTACCAAACTTCTTCTGACTCTTCAATGCATCCATCTTCTAGTTCCTTCCATCTTCCATCTTCCTAGTTTATTGTGTCAAGTTTTTTTGCAGTACATTCATTTCGTTTACCAATAATTTCCCATCTTTTCACCTATAAGACTACATTACTGTAAAATTATTGATTTAATATAAAAATATATCTGTTAGAATGAAGACGTGATTGATAAGCAATTATGCATATCTATGAATAAGTTTTGAATGCTTACCATACCTTAAAATTACATTAAAAGCCAGCCAGGGGCGTAGAACAAAGGAGATAATCGGTAATATTTGCTTTAAAAAAATATTTGTAGGGAGTTTCAGTTATTTACTGCATGCTCCACATTATCTATATGCATATTATGTTACAAGTTGTTCCTTTGTCATCTGTAATAAAGAAATTACAATGATGTTATTAAATAGCTCGTGGCATGTTTTTGTTCAGTGTCATATTACTTGCAAATACATTGAATTGTAAATATGTGTAGCGCAAATATCGTAAGCATTTACTTGCAAAATAACGAGTATATTCATTTATTACTGTTAAAATTCCTGCCTATTTCTCTTGATTGGCAATTTGGGAGCCCATAGCTGTCTGAAGTATAACCTACGCTCTTAAAAAAGCTTGATATCCCGTTTCACTAACTTTATTGGGGAATTGTTTAAGGTCTTGATGAGGCTATTGTGTCTCTTTCTGCTTAGCTGCTTCTCTATTTTCCTTTAAATCTCTACTATACAAACATTACCAGTCCACATCGTATCTCTATCTGATCTGAAATCGTCCTGATGCATGTGCGCTTTTTTTGCGTCTTTTTTTATTATTGTTCTGTCCTTTCATCATATGTTTTAATTGCTTTTTTCCAGTTTTTTTCTCAGTATATATATGTCCTATGTAGTTTTCCACTTCTTGAGCTTACATTATCTATTTTTCCACTTCTTGAGCTTACATTATCTATTTTATTTCTTTCTCAGTATTTGCCTGGAGGAGATCGCTAGAAAGCTATAAGTCGGCCAATTAAAGAAGGGCTTCTTTTTGTAAAGGGCTTCTTGTTGTTGTTTGTTTTATTTGTACTGTTTTTCTGTATATTTGCAATATAGTGTTAAAAAAATAAAAACATATACAAAAATATAAACAATACATAAATATTAAATGAAGAATGGTTTGGTATAGCGTCTGCTTCTAGACAGCTTTAGATAAAACTAGAACCTAGGGCGTGAAGTAATATCGAGTCTGGCCGTGAGTTATGTATGTGATTTCACTGTTGTATGTTATATGTATAGGTGAAGTCATCCGTATATTTGAAACTAGATCAATTAGATTCGGAGACAATATATGAAACGAAAGATCATATTAATCAATTATGTTCAGTGTCCAGTAAATGTGTTTAAATGAAATGATGTCTAAATGACCTGATGATGATTGAAAACTGATCTTTATGTATTGCAAAAAACCATAATGTCTCATTATAATTTGTTCTTTTGTTAAGATGTCATAGCACAACGAAGGTATACCTTTTTTCGTCATTTTGAAGTTTAAAAGGTCTTTTGGGCCCTAGACATATGTATTAGCAGTTGTTAATAATAAGTATCTTTTCATCGGAAATTTTGGTTTGAACGAGTTCTACTGCTGAATTTTGCTGGAATTTCTGATGTGTTTTCCAACCTTTTTTGTGCCATGTGCATACTTTTTAAAATCCTAATGCAATTCCTATCTAACAAACATAATTATTATATTATAAAAATGTTGACTTGAGACACACAAATGATAAGTTTTAGGAATTACTAGGTATTTGTAAACGAAACGCAGCTAAGTTTCAAAACATACTGACTGACGGATTTTCGAGTAGTCCTCCTTAAGAATAAAATTTCAACCTTTACGTTGGTAAACAGAGTACTAGAGTCTAGACTGACAATGGCAACGGAGCCTAACTATACAAATAATTAATATTATTACTCCTAGCGTCATACGTCTCGTATTTATGATGGACATTGTTAACGTAATCAGTGAAATTTATTTCCTAACCAAGTGTCCTTATTCGTTCGTATGTAGGTTGATGTCGCCCCGCATACGATTAATTGTTTTCTTTACAATGACTCATGCTGCATCGATAATATCGAGTTCATGGCTTTAGATTTTGGTTGTTATCGATTTATGTAATTATCAAATATTTGTTTTATGTGACTGCAAAGAAAGGATAACGAACTGAAATATCTATAAAAAAATAAGGGTTGATCGTAGAGGTGTGAAAATTAAGGGCTGTATGCTGTATCATAAGAAACAAAAACAAAATGTCGAATAATTAAAAAAAAATGTGGACAGTGGACACCTCTAATTATTTAAGGGTTTAAAATATAAATAGTAGCCGATTCTCAGACTTACTGAATATGCATAAAAAATTCATAAGAATCGGTCGAGCCGTTTCGAGTATGGGGACGAACATTGTGACGCGTGAATTTTATATTAATAGAGATAATTAGATTATTAAGTTCAATGCGACACATAATAATGTTTCTATAGTTAACATCAATTAATGCTTTATATTCATATGTAATTTTCAGGAGGGACCGCACTCTACCCTTCCAGACGACGAGTTCTATGATGCGGTTGAGACAGGCTTCGACAAAATGGAGGAAGAGAGGTGTGCCCGCGTGTCCTCACCCACGGAGGTCACAAGAGATGAGGTGGAACTGCCTCCGCCGGCCATTGACAACAGACTAACAGTGCATCCATTGTGGGCAGAGGTGAGTTACAATAGCAATGCAAATTCTATCGATAACATTATATAATATAACGATAAGTAATAATAACATTAATTAAACTAAATTAAATTTAAAATTGTCACTGTATTGCGATACGTACTAGTTGATCGAGTACCAGCTATGGGGTCCTAGTACCATCTACCAGAAGCCAACTCAAATCTTTAATTAGTAGGATTAGTTAGTAAAGAGTAGAGGACTACTGAACCCCCATTCAGGCCGAACCCCATTTGGGCCGAGGCGAGCTGTGGCCCTTAGGCCAATAGCGAGATTCCATTAAAAAAAATATTAAACTAAATCAAAATGAAAGACTTTTATATTTGTCCTGTTTTATTATTATCCACCTGCTCTACGACCTCGTCAGCTTTTCCGAGGGTGAGAAGGGACTGATGTCTCCCCAACAAGCGTCCCAGAATAATAATCATATACTAATATCAATTGAAGTCTCGTAACCATCGAATGGGATGATATTTCCTTTGAAATTATTGTTACGCTGTATCCCAGGATTTTCGTAGATATAATAGGCTTGAATACGCCTCATTATCGATTCGGTTTCGCGAACCATAAGTAAAATGAACGTATCTCTACAAGCCTCATATTTATGTATCTGTTGTCATCATCATTTGTTAATCTAATAGGCAAGTGATCACCCACCTGTGCCTGACACATGCCGTCTAAGGTAAAGTTTTCTGACGATTTTCCTTCACCGTTTATTTGAATATTCAGTACTATACATTTTTAGATTTCTCTCTATTGATACAAATATATTAAGAAATGCGTAATTTTCAGTTTCAAAACACGTAATCAAACGTGTAATTTATTAAATAATTACTATTCACACATACATATACATTACATACTTATAAATTCACGCATATTTAAGGTCATATACGACTACTTTTTATTATAAAAATCGTTTGAAATATTTAACACGGAATAATCTTATTAAGTTACCCACGACACTGAGTTTCCCCGAGTGGGGACTGCGTTTGACCCAATCATATTTGTCATTAATAAAGTTTGTCTTTCTAAAATTAAAAATTCTAGCAATTTTTATTTATTAAATTAATAATAAACTGTGTATATCCGTTTCAGTGTTTAATGTGTGTTTGCTATGTCATTATAACAATGTTTGTAGTACCCATAACAAAATACATGTAGATTATAAATTCCAATGTATGTGTTGCGGTAAGCGTTACAAGTAGCATGACTATCGGTTTTTTAAATATTTCCTTGACGATAATATGAATTTATCCAATATATATATATTATTTATAATTATAATAACTGTACAGTATAATAATTTCGATTGAGTGAGAGAGAGACTGTGATACGCGTCGTTTCATAATGGATGCGACCTTAAATAACTTTTTGATTCTATTAAATGTTAAAAATAATAAAGCAATGTTGGCTTGAGCTTGTGACTCAATGGGGTCATAGCTTCGAACCCCGCAGAAATATCGTGGGGAAACTAGCATGCCTTAGACTTAAACATCGACGATCTGTCGAGCCTGTTAGGCACAGAAGCATTAGCTGATTTACCGCGGTTGGGTTGTAGGGTTAATTGCATTTTAATGATACAATAAAGACTCATTTCGCAATTTAGTGAGATATCTTCACTAATATTATAAAGAGGAAAGATTTGTTATGTTTGTAACGAATCGGCTCAAAGTACTGGACCGATTTTAAAATATTTGCACCATTTGAATGCTACATTATCACTGATTAATATAGGCTATAATATTTAAGAACATATTATGTATTAATGATTGTTCAAAAAAATGTTTACCCGTGCGAAGCTGGGACGACCAACATTTAAAAAAAACTAATAAAGTTTAAATAGTAGTATTTATATTTATTATTTGTAAATGGAAACTGTTTAAAAGTTTGCCAAAAGTGGTTACGCAATACAATAATGTTACAGTTTTAATTGTTAACATCTGATAACATTCACATTGCGTAATCAAAACCTGTGTTAATATGATGTCATCGTAACAAAATTTCGTTTCAATTATAATTGAATTATTTAATATTTAAAGTGAGCCTACTTTAAGACAACAACTCTTCATTGGTGTTAAATGCCATAGGCTGAGAGTAGAACACGTCAAACCTGATGGAAGATACCATATATGCATAGCTAGTGATATAAACACGATATCATTTATACGTAGTTGGTCCCAAAGTTCTGTCACTGGCACATTATTTTTAAATTTCGAACACGATTTTATAAAAAAATATTGCATTCTATTTTTGAATATTCGGTTTAAAACAAAAAACAAGCAGTTTTCCTGTCAACAAACGTTCCCATACTCATCTGAAATGGCTGGACCGATTCTTATGATTTTTTTTAATGTATATGTAGTAAGTCCAAGTATTGGCTACGATCTATCTTTCAAACTCCTAAATTATAGGGGGAAATAAAGGTGGACCCCCACAGTCCACCTTTTTTTTCTTATTCGACATTTTGTTTTTATTTTTTTTATGATACAAGATTCCTTTATTTTCTATTCTCTATGATCAACCCCTATTATTTATTTGTTAAAATAAAATAAAATACGTTTATTTTGGAACATAAGATCATCATGTTATCACTTATTCCACGTCAGTTAAGAACTTATAACTTGAACCCTGAGGTGTCGCAGAATACATATTGATATCATTAAGGAGCCTTCGTGTAACATCCAAAAAACATCACCAAATACCACTCAAGCGATTTTTTTTGGAGTTAAAACGAAATCATAGTATCAGTATATAGTTTAGCAGTAGTATCAGTTTTTAATCTATTTGTATCATTATAACTTTCGTATTAAGTATTGAATAAGGTTTCTCTAAAGAAACGATAACTGCCTTGCAATTAGTGGAATTCATATATTTGAACTAATTCGATTATGATAACCTTACTGAAGTACATTTGCAACT
Organism: Pieris rapae; assembly: GCF_905147795.1. Lineage (NCBI taxonomy): Eukaryota > Metazoa > Arthropoda > Insecta > Lepidoptera > Pieridae > Pieris > Pieris rapae. The sequence goes on along the minus strand of NC_059509.1, from coordinate 746,295 downwards.
TGTAAGGTATCGTAACAATAATAATTAATAGATCAATAAATGTTAATTTACCAAGGAAATTGCAGTTGAACAAATATTTAATTTAATAACTATATCAAGTGGACGTATGATTCGTTTAATATATTTAATATTTGAAAGGAGGGAGCAAGGCATTGAGAGTGTCCATGGGCGGCGGTATCACTTAACATCAGGTGAGCCTCCTGCCCGTTTGCCCCCTGTTCTATAAAAAAAGGCAACGCGTTTTATCGTAATATGTTTTCAGTGAAGTTTTCGAAAAAACATGGCGATTAAAAAGAGTGGCGGAGAGTTTATTGCCAGTTCTTCTCTTCCGTTCTACGTCTTTGATTTGAGAACTGGCAGTAAATGTAAAATTAGAAGCATTAAATGTATATTTCTTTTTTTGACCTTCATAGGTGTACATTATGTTACCTACATGAATAAAAAAGATATATGGTTAAAGCTTTATGTACTATCGAAGCCTCTTATAAATGTAATATATATATAGAAAGTAATCAATAATACAGTATTATTTATTCAGTGGCTCTTTATTTGACAAAGTCATGCCGGTGTGTCGGCCGGATGCGTCAAGATGCTGTCGACAAAAAATCATGATTTTTTGGATCACTAGGGCTCCATTACTTTGAGTACGATCGCTTTACTGCTGGCTCATATATATAGTTTAAAAAAGACATTAGTCGAGTTATGTTTTTCACAAACCCATCTCCCGTCACAAAAGCTTGCAATGTGACCGGCCTATTTCTTCAGCTTGTATAAGGTGATATTAACAGTTATTTTAATTTAGATCGACAGGATATCCACGGAACAGATTCAGGCTGCGTTTGAAGGTGTTGGAGGAGAGATTGGTTGGCAGCTTTTTGCTGAAGAGGGGGACATGAGAATGTATAGGAGGTAAGGATTAAACTGGCTGAAAATTTGTCTTATTATTGCTAGGTTAGCGCTGCGCCTTCTTAAGTTCCCATGTAATTTTCACACGTTTAGTTACTGTATGATGTTTTCATAAGTGATTGTCTTCGTTTTAACGTGTGATGTTTGCGTGCAAAAATAAAATAAATAATTAGTTTGAAAATTAAAGTTAGTTATATTCATACAAAAATATGTATGTAGTATGACTTAAATGTAAGAGTTGTAGTCTTGGTTTTCATTTACGAGAATCTAAAAACTGGATAGACATCACTGTCCGTAATTATAACAAACAGTTAAAGAATGTTTTGTCACTTTTTTTCATTGTTTAAGTGAGCACTGAGCAACAAGGACACATTGGGATCGGCTAAAATTCGATCTAGAAGTTAAAGAGTGGTGAAGGCTGGCATTGTACTGAGGTGATGAAATATATTGTGATACATTTTCAGAGAAATGGAAGTAGATGGAATGGTGATGGACCCTCTGAAGGCGATACACAAAGTCCGGGGCGTGTCTGCGAGGGAGATGTGCCATTATTTCTTCAACCCGAGATACCGATATGAGTGGGAGAGTAAGTTTATACCTTTAAATTCTTTTGATTATTTGAGAGGCCAGCAACGCACTTGCGAGCCTTGCAGAACTTAAGTAGCAAAACTTATGAAATGTCAGAATTCTACGGAAAGCAATATTAGAGTTTAGGTGACCAAACCGAGCAAGCATTTTTTTCGCTGGGAAATTTTAATCATTTGTGTAATTTTGATTTACCATTCGAATAAATGAACAATTCCAGCGACCCTAGAGACGATGAACATCGTGGAGGCCGTGTCGTCTGACACGCTGGTGTTCCATCAGACCTTCAAGCGCATCTGGCCTGCCTCGCAGAGGGACGCCCTCTTCTGGTCGCACGTTAGGGCCGCGCCCCACAATACCTACGCCGTCACCAACCACTCCACCGTGCATCCGGATTACCCGGTTAGTGCTACCCGGTTAACCGGGCACTGAATATCGACTTAATATTTATCGAACTAACATATAATTACATATATTAATACTGAAGTATTTTCGAACCAATTCGACTTAGAGCCCTTTAAGAAGAGAGCGTACCATTTCATAAAGACCGGCAATGTACTTGCGAATGCTCGAAAAAATAATAATAGCATAGGAAACAATATATATTTGATTTTATGACGCTTTTAACACGTTTCTTATTATTATTGTTACATCATACTAATGCTATAAATCTTCTTCGCACAAATTATTTTGATTAATTTAGTAGTAGTGGTATATTTAATTAATATCTATGAAAAAAATCTGCATAAATAAATAAATATAACATTGCATTTTGCTATTTCATACCGCGGCAGTGCCACACGTTCTTTTTTCATTAGATTAGCAGTTTTCTAAATAAAATAGATTATTTAACACTGCTTAATCCTATTGTCTTTAAGATCAGCGTCATAAGTTTGCCTTTACAATTCTTCAGTCCAACACGGGGGCCTGCATCCGTCTCCTAGTGACGGTGTGCCTCGCGTGTCGCTCCACCTTCCCGCCCAACGAGACCCCCGGACGGGATAACATCACCACCAGCATCGCCTACTGCAGCACGGGTGAGATACTGTTCATACATTTTGTGTGTGTGTGTTTTAAGTATGCATTACAATACAATTTAGACAACATTTTTTTTAAATTTGACAATACCTGTCACAGAATCAATAGGACGAAAGCTCCATGCAGACTATTTTACCAAAGTCGTAACTTTTTCAAGCAAGTTTTTCATTAAACGATGCAACCGTTTTAGGTCTGGGCCTCAGATTTTTTATGTGTTTCATGTTCATTTGTCAATATAGTAACTTGTAGGTGATTAGCCTCTGATGCTTGACTGGTATATGTAAATATTAATGCGTACACAGAACCTCCATTGGTTGGTTCTGCTTTATACATCATATTAACTTTAATTTATATTTAGCAAACATATTTATTAGAATTTTCCATTTTCAGTAAACCCAGGGGGTTGGGCGCCGGCTGGGGCCTTGCGAGCGATCTACAAACGAGAATATCCAAAATTCCTTAAACGATTCACCAACTACGTGGTCGAGCAATGTCGGGATAAACCCTTAGCTATCTAAATATATAAAAAAAATCTGTTGGGATATCGTTTGTACCGTATTGGAAAAATCAATATATTTATTGTTTCTCAAACTAAAATAGTCAACACAAATAAAATATTTAAAATTTACGCAAAGAACAATTCCAGCACTGGAAAGTCACGGATTATGACGGGGTTAGGCGAACGAGGCCTTATTTTGATTGTTAGATCTCATAACTTCCTACTTTAACTGTTTGTCAAAGTTGGAGATATTTATGTCAAATTTCGTAAACATAGTGAGAGCAAATACACGGTTTCGTCGAAATTATTAACTATTGTAAGTTGTCAAAGTGATTTAGATGTTATGTTCAGTCTTTCGACCGAAATAATAGATTAATTTGTTTTTTTTTAGTACATTTTACGGACGCGTACGCGTACACTTGCCTCTTAGAGGCTACAAACATGTGCGTACAAACTGCTTCATAATTTGCACGGTTCGCCCAGAAGTCATCAGTATGAACTGAACATGTCTGCTAATGCCTTTATAATTTTGTTTAAAATTTTGGATCCGGTCACGGCGAAGTATCTAAATCTCTTTGATGAATAATTTTCCAGTACTTTGGAAAGTGACGTTATATTTATGATATACTTGAAAATACTGTATATAACACAATAGATCTGTAAAGTAAAGTAATCTATGTAAACTATATAATGTAATATATGTCTGATATGTATAAATTCAAACAAATATTCTGTACAGATCTAGGACATATTTACGTTTTTTAAATGATTATTATACGTTAGGACTAAAAATATAATATTTAATATATTGATAAGATGTATGAGGATTGTGCTGTTGTCGTTTGAGATATGTTTATTGCGGCCCGTTGCCCATTTGCCTCCAGATTTCATTAAGACGAAAATCAAAACGGTATTTGTATCTAATATATTGGAGATGAAGTCAATGTTGAACCAAAGTTGGTAAATTTGTCACGTGACATGAGAATTATCTTGTGTTAATTTAATCGTTAACGTCCGTCATTGGGTATTGGAATCATCTGAGTTTCCGACATTACAATGGTATTGTGTTTAAAATGGTGGATTTAAGATAATTCAATTAAGCTCGAGGCAAAGTTATCCCTAACGCTGAACAAATACGCTTTGTCACGTGACAGTTGTCATACAAACTCGTTTCCGTTGGTGGGTTACGCTTCCTGAAATGTGATTTTGTCTCTGCCCCTGGGCTAAGGAATTTCGAAACTGTCGAATGTAAATTGTCAATGTCGGAATTCGAAACTGTCACACTATTTTTTAGACTACTTAAAATGGACTCGGCTGTCACACAGACATATATTGGATAGATTTAAGGGATTCAGGCACAGAATATTTCCGCCATTATGTTAACCGAATTATAATTAATGAAAATTTATTTTTTATGCTCAATTTATCTGACGCGAATTAAATATCGTTAAGTGTAATTTGATAAAGTCGAATGATCGTATTTTTGAGTAATCATTTAATTGTAATCGCGGCTCACCGGTTCTATCTCGTTTTATTAATCGGTGAGTGTAAGGGTTAGCAATATATTGAGTTATGCCAAGTAAGTTCACTGAAGCAAATATTTATTTAGAGACAAAAGCTAGGCATCTTTTTGTCATGTCTCATTATTATAAAGCAGTGTTGAGTTACGTTGAAGAGGTCTTAAATATACAGAACTCGTTAGAGTTGTAGCACTATTTTTACTATATACTCTTGTTTTTATTCCGTAGAATTCTGATAGATGATCAGACTCGTATTTAAATTTAAAATGCCCGGGCTATGCAGGTTTGTAATCTCTGACATGTCAAAAAATGATGGCTGTCAGATTTCTACGGAATTAAAAATCAGAGTATACGTTAAATTATTTTTGGCAATTCCACCTCTAAACAGAATGTAAGAAAGTGTTGCGTTGACCTAGAGTTACTGCTGTCAAAACCTGTTATAACGACATCGAAGGGACTATTCATATTCGTCTATATCTATTATCGTATAAACCGATAGTCGTATTAGCCCATTTTGGTCAATATAACCGGTATGTTGTTCTTAACGATGTCGCCGTAAAGGGTTTTGACTATTTGCTTAGATATATCTTTTTTACACGACTCGAACCGACTTCCTCAGACTACATTTAACGTTACATGAAGTACTTATTTTGTTTGGGCACACACGATAAAAATCATGTTAGACTATAATATTTTAACTTGATTTTTATTTTATTATCATTACATCGCAAATTTCATTCCAAATAGTTTATTTACGGATGTACTAAACTCGTATGCTAACTGTTAAGGAGAAAACGTGGCGTTTAAGTGTCTTATAAATTTTTTGAGGTCAACATTATGTAAAGATATTGTCATGTCTGTATGTACATGATTAATAAATGATTATAGGATTAGCATACCGGTTTCGGGATTTGGTGAAACAGATCGAATTGATGCCATAACGGAATTATCGTGAGTACAAAGGGACCTATTTGTTGTTACACTTTCCGTATTCTGGATTCACCGTTATTTAGTTAGATATTTTAATGTTATATATAATTGATTGTGTTAGAGTTGTATGAAGAACAACCCCCCTTTTTAAGAAATAAATCCTGCACCCTTTTAACGAAAGCCTCTCTCGATCGTTAATCCAATTTGACAGAAAGGGATTTAGTTGACTTTATATAGTCGGATTAATTTAAAGAAAATAGTATGATTTAGAAAACAAGGTAATGCTTTTAAGTCGTAGATAGACGCATACTTATGAAGTGTCATTTTCAAGTTGTGTACGTGTCGATGTCAATGTCAAGCTTTATGACATTTTGATTTAATCTTGTCTAATATAATCTGTACGTAACTACGTCGATGCATTTTTATTTTTAAAACCAACCAACATACAACTCTAACACTTTCATGACGTGGTTATTAAATTACGTCAAGGATATGAATTTTTTGTATAACGAAATCAGGATTAAATTGCATTTCATCTGATTAATGGAATGACTACTGCTATCACAAAATAAATCCCCGTTTAATATGGTGGCTATGTTTGATTACTTGTAAGGACAGACTCGGTGCGAATTATTACTCACGTTTGTCAATCACCTTTTTGACACATGAAAGCCATTCGGTCTCAAGTTTGAATCTGGCTCGGGTAAGATTTTTGTTAGGTAGCCCGCCTTTGTTAAATAGAGATATCACCAGAATGTTAAAATATTTGAATGGCGGGAGGTCTATTTTGTGATAGGTTTTGAGAATGTTTTTTTTAATAATTGTTTATAATAAAATGTTTTATCATTTATATCTTGTTTTATTTAACCTATGTCTTATCGATAAGGGGAATCGTATCGGGGATCGAACTCTGTTTTATCTTTTTTTTACCCTACAGGACGGTTGTTCTGATAAATATTGTGGAATAGAAATGTTGTTAGCTGCTTTTTGTAGTTTTTTAATAAAATGAAATACTACAAACATAGAGGTCATCGAGATTGTTAATTGGAATTATAAAGATATATGTTCTTATTTATTAATAAATAACTATTATATATATATATATATATATATATTATATAATTTAGTTTATAATAAGTTAATTTTATCGAAACCTACAGGCCTTTTTTCGGAAAGGGGTTAGTTGACGCTTTTGCGTATGAATAAGTTGGCATGCCAACTTCATTTATTGGACTATGATAGGAAGCTCCGAGTCGTGGTAGAGATCGACGATCCTCACGTAGATATGGGAGGTGGCACAATGCGGGAAGACTACGCTTGCATAGGTCACCCATGGCTGGATATAGATATTGTACAGTGTCTCCTTATGTATAGGATATCTGACTTCTTTCATTAATAAGGAAGTAGAGGCGAGAGAGAGAGAGGACAAACGAGGCCTTCTTGCAAATGTATTTGCAGAAGCACATTTCCAATGCTAACTGGTTTAGTGGCCTACTGTGGGCGTACATAATATTCGTTAAAAATAAAACACAAAAAATGTTTTTATTTTATTTACAACACATAACAATGTCATTCATAATGGGATAAACATGTAATCATTTTGAAAAAACAGAGCCAGAAGTTGGTTTCCTTGGTTGGTTAAATTTCTGTTGAATTTGACGAATCTACGATTTGGAGTTATATAGTCCCAAAAACACTAGAATTCACATTTTAATTTAAAAACTAAACAGAACCTAACAGTTGGCTTACCCTGTAAGTGTATAGCAATTTATTCTATGGATAATACACGGTTACATTACACACACATAAAAAATAGCCTTCGAGTAAATTTTTGGATTCATAGTAAATCGCTTTAGTTCTTACAGAGTATCCCCGCTGTTTTACTCATAAAAGCCATTGTAACGTTAAACATTTGTACGTAACTGGAACTTAGTAGTATAAATGACATTAGCAGAGTTCTTCAGATGTAAAGATTGCTATTCAATGAGAAAATATTAACAGATTTATTAGTACAAATAGTTTTTCTATAAGTAACACTGTTTTCACAATGCCTGGGACCAGCCCTTTCAACTATACACCAAAATTACGATACTTATTGTGCAGCACTCCCAAGTAGACTTGGGATTAGAAGAAAAATAAAGAAAGTAATGCATAGCCATTCATTTGACTCCTAGGCGACGCAGTTTAAGAAATTTAAATACAGCAAGTGTCGCCAGTATTTGAAAATATTGCCGATGAATACAATTTGGGCAATACTCCGAAAACGAAAAGTAATAAACCAAAATATGCACATTAATTAGTTATAAATCCAAAATGGTTTTGATTAGAAGCTAGATAAGTTTCGATTTGAGCTACTTAGCAAATAATATTTATTTGTCTCTAAAATGTGCTTTGTTAGTATACGAAAACGGTTAAATATATTTTTATCAATAACACACAGTCATAATATGAGATTGAACACCGTATTCTACTAAATAAGTTGCAAGAATTGTTTACAATAATCGAAAAGGCAAAATTACAACATCTATCAATTAACATTAGACCGTTTATATTGACATTGAGCACGAGAAAGCGTCATATTCAATAATTATTTTAAACATTACGCCTATTGTAAAATTACCAGCGTCATATAGACGAATACAATCTACATTTAGTACAAGTTAGCCTTTTTCGAAAATACTTAAATGAAAAAAGGTCCAAGCGACGTTAATCTTTATAAATTATGTTAACATTCAATATATTCTACGTAAGTATAAAATACATGTATATAAGGAATGAAAGAAAACATCCTTTATTAGAAAAATTCTGTTCAAAACGTTCGAAAAATTTTGAATTTTGATATGACCAGACCAAGATTGGTAAATGTTAAAAATATTGTATAAAAATAGGAATATTCTCAAAGCTCAAGTATATGTGGACCAATTTGACATGAATCTTAAGTCTGCTTCTTGTCATGGTTCGCAGGGATGAATTACAAGTCATAGAAATGTTGCCAACAACAAATATGGCACTGCTGTCACGGTAATATTATCTACACAACAATACCCGTCTAAATGGCAACCGTACATCGAATACAATATTTCAATGATACAAGGACAAAAAGACAAATGTGCTATTAAATAAAGTTGTGTTGTCGGCAGATTATAAAGGAATCCTAATCATTTAGTACCGAACTTAAAATTAAGCTCAGATATTGTTTTTTAAAATTTTGTTTTAACCCAAATACACACAGATAAGTTTGTAATATTCACTACAATGTTGAAGCTTATTCGAATTAATTGTTTATATCATACTATATTTCGCGTGTTCATTAGCTTTCCTAGGTAAATGGAATATCCTAAAACAATTATTCAATTCTAATCATGTTCAGACAAGCAATTACACTGCATAAGAATACATTAAAAGTTGGTTATATGTTAAAGAAAGTATCTATTATTTTTGTTTAACCTTAATAACACATCTCCCAGTTTATTCCTATATCATTGTCCCTAATATTAAAGACAACATCGAAAAATAAAACCGATTCGCGACAAACATACGGGATTAAAACTAAGTAGATAGTAACATTTGAACTATACTAACACGGATATAAGTATATAAAATAAGCGTATTTCCGGACATCCGTAGGCTATGTCCGTTTCAGACTTTTTACGTAAACATTCACATTCAATGCAAATGCAGAAAAGTCACTCTCCTTGTACGAGTACTTTGGCATATTTCGTACATTTGTTTATCAATTCTATTATTTGGCCCCGATTTGGAAATTCATTGCAGAAAGATGAGTTGTGAGTGAAAGATAGGTGAACAGTCTAACAATGAGGTCTGTCTTGTAAAGTTTGTTGTAAAAAGCCGATATCTTTAGACTGACTCGGTCTTTAAGAATTATGCTGAATGTGGTTAAAAGTAATGGACAATTAGTAATGGGAATTGAATAATATGATTAATGTTGGCCAAGTTACAAACATTATAAACTTTTTGCAATTGTGTAATTTTTTTAGAAAAGAGTGCAGAATATATAATTAATCGGGACCTGTTTATCGAGTAATGAAGGAAGTGAATTACTGAACTTCAGTCCAATTTATATTCCAACAGCACATTGCTTTTAACCCCAGGGATAAAACCCGCTTGTGTCAAAACGGGGCTTTAGACAACACCTTGGGGCAACATGGCCGACAGTTGCTTAGTTAATCAAAATTAAGGTTATTTTTACTCTTCGGCAGTGGGTTGTGAGGTGGAAGAAGGCAAAGCTTGTCTTTGAGCGCGTTTAACATCAGCAATGGTGGTGACCCCAGCTTCATCCAACTCACGCCAGCGTTGGTGGTTGTTGCGGGCATGTGTCACCAACTCTGGCATGTCGATGAAGGCTGCAAAGTTTAAAATACAAAGTGAATTTTGAGTACGCTCTAACACTCATATGAAAACTAAAACTTACAATACTAAACATCGATATCGTATTGCATTAAGTAGTTAAAAGACTCACCAGACCATGCCTCCATCATGTCAATAATAATATAGTCTATGAATCCGATCTGAGAGCGCGGGATGGAGCAACTGGCGCGATCAAACATAGGCATTACCACTGGGAGCTCTTTAGCCTTCTCCTCGTCTGTTTGGAGGAAGTACTCCTCTGCTATCCTGGAATGAGTAACCAAAATATGAGGCAAAAAGAAATAATTTTAGGTTTTTTTATATAAGAAACCCAAAAATGTAAAAATTGGAACTTACCTTCTGGCCCATTCAAACGCAAACTTTTGAGGTCGGGAGGCATTAGATACGTCAGCGCATTTGATCATCATCCTCTTCACCAAGATCACGTTCTCCTGTGACGTCAGAGCCGTTGTGTCCAACGATAGTGGTTCCTGTAATTTGCAGGCAACGTTAAAATATGTTATTACTTTCATTAGGAATAAGTTTTAGACAATTTATTTTATTCATATTATCACCGATGGATAGGCAAAGCCGCAGATCTCCAATTGCTATGGTTTTGACATACCTCTCCTGCTTTACGAAATTCACCATGCATCTTCGTCGGGTATGGGTACTTTTAACTTGTCCCTTCTCTAGTACTGCCTGGAATACTTAAAAAGGGCAAGTGAACAGAAGGGGAGACCTAATATTGACAATCTAATACTTACGTCAGTGTGCATTCCGTCTTCTTTGCTACCAGTGCTCTTCGCGTAGAAGACGTTGACAAACTTGGCCAAGTGCTCAAAATGCTTGGTCATCTCCGTGGCCAAAATCATGTCGATGACGTTGTGCCGCACTGACTTGAACGTGTCACGGTCGAGATTCTTGAATATGTTCACGCGATCGTCATCTGCCAAATCGGAGAAGTTTTCAAATACACAGGAAGAGATCGCTTAACACTTCAAGTGCAGCAGTCAATGTTAATTTAAAACGTTTTTGGTTGGATGAATATGATAAAAATTGATTCAATAAGAATTACCTTGCGATAGATCGACAGTAACTATAAATCAAAACACATAACAAAGAACTTACTAAGAGTGAGTTTAAAAGTAAGAGCAGCATGATGAGACTCAAGCACGGCGACGTCATTGTAAAGTATGGCGAGCGAATGGCGAGCGTTGCAGAGGAAGGCCGATGAGGTCCCAGGGTGGTCGATGTCGTGGGCTGCTGCAGAGATCAGGGCAGCTGCAGCTTCGAGAGGCTCCAGAAGGTTCTTTAGACGGTCCTTCTCTATAAAGCATGCCACTGCCTGGAATATAAAATTTAATTGTGTCCTTTAAAGAAGTCCATATTAAAATTCCTTCTATGTTCACATTTCAATTCTGATTATTATGAACATTAAGAAGTAATCTCTGTGTATAAAAAAGCAAGACAAATATATGAGCCCACCTGTAAGACATCTGCAGCATGTGTAGAGTTATGGTACGTATTAACTGCGTGGTAATTTGTCTCAATGATTGTCAGCCAATGAAGCAGGGTCCTCTCGTCGCATTCGAGAGCTGCGCAGACGTCGAACCTTCCTCCCATCAAGGTCAGACCCAGATGCGTCAAAGGCCTTCCACGGGTCAAATCTTCTAAATGGAATATCTCAAAGTCCCAACATAAGGCTGTATCCAGGATCTCCCTGAGTTGTCCTGACGTCTGTAACGATTGCTTTAAGAATTATTAGATCGATTGGTATCTGATGTTTTTTTTAATGCATTGCATGATAGAAAATAAATTGTAAATATACATTGTAAATTTCTTTATGATATATATACTATTTCTATAAATTCCAAGGCAAGCCCCCAGCTCGTCTCGCGAATACGCCATACCCATACGCATCTGCATGACGTACTTTACTATTTTATTGCAGAAATGTTCCAGTTGCGATTTGAAGCTTCTTAATATACAGGGTAACTGCTCAAAATACAAGGTAACGACATCAGCACCACCGATATTAGATCAAATTCGAATCAGAACCTTCATTACCGGCATACGTGCAGCTCCAGATTTCTTAGGTCTATTCTAAGATATATTTAAAGAGGGCCTAACTAAATTTCTTTGAAATCAATGATCTTTAATTACCTTATGTTTTAAGTTGCTCCTATTTGTCTGCGACCTAACTACTGTTGAGTCATTGCTACTTCTTCGCGATGACAATACATTGGATGTACCCTGAAACATCAAATGTTCATAATAATTTACATGTAATAAAGATAACAGCGAAAGAAAGTATAAGACAGAATGAGGTTTACGAAATATTAGGTGATGTAAAATATACTGTCAAATAAATACACAAAACTGTGTTAGTCATAGTTTCTTTTAACTGAACAGGAACAATGGACGAAAGAAGTTTATGATTCCTAATTTTGCTAAAATAGAGCGCTATTGAACAGAGATTGTTTTGATTGCGGATATTTAGATATTAGACTAAAATATACAAACATTTAAGCATTTCTGCCCTGCCATCTGCCAATTGAATTGTCAGATTCAAAAATCTTCTCTTAGCAGAGATAGAAAATACAGTTGATGTGAAAGAATTGCTTGATTGTGATTGGTCTGAAAACCAATTGTCAATCATAATCAAGAATCAATCCGCACCATTGAATTTTGCGAATGTTGATTCAATATAAAATGTTATTTATTTATTTTAAGATAGAAACAAAACAATCCCTGTGACAAAGAGTACAAGCAAAGTATCGGCGACAATCACGAGTTTTCTATGAAGAAGTCTAGAGACAGTCACAGAAGATGCTGTGATAATTTCAATCCTCCTACCATATAAATAAGGTTTGCGTTCACTTGCTCCCGCTATCCAGCCACCGGAACAAATAAAATATGTTAGTATATTGCAGTGTCAATAAAAAGCTTACAAATTGTTGCCATTTTATATAAAGCCAAAACTAATCTACGTAGCTTGATTATTTATTTAAAAAAATAGGTTTTCAAATTTTGTTATTACGGCGAATTTTATTTATGAACATGCACCTAGTGGCGCTACAACCTTTTGACCTGCGTCTCAGATTTTTGGTAATTTATGTCTGAACGTCGTTGATTTTTTTTGTTCTCTTTAATGCACTATGTTTTTACACCTCAATTAAACCTTTATACGACTATAAACTTACCGAAAGCAATGCTCCAATGAGATCCGTGGCGATAGGGTCTTCTGCCCGCATTTTCGGGTCTTCTCTCATCTGAGGGGAGTACAGTTCTGAAGTCCTCAACATGTCAACTGCACGCTCTATGCACGCCACTGTTGATGGTGGAGCACCTTCTGTCGCGGTAGACAGAAGCGATATCACCTGGAATTAGTTTATATTGATTAACATTTACAGGTTTACTTTTTACATAAATGCCCAATTCCTGTAAAAATGCACTCACAAACACCCACACACTCTCTCATTGACTCACACTCACACTCATACACTCACGCTTGTTACGCGTAGAATTTGTTCTTAACAGTTTAAGATAATATCCATACGTTGTTATGTAAAAGGTATTTGACACAGGCATATATTAAAAATGTTCCCAAATCTGATAAATGCATCTACAATGCATCTACTTCTAAATAAATTCAACACGTTATTTAATGTTTATATACGATCGATAAAATTAAATTAAAATAAATCAATGGCGCATCATATGAATCTAATAGGCTTCTGTGCCTGACACGCCGTCTAATTTTTGGGTCTAACACATCCCGGTTTCCCACGATGTTTTCCTTCACCGTACGAGCAAGTGTTAAAAAGTGATATAGCCTACATACTTGGTCTAATATTTTATTGGGGTTAAGAGATAGAGAAATAAGGATTCAGTGTTATTTATACCTTTGTAATAGGAGCTTCTAAAGGCAGGCCTTGAAGTTTAGCCAGCGATGTACGTCTTAAGCCATCTGATGCTACAGATCGTACATCGAGAGAACCGCGTCTGATGGAGTGCAGTGAACCACGCCCACGCTCGACTTCCGGTATATTACTGGGTTCGCAGACGAAAACTATGTGAGATGTACTTCTGTAATAACAAAGAGATAGGATATTAAATTACACTAGAAAATCACAAAATCGTATCTCAGTAAATATATAAGCTTATTAACTCGAAACTTTGATAATAAACTGTTGAAAGTTTGTTACGAGTTACAAGAAATATTTAAATAATTTTTCCAAGTACTGAAAAATCCGATTTTCTTTACGGTAATTGATAATTTTGTTTATTACTGAAAACATAGATTTCTTCAATAATGTCAGCGATGAAAAATCGTTGAATGTTCGACTATTGTTTCTCAAAATGTTTTCTCAATACAAAGTTAAAAAACCGACCGTGTCAGCGATACAGCAGTTCCTTTGCAGGCCAACAGAACGGGGTCCGGAGACGCCCTCCGCCTGAGCATAACAGGTGCGTCCCAGTCCCTCGCTCCACTCGTAGCCAGCCGTAGGCCTTCGCCTCCGATGGTTTCCGCAAAAGATCGCGGCCCTTCATCATTCCTCCATCCGACGACCCGGCACCAGGATTTATTTGTGAGCTAAGATAAATTTCAATTCAATAAAAAAAATCATGGGAATGTAGTGAACTCTTTTTTACTGTGTGTCATTTCTGAACCAATACATTTTGGTTTTATTATAAGTCTTCTCTGAGCTAACATTTTGTAATGAAAATATATATTTTTTTTTATAAGCTAACGGAAGCTCATCTGATGTTAAGTGATACTGCCGCCCATGGACTCGATGCCAGAGACTCGCGAGTGCGTTACCGGCTTTTTAATATATATAATTTTTAGAATTTAGGGTCATAGAAGTGAGAAGATATTCCGCCTTACTTTACCAACGCCATGATACAAAATATGTACTCACAAGCACCCTCTGCTGGTCGTCAGTAACGGCAACGAGGTCCCTGCAGCGATCTGCAGCAGCTGCGAGAGCAGTGACGGCGGCGACCTGCGCACGCGCACTTGCCGCTGCTGACCGAGCCTGCAACACTTCAGCGCACCAAGCGGTAGACCCCAGTGTTTCAACCATTACCTGAAATTAAATAAATAATTTAAAACACGAACCTTTTGTGTGTTATAACTTTAAAGTACATGAATCCGAAGAACACTGTGTATGCAGCTAAAGTTATTTATGAATGTTGAAGATGAAAAGCGAACTGATTTTGCCTAGACAAGTATCAGCCACTTAAAGGATAATTAAAAATAATTGTTAAACACCTTTCATTATTATTATAATTGAATACAGTCAACGCGTGGCCAAACTTGATAAAAAGCCCGCGTCGGTTTCATATTTTAGACGTTTTAATAAGTTGAAGTGTGTTTTATAAATATTGTAATAAATATTTGAACAACAGTTAAAAGTTTTGTTTAAATGTATGAGTTTAAGTTTCTAAACTAAAAGTTTATAAAGAAAAACATGTTTAAAAATCAAAGAATCAAAAAATATTTAAGGAAATTGACAAGGAAACCATCGTATTACATCTTTGATGGTAACTCAATTTGAACGACAAAGTTAAGGAACCTACAAAGGAACTTTAAACTTTACTTAGAGGGCTCTTCATGCAAATTTAACTTGTCTTACCAGTTCACACCCTCACTAATTGACTTATGGCGAAACGATTTCCAAAGTATGTCTAAACAATGCTCAAAACATTTCACCATTGATACACGAATTCAACATCTTCCTTACTCCGCATGTGTATACTCTATTTTATATACAGCAGTAGCTTAATGAAATCTGATCTTAGTAAATACATGGACAATATTACTTTTATAATGTAAGTTTAATTAGCGACAAAGGATTTACTTAAGGCTTTGAACAATAGCCATTATCTCGAACAAGAAACTTCAAATAATAGAGAGACAGAAGCTAATCATATAACAAGCAACAATACATGTCAGCCTTGTCATTTTATTCTGGTTCAATGCCGTTTTGATTTTTCCTATCTTTTGTGCTCGAGAAAAAAGCTTATTAGTTTCGTATTGTATTACAAAATGGCGAGTAGCTTCGTAGCTAGTATATGACATAACGCCTTTTAATAAGGTAATAATCTTAAAAGGTTTTAACTTTGATAATCATGTCAATTAGATACAATAGGCACATATGAGTAAGATTAATTAGTCAAAAGTTTTCGTTCGCTACGAGAACTGCACTGAAAGATGCTCTTTTTATAGCATATTTAACGCTAAAAATCAATCATATAAAAGAAAAGGATTTGTACTTTTAACGAACAAACATATAAATAATAAAAATCAATCTTATCTACAACATCAATCTTATTTACAATGTCACGTCGACAATTACTTTATACTATTGAAAAAGTATCACATACTACATTTCAGTAGTTTTGTATTATGAATATACAAAAACGAAAATTTTAAAATTAAACCGGTAAAACAACATCCAAATTTAACAATTAAAATAAAAAGGACAATCCTTAGTCATGGGGGTTAAACATTACATATTACTACACGATTCGTACGGGACACATTGTAGCAATAGGCTTATCACTTGCATCTTTACAAGATTTGGTTCGCCCAACCTTCGCAGCGGTTTAGTAAAGTGAGGCGTACGTAGGTTCTTGGTATTTAGCTAATTTTGCGCTTTTATAATAATTGGCGTTATTTCACTACTAAAAGTTTTATTTTCTTTATTTTCTCGTTGTGGGGCCGTTCTAGTTAATACTACGTAATCGTAAGCAGATTTACTGCTATTTTTCCCTCCTTCCTCTTGTCAGCAAAAGTAAACAAAGCTCTCAAAAATAATGATGAACTCATTAATTATAGTAAGAATCCTCGAAAATGTATTTCGTTTAAAGCATGTGTGGGTAATATGTCTAAAAAAGTAAATAATTACTATCGTCGTAATCAACAAATAAAAAAATCAAACACCCAATCTTCCCCCCTATAGTGCTTACATATTACTCAAATTACGAGAATGATACAGATAGCTTATAATAAAAACTGAATTCAATAAATACTCTTTTTAGATTATCCTCTATTATATATAGAGTTTACATGATCATACTTTTTTCCAAACCCTTTTTTAAACATTTACCATGTACGACTAACTAATTGTTATGTAGTTACTCACTACAAGGGGACTCCCTAGCACTATTTGTCATTAAAAATTTGTCATGAATAAGGGTTTATATTATTAATATTATGTGAATGTTATGTTACTTACTCTGTTGAAGCCTGCTTCCAAATATGGTAGAACAGCAAAATCATCCTTTAGGTACGCACTGCAACAATATTTATTCATTTATTTATTAGGAAACATCTGCATATAATAGAAACAGAAAGAAGACAAATAAAATATAAAGTTATTAAAAAAAAATTGTATTGACGTATCTTACAACAGTTTCACAGAAACTGTAATGTAATTATGACAATGTTAGTCTAGTAAAATTTATCTTTAGCATTTTTAAATATAAATAATATACAAAAAATAAAGTAAAATACTGTACTGCACCATATTAATAAACATAGTAATGATGTATTTTGGTTTTTATGTAATGTTAACCATGGTATTAAGTATTTAGAAACAAATACTGATTTATAATAATTATCATATTAAACTAGAGTCCTCCTATGTATAATAATTCTATATATTTCTTTAATTCTATCGATGACAGCTGATAAGATACAGACAAAACATAAAAGCAAAGGTTCTGATATACAATATACAATTGTTTTCATAATATTTGATCAAAGAAGATTTATTAATTGGAATGATTATAGAAATACGTAGAAAACTTTTGTCATTAAAATTAATATTTGTATTCAACTTTTGTTCATTATAAGTTTGATGAGACTTTTGAATATAATAGTATTTTTTATACACAAATACAATAATTATAATAAAATTGGGTGTGGCAGTCCGCTGCTGAGGGACACCTGGCCGCGCCTGGCCCACGACAGGCAGGAGTGGAACTGGATAAAAGATTCCTATGTCCAAAGATGGACAAGCCAAAAACTGACAATGCAAGCATATGATGTTTGCTAAATGTTACAATGTATTACTACTACCTACTGTTAAAAGTATTTTTTAAGGAGCTTTCCAAGTGAAACATCAAAAATCTTAATTATTTTTTGGAAATAAGGGCTACTGTTATCGGTTTATATGTGGCGGCGTCCATGCGGGTTATCTCGGGTTATCTCTCTCCCTAAAATATGGCTGATGGCTGGCCATGCGTTATACTCGTGAACGGGTCCTACTTGTGGTGACTGGTCGTACTTGAATTCGTATATGCGGTGATGTCAGTTATTACGACTATGTATTTGTGCGTTGTTCCCTCGAGAAAGTAAGTGCGTGCTCCTATGTCACTATGCCCCCTGCTTATAGAAGACGAATCTTTGTTTTTAATTCGTTATTATTAATTATTACTTAAGATGTCATATGGAACATGGTGTATTGGTTGCAGCTCCTTAAAACCGTTGTGGAAAAAAAACTAGGGGATTATAAAGAGTGGCGGAGAGTTTATTGGCAGTTTTTCTCTTCCGTTCTACGTCCTTGATTTGAGAACTGACAGAATGTTAAATTAGAAGCATTTAATGTATATTTATTTTTTTGGACGTTCATAAGTGTACATTGGGTCATCTATATGAATAAATGATTTTTGACTTTGACATTAATGTTACATAACAAAATCTAGTATCCAAGGTATATGTAGTGATCTCATGATTGTGTAATAGGAGTTAGAGCTACGAGCTTAACTCTAAGCAAACAAAACATACCCCCATTTGGAGTTAATTAGTGCAGTAACTCGATCCCTACTATAAAGGCAAGCTGCCTTCTACCTTATGTATGATGCCTTAACACCTTGAATATTGACATATACATCTGTGTGTAAGGCTGTGTTTTCCTTGAAGTGTTCGACTTTATTAAATATATCACTGTATTTTAATTTTTATACAGTGGAATCTATTTAACTCGAATCTCTAGAATTGACAAGAACTTCTAAATACATATGATTTAACTACTGGAAGCTCGATTCACAGAGGCCGGGTTTATAATTTTTCATTAATAAATTCATAGCACGTCTACAAGACAAAAATAATTGATTGCTAATCCATTCTAATATAGTCTATTTCTAATATAGTCTGGTAACCGAATATTTATTTTGGATTTTATTGCTTTTATTTAGGGGAATCCTAAGTAAGACAACATTGTATTTTAATATAGCAGTCTCCCTTTTGAAATTAGGGTTTAGGGTATAAATGTGTATTATCAAAACTTCGTAAACAAAATTAAAATAACATAAACAATAACAAACTATATAACATAACCATAACATTTTTTCGAGTAATGAAGTCGAAATAATTTGAGATACCGCATATTTAGGCGTTCAGCGAAAGGCTTTTTTCGACTTACGAGATATTCTGTGTGGTTTTGTCATAGATTTATTAAGTTTCTACCTTTTTCCTTTTTTTATCGAGGTCCATTAGTAGCTCATAAATAGAATCACCAAAAAATTCAATATATTCATTCATTCAATAATAGTAATACAGTTTATATCAATTTGATTAATAAAGTGATTCTCTCACTTCTCTGAAGCTGCAATATTAGATCGTATAAACACACTGGCAAGGAGCTTCGTTTTATTCGTATTTTTATGAATAGCTTTTCTTATATTTGGTAAACAGTACCGTGCCGTGTTTGTATTGTATGAATCTAATACGAATAATATTTTCTTCGTTGAATTAGTAACAGATGGTATATATTCTCACAAATATTTTCGAAGGATACTTTCTAGAATTTTTATATGTTCACGTATCTAATGTTCTTAAATTAATTTAAGCTAACATTGGAGTTAGACAGGGAGTCTAACTCCAATGTATTTATTAACTAGAAATAATCTTCGCATCTGGGATCATTTCTTGTACATATAACCAAGTGTGAGTGACAAGAACTCCACTCAAAATAATAGATTATATAAAACCTTTTTTGTTCAGAGTGACCGTCTTTGCCCTTTCAAATTGTTAAGACAAAGCCGTATTACATTGATTGCATCCGATATCCGTAAGACAGCAGAATTTGATATACAATTTGAGTAAAAAAACCGACAGCTGCAAAGCATTAGGTCAATACTGATATTTTTTAAAGGATGTCTTAAAATCATTATTAGGTGGAAAACTTACGATAGAAATAATACGAACATGGTTAAATATATGCAAAAAGCAATAACGTCGAAAACGTTTGTAAATAAATAAGCACGAAATAGAAGTATTTATTCACTTTTATATATAAAAGGGTTTCGATCCGTAAACACTTATCAATGGAGCTATGAATATTTTTGGCAGGGTCTTGTTAAAATATTTGTACATAGTTAGTTACAATGCGACTATAAATTAAAATAATGTTATCCTAACTAATTCTGATTGTCTGTCTGAGATTGTCCCAAACAGTAGTAGTTGTAATTAGCCATGAGCGTGCGTCATTCATATCTGAATCGTAGGTTCGAACCTCGGTTGTGCTCCAATACCTTAATAATCGCAAAAAATACAAACCATACCTGGAACGGTTCTGCGAAGTATCTTGCGAGTTACAAAAAAAGAATGATTATGATTTTAATTTACGTATCTTTTTAGTAAAAGAGATGTAAAAGTCTCTCGACACAATGACAGGGAAGTAGATCTCGAAAATCCAAAAAGAACTTTGACCACCGATTTGGCTATTAGAAACCTTAACCTTAACTTAAACCTCATTAGATAAAGCGACCACATAATAATGTTTTTATTTACGGAATTAAGCCCCATTTATTATAAACACGAATTTAAATACATTTGAGACATATAATTCTTTCAAAATAACCAACTCACTGAAGTGAGATTCTCGTCTATTGATTGGTATAGACTGGTATAGCCTTGCGTTTCCATTGTGGAAATTTTACAGGCTTATAAATTTATATATCAACTTTATTTCGCGCGGTAAGTTCATTTTATACTGCCATGAACGACTATTTTATATAACCAGCCGACAAACCAGGTACTTCCAAACCTTTACTAGGGGCCAAGAGAAGAGCGTACCACTACCCAAAGACCGGCAACGCACTTGTAACCCTAACCAAACATGCCATTCAATGGATTATAATACAAATCATTGAATTAAGAGAAAATTTAATAGGGCGTTTTACAACATGCACTAGCGATATTTTTAATTACATAGAAATTATATACATAAATATCACCGTATAGAATTTATTCATCGGTGTGTGCTACAATTGTTAAGGTTAAAGGACCATGGGTTGAAAAGGACACAGAGAAATAAGGACAGGGTAGGGTCTAATGAATGGATCCTTGTCTTAAATACGTCCGAATTCGTGTTTTTGAAAGCAACAATATATTCAAAACCTTTAAAATGTGAGCTGTTTTACTTAATAATGTATTTCTGTTAAAATATTATTTTCAAATATTATATTATAAAGTATGACAACGATTTTGTTTTGATTTAAGTTCGATAATGTGAAGAAAAACATAAATTTGTGCTCTGTACGTAAAAATTATACAGATGCTTCCGGTAACCAAATAAACAAAGTAATATTATTAAAGAAAGTGTTAATGGTAATGTTAAAAAAAGAAATAAGTGAACTAAAAAAAATACATATAGTAATAAGTAATTTTCAAAAGACAAAAGACAATACATAATGCCTTAAAACAGAAGTAGAAATGGGCGTGGCATGATGCCCAGATAAAAAGTGAACTTTAAAGTCAACTATATGGAAAGGACCATGAGGAAGAAGAAGAGATCGTCCTAAAATAACGTGGATAAATATATAAGCGTTAGCAGGAAGCGAATGGAGAAAGAAATGCAGATATTTGGAAAAACCTGAAGAAGGCTTTTACCCATGAAGGGGTTCCGATCAATGGTGAAGGAAGTTAGTAACAGAATAACAAGGAAAAACCATAAAAATTTAAATTGAATATTCTAGATTTGTAAAGATTGGAAATTAACGGGCTTAATATCATTAATAAATAAATATATTTTAATGTGTTTCAACGCGAATCAATTAGTTAATTATGAACACGGGGTATATGTTATATTCTCATTACGAAAAAGCGCATGTAACGAAACTTGTAAAATCTGAAAAGATTTTAGTATTATTTTTAACCAAAAATATATTATGTTTTAAACACGAGACACATTAATTATCGAATGTACACTAAAACCATGGTTTAATCTTTATCAAAGCTTTTACAGTCACCGGTAAACCCGTAAGCTCCATTTTACATATGACCAATTTAGGTTCTATTGTGCGCTATGTCAGCCTTTGTTCGCTTGATAGAGCCTGAAATACCTAAACTGCGTTGCAACGGATTATTGCCTCACATGTTGCCTGATTGAACTAAAAACGTATTTAGTTGAAATTATCGTGATTCTCTTTTTTATTATTGTCCCTTCAAAATTCATTGATTAATATACGTTTAACTGTCCTAAACAACTCCGTAAATATTGTTAAATTGTAATTAAGTAATAGATTGTTATAATAATATAATCATGGTTAAGTATGTTTCTATAATAGTATGTTTTCTTAAGGTAAAATGTTAACATTAAGTCTTATCGTTCAGAGAAGACGTCGATTCATTTAAACTCGGTTGACTGCACAAACAGGGGTCGAATCTAATCGGTTGTCAGTTTAAAATGGTAATTCCTGAAAAGATCCCTCGATTGTTAAATGTCACGAAAATAATCAGTAGACTAAGCGGGAATCTTAAGGTTTCCGAACCAATGGAGCGTGTCGTATACCAATGACAGGGATTGTCACTATTCACAGAATATGTTTAAATAGATACATTTCGTGAGTACTGGGTATGTACTAGGTTTGGTGACTTGGTACGTAAGGTTTTGGTTAAATGGTAGAATTTGATTAATGCCTTTATTAATTGAAGAATAATACAATAGTAGTAACTTCGACTTAACTTCAGGTCATAAAATATTGTAATTTATTTTAATCCATGGTTTATTATAATCGATGGTTTTGAAGACTACTATAAAAAATTCAACACCATAGTAGTATGTTTAATGAATTTAATTATAATATAAAGTAATTGTTGGATTATTCAGTTTGCATAGATAATAACAGTAAAACCTGTTATTTATAATAAAATAAATAAACTTGTTTATTTAAAAGGTACAATAGACTTGTTTTATCTAAGACAGAAGCATTTATTTACCGAAACGAAATGTAAGTGAAGTTAACTTTAATTACATCGTGCCGTGGAGCTGTTAGAACTTTGTAGTTTCGGGATTTCGAAAGTTTTCGTGTCAACAAACTGTTCGTTAGTGCGGTCATGGTTATAGCTCGTAAGGCTAAAAAGCCCTTATCTAAATATATAAAACAAAGTCGTGTTAGTTATCTCTTTTTGGTGGTTTCTTTTCCGCTCCGAATAACAGAATAAGTAATAAAATATCGGATAAGTTTTCAAATAAATAAATTATTTTTACGAATGCAAACATCATGTGGTGCCATCTGTTGACAAAACTACGCTTTATTTTACATCGAATTCGTGTCAGTTCATTAAATTTGGATCTTGAAGTGAATAGGGAGATGCTTAACCAGGCAATAATAGAAAGAGACCAATAATCGAGAGTGTGAAACTGCCATTCTTCTTTCGCTATAGCAAGCAATAAAACATTTCTGTATTTGCAAAAAAAGTTGTATTAATGTTACTTATCCTAAAATATGTTTAACTAAAGTAACAACGATATTATTAGACTGTAAGGCAGAACGAAGCTAGCCGGATCATCCAGTATATTATAAAATGAAGTTCTCTTACCATGTCTATCGGTTTGATGAAAACAAAAATGATTGTACACTTAACAATAGATACTCTTGAGTGTATAATTTATTTATATAAATTTATTTAACAACGATTTTGGACGAAGTTGCATAAAATCTTGCAATTACTAAGTTGCGGGATAAATCTAGCATTTAGTATCTATAGCATCTGAATATATTTTTGATAAGAAAAATAAAAATAATTGATGCTAAGTAACATACAACTTTAATGGTGGGAGGGATGATGGCCGACGGGTAGGTGGAAAAAGTTGAATGACGACTGCACAAAATAAAATGGGGTGGAAAAAGTCGGAAGAGGCATTTTCTCGGACAGGGGGCCTCATTTATGAGTGGTAAAAAATTTATTGATATTATGATAATGATTTTTGTTAAATATATGTCAATACCATGTGGATGATTAAAAACTTAAAAAATTAATGGAATTAGTATGTTTGCTTGTATGTATTATGTAACAAACTCATAACTTAAAATTAATTCTACTAAAATAAGGTACTAATTTAATACTGAATAAAAATTGTTGTGATAACAAATGCATTCTGTGAAAAGCGAAGTAAACATTTCTGAGTAAAACCCGTATACAAATTCGTGGAGATATCATGCTTCAAAAAACATCAGCTAAATAACATTCCACGAATTTTAATTGCGAAAAATGTTTGACTCACAATATGGATATCAAATGTTTTAAACAATATTTAATACTTTCTGTATTTTTTGACGCTTTGACGCTTAGTGCAAGGGTTGAGCACTGTGTTTTCCTCTCTTTTTAATCGATTGATTTATAACTTGAGAAAGAAGAATGAATTAAGGTTTTATTTAGTATATAATTATAACGATTATTATCATTGAGTATTTTTTTATAATATAATTACTGGTGGCTGAGGCCACGATCAAGTAATTATTTACTTACATACTTTTGTATCTATTTTGTATCTATTCTGTGTGTTGGTGTGTACTTTTTTATAATAAGGAATGTGTAAAAAAAGATAGCCTTCAGTAGCTGACATAACCTATGCCTGGTGTTCTGTACCTCTGTTTGTAAGGTGTCTGTACCTGTTTTCCTTTATCGAACGAGTGCGTATTTCAACCTTGGACCTCCTGATTGTGAGCCGCGCGCTTAAAGCATTAAAACTTTCCGTTGTGAAGTATCTAAACTAAATGCAGCTTTAAAAAGCTCCTTAATTTTAGCAATTGTTTTATTCATTAAATTTAGAAATATTTACTCTTTTATTGATTTTCATAGACAATGTTACGGATATAATCAAAATAATTAAAGAAGGCTATGTTCTCTATATCAATTCTGTGATTTTCGAAAAAACCTTCTCTTCCTAAAACCAATTTTTTGACGTGAAAAAACACGCGTCATTATTGTTACAGGTTTCGAGTCAAAGTGAGGCTCCCTTTGATACCGGGCACCGGCTCTTTTTCAAAACAAAACGTAGTTCTAACAGTGTATGCATATCTATTCTATTTTATTTATTATATTCCTTGAAAACTGTAAATATATTAAAATATAGTATATACCAATGGGGGTACAACCTTTTAGTTCTAGGCCTCAAATTAATTTATCTATTCCATGATTATTTCTAATAGGCAAGTAGGTGATCAGTCTTTTGTAGCTGATACACGTTGTCTATATTTTGGATCAAACCTACGACCCTAGAGATAAGAGTCATACGCTAAGGTCACTATTGAAAAAAAATTCAGATTAAACATTTACAAAAAAAAAACATTAAAAATTATTCAATACGTTTTAACGAAATAAAGCATAATTATGAGTCTGAGGGGAAAAAACATATAAAGGACCTTACTTATATTTTTAAAGTGTTTAATATATTCCGCTATAGAAACATCAATCTTGTTTAGGTGAATTGACGTGCGTCAATATAACAGTGTGTAACTTCACCACTGACTCCCTTTGACGTTGTTTGCTTTCAGTTAAATCCTATGTTTGAATAACGTGACTTGTTTTATTAAAATGTTCCAGATCGCTCATGTGGAATATGTAGCCTGTATTTTGGTTTATTTTGTTCAAAACTAAATTTACACAAATGTAGTGTTGTTAGAGTTTTTTATTACAAATTAAAATTCAAAATAATTTATTTATATAGGTAGCACAATGTGCACTTATGAACTTCAAAACGGAAATATATTAAATACTTCTAATTTATACATTTACTGCCAGTTCTCAAAAAAAGGGTGTAGAACGGTAGAACTAGTAATAAACTCTCCGCCACTCTTTTTAATCGCCAAGATTTTGTTTCACACAATGTTTGTAAGGAGCTACAACCATTACCCCATGTTCCATATTAAATCTTATATAATTAATAATAATACAATACACTTATTGGTTCTGTGTAATTCACTTATTCGAAATACACCGCTTTAAATAATCAATTGTCTTTTTTCGTCATAGCGTAAATATAATTTGCTATTAAGAGACAGAAGAGCAGCGTTGGCCTAGAGGTTTGAGCGACTTTCAATGGACTTTTTATGTGCATTGTGTGCATTTAAAATTCGGGGTGAAAGAAAACAACGTGAGGAAACGACTTGCCATAGACCCAAAAAGTAGACAGCGTGTGTCAGGCAAAGGAGTCTGATCAATTTCTTTGTTGCCTGACAATGATCATGAAACCGATTCAGTAATCTGACGCGCAGAACTAAAAAATGATGTAGCGCCACTGTTTTTAATAAAGATATAAAATATTACTTTAATTAAAATACTATAATTAGATAGATCACTTATATATATATACTACTTTATATCAATGTACTGATGTTTTCATAAATTAAATTAATTAGATTGATTGCTAAGTTGTGTTTTTTTTTTTAATAAATCCCGTATTGATTTATCAAGCTTATATGAATAACTAACATTTAATACTAATAATATTAGGACTAAACGAAGAATGTGAAAGATTAAGCGTAACCCAGAGAGCCATGGAAAGAAGTAAAATAAAGAAAAGAAGAATTGATAAAATAAGTAACAAGAATTTAAGAGATAAAAAAGGGCTTGCAGACCTTCTATATAAAAGAAAAGAACTAAAATGGAAATGGGATAACTATAAGAGGAGCAGATAAATGGAGCAAAATTGTAACACTATGACAACCAAGACTTAATAATGAAATAAATGAAATCGACGTAGGCAATTTAAAAGGTAGGCCGATTAAATCGTGGAAAGGGCTGGAAAGACCTGGACGAGATTAATATACAATAAGGAAAAATGGAGGACAATGGTCCCCCATGCCCCATGTCCCCCAGGCCTTTGCCCGTGGGCACACAGAATTAGTTATCGTAGATTAAGAAAAACAATAGTTATAGTGCATATATTTTGTATTCTGATATAGGTAAGGCTATAAATAATATATATATACACATATATATATATATATATATATATATATATATAATAAGAAAGAACAATTGTATTCGTATTTTACAATTTGAAACTGTAACTTTTATCTGTATTTCAAAAAGCACTGCGAATAACCAATATTCAGCATGAAACTCCAGCTTGCAAATGAAATTTATTGTTTCAAAATTAATTATCCGTCCATCACGGAGCATTTTACCCTTTATTTCCCGAACGACACTTGGGACAATATCTCAATTGAGGACAGTATACCTAATGTTATTATGGAGTTGATTACTTTTAAATCGATAGAACCTAGTCCATTAATAGAATAAGCCTTTATTTGCTATTTATTACAAAAGGCTTGTTTGATTAAGATATTGCATAAGATTTGTACAATTCAAAGTGCATTGTGAATTATCAAGTTTACAATATACAGTTAAATATTACTGGTGACAATGCCCTAACTTTTGTAGGAACCGATCTGAAGTTTTTGTGAATAACTTTTTATTTTACTTGTGTCCTTTTACATTCTTCCTTTTAATATGTTTTAATTGCTTTGTTTTGTCTATGTAATTTTATGTCTTAAGATGTTTTGTACTTATTTTATTTTATGTTCTGACAGTGGTTGCCTGAAAATAACTCTCTCGAAAGCGACAAAGACGCCAGTATTTCTATTACTGCAACGAAGTGTAGCATCGCCAATGCAACTATGTAGGTCGTTAAAAAATCAATCTCATCCGGCAAGAAAATCATCCTAGACACAATTTGATGCCAAGACTCAGATGGAGTTGTGGTGCTTAGTTGTTAAACATTAATAAGAAATTAGTCAAGATAGCATAAAGTAATCCGAGTGTTCAAGAACTCGGTTTCTGAGTATCTATGGGATATGTGTTAGGGTAAAGTTTGTTTGCCCACAGCCAGAAACAGTCTGTTACACAGTTCCCCATTAAGAAAGACGTTGTGCTTACTAAATGCTGTCTCCGACACTATATTTATATGCTCTTAGAGTTACATCACAGTAGCGATGTTGTGTATAATATGTTCATATTTAATATTATACAATTTTGGCATTATCGTATTGCCTTAATACTATAATGTGTGTATTTTTGTAAATAAATATTTTTACACTTGGAATTCTTTTTCGAAACATCCGATCCTGTAATGGCACTCGATTTACGAATCATCCAGGCAATAATGTACGCAAGGAATTAACATAAACAGCCATGTAAATCCCGAGATGGCCGCTGAATCAAAATCGAAATCTGCGCAACTGTTTATCGCGAATAAATCGTTTTTATGGGTCGTACAAAAGCCGAAACGTGTTGCTTGTTTTGCGTCAAAATTTTATGAGATAAATAACTTTTTCATGTCCGTGTGGATTATGAAGCGCTTTTATGCTTTAAGAGAAGCTTTAAAGATTATATTTTTGTTTAAGTTGTACTCGTAAATAATAAATGTATTTTTAAATGAATTACGTGTTTATCTCAAACTTAACTTTGTTTAAGACATGTCGAGTTATTTCCACGTAAGTTTTGAGAATTTAGGTAATGTGTGATGCTTTGGAAATACCACATTAAAATAAAAAACAGAGGCCTTACAATCTTTACTAAGCAAGTAGGTGATCAGCTTGCTGTGCCTGACATACGCCTTCGACTAAGGCATGATGTTTTCCTTTGCCGTACGAGCGAATGTTAAATAAGTACATAGAATGAAAATCCACTGGTGCACAGCCGGGGCACGAATCTATGACCGATGAGAGTCGCACGCTGAAGCCGCTACGCAAAGACTGCTTTAATACAATATTTAATGTTAAAATAATAATATTAAAAACGTGTACGAATAATAAACGAACTGTTTTTAAACATATTAATTGCACAAATGAATACTTATAATAAAGTAACAGACATTGCAGTACATACTTCTAAAACATTGCCAATAATAATAATCTCCTTCATCTCAATTGGTATTCGGATGATATATCAAACTAATTTACGTAACATATTAAAAAGGAAGGAATCCCCAATTTGTAATCTGTAAAAAATCTGCTGTAATGAGATTGAGAATTTATATATTTGTATTGCAATGTGCGCAGACAAAAGATGGACTGAAGCTACCCGCTGGAGGTCCCCCCGAGGAAAACCTAAGGTTCCTGGAGAGAAATGTATGGAGGAGCTAAGAACAGATCCAAAAGGAAAGTTCAGCGAAGTCCGTACCTTCTGGGTAAGGGAAAGGCTACAGATCACAAAGATACGGAAATAACAAATAAGAGTAAACTTACAAAACTAACACCCACTTGATATGTAATTTTTTTAACAGTATCTTATTAAAGAAGCTTTATTTATTATAATATATTTGTATTTATTAAACAATTGTTACCTATGTTTTAGCCTCATAAATAACCAGATGTCTGGACATTAAAATTTATTTAATAAAAACACAAAAACATAAAATATAATGACGTTAACGAACAGTATTTACGATACGAAGTTATTACGCATCGAGAGTGAGAAATTATTGACACTAAAGTCAGAATATAAAACCATTCGAATAATGTATTTGATCGTAAAGTTCTTCAACTTTGGATTAAAACATATATAATGATTTGATTATAGGTTTTATATGGCAAAGTTTTTTCTGAACGTAAAGTATGAAGTCAATTATAATATGGCTTGACTGGGAACAGGAACTCTGATCGTTCAGATGGAAGACACAAAAAGTGCCGTCACGATTATTAAGCACTTTACATGTGGTAGGAAGGTAGGATAAGACTAATCATTAAAATAATGTCAATGAAATTAACATCTAAAACTTAGGTGCATCGGAGGGATCCAAGTCATATTGTCAAGGTTCACGTCAAGGAAACGTGTCCACCTAAACCTAGACCTGGCAACAACGCACCATTTCAAAGACGGAAGACGTTGGGATGACCTGGACTGAGGTTAAATGATCTGCCCAATATGATGGAATATGGATGGATGAATTAATATGACTTAATCATATGGATGCCCAGAAGGATGCAGAAGCAGTAAATAGGGACATAGGACCTTAAATAAACGTCTAAAAACTACTGGCGACTTACATAAAACTTCTGATTATAGGAAAAAAAAATAAAAAAAATTGATGTAACCTTTAGTACAATCGCTTCTCGCATTTCAGAGATGTCTTGTCAAAGAAGCGAAAGGCAAAAATGTCGCACAAATAAAACAGATCCAATACTTTGTTCGTGTCAGATGATATTGTTTCTCTAAATAAGATTATTTATCGAAGCGAAATAAAATGCAAGATGGTAAATGCTGTAAAATTGTTAAACAATTTTGAAACTGGATGATTCGAAGTTCGCTAAGAATTACAGAAAAATGGTTTTGACATATCAAGGAAGTTGTTATTGTTAGAGTTGTTGGCCTTGTTAGAAAAGTTAGTTGTTAGTATTAGTTCCCGGTAGACTACCACCTGAGTGACATAATCTAACATTAGTTAATTTACATATATATATTACTTTACGTTAATTAGTAGCGCAAACTTGTAGACAAATAATTGTAAAACGTCAATTAAGTATGTATATGTGCTTTTATATATATAAAATATGTGTCACTTAGTTTTAAGAACCCATGAACTACTACCCCACTAACTTTAATTGCATGTCAGTTATAAGTTTTTGTTTTAAACGATTAAAGACGAAGAAAGAAGTTCACTGCTTCGACAATCGTGTTTCATTTTTTTTAATCTTTCCAACAACCTCCAAAATTACCTACAGCTACTAAGTATTTCCAAATCGCTCATACCTACCTAACATAGTTACCTAAAATATGCTGAACAAAGAATGTTTACTTTAAGTCGCAGCTAACAGAAAACGTATTAGAAGGCATTATGCAAATTGCAGCGTTTTTAAATAAGTCTAGGTAGTAACTAGTTTTATAGAACTCTTGCTTTTTAATATGGAAAGTGCAGCCAGGAAGCACGTTTTAATGGGCCATTTCAAAGTTACTACATAAATACAGCATAAAATGTGGAGCTTCAGGTTATAAGTTGATTTTTTTGTAAGAATAAAAAAAAACATTTGCATTAAAATACATCTGCCTGTCCTGTAAATCCGGGTTTGTCTGTACAAAATTAAAAGTATAAATATGTAATATTTATTTATTTTTCTCACATATAACATTTACAACAATAAATAAGATTCTTTGGAATCTGTTTTGAAAATAATTTTGTAAGTAGGAAAATTCGGAAAATTTAAATAACTGTTGTTGCAATTATAAACTCAAGTATTTGTTCTGAGTAAAGTTAAAAGTGGTATTTAAATGAGTCTTTATAAAAAAAATACTGTACCATAATAAAACATAATATTATTAAATTTAAAAAAAAAATATTAAAATCAAAACGTATTATGAATTTAAGGTAAAAAATATTTCTCAAGACTCTTATTGGAGCTTGTTGAAGAGGGATTAAAATATGCTTTAATTAAAAGCACTTACAATTTTCTAATAAAGATATAAATGAATGATCTGATTGCAATCATAAGAACTAAGAAGTAAAAGTCAATGATTGCGGGCGATATTGGCTAAGTTTAGAAGTTCTGTTGCTATAACTTCGTGCAAACTCTTATAATAGTAGCACTCTTTTAATAGTATATGCGTTTATAATTAAAAGACCCTAATACATTTAATACGCAGGACCGTTGGAAAAATAGCCACTATGCAAATGAATTTCTATGTTTGTAAGTATATCTAAGATACATTGTTCAGATTTCAATTGAACATTAAGGTTTATATATGTCTATATAAATATACTAGGTCACGTAATTTCTAAATTTTAACAGCTGAAAGAGTGCCATACACTAATAGCTATAATATATAAATATGTATGAATAGGTAAAAGATATTGTTTCATAATACCTAATATTGCCCGGTCTTATTAATTTCTCACTTCCTCTCAAAGTGGTGAAGGCTTCTTCAAGCCCTTAGTTATAGTGGTGCCTCATAGCTTTTTACCTTTGATCCTAGGCTCTGTCAGATACCTTAGGTATCTTGGTGAAGACATCCTGTACTTATTATATATTTACTATATATGTGTTGCATCTGTAGGGCTAAGTAATCCATAGGTACTGACCTCTTTCATATATTTAGCTATCTAGTGCAGCTTGCTTATACATACACTACTATAGTGATACTTCTGACGTGAAATACATATAAATTAAACAACACATTTCACAGTCCACTGGTTGGCAAACTGTACATTGGTCATTGGTCTATCGAATTCAAAGCATCCATGGTTAGAATAATAAATTATCCATGTGTAACAAAGCCTTTATTAATTTAGTTTTTTATTTCTAGCAAAATATCGATTTTTAGGGATATTAATATTTTTTGCTACGTTCTTCAACTCGATTTACATTAAGTCGAAGATAAGGGAGGGAGCGATTGAGAGAGAGACAGGGAGACATAGATATATATATAAGAAAGTAGTACGGAAAGAAAGAAACTATCTAGTTTTTAGTGGTCCATTCACGGGCATAGTAACGAATTAATTAATCGTGCAATAAATTTAAGATTCATCTTAAAAGACTCGACGAAGGTAGCCACCCTTGACCTAATTTCGCACATCGATATACATCACACATGCCTTCTGTCACCCACGCCTCTATTCCACTTTATTAGAACATTCTTCAGCTGGTATTTTATTACCGGAAAATTGTCAGTTTTTTACTTATCTTTATTTAAAACGATTTATGTTATTGCTTTAAAATTAGACTCATAACTGAATATTAAATACTCTATTGTACTAAATTAAATGTTTTTGAATAGATGGGATTCGTTTCAATTAGCCATTGTCTTATAAATATAAAGTGGCATTTAGTAGGGTTTTGAAATCGAGTACTAAATCATTTTAGAACGATAAAAATGTTTTTCATATATGTGATTATGTATCGCTAGAAACAGAAGATAACACTTACCTTTTTTTAACGACTGCAATCAAAACGGTGTGTTGTGTGTTTTTCAGCCCTCGTATTGCTCTGAAACAAAAATATTTAATTATAATTAAAAAGATCATGTCAGAAAAAGATGTTTTTTAATTAAAAAAGTGCGTGCGTACAAAGTACACAGTCCAATGTTCGTGCTAATGATAATATTAATAAAAAAGAGTGTGTGTACTTATGTACACGCGTTAGAAGTTATACTTCTTTGGCGTAAGGAAAAAAAATAACTAAAATATAGTAGTGATTAACGATAAATATTAAATTTAATCAAAAAGATTATATTTAAATAAATAAATTATTAGTAAATACTATCACCGTCGTATATGAAATTGATTTACAAACACCAAAATTATATTTATTTATTCACACTGTTTAATTGTACTGTTACGAAACACGTGTTCTAAATATTTAAATACTAGAATTTACTAACTTTAACATAGTTATCGATTTCTATGCCACCTAAACCTAACTTTACGATGTCGAATTTAGGTGTTGGTGTGTACGCAACGTAAAAATTCACTCTCATCATTTTTCTCCATCGCGCCAGAAGAAGTATAACTTCAATAAAAAATCTGCGTTTCTGCACAAAACGTTATGCGACTGAATTGCCATCTAAAGTTCTTATATAACTACTAAATGAATACATCAACTAAAAGCGTGTATTTTTCTCGATCTCCCTTTCACACTCTCTCTCAATCGGTCTCAAACGCTCTGTCCCTTTTCTTCGACAAAAACGCTGCACATCTTCGTGACGTGTCAGCCGTAAAAATGAACCTCATTCTTAAAGTCTTAAAATTTCTTTGTGACCCTGAACTTTTACTTACTAACGAGTGTATAAAGAGCTCTTCACACTTTTCGCTTGGAATGTTTTCGGCATCTCGAAAACTTTACCAGGAGATAAACCAAATCGATTTATGAAAAGTACTACCAGCAGCATGTAGACCTTAACATTTAGTCTTTCATGGCTGGTAATCATTATTTTTGAACTCTATATAATTAAATAAACACATAAATAGTTCATTACTTAAACGAAAATAATACTTTCTGATTTATAATTCGAAAATGAAATCGTATTGCAACTGAAAGCCAGCAACTGGCAGGAAGTGGCACAGGACGTGGAACGGTGGAACTTTCATGTTTCGGAGGACAATGTACGTTTTAGGTCGCAGAGCGCAGTGTTATATATATCATATAATACATGAATTCCTTATTAATACATTTTTGTTGCTTTCGCTGAGCGTATTTTGGAGTACTAAAGCCTTACACTTACAAATAATCGTTGAAAGAGCTTAGACACTTATATTTGGAAATTAATCAACGCCAAAAATCGCCAAAAATCAAACTAAAAATCATCCTTTAAAATATAAAATAAATTCTAAGACAAAGTTGTTAGAACATCGTAACTATTATTAGCTGTATTATAATATAATATAATATAATATAGATATAAATTTATCAAAAAACAGCCCTTAAACTGTATGGCAAATAATAGAGATCGGAAATTTTTTATTTTTAGATACTTTTGCTGATAGTACGATAATAATATCATCCTTTTTGGTGTCTTTGAAGGGCGGTTAAGAAAGAAAAGGATGTTGTCAGGTGCTGAAGCAAACAATTTCTATCGAAACACTACTTGGGGAAATATGTATGGAAGATACTTCCCTATTTTTAATATATTATTAAAAATAGGGAAGTATCTACTATAATATAACTATTTAATATAGTAAGCAAAATAAAAAATATATGTTATATAGAACTTATGTCCCAAACTTGTATATCGCGCGTGTTAATACTTTTCCGTCACCGGCTATTTTGATGTTCGTAATGGAATTAATCATATTACGAGTTATAATGGAAACAGTCAAACTACATTATTAAATAACATGGAAACTGTAAGCGTTTAAATTTACAATCAAAACATGTTCAAAATTTAAATATACATTTTATTATTCGTTGTTTTAACAGAATACTACTAACTAATCCAATTATTTTTTATGGTAATAAAAATAAATAAATAATAAAATCATTTTATTTATTTGAGGATTTAATATAAAGAGATTTTGATTTCAAGTGGGATAACAGTTTTTCTTATAAGATAGAAAATAACGTGATTTAACCATAGACAATACACTTTATATAACATTAAGGAATTAAATATTATGACACTATCTGGTTATAAACGATTTTAAAACAAAATAAATTAATCAGAATAATACTCGAAAAAGATCTAATCTAGATCCATCACTTACTACTCCAGAAGATAAACCACTCCTTATGTGGAATAAAATCGTATTAGTTTTTACAACCAACTCCCAAACGAAATTAGACAATTATCACTGAATAAACTCTCGTTAAATGACACTAATCCTTGGGATAGATTTACTCTAGTTTACGTTTAAGCCTTATGATTCAAAACAAGCGATTAAAAAGAGTAGCGGAGATTTTCCTGCCAGTTCTTGTCTACGCCTTTGACTTGAGAACTGGTAGTAAATGTTACATCTTTTCTGTTGTCGTTCATAAGTGTACTTAATAACCTATATGAATAAAGTCATTTTAAGTTTGATTTTAGGTATATTTAACGTCTAATAAAACTAATATTTTTATTTTCTCAACTACAAAATGACTTCCTTAAATTTCATTTTACCATTATAGTTCATATTCTTAATTGATATAAGGTATTTTGACACGTCTAAATGACCAGATTTCAACTCCGTCCGTCATTAAGTCACCAAGGGACGTAATATCGAAAGAGTTGTCCCAAAAACGAGAAGGTCCTGTGTATTTAGGTCAGGCTCTCAATCAATGTCTACACATTTCAACCGAATTTATATTTATCGGAGATACGGATTAAAAAAAAAGTAATAAAGCTTTCTTTTTTTAGTATTCTCTTTAGTTTCTAGTTATACACGATGTTATTAATTTTAAAAGGTTAATTAAAAAATCAATAAAAATGATAAAAAAAAAGAGATCAGTTTGACGAATATTTTTGTCGTAAACCGATTATAAACTGTCATATAAGGCTGTAACTAACTGTGTCGTACATAATCAATGTAATAGTACTTATAAAATTAATAAATAAACTATAGTGAAACTTAGAGTTTCTCGAATCACAGCTCCAAATTGAAACAGCTAAATAATTACAATACAATAATGTTATGGCGCATGCTTTTTAACTCCCTAAGAAATTAATTAAAACATCATGATTTGTGAATGGAAGAAGGTACAACTTCTTAAGCTTTAACCAACGCCACTTAGAATAAAAAAAACCTAACCTGCTGTTACTTACTGGAAACTGAGACAATATCATTTACAGTATTCATATAATATCATCACCATGTATGTAATATCATTTTAAAGGGGTCCAAAGTCATGCGCTTTCTTAATACTACTTCGGATACATTCAAGTCGTTAAGAACGATATAATTTGGAGCTGTTTTGAGTTGGAGCCGTGATTCGACAGATTTACCAACTAAATTATGTCCGACATTGTGGTCCGGAGCAATTAATAAAGTTATAAACTTGCTCTAACCATTTACATATTGAGGAAATACAAACAATAACGTAAGTTAATGGAAACTTAATTGCTTAGTAAACTATTTAAAGCTAGGCTTTGTGCATACTAAAATTAATAACGTAAGTTTACAGCGGATATGAAAAACTAGTGTTTATTTTTATATGAAAAAATTAAACAGATGTTATCATGGTTACTGTCACATAAAATGCTTCTACTTAAGGTCAGGAATAATAAAATCAAAGTGGCCAGTACGACAAAACGCCAATTTCATATGTAAGGAGAATATACATCTATACTAATATTATAAAGAGGAAAGGTTTGATTTTTTGTTTGTTTGTTTGTATGAATTGAATAGGCTCCGAAACTACTTGGCAGATTTGAAAAATTCTTTCACTGTTGGAAAGCTACATCATTCCTGAGTGACATAGGCTATATTTCATTTTCAAAAAAATAGGCATCCTTACTAAAATTACGATAACATTAACATTTGTTTATTATTTGATACAATTCTAACAGATGGCGCTGAGTTAAAGGTAGTAGTTTGGCAAGACGACGTTTGCCAGGTCAGCTAGTACACAAATAAATAAATATATCAATGGTGCTTCTGTATCTGTTGTATAATCATTTGTAATTTAATAGACAAGTAGGTGATCAGTCTCCTGTGCCTAACACACGTCGTCGACTTTTTGGATCTAAGGCAAGCCTCGGTTTCCTCACAATTTTCCTTCACCGTTCGAGCGAATTTTAAAAGCGCACATAGAAAGTAATTGGTGCACACTCGGAGATCAAACGTACGACCTCAAGAAGAGAGTCTTACGCTGTAGCCACTAGATCAACACTCTTTTTAAATCTGTCAATATTTCGTTAGAAATTTAAATATTGTAGAATTGTTTGATGATTTGCTTTTTTTTTAAAAAGAGTACCGAGAGTTTTTACGCCGGCTTTTCTCTCGGCCAACACCCTCTGTCTTCTCTGCCGATGAGTAGGGATGCCAACAGGTTCGAATTTAATGACGTGGAATAAGTGATACCACCATGTTCCAAAATAAACATATTTTATTTTATTTCCAGCCAGTTGTTATTGATTTGAAAAGCCTTAATGGCCAAGAATACATATTAAATTGCATGAAACTACTTCAAAATGACATTGTCTATGAACAATGGCGTCTGTCCTAATAGATTGGTGTCTTGATATGATCAAGTATCATAAACATACAGAACAAAGACTTTGTTAGCTGAGCGTAACAATATTAGGTCGGTGAAAGTGTGAAATGTATGTTATATATATTTTTCCCAACCTGCGGCACTCAGTGGTCTCATAAACTTAATTATAATAATGTATTATTTTGCTTAAGACGTTGGTTTTGTGGTTTAATAAAAGTAATAGTCTAAGATCCGGCTGCAGGATTAGTGCATTCATCGGTTATTTGCTAAAAACCGAATTTTTATGTATATTAGTAATTAGGAGAATATATATGTATGTACTAAGTTGCCTATCAAAATTTTGATATTTTTTATTAAATTAATTTTAATTTATTTTTGGAATAAAATTTTGTTCAACTGTTTTTTTAATAAAATATCTTCTACATCACGGCAATTTACCTGAAGATTTAAAAACAATTCAGGACAGGTGTTATTTATTTATTTATAGCCTTATATCAGAATCAATATAATTATAGCTATTGTTTTTTGTTGTCTATGATAACTGATTCTGTGTGCCCACTGGCAAAGGCCTCCCCCATTTTTACATAATAACCAAAATTTTTTTTAAGTTAGAGGGAAAGGGAGTTAGTCAGACGAGGATGGCGATGTACATAGGGAAGAATAGAATAGACAAAATAAAGAATACAGGTTTAAGAAACCTGAGGTTGCAGATTACAGGAAAAAATAAAAAAACTTTAATGAAATTTTCATTGGTGGCGAGAGGAACGTTCCAAAGTTAACGTTCCATTTAAGGTGGTCTAATTGGAATAAATTATTTGATTTATAATAATAATAAATAAGAAAGCAGCAGGTGGCACAGTGCTTACAAGAATGGCAGGATTTGCAAGTCTTTGTCGATAAAGGGCAGACAGATATCTAAAAAGATTGAGATAGAAATATAATAGTATTTAAGTTTAATAGTATCTGTAATAAAAGGCTTATAAGATTTCTTAAAATCAATGAATTCATCACAGACATGATCATTAAGAAATTAATGTAAGGTTTGGTTCGAAAAAAGGTTATTGTACTAACACTATTTAATCAATCTCAAAAATGACTTTTCATCAATCATCTGCAAACGGACAGCCTCACTGATGCGTAGGATTCGTGCGAGTACCAACAATATCCTAATGGTTATAGGGTGGGTTCATGCCCATGTGCCTGGTGGCTCGAATCAACGTAGACTTATGAATTATGTATTTAAATGTTTATAATAATTTTGCTAACATAGTTATAGGTATTACTATACTAACAATATATGGACTTATTAATAGGTCTGAAATAAATGATTTTATGTTATTTATTTATTTAACACCTCAACCTCAACTAGGTTTAAAATATCAAAGCCTCATAAAAGGATTAAATCTACGAACTTGCCATGTATAATCCGAAAATTGTCCATCACTCTTAATTTGCAGACCCGTGCCTTGACGAAAAGGGGATGGCTAACTTTTGTACACGTCAAAGTTTTGACGTTATTATGACACAGCCCCAAAATATGAGATTTTAACTTTACAGTAATTGAAGCCGGAAAGTTTGGATTCCCAGAGTAAAGTAATTAGAAGCAAAATTTAATTTAAAAAATATTTAATAATGAGAAAGTGATAATACAAGTTTCTTAGCACTGTTAGCTTAGACATCAAACGTGAGGGTAGAGTGTTCGAACTTCGGCTTTCGCGTATTGAACATTTGTTCGTAAGATAGAAAAATGTAGTCAGGAAACTGGCATGTCTAAGAGACAAAAAAGACTACACGTAGGCGTTGTTGGCTCATAATATAGAATAAGAATGGAACAGAAGCAGAAAAGTATGTACTCAATACCCAACCAAGTTTAGGATATAATATCACGAGATAATTTTCGTCGTCTTCTTTACGATTAACTTTCCTTTACACAGCAAATCTCATATATACTCGTATATATATATATATCTTAGCACTGGCTAATTTTCTTTAATATTATGATGTCTTGGCAGAGACACATGAATATTACGATCTTGCCTATCTTCAAACTAATAAGTAATTTAAGTCTAACCTAATTTACTAAGGATAGAATAAGAATGTCCAATGACACTGACTATTACGGGTAAGAGGTTCTGTTCTTGTGTTTTATTATTTCACTTACCACTTACATGCACTAACACTAATTAAAAAGTTTTGTCCTTTTCAATCTTCTCACAGGGCCCGTAGTGTCGAGGTACACAAATTGGAATTATAGTTTGGAGTCTACTATACCGTCCTAACAAATGTATTGAAGGTTGAAAAGCCCGGAAAATAAATAACACGAAATATAAATAAAATCAAAATTCAATACATCTCCCATTTCCTCATTACAGGCAATACGGCACAGGAAATTTGTTTGGCGAATGTTTATCGCAGGAAGGGGAATCGGTTAATATTTTATTACATTTTTCTTGACTTGACAAAGAGCCAAACGAAAATATCGTATATCACATTGATTATACGATTCAAATTACAAAATATATTACACAATAGGAATTTTGTGATGGCGTTCCATCTTTTTTTCGTAATGATTTGCGTTATCAGACATCCCGTCATCAGACATCCCGTTTTGAACTAGACTGTCCCCTTTTCCAATTACGAGTCCCGGTGTCCCCGGAATAAACTCTGGGACGCAAAATTGTCCCGTTTTCAAAAAGCGCGCAAAATTTTGAGCCGTAGATTTTAAAAATAACGTGCCAAGAGTTTCATTCTAATTTAAAATCGTTATCAGCTACATATACTAAAGCAAATTTGTTCTTACCTATATGTGATTCGTAACTTTTAAGCCAAAAAACTTTTTCTAAATAAATAACTTTGAAAATGTTTGTTTTCCTTGGCCTAAATTAAACTTATGTTCCGTGTTGAGTCAAAGTATAAATGGTCACTTTATGCACCCGTGGCAGGTCTGCGTTGTAGTGGAGGGTTATGTGATTCCCTACTGTGCTTTACAGCTTTTACTACTAAAACTCTACGACGCTACCAGCAGACTAGACCGGTACACGTTATCAGCGTAGCCCACGCAATCAGCCGTGGAATCGGCTCACAATTGCCATGAATTATGTGGAATGGATCTTGGTACAGCTGGTGCCATCGCATCGGTCAATTGGCCTGGATGCATGCATACGCCTGTGTCGGTGTTCTGTAATACTCAATAGCGGTAGCTCAATAGGGTTCTGATTCCAATGTTGATGCACTTTTTCCATATTATTGAGAAAAGTGTATGAAAATCGAAAGCGAATATAATCATGACGGCGAATATGTCGATTCAAATAATATTTAAGACGTTATAAATAAAAATAGCCTTAAATAATTATCAATTTCATGACTTTTTGATAAAAAAAAAATGTAAATTTCACCATGCGAAAATAAGATTATTTTCCGGTTTAACATGACTATGAATATAAACAAAGACTACTTGTTAATTCATAGATTTACGTATACTGGGCGTTGTCGCAGTTTAATATTCTAATGGAAAAGTATTAATAGGGATGTAATAAGTCTTTAGAGTATATGTTAATTGACAGGCGAGTTGATGACTTTTTATACTCTTTTGCATATAACGCGGTTTCATTTTCATTTTATAAGTATAAATTGAAATAAAATTGTTAGGTTTTTATTATTTTTCTCGCAAGGCTTTTAATTTTAATAAACGGAAAGGTTTTAGCTTTATCATCCAATGTCAAAATAGTGCATCTTCGAATTTCCGAAGAATCTCAATACGCTGGCAACTTATCCAAAAAAAATTGTACTGAAACAACCAGGGCAAAAACCTTAAAACCGTACATTTCAATACAAAATCGTTTGGTTAGGTAGCCAGCTACGTCTTAAAGATACTTGTTTGTAATCATGGTTATGAATAAACGATGTTTTACTGAGCTTAACTTTTGTGACACAGTATACACCGCAGATTACCGAATACATTGACTATTGGACTGAATAATCGTTAAATAAAATAACATAATATACACAGTTAAAGCGAAATACATCATATTAGTATAAAATGTTTTATGTGAATATTCCCCTGACCCAGGAACGGTTCCGTATATAGGTGGACTTGACAAGCGTCTTTGTCCCACAGATCATTAATTCAAGTTAACTAGAACGCTCTTTTCAAAAGCCTCGTTGTAATATCGGTCAATATGTCGTTGATAAACGAGGTCCCATCATGGAAAGTCTATTAATCTATGCCCACAATAGATGCAGATTAACTGCAGTCAGCGGCAGCCATCTCAATAAGACGTTAATTGACGTTTTGCTTTGTTAAGGCTTGGTGAAAAAGCGACCTCGCTTTTAATAATTGGTTTACTTTTTTAATATTAAATATATCTAACTTATTTGACCACCTCTGTTAGAATTAATAATAAACGGTTCTGTCATATTCTGTTACACAATATTAATTTATTTAATTACTATCCAACTTGAAATGGAAATTATTACTTAGACCTAAGTAGTGGAATTAGATAATATTTATTGACTCGTAATCTACGTCGTCGCGAATCTCTTAGAGAAATATAAAAAAATATATAGGTATTATGAATGGCTTGTCAATTCATTAAGGCATGTAACAAAGAATCATTTTCTTTATTTTAAGTGTGTTTTCCTTCATTTTCGTTTAAAATTTGTAATATAAATTGGTATTATAAATAAAATACAATTTTTTAAGACAGTTTAAAAGTTTTTTTACAGTGTATATTTTATTTATTATTTTTAGTTTTCTTACACATGTTAATTGAGAACAATCATATACTTATGAAAGATATTATACAAAGGATATACACGTGCGGAAATGACATGAGAAATTAAAAAGGCTCGGCGCTAACCAGATGCAGATTATCAACAAGATCAACATTAAAAATAAAATATATTTATGACTTTTGTATAAACTTTTTGTTACAATAGTAATTGTAAACCAAAGGTTAATGCTACTTTTTGCTACAACAAAATAGTGTGTATTCACATATTTAGGAAAATTTTCGATTTATGCTATGGTTGAAAATAGCTGACAACGTTGTGGGCTCTCGTAAACATCGCATCAGGATGTAATTAAATTGCCAACGAAATAAAATTACGCGGCCTATAATTTTTATTACTCAAATTATTATGTCTCTCTAATATTAAATTAACATAATGTCAGCGGGTAGAATATGAAACACCACACCTAAATTATTATTTTTAGAAATATTGGCAAGCATTTTAGATTTACTGGTAGTTTAAAATTTGTAGAATAGCAACTGTGAAATATGCGAGTTTTTTAAATTAAAACGATTTATTCTAAGTAATTATTTTCCTTTTTAAGTCTCAGTATTTTCTTGAAAGGCAGACTTTCAAACCTATACCTGCAAGACTGGTTACCGTCTCACGATGTTATTTCAAAACAAAATAGAAATCGACTATCATTGTTCGTAATATCAAATAGACTGTAATTCAACCTGTTACGGCGATGGTAGATTTTGTAGCTAGAATTATTTTGGTGAACCGACCACTAGAAAGCGCTTCACTGTATGAAATTAAAACAGCTACCTGCGTACACTATATTTTGAACTCTTTAATAAACGGGTTTATTTTTAAAGAATATACATAAATAAATACGTAATTTTGGTTGTTATTCGGAGCTAATATTTCTTATATGTTTTGTATATAGCTATTCGATCATTTTTATTTCCGGCAAACAACATTGTTTCCTATTATTTTTATCAAAAGCTGACAAGAGATTGGCATTTCTAAAATCTGAGATGAACAAAGTTCCGATCATGTAAACACCGCTTTGTATATTTTTAATATTAAAAGTTTCACATTTAAATATACATGTTTCGTTTCTACTACTCACCTAGCTAATAAGGTAGCATCCATAATTTGCGGCTGCCGTGCATCAACAATGACGACATGCGGAATCCGCGTTTCTAGATCTCTGCGAAAAGCTTCCAGAGCTTCCCGTGCGCTTCGCACGGATCGCGCTTCGCCGCCAGCGCGCGCAACTGCATTGCAGGCGGCGGCGCACACGCGGGATGCACGTTCGGGGAACACGCATAGTAACTGTAAATTAAGTATATTCTTAAACACATATTTAGTCAATATATTGATGACTTATATACACTTATCACCATTCAAATATTTTGAGTGCAAAAGTTTAAGAACTAGTCAACACTGCGAAAACAAGTTTTGTGTATTAAATATATATAGTATAATTATTTATGCATATATACAGTTGCCCCATTAGACCTAACAACAGGAACAAGGCCAGACCAATAGAGCGATGGGCCGACGGGATCGAAAGGGTAGCTGGAAGAAGTTGGATGGCAATGGCACAAAATAAAAAAAGGTGGAAAAAGATGGAACAGAGCCGACGAATAAAGGCTTTTTTGTTATTATAACGTGAATATAATTAAAAAAAGAGATGTATTATTTC
The DNA here is from genome assembly GCF_905147795.1 of Pieris rapae. Taxonomy (NCBI): domain Eukaryota; kingdom Metazoa; phylum Arthropoda; class Insecta; order Lepidoptera; family Pieridae; genus Pieris; species Pieris rapae. The sequence continues at coordinate 702,134 of NC_059509.1, read as the reverse complement.
TTCCACTTTTTACTAAATAAGTCACAGTACACTTAATTTAACAATTTCGAAAAACTTGTAATGTTTGGTTACTTTATATACTTAGATAATAAGACAAAATATTTATTTGCTTGCCGACATGATTGTAAATTTTGCGTTTTCTAGTTACTTATAGTATAATTTATGTTTCAAAATTACATTAGTTTATACCATATTAATTACAATATCAATTACAATATTAATAAAATTACAAAACTATTAAACCGATAAGGTAGAATCAATATAATTAAGTATAACCATTGACACTATTTCAACCCCTCTTTTTTCTCTGCCACCTGACACTAATGCTATGAATAAACATGTTATGTAAAGGACTTTAAATACATGTAAGCGGAGATTATGTATTAACGTGGATTAAGCAAATTGCACGTCCACACTCGGCGATGCCGTCATGTAATCTGCACAGATTACATGTAATTTCTATTTCATTAAGAATTCACTGGACATTTAAGATATAAATCCATGGAGTAAATTTGTCAAAAATCGTATACAACATGAGAAAATTTCATTACGAATTTGAAACATTTTATGCCTTTCTGAATGCCTTACAATTATTACATATTTCGTTTGCGACTAAAATCTCCTGTGTTTTCCTTTAGCTTTTGCTGTATTATTTTCTTTCATTATCAATAATAATATTAACATTTAATATTTATGTAAATATTATGTTTTTAACTAGCGTATCCCTTTGTTTCCTGTTTTTTTTCTTGCGTGTAGTTTCCTTGAAACTGGCTTAAAGCCATAAAAAACAAAAAAAATTATGCCTGGAATTCCCTATCTTTTGTTTTTAGTAGACGACCCTCGTTTAGTCTTTAATAAATTCAAATAGCGAGGGGTATGTTGGGGATGAGATTTATAAATTTATGTGTGACCTGCGATGTCATCCGCTTCAATTTGGTCTGTCTTTTGGGACTTCAAATTATGCCACCTAACCGGGGAAAATGTCCGTAATATTTATCACAATTAAACAATTTATTCCAGCAAAGCACATACATATTGCACTCACTCATTCACCCACACACATACGCGAGTTACACAAAACAAGAAATTGGGAGAAGTTGTAAAAATCAAAAAATTATTAACTTTGTTATGAAATTACGTTTTAAGTTTATTTCTTCTTTTACATTATTAATACCTTGTTTACTTTCTTATACGATGAGCAAAAGATATATATAATAATTATTTATATAAAAACTTACTTCTAGAGGTTCCGGCGGTGCGTAGAAGATTGCTGACGGAATTGGCGCTGGTGGTGGTGATCTGTTCTGCAAAGAGAATTGTTGTAAGAAACACGTGTTAATGACGACATTCTACTAACATTGTTTTAACTTATGTAATGTTTTCTTTAAAACAATAAAGGCATGAACTTGGACTGGGCATATAATGAGGTCAAAAACAGAATGGTTTCCCACAGAGAGGAGAGGAAAAGAGTTGACGTCCTCTTTTCCTAACTTTTCATAAAGAAAAGGAACCCGATTTGCTGGAGAATATTAGCTCGTAAAAGAACGGCTGCTGATAACTAGCTTGCTATAAAAATAGCTGTATATATGTATTTGGCTAGTTAATAAAGGTTTTGTATAATTTAGATTGTTTCATTGTTTGTCAGAACTACTAATAAAAATAAGGAACATAAACTAAATAAGAAGCAAAAGTAATAAAATACTTATATTGAACCAATTCGACTTAGGGTCCTTCAAGAAAAGAGCGTACAAATTCTTAAAAGGCCGGCAACGCACTCGCGAGCCCTCTGGCATCGAGAGTGTCCATGTGCGGCGGTATCACTTAACATCACGTGAGCCTCCTGCCCGTATGCACCATGTTCTATAAAAAAAAATACGAAAATACGCCTTACAAAAAACTAAATTAACTATCAACAATATTAAAATAGACGGTTTCAGCAATAGCAAAGCTAAACGAGGCCATTGAATTAGTGTTGTAATATGAAACAGTGCTATATTAACACAACGCTGAATATCAATAAAATAATCAGCTCATTAATCATATTTTATCGTTTGATCAATCAAAAAAACGAATTTTTACATGTTTTGCAAACAAGATTAACAAAACTGAAAATCATTTTGACATTTCTTCAGTAGCCATTTCAAGAAAAGCCCTGTTTAAATGTGTAGTACCTACTCGGATTGAAACGATTTTTTATCATACAGGGGATAACGGACACTCTCAATGCCAGAGGACTCGTGAGTGCGTTGCCGGCCTTTTAAGAATTGACGCTGTGTTCATAAAGAACCCGAAGTCGAATTTGTTCAATAGAAGTATTTGATTTTTGTTGGTTATGACAAACAATGTAATAATCTATGTCATACAAAACCGTGTTTTCTGTAAAAGTTTTAAAGCTATTTGTGTCATATATCTGTCTCCTTAGGGCAAGTTATACTTTACAACTCTGCATTTTGTCTTTAAGCCGATTTATATGTAAATATAAATTTCTTGTTAAATAAGTTATAGATAAGTTAAAAATATATCAAATGACGTATTCAACATATCAAAAAAGAATCGACGTCATAATCAGCTGATCGATCTTTAAAATCGTATCGTTATCGGTTAATCTAAGAACTGATCACATTTTTATATCCTTAATATGACTATTTGAATACTTTTGATAAAATGAGATAGTGCAAAACGTCAGAATCGTTGTGTATCTACTACTCCACTCGTTTTTATTATACACTTTATTGTATACAATAAAACGTGGTACTATAGTGGCTGTAAAAGCCTTGGACACCATGGCCTGTATTGCCATGTGCAGGCCGTATTTCTCGCTACGACGCGCTCAACGACATTACACCCTACTCCCTCAATATTCTAGGAAAAAACCATTGGTGCTCAGCCGGGGATCGAACCTACGACCTCATGAGAGATGCAGGCTGATGCCACTAGGCCAACGCTGCTCATTTAAGAGAAATATTAATATGGATTGTCCCACGCATCGTTTTCTGCCAATACCCAGTCGACTTTCACGGAACTCAAATAGAAAGGCAATTAATGGAAAGTAAGATATTAGTGATTTCTTTCAATGTATTTCTTGTGTACTAGAGCGATTGCTTGAATAAATGATGTGAGAATCAGTGATTTGGTGTCTTTTTTTAAATCCAAATGTGATATTTGTGTCAGTACATGGCTTTTAATGCCAGACTGATGGTGTAAAATTTCGCAGTATTCGTTGTAGTAGAACCTTGAATAATATAAAGAAAAGTACCGCATATAACACGGTATTCTCCCCATGTAATCGTGAAGATTTCTCAAGTAATGATTTGTCAAAAACTAAATAACTTTATTAAAATCGGTTAAACGAGAGTAATCTTACGCGTTATATTGTTAGTCAGGTTGACTGACATATGTATGCTTAAACTAATTTTTAAATAAGACGATTAAAATGGTTGTAACCGGTTATGTTTTTTCTTAAAATCGTAATTAATCCTTTCACTACTAGATTATCGTACTTGAATTTAATGCAAATAGTTATTAATTAAATTATCGATCAAATAGATATGTTTTTAGAAAGTAAACCGGTTGAAAACTGTCAGATTTTAATATTTATATAATGTATGCTTGACGTAATTTATTAATTTTTGTTAGTTAACGACTAGAGGTGTAGGTATTTGTGATATGTTTGCGTTTTGTTCTTACTATAATGTAAAATGCCTGCTCGAATTAATAAATAAATAATAATTATTTATCATAATATTTCATGTCATGTGAAGTAGGGTGTAACTGCAGTTTGCAAGTATATTGTAAATTAAAAATGTCTCCCAATGTGGCAAAGTTTCTTGCCAGTTCGTTCGTTCTTTCTTCGCTCTTGATTATTACTTGAAATATGTAAATTCAGAGTCACTTAACTATTTATTTATAATAAGTGAACAGTCAGTAAAAAGTTGTTGACTTTGCTTTTGACTTATAATTTGACGAATTCGATTCCCAACTGGGGCTAATCACCTGCTATACATTTCAATAATAACGACGGAGATAATTTCATTTCAAATTTCCAAACAATATTTGAAAAATACAGCTATTTCTATTATTATTCCAATTAAACGTATTAAATAATTTAATTCGCAACCGTCTTGCAAATGGAGTCATTGACCTAAACTGCATAATAATTGGTTGACGTGATTTCGGTTGCCATACGCTACGTAATTCTAGTTAACATTCTTTGGATGTCATAGCAACACTGACAGACATAATACTTTGAGAAAAACTAAGAATTCAACCATGTTAAGTTTTATACTAAGCTTCTAAAGTGCGATGCTTTCTATCACTTAGTGAGAAGGTTCAACGCTATCCCCACAGGATTCTTGGGATAAAGGAGCTTAACGATACCTTACACAACTTTGATACTTCAATCGTCCAATCCTAATCAGTACCAACTGAGTTTGTGAGGTTTTTTTTCTTATTACATAGGTTACAAAATAATAATGAAAGCAAACTTTACTTACTTATTTTTAAGTACATTATAAAAGTGGTAAGTGGAAAATAGAACGTAGGCTGGGCAATGTTTTAAAAAACGAATGTTTGAAAAAAATCCTATAAATTTTTACTAGGAAATATTCTATTAATGAACTAATTACTAATAAAGCTGACAGACTCGCATCTCAATAACACATTTTTAATTTGAGATTTTTGCAGTATCATAGTTCCGAATTGATTACAGGCTGACACAGCATGCGCTGAATAATTAAATGTTAATCACTACAAATGTGGCAAGAACCTCATCTTATGTCAAATAATACCCATGGCCACTCTCAATGCCAGAGGGTTGGCGAGTGCGTTGACGGCCTTTAAAGAATTGGGACGCTCTTTGCTTGAAGGACCCGAAATCGAATTGATTCGGAAATATTTCAGCGGGCAACAAGTTATTCAAGTAGTTTACTCTTGAAGTAATTTTGAGAGTTCCTAGTCCTTAATAACATATACATATATTTTTTATCAATAACTTTTTAAACGTTTAAAAACTGATTACAGATTACAAAGATCCTAAGCGTAATTCAGCGGCCGACCTTGAACCTTACGAAGCTTGATTGAGTATTCATCGTTGTTCACACTTCACATTACCATAATATCTATGACATAACGTGCTAACTGCATTGAAGAGCAAACTCTTCTCTCTTTTGTGAATGTATTAATTCATTTGACAAATTGGTTATTGTAAAATAATATTTAATTATAAAGTTTAATACAGTATTATTATTATATAATTATTAGTACAGTAGTATACAGGGCGTCCCACGGCGATGCCACACGGAGGGAAAGTACCTTAAATATTAATGATAGGATATTTTACTGAAAGAAGACATCGTTAAATTTTTAATAATAAGTAGAACTGCATTCACAGATTTTTTAAAAATTTCCTACCTCAACCGGGAATCGAACCCGCCAAATGTGACAGTAAAATTACATGTATTTTATAATAGCGTTTGAATGGGCTACTCATAAGCATTATTTTTTCCTTAGTAACCTAGCATATTAAATGAAACTAAAAACATAAAATTTTACATTTTATTAAAAAAAAAAATTATCAAATGCTCAAAATGTGATCCGTTCTGTTGTATACAAATTCTCACTCTTTTAATAATTTCTCTCCCTGTCGATTTGACTGTCGGCAACGCACTCGCGAGCCCTCTGGCATTGAGGGTGTCCATGGGCGGCGGTATCACTTAACATCAGGTGAGCCTCCTGCCCGTTTGCCCCCTGTTCTATAAAAAAAAAATTTACTTATTTTTGCATGGTGGATGTTTGAAATAATACGTCTAAGTTCATTTTACACCTGCACACTGTTGTACCGGTTCCTGTAAACTAAATATTTTACATAACCCCATAAAAAAATCAAGTGGGGTTAGATCTGGGGATCTCGGTGGCCATCTAATTTGTCCAAAAGTGCCGATCCAGGAAGGAAAATGTTCATTAAAAAAAATATTTAGTTTACAGGAACCGGTACAACAGTGTGCAGGAGTTACAAAATGAACTTAGACGTATTATTTCAAACATCCACCATGCAAAAATAAGTAAATCGACAGGGAGAGAAATTATTAAAAGAGTGAGAATTTGTATACAACAGAACGGATCACATTTTGAGCATTTGATAAATTTTTTTTTAATAAAATGTAAAATTTTATGTTTTTAGTTTCATTTAATATGCTAGGTTACTAAGGAAAAAATAATGCTTATGAGTAGCCCATTCAAACGCTATTATAAAATACATGTAATTTTACTGTCACATTTGGCGGGTTCGATTCCCGGTTGAGGTAGGAAATTTTTAAAAAATCTGTGAATGCAGTTCTACTTATTATTAAAAATTAAACGATGTCTTCTTTCAGTAAAATATCCTATCATTAATATTTAAGGTACTTTCCCTCCGTGTGGCATCGCCGTGGGACGCCCTGTATAGTTAATATGTCAAATGGAAAAGACTAACTGCCCACGACATAGGGAATCCGAGTTTCTAATGCACTCTCTCTTTAACTATACATTATTTTTTAATACGCATAGTAAATCATACACATGATGGCGGTCATTTCTATTACAGACAAGATAAAAAATATCTCAAGAGAAAATCCTGTTTACGAATTTGTAATTTATTTCCGGAATGTTTGAGTTACAATAGGCCTTCTCTCAGGCATAGGCAGAAAACTGAGTGAGTGATACTCACTAAAACACTTCTTATTCTACGCCTTGCATTCTAGGCACCAACAGTTCAAAAGGTTGAGCTTTGTAGGCGAATAATATACGAACCATCTACAGCATTAACTTGACTAACATGACTTGCGTGCCATTTGTTATCTCTGCTATTCCAGGTATTAAATATAAATAGAAATTTAATCATTTCTAGATTAGGCACTTGCGCCTGTTAGAATTTTATTGGAATCCAATCAAAGTTATACTAATAATTCAAAATTCTATTTAGTAAAGTATTTTTTTTACGCTATTTAACACCATCTTTAGTGGAATACAGTGGAATTTGAAACATTTGGTGTCTCTTAAGTTACGAAGACGCAGACGGTTCGAACTGATTGTATCTGTAAGATTGGCAATAGCCTTCCAACTAATTTAAAACCATTCCTCCGAAAACCGAAATTGGTGCTTTACCGTTTTACATTTGCATATTTTCCTCGCTGTATTTTTATTTATATGATAAAAAGAAACTGTATCTCTTGTTGTTTTTGCATGATATTCCAATTAAAAACTTGGAAGTCCTTGGCATTAACTATCAAATAGAAATCACACCAGCCATTTACATTATAATGTTATTTACCTACTGTGTGCATTTTATTTTTCTCTAGACATTTATACTGTATGTGGTAACAAAAGTCTTTATATAATCTATGCATCTATTCGAACCACAGATTGAATACCTATGAGCATAAGCAAGGAATTGCAAAACAAAGTCGTTTAAATCTAAATGTGGGGCAGTATCGCCTATTAAGTAAGGTATAGGATTGTGAAACGTATTCAGTATTCATTGCTAGAGATTTGTACGTGAGCTCCTCGCCACGTGGGAGTTTCAAGCAATTCTGCAGATATTTGCTACTTGAGCACTGATACTATAGAGATCGCATATCCTCAATTGGCATCGGTAATTCGATGTGTGTATTATACTACCAATATTGTACTATACTTAATTAAAGGTAAAATTTAAGACATTAAATTGGGTCTATTGGGTCAACATATTCTTGAAGCCTATAGTGAGTATGTACGAAAAATATAAACGATTGTAAAACAAATGCTGACTTTCACCAGTATAATATTCGAAACATAACTAATTTAAGCGTACGGGCAATTAGGCTCCAGAAGATAAACCACTCCTTATATGGAAATTGTATCAATTTATACAAAAAACTCCCAAACCAAATTAGATAATTAACCACAACATAAATTAATCAATAAAGCTTTTTATAAATTTGACTTATATTTAAATGTTCCTAATCCTTGGGATTGATTTGTGCCACTTGAAATAACTTGTATTTTTTTATAGAATAGGGGGCAAACGGGCAGGAGGCCTGATGTTAAGTTATACCGCCGCCCATGGACACAAATCTCAGCGATTAAAAAGAGCGGATAGTTTCTTGCCATTTCTTCTTGCCCGTTATACGTCCTTGACTTGCGAACTAAATGTAAAAGAATCAATTTATATTTTTTTATGTTGACGTTCATAAGTGTACTTGTGAATAAAGTTAACTAGGTATATGACTAAAGTTATTTTGAGTTTGAGGTTAAAAAGTGTAGTATAAAAATTCCGTGACTTTACAAACTTAAACAGGCAGATCACTAAATCATTTTTTTATACAAAATCGATCACTATAACTAAGGTGGGTTATCTTAAATATGTGATAGACAACCAAAAACACCGACATTTTTGTTAAAAATATTATAACAGTACTTGTAAACAAAAAATTTATGTGTATCAAAAGTATAAATGAAGTCACGGCAATTAATATACCTTAATTATGCGAACCGATCTAGATCACATATAATAATGAATTCAAGGAACTTTAAGAGGAATTCAAGTTAAATCGAGACTTATTACAAAAGGAATTAATTATATTTTAATTAATTAAGCTAAAGCTTCCAATGAAGCTATTAAAACAAGTAATTAGTGTGCACGCTGCAAGTTGAAACCAGGTACATGGAGTACTCTTAATTCTCGATCGAGTAATGAGCTGTATCGTATGTACCATCAAATTATCTCGAATCTTTTATATACCTCTTAAAAATATTCGACATCATATATCCAAATATACCAACAACGCAGGTTTATTGCTCTGAGGTTTAAAACATATAGACAAAACATTTTACTATTTATGCATATAAAAATTTAATTCAATCTCTTTCTCCCCTAGTAAACCATGTAAACATAGACATTACATTTATTACTAACAAAACACACCCACATAAATGTGAAAAATAACAACGATAAAAAATAAAATAAAAAATAAGGTATGCTTCAGGTATGTAAAGCGTGTGTGCTGTGGTTGTCCTAGCTCAGTATTATGCTGAGAAGCACAGTGTTCCACAGCACTGGTCATTCTGCCAGAGATCACAAGAGCTAGTTTGCGCCAAAAATCCATCCAAGAATGGTGGCGTCAGAAGAACAAAAGACCGCACGGCTGCCCACGGAAAAAGGTTCCCAGTGAAAGCAGAGAGCCCACTTTAGGGCGTACTGAAGGAAAATGGAGGAGGGTTACGTCCAGAAATGGACCAAAAAGGGCTGATGATGAAGCCATAAAAAGTATTTCTCAAGTATATCAATTGCATACAAGTTCTTCAGTCTGATATGTATTTATCGTTCATACATAATGATTCTTAAAACTTTGCGCAAAGTAATGAACACTGGCTAAAATTTCGCAGCATCTTAAATTTCCCATGTTATATGCACAGTTTTTTAATAATATTGATTAAAATCTACCTTAATACTTTTAATAGACAACTTTGAGTTTGAACTTAGGATAAGTTCCATTGGGTCACTTAATATTGTAAGATGACGTAAGAAGATAAGATGACGGAAATAATAGAATGTTATAGTCTAAGATCCGGGATTAGAAAAATATACCCTCATCTGTTATTTAGATGAAACAATTTTTTATAAGCAAATTTCAATATCATGAACTCATAAAAACAACCTCTGCCATCATAATACTACATGTAACTAACATGAGAAAGAAAAAAATAAAAATAAATTAGTTGTTAATTAATTACTATTAATTGCAGCAGTCTTATGATGGCAGAAGTTGTTTTTATAAGTTCGTAGTTTATAAGTTTTTATAAGTATGACATTGAAATCAGCTTATAATTTTTTTTTCTCATCTAAATAACAGATGAGGGTATATTTTTCTAATCCCGGATCTTAGACTATAAAGCGCACACGTTCCTGTTAACTTTTCAAGTCACGCTCTCCCCCGAATCGTTTAAATAAATTCACCAAAACTGCAAACAACTTTATTTGGGCAAACATTTTTAATGCCTTTCAAATATTTTGAAATAACAATAGTAGTTATAATTATTTAACGAAAATATATCTGTTTTCAAAAAACAGATGAACCTTCACACCCTGTTTTATGAAAAAATCTCTAGATTATTGAGACTATACTATACTATACTAGACTCTTTTTATTGATTATTTGTATTATTAGCCACACAATTGTCGAACGTATGATAAGTTTCATTAGGTATAAATATTTGAATCAAGATATTTTCGTATCAGACGAGTGGGAAGGTCTCAAGAGACTGCCCACACTGTATTGTTATGTGGGATAAAGATTTATATGAAAACAGAAAATCAATATATTCAAAATCAAAAATATTGTTATTTCAACCCAAGATCTAACAGTATTTACAGGAAATTCATATGAGTATATAATAACAGTATTTCCATTTTATGAAAGACAATATTGACCAGTATCGGTACGTAAGTATCTACTGCAATATCCTGTCTTTGTTGGTTTGCTTGAGAAAAATTCAATAAATCTTTGTCGCATGTTATATATTTGCGACATTGCCTCACTTTCATGTTGTAGTGGCTATTCAAAGATTGGCAACCTCGCCTAGACATCGGGCCGAAAGATTTAAAAAGCGATATCTCTCGGATATTTTCCAAACATGACGAATTATTAGGAAAATATTTGTTCCTTAGCAATGATTTATATTATTTATACTGTAATTTAGTTCATAGCCTGACAGGACTTTCGCATTTAAACAAATATGATTTATATTATTAGATCGCTTGTCAGTCTCCCTGATTCGAGAACGCTTTAAATGTGAAATGAAATACTTTAGCAACAATAATTTAGCAAATTAGTTTGAAAGTGTCAGAAATCGTGAAATTCGTAAGAACATCAAACAAGATGAGTATTAATTAAAGATATTTAAACAAAGTTTTATTCACAGAAATAATACGTATGTTTTTATAGATGTGTATTTGGTTTGATCCATCGGGAGAAATTTTAAATAAACTTAATTTTTATAAAATATTGACAAGATTTAATTTCTATTTATTTATTCATCTTTACCACATAATATATAATTCTATATCTACGGTATATGTTCTTCTTTTGTCTAAAATGTATGACAATTAAGGTAAACATTAATGTTAAAAAAAATTGTTTAGCAGAAAAAAATTTAGCTTTCTTGAAAATCAGCCCACTATCGAATATATCCAGTTTTTGATAAGTACTGTTTAATCCGTTTAAATAAAAATCAATAATATCTAATATACATTAATTTTGGTGTAGTATATATTGCAATTCCTAATGTGGTCTTTAATGATTAGCAATGGCGTCAGGAAAATAAATGTTTAAATAAAATTAATATTAAAATAAAGAGAATCAAAACATCCCTCAAAAATATTTTATAACAATAGTACAAATAAACTTGAAATTGTATTTCGTCGTAGTTTTCTAATGAGATTTAATACCCGACAGAGTTAAGGCTTCAAAGGTATCGATGTTAGTATCAATAAAGAAATGCAGCCTTTGTAAGAGTATTTCTTAGAAGTATGATGAAATGGATCTTCACTATGTAATTTAATAAAGTATTCTGAGGTATTATGAAGGCTTTAATGTTGCCAGGTTAGTTTCATTAGAAAGATAAGATATTAAATTACGTGGCAATATGAGTAAAAATGGGTAATGATTTTGTTATTAATTTTCCGTTGGATGACATCAGATTTTTTTTTGTTTTATAATCATTTGTCTAATAGGCAAATAGATGATCAGCCTACTGTGCTTGTCACACGCCTTCAATTTTGTTTTTTATGGCCGGTTTCTTAACGATGTTTTCCTACACCGTTCGAGCGAATGTTAAATGATGTGCATAGCCGGGGATCGAAGCTACGACCTCAGCGATGAGAGTCGCAGGGTGAAGCCACTGCACACGACATTTGATGATCTTTAATTTTATTATATTTTTTATATAAGTCGTTCTCGACAATAAAATGCTACGAACCTTCAGTAACTGTTGGACAGTTGCATAAGTTTTATTAAAAGAACAGATGCCTCATCTATAATCATTTCAACTTTCAAAAATTGCGTGACGATTTCCAATAAGTATTATGAAGCTAAAAGTTTAATTAATAAATCGGAGCGGATTAATAAAAACTTTGTTTAATTGTATCGGCTTTTATTGGTATTGGATTTATTAGCTTGCTGGATTCTTATATGGTAAGAAGAAAATCCTATTACGAAACGAAATCTATAAACCCTTTGGCATGTATAACAAAACATGAATTCTTTGTAATTTGTAATATTTATTGGCTAAGCTTCCGACCCTCAAACATTTGAGTGTTAGGACGTGCGTTCTAACTCCGAACCATTTGTTTTCTTAATATTGTAAATGTCTAGTAACATGTTCCTAAAAGAAGAAAAGATACTCTTAAGTCTGGATTTTTATGAGTTTCTAAAAGTCCCCTAGCGGTCTTAATAAACGTTAACGAATTGAGATTACTCCAGTAAGTGTCATAGACAATACTCACCTCTTCAGGCTTATCAGACTCGTTATCAGCCGACTCCTCAAGTATATTAGTCAATAATACACTCGGTCTCATTGATACACGTTTTCTAGCCAAAGAACGTCTCCGCATTTCCGCACTCTCCTCTTTCACTTCATCGCTTATTGCCGCGAATTGTTCATAAAAATTAATAACCCCACTCAAGTCCCCATCATTATTGACGATCTCCTGCTCTGTACTTATAGAAATCCTCTCCTCTAATCGCCTATACCCGTCCTCTGTGTTATTTGTGGAAATATTTGCGGAATGCCCATTATTGTACTCGTATTCCAAATCGAAGCCTCGATCGTCGAAAAGGCTTTTGAATTTCGCCCAACAACCCGTCTTTTTTGCAACACTCTCCTCGATTACACCGTTTTCTTTGTATTCCATTTTTATTATTTCAATGAGCACATTATATACGAAAATAATTCTTTTATAAGCCGTTTATACGCAGCTTTTATTTACTGTCTATATAGATTTGAGGAGTTTAGGTATTAGTTCGTTTAACATTCACGACACATTATGGCACTATCACTACTTTGAATACTTCGCGCGTTAACTGTATAGAGATTTCCATAAGACTGAGGCTAATTGGCTCAGTAATTCTGATAAAATGTGATAAGAGGACATTATTTTAATTTAATCAGCGATTATTACGGCACTGATTACTGATAAATATTTATTTGATGCCATAGCTGTCCATATCTAAATACTGGTAACAATTCGTTATAAATAATAATCGTGATTAAATTGTTCTAAGGTAGTGTACATCACACTTCATGCATTGCAAAATGGGAATATAATACTTCTGGCTTTTTGTTATAAAGATCAAATCTTTTTGAGCCCTACTAGTATTGGTGGTACAGCTTATAATAAAATACAGGCAAAACCAGCCAGGACCGTTAATGAGTGGACTGAACCGCCATCGAAGTCAACACATTTTAAGTAATAAATAAAAATAATATAAATTAAAAACATACATTTGTCTCAGATTGTCAAAGATCCTCTATCAGAAGGAGGCATGGTGAAATAGGACTTATATTCTCGTGGGAACAATCCGCCGGGGAGCTTTTTAGAATAACGCAACATACCCAGTTATTCAAGTTGTTAACAGCCAACATTAGAATTAAAGTGGCACGTGAAGAAGAATTTATCTGATATCAAGATGAGACAAAACAACGTTGTAATGCAAATATACTTATTATTAAATGTAATGTTAACTTATAAGCAAACTCAAACTCAACTCAGTAAGGGCCTGATGGATATCTGCGATCATAATATAAGATGATGATGATATAAGGCCAATGTGTTGGCGATACCAAGGGCCAGAACCAGTCTGTTCCACAGATCTCCGTTAACAAAGACGTTAAGTTTACCGAATGATGCCTCCGACTACCGACATCTTTATGTTCGCATCACATCGCAGCGATATTCTGTATTTAATATTATATATGTTACTATAATTATATATTAGGGATTCCAATCACATCCCCAAGCAGACGCAGATTAAAACCTGCAAGGAAAGGGGAACCGTGGCCGTCCCAGGCAAAACTGGCGCCGTAAAGACTTGGAGCGGGGGATGCTCAAGACCGAACGCGATGGAGACTCACTGTGGACAGGACATTAGGTCAAGTCAATATTTATTTATTTTTTCGAAATTAATATATTTGGTAATATAATGTATAGGATTTTGCATATTTTTTAATGCCATTTGTCACGATGTTTTAACAGAAAATCTACGATCACTTTTGTATGGTGCACAACGATTAGTAATCTCAAATTCAACCACGTTTAACCACGACTATTAAAAGTCCATGATAACAATACCAATTTCAGTTGGGTGTCGTAATACGGCTTCAGGTGAATCATTTAACAATGATGTGTTTGCACACATTGATAACTTCAAGTTTAATTAACAATGAAGAACATGAACACTCACTGTCTTTCACTCTAGTAAATAGAATATAATGTTTATAATTCAAACATTTGTTATTAAATTAAGATTATCATTTATTTGCTTTTATACAACCTTTGATATATAAATCAACTTATTGGCAATTCATTAATTAATTATATTAATGAGTACTGAGATCAAATGTTTACGTTGACCGATGTAGATTCGATATATACATAAAAAAATAAAGAATTGTGTATTGTTTAATTTTTAGACGTCAAGGCAAAATAAAAAATACCACTGAGATAAACAACTGAGCGTTTTTAAAGGTAGTTTAAAGTTTTCGCCGCGCACCTTCACTATGTTCAACCAAAAACCGAAAAGAAGACTTCAGGTGCGCCTCCAGTCCATTTACCTCAATAAAGTCATATCATCAGTGAGACTTTTTCATTCCAATATCTATAAGATTAATAATCAAAATAACGGAATAGTCCAAATTTCATCTTAATTTATATATAACATATGTAGGGAGATAAAGTATGTTTTTTTTTTATAGAACCGGGGGCGAACCGGCAGGAGGCTCACCTGATGTTAAGTGATACCGCCGCCCATGGACACTCTCAATGCCAGAGGGCTCGCGAGTGCGTTGCCGACCTTTTAAGAATTGGTACGCTCTTTTCTTGAAGGACCCTAAGTCGAATTGGTTCGGAAATACTTCAGTCGGCAGCTGGTTCCAGAAAGTGGTGGTGCGCGGCAAAAACTGCCTAGAATTTAATTTTTCTACAAGCGCGCAATTTATTACCAATTGTTCAAGCTAATAGATTATAATAAACCCTTGTACAATTTTAGGTTAACACGTAGTTAAGAATAAAAATATATTTAAACTTACAGCGACATCGACTAGAGGCTCATCTTCAGGTGTAAGAGCGAGGGAGGAGCGGCGACCCGCGCGCGCGCCTGGAGACCCACTCGAACTACCTGCAAAGAAACGGTTTTGACTGTATTTATTTTTTCTATCAGAATAAAATTACGGATTAAAATTACTTGCTGTGTAACTTAAGTACTAAGCAAAGTCTGAAAGTGAAACATGAAGTTTTTTAATTACGCTTAGAGTGGATTTCCAACAATTTTGCTTACCGATAGTATTAAGGAAGGAAAAGTAATTATTTTTTTGTATTTAAAAAGCCCTTTCGGTATAAAATAGTCTAAAAAAGTTTAATTACTTTTAATAAATACTGTCAACATACTTGTATGTTCGCAGAGTGAATTCACAGTAGTGATATTGTGTATATTATGTGTTTAATTTTTATGTACATTATTATATTTTGTTAAATGATTCTCCACATTGTCGTATTGGCATAGGCTGGAAAGATAATGTGTGTATTTCTGAAATGAATAAATAAATAATAAATTTTAATTTTACATAATTACATATTGTTCCTTCACCTTTCGAGCGAATGTTAAATGCGCACATAGAAAGAAAGTCTATTGGTGCACAGCTGGAGAACGAACCAACGACCTCAGGGAGTCTCACGTTGAAGTCACTACGCCGGCACTGTTCATATATCACATATATAATATGAAGAATAACCGAATTGTTTTTAACGCGTCTGTAGATATTTGAGAAATCTTTAATAATTCACATCCAAGCCTTTATTAGTAAAAAGAGGAGTCATTCAGGAGATTGATAACGGAATACACGTAATAAATGTCAAAAGACTAATTAAAATGTTCGCTAAATCTTTAGTATAGGACGTCAAAAAACATTCCAATTAATTATTAAGAAAAACTAAGCGATAAGAACTAGTTTAATTAATCTGCACTTGCAATCTTTATAATGGAGATGACACACTTTCTTAATAATTAAATATTTATGGCCTTTATTCGTTTTCTGAATATTTATTGATTAATTTTACATTTATTTGTTGGTATCAAAAAAAGAATTATACACTAACATCGTTAAATCATAGTATTTTGTTTACTTTGATTATGTTTTGTTTTGTCACCTTTAAGTATTGTTATTTATAGCTAATGCCAGTAATGCTAACTTATATCCCTTTAAGTCCACTTATTAACATAATAACGAATATAATTATTTTATAAAGAAAGTCTCTCCTCGGCGCCCGTCGTTCCACAACTAAGCGATTCTTAAGGCAATTTCTGCCGCACACCACCACTATGTGGAACCAGCTGCTTCGACCACTAATTCGACTTAGGGTCCTTGATGAAAAGAGCGTACCAATTCTTAAAGGGCCGGCAACGCACGCGAGCCTCTGGCATTGAGAGTGTCCATGGGCGGCGGGGAGGTGTAACTTATGTATATATATTTAAACAATATATATATGGCTTTCTGTAATTTAAATAAGTTTAAACTTTCTGTAACTTCACACTTGCAATTTACTATTTGTTTTGTAATGCCTAGAAGATAGGACTATTAGTGGATTGCCCGTTAAACTAATCGTATTTTAATAAAATAATTAAAGTATGCATTATTACTAATGCATTGACGCAGTGAACTACTTGTAACATAAGCACATTCTTGTCTGAAATACAAAACCAATCAGTTTTAGCTTTGTAATCATACACACACATACAACATTCACTCATATTATGTTGAAAATGTGTTGTTAATATGTTGAAAAAACAGCGACTGTCTGTTACCGCGGTGTTCGTATGCAATTTTGACAGGAAGCAACGATTTCATTAAGAGCATTTATCAATCTAACAGATGAAGTAAAAATAATGTAAATCAGCGATTCATTGCAATTATACGATGCAATTGAGTGTGATAAAAAGTGTAATTATTAGTTTTAACAGGTGCTAGTCGAGTCTATATTAGATCGTCGAGGTCATCCAGACTGGTTCGCGTTTTGCCCCTCAATGGTTACACATAGTTACAAAACTCGCAATTTGTGCTCGTAAAAATAACGGTACTGAAATCAATTTTATATTAAGCTTACGAAATTGGAGCGATAACATTAAATATTTGTTATATAATGATACTTATTTTATTTAAAATCAAAGTACAACAAATTAACAGAAATATTTTGTACAAATAAAATATCTGTAAATCGTGATTGATATTTATTTAGTAATCCTACAGCTAACATAAATATATATAATAAGCCAGAGATGGAATACATAATACATTTAACTACAAAAAGGTTCAAAAAATTACAAAAGGAAACAAACAAACAATTATTTAATCATACCCGCTAATGAAGTTTCAGATAAATACGAATGTCGCTCTATGTGAACGTAGTTTAATTTATTCAGTATTTTATTACCACGTGTCGGACATCTACCTAAATTATCGGCATTATCAATTAGAGATGTCAATTATCAAGGATTCGATTAGATAGTAGAATCGTGTCGTACCTTCTTTGTAGTATATAGGTGTAAAACATAAAAACACGAATTCCAAATTCAAATATTACCCACCAGTCTCAATGTCATCACTCCCGCGCCTCTGTAACCATCTTTGCACTATGTCTATACTGGTTTCCTCACCAGCCAGCATTTTCTCTACACATAATTATGTAACGAAAAAAAAAACTAAACCACTCACTCATTCGCTGTTTAACACCACATAATATTACATACTAAAGAATAAATTAAACACGAATGCACTTCGCGCGCAAATTTGACAGCCAGAAATATTATATTTTGTAAATGATAATCACCGCGATGCGAGTAAACAAATGTGCGATTTATTTTTACTTGGCTATGTTTTTTTCGCGGCAATATAGACTTTACTGTCACGCGTTAAATGTCACATGTCGATGTACAGTTTGTGAGACTGCCGGTTGGGTAATGGCTGTCACGGCGGTAGTTCGAAGAAGGGGGGTGGACGAGTGCCTCGTAAGCTTATTGAATTACAATGAAAAGAAACAAATGCCGATAGACTGGTATTTGATGGTACATGGCTGTCAGCTAAATGTTAGGTCGTATTTCGTAACGGAATGTTAGGTAACCGCGGCACCCAAGCCAATTCAAGTTTTACCTGTTAGCCTATTATATCAATAATATGTTTTATTATGGATTGAGATTATCTTGGTAGGATGAAACATTGAATATTTGGAGTTCGTAAATATTGTAACCATGAGATTTTTTTACTAAAACAATTAAATATATCTTAGAATATCATTAAATAATTTCGATTTATAGTCATAGACCCTATCAAAATAACCCAAATTATTTTCATATATCAGTCTCCGTTAGTTGAAATTTTCGCTTACTTTAATTTTTGATAACAACTCAAAGTAGGCAAGTAAGAAATTATAGTACATTTACCTGTATCATGTCCAAAATACACTCCTTCATCGCAATTCAAATTACATTCCGTAAGACGAAAAAGCAAATTAATTAAAAGAAGTATTTCAGAAATTTTGACATTCATACTCGGTTTTCGTTTAAATTTTAACTTCAGAAATGATAATTACATCCTTAATTTACCTTACGAGTTGTAAATATGTCATTTTATCTTGGCAGAAACACCTGTTTCTTTGCACAAATAAATTATAAAAATCAATTATGTGACATTTGACAGCTCTTTCGATAAAAACCTCAGTGCTTTTAGGTTAATGCTTTTAATTTATTATATAAATAAAGTTATTTGGTCAGATCCATTTTATTTTAACACTCGATCAACTACACTTCTTGCATCCATGCTAGCCAGATCATACATTCGCTACAATTCAAACTACAATCGGGCACCTATTGTAATGCAAATATAATCTGGAGTTTCTTCTTGAACCACGATATCTTTCTACATAAATTTAATCTTTATAAAACACTGTAACGACTAAAGAGTATTGCCTGTAATAATTTATTTTTGTATTACTTTAACACTTAAAGAGTTTAAACACATTCTGTGACATAAACACTCTGATATATAGTATTATTTATATATCATATTATTATTAACAAAGTATTATATTACTATAAATATGTTTAAAATAGGCATGTGTATTTTACTCTATAAAATATAAATAAAAGCTGACGACAGCGATGTTTGATTGACATCCAAATTGAAATAAAGCCAATACCTTGTCAAGCCAGGCCACATTTAAAGATAAAGAAAAAAAAATGTTTACACCTATGTTACTTGTGTTTTTTCCCTAAATATATATTTAATCCTTGGTAAGAGGATAAAAAAGTATTGAACTGGTGCCTAAGGAAAAATAAACGCAAAAGAGGAAGACAGTTTAGAAGGTGAATAGATGAAAGAAATATAAATGTATTTCAATGAAAAGTATCGGAAATAATAGGTTTTATCAATGTTTGGTAACCGTTTGCTTTAGCTTCATATCGATTTATGATTCAGGTATACTGATGCACATGGGCTATAGCTAAAAAGCTTATGTTGTAGAAATTTTCGGGTTATTCTTGTTATATCTGATATGACTGATTTTTGAAGGATGATTGATGCTAATGAATTTTGGTAGGTCAAAGAATTTGATAGTTTCGTGTAACTGGGAATATTCCGGTGTTAGACAAAATTATACGGACTATTGACACTTTGTGAGGGGCCTTGTGATTTCATTTGAAGTCAAAGTTAATCTTGTTAGGGCGATTGAATATTTCAACTGTATTGAAGTTAAAAGTTAGTTGAGTTAGTACTTTAGTTAGTTCACTTGACGCAGCGAGCTAAGTCAATTTTAGTGTAGGTAAACTTATACGATACGAGTAAATGCAATTTTTAATGTTTATTTAACGAAAGATTTTTGGCCCAAAATTCACACCAAAATTTATAATAAATAAGTCAGTGAGCTCCACAGTCTTTTTAGATTCGGGCAGAATTTTGGACCTGATTCATGATAATTGAGCCTCCTATGTATACACACCATGGTTTTCTCACGATGTTTTCCTTCACCGTTTGAGCGAATATTACATGCATATAGACAGAAAGTCCATTGCACAGCCGGGGATCAAAACTACAACCTTAGGAATGAGAGTCTCACGCTGAAGCCACTAGGTCAACACGGCTCAAAACACCAAGTTCAGTTACCGAAAATAACGCTTTCTTTATTTTCATTTACGCTGTCTGTCCATAAAATTACTTAAAACTACTTGATTATTTAAAACTACTTGATACTGCACTGTATAAATTAAATATTCCTATTATATTATATTTCATGTATAATTAAATATTTACATTACATTTACCGGTTCATTCTGTAAGCAAATATTCGTTTATAATTTAAATTCCATTGTCCGACCATAAAACAATCAGTCAGCAAAAATATTCAACGGTAGCAAAAACCTTATCACATCACTCAGCGTCAAATTAACTTTTTAGCGATTGAGGCCTGGAACTAAAAAATCAGGCCATCATGCTGTTTCATATGACCTTATAATATGTTAACTGCAAAGTAATAAAATTTACGCATTTGTTGCATTTAACGACAAATTTTATATAACCTTAAATTTAATGTTGGGAAATCAACTATACCTAGTTGTCACTTTTAACAGTGACGGTCGGTCCGTGAGGTACCATGGACGCCTAATCACTTAAACCCAATAGAAACCCAATAGTACCAACTGCTCGCTATAGACGGTAAGCACGGTAACAATTTCAAACACTTTTTTAAAGCGAAACTCCTGTAGGCGCATGAGGAAAAATTTTTTACGGAACATCACAAAGATATGCAGTGGTTTGATAGAAGAAAAGGGAGAGAGCGATTGAGAGGGAGCGAAAAAGGGAGATCGAGAAAAAATACACGCTTTTGATTGATATTTATTTAGTAGTTACATATTAGAATTTAGGGTCTGTTAAACGCAGATTTACAAATACAGGATGTGATCATTTACTAGTACATGATCTTCTATTGTACTTTTACCTTAGTAATAATCAATTTACAAAGAAATTTCACTTCTGTCATGTATACTTTGTACGCATGCACTTTTCTATGTAATAGGAGGCAAACGTGTAGAAGGCTCACCTGATATTAAATGATACCGCCGCCCATGGACACTCACATTGCCAGAAGGCTCGCAAGTGCGTTGCCGGCCTGGCAAGAATAACTTACGTCAACTATTATAAGTTTTCTTTAATATTCAACTGGAGAAATGGGAATATTCAAACTTAAATTTAAATAATTTAACACGAGACGCTTAAAACTCAATAGATACTATTGCAGCCCTAAAATTCAATCTGAATAATACTTTAACAACGCAAAGTCATCCCGAAATGTCAGTGCCGTCACCCACCTGGTAAATTGTACTGTATTCTACTACAAAGTAGCCTATTTATGTGTCTAAAACTTGAAAGTTCTGGCCAGATGGTACGAAGAGGGCTTGAAGGGTCTAATTAAGGCCAATTTCAGCTCGACTCTTAATTAAAGAAGCACAAGCCATGGAGACAGCAATTAAGACGACGTACTGTGAAATTTGCAACAATTTTGTATGCCATTAATTATTCTGATACAGCCAAGTATTCATTACGAAAGTAATGTATGGGTGATTTTTGCCCATTTCGCGTTCCTACTTGGTTTTGGAGCTTCGAGAGTTTCTCGTGTTTTTGCATATGCAATATATAATCGCTATACTTTCTCCTAAAAAATATATGCAATTCCTCGTATGTAAGAACTATAAATAAATAAGTCAGTGGTGCGACAACAATTTTAGAATTGACCTCAGATTTCAATTTATCAATCTAATAGGCAAGTAGGTGATCTGTCTGACACACACGTCGTTTTTGTGCTAAGACAATCCCGCTACATTATATATATATATTATTTCATAGATCCATTGGTGCACAGCCGGCGATCGAACCTACGATCTCAGTGATGAGAGTTGCACGCCTAAACCACATTGCTCAACAGGCCAAAACTCTATTCCTATACTTAGTTAAATATAAATATTTCTCAATCTCCAATGTAATCCGCGGTCGTACGATTAAATCTGTCTTGTACTCGCGAAATCTCTTGATCTCCGTCGTGAGTGATACAGAAGGAACGTGACTGGACACGCGGTTGGCATTAAAGTGATTTATTTTGACGATTCATCAACATTCGTGATATATAAGGCTTATATATTTTATAATAAAGTCGCGGCCACATGTCAAACTACGCGACGACTTTCTGTACGATTTTCACCAAAAGTCAGTTTCTGTGAGAATTAATTAGGTGTATTTCAATAGGCCTTGTCATACTGATGAGATCTGGGCGATCTGTCGGAGAAGAACTGCATTTTTACGCAGTTTGCAAGGCAGTATCCATACTACAATAGATCACTATTTACTCCGTCGCAAATTTTTAAGACGTTTGTATGTACGCTTGTCGTTTTTCTTTCATTAATAAAATGTGTTTGACCTAAATAAAATATTATTATGTTCCTATGGAAATTAACTATAAATAAAATTGGTCGAAGAGGTCGTATATATCTTCGGAATATAAAGTTAATGCGAATGTGACCAAAAGCGTACACAAAAGCTGTTTCAGAAAACGAATCATTGTTGTCATTAGATACAACTGTTAGAAAGTCTATCATGTCTTTTTGGCGTATATAACCAGATGGTTGGAGTTGGATGGCAGATACAGTAATAAGATTCGGTGATGAAACACATCTATTAATCTACCTGTTTTTGTCACAGAAACCTCACATTGCCTTAAGTGACATAATAAATTAAATAGATGCACTGTCGTACGTGGTTACTTGACTTCAGGCTGCAATAATCTGTATATATAGTTATGAACACATATTTCATCATCTGTCCGATACATACACACATATACATAATTTCTGAACGTGCGTAACGCGCGTTAATTTTTTTAACAAACCTATGTAACACAAAATTAATAGTTAATTTTGTAAGAAAACATTAATCCTATTACAAACAGTAGTATATATTATGTATGTTTCAAAAGATAAGATAATCGTTTATTAATAAATCGAGATAAGTCGGTATATTTCAATTAACATGTATGTAATAATACAATTTCTTTGGTTAAAATTATGTATTTGGTTAGTGAACGAACGCTTTTATTATTATTATTAATTTGCATTCGTTCCATGAAGGATATGGAACAAATGTAATGTCTCCAGCCAGCGTTCGCAATTCAACCCGCACAACATCCTACTGTATTTAAATCATGACTGACTGCACTTTTTCCTTTGTAGTCAACACTGACTTGTCACCATAATCAAATAACATGAAATTGAATATTGGAAATCCATGTACCAAAACGAGTGTTCTAAAATTTATCCCACTAGCATTTAAATATTCACACATCTCGCAATTATTTTGTTTGTTTCGATTCACTGATTTGTTTTATCAAACAATTGTTTCAAAAAATATTTTCGGTAATATTTAGTTTACAGCTATCACCCGTTGGAAAGGTACAGTTGTCAGGTTTGATTGTATTTTGATTATATATATGAGATAATATATTTAAATAAATGTATACAAGTAATTGATAATAATTTAAATTAAAAAATAAATATACGCTTATATATAATACAATAGTACGGCTTATTACTTTATGTAACAACGTCTTTGGTGACATAACGTTGAAGTTATCACGACTAATAAATGTACTATACGGTTAACAGTTTAAGAGTTAAAACATACTTTTATATACATTTATTTTGCTCCAAGATTGTTTTCTTAGTGAGACACAGTGTTTTTAGTCTTGTTTATATTGTTAATAAATAAATAATAATAATTTTTTAGTCACACTCCTGAATGCTTCGCCATTTCATCCATTATCCACACATCACCCATATAATATGATAAAAACCATAACCTATCTATTCACCAAAGACAATTTACTTATTTTTGTATAATTACCTACGGGGTTCGTACCTACATAGCGGCATTTCTGTATCTAAACTATTGAATGTTCACAAATAACATCACGTGCTTAGTGATCTGTTCTTTAAGTTTACAATTATGTTTAATTTATAATAAAAATAATAAGTAATCAATCAAACAAATTTATAAAGTTCTGTCCCTGTAGCACCTTTAACGCTGGCAGCATTTCTTCGCTATATTTCGATACTTATCCGTTGAGCGAGACAAAGACCACCTTTGGGGTCACCGGTACTATCTACCAGGCGCCAACTTGAAGTTTGTGGAATCACTCTGATATTTGAACCGGTTTTATTTCATTTAAATTTATATCATTCGGCACTTTAATCCCTAATTTAGTGATCCCAAAAAATATACGATAGTTATGCGGTACCTAGAACTAAACTAGAAAAGTATTTAAAAATGTAAGTAAAAAGCGATTACAATTGTTTTTAACGTGCAGGTCAAGCCGGTTCAGAAAAGCTATTTCAATTTAAAGCAAATTGTGTAAAATGTGTTCAGTTTAAAAGTGTTGCAGGGAAATGGTTGTTTATTGCCAGCTCTGTCGGATATAAGTGCATGAGTAATAGTCAGGCTTATAGTAATAGCAGCTTTCTAAAATAAACTATTTTATATCGCTTTTTGATGAAACAGAAAATGTTTAGTTTTTATTAATAATTTTTTACTTCAAAAATGCTCTTAAATCGATAAACCCACTTATATATCAACCTGTGTGATAAGTAGTGTTTATTCAGTTATATTCGCAAATAATTCGAATCCTTGGTGCCTGAACATATTTATTTCCAAAGACAAAGAATATATAGCTTTCCGAAGCCCATATGTTAAGTTCAATAAGAGGCTTACTTCCTGATTTATAAAATCAGTTTATAGCCAATACAGATAATTACAGCGTATTGGAATGTTATTCTTTCCAGCAAATATTTTGTCGGCATACCTTCTTGGTCGCATTATTAAAGATGGCTGCATTAATACCATAACTAAAAGTCCTGTTTCATTTAATTGTTAAGTGGTTACCTCTTTTTACTTTAGTCTTTTCTCTTAAACTTAACAAATCGCTTTACTTAAAATGTCGATAAGACATTTTTATGTTATCTAAAACAATATATTAACAAAAACATGGAAGTCCTTTTATGGATAGCATCAGAATTTCTTTATTTATTGTGTAACCGTCTGTAACAGCAGCGTAAGGTTGGACATTTATTTAAAATAATATTTTGGAAATCAATGTTGTATATACATAAATCTAAGGTATCATTTTAATATTAATAGCATACGCAGTTATTGATTCATACAAACTAAAAAATTAAATATTTTCACTCTATAATTGTTTATAGGCTTTGTTAGCACGTAAATTTGCAATTTTAATAATTTATTAGAATTATGTGATATTAAGAGGAGGGTATTAACAAAAATAAAATTCATTTATTTAGTTTAGATGCGTCTTGGGACATGCTTATGAATGTTAAAAACGTTTACAAAATTCGCGAAAAAGCAAGACTACGTCGCCCGTTCGAGAAACTAACAGGAGGCCTTGTTCTGAGAAGAACGGGCAAGAAACTCAGCAAGTTTTACGCTCCCTCTACATTACAAATATTCAAAGGAAAATGTCATAAACCATAACGTCATGTAAGTAACATAAGTAAAAAATAAAATAAAAATCTTGTCTGTGATTTACCACATTCACCATTACACACACATTCACAACACTTCCTAGACTACAAAACAAATTATAACATTAGTTTTAATGAGAACTATTGCCAAGCGTTTTTATCTTCTAGGTCTCTATTGAAATTGATTAACTAAGTAACAGTAACCTTTACACATTAATGTTTCTCTTTATTAAGACATCCATATTCTTCTATAATATTCATCTTCTCGCTCTCTCTACATCAAGATACCAAGGTAACTGATAGGATACTACGATCCCAGGGATAACAGTCGCCCTTTAAAACCACAAACACTGCTCCTTACACTCTCTGTGCTGATTTCCTCCTTATCAGATAGATGCGCCAAGATTGGGCGAAAAATTTTTAACGGGTCCAAAAACCCGAAAAAAATTTATTGTAATATTTTTAAACTGCTAAGAGAGTCGTCGATAGTCCATCAATCCAGTCCCGTGATTCAAAACTGTTTTCCATACTCTTCCAGACACATTACTCAATAAGCTGTTGTATGTCGACTTGTCAAGTTTGTCACGACACAAGTAATATTGATGGCTTTGTACAGCTAATCAAGATCGAGGGGTCGGTTATATTTATGAGATGCATAGTGCTATTGAAATTGATGGTTAGGTTAGATTTGAAGAACTATTTTACTGTTAGTATACTTCAATTGAATATTATGAGTTTGGTAATTGGTCTGCATTTCACATAAGGTGTTAAAGATCGACAGAAAGATGGGAAGAAAAGAAACAAAATAAAGAACACAGTTTTAAGAAAAACAAGTAAGGTAATAGATTGAATTGAAATAAACTTAAGTAAAAATGGGCCGGGCACGTGGCAAGAGGAACAAAAAAGTGGAGCAGAAAAATATTTACTAAACTCGTGCATAAGGTGCAAACTAAACAAAGGAAGACAACTTATAAGGTGGATAGACCAAATTTAACAGTGGTGAGCAGAGAGTGGCACAGTCCAAAAAAGGAATGTTGTTAAAGTATCTGAGTTTATTATTATTATAGTAGGTTTAAAGTGAGTTTGAATTGTCAATTGTTAATTAATTTTATTTAGTTCATTAAATTGATTACATTATTTCGTCATACCGCATAATATTTTTGTCTTAGCTTGATTTTTTAGTAATTAAAAATTAAGAAGAATCTAATTGTAAAACCATACATTTAAGGAAACTCTTGTGAATTAAAAATCTATAAAATAATATTTAACCATATTCAGAAGTTTTTTATCATAAACTATGCCTGTTAATTTTAGCAGTTTTAATTTGTTCGTGATTCTACCAAACACCTAGTTAGTCGTAGACAAATAGAATAGAATAAAAGAATTACATTGTTAAAACTGTGCGCTGTAAATCAAAATAAATTGCAACAATTCTAATTGCATTCGTTGCGAGACATAAATCTGATTTAATTGCTACGTTATAGACAGTTATGATTCAACTAGTGACCTCTGTGCTTATTGCAAAAACTATGATTTCAAAGGGTTGAATATACAGTTCTGAATCGTTTATTAAAACCTAAAAATCAAATATACAGTATTTGCACTTTTCTTAACCTATATAGTAATTATAAAGAGTTAATAAAAATAATGTAATACAAATTTAAACAGTTTGGTCCCTATGGCAAGCTAATGGTGAAGCTTTAACGTTGGCAGCATTACCTAGCTGTTCTTAAATATTTAATTAGTACCTGAGCATTGGTACCCAACAGCCAAAGGATCTCTTATCCAAAGGGAACAAAATCGAAGTGGGAAGAAAGACTCTTATACTTGAGACTATAACTATGGTTTATATACCATACAAAAAACATACATACAACATTGTTTGCAGTAGTGCTATCCTAGTGGTTTTGGGTAGGTCACAGCAGAATGAGAGAGAGCGCTCTAGAACGAAGTAAATTTTTACAGAGTAAATAGAAGAAAATATGCCCTCGAGGTGTTTAACGTTATGCCGTTGAGGACCCGGTAGAATTGGCGAGCGACTGGAGCTTTATAGTAACGACTCGAAGTGTTTTCGAGGGTTTATTCATTAGTTCATTACTCGACCAGTCTCTGAAAAGCAGAGAATCTGGTATGGGTCTTTCACAATTTCTACATATTCATATTCATTCAAAAAATACATAAAACAAATTCCCATATAATTGCGTAATCTTGTTATATATCAACATCTGTTATTTGTAAAAATTAAACGTACATTCATCTGACTAAGAAAAAAATGTAGTTTTCAAGCGTTTGGTATTCAAATACTGTTTATAACAATAACAATAACATTAGCAATAACAGCTTAGAAGTAACTGATGTAAAACGCTTTTCATATCGTAACGCTATTCACAGCTTTTACACCAATTTCACCATCTCAGCCAGAGCGGCCTCTGTCCGTGGATTTAGAGTTCAATAGGCAATATTTTTTTATAGAACAGGCGGAAAACGGCTGAATTTGTAAAACCGCGTTGCGGGCCGCTAAGGAACATACCCATTCTTTCATAACAAACATAAACATAGCCTCATTCTTGATGGAGCCTCGTATTGTTGGTAGCTGTAGTGGTTCCACATAGTCGTAGTGCGCGGCAAAACCTGCCTTAAAAACGCTGAGCTATGGAGTAACTGACTTCGAGGTGATAGGGGTGAGATTTCGTATTCTGCCTCGACGTCGCACGTCGATGGATGAAACTCAGCTGCAAGTATTAATCCGCTAGAAGATGCAAGCGACCTCATTAACAATTTCTCCTCCTCAAAATATACCATAAACAAACCTAACTTAATTTTTTTATGTATTGTATTGTATAAAACACAAACAAAACAATTTTTTTAATAAATAAAATAAAAACTAATCGTTCACGAGCAAGTCAACGCTATTAGCTACGCTTGGTCGCTTTTTGTTTCTTATTAATTTACGATGACATTAATCCGCATTATGCAAGCAAGCCTAATGTAATAACTTGATATTACTCGTAGCTTCTTACATACAGATGTAAATTGAAATTAAAAATAATTATATTAACACGTGTTCCGCCATGACCGCTACCCGTATATATTTCGGTCGGTCGGGCTACTTAAGAATAAGATGGAAAAAAATTGTAATACCCGTCCACATTAGGGACGTGGCAATATTAGAGGGTGGACGGGTATTACGACAGCGGAAGAGTTGCTTCATCTAGCAATAGACAAGACACGCTTACGAGACTGACTGATAACCTCTAGTGATGGAGGATCCAAAGAAGAAGTGAGATATTAATAGTGGACAATTTATGAAAACACTAGAAAAATAAACGCAAAGTTTTTAGAATTTCGTCAGTTTTGAACTTTGTCCCTTTTAACAACATCCTTTCATAACGTTTTATCAACAAGTGACTAGTTAGTCACAATTCCATTTTTCATCTTTTAGTTCAAAAAATAGGTTTCAAAACATTTTTATCACATTACATTCGTTAAGAGACAATTTGGTAGACAGCATGGTTTCGCGGGCTTTGCATGATGTTATATTCTATCAGTTTATGGGCTTCAAATTCACAATGTATGGTTAAAGTACCAAATGGCTATGTGAAAGTGTGAAACGCAACAATAGTATTTATCCTACAAATAAGTAATTAATAGCCTATTTGAAACTTATCCGGACATTGTGAAACAGACCCTTGTAATGTAAAATTAAATTCATTTAATATTTCTTTTTTTGACGTTCATAAGTGTACATTGTTACCTACATGAATAAATAAATTTTGAATTTGAATTTAAGGTGAAAATTAAACGTATAAAAGGATTTTACCTAAAAATAAAGTTTCTTAGTTTAAAATGAATGCCAACCTTACTAATAATTCACAACGCCTTATTTAGGCCGAATCGTGTATCAATTTAACGAGCTTGTCGTGTCCATACTTAGAAACTTACACATAAGTGTTACTAATTACGAATTATATAAACTAGTTTGCTTATTCGTTCTCGCCTCAAAATATCTTACATCTTATCTTATTGCCAAGCAATAAAAGAAGTAGGGTTAATTTAATTTATTATTTGAAGTCAACTTCTTTAGGATTGAGGGTAAAAGTTTTACGCATGAAACGCGATAGTAATAATATTAGCGTCACGAACATGTGCAGCGATTTTGTCGAAGAAAAGGGAGAGAGCGGTTGAGTCAGATTGACAGAGAGTGAGAAACAATACAATACACGCCTTTGGTTGTTGTATTCGTTTACTACATATTTGACCTTAACATGGCAATTTTGTGCAGTAAACACACATTTTTTAAATTTACATTAGCAAGTATACAGTGTGAATATAGATATACAAATACATGGAGTGATAATATACTGGTACATGATCATCTATTGGGGCTTTTATCTTTGTAATAATTAGTTTACAAAGAAGTTTCATTTCTGACATGTATATTGTGTACTTTGTAGGCACGCACTTTATTTTTAAATTTTATTTTTATCCAAAGATTCAAGGAGAACAATTAGATACTCATGACAATATGTTGAAGAAAGTATACATTCCCCACAATCGAGTAGCCCGCAATATCGCAGCATTCAACTCACGATGGGATTACACAGCAAGGTTTCTAAAACGACTCGGCAAAAGGAATCCTTGGAGCTGTTGAAAAATGTCCAGCGAGTAATTTTTCATCACAGTTTTATTCTAGGTAATGTTATAAGACAGTTTTTATCTCCCATGGATATTTATCATTTGTATCTGCACAGTCTGGTTAGCCCCCAAGTATGTGATATGATGCATGGTTAATTGAGGATATTAGGAACACCAGAGGACGCCCTTAAGCCTTTCATAGAGTATACTGTCTTATACTAGCGCAACTCCTTGCTCCCTTCATCTTCCCTGGACCAATAGCCATCTTCTGGACAGGCGTGCGCCACATCTCAGTTAACATCAGGAGGGATTGTGTCTAAACGTCTGTTCAGTTCTGTATAAAAATGTAATTAAGTAGTAATTAGAAGTCCAGCGATCCAATAAAGGTGCTTAGATGTAAATAACAGCTGTCAATATTGTGGTCGCTATTAACCAGTGTAACGACAAGGTCATTCACCCGAGACTGGGTCACGTTACCCGTAGAATGTTTTGAACAGTCGGCCTATATTTCAGAGATATAAAAGTACAAGAAACCGATTATATAGTTGTTAGTTGTTTAATTTAGTTACGTAAGCATTCACTCCATAGTATTTCTCCTGAGATCGCTGTTTTATAACATATATAAACTTTACAGCACCAGATACTTTCACAAGCTTTATGCTTGTATTGTAAACGCCAATTTAGCCATAACTATACTCCAGATTTGGCTCCCAGCGGCTAATTATTCTCAAAATTTCTGTTGGAAAACAACGACTTTCTCTTGAGATTTGAGAAGCCTACTTTGAGCCTACAAATCATACAATAAAAATGGTATCGAAACATTGTATGATTGCTATTATCGTTGTATCAGTATCGAATCGATTATATGAAAAAGATTTCATGTTAATAACTTTACAGCCCACCTAATTTGTAAATATATCAAGTCGTCAATATAAAATAAGTACATTGAATGATGATGTAAATAAACTGTCAACATTTTTAGATTATTAACTCACAAAACTACACGATTTGATTTTAATATAATAACTAACCATAAAATGTATTAACTAAAATTTATTATTAAAAGGAGTCCCTTTAAGCAAGGTTCCGAAGATACTGGCAGCGTTCCCCCTTTGAATAGCTAGACTAATTCTTTGTCCGAGGTAGCTGCCAGCTCTTCGGTTTCCTATAATGTCGACTAACCTTTTTGATATTTCCATAAAAAGCCTTATAGGGCCTCACGGATATTGTCAACGGCTGTTTCTATTTCTACTGGCTTGACAATCGGCTTAAGCCAACTGATCAAAATATACTATGACATAGACCTCATTACTCGATCGAATGATAAATGATTCGCAATGACTTAAGATACTGATCGTTGTGGGAACATTAACATGTGTGTTGATAAATGCATTCTTGAAAGGACTAATTGGGTATATCAATATATTTATTGAATGTGAAAAAATAACGTTTTTTGTATATAAGAAACTGTTACACGATGGCTATCAAACTATTTAATCACATTTAACGCATTCAACGCCACGTATCGCATACAAGGAGAAGGTAATATTTTTTTAAAGGCAAGCATTTAGGTGTATTAGTCCCTGTTCTTATTATTAAGACATGATAATTAATATGCCATCTGTATGCCTATTTCTATTTTGCTGATCGTGTTGCATTTTAATAATTACTCAATCTGAAAGTACTTTTGCAAAATGCAATGCAAAAATAAACTATTTATTTATTACTTATTAAAAACCTTTTTTATTATCAGCGCTGTAAATAATACATACTGCAGTCGTGTATGGATTAAATTTCTGCATCTAAAAAAGCTCAATGTTGCACAGAATAGTGATAATAATAAAGCCAGTTTATACAAATGTTGAATATAGTTTAGATTTATATTTTTTGCTACCTCGCACAAAGAATTAGTCTCGCTATTCAAAGGGGGAACGCTGCTAATATCTTCGGAACCTTGCCTAAAGGGACTCCTTTTAATAATATTTTTTAATAATTAAATTGTAAGGTTAGTTATTAGATATATTTTTAATGTATTATGTTGTTTAGATTTATTATATACATTTTTTTTATTTATTTTTTTATTAGGATAGCCTAATATCCTCAGTACCTTCACCATTGATCGGAACTCCTTCATGAGTTAAAACTTCCTCCCGCTATTACCAAATACCTCGATCCATGGCTTTGTACTCCGCATTTAAATTTTCTATCCAGCGAATTTTGTAAACGTTTTTCACATTCATAAGCATGCCCTACGACACATCTAAACTGAATAAACGAATTTTGATTTTGATAAGCTAAGTCCTAATTTTTTGGTGTAACCAGAATCAGAGTTGAATCTCGAAGCCAAAAAAAACATAATTGGAAAAAATGTGTAGGTAAATGATTATTTGCGTGGAACATTATAATTTATATTTATTTGATGACGTATAATATGATCATACAGATACAAATCTTTTAAGAATCGACTCATTGATATGACTCATAAAGTAAAATTTAAAATCCCTATTAAGAAAAATTTACAAGCCACTATGTGGGGCAGAACATGCGAACTTTAGATTTTACCACCATATTATATGTATTCATGTAATAAATAAATAATTATTATAAATTACGGTAATTTTCAGGATGTCTCCATCCAAATACTACCCTAGAAATGATGATTGTCATCACCACACAAATAACTATTACATGTATATGTAAAAATTAATTGATACTCAGTCAAAGTAAACACGGCCTTTAAATTTATAAACACTGAGTAAAATCGTATATATAATGAAGAAAAACTAGGGGGAATTTTACCGTGGTTACCTAACAACTACAAATGCAAGGACATTTCGGATCTACAAAATTAAACACGCAGGAACACAGTAAAACAAAGGTAAGTAAAATGTAGATTTCTTATATCATATCATGCATTGTGAAACACTCCTTACGCTAGTAATAACATTTACTTTATAACCTGTAGCGTTTATCGTAATTTTATTGATCGCAAATCAGACTGAAACACCCGTTTATTGTGCCACAATAAATACGTCTTCATCTACGACCTAATAAAGAAATCGGGAAGTACAATAATATTTTAACAGCCATGCGATTTTTAAATTATTATTACTTCAATTTTATGGTGAAAAATATATTTTTTTGTTTTTTTTAAATTCTCGCCATCACATTTAAAAATAACGATTACTATGACAATTCTTAGGTACATGATCCACGAGACTTCAAACACCGTTTGGACGAAGGACGAACCAATGTTCGAAGACCGCATACAAACACAAAATAATTGATACAAAAAGCGTATATAATATAGTGACATATAATATAGTGACATGACATATATAATATAGTGACATGAGAATTACATATTTCTATTGCCGATTCACCGAATTTTACATTTCTTTTGTAAAATATTCTCAGCAAAAGTAAAATACAAGAGAAACGCCTTAATATTTAGAATGGCAATGTTGGCCGTCTATGAAATATTGACGCAACTCTCAGGAGACTATATTTTTACGTCGCCGCCTTTAATTAACTAAAAGAGCTGGTAAAGTGGAAATAAGTGAATGTCTAAATACCTGTTCACCATGAATTGAGAAACAGAGAGAGAGAGCCAATTATCCTCCTACTCCAAAAGCTAAAAGATAGCTACCGATTAAACTGTATGTGTGTATGAGATGTGGTTCATAATCGAAAATTCAGTATAATTAAAATATTAAAGTATTCAAAAAAATACGAATTTTTATATAATGTTGGAGTGAAAAATTATGAGTGATAGAAGCAAATGGAAGCGGAGAACATGTCGCGATCCACTTAGAGAGCACAAAGAAGAAAATGTTGATTTGGATGATGTTAGAAATTTTTGTGAAATATTGTTTGATAGCTATGACGTCCATGTTGTCGTGTAAGAGTGGTACAGACAGCGGGAACCATCTTTTATTCTGTCTAAAGACGCTGAACAAGAATTCCTTTTTAACTGTCAGAGTAAAAGGAATACTTTTCGTTATTCATACAAATATGAGTTAAGAATATTTCTTTATTAATATTAAGTACTTTATTTTGTTTCTTATTATTTTTTATTGGATATTCATGTCAATTTTTATTAGTAATTAATGAAAAGTGTCTTTATACAAAATAGCATAACATTCCCTTAAGAATAACTAATTGATTTTTATTTATAAAGAATTATGTAAAATCTATAGTTGTAAATATGTGAGGATCATGTATCTACACAATATGTAGTTATCTGCTGGATTATTTTTTTGACACCATGCACTTATTTAATTTTACTATAGCACTTTTGTGTGGTAGGTACATGGTATTTTCATATAATTATCAAATCAATGTAACAAAAATATTGAAAAAACTATTTTTTCCTTGCCTATTCTTCTCCATATGACACTTTTGGAACTAAATTCATGTTTTTTTAAATTCTATCTTAAAGTTTTGACTTCAAAATATATGCCTGTTTAATAGTCCTAATTGAGATTAATGATTTGACATGACTTGAATTTGAACAGTGTCTCTTACCAGTAGAACAGTTTCCCAATAGATGAAAAATTTCCAAATCGTATAATTTTTTTTAAACTATCCAGACTGCAACTGTAAATATTATGATAAAATAACCATACACCCGCGTCAAGAACCATGTGCACACATTTGTTGTCGTAAAAAATCCTTTGATGTGAACGAAAACATTCATAATGGTGGGCTTGTAAAAGTCCGCATTTCACGACATTGGGTAATAAATGTCGAGGGGATCAGCTGTTGAAATATCTCCAACAACAGTGAACTAAGAGGCACCATAATGGGTAGAAACAATCCAATAGACTGAACTAATTTCGGGACTGATGTTATTTTTTTTGAGGCTGGAGGATCACACATCGAGGGGTCGTTAGTGCGTTGCCGGCATTTTAAGATTTTTTTCTTGATTCCCTAAGTCTAATTGGTTCAACTTTAAAATATATAAGCGGTTTTGTTAAACGTCTTAGATAAATTACTATCAAGATACTTATAATTAAAAAAAAAGATGACGAGAAATCTCGAACACAGGATTTATTATTTAACTAAACTAACTTAAATCATTATTACCTTAATTAATTATGCTATATAATAAATAAATAAGTATAAACTCACCTTTCCACATATCTTAAGATTTATATAACATTTCACGCGGCAAATTAGACCGAGTTTAGTCAACTGAATGGCGACCATTATCTATGACGTCGCAAGATATGCTGATACTCTTCATTGACGGTTGATACTTGATACTAATTATAGAGAATTATACTGTTATCTCTACGGGAAATTTGAAAGGACCTCTTGACTTTGGTTTGATGTCAAATGGTCAACAACCATACTTTGTCTTGTCAAAATCGTCTATTAAGAGGAGCCATTAACCAAAATCAGTAATCATTGACTTTATTTTTATTTACTTTTACCATTTATGGCGAGTATGTTTTTTATATTCCTTATATCCTCGACTCTGTGTTGCGGGTCCATATTTTAGACACTTTTCTACACAAATATACCATATTAAGAAATTTTCAAATATATATGTCGCAGTAAAGAATTTAAATCAGAGAGATGCCTGACTGTGTTGAAGGTGACAAGTACGATAGAAAGTTCATTGGTTCAAGTCGGGGCTCGATCCTACGACCTCAGAGATAAGAGTTGAACGCTGAAGCCACTGGGCCAATAAAACTTCATCAGAAATCAGTTTGATGTTATATCTTATATAGATATAATAGAACTTTAAATGATTATCTCCTATAATTGTGAGTAACAAAATATTACGAAGCGTTAAAGTTTTGAATATAAAAATATTTAAATAAATAAATCCATCTCAGTACAAAAGAAAACTTATACAAATAATTGGTACGATATCCAATCTCCGTATAAATGCGTTGAAAGAATTCAATATAACTCTGAATGACGTTTCTGTGAAAGCTTTAATTGCATTATGCATTATATTTCATATTGAATTTCCATTTTCCGCTAACTCGACGTATGCAAGAATCAGTGTTGGCTTTTGTGTCAAATAAAACAGTTTGTATAGATTATAATATAATTCTGTTTTAATTCATTTCTTTTAAAGAATGATTATTTATTATTATATTAATAAAAATATAAGTCAGTGGCGCTACAAACTTTTTAGCCCTGGACCTCAGCCGAGGTGATCAGCCTGTGCTTGACACGCCGTCGACTTCTTGTGTCTGTCTGTTTTTGGTGGGAATTTTTAATACGCACATAGAAAGAAAGACCATTTGTGCTCAGCCGAGGATCGAACCTACTACCCGAAGGAATAAGAGTCGCACACTGAAGCAACAAGGACAACATTGCTATTCCATTATAGGTAATATACCTTAATCTTACACTATGAAAAGAAAGATGTACCAACTTAAAATGAAATGAAAATACCTTAATTTTATGAAACAAACATGGTAGAAATTTAATTAAACAAATAGGCGTTCGTTTGAATCCCAGTTGTGTACCAATTGTTTTCCTACCTATGGGCGCTATTAGAAACATACAAGGAAAAGGCTTTTTATAGAACAAAAGGAAGCTTAATTCTCTCTCACGGTAAAGGAAAACATGGTAAAAAAACCTTACAATAGACCAAAAAGTCGATGGCTTGTATCTGTCACCTATTTCCCTCTTTGAAACCTGAGGCCCAAAATAAAAGATTGTAACGCCGCTAATGTTTCATTTTATAGGTAATAAATGCCATGTTATCGTTTTTAAAATGCGTTGCATAATTCTTCAGCGTAATCTCTGTAACAGTTTCTAATCTAAACAATCATAAATATTACCTAGATGTTCAAAATACGGTTTTAGATCATGGTCACGTAGATACGTATAACGTAATATCTATGTTTACATAGAAGATAGTGCTAAGTAGCGCTGTGATATATATTATAGTGGATCGTATTTAAAAGGTTCAATCCATATTTGAGCTGCAGAAGCGGGCTGTAAGTGATATTTTTTGTGTTTCCCCAAGAAAGTCGATACAGAGTAAGTTGTGGAGTATCATGCCAGATCTTCTTGCCAGTTTTTATTTATCCCCCCCCCCGACGGTTGTCACACGTCGGGTTATCTGTCTCCCTAAACTATGGCAAGGGGGCTGATGGCTGGCCATGCGTCATACTCGTGAACGGGAGCTACTTATGGTGACTGGTGGAACTTGAATTCGTGTATGCTATGAATTGTTTTTTTATTTTCTTGCTTCTATTTCACCATGCCTACCGCTGATAGAGGACAAATCTTTGTTTTTATTATTAATTACTTAAGATGTCATGTGGAACATAGAATAATAGTTGCAGCTCCAAGAAAACATTGTGTAGAACAAACTCGTTCGTTGTACGGCCCTGATTTGAGAATTGGCAGGTAATTTAAAATTAAAAGCACTTAATATGTATTTCTTTTCTGACGTTCATAAGTTTATATCGTGTTACCTTAATGAATAAATGATTTTGACTTTAACTTTGATGTGGTTTTAGTAGTGCTTTGAAGGTACGGTCTGATGAATGATATTCTATTTATTTATTTTTATTTATTTATTTTTTTTATTTATTTATTGATTAATTACAGACATAGCTAAACTCACAATAAAATAGACTATAATATATACAATACAAAATTAATTAAAATAACATAAAACACAGTTTATTCTAACCCCTAATACTCTCCAAGTATACCCTCAAATCAGAGTACACTGCCGCCATACGCTCACCAAATAGGTCACTCTCCGGTGAAGAGTCGAGAAACCCATTTAGCATCGAGAGTAGTCGAGGAATGGGAGCTTGTTGACGCTGGACAGTGCGAGCCGAACGCACAGCAAAGAGGTTATGCCTCCGGCAGCGGTAATAATTGTCCGGAACGTACAGTCTGATGATTTCCCCCATCAAGTATGCGCTTTCCGTTTCGTTATAGACTTTATAGACTTTTATAGACTCTTATGAGTGGAATTATTATAATAAAAACATTTAAACGAAAAACAAATTTATAAAAGATCTACGCAGAGGTATTAAGGAACTGAGTCATTTATAAAAAAAGCTTTAGAAATGTATTTATCGACAGCGATTCATTACTATTGGAAAATACAAATTACAATTTAATTTGTAAAGACTTGAGTCACGTAAATCGATGTTTAGATTTGAATGTTTATCTTATGTGAAACATTATTTTCGTCTCCGGCTTTATGGCTCTGTGCCAGTATATAAGGATCATAATACTTTTCAATTTATTCGTGAACAAATTATTGTCTATTGAATACATTTTATTATCTTTAGAGTTAATATTTATTCGAATTAATTTTATTAGCTACAGATGCAGAAATTGCATATATGTTGGTATACAGATATATTTTGTGTATTGTCGAAATGCCGACAGTACAGCTACAAAATTGCTAAAAGAATTTATATGACTTTCTGTAAAAAAGAAAAAAATATACAGTAACATTATTTTGATCTTAGCTAGAGAAGTAAGTTATATATCTCTCAGGCACACTTTTTTAATAGTTTTTCCTTATTAAGCAATAGATGATTTTGTTCTTAAAGTGCAATAGAAGCTATGCTATTCAAACTAGGAGTCTGCATCACAAAATCTTGCTATTTCGCCAAATCACGCCATTGTTTTCTGAGTCTTAATTGATAAGTATATGACATAGTGTCCAATAAGAAGATACACTTCGTGACTAAGCTAAATTTGTGGTTTCCCCGTATTGCTAGGCTAGTGATATCATATGACAATAATGACCAAATGAACGGACGTTAAAATACAATATGTATTTATGCGAATTAAATTTTGAACCAAAACTTGCACTTGAAAAATGCTCGGAATCATTATAAGAAACAGCAGTTACTTTAGGAATCGTAAAACAAAAAGTGCCCTATGTATAAGACTTTGACGACAGAACTGAGGAGAATCTAGAAAATCAGGTTATTTCTGCATTCCTAGGCGGGTCTTAAAATATGATTGGGGTCCCCTTAAGCTCTCAAAAATAATGGACTTCTCAATTACTCTTTCGTGGAATAATCCCTTATAAACGTCCTAAGTTCAAAATCAGATACTTATTTCAATTCATAAATGTGAAGTGAATATTTTCCTTAAACTTGACACCTTGGATCTCTCTTACTCACAGTTTTGCAACGCTTTTACCGATAATAAAATTAATATACATTCTAAACTAAACTAAATTAAATATCAAGTTATGTATTGTTACCACAATAGGTGGCTCTTTCGATGTCAAAATTTTTACGGAATGTGAAATATTTAAAATATTATCAATATATATAAAAAAACACCAGTTAGGTTAACCATTTAGGTCTAGGCCTCAGATTTTTGTGTTTCATGATCATTTGTCAATCTTAGAAGCAAGAAGGTGATCAGCCTCCCGTGCCTGACACATCGCTGACTTTGTGGGTGTAAAGCACAATCTTTACCTTCACTGTTAGAGGGAATGTTAAATGCGCACATAGAAAAAAAGTTAATTCACTGGTTCATTGATGCAGCCGGGGATCGAACCTACGATAGACGAGAATCTCTGAAGGCCAACACTGCTCTTGTTACTTATATGCAATGAAAATAAAAACCAATAAAATGTACAGTCATTCAGAAATTACATTTTCTACAATCTGCTCCAATTTACTTCCAGGAAATCCTTTCAGTGGAAAATTTAAAAGCCCGACTACAAAATTTTATTTCGCATTCCAGAATATATATCAGTGGAGTCTTGATCCAATTTGAGCAACTCATATACTTGGATTTGTTGAGTTTCCACGAATTAGAAAATATTAATATGTCCGCTTCGAGGTTAGGACATTGTTGGCTTAGTGGCTTAAACGTGCGATTCTCAACTCTGAGGTCGTAGGTTCCATTCCCGGCTGGGCAGCGCTCGAACGGTGACAACATTGTGAGGCAACCGGCTTACGTCAGACCCAAAAAATAATTATTAATAGATGTTGTTGTAAAATTTTGAGGTTCTATATAAGTGTAAACAGATTTAGCACTATAAAGGAAAGGGTCTATCAATTTCTCAGGCTCTACCATTGCGTTTGTGCCGTCCACACATATTATCCAGGCCGCACGTTGGCCTTATAATTTCTTTCATTCCTTTTTTTGTTTATTAACAAGTCTATAACTTGTTAGTGCGGCAATATATAAATAAGTCTTTAGGGCTAGCCTTGGCAATAGGACAAGGGGTCAGTTGCTCATTATGTTAAATAAAAAATTGATTTGATTCGCAAAGCTATAAGCTATAATTATAGAACATTTAATAAAATTTAATCCGTTTTATATATTGTACACATTGTTTGTGTGTGGACACACACAACAAGGTGTGTGTTTCACGTATACATACAACTAATA
Source organism: Pieris rapae (assembly GCF_905147795.1). Taxonomy (NCBI): domain Eukaryota; kingdom Metazoa; phylum Arthropoda; class Insecta; order Lepidoptera; family Pieridae; genus Pieris; species Pieris rapae. The sequence continues at coordinate 661,281 of NC_059509.1, read as the reverse complement.
CACACTTATACATTTATCTTAAGGCTACTGTAGCATTGTTAACGATATCTAAAAACAGTCCACAAAAGTCATAGTCAAATCATTTATTTCAATTAGGCCACCTATAATTGAACTTTTGAACGTTAAATAAAATATAAAGATGATTTTAGTTGCCCCTTCCAAAGGTAGTTTCGTGTGGAGTAGAATGGGCAAGAAACTCCACACTTATTCTTTATTAGTTGTTTTCTGTTCTATTCATAAAATAACTAATATTTAAAATCTGTCTGTTAACTCTCCCAGATGACGTCATCTGCATACCATCCCAATTAACACTCACACGTCAGTGTTATTTAACAGCCTCGACATTTTCAAAACGAAATATTTACAATTTCCGTGAAAATAGGCCACAACTGTCAAGTGTGACGCTTGGCACTCATCCCGAGATTTTCACGAATACCACTAAATTTTATTAGCTCGTTGATGTCACCAAGATATGATTAACATCCTGCACACGATCCGCTCTAATGTTTGTTTGAAAACTTTGAGCGACATATTATTTCATTGAAAAGACAATATTGTTAGTTTCAAATACTTCTGAATTCAATTATATGAGGTACAGGTGAGGGACGTTCCCTGTTTCGTATCTTTTTTTTGCATTTTTTGCAGGGGCCATTTTTTGCAGGGGCTATGGCAGGAGGCCCATCTGATGTTAAGTCTGCCAAATACACTCTCATAGCCAGAGGGCTCGCGAGTGTGTTGCTGGCCTTTTAAATAAAAAAATAAATGTCTTTGGCTATGGGGAGCGCGTTTTTAGGTCTGCCTAGGAATAGCTATAGCAGTGAAAAAATTCATGTGCCACAACGGAATACGATTTTTATACTATGAAGAGATATGTAACTGTTTATAATATATTGTTCTTGAAATTTGACTGTTTGATTTATGGAGTGCCTACTATCCAGTACTGTGTGCTACACATCAGTCTGTATTATACTTTCCGGCCAGAAGAGTTTCTAAAAGACCGTGCAATAATAATAATATAATAATTTTTATATCCCATGTCCTGCAAGTAGTTAGCTAGCTTTACTCCTAAAAGAAACAAAGGAAAGAAAAATTATCGACGTTTACGACATTATGACAAAAGTTGATGGCGTGAAAATCTTAATAAGTGAAAATGACTTCTGCAAGAATGTTATTAACAGCTGTGACAGAGTTTTAAAGGCAAAATTAGCTCATTAATAGTTCGTGAGAGCTTGGAATTAAGTTTTCATATAAATTCTACAGACCGGTATGAACTGCGCTGAAATTTATTATACGGTTGACATCGTAATGTACAAAGTAAAGTCTTTAGAGTTTACAGAATTCGCGAGTCGGTTAGTTTTCCCCGAGAATTGAGAACAAGCTGTATAAAACCTTTAATTAGTGCACTCTGTACTAAGCTTTTTAAGAGTTAATTTAGTAATAACACTGATCGTATAAGTTGTGTTTTGTATGGGGCAAAAGATTAATTATATATAAGAGATTCGCAATTAAAAAATTTCAATGATCAATACGAAATAGATCTAAGTCTTAATGCCCTTAAATGGAATAATAAGAATGTTGTCTGATTTGAATTATTATCAGATTGATGAGAAATAATTATACGGACTAATTTTAATGTTCGTAGGTTAGTAAGTTACTAACAGTTACAGTTACTAAGTTACAGGGATTGAGCCCATTTTTCAATTCAATTCAATTCAAAATCATTTATTCATGTAGGTAACATAATGTACACTTATGAACATCAAAAAAAGAAATATACATTAATTGCTTCTAATTTTACATTTACTACCAGTTGTCAAATCAACGGCGTAGAACGGAAGAGAAGAATTGGCAATAAACTCCGCGCCACTCTTTTTAATCGCCAAGTTTTTTTCTTTTACACAACGTTTGTAAGGAGCTGCAACCACTACAACATGTTCCATATGACATATTGAGTAATAAAGATTTGTCCTCTGTCAGCAGGAGGCATGGTGAAATACACGCACGTACATACTCGTGCGAACAACACGCAAATACGTACGAGTAGTAGAAACAGCTAATATCACCACCAAACTAATATGGACTTGCGATGAAACGAGAATCTTATAGTACCTATAGTATTTAATAATCATATAAAATATTACATCTAGATCTTGTTGGATCTAATTAAGTAAATGCGCCAGCCATAAACGTACACCGACACAGAGGCAAAACTTTTTAAATTTGTTTTCATTTTCTATATATTTATTTTTTATTACAAATAATTATATATTTTGATTACTTATTTTATAATATACTCACGATATCGTGTTTAAAACATCTGAATTCAAATGGCAGCAAAAAGATGTAAATCAATAGTAATAATTATTTATTTATTTCAAAAGGCACACTAATGAAACACTCACAGAGAACACATGACAAATGTTCACAACCTTTAGAGTTATCTTTTTTTTGGCTTTGCAGTTTGTTTCGAAATTGTAGAAAAGTAACACTGATTTATAAACATTTATTTCCAGCCTTCAATTGTCTGGTTGCTCCAGACTGTTCACAGAAATTTATTCCAGAAAATATTTACATTGATATCCCATATTATGTCTGGCTGTCACGATTCACATCAAAGCTTTTTACTGTACCTAGTGCGATATCTTTACCTGAATTATCATTAAAAATCAGTGTAGTTTACAGCTAGATATTATTGTAAAAGTTGATTTATTAATTATTAATAATTAATAAAAACAATAATTAGGTAAGGCAAGAATAATACCCACAGAAAAATAGAAATAAATATTATTTGCGTGCTTAAGAAACGCAATTATGAGCAGTTTTGGCTGAATAGCTTCAGCGTGCATTTCTCATCCCTAAGATCGTAGGTTCGATCCCCGGCTGTGCACTAATGGACTTTATGTCTATTTGCGTATTTAACATTCGTTTAAACGGTATAGGAAAACGTCGTGAGAAAACTGGCAGGCCTTAGACCTCAACAAATCGTACTTGCCTATTTGATGATGATTGATGAAATGATGATCATGAAACAGATGCAGAAATCTAAGACCTAAAAAGGTCATGGCATCTAGTTGCTAAGACAAACATAAAAACAAATTTTTCATTAAGTTACATTTTACTTTAGCTATCATGTATTCAATCTTTTAAGTGACTTAATAATTCATGAATAATTAACCACACCCCAAGGAGCTGATTGAATGGTTGCGTTTTACTTATCTGAAAATATTTCATCAACTTCTTTACGAAAGTATAATAACCACTTAGAACTTCAGCCATTCGTCACGCATAACGTTAATTAAATGATTACAAGTTTACAAAAATGCTAGTTATTTTGGGAAATTAAATATATATTCCAATTTACAAACTGTTTAATTATTTTATAAAGCCAGCGTTTCCATTACTGATTGTAAACGCAGTAATATGTCGACGTATGTGTAACCATTTTATTATTTAATTAGGCTCATGGGTAGTCTCAAAAATTAATTAAACGCCCATGGACGCTTACAATGCCTCAGCTTGGTGACTTTTACGTGGTTTGTGACGGTGTTTTTTACAAAAATTATTCTCACATCTTCCACGCGTGAAACAGAGATACGTTTCCTCCCTCGCACGAGTAAAAGCTGGGGCGGTCGCAGATCATGTGTAAAATAATAAACGACTCAAGAATAAGAGTCTTAATGAGACTCCAACATTGATTTCATTCCCTTTGGAGTAAAGACAGGCGCCTGCAAGATAGTATCGAATTACCCCGGTAACCGAGAGCTGGTGCATTCCTCGCTCAACGAATATGTATCAGAATACAGCGAGGAAATGCTGCTAGCACTATAGGTACACAGCGACAGGGACCAAACTTTTTAAATTTGGTTTAATTTTTATTTAAATATAATATATTTTTTATTAATATTATAGTTTATTTAGAGCTCTTCTTTCTTTCTTTTTGGTATACTTTCTTAAAAAAAAGAATACAAAAAAATCGAGAATACTAATAAACGAAAGAAAGAATACTAAAAAAACCAAGTGCGTAATGAACTGAGCCGGAGAAGTAAGAAACTTATTAAAGACTTGTGTAATTTGTCCAAAAAGTTACACAATATCCGAATGTTTATCAATGTTTAAAAAGTACTAACAAAGAATATTTAATGAAAAACTCGAAGCTCCACAGGAAACCTGTTCGATAAATGAGAAAGTTTTCTCTTTCTTTCAAAGTTTTCAAGGCCTTTAAAAATCACAAATTGTTAGGGTTACAAGAAAGTTCCATGTAAAATAGTATATTAATTACACGAAATACATCAATTTAAAGATATTGATATAAAATGTTTAATCATTTATAGTTACCATGTTCAATACATTAATGGCATACGCTTGTAAATTGTTTAAAACAAAAAAAATATGCGGTGAACTGTTAGTAAAACCCAGATTCATCTTACGGATTTATGAAGACTTTTTTACTGTATTTTCAACTATTATATTCGTTTAACTGATTAGTAAATGAATTAAATTGCGACGGGTTAATGAAACCACAATATTAAGTGGAACTCATTACATTACACCACGGTGTAATAAATGTCAATTTGACAAACGAATTTTGACATTACAACCTGTCAACCGCCAAGGTCGTAACTCAAACACAAGTTAGGTAAAAATCAATAAAGCATGTTTGTTCAACTTGATAACGATAGTTATCCGGCCAAATGCTACCGAATCTTATCTACTGTAATATCGATCTTTTATATAAATAACATAATACTGCCTATGTGACCCAAATATAAAGAAATTTAAGTTATATATGAGAGCTATGACATACATAGTGAACATTTGAAAATATTATTTATCTTGTTTCATTATTTAATTTATATGAGCAAATTTCATGCAGGTATTCTGGAGTAAAACACCAGATACATATTTATATTATTTGAAGAATTGAACAAGTAATTAGAAAAGGCAATTTTTCATCACCGATATTTAACAAGTACTAATTAAAGCACCTCGTGTGGTAAGTTTGTATGTTTTGACCTAAGATTTTACGATACATTTAATTTTTCGTAATTTAATTTCCTTGTATAAAAAACAATAAGTGAAGAGAAGAGATTTTAAAGGCTATAGGTATTTTTAAGCCGTAAAGTGCCATCCTAAGTTATCACAAACATAAATAAAGATAAAGTGTGGCCCACAAATGTTTTCCGTGACCTATTTTTATTCACCCTTTATGCCCTTTTGTACTAAAAGTATGAATTTTAGAAAATTGCAAGTAATTGCATTATTTTGAAAAGATACACAGCAAAAGCGGTATTACTTAACATCAGGTGAGCCTCCTGCCCGTTTGCCCCCTGTTCTATAAAAAAAATACGTACACAACTTTACATGATTTTAATTATTTAATTTGTATTTCTATTGTCTTTTGCACTTTACAACAAATACTTATCTATCTAGAAACATAAAACGTTCAAGAACTCATGAACATATAGCATGCCAGCTGAGTGCAGTAAAACTGAAGGTTTTGGCAACACTAAATAAAATGTAAATTAAACTTTGAAACTTTCATTATTCAAGAGAATTTGCAAAACCTTGATATATACTAGCGATGATTATTAAATACCGCTAATAGAATACAATTATATAAAAATAGCATTTAACAGTATGAAATACAAGTTACACATAATGTTTATAATTTAATAAGCTAATTTCAAATAAACACACAGATTTAGTATTCAAACCTTTATTTGTTTTAAATGCTAGAAAATTGTGTATTAAATGTGTATTTTGCAAATAGGTACTGTGTTAAATAAAAACCCCAATAAAAGACTTGAGTTGGACTACTATTAGGTCATTGCACCTAAGTTTAAGTTAACATGATATATGGTTATGAAAGCATATACATATACAGTCAAAATCTGTTATACCAACATCGACGGGACTACTTATATTCGTAAAAGCGATAGTCGGCTTTTGATTTTGGTCAATATAACCGGTATGTTCTAAACGATGTCGACGTAAACGGTTTTGTCTTTATTTTGTTTGTGAGAATTATATGTTTTTACGATCGTTGTCAACGAACATATATTTTTGTCTCACAACATTCATAAAAAGCAAATTACGAATTCTCAAGGTTCTTCTGCATAATTATAATTCGTGTCATAGTTTAAAGTAACTAAATAATACAGAACTCTTAGCAACTGTATGGATCGGTAGGCCTAACGAACTCAGATCTATAGTAAATATTATTTGTGGTGGCATTTTTTTTGTATGGAAATGTTTAAATAAAACTATTCTTTTGAAGCTGAGTAACAACTGAGTTTAATGGTTAATAACATGGGCTTATAACTAACACATAATTAGGCGTAGAGGGATTGCGACCCGAACAAAACCAAACTTGGATTACTTACGGGTTCATAAATCTAAATGACACTTAAGGACCTTATCGGAAACGAGAACTCTAAAAATTATCACATACATTTACAAAACTTAATGTCTCAATGTTGTCTTTGTTCCATTTGTAACTTTTTTTATAAAACAGGGGGCAAACGGGCAGGAGACTCACCTTATGTTAAGTGATTGCCGCCCATGGACACTCTCAATGCCAGAGGGTTTGCGAGTGCCGGCCTTTTAAAATTGGTACTTTCTTTCTGAAATGACCCTAAGTTGAATTTGATTACGCTTCCAATTAATAACTCATGTTGGGTAACATAACTTACGGCTTCAACTTAAAACAGCTCCTAATCTTTTTCTAAGTATTTTAATCATTCGCCAATTGTAACTTGCAATAATGTGAGGGCGCGATGATTTGTAATATGAATGAAAAGAGGTAAATTTATTAGAATTTAACAAAAGTCATTTAGAGACAAAAAAAGGAAAATATATGAAAATTACCTTTGTATTCCTCTGTATCCACTTCCATATTCATGATATTAATTACTTCACATATCACAATCACAATAAACACTATCTGTTGTCTATGTACAAAGAGACCGCGGCCGTCGTGATTATTTGATAGCACGTTTTTTACTACCGATTGGGTGTAGGGATGCTATGTTTATCGATATATTTCGTATTTCGTAGCGCAGTATATAAATTATTTATTTGCGTAATCTGTAACATTGGACGTGATTATTTCCGGTAACTGAAGGGTTTTATTCACACCACTTTTATACTTTCTATTGGTTGTGATAACACCGGTAATCTGTAACGTCCAAATACGATATCCTTAACAATGTTGAATCTTGGAACTACGCGATGTTGAAAGAATCGAAAGCGGATACGAAAAGATCAGGATAGTTATTGGAAATTACAGAATAACATCGCTGTATCAACAGCTTGTAAACACCAGATATAAAACGTAATCACAATACACTATGCCACTTTCAATTAAATTTAGAGAGAGTTTAAGCCCTCAATTGTATAATTTCATTCAGATTTATCGACACATCGACACCGCGTTTAAAGGTCGACTGATAAGCGCCGGCGCAGAACATACTTTTATGTAAGATGCGTAATATTACGTCAACCATCTTGACAATGAAACTATTGTAATTCTAAAACTGTCGTTAATGTTTTGTACACTCTACATGGTAACTAATATCTGTTATTTCCACGAGTACTTGAAAATACTTAGGCTCAACAAGCTAAACATGGAAAGATTGACTTTCTTTCAGTGTGTGCATTTAACAATCGCTCGAACTGTGAAGGAAAAGTAAAAATTGGACGGCGCATTATAGCACAGGAGGATTAAATAAATAAATGATCATCAAACAGATCCAGAAATCTCAGGGCCACACCCAAAATGGTTATACCGCTAGTGATTGTTTTTTCTATATATTTTATTTATCAATGTTTATTAAATTGATATTGAAAATGTTAAGTAACAGTTTTTCGTTTCTAAATATTTCTATAATAAAATATGTTCGTTAATTATCTTTTATGTCAATCATAACTTGCACTAAAACTTAGCACGAATGTCAAAAGCTATATTTCCGACATTTAACACATTAGTGCTCTTTTCTTGGATCCGAGTGGAGCGGGGCCATAGTAGCGGTGGCGCCTACTCGTATCCGAGCGAGCGTTTCGTAATTTTTTAAGCCAATAGCTCTCGGATCCGAGTATTCGGCACCCGACGTGCTCGTTTGCCGACCACTCGGATCCAGACAGAATATTTTTTTTCAATAAAAAATAAAAAATTTATAAATATTTTCAAACATTCATATTTAATAAATCAAAATTGGTCATTAAAATGTTTGAGTTTCCGACTATTACTTTGTATCCATTGTTTAAGCATTCAATATGTTAAGACTCAACTCTTATCACATATTCCAGGTACTGGAACCGATTGGTTTATTAATTGCCTTAAATTATGTTTCAATAGCCTTGATTGGTCAGGATAAATGTTTGGTCTAGGCCTTTGTCACATAGATTATATATACTGGGTGTTCCATTTTGTTTAAGCCAATATATATGGATAAATTCAAAATGTAAATACTAGAAAATCCAGCAAATTTTGAAAGTCAATATTTTACTACGTAGTAAAATAGGCTTCAGTTGCCTATAAATTAATTATTGGCGAGACCCACTGTAAGGGAGCGTTTACTGTGGTATTATTAATAATTTAATTCCACACATATGTCCAATCTAAACGTAGGAAAATGTGTCAGCACGTACAATTATTATTCCCTAAAAATAATATACAGTAGTAGACTAGAATTATCATTCATAAATTATTAAATCAGTGGCGCTACAACCTCTTTAGGTCTTGGCCTCAGATTTCTGAATCTATTTCATGATCATTTTTTTTTATCAGCCTCCAGTGCCTGACACACACCGACGACTTTTTGGCTCTAAGACATGTCGGTTTCCTCACGATGTTTTCCTTCACCGTTCGAGCAAATGTTAAATGTGCACATAGAAAGAAACTCTATTGGTGCACAGCCGGGGACCGAACCTACGACCTCAGGTATGAGAGTCGCAGACTGAAGCCACTAGGCCAACACTGCTATTCAGGCAGTGAAATAATTCTGAACAGAACCTAAAAGGACAGCCTATGTATGGATAGATTAGGAATATCCGGACGTAATTTCTTAGTAGTTAATAATGACAGTAAAGGTATATTTTATCCAGAGGGCCGTGCGTCATTAATCTGATAACGATAATGGTTAGATATGACGCGGTTGTCGTCAAGTCGGGCGGCGTCCTATTTTTGATGGGATCTCAAACCAACTTAAATAAATCTAGCTCCATCACCTATACCTAAATATAGAATATCCTTCTAAATATTAATCTTCTTTTCTTTGAAATGCGAGGCTCAAGACCGAACGCGATGGAGACTCAGCCCCATCTAGGTTCTAGGGGCTAGGACAGTGAAGTGTAAATATTATTCATCGCCTCCAGGTACATTAAGAATGTAGGTTCGTGATTTGACTTTCGGCGCACAAATAGTACTAACTTACCTAGTACGTACTTGCCTTAAAAATTGGCAAAAATTGGTCTTCCATATGGCCTGGGTGGATGAGAATACATGTAAACGTAGTAGTACACGTCGTCATGTGTTACTTGGTAACAACCCTACAGAAATGCCAACTACTGGAGCAAATAAAAATAACTATAAATATAATTTTAAAATGGCCCTAATAAAAACGAAACGGATTACAAAAAGTACTTTTCGCTAATCCGGAAAAGGCTATAACAATTTTTCCGAAACAAGTTTGCGGAAAATACGGTTTATCTTATCTAAAAGCCTTGTGACAAATCTCAAGACAATACGCCACAAGGACGAATATTAAGATTAAAGGGATGTCCTTGACATAGGAATGAAGTTACGGCAGAGTTTATGAAAAAACATTGGTTCAACAACTTTTAAAATTCTAAGATTTCTGTACGAAATATTAAAGAATGTGATGTCTTTTACGCTCTATCTAAAATGCCCGCACTGATGCTTGCAGCTAGACGTACAGTGTTTCTTGATGGTGTTTTTATCACCATATAAAAAAATTACACTCATAAATATGTGTGTTTCGTTTCGAACGCGGGACCCAAAGTTGTGGCTCGCATTTTAGGGGAATAACTTTATATGGTGCCGAGACTCCATAGCTGGTACTTTCCTCGATCAACGCATCAAATGTTTCGAAATACAGCGAAGAAATGTAAAGGGAAACTATTTTCAATTTTTATTTTATTATGATTATTATTATTACGAATTGTGTACTGTATATTAGATTGTTATGATCACTAATAAATAAATTTTAAATACATAGGACACACAAAAAGGCAATATATTTAAGTATTATATATTGCAGAGTTTGGACTTTTCGAGTTAGATACCCTAAAACTTCCACGTGACTTCATTGGCCTTGTTTATTTGCATACAATATTTTACTTACACTTAACTATAATACTCATACTAAGCATCTTGCTAAATGTTCCTCTCTTTGTAATGCTTGAGTTCCAAGAACTAAAACCCTTCCGTACTTACGGCTCTCTCATCTGCTACTTTGAATGCTCCAGTGAATAGGCTATCTCGCTCTTACAATTTACTAACATTGATGAAAATATAAATATATTTTACAAATTCCTACTTACGGTAATTTTGTGAATGATGTTCTTAATCAAGTCCTAGTTATTTTTTGTTTTTTGCTTATGCGTAATGTTTTTCTTGCTACAAATTTCAACAGTGAAATATTATAGTCATACCTTTATTGTTATTAAAAAAACACTAAATAATCTTTGAGGAAAAGTACAAGTACAGGTATTTTGTGAATTCGATATTAATTAGTAAAGCAATTACCGTAAGTGTTTCAAGTATAAGAAGCCAGCTTTTACCCAAAATACAATATTACGAATATCATTAGCAATACTAATAACTGTATTTTAAGTAATTTATTTTCATCGTCTCAGTAAAGGTATATTATTTACGTAATTTACAGTCGCAAAGCTGCTAAAAGGTTTTTATTAAAAGCAGCAATAACATGTTTTGCGTAAACTAAAAGAATAATAATAATAACGCCACTTTAATTTCATATTAAAATTAAATATCAAATGGATTTTAGTCTTGTTATTATACTCTTAAAGTCAAAATCAAGAGTCAAAAATTAATTATTCATATAGGTGTACACTTATTCGTCGACAACAAAACGTCAACAAAAGAAATATGCATTAAATGCTTCCAATTTTACATTTACTGCCAGTTCTGAAATCAAGGGCTTAGAACGGAAGAGAAGAACTGGCAATACGCTCTCCGAATGTTTTTTGTTTTTTTAGTATATGTTTGTTATTTCCATTACTTCGTGTTCCATAGTACGAAGCCCTTTTGGGTTGCCTCCTCCTGAACTTTTGACCATTTGGATCTATCCTTAGCTTCCTTTTTTCTACTATCTATTTTCGAACAGTACGTTTCATTTTCCTGGTGGAACCTTCGAGCAGGTAGCTTCGGTAGTCCATACAATCAGAGGGCTCCAAAATGCGTTGCACCTCGGAAACACCTCGAAAGACGGCAGGTTCTACATACAAGTGCAACGTTCTCATTTGTGGAAAGATAGGTGGAACTTCATTATCTGCCTGGACGTCTATCCAAAAAACTCTCCATGATAAGTGGGGTAGAAGATGCAGAAAGGCCCAACATCTCTAGGCAGTTATATCTTGTATAGCACACGCTATAAGATACAAGTGCACCATTTTCCTTTCATCATTACACACTAATCGCTAAATTTCCAACTAGCCCGAAGTTTAGGAGGTAGTTTTTGTACAACCCTGTGCCTGAGATGAGAGAGATGAGAGATAGATTTAGTCCAACTGAAGCACTCCATTAAGATTTCTAACACCAGGAGTGTTATCTTTGATGAGAGAGATGAGATAGGCTTAAGCACTCTATAAAGTTTTCATAAAAATATATTCGTTTAAATAAAACATTTCCGCGTCTCAGATTTTATTCATTAATGCAGATTTAAACTCAACTCGACTGAATTGAAACCAGAATCTAATTTAAATGTCAAAGTCAGAATTCAGTTAAATTACTGCAATGTCATTATAATGTGTGAACTGAGCGTGAAATTAAGTGACCATAGTTTGTTAGTGATTAATTAAATGGACGGCATTTTGTGCATAGCTTACATTGCAATCGAAGTTGAGGAACTATTGATAATGAACATTCCCGTAAGTTATTTACTTACATCTAATAAATGCCTTTTTTACACTTCTCTACTGATTCATTTAAGAATAAGTTAAAACTTAATGTCCTAAGCCTTGTATCTTTCTTCTTTAATATAGCTAGGTACTGGATATTTGTCGATCTCCTAATTTATAAATATTGATCATGTTTTGTTTTGCTTTGTATCATAAGTTTCATTAGTGAACATTTTTGTGGATATGTCCAATTTATTTATTTTATGTTTTACTTTTTTTACTGTATAGCGATGTATTTGTTTAGTTTCCTTAATAATTACAATTTTAATGTATGGTTCGTATGCGTTAGAACCCCCAATTGTGAAATACGGCTGCTGCGAAAAATATGTGGTACACATAACATCTGGTTTTTGTTAAATAATAAGTTTTTTCAATTCAAAGTGTATTGAAATGAACATAAATATTGCTATACATTTTATTGATTGATATTTTGAATTCCAGGTAATAATATTATTCGGAATACTTAATTATGTAATCGGTCAAACCAAAAAGACAAAACCGTTAAAGTTATATATATCCAATTGGCACGACTACAGTCTGCCTTCACCAGTATTGGCTTCGAATTTGAAAGAAATTCTCCATAAAATCTCTCTATATAAAACACTACAATACTGCCCGTTTCCAAACAAAAAATGCTATGAACAACCGTATAAAAGTGTCGTCGCCAAAATAATTGAAGACGTTCAGGAAAAGTTTGAATATGAAGACAAAAATACTACCGAAAGAACCAATACTCCAAACGGTACAGAAATATGTAAAGAAAAACCAGTCAACAGATCAAAAAATACTCTTGTAGACTTACACTATGCATTCGATGCCATATAGAAATTATTTAGTAATTTTGATCCTATTTAAACAAAATACAAATTATTCAAATATAATTTACATACACATACAACATAGAATTGACTATTTGTTTCGCGTGGTCATAATTTCGAGTAATGTACCCAAAACGCAACGGTACAATAATATATTTAATGTTAATTTTTTCGAATAATTGCAGTAACTAAATGCCTTTTTAATTAGTATTTTATTTAAAAAAACGTGTATAGCAAGATAAATAGATATAAAAAACGACACTACCAATACAAAAAAGGTATTGACTAGTTAAATAAAGTTTATTTAAATATCACAAAGAATTATTTCTACTTATATATAGATTATAAAATAAAATAAATAGATTTTATTTTATTTTATAATCTTCACTACGCTAACTTCAGGGTGTCGGTTTGCGCATCGTAAAAATTTACTCCCATCATTTTTCCCTAACGCGCCAAAATTGTAAAATTAACAATTGTATGTGTTAAATACTAAGACCGTGTGGTCATGGTGTATACGGAGGTTCAAAGTCCTACGAAGATTTGATAAGGGGGCTAACGGGTCCAAAAATAATCACAAGAAAACCCACCCCCTTGGGTTGGGTGCCAATTACTTCCCCTATTAAAGTGTTAAATTCTCGCTTAGTAAATTGTCATCCTCACTTTGATCTTATCTTGAGGTGAATCATAGAGAATTGTGAAGGTAGAGAATGTCAGTGTCTTGATATATTTGAAAGGATGCTTGATATAGTTTCAAGAATGTACTATAATACGTTCATTCATTAGTAAATGGCAAACGACTATGATTTAGATTTAAAAAAAACAATTTTCTTCATAAAAATCAAATATAAGAAAATATTAATTGTGTGTGTAACGTTTTTTAAGTGGTTGCTAAGTGTTTTCAGCATGTCATCGTCCCTAAGGTCGTAGGTTTGATCCCAACACATAAGCATCTGGATAGAAGTAAAATATCGTGAGGATACCCGCATGTCTTAGACCCATAAAGTCGCGAGCGTGGGTCAGGCAGAATAGACCAACCAGTGGCGCTGCAACCTTTTATATCTGAGTCTTCCACTTCCACCACTTTGAAGTATGTTAAACTTTTGCCACATCATACATAGCACTAAAATGTATAATAATTTAGGTACACATAAGTGTTATAAGAAATACAGAAGGTAAGATAAGCATACAATGAAAATACCAGAATTTTTTGAAAAAGCAGAAAAAATTATCATCAAAGCAGCAAACTAGACTTGGCTTAAAATATATCAATATATATAAAAAATCCCACTTTAACATATTGACAACGTACCCGAAATGCGTTTGATGTGTAGCTGCGTGGCAAAGTTATTCCCCATTTGGGAGACATAACTGTCCTTTTTGCTTGATAACTGTATGCTGAAGCCGTCAGACTCGAGAGAGGCCCTGGGAGCCCTCGCAGCTTGAACAGCTTTGTTCTGACAAACAGGAGTCGGGGCCACCTTTGCCAAGGCAGCCTCCTGGGACCCGGTGCTGTCCCGCCTTCGACTTTTATGGTCCAACAGCATACTTGGGGTGCATCCCATTTTGCTACATTGGCACTACACTTTGGCACTAACACTTACGCACTTTGGTATCATTGTTCGGACCTGCAACAAGATTTACAGAGTGAATTTAATGAACTTGGTGAGATTTCTTTGTGGCTAAAATAAAATGCATTGTTCGATTAAAATAAATTATGTTCAACTTTATACTCATAAAAATTCCATTATCTAGCTACTATATTTTGATTTATAAAATATACCGTCAAAACAAAGATATTTTTGAAAACTTCTCGTCGTCTAGTTATTGCGATAAATCTTTAACATAACGACGTCTAGACGTCCGCTAATAATATGAGAATATTATTCTAATACAAATTATGTAAAGTGCCAAGTAAAGGGTTCAACGTTTTGGAGGTATGGCGAATGATCTTGCACAAAGTTATATTGCTTTTCTTATTTTACTATCCTTTAATAATTACAATTGTTTAAACTATATAACAATATATATAAATGCTAAAAATTACATATATAACAACTACAGTTGTTAATTATTGACTGTGTCTACTCAATCAAAAATTATAAATGTGTCTACTTATGTAACAACGACAATAAACGCTATTGCAACTGCATGCGAAAGAATAATGTGACTTTTTGTTATTATATATGGCAGGGGATGTTAAGTGATTTCGCCGCCCATGGACACTCACATTGCCAGAAGAGTAGCAAGTACGTTGTCATTACTTTAAGAATAGGTAGTGTTTTTTTTGGTTGTTTTTTCTTGAAGGAACAGAAAAAATACTTGAGGAAGCTGGTTTCACATAGTGGTGGTGTGTGGAAAAAAGTCCCTTGAAAAACGCTCAGTTGTGGAACAACGGTAGGTATGGATCGTATTTTGTATTTTGCCTTGACGTCTAATGAAACTCAGCTGCAGATATTGAAACAACTCCCATAGTAACTCCCCCCCTGAACACTATCCATAGTAAATGCGGCAGCAGATGCAGAGAGACTCTCTACGCAACGCCAAGGGATCAACCCGGAAAGTAATAGATCGACGAATCACTCTTCGTTCAAGCGGAAGGAGCACCAGCCCAGAGGTGTGATTATCATCGACTTACAATAAAACTGTGATTAAAACTGACTCCGTGAATTTTTCAGCAACTCCACAGAGACTTATCGTTCTAGAAACTTTGCTGGGTGATTTTTTTTATTATTTTCTTTATTCCTTCATAATTATTTACAGTGTATATTTGCGGATGCATAGCGGACCCATGCAAGTTCTTCAAAACAAAGAGTCCCCTCGTGAGTTGTGTGCTGATGATTATGAGGAATTTGCATGGATCTGGTAAGCACTGCGCCATTTTAAATACTCATGCATGTCCTCATTTTAACATGTTTGTTGTTTGAGAGCATAAATAAAATATAATTCATAATGAACATTTACATAAAACTACTTTATCATTTTAGTTGTTTATTTTATTTATTTATTGATAAAAAGCTTGCCAATGCTTGACACACTGTTACACCAAAAAAATCACACGAAGAGATCTAATATTAAACAAAACAAAACAAAACAACTATTTGACAAAACAATAAAAAAATACTAATTACCAGGGGGTATCGAGAGGGTATACGAAATATGAATTTAGACAGAAGGTTAGGACAATGAACCTGATTATTAAATATCTTGAATGCAAACGATATTATATCAATTAGTTTTCTGCGGTTCTCCAATGAAAACATCTTAAAGTGCGCTAGCCCGGTTTCTAGCAACATTTTTTTCCGAGATGCCACAGTATTATTTTATTAATGACAGTGTTTAAAACATTATACTAAATATATACGCTATTTTCTTCCATTGTTTTTATTTCGCTTTTACGGTCGACTTAAAAAATCATTCTTGATCATTAAAATGTCTTTTAGGACTAAATGGTGAAATAACATGAACAATTTTATATAAACAAATTGATGGTCTTAATTAAATGAGAACGCTTTGATGGATTTTCCTCCCCTTTTTCCTCAGTGGAAGAAAGGCATTTAATTAAAATGGAAAATTGAATTTAAATTTATAAAACAATAAAAAACTGGTATATCTTTATATGTATACTTAAATGTAAGGATAGGGAAAAGTGTCTTGAATTCCATACTTCATTAATAATAACAGAAAACAAGATAAAAATAGATATAAAGACAAACATGGTATAATATATATAATACAATACACCTAAACGGATCTAGGAATGTTATTAGTGTTAATTTAAAAAATATGTTAAATAAATATCAAAATTATTAAATTTAAACTTTATACGGCTATTAAATAAAACAAAAGCGCCCATTTAAGGAATAAAGAGCATTTTCCTTCATTCCCTTACATACTGTCGGTTAAACTAAACCACTGTAATTAAAATACTTCACGTTTGACTTTCAGACTATGCCTAGCACGTTACATAGAAAGTAATTTCAATACGTATTTGTATTCTGATAATGTACACAATGGCTCCAAACAGTTGGACTAAATACATCGTTTAACGTTTGGCTTCAGCGTACGACTCTCATGCCTGAGGTCATAGGTTCAATCACCGGCTCATACACCAACGGACTTTCTATGTGCGTATTTAACATTCGCTTGAACGGTGAAGGAAAACATCGCAAGGAAACTGGATTGCCTTAGACCCAAAAAGTCGAACGCGTGTGACAAACACAGAAACTATTTGGCCGATTAGATTGACAAATGACCATGAAACAGTTACAGAAATCTGACGGCCAGACATGAAAACATAGGTTGTAGAGTGACTTTAATGTCTTATTTTGTATTAATGAGTTTATTTCAATTAAAGATAAAATATTCACGGGTATTATTATCCAAATCCTCTAAAGACCGACATAAAGCTTATGACGTATATTTCATTATTTTATAATATGTTTTATATCTAGGTGCATAGATCGAGCCCTGGCAATGAACAAGTGAATTGACTTTAAAAATTATTCCTAAACGCACAGAAGTCTAACGTGTAATTTATTCGCGCAAAAAATACTAAAACAAATTGCTATCTAATTGATATCATTTTCATTGTGTGACTTTCATTAGCCTTGATT
The DNA here is from genome assembly GCF_905147795.1 of Pieris rapae. Taxonomy (NCBI): domain Eukaryota; kingdom Metazoa; phylum Arthropoda; class Insecta; order Lepidoptera; family Pieridae; genus Pieris; species Pieris rapae. The sequence goes on along the minus strand of NC_059509.1, from coordinate 643,685 downwards.
GAAATTTATCGAAGCAAATTCGGATATTTGAATACAAATTAAAAGGCACATTTTATGGATACCATAAATGTAATTAGAATTGATGTACTAGATCCAATTTCCAACAAAAATCAAAGTAGAAATACAAAAATAATCCATATTTTTTACCTTTAGGTTATTGCTTCACAGAATCTAGCATGTCTAAAATCAAATGATTTTATTACATTCGAATAAATTAGCTTCAATTTCTTTTGTACCATTATACAGGCAATAGTTAAAAAAAAAATTACATAATTACTAAGAAAGATTTTATTAAGTGACATTTTAGTATACGTCTCTTGGTGGTCCATTTGTAGTATTGAGCACAGCTGTTAAAGTCATTAGATAAAGATTAGTCAGATACCAATTCCGTAGGCTACGTACTTAGTTACGTGGTAATTTTAAAGGTAATTTAATATCAACGTTTAAGCACGCCGCATGCTACGCGTTGCGGCATGCGGCCCATTTCGGCATGCTACAAATCAAAAGCATTTGCGTTGCGCATAAGTTGCATACGGCAGCCTATTTTACGCCTAACTATTTACGCTATTTTACTATTTAGGCAACCCCGTGCCTGGATAGTTTCCAAAGTATGTGCAGTTTATGAACTGTTACTGGTCTATCTACTTGTTTGATCGAGGAGATACACCGTAGAAAATGGCTAGTCAAGGAAATTTAGCAGCAGATTATTAATAGGGTTGCCTGGAAGAGATCGCTTGTTAGCGATGAGGCCGCCCGTTGCATCCCTTGTAATTTATATATATTGTGTTATTTGTATTTCTTTAGCAACGAAGTGTAAATAAAAATAAATAAATAAATAAAATTATTTAGTACTACTAAGCCATGCACCTTAACGAAACGAACGGAGACGGAAGTTATGGTTGTGAAAACGTTGGTGGAAAAGATGATTACTTCAGAATGGCCCACGGACTAATTTACTAACAAAAATTAAGGCAGACAATGATGCCTTACTTAAACATTTAGGCTTTATCGCTTAACAAATAACTATCGCAATACAGCGATGAATTGGAGCCAGCACTGCCACAAGGACGAAACATTTAAATGTTGTTGTAGTTTTCTATTGATTGATTTTTAATTACTATTATTACTATTTGGTTAAGACTATACTGTATATTTATGTGTAGACCACTATTTATCATATACCTGTTACAAGGACGAATTATGTTTTTCCAATAGCCACAATGTAAAACATTTTAAGCAGAAAAGCTGTCATATTTTCCAGCATATAAAGTGGTAACACTGAAAATATATTGAAACATTTTAAATCCATTAGTGAACCGAGCTTTGATAGCAATTTTCCATTTAGACAAGAGCTTTAATGGCTGATACCCCGTGAATATGGAAAAATAACTAAATATAGATCTATATTACGCTATTGGAATTATCACCAAACAAATTGTAAATAGTAAATTGCGTCTGTTACACACTTATATATAAAGAAAAAGATAGATCTATTCTATAGATAAGACCTCATTTGGAATATTCTAGTAGGAAACCCTTGTTACATATACATAGGCTTTGACCATAACTCGAGCTATTAATTTGCTTTATAGATCACTTATGGCTATTTAGCGTCGGACGGTAAATCAAACGCAATGGGATAGCCTATCAATCTAGATTGCAAACATGTCGAGCCGCTCCCAGACAATACAGTTAACTTGGATACACCTACTACCTACAACTGGAATGACTTAATACCATTCGTAATTGCTACGTGTTGTAGAGTTATTTAACGTTGTGTACATACAATTAACTGTCCGAAAATATATCAGATTTCAATTTAATAATAAAGTTATGCAAACTGATCGAGAATGCCATCTTCGGGAGGTCCTCTATGCCCAAGAGAGCGTAATTATAACTTATAAAATTTTATAGTTGAGAGTATATAAATAAGATTGTATTTATTATATAAAAGAGCCACAAAAACTCTAAGACTGCAACTCTATATACGCCATTTTTCGTATGAAATCGTTAAATGTTCCAGTGAATTTAAAATTGCAAGATGAAACTTATTAAAACTTGAAAAACGCTTTAGCTTATACGATACTTATTAGGAGATAGGGATGCAATCGTATTGACTTTAAGTGGCTGCTCAAGTTTAAAGCGTAATTAGACGGCTGTAAAAATAGTTTAAACGTCAAGTAGGTAATATTGCCAGCTCTTCTTTGAGTGTTTATTTCCGAGTTCAAATAAAGTATTAAGAACCTGAAGAGCTGTAACATAAATGTTTTTGTGATAATGTTTGTGTTTGCTTCTATCAAAAGAAGAATAAGAAATATACATTTACAAGAACACTCTAAGTACATACAATGCCACATACTTTTCTTGGCGGGAAAGAGCGTCGCTGTTATGGATATTAGTATTGCCAGTAAATAAATTAACCATTATAAGAGGAATGATATAACTTGGCTAACTTTATAATTTATTATACATATACATATGTATATTAGTATCTTGAAATACAGCTCTAGGTTTAAATAAATGTGACTCAAACTTAGGAACAACTGATATGATAGGTTTTGTTACCTGTCATTCATTCTTATCAATTATTAACACTGCCATTGTCATCACTAATGCCAGGAATAAAAATAAATACATCTTAGTTGTTTCTTATAGATATTTATTTATGTATCCTTTATTACCTTATACAAAAACATACACATAAGAAAAAAACAGTTTACAAAAGATAAAGACTAAAATTATTTATTATACCTATGCAGAAAATACACATTATGAGTCAGATATTTCAAAGCGAGCGACGGTAGTACCAATTTCAACCACCGGCAAGTATGTGGCACTGTACACGAATGGACAAAAAATATCATTAAACCATTTTACAATACGTATAAAAACTATTATTGTTTTATATTTTTAAATTTAATCAAAAAGTTCGCAGTAAAAGTCAAGTTCGTGTTATCTTTTATACGAGAATTCCGTTCTATACAAGTCGAACGTAAAATAAGACAATATGACAATTTATAATCCGGAAAAAATATAAAATATCGCAATTATTGTAACCCATATTGTGAAGTATCCCAAGATAATTAAAATGGTGCTGTTCAAATGGGCTTTTTTGCAGCCAATGAATATGTCTGCCGGTAATGGCTCGCTGAGATTATACAATAGTTTGACACCTCTTTTGTTTATGTTAGATTCACTTGTCTTAGTAGGTTAATTGACTACGTTTTAACAAAAAAATAATGTTATTGTATTTTTGAACATTTAATTTTTATTGTGCGTGTTACTATTAAGCTACGAACGACTTTGGTTAAACACATCTTGTTTTTCTATCTATAAGGACTGCACAAAATATATTTAATTGTTATTAAGACCATGTTCAGTCTCACATACAATATAATATGGTTACTGAGTACAACAATACCGTATTCTGTCAACTTATATTCCATAGAATCTTATAGCAATCGACAGATATTCTTAAGGTATATATTGATAAAATAAAGATGGACAAGAGAAAAGGGAAAAATTCTACTTTAATTGTGACAAGAAAGATGTATACAAATATTTCAATTAACAATAAACATCTATAAACATAGGCATAGCTTCGATCAATTTTTTTTAAGCATAATGAATAAAGAAACAGAAAGCGCATACTTGGAGAAATTATGACATTACGTTCTAGACAGTTATCGCTGCCTACATAAACTTTTAGCTGTGTGTTCGACACGCACTTTTCAGCGTCATCAAGCGTGCTCCTCTTACTCTTGTAGCTTCTTTGTTTTCTCGACTCTGCCTTTTGCTTTAATCAAATTTGCTGCTTTGGTCAAATTTGGTTTAAGCATCATGAAAAGGAAAGCGCATAATTGAAGATATTATGAGACTGTACATTTTTGCTGTATATTGGACTGTGGTCCAGCGTCAACAAACTCTAGCTAACTCTCATAGCTAAATATTTTTTTAATTTCTTTGCTGGAGAGGGACTTATTTCTGAAGCGTACCATAATTTAAATATATACATGGGAAAGATTAATTTGACAAAAACTACTCAATTGTATAATGTTTTTAGTTGAAATTTGTATACATAAATAAATATATAAATTCAGCATAAATCAACTTAAACATCAGCTTCGTCCCTATGGGCTGGATATATGGCTGTCACCTGTAGATGTGATGCTGAATACACTACGAAATAAACATCAGAAATATAATAACTGACGATCGCCCGAGGCAACGAAATAACGACCGCTAAATTGTAGCAAGAAAATGGCTAAAGAATATTTTTTCGTCAAAATTTTGCCTCGTAATTTAAAGATTTCCATGGAATAATATTTTTACCTTTGAAATATGTTAGAAGTTACAGTATATAAATTTATTTATAAATGTTTCTGAAACCGGGATAGATTGACCGTATATCATAATTTACGAAAAAGTATTTTTATGTAACAGGGCAAAATAAACTACAGGCGCTAAGGAGACTCATATGACGTGAAGTGATACGCCGCCTATGAACAGTCACATTACCAGAAGGGCCATAAGTGTGTTGCCGGCCTTTTATGAATTGTTGATCTTTTCTCGAAGTTGAATTCGTAAATACTTCAGTAGGCAGCTGGTTCTACCTGAGTATGGCGGTGCGCGGAATAAATGCTTTATGGAACGCCTAGTTTTGAAACCGAGTTTCGAGTTGATACGAATCAATTTTTATTTATTTTCAAAATCATATAGTCATGGACCAATTAAATTAATGCTTTTGAGATATTTATCAACAGTTCATAACTAAGCTATACCACATCTCGTAATTAATATTATTCCGTATTCTGACATGAAATTAAGTTTAGGTAAGTTAGTAATTATTAAGAGTTACTTTCACAAACAAAAGTTGTTTGAGTTTTATACACTTATCATAATTTTTCCGACCTGCCCCGTTATGTGTCTTTGTTTGTAATGTTTTGAAGCAGCAAATCTGACAGGGATTTCAATTCATAAATGTATCCGTGCTACTGCACTGAAATATATGCTGTGTAAATCATTAGTTATATTCTCCATGAGAGCAAGAGTACATTTTACACAATTGTATATCCTTTGCCACACACCGTCGACTTTTTGGGTCTAAGACAAACCCATATCTTTACGATATTATTCACCATTCGATTCGATTCCATTACACGCACACATAGATGGAAAGCCCATTAGTACACAGCCAAAACAGGAGTTGGAACCCACGATGTCAGGGACAGGAGTCGCTCGCTAAAGCCACTAAGCGATCACTGCTCTATTATCTTTGGTTCATATCTTAGTATTTAAATGGTAAATATAATCTTGAATCAATTAATAAAAAATGTGTTTATTCATTATATGTACATATATACATGACAATGTGTAAGATTTGAGATCCCTTATAAGTAAAAAATACCTTCTTTTAAACATTATACCATTTTCATAAAACCTTTGTAATTTATTACTTATTTGGCATAGTACCTTACTCAATATTCCCTTTCTTAACCACCAAGGACACGTTATTAGCATCACATTTCGCGGGAGCCTTCCTGAGGGGTTAAGCTTCATTCATTATTAATTCAAACCGACCCAGTATTGATTCAAAAGAGGATTATAATAATTCATTTTGGCTTAAAAAGTTTACGGCTTTCAAGTGTCTTTTAAAATTGATCACATAATATATTTTTTGACTGGAATTTAAAAACAAATACATGATTATCTTATATCTAAATTTCAGTGTAAATTGCATAGTAAAAGTAGAATTTATACGGAAAACGCTGTTGCACTAAATCCGTTTAAACGCTTCCAATTAGCAACAAATTAATGAACCTAACAAGTATCAGAGCTCGGTAATATCTAATGCAATTAATTAGATGCTAATCTTGTATATAAATGTGAAATACGGCTGTGTATGTACATAGAGGAGTTACCGCTACCTACCTTAGCAACATTTAGTTATAAATAACATAACATAAATAAATATATAAGATAAAAAATAATTTGTCATTTGACAACAGTTATTTCTTCGTCAAATACAGGAACTTTTCTTAAAAAATAAGAATAAAAAAATAAAATGAAATACGTTTATTTTGGAACATAAGATCATCTAGGTATCACTTATTTCACGTCAATCAATTCGAACCTGTAGGCATCCCTACTCATCTCAGAGAGACAGAAGAGAGAGAGAAGGCAGAGGGTATACCCTCTGTCTTCTTTGCCGAGAGAAAAAGCCGGCGTAAAATCTCTCGGTACTCTTTTAAAAAAGCAAATCATCAAACAATATTTAAAACAAATATATGAAATTAATTAGAAGTAGCCTGCCCAGCACTACTACTGCCTTTTGTTTTTGAACCTGACACGCTCCGAATCGCAACCTGTCTGCGGCTTGGGGTACCAGTCTGCGCTGCTCATACATGTCCCTGTGACAGTGATGTCGACAAACTAGGACATCACGTACTATCATGCCAAAAAGTGCTGGCCGCTTTTCGAGACATGCCGCACTCAACGATATCATACGTCGGTCTCTTGCCACCGTCAACGTGCCAAGTCTACTTGAGCCGACTGGAATTGCTAGAGACGATGGCAAGAGACCGGACGGTATGAGTTTGATTCCATGGAAGTAGGGTCGGGTTTTGGTAAGGGATGCCACCTGTTCAGACGCACTGGCCCCTAACTCCCCTAAACTCTCGTTAAACGTAAATTAATCAATAAAGCTTTTTATAAATTTGACGATTATTTTAATGATCCTAATCTTTGGGTTTGTTTCGTATGAAATTTGTATGACTCAAAACTTGGCAATTCAAAAGAGTGGCGGACAGTTTCTTGCCAGTTCTTCTTACCCGCTCTACGCCGTTCACTTGGGAACTGCTAGTTAATGTTAATTCAATTTAACATATTTTCTGTTGACGTTATTTATTTGACTTTGTAAGAACTTGAAAAATAGGTAATTAATAAATCTGAACCTTAGCTTAGCATCTAACCCTTTAAAAATCTCAGCTTAAATAAACTTTATTTATACGTTACTAAAATATACAATCAATGTGTGAAATGGAACGTGTATTTTCATTGAAGGAACATTAACCTTTGAAGACACTCACAATCAATGCCGTATTATGTTTATATATGCGAAATGTAAACGCGGCGCCGTGATATAGTATAAGAGATGCCTTAATCGTTAAATGAACAAAATATATCAAAACTTTTGACAGCTATTTCCAAATACAAATATGTAGTTAGCGTATCTTTGCGTATATAACAGGATAACTTGCGGTTTGAAGACGCGTTTCGATTAATCGTCTAGAAGCACGCTTACACGCCTTCGTCGTTGACAAACCCAGTTCGGTTTGGTAAGAAGGATTGAGTAGAAGGAGTTCCACTCCTTTGCAACTGTTTTAAGCGGCGATTAAATATGCATCTCACTGACAGGCGTATAAGTAATTTAATTTTTTTAATTTCTAGAACAATAAGCCACATCTCACTTAATCTTAAGTGGGATTGTGGCCAAACGTCTGCCAAGTTTTGTATATTTATTTATTTTTATTATTGAATTATTTACTTATGTATAAAATAAATATATGGCCAAAGATGGAATACATAATACTTTGTAAACTCTATATTACGACACTGACGAGACTGTGCATTTTATGGTGTTATGGAGAGAAGAAAAATTAGAAAAATAAATAGATTATTTTACACTAGTTAGAAGTTAATGTACAAAAAAAAACATTTTATTTGTTTAATTTTCTTGCGCGTATAGTCATTTGCTACACCAGTAATTTTATTGTATTTTTTACTTAATTGAGTCATATCTTGCTTTTGGATCTTGGTGATAAAGGAACGATTGTTTCTATAATTTAGCTGCTACTAATTTAATGCTCGGCGGAGGCTCAGGCTCATTCTTCATCTCCTTGTTCTTGATGCTCAGTATTTCTCACTGAATCCAAAATTTATTTGTCATACTTATAAGTAGAAGTCAACAACAGTACACGTGCAATCAATCCTTATTTGTAAACAAAGGAACGTATTTCTTAGAAAGTTCCTATATAATATGATTCCTACAGTCTAGGGCTAAGATAATAAAGCGACAAAACAACGTACACTGCTCTGCTGTGTATAAAAATAATTATCTCTATACTGACTACTTAAAAAGTACTTATTCTAACTATTTTTTTTATTATTATTAATATCTAGACTAAGAATATAATTATTGCGCTATATTTGTGTTAAAAAAAACTAGAATCGTATTTCGTTGTGTGAATGAAAATAAGTAATTTTGTAATAATACATAGTACATAAACAAAGATTAAGCGAAACATAACTGGCTCTTCAACTACACCCACCATGCTAACCTGTTGCTAGCTGGCTCAGAGCCAAAACCGTACATAAATAATTTAGTTGTTCGAAACAAATTAAAAGGGCTACTTTTACGACAATTTATTATGAAAAGCGACAGGTTGGAAGCTAATTTTTAATATTACCTATAGTCTAGTATTTTACTAGATGTTTTAAATAAAATGAAATATTATATGATACTAGAGAAAGTCTGTGGATACTTCAAAATAAATAAGCATAGGTGGCACATGGCAGAGAGTGGCACAGTGAAGAGAGAGTGGCGGTGTTCGGAGGAAGCCTTTGCCAATAAAACGGCCTACCTAAAAGACAATTGAAATAGAAACGTGTTTCAATATAAAAGTATATGAAGTAAAGGGCGTTTTTCCTAAGATCATTTGCCTTTTGCATTTTGGAACCCCGCCTGTCCACTTCTGGTTTGTTTTGCTATACCTGCCCTTAGCGGTTGCTCTCTTGGCGAAGGAATACTAATGAAGAAACTGGCATATATTAGACAACCTATAAGAAACAATATCCACTAAGCAGGGAATTGTGAAGTTTTAACTATAACTGCCAGTATCGAGAAAAATGTAGCTGAATTTTTAAGATTTTCTGACCAATTAAAATCATGGTATAATTATAAGAATGTTTATTTTTCCTAAGATTTAAAATAAAGTTGATATTAAACCTTTATGTCATCTGAATTGGCCGAATGTCACTTATCTAAGGAATAGCTATAATATATACATTTTTATATTACAGGAGGCAGACGGGCAGGAGGATCACCTGATGCTAAGTAACACCGCCGCCCATGGACATGGATGCGAGTGCACTGCCAGAAGGCTCGCAAGAATGCTGTCGGCCTTTTAAGAATTGGTACGCTCTTTTCTTGAAGGATTTCCTTATTCGAATTGTTTTGGAAATACTTCAATGGGCAGCTGGTTCCACGTAGTGGTGGTGCGCGGCAGAAATTGCCTTGAGAATGGCTTAGTTGTGGAACGACATATATATTATATATATGGCGAATAATCACATTATTTGCAGTCCCTTAAATTTCCGTAACAGGCCGAGTGGGCGATAGTGTCCATACGTCATAAATACGTAAGCAATATTTATAGTTTGAGTTATCAGGTACATTTTGCAATCGTTCTCTTCAAAATCATCTTCTCAACCAGAGAGATCTACGACGTAGGGCCCTACGCTTGTAAGTTTCGGGGACCGCGTAGCGCCTAAAGCTCATTGGATATATCTTGATAAAAACTATTCAAAAACGTATCATTAACTTGGACTTTTGTTGCTTATTTTGTACTTTTTCTCTCGTATTACATTGCGAAATTATTCATGTGATTTTGCTTTATTTAACTGATTTAATGTTACACGTACAAAGATATAGTATTCATATTAACCTTCAACAAGCTACATAAAAAATGGATAAATAGAAACGTTTAAACAAATTTAAAAAGTTTAGTCCCCGTGGCAGAGTGCCTTCACCGCTGGCAGCATTTCTCTCTATAATGCGATACTTATTCGTTGAGTCATGAAGCACCAGCTCTCGTCACGTGGGCTATCTACCAGGCGCCAACTTAAATCTTTAATTGCGCTCCCACGGTCCAAGAGACTGTACTCCAAAGAAAACAATATGAAGTTAAAAAAAAGTCTCATAATTAATTATACATTTTATGGTCTCTTTTGATATTATAACGCAGTTAGTAAAATATAAAGGGAATACTACCGAAACTTCTCTTACATGTCATCAAATTGTAAATTATTTAATGCCTTTGAAACGAAGAAGAAATATATCTAAATTTAGAATAAATTTAATTAAAATAAGACCCTAATTGAAACAAAGGAATACATGATTCATTGACCGCAATATTCCCAGGTAGTGACGTCACAAAACATCGTATAAGTGAGAATAAACAATGTTGAGTGTTTCGATGAAATCGAAATTGTATCGATTTAGACACGATATCGATTTGCAAATCGATTATGAATTCAATATACGGTTCATTTGTGAATTATAGATTGCGGAGTAATTTGTGAAACAAATAAAATTTTCAATATAATCTGGAATTTGTCGCCGAACTATTTGATATATAATATTAGTATAATATTAAGAACAAAAACTTGAAATTGTCTCGTAAATTAAAAACTTAATTTAAAATATATGCACTACTGGTTTCAAAATTTCAATTATTATAGATAATAGTTTTAATTAAATTATTAATAAATAATGATGTGGTTGATATGAATTGGCGTTAGTTAAAATTATCATTAGTCAAAATAAACCAGAATTATCTAGTACTAAAGTAAAATGATATATCATTGTAATTTATAAGGAATACTAAATCGTCCACAAAATAGGATAAATGTCCAGCAATATTCCACTATACAGCTAGTAATAGAAAAACATTTAAACACAAGAACAGAAACCAAACATTGATTTAGCGAGAAATCCATCAGCTGTCGTCTGGTGAGTTTAGACGGGTGTTATGTCTGCGGTTTTTCACTATTAAATCGTTAAATTAACACTAATTTATTGGTATAGACTTGAATAGTAAATACTAATATACATTTATAGTACAACAATCTTTATTAACATCTATTTTCTAGCCCATAACGTAATCAATATCATAAAAAAAATGTTTACTGAAATAAATCAATAAAATTACATCCTATCTCCACGAATGCCTGAGCATTCAGCAAAATAATATAATACAGTTGTTTCGTATCGAAACAGAAGGTTAACTATAAATATAGTTTTAAGAGGAGTTAAATGTAGTTAACATAGAATATTTATAAATTTACGGTTGACAGCTACGTGATACGAATTATGACAATATGTAGAGAATTATAGTGTTATATATATGTACGTGAAATATAAGGCTCTCTTGATTTTAATCTTTTGAATATATACGTAAAAGGGTTTTGTCAAAGGCACACTACACTTAAACAGTAGCAGAAAATGTAAAATAACAAGCATTTAGTATTTAATATGTATTTATTTTTGACGTTCATAAATGTACATTGTTTAACCTCAATGAATAAATGATTTTGAAATTTTGATAAACCGTATCTTGAGTGTATTGCATTCATGTAAAACAACGCAGCTAGATGGGGGGATTTCATTTTATAACCGTGCAAATCAGTTACGAAAATTCTCAATAAATTCGTAACATTTTAGTAAATTTATATAAAACTATAATAACAACACGTAAACCTTCCTCAGGAATCTGCTACAACTATCTACAACTATCTATTGCCGAACGCCGTACAATTAGATGGGTGGTTTTGAAATTTATCGCGTTAAAATAAAAAAAACAGGGCCCTGAATTACAAATAAGGACTTCAGATTAATATACAAATCTTGAAGCTCTATAATTGACAAAACTAAATCATACCAAATTTATCGATCGTATGCTTTGTCAATGTCAAGATGCAAAAACAATATTATGTAACAATCACCGACATCAAACGCGAAAGAAAACTATGTAAGCATTATTTAATAATAACCTTAGCTCAGCGGTTTTAATCTAATTAACTTTTACTGCGATAACCAGTCAGGCGTGACCGACCACGTGGTTTTTACGATACTATCAAACAAAACACTCGTAGCAATGAAGCTATATAACAAACAAGCCATGCCCGATTTCTTTCATCGTTTGTTATAAAAACAGCACAGGAATGGAACTTACACCATCCTTCCACCATCTTCCTTACGCAGTATAATATGGATTATTTTAAGCGACGGCTAAGTAGGTACTAATAATCTCACTTAACAACAGCTGGGATCGAAACCAAACGTCTGTCCAGTCCTGTATAAAAAAAATTAGACAATCATCAGGGGCATATGAATTTCATATTTGATTATAGAAAAGATTTAGTTGTCAAATAGAATTTTAACATTCGGAAGTGAATTCTAAATCTTAATCTCGAAGGCTCCTCAAGATGTTTTCTTTTATCGTATGCGTAACGATTGAGTTGTTTTTCTCTTTCTCTTTGGTCAGCACCTTATGTCCGGCTAGCTTCATCAGCGGTCAGCTAGGAAACACCTGGAGCGGATGTGTTTGATTATAACAATATAGTTTTGAGGTCGATGAATTCCACTTGATCGGTTCATCTGGTTGTCGAACGGCCACGTGATCTTGTGCCTTTTTTGCATTGTGTGTTATAAACATCAATAAACAATTGATAACTGGGGCTTGAACGAGCTGAAGTTGGAAAATCTGATACTTGTTCAAATTCATTAAAATTTATTTTTTGTGAAATGTTTGTTACTCGCATTATTTTTATAGAACAAGTTAGTAATAGAATTAGAGTTAACTTAAGGAGAGTCTTAATCTATAATTAACATAATTACAATAAATAAAATGTCCTATTGCAGCAGAATACAGTATATCTTTTAGTATACGCGGAAGTATTAATGACGTAAGTGCAACGCGTTTGTTGTTTCAAAACATTGTTTGGCGATCGTACCCAAACTGTTAAATGGATCAACGTCATTAGTTACGTGTTCTGATTAATTTATAAGTCCACTGATACATGTGATGTGTAGTTTAGTAGCGATTCTGATGCACTACTCATTTCTAATTTAGCAGTGGTAAAGTGAAATAATGTATTACTAAAATTAATATTCATAGTGCCAAAACCCTTAACAGTTCTTCTGTTTAATTTATGCATCTTTGTACTGTATATGTACTGTATATAGATTCTCGACTTCTAAATTTAAGACATATTATATAACTTATGCAATCACTACGTATTGATTAAAGTCTCTTCTTGGTACCGACAAATTTACCAGTGTAAAATCGATAATGAGAATTTGTTACCAAAATTTACTTCAATATGATCAGGGAAACTACATGGAAAGGATCAAGGAATAGAAACACAGCTTATGGAGTTGCGGAGAGGATTAGGAGAAAAATGCTCAACATAGAGGGATATAGAGCCAGTTGAAGGAGGCCTATACTCTCTCTCTATATATATATATAAATATATAGGGGTCCTTGAAAAAAAAAACATTTTTTTCTATAAACAATTATAAATGTGTGTATAATTTGTAATAAATAAATGTTTTAGGGATAAGGCTAAAATTTTATTATTTAATATTAGATTTCAGGTTTGAGCTGAATGTCTAATTATTGAAATATGAGGTTTAAGACATTTGATTTAGGTTTTATTCTTCTTAATCTTCGCTTCGCTTACGAGTGTTATGACAGCGACCGACGTAAAATCGCACACTTTATTGCACTGCAACTGTTTCCGTCAAGTTTCAGGAAAGACGTGTTTGCCAAGATCAATAATTGATTTGCCCTCGCACACATACACCCTAAAAATTGCAAGCATACGAATTTGGCTTCGTCTCTATCAAGGACCAACATTTTTTTTTCAAATTAATTTTCTAATAATGTTCTTAATTCAAACGCGTGTATCGTAAGATACTGTTAGACACTCTACAAAAATGTCAAATCAAGGAAACATACCACCATTATTTATGTTTTGAAGTGAGATTTGTTAATTATTACTAACGTTAGTCAATCGTAAGGACTGCCAATCATTTACTCCTTTTTTAGCTAGCCAGACGAATGGACAGGCGCGATAAGGCTCGCCAGTATCGAGGTTACACTAAGTGTGCCCCACTGGGAGCTATCACCTCGGCTTGGACCACCCTTGTTGAGGGATTAGCTTTAAGAGCTGGACATCCTTCCGGTCCAGCGATGAGAGGGAAATTTTATGCGATAAAATCAATTTGGGTCAACTAATTACACCGCTTTCGTCTGGTATATTTTTTTAAAAAGCGTCTGTGAATATAATACCATATATAATATATGTGTATTAAATACTTTTTGTTTGTTTGTTCCCTTTTGTTAATATCTTTGTAGTAAAATGTATCATGTATTCCATCTTTGGCTATATTTTCAGTGTTTTTGTTAGTAATTATATATAATTTATGTTAGCTGTAGGATTACGAAATAAATAAATACAATTTCAGGCGATTTTCCCCCAATCAGTCTGACATTTGTATGCCTTTCTGTATAAATCTTCTGTGTCTAATATATCAACTAAATACATAATAAAAGTTCTATTACGCAGTAAAACGTGAGTTAATTACTATAATAACTCCACGTTTCAAGTTTACAGCATGACACGGCACATGAAAAGTTTTATTTTAGTTTAATGAATGCTAAACAGTCGTAATCTTAGACTAGCAGTTCTAATATTTTTATTTACAAAGAAATTCATTGAATGTTTGCTTAACCATATTACCTTGACCTCAAAATTGTACGTACGGAGTATTGTATAGTAAAGAAATATAATTTAGAGCAGTTTTCTATTTAATTATTTTATCCTACAAACAAGGACAACGGGTAAAAGAAAATAAAATTTATTTACTTTTTATTTATTTATTTATTTTCCATTAAATAAATAATACACAACACAAACATTAAATAAAAAATGTTTGTGTTGTATTAAGTAACGTTTACTTTTTTTAAGACCACACGATTTATTTTTCTATTTATATTTCACGGCTTTGAAATCATGTATTATATATATTTAACAAAATACGGAAACCTATTTATCAACTTGTCATTTTGACGTAAAAACATGAGTACTGAAGCAATTTGTCACTCTTGACGACAAAGGAGTCAGTTTTCGCTCAAAAATTGTTTACCAGTCATAATTATACCGTGAAGTGTCAATTTTGCATGAAATAACATGCTTGTTAACAAATAAATTAAAGTGTTGGTTTAAAATGACGTTAAAATTACCAATCTTCACTAGAATTCACCACACTAGTCATTAGTAAGTTAAATTACTAATTGCTAGTTGTTGGAGATTCTTCTCATAGAGAATGTGTTGGCAAAGAGATAGAGCGCTCGCGAGTACGTTGCCGGCCTTTTTAACAATTAGTTCCCTCTTTAGTTTGACTTGCTTCGAAAATATTTCAGTAGCGGCCGAAATAGCCTTATTAAATACACTACTAAAGTGGAAGAAGCTGGTACTTATATTGTATTGTATCTTCTCTGTCAATTTGGTAATCGATTTTTTTGACTCTTCGCTTCAGAAACGCTTAAAGAAACGTCAAGAGAAATAAGTCATTTTAGGTAAATAAAATGTACCTACATTTCATACCACCAAGCCAACTATCTACTACTACTACTAGCTGCTTTCGTTTGATTATTGTCTATATTAAATAGATTAGTTTATTAGTTCTATATATATATTATAGTTCGTATTTGCTCGTTTAAATAGCCTGCTTGAGGTCTACGCTACTACGACATCTCCTACATACCTATTACATCTCAAATATGATCTTGCAGGATTCTTTACGAAATAAATTATAAGACTGTCTGTGGTATTCCTATGCAAAGGAGTAGGAATATCGGAGATGAAAGCTCGGAAATGCGACAGAATATAAATTAGTAGGAAACAGATATCTCTGGAAGCCCGGTAATAGGTTGTCACTTGCACTGATCGTCAACTTGTAACATTTTAAATTAGAAATATCCACTTTACATGCTCTCTTGTGCGGATACCATGCAAACATTTTGATCTCTCATATGTCGCACATTAAGACACAGGTTTCCGTTCTGCTATTTCCTTACTGATAACCAGGTCAGCCTTCTGAATTCAAAATTGGAACAATTATTTTTTTGCCAGAATAAGGTGGATAAATGTAAATTTGCAAATGGGCATCGGGCTTATTCATTTGCGTTTTTTGTTTAAATCTTTGTTAATAGTGGCTACTAATCAAATCTTTATGCTAATTAAGCAATACTACTCAACGGAGATATTTTATTTTATAAAGGGTATAGATAACTCAATTTCAATCCTTTCAAACGCCATCGACAGCTGCAAAGTGACAAAACAGACGTTTGACAAATCCATTAGCAAATTAACAATTCACTCGACGTAAAAGCTTATGGCAACCCTAATTGAATAGTTATGAATTTAAATCAATGAGTTTAGGATTCATTTATACTTGCTCTTGACCATTGCGTCGCTCGCTACTCTTGCAAATAGTGAACTTCATGAGGTTGAATTAAAGCTGGCGTATAAAATTGATTTTTAAGTGATTGCTTCATTAAAAAAAAAGTCGAAATATTTTAGATCTAACAATCTACTTTAGACATAACCTTATTCTCTAGAAAGATAAAATTACCGTTACCACTTTTAAAACATTTGCGTAAATTTGAGACAAAGATATTGAAGCCTTAATTATTTCGATACAACACGAAATACGATATTAAAATTTATACTTCATTTAAATTTTTACGAATTAGGCTTTAATTAACATTACATAGGTACAACCATCATTTCATGTAATTTCGATACCACTTTAAGATTTATGATTCTGATTATTTGTGAGTATCAATGATCAAATGAAATTGATTTCTTACAAAATGTGGAAAATTAGGAGTTTCATATTGAGTTTTTTATGTACAGTGTGTGTCAGTGCGTCGTCAGCCGTATTGAGTTTGATGTAGAAACTCAATTTGTATTTAATATTTTTGCTGTTTCTAGACGCTGAAAACAGTTAAACGGATTGCAATTGTTTTAATTTTATAATTAAAATGCTTATTAAAAATCACGTTGCAGTATTAGAAAAATCTGCAATTTTAAAATTAAAACTCAGTTGCGATGCCAGATTTAAATATAGGAAATCGCTATTAATCAACGATGCCAAAGTACACATTGGCGCTAATAATTAGTGTATTCTATTTTTATATTACTCACAAATACATTCTGGCAGCTACAACGCTGACGTCATGCCACGTCACTTCTACTTTAAGTGTGACCCGAGATAACTCGAGTGCCTTATCACACACCACTGATTATGATAATGATGGGAACAATTATCCGGTATGTTGGACTAATGCGCGTCGACATATTTCTCGTGATTTATTGTGTGTAGATAAAAATAGGTTGAATATATCCTCCTTGTTACAAATTCAAATTAAGAACATGACGATTTAAATCAATTTTTAATACACAAGTCTAAATAATTGCTGTCTAGTTATAAAATCTTAAATAAATATAAAAATATCATATTTACTGCTAAAATTGAGATTACTACTAGTTTAAAATAACATATTTAGAATTAAAACAGATTCATACATATTTGTTATGTATTCATTTTAGATATTCTACTACCGTTTTATCGTATACCAAATTTGTCAAACACAATATAAGAACTAAATTTGGAAGTTGGTGAACAAACTGAGCCAAACAATAACGGTTACATAATTGTTACTGGAATACCTTTACTGCGTGTAAATTAATTATTGCGTAAAATTTACTCAGTAATAATAATCAATCATTAGAGTAAATATTTACCTGTCAAGTGAGTCTGAGTGGAAATTGTAATAATTAAGAATTAATATAAATAATAGAAGGAAAGTTAAAAGGTGAGAGACATGCGTGCAAGTCATTATCCAAAAAAGCATTTACTCAAAGTATTCACGACGATCTCGAAGAGACGAGAATGGAAGAAAAATAATTACTATTTGTTCGGTCGGGTCATTCAGGTCAGTTTAAAGTTCTGCAATACCCAAAAGTGAGTAGGGACTGACATATTATAGCGTCTAGTTCTTTTGATTTCAAATTTATATTTCTAAACGATTTTATATCTGGAGCATACCAAACTATTTCTTATGCCCCCATATATGTACCATACATAATTTATATATTCAATAATTTAATTGTTTACTAAGAAATTTAAATGACAGGTTTCAAGGTCAGGCTTAGAAATTGTTAACGAAACCATTTCTCAGCGATACATTTTCAAAACAATGAAATACTGAAATTCAAAATAAATTTAACAAAGGTTTTCCTATATTATTTAGTGATATATGAAGCCAGAATGGAGCAGACTGGAGGAGGCCTTTGCCACCTGGCAAGCGGACACGCAAAAGTGGAACAAAAAAAACTAAAAATAAAGAAAATACTGTCATGTCCAAAAAGAGGCGATTAATAAAAAAAATATATATATAAAGTTAAATTCGGTTAGCTTCAGTCTCATATCTCCACGTTATGATACATCCAGATACTTCGATTGCCCTCATTAACAATCAAATTGTCCCCCTGTGGGCCCCACGTCGGGAAATACTGATCTAGAGCTACTGCTCTACTACACACAGATAATTAACACTATATTCTTACTTATGTTTATTTTAATTTTGCTCTTACACACATGTTACAAGGTGCACCATCTGATACTTATGAAAATATGTTGTAGAAAGAATATGTATGTGTAAAAACAATAAGAGAACTTATGAAGGCTCAGTGTTAACCAGATAAATGCAACTTTCTTTCTTTAGTTTTTGCATCTTAAGATGTAACACAAAGACTCAAGAATGATTTAAAACTGAGTCTATTAAAATAATTTTTGAAATTGTTTCCGTCCGATAGTAATTGCTGTCAATATATCAGGAGAATTTACGTTTGAAATATGCATTAAAGAAATTTGTTTTCATTAGTGACGGAATGACGTTTTTGATAACACTACCTGAACTAAGCAAGGTAAACTAAAGTTTTATAAATGACCCTAATAATCAAATCAAGTAACTTCATTTATTAGAAATTCAATTTGATAAGAACAATTTCCGCTTTTCTTATTTCGTTAACGTTTGGAATACACAGAAGGATTTGATGATTCACTAAATGAAATTACAAAAACTTTTAAACATTTCATACTGATACATATATAATATGACCCACCAAACTTTCTGAAGATACAATATTCAATAAGTTTTGGGCAGTAGAAGCGATAAATTGCTGAACACACAGCTGAGGATGACCTCAGATTTGCTTGCCAGCCACTAAGCTTCACACAAAACCTTCCTTTAACACTAAAACCTTTCTTATACTTAACATGTAACATAAAGAAATAAACTAAAAACATATTTATATTTGCTATGATATGTAACGTTATCACAAAGCAAATGCTCAAGCAAATAATTTTAATTCAACACTTGAACATTGATTATAATCATATCTCGCTTGTCTGCATATCTCCCGCATTCTAAAACTGTTTAATGCCTTAATAAAAACAAGGGAGTCTTGTAGAATTACACCAGATTCGTTTTTAAACTTCGTATCGTCACAATGACAATATTGAATTTAGAATCACCACAGTAAAACTATCACTTGCCTCTACAATAGGACACCGGAATATATGTGTGCTGCAATAGTTTTTAATTTTTTAGGTGTACTTAGTTATTTAGGTAATATGTCATTGTATATGGTATAACTGTAACGCACACCAATAAATAGTACCAGTTGAAAAATATGCTCAATAAGTGATGAGAGAATGTAATTTAGATAAGTACGATAAATGTGTGCCATTTTCCTCTATCAGATCCACGTTAAACCTGGCCGTTAAAGAATCAAAACGAGAACATTGTATTTTATATTATATAAATTAATTCACAGAAACAAACTCGATAAGTGTTTTTATTGTACCTGTTAATCGCTATCGTGTATATGTTTATTACAATAAGAGCGTATGGTAAACAATTCTACAACTGATAAATATATTTTCCTAACCATATATTATTATTATAATTATATATCTAATAGCCGGTTTCACCAGACCTCGAGACGGATTCCCTACCGGATCGATCAAGTAAAAACCCTTACGGGTATTATCACCCAGGCGCAGAGACTTACTGAAAACAGGATAGACTGAAGGAGGTTGTGCAGCGCCACTAAAACGACCTTCTAAAGATTGTGGCTGAATAAAATTCATTTATCCTTGGAATGTATACAACCGTAATACATTTCTCTGTCGAACACTTTATACGTTCTAATACAAAAGACGCTTATAAAGAAAACCCAACCATAAAAGGTTTACATTTCGTACAAATCAGGAAACGGCCGATGAATGTCAACATTTAGATCGTCACGACAAAATAATTAGCGTTCGGCCTCGATATATTTGCCTTGAACACCTTATATATATTACATGCACTCGAAATAGGACGTAGGATTACCTAAGTGACGATGTGGTATTTAGAATTTTTTGTTGTCTATATTTAGCAGCTTCAGCGACTCTTATTCCTGAGGTTCGTTCCCCGACTGGACCAATGGACTTTCTGTCTATGAGCGCATTTAGCATTTTCTCGAACGGTGAAGGAAAACATTGCGAAGAAACTGGCTTGCCTCAGACTTAAAAAGTCGACGGCGTTTGTTAGGCACAGGATCATCTACTTGCCTATTAGATTGATAAATGTTCATGAAACAGATTCAGTAGTCTGAGGCCTAGATCTAAAAGGGTTGTAGCGCCACTGATTTTATATTCAGGGCTGCTCACGACTGCTGAAGCAGTAACTCGAAAGGGATTGTGCGAAAATAGTTATCATTTTGCCTATGCTGTTTAATATTTATTTAAGTACGATAATGATACATATACTATGATAAAATATATTTGCAAAATATGTAAGTGTATTTATGAAGTATTACGTGTAATGTTTCTTGGTACGTGATAGAGATGCGGATGCGGAGATGTAAGAAAGGGATTGTCATAGCACATTGCTCTGTTTTGCATACGCAACATATATATGTTTTATAACTATAGTTTTCATTACGTACGTGTCCGTTTATTTTATATAATAGGCTCAGTGGTTAAGTGCACGTTCCAAACTCGCCTTAATACTAATGGAATGTTCGTTCTATTTAGACACTTAACACTTCCTTGTACGGTGAAAATAAACAGAACAAAATCAAGCGATCATGATTTAGACTCAAAATCGACGATGTCAGGCACAGAAGGCCGACCAACTTGCCTCTAAAAATTTAAAGCAATACTGGGTTATAATGTAATTAAAATGATGCATGTTTAATTATTTGAAATAATGTTTAATTTCAATCTCAAATATGTTATTGCAAAAATATGATTATTATATAGTAAGCTAAAACAATTTATCTTTTGGTCTATCAGAGAAATTAGCGGGATAATAACGTGTAACAGTAATTCTTTAGTGCGAATGCAAATCATATGAAAAATGTAAAAAACATCCGGGAAGAATTTTCCCCCTCGCATTAAGGGTTTATCTACCATAATATAATGTACTACTACCATTGACTCAAACTATATACGTCCTTTAAATTTTAGTTGAATTAATCCCATCTGTTTTTGTTTTATTAAATTTGAATCAATAGAAGCGAAACTGTTTAAAATCGAAATCACAAAGATATTATATATATAATGTATGTTATACAAACCTATATTTTTACGCATTTCTTTCAATTCAAATGCACATAAAGTTAAGAAAATAGTCATATACATAAACCTTACCTTTAGAAACTTGACACAAACTCTAAAACATTATATTCAGGAACAACTTAAACTTTGTCACATGTTGCATTTGCTATTGTTTTAGAGAAAATCTCGTTTCATAACACTGCGGACGCGACGTGCGTCCTCACTCACTGACGCATCATGACTGAGGAGTGAGGACCGAATACTCAAGTGACGAGGCAAAGCTTGAAGGACTTAGCCCTCCTCCCTCTTCAGCCCGATTCCGCCCAAGTTAATTTTCAGCAAACAAAACTGCCCAAGGCGTTTTTCCCTAGCATGGTATACAGGCAACAATTTGTAAAATTTATCGTGAAAAATTATTCCTCCACTTAGTTTATTTCTAAAGAAAGTATGACAACATGACTTTCAGATCTACAATAGATGTTAGGATTATGAGATTTGTCTCCCCGTCACTATGTGTTTTATCATAATAGGAACCCTAGATGATAGATGTATTCATTCAAGTCTAGACTGCTCCGTAATTCACCATTTTAACATTAAGAAGAGTAATTCAATATTTATATTAATCAAACCGCATTTTCTGTGAATTTCTGTAGCCATCGATATGTCAACAGCTTACGTTTAACAAATGGTGATTTTGGCACTTGTACAATAAACATTTTAGATAAATCAACAAACACGAATACAAAACATACCTGGAATGTTTTAAAGTTAACGGGATGGGAACAAACAACCATAAATAGAATGTCTAACGCAAGTTCTCATCAGTACCAATCTAGTGGATATTATAAAAAACATACAAGATTTAGATTTTTTCGACTTTTATAAGAATAAGTAAAAAAAGTCGATTTTTGGATGGATAAAAGACCTTATAAAGAAGAGAAAATAACTTTTTCTTCAATCTATCCCCTAGTTGCGTTTGATCCACGACTTTTTGGCCACCATGACGGAGAGAGTAGTGACATGGAGCGAAGTACGAGGGTAGCACCTAAATAATGGTGCAGGAAGATGCGCGTAAAGGATTTGCGTGGAGAAAGCAGGGTAAAAAGTCAGAGGGAGAAATTGACATTTAACGATAGGATTATTGTCGTCTAACGACAGGAAGGATGGAGGAGAAGAGCGAGAGACCGAGGAGGATGGAGACAGAAATAGAGGCAGTTTGAACTAATTTAACTTTGATGTTATTAAATAATGAAAATGCATTACTTACTAGATATTTTTGAATTTGTTTAATTCTTTTTTTTTAAAGGAACATTGTTAAAGATTTGAATTTAGTTCAAATACATGCTTGTTTATTATATTTTCCTTTGCCTAAACAGCAAGTGATATCATAGATGAATAAAAATCTATTTCTTTTCATTTATCTTTTATTTAGCTTGACCATTAAGCTCCGTCCTTCGAAAACATTATCTCCAATATTCATCTTGCCTAGTCAACGTCTGTTATTCATTAATTTTTATATTTACAATAAGGCGAAAACAAATTTATGAATGTAAAGCAAACTGCAATAGAATAACAATTCAAAAATATTCTTATGATTTAGATCACAAATGGACTAGAATTTTATTACGACTCCAGACAGAGTTGCAAGTCTTTTAATTGAAATCAAGTTACGATGCACATTGTTTCTTTCTATATTTTTTTCCTTTTAATGGATTGATTTTTAATTATTTGTTTGCGCGCAAATATATTAAATAAAACGTTCATAGTTTAAAAGACTCGTAAATAACTCGCCCAATAACAAATACAGACTGTAAGTAATTGTTATTGGGCAGTTTCTTATATTCTCTCTCTTCAGTCGGTACATCATGTCAGCAAGGAAACACCTTAAGTTTTTGTGCAGCACTCACTTGATCGGCCCATCTGGTTAGTAAACGTAATCTTTTGCATTCGGTAATTTTTATTTATTTATTATATCTCTACGCTATTATTTTTTTATAGATTTACATTACGAAGCAATTAATTATAATAAAAGTCACCGGCTAAACTTCAATACATTAGGAGCCTGGGATACGTGTTTGTTAAGTAACCTTTTAATAAAATATAATAACTACTGAGATAACGCACATACATCAATATAATTCGTAATGCTTTCTGGGCTAGTGGCTAGACTCAACCCCGAGATCGTACATTTGAATCACGAAATAAAGGTGTTTTCTTTCCGCATGTACTTGAATATGATATTGTAGATTTCCAAGAACGTGCGCTACATTTATTTATGTTTGTATTTTAAAACTAAATGTCATAAAGATGATCCTTTTCAGAGAAATCTAATGGGAAAGAAAGGAATAATTTTGATCTTATTTTGGAAAGTAAATTTTGTTTCACGATTCAATTTTTTAAGAATTCTATGTCTGTTTCATGATCATTTGTCGATCTAATAGGTGACCTGAGCCTGACACACGTTGCCGTTTTTAAGGGTCTAAGGCAAGCCGGTGTCGTCACGACTGTTCCTTCACCGGTCGAGCGAATACTCATGCCCACCGAGATAGAAAGTCCATTTGTGCACAGCCGGGATTCGTACCTACGACGACTACGACTAGGCCGAGACGAGCGGTATATATGTCCATTTCTAATCTAATCGAAAATTACCTAATTAGTATGAAAAGTTACCACATTGTAAAATAATGTATTCTACATTTAATTGTGGGTTCAAGTTATAGTTATTAGAGGAGCATAAGATTAAATTAGCGGTTGCATACCGTCGGAGGTATTCCGATACCAATTATATTGCACTGGAGTTCAAAGGCTATTTACTAGTAGCATCCAATAAATATATAACGAAGTGAACCATTTTATAGATAACTTTTATGCACCAGAGGGTCTCTTAAACGTCTCCCATTACTTTTGTCCTTATAACTGTCGTGACATATACTGTCTTTAAGCGTCCACTATGTTTTATAATTCCAAAATACTATCCGTGTCAACTCCACGTCGACGTTGACGTTCTTAAGAAAAAAAAAACCCGCGCACCACTAGTATGAACAACCAGCTGCCCACTGAAGTATTTCCGAACCAATTCGGCTTAGGGTCCTACAAGAAAAGAGCGTCCCAATTTTTAAAATGCCGGCAACGCACTTGGAGCCTTCTGATAATGTTCCTGCCCGTTTGCCGCCTGTTCCATAAAAAATCCAAATTAATACTATATTTATTGATAAAGTACTTAATTAAAATAATATAATTGAATGCTTCATGCAGTAAACTTATAAGTTCCTCGTGATATGAAGTTTCTATCGATATCCGTCCTCAGTATCTATCTGGTAACGTGACAACGTCATAAGAAAATACTGATGGAATGGTGGCATTTTTCAAAAGAATTTGAATTTTTCAAGTTACAAATAAATGTAACTATAATAACGCATAATTATAATTATGTAATTTTTCTTTAAGGAACGAACGCCGCTGAAGGCGGTGGCCGATTGTGCCACATTGTTGCTCTTTCCGCGCTCTCGCTTCCACCTTCAGCCTTACATGGAACGCGTCAAAAGCGAGGTAACGCCGCATTCGTCATGTTTATTTCATGCGTGCAGCCGACTCCATCGAATTATACGTTAAATATATAATACGTTGTCACGTCAAAATGTTCAAGGTAAAAAAAAACTAACTAAACTCAAGTACTTAGTTCATAAGAGTCTTAAAATTGTTGGTTATGAAGTATTTTACGTTAACCCCTGTCCCTAATACCTGTAACTGAGCCTATTTCTTTGACGTATCAACTTTCTGCGCTTACACTGCTTACCCATCCGAATGAAACATATCTCGAAGTGTATAAACGCAGGCAGAGGTTATTTGCATCCGATCATAAATAAACACAAATTGAATATGTACGCTCATTGTTTGCGGAAACGGTTTATTAATGGATCTACGTTAATTAATACCTAGGTAATTATAATTATCCCATGTTGACCGTATATAGATGATGTTATTTGGTCCGTGCTTTACAATAATGATTTATTTATCGTAATACAGCTAACATAAATTTTATATAACAAAAAATGATGATACTAAAGATTTTGCGAAAGATGGAATTATATATAAAAGAGAGGCAATAAGAGACATGTCAAAAAAGAAACAATTTCTTACGGTCTGCTTATTTTATTAATATTTACAATAATTTTTAAATGACAGGTATGTTGACTTACGTCCAAACCCTACCTAAACCTTTCTCATTCCATTTTTGACCATCTGAGATAGACATCTTAATGCAAATATTGATAAAAGTGTGCCAAATATCCAATCGACGGATTGTAATAGCCACCTGTCGATACAAGCTATCCATAGTAGGTCGGATCGGTGTGTGTCGATAGACCTTGTATAAAAATGACAGTACAACTGTGCCAATATTCTATCTTGAGATTATAACTTATATCAGTTTTTAAAATAATTAAAAAAGCGATTTGATATGTTTTAAACATAGATATTTATATTTAAATATTATTTGTACGGTTCTATTTACTTTTTTTGGTTTATATTGATTATTAAATGTGAGTGAAGAGATTGCATACAATCCGTCGCCAAAAATGGATCTGTCTTGTCTGGGTCTAGTCAATGGTCTTTGTAGGGTTTGGTTATTGGGATGCAGATAGGAGATCGATGAACACGGTCTGATCTGTGGGTTAATTATTGGGTTCTTACATAGAGGATTGATAACGATTTTTCTATAAAAATGTGATCATAAAAGTAGACGTGTAATTATGTCTATATAGAAATTTCGTAATTACATTTCTCATTATGTCTACGTATCATTATTTCGTAATTCTATTTGGCACGTCATCAGGTCAGTAGCCCTAAAACCGCCATGTGCAGTGCACTAAAATGCGTGCAGCATTTTAGTGCCATTGGATAATTACTATTATGAAGTCGTACACACATAATAATAATAGCCTTTTATCGGACATGACAGCGTGTTCTTTATTTTTCGTACATTGTTCCCTTTTTCCACTTTTGCTTGTCCGTTTGCCAGGTGGCAAAGGCCTCCTCCAATCTACTCCATTCTGGCCTTTCTAAGGCCACTCTACCCCATGTCGTTCCCGCGACTTGTCTAATGTCGTCGTCCCATCTTTTTTGTGGTCTACCTCTCTTTCTCTTTCCATCTCTTGGGTACCATTGTGTGACTATTTTGCTCCATTTTTCCTTTCCCCTGATCATGTGGCCTGCCCATTTCCATTTTTGTCTTCTTATTTTCAGAGCCACGTCCTGTACCCCAGTCCTTCTTCTGATGTCGCTACTCCTTACTTTGTCTTTTTTTTTGATCCCAGTCATGCTCCTTTCCATGGCATGTTGACATATGGATAGTTTATTTGTTACGTTTTTTGTTAAAGCCCATGTTTCGCTCCCGTATGTCATCACTGGCAGTATGCATGTGTTAAATAATTTGCTTTTCGTTGAATTGTGTAGGGTCATGTCTTTCATTATTTCTTTCAGGCCCCAATATTTTTTCCAGCTATTCGCAGCTCTTCTTTCGACTTCTTTGTTTTCGTCATCGTCTGGAGACATCAGTTGACCGAGGTATATGTATTCTTCAACGTAGGAGATTTGGTTCTGTTCCACTATTACAGGGTCTTTGTTGCCATTGGTCATGATTTTTGTTTTTTCCGGGTTTAGCTGCAATCCGGCCTTTGCACTTTCCGATACACACATACGTAAATCTTTTGCTTTGTGTTTTTTTTTATAAATTTAAAAAGTTATTAATAAACTTCATTTATTGTCTTTTCATTTAATTGTCACTTTCGTCAAATCTTGTATTATGCGTCCAATAAAACTACACCTAACCAAAAGTAGGAACATATCACTACATATTATAAAACAAAGTCGCTTTCTCTGTCCCTATGTCCCTTTGTATGCGTAAATCTTTGAAACTACGCAACTGATTTTGATGCGGTTTTTTTAATAGGTAGTGATTCAAGAGGAAGGTTTATATGTATAATAACATCCATTAAATAGTGGAGAAGTACTGTTATTTTTGAGGTTTCTAATGTGATGTCGTAAATAATTACATTTTTTCCGCTTACATTGCAAACGCAGGCTGAACCCTACGAGTTTTATCAAAATAATGCACTAAGTGTTGTACACATTGAAAAGGTCTACAGAAAAGTCCGTGATGGTATATGTCTATCTCTTATGGATAACCCACATTATTATATACAACGTTCACACATCTTCTGTAGTGTATTTAGTATCAGCATTGCACCCGTGCGAAGCCGGGGCGGGTCGCAAGTGTATTAATAAAAATCACTTGCAAGTGATATTTTTTTTGTTGCTACTGGAACAAGATTCTCTTAATTTTTATAGAAAAGGATCCATGAAACTTTAACGGTAATAAATAGAATGAAATAATTCATCATTGAAAATCTTGCAAAGCGGTCTTTCATCGTCCTATGGTCAGAACTGTCATTAACAAATGTACCATTTGTCTTCGTAACTGATTTGCACTCTTATTTACATGTTTCGTTTTTCTCTTTTATTAGTAATCGAATGATTTTTGGTCCAGCTATAATATTATATTTTAATGTTTTTTTTTAATTATAGAAATGTAAGATGAAATGTTGTCAACATGCACCTGATATTTGTTATTGTCATCTAAGGGATCTAAAAGATAGGTAGAGTAATCAATGTGTTCAATAAACCCTGCGTGTACTACACCGATACTTTATAATTGACAAGCATTATAGTGGACCATGTCCTTATTAAACAAATTGAATGAACGAACTTAACTATTAAGTTATTTTAAATAAGGTTTCCAAGAAAATATATAACTACACCATTTAAACATATAAAAATTAATAAAAATAAAAGCGCCTATAATAAAATGCGCATAATGTATTCCTAATGCAGGTAAAATATTAAACCCTACACAGTTTTGCTACGCCATCTCTAACAAAAATTATTATATATTTGCTTGTAACAGCGCCATCTACGTTTTGTTAATTACATCATGTGGTTGAAATTTTCCTGTTCTCTTGGTTACTTATTGATATAGGATAGTAGTAACAGATGTCTCTCAACACATATGATGGCACACATAATATATAAATTTTACCTAAAAATAAAATTTGTATTATGTTTCCTGAGACGTCCGAGGTCCATTATGAGAGTACATCGCTTCCGTTTCCGCCCAAATCGCTAGTTACCGACCTTTTCCCACCACGTGACACCGCCGCCAGCGCCCAGCGTTTGAAACTGGAACTAACTTTTTATCGCGCTAAAGCAAGCCGCCAGAATTCTTGTTCATTGTTTGTCTCATAATTAGAGAACCAGGAAGAGCTCGTTTGGACCTCGGACGTCTCAGGAAACATAATACAAATTTTATTTTTAGGTAAAATTTATATATTATGTGTTCCGTTTGACGTCCGAGGTCCATTATGAGAGACGTGTTTGTTATCTCCTGGTGGCTTGTAAGGTTATATAATATAACTAAAAAACGCAACAATGTGATTTGAATTATTTATTTTCGATAGAATCATGATGAAATAAACAATACAATCTAATTAAAGCCTAAGCTTTAGAACCATTTAATAAATATGGTAAATAAATTTTCATTGTTTATATAGAAGTAGAAAACCTGGCTAATTCATTAAGCGGCCGAAAATCCTACTGCGAAAGAGACTTTTCCGATCGAGTCTCAGCATTCCGACTATTATTTTCTAGATTTCAACAATAATATTTATGAACTTTCATGACGCCACTTTGCCTTAATAATTTAATTTATGGGAAATCTTTCTAAAAACTTTAGCGAAGCTACACCTAATCAACTACGCGGCGATGATTTGATACCCGATTCTAAAGGGTTTTCTTAACCTTGCTCCCAATAATTGCGGGGGTAGCTAGTCTTACAGGATCTCTGGTTGTAATAAATAAATTTGTCAAGGAGCCACGCCTATTATTAGAGACGGTTATGAGTGTCCTAAGACAAATGACGGATTTAGATGCTTATTCGGGCAAGATAAAAACGTCCAACTTGATTGTCTATACGTTTCTGTATCTGTTTTATAACCGAAAACCAGATGCAAAGTGATGGAATTACGGCTAATAATAAAATGATGAAGGTCGCCACGCAAGAGTCAAATCATGAACTCTGCGCCGAGACGCCAATAAAATTATAATGGATGTGCATCCCATACTGGCAATTCCTGCGTGATTGGTTTAGCTATAAGCGATATGAGGAAAGGAAATGCTTTACTATGTACGTTTTTAATAAATTATTATTAGATGGAATCGCTTAGAGTCTCACAAATTGAACCATATGCCAGATGATTATTTGGTAAATAGTTTTGCTAAGTATCTAACTACATCAGGAGGAGCCGGGAATCGACATATTCAGTTCATATTTAATTATATATAATTATATATATAGTTATAATTTAATTTACCCATTTATACCAAAAAGGGGCTTATGTTTTCCTTGTTGAAGTTCTTCAACACGACGAAAGAAGTTTTTCGTCTCAAGCCAGTTGTCTGTTAAAGATTCCTAGCCAAAAACGTTTCCAATTGTAATTTCTGCACTTAAGGAGGAGGTTAACTAGTTACGGTATGTATATATCAGGGTTTGGCTTAGATTCCGTACTGATAGCGAGGGTGCAAGTGTTCGGGCTATCAAATCCGAGCGCCAAAAAATGCTTCCTCCACCTGGGTGCTATTATTATGCTATTATTTCCCTTAGAGGAAAGATGAAATGGTGCAGCACTCGAGGTAGAATCGCTGGCGGTGGAAATATCAACACTAGATCGTATCTCCAGTATTTGCTTAATGAAGGAGTCGCAAGCGTTCGAGTCTAATAGTTTAGCGACACAAAACTTGCTACGACATGAACCTCTCCAGAAGCGAAAAGATCTATATGGTTCGAATATGTCCGTGGTTGCCCTTTTAAGAGATGCCCTTTGGCGCCCCTGCGATTGCGCGAGAGGTAATTGGCTTCCACGTTGTACATTCCCGGCAAGTGTCGTGAGGGATAAGTACAATATTCAAACTGTACGTCAGTGCCAGAAGATCTTTTGTCAATTTTAACAGCATTTGGGGACCTTGTTCCTTCTTCGTTTTTTATGTACTAAACAACAGTTTTGCTGTCGCTTTGCAGCTAACGTCGAGTTCTTTAGGAAACAGATTGCTGCTACCAGAGCGTGCATCTCCCTCAGATTACAATGCCACTCCATCTGACTGTGTCCAAGAACCTTTCAGGGGTTTGTTGTTGACCTGCACTCCCTTTTTGTAGATCCGAGGCATCGGTGACAATGTAATGCATATGCCTTGTTTTTAAGTGAATCGGGGTCTTGTGACCGAGGTTGTGCAACCACCATACCATGTCTTGATTCACCCCCACTGCAAGAAGACTCGGGCAAAGAGGAGGTCTCCTTAATGAATTTCTTTGTCGCTGCAGTGTTTAACAATGCCACCTTCCCCGGTAGGTGATGAAGGTCGCAAAATTGAGATAGGTTATCCACTATACCATGTCTAGATTCACCTCCTCTGCAAAAGGACTCGGGCAAAGAGGAGGTCTCCTTAATGAATTGCTTTATCGTTGCAGTGTTTAACAATGCAACCTTCCCCGGTGGGTGATGAAGGTCGCAAAATTGAGATAGGTTATCCACTATACCATCTCTTGATTCACCACCTCTGCAAAAGGACTCGGGCAAAGAGGAGATCTCCTTAAATCATTCCTGTATCGCTGTAGCGTTCGGCAATGCAACCTCCCCCGGTGGGTGATGGAGGTCGCAAAATTGGCATACCCTAAGAGGCGTTGGGCCTGCTTGAGGGTCCAATTTGCCGGCTGACAGGCGTGTTAACTGGCACTGACGAATTTTGATTACTTTCTCTGCAGGTGAGGACTTTGCATTTGATATTGTGTCCCACGTGATACCCGGAAAATCGATCGACCTCATTGGAGTGCATATCGACTTCTCTAGATTTATGGTCCAGTCCAGGTTCTTAAAGATAAAGGGCATGGCTACGAGAACCCGGGAGTTCAGACTTGTTCTGTCCTGGTGGACCAGTAAGTAATCATCCAAGAAAACGATTACTCGTAAGCCTGTCCAAGTTGTCGCCGACGCAAAAAATTTTCGGAGCTATGGCCAAAACATGTCATTTGACGGAGCCTTCCCTCATAACTGGTACACAGAAAGAAACGATGTTCGTGGAAAATCGGTACATGGTACTGGGTTTGGCCGAGATCCTTCACCATTGCTTTATTATAGGAAAATTTGGCATTTGGTGGTGATGAAACAGATGAAAAGGTTCTGGTTTCATGAAAATAAGGATTTTGGGTTGAAAATAAATCGCATTTATTTATTTATTTAATTTTTCGTTATTATAAAAGAGGAGATATGAACAACGGGGTCAGTAGGGCTGGCTCCAGTATTTATTATGGTTTAGAATCATGAAATGGATTTCCAACGACATCGAAGTTGAAACAGGTGTTTGCAACTTTTTTAGGATTTTCCGCGTTGGCAGTATTAATGGCGGTTGGAAGAGGGTTTTAATTTCGCCCAATTTTTATGATAGTACCTTAAACAACCACCCGAAAAGCCTATCGAGTCACTTATACTTGTATTTATTTAATCTGTTATTTTTGCACCCCCCTTTTTTCTTCCTTTCGTGATCATCAAAGTTGTGACTCTTTTGTCCTTGTTTTGAGTTGTATCGGTTACAAAGAAAGGGCTTTTGACTGACCTGAGAAGTTGAAGCTACAGGCTATTCAGAACGTACGGGTGATTTAACGCGTATTGTTTTAGGTTGGTACCCGCAAATTCTGCCAAATTTGTCAATACCACCAACTTTATGTAAATATGTAGATAATAGTTCCGGATTAAACATGTATACCGAAGAGAGGAAATTCTTTTTAGGTTTTTTAGCAATGTTTTACAGCGAGATTCTAAGACTTTGGCCCGTTTGCCGCAAATAATTTGTAAAACCTCGTGAGCCCGTTACTCACTTTATACACTTTATACTTTAACCAAAACATTCGTACAATTGATCATGTATAGAATTGAATTAAGCGTCACGTTCAAGTGAGAATACCACTCTAAAACGCTACGTAACGCCTTATTTACTAACTCATTTTGAGCTACAAACGTGTTCGATAAGACCGCAAAACTTTCCATAATAACCGTAAACCATAAACCGTTCCATGATATACAATTATAAAGAATCCTCTAGGAAACGTCTTTATTAATTTTGAAATCGGTAAAAGCAGAAAAAGCAACGTATTTCTTTTGTATATCATATAACGTACACAGTTCAGATCAGAAGCGTTAAGCCGCATGGTTTAAAACGGGTCGTTTAGGTTTGCATTATTATTATATATAGATTGAGGCACTTTTTAAACATGCCAGATAACGCAACATAATCGGAGAAAGTATTATTAAGATGACTCACCAATTTCTGCGACAATTACTCAAACCTTTAAAACAAATCTGGAGAAGAATCACGTGAATTACTGCGCACGTGGTTATTTCGTCTTTGTTTTGGCGGCGGTTCTTCATCCTCTTCACTCGTGCTTTTGCGAACTTTGCGAAGAACCCGGCTTGTTAGAACTTGCAGAGACAAAATCTTCCGTGACATTATGAGAAGGCTTTGTAAAGTGCGGGCTAGGCACGTTCGACCGCGTGGCCAACACCGCTGATTTTAGCACTTTTATTAACCATTTTTCACCTATTTTAGCACTTTACTTAACCAATTTTCACCGATTTTAGAACTTTTCTTAACGATTTTGTAATTATAACGTGAAAACCGAGTTCACCGATTTACATATTTTCACTTTGAAAATAAATTTTAGGTCGATATAACTTTAAATATACTGATTCGTTTTTAAGTTTGCACTAGCGACTGTGCTAGACGAAAAAACGACGCAACAATGGTCAAGAATTCTGGCGGCTTGCTTTAGCGCGATAAAAAGTTAGTTCCAGTTTCAAACGCTGGGCGCTGGCGGCGGTGTCACGTGGTGGGAAAAGGTCGGTAACTAGCGATTTGGGCGGAAACGGAAGCGATGTACTCTCATAATGGACCTCGGACGTCAAACGGAACACATAATATGGCATTTTATGGTATGTATTTGTATGTAACTGTTTGCGTCTGCTATGGATATGCTTCTCAAAATTACCACAACACATTAGCTTTGGTAAAAGCTTTAGATCATAATTTTTCCCTAGTAGTCATTATTAAAATTACTAGTAATAAAGAATTTAATTTTGAAAAAGGGTAGAAATAAAAAGTCACATTTCTCATAGTAATTATAATTTGAATACATCAAATTTTTTGGTGTAACACGAAAATCGTAAAATTAGCTGATTACCTGCATATGTAGGCCAGCAATATTATTATGCTCTTACAAATACTTGTACATACGGAATGTACTACACTACTACATAGCAATATAATAGAAACATTAATTATCGAATAATATAACAATTAAAAATTAAATTATTAAATCAGTCATTTACAAGCATCTCATATTTTACAATACTATACTATGACTATGCCTAATCTTTTCATATATTTCTTTTTTTTGTATTTTGGATATCGCTTATTGCACGGAGCGCATTTTTTTATCAAACATTGGAGTCGATTGATTGCGATCGATAATCTTCGAGAATAATCGAATTAATTTTGATTATTACATAATTTACCTCTAAATTTATATTCTACACTATTCTAGAAAATGGCGTAGAATTACACAGGCAACACCTGCCATTATATTCAAATAAGTAGTGCTAAAGACATTATAGCATGCCGTATTATAATTAGATATTAAAACGATAATTAAATTGTATTTTTCTTGTGCCTTTCACTTGGAAAAATAAATGGAAATTTTAACTTTACGTAATGAGTTTCATAATTCATTCGAGACACACACAGATCATCTCGTTTACCGAACAGCGTTTCTACACAAATTGCGGTCTCATTTTGCCATTTTGCCGGGAAACGGAAGCGCTGCCACATTATAAATAATTACAAACTAACACAATACTGATATCGATTCAATGAAATGTACATCTAGGGTACCTACTACAATCACAAACATTCAGCTTACGCGACCTATATACAACATTTACATAAAATATAAAAACCGAGCACTTCGTTATCACTCAACGGACTTATATAAACACAATTGACTATGTACAATTGTCATTTTCCAATAAAATTTAATAATGTTTTTATACAGGCGATTTCTGGGCAGTGATAACTGTGAACGTTTGCAAAGAACTGACACTTTTAGTCCCGAAATAATTATAAGCATAAAACTCAATTGGGCTTAGGGAGTAGAACAAAGAATTCACCAAATCTAAATTAAGAAAAATCTACGTTATTTAATACTGTCTGTGTAATAGACAAACGATTTATCTGGAGTAATTTTCCCGCGCTTTTTAGCGTCAATTCGAGTGCCACAGATAATATCGGATGCGAGATTACACAGATGATGTCCCTTGCGTAATTTTTGTACTGGCAATTATTTGTTTGCGAGGGACGTGATGTGTAAATTAATCCTAATTTTGTGATGAGAGTTTAAGAAACCATTTGTCGGTGGTTTTGCCCGTTTCCATTTTGTGAGGGGAAGAGCACACCTTCGTATGTCACACCGTTGAGCTCTATGGATACGACGAGTTTTTGATCACCTGTGCTTGCGTCACCTGGAACAAATTTATCATTATTAGCTTTGGACTTTATACAATTAAATTGACCTGAATTAAATTATCATTATGTAGTATTTGCATAATATGTTGTGGAAAAACTGTAGTGTATTAGTATTTTTTTACAATTTATTAAAAAAAATACTATTGATAAATAATTGGTCTTCTCTCTCTTCTAACTTACCCCGAGTGGAGATCTTGAAGGCGGCGCCGCTGACGCCGTTGTTGAGGCCGGAGTTGCCGTTGAGGTGCGCGATGGGCTTGGTGTCGGGGGGTGAGCGGGGCGCGGGCGAAGGGGGCCGTGGGGTGCGGCGCTTGGCCGGCGGAGGGGGGGAGCGGCAGGCCTCGCGTTTGATGCCGCCGTTACTGGAGTTCGGGCTCTCGCTCAGGTTCAACGCCTCTCTGAAATGCGGAATGCTGCGTAATTGAAGCAATTTAGTAGGATAAGTAAGACGTGATTTTTTTTATTACAATTATTAATTTTATTCTGCGTGATACGATTCTGTATACTCAATTAAGAAAAATAGTTTTATTGTTAGCACAAGCCTAGCTCTGAAATAAATCACTTCCCCTACATACTGGAACGAATCTAACCGTGTTTAATTAGAGAATGTTCCAGCAAAAGTCAACAGATGGCGCAGTACCTACTTTATTTGTAAAACTTAAACTAAATAAAGTTAACAAATATCACAGATAAATTCATGTTTCCAACACAGATAAACACAATTTCTCTATACAAAAGCGCTTTCATAAACAGACTGATAATTTTTATGAAAGGGAAAGGTAGTTCCAAAAAATTACGAATATCACAAACACCAAACCGATTGTGAACAAAGTTAAGACTTATCCAAAAGATAGTACCTAGTCGAAAACATGCAGACATATATCACATCATGGGTCAAATTATTTTCTCTGTCAATAAAAAGCTTAAAAGCCAATAAATATACATACCGTTGCGGTTCGATGTCTGGTTGGGGGCTGTTGTTGTTGTTGTTGTACAGAGACCACAGAGTGAGACGCGACACGTCGATGGCGGACAACGCGTCGCGGGGAGACATCATCGGCGCACCCGGGGGTGATTCAGAACCTAAATTGTACAAATTTCATTATTCGTAACTTATATTACTCCACACGAAACTAATAAACTTGCTAAAAGTATAACAATGGCGCTACAACGTTCTGAGGTGTAGACCAAAGATTTCTGTACCTGTTTTATGATAATTTGTCAATCTTATAGGCAAGTAAAGATCAGACCTTTGAAACACGCCATCAACATTTTGAGTCTAAGGCAAGTCGATTTTCTTACGATGTTTTCCTTTACCGTTCGAGGGAATATTAAATTTACACATGGACTGGAAGTCCATTAATGCACAGCCCCCAGCGAAATAAACACGTGTTACTACTAACCATTTCTGATAAGCTCGCGTTGCTGCTGTATCATCTTCATGTACTCGCGGACTCGGTACTCGATGTCGTGCTGTGAGATGTGAGGGGCGTGTGGAGGCAGAGGGGGCAGACGGGGCACAGTGCCCCCCAGCGACAGGGACAGGGGCTGCATGTGCTGGGACAGCTGCGCGAGGGACGCAGGGACTCCGCGGTTCAGGGGAGGCTGGAAATACTGAATCGTTAGTGTTTTTTTACTCGATTAAATTGTATTCGAAGTTAGCCTATGTAGTAGTTTCATTCTGAATTCGCAATAGGCCTGGAATTATGACTATGAATTATCAAGATGCTTACCATGGAGAGTGCTGCCTGTGCGTCGTACTGTCCTGAGGCACGGCGCCCCTCCCGCTTGTTGCCCTCGATGGCTGCGTCCAGCTCACTGCGGGTTGACAGGTTTTTCTTCTCGCACTCATAGTCGTATAAATACTTCATATATCTGGAAAAATTGGTTTAATTATTAATTTATATTTTCTGTAACGAAGAACACGGAATATTCACTAAGTTTTAAATGCAAGTAAAATAAATAATATATCTTCAGTCTAACTCTAAATTTAAAGACCTCACGTCAAGAGAGTTGACATGCCTATAAATCTTATTTCAAGCCCAATTATAAAACGCCTATCATTCAAAAGTATAACACCGCGGTACACTGTAATCCTATTCAGCAACAAGTCAATTTTATTCAAGCATATTGTCAACTAAACTCCGTCATAAGTCATAAGTGATCGCATATTAAAGTGAAAAGACTTTGAAAAGACCGCGACGTTTAAAAGTCGGCTACCTTTCATGGGCTATCAAATAAGAAATTTGAATGTCAGCAGTCGTCTAGTTTAATACTAAAGATGACAAAATGGCTCCTATTTTATTATTCAATCATAAAGGCCTATTTTTAAATAGAAAAACATTTGTAAAGAATTTCCAAACAATATCAACGGAGCAATCAAATTTTAAATTTCGAATTTGAATGAACGTTCAAAAATTTCGTATCATAGACAAGGCACAGACTAGAATACCTAAGCCCTAATTAGTCTGTGGACAAAGTAATTAGTAATCATGATGCGGCGCTCGCGTCGTGCGTAACGGTGAGTTTTGAATTAGAAATGTACACCTTTATGTTTCCGACAATAGCCGAGGTTAAAGAACTTTAAGATAAATGAGAAAATTATATCTGCTCAGATGAGTTAGAGGTTATTAATTATGAAGTTGTCACATTGTCGCGAGCTCACGTACGCTATTGTGGCTTTGTCTGGCTTTCGTGAGAACAGAATGGATTACAATGAGGCCGGCTCCAATATGGTGCTCCTGAAGTTTGGACCACACCGTTTTGAGGTCACATTTCTTTTGGTTCAAGTTGGACTATTGTTTATATGTGTAGTTAAAAAGGAGTAAATGTTCCGATTTTGGGAATAACTTACTGTGTTCTCAGTGTAAATGCAGCCGAAGTGATAGACGACGGCAGCCGAAGTCCCTTGATGATCTCCTGCCAGAGTTTCTTGTTGATCACCTCCACCAATCCACCACGGGCTATCACCAAGTTGTACAATTCATACAGATCCAACACAGACTTCGCCATTATCGGTAATCTGTTGATGGGTGTTCCTGAAACAAAGATTAAGTTTATTAAAAAGGTGTTAAAACATTTATTCCTAGATAATCGATATAGGATATCTCCATATAGGACATCAAAAAACATTAATATTGATAGCATTAATATATATTGCGGACTTTCCTGTATCATTTCTAAACGTCACTAAACAAACCAGAAGAACAAACCTTTATGACAGATTATATTAAATGTAGCATATTAACAAAATTTAGCTTATTATATTGTTCGAGGTGTCAAAGCTATGATAATCTGTAGAAGCTGATATAAACTGAATCTAGTCTAAATATAAATCAATAAAGTACATCAAACCAAATAAGTTTTACGCGGGCTGTAAAACCTTTTACGCGTGGTAAGAGTCGTAAAGTGACTGCCAGCAACGGATCGCGCCCACCGTGATTTATGTCAGATAGGGCTGTTACTAATATAACCGTTAATGTCCCTTGTATTTCCTTATCCACCTCATACTCAGCTGAAAAACCTTTCTAAAAGCTCACCACATCATATATATACTACATCAAACGTCGTAAAAATCGATTTATTTATTTATTGGTACAACTATGTTTTAGACCTATTGATACAGTAGACTAACCAAGATCCTTATTAAGACAATCTGTCTATAGCTATCTATATATAATAAAAGGAATCATCTCGTTACGAGGCGAGATTGGGCCAAGTATGACTCCAGTTTACGGAAGTCATACCTAAGTTAATTCTGGTTTATGAATCTTACTTATTAAAATTGGTAACCCTAAAAGCCGGACACCGTCTTTATATTGCCGCACTGTGCTAGATTTAGATTTGTAGAGCCAGTGTGACCAGTTAAAATGCATTGCGAATTGTTTCACATTATAAATATTATATGGCATATATAAAGTAAACTGCGCGTCCTTCAAAGAGTAAAAAATTATGCTGTGGTTTTGTTTTGCCAAAATGTTTTTCTTCACTGTTTTCACAGCTATTTCGTAATCTTACAGATAACACATATTATATATAGCATAAAGCAATTATATTAAAGATAAAACCAAAGATGGAATGTAAAATACAAAAATACAAAATTTAACTTTAAATATTGTTTAATGTGATTGTCAGCAGAATAAGATCTTAAAAATGTACTTTTATTATTATTAATTATTAATTAGCATTAAATAGCCAGTAAGCTCGAACTACCACTGTTATCAGCCGAATGCTAGAAAACTGGCAACACTGCATCTAGTGTGGCCCGCGGAAGCGAAACATTATGGCGGATTGTTTGCAAGTGATTTATTGTAATTCGGTGGTAAATGTAATGACGTGACGAAGAATGGCCCACATATCTCCAGTTTTCTTTATTACATGTTTACGTGTTTACTTTACGCAACATTGTACTCAACACTCGATATTGGCTTAGATCTTCCGTCTAGCTATTCATTTCTCTTGCTTTTCTGTTTATTAATCTTTAATTATTATTACAATGGACGTTAAGAATTGTAAATACTATTTATGTGTAGGAAATAAAAAAATATATAAAACATTCAATTGCATACGTAATCTTGATTAAATAAACTTTTATAGCAAATATATTTGTACTTAAATAGCAATCATTATTGTTATTCGATATTTATGACGCAGAAGATAAACCAACAAAAGCAAATTCCCGAATAGTCCATCAATTCAAAGCCCGTAACTGATGAGTACAATTCCAAGTCCCAATTCTGTACCATCACTGTACATAAGCGCTGTAATTAATCTCGGAGGGTGACGTAGCCCCCCCCCCCCTAGCCCCCTCTCTCCCCCTCGCCCGGATAACCGGATGATTAAGTGCAAACGCGAAGACTGATTGACAAATACTCGTTTAGGTATTTACTAATGTTTTGCTCATCAATAAACGTTTGGGTTACTTTTTATCAGTTAAGACCGCGTTAAGCAGGTTAGCGATTACCAGTAATTTCAAATACACAGTATATACAGTGGTACATGGTTGAGAGTGTTAAAGTGAAGACAGAAATGGCAGGATTTAGAGAAGGTCTTTGTCATGAAAATGAGTTAGAAATATAAATGGGTTTACGTGTAAAAGTACCTGAAAAGGTTATTATTATTATATTTAACTTATGAAACTGAATACTTCACTAAATTAAATTCGTTGAATCTTGATTTCAACTAAGCTAAAGAAATACGTGAAACATAATGTTTTTTTATGTATTAAGTAAGACTAATAAAGGTACATGACTTCTTTTATATTTCTGTACATTCATGTCGTACTGAATATGGGCGCGGGCTTTACGCAATATTTATATTCTTGTATAGGTCAGTTAGGTTAGGTAAACTTAAACAGTTATCGTTGTGTTATATCTATAAGCACTAGATACAAAGGAAGAAACGATATTAATCCCTAACCACTTATTACATAATTATAATCTTCATCGAAATGGTTTCTTTGTAAAAGTTATTACATAATAAACCCACCTCTTCCTAACAGCGTGTAACTTGTTATCAAAAGATCCCGTTATCAGAATAACAAGTAACAAGAATTGGACAAAAGCTATTGTTTATGAAAGCAATCACCCCAATAACTATTTCCACTAAACCGCCTTCCCCGCGCCGGCGGAAAACCAGCAATTCGATGCGCGTGCGACCCGCTACATGCGCACGCCATTTGCATTACCCGACCGAGTACGAGGCACCTTAATAAACTCCAAACAGCACAACACAAAACACATCTTAAACCGGACGGTTATACGGTAATTTACGATGTATGTCAAATCGCCGACAGAGCCAATCTAATCGTACCCGATTGTGACAAATTATTGCTTTTCCTACGAAACCTTACGCTAAATTTGTATTTATTTCACTTTATGAACACGTTTGCATATTGGCCTGTAACACTGTTGCATTTCAGTCGATTATTCGCACCTAACCCGGTATTTATTGGCAATCGACGTCACTAAGCGCTAATCTTGACGCGGGCTCTCGTAAATTAGTTCGCCCGTGTTGATAAAGGATTGTGAATAGCCACTAAATAATGTACTAATCACACGCAATTCAAAGTTTCCTGGTATTTCTACATTTGAACAGCGGCCGTGGAATAGTTGTACTGAAAGCGTCCACAGATAATATATGTATCAATTAAACTCGGCCTGTGCGTGCCACGGGGGCGGTTTTGAACGGCATTTAATTCGCATTGACCTATCAAAAGCTGCGTCTACACGGGTGAATATCGATTGAATCGAATCGAGGCATATCGAGCCGTATCAAGACCCTTTTTTCTTGTTGGCCAATGGGAGGGCGCGGTGAACCGAGACCTGACTCTTATTGGCTTGATACGCTTTTGATTGCGCCGCCCATCTCGATCCACGTCGCTATCAATCACAATTACTCGGCTTGCAAGTACAGCATTTGAATGATCGAAACTTCTGTTGCAATTTCGACTCTACAACAATTAATCTCCTGAAATAAACATTCAATTTCTTCTCCTTTAATTATTTAAATTTAAACTATCTAGTAATCGAGTCTATCCGATTAAAAAAATATTTTTAAATAAAGAAGTTACTTTAACTGCATGTTATTAGTATGGCTCATCATTGGTGAAGATAAAAAGTTAAAATACATATTTTAAAGATTATCAAGGTTGCAAATAAACCTCAGTTAT
Organism: Pieris rapae; assembly: GCF_905147795.1. NCBI lineage: Eukaryota > Metazoa > Arthropoda > Insecta > Lepidoptera > Pieridae > Pieris > Pieris rapae. The sequence continues at coordinate 601,809 of NC_059509.1, read as the reverse complement.
ATTATATGTGGTAGTAAAAGCGAGGAACCCCTGTTTAGGCAGTCGTTAACAGTTTATGGGCGGAAGAATTTATTGAGACGAACCGCTTTAATTTAGAAATACGATTGGGATAGTGTTAACTTCCACACTTTAATGTTTTCTTTTTAATTTTCAATTATCATTACGTATAAGGATTATGTAGAACAGAACAGAGTTTTTATTCAACCACTAATCTTTATTTGGTGGTTAATTAAATTATAATAACAAGATATGAACCGAAAAGGCGTACGTTAAATTACCTCGGCTTGGTACTAATGTAAGCAATCTCGATTATGATAAAATTACGAAAATATTGTAAATCAACAGAGTTACCATAACTCAACACGTATTTATTGCTTAGTGCAAATTCCAAGAGGCACGGCGCGGGAATGACATAAGGCCGAGGATACAACGATCAATCATGAGGGGCAGTAAAGCTGAGAACAATCCAGCGTAATTCCCTCTCAGAGACATTAAAATGGCGGCCGCCCTATCCGGTGCAACATTGTGTGGAACTGCGCGAACGCACAATAACACTTTCTTATTAGACTCTCAAAACTGACAGTTTTATCGCGCAATTTTAACCGCGCGATTAAAGTCCAGATCTAAACATAACGCGCTGAACAATCCCACCATATTTTGGTACAAATTGAATAAGGCATAAATCAATAGCGAGCCAAATCAAACCGCAGAATACCAGCATTGTATCGCTCGGAATCCAGGGGCCATTCGATGTAATTGGCAATCATTCAAAGAGAGATATTCTCTCGCTCCAACGATCGAGACAAAGGCGGTGCAGTACCTACAGGCGAGCCATTACGGGTCAATACCCATTATTATGCGATATTTTCGCGAGCGCGGCCCTCCGATATCCCTTACGCTCGCATGAGACGGCAAATATCTGTAATTAAAGGTTGTAAAGTTGATTTACAACCGAGGTCCGAGGATCGAGCCGGCCGACCAATGGCGGGGCTCCGAAGAGGTCCCGCAGCCTCGTATCAATTTATTAGAAACGAATGAAAATCGCCGCTGCGGTGGCTTCGGTGCGCGATAATACGCAGTCTGCGGTCACGAATCCCATCCAAAGCTGAAGATAGTGGTGGATCGTATCGAGCGCTGTAGCGTTGTTTACGATCACCGCGATGGTAACACCAGCAATAAAATTGCAACAATGGAACTGTCGGATGCGGCTGAAAGGCTACGCAACTATGGCCGGATCATTGCGATGAATGCAACAATGGAGCCCTACGACCGATGGTGGCAACTATCGTCAATAAACGTAATACAAAGTTCCAGCGCAAGACATTCAAATGTCGCGAGCGAAATTAAAAGAGCCCACGAGGTACCACAGATTCTGGGATGATTGTTCGAGTCTTCCTAATAAAAACAAATCATTGGCAATGTATAAAAGCGATGTGATATAGAACACAATGCTCGGACGTCAGATGCAAATGAAGCTTCAGATTTATTTAGCAATAATTCTTAGCAATGTTAAACCATAATAAGTATTGTTTCATTTCTCGCACTAACCGGAGAATTCGTCCCTTTCTCGCATTTAATATCTGGAAAGTAATTATTAGCATTTGTTTCCAAATGGTTGTATCGTATCGGTTGAGATGTATGTAATTTATTATTAACGTAGTCATGTTTGTGCTTTTTATGGTTGTGGGGAAAATTGACCGTCAAAACAAGTTTGTTGCTTACAATGTTTCTTCCTCTGTAATTAGCTTCTAGAAATCAATTTGTCTACTGGTTTTAATTAATTTTACTGACTCACCGTCGCCCATTGCGCCTCGAATTTGCATCGATCCACTGTCTATCGGAATCTCTATTTAAGTTGTTATAAGTAAAACCCATTTCCACAGCCTATATTTATTTTAACAGCCATCGTTTTGTCGCTCTCAGGAATCGTAAAATATTATCGGAAACCCTTAATTTTCTATATCATTTCTTTTGTTGCGGTTACAATGTTGCTAATCGTTGTCTTACAATGTTAAAAGACATAAAATGATAGACGCAGTAAAATGAAATATGACTTATCAAATAACAACCCCTTTCACAATAAAAACTAAACAGAATCGTGAATATAAACGCGTAGTTTAAGACGTGGCACAATAAGCATTGGTCACGCATGCTAAAAATGATCTTAACACATGTGCGATAGAGGTTAAAATGGCATATTTAACACGTTAGTAGCTAGATCATTGTACGACGAAGGTGTCGAGATAACGACTGCCACTGTGTTTAAGGTCTCCCGTCAAGGGGTATTTGAATGACAATCTAAATTACAATACTGTACGGCGTCCCGGTCGTGACGAAGCAGAATCCGGAGTAGGGATATTAGGAAATTGTTTGTGATAGTTCTATCTACGGAGATTATTTAATTGTCTTTAATAAATTTTATTAAATATAACATTCATTTGTGGTAACATATAATATATTAACAGATATTTAATACAAGAAAATTCTCTACAGAATTGGAAGATGAGAGATTAAGATTTCATAGCGTTAATATAGTTTGGGTTTGTCCTGATATGAGCTTTAAAATGTAGAATTTTTTTTAATCGTCATGTTTACTTCCGTCGAGACGAAATCGATAAAAAACCAGATTCAATTAAATAAAACACGAGACAAACACACGGAGGATATAAAATAATCCGTGGCAGACACAAAAAACGCACAATAGAGTCAAAGGGCATTGACAATGCCTCTCAAATGATGCACAATGCTACATTAGCATAAATGGGTTGAAGTGACAGGCGCACAGAAACTTAAGGGTCAATTGAATACGTGTACTTTCTACCGTTTGCTATTTAAAAGGCTTTTAAGTTTTTTCTATGTGTAATTCGGATGCGTTGATATTTCTGTGTAAATGTTACAAATGTGTGTGGTCGTGTGGCAGACGCATTTCATGCCTCATTGATTTTTTTAAGTAAAGTTTGTTACAATCAAAGTGAAACTAATATTGTTTCGCAATATGTAGCAACAGCTTAGGCATTTCATGGCGTTTTTAAGGTGTAATATGTCACTATATTAAATTTAACGCTTTGAATGCTGACTTGGCTACAAAAATAGAAATCAATTACTTTTGATTACTTTCTCGTCACTGACGATATTGTCACTGAGTTAAATTAGAATTGTCATGGCCTAAAGTTTTGTATTGAAAATTGTTCCTATAACGTTTTTAACGTAACAATTACATTACAATAATTGTCACCGCCTGAGTGCTAGTAACGTAACCATAGTGGATTACGAGACAAAAAATTTTGATTAAAACCGATAAAAATCATTTAAAGGTAATACTTATCAATGTATTAATATCGTGCTTCCTGCCCGCCGCGCCCACACCAGATAGGCCCTTATTGTGAAATAGGCTTTAATATAATAACTTTTAAAGAAACATTCACAGTGTTTGTTTGGAGGATTTATTTATTAAAATATTTTAACAAAGCTCTTTTGCTTTCTTGGTTTAGCAATACAGTGGAAATGGATTCTAACGAGAGATACTAAGAAGCACAAAGTGTTCAAAACTTAAAGACTTTTACGTGAATTTAAGGGTCTTTTGTGGGCTAATACTGTGTTTAGGAAGCTGGCTAAAGCTTTAGAAAACCTTAAATAAATTTGTTTTATTTACTTTATTATAGGATCCGCCCAAAACGTAGGGCGGATTCAATTTCCCGAGCGCCGCCCACTGTCCTACATTTCTGTATAAAGAGAATTTTATATTGTTCAAATTGAGTCTCATCGTAATGTTTAAAAGGAAACGTAAATTGTATCAATATCCTTTCACTGTTTCTTTTATAACACAAAGCTATGAATTAAGAAAGAAATAGACTTATTTCAATATTTATAAGAGTTCTTTTCTTAACGGTGACAATTTTTTCTAGTATTATTAATTTTAATATAATAGTTTATAAAGCCTTCTTTTTTTTTTTTTTTTATAGAACAGGGGGCAAACGGGCAGGAGGCTCACCTGATGTTAAGTGATACCGCCGCCCATGGGCCGAAGGTTATAAATACGTGGTATACAGGTGACATCCGTGAGAAAGACACATAATTGCACATTGCGGATATGTTGGTGTACTAACGATAAGACATTTCCGTCGCCCACTTAGATACCAAATACGGTATTACAAACATCACTTCAAATTAATACAATGGAGCTGAAAATGTTTACTTCAGTATACAAAATTAATTTTAATATTTTAATGTGAATTCTAGGATCGCAATTAAATTCAATATAAGTATGATACATTTTGCTAGATATTCTGTGTGTCTTAAGTACAAATACAAGCCAAGTAGTTTAAAAAAGATGCTATTCAAGGCCCGTTGCACTCTCTCTCTCTTATAACTAATCCATGACGTTCGAGGCGAGAATTTGAGAAAGAGATTTTTGTCAAATATAACATTCAGGACATTTCTTCTTGAATAAACCTTACTAAGATTTTAATAGATATAAGAGTTCGTTAGAGACAATCAAAAATAAATATTAGGAAGTACTGTCAACGGCATTATAAATAATCGTTTGGCCAGCTCGTTAGCTAGCCGAGGGCAGTGGGGGGAGAGGTAATTTAGCTCATCCATCACCTTCCGACCTGGATACCGCTTTCAATCAGGCAAAGCGTTTTATGTTATTATTGTTTATAACTCTTTTCATCTTTCACTAAATGTTTAAGTTGCGAGCATACCTTTGGCTATTGGTTTTTTTAATTTAGAAATAGTAATAGCTAGTTTCCATAGGATGATTATAACAAATGTTATATATCAAATATACATAATGATACAAAGGGACATATCTTTTGTTCAACGTTAAATATCACTTAGTAAGAAAAAAATATGGAAATTTAATTGTGTACCTATATAGTAGTGTTATTAAATTTTTCGAAAATAACCCAAAAATATTTACTATTTTAATATTTGAAAAATATATGTTAATTCGCAAAAATAATATATGCAATGGCAATTATATCTCAGATTCAAATCCTTTAACCAGAACGAATAAGATCCTATGGTCATCTGTCAGTGGTGGAATGTCAAGGAACAATCTGTACCTGAATCGCGAATAACAGCGTAACGCGTGAGCACGTCCGATTACTTTTCGCTTCTAAATAGAACGTGGTGACGGATCGCTGAGCTAATTACCACCTAACGAGCGATCTGTGACATCTCCTCACCGATCTTGATGTCCGCCACTCGACGAGCGATGTCTTTTATTTCATAACTATTCTCAGCGTAGGAAATGGAGACGCGTCAATCGTCCAAAAAATGAAGGGAACAATGGTTTCCGTGGGCGAACTATCTTCGGATTGGATCGATTACACTTTAAAAATATAAATATCGCATTTAACCTCACTATTCGTGACATTACGCGGGATAAATCGGTTATTTTTTTAGTACTTTATTTATACATATTATATTTATATATATGAAGTGAGGTCGCAGGTTCAATCTATCTGTGCGCATTTAACATTCGCTCAAACCTGATCACCTACTAGATTGACAAATTATAAAACAGATACAGAAATCTGAGGCCTAGCCTTAAAATGGTTGTAGGGCTATTTGTTTTTAATTTTCGTCGTGTATTGATAAAAAATGTTATAGAAACATGTGTTAACAAAAAACATAGGAAATGAAAATGAAAAATGCGATTAACGAGTTGTTGGCACTTGCCGAGATGCGATCGAGATGATTTATTTTTAAACCACCTTATTGTCTTGACTTTCAGACAAATTTCACAATGATTTATTATTTATAATAAATAATCATAAAGGTACTCATAGAAAAGGTACTAAAACAAACTAATTTCGTATGGAAGAGTTTCATTGCATCGTGTATACAAACAAACCATTGACTATTTTTTTAATCTCACTCCATGGTCCATTATAATCTCCGTATGAACAGAGGTGCGAAACGGGACAACTTTAATTCATTCATACATATTTTAATGTCTGATCTCTCTTATTTATTCGTATAATTTTATAAGACCCCGCGGCGAGACAGCCACAACAATAAAATATATGTCCGTTGAATAAATTCGATTCATAACGAGTATTATTGACGGAACGTTCTTGATAAGTTTTATATCGATAATATTAAAACATGCTCCATTTCTGATTACTATTCTGGTTCTGGTTGGGAAACCAAAGAATATATATATTTTATAATCATTTTATATTAATAACAATTAATATAAAATGATTATATATATTAATTGATTATTGATATTTGAAATTCGAATTTAAATTTTTATTTGATTTTCGAAACACTTTTATTTTTAACCGACAAATGACATAGATACAGATTACATAGAACACAGATAATACAAAATTAAATTATTGTTCCAAAACAATGATATAAAGGTGAGAAGAGAACAATAAACCTCTTGATTTATTTCATTGAAATAATTTATGGAGTAACAAATTGGACTTATGACGGCTCGCCTTATCGATTTACGATTAAATCGCTACATTGAATTATTGCTCTTGTATTTCGAATTAGTCCTCTATTAACGAAACATGTACTTAGAATTGGATAATTTAATTCAAAACAGATAAGAAACCACGATTCCGCCAAACGCATTAACCAGACATCCCTATTCAAATGGAATTCGATACCAGATAATTCATCGATCGTAAATCGGGTGAGGCAATAACTCGCGCGGCTTAATTACGAATAAATAAATAATTGAATGAGGGCCGTGGGCTTAATCGGACGCGTTCATTGTCAGGTGCTAACAAGACAAGGTTTTAAACTTTTAATACCACCGGGATGTTTCGACAATTAACTAAATGAAACATATGAGTGTATTCAAGCTCAAGTCTAGGCAAGCAATGGATTTTATTTATTGTAAAGAATAGGCGGTGCTGGCAGAAGTCTAAGAGACCTAAAAAAATCGTAACGCCATTGATTTTTGAAGTAAAACAACGCAGAAATTAATTATTTCATAGAACAGAAACAAAGGTCTATTGTTAGTCAAAAGCTCACTATAAATCAAAAGTTCACAAATTGGAAACAACAGATATTAAATAACGAATCTAAAGTCGTAAAAATATGATTTGGTGTGGTTTTAATCCCGCCTCAGTTTACGACGATATAAAATGTGATTAATAACTGCGGTGCATTTGATTCCTGGGAAGGTCACAATGTTGCAATGACCTAAATATGGCGGAATCTAACCTTAGATTCGTAGATGAAAACGTCCATCGAACTAACTGCAAAATCGAAATGGAGTGTGTCTCTTCAAAATATAATATGGTATATACTTAACTAATATAAAAATAAATAAATCAGTGGCGATATAAACATTTTCGGCCTTAAATTTCTGTATATATGATCATTTGTCAATCTACTAGGCAAGTAGTTCATCAGCCTCCTGTGCCACATTTAGTCTGTTTGCGTCTAAGAGAAGGCGGTTTCCTCACTTTGTTTTACTTCACCGGTCAAGCTAATGTTAAATGCGCCCTTAAACAGAAAGTCCATTGATCCATAGCCGGGAAACGCACCTACGACCTCAGGGATGAGATTCGCAAGATGAAACCACTAGGCCAACGCTGCTCAGAAAAGTAATACTAATAATTCTAAAAACTTGTTTTAAAACTTCTTGACGTATTACGCCGGATACATCTGGTTTAATTAATATAACATCAAATGGTTGCTTTTTACTAAAGTTTATTAAGAGAAACGAATCAATACCACTAATGATTAAAGCAAGTATTATTTTTTAATTAAAGAAAAATTCACTGCGAAGTTTATTACAAACGTGGAAACTGTCAATCAAAACGTCAAGTTTGGCGGCCTGTGTTTGCATTCTTCTTTCTGCATGTGATATGTCGCGACAAATGTCAAAATCGTCTGTCACATTCAGACTTGTTTTATTTTTAATGCGCTTTGATTTGGCCGATAGAAAGTAGCGGGGAGATCTACACAGCAGAAGTATATTTTATATAAGGAACCACATCAAATGTGGTTATTTTGCAAGTTTTTTGCAGAGGAAAAGAATTGATTAGGTTTTGATCCACCAAGAATAGTTATTTCTTTTTCCATTTTCGACCATCTGAGATTACAGACCAGCTTAACCCAAATATTGATAAAAGTGTGACAATAACTAATCGGCGGATAGTAATAGCTATCTATCGATACAAGCTATCCATGGTAGCTCAGATCGGTGTATTTGAATAGAGTTTGTTTGAAAATGACAGTTCAGTTGTTACAATATCCTATCTTAAGATTATAACTTACACTAGTTTTTAAAATAATAAAAAAGCTATTTGATATGTTTAAAACAAAGACATATATATTTCAATATGTATTTGTACGGTTTTATTTACTTTATTTGGTTTATATTGATTATCAAATATGAGTGTAAAGAGCGAAGACATTGCATTTTATCCGTCACCAAAAATTGATTGTCTTCGTAGGGTTTGGTTATTGGGATGCAGATCAACTGTCACGGTCAGATCTCAGATTGTTTTCAAACTGAGATTGTGGATTAATTATTTGGTTCGGGTGTTAGAGGTCTTGTATAAATTATGTAAATTTAAATAAGAACTTAGAGTAGACCCTAACTATCAATAAATGGCGCTGTAACATTACTCGTCTGACTAGGCAATGTGATCGTCCGCATCTAGTTGATCACTGAGATTCAGTCTGGACAGCTGATTTCCGTTCACGTGAAATCGCAATTTGATACAGTGATATTTTTAATTTCATTAGCAAACTCTGCAGCATTGCCAAACGGATTTTTTAATACACTGAATATCTATATAATATATAATTTCTTATGAACTAAAACTTTTAAAATAAAATCATAAATTATTGAAGTAAAATTTAAATAACATTACATTTTTACACCTTTTACCGTTTTAGGTAAAACACATTTCTCTACACTTTCTAAAATAATGAATACATGCAATATTGAAGTGTTTATAACATTGTATGTTTAAGTAACGGCTAATTGGCTATATACATTACCCAGTAAGTATATGAATTAGCCATGTAAGAAAGCTAATAATGACATAATTGCAAGCGAGATTTCTACATTTAAAATAAAGGGTTTAAGAACTGTGATATAATTGTTAAATCCTAGCTGGAACTGTAAGGAAATTCTACTTGTCTTTTAATTGGCTGATCATAGTAATTCCCTGTTATATTTCTACAGTTTTTCTTAAATTCTAAATCCACAAGAGGGTTTGCTTTACCTCGCATCGAAATTTAGATAATTTTGTTCAGTAAAACGATCTAAGAACAGTTATAGTACGGCGTGAAATGGCGGGTTGAAACCAACGTATAAATACGATTCCTTCAATGAATTTGGCTTGAATCGCCGGCGCCGCGCTCCATTGACCATCACGCAACTTTGATACGCAATCTGAATCGAAATCCGATATATCGCAAAATGCGACGATATTTTAGTCCGTCCGTCATTCGGACAGTTCACAGAAACAGCAAGATTAATTGTATTTCGGTTGAGTCATCAAAATAATTAGAATGACGCTATTTTCGTTTGTGATGCTAATTTGACAGACGTCGCGGGAGATTCGTGCCTTTTTGTTTGCCGGCTGATACTTTGATTGCATCTTTGTTTTTTGTTCCGATCTAACACGCGACGAAACAGATGTCGCCTACGCGGAGGTCGACTATCTGATCCGATTATAATCATTCATCACGATCGATCGATTGCGATTGAATGAATCAACGAGTATGAGACCTAAAAAGAATATTGAATAGGTTCTTTAAAAATAAACAAACAAAAAGACAGAATTTTGCGTTGTAAACAGGTGGCGAGAGGCGATTGATTGAGACATATATTTTGGCATGGCCAGGCAGAAAAACAAGAATCGTCCTACTTAGTTATTCGTAGTATAATCAAATACTATTTTAAACCCCGCTAACTAATATTGACGCACTAGTGTACACACTTTTACGAGAGAAGAGAAGTTTGCAATTATCAAATAATAGTAAGAGATGTTATGTTTTCCAAACAAAAAAGCTAGACAAAACCCGAGCGAACATTAATTAAGCCGCTGGCAGTGCTCCAATGATATGACACGAACGTTATTGCGATGAATAAGATTTAAGGAATCATAACTGGTTTGGTGGAAATATTTGATAGTCGCTTCTGAGAACACTTAATATGTGTGTTAACTTTGGCCGCAATAATAATTTGATTAATTGTCATTGGCGCTGAACAAATGTGGTGTCTATGATCAAAGCGATGTGTAAATCAAGGCGAAACAATAAAATGTACATCTAGTAACAATGCTAATTCCGTGATGTAGTTATCGTAAATTTAGTTCACTTAGATCTCAATGGTTCATTGTGCGTGTCAAGTGAAAATTATTGCTTGATATGAAGACGAATGAATAAACTTTTTTTTATGTAAATGTACATCATATTAATAAAAAAAAGTTTACCTTTACCCACAATGAAACCAAGAATGCGTTCATATAGATAGGATAGGTTTGTATAAAAGTTTTGTTTATGTATTATTTATACAATTTGAAAGTTCCTGAAATATATGACTTTTTTACACAGACGAGATTGTTATATAAAACATTTGACCAAAAAACATAACATGACGTAAACGAATGGATTGTTTTAAATTTGAAAATAAATATTGATTTATATAATCACAAAATATCTTAACAATGATCACGGATTGGAGTCACGCCAAACACATTTGTGGCCAATAATAAATAGCCTTCATTTTATTAAAATTAGAATTAATTATTTTATGAATTTTTCAAACGGTAAACGTTTAATTTATTTTCTGAATACGTCATCAGAACTATTTAGACATTCTTTTAATTTGGTATTAAAACAGAACATTTCTCTAGTCAATAGATGGAGAGAGAGAGGTATATTGTTTTGGTTTCAATAACTGCATATCACAGCTTTGGCTAGACGTAGACAAATAACGAAAAAGCTATTGCTAAGAACAGTTTATTATAAATATACTAAACTATAAAAATTATCTACAACTCTAATACATAACTCTACAACTCCATAGAGAGAGCAGAGAACAGTGTCAGCGTAATCATGAAACACAGAAATCTTTAGTCTGTCTTTTTAAATACCCGCCTCATATGAATTGTTTTAGGTATAAGCTAAAAGCTTCAAAAACCTAACATGACTGTATTTTAGACTATAAATAGGTTAGTTTATTTCATTGAAATTTACGATTACACATCGATTTTGCTACTTGGTTATAAAACACACCCACATAAGATATACAATAATGTTTAAAACAAACACGTCAAATTGTTTTGAATTGCGTGTTTATAATGAAAATTATCTCGAAATAGAAATATATGATACAATTTATTTTTGTTACTTTAAAAATAATAATAACTAAAAACTAGTTTTAAGATCCGGTAATAAATTGTGCTCACGGTATTCGATTTTTGTCTCCGAGAGTCATGGTTAATGCCCAGCTGATGGAGTTTGGGACTACGAGTTGACTCCCGGCAAAATCCCTTCAAGTAAACCAATTTTAAATGGCGCCGAATAAGTTATAAGAAATAAGTTATTGCAAGTTCTCTGTACATCGAGAACAAACAACGTCTATGGTGAGAGAAGGTTGTGGTATTTGCTATCGCGGCTAATAATTAGACTAACAATCAGGTATTAGGTAGCCTAACGTAAACCAACATAAAAAGTAAGTTAAAAACTATTTTTATATGCATTTTTCGCGTTCCTAAACAGCTATTGTTACATTTATACAAACCACAGCGGGTTTTTTATTTTATTATATTATTCTGTAAAATAAATAACTTTAAAAAACGTGTGATCTAAGTAACAGTAACAAATAGCGAAACTGCAAATAAATTCACGAACACAGTTTTAATGTTAAAATAGCAATGTCGAAATATAATACTTATATTAAGTTCAACTATTACTTGAGAGCAATTTAAAACATGCGAAACATAGCGAATCGTAATTTTATGCCAACATAGTTGTGAGCATCAATTATAATTAATAACGATAACCTTCCACAACTGTAACACGTCTTCCGCAGAGACAAAGAGATTTTCATTGACATTCCCATGCGTCTTCCGCTTAGATAAGTCATGGAATTATATTTTCCATTTTCGTAATAAATCATTTTGAGTATGCATTAATAAGTAAGATTCCGTAAAAAAAAATCCAGCTCTTTCAAAAAGAACTTTATAATATCATTTTTAAAACAAATATAAAAACATTAAGTAATTATAAGATGGATAAAGACCTACAGCAGCTGAAAGCCAGCAGTCAGTGGGAGGTAGCACAAGACAAGGTAGGTTGATATATTTTTTAATGTACTAAATATTTTGTAAAACCCTCGATCACGGTACATCGTTAAAATCAAAACATACGGAGCTGTTATATGAACGTGAAAGAAATATTGAATTAAGTCGAGTTTCATAGAATCGGGAACAGATCGATCGTGATGGCTGTGCAATTTGCCCGCTACTTCGCAACTCGGTTCGGGGAAGCCACTCTGGGCGTCACGCGGCGCCTGCACACCACAGCATAGGGCCGGCTTGTCTGCTATTTTTCACGCATGCTATTTTCTGACATTTGTGTTCCGTAAACCAATGTATTTTGTCTCTATCTTTAATTTATAAACGAACTACATATTGTATATTTATCAAATATCTAAAAAAATATAAGAAACATTAAATCTTAAAAAGATAGGTCTCGCTACTTAATTCATAACTATATAAATAGCAGTGATTGCGAATTTTCACTGCGAAATCACAGTGAAATGCATGAGAAATGAAACGAACGAAATGTTTCATTTCCATCTCTGATTGCTATGTAATTTATTGGTTATTTCAAAGTAATTGCACACTCAGCGCTAAATATTTCCAATACTTGGCCATGTTCGCGTGCGCTCCGCTATTTGCCATTATGTATATTGTCGCAATGAATTTTATGATTATCAAATAAAGTTAATAATAAATACAGATTCTCATGACGTATTTTCATTCCGTATCCATGATTCGTCCTGACCGTATTGTTAGGAAAAACTGTCAACTTTGAACGAATCAAAACATTTTAAGGCTTCTTTCGACTCAACCGGATTTTCCGCTGAAGTTAACATCTCACCAGTGAACTTTACGAAGTGGCATAATCATATAATCTTAATGATTTGAAGGCGAAGAAATTAATTCAACACGCCTTTTCTCTTTCCCTATATATGCAATAAATTAAGATTCATTAACCACTTAAGTTATGATACGGATTTTTAATGAATAGAGAGCATACAGAGACTGTGATTGCCGGAGGGTTCACAGATATTTTTATTATTTTCTTGAAGGACTACTATAAGCCAAGCCAATATCATCAAGCCTATTCTGCCTTAACAATCGGTGATGAAACTCAGCTGCAGGTATTAATCCGAACAACCCATCTAAACACTCTCCGCGGTAAATGTTGTAGAAAATGCAGAGAGAGCCCCAAATAACTACAGAAAGCCATGGGATCAAGTTGTTCCGTTTATATACGTAATTGTTAAATGATTTTCATTGTAATAATACACCATTGCCATATTTATAACTTTGCAGCCATTTATAGATTAGCAGTCAATAAAAATCTAAGTGAAATTCAACAATGTTGCCAGTTTCCTTGCCTCGTTAGAGCCGTGTTGACATTTACAGAATGACCCTTTGTTGTACGTGCTCTTAATAAAGGACCATTTATGGCTGCAGTACAGCATTTGATTTGTCAATTATTTAATGTTTAAGGAATTTGAAAATAGGAGTTTAGGGCATGCCGTGTTTATAAAGATTGTAAAACTGTTAACTGTTTTTGCTTTCCAGTTAGCATATTTTCTATGTAACAAGTATTGCTTAAAGGAAACACGTACAATTTTAAGTTATATAATCAAAGAATGTTGCGATTTCCTAGTAATTTCAATTATATCTAAGGAATTTTATCACTAAAGTTATCTTCTAGGTACAATGGTAGGTAGCTTTAAATGTGCTGATTAATCTTGTTTAATTAGTTGGCACACCTATGACATACTATCGATAAAGTTAACCATAGCAAAAATAGCAAAATTTTATAATTATTTGACTATTGAACTAAGTTTAATTAATTTTTTTTCTAAAATACTATAGATCCTTCTATATTCATTAAATTACTTAAATCTCTTCACTGTATAAACGTTCAATGTACCATTATTCAGGTAGGTACAAAACATTTAGCCGCAAAAAAACCCTATTTCAAAACAATTAACATAAAGCCGACTGGCGTCACTGCGATTACAAAGGACTTATCACTTTTTTGTTTGCCTCACAGAAATCCAGCCCAAAGTTTGTAAGGTATATGGGTCGGTTTTAAGTGGGCTGTCGCAAGGAGCAATTCTGGGCACGTATTTGTTTTCTAGATAACAAATTGGTCATCACAGACCTCCGATGAAGCTGTCGACTTCACGCTACCATTTTAACTAATAAATTATAGAACATTATCGACATTCCATTATACTATAGTGTTCTGTGCAGTATTTTTGATTAAGGCCTTATAAACTTGTACTGTTAAGCTGAAGATTGTATGGTAGTTTAATTGTTTATACGCTAATCACACACAACTATTTATAATTAAAGTTTTTGATGCAACAATTGAATTGATTGCGGATCACAGTAAGGTTTGTAATTAAGTTACTTGAATATGTTTTCAAAATTTACCCTAGGAGAGCTTAAAAAAAAATTATAAGAGAAGAATCGACTACCACAGCATTTAATGGTGATTCCTTTGAGGTTAGACGATTGAGGTGGCGAAGTCGATAAACAGATGTCGGGCGACAAAGTAACCCGAACGTGCTCCTAGCGTAAACAAGTAGTGACGCGGGGGGCCCGGCGCAAAGCCTAGTGCAATTTGTGATCCCACTATAATTTGCAACAACATTAAAACATGCCAAACACAAAACAATAATAAATGGGGAATTGTTGTATTTCTACGATTCTGTTTCAGATAAGGCAAAACAATTTCGACTCACGTGAAGACATCGTCTCTAGTGTTCTAAATAAAGTATGATGAAAAATATGAAAATAAACGTTTAAAAAATGATTCAGGAACTTAAACGATTTATGAATAGATTTCTCGTCCTCGAAGTGAATGTGACAAAAAAGAAATGTCACACTTAAAAATCAAATAAGAACAGATATTTCATTGTAACTCGTATCGAATTTACGACGAATATGATTTATGTGGTTTTTTGATGATGGACGGTCCAACAATGCCCTCATACAAATTGGTGAAAGAATCGTCGAGCAAGTTTTAGTATTATAATGCGGTCACACTGACGCGCTTTATACAAATTTTTATTACTCTGCCTTCTCGGAAATTATACACGGATTTATTGAAACAATTGTTATTTATGCGTACATATATATATAGACTAAACATAAGTGATTATATACTATATTATATACTGACGGACTATAACGTGCGGTATGACGTAAAACTTAAATTTCAGAAGATGGAATAGTGGACACTGCTAATTTATAAATGGATTTTTAAAATTCAAGTTATAGTTACCTACAATACCCTTCATGTTAAGTTATAAACATTGCCAGAAGGCTCACAAGTGCGTGGCCGGACTTTTAAGAATTGGTACTTTTCTTGAAGGACCCTAAAAATTGATTCGGAAATACATCAGCTGGTTCCACATAGCGAGGTGATACGGCACGAGGGATGGTTTCTATATTCTGTCTACGACCAATGATGAAAAGGTGTAAATATATACAATTCAAAAAATTTAAGTGTCTATAATGGCCTAGTGACTAGCTAATTGTTCAATCAAATAATTATCTAATATAATGATTAACATTGTTAAGCCCTTGGTTATTTTGTGTGTCACAAAGTGTCAACTTTCAAACATCAATTTAGTTCCAAAGCGGAGTCGAATTCGATTCCTAAATATAATCGATTAAACACGCACATTCGAACAATGCTTTCGATTGCCAATTTTATTTCATTCGATTATAAATGGTCATTTTTGAATATGAAAATAAAATGTTAAAAAGCTCACTTTATGAATTAATTGTATAAGTTTTTAACTAAAAACTATTGTTTACAGTGTAAACTTTACACAGACATAACCTATAATTAAATACTTATAATATACTGACGTTCATAAGTGTACATTATGTTACCTATATAAATAAATAATTTTTTGTTTGTTTGTTTGTTATTATAACCAAGATTTTTATTGATTGATGCTTGAGATTTTGTGTTATATTTATACTTATTATTTACACAACTATGCTTTAAATAATGTGAAAAATAACTTGCACTATTTATTACTACACCGATGACTAAAGATTTAATGTTAATTAATTAAATGGTATACAATTCTTTTTACATGAAATGATAGCTATGCGTATAACTCACACGATTTAAGTAATAATTACGTTTAACTAAGAAACACTTGCATACAAGACACCTAATCACATATGAAGATAAAGCTTGAAGTAAAAGCAATATTTTTAAAACACGAAACGTCTATTGAAAAGTTTTCTACGCAAACGTCATGTAATTCACATCTCGTCTTCCTGATTTATAATTTTATTTCGTTTAAATAATTCGCGGAATTAATTTGGCGCGTTGATGTATGTACCACCCACGGTTTGCCACAAATTCTCTCGTGAGAAATTAATAGTGAAAATAATCGATTAATATTTATTCTTAAATGTTGTTGAACGTTTAGTATTTTTAGAATCCTTTGTCGGAAGTTCCTACTTATCAAGATGTCTCATTCGTTTTGTATTAACGTGAGAAGGACGGCAAAGATTTATTTGTGGTTTTCTACATTGTAAGCTTTTATGCTTTTTAATAGGTATTTTTATAGAATAAGTGACAGATACAATCATGATTTTTATTAATATATAATTATCAACTGGATTTGTCTTTTTAGCAAAAAGTGCATAGTGCTGATACGAAAAGAGATGCGTTCATGCAATTTAAACACTGTTTCGATTGAATGTGGTGAGATGTATACCTTCTCTTTAATCAAACGATATGACTAACGTATCAGCGAAAACCAAACGCTGCTTCCTATTGGATCAATTAATCACAATTTAACGAACATGTTTCAACCATATTAACTTTTATTAATGAACATCGAAATATGCAAATCCCTTGAAAAGATCGTAAAACCCGCCTTCGGGTATGAATTAGTCAAACAATAAACATTAGCATTATAATACTTCATATTCGGCTATTCATTAAGACGGCTAATCACGAAAAGATATTAAAAATGAAACGATCTTGTGAGGCCGACAATGCCATTGATATTTGAATTTGGAATGGAACTGTCTCACCACGCCCAAATCGTGAATATTTAATAGTTTCATTTGTGAAATAAAGTGTCATGTGAGTAATGATTATCGTTATGCAGAGGGTTAAGAATAGCTTGGTGGAAAATTAGATCGTAAGGACACTAGTAAATAATATGTGCGCAATTAATATTCGCTCGAACAGTGAAGGAAAACGTCGTGAGGTGACCGGCTTCTCTTGGACCCAAAAAAGTCGACGGCATCAGACAAATGAGGCTGATCACCTACTTACATAAATGATTCACAAATGTACGGGAAATAGATACAGAAGTCTGAGTCCTAGACCTAAAAAAGTTGCAACGACAGTGATTTTTTAAGGACACTGGTTTTCGAAAAATGTATCAGATGCGTCATATCTAAAAATTGTTTATAAGAGTAATCGAATTATTATAAATTTCAGTATTAGAAGTATTGTGTTTATGATATCCATGTTACTACTAATATCATTAGCACATTGGATTTTTCAAATCAAGGAGAGTAATTCATCTTTATTTAATAAAAATAGTAAATTAAAAACCAAATTTTTAATTAACTAATAAAACCTCGAAAAACAAAAGAATTGTATACATTATCGTTATATCACGGAAGATCAAAGAGACAAATTGCTAATAAAATGATTTTATTGAGTGCAGAAACAAAGAAACTTAGAGACGTCATAAAATTATTAATAGAGTTATGACGAATTCTTATTAAGTATTAGAAATGTAAGCGGATGGCGTCACAATACAAATTAAACGTATCAGATGAACAGAAGAAAAAATATTTTTAATTTCAATAGGAGGTAAGCATATAGTATCTATCACTTTTACATAATTAAACAACTGAGACTCAATCGCAAAGAACTAAACAAAGTGTATATGTAACAGTCGATATAAAATATCGCGAAGTATATAATGTTTGTCTTGACTTGGTTTTGTTATTAAAATATTTTGATTGATTCATTTAATAAATGGATGCCAAGGCATAGAATTTTTGCTAGTGTTATTAAAAGGAGAAGATGGTGCTCCAAAAAAAGCAGGAAGCTAATCAAGAGAGACAGCCATAGACCCTTTACCCGTGAAGGGGTTCCAATGGGTTCCAATTGACGTCACTGAAGGTAGCTACTAGGATATAGGATAACAAAAGAATGTGTGTGCTCTTATGTACACGCGTTAGTTCTTTGGCGTAACAAGATAAAAATATTTTCAAAAATTGTATTCTTACGTAGAAACGTATGTCTAAATAACAAGAAACTACACTAACAATAAAAAAAAGAAATGTAAAAATAAAAAAAGGATGCATTGAACTTTTTATTATAACGCATTATCTTGTTAAATACAGTTAAAATATAACAAAAAAACTATTATGTTGACTTGTTAGGACTTCAGGGTGTCGGTTTTTTGTGATGGTGTGCGCGCGCATCGTAAAAATTTACTTACCATTTTTCCCTAACGCGCCAAAAGAAGTATAACTTCAAAAATGTAAAATATCTAAGCTGTTTATTATTATTTGTTGTCATCGAAAATAAAAACTTTTATAGTTATTATTATTACTATGAACATTGGTGTAGATAGAAGAAGAATGTATGTAATTTGTAAACCAACAATCCAGTGAAAAATGCGACAATTTAGCTGTCTGTATTTAAAACATTAATCGCTCTATTTTAAAAACTCAAATATAATTAAGAACATTATGAAACAGGCGGCAGCTAATTTAGCACAATCTGATGCAAGCTTATCAGTAGATTTAATTTGATTAATTTGAGTTTTATTTATTTAAGAATTAGGCAGCTGCGTTCCGTCTTTTGATCCCGTCACAGTGCGCACGCGATGATATAACGTTAAAAATATTTTTGATACAAGAAAAACATAACTTATTTAATCGTAAAAAATAAAGCAGTTGAATTGATATTGATACAATGATGTACCTATATTTAAAATGATTTCGTTACCGTTGAAGATACTCTTAGTACAATTTAACATAAAATTTAACGGTGAGGTTATACTTAATAACGATATGAACATCGATATTTCGAAATAAAAACCAACCACATTATTCACAACCTAAACATAAGGTACTAAAAATATATTTCTTCGGCAACGCTTTTTTTCCTTCAGAGACATCTTAAACTTAAAACTTTATACATTCACTAACAATCTTAAACCTCTCCTGTCCTATACTGAAACGGAAAATATGCTTATTGTGCAACAATTGATGTATGTGTTATTTAGAATTTCTGTCAAGTCAAAATGAAGAGACTGGATGACCATGGTAAGGTTGTGTTCACATTCTTTTTATAACTAAACATCCTTTTAATATGTTCATTAATATTTGAATACCGTAGAAGACATCTAGTGTACTACTAATAATATAATGAAAGTGTGAATAATTCATTAAAACAATATCAAGGGCAAAGTGACAATCCCGGGACGTCAGCGATCATCAATCTTCCCCCTTGTAATCGCACCGCATCATCAATCCAGTTATTTCGAGTCTCCGTGACACTTTCAACTTCAATAACGTAAACGGAATGCTGAACAAATTAAAAACCTACTATTTGAGTACGCAACCGAAATACTTATTTAAATTGAGCACGATTGTAACGCGTCTTTTTAATAATAATAAAAGCCCGTTTTATTTCTATTATTAACAAAAGTAGAATTTACAGCTTATATTCGTTATATACATTACAAAACCTTCTCCAGCTTTTTCCAAATGTACATAGCTTTCTTTCTACATCGCTTCTGTTTCTTCCAAACATTTTATTCTCCTACGTCATTTTTTCACTATTTTATTGTATTCATCTCTCAAATTAAAAACTGTTATATACTGTTTGCCAGTCCATGAGGCAGCCACAACATTATATATATAAATATTAAAATTATTATATATTTCACATAGCTGTCTTTAAAGCCTACCTTTTATCTATAATTTAATTTATAAAATTTGGTTTATTAACACATTTTATGGTTTTAGGGCCTATTGAAATAGCATCATATTTAATATATATATCTCGGAAATCAGACTATCTACTCCTGTCCTACTAAAATTTAATTTAAAATCAATCGAAAATAGGTAACAAAAGTAGGCACCGTCCAATCAATCAAAAATGAAACTAGACATGAACAAATGAGTACTCCACGAAAATCGAATTAACTATGAGCCAGTTTAAGACACCAATTAAAAATACAACAAAGGCTCAACTCAATGAGATGAAATTTGATCATAATCTGATTTTCTCGGATTTTGAGCCTTAAAAGGCCGAAGCTCCGAAGGCTGTTGGCACAACATCTTACCGATTAAACAGATAATTAATCACGGGAAATGAATCCGAATGAGATGTTACACTATACTTGCTATTAACAAGTGAAACAATGGATGTACAGGATGTTTATTTTGGTAAGATCAAGACGTTTGAACCTCAAAAAAATTAAAAATTACGTGTATTTAAAACAAAAGCTTGGCTTAAAAGCTTCATAATTTTATGGAAACATTACGTGTAGCATTGAAATTAATTAATTTTTTTATGATTGGTTTCTTGTCCATTTAAGAAAACGCTAAATTTCACTATTTTTCTTATATAAAGTGACAGTTTATAACATACAAGAGAGAATCCTTCAAAAATAATATCTCATACTCTTTTAAACACCCTGTATATTGAGACAGGAGCGATCAATCAGATTTAACGAGTCGGACAACATGGTATAAACCAGCCGTTATCACTAGTTTATTATCCTTGATTATTATAATCTGTGATATCTGAGAATTTTACAAGCGTTTATTTAAAGATAAAAAATCATTATTTTGACAAAATAAGCTACAATGACAATTAATTATTAATCTTACAACTTTTAGCGTATTTATTTTGTAAACTCAAAATAATAATCGCAGTTTACGAAGTAACTTAAAGCTCTTTTTGCTGTTGATTCGTATGAAATCTTGTTTGATGGATAATTTAAAAGATATATCCTTCGGCCGTAATCCATCTCATAATCGACCTCAAAGATTAAAATTATAGCCGTATTTTTTACGAAGACGAAGACAGAGTGTGGATACGTCGCGGGGCGTGGTGGGTTAAGTTTCATTACTCACGAAGTAATAAATGATAAAACATTATTAATACGAGATCAGAACGTCTGCCCGGATCGAGATTAATTAATTCTAATAATTAAAACTTGATGCGAGGTATATTTATTTTTATTAGCAATAATAATCTGTAACATATAAGAATTATTTATACTAGAAAATGAAAAAAAATAAAGTAAATAACTGAAGCAGCGATGACACTTTTTTTTCTACAATGTTTACTTTACGTGAAATACAATCTATAATTAGTATGTATATATAAGTTTTAGTGTTCTGTAATACGTTTACACTATGTTCGTGTGAGATATCGAACTTGCACTTATATTCACTGCACTAGGTTTAGTAACTAAAACGCTTTAATTATCTATAGCTGTCCTAACTAAAGAGAACTAAACCGTTTGAGTTGTTTCTGCTTTATAATTAATATAGAAAATTTAATCATATAGAAAATATAATATAGACACCATATAATAAACTTATGTTATGCTCTCCCCAAGTCGTACTTCGTACAAGTAACCTCACAACAGGTATAAACACATGTTAAACCCTAAACTGATTAACCGATATGAGGCAAAATTGAAAAATAACAATTTCCTGTTATCGCGTTTTGCGTAATAACGACCAGAAGTTTATTGGCAACGAAGTGATAAATTGAATAACAATTTATTCCGAACGAGACCCGTTTTGATCAAGAACTGAGATACATTCAAGAACACTATTACAATCGACATACCACTTGTTATCCTTTAATTGTTATTTATTTATGTTTTATTAGTAATTTATTAAAGTAGGTGACCGCGGCTGTAAGACTCTGTGCTTCCATCGTTTGATTGATATTTTAATTGGTACTACTCAAATTTATGTCACCATAATTGTAGTCAATGGATATATTGATATTAATAATAATAAAGCTTTTGAATAATTAGAAAAACCTGTAAAATGTAAAAAGCTCATTAATGCGGTGAAACTCTGTTTAAAATTTAATAAAATCATTACAGAGAAAGTTGGTTACATTACTAATTAATTTTAATTAAAAGGGAGCAGTGATGGGCTGGTCGCTTTGGCCTGCAACTCTCACCCTCGAACTCGTAGGTTTGATCCCCGGATGACATTTAACATTCACTCGAACTTTGAAGGAAAAAATCGGAAGGAAACCCGGCTTTCCTCAGACCCAATCATATCAAATTAAAAAAAAAAATTTAGATTCCTAGTTTGTTAAACACTTTTCATTTAACATCTGTACTAGGACATCGTAACGTGGGAAGAATCAAACAATGATACTTAACAAGACGTAATATAAATGTTAAATTTCTCAATATCAATAAATGTGAGAGGGAGACGGCTGACCTGCGCAAAATGTGAGAACGAGACATCGATAGTTATCAATCACGCGCCCGCGCTCCATCATCGCCTGAAGAGATCTTTCGCTTAATTATTTCTATTATGATATCTTTGGAAACATTAATACTACTATGCGATTTCTCACACTCATATGTTATCATTATATGCCATATCTTTTATATTGCAATTCATTTCTAGAAAATTCTACTCATTAGAATCATGTACGTAGTGATAATTATTATTACAACAAACACCAAACTTTAACTAAATAAAACATAAATAGAGCTAAATATCTGACAAAGTTGCACAGTTCTTTCAATAACCAACTTAAAGTTGTAAAGATCCGATTTTATTCTTTTTTTATTTATTTATTTTTTACAGGAAAAAGGGGGCTACCGAGCCCAAGGGACGCCCAAGAGGGGCAGTCAAGTGGAATCTCTTTCTCTATACAATTGGAGTTTGTATCTCTCAGTAAAAAACCACAACCGGAAGTTGATTTCACAGTTCGCTAGTACGCAAAACAAAGTGTCTTGTGAAGCGGATGGTGGAAGGCTTCCATCCATCAAGGTGATGATCAAAACAAACGTCTTGAAAACACTCTCCATATACTACGTAAACGTATGACAATTACTCTTTTTTTATAGAACAGGGATCAGGGAATAAATTATCTTCGAGTATGAGTCAATAAAAACTGTTTTTGAAATGAAAGTCTATTTTGAAATTTTCATTTTCTAGAGTTAAGTCTATTAAATATCTATAGACAGCATTGATACTAGATTTCTCGCAGCTAATTATGGCGAGACAGACAGTCAATCACTCACGATCTTATCACCGATCTTTACAATATAAAACAGTATATACAAATCTACCAATATATTTAAAACCTCCATTAATATCAGCGAATACAAAGAAATGGCTCTTCTTAAACTGGTTCGACGTGAGTACTTAGGGATGATATATTACAAGGAATATCAATCGTTGAAAATTAATCAATAAACGTCTTTAATCAGATAAGCCTCATAAAGAGAGCAATTATTAATAAGATATTCATTCTTAAGTATTCATGGGATTCTTAAAATTAGGATATGTAATTTTTGAAGCTTTTTAAAGTGTCTATTGAAATGTATTTATTCGCTTCAAATGCCTTAACTAAATCGAGGTATATAATAATAAATGTTTACAATACCTCTTTTTTGCATGAAGGAGAACAGGTCGTCTAGGAACTCCTTCCTCTGCGGATCGTCGCTGATTTCATAAAGCTGTAACAAAGGAAAATACTATTTAGAATTAAATGATTTCACAATTTTGCAAAGTATACTATTTAGTCCTTTTTGCGTGGGAAAACTTCAATTTTCCGTTATGCAAACAAAGAATTTATCACTCGCAAGGTTAAGGTTCGAGCTGTCGATAATGATGTTATTAATATTCGTAAACACGTGGGCCCGCATGTCCGGGACATGACAAGAGCATTTCTGAGTGCAGATACCATGAAGGGAACTAAGTTAACGGTTCCACAACGATTCCTAGTGGAATACAGAATTAAACATCGATTTCTCAAGCAAGTGTACAAGAAATTTTATTGGTTCACTTAAATTCCTTTGAACAAATTGGTGATGATGACTTGTTTTAGTGCAAATCCATTACGACCTTTTCGCATACATTTTCATTTAATTATTCTTCGAACTTTGAGGAAGGTTTTTATGGAAAGTTTAGTTAAGGTTATTATTCCGTTAAAGCAAAGTTTCTATGGTAGCATAGCAAAATGTTCCGTATGTTGGTATGTAGCTACTAAAAAGTTAGGTGGAGTATATTAATCTCTTAAAATAAAACGGTGAAACGAAGTTCGCTATTCGAGAAGCTAATGGTTAATAAAATTGCGTAAGCATTCTCTCTTACAAACATATCTTAGACTACATAAGTACATGTAAGTTAAATAAAAACATGTTTAATTATATTAAAAAAATCGGAAAACCTTGCCAACATACTTAGTATTTTTATTAGTGAATACTGTTATTTCAGGAAAAGCAGCTATCAAGATAATATCTTCGAAGAAAATTCACATTAGAAATAATGAAGGTGGTACAATTAGGCCCGCAGATGCAGAAACGTAAGTAAATGACAGTGCGCAGCGGGATCATATCATTGGCGGTAATTACTCCGATATCCGCCACTTAAATGCACTCGGCAATTTAAAATGTACACGACAATTTTAGCGATAAAACGCTGCATCGAGAGGTGGGGACATTGACAACCTCTATATTCTCGTCCTATATATTATTATTAAGCGTTTATTGCCGACAACCAGTATAATATAGGTATATAATACTAATTTATACATCAGATGTGTTTCGGTGATCAGTAAGTCGTCTTGGGACACAGCTACTTCCATTCTTTTCTAATGTTAGCTCGTTGTCCAAGTTGAGCTTTCTATTATGTTTATATCGTCTGCCCATTTCTATCACTGTCGTCCTATCTTCCTTTTTCCATCTCGTGGTTGCCATTATGTAATAATTTTTGTTCATTTCAACCTGATATCTCTTGTCATGTGTTCAGTGCCCTTTCTTTATAATATCCTTAGCTGTGGTCGTTAATCCTATCTCTTCTGCTCTTTTGCGATATCTCATAGTTACACCCACTTTATACTTCTTTCTGGTCCATATATAGAGCCATTAAAAATGTCATTTGGACTTTATTGTCGAATTAATGGTTTAATTTTGAGATTTTTTTTATCTCAATTAGAATTTCGTTCCATAGGTTAAATTGAAAACAGTATAAAGCTTAATTTATATGTAAGAAGAGCGGACCCATGAGATTTCTTTAATTAGAAATGTGTAAACGTAAATTGAGTGCAAAGATATTGTGGGTTACTCGATTGAAGTTGCATGTTTCTTGTTGGCACTGCACCTTCTAATGTTATTTTCATACATTTATATCCTTTCTTTAACATATTTTCAAAAGTATCTAGTGCGATTTCTGAGAGCAATAATAAAATTTAGATCACAATAGACCTCATAACGAGTGGTCCGATCATATGTTAGGGAATAAATTGAAAAAAGTCTTCGGCACTTAGCCATGCGTGACTTTATTATTATTAATTGTTCGAAATGTGTCACAATATTTATTTATTTATTCAAGCGGAAGGGGAGAGTCTCTAATTGGCGCATCACAATGGAGATTACGCGGCTTAACACCGTTTTGTGATTCAAATGGTGACGGCTCGGTGGGCGACAATACAGAGCCTGTTATGATAATATTCCTCTCATTTCATACAACAATTTGTCCGCAAACTTTTCACATCGAGTGGCCGTTGAAATCTTTATAGCTCCATGTCTGTTTTGTTATAATTGGAATGCATAATGTAACAACGTATCTTATGGGAACGACGACGCATTGAGATTTTTATCTATTTGTTAGTGAATGCTTTATTTTCAGCGGCAACTGTGCAGACTATCCAGGAGTTCAAACCGACATTTACCTCACAGGGTTTTTATAGAACAGAGGTCGTACTAACGTTCGTTATATCTAGAAGTAGCAATTTTTTAGTGAAGGTTAAAAAGAAGTTTAGAAAAAAAAGAAATATGATTTGCATTTAGTAGTTTGATTTGATCGTAAGGCAAAGTGTCAATAATGAGCTAAGCCAGATCTCATAATAGCAGCAAGAGTTAACATCAATCTTGGCGATCACTGTCGACTCGACGCCCCTCGCGATTAATCACTCGAACGTTTTCGATTAGCGCCGCATAGCTCAGAAAAAAGAAACGTTCCAATTAAGAAACATCAACGGCTTTAATTTGTTTTCGAAATCATAGTGTGCATTACACGGTCAAGTTTATTTATTTATTTCGTATTTACAGCTTACATTACTTATATACAACTAACAACAATTATACTTAACATGGCCAAATATGGAAAACACACAAAAACGTACAAACATTTACAAAAGGATAAATAATACTTTTTGAATACATAATACCTAATTCGGCTGTGGTGTGTCATGTGAAAGTGAGTATATCGAGATGGTGTCTGGGGTGTGCTCATGATGCAGGTATGGATATTCTTAATACTCCTAAGGCTAGGCTGACTGATTGACTAGGCTATGTCTAGGCTCCGCGATTCAAAACTGAGGTTTTTTATATAGTTATCGTTGATGTGAGGAATGTGAAACAATGATTACGAATCTGGTAGGCTGGAACATGGAAAGTCATTTTTTTTACAATTAATATGAGGGTATGTGCCCATTGCCTTAACTTATGTAACTGTTCTTACTATTTGCTTTTTCTACGTATAATTATGTACATTGTGGCAATTAAGTGTAAATAAATAAAATATGCTCATGATGTTGTTAATTTAGCGATATTCTTAATACTCCATTTAAGCATATCTTAAACAAGTCTAGGTTTAAATATTGGTTGTTGTTATTACTAACGGACCGATGATTCAAACAACCTAAAAACTAGTGAAAATGTTTGCGTGTAAAGAAAGTGCAAATTGTCAATCTAAGTAAATATCGTATCAAATCTCGGCACGCGTCATAGAATCAGTTAAACAAATTCGTTCATCCGGTCCACGAACCTTAATGTCAACAGCGCTTCGATCAAACAGTATTTGCATTGAACAATTACATATAAGCACTTAAGAAACTGGGTCGTGGAACGGACAAGGAAACTCCATTTGATACTTCCTCTTTCCGACTAATGTTTGTACTAATGAAGGCTTTCAGGGCGTGCGAAAATTTGCAATTGGGTCTTACATAGGATTCTTTTATTTGGTTTAGTACTCAATGTTCAGGCATTGCTTAATATAAATCAACGTTATCTGCTCGTACGAGATGGACTAAGTCACAGATAGCTTGATTGCGAAGCATGTTATTTTTAATTTAAATCTAACTTTATGATACGCAATATCGTCTGTGGGAGACATTTTACGGACGTATCCGATATGACTTCTATTATCTACAGTCTTAAATATTTTTACCAAATTAAACTATTAAAAGCATATAATTATTATTAAACTATTATAATATATATAATCTAATAAACTATATATTATAATTAAACTATTAGAGAAAGAAAGCCATGGACAGAGATATTTGGAAGCTAGGAAATATCCTAACATAACACATAAGCTGCATATTCTACTTTTGTAATGATTGTAAATTATAATAATTAAGCCTTAGTAATGATACTAATATTTTTAGAAAAAATCTTGAGATACTCCAATGTAACTGACCTAACACTTGTTTCAATGAAGCGATTTTAATCTATAAATAATTCTGCTAACATTGAATACCTAAATGGGACAAGGTGTATTATTATTGAAAACGTTTAGCGAACTTTGATAGACCATTGTATTCAGAGAGATCAATTTATGCTGATCATTTTATTGGACGTACAGCCTTCATTACGCAAAATTTATGTATTTATATATTGACTAATATACATTTTAGATTCAAATGTGAAACTGAAATTTAATTGAAATAGTAATTAAACATATGCAGGGCAGAGTAATATAAGTTTACACCTAACTAAATCTACCGCCTTTCGAATAAAAATAGTATCCAGCTTAATAAACGAGAGACAGTTAAATGTGAGCTTTTAATCTGTTAAGAAACCTTTTAAAAGTGGATATTCTCATATACCATTGAATTATTTACAACCATGGTTATGACAATACTGGCATCGAATAACCATACAACATAAGACAAACGAATCAGTTCGCATGGTACAGAGTGGCCGCAGCCGCAAGACATTCTCAAATAGCTTGCAATAATTCAAAATTGTAATATAAGAGTATAAATAAAGAGAACTTACTAGATAAGTAAGACAGCGTTTATGGAAATGCATGGATTTACGCTCATTGGTATTGCTATGAAAGAGATGAGATTTATTTGAGCACGTTCGGGACAACATATGCCGTTCAACTGTTTTATGAATCCAACTTTAAGTCTTTTCATTAAACAATGTATGTATGCATTAGTACAGGATTTTCTCAGACACCCGTACCATCAGGGGCTTATTCTAATTAAACAATCCTTTCCAGAAACATTGTCGTACGGTATCTATTGCACAGGTTCAACATCAAAGGATCCTCTAAATACCGCATGTAAAAACCAACCTAGGAATTCAGGCACCTCTTGATTCTTTGTGAATATATAAATTTATAACACTACTTATACAGATCTTCATATAATCGGTAATGGACTGTTAAATTAAAAAAAACATTGTTAGAGACAGACCGTCACACATAGCATTTGTTACTTACGAAACACACAAAATAATAATAATCAGAAAGAGTAATAACAAAATTTTGGAAAGCAAAAAAGGAACGTGGTAAATTTTAAGTGTGTAATGTGTGTGTCTGGAGCAGACATGTTCCACAGCGTTCTGTGGAACAGGTCGGCTCCAGAACGCATTTGTGCGTTCTATCTGAGCCGCTGCTTTAAAGTAAAATCTAAATGTTTATGTTTACCATAATTGCCATGTATTTTAGAATGTGTTATATGCTGTAGAGTACTTTAATAAATAAATGTAAAATTTCATGTAAATTAATACTTGTTGTCATTAATAACTTTGTAGATCAACGTACGTAAAAAGTAGTCGTGTTTTGCAAGATAAAGTGACCTATATCTTGTAATGACGAACAGTAGCCATGTTCGATGACTATTAATGTTTCAATTGCATACAGATAAGATAAGGCTGTATGTTCATAGGATATTAAAGTAGGGTAAACATAGCTATTGCGAAGATCATTAAAACATTATGGCGGAAAGTAGATTTCTTTTAACATAAATTACGTCTTATGCTTGCCATGTGCAATACAATATTATCTACACATCCAGTAGAATTTCTTTCTTGCATCACCATTATTAATCCTACCAAACGAATAGAAAGAGAAAGGATAGAGAAGAGGAGCTCGTGAAAGAGACGAGTGGAAGTGGGGAGGCCTACGTCAGAAGACAACTTGACTAACTGGCTGCTGATAACTAGTGTTCTAAAAAGAATATAGTTAAAGTGTATTTTATCGCTTACGTTAAAATTATATAAATGTATGTATTTGGTTAGTGAATAAAGCTAAGTTAAGTGCTTTTATGGTTATTATTAAGTTGCACGCGGTGTAATTGTGTGTTGTGTCATTAATGAATTGCATAATAAATAATTGAAAATAGGAAAATTATGTAAAAGAATCTATTCTTGAAACGATATAAAACACTCGTGATTCGTTGAAAAGGTACCAAGAAATTTAGTGCGTGTGTCGAACTGATGGACAGGTGTATTGCTACAGTTGTGAGTTTTAACTATAGATGTAATGAAGTAAACAAATACGTTAACGGCCTAAGTTATAGACGCGAAGCTTTTAAAGCTTCGAATTATTTCCAAATGTTTTTTTCTAACAGATTTCTCTTTTCCATCTTTCCACCAATACATATTTTGCAATATTTTTTCTGCAACAATATTTATGACCTGATTCATAAGGATATAAAGATTTGAATCATACTTAAACTTTATGAACTTTAATTGTGACTACCTGTCTTTTGGACTTTACCTGCGACTAACTTTCATCATCATGGACGTGAAAGCAGAATACGTGAACCAATTTGACTCCTTCAAGAAATGAGCGTTTTCTTAAAGTCGTCAACCTATTGGCGGTGATATGACTTAACATAAGATGAGCCTCCTGCCCTTTTGACCCCAAAACGGCCCAATGTTTTTGGTTCTATAACATAAATTCCATAACATGCTCTATTCTCTTCTTCTCTATCATCTTCGTCATAAAGTATTTCCAGCTTATATGCATTTTCATTTATATATTTATGAACTGTAGCCATACAAAAATACATAAACGGTTGGCAATTTTTACGCTAATTTTCGAGAACAAGAGACTATAAAATTGTAAGTAGGTAACAATTGAGATCTCTTCCGCTAGTATTGTGTGCTACAAATGAGTTAATTGTAAAATACAGGGCGTTGGCCGAGAAACAAAGCCTCAATTGATAGCAGTGTCGAAATTTAAGTGGTAAGGAGCGCCTTCGCTCACATAAATTAAGAATCTCATAGTTTTACGCGACTTTTCCATTTATTTGTCTCGACTGACACAGATAAACACAAAGGTTAATTGTGAAAGCATCGTTTAGTAGCCTTTATTTAAGGAAAAGCCGAAATTCTCTTGTAGATCCGTTGTATCTAGGTTGCATCGTAGGATTTTATAAAAGACATTTTTATTTGTATTACAGAAAACTTACAAAGATTTATTTACTTTTCATTCTTAAATTAAAAAAGTTGTCTGTATCTATTTTACGATCATTTGTCAATGTTATAGGCAAGATGATGACCGTTCTGGTTCGCCTTCAACTTTATTGGTATGGCCGGTGTATTCTTTCACCGTGCGAGCAAATGTTAAATGCGACAGACAAGTCTATTGGTGCGCAGCCGGGAATCGAACTAACGACCATAAAAACGCTAAAGTTACTAGACAAACACCACTGCTGCATTCTTACATGTTTGCCTGAAGGAGATCGCCCATTTTCTAAAATAAAAATTATCTGTATAGAGATATTTTAAACAGTATCTACTAAACATTAAGGTCTATACAAAATTAACGAACGAGCGGTTTCTGATAGAGCCCTCGAGTGCTAAGTGCCCTCACTCCTCTAACTGTTTGCACACACATTACTATTCATTTGACCAACGCTTTCTGATTGATAGATTCTCAGGCGTTCTTTATGGTAACTTAATTAATACGAACGTTTGAGACATTAGGCCTGCGTCTTGTAATTGGAACAAAGACTGTATAACATAGTTAACAATGTTTTTTATTATGAAACGCAGGTCTTCTGTGCCTGACACATGCCGGGAATTCAAGCTTACTGGTATCATCAATATGTATTTATTACTATGTATTTAAAAATATATATTAACTTCTGTATGTACCCATATAAACCCAATTTTATTCGATGTCGATTATAAATATATATGTTACGTTACGCTACTCTTTGTGGAAACGAGTAGGCAGTACCAACAAGTAGGTACTCAATTCAAATTTCGAACGCAATCTAAACACAGGGGTGTGACACACGTTCCACAATCATCCCCCTGGGTTGATCACGAAACCGAAATGTTCATCTAATTGGAGATCAAAGAAGGGTGGGTAATCGCATAACACTGTCTACTCAATATATCATATACTTACTGGATATTACCTACACATACTATTTATATATATATCGAATTAGAAAATTAATACAGAATTTAAAATATTACTAACCTGCATAGTACCTAATAATATTAATTATAAATTAATAAATATACCAATAAGTGTTTCTTTATGTAAAACGTATTAATTATTGTTTAAAAATAGGCCGCTTCAGCATTTACTGCCACAAATAAGTATCGAATTATCACATAGCAACTTTTTAAAACTGTTCATTTTTCAACCAAACAGTTGTCTTTCTACATACGAGATATCTAAGTTTACTGTTTTCGTAAATTAAATGTCTAATCCAGTAAACATAGATGAAGTCCACGCGTGACCAGTAGCAGATTGTTTTCGTCGATTACACAATTATTTGACCGGAATAATACCACGCGCTCGTTATTCCACTTAGTAGGGGACGCCGTTCTACTGAAAAGCTGCACAAAGACCGATTTATGGTCAATATATTGGATACGTACAAAATAGGTAATTTAAAAACACCTATTTTACTAGTTAGTATTTTTTTTGTTGAAGTCTAACATTTTTATTATTTTTACTTTTTTGTAAAAATTTTTACCAAAATTGTCTTTTGTATTTTAGATCGCTTGTAACGTAAAATGTTTACATAACATTATATTTATGGTAAACTTTAATAAATAAATAAACCTACTAAACTTAGATAGTACTTCCCTATAACGCGGAGATTTGGCACTCATAGGTATTTCTAAGTGAAATTTAAATAGATTTGTCATGTCCATAATTATTAGTTGCGTACCTTTGCATCGGCTTCATCTGTATTGTTATCAAACTAAAATAATTTTATTAATTTTGAAATCCATGTTTTAAAAATTTGGCATTATTAAATTACTAAATGTAAAAAGTTTAAAAAAATCTAAAATATAAAAGCGTCGAATTAATGGAACAAATCTTTTCCTCAATAAAATTTTCTTTCACACAATATTGAAAGGTTTTTCAAAATTGGAAAACTCAATGAAATAGATGAAGAAAATGTGCGCGCATTCAGGACAGCTTGACCGATAAATTGCGTTTCACGAATAGGTATACGGTCTATAGAAATCGTTTAATTGGAAAATGTAATCTATGGTTAACTGATATTTAAACTATTAGGTAGGTACATTCACTAGCTACGAAAGTTGTCAATTGTCATTTCAAACACTTTTTTTTCCGGACGGAATTTTAAAAAAGTGTTCGAAATTTAAAATCGATATCCACAGATCAACAAACTGTCAATCGTGTTAACTTTGCTTTAGCGTGAACCAGCCACAGCATGTCAAAGACATTAACACAGGCATGTGAGTCGCGCTCGCCGCTCATTCATACAAATATTGCACTTTCTCAATAATTCTTCGGAGGAGTAGATTTTATGTGGGCCTGGTAGAACGGTTTAACCAAAGCTTTTTAAGAATCAGTGCTACGAACTAAAACAAATCCTGTCACGAGATAAAAAATCTTAAATAGGTGAAATTAAATTAATTTAACGTGTATACATTTGGAATTGCGGTTAAAAATTTGCATTTAAACAGAGAGATTTTACCTTCTTAGTACGAATTACTATGATTATAAATAAGATTTCCTAATTGCACAAGGTATACCTTAAACATTTAGTTAACTCCTATATATCTAGTGTGCACTTAACAAAGATTTCCCCGTAAACTGTTAATGAACATACACATGCATTTGCGAATGTATTTGCAGGTGTTAACGGTCGTTGCCCTTGCTTGCGTGTGTGCATTGCACGACAAATATGACAGTAGTCATTTTCATACAAATTTTCATTTTATTTAGAAAAATATTTGGCAGATTTATAAATAATGTATATCGTATGTACTAAGACTGTGTATGTCGTTATAATAAAATTAATGATATCTTTATATTACCGACAAATATGTGCGAAAAACGATATCAAAATTTAAAACTATATAATATAAAGCTACTTACATACTTGTATTTACATAGTGGAACTGCATTATATAACCGATAGGATTTAAAGAAAACCTATTTTATTGCATGAAAACATGATTTTTTTTACTAAAAATTTGATAGAACTGTCATTTACTGTAGGTACTTCTACTTAATCTGAGTTGTTTCGAGGGTTGTTGGTAAAATAATTTTTATTACTTTAAATATGTCTATTTACATTTACTAAATTAATAATTTGTTTGTTTTTTATTTAAAAAATATTTTTTTTTAAATATATGGTATAAACCTTTCCTTCTGCAGTCTATGGTTCACGCACACTAATGCTAAGGGCTAAACACTAAGGCGACATGCTAATTTCTTTGCAATTCTAACAATTACCTTTCGCATGGGATCTACGCTTTTATTTACTGAATCATTTCAAAGTGGACGTTCGAAATACCTAGAAGTTAACTCGTACCTATTCAATTTCACATTCCTTTGCTTCGTTCTTTTGTTTAACCCTTTGGTTAAACTATGACAATAGTTTACCTCAAAACAAGATTAATATAAAAATCTCCCTCGCTTTCAAAAATTTACTAGAGTGTTAAAAAGTGCATCGCGAAGAATTAGTAACAATTGCACCGTTTTTTAATAATTGTAATTTAACCTGCTCCTCTGTATACAATACTTAATAAATACATAAACATAAAATAATAAAACTTAAATAATCCCGGATAAATAACACATTATTATGTCGCATTTTATTGGTCTGTCATAAATTATCGAGCAAAGTGTCGGACAGATAAATCAACGCGGATAAAAAAGTAATCCGATCATAACTAGATGATATTAAATCCGTTTCACGCATTATCCAGTAATAAAATTATAAAATGTGAACTCATAAAACCCTCTGACCACCCTTGACATTGACCTTCGAGTCATTGGTTTTGGCTGAAATATGTATTTATTTCTTTTGATATTTACGAGAGCAGACAAGACAGATCACAGTGTCTGACTATGCATTTGAACGCTTAATATACATTAATATTTTCGTGCTACCTTAACTGCTTTAAATATTTTTTTTAGTCAAAGCCAAAGAATATTTTTAACTAACCCGGCATAGATAAACTTATAGAAAAAGGAATTAACTAACTAAAAAGGATTAAATGTGGGAAAACGGATAATAAAAAATCTTAGCCAATTCATAACAAGAATGACAACTGACAACAGCCCTATATCAAATTAATAATTTTACGCTCAAACGGTAATCAAGAGAGATTAAACACCTATTAAAACGCTCCATAAATTATCAAAATTTATATCGAGACCATTTTTTTAATCCGTCCGGCTCGTTATTAATTCGAATCGTAATAAAACTATAATTAACTTCAACATAAAGCCCCTAAAACCGTATAATTTAAATATTTTGCTTTAATTTTATTATTAATAAGTTCATAATTCCACCTACCCCTTAAACATTTGTTTGTTATTAAGCACCTATGAAGAACAGGCAATCAATTTACAAATTTAATTTTAAATTCTGACATATTAGTGAAATGTCGAGTTGCTCATCTTAAGAGGATCATCAGCATGCAGCAAAATCAAATAAAACATTCAAAATATTTTTTTCTCCGATCGGCGAGTTGAAATCAGTTTTGCATTACTACTATTTGTATTATAATTTGGTAGATCCAAAACTATTAATTAACTATTGAAGACTATCCACCTACGTTAAAAACTGTAATTTGAAAACTACCTACAAAATATTGTGTTTACCTTATTGAAAATAATTTGACCTTTATTTACCTAATTTAATTTATACTATAATTAAATCACATCATTAACGAAATAAATAAAGTAAACAAGTAATTATGAATGATGTCAATTATCACAAAACTAATTATTTACCAACAAATGTTATTAAACTTATCCAACTTATTAAACTTTAATGTAAATAAAAAATACAGGATTCAATTTAAAAAATTCAAGTACCTAATTAAAAACCATATAATATTTAGTTAATAATTATGGCTTAGGGAAATCACTTGTTAATTAAAGTAGGCTTATTATAATTACCTTTTTCTTATCAACCTCGAAAAAGTTCGGCATCTTTGGCGGTTCGTTATGAATCGAGCTCTGAAGCTGCTCCTCCATAATAGAATTGAAGAAATCCATGAATTCCATGTAATTAACTCGACACTGATAAAAACCTCCGATTAAAGTAATCGACGAGATTAACTCGGAAAAATACTTCGCGCAATACAACACGTGGGCACAGATGGATGGCGCGCCGCCTAACGTCCTATCCGTGCCAACATACGATATAAACTAAATTGAAAATTGGAAACAAAATACAATGTTCGAAATTCAAATCTTGATATGACAATAATAGGTGAGACGGAGATAAGGAAAATGCGTGCGTTCGAGCGAGATGGAACTATTGACCAGACGGCCCGCTCCACCCCAATCGCTCGGCACAGGGGTTGTCGCCAGACGGAATCGCTTCAAAATTTAATATTACTACCTGCTACTTAGATAGTATTAAAACAAAATAAATCCACGCGATTATAGACTCTACTGCGACAACAAAAACATGTATTTTTCAAGTGATAATTGATGGATATAAGATGTATGCCCCGAGCGTATTTTAAGTATTAATTATAAATAGCAATCGTATGGATACAATGCGCAAGGTTATTCCAAGAATTCGGATTTTAAATTTAGCTCTTGTCTCGATAATTATTGAAAAGTTTCTACAATAACTAAATTATTCACGATGAATATAAAGTAATACCGAAAAATGGATTAGGAGCAAAGACAATCACGTTATCAGCTATCAGGTTACATAATAGGCGACCAGCTTATTATAACATAATACTAATATACCTACCTACTACAGTGGCCCTACAATACTTTTGGTAGATTTATATATATTATCTGTATATTTCCCAAAATTTTCCGCAGATAAAAGAAAACTGTGTGCATACATATATCAACACTTATTTCGTAAATATAATCTTTATTTCTTAAGAGATAAGAAACTTAAATTATTTTTGTAATCTCTTCGCATTATAGACCATAACATCCGTGACCATCGCCTTAATCTGGTATCAGAGCCACAAGCCTAACGTTAAAATCCCACAGAAAATTGGGGTGCGATTGGATTTGGCAGAAAATTGCGTCTCACAAATAATCAATTAAAATTTGTAAGCATTTGGTATTTATTGATATCTTTATAAATGGGGTAAAGTGGCAATACGGGCCACAGATTGATACGGGCATTGGCCATATTTTGACAGGTCCAAAATATTGCTAAAGGGTTATAGTATGTTATAATCAATCATTTTAGTCTGTGGGAAGATTTCACAAATCTTTGAAATTGTTAACAGCTTTTGATGCCAATGTTTAAGGAATATTTTTTCCACGAATTTTGTGGGCAGGAATTTTAAATAATATAATTTTAATCGTTTATTATTTCTAATTTAATAATTCTTATTGCGTACCACGTTACACTTGAGTGACTTTTTGTGACAATGACAAATAAACATAATGGAATAGACTACGACTAGATTCTTAATACTTCAACTTTTCAATTTTTTTTCATTTATGCGCATCGCTCACGGGGAATGCCCCACATAAATATGCTTTGGTCCAACGATGACGTCATCATACCCTTGAAATTTCTGGAAATTTCTTTGAAAAAATCCGTTATTATATTTTTGAATGAAATTTTGTATTTATTTTCCGTCTCTCTGAAGTAGTAAGCACCAGGGCTTAACTTTAATTCTCAATAGAATTATTTTGAGACGCAGAAACAACTCTGCCCCATGCCCCACGGAATATGAACGAGAATTAGTTTGTCCCGCCTCAATGGTAAATAGATGTATAGATAAGAACCAGTTATCCTGGCCTAGATTCCCAATAAAATAATTTGAGATGCAGAATGATATTTGCCCCATGCCCCACGAAATGGATACGACAGTCGGTCATTACAGTGTAATTGATCTTTCCCATCGCAGGTAATAATTTCTTAAAATTATAAAATCCCAACAGTTAAAGCTTTTTAAAAATAACTTCTTTATAACCTAATTTATCAACAATTCGGTAATAAAAATACAATAGTTAACAAAAAAAAGGTTCAAATTATTAAATATTTTCAATATAACAATGTCTTGTATTATCGGAAAGGAAGTGAATAGATACTGTTTTCTGGGAACTTTCGAATTATGAAACAATGGACCGATCGGTATTGGCCACATGTATAAAGACAATTGTCTATGAATCATTTGCTTTTTGGATATTTATGGTTAAGATTAAAATTACAACGTGTTATTAAAACTACAGACACAGAATTTCGTAAAGACTAGTAAGTTTATAAGCAATCATCTATTAGTACGTCATTTTTAGCTTAGATTGATAATTTTCACATGAGCTAGAAATCTCTTAGATTAATATTTTTGACGTATGTACTTTTTTTTAATATTTTCTAATTGCTTTGTTTAGTTCCATTCGTTTTGTCCATATTTCTTCTATATATTTGCACTTCTTGTGTTTGCATCATCTAATTTATTATTATTATTTTCTTCTCACATTGGCTGACACTTCCAGGTAACGAAAATAACATTTTAATTTAATTATGTCAACTGTATTATATTTATGTATGCAACATCAGCTTAAATCTAGTTTTTTAGATTTATGTAATTATTTCGTCATATAAAGGATATTTCAAAAAGACAATAGATAACTAAGCTCCTTATCCTTGTATTCCTGTGTAATCTATAAGAAAGGTAAAGACTTTGGTAATTAACATTCTCTTTCATGTCTGGAATTTATTAGTCATAAATACGTTTACACAAATTAGACCCTTAAAAGCAGCAACTGATGAATTATTTTTCTACATCAAGATTTTTTGCAACTGTTATCATTGCCCGCGTTTTTTACATGTATGTATTTATAATCTCAACATTATTAATTTTGACAGCACATTAAAGGTTTGGGAAAACTTTGAGAAAATTTAAGTTGTAATACTATTTTTTATAAAAATTAAGAAAACATTCACAAATGATCTCTAATGTTTGAAAGGAGCATTCTAGACCCGAATTACCATCCTCGCATGTTGTTTGAAGATTCATAATATTATTTTCACTAAAACTACCACGGGACAAAGTAACATATAGTTAAAATAATTTGATTAACAATGGTTTTAACACAATGATAGGGTGTCTGTTAGGGGTGTATTCGCAATTGAGTGATAATTAAAATCGAACATCGATAAATCTTCGCCCCGTGCGAAACGACGAGTGTTACATCTCTATTATCCAAACTTAATTACATATGGGTTTTCAATTATCTAAACACAAGTGGCCGTTGAGGGGAGCTCTTTAAATTACTATATTTTATAAGATACCTCCATGTAGAAATTATAAAATACTGTATAATTGACTA
This sequence comes from Pieris rapae, assembly GCF_905147795.1. NCBI lineage: Eukaryota > Metazoa > Arthropoda > Insecta > Lepidoptera > Pieridae > Pieris > Pieris rapae. Next base: position 562,510 of record NC_059509.1, on the reverse strand, counting down.
AGAATTAAATTATCAATTGACATCGAGGTTTGAGGACGGCAACGCACTTGCGAATCTGGCAATGTATCACATCACTTGTCATTTAACATCAGGTAAGGTTTTTTACCTCCTGATATATAAAAAAGAGGTAAATTCGCTACCTAAGTATAATATAGTCTTATCATCTACATAACTAGTTAATTTAAAAACGCTTTTTAAGGCACTATAATATGTACCACTAATGTTGAACCAGCTGCCCAGTGAAGTATTTCCTAACCAATTCCACTTTGAAGTCACTTATTTTTAAAAGTTTGGCCACGCACTGGCGACATGCACGTTGGCATATTAAGAACTTCGAAACTAAATTACTGCGAACCCTACAAAAATGTTTTGCAAATGGTAATACTGCATGGATAAACATTAGCGCGATCGACCATAAGTCATTCGAGTGAGTTTTACAATAATTAAAGCACTCTGTAAAACACCTATAAACTGCTAGTAAAGAGTTAATGGACTGGCTTCATTACCATACCACGCCTCCCCGCTAGGTGGCGCGGCCGGACGTTTTATTGCTGCATTCGGATCTGATTGATAGCATGCGATATTCGACTAATTCAAATTGCGAAATACCACGAATAGGGTTTAAACTTTAAAGGCTTTTCCACTGGGTTTACAGGTTTTTATGTTTCTTTGTGACAGGTCTAACCGTATGTCACTTTTCTTTTAAACGTGTATCATGTGTGCCGGTCCGCATAGTGGAAATGTATCAGAACAATTTGAAATAGTTTACTTTTACTAATTAATACAAGAGTATCGGTTAAAGTTGTTATGTGGAAAACAATCCGGCCGTGCTCCAATGCCTCATGGTGCCTGATGGCAGCGTTAGGAAACGACATTTGTACTTTTAGGGAAAAACAACTCTAGAAAAAGAGCATGAAAATCAGCGAAATTAATTTACTGTATAGATAAACACCCGTTTTTAATTGTCCTTTGAACTGACAAAAGGTTAGCTTTATTTCAGTTCTTATGCTGTAAGAAATAATTGTCTTTATAAGTATTTTAATCTATTATTGTTTAATCATGTGTTTCTATGTGTATGTATTGATTTGTATGTGATGTTAATAGCATTGGAGTAAGGGTAGTTTATTTTGTAATAAAGATTTGCACATCGCGAATAGAAGCATACATAACCGACAAGAAAAGAAATGTATAAAATTATTCCAGCAATCACTTTGGGGTATAACAACAAACCAATAAATTGACGAACGAAGATTACAACGTCAAAATTAAAGGAATGCTACGTGTTTTTGTATTTTATGTGATAGCGATGGACGGGTTCCGTTCACGGATAGATAAATTATTGAAATTGATAAAACAATGGATTAATACCAGACAGTTGGGAAGGTCGTAAACGCACGTTGGGCTTTGTGATCGCCGCTGTCTAAACAAATCGAGCGCACGCGCCATGACGTGTGCATCACTTGCGAGCGTCATAAAGCTGTCAGATTTGGGAATGTGACAAACCTAGACTATAGGATGATCTTTAACAAGAAGAAGATTATTTGTATGAAGACTGTGATGATTTAGTAACTTTTATTCTACCTTTAAGATAAATTTGCACGCCATTATGTGTGGTAATATATGCGAACTTTAGATTTAACACTTTCGTACCATTTTCTTACAAATAAATTATTATTATTAAAAATTAATTAATGGTCAAAACTGTAACCTTTAATAATCCCGTAAATAATAAAATAATCAAGTAAATCTTAAATTGAAGTAGTAATTTTTTATTTTTGTTACTATAATTGCCATGTCAAAATATCTATTTAACATGTACTGTATATATATCTATATGTGTTAGTGTCAGCTCTCATTGTCATTATAATTCTATAACTTAAAGTCAATTTAGTTCAAAATTGTTCTGTGATTTGCTGATTTGATTACTCATCTTTATTAATGTATGAGCAATGGTGTTAGTGTCAGTTGTCATTGCTCCGACATAAAATGATGTAGTGAAATTTCGTAAATAAATAAAATTATGACTTATGTGTGACGTTTTTCAGCAGTTCTATAATCTGTATTTATCGTAAAGCTCATTAGGCGATTTCCTTGAATTGTCGTAATTATCCGTGATCAAAGGGGACGTGATTGTTTTGACGGCGTTAAGGGTTCTGTGTATGCAGACTTAAGCGTCGTTACTATGGGAACCATACTGTCTTTGTACAGGGATTACATAAATCTTATCAATAAGCTAAATGTTTTTCCTCTTAGGGGAATTAAGAGATTCATTTCTAAGAAAAGTATTGTTAACTCTGTATTGTAATTGTTATTTATACGTAATACAGCAATCTACTAATAGTTATAAAATAATATAGAAATTTACTATGATGATATGATAGATATTGTAATTGTATATAAAACTACTATGCAAAATTCTACCTTTTAACTATGGCAGACAAATTTGCCATTATCTGTGGTAGAATATACGAAGTTTTGATTGTACCACCATATTATTTATGTATCATTATTATCACTATAAAAAGTTTTGCCTCAATTTAAAGACGACTATATAAACATTTTTATAAGTAAAACATGATAAGCTCTAGAAGGTTTGTTATGTACTCAATGTATCTTTAACTACATAACATGTCATGATTTCAGTCAATTCCACTAATTAGAATTTGCTAATGGAATCGTGACTAGTTAATTATGCTTACATTTTACATACTTTTTATTTATCTATTTAATTTCACAATGCAAATATTACAACTATTATTAATGAGGAAAATGTAAAGGAACACCGGCTATAAAAAATATCATTCAAAACGCAATTTCATCTGTAAAAATTAATAAATAGATAATTAAAACATTTTTGTTGTGTCCCTGTGGCAGAGCACTTTTAACGCTGGCAGCATTTCCTCGCTGTATTGCGATACCTATCGGTTGAGCGAGGAAACCACCAGCCCTGGGGTCACAGGTACTATCTACCAGGCGCCAACAACCTCTGTTAAGGTTATATGTATTAAATATTATACCACATAAACTCTAATCGTATAACACCATAATATGAAGGAAGGTATTGCATAAAACAAATAGCGTTTAACCTAGCAAGTATATCGAATCGCTGTGTCGGCAATAAATGATTGTTTTCGCCGACATCGGCCGACAAAGCCACCGCGACAAGCGACCTAATAAACAATTACGCATATAAACAGTGAAATTGTTTCGCGTTTTATCGAGCGAATCGTTTCACACTTCCACCTGAAGCTTCGACAATTGACCTCCTTCGTTGTCACGGGACTTCTAGGAAAAATTAATAAAATTGCAAATCTGAGTAAAATAAATAAATCAGTGCGCTCCATCCATTTTAGGTCCTGACCTAAAAAAAATCTGTATCTGTTTCACGATCATTTGTCTAATAGGCAAGTAGATGATCAGCCTCCTATGCTTGACACACGCGATGTCACCGTTAAATCGAATGTTAAATGCGCATATAGAAAGTCCATTGGTGCATAGCCGGGGATCGAAATTACGTCCTCAGGCATATAGTCGCACGCTGAAGCTACTAGGCCAATACTGCTTATAACAACATCGTCCAATTACAATAACCATTAACTAAAAAAATGTTTTATATATTAAAATATGCTTCAAAATACTGCAATAATAAGATCTTAGTATCTTAAACCGCCCTATGAAACAGATAACCAATAATAAACCCCAGCCTCCCCGAGTGAGCAAAAAGTGTTGTAAATTTATATTGAGAACAGGAAATGATAACCCGCGTGTCGAACCCACCCCCACGCATTTGCTCTAGAAACATTCATTAAAACACTTTTGGAATAAGCAAAACACGCAAATTATATTTTGATAAGACATTTATTAAAGTTAAGTTGATAGAAATCGGACTTAAGAAATTAAAAGTTTTTTTTCTATAGTGTTCCAGATTTGCTTGGTCTAGTAGAGATGTGGGGTCATTCTGCATCTTCTACCGCATTTAGTACGGAGAGTGTTCAGAGGAGTTTTTCGGTCTAACATTAGCAGTAAAATTTCATTATCGAACGTCAAGGCAAAATACAAAAAATACGTTTAATAAGTCGTTTCACAATTGAGCGTATTCTAAGACAGTTTCTGCCGCCCACCACCGCTATGTGGAATCAGCTGCCCGCTGAAGTATTTCCAAACCAATTAGATTTAGGGTCCTTCAAGTGCGTACCAATTTTTGAAAGGCCAGCAACGCCATGGGCCCCAAATTGCCAAAGGCGTTTGCCTCCTATTACATTAAAATATAGGTAATCTTGTTTAAAATTCTTTTACCAAAATATATTACAAAAATCCCGCTAAGTTAATAATAAAATTCGAAATGATCATGACCCTATATTGCCATAGCGCACTCATGCCTAACTGTAAATTCATGTTATCTCGCTTCGATTTTTTGTAAGATTTATTTGTTTTTTGCTCGGGGTGGCAATCTGGATTTTGAAATAATCTCAAGATGCCACATGTGTACACCGGGCGTTTCGGTGATAAACATTTTATTGAATAGCAAAAACTGCCGACCAAATGTTTTCTACCAATTGGGAGGAAGTCGTTTTTCAGTTCCCTTCCCTGAATCTCGATTTTATGCTGTTCGATAATTGGATTACTTTCTTTATACACATGTAATGTTTATTTCCAACACACAAATATGCAGCATTTAAAATATTCTTAATCTACCTTATAATTAAAAATAAATAGGAAATTGAAACAAATTTAAATGTTTGGCAACTTTAACGCTGGCAGCATTATCTCACTGTATTCAGTTATATCAGCTCAATTGTTCTGTGTTACCTGTACCTGTACCTGTACCTGTACCTGTACCTGTACCTGTGTAATAAAGTACTTACTTTTCTTTATTATTTTTTTAAATATATAAATATGTCTAACCGTTTGATAAAGGTTGTATAAACAAAATAAATAGGAATCGCCACACACAATTGTGTGCAAATTTGTCTTACAAGGACAAGTAACATAGAAGTTACATACATTATGAGTCATACTACATTATTTTATCACTACATTATTAAAATATATTATAACATATTCAAATTAATATATAATATATGACGCAAATTAGTTCGTCTAGTGTGAAATTTTCTGTGTGAGATTTTTTCGAATTTGATTTCTTTGTATATAAAATATTAAGCTGTTCTACTATCCTATAATAATATATTGTAGTACTACTATATATATACAGGTCGCGTTTAATGCGATATTTTAATTATGAACCAATAAAGGTTAGCTTTATGTCCTGTTTTAAATTCAACGAAATTATAAGCAAAATAGATCGTAATTGTCGTAATTGTTAATCGATGCAAAGCAAATGCAAGTTAAATAAGATTATTACCTCTTTGTACAATTATGTTGCATAATTTAAATTCTTATAAGTAATTTTGTGTCATTTGTCAAAAAATATTTGATCTATTTTGTTAGTTTTAGTTTTTATTTCGTATTAAAACTCTAGTAAGAATATCTTTCAATGTTTTGTTAATTATTTTAATCCTTGATTGTATATGATACATACTCTTTGATTTTTCGATTGAGTAACAATGGTAGCCGTCCTTGATACTACTGAGGGTCCTATTTATACCCCACAGATGCTCCCATGTCCCGTGCGAGTTATTTAAAGATCACTCCCTCCACCCTTACCTAAGTGAAACCGAGAGGCACGCGTCGCAAACATGATCTAATACACGAAGGAGTGTCATTCAATTGATTGTCATTTAATTTGCGCGCGAATTACATACATTTTTGAGACTTTCTAAAAGAATGTGCGCAACTCAGTGTTCGATTCGACCTAATTTTTCAAGTTAAATTTGTTCTTAGGAGTTCTTATTATATATTAATACATTTCAAACCGTATAGGTACTGGTAGGCTTTACTATTTCATGACCGATAGTAATTATGATTTTATTTATACAACAGCTAACGAGCCTACGGGATACCCAAAAAGTGTAGTAATCGCAACTCATGGACACCCATGTTTTGAGTGCTTTTCCGGCTTTTGAGAGAAGAGTAAACTCTTACTTCTAACAATTGCAGGTCGGGAAACTCTCTTACTGAATAGGATAGCAGAATGAAACTCTCAGGAAAGACCCTCCTGTAGTCTATCCATAGTTCACAAAAGGTACTTTGAAATAATTAACCTCTTTGAATTCTATTAATCTATAGAAGACAATAAACAAATTTTCCCCTTTTTAAAATATGAGCAAATGATAGTACGTCAATACTAGTGTTTGTTACCATGATGTTAAAATAGGAAAATAGAAAAATTTAGACATTTTCTTCTTCAACGGATACATTTAATAGCGTTATGAAACAATTATATTTAGGCCTTTACAAATCTAACTCTCCAATGTTGCCAATTACGCAAATTCACAGCAATGTTGCCATATTCGAGTAATCCAATGCGTTTTATTTATAGTTGCATAGTGTTACTCGAGACGGTAATGTGCATTGAGATGCTGCATCTGTTTGGGATGCGTTTTGACGCAGACACGCACTTACGGCCGACCTATTGCGTAAATTATCAAACCCTATATTACTTTGATTTTACATTTATCTCTTTTTCTATCAGGCTAAAGAGATTTTTGCTAGAGAGAACACGCTAACTTCTGTGTCAACGTTTTCTTATATAATGAGGCAAACGGACGACACGCCCAAAGAGGGCTATCATCGCAGCCCTTGGACACCCATTTTAGTGAGTATGTTCCCAGCCTTTGAGGGATGAGTATAGTCTTTCTTTCAAGGTCATTCTTTCGTCCCAGGGACGATCTAACAAAATAATTTGTGTTGAAACTTCGTATTAAAAGACAAAATCATTACAGTTTAGAAAAGTGAATGACGTATTGCGACATTATTGTTCTTGAAATATATTTTAATTCCGCTGTGATATAACTTAATAATTTAAAAGGCTCTTATTTGCATGGACATCTACGCTACGAATGCGATGCACAACATCTGTTGATCTATTTTTGTGAGATAGCACGGGGGGCGGAATGCTTGTGACAAATTGCATATTATCTCAAATTCATTTTATTTATTTATTTCGTAATCAATTAACAAAAATTATATACAATAACAAACAACAACTTAAGCGAAATTAATAACCTACAAAGTTTAAACCTTTACGTAAGGGAAGATAAAAACAATAACTTTTTTAAATAATTAACTAAGAAATACATAATTTGGCTGTGTTGTGTGATGGTGTTAAAGTGAGAGTAGCTATGTAAGTGATCGTATGCTCATAATGCAGGTGATTTTTGCTGGATGGATTTTAATTTTTAAATTTAATATGTGTATTATAAATTAGCAATGTTCAATAAAACGAGATAAATTCTATTACAATTCAAATATTTTCCGTTTAACGCTACAACGATGGGAATTGTATCGCCTGAATCAATGTATACAAAGGGGTCACAATTCAGGGTAAGCGTCGGCTATGTTGGGAAGTTATAGTTTTTTATTATTGACCTTTAAACATTGTCAAACACCAAAAGTCCAAGGACAATCAAGAAAGCGTTTTAAAATCAATTCGAAATAGTAAAAGGAATGCTGACGTTAAGTGTTCGATAAAACTAATCGTAATTTATGTACTTTTTAAGGCTAATTGCGACAAATCGTCTATTTAACGATAATAGTCGCATCTAAATCGTAAAAAAATATATAATGACTCAAAACACACCTTAATTAGGTACGGAAGTCTCGAATGCTTTTTAATGTTTAACTAATTTGTTTGTTCGTTTCGGAGATATTATGTCACTGTTAATCTATACAAATATGTATTATAAATTTTTTATGTAACGACTAAACACACTAGTCTTCAAAAATTCTTTCTTACTAGACTCGTAGTCATGCTTTGTTTCATGTTTCTCACATCAACACCAATTATGCAAAAAGCTTAGTTTTACAAGAACACTATTTAAGCCTTGACTTGTTTAAGCTATCGCGGAAAATGCAAAAGTATTAAGAATATCCATACCCCATACTTGCATGATGAGAACAACCCACATATCATCACATATATTACTTTCCTATCACACATCACAGCCGAAATAGATACTATTTTATTATTGATTATATTTATTTAATTAGCTGCATGTTTAGTATAACTGTTTCTTGTTGTCTATAATATATACAACAAGAGTGCTATAATACCTACAAACTTGAAAAAAAATATGCAAAAGGCATTATTTTAAAAAGTTCGTATACGTAATCACCCAAATAAGAATAATAATTTAGAGATCAAAACTTAATCATGTTATAAAAATATAGTTACTAATTAAAAGATTTCTATGTGTTTCCTATTGAGGTCTGGATTTTTTAATAAAATAAATTTAAGCAATTTCCAGTAAATTTCAAGTGTAACTCACAAATTCCTTTATTGGAACAGATAAAGCGTCTAGACGCAGCACTCGAATACCAGCTCGATGGCTCACTTGGCTAATCGCTTGGTGCCAGTTAACATTTTTTTACCTCGCCCACTTAAGGCGAATCTAATGGACGTATAAATGTGACTAAAGATTACGTTGTTTTTTATTTAGCGCTTTCATCCATGGTAGGACACGTTAAAATAAACTCAACCTCTAAAATAGAATTTCAGAAGTGAAGCTTTTTTGTAAATTAATTATTACTAAGATTGTAAGACTGTACTGTTTACACAGTTTATACGTGCTGATGATAATATAAATAAAAAAAATCTGTGTTTACGTTATGCGAAAGAATTGCTATCTAAAGTTCTAATATGTTTCTACCTAATACATTATATTATAACTCTCAAAGTGAATAGTGTAAAAATGAATTAAATGGTGGAAATTTTTATCTGCTTCCAATACTAAGTTTTAAAGTTATCTCGTTCAAATACAGACACTCTTTGTTTTAAACTGTGAGGATTGTTTATAACTGACAATAAATCCGCATAGTTTTGCATCAAATTGATGACAAAATACACAGGATAAATTATATAAATCAAACGTGTAGCCAATAAAGTACTGCGCCCCCCAGAGTGTTCGCCAATGAGGAATGTTCGATCGGCGTGCGCGCAACAAAATATGTCAGTTTTACGTGATTGCATTATTTCAATAATGTTGAATGATACTTTGTTCTGACTTTAGATATGCTCCATAAGTTTTCTTTAGTGTAAGAAATTATTGTAATAAATTCAAATCTATCCATTATCTTTCTTTTTCTTCATATACAGGTTGTTCACATGAAACAGACTCAAAACAGATTGAAAGGGTAGCTTGAAGTTGGAGTTGGATTATGACGGAAAAAAATAAAACAGGGTGAAATGAAGTGACCCTCTCCCGGACAAGGGCAGACATCAGATAGTAATCCAAAAAAACATAGTTTGGAAACCCGCTTGCTTTGACCCAAAAAGTCGACAGCGTTTGTCAGACACAGAAGGCTGATCACCTACATGTCTATTGTGACCAAAGATCATGAAACATATAAATCTTAGGCCCAGACCTAATAAAAGGTTGTAGCGCCAAGGATTGTTTTAATTATTATTATTAAACAAAAAGTTGTACACAACAGTATGTTACGAAGTCCCATACCATGGAATATGCACTTCAACTTATTATTTATTAAGTATTACACGTCCGTGAGGTTACACGATGTCAGCAGTATCGCTATGTCGCAATTTATAATAAGAACTACACGTGCCTCACGTTGTGCTTTGTAATCAATATAGCCTCTTTGTGTCTTTTATTATTTTATATAATGTAGCATTCAATTTCCTCACTTCGGATTGACTAGCTGTAATTTTAATTATAATTTTAATTGTAATTTTTTTATTTTAATAAATAAGTTTAAAACATTTGGTTTTTTTTGGAACCTTCGGCTGTGGCCTTCGTAATTGGCGCAGTCGGTAGGATTTGTTCGTAAAGTCAGTGAATCGATCGCGGACCGGGCAAATTCGGAAACCTACAAGAGCCTGCAGCCAGAGGGAAATCAAGACATCGATTTATCAAAGAAACCAGATGTGGTGAGTACCTAGTTTTTATCTAGACTTGCCAAATTATCCTTTAAGTTTTTTTTATAATCCTATACCAAGATTTTCCATCCTAGAGAATCGCGGACCCCTAGGTTAGGTATTATACGTAGAAATTTAGAATTTGATATAGGTAGAAATTTAACAGGAAATATGTCGGAGCTTTTAGTTGACAACATATTCAAGGCTTTACGTTTAGTTCCCGAGTTTGATGGTAACCCTAATGTTCTTACAAGGTTTATTAATTTATGTGATCAATTAGTGGCGAAATTTATAACAGCGGAACCGGGTTATGAATTAAGTAATTTAGCACTTATTAATGGTATTCTCAATAAGGTTACTGGACCTGCTGCGCGGACTTTAAACTCAAATGGAATTTCCGAAAATTGGATCAGCATACGTAATTCTTTAATAAATAATTTTGCAGACCACCGTGATGAGACCTCTTTATATAACGATCTGTCTCTTATAAGTCAAGATTCGGGGACGCCTCAAGAGTTTTATGAGCGTTGTCAGAATCTTTTCAGTATTATAATGACCTATGTTAGCTTGCACGATTCCGTTCAAAGTACCATTGAAGCAAAGAGAGAGTTATATAGAAAACTGACTCTTCAAGCCTATTTGCGTGGCCTTCGTGATCCACTAGGATCTCGAATAAGATGCATGCGGCCGGAGTCAATAGAGAAAGCTCTCGAGTTTGTACATGAGGAACAAAATACGTTATACATCCAACAACGCAACCAGAGTTGTACAGATAGAAAATTATATAATAGTGATAATAATCCTCCTAACAGCCATAATTCTCAGCGTAACTTTAATTTTGTACCTAATTTTAAGCCAGGCCCCTCTAGATTTTTGATCCCGCAACCTAATAGGCCTATGCCTATGCCAGTTATGAAACCACAGTTGCCTCGTGGTCCTACTAGAACTCAGCAGATGTTCGGTGCTCCTCCACCTAATTATCGTCCTCAGAGCAATGTATTCAGATTACCTCAACAGAGACCAATTAATAATGGTCCACAACCGATGAGTGGTGTAAGTCATTATGTTACTAAGACCTCTCAACCTAAACCCGTTTTTACCGGGCATGATTGGTCTAGACATGGTAATCCACCACCTTCTAATTATTTTAAATTTAAGGATGTTAATTTTAACGAATTATATGACCAAAACGACTATGACTTTTATGAACATGACTATTACTATGACCCATATTATCAGGAATATTATTATTCAGAGCCTGTTTATGACATGACTTATGAACAGTATCAAGACGCTAATGACTATTTACCTCCTACTGTTGAAGAGCCACAAGAGAGTTCAACTTCAGATCAGGATTTTCAAAAAACGGTCAAGTTAGAAAAGCCAAAATAGAAATCAATTTGCATATTCAACGACAATTACCGTATATTCAAATTTACAATCCACCACTTAAGTTATTAATTGATACCGGTGCTAATCAATCTTTTATTAGCCCCGAAGCAGTAAGTAATTATTTTTCAGACATACCTTTGACATTTGATCCATTCGAGGTGACTAATGTCCATGCAACCACTAGGAATAACTATTCTATTACCTTACCTTGTTTTTCGGAATTAAATAATAATGAAGATATTAAATTATTTTTATATAAATTTCATAATTATTTCGATGGTTTGATTGGACTCGATTTACTCACTAAATGGGAGTCTAAAATTGATCTTAAAGATAAGTTATTAGTAACTAAATTTGGTTCGAATCCGATTCATATGTATAACTCAAGAAATTGTAATTTGTATGAAGATATAATACCTGCTAATAGTACTAAATTAATAAGAGTTCCAATTGATACGCTAGATGGTGATGTTTTAGTTCAAGAACAAGTTATCTGTAATTGTATTATTCATGAATGCATTACATCTGTCAAAAATAATCGTGGTTATTTAGAAGTTGAAAATCCAACGGATAATGATATAATACTTTCCTTTGATCATGCCGCACATGCTGAAATATTTAATGTTGAAAGCTATGATTGTCTTAAGCCTAATCGTGTTGATGATGTTATCTCTCGTCTTCGTACAGACCATCTCAATCCTGAAGAAAAAGTAAATTTAGTATCACTTTGTTCTCGTTATGCAGACGTATTTTATATTGAAGGTGAACCACTTACCTTCACGAATAAAATTAAACATCGTATTAAAACTATTGACGAAGTACCAGTTTATACAAAGAGTTATCGTTATCCATATGTACACAGACAAGAGGTTAGAGATCAAATTGGCAAGATGTTAGAGCAAGGTATAATTCGACCTTCGGACTCAGCCTGGAGCTCTCCTATTTGGATTGTACCCAAAAAGGCTGATGCTTCTGGGAAACAGAAGTGGAGACTAGTAATAGATTTTAGAAAAGTAAATGAAAAAACTATAGATGATAAGTATCCCATACCGAATATTAATGACGTTTTAGATAAGTTAGGTAACTGCCATTATTTCACTACGTTAGATTTGGCAAGTGGCTTTTACCAGGTCGAAATGGACCCTCAAGATATTCATAAGACAGCTTTTAACGTAGAACATGGGCACTTTGAATTTTTAAGAATGCCCATGGGTTTAAAGAATAGCCCTTCAACTTTTCAGAGGGTTATGGATAATGTTCTTAGAGACCTTCAAAATGTTATATGTCTAGTTTACCTCGATGACATAATAGTTTTTAGTGTTTCATTACAGGAACATATGGTAAATTTAGAAAAAGTTTTTAAAAGATTAAGGGAATCAAATTTCAAGATACAAATGGATAAATCCGAATTTTTAAAGCTTGAAACTTCATATTTAGGGCATATAATTAGTAAAGACGGTATTAAACCGAATCCTGACAAGATAGAAGCAATAAAAAAATTTCCTTTGCCTAAAACCGCCACTGAAATAAAGCGTTTCCTTGGTTTAGTCGGTTATTATAGAAAATTTATTCCAGATTTTGCTCGTATAACAAAACCTATGACGCAGTGTCTTAAAAAGGGATCTAAAATAACGTTTAACGATTCAAATTACATTAATTGCTTTGAAAAATGTAAGTTATTATTGATAAATGATCCTATCTTGCAGTATCCTGATTTTAATAAAGATTTTATTCTTACGACTGATGCATCTAATTTCGCTATTGGCGCTATACTTTCTCAAGGAACTATAGGTAGTGACAAACCCATAGCATATGCATCAAGGACACTTAATTCGAGTGAAATTAATTATAGTACAATAGAAAAAGAACTTTTAGCAATAGTGTGGGCTACTAAATATTTTAGACCGTATTTATTTGGCAGAAAATTTAAGATTGTCACAGATCATAGACCACTTCAATGGGTTATGAATCTTAAGGAACCAGGTTCTAGGTTAACGCGTTGGAGACTTAAATTAAGTGAATATAATTTTACCACCGAATACAAGCAGGGCAAAAAGAATACCAATGCCGATGCTTTATCTCGCGTCGAAATTCACAACGAGGACGTGAGTTCCATCATAGTAAATACATCTAAAAGACCTCCATCACAGTCTGATTCTGCCACTGAAACAGTTCATACCAGTGACGAAAACCCAATTCTTGAAGTTCCTATATCTGACGAACCGTTAAATAAATTTACAAGACAGATATGTTTTGTCCTCGTAGGTGACATTAAAAAGCGACCAACTGTAACGAAACCTTTTGAGACACATACAAAAACGACTATACAAATTACTGAGACTAATATTGACAATGACGTTATTAATGCAGTTAAGGAATATGTAAACCCCAAGGTCAAGACAGGAATCTTAATCCAACCCCCATTAGCTATGTATAAAATAATCCCCATAATACAAAGTAATTTTAAAAATTCCGCAATGAATCTTATTTTAACGAAAACAGAATTAGAAAATGTTAAGGACTATTTACGTCAACAGGAAATTATACAAAAATACCATGAAGGTAAAACAAATCATCGTGGTATTACAGAATGTTACTTAGCATTATCTTCCAGGTATTATTGGCCTAAAATGAAGGATAGCATTTCAAGATATATTAACGAGTGTAATATTTGCGGTCAAGCCAAATATGATAGGTGTCCAATTAAACAGAGGTTTTGTATAGTTCCACCCCCTTCTAAACCCTTTCAGACAGTTCATCTCGATCTTTTCACAGTTCAGTCAGAGAAATATCTTACAATAGTTGATGCGTTTTCCAAATATGCACAAGCTTATCACTTGAGAGATAGCACAGCTTTAAGTGTAGTTCAAGCTCTTCTTATATTTTGCACCCATCATGGTATGATGTTAACTGTAGTTACGGATCAAGGTACTGAATTTACTAATCAAATATTTTTAGAATTTGTTCGTCTTCACAAAATTCAGCATCATAAGGTTCTAGCTCATTCTCCGAATGACAATGGAATCGTTGAGAGATTCCACTCAACTATCCTTGAACATCTAAGAATATTAAAATTAGAGAAACCAAACGAACCGGCAATTAATCTTATGCCATATGCCATTTTAGCCTATAATAGTTCTATTCACAGTTTCACGAAATGTAGGCCATTAGACCTAATTACAGGACATTTTGACCCTCGTGACCCTGTAGACATAGACTTAACCGAACATTTATTACAACAGTATTCTCAGGACCATAAAAGACGAATGACTCAAGTATATGAAATTATTAACGAAACCTCCTTACATGACAGGACTCAATTGACTGAAAACCGAAATAAAGACAGAGAACCTGAAAAAGACTATACCCCAGACCAACAAGTTTTCATACGTAATCCCATGGCAGCCCGACAGAAATTAGCACCACGCTATACGCAAGACACAGTGCTCGCGGATCTTCCCATTCATATATATACAAAAAAGAAGCGTGGTCCCGTTGCAAAATCACGCCTTAAGCGAAGTTCTAAACATCCCACTTTGTTACAGGATACTACTATGGTTGACGCTTTCTCTATTTGATCCTCATTTGAGACAGCTTAATAATAAAATAGCTGTAATTTCAAACGAACTTAGTATGTTTGAGTCAGTACGTCGCAAAAGGGAACTCATTGACGGTCTAAGTTCCATTATTAAAAGCATTTCTGGTAACCTAGATTATGCGATAATGAACATAAGTTAGAAACGAAAATTAACAGCCGTGTTAGTTTAAATAATGTTAAAGTAATGATAGGTAAACTTAGGATTTTATACTCTAGTGATAAAGTCCTTGACGTAGAATTTAGACAGTTTTATGGAATAATTAAGTTAGGATATTTTTACTCAGAGAGGCAAGTTGTAATAGTAATAAAAGTTCCAATTATTGTATCCTATACCTATGACCTTTATAAATTAATTGTTGTCCCGAATAAAAACCATAAAGTCCTTATTCCCATCTCTCCATTTTTGGCAATTTCTGGAAAAGACTCTAGGTACATAGAGACAGAATGTCCGAAGTTGAATTCGTGGTTTCTTTGCACCTCAAAGCCAGATTATAAGAAGGATAAACATGATTGTATCCAGCAGTTGATTACCCATCAGGAACTCAATCAGTCCTGCCCCTTAACTTCAGTTGTCCTGCTAAATGAGGCTTTAGAACAACTCGATGACAAGCATTATACAATGAGTTTTCCAACCTTAACGAAAGTTAAATTATTCTGTGGACAAGAACAATATAGGACACTACAAGGCAGTTATGTAGCAACCATTCCACTTAATTGTTACCTCAAGGCACCAGGATTTACCATTACTAATGTGAATAATCGTATAAAAGGTCATATTGTGAAGATATTGGAAATACCACAACACATTGAATCCAAGTATAGTGAACAACCAATATTAAATCTGGCATCTGTAGACCTGAACACTTTCCACAGTCTTAACACGAAGATGTCTATGCAGCCTCCGGTACATTTAAACCAATATGAGGATATAAGTTTATATCATACTACAATACCTCTATATATAGTATTGGTGATTACGATTACATTAGTTGGTATCATAACATATAGACGAATGGGAATTAAATCTGAAACAAAAGGACATCCTGGAAGAGAACAAGTTCCTGAAGACCCCAGTCTAGTTAAAGTGAATCCCGGACACATTTCATCAGCTACTCTCTCAAACAAAGTTCTCGAATAGTCGCTGATTTTAGGAGGGAGGTGTTACGAAGTCCCATACCATGGAATATGCACTTCAACTTATTATTTATTAAGTATTACACGTCCGTGAGGTTACACGATGTCAGCAGTATCGCTATGTCGCAATTTATAATAAGAACTACACGTGCCTCACGTTGTGCTTTGTAATCAATATAGCCTCTTTGTGTCTTTTATTATTTTATATAATGTAGCATTCAATTTCCTCACTTCGGATTGACTAGCTGTAATTTTAATTATAATTTTAATTGTAATTTTTTTATTTTAATAAATAAGTTTAAAACATTTGGTTTTTTTTGGAACCTTCGGCTGTGGCCTTCGTAATTAGTATATAATCACAATTATATATAGAATGATGCAATTACCTCAATATACGACTCTATTGTCCGTAAGTTGGGTTCAGGCACGTAATTATTAAGTCTTTGTTCAATACATTGTATAAAATGTATGGACAACTTGCGAGTACTCGTGAGCTACGCTTATGCTACGACCTAACGAATACGGTTGAATACTGAAATTATATTTTTGGGGTTTGGGGTCAAGGACAAAAATGTAAAAACAATTTAAGACATTTACACAGAATTTCTAGAATTTAATACTTGTTTGAAATACGCTTGCAACACTGTTACAAGAAAAATACGTTTATCAGAATGCTCATAAGCAACTCCTCAATTATACAAGGATGTTGAATTTAATAACATAAATTGAACTCTTTTTAAAGTAAAAACCGGCTGAATAGACGTAAACGTTTTCTTCATGTATAAGGACCTATTGGATAAATTTAATTATTTATGAACAGTATTTTATTGAGAGTTAAAAATATATTCATGTATTGTTGAGACTGCCTTTTAACAGGTAAGAGGTGTAATTTTTAATTAACTCTATACAAGCCATCTGGTGCATTGGCTGACACGAAAATTACGAGTTCGGCGCTTGTCGATAGCCCGCTTTGTAATTGTTGTAGTAATTTTTCCAAGACTGAGTACAAAATTAACTATACAAGTATGTATGAACGAAATAAACCCCAAAAATAACCCGAACGGGTTCTTGTACAGATCTCACGAATAAATAGGGTGATTCCTTTGTAAGGTTTAATGTAAATTTACTGAAATGTCAAAAATTTTATTAGCGGGCAAAGCCGCAGGTGAAAGCTAGCGTAATAGACAATAGACATTTAATTCTGATTCAGATACAGAACTTCCATCTTAAGTTCTACTACATCAACCATTAGCGTGTATATTTTCTTAATTTCCCTTTCTCACTCTCTCTCAATCGGTCTCGAACTCTCTCTCCCTTTTCTTCAACAAAAATGCTGCAGATCTTCGTGACGTTTAAAACAACAACTCAAAAAGATGGATTGTATCGCGAAACTATTTAAAATTGCCCACATGGTCTTTAACAAAACGAATTGTTCAAGTCCCCACCCATGACCCCTTCAATGAAATATAACAAAAGAATCGCGTCAACGCGAAAGGATAACTTATTCAACAGTTATGAAGGGTTGAACTCGTACAGTGATTATGTTATTGGGGTAAATGTTTACTATATACTGACTTATCGCTTGTCATAAAATCGATTATGCAAATTATGTCGGCTTTTGTGTTGGCCGTGTTTTACTATGTTTATATGAAACGATTTTTTCAAAGGTTCGTTTATGTACAGAGTTGGTTATTTTTCTCTGTCGTTCTTTACGATTTCTTATGACTTGTACCCCAAGTATGGCCACTTAATGGAATTAAAAAACATGAATGATGTAAATGATGAGTTTCCAGTAAATTACATAACTCTAAGTGGCGTTTGACATCAGATTAAAGCCAAAAATTTGTATCTACAAATATTTTTTTTTAAATTTCTGTTAAGTGAAATAAAAAAAATAAAAAAAGTGGTAAATAAAGGGCTTGCGCCACCACATTATTGCAGTGTGCAGCATTTCTGAGAGATGAAAATATGTAGATGAAAACATTTGAAGCTGTTTTAAGAAGTTGTATACGACAAATTTATCAAAGATTTTTTTATACAAATACTAATTATGATTAAAAGACCGCCAGAACTACTAAAACTCTTCCATATAATGCACACAGGTACAACGAATCAATAACTATGACTTACCTGACGGACCTGCTTGTATTGCTCTTCAAAGCTCCACCCTGCGGCGCTGCCCTCGGAAGAGGAGGACGAGGCAGACCCTGCCGGCGGAGCCGGTGGAGGGGGCGCTGGGGCGAGGAACGCCGGGGGAGCATAGAAGCCCCCGGGACCCCCACCTGCCATGGCGAACACGCTAGGTGTCGAAAGGGGGGCGCCTTGGGCCAGAGATGCGAGAGAAGAGAGGTGTGGGTGTAGTGATGTCTTCAGGGATTCGAAGTCATCCCGGACCTGCAAATAAAGTGTTAACTAAGAAGTGAAAGTTTATTTTGAGTCTCGTTGAAGAACATTGTAGTTTTATTAGTATGATTTCGAAAAAAGTAATATCATATTATGTTGCTACTTAAACATTCATAACATACAACTATTTCAATGAAATGTATTTGACTTTATTGGTTTAATTGTATATTTCTTGGGACGTTAACTTGAATACTCGTAAATTTATAACATTTTCAGGAGGTCAGAGGTGAATAAGAATTATAATTAGAATAATAATATTATATCTATTATTGCTGTTTTTTTAATTTTATTCTTTTGTTTTTCTTTGTCTTTTCATGCTTGTTTTCTGTTTTTTATATATAATTTGTTAATCTGCTTTGGCTTTGTGTATTGTTTTAGTATTTTGTATAATAATATGTATTAAGTAAGCTATTCGATTACTTATAATTAAATAAATAAATAAATAAATATCTACGCTGGTAGAAGTTATTCACCTTGATCACCTCCCTCTCCATGGGTCTGGGTGAGTTCCGCTGAAGCTGATGGTTAATATTTATTTGCTGATGATTCATGGCGTGGTGTGTCAAGTTGTGCTGGTGCGGATGAGGCATGGGCTGATGTTGTGGATGTTGTTGGATGGTGGGGGCGTCTCTGCCTACACCCTCGTCGGAGCTCTCGCAGGATTGCTCACCGGACGACTCTCCCTCCGACCGGGCTGACTGTAAAATATGCTATCATAAGCAAAATTATTTAGAAAATAAATTCTTATATTATTAATATACACCAAAATTAATAATTATCCTACTACCAAACTAAAAATAATATATTTAATCATACTGTGATGTACCAGAGGAATGCAAATATAAAGTATTTGATATAAAAGGAGCATGTTTAGGGTATTTACATATCAATAATATTATATCGAGCGGGTAGCTGAAAAAAATTGGAAGACGATGGCACACAATAAATTAGGGTGGAAAAAGTTGGAGTAGGCCTTCTCCCGGACAGGGGCCGCATTTTAGTTAAAATTGTATTTATATCTATTTTATTTTGTTTAGGTAAATAGGATAAGGAAAAATAAAGGCTTATTATTATTATTATTACTATGTAGGTTGAACTTACTAAGACATATAAAAGGAGGCAAAAATCTCACTAAGAGGTTTTAAAAATGGGTGAATTACTACCAATAAAAATATTTTTTGCTTGGTAGTAATTGTCCGATTATAGTAGTATATGTAGTATATACACGTATGTATCATATATATTGAATATGTGTCAGCCTAATTTTAGTAATTAGTTCAGATAAAACTAGCAAAAAACTACGCGTCGTCCATAAATATATAACCGGTCAATTTACTTTGTAGACGACAAAACAACCCAGCTATATTCTTTAATTTTAACATAGAACATTGTAAATTGTGGGCTTATTTTAATATAATGACAAGAAATGTCGTTTAATGACATTGACAGGTGTATCGTAATTATTAATAAATGGTGGGAGGCGTCAGGTATCGCTAAAAATATATATTCAAATTGTTACTATTAAAGAGCCCATTAGGGTTTTGCTTTGGTTTGTAAAAATATTTAAAGACTTTATTCGAGTATTAGGAGTGTTGATCTAAAGGCTTTACCGTGCGACCTCATCCCTGAGGTCGTAGGTTACATCCCATGCTGTGCACCACTTTGGGATTCGCGCATTTTAACAAACACTTGTTCGGTAAAGAAAACCGGCTTGCCTTAGACACAAAAAGTCGCAACGTGTGTCAGGCACAGGAGGCTGCCTTGCTTGCCTATTAGATTGACAAATGATCATGAAACAGATCATAAATCTGAGGCACAGAACTAAAATGGTTGAAGCGTAACTGATTTATTTCAGGTATAAGGGAATTTTGCCAGTTCGGCTCCGTTGTTAAGTAAGAAATTAGCCCAACGCCCCATCGGCCGAACTTAAAACTATACTAGGACATAAGCAAACGATGGAAGTTAATTTATTTAATTTGTATAGAAGTGAGCTACAAAAATTCAAAAGGCCTTCTCTATGTGCATTGTCTCCTAGTACAAGCAAAAACAAATACAATACAATAAAAACTAAAAATTGTTGTTAAAAGTTAGTTTTTTATTATTTTTTGTAGTCGTCATAATTATATTTAAAGGATAAATAATAGATTGTAACATATCTAGAATGCAATTTGGTGTTTATACATGCGGAAATTGAATTTACTTATAAATTAAGATTTCCTTGAATTATATTAATAATATTTACATTGTAAATGAATTTATTGTATTACTAGTTCGTGTACCGGTAATTAAATGTAAACAATTTAATCTCTGGAATTGTAATCAAACTTTAATTGTTTCTATTCGATTAAGAAATTACATTGCAGTGCATACAATGTAAGTGCGATTATTTCTGCTAAATTGTATATTTAAATATTAAATCATATGTTAGCCATAGTCAATAGTGGCTAAATCATAACAATTTAAGGATAGAAAAGAACGTTGACATCATTGGTCCATCTGCCAATCCAATCAACGCTCGGTGGACGAATTTTGAAGATAAGTACGGCATATGGTAACCACGAGAACACCTGAAGGCTCTCATTACAGAGTTATTTCACTTGTGGTAAACTCCTGCGCAACACGAATTATAATATAATGCATTTCGAGCTTGCAACAAGATTGCAACTGGTACAATTTACTTCGCTGTATTCAATATGGTTTTATTTCTTTAAACGGATTTTTGTTATATAATAAAATTACTTGCCAAATTATCCCCGGCGTAGTTTCTTTATCGAAACGATTCTCTTTTTAAATAGTTTATATAAGCGATTCACTTTACGCTTTATATAAACTATTTCAAAAGAATTTCTCGCGTTTAACGACTACTTAATATAATATAAGTAACATATAAAAATATACCGAAACATCTTATCAGAGACGTTGTAAGTATCCCCATACAGCTAAGAAATGCTGCCAGCCTTGACATTGCAACGGAGACTAAACTTTTAAATGTGTTTTAATTTTCTATTTCTTAATTTTTAAATAGCAATAGTTCGTAACCAGACGCCAACTTGAATCTTTCATTGCCTGTGCATTTAAACCTCACGACCTAATCTAGTTCAAATGGAACGAAATCAAAGTCATTTATTATTTTACAAAAATATATATATATATATTTGTGAATGAATTTTCCGCAGCCCATCCAGTACAATTTTCTGATTGATGATTCTCTTTTGTATATCTATATTAAGAAGTAGGCAACAGCTCCTTTTTGCAAATCTTCATTTTAATAATAATTTAAAACACTTAGAAGCAAAGAACACAAGTACTATTTATATAAAAGCTATATTGTGGCAGTGTATCGGAGGAAGGAGCCCGCCCGCGGCCCTCAATTACGACATTAAAATTATCATTTTCATTCATTTTATTTCGATTTTTATTTATTATTCGCATTATTATATTGTGGGGTCATTATCGGTGAAATGTTTCGTTCGGATAAATGCCTCGCTGCAATCGTCACGCGAACTCGATTCCCTGATTTTGGGTTCCTTTGGGATCTTGTTTACGGAGCGAAAGATTTTATATGATGCGTTTATAAGATGATCTGTCTAGCAACGCAGAAAAATTTGTTTCCCGATGATAATACTACTTATAAAGCCTCTTATTTGCGAAAGGTTATCGTTTAGCAGCAACTAAGTGTTGAGGGTAACATTTAACATCAGATATGACTTCTGACAGTTACCTCTTTTTTAAAAATCAATTTAAAATCAAATCAAAATCATTTAATAATTTAGGTAATACAATGTACAGTAATGAACGACAAAAAGAAATACATATTAAATGCTTTTAATTTCACATTAATTGC
Organism: Pieris rapae; assembly: GCF_905147795.1. Classification (NCBI taxonomy): domain Eukaryota; kingdom Metazoa; phylum Arthropoda; class Insecta; order Lepidoptera; family Pieridae; genus Pieris; species Pieris rapae. The sequence goes on along the minus strand of NC_059509.1, from coordinate 540,145 downwards.
CAGTTCCCAAGTTTATTACATTGTTTTACTTTTGTATTGTTTTTGATGTACTATCCCTTTAAGTGGGAAAACATTGCTCTAAATAGAAAAACAAATGAAAACTTTATTTCTCTAACTACGGAGCCCACAAATCAATTAAAATTATTATAAAACACGACTTTCTCATGGTTTCGACTGCTACTGAATTCCGTCTGACTTTTTTGAGACGGCAATTTAATATAAACGCTCTATCGATATTATGATATATGACTAGCTTCCGTCCGCGGTTTCACTTGCGTTTTTATGAAACCAATTTCCAAAAGCTTTGTTTACTAATTCGTTTGTATCGTCAAATATTTATTAAAAAAAAATTAACTTGCATAGAAAATTCTGCCTTATAATTTTCAATAGTTTATAATCCGGTCGAGGGAGGGCTTAATAGTAAGTGCGACTCTCACCCCTGAGATCGTAGGTTTGTTCTCCGGCTGTGCATCAGTGGACTTTCTTTCTATGTGCACATTTAACATTAAATAATTTATATCTATTTGCCTAATTATGAAATGAAAGAGAATTTTTGTATTTTTATGATCTGGTACACAAACAACCATTCAAAAAGTTTAAAAATTTCCTTCATGATGTTATTATTTAAAATATAGCCTAACTGATATGAACGGAACGGAAATTGAGATAAGCCATTATTAAAACGATTATCAGGTCCAGTTACTGACACGTTAGCACAACAAGTGCTAATATCTAATCAAACAGAATCGCTAGCCCATGGGCTTTTGTCGAAATCGCTCGTGATTTTATAATATAACATTAACCGTTTGATGTTGACTTAACTGAAAACCAACGAGTCAATAATAGTGACCGGAATTCCACTTGCCTATGGTCTGTTCTCGAAAATATCAACCCTGAAGATGAGCACCTTGAGCGATGGCTCAATGGATTTTGTAAAATACATAGATTTTGGTGTTACATGAGTCATACGGGAAGGCAGATCGTCTTATGTTAACAAAAACTGGACGTCGAAGTACGGATGGTATTTTTTATTCTGCCTTGACGTTGACTTGACGACTCGCTGTGGTACATGCTGTAGAAGTAGTAGAGAGGGCCCCGCCCCCCCCCACTATCTCTACGCAACGCCAGGAGATCAAGCCCCAGGATTAGGTTCATGTGGAAGGTTAAATAGTCAAACATAAATTGAAAGTAAGAGTAATGGAATTCATCAATTCAGAGCCATTAAAGAAAAGGTTTTAAGATAAACAGTTGAACCTCATTCTCGGAAGATTTCCGACCCCATATTAACTCGAATATAAACGGGAGGCCCTACCGCCGATTAACACTTCGACAATTTAACCAAAAAAACGATAACTAACTGTAATATATAGCTCTTAAGAACCATTTTACTCTGCAAACTAATAAGCTTAAATCAATGAAGGTAAAAATGCTACACTTATGGAAGTTAAGCTGAATAGTCTATGAGATTACACAAACACCTCCGATGATCCACAAACTCTGACATCGAATATTGAATCTTACATAGTCGTCACGAAGTCGTTTATCGGCGAAACCGCGCACAATTTAATATTTGTGATAGAAATCATAATCGTGTCTGTGCGAGCGGCTTTTATGAGACATAATCAAATAGAAACTTGTAATGAAAGATGTCGTGTACATGTTTAGTATGCAAAACAAATATGTAATAAAATACCAAACATAATTTAACGCAGATTTATCTTGCGAAGGCGTGCTTTTTGTCGGGTAAATAGAGGCGATAGGAACAAAGGATTTAATACATGATGATGTAAATGTTCGCACACGATCCCTGGAACATTTATTAGCAGGATCCGTCACGAAAAGCTTTGTCCACACATTAGGAGAATTAGCACCCGGGACCTTTGCTACTATTTGCCTAAACAGGGCTATGTTTTCCTAGGCCGCCGAGCACTTCTAAGTTGCGGCAATCATTTGAGCAATGCGCGTTAATTCTGCAAATTTACGTAAGCGAGGAATTTCTGATTGTATATCTTTCCTGGTATTCGCATATTCTATTGTAATTTTATGATATTGCCCATAAATCTCGAAGTAGCTGCTTTATGGCCACAATGAAGTTTTATATAACGCGACATAAAAGCACTCATCGCACGCATTTGAATGAAATCAAACAATGCGACGGAGCTATGGATCCACAATGTTGCAGTGGCGTTAACGGCCACGCTGACATTAACATTGGCGGACGTAAAACAACCGCCAATAAGTCGAAGCCTGCATCAAAAGTCGACAAAGCAACAGGTTCTGCCTCGACAAACAAACCGTGTTTGCATTACGATCCTGGGCCTTCATTTAATAATTCTCGGGAACTAAAAGCCTTTGAACATTTCATCAGATGACCCTCACTGTTTGCACACACTCCTGCGTCGAGATGCTAATGTGGACACAAGGACCAGTATCGGCGATCGGCCATCGATGCTTTTATTGTCGGTCATCCCTTCCAACGAGCTGCGTCTAATATTTCACTTTGTCGCCAACCACATTCTCCAACATTACAAACGTAGTCTTTTTTCTCGAGATGGAAACGTGGCTGTGAATTCTTAAGCGAGTCGAGAACGCCAGGAAGCCGTAATAGCTATTCGAAGTGAGCCAAGTATTTGAGCAAAACAAAAGGTGATAAGGAGGGGTAAATAACCTGACCCATTGACGGCGTGACGCCGCGCACACATCACAGAGCACTGGACGTGGCGCGCGCTAACTCACAACAGCTGTTTGCCGCGTCAAATGTTTTGCTCAATATTTTAAGCGCCCATTTCCTTACGGTCAACCGGCAGTTTCACACTTTTTACGGCAATGTCGTCATCGATCAAGCCGATTTTCATTATCGTCTTCTAACACACATCTCACAACAATAACAACAGTTTCGTGCATTCGTTCGAGATCATCAAAATACTGGGCACGTATTTACGACAAATTAAAGGAGTAATGTTATTCAAAATACCGCAACAGCGGTAAATAGAAAGAGATCTGGTAGCTTATTGTAATGATAATTATTTTGTTGGACAAAAACTAGAAAGCGGGCTACGGAAGATGTGCCTATCTGTTAATTATTGTCACCAAAATGGCGTCGGCCATTGTAAATGACTCAAAATGGCGGAGTGACAAATCACTGGGTTTCGTGTACATTTCGTTTGATTGACGCGTGCCAGATTCTGACGTACCTTTATACTATTTATTTACTCGTAGAAAGTGCAAATATAAACGAGTTCTATTAGAATTAAGAGATGATCGCTGTTTACGGAGATGAGGGCGCACAGAACATCGACGAGCAATTAATACAGAGAAGGGACGACTACGAGTCTATTAACACAATATTTGACAATTGACATTGGGAAATATCGAAATCGTTGAGACAATTTCGAAGCGTAGCAACGTCTGTCAAATATTGACATTTCTCACGCGACGTCGGCTCGTGCCGACACACCTCTGCCTCACTCGTCCTATTCCTTCCGCTTTTCACACAAATAGGTAATAATCGATTGGTTTTATTGCGTCGTAGGCGCGGTGCGAGCCGCCTCCAGGGTGATAGTTCGGAGAATCTTAAAATGTAACAAGTCGTCTACCCGTAAACCGTTTCTAAACCAAATATAAAGAAAGGAGAATGTTTATTTGAGAAACCCATAATATCGCATTATTATATTTCTATACAACTTAGGACGGATTGATGGGAATGGCTCACATTGCACTCACAGGGCGGCAGATACATATATATCACTTAACATTAGATGAGCCTCCAATTGTCCGTTTGTTACATAAAAATGTTGATGATGAGGCAAGAAATAACATAATATTTTTGTTATGTGCAGCTACCGAATCAGTGACGTGCGAAAACTCAAAGAATTAAACCAATCCAGCTTTCTAAATAGCAGAATTGGTTGAACGCAAACAAAATATAAAATCTCATTTTGTAATTTAGGATTAATATGACGGTTGACGCATTGCATAAAATTGTGTGAAACGTGAATATCTCGTACATTATTTGCATTCGGTCCGTAAAATAAACATTGAATGGAGCCTTTGTGTTTTGTGTTGAATCAGTAAGGTAAAATTGTAAATCCACGAATCAGCTTAGATCATCTTTATTTATTTATTAAAGTTCACCACATCATGTACAAAAATTTCAATACAATAGTATTAGTAGTAATGTTTTGCAAGCTTAAAATCACTAACAAAACAGTGAATTTGGTATCAAATAGGCACTAAAAACAACGTTTTTTTTAAATTGATCAAGTATTGTTTATTCATGAAGAATTCGAATCAGAGCTACCTGAACTCCTAGGTTAGTTATTGCAAACGGAATTTGGAATTTTTTGCTGATTTAAACATTAACTTTAATGTGGCAAAATATTCCGCGTATTTGGAAAACATTGAAGTTGATAATTTAAAATCATCACTAAGAATGCCGAACGGATGTGGTTTTCTGTTTGTGTCAAAGATGACCGACTACAACGTGATGTCACATCCTACGTAAAAACCATGTAACGAAGGCTAACCTGATGTTACGGAGACAATTACCTAGTTATTTTCATTTACTTTCATTCCTATGAGAATAATAGGGACGAAATTTTTACATCAATCATACGAAAAATGTGCATATAGAAAGTTCATTGGTACACAGCCGGGACTCGAACCTACGGCCGAAGGGATGAGAATCGCACGCTGAAGCAACTAGGCCAACACTGCTCAACAAACACACAACCCATCATATATACAAACCTACATACATATATATATACAAGTTTCATTAATGTATGAGTGTGTACATAGGTGTAACCAAATAATAATTAAAACCCTGTCTTCTAATATATTTGCACATAACTTTTGTAACATATAAACAAAGGTACCACAAGTTTCGCTAAACCACCGTTTAATTACCAAGCCGTTGTGGTGATCGTAAAGTTAGTGCAGGAAACTAATGTCCAAACCGCAGATGGGTCACCATCATGTAACGGATACACTGTAACTGCACATTGACTATACATATATCAAAAATATTTTTTAAAAAATCCAGCACGATAGGCCGCTCAAGTAAATTTTAAGACATTTCTAGATATAAGGCAAACCCTTTATTGATGAATGAATGAATAAAATCGATAGTTAGCTTTTTTCAAAAGTGTAATATTAAAAAAAAAAGAAATCATAAATGGATTTGGACTGGACATATAATGAGAACTAGCAGAGACAAATGGACTAAGATAAGTGTGGTACCCGAGGAACGGGAAATTAAAACGAGAAGTACCCGAGGAGGTCAAATTAAAAGATAGGAGGACCGTCTACCAAAAGGATGCAGAAGGTCTGCCATGAATAGAGACGTGGAAACAATTGGGGGAGGCCTATGTCGATAGACAACCTGACCAAAGTGGTTGCTAATAAATTTAAAATGTTTTTACGTGAATTATTTATAATAAGACATTTTATAACAATAGCTGGTAAGTTAAATAACTCAGCGAATAAAGGGATTTTATTATTATTTTCAAATGTGTGATTACTGAAAATCTAATTTATATATGTATGTATATAAAAAATATATTGTTAAAAACTTAACAGTTATCAAGTGTATGTACTAATGTGTGTAGTCTAATTCTCTGTTTACATTTTCGTGACTATTATCGTTTTCAGTTTTATTCAACTTCTTAGTGGCCGTTGACAAGAACTGATGGACCTGAAGGCTCCTTAAATGGAGATTACGGCAGATGAAAAGATTGTGCGGCCGTCCACCGAATAGATGGACTGAATTTGGTCCCAGTGGATGTAGAGGCAGGTCCAGAAATGGACAAAATACAGAGGCTGATGATTATTGTTTTTTTTTTTACATATCTTGTATTTGTGAAGTATCTATAATGTTTCCTTATTCATAAATAACTGATACTAACCTTAAATTATAAAAAAATCCTAATAAAAACAATCAGTCTGCAACTGACTATTCTAGCCGCAATAATATTCCGCGACATCGCGAAAAGTGTTTTATATTAGTTATACAGTATATGTAAGGAAGACGAGTAAATTGAATAAATAATTATTCAAACCAAAACATTGTCGATCAGTTTATCATTGGGCAGTATCATTGAACACAATGTCACATATCGACATCTCTTCATAGCATCATTAATTTGATTCAATATTTATTATGATGAGCATCGATTTGAAGATATACGAACCCAAATCACGAACCATCAATTCAAAAGGATTTCGATTGAAAACATTATAACAGCAATGTCTGGATCTACTAAAGCCATTATAAAAATTCTTTTGTGTTAAAGGCTGTTTTAATCCGAGTGGAAATACTTTCGTGGTAGTCAGATTTGCAACTTATCACGAGTCATTTAGGATATCCGCCATTATGTTACGGAATACGCTTCCCGATCCCTTACAATTAGATTAGATCCCTACGATTCCTTACGATAGCTACCTGTCTAACGTCCTTTCTTAGTCATCATTAACACCTCTTTACCATATCCTTTTTCCATCTAAATCTTAGTTAAAAATAATATGTATATACTTTTTAAATTTTTAATCAATTATTTTTAAGTATTTTAGTACCTACCATAAGATCTCTTAAGATTATTTTATGTTTTTAGTTTTTATTTTATCTTCTTCCGTACAAGTGTAGAGAAGAGATTGTTCGCGATGAGGCCCCCCGTTTCCTTACAGTTCCCTACAGTATTTCCGAACAATTCGACTTAGAGTCCTTGAAGAAGAGAGAGGGAGAAGAGGAGCGTGCCAATTCTTAAAATACTTCTAGCAACTAACTAGCAGTGTTAGGTGCCCATGGGCGGAGGTATCACTGAACATCAGATCAGCCTCCTACCCGTTTGCCTCTTGTTACACAAATATAAATAGAACGTGATTGACTATCCCTGCCAACCAAGCCAGAATGATATCAGAATATCAGGAAAAAACATGAAAAAATCAGTTTGTTTTAACATCCTGCATAAAACAAACATGGAACCTCTTTTCCAAATTCTCATCAAAGTAAACTTAAGAAAAATCAACAAACCCTTCTCGATATCGTTCAAACAATTCGATCGAAATAAAAAACGATCCGAATACTTCCTAATCGATCGAAAACGTCAACCATTGTATTTTAATAAATAGCTTTATTCACCACAGAGCATGTTTTGAATAAATCAAATTAATTCGATAGTCGATCTGAATAATCTTGAATTCGTTATTAAGATTGACTCGATAACAATGTTGATTTTATGGGATGAGGACACCTACTGTACAATAGCAAATGCTCGTCTTTAAACGGCTTCACGAAAATGAGATATTTATCTACTATATACTGGAAATAAGAGGGGCTTCAGATGGCCTACTATGTACTGAGTCTTGGGGACTTGTGAGTAACCAAGTGTTCTTCAAAAACTTGGTTTCATTGTACCTATGTGGCGAAGGTTGTTTGCGATACCTAGGGCCAGTAAAGATCCACTGAATTCTGTCTCCGACACTGTATTACATTATTATTTAGACACTGTATTTATGTCCACAGAGTCATTTTTTATAGTAGTGATATTGAGTATATTATGTAATTAATGTTAAGGTTAAGAATAACTTTATTTCTCATAAGAATTGCATACATAATTCACATTTAATATTATATATTTTTAATATTATTGTATTGGCTTAGTACTGTAGTAGGCTTAGTACTTAAGGACAATGTATGTATTTCTGTAAATAAATAGATATTGAAAGTCGTTTATGTTTGTTTCTTGACGCATGTAGTTTTTGTTATTAAAAAATGTCATACGCTTAATAGGTGAGAAAATCCATAAATCATTGCACTTCTTGTCGTCTCCGATTAAAATTAAAACCCCCGTTCCCCGCGGCGCAGGCGCACCCAATTTACAAACAATACTCAGCGTGATCGTGACTTTCTTGTTTTAATTTACACTTTGCATTATTTGAAGAAAAAAACAATGTGACATGTGACATTTTCGAGACAAAAAAAATTCTAAACACAAATAGATTCATATTTAGCGTTTTTTTTTAATTTATTTAAACGCCGCCTTATGTATTCTTTCGTTTGCTGATTCAATTTAAAACAAAGGCTAATGATTTGACTCACGACCGATTTTTTGAAAACGAACAATGAATCGGCCACGGAAATGTCTATATTTAGGACAAATAACGAGGACTAATATGGTGACATATTATCAGGCCGACATAAGGTATTTTTAAAATAATATATTATAAATATGTTTCACTACAAGATATTAAGCCATAAATTGACCGCATAATTGAGCATGCCACTCTGATATTAAAGAATTACACATCGAAATCAGATAATACGTAACTTATTGAGACATTGATAATTAATTATTAATTCTGAAATGTTTGACATGAAAGTAAGATCGTGGCTCAAAAATACCATGTTCGGATGCTTCGAATAATTGATAAATCAATGTGGCTCACATGAGGGAGACACTAAATCAATGATCATGTTTTGACGTATAGAAGCACGATTACCGCTAGATGGCGTGATAACCACCTGTCAAGCTGAACTGTCATTATCTTACAAATGGCGGATGGATTTAATAAGAACTGTGTTGTTCGAATTTTAAATTATTGAATGCTGTTTCAGTAGTGAAACTGTATGTATTCCAAAAATAAAGTTAGCAATAAAATTCAGAAGCAAACTTATTTCGCGGAAATTTAATGATGTGAATGCGATAATATCTAATAAAGCAATTTTCTTTTTGTAAAATAAGTGTGATAAATCTTTATTAGGTCTTCGCCTCAGATTTCTGCATCTGTTTCAAAATCATTTGTCCATCTAATAGGAAAGTAGGTTATCAACGCTGACAAACGCTCTCGACTTTGGATCTTAGGCAAAGATTTAGGCTAGGTTACCTTGAGTTTATGACGTGTGCCTGACAATACAGGAGCACGTAACCCAGACATGCTAATCCAGCCTCAATATCAATCCTGGAACAATAGTCACCCACGCTGTCTGGCGAGTCACAATTTTAACTAATTTACATACACAGAAACAAAGTGATTCCGTAATTAAAAGTTTATTACTCTTGAGTCGCTAATAATACAAGTTTTTAACAAGTCAACGCAAAATAAAAGGGTAATCTTTGTATGATTAATTACCTAAAACGGTTTTCAGTTTTAAAACTGCCATCAAGCGAATATAATATATTAGATACAATAGGCAAAATGAAAAATATTTTCTCTTTTTGTTTCTTCTTTCTTTGAATTTTAAAAAGAGATTTCTTTTAATCATTATCTTAATGTTAGATTAAGTTTAAACAAAAACGATATCATTAGAAATTAAAGATGGTTATATTTTAATTTGGAAATCAGCACGCACGATCGTGTTTACCCAAACACTAACACTTTCGCTGATCCTTTAAAAAACTATTCACTCATAAAGCAAAGGAATTTAAATTCTAATACCTAATCTTAAAGCACATTTTGGGTTAGTGTTTGTCAGAAATTGGGCCGTTTCATCTTTTGCGATTGGAGACCACACACGCGTCAGCATTGGCGCGTAGAAAAACAAAATGCTTCAGGTAGCCTTTGACGGAATCGACATACTTAAACTGACCTTCTATTAAACAGGTTAAATGGTTAAAAGGTGTAGTATCTAACCCCATAACGGCAAAAAACGAAGGGATTGTAATGAGGTGCACAATGCAGAGGCAATGAGAACTTGGAGTGATCGTGGTTGATAACAGAAGGCAAAAGATCGCCGGGCCGTTTGCCAACCAGATGGATCAAGTGAAATATTTACCATCCTAAAAACTGTGTACTCCAATAAGGGAGGTGCTGGTCATGAACCTGTAGAAAAAGATTGTTCGCAAGAGTTTCCTAGACGACGACCAAAGGACGCAAGAGACGAACTGGCAATAAACTCTCCGCCACTCTTGTTATTTTTTTTACATATTTATTTTATTTATTTATTTAATTATAAGTTTGAATCGCCAAACTTATTGTTATCCCAATGTTAGTATGGACCTGCAACCTCTACGTTTCGCTTTGAACGTGTAAGACACAATTCAAAATTAATAAATTATTAATATTAGATTAACAAGTACCTATTGCTTTGTAAATAGAAGCTAAATCAAGATGACAAAATTCGGATCTATTTTACTAATTCAAATGAAGTAGCCGTAAGCTTGTTGATCTATGTCAACAGCATCAGTCAATATACGAACACTTGTTTAAAGTAATTAAGGTTAAATGCGTTAATTATATATGACTTTTTGATTTTTTTATACAGAACTGGACAGACGTTTGGCGACAATCCAACCTGATGTTAAGTCCTCCTGTCCAGATGGCTATTTAGTTGCCGCTTGAATAGGGAAGATAAAGGGGCCTAATAGTTCATCCTCATTTGCTGGTTTTAAAAGAAACTAATGAAAACGAGGAAATGCTGCCAGCATTAAAGGTACACTGCCATAGGAACTGATCATGTTTTCACTAGTTTTATATTTACTGAAGAACACAACTTCATATATAGCGCATTTTCTACAGTATATTTTTTTACAGTTACAAGCTATCTATTCTAATATATAACAAATATGGTAAACATAAATTCAAAACATCACTTCCAATTTTAGTTTTTTCTGGTAATTTTCAGAACAACGCGGATTAAGTACCAGATAGTCGTATAACGATGCTTTTTTTGATTGATTAAGGATATGGTAATTATATGAAATTTGCTAGATAATTCCTATAACGTTAATGATTTATGTCAGAAACCAGTGGAAAAGCAACTGCAAAACGCTGCTTCATATTTGTTATTCAAGACCTTCAGTAGTCGTGCTAATAGACAATCCACACTATTTTTTTAATATCCCCAAAATAGATAAAAAACCATCGAATTCCTCTGAGATACTAAACAAACTACTTTGTTGAATCGACCCAACAAAAACTTATTTACATTCAGCATATAAATAAACTTATGTGTAAAGGAAATTGGGTTTCTAGAACTATGTTTAGAAGATTGAGGTTTTGTATTTTTTGTTAGATTGTTAGATTATCCTAACAAGGTTATAATAATAGTTTTATCAATGCGATTATACAAAAACGAAGAATATTGTTTCAGTGTAATTAATTTGAATATAATGTAAAGTTTGCGACAGCAGAATGCCGACAGGAAGGGGCGTGGTTCACGTTAGCGACGCTTCGAGGAAACTGCTGTTAAAGGCATATATATATATTACATTTTTATTGGTATTACATTGTAAAACTTATCTTATTTATAACCAAAAATGGACATTTAACATTTTTGATTTTTGGCGTTTTAGCGCTAACCTATTTCAAATATTTTTAAAAATATTCTTGAATAACGTCATATTTTTATTAGTCCAATACAAGAATAGCGGCAGATATTTCCGTGGACGGATTTTGTCATAAATTAAACATTTAACAATTTATTTCATGCATTTTTGTGCAAATATTTTTAATTTTAGTTTTTAAACATTGTGAAATAACGTCGAAATTAGATAAAAAGATTTTGTCTTAAACTATTGGTCTTTTAATTTCACAGGTGGTCCTAGACCACACATAAGCTTAGTAAGGGCAATTAAGTGTCAAACTGACAAGTGGTGTGAAGAGGACAAACACGGGGGCGTAGGACAGTAGCCACAAAATCAAAACTCATCCAAAAATTATCTTGTTGTCGCCTCTCATTTACATGAACGCCATATCAATAGCGTTAAAAACAATAAACAATTAAATTAATAACTACAAAGCGACCGCGAAAGTTTCTAAGATTTTTTTGAGACTTCAATTATAAGTATTTCCAAACTAATTTGACGAAGAAAAGAGCTATTAAAAGTCCGACAACGCACTTGCCAGCCTTCTTGAAATGCGAGTGTCCCGGTATCACTTAATATCAGATGAGAAATTGACCCGTTTGCTTCATAAGAAAATGCTGAAAACCAACCACGAAAATATTTATCAATTAAATAATTTCGCAGCGAATTCATTTGACAATCCATCATCAAGTTATACAAACAGAGGTTATTGAAGATTTGAAACCAAAATATTTTACAATATTGAATAAAAGTGAACAATAAGTTATTGACTCGATAAGGAAAACCGGTTATGAAGGTTCAATTGGAAAATGCAAATATAAATTCCGTGTTTATTTAGTTTCTATATGTGTTAATAAATATGACGAGAACACTGCGATAAGTCATATTATGATTAATACAAATATAACTGCGCGTTAGATATACTAGGTAATAAAAAATTACGAGCGAAATTTTCCATTAATTTCATTCTGAAGTGAGAATGTCGTTACAACTTACATAACTGCATGGAAAGGACAGATATGTGTACGGGTACAGTAGTGTTAGCCTAGCCTAGAATGCCTGAGGTCTTATGTTTGGTCCCCGATGCGCATTTAATATTTGCTCGAACGGTGAAGGAAAATATCGTAATTATTGCATAAGACCAAAAAGTTTGCTGGCGTGTGTTACTCGGCTGATAATCTACTTGTCTAAAAGAAAAATATTCATGAAATATACAGAGATCTGAGGCCCAGTACTAATAAGATTGCCTATACTTTGATACATAGCGTCGTACGGGTTTCGTAATTTATTTAAAATTCAGAGGTCCATAATCACTGAGCTCTACATGAAAAGATCTGAACTTCTTTAACTCGAACCAGACATGATTTCGCCATTAATTTACAACAAACAATTTTTTTTTGTGCCTATTAAAAAGGCACTTTTGGAAGTCAAAATTATAAGTTAAAACTATTTAAGAAATAAAATACTACCCCTTGCAGAAGATAGTCATTTTTTAAATAGTTCGTGAGACATTTATACAAATAATATCAACAGTAGCCATGTAACTTAAGAGGCGTTTATAAATAAGTAATCTATCTATACGCTATAGATAAACATAGATGAGGCAAACAGAGGTCGCAAGACCTCCGTCAGGGAGTCGGGACCACCGATGTTTATATCAGCAAGTCAAATGAGGTGGGAATCTTGACAGTCATTCATGCAGGCATCCAGTGCTAGCGAGATATTGGATGCTATTCTTATGGCAAGAAAGACGTGAGGCATTTGTCATGTTCATGAGTTCATCCGTAATGTTTTGTATTAAGGCTGTAGAAAAAAATAAGATTTATGTTTCATAATCTCATAAGCAAATAGGTGATAAACGTCGTGTGTGTGACGCACGCCGACAACTTTTTGGGTCTTGGGCAAGCCGATTTTCTCACGATGTTTTCTTTTACCGAATACTCGAGCGAATGTTAAATGCTCACGTTGAAAGTCCATTGCAGCACAGCCGGGGATTGCACCTAGGCACAGGCGAACACAGCTTTGAATAAAGCAATCAATCTTTTAATATTACTTTACTTTAGAATAACTTTATTTCTCATATGAATTAAACAAAATTCGCTTACTGAGAAAAAAACATTACAAGACTAAATAATTATTACTAGAACGCACAGAAGGTACTTATACAAAAATTCACAAAACAAATACAGTAATAAAAATGCAGGTAGACACAACAGACTCGAAACGGTCAACCAAGCAAATACATAGGTTTAGGATTGGACTTATTACTGGATGTGGCATTGATGGCATAGCCTGATATAACAGGTTTATATTAATTACTTTTTATATTTATACATTTATATTATATGTATTATATTATGCTATACTATATTATATTATATATATATTTAATAAGACTATTTTATTTTTAGTTTATTGTTTTATTTAGATATTTTAGGTAAATACATTTATATGATTTATATGGGTTCATAAAATATTTTATGTACCTATTCGGTTTTATTTGTTTTTGTCTAATAGAAGTAATTAATAATTAATATTTAAACTTTAGCGGTGTAAATCTAATCCAAATGGGGTGTATTGCTTTATTTATATATACATATATTTAATCACTTATTTGTATGTATTAACTGTGTGTGCTTTTAGCAGCTTTTTGAACCGGGCATAACTTTGTTCTCCTTTTATAACCGATGGTAACTTATTATAAATTGTAACACCCTCAAACTCCAGATTTCTTTTTCCATAGTTAGTTCTAGGAGGGCGCGTCACCAAGTAACTAGCGCGTCTTAAGTTAATCTTTCGTGTCTGTTGTTTTGTTACAAATGTTATATTGGAATTAATTTCCTTATTTAATATTTTACGTATTAGAATACAAGTGTAGTATATGTACGTTTGTTTTATGTTCATTATTTTTGTTTCTTCGTATATCTTTTTAGTTGGTGTCCGTAATTTATAGTTAAATAAATTTTTTATTAATTTATTCTGAACTCTTTGAATTGAATCTAGATAAGACTTCACTGCAGTACCCCACACCTCAATGAGGTAGTCGATATGAGGCTTTACCAAAGAATTATAGATAAGATATCGCACCTTTCGAGGGAGACAATTTGTTATATTTCGTAGTGCACCTGTGAGTGGGATTAGTTTAAGTTTGATTTTTTCTAAGTGTGGCTTCCAGGTTAGGTTACTGTCCAAAGTTAGTCCGAGATATTTTTCTTTGGTTTTTCGTTCAAGTAGTTTTTCGTCTATTTTTAGTTCGAAATTATTATTTATTTTTTTATTTTTTGCTGCAAAGATAACATAATTCGTTTTTGTAATATTAATAGTTAAAAGATTTGACTGAAACCACTCATGTAAGAGATTGAGATCATTTTGAGCGTCGGCTACTAGAACTTCGACCGAGTTTCCAAAGTAAAAGAGACTTGTATCGTCTGCATAAAGGGAGATGTCTCCTTTGAGACCCAACTCAAAGATACTGTTAATATAAGTAAGGAACAGGAGGGGGCCTAATATTGATCCTTGGGGAACGCCATAATTCAGGGCACAGGGATTGCTTTCATATTCACCTATTTTTACTATTTGTGTACGGTTCTCCATATATGATTTAAAAATTTCAAGTGCTTTGCCTGTAACACCGGTGAGTTCAAGTTTTTGTAATAATTTTTCATGACTGATGGTGTCAAACGCTTTTTTTAGATCGATAAATATACCTAAGGCAAGTTGTTTTTGATCAATTTTATTTTTAATCTTGGTTACGAGGTCAATTGTAGCAGCGAGGGTATTTGATTGGGCTCTAAATCCATATTGTTTTTGGTAAAAGAAATCTTTTGAATTTAGGAATGACTCTAAGCGCTTATAAAGAATCTTCTCAAAGACCTTAGAAAGCACTGGGAGAACTGATATAGGGCGGTAATTGCAAGGGTCAAATTTACTTCCGGCCTTATGAATTGGTACAATTTTTGCAACTTTTAATTCGTTGGGAAAAGTACCTCGTGCCAAATGATAGTTAATGCAGACTGTTAGTTCTGTGGCAATTATGTCTTTTACGCATTTAATTGATTTTGTACTAATACCATCAATGCCAGATGCAGTATTACAGTCAAAATTTTTAATTATGGTAATAACTTCCTTCGTAGTTACTGGTTTCAGAAATCGCAATTCTGTTCTATCAGTTAGCCTACATTCTTCTAAAATTTGAATAACTTTTGATTTTTTAGAAATCATATTTGCTAGGGTTGAGCCAATGGTCGAAAAATATGAGTTAAAACTTTCACATATTTCTTTTTTGTCAGTAATAGTACCAGCTTCCGTTTCAAGTTTGTCCGGTCCAGTTCTGCTATGCAGTTTATTTTTAGACAATTCATTTATGAGTTGCCACATTTTTCTTGGTTTACTAGAGTTTTCTTCAAACCTTTTACAATAATATTCACTTTTCGATTTTCTTATATTGTGTGATACTCTAGCTTTTATATGTTCATATTCGGCTTTCAAATTCGTGTCCATCGCATTTGTTTTATATTTTTGCCATAATATATTCTTTCTATTTATCTCTTCTAATAGATCTTTTTTAATCCAGTCTTGCCGCGGCGGATTCAAAAATTTAACTTTTGTAATTCTGCACTTATTTAAACAGGATTGCAATTTCCTTGCCATTTTAATAACTAAAACGTCTGTAACTAGTTTTTTTATACAAATACAAAAAGGTTTTTTATTTAATTATTAAACCAATTTTGATGTAAACGCTTAAATATGTGGGTAGTGCGACAAAATTACAATGTGTGAAATATTAAAATACACCCACACAGTACGTGATGGTCCGAAACCTGGAATTACTTAAAAATAAGTCAAATATTACGATTTAGTATCACAGTACATCTTCGTAGATAACAGCTAAAAATTAACATATGAATTTATGAAAAATATTATATGAATGTATATGTATGAAATATGTAATGCAACAAAGTGTTAATAAATAAATAAAAATATAAAATATTAACCATTTTGATAGACCTACAGATAAACATTTTTTTAACAATCATTTCATAACAATCATTTAAAGTTAATCTGCGACTTAAACCTTCCTATATAAATGACTTAGACGAATGCAGACGAATGAAACAGTTTTTGCTGTATTCTAAAGACCGGCAACGCACTTGCCTGCGGAAAATACAGGATAAGATCAATACAATTTGATCTATTATAATTGAATTATCATTCTGTTCTATGAGTATACATTAATAGGTTTATATTATAGCTATCTGTGTACAACAGGCTTTATCACATTGAGAACGACAAAGCTTCTGCTTTATTCGAAGGCAAATTTGACAAAAGTGTGTTTAGTGTGGTATTTAATAGACCTTTATAAAACATGTTTATGGCCGTCCTATGTTATTAGATTTTCACTAATACTGGTCTGCCATAATACAAACTCCTCCCCAAAAGGTGCTTAGAAGAAATAAAGACATGGACAGAGATATTTCGAAAAAGATGAAGGAGCCTTTGAAAGGTTTCCGATCAACGGTACTGAAGGAAGTTAGGATAAAAAAATTATTGTGAAAATATTATTTTTATGTGAAGCATACGAACCAAGGGACAGACAGTTTCAATACCTTCCAAACCAAAAGACACACAGACCGATAACGTACTAACGGCTACCCGTAAGATATAGAAACGTCCAATCGATAGAGACAAAGGTCCGTTTAAACTTTCCGATCACGTAAACGCGAGACGAGAGCAATTATGGCCGATAAAGGCCTCGCTCAACGTGCATGATGTATTAAAATCACGTATTCACGACAATTAACTCAACCATCAAATAAAAACTCTTTTGTAGCCGTCACATGATTAACTGTGTGCATTGAAAGGCATGGAACAAGATTTTAAGGTGTGCATTTAGGTTAATTAATATTTAATAACCTCTAATAGGTTTCGGATTGGTTGCAGCTGGACAAGTGAACTACTAATGATTCTTGTTTATTTTTCAAGAAAAGCATATATTCATTAAAGTTAACCACGTACTGTATAATGACAATATAAATATTATATGACTTTTTTTGGAAACAATAATGTTACAAAAAATATTAAAATACTAGTAAGTTTTGTCATCTTGCTAAAAAAACCACAGAACATTAGGTATGAGATAGGTACGACTTTAGTGATATAGTATTAGTCTAGTTTACACATAAGTATAACTGCTGAACGGTAAAAGAATTTTCTTAATTTAAACTCATTGGAATGTTGAGTCAGCAAGGCTTATTATTTTTCAAACACAAACTCCAAATAACTTTATTCATATAGGTAACCAAGTACGAACGTCAACAGAAAATATGTTAAATTGATTCTAAATTTTACATTTACTTCCAGTATCAAGTCAAGGGCGTAGAGGAGGCAAGAAAGAAACTTTTCGGCAGTCTTTTTACTCGCCAAGCCCTGAGTCTACCGAGATAATACCGTAAATCATTAAACCATATGAAAATCTGAATATGGCTGAATAATTAAATGATTCGGTTTCAGCGACCAATCACGGCTCTGCGCAAATCAAAATGGCGGATAATATAATAACAACTATTTACGATTTAAACATTGTTACCGTGTCACCTTCAATATTTATGTAATAGCAAAAGATAATTACACAAATAATTAAACACGAGATAAAATTATGCAAATGTCTGTATTTACATTGATATTTCATACAATTAATTTATTCCATTTTGATTCATCGCGCTCATGAAATATTTTAGTGTCGACGGTAAATTGTTTTGTAGGTAACTGAAATTAGTCGTCGATTTAAGCCATCAAGGCTGAATTTAGAATAATTTGATAGACTGGGGATGGGATCTTGGGTTTAAGTTTATTTGGGAAGCTGAATACAATGTTTTAATATTACGGTCAATGCAGCAATAATAGACGACGCTGATGACAGCCGTGGTCAATTGTCAAAAACATAAGTTAATGGCGGGAATACAATCCTTTGAATATATTAAATTTAATCTCTTTACAAGTAAAAACGAATGAGTTTCTCGTGTTGGAATAATTAGTGTCCGATTGAAAGTGTGCCTTATTTCTAAAGCCTGCATTAGGGTTGTCCAAAGAAATACAATATTTAAATGTCTTTTACAATTGGGAATTTATTAACACATAATTTTCTCGCTGTATCGCGATACACATCTGTTGAGCGAGGAAAGCGCCACCTCTGGGGTCACCGGTATCTACCTACACTATTTTCAAATAATCTTTAATTAGCGCCTGTGCACTGGAACCCTATCGCCCAAGAGTCTACTGATGTGCTAAACTCAGGAAACTGGTCCCAATTTAAAAAAAATCGTTTCTCATACATTAAGGAAATCTGTATAACAAAGCATCAAAGCATAGCCCACATCACAGGGGCAAAGATTTTAATTAAGTGATTTCATTCATCAATAACGTTGTCCAGGACGACCGTTACTAACCGACTGTTATGACGACAAAACATGCAGGAGATATAGTTCATAATTACTTGGGTATCATCAAGTTTAAATCTTGTTTATTACCAATTGGCAACCCTAGACAAGTGGACAAAGTTGGGCAACGGTAAAACACTTTCACGAATACAATTGATAATTACAAAGGATCGCCGATCCCGAAACATCTCGTTTGCATATGAAGCGATAGCAATCGTTACATTGACTGTTTTTATTTCGGCCCATAGACAACTATTAAGTCTCTTTACACATTTAAAATGTATGTGCTTATGTGAGTACTACGCTTTAAATCTAGCGGCATAGACAATAAATAAACAGTAGCTTAGTACAAGCTTGCAATTGACTAGAGATTTTTGTATCTGTTTCCTTGATAATTTTAGTTCATATGCAAAATGTTGTTCTACACCACTTTAATAAAATTTCTTATCCATAAGGTACCGAATAACATAAAAAATCACGGCTGCTACGTTATAAATAGCAGCTCGTTAATTACCGTCTGTAATCACATTTCGCCAAATGCGTTACGACACACATGTCCCATCCCTTCGCCGTTCTAAATTTAAATTTTTAGGCGGGAGCGTGCCTCAATAGAATCGTTCATAATTTATGGATCTTTGTTTCCTAGTGCAATCGACGATTATAGATTATACAAATACTAAATTTTATTATAACGGTAAACATAGGGTATTAATTTCCAGTGGCGGGAAATGTATTTGACATATTAAAATGATTCATCAACAACTTTATTGGTCTGTTCTTTAAGATCTTTTGAGGGATGGTTCTTTGTCCACGAATAAGTATCGCAACACAGAGAAGGTGCTAGCATTAAAATCACAGGTCAAAATTTTTTAATTTTATTTTATTGTATTTATTATTTGAACGCTGAATTATATTAAAACGAAGAGATGTTTCTGCTAAAATGACGCGCCATTCATTATAAGATCGCATTTCATTATGTAAATCACGTTAATGAATGTTGAGATTAAAATAGACGATTCGGAGACGGTTCGGTAACTCACTGGTTACAAATGAAATTTATTTATTTAGCTATCATTAATTATACATATGTATATACAAAAACAATTGAACTGACCATATAACCTTCGTAGGTTACAATGGAATAGGTACATAAGATATACAAAAAGGATCAAACGATGGGATATCAATAAAAAAAGTATAAATGCGTAATTCGGCCGGGTTGTGTGATAGTGTGAAAGTGTGTGTGTATGAGGAGTATGCTAATGATGTAGGTATGGATATTATTAATCCTCTGTTTAAGCATATTCCGCAATAGCTTAAACCAGTCAAGGAAAAGCTATGAATACAATAAAAAAGTTTAATTAAAACGCCTAAAATCATCAATGTAATACAGCCCATCATGGACGTAAGTCTCCTCAATAATTCATCATCGCAATATTTCGAGGTCCTTGACAACTCCATCCCATTATCACCTTGGTCTACCAGATTTTTTCTCCTGATACCAGGTTGTGTGTTTAGCAACCTTGGGGTTTCGTCGTCCGCCGTCATTCACATGTCCCCACTTGAGCCTGTTGCATTATGATTTGGATGTTGGCGTCGTGAAGGATGGTATAAACTTCTTCATTGTACCGAAAACACCGCCATTACAAACACAGATTGTAAATGACAAGCAAGTGACGGTTTTTGACAATCGCTGCATATGGTAAACATAGACAAAACGATTTTTTTTTCTAATTTGATGTAAGTTTATTTTATAGACAAAAAATTCAAAAAGCATATTTTTGCGTATATCTATGGGGAAATCCTAATAAACACTTCGCTACAACTCTGGCTTATACAACTGCCTTAAGACATAATCAAATCCGTATCAAAACCTATTTCTATAAGAACCCGATCCCATATTATTGTTAAATCGATTCCCACGATTATATCAATCGAGTCGGGATAACTGGATAATTAGGACGATTACTGCCAGCTACTGTTTGCCGGAGGCTGAGATTTCTCAGGCATTTCAGACAATCAAAGGGATTAGGAATCGTAAAATATGAAGTCAGAAGACATATTTGCAACAATTATATTCCAATAATAAACATAAACAAAATACTAATGCCAATTAATGGCGCTGAAACCCTTTTTAGGCCTGGGTCTCAGACTTCGGTGGCTGTGGCTTCATGATTTGTCAAATTAATAGGCAAGTAGGTGACCAGCCTCTGGAGCCTAACACACGCCGTCGACTTTTTTGATCTAAGGCAATTTGTTTTTTTATAGAACAGGGGCGAAACAGGCAGGAGGCTCATCTGATGAAAAAAAAGGTTTCCTCGTAATGTTTTCCTTGACCGTTCGAAAAAATATTTACATCGAAAAAAAGTTCATTTATGCACAGCCCGGAATTGAACCCATGACAAAATGTATTAAGAGAAAATAATATGTCACCATTATGGTAGCGAAAGATATCCTCACAAATAAATACATCAATTTAAACAGTGAATTGTGTCTGCTCCATGCCTTGGGAGTTAGGGATCAAACATAGACAACTTCTTCTACGACTTGGAGAATGTTTGCCTATTATTTAATAATTTCCATAGCAATCATTGCGTATTTACGGCCGGTGAAAACAATCAAGTGTGTCAATCACGCTACCTCGTGATAATGCTCGCATTCTCACGATAAAAGTGATGCTATCACGCTATCAATCGGGTTCTTCCGATAAATGCCCTCATCTCTTTAGGGATCTTGGTAGTTAGTTGGATTTTCCATTCTTTGTGCTAACTGCTGTTCGTCTGGAACACCTCAGAAATTCGTCATCGTTTCTATTTTCCCATACACATGTAACTATATACTATATTAAATTCTTTTAATTCTGTTAGACACATTTGCCATTATGTGTGGCAGAATATCTGAAGTTTAGGTAACTAAAGATTCTTGCGAATAAAACTAATATTATTATTCAAATATAAAACTGAACAGAAAACGTCAATATTTGAATAGTCTTGTAAGTTAGTCTACTTATTGCAACTTACAAGTTATTATATTATAACCCCATTATTCAACAAGTCACTTTGTTTTGCAAAACATTATGCTCTTAGCTGACAAAAACTAGGTTTTCATTATGGAAGCTTAAATAGCATAGCTTGGTACTTTCCCGAGTGTCAGATTCAATTTCGATTGTGCTTTGATGCATCAGTCAAGCGGTTTTATATACGTTTTGTACAATCTACCTGCGTGTTCAGTCTTTGTTAGATCAAACGAGATAATACCTGTAGTTTTATCGTATCCAAATTAAACAGTAGTAAAACTTTGTAATTATATTAATGAACTCAATTGATTGCTGCACCACAAATAACTTATATGTAACATTGTAATAATATATTATTATTTTTTTAAGTTTTATCCCTGTGGCAGTTCCTTTAACGCTGGTATTTCCTCGTTGGAAGCGAGGACCAGGCGTACCAACCTTAATCTTTAATTAGCGCCTATGCACTTGAAGCACACGGCTCAAGAGTCTTTACTCCAATGAGAATAAAATCAAAATTGGCGGAAAGACGTTTATTATTTGAATATTTAAAATAAATATCCTATGTTGATGTGAAACATCTATAGCCGCACGTAAAACCGATTTCTGGCGTGGCGACGCATCGCCACGCTATATGATATACAGTCTAAATGCAATAGTAAATTTCACATTAAAAATATTTAATGAAAATAATGTTTATTCAGTCATCGTTATCTGGAAAAAAATCGTAATATTTTATTTTATCATTATGACATATTTAGTTCCTATCACAATCTATTATTTTCTGCATATTACTTTTACAAAATAATGTCGATGTTTCACATCTGCCAGGCGTCCCGTGACAGCTCTAATTTTTTTATTATACGTAATATGTTACAAGCTAGTATCAATAGAATTAAGTTAATCAATGATGGTTGCGGTGTGCAAACAAACTGAACTGCTCCTCGTTCATTGATCTCTGAATGAATTGATATCGTTCACCGATTGATATTCTGTGCCGGCGTCATAATTAGTGGATAGCGGGCAGGTCGCATGATAACTAGTCTTAATAGTTATAATGAGTAGAGGAAACGCCATCTTGCTTTGAGACGGGAAAGTGGGCAATTAGAATCCGCTTCTTATAATCACGATATGCAGAACTCGAATTGCCATTTCTTTTGCAAATATTATTTATAATTTGTGTTCGTACGGCATTTTTCAAGAAGACAAGATATAGATAGTACGAACAAACATTTGTTTGTGTTGTAACGTTAAGGATGTTTCACAGTTTTAAACAAGGATTTTCTGTTACTGCTTTAAGGAAAAGAAAATGCATTTTTCTGTAAAATAAAATTAATGATATAGGCCATGAAGACAAAATACAAACAAATTAAGATCTTTACTAAGCTATAAGAGGAACTTAAACTGTCTCGAAGATACACACATACTTTAATAAATGTATGCATAAATACAGTAGCATATTTTTGTGAATAAAGAAATACTGTTTTTTTCTAATTAAAGATTTATGATAGGGGTCGGTAGATTCCTGCCAGCCTTAAAGGCACACTGACTGCCACAGGGACCAAACTTTTTAAATTTCTTCTTAAACTTCTATATATCTCAAAAACATTGTAAACACAACAATACTTACAAACAAACACAACACACAATACTTATGTGTTGGACATTAAAGTTATTGTATTTATTTCATATAAACACTTATACCGCTTTGACGTTCCAATTACATTTAAAAAGGTTTAAATTATTCGCGTTTTAATTCGCAAAACTATTTACTTGAAGCAATGATCCTTCACCGGCTTCATACTTCAGCTGCCCTAATATACACCTGTCCTGACAGACCGCTTTTATTTCCTCAAGCGTTTTACTACTCCGCCAACGACCATCCTAATTTGATCCCTGAAAATTCTTTATCCTACCCTCGTTTGCCCTGTTTTATTAAACTGCAGAAGGGTGGGGTAGGTCACGCTACGCTGAACGTTAGTTTTAGTGCTAGTAAATAGTGAAGAGGTTAATTTGATGTGTTCGAGGCTTGTGTTTATGTGTGGTAGCTAGATTGAATGACGTGTAATCATTCTTACAGGCTCACATGTGTATATATCTCCTATATGTTAATAGTTTAAGTATTGGATTTGACCCTAGATTTGGTGCGGAAAACATAACTAAGCGTGGGACACATATTTTTTTATTTTTCCTGTCAAACACCAGCCATATTTCATCAGGACAAACAAATTCTTATGAAAATAATGATATACTAATATCATTGACAAATCAGCACACAACTCACAAGTACTCTTTGTTGCGAATATACACTGTAAATACATGTTTAGGAATAAACAACATAAAGAAAGCAAGGTGTCTAAAACGACTCGGTGAAAGGTCTCCATGGAGCTGCTGAAAATCATTTATCATCACAATTTTATTGTAAATATCCGCGACGATTGGACTAAAACAATTCCTTGCGTCTGTCGATCTAAATCAGTGTATTCCAATCTTTTTTATGCCCTACTAAAACCTTTCTAAAATTGTTAATTATTGAAGGTTAATTTTAGTTCGAATTGCCCCCTTAACAATCCTATTGCCCCCCGGTGGAGCTTGGGACCCACGATACACTACCAAATACTTAAAAATAGATCACGATACGAAAGATTATTTAATGTATACAGCGAAGATTATGAACTTTTGAATGCATATAAAGTAATTGTACGTCGCAAAATAATTAATGATTAAAGTGTCAGATATCAGTTTGTATCAGATTTCTAGAACGTCTCAAGGGAAACCTACCAACAGCGACCACCTAATCAATGCCATATCAAACTTTCAATAATATTTCTTTGATGAAAAACGATTTTTATGAGTTTTTTAATTATTTTCCTCATTATGCAATATGTTTTCCATGGTCCAGGGCTAGCGGAAAACAGGGGAGAGTATCTTCCTTCCCAACACGACCAGAAATGAAGACTGTGATAGAAGAAGCCGACCGAATTTTACCGAATCCATAACATGTTTGCAAATGATTTTAAACAGTTATGCCAAATAATACCATGAGAACCTATATTTCCCTTCAAAAAATTTGTATCACGGATTATAACTTGTAGTGATGCATATCAAATCAGACGTCTCAAGTTTCCACAAATCAATATTTAATCCCCTATTAATATCAATTTACAAGGCAAATAATTGAAGGAACTATGAATACGACTTCTATCACTTCTTTGCAAGTGTGCTTTGGAACTCCTCTCTTGATACCAGACGAGCTCAGTCTTTAAGTTTTAAGCATTTCTCTTCTGCCTTATGATATAATAATAAATCAATAATTCATAGTGAGAAAATGATAATTTCACATTGATAAATTATAAAAATCCGCACAATTAGTGATATAAAAATAGGCATGGAAAAAACATATTAATTATCATGTGTGTTACTATGTACGAAACAAAGCAACGAAATTATTACATTTGTAACTATTTCTAACAAAGTAATAATAATAGTCGTAGAAAATTGAATTTAATTAACAAATTTAGAAAAGTTTGGTCTCTGGTATGTCGTCTGTGTCCTTTTTCCTCTTTTATTTCCTCGCTGTATTGCAATTCTTATTCATTGAGAGAGGAAAACACCAGCTCTGGGGGTTTCCGATACCATCTACCAGACCACTTAAATCTTCAGAGCCTATGTACTTAGACTCCAAAGGGAAAACAAAATTTTAAGGGAACTATTTTCGATTTATTTATTTCTATTACTATTATTACCAAGTAGGTTGAGAGTATATCTTAAGCATTGTAAGCCAATATTGTGAGGCTGAGACGCTAAAGATAAATATTAATTTTGAGTGAAATATTCGTACAAAAGCGGCCATTAAGCGCTTAGTCTCATGGGCGGAGCGGAATGATTGATAGTACTACGATGCAGATGTGGATAATTATAAAACGCATCTTTCCTTCATTCTCGGTCATAGAATGAACGAGTATTACGTTCATCTGCGAATTCCTGTGTTATATGTCTCAACCCAAACATCCATTTACAAAAATAACATTCACATTTTATGTGGAATAAGTTTTGGGTTTATGATATGGGTTATCAATGCGACAGTAGTGATGGCTTACTAGCTTCCGAACTTCCAGCCGTTAGACATTTTTTTCTAATAACTTCCTTCATTTATTGTAACACCCTCACGAACCTGCTCCAATTTTTTTCTATGTCTATATCCATGCCTTTCTTTCTCAATTCGCTGCCTGCTGACGCATCTATTAAGAGTCTAGACGTCATATGGAACGTGGTGTAATGGTTGCAGCTCCTTACAAACGTTGTGTAAAAGAAAAAACTTGGCGATTAAAAAGAGTTGCGGAGAGTTTATCTAAGCATCTTGTTATATGCTCCGCCCATTGCAACTTCATTTTTAAGGAATAATGTGTAGCATGATTGTTTTTCGACTTATTTTTTATGATATGATTGATATTAAATAAATTCAAAGAATTAAATCTATCAATTCCTTAAACACTTTATAATTTGCGTTTATAAATTAAATGGCTTACAGCATGCGGGCGGAAGACGATTGCGTTAAACAATGATAACATTAAATAAATGAAATAGTGATTAAAAACATGGTTAAGCCGAACCAAGTTACAATGTTACGCACTGTGCGTTTCGTTTGTTTTTGATTGGTCAATTATCTGCTCCAATCTGTCACGTCATACCGTTTGACCAATCACAACGAGTCGAGCTATATTAAACCTATGAATCCGTCCTTCTTCCAACTCGATATTGAATTTGAAGTATTTCCGAATCAACTCGACTTTGGGTCCAAGAAAAGAACATACCAAACCTTAGAAAGCAGCATAGAGTGACCATGTTCTATCACTTAACAGGTGAGCTTTAGCCCATTTGACCGAATTATATGTAAAAAGAACAGTTTCAAATATTTTCAAAAGAATTAAGAAAAGGTACAAAAAATATTTTGATATTTGATTTTTTCTTCTATTTGGTGCAATGAATAAACTCCAATGGAAAATTAAAATATTTTGATCAAAAATACATATTAAAGTGTTGAAAGTCGATACTGTAAGTCGATCTGTCTGCGTCACACAAATCATTACACGCCAGGGGTAGTGAACATCTTCTGAAACCAATTCTAGACTAAGTGGTAATTGTTGTAAGTAATTGTCTATGACAAATTTCACGGTCTTTTAAATAAATCTACAATAACATCGATTTTTGTTAAATCTAAATATATTTCTATAATAGTGAAGGCAAAGATTAATTTAAGCTCATACTTGAGGTCGTATGTACGATCCCCAGCTGTGCACCAATGTCTTTTGCGAATTTAATATTCGCTCGAAAGGTGAGAGAAAACGTTGTAAGGAAACCGGGTTTAGACCCAAAAGTTCGATGGCGTCTGTCAGACAGGAAGCTGATCACCTAATTGCCTATAAGACAAAATATGTAACAGATTCATAAATCTGAGGCCCAGATTTAAAAATTGTCGCCATTGATGTATGTTATTATCTGGTATTAAATTCTAAACGTGACAAAATAATCCTTTTCCTAACAAAAGGTTGGCAACCCCTGCCCGAAGACAGTCGCAGTCTTTTAATTAAGGTTAGACGTGCAACGATTCTAATATCGGAACGCGATTATAATTTTCATATGTCTTCGCGAAGTCCTATAGCTGCTTCTTGATACCAGTCTCGTTTTACATAACCATTTCTATTTGTTTAATACGAGAAACATATTGATTAAGTATGTATCAACAAAAACATCAGCAGTAAATGCAGGCTGGGCATACAACGACCACAATTTTCGCCTAGATTAGTTTAAGCTATCGCGGAATATACTTAAGAAGTATTAAGAATATCACTACACCATCACGTACAAACCCTCACTGTCACACCATGAAACAACACAGACGAGTTAGGTATTACGTATTTAATCATTATCCTTCTGTAAATACAGTGTAAACCCGTTATAACGTAATTTTTTATAAAGACCAATCTTCTATAACATAAAGTGTTATAATTTGGTTGGTTTAACTTTAACAGAAAACCCGTACGGTAATTCACTCTTTATAACACAAGAACTATTCTCTATATCGAAGAAAAATGCTTGATCTCTTGAATTTCGTGATATAGAGTTTACATTGTATTTAAACTTTTTTGTATGTATATAATTTATGTTAGCATACGTAGGCCTAAGGTTAATACAAGGATATATGCAAAAGCGGTCTCTGGAATTAAGGAATTGAATACTAAAATCAAAGTAAATGTAAATACTAAATAGTTTCTCTTGAATAAGTCATCGTTTAGGAATCACAAATCTAATTCACACCTTATGTACACAGACCATGTATAGTTATAACAGAAATTAAATTAAAATCGCCAAGTGACGTATTGTTTGACAGTTATAACGATGACGCGTTTGCTTGACTGTGATCCAATCACAGATACGCGACACGATGCGGCGTTCCGTTTCAAGTATTTATATATTACTTCTTTATTTTAATATTTAAGGGTCGAATAGTTAATTATATATTAAAGCAATGTTTTAACGTGTTAAGTTCCAAAAGCCAAGACTAATACTGTCTTTGACATTCATTATAACATTGTATTCGATTAATTTTTTAGATTCTAAATATAGAAGTATTATATTAATAGTGATAGAAAAGATATAATATGTTACATACCTATGTACTGTATACTTTACTCATAAATTAAAACGCCGCCTCATTATGCAAATATCTATCTAATAACAGCAGTGCGACTTTTGATCACAAGAGCTACAGAATCATCCATTAGATTGCCAAATGGTTGATTATACATTTCCAATGCAAGTCAGTAATGAATTTTAAAGGCCAAGTTAACGACTGATTAAAAACAAATGGGACTTAAAGGTCAATGGGACTTAAAATTGTATCTGAAGTTGGCAATCGACATTATAGTTGTTTCTATTTATTGTTAGTCTCGTTTCTTCTACACCCATAGAATAAGGCGAACAACAAGGTTAACATTTTGGAAAAAAAAAATCGTGTTACTCCAAAGAAGTATTACTTGTAACGCGAGTACATAAGTACACACCCTTTTTTTTAAATACACACGTCAACATCAACAAAACATAATTTTTAATTGCGCAGCCGGTCATACAAAGACCACTATTTAAGTCTTGACTTGTTTACGCTATCGCGGAATATGCTTAAAAGTTATTATTAAGAATATTCATATTTCATAGCATACACATATACCTACACTTTCTCCCTCCCTAGATACCCTTACTTTCGCCCATCACAGCCGATTTAAGTATTACGTGTTTAATCATATTTCCTAAGCAAAAACGATGTAATAATTAGTTATTAGTAGTAGACAATAAAAATTTTGTGTTTAACAACATCGATACCCGTAGCAATTATTGAAACATTACATTACCAATATTATATATCCAATTAATTGATAAGTTCGTAAACTAAACTTTAATTACAGACAGTTTAAGTCTATAATTGATTAAAAGCCGATTCGCATAGCGCGGGCCCCGCATGCAATAATTAATTCTATACCTTCCCTATAGCAATAATATCGCATTTTTCTAATACTGATTAAATTGTCTGTTAATAACGGTTTTTGTTATTTCCTTTCACTTTACCAAGACATGAAGGTATAAGCTAACTGAATCTATTTCTTTATAACAAAAAACACCCTTTTATATGAGTTCCCTTTTAATTGAGAAATTGTCAGTATTATTATAATAGCTATTATTCGAAAATTCCTAAAAATCCCTTCTCTTCCTTTCTTGACGAATTCTTTAAATCTCTACTGTACAAGAATTTCCTGTCTGCATCGACATATAACTTTCGTACGAACAGATCTGAAATTACTTTTCATGTGAGCATAAAATATATTAATATTGCCTTATCACTGTTTGCATATATTATAATTTATGTATTGTCTAAATAACTATATGTCTTATGTATTTTTGCATTTCTTGTGCTCACCTTATTTAATTTTAAAGTTTTTTTTTTCATAGATGCCGGGAAGAGATTGCTCGAGAATTGCAATTGAATTTTTAGAAAATTGAATTGCATTCTGTTTGATGTGAAAGTCAGGGTGTGCTCATGATGCAGGTGATTTAGCGCTATGGATATACTTAATACTACGTTTAAGCAAATTTCGCGATAGATTAAACAAGTAGGTAAAGGCTTGAATAGTGGTCATATCCGGGCGGCGCGATAAAAACGGAATTTCTTGTATATGTATATATCATATAATATGATATACGTGATGTACATTTATGTGGAGTGTATAAAATAGTGATTTATATCTATTTCAACTAAAGAATAAATTTATAAATTATAGATGACTTTCTTTTTTTAATAATAAAGGGGGCCCCAACATGGCGCACGGTCATGCGATGACCGTGGACCCCATGGAATACTATTTTGAGTGTGCGTTGCCGACCTTTAAAGAGGGAGTATACTACTAAAAATACGTCCACCAATACTTTGACGAGTTCAGTGTAGTTTAATATGAAACGGCCAAGCTTGGATATTAAATTACATCATAACTACATTTTAATCCAATATTTTCCGTTGTGCAGGTAGATTATAATTTATTGGATTCTAACGATAAGGTTTCATTGCTCTGATTTGTAATAATGTATGTTTGTTATTTTATATTATAGTATTTTATTTAGTATGGCAAGAAGCCTTACAGGGCGTGTACCTGGTTTAATACCTAACTTTATGTATGTTAAAGGATGCGTTTTCATGTTAAACATAGCTTCCGTTGAACGTTTTTTTTAAGCAGAGTTTTTTAATCAGATAAATAGTTTTGTAGAGGTCAACCTAAATGTCTTATAAATAATCTACAATTCGCATTGCAGTCTCCGTCTTATTTGATTTTAAAGTGCAGTTTAGAGGTTATATTTTTTAAATTTAATAATTGCTTTTGCATAAATATTTACGTAAATAATATTTTTTTCGTTTTATAGAAGACTCGCAAGTGCGTTGCCGGCCTTTTAAGAATTGCTTCGAAGGACCCCAAGTCGAATTGGTTCAACGGGTAGCTGGTTCCTAAGTGGTGCGCGGCTAAAACTTAAGAAACGATTCATTCTGACAATTTTTAACATAAAATTAAACAGATAAATGCGTCAATCAACAGACAAGGTCAGATTGCCAATTAATAGTCATCATTGAAACATAATAACTTCTTAAAGGTTGTCAATTACACCGACGGCTAAATTTCGTCTTTCTATTGAAATTCTGTCTTTTTAAATAGTTTAGTTATTTAATGTACGTTTTGCTAGACAGCATCCGGCTTATTTAAAATAATGGATGATATAGCGATAAATAATGTCGTCTCATAATAATAATAATAAAAGCCATTAGTTAAAAAGAATTTACAACTTATATTTGTTATATACGTTATATTTCTTGTTAACCCCTTCATGGGTAAAAGCTTTCTCCAGCTTTTTCCAAACACGGGTTTCTTTCTCCAATCAGCTAATGCTTCTGTTTCTTCTACCTATCTGCTTTTTTGGGGCACCTTTTTCACCTCCTTGTTAGTCTATAGTCTTCCTTTTATCTTGATATATGCCTCGCCAATTGCCACTTCTCTTAGGCCACTATATAAGGCACTTAAATTTTTTTCGCTTTTTTGAATATTCTTCTCACAAAAACATTTAAAACAATATTGTTGACGTTACCCGTCCATGACGAAGTTAAAACCTTTCCTTTATAAATATTGAATTATGCGATTCACAAGAGAAATATTGAATATCAATGAGATCACATCCCGATTTGTGTAAAGATCGGGGACAAAGGTGAATCTGACGAGTCAGCCATTTTATTTGTATGCAAATTACGATCGATATAAAATTACAAAAGCAAATCAGAAATGCTATTATTTGTCGAGCTCAAGCGGGCGTGGTGTGCTTTATTTGTCACAAAAAGTGCCTTGGGTCACTGTTTTTCATTATAATTTGGCAACAACTTAAAGCTAGTTAACTCAAATTTAATTCAATACATATAGCATAAGCTGTATTGAATTAAATTTGAGTAAATAAAACTAAGATATTCAATCCTTATAGTTACATAAGCTATAAGGATTGAATATCTTAGTTTTATGGGTTACAACGAGCTAGAACAGTAACGCATTACTGTCCTTGCCATGGACAGTAATGCGGCAGTACTTCAGTACCTTAGTTTCAATGTACCTGATGGGTACGTCAGGTAGCGACATCCTCTGCCGTTAGAAAATGTGAAAAGCACCTTCTGAAAGGGGCACATATAATTCGGTGTATTAATTTAGTTAACGACATACATAGGTTAACCGACCTTTTTCATTGTCCGTTTAGTAAAATGGCAAAAGCTCTAGTATTTGTTAGTTCCTGTCGTAGTTAGTTAATATCTTGTATTTTTTATTATATATTTTGTTTTTTCCAATTAATTTCATATCTATGTCTTTCTTATTCTTCTACATTTCGCTTATTATGACCCATTTTTAAAATGTCCAAAATAAAATTTCACAAAGTACCATTCACCGCTGTTTCAAGATAGAGGATTTATTTCTTGTTAATTTATTTGATTAAATATATGTGCCTAAATTTGTAGTTACTATGTTGATGACGAGTTTGTCAATTCCTTTCGATATCACACACGAATTCAACTGTAGGTAGGTATATGTAAATAAGATGTTGACGTGGGCTAAAGGTTTAAATATATCTTTTAAAAATATAGGGTATATTTTAGTTATTAAAGCAACACGATAGTTTATGCATATCTCCGGCTATTGCACAGACTACCAATGAGTAATTAAACGATGTAAGTTACAACATACTTGATTATAAGCGTTCAATCCGTTATAAAATCTAAAAAATAGTAGGCAAAGTACTACAAATTAACTAATGCTAATATATGTTTAGTTGGAAATTCCATCTGCAAAAACCAACGTAGGAGTTCGGACACCTCTCTTTTGGATTTTATCGCGATTATAACCAATTAAATAGTAATTATCTGGAGATAGATTTGATAGTTTGTTGATCAATTTAAAAACAGCTGTATTAAATGTATATCTCATACTGCTGATATTTTAAATCTGCTGTTTTGCTGGTATTTTTTTGTTGTCTTTATCAAAAATTATTATGTTATTGTATTTTATTAGTTACATTTATATTTTACTAAAATAGCCTGGAACATTAATCCTAGATACATTTTATGTAGGTACTATGAGTAATTAAATAAATATATTGTAAACCAATGATTTCTGACAAAGTACTTAAATATATTCATGTTAAATTGTAACTGTTAAAGGTTTTATCACAAATATTCACATTCCTCAGTGAGTTGGTACCAAATGAGGCACGCGACCAGGTAGCAAGATTAACTTGGCACCTGCCCCAATTGTTGTGACACACGCATGAGCCGGCCTTTTCGTTATCTTCTTTTTTATAAAACCAAAGAAACGGTGATAGACCAATCTAAGTGTTACGCGTAGTTCACAGTTCAGTTCGATGACTCATCATAATACACAAATAAAAATTCAAACATTGCAAAGTGTCATTTCCGACTGTCATTTAAGATTTGACCCGCGTAAACATTGACGGTGGGAATTCCGAACCGGAATTACTTATAAACCATAAAGTAAGAAGATGACGATGATGAAGATTCCATAAAATTTATTAATAAAAGAAACAGTAACTAGTATTGATGTAAGTACCTATCTACAATTCCCAAATTCTAGATCCATTTTGAAACTTGAAAATTCATATTACAAACTTCCTAACTATGATTATATTTTTATAATATTAATTCATCACGTAGAAAATCAGTGTTGTCATCACCGAAAAATAAATTCCAGCAAGATCGCCAATTATTTCATTTAATGAAACGTCGCGGTGACAGGAAAAGGAAGCGAGGTCTAACTTTAGCCGATTGTGCACTGACTGACAGCTAGATTTGATTAATTAATTTTTGGCCTTATCCGCTGTAGGGCTACCAGATGGCCCTTTGAAGTCCTTTCAAACATTATTACTCCAAATTGCCGCAAATTCACAATTATCTAAGTCCATACGATAGAAATATAGGCGTCTTTATTAGGTCTAAGATTCAAGTTGATATGTCGAACCTAAGTACAGCTCGTTACATATATAGTTCTATGAACATTAAACATGGCCGAATAAACCCACGATATATCAATATCAAAGAATTGATAACCCTGGCGAGCGATAATAAATCGTGCGTGCGCTTTGGCCTCCCGGTAGATGTCGCCAGCGTCAGACAGATCGCTGAATAAATGATTAACTCAAACGTTATAAGTCTAGACCGAAATAGTCGCCTAACGACGTATACAGGTAGATGAAGCCGTCAAATTGAGTTCCGGTAGATCATTAAAATCCAAAGTTATTCTAAGAATACATCATTTAAAGTACAATGTATTGATTCGTCACACGCAGGCTGAAATGTCTTTTATTTTTGCACATGGCAAAGTTTGATTTCATAGACAATAAAACGTGTGGAAATAGCGTATTCAACCGTATATATACTTAGGCACTCTACATAAAAAATAAATATTAATAATTCATGAAAAATATATTTTTTAGTACTAGATAATTTTCATTCATAGCTTCTAATGTATTTACTATATGTTATTATAAAGTAGTAGAAATCTATAGAACATTCTTTTATTATAATAATTTTAATGAGCCATAAAATAACAGAATAAATATACTTTATTCAATAGTTATATGCAAATTTATTTATTTAATCACAAGCTGTACTATATCTATAATCACAATAACTACAAAACAATAATCGAGTACTATCGGTAAACTTGCTTTATAATTCCGGTTTGCTTTAAAATATATTAAGCGCTTCGCACCCTAAAAAACAAGATTTTTATACCTAGAAATTGTTAAACAGAACATGGCTTGTTAGTGAATATACAAATGAATTGGGGAAATAATATTTCCGTTAAATAAACAATGCTAAGTCGGCACAGATGTTGGAAGGGTCGTCCTTTCATCCCGCATTATAAAATCCGGGACTAAATTTTGTTATTAATAATCATATCGGCGCCATTACGAAAAACTAACCGCCAAAGACACATGTGCGGATTCTGTCAACTTGACGTAAAAACTTCTTGTTTAACTGGAAATCCATTTTTGAAAGTAATTTGATTCGAAATTTGCGAAAATTAACAGAGTATAAATTAATCATTTAAATGTTAATATAAACTATATTATTAGTCATTTCTGAGTGTAGTACCTACTAAAATTTTAACTAAATACCTATCGCCGTAAAAACTTAAGGTAAAGATGTGTTAAGCAATACATTTAACAAAATGACGATCCCAAAGCTCAATACTACAAATATGTAATCCTCCTTTCCAATTTATTGATTCGTGGTATTTTAGTTGCAATCTACCCATCGTGAAGTCATTGTTTGGTTAATAACAGTAAAAGTATTGTCTAAAGCCAGGTAAAATCATGTTTTGACATGAAATAAGCAGGCGCCCTTACGAAAACAATTGATTTTTTACCTGCAATACGTCGTTAATGGAACATTTTTCAATATTCAAGAATTTACAATATTTTGGTACCTATCCCTGCCCGATGCCATGTACGATTCAGATTCGCGTCGGCTATATACCTAATGAATTTGTGTATTATGTACGTATTATAACACTCACTTTGTGTGTAAGATATGCTACAAAAAATTCCAAAATATTTTTTACAATTCCATTTATTTAATTTATCAAATCTATATAGGTAATAAATCAGTCAATATTACTCTACCCAAGCTATTGTTTCAATAATAATAGTAACCAAGTTACCTATTAATCTTAAAACTTGACCTAACATAAGTGCATAATTTCCTACAATTAGACAAGTATAACGTTCTTATTTGAATCTTGCAAGTAACAAGAATTCAAATGAGTGCAATCAATCCATACATACAATAAAAACCTTTTATTAATCACCACCAACAAAATCAAACATTTAATTTATCACAACCAACATAATACACAATGTACCTTTAAGTTAGCACATTGAGTAGTTGACTATAATCATCACTTTCATAACAATCACCATTGAATAATTTAGAATTAAGCTTGGACAACATAACAGCCGCTTCTAAGATGCCTCAATGATTATTGTAACCCGTCACATAGTAAATAGGTATTCAATTATTGTACTTACCACTGGGCTATCGTCTCCTAGATCAGAGTCGCGGTCGGCGTCTGCCATGGCATACGCCGGGACCGGCTCACGGTTCTTAACCCGAATCTTGGCGGTTGTAAAGACACGGAAATAATAACGCCACGGGCACGTGTCCACTGGCACTCACGGAACATACGATATGCGATACGTGTGTCGCGTTCGCGCGCACGGAATGGTGTGAGGCACACTAGCGCCCCTCTAAGCAAGCTCCGCCTATAGGCGTTTACGTCATGGCGAATCAAACGCTCCTATCAAATTGATTCCGCGCTCCGCCTCTGGCGATTGTTTTTTTTCGAATCGAGATCGCTTGATGTTTAATTGTTATGTTAATGATACTTATGATGAAGTAATCTATACATTTAAATCTTATGTTTTCTATATTAAGTTTAACGCGGTTTACTAATTCAAATAATTTACTGTATTAGTTTTTATTTCTTTTACCAAAAGCCGATCATGGTGACGTCGTTAAATCAGTATTTGAATATATTAGATACAATACATATTTAGTATGGTGGATTTTATTTAAAAATATATTATGATTAAAGACAACAGAATATAATTAGCAGTTTTAGAAAAAGTATTAAGTGGCTTGATTATAGATAATTGTTTGCATTGCCAAGGGTGCCTCATATACTTAGTTAATAATTGTCATACGTCAATGTGAACATTAACCGTATTTTATCAATAAACCCATTTTTTATTTTGACCTTTGCATGTAATTTATAGTAGGTTAAGTTTTGTATTGTATATTATTTTTTATGTTTGTAATTTTTTGTCTGGATTATCTGGAAGAAAAATGCTTGATCTTGTAATACCTACTCAATGAGTGATTTGAGTGTTTTTCGAGAAACTGCCAGACGAAGTATGCCAGTTATCTATTCGATATTATGATTTATTAGATTCTATTAAAATATTTTGCCTTATTAACTCAATCCATTGGTTAAGTCATATCATATCCTTTTTAATAGGAAATTTGGTTTTGTAAGGGGAGCATCTAGTATCTATCAGGTTTATTTATTTGTATTATTTTTTGTTGTTTGTTTGATTTTAGATGAAGCACACATTATAATCCTAGCAATCTACACAGAGCCAACTAAGTATATGCACTCACATGGCGGGTACATAATGCACGCAGTAGGTAATTCCTGGAGGGATGAGAGTGGAGAATGTTTTTGAATAAAAAAAACCAGTGGCGCTACAACTCATGCCCAAAATCCGTCTCCCGTGCTTGACACTTGCTGATGACTTTTTGTTCTCTACTTAAGACGGTTTCCTCACGTTGTTTTTCTTCACTGGTCAAGCGAATGGTTAATGCTCATAGGTATAGACAAATGCCATTAGTAGGCATCCGGGGATCGATCTCAAGGATGAGAGTCGCAAGCTGAAGCAACTAGCCTATTGCTGCTCATGTTATTCAGTAATAGGTGGGTATTGTACTGATAGGTATAAGAGGTCCTGTTGACCACAATAAAATCTTTGCTTTCGTTTCTATTTTATTTTATTTTTTATTTTCTGTTTAGGCCCCATAGTAGGTACTAGGTAGTAAGTAGGTTAAGTGTTTCAGGGTACAGATATGTAGTCCCTAACATATCTGTACCCTGAAATCGAACCCTGTCATGTTTAAGTTTATCAGCCCAGTTTTACCCCCAAGAATACGAAGGACAGCCTGTGCTTCCACCACCGAATGCTTATTGTTCCAACTTCCAAGAGTGGATGGCCAGAGGGAGATTCTTCACATCTGTTTGAACTGCACCTTCTCTCTGTTTCCTATTAGAAATATATTTTAACTTTTCCATTAAAGTTAATAATATTTAAGGTTATTAATACAATATTAAGTCCACAATATAAGCGTAGGTAGATAGGTTCAGACAGCAACAATTAATACAACAGGCAGATCAATCGCTTGTCGAACTGCACTCTGAACCAGTTTTTTGGTGGTTCAAGTTACATACTCGCGGTTCATTAATTTATCACATAAGTACCTATTAATTATTACGTCGTGGAAACTCGTACATGGAAGCCCATTATACTTAATACGTCTTAATATTTTATGCTTTATTATCTTCCAGATTAAAAGATTAGCAAAATTTTATTTAAAAAAATATATACATTTATAATATGATACTAAAATTCATATCTTATTGCTTTAAATTAATATCCATGTTTATTTTAAAATTTACTATAGAACAAAACTTTGTTTAAAAATTGTGTTCACAAAATTACCACAATAGATGTCGCTGTACCCTGGATCGCGGTATCGTTTCGTTTTTGACATTCGTGTATACTGTATTTAATTAAATAAAGATTCATTATGTGTAGTTCTATTTAATAATACATAACATTAAGGGTACCATCGTTACAATTCAGTATTATACAACTATCTTAATTGAGATATTGATAATCATAATATTAATACGAAATTAAACGCTTAAAATTTATAATAATTGAATGGATTTTAATAAAGCTTATCATTGCTAAAATTAAACAGACACTAGCACCACTCTGGAACTTCTTTCATCAAAAGTTGATATTATCTAGCAATAAGATTCACACGGCTGTCACTTCCACCACAACCTTAGTAATCGCTGGCGGCTGATTGATGAGTCCTCCCCCCTCTTCCCTCTCTCCGTTTAGACTTAACTGATCCATGCTCAAGAGATCTATTACCACTCCATACTTTTATTTCACACATTTGCTAATGCTAATGGGTATAAAATAAAATATAAAAATAAAATTTAAATATAAAATAAAATTTGCGAGAATGTCGCAACCTAGATTTCTTAAACAGTAGTAATATAATATATATCAATATGTTTTTAATACCAATCAATTAATGAATCTTTGTTTATTAGAAACAAAATATATATAGTAGATAATAGATGTCACTAAACTTAATATGTCATTTCTCACAATAGCGCCGTCGTGAAGGATAGTAATGAGATTATACTTAATTCAATAATCGGGCACTAGATGTCAGTTCCCAAATTAAAAAGGTTAAAACAAATGTTCTATTTTATATTTTATTTTGATCGAAATTCTTGCCGTCTTAAATTTAATCTATTACAATTCACTGCTTGATTGGTATTCAGATTTCCATTAAAATTTCATGAGGTAGGTATATGTTATATAACAATTAAAACCTCGCATTGTACCAGGACTTTTATTATGTATTTATTACCTATAGGAGAACCTTTGTGACCAAACTTCACCGATATCCAGATTGAGCATTGTGACAAACAAGCTGGGTGTCGATTACCATAGTTGCATCCCTGACACTTTGAAATCAATTTTCCATCTTGTATTTTAATTATCATATGTACCAATGTATAAGTTTGCGAGTATTACCAAAGTTTTTTAAATAAAATAAAAAGAAGTAAATATTGATATTTTAGAGCAATAAGGTAATCTTATTAAAAGCAAGAAAACTGTAAACTAATGGCCGCTTTGGCGTAATTTAAAGTTATCAACAATTTAATGGAAGGGCGCATCGCTTCTCCAACCCTCTGTGCTCTCTAGACGTTGATAAATTAACTATAATATTGAAGTGCAAGACTCAGCGGGAAAATTAAATTAGCCGAACGCTTTTATTGCCCTCTAGTCTTAGCTTAAATTATAGAAAGTCCGTCTAAACTTGACATTTCTACATTAACACGTATTAAACGAACCACAGTGTTTAGGGTTGCACCTTGAACAAAAATGGCGGAAATCTGTGGAATATAGGTAGTAAAGTAGGTACCACTTGAGATTTTTTAAATTATATACTATCCATAACTTGTCTACCATAGATTATAAAAGAAAATTATTTCTCTGAGACAATGGTTAATGTTTTGAGAAATATTTGGCGGGAGCTGAACAGAAAAGTTCGCGCCGAAACTGTTTTTGACTCAGTAACCTTATAATTTTGTACTTTTGAAACTTAATGATATTGTGTAAGTGTAGTACTTATTATATTATCTTATATATATGCACTTAACTCATAACTATAGAATATCCGCAGGAGAATTTAAATTAGAAGGTGTACAATAGAAATTGTCGGCGTCGTTTTGTTTCTCGGTTAACCCTACCTCCGAGGCTACATTAACAAGTGTAGAAATTATTATTCATTATTTGTAGTCGTGTGGACCTTATGGCTTTCTGCGGCATTCTACATTTGTTAAACATTAATGTACAGTCGCGGTTTACTTAGGGCAAAGTATCCATAAGTGTTTCTAAGTAATGATCGTTCTTAAAAAGCGTGCGAATGAATAACGCTTATAAATTGTAAGTCAGCGCTGAAGTAGACGCAAAATATTCAAACGGAATGCGAAAGAATTTGTGTTATTACTTATTAATTCAGTGTTATATGTAGTATTTTATACAATGTTGCAAATAGGGTAATTTCATATTTAAAATACATTGATCGGAATTCGGAACGAATAGTTTAATAATTTTTTTACGAGGTTTTTATAAATATTATTTTCTTTGTTGAGTGTATTTACATATGTAAAAAACAAATAAAATAGTATCGCGACAACCTTTGTAGATAGTAGCCTCAGATTTGTGTACCTATGTTTCATATTAATTTGTCTTAGAGGCAAGTAGGTGATCAGTGCCGGTTTTCTCACGATAGATATTTTCCTTCAGAGTTCGAGAAAGTGTTATATGCTTAAATGTTGACATTTAAGTATAAAAAAGAGATAATAAAAAAAACATTTATTGTTATTTTACATGTTTACATATTAGTGATGTTTGCATTCCGTATAATTCGTTTTTCGTTGCCCGATGTTGGCCTACATCGAGTTAAAAATAAATGCTATTCACGTGACGATGAATCGCTTCCAGGGTTGCCAAGATAATTCAAAGGTAAAAAATGACTAAATAGTTTCTTATTGGCCAACCCTATTAAAGCGTGTTGGGACATCAAGGAGAAGTGATAATGGGTACAGTTTGTTCGCGAGGTTGTTCAGTTCTGGGGGTTTCCTTGGCGGGGCCAGTTTTCGTTATGGGGATGATCCTTTCCCCGGAGTTTGGTGGAGCTCTATTCGGAGCCGTGATAGTGAGGACGCCATCAGAAGAGAGAGAACTAACGACATCAGCAACATCGTAGCCAGTGGGGAGGATGTAGCGACGTGTGAATTGACGAGAAACGAAGCCGTGTTCGTCCTGTTTCTCTTCGTGTTTGCCTTCTACAAGCACTGAGTTATTGGAAGCCTTAACTGTGATCTCTTCAGGGGCAAACTGTTGAACATCAAGGATAACCTGAAATTTAAAAGATAGTATTTAATACAGGACGACTGAGAACCTGAATAATAGTAATAGGAATTTCATAAAATGTTTAATAATGTGTAATGCGTGGTATGGTATGCACAATTTTTTTATATTTATTTATTTATTTATTTATTTATTTGGTGCACAAAACACATTATAATCTTTACAAAAATAAACTTAAAACTAATAGTTATGAACAGGATTCTAATGTAAAACCATGTGCACACTGCAAAATTAATGTTACATCAATAAAAGGCTCATAACTAACAAAGGTAACATAGTAAAAAAAAAACAATAATAATAATAATAATAAGTTCCTCGACACCAATTTAACGTAACGTTAACCAGGACCACAAGGGTCAGCACTTAACCTACGATGGAGGATGTCTTTAACGACACTAATGAATTTATTGATGTTGCGACAGAATATGTCCACAAGTAAGTGGTTGCTCTTTGCCATCTCGTTATATTGACGAGCCATCCTGGTCAAAGGGTTGTAAAAAGAGATGTTATTCTTATAAGTTTGAAGGGAAAATAAATTGACTTCGTTAGCTCTACGGGCACTAAATCTAATGTTAAGGCTAATGTGAGCTAGTAGTTCGGGAGAGTCTATAATGGAGTGGGTGATTTTGTAAAGGTAAACTAAGTCGAAGACTATGCGTCTGGATTCTAATGGTTGAACTTTAAATTTCAGGAGTCT
Source organism: Pieris rapae (assembly GCF_905147795.1). Classification (NCBI taxonomy): domain Eukaryota; kingdom Metazoa; phylum Arthropoda; class Insecta; order Lepidoptera; family Pieridae; genus Pieris; species Pieris rapae. Next base: position 498,250 of record NC_059509.1, on the reverse strand, counting down.
ATCGCAATAATTTAAGTTAGACCGGCCAGGTTTTATACGATAACATAAAATTCTGAGAAATTTCCTCTGAATTCGTTCAATATCGTCAATGTGCACCTTATAATTCGGCGACCATATAGGACTACCGTATTCTAATATACTTCTTACGAGGCTGAAGTATAAGTACAAGGTGCTACGAGGATTTTTAAAACCTTTTGTGGATCTAAGAATAAAACCCAGTAGATGGTTTGCTTTAGACGTGATGTGACTATAGTGGGCACGGAATGAAAGCTTGTCATCGAACAGGATACCTAGGTCTTTTGCAACATCTGATCTGTTAACTAATTGACCATCTATGACGTAGTTCCATACGATTTTGTTTCGTTTATTAGTAAACGATATGACAAAACACTTGTCTATATTTAAATACATGTAGTTCGTCTTGCACCATTGTGATACGGTATTGATATCACGCTGTAATGTTAAGCAGTCATCTAAATTAGTAATAGAAGTAAATATTTTTAAGTCATCTGCATATAAGAGACAATTGCAGGACAGTTGTTGAATAAGGTCATTAATAAAAACTACGAAGAATAATGGCCCTAAGTGGGAACCCTGAGGTACTCCCGATGTAACTGCGATAGGTGCAGAGATGAAGCCCTTTAACGCAACCAACTGAGTTCTAGAGTCTAGGTATGAGCAGATCCATCTATATAAACTGCCGTGGATACCATGTGACGCTAACTTATGACAGAGCAGAAGGTGATTTACTTTGTCAAAAGCCTTAGAGAAGTCAGTGTAAACAGAGTCAACTTGGCCACCTGTGGCAAACACTTGACAGAGATAGTTTTTGTATTCCAGAAGGTTAGTGACCGTAGACCTGTTTCTAACAAAACCATGTTGCTTGTCTGAAAGAACAGGCTTAAAATGACTGAACAGATGAGTATACATCACTGACTCAAATAATTTAGCAGCGCAAGATAAAATACTTATCGGTCTATAGTTTTTACAATTGGACTTATCACCACTTTTATAAATAGGTATTATGTGGGCAGTTTTCCAGCGCTTAGGAAACACACCACTAGTTAACGATTTATTAAAGAGAACACATAATGGAATGGACAACTCCTTTCCGCAACTTTTTATGAAAATAGGAGGCAGAAGGTCAGGACCCGCCCCTTTGTTAATATCCAAACTATCTATTTTACGTTTGATATCTGTTACCGTAATAGAAAAGCCAGATAATATATTAAAATACGTGTTATTTACAGCACCAGATTGGTCAGTGTATATAGTTTTATTAGTTTTATCGTCAAAAACTGAACCAAAGTATCGCGAAAAAAGGTCACATATCCCCTGACCGTCTGTCTCAGAAGTATTTTCAAGTGTCATGGTGTGAGGCACTGAAATATGGCCTTTACGATTATTCACAAATCTCCAAAATGATTTTATGTCCTTGACCAACGAGTCCTCGATGGATGCGATATACTTGTCGTAACAAATCTTGGTAAGAAATTTGCATCTCTCCCTCAGCAAAGAGAAAACGTCGTAATCGCGGGGATTCCCAAACCTCTTAAACCGTTTATGATATAAGTTTTTTTCTTCATTACATTTAATTAAGGATTTGCTGTACCAGACTGGATAAGATGAGAATTTGCTACAACAACTTGGTGTATTTCTTGATATTATTTCAAATAAAAGCTCATAAAAAGCTTCGGTGCACTCATCAATACAAGGGGACGATAAGATTTCGGACCAGTTCACAGACTGGAGTTCAGATTTAATGTTTTCAAAATTACATTTAGCAAAATTAAGCCGTTTAATGTTAGCGCGTTGAAGCCCTTTAGAAATCTGAATCGGAGAAAGAGTAATCAAAATTGCGGGATGATTTTTATCTAACAAACTTAATGCAAGTGTTTCATTGACACTTATACAATCTATATTAGAAAGCACCAAATCCAACAAGCGAGCGTTTGCATTTGTGATAAAGTTATGCTGTTTTAGATTACACAGTGACATTAATTCATTTAGTAGAAGGAGCTTCTTACTCGGGTTAGGGGAAATTGACAGAGAGGGATTAATCGAATCAGAGTAATCAGGTGTGTTAAAATCACCAATTAATAAGAAATTATCCAAAGGGAAACGATTAAGAAGTAAATTTTGGCAATGGCTATAAAAGAGTTCAAGCTTGTTAATTCTAATATCAGGAGGCAAATAGCAAACACATAAATTTATGCGAGAAGTGTCACGTGCTTCAGGAATAAGAGTAACCCAGACATCCTCCATATCACTATCCCACGATGCTTGACGGATGACCTGGTATTTTTTATGGACGGCGAGTAAAACTCCACCTCCCTCGGTTTTAGCACTGGAGGAATCCGCACGATCTCGTCTGAAGAGATTGTAACGGGCGTCAACAACTTCGCCATCGAAAACACTCATATTTAAGTTCGTTTCCGTCAAGCATATAATATCGAAGTTAGAATTTAACAGATTTAAAGAAAATTGAGTTAACTTGCTACGAATTCTGTTTACATTTTGATAAAATATATTAATCATTGTGGAAATAACGTGTGATCCAGTATATAAAAACAAAAATTGATCAAGTAACTTACTAAGCAATGATAAACAAACAAATTAGTAGTAGTAATAACAATTAAGACAATTTAGTGAAGGAATCATGACTTTTAATTAGAATGGCCGGGCTTGATTCATCCTTACGAACATAAATTTGGCCATATCGCACCCAAACAAACCTGTAGTTCTTGTCAGTAGAAAATTTACGTGCCGCATGGTGTAACTCTTTAGCTTCAGGAGACAAATGTTCAGACAAGTATATCCTGCTCGACGACGAGCCGCCAATACCAATATCGGTAGTAGATAGTTTGGTGTCAGGGTGGGACTTATTGAAGCGAGTCAACGCAGACAAGAGTGTATCACGCTGACGCTGCGTTGAGAGGGTAACTAGTATGTTTCGCGGCCTTTTGGAGTTTGAGTCCATCTTAGCTACACGACGACATGCTTTAACATCACTCTCAGATACCACAACATTTAAACACTCACAGAGTTTTTTGAATAACTCCATCAGATTCTCAGACTTGCTTTCGGGTACCTCGTGAATCTCGAGGTTTAAGTCACGTGAAATCTTTTCAACTGTAAATAAACGACTCTGGAGTTTTGATAACGTGTTTTGAGATTTCGTAAGTTCAGTCTCGAGTACCCTGATTCGATTGTCTTTGTCTGCAATATTTGACTTCAAATCATTTTGTTCTAAGATGATAAAATCCGTTGTCGTCGTGAAGTCAGCCTTTACCAACTCAACAGCTCGGCTAACCTCGTCGGTCACCATGTCCTTCAAGTCCTTTCTAAGCGCGGACCGTAGATTTAGCATAAACGATGAATCAGGGGACAGTTTCAAGTCTATAAGTTTGCTAATACTGTCCAACGTAACCGGCTGCTTAGAAAAGTCAGCGCCTGCAGAAGTTTTCGTGGCAAAATCACACTCCGGCTCTTTACACGTCGTTATATATGAGGAGGCGCTTGGTGATTGGTTATTGCGACCCCGCCGGACAGGAGTATTATCGTCATTGTTTTTACGCCGAGTTACATTCTGACACAGAGGACAATTAAGTGATGCCAATTGCTCAGCACTGAGCTGCTTAGTCGACCCGGCAGCAACATCAAGGCATTCATAACAAAACTTGCGTTTGCAATTATTACACTTTAAAAAATGATCGACATTTAATACGTTATTACAGCCATGGCACTTCATAGCTTGATTAGATTCACTATTATTCACTTCACTGATTTTACGTATTCTGTATTACTTCAAATTTGACTTATAAAAGCTAACACTATTGTTAAAAATTGAATAATAACACTTATAACACGGCTAATAATACTTTTAACACGGCTATGGACTACCTTCCACCACGGTTGAAAATTGAATGATGAATATATATAAAGGGGATGAGTAGGATGGCTCAGTTGATGTTACGTGATACCGCCGCACATGGACACTCTCAATGCACGAGGGCTCGGAATTGCGTGCCGGTATTTAAAGAATTGTAACGCTCTTTTTGAAGGATCCTAAGTCGAATTGGCTCAGAAATACTACAGTGGGAAATTGGTTCCACATAGCGGTGGAACCAATTTCCCACTGTGAATTATTTTCACCCGTTTAATATGTAAAGAAAAACTACTACTTTCATGATCTTTGTTTTAAGATAGCAAGGAAAGAAAGATGTCATATCTTTCTTGGGACTCAATATTTTCGCAAAAACATTGCCAACATAAATCATATAAAATTAGATTACCTCGAATTTCTCCTTGGTCAAATTAATTGTGCTCGAAGACTCTTGTCTTGCAAGACTCGTTCTCCATGGCCTGAAGTATGAATTCCTGAGAAGAGATGAGGATGGTAGGGTGGATAGAGAAGATAGAAGGTCGTCCCTGCGAAGGCCCATGCCGAAGTGCTGGTCGAGCAGGCGGGAAGGCCTCTCCCAGTCATCCCACCAGTCGCGGAACATCATTGGGACTATGGACATCTGCAATTTTATTAAGTTTATTATAGGTTCTCATGGGTCTTCTCATAACAGCTGCGCTATGGGAGAAACCAAACAAAGAGGAGAGATATCACTAGCAGAGCTACCTTAGGTACCTTACTGTAACGACAAACACTTTTTTTAGATTATGACAAACTATCTGTGAAAATACATTATTTTCCCTATAATTAAAAGTACATATATCAGAGAGACGCATTCCACATCGCATCTAAAAACTAGAACAACAGAAATCTGGAACCATTCCATGAATGATTCACCTGAAAACGCTTTTGGATCTGATGCAATACGATTTATATTACTATGAAATTTTAGTCGATCTATTTGGAGATATTGAATCATATCTGTCGTAGAATAGAATTTTAGAAAATACATAATATTATACAAATCTAGATAATTTAATCTAAATGTTAAAGCAATAATCAACTGCTGAAGAGAGCTGCCATTTTTTTTATGTAACAGGAGGTAAACGGACAGGAGGCTCACCTAATGTTAAGTGATACCGCCGCCCATGGACACTCAAATTGCCAGAAGGCTCGCAAGTGCATTGCCGGAAAGTACATTACAGTGGCACTTGAATTCTAAAAAATAATAATTAACTAACTTATTGAAAAGGACGTAAACATAGATAAATATGGATTATATACGATTATTAATATTATTTAATGAAAACAATAAGTCTACCTTGTTTTGTTTCGTTGGCGCGCGCCGCGTCGTTGCTGTCGTATCGAGACTAAGGAGACCACGTTTCAGTAAAGATTTAAATAGAAATTTTCAGCTGCCCACGTGTGATGATTCAACGGGAGCGCCTTGAACTTGACGAGTATAGGGTGCACAAATTATTGGGAATAATTGGATATTATGGGCACATTTAAATTATACTTCTCTCAGACAGATCAGCGACCAAAGTAGAGGACATTATAAAGAAAATAAGGCAATTGAAATGGCGATGGACCGGGCACATGAAAAATAGCAGGTTAAAATGGACGTGGAAATTGAAGAATGGCAACCACGCGATGGAAAAAGCAAAAGAGGAAGACAGAGCAAGAGATGGGCAGACAATATAAATAGAAAAGGATTCACAGCTTGGACAAGAAGAGCTAACATCAGAAAAGAATGAAAGCAGCTGGAAGTAGGCTTTGTCTCACAGGACTCAAGTGCTGCATTAGATTACGTTTTATTAATGTATTAGGATTAGAATTAAGTTTTTTTATGTAACTTAAACAACGGTACGCAAATAAAAAGGAATTTCTATAACAAATCAAAAGACTTATACTTAATTTTTTGTAATTTAATTGTTCAATGTCGTAGAAACAAATGCTAACTTTTATGTTTAATTTTATAATATAATAGTTTTTCCAATCCCTGACTAAATTTTTGTCACTGTAGTGTCGTCTGACGATTGTTAAAAATGTAATTGAATCAAAGAAAAGTGGGTGTTTTTCGAGAATAAATGCTGCATTCTTCGTGGGCGTAATGATCCAAACATCTAAATTTAATTGTATTGTCAAACAAAATTCCATCTTCGTTACGTCAAAATTAATTTTTTTTTATTAAGTTCTCCTTGTTCAGTATCGAGATTATTCTAGAATGTACTTATGATACTACAAAATAAATAGATTATAATGTTATGATTAGTCCATAATTCTAAAGCCTCCATACGGTTCACATATTATTAGTTGCAAGTACTGTTACTTTACGAAGCATTCACGGTAAAGGTGAGAACAATATGAGTGGGATTCAGAAACACATCATATCGCTTAATCTAACCGGCTGATTCAGGTCGGCGAGTCAGTGGTTGCCTGGTCCTTCCTTTAAGTCGTAGGAAAAGCGGCAACGTCCTTCCTCCACAGACTACATTTTTTGTCATATTTATTTCTCTGGATAAAAAGATGTATAAAATTGGAATTAAAAACAATTTGTACATTATTACGGTTCGAATCGTCGACGACCAATCTCTCTCCGAGCGGCTTGATCCTTTAGCGTTGCGTAGAGATGTGGGGTCACCTGCATCTTCCACCACATTCACCATGGAGTGTGTTCAGAGGAGTTGTTCGGATTAATACCTGCAGCCGAGTTTCAACATCGGACGTCAAGGCAGAATACGAAATTCCACCCGTATCTCCTCGACGTCCGCCGTTCCACAAAGCCGCGGTTTTCAAGGCAGTTTTTGCCGCGCACCACCACTCTGTGGAACCAGCTGCCCACTGACGTATTTCCGAACCAATTCGACTTAGAGTCCTTCAAGAAAAGAGCGTACCAATTCTTGAAAAGCCGGCATCGCACTGGCGAGCCCTCTGGCATCGAGAGTGTCCATGGGCGGAGCTATAACTTAACATCAGGTGAGCCTCCTGCTTGTTTTATAAAAAAAATATAATCAAAATTATGTGTAGTTTCCCCAAATGCTGTGTAGTTTCCCCCATACTAATAACTAATATAAGATAGTAGGACAGTAGACATAGGCGACCTTTATGCCAATGTAGGAAATGTAACCACTTTGTTAGAATAGAAGTTAAGCGTGTGAGTATAAATGTACATTCTACGTGCCAATGGCATTATTTCTCTGCTAGATATGCTTTGCGGTTCCTCCTGTATCGATTCCGCTGTAACAAATTGTTATATAGCCTTCCCACGTAAATGGACTTTTAAATTCAATTTTTTTTTTATTCTTTTTGTTAGACATATTAGTCTTTATTTAAAAAATATTCTATAAAACTGTGGGACATAGACATACTCGGCTCTATTATCAATAGCTACTACAGCGTACGCGATTTAGTTATTTTTTTCTCACAAATTGTGTTTCATACCTAATCTAGATTTTCATATTCGTGAAATTCGTTTTTGAAAATATTTAATTGCCAATATCAATCGGTCAATATTTAATCGGTCCAGTGGTTTTGGAGCCTGTTCACTGCTAACCAATAAACAACTAGATCATTTAAAATACTAGAGAAATTGTATAAAATTAACACTTACTAGTAAGAAAAACATTATGTGACAGGCATAATTTATCCTAAAGATCGATGACATGATGGAACAGAAGGCCTATTAACTGCTGTATGCTTAGAGGTAATATTAGATAACTATGGTTTTACCAATATATTCTATAGACTGTCAAGTATAAGTTGGCGTTCCAGTGGCGGCGCCTCCTACAACCCTCTGTGTTGCCACTTTTTTTGTTTAGTTTGGATTGATGGATATTCTTAGATATTACATTAAAGGTAAATAAAAAACTTAATAACAAAAAATTATTTTTTATAGTAATTATGGTCTGTTAGAGGCATTATTCCTTCCATGAATTCTTCAGAGTCATCTGTGTCAGAAGAATCTGAGTCGCTGCTATTCAAATCAATTAAAAATGGTTCCATTACTGTTTCAAGGCGGTTGTCTGTCATACGATAATTATTTTCAACATTTATAACGTGATTACAGTGTTTCTGCCATTCTTCAGCAGTTATTTTGGAAAATGCACTATGGATTCTCTGTTCCATGTTTTCAGAGAGGCCAGTAACATTTGTGTCTGCAAATATTCTTTTGAACGAACTCCAAATGAATTCTATTGCATTAAAGTCACAATGATAAGGCGGAAGTCTTACAGCCTTATGACCATGTTTCTTTAATATTTCATCAATTAAGTAGACATTCTCCTGATTGATTGTTTTTATAATTTCATACAATTCTGCTTTTTTCATGGTTTCCAAGTATGAAAGATTGTTTTTTTTTATGAAATCTTGCATCTCTTGTTTCTTACTGTTCATTGTCACGCGTTTATTTATTTTAATACAGTGATATGACGCATTGTCCATCACTATTAATGAATTGGGCTCTAAGTTTGGGATAAGCTTTTCTTGTAGCCATTTACTGAAGTTATCTCCATTCATCTCGTCGTGATAATCTCCACTTTTGGTCTTAGATTTGAAACACAAAAGACTATTGGGGATAAAACCTTTCTCACTTCCGGCATTCACTATGATCCATCTCTGACCTTCTGAGACTTCTGTAAGGACACCTTCAGTTTCCTCAGACTGCCAACATTTTTTAACTTTATAGCCAGGGTGTAAATAAGTCTCGTCCAAATAAACGATTGGCCTCGGATTGTCACTCCTTCTATTATTGTCTATTTCTCGTAAAAATCTTGATCGCCAGGCAACAACATCATATCGCTCCATGAGAACCATCCTTTTGGATTTATTCTTTTTATAACTAAATCCCAACTTGTGTAGTATTTTTCTGAGAGATTCTATACTACCCTTGAAATTGATGTCTGCCTTTAGATCACAATGTAATTTTCTGAGAGTAGGGACGGAATTATTTAAATAATAAGATTGGATTTTGCGTCTAATAACACAAAGATCAAAGTCATCCAAATCAGAAACAGTTAATTTTCTTTTTCTACTTTTACCTGGAGTGACTAGTTTTATCGTCTTAGCCTCGGAAGTAGTGTTCTCTGGTGTGGAATTGTCATCACAAGCTGTGGATGTGGAAGGTCCTTGAGCTGCTTGATTAGGGACTTCAGTTCTCGCTGTAAAATTACTTTCCATGATTTTTCCCTCTGAAACTATACGGTTCACGGTTCTTTCAGAAACACCTTAAATAAAACAAAAAATATTTTAAGTTATCCATCAATCACATTTACTTTCAAAAGCAATTATTATTTTTCCCTAAATTTGGGGATATAAATATCACTTTTAACTGGCAATACTTTACCTGTCAAAGCCGCTGTTCGAGCATTCACTTGTTGAAATGGAATAATCGGCCCATTGTTACGTTTCTCCTCTTCACAAAAACGTTTTACAGCTAGAATAATTTCTCTAGCTGCACTCCGCACTACTTTTGGCATGTTTCGTAATGATTTTTACACTTTAAAACACAAATTATTAGCACCGACACACGTGAGGCTACCAAGCTGTTAGAACTGTCAACACAACTGTCAAAATTAGTACCTTTTTCTGCCACACTGCCAACTTACACATGACAACCTATACTGTTTATTTCTCTTCAATTCTAATTTTATGTCATGTTTGACAATTGACATGATAAAATATTTCATATTAGTGGTTTGTGACATTTGCGTTATTTTGAAATGTACTGTTTGAATCTCTGTGACAAGGCTATAGTAATCTGTGTTTGAAACTTGAAGCCTGAAGTCTGAACCTGAACTCTGAAGGTATATTTGTAAACACGGACCGCCGGTTGAGTTAATTTATTTCTTGAATGTAATACATAGTTTATAGTTACTATTTGTAAATATCACTTTAAAAGTTGATTCATTCCTAGTATATATTCGCAGGAAAACAAGTTTACATATTTTACAAACTAGTAATTAACTGGTTGGTAGATGGTACAATCACATTTTAACTAAAACATCGCTTGTCAAAGTATTTTTATCACTTTTATCAGCATAGATTTGAGATTAGCAACCCATTTTACTTAGGGACGTAACATAACTTTAACCACACATACTTCTCGTTCAGTGATTATTTATTTATATGGCCAAAAAGCCTACAAAACAAATCAATTAAAACCAACATACAATTCATTCACACAGAGGTGTTATTGCTTCACAGACCGGAGGGGAAATTGTAAAGCAAATGTTTCGTTAAGGTTACTGACATAGTATTAACCTGTGCAGTGTGCAATCATGTTATTCTGGCTTCAACATAAATGGTCTGGACTCTGGCTACTTATATTTGCCTTTGGTGGTCTCACACTATTTCTTTATGGCTTTTTTCCATTAAAGTATCATTCTGGCAAATTAGCTCATATGGATGATTTGCCTAATTTTATAGATGGTGTCAGGTAAGGATCATTTTCATTAAAGTTTGTAACAAATAATTTAATTATTTATTATATAATAAGTCATTCATTAAAAAAGTATATAGTATATATATAAGTGTAGTTGAAATCTTTTCTATTGTTTTGTCAATATTGTATATTTCAGTATTGATGGCCATGAAGTTTACAATTCTGGTGAAAACAGTGTCATTCTCATGGTTATAGATGGCTTACGCTATGACTTTGCAACTGAAGAATATATGCCTTACACTGGCCAGTTAATTAAAAATAAATCAGCATGCATTTATGTCTCTGTTGCTGAACCACCAACTGTCACAATGCCCAGAATTAAGGTATGTTCAAGTTTTGTTTTTATGTGTGGTAATTTAAAAATATCTTATCTCAAAGAGTTTTATTATACTATATATACAAATGCTATAGTATTGTTACTTTCTTTAGAGTTAAATTAATGTTTAATGCCATTGTTATTTATGTTTATCTATATTATATTATAAAACTTATCTAGTTTTATAACTCTTGAGATAGTGATTATAACAAATTTAACAATTAGCTTCAATTTTAAATTGGAAACTAATTGGATTAAAGATTAGACAATTAACTAAGATTCACAATGCCAAAGAAAAAATATAATGATTTAACTGTGGTTTCTGTAAACATCTTTGTAATATTACACAGTCACCAGAGCGTAAGAAGGAAAAAGCACAATGGAGGCGCACAATAAACTTCTGGCGGGATATATTTGCAAGTGTCACCTTATGTAACTATTACATGCTTTTTAATACTTTACCAAAGAAAAACCTTGGTATCTATTAATGACTAATTTTTTTTGTAAAAACACTTCAGTTTTTTCTTTGGTAGTGTGTTAATATTAACCAATGTCATATTTTCATTCCTTTATACATATTGTCTCATATATTGAACAAAGCTATCTATAGCTTTCAAGTCTTGTATGTTCATTGTTTGAACAATTTGTATATATTACAAGTTCAATTTCATCATTAATTACATTTGATACCATCATTTTGTAATAATATTTCTAATTTAAGGCTTATTGCTATTGATATAAAGGTGTAATGGTAATTAACCCAAGATTGCATGAATTCTCCTATCACCTGCTTGCACCAGTGAGTCGCATTGAAATCAGGTTTCAAACTAACAAATTATTGTGTTAATCACTTTATGTTTTGTAATTATTGCGTATATTGGTTTGCATTATTGCTTCAAATTTAATCTTTTCACTTTAAATGTTTCTTATATTGAACCTAGTTTTTTTTAATTACAGGCAATGATGACCGGAAGCGTGTCAACTTTTGCGGATGTTGCTTTGAATTTTGGCGCGCCGGCTGTCAAAGGAGACAGCATACTTCGCGTTGCGTCCTCTAGAGGTCGCCACTCCGTATTATATGGGGATGACACTTGGTTGAGATTATTTCCAGGGTTATGGACAGAATCGGACGGAACGACGTCATTTTTTGTCACAGATTACACAGAGGTACGACTTTGTGCATTTTGAAATATTCTATTCAAACATTTCTTTCGATACAAGGATGCTAATAACATTAATATTTTTAGGTGGACAACAATGTCACCAGACATTTAGATACCGTACTTGCCCCTTTAGAAGATAAAAAACCCAAATTCGATTTCTTAGTGCTTCACTATTTAGGCTTAGATCATATCGGGCACCTAGAGGGCGCCAGGAGTCCAAAAATTAAACCTAAATTAATAGAAATGGATGGTATTGTGAAAAAAATACACACGGCTATGCAAACATGGGTAAGTAATTTTATTTTTATGTTAAATTTGTCTTGTTTTCAATTTCTTTCCCATTATAAATTTAAAAGGATGTAAAGGAAAAAGAAGGTTTTTATTTAAATATCTTAGAGTTTGGTACTTAAAATTACATTTACTCGCACAAAATAATTGTTAAAAGTATCGAGCTTTCTTTGAGTTTACACAAATATTTCTCAAAGTTGTAATTGAGAATGATATTAAGAGTTTTTTAAAATTTAGGACAGATCAGGGGTACTTATAATTTGCGGGGACCACGGAATGCGGGACGCGGGGGGACACGGAGGGGCTTCGCCCGCCGAAGTGCTGGTCCCTTTAGTCGTGCTGAAGAGCATGGACTTCCAATGCCCACATGAGTGCGTGTACCTTGGTATAGCTTACAAAAGTTGACAGAAAAATTACCCACATTTTCTAATAGTGATAACTATTATTTTTTCATTATATTTTTTTTATTTACATATCCATGTCCATTACACAAGTATCCGAAAGTAGTTGTTATGTTTGTATATCGTTTTATAGATGTGATAGGTTCAATTCTCGGAGATACAAAATTTGTGAGTGAACAGACTATTGTTTGCCTAATAGAACTCTAAACGATTTTTTTTTCAGAACTATCTTCTCCATGTCTTCTTTAATAGTTCTTTTAAAAGTTAAATAAACTTTTAAGTCCATACGTAACAAGAATATTTGCGTCGTCTAAAATATTAATGTCTTTAGATTAGGTCCAGGACCCGTAGTGGCACAAGTGGACATAGCCCCAACGATATCTTGGTTACTAAACGCCCCCATCCCGGGAGACAGTACGGGCAAATTTCTGCCCTCTCTGCTACCGACTGACATCAGGCAACACTTGTATTTACTGCACGTGAACGCTCTTCATAATGTCAAGCAAGGCGTTCCTACCGATACCGGTCAGTGTTGCCATTTAAATGATGGTTGGGTAAATTATTCGTTTATTAGTTGTTTATACTACGTATGTGTGTGTTGTTCTCACGAGTATGTAAGTCCGTGCTCCTATTTCACCATGCCTCCTGCTGATAGAGGACAAATCTTTGTTTTTAATTTATTTCATTATTCTTTATTACTCAATATGTCATATGGAACATGGTGTAGTGGTTGCAGCTCCTTACAAACATTATGTAAAAAAAAAACTTGGCGATTAAAAACAGTGGCGGAGAGTTTATTGCCAGTTCTTCTCTTCCGTTCTACTCCAATGACTGATTTATACTCGGAGCACTCGATAAATCATCGTCATCACTATCATCTGGATAACATGATTCAATCAAAAAGTATATATTTTTAAAAAACATTCAACGTTGAACTTGGCGCACTCTGCTGATGCATTTAAAAACTTATTCACGTTCCAATTAAGCTTCCGCATAATGCGGCATTGTGCGCACTGAGTCGCATTATGCCCTATAATTGGAAAACTTTTTCTATCAGCTAAAATCTATACAATCTGTATCTGTATCTGGTAGCAGTGTCTGCCTATGGCTTACGCGTTTGAATCACTTCTGTAGGTTCGTTCATCTATGCGCGCATCTATCAGTCGCTCGTACGGTAAAGGAAAACATTGTGAAGAAACCGACGCGCATCACTGATATATGTATAATGTTTCAGAATATTATAAGCAATTCAAACGCGCCGAAACCCAATTCGCTCGTTATCTCTCAACGGGACAGCAAAGTGCCGCACGAATCGCGAAAGAGTTCTACGACGAATCCTTAGCCGCCATGTCCAAGCAATTGTCGGAAGCAACCACGGACTTTGACGTGTTTGCTTTGGGTTTGGCAGTCGTATTTTTATATTTGGTGAGTACCTTTAACCTTTAAACTTCATATGAAAGGTCATAAGAGAAACATGCGTTTGTTATATTTGTTTTTAAAGTAACACAAAAGATGGTAATGTTATTATTACTAGGAGAGTAAGTACTTTACATATAAATAATACAAAAAATACATACACATTAAGAATGAAAGCAGTTTTTTGTCTTTTATGTAAATAGTTTAATAATAAATAAATGTACTTACATTACAGTAATTTATCTAATTAGACTGGAAGAGCAACGTTTTACGCTATACTTAAACAGTGAATTTCTTTAAATTTAATTACGAACGACGCAATAACGCCACATTACCACGGTAATTTTAACAAATATCTAGAACGTATTAATGTATTACCACTATTTTCGCGGGAATTTTACCATTTTTAAACCTTGGCGGAACAGCGATTAAATATTACCAATCTTTATTTTTTATTTTTTAACTAAACTAAAACTATATGATTGTTGCGATCTGTTTCGGGAAAGTAAAATTAGGTAATCGAGTATTACTTATATTGTGCACAAAATATTTTAAGAAGAATAATTACGTCCTCGTGATTACTTTTTATAAAATGATTTCTTTCGTAATAAAGAAGAACCCACTTCATTCTAGATGTTGACGGCTCTCGCTTGCGTGACTCTGTACTCGCTCCAACCGGAAAACCAACGCAAGATAAGCGTGACGGACAAACACAAAACTAACTTGGGCACAGTTGTCGCGTTTGCGGTCATTTTCGCGATCATCGCCTCGACCCTGACGTTGACTTGTTTCATCACCGAAACGAGGAGCCAATTCTGCTCCTTCAGGCCCGCGTGGTCCGCCGCCTTTTTGGCCTCGGCGGTCGCTCTGACTTTCGCCTACTTCCTCGTGAAGACCGGCTTGGAGAAAATCCGGGATCTATCGACGTTGCGGGATCTGAATGCGATCGATTTCCTACTGATACTCGGCACTCTTTTCCATGCCTGGTCGTTTTTCGGCACGAGTTTCATAGAGGAGGAGCACATGACATGGTACTTCTTTTGGAATACGCTTATGTTCTTCGTGTTGGTGCGAACGATCGTGGTGATCGTTTTGTACTTCGGCAAGCGGATGTCGGGGTCCACGGAGGTTCAGGAAAAGCCGGAGTTGGAACACCGAATGAGCGACGTCGGCGTCGGCATCGTGCCGAAGTGGGTGTCGTTAATCGGTTTGCACAGGTAAGACCAATTTCAATTATAACAGTCTTTGATTTACGATTTACATTACTTCTTTAAAAATAATATAAAGTTTTCTTTAACTTTAACTTTTAAATCTCTACTAGAAATTATTATATTTCTGCCTTTTAATAAATTTAAGAAATGTATTAAAAGCTGAATAAAAAGGCTTACTATAAAGTTAACGAATATCTAGTTGATAAAAGGGCCTGGGACTAGTGCTAGGATGGCTGCTTCTAATTAATTTGCGATATTTGTTTTAAAATAAATGTTGTTTGTTGATTTGCTTCTTTCTATTTCTCTGTCTTCTTTGTCGATGAGTAGGGATGTCTACCGAATCAAACTTAATAATGTGGAATAAGTGATACCTGTATCTAATATTCCAAAATAAACATTTAAAAAAAATGAATCGGACGAATTGCAGATATCTCCGTACAATGAACCAAACGGGCGACAGGTGGCTCTTTCTTCCGGACACTGCCGACTGGTTGAACGATCCGGAGAACTCAATTTATCTCCAAGCTCATCTTATTATAGGTATATAATACAAAAATGTTACCAGATTGGTCATAAAAAGTGCGTGCATACCTAGTACACACGTTAGAAGCGAAACATCTTTGTAAATTAATTATTACTAAGTTAAAGTCCCAATTGATGATCATGAACCAGTATATGACCACTCCATGTATTTGTATGTATCTATATTCACACTGTTTACACGCTAGTTTACGTGCTAATGATAATATACATAAATAAAAAATATTAGAATTGACTTCAAAGTTCTAATATGTAACTACTAAACGAATACATCAACCAATAGCGTCTATTTTTCTCGATCTCCCTTTCTCACTCTCATACAATCGGACTCAATCGCTATCTACCTTTTCTTCGACAAAAACGCTGTACATCGTTACGTGACGTTTTATCCGTAAAAAATACCCTCATACGTTTAAAGAGTTTCACTTAAAAAAATACAAAATAACTAACGTTATACTCTTCAGGCACCCTCGCGACACTCGCGATCTGTCTCAGAAACATCCGCCACATGAACAACCATCTGAAGATACATTCGGTGCTCACAATTCTATCCACGCTTTGTATATTTCTGTACCGAATCAGCGCAGGCTCCTTACGTCTGCCGAACGAAGTTCCGAAATGGGACGGGGAGCAAGTAGTCCAAGTGTTTTGGTGGCTTTTGGCCGCTCAGACTATATTCGAAGTCATCACTTATGTCGGTGAGTGTTTACGCTACATATTAATCATTAATTTGAAAAAACTTCAAAAAATATATCGTAATATAATGGGTTACAGGCTTTTTTTTCCTCAGGTTTCTGTTCCTGTTTCATGATCATCTGTCAACCTAATAGGCAAGTAGGTGATCAGCCTTCACGCGCCGTCGACTTTTTGGGTCCAAGTTCCTCATGATGATTTCACCGTTCAAACGAAAGTTAAATACGCACAAAGAATAGAAAGAAAGTCCATCAGTGCATAGCCGGGGAAAAAAAGGTTAATAGTAGAATCATTTAAAAATTATCAATTTAAAAAAAATTTAGTAAACGATCCGTTAACTAATAAATAGTTAAACAATTAAGTTTAAGCAATACGGCAGCCGTAGGCTTATCTCTCACAGGCAGCGCTCGCCGTTTTTCGTACTTTCCCCTCTTAACGAGAGTTTAGTGTGTTGACAGTGATCTTATAACGTCAAACTATTATTATTCTTTAAAGTTATTATTAAATTATGATGAATGAAGCAGAAGATGATCTTCGGAACATTACATAAATAGTTTCGGTTTTTACTGCTTTCGGGCAAGTCGCACACATTTTTTTATTAACATTTCCTAGAATAATAATATTTGTTTTAATAATAGATCAACCGTTCCGTTACGGAAGGAACGACAAATAAAAATGCGTTTATCGAAATGATTGTAGGTGCGTTTCCGAACGGAAATAGGTTCGTTTATAACAAACCCAAAGCGAAAACGGAAGATTATTTCTATGACAACGCGGAAGAACCCTGGAACTTGAACGACGTCAAGTTAAACTTAGCCAGATCTTTAACTCACATAATGTACAATCAAATGATGCTGATAATAGTTCTGCTGATGCGTCCCCACAATGTTATCATGGTGCCTAGCATCTATATCACTTGCCTGCTCACGGCTAAATGCCTAGACCATAAGTTGTTGGATTCGAGACCCGGTAGAAACACGGAGGGCGCCGACACTTTGAGTCTGACTTTGGCGCACATTTGGATTGGAGCTGTGTTTTATTTTTACCAGGTGAGTCTTAAATACGAAGCATTGACCCTCGCAATAGTTTGACTCGTTGACTTGATTTTTTTGTCAAAATTTTACATTTTTTTTTGTTAAATGACATTGTCTCGTGTCACGTCACTCGATGTCTGTCATGTGTGTGTCAATGTGTAATACTTTATTGTGATGTCATGATGATGATGATGATGATGATGTGTGTGTTTAGGGCAACTCCAACAGCCTGGCCTCGGTTGACCTGGGCTCGGGTTACGTGGGTCTGAGTGAATACAGCCCGATCCGAGTCGCCGCCCGCATGGGCCTCCATGCATACGCCGGCCCGGCTTTGTCGGGGGCGCATTTATTCTGTTCGTTGCCTTATACAGATATTAACAGGTAAAATACGAAATAGCCTTTCTTCAAGAAACAAAATCGCGAGTCACCGATCGATGACTAAAATATAACCTTTCGTTAGATATCACTTACTGACATTGAGCTGTCTGTGGTGTAAAAAATTATATTAATAAAAAACATATCCTGTGCAATTCACACGTGGTAGAAGTGAAACCTTCAAAAACAAAGTTTTTATAATGAATCATATATAAATTAAACATTTTTCACAGCATATTTTAATGATAAATTTTACGAACTAAACGAACTCCTATCTTATTTTCTCCAACGTTAAATCTTATGAACTTATGTTCCTGTCGCTTCTTCCGTTGCATACGCTTTGAAATCACAACGATTCTAAAGAAGTTTCACTTCAAAAATTTTCAGATACCGTCAAGCAGTGTGGCGCGTTACAAACATAATGGCGTTACACAGAGTGTACCAAGTTGTCATTTACTGCGTCATAGCGATAATATTCAGGCATCATCTGTTCGTGTGGTCGGTATTTTCACCTAAATTGCTATACGACTTTGTCGCGACAATATTCTCCGTTCAGGCGATGTTGACGATCGCCGAAATCGTCTGTTTGACGCACGTAGTTAGTTGGATTTCTAGGTGCATCACGTATAAGAGGATAACTTAGTTTTTCAATGGGATATATGTGAATGTGAAATATATTTTTATGTGAATTTAAAACTGATGTCAAATAATGATCCTGTAAAATACAAATTACACGTATCATTACCGTTATTTCTTTCATCATACTATTTTATGCATATAAACGTTTGTATATGTGTATTGTATATCCAATCTAGTCCTAGGACTGCTAAAATATATAATTATTTACATTCTATAACGCCTGTAAACTAATAAGCGACACTATTTCCTCATACCCAAAATATGATCCTTTGAAAAGTAAATACGGATGTTTTAAATGAAATTTTTAGCTCATAAAAGAAGTGAGTGAGTGAAGTAATAAACATTCCGAGGCTAGTGTTATTTTATTTTGTACGAGTATTGTATGTTTATCCTTGACACCAAATGCTTACATTAATATTCCGTAAACGAATATTAATTTTGTGTTTCATTAAGCCTTGTTTTATATTAATAAAACATTTCTGTGATATATCGTATTGAACAATTATTCCACGATTATTTGAATAGGATGTACAAATGTTGCAGACAAAATCTAAAAATGAATTCCTAGTCGTTTCATGATTTGTATTTTATTTGTATACGACTTGTGGTGCACTGTGTAATAGGTAAGATGGAATTTGACTTTCGGAATTCAGAACTAGTTAGATACGTCTTCATACTATACGTATACTTTATTATATCTGAAAGTCGTAAAATAACCACTGAGTACTTGAAGATCGACGAAATTCCATCTCACTTGTGCAATAGGGTTCAGTGAATTATCGTTTCACAAATGTTTAAAAAACTTTGTGTACAATTGCAAGTATGAAGCTTATAATTTTCCTATTTTTGTTACTATATGTATGTGTGCCATTATGTAATAAACATTTGTACCTATTGCATTGTTTTGTTTTTTTTTTAATTTCGACGTCAAGGTTTAATCCGATCATAGATGAAAAACAAAAGAAGTTTCCAACAATTTTATTTATAGACCACAAAACCAATGTTTCGATTAAAGTAAATATCCAACACAAATACTTTGTTCATAGGAATATTCTATCGTGATTTATTGAAAATGCTGAATTTTAAAAAAAGTGCCGAAGTCTGTAAAAATAAGCACCGTAGAAAAAGTGTACCAGAAATCCAATTGGAATGCGTATGTCTTAAACTATACATTTTCAAAAAATATAAGTCCACTTTAAATGATCCTATACATACAAAATAAGTTAGGATTTTGGCACTAAAACTAGAATATATAAAAAAAATCACAAGAGAAAATGCCGATAGGGAAATGAAAGACTGATATGTCTAGAGAAATATAAAAATAAGATTTATATCAAGTGTAGCAGTCGTTATATCAAAATAATATTCTGATATTTTGTTTCTCTATGTTAAAGCTCAAACAAAGTGGAAGTTAGGAAATCAGCTACGTGCCACGTTCGTCGATTATATTGCTCCTCGGGTTTTCTGAAATAAAAAACAAACATATAAACTTATAAGCATATCCACCGTCTTCTATGAAAGTTGAAAGTCTAGGTTCAATTCTCTGCCTGAAACCCTGTTTTAATGTTAATTTATTCACCGAAAAGGTATTTTTGAAAAAGCTCCGCTGATATCAAACAACGCTACGACATCTACACGAAGTGGGCGTTTCCGGTATTTGAAGAGTGCTATAACCAAAATCACTTATGGTAGAATTGATTTTATCTATTATATGATGTTTTAGTTAACAACAATAAATATGTATTGATCTCAATGGTTGTCTCTACCCAAAACACAATGCATTCAATAATTCTCGATACAAAAAAAAAACACAAAGCTTAAATTGCGTTACATCACTTGGCGAGAACTGACAATTTTATTAAATTTTGTATGTAAGAGTTATTTAGATAAAAAGCACAGTATCATCCGTCTCACTCGAACTTCCAGCAAACATTTCGTTCACCAGTCAGTCACCCTCGCTCCATTGAGGGGAGAAAGTGATCTCGTTTCTTACGCTTCTTCGCGCCAACGCCCGATATAATATTATAAATACGAGTTAAATAAAATACATTTTTGTAATGACAAACCACGGTTAGTTTATAACCAGATTCTATTGTCTGATTTGGTGGTTGATCTGGCACTCGTAATGTAAACCCATATTAATATATAATAATTTCATATTATACAATGAATTTCCATGTACTAACGCACCGCTCAAAGTGCCCTCGAGTTTGATCTGTAGATGTATTGAGCCTCGTGGATGCGCGGATTAAATCATAAATGTTTCTAGGATAGCGGGCTCTTAAGGTTCAGAGAACTGATGGCCGACCTCCAGTAATGGAGTGGCACTTGAAGAAGAAGGCTTTAAAGTCTAGTCTAAGGTTTTCCTTGAGGTTCCATTATAACCTTATAAAAACTTTTGTATTCTTTTACACTTATTATCTCTATTCATTACTGTATTTACACAATTAAAAGTAGTATTTTTTAAAGTAGTTTCAAACTCACAGTCGATGTCTTCACTGCGCCTGATTCTTGTATCTGTAGGCCAATACACTGGCCACGCCCACCAACAGACTTAGCAGCAGAGATCCCCACACTAACATCTGACGAACATCGAAAACATACTTTATATATATCTCTCTCTTTTGTTCAGTATAAGAATAAGATAACTATAGTTTCTCAGCACATATTTTACGCTACAAAATCGTAATCAGCGATTATCTTTATAGACTATAAATCTTAATAATAGAGTGTATAGCTTTCAAAACTTAGCAGTTAAAATATCAATTCGTACAATATTTGTTTAAATTCAACCTAATTGGGCAGATCTTTCCCGACGAAATAAATAAAAACAAATCGTAAAGTTTTCCACATAAATATATACCTACTATTATTCATAACATAAACTTGAAAAAAGAAATGCGTAACTCTGAAGTCTAGGCTAGTAACTAATGAAACTTACCTTGGCTCGGCCAGGATTTTTGTCCGGGGACGCTTTTCCCTGACCACCGGTGCCCAACATTCGCTTGGCCAGCTTCCTTTCTACCGACTTGTCTCTGATGGCCTTTTGTTCACACTTTTGTAACTCCTTCCTGACGCCAGTATCCTCGGGAGCTGCGGCCGCGGCGGCCCTGGCCGCCTGTAGGGCTTCGGAATTGCGCCCCATGGCGGTTAAAATACGAGATTTTCTATATAGCGCCTTCGCATTGTTCGGTTGACAAGTGAGTACTCTCGTTACGGCCTGAAGAAATGCAACTGAAATAAGATCATCTCGCTGACACTATGAGGTTTGCCGAAAACTTTTGAAATAGACTATTCAACCTGCAAGGCCGCATCGTACGCTCCGGCCCTCAACTGCGCAGCGGCCATATTGTTGTGTACGCGCATGCGTTCGTCCAACAAGGCCAGTAAAGCGTCAGAGGCCTGGGCCATCTCTCCGGTGGGCGTGGGCTCCGTGATGCCACCTTCGCTCTCGTCGAGGACGTCCAGAGCCCGTCTGTACAACTGCACAGCCAGTTGTGTCTCACCACGGCCATACCACCAGTTGCCTCGGCAACGACGGCGGATGCTAAAAGAACAATAATTATTCTATTGCAATCATTGCATTGGCAAAGGATCTATGTATATCACAATATGACATATCATGCTATTATTTCCATACAACTTTGTTCCATTTATATTTTAAAATGTTACTAATCTTGATTTTATATTATGGTAATGAAGTGTAAATAAATAAACATAAATTGGATGTATTTGCTATAACAATATTGCTTCCTTACATATTGTATATTGATAACTCAATTAGAAACATAATTTAGAAAATAAATAATAGCAAATTAATATCACATTACGTAATTTCTATTTTATATGTAAAATGCAAAATATTGTTCCAGAACCACTACACAAACTATGAATTAATAAAAAATAAAATTTTAGTCAATCTTCATATACATATCCTTGACATGTTATAAAATATTATAATTTTAAATTAGATTAAAAGCCATAAAAATGCAGAACTACGTGATTGCTCATAAATACCTAATAAGTTACAAAATTCAATATCGTAATGAAAAAAATCTCACCCGATTTCCATTCTTTCAGTAATTGTTAATGTTTCATGTTCTGGTTCTTCCTCCCAATCATGTAATTCTAATTTAACTTCTAACCACGTCTCTGGACCAATTGGTGGTCCCTCATATTTTGGACTGTTTATTTCTCCAACCAAACCCAAACTGTCTCCCGGATTTAAGCCAGTGTCACCGTAAGCAAATCTTGGAGCTATTTGTAGTAAACATATTTCACCTTTGTACATTAGTGTCAATGCTAAATCAAGACCTTGTAATATCTAGAAATATTCAAAAGTTGCATTAATTACAAGAAGCTGCATACAAGCATAGCATAGCAATTGAAAATTGAGTATGGAATACTACTATACGTTTATATCAATAATGTAAATAATAATATATAAATATACTTAGATAAGATCAAGATTTCAAGAGACGATAAGATAATTATACATAGATTAATAGACATTTTTTTTTTTAATTTTAGGTAAAATATTCACAACTTTTGGATGTACTGCATGCACATTCCAACTTGGTTAGCAAAGCGTTTCTGTTGAGATAGACCTATTTTTTGTACACTGGCTGAGTTCACAAGACTTGCTTGCTATATTGTAAGTTATAAGATTTAGGCATTAAAGTATAATTTTTTAAGCTTTTTAATGTAAGATAAATGGTGTGGGTATTATTTTGGTGTCCTATCAAATTAGTAGTAACTGTTAAGGTAGAATAATGTAGTGGAAGAAATATTATTTGATTTACTTCAAATCAAAAATACATATTTGCAATTAATTTAAGATAAAAATGAAAAGTTACAATTTCTCACAGATTAAGTAATTCATTAGTGTCTCAAATGGTGATCCACTACAAATTTTACAATAAAAAAATTTGATATTGAAAAATACAGAAGGCTCATAAAATCTATGACTTAGCTACAATACATACTTCATTATCACCCAAATATATCTTCACTTGGTCCCGCTTTTCTATATTTTCGTGTTTTCCATTCCTTATTCTTAATTCATAGCTTATCCTGCATATATCACTTCTTTGAGGCCGTAAGCCTTCCGAATCATCACCTTTTTTAAGTATCTTAAAAAAATATTATTCAAAATAAACATACAAATTAATTTAGAAATAAGAACGACATTAGGTTGATCACAAATATACCTTTTTCAAAATAGACCCAGATCCTAACAGATCTTGCCACTCGTTGGTTCCTGGAGCCTTTCCATCTAGCTTAATCTTCTCTGCAGCTGCTGCTTCAGCCAACTTTGCTTCCTCGATTTCGTGAGCTGCTGCTGACGCAAGGTCTTCAAATGAACTACTTTCAGACTTGTCTACTAATGTACGCTCGTCTTCACTCATCTAAAAAAATTATTACGCATTATTAACTTTTCTACGCAACAGTTAAGTTATCCAAGGATCTGTTACGTACAAAACAAACAACTAAAATATAAGAAACCTCATACCTTTCTACAAGATATCACAGAAATCACTTATTAATGAAACAGTACTATAAATCGAATCATCAATATATTTTAAAGGAATTATTTTTAATGATCAAAGTATTCTTTTTACGTGTGGAGATGACAATCCAACTTTTGCCTTACGGTTATCTGGAACAAATTGGAATTTACAAAAGACTTGAAATACAAATCCCTAGTCAAAGTCATATGAATAACGTTGACACTTGATACATATCGCTCTGTCAGTATGTTATCTCTGAATATTTTTAACCACAGATAAGTTACTGTTAATACTCTAAGATCACTCTTGGGATTTGGGATTGAGTACATTCTAAAATAAGGTATGGGCTTATCTGAGACACTGGGTATCTACTATCTAGATATGTTTTATTGCGAAAAACTGTTGGAAAAGCACTGAATAATTTTTGTGTTCTGTGTAAAATCCTTTGCTGATTGCTATTGCCTATATCTTATTATTGTAAATTTTCCTAACACTTTGTTTTTGCGCTCAATAATATACATAATATTAATTTTAATTTTCGTGTAGTGTTAATAAATAAGTTATTCTGTAATATGCAGAAATATGAAAAACTTGAAAAAATTGGAGAAGGTACCTATGGAACAGTTTTTAAAGCTAAAAACAAAGAGACTCATGAAATAGTCGCCTTAAAGCGAGTTAGACTCGACGATGACGATGAAGGAGTGCCATCTTCAGCATTACGTGAAATATGTCTCTTAAAAGAACTAAAGCATAAAAATATTGTTCGATTATATGATGTTCTTCACAGCGAAAAGAAGTTGACACTAGTTTTCGAACATTGTGACCAAGACCTAAAGAAATACTTTGATAGCTTAAATGGTGAAATAGATTTGGATGTAGTTAAGTCATTCATGTATCAGCTGCTACGAGGGCTTGCTTTCTGCCACAGTCACAATGTACTTCATCGAGATTTAAAACCTCAAAATCTACTGATTAACAAAAATGGTGAACTAAAATTAGCAGATTTTGGCTTAGCTAGAGCCTTTGGCATTCCAGTCAAGTGTTATTCAGCAGAAGTGGTTACTCTTTGGTATCGTCCACCAGATGTTTTATTTGGAGCCAAACTTTACACAACAAGTATAGACATGTGGTCTGCAGGTTGCATATTTGCAGAACTAGCTAACTCTGGCAGGCCTTTATTTCCAGGCTCTGATGTTGACGACCAGCTAAAAAGGATTTTTAAGCTACTAGGTAACTCTTTGATGTATTATTTAAAAGTTGATTGTAGCATATAAAATTAAAAGTCAATGTTAAGCACATTTATATTTAAAAATACTAACTGAAGCTAAAAACTTTATTATTACTATTTATGACAGGAACACCAAATGAAGATACATGGCCTGGAGTAACTCAGCTGCCAGATTATAAGCCATTACCAGTTTACCAACCAAGTTTGGGTCTTGCTCAAGTTGTGCCAAGATTGTCTGCTCGTGGGAGAGACCTTCTGGCTCGTCTACTGACATGCAACCCAGCATTACGGATGCCAGCTGATGATGCAATGGCACATGCTTACTTTCATGATTTGAATCCTTCTGTGAAGAATGACAGGTGTTAACAGTCAATACACCCTTATAGGTGTACTTCTGAACTGCTTTTTAGTGCTAAAAATAATGAAACTGAAGATGATGTACAGGAATACAATGATGAACAGTGAATTTTTTAAAAGTTTAATTAACAACTACTCATTTTGTAGTTCCTTAAAAAAACACATTAGTGAAAGTGTAATCAGTGTTAGGTATTAATTAGATTTGGATATTATTTGAAAAAAGATGCCAACATTGAAAAAATTATATATTATGTTTACAAGTTTATGATCAAAATCTTGATTTACTTTCTAATTTTAGAAATCTAGACTTTTCAATTACCATATTACATAAAAGTTTATTTATAACAATATAAGTATGAATGTGTATTATTTATAAATGTTAGTTATAAAAGTAAAAAGTCTCACTAACTAGATTCTTACACAATAGGAGTTTATGGTTGGCTCAGTGATTTTATTACATATTTCTATGAATAATTAGTTTGGTGACAACATCTAAATTTGATTGTTGTCACTGTCATTATTTTGAAGACAAAGCAGTGTTTGTATTGTCTTTTTATGCTTATTAATATTCTTGTTTATTATTTCTACATAGAAACTTTATAAAATCTCAAAATTTTGTGGAACTTTGAATAGCTCTACAGTTCAGTGTACTGTAGCTTTATGTTTGTCTTTTTATATATTATAAGATCCTTAATTGTTGATTAAGCCCTTTGAACATTTTTTATTAATTATTGTAGATACATCTTAGCTTTTAAATGCTTACCTTGGTAATGATCTCATTTTAACTTAACTGAGTAGTGACAAAATATTGTTAGATTAAGTGGGGCAAGTCTTTGATTCTTATAATCAATAGGTATTTTAATATGATTAAGCTAATTGTACAATATTTTAAAATAAATAAGAATAATAGATTGTAAATATTTTTTCTTAGCTTTTTCCTTTTTATAGGAAATAACTTCAACTCACATTTACTATTTCATGTTATCACAACATTTCCATTTCAGCTCTTTTCCTCTTTCTATGATTGGCTACCATAGTAGCAGTTGTCAATAATGATTCCCCTCTCTTCAGCCAAGAAGATAGAGCTTTTTCTGTTGCCATAGCTGCTACTGTATGATCTCTCTCACATTCTGACAATGGTTGTAAAGCATTTATAGAATCTGTTGCTACGCTACCTGATAGAATCATCTTAAATCTCTGTCTAAATGTCTGAAAATAGTAAATTTAAATTTATAACTACAAAACACAAATGGCATGAATTATATTTTTTTTTTAATATTACATACATTTACTAGAGTTGTTGCTACCTCCCCTTTTATATCATATTTTGCAACATAACACCCTAGTTCATAGAAGTATTGAGCCAATTTATGCATATCTACAGTACATGCATCAGCACTGAATATTTCTCTGTAAGTTTCTTTGTAAACTTTAGGCAAATCTACTGTTACTAGTGGTGGTCTCCTTGAAGATAAAGACTCAGCCAGCCATATAGGGATTTCTACACTTGTTCCAGCTTTCAAATCATCATCAGTACATGATGGATCCAGAAACCCTGTAATTTGCGAGTAAGATTATACATTGCTCATGCATAAATATAAGAAAAATAAAAACCTACCTAACTTTGGCAAATCGTGTAGAAATTTACAAGGCACTTTTTCATTACTAACTAAAATATCTGTGACAGATAGGTAAGACATTTTCTTTTATAGTTTAGAAAACATAATTTAAATTTAATGTTTTAAACTAACAACTTAAACACGTAAATATATACAGATTAAGTTAATAATTTAGAAACAACAGGCTAGCGGCTAGCCGGCAAATCGTGCACCAAATGTCATTCTCAATTCTTTTTCTTCATACAAAATACAAATTTGTTGTGTTTTATTGTAGCGTATCGTAGATTCGCACTAAAACGTACAGACTATATTGTGTACGATGTGTAGTTTAAAGTATAGACTGTCAAGTATAAGTTGGCGTTCCAGTGGCGGCGCCTCCTACAACCCTCTGTGTTGCCACTTTTTTTGTTTAGTT
Organism: Pieris rapae; assembly: GCF_905147795.1. Lineage (NCBI taxonomy): Eukaryota > Metazoa > Arthropoda > Insecta > Lepidoptera > Pieridae > Pieris > Pieris rapae. The sequence goes on along the minus strand of NC_059509.1, from coordinate 470,699 downwards.
TGGATTGATGGATATTCTTAGATATTACATTAAAGGTAAATAAAAAACTCAATAACAAAAAATTATTTTTTAAAGTAATTATGGTCTGTTAGAGGCATTATTCCTTCCATGAATTCTTCAGAGTCATCTGTGTCAGAAGAATCTGAGTCGCTGCTATTCAAATCAATTAAAAATGGTTCCATTACTGTTTCAAGGCGGTTGTCTGTCATACGATAATTATTTTCAACATTTATAACGTGATTACAGTGTTTCTGCCATTCTTCAGCAGTTATTTTGGAAAATGCACTATGGATTCTCTGTTCCATGTTTTCAGAGAGGCCAGTAACATTTGTGTCTGTAAATATTCTTTTGAACGAACTCCAAATGAATTCTATTGCATTAAAGTCACAATGATAAGGCGGAAGTCTTACAGCCTTATGACCATGTTTCTTTAATATTTCATCAATTAAGTAGACATTCTCCTCCTCCATTCTGGAAGGTCCTTGAGCTGCTTGATTAGGGACTTCAGTTCTCGCTGTAAAATTACTTTCCATGATTTTTCCCTCTGAAACTATACGGTTCACGGTTCTTTCAGAAACACCTTAAATAAAACAAAAAATATTTTAAGTTATCCATCAATCACATTTACTTTCAAAAGCAATTATTATTTTTCCCTAAATTTGGGGATATAAATATCACTTTTAACTGGCAATACTTTACCTGTCAAAGCCGCTGTTCGAGCATTCACTTGTTGAAATGGAATAATCGGCCCATTGTTACGTTTCTCCTCTTCACAAAAACGTTTTACAGCTAGAATAATTTCTCTAGCTGCACTCCGCACTACTTTTGGCATGTTTCGTAATGATTTTTACACTTTAAAACACAAATTATTAGCACCGACACACGTGAGGCTACCAAGCTGTTAGAACTGTCAACACAACTGTCAAAATTAGTACCTTTTTCTGCCACACGCCAACTTACACATGACAACCTATATTTTCTATAAGATTTTGATGTATGTGGCATTTGGCAACATAAATACTGGGGCCGGGGGGCCTAGCCATCTTAGTGCCGAAAAGTTTTCGACCGCTAGGACACTAAGAAAAGAAGGAAACAGATGTCACTCAGAACAGACTTTTAAGACGACTGAACATGTATTTTTTTTTCCTTGGGCATTTTCTATAAGAATATTAATTAATTACTCTTGATCGAGAAGAATAAACCAATTAATAAAGATACAAATGGGTTGTGATTTATAACAAGATAGAAAACCCATAATAGCTTGCTGTCGAACAATTGTCATTGTTTCAAAGTTTACTGTCTTTTGACATTTCACTTTTATGCGACATAAATTTCATACTTTACAATTGACATTTAGTAAAATAAAAATGTAAATATAATTACTGATTACTGATTAGTAAAAAATACAACACAATTTAACATGTAGTAAAAAAGGTTAATCATTTACAAAATAACAATGCTTCGGTGTCTGCCTTTACGAATTTCTATTCGAGACAGCCTAATATTAATAATTTTAGTACTATTTAATACTGTTCATGTTACGAATATGGGTAATGCTATTTTTACTTATAATGCATATATATAATATGTAAATAAATGTATATATTATCTTAAGTTCAGATATTCTTGCAGCTAACAATGAAATGGATATTCAGAGTAAGCAAAGTAAAACAAAGGAAGATATTGGAAGTAAACTAGTTAATTTTAATGGAAATGATGATTATTTAAAAAGTTGTCCAACTGCAGATGAAGAGAATGAAATAAATTGCTATGAGCTAAATTATCCTTGTTTAGCTTGTGACAGGAGTATTGATTGTGTTTATGGAGCCCTTTTTAATTACACTTGCTATGTTAAAGCAAAGGTGACTTGCAAGGTATGTATTACATTAAAAGATGTTGCAACAGAGATTTGTATCCTTTTCATAGAGTGTAATACACACATCTATGTATTGTTTTAATAATTCACTGACATCACTTATTCAGACAGAACAGATTTTCTTAATATAAATTAAGTGTTTAAATTACTAAATATTATCACCTTTCATTATTGATAGAAATCAAATTTTTAGGGGACAAGATCTTTCAACAAAACAGCACAATGCAGATTTTGTTATCAAACTGATAAATGGGAGCACAGATGTGATCAAAAAGCTAGCTGTAATTCTTTGGCTTCCCCCATAAAGTATTATTTGTAAGTAGTCACTAAATAACATAAATTTTGAAGTGTTCAAATAAAAGTACTATTTTTAGTAAAGTTTATTATACAAATGTGGGAAAATACTAAATATAAATTAATACTTTATTATAAGATTTTTAACACTTTTATTATTGTTTAAATGTAGTTTTTGTTGCAGAACAAATTGTACAGTTTCTGATGATATTATTTGCTTAGGAAAGAGGAGGTTTTTGAAAAAAATTAAGTGTTCATGGACAGCTGGAACACATTGGGGCACTGCATTGGTACTTGCCTTGACTCTTGGTGGATTTGGAGCTGATAGATTTTATTTAGGACACTGGCAAGAAGGCATTGGAAAACTGTTTAGCTTTGGTGGCCTTGGTGTGTGGACGTTAGTTGATGCTTTATTAATAGGTATACACCACCTTGGCCCAGCAGATGGATCTCTGTATATTTAAGCAATAAATATTGTAAGGAATAGCCGTGAATTTATATTCATTTACAATGATTGTAAACAAGATTGACAAGTTCAGCTTTTTTTAGGCCAGTTAATGCTGGTAAACCATCAATACTATTAAATTGTAAAATTTCCTTTAACTGTGATACAGTGTACTTTTCAATTTGGTTTTTTGATAACCTTTCTCGAAACAAACCTAAATCTATATCAAGTTTTGATTTTTTGCTTCCTTCACTAGCAGTCTTTGAAGCAGTTCTTTTGGTTGCAAGTTCCCCAAATGGACCAAACATTTCTTCAAATAAATTTTCTTTAAGATTTTGAAAATAAATTGAGTTAGGTTTAGTTGTATCAACAAAAGGTTCAATATCCTCTTCTTCTAAAGCAATTGCTTCAATGGCTCTATATTCCGATTGTAACTTTGGATTTGCAAACATGTCCGGCTTATAATCAAATTGTATACTATTTAGTAAATCTTTCATCACAACTTTATGGGCCGGTTCAATAGAACTTTCATCTTCATCTTCAATGTTTAAATCTCTTATATTTTCAACAAATGGAATATGTATTACATCAAATCCAATTGCAACATCTAATCCATTTGGATTCTTACACGGATTCAGAGCGACAATTGTAGGTCTTGCATTTACTCTTGTACATAAAACACATATTGCAACCATATTAAGATCAGAGCAAGCCTTATGCATACTATTAAAAGCTACTGTCGATCCTTCTATATTGTTTTCAGAAGGGAATAAGAAATAGCTCATTTTAAGATACCATTTTTCTTTACAAATATTACCTACAGGTTTAAAACCTAACAGTCTCAACATAGGAGGTCCAAAAGGATTCTTCATTGATTTAATTTCATCTGTGCTGAATTCAACACGTTCCCCTCCATATTCTTGATAGAATAGAAGTTCAGAATTTAATAGAGGAAGTTCTTTGGAAGGAGAGTCTTTCGATTCTGTGGTAACTTTTGTCATTTTGGTGACATTAGTTACGACTGCATTGTTTTCTCTATCCAAATTAATTTTTCTGTGATGATTATAACCTGCTTTTTTTATAAGTGAATATACTCCTACACTAATTGAAAAGCCTTCAGCAATTTCAAAGCTCAGATTAGAAACCGCTAAGCGACGATGAGACTCTTTATACATAATCTTTTCAATTTCAAGGCTGTCAAAAATTGGTTCAGGTAATACAGGATCCTGTCCTTTATAAGCTTCTTTTAAAAAGTTTATATAAAATGAATCAATATTGTAGTCTGTCTGAGCTATATTGAGTATGACTAAATCAACATTAGAATCAGTTAAATCTCTTACACGTTTCAATGTAGGTGTCTGGTCGGCAACAATGGGTGTTTGTTTTAATTGTGTGAGCAAGATGACTTTATAAGATGATATTTGCTTTTTACAATTCGCAAATGTTTTACTACAATGCCACAGAACATCTGATAACTTTAATTCTTTAGCTTTTTTGTATATATGAATGTCCAAACTTTTAAGCCTTTTAAATTCTAACAGTGCTGGTAAGGAAAAAGGGATGATTTCTTTTACCCCAGGGGATTCTATTAAACTTTGGGCAGTATTTTTATCATCCACTCCATACAAATAAACGCCTAATAATTGACCACTACCACTCCTGAGGTATTGTCTGTATAAGCGACAAGTCGCGTCAAGAGCAAGCTCCACTACATTGTTATCCTCCAATAAGTTAATTAAAATCATTGTGGCCGGTATACCTCGATACGTTGGAACTTCACCAAGTTCCTCATCAGAATCCATTTTAAAATACTTGTTATTTCTTTATATTAATATGGATTGGAATTTGTAGGACCTTCTGGGCATAGAATGCTTTGTGTATGTCTGAGGTATTCTATGATTTTTTTCTTCTTTTTGGCTCTGGCACGGTTTATTGTATGATTTATCAACAATATCAAATGACATTGAAACAGCTTATATGAAGTCTAAACTCTAAAGGAAACGAGTCGGTCCGTCAGATCATGCTATGTCAACTAGGGATGCGAAAAAAATTATAGATTAAAATCAATGCGTGTAACATTTACGCGCGATTGAAGTAAAACTCCTTTAGCGTTAACCCCATATATCACTGAAATGAATTACCAACTTAAATAATAAATATCATATTATAATTTAATTATATTTATTATTCATGTTCTTCACAAAGATTATTCAAATACGAAGGTTAGATCAGAACATGTCAATAAAACCTCGTTAATGAATATTATAGAATGTCGCCAACATCAGAAAATGTATAACTAATTTACTTATTTTAAAAGTAATACTACATGTATATCTACAGATTTTCAAAAACTTTGCAATTTAAAATATTTTTTAATTCACTTTTCTATACTCTCATACAACTTTGTTTATTTTTATACACAATATACCAGATTTTTAGGATAATTAATTTTGTATTCATTTACGTCTTCCAAAATGGTAAAATACGAAACTAAGCGAAAAATCAGGCATTATGTAACAAAAGAAAAGCAAGCTAGGATGGGAACCTTTAGTGGTATTTTATTATGTACACATGTTACTGGTATGGATTTTCATTTTAAATATAAATATACCAAGAAACTGACTTAAATCAGTTCAAATAATGCACCACTAGATGGCGCTGACATACATAGTTATAAAACGCGCTATCGACATTATTTTTAAATAGCGGAAACTACACAGCAGGGTTACTTCCGTCAGAAAAAATCTGAGTTACTGCCTAGTCGCGCCTAAAGAAGTTTTACTTCAATAATCGATTCTTTTTATACTTGAAAATCAATCATAGTCGATTTTTCATCTGCAACCTCCCGGCATGATGGGGTTATCTTATATAACCCGGAACTCGAGCTATGAGGGATTTTCGATATACATCATGTTTACTATCCGATACTTTGAATAGATCCTATACTTTGAAGATGTATTGATATACTCAATGCATTCATGTTTTTGAAGTGAAACTTCTTTATTTTGTAAAACATCGAAATAATAATAAAACCAGTAAATAACTCAAGTTTGAACTTATAACTATAATTTAAAAGTGAAATAAATTTATTCAGCACCACAAGGTTACATACAATAAAAATGACAACAAAAGTATGTGCTACTGAAACGGCACTCTTAGCATCTATTACTCAGCTTCTACCTATCAAATTTCACCTAAAATCTATTGATCACTACGAAATTAGATTTATTTCGATTTTGATTATTCTAAAACTTTAATTTGTGTTTATAATTTCTATCATTTATTTTGCTAAATATTTAAGGTGTTAATTTTGTAATGAATTCAATTTTTTTAATGATTAATAAAATAAATATATTATTTATTAATCGATTTTTCCTGCTTAAAAATAATCGATTAATAAAAACTCGTTTTTTTATGCAGAATGTCACATCTCTAGTTCTTTTATTTTCTTATGCATACCAAACATGTCATACTTGCTATCTAACTACTCATTTTCCATACCAAGATTCCTTATTGATCTTTAGCGCATTGTATTTTTCTTTATCTCTTTTGTTTTCACGTCTTCTTTCCATAGAGTCAAAGATTTTGTTGGTAATTAATTTGGTCTTTTTTACTCGTGGAGATGTCACCAATATTTCATTGCTGGTATTAATAATAGAAGATTTAAGAAGGTGTCACATTTGATCTATATTAGTAGGACCGTGGTTATTACTATGATTCAACTTACGCATTCCTTCATTAATCGTTATGTATGTATATGTGTTTCCTAGACTCACAACATGTCAAAATCATTTTTTCTGGATTGAGGATGACGGCAAACTTTCTTCAATTTTACTGAGATTATCGCCACAAATGGATTATGGTCAGAACCTCTATCTTCCCCAGGGTATGTTTTAGCCGATTTAATGCTATTTCTATACCTTTTGCTTATCAACTGGTAATCAGTCTGGTTTCGCACAATCTGGTCAGGCTTATGTGCTGGCGATTGCTGTCGAAATCACCCGTCACGATTGATAGCTCGCTAGGTTTTGTTAATTTCAAAGTTGCGTTTAATTCCTCACTTTTGTCTGCTGTCGGTGCTTGAATAGTGTTGATGTTAAATGGTTTTGCTTCCAGTAGTAATAACATAACTCGGTCTGAAAGAGGACGAAAGTTCTTAACTAGAGTTAAAGATTATTTAAATACAAAGTAATAAAAACTCTATTAAAATAATAAGTATGTTATATTGTTTAATAGTATACGCCTGCAAGAATTCAATTTTTTTACAAATATATTTCTTCATTTTATCGAAAGCTCTTTTAAATAGTATCAGATAAATATTGCAATAACATAATTGATTTTTTTGTCAATTCTAGTGTGAACTCTGTTGTGGAATTGAAACGAGTAAGGATATAAAAGTACACACAATATGTAATTGTTATTATGATTACCCTTTGAATATAATAATACTTACTTTGTTCAGAAGGAGGAGCGACGGCTACGAGTGTGCGCAGTTAACATCATTGCAAAACGAGCGTGCGCTGTTTGTCATTAGCTCACGGGCCTACGCCGGGTTCGGTGTTCGAAGAGCGTATCTAAACTTTAAAGAATTTCAGGTCAGGTTGCCGGCAACCGACCCTTTGACTATTTAGGCGCATCATAAAGCGCCGAGTTACAATACAAAAGTGCACGCGTGCGCGACATAGCGCGCGCGCGGCGCCACTTGCGCCTAACCACGAGCCGAGAGCATGCAAAGAGCACGGTGCTGCCGCGCGTAGCGAGCCAGGCCGTGCGCGCTATAGCCATGGGCTGCGCTTCGTCCGCTGAGGAGCGCGCCGCCCTCGCGCGAAGCAAGCAGATCGAGAAGAACCTGAAAGAGGATGGCATACAAGCCGCCAAGGACATTAAGCTGCTGCTCCTAGGTAAGCAGCTTTCGTTTGCGGGCTTTGCGCGCGCATACCCCGCGCCCGCGAGTTCCATATCGACTCACTGGGAAGGCTGCCGATGACGCATTTGTAAACTGCTTGTTGCTTTGTTTTCTATACGCGGATGCTAATGGCAAAATCTATATTTTTTATTAGGTAACCCATATCCTCTCCTCTACCTGTCCTGTATAAGACGAAGGAGTCATTTAGGAACATTGGAGTCTACCGGTTCTGGAGTAGTAAAGGATTAAAAAATATTAAAGTGAATAAAGTATGCACTAAATTAATATGAGTTGAACCACTAAACTACTTAAAATACTAAAACCGGCTTGATCAAAAGGTTGATTAGGAATTAAGTATTTAATCGTGTAAACGCGTAAAAATATTACAATGTTTTCCTCTTCTTCTGTCCTACTTTAGGGGCGTAGTCAATAGACAGTATTATAAAGTTACGAAAAATTATGTGTGTGGTTCGTAAGACAAGTTTTGGTATAGGTATATTGTATATTGTACTAGGTAAACGAAGTACATATTTGTATTTTTATCGGAAGGGTTGACTGATCGACCTCAATTATACTTTTTTGGCAATTCTGAGCTCTCGCTCTTTAGCTTCAAGGATTGCTGTTTAGGAGAATATTATGGCCTACGGTGAAAAAGTACAATATTATTATTAGCTTTCTTATTGTAACAACAAAAATCTGTCGTTATGTATAACAATACACTAAGCTATGAATTGAGTAATTTTAGGTAATGAAACATAGGTTACTGTTATTTAGCTAACACTGAGTGATATGAGCGAGTCGTTTTGCCTAGTTAGGTATTGCTACGAATGTTATTGTAGGAGTAACGAAATTATTTGCCAGTAACGTAAATACAACTTCAGTATTGATATTTTCCGATTTTCAGTATTGATATAGATAAGTTCCTGTAGTTTGGTATTTACAGAATGTATTTTCAAAACATAAATTGCTTCTTGTAAAAAACTCAAAACTTAAAACAAGTATGAAACTATTTAATCTAACCTTATTCTATTATATTGCGATTATGATGCAAATAAAACAGGAATAGAGTCAACGTTTACAGCGAATTTTGAATAATTTTTTATCTAAGTATTCACGACCGACGACGCGTTGACGCATGTGTGAGCGAGGGGGAACGAATTTACCCGAACGTAACCGATTGTCAGTCGAGCGGGGCGCGGTCGCTGTCAGTCGTCACGGAGTGTAGCTGGTGCTTGTCATACGGCCGCCATTATCTCATACAAATTCACAAAATCAATTTAATTGTACGTATCGTTACGCGTTAAAGTGTAGTGGATGAAGTAATTGTGAAAATCACGAGATTGTAATACATGCTACTGTGCTGTGTCATCAAGTCAAGCTTGTGCTAAGTGGTAACAGTTAGGTTACAGTGTTGAGTGTTAGCCAAGTAGGGTGGCTCCGGTAAAACCGGAGGCGCAGGACGCGTGTGGAGCGTATGCAGAGGGAGCGGTGAGATCGCGCCCGGCTCGGGAGTCGGGGCGAACGGCGGCTGGGCTAAGGAACAACTGCCGACATGGGGTGCACTCAGTCGGCTGAGGAACGCGCGGCAGCCGCTCGGAGTAGGCAGATTGAAAGGAACTTGAAAGAAGATGGAATCCAAGCTTCCAAAGATATAAAACTTTTGCTGCTAGGTACAGTACATTCGTTATAGTTCATGGAACTTGACCGCACCCATGTATTCAAATGACAATTGTAATTTGAAATACATAAATATACAATTTTACCGTGAGACGGCTTTCTATCCACTCATGTTTTGATGAGAGCCTGCAGTATGTATTGCATATTATTCTGAATACATACATTAGCTTTCTCCTACCTAATCAATATGCCGGCTTACGCATATTCCGTGTTGAAATGAAAGTGTATTGGCATAATAGTAATTAGGAAATTCACATGATATAAGTCCTAAAATGTGTCAGATTGTTTTTATGACCAAGCAGCATATCCGTTCCTCTAAAAGCTAGGCAAGTCAAAGTAGAAAAGATATTAAAATACTAGTTTAACTCTCTTAATGTACAAATAAATGAGTGTTTTTTAACAATTATAGTTATTTATAAAAAAGCTTCATGTAATGGGTCCATCTTTTAATAATAATTTATATTTTTTATAAGAGCTGAGAAACCAAATTTAGTGCCACTGGTAAGTCAAGCTTTGACACTAAAAATGTTTTACTTATTTAAGTAATAAAATGAATGGCAACATGTGCTATTTTGAAAAAACATAATTGTTAGAATTATTGTGATCACTAGTTTCCTACTGCTTATAAATTAGTTATATTAAGATAAAAAAATTTGAATACCAACAAAAAAATATTCATCAATAATTATCACATTTTCCAATGAATCATATATACAATCAGTCAGAGTAATATTACTTAGTTAATTTATTCCAGTATTGTCTCATTGCTTATTATACATATTATTTGTAATCTTTAGGCATAACAGAAAAAATGTTAATTACTCTAATAACCCAAGTATTTGAGATGTGATATACTTTATTCTTAAATTCATGACAGATCAAATTCGGGCTTACATGGGCTCTTTAAAATAAAATCTTGCAATTTTACCAATATTTTCAATATACCTAGATGACATACTGGACACACACACCACAAGTACTTCTTTTACACAGTTTGTATCTATACAAAAATGTAAGCATTCTTCACAGATTATTGAAATGTAAAAGAACCTTTAGATATAATCATATAGGTACATCTTATTTTTTAAACAATTGATAGGGACAATCCTTTTGGGCTATCAAGATATGTTTGTGGACATCTTAGAGTTTTAAGATAAGAAGCAATACTGTCATTATTCTTATTGTACTTACTAAATGCCAAATTTCAGTTTGATTATTTTATAGGAATGTATGATATTTATGAAATGTTTGGCAGGTACAAATTTTTGTTGGTTTAATTTGTATAGCTTACATATGTTGCTGACTTGCTGCAAGTAGTGCATTATAAATAATAAAAAAAAACATTAGGAAAATAATGAATTCTTTTATAAATTTAGTGACAACTAAAATTATTAACAATGTTCAACTACACAACTGGAATTAAATTTTAGGCATTGACTAGGTTTTACACATTTGGAAGAAAAGCTGAGTTTGCCATGCTATTCAGTATATCTTTCATAGTTAAATAAATATACTTGCACCATCACAGTTGAATCAAGTTACAAGACCTATTTTGTAATAGGATTTTAATGAATATAATGCTTTGTGATTCTCAATTGCACAGTACATTGTAGCAATTGCAATATTGAATCAAACTCGCCTGTGTAGGTGATATCTTTAATATGCAAGAGGTCAGGGATCGGATATTCAATGATTCAATTAGATAAAGGCACCAGGTCACTCAGATCAGGCCTAATAATATTGTAATGAGATATAACACAATCATTATGTTCTTTTCTGAGGTAAATTTTTTGCAATTCTTCATTTATGCATGAATCAATGATGAGACAATTGATAATAAAAATATAAATAAAAGATACTAAAAATTTCCTCACTTTGTAATAAAATTTGCTTTAACTAATGACTTTTAAGTCGCAGGTATATTTAAGTTAAGAAACATGAATTACACTCATCTAGTTTAATATAATAAGCAATAACCCTTAATATTATATAATGTTTTGTGTAAATCCTTACCTGTTAAGATAAAGTATTGGTTTTAATTAATTAATAATTGAAATGTTAGTTATAGCAAATAATATTTGAAAAATTTTTTGGTTATTCAAATTATTCAGTGATATAAATTATACCTTAAGACATAATTTATTTTGTGGTTTGAGACTTTAGACATATATGCATTGTTATTCTTAATAATTTAACTGACAATACTGATTGTCCTACAGAAAAAATAAATAAATAATAGATCTGATAGTTGGCTGATTACATTGCATGGTTTTTTATACACTTTAAAATGATATTTACGAAAAAATGCAATATTTAATACTCATTTGGTACATCTAATGCATTGTAATTCAAATACATGGTTTATGTTTGGTTGGCAATTAACTGACTTTATATCACTCGTTTTATTACAGCGGCTGTGTAAACGTTTTAGTCTGAAACTCTATGATTTACAGATTTTAAAGATTTCTGTGCTATTTTTACTTTTTCAAATAAAAAGATTTTCATTGTTACAGGTGCTGGTGAATCTGGAAAAAGTACGATAGTTAAACAAATGAAGTAAGTTTAATTCGTGTTTATTTTACTTAAGTTAAATGCTTTAATATGTAACTTAAATTCATATTATTATAAATATCCTTAAAGGTGATATAATATTTGTAAAATTATTCCTGCAATAGTATTGCTGTTAATCCTCTAATCAATCAATAATAGGACACTTTACAAGACCATCCGATCTGTACTTACGATATATAGATAATACTTTATCGACATAATCAATATGCTTTCAACATATAGTAGATAAGATTGTATATTACGAATTGTTTCGCGTTTCTTTATATTAAATGATTTAAGAATGTAGACGATGCTTTAATACATTTTTAAACGTAAAAAATGTAAATATTCGTGCTAAAAGTAATGGTAACGTTGTCACATAATAAATTTAAAAATTTGTTTCTTATCGCCCAGGTAAGTAGTAATCGCAGCTGTTACGTAGCTACTGGCGTATTATAAAAATAAACATACTCGGTTTTAATTCTATAAACATTAATTATTTTATTATTTACTGATGAAAAGGTCTTGGCTATCGTGACCTCATTCCAATGAGGAAATGATTTACAAAAACGTAGGCTCTGTGTGTTGTTCAAATTTTCTAACATTTCCTCGAACGGTGAAGTAAAACATCGTGAGTGGTGTGTTTCAGGCACAGGAGACTGCTCACCTACTTGCTTATTAGATTGACAAATGATCATGAACCAGATACAGAAATCTGTCGTTGATTTATTTATTTATCTAAGTCGAAAAAAATGAAAACCCTTCTTCGTTTTAAAAAGTATACAAAGTCTACTGATATTTGGCAAAAAGCATAAAACCGACTTTGATGTCGAATTGATCTGTGCTGCCTGTGACGTCAGAGGAACCGGATGTTACTCCGATAGCTATGTTACAGTAGTGTGATGTAATATTGCAAATTTTAAAAAAAATGTTTTGAAAGAAACCACAATCTAAAATTTTGTTTAATTCAATCGCGTAATTAATTATCGATTTGATAGCGTGGGAATTAATAAAAACCTGCAACGTTATTAATTAGTCATTAACGAGTAAACTACTTTTTTACATTAACTTTCTCTTGAGGATATTGTAAATCTAAAAATTTGTTTATATAATGTTCAATTCAGGTTATAGTTGGCTCCTTTCTTAACAAAACGGAAATACCCAGGCTTTCATTTGGATCCTAGAACAAAATACAATTGCATTGGACAAGCTGCATTTATTTTCCTTATTGGCGAATACGAAAGGGCACCACCAATATCAGGGAATGAGGCTAACTTTCTCTTAAGTGTATTCTCATGTACATCCATACGAGAGACTCATAGATAAAGAGTAAACAGCTTTAAGACAAGAAGTGACCTTCCTCAAAGGCAAGGCAATTTCTGCCACTATGTGGAACCAGCTGAAGTATTTCCGAACCAATTCCACTTAGGGTCGTTCAAGAAAAGAGCGTACCAATGCTTGCGAACCTTCTGGCAGCGTAAGTGTCAATGGGCGGCGGTGTCCGCTAGCATCATGTGAGCCTCCTGTAACATAAAAAAGTGGCCTACTATGACTCAGACTTGTTTTTTAATATCTTTATCATTAAATTAAATAAGGGATACTAATACGTCTAGAGGAAGAAACTTAAGTTTATATCATAGGTAGTATGATGATCGGTTTTGTCTCGAGAATATAAGCATTATTTTTTTGGAAATTGACTCGGAAGGAACCCATGTAGGTAACCGTTTTTATAAAAGACGATGGGACGTGTACGTTCAATGATTTTTCGATTAATCGCGTGACAAATAAGTTAAATTGCTTTTAGCCGGATCGAAGTTTCACAATAGTGGTTGCAATTATTAAAAGACTGATCATAAGCAAATGACTCGATCCCATGAGTCATAGGTATTTCCCAGTGGCTTTGTTATGTTTTAGTACAAATTGTCAATGGGTTGTTCGTGTCTATGATCGGTTTTAAAGTCTGTTAATAATTGGCACTTGTTAATTGCTTTGTTCAAATGTTTTTACCATAATTTTTTATTCATAATTCTTAAGAATAGGTAGACTATAATATCAATTTATATAACGGCCCGACATTATATAATAAATCACTTAAATTATACTTCACAATTTCATACAAAATAAGTTTTTGGACTGTTTTAGTCGTAGTTTTAAGGGACAGCATCGTACTCGCGAGCCTTCTGGCATTGTGAGTGCCCGTTTGCCCCCTTTTCTATAATTGAAAAGAGATTATAAATGATATTATCTTTATATTACTCATATTTTAATATAATATGAGTCAAGTGTACATTACGAACTACGGAATCTCTGAGGGTCATGCATACCAGACAATTATAACGTGACTCGCTATTAAAAAGCATATTCCTTAAACAAATTGTATGTCAAGCGATAAATATTGTTGTCAGTGTTTTGGCGAGAAACCACGAAGCGATTTTTAAGTAAGCTTACCCATTGTTCGTGGAAGGGTGCTTCTCGCAATGGCTCTAACAGCTAACGCTGCGTCGCGTCGAGTGACGAGCCATTGTCGTCTTCCCCTTACGTTTTATGTGTCGCTAATCGAGTCGCGTAACGATAGTTCGAGTTAGAAAGGGCATTTATACGTAAAAATAGCCATTTGGATTAACCAGACTTAGTATATCTGTTGATTAGTTATTAAATAAATAAATCGGTGGCATTAAAGTTTTTTTGGTTTGGGCCTGGGATTTCTGTACCTGTTCCATAAATTTTGTGAATGTAATGGGCACAAAGGTGATTAGCCGCCAGTGACACACGCCATCGAGTTTCGGGTCAAAGTCGGTTCCACACGATATTTTCCTTCACCGTTCGAGCGAATGTTACATGCACACATAGAAAGCAAGTTGATTGATGCACATCCGGGAATCAAACCTACGACCTCAGAAATGAGAATCGCTCGCTGAAGCCAATTTCCTAGTTTTAATAGTAATGAAAGCCGTAGTAAATCGTTTAATCGCTTACGCTATTGGCGAGACAAGAAGACACTTAAATTTTTATGGAACACCACTATCACATCTTTAGGAGACGAATGCTATTATTATAATTATTTTTCCTTCAGAATTATTCACGAGAGCGGCTTCACAAATGAGGACTTCAAACAATACCGGCCGGTGGTTTATAGCAATACAATCCAGTCACTTGTCGCCATTCTGCGCGCGATGCCTAATCTGGGCATCACCTATGGGAACAAGGATCGTGAGGTAATATCATATACAATTTATTATCACCTTATCAATATTTGGACCATTTTGACCAAAGTCAAAAATCATTTATTCGTAACACAATGAAAACACACAAAGAAATATACATTAAATGCTTCTAATTTTACATTAACTGCCAGTTTTCGAATCAAGGGTGTAGAACGGAAGAAACTCTTGCTTACTCTTAATGAGACCTTACATTATAACCTGCAACTGGTTTTAAATTTTTATGTAACTTGAACTATAATATATAATCGAATTTGGTCTAAGTATCGAGAGAGCTGATTTTTTAATTAAAGTATCGACACAGTTTAACACAAGAAGACGAGGAAAGTTATAATTAAAATTACTGTTTTTTACTGTTTTATAAATAATTGGAACCTTAATCAACCATATAAGCGAATTTAAACTAATCCAACTCTTAAAACTCTACGAAGACTCTATGAACGAAGTTAAAAATATATAATATTAATTCCACTATCCACTCGGGACTTGAAACAGTTATGAAAACTCGTAACACGCCTAATAATGTTGTAACGTAATGGGGCACCATTAAATTCATTAAAAGCTTTAAGTTTAAAAATAGCCAAATTATCGTTTGGAGTGTAATCTATAAATGTATGTTGCGAGTTTATCAAATTGTTGGGAAGATGCGTAGATAGGTTGCGCAGCATATTCTTTCAGCAAATTGTCAGTCTTATGTGATTTTATAGGGTTGGGTATCCGAGCGTTGCATCTAAATGCTTTGTTCCAAGATTATTGGAATAAAGGTTACTTTGTCTTTGACAGGAATTGGGTATCGTCCTCCAAATAATGCGAATATTTCTCAAGTAATATTTCTGTAGTGTGAAGTTTATAATGATTTGTTAAGTCCATTATAAGTATTGTGTACCTTTACACCCGTTTCAATTGTGTTTTGAATTTTTCAAGAACGGTTTTACGAATTACCCTGCAACGCGATTTCCTATAACCCGGTATTAGTCTACCGCGTTTAAATATGATTATCAAAATCAGACCAAATAAAAAAAGACGCACAGAAGATTAAAATAGCCATGCAGATTCCATTCCATATTATTTTTCGTGAGGTTATTGTTCGATTTCGCAATAATTATCTTAAAACCTGCAATACCTGTCCAACAATCTAAATTACCTTGACAATAAATTAACAAGAGAAGTGTTTTTTTTAATATATATTTCTTTAAAAAGACATTCTATAATGTTTATCCCGAATATGTTTATTGCATGTGAAGCAAAACATAATTCAGCCCTCACCCAAACAAAAAGCTGGTAAAATTTGTTCCGTTTTTGTATCACTTAACATCAGATGAGCCATTTGCTCGTTATTCTATAAAATATAATCTTAAAAGAATTGGTTCCTTGGGACATTGTGCTATTTTTTTTCATTCATTGTTTGCAAGATAAAAATAATCCAAAATATAAATGCTTCCCCCGGATTAGAGCCTTAAACAAACAGTTCAACGGTATATAACAGAAAATGACTAAAAGTTTTGAATAGATTATTGCATCATCACTTTTTATCGGCATGTGGAACAAAAAACAAACAGGCGATACAATATGTTCTTGCAACTATGTGATACAGATACTAAGTTCTAACTGTTCCAAATTTAACGACTAATTTTTTTTAAACAGTTAAATAAGTCATTGGGACATTTTAGAAAAAAAGAAATATTTTTACAAGCATAAGTAGGAATCATCACTTTCCTTAAAGGACTTTCCGTAAAGGGAAATCTTAAATTAGTCACTAATTTTTTTCTTTAGTAAATGCTTTAGTATTCTAAGTATATTACAAATTAACATTGTACCAAAGTCATGTAAGTAATCTACTATGCAAAAAATTCCCTCAATTGACCATAGATAATATCGATGATACTACATATGTACAAGTTATGTACAAAGTAATAGCAGTAGCACGGAGCACGAATGAATGCAGATCGATACTTTTGATCGCAATATGCTTAGTACGCGTTTATCATTTGGAAACAATGGCGCGGCCAGAATATAATTTTAGACTCTTGTCATTGTTTTAATGAAGGACGATTCAGTTGCATAGTTGTAGAACCTGCTGAAAGTGGTATGTCATACGGTATACAACGCTTTTGGGCGTGTGAAGGGCGCGTAATTCGTTGGTTCTCACTGATATTTCTTTTAATTCGGATTTCCACGTATTAGAGATAAGGGCGAAGAAAATAAAAGCTCTTTTAACATAATATAATATTTCGGTTTGGTAAGTACCAACGTAGAGTTAAATCGTTATAAGCTATATGTCTAAACGATCAGAGTGGACTCATGACTTAGAATCCAGGGTCCCGTGGTCACATAGAGAGATCGCGAAACGTTGACTAAGATGGACAAAAAAGCTTTGTCAAAAGTACACCGATTAACGGGAACTAACACTGGGCTTTTGTGAATTTGGAAAATTTATTAGTTTTTTCATTCAAATCGCGTGTTGTCCAGAGCTGGATACGAGTTTTATGTTCCTAATTCGTTTTCGACACGTTCAACTTGCGTAATTTTCCTTTCATCTACAGAAAGAGGTCAAGAATGGTATAATGAATGGGAAAAGATCATTAAAATCATATTATGACTTCTCTTATTGCGTTTTTCACGGAACTGAGTTGTTGAATATTGTTTATACGTGAAATTATTGAAAGGCATTGTTTTACGGCTTTGCTATTAACAAGGGAGGCATCATGAACATATTAGGCCTACTACTTACAAAATAAAACATTAGAATTTCCTGATCTAGTTCTAATCATCATATTACGGTTAAAATATTTTGGTGGAAGTAAACCAGAAGGGTATCCCTACCACTGGTCAAGTTGTAATAGGATTTATGAATCGCTACGAAGTCAGAAGAAAACACACACAAAATAAATAATGAGAGGTAACATTTTTTTTAAAAACAGTGTAGTTTTAAGTGTGTAATGCGTGTGTGCTGTGGCTGTAATTGGCCCTGACTCACCATTATGCTGACAAACTAAATGTTCCTCAGCGCTGGTCATTTTGTCAAAACCACAATAAGTAACTAGTTTGCGCCTCAGACGGTAAAAAGAATAAGAATGTATTAATACTAATACTTAGTATTAAAATAATAACAATAATAATAGTAATATAAGTTAGCTGTCTTATACTAGACTTTTATACAAAAGTGTATAAAATATGATTTTAGTTAGCTCGTTTATTACTGTTCAGTACATTATACTGTACGTGAATTACATTATTATCTTTTATATAGGTATTGGAACTTCTTATTCACACAGCGTATCTGCCATTGATAACAATGTTAAATTACTGTCATTAAGAAATATACCAGTGACTGTTTTAAGTAATTTCAAACTTAAAATCTTATAACCGAACCTATTCGACTTACGTGTCTTTTGATACTTACCAATTTAAAAAAAAGTCGGCAACGCACTAGCGAGCTCTTTGACATTGAGTGTCCATGATGGCGGTGAGACTTCATCATGTTCGCACCCTGATCCATAAGGAATAACTAGTAAAAAGTACATTAAGATGTCTTTGCCCTCTACGGCAATCTTGTGAGAATGACAAACATTGCACCCGATGTACGATAACTTATCTAACCGCAAAGGAGATGAATTTAACGTGAGTGTTTACGTGATACTAGTCACGAGCGTTTTTATTCAAAATGGAAATTATTAAAGATATATAATATTACGTTACTTTCTTATACAAATTATGAAATGGTCTAATACAGAAGATTAAACATTGTCGTCCCATATTCCTTCCCAAGGTTCGAATTCAGCAGAATTTCCAAATTCTGTCTTCAAAAACCAAACTAAGTGACGTGGCTCACATTCGAATTAGCGAATTTTAAACGATACTTATTCAGTGCTTGATATTAGGTAGTTGGCTTATGAATTAAAAAAAACATTGTTAAGTGCCTATCTGATACCTAATGCAAAGCAAAAAGAAAGTTTAGTTAGTTAGTTTTTTGTAACATTTATGTTTTCCATAATTGTTACATGTTTTAGAAAATATATCTTGTGACATACTGTAGATATAGCATCATGTATGTTGTGGTTTACTTTAATAAATAAGTACCTCGTGCAATTAAATATTGAATAAATATATATAAAGTTTAGCAGAGAATTATAATGATGTATGTAACATCGCTTCATGAAATTTTAACATTATTGGCTGCAAAAAGCTATATGTTTGTGAATAATTATGCTGTCGTGAGTGGGGGACTGACAATTAGCATATAGGAGTATATGGAGTCCAGTAGAGCGTGCTATTGCGAATGTTCTAGAAGGGTTATTCACGCCTGCAGTGTCGGACATGCAATAATTAAGAAATCACTCCACAGAAGGGCAGACAAATATGTTATATTTCGCCTGGAATATGATAAACTGAACAATTAATGCCTTAAGTGATTTAGCTAGGTGCTAAGTATGTCTTGTGCGTCAAATCTGTTTTTAACATACCGACAAAGATTTTAAAACACTTATAATGATCTAACTGACATGAATGCATAATACTACAGCTAACATGATTTATATATCAAAACAAACATTTACACTAAAAATATAGCCACAGTGAAATACATAATATATACAATAACATTTACGTAAGGAACAAAATCAATAAAATTATATCCGTAATACCTAATTCGGCTGTTCTGTTTCTGTTATGCGATAGCTTTAATAAGTCAAAGCTTAAATGTAGGTAATGTATTTATTTTTAGTTTGTATTGATTTACAAACGTCTGCCCTACGACAAAACGAAGCCTGTAAGTCTAGTTACAATTAAGCATTATTAGCAATGGCACCTCTACCTGTCATTGCAAATGTGGGCCAAGTCACTGTTATGGCTAATTCTAATTATACATATAACCGTTTGATGATGAACCGTTATTGTATACATCGTTCTTCAGACAAATTTTCGGTCTACTTGAATATTTAATTTGGAGTACAATTCACAAATTTGATGTAATAACTTCCAAAATTGACCTAACATAATAAATATTAAAACATTAATTTTGTACTACATTACACTAAGTCCATGTTCAAATTCTTTCACTTGTCTCTATTCCTCGCGACAATTTTCTAATACTGCCCGCTCTGCTTTTTATTTCAGCTTCCAAGTTTCTGGCGGGCATCCTCTCTTTTTTCATCCAATTTGGCAATTCCAAGTAAGGGTTTTCTCGACCCACCTGGCGTAACAAATAAACTGTCTATATATACAATATAACTGTATATAAGTTTTAAGAATAAGATGACGTGAAGCATTTTCAATTAGAAATATTTATAATTTATGTAGTATAAAGTAAACAGCGATGTCTATATTTTATAAAATTGAATCTGTTAATTTCTCCTTCGGCCGGACACGCCATAATCTAGATAACACGATAACATTTTCATATGTATGCAAACAAACATGACGTCAATCACAGTCTTTTCCAGCGAAATAATCATGGTTAAACACTCAAAAGATTTTAGAAAAATGCCATAGTCCTCACCGTATTAATTACTGTAATATCGTCTTCCATATAACGCGATATTTTGCTCCTATAACGTGGATATTTCTCAAGTTATAATTCTGTAGTGTGAAATTTATGATTGGTCATGATGATAATTAGTTTTGTGTACTTTTGCACTTTCAATTGCGTTGTTATAGAATTTAAAAAAAAACTACGATATTAAATTCGTGTTCCTAGTTTTTGAATTATACCTAAAACGGTTTTAGGAGAATACTCATACAACGCGATTTCCTATAACGCGTCATAGGTGTGGTGTTAGGTTGTGTAGTAATACGAAATTAGTAGAACTTGGAAAAAATAACGCCGTTTTCATGATAATTAATATAAGATATATTTTGGAATTTGATTTACCAAAATATTCCATTAAAAAAAACGACAATTGAGGTTAAATTGATAAGATCGTTGAACGGTAATTATAGCCATTAAAATAGCCTTTGCGATATGAATCCTTAATTAATTATTGCTCGGGGATGACATAAACACGCCCTTTGGTTAATGTTTGCTATCGTTATCTACTGTGCCATAAATGGCAGGAGCCGAAGTACGAGCAGCAAAAGCTTGTATCGCCCATTTAATACTCGTACTAAACTCGTTAATACTCCACTCAGAAGCAGTTCGTGAACTGCTTCTGAGTGGATTTTTTTAGGTTTTAAAGGTACATATACCGATGTGTCAGACTCTTATTCAGATTGGTAAGAATACAATTGGTGGACAGCTTAGGTAGATTGTTTGTTTTGGGCATCTGTATTTTAGTAACATGGAATTGTAATGTACACGGCTTTATTGCAGCATAATACTGAGTTGAGCTGAGTTTCATAAACAATTAAAAATTATACAAAATTAAGGCGGAACACAAAATATCATCCGTATCACCTCGACGTCCGTCGTTCCGCAATTGAGCGGAAGGGAAACAGCGTGCCAATTCATTAAAGGCCGGCAACGCACTCGTGAGCTATCTGGGTTCTATGTGAGTGTCAATGGGCGGCGGTATAACTGAACATCAGATGAGCCTCCTGTTACATGAAATTAATTTTAATGAATTCTTATTTGTGAAAGATTTCGTTAAGTTTACGAGTACACAGACGAAACAATGCGCAATAAATGTTCAATGATTGGCCGACTACTGTTTTTGCTGACTGTACATTGCGTAGTTAATGTCATGTGCACAGAACTTATCTATGAGTGACGGCCCTAACAGATTTCACTAGAAGTTGTAATGTTTCAAGTTGTGTGCAAACACTTTATTTTACGTCGTGGTTAATGCAATAATTGTATTTAAAAATGTCAATTATGATCTTCAATCAGAACCGATGCGTTAGAGGTGTAAACAAATATATCATCAAACACGTCTCGAGAAAAGTGACGACCTTTTTATTAAAAATAACAAATTTTTAAACACTACACAATACTGCCCATAAATAAATGATAACCAAGAAAAATTAGGTGAAAAACTACTTTTATATGCATTTGTCGCGCTTCCGAACAAACTGCTAGGTATACATTTATACAATACATTGGCTTTCTAATGTAACATTTATTATTAATTTAAATTAATTAATTAAAAAATTAAATCTTTAAAAAAATATAATTCAATCGACTCTTACTGTCAAATTGTGTTTACGCCCAAATAAAAACAATTAAAATGTGTATGATTTGGAAACACAGTAAAAAAACCTGTGTCAGAGTTCCCTGCTCTTCCATAACAAACTTAATAAATTCCATAAAATATATGTATGTAATTAATTGTTTTGCATGTGCATGTGAGTGAAATATGTAACTAAATATTATAAGGGCTCGGAAATATCTCTAACACTCCGTAAGGAGTATTCATAAGCCAATCCTTAATTCTTATTTTTAAATTGTAGACGGTCAGCAGGTAGATATTAAGCTACCTATTTAATCTATTACTGATATAGTCTGACAGCATCAAATGACAATAGACGAATCAGCACTCTATTTAAATCAGTAATGTAATCACATTGGCATGTGGCAATATGTCGCTACGACGAAGCGAGTTG
This sequence comes from Pieris rapae, assembly GCF_905147795.1. Classification (NCBI taxonomy): domain Eukaryota; kingdom Metazoa; phylum Arthropoda; class Insecta; order Lepidoptera; family Pieridae; genus Pieris; species Pieris rapae. Next base: position 448,194 of record NC_059509.1, on the reverse strand, counting down.
TTCGGTTCTACGATGTGGCTATAGTCTATTGTTTTATTTTTTGCAGAGTGACGGCAAGATGGTGTTCGACGTCATCCAGCGAATGGAGGACACGGAGCCGTTCAGCGAGGAACTGCTGGCTGCCATGAAGAGGCTCTGGGCTGATGCCGGTGTTCAGGAGTGCTTCGGGCGTTCTAACGAGTATCAACTCAACGATTCAGCTAAATAGTAAGTACTAGGCTATAGTTATATGTTTCAGTTATGGGGATATCTGTCTGGTACAATAAAATGTTTATTTTACTTAAATAAAAGCTTATTGAAATGACTACATCAGTAAATTAAAGATTACAGAGTTTATCTTAATAGATTTTCAAAAAGCAAAATTATACAAATATTCGTTTTATTATTACATTGAAACGTATAGTTTTACAGTTTTTAATAATTGAGCGTTGAAAGCGTTTTCATCTGTTAAAAGCTGCATTTAAAAATTCATATATTACAATCATACACTGTATACGTTTCATTAATCTTACTTAACTTTTTAAAACATTATATCTATTATACATAAAGTTTAATACAAACTATACATTAAAGCTACACCTGTACAAATTGCAAAATGTTGTTGTCGCAATCCTTTTTAGGGAATTTTTCAGGTTCATCTTCCATTTTAGTATCAGTCTGACAACGATTTAATTAAACGGTGGATTTAACCTTTGTGCCTTTGCTTCAACGTGAACTGGAGTGGTTCGTTAGGAATGTAGGTGGGGGTAACGCTGTACGTCAGCTCACTGTGTCGCCATGAAACTTGGTATTTGTGGAATATCTGCAAAACGGTTCACTCGTCATGTTCATTGTTGTTCTACTGCATACAAATCTTTCGAGAGAGTTCGTAGTTTTCAGAGGAATGTTGGGATTCCGCATTTTTAGTGTAATAACATCATTTTTAACATTTATAAGTTTTTTCGATGTTGTATTCGTTGCAAAATTTTAATGAATGAAACATTAGTATATAATACAGACTTAAATTACATAATAAAAAGCTATGTGTAGCTGGCTGTATGCCTGATATAAACTGTGTATTTGATCAGTCTCACCTTGGCTAACAATATATGTAACTCGGCTTCGGCGAATCTTTTTCCAATACACATTCTTCGTCCGAAGCCAAAAGGCAGCGAGGCGAACGGATGAATACCTTTTTCCTTTTGCCTCTTACACACGGTCGTTGCTTTGGAATCTGTCGTGTCAATCGATTGACCCCTTAACCACCTCTCTGGTATGAATTCTTGGGGCGAAGGAAAGTATCTTTCATCGTTCGACATTATGTAATGCGGGAACACGACGTGCGACTGTAATATTTAATGGGAAAATAAATATTTAATGGTCTTATACTACGAAAGTATGATCGTTATACATCTTGCTTAGTACACAGTTCAATAAAATATTAGTTTCGATTTTCTAAATAAAGGTATTTCAAAATGTAAACATATATAATTATCTTCAGTTTTTTTCTTGTATTTACAAACTTCTCCTATGGACACGAAATACCAGCATAACACCGATATTTGACATAATCAATTCGTGATCGTGCTATAAAAACATAGCGACTTTTACAAACTTTTTGATTAATGCCCTTTTCTTATATATGTAACGGCGTGTTTAATATGAGTAAAAGCCTCTCTTCAAAGCCGATCAAAGCAATTGTACTCACTCCTTTAGGAACTTCATATCCTGATATAACAGCATCCGATTGAATGCATCTCCCGTTACCCAATATTACTGGTTTTATTCTGTGAAAAAGTATAAGTTAAATATAACAAAACCTTTAAGTAATTACAGAGTAATGTGCTTATTAAGTAATTATAATTGAAATTATAGGGGCCTACAGAAATGTTAACTAGAAATACGCTTAACGCACTTTTAACTTGTGTATGAAATAACAATAAATCATAGTTTTGCATTTCTTATACTGATAACAGTATCACACTTGAGTTCATTGTATTAATTATTGCATAAGATAATATACAAGTTTTTCACGTTGTGCCAGTATTATGTGATTGTATGCTCTAATTGTAAAGGAAATGCCTATTTGAGTGTAAAATAATTTGATCCTTAAAAAATTGTGTTTGTGTGTTAATTCGCCTTTTCCTGAATGTTGAATGCACTCGTTGTTATGTTGCTATTTGTTGCTTATCAATTGTTATAATGAGTCATCGAATGCGTCCTTAAACTTATCCTTAACTATCCTAGCTGTGTGTTTCGCACGTCTGTACTATCATATATATTATATAGCCTATGTTGATCAGGGATAATATTTCAAATCGATCCAGTAGTTTCGGATAGGATAGTTCGATGAATAGTCATATTCAATTCAAAAACCAGTAACCATTTCCTCTTTATAATCCTATTTTCCTTATAACTGTACACAGCTATTTAATTAGCAATGGCGGTTCACATTTCGGTTTCTAGACTGTAAATTGTATGTCAAAATATGGAAGTTTAGTTGACTGCGCGATTCAAGTGGAAATATTCAAATAGCAATCTCGATTAATTCAATATATCTACGTCCAGATCAATTAGGAACAAAGGAGTTCCAAAGACGGCTCAGTGGCTCCAGGCATTACTTTCTACAAGGAAACTCATAAACTGTTCTTCTTGAATATGTGATGAAATACACCGCGGGCTCTTAATTTATTCTAGGAATTAAGTAACCACAGTATGTTAGAATTTAAGATGTTGAAAATCTTTGATCAGTCTCTTTGAATTCAAAGTAAATAGCAGAAATTCTGCAATGCGATACCGTCGTGGTCACTGAATAAAACATAAGATGAGCTGAAGACCGTATATGTAGTTTGCTTTTGCGCAGTGAAACTTGCTTATATTACACTCGCTTTGGTCGCAGAATCACGGAAAAATGTACAAAGTAAATACTGGATTTTATCAAAGGGATAATGACATTGAAACAGTGTTAGGGAAATAGGCAAATATAATGCATGTTCTCAAGTTAATAGTGTAATTTTTTAAACTGCAATTACTAAGCATAAAAGCATATTTTCCAAGCCTGCCTTCAACCTACCTTAAAGCTTCTTTCAGACATGCTCGTAGATATGGCATCTGGTCTAAATCCTTGCTGTGCATGACACGCCCAACTGGAAGGTTGTTATCCAATTCAGTCTGCAGTCTCATTTGTACCCTCTCGTTCTTAGCCAGCAAGTAGATAGTGCTTGCCGCGGCCGCCGCAGTCGTATCGACTCCTACTAAAAGTAAATCCAAGGCCAATATGGTCGCGACTTTTTCGCCGGACGATTTAGCAATGTTAGCGCATATCCCTTTATCAGTCAGTCTCTTTAAACAAAGTTCTCTGAAGGAATCTAACGCGTGGACGTAGGTTTTGTAGGCTGGGGTAGAGTAGAGCCTCCATAAGGGAGCCGAGAGTTCTAATTCGGGCACGCTGTGGAAGAAACCATGGATGCTGTTTATTATTTCCCTCGCGGCCTCATCATCATTGTTTAAACAGCCCAGCCTTGTTCCCAGCGCCCAAGCTCCAACGGCTATAAATATTAATTTCGATTATTTATGAAATACATTAAGTAAATAAAAGAATTACTCAAAATTCTTACATTCAAGCGCCCATTTGTAGAGTTCCGTGAGATAATCTTTTGGTAGTTCTTGATTTTCTCCTAACATTCTATCCATCCTGCAAGAAGACTAATGTCAGCTATTGGTCACCTCTATAAGACACTAAAGTAATACCAGTTTTTAGTTGTTAGTGTCCCAATTTTTATGTCTTGGTGGATTAAGATGGTGCTGTGGGCTTCAGATGTATGCTTCGTGTGCCTGACAAGTCCTTCGACTTTATGCGTCTATTTCCTTCAAAGTCGGGACCCGAAATTACGATCTCAGGTATGAGAGTCGCGCGCTGAAGCCAACACATACTGATTTGATAAGTAGTGTGTATAAAAATTTGCGTAGAGACACTCAATCGGAATACCACTGTTTCATTGAACGAGATTGTTGTTTTCCGCAATGAGTCAGAAGAGAGCAGAGTGCAAACAAACGCGCAGACGGAATCGTTGTTAAAGCGGATGTGGTCATTAAACCGAGATTCTGCACTTCGTATAGACTCTAAGTATTAACAGTTGCCACTTGAGTATCGCTATTTCATTTGAATGCTATCTTGTAAGCCTTTCAAGTTTTGAAATTGAATAGCTATATATTGAATCGATTGCTATCGAAACTTTATAAGCCCCGCTATATTTCGTATTTCTACTCTTGAATTATAAAAAGTTTTCTTTGTGAACAAAGCTTACATTAGACAAGAGATATGTAGATTACTCACTTTTTTACAAAGTCTTCTGCAACATAATCTAAGCACGGAACAGAAGATCTTGCTGCCTCCGGTGACGCAAGCGCCTTTGACACTTTGGAGCGAAACTTTGACCAAGGCATTCCATGACTAAAACAAATAGTTGACGTTATTATTTTGGTGGTTAAGCATACAATAGTAAGAAGCTCACTTACACGCCAATTAAACCTGGCTCTTCACCGAAAAATTCCTTTCTCAATTCCTGTTTATAGTGCCTGAGACAGGGCGCTACCGCTCTATGTGGCAAGGAGTCTTCGCGCCGATATATTTTCTCGGTCTCATCGGCACTAAACGGAAATACCAAGTCGGGATGTCCAAATAACTTCGCCACTTTAGCGACTCCACCTACACCGGCCAACTCGCGCAGTCTCCACAACGTAGCGTCCAACGACTTTGTCCGCCAAGGCTTTTGACCGATGGCAAAGCGCCAAGTGTTGCCTACAATAGGCAAGGGCTTGGGTCCAGGTATCATCGCGAAACGCCGCGCGTTGCCCATCGCGATAACGATACTAATGGTGCTTCAGCCCCTGGAGATGGCTGTCGGTCGCAGTGGGGCGGTCATGTTACGTTTTCAGCTATTTCGTAATACAATACGACGCGATTTTAAACTGCCTTGTCATGTAGAACGCAGCCCATATTCCGAGTTTTTCTCTTTGCTGTTCGAGTTTTACTGTATACAGAATAAGTGATACTCTTTAAACGAGGCGTATTAATTGCGTGACGTAATTGGTCTTAATGTTATTAAAATAAATAAAAAAACTGCTTTATTTAACTCAAAACAAACATTACATTTTATATACAATATTCAGTGTGGTTAACCTTTTACATAATATACATCTATGAGCACTAGCGTTTCAACTAGGCCTAGCCTGTATCTTAAACGCTAGTTCCTTCCCGAGTTTTTGCCATTCTTCTAGTTTTATCTTACATTCGTAGGTATTAAGGGGCTAAATATTCAGGATTTTAAGCTTATTGTACAACATGAGGCCTGTATAGACTATGTACGTCTACTTGCGATGGCCTCATCATAAATAAATTTTTGGTGTTGTTAGATAATTGTATTTTTAATGTATAGTTGTCTGATTGTTAAGACGTCGCATTCTGCATAAAGATCGAATGTAGGGTACCTGAATGGTTTAAATTAAATGACTTTGAGTAAAGTACGCTGTGCTCTGTCTAGTTTTATAAGAGGTGTCTTTCGGGCACCGGTCCAAGAAGAGATACAATAAGTTATTGTTAGTAAATATTGAATCATGGCTTCGTATGTTGCGTATAGTGTGGTGAAATTTCTTTAGCGTCTGGGCGTTAATAGTAAGAAAACCCCTTGTCATGATTTCATAATGCGTCGTTTCGGGGACGAATGGGGACAAATGTTAATTGTATGAGAATTTCGACGTACGCAAGCTGCAAATAGTCACCATAAGCAATTGATATAGGTGATGTCACAGATGTTCAATTAACGGGTCCCTCGATAAGTGGGAGCTGTGCTCGCGATTGGTTCGTCCGGTGGTTCTGAACTACTGTTCGTATTCCGCAATCACACAACATTTCCTATATCATTTATTAGGTAATATTACAGATCAATTTAACACGTATAAGATGTATTGTCACGCATGTTTCTGTATTACTAAACTTATATGCATGACTATTCAGCAATTTACACCTTTGAACATGGTGTCCTGAAACATGCGAATGGGAGTTGGGTAAAATGAGTTTCATTTTAACACTCCATTAAATGACACGCGGGTTTGGAAACACGATAGTGTGATCTTGTTGATTTGCTTCGAGTTTAAATGCGGTCGACGGATGCTGTTGCAATCCACAAGGAGCCCTTTGTAGCATGGTTGGAGCCAGACTCGGCTTTGATACTAATTACGCATTATTGCTTAAGAAATTTCCTTTTGAACGCAGTGAGAATATGATTATCACAAGTGTCGTGTCATGATAACGATTCGATATATAATCTTAGTTATAGTCTGTAGCAAATAGTCTTATCAGAATCGCTTAAATTCATTGTTTCAATAAACTATAATTGTTAGTTGTATATCATTTGTATGAGAAGTGAAACTGGCTACTAGCAGAACAAAGATTTTTTTTTAATATGCCGATGTTAGAACTTAGTGGAGTCAGCATTCGACTCTTATTCTGGAGGTCGTAGGTTCTTCCCCGGCTGTGCAACAATGGACTTACTTGTGCATTAAACATTCGCTCGACCTGTGAAGGAGAACATCGTGAGGAAACCGGCTTGCCTTAGACCCAAAAATCTATGGCGTGTGTTGAAGAAGGCTGATCACTTGCAAATTAGATTGATCATGAAATAGATACAGAAATCTGAGAACCAAACCTAAAAAGGAGTTACAGTAGGCTGTGGATCTGAATATTTATAAAACTATGCATCAGCAATGTTACATATTATTACGCCAGTTTAATAACAATCCAAGTAGATTTCTCAAGCATCGATTGTGTTCAAACTACTGGAAAATTGCTACTTACCGTCGTACGTATTGCGACACGCTACGTTTATACATACTGATAATATTATGTAAACTCTCCAATGCACTTTTTGTGTGAATCTAAGAAATACCTAGCAATCAAACTAAAAGTTTATAAATAAATCGCGTATTATTCAATATAGAAATTATAACCTACCATATAGTGTAACTATTATACATTCGAATAGAAGATGAATGGGTGTGTTGAAGACACGGGTTATGCATCCACAATCCATTAAAGTCGAGCCAAAAAAGAGCTGGTGGCGACAGATTTACGAAGATCGTTTGTCGGTCGTGTTTTTTTCTTTCTTTTTTTTGTGATGTTACTACTACTAATCTTTTAAGATAAGGGCTAAAGAATTTGGAATGGCTCAGACATGCCGATTAAAGAAAAAGAATAAGACGAATACTCTATGCTAGATGATTCTTATGTTTAATTATGCGTAGTTAAGCCTAAACGTGATTAGGCTTAAAGTTATTCTACGTGCGTAGGTATATCGTGACGCACGCTATTAACAAAGTAGGTTCCAAATTCAAATGCAGAATTCCGTCCAATAAGTTTGCAGGGAATATTTCAGCTCGGCAACAGGTACTGCGCGCGTGACGGATCAATACCAGCGCCGCGCCGCCGCGTCACAAGCTTACGTTTTCATACCGCTACGCCCGTCCCGGCCTGATTTTTGCGATACTCCCCCATGTACGATTTATGAAAACAGTATTAAATGAAATTATTCCGATAATGCCCTGTTTATTGGGTTAGGTTGCAAACAATAAATACAAACTGGTGTCAAACGTATTTTACATTATGTATGCCAATAAGAAAGCTCATTTTCCACATAGGTTTAATTTTTTTTTTGTAGAAATCCTGACTTGCGTACTTGCGACTTGCGTGTTAGACACAAATTGAATTTAAGAGTTGGCTGATGAGTATGAAAATATTTCCTTAGTAGAAAAATCACATGTTATTATGGGAGTTTTAATTAATGTTTAAAACACTTGTTCTTCGAGCGTAAACACGTAGAGTGCTCTGTTTTGAGGAAGAACAGTGAAGAGCTGTTTAAACTCGTTTCATGGAGACGATGAAACCTGCAATTAAAATTTGTGTACTCAAAACGAAAGTACCCAATATGTAAATAATTCTATTCTGTTAGCTGTTTATCATATAACCCCAACTTCTCTTGAATGTTTCTGTGTGTTCTATATATGTAAAACTCCATTATTACGCAAAGGAAACTTTGAAAATGCCTCGTAAAGTTTGAAGATAATAAATGACCAATAGTTGTAAAACGAATTATAGGAAAATTAAGTCATATCAATTTCTATTTTAAAAGCTAAAGAGAAATTTATTTGTCTTTTTGCACTATAGACAAAAAGTATATATAACATATATACTAGTTGTGTGGGAAATTATTGATTCAGCAATATCAAGTGTATCACGACAATGTACTTTCCAAATGAATGTGTTAAAGATTTGAGTTAGATTTCTCTGACGCAAAGCGATTCGTTTCGCATTAATGTATTGGCATTGGTTGTGATCAAATTCCTCTATAATTTTTTAAAGAATATTCATAGGTCTTCATTTTTATTTGATAAAGGGTTTTTCTATTTTTAGTACCAAAAGTATAATTGGTATTCATAGTTATTATTTGAGAAGAACATCTGTGACGAATCGTTTTACCTAGAGAATATTTTAGTTTTTTTACTACACAGACATACAATTTAATCATCATCTTTCAACAGTGGCTTTTAGTCGGTTGACAGACAATGTATCTGCCCTATGTTTTGGGCGGTTATCGAATCAAACTGATCATGACGTCAGTATTTTAATATTAAAAACTACGCAGTGGTCATGCCTTTCCGCATACAGTGCCTTCTCGGAACTAATTTATTGATCATACTTCGAACACTTGCTGCCATTTCAAATGTCACAAAAATATAATTTAACGACACATTCTACATACGTATCTAACCTGGTCAATCTAAAACAGGCACATGCGCTTTCTGGACCTCCATATTAATTGGACTCTTCCACTTGTCAACTGTATATCATTGAAACAAAAGCAGAAATAAGTCAGATCCGTGTCCTATTTAGTGTGACTCAGGATGATAACATGTTTAGACAATGAGGAAACCTTCTTATCCTAATAAGGATTACGTTACGATGGTGACTTTACTATATTTCTATAAGAGAACTACAAATTGCGTATTGTTTGTTACTCGTAACCCTACGAGTATTATAAGGATTCGAAGTCTGAAAAGAATCCAAGCTCACGCCCCTCAGAAAATATTCTTCATTTAGGAAATGTTCTTATCTTATATTATGGGGACAGATTTCTCGGGTTAAGCAGGTTTATATGTGTTATCTAATACTAAATTTAGTTTACAATACAATTTTTACATGAAGTTTTTTATATTATCTTTTACCGTGCATGTGTCTTCTGATGTAGGTTTCCAGATTAGTCCAGTGTAGTTTTTTAGATAGAGATAGTGGTTTTGTCTTATAAATCAAATATCTTGTCATTAAATAGTAGTTTATTTAAAAAAAAATATTTAATTAGGGATATCAGATACAGGTATCACTTATTCTACGACGTATAAGCCATAAGTCATTAAGCTGTGAAAGTAACTAAAATAAACAAGTTAAGTTTTTATTTATTTATTTATTTTTATTTCCAGTAAAGTAAAGTTTATTTCCAGTTGTATCGACATCAGTTAGTGAGCAAATCTTCACCGCGTAAGCTGCAGAACTAAGTCTCTTCGCCAATCCGTTAATGTGAGGGGACCACTGAAGTTTTGGTTTCCAAATAATACAGTTGTATCATCCAAATTAAATTCTTTATCATTTATAATTGGTCTAGTATCCTTGCATTTTTTGAATTAAGCAGTAGGTTATATATACTTAATCAATGGATAAACAATTTCTCATTGCACTTCTTGGATGCGACAAATATATATCATAAACTACTCGAGTAAATAGTTAACCAAAATGGTATAAAATGATTCAGTTAAAAGTAACTCTGTAAACGCTGCGCTCAATTAAAACCCGTAAACTGGGCGGAAATGTAACAAACAATGCTATAGCCATTAAGCAAGCACGTTTCCATCTTCACAGCACTTTCATGATAAGAAAGCCCTCCTGGCAGGCTTCCAAGCCGACTGACATTGAACCTACACTCGACGCTTGCACTTTTCACTTTTTATGCTTTTAAATTTAGACATTTTATTTATTACATCGATTCCGAACTGAAATTAGTTACGGATGAACGAAATAAATAAGCGTTTCTTGTGATTTGATATTTATTTAAAAGAATGACAATCTAATAATGTGTCGTAGTAATGTCGATATATTATATAGTATAACTCTTTTGTAAAAAAAATTATGTTTAAATGTAAAAACCTAAGACCACCTCTTGCTAAAGTCTCTGTTAGAATTCTTCTGGGCATGCTGTCCACGATGTATTCAATACAATTTTGAGGAATACTTGGCCGTTCTTCTGCAATATCTCTTTTTCTCATGTTTTGTGGAGCAGGTTGCACTCATCTTAGGCGACTTTTTAGATTTCAAATAGCTCCGTTAGATTCATATCAAGACTTCGAGCTGGCTAATCTAAACAACTTCTTGCTTCCACGCGTTACCAGAACCGTTTTTTGCAAGAGAGTTTATCACAATTCGAATACAATACTTAAGTACCGCTATACTATATATTTCGATTTTGGAATAAGGTAAATACAGTGAAGCTAAATAAAAGTATCGAAAACCTGGCGTCTGAATCAACAAGCATGTTCACGAACAGGTTGGCGTAATACCAATGTTAGGCTTCATTATGAAACCAGAGTGGCATTAATCTGTTGGCGAACTGCCATCGCATCGGTATCTCGAGTATCAACTTTAAAAGGGTAGTTTTGATCGGAAATGCAGCTTAATTAGTTCAAGCACGTTTAACTAACGCTTATCGTTTCGACATATTTTGTAAATAAATAAAAATTATATTAGTTTATAGATATGGTAGTTTAATTTCTTCACCTCCGACCATAATAAGATTAAATAAAGATGTCTTATACGTTTAATAAAAAAGTTTATATGTGAGTAGCGTTTTGTCAAGTGGCTACGATTATTATTCTTGAAGTCATGGGTTTATATAATATTTTTTTTCATCGAATAACAATTATGCGAAGCGGATCCGATACCCAACAACGTTGTGTCAGGCAAAAAGGGTATTGACATGTTTAAAAACCGTCTCGTGTACTTTAAAAAGTAATAGAATGGAAATATTATCATGAATCGTTCGGTTGAATAGCGACTAACTATTCGTCGAACAAAAAGGCTTCCGTGCTGCGGAAATCGTTTTTCATTCAGGTCGCCAGTAACAGTGCTACCGTGTCTGAGTATTACACGATATTCAAATATAGGCTGGCTTGCGCAGACAATCTGCAATGTAATCTAGAGCGGGTCTCGTGAAAATCACCATTTTACTTGATTCTTGTTTGAGATTGTATATACTTATGTAGATTTTGGACACGGTTTGAGAGAATTTCTTACAATTTGATGATATTGTTTATGCGTCGTTTTCTAAGATATACAAAAAAATAGCACAACTATTCGTTTTCTTCATAAATTAGGTCGGCTATTTATTTGTTTATAATTCAAAAATATGATGTTTCATCGTGCGTTTTTCCTTGAATTAATATACTTTGCGAGATGATGATATCGTGAATCACCGTCTGAATTCCGTGACCCCATGTCATTGGGATAGATTCGTTATAACGAATGTAGAGCCGACAGTATTTATGTACATTTAGGGCTGCCCATTCCAAATATAGGAACAGAGTTTTTTTATTCTATACAATATTAGTTAAATTATTATTTTAATGTTAGCCGCATGTTTTGTGTCATTATTGCGTCATCACATCACAATATGGCAAATACAGCTTTTCGTTCTTTATGCTTGTTGGGTCTATCGGATCCGAATCTAAAAGATTATATATATATATATATATATGCTTACTGTTATTTCGGCCTATTTAATAATTTAACAATAAACCAACGGGATTAAAAAAAAACACTCTCTCCCTTTTTTTTTGACAAAAACGCTGCACATCTTCGTGACGTTCCGTAATTTTTTTTCCCTCTTGCGCCTAAAGAAGTTTCCCTATACCTGTAATTTTCTATCCACTGCCAACCCTATTCGCATAGCATGCAGTACCTCGTTAATATGTATGTACCGTCGTCACCCTCGCCCACTCGATTGCTATGCATTGTAGCTAGCGAACAATTCTAATGATCAATGATTTTTACACTTTTACAATGATTTAATTGTTTGAAATTCTCGTGATAATTGCTGACTATTAGACGTACGCGATGAGTTGATTGATGTAAATCATATCGAAATGTCAGTCATTTTTTGTCGTATTTTAATTTAACTAGATTCAATACACAAAAAATGTATGTGTGGAGTAATAGATAGAAGTTTACGAACGAAAGCAAATTAATATTATTAAAGGACATTTACTCCGTTCTTGCTCTGAACGCCAAGAATTTGCAAGGACAAAATGTCCTTCATAATTGGCGTCTAATAGTGAGTCGATCGGACAATCAAATTATGGCTTTTGTACCGTTTCTTGGAGAGTATCCTGATTCGATTTGAATATGAGCCGGAATGTTGGACGAGTAAAAATAGTTCAACTCGTGATTTAAAATTGCACAACGAATTTATTAATACTTAAACGAAGATAAAATTAGGCCGGCGATGTGGAGGACGCTTTTTAGTTACGTTCTCGACGACCAAGATTCTTATTAATGTGCTAATAATTATAATCAGTGCCGCTACAACCTTGTTATGCCTGGGTCTCAGATCCCTGTATCTGGTCCATGATATCTGTCAATCATGGTAATAGCAGCCTTTGCCTGACACACGTCGAGTTTGTGGGTCTAAGGCACGCCGGCTCTTTCACTATATTTTCCTTTACCGTATGAGCGTCGATCTGTAAATATCAAAGTTGATATATTGTACCCATATTTCATTTATATAATTTACCAAATACGGGTATAAACCAATGTAACGATAGCTCGTTTCGCTATATCGGTCACACATGGTAAAGCCGAGTTTCTAAACTGGATTGTGTATAAATCGACCGTAGCATCCCATTATGGATAATTAAACCGAGAACCAAAGAATGCGCCACGTACATTCATATAAAGTATTGTATCGTGACTAAACCTCGATTATGCTAATTGCGCGGCTCGTTGCTTTGATACAATTGGCCAAGAATTTATTGGGACTGTTAGGAAATAAGATTCATCATCAAATCGCTCGCAAATTAGGAGATCATGCTCGTCTTACTTGCTAACGCGTCCAGGATTCTTAACTGTAAGTGAGCACTGGTCGCAGCAGCTTTGTGTAAAACGAGCTTGGTAAAGTTAAAAATTTTATTTATTACATATATTGCACTGAAGAGTTAAAACTGGGTCTTATAGAGATATTGAAAGACAGAGTAGGGCACGAAATTCCTAGCCAAGGCAACTATACAAATTTTGCATGAATAATTTCGAGTTTCACAGTGGTACGCTCCTCTCTAAGTAGACAGCGGGCAGTGGTTAGCACTAATCTCTAAGCGCCCCCTTGCTCGTCGACCCCCTCCCTTATCTCTATGTATCTATTGTTGCTGGAGGACTGCAACGAAAAATGTAAAATGCCTATTAGTTGTGATAGTTTAAAGAAAGATTCGTTGACTCTTAGCTGGAGTCTGACCAACGTGGGCGGTATTTCTTGTAATTTTTGCACAGCAATGAATATTCATGTTTCAGTTTCGGCCATGGCACTTGCATATAAATGATCGCTTGGGACAATTTTCGTAAACATATATAGACTCGAAACATATTTGTTAACTATGTCGCATTTCCTTTGTCTACATTAAGTACTGTGCAAAAATACAGTTACACGGATAAGGTTTATTGTATTGTATTAAATACATTAAACTTACCCATTTAAAACAATTTCAATGGACTTCAGACAAAAATGTCTTGGAGGCTGTGGTAGAAATTTACGTTATATAGCGAGATATATAATAATAAGAAATACAATATGTTCGTTTACAGTTTCTTGGATGATCTGGATCGGTTAGGCGCCAGGGATTACCAGCCCACGGAGCAGGATATCTTAAGAACCAGAGTCAAAACCACCGGAATCGTAGAAGTTCACTTCTCCTTCAAAAACCTTAACTTTAAGTAAGTATTCCATCTCTTTTTAGTCTTTAACATTCTAAGTGTCTCTCGCTTAATAGATGACATAAGATAGATTGTGATCACTGTTGTGATAGTACCAGCTTAGCTGATCTCTCTTCAGCTCACATGTGAGCTTCGTGAAGGAAACATTTGTAGCGGATAATCTGTTTCCATCGGCTTCTGTCCAGCGCTTCTCTTATGATAGTGAACGTTTTGAAGACAATAAGTGTTTCACTTGATCGGTCATCTGGTTGGTAAAAGGCCACGTAATCTTTTGCCATCTGTGTTACCAACCACGATCAGTTTCTCCAAGTTCTCTTCGCCACTGCGCATGGTATATAGCGAGCCACGCCCTACTATGTACTTATTCTAGGTCTTAATTGTTCAAACTTAACTTTTCAGATTGTTCGATGTGGGTGGTCAACGGTCGGAACGGAAGAAATGGATCCATTGCTTCGAGGACGTGACCGCGATCATATTCTGTGTCGCCATGTCCGAGTACGACCAGGTGTTGCACGAAGATGAGACAACGGTAATTCTTTTAAATACTCTTACAAATAAAATCGGTAAGGTTCTCCAGAATATAAGGGATATATTTATTTCGGGCCTGATAAAGGGAACACACTAACAGAATCTTAAACTATTCTAATTTAATAAGAAAGATGTTTGTTTACGTTCGATGCGTGCGATTCCAGAACCGTATGCAAGAGAGTCTGAAACTGTTCGATTCGATCTGCAACAACAAGTGGTTCACCGACACCAGCATCATCCTCTTCCTCAACAAGAAGGATCTCTTCGAGGAGAAGATCCGCAAATCGCCTCTCACCATCTGCTTCCCGGAGTACACGGGTGAGGATTATAACATTCTATAACCGTATCTCTCTCTCTCACTCTTCTCTAATGACTTATTTTTATTATTCCAATACTAGAATGCAGCATTCACGAACTCACGCAATTACTCAATCATTATTAATGTGGTTTGCGTGTTTAATTGCTCTTAATCCGAAACAGGAAACTTATCGTTACGATCGCTTCATTTCTGAGAAAACGAAAAATATGAAAAAGTGTTTGCCGATATGTATGTATGTATGTTTTTGTCAATCGCAACGTCGCAGGTGCCCAGGAGTACGGCGAGGCGGCCGCCTACATCCAGGCGCAGTTCGAGGCCAAGAACAAGTCCACCACGAAGGAGATCTACTGCCACATGACATGCGCCACCGACACCAACAACATCCAGTTCGTGTTCGACGCCGTCACCGACGTCATCATCGCCAACAACCTCCGCGGCTGCGGCCTCTACTAGGCTCGTCCGGCGTCCCGGCGTCCTCCGGGCGCGTCCGGCGCCGCGACGGCGTCGCGAAACTCTCCGAAGGTCTCGTTTCTTTCGGCGATGTAGTTTTCTTTCGATTGTTTTTCCGCTTCGGAAGGGTTTCCCGCGCCGCTCCTCCGTATTCGTTCGTCGTTTTCCGTTCGTGTCGAGATGCGCCGCCGCGGCCCTTCGGCGCGTCCAGAGTTCGGTTCTACCGGTTCGGTTCGGGTGCCGGACGCGTCGGTCGGGTCGGACGCCCTCGAGCTCGTCGTCTCGCGGCCCGTCCCCGAAGGGACCGAGGCGGCGCCGATCGGCGAGAGGCCTACTATCATTCCATTGACCGTTCCTCTCCTGAGATATTTATTTTTTATAAACTTTACGGTGTCTCGCGTTTCTTTCGTGTTCGTGTTTTCCCTATGTCGCTCTGCGAACAACTGTGAACGAGGTCCGCGCGTCGGAGGCGAGTTTGGCGGAGCCGGGCGAGCGAGACGCGCATGTAGAGCTGTCTCCGCTCGCGGGTCGGCGCCGGCTCCGTTATATATACTATTTAACATAATTTATTATCGATAATAAAGAAATCTTACTTTAAGCGTTAGGACAGTAACCGTACGGATAAACCTTAATTAATAATAATAATGCAATTAGAGTAACCTTCGCCGTCGTCGTAGTCGAGCGGTTCGTTCGCACCGCGTCGACGCGTCGCGCGGAGAGCGGTCGCTCGAAGGAAGCGCGCGGACCGCTCCCTCCCTCTGCCGAACCAAAGATTTCCGATGCTTTCGATTCATTCAACCGATCACCGATCACCGATCGCTCCTGACGGCTGACTATTTTTCGTTGATCCGGTCGCCGTTCGTTCAAATCGGTCGAGCGGTCCGCGGACGAGCGTCGGCTCGCTTGTTGCTAGGTAGGTTTTTTACTGTTATGTAACGATGTGTGTCGGGAGAGCGAAGTAATAACCATTAGCGCAGTTGACGTCGAGCGCCGTCTCTCTTCGCCCGAGCGAATGAGCTGCCGCTGTTCCATCGCTCCAAACTTTTATTTGTAAGGCTCCTCACTCCGCTGTCGAAGCTCAAATCTGGCGAATGCGTTTCGGCAATCGCTTGTTCATTTTTGCCAAAGTTGATATTCCTATACGTTTGAAGGACTGGCATTCGGCGAGAGTCTTTAGATTTGGTCGACATGAACTTGGCGCACGCGAGAGCCGCGGGCTTCGGCCTTCGGCTGGAGACGTGGAGAAGTGGAGAAGCGACGAGGCCGAGCGGCTCGAGTCGAACAAATGTTTAAAGAAATAAAAGTTTTAGTCACTAGCGGGTAATTTTTGAATGTGATTCAATCTTATCTTTATTTTTCTATATCGAGTGACTTTATTGTTAGTTTATTTTTCAAATTGTGTTTTGTAATGCATTTATTGAGAGCGATGTATTTAACCAACGATGTAATTAAAACAATATTTTCTCTTTTGTATCTCATCTGCACTGGTATTTTTTATTGAATTTACTATAAATGTACTTTAAGTGTATAATTTTAAATAATTACTGAAAATGATTATATTCTAATTTTTATGTTCAAATATTTATGCTTGTTTTATTTAATTGTCCTATCCCGAATCTAAATGTGTGCCAACTGTGTGTGTATATAACACACATGTTGATTACTATTTTGAGTAGAGTTGGATTGAATAGCAGTTTCATTTAATAGATATTGAATATCTGAACACTCTTAAAATCAAATGCACGAAGTGAACACCGTCTTGTCATACACATATTTTTGAAATAAATAATTTCGATAACTTTGGAGAAAAAATTATAGAAATTAACGACTGTTTCTGGGGTTTGAGTAAAATAGCTATTTGACAGGCATGGGTGGTCTAGTCAAGACAGCATAACAGTAGTGTATGTCGAAAACTAAATTTGTATGAAAAAGACCGCCAGCTGTCTTGACTAGGCTAGCCAAATTGAACTAAACAAAATTGATCACGTGATGATGCGTATGCTAAAGTCACTCCCATCTGGTCGCGCCAGCGGTAGAGTAGTATAATACTAGTACATATTAGGTCAACAATAATACTAGTATGGTTGACAGTATCATCTGTACGCGGGTTACTTGTACACTCTGTAGTGATCTACAGTCTATGAAAAGTCAGTTGTCAAGGCCTAATTATTTTAATGATTTCCTGTCATAGGTGATGCTTGATTGTCTTTGGTTAACCAATTTGATGCCGCAAAACAATAATAACTAAATAGTACTTAATATTAATACTTTTCCATTTTAATTAATTTAATATACGCTTGACTATAATGAAGGACGTGATTGATGTTATGGCATTGCAAAATAACAGGCGTGAAAAACGTTTGCCGGATTATAGAAATGCAACAGGGCACAGCTTGGCGACCAATTTTGTATTTGAGTGTGGCATAAAATTGGGATTGCAGCCTGCAACTATTGCTACAGCAGCAATTTTTTACCATAAGTTCTTTAAGGAAGCCGACAAGAATGACTATGATTGCTACGTAATATGCACAGCATGTTTATGCGTTGCTGGAAAGTCGCGGGATGAGCCAGTTAGACCAAGAGATGCTGTTAATGTAGCGTATAATTCAATTAATCGGGGTGCAGGACCTATGGAATTAGGTGATGAGTATTGGTCATGGAGAGGCGCCGTCGCTCAAGCGGAGCTCTTAGTATTACGTTTACTTGGTTTCAATTTAGAAACGCCATCACCGCATAAGTATCTATTACATTATTTGCGTTCATTACAAGAGTGGTTTCCGACATCTCAGTGGCGAACTGCCCCAGTTGCTCGTACTGCAATGGCCTTCTTACAAGACTTCCATCATTCACCGCTCATATTAGATTATAGAGCACCACATATAGCTGTTGCTTGTTTGACATTGGCGCTCCATGTTCTCGGTGTTTCAGTACCTCTAGCATCTACGTTAGATGATGATGCGGCTTGGTACTCTGTAAGTATTCAAATTACATTAAAATAATATTATTTAGGACAAGCAGTGTCTGTAAGCATGCTGTCAGTTAGCCTAGTCACAAGTTTTTCGTTAACAACCAATACTCAAATCTGAATGTGTTACTTTATCATGCTAAATATTCAAGAAGTTATTACACACTATTATTTTTTTTTATTAGATATGTTCAGGTATTTGACGAAAAATATTTAAGAATAATCATTGTATGAGATGTTATATCTTTGTTTTCATCAACCCTATATAATATTAAAAAAAAACCTGTTGCCTAGTATGAATTCAATTTGTCAAGTTGTAGGCTTTACAGCTACTTAGCTAATTTATATAAAATTTGTTTCAGGTATTTACAAAAGATCTCCAAAAAGAAAAGAATTGGGAATTAATGGAGAAAATTATGCAAGTCTATAGCAGAGAGCCTGAAACTATTTAGCTATGTAGCTTTAATTATAGATATGGTTAAGTAATTTTTATTAAATGAAGATAATAAATTTATCTTGTATTTGTACTTCTGTAAGTTTCATTATTATCATTAAGCAGCATATATACTTTCCAATTCAACTATTTTACATATTCAATCAAAATAACCAGTTCATATTCCAAATTTTCCACTCTAAGCAATCATGGAACTCTAGAATAGGTTTTAACATAGAAATTTAAATATAAATAAAGAAACAAATATGTCACAAAATTTTGTTGACAAGAAATACTAAGCTTTAGGTAGTTTCAGAATTTGAAAGTAATCTATTCCACGAGGACTCTGAACTCGATTGGCATTCTGAGCCCTATTAAGTACCTATAGCTATTTAATCTTAGTCAGGATACAGGGCAGTGCCAGTAAAACTCCTATACAATGTTTCCCCATCAACTTCAGATACTCTTAAATATTGATTGAAAGCCCTTAAGTTTTAATTTACTTGAGAGGTAATTTTAAGTATGCATCAAAGTACATTCATATAGTTTGAAATTTCAATCTTTGGTAGCTTTTGTTATTTCAGTTATAGCAGTTTATATTAGGCATACTGTTTGCCAGCTATTGGAATGTGAGCTTTTAAGTTGCACCAGACTAGTAAACAAATGCGATAGTGAGACCTACATAAGTAGGTACTAATCTTCGGATTTAGTCCTAGATGTAGGACCAGGTTTAGACCAGTTTCAAATTATGATTGATAATTGAGAGCTTAGACGTGCGACTCCACGCCACTTTTAGAGGAAGTGATACCATCATGATCCTATGTTCCAAATAAACGTATTTCATTGACAAATGAATAAGACAAAGCAAAGCAAGCAATTAATTTATTTTTATTAAACAACACTTAAATATTACACCTATAGGTCGTTTTCCAATTACAGCACTAGAGCGCATTATGCGGCATAATGCTCAACGTTGAATGTTCCAACTACAGCAACGCTTTGCACAATCGATTCTCGAATCTCGCGTGATACTCGCAATCAATACCAACTCAGTGACAGAAAATTGACAAGTGTTTTTTTCTTTAAGTTGGCATTGATCGAAAATATCGTTAGTAATAGTAGTATAAGTACGAAAGTCGTAGATTTTGGAAATAATCAAAGTTATTTCAAACTGCTAAGAAATATAATTATAATGGCACAAATGCTCGGAGCATTCGATAAATCATCGTCATCAATATAATTTTTTTGGATAAGATGATTCAATTAAAAAGTGTATAATTTATTAAGAAATCATTAAAAAAAAATCCAACACTGTACTTAGCACTCTGCTGATGCATTTGAAAACTAATTCACGTTCCAATTAAGCTTCAGCATAATTCGGCATTGTGCGCCACTGAGTCGCATTATGCTCTGTAATTGGAAAACTACCATTGACGCGAAGGTAAAAATATAACATAACATTATCCTTATGATAATGTCGTATTTAATCAGTACTGCAGTACTGATTAACGGGTTACGAAGCGCAGCTTAAAAGTTCTGTCGTCAAGTCGTTAACATGATTTGTGACGTCTACTCTTTATTACTTGTGTGACTTAAAGGATGTAATTGTATCATTCTTGGCGATCGGAATAATCCCAACTTTCGAAACACCGTCGTTGCTTTAAATTTTAGAAATGTATTAAAGAAAAGCTGCGCAAAAAGGCTTACTATAAAGTTAGTGACTTACTAAAAGAGCCTGGGACTAGTGCTGGGCAGGTTACTTCTAATTAATTTGCTATATTTGTTTTAAATATTGTAGAATTGTTTGATGATTTGCTTTTTTTTTTAAAAGAGTACCGAGAGTTTTTTACGCCGGCTTTTTCTCTCGGCCAACACCCTTTGTCTTCTTTGCCGATGAGTAGGGATGCCAACAGGCTCGAATTTAATGACGTGGAATAAGTGATACCGTCATGATCCTATGTTCCAAAATAAACGTATTTTTTTATTTTATTTTTTATATAGAACTAGCGACCCGCCCTGGCTTCGCACGGGTGCAATGCTGATACTAAATACACTACAGAAAATATGTGAACGTTGTATATAAAAATGTGGGTTATCCATAAGAGATAGACATATACCATCACGGACTTTTCTGTAGACCTTTTCAATGTGTACAATACTTAGTGCATTATTTTGATAAAACTCGTAGGGTTCAGCCTGCGTTTGCAATGTAAGCGGAAAAAATGTAATTATTTACGACATCACAATAGAAACCTCAAAAATAACAGTACTTCTCCACTATTTAATGGATGTTATTATACATATAAACCTTCCTCTTGAATCACTCTATCTATTTAAAAAAACTTGCGCATTAAAATCCGTTGCGTAGTTTCAAAGATTTAAGCATACAAAGGGACATAGGGACAGAGAAAGCGACTTTGTTTTATAATATGTAGTGATGTTTCAGAATATTTTAAGCAATTCAAACGCGCGCGATCATATGGCAAATATATTGGATATTTTCTATTTGAATTACTTGTTTGCCTCCAATCCTTAAAACACCATCACTATCTGTAAATAGGTTTAAAGTTGATATTTTACGGCTTTTCCACAAATTGTATTTATTATGAAGTATTTTTAATTCTTCGAAAAATACTTCTTGATTTTTCATTATTCGTATAGTTGTTAACCCGATTTACCAAAGTTCATGATTGTTGAAATGACGTGAGCGGGATTATAAGCCGAAATTTCATGTTTTCAATGTGCAGGGGGTAAAGTTTTGTTGAATTTCTGAAATCTTATTTGCTACAAACGCCTGTCAACGATTGCCTTTTTATTTTTCGCCGAACAAGAGCTCGATAGATATAGGTAATGTCGTTTTCTTTTTAGGCACCGTTCTCTTAATTTTTCCTGTAACAATGTCATAAGCTGTTTCAGACGCATTGCTAACCCGTGTAATTCGATGCTGACGGAATGAATAACTTGACACCATCTTGGGATTTTAATAGGTATTTGTTATGCAATTTAAGTTGTTTTGTATATTAATCCATTGTATACACTGATTTTTGTTTACAATTTAATTAGGTAGGCCATATCCGGAGGATTAAAAAATCCAAATATTTGAAATTAAAACTAAAATTAATCGCTTTGTCCGTTTCAACAATAGTTGTCGTTATTTGAAAATCAAACTTATCTTCTCATGGTGTCTTTGCTTTTTTAAGAGGTTTTATATTTTCGTTCAGTCTTAATTTGAATCTTTTATTATTACTTAATAATATTAATGATAATACTGATACTAAATGATTTTCATTTCGTATTTCTGTGATCTTCAAGTATTTTACTTTTTCCATATTTTAGTTATATCTAACGTTGGAATATATATTTAGTTTAGTATTGTTGGTAGGGAAGTTGTAAGAGATTTCGATGAAATTAAGCATATATATTACATAAATGAAGAAATT
Source organism: Pieris rapae (assembly GCF_905147795.1). NCBI lineage: Eukaryota > Metazoa > Arthropoda > Insecta > Lepidoptera > Pieridae > Pieris > Pieris rapae. Next base: position 426,000 of record NC_059509.1, on the reverse strand, counting down.
TATATTTGAATCGTGAATTTAACATTGATTTTACGAAATTTTATGAAATAATAAAATCAGAACATTAATTTAGACAGGAAAATAGCAATATTGAATTCCTTACCTAAGACCTATAAGAACCGTAAAGTTAAAATATTCCATTTCTTGAAATGACTAGGTACACAGAGACAATGTCCGAATGAATTTAGGGTTTCTTTGTTACATGAAACCAGATTATAAGATCAAAGAAAAGCATCATTGTATTATCCAACAGGAGCTCAACCAGTCCTGCCACTAAATCTACAAAAGAAGTTAGGATCTAACATAGGATCTATGAACAACTATTATTGGTACTATAAGACAGACATTCCACTTAACTATTACGTAAAGGCACCAAAATTCACGTATTAAGATTTTGAAAACAACTCCAAGCATAATGAGCAGCTAGCATTAAACCTGACATCTGCAGGCCTAACTTTTTTCAGTCTTCACACGAAGAGGTCTATGCAGCTAGTATATTCAATTCATCCAAGGATAGAATTTTATAACATACGTACTACTATTTCCATATATGTAGGTAGTATTACGATTATATTAATCCCTGAAATTTCTAGGCAAGTAAAAGGCGATTCTGGAGATACATATTTCATCAGGAACTGGAATTACACGTGCTCACTCAGCCTTACGTTGCACTGTCTAAGCATTTAATACCCAGTGGAACCTGATATTATGTTTTCGCAATCTAATTTTTATTTTAACTAAATAAGTTGTTTTATTTGAACTTAGTTGTATCGTAGTCGGCTTTACAATAGATTACAATTTTTACTTAGTAGGCAAGCGAGTGACCTAGAGAGGTTTAAGAGTAGTTTTAGCTTCTCATTCCATCCAATTTGTTTACCTTAGTTAATAAATTGCAAGATATTTCGATTACAATTATAATCGAAAATACAAGAGATTAAAGACTGTCATTTCTAAACAGAAAAAGGGGTTATGAAATAAAAAACACATAAGATCTACAAACAAATATAATTCAGTTTTCTAACATTTTACGATACATAATTTATAAATGTACAGGGTAAGCTCATGACGCGGTAAAGCAACACTATGAAGTTCACGACTGGCTTCAGACGTGCGAGTGCAATTTAGAGTTCAGAGATAGGAAACGGACTCGCCGCTTTTGATATGCTTCTCACGGGACAGGTGTGACATCTTAAACCTAACGTGTATATGAATATGAGAGGACAAATGTGCTGATCGGTCGTACCCTACGCAGACACCGATGACTAGTAATTTATAAAAAATTACGCTACGATTAAGCGTATCGATACGTCTCAACGCGACAACCGGACGGACCGCACGCGAACGTCCACTGTGCGTCCCGAGGGAAGACGAGATGTCCCCGATCACATAGTATTTGTGCTTCCGCGCCTCGAACGCGGAACCCGTCTCCACCCACGCCGGGGAAGTCAGAGTGGAACGCGATAGGATCCGATGACATCGGTATATAAAGAGAAATATTACAACTTACGCTATCTATCTATTATAAATAATTTCACATTGACAAAAATTTATATGATTCACGACATAAATGATTATTTTATTGCACGACGCTCTAACTACGATTCCGATACACCGGGACAGACACACAGAAAGGGAGGACGCGATCGCCTCACCGGCACAGAAATAACAATTTACACAGAACGAAACGTCACACACACTCGGTACCGCCGGACGCACGTCGAGTCGATAAATATATGGCTATGGTTAATTAAGTAAATAAAAATCTGATTTGCATATCGTCAACGCCGCGAAGCGATCTCGCGCTCGGTAAATATATTTTAAGTAACTATCGTTACGCGTTTAAAACAAGGTACACTTGAGGAAACACGGTTAAATAGAGATACGTAGATTTAACAAATATAGAAATCCGATCGCCATATTTATTGCACACACTCACCGCACCAGGGGAAGGCTTCCGTTCATCTCGACACCGGCACCGGGAAGATGGTCTGCTCCGAAAGCTCATCCGGTATTCGGATGCAGACCGAACAAAGCGAGGAATGTAAGCAAACAAGAACCCTAAAACGCTCAAAAAGCTTCGCTGAAGTCGAGATCAGCGGCAAAAACAACTTTACGTTAACGTAAATAAAACTGAATAACGAAAGTAAATAATAATAATTTGTTAAAAGATTATGGCAACTGAAAACATTTGTACACGCTCCTTGGTATTAACTAATCTAATATTTAAATAACTATAAGAACGCGTTTCTCTACTTTGGCTGGACTCGCGAGGGTTCGATAACAAACTAATACTGGATCGCCCGAGGGGAGGCCGAAACCGACGCCGCACACAAATAGTGGTATTTTACATAATTTACTCAACTACCCACATTTAATTGTAGAAACGTTCGAAGTCTCCGTCGAGCGGAACACCTCGGATCTTTAAATAATAATTACAAAAAACGACAGGACTCAGGAACTGTCGACAAAATAAACGCATTCAACAAAAAACATGTTCTCCCAATAATAAAAATCCTGCCAAGCGATCGCGCCGTCTCACTCGTTCACAGGGCGACGCGTGAGACGACACGTTCTTTGACAGGCAAACGTAACAAAATCGTAAATAAATAAACTATTGTTTCAACGTCAGACAAAATGCTTCTATTTCATCGAATCGCTTCGTAAATAAAAAAATAAATAAATAAATCTAAGTGCGACTTTTAAATCGTTCCTCAAAAATGAAAGCGAGAAGCGACTAAAAAGTCGGGCCGAGTGACAAAGATCAAATCTACATCATCGAGGAGTCAGCCGAGAGGAGGGCGAAGGCGCCGACGAATGCCCGATCGCAGCCTTAAGGCTTCATCTAAAATAAGCGTATTCTGTTCACCCGCAGCACCGTTCGACCACGCCCTCCCTCGTCACCTCCCTCGCGTAACCCTCAGCCGATGTGGCACACGATTGTACAATAATTTCTCTACTTAAACATCAAATCAAAGTTCTCCAAATACAAGAACGTCCGAGAATTCATATAAGATTTTTCGACGGCTGAAAATCCAGAAAACAAGATTCAGAGACCACGTCATATTTTAATAATCAGTGCCATTGTCCAAATGCTAATTTTATCTACGGGATAGGAGACGGACAGTCATTTTAAGTATTTTATGTGTATTTTTGGAACTTCTAATACACTACCGGGAAGATTTAGCCTCATCAGAATTTTGGGTTTTGAAAAGATTGGCATAAGATAGGAACGCGGGCCCCAATTTCGGCAACCCGCGGGGCTGGAGGGGTTGGAGCGGATTACGGTGAAGGGAGGCCGCGAGACGATCCAGTTCATCGCACGTCGGTGAGGTTGCTCTTGTCTCCGAAGAGCTTGACCAGCTGCTCCTCGTAGTCGTCGATGTTGCGCTTCATGATCTCCATGCAGGGCCCCAGGAGACGCTCGAAGGTCTCCACGTCTAGAACTGGAAAAGTAATATTCGAACTGAATACGACTGAATAAAAAGCTATTCGACGTCAACTACAACAAAAAACCTAAATCACTTGAAATGGCCCAGAGAAAAGAAAAGAGTGGACGCCCCCCAAGAAATGGAAAGATGAATGAGAAATAATGAAGATTTTGGATGAAGATGAAGAAGAATTTTGAGAAGGCCATGTAGTGTTAAACGTGGGCATAGACTTAATGTAGCAGAAGATATACTATACGATTCAATTAAGTAAATAATATTTTGTTGTTTTTTGGAGGTTAATGAGATTTGTATCTTTGGCCATTTTGCTCAAGTCGCTTGTTGACAATTGACGATGAATCTTGTTTGTATGCACAATATTAATTTGTACATCAATAGCGGATGTAACATTAAAGATTCAGAAAAGGTACTTCTGCAGCTACGTCATTGACATAAATTTTTACTAGACATTTTACGACTTCCTCTTCGTAACGATTCTAAGCAAGGATGACTTTTTCACGTCATGTTTTTATAAAGACCTTACTGACATTTTGCATCCCAAAACTGTATTTTCAGTTTGTCAGGCCATAAGAAAATAAGCAGATAAAAGAGATGCATCGTGATACTTACAAGCGACCTTGGTGGGTCCAATGGCATATGCGGAGGCAGCACGCGGCTTGTGGGTGACCAGAGCCAGCTCGCCAAAGTAGTCTCCTTTGCCTGCGATTGCACATCGAGATCCAATTCATTAATTAATTTGTTATAAAAACACACCTTACAATACTAAAGCAATGCGATAAATACAAGACGATACACAATACCGCTACTGTCAACCCTGCAGGATAAAGACGTCGATGGTGTCAGATACAGGTTTCAAAGCGCAACGTTTTTGACTTTTTAGACTCAGTTTCTTGGCATCGAAAACAACCTTGGCCACATAGGTTCAAAGTAACCGAGTTCTTGGGTTGCTCACCACCGCAAGACTAAGATCTACTTAATAACGCCCCCCAAAACTCTCTTTGGTGATCAATTTCCACATATAAAACCCAAGTAGATAGTTCTATATATATTCTTATATATATACGAGATATCGTGACTCACCCAGGCGCTTTATCTCATGCTCGTTTCCATCATCACGAGCGATGCGGATGCTGATGGAGCCATCCTCGACGAAGTACATGCCATCCGCCGTGTCTCCTTGGCGGATGATCAGCTCACCGTCGATTAAAGTGCGTGGAAGAAGGGCATCGGCGAGGTTGGCTCGCTCGTATGGCTGTAATCAAGTATTAATTATTAAGATTGATAATTGACAATTACGTAATATTTTCTGTGAAATTCGAAACAGCCAGAATCACTGAAGTTTTTATTAAATAAAAAAAATATTATTGGATTTTATCTTATTTGCAAACGTATTCTATTCATAAATAATTCTATGATTACCATACGGCATACCAGACTACTTCGTTAGGCCATGATTGACGAGATATGCATACGTCAATATAATAACGTGTTAATTAAACTTCATTAACCTAGTACTAATTAATAGTTCTATTGCAAATGTTTAATAGCGGCATAAAGTTAATTAAGTTAATAACTGGAAGAGCTTACGAAGTCGCTCGATGTCCTAATTAGTCGGTTATCGCATTAAAAGGGTGAAGGTTTTCTTTTAAAGCCTTTTTATATAAATGGATACGGTTATTCGAAACGCAATTGAGGTATGACATAATATGTTTTGTGTTCACTTTTCTGCTAATAAACGCAATCGCTTGTGTAGACCATCTTAATATATATATTATAATCCCCCCTCCCCCCTCTTATATTCTCGTATAACCTAATAATTTTTTTTAACAATTCGAAAGCGAAAAACACGAATTTAATAAACCGCTTTATACTTGAGATTACTGTATTTCCAAAAAAATATTCGCCCATATCAATCATAACTTTAAATTACACACAACTTAGCAATTTCTTATATTGTTTAAACACAAACTATAATTATCTAGCCCAGACGTAAGCAAATCCATCCATCATTCGAGCGAAGACAAAAACTCCTTCAAACCAAACTATTCATTATATTTAAGTTTATAGACAGAGACTTGGCATGGTATCGTGTGTCGCTATAATTCTGTAAATAATTGAGAAATAGCTATATCATTGGACATGAATATTGGAGGAAATGACGGTCATAACGTGTTAGCCACTATACAGATGTTAATCGTTTTCTATAAATTTAAAAATATACGTTTCTGTATCCCTCAATTTGATTCCACATTCAATGTCGTAGCAGTGTGGTATTGAAGATAAGAGAAGGTTTACTCGAAATTGGGTACAAAATGTGATGTTCTGAACCGGCTCAATACTGAAGTCAGGATGGCTATCGCTACTGGAATTCGCAGAGTACGGCGCTCACATTGCGCCAACAGGGGCACATATTTTAACGTTTTGGCCTAACGCAGAGTTATCTAATTAATTACCCGCAATGATATTATAAATAACTAAATTCTGCCGACATTCGTTGGAATTCTAAACTCTATCTTATATTATACAAAGTTATTTTCTAAAGGCACAATTTCAAAAGTAAAAACAAGACTATTAAATAAGACAATAACACCATTATAATTAAGTTTCAAGTACAAGTTGAAATTGGTTACCAACTTAAAGATAAGTTAACAATTCTCGACTATTATTACTCTTACGTCACTAGTATCGGCATTTTATCGTATCGTCATAGGTTTATCAAGATATATCGTATATTTTATCTACAAAGGAATCCGAAAATATAAATATCGAGAATCGGCCACGACAAATAAACAGTATTATTGTGTCAAGTACATTTCTGTGTTTGACATATACACTTTTGCACTATTGCGTCAGCAATAAGCAGCACAAAAACTTTTCACCGGGAGACCACGCCCAGTTAGAATGGATCAGGAATTGCGCGATTAAAAATCTGCTAAGTTTATACAAGGTAGCTAATTGCACTATTGGACGGATAGTAATAATCGTTCGTTTTGTTTATTAGTATGAATAATATGTTCACGTATTGCATGATTTTTATATTTAAAATAAATTAAGCTTTCATTCGTTTCACTATACATACAAATAAAATCAAAGTGCATTCAAGTACTATCTGTATTTTCCTTTTCGTAATACACAACGAATGTTACAGGTATCGCATCGTCGTGATCGTAACTAGTGTAACTTAGCTCGGATAATCGAATAATCTCCGTTGCAGATAGCAATGAACTTATCTGAAGTTTCCTTCTATCGCTACCAATAATCCCCGAGGAACAACTTTTAAGAGTATACTCAAGCTATCAGAAAATCTCTGATACTAATCAATACTAATCGATATAAATTGTTTTACCAATTTTTATATGAAAATTAATATACATATTATGTAGTAGTATACACATCTCTAATCACACTTGAGGCTTTAATCCAATATAAATTACGATGCCTCTATGCACAATATAATAATAGTTTAGTAAATGCTTAGTACATATACAAATTAACTAACACGGCAGAATTAGTTTGAGCGACTATAACAATTCAGTAATTCAAAGATATTGTACATGATTTAAAGTCTATTTAGGTACTAAAACATCATGTAAGTCATACATTCACTGTATTACATAAAAACTTGCGTTTAGTAAGGACATAATTCGTATGCGGTGCGCTCCATATTAATATATATATGCCATTGTTAAGAACTGCGTCGGCGACCTTGTCCACATTTATTTACATATTTTGTACCTAACAACTAATGTCTTCACTTAGAGTTGAATAGTTCTATATAGGTCTAGAATTGTTAAGTATTGTTCGGATTTGTGGTGACAGTTGCTAATCAGTTGGAGGCGAATCAATCGCTCAAAGTTAAGCGTCACTTTCGCAGTTAGAACTTTGATAAATTTTGTTGCAGGTATCTCTGTTCTTAACCTACTACAAAAACACGTAGTAAAAATGTGTTTTAATGAATTCTGAAAATCCGTAAGTGTATGATAAAACCGTACATTGGATTTCCATTAAAAGCCTAATAATGGACCTATAAATAGTAGGTATATTATTCAACAAAGAAAATGTTTGAATATTTATTATTTTACATAATCCCTCGTATACAGAGTTGCAACTCTCCACTAATTATAATAATGTAAAGGATCTGTTGAAAGATATTCATTACGCGTAAAATTTTGACTTCGCGCCAACTTTACCACATTCCTTTCTAATCGATCTGACAGTCAACACTGTTCCACCATTCTACAGACTCTTATCCATTCAGATCGTTGATAGGCAACTTAAAAACCACTTGCTTCTATCACGACTATCGTTTAAAGCTCACAGATCCGCTTCTATTTGTGTTAAAAGAAAAGTGGCCATAGTTTTCTCGCTTAAAACATCGTGTATTTTGAAAAATATAAACTTCACCATCGCTAAGAGAGTGTAGAAATACTAAGAAACTAGTAGGACCTAGAGTTGTCGCAAGAACCATTCGTGATTTCGCCACTAGTCTCTTAAACGTATTCTTCAAATATTGGCATTGTGTTTAACACAAGCCTGAAACTGGAGCTCAACTGCGTCACCCAACGCGTTCGTGACTCATTAATATAATAGCTAGTTTAAGGCATCGGTACGACTACAAATCACTTGGACATGTCTCGGTAGTGCTAATATGCGTATGAATTTCTGAATAATTTCAACAGTAACCTAGAATCCATTGAACCATAACTATTATTACGTTGCAAATTTTTATATATACAAAATTAAGATAAGATAACTAGTACAACTCAATAATCTTGTTTGTCAAGGGCTCGTCAACGTTGAACGAAATAGAGATATGTATGATTTGGAAGGATAACAAACTTGAAATATTGCACACAATCAAGAAAATTCCTAAGGGCTAAAGTGGCGGCACAACGCGACAAACATAAAACTCATCGAAGCATCATAATTTTCGGATGATGAAGCCGTTCACGTGTGTAAGCCTTGTGTAGGGTTAGTAAATCGATAAATAAGGGAACAGTAATGAACATACAACTTGTGCTGTGAGTTTGTAGTTTTAAATAAAATCAAATCGCTTCTCAAGCTTCCACTTGAAAAATTCAAAAGTCGAAAAAGATGTTTTTTTTGCTTGATTCGTGATTTCAGAAACTACTAATTCGAACCATTTTTTTGTGTTTGAATGTTTTAGTCGGTCACCAAAAAGTAACGATAGAATATTAAACAAATCAATGAAATATTAACAAAATTTTCAAATCTTCATTCCATGTAGAATATTCAAAGCAATATTTGATTGATACATTAACACACGGTTCGCCTCAGCGAGTTTCACCTTCAAATCTCAATGAACAGCGAACACTGCGTCCATAAATAAAAACATCGCCTTACACGGACTGAATTTTAATTCAACAGAGAAAAATTAAATAAATTCATGACATACAATAATTTACTAATAAGAGGAGTGGTCTTGCGGCTTAGTAGATTTGTAGTAGACTGGAGCCTCGGCTGTGCACCAGTGCACTTTCTCTTGCACATTTAACATTCGCTCAAACGATCCGGAAACTGGCCATAGACCCAAAAAGTCAACAACGTGTGTCAGGCACAGAAGGCTGATGACCTATTAGATTGAAAAATTACGACTAATACAGAAATCTGAGGCTCAGACTTAAAAATGGTTGTAGCGCCAAGGATTTATTAAAACCACCGTTTTCTTTTCATTGGTAAAAACCTAGGCGTTTAAGTACATATAATAATTTCAACAACTTTCCTTAAAATGTATTACTTATAATGATTAGTTGCTAAAGTGTCTACCTTAGCATTTACTTATCAACTAAATCTATCGAAAATATTTCTTAGTCCATACATTGCCTTATACTAATAAATGAATAAACTGCATAATATATGAGACGTTTTTAACTGTCCGAACTGACGAAATGACAAAATGTTTCCTTCATGTCAGTTCCTACTTTTTTCTATTTTTATATGTTGTTTTATTTCAGTGTATGTGAAATAAAACAACATATAAAACCCATCTGTCGCACTCAGCGTACATTTATATATATATCAAGTCGGGCATGTTCAACACCAGTGACTGTTGAGTGTCCATTGTGCTAAAGAAAATATTCGTGAATTATCATTTTAGAAATGTTTGTCGAAGGTTATCGAATTAAAACCTGAGATACGAGCGTCATAAGCCTATGATTACGTCAATCGGGAACGACGTCACTCAATAGACACAGATTTATGTTGAAATTGTTTGCATATACGTTTTACATAAAAGTATTATAGCTTCAAAATTTTCTGTCTTAGAATATAGTGTCTACTTTTGTTGGTTGAAATAATAATAATGTCCACTTTTCATAATAATTGTATACAAAAAGAAATAGAGAGCTTTCATAACATATTAAATTGAGTAAGACGGAAATAAAAATCGCATATAAAGCACTCGTAAAGTAAATTGTACAGTATTAATAATAAATTCAGGTCAGTAGTCGCCGTACGAATAAGTCTAGCTAAAAATGATGACGGAGATTATACAGTGGAATCGAATGACGAAATGCCTAAGTGTGCTTTAACCCGTGTTAGATTACATTTGAGCCGATGTGCGCCTTCAAGGTAACACACGTATAGTGGGAATACAACAGGGAAATTTAATTAATCAGGCCGGCATTGCAACGTTTGCAATCAGAATGTTGCTACAATTGAGATCATATGACCTAACAATATCAATTACTTTGTTTTGTAGTTGAAGGCGACTTCTCCAGACTTTTAGCGTTAAAATAATTAATCCACGGGTTAAGCATGATATCGTTGACTCTAAGTTACTTTAGATATTTATGTACTATTTTTTATAATGGCCTAGTGGCTTTAGCGTACGACTCTCATCCGTGAGGTCGTAGGTTCGACATTAAATGAAACCGGCTTGCCTTAGACCCATAAGGTCGACGGTGTGTGTGAGGCAGGAGGCTGATCATATATGTACTTGCCTAATGGATTGATATATGATCATAGAGCTAGTAGCAGAAATCTGAAGCCTAGACCGAAAAAGCTTCTAGCGTCACTGATTTATTTTCTTTTTGTTTTAGTGACGTCACATCCGCTAATTAAAGTAATGAAATGTCATCCCTTGTGGTTAGAAACAGTAGTTTACATTTTACAGTTTTTGAGCCGTGATGTCATGCATTATTTCAACAATGCCTTTCTTTGTCACCATTGAAGTGAGAATTATGTTAATTTTTAATGTTTCTAGCATTAAGTGAATATCCACTAATGATAGAAGTCACACAAATGTGTGTGTATGAATACAAGGTTTGCTAAAATGGAACAAAACTATCATTTCTTTTAAAACTGTATTCTTTACAAAATATATTGAAACTTGGGCTTATCGCTATAATGTCTTTCAGATGGTCTAAACATATCCTCGTCATTTAAAACTCTTTTGCATTCTTTAAGTGTTTTATCACGTAGTTATGAACAGACAAAGGAAAATGGCGGCAAATGGGGCGTTCACTCCATCGGGGATCGTGTACTAATATTAAACAAGATAATGTAATCCTGATTATGCAGTACTCGATTAAAGGCTATACATATTATTTATTTATTTTAACAGAAATTTATCTTCCCAGAAAACCCATCTTTTCATGCTGAGCCAAATTAAAATTTTCATATTTTAAATGTTTAAAAAACACCTACAAATAATAAGTGTAGCACCATATTCGACGTGAAGGATATGAAACAAGCAAATTCTATTTGGAGTGAAGCCGGCTTCGCAGTGACCCAGAATACATAATACCTCAATACAGCTGTTCGTATTCTTATAGAGACGTAAACGTTCGAGATTGGAAGATTACCAAGGGGATTTACAATTCTTGTTATTCTTTCATTAATTTATTAAATGCTTTTTATTATACGACTAAATAAATTATTTTGATGACTATAATTGTCTTATATTACTTATCCACTAGATATATTCAATTATACAGTGTCAGCTATTAAGTAACTATTGTAATAAAATATATCTTTCAAGTCACACTTGTAGTGAGTACACTTAAAATAAAAATAAATCAGTGGAGCATTTTTAGGTCTAGACCTCAGATTTCTGTATCTGTTTCATGATCATTTCTCAATCTAATAAGGCAGCCTCCTCTGCCTGGCACACGCCGTAGATTTTTTGCGTCTAAGGCAATCCGATTCCTTACGATGTTTTTCCTTCACCTTTCCAGCGAAAGTTAATACGCACATAGAAAGAAAGTCCATTGGTGCATAGCCGGGGATCGAACCTACTAAAACAAACCTACTCGACAAATTAATAATTAAATTATATTTATTTTAATGCTGTGTTAAGGGTTAAGCAGAACGTCCACCTGTTACTATTTATTAAAAACCCGTTAAAACAAATTATAATAATCTGTACAACCTAAACAGAAGCTTTTTTATATTTTAAGAATTAGAATTCAGAAACCGCGCACCAAAGTCAAAACGAAAAAAAAAAAGTTTCATTGCTGAATTTAGTTATCAAATAAATTGCATAGTAAATTTGCTAAAACAGCAACACATTAAATCTATGCTAACAGGTCTCCATTTACAAAAGGTTATCTTGTAAAAAATTACGAAAAACTATTTACGCTGTAAGAGAATTTTCATAATGAAGTAATGAAATTCTGTTTCAGCGTAAAACCTTCAGTGCGAGATTAAACAAAACTACAAAGGCTACTTTCAAAACAAAGTATGAACAGGTGTAACGCGTAGATGCTATTGTAACCCACAAACACTTTTTCTCGATATCGTTCATAATATGATATTTAAAATAGAAAAGCGATAATAATTAATATTAATATTGTCTTTGGTTAAGATACATTTTATACTTTAAAGGTTGTATTATAAATTGTCTATGGATAGTTCCTGCAGGCGGTCGTAACTCAATCGCTTGTGTGGGCATATACAGTTGCGACATACTATTTGTACATAGTTGCAGGCTTTAATACCGGTACAAAGCCTACTGTGTAGTCTATGTGCGTAATGAAAAATAACCTTTCTTATGGTCAATTACTGAAATAATTTATCAAAATATACGAAAATGTGCAATTATTAGTTCCTTGAACTAAATAATGGAAAACGAAGGAATTGTAAAATCGTCGAATTCTCATAAGCATTCATAAACAATAGACAGGAAAGAATAGAAATTGTAATTTAAGAGACTTACCTGTAGAGCCTTAAGTATGGGCACTTTGTCCAGCAGTTCCTCGTACAGCTTGCGCTTCTTGAAGGCGCTCTTGAGCAGGATGCGACGGAAGGTGTGCCTGTCCATGGCCCACAGGGCTCCGGGACTCTGCGCCCGCACTGACGCGGCTCGAGGCATGTTGTACATGAGGGCCAACTCCCCGAATGAGCCTGAGCCTTCGTATGTGTGTACCACCTGGGTATATGACATACATGTATCAATAGGGGCAAACAGTATGCCCAAAACATGGTTTACATTTTCATGACTTGGACCAGTAGGTAAGTTTTTGTGCAACACCCTTATAATAAATTACAAAGAACTTCCTGAACCATTGAACAGATTTTGTTAGTATTTGTGACGAATAATTAGTAAGAATTTCAAAAAGGCTAATAATTATATGTGATAAATAAACATAGTAATAATAAGTCAATACCTTCTCAACCCCATCATCTCCCGTGACGAGAACGTCAAAGACACCGTTTTCGATGACGTAAAAGTTATCGCCATCGTCCCCTTGTCGGATCACGTACTCGCCTGGCTCCGAGCGCTTTTCAAACATTGCGTCTAGCACCTAAAGGCGAGACAAAACATTAGTCAGCCAACCCAATTTTAACAACATAAATTTATATAGTCTTCCTTCCTTCCACGCGCTAATCTCTGAAACCATCTGACTCTAGATGAACTAATTAATGGACAACGAATCTGCACGCGAGAATGAGTGTAAGAACACCAGACAGAGTAAAATGAATCGGAAGGCACCTTATTTACAAATATCAGATCTGTAATCATATTTCCCTTTCTGGCCTTGCAGCCTCGGCAAGATATTAGGTACTTAAGAGAAACGTCGTGAAATATTAGTATGTAATATTTTTTTAAACTCCAGAGTGTTTTACAAATTAGTCTGAAATTAACAAATTGCTTTTACTCTTATATAATCATGCTCGTTTTGCGTAGGCGGGATCGTAACGGCAGGGCGCACGAGTGAGATAATAAGCATATTTCCTTTTAATATTTGATCTGATTACATCCGGTGACATTTAATTTTAGCTATAAAAATACCACTGTCAAAGAATAGCGATTCGAAAAGCTATTCTGCGCTTTTGTCATTTGTTTATTACCTGAACGTATGATAAACAACGAATCGATAATCACCCCTGCGTTTAATGTCGGTTAAAAATACTCAAAGCTAGAACATAATCTAACCTGCCATAAAACGTAAGCATCATTTAGCCAGGCTAATTTGACGAAACCCAAGTCTTAACCTATATATTATTTGACCTTTTAATAACCACATTCGTTGATTACCTACGTTGAAGTTCAAAAGTTAGCAAGGGGGCAAAGCTAATTTGAAATTAAGTGTGAGTTGAAATTCAGGTTTTATTGGCATAATAAATTGATGATTTTTATCTTGCTTCAATAAAGGTCGCTGTGCATATTTCTTAGTATCATTTCATACTTCTTCTTCTTTCTTACATTTGCTGTTAAGTAAATATTACTAAGGCCCCGGGAAAAGGTCTTAAGAAAACAACGCACTTACAGAAGAAAAAAATTGTAGTCTGTAAAGTTAACGGACGACAGTTTAACGTGACAGCATAACAAGACTGTGATGAAATGATTGCGTACGTATATGAATAAAATTGAATATCACTCATTTGTATGCATACAATGAAGGAGTGAATCCAGAGTCATGTTATGTCCAGTTTTCGCGCGTGCTACTGGCGTCCATCGATTTATTAGGCACGTCAAAAAATTATTATATTATGTACATAAAAAATAAAGTATATTACGCCACCGCACATCCATCTTTCAGCATGCGTGTTTGAAATGGGACCACTGCTACTATTCCCCGTATCTGATGAAGCAAGCTGTTATAACCCGGTCCGGGACGCAGAAAGGTACGTTATGGAATATATATGATTAATGTTCTGCTGGCTACGTGTGGGATAGTTTAATTTAATGCTCGGATCTTCCTGTATACATACTCATACATCTAGACGCATCTTATCATAATATCATCAGGGTTCTGCCCTATTATATAAAAGGTGTTCGAATTATTTAATATATATCTCACCTGCTGCATTTGTTGAGCATCGAGAGAGCGGAATAGAAGAATTCCGCGCACGGCTTCAGCGAGACGTGCCCGTTGCGCATCAGACTTGGGGAACACTGCCGGAGCACCCTCATCAGAGTCATCTTCTTCGGGATCATATGTTTCAGCAAAAACGGACTTGCGTCGATTGTTGAATCGCGCCACGGGCGGCTCTATTGACATTATTAATAAATTCAGTTATTGAATAATATTTTACCATATCTAGCCCAAGGGTAAGTTCATAGTTACATGAGAGTCAAAATTAAAAAAAAATACTATTAACATACTGTTAGTTATGAGCAGAAGTATTCAATTGAAGCACGCAAATCAACGTACGGTCGAACTGCATTATAACCAAAATAAATACTCAAGAATAGCCGCACAATATACCGCCATTATTTTTAGCGCTGGCAATAAACTAGCCGGGTAATTATTCTAAATTCAAAATGTTGTCATTGGAGTTAGTTCCCATGATTACAATGTAAATTTACTTATATAACCTAATCTGAAAACTAACCTTGACCTTTTAAGTCTATAATGCATAATACCAAAATAGCGATTGAGATGTACTGAAACATAATGTAAAAGCAAGCCAAGTAAATGCTATGGTTGACCACAATGAACAATACAATTCAAAATTTACTGAAACATTTGATAACTGATTGAATTGAATTTAAAATAATGGCACTGTAAATTCCAATTAAGGCTAGAATTAAAATAGTACCAGACTTTTTATGACAGTTATGTAAGTGATCTAGTATATAACCTGTTTTAATAGTCGTTTAAAACAAGAACAAACTAATAGTACTTGTTTATTTAATCTGATGTATGGCATGTGTGTCGTTAAAGAGAAAATACATATTGAAATCTAAAATTGTTGCAACTTTCAGACAGGTCTAAGAAGTCTTTAGATAATGAAAAATAGGCATATTACAATATTTACTGGAAAATTTACTGGAAATAAATAAATAAATAAAATAAATTTCTAACTAAATACTTATTGTATTTAATATGTTTTTGAATGGGTCTATGTTCTCTAATTTGTCAGATGTATTAACTAAATTAAATGATGGGTATTTAAAAAAAAATTACTCAACCAAGTCCAATCAAATTAGGTAACTAAAAAAAAACAATTTAAAAATAAAAGAATTAAGATCTGCAAACACATTCATATAAAACATATCATGACCATAACATAAGAAATAAGCCAGGCCTTCTAAATCGCAAAACTTCAAAGGGTTAGAAACAAACACACAAATTAGATCAGTGAACTGTAAACATAAAAAATTTATGCTTCATAAATCATTTCACAGATGTAACAAAGAAAACTGAAAGTTTTGCTTTTATTCTACTTTAGATTCATTAAATTCTTTTCCTAATTAGAAGATCAAGAGCAACAAAAGATTTTTAGCTATAATTACAATTAAGGAATTTATAAATAGTAGAATAATTTTACCATTCAATGAAATGACTGGCAGAATGCCAGACCGAAAGAGTTCACTATGCCTAACTATTATAGTAACAACTTTGTAAAAAAATTTAACAGCTGTTATCTTGCTGCTTTTATGTGATTTTTACTGCTTGTAAAGATTAACAATAAATTATAGACCACAGTATCATCACATTTCATTTTTAATAGGTGCTTATGCGATGACAATGTTAATAATAAAAATGAGGTGATTATATTTGGCCATGCATAATCTTATTTCAAGAGATTTAACTTATAAAGCACTTTAACATATGGTTAAAAAGGACATATACGCAACATACAACTAAACTTGGTAGGCGCATAGGCAAGATCACAGATTTTTGCCTATGCGCCTACCTAGTTTAGTTCCTAATCTATAATTAGTGTTTGTAATTGTTAAAGTTTTTTTAATTTACTCTAATAAATCAATTCATCCAAATCCTGATTCATACAAACACAGACAGTCTAATTGCATTTAAAACCTTTACACTTTTGGCAAATCATAGAGCTTTGATAAATAGAAAAACAATCTTTAGCAGAATGGCTATCCAATGGCTGTCAACTCTGGAGAAGAAGATTATTATCGACCCTGTCAAATAATTTCTTGTGAATCATATCTGTCAATGACAACAGATTTGTTTTAACCAATATGTATGAAACCTGAGACATATGCATTAAGGTAACAATAAAACTTTTCAAACATCTTGCCAGCACACACATACAATTTAATTAAGAAACTGGAGGCACACAGGAAGTATTCCATAACATGGGGTTGGTTTCAAAAAATTGAAATTAGAGATATAGCAGTTAATTATTATTATTGTGTAAGTCCTCAAATGATATTAGTCGGTATCATATTTGGACCCCAGCATGTTTATTATTTTTAATAATGAATTCAAGTCTAAAATAGCTGTGCCATAATTTGTTTCAAAAATGTTGATATCAAAGTGATTACAAAATGTGTTGGGGTTACGAGGGGTAGTTGCTTTGGTGAGAATTAATTGCTAAAGCTTTGCAAAAATTAAATAAATCAATGGTGCAACAATCTTTGTAAGTCCAGGCCTCAGATTTCTGTATCTATTTCATGATCATTGGTCACATAGGTGATCAGCCTCCTGTGCCTGACGGTGGTGGTGAACCACGCTGTGACTTTTTGGGTCTAAGGCAAATCAGTTTCCTCAAGATGTTCTGTTCACCACTTGAGCAAAGGTTAAAGTTAACATAGAAGGAATGTCTATTGGTGCACATGCTGAGATTTAACCTCAGGGCTGAGACACTGCCAGAAATTCTAAACTTTAAATGATTAGCAAATGCCTTGGCCGCACCACTACCAAAAATTACAGATTCTCTATTTTTTTAGGACAAAATGGTGCCAAAAATACAGAGGTTTATTACCTTAATTTGATAAGATAGTATGTAAATAGTTATTGTTAGGTTTATAAATGTCATGTGTGCATTAGTCCTTTAGTAACAATTTCTTGTATGTAATCCATACATACATACAAATATAAGTAAATTATATTATAATTTACATTATAATTATTAGTTATTCCTACTGTATAACCTATTTCTTTATACATTAAAAAAAACACAACTACCACTGTAACATAAGCATAGGCACATTACATATATGTATTTTTGTAATAAATAAAATAATCTTAGATAACCGTAGTGGGCCATAATTTATTAATTAAAGTAATATTTTAAATGTCATGATTGTATGTATCCCAAAACTAAATAATGTATACCTACGTCAATAAATTGCTATTTTACTATTAGTTAATAACAGATTCAAGGATATGGCATTATGCCTAAAATTGCTTTTCAATTCAAAATGTAAGTTAACTGACAACTGAGTAGTGTTGAAAGATATTTTAAAGTGATGTGGACTATATTTATAATTTATTTTCACTTTGTAATACTACTATAAATTATGAGGTATTAGTTAACTGTTAAAGCATGCAAACATTCCAAAGAAGTTTGGAATCTATTAGATAATTATTTATAAATGACTAAATAAAAGATATATATAATACTTATTTATATACAGATAGTATATAATACTTATTTGTCAGTAATATGTAGTGTTTTACAGTATTTTATCACTTTTCATAAGAAAATCGTGATGTTGTAATAATGAAATTTGAAAATATTACCTTCTTCATCAGATATTATGGACTCATCGGGTGTGCCCGCTGAAGGGCCACGGACTATGGTTGTCGTCCGATTGTTTTGTAACCTAGTGAAGAATTCGACTGCGTAGTTGATAACATCCCCTGGCTGTTCCAATAGGTAACTTATAGTGAATTCCAACAAGATTTCTCGTAGGTCATCTGGGACTTGGATACGTCCGCCTTGAGGCCTACTCATTTCTTATCAGGTCACCTCCTTTCCTCCTTAGTATCCCTCAGTTAGCACGTCCAGTGACGCCAAGAGTTAAAATTTCAATATCATAGCCATTGAATTATCTAAGCGACACACGAATGAGCACTATTACAAACTATAAAACTGGGAAGTAGCACTACATACAAATGTTAGTAATGAACAAAATCACACTATTATACTAAGATGTTTATTAAAAAAACGTTTTCACTACAAAAAACTGAAATATGACACACTTTTCACAAAATATTCTTCGTCCTCCAGCCTAACTAAATTCATAAATCTCCTTTCACTGTACGACTAAAATGGCGAATTCCGGTAGACGAAGATTGAACTTGAAGGATCGGTAATCGGTGTTGCCTTTTAAAATATGTATTAACAAAAAGATTAACATGTGAATTATAATACAATTCAGTTATATTTTATATACATTGAAATCATTTCATAGCATCAGCCTATTAGCATTAGGCCCAGCACACATGGTAAAGTTGTTTTAGTATGATTTCAAATTCTTGATATTTGTAGTTCTTGCTTTTTGTGTAGTCTGTGCTGAACTACTAGCGAAATATTTTGGACGAAAACCACATTCTAGACTACCTCCAAAGGGTTTGACATGTAATTACAAATTTGGAGTGCGATGTTTTTACTGTGCCTACAGATTTAAGGCATTCAGGAGGAAAAGTAATATCATAAATAATAAAGTAATATTTTTTACCAACTCAAACAATATTTAATGCAAGGAATTTCAACATGAATTTCGCAACAGTAACAGCGTCAAAAATTAAATATATAACCGTTATAAGGCACGAAAGAGATTACAACGTATTCTTACTTTATCAGGATTATCAATATTTTCTTAAGATGATAAACCAGATTGTCGCTTAAGATTTTTTTGGATGTATGAGTTACCCTCAAGTCTCGACCCTTAATTTGCAAAAGCATTTTCAGGGTCGTATTTTCGTCTGCCATCAGGCTCAGTGGTGGCAAACAACAAAATTTCGATTTGCAGCAGTTATGTAACCCTTTTTTTGTAAATTTACATAAATAGTTCACTTTAGAATATAGAGCGAATGCTAAAGACCAGCTTTCTAACACTTACACTAATTACTTTAAAATTCAAACTTATTAAAAGTCAATTAACACTCAGCATAAACAATCGCTATGGAAATAGCTGGTAGACAAAGACATTTTAATACAAGGGAAGTGCGTCAATAAGAACATTGATGAAATTTAACACTAAAGTCTCTCTTTTGCCCATATGTATTCTTATTAGGAATACATTTTTAAATTTCCCTACAATATCTTCAAACAAAACAAAACTAGTTAGTCTAACAGATTTTTATTTAATACACATAAATATAATATTATATTTACTCTTCGTTACCTTTTAATATCTTATGTTTAATATAAGAAAATTTCGTAAGCGAATTTCGCTTTGGAAAAACAACAATCTTAGTGGGGGCTTGGTAGGGATTGTAATCGATTAATTCGGGTTCAGTGTCGTTGTCAGAGAATAAATCTACTTCACAGGTTTCCATACATTTTAACTGTACACATTGAAACTTTTCTAGAAATACGCAGATATCCTGAACGCTTCTCGTAGTAATAAATTCGTAGGAATTCGACAAGTAGTCAATAGTGCATCCGGGACACTCGAAAACTTTACTCATGATTACACTGGCCCAATTGGTAAACACGTTATACTGTAATTCGTTATTTAGCGTCAGCCAGGGCTCGGGTGTGATGAATTTGGTGTCTCCGATCTGGAAGAACCATGGTTTTGCATATTGCGTTAGGACAGCCCGATTGTCAAAGTAACCGACTAGCAATATTGTACCCTCATATTCCAAATTTTTTAATTTTTCGTAGAGTGATTTTCCATCCAGTCCTGTAAAGTCCTGCGAATAAAATAGATTTTAATATGTACACTAACTTTATAAGAATGACGTCGACCGAATTTACAACAAGTTGTTTATAGAGCCGCTTTTTAAGTTATAATCATGTAATCAAAGAATACCTGAAGCTCAGCAAAGGTGCCTCCGTTTTTTTGTTTTCCGTCTAAAAATTGTATAATTTTATCTTCAGTATCGATATCTTTCGGACGATCGAATGTCGCGAAGCTCCTGAAATATAAGATATTAGTATCCAATACAAAAAAAGAATAGTAATAAAAATAAATAACTCTGCCTTACCTGGTGAGACTGGTTAGCGGTTCTTTAAAATCGAAATCGCTATATAATTCAGAAAACGTCCTGAGATTAGTCAGGCTTTTCCACCCAACTAAACCGGACTTTAACTTATATTTTCCTTCCGTATCGATAATGTTCATCTTTTCTTCTTGAATGAGGGACCCGGCCGACCCTACTATGACCGGAACTGCCACAGACACAATTTCTAAGGCCTCACACGAATGCATCTCGAACAAAAGGCAGTTGATTACGGAGGATCCTTTCAAACCGGTTTGCGGTAACTCTTTTATCATAAACTCCGCAAGATTCTCACTGAAACGCGAACGAAGCTGGTTTATCCATTTCCTCCTGTATGAAAATGAAATTTTGTACGACGATTGGGTGATATCGTTGAAGTGTACTTTATGTAGACGATTATTCAAAATCTTCTCTCTCGCCGAAATAGCTCCACTCTTTCGCAATTCTTCTATAGCCCCACGCAAATTATACTCCTGATGCATCTTGAAAACCGAGTAGATGGTTTGGGACGTCTCTTCCGAGACTTCTCTATCCAGAGTCAGCATAACTGTCATGACGATGCCCTCTTTCAGCATGGCCATTTCAGGTTGACTATCTGAAGCGGTCCTGTACAAGCTGTGCACTTTCATGTGGGTCGACGATGACACGATATATTTATTGTGAAATTCGTCCAAGTCGCGAGCGACGCAGGGCGTCTGCTGTATTAACGGCTTAGTCTTAGCGATTTGATTTATTATCCAAAGAAGTTCCAGCATCGGTATTTTTGCTTCTGTAACGAATTTCGGAAGATTTGCGTAGTGTCTCACTCTCAGTACTTTTAATAATCCTTCGTACTTTTCTATTAAGTCAGTGTGACGTCTCAATTCGTTCAGAATACACATCTTTTCGTGCACAAGTTCTGGGTTGTTTTCTAGAAATATCGCACGTCGATGACATAGAGACGCCAACTTTCCTGGGTCGAGAACCGAAAGTAGGTTCTTTGCCACTGAATTTCTCACTTTAATGGAGCCGGGAACGGGCCCCATAACGGCAACTGTAATTTTCAGCATGTTTATAATTTGATCGTCTAGTTTCGACCATTTCACGGCGGACTCGCGTCTCCTAGTCAGGCGTTTCTGTCTGAGAGGCTTGGCTTTCACGATGGGCTTCGGTTTAGGGTTACCATTTTTCTTTTTTACTTGCTTCGCTTCGACTTTTTTCAATTTAGTACCGGATTTGGAGCCCTTTATGTATTTCATTGAAGATTTCAGTACTTTTACGACTATCGGTTTAGAGTATCTAGTGGTGAAGGTCCGCCAAAAACGCGGCATGTCGATGAAGATAGACGAATCGAATCCGCACGGACCCAATCCGTCTCCGAACCGAGTTCCGTCATCGTTTTCCAGCACTTCGTTGCCGTTTCTCAGCGGTTGCAGGAACTTGTATCTCTCTCTTTTGATTCCGCTTATCGTCGTATTTAACCCTATCACCTGCACTTCCTCCCAATATTTCATCACGTCTTCCATGCTTTTGAAGTAAAACGTCTTTTCTATGGCCCTGTCGGTTTCGTTGGGCCTCGGCCAGATGCCAGAAGTGTCTAAGATTTTAGCTCGTTGGTTTACGTAGAACACGAAGTTCAGGTAAACGGTCTCGTCCAAGGCGCAAGAGGCCGGGTCTCGTATCAGCTGAATGAGGCCCAAAACGGCCAGTAATTTTAAACTGAGTTTTACGGAGTTATGAAGGCTCTTGGAGTTTAAAATAGGGTATCTGATGTTATCGGGGGCGTCTTTCAGTTTCACTTCCAACACTTCGTCGCTATACTTCAAGTTAGAACATGTGAGCCTTTCACTATCGAAAAGAATGTTCCCCAATGCGAATTCCACTGTCATTTCTGGCACCAGCTCATTTAAGGAAGCGAATCCCGGAATAAAATTGGATTTGTATTTTGATTCGCTAAAGTAAACGAGTTGTACTATTTGTTCGTGTAGCTTTTGAATTTTCATATAGCGAGGGTAGGCGAACTTGGTCAAAGGTCGAGTTATGAACTTGGATGTTTTTTTATTTGGCGTCTTGTACTTCATCTGGGCTTTGTAGCTCAACTCCGCGTAATGATCTTTTAAAAGAGAGTCATCAGGCTTGACGTACGGAGGACATATGCAGAGTGAGAACCTATCTTTGTCGGGGCACGGTATTCTCAATTTATAAATTTTTAATTGACCGTCAGTAATTAGCTTTTGCAGCACCAGTTTCAAGGATTTGGTGTCCATCGGCGGTTCGCCCGTGTCGAGAGACACGAAACTCGATAATGTTTGGTATCCAGTGACGAAACCCCGTTCGTTAACAATTTTCAAAATGCCAGTTGCAAACTTCAATTGCCGTAATGTCGGTTTCTTTTTATTATTGAGCAAGGATTCCTCAGTTCGATCCTCAAAGCCATCGAGGACTCTAATTTCAGTTATAAACTTCTCTACGTCGTCGTCATCGTTCTTATCATCTTCGTTATTTTCTTGTTTGTGGCGTTTCACTAGTCTTTCAGATTCCACCGATTTGCACCTTTTCCTATTTTTGGTTACATGATACAAGAGTTTTTGTTTTTCTTCAGCGTAAATATTATTAATTTCGTTAGTTGCAGCTACCGCTATATATCTGTAATTAAAAATGCGATGCTGTAAATTGCTATATTATTTTCAAAAGTGAAAAATATAATTACACTAATCCTAGTCAATACTGATGTTTTCCTATTTCTTGTATATTTTCTACTTATGTTATAAAAGAAGAAAAGCATTTAATTAAACAAATATGCAATACCTTGCAGTCCTCTGTCTACCCTTATCCTCAAGGAACTCGCTAACTAGTCCTTTGCCTTTGAAGATCCGACAAATTATTCTGCTCGTGTAAAACTCTATACCGAGTAATTGAGCTACTTCAATTTGAGTTAAGCCCTTTAAGCCAGCATCAACAAATCGTTCATATGCTTGTCTCAAAAGACTAACTCCAACCTTATATTGGCACTTAAGTGGAGTCGCAGGGGTCTCATCTTCTGAATGAGACGATTCATCACTTGGAGATATAAGCGTTATGTGCTTCTTTTTCTTTTCATCTTTTTCTTCCTATAATAAAAAATGAAACTTGTAACAAACTATATAATATTTGTTACAGATCAATATGCAAATTAGGCTGTTTATGATTAGGTTAGGCTAGTTTTTGGAAAACCTGTTAATTGTTTGGTTCCATATGGTATAATTAGGTATATAAAGTATGGTCAGTAAAAAAAAACTGTATCTTCAATCTGTTTGATGTATTTTATCCTATTTATGATTGTCTTTTATGGGAAGTCTGTAGTTTTAAGTTATTGTATGACGTATACTTGTTTAATAATTTAGTAATTTATTAATTTAAAAAGTAATTTACAAAATAATTGTGAACTTAAATAAATAATACTTACAAATTTGAAAATGTTTATGGTTTTTTGTAGTCGTTTACTTTGATGAGGAGTTAGGTATCCCAATCTAATCATCTTTTCATTTCTTTCACTATAATTTGGTTGTTTAAGGAGATATTCAAATAAAGTTCGTATTTTGCCTATTTTTGGTTGAGACTTTACAAATGGCTCATGGAAGCGTTTCAGTCGTAACAATAAACTCTTCATACCCCTATCTCCCATGACTTGTGTAACACATTGCACTCTTATTAAATCTAGGTTCTGCAATGTTTTTCTATTGTAAAATAGTAGTTTAGACTCCTTCACTATTTTAGTAAGATTAGTATTGCCAATTGTCATTTGCCCCTGAAAATTTAATGTTAAATTATTAGTTGATTGACCTTTAATAGACTAAGTCCTGGTCTTGCTTATTAAAAAATAATATTAATATGTCATTAAATATTACTTACATTTCTTCTTCCTTTGCCAACCAGCTCTAATATACAGTAATGCACTGGTGACAGCATAGATAGGAGACATATGGGTAAATGCGGGGCCAGAGCTTGCCATCTTACTTCTATTGATGCTACTATTACTAATCTATCACCATATGTTTCTACTATTTCCTCATAGGTCTTTGTACTTATAAGTTCAAAGGGTATTAGTGATCTGGTTTTGTAATTAGCACTTGATCCATATTCCCCTTCGATCGGACAGAACTCATAAGGCCCATCAAGGGCTGTAGGCTGCAATTACACAATCTTGTTATTTTAATGGGTGGTGAGTAGAGGTGATACTGTGCATTACTCAATAAGTAGGTCACAAGTAAGGTCTTTACTAATATTGGATTTAACTCACAGGGTCCAAAAGTTGACCAGATTCTTCATCCACTAAAGTGAATCGATCCAATACATCTATCCTAGGTACAGGCGTATCCTGTCTGTAAAAAGATACAGATTGCGAAGAGGATAAGAAGTTCCAAAATTTGCGTATTACTTTCGGTGTAAGAGTACACGATAGTCTACTCCCCGTACGCTTCCAAAGAAAATCTAGGCTTATGCCTTCTAAACCATTAAGGCCTATCTCATCAATGAGAATACTTTTAAAGTTAAAAGAAAAACAGCTTTGAATGTTATTCGTCATATTAAAACTGTAAGTTTTACTGTATCTAAGTAAATTAATCTTTGAGTCAGAATTTTGCGAATTCCTCAAACGATAATTAATGTCGCTTTTAATAGGTTTGCTTATTTATTTTGTTTGATTAAATTATAATAATAAATAAACATATAATTAATATTTTTGTCATTTTAAAACACACGCTTTGAAGTTTGAAGATATTATTATTTATATATAATAGCTGACATCTGACTATCACCTCGTCAGTCGTTGTCAACGCCTTCGAGCCTTGACATGACTTTCACAGATAATAAAAATAAATTGAAAAGTAACACGTTCGCTACGCGATCATCATTTTCAAAGAACTTTAAGTTGCTGTTCCTGTTGATGTTGTTGGCTGGTGCTTAAAAAGGAATAAATTCTGGTCAAAATATCGTTAAATCGTGAAAACTCCTAATGAACATACCATATGGGTAATTTTAACACACGTCTATGAGATTAGTTCAAACCTGACTCCTGAAATAATTCTGAAGTCGTGCGTTCGATTAACGGCTGTGCCTATGTGTGTAATTAATGGACTTTTAGATATACATTCCAAATTTGTTCAATATTAATACTAGCATTACGGTAAAGGCATCCAGGCCACTGGCGTCTGGAATAATTTCTTACTAAGTAACTTTGGAACCTTTAAAAGTCGTCGAAGGTTTTCGATAAAATTATTTCAAGAATTTTTTGAAGTTATTTTTAAAATCTTCAATAATTTGGTTATAAAATATGAAAATCTGAACTAAGATATTAAATTTCAAAATATGGGTCTTATTAAAACATAAAATGGCGTCGTTAATAACAGTAAACCATCAACTATGTTCGCGAACCTACCAACATACCACTCCGCGTTCCAACAACTGCTCCACATAGTGGATACCTGCGCGCTCCTGGAGCGTGCAACGCTCCGCATGCTAGCGGTTTCTAAGCGAACACAAAGGGGAGTGCTGCCTGTTCGTGGAAAAGATCGTAAGTAACGTAAGTGCGTACGTGTCGTATATCACGCTCCACGCCCGGTTAAATGGATTGATCGCAAGAAAAACGTTTAACTCTAAAGATAATGAAATAAAATATATGCTGCACTTGTCACTGGTGACGACATATTCGCTTAATGTTCGCAAGAGCACTGTGGACCATGCGCGTTTCCATTCTAGATGCGCGTACCGTATCCATTAGAGCAGTTGCAGGGGCGCGGAGTGCAAGCGGTTTTCGAAGAAAGGGGACTTTATATTATTAAACTTTTATGTAATTTTTGACCTAGTATATTGTTGAATATAGTTTGTACCTACTTTAATTCAGTTTTAGAAATGCTAACACTAAGTTCACTCTTTCATATTATATAAGGTTATTGTAAAGAACAAACAATAGTCAAGTTTCAATATTTTATTTACTAAAGAAAAGGAATACATTTTATCCTTTGCTAAAATATTTAGCATATATTAATAATATTTTAATGAGAAAATGATCATAACATCTCAAACAGTGACGAGAAAAATACAAAATTTGATCACGGTTAGGCAGAAAAATTGTATTTCGCTGATCAATGTTCATCTATTTGTTTCTAGTTATAAAAAATTGCACTCTATAAATATGAGCAGCGAATATGGTGTAACAGTCTATTCACTGCCTTTGCTTTTTGCATTATAAACTCCTACTTAACCTATGGAGTGTCTAAGGCTTTGACTACACTTTGTCTTGCGCACTCGCAAACAAATGAAGGTATTTTATACACAAGACACGGTGTAGATGGACCAAAATGCAAACCGAACCTAAACGTAGGATACTTTACAAATTAGCAATTATTAAAAACTTAATATGAATTACTATATTAAGTAAATTGTCTCACATTGTTCGCGATAACCATTTTATAATTAATAATCACAATGTTCTTTCGAGTAAACTCACTCACTCAATATGAAATTTAGCACGGGCTTATTACATGGTAAGAAACAATCAAGAGACAGTTAAATATGCCCTCCATGTAACAAGACATGACGACATGACGATTATTCATTTGAGAGAAGAGGAAACAGATTTCCCTTCTATTCTATTTCCTTGTGATCATATTATAAAATCGTTATCTCAAACAGTCGGTAACTAGTTATGGCTAAAGGCACGCTAAAAAACCTGACTAAAGCTGTACGGAGTCCGGGAGTGTGGGTCGTCTACAGTTGCAATGAAAATTACTTAGGCACTTTATAGTACTGAGTTCCCAAAGATTTATTCACAATGCGTTTTTTAAGACTGAAGTACAAAAATATTGCACACGACACGACAAAACAAACGACAAACGGCGATTCGATAGTTTTTGAAAAATGTTAATTTTCAACAAGTATTTGGTGTAATTAAAATTGTTCTTAAAAATACTTGCACTTGTTAGACGAGAATGAAAATTTACAAAACAACTACCAAATCACCGTAGATTTCAGTCTAATGAAAAATGTATGTCATAAAATATAAATATATGATACAAGAACCTATGTGATGGTTAGTTTGAGATAAATGTGATGTAAACGCGCTATATCTTATGATTAAGTTAATAAGTCGGATTCTTCAAAATGTAATCCTCTGTAATTACAATTTATTTAGGTATAATAAAAGTCTTCAATTTCTAACACTAGGCTTCGAGTCTCAAACAAAATGAAGCGGTCTATGTCTACGTACGTATCATACTTTCTAATATAATTTCCGATAATCAATAAATAATTTACGCTTACGTTATATCTATATAAGACTTCTAGGCATGTTCATGTTTTACGAGTATAAAAAGATGGTTCAGTTATCTGAACATAGAAATGGTTATTGTACATTTCATCATTTATTACAAAACAACTCTTAACAATCCTTTTTTTCAAAATTTTGCGCTTAACCCTAATGCTTAGTACTAATTTCTTGACGAATTACATTACAAATCATTCTATATACATTAAAATTAAAAAGCTTAACATAATTAGTACAATTTAAAAATTTCCTGGAATTTTAAAAAAGCAAGCATGTAACAGGTTACTTTGTACGCTTATAAAATTCAGAGAAATTTGTCTCGTATAACGCCAATATCATAATAATAGCAACTATTGTATATTAGAAACAAAACTGTGCGTTAATTCATAATATTAAATACGAAAATTGGCAGTTAATATCGATAATTATAAAGAAATGTTTAAGTAAATATATTATTACCTAACACTAGAAATAAATTACTATATCTTAAAACGGCGTCTTTGGTATGTAAACGTATTACGCATGAGTATTGTATTATTAGAATATTAAGGTTTTAGAATGCCATCTCACTTTTTTAACGGGCGTATTTAATTTTAACAAGCGAGCCCAAATAACACTTCGATTTAGCTTTATAGAGACCAATTTATCTAGATTTAATAGATATTAAAAAAAAATTGTATCATTGGCTCTACGAACTAAATCGAAGGAACCACGAGGCGAGCACAAACTTTGTACAATAAAGTTTTCAATAAGTCGTTTGTGTATGCCCATAGCGATACGTTATTGGTATTGTGTGTTTACTCTAGAACTCGTACTAAATCAGTTCAACCGAATATCATGTCATCCAAATGCACCATTATTTACAAGGATCTAAGGGCATGTTTACCTGCGTACAACGGAAAAAGCAAAGCGAACCGACAAAGCATTGGTATCTTATTTATAACGTAATAGAATTTTCGTTATTTAATTGAATGAGAAAATTAAATGGTTGTAAGTAGGCCAACGACATGCCTTTAGATCAGTTTTCCACGCGAAAACGGAGATATCCTGCCACACACACTTAGGCACTAGGTCATTACAAATAGAATTGACATTTTTTACATACAATCAATTGTCAACAATCAGTGAAGTGACACTATCACTACGTAGTGTCGAAAGCTTAAGTTTTTTAACTATAAAACAGCAACAGGAACGTCATGAAACTGAAATGAAAACGTTTGGCCCACATTTATGGTTAACATTTAGAATCGTATATTTTATAAGTTAGGTTATGCGTCGACATTTCGTGTCAATTTGTAACAAAATGGCGGCGTGTCTTAACCTTTGCTCTTAGACAAGTGCCTTTTGCCGCGAGCGTACGTCGCAGCGGAAAACATGAGCATGTGACAACTCTATGTAATTATTTTCACGCCTGCGAAAAAGTTCACTTGGCTAAAGGCCCTGTAACGTCATAGAATGTATGTACATGGATCGATTGATCACAGTGCTTGTTAATTTACAAAATGACGTACCAACAATCTAAATCGCGAGCTACACGCGTCGCCCTAGACTATGCATATGACTAAATCTATAACATTACTGAATAGTCAAAACGTTTCTATTCTATAACTAGATACATCCATAAGAAGCACTTTAATTACGAACAATTATCAGGACTTTAAATTATTTGTACAAGGTTTATCTTTGCGTTCTGTGGCGAGTTCACTCTGTGTCAACCGTGTATAACTCGGCAACACCAAAAAAATAAAATAACATTTTCGTTGCAATGATGTTGGCAGTTTCTTTATGCAAATTTATCAGCAAATGTTCCCACGCCGTATCACGATTGGAATTTAAATAATGAAAGTAAATCAGCAATTTTTTATGTTCCAAGACTGCAAATTGGGGTTTGACGTCGGTGATTAAGAGTTTGAACATCTGAACTTTTTATATAAGCATAGCATAAAATCTAACACCACTTTGTTCGACCTCGAAATCGTGTCGAGTTACTCGATCAAAAACCATATTCTTATCAAATAGTTTTCGAGTAATGTTGGGCATAATATCATTTAATTTTAACATTGGGGTTGTTATGTTATACGTGTATAGGATAAAGTAACGAGGATATTAGGAAAACTCATGATATTAAAATGAACATGGAAACTTTATAATTCTTATCATTTATTCAACCTTTTAAGGTCGACATTTCAAGCTTTTTAATAAAGACTTAAGCATTTTAAGTCAACTTTCATCTCGACTCGCAGCGACATAGTAGATCTTTAACTTTTAACTCTAAAGTAGTAAGAAAGCGACTCGTGAATTGCATGTTCCTCGAATGAAGATAATATCAAAGTATGAGAAAACTTGCAACGTGTCGTACCAACCATGTAGCAACATGTTACCAACAAAACTTATAATTTACCTAAATTACCAGTAAACTATGCTTTCTAAACGATCTACAAAGTCAGCCACCGTACATACGATACTTATAATTAAAAAAAATACACTCTGAGAAACGTCTGTAGAATAAGAACCTTTGGAATTACAAGGTCGTATTCTAGAACGTCTCACAAGTCACAACGTAGTCTCGATCACTATCGATGCCGTCAACAATGGATCCATAGCGATAAGCGGTTCGACAAATTTAAGTTCGATCCCGTTACAGAAGTGAGCATCGGTCGGTCGCCGATAAATCACACAGAACAATCAAAGTTCATCGTCCATCAACAACAAGTCGGAATAACAACGTCGCACCGGGACACGTCTCTCGGGCGAAAACAAACACATTCACAATCGATAACAACGCACCGAATGTCTTCAGGGGCGGGGCGGCTAGTTGCGGTAGATGTAGGCGCAGGCTTGGGGTGCGGGGGGCGGGGGCGTGGGAGGCCTTTCGCCCGATGGTGACGGCGAAGACGACGGCGGTGACGGAGACGAAGAAGATCCGCTGCCGGTCACGCTGCCCGAACCGCTGCTGCGCTGCGACACTGGAAATCGTTAGAAGCACATCATTGACATCTCACGATCAAATAATTTTCACCGGTCTCCGTGATAATGATTGACATTTAGTCTTTGTTAATTATACGTTCATTTTATGAAAAAAGAAACCATTTAAAATGTAGCAACTGCAAACACGCGATATGTTCTGCGTTATTAAAAGGCAATTAATTATCTTATTTCACTAATATTATTTTGAAAAGTTGTTCAGTAGCCGCGAGTGATTTCAAAAATTAATCTTCTTTTTCACATTCTCCATAAAAAATTAAAACTCACCCAAGGTGTGGTGATGGTGCGCATTATGCTTATGATGATGCAATTGGTCGCGCGCGTCCGCCCCGCTTGTTTCTCAGAGATACACCTTTTTCACTGAACGCGTTGTCGAGAAACCGTTGTCGTTGCCCCGCCGGTACCCATCGCCCTGCGGTCCGAACATTCCTGCGTTAACTGACATGCCGCAGAAAAATGATGTTAATGAGGCGTTAGTGAACTGATGCAACTATTAAAAGCTTTATACTCCAAGATTAAATCGTGACATCGGATTCTGTCTAAAGACAGCCATCAAACGATAGATCTAATTTCTGCCACGAAACATCTTGAGTACGTAACTTGTCATTGTCTACATGTAAGCAACGATTACAAGAGTGGTTAATTGCATGATTAATGAAAAGCTTAAATGGATAATGAATGATCGTGATGAAATATTAAAACTGGGAACAAAAACTTGTAAGTTCGCCGTTATGGTTAAAAGTAGTCAGGAATTTACAAACATTGATAAGTGCGGAGCTAGATTTGAAAGTGTAACTTGCACGCGTATTTAACAATTAATATTGTAAGTCAACATGTCAGGTAAAATTCATATGAATTAAAATAAATAGTCTATCTTGCAGGTAACAATTTAGATGAAAAAGTCTTCAAGTTGCAAATTACACTTGTTTGGTTAATGTCATTGATATACAAAAAACCCAAGATGCACACTCAACGTCTAAAAAACGTCCTCAAAAAATGAGCGCAACATTCTAAATTGTGCGCTCATTTCAAATAGTCTCGCGATGCTCGCGTCTGGGAGCAGTCGTCAAAAATGTCAAAGTGTTCTGTAAGAAATTGTAAAAATATCACGTCAAGAAGGCAAAAAAGGATGGGATATCGTATTTTCGGTAAGTAAAAAACTTTATTGATTAGTTTTTGTTGTTTTTATGACTGATTATAACAAGCAATGTGTGAATTATTTATTTTTTCTAAAAACTACATTCACCGCACAAAGTTATATACGGCAAACTTCAATGGCTGCTAGTTCAGTGTTAGAACAACGCATTGCAGTCTTCTTTTTATTTTAGTCGCATTATAAAAATTACCCTGTTCTAATAAGTGGAGTCGATTATTTTTATTTGTGTTTTTTATTATAAATAAATTTATGTACTATTGAACTTTTTTGTGTGTAGTTTTTGACAAATATAATTACGCAAATAAAGTATAGGTCAGGAGGTAGCCAATTTAACATTGTTTTAATGTTCGTAAATATTTTGATATTCCTTACAGATTGAAATACCGGATGATGGCGGTGATACTGAACTGTGTCCTACGAGTTTAATGTTTAATTTAGAAATTGAAAAGAAATTCAAATCTCCTACCACTCTCTAAGCACGGGGTCAATTTTGGATACACCTCGAAAATTTCGTATAAAAAGCGAACTTCACAAAAGCCGCAAAAGGTTTAATTAGCAAGAAATAAGTCATTAAAAACTTAAGGAAAAAGAATTCGAGATTTTAAGAAGACTATTTCACTAAAGAATGCGTTAAATGTTTTAACGAAAAGGTTTAAATCGTTTTGAATTGGTTCAAAACAATATTTGAATAAACAATTTTAACAGTTATTATTTGTTTTTTTGATTTACCCATATTATGCACCAAAAACATATTTATGCACAAATAAAAGTATATTTATGTATTTAAAACACAATCTAACAAACTCTTAAAATACTAAATAGTAATGTATAATGAAAAAAAAGTCATGTTCGACTCCACTCAATACCTTGTCCTACCGACCACGGTCGGTTGTCAAATTTTATTGCTTTAAGTACACTGCGTTATAATTACAACTTTAAACAATTCGCGTAAGGTTGATTTTGCAATAATATATGCTTGTAACTTATAGAAAGAGACAGAAATAGTGTTTCGGGACACTTTCGAGCGTTACTTTTATTCGAGACTGTGCATCTTGGGTTTTTTGTATATCAATGGTTAATGTACTAATGAGGTGACAGGACTGACACTTTGATTTGTACGGATTTTTTACTCTCTTATATTTGATAATTATTACAAAATACAATACAATTCTCTTATGGCCTATTGAAATCGTGTTCGTATTGAACGAAAGAGCCGAGCGTACATAAAACTTCGTAACAACATATGCCAGTGCCGATCACCACGCAGAAGCCATGCGAAAAAACGAAAGAGTAGAACTGACATTGACCTGATGCGAGCGCAGGGTCCCGAAGTTGTCCCGGCGGTAGGTGTCCGGCTGGAACTGGAAGAGGGTTTCGTGGTGCGGGTGGTAGGGCGGGTGTTTGCGCAGCGTGGCCCTGGGCGAGGCAGGCTTGGGCTGAGGAGCCAGCACCGGCTCCGCGTACGTCACCTCCTCCACTTGCTGGAGCAGCTTCGGCTCCGCTTGGATCCTGGTCGCGAAACGCTTTATTACGTGCTTGCTCTTTTAACGGTTAATCTGTGACATCGGCCCACAGCGTTGAAAGTGTTTACTTACGGCAACTCGGTTACTTTTGCTTAGAATTGCAGCATGACTCTATTTCTTACCTATTAATATTCTGCCTCTGCTCAAAATACTCATACTCCGTGTCGGGGTAGGGCATGTTGTCGTCGTCGTCCTTCTTGCAGCGTCTTCCACAGATGTAGCCCGCTGCAAATCCGGCTCCGAGTGCGGCTAGTGCCCCCGCTGCCACCGCCAACGCCAACGTCTCTACGGAGTATGCTGCTGGAGGTGGATCTGCCGCTAAGACCTCTGGGCCTGGAATTTATTAAGAGTGCAAATTACAGTTTTGCATAAGGAGTTGTTTTACTTTGATTGATCATTTCTTAATGTCTTTCATTTTACGTACCTTCGTTATTATTGTTGCTTCCTTTCCCATCTTTATCCTGCACAATATTTATGACTTCTCCTTTGTTCTCTCTGGCGTCATCGTACAGTCCGGAACTGAGTCCACCGACTGCCCCTGCGTCCTTACCTGTTAATATAAATTGCTATTAACTGAATGCCTAACATGTTTATAAGTCAATTAAAATACGTATAAAATTGAAATATATTAGTAATAGCATTCACAATACAGGAACCAAGGCTGAAAATACTCACTATGAGGACAGGCAGCGTGACTACCAGTGCTGACGCTCTGGTAGAAGGAGTTCTCATCGAGCCAGCGACTGACGCCGTGGGAGAACGCGCGACATCGCCCCGCCTGCTTGTCCCACGCACAGTACGGGTCTTGCAGGGCCACGCACTCTCTGTAAAAGAACTTGCTTTTAGAATCCTAACCAAAAGTTTCTTTGCATTCACTTTTATAAGATATCTTTCGTTGTACAGCAGATACTACTTATTGCCGGTTTAAGAATTTTTCACTGAACTCACGAGCAAGAACTAATCTTGTCACTGGAGCATCGATGCAGTCTCAAACTTAGGACTTCCTTATCTGACACTGCAATGAGTCTAGCCGCATCTCGACCAGCTCTGGCCACTCTCAGAGCTCGAACCGGAGACCCTGCTCCGAAGGCCTGCAGCTCTTCGATGACTACGGGCGCCGCGCGTTTATTCGTGTCGTACGATACTGCGTTTATCGCTTTTATTATTTTGCCATTATCTGAAAACAAGAGTTAAATATTTAACATTAACTAAAAATAAGAAAATCAATCCAGGTACTAAAGTGTTGGTAAAAAAGGTGGTAATGTGTTTAATTTCATTTATTTTCACAATGATATACTGTACTTTTTTCGTTTCGTCACCGACATCAAAGTCAAGAGAGAGTAAAGTACCTATACTTCTCTCTCTCTATTATCATATTAAAATGAAATAATTTTGTACCTGTTCCAATAAATAAAACATCATAGGCTTTTCCTCCTGGTGTTTTCACCTGTGGGTCTACAGCGATCTGTGTAAATCGGTAGCTGAAAAAGAAACACTTTTTAAATAATGGTAACACTTTAGAGAGGGAAATCTCCTTATTCAGAAGAGTGAGCTTGGTGCATTAAAAAAATAATTTAATTTAAATTTAGAATTATGATTGACTTCCGGCTTAATTAAAATGGAAACAACAATATTAGAAAAAAGCATAGATTTGAAAAAAATATATTGTTATGAGGAAGGATTTAACGAGTTAAGAAGGATTTTTGTAAGGTCGCAGTGCAAGTCAAATTACCTACTCAAGTTTTATGCGTTTTCAGGACTGGTTATACTACTTTGGTATAGAAACATTTTACAGTGACCTAGTAGTTCTAGGTACGAGATAAGGAGGGAATGATGCGCGAGAGAGGGGAAGATTAGAACCTTCTCGAATCCAGCGATAGTAATAAAAAGCATGATCATTGTTCCGAGATATCGAGTATTCTGTGCTTGTTAATTTAATTTATTTGTGAGTGTTTTGTTGTCATAGTAGTTGGATTACTGTATGTTCCCCCGTTATTTGAGTTTTCGTGCGCAACTATTTTGATTATGTTTAAACAAACTCTTGAAGAGATCGATGGCCTTTCTATCAGAGCTCGTAACAATACCAGATTCAAATTAGTCATAAAATCTAAATTGTTCAATACCTTATAATAATAATTCTGTATTCTATAGAACCTATTATTTAAATATGAAGCCTTTTTAAACACAACAAGAACTTACTGAAAACTGGTTCTAATAACGATCGGTTCGCCAAAGAACGCTGGCACCGATTCGTCCATTAGCGCATGCGTTTTGATGAAGTTCAACGTTTGATCCGGCAGCTGCCTGGAGTCGTTGTGACAGGTGCCCGGTCTCGGCTCTGGTACCTGAAAGAATACGTCAATTTATTAGACGTAAGAACTGAGAAACTGGAAGAGATATCTCAAAATTGAGTAGGGCACCCAATAGATAAAATTAAATTAATAAAAATTTTATTTTTCAGGATATATGATCGGCTAAAATCGTTCAAAACTCAGTCGTAATTACCTTAGCACTATTAACAGGCAACCAATTGGAGTTGATAGCACTCTGTTCCTTGAAGGTTCCTTCGAAGGTATCAGCTATGTCTTGCATACTGAAAGCGCACACCGCACTACCGGATATGCTGTTTGGCGGTGTCGTGAAGGTACCGTAAATTAACTGTGCGTTCAGACCACCGTAAACACCTTCTATCAGTTCTGTAGTGGATTCTGAAAAATTATGCGGCAGAATAAGAATATTTACCCCTATTTAAAGCCTGGTATATATATATATTGAGATAACATTTCTACGCAATACCAAGGATATTATAATAAAAACCTCGCAGACTTACGAATCTCGTTAAAATAGAAGGGGAAGTCGCCAGCGACGGAACAATTGAGTCGCGACTTGAGGAAGGAAGTCCAGCGTTGCTTGAAGCGGTGTGGGCCCCCTCGGTCGTCGCGGCACACGCGCGCCACGCGGGAGAACACAGACTGCAATTGTTTGGAGGCTCTTTATTTCAGGGAAGTGGAAATACGTTATGTTTCACTGGAGACTGACGGAGTTTTTAAATCGAAGACAATATTCGTTCCTTTCTAATTCGCTGTTGTCAGCGGCTCACTATTTTAATGGTTACTTCCGTTTCTTGGTTTTAAAAAGGTCACCATATAATGGTGTTTACTCACAGATTCATTCAGTAAGAGAAATGGCTCAATTTAATGAAATAAATAAATAATAATTAAGCAACAGTAATTTTTTAATGTTTTACTGCTAAAAAGATTCGAAGGAACATAGAACACTGTGAACTATATCGTACGTAATTAATGTATTTCCTAGTTACATTCAAAATAATTAAGCCAGTCTCCGCAAAGCCACATTTATGACAGTAACAGCCGAAATAATACATAAATTACCTTTCCACAGTTGATATATTCCACCGCTGTTTCCCGAAAGAAAAAGTACACGAAATTCCCATGTACTAACGAATTCACGAAATCGGGGGCTGAAATTCAAGTAAACGTAATTAGTCTAAGGACACCATACTAATGCCCTGAGTAAACATGTGATTAAGGCTGTAACCCTATCGTCTGTGTCGATAATTTAAATGCCAGACTAATCCGATTTATCGATTTGTCGCGTCAAATGTCACTGTGACAGTTGCGAAAGCCTGTTTGATGTGGAACGAGGCTGGATTTTGAAGCATATTTCAAATATTTTTTTTAAATTTAAAGCAATATATTATGCTGTCTAACTTTAAAAATAAATATAAGTAATATTGTCCTTGTTAACACAAAGATTTTTTTAATGAAGTCAGTTAATGTATAGACACTAAACCTAAGTTTAATTAATTATTAAAATTATTAATTTGGTCCACAAAATAATTAGTAATATAATTTTTTAACAACACAATAAAACAACACTAAACTTCTACTGTCATTATTATTTGTTAAGTTAGTTCTATTTTCACTGAAACCAACATTGGTTTAATGAATAGAAATTATATTATTTTCGTAACCAATGAATCGGCTATAATAGATGCGCAGTGTTGACCATTTCATTAAAATCAATATATTTGCGTATTTCATACCGTATGTATGCAAATTCTGTTTCGACATTTTAACGAGCTACTATTTACGTGTTCGCGTGTTCTGAAATAATTATTGAATATTTTTTCACTCAACACCCGAGGAATTGGATTTGTTTTCTCGTTTTTTTTATGTTACCGGTTAGAGGTTCATCCAATATTAAGTGTTACCGCCCATGCACACTCGCACTGTCAAAAGGCTCGCAAGCGCGCTACCGGCCTTTTAAGAGCTGGTTCATTAATTGTTTTGGGCTAGTAGAAAGCTGTAGTAGATGTCCTGTCTGTATCGTTTTGAGACGGTTTTCTCGGGATATTTGTTTTACCTTGTTCTTGCAAGTATTCAATTGCGCGCATGGAAAAGATAATTCATACCCAGGACTGTCAAAATCGCATGCCAGGCTTAATCCACTCTTATCCGTTTCTAATAAATGCTATTTTCTTAAATGAAAAAAAAAAAGATCAACAAAAACAGCGACACTTCATAATGTATTCCTTAATAAAAAGAAGTTTTGGTGAACGCTTTGTGTACTTTGTAATCGAAATGACTATTAGCTCCTCCTCAGAAAATTTAAAACGAATTTAAGCGTCTAAAGAATTTCAAAAGTTTGCCATACATTTGAGGACCTTCTTATATGGGACGACGGAAGGCAACCCTGTTGGTCTACAACAGTTGCAAGTTCTGTCGATTGAGTCTACTGTTATTCTTTACATGGATGAGTTGATCATATGTTTTCTTTTTACAAGTGCTCTTTTCCTAACACCACTTACAAAGTTGCCACGAGGGCATGTTTAAACCGACATTGTTACTATGATTTGGAAAACCGGTTAAAAGATGTGTTACTAAAACTTACAAAGGTTTTAGGGGTCGTATTTACCGTTTAATGTCATAGAGTCGTAAGGCTCAGTCTGAAGTGGTTCGCGGTATATTATGGGCTCCATGCCACTAAAATCTGCCACTGTGCCTGAATACAGCTCCGCATCTGAAAATGTTAAAAATGAGTTAAACATAAAGAACCCAAATTCTAGTTACTATAAATGTTCACTTAGACACACGGGTGATAAAGGGTTTCTCATATATAATAATTATCAATGTTATTTCTTAATGGAAGAAGTAGGGAGTAGTATGGAAATATAATTTTATTTAACTACAAAAGCATGTGTACTCAATTCATTCATTCGAATAAATCTCGAGGAATCAATAGCTTTATTTTTAATGCGCATTGAATTTCAAGTTTTTGAATTAAAAACGTACACTGAAAAGAAGTGAGATTTCAAAGAGCTCATAAGTTGTGAGTTTGTGTGTGTTCGAAATACATAATTTTAAATTTATAATATTTGATGAGGGTGATCCCCACATTTTTGATTAGTCATTGTACATTATTGCATTGTTAGATTTCCCCGGGTTACATTAGACGAATTTTTATTTTGTTAAATACTTTTTGTTAATTTTAATATTTGATAACAGTTAGGTCTACTATTTAGAATTTCATAGTAAGTGTTTAAGAACTATTGTGAGGCAAGGCATCAATCAGCATCAGTTTAACCTCTCCTTGTTCCCATACTAATTTCTTAAGAATTTCTCCAAATCCTTACGGCTAACCATATTGTTTCTCTTTCTTCCCGATAAGAAGACATTATAAGGAGATATATCTATATATAGAGCTCAGGACTTCTTTTTTTAGTATGAATTGTGTATCGACGACCACCGAGGCGTTCTTTGTGGTACAGTTTGCATTCTGAGCGTATTTATTTTTAAGAAACTGATTCTATGAAGAGTTGTTCTTGAAGGCTTTCGATTAGTTGTACATGCTGTATTGTTGTTTTTGTACATATATATAAATGTAATAAAGTTGAAACAACAGAATTAAGATCGAGTTACGTGACTGGCGTTTAGCTCTGAAGCAATTAGATAATATACCGAGCTATTTAAAGCCTTACTGGGAATTTACAAGCTAGTGACCGCGTTATGTAAAGCTGGTGGGAATTAATTGTATATTATATGAACATTTAAAATAATTCTCTATTTTTATTATGTGACCTTTATACGGGGTTTGTGTTTTATTTTTTATTTATTTATCTATGTATCATGTCTTCCATCTGTGGCTATGTATTTGTTTGCTATTATATGTATTTTGTGTTAGCTGTAGGAGTACAAAATAAGAAAATAAATAAATAAATTTATAAATTTATTTTGTTTTTTTTCATACCTATAACCTACTTGATTATACTATAGGTGGTATTTATTAATAATTCCACTTCTACCCAAATTGTTCTTTTTGAAACTAGTCACTTAATATGAATGTGAAAAAAAACCTCTTTATAATATCCAGTTAAACATCTTTGGATGATTCAAGAATTACTTCACATTTATTATTATAACCATAAATCACAATTTTAGATACATTTGCATTTAAAGCTACTTCCACTTCCGTTCTTATTACGAAAATTGTTTTTCTCCCAAAACGAGTTCATTTTATCACAGGCCTGGGAGAAAAATTGTGTTTCGTCAATCGTCTGCTTTCTACGTTACGGCCTACAGCAGATGGTGCTGAAATGTATTCATACGTTCCATTCAATTGTGAGCCGTATGGTGTTGCCGTAAATATCAAAATAGTGCGCTTATATTTGATTCATTGCTAGCCATATTGAGGCGAGCGTACCCTGCAATGTACCGCATTGCAGTGTTCAACGAAGCTTTGCAGTAATAGCTACCCAATATTTCGGAATTAGAGGTGTAATCTTAATAGATGTTCGTTCTTGTAATGAGCCTGACTGTATCTCTAGATAATAGTATTTTAAGTTAATATTTTTTCACGTTAGAGAGATTTCAACCTGACCTTTGTCTATAAATTGAATTAAGTTTACTTAGTGACTTTTATATAATGAAAGAAACGTAAAAAACATCGAGAGCGATAAGGCCGCCAGTTGCTTTTCATTAAATTATGTTTAATTTTTTTTTCCTTTTATGTAATGCAATGAAGTGTTAATAAATAAATAAAAACAGTTTATATATATTTAATTAATATACATAAATAATAATATATTTAAATAGGATACAAACTAAAAATCTATTAACCTAAATGGTCTAATATGGACATAGGCAACGTTCGCATCGTATGACACGTACATGAGTGTGAGTGGATGTCGAAGTGCATTACAATAATATCGATAACTTAAGTGGCATTCCCAATGCACAATGTACTATGTAACACGATATGATGATACTTTACATATTCCACACTCACACTCTGCCCTGGGTTTGCATAGATGCATGTTAAGTTTACAACCAAGTAGAGGTGACTCAATCGTGACCTTTCGTGTATTGTTTTCTTTCAACTGTTTCATACATGTGTTAGTTAATAAAGTTTTAGTGGTTTGCATAAAATATGGTTTTCCTGACAATATAAACGACCCAAGTCCCGTTATTATAAAAAATCTTCTGTTTTTACGCGATTCAATAAAACAGAATTTATTTGACTTGTATAACTTTTTTCATGAAACTCTATTGTCTAGATTTCTACTGTACGTATCGAAACTGACATGTTTACAGTATACGTAAACCTTTTGTTTCGCAAATAAATATCGTATGTGAGTACTACCTATTTGTATTTTTTTGCATAAAATTTATAGTCAATCATCAAAAATCACCTTGCTATTTTACTAAAAATTATTAATTAAATATAAGACTTACTAACACACACATTTAAGGCATGTTGCATCATCGTTTTGATAGTCTACCTCGATAAAGCTTTGTCTACCAAATAATTCTTAGCTTAATAGCCTGCTGCAGTAACACTTTATGCCCCTCCATTATCTAATACTGAGTTCATCTCAAAACCTAGTGTTACTGAACAAATTATTGCCCTATGTATCGAGTTACATACCGCTAAGAACGGCCGGTTCCCGAGAGGGCCTCTCGCCTTAATTGGACCGATCAATAGTGGATAACTAACCATAGCTGTGGTAATGGACGTCTGCTTCCACTGTATTAATGTTTTAATATTACATTGGATTACCTCCTTTGATTCGTATTGAATAAGGATATTAATTGGATCGTGGTTCGATGTTTTTGTGAGGTTATAGCAATTGTGTGGGGAAATCGTGTTTATGTGTTAATGCGACGATGTCAGAAATATAAATGAAGAGTTTATGTTGTAACAGATTTAATTCGTAATGCATATTAATAAATGCGATTTTTCTTTGACAGTTTACGTAACTTAATATATTATATAAGCGATCTTTCGTTGATTTTCACGTGATAAATGGTTGTGGAATTTGCTGGGGGATGAGCTAACGCAAAGAAAATTGGACTAAGGGACAAAGGAATAATTGATGATGTACAGTTGCGTTGCATAAAGTGTTTAGACTGGGGAGTGCTCAAGAACGTTTGCCTATCCTCGAATGTACATTCAAATTAGCAAGTGTCCAATTTTCAATGTGCAACTATTGTCATGTATTGCCATTGATGGTCTATTGATCATATTGCATACGTTCTAAATAAAATAAAATCAAACAATACAATATATTAAAGTCAAAGTTAAAAATCATTTATTCATATCACAATTTACACTTATGAATGTCAAAAAAAGGAATATATTAAATTCTTCTAATTTTCCATTAACTGCCAGTTCTCAAATCAAGGGCGTAGAACGGAAGAGTAGAACTGGTAATAAACTCTCCGCCACTCTTTTTAATCGCCAAGTAATTTTTTTTTGTTTTACACGTATGTAAGGAACTGAAAGCATTACACCATGTTCCACACGACATCTTAAATAATAATGATGAATAAAAGAAATTAAAAACAAAGATTCGTCTTACATAGGTGGGTGTGGAATAAATTGTTTATTTGTTAAGGATGATTTCTAGTCATAGCCAAACCTTGAACAACAGGGATGAAGTGGACATTAAAGAATTTGGTTGGAAGTATTAACTATTCCAGACTGTTAATCACGTCAAGTCACCATTTGTTTTAAGTTCAACATGAAACATACAAGTAGTATATGTATGTGGTTATGGTTAAGATCAGTTTTTTTTAATTTTATGCTAATAAAAACAAATTCTAAATAACACGGCGTAGTACATAAAATTGAAGGGAATCTTTAAAAAATTAAGGCTATGCCAGAGATCTCTCGAAGTTTCATTGTCTCGTCACGTATAATGTATGAAGGTACACAATAGTATACCACCCTCCTGGGCTTCTTTCAACTCAACAAAGAGTGGCCATTGTGCGCTATCAGACTGTGAAAGTGGGTTCAATCGATAAAAAAGATTTCCATTTTTCCTAATTTTCTCACAACTGGCACATGTGTTGGAGTTTAAAAGCTATTTTTGATTTTTTTTGAACGGAATAATGGACCCAAATCAAATGCCTTGATTTCGTGTTTTATTCATAGAAATACGTTTTTTTGAACACTCTAGAAAATTGATATGAATAAAAAAAATTGATGCAAAATAGACTGTATTACAAAACTGTATAGGCTAAAACGTATGTAGAAATTCAGATTATAGAATAGTCATATTTATATTTTTTGTTTAATA
The DNA here is from genome assembly GCF_905147795.1 of Pieris rapae. Taxonomy (NCBI): domain Eukaryota; kingdom Metazoa; phylum Arthropoda; class Insecta; order Lepidoptera; family Pieridae; genus Pieris; species Pieris rapae. The sequence continues at coordinate 382,665 of NC_059509.1, read as the reverse complement.
TGAGCTCTAGCAATGTATGCTCTGTGATAACTTTAGTTCCACTACTGCGTAACCAATCATTGCCAAGGTAAGTGTAAGTTCTACAAAAATGTATTATTTACTGTATTTAGGTTAGTTTTATCTCGGCTTAGTGTTTGATGGTGAATTGAAATATCTCGAATTAAGTATATCACCTACATTATGACAAAAGCTATTTAGTTAATAAATGCTCAGCTCAATCTAGTTGTTCTAAATGGAGGAATCGTTTAAAACCGTTTAGCTGCAACCTACATCCCGAAAAGAATTGATGAAAAGTGAGAACATAAAAGTTATCTACCGTACATTTCAGTTTCTAAACGGCCCGTCATGAAAGCTGAATGTGCATAAGATTGAATAGTGAATGTGAATCGCCTTACGTCAACGTTAATCATGCTGACCTGTTTGTTTTTGCCCATTCATTCCCGGCTCATTCGCTCGGAACGGCTCTGAATGTTACGTATGTTCCGAAATGAGACAAATCGTAAAATGAATGATTTGTCACTCATTATACCAGTGTGTTTATTTCAATTAAAAATATTTTTGAGTAATGCCTATGTATTGCGATGTGTCATTTGGATAATTTTACCTAAATGTCACTATAGATCTTACTACGCCCTTGACTTGCCAACTGGTACTTAATGTACATTTTCAATTAATTTTTTTTTGACGTTCATAAGTGTACGTGTTTACCTATATGAATAAAGATAATTTGAGTTTGAGTTAAGTAAGCGAGCAGTTACAATACCTGCATATACAGCGGTTGAGTTGTGTTCAGGGTCATAGGGGCAGACTGCCTGCCCCGACTTTTCCTTTTCCATGTGATAGGTGTCTCTTTGGACGCCATACTCCCGGCATACGGGTTTGAAACTGTTGGTCCCACAGATAAGTAGCCTCCCCGATCCCAGGGATACTAGCACTCGAATGTAATTTTGACAACTTTCCTGTAAAAACAAATAAAATTTAATTCACGCAAAAATAATTACATTTTATACTTACATTCTAAAGGTTGTATACATACTATAGGCAACGAATCACAAATATTAAAATATTTTTTGCATTAAAAAACTTAGTTGCGATTAAAGTATTGATTCCAAGACCTAATTTTTCATGGCAGTGAAATACGGATTGACGATTTTTTACTATTACAAAGACACGAAAAGTACAGATGTCAAAGATATATTTTATAGTGGATGAATAACCGTCTAAATAGATAAAGCGACATGAAAAAATAGAGAGTAAACAAATGATTATTTAGACACGTACATAGTAAACAACGTTATTTATGTATAAGCGAAAATGAATTAAAGGAATCTGTCAGCATCCAAAGAGCGGAGGAAATGTGTTTTCCTAGCTCATGTCACTACCAATTTGAGTTGTTTTTGCCAGAAGTCACAAGTGTCGGCAAATCGTTGTGCACCTTGTTACTTCACCGTATGTGTGGAGATAATATTCGGAATTTTCCGCTTCTCATATCAAGTTAATGTGGATGAGCAAGATACGTTACTCTCATTTTTACATGGTTTTTATTTTAACATTAACGATTATCTTAAAAGTATATTTAAGGTTAGGTAATTCCAGTACTATACAAATAAAATAAATGACTACGGGTATATGTTATAAGTATTTCATGGCTTTATAATTGCCATGTAAGTTTTAACACACACTTAAGTGTGTCAATCTTTAATTGGTCTCAATTCAATTAAAGATTGACACTTAAGCACCGTAAATATATTTCAGCCGTAACACTGCTTTATGGATTTTTTGTACAGAACAGTCTATTGCATTGTCTATGACATATCGCATACAATGACAGATTACATTAGCATGCAGAGTCGGTCACGCGACTCAATCCGGATTTAGTCCAGCCCGCTTGATTGGATCGTATGTTGATTCGATCCGATTGCCGTCCGACTGAGAATTTAACGCGTACCGATTCAGTGGATCAATTCAAAGAATAAGCTTTATGAAATTTCTTTCAAAAAAATAATCCTAAATTCTACCAAACAATGATTTGTTACAATCTTTAGATTATTACGTTTCAGTCTCGAACGTGTAAAATAAAAATAAAACCTATTTGACGGCTGTAAATGCGAAGATTTTACATAGAAGTGTAGTACTAACGTAAACTTATTAGAATATAAAAAACGTAATATATTTGATAATTGTTAACAAAATTATACAAGCAATAAGTATATACATAGTTTCATTTCGTTGTGATTGATTTTCATGATTTTCCAATAGTTATATGATACCTATGCGTCTATTATTATGGCTCAGATTATCGCATCAGTGCTGACACCTTTCACACTAATCCATTACAATGAAGACGGTATATTAAATTGAGATAATAGAGATTTTGACGGCTTGCGGCTTCTGGAGAACAATGCCGCTGTCGGTAACATTATATACGGTTATATTGACTTTAATCTTTACATAGTCATTGATTACCGAAATGTTTGATTCAGACTATTTCAAGTAGTTGAAGTTTGTTTTATCACGTTCATTAGAAGTACGTTTTTTCATTTAAATGTAATTACATTCATTTAGTATTTTCCAACTATTTCCTAATCTGAATTAAATTTATGAAAAAATTCTATTTGTTACGTTCCGTTACTAAGATATAACCGGCATTTTAAAACTAACTTATAGCTACATCAAGCTCTTTGTATTCTTGTTCCGTTTACATTATTGATTGACAATGCAATGTTGTATTTTAAATCAAACTAAAATGTGATATAGTATAAATAAACAATACCTAACGCCTGTATAAACTTCTCTTTACTACATAAATAGGATAAGGATTAGATCATAATATTTAGAAGCCTTTGCCAAGACTCAACTAGGTCATAGTAATAAAATGATTATATTGGCTTCAGATACTAACCGACATTAAAGGCAATATTGATCGTATATAACCATTAAGATGCTTTGCTTTTGTCCGAGAGGCATCAAATAGCCTATAAACTGTGGTCTGAACGACCCTTGTCTGTGTTATAAATCACTTAATAATAATTTATTAAAACGAGCCGCCTATTTCAAGAAGCACATAGACATCTTCAGGGAAATTGTTTTAAAACTCTTAAAAAGTTTGTATTTATTATGACTTTGAATCGACCGAAAATTGGTTTCAGAAAATATCATTTTTAATGGTTGAATCGCTTGAACAACAATGCTATGCTGCACTCTATAAATTGATTAGCCTTCCTGCAGAACATTTGGAAATTCAAGCTTAAGTGGCGTCTTCGCCCTAAACAGCTGTCAGACGTGACTATTCTTCGGTTTCAGTTGATTTACTTGGCTCTAGTGCCGCAAATTTTAGATTTAAATCAGTATTCCAAAAGTCCTACGAAGGGTCTACGACGCAGATTCTACGCAGTGGCTACGCGTCTTCTAGGTCTACGAAGCTCATGTTTACCTCTACATAGTCCGGTTAGAATGATTTATTAGAAATTGGGAGTTAAAAACAACATTCAAACAAGATTATATTAACAACCTGTGTAAAGTTAATAGTGTCGTAATAATTGTTCATATTTTATTTGCGTAACTTTTGCCCCGAATTAATTTACGAATAACTAAAGGAAAATTTCCATTTCCACATTTATATTATTACGCGGAGACTGCTCATTATCTCGAAGTAAAATAATATTACAATACATCTTTGAGAGGACAATTTCCCTTCTATTCAGGTAATTACTGAAACGAGATATGTAGGACATGAGCTTGCTTTTCTATTCCAATTACGAAAATATAAAACAAACTTATATATTATGACAAACATTAGTACAATTTTGAGAACATGATCACTGTCATACAAATAATTCACACAAAAGATTCTCCTTACCTCGTCCTTCCCCTTGACGACACACATTTGGACGTCGCTTTCTGATGAATACCACACCAGCCTTCTTTGCTCTGTGAGGTCAGTCAAACTGAGGTTATACACCACGTTCCTGAAATAAGAACAATCAAGAATTAATAGGAAATATCGTTAAAACTTACACTCCTTCTTGTGAAGCAAGTTATAATTGACAGTCTGCTTTGTCCATATTTCAATGAGCGCATACCTACTTACTTACTATCTTAAAGAAAAATGCCAAAGCGTAAATATAAATGATGATCTGAGGCCAGGACCCTGTATGTAAAAATACATAGGATTACTAAAGGAGGTCGCTTCCAAAATTGCTCATTGCTAGAAATGTGTGTCGTGCCTTTAAACGAACATTCTCGAAAACTTGTCCACTTGTGATCGTAGTTCCAGTATTAGGGTGGCCTTCCGATAATAAAAGCTAATTAGTTAAGCCACTTATATTTTATTTATGCCGGATATTGTGATATGCTTGTGTTAAGGTTTTTCTGACAAGAATAAACGATTTCCTTTTATTATTTTGTTATATTATATTTCATTCATATATGTTTTTAAATTAAATAAGTATCTATTACAGATAATATGATTGTATGCTTCAAAAAAGTGATTGATGGAATAGTTAAAATATGTTGAATTTTTAAAATAAACAATTTATCGTTCTCTTAGACAATTTTTATTACAACTAAAATACTAAGCAGTGTCTCAATTGATCATCTAAAATCAATACGAAACATGTCAATATTTTTCCGGTAATTTTTGTATCTTAGTTTCGATGGAAATAAGGAAACTGTTTACCAATATTTCCGAGTGCATTTTTAATTAGAGAAAATGCACTGGACCTCCACCAGGATTCCCTGTGTCATGGGCAGTTAGTCTCTTCCATTTGACATATGAAAGATTAGGTACTTGTAATAAATTCTATTTAACATAATTTTAATAATAAAAAAAACTACTGCTGCACAGAAAGAATACTTTCGGTTTAAGAATTGGAGAGGTTTAAAAGATGTTGCTTAAGATCGTTAATGAATGGATAAAGTTTTGAATCGATCAATATTTATTTTCAGTAAATGTTCGAAATACATAATTTTAGTTTAATTAATTTTGACAAAGGTGATCCAACATATTTGTTCTCGAGTTTTTAAAGCCCTGCTTAGTTTTACCCGAGTGCTTTGTGCATTTTGTGAACAATTGTGAGCCAAAGTAACAGTATAATCTCTCTTATAGTTCCCAAACTAATACAATGTGTCCAAATCGACTGAAAATTGGGTGACTTTCCTCTTGGTAAGGATATATCGTAACGCGTTATATACTCTGGACTTATTATTTTAGTATACAATGGTGTATTGATGGCCAATCGAATCGTTATTTGGGCTACAGTAACAATCAAGGAAAATCGTTAAAAAACTTAAATTTAAGAATGTTATTGTTTTACGACGGAAGTTTTTACGGCTTCAAAGCGTGTCTGTGACATAATTGGAAGGACCTTTGGAAGGAATTTCTCCTTAATTAAGATATTAATGACATAATTACACGAGGAAGTTACGCTGTAAACTTTGACAGTTATAATTCCAGAACATATCTGATATTGCTCGCGACTTTTTACAAGATTGCTATGTTGTAATAAGTCGCGAGCAATATTTGTTTATATGTTGGTTTATTTATTTATATAGTGATAGTAAATGCGGCAACAGCTATTTATTATTATGAAATAAGTCTATTGTATGTAGTTAACAATAAACATTATAATATTTCCCGAGATGATAGATTAGTATCAACCATAAACATTAGTTTATGGTTTGTATATTATTTATTTTAATACAGACATTTAAATTGATAGCATTCAACTCAGTCCTTACTTGAAATAGGAGTTTTATGTTTTTATAGCATCATCTTTCAAGATATTAATTTTACGATTCATTTTCGCAGACAAGACAATGGACAAACTTTTTAGGGGTGTCTTATGTAAATGCAACTTTATAACGCAATAATTCAATTGTTAGACAATTTGTTCGCGTTAATTATTTTTAAATTACCATGTTTTAGGAGAAGTAGTATAAAGTAGAGTAAGTTGTTTAAACTTTAAAAAATACTACTTTGGCTTTCAGAATTTTACAATTTATGTTAGTAGCACTAAGATTTTTTGTATTTGCAATGCACGATTTCACAACGAAATTAATGCTATTTGGAAACATGAATGTTGCACTTCCTAATACGATTTAAAGTTAAATGCATATACTACACCAGTTAATTATACAGTGTCGGCGGTCGTGGTTTTAATCAGAAAAGTTTTTGGCAAGTTTCAAACACTCTCAGCCAAAAGTGGCCCAGCGTCCTGTGGGGACTACGTAGACAGACGTATATGTTGCATTTCTGCATCTATGACGGGATCTGCTTTATTACCTATTACTGCATTCTATTTACATAGAAGATATACTATGTTGTTGTTGTACTCTAATATTTAACAGGTACACGATAATGTACAGATTTTGTTGATATTTCGTCCAAGTTCGGCTGATTGAGTGTATAGGTATGGTAGTACGATAATTATAAAAATATTAATAACGTAATATTATTATTACGAGACTTTAATATACACATTTTGTTTTTTTTTAATTCTTATAGTCCTAACCTAACCAATAACTAATGATAATATTTACGGGTAGCAGATTAATTCCAGAGTTCCAACCAAACAATAATTTGTTAACAATATTAACCATCTACTTGTCAATAAATCATAAAGATGAATGAAAGAGAATAAAGTATGTTAAATAAGAATAAATATTTACAAAATTCTTCTAGAATTACTTAATACAAGTTACATTGTTATCTACACTTCAGAATAATGCATAAGACCAAGGGTCTCAGATAAATACTATAATTTGACGTGGCTAGGGGAGCCAATTTGCGGTTTTCGGGACCCTTACCATACTTTATACAAGCTTTTTTGTGAGCTAACGAAGTAGGATGAGCCGATCACCACTAATGCAACAACTGACGTTTAATAATCTTGTTTAATATACTCGGCTATATTTGGTTAAAATAAAGCCACGAATCAATACAACCACACATAGTTATAAGAGAGGTTATATGGTGGAAACTAATGTTTATTAACGAAGCTTTTAATGTGCTTGAGTTTAAAGAATATAAAAGCTATACTTTAAACAATTTAGTATGTTAAGAATTCCTTTTCAGGACCAAAAATCTATACCCATCGTTTCAAGATAAGTTGAACACAGGAAATTTTTTCACATAAAAAATCACTTGAAAAAAAACACCTACTTTAATAACAATTACTTAAGTAAAAAATGCGTATTGTTTTGACTTCACATTAAAAGATCACAGGACGTTTAATTTTTACGAACGGGCTTTAAAAATGTAACTTTGTTTACGAGTTCTATTGTCCGATCCTCACGGTAGAGAGGAACGTGCAATACCTTGGGATTACACGCTCTCCATAAACCAATGCTGTAAAACGAGCAGGACAGGGGAGACAACAATGTCGAAAGAATAAATTATGACCGTCAGAGCTAAACAATGACTTTATCTACAATCCCCCTACGATCTGATGTTTTCATCCGTAATCAGCAACTAACGGAAAACCCCGGGGTGCGGTAAACGTATCTAATTCGAAACAATTTATAGCAATTCGTTACATAGCAGTAAAGCAGCCTGTGTCTTGTCTAACTGCATCGCTCGCAACAGTTATATACGATCAGAGATTCGTATGACAAAGTTTGCACACCGCATCGCAGAAAAGTAAAATATACTTTAAGTCAAGGCTTAAAAATATTTCATTTAACTACATCTGCATTTTAACCGCAGTCGAAGAATATGAAATCCAGCGGTAACAGACGAAAACCGGCACAATTTATTTGCATGCACTCGACACTGTTTCGATATTGGAAAACTTTACGAGCTACGTTTAGAACAATATCAATAGAACATTGAACGTTCAAGGGTTGCCAGCTAACCGGATGAAGCCGGGTAACCGGTTAACATTTCACTAGTTTTTCAATATAGATGAAACGAACCAAACAGCCCTGACACAGACCCGAGTCCCAGTTGTGACAACTGTATTATTAATTTAACGAGCGACTTTAAATATAAAAGTAAATTACGTGTTTGACATATAATATATAACATTATGAAATATAGCGGCAAAGATCAGACCTTTATCGAATTTTTAATTCCGTTACTTAATGTTTTTAGAGGCTAATTTTGGTATACAGAAAAGGGTCTTGGCTTTATCAATACTGAAAGTTGGGAACCCTGAGACGTATGCAGGGCATGCGCCAGTTTCAGATGCAAGTCTGATACAAATATATTTCGATCGTGACTTCATTTATAAAAACTATTAACTTTATTTAGTGACAGAAAAATAAATAAGTTCGCGAAACTCAGTTGTTGTTAAAACATTGTCCATTTTAGAATTCAATATTTAAGTAATGCAATCTTCTTAAAATAAATATGTTTTTTTCTAATGTATTTCTTTTTTATACCTGTTCTGTTTTGGTAATTGATAACGTCGAACGATGTCAGTGCCACATAATTTTTTTCATAATGTTCTAGGCCTAAAAAAATGCGACACCACCTAAGGAACAACTGATATTATAGGTTTATTACCTGAACTGTTAATATAATATCTTTTAAGATACCTCCTAGCAATCAGAACCGTTCGATAATTAAAACTTTGCTATTGTAGTTAATAATGAAAGGAATACAAATAAAAAAAATTATGTTGGATTATCATTAGAGGTTGGTAGATACTAAAATTACTTATTGTACGCACCAAGAAATTAGAGAAAGAAAAGAATATCAGTCTGTCATTTCAAAATGGTAATGGTAGTACCAAATTCAGCCGCCAGCCAAAAACAAGTATGTAGCATTGTACTAAATATAACTGCTTAATAATAATCAATCAAATATATGGAATTGACACCTTTTTCTCGTCTGGACAAATTAAGTATTATATGGCATATTTCATATAACGTAATACATTCTTGTATGTTTTTCATTGTTAATATTGGAAAAGTTTTATATCGGCCGAGGAAATGCGCTTCTAAGATTTATTGCAGTTGTTACAAATAACATTCCTCGAATTCCGTTCAATTTATGATGATTGAAATTGCCAGCCCACAACGTATATCACCAAATGTCCACAGCTCATTGGTTTTCTATATGACTACTATGTTTTGTATGTCATTTTTTTTTTTTTTTTACCTTTTAAAATCTAATAAAAGGTTATTATAATATCATAGATAGCAATTAATATGAAGAAAAACATCTCATAAGATATAGATAACACCAAAAAAGCATATTTTAAACTGTAGTTGTAGTTAAATTCTCATGTTGACAATAATTATAACATACAAGTTAATTGCAAGATAAAAAGTAATTATATAAAAGTAATTGATATTTGTCCATATTCCCGGCACACAGAGAAACAGCAATAATCTCACAATTAAGGAAGAGAGCACACAGTTGAATACTTAATGCTGATCGTGGTAAAAAGGGGATTAAGGTAATCATCGCATCGATCACGAAACAACAAAAAGGCTCCCGCGGGGCCGCCACTGTTTCGCTCTGATTTCTGCTCATTTGCCCACCCATCAGTCTTGTGGCGTAATTTTCCTCATTCTATGTTTCTGAAGCATTCGCTCGCTCTTAGTAGAAACGCTATGTGGTGATTTTTTAATTATATAATTAAAATTACACTTGTAGTGAGAAATAAATTTTGTTTGAAATTTTAGTACTTGCAACAAAAACTAAACAAAATTATAATCCTTATAAACTCTTTTTTTGTCGATGAATTTATAGAATAGAAATTTAATTATGTGTAGATACAGAAATTTCAGAAATACTAATTTCTTAATTTTTTTAAAGTTCTCGATAAACTTGATAAACGTTTGAAATAAGTAAGTTCTTGCTCTTTGAAACTGCAAAAAATATATCAAACAATAAACAAGATTTTAAGCAGGAAGATGAAGGCGTATTTATCCCAGAAGGCTACCTAACCGCTCTTTTGATTAAACAATACAAGAGTTGTAGACGCGATCCGAGTCTACGAAACTTTATTCGGAGTGCCTATTTGTTGTGGCCTAAACAAATAAAGTAGTTTGGGGGAAAACAGATCAGTTAACTTGTTAAGTGTGCGAGAAGGCCACCTTAGAGCCTCTTCCGTACAAATTGCGTCTTTGTTTTCACCTTAAATAACGTTTAAAGAAATGTACATACTCGCACATTACATTCTGCATACAACATAACAATTATTCAAGAACACTTTTTAAGGCGATTATAAAAATCAGTAGCAGACTTAATTTATTACGACTAAATACATTTAATCACAATATCGACGAATCTAAATCAAATATATAAATTGATTGTTTTTTTTTCTGCACTCTGAAAGAATATACAATAAATTAACAAGACAAAATGCATAAAGATAACATAACAGTGATTACTAGCAATATTTAGTGTCGGCAATTGATTGAATAAAAACATAATAGTAGCGAAGTTTTCTTTGTTTCAGAAGTTACGTGTACTTCGGAATGTATATTTTTGTCATTATGGTAATTCGTAAATTGCTGTCACGCAATGTATAATCTGTGTAGCTTTAGTGAAGTAAAACTAAACTAACTAGACTGTTATTTTATTTTACAGGAGGCAGATGGACTGGAGGCTCACCTGATGTTAAGTGATACCCCCGCCCATGGACACTCGCATTGCCTTGTAAGCCGACCTTTTAAGAACTGGTACGCTGTTTTCTTGAAGGACCTTAAGTCGAATTGGTTCGGAAATACTTCAGTGGGCAGCTGGTTCCATATAGTCATGGTTCGCGGCAGAAATTGCCTTAAGAAGTGTAAAACTGCACGCCGCCCTTAGTGCAATTGTATTTATGTATTCATCACAAAACTATATATGCCCATATGAAGGTAGTGTGAAAAGTTTTAGAAAGAAAATATTAATTTAAAATACTTAAATCTTAGTTATTACTGATTTTGAAAATTAATTTAAACTTTATATCTGACACCGTTATTTTCATCTCACTTTAAAGCGGTACGCAATAACTAGCTAGTCAGAAAATAATTCGACATGACGTCAGCTCGAATAACTTATGCGGATCAAAATTTAGATGTAATATTAATTAATAAAAGTTCTCAAAGTTCTCGACATTATGAAAGGGTGGCGGTATCGAAAGTTGTGTACAAACATGATAAGCTGTTTTGTTAATCTAAATTCTTTCTTGCGATTTTAATACGCTTACGAATATTTTAATTTTGTCGCAAAGTTTTGTGAAAAATGTGTATAGAAACTGGGGAATTTCGTAGTTAGTTGCTTTTAATATTTAATAAAATATCATATATCTCTCTGACTTCTTACAATTCGTCTTAAAATACTATAACAATACGATAGGTTTTGCGTTGCGACATTTCATGGTCTGTTTGTCGAGACATCATGTAATTGTCAAAGTTGACAAACAAATTCCTATTTCTCAGAAAAAACTTCCATTTTACAAGCATTTAATAACAGTCAATTGGGGATACAAATTCCATTCGATCCTATAAAGAAACGTCTGGTTGCATTTAATTAGAAGCATTTTGTTGATTCGTATGCATTGTGACATCAAAAAAAAACCTGAAAGCACGGAATTAAGGCTGTACGTTTTGTAATTTTCAATTACTCTAGAGAAAATGCGTTGTCTGCTAGTTTTTGTCCGCCAGCTTTGTGCTGCATTTAATTTTAGCAAAGTTTTGTAATGCATTTTTATAAGCCGTTTACAGAGCGCATACGAGCTTCATGTGAAATGGATTTTTTTATGCACGTAAAGTAATAAATATAATTTTTTATTCACACACGACATCTTTGTCTGGTAAAAGCCAGAGTCACTTGCTGCGATCGTTAACATTTGTCGATACGTTCACTATAGTCGATAACGGGCCTATTTGATTTGTTCCTGCTCTAAAAAAGTAATAGCGATAGCGATATTACTTTATCGACAATAAAACATGTCTTCGACATTAAAATAGTTATATATATATTTCAAAACTCGATTCTGCAGTATAGATAAGAACATGTCTATAAAAGTAAACATGAAAAAGATTACTTTTGGTTTGAAGGTTAGTGAGATTTCTCCTTTACCTTCACAACCACAATGTTTACTTGCACTCCTTCATATGCTCTCAAGGCAATATTATAAAAATCTGCGCAACATTTAGGTGCGATGAATGCCAAGGTAGTATTTTGTTATCATGTGCACATACGCAGCGTTAATTTAGTTAAAAGGGCACAAAAGGCTCACACCCTCTGCAGAATAAAATTACATGACACGAATAGCATTTTCGTGCAAAAGGCCCACGGAATTACTTAGCCCGAGTGCGTGGTTTAAGTATCAGTTTATATGAGTGGATTAAGCTGAATGAATTATGGTATTTATTACCTAGAAAAGGGAGTTTTCTCCATCGTCATTACTAAGTTAAAGTATTGTTTTTTTTTTTTCATTTTGGCAGTAAAAGTATTACTTAATAAAATACAAGTAGAAACACTTCACTAAAACATCACCTCTGAAAATTATAAAAATGTTTAAAGCTTAAATAGCTTTTCTTCATTCAACGTAATAATTTTCACGAATTGTATTGTAATTACTAACAAAACACTCTTTGTACTTTTCACATAGAGTGTTTTGAAAGCAAAATAATTTTAAACATTGTATGGTAAATCTAGTAGAGAAAAAGAAAAATATAACGACGTAAAATGTTTGACCTAGTTTTTGTGTAGTTTCAACTGTACGCCTTCTTGATAGTTCGCTGGTGTGTGATGGGAACTCATATATTTGAAATTAATTAAACACCGTTTTCTTTGTGTTTTGGAATAACGGCTATTGTATTTGTTGTTTACGATGTATGGAATTAATTTTGTTTCACTTTAAATATATAGTTTGGTATGTTTGTAATAGATACAAAACTAAAATTTGTTTTATTTTTGTAATACATAACTGATCGAAGAGAAAAAAATGTTAATGAAATTTTTTTATCAAACTTAGCTACCTGAAATAATGGGTTGCTTCACAAATCCAAGATCTACAACATCAGTAAAGAATGTTAACAACTACTGAGTTATGTCATCTCTACGAAAACGTATCAAGCATTTTGTAGTATATTTGTTTGCAGTTCGTAGCACAATCTTAAAGAGTCAAAGGTGATGCCGTGAATAAAAATGGCCTTGTAAGAGTGCAGAATACTAATTTTCTAGCAATTAACACTAAGAGCTCTTGTGTAACCATAGACTAGCTAGGCCCCCGACTTTGTCCACGTGGACTTCAAATACAACGCCTCGCCAAGGCTCCTTTGTTGTATTCCATGTTTTATTCGAAATTTTAGGTCAATGAAGTAAGTTTGTATATATTTCTTCTTTTCTATAAAATATATTTAAAAAACCTTTGCCTTTTATTTCGAACAACAATAACAAAAGCCTTCATAGCTACGAATATTTTGTAGTTACGTAGAAAGAGTGGTCTATAGTTTTTCCTTTGTTACAAATATTTAAACTATGTGAGTGAGTTATTTAGCAAAGTAGGCTGCAATTAATGAGACCTTAAGCTGTATACAAACAGTGCTGCGCTGTTTGAATTTCAAATGCATTTTGAGCGTAATTTACATGAACAAAGAAATATTTGTGACGCAGCAAATACAGCAAAGCTGAGCAGATGTGTCGCTGTATATTTTCGTCTAGGGTTGGGATTTTAAATCGGTAAACTAGTTTTAAATTCTGTAGGAACATATGATCTTAATTGGAATAAAAAAGATACATTACGAATGAAATGCACACTTTATTGTACAAAATTCTTTGCAAATATTGTATTTGGTAAAATTCAAGATCAAATTTTTAAATCGTGTCGACAAAAAGCAATCACATTTTGCAGACCATTAAACAAAAACATATCGATAAAGTAATCCCAACACGCAATAAAATGGCGAGTGTAGGCCGGCGGGCGAGGGGTGTTTTTAAGTTGCCTCCATCCGAACACGAGCCAAAAATCTTTATAAATGCAAAAGAGACAGCCTTATTAGTTAGGCGAAGTGTCGGAGTGGGACGGAAGAGTTGCATCGGGTTAACTCAGTGAGGTCATGAGTAGATATAGCACGTTCATACCGCTTCAGACACTGCGGTTAAGGGTGCCCTAACTCTACGAATTGAAGTGGCGTTTGAAAAACAAATAGCTAAGTATTTCATTTGAATATAACTTTGCATCTTAAAAGAGAAATGGGTATCTGAAACTGTATGTAAACCAAACCAAAAGTTAATGAGTATAACATGTTTTATTATTCGTGCCAGTTTTGGCCAACCCAATTTTATTGTTATATTAGAGCTTTATCAACTATATTTTTTTTACTCTTACATATGTAAGGAATACATTTATGACTATGAAATTGTATTGGTAATGCTAGATTAAAGTCTTTGACAGGAACAAATAAGTAAAGCATTAATTGTGAATAAAAATTTACGCTACACAAGAGGCTTATAAATTTTCCCGAACGAAATGAAGAAACAAAAGAATCGAATGAGGTTTACATTTTGCAATTAAAGTAAGTGTACAAAGGATATTGTTTCAGACACAAATATTTTTCAGGATAGCCAGTTTTTTTAAATATGTCATAAAGTAAATTTAAGTTCATATGTAGTTTCCATAATCAAATAAAATGAAGATGATCGCTGCGACCGTTAGCGCAAAATACTGTTAGTAGCACTGTAGCAATGTTCGTCTACGGCGTAGAGGTCTAAGGTAATGCCTCGAAAGATCACCTTGCTATAATTGAAATAAAAATAGCATCGATCGATAACTAGCGGTCAGATATATTTACAGCAACTCAGAAAAAATAGACCGTATTATTTCATGCTTAAAAGCATAGCAGTAACAATTACTGATCAGTTATAGCGCGACTTAGTGAAGTAATTAGGTTACTAAACTCAAGACCAGTAATATCTCCAAAAGTAAATCTTATCAATAATACTAATTTATAGGTATATAACCCCCTCTACCCACTCAGATGTATACTCATACACTTGAAACACTGCTTACTACGTTACACGATAACCTTTTTAGTAAAAAACGAATTCAAAATAACTCACCTCCCTCCAACTAGAAGATAGTTCCCATCTCGCAAAAGTAATCGGAAGAAGTCCGTGTGTGTTTCATTTCCGAGGAATTTGTGCGTGTCGTCTATCCCTGAAACAAACAGAAGCTTATAGTCTGTGTACTAACTTCACATAACATAAAAATAAGACATTTCAGCGAGTAATTCGCGTGGACCAGTTTCAATGTGGAAACTTGCGAGCGCCTAAGCAGTTAGATTAATAAAAAAATACGGTAATTTTTTTCCTAAAACGAATTGTGATATAAAATTAGTATTAATGTTACTGATGCACTACTTTTTATATATTTTAACACTCTAATTAAATTTTTACATGTCCTCAATAAAAAATAACCACACATATCTCCATCACAATACTTACTAAACTAATTCCGGTATCATTTTGTATAATGATGATTTATATCTTAAAATCTTAGTTATTTAAATTATACACACAGCAATTCACGTATAGGTACTAATACATAAAACTACAGACTTAATTGTAAAAGCCAGCCGTGTTATATGATACCAATTACGTTAGAAGCCACGTAAAACTTTTCGATTTTATCTCATTAATATACTGTTACGTTATTCTTGGGGCGAGAAAAATTTGCATTTCCATTACTGTGTCGGTAGCAATTTGTATCTTAACTACTCTTTAGCTAAAGGCTAACATATGGTTTCATCTAAATATAAGTTTAATATTTTTCTAGAATATACTTGTCAACTGCCAATCTGTCAAAACTGCCCCTATTTGCCTTGATCCTACCGTAACAAGTTCGTTTAATCAGATAAATCTCTCCAACCAAGATTTCAACAAAATCATAAAAAATTACAACTAAAACGAAACATATTGCAGTTTCTCTATTAAAACTATAATAAAGCCATAAGAGAATAATGAAATTCACCGAAATAATAACATTTTCGTAAATGTAATAACGATGACAGTGCCAATTACGATCGAACATAACGCATAATACAACACAGACTAATTAGGGCCGCATCAGGTCCGTGTAAACTCATTGGTAACCGAAATTGGGAATTAAGTACGATTATAAATGATAATAATTTGGCATTAGTGTTTGTAATTGATCAATTGTTGCAATAGATAGCGATAATTAACAATTGTTCGCAGCTCGCGAATATTTTTCTACATTTGTATCATTACAACCTTTTCACTAGATGACCCTTCGAGTTATTCAACTTAAAACTAGTACTTCTTGATTAGGAATGATAAAAGAAAAATGTATCGTCAAGTTAAGTTGGTACTAGTCCTTCCCTCGACTACATAATTTCCTCAGTATAAATCCCGATCAATCTTTTAAAAGGAGTCTTTTTTCTGTAGACTACACAGTAATATCTTCCATTTCGTAAAAGCGCTCAATACGGCGTAAAAGTATTCATAAAAACTCAATATTAAAGGTATAAAGTACGCTTCAAGACGTCACTTGTAAGAACTCAATAACACGTACATGGCGTACTATTAATGTAATAACATTTTGAATGCTTTATCGCTCGTTAACTGAACATTTGTATCAATAAATTTTGTTTGTTTGTATTTCAATTAAATCATAATTTAACAATTAAACGAACGAATTATTTTATTTTAATATACTGGGTTCGATTATGGCGTAAAAAATAAGTGCCGTTGATGTGACGAACGTTTTGAGTTTGGTTTTTTTATTATTTTTATAATGAATAATGTTTATTTAAATTAACATTCATATTTGTTAGTTTTCTATTAAGTATTTTTTTTATTACTGAAAAGGTTATGTAATATGTAGTCTTTGTAATATATAATGCTCCGGCTTAAGATATAAGACTTCAAGAAGTAGGTCAAGGCGTCAATATCCGGTTTGTGGTTTCTAGACATCCGTAAACTATCGCCTTACTATGGTATCTGAGATTCCTTCCTAGGATTCCTTTATTTACATCGGATTATACAAAAAGGCTGATTTTGTTCCATTAAAAGAATCATATTTATGAGTTAAAATTCATATTTCATACTATAATGAATATCTACTATTCTTTATAAATTGCATATACTACTCGTAAAAGTAAATTACACATAGAAAATCGATTGTTAGTGTTCCCAATTTGGTCATGAAGGAGGGTAACATTGCAATAAATGAAATATGAAATGCTAAAATAAAGTGGAGGCGTTGAATCGACCTCAGAGGAGACATTAAAAAATCTAATTAGACTGAATTAATTAGAGCCACAGCTGGATTCGAGGTACGGCTTTGTGGGTTAATTCTTATTCTCATTCGTTTATCTGTTATTATGTCATGGAGACTGGCTTTTAAGATCTTTCTCTAATGTAATAACGGAGAACGGAACGAATAGTCAGTGGCTAATGTATCTGAGAAGGATTTGCGTTAAATATTCACAATGATTTTGAGGTTTTTCCTTTTTAAAACAAAACAAAATAATCTGTAACCCACTTAAAAACGAAGACAATTTTCAATTCATTTATTAAATACGTACAGCAGTTCAAATATAAAAATAGACTAAGTGAAACATCTCGTGTTTCACAAAAGAAAAATCCAGCTCATGCATATATGAATTGAATATGTGGAAACAAGGTTCCTCCGGGATATCCTGAGTTACTGGGTGACCTACAAAGTCTAAGTTAATTTCCGCTAAAGCATACATCAGTCTGGCCTCACTTTGTTCTGAGGTTAATTCAACATTCCCTAGAAAAAGGCGCTTCTGAGCTTTTATCTAGTGATGTTTACGCTACACCTGTTGCTAAAGTTTTAAAGTGGGTTTATATTATAGGGCATGTAAAAGTATGATCATTTAGAGAATTTTATATTTCGTTTGAAAGCCTGTTTTTAAATGTTTGTTGACTGCTATTGTACTAAATGAAAACTTCTGAAAGAAAGAAAGAAAGAAAGAACTTTATTAGACACAATATACATTAACGTTTCTATAAAGTAGAGTGCACTGGCCCCACACTAGGATTCCCTGTGTTGTGGGTAGCCAGTCTCTTCCTTTTCACATCTAAACTGTATTGCTTAATTAATTTTCACTTAAAAAATTTATATCTATACTATTTTTGTACAATAAGAATGTTTTCTGTATCAGTATAGGACAGCTTAACAAGATATTGTTTGTTTGTTTCTAAAAATTATTTTAACAATTCTGTATCTATTTTAATTACAAACAAATAAAGTTTAAGTTCAATGATCTTCAAATTTGTACTGATTGTAGTCGAAGACAGTAAATTTGCTATTTCTTTGTTACTCACATCTTTAACGTTTCTTTTCTTAGGCTGTTTTCTGCGTAATAACTCAAAATCAATCAAAATCAAAATTCATTTATTCAGTTGAATCAAATGATCACTTTGAATAGTCAACTCTACCGCCTGTTCAGAATCGCGACCAGCACACAAGGTGAAAGGCAAGACCCTCGTAAAGTTCTTTTTGATCGTCCTTCTAAATATTATATACATTTTTTTTCATTAAGGCTTCGAAATGTTTTGTAAAAATTATGTTGAAAACACTGGTTGAATTTCATAACAACCAAACAAGGACAAAAACCTATTTTTTAAAAACCTCGCAGTTTTAGAAACTGATTTTTTGGAAAATTCTTCCATTAAAAAAACAATATTCTTTATCGAAGACAATATAAATAGGATACTATTAAAATGTCAAAGTACATACAAAAACTAGAAACTGTTTAAGACATCGCGAAAAGTCAATTAACTGTTTGAAGCAAGCAAAAAGTGTCTGCTAAAAGTTGTGTCTTGTTAGAATCGTGAACATAAGAAGCCATCTATCTTCATTCCTTGACCTCTGCTTGTTTTAGGATTACACTAATACTGCTTTTATGTATGCATAATATAATTATAGGTTAAAATTGTTTTGGATCATATTAAGTAAAAAGCGTACGATTTTATCACAAATTTGGATACAGTTGCCAAAGTTGCATACTATATTCATTCTTAAGTTTGTACAGTACATTATTGTATTATTTGTACAAACACAAATATACCATGATGTATATGTTTTCATTATTCATGGAAGAATATGTGTTCAAGGCGGCGCCATGGTGAGCTAAGAAACGATTGAATCCAAGGCAGCCTATCTTACACACACACAAACAATTAATGTTTTATCGAAAGCAAACGGCGATGTCACGAGAATCAGTCTACAATAAACGCGGAAAATCATTAAAATGTGTTGTTAGCAGGTGCCCCAAGATCATATGGGTATTGTCATGAGATTTTGTCCCAGTTACTGCTCGTTAGCTCTAATGGTCACACCCATTCACGGGTGAACGACTCCCGTATCTTATCACAATATAAGGGAGCTGTCTCACCGAAATTTTACTATTGTTAACATTTTTAATGATTCTGTTCGTGACCGGACTGATTCTGATTATATGTATTTCTGTATATTTTGCTTTTTTGTTACGATTAAGCTCTGATGAACGAAGGCAGAGATTTAAACGCTGTTTAAGTTTAGTCCTCTGTTTAGTATGACTACAGAAAAACCAAAAGGAGGTCAAGAGGCAATTAACTTTTCATATTTTCTATTCTCAGCTAAGCTAAGCTAAGATAGCCTTTCTAGCTAAAGTAATAATTGAAGTATTACAAACAAGTAATGATTAATTATATTGAAATACAATACTTTGTTAATTCATTTTACGTTTTTTGTTATAGAACAAGGGCAAACGGGCAGGAGGCTCATCTGATGTTAAGTGTTACCGCCTCTTTGTAACGTATTGAGTAGTAGAACCGCAAAAAAATTATTACTTTGAAAGTGTTTCTTCTGCATTCGCAACATTTTCGTAAAATCCCAATAAGTAAAGACAAACTTCTCAATCGCAGCTTTAAACTTACAAAACTTAAACTGCGATAGGACAACAGAAATTGTGTTTTAATACCTCTGAATTTAGCGCAAAGTGGCTTGGCAAATGGAGCTTGTCTTTTTCAGAGACTTCAAATGCAGACTCGAGTTACACAACTTGTCAGTGCGCTAAATTTTTTCGTGTTTCTTAGTAAATATTGTATTCGACGAGATATAACTAGGTTATGAAAGGATGATGTTTGTTATGTTGTCAGCCTCTTTGTCTTCTTATTTTGTATTACGATTAATTCAGGTTCAGTTTGGTTAACTAATAAGAATATTTTTGATATTCACTCACTAATGTGTCTAATAATTATTATTATTATTCATAAGAATACATCTTTTTAGAGACAGAGATTTGAGATTTTCAGACACACTTGCCTAAGAAAAAATGTCCAAATTTCTACGTTACGTATAATATAATGTATAAATGTTTATCCAGTAAACGCTTGATACAGAAAATTGCATATTTTTGTTATTTATTTATTAAACACATAACCGCAAACCAAAGCAAAGACTGTTCACTAGTGTTGTGGCAGTGGACAGATATCGATGCCTTTCCGGTGCAAAGCACGAGTGCTTTCGATTAATCTTACCGCACTACAAAACCTTTGTTCAAACAATGCTATTATAGATTCTACTAAATGGCTTGAGGAAGATTTGATACCATTAGAGAAATCCTGTATGTGCCATTGTATTCGATTTTCTGCAGGAGTTATTGTGTTCTTAATAAACACAATTAATTTTTGAAGTGAAACTTCTTCTTTATATACGTATACGAAACGTTAACCAGTTTAATTTAATTGCATTTTAACTGTGACGATAATTGTAAATAAAGTGAATATTTTAATTTTATTTTAGCACTTGTCCTTATTACTAAAATGGTTAAGGCTATTTGCAAAAATAGATAGTATAATTGGTTGGATAACAAACCTAAACCTAATACCAAAACCAACCACCTTTATATATAATTATTAAGAATAACCTGCATCATGAGCATACCCTGGCGTACATCACACAACACAGCCGAATTAGGTAGCACTTAGTTTTAATGTAATAAATATGTTTTATTGTAAATGTTTGATCCTTTTTGTAAATATTATGTATTCCATCTGTATTCTGTATATATACACATTATTTTTTGTTACGTTTACGAAATAAATTAAATATTTCACGGTATTGGTGTGAAACTTCATGGTTACTGTAATTTCGATATGTTAATTGGTAGTTAAATGTATCTGATGTAAATCCACATCTATACTTTCGTAGGCGATGATATTCAACAATGTATTGTTATATGGATAAAAGGCAGGCAGTGGTGTAGAGTAAATTAAATCACTGCGAGGTTACTCCTTGCATAATCCTGCACACTCGCTATTTTACGGTTTAAGAAGCTCTGCTTTAAGTGCCTGTCAAAGCTTTTAGGTTTCAATTTTATAAAAGTACTAGCTCATTATAGCTGAGATTTTAATAAAAAAAGAAAGTTTTATTTTTAAAAGTTTCATTCAGTTTCAGCGGGGTTACATAACTGCAATTTAAGTAAAATAATAATTAATGTAAACTGCGGAATAACTTTAGATACGCTGAGCCGAACGACGGAGCTATCAGACCATGGAAGGTTTCTCAAAAATACGCCGCGTGAGCGTTTTTTGCACAATGTTACGTCTTCTCTGTGCTGCTCTACGGCCGCGGTCTAGAATCTGACAGAGACTATGTCCAAAAAACTGGAAGCGTTCGAGTTTATCGACATTTACTTAAAATATCTACGGCAGGCCTTATTCGAAATGTTATCCTGCTGGCAGACTGCAGAAGAAGAAAGAAGTCCTAATGACGATTAAGAAAAGGAAACTTGAGTATTTCGGACACGTTTTATGTAGCACCAAAAATCACCAGCTCCTTCAACTAGTGGCAGGTAAAAGGAGACCTGGCCGCCGGAGGCATGGTGGCACTATACAATGAAGAAAAATTTTATATTTCAACGTGGGATTTTATAATTAAATAAAACCTGTTCATTAGCAAATATAGAAAAAACAAATTCGGTCCTCATTATAAGTGATTTGTTCTAATAAAATTATTATTGAAAAAACGTGTAATGCCTTAAAGTGGACAAAGAAGCCTACATTTGTATACTATAAAGAGTACAGTAAAATGTTGTTTGTAAGCAACGTCAATCACGTATAAAAACGCGTTCCACACAATAGCACAACACAAAAGGCACTTGACATCAAATCACGTTAAGGGTATCAACTCGTTAGACCTTGTAAAATACAAGCTATTTACGTTCAAGTGATCTGTTTTCATAATTTCATCAAATGCTCCTTTTGTGAACCTCTCAATATATATTCAAGCATTTATTTAATAAACCAACTTCCACTTTGTTATGTCGTAATGTTATTTTTTATCATAAGGGATCTAAACCAAGGATGTGATCAAGTTTTTATTGCTATTTAATTAAGAAATACGTGATCCAACCACCGATCTTGCATTGCTTAGTTAGGAAACATGATTCTGATCAGGAGAGACAGTTTGGAAACAAGTTAATATTTTGTAATGTATTTAATATTGAATGAGTAAGCAACCACTGAAGCGTCGATGACCATCGTCATCAAATCCTCGGAGCTAGACCTGGTTGACGCAGCCTGTTTTGTACATTTTGCTTCAAAAAGTGCAAAATTAAATTAACTGCTCATGGTAAAAATTACTGCAAAAAATAGGTCTGTGTCATACGTTTTAATTTGATGCCTGAGGTTCTTGGGTTCAATTCTCTGCGAGACATTAACTACAAAATAGCTTTATAAAATCATATTTATTATTTCACTTAATTTAAGTATAGGTGAAAGAAATACACTTAGTGTATAAAAGTTCACCTTTAAATATATTCCAATAAACTGTGCTCTAGTTAATCCGTCCCAAGTTTACATATTTGTAAAATATGCTTGTTTTAATAAAGTTTACCATAAGACTGAACTCAAAGAGCACTTAAGCCTTGTCATAGTCAGATGTAGTTGGTTTATGCCTCTACATAATACATGAGAAGTTCTGCATTTAAACCTTATGTAACCGGTTTATTACAAATATGTATTTCGTTATGTTGGAAAACGAATTCTGATGTATGAAGTTTCGTGACTGTATGTGTCGCTGGAATCAAGAAGACACGTTTATGCATGTAATAACAACTGTAATACATTCTTTACGAGTACGAGTCTCCAGTACAATATAGAAAAAATAATCTATTAATGCAATTTCGGGACTCGAACAACGCTGACACGTTGACACAGTTTTAATATTCATTTTATATACAAAATTAAATTTATATATTTTTAAGCTATTGCATAGATTTTATCAAGGGCTTGATCGCGGCGACTGAATCAAGAAATCCCGTAACGAAAAAAACCTAACACGATGACGTAATATAGGTGCGGCCAATACGCGTTAGAGCGGGACACAACACATACTGCGTATTCACATCTCTCTGACGATATCGGTGCCATAGCGTAAGTGCGGCCGGTGCAGCCAGTACGCGTTAGAGTGAGACAGACTATATAGGCGTGTTAGTTAGAGTCTGGTAGAGTGGTAGATTGAATTAATATCAAAAGAAAAAATACTGATAAATAAAAAGTAAATAAATAATTATAATTGCATAAGTTTATTGAAAATGCTATGCAATAAAGCATAGTGCTTTACCGCGGCAGTCCCCGAGTGCCACACGTTTTTTAATCTTCGCTTTTTATCTCGGTGACAATATATTAATATAATTAAAAAAGTTTTTGTAAGCATGTTGTACCTAAACAAATTCTGATTTCTTCGTTAATTTATCACGAAATCCTGCACGTATGTAATGTCGGCCCCATTATTCGCAGTTGACGTCGATTTTAATTTCCTGCATACGTACAAGATGTCGAGGCTTTTATCGATTCGTCTTAATATATATAGCTTCTATTTTTAGCTTATGAAAAAGCCTGAACCATCGAAGCTTTTATCTGCAATTTAAACAGTGATTCTACTGAATATTTATTTCGAAGGACGTCTGGTACTTTATACCTACTGTTTAATTAACGTATAATGATACATCTTTAAAGCCTTTAAAAACGCGAAACATAATCAAGGTTTATGGTACGTTTATTAATACATATATAATGTTTGTTTTAATTTTTATAATTTTATAATAAAAATAAATAATTAGAAAAACAACAATACTACAAATACAGACAATTTCATTAGTTGAGCTTACAATAGTTTTAGGTTTCATAATCTATTGTCAAAACGAGTAAACATGATAATGTAATACAAAATAATCAATAAACCTTATACTTATAAATGTATTCCTATAGTTATAAAAAATAAATATTAAAGTCGTGGAATGGAATGTAAGAAAGAGTAAAAACTTTGTTCGAATTTTCCAATACTTCTGCATTCTTTTGTAACCATTGCTGACCATCGAAATTTACGGAATGAAGCTTATTCTGCACATCTTATAAGAGCTTTTGTTAGGTTTTTAAAACGTTTCTAAAAATCTCTTGTATTTGTATACTTAAGCGAGATTTGCATTTATTGGTAGGGCAGACGTTTGTTTTTTTACAAACTCACAACTTAATTAAATTAACTAGAGATGTAACAGAGCTACGGATATCATTAAACGTTATTTAAAGACCCAGAATTCATTCTTTCGATGCTCTTCCTATCCCTAGAGAACTTTCTCCCAAACCAGGTAGTGGTTGACTGAAATAGGCTTGCGGAAAGTGTCATTAGAGAATATTTAGAACTCTATTTGAACTCATTTAAATACCTTACTATAATGTAAGTGCGTTCTTCTATGACGCCATGCCTGCTGTTGATAAGCGTTTGTTATTGTATTTTTTCTGTCAATCTGACAACTGGAGATAGTGCAATTGTTGCAGTTTCTTACAATTTCATTGTAATCCAAAACTTATCATAATCGAGACTAATAGTATATGTATATATCGTATTTAGAAAAATATTATACTGGCATACGACGAAATGAATTTTGATTATTTATTTTAATTATAGACAGTGTTAAATTTTGATTAGATTTACACTTATGGATATTGAATAATTAATTTGTGTGTGGTTTGGTCACGAACAAATAACCAGAAGGTTGAAAATCATAGGACTGGCCAATACACTAACTATTTGAAACATTATCATAAGCTCGGTATAGGCACTGAGTAGCCTTATGTTTAATAAACAGCGGAACTATTGGCGAAGGGCCAAAGGTCATATATCAGAAGGCTTTATATTGATTTGGGTTTATTATTATTGGTATACAAAATATTTATAAGTCTTTATAAAAAATTGGTATTGTATTATATCCATAAACATTATTTAATCATTTATGTACGTGTACCTATATAAATAAAAGCAGTTTTGGCCTATGGGTTTCAGGATTCAACTCTCATGCCTGAGGTCGAGGTGGGATCGATTTTCGGCTGTGTACCAATGGAGCCAATCTATGTGCGCATCTAACACTCGTACGATGAAGAAAAACATCGTGATCATGATTTCAAACAGCACGTCTGAAATCTAAAAATCGACGGCGTATCAATTTTCACGACAAAAGGCTGCTCACCTACATGTCTGTAAAATAAAAATAATTAAAAACACGGATTCAATTTAGGGGCAAAATATGGTTGTCGCGTCACTGGATTAATATTATTAAAAGATACATAACTTGATTTTACAAAACATTGATTTTTCCATTGCAAATATAATAAAACTCTAAGCCATACATCAGATAGGCTGTGTAGCGATACTGTCGTCACATTGACCCAAATGAGCTACCATTTGGCACGCCGCCCTGACACCACCCGCCCTATCTCACATCGCAGATCACATTTTGACCTAAGTTTTCTATCATAAGCTCTCGTAGGTATTTTGAGAAAAAGGAGGCAAAGTTGAAAAATCTCATACTTTTTCCAGGAGTGCGATATAAAATACGTCTAGAGGGTTGTTATATTGTTTGCATATCAAGAAGCCAAATGTATTTTTAATAATTCAGGTTTGCCAAAAGAAAGTTTACAGATATTTATGTATAACCTTAATTATTTACCGTAACCAAGGCACTCCGTCTCACACGTTTCTCGCGCTATTATCAGAATAAATTAAATTACAAAAGTTAAAGTTACGTAAATGTAAAGCGGCTAACAAAACTCGTTACACCACTGCTCGGCTTGAAACAGATTAGATTTCAGTTTGGAGTTACCTGCCCAAAGTCAGATCGATTCTACCGGATAATTTATTATAATCTTTGTGTATATAGAGTGTAAGCAGGGTTAGTCTAATGATTAAGGGTAATATATAGACTATTCATCACTCATACAGGTGGTAAATTTGAACTTTGGCATTGTAGATTTTTAATGTGGGTAAAACTTGTATGATGCATGAAAAAATTTGCGTCTATTATCTACCTTACTATAAAGAAAAGTGATTAATGAATGACAGAAATACGTTTGCGAGAAGACAGAAAATACAAGAATTGGTTCTGCCTATAGTTTAATAAAATATATATAAATTAAAAACACTCAATAAAATCATGCACTTTTCACTCAAAACTGGATTACAGTTGATCGATTTTCTATTTTCAATGTTCCGTTTCTTTATTCTTGGCTAGAATTTTCTATGAGTTCACCGTTTCACTTGAAAACGTGCGTTTAAAGGGAATTTTAAAACAGCAATTTTATTTCAAGCACACAAAATTTACTGAAGACTTCACAGGATAGTCGCCACACTGTTTCACGTGTTTAAAAATGCTATTAAACTAATGTATCAGAAACGAGATGATCGAATAAAAAAGAAAAGATTTGGCGCTGTTTAGACGATTGCAATGTGTCGTGGTGTAGTACTGCTAAAGGAAATGTAAAGGAACTTATATTTTATACTTTCTATATTTTCATTGCGTGACTTTTTACATGCGTTTGATGGTCCATACATGGTAACAGGGAAATGCAATCAGCATTGACTTATCATATATGCCCTTTTTCTATATCCAAATACGATGCGTAATATCTGTGGGAGGCCGATATTTTATAGCGAACACATTTTTCTAAGATAGCTAGCCAATGTTTTTCGTAGATGAAAAAAAATCTCGTCAAAATAATAAGAGAAAACACGCGTTAAGCAGTTTTTGCTGAGCTAATCAAAAAAAAAAAAAAAATAAAAAAAAAATAAAATACGTTTATTTTGGAACATAAGATCTTCTAGGTATCACTTATTCCACGTCAAGTGTCACAATAACAATATTATAAACAAATCAAAAGATCATTTTCGTGTCACTTTTACGGGTATCGAAAAGCGATTAAACGTTACGGTAACGCCAAAAATTCCATGATATGTGTGAGGGTTATCGGAGGGGAAGGGGGGGAAGGGGGGGCCGGAAAGGGAAGCGGGCCCATAAATCCGCTGTTCGAGACCGCCCAGCGCACTTCCTGAAAATGTGCGCTGTCGACATTTTTTATATCTTTCATATCAATAATATATTAAAATCAGCCAGTGCTATTTTATTCAAGTTTTCTAGAGGGTCGTAAAGTTCATCGGAAAACGAAAGCGTTACGTTGAGTTTCACTAGTGAAAATATGTATTCCTTGGAAATTAAACCCGCGTACTTCTCTTATTATAAATTAAGTATACATCAGCTATACATCCTCCAGCCATAATCAGAATCCCAGAAGCCGATAGCGTATACGTGAACATCTGAATTAAAGAATAATCAGCCGTAGGAGGCCCTTTTTTAAATTCTTAATTAAAAAAAGTCTCTTTGACTTCTTATGTGGACTGCAGGTAAAGCAGATGGGGAATTGTTTAATTTTTTTTTAAACTGTAAACAGAATTCATCCTATGATCTTTTCACTTTCTGTTTAAATGCTTAATCAATTGGGTTTTAGCGACCTTTAATATCATTCCTACATTTTCAATAATGAAATAAGTTTCCAAATAATATTGTCAATTTATATCTGGAATACAAAAGATTAATATTAATGAGACCTTACGTATAAGCCCCAATTAGTTGTGCATAGTTTAATTGATTTTAAACAAAGTCACGCGAGAAGAACGTAATATAACTCTAGGGCTTTTAGAAAGTTTATAAATAGAGGGTTTATGCCATCACATCATCATTTAAAGAAACTGTCTTAAGCAGCTTTAATTATATGAAAATTAAAATAATTGCAAATCTTGTAAAAAGCCGCTCACTTATTAGTTATATAAGAAATATATATATATTTGAATTTGCAAACGCAAAGTATCAAAAATTGAATTATAACTTCGAATCAATCTTTAGGCATTACCTTTATATGTTTAGATAACATTTATTAGTCTGAATGAAAGATTTGTATGTAATGCGAATCGAAAGGATCTCGGCTTGAGTGTTTCCTTGGAGTTAACGTTTGATGTCATTGCGAAGAAGATTGATTGTCTTTGATGCGCTCCCATCCATCACTGCTTCGTAAACACGCCTCACTATTGATAACTTATAGTAAAACGCACAAGTAACGCTGTAAATAGCAACATTTTTCACTTGTAATCACGGAAAATACGCAGATGTAACGAGCCAGAGTTGCGGTAAGAAGTAAACGGAACGTAAACCTATTTCAACTTCCTTCCACTTCCACTACGAGTATAAGATAGTAGTGCTACTAGTCATGTATGTTCCTAAAAGCCTCTAAGTCCCAATAATAACACCCTTTAAATGATCCTTTTTTAATTAAAACCAAGTAACCAAAAAAGTAATAGATCCATTAAATTTTTTGAAAGTTTTCTGTAAAAACCTAATTACAAAAGAGCAATAATATAAGTCGAGTTACATTGTAAAAGCTGTGATTAATGACTAAATTCCACTTAACTTTACAAGTACAAAAGCACAAAAGCCTTTCAATTGAATTTCGTTAAATAAAGGATTGTAATAATCGCGGAGCAAGTCTTCTTTAGTTGCTACAAATGACTTTTTCCAATGAAAAGCGATCGATAGGTTTTACATAAGTTGACTTTGAATAGATAAGAAGCCTGAACTAATATTAAAGAACTTATACCGATAGAAAAACGATTTAAGTTAAAAATGGGTCAAGCGTGTGGCGTGTAATAACTACAGGAAGATCGAGAAGTGAGTTTTAGTTTTTGAAAACGTTTATTTAAATTTCGTTAAATCGTGTTAGTAATTTACTGAATTCGATTTCCCGTAAACAATATTTGTGTGTAGTGAACAACAAATTATTACTATTGTTTAAAAGTACAATCCTTTGTTAAAACCATAGGTTAAAATAGAAAAACAAAAGCAATAGCAATGCCTCTTGTGACGTCAAAGGCGTGAATGAACTCCATTCAAGCATCTGAAAGCTGTGACCCATTTACATCGCGTTTTACTTTGTGTTATTTTTTGACATATTACATGTTAGAGATATTACCCGGGATCGATGTACGCTTATGTACAGTACAGTACAGTTTTAACTTCTACTACAGCGATAGCAAACAAAACAGTTTGTCATCATTATTTTTTAAATTTTAACTTAAAAACATCTGAAGGTCCTCTTCTGAAAGGTTTATTGATTAACGTGTATTTTTGTACCCTTTTTAAAAATACGTTTATTTTTTATTTTGGAACATAAGATCTTCTAGGTATCACTTATTCCACGTCAATCAATTCAAACTTGTAGGCATCCCTACTCATCGGCAAAGACAGAGGGTGTAGGCCGAGAGAAAAAGCCGGCGTAAAAAACTCTCGGTACTCTTTTAAAAAAGCAAATCATCAAACAATATTTAAAACAAACATATCAAATTAATTAGAGGCAGCCTGCCCAGCACTAGTCCCAGGCCCTTTTATCAACTAGATAATCAATAACATTTACTCTATTACTAAATGGAATCTGCTATAGACAAATACAAGATTACAGAGCTACGTTTACAAAAAAAAATCTATTTTCATCTTTCTTTCCGCTTTAATAAAATCTAGTTAGTACAACTAACTCGTTCCAGTACATCCGCATATAAATGCACTCTTGTGGCTCACAGCCTATATCTATAATTCTCATCTCTTGGCACAAAGCTGGTTGATTGCACCCGTTGCCCCAAGCGACGTACTGCGTCAGCTTAAACGCAACCTTTTTATATCAGAATCAATAGCTCGGGGACCCGGTGTAGGTATTAGTAATATTTAAGTTAGAAGACTTGTGACTCAACCTCATTTGAATAGGTCGCGTCAGTAACAAAAAAATTTTAAAGATTGCTACTTAACTGACGTAAAATGAGTTTATTGTTTAGTTTTAGAAGGTTTTTTATATGTGATGTCGGCTCCGATGTTTATGCAGCTAAAGCCTAAAGACTAAAATACTATTCAACATATCGACTAGATTGGATAATTATTTTGAATAAAAGTATTGTTAAAGTTTCTCTATTTTAAAAATACTTTTAAGTCAAAAACTAAGAACAATGGATACGAAGATTGATATCTCCATTGCCATCATTTATCAAACCACCCACTACTCAGCATTTATAGGATTTATCTCAAAACAACACAAGCAAAATCCATTTGTCAAATATCAACGTAAATGACAATCATATTAATAAAAGCAATGCTACTTAAAATATCAGACGCAACCGAAAAAATTTAAAAAAAGTGCTTAAATATTCAAAATATAACCTGTATATCGAATATTTAACACTAACCAATGAGTTTTTAGGCAACATAACTTTATTTTACACGAAATTTGAGAAAAAAGGTCTGGCTGTGACATATTAGTTCCATGCACACTGTCTGATTATGAAGCGACTTATATGTTTATATATTTTTTGTTTTAATACACTAAAAAGTACCAACTTTATTAAAAACAATATTTTACCTAGAGAATACAATCAAAATTCTAATAAAAATACATACATATTTAGTTGCAATTATCGTTTTACTTAATTACTTCGGCGACAGAATTTCTTGTTTTATTTTTAATATATATTCTTTATAATTTATAATTTGATTTTTTCTTTATAATTTGAAGTAAATTGCTAGTATTTTTTGAATAATTTAATTAAAAATACGCTGTATGTGAAACTGTGGTTGTTAGAAACTAAAAACCCTGAGGTGATTTGTGTCTGGACTGTATGGGACATTCTCGAGTGCAATGACCCCGGTTTTTGCTTTTACTAAAAGCATTTAACTCTTTTATTTTAGTGGGTGTATGAAAGACGTGGATATTTTCACCTTAAATAAAAACTTTTAATATAATCCAAATTGTTTATTTTACAAAACACCGTCCACATCATTATTTTATATGTATAGGGTAAAATTTAAGTTCAATGGCCTAATGGTACTAATTAACCAAATATCGTATTTATAACACACCAAGAACAAAAATGTGACGATCTTATTTGATTTATGCTTTTTTGATATAATGTGAGACATTTTATACTTATTTTCCAAAAAATATTTTAATCTCATTGATTGACAGCTTGAGTTAATACATCCTTTTAGCAAATGCTTTGTGCCCTAGGCAGGCACTTTATGTGAGTAAGAACCCTTGTTGCATTGCTGCAAGCGAACCACTCACGAATACGTTTAAAGCTTAGGTATTTCTCACAACTATATCTCGTGTGCACTTAACACATCTTTTTATGTGAAAATTGTATATGAAATACGTTTCAACATATAGAGTTCACGGCTAATAATTAAATTTCTCTAACACACGCTAATAAAGGCGCTCATTGTTAACTTATATTTAAATTAATAAAATAATTTGTTCATTAAATCATATTATATTTGTTATCTGAATATAGTTCACTAAAATTGAGACGGCTAATGGCGACGTGTATCTCTCTCGTATATATACATATTAATATTAAGTTCATGTAAATAAAATATTTTTTGTAATGCGAACTAAAGTTCTTTAAACATTATCTACAAAATAGAAGCTAAAAGATTTTTGAGAAAAGCCATTTTTGATCATAAAAACCTATGGTAATTAATTATTATATAATTTCTAACTAATTTAAAAACACTTTGAAGCGAACTTTAATATTTATATAATAACTCGCCTAAACTGCTTCCTTAATCGTCAAATACTAAAATTATAACTTAACGCTAATAACATGTTACAACAAAATAACACCTGTTCAACCTGATTTTAAAAGATTTTATTCATGACGTCAGGCACACGCTGGCTTATACATAAGTGAGTTCGCTAAATATGTCAAGTTCCGGAGACATATTTTAGATTATAAAATATAACCTGACTGGTAGTTTATATTAATATTATTAATTAAAGCTATTGAGTTGGATCAACACAGTACAGATAGTAATGAGATTATTGTGTAAATTGACTAGCACTTAATTAAGATACTGCAATGCAATATTGTTCACTTGTTAGTTCTATTATTTGTTTCGCCTGCCTGGTTCATTGCCGCTAAATTTATTATCTTTTTATATTGAAATTCCATAGGCCATATACATCAAATTTAGCGGTTGTTCAACAATTAAGGATTATGTAAGTCCTTTTTCCTTGTTCACAATTGAATTTTTTAGTGAATATTATTACATTTGTAAAAAATAAAATATCAGTCGCGCTAAAATCCTCAGATTTATGTATCTGTTTTATGATCATTTGTCCAATAGGCACTATTATCCTTCACCGTTCGAGCGAATGTTTAACGCGCTATCAGAGAAAAAGTCAATTGGTGCACAGCCGGGTGATCGAACCCACGATCTCAGGGATAAGAGTCACACGCTAAAGTTATAAGCCAACATGTCATATTTATACTTAAATAAAAAAATATTTAATGAATAAGTAAATTGTACGAATTTGTTGAATACTTTTTAGTGCATTTTGTAGAGATTGATGATAAGGTACAATTATTTTAAGATTTACTTTTGTCGTTTCCAATACATATGTATTGTTGTTAATGAATGTCGTAAAGATGACAAACCAGAATAATTTACATAAGATTCGCCATTATGCATTTCATAAAAACCGTTTGAAAGTTATACACTTTTAGATTACCCAGACGGGCGATAATGCGATGCATCCACGGCTTGTTTCGTTGCATTTGTAATGCACTGCTTCTTATCCTGTGCTGTTTAGACTTGCAGATATTTTGTCGCAACTTACTTCTGTAACATGGCGCCGTCTTGTTTATAACCTAGACGTTGAAGTCTTGAATCCTTTTAGTATCCTAAGTAGTTCCTGTTATAACTCAAAAAGAGACAAAAGGCACGCTACGCCAATAAGTATGGTATTGACAATGTAACTTTATTAAATGATTATTACAACTTAAACGGTTTTACATCTACAATATTTGGAACACAAAATTACTTAATTATGCATAATCATTTTATAGTATTAAAGCATATTTTGTATTGTTTAATAGGCATTTAAGCATTTGACCTCGCCACAAAATATAAATCTCTTCTGCAACAAAAGAGTCCATAAATGAATACTTTTCCAATTAAATCGCTGGGTTTTTTAATTAAACGAATGTTTAAAGCCTGGCTCAGATCGCTATAGGGCAGAGCTTTGCCCTAATACCGATTGACGTTTTTACTGCCGCGTGAACGGTAAAAATATTTTATTAACCAATTTGAGGGCTCAAATCGATTGTCCTTAACAAGTGATTTTATGGACGATTTTAGGAAATACATTTTCACGACGACTTTTTATTTGAAAGTAAAATTAAGCTATTCGTTTTTTTTCAACATTTTTTCTTTGTAAATATATCGTTAAAGAATAGTAAAAGTGATAAATACTATAACATAATATTTATATTTTTAATTGATTTGATTTTATATATTTTCCATAATTCAGTCAACAGATCGACGCTCAGGATGACCCCAGTTTAAAAACTCAGTTCGTATGCGCGTACTGCAACGCATTAATAATTGTTTATTGCGGCAGTGCTGTGACGGGCATATCTCCAGCGAATTAACAATCACAACGACTACTATTCGTTCTGTCGAGATCGAGTTTCGTTCGAGATATAAGCTTATCGAGAAACCTTTAATTGTAAGTAAAACGCGTTAGGAGATTTGAATCTTATCTACAAAGCTTAGTACTATATCGAGCCAAAATAGTTTTAAGAAAATAAAAATCTTAATTACATCGTAATTCTGTGAGTACCACATCAAGGAAACATTCAATTATTATTTACTGCTACAAGCCTGGATTTATTTAAGCTATTAAGAATATCCATAGCCCTAATCCCCTGCATCATGTGCACACCTCTCATACACACCCTTACGAACAAACCTTCACATCACACAGCGCAGTCTTTTAGCTATATATTTAGTATAATTTTGTTCGAATGTTTGTCAGTTTGTACTAACTGTTCATAATTGTCCTCCTATAATTGTGAGTAATTTCCGAAATACCCAAATGAGTCCTGATCGATTTGTTATTTTACTTTTTATACTAAACAAAGATTTGTTAAAATATATATTGGAAACAATACGTAAGTAAAACATTTATTAAAATGACTGTTTACGTCTAAACAAATTCTGGCTCATTCATGTCTCTGGCCTATTGAGCTGATTATGAAAACATCTCAAGTTAAAAAGAAAATGAATGGCTATAATCAAAATTAGTTGCCAATTACCGCGGCTTCTCATTTATAAAGTTTCCTTTTTGAATGGAACTCAACTTGTTTCGCTTAAGCATTGAGAGCGCTGCCCTATTGTTCGAGTCTAATGGTTCGGAGGTTATAAAGCGCTTTAGGCGGTTTCAAAGTCATGACGCATGCGCTTTGCGTAATGTGTCCTCTTGATGACGCCCCCGGTTAGGGTTCAGATAGACATGCTACGTTTTCTGGAATAATTCATTAAAAATAAGGCGTAGTTTAAAACAATTGCATAAACATGAACGAGACGTTGCTGTATGGAGGAATTTTAGTGATGCGATGGAAATAATTTTCTACAAATCAGTTGAACGCAGATATTACAATCTCATGAGAGATATTACACGTAAGAATATTGAATCTTGGATAGTCTCAACGCGTCTCCTTCGTATTGCAAGATAATATACCAAGTAATCATGATGTTCTTAATCATCATGTAGACGCAAATGTCACTTGTGCTTATATCATGCACGTCTGTAGTCGCCTTAAGTATGTGTGCATGTGTGCCATGTGCAGATGTGTGTCGAAATGGGCTTCGTTACATTCGCATGAATGAGAGAGATGGTGCGATCAATATTTTGAGGCTTTGAGGATTCATGAAATTTTTAGTAGTTTCATAATACCCCTGTGTCCTTTAATTAAATCTGACATTGAGAATGACAGTTAATACAGTACGTCTTTTAGTTCTTAATAATTATATAATTCAAATAAATACCAACCAACAGTTAGAACTTAAATTAATTGAATCGATATATCTACCAGGGCACGTGTCATATGTCATTAATTAATGAGTTGAGACTAATCAATCAAATATATGCTAATTAATTATTCTTGACTGCAAGAATCACTATAACTATTAGAAAATATTATTTCTACTACATGTAGTCAAAATACACAAATCTACCGATGTGTATATCAGAAAATAAGTAGTGACATAACTCATTTAATCTGTAGTTAGTTAACGTGCCGTTTAATATAGCTTTAATAACTAATTATACTCACATTTTAATCCAAGGTATGATTTAAAAAATCTAACATTAATTTTACACACCACACACTTACAGCCGAGTAACCTCACCCACCAATTCAAATGTCATTTGACATATTGCAATTATAATAAACTATTTCGATTTCGACATAGCACCGGAAATTGGCAAGCGAGGTTACATTTGCAGTAAGCTAGCAGCTATGTTACACAGATCTATTTCTATTCTACTTGGACATTGAGTCAAATGCGTTTTAAAAAGAAAAACAAAAATAGGGCAAATAATGAGGACAGAGCAGGCAATGACTGAGCACACGACACAAAGCGTTCTAGGCCGCCTCCACACGAAACTACGAAATTGCTACGTATTTTTTAAAAATACAATGCTTTTGTTACTTTTTTTAATTTAGGCAGTCTATAGACATTGTTATTAGAGAAATAAAACATTTACAAATGATGATAATGTAAGAATGATTAATATATTGCACTAATCTTGTAATTTTTCAATTGTATTAAACTAAGCGAAGAAAGTAAGTTTTAATTTCATGTTCCTTAATATATTACAATGCTTCGTGTGGCTGCGTAGTTAAGAGTATAGAAGAAACATGTATATATGAAACGGTTAAGGCGGTAAATAAGAGAACGAAAAAGAAGAGAAAAGTGATGTGATATCTGATATGTAAATAAACATAAAACAGAGCAAATTAAAGGACAGTTTAAAAATAAATAAATTCCAATGAAATTCCAAAGTTTTGGGAGAACTGAGCTACGCTCAAGATTCATTGAAGTCTGTAATTAAAGAAAACTGGATTTCATTAATTTCCTTCATTAGGTAAATTAAATACACCATTGTTTGATTGATTTGAAATTATTTATTGTCGATTATCAACTCAATTTTTATTTGAAAGTTTAACGAAATCCAATTCAATTACTTACATAAATTTAATTTTTCAGCCAATTTCAAACTGAAAATAACTTCAGAAATGAATTAATACAACAACCATTCGTATAGTTTTATACAAGAGTACCTTCGAGTCCCTCGGGAAGAGGTAAGACTCACCTGAAACTGAAGAATTTTATTTTATTCATTTGATAATATATTCGGCATAATTTGGTATAATGGGTCCAATATAATTCACTTAATGTACTCTTACAGTTATGTTTAAGTATTTTGGTTAAAAATATTCATGACAAATGACATTATTGGAAATAATAATAAAAAACGTAATCTTATTAAATATTTGTTTTATTTTTTCATATCTTTCGCTTTCACTCAGTCCGACAATCGACAAGTTTACGTAATCAAAAATAACATTTACGTAATTTATAATTCCTATGTTGATAAGATTCATAATTTACAACATATACGGGAACATATAAGAAATGACATGGGAACTTCACAATTTTTCGCTAAATAAATAGAGACTTCCGAAAAACTGGCCAATAATTCAAGCAATGACGTTTATTTTCGCTGTACGGCGTGATATAAGAATTCATTTTCAGATTTATAACCCTCTATGCAAATACTATGTGATGGATATTGCTTTAGGTTCTATGTGTCGAAATTAATGTTTTTTCAACGGCACGAGCCTTGAATTTTGTCATTTTTCATGACATTTTAATATGAAATAAGACATTTTCATTTCGTGATATTCAATTACCTCCTCTAATATGTCATTTTAGACGTTGATATATCTTTGAAGAGTATAAATGTAATAAACGGCATAAGATAGATGTAGATTACGTATTATTATCTTGTAGCTACCAGTTTGTAACAACCAGGAAATATATATGTAGTTATAATTTGTAATCAAAATTATATTGAAAATTATTAAAAAAATTAGGACTTTATTTCCAAGCTATGTTATAATATATGTTTAAGAAAAACATTATTTTTTTATATAAACTATTATATTTCACGTTTCCACAATGGTAATACCAAGAGGTCAAATAACATTTGACACGTACGTACGATTAACGTGACCAAATAAGGTTGAAGAGAGGGTATGATTAGGTCCAATTGGATTACGGTCGCCTGTCGCTGACCAAGCGCTGGTGGTAATCAAGCCACTCCCGAATTAATCGTTATTATTGACTTTGGATTAATTAAAGCTGCGGAAGGTTAATCGGCGAGCCAATCTGGTGCGCCAATAGTTATGATTTGGTCATTGCTTTCAGTGAGTATTCTGCACTTTTAGATGTTATTTATTTGCTTTAAATTTCAACCTTAAATTGTTTATGCAACATGCTGTGCCAGCTAAACATTGAAATTGAAATATTTATATTTTAATAATAAGAAATAACTAATTAATAAGTTAAGGTACATTATACATTGCAATTATAATATAGTTTTCATTTAATAATCCGTATCTTGATTGGCCTATATAAAATTACAGTGTAGCGTTCCTCTACTACCTACTCTCTGCTACGACAGATACTGATGCTACGATTGCTACAACGAGTTTTATATATGTAAATGCATATTTTATTTATATATTTTCATTTACAACGAATATAAAATATGAATGTGTATTTTTAAACTAGTATTACTCTAACTTAACATTTCTATTTATAGAGTTCGCTTATCGTCGGAGGTTTTGAGTACAAATTAATTTCTATTGTTATGAATTTTATGGCGTTAAGAGCGTTTATTCAAATTAGCCTTTAGTATTTAAGGGCCTTGAACAAAATCAAGATGATTGCTCAGTTCGTTAATACTTCCTATGTATAAATGAAAATATTTATCGATTTCTTACGTAAAAAAGTTTAACCAGAACACAAAATAAAACAAGGCACAATTCAATCCCTAACAATTGCAACAACTTTCCTAGTTATAAATTCATTAAAACTTTATAAAAGACTTAGGGAAGACTTTATACACTCACCATTTTTGTCCAATTTATTTCGTTTCTGTTAAAATAACATATAAAATAAAAATGAATAATGTTACCTGTATAGAGGCTAAATAACTCTATCATATAAATATAATATCATATAAATATCATATTGGAAATATACTTAAATAAAATTGATTTAACTTATAACTGGGGCGACACAAGCGTTTCCATTGATTGGTTTTACGCCAAGGGTCAGCTGTAATTAATTAAGTTGGCAACACTGTGCCATCTGTCAGATATGCTGTGTGACCTGTTTTGAAGTTTAAATAGTTTAAGATCGTAAATACAGATTATTGTTTTGTTTTCTTTTCTATTAAATCTGAATGTTTATAAATTAAATTCTATTACTAATGCTACTTTATGAACGTTGGCACATTATATATAGTAGGCCTTAAGAGCATCTATTTTTATTCGAAAAGAGGCCGATTTCTATTTGTATATACAAGGAGGAAGTAATTACTAAGATGTAAATCAAATAATCCTTAGTGAGACGCTGTTGATATCCCCAGGCCTGATAAATGATGTCGGCATTAGGATAAAACTGAATCATTTATTGCTTCATGTTATTATTCATGTATTCAAGAAGCTTTCAATTAAGTTACGGTCGAAATAGTTTTTAATTCTGTAATAATGTTACCGCACGTAATTATTTTTAATATTTTAAATTATAGTACTAACCAAAATACTAACGTTGATTTAATATACTATAAATAGCATTAACAAGTTTTTTTATTTATTTTTTTGTATAGAGATAATTTTTTGATATATTTTCCTATGTATATACATCTACGAATTATTATAATTACTAACATATGGACAGAGCCTCGATTAGCAGCTAGTTAAAATAATATATATATATATATATATATTACTGCAAACTTAAAAAAAACCAGAAGATAAAAATTTTCTCTTATAAAAGTTGGCATTTATACTGATTTGCATTTCAATCCTTTCATTGTGCGAAACGAGCCCAAAATCTTAAGGATCTCTTGAAATAAGAGGATACCAATTTGGCAGTGTTTTAGAAATACATTGAATGAATTCAATCTGAATTTCTAGTGGACTTTAGGGTATTAAAGAGTCTTTTGAATATTCCCTACTTATTTTTTTTCATTACGTAACCTAAAGCTTGAGGTAAAGTTTTATTTCAAAAAATCATGTAATATGTTTATATGTATTTTCGCTTAGGCTCACTTAAAATATAATTCAAAATTTAAAGTAAAGGATTTGAATTTAGAATATCAAGGTAATCAAGTAGCTTCAAAGGCGGTTAAATTATTCCGCTGTTAGAATCATTAAATATTTCAACAATCAGTCTCAAGTGCGAGTGCAAACTTCTATCGGGCAATTAGCGCCATTTGCAATTCCAAATTCAAAGTCGTTAACGATAAAAAAACGGCGAAAAAATTAAGAGCAGCCATAGAGTAAATAACCAACTGGCGACTAAGAAAAACATAATTAACAAAAAACTCTAAATCTTGAAAATGGAATGCAAAGTGAAAAAATTTTAAACGTATCGTCTAATTAAGTTTATTCTTTAGAAATGAGGTTTTATTCGAGACCGCTTGTTATTTTATTCTTTTCGCAACGGTTTATGAATATTTTATAACTTTAAACTTCTTTTCAACCCTTTGCAAACAATCCAATCTCGGTTTTCCAGACGTACCTGTAACAAACAAAATGAACTATGAGACTCCATTTAATACAGTTACTGGCTTGTTTCTTTTTACATTTGGTCTAAATTCGTCGGACAAAAATGCTTAGGTGTATTTGTCAACGTTAAGCTGACTTAGTGCATTCCGACCGCAGTAACAATGCTCTAACATTTAGCACAAACAACAGACATCAACAAATGTCAGCAATTTGCTAAGGTTTTGTGAGTACACGGCGGAATCTGAGGCCTTTCAGCCCAATTAACGGACAGAGCGCAACGTTTAACAAGTTGGACTGCGGTAAATGACACCGCTGGTATGATGTTTTCTCGATGTCATACCATTTATATTTATACCTGGTAACATTGCACTCTTTACAAGAGGTATTTTTGTTACTTCATGTAAATGAGCTGCTATTAAAACATACAAAAATATTAGCCCATATATAAACTATTAATTTAAATTGTTCCGTTTCCGTGTTTAAGCTGCCCAATCTATAAAGTCGCTATTTGTTTTAAAACTACATTTGATATTCTCGACTAACGTTTTGTAAATTATAATTTAATTAAAGGCCAAACGAGCGACATTTTTCATAAAGATAAATAAATTCTCAAAGCAATAATTTTTAAATATTGCCTTAACGCCTTCACTTGCTGTTATTGCTCTGGCGCTCGTAATTAGTTAAATGACTAAGACGCGTTCAATGTGAGCTCAAACACCTTGGAATAAGGGTTATAAAAGCGTCAAATTCTGTTGCGTAACAGGGAAAAATCGACTTTATATCTTTTCGTTAGGGAGTATAATAGCGTGGGCGTATGAAAAATGTGACTTAGTATTCAAAATGAACATTAGCGTATTAAAGCGCAGTATTAATAGTCGAATGTCGTGATGTAAATAAATGGCAGGGGTAGTGTTTTTAATTCACACATCTGTCGCACTTGTGGACTAAGCAGGGTTAATACGGTCATTGGGATGCCTTTCAAATGCAGTCAGGCATCGTAACAATTGTTGATTCGAAATAAATTTAGGAATTAAGGGTCGATTGGAGCTTTAAATTGAATTAACATTGACTTAATGTCACCAAATGAATAAATGCGGATTAATACATTTCAATTTAGACATCTGTGGTATGTCGTTTAGTTATTTGTAGAGGCATTGCATTTGGCGAAACCTGGGAATGGTATTAAGAAAATTTTAAATTTTAATTTATGCGATATTAGATAAACTGATTCGCACTTAAATGCAATCGTTTATTTTAAATGTTTGAGAATACATACACTCAATGGAGTTAATTCAAAGTACAAATCAAAAGTTGCTTTAAAGGTTCTACGTAAACTCCGCAATATCTCTTATTAAATAATAGAAATATTATACAATTTGTACAAAACCTGGCAAGCCGAGTCCGAGTTTGAAAAGACTGCAATGCGCCTGCTAATTCAATAACCAACCACGGCCGCTCTAAAAATACCATTCCATATTTTCTTGATTTTTAGACCGTTTCCACTCTCATATCAGTGTGATGCAATTAAACAAGGGGACGAGAAAAGTGATTCTATTTCACCGTTTGGACATCTTATTATAAAACCTTTTTATTTGTTCAGTTACTTTTATCATTTGTGTCTGACATTCGATTCGTTCGGACGTTGTTCATTAGAATTAAGTTCTAGCTCGAGTTGTGTAACCTAATATTAGTTAAGTTACATATTTTAGTCGAGAAATTGAAGCGCAAACCAAATATTAGCAATGAACTTACACTTGTACTTAGTTCATGGTGATACGTCAGTTTTGTAAAAATGTGGTCTTTAGCTTTTCATACACTCATACATTGTAATGTAACATTCTCGTATCCGACAATGTCCAATAGGTCATACTTATATTCTTCATAGTGATAGATTTCACACATGTATGACTTACATGGAATTAAATCATACTTTTGGAAACTATTTTGACTTGAAACTGTTATGTAACCGTGAGTTGCAACTGAAAAGTTTCTTACACGTAATAATCATTTCGCCAAACGATTTCGCTATTCGAATAAAAATCACTTACGGAATGGAAACACACTTTGACAAACTTTTTGATTTGAAAACTTCTAGCCAAGTACTTGCAGACGTAAACAGCCATGCTATACAATCGATACCATTCCATTGATTCACTGATCAAATTAAAATATATGTTTTTATCGTTGATACAAACTATGGGATGTTCTATCTTGTTATAAATCACAACCTATTTTTATCTTTGTTAATTGGTTTATTCTTCACAAACAACAGTAATTCATTTATATTCTTATAGCCCATGGAAAAAAATACATGTTTTTTTCCCTTTCTTGGCCTGCACGATATACATGTTCACTCGTCTTAAAAGTCTGTTCTGATTGACGTATGTTTTCTTATTTTCTTAGTGTATTTATGTTGTCGCATACATCAAAATCTTATAGAATATACTACATAATATAGTATGTATATTTATCTAGGATACGCTACAAAACGTTATCAGGTATTAAAAATCAGTCTTTCTTTGAAGTAGATAACTAATTGTCGTGATACTTTTATAATTTTATAATATTACTGTTTCCATTATAATTGTTCTATCAACATGTCAATTATTGGATTGTAATATTCAGTTCAGATAATGGAATAATATTATTGTTATTAAGCATTAGTGGAATTGGCGCGGCGATTGGGGTTATGTGGACACTATAATGTAATTTACAAGTGCTTGTGAAAACATGACCTGAATGAAGATGAAAAGTAAAATGGAAAGGGTGGAGTCTAGTTATAAAATTGGATGACTGTCGTATTTAATACTTTCTTTATATGATGTCCGTTTTTATATAGCATAGATGTATAAAGTACGAAACGACATCATAGAATGAATCATAGCGTTGTTCTACACGGTTGGCATTAAGGGATATAATTCATCTCTCTTTTGTATTAGTAATTTTTTAATTTCTAAATTTGAAGTTGCAACTCCATTGAAACAAAATAGAACAATGATTTTACGGTCCGATGCCTCTGATACCGCAGCCGCGTGCCATTTCATATATTATGTACATTCTTGAACCAAAACTAAATGGAGTATGACTGGGACAGATTGGCCAACTGCCAACCACCCTGCGGTGTGCGGTGCTTAGGGTTTTGTTATACATTATTATTATTACGCTATGACTTGACGCATCGTTCATTAAAAAATTCATTGTCATTCAATGTTATTAATTTTGTCACGGCCTGTCATTCCACAACTGAGCACCAACACTATGTGGAACCATGTTGAACTGGAGTGTTTCTGAATAAATTCGACCAATTTTTCTTGCGTACCACTTTTTAAAAGGCTGAGGACGCACTCGCGAGCCTTCTGGAAATGTGGGCGGCGGTATCACTAAGCAAGAGCCTCCGACCCGTTTGCCTCTTGTTACATAAAAAAACTAATGTTTGCGAATATTACCATACCGTTAGTGAAGAAAAGTATTATCTGCTTATAATCTAAATAAATGTAAAGTATAGAGGTAATAACCCCAAATTAATTAAGCACAAAATCCAACGTTGCATAGGTGGGGTGGGTTAAGCGCAATCGTTAATCTTAATGCAAATTCGTGCCAAGCTCCACTAATGGCACCCGTATTTACTGTTTACACATCTTATTCTGCTTCCAATTATTTTGTGACTCTGAGCAATTTGTAGTGATGATATAGATAAAAATAGCTGAAGTCCCAAAAATGCTAACGAAGCAAGAGTGTAGTTATTACTTGGCATTGTGAAATAGATTCAATTTCTTCTACACAATATATAAAGTAGCGTATCGATCATAGATAATAAAACTGAAACAGGGTGGCTGAAAACAGACCTTGTAACGCTAAATGCCTTTTATCGATACGAAGGCTGCAGAACTCAACAGTTCTTGTGTCGTGTTCGACGTTTTTTCGCTTCATTACCCCGGGGCACACAATGCGTGATTCCCATGAGAGGAAATTATGGAATTTTTCCAATTTCCAACAAGAAATTTATTAAGTTGGCAAGAATGTCATTTTAACGAGAATAAATATTTGCTTCGCTAAACTGTTAAGATGTTTTTACGAGTTTAATAATGTATTTTTTGGCCTCTATATATTTTTCTTTAAGGATAACTTTCGGAATATGAACTTCATTTGTATATCCGACATCCGACGATGTAAATATAAGTAAACATAAAATATCGAAATTAAATAAAATTAAATAATCGAGAAAGAGATTTAAAGTAATAATGAATTAGTCCGAAGGCTTTATGATAGTTTACTGCTCGCGTTTATCGTTACTTTACTTAGCGCTTTACGGGGTGTAATAAAACATTTAGTGAGTCGTATAACTGCGAGACGTGTTATAATACGTTATTTATTCAGTATATTTGTAGTGCTTCTATTTTATTCATGACTTGGCA
The DNA here is from genome assembly GCF_905147795.1 of Pieris rapae. Taxonomy (NCBI): domain Eukaryota; kingdom Metazoa; phylum Arthropoda; class Insecta; order Lepidoptera; family Pieridae; genus Pieris; species Pieris rapae. The sequence goes on along the minus strand of NC_059509.1, from coordinate 338,249 downwards.
GTAAGAAACTGCGATCTTAGAGAAACGTATGAGTTCTATTTCGTAATAGGAGGATTTCATATATTATAGTCTGGTAATGATTTTCATAAAAATATGTAATATTGTTATATGAACAACATATAGACTGTTTCCTGTATATTTATTCACTAAGTCTAAGACTAATATATAAACATAAACTGAAAATTTAAAGATATAGGAAGTTGTACTAGACATTTTTTCCAGGCAACATGAGTCAAATATAAGTTAAGTATGCAAGGAATTTCGAACAGCTAATTTAAATAATAAATAAAATACTTGTTAACAAGGCTTTATTTTTCCAGCAAATAAGTTCGAATAGCAACTATAATCAAGTCTCTGTTTGCATACGGACGCGGCCGCTTTTTGACGTGCTATCGTTAAGAGAATCTGTCGAATTATTCTCATGAATATTAATCCATTCGTCTGTCGCCTGGGGCTTCGTAATGGAGGTGCAATGGCTTCTGCTGATCGCTGCAGAGATCGATATTCTTACAGCAATTTTATGTCCCTTTATTTCGTGTAGGTATTTCACTTGCAATAGTGGAGAATTTCTTTCTAGCTCGTCTATCTTCGCTCTTGTTTTGAGAACTCTAATGTTAACCTTGGGTGTTTTCATAATTTTTTAATATTGTTATTACTTCTCCAAATTATAAATGATGAAGGATTTTAAGGAACGTATATGAATAGGTAAGCTTATAGGTTGCCTTCGATATCTAAAGCAAACATTTCCAATGTAACAGTAATGTGCAAATTCATCTGGTAAACTTATCTATGCGCACTTAGCTGTGGGAGATAGGGCTTCCGATCCCGACACAAATCCGGGATAGAAACGGGTTCCAAAATCATGGTAAGCGCCTCACGGGCTTAGCACTTCGATAGGTATTCAAATTGGTTTACACTTGATTAATCATAAGATGGCTTTCGCGGTGTACGATTAATTTTAGCTTCACCGACTCCAACTTGTTTAAATTTCTATAATATGAAATGCATTTTATTTTTTTACAATAATTTCCAATTTATTAGTAATTTCAACAAAACACATACAACGAACATCCTTTTAGATTTACGATGCATATGGCGTATAATTGTCATTGTTCGTAATTTTTGCAAATTTGATACACATAGGTACATATACATAGACAACATTTCTTACGAACGAAACACATGCATAGAATCACACAAAATAATAGTCTAAAAAGAAAAGTAACTAAAGATTGTGGAATAAGGAACATTTGAAGTGTGTAATGTGTGTTGCGGTTTTCTGGCTCAGCATCATGCTCTGGAGCAGATGTGTTCCATAGCACTGGTCATTCTATCAGAGACCACAACAGTTACTTACACATAAATAATATTATATATTACAGAATGCCCACCAAGTAAGGTAAAAAGTGTAAGAAATACAAAAACGTCACCTCGTATTCTCTAGTTTGACTTCCAATATAACCCAATTCAGTTTGGCATAAATCATTAATCCATAAAGCATGATAACTAAGCACCGCCCGCAAGGTATAAGGACGTATCAGTATTCGATAGGGGATCGATTTTCAGCAGCTCAATGGAATCATATATCGAAGCGTTTGAGATAACCTAACAATGTGGCGCTCTTGAACCATTTATTCGATAGTGAGATCGTTGATACAAAGCTTCTACGGTATCTTGAGAAAAATCTGTATTCATACGTTTTCAGTTGCAACACTGCGTCGACGTAATTTCATAAAATTCGAAAGTAGCATCGTTGTTTACAAATTTCTAGTAGAAAAATATTACTAAACAATGATTATTATTTACGGCAAACAATATGGCAAGCTCAAAGCGCACATCGTAGTTCACTGTTGTTTATTAGGCTTTATTCCATCGTTAGAGACGTTCCCACCTTCTGGACAAGACGCATAAATCTCAATCATAATTTGTAAGCGTCAAGCACGGGCCAGTTGTCCAATGATTGATGGAGGCCGTGCTTCATTCTAAATTCAAACCAGCCAACCGGCGGCAAAATGGCCGACCGGAGTAAATTGATTAAAAATCTATTTGCATCACAATTACCAGCCCTTAGGTGTCATCCCTATCTCATTACAACTTACTTTTAACTTAAATATGGATATTCCAAGAAAAATATTACTAAGAAATTAATTTAGCTTTACCGCGACCTGTGAAAAAGTTTTAGTAGTCAGTTAAGTTGGATTTGTAGTCAAGATTTTTTAATTCCTACGATAAATTAATGTATATATGTATAAATGCTATTGTAATTATTATAAACTTATACCTCATAAAATCTATCTTTTCAGTCTTTATCTATTTACAAATATTTATTAATTCGAATCTCTCCCAAAGTTCCAAGAACTAGCAATATAAAAAAGTAATATATGCCACACAGCTTTCAAGCGCTAAACTTTGTATAACACCTACATATGTATAACTTTGGGTTATAGGTTGGGACAAATAACTGATTTTTCTATGATTATTATTTTGAAATTTTCGTATAACATGCATTTGCATGCATGCAGTCATTAAAATGCAAACCATATTGCCAGACCGCTCATTACAAAATTTACCGTTTGCGATAGAGACAACAAAAACCCAAAGTGGGCGTTATTTGCAATGGCATCGAGTAAGGGGTACGCAGATACACATATTCCGGTCATAAAACGATGTAGCCACATAAAAATAACTACCAAAATTTTCATTGACAATAAACTGGCGACATAACGTCACCCCTTTAATCCCATAAAATTTATGTTTCAGGCTGTTCGCGAAACATTTATTATTTTAAGGGTGATCTATTTATTAGGCCTCTGGCTGAGCTAACTATTAATAAATTAAGACCCCCTGAGAGACCGGACTTGCCCTACTTACATATTATATTATTAAAATAAAGCTTACATGTAGAGATTCTGTTCAAACCTGTTTAAAATTACAAAAGAGTTACATTAATTTTGGTCATCAAAGTATTCTTGGTTTGTCAGTTCAACTGGTTGAAAAGAGGGCATTAGAAACCTACAAACATTATTCTACTTTTTATGGGAAATTACTACTTAATTTCTAAAATAATACACCATTCACGTTACAAGTACCTCTACAATTAAGTATTAACAAAACGCTAGACTCGGGAAAACTAAAGCATTAAGCGACATAAAGAATAAATTTTCAAATCAAATCAAACCTAACCGTTAATTAGACAACACAGATTATTTTTGGTCCGGATTGTAACTATACTTTACCCAATCCTTAGATTTAATATTTATCTCATTTTAGACCAATTTATTAGTTCAAACGAACTGTTATGAACTTATGTCCTTGCTCATGTCTCGTCGAGTCACAATGACATTATCTATTGTTACACTGTCATTAATTATTTTGGCGATATATTTTCTGTTCAACTGCTCTTAAATACCATTTTTATTAAATTCAGAAATGGATATTTGAATGGACGGCATTAATAAGGAAAAAATAAAACTAAACAATTCACAATACTAAATAACTAAATATTTAAATATATTATTAATATCTTTAATATTATTAAATGAATACTTAATAAGATGTTTAAGGGATAATAAATAGAAAAATAAGTATTTGGAATATTGTTTTTGTTGAGTGGGATTACAATATTTAAAATATTTCGTCTGTTTTATGACAGCGTTCATTTAAATAAATTTACGTACATTATTTCTTTTGGATTACGGTATGTATAACCAAGATAATAGACGGCTAATTCGATGAGCAAATAGCGAAGCACTCAATGAAGTCATACTCTTCAAACTATATTTAATACGGAGCTATTTTATGAAGAAATGGCAAATTTATATGTAAAGTTCAAATGCAGTATTAATCACCTTCTTTATTAACAGTTAATTTATAATTCAAGGTTAAATCTGGAAAATTCGTGATACTCACTTACTCCAGAGATCCTCGTTTTGATTCGTAACAAAGAAGCGTTTTTAAAAGACACAATAGGTATGATAATTATTTATACCAAAATAAGATTCATTAAACATTCACAAAATTGCGACATACCACACTGGAAAATATGTAATAATTAATATTTTTTTCATATTGTTGCAATTCTCGCTTGTCACTCATGGTCGAAACAGAGTGTAACAGGGAGTTAACGAGATGTTAAATTCTGAAAAACAGGCGACCTCGATAAGGGTCCGACGGGGGTACAATTAAAACGCGCGATGGAAGGCTTAAGATTAACTGAACTAGAAATAATGAGACTCCGTGAATAATGAGGTAATGTTGCATATTTCCCCTTAATTGAGGATTGTTTGCCATCATTCTAAAATTTTGCCTTTTATTTAAGCAAATTTTACAAATTATTAAAATTCAATTTTATTTTCATTAGTTTACAAAAAATATAATTGTATGAGTTTCTATGAAACCACTCCTTCTTATTGTAAATATTAAAAAATCTTTAAACATTCTAACTTTAAATAGTATCCCGATAGTTTGTCATATTGCTAATGAAAAATTGAAAGCAGAGACGTACAGACAATGTCTTAATCGCGATAGATGGCTATTTAGGTATATAGCACAGTGTATTTGATAGAAGCTTCATATCACTACAACGTGATACCCTCAAACTAAAGTGAAAGTGATCGGCAATATCGAGTTGATATTTACCAAACGTAAGAACTCTCGACACGAGTCCGTTCTTCGGAAGCGAATAAAAGAAAATAAATAAGAATTCCCAAGTACTTCTGAGGACTTTGTTAACTTTACAGTTAGCGCTTACTTACCACTCGGACTAGCTTCTTTGGTTACTGTTGACTACGTGATAGCTTTTACCACCGATCTTACTAACTACGAAACTACTACTCTTAAAAGGGTAATGTCAATCATCTATCAAATGATCATGATTAGAGTTCTATATTAGATGAAACTTCGTTTAAAAGCGAGTTATACATTAATTTAGTTTCCTGTTTCAGAAATATTGTCACTATAACGATTTTAAATCCAAGTTTACCCAGTAAATATTGTCGATGAGTGATGATGACTGATGATTCTAACCTGCCAAACGCACCATTGTAAGTTACGATATCGTGTTTTACTGCATATCAATATTTCACGTTTGCATTTGTATGGCTGGCAGCATTTTTGTAATAGTTAATAAAATACACATAGCATTGTCGTCATATGAAATATCTTGTTTAAGTGACTATTTAATTTTTAAAATGCGTGTGTTATTATTACAATCTAGTTATTTTGTAACACTCATTCAGAACTCCTATAAACTAAGATGGCGGTGAAGTTTTAATGTGAAGATTATTCTTCAGATCTATAATGCACAATTTCAATGCAGTTTGATATATCTAATAAGTTGAAAACGTATTAGATATCGGTTCGCCCTAAAACTCAGATTTAAGTGTCACTCCCTGCTGCTTCAAGTTTCCACAATAAAAGTAAAAAGTCGGAAAATGTTGTAGCCGCAACTAGAGCCCGCTCGGAAATATCGACTTGATAGTTTGTTACTGGTGACGTTTACGCCGCATCTATACTCGGGGTTTATTTCTTGAGCTGGTGTCCTCGTAGATTTATATTTTTTACGTATGGCTAGAAATAGAATGTTTTCCAGCTGGCAGACATAGTCATATTTTTTAAATTTAAATATTATACCAATATAATATAATTTTTTAAATATATTATACCAATATAATATAAATATGCGCCTAATTATGTCGATCATCTTACAATTTTTAAACCTATACCCATTGAATTTAACTTCCAACAGTCTCACAGATACAGCCAGTAACTAGAAATTAAAAAAATTTAATAACTATTACCAATAACAGTCAATATAGGCCGATAGAGAAATAATATGCCTTTGTCTAGAAATTAAGGCTTTAGGCGGAATGAAGGCTAGTGTCGGTCACAGGTGTGGCAATATTGAGTTTAGTGTATTAGTGTCAGACACGATATTATGCAAATCCGTATGCGAGCTGGCAAGTTTTGGAAATTCAGTTTCGCGTCATCCCGTTTATTAATATTAGATTTAGCTCGCTACAGCTATGCGAACCGTCATTGAAATTCAAATGGCTTTGTTTGTGCGTTTTTACTTAACCAAATATACAACTAGTTAATCATTGCGATGTACTTTACGTAGGAATCAACGTACTTTAATTAACCGTCTCTAACTGACACAGAGCTACTGTATTCAGTCACTTAAAAATGTATTTTTTTAATAAAATTAAAATATATAAGAGTCACATACAATTTCTAAACATAAAACATACTATAATCAACCTTATATCAGATTAAATACTTTCTATGATAGGCGTGAACAACTTCAAAGAGCAAAACAGTGGGTAATAGATGTCATACAATCAAGTTTAACACGCTATACCGCAATTACCAGCGCTAATCCGTCAGTCAGTGCGGCCAAACCTTAGGGTTTGTGGGGAGACATGATTGATACCATTTATAATAATCAATTAAAGTCTTTTTGATACATTCCAAAACATGAAAATTAGAATTTTACTGTGTTAGTTATAAGATATTAAACATATTTTTGAATAACTTTTTTCCAAAGGAATTTCATTTGAGTGTATCTTTCAAGTCCATTAACAGCGTGAATATTTAAATAGTTCCTGGATAACCCAAGATTGAGCGTGAAAGCTTTAGATATTATATTTCAATACATTAAGGCACTTTTAAAAGAACAAACAACTCAATGGATTACTTAAGTAATAAGCTTCAAATCGTCAAGTGTTTCCACCGTTATTGATATTTGACAAATAAAGCAATAAATCAACCATACGAGGGTTCCGAGGACATAATCTTGACCGATCAGAAACACCATTACATTTATTGCAGCCCCGAACATTATCCGCAACGTCTAATGCATTATGTATTTCACCTACGAATTGGCAGAATAGGTTTTAACGAGATCGCACATTTGGGATTATTACACACATATCTTTTTGTGTGTAATAGTACTTTCTCAAAAGGAGGCATTAAAACCGAAAAAACCAATACTAACTTCTTAACTTACTAACAAGCAAGAACTACGATATTATATTATATACTATAAGTTTCAAAATGTATTATTATTTTAAGGAATATATTGACGAACTAATAAGGCATTTATCGTGGTCGCACGTCGATAAATATTGCAGTGGAAAGGTGGAAAATGCATCCGTTAATAAAAGGCATTTTTATTTATTGTGCAGGCATATCGGTAATTGAGTGCCGCAGGCTACACTACAATAATACTGAATTTCTCACTGCTTGTACTTGCATATAAATCTTTGTTATCGCGTTCATCGGCGTAAAATTGCAACCATACATCATCAAGGCGAATGATTTAATAGTTAAAATACAGAAACGTAATGTCCTCTTTTGCATTGCTTAATCCTATAGTCTCATCGGGTATTCAATCAAACAACGAAATATACCTTAATCGCAGTACTCCCGGCGTACATCCTATTGAATCTAATCAAAATATAAGTTTGTACTCTTGGGCCGAGGGTTTTACGTGTACAGGCGCTTATTAAAGGTTTAAGTTAGAGCCTGGTTGATACCGGTATAAATATCGCAATAGCGAGGAAATGCTGAAACTTTTTAAATTTGTTTTAATTATTAGTATGGTAAAAATTGTATTACTATATTTGCGTATTGTAAGTTAATTAGTTGTAAATTATATCATATGAAAATTAATTTATTAATAGATAGAAGAATCAGAGACTCCTTGACTTTATTATTCGCAAAGTTTTTGTACACAAAGTCATGGGGATCGCGTAGAATTTGTACATTTTACAATTGCGAGATGAAACAAAGCGGTTGGAGCAAAATGAAATGCAAGTGATGACCGAGATTTACTCTTCTAAATATTATTTTTAGCGATCATTAAAATATCTACTTTGCAATGCAAATGGCCATAATTATTATTCTTTGTATATTCAGGACCCGACTTTTGGATTCTATAAATAATTATATTGAGGTCTTTTAAATGAGGACGGTGTTTTTATTTTCTACAAAGATTTCGTATTATACCTCATTGATATTTTTAAGAGCTGTGTTGGACTAGTGGCTTCAACGTGCGAATCTCATCGCTAAGGTCGTAGTTTCGATCCCCACCTGTGCACCAATGAACTTTTTTTCTATGTGTGCAAGAGCAACATGCGCTCGAACGGTGAAAGAAAACATCGTGAGGCAAACATCGACATGTCTTAGACCCAAAACGTCGACGTCGTCTTTCGTCTGATTGACTATATGATTGAAAAATGATCGTGGAACAGATTCAAAAACCTGAATCCCAGACCTAAGAAGGCTGTGTGATTGCAATACAGGCGGACTTATTTTTTGTCTAAAGACATATATATCTTTCGTATAGGTATATATACTTGTTTGGCGTAGATATACCCTTTTCTATTTTTTATAAATAGTTGTAACGTAGGTAAAATCACCAGAATTTTAAATTTGTCGAAAAAATTTAGGTGCTGTAGTAACTTATTGACAAACGTAACGTTTTAAACCGTCAAATATTATTTTATTAGTTTACTGAAAGAGTCTTCGTTTTTGGTGCGTTAAATGAAACTGGAGATTTTACTGCGTTTAATTAAAGATTAAACTTTAAATTGAGATAACAAACGAGTTATGGCATAACTTACTTTATGATTGTTTAAAAGGTTTTAGAGTTAAGGGAAACTTTATGTATTACATTGTTTTAATTACTCCTTGGCGTGATTGTAAACTTTAATAGTGAATACATAAACGTTTGTGAAGTAATAAATAATAGTTTTTGTAACTAATTTGATTCACAAAAATGTTTGTGAATCAATATCCTTGACGTCCGATGATGAAACTCAGCTGAAATATTATATGGTTTGACAAAAAAGATTTAAAATTAATTGCGATTTACAAAGACGCGAGTTCACACTGAAACAGGCTTCGAAGGTCACCGATGCCTTACAGATGAAATGGGCAGGACATCTTACAGATAAAAGATCTACAGTAAAAATAAACGTGAGAAAACCACAGATGTGATGGGTGTATGACATAGTTAAGGTTTTTGGGGAGAAATGGATGGAAGAAGAAGAGCAGATCCAAATAGAAAGTCGAGGAGAAGATCTTTACAAAGAAACGGAAATAAAAATAACTAATTAAGTAACACAAATGGAATGAAGTTATTATTATCATTATTATATAAACATCAAACCAAAATATCTTTTTAAATCGATGCTGCATTATTCTCCTATTTTTAACGAAGGACACAAAATGTGTATAACGTTCGTTACTTCGCAGAGATTTACTAAGTGCGAGTTGGCGCCAAAGTTTACCTCTAATGTGAAAGTTTGTAAAGTTGCCTCAGGACATGTCACAAGTTTTTGACTCTTGATGTGTGCAGCGACCGAACATGTCGATATTGGAGATTATACGCGATAAGTCGGCGTAATTAATGTAGGAAGCTCTTCTAAAACTACTCGTAATTATTGACGTTGGATAATTAGTTTAACAAACTAATTGTTATTTGTACTCGTAGAAGTGGGCCTTACTTTTTTATGGGTCCACGATGCAGCTTAGATTTTATTTTTGGTTTATTTTATATTTTTTTTACCCTAAATTTAGTTTTTATAATATTACAGAGTTATATTTTTGATGATTAGGTTAAGCAAAGGCAATATTTTATGTTTTTTTTATTACTAGTTTTGCCTGGAAGAGATCGTTTGTTAGCGATAAGGTCGCCCGTTTTGTTATATAGTTATATATAAGATGGCGTATATTTGTTCTTTCGCGATTTTTGAAAACGTTTTTACATTAATAAACATGTCCTAAAACGCATCTAAAGTGAATAAACGAATTATGATTTGATTTGAATTATATTTTAATGTAACGAATTAAAAACATATTTTTTTCTCAATATACTTTGAGTAATATTGTTGTAATATACGTTTTAGGATTTTCTGTGTGAACCTATTAATCTATAAAAATAAAATAAAATAAAAAAGCCTTTTATTTCCTACAAATATAACTCTTTACATTGACCCATCTCCAAACGCTTACTTATCTAATTAAAATTAATACCTTCTTATTTTTATTTATTTTCTATATTATTTACCTATAACTATTTTATTTTCTGTTATTAATATACTACTTATATAATATTTGCTACTATATATCATATTTACTACTAGATAATATTTACTATTACATCATTTTATTGTATTATTAGCTAGTTTGGTTAGATTTTAGATACTTAAATAATATAATTTGTAGGAACCCCATCATTGGGTGAAGGCCTCCTCCAAATTATTAATCTATACGCTGTATAAATTTTCCACTATAAACAAAAAGCAGTTTTACCGCAAAGTGAGTTTACAGCTTACAAAACCAATAAAACTAGCAAATCGAACTTGAGAGAGATATTAGCAATGTAAGTTATTGTCGACAATACAGTGCTCTAACAAAAAGAGCGAGTCGGTACGCAGTGTAATTTCCGTCACCAATGGACCGTGAACATTGCCAAAATTCCGTTGGATTCGCCTGATCGTTATTAAGCGGACCGCGAAAGGCACACGTTTTGTGTTATGATGTATTGTTCAAGTCGTATTGTCCACCTTTCAATACGTTGTATATCCAAAATGTTCAAACGATTTTTTATCATTTTTATGAGTTTTTGTTATTATTTAGTCAATGTATATTTTAAAAGCTTACTTTCGTCTACGAAGTGAAAGTTGTGGAGGTATCGCTGCATGCTATATGATCCCTGGTGAACAAGATACTCCTCCATGGCACTTATTTAACCGTAAATGGTGTACCTACTGTTAAAAAGTTTGTGATAAACTTAAAAAAGGAATCCGTCTTCGATTTTGTTCCCTTTGGAATAGTCTTTGTCTTGTTTTTAGAGGAATGCATAAGATTAAAATATATATTATTTTGTAACGTAAATATATTTGCGTCCGGGTTCCATATCATTATGACAAATTTCTGTAAAAAAAACACGGATGAAAATACGGTATGATGAACATAAATCTAATCCACTGGTAAAATATTTTTTATTTAAACACAGTTCCGCGTTATTCGCCCAAATGAACTAGGAGTATTTTGAAAATGATGCTGCTTATTCATGGCGTATATTTATTATAGGAAACGGCCCAATTTAATAGAATAAAAGCAGGAAAAAGCCTTATGTTAAGCCATCACGTAGAAAATGGGACATTCGATGTTGATTTACTTGTCTGTAAAAAGTAATTAGCCATCTCTATAGCTCAGAAGGTCATGCTCTGGTTCACTGAATGCCATTAGCTCGTAGATGAAAATCAATGTTATTTTATTAGTATTTTTCAAACATAGAAATATAACAATGCTCTGCTAAAATCTGAGTTTTTAGCCAGAAAGATGTAAAGCTTTGTTCTACAAACATGGCTTCTAGTGATTGGGTCTAAAGGGGAATTCTGGCCCCCTTTTCTTTAATCAAAGTAAAAAACTAAAGCCAGTGCAAGCGTAAAAGCAATCAATGGCTAGAACGTTTTGCAAATACGCAAACAGCATAGACAAGGGGACTTCAAGCCTTGTGTCCGAGGGCTAAGACAACGTAACGGTCACCGGACATACGGTACATATAAATGTTTGATGTGTAAAGCTGAATAATTCTTATTCTATAATAGTTCATTTTACAGATATAGAGTATATATCTTCGACCTGTTCCGTTTTTATAATATGTATAAATCAACAGACTCAATACTTTTGGTGAATATATGTAAATGGGTCGTACATAAAAACTTAACATGCGTAAAATAAATGTATCTAACCAATAACACACACGCTTCCTTCACAGACCACCCATAACTGTCGTTCTGAAATAAGTATTCTATTTGTCCATTTCACTTCAATACCTGGCTATGTTGAATGGAATGCTATGCTAAAGTAGCGTGTTTGCGGTGATCAAAGCCAAGGTAAGATAACGCTAGAGGGTTGAAAATCTAATTTGCAAATGCATTTCCTGCCTTTCCGTGGAGTGACGGGGAGGCTTTACATTTTTAAACAGCGGCCACACTCGAATTCACACTGCCACTGAAGCCTGCTGCCGCTTTGTACCGCATTTTTACAAGATTTACTTGTATGCTTTATAAATAACTGATAAAATATGTAAATCTCTAAGAAAAGTGAACATTTAAATAAAATATAGTTGTAGCTCGATTATGAAATAAACGGAGGCTTTAAAATAAAGACTTTAGGAAAAATTCTTGCTACAAAATATATTTCATTGAAAACATTTTTTACTAGGAATGACAATATTACCTAATAAAAAAAAGTCAAATTATTTATTTCAAGTAGGCCTATTTATTAAATGGACATTTGAAAATCAAAATCACAAGTCGAAAATATCTTAAGTAGATAATATTCCTACGCTAGTAATATAGCTTTAACTGAAAGAGTTGTTCTCCCCTCAATCTAAAATTACACCATCATGATTAGTTTTAAACAAGATTTTGTACATAAAAACGTAAATTTACCCAAACATCTTTCGATTTTCCTTTATAGTGTCCCTAGCAACAATAAAGTTTTCCCTATTAAATAAAATATTGGCGCCAATAGTAATGGATGTCTCTTTCAGAAACCAGATTTTAGAAAAGGAGAAAGAACATTTAGTCATAAAAACAAGGGGAAAATGGTGAGCATTACAAAACAGTGGTTTTGTTCACAGTCGATTTGATGCGTAAATTGCTGTTCACTGCTCACTTCATCTGCAGCTTTTTAAGTAATTTAACTTACAAATGAAATAAATATTGTCATTACCAATTAAATTTTTATTACTTAAAAAAACCATTCTGGGCCGCTAAATCGTTAAAAAAACTAAATGTTTCGATTTAAAAATTATATTAGGTACATTCGTTTTGATTAATATACCGATACGTATTTTGCATATTTAAAACACATAATATTTTACCCTCGCTTATGTGAATCCATCAAAATAAAGCCTCTGCAATACTCGAATGCAGAATTTGTTTGGCAGAAAGCTTTGTGAGTCGGCGAGCCATGATGTCTGAAATCGCGAATATTCCGTCATAGTTTAAGAGTATACAGTATTATTAGGTAAAAAAGTTCTTTTGATCTGGTTTATTCAATCGATTTAATTAAATTTGTGTATTTTATACAATTCGTATTACAAAAAATTATATAAATAGTTATATAAATTAACTGACATAACACATTCAAAAAGTGGAAATTCTAGCCAGAATTTCCTCTTTTTGTTCGTTATGCTTACCAGAAACCTAGGTAGATGAAATAAAAGAGGTAGCGGGATAAGATTGGAAAATAGTAGCGAAGATGAGAGATAAATGGATGTATTTGAAGGAGGCCTTCACTACACCGAAGGTTGCGTACAAATAATGAATGTAAAATTTAAAATACTCATTATAGTACTCGAATGCAGGCTATTTATTTTTTTATCTAGTTACCTAAGATAGGCGTATATACAACGTAGTCCCTGTGGAGGATCAATACGTTACTATGTAATTATTTGATTAATTATTTGATATGTAATTTATGTTCAGCATTACATTCAACTGTATACCCGTCTACGTCTTCAACCCAAACAGTTTCTTAGTCGGGAATTGATTATAAAGGCCTACGACAGAGGTTTATAAACGAAAGGTTTATATAGTACATGAAGCTTTGCATAAAATCTCTTTTCCATTTAAATTATTTCATTGTAAGACTCCATGGGTTTGTGAAAATAAAATAAACAGTGGCGCTATAACCTTTTTAAGTCTGGGCCTCAGATTTCTATATTTGTTTTATGATTATTCGTCAATCTAATAGGCAACTCGGTGATCAGCCTCCTGTGCCTTCGCCTGACACACGCCGTCGACTTTTTCGGGTTTCCTCACCATGTTTTGTTTCACCATTCGAGCGTTGTACGCTGATGCCACTAGGCCAAAAAGGGTTAATAGTTCTTTATCGAATTCGCGTTAGATAAACAAGAAGAATTCAATGAGATCGGATTGAGCTCTTACACTGCTGCACAACGAAGCCTGTTTTGTTACACTAAAATGGTTCGCTGTGCCGAAAGTAATGATAATGTGATTAGCTCTGTCTGATCCGGATGGGATTAAATCCGTCCCGAAATCTAAATAAAAAAAACCAAGTTGTACTTAACTGATAGAAACGCGTTTTTGACAGATTAATGGAACAGAAATTTCGAAATGAAATGTTATGTCTTCTTTTTGATGAGTCAAAGACAGCAATTTTATCTACTGAAATGAAATCTAAAGGTTAGATTGCAGCACAAAATATGTTTCTCTCGAACACAATTTCGGAAAGCGAAGATGACTAAATAACACTTACGTACTATGATATTCCTTTTATATTTTCCCGTCTGCGTCGTATCTGCTGATTACAAAAAGCTGCTCGTGCAGAAAATAATGTGAAGAAACCGAAAGAATTAAATCCAGAAATCGGATACACACCGATTGTCATTGTCTTAAATACGGGATGATCAATGAAAATACCACATACATCTCATACATTGGGCATGTTCCAACATAAAGTGAATAAAAATGTAAACAGTGGAGAAAACTTGAAAGAGATGCTTATGAGGCAAAATTATGTTAGTTAAATAAACTAAAAAGGAAACAGGATAAGTTGCCATAAATCTAGAAGTGATTCCTAAAATCTAAAGTGTCATCACGCAAGTGTAAGTGCCGTGAAATGGGATGCTATAATTGCCTCATATTTACGCGATCCAACAACCAGCGATGTGGAAAAATTGTCAGTTACTTTGAAAATGATTCAGGTCGCTTAATTAAAATACGAAAAATATACGTAAGGCAACGAAATATTTGCGTCTGATAGTTTTTTTGTTCCCGTTTTTACAGATTTACTGTTGCTTTATTTCTTCGTAAAAATTCACAGGCGACACAATAGTTCATTGACTCATCTGTAAATAAATAAATGTAGTATGTTAACGAGGGTGGGCGCACAGATTCGAGATTGTAGGGAATCGGCATTAAGTGCAGCCGTAACTGCACCCCATCTGTCGGATCACCTGATTTATGGGTACAAATAAGAGGCTGGACCTCCATTTTTTATGTCACTTCCGGAAACGAAGTGACTCGCCTTAATTCGTTTCGGAAGGACACCATGTTAAGACACTTGAATTGCGTAAAAACGCTATTCTTTTGTTCAAAATATTTTTTCTTAGCACGAAATTGTGAATATTTCTTTATTTATTCTTAAAAACAAATATGTAATTAACAAATTGGTATGTTTTAAATTACTATAATAATAATCGCACATGTTGTTAAAACTTTGCAAATATAAATTTACATTTGCAAAAAATATTACTAAGCTTAAACGTTCTCGTAACTAGAGTTTTTGAAGTAAATAGTTCATTAGCAATTCAGCGCTGTTTTAACGTTTAAAAATCGTACAAAGTAACGAAAGTATTCTTAAGTTTTAACCTGAGTTAAAATCTGTGTCACAGATTCATAAAGAATTTCAGTTTCACAAAGATGTTTCAAATAAATAAACACTTTTTTTGCGTTATGTAGATTAAGATTTTATTCTTCAATGTTGCATAACGTATTATTTTATTGTAACTTTTATTTATTGTTAGTTACATTACTCAATAATTTTAAGGTAGGTAGGTAGCACCCCTAAAAAGACTGAAGACTGATGTAGAATGATATAATGTTATAAAAAGAAATATTTTTATTAGTCAGCAAAAAGGTGTATTCAGGACAGAATTTTAATTTCTTGGAAAAAACGATTTTTCAAGTATTATCGAAAAATTATCAGTTAATATGCCTTTTAGTTTCCCAATTAAAAACATGACATCATTAACATGTTGACTGTCCTCGTGAAATTGGTGGCTGAATAGGGGAAAAATGTCGAAGTTTTATGAAATATACGGAAGTAATTAATGTCCAAAAAACGTAAATTGCTCGCGGTCGTTATGAATAGCCATCATGACTGTAATAATTACAGCACATGAATTTATTAAGCCATAAATACTTGGTGTTTCAATTTCGTAATTATTGCCCTGAACAAAAGAAATTAAAACATTAATCCTGAATTAGACTGTCATTCAATTCTTCGTTAACTGTTGAACAATTCCTCGAATTTCTCTTAAAACTAGATAAATTTTACTTTTCCTATTTTAAAATACCGGTTTACTTAGATTCAATACAATAATTAACATTACATATCTGTGCTGTGAGTAGCGGCACTTAATTATATTATTAAGAAGGAAAGAAGGAACTCTTTCAGGGTTTCTATGGCAACCCTTAGGTACAGAAGAAAGGTACCCAGATCTAAGCCAAAGCTATGCATGTTCTGTGGTAATATCAAAGAAGACATATTACCCCCATCACGTTTCGGTAAGTATAGAACATCAATACAAAGCGTTCAAAATTCAGATCACAACGGCATAAAAGGGTAAAAAATTGAAAAAACTCCACTATGTTACATGAATAATAAAAATGTTCATGCTTATCTGATGCTGTAATACTACAAGAACTTATATTGAGTAGTAAATGTACAATACAATCACACCTAAACGTCCTGCTATAATATAATTATTTATCGAAAGCAAGTACGATACCTATTACCTGACTAATTAATGACTGAATTAACACCACCACAGAACACACCGCAGAGCTTTAATGGAATGTTAAGCAAATAAACGTTGTAAAAAAGCCTTTTTTATATTAAAATATACCGTTAATTTAGTAATCTATTTAGCGATTTAGGTATGCAAATCTTCTTAAAATAAACGATTGGCTAAAATTTCACCGGAGTTGACCTGGACGTTGTTATGCCTCTTATCAGCTTGATTTGATTCATCATTCATATTAAATGACCAATGTGAAACGACAACTAAATATAGTTTATTTTTAATAACTTATTGTCGTGCTTTCTAAAGAACTGCGATAACATGACAACTTATTCAGCCTATGAATTCTTTTTGTTTATATATTTTTACACATTACAATAAGTTATACAAGATCATGAGCGATGACGTTGTTTACTTTATATTGGTTCATCTTAATCTAGTTAATTTTACAGATACGTATATTACGTAACTACGCAAAATGGTGGACTTTGTGTTTGTAAGATCGCTAAGGGAAAATCCTTTCGGCCATTAAGTCCCGAAAGGAAACATTTTATAAATATTAGAGGCTTTTCAAGTCTGAACTTAAGGGTATTAGATTACTTTAAGGTACCCTTCGGTTTTCGACACGTTTATCCGGGATAATCCCAAGTATTGACCGCTTCTTTATTTTTCATTATATTTAAAGGAAAACGCATTGCTTTAAGGTTCCTCTCTAGTATTATATCTAAGTTTTTAGATAACGAGTTAAATCCTCGCATATAAAAATTGATTATTATATTTTTAACGGAGCAACCGACATCTACTTGTATGGTAAAAGGAAATAGTGTCTTATCATAAACCTTAAACATCAGCAAATAACGATAACAGTTGTCACCTGATTCTGTATAAAGAAAACTGAATCAGACGCAGAAATACAATGATCCTCCTGGGACGGATAATTATTAATTTGGCCGGTATCTATACCTCCTAAATTAACGTTTAAAATAGATAGCCTTTATCACAATAATTTATTTATCCATATGTACCAATAATAATGTACCTATTTATATTAAAGTGGTTTACAAACGCAAGAATACGGCTTTTGGACGCCATCTCTAGAATGTTTGCACAAAACATCCAAAACATTGTCGAGGCATGAAGATTTTCAATAAAGCTAAGTGTGAATGTAGAGCCGTATAATGGCCCTTTCATGACTGTTTACCGCCTCCACTTACTATCTCTAATGGACCATATGCACTTTATTGTCTAAAATTGCATTTAGCGTATAAAAATTCCAAGGCTTTTTGTGTTTACGACGTTTGTGAACTGTCAAAGCCTTTGGGAGAGCAAATTGCATTTTTATTTCTATTGCTCGTGTCCTTTTTCCTTATTGCATTTAAGATTATGTGACAGATAAGTATTTGTGCGATAACAGTGCCTGTAGGCCATTTCGCCAAAAGACTTATTGACGCCTTCAGCTGGGCAATATTAAATTGTTTTCTTAATGAACCTACTTATAATATATAATATGTACATAATTTGGAGCGAATAACAATAATGAGCTGCTAGACCCTTTATAAATTAATAGATTACTCGTACCCTTTTTGATAAGACCCGACCTGATCCTTGTACGAATCATTAAATTTTCTACTAATTACATAAGGATATCCGGTGGTCGTTCACATATCATTAACTTTTCATTGCGATACGGCTTAAACTTTTAACAAATTACGGGAATAAAATTGTATAGGAAACGGAAAATGGTTACTGGTGTAAATAATCATTTATACATTAATTATGTAATGTTCAAATTAACAACTTTCATTTTTGCGCATATTATATGTGAATCCGTAAAAGTATCTTGCAATGCACAATGAATTAGTATGCTGTTCTTTGTTGGTCGCCGTGACATTTGTAACGAGCGTTAATTAATTGATAGAGACAGAGTAAAATTTAGAAGTTTTAAAATTATAAATTTTGGTCAAATCTCTTTTCGTAATAATTTTGTAAATGTTTTAACCTATATTTTATAAAAATCTTACGAAATTTTGCATTTTTACAAATCGTATATCACCGGCGACCTGAAATAGTGTGCCAGTGTTCAGCGGAATGAGTTTAAACCCGCTGTGTTTGTTCCTATTTACGACTAAGGCTGGCACGCAACCAAGGCTTCGTGGAGGTACTACCAAATACTTAATATACTATCCTTAAGCATGCGAAATTCAAAGCATGGCATACAATATACAAACGTCAGAAATGCGGATTTGGAGATTTCTCAACGGAATTACGTCTATTTGATTTTGTGAGCTACTTTTCTGGCTCAATCAATTTGGAAAAAGTTGTTTTAACATATACCTTATTTTTCTGCTTTCAATGACGCCAGTTAAACATACCTGAAAATAAAAGGACTTATTAATATAACAATAAACGTGGAATGAAAGCATTACAACCGTTTCTGTACAAAGTATCGATTTCTATTTTGTTGGGACAAGCACGGTCTATAAGTGCTCATAAATTATTTTATCAAGCGTTAGTGATATAAGCCTTATCGATCCTAGCTGCCAGCAAATTGGCCGACTTATTTCGCATTTTCCGTCATAATACCCTAACACAGATTCAGGGAGGATGGCCGTTTATTGCAATTTATTCTCGACGACAAACACTGTCCGTCTAATCGATGTTTTAGATTTATGAGAGCAACGAAGCGTCGGATTAAAGGGCGGGAGATGAATGTCTCTATCCAAATACCAAAAAGTATTTTTTGCATTCGCAATTTGGTGAACACTTTGTTAACGATACCTTTGATATGGATTTAAACAAGGTACATAAGTGATACACATGTAACACTCAGTAACCAGTATATATATACATGTGTGTTGGCTAAATTATTGAACATTTTAAGAAAACACTTTTTTATCGGATTGAACCCATGTATTATTGTAAACTTATAATTATTTAACAAAATTTTAAATTTATCGGAAGTTTTCCGTGCTTTACAGCGTGCGTGGTCACGGTGACTGAAGACAAAGGATGATGAATGTTAAAAATATCACAGCTGTAGAAAATGTTATCATCTGTATTTATTTCCCGGGAGTTGATATTGACTAACAGAAGTTTTCAATCATACAATACAGAAGAAGATGCGATTCTAAATAACGTTAATTGCTATGGATTTTTAATACTGGCTAATTATAATTTGACATTAATTTAATTACACAAACATATTGAATGCTAAAGTAAAATTCTTAGATATTAAAGGTAATGAGTGAGCTTAAAGCGAAGCGGGGACAATGTATCGAAATTAATATCGGAGGCCGAAAGCCAGAGGACAAATTGTGAGAGCGGAATGTGGATAATGAAACGGGCACCCTACACTGAGCTAAAAATATTGTAAGAATTTTCCTACATACATGAGAAATAGATCCAGGCATCATTTTAAATCATTATTATTTGTTTTCAACTGTAAACTCGTAAAATACTATAAAAAAATGATTAATAATAAATGTATACATTAAAGGAACGTATTATTGCTACGAAAGGTCATATATGTAAATACATAGCTTCAATTCGTTAAAAAAGTGTTTTCTTTAAACTACTGTTGAATGATTTAAACAGTTTAGATAACGATTTAAAATTTATATATCCAGATAAATATTTTAGGATATCTGTGCAAGAGGTTTCGTATTTAGATATGGATTATTTATATAGGGTGTCTTATTTTACGAATCCAATTTCCGGATGAATACACAGGCTGGTTGTAAATAACGCACACAAAGCCTTCGGTATCGTTCGATACATTATGCAGACCACGCTCCGTTGCGCTTCGCAATGAACACAGTAAATACGAGGCGCCATTGAAACGATTTTCCTCTTTCTAATAATTTCAAATCAAACGCACATTTTTAGATTATGCTAAATCTCCGTTAAGAGGCATAATCCCTCCAAATTGTGACGGCATATTGCAACAACATATTAAAAAGAGCGTTCGTCGGCTTAGAGATTTGTTTAAACCTTTGCGAATCAGATCAAAAACACCAAAACTATATTTTGTGACGTAAGTTAATATTGTTAGAAAAAGAAGATAATCACTATATCTATGTTACTATATCTTTTTATATTCTTTTAAATATTCTCCGGTATCTTTGTTTCTTGAACATTAGTTTTGAGAAATAGCCCTGTAATCTCCCAACACGTATCATCGAGGGTATCTCCCCTAAGAGAACAATGCTTGGTTTTAGAGCAAAAATGTCTGCATTTCTCATCACGTTATTAGCTGAAACGCGTCAGCGAGAGTGCCTATCACGCCGTCAAAAGGCACTATTTCATTTCCTTTCTTTAGTTTTTTTTGCGTGTCTCGACGGAGAGTCGTGATTTAGAGACGACAAATACTATTTTTGTAACAGGCTGTATGTGCGCTCGATGGTTGTGGGCTTGCGTGACATATTTTTCTACTGTCGAGGATGACAAATGGCAAGATAAATCACACCAAAAGCCAGCTTTTCTTTTGAAAGTTTTATTCCGCCATTATTCGGTAGAAGTTTTTTGATTCTTGAAACACTTACATTTATATTTGCTGTTCATTGCCATAAATTGAAACTAGACTTAGTAGAATCATATTTATAATTTGGCTATAATTAAAATATATATTTAGCAGCTACATTTAAAAAAATTATAATATGATCAGTCGAATCGTGTAAAACTGATTCTTAATGTAAGGTGTTTAAAAAATAAAATGATGTTTTACAATCGATATCGAAATGAAAATATTACATCCTTTGTGTTGGCACTGTCAAAAGTTTGTTGACCGCAACGTGAAAATGAAGAAAGACATGGTGGAAACTTAGATATATCTTGAGTCTAGAGGCGAATCTAAGTACTAATTTCCGCCGGCGACGCCTTTCGAGTGCGTTCGACTATAAACTTCGAGGATACCTTTACAAATGAGAATTTTACATATAAAGTAAAATTCTATTACATAATACAGTACAACGTGTTTACATATGTGTACAGTGGTTATTGATAAGAAATCTATTTAGGTTTCAATTTGATTGAAAATATAAATACTTTTTAAACAACTATATATTTTCTTATTTATTTAGCATGAGTTTCGCGAACATGTCATATGAATGTCATAGAATTTAATAGCAGATTATAAGTTCAATTAAGTAGCATTTAGTTGGAGATTTATATAATAATGTACAGAAATGCATATCAGCGTGGAATGCTTACGGTATTTTTTAGCGTAGGATCGAAACCACTAGCAATATGGGACACATACATGCAAGACGGCTACATCACCAGGTTCTTAGACCAAGACATCAAGTCCATGGTGTTAGAAATAGGTGGAACCAATGTTAGTACAACTTACATGACGTGTCCGAAGGGCAACATGGTGTTAGGCATAACTATGCCATTCCTAGTCATGATTGTAAAGAACCTTAAAAAGTATTTTTCATTTGAAGTAACGGTACTCGATGAAACAGGAACACGGCGTCGATTTCGGGTATCGAATTTTCAAAGCAGCACCCAAATATTGCCTTTGTGCACCGTCATGCCAATCGGTCTTTCTGATGGATGGAATCAAATACAATTCAATTTAGCCGAGTTCACTCGACGCGCGTATAAAAAGCAGTTCGTCGAAGTTCAGAGGCTAAAAATTAATGCTAACATTCGTTTAAGAAGGATTTATTTCACGGAAAGATTGATACCCGAAGACGAATTACCTGCCGAGTATAAACTATTCTTTCCGATCGCATCTAAAAAGAAACGCGGCCTACAAACTAAAGAAAGTAAACCTACATCCCAGCAGGCCTTAAAACCGATGTCTTCTGTAGCACATTTAGAACAAAAACCAGAAGAGACCAAGAGTTCTAAAACTTCTATTCATTCGATTAAAAAAGTATCTTCTGAGGGAAAGGCTGAAGTACAAAAGACACTTTCCGTAGCTAATATTGACACTGAAAATGCTGTTGAAAAAGTGCCGTCAGAAAAGCTCGATTCTGCCGAGCAAGATGAAACTGTGCCAGTTGCCGTACCTGAAGGGTCAGAAGAAAAAGAACAAGGAGCTACACACGAGGAAGCTGAAGAACAGCAGCCCACTGATATGGAGTCAAAAGTTGCTGATGTCGAGCCGGCTGTTGAGGAGCCAGAGACAACTGTGCTTAAAGACAATACAGAAAACGCAGCTGAAGAACAAGAAGTAGTCGAACCCCCAGCTGCTGAACCTGCTGCTGAATAGATTAATGGTTTATGAATAAGGTTTTAATGAAAACTAATTATAGAATAATTGAAAGCAATTGAGTTATTGTAACGTATGTGACATGATTTATTATAGCATGTTCTTTCAGTGAAATAAATATAACACAAGCAATTTTTTAGTAATTCCCCATATCCAATTTCTTTTATTTATACTAATGTGAAGTCGTACGTTGCATTTCTAATTTAACCGTTTATTCCCTCAGTATAAATCATAATTCATAATACCTCTTTAGACAAACATCAAAGACTATTAATCCATAGAAAACTTTGTGACATAAAATGTGTCAATTCAGCGTCACAGTCGTGCCATACTAAACATTGCACAATGTTTAAAAATACATATCAAAATGGCTTGTTATCAATATTTTACAGTTGCGGTTCAAACCCGTTAGCAATATGGGATATGGAAGTACAAAATGGCCACATAAAGCGATTAACGGATACGGAAGTGAACTCCATAGTCCTAGAAATAGTGAGTACGAATGTTGCAACCACATATATCACTTGTCCGAAGCGAAATCAAGTATTGGGAATTAAATTACCATTCCTTGTTATGATAGTGAAAAATTTGAAGCGATATTTTTCATTCGAAATCACTATTCTCGATGACAAGAATCTGAGGAGGCGATTTAGAATTTCAAACTTTCAATCAACGACGAAAATCAAACCTTTCTGTACGAGCATGCCGATCGGGCTGTCGGGAGGCTGGAATCAGATTCAGTTCAATTTAGCTGATTTTACAAGGCGTGCATATGGGACACAGTTTATTGAAACCTTACGCGTGCAAATTCATGCGAATACTCGATTGAGGAGGATTTACTTCAGTGAAAGATTATACTCGGAGGATGAGTTGCCTCAGGACTACAAGCTCTATTTGCCGTTAGAGAGGAAGCAGAAGAAAGGCAAAGTGGGGAAAAAAGATGAAGCGCCACCACCGCCACCCCCACCAGATAAAGCTGCCCCTATTCCTCCTTTGGTGGAAGAAATTAAGCCACCAGTTGCTTCCGACGCGCCAAAAGAGGAAGCACCAGAGACTCCAGCCCCTGTAACTCCAGCCACGCCTGAACCCGAAGAAGTAAAGCAAGAACCAGTCGAATCTCCTGCACCTGAAGAGCAACCTGTAGAAACTGCTGCCGAGCCTGATGCAGCCCCTGAGGCAGCAGAAGAAGCTCCAGCAGAAACGGAAGAGGCCCCAGAGGCACCGCCTGAAGCCCCAGTCGAAGAGCCAGCCGCAGCGGAGGAGTAAATTAGTTTTGTAGAAAGGTCTCTTTTGTTAATTATCTTTCTTTGTACTTAATGTGTATCTACTTCGATTTATTATATTTCTTTAAATTCATCCATCCATTTCATTAATTTATCCAGAATAATACAATATTTTAAGGGTACCCAGTACCGGGTACCTTTGCATCTGAGGCGTAAAGATTTAAATTTTGCATTCTAGTCAACTATCAGTGCAATATAATAATATCAGTAATAAAGTTAGGTCCCCTGGGTTATTGTTGCTTCTATAATAGTTAATGTTTGGTCTATGACTCGAAATTCCGGCCATTATTCAGAAATCCGAGTTGTCAAACGGTTTATATGAATACAAAGATTTATCGCCGAGGACGTATAGTTTATATCCACGACTTGCTGGAGTTATAGAAGTTTGTTGTTATGAACTGAACTATTAAAATTAGTTTTCATTTCAGTATAATGGGACATTTCGTCTCGCTCTCCAAATTTGTATAATTATGTACTAATTACTTTATTTAAGCTAATATTAATAGATCCTGTTAATTAAAAATTTACGGCAAATTATTTTACAGCAGTTTTTTCGGAAAAATTTTTTGTTACTTTCCAAATTATAGTTAAAAGCATACAAATAGTACCTAGTGTATCGAAACTTTTGCTTCGTCTAATATATCACAATAATTACCATGTAATTTGCCAACAAATATACATATGTATATGTAAATAAATCAGATTTCTGTATCTGCTTCATGATCATTTGTCAAACTTTTGTTTAGGCAAGTGCCTGACTCAAGCGGTTCTAGGTGAGAGGCAAGCCGGTTTCCTCACCATGTTTTCCTTCACCGTTCCAGCGAGTATCAAATGTGTACATAGAAAGTTCATTGATGCATAGCGGGGGATCGAACCTATGACCTCGTCGAATGAGAGTCGTACGTTTAAGCCACTAGTCCAACACTTCTGTACTCGCTTGCTTTCATTGCTAAATAATTGACTTCACTCGCAAAGCAATCTAACCTGATACAAAAGAAAAAAAATTAAGAACCCACTTAAATTTACAACCAATTGTTTTCAAAAGTGGCCATAAACCTGACTAATGTAGTTGTAAAAACGCGCTTGTAAATGCTCTCAGTAACGAATAAAAATATTTAATGTTACAATCTTTTATGTTACCTGAAAAGATATGTAAACAAAATATCTCAAACTTTTCTTTTTCGTTTAATGAATATATAAAGTAACGCAACTATGATGAAAGGAACGTACCTTTTATATTGAAAATTGGGTTCTTTTTGTTCAAAGGAATTTCGTATGAAGTTTTTTACAATAATGTACATTAAGTTAATGTAATACATTAACTGATAAAATAGATATAGAGATTTTGATACACAAGTATAACCGGCCGTGTAGGTGAAATACAAACTTTCCTCAGGACGTCACTCATCGATTTGACTTTAAAGAACGAATGCAAGACTACTAAACGCGTAATAGTAGTGACTGCAACCGTATGAAGACGATCACCAACATTGTTTAAGATTACTTAATACCCAATATAATACTCTTTAGATTGAAAATTGTTAAGAGAATCATAATGTTTTCAAAAGCTCAGTGTATTCCCTAAACATTGCCAGCAATAAGTTACGGGTGCACAGCGTTCTATAAATCACTGACGCTGTTACATTTTGGACTGGGTTTAAGTAACAGGCGGTCAAGGTGCTTTTAGTCAGGCAATCTGAAGTTAGTACTACAACTCTCATGTTATGTGTATTTAGCAGTTTTATTTTTTATTTAATAAATATTAATTAGATCAGTTTTGTTAGTGGTTTTAAATTCTGGATGTGTACGGTTCGGTACAAAACGGAATTAATTCGCGAATAAATAGCCACTTCCCAGAGGCAAAAATCGACGCAATGTGTGGTCTGCAAGAAACTGATTCAATTTGTTTGCCAAACCTATATTGAAGCGCCTATTATACAATCTTAAATCGACCTCTAAGTAGTGTTATCTTCATGTGTAATAAACTCAATATATCATTTACTCGTGAATTTTAAAGACATCATGATCATCACATACGTTCCTTTGTAAATGGGTATTAAAATTAGGTCACGACTTAGACCACAAGCTACTGCAGAGTTACACGCAGCGTCGCTGTTGCCTTCCTGTAATATTAAATCTTTAA
The DNA here is from genome assembly GCF_905147795.1 of Pieris rapae. NCBI lineage: Eukaryota > Metazoa > Arthropoda > Insecta > Lepidoptera > Pieridae > Pieris > Pieris rapae. Next base: position 312,033 of record NC_059509.1, on the reverse strand, counting down.
TTTACAGCTTCTTTCAGCACAAAGTACGAAATTGACCTTTCAGAGAGAGTTAAGATATAGGCAATTATAGCTTTAATTAAAAATATCTTCAGGAATGTCGTGGATTATATAATATTACAAAATAATTGACAAATCAAAAGACTAGACGACTTTAAAGGCATTAAGAAACACCAATAAACTCCCGAAGGAAGCAAAAGAGTTACTTTTCGTTATAGATTTAGATATTTTTCACGGTACTTATATACAATTTTACATTTCCTTTATAAACGTATAATTTGTCTGAATAATTGACAACTTTAGACACAAAGCTTCATAAAATAATTTCAGAGGCCACACGAGCCTTCAGGCTAATTTTTGAAGTTGTAAAATTCCCGACAAAGGGAGTAATAATCTATCTGAAGTGGGGTCCACAACGTGTCTGGATTACAAAATACTGTACAGTCAGTGAAACTAGCTTTTATGCCTGTAATTAATAATATAAATTCAAACCGACTAAGTTAATATGTTAAATAAATAAAAATTAAAAGATTTTTTAATTTTGTAATTGAAATCGATTATATTTGAGTAAGCACTGCGACTAACGACAATTAGTCGGAAGCCTTGCAAATATACTTTTTCCTTTATTTTCTATTAAACTGATTTTAAACAGACATTGAAAATCTATTTACAAGATTTTTATGAGTTAAGTTTCATACAAATCGTTTTGAATTATTAACCATCTTCCGTGATGTCTCGTAATTAGAAAACATGTTCTTTTCATTTCATTCCATTTATAACTGTAAAATACGGCAATAAATAACGCTAACTTAATCTAGACCGCGGTAATTTAAAGCACTAAATTCAAACTGTACAAAATATTTCCAAGTTTAAAGAGAGATTCATAGGATTTATATGCTGACTGTACCGCAACACTTACCCAAATTAAAGGCGCCCTGGCTTGCGAATGCAGATTCAATTACGGGCATTCAACGGTATAGTTTCTTAAGGGACAAGGAAAAACAATCTACCTAATACCGAATTGCTATAACATATGTTATACTTAGCGGCATATCTAGATATATAAATATCATTTGTAAAGGAGTGTTCTTTTCTACCTGTTGGTATAGTGGCTTCAGTTTACAACTCTCATCCCTGAAATCGTAGATTCGATCCCCGCTTGTGCACCAGTGGACCCTCTATGTGCGCACTTAACATTCGCTCGAACGTGAACATTGTATGGAAACTGACTTGATAAGGGCTAAAGAGTCAATGGCACCTGTCAGGCACGAGAGGCTGATCACCTGTTCATGAAACATAAACTTAAATCTGAGGTCCACACGAAAAACTTTTTTTAGTTTAAAAAGTTTTAAATTCTACTCATCTACGACAAATATTTTAAACGTTCATTAAAATTCATATAACATAAATGAAACAAATTTATAATACAAACAATTTTATCTTTTAGTATGTAAGAAATTGATAAAAACCGTATATTTTTCTCCAAGAAAATATAAACAACGCTATCTTCACGGTACATAAAGCTGGTCATTTTTACGCGGACAGGGTTACCATATTTCTAGCGTTTTAGAGGGAGTTCCTGCCGTGAACAGATAACAACGTATCGGTTATTTACTGACCACCGACAACCCTTGACGCAGTTGAACTTTGATTAAACCGTAAAAAAGGATGAAAAACCGGTTTGTTGATAATAAAGTGTTTGTTTGGGATGGCTTTGGATGACCATTGTTTAAGGAATAAATGTGTAAAATTAGGTTGAATCCTTTTATTTCAAATATTTGAACGGTTTGTTTGAAGGTTTTATGCAGTATGGAAACAAAAAATAAAAAGTATTCGTAACATTATTTATATTAAGTTTTAATTTTTTGTATGTGTTAAATTTCTTTAATACATATATTAATATATAATTTTAGTAGTACATTCTTTTGTTTTATGTATATACTTGTATAATAGTGTCAAGAAACTGGTGTTAATAGTGTATTTTTACATCAAAAGATATTGGCATTCCTGTGTTGTGTATCGAAAGGTTGCCAAAACCTTCCAGTATATTAGCATGCATTAGATGTTAGCGATGAAATTAATCAAAAGAAGTGATCCACTCCGTATAACAATGTTAAAAGAAAATATACATTTACAAAATGGAAGTATGAGTAATAAGAAACGCTACAGTTCTGTATAGTGTCGGAAACGGACGCCATTTTATTAAGACACGCTGCAAAATGCCAGGTCTTTTATTTGAAACTGGGCTGCTTCGTAATTGAATTGCATATTACACTTATGCTAACGTTACAAATTAAATTTCTTGAGAACATTGTCGATTGTCTCTGGCCCATTTGAGGTGTTTCAGTCAACTGAAAATATTACTTATTATATCTTCTATGTTGATATTAATATCTATAGAGTTGAGAATGTAAGGAGTTGTATTATGAGAATGACAGTGCGTGCTCTTATTTCACTTATGCATCCTACGGATAGAGGACAAATCTTTGTTTTTAATATATTTTATTATTATTAATTATTTATGATTTCATCTTGAGCATGGTGTTATTATTGCAGCTCCTTACAAACGTTGTATAAAACAAAAAACTTTTAAAATAAAAAGAGTGGCGGAGAGTGGCAGATCCTCTGTTCCGTTCTACGACCTTAATTTGAGAACTGGCAGTAAATATAAAATTTCATTTCATATTTAGTTATTTTTTGACATTTCATAAATGTACATTTGTTACCTATAAGAATAAATGATTTAGAATTTAGAAGTTATTTTCGTATATATGTAGCTACAAGCTACGGCGTAGAGGGTTACATATATTGTCTTAGCTTGGAAAACACACAAAAATGTTTACCTTACTTATGTTATAAACGGTATTATTTTACTAACCGAATACAAAAAACGATGACCATTATGAAAACAAGTCGAAAATCTCCCAAAAAGCCAGTTCATTAATAATTGTTTAAATACTAGTATTTTTCTTTTCACAATATGGTAACGACACCTGAAACAAGAGAGGCGCACTGGCATGAATATTCATGCAGCGATTGTAACATACATCCCGCTGGATGCGTGTCCACTTTGCCCCACTTGCCCTAAATAAGAAAACAGGCGCTGCGCAGATGGCAAATTTATATGAAGGTAAAAATCAATGTTTTTTTTTAAACGTGCACATATTTCATTTGTGTGTTTTGCTGTTTTGATGAGAAAAATAAACTATGCCTACGTAAATGCCGTATATTTTTTGGAAAATGTGTGTATATGTCTGATCATTTATTCTGTTTATGAACAGTTTTTTTTAATACTTTATTATAGTATGTGAAATAACTTAATTTACCACTACTAGAGAAATAAATTTCGTTTATAAATCAATTAAAAAGATGAACTGTCTAGGTATATTTAATTAAAAAAATTGCATCAAAATTATGATTTGATGATATTCAAAGCACACAGATTTAAAACAAGTGAGCAGACAACGGTGGCTGACAGTTTAATTTCGCGACTGAATCGCTGTGTTCAAGCCACGTCGACTCCAATCGCTCTTTCGCAGGGGTTAATGGCCCATACAACCAGATTACTCGTTATTTACCCTACGAAATGGACTTCTGCTTCTGTGTTTACATTCAGAACCAGAAAAGCTTGTTAGATATGTGAAGGAATCTATGTAAACAAGATGTTAACGACAACTTCGTACTCCTAAAAATGACGTAAGAAACATTTGTTTAGATTGATTTTTTCTAGAAGTTCTCAATACTACGCTTGTAGACCTGCTTTCACTGGCTAGATTTCACTACGACATCAATCACCTTATTATTCCTATACTTAGAAGATCTTGCGAAAAACATTGATTATAAAACACTTTGTTTACCTACGGCTCGTAGCAACACGGTAATGGTAATCACTGGTATTACGTAAATATAACACGAACCGGAAAAGTATTTAGATCTTTCCTTAATAGTGTTTACGAATAATGTTATTAGTAGAAACAGGTAATCCCACTTCTAAGAAGTGTTCTTAAGAAGGAGGTAATAATTAAATAGCATCACTCGTAAATCAACTTCAGTTCTTGACGATAATTGAAAAAGTTAACTCTTTATACGTCGCGATTAGAAAAGGCAAAATATCAAACCAATTAAAAGTTTGTAACATTAATTGAATCAAAGCACAACAAATCTCGGAAGTTTAGCCCTCGACCTGAGATTTCATAAGCTCATAAATGAATAAGCCTCTACCAATGTTCGCGTAAACACTTATGCCGTCAACTTTTTTTGTGACAATAACTGATTCTCAATACTAGTTACATTGTCAATGTTTTGTAACAATACAGCTATAACTGGGGTTTATTATATTGTTGTTTCATGATTTAAGAAAAGCATAAATAATTGAAAAGCCTCTCATCCCAACAAGAAACAACAAGCGTTACTAGAAAAGGAGTTCCAAATACCGCCGATGAGACACACAATACGAAACGGAATCATTTATTAAATAAACATGAGAATTCGTAGCATAACCCTTTTATGAATTTTTAAAAATTCCGTTTGAGAGGGCTCAGATCAGCCTAAATATAGCCCGAATTACATGTGTTATTGTTGCTAGTGTAGGTCGAAACACGATAAAAAATTCATTATCAACCAAGGAGCTTTTATTTAAATTCGACTCTTATTACTTGTGTGTTTCGGTGCAAGTTCGGTTGAGATACAGTCGCCTCATTTTTTGCCGACATTGAATATTCTGCCGTGTTTGAAGGAAAAACAAAGTGTTAAATTGCGTGGGGAGTCGCCTTTGAGCTAGGCGGAGCAGTGGGAATTTGGACCTTGGATATGGATCAATGTGAGTGTTATTTGAATAAATTCTGCGGAGGAGACAGAAAGGATGTAGGTCAAGTGACAGGCTTGAGTTGCTTTACTCCCGACGAGGCAGCCCGCAAACAAGTTTGTTTTATACAGAACTAAGGGTTTCGCGACTTCATCCACGAATGAAAACTAGAATTATTTCTTGTTGCAAAATTGTCAAAATTGGGCCTGAGATTTAACGAATCGCCTTTGTAATCTGTATTACTTTTAAGTGTAAGGCAAAAGTAACTAATTAATAATGATGAAGTAGTACAACCAGGTTTTTCGTCACGCAAGACCGCAATTTAATAAGTTTGAAACTTCTAAATCTGTCTCTGAAACGCCTCACATAAACCTTTCAATATTTAACATTAGTTCACGAATAATAACTGAAATTGTTACACAGCTGTAAAAAATATTTCAGAACGACATGCGCTAGAAATAATATGGCACGCAAAGCGCTCTAAGGCATATCATGAATTAATCCATTAAGCAGCGAAATTCATATGAAATTCGTTTATAAATGAGCTCAGTCGCGAGTTTCTTACGGTGAATCCAGGATTGTGAGGGATTAACGTGCGAGACGGATATTATTCAGAAATTCACGCAACACAACTGAGAGCTTATTTACCTTTCAGTTAATAGCAATAATCCTGGATATAAAATTATCTAATGGCAGTTGTGGATCCGATTAAGGCACACATACGTAAAAAATGTGTTTATTTAACTGATGGTTACCTATTGAAATTATAAATACTATATAAAACGTAAACGTTTACTTTTTAAAATCTTCTGAGCTTTTTATACGACCATAAAAAATTTATAGCGGTCCCTGTTACGTGCAAATTGAATATGAAATCAACTCAATGAACTTTTAGCAGCTTTTAATGAAGAGACGTGGTCTTCGAATCGCTTAATAAATCTTCAGCTTACTTCGATAGAATTTGCTGATTGCAAAATTACGTAGGAATGATCAAGGTTGCATATTATAGCACCAAGAAGCAGCAGTCGAGTAGTAGTTTTTTTTATATAGTATAATAAAACTACTACCCCCATTTTACACCCAATTTAGTGAGTGCGTTTGGCCTTTGAGGAAGTATACTCCTCAAAGACCTGATAAAGGCGGCAAAGAACCTGATAGTAATATAGTATGTAGTTCGCGAACTTATGCGGCATATACGTTTTAAACGAATTTATCCACTATTTTGTATCTATATTAACAAGTCTTTTTGTCAAATTAAATTTCTTTAAGAGTAAATAAAATTAATTAATGACAACTCGGCATAAATTCAAAAGAAAAACTTTTCGCTAGTGAAATGGACGCCAACTAAAAGTTAAATGAATCTTAATAATATCAGTGAAAGGAATATCTCAAGATGTTAGAGTTTTCGCAGTTAATGTACCGATGCAAGATGAACGGAGCGATTATCTTGAGGTAGATATCACCTTATTTATGAACACAAACTTTAGCCCCTAAATTACCGTTGATTATAATTTCCGTTTATAGACATTAATTAAAATATAAACACAATCCAATGTAGTCTTGTATTTTCTCAAGTAGGTATAACAAAATTTTAACAAACCATATTCATACAGTTCGTTTATACAGAAATTAAATCTTTTCTATTTCGCTATCATGCCACGTTAACTGAACTGACAGTACAAATAAAAACCATTGGTAATTCGATGTATTTCAACTTTAGTTTTCTTTCTTTATGTGTAAGCTAATTTAGTAAAACACTGTGTGTTAACTTTGTTTTAACCGTCAGCCTGATCTGAGCGAAGCTTTATTTTATTTAAACTTTAAAAAAGAATTTGTCATTTTTCTATATCTTGAGTTTAATTAAATGTCAGCTTAACTTTAAATAACAAAATTCAGCTGTATTTCGTTTCAAGTACCTTATAATATATATGTTAAATAAATAAAGGAATAAACGTTAAGTTAGCTAAATTTAATCTTACTTGGTAAATAAAGTCGCATATAGCATGTAACTAAAAACTAAAATACTTGTCCCCAAAGATTGAACTGTTACCTCATTTAAGCAGGACTTTTAAATATAAATAAATCGTAATTTACGAAGTATAGCGAATAAACAAGGCATTATTTTAATCATTAAAAAAATGGGAAGCTGTCTGTACACTCGCGATGTTAATTAAACAGAATCGTCATTCTGCAACGTCCGTGGTCTAATTAAATTTAAATTGGAGTTGAGAGTACGTGAATCGCAGCCTAGGTTTACTTTAAATTATTATAATTAAACAAATCCAAGCCAAGAATGAAAATAAAGGTTTATTGGGTAGAGCTTCGAAAGTAAGTTGTAATTCTTCTATTTATTTGTCATAATTTTTTACGTAAACTAACTTCCAAAAACCCGAAGGCTGTTTATAATTTAACCCGTAATCCTACTTTTATTAGTTGGTGTTAAGGACACGGCCAATAAAGAGATTGACGAATCATGTCAATAATGTTGGGCAAATATTTTATTCCATATTAATCGTACTTGAATAGTCAATGTCCTTCTTTAATACTGAATTGAAAACTTTGTAAACTTATTAATTAGTAAAGTATTACGTTGGTTTTAATTTGTATAAGATATTTATTTCCTTATTTTGTTTGTTTTTAAGTGTGACCTGTTAGTGCGACTATAAATTCATAGATAAATTAGGCGCTAGGCACTACCAGCTAAGAAGGCATATCGTGCAATAACAAATTCTACAAAATCGTATTTTTTAATGATGTCAATAAAAACTTGCCTCACCTCTACAAAGTGACATGCAGAAAATAGCTATTAATTTACAAATAGGAGTCTACGTAGAATATTGATGAGAAAATCTATATAAAGAGCACAGCTGTATGGGTATAAAAAGAGCCGCCAAATTGCCTCTGAATATAAATCACCCCGACACCGATCGAGGAATGATGTGCACTGAAAATGTATGTGCAAATTTTCAATGTCCGTACTTTTAAATCCAAAATTCTGCGGCCTCCATGTTTAATATCGGCTACAAAGTTGCTTCATATTTAATAGCAAATTGAAAATTTTCGAGTTATTTTTTAATTTTTTAATTGCATTATGCTTAAATTTTACAAGTTCATCGCCTTTTGTATAGAAAAAGGACGATTATGCACGACTAATTTAATGGTTTAGTAAAATAAGTATTTAGTTTATTAGGTAGATTTTTTTAAATTGTTACAATTATAAATAATCCAGACCAAGATTCAGGAAATTGTTCAAAATAACATTATGAAAATGTAATACAAAAATTGGACTCTTAATAGACGGCCCGAACTAAGTTTTATCTTTGTAATCCGACCACAAGGCAACTTTCAAGCAAACGAGTTAACTTAAACGATTTCCCTTCGAGGAAAAAACTCAGAAGTAATAGCATTTGCGAAAGAACTTCTTGGCTATATTTTACAGATCGCAGTAAACGTTATTTTTTGAAATAATTGTATTACTTGACGTCGAGACCGCCGTAGAATACCATTTACTCACGCTATATAAGTATTAGATTCGTAGCGATTCGTAGACGGTCTACGAATCATTTGTAAATGCTACATCGTGGAAATTATGTGTTTTTCACTCGAAATAATGGCTTTGGTAATGCACATTGTGTGTGCATGTCTGTACAGAAAACACTTTTATGTCACTATTTTATATACAGAACATATTTTAAGGGCAATGCAAGATACCAACTACATATTTCACACTTATTAAGATTGCGTTGATGTGCTCCTAACTAAAAAGGTGCATTTTATAAAATTATTGTATGACAAGAAATATGACATAATAAACATTCCGAAAAGAAAGGCCGTAATTCTAACTATAATTTATTTGTTATATCATCTTGAAAATAAACACAAAATAAATTGAAACAGACATCTCGTTACGTAAGCATTGTTAAACGACACTCAAATATTAGAGATTTAGGACGATTGTCAAGTGTCTCCGCTAATTGCTGGCTTTCGTTAATTACTGTCTGAGATGAAACGTGAGTGATGTCCCATACGGAGGCAATAATTTTAACGAGTCACAAATTCTTATTTTTTCAGTAAATTAAATTAAAAAGATATCGTATTTACGATTAATATCATAAATTGATGAATTTTATTTGTTTTTACTGATAGTGTAATATAAAGAAAAAGTGTTCATGTCGCAGCTCATAACTGTAACTTCAGCAATTTTATCAGCCAACCTGTAACAATAAATAAACACTCGGTTATGTAATAACGCGTGAAATCAAATTGTGTAAATTTTGAGTTGCAGCGAATTCTTAAATATGTGAACATTATATTCATCATCGTTGAATTTTAAGTTTAAACATATATTTTTAAAGGAACGATGAACTTTTAGTGCAGACAATGCGTCTATTGCAAAGATATATTTGTCTAGAAGTACTAGACACAAAACTTTCTTATGCTTGTGTAAGCGACGTGTCGGGCACTCTAGATACTCTTGGAAGGCTGTCAAAACTGGACAATATTAATAGGTTCTATGTTACTAGCAATAAATTATGAAATAACTGTTTTCTTGAGATAAATCGAAGCTTAAGATAAATTTAATACTTTTCGATCGAACTAAGAGTAATTGCTTGTCGGTGCGTATTCTAGATTATAATTAAGAGTTAGTTTCGTACTGGACTTCTATAAATTATTGTTCAGCAAAGCAAGCAAATAAATCCTTAAGTCTGAAGTTAACCCTTACAAAACTTATATTATTTCAGGCTGCGCTCAACACAACATAACCTCCAAATTAAAGTCCCGACAATATTGTTATAATTACTACGTTATCTTTACGCAAGTTATTTGGCTCGGGCAAACATGTTTGTTTCAAATACACCTTTGATATAATCTTAATGGTTACCTGTTCTGTCAGCAAATAAACTTAGCAGACAGTTTATGGCAGTTCCATAGAACTTAGTTGAAGTTTGTGAAACTTTAATTCTGTGGTATTTCATTATATATTTCCTTATTATTTCTGTATATAGCATTAGAACGATGCACACAAACATGTTTGAACTAAGACTAATTGAATAGTTCTAAGGTTGCTTGCGTTTTCAAATTACAAGGAAGGCTCTGACAAATGGTGTTTGCGCTTTGAATTACAAGCAATAAATCCTTACTAATGCTTATTTAGTTTCACAGTTAACTGTAATTTCACTGACCCTCTAGGCGGGAGCCCCTTACGTGCAATTGATTGTCTTCTTGGAACCCTAAACGGCAATTTTATAAGCTATGCCTATGCACTTAGTGTTTTCTGTACTCTAATAGAATATAAGAATCTCTAAATGTTGCACTAAAAAGAAGAACGAAGAGAAGAAAGGAACAATTATTGTCTTTTTAAGCTTTGCCAACACTTCAACATCACCCATGTACATTTTAGTATAAGAAAGATTAGACAAATGGAGCGAAACTAATATCCGTAACAATAGAAATACATTTAACTTCCTCTAAGATCCTATTAACACTCTTAAGATTTGGCAACTAAAGTACTATACAGCTTATCATTCGTTTCAGGTGAGCATCGGACCCTTCCTATCTAAACAATAATAATTACACTACATACGTGAAAATGGGTTTGCATTGTTTGAAAATGGTGAAAATGGTCTCCAATAACTCGTTCGGTAATTGGATTATAGTGGGTTGACGTGGGACGCAGTAAATTTCGTATGTTATGTCAGATCGCCGTGTGATATAAACTATTCCATTTTAGACAAAGCTTTGTGCCCATATTTTAAACCCTGTTGCAATTTCGAAGATACGCTTTTGGGACTGTTATCGGTCTATGAATTGTCATAAAGTTAAAATAATATTATATTCCCTAATGAGAAGTTATGATGAGGCAATCTTACTCTTGTCTCAAATATGATGATTGATATCTTTCAAAACAATACTAATGGTAAAAACATTTTGAAATATCTTAATGGTCTATCTACGATCGGATACGTGATTTGTATTAAGTACATATATACAATAAATAAACACATTAAGCACATTGTTACATAATTCACAATAACATAGTCTGTTCTATTCGGACAAATACCGGATTCTACGAATGTCCAAATCTGTTTTCGAATCACGTTCGGAACGAGCGGAGGCGTAAGGAAGGGGGAAATGGTTCAAGGGGGGGGGGGGGGCATAACGGGCGAAAAATTGCGTCTCTATTGAGACCTGGATGACATTGTGCGTATTTAGATTTTAAACTTTGGTCGTTATGAAACAATCGTAGTTCATCTGAAAATTTGCCGTCGAAAATAGATATATTAAGAGAAGGATCATTCATTATTAAAAAAAATAAGTCTAATAGTAAAATACCAGCAAAATAGATCTTTAGATATCATTGTGAAAGCCAATATTTTCTCAGCATATCAAGCATATAGGTCACACGAATACTTTATCAAAAATATTTTCTTTCGTAAATCCTGTCAAAAGCACAAAGACGAAAGTTTAAATTCCACATTTAAAATTACCTCTTCAAACATTCCCAGAGCGAAAGTACGAACGGTATCATTGAAAGTGCTTATGTTTCGGATTGGTATATGTGAATCGATTCCTAATTATGCTAGTAGTTATAGTAATATAATATAGATTTTAAAACATAAAAATAACATACAATATGTTTTTCATAATTTACACGAGTAATTTCACCACTTTAATTACTCAGCAATTTTAGCAAAGAAGGCGAAAACCAAAATACTGAAGTTTCTCGTAAAGAATCGTCGGGGGTGGCTAACAATGCGCCGCCATGTTTGATTTGTGAAGAACAAAAGCCGGCCGCGACACAATGCCTCAGACGAGTGTAACAAGTACCCAGTCACATACGACTTTCTGTTTTCTACAGATAAATAAAACTACTTATGTATTCAATATTATCATTGTATTACTCAGTACTAGTATTTTGAATTCGCTTCATAAATAAGTATGCGATGTTTTTATAGTAATACAGATTAGATAGAATAAAACACGAAAACAAATATTACAGTTTAAAGATCCCTCATACACGTCTTAAAAACTGTGTTTATAGGCCTGTCTAAGAGCGTGGCCTGAGAAGATTGGCCTAGAAACTGAACTGGGTTTCATTTTCATGCGGGTTTCAGGAAAAGTAGACAAGTACAAGCTCATTTCCATTCTTCATTTACAACAGACTTAGAATGTAGACGGAATAAACATAACATAAAAATAAATTATAATTGATAAGTATTTTATATATAACGGTGTTTCTCACTTTTGAAATTTAATGACCGTCTTATTTAAAGAAGCATAGCAAAGGGATTTTTTTTAGCTTCTAATTTATCAATGAAAAAGTTAATTACAGAAACTAAATGGCTTGAATAATTGTTAAATACTAGGAGTAGAGGCATATCTGAAAACAAGTTATTCCTAGAATTGTAATGTAGGGATGTGTTAGGATAAAATCTACAACTGATTGCATACGAAATAATGATATTATGTCAAATATCGGTTTCTGCTCGTAATAGATGGCAGCTAGGGATCGAATTTAATAGTATGCTTAATTAAACTGTACCCCTCATACGAATATATTACTTAGCTGGATTAATGCATATCCTCTCTGGGGATTTTATTACAACGCAAATTGTTTTATTCAATGTGCAATTCTTCTACAATAGTCTGTAATAAGAATATTATATATAAATAAATGTTAGATCAATATGCATTAACGTACTGTGAGTCCATAGAAAATAATCAAATACGTGTAACGGTTGCTACTTTACAGATACCATACAAATATCCGAGTATTAAGTTATTTGATAACTACAAATAGTGTAAATTACAAGTACAAATGATAGAAGAATGTAAAGTCGGTATTGTCTTCAATTTACCAGATCACTTTATATATAAAGGGGCTTTTTCTAAAGCTTTTAATTTGAATGGATTACATAATATATAAGCAAATGGTTTTTGACGAAGCAATTGAGAAGACCGGTCACTTAAGAGTTCAGTGCTTGCCCGTGGACATCTGTAATACCAGCCGTCTTGCAAGTGCGTTGTCTGAATTTGTTGGTATTGTCAATTCTCCGCTGATTTTCACAAGATTGTTATGCCCTATTGTCTGTAAATATTCTATAAACAATGTATAAAAATATAGTAGTATAGTATATATAGAAGCGAGATATATCTTAATATACTTCCGACATTGTTCAAGAAAGATAACAATTGTTCGAATTTAAAGAACCTAAATCACAAAGCCATAAACATCATTATATTTAATTGTCCATTAAGGTCGCGGAATTCCGGAATACGAGATTCATTGAAGCATAAAATTTAATCCTAGTAGCTCCCGAGGCGGATAATTGTGTTCACGATGAGCAAGCCCTTAGTGCATCGGTTTCAATACATAATGACCACCCTTCGACCAACACTCTGGAAACGCAACACATTGCTAGTAATATTTGTTATGCTCTGATTATTCGCTATTTGTATTGTAGGAAGGAGAATACTTAGCATCGCAAAATCTCGAAAATATTTATAGGCATGGTTAAATTAATATTATATTCTCATATATCTTAATAGAGGGTGTTAACACCTCGATACATGTCTCCCAGAATAGAACAAAGAAGAAGGTCACCAACCATTTTCGTACTCCACTAAACTTTACTTGATATCTAAAGATTAATATTTTGTTACTTTGCTAAATATATACATTTTATATAAAGACGAAGTTAGTGCTTATTTATAAACGACGAATACATAAGTGGAGTGGAGCGTAATTGCCTCGTTTTACATACACAAGTGGACAAATCGAGATGAAAAAGTAGAATTAAACTTATTTATATTTTTTTAGCTTTCTAAATTATTTTTATTACAAGAATTGTTTAAGAATTTTTTTAAGGATGACATCCGACACATTAGTATCAAATTGAAGGTTTGACTGTCACCCTGTGGCATCTGGCCGTGAGGCCCATTAAAGAAGACAGTGGAAGACGCCTCGAACCTTTTGAGACATGGTGTTAGCGTCGCCTGTTTTACATCAACTGGATGGTAGACACAGAGGTCGTTGTTGCGGTACGTACGTATGTGGACCGGCATCAGACTCGCTGAGGCACTATTTAGACGAGCACAAACTATAAAGTGGCACCTGAAGACCAAGATGAATAACTCTGTTGTATAAGCAGATGTAAAGAAACGTAAGCAAAGTTTGTGAGGCGTTTGTTCGTGTTTTATGACTAAATGGACATATTGATTATTTGCGTCCTACCGAAGTCATTTATCTAAGTTTATTTTATTAAATCACCCCGTTTAATAAACAGCTAGCAATTACACATACATTACCGAGTAAGATAATTTGATTATATGACAGATCGCAAATCCAAACCGAATTAATTGCAGTTAGTTATTGAATAGTCGTTATAAACGTTTACCCGGGCCTGACAAACATAATTTGCATCATTGGGCAAAGTTGATTAGCCAGAAATAGAGAAACACGATCTAATTATTGACTTGAAATCATCAGTATACTAAAAGACGACTAAGACACTAAAGATAATATAAGATAGGTTGTTCATAGCTAATATAAGTAAACATTATTCTTAAGTTTGCCACTTTGTTTTGTTTGACAATAGTGATGTTTTTAAATGGGATAACAATTTTCGCTTTACAAGCTCATTTAATCGAATAAATGCATAGGCGAAAGTATACACATAACCTTAAAGCCACACTATCTCGTTAATCTGTTAGTTCAACACACATGGTGTCCACAACTTGAAGACAACAGGGGTTGAATTAATTACGCTCTAGCGTAATCTAGGAATCCTAGGACACAGATTTATCTTCGGCCCATTTAACATTGCAGCTGTACAGGATACATATCAGTGTAATATTTGACGAGAGTATATAATTTTACTTGTGTTGGTTGACCTTTTTCGTCATTATTTTCTTATTCGATTGGTCTTTCTGTGAATTATTTGTTCTAGCTGCATACAAATAAAGAGAAGTTGCTACCATATCACTACGATACATGACATAAATATTTATATTTTAATTAATTTTCCGCTCGCCCAACTTAAGTGATACGAAACCATTCCAAGGTTGGAAGTTTTTCACCAAAATTATTATTATTTCTAGCGTGTCTTTCTGTAGTCATTAATGTAGTCTTTATTTAGTATTTTTCACTTGTACAACTTTTATATTCTCAGGACAGGATACAAAGGTGTTCAAACCAAACTGGACAATGGAGTATTAAATACAAAAATAATGAATTGCTTCGTAAATTTTATAATACTAATTTACTTCTCATAATAGTAACGTAAATTCGTAATGAAATAGTTAAAAACCAATGCTGGTAGAACCTAGTTGAATGAATAGCGAGCAAACAAAGCCTACACGTTATCGCACAAAGGTAAGCCGAGGTAGGCAATCGTGACGCCATCCGTCAAGATAAGAACAACACCGATAAGATATACTGTCATTTGAGCTTTTGCAAGGATACACTTATTAAGAAGCAAATATTTGGCTTCCACCGGAAAGAGCAACATGAGAAGAGCATATTTAGTAATAAAAACACATATGTCAGTGTAAAGTATATTTTTAATATAATTTGTCTCATTGGTTGACGCCCAAACCCAATAACCTATCTCAATCCCTTTATGACCATCTGAGATAGACATCTTAATCTAAATAGGGATAAAATTATGCCAACAACCAATCGACGGATTGTAATAGCCATGGGTTTGGTTATCGGGATGCAGATAGGAGATCGATCGACTGTCAAGGTCTGATTGAAGTCAATCTGAGATTGTGGATATATTTTTGGGTTCGGGCGTTAGAGATAATGTTTTCGGTGATTATAAATTTATAATTACCTACAATGAGAAATAAAGCATTCACAGAAAATGCTTACTTCAAACTGTTAGATAAAACCGAATTAATATTTTCGTAAAAATATTTTATATGAACCCTAATTCTTACCGATCATTATAGCTCTTAATTATTGGCGATACTCAATACCTCGTCCCGATCGGTTGAGTTATAATTAAAGAAAAATAACTAAAGTCTTCGGGGCTAAGGGTCAAAGGTCTGTTACCCTTTTACTTTTATTTAATTTTCCATTTCATTTAATTCAAGTCGCCAGCCCTTTGCGGTTAATAGGAGTGAGTTGTTTGACCGGTCTGACACCTAGAAGCTAATTTATTCTTTCACTTGACTGGGTTTTACGTGAGGTTTAGCTTAAATAAATATCTAATCTAGACGAATGTTGTGATGAAAATAAAGAACCAGTACGGTGACAAAATAAAATGAATAAATACGAAATGATTATAGCGTAAAAGATAAGCTAGAATTGTGCATTTGTTTGATGAAATCCTGTAGGATATTAAATATTTCATAAAACTTTTGTAAGTCGTAATATTTATATAACGTTAAGTTTATAAAAAAAAGTAAAGCCAACATAAGATTTAGCCTTCGGAAATTATCATTAACGTTCACAAAGCCAAAATACCTGGACCAAATAAATTAATCGTATTTTTCCTTTGTTAGATAAGGAAAAATACGATCGTACCCAACAAATCATAGCGAGAAAATGCGTGAGGTCTCCAAATATACAAGCAAATAAAACCTAAATAAATTATCTTACAAAACACACAAGCGATAGCTTATACATTTGCAGATAATAAATTACAAAAATCTTTCTGCTCATACTTTTAGGTCCATTGAAGTTTGTATTGTTTTAAGAAAGAATTTATCTGAGACCAAATTATGAAATAATTTAGTTTTTGGTAATTAATGCCTAGATTTCGTAATTCTTTTTGGATCTGTATTTTACTCAGTACATGTTTTTATATATAAAATTAAGTACATAATATCTCACTTAAATAGTATCTTGATTAATGGATTCGCAGTAATAATATTTTAATTCTGTTTAAAATGAACTTAAAGCAATATCAGTGCACTCTCTATCAAGTTCTTTCCTATACTTGAGCGGAAACTCACACGAAGGAAACAATCAATTGGTATTGATTCAATTTGTCTCAGAGAAATAGGCGGAGAATAAAACGGATTATGTCAGAGATTGTCCAGCGTGCGAACTAATGAACGATGCACTTATTGACACGATGAAAAGTTGACAGACCGTGGATAGCATGGGATCAAGTCATCTCTCTCTTTAGTCCGCAGCTCATTTCTGTGCGTCGTGGTCAGCAACGAAACAAGTTGTATGAGTCCTTTATAGACGAATTGGTCCAAGTATACCATTTAATCACATTTCATAAATGTTTCAACAAAAAATGGACTTAAACATAGTTGCTGGCACATTTAAATAGTGGGCATGGTACATTTGTATAAAACTTGTGTTAAACATATAAAACACAAGCACAATATAAAATAAAAAGTATAAACAGTTATTGTGAGTAAAGGAATTATTAATAATTTAGAAATACAGAAAGGCCCGCATACAATTTAATTCGGGTTTTCCGAAACTTTATTGCTACAGAATTTTACCAATAACATATAAATCTGTTTCATCTTGTTTGATCTAGAGATTGCCAAAATAGTTAACAAGATAATAAAGGTTTTGTTTATTCTTCTGCATTGAATGTGACAGATAATTTACTTCGCTTTGTTTATGGCTTTAGAAAAGCTCTTCAGGCTTTATAATGAAATTGCTTGACAATATATATTTATCGTTTTGGGTAAGGTTTCAAGCGATCTGCATCTCAAAGCATACTTATACGTACATAAACATAGCTATATCTAGATATATTATCTCTCTATATTTGAGATTTGTATGAATTGTATTTTTTTTCTGCTTACAAACCCAAATTTACATAATTTAGTTAACCCCTTTACTGCAGAGGTCTGTTGAATCTGTTTGAGCATGAGTTTGTTTGTTGATATCGATATTGGTTACCGGCTGGCTGCGAGGCTCGTTCTTCAACTCAGAAGCTCCAGTTTTCAAACGATCAGGGTAAGTTAGGTCCGTCGGTAATGTACGCGTTGGTAGCATATAGTAGCGGTATTATTACGTAGAAAGTCACATTAAAAAATGGTACAAATTTTCATTTCATCCATGGCGCCAAAATCTACCACAATTTTAAAAAACATCTTAAAACAAAAGACCGAAATTAAATTCGAATAAAATTTATTTGAATTCCATATGCGCACCAATCCATAGATAATGAAATCTGTAAATAATGTTTATAGAATCTTTAATATACATAGAGATAAATAAGCGTATCTGAATAGCACACAAATAACGAGGCCTGACGAGATTTTACAGAAAAACAAAAGAGAATCTCTGACGATACATTGCCGCGTCAAGGTCTCAGGTCTGCCGCAATAACGCAACACACATTTGTCAGGATAAACGGCTACAGAAAGAAAAACCGGTCTTTCCCTGTTAATATTTTAGGAAAACTTGTTTGTTTCGCTTTGTTTTTTGCGGCGACAGCGTGAGTTATATGATCACGTCCGTAAATCTTAAGCTTAAGGATTATAGAAAGTCAAACTCTACATATACTGCTAATGTGTCAATTTTGCACATTTTGTTAAACTTTGCTAAAGAAAAGTGTAGACAGTGAGTGAACTTATTATATTCTTCTAAGTTGATATTTGCTTGTCGGCTGAAAGTTATGAAACCACGGATTTATTGGTGCAAATGGCAACAACGGCGGGTAATTTTAGGTAAAAAACGGTTATGCCATTTAGTTAATTTATGTTCGGCTTTGTTCAGGACTTTGTTCCGGGTCGTGACGCGTTACACAGTTAGAAACCTATTGTTTAAGTATAGTGAAAATAATTAATAAATTGGTCATATCAAGGTAAGACAGTGTTCGATGGTAGCCTTCAACTAAATCAAAGTTATGCTTCAACGAAAGTGCGATAGATTACTCACTGAAGTATCATATGGATGCAATATAATCAATGTCATTCGGAGCTTACTTTCCTATAAATTGTATGTATAAAGCATAGAGAACATTAGGTTACCATAACACATTGCCAGTAGGTACTGTACTATTGCAATAACAATTCAAATTTCTCGTAGTCCAATGTAAGCGAACACGTTAATGCATTTTGTGACATGAAATATCCTTTGGGAACATTGACATTCCATGAAATAAAACCACATTCAACAGTGTTATGTAAAACAATTTAATTTTCAGTGCCTGAATGGTCTCTAGTGTAGAGGCATGCATGGTTTTAATATATAATAGTATATGAAATTTAATTTCGACGCATATAATGTGGTTACACTTATTGACACATCATGTGCCATACATCAATGTGTCCGATGATTAATTATTGCTTGCCAAGTTGATTTAGTACATATTACATCGCTTCTATTGTTATTGTACCGTCAAAATGCTGTAGAGGATAGGTTTTCAATTAATTTCCAATAGTTACGCTACGAGTTGACAGGTTGATATTAAAAAATACATTTTGAAACCCCTTATAATGGTTGTTTTTATTACAATTAATGTTATTTCAGCAATCCTAACACCCGGTCTCAAAACATGCACTCATTTCCTAGCTGTAAAACAATTTCTCCAACGATAGCTTAATACAACTATATACCACCACTTTAATACTCTACATTATTACAGCCATTCATTTTTATTGCAATTTCGTTAAGAACATTCAATGGAAATTTTCAATTTAGTTATGAAGTGGCAGCCAACATTCTGAAACGCGTCCAGACAATTTTATTATTACTGCTCTCATTTTTGAATAGATAAAGCGTTGTGGCTGAAGGCTGCTGGCCGAGCGAATACCACCCGTCTCCTGGCAGTCTGCCAGGCGGTAGGTAGTAGTCGAAACGCTTAAATCGACATCAGTTACCCCGAACAATACAAATTACACCGTAAAACAATAGAACAAGAAACAATCTTAAAAACATGGCGTTCGTGCGAAGTATTCCAAATTCAAACACTTCGATTGCATCGTTGGTATTGTATTGCCAGCATTCCATACCAATAAGGATGTCTAGAATGGTAATGCTACGTCATTCTAAATACAGGTGTTTCGTGTCTACGTTAGTGTTTTCGAACCAGAATGGTTTGTTTTATGCTGTTAAGTGGATAATAAGTGGGAAAGTCAGCGTAGTCATAATACTTGGTAGAGTGGAGACTTAACAAATTCATAATTAGTTTAATTAGATTCTTTGACTGACCTCGTAACTATTAAATTATTCTTAAGTTCATGTCAGTTAAAAAGTTTTATTTAACTTTAACATTTAAAATTTTCCAGTTTAATTTGTTAAATGAACTTGTTTACAGATGTATCATTTTATCTGTTAACGGTGAAAATATTTGGTTTTTTATAATCTAGTCTAAAGGAACATGTGTAAAAAAATACACTATCTTAATACGTTACACTTATCTTACCGTTCGCAATAATTTTGATATATGACAGTTTTAAAATAAGTTACATGAAAATACACACGCAAGCAGAGATATCTATTTTGAGGCGCAAATGTCAGACGAATTAAAGCTCTCATGCATTGCGATAAAGCCTACACCGGTAATCTAAACTTGGCTTTTCTCAATCAATATTGAACATTGATTACATGTGATAAAGTTCATTTTGTATTGGTTAAGCATGAATGACCCTCACCCTCGCCCTTGGCATTACGCCAGAGCGCTGTTCAAAGACGAACGTGTCTATGCTATCCAGTTTTACGGCTTTTAGCTAGATTTTTGCATAGATTTCTATCTACCTGTATAAGGATAGATTTCTCTTACGTGGAACACTGGTCAAATAAATACCTCTAATACTTTGCCGCGGACGATCAAAAGGATTACGTTCCTAAGGATGTTTTAGTATTTGAAGCAAGGATGAAAATCTATGTTTTTTTTAAGTTAGAAATTATATTTATCGTCAGTTGTTCATGGTGTTTGTGAATTGCTATAAAGTTTTTTATAAAATTTGTTTGTAAAAGATTAATAGCTAAAACAATAGTTTGAATGTGGCTGACATTACAAAAATGATAGCCGTACTAAAAAATTTGATAAAACACTAAACTAAATTATGAAAACTAAGCATGAACTAAAATATGGAATTTTATTTGAAATTTCCATTCATAATTTTCATATTATGACAAAGTTCCAACGTTTTATATTCGCCAACTCGGCTGTTGTTTGAGCAAACACAGCATTTCTACTCTCACACCTGTTCACAAGATAGTTCTGACGAAAAATAACACTGCACCGACTTCACACCAATTTATTTTCCAACTCTTTGTGAAAGTATCAAATGTAAAACGCACACTTTGCATACTAATAACGAACAGACGTAGCAGGTGCTACTAATTCCATTTAAAAATTATCCACATCGTATTAAACGTTGGAATAAAATAGCGTAGATGCTAAGTTTTTAAGAGCTTTCCATCAGTTTACTAGAAGTACATAGATCGTTTATACATTTACAATTAACTTGCAGTGATCCTCTAGAATATCTCCAATATACATACTTGACTACACAGAAAAAAAAGAAAAGACACAGAATGAATAGTATGTTCAATTACAATGATAACTAAATCCAATATCATATAATATAATATTCAATCTATCCGACCTTGATGTGATTCACTGGTTACGATTTCCGTAAATTACTTGAAAGAATTTTATAAATTCCCGATTCCGATCTTATAATATATGCTTAGATAGATATAGATACGTCTCTTGGTTTAACATTTGCATTAGAAAAAATTAACCTTTTTACAGTTCTTTGAAAATAGGTGGCCCGGATATCACATAGGAGTATTTGTATTTCCGGACGCAATTAAAGGAAAATCTGTGACGCGGTACTCAACAGTTCACAATAGCAAATAAGGCTTTCTTGTTGAAAGACACAATGGTTCCTGGACGCGAACAATGTGGCCGCCCCATTTTTCTGAAAATAAGGCATTTTCATTAATGAAGTTAAAGTTTAATTGCGTTTTGTAAAATGATATCCGTTCGCCCTAGCTCTTGACAATACATTGTAGAGTCAGCAAAATATGGTTGAGCAATTGATGACTAATTTATGATTAGTTGTGGGTTGAGTCACTATATATATAAAAATTATAAATTATGCATTTCTATGTAAAAAATTAAACACACAAAGTAATTTTCTTATTTAGAACTACAATTATATTTGAATAAAAAATAAAATGTTTATGTTTCTTCAAGCTACATTTAACATGCCTACTTTCTTTTGTTGATTGAATATTTAATGCTACGAGCTAATATATAATATGCTATCCGTACAGAATCTAATCCTAATAGGCTGACGCTTAATTACGTTTGACGGAAGTTAATTGCGGCGTCTGGCCCCTGTGTATTGTCTTTCAAGTGGTAAATAAAGTCCATCTACTTACACTAGCTGATGCCGGTGACTGCATTTGTGTTAAATAATATGAATTATTTAATTAGACTAAGTTCCTTTAAAAAATATGTCAAACTCAAATATAAAGTACGTCCAAAGATAGTTACTTAGTTATTATTTTCTACTACATTAATGTGTGTATATATTTAACAAATTAAATAAATAAATCCGTGTTAAAGGATCAACTTCATAATAATTCTCATACCTCTCTCTTTATCTTTCAACGGTTAGACAATTATACTCATTATACAATATGTAGACTTTTTTTTGGAAACAAATACCGGCTGCCCTTCATCATATACAACACAAAGCTACATGTAAGATAAGATACCCAAACACGCCTTTCACTTTCTTCGCCCAACGCATTTTCTCCTTCAGTGGCTCTTCATGGCAGTTTCTCATCTTTAAACACTTTCTTTATAGCAATATTTATTATTAGCTCAATACTTTATACATACACTAACAAAAAATTATTTTCAAAAAAATTGTTGCTTAATGTAAGTAATGTAGAAGTTATTGAAAGGAACCGTTAATGTGTCAATAGGGAGAGACCGACTGCCCACGACATTGGGATTCCTATTGTTTTTAATTATGTATAATAAAGATTAATCTTTCTTTCTTTTTTCATATCCGCAAACATAATTATCGATGAATGATGTAACATTTACTAAATGTAATAATATATAAATATATACTTACTACAGAAATAAACGATCTTTTAAAGTAGGAGAGCAACACAGATGTCGCTGAAATTAATACAAACGAGATAACAATACGCGCTTGATCTTTTTACCGTAATGGTTAAATGATGGGATTATTTTTCACTTTTAAAATCGTTATAGTAATTAATGTTGAATTGTTGCTAACCGCTGAAATTTAACATTAATATTCTTTAAAATATTTGAATGTATTAAAAACAATTTGTGTTGTCGAAGTAATTGTATATTGAAATCAGGTAAATGCAATCCGTATTTGCAACGCACTCGAAACTCAATGATCTGAAGCGAATTTGTATTCAGAGGCGGTGCCAGCTGACAAAGCAACCCTCGTGAGCAAAGTGGTCAATAAGCACCACAGTTACAAGTATGTAACCTAACCCTCCTCACAATACAAATGACTCTATTTAAGAACCATCCGTCCCTCAAAACGCAACGATATTTACAAATTCAACACTTGAATGCCACTTCAAACAATTCAACTATGACGTCACGGGTTGCATCCCTCCAGGGACCGATAATAGAGTGTCATTTGAGCTGAATCTTAAAATCGACATCTATATTCTAGTCACCGAGGCCGTTAGCCTTGTGATTCCTTCAATCGGGACAGATTGATGTTGCGTCAGCGTTTTCAAGTTTTAATAAGAATTATTATTTATTTGACTTTTTGATTTTTTAATTATATTTCATATTCAGTAATAATGCGCTAAAATAGTTTAATTAATAAAATACCATAGATAGGACTTCTGCTGCATCATGGGCACCGCTTTTGAAAGGAAATTTGTTGCGCTTCAAAAAGTTATTGCAATTTACAACATAAATCTATATTTATTGAACTAAATCTGACCGAGATTTTGAAAAAATGAAGACTAATTAGTCAACACTAACAATACTTTTTATCGGCAGCTTGTTAAGCGAAATAGGTGCACAAAGAATCTGGAACGGGCCAAAAACTTTGACTCGAAACTTTCAAAAGCAAAAAATGCATCGTCCACCGTTCAGCGCTAACTGGAGCACTTGCTATAGAATTACTTTACAGAAGAGGTTTTTCTGCGATACCCTTGTTCGTACATGCCTTGTTTCTGGTAAGTTTATATTTAAGAGTTTATTGCCAGTTCTTCTCTTCCGTTCTATTTTAGAACTTTTTAGAACTAGCAGTAAATATAAAATTAGATTCATTTAATTTTTTTTTGACGTTCATAAGTGTACATTATGTTACCTATATGAATAAATAAATTTTGACTTTAACTTTGACTATACAGGGTCTCTTTGACGTATCTATTTTAATACTGTACGATTTCATAGATTTTTTACTTTCATTACGGTCGTTGTACTGTAATTAATACCTTTTACTCGATCAAATTCGGTAATATAATGTTTGTATGAATCGTTATAAAACAAAGACAGTAAAGCAATGCCAATAATTTGCAAGTGGTCTTTTAAAAGCTATTTTAATAATACTTTATTTTATTGAACGATACCGAGTTTTTTCAGCCTATTTCTTATGCTCTGCCTTAGATAAAAAATAAGCTCAATGATGCAACAACAGAAATCGATTGCTGTTACATAACCGCACACTCTTAATTTTAGTCACAGTAGTATCTTAATTAGCTATTCGCAATATACTTAACGTCGTGAAACCAGCACTCTTTCTTAAAGTATAAATAAACTGTGAACTGATCCACCGTCAGGAAATACAGTTATTACGTACGACTATAATAAAATAAACATAAAGCAATACAGCTGCAAAAGAGAGGTCAAGAAGCAATCTCCATCATTTGCACTCGGAGCGTCCATTGTATCGATCTATTGCATTCCTATAGTCGAAGTTCTAAAACTTATAAAATTCGCGCGATTCCTTTTATTCACCTCCTTGATCGGGAATTCGCAGTGCGAGCAACAAAAGCCGCTCATTTTTTTCGATTCAAGCAGGAAAATCGTTCGAAACTTTATCACAAAAGCTCCTGGCTCGATTACTTTGATAATAGTTACCCGAGCTACCAGTTTACTTTTATTTTATTTCACTCCCGATCATTTTAGTAATATCGTAATCTAATTATGATTCTCCGCCAACTATGCATTACGCCTTTATGTAAAACGAACCAGTTAGCTCAGATATAGTTTACTTTTCTATTACATATACCTTACATATAACTTAATAAGTTTCACATTCGTTGTGATTTAAAAACAAGATAACAATACCACTTCTTTTTGCTGTAGATAAAGTATGAATGGTATCAATTATCTCTCCTTACCATTTTTTTAAAGAACACGGGCAAAGGGGCATCACTCCCACCCGAAGTTAAGTGGTATCGCTGCATATCACATCGGACATTAACAATGCTAGAAGGCTCGCAAATGTGTTACCGGCCCTAAAAGTACGTTTTTCTTGAAGGAATTTGTTTGGAAACTACCTAAGAAATAATATGATTATCTTACTTTTACTAAGGGTACCTTGTTACCTTGTTCCTTGTTTTCAACGCGTACTTCGTATTAATAAAATGCTAGTACTATTACAAAATAAACTTTGTTTTGGCTCTTAGACTAACCGCGGTGAACCCACGATTAAAACGGGAAAGAGCATCCCTTGAAATCAGTGGAATCAATAGCCTGGCCACAGTTGCGGAAAATCAAAGCGACACTGTTGCGCGTACTACGTTACGCTGTGTTATGAGCACAGACAAAGACCTGCTCTTTAAAATGAACTCTATGGTTTGTTCGTTCGAGCCTATCACAAATACAAGTAGAATGGTAAGTTAACCAATAAATTATATTTGTTTATTGTAAGTAAATGCCCTTATGAAAGTGTGTATAAGATCGAGTGCTTAGAACGGACAATCTTTCATCTTGTACTCTGAGCCAATATAACTAGAACATCTTAAAAATAAGAGAAAAGCAAAATCCCCCCAGAACAATTTGGAAAACCTTAATATTTCGTAAACATTACAGATAAGCTCGCAAAATTCTATTTACGAAGACATTATACTAAATAACAAGTGCTTTTCAGATAAGTTCAGTGTTATGTCAACTTCTTACAACTTATCGCTTGTACCTCCTAGTTATTATATTATTTAATTTTTGAGTTAGAGACGTACCCCTTGTCAAAAATATCGATCCAGTGAATTCTTGCAAGTTTTTACGCCTTATCTAATTAAAAGCTTTTTTATATTAAGAAACGTTTTATGTATGAATATGATTGTATAATTGTTTTTAAAGCAACATAATTTACACAGTTTAAAAATAATTGTCGTCAGCCTACGTAACCCAGTTACTGTCACGACAATATATTTATTTAAATATGTACAACTTTCAACTTCTGTCCCCTTTTCCGAGCATTACCATTAATGAAACATTAACCGGCCGCAATATTCTAAACAACGCTTACAATTTCAAAAGTGTGTTAAAAAGCCTTTTTTGATATCGCAAACATTTGGACATTTATACGGGTGTTCATTATTTGCGGACGTCACCCGTATTCGGGAGCGGATGTTGTTAATGGTGGAAAATGCGGAAAATTGGACTATTCATTGGGCGGGCGGCCACAGTGGATCCGTGCAAATAAGCGCCCAGGCACCGTGTACCATGTTGCGGTGCTACACTTTAATAAATGCATTTGCGTAATAAAATTATTCGAAAATACCTAAAACCTTAACGAGTATACTAGGTGGAATATTTGAATTTTTACTGTTGTTTTATGGTATAGTATATATTAAATATCATAAAAAAACAGCTGCTCTAATAGCTAGCGTAAAAAGTTTCATAAAACTGGTATCTTTTAGAATTAAATATGAGCCAATATAAACGTAATCGAGATTGTACCGCATCACCGATCGGTGTCATTACATCAACAAATTCCTTCAGACCCCCGCGAGAATACTTCTGTTTTACAGCGCACCTCATTTTCGCATTTATGATCCTACTCGATTTGATTTCCAATACTTTACGAGATACGCTCTGATTTCTGGAACATGAAGTATTAAATTCTACCTTTATTTTTCTTTAAATTTTCGCGACTTGAGGGCCTAAAACTAAATAAACTGTTATGTTTTTTATATAGAACTGGGTGCGAACGGGCAGAGGATTACCTGGTGTATTAGCTAATGGACACGCCGACGAACCGACGGCTATGTACATTGATTTGTTTCATTCACAAAAATTATATTCTTGGATTATTTTAAGAGTATCAAGAAGATTACTGTCCAAATATAATGACGAAACAGTGTTGTCAATATAACAAAAAGGTCCGCATAGACCTACCCTCCTACCAAAAGACTCACGAGTAAGATAATATAAATACAATTCTAACTCCCGATTCCTTTATACTTCAAAATATACTGTATTAATTTTATAATCTATTTCAGAAATGAATGAGAGGGCCTAACACAAGAACGAAAGTAACAGCGACGGAGCCACTGGCTTGTAAATCGTGGAAGTAATCTTGCAAACAGCTGGTTTTAGGAAACAAGTAATAAAATAGAAATACTTATGCATTTACAACGTAAATCAATCATCAAAATAATTTCGCGGCTCATGACAAGTTCTATTGTATGTATATCCTTCTAGATGTGTATCATTAATCTTAGTAATAAATATCTGAGCTCCCCTATTCTCACTTCTCAGAGACTTTGTTATGATCCCCTTTGATGGCCGCCGCGTAGAAAGCACTTAATAAAATGTATTTTTTCAATATTTATTTACGATGTACACTAACAAGACTACAAAACTAGGAAAGAAATATGAGGATAGATTTTGGGTACACAATAATTATATATGTATATATCACATAGCCTAAGGTCCTAATCAATATTTAAATTTATTTTACAGCGTAAGCAAAGTATGTCTGCATTGTTGAACTTATTGAATCATTCATTCTCTTGTATAATAAATTGTATTCAGAAAACAAAGATGTACTCCGACAATATGAACATTGCTGACATCTTAGTAGTCTGTACATTTCCTTGAAATTAAGGCGGCAAACAAGGCAAATTAAGGCCCTTTTAAGTTCAACAAAATGCATCACATTAAAACACATTTCTGTATTATATTTCCAAGTTTACTTCTCTAAGATAGTGTTTTATTCGCTTTATTTCAAGACGTTGCCGACAGCTTTGCAATATCCCAAAGGAAATACTGCTGTAGAATTTTACAAGTCTTATTTTAAAGCTGAATTAGATTTTGTTTAAAGGATAATGGCCTCGCTGTGTATTTGTTATTAAATTTTAAATAGTTTCAAATAGGAACAGTGTGGAATGTCATTCAAGCACGTCTTAGTCTTATTTTTCTCCCATTTTAGAGGTTTATTACAATTAAATATAAAAAAAAAACAGTTATGCGTTTAAAATATTGTTATTGATTACATTATTTTTAAATAGCTTTAAAGTATCTTAAATCAACTGCATTCAAAGTTTCTGGTTGAGTATTATTTTTATTCAACTTATAACTTTAGACGTCCTAAACAACAAACTATTTTATTTAGGAAGGCTAACGGCCCAGTGGTTTTCGACGAGTTTCGACCGCGAATGAAATTTTGATGCAGTGCGCTTTGTTTTACGTTTGACGTTTAAGCTTTTTGCAAAATCCTTTTAAATCTAGCTTTATTCTCAAACTGTCATTTAATTGTTAGATTCGTGCGCAATTTACTGAAAGCCTTATGGATAATATTCGCATATATAACGATTTATTTACGCTGACAGTATTCGACCTAAAACATAAATCACCTAAAAATATCAGTCAAGTCAGTAAGTTTCTCATTTATCAATCTCGCAAGCAACGTTTGCTTTTAATTTCATGATTATATTGTATCTTAAATTTGTAGCGTATCCAACAAAACGAAGTTATTGCTTCAATTCAAAACTGCCTTTATAGTGCTGTAGGTATATAAATTGGGACCACTTTTGACAGACGATCCGATAAGAACGGACCATGTTGAGGGGAGCATTCTGTCGTTCTATCACGATTATAATCGGCTTATACGGCATGGGGAAATGTCCAAACAGTGTCTATGATAGCGTGTAGTTTTGTGATACCGAGATAGAGGCATTTTTATCGTAAAGTAGTTAAGGATTTGCGGTGTCATTAGTTTTATAACGCGTTTAAATTCCTTGAACAAGTTCTATTTCGTTAACTAGCAAGCTTAAATTGTATATTTTTTATATAAATAATAAATATTTTTTACGTAAATAAATTACACTACTTTTTATATATACTCATTAAAATATATTTTCTAATTCGTTTGGAAGAATCGCTCCGCTGGTTCCTACTACTGTACCTATCTTAGTCTAAAAGTCGATTTCCAAGTATCTGTCTCATGGACAAGCAGCATCCAACTAAAGCTAGCCGGTTTGATAATTTCATCAACCCATCTCCTGACTTAATAACGAACGATATTTTTCTTTTATTCATTTCATTATATAATTAAATAAAAGACGATAATAACAAGTGTGGCTCCGATGTAAATCTGTGGTTTATATTAATAATTATATAAATACATATATAAGTTTTATTTTTTTGTAATTTAGCAGCGCACTGATATACTTTATTACAAACGATTACAGGACAATTGCTATTTTAACAGATATTCATCTTCCATAAACCAGTATCTTTTAAAAGTTAAGCCAGCAAGGGTAGAAACGAACAAAGGCGGGCAAACATTGTCCAAAATAGATGAGAGACAGATCTTTTGTCATGCGAAATCCAGCGTCGTCTAAAGGAAATTATTATTATTAATTTCATGGGGGAGTTTTGTCATTCAGCTGGTCATTTTTTGATACGGTTTTGTCATATTCAGCTACGTAATCTATATAAAAGTTCAGGTAGCATACGCGCGAAGTGTAGTTTACATTGACTACACTTCATCGTCATCGGCATCGTCGATTAGGTAAAATCTCGTCGAGCGAAATCCTATTCCCAATAAATAATTTGGCTGTTTATTTGGTACTTACTCAGAAAGCATTCGGAATAACAAAGCAATAAGTAAGAAATCGCTTAGTAACGATTCACGCATCAATTACTAAACGAGACTCCATCGTCCGCACTCCGCAGACGCCTATTGGCGTCTACAATATCGTCAGATTATTTTGCAAATTGATTCAATTTGCCGAACACGGCTACGCTTTTAGTGTGAGCCGTTTAATGTGTAGGCTCTTTCGACTTTGTTTGCAAAACACGCTTAAAGATGTTTGACGCACTAAACTATGACGTCATTATTATAATCTGCACCGTGAAAGTCAAGAAACAGAATACGATATTGTGTTGCTACCATATAAACGTCTCAAAGGCACAAGAACACAATGTCGAATTGAGGTCGCCGAATATGACAAATACTTTACACGTGTACGACCAATTATGGCAAATATGAAAAATGAATTTTATTCATACAGAGATGCTTCATGAATAAAAAGGACAGATATAGGAATTTCTAATGAAAGTAACCCGGGTGCTGGGTTAGGGGTCAACGGCCGCTACTTTAGGGTGGAACCCCATGAGTTCGGAAAATGGTAGGCGGTTTATTTTGATGTATTTTCTAATTGAATTCGTTGATTTTTTACTATGTATAATTAAAACACTTTAATTAAAGGCAAGTTAAGTTAATTTCAGAAACAAATCTCATAGAGTTTCAGGTACGCCAGATGTCTATTACAGAACGCATTAATACAGTCAATTAGATTTATTATTCAAATGATTGCATAAGATTTTTTACATTAAATAAATTTGTCATTTATTTACTACAGGTGTTGCATCTTGATTTATAGTTAACATCTTATCCATATAAAATCAACGAAGAACAATAATTATAAAGTTACAAGACAAAAATCCTAAGCCCCTTTACGGATTCCGATATTTCCCACGCCGAAACAGGTATATCAATGTTTCAGAAATTGCGTTTATAAACTTCGCGATATTTTATTGTCCCGCTTGTTTCAAACGAGTGCGAGTTAGCGGGACAAACATTGCTTGTTTATCCAATCGTAGCGTCCCTTTTAACTGGCTTGAAAGCGGTTGAAACTGGTTGAAGCAGGTTTCAAAACCGAGTTCAATTGGTGCGGAAAAAGACAACACGAGCTGGTTAAAAAGACACAATATTTGAATTTGCGTTGTAACGAACTTGCCTAGACCTGACCAGGACTAAATATGGGTGACTAACACGGAGTTTATTATAAAGGATCAGAATGTAACCCCGATTTTGTTAAAGAGATGTAGGCTCTCTTAACGGTTTCTCTTTATTTTTAAAACTTTCTTTATTATTATTTATTAGTTCATGTATCTAAGTTGATCTTGCTAGCAGTTTCAAATTACTTTTAATGTAATATCTATTAAGTAAACAATTTTGTATTCTATTCTATTCTGTATTGTAGTTATTAGTAAGTAACAAAGTATACACAGTAAAATAATATTGGACGGTTTGCTGTCGGTTGTTGGTCTCAATTAAAGTATGGTTTCAGTTACATCTTGACAGAAGTAGAAGCCAAGCTGCTGTATCACGTATAGTGTAGTGAAGTAAGTAGGAGAATACGTTTACTCATTTCTATAGAATACTCTAATTAAAATCTTTCGATACGAAAACGTTAAACTCTTCACAACTCACGTGCATTGATTAATTTACATCTTCGATAACTGTCTTCAACTTTCCGTAGTAATTTACATTATTCAATTTGAAGCTACGAGGGCAATCTACATACATTATTGCTTCAGGCAAGTTTTACTTTGAGAATTAAAAAGGTGCCGGTCAAAATTAAAACGTGTACTCATTTCTTTTAATTTTCCCGTAACGGCCTTTTAGCGTAAATTTGCTCCATATTCACAGTTTATGCGCAAAGATTGGCCTCATTTGTTTTGGATCTTGAATGTTCCTCTTTTCTGATAGAAACGATACGGTGTACATCATCAAAATAATAATATTTGCAAGTACATATGTATTTGTATTTTACTTCACTTATTTAATGTATAAAATATCATTTAGTTGACAATTTTAACTAAACGTATATAGGTCTTTCATTTTTATTGGTTTTAACATATGTTATGAATGATATTATTGATTGGACTTGTGAGTTAAAAGAAATAATGGAATTCGTCTAGCTAACCTAAAAATAAGGTTGCCATGACAAATGACTTCTCAAATGCGTGTTCAGTCTCGGAATAATTAATTATATCGAAAATCATGCAATAAAAGCATTAAGCCTGAACTTGTCAGAATCTTTGTAGCTGAAGCGAACCGTACAAAAATTATCCTTTTATAAAAGGACACTTGAAAATAAACCATTTATATATTTATTAGTTTATTACAATTAAAAAAGATGCAAGTTGTAGATTTTAGATTCAAGAACTCTATAATTATATGCATTCTCTGTCAAATGTGCAGATAATAAAAGATCGTATTATATGTAACATAATAAAATGAAATATATTAGGCAAAGATAAAATTCTATTATTACCAATGTTTTTGCACGTAACTTCAAGTTTATATATAAGTATAGGTGTAATAATTTTTATTATTCATGACTATTACTATTGAATTAAATAAAACAAACAGGCATTATATAATTTCGCTAAGTTACTTTGTTAACTTTCTGAAAATATTTCAGATGTTGAATTAGTTTTATAACTCTCCAAGCTAGAGTTATAAAGAATTAGCCACAAATCATGTCAAGTGTTAGTTCTGCTAAAATAGTTGACTTGTAGATGACGACATCATTCACTAAATGCTCTTCGATTCGTTTGAAAATCAGTAATATTATTAAACTTGCCATATATTAACTATATAACCTTACTGTTCCCGGTGCACTCGATTGACATATTACTCAGCTTACCTGCAAAGAAAAGAAAATGTTAATAATTGCATATTTGTAAATTTTAGTTTCGTAAAAGTCGACGGTCTATAAAAAGTAAGGGATTCCGATATGAGGCGACACTATTTTCTCGGCCGACGCCACCCAAAGAAAAACATCGAAAAAGAAATACCACAGCCATATGAATCCGTACGAATGAATAAAAAATACCACCTTCGGAATGCGCAGGTCAAAAGAGTCGCCTGTCGCAAAGCAATAAGGTCGCTTTTTCCACACACTATCGTTCAAATTAAAGAGTAATGCGGTTTTCATCAATTGTAAAGGAGTCGCGAATGTTCGCTTTCTTTATTAACGGCTGAAAGGCAATTATTAACTTTGTGTAAATAAAAAACGATACCTTTATTGTATTGGGATATGTTTTTCGGTTTTATTATCTAAGTAACAAAGGGATGGGAATCTTAAAAGACATTTATACTTAAATAACAAAAGATTTCGCCGAATCACTGCAAGGTTTCACTTGTTTCTGAAATTTTTATTTTCATCTATTTGTGTTTGCTTTAATATATAATATATAATATATTGGATCACCCAAACACTAAATATATTTAAATAAATTAAAACTCTTTGCCTTGTAATTTTATCATCATAATGAAATTAACAACGATAAAAATACGATTGTTAGTAGTGGCTTACAGAATCCATCTTAAACCCTCTCAAAGATACTGAAGCGTATTTTTCTTCAATGTTCTAAAAACTAACAAACCGTTTTATTCTTTGAAATAGCGTAGAACTTAAACAGTTAAACAGTTTTTACACTAGATATTACTTTTATCGTTCTTAATGAGAGCTTATAAACGAAGAACAGGTAATAAAACCAAACATTTTTTTTACATATAATAACGAAACTTTCTTTTTCGCTCTTACATGATATTTACTTTTATGCTTTTTAATTACTATGTATTAAATACACAGACATTGTTTTAAAGACATGTGAGAGCACAATAGAAAATAATTACCCTCAAACTGGTTTAATTTAATTTTAGAGATGTATTAATACACAAATATACGAATAGGTTACCAATGAAACTTGAAGAAAACCAGTTTATTGTGGGTGTTGGTGAATGAGATCGCGTATTCTATATTTCAAAAATCTCAACATCAATGTTCGCAATAAAGATCCTCACAGCCTTCTTCAAACCGAAATAATGGGCATAGATAACAGAGCTCACCCATTACCCAATTGGGTGCGAGAATTCCTTTCTTTTGTCCGAGTTTATCTTCCCAGCTGAAATATGATCTGCGGACAGTCTGCGACTCATTCAATTTGGGGAAAACCTTCCTTCATTATAAATCGATACGCCAATGCTTTCCCTAGTGTTAACATATATGTCGTGAAGAGTCTTGATCGAAGCTAAACAAATTGGGGGACCCGTGAACATGCTTGTCAACTATGCGATTAACTTATATTTGTAACATACCTATAGTCAAAATATAACTTATTTATGTATAATCCATTTTATTATAGTCTATATAAAACAAGCTGTAATCGTACCGGTGCGTTGTTGGGTATCATCAGTTGTGATGTGCAGAGAAATTTGAAAGTTTAATTGAGATAGAATTGTTTACGAACCGTATCAAGCAAATGCATTTGGTAGAATAAAAACCCTATCTAGTATATTGTCAATTTATTTTGCATCAATTTCCCGCTGCACATATTCTATTTTCTGTTATACATTGTGAAAAATACATTGGTTCGTGAACTTTTTGTACAAAAACATATCAAATGTTGTCTAAACTATGTTTTTTGAATTTTAGGTACTTAAGTTAGATTGCGATGTTCACCCCTTTCTTTAATAGGTTAACATTAATTTGATATTTTTAATTTGTGTATAATAGAATTAGTATTTCTTACTGGGTGTATTTATTTAGAGAAAGAAAGAAAGGTTAAATAAAATTCTTGAAATGAGCAGCAGAAGCGTAGTTCGTCGCAGATCCGTTCGAAGCAAATGAAAAGTTTGATAAATAATAATAATTTAAGAAGGCATGAGCAAGTAATGCACCACAGCCTGATATTTAGTACAAAAATAAAAGCTCCGCGAGTTTCGCGTGATATGATTTCATTATCCATCTCGAAATTGGTGATTTCCGAAGTGTAGGAATGTTCAGAGATAGAGCTGAGACCGGGATCTCGTTATGAATGAAATTCCAGCAAAACTATGCGTAGATTGAGGCCTAATTGCAATCCGTAGGTCCTGCAGGTCTTATTGCATCATTTCTGGAGCCTTGTAGCGATACTGATGGCAATAATATAATCGATAGATAATTTCTGATAACCGCCATGTTTTTTATTCAAGTCTCTTTAGTTCTCGTTGTCCGTGATTTTTCTCGAAATGTTTAGTTATGTTAATTATGGGATATAACCTTTAAAGAAGATACTCGTTTACGGTTAATCGAGTACAAAATTAGGTGAATAATAGTCGTATTATACACTAAAACACAATAAATTAAATTTCTCATTCGGAAGCAAGTGATATAAATTTCCCAGAATCCGACGAAACCTACATTAAAGTTAGGCATATTAATAAATTTCAAACGAAAGGGCTCTGCTTCAACATTAAATATAAAGGGGAATGATGCTCTCAGGTATTATTGTATTTATCACCTCGTTAAAATAAAGTACGGCATTTTAGATAATAGTTTAGAAAGGAAAATTTAAACGTTTTTGTGAAACCCTCATTTTGATATAAAAAACGTGTGATGCTTCAGAAAGCGGAAGTTTATTTTATTGCTCAAATGTTTAAGGCGCCCGAATGTGGCCTTGCTTACATATTATCTGAACACCGATATTAGAGAAGATTATAACAATCATATTTAGTCGGTAAAGTTAACCTTGGCTATTTGAATTTAGGAAATAAACATGAATATTAATTTTCATTATTATTGCTAACGGCCCAACAAACGAGTAGATCAAGCGAAATGGGAACTATCGTTAATGTGTAATTAAAGTAAATTACAGTTAAATAGTAATCAGACATCGCGTGTTGGGATTAAAGCGAAGCCTTTCGTGTAACTGTGCCGTTCGATTTAATGAAACCTCGTAAAATACTTGATCAATACAAAAGACTCCTATAAATATAATATGTAAGTTGGAATATTCTTTAGTAGAAATAATTTTCGGAAAATTAACTATATTCCTCTCTTATCCATAATACAGTTAAAGGCCCGACGCCTTAGTTTATATGCTTTATAGTTAGGATATACCGGAAAAGAATAGCAATTCATCTCCAAGGCTTGGACTTGTTGGAAACGGGAATTCATCCAGATCCACGACATGTTAGGCTAAGCTTCGCTGATTGATCATTCTGAACTGGCCCATGGGCCTAAAGCAATTATGCAAACTATGAAAAGAACTGGTGCATGCTAAGCTTAGAAATAAGTTAAATATAATGTATAGACAAAATATCTGGAATAAACATAGAATGTTTTTGATTGAAATTTTCAATAGAAAGTAAACATAAGGCTCGCGTAGTGTTTTTGAATCCGTGTTAGTCACGGTTGTGTATTCTGAAATACAAAAATGGCCGAACTTTTTTCTATTCATGCGTGTACAGCGTTTCAATTTGAGCGTTTCTTTGCTGCACAAAAATGTAGGTAAAATTTTTACATTGAACATTTCATGCGAAAAATAAAAGTTTTGTATTTAGAATAGGAGCTGTTTCAGAAAACGCACAGCGCAGAAAAATCTATGTCAATCGTTGATACCTACTCTATCTACATAAAAGTTTCCTTTTATTACCAGTGCTCAAAATCTCAAAGGATATCAGATACATTGCACAATGGGGCACATCGGTTGAAAAGGGCTCAATTAACTACGTAATAGCCAATAAAACGATTGGTCTCGACTTTCTTCATTTCAAATTGCTAGTTGCGTGTGAAACTCCGTCTCCCTTATGCGGGCGGAAGCATAGTGATGTTTTTCTAACTTATTATTTAGGATTTAAACAATAAAAAACTTTTTTTGAGATTTATTAAGCATTCTTACTCCTAATAAAATATTAGGAACAAAATTGTAGCCCACGTTGCATTTCACTACCGTCTGAACCGATGAATAATTAAGACGAAACAGTCGCGAACGAGCAAACAGAATCAAAAATTAAATCTAATTCTCCTTGGAGGGTCGTTAACTATGCAGGCCCTACTTTCGTAGGATCAACCAGTCAACCGATAAAAAATCATATTTCATTATATATCATTTTTAAAAAAAGCTTCTTAATTACAAAGATCTTTATCAATATTAATGGGACCTGCATCTACGCCTAGCGTTTAATAAGGTTTTCTTCGTTTCATGTCAAAATTATAAGACACAAAAATATTAAAAATATTCTTGGGAGTAAGCCCCATTTTATGCGTTCCAAGACAAGCAGGACTTATCTGCTCTGTTAATTCTCAGCAATTTAGTTAGTAATTTGTTTAGAAAACAAAGATGTTGTCTAATAAGCATAAAATCGACCTACTTCGAAAACATGAACGAATTTAAATTAAACATTTGGCAACGGGTTGAAGATGGAAATATTCTTCAAAAATGTATTAATTAAACATCTCGCGAAGACGTCTCGCAATTAATCGTATCATACGCAATGTTGTTTGAAGGTGCCGAGTAAACATTGAGCATTAATTTGGGGTGAAAAACACTGTTTACACATACTTACACAGTTTGGTGAGCTCATAAAGGACGAAAGACTCGAAACCGTCAAAAACAAACGACAACTGACTCGCGACGTGAATGTTTTACAAAGTGATAATTAGCTGCTTAATATTCTATCGAAAGTCAACGTTTTAATTACCAGCTTTGATAGTTTAAAGACTCGAATATGTATCTCCGAAACCCCGGGTGATATCGAAGCTCCAACCGAAAACTAATCCACTAAAGGACAATAACCGTAAAACTACAAATTAAAGTTTCGCACTAAGCCACTAACATCGTTACAAACGATAATAACATTTACATAATAACACGGAATTATCAAAACGACTAAATCCTATATCCGCTAATTACTGTGGTGCGTAGACCCGAAGTCGAAACATTGGGCGAAACGTCACAAGTTCATGATATATCGGCGGTCGCTCGCCGTGACTCAAGATTGCTTTGTTGAAATTCGCGAGCCGACTGTGGGCGGTCTGTTACATACTAGTTTGGGCCAGGGCCGGACTTTAGTTTTTTGAAGCCCTTGTATATATAGGTATATTCCTTGTATATTCGGTAAAAAGGTGAAGAAATGACGGAGCTGACATATATGGCATGAACGCGTTAATTATAAAATATAAATATCAGTTTGTTTATAAAATGAAGTGCCGTAAATTCCATCAAAACAGTGTGTTACTTAAATGGCGGACAGAAATAATACGGCCGGAGTAGCACCAGAAACCTAGGAAGATAAAAGAAAAAGTGACGTTGATTTATTTATTTAAGTTCCAAAGTAGCACACTGTAATCATATTTTAATTGTCAACAACAATATTACATTTAACATTTTAAGGCCCTACTTGTACAAAACAGAATGCAGGTCTGGATTTTTCCCTATAGCCTCGGAAACTTAGTCTACCCCAAACCGCTTGCCGTCTAATATTTTAGCTATTAATGTCCTTCGTGTTTCTCATATAAACACAAAATAACGTTATTTTTGTACCTTACAACGTCATGACTTTTTGTTTTTTTTTAAATAATGAAGTGAAATTATAATATATTACTTTGTAACATTGTTTTTACTGACAGAAGCTGTATGCTAGATATACCATATAGCTTTTTTACCGTCAGTTTAACTACTAGTAAACAGTAGATATTTCCGTGCACAATGTATGCATGATTATAATGCCACATACGCATTACACGCAGACAGCGCATTAAATCCCCAGCTAAGAGACGTGCAAGCGACAACCCGTGGATGTTCACTTCTTTCACAACCGCACGTTTTTCATCGTTCCTTCCCCTCGCATTCCGCATTCTTAGAACTCTTAAGAACCGGGATTTCAGGATTATACACATCGAGTGCATTTCAGTTTCCAGATGCATATTTTCAGGTTTATTTTCCAGTATTATCTCGCTTTGAACCACGGCAATTGTTTTGGTAACTATGAAAAAAATATAGCATTAAACCAAAAAGTTAATAAATAATTCCCTAAGGGACATGTGATTTAAGCTTGAATTTAAATATTTAAATTATTTATTCTCATGTTAAAAAAGTTATTTCTAAATAATTAATAAGGGAAGATAATTAGAAGGAAAACAGTAGTTTTTCAAAATATTAGACTGTGGGTATGGAACGCTTTTCGTCTCACAAAATAACCGAAAACATTAATTTTCCCATTCAATTCTCTTGTTTCATTTTAATATAACAAAAATATCCTATAAACAGCCTCATTATTTTGAAGCACGCAGATTAGGTGGACCTCACTTATCCGCAGCCCTAATGTATAATTTATAAGCCCCAACAAAAAATATTACATCACAATTCGCAAGAGGCGAAAACTTTCTGAATTACTTTCATATCATTCGTGTACTGAATGTACTGGGTCAAATTTCTCCTCTAATCCAACAAAAACTATCATGATAATTAAACATGGTAATGGCTAAGTTAGCTAAAAATAACCGCGAATATAATTGTATAGCAATTAATTGGAGGCCTCGTGACCTGTAACACAGGTGCTTAACCTCGGTCAGGCATCAGTCTCACATAAACAATAACTATCCCTCAAAAGAAAAAAGACAATTATTTACATACATTAATAAATAGTTGTAACTTATCATGTATGAAGTTTTGTGAGAAAAAATAAATAAATAAATATTATTATTATAGCGGATTTGGAGACCAATTAGTTTGGAAAGATTTGTGGAATCCTTAATCTTCATGAGCATACACTATATTTTCATTTACTGTACTTAGTAGAAGATTTGGTACGTACGGTACAATCTATACACATATATGTACCGTATAGTAGGGATAACATTTGTTATAATCTTCGTTCTTCTAAATTATATAAAAAACTACTAAACTACTTAAATTGATTTTAGTAAGGATTAAGATGTTGAAAATTTAAATTAAAAATTCCGATTTTTCGTACAGTTTTATCAAACAAAGTTAGAATATTCTAGCTGAAATTCAAATGCACCTCTCGTTTAAGCTAAAGCTT
This sequence comes from Pieris rapae, assembly GCF_905147795.1. Classification (NCBI taxonomy): domain Eukaryota; kingdom Metazoa; phylum Arthropoda; class Insecta; order Lepidoptera; family Pieridae; genus Pieris; species Pieris rapae. The sequence goes on along the minus strand of NC_059509.1, from coordinate 272,210 downwards.
AAATCCTTCATTTGTTGCAGTTAATTCAAAGGCAACGACCTACATCGAGCAAGTATACCGGAGTCAAATAGCTCCTGATAAGCGACGCTCATATTTGAATGAGATCTATTTGAGAACGAACTCTAGACAGCGAACGATGTAACGAAATAGGAGAAAGTTATTCTATAAAAGTTAAGTTCCAATCAATATGACGTTGACAAAACAAGACCTAAACACTTTCTTTTTGCACTCAAATTCATCGGCTTGTTTCGTAGTCATTTGTTTTTCTCTAATAAGCTCACACTCTTCTGTTTTATTTCTAGTCCTTAATTAATGTGTTTTGGGCTTTTTAATCCGTATTTAATTTCATTTATAAAAAAATAGTATAAACCAATTGAGTCATGAATATGATTACCCAATGCGTTGCGAAATATTCATCGCGATGCTCGAACGTCAAAATTCAAAGTACGAACAATGGCACGAAGCGTAAAAGGATCCAGCGAACCATGCCAACCGACGGGAAACTCCGGGACAAAACCAGCCACGTCCTGGAGACAAAGTCCCGCTTACATGCCAAATAATAACTGCCGACGACAATTCATGAAATTGCAGGGAATTTTATTCCGTTTTAGTTACAGAATAGCTATTATGAGTCTAAGTTAAATGTTCACTTATAATTTATTTTGAATATTATTCAGTAATTGGTAACAAACCTTCTCCAAGTGTGAGAGCTAGTTGATCTATTTCTTAGGGTACGAAATTCAACATCCCAATAATGACTTGATTCACTTTACTAACTTTACGTAAACTGTAAAACTTCAAACTTTTACCGAGAAATTGCCTGTGCGCATGTGACATAACTTCTTTTATAATCTTGTCCCTACTCGACCATCCCATTGGGGCAGATTGTGGTCGTCAATTTGTGAGAATTTGTAAACAATCGAACGAGTCAAATGAAAAACTATGGCACATGTGCACTTATAGCAAGATTCTTAAGAATATGTTTCATAAAAATGTTAAGGTTTTAGTTAAATATATATTAAAACCAACACAAGCAAATGTACCGTGAAAGTTCGAATTTCCTTACCCTTAAAACTGAGCATCGCAAACGCTTGTTTGAACGAGGTATTTTAATCTGGGTTGCGGCATATTACCTTCTGTTTTGTTAGGCGACATCGTAACACTGATAGTAGTGTCCCGCATTAAAATTAAATTTGTGCAGCTCATAAAGAGGGGTCAGCGTTCTCCTTTATTGCGGGAAACTGAAAGCTGGCATTTTGTACGGCTGAGAGTACGTTACACATTTTGATAAAAATTGTCCCAAAAAACCCTTACAAGACCTTAGCTCTTTAGTTGCTGCAAAAATATATATTTAAATTAAGCATTCTCTTTTCTCTCGTGTGTGGATATATATGAAACAATAACAATGGCTAAATTACACGCCAACATTTTCGAATGATCACTTGGTTCGTTTAAAAACAGCCAGGAGATATCTAAGTAAAAAGTTCCGCATTATGCCGTATGTAGATGCCTTTGTCTCGGTAGAACGAGTCCATAAGTGCAGGCTCACTCTTATCGCTTTTAATTTGAAACGATGCCAAAAAATAAGAAGCTAGGAAGGAATGTTGGCACGGCAGCACGATTACTTAACTTTAGTGTGGCTACGGCACGAAAAGGCCAACCTGCCTTGAAATAAGCAAATTGGGAATGCAAGTCTTCTATTAACGAGAATTTAAAATCAATATTTAGGGTATGTTGAATAACATATACAAATGTAAACGTAACGTTATACTATAACTAACCCATCGATTCATTGAAAAGAATTTGATCATTTATTTAATACTAAGTAAACTTATCCAAATACTTCAATTCTTAAAACTTCGTTTTTACGCGTCGATGGCATCGCAACAAGGCATTTCAATTTCCCAATTTTCGCAACAAATGATTCGCCTATAATTTCAGCGAATCCTCCCAAAGTACTTCTGTGACAATCCGGTCCGTGATTACCGACCGAAAAACGGTAAGAGCCTCCCTTCTACGACGTTAATGTAGCCACAATATACATAATGGCAAGATATTTAGACCACGAGTGCTTCTGACTGCTATACATCAAACGAAGCATTACCACAAAACGCCTGTTTGATACCGACAGCATAAAATATTCCGAACATTTTGATATATTTGAAGGATATGGAAATCGCTGCTCGCGGAGAGCGAATATGTATGCTGTATGCGTCGCGGAAAAAAATATTGAGATAACAATCTAGGGTCGCGATCAAAAATGTCAAAGAATACGTTACAGCGGCATAACATGTAAAATATGTGAACGAAAATGAGAATGTATGTGATATGGGCAATATATTCGTTAGAAGTTTATTAAGAATTATTTTGCAGACGTTACCCGGCTTCGTGATTTCGATAATGTTCTCTATCTGTAATTTAGATAACGACGCGAGTGGAGACAATTTACTGGAAGTCAGTTTATTTATATTTGCCTAACATTGCAATCTTCTTAGATTTGACTAAGAATTTCGATGTATTCTTCTAAGATCTGCGTTACAAATCTAACATTAAGATAGCCATGATTACGTTAAATTAGCTGTTATTAGGAAAACTCATACGAAATTGAACTTAACGGCTATTCGTTCATCAAAAGGATTATTCCATTAGATTGTCGTACAACCAATGTCGACACAGGTATTGTATATACGTCAAACAAGCAACTCATTACGCCCATTTTCCCATACAGCTGTATTTAATAGCTAGTTGCGAAGGAAAAATCCGTTGCAAAACGTAAGTCCTCTGCACATAAAGCCTGAAGGGCGTGTCAGAAACACTCCAGGCCCTCCTAATGAAGGGCTCAAGGATCCAGAGAAGACACTTTGTCTCCGGGTTTTTGCTATATGCAGTGAATAATTTAGATCTCTGCCTTTGTACCAGACATCAGCTGAGCTAATGGAGGGGTTTGTTTTCTTTTCTTGCTTTCGGATTGGATATTTGATATTACGATAAGGAAATGGGGCATGAATATAGTAAGTATATTGTTCATTTGCTAAATGTTCACGTTCGTCAAAATAATAATTGCCTAGAGCCGACCATTGAACTTTTAAATTGAAAAGTAACGACCGTTACTTCTAAGTAATTAAAATACTAAAATATGTAACTAATCAGGAAACAAAAGTTCTATCAAGCCACGAAAATTCTTTGATGAAATTATTTGATCCATTAATTTAAACTTTGCAAACACGATGCAAACGCGTTGGCATTTTATTACATATAAATTTACATAAGGGATATATTTCAATTTTCCTTCGTCATATTTGACATAGGTTACTTGTAGATACAACCTTCATAAAATTCGGAAATTAAGAACCTTTCGCTGCTGTGAAAATGACAACAACTGACATGTGATCGAGATATTATATGGAGGTATAGATACAAACTTCTTCATTGGACATTATCACGTACAATAAGTTTTACAAACCTACAAGGTTTCGTTGGTTAAGTTAATTATTTGTCGAGTATATAATAAAGCTAATAGTTTGATTTCGGGTCAATCAAATACGGGTAAATAATAAAATATAAAATAGATTGACTGTTTATTCGTTGGATGCAGCCTTTAGAATTACTAAATCGCTTTTTAAAAGCTATATGTGATATAGAGAAAGTATTGGGTTCGATTCCTGTGAAGTTATCACGGTGTTTTTGACATATTATTTACATCACACTACATCTGTTTATTATTCACAGATAGTGCTAGCTAAGTGGAACTTATCAGAAAGTCCGTCTTTGTCTTAGCACATTAAGTTTTCACGTAAATGCGCAGGTATGTTAAATTGCTCGCTTAATATAATTCATGTAGTAACTAGCAACTGCAATTACTCTACAACTACTGAAGTTAGATAAGCCCGATGCAATTTCCTCGAGTTAACGATTAAGGATTAAACATATCCCCTAGTATCAGCAGCTATAGCGGAAACAGCTGTCTGCTGCTCATTTTGTCATATAACTTGCGACACGTTCCACATTTTTATAACTGCTGCAATAATTACAAGACCGTTTCGTGCTAACGGGCAGGCTTAAAATCAGTAACATCAATGTAGGCGATGTTAAATTGTAAAAATTAAGTGTCGATATTATAATTTAAATTTAGTTCTGAAAGATATTAAATACTATTTTGACATTGTTTAATAATTATTTATTTAAAATTTGTACTAGATTTATGAGAGAATTCCGATATTTCGCCCCGTTGTTTGAATGTGTAACGCGTGCTAAAAGCCAACTTAATATTAGATTAATGTAGAGACTGGATAACGCAGATAGGAGCTTACATATTCCAAACTGTATCGCGCTTATTTAATAAATCGGGACACAAACAATGGACTTGAATAGACACGTGACGAGTCAATCCTTTCAGCTGTCGTTGCACCACAATACTGGTTTATCCGATAGCAGATAAGCGAGTAGATTGGATTTAATCTCGTGAAGGAACACCGAGTGATTTGAGAGGAAACCCAACAGATTGCAATAAAATGTATTGGACGTGAGTGCAAATAGAGATAGGGAAAGCGTGATAAGGAAATGCAACGATGCAACGTACTCTTAACCTAAATATTATAATACATAAATATTTATTAACAATTTTGTTTTCAAACATATAAAACTTCATTCAGTGCCTTTTTTACTTCGTTTTTACATTTTATTTCGACTATTAAATATAGTACGCCCAATGACTATAACTATTGCACACAATAATAACATGAAATTGTCACTGACCGTTCAGAAATGAGGAAGTTTTTTGATTGTTTTGTATCTACAATAGTAGATTTTAATCGGTAATGCAATTAGAATAATGAAAGTGAATCTACTAACCTAATCTAACGTTCTAGCGATTGTCAAGGCGCTTTTTAGTAAAATCTCGACTGAAAAATGCAGCGCATACAATTCAATCTCTTCAAACACTTACAGGTTTCAGGAAAATATGAGCAGTACGCGCTAAGACCTGGATAAAATTGTCGGAAAGCTTCGGGATACATCTTTTTGTGGTTTGCATTCTAATACTTTATGGTTCCATTAATTTTTACCGTTTTTTTTAAATACAATTACGCGTAATATATTATTTTATGTGTCAAATGTTGATGGAACAGTAAGTACTAAACTAGAACACAAAGTATTCCTTAAGCTTACTAGTAATATGTAATATAGATAATTTATATTCATATAGATGCTCTTACATCAAAGCATCAACAGCTTTTCCGGTGAAGGTATGATTTTTTTTGGAGGCTTATATTTTACCTGCTGTGTGCAGAATTTCGAATATTCTAATTACACTAAAAAATAAGAAACCTTTCAACAAAATAAGATATGGTAAAGTAATTCGGCCATTATAATACAGCTTTAGATTATTCATAGGAGAATTATTGTAGGTATGCGTGAAGTCTAGATTTCGAGAGCCGTTTCTAGGCTGGCTTAATCTGAATTGTTGGCTACGCCCGAATAGTTTTACCAGCAAATCTTTATTGCACCCGCTTAATTTCGCTCAACTATGCGCAGAGTGTACGGCTAAATGAATTTATTACGTGAAATCCACCTCTGAAACTATTCACCTTTTATTTTTACACTGAGCAATTAATTTATTGAGATTTATTAACATTCAAAATACAAAACGGAATGCGTCGATATGTTACCTTGGTGGTATTTAGCATCAAACTGTATTTTGTATTTTTAGTTACAAATTAAAAATGCTTTTAGTGTGAGCTAAACGGACGCGTACGAATTTTCATTTGTGTTTTGTTAAGGTTTTCTTTAGATTCGGCCTGTTTAGATGCCAAGTTAGCATTTTGTAATATATTTAATTATTAGTATATCTAGTCTATATCTGGTTATCACCAAAAATTATATTTTATCTTGATCATTTTACCATTTTCGTTAAACCTCGACGCATCGCCATGAAGCTAAACCACTCCTCACTGGCACGCAACAACCCAAAAGAAAAATATTCATTTTAACCGTATACGAGTCAATAAATCCCAAATCACAGCCTGTTGCACCCCACCTTCTGACTAAAAACTAAATAATCGAATATTGGAAAACGAAATCGGCAGGATATCAACGCTTTGCAGCAGCTAATGGGGCGGAATTATACTCAAATCGCTTTTACTATGAAAATCGGTCGCACCAGGGGCGCGTATGATATATTGCCGTGAACATCTACAATGCTTTTCCATTTAATACGCTGCTAGAACTTATATAGCAATCGTTTTTATTTTTTTATTTTAATACACCATCAATACTGCATCAACATTTAAACGATGTTTTTAGTGTGGTCTCTTTGTTATAATATAGTTTTAGTTTGAGTTAACCTTTTTATTTATTCGCGCTCCTGAATTCATTATCACATACTCTCCAGGAGGCAAGAAACAAATATTAAATTTGCAAACGGGACGTTACTCACTTATCGAGAGGAAATGAGTAATCTCGGTGCTTGCGACGACTCACATTTCTCTACAAAATGTAAGATTCATATTTTAAAGATATTACCTATCTAGTCTATTCGAACAGTATCTCCCATATAAACAAGTCAATTAATACTTTAGCTGGTTTATCTAAAAGACTGCCACTGCTTTCATTACGATATTATCCTTCACCAAGCGAGCTAGTGCTGATTGTACACATAGAAAAGTCCATTAGTATTTGCCCGAGTTTGTGCGCGAGCTCACAGTTGAGATTTGCATGCATATTAGGCTAACACTGTTTATAATTAATAATAGCTTTGTTTAAAATTATAATTCGTCGAAGCAGACATTTGTGCATTACTCAACAGATTTTAAGACTGAATGTAAATTATAGTTGGTTAACTAAATCAATAAATAATCAACGCAATTTCTCGCCTCTAAAAGTTTAATTGAAACGGCACGGAAGTTTCATATTCTTATGTAAAACTTGCTCGGCCTGAGTGAAATTTTAATGCCCTATCTTTGGAGGCGTAGGCTAAATAATTCACAGAGGCCAGTCGTTTCTCGAATGACTTTCAAAGGACTACAGTTTTAGGACTTTCAGTGAGGAAAATGTTAACTGCATTAATCAGTGGAGAAGAGTTAATAAGTAAACGGGTGACATGTGCTTCGCCAAGCTTATCACGCGAAAAAATATTTTTATTAGATAATTAATAAAATATCCCTGTAGCCAAACTATTAGGATATACGTCTGATTAAGAATCAGAGCTACTACTCATTTACATATGCAAACAATAAACAGAGTAGTAGATTAGACTTAACTTGCGCAGTTCAAGTGAGTGGATTTCCATATCGTTGGCTGAGCACTGGACCGTACTAACTACACAAAGATGCTGTATGTCGCAAGGAGAATAAATACTATCCAAAAAGATTTGGCTCAGCGGCTGTAAATATTAATAAAGTTAAATTTCGTGACATGAGGTTTTCTTCACCGTACGAACCAGTGTTGATTGATTGAGCCGCACGCTAAGTCACTAGGGGTGGCATTTTAATTTCTAGATTAAATTATAAAGTATTATTTAATACATATAAATCAAGTTTATCCATAAAAAATTCCTTTCTTTACAATTCCTAAACGCCATTGACTTACGCCCTGAGCTCTGAGGCCATTAGCAATAACAAATAATATTTGATTGACAGGGAATTTGGTTAGTTTAGTCCGTATGAAGCAAACCTGACATGATCTAAATTCTAAATCTACAGCTTAATCTCTGCTAAAAATAATAGTGAATTTTACAGCTTATCTTCCCCGTCTTCCCCGAAACTCTTTCTTTCTCCATATTTCAGCCATTTAATATTTGATACCCCATCGACAATTTACATTATATGTAAATGTAAGCGTTATCAAATTTTATGAGTTTGGGGGAAGGCCGTAAACACGAGCCGATTCCACTTCAGCAAATCCACGCTAATCATATTATGCAAAGCCAGAACATCCCTCTCGGTCATTAAACTCCCTATGATGATATCATCGGAAGATGCGCTCGAAGATATATATATATATATATATTTAATTGTATACAAACATGTCCTTATACTGATGTGTCTGTTGAATTAAAGAGACTCATTTGGGACGTGTTCAAGGTCACAAACGCGCAGCACAAGATGCATGCTCATCAACCCATGTTGCACCCTTACGAAGCCTTGAGGCTTAAAAATATGCAGCTAATATGTGAATGAATATCCCTAATGTAAACATCCCATTTTCCTCGAAATGTAACGAAATCCTGTTGGAATTTTATGCTTTAATGTGCGCTCATTACCATCGCTTAAATAAATAGAAACTAGAAGCTTAGTTCCATTCTCATTTAGTTTTATTTAAAATTACAAATATTATAGGAGTAACCGAATGGTATCACAGAGTGTATTTTTAACAAAACAGTTCCCCTTACTGATGCTAATAAGAATTTCTATTAACACTAAAAGGGAAGCCGGAATATATTGGATTACTTTTTAAATAAATTGGATTATTTAATTTCGATATAAAACTCACTTCGCCCTCAAGAGACGCTAAAGAAACACTTCAAATACACCAATACCTATTAGGAATTCGACAAAGTTATAGTTAGGTATTCGTATTAGGTGGAGCAGGTAGCCTCAAAGGAGTTGGCAACTCGTGCGAGTTGGGCACGTCAATGGACCAAATTGCAGCATAATGTAGGCACGGCACGTCCAAGACAGGACAAACTCATTAAACTTGCGTCTACCCAAGTACATAACGTTTTGTTTTCTGTAGTATCGAGTAATGTGAACGGAAGCTTGTGGACAACTAGCCGTTGTTCATTTTACACTTGACATACATTATCAAATTTAAACTTAGTTTTAAAAGAAATAACAGAAAAATAAATAATTCTTTTGTGTTTTTTTTTTTTTTTTTTTTTTTGTACTCCTACAGCTAACACAAAATACATATATTATCAAACAAATACACCGAGAACATAGCCACAGATGGAATACATGATCTGTTATAACTAAAAAGATTTACAAAAAGGAACAAACAAACAAAGTATTCAATGCAATTAACTAACTGATTAAATTTAATTACTTAAGCCTAAATTGGTTGTGTATGGTGTAAAGTGTGGGTGTGTACGTGATGGTGTGTATGTGTGTCGTGCTTATGATGTAGATGATTTTGCGCTATGTATATGTGTTAAATAACTCGTATCAAGAAAGACAAATTCACGAATATATTGCTCAATTATACGCACACAACCCATTAGAGCATTAGCTTTTACATGCTAATGTGTTATTGATAGGGGGCAGTGTTAATTACAGCCCTTAGATATACCCTCTATGAATTATTACGGGCATTTGTTAAATGAGCGTAGAAATATTATTGTTTTTAATTATGCTATATTATTATTTGTTATGACTATGATTGGGATTCATTAGGAACAAATATATTTCTATAAAAGGATACGGTGGGACAAATTGAAAAATGTACCAAAATAAATAACAAAATAACTCTCTGTGAAATGTAACAATAAAATATCTTGTGACATATCAAAACTAATTTAACGAAAAGTTAAACTTTTTGTTAAAAGCACACTAAGAAACATGCTGGTCCTGCTTCATAGGACGATCTGAATGATGTTTCCCTTAACGGTTCGAGCGAAACAAATAGAAAGAAAGTCCATTGGTATCGAACCTACAATCAATACTTCTCTCTATAAAAAAATAGATAGACTATATAAATTCCGATCAAACTCTTTATGAAATCACAATCAGGAACTTTAATCACGACATTATGCAGTCAAGATTCATCTAACTTCTTTTAAAAACTTTTCTAGTTTGCTAGTTTCCACCTTGAGGGCTGAATATAGAAATAGATTGATCACTTGACGTGCAGGAGTCATCTTCACCTATGCCATTAAACTTTGCTTAATCAGGGCTTGCCCACAGGCACCGTGCTCTTAAATGATTGATGACACGTTTATTTTGTTAAAAAAAATTGATAAAATAATACAGTTATTGAGTGATTTTGATTTATTTATTTAGACACTTAAATTTATTCAGTCAATCATCCCTCCAGATTAGGTTTTGTTATTTTTTTAAAGAATCGTCTACATTACCTGCAATATTATTTATGTATTTTAATACTACACTCAGCTCTCTTCTCTACTGTGTAAATTTGTTAGGCCTTTTTTTGTAGAGTAGCTGTACATTATATACGACGGGATTAGTTGGTGAAAAACAAATTGAAAAAAATACCTCGATAAACCTCTGTTATAGGATCGAGAAAACCCTACAATTAACTTCATGCGAAGCTAAGCAATTTTAAGGTTTAAAGGCAGTTAGATTAATGCACCCCAGTTAATTATACAATCACATTTTGGTCGCTCGTATTATCTTTATTATTGCGACATGTGTGGTTTAAGATAAGCGGTCAGAAAAAGCATTTGTGCCCATTATATTTTATGATGTAAATATATTTTTTTAATTAAGTTTAAGTATTTTTTCAAAATAAATCTTAAGCTCTGTTTCTTGCTAGCGTTTTATCTTAAATAAAAAGTTATATCATAGATTATAGTAGTTAAATATTGTTAGTGTGTAAATCTGAAATATAATTAAATAAATACATAAGCGAACACGCTTCTTGAACAGTTATAGTTAAAAACAAACAATGTTTCGCAAATCTTTTAATCATTTCCAGTCGGACATAATCCAACAATAATTTTCAAGTACTTACGTCCAGCCCTGACCGACTAATTTACTCTAATGCTACCCTTGTCTGCATTACCCATTAACTTGTGACATGCCTAATTCGCTAAGTGCCTGGTCAGTCCTTTGCTTAGGTCTGACAGAATGACTGCTTATACTAGCTTATGAGAATAATTGACAAATGCGTTCATCTCCTAAGAATGTATTACCAAATCATTATGATAATTATTGAGACTTTGATTATCGTGTAAGATGCACGTTCTATTTTGAAAGGTAATAAAATAATGGGTTGCACGTCTACATCTTATGCTGTCACACCAAAAATCTTCTCAATACGAAGATTTATACAAAGCAAAAGCAAGAGGGTTTGCTCGACGTTTAGGACACGAAGGGTTAAATTAAGCCCTATTAGTTCCGTAGACACGACACTCGCATTAGACTTAGTCCTGGGACAACAGCGACATCTATCCGGTGGGGATTTATTGTGTCTCCCAGACCTACAACAGCTACAAAATTGCTATATGGAAATTGTGTTTCAATTTATGGGAGGTCTGCGTATTCCCATGTTTGAGGTTTTGAAGGCATCGTATATCTGTAAATGGCTGATGTTTGTTAAGATATTTAACGTGTACGGGTTTCAAACTTGACTGTCATTTGTATTCTAAGTAAAATTCTTGTTCTTCTTGGAAAAATAAATATATAAAATTAACGGTTATAAAATAGTCTTGCAAGGTATAACGAAAACAACACGTACAGTATTTGGAGCCTTCATGTGCGATATAGAGCAAAAAATCGATATAAAGGTAACTTCCCAAAATAAGTAGCAACGTTAACTGCAATCGCAATCGCAACCGAAAGATAATGAGATGCATAACTCACAAGACAACAAGAGTGTAGCGCAGGCGAGACGACGGGCCCCACCCGCCTATGAATATAGAATAGAAATTGTAATATATATATACATCAATAAAATAATAAAAATCATGTAAATATGTCTATAAAATAATAAGCACCACAAAAAAACAATACCAATTATTATTATTAAATCTTGGAAGTCTTGGAAGGCGTTCATTTAACAACAAGATGCCGATCACTAAGGATTCACAAAAGGTAAAAAACACAAACAAAAGTTGTTTTTATTTATTGTACCGAAGCCGCGTACAAATTATTTAAATAAGTCTATTAGAGTGAGGGTGTGCAATTATTTAATCAATTACCATCTAAATCTGTTAGAGTGAACTCAGTTGACTAAAATTGAGACGGCTAATGGCGACGTGTATGTCGCTCGTTTAGACATATTAATATTAAGTTTCTCTTGTAAATATTTTTTTTTGTAATGAGAAATAAAGTCTTTAAACATTTATTGTTTTATATACAAATCTCAATTTCTCTTTGGGACTGTGTCAACATAAATTCGTAATAGATACAAATTACAAAAGACTAATTTGCGAGCCAAATATGCGCAGACAAAGTCACAGGACCCACCTAAATTAATTAATAAACGTGTGTACTGTTTTAATTAAAATTCTTCCCACGAACGCCCGAGAATCTAGAGCAATAATCATAATCGCAAATGAATAAAAATAGCACGACATAACCTATTCATTATTAATTCCATTATTTATTGAAAAATTCTGTATTTTTAAATTGCCTTTTCAATTGGAGTAAAGTCGGAATTTCTTAGTAAGAAATTATTGATCGAGTTCATTTTTTTTTAATACTTTATTGAATTTTCATTCGGTTTTATTAAAGTTAATCAAACAAACAATAGATCAACCTAGATAGATATCTGAGAATGTTTTCTCTTTATAGGCAACTAGGTAATCAGCATTCTGTGATTTTTAATAAGTTGCATAAGCTTTTCTTCATAGAAAAGAAGATATTCAATCTTTAGTGGCAAGCTGAAACACAATTCACAAGTATAATAGCAGTTCTATCTATTTTTGTGGCGAAATAGTGCAAACCTTCAATTCCTTCTGTGTTCTTGCGTCTACCGCCTCTTCGTACACCCTTAACTTTCCTTCTTCCTGCTACCTTTAGAAGCAACTAGAAAATATCATTTAAGCATGTAAATAATGCTCTTAAATGTTATAAAGCGTAACGCTGGGCAAAGAAAGCTGTAACAAGTATCCTATCTTTACAGGAGAGACGCACTCTTCTGGACCAATACTTAGCTCCTTGGACGCATAAACTATGCAAAACAGCAAGGTCACATTAAACTTTTTGTTCCCGATCGTAGAACCAAACACGTCACATGTAAAGCCACAATAATAATAATAATATTTTTAATACACCAATGGCCGCATACAGGAATTTGATAATATATTTATATTTTATGCGAATAATTAAATAAGAAAACCAGAACCTTCACATTAAAGTGTACACTTGCTTAGTAAATGCTTTAATCACAGTACCACCAGTCTTACTGGCGACCGACGTTCATAAATCACACAAAAGTACACCTAACTGTAAGATTAAGTGATCATAAGAAAGTTTGCGAAGAGGGAAATCTATTAAAATAAGTCCGTCAAAGGAAACTCCGTATAATCTGTTTTCGTAAAACTCTAAATGTATCTAAAAGAAAATATATTAGATCACTCAGCCCTTACTCAGAGGTTCTGACACGTGTAAGGCCTTTTTATCTATTTATGTAATTCATACCAACGTAAATTTATAAGTAAAATATGGAGATATGTATCACAACCATTCAGTAATGGAATAACAACCAAGAAAAATTCAAGTCAAAAAGACTATTTTGACGCACCAGTGGAGACAGAAATACCACATCAGATGCAATTGATAATGCCCACGATTCACACATTGAATAACAAGGAAATTTTTTTGAATTGAAATGAAGGCGTATAATTCCAAACGCTTATATAAAAAACTCTATACTCGTATATAACATTCGTATCACTAACCATATAAATATTATTGTAACGCGACCTACAGTTTACATAATAAACTAGTTAGAAAGTTTATAACTTTGAAATTCATACAATCAGTAACAAACAAAATCAATATTAGATCCATCCCATTTGTATAAATAAAGTTTTGTCTGTCTCAAGGGTAATCAGGGTATAACTGGGAAAGTCTTCAATAACTTTGCACACCGTATGGATTAAATTTGTAGTTCACGTATACATGTCTAATACAATTTATAAGTACTTATTTATAAGTAAGTAGAAACTTATATTATTAAAATCACCAAATTTGTGCACCAATAACTGTAATAAAACCATACACATAAACATTCTCGGTATAAACATACAGAACATATAATAACAGCGTTTGAACTCCTACTTTGAAACTGTTGTTAATAATGAAAGTGAATATAACTTAAAAAAAATTTACATGTTTAATAGTAGGAAACGGCGATACTTGGACTATGTTTTATTTCTCACAAACCGTTTTTTATTTTTCTTTAATTACTCCTTAATGTATTCTACGGTTTCGATATTTGTAAATATCGTGTATAACAATATAATAATATACCTGTATAGTACTTTTATGACTTTATTTAACTAATGTAGGTATATAAATATTGTAAATTCTATTTTACAAAAGTAACAATGGATCTCCCCCATTACGAAACTACCTTTTGGAAGGGGCAACTAGAATCATCTTTATATTTTGTTTTACGTTCAAAAGTGCAATTTTAGGTGGTCTAATTTAAATAAATTATTTGGTTTGATTTATGGTAGACCCGCAGTCATAACTAAATTTACAGCTTCAAAACCACTCCAAACTTTTCATATTGTTATTCACCTTATATCCTATAGGCACTGAAAGCAAATGTAACGATAGATTGGTAAATTAATTCAAATTATAGTTTTGTAATGTGCTTCTCAAGAGGTTTTGGAAACGTTGTGTCAGCGTAATAAAGCCAATCAGCTGAGCTCACTTGATAATAAAATCAAGTTTAAGTGATACTTATAGTTCGTTCTGTTAATTACATCTTTATTAATTAGTTATTCGAAGGTTACGTTATTTTAAATAAGTGAATGAGATTAAATAAAAGTACAAGTGTTTTTAAAACAGATGTCGTCTAACATAATAAGCATGGTTTCAAGACAAGGATTTAAACTTTGAAAACTTTGCACATTAAAAAGGGTATTGATTGAACGTGACAATATCTGAATACATAATAAGACTCTTGTGTTTATAAATCATCAGAATCGTCGAAAATAAAAGCATTCACGTAGCAATAACTTAAGCGCCATTTGCTTAATTCCCTTTTCGTGATAAGGCCACTACTATGTGTAATTACCTAACTGCCCCAGATAGCGGGTAATTTGACTTCAAGAAGGTTTATTATTACTTAACTAACACTTACTTACACCCGGGAGTTTATTTAAACTTAGATTAAGCTGGGTTTGTGTGCGGTTAAATTATTTTTGCTCGAGTACCTACGGACAATGTTCTGTTTAACTGAAGTTTTACGACTAAATGTAACATTATATAACCGGACCGATGAATAACTTATAAAAATTAAATATACCATCAAGTAACAATTACTTGAAACTCCAATGGAGTTGTGCAGGTCATGGCAGGACGTAGCCCGTCATACAGGTGGCAGATGGTCAAAATATGGTCAACCTAATGAACTGGCCCAAAGGTACAAAGAAAGCAGGGCAGACGAGCGATAAGCCGATGAGGCTGAAAGGTTATCTGGCAAACATTTTATGATTAGGGCATAAAATAAAAAAGGGTGGAAAAATGAGATGTGGACATCTCCCGGACGGAGGCCGCATCTTAGCTAAATAGAATTGTATAGATATATACATATTTTTGTATATTATATGTAAATAAGATGTGGATAAAAAATACTTATTGTCAATCAAGAGTACTTATATATTTTCGGACATTTCATAATAGTTTTTCATCTTGAACGCTGCAAGGCTTCTTCAATAATTTACCTGCAACAAAATATATTAAATGTTAGAAATCATATTATGCAAAATCTATTTCGATTAGATGCGATTCATATTAGCCTAACTATTGTCGTCTGGTATTTGAATATTATTTTTAAATTAGTCAGAGCCTACGTGAGGCGCAGGCGCCGATGAGAGAGCAAGAAGGGGGTCTAAGGTGACTTAACAGAAGTGTGTGTAGAAAGTAGAAAACTAAATTTGTATGAAAATTGTCGACACGATCTATCTTTTTATACAAATCAAGTTTTAGTGAAAACATGTGATTGGGATACTTTTAATAGATCCCAACTATAAACATGAAAAATATAAATACAATCTTTATATATTTCTTAGTCCAATACCCAGTTCTACAATTACCAATGATTAACATTTGCAATGTAAGTAATGACAAAATAGAATGACTTGTAAAGAGGCTATCGGTAGTCCCTGCTTATTAATTGATGTTTATTTAATAGAAATCTGATTCAATAAATGTCAAAATAAAGATTTAAACATAAACTACATCCGTCAAGAGTGTCAATTGCTTTCATCTCGAATTCATACATTTTCTATTCATGTAATGTTTAGAAAAAGAATGCCTCTCGAATCATTCCATCAAGTGCTAACAAAAGAAAAACAACCGAGGAGGGCCCTTTGTATGAAAAAAAAATCCATTATTATTTTATTATACCTACAATAAATATCTTTAATACTCTTCGAAGTATTGTTCGGAAAACATTTAACGGACCTATTTAATTTAACTTAAATATCATACATTTTCTCTGGGTGATACAATGAAGCTGGCATAATATAATTTATGGAGCCTGTGTGACTTATAATTCTTCATAACCCGAGAGAGCGTAGACCACGAACAATGAGGCCACTAATTACAGCAGTATAATGGCTTGATTCCGAGCTCAGAGACTTTGACATATTTTCTCTAGCCAAAAATTATATTAATGACCTACAATGTAATTAAGTCTGATTATTTAGCAGATTCATGTATGTAATATTAACGAAGAATAAAATGTACAACGCTTTTAACCTAGTGATCCCGAATGCCTGTCTCGGAGAAACAATAATTGTTTAGGGTGGAGTCGTAGAATTACAATAATCATGAAAAATATATTTAATTTTGATAGCACATAGCTATCAAAATTAATTCTAAAAAATGAAATAAAAAATATGAATCTGACAATCAATCTAAAAAAACAACATAAACATAATAAACGCCATCACGTTTTCATCTTTATTCAAAGGAGTTACGGGCGTCACTCGTTCATTTGCTAAAAAGGACTTAAATATTTCTTCGCCATCTTAATTTGTACGTGACTCAGAGAGTTAATTAGCAAAATTACGAGATCCACTCGAGCGGGTTTTTACTTTTTCTCCATTCAGGCAACAGAGACGGAAAATAAATTAACATTTAAAATAGTGAAGGGTCCAAATAACTACTAGATATGAAAGCCTACATGAACGGAAAGCTATGCTATGTGTATAGCTATGCGATGTCACTACAATATTGTCAAAATAACGTTAATAAATATGTGTATACATATATATATCTTTTCCTCCATGAGAATTATGTACACCTACAGCTCATGCCCACGAGAAGGTTTTTCTGTCGAATATACGCAAGTATTGTTACCAAAAGTAATGTATCTAAAATCAGTGCTTATTTAAAAGATCCATCTCCTGTATAATAAACGTGCAATTCAGTCACGTCACTTGTCAGGTGTCACGCGCATGTTTAATATCAAATTACTGAGCTGCAACCAAATTATAATATTATAATGATGTGCTCTTAGTAACACTATGTGATGTGATGTCACCGCGTTAAGAATACGCTACTTCCAGGTAGACTTGATTAATATACTCAAGTATTTCATAAATAAATTGTTAATCGTGAAAATTTCAAGTGCAAGAAGATTTCCTTCGTTAAATTGAAGATGTTTAAAACAATGAACTTATTTTCTATAATATAAAAAATAATTAATAATTAAATCCTCCACACATTTTAAAGAGAATTTCTTCTCGAGAATATCCGGATAGTTAGAGTGTCTCTCAAGGTAGCTATGCGATTTGCAACTGACACTCGATTCTTTATACTTTTTATAACCCGTAAACATAATATTTTCTTCTAGGTATCCTTGCAAGTTCATTGCGACTTATTATTAAACATGCTTCAATTCTTCTTACGGTGGAATTTGCCCATTGTTGTTTCTATTGACGGGTTTCTTCTTTTAGTTTTATCTTTATTTGTTTATCAAAAGTACCAAGGCCACTTGAAAGTGATCAATTAGATAAGATGTGGCAATTAGAAAAGAAAGAATAAGGGAAAAAGGTTTTAATAGCAAATAACGTACACCCTTTATCTGTCTACCGTCGTTTTATGTATGTAATCACCCCCAACTCTAAAGGCTCTTTTTATTATACACTACTCGGCCACAGATATCTTATTTAAGCCTTGGAGCGCCCCTCGAAAATAAAAGAAGGTAGAAGTGCCACGGGCTGACACGCATTACACTTTGGATCCTAACTTTGTCTTACGGAGTTTTTATGTTCTTTTGTCACAATTATTTCACTGGCTGGCTCATGTTACTGTGACATTAGTAGAATATGTCATGTTCTTCTAAACCG
This sequence comes from Pieris rapae, assembly GCF_905147795.1. Taxonomy (NCBI): domain Eukaryota; kingdom Metazoa; phylum Arthropoda; class Insecta; order Lepidoptera; family Pieridae; genus Pieris; species Pieris rapae. The sequence continues at coordinate 254,002 of NC_059509.1, read as the reverse complement.
AATAAAGCAGACTATAGCTTTTGTTTTGCTTTAATCGCCGACGTTTACAATCCAGAACGTAAGCGTTGAATAAGTTTAAGGATTAGGTACTTCTGTCCCTTTATATTTTCTGTATATGTTGAATAATCATAACAGATATAAAATCTTAGTTGAGCCATTCCAAGTTCAAAGATGCCAACAGACCGTAGTTCTGGACCATTAGCCTCGGTTATTGGAGTAGACACGGATCGGCAATAACGGTGACTTAACGAGCGACTCAACTATATTCAGAACTCTGGGAATTAATGTCGGGTGACATTGAACTGGAATCATGTGTTATGTATGCAATCAAAGTTAGATAGATCTCTCTCTTAGCCGTGTCTGTATCGCGGTTTCCTTTCCTCGACTGATTATTGGATAAGAGGTATTCATTACACATTTTGACATTTTGGATTTTTTAAAGTATAAACACAATGACATAAATATGATCAACACTGTTTTCATAAAAATAGATATATGTTTTAAAACTAGTGATTATACTTTTGCCATTGTAAATATTATTTAAAGCTTTCTTATGAAATACTCAAACCTGTAAGAACAACTCGTACGTGATGCCAAATTCAGTACTCGTAATAAAATAGGGCACAGGTGACGTTCTTTGAGTGACCTGAAGCGGATTAGAGGTGTAAGCCGCTCGGGACCTGTCTCAAAGTGAACGTCTTACGGGGTTTTAAAAGCCCAAACATACGGTCATATACATATTATGACGTTAAATAAGGCTAATTTAGAGATCTCCTTCGAAAAACCATCTCAGGGACAATCTTATTATGGTATACTGAGTAAATACAATCAATTAGCAGGTATTCGTAAAGATAAATATAAATTTGTCAGGTAATTAGTTGAAATGAGACCGTATTTGTGCTACTCCAATAATCAATTAGTACCAATTAGCATGAATTATATTTCTAAATACAGCATTGTGAGGCTTAAGTACACGTTTCTGAGGCGTATTTAATGCGATTAAAACATTTTCAGAAATTAAATACCTTCTTAGGGACACTCGAGATTTTTCGTGGGTTGAAGCAACTTTCCAAAGTAAATGTTAATTTAATTATTTTTCACCTTTTATATGTTTCATTACTCTTTAACTGTATCAAATCGAGAATGATTTATCAGCTTGAGCTAAAGCCGTGTATCTCTCTCAGATTGTTAGAGTTTAGCGTTCTGTCGATAGTCGTGTGCAAAACTAAATAACCAATAAACATTTGCAATGAAAATTAAGTATCGTTGAATTTCTCGACTGATGTAACACAAGCGCTGCTTTTTCCTACTAAGTACTCAGTCCCCTAATGTTATGTGTCAAGAAAAGTGACTAACATACATATTTATGTCTTTTGGCGGAGTTTGTATGTTTATAAAAGGAGCAAGGACTTTGTCGTAGGGATATATGGATGGAGTTTATTTACCCTCAACAATGTAACAGGAAAACGGCTATTTATTTGAGTTACATTTATGATAAAAGCCTCTTTCGTGTAACCTATATTTTGTGCTGTTCCTATCAAAGTTAAAATTATAAATTTGTGTTTATTATTATGTAGAATTCGCTCTTAATATTTTTCGTGTGTAAAAGATAGATAAATAGAAAGCTATAAATAATGAATAAAATGTATATTTGTTGTGTGTACCTATAGAAATAAATAAGTCTTAAAAAAATGTGTGTATCCATTATAAGTAGATATGCATGTGTAATTTATGGGTCACTTTAAAGTAAAAAAAATCTGTCAGTGTTGCCAGCTCTTCCATAATAGAGTTATTATATTTATTTAAATTAAATAAATTGATTCATTTGAATGCAATAAAGACTCAAGGTCCAAATCAACGGTTAAAGGATTATTTTAAATTCTTTTTTAATTAAAAAATATAACACTTGTTTGGCACCGGAACGCGATAATCTAGAACACACTGTATTCCAAATGTGGATCGCTACGTTATATATTCGTACTAAAAGGGTAGTGTATAACGAATACATACAATTACACATATACGGCTGTCATTGAAGCGTAGATATAATGAAATATTGATTGAGCGAGTAACATACGGATAATTAAACAATGAGTTAACCAATATTAATGTAATATGAACTAGTTCGCTTATTCGGTCGACAATTGTATCGATGTAAATATATTGAGTGTACGAATATAAGATCTCTAATGCAAAATATATTCTAAGCAAGATACAACGATTTATATGTGTTTTATTAAACAAAGAAAAGTGAACTGTTACGGAGCGGGTAAAACAGAATTATACCCTTTTTTTAGTGATCGTCAATGTCTATCAAACTCGTAATTAAACTCGCCGAACTAGTTTATTTATACATGAATATCTAATTTAGACAACGTAACAGTATTGTTAGTTGTTTTCTAGAAAAATTGCTATCAGACGTTATATTATTACTTAAGTAGTACGCCGAAGGCAGTATTAATGTGGCCTACTTTTTCACTGTCTGGATTCCAGTTAACCTTGTCCCACCGTCAATCGTCTTTTCAATTTTGATCGAAAAATAATCCAGGTACAGTTTCTTATTGAGTCTCGTGGATATTGGAGTGAGTTAAAATTTGTATGCTAAATTTATTGTCTCATATCAGTCTCGTAAATTTCTGTCCTTAGCGTAATATTTAAATGAATAAATTAACATTACACGACCTTCTTTCGCATGACTGAACTGGATCTCGCAAAACTTTCTAGACATTAAATTATAAGTTGACCCCCGGATTGCCTTCTGGTGCTATTCGGGCTAAAACCCCAATAATGCAAGGGGCAGGAACCGTGACGTCGACTTGCACAACCATCGTAAATATTAACTGATGCGCGTACGCATCGTCACACACGCAAGTTAACAGTTGCCGAAATGTACCGTTTTATCGCTGTGAGTTGTTCTTTATTACATTTATCAATACTCCACAGTTCGTCAGTCAAGAAGATACGTTAAGAGAGGTTTCAATTTATCAAAACAACAACGCTTGGACATTGGTCAAGTGCTGCCTGCTTCGTCACTTATGAGCGCGTCACAAACTTCGTAACCGACATTTAAATTTATTTTTTATAAATATATTTTAAAAAATTCCAATTTCATGCCGTTGCAGATTTTTGTTTGGTGACAATAAATAACAGTAACCAATACCAAAGTATATACTTTGATTAATTAGGACTCTGTAATATTCGTATTCGTTCTAATGAAATTATTTTACCCAAATAGCAATTGTCATTGCATTTTCTGAACGGGTACAAAAGCTTGATAAAAGAGGGTGTTTCAGTGATTAGTGGGATTAGGTTTGGGGAAATTGTTTAAATGGTTTAAACTATAAATGACGCCTTACTATACGCCTTATTAGTCGGTGATAGTTGATTAAAATATCACCTATACATGAAACCCATATTTTTATGATTCTAGTTAATTTTGACCGTGCTGGCCACCCTTCAGTTGAGCAGCGCAAACCCCGTACCGGACCCTTTCTACCACAAAACTAAGTAAGTACTTACATTCTTAATTTAGCAGTTTTATTTTTAGCTTCTTCGTATTTATCAAAAAAACTTGATGTATCGATTATGTGTTTGCTTATATTTCTGTTATGTACAAGTTTGACCAGGTGTGTCCATGTGTTATTACACTTTTGTTATTTAACTCTATTGAGTTTAAAGATATGATGCTAATTGGCATCACCGGTCTATAGCCATGAACATATGAACTTGATAAGGATTTTGACCAACGTTAAAGTGAATCACGAAAATAACGCATTCTAGTAGAGACTAATATTCTTATTTCAGTTTAAAATCTGAAAAAAAAATTGACTTTTGATTATATAGAGCTATTGAAAATCTATTAGACTATACAGACAATTTAAATTATTTGATCGAACCTAAAAGGAATATGGTTTATAAATCTCGATTCCAATATTGGAGATGTATTGTACAATTTCCCCACAAATAATGAAATCGTAATAGAACAAAACATAACTTCAATCTTTATTGGCATTCCACGAACTAAATATTGATTTTATGTTACATTGTTTAAGAAGTACTAACATTGCGCAATAGGAGAAAGGCATTTTGCCTATTTTATAATTCTATTTATTGTTAAATTCAGTAAACATATCTTTATGTACCGGTTTGCTGCTTGCTTGAAGGACTTGGTATACTGTAACACGATGTTAATTTTATTATATTTTGTTTAGCATCAAAATCCACGTGCCCTATGACGTGCATACAGTCCACCACCACCATGTCCAAACGGTACCGATTGTCAAAGAAGTGCCAGTCTTGCATGAGGTCCCAGTGATCAAGCACGTGCCTGTAATCAAAACCGTCGCTATCGAGAAACCCGTGTTTTTACCTATTAAGGAACATTACAGTTTCTTACATTGATGTTAAGCAAAGGTAACGGCATGTCTAGCACGAGTCCTAAGAACGTTAATATAAACCTTCCGAGTCCCAAGTCATTCATAGAGTCGGTTACTCGTGCTAGGCCCGTTTTGACCCTGCATATAGCATCAAGAGCTAAAAGCGATAATGATTATGTTGATTAGGAGTAATCGTCATGATCTCACGATTCCGTTTTTTCACAAATGTTTTAGTAAAATTACTTTTTAATTATTGTTTTATTTCAAACAATAGTATGTAGTGGTAGTAGTTGTAAGCTTAAAAATAACGGAAATGTTTTTAACAAGGATTATAGAATTGTTTTTGTTTGATTATAATTCTGTTTTCGGGACAGACTAAAATTAAAATTCGAATATTATTTAAAATATGACACTGCGATGGTAGCGCCGTCTGTCGGATCCAATGTAAAACATTCCAAAATCAACAACAACTAATACATTGAAAATTAATTAAAAAAACATTGTCCAGAGGACAAAATTGTGAATCTAAACCATTCCCAGATCCTCTTGAACACACACAAAAAATTTCGTCTAAATCGGTCCAGTCGTTTAGGAGGAGTTCAGTCACATACACACGCACACAAGAAATATATATATTAAGATATTAAAATGCATCTATTTTACAAAAATATTTGAATTCAATTTATAAAAACTTTAATGCAAAACTTAAAAATATGATTAAACCTTATGCGATGGTAGGACTATAAAACCAGAACAAAATGCTTTGTATTATAACATTCATTGCGTAGGACTAAAGTTTTAGGTCAAGCCTGTCATTGGTGACAAATTACTGGGAAACATCTGTTCGTGCGAACATCGAATGTGAAATATTAATCCATATTAACAAAGAGATTTTATTGAAAACAGATAATTGTAAAATTTTTTGATACCACATGAAATGTTGGAAATTTTATTAGACGCGTAGTTAATGATTGAAATACAAAGTAAAATACATGATAGTATTTAGGAAGATATAAGTAATGCTCGACCAATGGTGTGGGTAAACAAAATGATAGTACAGCATGGCAAGAGCACAATAGAGGACATGATAGCCGCTCGTTGCAAATTGTGATAACGCGAATAAACATGGAGGCTGTATCGACAATTTTCGCTGCAAGACCGAAGTAATTTTAGCGAAATAGCTGGCGGCTGCTAATGGGTTGTTTCTCCGAAACTGTATTTTGCTGGACGTATGGTAATCATTTTCATTAACATGCATAGGAGACTGAAAAAGCAGATTAACTATGTGTTTGGAAAATTACCAAAAGCCACTTCCTAGGTAGACCGACCGTGATGCTTCGTTGTAAAAATTAAACATTCTCATTAGTTTTAATATGGAAGTTGAGTTTCGAAGTAAATACAATTTGAAAAAATATAATCTGTATGTAAAATTAAAACAGTTCATCACGCTTTCATTTACATATGCACGTACGCGTATAAATTCAATCGACACGCTATATATGTAATACATAATTTTCACAAAACTTTTATAACGCAAATAGTCCACTTGTACAACAATAGAAAAGTCGCCTAAAAATAATTAGATATTATTATTCTTCAGCCCTTATTACGAAGTGTTTTGCACAATCCATTGGTGGTTTTAACGAATTATGCGAATAATGAAAGTTCACAGTGGATTCCCAGCGAAACCGTCTTTGCAATGGACGCAGAAAACGGGCAACACATACCCTACACCCCGTCACGAGCGATAAATCTGATTAATTTAGTTGAACCTTAAAAAAAATACAATGATTTATTTATAAGCTAGCCCGATTGTGTCACGTATTTCTTTGACTTTTCATAGGACATGACAACCTTTGTTTCGTCCCCGCACGCTTTGTATAGGTATGTCACGCAGTATATAGGGAACGTGATGTGTGTCAAGTGTAGTATTAGTTGCTGAATAAATAATCGCGAGGGCGACGTGACATCCCTGGGGGTTGGACCAATACCAATTGTTTCAGTTCAGCGATGTTTACTCGTATTGACGGCGTAATCTTGAATGAAACAGCTCTTAAGTATCGAGAGGAGTATTTTACAAACTTTCTTTTTACGGAACATATATATTTCACGAATCTCAATTGTTAATCTTTATTTCCCTTGTTAATTTAAAGGCAATTTAAATATAATTAAAATGAATAAAACATGTCAATCTACAATTGATATACAACCGGCAGGTTTTAAACCAATTAACTCTTTTGTCCGTTAATATATTACATTGATCATCATCAATACATACTTGATAAAACGCATAAAGAAATTTCGAAATGAAACTTACTTTTAACTACGCCCAGTCTATAAGATAAAGTAATAACATTAATGGCATCACTATCCCTCTAAATGACCCAACTTCGTTTATTTGGTAACCATAACAAATGAACTCTATAAAGAACATTGACAGGCATAATCCAGCCATTTTTTAATATGTGAAATGGAGATCCATTTTTATCCCTGCTGGACTAAAAGCAAAAACTTTCATAATTAATGAAGTGAAATCATGCGATACTGCGGAGCACCGCGTGATTTCCGGTAAATTATTGTCCGAATAAGTTTTAAAATATTCATCGCTATTCCAATTAATAATTATTCATTTCGATAGTCTTTTCGATCTGCCAATAATGTGATTATGGCGTTAATAAGGTGGTTTTACACCGACACATACAGTGGATCTCGTTAAGGATCGAGAAGAAATTTTGTGTCATTTCGATTGTACTTACTTATATACATATGTATTTTTTCCCCATATATTAATGTCCAGTTGAAATGACGCCACAATTACTGTAAGACATATTTTAATTAAATAAGCGACGAAAATTAGCCTTAAGCGCTGGATATATTCATAACTGTAGCGTCAGCTCTTCTGTAATCCGTCCTCACAGTAAAGTGCGTCTGGGAGCGAAGGTACCTTCTAAGAGCTCTTAAAGTGCAAAAAGTTGGTAGATTTTTTGCTAGATAACAGATAATATATATTTTAGTTTGATGATTTTTTAAATGTTGTTAATCCAACTAGATAAGGGCAGATTTATTTGTTTCACCCTAAATGGCATCGGAACCGAGTTTGTCTTACAAGTTGCATCCAGCCTTGTATCGGACGTCTTGCCGATAATCCAATACTAGTTGTGTCTTTGCTCAACAATAACCAGAAATCCTGACCAAGATTGCGGTTGAAAGTTAGCCATAAGTTAACTAACTTTAGAAGATCTCAAAGCCACAAATTATTCGGCAAACTCACCCTCTCGCATCTATAAGTATATTGATCTGTACTGTACTGTCTACTCGATTTGAAACATCGATCTAAGCCCCGACATTTATATGTTTTATTCGGACATAAATAAATCAACATTTTGTCTTTTGCACGATACCTACATATATTATCTCAATTCAATAACAATTATTGTGATAAAAATAAATATTAATTAAACTCGTATTAACTCGTCAAAAAAGGATCTTCTGCTGGATTAAAGTCTAAAGATTAATGTCGTAGCCCACGTAGAGGGGGAGGGGCGGAGGAGGAGGTGTAGTCGAAAACGCACAATCCCTCATTGTTGGTTTATGCCCGCGAGCTAGAGGGGGACCTCCCAGGAATTAAAACCCCGCCATATGGAGCAAAACAAAATTCAAGGATAGGAAACACATTTAGCATTTTAGTGCAGCTTTTAGTTCAATCCGAAAGTCTCTCGATATGTATGATATTAAGTAGTAGAGAGCTTTTCTAATTCGATATGTTGACAATAATCGAAGAAATTATTTATGTTATGTAGCTTGTTAATACGCAATAATTTTAAATGCTAGTCCACTGTTTCATTAAAAACTGATAACAAATCGATGTTATCAGCATCAGAAGTAGGCTTAGAAGATATAAGCTGCTATAAAAGTGGGCTCGGGGACGAGATGGACCAATTTGCCGTATTTAACTGTTATCGTGCCGAGATAGCGCGCTCCGAATTATTAGCCTAACAAAATTGCTGGTGATTTTTCTCAACTGAAGTTATTTATGTGATTGTATCCCAAAAACCTCTCGAATTCAGAGCAACTCTGAAATAAAGATTTGTATTCACAATAGTCGGGCTTATTAGTGATATGTTCCAATCAACTTGTTTCTTTAACATTTAGATACTCTGTTTCAAGTACTTTAAGCTACTAAAGCACGTAAAATGTGGAAATAATGTAAATTAACTTATCTAGAAGTACTAGTACTGGTAAGTATACTATCTACCAGTTAAAAAGACATTCCAATTTATTCTGTTGGACAGGCAAATGCCAAATAAGTAACATTTTATTTTTAACCTTTTTCAATTTATTCTGTGATTTTGTGGTATTTTGGCAACATTCCTGTGAAACGCATCATAGGAGAGTTTGAATCTTAAGCAAATCTTTAGTAATAATACGTTTCAGATCAAGGAAATATCGGTACTCCGGGAGGAACGTCCAATTACATTAAGAGAAAGACAACTACAACGTTCTATGCAATTTAATACATTAAAATTGAAACAAAACAAGTACACTGAACAAAGTGAACAATAAAGGAGTGGCGTATGGGTGTGGGGCAGTCAATGACCCCTAATCACTAGTGCACTAACCGACAGTGATGAAATTCATTACCTAAAACGATTGACGAATTCATCAAACAAAAATAAAGCTAGCTAAATTAATTTTATTTCTTTCAGCGGATTGAAACGTACGTGTAAGATTCTCGGATACCTACCTAATTCAAAGGTAATTTTGATAACTAATATATCTCTCACACAATTAAATTTATTTAGTATAAATGTACTTCTTAATATAAATTGGAACTTGAATAATTGAGAAAATATTTAATCACTGTTATTATATCTTACTGTGGCTAGCTGCAGTTTACTAAGTTCTAATTAAAAAATTACCAAGAGTCATGCCGCTGCTTTGTGGCTTATACGGTCATTCTATGGAAACGCCGTCTTTTCAATGAATAAGTGAGAAACAATTACTTTAAAAACCTGATAAATGTAATTTCATTTAATAAATAAAGAAGGCTTAGAACTGCTTATAACAGCAAGACAGATTACGGCGCTGCGTCTTTTATAAATGTAATAAAAACCTACGAAGTAGGTACATAAAAAAGTTATCCTATGTAAAGAAAAAGCATTTAAACTTCTATAAAACTATAATGACAAATATTTGCGGCACAATGCGTTGTATAGAGCGCGCAGCCTGTTCGTGACTCGCTTTTTCCGTTCTCTAATGAAGCACTTCCGACGCTAGAGGGCGCCACTCTGCACTTTATTGTTACTCTTATAATTCTTTATAGGACACCTTTGCTTATTATACAGGAGAAATAGGTCGAGAAAATAAGTTTTCACTTAACAGAAGTGAATCAAATACGTCGATAAATTAATGTGAAATCACGAACGCGGTAAAGTTATCAGTCGCCATTAAGATTTTTTTAATAGATCTAATGAAGCTGTACCACAAAAAACGGTTCGGTGGCCGTCGATACATAATCACCCCCAAGACCCTCATAAAATAATATAAAATAAAAATTATGTATTTCGAACCGAAGCTTTATACGCAAACTCCAAAGAGCGAGTTAATTTACAGATAACGAATAGCTTGTTGGTGTATGTACCTACACTCTGGTTTAATTATATTTCAATTTTATTAAATAACGTAATAAGCATGTCATACATTTGATAATAATTGCAAATGTCGAGGTCTCAATATGCCATCGTCATTTAATACAAAATTCGAAAGCTGCCTCGATTAAACTTGTTGACATTGCGTGACGAACAGGCAGTAAAGTTAAAATGTCTCGGTAGTAATATTAATTAGAGGTGAATTGTTAAACAAGATTTTCAACAATAACCAAGTAATTAACTGGCGACGGATTAGAGTTGTAATCTCCGCCAACAGCGTTTCACACTTAGAGGAGCTGACGATATGCTAATTGCTAGAAGTTGATTTACAACTAATATTAGTTTACATACGAGACACTATGCTTTTAAATGGATATTTGGGCTTAAGTCAAACGAAACTTGACTCAGTTTTCAGTTAACAAAATGTGTTTTTCCGACTAAACTATGTTCTCTTGGACAGATACGAAATATATTCTGAATACATAAGTAGTTAACAAAATTCTTGTACACTTAATGGTAGAAAATGAGAGAGTGTAGCTCAAGAACATTAAAAATGTTGTTTTTGGGATTTTCATAGCCATCTACTAGGCTTGTATGCGCATCTAGGCGGGGTAAGTGTTTTATTAATCCATTAAAATATCTGTTGTACATATACATAAACATTGGTACAATTTTAAAAAGCAGATTTTGACAATATTACCTAAGCAAGACAAGAAAACACCAGAAAAAGAAATGCTATGATAATAAGTAAGAGTTCATGTCAAATGAAGTGCTCCAGTTTACTGAAAGACACTTACATCGACTGTGTAGTGTTGTCCCACGAGCAAAAACTATCGGCATTATGCTGAAGCCAAACTTGCCGTCAACGCGAATATATAATACTGTTTCATCATGAGAGAAATTCTCGATTTTGAAACAAGTTAAAAGTCACTTTGTTTGGATTACTTTTATATTAGAAATCATGTGGTTTTTGATTTTCAGCCCAACTAAAAACTACTAACTTATCTGTACAATTAAATTTACGTATAAAGGCAAAAATAATGATTTTGACTATATTTTTTGACACTGGATACACACTTCGAAAATCTAATCCAGAATTCAAACCTAGCAACATGTGAAACCCGTAAACTTACTCCACAATAACTTTGAAGACGATTTAACGCGGTTATATCATAAGTATCTGAAGTTACTGACAATTAAGTTTAACTAGCTTAACTAACAAACGAGCACGCTAACCACGTATCAATAAATCACCTTGTATTACATTAGACAGCTTCAGAACTTGAATATTGTAATTTAATTAGCGTTAATAATAAATAACTTAGTTATCAAATTGTGAAATAATGAAGAACTCAGTCATTTCCATCACTTCTCTGGTAATTAGCGGTTGTACGTTAAAGACTTAAGAATTAGGGCTTATGTAAACCATTATTAAAAATCAAAATATTTTATGATACACGTAATAATTATGTAGTATTTTCCTTATGTCAGCAGAAGGGAGCAATCAACCCAGAGTCAGAATTCATACAATTCCACATTTTAGCCATCATTTAAAGAAATATAATTAAGTATGTTGTATTGTTTCAAAATATACGAGAGAATAACCAAAATTCCGACTTCGTGTTTTCCATATTCAACAACATTGTCCAAACGAAACTTACATTGTTTAGAACAAAAGAACTCATAAATAATGTATAATATAATGTTGTACTTTCGTATAATTTTAATCGGAAATAACGGCTGCATATAATTTCTAGTGCGTGGATAATCAAATCAAAGAGAATAATAAGAATGAGAATATTAAAAGCAAAATTTTAGTTTCTTCAAAAACTTCGCAAATAATTTCATATTTCTATTGTCTATGCGCTATTGGGAAACGACACAGAGGAAGGTCGCTCACGAAATGGGAGGACACATGACATTACAGATTCTAAACTTCAGTTTTTAATTTAAGGTCTAGAAAATGTTTCCTATGACCGGGAAAGAAAAATATGAGAAGAGATATCGAAGCGGGGGCTGTTTGACTTGGTCGGCGACGGCGATCTGTCACTGTCAACTGTCACTGATAGCAAGACAAGTCGCTATTGCAGATTCTATCTTAAATCGATTCGATAGACGCCTACAATATTTTTTATTTACGATTGAGGTCAATAGGCGTCAAGGATAATCCATCTATTTATTTTGTTGTCTTGCACAAGGAAAATACTATGATTTAACGTACCATTTCCTTTAAAGCAAATTCTATTCGGCGTTTTCCATATTTTTATAAAATCCAAGGAAATGGTTCAGTTCGGTAATGTATCACGGCTTAACTGCCATTTTTGCTAAGCTTTTTGAAATTTATCAATGCGCCTTACAATTTGTCCGATCAGAAAGATCCGGATCAAAAACCAGTTGAATTTATTACATCAGCAAATCTTTCAATTGCCCTCTACCAAGGTAGAATAGAAATTCGATAGGTATTCAGCTCGCAGTTCAACTGCGGCTTTGTGACTAAGAACGACTGTCTTTTCATTTAGACTAAAGAGTTAAAAAAAGACAGATAGAGTGCTAATGGCGCAAAGACAGCTTGTTTGTTACGCTGTATGTTTGACGTACTTGAATTTGGTTATAGACAGGAATATACCTTTTTTCGGGAAATGCGTTACGCATACCCTCCCGCGGCACGGTTGTCTGATAGTGTAGGGTTATGTGGAACTCACTGCTGTGCATACCCACTGAAAACCCACGGAGCCACCAGCAATCGCCCGACCCAAAATACAGTAACAGCATAGCCTTGTATACATCCAGCCACGAGATCAGCCGTTAAACTCACGGTCTTCTATTGCACAGCAAGGGCCACTCACATCGGACAATTCACCCTGTTTTTTAATGCTCGGGGTGGCCGGATTGCGTCAGTATCCCTTCATATCTAGGATATGTCCCAAGTTCAGCCGTAAGTTCTGTTACAAATGCAAATTCAATTTAAATATTTAATATTATTAAAATTTATAATTACATATTTATTAAAGTCTCAGCAAAAGATTAAATAGTATTCTATTCGAAGTGGCAAGCTTTTTACAGGCCAATCTTTTTCGCCACGAATCTATGTTTCTAACGCACTGATTCTAAGGGAAATTTCGCCCATGCTTGATCCAAAGATTCTTTAAGAGACTAATTTTTGTCTTCACTCATGTCTTCTAAAACACCACTGGATATTTTTAAAAAGTGTATTTCTGAGAGGTATCATAACATAATCCAAGACTGCATCTTGATACACTTTGGCTGCAGTTTTCACTCCTTTTCACGAAAATGTAATTTAATTTAATAGATGAGACACGCCCCCCTTGTCCCTTACCAACCACTTGCAGCACAGCAGCTTCTATAGAACTGTGAGCACATACTTTACCATTTTGCTGTAGTTCTTCAATCGTGAAAATTATTTCACTGGTAAAGAGGATATTACCTGCGAATCGCGGCAGAAGACGTTTTGATCGATCCCCTCTAATAGTAAAGATTGATTTAGGTCATGTCCTGTATATGTTTCTTCTATAAGAATCGCGCTTCAGGTATTGTTTTATAATACGCGAAAGAGTCCTAGCGGGAACTTTTATTTCTCACGATAAACTTGTTCGCTGCCTAATGGGGTTCTGACGAATACTGGCTTTAGCAGCATGACAACCATTGTAGTGCTAACAGCACGCGACCGCCCCGATATTACTGGTCTTCGACAGACGAAGTGGTATCTGTTGATAGTACGATATACGAACATACAGCTAATACATAGCTTTTGAAGTGTCTCGAATATAACCAACGGCTCTATAGCCACTTTGTGTAAGGCGATCTATGCAATCCTTATTGTCTTTAACACCGCATTCCATATTCTAACTTGATAATTAACACGAAAAAAATATGTGAAATTTCGCAATATCCAAAAAAGTTTTTTAAATAAAATGCGAATTTTTAAAACGATATTTTCATTTGTAAAAGAAATTATGGCCAAACTAGTTAGTTTTCCACAGGTATGTGAACAAACATTCGTCCGTCCGTCATCACAGATGTCGATGTTTTCTGTCATAATGTTTCCGTTTTGTTTTCTTTATTGGAAAAATCGATTAAATCTCGTGTATCAAGAATTTATAAGGGACATAATCTATTTAAAATGCGAGGATCGTTACATCCGTCTGGACTAAAATGGATTACGAGAATATCATGAGAAAGTTAAGAAAAACAAATAGAGTACAATGACAAGTGTACCGATGGAACCACAAAGTGCATTTCTGCAAACGATGCGGGCAACTTCTTACTTTTTAACTACTGTACTTTTTTAGTTGTGGACAATAGGATTTACATTGCCGCATGCAACGAAATAATGTAAGTGATTCAGACTTGTACGAAACTTTATTCTAGTATTCTAATTGATTTAATTTAAAATGTAATTAATGCGACTGTTTCAATATTTCAAATAGTTACTGTTGTTACACAGACTAGACTTAGACTTAATAAACCACAAGGAGTGTTCAAAGGAGTTGTTTGGATACTGGATCCTGCAGCTCAGTTTCATCATCGGACACTATACAAAACTCCACCCGTACCACCTCAACGACCGTCGTTGCACCTTACTTAAACTACTGCTGAACTAGCTGCCCATCAATGAATTTCCAATTCCTCTAGGGTCATTCGAGAAAATAACGTACACATTCTTAAAAGGCCAACAATGTACTCTCATTGCCAAAGAACTCTTTGGCAATGAGAGTGTATGACTTATTATCAGGTGAGTGTCCCGTCCTGCCTGGTTGACCCCTGGTATATAAAATATAAAAAGAAACACAAATATTTCGCAAACATTTGTTACAATATTCTAGACATCAAGAAATTTCAGTAGGTTAGAAAATTCATCGTCTTTTACATCAAAATCTGATAGGACCTAAAAAAACAAAAAGACGCGACATGGTGGGTCCATCCACACAAAACAAAAAAATGTTTATTATTTACGTCATCTCTACATAAAACATTGGTCGTATTATTTATAAAGTCATAACCGTATATCAAAAGAACAATGCTATCTTCCCGGGGCAAACAATACGCCGCACAGATTATCGGAAATGACTTATCCTCTCCGCTAACCACGGAGAACGGATAAACGCAGATGCTACCATAATCTATAAACTTTCGCTCTTTTAGAACTTTTATTACTTCAATGTGTGCAATTTGTTAATTCATATTTTGGAAAATAAAGTGATATAATCAAAATTTATTTTAGGTTTACGTTCTTACCATTACCATTGGCCGAAAAATCAAACCAATTGTTTACTTTAAAATGACACATCTATACACATATTTTACAATTTCCTTGATTCCAAGGAACCAAGACGGTGAAAATCCTGAGATCTATATATGAATCTGAATCATCAATAAAAGAAGGCAAGGTAAAATACCGCGACGTATAAAAGAAAATTCTATCCACCCTTTTCATTATTCCAGAAAGTATACTTCAAAGTAAACAAAACAAAATTGGCGTTTGAGTTTTCTAACAATGACAAAGGCACGGCTGAAAGCAGCGACTACGGCTGAAGACGTGACCACGACCACAGACCCTAAGAGTCTAACTAAATCGTCTTATTTTTTATTCTTAAACGCCAGAGTTTGAATATAAACTGTATCGCCGCCCAGATATACCATGGGAATGCTACGTGTTTTTCGCTGCTTTTCTTATTGGTACGATCTTTGTAGTGAACCTATGAATCTGCAAACAGTTTATCCAGATGACAAGAGAAATGGGATCACGCTCATAGTGTAAGATCATAGCATAGCTCATAGCGTAGGGTTAAATTTGGCAGCATTGTTACGTTTTTCTAAGGTTTCAATTTAATTAAAGAAGTTTCCAAAGTCGAGAAATGTTTACAACTCTTTCATTGAAGGAATTTATGATCGCTGCCATTTTAGGGGGCTTCAAACACATCAACGATCGAACAATTGATGGGTCTGGTAGACATTCGTTTAAGCATTGTGAAGACAGGTTTGGGAAAAGGTTCGTGAAGGAGCTCTTTTGTGTATCCGATCAATTTGCCGAATGATATCAGCCATGGCAAAGCGAAAGTTGTATTGTCAATGGTTCTATTCTAACATTTCTTTTCAGATTAATCGTTCATTTATAGTGGTGAAATATGTTATGTATTTATAAATCGGCGTGGAACGTGCCAACGGTAAACACATAACTAAGTTAGCAAACATGAAAATATTATACCTACAGCCAATATGTAAGTTGACTGTATCGAAGATACATACTTATTGAGGAGAAGTTGAAGAGAAACTCTTAACGACTTAAGATGATAAACCTTTCATTTCCTTCGCCAAATCCCCTTAAGCCGATTACTTTATGTATTTTCCAGAATACCAGCAAAAATTTAAAAAGCAAAACTGTCAGACTGTAGCGGATATTTGCAAGAACGGTAGTTAGTATATGTAAATGAAAACATACGAAATATCTTTACACAGATTTCTCCTCTTTAAGTAATTTATCTAATGCATTAAAGTTGTAAGGAAACGATAAACAGCATCAAAAAATAAAAAAACGCAATAATTTTATTTAGCAATTTAACTTAGGCTCAAGATTTAAATAACTGAAATACGTACTTTTTAATACTTTTAGTAAGCAATATTCTCTAACGATACAAAGATCCTCAAAAGACCCTGATATAAAAGAATCGTCACCCTTGTAAGTCACACCATCGCGCCTGGGTGTAATGTTTAATCAAGGGACAAAAATAAGAAAAAGAGTCGCGACCGCTCATATTGTATCCCAGTATGTCTCGACAGGAGGAGGGGGAACCACCGAACCGTGCAACCGTCTACCAGCAGCCCTCTGTTTACCCGATCCACAATAACTTCATTGTAAGACTAACTTTTAGCTTAAGCTATTCATATTAGCACGAGCACGATCTAAATCACGTATCTAACCTAAATCTTCCGAAGTGCACTGGAAAGACAGACGCTATTAGGCTCAGTGCTGGACAATCGAAGCTATCAACGCGATCCATTAGACATTCCAAATAAGGCAAACGAAGCTGAATTATAACTGTATGCTTAGATCAGACCACACCCTGTTTGTAACAATACGACTGGCGGTCACAGTGTTTAGGCACTTATTGGGCGGAGACAGGGCTCACTTTGGCATACCGACGCCGGTTTGTCAAACGCATTGTGTGTAAACATTGCTTTGCATTCCCGTTTAGCTATGGAATATTTTACTCGTGTAAATATTAAGGTGGAATTTAGACTGGGGACTAGGTCTGTTAACTGGGGCGGCTTTATGTCACTCACTCGATCCCAATAATTACAGTGCCAGAGCTCTCCGTCAGTCTTTATTAGCTCCAACACAATCGATTGGATAGAATGACTGGCCGAGATTAATGATATCTCTTAGTTTCAACGGGTTTAATGATTTACGTTAATCGATCCGTTGATTGAGTCTAGATTACCTGATAGTGAAACTGTAACGTACAGTTTCAATAAGTACCACTGTACATGATATATGACGGAGTGTGTGAGGGGAATAGATTAAAGGAGTTACGAGAGTTCAAAGGAGACGAGGAGGTATTTAGACATATTATATGTATACTTTAAAAAAATAGAGGTTTATGCTTGTGCTTGGTACGATCGCTCAATCGAACCGAGGGACGTAACAACCAATGACTGAAGTTATAACAACCCGAACGTATGATAATCAAGTTTCGTAACAAATCGTGACATCATTTCGCGATTGCGACAATCGGAGAAAAGAGAGTCAAATAATTACTTTAATTTTGTTTGTCCTCATCACTATCATCAATCAAATTGTTTAATACAACGTGCATAATACAATGCCAGACTAATGTTAATTTAGTTAGTTGCGTTGACTTGAAATAAAAACACAAAATAAATATTTGTGAAATAACAGAAATCAGATGATTGGACTGACTGACGCCATTACATTATTCTAGGAATAGCTCCGTTATTCTGTGTGAAACGGCAGTATAGTAACAATTCCCGAATATGACCACTATTCTTAGAATTGTATATGGTAAAACGTAAATTAATTTATTCTCGATTAACTGGAAATTTATTCTAACATTAAGATTTACTATTGTATGGTCGAATCCACCTTAAATAGACTATTAGATGGTCGTCATTTGTGGATTGTTATATTGGCAAATCGAATAAACTGATGTCTCTGTGTCGTGTTATTACAATGACAGCTGACACCAGCGCCATTGCTCCCTTGTTGCAATTGTTTGTTTATAAAGCATTCCGAAATAATTTTTGTTAAGGCTTACGGCAAATACTACCCTTACTATCACTTTATAAGCTTTAGTTTAACATCATGTATTTCCTTCAACGTGAAAATCGAACTTTAGTCTTAAGCGCCTCTTGTGAAACAATGTTCGCTTCTCTGAACTCTTTGATGGGAACTTTGCCGAAAGGGAATGATTGATAAGTTCATCGAGCGATCGAATGAATAAGAGATCTACTAATAATAACATTGTCAAAGTCCATTGTCCGTCAGTCGACCCAATTACGGTTGAACACCACAGTGGAGCGAAATTGTTCGATCTGTCTACGGAAATTAAATTTTCTGAATACCTATCCGTTCGATTCTATAGAAAGGAAAAGTGTACTGCGACCATTCAAATTAGATCCTTTACGTTACTCAGAGTCATTTCTCAGCAAGGATTACGATAAGATGTACGTATATTTTTGTTCAGGAAATAGATTAGACTTCACGAACATACAGATTTATAAATATTGTATTGCTTTCATTGTCACATTAACAATTTTGAAACTTTTTGACCCTTTTAAGTAATGAGTAAACAAACACGTCATTATTAAAAAGTTTAAACAAAGGATTTCATTTAGAGCTTATAAAATATTTCCACGTATTCACTTCATACAGAAATCATTTGTTATTTTAAGAATGCTCAGCGCACAATCGCAAGGGTATATGACGGATCTCACCATTGTAACTTTCCCTACGCTGACGAGGCACTTTTTCAGGGAAACGCTTAAACTCTTTGTGATCCCGATATCCTAAGTGATAGGAGGTAAATCCTTACAATGAATTTTTCGTCGTTATACAATCTTATTATTTAAGAATGGTATTGGTAACAACTGGCAACTGACAAATAACCATACCTTGGTTAGGTAAGGCACATTTATATGCCTGAACAAAAATTATTTAAGTATATTGCTATGTTTTAACTTTTTTATAAAATACAAAAAGGGGGTCAAACGATAGGAATGACTATGGCGGACGATGGACAGACAGTTTCGAAGATAAACGTACGGTACGTATCCGGCGTACGATGACATGCTTTAACTTAAAATTATTGCAACGAAATACTAATCCTGCTAACTCTAACTGCGCAATCTCTAGTGGGTTAAGCTAGTAAGTTAATACATAGATCAGAACTAATTTTAAGTTGTCTCGAGCTCAACGACCCCTCTCGATATATTATTAGCTAAGTGCATGTGCAATTGTCCTGTTAGAACACAAACAATGCGGGGGCAATCAAACAGGCGGATGCCGTAATTAAGATGTTCACAAGTAATTTGCAAATATGGTGCTGCTTGGTGTCTTCTCTTAATGTAATGATATTGTCTAAGTGCCTTTATTAGGAAGTATTTGATTAATAATGTAACAATTTTATGTAAAAGACCCTATTTATTGGTTCCAGTTTTGAAATTAAATTATATTATCATGTACCAATTACTGAAAGTTTATAAATCAACTTTACATTCAGTACAATGTTTAAAAAAACAAAATATTGTAGAATTGTAATTTCCGGTTGTAAAGGTAAGAACGTGTAAGAGAACGGAGCGTAATGATTGATTTGGTTCGAGTTTTGAACAAGTTTTGCCAAACTTTGAAAAGCCCATTTTTGTGATTCAACTTTAACCAGCAGCAACGAACACAAAATTACGTAATAAGCAGTTATATATATTGAGCACAACATTCGACGGCCTCATTGCTGTTCACGTGATGTCTGATGTCTCCTGAACATGTACATGAATACTGTAGCATGTGATAGTGAAATTTAACTACAATAAATTTGGGCTTATTTTTTTTAGGAATTTTACAATTTAATTGAATTGGCAATATCAAAATTAAAACAGATCGTAGAGCTAAAGGTGTAGAATTATTGTTACATATTATTTCATTATTAAAAAAACCGTGTGCAACTAGAGTAGGCAGTAGAGCTATGCAAACATGTCCAATTTGGCATTTTACAAAAAAAATCAACGTTAAATATTAGTCGTATTTTGGAATTTTAGGGTATGTCGTTTATTGGATAAACTGCCTATTTACTTTCCAGATCTTTAATATAACCTGTATTACATAATAGATTCAATTAATTATCAATGGTAAATTTAATTTGAAAAATTCTCGCAGAAAATTTACTATACTGAGTTATTTAAATTTAACTACCTTAGTATTTTAGCAGACACGATAGCCCATTGCCGGTCAGCCTTAGGTGATGGTCGTTTGTGGTAGTCAACCCAAATAATTGCTAATAAAAGTCTTTCAAACGCAAAACTTTGCTAATATTTAGACCGATGCCCGTCAAAAAATGTCGAAAGAAAACGAGCGCCTCGCTCCTAGTTTTATTGAACGTTTTTTCCATCGCTAACCATCATGTGCCAAACAGCTGCCGCATACGATTTTTTACCAACTTGAACTTTTGACCCCTCCACGATCATTCATGTGGGAATTATTTTTCTCGTAGCATTTTAACACTTAACACAAGGACACACGTACTCGATTCGCGTGCGAGCTTTAAGTTATTTCAAGTGGGTACTACGCTTGTAGTTATAAATTAATTGGTTGGAGTTTTTTGGGGAATTAAACTATATTGGTGTGCAACGGAAATAACAATTTTGACGCGATGCCAAAATAATAATTTAAAAAATCGACTCTCCAATTCCATTGTACGAAAGCCCTATCGAGCTTTCGATTTTCAACATCAAGTTTTACGAGTTTAAATTAATTTATTTTACAACGTAATATTTGAGGTACATTGACATTTTATACACTGAAAAAATAAAAAAGGTATTTAATATTAAACATATAATAGACACACTACTGTGAATTCATCCTCCGAACATATAAATATACCGATTGTGTCGGAGAGGCATTTATTACCAATGTTAATCGCGTTCCGTAAGTTATATCTCATACGACGCAAGGCCATGCGGGCAGTCTGACAAGTACGGTTCTATTTGTTTTACAATACTTTTGGCAGAGCTGCTTCGAATATTTGAGTGGAAGTCGATAATATAGCAACCACTATTATATTTGTATATGCTTCGACAGTCTTATTTATCTCGTTTCGGTATCGGAATCAATCTCGTGATTTTCCAGCAATTTGGAAAGTAACCGTTATCCAGGCATATATTGAACAAATGATAAGGGGACATAGCAAGTATAGATCGGCAGTCCTTCAGAATATATGATCGTCTGCCGTCTGGGTCTGCTGGGCGCTTCGGATTTGTCACGCTGCGCTGATGTCACTTCGGATGCGTGCACGTATGAGCGGCTGCCGGTACCCACCGCCATCGCCTCCTTCACATACAGCCACGCGGTCTCCCTAATGTGGACTGAATAAAAATATGCCGCAACCATTTTTTTTTTTAATAAAAATTCGATGTTTGATTGACTACTCAAAAACTGTTAGCCGTTTTTTTTTTAAATATGTCACTAGGCCAATTCCGTATTAAAGTATAAAGAGCAAGTACAAACAGGATTACTATAGCATAACGTAACATTCAAGTATCTAGAAATAAGTAATAAAACAGTGTCACGTCATTAAGGATAAATATGGTTATGGCCATAAAGGCCATTATCGCGCAGCCAAGGAGTTCTACCCCCCAGGGGTCCAAACTCGCTCCTAGACAATTACGAGTGACGTGTCATAAAAAGCAACATTTCTTATAATATAATCACGTAGCATTAATAGGAACATTTCATCGCTTACTTTAAATGATGAGCTCGAGAATCGCGCTGTATATCATCTTTTAGAAAATAATTTGTTAATAATTGCAAATAAACAAGCCTAGTAAAAACAAATACTAAAAATGATAGTGACACCGAGTACCATCTATGTTTCATTATTTAATTAAGAATCGGAGCCTGAATTTCCGTCTTAAAATTTGCATAAAAAACTTTTGTGTGATATTAATGACCTTGCTACCAACAACTTGAGACACGAGGAAGTTTTAATAATTCGAATGCCATTAACCTATCGCTATCTTAGACACGGTATAACATCGCGAACTTATCTCAAGTCTCAACTAATCCAATGTCACTAAGGAAGTAAGTAAGCGTAAGTCGAGTTTCCAACAGGAACTCGCTAAACCAATGAACCCGAAGGCTTAATTATAATTATACTGGGTCAATGGTTTTTACTAATATCAAATATTGTTTGCTTTGTAGCTAAAAGTTGCATCCTCAAACTCCTTTCTTGCATTAGTAGCCTTAAATTAATACTTAACTTTTGAACACCTACATACTTTAGCATTTGTAAATAATATAATTTTTAATTAATTAACAGCGAAGACAAGTGTCGGACAATGATACACTTATGTTCTAAACGATCCTTGCTCGTAATTTTTTTATTTTTAGACTAATTAGAAATACTCTAATAGGATTTAAACCAGAACTAATCCTTATATAAAATGTTAAGTTCTAGTTAATTTTTAAAATACGTGTAGTCGTTTTGATAGCTATTTAAGCAAAATTAATTTAGTAAGAAAACACAATCCGCGATGGAAAGGAACAAAGCAGCAATTTAATTAAAGTGATGAAAATCAGATTTTGAATGAGTGAATCCCTATTTTTAAAGTAATATTTCATTAAAGGTGTTCCGAAATGTAAAGGAAAAATCAAAATTGTATTTTGATGAAATGTAAATCTCGTCAGAGACGCTTCTCTTATACGCTTCTAATGTGATTCTTGTGACTAATAATTTTGTGATTCGGATCCTCATTTCATATCAAACGTCACGATATTTCCTAAATTATTTCCGGTAAATTTTACTCCGAATGACTCCACTGTCGAGAATACTACAAACTTTATCGGCCATCGGCCACTCTGGTTTAGTTGTGATGGCGGCATCGGGGTGACCTGCTTCAAGCGGTAGCTTTATCAAGACTCCAATCACAAATATTTTCCTCATAAGACACAGATTTGTAATTTTCGCTCGCCTTAATCGTTTAATTAATCTAGATCCAAACATTTGTTTATTGTCGTGTTATACAATTGTTTAACTGGTAATTTAAAATCCATAAAATATAATTATCAGTATATTCAGCAGTCATTGATCTCAAATAGGGCTGATTAATCATGGTTTCAATAGTTTTGCCAGAGTTGTATCAATGACTAATAAAGAAATAAAAATCTGCGGCTCTAGTCGTTTAGACTACACTTATGATAAGAAGCAAAAGTGATGTTTAATATTACAATTGCCTAAGTAACTTTACAAACTTGATTTCATAAAGTGATACTCATAAATCAGTATTTGTTTGAACTGTATAATTTACAGAATAAATTTATGAATGATGTCTAGCTAAACGGAACTAATAAAAGTTTAGGACAATTTTTGATACGGTTCTCGTTTGCACAAAGATTGTGTGGTACACATCTCAGTCGGTAGCCCTAACAGGAGATCAAGTTCAAGAGTAGCCTGGAGATGCGGGTGCGCGGCCGCATGGCTTGTTTATTTTTAAATTACTAAATATACATCACTCCGAGCGGAATATGCTTTGCTTTTATTGACTTTCTTGCTGATGGACATTTATACAATTAGCGTTTCCATTATGTGCTGGTTAAATCAGCACATCACTGATTAAATTCTTACCCCATTATATTGTGCTTTTGAAACTTAAAAATAAAAAAAAGACTTTAAAAGAAATAGTGCAGGGCATATTGGAGGAAGATGGCGGTACCTTTGTGAAGAAATGGAGCAAAAATAGAGACAGATGTTGATGATGAAATTCTGCTGCTGCAGGCTTTTGTGTTTCATAATAACGGATTTGTCTCGGCTATTGTATATTTTTTCTATGCTGTATTTACACTTATGCTTACTCCTCTTCTGTGTCTAAGGATTAATATACATCGAATATTGTAAGTAGCTACTGCCCTGATCTCACAGACAATATAGCCGCTCATTAATGGATGAAAATCAATTTAAATACAGAAAACATTTCCATATGACCGCCTATAATTAAAACACAGGTAAACTTCCTTCAATCGGAATAGAAAGCACGCGATGGTGAGCGACCCTCGCACTATTGTTAATTTCACATTGTACAAGCCACCTGGCTCATTACGATCGCCGAGCTCCTGCAGCCTACCCTACTGCACTCGATGTCAGCTTAGTACGATAGAAATTCAAATTAAAATTATTGCAAAAAGTAAACATTCGTTTATCACGCATTGTTAAGGCATTCTAATTTATTTCTTGAGCAGCAACACGTGTATATTATGCGACAGCTTAAACACCTAAATTACGGCATATTTACTTGAGAGTGCTTAGACATACAATAAAACCCATAATTTATTTATTTATTTATTTAGTAATCCTACAATTAACATAAATTATATATAATTACAAACAAATACACTGAAAATATAGCCAAAGATGGAATACATGATACATTTTACGAGAAAAAGGTTTAGAAAAGGTAACAAACAAACAGAAAGTATTTAATACATTTAACTACTTAATTGTGATTTAATAACTAAGCCTAAATTGGTTGTATAGTGTGATGGTGTAAAAGTGTGGGTGAATGAATGATATAGGTGATTTTGCGCTTATTAATTAATATTTAATATAAAGATGTTTTATCTCGTAAAAAAATTAAATGATAAACCCGCGTTTATATCCGTATAATCCGGAAGTCTGCGGTATGTATGCAGCCTACAAACCAATCATTTCAATTTTCATTTCAAGCTATCATTTAAAGATCTCGATAAACTGGTCTAGAAGTGCGTTTCACTTGCCTACTAGCATGCGTCAGTGACTGGCCCATTTCTTTCGACCCATTGACTCGTACCCATTCATTGGAGCCTTTACGAATGTAAAGGGATTTTAATGCGACTCACTGCAAATGAGGCCGTCTGCATATTCCAATAGCAATTAAAAACAAACATTATTTTATCTAAGAAGCGAACCTTACGTTTCCAATAAATAAAGCATATGTGTCGACAGGCTTATCAATTACTCGCGGCAGCAATTGATTCGGACAATGGAAACAAATGTAGAGCCTGTCTAGTTTGTGAATGTAAACTATTTTTGCGTTGCACAATGGTGGAGCGTTACAACGAAGTTGCAACAAAACGAGAGGCTGAATGTAGATCCCCTCATTGGACTTATTATGAGCTTCCTTTTTAATCCGGATTTAAAACTGCATGACAATGGACTAGGCACACTTACCTAGCGTTTTGCAAGTCTTACTTGCATTATGCGTACCGAATTCGGCAAATATTTTCATTTCTAAACCAATGTTTGCCCTTTACTTTTAGGGAACGCAATAAAAACATCGTTCCCTTTTATTTCATCTCTATCCTTCCGCGTTTCAGATTTGAATCGAACGGCCGATATCGTATTCCATTATGTTCCTGTTTGGTAGGAAAGCAATATCGTCAAAAAATGTTATAGCACATTCAAGTTATGGCCAATCTTCATAACGTATTCGAGAAAGTTATGAGAGTTCCCGCGAGCTCTCGCAAAGGAAATGCATAGTGGAACAAATGTCATGCACATGCGGTTAACCGTCTTATTTATGGAATGCAATATCTATTTTGCAGACGCTTTCCGAACTCTACAGATCTCCCAGACGTTATTAAACATGTTCACACACGCTCCGGACGAACGTCATTAAATAAGGTCACAAGAATCCATATGAGCATAAAGTCAAAGAATAGATTTACCATAAATCCCACACTGGGCGCAGACAACATAGTCTTGACATAAAATTGTCTTTCTGCCGCCAGGCGGCGCCACAGCTCCACCCCTTACACCCCGCACCTCATGCCGACGCGTTTTTGACGCCACACGCACGTGCGTATCCGCGCCGCAAGTCACTCAAGGCGGAGCATTGACAGTTGAGACAAAACTGTATTACTTTTAATTAAGGTTCACATTAAATCTAGCAATCAATATTTACAACGAAACAAACCATAAACGACTCTGTAACGGCACATTAGAGCGCATTTTATTTCGTTTATTCCGCACATTCCATTCGCCTAATAGCGAGCATTGTCGATGGTCGCTTGAACTTTTGTCCTTTTTGATTAGCGGTTATCGTTGCGGGTACGATATGATTTTTATTAATCACAATTGCGACCCACTTTCTCAAACGTACCGGACTCCCCTCAAAGGTCACATACAGAGCGCCGAACATCTTTTCTTGCATTGTATTCAAAGATTGAACCGTGTCATAATATTCTCTCGAATTTGGTGCCGTATAATGCTGTAATACCGAGTTTATTCCCCTATCGATCGAGGTTGAAATTAAATAAATTGTAGTGGAGAATCCAATCATAAACAACATCGCATCACATCGGTATTATGCACCCCAACCACATAACAGTTCCCCTGAGTATTGGCTCCTGACGAATGACCCAATAAATACCCATAAGGCAAAACGTGACACGTTCTAAACATTCCAGGCTATAAAAGCATTATCCTGTTAAGTAATTTATTTCTTCGTCAGGTGTACAGTTACTTTGTGGGCCCATTTAAACGTTTTACAAACCAAACCAGGGGCGCTCGAAGCAATAACCCAATATTAAATTGATGTTAAGAATAGCTAAGCCCTATTGTAAAGAGTCTATAAATCAGTGTACCTTCTTAAAATGGTTTTGTACATGATTTTATACCTCAAAGTGATTGATATATATTATGAATCATTTTAACAGTTTTATATAATATGTTTAAATTAAAATGTCTAATCTTTAAAACAAAAACAAAACAGAACATCTTACAGAATATTCTCATTTCCGTCCCTTTTGGATTTCCAAGTCTTAAAATCAACTGTCTGTAGAAACCGACTTAGGAGTTCGGGCGCTTCTCATACTAATTCTTCTCAAACACAACTGAATAAATGACAATTATTCGAGTTCCATATATTCGTAATGTACTGATTCAGTACAGTTTTTGTAATTGAGTTCAGTACTGTTCGGTTCAGTACTAGTGATCAATTTAAAAACAGTGTTGTTAATCACCTATCAGATACCTAATGTGCATCTGGGGAAGAAATATCTTTAAATAAGTAATTAATAAATAGAAATAAACTTAATATGTGGTAACATATTTTCTCCGTTTTAGAAGTTTTTTTTCAGAATTTTGTGTTTAGCGTAATTCATATTTAGATTATATTGCTTTGAACTTATACTGTAGAAACTTTTGTACTTTAATGTCAATTATGTTTGTAAGATTTTTTTTGACTTCATAATTAAATAGTCACTAAACAACACTTGATATAATTTAATTATTTTACAATGATTTAGGGTGTGGGCTATACTCTATTTTTAAATAGAGATCAAACTTTCGTAAAGGCTAAAAATAGATAATGTGTGAAGAAGTTGGTGTGACACCGCTGACCCTTCTCAACAGTCAATGAATCATGAGGAGCAAGATGAAACTAACAAGTTCAGTGATCAGACAGAAAATCACGTAGCCCAAGAACCGGTCTGAACATACAATCATGCCATAATAACTAACTTGCGACACTTACCATCGATATATAGCTTTCTAGACTTAAATGTGGGTGTAAAGTGTATAATGCCCTGTCCTCCAAGAATACGCTATAGAAAAATGTTTTGTTAAATGTTAGGTTTAGAAGGCGAAATTTGAACGGGATTAAACCATTTCTTGCGAACTGGTTTTCAATCGCCTAAGCCTAACGGCATCTTCATACCTTGATGTTTGCGAAAGATTTATTCCTATTTAGAAGGAAATTATTAATGTGTTAATTATTTTTTACGCAATTTATTGTTATTTAACAACAACAAATTATGTAATTATTATCTAATTTAAATAAACATATGTTCCTTTATCTTAATGTTTTTGCATCTCTACTAGAAGTCTTATATGTATTATATATTTCACGTTTCTTAAAGTTGTACGATTTTTATTGTAATAATGAATTGCAAAAACAGCTTTTCTAAAAATCTATTAATGGCTGCTCTCAATTCACACGTTGAAAATAGCTTTTCTTTTGTTAAGAGACATAAATCCGTTTCTTTATTATCTTGAAATGAAGAGGCGGACTCCATACACGCCTTTGGTCATACTAAACCACATTATGTAGTTAAAACACTGGCTTTTACTGTGATAACATTGTTGAGGATGGTTCTCCTCTGCTAATAAATCTACCAATAATGACAGAAATGTGAATAATAGATAAACTGTATTTAACTTATAAAAAATAAATATGGTTATGGTAATGAGACCCCGTTATGAGAGTATGTAATATTATTTAAATACTGCTTTCGATGTACAAATCGACATTTGTTTGCTTTAACTCTACTTTTAACTGCTTTAGGATTTTTGACATTATGTGAATAATATTGAACGAACGTGTATTTGGTTTTTGTTTTAAATTTATTAATATTCTTTCAACATCAAACTAATACAATATTTTAAAAGAACAATGAACGGATATGCGTTGGACCTGTAAATGTCTAGACTGACGTTTGTTCATTCACAAACTCTAATCGGTCTCATTGCGGACGTAATGGAACCATAAATTATATTATACACATATGCTAAGTAAATAAAACTTTATTATCTTAATTCTCGTCATTTTCGTCCTAAGCAGAGTAACCAAAATCGTATATAAATGCCAATGTTATATAAAGTTTAAAAAAACTTGAACTCTTTCTAAACCATTTAAATCTAGTCTTCCGCACATATTACCTTATACATAGTAATGTATTTTAAAATCAACCAAAATTGTCCGGGTGAGCTCATAATATGCTAGAATTCGTTTGTATGTACATTAATTTTTCCTGCTTTAAAATTAGTCTAGTTAAAATAACAGATAATACAAACCTAAATGGTTGAATCGAAACTTGAAAATGGAAACAATCGCAACAATTGCAGCATTCGGCTGAGTTAGACAAAGTTTAGTACGGTACGTTAAACATGGTATGGATCGCTATTCTGAGCGAAACATTGCAAAACGCAGAACAAACTGCCTCGCTTTGTGATGCACTAATGAGAGGCACGTGGCCGTCCCCTGCAATGCAGGCAGCACAATAAAACAATAGAGGCACGGTCCTCCTCTTTATCATACACGAAGCATCGCGTGTCTACTCCGTACGGTTTGTTGGAGCACTATGTCAAGAAATCGCAAAGCTTTTTGATTTCTCTAAAACAAGAGCGATGAAAATGATACGGAGCCAAATTTCCTGGTTGTATTTATGTAATTTTTTAAAGAATTACATCGTGTCGGTCAAGTTTCTCCACAATTTTAATATACGAATGTCCATATAGTTATCGTATATTTGTTTGTACGACTATTACGGTTTATGTCACAAAATCGTCAAAATTTCTTATGTAGATTATTCAATGAGATTTAAGTACCAAAAAAGTGATTAACTATGAATAAATAATTAGCAGAACATAACAATTCCAATAATATCCATTGTTCATATCAATAGAAAATGGCATTCATTATTACTCTATTCAACGTAGAGAAAGCTCACGACTGCCAACGACAATGCGATAAAACCGAGTCTATAACCTCCTTTAACCGAATCGACATAACCTAACAACACAATTTTGTGATTTTAAGCTCCCATCTGACGGAACATTGCTCAAGTTGTGGTATTCAAATACTTGCTTAACAACGTTAAATCAATGAATGAGTTTTAGTTATTAAAGTGATAAAATTGTATCGATTATTCAGTCGTGAAGCTTTCTGTTTTGATTCTGTTGGCCCAAAAAAGATAAACACGAGCTTTCGACGCATGTTTTGACGCGCGTGTGCCGAGTCGACGTAAACACGAATTCTGTTAAGCATTACACAGAGACATAACGATTGTTGGTTTCCGGACCACATCAGAGTCCATGCACTAACCTAGCTGTGCGAAGACCTTCGGGCGGACGTTCTCCTGCCAAGCGGCCGCGGCTGAGGCGAGCAGCGCCGCCAGGAGGGCACAGTGAACGATCATGGCACTAGTCACAAGTCGACATCACTCGATAAGCACTCGCGACGCGTTCGGGCGCCAGTAAAGCGATCGGGACGGCCGCCGGTGGCTGACTGAGGGCCGGGTCGGGGACAGGGGGGCGCGCCTGCGCCGCCGGCGCCCCGCCGTCTCGCATGCGTCGGGCTGGAGTGCGGACCTCGCACGTGACGCAACCCTCCTCACCCCAACGCACCCTACTCCAATGTTGCCAACCCTAAACCGAGAGCTGTACAGCAGTCGCAGCGAACTGGTAGTCATGGAAAAAGTCATAACTCTTCTGTCATTGGAAGTCTAGAGCGGGGGAAGTCAGCTAAATGAGTACACGCAGTGGTCACTCGCCTGGGGACCGTGTTAGATTCTCATGTGCTTAAACTGGGATTAGGGAAAGTTGACTGCAGGCGCTGGGGATTGATCACATTCAACATAGAGCGGTTTGACTGTCGCAGTGGGTTGACCCCATGGCGTTGCGTAGGAATGTCGGGTCTTTTACCGCATTTACACATGTGGAGGTATTCAGTAAGTTTTTTATGATCGGCGACCAACACCAACGACTAAGGTCCACCAAGATTGTTTAAATAAATATGTACTGCAATACTTTTGACTTGTTTTTAATATCGAATACAATCATCAGTATACAAAACACTATATCGTCATGAACACTAAACCTGCAATTAAACTTAAACACCCCCCGCGACGCCATTGTTTACGGCGGTATTAAAAATTCGTTAGCGAGTCAAGGGCGGAACAACAGTGCAACGCAATTACAATTTTGACTAACGGGATGGAATTCGATGCATTAAGAATGCTCTTAATTCCCCTTCCGGAAAAATCCCAGCCGAAGCTTTTGTCGCTAATTGACGCTTATCACGTAATGATGGAGTCGGGTAGCTTCACCTCTTTTATGTTTACTTAGTGGGATTCCTGAATACTTACCACTTTTTTGCACAATTGCGTGGGTATACTACTAAGTATACGAGAAAAGATTACACGCAATTGTGTAAGCTTTTCTCTTACAGTAACTGTAAAAAGCTCTCTTTTACCAATTATACTTTGGTGACGCGCCATGTAAAATAAACATTGAACGGCACCATTATTTTAATTACACACACTATAAAGTTAATCAAGCGTACAAAAAAAAGTAAAGGAGGCAAAGTCCTAACTCGTATTTCACTTAATAATTTTCATAAATAAGGGGTTCTTAAGCGTCATAATAAAAACAGCAGTCCGTCCATTTAGGCAACAAGATGGAACTGTGTCAAACTAATTCTATTGTAGCCATATCGGAGTGCAGACTCGTGTGAAAATCAATAAAATAAACATTTAGATAGTTTGACTCCCCAATAACATGTTGAGTAACGAAGTTGTTTCTTTATTATTTAACTAAAATTGTTTGTTCTACACTTTAATCGATTATTAAAACAGTAATATCAAAAAGTACATAATCGAATATGCACAATATATTGCTATACTGTATTTGTCATAGTGCAATATGTATATTATTATCATGTAGGTCTTTACATGCAATTTTATTCTCTATTATGTATATATTAAATTAAAATCCCACCGCCCTCATTAGACACACACATAAGTCATTTAATTTAATACTTACATTTTTAACTCCTTTGAAACCCTAGAGACTTTACTGTGCTCAACTAATGTGCTGTGCGTAACCGAGTTGAAAAGCTACCTTTATGGATTTAATTAATAAAAACAATATCAAATAAATATCGTACATGTTTCATTGCGATAAATTCGGTTCCCTGTTAAAAAGCAAACACATTGGTACATCTGTTTAACGCCTAAACCCACCGCAAACCTATCTCAATCCATTTTTGACTATCTGAGATATACATCCCAATCCAAACATTGATAAAAGTGTGCTAACAACCAATCGACGGATTGTAATAGCCATCTGTCGATACAAGCTATCCACGGTAGGTCGGATCGGTGTATGTGGATAAAGCTTTGTATGAAAATGACAGTTCAACTGTGCCAATATCCTATCTTATGATTTCAACTACACCAGTTTTTAAAAGGATATAAAGGTATTTGATATGTTTTAAACATATACCTGTATATTTTAATATTATTAGTACGGTTTTATTTACTTTAAGTACTTGGTTTGTATTGATTATCAAATATGAGTGTAAAGAGCGAAGGGATTGCATTCTATCAGTCGCCAAAAATGAATTGTCTTCGTAGGGTTTGGTTATTGGGATGCAGATAGGAGATCGATCGACTGTCAACGACTGATCTCAGATTGTTTTCAACCTGAGATTATGTATTTATTATTGGGTTCGGGCGTAAGTGATATTTTTGTTTAGGCTAGTCAGAAATCGGCCTCCCGCGCTTAACTTATTAACTCGGCAATCGAAATTAGAGTCAATTAGTGGCCAACAATAAAGTAGAAACGATGCCACGTCATTCTAGTACGACACTGTGAAAGGTAATTAATTACCAAACGTTCAGACAAAAATCTGGAAATGGAATCTGAAGCACGTTTCGCGCAGTGTCTTAAAGCAAAGGATTGAATAAGCTGAAAGTTAAGAAGCGAGAATCAGCTTTCCTTTACCAGAACTACATTAATAGACCAGTAAAAACTTGTTAAAATGACTGTTTCACAGATATTTAATAAAATATTTAACTAAAACTTCTTCTCGAGAAATAGAAAATGGAACACCCGTGGAACTAAGACTACCATTTTTTATTGATTGAACCTATTCATTGAGTTTGCGAATAGTAAAAGTACAATAATTTTGAATTTGCGTGTCCATCATAAATATAATAAAAAATCTTAGTCAAGTTGTCCAAAAACATAACTAAACAGCGAACTTAGAATGAATATTCATTCGATCAAAAATTCAATGTTAATTCGTGTCAGGGTTTGAAGGGAAAAGGAAATTAATAGAATTTTTAGTAGATACGCTTTATAACCCCAAACCCTTGAGACCTACTGAAAAATGTACAATTACGAAATGGAAAGATGTCAAAGAAAAACGACAGAATAAATTATAACTATCCTTGAATTACTTGGAACTGAGACCGAAAATTACAGTTCATCCTTACTACCACCGGATTTAATTTGTTTCATAAAAATATCTTAATTATATTTCTTACAAGAAAAGCTCATCTATCGGTATCCTACTTAGACTAAATTAATCCTAAAATATCCAAACATACATTTATTGAGTAAAGTTGAGTTTTTAACAGGAAACTTTGCGCCACTTTGTCCACAAAACGCAATCTAAATTAGTGGTCGGCGAGCACAAAAAGACGCACTTTTATAGCTCAGACCGAAATGTAAATAGAGCCTGGCCGGACACCACCAACTTTTGATCCAGGATTAATTTCAACACCGACGGGCGGCGAGCGCTTATTGCATACTTTTTGATATTTAATGAGTTGGTTCCGTTTTTAAATATTTGTAATAGTTAGGTTAAAGTATTCCCATCTTTAAATTACGCGATTTATTTTCAGCTAGACATCTGGAGTTTTTTCTTGTCTTAATAATATTAGGACAATTTTTTTTGACAAATTTGGATCTTTTTAGTTCATTTAGTGCTAGACAAAATGAAATAAAGTTCTAAATAGTGTAATATCAGACTGGTATTTTATAATATTTACATTTTTCGTCTGCAGTGAAACGTACAATATTTTAAATCAACGCTGCATTTTTAAGACAGATAGAAGTTCATGACCTTCTAATTAAGTGAAAAATATTTTCTTATTCTTATTTTCAGGCTTAATTTAAGTAAAAAACCCGTAAACAGAAAAGATTTAGCTATAGCTAGATTTTCTTATATATTGTACATATTATATTCGTATATATTGTTCTTGAGTCTTCGATTGTCTCTAGTGTTGCCCAAAATCGGTCTTGGTCTTGCAGTCTTGGTCTTGTTCTTGCATTTTTGCAAGACCAATACCAATACCAAGACCGCCTTATCGTAGCAAGACCAATACCAAGACTGAAGCCTGCAAGACTTGAGCAAGACAATACTTAAGCCTGCAATACTCTTGCGTCTTGCAGTTAGGACAAACTGAGATTTAGGCGTTATCAAATTTTCAACTTTATCACTAGAGAAATAAGGTTCAAGGTTGATTGGGAAAATGTGACGTTCTGCGAATAAACTGTTGGTCGGTCGGTGTATTATATACCTACATATTTGATAATTTACCGTCAAAGACGCCGCGGTTTGCAACAAGTGTATCACAGCATTTGACACGCTGTCTCGATAGTGGGTGATTTAAACAAATTTGAAACGTGGAAAAACTCCAAATATGAGCGACGTCATATTGCTTTACGCATTTGGTTTTAAAATCACACATTTCCAAAAATCGAGATTTGCAGTGTCGGTTTATCAACTTCTATCTTATCTACTCTAGTAGCTAGTAACCTCCATAAAAACAGCAGGCAACGTATAGTTCCAATAAAAAAGGAACATAATAAACAATATTATTTGCATAATTATCTACACTTTATTTTTGCGTAGGCACAAAACCTATTTGATTTTGATTCTGATACTTCTGTTTTTTAATCTTTCAAAGATTTATTCTATCTATCAAAGAATGCCGCATTTTTCTTTGTCGGTCTTCGGCTTGTGTGCTTATAAATATGAGTTTTTATTTCAATTTCAGTCATTTCTAATTGAGTTTCGCTTCGAGTCTATCTTATTTATTATTCTCGCCCATTTACCTAGCTAGGTACTCTAAATTCTTATTGCTTTCGGAGTGGATGTTTACAATTTGACATGAGTGACGAATAAATAGCAATAGGCTAATAGGTATTTGCAAGTCTTGCGAGACTTGCGAGACTCTTGCTGCAAGATCAAGACCAAGACCAAGACTGAGAGCGCAATACCAATACCAAGATCAAGGCCAGGTGTATTGACGCAAGACCAATACCAAGACTGGTCTAAGTCTCGTCTTGGTCTTGCATTTGGGCAACACTAATTGTCTCAGAGTTTTGTAAATTTACTTTTATGAAGAGATTATGAAAAAAGTTGAAACTACTTTAATGTTCATTTAACTGTTAGACATACGAAAACTAATAACTAAAAATATACTAAATAAATAAAGTCTAACTGGGGCAGACAAAACCTAGTCTAATTTAACCCCAAAAAGACACAAGTTTGCGCGTTTTCCGCTAAAAAAACACCCTTTGTCGCTACTCCTCTTTTCGAAAACACTCTCCTTAAAGCCACAGCCAGCATTGGAATACTTGGCGTTGATATATCGAACGACGTTCAGTTTCGCGGTCACTTGGAGGGAAAGGCAAAATTAGCCTCCAAAAAGCTCGGTGTGCTCAGCAGGGCGAGACGGTACTTCACTCCGGGCCACCGCTTGCAACTATATAAAGCGCAAATTCGGCCCCACATGGAGTACTGTTCCCACCTTTGGGCGGGTGCTCCCCAGTACCAGCTCCTTCCACTTGACCGTATTCAACGAAGAGCGGTTCGAATCGTTGACGACCAAAATCTCTCCAAGCGGCTTGATCCTTTGGCGTTGCGTAGAGATGTGGGGTCTCTCTGCATCTTCTACCGCATTTACCATGGAGAGTGTTCAGAGGAGTTGTTCGGATTAATACCTGCAGCTGAGTTTCAACATCGGACGTCGAGGCAGAATACGAAATTCCACCCGTATCACCTCGACGTCCGCCGTTCCACAACTGCGCGTTTTTCTAGGCAGTTTTTGCCGCGCACCACCACTCTGTGGAACCAGCTGCCAACTGAAGTATTTCCGAACCAATTCGACTTAGGGTCCTTCAAGAAAAGAGCGTACCAATTCTTAAAAGGCAGGCAACGCACTCGCGAGCCCTCTGGCATTGAGGGTGTCCATGGGCGGCGGTATCACTTACCATCAGGTGAGCCTCCTGCCCGTTTGCCCCCTGTTCTATATAAAAAAAATAAATATATTAAAACGTCAAAAGTATGCTACAAAGGTATAATAGTATTTAAAATATATATTAAACAGAAGTTTCAATGCTATTTCCTGGACAAATAAACGTGCTAATAAAATTTAGCGACTCCTATTCAACTACAAATGTAAATTAAATCTGCCAATGAGTGCCTCATTCGCAGAATAGCAACGTAATGGAGAGACTGCACTAGATGTGAAAAAAGACGCGAGCCAATCAATCTACATTTACAATCATGTATATCGATCCTGGCCAATGCTTGGCCGGAGATCGCTTGATCCTTGGTTAAGACTTCCAAGTCATTCTAGATATAATCAAAAAAAATTAATAACACGCGTTCAGCCTCTAAAGCTTTTTTTCAATTGTCATGTTAATACTTTAATTCATTCGCAAGCCGCGTTTTATTAAACTCGCATAAATTTACTTCATTTTTGGTTTAGTCCAAATTATCTTATTAAAACATGATGTCATAATCACATTTTTGCGAAGTGAAAGAGACCATTGTCATTGTTACGGTTTAAATAATAAAATGACACAAAATTGTAGAATTTAGCAATAATATTATAAGTACTAGTAAGTAATGTTATTATGTTATATATGAAGTTTTATCATTTCCTTATTTATATCAAATCTAAAACAAAAATATGGTACGTAATAAAATAAGTACATTTTTAGGGCTTACAGAAAATAACAAGTTTATTGTATATTTTATACTTTAATGTTACTCATCAAGATCACTCGATCACAGTATCGAGATCGTCAATCGAATCCTTGCTCCGAATAGTTTAGAAAGACTTCATTTGATATACGCGAAGGGTAACTCTAATATCCGATCGTACAATTTTCTTTTGCCCCCTGCATAGTTCATATAAAGATTGAATGCATTTTATTATTGAACAAATCAATTATCTAGGCCAAAATAAACTCGTTTTTGATAATATTATTGACAAGATTAAAAAAATCACTACCGGAATATTGTGCGGGATTATAATATAGACGGAAACTTGGTGAAGCAAGGTGAGACGGTACTCTTCGAAAAACAATACTTTTATTGATTATATGAAGTAATCTCCGATCATATCTACTGCCGCAGTGGATTGTAACACTGAGAAAAGCAGTGGGCCCATTCTTCTTTAGGGGGTCTCTTCTTACTTACTAATTTTACTTACTTCGTAATTTTTAAACGCTTTCACCGTATCTTCAGAGCCCACCTATAATTTTTATCTTTAGTTCTTGGGAATAAATGAAAGTAGCTGGGCGCCAGGTCAAGATTGTATGGCGAATGACTAATTATCTCGGTACCTGCAACAGCCAAATATTCAACAGTCAGTTTTGGGCATTGTCGTGGTGAAGGAGGATCCAGCTTCGTGGGCGCTGCTGTCGATTTTTTTCCAGACAACAGGCAAACAACTGTTCTTCAATTTTCTAGCATAACTATCGCGAAATGACCTTTCCGACCAATGAATGAGGCAATCAATTATTTTTCCTTGACTTTTCCTTTCTTTACTTACTATTCTTGTTAAAATTGAAATAAGGATTTAAACGCTTTCGTTAATTTTTATATAGTTGTAAAAAGCTTACGTTCTACGCTCAAGTTTAATCAATAAAAAAACAGGTGAAAATATTATTCGATCAACCTGTAAGTACTCGCAAATTGAGGTTGAATTAAATTGATATCTGCATACCGAAGTCGACGTCGCGGCGTGAAATTATCTCGGCAAGCGCTACAGCAGATTAAACGATACTTACTTCAGTTACTTCTCAACCTCACCTAGATCGATTCTGCCCCACTTACTAGGAAGGACGAGGAACTCGAGAATGTGAACGTGTGAATATTTAAACTTTGTACTGGCAGTTTGTAAGACTTGCTCTACTTTTTAAGTGGTTAGCCAAAATGTAACTTTTAAAAGGAAGTAACTACGACGCGATGTCCTATATCCTACGCTGTAGTAATACATCGAGGAGTGGAAAATCAACGACTCTTTAAGATCAATTCAAAGTATTATAGCCATCATGATTGACGATGTGAGACAATGCAGAATAAAATTAATTTCGTTCCCCAGAATACCACGTTTGGCAAAATCAATACCAAAGTAACTACTCTTAAGGTTATATATTATTTGATGCACTGATTTACCATATCGAGGTATGTATTCATGTAGAAGTTATTCATAATAATCGAATTTATCTATGAGTCATTAGCTGCCATCTTTATGGTCGACCAAGGGTAGAAAAGAGGGGTGACGTGTGCTTGTTCTGTAGAGAACCCTAGTCCTATGTACTTTTTGAAAACATTCATTAATATGTGTATCGTCTTAGTATGTTATTATCTATAAAAATACAAAATAGTAGTCTTCATTATACGAGGCAAGAGAGGGACTTACACTTTAGTATTTGTTGTAACAACTGAAGCGCATTCATTATCTGTCAGAAGCAAATATCAGCTAAATTGTGAATGTTTTTTTAATGATTTTTTATTGCTCAAACCTAATAGGCATGCATAATGTATAACTAAATCGCAAAGGCAAAGAACGCTCAATATCCTTGACATTCAAAGCACGAACAACCCACGTTCTCAACCAGTTGTAATTCGAAGGAATCAAATTAACGTGTCAGTTCGCTCGTTTTTCTTCCAAAACTTGTGTTTTAGCCCCGGATAACTTTGTTAATTAAATTTACATTTCTTTTTTCTTCAGACTTATCTTGAAAAACTTTTAAGAGTATAATACAAGCAGCCTGGCCAACTTTACATATGAAGTAAAGTTAATATTT
This sequence comes from Pieris rapae, assembly GCF_905147795.1. Classification (NCBI taxonomy): domain Eukaryota; kingdom Metazoa; phylum Arthropoda; class Insecta; order Lepidoptera; family Pieridae; genus Pieris; species Pieris rapae. The sequence goes on along the minus strand of NC_059509.1, from coordinate 215,080 downwards.
AGCTTACGTCGTCATCTAAAATAATTGTTACTAAACAAGTTAGAGTTAACATCTTTACAAAATCTTCTACAAAAAAATCTTTACATGAGAATACTAACTAAAGTTTTATTAAAATTTAGAAATGAAAAGGAAAGCCACTGAATATTAAATCTTACAATTACAAACACAGCTGTAAAATCAGTATAATTATTCTAGAAAGTTGGTAAGTACAGTAAAATGGTGGTAGTTCTTAAAATAACTCCAAGAAGGGTTAGGGGGATGTCGATAATTTCGCGCCTTTAAGAGGGCTCTAGTGTCTATGGTATCGCATCGAGTTACTCCTTACTGAATTACCTTGCGGTTACGGAACAAACTACTTAACCTAATTAACGGAAAATCTTGCTCACTTTGAACGATTTCGTTTTTTCCATCCTTCTTAATTAGCTATACCGTTGAATTTAATGAAAAGGCAGACAAATGTCAATCTTTTTTAATATAATTTCAACCTTTTGACCGAAATTCTTTCTGTTGAAAATGTTAGGTGGGTTTGTGTATATTTAGATTTCAATTAAAAATTCGTCTTTAAATATAAAAAGAGCTGTCGTTTTATTTGTTTTATATTATGTTAATACTTAACGTAATTGAGAGACATGATATTGATATGTTAGCGAGTTATTTAATAGTAAAAAAACTGTAACTACTAAACAATTAATGCTTCAATTATATCCAATGGAGCTGAAAATTGCCTATCGTGTTGCGAAACCTTATGCTTTGCTTAAAGCTGTATTTTGTAACGAAATATTCACTATCCAATGTAGTGGATAACTTCTATCTTATGGTCGTGCAGTTAATAGTTACCTGTTCGGTAATAATCTTTGGTTTACACTGCACTAAAATATTCAAATAGTACTAGTTTATCAGTCGAAAAAGAACACGGCAGAGATATTATTTTTTTTAAACTAGAGCATCTTATATTAAAACTGTATATTTATTTATATATAACGATACGTTTTCGTACGTATTATGTAAAGGTAATATCATTGACTTATTGAAAATAGAGCCTATTATATCATGGCTATGTAGGTCAAGGTAGTTCGTCAATTGCAGCACACAAAACATCAAATTAGTATAATTAATGTTCAAAATAGCGTATTCAGTATAAAATTATAATAATACATCACTAACTGATAAGTAATAAAAGATCGAAAGAGTAAAATAACGAGTTCCTGTAACTACCACAAGTGAGATCCGATACCTTTGAGAACAGGTCGAGTCGAGCAGCAAGCCATTTTAATTAAATACAACACGTGAACCCGACTCCGTTTTATTTTATGGAGGAAATTCGACTTTCGACAACTTATACATCGAAATTTTCAAGGATTTTATACATTCCCGAACTAATTCACTCTCTCTTAGTCCACTAATGAGTGATCAAAATATGCTAGTCGTTATTGCTACGAATCATGTTTTTTTCTAAACACTTACGACTATTAAATATGCAATAGAAATTTTGCAATACATTGTGAATAAAAGCTTATGTGAAGAATTATTAATAGTTAATATTTCAGTTAATAACTCTGGGAAATCGTTTCTCTCCAACAACGTCTATTTCATTGTCGACATTCAATATTCATGATTGAAGCAAATAAACGTTCAATATAATATCAACAAACCGAAAGCTGAGCCAGCTTATACAATCATTTATCCCTTGGGAGAATGTGCAACTAAGGATCCCTACAGCCATAAAATAAATTACACTGTTCAATTTTACACACCCTGCTGGGTGGGATCCAAAAATTAGTTCCGCATACAGTTTGCAGTCTACTCAGTTAATGTTTGTTTCTTTTAATGATCATTAAATTACTTATCGCTTTCTTATTTATTTGCAGACATACAAAATCATTTTAGAATAAAAAACTGTCAAGATAAATATCTTTCAAGATCACTTCTTACTTAGTTTTAAAATAGATTGTTTAAAAACTTAAAAGGGAATTTCTAAAAGGCACCAGCATCGCAACATAAAAAACACAACAGCGAATAAAAAGCTAATGGCGGACTTTGTTTACGCTGAAAATGACTGAACTAGCCTGAGCGTGAAACATATTGTCTGCAACAGATAACTTCGGAGGCATCTCGCTTCTGGCTGAGTAATGACTGAGACAGTATATTGACAAAAGGCCATTAAGTCAAAAACCGATCCCACTCGTGTTAGCTGAGGCCCTTGCTCTTATAAATATGCAAATATTATTCTGTAGCGAGGCATTGCAATAATGTTTATATTAAAATCGGCGCCAAAACGCCCTTGAACTCTCACTATTATTATAATGTTCAAACAACCCTTCTACTACGATTGAGGCGCAATTTATGTGTAACGAGCTCCGTCAGCATCAATCGTTTCTAAATACGCCAAATATCTAAATTTAAATCGTTATAACTATGCAAATAAATTAAAAGAGCATTAAACTAGCATTTATAATAAAACATAGGCAGCTTATAAAGATATTGTGTGAATTGTCCAAAATGTTTTTTTCTACTATAAGCTACTCTTATCTAGGCGCTATCTACGATTTACTTATCCTGCGCAGACGAAGTCGGGGCCACCATCTAGTGTATTTATAAAGATGACTTAACACGAGATTATAATGAGAAGTTATGAAGTCTAAGGTTGACTATAATATGGTTGGTAACAATTAGTGCGTTACTTGTATGTCACAAATGATTAAAAGTTACAACGAAACCCGGACTAAATCAGTACTTCGATGCCAGCAATTATGATTTTGAGCCGTGTATTTGCTCTTTATTTTCACAAATGTTGCGAATAGAATTAATAAGGTAATTAATTATAGCAATTACATAGTGACGGGAACAATTTTAGAAATGCATTGCTAGTTAGATATTTTAGCTAGATAGGGCTGCCGCCAGGCTATAACCATAACGTTTTATTAATTAGAGGTTTGTGTTTAATTACGTGGCTTAAATAGTCCCATTTGTTCTGATAACGTTATATCTGTTTTATTAAAATTTTCATTCCATTAAATTTAAATAATTTTACCTATAAGCCATTAGATTGTGTGTGTAAAACCATTGGGAACTCATCAAACATAACAATGTACGAAAAACATAAAAAACGCATCCCTTGAATTAATAATTAAATTTTGTTGAATCGTTTGAAAGTAAAGAGGGTAAAGGAATTTGTTTACTTCATACGAGATAAACACTGTAGAAGGGATACAAGGCGACAACATCCCTTGTCTGCCTTCTGTCCTGAGTTAACCTGGAATGTAATATACACGTAACCCGACTAAAATGACTTGGCTGGTATTCTAACAGTCTTTCAGGAGGAGTTTAAAAAGAAAATTTTACGTTCTCAGCATTAATGTCACCTTTATTTACCCTATATGAAACTTTTGGAATGTTTCCTACATTATTATTATTACCAAGATCAGGAATGGATTCGTTCTGTCAGTGATATTATTCTGAATAATCTACACACTCAAGTATCATTAAGAGCATAAAGTAAATGCTTAAATGATATTAGAATTAATGTTTCACGCAATGTACATAAAAAATTAAGAATAATCTGTTCAGATAAAGCTGGTAAATTATAATTTCGCAAAAACAAAATTTGCCATCATGCAATAAATAACGCTTCGCAACTTCTGCAAAATAAAAAGTTAAAAATGCAAGCGCTCTCCAAATAATCGGAATTAAACTCATAAATATAGAATGGTATACGATATATTATTCACTGCTAAATTGAAATGGTAAACCGTTGGTTTATTCGTTAAACTGATGGAACTTATGCGTGCAGATGAGGTGTAACATTTGGCCGTTTCAGGAGTGACCTAGGAATTGCGTTCAAATAAAATGAGCATTGTTTCTTAATGCTTGGCAATTTACTCACGGGAGACAAATGGAGACAGCCGTGGCTAGTGCTTTCAATCATGGGAGATCTAGTAGGAACAGTGTACGTCTTTAGAGTCTAATAATCAATGGCATATATTTAACAATAATTCTCCAAGCCTTGTCCTAACTGAATGATGCAAAAAGCAAAAATTACATTCTATCGAAGTTTCTAGAGAAAATTATCGGTGACCAAGTCGATATTATTTCTCACAGCAATAAATGAGTGAATAACTTTCTTTAACTTCCTTCTACGGTGATAACTAGACCAAACTTTTTGCTTTCTCCATTATAAATGTCAAACTCCGAGAAAAGTGTTCAGTCTCCGGTACCTTTCACAACACAACACATATAGAACCTTTGTCTTTTAAAAGAAAACAATAATTGAATATACATCGTTTATTAAAAAGAAATAGCTCAGGTTGCCCATTGATCACTCATACAGTACAGTCCGGTGTTTCAATTAAAAACGACGCTCGCGAGTTCTCGGTTTGCTGGTCAACTTTTATTAGTTCTTGGAGTAGAAAAGTAATCAAGTCTGTAATATATCGCACACCTCATTGCGGATATACACCATTCCAACTTCAGGGATAGGAACCATCTGGTGTGTCATACAAGTTAGCTATAAATTATTAAAACAATGTCAAGGTTTCTGACAACACAGGGCCTAAATTTCTCGTAAACATAACAATACTTCTAAGGCATGGCACTAATTAATATGCACTATATTAGTGCCCATAGTCTTAGTTGCGATGTAAATCTTACAAGTGCTTAACAATTTGAAGCTTTTAGAAATGCATCGGTGTGCTTCGCACATAGGAATTAGAGAATAGAGACCTATACGACGGTTAATTACAGTTTGTGCCATTATAGCAATGCGCCGTTATAATTTAAACTAGATATTTTTCTGTTTATTTAGTTATGCAAAATCTGAACTATATGTATGATAAGTCAATGGTAGCGAAGTGTAACCAAGTATGAGATGATCTAAGAAAGAATTAATTATATTTTATGGCATCGAGCCTCTTTTCTTTATTGTATGACATTATTAAAACAACGATTTCCGTCAATCGTCCATCACATCACAAAATGACAGCATGAGATGAAAAATTTGAAAATAAAATAAAATGTGGCTTAATAAATTATAATGTAACTTAATAAAATTATACACAGTAAACAAATATTTCTGTGATATGCCAGGGCCAGATATAAGAGCCGATGACAATCATGTTCTTGGAGAGAGATCCACGGAGCCAACTGCGACAGTGCACAGCGGAGTCGAGGCCAAAGCCGAGAGGAAGCTCACCGTCCTCGAAACGCACGGATACCTGCTCGGCAGGACTATCGGATCTGGCTCCTACGCTACTGTTAAGGTAACGTCTAAAAGTCATAAATCATGCATCGCATTGTGTCTCAGTTGCTTTCTAGATTACTCGAATTGAATTCGATAATGTTGTTACAGGTAGCCACCAGCGACAGACATAACTGCCAAGTTGCCATTAAAATAATAAGCAAATTTCAAGCGCCGGGTGATTATTTGAAAAAGTTCTTGCCGAGGGAGATTGAAGTTGTCAAAGGATTAAAACATGAAAACTTAATACGTTTCCTGCAAGCGATTGAAACTACGCATAGGTTCTGACAATGTTTTTTAACCGAGACAAATTTAAAACCATAGATTTATGCAAATCACGCTTTGCTTATTATAAAAAAGGTTGGTAGATCTAAAGTAAACTGGATTACGAAGATACACTAAAACCTTTTCCTTTTTCAGGGTATACATTGTCATGGAATATGCGGAGAATGGCAGCTTATTAGACATAATTCGTAAAGACCAACACATAGATGAAGCCAGGGGACGACGTTGGTTTCGCCAATTGGTTGAAGCTGTCGACTACTGTCACGAGCGAGGCGTGGTTCATCGGTACGTTTTTTATTTCGATAGTTTTATTATTTTCTTTATGATTATGTTAAATATGAAATTATTATTTTATAGAGACATAAAATGCGAAAACCTCCTAATGGACCACGGCCTCAACATCAAACTGTCAGATTTTGGGTTCGCGAGAGGTCACATGAAACCCAAAAATGGAGTGTTCGCCTTGAGCGAGACTTTTTGTGGTAGTTATGCATACGCCTCTCCTGAAATCCTAAAAGGAGTTCCGTACAGACCCCAAGACTCCGATATTTGGAGTATGGGGGTCGTTTTATATGCCATTGTTTATGGCCGCCTACCTTTTGATGATACAAACTACACCCAACTTCTAAAGGTAAACTGAACAATGAAAAACTACATATAGTATTCAGTAGAACATGATTAGTACTTTAAAATTTTTATTAGAATTAGTTTTCGGTTGATCGAATGCTCATCCTCGTATAGTATACATTTTATGTTCAGGGGACATGATAAGGGGACTTTTAATAAAAGTTTTAAGAATAGAGCTCACATTTTACTTAAGTACTTGTATCTTTAAAATAAGGCAATGTTTTAGCAAGTTCAAAACAAAGTCTCATTTCCTCGGGATCCAAAAGTTTCCGCAGAATGCCGCAAGCTAATTACAAAAATTTTGGCACCCCTCAAAATTCGCTCAAAAATACCACAGATTCTTGTCGACCCCTGGCTATGTCCCAATCCACCAGGTAAAGATGAAGATACGGATACGAATCAGGTATATTTCTATTTTAATTTTTATTCATAAATAAATATAAGTGTTTTAAACTTTGATTTTTCATACGTTAAATTTGTTTTTTTAGGAGACCGCTCATACAAGCAAAGACGAAATAAAGAGCGTTAATATAGGTACAGTAACGTTCGACCGGAAAATGGAAGAAGTTAAAATATAATTTGAGAAAAATAAAACCATCAATTGTCTCATTTTGTATCATTTATTCACAAGGCGTACGGGTGTACCTACGTCCTACTACACTCCAATGCTTTGCCGATTCATAATTTTTATATTAAAATATTACGTTAACGTTAATTACACAAATAATAGAGGTAAATAACTTTATTGCTTACTGAAAATAATACTGTAGGTACGTAAAATAGTTAGGACTTCTTAGATTTTGCAAGATCTTTGCAAAATGCCTCGTCATCTTGTGAATTATCAGCAGAAGCTTTATCCTTGGCCCTCGCCTTGACTATACATAAATAGGACACGCCGATCATGAATAAGTATATTGCAGCGCCTATCCAACAATTCATAGCAATCTGAAATTTAGGTTTTAAATCAGAAATCATGAGCATTGCAAACAAAGATCTTTGGTTAACCAAATGTGAATATGACTAGTGTTCAGAAAACATTGTTCGATTGCCCTTACTAGACTATAATTTTGTTCTGTTTGCTTCATGAAGTCCTCAAAATCTTCATAGCCATGATGATCAGGCTCAGCCTCTTCAATAAAAGCAACCACCTCCATTTTAAAGAAAATTCCCATGACAACCTTAAACCACATATAGTAGAAATACCTTTCACTAGAATCCACAACTAAAACTAAATGAGAAAATCAATATAAACATACTAACTACTCAAGCTAACTGATGCATGGCATGCTTTCTTCAAATTTTGCACTTGTTTCTACTTCTTAATCATCTTATATACATAAGTTCTTTTCGGCTGTGGAATTCTATTTTTTTTTACATTAGTTGGCTGCCAAAGAATATGCTTGATTATGTCATATTTTTTACTTACCAGTTGCACTACTGCCCAAATACTTAAAAGCATACAACAAACACCACAATTAAATAGCATACTCATTTTCAAATATTTTGTAGTCTTTGTATCAACCTAATTTTAACATTAATTCAGCTTTTATGTATCTAGTATGTACTGTCAAAACACATTTTGAAAGAAATTTGAAAATTTGGTTCATTTGCATAGTGGCCAATCATAGACATACTATGTTACATATAAATTATACATAGACTACATATATTTTGTTTACTATGTTGTAACAGAGCAAAATTTTTAATATTATTAAAGTGTGAGCCACAAGGCTAACTTTGCAATAAAGATGATTAGGTTAAGGAAGAAGTGCGACCTCTAATTACATTTTGTAATAAACTATTATAAATGAAACATAATTACAACATTAAATCCTTTATTTCAAGAAAGCGTGATTTAAATTTTACCTACAATTAAATAGATATTTTATGTACAGTAATTCATAGACACTATTTCAAAAAACTAATACTTTAACTTATGAAAAATTACAAGTATGTGCATATTCCATTTTTTCTCTAACAATCATTAATTATTTTCACATTTAAAGTGTGACCATGTTTAATAAATAAATTTAAATACACAAATGTACATTGCACCAAATTAACTCCAATAATACTATGTTAGTTAAACAACTGCTATTATCACATTCCCTGAGAATATTGGTATAATTTGAATGACCTACTTTTTATACTATAGGTGCTATATACAGTTTTACATTCCTAATTAGCAAGAAAAATAATTTTTCTAGAAGATTTTAATTTACCACAGGGAATGTGCTAAGTAAGTTCAGCCAGAGGGTTATATTTGAGTCCCACTGACATAAATATGGATATATATTGGAATGAAAACTATTTAACTGGTGTACCATCCATGGTGTACATTACATGCTCACTGAAGAGCGGTTATTCATCCAGAATTGGTGGCCAGAAACAACAAGCGTGACTAAGTACAGTAAAGCAGCAATCCAGCAGTTTTGAGCATTCTGAAAAATGTATTAGTCATTATGAAATCAAAGCAGAACACTTTCAAAAAAAATAGGACTTATCTGGTTTAAAATATTTGCAAAGTCTGTTGAACTATTGAAAATATTTTTGTATATACTTGCTAAAATGCACAGTAATTAATAAAACATAATAATATTACCAAAAGCCAATTTTTTTGTTCTAATAAAAAAAACATTAATTGCATACACTTAATTATGCCCTTTGGAATAAAGCATATTTGTTCAGTATTCAATAAAATGTAATGGTGAAAAAAAAAAATCTTTTTAAATGTAATACATTTTATTGAATACTGAACAACATGCTTTATTCCAAAAGGCCAAAAGTATTTAAAAACTAATACATTTTTAATACTTTTTTCCTGAATTTAGCTATGAATATAACCTCAGATTATTCTTATGTTGTGAGTTAAGTACATACCATAGTATATCCATATTCAACATTAGCTACAAAATGATCAATGTCGTGATGTCCTTCCTCAAGTGGAAGATCTTCTAGAAGAGCAACTGCTCTGATATGATAGAATACGCCCATTAGAGTCTGAAAATTGGAAAACTGGTAATCGAAGTTACAATATCAAAGTTAATTAACAAATATATAAGTTTTACGAGACTTACGAGTTGTATTACACCCCAAACACTTAAAACCAAGCCGCATAGCGACAATTTAGGGCCACACAGTTTGCAAACCATTTTGTTCGCTTATTTTAATAAAAATTTTGAACAAATAATGATAAAATAATTGACCACCGTCTGGCATAAGACGTCAAAAATCACAGAAGGAGAGGAATCTCACATGATCACGTCGTGTTTATGGTTTAATTCCATAGACTAAACCAAACAGAAGCAATTTATACGAAATATTTTTGATAGTTATAATGATTAAATTTTAAATTAACTCTATCAATATATATATATTTTATGTTTTTATACGATAACAGGATATGGACCAGGAATTTCTTCTTTGAATTGTAAATAGCAATGTTACATATGATAATTGACAACTGTTTTCGATATGTTGTGCTGTCAACAATCAGGTAATGTCAAATTTGTCATTTATTGCCATTCGCTGTAGGCGTAAAGTGCTTGTCGAATTCATTGTAAAGTAAAACTTTTATAATGGTGGATCGTTTAGGTAATAAATAGACTTTAATAATCTAGTTATTTTAAAGTATTTTCTATTTGTACTTCTAATATTTTTAGTGGTGATTTGTCATTTACTTCAAATTAATAGTTGTCATTGTTTGTTCATCTACTTTCCTTTGACGTCAACTTTGGTACTCAGCCGTAGTTTTACTTTATAAAAGTTAACTTTTTCAGTTAATAGTGAAGCTAATGCAAGGAGAATTGCTATGGTCGAAAACTGCTTTGGGAGTTCGGGACAGGTATGTAGTTTTAAGCTGCAGTAACTACTTTCGAATGTGTTTAACTTTCGAAGTTTATCAACCGACAAACTCTAAAAGATAATAATTTGTAGGAGGATTGGGTGGGTTTGCTTATAGATATGATTTTTATCTACTTAATGCTTCGCATGCACTGTTATTTATTGATTCAAGATAACTGTTTATAAGAATTAATTTAATATCCTAGAATTGCTCTATTGTGATAACATGTACTTATGTATTTTTTTATGTAGTTGGAGTTGCATCTTTTTCTGTGCATAATAATAGTGCAAAATAATATTCTTCTATTTTATATATTCTTAACTAAGTAATATTTAAAACTTTAGCCTAATATATAGATAGTCATCCCAATAAATATCTGTTCTAAAAACTTTCAGCCTTTAGCAGAGCAAGGAAGAGTCTTGGTTGGTGAAGGTGTCTTGACAAAAATGTGCAGAAAAAAGCCTAAAGCCAGACAGTTCTTTTTATTCAATGACATTCTAGTGTATGGAAATATTGTGATAAACAAAAAGAAATATAATAAACAGCATGTTATTCCATTGGAAGAAGTAAAACTGGAATCACTTAAAGATGAAGGCCGTATGTATTCCTAATTTAAATTTTTTGAAGATTCTGTTTCCTGAATTAATATATAATTTACTTCCTTCTTGAATATGTTATGAGAAGTTTATAATCATATAATTATTGGTTTTTGGACTCAGTTTCTGCACTTAGACTCTCAATAGGTCTGTTGTGTAGTCTATAAATATATTATTGTACTATACTTCATAATTATATGTATGCACTAATCTATTTGCAAAATTAAGTAATAAATTGTTAGGAATGTTCGAAAGAAATGTTTTTGAGGAGAAATACTTTAAAAATCCGACAAAAAATCAAACTCAGTGTACTCAAAGTCAAGTTTAGCTTTATGTCAAGCGAAGGAAATTGACAACTTGAGCTATACTATCTGCAAATCTGGTGTCACCATATAAATCTATAATTATGTAAGAATAAAAACACAAATAAATTTTATTAGGGTTTATTCATTATGTAAATAAAACTTTAATTACTTCACTTAATTTAATAAATCTATGTTAAAAATTTGAATTTTAAACTTGTAAGTTAGCTAGCTTTAGTACTCGAAATTATTTTTTCCTCAAAGCTTTATGATCTCAAAATGATGTTTCTTGCATTTTAACATGATGATTCTTTAAATACAATCTGCGATAAATTCATTATTGATGTTACATATTAGTCACATATTAGTAAAAATGTAAATAAGAGCAACTAGACTTCGTGAATTATGACAAGAACAATGTTTTCTTACTCTAAACATAGCTTAGTTCGTCTAGGCGTAGCCCAGACTTCAAACGTTTTTCAATAATGTCTCTGAATCTCAGCCTAACACACTGAACAATCCTTTCCAAAAACCAATTAGTGGTGGATTACTTCTTCAAATGGCAGACACACACAAGTGCTTATAAAGCTGCTAGTGTGTTTACTTACAATTTAATAATACTATTGTCCCTTAAAAGACAGTTTGATTAGTGCTTTAACATGCCCATAATCAACAAGAAGTGAGAAATATAACTGTCACATTTGTTAGAGTGAGTCATACATGATTCATAAATATAATTTTTTATCAGTATAACTATATTATATTATGGCAATGAGTGTTGAAACTGAGTCAACTTTATATATTATAATATCAATGTAAATTTCAAATATTATTTTTAATAAAAAAATATTATTGAATTAAAGAGGTATTTTCACGTCAAAGTTTTCATACTTACATTTAAAAAATAACAGTCAATTATTTTTTAGCTAAATTAGTTTCAAACTTAAATTAAACAAGTTTTGACTGTGTTATTTTAGAAATAGCATTTTAAATACTGTACTGATTTCGTTTTTTTATGACAATGTAAATACAATTCGACAGATAGAAACAAAATAATGCAATTTCAACCAACCGAGTTTATTATGGATATAAGACATATTAGACATTTATGACACGATTACAGAATATCGCAACGGATGGTTAATACGCACAGCATCAAAGTCATTTGCAGTATATGCTGCCACTGCAACAGAAAAAGAGGAATGGATGGCACACATAGAAAAATGTATTGAGGACCTTCTAAGGAAGAGTATGTATTTGTGACCTTTACCTTATTGGGACAGAGGCTCCCTGACTTTTATCAATCTATATTACTACAATTGTACTTGTTGACTGATATGTGAAAGAAAAAATATTTTTGAAAATCAAATTAGTACTAGAATTAAGTACATCAGTGAAAGTTAATACATGCAAATCTCTGTAATTAACGTTTGTATCTCGTATTCTTTTTTTTCGGTTAACGCAGTTAAATTGAAATTTATGCTAAATTTCAATTTATCAAAATAGACATATCATTTCTTACAAATATAAACACACACACCTAAACACACAAAATAACAATAATCATGGAGAAAAAAAAAATTGATAAAAGATATAATTAGACAGATATATAATTTATTTTTTCTTTTCCTATTTGGTTTGTCTCAAGTATGTAATGCGTGTGTGCTGTGGCTGTAATTGACCCTGACTCAGCATTATGCTGAGGAGCAGAATGTTCCACAGTCCTGGTGCCTTAGTCGCAAAAAAAAGAATAAAAAAAACACTTAAGTAGTAGAAAATAATATTTATAAAAGTTAGGAATATTAGTAATGAAGTCTTGTTTCATGTGGTGTGAAGTAAATAAAATAAAATTAAATGTTAAAAATAAGAATAAGATTTTTTTTTGGACGGATTAAATTAATTAATTATAAATGTCGAATTATTACAATTTTTTTAAAATAAAATACTTCCTATTTTTGGACGATAATATACCCTAATTTACAAATGATAGTATTAATAAGTATCAATATTTCCAGGTGGCAAGCAGCCGCCTTCAGAGCACGCAGCGGTCTGGGTGCCGGACAACGAAGCGGCCATCTGCATGCACTGCAAGAAGACGCAGTTCACCGTTCTTAACAGACGGGTAAGTGTGGAGGCGGGAAATGGTTGACATTAATTGATGTCAACGATCTTAGCCTCCGTTTGAAACGAGACAAGTTTCGCAGCATCACTGCCGCAAGTGCGGGGCCGTGGTTTGCGGGCCTTGCTCGTCGAAGCGCTTCGTGCTGCGCACTCAGAGCGAGAAGCCGCTCCGCGTCTGCCTGCACTGCTACGATCGGCTCACCAGGGACAAGGCCAGGACCCCTCGGCCCCCGGCGCCCGCCGCCGCCCCCGCGAAGGCCGCCGGAGACGCGGCGGGCTCCGGCGGAGAGTCCTCGCAGGACGACGACAGCGACGACGAAGACGAGAGGCCGGCCGTCGAGGACAAACACGACGAGGTACGTCTCCAAAGTATCGGCAGGGCCGAACTGGTCGGGCGCGGTCGAGGCGGATAAAGTGGACCTTTGTTTTTAGGGCTTTACGAGCTATAACGGTGTCAAAAACGGACTCGGATCCAGAGTGACGACCGTTTAGCGCAAAGTGACATCGTGTAAGTCGACGCAGAGTGTCACGCTTTCAACTGTTTTGTTTGATTTTTGTTTTGTGACACGTCCGCGCCATTTCTCACTCAGTCAGTTTGCTTTTGACACTTTTGTTTGGAGTTTTTCCATCCGTGTTCTGTTAATGTCATCTCTCGCATTCTTCGACTTCGAAGTTAACGTTTCGTTGGTTTCAGCCTAAATTCTACAGTGACGGCGAAAAGACTGAGGATACCGAAAACCATTCGTCCAAGGATTCGACCGATTCGACCAAATGAACGGAACGGACCGTCCGTCGCCCGCCCGGCCTATAATTAATGGGCCCTCATAGAGTATTTCCGGACGATGCTATCGCTTCGGGAGGGGCGTTCGGCGGTCGAAGGCGACGCCGCAGACCCTCGACACACAAGGCCTTCAAATGTATAGGGAATTAGGAATATTATTAAAATATTTTTTGAATTTTTTCGTAAATACCTCTTTTTATATAAATATTAATAATTTAACACTCACACCTATTTACAATCCTTTTAAAACGTCTTCGTTTATTCCGATTTTCTTCTTTTTAGCGAGAGTTTTCTAGTGATACGGTCACGATCGATACGAATTAGCTTTAGGCGTGTTATTTCAAAACATATTATATTATGATAGTTTATATTTTGATACTAAATTGTTGAATTTTCCGAAACATTTAGTTACGTAAGCGGTTTATGACGAAATATTTAATTACAATTGTCCTAAATAGTACAAATTTTTTCAAATCGACTCTCGGTTGATCGGAGATTAGACCTTTGAGCCGAACATAAATAGCTAAATGCGAAATACGAGGATCATAAACCGATTATGTAGTATATGTATATCAGAAGTTAGCTTAAGTGATAGGATAACTATAGGGTTAAGTTATTTATGATAATGGTTTAAGGCCTAATGTTAAAGTTCTGTTTTGTTTTCAAAATGAAACAACATTTTATTCGTTTTGGTTGACAAATATACGAGAGTATTTTTAATATGTTTTTTGTTTTCAACATGCTATCCTTAGTCCTTACCTTGTGCCAAAGGACTGATCGAGTAGTCGAGAGTTTTTGAAATTGCATCCTTAGTAAACTTCCCTTGATTAACCTCGGCCTGAACTTGACGTCCGATGATAAAAACTCATTTATTCATGTAGGTAACACAATGTACATGTCGGCGCGAAGCGCCTGTAAATAACGAATCCAGATTAATTAAAGCTGTCATTAAATTATTGAAGATAATGACGTCAGTAATACTGGTGTCATAGATTAGTTTGTTGGCATCTGCCATTTAATTTCGACATTAGAGTCTACACTTTAAAGGCTTCTGCTTGGTTCGACCGCTCAATCGAACTGAGGGCCGCACCAACCAGTTCCTATATTTATAACAACCAGAATTTGTAATAAACAAGCTTCGTAACATTTCGGGTACTCGTTCCACGACCGAACCTGAATAGACCACAGAGTCAAACAGAGTCATAAGAACGAGTGTCAAAGATTACTTTAATATTTATTGTTATCTAGTCTCCAATATTTAAAATTATGATAAATAACTTTCCATAATAATAATTATGACTATGGAGTCAGAATTATTATCGATCATTGAATAGTAATTAATTATAAGATCTAACAACATTGACAAGTTAAATGAACTAGTCATATTAACGGTTTTAAAGAGATTTGACTTCGATGTCATTAAATGATAATGACAGTGGCAGCTGACACTAACACGCCATTGCTGTAACATAAATAATAAAGAATATAAAATTACTACAGACTATCATAAAATATGAATCCCAAACATTATTAATATTTTTCGTAACAATATATAAATTTGCGCCGATACGGCCATACTGACTCCAGCGCGTCCCTTGCGCTGCTTTACATTGCAACAACTTTAAACAAGGCATCACTCATGACGAGATCTAGCCAACACGTAACGCATCACCCATCCTGGGTTCAGCCAACAAGACCAGGATCAAGGATACGCATGGTGGCCAGCCAGCGTTTTAGGAAGGTTATTGGATAGGAAAACAAAAGGCATCACTCATTACGAGATCTAGCCCACACACAAGGCATCACTCATTACGAGATCTAGCCCACACAAGGCATCACCCATCCTGGGTTCAGCCAACAAGACCAGGATCAAGGATACGCATGGTGGCCAACCAGCGTTTTAGGAAGGATATTGGATAGGTAAAACACATTTTTATTTTTTCATAAACATGTCAATGCATATACATAAAATAATTATTACCTTTAATTAGATTAGTTATTCAGTAATTCAATGCAATTACCTAGATCCAAAAACGTCAGTAGAAGAGGTCGAGGCCTCCTCACATAAAACTCTCCGACAAATCTTCCGCCGATACGGTCAATTCGACTGAAGTATAAACTCATGGCGTTCAAAGAATTGCTCCAATTGGTTACTCAACCAACCACAACATGTAAACCGCCTCGGCCTGCTGACATCTAGACTAAGAATTATAAAGCAGTTCTTCTCAAAAGCAGTCTAATGACAGAATATACCGATACCCGTTCTCTTTAAAAAAAGATATATTAAAAATTAAAACCCACAGTAAAATGGTATCACAAAATACTTGATATATTTTTTTTTGTCATCACACTATTATCACATCAGTTATTCACATCAAATTACATTCATGCACCTGATGTTCGTCAAAAATATTAGAAGGTTTAATTTTACAATTACTTTTACAGTTACATTTACAACTTAAATTCAAATCTTAATTACTCATATCTGTAACGTATGGAATGTTTCGCTTATGATGGTTGATATAAAATGCACACTTAAGTTTTTAGTAATGGGCCAAACCCAGCAAAATAGAATAAGAACGAAAAGTGGGTAGAACGAATACGCAACGTACGGTAGACAAAAATCACTGCATTTTGATGTGTAGAATGTAACTGAGCTGAAGAGAAAGCGTTTTGGATTGAGTATTCATACAAAGTTGATATTTGTCATGACAACTATGAATAAAATTAAAATAAAACACGTTTATTTTGGAACATAAGATCGTCAAGGTATCACTTTTTCCACGTCACCAAATTCGATCCCGTAGGCATCCCTACTCATTGGCAAAGAAGACAGGGTGTAGGCCGAGAGAAAAAGCCGACGTAAAAAAACTCTCGGTAATTTTTAAAATAAAATAAGTCATCAAACAATACTACAACGCTCATAGCAAATTAATTAGAAGTAGCTTGCCCAGCACTAGTCCTAGGCCCTTTCATCAACTAGACAATCGCTGACTTTATAGTAAGCCTTTTTACACAGCTCCTCTTTTTAATACATTTCCCAAATTTATTAAAAGACAGAGATACAAGAGCATCTGGGATTTTATATTAAAGAAGAGAATCCCTTTTCCCAAAAAGAATTAGTAACTAAACCACTCAAATCAAATTTAATTTTTTTTTTTGTGAGCAGTTAACGTCTCCAAATATTTGAATGTTCAAATTTATATTTACAACTTTGATTTGGATTTTACTTTGCCATATGTGCAAAATATTAGAGAATGTTTATAATGACCGATATAAAATTCTCTTTTCACTTTCAGCGATGACGAAAAGTAAAAATACATAAATTTACCGAAAGACATACGTAAATATTAAACACAAAAGCTGTTTGTTTTAATAGTGTCATCTGATTAGGGAATTCCGTGAAAGCCAGATGCTATATCTAAGCATCTGTAATATCAGGCTATGCCTAATCTCTAAATTTGATCCGCTAATATCTCTAACCGCACTTGAATTCAACACGCAAAAATCAACGCAAAGTTGGTCCGTCCCGTTCTTTTTCTCGATTCATAAAATTCATATCTTATTATGACTTTCTCGAATTAATTGACAATTTTAATAGTTTTAAAAAGTCTTATACCTTTCTTTGAACAATTAATTACATATTTTGTTGTAGTAAGTTTAATAAATGAACAATACTTAATAGTTTAATTTAGCGAGTTACATTCGTCATTTTGACGGTAGTAGCAATTTTACTCTAGATGACCCACACAACGGCAGAAATCTCATTTAATAAACTGTGCCATGAAAACCGGTATTGTTGTTACTGAATTATGATGAAATAACGTTATGCTTAGACGAATTTCTCACTTTGCAGTCCCGGTAACACGACAACGACAAACGACCCGGTTTAAGAAAGTGAAACGAACGAATTGATATTTTGAAGATACCATAACACGGGATCTTTGTTATATCATTATATTTACTCTACTTTCGATTTTACGCCTACGAAATATTATAAGAACTGATAAGAATTTATTTAGTGAATCGGAGGTAATTCTCAGTTACTCAGATCGAAAAAACTCAGGGTAAATACCTGTGATCACCACAACCATTACCTCGGCGTCGGCGTCGGTAGCATATGGTCGAATCCTCTTAAAAAAAACGTCCGTGCCATTGTAGCATACTCTGCGTAACGGCTCGCTTGGTCCGAAGTGTAGTTGCGCCATTTCGGCACGTCAATCGAGTACCGAAACTCTACACGTCACTTACGTATGGATCAGCTCTCCCGAAGTCTCTTGGAGATGTGTGATCCCGCCGCTGCTGTCGGCGCGAAGGGCCTGCAAATAACGAATCCAGATTAATTAAAGCTGTCATTAAATTATTGAAGATAATGACGTCAGTAATACTGGTGTCATAGATTAGTTTGTTGGCATCTGCCATTTAATTTCGACATTAGAGTCTACACTTTAAAGGCTTCTGCTTGGTTCGACCGCTCAATCGAACTGAGGGCCGCACCAACCAGTTCCTATATTTATAACAACCAGAATTTGTAATAAACAAGCTTCGTAACATTTCGGGTACTCGTTCCACGACCGAACCTGAATAGACCACAGAGTCAAACAGAGTCATAAGAACGAGTGTCAAAGATTACTTTAATATTTATTGTTATCTAGTCTCCAATATTTAAAATTATGATAAATAACTTTCCATAATAATAATTATGACTATGGAGTCAGAATTATTATCGATCATTGAATAGTAATTAATTATAAGATCTAACAACATTGACAAGTTAAATGAACTAGTCATATTAACGGTTTTAAAGAGATTTGACTTCGATGTCATTAAATGATAATGACAGTGGCAGCTGACACTAACACGCCATTGCTGTAACATAAATAATAAAGAATATAAAATTACTACAGACTATCATAAAATATGAATCCCAAACATTATTAATATTTTTCGTAACAATATATAAATTTGCGCCGATATACACGTATGAACGAAAAAAAAGAATAATATACTTGCAATGCTTCTAATTTTACATTTACTGCCAGTTCTCAAAACAAAGGGCGAACGGAAGAGAAGATCTGGCAATGAACTCTCCGCCACTCTTTTTTAACGCCAAGTTTTTTGTTTTACACAAAGTTTGTAAGGAGCTGCAACCTGATAAATAAAGATTTGTCCTCTATCAGCAGGAGGCATGGTGAAATAGGAGCACGCGCTTATAATATATAATGAAACAGTTCATATGCAAGCTATCTATATTCATTTATAGTATAATGGGCCTTGGCAAGCAGTTTTACTTTATTGTGAGATTTCACTTTATTTATTAACAACATTTGTATCTCATTATGGATTTTGTTGAAAAAACGTATGCAATTGCCTTGGAAAGAATTACTCGTTTTATGCAGCCTTGTGGTTGGTGCGCTAATTTTAGAGTACTATAATTATGGAAGCTACTATTTTTTTTTAAGATATCTATATTTTTCCGCACATATAAAATATTCTCATAAATGTATTGACTTGCCAAAGTCAAAATATGTAATTCCTTAAACATCCTTAGGACTGACTCCTGTGGGGACAACCCACAGATCGCTCTGATAGCCCGCTTTTGCACTTAAAATATATACGTACCTCACAAAATGGCTGAAATAAACAAGCTTTGCTGTATTCTCATCCGTAAGTTCGTGTATCTTTTTCAAGACGAACGCTGCAGAACTTCCTATTCGAAAGTTCTTCTACGTGTAGGCCCCACTAGAGTACCTACTATCTAAAGTAATTTCCAAAAACACCGCATTATCAACAAAGTCCTTTTTACATTTGCAGTTACAATTAATTTAATAATTTTGTCTTCTTTTCGTTAAAATTAACATTATTTGTATAAAACTAGTGAACTATATTGGAGATGGCACTGTTTACATTATCAAGTGATGGATTTCGTCGTTTCACTTTAAATAAAAGCGAAGTGTCATCAGCAAACAATACCATCTCGTGAAGCTAATTTACAAGGAATGGTAGGTATTTATATAGACGGAGGGAATAGTTACAGACGATCCCTGTGATAAGGCTCAATTTACTTCTGTCACTTGTGAGTGTCATCACTATCTATGGTATATCACACCAGCATATATTATAAGGGGCTGCCGATCAATACGTGCTGAGCCCTTGCCTATTTGTTCAATCTTTGCCTCGACCACTGATTACTGTCCCGTTTGCTGGAAAATCACAAGAGTGATTCCTATACCCAAAAGTGATGAAAAAGAATCAGTGGAAGCATATAGAACGGTGGCTATATTATTGAACCCCGCTAAAATATTCGAAGAAGCTCTGCACCTCTCTCTCTAGTCTCTTAGTCAGCAGTTAATGTCTGAGCGTCGTGGTCACCAACTAAGCATCTAGAGCGGACTATCTGCTTCCATCGGTTTCTGTAAAGCGCTTCCCTTATGACACTGTATATCTTTGAACACGATGAGTCTTTCACTTGATCGGTCCATCTGGTGAACGGCCACGTGATCTTTTGCCTTCTGTGTTACCAACCACGATCAGTTTCTCCAAGTTCTCATCGCCTTTGCGCATTGTATAGCCGAAATACCATTCGCGGTAGACAAGCGAGTTCGCATGCGAAGTTGGGTCAAGATTGATGTGTTGTGTGTGTGAGCTCTGCACCAAAGCATTTTAAAATAAGTAGAACCCTACTGGTCAGACTAGCTTGGCAGCAAGTTACTGAACGCAATTAATTAAGTAGTATTAAGGACGCAGGATTGCAGGTAGATGTTACATACATTGATTACATGGCGGGAGCGACTGCCGGTAAATATACTATAGAAGCCCTCAGACCCCTGCTTCAACACTGGGTAAGGAGGCGCCGGGGCCAGCTCAGCTATCGTCTTGTGCAGATCCTGTCCGGACACGGATGTTTCGGTAGTTATCTGCACAGAGTAGTAGGGCGTGAAGAGGCACCAACCTGCCACCACTGTGTCGGAGACAGCCCGGATGACGCCCAGCATACGCTGAGAGACTGCCCAGCATGGGACGTGGAAAGGGGACCGTTGCTGGATGCACTCCAGGGCGAGGACGCAACACTTCCAAATGTATTGAAGGTTTTAGTGAGCGCGTGAAATGACGGCCCGTGGAAAATATTTTATAATTTCTGCGAGGCGGTCATGAAAATAAAAGAAGAGGCGGAAAGGACCAGGGAGCTTTGTCCCGATGCCCATCCGCGACGAAGAAAACCGCAGGCCCGTCGCGTAAACGCGCGACGCGCTCACCAAATTCTCGCCGCCTAAAAAGTGCCTAAGCGGGGAGCAGGGGTCCATGCGTCTAAAAGAAGGGATGATGACCCATCCCTGCAAGTACTGGACCCGATCTCCCCTAGCTATTTGTAAATGCGTATGGCCCGGTCTGTGAAAGATGCTTGCTGTGTCAAGCATCCTCACAAATCAACAATGGGCGGGAAGAGGCGGACGCAACCGCCGCATCGCGTGTTGGGAAGCGGATAAGGCTCTGCTGTTATCGCATCCCGCATAAGGCGATTGTTGGTGGCACCTTGGGGTTTTAGTGGGTATGCACAATGGCGAGTCCCACATAACCCGTCTGCACCAAGCAGTCGCGCCGCGGAAGGGTATGCGCAATGCATTTCCCCAAGTAAAAAAAAAAATACATTGATTACAGGAAGGCGTTACCGTTATAGAAATTGGCTTGGATTCACTCCAAAACTATTAAATTTTTTTGCTAATTAGCTGAGATCGCCAGCAGTATGTAGAGTACAAAGGGTGTCGGATTTAATAAAAGAAAATTGGTCATATTCATTTACCCCATTTTATTGAACACCTCTTGTACTTAGTACTCGTGCTTTAATGATTCGTAGCGTGATGTATGTAAATTTAAATGACTTCGGGTATTAAATTAACATAAAAACGTAGTCAATAGAAAGAAAAAGAAGCATCGTACATAATATATAAAAATATTTATTTTCTAGTCTTTAAAAATTATTTACAGTAAACCTACCCTATATCACACACACACATGATTAAGTAAAATATATATATATATATATCTTCACTTCGCGGCTTACTGACTAATACACGATTGGCCTTCATAAATGCCATTTGGAGCGACTGAGTAAATGTGAAACGAAACCTTTATCAGCTGGAGCTGTTCGCGGCCAGTTCGAACCATTGCCTCAGAGCGTCTCCGAGGACCGTCGGCAGAGCCGACATGTCTCTGAGGATTAGATAGAAGGGGAACGGGAAAGTGTCCAGATAGGGTATGAACCCGTTGAGTGCATTCGTCACCGGGTCCAATATCGGTTTTCGGATATCCATTATCGAGTCCTGTAATCCATAAACGGTAATTCAAAATAGTATCAATTGTAGGAAAGCTAATAAAGAGCTAGAAACATAAGAACGATAAGGTGAGCGGGGACCGTACCTTGTTGTCGGGGTTGTCGATGATGACGTAGACCAGGAATATGCCTCGTTGCCTCGCCCGCCTCACGGCCTGCACGACCCTAGTCTCCCCTTCGGAGAAGATGCCTCTGCCGTCGCTCACGACGACCAGCAGCCGAGCGTTGAGGGCGTCGCTTCTTTCGGCCCGTCCCTCGAACATGACGGAGCAGAAGTCCAAGAGTTGGGCCACCCTCGTCTTCTTCTGCTCGAAGCGCAGCCGCTCCAGGATCTTGGCACCGGAATGCTCCGAGAACTGTTCGTCGAACGAGTGAAGCAGGTTCGGCTTTTCGCCGAAGCTCAGGACGGCGAGGTCCCCCGATTCGAGGAGGTTGAGGGCCTGTGAGACGAGAGCCAAGCTCTCGAAGGCGAGCTCCTTGCTCCTGTTGTCAGCCATGGAGCTGGAGTCGTCCACGGCGATGGCGATGTGGTATTCCCTCTTGGAGGGTTTGGTCCTTCGGAGCCAGATCCTGTCTTTGCGGAAGTGGGAAGCGATGTAAGGGATGACGCGACGCATGTTAATAGCTCGACCGGTACGGAAGTCACCTGGAGTCAAGAACATTCAAAAATTTCAATATTTGTTAAATATGTTATTATAATTATTAGACAGCTCATGTCAAGACGTTATTTTAACCGTTCCCGAGTCGACACTCAGTGGGTGATGAAAAACAATCATCGAAATCGACCGCTCGAACGACGGAACGGGAGAGGCCCGGAAGCAAGGTACCGACCGGCCCTCCTAGATCTGCCGGTGGGCTCCAAGACCAATCGCAGCCTCTCGCAGAGGGCCCTGGAGGCGGCCGCCGTGTCCGCCCAAGCCGCCCTCCAAACCGCCCGGCTCTGGTTTCCGCCCGTCAGCGGTCCTCCCGTGGCGATCCACTCGCGCATAGTCAGATATCGCTCCGGGGAAATGGTCTCCGCCTGGGAGGCCTCTTCTTCTCTGCCGAAGGTGTGGCTGTAGCGTGAAAAGTTACACAATTATAATAAGCGCTAAATCGACGCAGAGTAAGCCCTCCGAGCGAGCCCGTCACCTGGTGTGAAAGGACGTATCCGTCCCTCTGCGCACGGACGCCGTGAGGACGGCGTCCCCTTCCACTTCCAGACCGGCGTCGCCCGTCGGTTCTTCGGCGCCTTCCTTATTTTTCCCAGATTTCTCTCTTTCCTTCTCGGAACCGCTCGCCGCCTTCTCGGGTTTAATGTCGTCACACTTTTCCACCTAAAACAGGATAACAATTGATCGTAATTAGAGTCCTGAAACGCGACGACATTCTCCATAAAATAATCTGCATCGCGTGAACCGTAAAGTTATCTTCGGTTACCTGAATGTCTTCGTCGTCCACATCCATGGGAACCTCTTCGTCCTCTTTTAACTTCTCGGCTTCTTCCTCCTCCTTCTGCAGAGTGGGCTGCCGGTCCGCTTGCTCTTTTGTGGCGGCGTCGATTGCCTGTTTACGGCGTTCAAATCATGTTCAATCAAACGAATATTACGCTGACGAGTAAAGATTAAGCCCGAGCGAACCCGACAAACCTGCAAATCGTCCTCCTTGGCCTGCTTCACGTGTTGAAACGCGTCGGCCTCTTCCCCGTCGTCCCTATTGTCGCCTCCGTCGTCTCCCTTGTCGTCGGCCTCCTCTCGATCTCGATTCATCGTGTGGGCTTTCCTGGGCTTCTTTTCGTCGACTTCGCCTGTGACACAAATTCGTGAGCACTCTGGGAATATTGAACGGTGACGGCCGGACCGAGGAAGCGAAGACGACCTTACCCAAGGTGCGGTCCTGGTCAGTGGTGCCCGGTTTGTTTTCGTGCTTGGTCCGCTTCTCTCGCGACGCTTCGGCCTTGGCGGCTCGTTTCTCTCCACGGTGGCCCTCGTCGCTCTTGTCCAGTTCCGAACGTCCGGTCGACTGCTTCTCTTCTCCGACTTGCTCTTGAGCTTGCTCCTGCGATATCACAAAATATAATAAATATCTGTTCCGATTGTTGGGTAGTCTATATACCTCGAATAATCCGTAAACCTTACGTGAGGAGCTGCGTCCTCGTCCTTCGGCTGATCGGGATTTGTTTCGACGTTGTCGTTGACGCCTTTGTCCATTTGGGCATTTTCGGCTCTCTCCCCGGCCGAGGGGTCGTCTCGAGACGGGTTCGCTTGAGGGTTGGCTTCGTGCTGCTTCTCTTGCGCTTCGTCGTTTTCTTTCATGGCCTCCGGATTCGGCGGCAATTCCTCATCTTTATTTTGTTGTTGATCGGGTTGAATTTCTTCATCCTGAGCCTGCGATTCCGGTTCCATGTCCTCATCCTGTTCGTTGTCTTCTGTATCTTCGTTATCACCCTGCTCGTTCGTGGCGTCCTTGTCTTCAGCTTCAGCTTCAGCTTCTCGTTCCTGTTGCGAGAGACATTAACAGTTAATACCGCAATGGCACTAATTTTTTAATTTAGTTTATTGTAATGTTACCCTAACATTCAAAGCATAACGACGAAAATGCTTAACTTAGCTGATAGCATATTATAAGCGTAGAAGCGAAGACGAAAGTTTTGTTTCACTATGTTCTACGGAATTTGATCGCCTCACCCCTTTGTCTCCGTCGTCACCCTGTTCGTTATCTTCCTCATCGCTTGAAAGCTCTAGGCCGTTCTTGTTGTCTTCCTTCTCTTCACCTTCTTTGGGTTGCTCCTCTTCTTGGATATTTTGCTTCATCACATCGATATCGAACGGGTTTTCTGTTTCAGTTTCACCTTCCTAAAACATTCAAACCTTTGAATATGCGCATATAAGGAATAAACGTAAATAAAAAACTATGCAAACATACGAACTCAAAAATAGTTTAAATGTTCAACAAATACTGTCCAACTTTTGTATTTACCTTATTGGCATCTTCTTCTCCGTCGTTATTTTGTTCTGGCAGCTCGAAATCTTCCGGTTCAGGGTATTCTGGGTGCTTGCCGTAGTGTGGGTCCACCTACACATTTATTGTGATTCGTTTGATAATTTAAAACTTAGTTAACTCGACTTAGCTACACCGAAGGTTAAGTATTAAACTTATGTAAAAAATATAATTCCATAAGTGTTAACCTGATCATCATCAAGTTCGTTCTCTTCCATTTCGTTAATGTCTTTTTTCTGCTTTTTTTCTTTCCCGTCACTGCCATCGTCTGCCCCTTGTTCTTCTTCTTTGGCACCCATCTCTTTCTCACCGGTGCTCTCACCTGTGCCACGCTCTTCTTTCTCTTTCTTGTTGGATTTATCTTCCTCCTCGTCTTCGTCATCTGAGCCCCAAATTTGTTGATCTAACCTAAAATTAGCCGATTGAATAAAAAAAACATTCTTCGCCTAAAACAGAATGGTGACAAAATATTTCACATTTCTTTTAAATAGTGAATTAGTAAACTTACTTTTCAGCCGCATTTTCCGTATCTCCCATTTGTTTATCAGCATCATCATCGTCGTTTTCTTGATCCGAATCGCCTTCTAAAAATATATTATTCAAGATTTAATTCAAGGACGAGAAGAGTCCTGTGGAGTGTCAAAGTGACTGCTTCGAGAAATTAACTGAATTCAAAAACGAGTAATGGTGCTTTAGCTGTAGCTTGAAATTGTATAAACGGAACAAACCTTTTTGTTCGACGTCCTGCAAATGGGAATCAAAATCATCAGTCATATTGACACCTTTCTCTTCTTCTTTACAGTCACGATCTTCTTCGTGCTTCTCTTCGCCCGGTTTCTGTGCGTCATCTAATTGATCCTATTTCAAAAAATTAATATTTAATATTTACACTGTCGAGACGCGATGTACCTATATCGAAGTGACTGGTTCACCTGGTTTTCAATTCTCTCGGAGACATCCTTCTGTCCCTCTCCATCCCCTAGCCCCATGCCTCCAGACAATTTTCCGGGACCGTCACCCTCGCCCTCTTCCATGTCTAAGTCGGATGGCTTGCAGAACCTTCAAAATATAATAACAATTGAACTATCGTTTCCTGAGCGCGCTAATTATAGCCTTCATACCCACCACAGAAAAAAGATTTCATACCCTTTAGTGGCGAGATCAGAGAAGATCTTCAAAAGCACGGACAGCATTTTACAAGAAACTCGATGGACGGCAACCTTCTGCGATACGAAGTACTGAGCAAAAAGAACAATCTGCTCTAGGATCGGGACCACCCTCATAACGACCGATCTCACTTCGTCGACGTCCTTCTTCGTCGATATGTACCGTATGTATTTTATCGTCAAACTTTGTAATTTGGCTATCAGGACGTCCAGTTGCAGCAATTTGCCATCTTTCGAAAGCTTATCGTGAAGGAGCCCCTTCAGATGCTTATCCTCAAGTATTTCTTTGGCTTCTTGATCGCCTTTTTTATTATCGTCAATGAAATCGTCAATAACGTCCAAGATGTCTTCGCCGCTGTCCCTTTGTAAATGTTCCTTATATAAAGATTGAACAATGAGCAGCATAACGGCCACGACGTCTTCGGCTCGCTCCAGAAAGTTATCTCTCGAATCTTCTTCCATCGAATCGTCCACGGATTCGTCTAAAATGCGTATTTCATATAAAGTGTTGCTTATGTGTCCTTCTAAGTCTTCCAAAGCTCTTAATATCGGGTGTCGCGTTCTTTCATGTGCCGATGGGTACCGAACATCAAATCTGTATTCCTCCAAAACCATTTTTAAGTTTTCTTTAATGGAACCGAGAGCGACGATAGCATCGTTCGTCACATCAATGTGATTTTGCGAAATCGACGAAGTCTCAACGGTTCTTCCGATCCGTTTCGGTTTCGCAGTCAATTTGTTCAAGGAAAGCCTCTGCTTATCGACCACGGCTATGATATATTTCACTTTTGTATACAAGGAGGTCCATTCTTCACTTTTATTATAGCATTGAGGTAGACGCGAACGGGATAATTTTCTATCGAACTGTAGTCCCGAGCCGGAGCCGAGATTTGTTTCCGGGACAGACTTCAAAACTATACTGAACTGATCCAAAAGAATCGACGCGTTCGCAAAACACTCCGAGAGAATCTCGACCTTGTCGTTTATCGTCAACAACTGGACGTCGTCGACGTCCAGCTCGAGAGCGTTGGTGAGATCGGTGGCCACCGTTCGTAAGTCGCAGATGTACCGCGAGTACTTCGCGATGGACTTCTTCTGTGAATTTGTAAGTTTCTGAAACAAAAATTCATAAGTTAAGTTAAGCACGGTCTCATTCGGCGCCTCTCGTCTTACGCTTGCTCAATCGAGTCGCCCGACTTACCATAAGTTGAGCTGCGAACCCTTTGCAACGCTCGATGTTTTGCAGGCCGAGGTCGGCGTGAGGCACCTCCAAGGCCGCGGCTAGAAGACGATGTCTCGCGATGTTCTTCTGGAAGTACTTCTCACAGCCCGACCACAGCAGGGACAACGTCGGATCGCAACGTCTGAAATACGAGCGAATATATCCAGTGCTCCGGAACGTCACCGAAAGCGCTGCCCCGATTCTGACGAACGCCATACCTGGTCTTGAGGTAGCTCATGGCGGCGTCCAAGTCTACGGGAGGAATCGTGAAGTCCCACAACTCCTCCTGAGCCGACACTATGACGAGTCCAGTGCGATAATTGAGACCCATCTTGGCCAAGTATTTGAAGAGATCTGCGAGAGCTTTCCGCTTCTGTCGCACTATGTTCTTCGCTTGCGACGTCTGTTTGTCTTTCGGGAGGGACGAATCGACCTGAAAGAAACAGAACGTCACACAAATCCGACGAAGAGTCCGAGAAATGTTAAATGTCATCAAGCGTGTCATCAATAAATAAAGGAGGGCCATACCTCTAAAGAAGCGAGATGAGCGCCGGTGTCGATGACTACAGTGAGGAAATCGTCCAGTTCCTGAACCAAAGACGAGTAGCCGCAGTTCACCAGGACGTCTCTGCAGAGCCCTTTGGCCTTGTTCAACAACGAGGGTATTTTTGAAAGAAGGGTGCCCTCGGCTATTTGGCCGCACGGCTCCGTCGCTCGGTCCAGGTATTTCTAAAACAAGTTCGATCGTTAGAAAAGCTCATTCGAATAACCGAACCTATCGTCTACACTGTAGTTTCGAGATTGCACCTTGACGTTTCTGGGCTGAAGCAAGTACAGCAGGGGATCGATCATGTAGGCGCCTCCTGGCTGGATGCTGTTGGTCGTGGACCTCTTGGGCCTGTCCCAAATGCCCACGTGGGAGGCCCCGACGTCGTCGCCGTCGTCCACCAGACACTTCGACACGCCCTCGGACAGCACTTTCTGCAGATGGAAACGCAGATTTTGAGTAACCGAATGGTCGAGGACCGTTTCTTAGTAAGCGAAAGAGAACCTCGAACTCTTTGGTGTGCTTGTGCAGAGCCTTGTGGGCTCTGTCGACCGTATCTTTGACACTCCAATAACTGAGGTCTCGGTCCCAAGAGCATATTTTCACGAATTCCCTCAACTTCTTCTCTATCGGGGCACGTCTCTCTTTGATGAAGGCCGTCACTCGAGGGACGAACTGGGCGTAGTAGTTGTGCGTGTTCCAGAGAATCGATAATAACTCGTCTGAAAATTAAAAATTGTCTTTACTGCAAAATTCTAGTCATTTCCGACCGACGAGCAGGATAGCGACGTCTCGCGGTACCTCTGCGAGGACTCGGCTCCAACGACACCAGATGGCAGTGGTACACGTAGACTATATCCAACCGCACGCCGTATTCGCCCACGTCGGACTTCTCCATGAAATCCTTCAGGACCGCCGTCACGCGAGAGGGAGACGTCGGTTCGTCGTTCGGATTCTTGGTGCTGTCCAGGTACGATCCCACCACGGAGTACACGTAGAACCAGTACTTGTGTGCCTCGGACTGTTTCCTGGAAACCGATACTTCACGTCACCTATATCTTTGGACCCCGTGGAGGATCACGCCCTCACCCCGACACCCACCTCTGTTGCACACCGTTGAGACACTCCCTCCAATGGCTCATCTCCAGTTTCCTCCAATCGACGATCTGTCGCCCGATGCACAGAGACAGATCGATCAGGTCGTTCTTTTTGTGAGCGTTTTTGTTCCATTCTTCGATTTTGTCCCGTAAGAGTTCTAAACCCGTCAGAAATCTGGAGACGGGACTGGTAATCGGGAAACTCATTATCCTGTCGACTATCACCGTGATCTGTCAAAATATATTTATTTATATATTTCAAAAGGCACACTAACGAAACACATAAACATTTACAGAAAATATATGATATACAAAAACAAGAGTCAAATCGCGACGGTATTGGTTTTTTTAAATATAAACTTTATTAATAAAATATTAAAGTGGTACTCTAAGCTATGGTCGATGGGTATGATGAGTATATGGGTGACAATGGAACTAGATATATATTATGCATGTGCATGAATAACAAGAGTGCATTTTAACATTTATAGGGGTGTCCCCCTACTACAATGAAAAAAGAAGATAAGCTGCAGCATCTTACGCCTGAAGTCATGGAGACTATCATTAAATAGATCTGCTTCGCATGTACTCAGAGCGTCGTTCAAAGCCGATAGGGATCTCTATAGAGGAGCATTACAACCGACGTTGGTCCTCAATGCCCCAACGTAAAAAAAGACTGAAGTGTTTCTTGCGTTCCTCTTTAAGAGATGGTTCACTCGACTTTAAACATTAGGTAAATCTACCAAGTTATTTAAAATTTTGTAAACAAATATAATGTCGATCATACGGCGTCTATCGGGGAGTGATTGCAAGTGAAAGAAAGCTAGCCTTTTTATACTTGCATTTATAACTAATGTTATTATTTAAATGTTTGGAGAAAAGGCGGTTAAGTCATTCGATTCTGTCAACGTGGACAGAATACTGTGGGTTCCACACGACACTACCATATTCCAATCGATAGTGTATTTAGAGGGGACCAGAGAACGAAATTCTTATTAATAATCCTAACATTAGACCATGACGGACTTGAGTCTTACGTCTTTGAGCGTCGGGAAGTCCGGCCACTGCTGCAGCAGAGCGGCGGTTTCCTCCTTAACCCTCTGGAGCATCGGGAGACAAGCCCCGCTTTCGGACACCCACGGCGAGCGGTAAAAGTCCTTGTGGTTCTTGGTGCTCCATTTCTCGGATTCTGTAAAATGTTATCACGGTGAGAGGTCCGACCGCGCGTCAATTGAAAAGTTCAGCAACTTGCACTCACCGAGTCCGTCGACCTTCGATCGAATGTCGGAGAGGAGCACCAAGAGGCCGGGCGCGACGTGAGCCTCGAAGTCCGCGTCCAGGGCTTCGAAAGCCTCTCGCACGACCCTGACGAACGTGGGATAGCGCATCAGCAGAGGGCTGATCACGTCGTTGCCAACGATTTTCTTGGGGCCGTTCATCCATTCGGTCGCCGTCACGCTTCGCACGAAGTTCGAGTGCCACAGATATATCAGAGACACGTCCTCGGCGCTCACGAGCGGTCTCTCTCTCTCGGTCCGCTGAAGTTTGGCCTTTCGGGGTTCGAGCGTCGGCGGTTTGAACTCAGCGAAGTCGTCGTCGGCGAAGGACGGGAACATCTCCGAGATTTGCTCTTGCGCCATCGCTTCTTCGTCTTCGTCTTCACATTTAGATCTGAAACAATAACAAAAGACGTAAATTTGTTTCAATATTACACAAAGTACTCAATTTACTCCAAAGGCGAACATTACTTCGTGACATATAAAGCCTCCTCGTCCTGTCTCTTTCTCTCGAAGTTCCGTCTCTGTCTGTCCCAAGCGGCGACGAGCGCGTCGAGCGTCGCGACGACCGCTCGAGAGCGAGCTTCGTCCGCGGACCCCGACGCGCTGCAGAGCATCTTCAGCTCGCATAAATTCATTTTCAGCAGTCTGAAATCGTTCCGATAAATTCATTATTTCGGATAGACAATTAGATAGAATTAAAGGTCTGAAAATCGAGCACTCACTCCAAAGCGGCGGTTTCCGTGTTCGTCGGATCCGACCCGTCGCCGGCGTTTTTACTCAGCTGGTGCAAGAAATGCGAAGTCACGAATCGGTTGAGATGTTTGTCCTCTTCGCCCCTTTTTGGGATCTTATTTGGATACTCGATCAAATCTCTCAAAAGTCGGGGCAGGGTCGGCCCTCGCTCTATTTTTACGATAAATTCTTTGATTATATCCCTCAAAGAGGTGACGGCGTATATCAATTGGGAGATGGAACTCTGAAGCGGTTTCGCCAAGTCGGGAAAGGCTTCGGAGTATGAAGTCTCAATCTTTCCGTAAAAGGCTTCGGCGGAGTGGAGCCAAGACGACGCCTCCCTCGCGACGGTATTCGAGTTTTCTATCGTGGATTTGTTGACCCGATTCGACTGTAACTCCTCATACAACCGATTACTGGTTAATACCATACGAGAGGTTATGCCGGAAATAGTCCTTTCGGACAAGATTGATTTCGTGAAATGTCTGCACTCCTGAAACGAAAAGCACTTTCAGTACGTAAATTCGATCGGTGGAGTACCCGAAATACTCATGTAGGCGTTATGAACTGACTCACCTTCGCAAAGCTGCAATACGACGGTTCGTTCGGACGGAAAGTGTCGCCGGACGCATATTTGTGTACTCTCATAGCGGTTCGCTCTTTCAGGTCCATTATCACTGCGCAATAGGGATGAACCCTCTTCGCCGCCTCTAAGTTCTCCGCGCTCAGCTCTTCGATGGAGAGCCGAGATGCTCTTGAAATATTGCGATATTCGGGCACCGTCCCCGACACCACTCCCTGGAGATAATATGACCCGAGCATCGAATCGAAGGTCTCGAGGTCCTCCTGTATGTACTTGACTTTCATTCGGTGTTTCTCGACGTGATCGATCGGACTTATCTCTGACATGAATCGCGCGAGAAGCACACTTGTCAATAGAGACAGTTGTGAAGTTAGAACCTTCATTTTCTGTACATTAGAGGATAATTTGAGTTCGGCTTGTATTTGTTTGTTTACGTCTTCCGCCTTCGCGAGCATGTCGATCCAGTGTGGTTCGATTTTAAGATTTCTCCGAACCAAATCAAATTTATCTTCCGTCAGTTCTTCTGGGTTCTTTAATTTTGACACAATTATTGAGTGCAGGTAGATTATAAAATGCTCATATTTCTTTAATTCAAACACTGCGTCAGATTTTCTGAAAAAGTCGAAATACGTATGAACAAATCATATGAAATTTAATAATAAAAAATTAAATATAAATGTTTAGATTACTATGACTTACGGTTTGTTCGCAGCGGCAAAGTCCAGTGTGCCGATGTTATCCCACAAAGTGTTCGAAAGGCTCTCCAAATGAAGCGAATATTCCACGCGATCTTTGAGCGAAACTTTCTCATGTGCCAGCAAAGGTTTACCTGAAAAACCAGAGCTCAGCTTAAGTTAGAGCAAAGGCATCATATAAATTGAAATCGTTCGATAAAAGCGCGTTTACCGTCTTCGACAAATGTGGTCAACCGCTGAACATAATACGTCATCAACGGTAGATTCGTAGAGACCCTCAAAGTGTTGGCAGGGATTCTCTCTGTCGTCTCGTCGTCCGAATTAGTCTCGGTGAAAAACAATGTCGGATGAACGGCCGGGGAGCTCGTGAGCAACTTGTAGAGCTCGTCCCACAAACGCATCGCAAGGGAAGATAACCTAGGAAATGGCAAACCTTGAAATAATACTATATCACCTTCAGAGCTTTAAACGTTGATTGGCTTTGTTTGGCGTCATTTCTGGGTTTCTACTAAGGAAAAGAAGAGATAAAAACTGAAAAAAGGGCATTACCTCTCCGTGATAACATTTTCATTTCCTTTTCTCCTTTCCAGCAAAACTTGTAATATGTCTAAAATTGCGGGTGGAAATCCTTTGATTTGTTTGGCGTCATCGATTACCCAAGATAACAATTCCACGGCACTCTTCTCCTCAGTTGTCATTAGGATGTCTTCGGTCCCGTAGAATTTCCTCAATAATTCCGGTAAAAACGGTTGAATGACAGTAAAAATCCTTTGAATTGCGTATGAATTAATCGGAATCAGTTTTATTTCCGAACGAAAGACTTCTTTGACCTCTTTTGCCTTTCGAACGTTGGCCTCGATCGCGTCGAGACTTTCCTCTTTTGGAATATCGATAGCGAAACTGTTATCCAAATCGTATAGAACGTTAACAAGTTTATACAACTGCTTGTCGATCGGTCGGGACATGTCAAAGTGTAGCTCTCGATACACCTTAGCTCGGTCGACGCTGAGATCGTACTCTGATTGGTTCCTCAGCAACTTTGACTGGCCGTAGCTTTTTCGCAGCTTTTTACTTATCTTCGCCACTTCTGTGTACTCTTCCTCGATATTCAGTTTTATCTTCGAAACGTGTTTTTTGAAATCGGCCAACAGCTCCGGTTCGCGCAATACTTTAAATAACGATTCAAATAAATATTTTTGCACCCATTTGTTATGAACTTGCAGGATAGGTATGATGTCTTCTTTTAAGATCGGAGTGCGCTTTTGCAATGTGAAAATGGGCAAATTACAGGTTTTGTAGAAGCGGATTCGCCAATTCATTAACTGCAATGTCAGAGCCGTCATTTGGTCGTCGAAGCGGTCGCGAGCTTGGCGAATAGCTTTTTGAAGAAATTCATCAATCGCTTTAATGTATTGCTGGCAATTCCTCAATATGGGATATTCAATGAAGTCATCGGTCAGGCTGCGATCGCCCACGGCGCTCGAATAGTTGAGAGCTGAAAATGCATTTTCACTGCTCGACCATTTAAGAAGAATCTTTTGACACGCACTATACAAAAGAGCAAAACTCGCGTTCATCCGATTTACACTGACGTCGTCAACGTCGAAAGCCTCTCTGTAAAACCTTTGGAAATTCTCAACTTGACAGTTCTCTTCACTGAAGTGCTTAAACGATTGGTCGTTCAGTTCTGCGGCCAATGCCTTCGTATCGTTGTTTTCGGTTTTCGATATGGCTCCACGTAAGTAATAGAACAGTGCTCGCACTCGCTTCGGAGGACATTTTTGATACGCTGTCAAGAGGCTGAACAAAAGATGCTTCGAAGTATCGTTCGACCCCTCGTCATTGATTTGTCCGACAAACGGGTAACATATCTGTCGAGTCAATTCGTAGTCGGAGTTGGCGCACAGTCCTCTGACTGACAGCGTATGGTCGGCCGTGTCAGGGGCCGTCCTCAAACTTTCTTCACCCAATACAATTTCCAATTCGCGCAACATCTTGTTCTTCATTTCCGCCAAGGAGTGGGTCACGTTCGAAGCGAAGTCACTCCCGCTCCTGGGCTTAATGTAAACGTCAGAGAAGCTATTGAGCGTCGCGGCTTCAAAGTCGACTCCTCTCACCAACTGTTGCCAGATCAAATGGGCAGCCTGGAGAAGCTGGGAGACGCTCGGACGCTCTAAGCCTGTCGAAAAATACAATATTTAGTGAACACAGTTTAAAAAATTGTCAAATAAAATGGTCGCCTTAGTCACCTTGAATAAATTCCGCCATAGATTCGTGACATCTTATGCAAACCTCGTGATATCGGGCGGGAAGTCCACAGGAGATCAACAATGCGACCAAATCCATGTAGGGCATAGTCTCGGAGAGCCCCGAATTGGAGTTGTCGGGTCGCAAGAGATAAATTTCCACTCCACGATTCCTCATAGCTCGAGAAATTTCTCCATACTTGGGATCCATAGTGAAGAAAATCCTAAAGTTGGGATGCGGTCGGATCTCACTAACGTCTCCTCGCTCCGGTATACTGAGCACTCCGTTGGGCTCCAGCAGACCGTTGAGTCTGTCCAATACGGCCGCCGAAGTCAAATTCACGTTGTCTAACAGAAGCCAAGAGCCTTCCATCATAGTTTTCACGAGTAAGGAGTCTATCCATTCAAATCTTCCTCCGGCGTTTACAGATATGGCATTGGAGACTTTAACTTGCAAATTCCTCAAGTAATTCATACTTTTCTCGATGCTCTCAGTGGGCAGATCACACATTTGGCTACATCCGATTAATCTCTCGCAATGCTCCAAAAGAAACTGCAGCTTGCGCTTGAGCACTCTTACGTCGATGTTATAGAAATCTCTGTCGTCTTCGTTCGATTTTATATTTCGATACTCGAATAGATCACTTAGCAATCTATTCGAATTCCACAATTTGAAGTCTTGTAAGATCCACAGGCTTCTGACCGTTCGCATCGTGAGCGTTTCGATGACGTCATAGAGGTTTTCGAGGTTCCTATTGTAATCGATCTGTTCGAACCCACCCAGGAGGTCGGACACGTCCATCGCGGACGTCACCGGTAGAACGTGCAACTGGTTCCCGCTCATATCGGCCAGAACTTGAACCGAACTACTCTTTCCCGCGGCCGTCGGTCCGACTAAAACGGTGAGCCAATTCATTTTCACGTTTAGAGCCAGCGCCTTTAAAGTGGGCAACTGGTTTCGGAGAACGATTAGGTTCGTGGCGGTCGCCCGTCTGTTTTTGTACAGTCTCTCGTCATTTATTTTCAATTTGACATCTCCGAATACGAGATGGCCACTGTCAACGGTGAACTCGGGTCGTTCGTCGCTCCTCGGGTAGTCGGGAAGAAAGACTTCGTTGTACGCGGTCGCCATTTTTTCTTTGTCTTCTTCCGTTCTCATTCTGTTCACGTAGAGAATGTCGACATATTTCCCGGGCGAAAGACTGCGCCCCGCCTTTCGATCGTCGACGAGGGCTTCGCACCACCGCTGAACGTCACGTAAGTTCATCTCCCAAGGGGCACCCCTGTGGCCCCAGGATTGCATTTCCGTTATTTCACGGGAGACTCTGCAGTTGAACTCTACAATTCTGTGCAGGATGTCCGTCGGTATTTGTTGATATTGGGCTTCGACGATGAAAATGAGATCGTCTCTGGTCAAGGTGTCGATGTAAACCTGGGTGAATCTGTTGAGGAAGGACACCGGCAGACCTCTTCTCGCCCCGCCCTGTTTGAGAGGATTTTGACAGGCGAAAAGTTTCGTTTGTTCTTTCACTTTGAAGGACTTTCCCAATTCCGGGATGAAGACTTCACCTCTGTGATCCAGACAGGCGTTGAGACCTTCGAGAACGGGCTGAGGCGCGAGATTGAGCTCGTCCAAGAGAATCCAATCGCCGTGCTGGAGGGCCGTCAAGAAAGCTCCTTCCTTGAATACGAAGGAGCCGTCTTCCGACGGTAAGTCTGTTCCGAACAAGTCGGTTATATCCTGAAAAATAATAAATTTCACTAAAGCCGTTTGAAAAGGAAACGCTAGCACTAAGAATACAATGACTCACCGTCTGATCGCTTAAATTGATCCGGACCACTCGATGTCCAGAGCTCTTCGCCAGAGCCGTCACCAGACTCGTCTTTCCGACACCTGGGTTTCCTTCTAATAAAATAGCTTTATTTAGCTGCAGGCCGCGCAGGAGCCGCAACGTATTAGAAGCTGTGGTCGGTGCTGTGAACGTGAACATCTCCGTATCATTCGGCTTCCTATTTGACCCGATTTCAATGTAAAATGGATGAATCCCAAACTTATTTCCGTCGTATCCAGCCGATGCCGATGAACGTTCGTTGTTTAGTTTATCTCTTAAATTATCAATATTTTCATATCCAAGCGCCGTTATCTGTTTGAGCAGAAAAGTTATTGCATTTTTACGCAATAGATGCAATGTTTCAGAGTCCATGTGACCCGTCAAAGCTGTTCCGAAACAGTCCAGAAACGTCATGCACGCGCCGTGTACGTACGCCTCGGCCGCGTCTAACAATTGCTTTTCGACCGTGGCATTGATGAAGTGAACCCAAGACAATAAGTCACGTATACTGAAAGGAAACTTATTTGTCGCCTCTGAACTCTTCAACCACTCACTGAAGTCCAGTATACAGTTTCCGATTCCCGAACTGCCGTCCTCTTGATTCGCTAGCGCTATACCTCTGGCGACACTTCTTTCGAGAACTTGTAACAAGTCTTCTCTGGAACTCACGTGGTCGCACCATATTTCCGTAAATCTATTACGCAACGCGGGCGAAAGCTCTTTCTTCCCGAAGTCTCCTCCGGGGTTCATGGTCCCGATAAAGTGGAAGTTTCGAACTGCCTTTACCACAACAATGTCGGAGCTCCCGTCGGTGCCTCGCTCGGAGAGCACGAGCTGTCTCTCGGGTTCGAGCAACGAGTTCATTCTTTCTATGACGCTATCGTCTGCGAGGGAGATTTCGTCGGCTAGAAATAAATGTCCAGTTTCCATGGCGTTTATCAACGGTCCGTCGACCCATTCGAACAATTTCCCATCGTTTTTATACTGACGTACCGGTCTCAGGCCACCTAAGAAGTCAGAACTCTCCGTATGCATATGGCAGTTGACAGAGAGTAATTTTCTTTGGCTCAAGGCGGCTAATACTTGGCAAATTGTAGTTTTGCCACACCCAGTTTCGCCAACTAATAATACCGGCTCGTCGAACGAAAAACTTTTGGCGATAAGAACGGCCAGCCTTCGCATGTTGTAAGTCCAAACGACGTGCCGGAATTCCGGCAACCGATTACTTAATATCGCCTCCAAGGTAGATTTAGTGACGGGAGAAGTGTTCTGATGCAGACTAAACAGATTTTTCGGTAAGACTTTTCTTTTTATATGCTTTTCTATAACTTCATCAATTATTTTTCTTTCGTCTGTTTGGCGCACTCTTCCAGCTAAGACTAGGTAGCCCTCGTCGGCCAAATGTTGATCCCAATCATAGAATTTGTCTGCGGTTAAGGTGTCTTTGGAAGCGTGTTTGTATCTCTGTCCCCATCTGAATAAGTCTCTCAGAGTTATGAAGCCGTCTTTTCCTTGAACGGCAGCGGAGCCACGTCTTCTGACTTGAAGTTCAGCCATAACCTCTACCATCTTTTTGCTGTATGTCGGTGGAACGTGACATCTCTGATGCAATATGGTTTCTAGTTCACTTCGTGGTATCTCATCGAAATGCAGTTCGACAAATCTGTTTCTAAAAGCTCGCGAAAGCATCTTTCTCCCGCCGTAGAGGCCGGGGGGGTTTTGTGTAGCGAACAGCATAAAATTTGGGTCGGCCTTGACAACTTCTTGGGTTTCCGGTATAAATAACTCTCGATTGTCGTCCAAAACGCGATTGAGAGCTTCTAATACATCGGTGGGAGCCAGGTTCAGCTCGTCCAGTATTATCCAGTAACCTTTTCTCATGGCCTCGACGAGCACGCCCTCTCTAAAGACTAGACTCCCGTGGGCGTCAGAAGCGTAAGACCCGATGTACTCCTGAACATCGGTATGTTCATGATTGTTGATTCTGACGCAATAGTTGCCCGAAGCTTTCGCAATGTACGTGATGAGCGACGTCTTTCCTACGGACG
Source organism: Pieris rapae (assembly GCF_905147795.1). Classification (NCBI taxonomy): domain Eukaryota; kingdom Metazoa; phylum Arthropoda; class Insecta; order Lepidoptera; family Pieridae; genus Pieris; species Pieris rapae. The sequence continues at coordinate 176,532 of NC_059509.1, read as the reverse complement.
TATCTCCCTGCAGCAGCACCGGCAGTCGCCCCAGAGATATCACACGGGCGATGTCGAGAAGGTTTCTCCTGACCGCGGGAGTTAGAATGTAATCTTCCGGGATTTCAACCTCTAACTTTCCTTGAGGAATCCAGTGACCTTCGAAGAGTAAATAGTTTTGACCCGGCATCTTGGGCTCCGGTATGAGTTGCTTCAGAACAGATTTTATATTTTTCTTTCCGAGAACTGCCCTGAAATCATAAAAATGAGAATATCGAAATGAGCATCGGGATTCAGGATAGAGCATCTTAAGAAAGTTAAGGGAACCATACTTGGCGATCATGGCTTCCACTCTGGGATGTGAAGATCTGTCGACTTGGGTCAGAAAAGAGAGGCAGAACGCCTCGTACAAGGAGCGCGCTACCGTCCCGCACTTGGCTTTAGCGGCGGCCGTCAAGGCTCGGCATAACGTTCTGAGAGAGTAGTGGGGTGCATTCCCTGGAAAAAATAGAAATTGCGTCGGTTAAACCAGCAAATAAAAACACCTTAAGCCGTAAACGAAAGTGAAGTTCCGCACCTGCCCCGTCGACTAAGTTAAGCTTGGCCTCTTTTCTAATGGAAGAATAAAAGGCATATATCGATTCTAACACGGCCCCGCTCAAGTTCATGTGATACAAGTAGTCTCCGATCAGAAGCATCAAGTCATTTCTTTCGGTTAATTCGTCTATGAAAAATTCAGTGAATCTATTCCTGAGTCCCACGGGTAAGTCCTTCTTGCCCACGTCTGTGGCGGGATTCATGCAAGCGAACAGAGTAAAGTCGGGGTGTCTTTTTATAGGCACCTTGTCTCCTTTTTCTAATAGATCGACCGTTTCGTCCCTGTCCTCGAGAAGTCCGGCCAGACATTCCAGTATTTCCGCCGATGCTAAGTTGATCTCGTCCAACAACACCCAATGACCTTCCTGCATCGCTTTGACTAGCGAACCTTCTATGAAAGCAAACGTCAGCCGCGACTCGGCCTTCACCTGCTGCTCCAGTTTAGCCAATTTGTAACCGAAGCTCAACCAGTTTTTTAATTTACGAATTTTGTTCTCGGCCGTCAGCCTCTTCACGGCCGCCTCGTGACTCTGTTTCATGAGGGCGAGCAGCGCGGGCCAGTTCTCGGTGTCGTGACACAGTTCAACGTGACTCAGGAACTTCTGGTTCTTCTCGGCGTTATAAAAGCTCGTGAACAAATCCAGAAACTCCGTCTTTATCGGGCGAATGACGAACTTTAGGTCCACGGGTTTGTACCCACCTAATAAATCGGCGGAGTCCGACTGTTGATTCATATTTATGACCACAAGTTTGCGACCCGTCTGTCGGGCCAGGTACTGCACGGATGACGTTTTTCCTGTCCCCGTTTCTCCCACGAGCAGGACGGGTTCGTTTGACCGCACGCAGCAGGCGATCCTCTCGAGCAGACAGGCGGATTGCCGAGTGAAAGAAAAGACCGCCTGTTTACTGTTAAAGTCGATGGACTCCAACCGTTTTTCCACTCGAGGAACTTTCGCTCGACCGACCACCAAAGCGTCCCGCTCTAACGACACGTTCGGTTTATAGTGTTTGCAGTAGAACTCTGACTTCGTATCCACGATTCCGAGACAAGTTCCGATCTTCTTCGAGAGCTCCAACCTGTTTTCCGGCGACGAGACGGAACACGTGAAGATGTCCAGGGCGTCCTGCAACACTTTCAGAGCTGAATCGGGACTCGACACGTCGTAGCCCACGATTGCCCGGGCGCACCACTTCATCAAATCCCTGGTGGAGATGAGTCTCGAACCGCGGATCACCACCGTGTCGTTATCTTTCTCTGACTTTTCCGTGGCCTGAAGGGAACTGTCGTGACATCCGATGGAAAACATCATAAACACTTCAATCATTTTGGGTGTGATTGTGGACAAACTGGGGTATTGAGTCTGTATCACTTCGCTCAGCTCGGACCTCGAGAGAGGTTCGACGTTGATTACTGTCAGGTGCTTTTGCAGCAGGCTGCTGGAGCTCGATAGTTTCTTTTGAAATCCATAATTTGTAATAAGGGTCCTGCAATGAAATATTATTTGTTAATTTTCTTATTAATATGAAGTGTAAGGTGTATTGTAGCAATTCCGTGCACCTCACCTTTGGGTGACAAAAAGTTGAAATCCAGGGGTGACAGGTAAAGCATCTCGAAAGCCAGGTACACACAGGGTGTTTCTTTCTAATAAGGAGCTAAGTGTCGAAGCCACGTCCAGAGCTGCACAATCTATGTCTTCAAGCAACAACCAGTGACCATTCAGCACTGCCTGAAATAAAACATGCATTTACCGACTACGAACTTCTTAAGATAGACTAAATCATACATAACATTCACTCATTGACTTACTAGAGAGTATTAGTAAATAAAACTATGCTTGAAAAACACTGAACACAAACAGAAACACCTGACAAACATGCATTAAATGTATGGAGCTCACCTCGGTGAGTACACCAGGCGCCCAAAGGAATTCTCCTGGTACATCCGTACATTGATGAGACCCCAAAAGCATTCTGGAATCAGTCTGGTCTCCGAGTTGAACTTTCTTAAAAGCTATGCCCTTCCGACCAGTCACGGCCACTAGGTGTTCCACTAAAGAAGTTTTACCAGACCCTACGGGACCCATTAATGATAGAGCCTTTCCTGTAGAAAAAATATTTAATAAGATTATTTTTAACGGGACAGGAATACATTGAGTCAAATTATTATGGCAATCAAACCTGAGGCAACTGCAAGAGCCAGACTCCTTAAATTATTAACAGTGGATTTCACAGGAACCAGATTGCCAGCTTTAACATTATTTTTGTCATATATTGGCAACACTACACCATCTATGTTAATAATGGCTTCGGTGGTAACAGTCATGTTATCAATTCCGGATCCAATAGTTTCCTGGTCATACTTAGAAAATGTATTTTTTAGTTCGATCTCTTTTGAAATCTTTAGGTTATCGCTTACAGTGTTTGATTGAGACTCTGTCATGTTTGTTAATATAACCATACACTCTTTAACCATCCTGAAATATATTTTTTTTATTGTTTATTTATCCTTTTTATGTACATTTAATTTATAAGTGTATAATACAAAAGCACTCAATTATTTACCATCTAATTTCATCATCTTCATGATGGCTGAAGTTGATGACAAATTTTGTCCAATCCCATTTTGAAGAGAATTCATTTGGCAACTTCTTCAGAAGCTTATAGCAGCACAACACTATATTACGATCAGATATCTTCTGCCTGTAATCTTGTAATCGTCTCTTTTTAGGAGCCACATTATATGAATCTTCGTGGTAAATGAAGACCTCATACGGTGGTACAGAATTAATTTGAAAATATTTTTGTGCATATCTAAAAAATAAGAAAATCTGAATAATTATAATAGTACAAGAAAAAGCATTTCATTTTTGTATTTATTTGTGGGTCTTCTCCACCAAGCATTATAAAATATATTATAGATCTATTTATTGAAATTACATCTTAAACAAATATGAAAATCGATCATAGATTGTAGTTGCAGATTACAGTTATCAAAAGTTTGTTAAAAAAACCTACACATTTTTAATAACAAAATAGTAAATAAAAAACATGTGTGCAATTCGCATGTGATAGAAGTGAAACCTTAAAAAAACAATGTTTAAGAGTGTTTAATATTTTAATATAATATAAATTATACTATTTTCATCCCCATTGACAGCCAATCTTATGTGATATAAAGAAAAATATTGATTTTAAAAAAGAGGCGCTGGGTGTTTTTATAGATTTGAAAAAAAGCATTCGATACCGTATTGCATAAAAAAATTAGATCGCATAGAAATAAAAGGTTGTGCGCTAAAATTATTCAAATCTTATCTAGAACCCAGACAGTCAAAATAGGTAATGCTCAAAACTCAGAAATACCAGTAACATGTGGCGTCTCACAAGGGTAGACTCTTATTAGATCCATTGTTCGGTATAAATATCCAGACTATGGTTGCTCAAGCTCAGTCAACGAAAAAGGCTCTATTTTGTTGGTTTCAACAAAATCTGCTAACCATAAATATTTCAGAAACATCTTATGTAATATTCAGGGCAAAAAATAAAAAAACATCTTTCAGTTGTTAAATGTTCGAGACGTTGAAATTAACAAAAAAATGGGAAATATATCTGGGTCTTAGAATAGATACATATTTTAAGTGGAACTTTCATATTTGAACAACGGTTACTTTCCAGATTGCTGGAAAATCACAAGAGTGATTCCTACACACAAAAGTGATAGAAAAGACTTTGGAAACATATAGAACGGTGGGTATTTTATCGACTGCCGATAAAATATTCGAACGAGCTCTGCACCAAAGCATTTTATAACAAGTAGAAGCGTAACTTTCAGACTGCCAGCATGGCTTCAGACCCTTACGTAGTACCAGCAGCAACTTACTGAACGCAATTAATTATGTAAATCCAGTTATGGACGCCGGATTGCAGGTAGATTCTGCATACTTTGATTACAAGAAGGCGTTTGAAGTCGTGGATAATGACATACTGTTATCGAAGTTGGCCAGTATTGGCCAAAACTTCTCTCACAACATCTCTCAGATAATTAGCAAAACTTTTTTTGCTGAGAGATCGCTAGCAGTATGTAGAGTACAAAAGATATCAGTCGGAACCATACTACACTAAATCAGTCGTGAGTCAGAGGAGCAATCTAGGGCCATAGCTGGTTGCAATAATGGTTAACGATTTACCACAAGTAATAAAACATGCTAGATGCCTTCATTTGCAGACGATCTAAAATTACTCCTGTCAATCCGAGGGGTGGACGTCTGTGAACGCTTGCAAGGAGATATAGATGGAGTATGTGAGTGGAGCAATAAAAATAAGCTCGTTGAATATAAACAAATGTGCCATGGTGACAATTGGTCACGCCAAATTGCCTCGTCATCATGAGTACGTGTCAGGGGTGATACTCAAGCGGGATACGTCGGTATCTCTTACCGTACGGTACGGTTAGTAGGGCGAGTAGATGCCCAACTGAATTTCCGAGATCGTGTAGTGGACATTTGCAAGAAAGCTTACGCAAAGATGGGATTTATGCTTCGAAGGGCAGCAACATTCACTAATATTAAAGCTATCTCAACCTTATACAACGCTCTGGTTAGAAGTATGTTGGAGTGTAACTTGACTGTTTGGGCTCCGCAAGAAGCTACTTACTGCTTTAAGTTGGAGCGCATACAGAATAAATTTACACGACACCTCTATTACAAACTGGTTGGCGTCTATCCCTTAATGTACCCAACACTATTTGTTGATGGTGGGGTATAATAAATTGAAAACCAGACGGGACCCACAGTTGGCCTACTACGTGCTGAAAGTCTTGAGGGGTTTAGTGTGCAACCCGAGTGTACTCCAATTACCTATTAGGATATGTGCGACGGCGAAGGCCTAGGTTATATGGGATACCAAAGACAAGAATAACGGGGATCTGTGCAATAGCCAGTCTATCCAGGACGTTGCGCCTACTGAATGCTGTCTCCGACACTATCGACATATTTGTATGTTCGCAGAGTTAATTCACAGTAGCAATATATTGTTCAAAGTCAAAGTCAAAAATATGTTTTTAATACAGTTGCTCAAAAAGTGGCATATTGCAGGGACGTTAGCGTATAGCGTTCGGAAAGAGGGCTATTACACACTCGTGCTTTTTCTTTCCCAACTGTCAAAACAATGGCTATCAAAACGAATAAACCAACCACGAAGGTTTTACTAATAAAAATGTTTTTATGATTCACGCCAATATTTTAAAAAGAAACGACTAATTTGTTTCAATATTTCAATATACTTAATTTTATATAATTTTAATATCAGATTTAATTATTGGATTCAATGATTTAGGTTTGGTTTCTTTTCATTTCATATCAATAAAAATATTCTACTTCAGACTTGGCTGTATGGGCGTAGTTCCCTTTGCCTACCCAGAATAGGTGAAGAAAAGAAAAAAAAATCTATGCTCATATTCTTTTAGGGTTGGTGCCATTTTCCAAAAAATGTTCTTCGCGAGTTGAGTTCTTTGTTGCACAAAATTTGTAGTTCCGACGATATTTTATTTGAATTAATACCACCCGAACTCAGTATAATTGCACAAAATGCTTCGGAGAACAATTTACCGGAAACGTAAAAGTCGCTATATATCTATGTGCAATTAATTTATTGCGTGGAGAGAAGAGAAAAAAAAGAATTAATTATTAAAAATAATTGTTCAGTAAACGTGCGGAACCGTCATAGCATCTTGTTCCGACTGTCAACCGGTAGACATTCGTCGGAACTCTTTGCAATGACAGGCTTTCCGCACTTGTAATACATATAATATATTCAAATAGGTAAAATAATATTTTAAAAAAAAATGTACACTTATGAACATCAAAAAAAAGAGAAATGTACAATAAATGAATCTAATTTTATGTATATTTCTTTTATTGTATTTTTTTGTTATTTATATTATGCGTCTAATTTTTATGTACTTTATTATATTTTATTAAATGTTTCTTGACATTATCGTATTGGCATAGGCTGTAAAGATAACGTGTGTATTTCTGAAATAAATATATCACACATAATTACCAAACTAAAATCACTTATAAGCAGATTTTAGTCAATATCAAAATGTATTCCGCAATCCTTACGTCATTTTATTTATAATTGTTTAGTCAAGCATGCAAAAAAAAAATTTTAACTTACAAACACAACAAAAAAAAATTAATAAAAGTATAATTTTATAAAACAGACTAAAATCTACCAAGAAACCAAAATTATAACGATTAAACAACAATGCTAATACAGCTGTACATTAATTAAATTTTTTTTAAATAACACTCGCCATAGAAGCTTATCATTTAAAAAAAAATACACAACTACACGCAATTCTCGTCGAGCGAGTTTGCTTATCTTGCCGAAGCCGCATTAAACTTTTTGAAAAAGTCTATTTTGGTATGAGGGTGTGCAATTATTTAATCAATTACCACCTAAAATTCGCAATATTGGTGTGATTGATAAATTCAAAAAGGCAGTACAGATGCATGTTAGAGTGAACACAGTTGACTAAAATTGAGATAGCTAATATCAATGTGTATGTCACTAATATATATATATATATACATATTAATATTAAGTATCACATGTAAATAAAATATTTTTTTGTAATGAGAAATGTTCTGTTAACATTTTAACTTATAAGTTTTATATCAATAATTAATTATTATTTTTTTAAATTTAATTGGTAAATACTAAAATAATGAAAGTTCAAAAATTTGATGAAATGAAAAAGCAATAGTAATAAAGACAGACAAAGACATGAAATATAATGTGGGAGAAAATGAGATAGAAAGCATTATACAGTACATGAAAATAAACTTTAAATAAAGTGTAGTAAGAAGTATTCACTTTCCATAATTAATTATATGTAAAAAAATTGATATATTTCATCCAATTTTATAATTGAACTACTTAGTTGACATACTTATTTAATTTTTTGCACACCTATGTTTCTTTTATTGAGAAAATAATCAAATACACACTTATTTAAAGTTTATACACAGTATACTGCTTCTTTTCTCATTTTGATGAGATGCATGCGGTTTGAAATCACAACGATTCTAAAGAAGTTTCACTTCAAAACTTACTGTAACACATCGGGATGGTCACTCAGTAATGCCAACACAATAGAATATTCTAAATGTTTTGTTTTTTCACAATCTGTTCCCAGATCATGATTACTACTTTGAATTACTGGTTTCAAAGGGATTTTTGATGATACAAGAGCTAATGTAAGGTTGGATAAATATTTTCCAAATAGCACAGCATTGTCAAAGTTCAATATGTATTCTGATAGTGAGGAAATTAAACTTTCTGTATTTTCAGGATCTTTAAATAGTGACAGCTGAAATAAAAAAAAAAACATGTATGAATCACTCATATAAAATCAACTTTGTATTCGTGGAAAAAATACCTATTTTAACATTTTTTTTCTACAAAAATTATTGATAGAGTTTGTCCATAATCATGGATTTCAAATTCTCAACATACAACATAGTGTACACTTAAAATGTACCCCTGTATATTTACTTAGAGTATCTATTTACTAACCCTTATTTGTTGACATGTTTTTACAAGTTCACTGCTCTTTGTTTCAAGCTCTAATTGCTTGATAGCAGCAACTAGTTTATCACACATTATATCATTTAATGGAGCAGCAACTTAGCACCTTTACTCTGAAAAATAAAAACTACTTTTCTCACATGGGATTATAAGAAAGAACCGGCACAACGTGCACAATGGAGCACGTGCGTACAGTAATACATATTATATATAATATTTAATTTGTAATTTGTCATATGTCAAATTAACATAAGTCGATATTGACCACTGCCAATTGTCATGTGTCAATATCAATAGTATCAATATGACTACTCAGTGACGTAATATCATTTCCATACAATTTTACACCAGTTAGCTAAAATCAAAATTAAAAATTATCCTTTTTGGAACTGTGGGAAAGAATAAAAGAAAACACAAAACTTCAAAGATATTCATGAGCAGTGCAAAAAGCACATTGAAACCCACTTCCATAGGGAGGCATTGAAAACTGCTTCCTGCTTCGAGGGGCACTGCTGTCGATTTTTCTCCATGACATCAGGATTCAGGCGGACAGCGATTGACATATCAGTCTGCAATAACTGTCCTTCCATCTTGCCGCACAACTGTCGCGAAATAACATTTCCGACCAAAGAATGAGTCAATCATCTTTTTTCCTTGACTTCTTCCTTTCTTTACTTTAGTGTGGCTGATCCTCGAAAGGAAGTACTCACTGAGTTGACTGTCTTTTGGTTTCGCGTTCGTAGCAATATATCCACCACCTGTATCGATGTCAAGTGCAGTAACCGCCGTTGAACTTATCTAAAATTTGGCGACACCAATCCATGCGAAGGTGTTTCTAGCCGTCGGTTAACGTATGGGGAATCCATCTGGTACAAAGCTTCCTGACGAGTAAATGTTTGTGTAATATTTTTAGAATTTGACTCATACCATTGCCTAGGCTTGCCCGTACCTGCTGAAAGGTCACTCTCTACTTTTTCTCTATCAAGCGTCGTAGAGCACTGATATTATCTTCAGTAGTTGTTGCTAAAGGACATCCCTCAGAATAAAAAAAACAATTCTTTATTATCATCGATTTTTCATACTAAAAACAATCGATTAATTTTATGCAAAATGTCACATCTCTAGTAAATCTCTAGTAACCAATAGAAAAGTTCGAAAGTTAAAATGGCGGATTGTTTACAAATTTGTACTGTTGCACAAAACATCAAAAAGTGTTTTTAAATATTTAATTAGTGTAAATTACAACTCAGATACCATAAATGACTCCAAATGTCACGGAAGTGTTCAAATCAAGGCCCCCGAGACCCTATCTAGGGGTCTGAATAAGCAAATTCAAGGTAAATAGAAAAGTTTACAATGGCGGATTGTTTACAAATTTCTAATAATGCACAAAATTTCGTAAAATTTTTTAAATATTTAATTTATTTAAAACTACAACTTAAGCAGCAAAAATTACTCCAAATCTCACGGAGGTTTTCGAATCAAGGTCCCCCGAGACTCCTACACACTCAGTTTAATCACAATCAAGGTATTGAATATAAGATCCAACCCTATTCCTTAAAATCAATACAGATGGATACAAAGTCCTATGAAATACTCCTTTCAAAACTAAAAGACTCTCTTTGTGAAGCAGATGGATGTACAAGTAACTATTTCAATAATGTAATTTTGGAGTGCAAGACTTGTATCGAACAGGTTTGTTATGCAATGGCTTGTTAGATAAAAAGTGTGTTAAATGAAAAAAAATATTCACCATTTTTATATTATTTATTAACACTTTGTTGCAACATACAGTTCAATTAAAATAAAGTGCCCTTAATGAAAACATTTTTCTCCTTTCAGTGTTTATGTGCAGCTGTGAATTCTATAGATTCCTTGAATTGTAAATATTTATTAAGTTGTCTAGAAAATGCAGGTTGTTTGTTGCAAATGCTATCAGTCTATATTAGGAAGGTATTGGCATCTATACCTTTTGTGTGCTCAAACATGAAGCAATATCCTACTGCCACTGGATATATCATTTTGTCTGTCTTCAATCATTGCAAGTCCAGGTAAATATTGTAATTATTATACTCAATATTTTTACATCGTCACAATCACAATAATTGCAATTGGTCTCTTACCTATTCTAACTGTATTAGTTTTAAATTATATTATTTTGTGTGACCATTTCAGTGAAACTGTATATGGTGAATACCTTACGAAAGTACAAAGACAACTAAAAGAATTATTTAGAACATGCCATGAACTACAGCTCACTTACCTGATGACATTAGAAATGCATTTCAGCTTTGATTTGAGTCAAACAGATGATTTAGGGGTTTTATTGGAAGGTAAGCAAATCAAACATGTTTGCCTCATTCAAGTCAATGTTTAGATTTTATAGAAAAAGATCTATAATAATTAAAAAGTTTTGTTGTGATTGCTTTTTCAGTACTAGATTTAAATTTGAAAATAAGTCAAGTGGTAGAAAACCTAGATATAAAGACTATGGCTGAACAATGGAAAGCTTACACAGCATTATGTGATAAATATTGTAAATACATTGAAGACAAGCACATATATAGAAATTGTGTGGATATGTTGTGCGAGATGATCAAGAGCAACATGAAAAATGTCTTAGAGGTATAAATGACAAGCAATTTGGTGTCAAATTAATCATAGATTTTTTTTATATTAATTTATTCCTGTGCTTTAGACATGCCCAGACGGAGCAGGCAAGACTGTAATTAGACCAGTGAAAGTTGCAAGCTTCGGTATAAAAATTCTAACTAAAGTGTGCAATATCTTTAAGAAGGGGTCTCATGATTATAATGAGATTATTTATCTTTTAATATTTCTAAACACGTAAGTTATATTTTGATTAAAGGTTTTCACCACCTTGAAATTGCATTGCAATACAATTCATAAACTGAAACTGTAACTATTTCATTGTTCCAAGGATTACTCTCGGGCAAAAGAAACTCGAAGAGCCGTCGGTAAACCCGGGAATTGGAAATAGGCGGACCTTATAATATGTAGGCTAACGCAATCAATATAAATCTTTCAGGTACAACGCTTCTTACCTGGAATTATTTTTAAAGAAACCCTTGGAAATGAGTAATCTCATCGAAGAAAGCACGAGAGCTCCTTCGCTGGCCTTGGTCAACGCCTTGGCCGCCGACCAAGCCTTCGTTCATGTGAGTCGACGGCGATGTCACGATTAAATATCGAAACCACGTTAGTCCACTCCGACAAAAGAGTGAAATTGATCGTTTGTTTTAGGACATCTGCAAAGTGAACGAAGCCGAATGTGAAAATGAGAAGTTTATCGGCTACTTCATTCTTCTCACGGACGTCTTGATCTCACCGAACGGCTTCGAAGCTCCGGACGACGCGAGACTGAATGCGATGACACGAATGTTCCGTCTTTTGTCTGACGGTAAGACGCGACGGACTCGCCTCGAGACGACTTCGGGTCGAGTGAACGCGTGTGTTTTGATTCCAGGCCACGTCTGGTTCAACGTCGGAATAGAACTGGAACTGGCCAAGAGAAGGTTCGGTCTGTTCGAGTACGCGCTGACGGTCGGCACGGCCTTCGCGAGGACGCTGAGCGGCGACGGGTACGCGGCTCTGGAACGCCTTTTGGCGACCACTCTGTTGGAGACCGACTGCTACGGCGCTCTCTTCGCGGCCGATCTGTGGATTCTATTGATGAGGTGGACGGTCGAAATGGATCGACACTTGTTTTGTATCCGTTTAACAAAAAGTTTTGACACGGAGCCATCTCGCGCAGGTCGAGCGACCGTGGCGATCTGGCGGCGGAGACCGCGTCGTCTCTGCTCCGGTTGTATCGGAGCCTCGCTCGGAGGCCGGCGTTTCATCGATCGCCGCAAAGCGTTCACGTCACCCGAGTCATAAGAAATGTGTTCGGGCTGTGCGCGAGACCAGACAAGGAAAGAATATTAAATTTGTACAAATCGGAAGACTATTTCGATTTATGGTCGGGATCGACGCCGACAGAAGTCGGAGGTCGGCAGAGCGCAGGCGATTCGTTCGTGAAGATGCTGAAGGGGTTCCTCGATAACGATGAAATCGAATACGTGGTGAGTCGACTCAGTGTAACGTCGTTTGAGACATGACTGATAAGGAAGAATCGTCATTTATTCATAAAATCATGGTTTTGAATATTTCAGTTACCGCCATTGGATCGGCGGACGGATCTGATATCTGGAACGTTGTCGACCCTGTGGAGGCAGACGAGGACGGGCGGGGCCGACGAGCAGCGATGCGAAAGGCTTCGGCGGTTGACCACTCTCACCGAAACTTTCGGCCGCTTCTTGTCCGACGAGACCGTCCGCGAGGTGGGGCCCGTCTCCTTTCTCCGCGTGGCCTTCGAGAGGGTCGGGCTCGGTTTGATCGCAATCGTCTTTTCTTTTCAGATTCACGGCACCATCGGAGACCTGTTGAGGAGTGGCGACGAGAACGTCCCGTTCGTTTTGTTTCAAAAGTATTGTTCGTTCTACGAGAGAGGCGTCGTCGGCCGAGAGGCTCTCTCGCGAGACGTGTTCGCCGGAGTGCTGGACGCGAGCGACGAGCGAATACGTCGGCACGCGACGGTCACGCTCCAGAGATTCCGGAGAGTCGAAAGAGTCGTTCGAGAAGATCCGACTCTGGTCGGATGTCTGGCGTCTGCGGACCGAGAGCCTCGCCGTCGATCTTCGCAGTTTGAACTTCGGATGCGAAGCGTCCGGAGTCATCGCTTCTCTCACGGATGCCTCTCGGACGACTCTCCGTCGGAAGACGCCGAGCGACCTCGCTCCAAAAGGATAAAGTTGGACGACGGCGAATGTGAAAGTTTAATATCGAGATTGGAAGATGACGTGCGTCGCCTGAGCGAGCTGGAGGCCGAAGGGGGGCTGAGCGACGAGCGGAAGTCGATATTGTCGAATGTACTTCATAAATTACAAAATATACTCGAGTCTTGAACCGTCGCCTTTTATTTGGAGTCCTCGGGGGCGTCTGGGAAGGGAGCGGGAGAGGGAGAATGAAACAAAATTTATTTCACATTTATATTTAGTGTTAAAAAATCTTTACAAATGAGTGAAATATGTATAATAATCGTTACCGTAAATCGTAAATTATCATTATCTGCTTAAAATATAATTAATCAATACTCGGAGGTAATGAGACCTCGGTTCGGCTCGAAGCCGCGAACTACTCTTAAATTGGCTAACTAAATAAAATTAGGTTTTTCCACGCCCGAGTCTCCGCTTAGTCGGTAAATACAAAAAGTAAAGTGAAGTCTATCAAAACGGCAAACGGTCGGTTTGTGCGACTCGAGCTCCCCGAACTTCGGGCCGAGTTGTATTTACACGAACGAGAGTCCCGCCAACAATAAATGGTCTACCGCTACAGATACGTACATAAATTAACTCTTACGAATACGTCCCCTCTACGAGCTATAGAAAGATAAATATGTATATATGCGAATCAGTCCATCCCTAGTCTTCGTAATGATAATAGATCCCTGCCGAACCTAGTTCGCTCCGGACGCGCGCCTCCGCTCGAACTCGCGTCGACTCGTCCTCGAGTTTTCGGCCCCGGGGGACGCTAGCGGGGCCGGCGGTGGGGACAGAGGGGCACCGCGGCCAGCGTCGCCGAATGGGGCAGCGGGCGCCGCGGCCGCTGCGTCTGCAGCTGCTGCAGCGAAGCGCTGGCGTGCAGCAGCAGCTCGGGCGGCACGCGGCCCGCCCCCGGGCAGAGGGCCGGGCAGGGCGCGGGCGGCGCGTGTCGGCGGGCGGGCAGGGCGGGCCGGGCTCAGTAGGCGGACGCCTCCTTGTACTCCGAGTTGTCCATCGTGAAGAAGTCCTCGAGCTTCCACTGCAGAGTCTCGAAGGTGGGTCGCTTGAGCGCGTCCTTGTGCCAGCACTCGAGCATGATCTCGTAGAGGGCGGGCGGGCAGTTGGGCGGGCAGGGCATGCGGTACCCGTGCTCCACCTGGTGCATCACCTCGGCGTTGGACATGCCCGGGTAGGGCGTCCGGCCGTAGGTGACGAGCTCGGTGAGCAGGATGCCGAAGGACCACACGTCGGACTTGATGGAGAACTTGCTGTAGTTGGCCGCCTCCGGCGCCGTCCACTTGATGGGGAAGCGCGCGCCAACGCGAGCCTCGTATTCGTCCTCCTGCGTTTCAATGTTCCGTTGCATTATCACAATCGGGGCTAAAATTATAAAGTGAGATTCCGGCGAATACCTTGATCAGCCTGGCGAGGCCGAAGTCGGCGATCTTGACGATGTTGGCGTCGGCCACGAGCACGTTCCTGGCGGCGAGGTCTCGGTGGATGTAGTTCTGCGACTCCAGATAGGCCATTCCCGCGGCGATCTGCGCCGCCATGTCGATCAGCTGCTGCAGCTTCAGGCCGCGGCCTTTGCCTGCATCGGGACGTAAGGATCATGCACTCGTTCGATAGACCGATATGTGTTAGAAATGATTAATTTGTCATTAGTTGGGGCACCTTGCAGATACTCCAACAGCGATCCGTTCTTCATGAGCTCGGTGATGATGTATATGGGCTCTTCGAGCGTGCACACCGCGTACAGCTGGATGAGCTTGTTGTGTCTGAGTTTCTTCATGATTTGAGCTTCGGCGAGGAAGTCCTTGGGGTCCATGGTGCCAGATTTGAGGGTCTTGATGGCGACGGGCGTGGTGCTATTCCAGAGACCCTCCCACACCTCCCCGAATTGTCCGTGTCCCAGTTTTCGGACGAACTTCAGGGAGGAACGATCGATCTCCCATTGGTCTCTCGTCCTGTGAGACAGACCTTCGGTCACGGGTTTCTCGACCTGAAATTGAGTTAAGAGTCAGTAAAAGTTTTCCTTTAAATTTCCGACGCAGCAAGTCACATGAGGACGATCAGACGGCGCCTCAAACGTGATCCAGGAATAAAGAATAGAGAATGCGGCGTGCGACATTAACATTAATTTCTAGCGAGAATCGTTTAACTATTAATGAGCCCGACTGCCAATAAAGTATGAATATTAATAGCTCGTGTTTATGTACGTCAAATAAACGTGCACCTAATATAAAAGGTAAAAATAAACATGACTAACGCTGGACCAGAGACATACTTTTACTCGTAGTCCGTAGACCTACTGTCCGGCTCATTGTGCCGTCAATTATCGAGTCGTTAATTCTACGTGTGGCCGTTTCAGCTGTGATCTATGGAACATTATGTTTTCACGTGCTCACAATGTCAGCCGAGCCGTAAAGCGTTCGCCGCCCACCACGAGTGCCCATTAGCCACGTGACTGTCGGCTGACATTCTGCTGACTAGAAATTTCCTCTACGACTCGGCTGTAATACTGTGGCGTCTGTATGTACACAGATAGTATCAGTGCGTATACGACGCGTCGGTCAGGGAAGACGGGCCGGCTGCGTATTTGTAACGTGATATATTTTTATTCTCCTCGCGTAATCTAACACCGACGGTAATAATGGCAACTGACCACAAACCCGAGACTCGACGTCTCATACGCAACGATTCGATAAACAATCTTGATTTAAACGGTAATATAAAATTACTGTTATCGAACGAGGCGTTATATCATTGGCTTGTTATCCAACCGTCAAATCGTACACTAATGAATATCTGTCACTGAATAATATTGAATGGATCCACGAATTATGCAATAATTAAATGTTGTTTACATTTTGTTTGTCAAAGTTTAGCAAATCATTTTTAGTCGACGTAATCGAGTTATTACACAATCCCTTACAATATATCCTCCTCGTCTCTAATGTCCTCTGTTCGTGTTACCACTTATTAAATGCGAAATGCTTTTCTCGCAATAAATACTCAACGATGACACACATACATACCTGTGCATAAAATTATAATACCTGATTAAGGAAAACGAATAGCATTGCAAATAAATATTATACTCCACAAAATTGCTTTATACTTAAATGACGTAGACGTACAAGAATTTACGCTTTGGCGTTATTAAACAATATAAATTGTTTTTGATTAATACTAATTAGTAACAGCCACTGAAGTAAGTGTCTTTGTTATTGAATCTAATAACACCACATCACCTATTTTTCTCTTTAATCACCCTTTGAGCTCAGATTTGACCAAGCTTATAGATATAGATATACCTAATTCAAACTAAAACAAAACAAATCACCATAACACTGACCTTGAGCGAGTATAGTGGACCGTTGCTCACTCAAAAGCGTAACGAATCCTCTCAAAGTGATTCGAGTAACGAACTCGACTATTAACAACGCCGGTGTTTGACGGTTTTTGGAAAACATTCCTGTTGTTTTCATCTACGCACATGATTAATTAACGGTGCGACTGCACAGCATTATTTTGTGGTTCCCGTCTCGCAACTTTCAAAAATGTAACTGGATTTTAAAATGTTCTTCAGCGAATTAATTAACCAGTTCTAGTTGTAATGTCATGTTATTTTTTTTGTTTATTAAAAATCTTAATTTTTTTTCCGAGATGACAATTTGAGTCTGCCGGTTAAATTAACCATTAACAGATAACGTTCGAGGAAATGCTAATGACGTGCGAATGACTCGGCCAGATCGAACTCTTAATTGTTCCAATAATGACGCTTAATTTAAAAATACAAAAGAGAATTATTGTTTTACAATACTAATAATAATCAACGTAACTAAACGCTACATTCGCATAATTGCTATGTTGCTTTATTATCTACATGTCTGCTACATGCACGTGAACCTTATTTGGGGAGGGCGAACTCTGCTCTTGTCTTTTATAAGATTTATATATGAAATAGAAACATATTTGACAATAGCAATGATATAACCTGTTACCGCATATTCGGCGCGCTATGAATGATGACGTAACTGCACCCACTAATAAACTTTACCCAACTTAGGCTTGGCGAATGAAGACGGTTCATAGATATGTTTCGCGAAATGTGGTTTTATCGAATCGATGACAAAACGTGGGGTCCAATGAAAGCGGGGTCACAACCTTGGCGCCGGTCAGCTTCAGAGCAGAGCGTTGCATAACATTGGAAACTTCGATACGTTTGACATTCTTCAAAAGCTGCATCACCGCGCTTCTATTGAATTATGTATGGTCTTTAGAAGAATTACTCTTAACTATTAAAAACGAACGGAATTCACATTCAATTAATACGTGACGGGTTGATGTCATTCAGAATTCTTTGTCATATAAGTCCACTCTTAAACGACGTACTCATTAGATTAAAAAAAATCATTGTTTCGTAGAATTAACTTCGATCGTCAAAATGTTAAACCTCTTCGAGCACAGTGGTTTATCGCTTCACGAAAAATTGCATATATTCGTAAATCGCATTTAATTTCTATTTGACTATGAAATGACCATTTACGCCCGTCGTCCAATTGAACTAAGTGCAGAGAGGACGGTCGATGCTATTAAAGAAACCATCTTGAACACACCTGAACGCAAGGTTTGCTAAGCGAGACGCAGAGGCCGTCCGCGTCTTTACTGTAATGCTCCACCAGCTCCTGTAGAGTCCTGAAGGTTGTTCTACGAGCGATGAAGAAGCCTCCTTCATCCAGCTGTCTGATGCGGTAGTGTTTCACCGTGTCGCCGTCCCGGACTGTAAAAAACCTTGTTTAAACAAATCTATAACATAATATTTCATTTTTAAGTATTTTCACAAAAGAGACATAATTAGAGGAAGCTTAAATTATATCCAGTTAATACTACCAATGAAAGTGTGTGTGTGGTGTGTTCTATTTATTAATGCTCCATTAAGAACCTATAAATATTATACCAATAAATCGCATTTCAAATTGTGTGTGTAGATTTTAATTCAATGTCATCGATTAACATAGAAATTCGTTAAAAATGTAGATTTATTTTTAATAATATGTAATTACCAGATAACATTAGATAGTGATTACACACACTGTATTGTGCAAGAGGTTTCACAATCATTTTTCAAGGAAAAAATTACCGGTCGATTGTTACGTTGGTAAATATATTGAAAATATAATAAAACTTATTACCGCTACATTAACAGTCCAATGCCAAACAAACTATTTAATCAGCAAAATGTTGCATCCTCGCTCGACCCCAGTTCAAGTTCTTCAAAAGCTCTTATAAACTTAAAGTTGCTCTTATCAGCTCGGTCGTCGCGTGGCTATTAAAAAATAAATACCTACTTCGTAGTGTGTTGTAAAGACCGCTCACCGCAATTGAGTTATAATTTATGAATACTACAAAACTTAATAACGTATTACAAATTTCACTTTCCTTAATGATTGAGAAAGTGTTTAGACGCTTATTTCCCCCATTGTAACCGTGCTTATACGCCTTACGCAGCTTCGTGTAAACGTTGACATAAATAATCTATTATCTGTCGGCGTTTAATTGTTTCTATTATTAATGAAACAATTTATTTAGTCAGGACTAAGGCCTGAAATATAAGCTTAACGGTTGCCTTCATAAACAACAAGTGTCAGATGGTAATACTTATGCAAATCAATGGAGCACATTAGTGGTGCATGAATGTTAAGGTCAGAGAACAAAAGCAGTTTTCGTGGCAGGCCTTGAAACTTAACACCAATTGCAGCCGAGGACACCTCGTTTTCTTCACAATAACGATTCAATAAAATATAATTAAGGGTTACAGGTTCTTCTATCATTCCAGAATGAGTTTAGTATTATGATGTAATAGTAAATGCCGACGCGACGTGGTCTGCAATCCATATAGCAGATTGGCGCAATATAATTTAAGTCGTCTCTCAACACTGTTACAATTCCAGCGAGAGCCACCGAACTGTATGTAGGATTTCATTACAATTCAACGCTAGTAACTGACGAGATGTAATTCTGAAAATAAAATCTCTTTTGCTACGGCCCGAGCTAAGAGACTTCTACGAGTATTCATACACCTTCCCAATACACATACACTCAATTAATAACTTATTACACTGACAGTCCTAACAATTAACTTATAATTGCGTAAGAATAAAAAGACATGAAATATGCAGTAATGAAGTTTATAAAATTAATTAGTCGTCAGTCACGAGTGGGCTTTTATCGTTCTAGTCCTTTACACATGTTCGTTTGTTCCCACGACGCCAGAGAACTTGAAAAACTTAACCGGTTTACTATGAAGATTCAATCGTCGAAGGGCGCACACTTTATATCTATCTAGCCATTGCCCTCGGCTTCTATCACGTACAGAGTTGCCACATTTTACGTATTTTCCCGCTGCGTTACTTTTTAAACGAACGCACAACGAATTGGAAGAGAAACAGAGACACAGAATACACTCACCCGACAGCGAGAAATCATTGTGACGACTTTCCGAATCACGAATCAGAAAAGCTCCATGTTCATTTTCCGGCAGGAGTAGTTTCTTCTCTGCTTCAATTCGTTTTATTTTTCGGAAATACCATCTGTGAAGAAAATATAAATTAATGTTTATCATCGAAATTATGAACGAAACAATTTCATTATAAGAACTATCTAACTATCCAGAAAGCTACGAGATGACTCAACAGCGACGAATGAGTGAATATTTCGCATTCAGTTGGCGTAGGTACTCGCGCGCCGCGAGTACTTGCTTATTGTTTAACTGATTTTAACGCGAAATCTAAAAAGGATATGACACTACACCATTTAACGATTTAAAAATATGTATAAAGCGATTTGCATTTTCAGTAAGTCACTCTTGAATTTGGTACAAGATACGATTCCTTCTTTCTAGTAAATATTATAAATCCAGTGCATGTTTAGCGTCGATACTGTTCAAGTTACACGAATGCGCTAAGTATTTCTCAGTAGCAATGTTGCAAAATTCCCGTACTGCACAATACAATAGCAGATTGTTGAGAATTTCAAATTACAGACGTGGTCCGTCGAGATTCATTTATCAGTGAACCCTTATATTCATATTTTTAATTAAGTAGTTAAGTTCATTCAGACAATGTTTCACATACAATTACAATCCTTAAGGGACGCAATTTATCTTTTTTTTTCACTATTTAAGAGCTATTTGCAGGAACGATTCATAATGATCGTAGGTTCGATTACACAATATTTTAATATTTTACAGCGTTTGCGACGGTGAGTTCTAATTGTTTATTGTAGCCCGTAGGCGCGGATTAAATATTATTATAACAACAGAAACTTTAACACTAAAGAATAGAAACTTTGACAAAAAACAAACTGAAATTACTAAGAAGAACCAAGCGACAAATAAAACCAAGGTTTTCCTAATTCATTTGCATCGTCAAAAGAAAAATATATAATAAAGGGAAACTACGATCTTATTACAATTCAATGTCGGATTCTGTCGATAAAATCTTAAAGGATATTTATTGGTATAGGAGCCGTGTCACAATAATCATAAAAATTCGCCGTGAAAACTATGCTGTGTTGTGACTATTGAGTATCGAGACTAGGTTTATTACCGGCAGAGTCCTCGTCACGTGCTAAGGGCATTCTAAGGGTCATAGATCTGTTGCAGACTAGGCCTCACTGAAGGCCTGGCTAGGCTGGCTACGAACACACCAGTGGAATTGATTAATTGAATAGGAAAGGTTTTATCCTCATTCATCTTGGCGTATCGTGTTTTTAATTGAGCCACTACATGACTATATTTCAAATTATTACTCTAGTAGAGGCATTGTGGATTTACGGAAAACAAAACGATTTCAACAGTACTTAAAACAAGGTCAACGTACAATTATAACGTATAATTTTGCTGCAGCCATTTAGGTTGTCTTGTGTAATAAATTTGCATCGGAAGCAGCGAAGCGAACATAACGCTTATACAAAACTTGCTAGTGATATTAAGGATTCCGCTTCTATTAATATCAGGTTCGAAATAAACACGGTTATTAAACTCGTCGGGTCTCAAAGTGAACGAGAGGTGCGCGAGCCCCGTCCGGCCAGACGACAGCCTAACCTTGACCTGCATTTCGTATGAGATATCGGTTCTCTGATCGCATTGTCTCTATCAAGTGTGACATCAAATTATCAGATATGCGCCTGCGTCTACGTTTCGGTCAATAAAAACATGCACGGCCAATGCAGATATGTTTTTCTTTCATGTGAGTTGTGAACTAAACATTTACTTAGAACTGGTTTGTAACGTATATTATTAGATCGGATTGTGAATTCAATTACTTTAACGACATCAAGAATTAAGATTTATTTTCACACAATTACTAGATCTTATCAAACAACTTTCCACATTCCGCAACCGTCTGTGAAACAGACGAATAAATTGTTTATTTCCCTAAGTAGTGTATTCTTGATACTAATTAACTACATTTAATAAAAACAGACTTAAATCGCAGCTACATTATAAATAAAGTGCATTAAATGTTATACAAAACTCAATAATATAGAAACAGGACTTTCTTTGGTCTCTTTGTTTGAATAGATTCTATTGGATACATTCGAAAGTACAAACAGAGTCAAGCAAATATGACTAGCTTCCTTTATTGCTGACATCTCAAATCGCGTAAAAGTATCCACCAACTATTTACCTTCTGCAAATGACGTTATTGGGGTCATACAAATTCGGGCAATTTCAAATTAGAGAATTCGAGAATTCCTCCTAGATCGGTTAGTAAATGATTTCCTATATCGATGGAAAAGAACTGCAACGTAGGTACACGTGCCTTCAACAATGGGAACAATTGAGTTGTAATTAGAATTGAAGCATTTATCTTAGCAATTACATCCCGCTCGGCATTTTGTTTTCCATTGTATTTTGTTTTTATAGCGAATGCTCTCGTAGAAAATATTTTTGCAATGCTATGGCATAAGCCATTATCATTATAAAACGAAATGAATTAGATTAATCAACGGGATCTATCTCTGGCAAAACATCTCGTCAATTTGAAATCTTTATCTCACTTGGATCTCAACAGGATTCTTGGGAAGGGCAAGCGATGAAGTAACATTACATTGTATGACGACCAAATCCCATTAAATCGTATTTAGCGTATTTTTTAAGATGTACGGAGATCTGTGAACTAAAAACCCCATTAAATATAATAAAGCAAACGGTAAAAGCAAAATATACGGACGTTTGTCCGTTAGTTATTCACATAAATAAAAGATAAGGATAACAATTGGACGAATATGGCTGGCACTGAATTTTCAATGAGGTTTTACCAATAGGCATCATAACCTAGGTCGGAGATACAAATTACATATAAGCACATTAACTTTTTAAAATGAATCATAATAAAAATACAGTTAGTAAATTCAGTATTCGCAAAACGGAATTCTCTGGGTTTTCCTTTAGCCAAAACATACTTTAATATATGTAATTAAGTCAGTGCCACAAACGGTCATATCGTAACAACATCCATTGCCACTTTTGTTAGTCGCATATTGAATGAAACAGAAGGTTTTGCAGAAATGTCTCATTCACGATATAATTATTACATTATATATTTTGCAGAATAATGTTTATATATATATAGAGAAACGCATATAGAGTTTTGTTCTCTAAGGATTTAGACAAACAATAGGAATATTATACATCTTTATTTATAGACGGATAAACAGGAAAGTAAAATAGTTATTCGTACTTCTATTGATTAGTATTTGGTGAGGCGGTAAATAACGATAACATTAGCGAACTTGACAATGAGTCGTTACGCGTTAGTATCATTTGTTCCTTTGTAATTACCGACGCTATATTAGGTATGTGCAAAAATTGGCACAACACATCCTAAAGCTTACCACTCTGTGAACCGACGCAAGTATTCCATTTACCGCCTCTAGAACAAGGCGTTCTTAATAGCTGAAGCTGTGTGGTGAAAATAACATGGTAAGTTTCCAAACAAAAAGCGCAAAGCAAAAGATAAAACCAGTTGTATTGTTCTTTCGCAGGACGAACAACATGTGCCGTTGTGATAACACTGACCACGTGGTAAAAACAATGAAAAATCGCATTCAAATATGTATAACTTGTAGATATGCGATGTTTCATTGTATCTTTATTTAACTTACAAAATAGGTGCAACAGATACAGAATCGAATACGAGAGAGAAATATACAGTGATTAGCATCTGTCAATTTGAAACTTGACTTGACTAGAAAGCAACTTGTCGACACAAAAAACGCCGACTTTGTGAATTTGCGTTACGATAAGCAGGTACTTGAATATTAAATAATACCTAACTCGATTAAGTGAAAGTGAAAAGAGCTCGGCTTCAGTTACAATATGATTATTAATTTAGTTTTTTGTATGGCAGATGTAAGAGCAAGGCGTATTTACTTTTTATTCAGTGCGCGTCTCGTTTCAGCTTTGAATACCCGAGCATCCATGCTGTGTATCACAAATCACTATAGACGGCGTCATGGCATTGCGAAATAACATAGCAATCGGTGTCATAGTAGAAGAACAGCGGAAGGCACGACTTCAAAGGTTTTCAAACACGGACTTGGTCACAAAAATACTTTTTTGGTAGATAATTACGTGGGTTTGAGTCAAGCGAAATAATAACACTGATTATGAAAATATAATCAGACGATATGATCATGTACAAAAAGGCGATCGATAAGACATTATTTTTTAATTATCTGGTAATGAACAAAATTCTAAACATGCAGAATTAAAGATAGTTAATATAGCTTATTGCTGCTGCCAAATAAACTAATATTTGACAGAATATTTTGTGGGATATTTAACAGAACGAAAGATTTTCCACCTTTGTCTTATCTTAAAGGGTCAGTTCGAAAATGTATAGTAGTATTGCGATTCTTTATGAATTAAAAAATCCTTCCATAATAGTTGTTCTTACATAGGTGTGGTGCAATTAAGAGTCTGTACACCGTTTACTTTCTAGAAAAGCTGCTATAGGCTTAATTTGGATTTAACGAGGAGTACAGATATTGAATGGTAATATATAATATATATAATAGTGAAACTTTAGAGCAACGAGCAGACAACCCTCAAGGTTAATATGCGAATCTAACACCGACACATCCGTATACGTTGTCTTAATATGTTCGATTCGCCTTTGGTTAAGAGACTCCTTTGAAACTATTGAATTATTCTGGACAGCAAATAAGGAAACAAATTAAACTAAATCACAATCGCTTCCGATGGGTCCAATACAGATTTCGTGAGTGTCACCTTGACGGTTCATTTCCTGAGTTGACTTCCAATCGCCAAAGTGCCGAGAGGAAGACGTCGACCGGTGCAGCGACCGAACAGACATAGCCTTGGACGCGTGCTCCCTTCTGTGCATTCTAATCAGACGGCCTTGCGGAAGTGCGTGTTCGACACTTGATCTCGTAACACACTCCTCGGTAAGCTCGCGTTCAAAGCCTCACTTCGAAGCGATGAAACAAGTATTTCTGGCTATGGATATAACAGTTATCCAAACAAAACGCGCTTCATACTTTGATTAACAGACTCACGAGAATACGCTACTGCATTTCTATGTCAATGCATAGTTTTTGTTTGTAAGTTTGTCGGACGAGGAGATCACAATTGTTTAGCGGAAAAGCTAAGCGTGTAGCGTCCGCGTTATTTACATGATAACCAGTTTCGTACAACGATATACAAACACACGTATAGTGAAGTAGATCGACTGGCGTCTTACAGAGATGCACATTTAAATCTTACTCATTAAACTAAATTTTGCCTAAACTAGAGAATGAATGCAATCACTTACGGCATAGAGTTCAGCTTCATATATGTATCCAATGGAAAAGTGTCCAGGCTATTATTGTTTGCGTTCGAGTGTGACAACCTTCTGGCGGTGCGCATCCAACTACCTCGCTGTCTTCTAAATCCCTTATCATTCTTCAGAAGCTGCAGGTGCCGTTTTACTAAATCGTGCCATCTCCATTTGACGGTGGCGGGTGAGTCGCTGGCTGCATCTTCTTTGCACATTTGTAAACCATCGCTGAACCTTCTCATCGTTTGTAAATATATTTCGTTCGATTTCGGCGGAAGGCTTCTTCGCCGTTCGTCCGCCAAAATGCATGAGCTTTGAGAGTTTTGTTCAGCAATCCACTTAGAAATAAAGTCATCTTTATCACAGACCTGCGTATTCACGGGCTCTTCTTTATGTGGAGGGATCCAATCGAGACTAACCCACTGACTAGATTTTGGCTTAGATTTAAAAATTACGTCTATTTCTTCGTCACAATCAGACGAACCAATGGAGCAAACAGATGTTTTTTTCCTCCTAAAGCGCGATTTAATAATGGGTTTGGTATGAACTTCGGTATTTGCAAGATCTTCAAACATATCCCCTTTTCTATCATCCTGTAAACTCTTAATGGTTTCAATATTCGCGTAAGAGTTTTCGGAGCAAGAGGAATCGACGCTTAATCTATTTCTTTGCAATGGTCTGAATTTTGCTACAGAATCTTCGTTGCCATGATCGAGACCACATCTAATCTCTCGCTCAGTCGTTAAAGAAATTCGTCTTTCATTAGATTTTTCGTTTTCTATTTCTATTATTTTAGCCATACAAGGAAGAATAGACTCGATAGATTTGGATTTAAAGACTTTATGGTCCATAACGCCATCCTCTCCATGATTATTGGAAAATAAATTACTATCACTGAATTCTATTATCCTGGTAATTTTCTGAGGGACTTCGTCTTCCTTATTTATGGATACAGGCGAATGACTATCTTCAAACTCGATTATCCTCGTAATTTTTTGCGAACATTCTTTATCTGGATCGTTATTAATTTCTTCGTTATTTAAGTTATCTAAGTCTATTATTCTAGTTATTCTTTGAGTAATATTTTCAGTACAGTGTGAAATACTAGGGCCAGTGGAGGAGACCTCGTCCATCATGTCATTATTGGTTGCATTAAAAAGCGTCATTACACTATCTCTAGTATTTTGCGAATCGGTGTAGTTTGTACTGAAGTTCTTTAATGTTACCTTATCTTCTAGGGAATTATGTCGGCTCTTGGCCTTTTTTAACGCACTTTCGGACAGGAAAACACAAGGAACTTCCACTTGCATTGATATTTTCCTTTGTCTTGAAGTTTTTTCTTTTTCTTCATTAAGGTCATTTTCAATGTTTTCTGGAAATGTGGTATGTGGCAAAACCATCGGGGTGCCGGCTACCATACGTAAAAAGTCTGTTACGGCCGCTATGTGAGCCCCAGTGACGACACCTTGTAATTTAACACCGGATACTTGATGTGGTACTAATTGATTATCACGCATACACCAAACCACGGGCAGAGCCCCTTCGGACACCATCGTCGAGTTTAATTTAACGAACGAAACAAAGTATAACTTTTTGGGTACAGTTAACACAACATTAATTTAAAATCAAATCACTTTTGTAGTTCGAGGCTACATCCCACACTTTTAATAAAAATCAAGTTAAAATAATCGACTAAACAAGTTTGTATCGTAAAGGGCGTCATAGCGCGTTACGCGCGAGTTAAAGCGAAGCTGAGCGGCTGTCGTGCACGTCCGGACACGACAGAGGTCGCGAGAGATAAGGCGGTGAGAGTCGTGGGCGCAGAGCCGAGACCGCACCGCCCCGCTACCACGCGACACCATCTCTCTCACCGCACATCAGCTACCATTTAATGCACTTCGGCCGAATTATATAACGGTATCGTTAACACGTCGAGCCCTTTAAAATAGTCAATCTATATACTATTTGTAAGTATCAATTTAATTATTTGACTAATAAAGAGAATTCGTAGCAATAATCCTAAATAGAAATGTGAGCCTGGTTAAAAGTACAGCGCGAGTGTTGCCATGTTACGTTATGCACAAATTTTCTTAATTTGCATAAAATATGCAAGTACACCAATTCATGATCTGCATTACAGACGTAACAGCCAAAGCCAAATTAGTAAACCGATCGTCAACCGCGGACGTCGTTTATTGCAGGCGAACGATTAATACAATTGTGTATTCCATACATTTCCAATGCTAATTTAAGTTACACTTCTAAAATAGCCATATGGACGAGCGACGCTTTTGGCTGGCTGAGATTGATTGGCGAAGCCTGAAAGTGGGTAATAAGACATCCCATGTGAAGTCAGGTCATCCTGTCAGAAACAGTTAGGTCTCTTTGTGTTGGCCTTATCGGTGTCAGGGCAGTCCATCATGTCGTCGGCGAGGCGGAGACGGAATTCCACAAATCATCCACAGTATGTAACACTTATCGGTATTTTAATAACTTAAAGTATAAAAAATATACCTTAAAGGTATATTATTAAATATAAAAAGAGTGGCGGAGAGTTTATTGCTAGTTCTTCTCTTTAGTTCTACGCCCTTGATTTGAGTAACTGGCAGTAAATGGAAAATTAAAGCATTCAATTTACATTTCTTTTTTTGACGTTCAATGCACATGTTGTGTACAATGTGTTGCCTTTATGAATAAATGATTTTTGACCTTGACTTTGATTTATTAACCCTTATTTCGCCGTATTAAAATAGAAAAAAGGGAATAACATGAAACATTTTGCGTAGAAACTAGTTAAAGCAACTTTATGCACGAATGCCATTCAACAGTTAGGCCCGGCGCCGGGGCAACTTGGGATGCGCAGCTCGCAGTGGCCACAGACAAATCGGATACTAATTATCCTAACTACGCTTCATTAACAGGCGAATAAAGCTTAAGACCGAGAGACGCACCAGAACACGGGTCGACGGTAGTGTGCCCAAAATAACTAGATATAGCATTAAGTGATTATCTAATTACATGTTAAACGAATACAAGTTTGTCTCTTTAATCTTTTATAACATATGCCATTAGTTAGGTAACTATTTTTTATTACATGTCAAGTAGAGCATATTAACATAGAGATTTTTTTTCACTTTTATCTAATTGATCTCTAGTTGGCCTGATTATAATAGGAAGTAATGTCGACGAGATGGGCTGTTTTCAATCAATAAGCTTCGTAGACTATGGTATTAGCCTTGCTTAGGTAGGTGCCTGCTTATGCAATGAAAATGACAAACACTTTATTTTCTTTCAATTTACACTGCATACAAAAGAAATAGGGCCAATAAGAAAAATTCTTCTAATGTCAAGTTTGAATCATAACACGCATGTGCGCAATTCAATGCGCGGTGATGCCGACGTCACGATGACCTCCGATATGTGATAACGAGCTTCGAGGAACAACTTTCTGTTTAGCGGAACTTTGGGGTGGCCCGATGGCAGGAAAATTCCCATCCTTATATATATTATATTAAAATGTATTAATTTAATCTATTAAATTATATTATATGTAAACCGTTTCTTGATTTTATTTCTTTTTCTTTCATTTCTTCTATTTTCAGATAGGTTTCAATAAAGCAGCAATTTTGACAAATGAAATATATAATATAAGACGTTTAACGCCCAAACACAATAACCTATCTCAATCCATTTTTAACAAACTGAGGTAGACATCTTAATCCAAATATTGATTTGTTTAAGATGTCTACCTTGAATTAACCAATCGACGGATTGTAATAGCCATCTGTCGATACAAGCTATCCATGGTAGGTCGGTACCTTTCCTATCCTTTGTATAAAATGACAGTTCAATTGTGCCAATATCCTATCTTAAGATTTAAACTTACACCAGTTTTTGAAATAATTATAAAGCGATTTGATATGTTTTAAACAAAGACATTTATGTGTTAACATTATTTGTACGGTTTTATTTCCTATATTTCGGTTTCTATTGATTATCAAATATGAGTGTAAAGAGCGAAGAGATTGCATTGGATTGTCTTCGTAGGAGGTTATAAATCCAGTTGGAATAATGAAAAAACTTATGCAGAACATTATGCAGCGGAAAGTTGTGTACCTGGGCCACGTGTTGCGCCATGATCGCTAACACCTCCTTCAACTAATTATTATATAGTGAGGCACTTGAAGAAGAAGAAGTCTTCGTTTGATTTGATTATTGGGATTCAGATAGGAGAACGATCGACTCGCAGATTGAAAAACAATCTGAGATTGTGGATTCATTATTGGGGTCGGGCGTAACCGTACCAATCTTGATTTAATATGAGAGAATAGTATGCTATCCTCTTATATTTATCTAGACTTTTCAAATATCTCAGAAACTTGCGATAAAATCTCACAATATTCTTGGTTGCTGGAAAATTATTATAAATTATAATTATTTACTTACTTCGTTTTAATTTATAATTACTGCAATAATTATATTGGTTATTACGCAAACTATGACACTACACAGTAATATTACGTTTTGTGACATAAATAAAATATAAAAAAACCTCGTGAGATTCGTCCTTGAGTTGTTTAGTAGGTACTTAAGTAAAGCAATACTTGAGGAATCTCTTTTGAAGTGAATTCAACTTGTGCGAAACAATAATTGTCAGACGATTCTTGAGGCATTTTAAAGTAGGTTAGATTTTTCATAAACGGTGTCAGGAGGTACATTTATTATGATTAATCGATTTAAGTTAAATTAAAAAGAAAGTGCGTTTAAAATATAAAAATGATTTTTCATTTTTGACCGTGAAACACCCAGTTTCGTTCACCCATCCTTATAATATCTTACATAAGGGGGGTTTCATGTAACTAATTTAGTTATCTGTGTAACGGATAAACGCGTAACATGAACGCAGCATTTCGTTGGTTAACTCGAATGGGAAATACAAATTTCTCAGAATGGGAGACTTAAGAAAAGCTAACAATTCTTTGAATGAAATACGTCAAAGTTGGCCTTCGGTGACTAAAGATTTTATTCATCAAGGAGTAAATTGAAGGTCTATGAGTGGTATTATCAAGTGCAAATTATTGAGAAACAAACATTGGGAAATAACACACCAAGCCTGTGGCGCGTAGAGGTTTGGGGAAACGACGTGACACAAAGAAGAAATTTTAATTAGCGCCCGATAGAAACGACATCTGGCCAGAGTAACCCTTCGAGTGGTCGGTGCACATTTATGTCAATCAGCGCTAGCACGGTAATTTCGTGGAAACGGTCAACGTCGAGACGTCGGCGCCGGGACGCGGCGCCTTCGCCTTTTTACCAAATTAAACGTCATTTCAATTTCAAAACCGATATATATCACGGATAAGATAAACGATTTATTGATAGTAGTTCGCAATTTTAAACACGAAATTATCTTAAAGTTCGACTTGTTCATGTAAGCGCGATAAGGTTTCAAACTAAAGACATGTACGTTTCTAAATATTATGCATACGAGTACTCTGTGCCTATGATAGAGCCGAATACTCCGAGTGTATCTCTTTAGCAGTACTCCTCACGAGGGGCGAGGCAAACATCGATATCGGAACAAAGGCTGCAAAGAGCGTTAACCTCATAACAGCTAACCTAGCAGTCAGCACCCCTTTAACGAAACCACGCTTTGTGTTTTTATTTAATCCATTAATTTATACTTAGATAACTGATAAATACCATACATTCTAACAAATACCCCGGTAAGTGGAATGGCAATGTGATAAAGTCAAATGTATTTATAGGCTGATGGTCGTCGTTATAAATTACGTAATTGTGCCACACAGCTATTGCAGCTGTGTGGCCACAATGGTAATGAAGCAGGGTCTGCAGCGCTCGAGCATCTGAACACACGAAAACATGACACAATGAACGGGTAATGCGCAAGTCAATTTGCTTGTCTCAATGTTCTCGCGGTACGTCAATCTGCAGATTACGGTTTAACAGCGTTCTAGACGCGAACGTAGAAAGTTGCGGCGCGACTCGTCGGCGCCCGCTCGAGTCCTGCGACTCGCATTCTCCAGAACTTTAAAACGACTAAAAAGTAAGCGCCCGTAAAAGCAAAGTCTATCGCGGAGCCTTTAGGTGATAGAGAAAATAGACAATTATAGCACACATCGAAGCTATCTGCGCTAAGAATAAACCGCTAATGAATAGTTTGTTGCACCCGATCGACGCGTACGCAGTTACATAAGACGGTCGCGCCGATTCTACTTGAGCTTTTAATCTCCGAGTAGCAATTGACCGACGATTATTACCCTCGTGTAGGAAGCTCGCTTTTTTTATCTTTAAGTAAACAAGTCGTCAAGCTCAGATCATTCGAGGAAAGACCATACTTCTTACTTGCTTTGTAATAATCGCTTTTTAACTAGAGAAAGAGGCATTATAATAATTATAGCTAATCTTCTAATCCTGACTTGATGAGCCACCGACTAAAGCATCTAGCCATCTACTACTCATTAAGGACATTCCAGGCCTCTGCGCTTTTGTCATAACAAATTTATAACAAAAGCGAATTTTTAAATGAACAAGAACGTAAATCCATTACGAGAGCCTTAACCTACATTTCCTAATGATTACAAAGGAATGTCACGAAGTGGCAAAACATTGTTCGGATAATGAAGGTTTAGCGCGGAGCCGAGGCAGGTCGTTGAACGACCTAGCGCTACGCTCGCGACGCCATGGAACCGACCCAAACGGAGATTACGATGTCACGAGTGACGTTGGCTCTCGTCACAGAAATCTTCACTTTGCTTAGCATATATTTAAATGTGCACCTAACAAATCGGGAAATGTGTTTAAAACCTAATTTTATCTAATATACTTACGTACAATAGCTACTTATAGGGATTGATCGGGCAAAGTCAGTCAGAGCTCACATAGAGGTAGAGAGGTCCTCGACGACAAGTCATACCGGACGTGTCAGTCATGTCCGAGTGGTAACAATTACTTACGCGCGAGTGCTCGCTTTACTGTAGGACATAGACCAGTTTCGATTTTGCCAAACTCTCACTTACGCCGCATTCGAATCTCGCGTATGCGTCGCTTCATTACTGACAAATTGGCAGCCAACAAAAAATATTATTTTCACTATTCGCCGACGTTTCTAATAATCAAATCTAGGCCAACGGAAACTTACGCCACCGATTCACTGAAAGCACTTCGATGGCCAGGCCGTACCAGGATCCGAGCGACCGCCGTCTCCGCGTGCGGCAGCGCCGCTTTTCGTATTCGTATACATCGTTTTAACACAGCGATTATAATTGGCAATGCAACGTCGGTTAGCATTCGTTTTAAACGAGTAATTAGGATAAGCCGCTGACACAACGTCACATTAGACGACTAAAATGCTTTGAATGACGGGCGCATTGGAGATTGTAGATAAAAATACAACTAGAGAGAGTTATGCTCTGTTGCAGTGATAATTGAAAGTGTCATCACGCCTTGCGCTTGAGCCTGTACCAGATAGAATTTGGGCCGAGTGGTTTTCGGGGTGCGGCCGTCGCACGGTGCCATCGGATGCCCGAATGAATATGACCCGAGCGCTTAGGCTACGGCTCATTTAAATTTCATCGCATCTGGACAATTTCTAAAGAAACTGCAATGGCTAATAACTGTGACGGAGCCTTCCACTGAAACATGCGATAATAAGGCATAATTGCATGCCACCTCTGTGCCTATATTTAGAAGCGAATACTCTGGATCTAGCCGCGCATGCGACCCGTTCAATTACGTAAAGCTGTTGAGCCATTTCTAATCTAAAAATAATCGTAGGCTCTAAGACATTGGCGCCAGTGGGACCGTGTGTGAAAGTAAGGATAATTAAGCACTAATGCAACCCCATATTTCAATAACGTGTTTATTCAATGTTGAGCAATGTATCTTATTATAAATAAGTCGTTAATTCGACGTATTCCTTTCGCACAAAAGTTGTATTTAAATGTGTTTTGAGATGAGGCGAGGCTCGTTGACCGAATGCTCGGACGTTCCGTTTGGCCAAGTTGGAAAAATAATGTGAGAAACACGTACCTAGACATTAGAAACTTCTGGATAAATATCGCGAATCGCTGTTGAAATTAATATTAGCGCGCAAAACATCCGCGTAGCGATCTAATACATCAGCGGCGCCAGCGCAGCTAATCGTTCGTCTGCGCGTGCTTTGCCTTTTTCCTCAACACTTATGGAAGGGAAGCTATAATTTGCCCGGCGACGGGCCGACTGTTTTAATTGCTACTTGAAGAAGTCAAGAACCGCCTCTTTCTAAATACATAGATACAATAAACAAATATTAAAACAAACGATAAACTCGCTTTTTAGTCTGTCATTTCTTTGGCCGAGTTTCTCAGGCGCGATCTAAGTCCAAGTGTGACTCGTTCGTACGCGACACATCGCCTATAATGACCCTAATTGCATGTGATGTCGGCCACTGCTCTCTCTCAGATCAAACTCAGAGGGCCTACAGCCCCACTTAAATAGTACATTGACCGTTTTATTCGTCGGTCTTATGCAATAAGCTGAAGATACTTAATTGTATTTGGGAGATTAAACACAAATCCGAGAATCCCAAACGTTTCGTGAAAGGTCCTCATTATAAATTCATTTCCATTATGTAACAACCAATAAACAGCAAAGAATCCGCCATAAAGAAAAGCCTGTATCGTACCAGCACGCGAATCGAAAGCTATGTCGAATTTGCCGATAGGCAATGCAGGTATACATTTTTAATTCATATTATTTACTAAGTGAACACTAAACACAATGGTGTGACCAAAAAGGGTAATACAATATTTGAGTTTAAGTACCTACTTACAAACTGCTAACTAGAAATCAATAGTCATCAATAGTTTGCCAAAAGAGCTTACCGCTTATGAGGTACAAGCATTTGCCTTAGACTATACCAGACATTAGTGGGCCGCTGAACTCGCATCCTGTGTCCGTCTTCTCCCGTCGGGCCGCAGACTTAACTAGGAAATACGGGTTTTTAGAAGCCGTTAACGGCACGGCCCGGTGCCATCAGCCAGGTCAAACCTTGTGACCAACATCAGCGCGTAAAAATATCTTTGATGCTTCGAGTTCAGGTGAGAGAGACGCATAACAATTGCGACCACGATTCAGAAGATCGAATTAAAAATCAGCCTCGCGAAAGAAATTTACATAATCTGCGGGCTATAATCTTTCAATTGCGCCCTCATAGTCGTTCGATATTTCTAGGACACGACTCTGGAATCTTTCATAAGTTAATATGGCGACATTAAGATAACTGAGCTCATTGGAGCCATAAAGAGCCACCTCGTAATCGCCTCTAATATTTTCTTGTCCCATCGTACAGTTTTGTTATCACCATAAAAGTGTTATGACAGATAATTTGCGCCTATGAATAAATTAGTAATATCTGTCAAAGCATGTGACCGAAGGGGCCGAATTATCGCGTGAGGGCTTCACGGCCACAATAAACTGCTCGTTGGTGCATCGTCGATGACTTCAAATCTCCATTATTAGGAAATTACAAATGCAAAGCTATTTATGAAAACGTTCTTCATACACTATCGACAATAATGATATTTTATGTCATCGTCAGTTTATCTATCCTGTGTTTCCTTGTATTTCTTCTAAACACTAAATTTTCAGTTCTATGTAATTATATTTAAATTTAAGCCCAAGTGACCGTTAAGCAAGCGACAGTGGCCGCTAATAGTTACGACTGTACGGACGAAAGCTAGATTTACAAATTGAAATACCAGGCTTTAATATTTGCCTAACAATTTCCTTGTTTATTAAAGAACCGTAGGTACTCCCATCCACCTGTAATCTCATCCTTTGTTAGAACCACTGATGGGCCCACTTAGCAACATAGTTTTTACTACAAATATCGATAAAATCTCAAACCAGCAAATTAAATTTTGTCCTGTGTTTAACATACATGGCGAAACCAAGCAATGATCCAATTTAATCGCTTGCATTTGTTGCGTTTTGCAAAAAAAGGGTTTGTGAAAGGTAACATCGTAAGTTAATTTTTACATATTTTATGATTTTTAATGAGAATTGCTATTTAAATTATTTTTTTACAACAGTCCTGTTGAAAACAATATAAGTACTACTTAACGCCTACCTAACAATCAGAGCCATTGCGCACGGACGCGTACCGTTTACTGCTCGCTTCTATTAATTTTAACGATTGTCAAATATTTTAATAGAAAAAAAACAAAACCAACAACCACTTATTATTATTTATATTGCGTTTAATAAGACGAACCACAATTTATACAAAACAAAAATCCTTTAAAGCTAATAAATTTACATAACTTAAATTGAAGCGCTAAAGAGACAATATCGACAAAGCGTTTCCGTCATAGCCATCTCCGTGCCTATTATCGCTTCCGGAAGTGATACGAGGACGCTACTCGTGTTTGAATACAACAAATCACTATTCGTCGCACTTGACTTCCCAATTTTATACACAGTATGTACATGTCGCCAGATCTTAGAATTGATAATTATTACTTACATAGAAAACAATAGAATACAATACGTTTATTTTTAAACTAGGATAAATCCCAGAATAGAGCAGTGTCGCCTTATGAACCCGTAGATCATCAATAGCTCGTACAGGAAAGGAAAACATCATGAGCATGCCTTAGACCCAATCACCTATTATGAAAAATCAAAATAATCACGACACAGATGCGGAAATCTGATACTTGATCAAGGGTTGTAGCGCAATAATTGGATGATGTGATTAATGTATTATTCTTAAAAACAGTTTATTTCATAACATCGAAAAATAGATATTTGTCTGAAACAAACTTCATCATGCAGTTTTCAAACCAAAGATCTAATAAGATTCAGGCTTTTCAAAACTTCAATACCTACATGAACTTTTTTTTTTTTTTTTTTATAGAACAGGGGGCAAACGTGCAGGAGGCTCACCTGATGTTAAGTGATACCACCGCCCATGGACACTCTCGATGCTAGAGGGCTCGCGAGTGCGTTGCCGGCCTTTTAAGAATTTGTACGCTCTTTTCTTGAAGCCGAATTGGTTCGGAAATAATTCAGTGGGCAGCTGGTTCCACAAGGTGTAACCAGCTGTTTTGAACTGTACTCAAGACAAATTTGCAGAAACAGTAAATAACCAAACAAGTGTACCGTTATTGATAATAAGAATAATCACAACTACTACAATGATAATATTGTTGTATCTAAGAACAACTTATAATATTATAAGCACACATAAAACTTAGACTACACAGAAATAGCTTATTGATATAGTGATCCCATGTTAACTATTATCATAAATGTGGTTAATGGTCTCTAAAATGCAGGAACTTTTTAAGTTTAATTAGTCAACTAGATGTAAAACTAGGCACAAAATATTTGCTACATGCAGTAGGAAGAAAAGAGAGCTAAGTTAAAATCAGATGTCATCTAAGTAATAGATCAGATGTAATTAAAGCTTAGGTTGATATCTAATGGACATGGAATGGGGGCGTTTAATTTAATAAGACTTAATTTGTATGAGACATAAAAGGACTGCTAAAATTTCAATTTACCTGAATAAGCAATGCGGTAATAAAAATAAAATAAAAAAGGGGTGGATTCTAAAATTAAATAAAAAAAATAAACACTACATAACTCATTTAGATCTAAAGTGCAATTGTAAGAAACTAATAAATTAGACAATAGAGTTCTGTTCAGTGTACTAAAGAGAATTAACACACCTAACAGAGAAATAATACATTTTAGAAATTTACTTATCAGTCAAAATTTCTGAGACTAACAAAAATAAATATAAAAATTCATGCCATTCCTTTTAAAAATATTAAAACATTATTTACAAATACTAGACTAACTATAATTCAACTTTCTAAAAAGTGGACTAGGGATTACAACTGTCATACTAAGGTAATTAACTGAATTTTTTCTATCACATTCATCTAGGTCATCAGACAGGATTATAATAAAATAAATGACTACCATTTATTTAGTAACCATACTACTTATTTTACCTCTAATACACATGCATTGGCTTGACTACCACAAAGTATAATACACAAACTATAATTAATGAAACAAATAAGTATTTTATTTTATTTTCTCTTATTTAGATGGTAAACTTATAGTTAAGTGCACTTAGCAAAAACCTGTTATACACATGATACAGTCATAGAGTAGTTGTTTAAGAATTCTGTTGCATTAAAAGATGTGTTAGCTATAATTAATAATTGTATTTTAAACAATTAGGTTTCCCTTTCTATTTACATACACAGTGTACTGTGTGAATGCATTGTAATGTGTGCATACCAGTTATGCTTTCACTTCATATGAATCATGTTTCCT
The DNA here is from genome assembly GCF_905147795.1 of Pieris rapae. NCBI lineage: Eukaryota > Metazoa > Arthropoda > Insecta > Lepidoptera > Pieridae > Pieris > Pieris rapae. The sequence continues at coordinate 139,331 of NC_059509.1, read as the reverse complement.
TTCAATATCTGACCACTTTTAATTTGACACAACACTAACAAGAAATACTCGATAAGGCAACTCACTACCGTGATTGGGTATTATAATAGTAGAAACATATTTATTAAGTGGTCATTCTGTAATGGTATGTAAGCCACATCATAATTATTAAATGGAAATCTACAACCATTGTAGGTTTTAGGCTATCTACATTAACATAAACAATAAAAAGATACTCACGGCTCGGCCTCTATCGACTGCAAACGAGCGACATAGTTTGAGGGAATGTAGCCTTCTTGTTTTGTTTTCTTGCTTCTGGCTAACCACCAGTCACCTTGTGTATCATTTAGAATTTCTAAATGTTCACCCTTTCGAAAACTAAGGTCTTCATCGGTTCTGGCATCGTAATCGTAAAGGGCAACAAATATTCGGGTGGGAGGGACCTCGCTAGTATCAGGGCCCTGATTCACAACAGATCTTATCGGATCCGGCGGAGGAGTAGGAACCGGTGTTTGAAATTGCCTTGGATCCTCTTCATGGGTATTCACCCGTTCATTTTTGTTTTTAGAATCCTTTTCTCCTGCACTACTAAAACAGTTCCCCATTTTCTCTTTACAAGGTGAGGCTCGTGCCACTTGTTTTACGTCAAATCACACACTTGTATGATCCTAAATATATGATTAAAACTATTACGTCCATAAACATTTTATTATGTCACTTAAGAGTCAAAAAATACAAATGGGAAACATATTTTCAACATAAACAAAGAATGCAGTATCCCGACAAGACATAACTATAGGCGGCCATTTTAATATACCATAGATTGTAGACAAGAAATACATTTCTATGAAATGTATTGGTGACAATTTACATTATAAATCAATCAAAAACAATAAAACAACATAATTGTAAATGTGGATGTTTACAAATTCTCCTGTTTCTAATGTTTTGTAAATGTGATCCATAAAAAACTTTATTTTCAGTGCTGTTTGTGTCAATTTACCGATTGCAATAGAAGTATTACATATTATAAGCAAAAAGATAATTAATTTTACCGACCTCTCTGTAAGCGTATGAAAACTGATAAGTTAAAAGTAACCCGTTAAATTGGACAGCAAATTGAAATGATTAAGTTTACGCATTGTCGTGGATAGATGGCGCGAGGAAATCCCGAATTGAGAAAAATTATTATGATTTTCTAAGAATAAATAAAATTAGTATTGTTTTTAGCTTTGGGTGGGAGTTCCTAAGAGATAACAATCAGTATCCGTGGACTACCAGTCACTTTTCGAGCTTGTAATACCTGCAGTAATACTCCGTCGTTACATAACTGAGCCTTTTTTAAGGCAGGTTTACCATCACCACGTGGAAATAATTTCACTTACGGTCCTTTATGAAAAGAGCGGAATAATTGTTAATAGGCAATGCAGTTTTTAAAAGACCGACAATGCAATGTTGCGAGTTTTTTGGCAGAGTATCCATAGGTACTTAAAAACGAAAAGGAACGCATGGTTGCTGGGAGAAATGATGAGACTGTACGTCCCGGACAATTATTACCGCTGCCGGAAACATAACCTCTTTGCTGGGCGTTCAGCAGCGTCAACAAGCTCCAATTCCTCGATTACTCTCGCTGCTTCATGGGGTTCTCGACCCTTCACCGGAGAGCAATCTATTTGGGGGTATGGGAGTAGTATACTCTAATTCTAGGGTATACTTGGAGGGTTTTAGAGGTTAGCATCTACTGTGTTTTACGTTATTTTATAAATAATATTTTATTTTATTTTTAGGATGAGTTTGGCCATGTATGGTCTGTAAGTGATAAAATTAATACATGGGCATGAGCACAGGCCATTGGGTCCAAAGAGGAATCAAAGAGTGAATTGACTTTGGCATAAAGCGCTTCTCTCGAAGCTTCATCCTAATTATTAAACCTTTATACTTTTAACCAAACTTTCACATCTTAAACACAGGGTGAAGCAACGTATGGCCAGCCATCGGCCCCCTTGCCATAAACGCTTGCATAGTGTTCACGCATTGCGCAAGCGTGTCCCGTATGCTGAATGCACTCCAGATGATTTTCACGAAAATCGCGACCGGTGCGCCAGAAATTTACTTACGGAATGTCTATCTCCACCATAGACTGCAGCTCAACACATTAGCCGTTAAAGTGGACTTTAAATGCCACTTCTACAGGATAACACTGATCCCCACCAGTTGATACGTTAACTAACTTTTTCCCATTCGAGACAAACACCCGAAGGAGGTTTTGCCACGTGCTATCGGGTCTAGATGTTCTTTTACCATGGCTAATCATGCCGCCCGCGCGGCATAATCACTTCGGGCTAAGGTAAAAACCGCGGTCACCGGAGAAGCCAGAGCTATGGTCTCCAGAACAGCCCGGGCTGAGGTGACGAGGCCCTGCAGGCCGACAGCGAGATTCCATTCTAAAAAAATAATTTCTGTAAATTTCTGTTCAATGGAATTTTTTTGAAGATGTAAACGTTTGTACTCAATTAAATTAAGCCCCAAGTAAAGAGACTTCGGTTGTTCATATGCAACTGTGATCTATTAATAGTTCGACACTGTCACAATGGAGTTACTTATTCCATACGGAGAGTGAGAAGCATTCTATGTAAATATGATGAACATGACTAAGGTATGATTACTACGCCATTTTAATATGTAAAAGGATAATTTTATTTATGTAAATAGGGTTGAACAAACTTGCACACCCTGATCTATCTATAACTAGCTTATCTTTATCGGTAACCTGCGTTTCAATAGGGATAGATGTTTCTATCTAGTATTTTCTCTACAAACGTTTCAGAAGATCATATCAAACTACTTTCGTAATATTATAATAGTCAAAGTCAAAATTTATTTATTCATATAGGTAACATAATGTACACTTGAACGTCAAAAAAAATGAAATATTAAATGAATCTAATTTTACATTTACTGCCAGTTCTCAAATCAAGGGCGTAGAACGGAAGAGAAGAACTGGCAATAAACTCTCCGCCACTCTTTTTAATCGGCAAGTTTTTTTTACACAATGTTTGTAAGGAGCTGCAACCACTACAACATGTTCCATATGACATATTGAGTAATAAAGAATAATGAAATAAATTAAAAACAAAGATTTGTCCTCTATCAGCAGGAGGCATGGTGAAATTGGAGCACGCACTTACATACTCGTGAGAACAATACGCAAGTCCCTGTTTGGCGCCTACCGAGTCTTTTTTCTGTAAAAGGCTTTGAGTTTGGAATTTCTACAGCATTTGCAATAAGTAGTAATAATAGAGAAATGGTGTGTACGGAAAAATATTGTCAAGCACAAATGAGATTTTCTTGATACAGAATGCATATGTACCTATCGTAATCGCAAACTCATAATTATTATACGGAAGTGGAGACGAGTATTTTTGCCACATTAATCAGTAAATACCTAAAAATCTGTATCTGTATAAAAACTGAGTTTCTAATTGTTAGAACCACGTGCATTATACATGTTTTAATTTTAAATATGTATAAATATTTCTCAAAAATATGACTAAACGCATTAAAACATTGAAGATGAAGGCAATGGCTATCCGTTTGGAACGCTAAGGCCTTACTCCTCCGCAGTCGTCACTCGTCCACTAAGCTCTTCAGCACTCAGTCGTCAGCAATCAGTAGTCACTAGTGACTAGTCAGTACTAACTCGGCGTTCGACTGGACTAGCCGACTCAGTGCGCGCCAAATAAACCGAATATTATGTTCGCTTAGGAGTCTTCAAATATAAATAAAGTCCCTAAGTTTGCTTTGATAAAACAGTGTTCTTGTTGAATCGAGATAAACATCCGTAAGTCTTTTTATCATTTTACCATTATCAGCTTTTGTATACATTATACGTTTGGCGGTCTATATTTTTGTGCGGTTTTATAAATATTTACTTGTATCGCTTGCTGGTCTGATAGATGATAATTAAACAATGTGAAGACCTACGTTAAATGAAAATGCTGAAAATACTAACTTAAGAGCTTTGAGAGTATCATTTAGTATGAAGGTGATTAAAATATCAAATAAACCATCAAAGCTAATTAGATACTCTTCGAGTTTCGAGGCGATACTTCTGTAACAATGTCTGCGTGTTTTAATAGAAACATCGTCTATTAATAAGAGCAAACAACGGAAATTTTAATGGCATTTTTCACATAAAATTTTAATAGAGAACCGTGAACGACCGGTCGAATAGCGAAACGCTGCAACGTCGGAATCTTCTTTTTACTCCTATCTTTCAAAAATGGAGGTTGGAATGTTTTTAGTACAATTCGGAATTCATAGTCAAATTATAAGTGACAGCATTTTTCTGGGAATCCTTTGATCGTGGGACACGAGGGAGGTTAATATAATTTCGCGGTTATTCGGTCGAACTGTCAAGCCTCCCTCGAGAATTATACTATCCAAGACAAAACAAACATATATTATATAATGTAAGTAAAAGAAAATATTTACATTTTTTGCCTCCTTATTTGGGAAAGGCTCGCGATTTATGAAAGAAATCGTCGTTCATCCCAGTGGGATATATACCTATAGAGATATAACAAGTAGTTAAACACTCTTTAATACAATGCATCAATCAAACAGTCCTTTCTTTGAGGTTCTTTTATGAGTTGTTATTTAAACATCTACATCCGTACAACACAATACAATATCTTCGTTCAACTTACATTCAGGTCCAAACTACGTTACATGTATTATAGACTCGATCTAATCACTAGAAGAGATTTAATATGAAACTTTTATCGAAATTTCTTCTGAAAACTCATAGTTAAGAACACGATATTTACGGAAACTCTAAACATGATTAATGCAAAATAAAGTTAGTGCTTTGACGTGACGTTACATGACGTCTGAAATTATTTTAGTTCATTTAATAAGATTTTCGACTCTCAGGAATTTCATTAAACAACAGTACCAACTTCGGGATTTTGAATAATAAATTCCAACGATTCAAACGAGTTGTAAGTAGATCCATTTGGGGTGCGTTCTTATTTTTAATGGAATACCCTGTGAAGTACCACCAGGAACAATATTATAACACCGAAACTTTACGGGCTTTGCAGTGTATTTGTAGCTACAATGACGTCATGGCCTGAAACGCGCAAATGAAATTATGCCGACAATTAAGGATATCTACATCTTTTCGACCGTAGCGTCTTTGGTCAGCTACGACCTGGGGCTCAGTATTATAGCCCAACGGATGAAGTTGGCGTTCACATAACAACAGCAACATCTACAATTACGAATTACTACGCCTTTCCGACAAAATTGAACCATAGGAAGCCCGACACATTTTAACGGACCCGGACGAACCAGTAACATTTGATAACAACAATTTAAAAGCTAATCCCGACAAAGCACGGTCAAATTAGGGTAAAAAACCGTCTTCACCTAGGAAGGTTCACTAATTCGCACTTCGCTCACTCCAGTGAGCTTCCGTCCTGCCCTACAGTTGATTAACCAGCCCGCAGCGACTCCAGCTGAGGTTCTAGCTATCTTCCTACCGATCTTCGGTCGCCAAAACAGCCCCTCAGGCCAACAACGAGACTCATTCAAATGTAGTCCCTTTAGCTTATTTCTGTGGTTGAATGTGTTTAAGAGCCATTATTATATATATATGGAATAGAATTCTCCGATCGCAGCTTTCTTGTCACTAAGTAATAAAGTATAATAACAGTACTAAAGTATTTAATATGTAGAATCTACATATTTATTTATATCGTTAAAATTTAAATTAATGGCAACGGTCGAAGGACCAGTATTTACCATTCTATACCTGAATGTTCCATGTATTCATATTAATATATAATAAGTTATAAATGCTATAATATAAGTTAAAAATAGCATCTTATTATACCTGTATAATAAAACATAATAATATATATATGTATATTTGCTTTTAAACGACATAAACCATGATATAATTTAGGTATATATAGAAGCAATACTTCACTATATTTGACCTCTACCGTTCCCACGTCTGTTTGTTTGTCAGTCACACCAACCCTACTTGGGCATAATTGACGTCGGATAAATATTTCACTAAAATAGTGTCACATAATAACTTCGAACAGAAAATAATGTCATGCTTATATAAATATATAGTAAGTACAGCGCCTGTTGCGCTCATAAATTAACACACATTTTATATCATGTTATGTACTTGAAAATAAACGATACTGTAATGCATTAAATACGAATAGTTTAGTATACTTTCTTATTCTTGTCAAGAGTAGTAAAATGTACATTTGTACTGATTATCGAAGAGCGTCTAATCTTTAAATAAATATACAAAGAATATATAATTCTCCTATCTTTGACTTCTTACTTTTCCGAGGTATTTTTAATATCCACATTGCATAAACTCTTCCCTGACTTATTATTAATATTTTTGTAGCCTAGTGTTGATTTACAGTTTTTTATCTTTCATCGTCTAAGCAGTAGCTGTCTATCATTATATTACAAAACAAACATTTAGTTAACCGTCAGTTCATTATACGTTTATATTTAAAACCAATATTTTTTTCGTTAATTGAGCATTGAAGCGCTAAGCGCTGTTATAATAAAATAGTTAAATGTATTTTTTATTATTGGTGACCGTGTTAATCAAAGGTCATAACACATGTTTAATGTTACTCGATACCTTCGCACGTGTTCGGACTGTCGGTCGCTATATATTATTATGATTTATTTTAATTACAGCAATTTGTTATTCTAATGATTACATAATTAAAATCTCTAAATTTAATTAAAATGTCACGTAACGATACTTTTCTTGGCCTTTAAAGGAACAAAGAAAATATAGCGTCATTTAGAAAATACTCTTCCACAAGTTATTGAACCTCACCTCAGTTAATTTATACAATCAATATTAAAGTAAATTTGAATTGTATCAAATTTATTTAGCTCTATTAATAAACGTTAGCAGATAATAAATTAAAATAATATCTATTAATAATTACCGCACGAGTCAGTGCAATGGTGTTTTAAAGTCCTGTTGACTGTCCAAGAGAATATAGCCCAACTTAATACCGTACTATTTAGTCGAAGACACAATAAACTATTGTTGTAACAGGAATGTGAATGCGACTAGATTAAATTGAACAACAAATAATTCACTGACGTGTTCTGGACAGGAGCCCCTGACAGCAATTAATGGATACTGTAGGTGCCGTGTATGCTCTCGAATGGCAGATCACAGGAATGTGGGTCAATCTGAGGGGTTTCCGATGAATATCTGAGCTGAAGGAAAACGGACCGTGACAAATTTATATTGCTTCGTATCAACCATTGCCTCATCACTTACGTTTTCTTAAACTTGTTTCGGACTGATTAATTGTTATGATTTTCACAATAATATACATATTATTTTATATATATATATTACTTTAGAAAATGTCTAATGGGAGACTACTATGACTACATAATTCCCTTTATACAACTGATCAAGCTAAGTTTACAGTGGCTTAGATTAATACATAAACATATTAAAAAAAACATAACAATATCTGATTCGAGTCGCAGTTCTTCAAACGTTGAGGCCAGTTATCAATAGAAGCACACTCTTTCCATGAGAAAATTCTTCACTGCCAATCGTACGGATTGTGTTAGAGACACTAAATTATGATGGCGTTTAGAGAAAGCCGTACTCTAAAACTGATCATAATCCATCGAATTTCAAACAATGATATAAAAATTATACATTCTAAATTCAAATGTAATTTTTTGATAATTTTCAATTGTAACAGTATTTATGGCCAGATTAAGTATGTATCTGAGTAATTATATAAATATATAATTAAGTATAAGTAATGATCAAAAAATTTTTTAGTCAAAGCAATTCCCAGAGGAGTCTAATTAAAATTCAGTGCATCGACTTTGAAAGATAGTGATGCAGATTCGCCAGATATTGCAACACTGAAAAGTGATGAAACTGAAGCTTTGCTCTGTCCCTTTCGGAATAATAAGCCATTTTCATGATATTGTCAGTCTTTTTCATGACTTGTCTTACAGTCAGAATCGATAAGTTCAGAAATTTAAGCATATTTTTGTCGGATTGTGAGTGTTGTGGTGCTGCCATTTAAAACATTAATAGGGTACATATTTCAGTTGTAAACGAAAAATAGCATAGGAATAAGAGACGCTGTCAAAACCGTTGGCGCCTCAATGACGAACCACAGATGTTTGAATCTCGTCAACAGTTCATTTGCATATTACATGCGTAAAGTTAAATTCACCAATCCTCTCAGATGACAAGGTTATCGTGCAATAAAAAATAGAAAAATTAAACGAATTAACATAAGCCATACGGCCAAAATCGTAGCTATCTATTTTTAAAGAAAACAGGCTATCAAAAGCTTCAAAGGTTTTTTAAAACGTTGTTCAATAAATAAAATTATATTCATCTCACGGATAACAGCTGAAAGTTACTAAATAGCTAATATTTATGTTATATTACTGATATAAAATAATATTTAATTTAAAGACGGAAGCGGCAAAGCAGGTATCTTTTTGAAAAGGGATCTTACGTGGCTCTTAAGGTGGAAAATACTACTAAATCGCATCGCGATAACTAAATATAACAATGTCTCGCATTCAGCTCGCGGCACGTCTTGCGAAGGGTTTCAATAAAAGTGAAATGCCAGATAACATGACGGGCTTCCGACTTTTCTATTAAAATAGGTAAAAGCACGAGTACGTTAACACTCGTTTGCGATACTGTATTTTCTTGAAGTATTTTACCGACGACAGAGATGATAAAAGATGTGTCTGCACTGATTGGTAGTCCTGATAATTTTGCTCTACTAACTACTATTGTTCTCGGAATTCAATTAGTAAGGGTAAATAATAATTTAAAAAGGTTAATTTCGGTAAATCTAAAGTATTTATCTGAAATGTTAAAGCCAAAAGCCAAAAGATTCAGCCTCATTCAGGTATTTCCAGAAAGTATTCATTCGTAATACTGAAAGCTTCCCATTTCATCTGGATTCAATTGACTCCGTAGCAAATTGTTACAGGTAAATTTAACTAAATAAATACATACAAATATTTTTCTTGTTTTGAAAATGTTGAATACAATTGGATATTGAAAAGTCAATCAATTCTTATTCGAATTTATTATAAAGCTTAACACGGGCTTCTTATTTATTACTACATATGTAGGAACGAAGTTCATTGTTCGAGCATTTCCTTTTAAGTCACACGTTTGGTTTTCACAAAAGCAATATTATGTAAACAAAGTTAGATTCTCGGCACGAAGAATACTGATGAATACAAACGATTCTGATACAATAGAAGCCACATGAATGCAGCTGCGAAGTTATAATTAATCTCTCGTTATTAAAGCTATAATAACCCATTTGAACATTCGTCTATGTCTTGATTAAAAGGCTAAGCACTTAATGACTTATCATGAGTATTTACTGTTAATTGATTTTGACAAATTCTGAATAGCGGCAATTAATCTTTGGTTCGATATTCGTTTATATTAAAAGCTATAAGCTGCTTTCGAATCATTTTATTATTTTCTTTTAGAATCTGAAGGAAACATGGTATACACTGTTTCGCTGAAATTATCGCTAAGAGATGGATTTGCATACAATTGATTAAATAAACTCTGAAAAGCGATCACTTCGCCAATGCCAGGGAGCCGAAGGCCACGATGTTAGCAGACGATGATTCTCCTAAATACAACTTGAGCTATATAGATTCTAACGACAGCTATACTGCGCTGGACCACACCAAATTGATATCCTTGCTCAAGCTCAAAGGGACGAATCAAAGCGACAATATCGGGGAGTTCCTGAGGGTCCTGGAGAACCTCCGAAGCAAGTTCAACATCTCCGTAGTGAAGGAATGCGATCGGACACATTATTGCTCGGGAGAAATTCGAGACTTGATTCTGGCGTATAATAGTATACATGGATACGTTAGCCTATTGGTAAGTTTTTAAGCCAATAGGAAATATTTCCTAATCTTTTGTAATGATCTGTAGGGGGAAGGGAATACCAATGTTCTAAAATTCGTGAATAATTCGCATATTTAAATAAAGTTGGATTGTAAAGAGTGAATTAGCACACCGCACGGCTGTCGTTACAACTCGAAATGAAATTGTGTAAGTCAGGAAGTCCTCGGTCGACAATTCTCATGCGGTTTCTAAGTGTAAGTTATAAATGAATTTGAGTCAAAGTTAACCCTGCTCTTTCCCAGATATGTCTGTTCGGGAGTTTGGCGAATGCATTAAACGTAGCTGTATTAACGCGGCGTGACCTGGCCGGGGCTCCAATTAACCGTTTGCTGAAGTGGTTGGCAGTCGCCGATGTCTTTGTAATGCTTGAATATGTGCCATTCGCTATATATCGATATTTGGTAAGATATTTTGCATGTCAGCATGTTAGGTGTCTAATAGAAAATTATATGATAATATTTACATTTACCTTGACTAAATTTCGTTAATAAGTAGAAGTAAGATAAAATGTAACTTTACAAGATTGTCAATAAAGGCTATATTTATTTATTTATGCATGTGAGCAAATCTAATAACTCTAAAAAAAAGAGGAGAGTATCGATTTAAAAAAAATCATGCTTCCACTGCCCGTTGCAGCTGTTCCCAGGTCAAGAAGACCGACCTTACTCGTGGGCTGTCTACATGCTCTTTCACATGCACTTTACTCAAATCCTGCACACAGCCTCGATTCTGCTCACTCTCTCGCTGGCCATCTGGAGATATATTGCCATCAAGTGAGTGTCGGGTCACTTTTTAGAACAATAGAAACCAAGGTATATGTGTTATCACAACATGGCATATCGACCACCATAACCATTGAATTACAAGTAATATAACGAAGTTTGGTTTACATGATTATGTGGCTTCAATTTTCGATTATGCTTATGATGTGAAACAAGTTTTTTCCACACGAAAAGGTTAATTTAACTTATTGTTATCACTATTATTAACCTTGACCATTAGGCTGAATTCACTTAAATCAGCCAAATTGCTTAGTATCAATTGACATAGGATTCGTTTGTTATATTATAATATTATGTATATATAAGTAAGTATATTTGTACCTTTGTTGTTTATTCAAAGCATTGCTATACGCGTATGTATATACATCATCGACCATTTACGGTGTTTGTTTTCCAGATATCCATCTTATAGCTCATCGTTATGCACTGACCGCCGCTGTTCCATCGCAATCGGCATAAGCTTCTTATTGCCACCGATGTTATGTATTCCGTCATATTTTGTAAGTACCAAACACAATCTTGACTGTTACAATAAAAGAAACGTTTTGTTGGTAAACAGTTCTCATTATCTGTCTCCTTGTATCGGTCGACATTTAGTATACCTACCCTATTGCACACAATGCATCTTGTCATTTCGTTGGAATAATTAGATCAAGAATAAAAGCAACTAAAACGTGCAACCGAAACTCACTTTTCTGAGAAATTAAGTTTTACGCGATAGGGATACAAAGTGACCAACTAATTTGCATATAAGCTTAACAAGCGAAATGAATTCACGTATTCAGCAGCTGATTCAACTAGGTTGGATATGGCAAATGGATGTGCACCCGTTTAGAACAAAACATAGGTTTGTTCTTTGTATTTTAACAGCTCATACCGGTGTGTTCAGCAAAATAAATTGATTTGCGCTTAATAAAAATAATTAACGCCGGAAGCTTGGTTTATGGGCCAAGGCTGTTCGGTCACACCTTAAATAAATCGATTGCTCAGTGACTTCAAGTAGTTTCATTATTTCCGTTGACAGAGTGCAAATACCGAAATGTTATAAATTGATCTCTATCGTTTACAGGTGTTCACTATTCATGAAGACTATGCATTAGACCACCGCCCCTCCAAAGTATACTTCGTAGACTCCAACTACGACGGGCGACTTTATCAGACAAATTTCTGGGTCCACGCTGTCGTGATTAAGCTCCTTCCGTGTCTGATCCTGACAGTGATAAGTGCGTGGCTCATCAGGGTATTGTACAGAGCCAATGGCAGGAAGAGGGCTCTGAAGGGTTACAATGCCTGCCCGGCCTCGACCGTCGTCACCGGCAACGGGAATGTGTTTACGAGAAAATCTACAAAAAGGTCCAAAGCGGAGCGACGTACAGACAGGACGACAAAAATGCTAGTAGCGGTTCTTCTTCTGTTTCTATTGACCGAGTTCCCGCAAGGGATTTTAGGTAAGAGCTAATTAGTTCATCGATGTGATAACTACGAGACTTTTTCCTAATATGAATGAAATGAATAATCCACGTGCCATCACGTCTTGCTTGTTATGAGAGTTACAGTTACATAAACAAAATTGTAAGATGGCTTTACAACAACAATAAAAGACTTCTTATCTTTAGGATTACAAAAGTCCCTCCTATTATGACTTAACGTTGATTAACGAGTTCTAAAAATAACATTGTTTCAGGACTAATGAGCGGTGCGCTGGGGAGGTGTTTCTTCAAACAGTGTTACGACCTGTTCGGTGAACTCATGGACGCCTTGGCTCTCTTGAACGGAGCAATTAACTTCATATTATACTGCTCTATGTCCAAACAGTTCAGGACGACTTTTAGACAGATTATGAGGGCTCGGTTCGCCCCCACCCCGAGGGCGAGCTCCCATACTGAGTTGCAAAGCACATATGTATAAGGCATTTTTAATAATATAATATACGGTAAAGAAAATATTATATGTAAAATTTTGCTAAACTTTTAAAGTAAAGTTTTAAGCTTTAAGTAAAGCACAAGGGCATCGTTTACTTGGAATTGAAGCCTATCAGTCTAACAAAATTATATATTATAATTTATGTAACGCACTTGCACAAAAGTTTTTATTCGTATATTGGCATATTTTCATTCAATATTTAACATCAAATTCAAGCTTTTCGAGGTCATCAAGGCTTGTTTGCTGGCTGCGTTGATTGAAGTTTTGCGTTGTTATTATATCTTGAACTTTGTACAATGATGTCTTTAGTTTACGTCTGCTTAAAATTTTAATTCAAGCTTTTGATAGGTTTCTTAACTTACGTTGTAGTGCGAACAGAAAAAAGGTAGACTAAAACACATTGTTACATTAATTATTGTCGCCACACAGAATAGGATCTTTAGATCACACTTTTGGTGTCACTTGCAAAAGGATTGACTATAAAGCCACCGAATATACAAATAATGATATCATCGGAAGATATTTACATAACTGTTTTGAAAAAAAGATATATATATATAAAATGTAATAACATTTTATTTCATGAATATGTAAATATACTTATGTGTAAATAATAATTAATAGTAATCATAGAATTAATGTATTGATTAATATTACTCAATAAATGCTTTAATCACCAAGTTGTTTTGAAAAATAAAAAAATCACTAAAGTAAAAATCCTTGGTCTCAGGACCCAGATTCCTGTTTCGTTCTGTTTTTATTTTCAGGCGAATAAGTGATCAGCCTTTTTAGCTTAACCGCATGTCGGTTTCGTCGCGAAATTATTTCTTCCTTCCTTCTATATCGATTCTTCATTCATACTTCATACTTGCCATTGTTAAATGCGCACATAGACATAAAATTCCATTGATTCAAAGACGAGATTCGAACCTACGACCTCATGGATAAGAACCATACGCAAAAGCTAATAGCCCAGTAGCTCCTTCGGCTGAGACAAAATTAAATAACGTGATATCTCGAAACTTTAGCTCGAAACGTGTATTCAAGCTGAGAAAATGTCATTATATCGGTCAATATATTATTATTATATACAATTTTTTGCAATAAATAAATAGCGGCTATAACCTATATTATTAATTATTAATCATAATGACTATTTATTTAAACGTTCAAATCACAGGACCTACCCAAGGAATTTTTATACACCGATAAAAGAAGTCGAAGCATCCGAAAAAATATTAACTACATTATAGTAAGTCAAAGTGTATTTTTATATATGTGTTCTTTCCGACTAGTATTTTGTATATTTTTAATAACTATATTGTTTGCTGAAAGGGACTACAGTTTTACGTAATATTGTAATAATTACTATTTGACAAAGGATAGATATAATCTAGGTACCTACTTATTTGAAAAGACAAATAACTGATTCGCTATCGTATTTATTGTTTATAACTATACATAATAGTAAGGACCTTGGAAGATATTCAAAGACTGAAAATGAGTTGTATTTAAATTATAAATCAGATACTAAGACAACAGAGAGTCTCTCTGGCCAAGAATTAGTAAGTAAGATAATATGTAAGATTAAGGGCAATACTATCAACCTGGTTCACCAAAATATACAAGGCATGAAAAGTAAATTACTAGAAATTGAGTTGTTTTTATTGATATGTTGTGTATTACAGAACACTGGTTAAAGACATGTGAACTTATGTTCAATTTTTGTAATTCCCTCCTAAAAAAAAATATTATGAATTATTTTTATATTTAAAAAAAAAGATAAAGGAAGGACACCGTGAGCCTCTCTGTGGCACGGACGTGGCCTTATTGAAGAATCTTGTGTGGAGCTGGAGCAATTTATCTTAGTTTGAATTTATCTTCGTTAGAGTTTGTAGTAGCCTATAGTAATTTATTCATTTAGGTAACTTAATGTTCACTTATGGTCGTCAAAAAAAATACATTAATGCTTCTTAATTTTACTTTTACTACCAGCTCTCAAATCAAGGACGTAGAACGGAAGAGAAGAACTGGCAATAAACTCTCCGCCACTCTTTTTAATCGCCAAGTTTTTTCTTTTACACAACGTTTGTGAGGAGCTGCAGGCTGAATTTGATTCTGATGTATGTCTACAGGTACACTATCAAGATACTGGTAAAACACCATTTACAGAACATTGTCGAACTACCTGTGAATACTGTGCAGGCGTCAAGATTTTTTGTTGTCCGACATCTGACTTTTTGGTGGAGTTCGGATGCCCAGCATTTTGCCTCTTTTGTTAATTAATTTTTCGTTTACAATGATTAGTTATTCAGAAGTCAGTTAAATAAATTTATCCTAAAGACTACAACTATAGGGTTGTAGCTGATTCAATAATTTTTTGTGCAATTTTTTATTATTATTGTAGATACAATGAATTGTAGGTGAATTTATCAAACACAATTTTACTTTCTATAAATTCTAAAAATTCTGGGTAGGTAGGCTATGGTTTGTCATTCGTTAAAATAGAAATATATTAAGTGAGAGTACTTTATCAATAACTATATAGTTATAACTATATACTTTATATAAAGTATTCAAGTAAGTAACTTAATCTAAGGTCTACTTCCAATAGGGTAGTAGCCATGTCAGTATACAATAATTTCTATATTAAATAATTAAAATTTAGTCTAAGGCTTTCCCCCAATAGGGTAAAAGCCGTGTCAATAAGATATAAAGGAGTACAAATAAGTTTCCGCCGTTTTATGATGATAACCGGCTTAAAAAATAGTTTGGACATTCAAGAACAACATAACCTATTAATATCATTGATTTTATATTGGTAACATATAATTTTTATTAGTTGAAAATGTCAAAATTTGAGCCAAATAAGCGTTATTTGCAGGAAATATTAGTTTACTTTTTTAATGTAACGAAATCTGCTGCTGAGGCGCATAAATTGTTCGTAGAAGCATTTGTTGAGGGTGCTTTGAGTGAGAGAACATGTCGAGAGTGGTTTCAAAAGTTTAAAAACGGTGATTTCGACGTAGAAGGCAAAGATCGCAGTGGAAGCACAAGGCCAAAAATTTACGAGGATGCCGAATTGGAGGAATTATTGGAGGAAGATTCATCTCAAACACAAAAGAACTTGCTCTAACATTAGAAGTAACTCAGCAAGCAGTCTCACATCGTTTAAAATCATTAGGAATTATCGAAACAATTACTGGACCTTCTATCGAACCCAATTGATGAGATTGAGCCGAGCTCTAAAAGAAAACGCCCTCAATAATATTCACGGCACGAAAAAATTACTCTTCTGCATGACAATGCTCGTCCACATGTTGCGGCTCCCGTGAAAAAGTATTTGGAAACACTTGATTGGGCAGTGTTACCTCACCCGCCGTATCCACCAGACATTGCACCGTCCGATTATCACCTGTTCTGTTTTTTTTTTTTTTTTTTTTAAATTGCACCTAATAGTCCTACCTCCCCCGGCTACTTTATCGCCGGGGCCGTTGGCTAAGCTAAACTTCCTTCCTTTCTCGCATCCGTCCTCTTAATAATTGACAACACAGTAGTAAATTTTATTAGGTTTTGTACAGATCAGAGTTTCAATTACAACTTTTAAAAATATTCCTGTACAATATTCCAACTTATCTAATTTTCTTTTCATTTCTATCCTGAGACGTGACCCGCGAGGCGGGCAGCCTTCACTTATCAGTGAGTATCCTTATGATACCCATTAGCAAGTAGGCGCCGGCCGCCTCGCGGTCCCCGCGCCGCCATTACTTTCTTGACTATTTTTAAGCAAAATTCCTCCAGTTGCGATCTGTAAAAGGCTAGCATGTCGGGCAGTCCTTCAAGACTGACCACCATGCCTGTCATCTGTTCCAGGTCGCATCTGGAGGAGGCAAAAATGGGGCACTCTGTAAATAAATGCGGGATGGTTTGTTCCACCCCGCTGTCGCACTCGCATTCAGGTGTTTCTTTTAGTTTGAAACGGCACAGGTACTCGGCAAAAGGCCCGTGGCCTGTGAGTACTATTTTCTGTCTCCAGTCTTTCGATTTGTCTGTTTAGCTTATCATATATTTCTTTCATGTCTTTTTCGTTTCTTGTTTTTTATTATTAAAAAAAAAAAAAAAGGAAATAATAATGTATTGTGAAATAATATTTTATATAATATTACTAAATTTGATTTATTCTAATATTTTGGGGTCATGATAATAGATGGCGCCAGCAGAAAAATTCTTTTTAACTAAACGCGATATTGTTACATGGCACAAACGACATAAGTCGTCGATGATTATCTATTACGTCTTCGACGGTTAGGTTAGGTTTTTTTTTTTTTTTTTTTTTTTTTTTTTTTTTTTTTTTTGCACCTAATAGGCCTACCTTCCCCGGCTACTTTATCGCCGGGGGCGTTGTCTAAGCTACCCATCCGTCCTTTCTCACATTCATCCTCTAAATAATTGAAAACACAGCTTTAATTTTTATTAGGTTTTTTACAAATCAATTTCAATTACAACTTTCTTAAAATATTCCTTTACAATATTCCAACTTATCTAATTTTCTTTCCATATCTATCCTGAGACGTGGCCCGCGAGGCGGGCAGCTTTCACTTATCCGTGAGTATCCTTATGATACCCATTAGCAAGTGGGCGCCGGCCGCCTCGCGGTCCCCGCCCCTCCCTTACTTCCATTAAATCTGGCGGTTCTCTTTATTATTTTTATGCAAAACTCCTCCAGTTGCGATCTGTAACAGGCTAGCATGTCGGGCAGTCCTTCAAGACTGACCACCATGCCTGTCATCTGTTCCAGGTCGCATCTGGAGGAGGCAAAAATGGGGCACTCTATAAGTAGATGCGGGATGGTTTGTTGCACCCCGCTGTCACACTCGCATTCAGCTGTCTCTTTTAATTTGAAACAGCACAAGTACTCGGCAAAAGGCCCGTGGCCTGTGAGTATCTGTGCCATTTCAGGGCCAAATCTCGCTTCTTTCAGTTGTTTATGAGCGCTCGCAACATTTTTCAGAAAAATCTTTGTTATTCCGCCCGTAGTCCCTTCTCTATATCGTTTGTCCCATTCTTCTATCGTTTTCCGTCTTACTTCTTTCCTTATGAACGATAGCGGGTACTCTACGTGGACTGCTTTGACCTTAGAGGTCTCCGCAGCGGCCCTCGCGAGTTCGTCCGCCCTCTCGTTCCCCTCCGTGCCGACGTGCGCTTTCACCCAGTGGAGTCTTATGTTTTGGCCCTTTTTTCGGCTCTCCACCAGGTGGCTGCGGATCTCGACTACTCGGGGGTTCCGAGAGCGTCCGCCCGCGATGGCCTCGAGCGAGGACCTCGAGTCGCTGCAGATATTCACGTCAGTACCCGCTGCCGTCGCCTCCCTAACTGCACCGACGAGAACCGCTAGCTCTGCTTGATACACGGTGCAGTAAGGGGCCATCTTTATCTTCTTCCATTTTCGTTCTCTACCTCCCTCCCATTTCGTCCAAGCCGCTCCGACTCCCTTCTCTGTCTTGCTCCCGTCTGTGTATATGGCCGCTATGTTTTCGTTTTGTATTTGGCCAGGGTCAGTTGTGATGGCGAAGCTTATATCTGGTCTTTCCGCAGGATGGGGTTGTTCTATCGCAGGTACGGCACGCTCAATCCGGTCTCCTTCGCGTATAAACGGGGATGACCCCCTTCTGGCCTCAAACATCGCGGCGGCTTCTTCCACCCTGAGGTCGAGGGGCAGTATCCCCGCCAGTAGCGTCGCGGAATTTAGCGATGCCGTCCTGTATGTTTTTGCGATCTTCTGTCCGAAGGCCCGTTGCACCGTCTCCAGTTTTTTCTTTGTGCACATTTTCTTTACTGTCGGTGCCCAGGCTGCCGACGCGTATGTTACCGTCGGCTCAATGACGGCTTGGTACACCTGGAGTACCATGTCTCCCGTCATTCCCCATTCCAGCTTCGCCATTCTAGATACTTTTTTATATATTTCTGCCGCTTTTCTGGTGACATTATGCACATGCTTGTTGAACGTGAGCCCTCCGTCTATTGTCAGTCCCAGCAGTTTTATTTCTTTCTCTATGGCTATGTCTTGTCCGTTCATCCTTATTTTTGGGGTATCGAACTTCAATCTTCGCGTCAGGACCATTGCCTTGGTTTTTTGTGGCGCGAAGTTGAGCTTGTTCTCGATACCCCACTTCCTCACGTACTCGAGGGCTACGTTTGCTCGTTGCGCGATCGAGTGCGTGTCTGTTCCACTGAACAGCAGCACCACGTCGTCTGCGAATGCCTGTGCATAAGTCCCGTCCTCTTCCAGTTCGACCAGTAGTGGGTCGAGCAGGATGTTCCAGAAGGTGGGGCCGCTAATCGAGCCCTGAATGCATCCCTTTTCAGGTCGCCTCACATGCTCTCTGTTTGCGTAGCGTACCACCACCTTCCTGCCTTTAAAATAGTCCTCCACTACTAGTCTCAATTGCTTGGGACAGTCTTTCTTTGATAGTTGGTACTTGATAGCTGGCCACCATGCGTTGTCGAAAGCCCCCTCGATATCTAGCGACACCATCAACACTATCTCTTTGTTTTCTATGAGGCTTCTCGCTTTCGTCAGGATATCGTAAAGGGCATCCTCCGTGCTCTTTCCTGGCATAAATCCATACTGCCTCCTGCTCATCTTGGGGAGTAGGCTGTGTCTAATTCTGTTGATCATTACCTTCTCTAGTATCTTCCCCATGACTGGCAATAGGCCTATTGGACGGTAGGATTTGGCGGCCGTATAGTCCTCCTTCCCTGGCTTCCTCAGTACCACTATCGTGCATTCCTTCCATAGATCAGGGAAGCATCCCACTTCGAGGCATTTATTAAAGATGGCCAGGGGAACCTCCGGATTCGCCGTGATAGCTGCGCAGCAGATATCCGCAGTGAGTCCGTCGGCACCCGGGGCCTTCCTCGGGTTGAAGCTTCGAGCAGTGCTGATGAGCTCCGCCATTGTGATTGGCACTTCATCAGCGCTGCTTCCCCGTAGGCTGCTAGTCATTTCCTCAACCGTTTTCCTTATTCTTTGGTGGATGTCATCATCCATCTCACAATTGTCAGGCGGGAAGAATTTCTGTGCCAGCAGCTGCACCGATTCTTCGGAGTTCAACGAAATGCCCTTCTCTATTAGCGTGGTGTCTTCCCTGATCCCTTCCGCCTTTCTTATTACTTTGTACATTCTGTCCCATAAGCTCTCCCCTTCTTGCTTCGTGCACAATTTCTTCCACCCTTCCTTTTGAGCCCTTTCGATTTCTTCTTCGTACATCTTTTTTGCCTCCAGGTAGGCAGTTACTACGCACTCTCTCCTCCTTGGGGCTGCGTATGAGATCCTTTTCTTTTTCCTTACCATGTCCTTCTTAAGGGCCTCTATTTCCTTGTTCCACCAGGGTGGTTCGAAGCTTTTCTTTCTTTGTTTCAGTTTGGGGATATGCTTCTCGGCGGCTTTTATAATTAAGTTGGTATATTCCGTTGCTGCGTTGTTGACCCTGGCCTTGGTGTCCAGTTCTTTTATCGTTTCTTTGTCTAAACCTTGTTGTGTCAATTCCGTTTTTATTTTCTCTTTAAAATCCTCCCAGTCTGCGTTTTTTGTTTTGTATTTGCGGGTCGTCTTCGGTAGGGTGTGCGTTTGGGGTTTTTGAAGGGCTGTAGTCATAAATATTGTGTTGTGATCCGAACTGGTAATTGATGTGTCAACCCACCATTTCGTTACCTTGCTGAGGAGAGCCGTTGTACATACTGTGATGTCGACTGTACTCGTGTATCTACGGCCCCCTCTAACGGTGTCGAAGGTGGGTGTGTTTCCACAATTTAAGATGCTCAGCCCCTCTTCATCAAGGAACCCTCGTAGTTCCTTTCCTCTTGTGTCTTCGTTCCGGCTCCCCCACCACTCACTCCATGCGTTCACGTCCCCTCCAATCAATACCATCTTGGTTTTTAACTTTTTCGTGAAGCTTCTTAACTGTACGAGGTATGGTTCGATGGGTTCATCGCCTTCGAAGTACACTGATATTACCCCTAGTTCCCACTTGTCCGTTCTCAGGACGGCGGCCACTATGTTTTCGGTAGTGAGTGATTTGTCTTGTGAGACCTCGATGTGTTCATCGAAAACAAGTACCGCCGCCTTCACCGGTTTCTTCCCTGTGGGAACGCACTGCACTACTCTGTACATAGGGCTTTCTGCCATCTGTTTATTGGCCCCTGTGTACGGTTCCTGGAGTAGTGCTATCTTTACCTTCCTACCCCCCGCTTCCTTTATAAACTCCTGGTTCGCGATTCTCTTCCTTCCGAGGTTCGCCTGTGCCAGGAGAAAGCCGGTGTTTATGTTGGAGCCCTCGGCTTTTTTAACAGTACGCGTAACTCAGCCTCGCTGCCCTGTCCCATCCCTGCCGGGTTGGGCAGCTCTGGCTAAAGGCTCCGTGCTCTGCGTCTCTTCCTTTCATTGCTTTACAGTTAACGCAGCTGGGAGGCTTTCCTTCCCCGAGGATCTGGCAATCGGCCCTCATGTGGGCTCCTCCACAGTGACTGCACACCTCTGTATCTTTTTTACAGTTCCTGCGGGTATGTCCATACCCCAGACACATTGTGCATTGGACCAGAGGGGATTGGTCCTCTACCCAAACCATCTGCAGGTCCACGTGTATCCTGCCAGCCGATGTCAGGGCTTGCCAGAGTTTAGAAGTGACCTGCAGGACCACGTGGCTCTCCAGAGGGTTTCTTGCCTTCCTTCTATACTTTTCTACTATGTTTAGTTCTCGTTCCTCCAGGTGCGCAGTCACGTGTTTGTTCTGGTTCTTTAGGGCCCGGGCAATATCCTCGGTGGTGTTGCAGGTCAGTAAATTTTTTATTTTTACGAGAGGGTTTTTGTTGGAGGTCTCCTTGACCTCCATTTCTGTGCCCAGTTTTTCTTTAAGTTTTCTTCTCTCTTCCTCTGTCCTGCAACCCACCACAACCTTCCCATCTCTTGCTTTTCTTATTTTTTGCACTTGCCAACCTTCCTCCTTCGCGTTTAGCAAGTGCCGGATGTTCTGCACCGTTTCCTCTGCCGTGTCGGTCGCGTTCTTCGGCGCCACCACGACAGAGTGCAGTGCAGGTTTTTGCCCCGGACCTTCTGTGTCGTTTTTGCCCTGACCGAGATTTACTTTCGTCGCTTCGGCGTACGATTTCATACTTGCAGCCCAGTTGTTCTGCCTCTCCATGTCCTTCTTTTCCTTCTCCTCAAACTCTTTCCTTATCTCGGTCAGGACCCATTCATCTTTCTTTTTTGCCAGATCCTCTATTCCCTTCCTACATTTCTCCAGCCTACTATTTTCTGTTTCCAATCTTTCAATTTGTCTGTTTAGCTTATCATATATATTTTCTTCCATGTCTTTTTCGTTTCTTGTTTTAGTTGTTATTCTTGCTGGGCCTCCCGCCAACTCCTCGGCTTCTTTTACCATTTGGTACAGCCGCTTTACAGCTGACTGTACCCCTGTTTTTATTTTGGTTTTTATGTTTCGGGACTCCGCCAAGTGCGCCATTGCCTTTAGGTAACAATTTTTTGCCTCTTTTTCCCTGGCTTGAGCGGGAGCAGGAGACTTACCCGCTCCCCTCCCCCCTGCCAGAGGTTCTTCTTGTGCTGCCCTAGGGGCCTGGCTGGAGGCCTCCTCCCACTTATCTATACTGCGCCTGATGGCAGGTGCCGTTTTTGGTGGAGTGCGTATACCCAACATTTTGCCTATTAGGATTGTCAGATGAATTTAATAAGTTAAAAGACTTAGCCTAAGGTCTACTCCCAATAGGGTAGTAGCCGTGTCAATTTTAATAATATTTTGTTTTAAAGAATAATTAATCTTAAAACTATACTTAATCTAAGGCTACTCCCAATAGGGTAGTAGCCGTGTCAATTTTAATAATATTTTTATTTACAATAAATTTTCTTATATCTATACTTAATCTAAGGCCTACTCCCAATAGGGTAGTAGGCAAGTCAATAAATAATTTACAAATAATTTACAAACAATGAATATTCTTAATTATTAATTTTTTATGAATTATTGTCAATTAAATTATTATAATTTCCTAAACTTATTCTAATGGCTGTCCCAAAAGGGTGGCAGCCGTCAATTTTTATATCCTAACTTATTCTAAGGTCTACCCCCAAAAGGGTGGTAGCCGTGTCAGAACACTTATATCTAAAAGGGGTTTCCAAAAGGAGAACCCCTGTCACTTATCCTAGAGTCGCAGTCGGTTTTTTAAAAAACAAAATTTTCCCGACTCTATGTAGAGCCGTCTCTACAATTTCGTTGCGGGGATGTAATTTATAAATTTCTAAAAATAAAAAGCGTTTTTTGAGTGAAAAACTCGAGAGCGGAGGGAGAGGGGGGAGTTAGGGGGGGAATCCAAATTTAAAAATTTTTTTATTTATATATATAAAATTTACTACGCCGAAAAAGGCTTGTATACTTCGTATACAAGACCGCTGTTAAAAATCCCGAAAAATCCACCGTTCCTGAGATACGGGCCTTTTAATTTTTCCGATTTTCACAAATTTTGTCAAATTTTCGGGATTTTTTCAAATTTCGAATTTTAAAATTTAAAAAATGTCTTTATATGAGTCGAGGCTGTGCAGTCAAAGCCGGTATATGGATAGTATATCCATATACCGGGGTGACGATAAAATTGCCCTATCTCCTACCGTTCCCGAGTTATTCCCTATTTTATGTTGTGGTTCTTCCCGTCGGTTTTTCTCCGCAGCCGCTGACTCGATCTCGACGATTTAAACGGCTGCTAGCTGCACTCGACGAGAGCTTTTCAACGATGTATAGCACGTCCTCAATATCCCTCGGGATTCCAAACCACGTTACACGTGGTTTTGGTGTTTTTTCTCTTTAACTTTTTTTATTTTTAGCCGGAAAAATCCGATCGACCCCTCAAAAGATTCGTCTTCTTGAGTTTTATCTATATATGATTTTTAATTTGGGGGTCGTCGCTTTTGTTTTTGCGTAATATGCTCTTAATTGATTTTTAAATAGGTTATTTTAGTTTTTTTTTTTTTTTTTTTTTTTTTTTTTTTTTTTTTTTTAACTTTTATAATTTTTCCCCACGTCCAATTTTTTTAGAGCGATACACCAGTCTCTTCGTCTTTTTTAGCTGCGTTTTTTGGTGTATCGCACTTATGGGGGAAAGCTCAATTTCGGTCACCAGTTGTCACGCCCCTTTTTTGTTTTTCCCTTATATCTCCCTTATTTGTAGGGGTAAAAATCTGGGACTAACCTTATTTAATGCGGCTTAATGAGGCGCATTTAGTGGTTCCAAAATATATAATGGTTATAGATCTAAATCGCGCGGCGCACGCACTTTTACACTAAATTTTTTGCACTTTTTGTGTTTTTTCACTGTTTTGTCACTTTTTCTTCACTTTTTACTTAACAATGTTTATATTTCGGATATCGGATTCGTCGTCGCGAGACGCGTACAATGATATACGGCACTGCCCGATCCGCCACAAAAAACCTATTTTTAAGATTTTTTTAACTACGGAGCGATATGTTCCGTGACCGTTTTGAGCGGCGGTTCGACTGCGACTGTCGGTTAGGTTAGGTTAGGTTAGGTTAGGTTAGGTTAGGTTCCCCCCCTCCGCGGACGAATTTACCCGCGGCTCCTAGGCTTGTCGTGCCGGGGGGGCTTAGTACCTGGAACGACTGCAGCAATGCCGTCGTAAAGGGGAAGCAAATAAGGAGGTAAAGGCTGGCCTTCACTTCGAAGGCTAGTCTCTGGAGAGGGCATCAGCGCCCAGCGGAATGATTTCCGTGAGCCCTTAGCAAGCTGGAGAGATCATTTGATCTCAAAGGTGAAACTGAGGGACTTTTACTTATTCGACGTTCCCGACTGGTGTTCTTTTGAGTGTGCCGGAGGCGGCCAGGGAAGGGGTCTGCTTCATAGCGCTACTGCGTACTTGACTCCGGGCCTCATCTGCTCTCGACTCTTTCTTTTCTAAGAAACGTGCTAGATGCGGTGTAGCTTCATGCCACGCGAACTTACGGGGTGCAAACAATAATCTCGGGAGAACCAATATTAAATCTGGTGTTGTTGTTGTGTTCTTGGGCCAAAGTGCAGTGGAACGATGGATAGCCGGCGGAAACGGCAATTATTGGATATACCTTTTGGCGATATAGTCAGCGTATGGCGGCGAACGCTCGAATACTCTTCAGCTTGTGATTGTTCTGTGTTCAATTGAAGGAGAGGCCTTATTGGGCAACCAGAGGAAGGAAACCTTGATACAAAAATCCCCTAACGTTCGGCGCTGATGAGCGTGGCGTCGGACACCTAATCCCCTCTATGAGGAATTGAGGTCGTTGACGGGCAGGTCAATGCCTAGCGCCAAAAAACAAAAAAAAAAACGCGTCCCCGGTTCCCTCCGGAGTGACGGCGAGGACTCGCTACAGCTCGGGCACTCGGCTGCGGTACATGGGTCTTAAAGAGGGCCACAGGGGAGCGGCCCCTGGTCAAATAAAAGCAAGCATGAGTTCGAATACACGTTTAACTACCCCAGGTGGGTTAAATCCCACCCATGGCGATGCCAAGGCTCAGCCCCACCGTACTCTGGGGGGGGGCAAAACTCATGAGGAAGAGAAGGATGAGGAGAGAAGAGTGGTAGGATGTGGTGATGTGAAGGAGAATACAAGGGACGGAGGCGAGATGTCTCACCGGAGTACGCCCGTCCCACTCAAAGATTGTAGAGTTATGTTGGTGCGAACTCCACTACCCATATTGAGTCCAAATAATAGCACAGGAGACCGTGAAGTTGAGGCCATTACTGCCATAGGAAAAAATGTCGGACGACAAGTGATGGAGGCCAGCCTGGAGACGAGCTGTGAGATGCTCAGCGCTGACGTATCGTTTACCTCCATCAACTCACCACATGTACAAGGGCGACCGGCGCGATTTTTTCGTCGGAAAAGAAGGAAGGAAGAATGCAGCTCTAGCGACGCTGGAACCCCTCACTCGACGAGAAAGTCGCGGGCTGCATTAAGTAAACTCCAACGAGTAGGACGGGAGAAGAGGGTTGAAGCAGAACTACTAGAGGCGACCCCCAGTCCCCCAACAAAAACTGGAAGCACAGCGCAAACCGAACGTCACGCTGATCCAAAGGTGAGGATTGAGGCCAGTCTCGCTGCAGTGGAAAAAGTCGCCCGACACTCGAGTAACCTGAAGGGCACTTTTGTCTCAGCGCTAAAACAGGCGGTAACCTCGATCCGTAGAGACGCCGAAGAGCTAGCTGACCGTACAGTCAGCGAGGAAACGAGGGCGCTCCGGAACGAAAATGAGAGACTTCGTGGACAGGTGGAAGCACTTCAAAAAGAAATGGCTGAGTTGAGAACCCTGATACAAGAGTGCTCAAGGAAACCGGTGCATAAAGAGCCATTACGGACTTCTTCACCATCTTCGCAGCTACCACAACTCTTAGCCGAGCTGGAAGGTCGTTTAATGAGGCAAATGGGCGAATGTCTTAGCGCGAGACTCGCAAACCTGGAGCCTCGATTAAATGCGGAACCGAAAATTCGGCCACCATTAGCCGCGGATCCGATTCCAATTGAGGACTCTACGACAAAGAGCATAGAAGAACACTCGATAGGGGAGAAGAGAAAATCTAGGAAAGGAAAGAAGCTGCGGGCACCTGATGCTAACAATGCACCCGATGCAGTAAGTGCGCAGATCCCACCAACCCAGAGCAACCCAGAGGCAAACTGCGAGCAAGAGTGGATAACAGTGCAAAGTAAGCGTAAACAGGCCAAGAATACCCCAACCGCTGCCATCGTAAAGCCCGCGGCTACGACTACTCAACGGCCACGAGCAAAGCTGAGAGCCCCGAGATCCACGGCCGTTGTGCTTACAATCACCGAAAAAGAACAGACCTACGCCTCTGTATTACGGGAGGCAAAGGAAAAAATTAAACTAAGTGATTTGGGCATAGAAGCCGTCAAATTTAAGCGGGCGGCGACGGGAGCGGTGATACTAGAGCTACCCGGATCACGCAGTGGAGACAAGGCCGATGCCCTTGCTAGTAAACTGAAAGAAATCTATGCTAGCGGGGTGAGCGTGTCGAGGCCGGAGAAGTGTGCCGAGGTACGAGTGGCCGGCCTCGATGACTCTGTAACGTCGGACGATATCAAAAAGGCGATAGCGGAGATTGGGGGCTGCAACCGCGAACAAGTAATAGTGAGTGAGGTTCGGCCAGACAGAACTGGATTGTTTGGAGCCTGGGTTCGGTGTCCAATTCTTGCGGCCAAGAAAATCACCGAGGGACGACTACTCATAGGCTGGGTCGCAGCAAGGGTAACCTTACTGGAACGCAAGGAAATTAGGTGCTACCGGTGCCTTCAAAGTGGGCACGTAGCCAGCCGGTGCACGTTTGGCGCTGATCGTAGCAATCTCTGCTACCGCTGCGCACAACCAGGCCACCGGGCCGCGACTTGCGAGGGCAAACCCGTGTGCGTCCTTTGCACGGAAGCGGGCCGAAAGGCAGACCATCGGCTAGGGAGCGCTAAATGTCCGGCCCCTAGCGCCAAAGTTGCTAGAAGAGAGACGCCGCGGCACAACATGGTTCCGACCGGGTCCGCCCCACCGGACGGGGCAGCAATGCTTACAGATAAAATCGTAAATGCCTAGCACGGTACGGTTCCTCCAATGTAACCTCAACCACTGTGCCAATGCCCAGGATCTTCTGACACAAAGCATGGCACAGTGGTCCATTAATGTTGCAATGGTGTCAGAACCATATATCTCAGAGCTGAGGACCGCTTCAAATTGGATTGTGGATACGGAAGGCCTCGCAGCCGTTATACTCGACGGGGACCAGATGGCACTTGCGGGACCGCACCTAAAGGGTCGCGGGTGTGTCGCCGTCCGAGTCTCGGAGAATCTGGTAGTAATAAGCGCCTACTTTTCACCCAACAAGACACTCGCCGAGTTCGAGCGGTTTTTAGTCGAGATAGGCTCACTGGTAGATTGGGCCCGACCCCACGAGGTAATTGTCGCCGGTGACTTCAACGCAAAGTCGACTGCGTGGGGGACGCTGGATGACCGTGGACGAGGACAGGCCTTGTTACGATGGGCCGCAATGTACAATTTGACAGTATTAAATAAAGGCTCCGAGCACACGTGCGTACGCAGAGCGGGAGGCTCCATCGTTGATGTCACTTTTGCGAGTTCCTGTCTTGCTCGTCGCGTTGAAGATTGGGAGGTTATGACAAAGGTAGAAACACTGTCGGACCATAGATACATCCAATTCCGTATCCCTCCATTGTCGTCTGCTAGATCGGCTGAGCAGAGTCTCATTCCGTCTGAAATCGGCCCTAAATGGTCGCTGAGGTCGTTGGATAGAGTCGTGTTCGAAGAGGCGACAATAGTTAAGTCCTGGTGTTCCAGCCGCACTAATGCTGATATAGAAAGTGAAGTTCGGTGGCATGCAAAAGCGTTAGCAGACCTATCAGAGGCGTCAATGAGACGCGTACGAATTTTGAGGCCGAGGGATAAAGTTTACTGGTGGTCTGACGAACTAGCTGGTCTTCGATCAAACTGTGTGAGATCGCGGAGGATGTTTACGCGGTACAGGCGCCGACCGCTAGCACGTCGCAGTCAAGATGAAGAGGAACGGCTATACGTAGACTATCAAGCTGCAAAAAAGGATCTAAGGGTAGCAATAGCAAGGTCCAAAGAAAATGCTTGGAATGAGTTTCTTAACACGTTGCAACAAGATCCCTGGGGTCGCCCCTTTCGACTTGTAATGAGCAAATTGCGACCCCGGGCGCCGCCACTGACGTCCACCATGCAACCTTCGCTTCTTGACTCGGTGGTATCCACCCTGTTTCCACGTGGGAATGGGCGTACACCTACCCCAGCGCATCCGTACTCGATTCCAAGCGAAGAGTCAATACGCGTGACGCCTGAAGAATTAGAAGCAGCATTGGCAAAGGTCGCCGCTAAAAACACAGCTCCAGGCCCTGATGGCATTCATGGCAAGGTGTGGGCTCTCGCCCTTAAGGACGAAGAATTGGCGTGGAGGTTCTGCAGTTTGTTGACGCAAATCATGCAGAGGGGAGAGTTTCCCTTCGCCTGGAAGACTGGGAAATTAGTGCTGCTAAAGAAGCCCGGAAAAATCGAAACATCCCCTTCTGCTTACCGCCCAATCGTATTGTTGGATGAGGGTGGCAAAAAAAATTTTGGAGCGGATCATGGCTAAAAGAATAAATAGACATCTAGAAACCATCGGACCAGATCTGCACAGTGCTCAGTTTGGCTTCCGGCGGTCGCGGTCTACTGTGGACGCAATCGCAGAGGTGCGAGAAATCAGCGAGGAGACCACGGAGCAGGGTGGAGTTGTACTGGCGGTGTCCCTTGACATCGCCAACGCCTTCAACACCATTCCTCACGAGGCTGTTCTGCGAGGCTTAGTACATCATGGGATACCGTTATATCTCCAGAGGCTAGTAGAATCGTACCTGTGCGATCGTAAAATTGTGTTCCCGGGTAGGGATTCTTGGAGAAGCTACCGAGTCACATGTGGTGTACCTCAAGGGTCCGTTCTGGGGCCCCTGCTTTGGAATATAGGCTACAATTGCATCATTAAGACATCTCTGTCTATAGGTGTTAGGGTCATTTGTTACGCCGACGATACCTTGGTTGTGGCATCTGGCAGTTCCTACGTCGAGGCGAGCCGTCGCGTAACTGCTGGGGTAGCTCAAGTCGTAGCGCAGATAAGACACCTCGGGCTGCGTGTCGCGCTGGAGAAGTCCGAAGCGATCTGTTTTCACGGCCCGGGGCGAGCGCCTCCAGCGGGTGCGCACATCGTCGTTGCGGGAGTGTCCATCGAGGTAGGAAAATCCCTGAAATATCTGGGCCTAGTACTAGATTCCCGGTGGACGTTTAGAGCACATTTTGCGGCACTTGCCCCGAAGCTCACCGCCACTGCAATGGCTCTTAGCCGGATTATGCCAAATCTAGGCGGGCCGAGCGAGGGGTGTCGTCGACTCTACTCCGGCGTCGTCAAGTCGCAAGCTATGTACGGGTGCCCAATATGGGCTGATAAGCTGTCCCGCAAGAACAAGCAGCTTCTGAGGCGTTATCAAAAACTAATGACGATTAAGGTTGCGCGAGCGTACCGCACGGTGTCATACGATGCCGTGTGTTTGATCGCAGGTTCCGCGCCCTGGCACCTCGAGGCTACCGCTCTGGCAGACGTCTATTGGCGCAGGGCTGATACGCGTGAAGCAGGGAGAGAACCGGACACAGAGACCATACGCTCCTGGCGCCTGGATGCCTGCCAGCGCGTGATACAAGACTGGAGAACCGACTTAGACAGGGCAGAGATGGGCGGATATACAATAAGTGCCATATTGCCCGTCCTAACCAAGTGGCTGGAGAAGAAGCGCGGCCCGCTGTCCTTTCGTCTGGTGCAGGTCATAACAGGCCATGGCTGTTTTGGCAAATACCTCCACCGCATCAGACGGGAACCGACCCCTGCGTGCCACCACTGCCAAGGGGATAACGATGATGCCGCGCACACTCTAGCGGCTTGTCCGGCGTGGGCGGAGGAGAGGCGCCACCTGGTTGCGGCCTTCGGGACGGACCTGGGCTTGCCTGAAGTTATTAAGAAGGCGGTGGACGACCTTGACAAGTGGACCGTCCTAACAAGATTCTGTGGCGTGGTGATGCGGCTGAAGGAGGAAGCGGAGAGAGCCCGAGAATGTTAAAAAAAAAAAAAAAAAAAAAAAAAAAATCAATAAATAAATAAAAAAAAAGTAATAAAAAAAAAAATATATATATTTAAAAAAAAAAAAAAAAAAAAAATTGAAAAAAAAAAAGAAAGGGCTTATTACTAGTGTGGTGTCGAGAGAGTAACAGAGAGTCGCAAAAGCGGCAGTCGCTAGACGGGGCGCGGTGAAAGTCTAATAGCGAACAGTGGGCCCTGGTGGTTTTAGTGGGTATGGGGTCATCGTATTTTACGGCCTTGACCCCCACACTCCCCGCGCCACTTAACAACTTGCCCAGGCGCGGGCGCCCGTAATCGGCTTTCCCCAGGTAAAAAAAAAAAAAAAAAAAAGGTTCCCCCCCTCCGCGGACGAATTTACCCGCGGCTCCTAGGCTTGAAGGCTAGTCTCTGGAGAGGGCATCAGCGCCCAGCGGAATGATTTCCGTGAGCCCTTAGCAAGCTGGAGAGATCATTTGATCTCAAAGGTGAAACTGAGGGACTTTTACTTATTCGACGTTCCCGACTGGTGTTCTTTTGAGTGTGCCGGAGGCGGCCAGGGAAGGGGTCTGCTTCATAGCGCTACTGCGTACTTGACTCCGGGCCTCATCTGCTCTCGACTCTTTCTTTTCTAAGAAACGTGCTAGATGCGGTGTAGCTTCATGCCACGCGAACTTACGGGGTGCAAACAATAATCTCGGGAGAACCAATATTAAATCTGGTGTTGTTGTTGTGTTCTTGGGCCAAAGTGCAGTGGAACGATGGATAGCCGGCGGAAACGGCAATTATTGGATATACCTTTTGGCGATATAGTCAGCGTATGGCGGCGAACGCTCGAATACTCTTCAGCTTGTGATTGTTCTGTGTTCAATTGAAGGAGAGGCCTTATTGGGCAACAAGAGGAAGGAAACCTTGATACAAAAATCCCCTAACGTTCGGCGCTGATGAGCGTGGCGTCGGACACCTAATCCCCTCTATGAGGAATTGAGGTCGTTGACGGGCAGGTCAATGCCTAGCGCCAAAAAATAAAAAAAAAAACGCGTCCCCGGTTCCCTCCGGAGTGACGGCGAGGACTCGCTACAGCTCGGGCACTCGGCTGCGGTACATGGGTCTTAAAGAGGGCCACAGGGGAGCGGCCCCTGGTCAAATAAAAGCAAGCATGAGTTCGAATACACGTTTAACTACCCCAGGTGGGTTAAATCCCACCCATGGCGATGCCATGGCTCAGCCCCACCGTACTCTGGGGGGGGGCAAAACTCATGAGGAAGAGAAGGATGAGGAGAGAAGAGTGGTAGGATGTGGTGATGTGAAGGAGAATACAAGGGACGGAGGCGAGATGTCTAACCGGAGTACGCCCGTCCCACTCAAAGATTGTAGAGTTATGTTGGTGCGAACTCCACTACCCATATTGAGTCCAAATAACAGCACAGGAGACCGTGAAGTTGAGGCCATTACGGCCATAGGAAAAAATGTCGGACGACAAGTGATGGAGGCCAGCCTGGAGACGAGCTGTGAGATGCTCAGCGCTGACGTATCGTTTACCTCCATCAACTCACCACATGTACAAGGGCGACCGGCGCGATTTTTTCGTCGGAAAAGAAGGAAGGAAGAATGCAGCTCTAGCGACGCTGGAACCCCTCACTCGACGAGAAAGTCGCGGGCTGCATTAAGTAAACTCCAACGAGTAGAACGGGAGAAGAGGGTTGAAGCAGAATTACTAGAGGCGACCCCCAGTCCCCCAACAAAAACTGGAAGCACAGCGCAAACCGAACGTCACGCTGATCCAAAGGTGAGGATTGAGGCCAGCCTCGCTGCAGTGGATAAAGTCGCCCGACACTCGAGTAACCTGAAGGGCACTTTTGTCTCAGCGCTAAAACAGGCGGTAACCTCGATCCGTAGAGACGCCGAAGAGCTAGCTGACCGTACAGTCAGCGAGGAAACGAGGGCGCTCCGGAACGAAAATGAGAGACTTCGTGGACAGGTGGAAGCACTTCAAAAAGAAATGGCTGAGTTGAGAACCCTGATACAAGAGTGCTCAAGGAAACCGGTGCATAAAGAGCCATTACGGACTTCTTCACCATCTTCGCAGCTACCACAACTCTTAGCCGAGCTGGAAGGTCGTTTAATGAGGCAAATGGGCGAATGTCTTAGCGCGAGACTCGCAAACCTGGAGCCTCGATTAAATGCGGAACCGAAAATTCGGCCACCATTAGCCGCGGATCCGATTCCAATTGAGGACTCTACGACAAAGAGCATAGAAGAACACTCGATAGGGGAGAAGAGAAAATCTAGGAAAGGAAAGAAGCTGCGGGCACCTGATGCTAACAATGCACCCGATGCAGTAAGTGCGCAGATCCCACCAACCCAGAGCAACCCAGAGGCAAACTGCGAGCAAGAGTGGATAACAGTGCAAAGTAAGCGTAAACAGGCCAAGAATACCCCAACCGCTGCCATCGTAAAGCCCGCGGCTACGACTACTCAACGGCCACGAGCAAAGCTGAGAGCCCCGAGATCCACGGCCGTTGTGCTTACAATCACCGAAAAAGAACAGACCTACGCCTCTGTATTACGGGAGGCAAAGGAAAAAATTAAACTAAGTGATTTGGGCATAGAAGCCGTCAAATTTAAGCGGGCGGCGACGGGAGCGGTGATACTAGAGCTACCCGGATCACGCAGTGGAGACAAGGCCGATGCCCTTGCTAGTAAACTGAAAGAAATCTATGCTAGCGGGGTGAGCGTGTCGAGGCCGGAGAAGTGTGCCGAGGTACGAGTGGCCGGCCTCGATGACTCTGTAACGTCGGACGATATCAAAAAGGCGATAGCGGAGATTGGGGGCTGCAACCGCGAACAAGTAATAGTGAGTGAGGTTCGGCCAGACAGAACTGGATTGTTTGGAGCCTGGGTTCGGTGTCCAATTCTTGCGGCCAAGAAAATCACCGAGGGACGACTACTCATAGGCTGGGTCGCAGCAAGGGTAACCTTACTGGAACGCAAGGAAATTAGGTGCTACCGGTGCCTTCAAAGTGGGCACGTAGCCAGCCGGTGCACGTTTGGCGCTGATCGTAGCAATCTCTGCTACCGCTGCGCACAACCAGGCCACCGGGCCGCGACTTGCGAGGGCAAACCCGTGTGCGTCCTTTGCACGGAAGCGGGCCGAAAGGCAGACCATCGGCTAGGGAGCGCTAAATGTCCGGCCCCTAGCGCCAAAGTTGCTAGAAGAGAGACGCCGCGGCACAACATGGTTCCGACCGGGTCCGCCCCACCGGACGGGGCAGCAATGCTTACAGATAAAATCGTAAATGCCTAGCACGGTACGGTTCCTCCAATGTAACCTCAACCACTGTGCCAATGCCCAGGATCTTCTGACACAAAGCATGGCACAGTGGTCCATTAATGTTGCAATGGTGTCAGAACCATATATCTCAGAGCTGAGGACCGCTTCAAATTGGATTGTGGATACGGAAGGCCTCGCAGCCGTTATACTCGACGGGGACCAGATGGCACTTGCGGGACCGCACCTAAAGGGTCGCGGGTGTGTCGCCGTCCGCGTCTCGGAGAATCTGGTAGTAATAAGCGCCTACTTTTCACCCAACAAGACACTCGCCGAGTTCGAGCGGTTTTTAGTCGAGATAGGCTCACTGGTAGATTGGGCCCGACCCCACGAGGTAATTGTCGCCGGTGACTTCAACGCAAAGTCGACTGCGTGGGGGACGCTGGATGACCGTGGACGAGGACAGGCCTTGTTACGATGGGCCGCAATGTACAATTTGACAGTATTAAATAAAGGCTCCGAGCACACGTGCGTACGCAGAGCGGGAGGCTCCATCGTTGATGTCACTTTTGCGAGTTCCTGTCTTGCTCGTCGCGTTGAAGATTGGGAGGTTATGACAAAGGTAGAAACACTGTCGGACCATAGATACATCCAATTCCGTATCCCTCCATTGTCGTCTGCTAGATCGGCTGAGCAGAGTCTCATTCCGTCTGAAATCGGCCCTAA
The DNA here is from genome assembly GCF_905147795.1 of Pieris rapae. Taxonomy (NCBI): domain Eukaryota; kingdom Metazoa; phylum Arthropoda; class Insecta; order Lepidoptera; family Pieridae; genus Pieris; species Pieris rapae. Next base: position 104,910 of record NC_059509.1, on the reverse strand, counting down.
ATGGTCGCTGAGGTCGTTGGATAGAGTCGTGTTCGAAGAGGCGACAATAGTTAAGTCCTGGTGTTCCAGCCGCACTAATGCTGATATAGAAAGTGAAGTTCGGTGGCATGCAAAAACGTTAGCAGACCTATCAGAGGCGTCAATGAGACGCGTACGAATTTTGAGGCCGAGGGATAAAGTTTACTGGTGGTCTGACGAACTAGCTGGTCTTCGATCAATCTGTGTGAGATCGCGGAGGATGTTTACGCGGTACAGGCGCCGACCGCTAGCACGTCGCAGTCAAGATGAAGAGGAACGGCTATACGTAGACTATCAAGCTGCAAAAAAGGATCTAAGGGTAGCAATAGCAAGGTCCAAAGAAAATGCTTGGAATGAGTTTCTTAACACGTTGCAACAAGATCCCTGGGGCCGCCCCTTTCGACTTGTAATGAGCAAATTGCGACCCCGGGCGCCGCCACTGACGTCCACCATGCAACCTTCGCTTCTTGACTCGGTGGTATCCACCCTGTTTCCACGTGGGAATGGGCGTACACCTACCCCAGCGCATCCGTACTCGATTCCAAGCGAAGAGTCAATACGCGTGACGCCTGAAGAATTAGAAGCAGCATTGGCAAAGGTCGCCGCTAAAAACACAGCTCCAGGCCCTGATGGCATTCATGGCAAGGTGTGGGCTCTCGCCCTTAAGGACGAAGAATTGGCGTGGAGAGGCGCCACCTGGTTGCGGCCTTCGGGACGGACCTGGGCTTGCCTGAAGTTATTAAGAAGGCGGTGGACGACCTTGACAAGTGGACCGTCCTAACAAGATTCTGTGGCGTGGTGATGCGGCTCAAGGAGGAAGCGGAGAGAGCCCGAGAATGTTAAAAAAAAAAAAGTAAAAAAAAGTAAAAAAAAATCACAAAAAAAAAAAAAATCACAAAAAAAAAAATACATAAGGGAGAAAAAGGGAGAGGGGAAAAAAAAAATTAAAAAAAAAAAAAAAAAAAAAAAAAAAGGCTTATTACTAGTGTGGTGTCGAGAGAGTAACAGAGAGTCACGAAAGCGGCAGTCGCTAGACGGGGCGCGGTGAAAAGGCCTAGCTGTTACCCGCCCTCGTCTAATAGCGAACAGTGGGCCCTGGTGGTTTTAGTGGGTATGGGGTCATCGTATTTTACGGCCTTGACCCCCACACTCCCCGCGCCACTTAACAACTTGCCCAGGCGCGGGCGCCCGTAATCGGGTTTCCCCAGGTAAAAAAAAAAAAAAAAAAGGTTAGGTTAGGTTAGGTTAGGTTAAGGGCCTCATAGCCTAGCGGTCTTTGTATGTGGCCGCTGTGGTGAGGGGTACTGGGTTCGATTCCCGGTTCGAGGATAAGTTTTCAATTTATCCTCGGCCTTTGGTAGGGTTGTACGGTACCGGGCGAGTGCTTAAACCGTACATGGTGGGCACGGTTGAATTTCTATAGTATGCAGTGGGCAACTATGGAAAGGAAACTGTGTAGGTTTAGAACGTAGCAATACGTTCTAGGCCGAGAGTGGTAATTACAAGTGGTCAAGTAATTCAACATTCTTTTTAAGGGCCTCATAGCCTAGCGGTCTTTGTATGTGGCCGCTGTGGTGAGGGGTACTGGGTTCGATTCCCGGTTCGAGGATAAGTTTTCAATTTATCCTCGGCCTTTGGTAGGGTTGTACGGTACCGGGCGAGTGCTTAAACCGTACATGGTGGGCACGGTTGAATTTCTATAGTATGCAGTGGGCAACTATGGAAAGGAAACTGTGTAGGTTTAGAACGTAGCAATACGTTCTAGGCCGAGAGTGGTAATTACAAGTGGTCAAGTAATTCAACATTCTTTTAGTCCCATCACGCCGGATGCTCTCCGTCAAATGATGGAGGGTCTCTTAGACGGGATCAAGGAGAGCCTGATGGGGGAGTTGATGAGGGCTGTGGGGGGCATGCTTGATGCGAAGTTGGCGGGGATTGGGGACAGGCTGCTCCCTGAGCCTGTGTTACGCCCCCCGCTGATGGCATTAGACCGAGGCCCCCATGGGGCCTCCAAGGGCTCCTTAGGGGGTGAGGCCCAGGTGGCCTCAAATTGTCCGGGGCCACAGGGCAAGAGAGCCCACAGTGGTCCCGCAGGAGTTGGGGTCCAGAGCTCAGAAGAAAATGTCCCGGGAAATGGAGGGGTCTCTTCAGAGATGCCTCCAGCGGGTCCCAGCTGGGCGACAGTGACCGGCAAGAAGAAGAAGAGTAAGGGCAAGAAGAAGTCGGACAGTCTTCCAGCTGCACCGGCTCTTCCTACCAAGGGTGGGGTAGGTCTCCCGGCAAGGCAGCCGGCGGCTATGGAGAAGCCTGTTGGGGTGCGGTCTTCCCTTGCTCCGCCGACAACTGCTGCAGTGGTTTTAACACTGCTGCAGGGAGCGGTGGAGCGGGGGGTTACCTACGCTTCTGCTCTGTCCAAGGCAAGGCAGGCCATCAGTCTGCCTGACTTGGGGATCGAGCGTATAAGCATCCGAGTAACGGCTACCGGAGCTCGGATGCTGGAGGTGCCCGGAGAAGGTAGGGAGGAGAAGGCTAACCGCCTAGCTGAAAAACTGAGGGTGGTTCTGTCGGAAGAGGCCTCGGTGGGGAGGCCCGTCAAGTGCGCGGACCTCCGCATCCGGGACCTTGATGACAGCATCACCGAGGGGAATGTTGTGGAGGCGGTGGCTGCCATGGGGGAGTGCCCAGTGGCGGCAATTAAACCAGGGAAAATAATGAGGCATGGGGGCCGGGGTTTGGGGGAGATGTTCCTCCTATGTCCGGTTGCCTCCGCCAATAAGATCAAGAGTGGGAGGCTCCTCATTGGGTGGAGTTCTTGTCGAGTGGAAATCCAGGAGCACCGCCCTTTGAGGTGCTTTAAGTGTCAACAGCTGGGTCATGTGCGCGCAACATGCGACTCAGCGGTGGACCTGGCGGAGGCTTGCCACCGATGTGGGGTTGCGGGCCATAAGGCTAATGAATGCAGCTCGAAAGAGCTGCATTGTTTGGTCTGTGCGGCGGCCGGGAAGGCAGCGAACCACAAGATGGCGGGAAGGGCCTGCAACCCTCCAAGGCAAGGGAGGGCCCCGCATGCCCCTAAAGCGTCCGGCACCGTGGTGGAGAACGTTCCAATGGAGGTTGGTGTGGAGGTGTCAAACAAATAAAATGTCTGACAACCTCACTAGCCTCCTCCAGGGGAACCTAAGGCGCTCCGCTGCGGCTCAGGACTTGTTCTTGCAGTCGATGGCGGAGTGGGGTGTGATGGCGGCCGTTGTCACAGAGCCCTATTACGTGTCGCGGCAGAATTCGTGGGTGGGGGACCTTCGAGGTGATGCGGCTGTCATTGCTCGGCCTCATGGACCTCCTCTCTCTCTAAGAGAGAGGGGTTCCGGTTTTGTCCTGGCTGATTGGGGGGACTGGACGCTTGTTGGAGCGTATTTTTCGCCTAATGAGCGTCTGAGCCACTTCGAGGACTTCCTGGACGCCATGGGGCTGGCCGTGCAGAGGGCTCTTCCGCGCCCCCTTATCCTCATGGGAGACCTTAATGCGCGGTCTTCCACTTGGGGTGATAGGGTGTCGTGTCGGAGGGGTCCGGTTTTGGAGGAGTGGGCGGCGGAGCTGGGCCTCGTTTTCCTAAATGAGGGAACCGAGCCCACCTGTGTCCGTCCGCAGGGCAGTTCAAGGGTGGACGTGACCCTAGCTTCTGCGGCAGCGGCCCGTGCGACGACGGCGTGGAGCGTGCTGGACGAAGTGGAGACCCTATCGGATCATCGATATATCCGGATGTGGGTCTCTACCTCGATGAGGTGGGCTGTGCGGGGGCAGACTTCCCAGAACAGCTTCCCCCGTTGGGCGATTCGGCGACTTGACCGCCAGGTTGCGGAGGAGGTGGCCATTGTGGAGGGGTGGTGTGCGCCTGCTGGTACTGGGGATGTAGACGAAGGGGTCGGTAGACTGAGTCAAAGTCTCCGAAGGGTGTCGAATGCGGCGATGCCCAAATGGAGACCGCCGAAGGGGAGAAGAGCTGTCTACTGGTGGACGTCGCATATTGGAAATCTTCGGGGCGAATGTAGCGAGGCGAGAAGGGCCTGCTACAGGAGTCGCCGGAGGAGGGGAGATAGTCCCGATGTTACGGAGGGTCTTCGCTTGATCTATAATGATCGCAAGAGGGCTCTCCGACAGGCTATTTGTGAGGCGAAGGAAAGGGCCCATCAGGGTGCTTCGGGGGCTTGATGATGATCCATGGGGGCGTCCCTATCGATCGGCTCGTAAGAGACTGAAGGGTGCGGGGATGCCTCTCGTGGAGAGTCTGGAGCCGACTTTCCTGGAGCGGGTGGTGGCGGACCTGTTTCCTTTGCCTCCCGACACTGTCCCTCCAAGTATGACGGCGTCTATGGTAGAAGTGGCTGACGGGGAGGGTGAGATGGCTCCGGAAGTCTCTGATATAGAGATGGAGACCATTCTAGCCCGTCTCAAAGCCCGCAAGAAAGCTCCTGGCCCGGATGGTGTACATGCACGTGTACTGGCAGTGGTCCTCCCTCATATGGAGGTCTCCGTCCGGGAGCTGTACACTGCGTGTCTGCGTGGTGGACGGTTTCCGGTGGCATGGAAGACGGGACGACTGTGTCTCGTGCGCAAGGAGGGGCGCCCGGTGGACAGTTCGGCGGCTTACCGCCCTATTGTCCTCATGGATGAAGCGGGCAAGGCGCTGGAGTGGGTAGTGGCCTCTCGATTGTGCCGGCACCTCTCTGTTGAGGGGCCGGATCTAAACGAGGCACAGTACGGCTTCCGAGCGGGAAGGTCGACGCTCGACGCACTTCGGGACCTGAGGTCTCACACCGCTGGAGTGGTAGACGGGGGAGGGAGGGCATTGGCAGTATCGTTAGATATTGCAAATGCTTTCAATAGTCTTCCCTTTGGTGTGATCAGAGAGGCCCTTGCTTTTTTCGAGGTCCCTCTGTATCTGCGCCAAATAGTGGGGGACTATTTTATGGAAAGACGGATCGTGTACTCCAATATGGAGGGCACGGTCTCCTACCACCCTGTGCGGTGTGGAGTTCCTCAGGGCTCAGTACTTGGGCCGCTTTTGTGGGACATGGCCTACGATTGGGTGTTGCGGGGCGCGCTTCTTCCGGGATTGCGCGTCTTCTGCTATGCAGACGACACCCTCGTGGTGGCCAGTGGGGCCAGTTTTGGAGAGGTGGCTCGACTCGCAACGGTCGGCACCTCCCTTGTTGTGAGACGGATAAGGGCCCTGGGCCTTAGGGTGTCTCTCGATAAGACGGACGCCCTATTGTTCCATGGCCCTAGGAATGGTCCACCTCCTGGGGCGATCCTGATGGTGGAAGGAGTGAGGGTACCGGTGGCGGCCAAGATGAAGTATCTAGGTCTCATCTTGGATGGGCGCTGGAACTTTGAGGCCCACTTTGAGGCTCTTGGGGGGAAGCTGGTAGGGGCAGCGGGGGCGCTTGCAAAACTCCTGCCGAACATTGGGGGCCCAAAGCAGAGTGTGCGCAGGCTCTACTGCGGAATTATACGCAGTATGGCCTTGTATGGGGCCCCAATATGGGATGATCGGTTGGGGTCGAGGAACCGCACCCTTCTCAGGAGGCCGCAGCGAGTGATGGCGGTTCGGGTGGCTCGTTGCTACCGGACCGTCTCGTTCGAGGCGGCATGCCTGTTGGCGGCGACTCCTCCCTGGGAGTTAGAGGCGGTGGCCCTAGGGTCCCTGTATCGCCTCAAGTGCGAGACGAGGGCGGATGGCCGATGGGCCGAACTGGTCGGACCGGCGAGGAGGCAGGCCAGGGAGGTCATCCTTGATAGGTCGGCCCATGATCTGGCCACGCCGAGGGCGGGAGTACGCACTGTGGAGGCGATTCGCCCATGCTTACGGGAATGGGTGAATCGCCCGAGTGGAGCTGTGTCCTTTCGGATGGCGCAGATTCTGTCCGGGCATGGATGCTTTGGACGGTTTCTGCACAGGGTGGCAGGGCGGGAAATCTATCCTATCTGCCACCACTGTGGCGCCCCAGAGGACACGGCGGAGCACACCCTGGCTGAATGTGCCACCTGGTCGAGGCAACGCCACGACCTGGTGTCGGTCATCGGGACGGACCTCTCGCTACCGAGCGTTGTTGCAGCGATGCTAGGTAGCCAAGAGGCATGGCGTGCGGTGGCTTTCTTCTGCGAGCGTGTTCTGCTGCAGAAGGAGGCTGCCGAGCGTCAGCGGGAGCTGCGTGGCGATGGCCGGAGGGGTTGTGCTCGGCGGCGGCGGGGCGGGGGCGCGGGGGCTAGACGCGGAAGCCGTCTGCCCAACAGCGTCCCGCTGCGTCGTCGCTGAGCCCGTATGCAGACATATTTGCCTAAATTCCCTGGGTTGAATGCCTAGTGCGACCCCCGGGGAATTTAATGTGGTGCCAGACGTCATTCATTCAGAATGGATGGGGCTGGCACTGCAGGCGATATGGAGGGTTCTGGAGGAGTTTTTTTTTTTAGTGGGTCGGGTTTCTCCCCTCTGACTAGCAGAGGGATAAGAGTTAACCATCCCCACAGTCCCCGCGTTAGCGACTGCATACGCGCGCGGGCCTGCATCTGTGCATTTCAACCTCCATTATAAAAAAAAAAAAGGTTAGGTTAGGTTAGGTTAGGTTAGGTTAGGTTAGGTTCAATAAATCAATAAAAAAAAAAAAAAAAAATATTTAAAAAAAAAAAAAAAAAAAAAAAAAAGGGCTTATTACTAGTGTGGTGTCGAGAGAGTAACAGAGAGTCGCGAAAGCGGCAGTCGCTAGACGGGGCGCGGTGAAAAGGCCTAGCTGTTACCCGCCCTCGTCTAATAGCGAACAGTGGGCCCTGGTGGTTTTAGTGGGTATGGGGTCATCGTATTTTACGGCCTTGACCCCCACACTCCCCGCGCCACTTAACAACTTGCCCAGGCGCGGGCGCCCGTAATCGGGTTTCCCCAGGTAAAAAAAAAAAAAAAAAAAAAAGGTTCAACCACTGTGCCAATGCCCAGGATCTTCTGACACAAAGCATGGCACAGTGGTCCATTAATGTTGCAATGGTGTCAGAACCATATATCTCAGAGCTGAGGACCGCTTCAAATTGGATTGTGGATACGGAAGGCCTCGCAGCCGTTATACTCGACGGGGACCAGATGGCACTTGCGGGACCGCACCTAAAGGGTCGCGGGTGTGTCGCCGTCCGAGTCTCGGAGAATCTGGTAGTAATAAGCGCCTACTTTTCACCCAACAAGACACTCGCCGAGTTCGAGCGGTTTTTAGTCGAGATAGGCTCACTGGTAGATTGGGCCCGACCCCACGAGGTAATTGTCGCCGGTGACTTCAACGCAAAGTCGACTGCGTGGGGGACGCTGGATGACCGTGGACGAGGACAGGCCTTGTTACGATGGGCCGCAATGTACAATTTGACAGTATTAAATAAAGGCTCCGAGCACACGTGCGTACGCAGAGCGGGAGGCTCTATCGTTGATGTCACTTTTGCGAGTTCCTGTCTTGCTCGTCGCGTTGAAGATTGGGAGGTTATGACAAAGGTAGAAACACTGTCGGACCATAGATACATCCAATTCCGTATCCCTCCATTGTCGTCTGCTAGATCGGCTGAGCAGAGTCTCATTCCGTCTGAAATCGGCCCTAAATGGTCGCTGAGGTCGTTGGATAGAGTCGTGTTCGAAGAGGCGACAATAGTTAAGTCCTGGTGTTCCAGCCGCACTAATGCTGATATAGAAAGTGAAGTTCGGTGGCATGCAAAAGCGTTAGCAGACCTATCAGAGGCGTCAATGAGACGCGTACGAATTTTGAGGCCGAGGGATAAAGTTTACTGGTGGTCTGACGAACTAGCTGGTCTTCGATCAATCTGTGTGAGATCGCGGAGGATGTTTACGCGGTACAGGCGCCGACCGCTAGCACGTCGCAGTCAAGATGAAGAGGAACGGCTATACGTAGACTATCAAGCTGCAAAAAAGGATCTAAGGGTAGCAATAGCAAGGTCCAAAGAAAATGCTTGGAATGAGTTTCTTAACACGTTGCAACAAGATCCCTGGGGCCGCCCCTTTCGACTTGTAATGAGCAAATTGCGACCCCGGGCGCCGCCACTGACGTCCACCATGCAACCTTCGCTTCTTGACTCGGTGGTATCCACCCTGTTTCCACGTGGGAATGGGCGTACACCTACCCCAGCGCATCCGTACTCGATTCCAAGCGAAGAGTCAATACGCGTGACGCCTGAAGAATTAGAAGCAGCATTGGCAAAGGTCGCCGCTAAAAACACAGCTCCAGGCCCTGATGGCATTCATGGCAAGGTGTGGGCTCTCGCCCTTAAGGACGAAGAATTGGCGTGGAGGTTCTGCAGTTTGTTGACGCAAATCATGCAGAGGGGAGAGTTTCCCTTCGCCTGGAAGACTGGGAAATTAGTGCTGCTAAAGAAGCCCGGAAAAATCGAAACATCCCCTTCTGCTTACCGCCCAATCGTATTGTTGGATGAGGGTGGCAAAATCTTGGAGCGGATCATGGCTAAAAGAATAAATAGACATCTAGAAACCATCGGACCAGATCTGCACAGTGCTCAGTTTGGCTTCCGGCGGTCGCGGTCTACTGTGGACGCAATCGCAGAGGTGCGAGAAATCAGCGAGGAGACCACGGAGCAGGGTGGAGTTGTACTGGCGGTGTCCCTTGACATCGCCAACGCCTTCAACACCATTCCTCACGAGGCTGTTCTGCGAGGCTTAGTACATCATGGGATACCGTTATATCTCCAGAGGCTAGTAGAATCGTACCTGTGCGATCGTAAAATTGTGTTCCCGGGTAGGGATTCTTGGAGAAGCTACCGAGTCACATGTGGTGTACCTCAAGGGTCCGTTCTGGGGCCCCTGCTTTGGAATATAGGCTACAATTGCATCATTAAGACATCTCTGTCTATAGGTGTTAGGGTCATTTGTTACGCCGACGATACCTTGGTTGTGGCATCTGGCAGTTCCTACGTCGAGGCGAGCCGTCGCGTAACTGCTGGGGTAGCTCAAGTCGTAGCGCAGATAAGACACCTCGGGCTGCGTGTCGCGCTGGAGAAGTCCGAAGCGATCTGTTTTCACGGCCCGGGGCGAGCGCCTCCAGCGGGTGCGCACATCGTCGTTGCGGGAGTGTCCATCGAGGTAGGAAAATCCCTGAAATATCTGGGCCTAGTACTAGATTCCCGGTGGACGTTTAGAGCACATTTTGCGGCACTTGCCCCGAAGCTCACCGCCACTGCAATGGCTCTTAGCCGGATTATGCCAAATCTAGGCGGGCCGAGCGAGGGGTGTCGTCGACTCTACTCCGGCGTCGTCAAGTCGCAAGCTATGTACGGGTGCCCAATATGGGCTGATAAGCTGTCCCGCAAGAACAAGCAGCTTCTGAGGCGTTATCAAAAACTAATGACGATTAAGGTTGCGCGAGCGTACCGCACGGTGTCATACGATGCCGTGTGTTTGATCGCAGGTTCCGCGCCCTGGCACCTCGAGGCTACCGCTCTGGCAGACGTCTATTGGCGCAGGGCTGATACGCGTGAAGCAGGGAGAGAACCGGACACAGAGACCATACGCTCCTGGCGCCTGGATGCCTGCCAGCGCGTGATACAAGACTGGAGAACCAACTTAGACAGGGCAGAGATGGGCGGATATACAATAAGTGCCATATTGCCCGTCCTAACCAAGTGGCTGGAGAAGAAGCGCGGCCCGTTATCCTTTCGTCTGGTGCAGGTCATAACAGGCCATGGCTGTTTTGGCAAATACCTCCACCGCATCAGACGGGAACCGACCCCTGCGTGCCACCACTGCCAAGGGGATAACGATGATGCCGCGCACACTCTAGCGGCTTGTCCGGCGTGGGCGGAGGAGAGGCGCCACCTGGTTGCGGCCTTCGGGACGGACCTGGGCTTGCCTGAAGTTATTAAGAAGGCGGTGGACGACCTTGACAAGTGGACCGTCCTAACAAGATTCTGTGGCGTGGTGATGCGGCTGAAGGAGGAAGCGGAGAGAGCCCGAGAATGTTAAAAAAAAATTAAAAAAAAAAAAATAAATAAATAAATAAAAAAAAAAAAAAAAAAAAAAAAAGTAAAAAAAAAAGTAAAAAAAAAAAAAAAAAAAAAAAAAAAATTAACAAAAAAAAAATACATAAGGGAGAAAAGGGAGAGGGGAAAAAAAATTTAAAAAAAAAAATTAAGAAAAAAAAAGGGCTTATTACTAGTGTGGTGTCGAGAGAGTAACAGAGAGTCGCGAAAGCGGCAGTCGCTAGACGGGGCGCGGTGAAAAGGCCTAGCTGTTACCCGCCCTCGTCTAATAGCGAACAGTGGGCCCTGGTGGTTTTAGTGGGTATGGGGTCATCGTATTTTACGGCCTTGACCCCCACACTCCCCGCGCCACTTAACAACTTGCCCAGGCGCGGGCGCCCGTAATCGGGTTTCCCCAGGTAAAAAAAAAAAAAAAAAAAAAGGTTAGGTTAGGTTAGGTTAGGTTAGGTTCCCCCCCTCCGCGGACGAATTTACCGGGGCTCCTAGGCTTGTCGTGCCGGGGGGGCTTAGTACCTGGAACGATTGCAGCAATGCCGTCGTAAAGGGGAAGCAAATAAGGAGGTATAGGCTGGCCTTCACTTCGAAGGCTAGTCTCTGGAGAGGGCATCAGCGCCCAGCGGAAAAGATTTCCGTGAGCCCTTAGCAAGCTGGAGAGATCATTTGATCTCAAAGGTGAAACTGAGGGACTTTTACTTATTCGACGTTCCCGATTGGTGTTCTTTGGAGTGTGCCGGAGGCGGCCAGGGAGGGGGTCTGCTTCATAGCGCTACTGCGTACTTGACTCTGGGCCTCATCTGCTCTCGACTCTTTCTTTTCTAAGAAACGTGCTAGATGCGGTGTAGCTACATGCCACGCGAACTTGCGGGGTGCAAACAATAATCTCGGGAGAACCAATATTAAATCTGGTGTTGTTGTTGTCTTCTTGGGCCAAAGTGCAGTGGAACGATGGATAGCCAGCGGAACCGGCAATTATTGGATATACCTTTTGGCGATATAGTCAGCGTATAGCGGCGAACGCTCGAATACTCTTCAGCTTGTGATTGTTCTGTGTTCAATTGAAGGAGAGGCCTTATTGGGCAACAAGAGGAAGGAAACCTTGATACAAAAATCCCCTAACGTTCGGCGCTGATGAGCGTGGCGTCGGACACCTAATCCCCTCTATGAGGAATTGAGGTCGTTGACGGGCAGGTCAATGCCTAGCGCCAAAAAACAAAAAAAAAAAAAACGCGTCCCCGGTTCCCTCCGGAGTGACGGCGAGGACTCGCTACAGCTCGGGCACTCGGCTGCGGTACATGGGTCTTAAAGAGGGCCACAGGGGAGCGGCCCCTGGTCAAATAAAAGCAAGCATGAGTTCGAATACACGTTTAACTACCCCAGGTGGGTTAAATCCCACCCATGGCGATGCCATGGCTCAGCCCCACCGTACTCTGGGGGGGGGCAAAACTCATGAGGAAGAGAAGGATGAGGAGAGAAGAGTGGTAGGATGTGGTGATGTGAAGGAGAATACAAGGGACGGAGGCGAGATGTCTAACCGGAGTACGCCCGTCCCACTCAAAGATTGTAGAGTTATGCTGGTGCGAACTCCACTACCCATATTGAGTCCAAATAACAGCACAGGAGACCGTGAAGTTGAGGCCATTACTGCCATAGGAAAAAATGTCGGACGACAAGTGATGGAGGCCAGCCTGGAGACGAGCTGTGAGATGCTCAGCGCTGACGTATCGTTTACCTCCATCAACTCACCACATGTACAAGGGCGACCGGCGCGATTTTTTCGTCGGAAAAGAAGGAAGGAAGAATGCAGCTCTAGCGACGCTGGAACCCCTCACTCGACGAGAAAGTCGCGGGCTGCATTAAGTAAACTCCAACGAGTAGAACGGGAGAAGAGGGTTGAAGCAGAACTACTAGAGGCGACCCCCAGTCCCCCAACAAAAACTGGAAGCACAGCGCAAACCGAACGTCACGCTGATCCAAAGGTGAGGATTGAGGCCAGTCTCGCTGCAGTGGAAAAAGTCGCCCGACACTCGAGTAACCTGAAGGGCACTTTTGTCTCAGCGCTAAAACAGGCGGTAACCTCGATCCGTAGAGACGCCGAAGAGCTAGCTGACCGTACAGTCAGCGAGGAAACGAGGGCGCTCCGGAACGAAAATGAGAGACTTCGTGGACAGGTGGAAGCACTTCAAAAAGAAATGGCTGAGTTGAGAACCCTGATACAAGAGTGCTCAAGGAAACCGGTGCATAAAGAGCCATTACGGACTTCTTCACCATCTTCGCAGCTACCACAACTCTTAGCCGAGCTGGAAGGTCGTTTAATGAGGCAAATGGGCGAATGTCTTAGCGCGAGACTCGCAAACCTGGAGCCTCGATTAAATGCGGAACCGAAAATTCGGCCACCATTAGCCGCGGATCCGATTCCAATTGAGGACTCTACGACAAAGAGCATAGAAGAACACTCGATAGGGGAGAAGAGAAAATCTAGGAAAGGAAAGAAGCTGCGGACACCTGATGCTAACAATGCACCCGATGCAGTAAGTGCGCAGATCCCACCAACCCAGAGCAACCCAGAGGCAAACTGCGAGCAAGAGTGGATAACAGTGCAAAGTAAGCGTAAACAGGCCAAGAATACCCCAACCGCTGCCATCGTAAAGCCCGCGGCTACGACTACTCAACGGCCACGAGCAAAGCTGAGAGCCCCGAGATCCACGGCCGTTGTGCTTACAATCACCGAAAAAGAACAGACCTACGCCTCTGTATTACGGGAGGCAAAGGAAAAAATTAAACTAAGTGATTTGGGCATAGAAGCCGTCAAATTTAAGCGGGCGGCGACGGGAGCGGTGATACTAGAGCTACCCGGATCACGCAGTGGAGACAAGGCCGATGCCCTTGCTAGTAAACTGAAAGAAATCTATGCTAGCGGGGTGAGCGTGTCGAGGCCGGAGAAGTGTGCCGAGGTACGAGTGGCCGGCCTCGATGACTCTGTAACGTCGGACGATATCAAAAAGGCGATAGCGGAGATTGGGGGCTGCAACCGCGAACAAGTAATAGTGAGTGAGGTTCGGCCAGACAGAACTGGATTGTTTGGAGCCTGGGTTCGGTGTCCAATTCTTGCGGCCAAGAAAATCACCGAGGGACGACTACTCATAGGCTGGGTCGCAGCAAGGGTAACCTTACTGGAACGCAAGGAAATTAGGTGCTACCGGTGCCTTCAAAGTGGGCACGTAGCCAGCCGGTGCACGTTTGGCGCTGATCGTAGCAATCTCTGCTACCGCTGCGCACAACCAGGCCACCGGGCCGCGACTTGCGAGGGCAAACCCGTGTGCGTCCTTTGCACGGAAGCGGGCCGAAAGGCAGACCATCGGCTAGGGAGCGCTAAATGTCCGGCCCCTAGCGCCAAAGTTGCTAGAAGAGAGACGCCGCGGCACAACATGGTTCCGACCGGGTCCGCCCCACCGGACGGGGCAGCAATGCTTACAGATAAAATCGTAAATGCCTAGCACGGTACGGTTCCTCCAATGTAACCTCAACCACTGTGCCAATGCCCAGGATCTTCTGACACAAAGCATGGCACAGTGGTCCATTAATGTTGCAATGGTGTCAGAACCATATATCTCAGAGCTGAGGACCGCTTCAAATTGGATTGTGGATACGGAAGGCCTCGCAGCCGTTATACTCGACGGGGACCAGATGGCACTTGCGGGACCGCACCTAAAGGGTCGCGGGTGTGTCGCCGTCCGAGTCTCGGAGAATCTGGTAGTAATAAGCGCCTACTTTTCACCCAACAAGACACTCGCCGAGTTCGAGCGGTTTTTAGTCGAGATAGGCTCACTGGTAGATTGGGCCCGACCCCACGAGGTAATTGTCGCCGGTGACTTCAACGCAAAGTCGACTGCGTGGGGGACGCTGGATGACCGTGGACGAGGACAGGCCTTGTTACGATGGGCCGCAATGTACAATTTGACAGTATTAAATAAAGGCTCCGAGCACACGTGCGTACGCAGAGCGGGAGGCTCTATCGTTGATGTCACTTTTGCGAGTTCCTGTCTTGCTCGTCGCGTTGAAGATTGGGAGGTTATGACAAAGGTAGAAACACTGTCGGACCATAGATACATCCAATTCCGTATCCCTCCATTGTCGTCTGCTAGATCGGCTGAGCAGAGTCTCATTCCGTCTGAAATCGGCCCTAAATGGTCGCTGAGGTCGTTGGATAGAGTCGTGTTCGAAGAGGCGACAATAGTTAAGTCCTGGTGTTCCAGCCGCACTAATGCTGATATAGAAAGTGAAGTTCGGTGGCATGCAAAAGCGTTAGCAGACCTATCAGAGGCGTCAATGAGACGCGTACGAATTTTGAGGCCGAGGGATAAAGTTTACTGGTGGTCTGACGAACTAGCTGGTCTTCGATCAATCTGTGTGAGATCGCGGAGGATGTTTACGCGGTACAGGCGCCGACCGCTAGCACGTCGCAGTCAAGATGAAGAGGAACGGCTATACGTAGACTATCAAGCTGCAAAAAAGGATCTAAGGGTAGCAATAGCAAGGTCCAAAGAAAATGCTTGGAATGAGTTTCTTAACACGTTGCAACAAGATCCCTGGGGTCGCCCCTTTCGACTTGTAATGAGCAAATTGCGACCCCGGGCGCCGCCACTGACGTCCACCATGCAACCTTCGCTTCTTGACTCGGTGGTATCCACCCTGTTTCCACGTGGGAATGGGCGTACACCTACCCCAGCGCATCCGTACTCGATTCCAAGCGAAGAGTCAATACGCGTGACGCCTGAAGAATTAGAAGCAGCATTGGCAAAGGTCGCCGCTAAAAACACAGCTCCAGGCCCTGATGGCATTCATGGCAAGGTGTGGGCTCTCGCCCTTAAGGACGAAGAATTGGCGTGGAGGTTCTGCAGTTTGTTGACGCAAATCATGCAGAAGGGAGAGTTTCCCTCCGCCTGGAAGACTGGGAAATTAGTGCTGCTAAAGAAGCCCGGAAAAATCGAAACATCCCCTTCTGCTTACCGCCCAATCGTATTGTTGGATGAGGGTGGCAAAAAAAATTTTGGAGCGGATCATGGCTAAAAGAATAAATAGACATCTAGAAACCATCGGACCAGATCTGCACAGTGCTCAGTTTGGCTTCCGGCGGTCGCGGTCTACTGTGGACGCAATCGCAGAGGTGCGAGAAATCAGCGAGGAGACCACGGAGCAGGGTGGAGTTGTACTGGCGGTGTCCCTTGACATCGCCAACGCCTTCAACACCATTCCTCACGAGGCTGTTCTGCGAGGCTTAGTACATCATGGGATACCGTTATATCTCCAGAGGCTAGTAGAATCGTACCTGTGCGATCGTAAAATTGTGTTCCCGGGTAGGGATTCTTGGAGAAGCTACCGAGTCACATGTGGTGTACCTCAAGGGTCCGTTCTGGGGCCCCTGCTTTGGAATATAGGCTACAATTGCATCATTAAGACATCTCTGTCTATAGGTGTTAGGGTCATTTGTTACGCCGACGATACCTTGGTTGTGGCATCTGGCAGTTCCTACGTCGAGGCGAGCCGTCGCGTAACTGCTGGGGTAGCTCAAGTCGTAGCGCAGATAAGACACCTCGGGCTGCGTGTCGCGCTGGAGAAGTCCGAAGCGATCTGTTTTCACGGCCCGGGGCGAGCGCCTCCAGCGGGTGCGCACATCGTCGTTGCGGGAGTGTCCATCGAGGTAGGAAAATCCCTGAAATATCTGGGCCTAGTACTAGATTCCCGGTGGACGTTTAGAGCACATTTTGCGGCACTTGCCCCGAAGCTCACCGCCACTGCAATGGCTCTTAGCCGGATTATGCCAAATCTAGGCGGGCCGAGCGAGGGGTGTCGTCGACTCTACTCCGGCGTCGTCAAGTCGCAAGCTATGTACGGGTGCCCAATATGGGCTGATAAGCTGTCCCGCAAGAACAAGCAGCTTCTGAGGCGTTATCAAAAACTAATGACGATTAAGGTTGCGCGAGCGTACCGCACGGTGTCATACGATGCCGTGTGTTTGATCGCAGGTTCCGCGCCCTGGCACCTCGAGGCTACCGCTCTGGCAGACGTCTATTGGCGCAGGGCTGATACGCGTGAAGCAGGGAGAGAACCGGACACAGAGACCATACGCTCCTGGCGCCTGGATGCCTGCCAGCGCGTGATACAAGACTGGAGAACCAACTTAGACAGGGCAGAGATGGGCGGATATACAATAAGTGCCATATTGCCCGTCCTAACCAAGTGGCTGGAGAAGAAGCGCGGCCCGTTATCCTTTCGTCTGGTGCAGGTCATAACAGGCCATGGCTGTTTTGGCAAATACCTCCACCGCATCAGACGGGAACCGACCCCTGCGTGCCACCACTGCCAAGGGGATAACGATGATGCCGCGCACACTCTAGCGGCTTGTCCGGCGTGGGCGGAGGAGAGGCGCCACCTGGTTGCGGCCTTCGGGACGGACCTGGGCTTGCCTGAAGTTATTAAGAAGGCGGTGGACGACCTTGACAAGTGGACCGTCCTAACAAGATTCTGTGGCGTGGTGATGCGGCTGAAGGAGGAAGCGGAGAGAGCCCGAGAATGTTAAAAAAAAAAAAAATAAATAAAATAAAAAAAAAAAAATAAATAAAAAAAAAAATATATATATAAATCAATAAATAAATAAATAAAAAAAAAAAAAAAAGTAATAAAAAAACAAAAAAAAAAAAAAAAAAAAATATTTAAAAAAATAAAAAAAAAAAAAAAAAAAAAAAAAAAAAAAAAAAAGAAGGGCTTATTACTAGTGTGGTGTCGAGAGAGTAACAGAGAGTCGCGAAAGCGGCAGTCGCTAGACGGGGCGCGGTGAAAAGGCCTAGCTGTTACCCGCCCTCGTCTAATAGCGAACAGTGGGCCCTGGTGGTTTTAGTGGGTATGGGGTCATCGTATTTTACGGCCTTGACCCCCACACTCCCCGCGCCAATTAACAACTTGCCCAGGCGCGGGCGCCCGTAATCGGGTTTCCCCAGGTAAAAAAAAAAAAAAAAAAAAAGGTTAGGTTAGGTTAGGTTAGGTTAAGGGCCTCATAGCCTAGCGGTCTTTGTATGTGGCCGCTGTGGTGAGGGGTACTGGGTTCGATTCCCGGTTCGAGGATAAGTTTTCAATTTATCCTCGGCCTTTGGTAGGGTTGTACGGTACCGGGCGAGTGCTTAAACCGTACATGGTGGGCACGGTTGAATTTCTATAGTATGCAGTGGGCAACTATGGAAAGGAGACTGTGTAGGTTTAGAACGTAGCAATACGTTCTAGGCCGAGAGTGGTAATTACAAGTGGTCAAGTAATTCAACATTCTTTTTAAGGGCCTCATAGCCTAGCGGTCTTTGTATGTGGCCGCTGTGGTGAGGGGTACTGGGTTCGATTCCCGGTTCGAGGATAAGTTTTCAATTTATCCTCGGCCTTTGGTAGGGTTGTACGGTACCGGGCGAGTGCTTAAACCGTACATGGTGGGCACGGTTGAATTTCTATAGTATGCAGTGGGCAACTATGGAAAGGAGACTGTGTAGGTTTAGAACGTAGCAATACGTTCTAGGCCGAGAGTGGTAATTACAAGTGGTCAAGTAATTCAACATTCTTTTTAAAAAGGGCCTCATAGCCTAGCGGTCTTTGTATGTGGCCGCTGTGGTGAGGGGTACTGGGTTCGATTCCCGGTTCGAGGATAAGTTTTCAATTTATCCTCGGCCTTTGGTAGGGTTGTACGGTACCGGGCGAGTGCTTAAACCGTACATGGTGGGCATGGTTGAATTTCTATAGTATGCAGTGGGCAACTATAGAAAGGATACTGTGTAGGTTTAGAATGTAGCAATACGT
The DNA here is from genome assembly GCF_905147795.1 of Pieris rapae. Classification (NCBI taxonomy): domain Eukaryota; kingdom Metazoa; phylum Arthropoda; class Insecta; order Lepidoptera; family Pieridae; genus Pieris; species Pieris rapae. Next base: position 87,024 of record NC_059509.1, on the reverse strand, counting down.
TCTAGGCCGAGGATGGTAATTACAGTGGTCAGTAATTCAACATTCCTTTTTAAGGGCCTCATAGCCTAGCGGTCTTTGTATGTGGCCGCTGTGGTGAGGGGTACTGGGTTCGATTCCCGGTTCGAGGATAAGTTTTCAATTTATCCTCGGCCTTTGGTAGGGTTGTACGGTACCGGGCGAGTGCTTAAACCGTACATGGTGGGCATGGTTGAATTTCTATAGAATGCAGTGGGCAACTATAGAAAGGATACTGTGTAGGTTTAGAACGTAGCAATATGTTCTAGGCCGAGAGTGGTAATTACAAGTGGTCAAGTAATTCAACATTCTTTTAAAGGGCCTCATAGCCTAGCGGTCTTTGTATGTGGCCGCTGTGGTGAGGGGTACTGGGTTCGATTCCCGGTTCGAGGATAAGTTTTCAATTTATCCTCGGCCTTTGGTAGGGTTGTACGGTACCGGGCGAGTGCTTAAACCGTACATGGTGGGCATGGTTGAATTTCTATAGAATGCAGTGGGCAACTATAGAAAGGATACTGTGTAGGTTTAGAACGTAGCAATATGTTCTAGGCCGAGAGTGGTAATTACAAGTGGTCAAGTAATTCAACATTCTTTTTTTTAAGTTTTCAATTTATCCTCGGCCTTTGGTAGGGTTGTACGGTACCGGGCGAGTGCTTAAACCGTACATGGTGGGCACGGTTGAATTTCTATAGTATGCAGTGGGCAACTATGGAAAGGAAACTGTGTAGGTTTAGAACGTAGCAATACGTTCTAGGCCGAGAGTGGTAATTACAAGTGGTCAAGTAATTCAACATTCTTTTTAGGGGCCTCATAGCCTAGCGGTCTTTGTATGTGGCCGCTGTGGTGAGGGGTACTGGGTTCGATTCCCGGTTCGAGGATAAGTTTTCAATTTATCCTCGGCCTTTGGTAGGGTTGTACGGTACCGGGCGAGTGCTTAAACCGTACATGGTGGGCACGGTTGAATTTCTATAGTATGCAGTGGGCAACTATGGAAAGGAGACTGTGTAGGTTTAGAACGTAGCAATACGTTCTAGGCCGAGAGTGGTAATTACAAGTGGTCAAGTAATTCAACATTCTTTTTAAGGGCCTCATAGCCTAGCGGTCTTTGTATGTGGCCGCTGTGGTGAGGGGTACTGGGTTCGATTCCCGGTTCGAGGATAAGTTTTCAATTTATCCTCGGCCTTTGGTAGGGTTGTACGGTACCGGGCGAGTGCTTAAACCGTACATGGTGGGCACGGTTGAATTTCTATAGTATGCAGTGGGCAACTATGGAAAGGAAACTGTGTAGGTTTAGAACGTAGCAATACGTTCTAGGCCGAGAGTGGTAATTACAAGTGGTCTAGTAATTCAACATTCTTTTTAAGGGCCTCATAGCCTAGCGGTCTTTGTATGTGGCCGCTGTGGTGAGGGGTACTGGGTTCGATTCCCGGTTCGAGGATAAGTTTTCAATTTATCCTCGGCCTTTGGTAGGGTTGTACGGTACCGGGCGAGTGCTTAAACCGTACATGGTGGGCACGGTTGAATTTCTATAGTATGCAGTGGGCAACTATGGAAAGGAAACTGTGTAGGTTTAGAACGTAGCAATACGTTCTAGGCCGAGAGTGGTAATTACAAGTGGTCAAGTAATTCAACATTCTTTTTTAGGGGCCTCATAGCCTAGCGGTCTTTGTATGTGGCCGCTGTGGTGAGGGGTACTGGGTTCGATTCCCGGTTCGAGGATAAGTTTTCAATTTATCCTCGGCCTTTGGTAGGGTTGTACGGTACCGGGCGAGTGCTTAAACCGTACATGGTGGGCACGGTTGAATTTCTATAGTATGCAGTGGGCAACTATGGAAAGGAGACTGTGTAGGTTTAGAACGTAGCAATACGTTCTAGGCCGAGAGTGGTAATTACAAGTGGTCAAGTAATTCAACATTCTTTTTAAGGGCCTCATAGCCTAGCGGTCTTTGTATGTGGCCGCTGTGGTGAGGGGTACTGGGTTCGATTCCCGGTTCGAGGATAAGTTTTCAATTTATCCTCGGCCTTTGGTAGGGTTGTACGGTACCGGGCGAGTGCTTAAACCGTACATGGTGGGCACGGTTGAATTTCTATAGTATGCAGTGGGCAACTATGGAAAGGAAACTGTGTAGGTTTAGAACGTAGCAATACGTTCTAGGCCGAGAGTGGTAATTACAAGTGGTCTAGTAATTCAACATTCTTTTTAAAGGGCCTCATAGCCTAGCGGTCTTTGTATGTGGCCGCTGTGGTGAGGGGTACTGGGTTCGATTCCCGGTTCGAGGATAAGTTTTCAATTTATCCTCGGCCTTTGGTAGGGTTGTACGGTACCGGGCGAGTGCTTAAACCGTACATGGTGGGCATGGTTGAATTTCTATAGAATGCAGTGGGCAACTATAGAAAGGATACTGTGTAGGTTTAGAACGTAGCAATATGTTCTAGGCCGAGAGTGGTAATTACAAGTGGTCAAGTAATTCAACATTCTTTTTTAAGGGCCTCATAGCCTAGCGGTCTTTGTATGTGGCCGCTGTGGTGAAGGGTACTGGGTTCGATTCCCGGTTCGAGGATAAGTTTTCAATTTATCCTCGGCCTTTGGTAGGGTTGTACGGTACCGGGCGAGTGCTTAAACCGTACATGGTGGGCACGGTTGAATTTCTATAGTATGCAGTGGGCAACTATAGAAAGGAAACTGTGTAGGTTTAGAACGTAGCAATACGTTCTAGGCCGAGGATGGTAATTACAGTGGTCAAGTAATTCAACATTCTTTTTAAGGGCCTCATAGCCTAGCGGTCTTTGTATGTGGCCGCTGTGGTGAGGGGTACTGGGTTCGATTCCCGGTTCGAGGATAAGTTTTCAATTTATCCTCGGCCTTTGGTAGGGTTGTACGGTACCGGGCGAGTGCTTAAACCGTACATGGTGGGCACGGTTGAATTTCTATAGTATGCAGTGGGCAACTATGGAAAGGAAACTGTGTAGGTTTAGAACGTAGCAATACGTTCTAGGCCGAGAGTGGTAATTACAAGTGGTCAAGTAATTCAACATTCTTTTTTAAGGGCCTCATAGCCTAGCGGTCTTTGTATGTGGCCGCTGTGGTGAGGGGTACTGGGTTCGATTCCCGGTTCGAGGATAAGTTTTCAATTTATCCTCGGCCTTTGGTAGGGTTGTACGGTACCGGGCGAGTGCTTAAACCGTACATGGTGGGCACGGTTGAATTTCTATAGTATGCAGTGGGCAACTATGGAAAGGAAACTGTGTAGGTTTAGAACGTAGCAATACGTTCTAGGCCGAGAGTGGTAATTACAAGTGGTCAAGTAATTCAACATTCTTTTTAAGGGCCTCATAGCCTAGCGGTCTTTGTATGTGGCCGCTGTGGTGAGGGGTACTGGGTTCGATTCCCGGTTCGAGGATAAGTTTTCAATTTATCCTCGGCCTTTGGTAGGGTTGTACGGTACCGGGCGAGTGCTTAAACCGTACATGGTGGGCACGGTTGAATTTCTATAGTATGCAGTGGGCAACTATGGAAAGGAAACTGTGTAGGTTTAGAACGTAGCAATACGTTCTAGGCCGAGAGTGGTAATTACAAGTGGTCTAGTAATTCAACATTCTTTTTAAAGGGCCTCATAGCCTAGCGGTCTTTGTATGTGGCCGCTGTGGTGAGGGGTACTGGGTTCGATTCCCGGTTCGAGGATAAGTTTTCAATTTATCCTCGGCCTTTGGTAGGGTTGTACGGTACCGGGCGAGTGCTTAAACCGTACATGGTGGGCACGGTTGAATTTCTATAGTATGCAGTGGGCAACTATGGAAAGGAGACTGTGTAGGTTTAGAACGTAGCAATACGTTCTAGGCCGAGAGTGGTAATTACAAGTGGTCAAGTAATTCAACATTCTTTTTAAGGGCCTCATAGCCTAGCGGTCTTTGTATGTGGCCGCTGTGGTGAGGGGTACTGGGTTCGATTCCCGGTTCGAGGATAAGTTTTCAATTTATCCTCGGCCTTTGGTAGGGTTGTACGGTACCGGGCGAGTGCTTAAACCGTACATGGTGGGCACGGTTGAATTTCTATAGTATGCAGTGGGCAACTATGGAAAGGAAACTGTGTAGGTTTAGAACGTAGCAATACGTTCTAGGCCGAGAGTGGTAATTACAAGTGGTCAAGTAATTCAACATTCTTTTTATAAAAAAGATTTAGGGGCCTCATAGCCTAGCGGTCTTTGTATGTGGCCGCTGTGGTGAGGGGTACTGGGTTCGATTCCCGGTTCGAGGATAAGTTTTCAATTTATCCTCGGCCTTTGGTAGGGTTGTACGGTACCGGGCGAGTGCTTAAACCGTACATGGTGGGCACGGTTGAATTTCTATAGTATGCAGTGGGCAACTATGGAAAGGAGACTGTGTAGGTTTAGAACGTAGCAATACGTTCTAGGCCGAGAGTGGTAATTACAAGTGGTCAAGTAATTCAACATTCTTTTAAAGGGCCTCATAGCCTAGCGGTCTTTGTATGTGGCCGCTGTGGTGAGGGGTACTGGGTTCGATTCCCGGTTCGAGGATAAGTTTTCAATTTATCCTCGGCCTTTGGTAGGGTTGTACGGTACCGGGCGAGTGCTTAAACCGTACATGGTGGGCACGGTTGAATTTCTATAGTATGCAGTGGGCAACTATGGAAAGGAGACTGTGTAGGTTTAGAACGTAGCAATACGTTCTAGGCCGAGAGTGGTAATTACAAGTGGTCAAGTAATTCAACATTCTTTTTAGGGGCCTCATAGCCTAGCGGTCTTTGTATGTGGCCGCTGTGGTGAGGGGTACTGGGTTCGATTCCCGGTTCGAGGATAAGTTTTCAATTTATCCTCGGCCTTTGGTAGGGTTGTACGGTACCGGGCGAGTGCTTAAACCGTACATGGTGGGCACGGTTGAATTTCTATAGTATGCAGTGGGCAACTATGGAAAGGAAACTGTGTAGGTTTAGAACGTAGCAATACGTTCTAGGCCGAGAGTGGTAATTACAAGTGGTCAAGTAATTCAACATTCTTTTTAAGGGCCTCATAGCCTAGCGGTCTTTGTATGTGGCCGCTGTGGTGAGGGGTACTGGGTTCGATTCCCGGTTCGAGGATAAGTTTTCAATTTATCCTCGGCCTTTGGTAGGGTTGTACGGTACCGGGCGAGTGCTTAAACCGTACATGGTGGGCACGGTTGAATTTCTATAGTATGCAGTGGGCAACTATGGAAAGGAAACTGTGTAGGTTTAGAACGTAGCAATACGTTCTAGGCCGAGAGTGGTAATTACAGTGGTCAAGTAATTCAACATTCTTTTTAAGGGCCTCATAGCCTAGCGGTCTTTGTATGTGGCCGCTGTGGTGAGGGGTACTGGGTTCGATTCCCGGTTCGAGGATAAGTTTTCAATTTATCCTCGGCCTTTGGTAGGGTTGTACGGTACCGGGCGAGTGCTTAAACCGTACATGGTGGGCACGGTTGAATTTCTATAGTATGCAGTGGGCAACTATGGAAAGGAAACTGTGTAGGTTTAGAACGTAGCAATACGTTCTAGGCCGAGAGTGGTAATTACAAGTGGTCAAGTAATTCAACATTCTTTTTAGTACGCGTTGAGCCTTCATAGCGACAACAGTGACTGTTTGCGCTCCGCGTCCTGAAAATCTTTTGAGGGTCTTTCCGGTGTCGGAGAATACTGTGAGGTGCATCAAAACAACCGCACAAGTGTGCTGCGTGTTTTGACATATATGTGATATTTATATATTAAATACTTTTTAATATATAATAGAAAAGAAGTGTGGGAAATTGACCCGGTGTTTTTTGTGTTTTTATGTTGTTTTTGTCGCGACGACATATTAATTTTTCATTGTGTTTGTGTTGTGTGGATTGTCCTGCATATGTGAGTACTTTTAATTTAAAAATCGGCTCACAGAGTTGGCCGGAAATATTTTTCAAAAAGTGGAGGCGGTTTTTTAATTACAACATTTTGGCGGGAGGTTTAATCACCAATTGAGGAGTACCATCGTCTCCGCCGTGATCAGGCGGTTCGATTTCATACCTCAAAGTTGAGATTGGAAGAAAGAGGAAGGAATTATTGATGTAAGCATCATTTATAGCTACATAATATCATAAGACGCCATCTTGTTTGACAAGTAAGGTGCAAAGGTCGGCATTGTGTGGCGCCGGTCGTCTGGCGGCGGTCTGACGTCATACGATTTATCGAGCGGGCGTTTCAAGTTTTCCGAAGTGGATAGAGACAATATTGTTCTTAGTTTTAATTTTTGTATATAATTTAATTTAAGTTTAGATTTAAGTTAGAATTAAGACTGTACTATAGTATTATCTCTGTTCATAAATATATTTATTATTTATTTATATATTTTGTGGGAGTACTTTTTGTATATTTCGCAAAATGCGAAAGAGGCGGGTTAAGCCGCAGGCCTCGGACAGCGAGGAAGAAGAAATGTCCAGGGCTGGCTCAAAAGAGCGGAGGAAGCGGTCCTTCTTTAAGAACCCTACTAGGGATGGGGACGAGGATGTGTCTCCTCCTCCTAAAGGTAAGCCGCCAAAGAAAGCGGCTGCCCATAAGGAAGGAACTAAGGAGGCGGAGGAAGAGTTGCGTGCTCTCGAGGCTCGCTCTCTTCATGGAGGTGAAGATAGTGGTGCTGGAGGCCACCAGCCAGACGGGGCCTCGACAAGTACAGGTCGGGCCCCGGTCGGGCCCCCGTCATCGTGGGAGGACTACGAGGACGATGTGGTCCTCCTGGGGGTGCCTGAAATAAAGGAGAGGTCGGTTTCCCGAGTCCGCAAAATCCTAGAGATTGCGGCGAAATCGGGAAACCTAAAAGGGACGTACGTCCGCGACCTGAAGGTTGCGGCCAAGGAAATTGGAGAGATCGTGGAGGATCTCGCTGATAGGTGTCTGGGGGGGGAAGAGGGCAGACGTCTACAAAGAGACAATAATCGTCTGAGGGCCCAGGTCAAGGAGCTGGGCCTGGAGCTTGCCGCCCTCAGACGCGAGTTCAACGAGCGCACTGCGCTATTTGCACAATCAAAGGGGGACAACAGGGATCCCGTCTCGGTGGATAGTCCCATCACGCCGGATGCTCTACGTCAAATGATGGAGGGTCTCTTAGACGGGATCAAGGAGAGCCTGATGGGGGAGTTGATGAGGGCTGTGGGGGGCATGCTTGATGCGAAGTTGGCGGGGATTGGGGACAGGCTGCTCCCTGAGCCTGTGTTACGCCCCCCGCTGATGGCATTAGACCGAGGCCCCCATGGGGCCTCCAAGGGCTCCTTAGGGGGTGAGGCCCAGGTGGCCTCAAATTGTCCGGGGCCACAGGGCAAGAGAGCCCACAGTGGTCCCGCAGGAGTTGGGGTCCAGAGCTCAGAAGAAAATGTCCCGGGAAATGGAGGGGTCTCTTCAGTAATGCCTCCAGCGGGTCCCAGCTGGGCGACAGTGACCGGCAAGAAGAAGAAGAAGAGTAAGGGCAAGAAGAAGTCGGACAGTCTTCCAGCTGCACCGGCTCTTCCTACCAAGGGTGGGGTAGGTCTCCCGGCAAGGCAGCCGGCGGCTATGGAGAAGCCTGTTGGGGTGCGGTCTTCCCTTGCTCCGCCGACAACTGCTGCAGTGGTTTTAACACTGCTGCAGGGAGCGGTGGAGCGGGGGGTTACCTACGCTTCTGCTCTGTCCAAGGCAAGGCAGGCCATCAGTCTGCCTGACTTGGGGATCGAGCGTATAAGCATCCGAGTAACGGCTACCGGAGCTCGGATGCTGGAGGTGCCCGGAGAAGGTAGGGAGGAGAAGGCTAACCGCCTAGCTGAAAAACTGAGGGTGGTTCTGTCGGAAGAGGCCTCGGTGGGGAGGCCCGTCAAGTGCGCGGACCTCCGCATCCGGGACCTTGATGACAGCATCACCGAGGGGAATGTTGTGGAGGCGGTGGCTGCCATGGGGGAGTGCCCAGTGGCGGCAATTAAACCAGGGAAAATAATGAGGCATGGGGGCCGGGGTTTGGGGGAGATGTTCCTCCTATGTCCGGTTGCCTCCGCCAATAAGATCAAGAGTGGGAGGCTCCTCATTGGGTGGAGTTCTTGTCGAGTGGAAATCCAGGAGCACCGCCCTTTGAGGTGCTTTAAGTGTCAGCAGCTGGGTCATGTGCGCGCAACATGCGACTCAGCGGTGGACTTGGCGGAGGCTTGCCATCGATGTGGGGTTGCGGGCCATAAGGCTAATGAATGCAGCTCGAAAGAGCTGCATTGTTTGGTCTGTGCGGCGGCCGGGAAGGCAGCGAACCACAAGATGGCGGGAAGGGCCTGCAACCCTCCAAGGCAAGGGAGGGCCCCGCATGCCCCTAAAGCGTCCGGCACCGCGGTGGAGAACGTTCCCATGGAGGTTGGTGTGGAGGTGTCAAACAAATAAAATGTCTGACAACCTCACTAGCCTCCTCCAGGGGAACCTAAGGCGCTCCGCTGCGGCTCAGGACTTGTTCTTGCAGTCGATGGCGGAGTGGGGTGTGATGGCGGCCGTTGTCACAGAGCCCTATTACGTGTCGCGGCAGAATTCGTGGGTGGGGGACCTTCGAGGTGATGCGGCTGTCATTGCTCGGCCTCATGGACCTCCTCTCTCTCTAAGAGAGAGGGGTTCCGGTTTTGTCCTGGCTGATTGGGGGGACTGGACGCTTGTTGGAGCGTATTTTTCGCCCAATGAGCGTCTGAGCCACTTCGAGGACTTCCTGGACGCCATGGGGCTGGCCGTGCAGAGGGCTCTTCCGCGCCCCCTTATCCTCATGGGAGACCTTAATGCGCGGTCTTCCACTTGGGGTGATAGGGTGTCGTGTCGGAGGGGTCCGGTTTTGGAGGAGTGGGCGGCGGAGCTGGGCCTCGTTTTCCTAAATGAGGGAACCGAGCCCACCTGTGTCCGTCCGCAGGGCAGTTCAAGGGTGGACGTGACCCTAGCTTCTGCGGCAGCGGCCCGTGCGACGACGGCGTGGAGCGTGCTGGACGAAGTGGAGACCCTATCGGATCATCGATATATCCGGATGTGGGTCTCTACCTCGATGAGGTGGGCAGTGCGGGGGCAGACTTCCCAGAACAGCTTCCCCCGTTGGGCGATTCGGCGACTTGACCGTCAGGTTGCGGAGGAGGTGGCCATTGTGGAGGGGTGGTGTGCGCCTGCTGGTGCTGGGGATGTAGACGAAGGGGTCGGTAGACTGAGTCAAAGTCTCCGAAGGGTGTCGAATGCGGCGATGCCCAAATGGAGACCGCCGAAGGGGAGAAGAGCTGTCTACTGGTGGACGTCGCATATTGGAAATCTTCGGGGCGAATGTAGCGAGGCGAGAAGGGCCTGCTACAGGAGTCGCCGGAGGAGGGGAGATAGTCCCGATGTTACGGAGGGTCTTCGCTTGATCTATAATGATCGCAAGAGGGCTCTCCGACAGGCTATTTGTGAGGCGAAGGAAAGGGCCCATCGGGAGGTGCTACGGGGGCTTGATGATGATCCATGGGGGCGTCCCTATCGATCGGCTCGTAAGAGACTGAAGGGTGCGGGGATGCCTCTCGTGGAGAGTCTGGAGCCGACTTTCCTGGAGCGGGTGGTGGCGGACCTGTTTCCTTTGCCTCCCGACACTGTCCCTCCAAGTATGACGGCGTCTATGGTAGAAGTGGCTGACGGAGAGGGTGAGATGGCTCCGGAAGTCTCTGATATAGAGATGGAGACCATTCTAGCCCGTCTCAAAGCCCGCAAGAAAGCTCCTGGCCCGGATGGTGTACATGCACGTGTACTGGCAGTGGTCCTCCCTCATATGGAGGTCTCCGTCCGGGAGCTGTACACTGCGTGTCTGCGTGGTGGACGGTTTCCGGTGGCATGGAAGACGGGACGACTGTGTCTCGTGCGCAAGGAGGGGCGCCCGGTGGACAGTTCGGCGGCTTACCGCCCTATTGTCCTCCTGGATGAAGCGGGCAAGGCGCTGGAGTGGGTAGTGGCCTCTCGATTGTGCCGGCACCTCTCTGTTGAGGGGCCGGATCTAAACGAGGCACAGTACGGCTTCCGAGCGGGAAGGTCGACGCTCGACGCACTTCGGGACCTGAGGTCTCACACCGCTGGAGTGGTAGACGGGGGAGGGAGAGCATTGGCAGTATCGTTAGATATTGCAAATGCTTTCAATAGTCTTCCCTTTGGTGTGATCAGAGAGGCCCTTGCTTTTTTCGAGGTCCCTCTGTATCTGCGCCAAATAGTGGGGGACTATTTTATGGAAAGACGGATCGTGTACTCCAATATGGAGGGCACGGTCTCCTACCACCCTGTGCGGTGTGGAGTTCCTCAGGGCTCAGTACTTGGGCCGCTTTTGTGGGACATGGCCTACGATTGGGTGTTGCGGGGCGCGCTTCTTCCGGGATTGCGCGTCTTCTGCTATGCAGACGACACCCTCGTGGTGGCCAGTGGGGCCAGTTTTGGAGAGGTGTCTCGACTCGCAACGGTCGGCACCTCCCTTGTTGTGAGACGGATAAGGGCCCTGGGCCTTAGGGTGTCTCTCGATAAGACGGACGCCCTATTGTTCCATGGCCCTAGGAATGGTCCACCTCCTGGGGCGGTCCTGATGGTGGAAGGAGTGAGGGTACCGGTGGCGGCCAAGATGAAGTATCTCGGTCTCATCTTGGATGGGCGCTGGAACTTTGAGGCCCACTTTGAGGCTCTTGGGGGGAAGCTGGTAGGGGCAGCGGGGGCGCTTGCAAAACTCCTGCCGAACATTGGGGGCCCAAAGCAGAGTGTGCGCAGGCTCTACTGCGGAATTATACGCAGTATGGCCTTGTATGGGGCCCCAATATGGGATGATCGGTTGGGGTCGAGGAACCGCACCCTTCTCAGGAGGCCGCAGCGAGTGATGGCGGTTCGGGTGGCTCGTTGCTACCGGACCGTCTCGTTCGAGGCGGCATGCCTGTTGGCGGCGACTCCTCCCTGGGAGTTAGAGGCGGTGGCCCTAGGGTCCCTGTATCGCCTCAAGTGCGAGACGAGGGCGGATGGCCGATGGGCCGAACTGGTCGGACCGGCGAGGAGGCAGGCCAGGGAGGTCATCCTTGATAGGTGGGCCCATGATCTGGCCACGCCGAGGGCGGGAGTACGCACTGTGGAGGCGATTCGCCCATGCTTACGGGAATGGGTGAATCGCCCGAGTGGAGCTGTGTCCTTTCGGATGGCGCAGATTCTGTCCGGGCATGGATGCTTTGGGCGGTTTCTGCACAGGGTGGCAGGGCGGGAAATCTATCCTATCTGCCACCACTGTGGCGCCCCAGAGGACACGGCGGAGCACACCCTGGCTGAATGTGCCACCTGGTCGAGGCAACGCCACGACCTGGTGTCGGTCATCGGGACGGACCTCTCGCTACCGAGCGTTGTTGCAGCGATGCTAGGTAGCCAAGAGGCATGGCGTGCGGTGGCTTTCTTCTGCGAGCGCGTTCTGCTGCAGAAGGAGGCTGCCGAGCGTCAGCGGGAGGTGCGTGGCGATGGCCGGAGGGGTTGTGCTCGGCGGCGGCGGGGCGGGGGCGCGGGGGCTAGACGCGGAAGCCGTCTGCCCAACAGCGTCCCGCTGCGTCGTCGCTGAGCCCGTATGCAGACATATTTGCCTAAATTCCCTGGGTTGAATGCCTAGTGCGACCCCCGGGGAATTTAATGTGGTGCCAGACGTCATTCATTCAGAATGGATGAGGCTGGCACTGCAGGCGATATGGAGGGTTCTGGAGGAGTTTTTAGTGGGTCGGGTTTCTCCCCTCTGACTAGCAGAGGGATAAGAGTTAACCATCCCCACAGTCCCCGCGTTAGCGACTGCATACGCGCGCGGGCCTGCATCTGTGCATTTCAACCTCCATTATAAAAAAAAAAAAAAAAAAAAAGGTTAGGTTAGGTTAGGTTAGGTTAGGTTAGGTTCCCCCCCTCCGCGGACGAATTTACCCGCGGCTCCTAGGCTTGTCGTGCCGGGGGGGCTTAGTACCTGGAACGATTGCAGCAATGCCGTCGTAAAGGGGAAGCAAATAAGGAGGTATAGGCTGGCCTTCACTTCGAAGGCTAGTCTCTGGAGAGGGCATCAGCGCCCAGCGGAAAAGATTTCCGTGAGCCCTTAGCAAGCTGGAGAGATCATTTGATCTCAAAGGTGAAACTGAGGGACTTTTACTTATTCGACGTTCCCGATTGGTGTTCTTTGGAGTGTGCCGGAGGCGGCCAGGGAGGGGGTCTGCTTCATAGCGCTACTGCGTACTTGACTCTGGGCCTCATCTGCTCTCGACTCTTTCTTTTCTAAGAAACGTGCTAGATGCGGTGTAGCTACATGCCACGCGAACTTGCGGGGTGCAAACAATAATCTCGGGAGAACCAATATTAAATCTGGTGTTGTTGTTGTCTTCTTGGGCCAAAGTGCAGTGGAACGATGGATAGCCAGCGGAACCGGCAATTATTGGATATACCTTTTGGCGATATAGTCAGCGTATAGCGGCGAACGCTCGAATACTCTTCAGCTTGTGATTGTTCTGTGTTCAATTGAAGGAGAGGCCTTATTGGGCAACAAGAGGAAGGAAACCTTGATACAAAAATCCCCTAACGTTCGGCGCTGATGAGCGTGGCGTCGGACACCTAATCCCCTCTATGAGGAATTGAGGTCGTTGACGGGCAGGTCAATGCCTAGCGCCAAAAAACAAAAAAAAAAAAAAAAACGCGTCCCCGGTTCCCTCCGGAGTGACGGCGAGGACTCGCTACAGCTCGGGCACTCGGCTGCGGTACATGGGTCTTAAAGAGGGCCACAGGGGAGCGGCCCCTGGTCAAATAAAAGCAAGCATGAGTTCGAATACACGTTTAACTACCCCAGGTGGGTTAAATCCCACCCATGGCGATGCCATGGCTCAGCCCCACCGTACTCTGGGGGGGGGCAAAACTCATGAGGAAGAGAAGGATGAGGAGAGAAGAGTGGTAGGATGTGGTGATGTGAAGGAGAATACAAGGGACGGAGGCGAGATGTCTAACCGGAGTACGCCCGTCCCACTCAAAGATTGTAGAGTTATGCTGGTGCGAACTCCACTACCCATATTGAGTCCAAATAACAGCACAGGAGACCGTGAAGTTGAGGCCATTACTGCCATAGGAAAAAATGTCGGACGACAAGTGATGGAGGCCAGCCTGGAGACGAGCTGTGAGATGCTCAGCGCTGACGTATCGTTTACCTCCATCAACTCACCACATGTACAAGGGCGACCGGCGCGATTTTTTCGTCGGAAAAGAAGGAAGGAAGAATGCAGCTCTAGCGACGCTGGAACCCCTCACTCGACGAGAAAGTCGCGGGCTGCATTAAGTAAACTCCAACGAGTAGAACGGGAGAAGAGGGTTGAAGCAGAACTACTAGAGGCGACCCCCAGTCCCCCAACAAAAACTGGAAGCACAGCGCAAACCGAACGTCACGCTGATCCAAAGGTGAGGATTGAGGCCAGTCTCGCTGCAGTGGAAAAAGTCGCCCGACACTCGAGTAACCTGAAGGGCACTTTTGTCTCAGCGCTAAAACAGGCGGTAACCTCGATCCGTAGAGACGCCGAAGAGCTAGCTGACCGTACAGTCAGCGAGGAAACGAGGGCGCTCCGGAACGAAAATGAGAGACTTCGTGGACAGGTGGAAGCACTTCAAAAAGAAATGGCTGAGTTGAGAACCCTGATACAAGAGTGCTCAAGGAAACCGGTGCATAAAGAGCCATTACGGACTTCTTCACCATCTTCGCAGCTACCACAACTCTTAGCCGAGCTGGAAGGTCGTTTAATGAGGCAAATGGGCGAATGTCTTAGCGCGAGACTCGCAAACCTGGAGCCTCGATTAAATGCGGAACCGAAAATTCGGCCACCATTAGCCGCGGATCCGATTCCAATTGAGGACTCTACGACAAAGAGCATAGAAGAACACTCGATAGGGGAGAAGAGAAAATCTAGGAAAGGAAAGAAGCTGCGGGCACCTGATGCTAACAATGCACCCGATGCAGTAAGTGCGCAGATCCCACCAACCCAGAGCAACCCAGAGGCAAACTGCGAGCAAGAGTGGATAACAGTGCAAAGTAAGCGTAAACAGGCCAAGAATACCCCAACCGCTGCCATCGTAAAGCCCGCGGCTACGACTACTCAACGGCCACGAGCAAAGCTGAGAGCCCCGAGATCCACGGCCGTTGTGCTTACAATCACCGGAAAAGAACAGACCTACGCCTCTGTATTACGGGAGGCAAAGGAAAAAATTAAACTAAGTGATTTGGGCATAGAAGCCGTCAAATTTAAGCGGGCGGCGACGGGAGCGGTGATACTAGAGCTACCCGGATCACGCAGTGGAGACAAGGCCGATGCCCTTGCTAGTAAACTGAAAGAAATCTATGCTAGCGGGGTGAGCGTGTCGAGGCCGGAGAAGTGTGCCGAGGTACGAGTGGCCGGCCTCGATGACTCTGTAACGTCGGACGATATCAAAAAGGCGATAGCGGAGATTGGGGGCTGCAACCGCGAACAAGTAATAGTGAGTGAGGTTCGGCCAGACAGAACTGGATTGTTTGGAGCCTGGGTTCGGTGTCCAATTCTTGCGGCCAAGAAAATCACCGAGGGACGACTACTCATAGGCTGGGTCGCAGCAAGGGTAACCTTACTGGAACGCAAGGAAATTAGGTGCTACCGGTGCCTTCAAAGTGGGCACGTAGCCAGCCGGTGCACGTTTGGCGCTGATCGTAGCAATCTCTGCTACCGCTGCGCACAACCAGGCCACCGGGCCGCGACTTGCGAGGGCAAACCCGTGTGCGTCCTTTGCACGGAAGCGGGCCGAAAGGCAGACCATCGGCTAGGGAGCGCTAAATGTCCGGCCCCTAGCGCCAAAGTTGCTAGAAGAGAGACGCCGCGGCACAACATGGTTCCGACCGGGTCCGCCCCACCGGACGGGGCAGCAATGCTTACAGATAAAATCGTAAATGCCTAGCACGGTACGGTTCCTCCAATGTAACCTCAACCACTGTGCCAATGCCCAGGATCTTCTGACACAAAGCATGGCACAGTGGTCCATTAATGTTGCAATGGTGTCAGAACCATATATCTCAGAGCTGAGGACCGCTTCAAATTGGATTGTGGATACGGAAGGCCTCGCAGCCGTTATACTCGACGGGGACCAGATGGCACTTGCGGGACCGCACCTAAAGGGTCGCGGGTGTGTCGCCGTCCGAGTCTCGGAGAATCTGGTAGTAATAAGCGCCTACTTTTCACCCAACAAGACACTCGCCGAGTTCGAGCGGTTTTTAGTCGAGATAGGCTCACTGGTAGATTGGGCCCGACCCCACGAGGTAATTGTCGCCGGTGACTTCAACGCAAAGTCGACTGCGTGGGGGACGCTGGATGACCGTGGACGAGGACAGGCCTTGTTACGATGGGCCGCAATGTACAATTTGACAGTATTAAATAAAGGCTCCGAGCACACGTGCGTACGCAGAGCGGGAGGCTCTATCGTTGATGTCACTTTTGCGAGTTCCTGTCTTGCTCGTCGCGTTGAAGATTGGGAGGTTATGACAAAGGTAGAAACACTGTCGGACCATAGATACATCCAATTCCGTATCCCTCCATTGTCGTCTGCTAGATCGGCTGAGCAGAGTCTCATTCCGTCTGAAATCGGCCCTAAATGGTCGCTGAGGTCGTTGGATAGAGTCGTGTTCGAAGAGGCGACAATAGTTAAGTCCTGGTGTTCCAGCCGCACTAATGCTGATATAGAAAGTGAAGTTCGGTGGCATGCAAAAGCGTTAGCAGACCTATCAGAGGCGTCAATGAGACGCGTACGAATTTTGAGGCCGAGGGATAAAGTTTACTGGTGGTCTGACGAACTAGCTGGTCTTCGATCAATCTGTGTGAGATCGCGGAGGATGTTTACGCGGTACAGGCGCCGACCGCTAGCACGTCGCAGTCAAGATGAAGAGGAACGGCTATACGTAGACTATCAAGCTGCAAAAAAGGATCTAAGGGTAGCAATAGCAAGGTCCAAAGAAAATGCTTGGAATGAGTTTCTTAACACGTTGCAACAAGATCCCTGGGGTCGCCCCTTTCGACTTGTAATGAGCAAATTGCGACCCCGGGCGCCGCCACTGACGTCCACCATGCAACCTTCGCTTCTTGACTCGGTGGTATCCACCCTGTTTCCACGTGGGAATGGGCGTACACCTACCCCAGCGCATCCGTACTCGATTCCAAGCGAAGAGTCAATACGCGTGACGCCTGAAGAATTAGAAGCAGCACTGGCAAAGGTCGCCGCTAAAAACACAGCTCCAGGCCCTGATGGCATTCATGGCAAGGTGTGGGCTCTCGCCCTTAAGGACGAAGAATTGGCGTGGAGGTTCTGCAGTTTGTTGACGCAAATCATGCAGAAGGGAGAGTTTCCCTCCGCCTGGAAGACTGGGAAATTAGTGCTGCTAAAGAAGCCCGGAAAAATCGAAACATCCCCTTCTGCTTACCGCCCAATCGTATTGTTGGATGAGGGTGGCAAAATCTTGGAGCGGATCATGGCTAAAAGAATAAATAGACATCTAGAAACCATCGGACCAGATCTGCACAGTGCTCAGTTTGGCTTCCGGCGGTCGCGGTCTACTGTGGACGCAATCGCAGAGGTGCGAGAAATCAGCGAGGAGACCACGGAGCAGGGTGGAGTTGCACTGGCGGTGTCCCTTGACATCGCCAACGCCTTCAACACCATTCCTCACGAGGCTGTTCTGCGAGGCTTAGTACATCATGGGATACCGTTATATCTCCAGAGGCTAGTAGAATCGTACCTGCGCGATCGTAAAATTGTGTTCCCGGGTAGGGATTCTTGGAGAAGCTACCGAGTCACATGTGGTGTACCTCAAGGGTCCGTTCTGGGGCCCCTGCTTTGGAATATAGGCTACAATTGCATCATTAAGACATCTCTGTCTATAGGTGTTAGGGTCATTTGTTACGCCGACGATACCTTGGTTGTGGCATCTGGCAGTTCCTACGTCGAGGCGAGCCGTCGCGTAACTGCTGGGGTAGCTCAAGTCGTAGCGCAGATAAGACACCTCGGGCTGCGTGTCGCGCTGGAGAAGTCCGAAGCGATCTGTTTTCACGGCCCGGGGCGAGCGCCTCCAGCGGGTGCGCACATCGTCGTTGCGGGAGTGTCCATCGAGGTAGGAAAATCCCTGAAATATCTGGGCCTAGTACTAGATTCCCGGTGGACGTTTAGAGCACATTTTGCGGCACTTGCCCCGAAGCTCACCGCCACTGCAATGGCTCTTAGCCGGATTATGCCAAATCTAGGCGGGCCGAGCGAGGGGTGTCGTCGACTCTACTCCGGCGTCGTCAAGTCGCAAGCTATGTACGGGTGCCCAATATGGGCTGATAAGCTGTCCCGCAAGAACAAGCAGCTTCTGAGGCGTTATCAAAAACTAATGACGATTAAGGTTGCGCGAGCGTACCGCACGGTGTCATACGATGCCGTGTGTTTGATCGCAGGTTCCGCGCCCTGGCACCTCGAGGCTACCGCTCTGGCAGACGTCTATTGGCGCAGGGCTGATACGCGTGAAGCAGGGAGAGAACCGGACACAGAGACCATACGCTCCTGGCGCCTGGATGCCTGCCAGCGCGTGATACAAGACTGGAGAACCGACTTAGACAGGGCAGAGATGGGCGGATATACAATAAATGCCATATTGCCCGTCCTAAGCAAGTGGCTGGAGAAGAAGCGCGGCCCGTTATCCTTTCGTCTGGTGCAGGTCATAACAGGCCATGGCTGTTTTGGCAAATACCTCCACCGCATCAGACGGGAACCGACCCCTGCGTGCCACCACTGCCAAGGGGATAACGATGATGCCGCGCACACTCTAGCGGCTTGTCCGGCGTGGGCGGAGGAGAGGCGCCACCTGGTTGCGGCCTTCGGGACGGACCTGGGCTTGCCTGAAGTTATTAAGAAGGCGGTGGACGACCTTGACAAGTGGACCGTCCTAACAAGATTCTGTGGCGTGGTGATGCGGCTGAAGGAGGAAGCGGAGAGAGCCCGAGAATGTTAAAAAAAAAAAAAAAAAAAAAAAAAAAAAAAAAAAAAAAATCAATAAATAAATAATAAAAAAAAAAAGTAATAAAAAAAAAAAATAAATATTTAAAAAAAAAAAGAAAAAGAAAAAAAAAAAAGAAAAAAAAAAAAAAAAAAAAAAAAAAAAAAAAAAAAAAAAAAAAAAAAAAAGGGCTTATTACTAGTGTGGTGTCGAGAGAGTAACAGAGCGTCGCGAAAGCGGCAGTCGCTAGACGGGGCGCGGTGAAAAGGCCTAGCTGTTACCCGCCCTCGTCTAATAGCGAACAGTGGGCCCTGGTGGTTTTAGTGGGTATGGGGTCATCGTATTTTACGGCCTTGACCCCCACACTCCCCGCGCCACTTAACAACTTGCCCAGGCGCGGGCGCCCGTAATCGGGTTTCCCCAGGTAAAAAAAAAAAAAAAAAAAAAAGGTTAGGTTAGGTTAGGTTAGGTTAGGTTTAACTACCCCAGGTGGGTTAAATCCCACCCATGGCGATGCCATGGCTCAGCCCCACCGTACTCTGGGGGGGGGCAAAACTCATGAGGAAGAGAAGGATGAGGAGAGAAGAGTGGTAGGATGTGGTGATGTGAAGGAGAATACAAGGGACGGAGGCGAGATGTCTAACCGGAGTACGCCCGTCCCACTCAAAGATTGTAGAGTTATGCTGGTGCGAACTCCACTACCCATATTGAGTCCAAATAACAGCACAGGAGACCGTGAAGTTGAGGCCATTACTGCCATAGGAAAAAATGTCGGACGACAAGTGATGGAGGCCAGCCTGGAGACGAGCTGTGAGATGCTCAGCGCTGACGTATCGTTTACCTCCATCAACTCACCACATGTACAAGGGCGACCGGCGCGATTTTTTCGTCGGAAAAGAAGGAAGGAAGAATGCAGCTCTAGCGACGCTGGAACCCCTCACTCGACGAGAAAGTCGCGGGCTGCATTAAGTAAACTCCAACGAGTAGAACGGGAGAAGAGGGTTGAAGCAGAACTACTAGAGGCGACCCCCAGTCCCCCAACAAAAACTGGAAGCACAGCGCAAACCGAACGTCACGCTGATCCAAAGGTGAGGATTGAGGCCAGTCTCGCTGCAGTGGAAAAAGTCGCCCGACACTCGAGTAACCTGAAGGGCACTTTTGTCTCAGCGCTAAAACAGGCGGTAACCTCGATCCGTAGAGACGCCGAAGAGCTAGCTGACCGTACAGTCGGCGAGGAAACGAGGGCGCTCCGGAACGAAAATGAGAGACTTCGTGGACAGGTGGAAGCACTTCAAAAAGAAATGGCTGAGTTGAGAACCCTGATACAAGAGTGCTCAAGGAAACCGGTGCATAAAGAGCCATTACGGACTTCTTCACCATCTTCGCAGCTACCACAACTCTTAGCCGAGCTGGAAGGTCGTTTAATGAGGCAAATGGGCGAATGTCTTAGCGCGAGACTCGCAAACCTGGAGCCTCGATTAAATGCGGAACCGAAAATTCGGCCACCATTAGCCGCGGATCCGATTCCAATTGAGGACTCTACGACAAAGAGCATAGAAGAACACTCGATAGGGGAGAAGAGAAAATCTAGGAAAGGAAAGAAGCCGCGGGCACCTGATGCTAACAATGCACCCGATGCAGTAAGTGCGCAGATCCCACCAACCCAGAGCAACCCAGAGGCAAACTGCGAGCAAGAGTGGATAACAGTGCAAAGTAAGCGTAAACAGGCCAAGAATACCCCAACCGCTGCCATCGTAAAGCCCGCGGCTACGACTACTCAACGGCCACGAGCAAAGCTGAGAGCCCCGAAATCCACGGCCGTTGTGCTTACAATCACCGAAAAAGAACAGACCTACGCCTCTGTATTACGGGAGGCAAAGGAAAAAATTAAACTAAGTGATTTGGGCATAGAAGCCGTCAAATTTAAGCGGGCGGCGACGGGAGCGGTGATACTAGAGCTACCCGGATCACGCAGTGGAGACAAGGCCGATGCCCTTGCTAGTAAACTGAAAGAAATCTATGCTAGCGGGGTGAGCGTGTCGAGGCCGGAGAAGTGTGCCGAGGTACGAGTGGCCGGCCTCGATGACTCTGTAACGTCGGACGATATCAAAAAGGCGATAGCGGAGATTGGGGGCTGCAACCGCGAACAAGTAATAGTGAGTGAGGTTCGGCCAGACAGAACTGGATTGTTTGGAGCCTGGGTTCGGTGTCCAATTCTTGCGGCCAAGAAAATCACCGAGGGACGACTACTCATAGGCTGGGTCGCAGCAAGGGTAACCTTACTGGAACGCAAGGAAATTAGGTGCTACCGGTGCCTTCAAAGTGGGCACGTAGCCAGCCGGTGCACGTTTGGCGCTGATCGTAGCAATCTCTGCTACCGCTGCGCACAACCAGGCCACCGGGCCGCGACTTGCGAGGGCAAACCCGTGTGCGTCCTTTGCACGGAAGCGGGCCGAAAGGCAGACCATCGGCTAGGGAGCGCTAAATGTCCGGCCCCTAGCGCCAAAGTTGCTAGAAGAGAGACGCAGCGGCACAACATGGTTCCGACCGGGTCCGCCCCACCGGACGGGGCAGCAATGCTTACAGATAAAATCGTAAATGCCTAGCACGGTACGGTTCCTCCAATGTAACCTCAACCACTGTGCCAATGCCCAGGATCTTCTGACACAAAGCATGGCACAGTGGTCCATTAATGTTGCAATGGTGTCAGAACCATATATCTCAGAGCTGAGGACCGCTTCAAATTGGATTGTGGATACGGAAGGCCTCGCAGCCGTTATACTCGACGGGGACCAGATGGCACTTGCGGGACCGCACCTAAAGGGTCGCGGGTGTGTCGCCGTCCGAGTCTCGGAGAATCTGGTAGTAATAAGCGCCTACTTTTCACCCAACAAGACACTCGCCGAGTTCGAGCGGTTTTTAGTCGAGATAGGCTCACTGGTAGATTGGGCCCGACCCCACGAGGTAATTGTCGCCGGTGACTTCAACGCAAAGTCGACTGCGTGGGGGACGCTGGATGACCGTGGACGAGGACAGGCCTTGTTACGATGGGCCGCAATGTACAATTTGACAGTATTAAATAAAGGCTCCGAGCACACGTGCGTACGCAGAGCGGGAGGCTCTATCGTTGATGTCACTTTTGCGAGTTCCTGTCTTGCTCGTCGCGTTGAAGATTGGGAGGTTATGACAAAGGTAGAAACACTGTCGGACCATAGATACATCCAATTCCGTATCCCTCCATTGTCGTCTGCTAGATCGGCTGAGCAGAGTCTCATTCCGTCTGAAATCGGCCCTAAATGGTCGCTGAGGTCGTTGGATAGAGTCGTGTTCGAAGAGGCGACAATAGTTAAGTCCTGGTGTTCCAGCCGCACTAATGCTGATATAGAAAGTGAAGTTCGGTGGCATGCAAAAGCGTTAGCAGACCTATCAGAGGCGTCAATGAGACGCGTACGAATTTTGAGGCCGAGGGATAAAGTTTACTGGTGGTCTGACGAACTAGCTGGTCTTCGATCAATCTGTGTGAGATCGCGGAGGATGTTTACGCGGTACAGGCGCCGACCGCTAGCACGTCGCAGTCAAGATGAAGAGGAACGGCTATACGTAGACTATCAAGCTGCAAAAAAGGATCTAAGGGTAGCAATAGCAAGGTCCAAAGAAAATGCTTGGAATGAGTTTCTTAACACGTTGCAACAAGATCCCTGGGGTCGCCCCTTTCGACTTGTAATGAGCAAATTGCGACCCCGGGCGCCGCCACTGACGTCCACCATGCAACCTTCGCTTCTTGACTCGGTGGTATCCACCCTGTTTCCACGTGGGAATGGGCGTACACCTACCCCAGCGCATCCGTACTCGATTCCAAGCGAAGAGTCAATACGCGTGACGCCTGAAGAATTAGAAGCAGCATTGGCAAAGGTCGCCGCTAAAAACACAGCTCCAGGCCCTGATGGCATTCATGGCAAGGTGTGGGCTCTCGCCCTTAAGGACGAAGAATTGGCGTGGAGGTTCTGCAGTTTGTTGACGCAAATCATGCAGAAGGGAGAGTTTCCCTCCGCCTGGAAGACTGGGAAATTAGTGCTGCTAAAGAAGCCCGGAAAAATCGAAACATCCCCTTCTGCTTACCGCCCAATCGTATTGTTGGATGAGGGTGGCAAAATCTTGGAGCGGATCATGGCTAAAAGAATAAATAGACATCTAGAAACCATCGGACCAGATCTGCACAGTGCTCAGTTTGGCTTCCGGCGGTCGCGGTCTACTGTGGACGCAATCGCAGAGGTGCGAGAAATCAGCGAGGAGACCACGGAGCAGGGTGGAGTTGTACTGGCGGTGTCCCTTGACATCGCCAACGCCTTCAACACCATTCCTCACGAGGCTGTTCTGCGAGGCTTAGTACATCATGGGATACCGTTATATCTCCAGAGGCTAGTAGAATCGTACCTGTGCGATCGTAAAATTGTGTTCCCGGGTAGGGATTCTTGGAGAAGCTACCGAGTCACATGTGGTGTACCTCAAGGGTCCGTTCTGGGGCCCCTGCTTTGGAATATAGGCTACAATTGCATCATTAAGACATCTCTGTCTATAGGTGTTAGGGTCATTTGTTACGCCGACGATACCTTGGTTGTGGCATCTGGCAGTTCCTACGTCGAGGCGAGCCGTCGCGTAACTGCTGGGGTAGCTCAAGTCGTAGCGCAGATAAGACACCTCGGGCTGCGTGTCGCGCTGGAGAAGTCCGAAGCGATCTGTTTTCACGGCCCGGGGCGAGCGCCTCCAGCGGGTGCGCACATCGTCGTTGCGGGAGTGTCCATCGAGGTAGGAAAATCCCTGAAATATCTGGGCCTAGTACTAGATTCCCGGTGGACGTTTAGAGCACATTTTGCGGCACTTGCCCCGAAGCTCACCGCCACTGCAATGGCTCTTAGCCGGATTATGCCAAATCTAGGCGGGCCGAGCGCGGGGTGTCGTCGACTCTACTCCGGCGTCGTCAAGTCGCAAGCTATGTACGGGTGCCCAATATGGGCTGATAAGCTGTCCCGCAAGAACAAGCAGCTTCTGAGGCGTTATCAAAAACTAATGACGATTAAGGTTGCGCGAGCGTACCGCACGGTGTCATACGATGCCGTGTGTTTGATCGCAGGTTCCGCGCCCTGGCACCTCGAGGCTACCGCTCTGGCAGACGTCTATTGGCGCAGGGCTGATACGCGTGAAGCAGGGAGAGAACCGGACACAGAGACCATACGCTCCTGGCGCCTGGATGCCTGCCAGCGCGTGATACAAGACTGGAGAACCAACTTAGACAGGGCAGAGATGGGCGGATATACAATAAGTGCCATATTGCCCGTCCTAACCAAGTGGCTGGAGAAGAAGCGCGGCCCGTTATCCTTTCGTCTGGTGCAGGTCATAACAGGCCATGGCTGTTTTGGCAAATACCTCCACCGCATCAGACGGGAACCGACCCCTGCGTGCCACCACTGCCAAGGGGATAACGATGATGCCGCGCACACTCTAGCGGCTTGTCCGGCGTGGGCGGAGGAGAGGCGCCACCTGGTTGCGGCCTTCGGGACGGACCTGGGCTTGCCTGAAGTTATTAAGAAGGCGGTGGACGACCTTGACAAGTGGACCGTCCTAACAAGATTCTGTGGCGTGGTGATGCGGCTCAAGGAGGAAGCGGAGAGAGCCCGAGAATGTTTAAAAAAAAAAAAAAAAAAAAAAAAAAAAAAAAAATTAAGAAAAAAAAAGGGCTTATTACTAGTGTGGTGTCGAGAGAGTAACAGAGAGTCGCGAAAGCGGCAGTCGCTAGACGGGGCGCGGTGAAAAGGCCTAGCTGTTACCCGCCCTCGTCTAATAGCGAACAGTGGGCCCTGGTGGTTTTAGTGGGTATGGGGTCATCGTATTTTACGGCCTTGACCCCCACACTCCCCGCGCCACTTAACAACTTGCCCAGGCGCGGGCGCCCGTAATCGGGTTTCCCCAGGTAAAAAAAAAAAAAAAAAAAGGTTAGGTTAGGTTAGGTTAGGTTAGGTTAGGTTAGGTTTTTTTTTTTTTTTTTTTTTTTTTTTTTTTTTTTTTAAACCACCTAGTAGCCTACCCCCGGACGTTTGGCAACTCCGGGCCGTGGAAAATCTGATAATTTGTCGTTTATTTTTATTTTCAGAAATATACAATAATAATAAAAATACAATAATACTATTTAAGAATAAATTATAACAAGTTATTAGTTCTATTACATTCACGACTAAATTTTAACGGTTTCTATTGATAACTATAGTTCCTATTTCTATAAAATATTTAACTAAAATGTCTCTTTTATCTCTATTTTCTAATTCTAAAGCTATGTTCGACATTGCGAGTTTTCCCACATCAATCATTTTTTCCAGTTTAATTCTTTTATAGAGGTGGACAGGGCAGTCGAAAAGAATATGCGGGACATCTTCTACCGCATGTCCACAAACACACTCTGCGCTCTCCTTCAGCTTGAACCTGTGTAAGTAGGCGGAAAACCCTCCGTGTCCCGTGAGCACTTGCGTCAGCGGGCCGCTGAACTGTAAGTTTCGAATGATCTTGTATGCAGCGATGGCATCCGGAAGGAACATTTTTGTTATTTTACCCGTGGGTTCATTTTTATATCTAGTTGCCCACTTTTGCAGTGTTTCCGCCCTTATAAGGCGTTTTACGTGCGACAGCGGGCAGCGATCGTAGGTCGGCTTGTTTTTGTGGCTTTTTGTAGCTTCCTTCGCCAGCTCGTCAGCTCTCTCATTCCCCTCCCTGCCCGCGTGGGCTTTAACCCAGAAAAGTTTGATTTTCTTTCCGGGGTGGTCTCCGAGCACTTCGCGGATTTCAGTGACGAGGGGATTGAGAGAGCGACTGCTTGATACGGCGTCGAGCGCTGATCTTGAGTCGCTATATATGTTGAAGCCAACCTCTTTTCGCCGCACCGCCAAGTGCACTGCTTTATTTAAGGCTAGCAATTCAGCCTGGTAAACACTGCAAAAGCCGGCCAGGGTTAATTTACACTTTAAAATTTCGCGGTTGTTCCTCCAGAATGTCACCGCTGCACCCACCCCTTCGTTAGTTTTGCTACCGTCCGTGTATATTTTGATTTCATTCCCGTTTGTTGCGTCTTCTTCTTCTGCTAAGATTCGGTAGCAAATTTTTGGGACTTTTGAAGGGTGAGGGGTGTTTTGGTAGGGTGTTTTGCCCTCTATCTCCGCGTCTTTCAGCGCTTCCAGATTGTAATGCCCTCTTTTTATCTTAAAGAGTACTGCCTCCTCTTCCACTCTCAGGTCGAGAGGCAGCAGCCCGGAGAGCACTCTCACTGAATTAAGCGAGGCAGTTTTGTGTGCTTTACAAATTTTTGCTGCAAAGCCTCGCTGGACGGTATCCAGCCTTTTTCTTATATAAAGTTTTCTTGTAGAAGAAGACCAGGCGCTGGCTGCGTAAAGAATTGTGGGTTCTACTACCGCTGTGTATATGGTGCGCATGATGTTGGGGTTTAGACCCCAGCTGACCTTCGCGGCTTTTGCGATCTGCTTATACAGGTTTATTGCCTTCTTTGCCACCGCTGCTGTATGCTCGCTGAAGGTCAGCTTGTTGTCCATGGTGAGTCCCAAAATTTTCACGCTTTTTGAAGTCCCGATGTCTACGCCGGCCATGGTAAGTCTCGGAATGTCATACTTTGTTCGATTTGTTATCACCATTGCCTTTGTTTTGTTTGGCGCGAGTTTAAGTTTGTTGCGCTGCCCCCACCTCTGGACTTGTGCTAGTGCTTGTTTGGCGCTTCTTTCTGTTTCCAGTGCGCTGTCACTCGTGAAGACCAACACAATGTCATCGGCGAAGGCCTGGACGTAGACGTTTTGGGACTCTAACTCTTTTAGGAGGGGGTCCACTAGTAAATTCCAGAGTATCGGTCCGCTTATGGAGCCCTGCACGCATCCTTTAGTCGTGGTTTTTTCGTAGGCGGTTCCTCCATATAGCACTCGGACTTTTCGATCTCTCAGATAGCTGGTCATAACCCTCCTAACACCTGGGGGGCAGCCTTCTTCGGCCAGTCTTGTTTTAATTGCCGGCCACCAGGCGTTATCAAACGCACCTTCGATGTCAAGGGAGACCAATGTGACGACCTTTTTCTCCTTCAGACCTTCCCTTATGTGGCTCACCAGGGTGTATAGTGCGTCCTCCGTGCCTTTTTGCGGGACGAAGCCGTATTGTCTCCCCGACATCGTCGGTATCAAGTGCCAATTTAGCCTTTTTACTATCATTTTTTCTGTTATCTTTCCGAGCACAGACAGCAGCCCAATAGGCCGATACGCCTTCGGTTTGTCGTATCTTTCTCTGTCCGGCTTCCGCAATATGATGACCGTGGCTTTTTTCCATTGAGTCGGGAAGTGCCCGAGAGCTAGACATTTGTTTGCTAGTGCCAAATAGACAGAGGGGTTCGCCGAGATCGCCTGTTCGCATATGTCCGCGGTGAGCCCGTCTTCTCCGGGTGCCTTTTTGGGGTTGAAGCTGGAGACGCTTTCTACGAGTTCTGTGTGGGTAAACGGTTGTTCATAGTTGTCATCATGAAATGTGCCGTTTTCCTCTTCTGCTCTGCTTCTTACCTCCAGCTGTTCCCTACTTTCTCCCGCTACCGTGTCCTCTGGGAAAAGGGTCTCCGCTAGATATTGTACTGATTCTTCAGGCGTCAGCAATTTCCCATCCTTTTCCAGCATCTCGTCTTTTTTCCTTTGGTTGGTTCTTTTTATAACTCTATAGATTCCGTCCCAAAGGCTTTCTCGATCCTGCTTGCTGCAGAAGGTCTTCCAGCTATTTGTGATTGCTTCTTCGATTTCTTCTTTGTAGTTCTGTTTTGCCTTAAGGTACTCTTCAACGACCACGGTACGACGGGATGAGGCTGCGTTTCGTATTCTGCGCTTCTTTTTGGCGACGTCTTTTTTCATTTGGTAGAGCGTTTCAGACCACCAGGGAGGGGAATTTTGTGTTTTTCGTTTTTTAATTTTTGGTATGTGTGTGTTGCATGCCTCTGTGATGATGTTTGTGTAGTGTGTGAGTGTATTTTCCAAATCTTGTGGTGAGTGTATACTGTTTATGTGTTCTATAGAGAGATTGCGTTCGGAAAGCAACTGGCTGATTTTCTCACGAAAATGGGTCCAGTTCGCCTTCCTCACGTTGTACACCCTTGTCGTGCTGGCAACGCGTGCTTTATATGTGAGCTCTATTTTAATAGTGAATGTAATGGCGTTGTGATCAGAGCCCGTCACGTCATGATCCACTCTCCACTCCTCAATATGTGCGAGAAGGTCATGAGTGACGGCGGTGATGTCAACACAACTGGTATACCTAGTGTTTCCTCTGATAGTGTCGAATGTGTATTCTCCGCCCTGGTTCACGACTTCCACACTCATACCATCGAGACTCGCCTCGACTTCCTCACCCCTGTCGTTCGTGGCGTTGCTGCCCCACCATGGGCTGCTCGCATTTGCGTCCCCACCAATTACTACTTTGGCCTGGAGCGTCTTGACCGCTTTTTCAATTTCATCCAGGACAAGTCTTGTCGGTTTTGGCTTGGGTTCAATATAAAAGGATACCAGGTGCACCACACCTCTGGCTGTTTTTAGGCCGATGGGCACCACGTTCCTTGTTGTGACTTCTGGATATTGCAGTACCTCGATGGAATCATCGAACACTGCAATAGCCGCCTTATTGGGCCCTCCCACCGTGTCTACATTCTGGTACACATCGGCACCTTTATATTCCTTCATTTTGCCTTTTGATCCGACGTATGGTTCTTGAATAAGAGCCACTGCTATTTGGCGCTTCCGGGCTTCCATTATCAGTTCTTCGGTTGCAATTTTGGCCCTCTGTAGGTTTGCTTGTATTACCTTGATTGTTTTTGGTACCACTATGGCGTTAACAGTATGCCACTCTACTTCTAGCTATGTATTCCATACGTTTCCTTATTGGGCACTCCGGGTCGTTTGTGTTGTGCGAGGTTTGCGTAGCATGCGTTTTTTTACAGTTTATGCATGTCGGTATAGACCCTTCCTTATACTTCGGACAGTCGATTTTCAGATGTGCTTCCCCGCAGTGGAGGCAGGTCGTACCCTCCTCCGTGCAGTGCCTTCGGCCATGACCATACCCCAGGCATTTGGAGCACTGCACAAGAGGCGACTGATCGAGCACGGCCACGCGTTGGAAGTCAATGTGGGCTCTGCCCGCTGCTGTCAGCTCCTTCCATACGCACGGAGACACCTGTAGTATTATATTTTCGTTGTGTGGGTTCCTTGCACGTCTCCTGTATTTCACCGTTATCCTTATCTCCTCTTTTAAATCTTTAAACATATTTTGATTTTGGTTTTTTAATGCGTTAATTACTTCGTCGTCTGTATGGGACTTTATCACATCCCTTAGGACAACCAGTGGGTCTTTGGTGGTTGCCGCCTCCACTATAAAGGTTTTATCGGTGCTTAGACGGTCCGTTATTTTCCCCAATCGCTCCATCGTGGTGCATCCTATCACCACTCTTTGGTCTTTTACCTTTCTTATCTTGTCTACATTTAGTCCCGTACTCTTGGCGTCCACTGTATTCCGAATTCGCTCCAGTAGTTCGCCGCTCGTTTCCGTTCCTGTCGATTTTATTATTATAGAGTGCATTTCCTCTCGTCTGAACGGAATTTTGTTCGTTTCCCCTTCATGATTTTTGTTGCTTCTACCTTTGGCTGTTGCCGCTTCTGCGTAGGTCATTCTTCTTTCCTCTTCCTCGCGTCTGAATTCCCTCAGCTCCTTTCTTACTTCTTCCACTACCATACTGTTTCCCTGTCCTTTGCTGAGAGCTTTGAAGGCCTCTACATCCTTCCTTAATAGTTTACTGGTCTCTTCCATCCTGTCATTTTCTCTTTTAAGCCGGTTTATTTGTTGCTCTAGTTTGTCCGTATCGCTTTTCTTGATTTGCGATGTGGTGTCTATTTTGTAAGTTTTGTTAGCGATTCCTTCTCTTTCTGCTGTTTCCTCACTTTTCTCTTCGTTTTCCTTTTTCCTGTCCCTTCCTTCCTTCGTTTGAGTATCAGCCTCTTTTACTAGCTCGTATAATCGCTTTACTGCTGAGGTAACCGCTGCCTTGATTTCGCCCTTTAAATTTCGGGCGGCGTCCAGCTGGAGGAGAGCGCTCTGCTGCAGTGCTGCAGCTTCGGTGAGCCTATTTTTATAAAGCTTCTGTTTTTTCGGGCCCTCCCCACCTCTAGCTATTGCCGCTTCCAACTCTCCAATGCTTTTCCTCACTGCTGGAGTTGAGGTGGGTGTTGGTGGCTGTACAGGGGCCGGTCCTTCCCTTTCCTCTATGGCATGGGTTGGTGGAGCGGTGATCTTTGTCGGAGTGCGAATGCCGAACATTTTGTTTTTTAATTCACGCGTAGGTAGGCTATGGTTTGTCAGTTTTTAAAATAATAAGGTATTCAAGGAGAATAATTAATCAATAGCTATATAAATTTCTCAGTAACTAACTTAGTCTAGGGTCTACTCCCAAAAGGGTAGTAGCCGTGTCAATATACAATATTTATATATTAAATATTAAACTACTTAGTAAAACTTAGTCTAAGGCTTCCCCAATAGGGTGATAGCCGTGTCTGTATACAATATTTATATATTCAATTTTAACACTGCTTAGTAAAACTTAGTCTAAGGCTTCCCCAATAGGGTGATAGCCGTGTCAGTTTACAATATTTATCTATTCAATTTTAACACTGTTTGGTAAAAATTAGTCTGAGGTACGCTCCCAATATGGTAGCAGGCTGGTCAACAAATAATCCAAACAGTACAAAATATTCCTAATTATTGAATTTTCCAATAGGCAGTGTTGTCAAATTGTCTAATATTTCTTTAAACTTAATCTAAGGTCTACCCCCAAAAGGGTGGTAGCCGTGTCAAAACACTTATATCTAAGAGGGGTTTCCAAAAGGAGAACCCCTGTCACTTAACCTAATATCACAGTCCTGGTACCTTCGGGAGCGGTGTATCACTTGTTCTAATAAAAGCGCGCGAAAGGACCGCCTGACCTTGCCTTGTTTGTATGTGTGTGTATGTGTGTGTGTGTGTGTTTGGGAGCCGTAGCACGTGTGCACCTATTCGGAGGATCCGCTGCAGTTAGCGGAGTCGAATAAGGTGCTACACTTGAGTTCCTGAACGTGTATTTGTATGTGTGTATGCCGGTGTGTGTGTGTGTTTACTCGAATGTAGAAATGGACAGCGGCAATCTTCTCCCCGAGTCACGAGGAGTTGAACGAGCCGTCACACTTGTGTGTTTTTGTGTGAATTGTGTCTTAGTGTGTTTGTGTGTGATAACTGTGTGTACGTGTAATTGAGTGCGCTGTAAACGTACTCAGTCGACTTTGCTTTTTGCGGGGAGTCGAAAGAGCCGTCACACGTGTATGTTCCGTGAGGTTGCAATTTTTCAACCCCAGGGGGTGAGGTAGTAGGGCGAGGGGGGGGGTCCAAGGTACAGTGCACGCGACACGTCCCTATAACCCTTTTTTACCCTAATTAGGCCGAAAATGATATTATTTTTAACCTAGCGTGCACCGTTTTATCTAAATTTGATACTACTGTAATTTATTAAATATTTTATTAATTAAATTTTGAAAATTATTTTAAAAATTTTGTGAATATAGTTTCCGGTAGGGTTCGAACCGGCGGTCAAAACCCAGTATACTTTGTATACTGGCTCTGACCTTAAAAACGCGCTAAAATGCACCGTTCCCGAGTTATCCCGCACTTTTCCCCCTTTTTATTCCCGGGCCTCTGGAGCCGCCAATATTGATCAAATTTTTTATACGAATATATCAAAATGACAGGCTCGTCGAGATCTATCCGATGAGCCTATCCGCGGTGCAAAATATTGGCGGGATCTCCGACCACGTGCCACGTGGTCCGGAGAAAAAATTTTCCAGGGGCCTCAGTTTTTGAGGGAAAAATCTGAGATTGGTACCTTTAAATAGAGCTCCGCGCGGCGCTTCTGATGGTGTGCAGAACGGCTGGGGTCCTCGATCTTGATCTTGAGATATTCTTCCTCAAAGGTGTATAACCTTTGCAAAGTGTGGTTAAACGTCAATAAAAAATTTTCCCCTTGAGAAAGTGGAAGACCAAAGCCTCCGCCTTATGCAGATTTTTGCGGCGCTTCCGATGGTGGTTTTTGTTTCTTCAATTTTTGCTTCTTTCTGTGACCACGTGCCACGTGGTATTTTCTTCTTTTCAAGATTTCTCTAGATTTTTAAAACGCAAAAATCTGAGTGATATGTCAAAAGAAGCGGCTTGACAGCCTCTTTCTGACCGTGTAAAAATAACGGTAGGTCGTCGCTTTAAATTTCTTGCCGCACGCACTTTTGTGTAGAAATTTTATTATTTTTAATGTTTTTTGCACTTTTTGGCACTGTTTTAAAATTTTTGAAACACGTGTAATATATCACTAAATTCACCGTCGCGAGACGCGTCAGATGACGTATTTCACTGCTTAATTCACTTCGAAAAACCTATTTTTACGATTTTTCAAAGGCGGAGCGGCACGCTTTCTGACCGATCAGGGCGGCGGTTCGACTGCGACTGGGTTAGGTTAGGTTAGGTTAGGTTAGGTTAGGTTTATTTTTTTTTTTTTTTTTTTTTTTTTTTTTTTTCTTGCACCTAATAGGCCTACCTCCCCCGGCTAATTTATCGCCGGGGCCGTTGGCTAAGCTAAACTTCCTTCCTTTCTCGCATCCGTCCTCTTAATAATTGACAACACAGTAGTAATTTTTATTAGGTTTTGCACAGATCAAGATTCAATTACAACTTTATTTCTTTACAATATTTCAACTTATCTAATTTTCTTCTCATTTCTATCCTGAGACGTGGCCCGCGAGGCGGGCGGCCTTTACTTCTCCGTAAGTATCATCATAATACCCATTAGCAAGTGGGCGCCGGCCGCCTCGCGGTCCCCGCCCCGGCCTTTCTTTCATTAATTTCCTTTCTGTAATTTTTGAACTACAGTCCTCCAGCTGCGATCCGTTGCAAGTCAGCGTGTCGGGCAGTCCCCCAAGATTGATCGCCACGCCTGTAATCCGCTCCAGGTCGCACCTGGAGGAGGCAAAGATGAGGCATTCTCTAATTAGGTGTGTATAGATGGCCAGGGCAACCTCCGGGTTCGCCGTAATAGCTACGCAGCAGGTATTCACAGCGAGTCCTTCGGCACCCGGGACCTTCCTCGGTTTGGATCTTCCAGCGGCACTGATGAGCTCCGCCCTTGTTGTTGGCACTTCATCAGGGCTTTTACCCCGTGAGCTGCAAGTCTTTTCCTCTTCCGCTCTCCTTAATATTTGGTTGATGTCATCATCGAACTCAAGATTTTTAGGCGGGAGGAATTTCTGTGTCAGCAGCTGCACCGGTTCTTTGAAGTTCCATTCCTCCCAGTCTGCGTTTTTTGTTTTGCGGGTCGCTTTGTCGTCTCTGATATTGTTTGCGCCCTCGGCTTTTTAACAATACGCGTAGCTCAGCCTCGCCGCTTTGTCCCACCCCTGTCGGGTTGGGCAGCTCTGGCTGAAGGCTCCGTGCTCTGCGTCTCTTCCCTTGATATCTTTGCAGTTAACGCAGCTGGGAGGCTTCCCTTCCCCGAGGATCTGGCAATCGGCCCTCATGTGGGCTCCTCCACAGTGACTGCACACCTCTGTCTCTTTTTTACAGAGTCTGCGGGTATGCCCATACCCCAGGCACATTGTACATTGGACCAGAGGGGATTGGTCCTCTACCCAAACCCTCTGCAGGTCCACGTGTATTCTGCCAGCCGATGTCAGAGCTTGCCAGAGTTTAGGCGTGACCTGCAGGACCACGTGGCTCTCCAGAGGGTTTCTTGCCTTCCTTCTGTACTTTTCCACTATATTTAGTTCTCGTTCCTCGAGGTGCGCAGTCACGTGTTTGTTCTGGTTCTTTAGGGCCCGGGCAATATCCTCGGTGGTGTTGCAGGTCAGTAAATTTGTTATTTTTACGAGAGGGTTTTTGTTTGATGTATCTTTCACCTCCATCTCTCTGCCCAGTTTTTCCTTTAGTTTGCTCCTCTCTTCCTCCGTCCTGCAACCCACAACTACCTTCCCGTCTCTTGCTTTTCTTATTTTTTGCACTTGCCAACCTTCCTCCTTCGCGTTCAGCAAGTGCCGAATATTCTGCATCGTCTCCTCTGCCGTGTCGGTCGCGTTCTTCGGCGCCACCACGACAGAGTGCAGTGCAGGTTTGTGACCCGGGCCCTCTGTGCTGTTTTTTCCCTGACTGAGATTTTCTTTTGTCGCTTCTGCGTATGACTTCATTTGCATTTCCCATATGTTTTGCCTTTCTTTTTCTTTCATCTCTTTCTCCTCGAACTCTTTTCTAATCTCAGTCAGGATACCTTCATCTTTCTTTTTAGCCAGATCCTCTATGTCTTTCCTACATTTCTCCAACTTACTATTTTCTGCCTCCAGTCTTTCAATTTGCGTTTCTAATCTGTTGTATATTTCGGTTTCTTTGTCTTTTCCTTCTGTCGTTTTTGTTGAAGTTTTTGTTGAAGTTTTTGTTGGGCCTCCCGCCAGCTCCACTTCGGCTTCCTTTATGAGTTGGTACAGCCGCTTCACAGCTGACTGTACCCCTATCTTTATTTCTGTTTTGATATTGCGGGACTCCGCCAAGTGGGCCATTGCCTTGAGGTAGCAATTTTTTGCTTCTCTTTCCCTGGCTTGAGCGGGAGCAGGAGACTTACCTGCTCCTCCCGCCCCAGCCAGAGGATCTTCTTTTGCTGCCTCAGGGGCCCGGCTGGAGGCCGCCTCCCACTTATCTATACTGCGCCTGATAGCAGGTGCCGTTTGTTTGCATTTGGGTGGAGTGCGAATGCCCAACATTTCGCCTATTAGGATTGTCACGTGAAATTAAATAATTTAGCCTAAGGTCTACTCCCAATAGGGTAGTAGCCGTGTCAATTTTAGTAATATTCTTTTAAACAATAATTATCTTAAACTATACTTAATCTAAGGCTACTCCCAATAGGGTAGTAGCCGTGTCAATTATAATAATATTTTTATTTACAATAATTGTCTTATATCTGTACTTAACCTAAGGCCTACTCCCAATAGGGTAGTAGACAGGTCAATAAATAATTTACAAACAATGGAATATTCTTAATTATTAATTTTTTATAGATTATTGTCAAATTAATTATTATAATTTTTTAAAACTTATTCTAGTGGCTGTCCCAAAAGGGTGGCAGCCGTCAATTTTTATATCCTAAACTTATTCTAAGGTCTACCCCCAAAAGGGTGGTAGCCGTGTCAAAACACTTATATCTAAGAGGGGTTTCCAAAAGGAGAACCCCTGTCACTTAACCTAATATCACAGTCCTGGTACCTTCGGGAGCGGTGTATCACTTGTTCTAATAAAAACGCGCGAAAGGACCGCCTGACCTTGCCTTGTTTGTATGTGTGTGTATGTGTGTGTGTGTGTGTTTGGGAGCCGTAGCACGTGTGCACCTGTTCGGAGGATCCGCTGCAATCAGCGGAGTCGAATAAGGTGCTACACTTGAGTTCCTGAACGTGTATTTGTATGTGTGTATGCCGGTGTGTGTGTGTGTTTACTCGAATGTAGAAATGGACAGCGGCAATCTTCTCCCCGAGTCACGAGGAGTTGAACGAGCCGTCACACTTGTGTATTTATGTGTGAATTGTGTCTTAGTGTGTTTGTGTGTGATAACTGTGTGTACGTGTGATTGAGTGCGCTGTAAACGTACTCAGTCGACTCTGCTTTTTGCGGGGAGTCGAAAGAGCCGTCACACGTGTATGTTCCGTGAGGTTGCAATTTTTCAACCCCAGGGGGTGAGGTAGTAGGGCGAGGGGGGGGGTCCAAGGTACAGTGCACGCGATACGTCCCTATAACCCTTTTTTACCCTAATTAGGCCGAAAATGATATTATTTTTATCCTAGCGTGCACCGTTTTATCTAAATTTGATACTACTGTAATTTATTAAATATTTTATTAATTAAATTTTGAAAAATTATTTTAAAAATTTTGTGAATATAGTTTCCGGTAGAGTTCGAACCGGCGGTCAAAACCCAGTATACTATGTATACTGGATCTGACCTTAAAAACGCGCTAAAATGCACCGTTCCCGAGTTATCCCGCACTTTTCCCCCCTTTTATTCCCGGGCCTCTGGAGCCGCCAATATTGATCAAATTTTTTATACGAATATATCAAAATGACAGGCTCGTCGAGATCTATCCGATAAGCTTATCCGCGGTGCAAAATATTGGCGGGATCTCCGACCACGTGCCACGTGGTCCGGAGAAAAAATTTTCCAGGGGCCTCAGTTTTTGAGGGAAAAATCTGAGATTGATACCTTTAAATAGAGCTCCGCGCGGCGCTTCTGATGATGTGCAGAACGGCTGGGGTCCTCGATCTTGATCTTGAGATATTCTTCCTCAAAGGTGTATAACCTTTGCAAAGTGTGGTTAAACGTCAATAAAAAATTTTCCCCTTGAGAAAGTGGAAGACCAAAGCCTCCGCCTTATGCAGATTTTTGCGGCGCTTCCGATGGTGGTTTTTGTTTCTTCAATTTTTGCTTCTTTCTGTGACCACGTGCCACGTGGTATTTTCTTCTTTTCAAGATTTCTCTAGATTTTTAAAACGCAAAAATCTGAGTGATATGTCAAAAGAAGCGGCTTGACATCCTCTTTCTGACCGTATAAAAATAACGGTAGGTCGTCGCTTAAAATTTCTTGCCGCACGCACTTTTGTGTAGAAATTTTATTGTTTTTAATGTTTTTTACACTTTTTGGCACTGTTTTGAAATTTTTAAAACAAGTGTTATATATCACTGAATTCACCGTCGCGAGACGCGTAAGATGACGTATTTCACTGTTTAATTCACTTCGAAAAACCTATTTTTACGATTTTTCAAAGGCGGAGCGGCACGCTTTCTGACCGATCAGGGCGGCGGTTCGACTGCGACTGTTAGGTTAGGTTAGGTTAGGTTAGGTTAGGTTAGGTTAGGTTAGGTTAGGTTAGGTTAGGTTAGGTTAGGTTAGGTTAGGTTAGGTTAGGTTAGGTTAGGTTAGGTTAGGTTAGGTTAGGTTAGGTTAGGTTAGGTTAGGTTAGGTTAGGTTTTTTTTTTTTTTTTTTTTTTTTTTTTTTTTTAATTTCACCTAATAGGCCTACCTTCCCCGGCTACTTTATCGCCGGGGGCGTTGTCTAAGCTACCCATCCGTCCTTTCTCACATTCATCCTCTAAATAATTGAAAACACAGCTTTAATTTTTATTAGGTTTTGTACAAATAATTTCAATTTCAACTTTCTTAAAATATTACTTTACAATATTCCAACTTATCTAATTTTCTTTCCATACCTATCCTGAGACGTGGCCCGCGAGGCGGGCAGCTTTCACTTATCCGTGAGTATCCTTATGATACCCATTAGCAAGTGGGCGCCGGCCGCCTCGCGGTCCCCGCCCCTCCCTTACTTCCATTAAATTTGGCGGTTCTTTTTATTATTTTTAAGCAAAATTCCTCCAGTTGCGATCTGTAACAGGCTAGCATGCCGGGCAGTCCTTCAAGACTGACCACCATGCCTGTCATCTGTTCCAGGTCGCATCTGGAGGAGGCAAAAATGGGGCACTCTATAAGTAGATGCGGGATGGTTTGTTGCACCCCGCTGTCACACTCGCATTCAGCTGTCTCTTTTAATTTGAAACGGCACAGGTACTCGGCAAAAGGCCCGTGGCCTGTGAGTATCTGTGCCATCTCAGGACTGAATCTCGCTACTCTCAGTTGCTTATGAGCGCTCGCAACATCTTTTAGAAAAATCTTTGTTATTCCGCCCGTAGTCCCTTCTCTGTATCGTTTGTCCCATTCTTCTATTGTTTTCCGTCTTACTTCTTTCCTTATGTACGACAGCGGGTACTCTACGTGGACTGCTTTGACCTTAGAGGTCTCCGCAGCGGCCCTCGCGAGTTCGTCCGCCCTCTCGTTCCCCTCCGTGCCGACGTGCGCTTTCACCCAGTGGAGTCTTATGTTTTGGCCCTTTTTTCGGCTCTCCACCAGGTGGCTGCGGATCTCGACTACTCGGGGGTTCCGAGAGCGTCCGCCCGCGATGGCCTCGAGCGAGGACCTCGAGTCGCTGCAGATGTTCACGTCAGTACCCGCTGCCGTCGCCTCCCTAACTGCACCGACGAGAGCCGCTAGCTCTGCTTGATACACGGTGCAGTAAGGGGCCATCTTTATCTTCTTCCATTTTCGTTCTCTACCTCCCTCCCATTTCGTCCAAGCCGCTCCGACTCCCTTCTCTGTCTTGCTCCCGTCTGTGTATATGGCCGCTATGTTTTCGTTTTGTATTTGGCCAGGGTCAATTGTGATGGCGAAGCTTATATCTGGTCTTTCCGCAGGATGGGGTTGTTCTATCGCAGGTACGGCACGCTCAATCCGGTCTCCTTCGCGTATAAACGGGGATGACCCCCTTCTGGCCTCAAACATCGCGGCGGCTTCTTCCACCCTGAGGTCGAGGGGCAGTATCCCCGCCAGTAGCGTCGCGGAATTTAGCGATGCCGTCCTGTATGTTTTTGCGATCTTCTGTCCGAAGGCCCGTTGCACCGTCTCCAGTTTTTTCTTTGTGCACATTTTCTTTACTGTCGGTGCCCAGGCTGCCGACGCGTATGTTACCGTCGGCTCAATGACGGCTTGGTACACCTGGAGTACCATGTCTCCCGTCATTCCCCATTCCAGCTTCGCCATTCTCGATACTTTTTTATATATTTCTGCCGCTTTTCTGGTGACATTATGCACATGCTTGTTGAACGTGAGCCCTCCGTCTATTGTCAGTCCCAGCAGTTTTATTTCTTTCTCTATGGCTATATCTTGTCCGTTCATCCTTATTATTGGGGTATCGAACTTCAATCTTCGCGTCAGGACCATTGCCTTGGTTTTTTGTGGCGCGAAGTTGAGCTTGTTCTCGATACCCCACTTTCTCACGTACTCGAGGGCTACGTTTGCTCGTTGCGCGATCGAGTGCGTGTCTGTTCCACTGAACAGCAGCACCACGTCGTCTGCGAATGCCTGTGCATAAGTCCCGTCCTCTTCCAGTTCGACCAGTAGTGGGTCGAGCAGGATGTTCCAGAAGGTGGGGCCGCTAATCGAGCCCTGAATGCATCCCTTTGCAGGTCGCCTCACATGCTCTCTGTTTGCGTAGCGTACCACCACCTTCCTGCCTTTAAAATAGTCCTCCACTACTAGTCTCAATTTCTTGGGACAGTCTTTCTTTGATAGTTGGTACTTGATAGCTGGCCACCATGCGTTGTCGAAAGCCCCCTCGATATCTAGCGACACCATCAACACTATCTCTTTGTTTTCTATATGGCTTCTCGCTTTCGTCAGGATATCGTAAAGGGCATCCTCCGTGCTCTTTCCTGGCATAAATCCATACTGCCTCCTGCTCATCTTGGGGAGTAGGCTGTGTCTAATTCTGTTGATCATTACCTTCTCTAGTATCTTCCCCATGACTGGCAATAGGCCTATTGGACGGTAGGATTTGGCGGCCGTATAGTCCTCCTTCCCTGGCTTCCTCAGTACCACTATCGTGCATTCCTTCCATAGATCAGGGAAGCATCCCACTTCGAGGCATTTATTAAAGATGGCCAGGGGAACCTCCGGATTCGCCGTGATAGCTGCGCAGCAGATATCCGCAGTGAGTCCGTCGGCACCCGGGGCCTTCCTCGGGTTGAAGCTTCGAGCAGTGCTGATGAGCTCCGCCATTGTGATTGGCACTTCATCAGCGCTGCTTCCCCGTAGGCTGCTAGTCATTTCCTCAACCGTTTTCCTTATTCTTTGGTGGATGTCATCATCCATCTCACAATTGTCAGGCGGGAAGAATTTCTGTG
This sequence comes from Pieris rapae, assembly GCF_905147795.1. NCBI lineage: Eukaryota > Metazoa > Arthropoda > Insecta > Lepidoptera > Pieridae > Pieris > Pieris rapae. Next base: position 48,107 of record NC_059509.1, on the reverse strand, counting down.
CCAGCAGCTGCACCGATTCTTCGGAGTTCAGCGAAATGCCCTTCTCTATTAGCGTGGTGTCTTCCCTGATCCCTTCCGCCTTTCTTATTACTTTATACATTCTGTCCCATAAGCTCTCCCCTTCTTGTTTCGTGCACAATTTCTTCCACCCTTCCTTTTGAGCCCTTTCGATCTCTTCTTCGTACATCTTTTTTGCCTCCAGGTAGGCAGTTACTACGCACTCTCTCCTCCTTGGAGCTGCGTATGAGATCCTTTTCTTTTTCCTTACCATGTCCTTCTTAAGGGCCTCTATTTCCTTGTTCCACCAGGGTGGTTCGAAGCTTTTCTTCCTTTGTTTCAGTTTGGGGATATGCTTCTCGGCGGCTTTTATTATTATGTTTGTATATTTCGTTACTGCGTTGTTGACCCTGGCCTTGGTGTCCAGTTCTTTTATCGTTCCTTTGTCTAATCCTTGTTGTGTCAATTCCGTTTTTATTTTCTCTTTAAATTCCTCCCAGTCTGCGTTTTTTGTTTTATATTTGCGGGTCGTCTTCGGTAGGGTGTGCGTTTGGGGTTTTTGAAGGGCTGTAGTCATAAATATTGTGTTGTGATCCGAACTGGTAATTGATGTGTCAACCCACCATTTCGTTACCTTGCTGAGGAGGGCCGTTGTACATACTGTGATGTCGACTGTACTCGTGTATCTACGGCCCCCTCTAACGGTGTCGAAGGTGGGTGTGTTCCCACAATTTAAGATACTCAGCCCCTCTTCATCAAGGAACCCTCGTAGTTCCTTTCCTCTTGTGTCTTCGTTTCGGCTCCCCCACCACTCACTCCATGCGTTCACGTCCCCTCCAATCAGTACCATCTTGGTTTTTAACTTTTTCGTGAAGCCTCTTAACTGTACGAGGTATGGTTCGATGGGTTCATCGCCTTCGAAGTACACTGATATTACCCCTAGTTCCCACTTGTCCGTTCTCAGGACGGCGGCCACTATGTTTTCGGTTGTAAGTGATTTGTCTTGTGAGACCTCGATGTGTTCATCGAAAACAAGTACCGCCGCCTTCACCGGTTTCTTCCCTGTGGGAACGCACTGCACTACTCTGTACATAGGGCTTTCTGCCATCTGTTTATTGGCCCCTGTGTACGGTTCCTGGAGTAGTGCTATCTTTACCTTCCTACCCCCCGCTTCCTTTATAAACTCCTGGTTCGCGATTCTCTTTCTTCCAAGGTTCGCCTGTGCCAGGAGAAAGCCGGTGTTTATGTTGGAGCCCTCGGCTTTTTTAACAGTACGCGTAACTCAGCCTCGCTGCCCTGTCCCATCCCTGCCGGGTTGGGCAGCTCTGGCTGAAGGCTCCGTGCTCTGCGTCTCTTCCTTTCATTGCTTTACAGTTAACGCAGCTGGGAGGCTTTCCTTCCCCGAGGATCTGGCAATCGGCCCTCATGTGGGCTCCTCCACAGTGACTGCACACCTCTGTATCTTTTTTACAGTTCCTGCGGGTATGTCCATACCCCAGACACATTGTGCATTGGACCAGAGGGGATTGGTCCTCTACCCAAACCCTCTGCAGGTCCACGTGTATCCTGCCAGCCGATGTCAAGGCTTGCCAGAGTTTAGGCGTGACCTGCAGGACCACGTGGCTCTCCAGAGGGTTTCTTGCCTTCCTTCTATACTTTTCCACAATAGTCAACTCTCTTTCCTCTAGGTGCGCAGTCACATGCTTATTTTGGTTCTTTAGGGCCCGGGCGATATCCTCGGTGGTGTTGCAGGTCAGTAGGTTTTTGATCTTAATAAGCGGGTTTTTGTTGGAGGTCTCCTTGACCTCCATTTCTGTGCCCAGTTTTTCTTTAAGTTTTCTTCTCTCTTCCTCTGTCCTGCAACCCACCACTACCTTCCCATCTCTCGCTTTTCTTATTTTTTGCACTTGCCAACCTTCCTCCTTCGCGTTTAGCAAGTGCCGGATGTTCTGCACCGTTTCCTCTGCCGTGTCGGTCGCGTTTTTCGGCGCCACCACGACAGAGTGCAGTGCAGGTTTTTGCCCCGGGCCCTCTGTGTCGTTTTGGCCCTGACCGAGATTTCCTTTCGTCGCTTCGGCGTACGATTTCATACATGCAGCCCAGTTGTTTTGCCTCTCCATGTCCTTCTTTTCCTTCTCCTCAAACTCTTTCCTTATCTCGGTCAGGACCCATTCATCCTTCTTTTTTGCCAGATCCTCTATTCCTTTCCTGCATTTCTCCAACCTACTATTTTCTATTTCCAATCTTTCAATTTGTCTGTTTAGCTTATCATATATATTTTCTTCCATGTCTTTTTCGTTCCTTGTTTTAGTTGTTATTTTTGTTGGGCCTCCCGCCAACTCCTCCTCGGCTTCTTTTACCATTTGGTACAGCCGCTTTACAGCTGTCTGTACCCCTGTTTTTATTTCGGTTTTTATGTTTCGGGACTCCGCCAAGTGCGCCATTGCCTTTAGGTAACAATTTTTTGCCTCTTTTTCCCTGGCTTGAGCGGGAGCAGGAGACTTACCCGCTCCCCTCCCCCCTGCCAGAGGTTCTTCTTGTGCTGCCCTAGGGGCCTGGCTGGAGGCCTCCTCCCACTTATCTATACTGCGCCTGATGGCAGGTGCCGTTTTTGGTGGAGTGCGTATACCCAACATTTTGCCTATTAGGATTGTCAAATGAATTTAATAAGTTAAAAGACTTAGCCTAAGGTCTACTCCCAATAGGGTAGTAGCCGTGTCAATTTTTAAAATTATTCTTTTTTAAAAAATAATTTATCTTAAAAATATACTTAATCTAAGGCTACTCCCAATAGGGTAGTAGCCGTGTCAATTAAAATAATATTTTTATTAACAATAAATCGTCTTATATCTATACTTAATCTAAGGCCTACTCCCAATAGGGTAGTAGACAGGTCAATAATAAATAGTTTACAAATAATTTACAAGCAGTGAATATTCTTAATTATTAATTTTTAAAATTTTTGTCAAATTAATTATTATAATATCTTAAAACTTATTCTAATGGCTGTCCCAAAAGGGTGGCAGCCGTCAATTTTTATATCCTAACTTATTCTAAGGTCTACCCCCAAAAGGGTGGTAGCCGTGTCAAAACACTTATATCTAAGAGGGGTTTCCAAAAGGAGAACCCCTGTCACTTAACCTAATATCACAGTCCTGGTACCTTCGGGAGCGGTGTATCACTTGTTCTAATAAAAACGCGCGAAAGGACCGCCTGACCTTGCCTTGTTTGTATGTGTGTGTATGTGTGTGTGTGTGTGTTTGGGAGCCGTAGCACGTGTGCACCTGTTCGGAGGATCCGCTGCAATCAGCGGAGTCGAATAAGGTGCTACACTTGAGTTCCTGAACGTGTATTTGTATGTGTGTATGCCGGTGTGTGTGTGTGTTTACTCGAATGTAGAAATGGACAGCGGCAATCTTCTCCCCGAGTCACGAGGAGTTGAACGAGCCGTCACACTTGTGTATTTATGTGTGGATTGTGTCTTAGTGTGTTTGTGTGTGATAACTGTGTGTACGTGTGATTGAGTGCGCTGTAAACGTACTCAGTCGACTCTGCTTTTTGCGGGGAGTCGAAAGAGCCGTCACACGTGTATGTTCCGTGAGGTTGCAATTTTTCAACCCCAGGGGGTGAGGTAGTAGGGCGAGGGGGGGGTCCAAGGTACAGTGCACGCGATACGTCCCTATAACCCTTTTTTACCCTAATTAGGCCGAAAATGATATTATTTTTAACCTAGCGTGCACCGTTTTATCTAAATTTGATACTGCTGTAATTTATTAAATATTTTATTAATTAAATTTTGAAAAATTATTTTAAAAATTTTGTGAATATAGTTTCCGGTAGAGTTCGAACCGGCGGTCAAAACCCAGTATACTATGTATACTGGATCTGACCTTAAAAACGCGCTAAAATAAACCGTTCCCGAGTTATCTCGCACTTTTCCCCCTTTTTATTCCCGGGCCTCTGGAGCCGCCAATATTGATCAAATTTTTTATACGAATATATCAAAATGACAGGCTCGTCGAGATCTATCCGATGAGCTTATCCGCGGTGCAAAATATTGGCGGGATCTCCGACCACGTGCCACGTGGTCCGGAGAAAAAATTTTCCAGGGGCCTCAGTTTTTGAGGGAAAAATCTGAGATTGGTACCTTTAAATAGAGCTCCGCGCGGCGCTTCTGATGATGTGCAGAACGGCTGGGGTCCTCGATCTTGATCTTGAGATATTCTTCCTCAAAGGTGTATAACCTTTGCAAAGTGTGGTTAAACGTCAATAAAAAATTTTCCCCTTGAGAAAGTGGAAGACCAAAGCCTCCGCCTTATGCAGATTTTTGCGGCGCTTCCGATGGTAGTTTTTGTTTCTTCAATTTTTGCTTCTTTCTGTGACCACGTGCCACGTGGTATTTTCTTCTTTTCAAGATTTCTCCAGATTTTTAAAACGCAAAAATCTGAGTGATATGTCAAAAGAAGCGGCTTGACATCCTCTTTCTGACCGTATAAAAATAACGGTAGGTCGTCGCTTAAAATTTCTTGCCGCACGCACTTTTGTGTAGAAATTTTATTGTTTTTAATGTTTTTTACACTTTTTGGCACTGTTTCGAAATTTTTAAAACAAGTGTTATATATCACTGAATTCACCGTCGCGAGACGCGTAAGATGACGTATTTCACTGTTTAATTCACTTCGAAAAACCTATTTTTACGATTTTTCAAAGGCGGAGCGGCACGCTTTCTGACCGATCAGGGCGGCGGTTCGACTGCGACTGGTTAGATTAGGTTAGGTTAGGTTAGGTTAGGTTAGGTTAGGTTAGGTTAGGTTAGGTTAGGTTAGGTTAGGTTAGGTTAGGTTAGGTTAGGTTAGGTTAGGTTAGGTTAGGTTAGGTTAGGTTAGGTTAGGTTAGGTTAGGTTAGGTTAGGTTAGGTTAGGTTAAAAGGGCCCCCCCCTCCGCGGACGAATTTACCCGCGGCTCCTAGGCTTGTCGTGCCGGGGGGGCTTAGTACCTGGAACGATTGCAGCAATGCCGTCGTAAAGGGGAAGCAAATAAGGAGGTATAGGCTGGCCTTCACTTCGAAGGCTAGTCTCTGGAGAGGGCATCAGCGCCCAGCGGAAAAGATTTCAGTGAGCCCTTAGCAAGCTGGAGAGATCATTTGATCTCAAAGGTGAAACTGAGGGACTTTTACTTATTCGACGTTCCCGATTGGTGTTCTTTGGAGTGTGCCGGAGGCGGCCAGGGAGGGGGTCTGCTTCATAGCGCTACTGCGTACTTGACTCTGGGCCTCATCTGCTCTCGACTCTTTCTTTTCTAAGAAACGTGCTAGATGCGGTGTAGCTACATGCCACGCGAACTTGCGGGGTGCAAACAATAATCTCGGGAGAACCAATATTAAATCTGGTGTTGTTGTTGTCTTCTTGGGCCAAAGTGCAGTGGAACGATGGATAGCCAGCGGAACCGGCAATTATTGGATATACCTTTTGGCGATATAGTCAGCGTATAGCGGCGAACGCTCGAATACTCTTCAGCTTGTGATTGTTCTGTGTTCAATTGAAGGAGAGGCCTTATTGGGCAACAAGAGGAAGGAAACCTTGATACAAAAATCCCCTAACGTTCGGCGCTGATGAGCGTGGCGTCGGACACCTAATCCCCTCTATGAGGAATTGAGGTCGTTGACGGGCAGGTCAATGCCTAGCGCCAAAAAACAAAAAAAAAAAAAAAAAAAAAACGCGTCCCCGGTTCCCTCCGGAGTGACGGCGAGGACTCGCTACAGCTCGGGCACTCGGCTGCGGTACATGGGTCTTAAAGAGGGCCACAGGGGAGCGGCCCCTGGTCAAATAAAAGCAAGCATGAGTTCGAATACACGTTTAACTACCCCAGGTGGGTTAAATCCCACCCATGGCGATGCCATGGCTCAGCCCCACCGTACTCTGGGGGGGGGCAAAACTCATGAGGAAGAGAAGGATGAGGAGAGAAGAGTGGTAGGATGTGGTGATGTGAAGGAGAATACAAGGGACGGAGGCGAGATGTCTAACCGGAGTACGCCCGTCCCACTCAAAGATTGTAGAGTTATGCTGGTGCGAACTCCACTACCCATATTGAGTCCAAATAACAGCACAGGAGACCGTGAAGTTGAGGCCATTACTGCCATAGGAAAAAATGTCGGACGACAAGTGATGGAGGCCAGCCTGGAGACGAGCTGTGAGATGCTCAGCGCTGACGTATCGTTTACCTCCATCAACTCACCACATGTACAAGGGCGACCGGCGCGATTTTTTCGTCGGAAAAGAAGGAAGGAAGAATGCAGCTCTAGCGACGCTGGAACCCCTCACTCGACGAGAAAGTCGCGGGCTGCATTAAGTAAACTCCAACGAGTAGAACGGGAGAAGAGGGTTGAAGCAGAACTACTAGAGGCGACCCCCAGTCCCCCAACAAAAACTGGAAGCACAGCGCAAACCGAACGTCACGCTGATCCAAAGGTGAGGATTGAGGCCAGTCTCGCTGCAGTGGAAAAAGTCGCCCGACACTCGAGTAACCTGAAGGGCACTTTTGTCTCAGCGCTAAAACAGGCGGTAACCTCGATCCGTAGAGACGCCGAAGAGCTAGCTGACCGTACAGTCAGCGAGGAAACGAGGGCGCTCCGGAACGAAAATGAGAGACTTCGTGGACAGGTGGAAGCACTTCAAAAAGAAATGGCTGAGTTGAGAACCCTGATACAAGAGTGCTCAAGGAAACCGGTGCATAAAGAGCCATTACGGACTTCTTCACCATCTTCGCAGCTACCACAACTCTTAGCCGAGCTGGAAGGTCGTTTAATGAGGCAAATGGGCGAATGTCTTAGCGCGAGACTCGCAAACCTGGAGCCTCGATTAAATGCGGAACCGAAAATTCGGCCACCATTAGCCGCGGATCCGATTCCAATTGAGGACTCTACGACAAAGAGCATAGAAGAACACTCGATAGGGGAGAAGAGAAAATCTAGGAAAGGAAAGAAGCTGCGGGCACCTGATGCTAACAATGCACCCGATGCAGTAAGTGCGCAGATCCCACCAACCCAGAGCAACCCAGAGGCAAACTGCGAGCAAGAGTGGATAACAGTGCAAAGTAAGCGTAAACAGGCCAAGAATACCCCAACCGCTGCCATCGTAAAGCCCGTGGCTACGACTACTCAACGGCCACGAGCAAAGCTGAGAGCCCCGAGATCCACGGCCGTTGTGCTTACAATCACCGAAAAAGAACAGACCTACGCCTCTGTATTACGGGAGGCAAAGGAAAAAATTAAACTAAGTGATTTGGGCATAGAAGCCGTCAAATTTAAGCGGGCGGCGACGGGAGCGGTGATACTAGAGCTACCCGGATCACGCAGTGGTGACAAGGCCGATGCCCTTGCTAGTAAACTGAAAGAAATCTATGCTAGCGGGGTGAGCGTGTCGAGGCCGGAGAAGTGTGCCGAGGTACGAGTGGCCGGCCTCGATGACTCTGTAACGTCGGACGATATCAAAAAGGCGATAGCGGAGATTGGGGGCTGCAACCGCGAACAAGTAATAGTGAGTGAGGTTCGGCCAGACAGAACTGGATTGTTTGAAGCCTGGGTTCGGTGTCCAATTCTTGCGGCCAAGAAAATCACCGAGGGACGACTACTCATAGGCTGGGTCGCAGCAAGGGTAACCTTACTGGAACGCAAGGAAATTAGGTGCTACCGGTGCCTTCAAAGTGGGCACGTAGCCAGCCGGTGCACGTTTGGCGCTGATCGTAGCAATCTCTGCTACCGCTGCGCACAACCAGGCCACCGGGCCGCGACTTGCGAGGGCAAACCCGTGTGCGTCCTTTGCACGGAAGCGGGCCGAAAGGCAGACCATCGGCTAGGGAGCGCTAAATGTCCGGCCCCTAGCGCCAAAGTTGCTAGAAGAGAGACGCCGCGGCACAACATGGTTCCGACCGGGTCCGCCCCACCGGACGGGGCAGCAATGCTTACAGATAAAATCGTAAATGCCTAGCACGGTACGGTTCCTCCAATGTAACCTCAACCACTGTGCCAATGCCCAGGATCTTCTGACACAAAGCATGGCACAGTGGTCCATTAATGTTGCAATGGTGTCAGAACCATATATCTCAGAGCTGAGGACCGCTTCAAATTGGATTGTGGATACGGAAGGCCTCGCAGCCGTTATACTCGACGGGGACCAGATGGCACTTGCGGGACCGCACCTAAAGGGTCGCGGGTGTGTCGCCGTCCGAGTCTCGGAGAATCTGGTAGTAATAAGCGCCTACTTTTCACCCAACAAGACACTCGCCGAGTTCGAGCGGTTTTTAGTCGAGATAGGCTCACTGGTAGATTGGGCCCGACCCCACGAGGTAATTGTCGCCGGTGACTTCAACGCAAAGTCGACTGCGTGGGGGACGCTGGATGACCGTGGACGAGGACAGGCCTTGTTACGATGGGCCGCAATGTACAATTTGACAGTATTAAATAAAGGCTCCGAGCACACGTGCGTACGCAGAGCGGGAGGCTCTATCGTTGATGTCACTTTTGCGAGTTCCTGTCTTGCTCGTCGCGTTGAAGATTGGGAGGTTATGACAAAGGTAGAAACACTGTCGGACCATAGATACATCCAATTCCGTATCCCTCCATTGTCGTCTGCTAGATCGGCTGAGCAGAGTCTCATTCCGTCTGAAATCGGCCCTAAATGGTCGCTGAGGTCGTTGGATAGAGTCGTGTTCGAAGAGGCGACAATAGTTAAGTCCTGGTGTTCCAGCCGCACTAATGCTGATATAGAAAGTGAAGTTCGGTGGCATGCAAAAGCGTTAGCAGACCTATCAGAGGCGTCAATGAGACGCGTACGAATTTTGAGGCCGAGGGATAAAGTTTACTGGTGGTCTGACGAACTAGCTGGTCTTCGATCAATCTGTGTGAGATCGCGGAGGATGTTTACGCGGTACAGGCGCCGACCGCTAGCACGTCGCAGTCAAGATGAAGAGGAACGGCTATACGTAGACTATCAAGCTGCAAAAAAGGATCTAAGGGTAGCAATAGCAAGGTCCAAAGAAAATGCTTGGAATGAGTTTCTTAACACGTTGCAACAAGATCCCTGGGGTCGCCCCTTTCGACTTGTAATGAGCAAATTGCGACCCCGGGCGCCGCCACTGACGTCCACCATGCAACCTTCGCTTCTTGACTCGGTGGTATCCACCCTGTTTCCACGTGGGAATGGGCGTACACCTACCCCAGCGCATCTGTACTCGATTCCAAGCGAAGAGTCAATACGCGTGACGCCTGAAGAATTAGAAGCAGCATTGGCAAAGGTCGCCGCTAAAAACACAGCTCCAGGCCCTGATGGCATTCATGGCAAGGTGTGGGCTCTCGCCCTTAAGGACGAAGAATTGGCGTGGAGGTTCTGCAGTTTGTTGACGCAAATCATGCAGAAGGGAGAGTTTCCCTCCGCCTGGAAGACTGGGAAATTAGTGCTGCTAAAGAAGCCCGGAAAAATCGAAACATCCCCTTCTGCTTACCGCCCAATCGTATTGTTGGATGAGGGTGGCAAAATCTTGGAGCGGATCATGGCTAAAAGAATAAATAGACATCTAGAAACCATCGGACCAGATCTGCACAGTGCTCAGTTTGGCTTCCGGCGGTCGCGGTCTACTGTGGACGCAATCGCAGAGGTGCGAGAAATCAGCGAGGAGACCACGGAGCAGGGTGGAGTTGTACTGGCGGTGTCCCTTGACATCGCCAACGCCTTCAACACCATTCCTCACGAGGCTGTTCTGCGAGGCTTAGTACATCATGGGATACCGTTATATCTCCAGAGGCTAGTAGAATCGTACCTGTGCGATCGTAAAATTGTGTTCCCGGGTAGGGATTCTTGGAGAAGCTACCGAGTCACATGTGGTGTACCTCAAGGGTCCGTTCTGGGGCCCCTGCTTTGGAATATAGGCTACAATTGCATCATTAAGACATCTCTGTCTATAGGTGTTAGGGTCATTTGTTACGCCGACGATACCTTGGTTGTGGCATCTGGCAGTTCCTACGTCGAGGCGAGCCGTCGCGTAACTGCTGGGGTAGCTCAAGTCGTAGCGCAGATAAGACACCTCGGGCTGCGTGTCGCGCTGGAGAAGTCCGAAGCGATCTGTTTTCACGGCCCGGGGCGAGCGCCTCCAGCGGGTGCGCACATCGTCGTTGCGGGAGTGTCCATCGAGGTAGGAAAATCCCTGAAATATCTGGGCCTAGTACTAGATTCCCGGTGGACGTTTAGAGCACATTTTGCGGCACTTGCCCCGAAGCTCACCGCCACTGCAATGGCTCTTAGCCGGATTATGCCAAATCTAGGCGGGCCGAGCGAGGGGTGTCGTCGACTCTACTCCGGCGTCGTCAAGTCGCAAGCTATGTACGGGTGCCCAATATGGGCTGATAAGCTGTCCCGCAAGAACAAGCAGCTTCTGAGGCGTTATCAAAAACTAATGACGATTAAGGTTGCGCGAGCGTACCGCACGGTGTCATACGATGCCGTGTGTTTGATCGCAGGTTCCGCGCCCTGGCACCTCGAGGCTACCGCTCTGGCAGACGTCTATTGGCGCAGGGCTGATACGCGTGAAGCAGGGAGAGAACCGGACACAGAGACCATACGCTCCTGGCGCCTGGATGCCTGCCAGCGCGTGATACAAGACTGGAGAACCAACTTAGACAGGGCAGAGATGGGCGGATATACAATAAGTGCCATATTGCCCGTCCTAACCAAGTGGCTGGAGAAGAAGCGCGGCCCGTTATCCTTTCGTCTGGTGCAGGTCATAACAGGCCATGGCTGTTTTGGCAAATACCTCCACCGCATCAGACGGGAACCGACCCCTGCGTGCCACCACTGCCAAGGGGATAACGATGATGCCGCGCACACTCTAGCGGCTTGTCCGGCGTGGGCGGAGGAGAGGCGCCACCTGGTTGCGGCCTTCGGGACGGACCTGGGTGTCGAGAGAGTAACAGAGAGTCGCGAAAGCGGCAGTCGCTAGACGGGGCGCGGTGAAAAGGCCTAGCTGTTACCCGCCCTCGTCTAATAGCGAACAGTGGGCCCTGGTGGTTTTAGTGGGTATGGGGTCATCGTATTTTACGGCCTTGACCCCCACACTCCCCGCGCCACTTAACAACTTGCCCAGGCGCGGGCGCCCGTAATCGGGTTTCCCCAGGTAAAAAAAAAAAAAAAAAAAAAAAAAGGTTAAAAGGGCCTCATAGCCTAGCGGTCTTTGTATGTGGCCGCTGTGGTGAGGGGTACTGGGTTCGATTCCCGGTTCGAGGATAAGTTTTCAATTTATCCTCGGCCTTTGGTAGGGTTGTACGGTACCGGGCGAGTGCTTAAACCGTACATGGTGGGCACGGTTGAATTTCTATAGTATGCAGTGGGCAACTATGGAAAGGAGACTGTGTAGGTTTAGAACGTAGCAATACGTTCTAGGCCGAGAGTGGTAATTACAAGTGGTCAAGTAATTCAACATTCTTTTAGTACGCGTTGAGCCTTCATAGCGACAACAGTGACTGTTTGCGCTCCGCGTCCTGAAAATCTTTTGAGGGTCTTTCCGGTGTCGGAGAATACTGTGAGGTGCATCAAAACAACCGCACAAGTGTGCTGCGTGTTTTGACATATATGTGATATTTATATATTAAATACTTTTTAATATATAATAGAAAAGAAGTGTGGGAAATTGACCCGGTGTTTTTTGTGTTTTTATGTTGTTTTTGTCGCGACGACATATTAAGTTTTCATTGTGTTTGTGTTGTGTGGATTGTCCTGCATATGTGAGTACTTTTTATTTAAAAATCGGCTCACAGAGTTGGCCGGAAATATTTTTCAAAAAGTGGAGGCGGTTTTTTAACCACAACATTTTGGCGGGAGGTTTAATCACAAATTGAGGAGTACCATCGTCTCCGCCGTGATCAGGCGGTTCGATTTCACACCTCAAAGTTGAGATTGGGAGAAAGAGGAAGGAATTATTGATGTAAGCATCATTTATAGCTACATAATATCATAAGACGCCATCTTGTTTGACAAGTAAGGTGCAAAGGTCGGCATTGTGTGGCGCCGGTCGTCTGGCGGCGGTTGACGTCATACGATTTATCGAGCGGGCGTTCAAGTTTTCCGAAGTGGATAGAGACGATATTGTTCTTAGTTTTAATTTTTGTATATAATTTAATTTAAGTTTAGATTTAAGTTAGAATTAAGACTTTACTATAATATTATCTCTGTTCATAAATATATTTATTATTTATTTATATATTTGGTGGAAGTACTTTTTGTATATTTCGCAAAATGCGAAAGAGGCGGGTTAAGCCGCAGGCCTCGGACAGCGAGGAAGAAGAAATGTCCAGGGCTGGCTCAAAAGAGCGGAGGAAGCGGTCCTTTTTTAAAAACCCTACTAGGGATGGGGACGAGGACGTGTCTCCTCCTCCTAAAGGTAAGCCGCCAAAGAAAGCGGCTGCCCATAAGGTAGGAATTAAGGAGGCGGAGGAAGAGTTGCGTGCTCTCGAGGCTCGCTCTCTTCATGGAGGTGAAGATAGTGGTGCTGGAGGCCACCAGCCAGACGGGGCCTCGACAAGTACAGGTCGGGCCCCGGACGGGCCCCCGTCATCGTGGGAGGACTACGAGGACGATGTGGTCCTCCTGGGGGTGCCTGAAATAAAGGAGAGGTCGGTTTCCCGAGTCCGCAAAATCCTAGAGATTGCGGCGAAATCGGGAAACCTAAAAGGGACGTACGTCCGCGACCTCAAGGTCGCGGCCAAGGAAATTGGAGAGATCGTGGAGGATCTCGCTGATAGGTGTCTGGGGGGGGAAGAGGGCAGACGTCTACAAAGAGACAATAATCGTCTGAGGGCCCAGGTCAAGGAGCTGGGCCTGGAGCTTGCCGCCCTCAGACGCGAGTTCAACGAGCGCACTGCGCTATTTGCACAATCAAAGGGGGACAACAGGGATCCCGTCTCGGTGGATAGTCCCATCACGCCGGATGCTCTCCGTCAAATGATGGAGGGTCTCTTAGACGGGATCAAGGAGAGCCTGATGGGGGAGTTGATGAGGGCTGTGGGGGGCATGCTTGATGCGAAGTTGGCGGGGATTGGGGACAGGCTGCTCCCTGAGCCTGTGTTACGCCCCCCGCTGATGGCATTAGACCGAGGCCCCCATGGGGCCTCCAAGGGCTCCTTAGGGGGTGAGGCCCAGGTGGCCTCAAATTGTCCGGGGCCACAGGGCAAGAGAGCCCACAGTGGTCCCGCAGGAGTTGGGGTCCAGAGCTCAGAAGAAAATGTCCCGGGAAATGGAGGGGTCTCTTCAGAGATGCCTCCAGCGGGTCCCAGCTGGGCGACAGTGACCGGCAAGAAGAAGAAGAAGAAGAGTAAGGGCAAGAAGAAGTCGGACAGTCTTCCAGCTGCACCGGCTCTTCCTACCAAGGGTGGGGTAGGTCTCCCGGCAAGGCAGCCGGCGGCTATGGAGAAGCCTGTTGGGGTGCGGTCTTCCCTTGCTCCGCCGACAACTGCTGCAGTGGTTTTAACACTGCTGCAGGGAGCGGTGGAGCGGGGGGTTACCTACGCTTCTGCTCTGTCCAAGGCAAGGCAGGCCATCAGTCTGCCTGACTTGGGGATCGAGCGTATAAGCATCCGAGTAACGGCTACCGGAGCTCGGATGCTGGAGGTGCCCGGAGAAGGTAGGGAGGAGAAGGCTAACCGCCTAGCTGAAAAACTGAGGGTGGTTCTGTCGGAAGAGGCCTCGGTGGGGAGGCCCGTCAAGTGCGCGGACCTCCGCATCCGGGACCTTGATGACAGCATCACCGAGGGGAATGTTGTGGAGGCGGTGGCTGCCATGGGGGAGTGCCCAGTGGCGGCAATTAAACCAGGGAAAATAATGAGGCATGGGGGCCGGGGTTTGGGGGAGATGTTCCTCCTATGTCCGGTTGCCTCCGCCAATAAGATCAAGAGTGGGAGGCTCCTCATTGGGTGGAGTTCTTGTCGAGTGGAAATCCAGGAGCACCGCCCTTTGAGGTGCTTTAAGTGTCAGCAGCTGGGTCATGTGCGCGCAACATGCGACTCAGCGGTGGACTTGGCGGAGGCTTGCCATCGATGTGGGGTTGCGGGCCATAAGGCTAATGAATGCAGCTCGAAAGAGCTGCATTGTTTGGTCTGTGCGGCGGCCGGGAAGGCAGCGAACCACAAGATGGCGGGAAGGGCCTGCAACCCTCCAAGGCAAGGGAGGGCCCCGCATGCCCCTAAAGCGTCCGGCACCGCGGTGGAGAACGTTCCCATGGAGGTTGGTGTGGAGGTGTCAAACAAATAAAATGTCTGACAACCTCACTAGCCTCCTCCAGGGGAACCTAAGGCGCTCCGCTGCGGCTCAGGACTTGTTCTTGCAGTCGATGGCGGAGTGGGGTGTGATGGCGGCCGTTGTCACAGAGCCCTATTACGTGTCGCGGCAGAATTCGTGGGTGGGGGACCTTCGAGGTGATGCGGCTGTCATCGCTCGGCCTCATGGACCTCCTCTCTCTCTAAGAGAGAGGGGTTCCGGTTTTGTCCTGGCTGATTGGGGGGACTGGACGCTTGTTGGAGCGTATTTTTCGCCCAATGAGCGTCTGAGCCACTTCGAGGACTTCCTGGACGCCATGGGGCTGGCCGTGCAGAGGGCTCTTCCGCGCCCCCTTATCCTCATGGGAGACCTTAATGCGCGGTCTTCCACTTGGGGTGATAGGGTGTCGTGTCGGAGGGGTCCGGTTTTGGAGGAGTGGGCGGCGGAGCTGGGCCTCGTTTTCCTAAATGAGGGAACCGAGCCCACCTGTGTCCGTCCGCAGGGCAGTTCAAGGGTGGACGTGACCCTAGCTTCTGCGGCAGCGGCCCGTGCGACGACGGCGTGGAGCGTGCTGGACGAAGTGGAGACCCTATCGGATCATCGATATATCCGGATGTGGGTCTCTACCTCGATGAGGTGGGCAGTGCGGGGGCAGACTTCCCAGAACAGCTTCCCCCGTTGGGCGATTCGGCGACTTGACCGTCAGGTTGCGGAGGAGGTGGCCATTGTGGAGGGGTGGTGTGCGCCTGCTGGTGCTGGGGATGTAGACGAAGGGGTCGGTAGACTGAGTCAAAGTCTCCGAAGGGTGTCGAATGCGGCGATGCCCAAATGGAGACCGCCGAAGGGGAGAAGAGCTGTCTACTGGTGGACGTCGCATATTGGAAATCTTCGGGGCGAATGTAGCGAGGCGAGAAGGGCCTGCTACAGGAGTCGCCGGAGGAGGGGAGATAGTCCCGATGTTACGGAGGGTCTTCGCTTGATCTATAATGATCGCAAGAGGGCTCTCCGACAGGCTATTTGTGAGGCGAAGGAAAGGGCCCATCGGGAGGTGCTACGGGGGCTTGATGATGATCCATGGGGGCGTCCCTATCGATCGGCTCGTAAGAGACTGAAGGGTGCGGGGATGCCTCTCGTGGAGAGTCTGGAGCCGACTTTCCTGGAGCGGGTGGTGGCGGACCTGTTTCCTTTGCCTCCCGACACTGTCCCTCCAAGTATGACGGCGTCTATGGTAGAAGTGGCTGACGGAGAGGGTGAGATGGCTCCGGAAGTCTCTGATATAGAGATGGAGACCATTCTAGCCCGTCTCAAAGCCCGCAAGAAAGCTCCTGGCCCGGATGGTGTACATGCACGTGTACTGGCAGTGGTCCTCCCTCATATGGAGGTCTCCGTCCGGGAGCTGTACACTGCGTGTCTGCGTGGTGGACGGTTTCCGGTGGCATGGAAGACGGGACGACTGTGTCTCGTGCGCAAGGAGGGGCGCCCGGTGGACAGTTCGGCGGCTTACCGCCCTATTGTCCTCCTGGATGAAGCGGGCAAGGCGCTGGAGTGGGTAGTGGCCTCTCGATTGTGCCGGCACCTCTCTGTTGAGGGGCCGGATCTAAACGAGGCACAGTACGGCTTCCGAGCGGGAAGGTCGACGCTCGACGCACTTCGGGACCTGAGGTCTCACACCGCTGGAGTGGTAGACGGGGGAGGGAGAGCATTGGCAGTATCGTTAGATATTGCAAATGCTTTCAATAGTCTTCCCTTTGGTGTGATCAGAGAGGCCCTTGCTTTTTTCGAGGTCCCTCTGTATCTGCGCCAAATAGTGGGGGACTATTTTATGGAAAGACGGATCGTGTACTCCAATATGGAGGGCACGGTCTCCTACCACCCTGTGCGGTGTGGAGTTCCTCAGGGCTCAGTACTTGGGCCGCTTTTGTGGGACATGGCCTACGATTGGGTGTTGCGGGGCGCGCTTCTTCCGGGATTGCGCGTCTTCTGCTATGCAGACGACACCCTCGTGGTGGCCAGTGGGGCCAGTTTTGGAGAGGTGTCTCGACTCGCAACGGTCGGCACCTCCCTTGTTGTGAGACGGATAAGGGCCCTGGGCCTTAGGGTGTCTCTCGATAAGACGGACGCCCTATTGTTCCATGGCCCTAGGAATGGTCCACCTCCTGGGGCGGTCCTGATGGTGGAAGGAGTGAGGGTACCGGTGGCGGCCAAGATGAAGTATCTCGGTCTCATCTTGGATGGGCGCTGGAACTTTGAGGCCCACTTTGAGGCTCTTGGGGGGAAGCTGGTAGGGGCAGCGGGGGCGCTTGCAAAACTCCTGCCGAACATTGGGGGCCCAAAGCAGAGTGTGCGCAGGCTCTACTGCGGAATTATACGCAGTATGGCCTTGTATGGGGCCCCAATATGGGATGATCGGTTGGGGTCGAGGAACCGCACCCTTCTCAGGAGGCCGCAGCGAGTGATGGCGGTTCGGGTGGCTCGTTGCTACCGGACCGTCTCGTTCGAGGCGGCATGCCTGTTGGCGGCGACTCCTCCCTGGGAGTTAGAGGCGGTGGCCCTAGGGTCCCTGTATCGCCTCAAGTGCGAGACGAGGGCGGATGGCCGATGGGCCGAACTGGTCGGACCGGCGAGGAGGCAGGCCAGGGAGGTCATCCTTGATAGGTGGGCCCATGATCTGGCCACGCCGAGGGCGGGAGTACGCACTGTGGAGGCGATTCGCCCATGCTTACGGGAATGGGTGAATCGCCCGAGTGGAGCTGTGTCCTTTCGGATGGCGCAGATTCTGTCCGGGCATGGATGCTTTGGGCGGTTTCTGCACAGGGTGGCAGGGCGGGAAATCTATCCTATCTGCCACCACTGTGGCGCCCCAGAGGACACGGCGGAGCACACCCTGGCTGAATGTGCCACCTGGTCGAGGCAACGCCACGACCTGGTGTCGGTCATCGGGACGGACCTCTCGCTACCGAGCGTTGTTGCAGCGATGCTAGGTAGCCAAGAGGCATGGCGTGCGGTGGCTTTCTTCTGCGAGCGCGTTCTGCTGCAGAAGGAGGCTGCCGAGCGTCAGCGGGAGGTGCGTGGCGATGGCCGGAGGGGTTGTGCTCGGCGGCGGCGGGGCGGGGGCGCGGGGGCTAGACGCGGAAGCCGTCTGCCCAACAGCGTCCCGCTGCGTCGTCGCTGAGCCCGTATGCAGACATATTTGCCTAAATTCCCTGGGTTGAATGCCTAGTGCGACCCCCGGGGAATTTAATGTGGTGCCAGACGTCATTCATTCAGAGTGGATGAGGCTGGCACTGCAGGCGATATGGAGGGTTCTGGAGGAGTTTTTAGTGGGTCGGGTTTCTCCCCTCTGACTAGCAGAGGGATAAGAGTTAACCATCCCCACAGTCCCCGCGTTAGCGACTGCATACGCGCGCGGGCCTGCATCTGTGCATTTCAACCTCCATTATAAAAAAAAAAAAAAAAAGGTTAGGTTAGGTTAGGTTAGGTTAGGTTAGGTTAGGTTAGGTTAGGTTAGGTTAGGTTAGGTTAGGTTAGGTTAGGTTAGGTTAGGTTAGGTTAGGTTAGGTTAGGTTAGGTTAGGTTAGGTTAGGTTAGGTTAGGTTAGGTTAGGTTAGGTTAGGTTAGGTTAGGTTAGGTTAGGTTAGGTTAGGTTAGGTTAGGTTAGGTTAGGTTAGGTTAGGTTAGGTTAGGTTAGGTTAGGTTAGGTTAGGTTAGGTTAGGTTAGGTTAGGTTAGGTTAGGTTAGGTTAGGTTAGGTTAGGTTAGGTTAGGTTAGGTTAGGTTAGGTTAAGGGCCTCATAGCCTAGCGGTCTTTGTATGTGGCCGCTGTGGTGAGGGGTACTGGGTTCGATTCCCGGTTCGAGGATAAGTTTTCAATTTATCCTCGGCCTTTGGTAGGGTTGTACGGTACCGGGCGAGTGCTTAAACCGTACATGGTGGGCACGGTTGAATTTCTATAGTATGCAGTGGGCAACTATGGAAAGGAAACTGTGTAGGTTTAGAACGTAGCAATACGTTCTAGGCCGAGAGTGGTAATTACAAGTGGTCAAGTAATTCAACATTCTTTTTAAGGGCCTCATAGCCTAGCGGTCTTTGTATGTGGCCGCTGTGGTGAGGGGTACTGGGTTCGATTCCCGGTTCGAGGATAAGTTTTCAATTTATCCTCGGCCTTTGGTAGGGTTGTACGGTACCGGGCGAGTGCTTAAACCGTACATGGTGGGCACGGTTGAATTTCTATAGTATGCAGTGGGCAACTATGGAAAGGAAACTGTGTAGGTTTAGAACGTAGCAATACGGTCTAGGCCGAGAGTGGTAATTACAAGTGGTCAAGTAATTCAACATTCTTTTTAAAGGGCCTCATAGCCTAGCGGTCTTTGTATGTGGCCGCTGTGGTGAGGGGTACTGGGTTCGATTCCCGGTTCGAGGATAAGTTTTCAATTTATCCTCGGCCTTTGGTAGGGTTGTACGGTACCGGGCGAGTGCTTAAACCGTACATGGTGGGCACGGTTGAATTTCTATAGTATGCAGTGGGCAACTATGGAAAGGAGACTGTGTAGGTTTAGAACGTAGCAATACGTTCTAGGCCGAGAGTGGTAATTACAAGTGGTCAAGTAATTCAACATTCTTTTTAAGGGCCTCATAGCCTAGCGGTCTTTGTATGTGGCCGCTGTGGTGAGGGGTACTGGGTTCGATTCCCGGTTCGAGGATAAGTTTTCAATTTATCCTCGGCCTTTGGTAGGGTTGTACGGTACCGGGCGAGTGCTTAAACCGTACATGGTGGGCACGGTTGAATTTCTATAGTATGCAGAGGGCATGGAACTATAGAAAGGAAACTGTGTAGGTTTAGAACGTAGCAATACGTTCTAGGCCGAGAGTGGTAATTACAAGTGGTCTAGTAATTCAACATTCTTTTAAGGGCCTCATAGCCTAGCGGTCTTTGTATGTGGCCGCTGTGGTGAGGGGTACTGGGTTCGATTCCCGGTTCGAGGATAAGTTTTCAATTTATCCTCGGCCTTTGGTAGGGTTGTACGGTACCGGGCGAGTGCTTAAACCGTACATGGTGGGCACGGTTGAATTTCTATAGTATGCAGTGGGCAACTATGGAAAGGAAACTGTGTAGGTTTAGAACGTAGCAATACGTTCTAGGCCGAGAGTGGTAATTACAAGTGGTCAAGTAATTCAACATTCTTTTTGGCCCGTGCGACGACGGCGTGGAGCGTGCTGGACGAAGTGGAGACCCTATCGGATCATCGATATATCCGGATGTGGGTCTCTACCTCGATGAGGTGGGCAGTGCGGGGGCAGACTTCCCAGAACAGCTTCCCCCGTTGGGCGATTCGGCGACTTGACCGTCAGGTTGCGGAGGAGGTGGCCATTGTGGAGGGGTGGTGTGCGCCTGCTGGTACTGGGGATGTAGACGAAGGGGTCGGTAGACTGAGTCAAAGTCTCCGGAGGGTGTCGAATGCGGCGATGCCCAAATGGAGACCGCCGAAGGGGAGAAGAGCTGTCTACTGGTGGACGTCGCATATTGGAAATCTTCGGGGCGAATGTAGCGAGGCGAGGAGGGCCTGCTACAGGAGTCGCCGGAGGAGGGGAGATAGTCCCGATGTTACGGAGGGTCTTCGCTTGATCTATAATGATCGCAAGAGGGCTCTCCGACAGGCTATTTGTGAGGCGAAGGAAAGGGCCCATCAGGAGGTGCTTCGGGGGCTTGATGATGATCCATGGGGGCGTCCCTATCGATCGGCTCGTAAGAGACTGAAGGGTGCGGGGATGCCTCTCGTGGAGAGTCTGGAGCCGACTTTCCTGGAGCGGGTGGTGGCGGACCTGTTTCCTTTGCCTCCCGACACTGTCCCTCCAAGTATGACGGCGTCTATGGTAGAAGTGGCTGACGGGGAGGGTGAGATGGCTCCGGAAGTCTCTGATATAGAGATGGAGACCATTCTAGCCCGTCTCAAAGCCCGCAAGAAAGCTCCTGGCCCGGATGGTGTACATGCACGTGTACTGGCAGTGGTCCTCCCTCATATGGAGGTCTCCGTCCGGGAGCTGTACACTGCGTGTCTGCGTGGTGGACGGTTTCCGGTGGCATGGAAGACGGGACGACTGTGTCTCGTGCGCAAGGAGGGGCGCCCGGTGGACAGTTCGGCGGCTTACCGCCCTATTGTCCTCCTGGATGAAGCGGGCAAGGCGCTGGAGTGGGTAGTGGCCTCTCGATTGTGCCGGCACCTCTCTGTTGAGGGGCCGGATCTAAACGAGGCACAGTACGGCTTCCGAGCGGGAAGGTCGACGCTCGACGCACTTCGGGACCTGAGGTCTCACACCGCTGGAGTGGTAGACGGGGGAGGGAGAGCATTGGCAGTATCGTTAGATATTGCAAATGCTTTCAATAGTCTTCCCTTTGGTGTGATCAGAGAGTCCCTTGCTTTTTTCGAGGTCCCTCTGTATCTGCGCCAAATAGTGGGGGACTATTTTATGGAAAGGCGGATCGTGTACTCCAATATGGAGGGCACGGTCTCCTACCACCCTGTGCGGTGTGGAGTTCCTCAGGGCTCAGTACTTGGGCCGCTTTTGTGGGACATGGCCTACGATTGGGTGTTGCGGGGCGCGCTTCTTCCGGGATTGCGCGTCTTCTGCTATGCAGACGACACCCTCGTGGTGGCCAGTGGGGCCAGTTTTGGAGAGGTGGCTCGACTCGCAACGGTCGGCACCTCCCTTGTTGTGAGACGGATAAGGGCCCTGGGCCTTAGGGTGTCTCTCGATAAGACGGACGCCCTATTGTTCCATGGCCCTAGGAATGGTCCACCTCCTGGGGCGATCCTGATGGTGGAAGGAGTGAGGGTACCGGTGGCGGCCAAGATGAAGTATCTCGGTCTCATCTTGGATGGGCGCTGGAACTTTGAGGCCCACTTTGAGGCTCTTGGGGGGAAGCTGGTAGGGGCAGCGGGGGCGCTTGCAAAACTCCTGCCGAACATTGGGGGCCCAAAGCAGAGTGTGCGCAGGCTCTACAGCGGAATTATACGCAGTATGGCCTTGTATGGGGCCCCAATATGGGATGATCGGTTGGGGTCGAGGAACCGCACCCTTCTCAGGAGGCCGCAGCGAGTGATGGCGGTTCGGGTGGCTCGTTGCTACCGGACCGTCTCGTTCGAGGCGGCATGTCTGTTGGCGGCGACTCCTCCTTGGGAGTTAGAGGCGGTGGCCCTAGGGTCCCTGTATCGCCTCAAGTGCGAGACGAGGGCGGATGGCCGATGGGCCGAACTGGTCGGACCGGCGAGGAGGCAGGCCAGGGAGGTCATCTTTGATAGGTGGGCCCATGATCTGGCCACGCCGAGGGCGGGAGTACGCACGGTGGAGGCGATTCGCCCATGCTTACGGGAATGGGTGAATCGCCCCAGTGGAGCTGTGTCCTTTCGGATGGCGCAGATTCTGTCCGGGCATGGATGCTTTGGACGGTTTCTGCACAGGGTGGCAGGGCGGGAAATCTATCCTATCTGCCACCACTGTGGCGCCCCAGAGGACACGGCGGAGCACACCCTGGCTGAATGTGCCACCTGGTCGAGGCAACGCCACGACCTGGTGTCGGTCATCGGGACGGACCTCTCGCTACCGAGCGTTGTTGCAGCGATGCTAGGTAGCCAAGAGGCATGGCGTGCGGTGGCTTTCTTCTGTGAGCGCGTTCTGCTGCAGAAGGAGGCTGCCGAGCGTCAGCGGGAGGTGCGTGGCGATGGCCGGAGGGGTTGTGCTCGGCGGCGGCGGGGCGGGGGCGCGGGGGCTAGACGCGGAAGCCGTCTGCCCAACAGCGTCCCGCTGCGTCGGCGCTGAGCCCGTATGCAGACATATTTGCCTAAATTCCCTGGGTTGAATGCCTAGTGCGACCCCCGGGGAATTTAATGTGGTGCCAGACGTCATTCATTCAGAATGGATGAGGCTGGCACTGCAGGCGATATGGAGGGTTCTGGAGGAGTTTTTAGTGGGTCGGGTTTCTCCCCTCTGACTAGCAGAGGGATAAGAGTTAACCATCCCCACAGTCCCCGCGTTAGCGACTGCATACGCGCGCGGGCCTGCATCTGTGCATTTCAACCTCCATTATAAAAAAAAAAAAAAAGGTTAGGTTAGGTTAGGTTAGGTTAGGTTAGGTTAGGTTAGGTTAGGTTAGGTTAGGTTAGGTTAGGTTAGGTTAGGTTAGGTTAGGTTAGGTTAGGTTAGGTTAGGTTAGGTTAGGTTAGGTTAGGTTAGGTTAGGTTAGGTTAGGTTAGGTTAGGTTAGGTTAGGTTAGGTTAGGTTAGGTTAGGTTAGGTTAGGTTTTTTTTTTTTTTTTTTTTTTTTTTTTTTTGTTTGTTCGCAATTATTATTATTTTTTTTTGATTATGTATGTTTTTTTTAAAACTATTACAAAAGTTATTCACGAGAGGGTGGAGATGCAAGGAAGAAGTGGCTATTTGATACCTTCTTTTTCCTTACACCTTTACAATTTTTGTCACATAGACGAAACAAAAAGTTTATACAAAACAAATTGGTTATGACCTGCTATGAGTGAATAATTATACAAAGTAAGTTGTGTTTGAGTTTGTTTAGCAAAAAATTGGCGTCCAATGTGACGTGGAGTCTCGTTGTTAAAATAAATAAATTAAATGATTTTACGCTTAGTTAACGGTTATATAATACAAAGTTTTTATTAGGTTTCTATTACTTCTTTTACCGTAATAGTGTTAAGTTACAATTGATTCAATATTTTAAACAGGAAAAGAAGGAAAAATATCTGTTATATTAAATTTATACACTGCAAGTAATGTTAATTTTAATATGCCTTTAAACATTGCAACAAGTAGCTAGATATACAAAAAAATAAATAAAAAATAAACAATAGGTCGTGTGAATTTATACAATTCTATAGGCTTTTGATTTTAATTGTTGAACTTTTTTAGGCAGTTTACGATATAGGTCATAAGGCTAATGAGTGATTTTAGTTCTGTGGGGTGCGGAATCAGTTCTCTTAGGGAGAAGGGATTGGTATTTGTCAAATTATGTGTTGTAAATTTTTGTGTGTGGTTATGTCTTTCAGTTATAAACCTAGGGCACTCTTCGAGCAAGTGTTTCAGTGTCTGTGTTGTGTGGTTGTCGCATGGGCATGTGTCGTTGTCTGTGATTTTGAATCGGCTCAGGTAGCTTTTGGCGTAAGAGTGTCCTGTGAGGAATTGTGTGAGTTGAAAAGAGATGGGTGCGGTCGAAAAAAATGATTTTATATCTTCTAATTTCGGGAATATGTTAACCGTAAAGCGGCCTGTGCTGTCTCCTACGTATCTGTTATTGTTTATGACTTTGGTCGCGCTTTTAATTGTTGTTTTTATGTAGGAAAGGGGACATGCTATGTGGGATGGGGAGCAGTGCTGGTTCGCGGCTTTAGAGGCGGCTACGTCCGCGGCTTCGTTGCCAGGGATCCCGGAGTGTCCTTTCACCCATTGAAATAAGATCTCGGGGTTTTCGTGTGTGTGTTTTATCTTGTGAATCGTTTTGTGTATTTGTGCTACAAGCGGGTGTGTGTTAGACGATTGTTTGAGTGCGGCAAGTGATGACTGTGAGTCGGTGTGAATGTGCGAGTGTGTTATTTTATTTTTATGGATGTGTTCTACTGCTTTTAAGATTGCAAACAGTTCGGCCTGGAAGACCGAGCTGGTGCTGTGTAGTTTGAATAATTTTGTGAGCGTAGGTGAGTGAGCGGAGGGCGGGAAGACAACGAATGCCGCGCCGACAGAGCCGTCGCTTTGTTTGCTGCCGTCCGTGTATATGTGCGTGTGTGAGCTTTTATTGGTGGTGATGTCTGCAACGTGTGTGTCAATCGGTGTCCTATGAGCAGGGTGAAGGAGCTCCTTAAAAGGTACCGGTTTTTCGATCGGGATGTCGGAGGGGATCCTATCGCTAGTTCTATTTATTCGTGTTTGTTCTAGCTCAGCGGTCTCTAGGACCTTGAGGTCTAGCGGGGTGATTTGGGCTAGAGCCGTGGCCGCGCAGGTGGATATTGTGCGAAATCCTCTAATTATTTTTATGGCAAATAGCCTTTGTGTGCTGTTGAGACGTTTTCTTACATATTTCTTTGAGGCGATGTGGCCCCAGATACCCGAGGCGTACGTTATGATGGGTTCGATGACCATTTGGTATATGAGTCTAATGTTGTCGGGGTGCGGACCCCACGTTGGTCTGGTGTACGTTATAATCTTATGGAATATTTTTATTGCCTTTTCTAGAATGTAATTGAGGTGTTCGTTGAAGTTAAGTTTGCTATCTATGATTAGGCCTAAGTATTTGATAGTGTTGCTGAATTTGAGTGGCACGCCATCGAAAACGATTCGACTGAGAGTCGCGGGTTTGGTGAACGCGATACATTGTGTCTTGTCTGGACCGAAATGGAGCTTGACGCTGTGTCCCCATAGTCGAATCGTTTCCAAGGCCGAGTTTGTGATCTGTTCGAGTGTATTAGTGTCCTTGGCCGTGCTTATAAGCAGGACGTCGTCTGCGTATGCCTGGAGGGAGCAGCCTTCTGGAATGGGTGTGTCGAGTAGGTTGTTGAGAATGATGTTCCAGAGGATAGGCCCGCAAGCTGATCCTTGGACACATCCTTTCTCGGTGTGTTTTGTGACGGTGGTGTTGCCGAGTCGTAGTGACACTTTTCTATCTTGGAGGTAACTTTTTATAATTTTAAAAATATTTACGGGACAACCAATGCGTCGGAGCCCGTCGTAGACGGCGGGCCACCACGCATTGTCGAAAGCTGCTTTGATATCGAGGGAGACGGCTATTGCTAGCTGGCCCTCGGTCTTGGCTGATGTGACTGTACCTATGGCTTGTTGTATAGCCTGTACGGTGCTTGTCTGCTCCGTGAAGCCGAATTGATTCGGGTTCAGTAGTTTAAGGTTGTGTGCGTTGAAAGTTAATCTTTTAGTAAACAATTTCTCAAGTGTTTTGCCGAAGACGGGTATGAGACCGATAGGTCGGTAGGAGCTTAGCTCTTCGAGCTTTGTTTTTCCCGGCTTGGGAATGATTTTAACTACCGCCTCTTTCCAAATGGAAGGGAAGTGTGAAATGGTCAAGCAGCAATTAAATAAGTTGGTGATGAATTCCGGAAACAGACGAGCGAACACGGCGCAAATGTCACTGGTAAGGTGGTCATGACCCGGTGCTTTATTATTACCGATCGAGCCGATGGCGTCGAATATCTCGGTGGTGGTAAAGGGGGGTTCGTTCTCCGTGTTAGGGAGAACATTGGCGGCCCCCCTGATGTCGCGGTGTTCGCTCGAGTCGGAATCGTCACCGGGGTAAAAGTGGTTTATTAGTGCTTCGGCAGTCTCCTGCTCGGTGTTTGTGTATGTGTTGTTGATCTTAAGTGTACCCGGGTGTATGTTTATCGCTTTGTCTTTTAAAAGTTTGTTTGTAATGGACCATGCGTCGTCCTTGCCCTGAGCCTCGCAGAAAGCCCGAAAGCTGTCTGTCGAGGCCCGGCGCATCTCTGACGCATATTGCTCTTTTGTTTCCCTGTATTGTTCTATTAGGTCGGGTGAGGGTGTGTTATGAGATCGTGTTGTGCGATGCAGCGTCCGATGTAATTGGATGCATTTTGTTTTGAGGTGCTCCAGGCGGTCATTCCAGAAGGGGGCTTTGCTTTTTTGTTTACCGGTTTTTAATGGAAATGACATTTTACAAGCTTCATTAATAATGAGCGTCGTGCGTTCTACGATTGAGTCGAGTTCGGTGGGTGATATGTCGAGGAAGTTAGTGTCCAGAATTTTACTATTGACAAATTTGGAGAGCAGATTTTCCTTGAACGAGTGCCAGTTCGCGTTTTTTGTGCGGTATAAAAAGGTGCTTTGGTTGGGTGTCGCGGTTGGCGGATTTTGCAGACTGATTTGGAATGTGATTACGTTGTGTTGAGTGGATGGGAATAGGTGAGGCCTGACTTCCCAGTGTCTTATTTTGTTGATGAGCGGTGTGGTGCTAAAGGTTAGGTCGATAATGGAAGAGCGAGGGCGGCCGTGAGTGATTGTTTCGAAAGTGGGTGTATTTCCCACATTGCACAGGTGCAAGTCCGAGGAGCTCATGAGGTCGACCAGATCGTGACCCCGTCTATTGCTACGGGGGTAGCGACCTCCGCCCCAGAGTGAATGCCATGCGTTGAAGTCACCGCATACTACGATAGACGCGTGAGGGTGTTGAGTGATGAAGTGTTCTAGTGTGTTGAGAGTGTCATTATTGTCTGTTTCTGGCTCTATGTATACTGACGCCACGTATAGTGTGGAGGTATGGGTGGGTATGGAGATGATTACCAGGTTGCCGGTAGAGTGTTGTGTGAGTAGCATAGCGTTGATGTGCGGACGTGTAACTATACAGGCTTTCGTATTTCCTCCCCGATTGGATTGGAATGTGCGTAGGCCTGGTATGTGCGGTGAGTGAGTGTTGTTACCTAGATATGGCTCGGAGATGACTGCTATGTCAGTGTGATTGTTATCGAAGTGTAATTTGAGTTCGTGAAATGCATTGCGAGACCTATCGAGGTTCGCCTGTATGATATTAAGATTAGCGTGCATGTTTAATTGTAATTGATTTTGGCCTCGACGCGGGCACGCATGGACTTCACCTTGGGGCAGTTTTCGCCGTCAGCGCGATGACCGACATCGGTCTGGGTCTTGAACTGGTGATTGTGTTCGGTACAGTTAATGCAGCAAGGCTTCTCTGAGGCCGCCTTGCTACATTCACCCGTTGAGTGTGTCGGTTAGGTTAGGTTAGGTTAGGTTAGGTTAGGTTAGGTTAGGTTAGGTTAGGTTAGGTTAGGTTAGGTTAGGTTAGGTTAGGTTAGGTTAGGTTAGGTTAGGTTAGGTTAGGTTAGGTTAGGTTAGGTTAGGTTAGGTTAGGTTAGGTTAGGTTAGGTTAGGTTAGGTTAGGTTAGGTTAGGTTAGGTTAGGTTAGGTTAGGTTAGGTTAGGTTAGGTTAGGTTAGGTTAGGTTAGGTTAGGTTAGGTTAGGTTAGGTTAGGTTAGGTTAGGTTAGGTTAGGTTAGGTTAGGTTAGGTTAGGTTAGGTTAGGTTAGGTTAGGTTAGGTTAGGTTAGGTTAGGTTAGGTTAGGTTAGGTTAGGTTAGGTTAGGTTAGGTTAGGTTAGGTTAGGTTAGGTTAGGTTAGGTTAGGTTAGGTTAGGTTAGGTTAGGTTAGGTTAGGTTAGGTTAGGTTAGGTTAGGTTAGGTTAGGTTAGGTTAGGTTAGGTTAGGTTAGGTTAGGTTAGGTTAGGTTAGGTTAGGTTAGGTTAGGTTAGGTTAGGTTAGGTTAGGTTAGGTTAGGTTAGGTTAGGTTAGGTTAGGTTAGGTTAGGTTAGGTTAGGTTAGGTTAGGTTAGGTTAGGTTAGGTTAGGTTAGGTTAGGTTAGGTTAGGTTAGGTTAGGTTAGGTTAGGTTAGGTTAGGTTAGGTTAGGTTAGGTTAGGTTAGGTTAGGTTAGGTTAGGTTAGGTTAGGTTAGGTTAGGTTAGGTTAGGTTAGGTTAGGTTAGGTTAGGTTAGGTTAGGTTAGGTTAGGTTAGGTTAGGTTAGGTTAGGTTAGGTTAGGTTAGGTTAGGTTAGGTTAGGTTAGGTTAGGTTAGGTTAGGTTAGGTTAGGTTAGGTTAGGTTAGGTTAGGTTAGGTTAGGTTAGGTTAGGTTAGGTTAGGTTAGGTTAGGTTAGGTTAGGTTAGGTTAGGTTAGGTTAGGTTAGGTTAGGTTAGGTTAGGTTAGGTTAGGTTAGGTTAGGTTAGGTTAGGTTAGGTTAGGTTAGGTTAGGTTAGGTTAGGTTAGGTTAGGTTAGGTTAGGTTAGGTTAGGTTAGGTTAGGTTAGGTTAGGTTTTTTTTTTTTTTTTTTTTTTTTTTTTATTTCACCTAGTAGCCTACCCCCGGACGTTTGGCAACTCCGGGCCGTGGAAAATCTGATAATTTGTCGTTTATTTTTATTTTCAGAAATATACAATAATAATAAAAATACAATAATACTATTTAAGAATAAATTATAACAAGTTATTAGTTCCATTACATTCACGACTAAATTTTAACGGTTTCTATTGATAACTATAGTTCCTATTTCTATAAAATATTTAACTAAAATGTCTCTTTTATCTCTATTTTCTAATTCTAAAGCTATGTTCGACATTGCGAGTTTTCCCACATCAATCATTTTTTCCAGTTTAATTCTTTTATAGAGGTGGACAGGGCAGTCGAAAAGAATATGCGGGACATCTTCTACCGCATGTCCACAAACACACTCTGCGCTCTCCTTCAGCTTGAATCTGTGCAAGTAGGCGGAAAACCCTCCATGTCCCGTGAGCACTTGCGTCAGCGGGCCGCTGAACTGTAAGTTTCGAATGATCTTGTATGCAGCGATGGCATCCGGAAGGAACATTTTTGTTATTTTACCCGTGGGTTCATTTTTATATCTAGTTGCCCACTTTTGCAGTGTTTCCGCCCTTATGAGGCGTTTCACGTGCGACAGCGGGCAGCGATCGTAGGTCGGCTTGTTTTTGTGGCTTTTTGTAGCTTCCTTCGCCAGCTCGTCAGCTCTCTCATTCCCCTCCCTGCCCGCGTGGGCTTTAACCCAGAAAAGTTTGATTTTCTTTCCGGGGTGGTCTCCGAGCACTTCGCGGATTTCAGTGACGAGGGGATTGAGAGAGCGACTGCTTGATACGGCGTCGAGCGCTGATCTTGAGTCGCTATATATGTTGAAGCCAACCTCTTTTCGCCGCACCGCCAAGTGCACTGCTTTGTTTAAGGCTAGCAATTCAGCCTGGTAAACACTGCAAAAGCCGGCCAGGGTTAATTTACACTTTAAAATTTCGCGGTTGTTCCTCCAGAATGTCACCGCTGCACCCACACCTTCGTTGGTTTTGCTACCGTCCGTGTATATTTTGATTTCATTCCCGTTTGTTGCGTCTTCTTCTTCTGCTAGGATTCGGTAGCAAATTTTTGGGACTTTTGAAGGGTGAGGGGTGTTTTGGTAGGGTGTTTTGCCCTCTATCTCCGCGTCTTTCAGCGCTTCCAGATTGTAATGCCCTCTTTTTATCTTAAAGAGTACTGCCTCCTCTTCCACTCTCAGGTCGAGAGGCAGCAGCCCGGAGAGCACTCTCACTGAATTAAGCGAGGCAGTTTTGTGTGCTTTACAAATTTTTGCTGCAAAGCCTCGCTGGATGGTATCCAGCCTTTTTCTTATATAAAGTTTTCTTGTAGAAGAAGACCAGGCGCTGGCTGCGTAGAGAATTGTGGGTTCTACTACCGCTGTGTATATGGTGCGCATGATGTTGGGGTTTAGACCCCAGCTGACCTTCGCGGCTTTTGCGATCTGCTTATACAGGTTTATTGCCTTCTTTGCCACCGCTGCTGTATGCTCGCTGAAGGTCAGCTTGTTGTCCATGGTGAGTCCCAAAATTTTCATGCTATTTGAAGTCCCGATGTCTACGCCGGCCATGGTAAGTCTCGGAATGTCATACTTTGTTCGATTTGTTATCACCATTGCCTTTGTTTTGTTTGGCGCGAATTTAAGTTTGTTGCGCTGCCCCCACCTCTGGACTTGTGCTAGTGCTTGTTTGGCGCTTCTTTCTGTTTCCAGTGCGCTGTCACTCGTGAAGACCAACACAATGTCATCGGCGAAGGCCTGAACGTAGACATTTTGGGACTCTAACTCTTTTAGGAGGGGGTCCACTAGTAAATTCCAGAGTGTCGGTCCGCTTATGGAGCCCTGCACGCATCCTTTAGTCGTGGTTTTTTCGTAGGCGGTTCCTCCATATAGCACTCGGACTTTACGATCTCTCAGATAGCTATTCATAACCCTCCTAACACCTGGGGGGCAGCCTTCTTCGGCCAGTCTTGTTTTAATTGCCGGCCACCAGGCGTTATCAAACGCACCTTCGATGTCAAGGGAGACCAATGTGACGACCTTTTTCTCCTTCAGACCTTCCCTTATGTGGCTCACCAGGGTGTAAAGTGCGTCCTCCGTGCCTTTTTGCGGGACGAAGCCGTATTGTCTCCCGGACATCGTCGGTATCAAGTGCCAATTTAGCCTTTTTACTATCATTTTTTCTGTTATCTTTCCGAGCACAGACAGCAGCCCAATAGGCCGATACGCCTTCGGTTTGTCGTATCTTTCTCTGTCCGGCTTCCGCAATATGATGACCGTGGCTTTTTTCCATTGAGTCGGGAAGTGCCCGAGAGCTAGACATTTGTTTGCTAGTGCCAAATAGACAGAGGGGTTCGCCGAGATCGCCTGTTCGCATATGTCCGCGGTGAGCCCGTCTTCTCCGGGTGCCTTTTTGGGGTTGAAGCTGGAGACGCTTTCTACGAGTTCTGTGTGGGTAAACGGTTGTTCATAGTTGTCATCATGAAATGTGCCGTTTTCCTCTTCTGCTCTGCTTCTTACCTCCAGCTGTTCCCTACTTTCTCCCGCTACCGTGTCCTCTGGGAAAAGGGTCTCCGCTAGATATTGTACTGATTCTTCAGGCGTCAGCATTTTCCCATCCTTTTCCAGCATCTCGTCTTTTTTCCTTTGGTTGGTTCTTTTTATAACTCTATAGATTCCGTCCCAAAGGCTTTCTCGATCCTGCTTGCTGCAGAAGGTCTTCCAGCTATTTGTGATTGCTTCTTCGATTTCTTCTTTGTAGTTCTGTTTTGCCTTAAGGTACTCTTCAACGACCACAGTACGACGGGATGAGGCTGCGTTTCGTATTCTGCGCTTCTTTTTGGCGACGTCTTTTTTCATTTGGTAGAGCGTTTCAGACCACCAGGGAGGGGAATTTTGTGTTTTTCGTTTTTTAATTTTTGGTATGTGTGTGTTGCATGCCTCCGTGATGATGTTTGTGTAGTGTGTGAGTGTATTTTCCAAATCTTGTGGTGAGTGTATACTGTTTATGTGTTCTATAGAGAGATTGCGTTCGGAAAGCAACTGGCTGATTTTCTCACGAAAATGGGTCCAGTTCGCCTTCCTCACGTTGTACACCCTTGTCGTGCTGGCAACGCGTGCTTTATATGTGAGCTCTATTTTAATAGTGAATGTAATGGCGTTGTGATCAGAGCCCGTCACGTCATGATCCACTCTCCACTCCTCAATATGTGCGAGAAGGTCATGAGTGACGGCGGTGATGTCAACACAACTGGTATACCTAGTGTTTCCTCTGATAGTGTCGAATGTGTATTCTCCGCCCTGGTTCACGACTTCCACACTCATACCA
This sequence comes from Pieris rapae, assembly GCF_905147795.1. Classification (NCBI taxonomy): domain Eukaryota; kingdom Metazoa; phylum Arthropoda; class Insecta; order Lepidoptera; family Pieridae; genus Pieris; species Pieris rapae. The sequence goes on along the minus strand of NC_059509.1, from coordinate 16,603 downwards.
TCGAGACTCGCCTCGACTTCCTCACCCCTGTCGTTCGTGGCGTTGCTGCCCCACCATGGGCTGCTCGCATTTGCGTCCCCACCAATTACTACTTTGGCCTGGAGCGTCTTGACCGCTTTTTCAATTTCATCCAGGACAAGTCTTGTCGGTTTTGGCTTGGGTTCAATATAAAAGGATACCAGGTGCACCACACCTCTGGCTGTTTTTAGGCCGATGGGCACCACGTTCCTTGTTGTGACTTCTGGATATTGCAGTACCTCGATGGAATCATCGAACACTGCAATAGCCGCCTTATTGGGCCCTCCCACCGTGTCTACATTCTGGTACACATCGGCACCTTTATATTCCTTCATTTTGCCTTTTGATCCGACGTATGGTTCTTGAATAAGAGCCACTGCTATTTGGCGCTTCCGGGCTTCCATTATCAGTTCTTCGGTTGCAATTTTGGCCCTCTGTAGGTTTGCTTGTATTACCTTGATTGTTTTTGGTACCACTATGGCGTTAACAGTATGCCACTCTACTTCTAGCTATGTATTCCATACGTTTCCTTATTGGGCACTCCGGGTCGTTTGTGTTGTGCGAGGTTTGCGTAGCATGCGTTTTTTTACAGTTTATGCATGTCGGTATAGACCCTTCCTTATACTTCGGACAGTCGATTTTCAGATGTGCTTCCCCGCAGTGGAGGCAGGTCGTACCCTCCTCCGTGCAGTGCCTTCGGCCATGACCATACCCCAGGCATTTGGAGCACTGCACAAGAGGCGACTGATCGAGCACGGCCACGCGTTGGAAGTCAATGTGGGCTCTGCCCGCTGCTGTCAGCTCCTTCCATACGCACGGAGACACCTGTAGTATTATATTTTCGTTGTGTGGGTTCCTTGCACGTCTCCTGTATTTCACCGTTATCCTTATCTCCTCTTTTAAATCTTTAAACATATTTTGATTTTGGTTTTTTAATGCGTTAATTACTTCGTCGTCTGTATGGGACTTTATCACATCCCTTAGGACAACCAGTGGGTCTTTGGTGGTTGCCGCCTCCACTATAAAGGTTTTATCGGTGCTTAGACGGTCCGTTATTTTCCCCAATCGCTCCATCGTGGTGCATCCTATCACCACTCTTTGGTCTTTTACCTTTCTTATCTTGTCTACATTTAGTCCCGTACTCTTGGCGTCCACTGTATTCCGAATTCGCTCCAGTAGTTCGCCGCTCGTTTCCGTTCCTGTCGATTTTATTATTATAGAGTGCATTTCCTCTCGTCTGAACGGAATTTTGTTCGTTTCCCCTTCATGACTTTTGTTGCTTCTACCTTTGGCTGTTGCCGCTTCTGCGTAGGTCATTCTTCTTTCCTCTTCCTCGCGTCTGAATTCCCTCAGCTCCTTTCTTACTTCTTCCACTACCATACTGTTTCCCTGTCCTTTGCTGAGAGCTTTGAAGGCCTCTACATCCTTCCTTAATAGTTTACTGGTCTCTTCCATCCTGTCATTTTCTCTTTTAAGCCGGTTTATTTGTTGCTCTAGTTTGTCCGTATCGCTTTTCTTGATTTGCGATGTGGTGTCTATTTTGTAAGTTTTGTTAGCGATTCCTTCTCTTTCTGCTGTTTCCTCACTTTTCTCTTCGTTTTCCTTTTTCCTGTCCCTTCCTTCCTTCGTTTGAGTATCAGCCTCTTTTACTAGCTCGTATAGTCGCTTTACTGCTGAGGTAACCGCTGCCTTGATTTCGCCCTTTAAATTTCGGGCGGCGTCCAGCTGGAGGAGAGCGCTCTGCTGCAGTGCTGCAGCTTCGGTGAGCCTATTTTTATATAGCTTCTGTTTTTTCGGGCCCTCCCCACCTCTAGCTATTGCCGCTTCCAACTCTCCAATGCTTTTCCTCACTGCTGGAGTTGAGGTGGGTGTTGGTGGCTGTACAGGGGCCGGTCCTTCCCTTTCCTCTATGGCATGGGTTGGTGGAGCGGTGATCTTTGTCGGAGTGCGAATGCCGAACATTTTGTTTTTTAATTCACGCGTAGGTAGGCTATGGTTTGTCAGTTTTTAAAATAATAAGGTATTCAAGGAGAATAATTAATCAATAGCTATATAAATTTCTCAGTAACTAACTTAGTCTAGGGTCTACTCCCAAAAGGGTAGTAGCCGTGTCAATATACAATATTTATATATTAAATATTAAACTACTTAGTAAAACTTAGTCTAAGGCTTCCCCAATAGGGTGATAGCCGTGTCTGTATACAATATTTATATATTCAATTTTAACACTGCTTAGTAAAACTTAGTCTAAGGCTTCCCCAATAGGGTGATAGCCGTGTCAGTTTACAATATTTATCTATTCAATTTTAACACTGTTTGGTAAAAATTAGTCTGAGGTACGCTCCCAATATGGTAGCAGGCTGGTCAACAAATAATCTAAACAGTACAAAATATTCCTAATTATTGAATTTTCCAATAGGCAGTGTTGTCAAATTGTCTAATATTTCTTTAAACTTAATCTAAGGTCTACCCCCAAAAGGGTGGTAGCCGTGTCAAAACACTTATATCTAAGAGGGGTTTCCAAAAGGAGAACCCCTGTCACTTAACCTAATATCACAGTCCCGGTACCTTCGGGAGCGGTGTATCACTTGTTCTAATAAAAGCGCGCGAAAGGACCGCCTGACCTTGCCTTGTTTGTATGTGTGTGTATGTGTGTGTGTGTGTGTTTGGGAGCCGTAGCACGTGTGCACCTGTTCGGAGGATCCGCTGCAATCAGCGGAGTCGAATAGGGTGCTACACTTGAGTTCCTGAACGTGTATTTGTATGTGTGTATGCCGGTGTGTGTGTGTGTTTACTCGAATGTGGAAATGGACAGCGGCAATCTTCTCCCCGAGTCACGAGGAGTTGAACGAGCCGTCACACTTGTGTGTTTATGTGTGAATTGTGTCTTAGTGTGTTTGTGTGTGATAACTGTGTGTACGTGTGATTGAGTGCGCTGTAAACGTACTCAGTCGACTTTGCTTTTTGCGGGGAGTCGAAAGAGCCGTCACACGTGTATGTTCCGTGAGGTTGCAATTTTTCAACCCCAGGGGGTGAGGTAGTAGGGCGAGGGGGGGGGTCCAAGGTACAGTGCACGCGACACGTACCTATAACCCTTTTTTACCCTAATTAGGCCGAAAATGATATTATTTTTAACCTAGCGTGCACCGTTTTATCTAAATTTGATACTACTGTAATTTATTAAATATTTTATTAATTAAATTTTGAAAATTATTTTAAAAATTTTGTGAATATAGTTTCCGGTAGGGTTCGAACCGGCGGTCAAAACCCAGTATACTATGTATACTGGATCTGACCTTAAAAACGCGCTAGAATGCACCGTTCCCGAGTTATCCCGCACTTTTCCCCCTTTTTATTCCCGGGCCTCTGGAGCCGCCAATATTGATCAAATTTTTTATACGAATATATCAAAATGACAGGCTCGTCGAGATCTATCCGATGAGCCTATCCGCGGTGCAAAATATTGGCGGGATCTCCGACCACGTGCCACGTGGTCCGGAGAAAAAATTTTCCAGGGGCCTCAGTTTTTGAGGGAAAAATCTGAGATTGGTACCTTTAAATAGAGCTCCGCGCGGCGCTTCTGATGATGTGCAGAACGGCTGGGGTCCTCGATCTTGATCTTGAGATATTCTTCCTCGAAGGTATATAACCTTTGCAAAGTGTGGTTAAACGTCAATAAAAAATTTTCCCCTTGAGAAATTAGAAGACCAAAGCCTCCGCCTTATGCAGATTTTTGCGGCGCTTCCGATGGTGGTTTTTGTTTCTTCAATTTTTGCTTCTTTCTGTGACCACGTGCCACGTGGTATTTTCTTCTTTTCAAGATTTCTCGAGATTTTTAAAACGCAAAAATCCGAGTGATATGTCAAAAGAAGCGGCTTGACAGCCTCTTTCTGACCGTGTAAAAATAACGGTAGGTCGTCGCTTTAAATTTCTTGCCGCACGCACTTTTGTGTAGAAATTTTATTATTTTTAATGTTTTTTGCACTTTTTGGCACTGTTTTGAAATTTTTGAAACACGTGTAATATATCACTAAATTCACCGTCGCGAGACGCGTCAGATGACGTATTTCACTGCTTAATTCACTTCGAAAAACCTATTTTTACGATTTTTCAAAGGCGGAGCGGCACGCTTTCTGACCGATCAGGGCGGCGGTTCGACTGCGACTGGTTAGGTTAGGTTAGGTTAGGTTAGGTTAGGTTAGGTTAGGTTAGGTTAGGTTAGGTTAGGTTAGGTTAGGTTAGGTTAGGTTAGGTTAGGTTAGGTTAGGTTAGGTTAGGTTAGGTTAAGGGCCTCATAGCCTAGCGGTCTTTGTATGTGGCCGCTGTGGTGAGGGGTACTGGGTTCGATTCCCGGTTCGAGGATAAGTTTTCAATTTATCCTCGGCCTTTGGTAGGGTTGTACGGTACCGGGCGAGTGCTTAAACCGTACATGGTGGGCACGGTTGAATTTCTATAGTATGCAGTGGGCAACTATGGAAAGGAGACTGTGTAGGTTTAGAACGTAGCAATACGTTCTAGGCCGAGAGTGGTAATTACAAGTGGTCAAGTAATTCAACATTCTTTTTAAAGGGCCTCATAGCCTAGCGGTCTTTGTATGTGGCCGCTGTGGTGAGGGGTACTGGGTTCGATTCCCGGTTCGAGGATAAGTTTTCAATTTATCCTCGGCCTTTGGTAGGGTTGTACGGTACCGGGCGAGTGCTTAAACCGTACATGGTGGGCACGGTTGAATTTCTATAGTATGCAGTGGGCTACTATGGAAAGGAAACTGTGTAGGTTTAGAACGTAGCAATACGTTCTAGGCCGAGAGTGGTAATTACAAGTGGTCAAGTAATTCAACATTCTTTTTAAAGGGCCTCATAGCCTAGCGGTCTTTGTATGTGGCCGCTGTGGTGAGGGGTACTGGGTTCGATTCCCGGTTCGAGGATAAGTTTTCAATTTATCCTCGGCCTTTGGTAGGGTTGTACGGTACCGGGCGAGTGCTTAAACCGTACATGGTGGGCACGGTTGAATTTCTATAGTATGCAGAGGGCATGGAACTATAGAAAGGAAACTGTGTAGGTTTAGAACGTAGCAATACGTTCTAGGCCGAGAGTGGTAATTACAAGTGGTCTAGTAATTCAACATTCTTTTTAAGGGCCTCATAGCCTAGCGGTCTTTGTATGTGGCCGCTGTGGTGAGGGGTACTGGGTTCGATTCCCGGTTCGAGGATAAGTTTTCAATTTATCCTCGGCCTTTGGTAGGGTTGTACGGTACCGGGCGAGTGCTTAAACCGTACATGGTGGGCACGGTTGAATTTCTATAGTATGCAGTGGGCAACTATGGAAAGGAAACTGTGTAGGTTTAGAACGTAGCAATACGTTCTAGGCCGAGAGTGGTAATTACAAGTGGTCAAGTAATTCAACATTCTTTTTAAGGGCCTCATAGCCTAGCGGTCTTTGTATGTGGCCGCTGTGGTGAGGGGTACTGGGTTCGATTCCCGGTTCGAGGATAAGTTTTCAATTTATCCTCGGCCTTTGGTAGGGTTGTACGGTACCGGGCGAGTGCTTAAACCGTACATGGTGGGCACGGTTGAATTTCTATAGTATGCAGTGGGCAACTATGGAAAGGAAAACTGTGTAGGTTTAGAACGTAGCAATACGTTCTAGGCCGAGAGTGGTAATTACAAGTGGTCAAGTAATTCAACATTCTTTTTAAAGGGCCTCATAGCCTAGCGGTCTTTGTATGTGGCCGCTGTGGTGAGGGGTACTGGGTTCGATTCCCGGTTCGAGGATAAGTTTTCAATTTATCCTCGGCCTTTGGTAGGGTTGTACGGTACCGGGCGAGTGCTTAAACCGTACATGGTGGGCACGGTTGAATTTCTATAGTATGCAGTGGGCAACTATGGAAAGGAGACTGTGTAGGTTTAGAACGTAGCAATACGTGCTAGGCCGAGAGTGGTAATTACAAGTGGTCAAGTAATTCAACATTCTTTTTTAAGGGCCTCATAGCCTAGCGGTCTTTGTATGTGGCCGCTGTGGTGAGGGGTACTGGGTTCGATTCCCGGTTCGAGGATAAGTTTTCAATTTATCCTCGGCCTTTGGTAGGGTTGTACGGTACCGGGCGAGTGCTTAAAAACCGTACATGGTGGGCACGGTTGAATTTCTATAGTATGCAGTGGGCAACTATGGAAAGGAAACTGTGTAGGTTTAGAACGTAGCAATACGTTCTAGGCCGAGAGTGGTAATTACAAGTGGTCAAGTAATTCAACATTCTTTTTTAAGGGCCTCATAGCCTAGCGGTCTTTGTATGTGGCCGCTGTGGTGAGGGGTACTGGGTTCGATTCCCGGTTCGAGGATAAGTTTTCAATTTATCCTCGGCCTTTGGTAGGGTTGTACGGTACCGGGCGAGTGCTTAAACCGTACATGGTGGGCACGGTTGAATTTCTATAGTATGCAGTGGGCAACTATGGAAAGGAGACTGTGTAGGTTTAGAACGTAGCAATACGTTCTAGGCCGAGAGTGGTAATTACAAGTGGTCAAGTAATTCAACATTCTTTTAAAAGGGCCTCATAGCCTAGCGGTCTTTGTATGTGGCCGCTGTGGTGAGGGGTACTGGGTTCGATTCCCGGTTCGAGGATAAGTTTTCAATTTATCCTCGGCCTTTGGTAGGGTTGTACGGTACCGGGCGAGTGCTTAAACCGTACATGGTGGGCACGGTTGAATTTCTATAGTATGCAGTGGGCAACTATGGAAAGGAGACTGTGTAGGTTTAGAACGTAGCAATACGTTCTAGGCCGAGGATGGTAATTACAGTGGTCAGTAATTCAACATTCCTTTTAAAGGGCCTCATAGCCTAGCGGTCTTTGTATGTGGCCGCTGTGGTGAGGGGTACTGGGTTCGATTCCCGGTTCGAGGATAAGTTTTCAATTTATCCTCGGCCTTTGGTAGGGTTGTACGGTACCGGGCGAGTGCTTAAAACCGTACATGGTGGGCACGGTTGAATTTCTATAGTATGCAGTGGGCAACTATGGAAAGGAGACTGTGTAGGTTTAGAACGTAGCAATACGTTCTAGGCCGAGAGTGGTAATTACAAGTGGTCAAGTAATTCAACATTCTTTTTAAAAGGGCCTCATAGCCTAGCGGTCTTTGTATGTGGCCGCTATGGTGAGGGGTACTGGGTTCGATTCCCGGTTCGAGGATAAGTTTTCAATTTATCCTCGGCCTTTGGTAGGGTTGTACGGTACCGGGCGAGTGCTTAAACCGTACATGGTGGGCACGGTTGAATTTCTATAGTATGCAGTGGGCAACTATGGAAAGGAGACTGTGTAGGTTTAGAACGTAGCAATACGTTCTAGGCCGAGAGTGGTAATTACAAGTGGTCAAGTAATTCAACATTCTTTTCAGAGTACGCGTTGAGCCTTCATAGCGACAACAGTGACTGTTTGCGCTCCGCGTCCTGAAAATCTTTTGAGGGTCTTTCCGGTGTCGGAGAATACTGTGAGGTGCATCAAAACAACCGCACAAGTGTGCTGCGTGTTTTGACATATATGTGATATTTATATATTAAATACTTTTTAATATATAATAGAAAAGAAGTGTGGGAAATTGACCCGGTGTTTTTTGTGTTTTTATGTTGTTTTTGTCGCGACGACATATTAATTTTTCATTGTGTTTGTGTTGTGTGGATTGTCCTGCATATGTGAGTACTTTTAAATTAAAAATCGGCTCACAGAGTTGGCCGGAAATATTTTTTCAAAAAGTGGAGGCGGTTTTTTAACCACAACATTTTGGCGGGAGGTTTAATCACAAATTGAGGACTACCATCGTCTCCGCCGTGATCAGGCGGTTCGATTGAATACCTCATAGTTGAGATTGGGAGAAAGTGGAAGGACTTATTGACCTTAGCATCTTTTTAGCTACATAAAATAAGACGCCATCTTGTTATTGACAAGGTGCAAAGGGCGGCATTGTGTGGCGCCGGTCGTCTGGCGGCGGTCTGACGTCATACGATTTATCGAGCGGGCGTTTCAAGTTTTCCGAAGTGGATAGAGACAATATTGTTCTTAGTTTTAATTTTTGTATATAATTTAATTTAAGTTTAGATTTAAGTTAGAATTAAGACTGTACTATAGTATTATCTCTGTTCATAAATATATTTATTATTTATTTATATATTTTGTGGGAGTACTTTTTGTATATTTCGCAAAATGCGAAAGAGGCGGGTTAAGCCGCAGGCCTCGGACAGCGAGGAAGAAGAAATGTCCAGGGCTGGCTCAAAAGAGCGGAGGAAGCGGTCCTTCTTTAAGAACCCTACTAGGGATGGGGACGAGGATGTGTCTCCTCCTCCTAAAGGTAAGCCGCCAAAGAAAGCGGCTGCCCATAAGGAAGGAATTAAGGAGGCGGAGGAAGAGTTGCGTGCTCTCGAGGCTCGCTCTCTTCATGGAGGTGAAGATAGTGGTGCTGGAGGCCACCAGCCAGACGGGGCCTCGACAAGTACAGGTCGGGCCCCGGACGGGCCCCCGTCATCATGGGAGGACTACGAGGACGATGTGGTCCTCCTGGGGGTGCCTGAAATAAAGGAGAGGTCGGTTTCCCGAGTCCGCAAAATCCTAGAGATTGCGGCGAAATCGGGAAACCTAAAAGGGACGTACGTCCGCGACCTGAAGGTCGCGGCCAAGGAAATTGGAGAGATTGTGGAGGATCTAGCTGATAGGTGTCTGGGGGGGGAAGAGGGCAGACGTCTTCAAAGAGACAATAATCGTCTGAGGGCCCAGGTCAAGGAGCTGGGCCTGGAGCTTGCCGCCCTCAGGCGCGAGTTCAACGAGCGCACTGCGCTATTTGCACAATCAAAGGGGGACAACAGGGATCCCGTCTCGGTGGATAGTCCCATCACGCCGGATGCTCTCCGTCAAATGATGGAGGGTCTCTTAGACGGGATCAAGGAGAGCCTGATGGGGGAGTTGATGAGGGCTGTGGGGGGCATGCTTGATGCGAAGTTGGCGGGGATTGGGGACAGGCTGCTCCCTGAGCCTGTGTTACGCCCCCCGCTGATGGCATTAGACCGAGGCCCCCATGGGGCCTCCAAGGGCTCCTTAGGGGGTGAGGCCCAGGTGGCCTCAAATTGTCCGGGGCCACAGGGCAAGAGAGCCCACAGTGGTCCCGCAGGAGTTGGGGTCCAGAGCTCAGAAGGAAATGTCCCGGGAAATGGAGGGGTCTCTTCAGAGATGCCTCCAGCGGGTCCCAGCTGGGCGACAGTGACCGGCAAGAAGAAGAAGAAGAGTAAGGGCAAGAAGAAGTCGGACAGTCTTCCAGCTGCTCCGGCTCCTCCTACCAAGGGTGGGGCAGGTCTCCCGGCAAGGCAGCCGGCGGCTATGGAGAAGCCTGTTGGGGTGCGGTCTTCCCTTGCTCCGCCGACAACTGCTGCAGTGGTTTTAACACTGCTGCAGGGAGCGGTGGAGCGGGGGGTTACCTACGCTTCTGCTCTGTCCAAGGCAAGGCAGGCCATCAGTCTGCCTGACTTGGGGATCGAGCGTATAAGCATCCGAGTAACGGCTACCGGAGCTCGGATGCTGGAGGTGCCCGGAGAAGGTAGAGAGGAGAAGGCTAACCGCCTAGCTGAAAAACTGAGGGTGGTTCTGTCGGAAGAGGCCTCGGTGGGGAGGCCCGTCAAGTGCGCGGACCTCCGCATTCGGGACCTTGATGACAGCATCACCGAGGGGAATGTTGTGGAGGCGGTGGCTGCCATGGGGGAGTGCCCAGTGGCGGCAATTAAACCAGGGAAAATAATGAGGCATGGGGGCCGGGGTTTGGGAGAGATGTTCCTCCTATGTCCGGTTGCCTCCGCCAATAAGATCAAGAGTGGGAGGCTCCTCATTGGGTGGAGTTCTTGTCGAGTGGAAATCCAGGAGCACCGCCCTTTGAGGTGCTTTAAGTGTCAACAGCTGGGTCATGTGCGCGCAACATGCGACTCAGCGGTGGACCTGGCGGAGGCTTGCCACCGATGTGGGGTTGCGGGCCATAAGGCTAATGAATGCAGCTCGAAAGAGCTGCATTGTTTGGTCTGTGCGGCGGCCGGGAAGGCAGCGAACCACAAGATGGCGGGAAGGGCCTGCAACCCTCCAAGGCAAGGGAGGGCCCCGCATGCCCCTAAAGCGTCCGGCACCGTGGTGGAGAACGTTCCCATGGAGGTTGGTGTGGAGGTGTCAAACAAATAAAATGTCTGACAACCTCACTAGCCTCCTCCAGGGGAACCTAAGGCGCTCCGCTGCGGCTCAGGACTTGTTCCTGCAGTCGATGGCGGAGTGGGGTGTGATGGCGGCCGTTGTCACAGAGCCCTATTACGTGTCGCGGCAGAATTCGTGGGTGGGGGACCTTCGAGGTGATGCGGCTGTCATTGCTCGGCCTCATGGACCTCCTCTCTCTCTAAGAGAGAGGGGTTCCGGTTTTGTCCTGGCTGATTGGGGGGAATGGACGCTTGTTGGAGCGTATTTTTCGCCCAATGAGCGTCTGAGCCACTTCGAGGACTTCCTGGACGCCATGGGGCTGGCCGTGCAGAGGGCTCTTCCGCGCCCCCTTATCCTCATGGGAGACCTTAATGCGCGGTCTTCCACTTGGGGTGATAGGGTGTCGTGTCGGAGGGGTCCGGTTTTGGAGGAGTGGGCGGCGGAGCTGGGCCTCGTTTTCCTAAATCAGGGAACCGAGCCCACCTGTGTCCGTCCGCAGGGCAGTTCAAGGGTGGACGTGACCCTAGCTTCTGCGGCAGCGGCCCGTGCGACGACGGCGTGGAGCGTGCTGGACGAAGTGGAGACCCTATCGGATCATCGATATATCCGGATGTGGGTCTCTACCTCGATGAGGTGGGCTGTGCGGGGGCAGACTTCCCAGAACAGCTTCCCCTGTTGGGCGATTCGGCGACTTGACCGCCAGGTTGCGGAGGAGGTGGCCATTGTGGAGGGGTGGTGTGCGCCTGCTGGTACTGGGGATGTAGACGAAGGGGTCGGTAGACTGAGTCAAAGTCTCCGAAGGGTGTCGAATGCGGCGATGCCCAAATGGAGACCGCCGAAGGGGAGAAGAGCTGTCTACTGGTGGACGTCGCATATTGGAAATCTTCGGGGCGAATGTAGCGAGGCGAGAAGGGCCTGCTACAGGAGTCGCCGGAGGAGGGGAGATAGTCCCGATGTTACGGAGGGTCTTCGCTTGATCTATAATGATCGCAAGAGGGCTCTCCGACAGGCTATTTGTGAGGCGAAGGAAAGGGCCCATCAGGAGGTGCTTCGGGGGCTTGATGATGATCCATGGGGGCGTCCCTATCGATCGGCTCGTAAGAGACTGAAGGGTGCGGGGATGCCTCTCGTGGAGAGTCTGGAGCCGACTTTCCTGGAGCGGGTGGTGGCGGACCTGTTTCCTTTGCCTCCCGACACTGTCCCTCCAAGTATGACGGCGTCTATGGTAGAAGTGGCTGACGGGGAGGGTGAGATGGCTCCGGAAGTCTCTGATATAGAGATGGAGACCATTCTAGCCCGTCTCAAAGCCCGCAAGAAAGCTCCTGGCCCGGATGGTGTACATGCACGTGTACTGGCAGTGGTCCTCCCTCATATGGAGGTCTCCGTCCGGGAGCTGTACACTGCGTGTCTGCGTGGTGGACGGTTTCCGGTGGCATGGAAGACGGGACGACTGTGTCTCGTGCGCAAGGAGGGGCGCCCGGTGGACAGTTCGGCGGCTTACCGCCCTATTGTCCTCCTGGATGAAGCGGGCAAGGCGCTGGAGTGGGTAGTGGCCTCTCGATTGTGCCGGCACCTCTCTGTTGAGGGGCCGGATCTAAACGAAGCACAGTACGGCTTCCGAGCGGGAAGGTCGACGCTCGACGCACTTCGGGACCTGAGGTCTCACACCGCTGGAGTGGTAGACGGGGGAGGGAGGGCATTGGCAGTATCGTTAGATATTGCAAATGCTTTCAATAGTCTTCCCTTTGGTGTGATCAGAGAGGCCCTTGCTTTTTTCGAGGTCCCTCTGTATCTGCGCCAAATAGTGGGGGACTATTTTATGGAAAGACGGATCGTGTACTCCAATATGGAGGGCACGGTCTCCTACCACCCTGTGCGGTGTGGAGTTCCTCAGGGCTCAGTACTTGGGCCGCTTTTGTGGGACATGGCCTACGATTGGGTGTTGCGGGGCGCGCTTCTTCCGGGATTGCGCGTCTTCTGCTATGCAGACGACACCCTCGTGGTGGCCAGTGGGGCCAGTTTTGGAGAGGTGGCTCGACTCGCAACGGTCGGCACCTCCCTTGTTGTGAGACGGATAAGGGCCCTGGGCCTTAGGGTGTCTCTCGATAAGACGGACGCCCTATTGTTACATGGCCCTAGGAATGGTCCACCTCCTGGGGCGGTCCTGATGGTGGAAGGAGTGAGGGTACCGGTGGCGGCCAAGATGAAGTATCTCGGTCTCATCTTGGATGGGCGCTGGAACTTTGAGGCCCACTTTGAGGCTCTTGGGGGGAAGCTGGTAGGGGCAGCGGGGGCGCTTGCAAAACTCCTGCCGAACATTGGGGGCCCAAAGCAGAGTGTGCGCAGGCTCTACTGCGGAATTATACGCAGTATGGCCTTGTATGGGGCCCCAATATGGGATGATCGGTTGGGGTCGAGGAACCGCACCCTTCTCAGGAGGCCGCAGCGAGTGATGGCGGTTCGGGTGGCTCGTTGCTACCGGACCGTCTCGTTCGAGGCGGCATGCCTGTTGGCGGCGACTCCTCCCTGGGAGTTAGAGGCGGTGGCCCTAGGGTCCCTGTATCGCCTCAAGTGCGAGACGAGGGCGGATGGCCGATGGGCCGAACTGGTCGGACCGGCGAGGAGGCAGGCCAGGGAGGTCATCCTTGATAGGTGGGCCCATGATCTGGCCACGCCGAGGGCGGGAGTACGCACTGTGGAGGCGATTCGCCCATGCTTACGGGAATGGGTGAATCGCCCGAGTGGAGCTGTGTCCTTTCGGATGGCGCAGATTCTGTCCGGGCATGGATGCTTTGGGCGGTTTCTGCACAGGGTGGCAGGGCGGGAAATCTATCCTATCTGCCACCACTGTGGCGCCCCAGAGGACACGGCGGAGCACACCCTGGCTGAATGTGCCACCTGGTCGAGGCAACGCCACGACCAGGTGTCGGTCATCGGGACGGACCTCTCGCTACCGAGCGTTGTTGCAGCGATGCTAGGTAGCCAAGAGGCATGGCGTGCGGTGGCTTTCTTCTGCGAGCGCGTTCTGCTGCAGAAGGAGGCTGCCGAGCGTCAGCGGGAGGTGCGTGGCGATGGCCGGAGGGGTTGTGCTCGGCGGCGGCGGGGCGGGGGCGCGGGGGCTAGACGCGGAAGCCGTCTGCCCAACAGCGTCCCGCTGCGTCGTCGCTGAGCCCGTATGCAGACATATTTGCCTAAATTCCCTGGGTTGAATGCCTAGTGCGACCCCCGGGGAATTTAATGTGGTGCCAGACGTCATTCATTCAGAATGGATGAGGCTGGCACTGCAGGCGATATGGAGGGTTCTGGAGGAGTTTTTAGTGGGTCGGGTTTCTCCCCTCTGACTAGCAGAGGGATAAGAGTTAACCATCCCCACAGTCCCCGCGTTAGCGACTGCATACGCGCGCGGGCCTGCATCTGTGCATTTCAACCTCCATTATAAAAAAAAAAAAAAAAGGTTAGGTTAGGTTAGGTTAGGTTAGGTTAGGTTAGGTTAGGTTAGGTTAGGTTAGGTTAGGTTAGGTTAGGTTAGGTTAGGTTAGGTTAGGTTAGGTTAGGTTAGGTTAGGTTAGGTTAGGTTAGGTTAGGTTAGGTTAGGTTAGGTTAGGTTAGGTTAGGTTAGGTTAGGTTAGGTTAGGTTAGGTTAGGTTAGGTTAGGTTAGGTTAGGTTAGGTTAGGTTAGGTTAGGTTAGGTTAGGTTAGGTTAGGTTAGGTTAGGTTAGGTTAGGTTAGGTTAGGTTAGGTTAGGTTAGGTTAGGTTAGGTTAGGTTAGGTTAGGTTAGGTTAGGTTAGGTTAGGTTAGGTTAGGTTAGGTTAGGTTAGTTAGGTTAGGTTAGGTTAGGTTAGGTTAGGTTAGGTTAGGTTAGGTTAGGTTAGGTTAGGTTAGGTTAGGTTAGGTTAGGTTAGGTTAGGTTAGGTTAGGTTAGGTTAGGTTAGGTTAGGTTAGGTTAGGTTAGGTTAGGTTAGGTTAGGTTAGGTTAGGTTAGGTTAGGTTAGGTTAGGTTAGGTTAGGTTAGGTTAGGTTAGGTTAGGTTAGGTTAGGTTAGGTTAGGTTAGGTTAGGTTAGGTTAGGTTAGGTTAGGTTAGGTTAGGTTAGGTTAGGTTAGGTTAGGTTAGGTTAGGTTAGGTTAGGTTAGGTTAGGTTAGGTTAGGTTAGGTTAGGTTAGGTTAGGTTAGGTTAGGTTAGGTTAGGTTAGGTTAGGTTAGGTTAGGTTAGGTTAGGTTAGGTTAGGTTAGGTTAGGTTAGGTTAGGTTAGGTTAGGTTAGGTTAGGTTAGGTTAGGTTAGGTTAGGTTAGGTTAGGTTAGGTTAGGTTAGGTTAGGTTAGGTTAGGTTAGGTTAGGTTAGGTTAGGTTTTTTTTTTTTTTTTTTTTTTTTTTTTTTTTTTTTTTTTTTTTTTTTTTTTTTTTTTTTTTTTTTTTTTTTTTTTTAATTGGCTAGTAGGCCTACCTCCCCGGCGACTTCCGCCCCGGGGCCGAGGAAGCTAAGCTTAAGTAATTTTTTCAGTAAAAAGTTTTATTGAATTTAAACAATGTTTTTGTGGACATGAGTGAGGTGGCTGAGGGTCGGTTATGCTATTTGATACATGTTCTTTCCCTCAGCCACCTGCGTAGAGTCCGCGTCTTACAAACTACTTATATATAAAACAAAAAGAAGAAATTATTTAAACATCGAGAAAACAAAAGTAATAAAAGAAAAAGAAAAAGTATAAAAGTAGGTTTACAAAATATCTTATGTTAAGTTGATGGGAACATAGTTGTATGAGTGACGATGATGGGATGATGGTACATATATTGATGAATACAAAAGTGCTTAAATCTAACAAGGTACATATATTGATGAATACAAAAGTGCTTAAATCTAACAAGGTACATATATTGATGAATACAAAAGTGCTTAAATCTAACAAGGTATGTTTATGTGGCGTATATATTTACATTAAAACATTAAGACAGTTATTGATATGTGTACACAAAAGTTGCTTATAAAATAGAGGAAAAACAAACAATTATAGAGTTATAAAATTAGAATAATAACAAATAGTGACATTTTAGTGGATATCAGGTGGGGTGGATGACGATCAGCCAGTGGAGGGTGGGTTGTTGAAGTCTTTTAGGGAATTAATAATTTTAGTTGCTAACTTTAATAATGACTGTATTGTTTGCGGTTTATTGTCGGATAGGGAGTAGGGATTTTTACATTTTCTATTTTTCTGTGTGTGTTCGTGTCTGATGTGTGCAAAGCGTGGACATTCCTCGATGAGGTGTTGAAGTGTCTGAGTGGTGTTGGAGTCGCAAGGGCATGTATCGTTGTCAGTGATGTGGAACCGTTTTAGATGATCTTTGGCGAAGGAATGTCCAGTGAGTAGTTGAGTGGTTTGAAAGGTGATGGGGAATTGTTGGGTGAATCTTTTAATTTTGTGTATGTCTTGTAAAATGTTTTTTGTGTAATTGGCAGTTGGTTCATTGTTAAATCTCTTCTCCCATGTTGCTATTGTTTCTAATTTGGCCCTTGTCTTAATGTAAGACATGGGGCAATCATTGAATGTGTATTTGAGGTGTGAGTTTGCAGCCGATTTGGCTGCCAAGTCAGCCTCCTCGTTGCCAATGATGTTGTGGTGTCCTTTAACCCATTTGAAATGGATTTGTGTGTTTGTGTTGGCGCTGATGGCTTTGTGTATATGCGTGACTATTTTGTGTGTAGCGTTGGGTTGGGCAATTGTCTGAAGGGCAGCCATGGAGTCTGAATTAATTGTGTAAGTGTATGTGTTTTTGTTGGCGTCTTTTTGTGAGTGTGTGATGGCCCAGTCGCATGCCCCTTGTATGGCAAGCAGTTCAGCCTGGTATACGGTGCAGGTGGGGTGTAGTTTTCTTTTCCATCGGTGTATGGCGGTGTGAGTGTTAGGGGAGTACGCAATAAACGCGGCTCCCGTCTGTCCATTTTCCTGTTTGCTTCCATCCGTGAATATGTTAATGTTGTTTGTAAGGTGTGTGTTGAGGTTGTTTTTGTAAGTACTGAATTTTAAAAGCGGTCTGGAAGCGGGGTGTAAGAGTTCGGTGTAGTGTGTAGGCTGTTCGATGGTGATGTCGTCAGGAATGTATCTGCTGACGCCCCTAATGCGCGCCCTCTCAATCTCACATGATTCAAGAACCTTGAGATCAAGCGGCACGAATCCCGCTATTGCGATCGCAGCGTTAGTAGATACATTTCTGAACGCTCTGGTGGTCTTAATGGCGAAGCCGCGTTGGGTTTTTAGAAGTAGCTTGCGATTATATTTTTTAAGTGCTGCGTGGCCCCAGATGGAGGCCCCGTACGTGATAATGGGTTCTATAACCATTTTATATATTGATTTGATGTTCTCGGGGTGTGGTCCCCAAGTGGGTCGTGT